>NC_091728.1:10000576-15000576 GCF_030179895.1 Drosophila kikkawai
CCATGGAAACCTTACACATTTCTCCAGAAAAACAACCTTTGATTTAAATTGAAGTCTGTTGCTAAAACTCCAAAATAAAATCAATGCAATGAACCAAGTTTTTCCAATTACTCAACTCCCCAAGGGAATTGTATGAAACTTTCGCAACCGGCCATTGTTAGGCCATGAAAATGAAATGTTTGACAGATTGCCATATTTTCGCAGACACACAGAATCGAGCTGCAAAGTGGGCCACTTGATTCATTTGGCATTTATTTAAATTTGCCAGAAATTTGCAAGCTAATTTCATTGTCACAGCAACGAATTTGGGACATATTCTGTTGCCATTGCCATTGGGGGTCAATTGTTATGTCTGACAGCGACAAATGTCAGAATGTCAAATCACTGGCAAAACTGGCAAAACGAAAAAATGTTGGGCAAACAATTTATTTTATTTGCATTCCGCAAATTCCACACAACGATGTGGAGCGAACGCCTAAAAATATGCCAGGCGAAAGGCAAAAGTCCGCACACGACCGAACACATATGTGTGTTTGTCTGCCAATACTTTTGTTGGGAAAAGGGAAAAAGTTACAAAATCTGTATATTTTTTTGTCGAGTCATTTTAATCCACTTTTCAAAATTTATTATGCAGAAACGCTCAAAAATGTCCCTCCAAACTTTGCTAGAAGGGAAAAAAAGTAGTGGAAAAAGGACGAATATGCCTTATTGTCGGGTTACATTTTTGTTTTCGGTCGCAGACTAGAGCTGTCCACATGTTTTGGGAGTCATAAATCTGCAATTACCAGTCATGCCGGCTCGTCCGAGTCGTCCTCCTCCATTTTCCGGCGCCTGCAAAGTTGCAAAACTCACTTGATGCATCGCTTTTTCGACTTAAATTTCACTTCTTTAAGCGGCATTGCCGATGTGACATCTAAATTATGCTTAGACTCTGTTTGCCTGCCATTTGATTGGAGGCCTCTCTTTCTGGCTTTCGGGGAAAGTTAGTTGCTGGCCCGAAAAACAAAAACAAATAAACAAAACAGTTGAAAAGAAACTTGAAGTTGACTAGTTGCCCCAACCCCTTTTGCAGTTCATTCAGGACTCTCTCTCGGTCTCAGTCTCAGTCTCAGTTTCAGCCTGTGTCTGTTTCTATTTTCTGTTTTTTTGCCAGCCGGTAATTTTTGCCATTTCTTGGCCGAGTCCTGGATGCTCGACTAACTTGTATGCGTTCATGCTTGGCAGCCAATTCAAGTCGTGTCATTTTGTTGAGTTTGTGTTGAGAGTTCGTTGAGTTACCGGCTCGCCCCCATTTGCAGCATTTGCCCCAGCTTTCACCGCTTGTAATTCAAATGTCAGTCAGTCAGTCATTCAGTTGGCTCAGTCGGCACGTCAATGTGGGCCAAACTTCCTGCTGCCAAGCTCTTCCAGCCACTTGAGCCTTGCCAGCCCAAAGAGAGTGCTAGTCTCCGTTCTGCTCCAGCTCTCCATCGCCGTTTCCATCTGCGGCTCCCGTTGGACAGGTGTTGTCTTATTGGTATCCCTGCAACCTCGTATCCTTGCCTGTGCGTGTGCGGTCTCCTGGTTTTTCCTTGAGTTTTCCGTCCATCCAGTTTGCGGCCAGCAGTTTGAACTCTGTGCTCAGTACCTTGCGTGAGCCTGGGAAAAATAAATTATTTATTGAACTCCGGTTGGGCGCACACACGAAAATTCCAAACACAATAAACTACATACATGGATAAATTGATTCTTGTTTAGTTTAGGGGTAATCAACTGTAGTCTTTGCCAATCTTCTCCGATCAAAGGAGGAAAAGGCACTTTGGCAACTATGAAAACACAAACTATCGGGCTGCTCTGGGAAATATTTATATATTTTATATGGACTAAAAGCCTGTGTGAAATGTGCTTTGTCTAGGCTTGCACAAATTAGTTTTCTCGTTAACGAAAAGTTTTCAATTAAAAACTGTTGAAGGTTGACTTTGCACTGAACTGTTTAGTCTGTAAAAATAACTTTAAGGTGTTTCAGTACTTAAAACCTTTATGTAATAAAGCTCAAGTTTACCCACTTAGCCCTCATAAATGCAAACTTTAATGCCAAAGCTGTTAAACTTTGACTAATTGGCCAGGCAGGAGCTTAAAGGCTTCTGCCTGCTGCCAAAGTGTTTAATCTGCCTAATAAACTTAGGGGGAGTCCCTGCGATTAAATATTCACCAGAGAACACTTTCGCCTTCGCCTTATAGAGTAAATTCATGGCGTTGCCATCTGGCTCGAGTATCCTGGGCATTCTGAGGAGGTCCTTGCATTGTTCCCGCCAAAGTTCACACTGACAGAGTCCACAACTCACGGCTTATGAATCTGCGGCCTGAGGAACATCAGCTTCTGGTCTTCAGCAGGGCCGAGAGCGTATAAATTTGAGGGAGCCCGAGGAGCTGGGCAGCGAGAGGATAGGTCATGGTCTCGCAGTGCCATAAAACGCTGGCTAAGTGAAGCTAAAAACGGGTTAAATTGCAATTACGTGCCGGCAACTTGCCCCCGAGCATTAGAGGGGCCGCAACATGTTGATTGTCTGGTCACCTCCTGGTCGTGGTCGTGCTCCTGGCTACATGGCCACACCCAGCTACGTGTGCTCCACCTTGGACTCTGACTGGGCATAAATTCAACCGGAGCCGTTGCCGTAGGAAAGCCAGAGACGTGCCGGTTATCTACGGCCCTGCTGCGTCTGCGGGTCTACAAAGTTTTTAATTAAAAAATGCAGTCGCTTGGCTTTTAATTTCTATTTCCCTTGCCATTTTTTTTTGCAGCTGGCCCTGGCAAATAAATATGCCAGCGCTTGCATATTCAGAAAAAAATCGATTCCCATTGCCAAATCAATCTGCATATTAACAAATAAAAAAGAAATACAAAGCAAGTTGTAAATATGTACATAACTTGGCCGTAGAAGTCACAGCCTGTTCCTGTCGTTTCTCTCTGCGAAAGTTTTTGGTCATGGTCGTTGCTTGCACTTTCCAGGCTTTTTTCGTGTGCCAAAGGAAAATTGAAAAACTAATTTCCAATAAACAAAATCAAAGCAAAAAGCCTCGCTTGCATCTGTGAAAGGAAAAATTCGGTTTGCATAAAATTACCATAATACAATTTCGATAATTTCCACAAACTATGTCGTTGACAGGGAAGCGGAAGAAGTGGCGCCCCAACTTGAGCTGCAACTTGGCTTAACTCGACTTGACTTCTGGCGACATTTCCTGCTCCTCAGGCCCCAGGATCCAGTCCCCGTCCCCGTCCCCGGGCGATGACAGGGTGAGCAACAACGTGTTAACAAGTATTTCCTCTGGACCCACATTCTTCTTTTTTTTTGGCACCTAGAGTGAGAGTGACTGTGACAGCGAAGCGACAGCGTGTGGACCCATCAATCATGGTCCTTGTGACGTGTAGGGTCTTTACCGCCTAAGACAGCGGTGGGTTCAAGGCTGCTGACGTGACGCAAAGGTCAAACTGAGATTTATGGGGCGATTTGCAGCAGCCTGCAGGTGGGAAAGATTTATTGAAGATCTTAAAATAATCTATTTGTGAGGTTTCTAGAAAAATTATGCTTCCCTTTGATAGCAGATTGAAAGTTGAAAACTGCAAAAGTTATGTTATTATTCACTGCATCTGGTTGATTTACATTTCAACTACAAAGACTTATCTCTGGGTATATCTTATCATAGCCCAAAGATAGTGTAGTTACGTTCTCACACCTAATCGAGATAAGTCGCTTCACATTGCCAAGTATAAAGAGTCAAAGTCATTCATCAACAGGGCAGTATTTGCAAAATGTTCACTAAATACTCAGTACTTTGGGTGGCTTTCATTGTGATTTCTGTGAATGCACAGGGTAAGGTAGTTTTAAATATTATTTAACATTTATTTAAATCTTAATATAACACAATTTTTTTTAGAATCTACGAGTCTAAACCCCTCACAGTTTATAAAAATTGGCAAAGGATCATATTACATTGAGACTGTGTCTAGAAAAAACTGGTTTGCTGCCTACGAGTCCTGCCGTCAAATGAAGGCATCCCTTATCGCCTTCGAAAGCCTGGAGGAATGGAAGCTGGTAAATCAATACCTTCGGGATATGCAAATCTATAGAAAATACTGGACTGCCGGCACAGACTGGGCGGAGCAGGGAAAACATGTTTGGTTCTCGAATGGACAGCCACTGTCTTTGGACATTTGGCGAGCCGGAGAACCGAATAATTACAACGGAGACGAACACTGCGATGAGGCTGGACCGGCCTTGGCTGAATGACATTGTTTGCACGACACTGAGGATCTACATTTGCAAGGCACCAGAGGCACCGCCACAGACAGAGTGTCCAAGAGAGTCCTTGAGGAGATTAATATTAATAAAGAGCTTTTTTCAGGGAAGCTAAATAAGTCTTAGTCTATTTTTTAAGAATTTATAAAATATATTTATTACCTAAGAAGTCCCTCCATCACATCTCTCTTTACAGAAACATAAACTCTGGCATGTACAACAACCCTCAAGATTTCCCATCCTCTATTTGTATTTTCAAGTCGTATATCATTACACCTCGCTGATATGTCAAGCCATATCGCATTATATCGTGGGCGTATCTTTAGCCCCAAGTGTTTATCCAAGAGATGCCACAATGTTTTTGCGCGATGAGTGAGGAGGAGTCGAGGAGAGGCTGACAAACTTTGGCTTATGCACAATTCAGATTGCATTGTCAGCAATTTTTCCATTTTTGACTTTTTCCACATGCCAACTTCTCTACGAGCTATTGTTTTTTCTCCCATTGCCATTCCCTTCAGAGGGTTTTTTTTTTTTTTGTTATTTTCTAGCTTACGCGCTTCGCCCGCACAGCGTAGACATGACAAATGATGTCAGCGCCCGTGCATAGTTTTCCGGAAAGGAAAACACGCAGTCGGGAGCACGGGATCTCCTCCTGACAGTGTTGAAAAATGTGCGCTGGAAAATCAACACAAACATTTGCCGCCGCAGCAGCAGCAACTTGGCCGCACTCGGGCGTGACATGTCGCGCTAAAAGTTTTTCCAGCGAAAAGTCCAACTCGGAGGGAGAAAGTTTCCAAGTCATATGAGAGGGCATTGATTATCATAATTGCAATGAGCTGAGCTCAGAAAGTCAAACGGCAACTAATGTGGGGGGAAACCAGAATAAAATACAAAAGGCAAACATTAAAAGAAACACTTAATCCGCCAGAGGAATTACTTTATGAACTGACATCATCAAATAAGTTATTTTAAGCGCAGAGATTTCACTTTAAAGGGAGGCTTGATTTATGACGAAGCTAAGGCTATAAATAAAATTAAATTTGCTTAGAATGTAAGACCTTCTGTGAGGCTTCATATATGCTAAAATTATTATTTAAAGTGGGAAAATAAATAGATTTAAAGAAATATTATCTCATATTTAATCCCCTTCTTAAAACCAATCCTAAACAGCATTGAGACACATCCTCCTTTAGCCAAGTCTCGGAGAAATCCTAGGGAGCTCTGGCCAATCGTAGTTGCCCTTTGCCGGCACGCATCTTAAATGTAATTTGCATTTGAGGCAAGGCTTTCGCACAGCAGGGAAACCGTCTGGATTAAGGACTTAGCCCCCGTTGTCCTCCTTGGGCTAATTATAATTGTCTGTCTGGCAGGACACCGTCTGATTGTGAGAGTTGTGGCTGGCTGCGCTTAATTTGAGTTGCCGCAAAATGACTTTGCCAGCGCCCAAGTTGTAATTAAATTTTGACATCAACTGTCCGAGCTGCGACAGAGTACCAGTGTTTAGCTTTTGAGGATCATTGACCATCATTGCGATGTGCATTTATTGCAATTTATGCTAGATGGAGTTACTGGAAAATGTAGTTAACTTTTGTTTAAAGCAAAGCTACCTAAGAAAAGAGCCTGAGAGCCTCGAGCCCCGAACGTGGGATGAAATTAGCCTTAATAGTCTCATGTGTTACGGTGACCCTAGTTTAGCTATTTACTATAAACCCAGGCTCAGCTTACCAAACTCCTCCTCCTTAAATGCAAGATTTTCACAAGCATAAACTTCATCCGGGAAAGCCTTTCCTTTTTTTTCCAGGTTTTCCTGCGTGCATTTCTCCTTGTTATCCCTCGCCTTAAACTACTTACGCTCCGGGGCAGATGTGTGTCAATAAGCAGAACTTGGTGCTGGCCGAAGCGCTTTGCGACCGGCGTCTCGAGCTGCACTCATCTCCATTTGAGCCATAAAGCTAAGTAACTTAAGCACAATGCAGCGCAGTGAAAGCTAGGGAAAGCGAGGAAAAGCTGAGATGCGATGCGATGCGATGCTGCCCAGTCCGGCCCGGTCGGGTCGGAGACGGGCAATTGGCCAAGTTATCATAGAAATGAGTTATTTGTTAGATCCATCATCTTGAATGCATAAAGGAGAAAACGCGCAAAATTCCGTCCGCCTTGCTGGCAAAAGGAACGACGACTGACCGCGTCCACATAATCAAAAAGCAAATTGCATGGCATGAAAAAAATAAACATAAATTTCAACTGTAGACTATAAAGCAGCTAAAAGCGAGCAGAACAAATACCAAGTATGGCGGAACAGCGAAGGAAGACCGTTTTTTTGGGGGGGGAAACCAGAAACTTGTTAACAAAATTGCAACGAGTTCATTGACAGTTGATTGTGAGTGCAAGTGCTAGTTTCTGTCTTCCGACAGAACTGCAAATATTTAGTGGAGAAATAATCTTGCTAGTTTTAAAGGGTTTTAGTTTCAGTAACCTTCCTTTCCTTAGGCTATATGTATAAAGGTTGAGCCCCAATAAAACCATATTTTCTCTTCTTATTCCAAAGAAATATATATAATTTAAGCCGTTTAAATGTAATTATTGTTTAATTTTAACCAAGAAAGTGATTTCCCCCTGCATATGTTGGTGTCCTTTGCCGATCATTTACTGCAACGAGCACCACCACTTCCGTCCGCATTTCCTGGTTGTTCAAAAACTGTAGTCTACTTAAAAGGGCAACCGCGGACCAAACGAAATTCATTATCAAAAATGGCTCAAGGCACCTGGCAACAGGACGAAGGACGCAAGGATTGGTGTGACTAGGCGGGAGCTCACCTTAAAGTTTCCCATCCGCCGTGGCTAATGAACGCTGCCCTGGTGCGAGGAGGAGGAGGCAATAACGCGGGTCGCCACCGAAATGTCAACTGGCGCATGCCTCTTGGGCAAGTAATTATGTTTGATGACCTGGCGGTCGCCGCTTGCTCTCTGTCTCTCTTTTTTAGTTGGGCTAAAAAGTGAATCAGACGACAAGGACAGGAAAGGAGAGTCAGCGGAAGCAGCGTTAAGATTATAATGCAAATATTGAATGGCTTCGCCCATCTATATTTCGCCCAAAGTAATACGAGAAACTTTGCAATCAGTTCATAGTTTGGTTTGCCAATTTGTTGGTTTATTGCTTTTGTCTTTACAAATGGCAGTTTAATTTTAAACTTGGATTCATTTTTCTTAATTTATTTTGTTACTGATGCAATTATTGGGGAATACCATTTAAGGTTTTTATTTAACCTGGCTTTCTTATTTCTTATAAATTAATATTCAATTCTTTTAGATAAACAACTGCTCATAAAAATGTATAGTGTACTTATAGAAATATTTTATAAATTAAATAAAAAAAATCACAAACGGTTAATTTTAAAAATCTTTAAATAAATATTTAATCTAAATTGAATAGAATAAATTTATTGTCACTCAATTTGTTTCAACTTCATTTCAATTTCGAAAAATCAAAAAGGACATCTACCGTTTGAAAGTTCGAAATGAAAAACATCGTTTTAAGTTCTGTTATCATACAATACAGGAATAAAATATAGAATGTACCACAAATTATGGTGGGTAAATAAAAAAATAACGAAATATTTATTTAACTATAAATAAATACTATGAACAAGGAATCGTAGAAGGTAAAACATAGAGCAAATTACATAGAAACACTAAACGTAGCATTCAAAAGAAGGACATAGAACACTCATCGAGCACAAAAATAATCTTTAAAAAGAGTAATATATAGTTAAAATAGACACCTAACTTTATTGAAATTGGAAAGCATTTAAAGCACCAATTTACATAAAAAAAACATGGATTTTCATTCGACACTTCGAATACCTAAAAAATTGTAAACAAACAACGTTCAACAAATACGTAGAAAAGAAAATATATGGAAGTAAGGAACATCACCTTGCTTGGAACATAGAAACATATCAAAATAAATAGAAAAGAGAATATCGAATTTTCTGCAAACGAAGGATAACATGGAACATAGCATTACAAATAAAATTTGAAAAGTTTAAAGAGGGTTTTGTTTAAGGGATATTTTATTTATAAAATAAAATCAAACTAAAATGTGTAATATAAATATAAACAAGAAAGAAAGCTAACTTTGGCCAGCCAAAGTTTGTATACCCTTGCAGGTGACAATTAAAATATTTCATAACTTAGCCAAAAATGCATTAATTTCGATTCGGAAAGCAGTTTTGTGTTAGTTTTTATTAATTTAAAAAAACTGCATACCAAATTTAAAATTTTAAGAAATCAAAATATTTGGCCATTTTTGCAAATTTTAATGGTGTAACCCCTTATCAAATTTCGCAAAATTGGCCAAAAAATCGATTTCTTCCGGACATGTCTAGAAAGATTGGCCTGTTAATGCTGATCAAGAATATATATGGTTTATGGGGTCGGAAATGATTCCTTGACTTAGAAAAATAATATTTTGTATTATAAAATCTGATTTTTTATATTAAAAAACTTCTTGATTTTTTGATTAACTCGGCCAAAAGAGCATTAATTTTAAATCGGAAAACTCTTCTGTGCAAAATTTTCTACAGTTAATAAATCTGCATACTTCATTTAAAAATTTTGAAAATTCAATTTTTTATCAAAATCAAAAATTTTAATGATGTAACCCCTTATAAAATTTCGCAAAAATGGCCAAAAAATCGATTTCTTCCTGACATATCTAGAAAGATTCCCTTGTTGATGCTGATCAAGAATATATATGGTTTATGGGGTCGGAAACGTCTCCTTCACTGCGTTGCAAACTTCTGACTGAAATTATAATTTCCTGCAAGGGTATAAATATGTATATATATTTGAATGGCATAGAATAATTCATAGAAACACTGACAAATATAGAATATAGCAACGAGAAGGACATAGCAGAGAAACATAGGAGCTAAAAAAATGGAAAAAAGGACATAGCATTATTAGCGCCCAAATTGATTCTGTGGCAACATAGAATAAAAGAAAACCCAATACTCCATTCAATTATAAAACATATAACATAATCTCAATAGGAAAGTCGAATAACTGCTCTAGCAGCTTGTCTTTAAATTCTACCAACTCTGACAACTGTTTCTTTTCCTTGTAAATAATTAGCCAAGTGAAAAATTGAGGCCATGTATGCAAAAAACACTGAAAATTGCATTCAAAATACAAAATAGAAATGTAGATAGTCATAGAAAGCTCCATAAATATAGACTGCATTCGCAGCGATATCGCATGGAATCATCAAATAGTCGTAAGAATGTAAAGTATACTCAATTTTGCTTTAAGCTAAGTAAAATTTTTATACAAATATAACTTTACTTTACTTTACTTCAATTCCCAAAAAGCTTTTACTTCAGGGTTGCCTTCATGTACGAAATAGGTACAATTAGGGATACCTTTTAAATAATAAAAAATATTCAACAATTTATAGAATATAAAATTTACTTACCATTATTTTCAGACCTCCTAATTCATTTAATAACCTATTAAAAAAAAAACTAATAAACAATAGGAATACCCGGTCCGCAAATCGTTGCTTTGTGGTTCTTTTTCTGCTTTTCATCGAAGAAGTTCCCCATTAAATTCACATAACCTTCGCCTTCATTAGTTATTTATATTTTCATACCGTTTATTTAACATTAATATGAATGATCAATATTTCACAATACTTGAATATCCAATAACGACCATTTGATCGACAATTTTGTTGTCCAAACAAACTGAATAAACATAATATCTCAGATAATATGTGGCATTTCTTAATATGTCGAATTTCTTCAAGGGTATATGTTTATATGTGGGTGCATGTCAATTTTACTAAACGTCAAACGAAACGATATGCATTTCCTATATACGTATGATAGAATCATCTATATAATCTTTAAATTTTTTCTTTTTCTTTCGTGTATAAGGTAAATATATATATATATATTTTTGTTCTTTATGATTCCTCGAGGAATTTGTCAATTTAGGGACATAGTTTGTCGCTGGTGCAGGGATTTTTGTTTTTCAATTTCATTAGTTTTTAGAAAGTCCTTTTGTTCCAATAGTGCCCATGTAAATATATAGAAAAGTTTTGGTTACCTACAAACGAAGCCAGGTGACACTTTCGATGCAAATCAAAGTATAAATTGGGTTTTTTATGTACATAGATAGTTGGGTAGGAAATTTGTACAGATCAAGCATATATTCCCTGTTGGGAACCAGGTTCTTTTACCTTTGTGGATGATTCTATCTAGGGTTTGATTGGGGGTTATATCAACATTAAGTAACATTTGGTGCATTGGTTAGGTGGCTTTCAATTTTTACAATATTGTTTATAACCTTTGAACCGACAAACAGCTGATTGAAGAGCGCATTCAGCCATAAATAGTTTACAAATAATAAAACAAATAAGCCGCCATTCTCATGAAGCACACAAATCAAATGTATTTATCGTTTCTGTTAAGTTGCGCTGTCTTTTACAATATTTAATATGTATAGCTTTATCTTTATATATATAACTTTATTTGTTTCTATTTAGTCGCCTTTTATTTAGCTGCTTGTTTTGCAAGTTGAAATAACTTTGAGTTCATTCATGTTTTTTTTTTCCGTTTCGTTTTTTGTTTATTTTTAAATTATATTTATAATTTAAGTATAATACATTTTGTACAGATTTAAAAATTAAATTAAATAATAAAAGATTTGATAGATAAAAACGGTATTCCGCTGACACTGACGACACTGACAAAATAATAATAATTGGCTCTAGACATAGAGGTTCCTAATTAGCAACGTACTTGTAGATTTATTTATTTAATCTATACTCTTAGTGGGATCGATCAACAAGTATTGGAAGGGTATTACCAAAGTATAATACAGATGTTGCCTTTAAGTTTAAATGGTGCCATTTATAGGATTTTTTGTTTTGTTTCGTTTTTAATTTGCTTTTTTATGGTGGTCTTCGTGGGTAACTTGGTAGCTTGGTCAATTGTTTGAGGGGGGTGGTGGTGTGAGGGTCCAAGGGATCTTATACTGAATCAGTCGTAGTCACCAGAGAGGGCTGTTTCCATTATGCTAGATAAACGAGTCTAAGGGCCCTCTTAAAAGCCTGATTTCCGGTATAAGATCTCTCAAGAGCTAGTGAATTCATGTTTTCTTTCGTTATTTGAAGCGGCATTTTGTGTTTTGGCCTAGTGCTAAGCGCCACAAGTTGGTGTGTTTACTGTTTACTTGATGCGTTCTGCGTATAAATAGCTGTATCTTAGGTTCTCTATTTGCATATTTCAACATTAGTTATGTTTGCGTTAAGTATCTCTGATAACCTCCATCCATCATCCATCCATCCATCCATCCATCCTCGCACCTTCGATCTCTGAACATCTGTGCTCGGCCCGCTCCTGCTGCTCCTGTTCTTTAAACTAAGTTACGTCTTTTTCAAGCGAACCACACTTTGTCCCCCTGATAGTCCCCGTTCCTCTGCTTCCTAGAGCTGCACCTGGAATGTCTGCGCCGGAGCCTTAGGCGGTGAGATGAACGGGTTGGTGCTGTGCCTGGCCAGCGGCGAGCGAGAGGTGCTCGGCACCGGCATATCCGGTGACAGTTGCTTAGCCGCCGCCACATTGGCCGCCCACTCGGCATCGAAGGGATCATCCGGACCACCTCCTCCTCCAGTTCCACTGGCTAGCGTTTGAGCTCGACCCACATTGGCCAGGTAGCTGGGCCGCTTGGGAGCAGCCGGGGAAGTACTACGCACCACCTGACCCAGCCACTGCTCGGCATTGGGCAGCTCCGTGGTGGCCTCGATGCTCTGCTCGGATCGCGTGGGCGACTGCTGCGAGTGGAGCGTTTGGTAAGTGGGCGTTGTGCTGACCACTCGGGGCGTCACCTGCGCCGTGGGCGTGGCACTGTACGAGATCACGTGCTGGCCCTGCTTCTCGGCGGCTATGATGTTCTGGTTGATGCTGCGATTGTTGTTAAAGTTCAGATCATCGCCGGCGGCCAAAAGAGCATCCGACTGAGACAACATCGACAGGCCCTGGCTGAGCTCCTGGCACAGCTGGCTCACGGAATCGGCAGCCGCTGCGGCGGCCGACTGATCCGCTCCAGCTCCAGACTTGGCCGGCGACACCTCGGCAATGGGTGAGACACTGCGCAGCGGCGTCTGCAGCGGATTCCCGGCGGCGGCAGCGAGGAAGGCTCGCTGGCGATCGGCGTTGGACGGAAGATCGTTGACGCGCAGCGACATCTGGCGCTTGAACGGCGACTGGCTGCCGATCGTGCTCAGGCGGAAGGAGCTCTGACGCTCCAGCATGTTGGGCGTGGCATGGGGGCGTTCGATGGCGAATGGATTGAACGGCTTAACTGTGGCTGCCGGTGGACCCGGCATCGATCCCGATACCGGACCGTCCACACTGCGCTCGTTGGTGCCCACGGTTGCCATGGCCAGGCGCTCTGTCAATGTCTGTTGGCGGAAGGATCCGGTACGCGTGAAGGTCGAGTTCTTGGTGTCGAAGGTCATCGTCACTCCGCACTCCTTGTCGCGCCGCTGCTTCCGCTCCAGGCACACGGCAAAGGCGCAGCCCACAGCGTGAGACAGTCGCTCGCCGGAGTCCTTGCAGGCTAGGAATCCATGGCACATCCAACGACGCGTGGTTCCATCCCGGCAAATGTAGCTGAAGCCGCGCTCGTGGTTGCGATCTGGGGCACAGAAGCTGACCTTCTCGATGGTCTGGTCCACAATCAGGCCCTTGGTCTCATCGTCCACCACACGCAGGCCATCGCCACTGACATGGAGTAGTCCGCGGACAGGACGACGTCGGGATTGCTAAAGGGGAAACAGAGAAATTAGTCATTGATTACGATTGGTTTTTATTATAAGGAAGGAGACAGGGATCAGGTTGTATAATTGCATCCTTAAAATCCATTACCCAATTCCTGATACTCCGTGTCCTTTAACAATAATAATCACTTACCCTTAAGACCTTGAGGGCCTCCTCGCAGACCTGCATTCCACGCGACTCAAACACCTCCACGCAGCCCAGATACTTCACCGAGAAGGAGCAGGTGGCCGATCGCACAGCTTCCTCGTCGGCCTGCCACTGGTGCGGCTTCGAGGACTCGGGAACGCGATCCTTGCGGCGACGGAACGAGTCGCGGAAGGAGCGACGCAGACGATCCATTTTCTTCGGCGATTTCTTGCTAAACCGGAAGGAGGCGGATTTCTAAAGGGCACACAGGATACATTTTGTACAATCGTTAGTTAAGTAAACAACATTGAAATATAAAATAACAGAGAGAGAGAGAAGGAGAGATCGAAACAAGTGCGAGTGTAAAATGCTAAACAGCAGTTCCAACCCCGGTATTTCCAGGTTCCAAGCTCCGAGCTCCGAGTTGTTTTTCAAAACCTACCCCATTTTTAACGTCCCCGAATTTTCCGCGTGTGAAGCCGCGCTCGAGTGGTTCGTGCGTGTGAGACGACGAGTTTCCCATGCCTGTGCCTGTGCTCCGATCCTAGGCGTGAGTAAATTCTCCAGAAGAACCGTTACAAGCGCCGGCCGACAACGTTGCCAGATGGCAATGCGATTCCCGGGTGATGTACTGCCCGTTGTCTCGTGCGAAATTGTTTTCCCGCTTTTATTGATCGCTTATTGGCGCAATTTTATTTGTTCATTGAATTTGAGTTATGGTTTTTGATTAAATTAAATTGATGGGCGAGATCTGTAAAATGTTTAGAGAGATGGCTATATAGTCGCAATTGAGGGGGTAAAAGCAAAGCACAGCTCTCGTTATCACTGCTGACGTCGTCTCCAATATGCGTGAGTCACAAAACCGCTGGCAAGTTCCTCTCCCTCGTTTCCCTATCGCTATCGACACATGAAAGCACTCTGGCTTATCGGCTCTCCGAATTTGATTTAACGCCCCCTCGCTTTATGTTATTGAGCGGAGATCAGAAGTGCCCTTGGATATAACACCCATTATCCATTAACCACACGGGAAAAATGCAATGACAAATATATTGATTACAGAATGGAATATATTATTAGAAGGGGTTTTTCTAAAAATATGCAAAATCACAGACACATTAACACTATAAATTATATTCTTTAAGCAATTGCAATGTTATATATTTAATTTTTTTAGAATTCAAAAAGAAACCCTGTTCTTTTATGACACTTTTATATCAGTTTCACAAGAGTTATCAGCCTTCAAAAAAACCATGTTACTCTCAAGTGGCACACACTATTTAACTATTACAAAAATGATTTCAAAAATAGATTCCTTAATTTATTTTCCCAGTGTACGATCTGCTATACATTAAAAGCTTTTCGCGACGAGATACCACCAAGCAACCTCCACTTGGCTTGGCCCGAACTAGAACTGAAGTCAAGAGGAGCAATTAATGCCAACGGCCTCCCAACGCTTATCGCACAATGGGCGTGGCCGAGTCGAGTGTCTCACGTAATTGTTTACACACATATTTAATATTTCATTTTTTTTTTTCTGTTTTTTTTTTAGCATTTATTTGCCTTGACTTCGGCCAGGCTTTTGTTTTCCCAGCGCTGCGGCGACACGGCTGACATTTTTGTGACTTTATCACATGCCTCGTATTGCGGTAAATTGTTGATAAACTAAGCGTCCGTAATTATCGCAAAATCATAACAAAACTTTTGTATATTTTCCCTTCGCCTTTGGTAAAATAATCTGTCCGATTTGATTCCTTCTGACTTTGACGGAGATGCACAAACTTCAGTTATTCAAGGGGGATATATTTTTGGTGTATTATTTTCAACTCCTGGGGCTTAAATTTTAATAAATAAACCCCGTAGGAGATAATGGCGTTCAAACAAACTTTGTTTTTAGCTCTTATAAAAATATTATCTAATATTTATATGAATTAAATAGGGTAATCTGTGGGCTGTTTGCATGTCTAGATCTCTGAGAACCCGACTGCCACAGCCAGAGTCGCAATATATAATACAGTTTTATGGTTTTCCCACCGCTCTGCATTTTCGTAAAGTTTTTCCGAGCCAAGATCTCTCACATTTTAGCCCGGCCATGTTAATTGACCAACTCGAACGAACACAAGGCGGGCGGCGGCTAATTGGGCTTATTTGTTCAACTCATTTGTGGCTGGTACGGCGACACAAGTTGAGCACAGAATTTAAAGTTCAGTTTCAACGTGAATCGAATTCCCCTGCAACCTGACTTTCTTCTCCCGCTGTAACTGTAAATGTTACGAAACCAGTTTGACCATTTGATTTACCCCAAAGTATTTCGTCTCAGTTTATTTGGTGACCACAACGGGCAAGGGCAGCAATACCGCAGCTTTGCTTTGACTTGGGTTTTCGTTTCGTGTTCCCTGGTTTTCTGGCTTCATTAGAAGGCATCGAGAGAAGAAGGGCGTTGACTTTGCTCCCGGGATGCTGTTTGACTGCATTTTTTTCTCCATCTAAGTCCACATAAGCCGGCTAATCGAATTGTGAACACGTAAAGCATCTAAACATTCTGTAAAGTGGGTCAGAGGTTTATGGGAAAAACTGCTGCTGGAGGAGAGAGATGATTTACCAGAGCTCTTGGCCTTTGGCTTAAAAGTTTTCCACAAATAACAATAAAAAAGTGAATAAATTCAGAAGCCCGAGGGCGACATCTTGGCTGCTGGAAAACTGCTGAAGGACACAAGTACACATTTTCCTATTTATTTTAATGGAAGTTACAGCTGAGTGGGTTTGAATGGCAAAATATTATTACAATAACTCTTAAAGTCCACACAATATAGGAAAAAATAAGCTCTTATCCCGATTAGCTTTAAGTATGGCCAATAATTGGAAATTCTGCAATAAATTTTGCCAACTAACCACTTTAAGACGCCATAAAAGTTTAAGACATGCTCGAAAGATTTTAGGCTCTATGATTCATGGCTTACGCAAAGAATAAAATCCAAATCACGCACTAAAAGTAAACATGATTTCAGAAATGACAACAATCAGTTGGTTATGGCCTATCGGAGAAGGGTTTGGGGTGTGGGCCACCATCCGGAAGGGTTCATTCAACCAATAATCGAGACACGAAACAGGTTCCAGCAGTAAAAAATCTGTGTACGTGGTGTTTGCACGAGAATCAGATCCGACTGCAGTTTGCTTTGATAAAAAAGTGAATGAACAAAAATAATATAAAATATGGCAGGCGAGAGATACTTGTTTCTTTATCAATGTTTGCCCTGATATCGAGCATATTTATTTTCTCTTTGTGATATGGTAATTAATAGGGGTATTTCCATGATTAAGGTAAAAAGAGAGGGCTTTGAAGTAGATCAAAAAAATATTTCTAAAAAATATATAGACTCGATCTTACTTGAAACTTAGTTTGGGCTTGGGACTGACAAATTAATCGTGCCACAAATTAAATTTTTGTCTGCCACTTCGTTGACCTCTCACCCTTATTCTTGTACACTTTTTGCCACGACAACACTCTCCCTAATTAATTCATTAAACTCTTCCAGAGCTGCCCAGTGCTCCTCCATAAATCATGGGCCACATGCGTCGGGTCCATCCACTGGGCGGGCGATGACATGAGCCAACTGTGAAATGCCGTGCTAGAATATGGCGATATTTTCCAGTTCGTTTTTAATTTAGCATTAAACAATTAACCCTGGGATGACAAAACAAGCGCAGTCAATGACACTTTTGTGTATATCGGCATGTAGCATGTAGAAATGTGTAATTTGTGTTGCATAACCACAATCGAGCCTCGATATATCAAGAGTGGGTGTCCGCCCGCCCGTTGTAATTACATTTTAGCTGTGAATGTGCCCTCAAAAGGCCAACGACACTTGTTGCATTCGGAGCATTGAGTGGCGAGGCGATGACTCCTCCAACAGTCTAGCCTTCTGCCAGGGATGAGTGGTTGTGGCACCTCGGAAATCCCATTGGAAGAGTTTCAGCTTTTCATCCGGCTGAAAGGCATGCTCCCACAGGCTTACCATCATCGATGCCTCAACATTTCTATGGTTAAATGTGAGCTGAGCTAGCAATTGCAACATAGTTATGGATTTTTGATTCAGAACAGACACAAGTGGGTTATGCCGCATAGAGGCAGTAGTTTTACAGACAGATTAAATGGAAATCACGTACAGAGCTTGGATTTAAATTGGGTTTAAAGAGAGATGAATTCTTTGCTCTATTAAGTTAGTTGCCTTTTTAAAAGGTTATTTAATAATTTAATCAAAAAGTACCTCCTCCTTTACAAGATTTCACACGGCAACTTGAAACTTTTTAATATTAAGGGGGTCTTCTCATTGGGCAACTTTTTTTTTCGATTTTTTTTTTTTGCATTTATTTATAGCTTGGGATGGTGTGTATATGTCCCCAAAAGGATTTTTAGAAATTCGAAATACTTTAGAAGATACAGCCTTTTTTGTGAAGCAAGATCTATGCAAAATGAGCTTTTTTCAAACTTCAAACGCGTTTATCTCGAAACCACGTTTTTCGAACTGGCGGCCATGATATCTCCAGTTCAACTGAACCGATTTTCATGAAACAAAAATGAATCGACGCAGAATTGTCACCATTTTCGGCTGACGGAACAGATTTTTTTAAAAATTTTTTTTTCTATTTTTTTTTACACTAAACTACAAAAAAAACGCCCGAAATCGAATTTTTTTTTTTTAATGGCCGCCATTTTGTTTTAAAAATTTAAAAAAAAAATCTGTTCCGTCAGCCGAAAATGACATCAATTCTGATTATAACCCCGTTTTTATTTTTCATTTCGGACGCTCTGGAGACCCTGAATCGTGGCCGCCAGGACGACACCTTTTTTTTCGACCACCAAGTTTGAAGTCTCATTACTCTTTGAACAACCCTCGTATCGAGGCATGAACAACTTTTTTAGTTACTTTGAACATTTTTGAATACAATAAATAAAAAAAAGTTTTCAATTATTCTTTGCGTTTTCAAATAAGAATTTTTTTAAAAAAGGGCCAAAAAACGGGTTTTGAATGAGAAGACCCCCTTAAATACTGATTGAAAACTTCCCAAGGTTTTCCCATTAATTATCAACACTTTTAAGTGTTCATTACATAGTTTCTCCCTTGGCAGAGCAACTTCAATGTCAAAACTCACATTACCAAATGCACTTTGTGAAATTTCACACGCCTGCATGGTGATGATGATGATCATGATGGTCAGCAAAGGATACACATTTTATGGCTTCCTTTCTTTTTCTGCTAGTACTTGATATAAAATTATAATTATTCCCGCCATACGCTCTCCGCCTGTCTGTCTGTCTGACTGCTATCCTTCGGTTTTTTAGGGACAGTGGCTCTGCTAGGGGCGTTATCAACCACCGCACCACCTTCATGGAGTGTTCCTCTCCTCTCCGCATCCTCGTCCTGCGAGGGTTGCCCTCAACTTCTGGAATTTATAATTTTGAATGCTCTTCCTTGTGTCGGTGGTGGTCGTGGGAACTTTTCGTTTTTTTTTGTAAAATAAATTTGAAATATATCAGCCAACGTTTTGTGTGAATATTTAGTGAAGCAATTAAACGCTGCTTGTGTGTGTATGCACATTTTTACATTTTTTATGGCTGGTGGGAGCTCAACGATAATGACTTCAATTAGGCTACGTAATAAGGTGCAATGAAGCAAGACCCCAAGGATTTTGTCAGCGGCAGTAAATTATTTTTCAGGCTCTTGGGAGATTTTAAAGGATTTTTAGGAGGGTTTTAGAATTTAATTCTTAAAAATTAAATTATGAGAAATTTAAACCCCAAGGTAAATTCTTGAGAAGATTTACTTAAGATTAAATCTTCCAATATTACTAAAAATTTATTTTTTCCATGTTTAAATCTGCTTGGAGTTAAGTCTTATCACGTCAAACACTGAACTCTGGCAAGCCATAAAATTTGACGCAGCCACATCTATAAATTCTACTTTAACTCCCTCGGAGACTCGTAAGTTAATTCCAAAGAGCTTGTCTAAATACGATTTAATTCCATAAGGCAGAGGGGAACGAGGAGTAAAGTAACCGCCCGACATCTGAGCAAGCCAAAAAGTTCAGTTGATAATAAATCAGCAAAGCAAACCGCCAACTCTTTCCCCCTCTTTCGGTTGGCTAATTTAAAGGAAGTGCGCAAAGAATTCGCAAAACCAAACCGAAAAAGGTTTCACGTAAATAATGAGACAGCAACAAAAGATCTCACAGCATCTGGCGAACTTGGCGGATTTTCAGGGGAAGTATGCGAATTTTTTTGTTATTTTCTTTCGGTGACGCATTTAACTGTACAACCTCCTGTACAACGTCTTACAGTTAAACCCAAGACAATGACAATAGGAAAAAGAAGCCGGCAAAGGGTAGAAAATAATTGTGAAAAACGAAGGCATGGGATTTTGGATAAAGTATCCTTCGATCTTGGGAATCCTGAGCCGCTCCACGCACCGATGCTTACCTATTTCACACGCTGACCCAAAATGCACCCCTAAAACGAAGCGAATTCCAATGCACCCAAGTCCGCTGTCCTCGATCCTATATCCTATGCAAGCGTCCTAATTACTAGGCAAAGGACATAGGAACGTTGGGCGCAAGGGGTTGGCTAGGGAAATGCATTTTGTTGAGAGTGCGCATAATTATTAGCTGTCAATTGGGCGTTGATCTGACCATTATGTTACCTGGTTCTAAGAGGGTACAATATCCGCGGACTTGGGAGGGGGTGTGGGAAAAAGCAGAGTGTGTGAGAAAAAAGTAGGGATGACTGGGGATGCTGAGGAGATGCAAAAAAAGAAAAGAAAAAAATGCAACAAATCCATTGAGGAGCTTTGAAAGTGACAAAGGATCCTGAAGAACCTATCTTAAGATGAGTGGGAAAAGGTATACCATAACCTATAATATAAAATTATACCCCTTAATTTCTATATATTCTATACAATTTCACTAAAAACCCTTTGAGAAAATGCACAGTTCCCTTTAAACGTGAAGCCACACCAATCAATATATGCAATATCCCTTATACACACTCCCTAACTCGAACAACACCACATCCTTTGATAAAACGAACTCCAATACGAGCATTTCCAGCAGAAAACACTCGAGAGAAACCTCAAAAACCCAACGAACGGAAGTAGAAATGCAGGCACACAAAAAATAAAAATAAAAACAATAGGCACGCCTGAAAGCCATACATACGAGCGTGGTTCTTGTTTGCCTCTATATACCATGTATACCTTTTTCCATATGTACATAAATATGTGTACCTTATAAGAAGTGTGTTCTGTCCTGGCAAACACGGAGGAAGCATTTACAGCGGGTCGCAGTTCGAAATATTTCGAAATTGTTTGCATCTGTCGTTCGGAACGAATGCAGCCGCTGCTCCGGCAGTTGTTGTTTTGCTGCCTGGATCCTGGCATATGTTCGCTGCACGTGGCTAAGGATTCTCGAAGGATTCTCTGTCTTCCTCTCAGGTCCTGCCTTGTTAAGTGCCGCCTTCTGTTCTCGACATAGTGACTTCGATTTGCCACGATTTCCAGGTAGTCGAAACCTTTTTGGTTCGTGTCTTGATCCTTGTTATGTGATGAGCAGATGCGACCCAAAATCCGTCGATCTCAGCCACTCTCGCATCCGTAAGATAAATACTTTGGCAGTATTTGCTTATGGATATTGTTTACAATCATTATGGAAATGAGTTTTACGATGACTCAACTCGCCGTGGCACACATAACCAAAGTTATATGAAATTTTTGAGCCAGGAGAACCTGTTTCTTCACAACAAGTTTTCTTTGTTTTATTATTATTTTTTAAGGCGAGGAGCATGTTAATTCCATTAGCAATGTGCAATTGAATAAAGCATAAACAATAAACAAAAGAAAGAAATTTTTAACCACAACTAATCATTCATCCAAAGCACATTTGTGTCATTACAAATTCATAACTCAAAGAAATCTGAGGGGAAAATCAGTGGGGTTTTCCTAGAACTGTTTTTATATGCACAAGAATTTGTAATGCGTTGAAAGCTCATGCCTTGCGCCACTTCAACTTCGAAGTTTCTTTGAATTTATTTTCAATGCTAATGAATTTTTCATAGCCAAAAAGAGAAGGAAATACCTCAGCTGGTATACAAATATCAGGTTACAAACTGAGATACAAAAAGGCACTCTTTGCTGTGATCTTCAGAGGAAAAAAAAGCCCGTGTAATCAACGTACACAATATGTAATATTTTTTTCCCCCTAGACAGGAGCAAACAGACACAGACGACTAGTTGTAGAGCTCTTTTATCTGACAGATTTAAAATGAGAAAGGGATTTCTCACAACGTTACTTTGTGACGATAAGGAAGGAGAATTTGTTTACTGGCAAAGTTTCGTGGAAAGATACGTGACATCACCAGAAGTAACTATGTTTAGATAACCGCTTAGTTTGGATGATTATCCAACCGATTTATAGCAGCAAAGGTCGTGGGGCCGAGGCAATGGAGAACCAACCAAGCCTGACTGATTTTCCAAACCGTCATCTCTGTCTCTCACCATTTTCCAGTGGCATTCTCTGCTCTGATTGTCATTGTTAGTAGTCAATTTGGTGGCGCACAAAAGTGTAACATAGTTGGTTTTCTCTGTGCCATTTGTCAACGCTTTTGCCGTTGATTCGGAGCAAATAGACGTTCGAACGAACAGCCGTTGTCAATTTCCGGGTGCCAGCGCCCAAAAGTAGGCAGAGCAAACACATCCACGGAAAATAATCGATAGGCAACTGAACAAACAACCCATATATTCGCCAAAAAGAAGCCATTCTAGTGTCAGGTGGAAAATGGGCATATTCCTCCCCATTTCCCTATTAAGTGAACAGGTGTGCCAACTGTATTTTGGGGACATCAAAGACGAGTTGGGGTACACAGGTGGTAAATAAACAATGTAGCTAACGATGGTCGTTTTATGACGACAGCGAAATTGTAGCCCTTCCAAATAATGATATCAAAGCTAAAGTAATTACATTTCCAGATATGAATAAGGGGCTACTTATTATAGGTTAATGAAAGTTCAAAGGTTAAATAGGAAGTCGTCAGTCAATTAGGTTACAAAGTAAGTTAAGTATATTAATATTTAATAGATATTTCTGAATATTATTGACTACAAGTCATGTTAACGTTTATTAAGTTATTTCTTTCCTGCTTCTGCCGCTGACAACTTATCTCCCGTTTATGTTAAATCCCTTCTGTATTGACTTTAGCTTCCCAAAGTACAAATAACCGACAGACCGGAAATTAAACTTGTTCAGCTCTGCTAAAAACTAGAAGCCAAGGAGTAAGAGGTTCCATAATTATACTCTGTCATGCCCTTTGACATTCTTAGGGCTCTGTGGTTTTGGGCCAGAGTCAAGGCCAAGCTATTACCAAACAACTTGGCGTGTCGATTCAGCGAGACGGCACTCACTCGAGTGGCGAGAAAAGTTTTTGGCATTAATATAAAATGTTGGCTGAGCAAGTTCACGGCTAGTTAGCTAATGGCAGGCCAAGAAAATGTCAGGAATGCTTAAAGAGGCAAACACTTTGCCAGGTTCTCTTTGAAGTCCTTAATTGTAACATATCATTAATTGGAAAAAATAGGTTTTCCTATCTTTCCAACTGCATTAATTACAAAATTCGCAAAAAAAAAAAATTAAATACGCCTGGTAATCACAGCCGCATTTAAGTATCAGCTTAATGACAAAACGTTTACATGCATAATTATACGATTTTCTGCATTTTTAATTTCCTGCCTAAGACGCAGAATGGAAGATAGATGTCCGCCTTTGTCCCGAGTCTAGAGGCTAGAGACTTCACTCTTCAGTCTCGCGTCTCCAGTCCCGAGTCCAGAGCCAAGTTAATGGCCCAGAAGTTGCAACCATGACTTGGTCTTGGTCTTGGACTTGTTCCCGTGTTCTTGACTTGGCTGCAGTTGTTAATCATCTGCGTGGCTGCATAAAAATAGAAAGGAAATTCCATGAAATTAAAGTTTTATGCAGCAGCAGCGACGATCAAGTTGAAGTTGAAGTTGAGGTCTCTCTCGCTCCGTGCCTGTTTGTTGAACTTGTGGAGAAGATGGAGCTGGGAGCTGGCGCAGCTTGGAGCTTGGTCTAAGCCAACAGTTTAGCGAATGCCGGGACCGGAGTGGCGGCACGAAGAATGCAGTCGGCTTGGCATAATCGAAAGGCATGTGAGAAAAGTTGGAGTTCGCTGGCTGGCTGGCTGCCTGGCTGGCAGTCGCCAGCAAACCGGTTCCATCCTCCAGTTGGCTCGACTTAAGTCCAAGACCAACTGCACCCAGGCAGCATTATGTTCTTACTTTTTGCCCTGGCTTGTTACCAGTTTTTGTCCATTTTGTTGGCTTTTCTCGGAATGTTTCTGAATGGTTTTTGTTCGCGGAGCTTTCTGGATGAAGTTTTTATGAACTGCTGCTGCTATGCCGCTGAGATTTATAATCTGCCTGGGCTGAGGTAGCAAAAATGCAGCATAAATCTGGGAGGGGAGCCCTTAAAGATCTCCAAGAATATGTATATATATATAATAAATATCAACTACAACAAGTAAATCAACTCGAACAGCATAATTATGCATTCATAGTGTGGCGGCTGAGGGATAAAAACTCTCCTCTGGCTTTCGCCGGGGCCAAGTTGGCATTTAATTACATTGTAATCATAATATATTTTCACCCACTCTGCGTTGGTTTCGTTCTCACCCGGCAGAAGCCAATTCATTGGGAAAATTTTACCATTTTCCATTTTGTCTTCCTTCCACTTTTCTTTTTTATTTTCTACTTTGTTTGCTGCTATCGTGGTAATTTATGCAGTTGACAGTCAAATAATTTGGCACACAGAATGCATTAAAATAAATTAGCTTCACAAAAGAGCTGGGAAAACAGCTTGCGGTAGGCAAAATGACTTAAAAAACTCGCCCTATTTTAAATTGTAAATATTCCCCAATATCCTCCAATAGATTTCGATTTCGCTTGCTCGTTAATTTGACAACCTCCAGTGTATCAATTGTTTATTCAGTTTTAGTCATGCGAAATGATGAATCACATCGACCCAGAGACGTGAGAGACTGGAGACGAATCGGAACTACTATATAGATATAGTATATTCCTGTACGTTTGTGTGATGAGGCTAAAAGCAGCTAGCTAATTGTAAATTGTTTTTATTTATTTCCTTTGTTTGCCCTCCCAAATTGCCATGTTCAAGTGCAAAATGCAAAGATTTATTCACTTTTTAGCTGAGTAATTTCCCCCAAATTGCTGGCAGATATCTATATAATGATTATGGCGTTACCCTCTGATTATTTTAAATGTTTTAGAGAAAGGCAACAATGGAACCCTATCGCTGTATTGATAGTGTACAAGTTATCTGTGTCAGTTTGGACAGCTGTTCGAAGTTATCTGTAATAAACTAAGCCTGCGTTTTGACTCATGCATATTGAAAACGTTAAAAAACTGAAAGTTTAACAAAAATTCCAAATACTTTGTATCTTTTTCACACACAAATGTCAAAGCAGCAACAACAACACCGAAGACATGCAAGAATTGTATGCAAATTCGATTTTGCCAACGTTAAAAACTCGTTTTAAGCCTGGCTTGAGCTTCAAAGCTCATGGATTGAAGCTCAACTTCGGTTGCTGTTACTGGTTTTCTGGGTTTGTTGTGATTCGAAAAAATTTACCATTTATATATCGAAATCGGTCTGAGTGTGTGTGGTTTTCGGTTTCGGTAAATCCAAGCTCAGGTTTTGTTGTCCGCCAATTTTTGTTTTGGTCATCAAACAATCGTATGTATAATTAATAAATAAATCCGGTTCAAGCCTTATATGTATAACTCGAAGCGAATATTCCAACCGTGGATTTCTGCCAGCGTATCGTTAGTATTTCTCTGTTCCAAGAACACCTCGCACAGCACACAGCACACACACGGGGGGAATGTGGGGAAAATCGCACACCGAAAAACACGACACCGCGATAAAAATGCAAAACGATCCCCCAAAAGAGACCCACCGAGTGGTAAAAATGGTAAATGGATGGATGTATGGATGGCTGGGTTCGGCCCACTAAGCTACCGGCTGCTATTGACCCCCCCGATTTTCGGATATATCACACTTTTTCACGTGGACATCTGGCTAAACCGACGACGACGACGGTCAAAATCGAATGGAAGCGGAGGGAAACGGAACGCGGTTATCCGGTAAGCGGCAAGCGGTAAGCGGTTTGCTCGATTCGGCGGTTTGAATTGCTCTACTGTACTGGCGAGCGTGGCTCACTCGCTCAGCGCCGACTGTTCGGAGCAGAGCGGAAGAGAGCGACAGCTGTTGCAGAGTGTGTGCGTGTGTGCACCGAGAGAAAATAGTACATTATACATTTTATGGGAGTGTTATATGGTAATGTTTAATAAATAAGTTTTAAAAGATCTCTATCTACATAAGCCCTATATCATTTTTAGGTACAAAGATACGTAATCAACAGTTTTTATTTGTATAATAGCTGCCATTTTTTTAAGTAAAAAAAATTGTAAAAATTAAAATTTGTTAAATATGTTTTTTTACCCATATGCTGATTTTGATTCAGCATATCAAGTGGTTCAAAAACTCCTATTGCCGATTTTCGAGGTTTGCTTTTTCTCTCACATCGAAGCTTAGAATTCTTAACTAGTTCTAGTTCATATGTAGAGTACGGTACCAAAAGTACCAATAACATTGTAAGCAAGTGGTCTGATTCGAAGCCGACTTTATCTAGAGTCTAGAGGACATTTCAAATTCGTACAGGTTTCTTGCAACAAGATTTTAATTTCCACAAACTCTTAGTTTTTATCAGTGTGATTGTACGCCAGTGGCTTCGCTCATTTCCTTTGTGTTTGTTTACTACCAACAACAACAGCTCACCTCCCGCTCTGAGGTACGGGCATTTGTTGTTGCCGATGGTGACGGCAATGATAAAACTGCGACGCGTCGTTGCAGCTTATAGATGTCGTGAAGTGCAAGTGAGACAGCAAAAGCCAAGAGAGAGATATTGTATCTAGGTTCAGGTAGAATCGCAGATGCGCTGCTGAAATCGAAGATAGCGATTTTGCTGAGATAAGCGTGGCTTTACGGATTTGCGGTTCGGCTTAGACGGTGATAATTCTTTGAAAACACGTGCTGGAAAATTCCCCGAAAAGGCAAACAAATATTTAAGGTGTTTCCAAAAATAATTAGTGGACCGAAGGTATTAAAATAATTGTAAAGAAGCTTAAGGCAGAAAAGATACAACATGGAAGATACATTCTTCGATGAGATGTGAAAATCAGATGCAAAAATATTTCTGGGAAGGTTAAATTAAAGGTGTTTTATGTTTTAATAATTTTTACGGATTTTACAATTTACCAATGTATCTTTTAATCTTCAGTATAATTATTAGACGTATGCAGAAAAAATTAAAAATAAGAATGGACATTATTGTTGCTTGTTCTAGCACCAAAGGATAGACTATGATTTTGGCGTACCAAACTGCGCAAATAATTCCGTAAATCACACTACCTATTCAGATAACTGTAGGGTATCTAAAACCAGTTGGATTCGTGGATTCTGCAGCTGCCAGTATTTTTTTTATTTTGTTGTGGAGAGTGGAGAGCGAGTATCTGGTGAAGTGATTATGCGACTGAAGAGAGTTGTTGAAGAGAGTTACCCCAGAACCAAAGTCAACTTGAAGCGAATACGATCAGCACCAAGTGGTTATGAAATGTCACCGGACAAAGAATAAAAAAACAAATGAAAGAACTAAAAACTGATTAACCGAACCGGTAATCAGGGATCGTTAATCAACGTATCGAACTTATCGATTTGAATTAGTTTGCCCAACCTAAATTCCGTGACAACAATGGCAAATGATCGATCGCTGAGCGAGAGCGGGACTGAGCCATCGGAAGAGCGAGAGGCAAGGTCGTTGTTTGCTCCCTAAGAGAAAGTCTCCACCTAAGAGAGAATTAGATAAAGTCAAGCTAGATACATTTGCACGTGTGTGCGTGAGGAAAAAGATTGAAGAGAACCTAAGAGTGTGTATTCTCTCTTGCTGTGGAACGTGCGAAAAATTGCAATACAGCAGCGGCTTTACCTGGATTAAGCCCAGGTAACACATAAAATGAGGCAGTAAAAAAAATGGTACCAAGTCTATTTGGAGCAAACCATTGCTGCCCACACATGGCTCCCAATCACGCCAACATTATCGCCGCTTAGAAGCAGAAAAAAAACAAATTGGTGCAATCGCTGCAAAAAGCACAGCTGCACTGAGAACAAAAAACAGACACATATTTCTTCTGCTTGGTTATCTCAACTAATTTGTATCTCAACTAAAACTTTAAATTTACCACCTTTCTTCAGAAAAATGATTATTTAATATCAGAACTTCGACTCCGAATGGTATTAGAAAGCAATTGAAACTGCAAAACTGTCCAAAAGTATGCAAAAGTATCCAAATTCATAGAAAATTTCATTCTAAACGTTACGTTTAATTCAAATGCAAAACCTCTACAATAGCCCTCCTGATTATGGCTGACATTTTCTCTTCGCGTGTTAAGTTAAATGTGTTAAAGCTGTAACCGCAAATGCTCGACAATTTCAGATAAACCACAATGAAGACAGGTATAGCACAGGAAATGGAGGACCCCCGATCCCAGACACGCCCACTCACAATAGACCCTCCACCACCCACAGGTAACAAATGACTAAAACACCGCTGGAATGAACAGACAAAAGATAAGGCCCAGACAATGAAAGGTAAAAGGGAAGTGGAGAAATGTAGAAATGGCCACAAGCTGAGAAATCAATGTCCGTCAGGGAGTCAAGAGGGGTCTGACGAGGTCTGACTGGGGGCACAGACAATGTGCCACATGTGCAACCTAATCAAAATTTCAATCAAAATGCGCAAAATGCTGCAATGAAAGGTTCACAAAAGGCCACAACAAATACACTCAAATACACACTAATGGTTTAGCATGAGTAATCCAATCCTAAACAATCCAATTCACTCGAATTGAAACCAATCGGGGGTCTATAATTGCGATTAAGAAGCCAATTACCATTACAAATTGTTGGGTAAATTGTTTTGGGATTTCCATTTCCCATTCGGAGACAAGAAGATTAACAAATCAATTGTTAGGCAATCAAATTGAAAATGTGAAGTAATCAAAGCTGTGGGATTTTAAAATGTATTAAAATGGTGTACAAAAGTATGCTACAAAATATAGCAGTAGTATCTTTAGTATCTTTAGGGTAGCACTTGTTTCTCTCTCTTTTCTCTTTTCTTTTTTCTCTATTTAAATTTTATAAAACTGGTTTAAACTCACCTTTTAATTGTTGAATGGATGATGTGATTTTCACAGCTGAAATACAAAATATTTAAATAAATCGATTAGTTTAAATTTTAAGAAAATATAATAAAATAACTTATTTAGCTATTAGATAATGTTGCAGATTTTGTTCAATTCCTTAATTACCACTAAGTAAAAATAATCAAATTTAAGTTAAAGCTGAACTATCCCAAAATGGCCGTTAAATAATTCAAATAGTTTCTTCAAGTTGGCAATGCTTGAGCTCAAGCCTCTCTTAAAGCAAACTTAAGAGCCATGAACGCACACACACACACAACGGGCACTCAGCTGGCAATGTCAGTGACGTTCGCAAAAAGTTCCCACAGTCATTAGGGTCATGATGTGTCTCTCGCCTCTATTTGGTCTCGTGTTCACAATTTGTTTTTAATTTAAAACTGCATGTGCATGAATGCCTCAGCACATGGCCCTAAGATACACACACACATATGGGCCGAGCTAATGTTGGCCGAGACTGTGTGTTTTAGCATTGGGCCCATATGAGAGCACTGCTTTGAGTGGCATCTTGAGACGTCGCTGCCGCAAAGATTGAGTGGCTCGAGGGCTTAAAAGCTTGGTAGGCAGGTGAACGAGCTTTTTGGGGGCTTAAGCTTGGCTTGTGGTTGAATGAACTCGAGCTTAAAGTCACTAAAGAAATGAAAAAGCACTACAAATAAAGTGGTTTAAAAATATTAAATTATTTACAATTGATTAATCAATATATTTTAAAATAAAATTATAAAAATATATAGTTACCCCTACCTTTAAGCCTTGCACAAATATTTTTCAACAAAATGTAAAATTATATATTATATATTATATTCATATAACATTGTATTTAAATTCAAATATTCCAATCTGTTTGAATTACTATCTCATTAAGTGGTTTACTTTCCATTAAACTTTTGTATTTGCGGATTTTTTCAGCTAATGTTTATCTAATGCGATAAAAAGCGGTTTGCTTTGGGCAATCGCTTCTCCCGTTCTTTATCAATTTTATATCCCGCAGAGGGTTCAATTGAAGGGGTCCCCTTCTCACAGGGGTGGACAGTTTTCCGAGTACTTAAAATTAAACTCACACACATTTCACACCCCAGCAATTAGCCAAGGGTTGCACACGCCTCCCTCTGACCCTTATTCCGCCCCCTTTGCAGGCATCCTTAAAACCCTCTCCTCCTCCCACTTTTCCCGGAATTTTCAAGTATCCCTGCTATGAGGTTGCAAATGCAATTATAAAGCATTTAACGGATTAGAGGCAATAAAAAGAGGAGATTGCTGTAGAAAAAAAGTATAATAAATACCAGCATTATGGGGCATGAAAACCTTAAAGGGGTGAGTGGCGTGAGAACCGAATAGAATTTAACAGGAATTTAATTTAATAAAGCCTGCGAAACTAGGGCAAAGCCAGTGGGGAATGCGCTGAAGGTTTTTCTGGCTCAACTGCCCAGAGATAAATCCGAGGTAACTTTATTGGAAATTTCCGAAGCTTGTAATTCATTTTCATAATTAATAGTTTACCAACTATGTTGAAGGCCTCAGGTAGCCATGGGCTATTGGGGCTTTAAACATTAATACTAGATCCAGTTAGCAATTTGAAGCTTACTTTTTTTATGCCTTTGGGGACACACAGCGAGCGGATCAACTTTCCCCCATTGCGTAGAGAGTGAATTTCTAGCTTAATGTTCCTCCGACTCTACTTTGGCCATAACTATAAATATCTCAATTATGGCTCAGCTCTCGCTTAACCATTACGCATCCAATTTGTTGGCGCATCATTTTCCATCCATTTTCCTCATGCTCCCCTTTCGAGATACAAATGGCACCTAAAGTGTGTGTAATGCAATTCCATTTTACAGCATTTCTTCAACAGACACTCCTCCCGTTTCTGTGCGCTTTTCTGCAATCGCTGGAGTCATGTGCCGGCAATTGGGAATGATTCCATTGGACTCCCGGCTCCGTCGTCTGAGGTCTGTCTGTGCGTCTGACATGTCTCACACACAGCTCGATTAGGGATGGCTTAAGCATATCGATATATTCAGATAGTTTCGATATTAAAAAGATTTTCTTAAAAATCGATGTCATTTTTAAGTTTAATTTCTTATTTAAGATATCTGAACCCAAAGTTTTCTGTTCAACTCTTAATAAATATACTTCGTTTTTCGATATTTTTTGTTGCAAATACAATAATTTCGATTTGTTATTACTCAATATTTTGCTTTAACATTTTTGTTCCTTTCGATGCATGTAGATTTTACAGCCCTTAAAGGCGGTGCAATATTTGTTCTATATAATTTTATATATATTTTTTTAGTATATGTAGATTGCACAGCCCTAAAACCAATGCAGATGCGGACACTGCCTAGGATACAGCTGCTGACAACGACCGCGGACACCAATTGGAACGTGCCCGTTTAGTTTTTCCTTCGCTTGGTCTACTCCTTAGCTGCTAAAATTGCATTAATGCAATTCAGTTTTTTCTCCTTTGGCTTTTCCACTCCGCCTTCTTTCTGTCCACTTTTCTTGGGAGGGGAAAAACTGCCAAGCAAATGTCAAATTGTGTGTATTTTGAGTTTGAGTCAGAGGAACTATACACTTAGGGTTTTAGGAGAGCAGAAAAAATGGAGATTTCTCAAAAATAACACAAAACTAGAAAATTAAAGATATAGTAGAGGAAATGTATAAAAGCATATTTAGATTAAAATATTAGCTTAAAATTGTTTCTATTTTATATACGCTTTAAAATTTGTAATGTACACTCCACAGTTGTATATGGATAATGCCTTCTATGTGGGAGAATAAGTATCTCAAGACACCGGAAGGTGAATCAATAAAGAAAATACTATCCAAGTCGGGCACCTCGAGGCGTGGCTTTGCTGATTGGTGTTCTATGTTTTGGTGGGGCATGCCACAAGATTAATGATGGCCGTAAAAGTGCCTAAACTTGTTTTAGACCACGCCAAAATCGACACCCACATACAAAGAATAAAGCGCCACAGTCGGCGACATACACACATATGTAGTTGTGCAATTGTTAATCTTCCTTCTAGTCAGAGACCATAAACCAAAGACCGTCAGAGTGCTTAATGAGGCAGAGAGTGCTCCCCGCCAAAGGCGCTATCTGCTGTCTTCTGGATTTTCCTCCGCATTTTCCATCTGACTTCGACCACGCCAAAGTCGTTTCCAACGCAAATATCAACACGGTACATCGTACACTCGTAGTGGCTTTTGTTGCCGTTTGTATAGTTGTTTTTACTTTATTTTTTTTTATTGTGGTTTTGGCTTTTTCAATTGCACTTGAGGTGCTTCTTCTTCTTCTTCGTCATCAGCACACACCTTGAAGGTGGAAAAACAATAATAATAAGACCAAGCATAATAAAAGCCGGATGTCCATTAAAGTTCTTCTTCCCAGCTGAAATTCTATATTTTTTTTTCTCATATCGCCTGTAGGTTGATTGGATACACAGAACGTGTAGGTGTCGGCTTATGAGTTTGCTTCCTCTCATCTCTGGAATTGGTTTTTGCGGGTAGAGAAACCCTGTCCCTGGCCAGGCGCAAAAGTTAAATGTACCTCAAGGATACGAGTTGGTAAGGAGAGTTTGATTGAAATTGATTGGCTGGATAAAGTTGAGGTAAGTTCGGGTATTGGCAGGCAAAGAAAGAAGTCAAATGTGAGAAATGAGAATTGGTGGTTATGCAAATTATATTTTATTTTTGAGAGGGGTTTAGTCTTGGGAAAAAAGTTTACGATTTAGGGAATGCTTTACTTTCCAACTAAATAAATAAATAAAAGGATATGACAAAGATACTAGGGTAAATATGTAATATTAACCAACATACAATGAATAAATAAAGTAGGATTAAGTCCTGGCTGACATTAACACGCGCCAAAGCCGTCAAGCCACAGATATTATTTCGCACGCCCACGATCTGAGATCCTGGGAAATTCCCACGAGAACTGTGGCCAGAACACGCGTCATGACCAGCTCTTGTTCCGATTCCTGTTCCTGCTCGAACTCCTTTTCTCTGTCTCCCAAGGAGAAAAAAAGCTGTTCTCAGCATTTACACTTGTAGCCGGGAAATAAAGACAAGCGCCTGCCGCAGCGACGCTTAAGGATAATGTGCCGCACGCTCAAAGCGGCCTACAAACGGCACACTGAGAAAAAAAGTTACCCTCAACTAGAAAAACAAATAACAAAAGTATAAAATATCACAGCAAAGATGGTAATAATAAAATCTTCGCGAAACCCTAACGCTTACAATTACAAATTCGGCTTATGTTAGTCAGAAATAATTTCTCCGAATCTAGAATTCCAATTTATTCCCAAATTTTTCCCAGTGCTGGGAGTGTCCTTGTTAACCCCGAAGTCCGGCACTGAGAATCGGCGAGGGTGCGCCGGAAATCATGCAAAAACGTGCCGAGCACGAGCCGCTGTGGAAAACGAAGGAAAACTTTCCAAGTTGCGCTGCCAGCGGTTCGTGCCTGGCGGTGACAGTTCCCAATCTAATTGCTCTGGTCTGCTTTCGAGGCAACAACCCCATCAATCTGTCCGGTCCGCTAACTGACATATTAATTGCTCATAAAGCATAAACAGTCACCACCAAAAGTGTAGTCCCCCTTGATTGGGCGCCGAGGGTTGTTAGCGTCGCCGTCGATACTGTCTATGCAAAGCATGCAAATTTTCCAGCCGGGCTTGGGAACAGATCCTCATCCTCACACATAAACTGCCGTTTGACCTGAGCACATCCCCGGCTCAAGTGTCTGGGGCATTATCCTTGCCCGCCAGACAGTTGCCTTAACGCTTCGCTGCCTCTTTGGGAGAGCGAATGGATGGCGGCCGGGGATGTGAGTGCTCCTGCTAAATTGCTCATTTGCTGGATCACGGACTAGGGAAGTGGGCGCCCAGTAGAAAAGTAGAAAAAGTAGGGAAGGAAGTGGAGTTCAAGTTTCTCGAAGCGAAAGGACACCGTGAGAACCGAGGCAACGGACTTGACGTGACATAGGTCAGGTTTCAAAAGGTCAAAGAAAACTTACAAAATTGGCTTGTTAATCCAAGCAGTTACGACTTTAAGGATACAAATTGAAAGGCATTATACACTCTCCACAAATATTTAAATCATAATAAAGCTGTTAAAAGAGAGAGCCCTCAATAAAACAATTATTTGTATCTTCATAATGCATTTCACTCAATTTACGATTGATGCCTTGTCCTCCCCAACTGGCTTTCTCGAGTCTTTCATGCCCATCATCGTCAGCCGCTCTTTGCAGCATTAATTGGTAAATTGTTCAGCTGATATCACAATTTAATTATCGCACATTAATTGCCCGACCAACGAAACTGCACCCAGCCGAAGGAGGGCCATCTGGGAACTGCCTACAATCGAATTAAAGTTAATTTTTCATGCTCTGCTAAGAGTTATGCACACTTTGCTTTTGTCAACCGACACGGACACATACAGTCACATATAGTGTATATATAAATATCGGATTCGTGGGTGAGATGCATGGGGAAAGAAGGTGGAGCATATCCACATCCAGTCTCCCTAAGTGGGATGCCAGTTGATGCCGCGTCGCTGTCGTGCTTGGTTGCTCATTTATGACCATGGCGCTCCGGCAGCAGAGTGAATGAATGTATGTTGTATCTGCCAGATACTCGTACTCGTACTCGTATCCGTAGCCGTAGCCGTACCCGTTCTCGTTCTCGCTCTTCTACTCGGCACGCACACAGAATGCAATTGCTGGGCGGAGTGGAATCGGAAGTTGTTGATTCAAGGCTCCGGGTAGCAGCTTTAAGTCACCTTCTGGTCGTTTGATGCTTCAGTGAGCTGCGACTGCCGTCGCTTCCCATTTCCTCGCCGGCTCTCAGGTATGGCAGTTCATTGTGCTCCAGGCAACTGGGTTACCTCTTTACTGCACCAGGGCACTGATTTTATTTTGTTCGGTACCCTGAACCTAGTTGGGTAGGGGGCCTCCCCGAGGGTCAGTCTGGTCATGCTTGGGGAGTAGTTAATTAATGTAAAGGTAACTTTAAGTTTCCGCTATAAAAAGTGGATGCAATCGCTAGTTAGGAAAACTTTTTGGAAACGCTTGAGGTTGGGAAAATGCAACTGCAGTTGAACTCTTGGAGATTATAATATTTAAATTACCTTATGTAAAAAATAAGTTGTAAGTAAATTGTTTAGTGTCGTATCGACCCCCGTTGAGCTAACAAGCATATCGATCAGTTAATGCTTTTATGTTGCATTATCCTGGGCTGACATTTGACACCACGCCTTTGCATTTCCAATGACAGATGACATTTGCCATTCCGATGGTGGTGGTGCGAAGACGCATCTGTAATATTTATGCACATAATGCGCACACACTGCGAATGTATCTGTGTATCTCACAGATGCCATTAGATTTACGAGCATGCCCAATAACAAAGAAGCTTGTTCCCGTCTGTCGGGAGTGGTATGCCTGTGCATCCGATTCCTTCCAATGTCAGCTACGTCGCCGAAATCTTGATAAATTTCTAGACAAACAGTTGCAGCTTTGGTGTCGCACACCCACCATATGATGTATTCGTTAGTGATAATAATAAATCAAACACCAAACCAAAAGAAAATAACATTTTTCCAAGCTTTTCTTTAATTCTCTTGAGTGGTTTGACTAGGGTTTCGTTGTGTTTTTTTTATCGAAAACAATTGACATTGTCGTCGTGGGAGTATGGCTTGTACTTTGATAAGAACTACTATTTTTTTTATTGTACCATCATTTTTTATAGAATTCATTAATTTGAGATCTAATTCAATAAATTAGATAATTCTGGTTTAATTAATTATTAGATTATCAGAGCGATAAGTAAACTAAATTGATAAAATGTGATAGGAAGTAGGCTAATAAAGGGATTACGCGTTCATTAAATGCATAAATTAAGCTCTTATCACAGTTGATTTATTACCAAAGCCCGAATAACATTGCTAATATGAATTAGGCTCGAAATAATATAAAATCTCTTGATTACAGACGCTAATATATGAAACACTACTTTTTCCTCAGATTTCTAAGGAATATAAATCCTATAAGTATAAAATATATTTCTATTCTTCGCCAAACTATTCACAAAACTGAATCGATTAATCTTTATATCCCCTGAGACATTCTCTAATCCTCGCAATGTCCCAATTAAAAGTTTCCACGAAATTTGTATGCAAATTGTATGTTCCTCTTGCCCACCCTACCCCAACCGCATCTTAGTTGCCAGGCAGACAAAAGAGCAATAATTCACTCCCCCAACAAATTGCCATTTTAAATTATATTTGACATTCAATAATAAATGTTGATTGCGCCCTGAACCGATAGCTTCCCCATTTGTTTTTCTTATTCAAATGGAGATCATAAAGTTGATTAAATTGTTGCTTGATCTTCGCTTCACACTTTTTTTTTCCGTGCCACCATTTGTCACACGATCTTTATTATATATATTTTTTTTTGTTCAAAATTCCAGTTTGAAGCTTTAATTAGCAGATTTGTATTTTTTATCGTCTTTTTTAGCGTGTTTATATATGTGTAAAGTTCTAATTTACACGCTCTTTCATGGTTCAATTAACATTTTCGAGTGCAAGTCATTGGCCAAGCTTTATCTGTATTTATGAATATGTATTTTATATACTATATAAGGTAAGGTCATTGTATTTGCTGAAAGGCTTTTCGAAAGTAACCAATGCCAAAATGCACATAATACTGTTACCAACCGCCGACAATGCCGAAAGCACGGACTTAGGGGTCTTAATATATATTATTATGATTAATCATCGGGCACAATAACCACCGACCGACTAACGAAGCTTAAATACGTTTTGGTTTCACGCCCTCAGGTCACGGCATAAGGTAACATACAATAAAAAAAATATATAATAATAATTTTTTACCGAGTTTTTGCTTTGATTTTTTCGGAGCCAAAAAAAGAGCTTGCGGCTAATTAATGTTGCTATTCTTTCGATTCAAATTCTAAACGTGGGCATATCCAAATAAGGCGAATTAACTCGGTCTTTTGATGTCATCATGGGGAGCGATGAAATCGCTGTTCTTCAGAAAATTCAATACTGTTTTTAGTGTTTTTTAGGGCAACGATGAGGGGGTCAAAGGATACAAAAATAAAAGCAAAGAAACCGAAACAAACGCGTGCCAGTAATGAAAACACAAAAAAAAAAAACAACAAACAGTCTGTCAACGAGGAAGAAATCCCAATAATGCAAGCGTCGCAAGTCCAATGTACATAAACATCCAGAAAAAAACAAAAAAATAGGAATCAACAAAAAATAAATGGAGAGCAAGGCCTCTTGGTAATGACGTATTCTAAATACCCTTTTAATTAAATTGAAAAAAGTATCTCCAAGTTTGGGAATTTAATTTATTAATTTACTTTCAATGATAGAAATAGAAAATAAATTCTTAAAATATGTTAACCGTTTCAAACAGCAAACATTAATAGGTAATACATAGGAGTGCTCAGTGTTTTCATTCTTCTGTCAAACTTTTTTATTCTGACATCTGACAGTTAAGACTTTGAATAAGGACACTCTTAAGACTGATTTACTACAAGCAACTCTTTACAATTAAATCAAATAACTTGTAGAATAGAACTAAACTAAGGAATTGTGTTTCCTGGCAGTTAGTCGTAGATTTAAACTGGTTAAGTGACTGCCACTTTACTGCGACCCTAAATCGGCGCAAAACGGCCCCTGACCGGATTTCTATACTGCTAATTGCCACTACTACCTACTAGTTATTAGCTCTATCTCGAGCCGGAAGAGGAAGAAGTAAGCGAATGGGGCAAGGTCCCTGGGATGGCGACATAGCCCCAACTAATCCCGAAAGGGCATCAGATCGCGCGACCATATGGCGTTGCCTTGGCAATGTGACAAAATGCAAATGCGGCTGCTCGGCTCAGCCAACGGTAAGCTGACGGAGCTGCAGAAAAACGGTTTCTGTTCTTGATTAAATACACCCACACCCACCCACACACGCTCGCACACAATCGCAGCCAGCACGCACACTCACACACGCTCGCGTGAAGGAATAAAATCGCAGGAAAATAAAAAGAGCGCCAGAACGGACGGGGGCTCCTCTGAAAAGAAAATCAATAATTTGGTGTTTTGGGCTGTGCTGGTTCTTGTTATTATTGTGACCCACCAAAAAAAATTGTGGCACCAAAAGAGGAGTACGAAATTGGAGCACACTACACTGTACATATGTGTGTGTGTGTGCCTGTGAAATATTTATTCCAACTCACCTGTGCTAATTCAATGGGGGCTCTCGCTTTTGTGTGTGGAGTTGAAATTTCGACGTTTTCAGGAGCTTTTTTTGTACAAACTCCCAAGCTCAAAGCAATTTAAACATGTTTTCTGTACTTTGCACTTGGCTTCGTTGTTATTGTTGTTGCTGTAGCCCCAAAATAAAGCCGAGAAAAACAAACAAAGCAAGAAACTCCGTTTCGGACTGATTACACAACGGCAACAATAGCAACAGCAGCCAGCAACTTCACGGAGCGGAGTTTCCCGGAGAGTCTTGCCATCGAGAGCAGCTTTCAATTAAAAAATAATGATTCAGGGCCAAATGCTGCACTTTCTGGAGTGCTATTATTCATAATTATTTCGTACCACCACTTGCACCGGAGTTGTATTTTGCCAAAGATTTGCACCAAACAAATCGCACACACGCACACCGCACACACACACACGGCCGCCTGCGAAGAGAGCAGCGCGGAAAATAGCTCCGCCACGCGAGAACAGTTAACGGCAACTGAGCTGAAGCTCAAAGCGAATCCGAAACCGAATCGAAGGCAGCGCGTGCTATGCCAGTGTTTATGCCAAGTCGATTTCGTGTAATCGTTTCAAGAATTGGGGAAAAGCTTGCACACAAAAAATAAACAGGAAGTTCGTCAAATGGAGAATCGCAGCCAACTTCAATTTGTAGAAATGATGTGGCAACACCAAGCGGAAGGAAATGTACTTACATATATGGAGTTGCAGATATAACTTGGGACTAATGAAGTTTGATAGGCGGGATATATCTTTGACCCCGACTTTTTTAAACTTTTTTTACTCCGACATCTTGTTTAAATTCCAATAATTTAATTTAAGAATACGTTTAAACAGGTCTTACTTCCATTTCACGTTTTCCAGAGTTCGTGAAGTTTATGGTGTAAACAGTCGACCTCGACAGAGCGTCGCTGTTGGCGCCGCTTGGAGCCCTTGCTCCCCCAAAGAGAGCGTAAGAGAGAGATGGAGCAAGGGTGCGTTTTGCGGTCAGCTGAGAAGCGCAATTTAACGGTAAAGTGTCAGATTAGAGTGTTGCCAGACTGGTGGAAAGGAAAGCAAATTTAAAAAAATATTTGTTTGAAATGTAGAAGACACGGTTTTAGGCCTCTTAATTTAAGTATTTAATTTTAATTTTATATATAATTTATAATTTTATAAGTCCTTAGTCAAATTTCATTTGTTTAATCCTCGTTACTTTTCAGTTTTGCCTCCTTTGGTGTCCTGAGTGTGGATTTTGAGTGCCGATTCAATTTCCCCGAAGTTACTGTGGCTCCTGCACGACGGCTGTCCTGCCAATTCAGTGTCCACGAAATCGATAATATCCCCAATGCGAACGCGTCCCTTGACACTGCGGCGAAAATGCATCTTGGGAAAGTCGAGCGGCTGCACCTGGACTTCGGTAAGTATTCCACAGGCTCCAATACGACCCAGGATCTTAATAACACGGGCCTTCGCTGCAACAGGCTGGGACATTTTTGAAATTTAGCAGGAAACACACAAACCAAAACGGCAGAGATTACTTTGATCTACTTTATATATGAGATTTACATACATTACAAGGACACTAAATGCTTAGCTTTATTTTTAGTTCATAATACTCTTGATGCTCTGTTCCGGAGTCACATTAGTTCGGGACACTCTCAAACTTTCCCCGGAGAAGGACATCCCTCATGATGCTAGCGAGTTCTTCGTTCTTTTGCGCTCTCATCTCGTCGATTAGGGACTCCTTGAATCCCGGATCCTTAGCCGGATCTGGTGTCTCTTGCAGCTTCTGCTTTTCCAACTGCAACTGGGGCACATCCGCCCCAAAAGTGGCCCCAATTCGCTCCACACTTTGGGCTTCAGTATCCCCAATTAATGACCAACTGTCCTTTCCAAACCAAATGCAAAGAGGTTCATTAAAGTCCGTGACATGGGAGCGAAACGGATGGGCGGGACTTCCGAATCCCAAATGGCTGATGGTGTCCCTTAGGACCTTGGCCAACTTGGGTATCCTTTGAGAGTAGAAAAGCAACGCTCCACCGATCAAATGAGTCACGGATCGAAGGCACCGACAGGTGTGCTTTTTAACAGCGGGATCCAAGCCAGCAAAGATATCATACTTTCCGCCCACAATTACAACGGGAAAGGGTAGAGGGTCCTGGTTACCCAGATCCTCCTTGTTTTGGTGACCCACTCGCTCCAGGGCTCGCTGTTCTAGCATTTCCCTTAGGTCAGGGGTCAACTTTTCCATCATTTTCTGAGCCGTATCCCGCAATCCCTTGTAGGCACACTCAAAATCAGTCCAGAAACGCTGTGGCTGTGAGAGATCCAGTATTATGAAGACGGCCAGCTGCTGCAATCCGTGGGTCCTCATGGGCACCTCCAGTAGCTGCTCCGCATTGTCAAGGGAGCCCAACTCCCACACATTCATGACCTGAGGTGACTTTCCACTCCCGATTCTCCGACCAAAGCTATACTCCAGGGCCAGAGTGGGACGGGTTGTGTGCTCTTCGCGTTCAAAGAATTTGTTGATAGCTGAAGTTTTACCCTGGAGTAAAATAAAGAAGATTGATTAGTTATTTATTTCTTTGGCCTTTTATTTCCTGGGTAATGGTTTCTCACCACACACTTGCTCCCCAGGACTAGAATTGTTCGCTCCTTGGGCATCGTGGTGGCCTCCAGTTGCCGGAGTCGTTGCTGTTCCTCCGCCAGTCGACCGGCTATGTCCTGGATGCTGGGTGTGCCACTCTCACCTCCCTCGTTATTCTTTTCAAACATTTTTTGAAGACGCTTGTGCAGGCTGTGAAATATCTGCGGCAAGCGCATCGCATGAGAAAAGTGAAAAGAAAAGCCGGAAAGAATGTTTGTCGTTTTTAACGGTTGCCATTGGCAACTTGAGCAGTCTGGCAACGTCATGCCAAGGTGTGAATGGCAATAAATGGTTTGAATAAATAAAGGGAATAGTTAAAAGCTTAATAATACATCCCACCATTAATTAGAACACGCTTAAACCCATTTTGATTATTTACTATTCTTTAATCATAAGCCTTTCCAGTGACTTTACGCTTTATGTATATAAAAAGTGCGCAACGAAGGAGAAAAGGTTCTCTCTTTCCTTTACTCTATAGGGCGGAAAATAAAAATATGAAATCTACACAGAAAACGGGCTACATGACCGCGACTGGACACCAGGTCACGGATCGTATAAATAAAACAAAGATAACAAACAAATGGAATACTTCGGAATGCTGTGCTCAGTAAAGCCAAATCTCCTCCAGAATCCCGTTGTCCAGCTGCTCGGCGGGAAGGGCTTTCAGTGTGCGCAGCGTCTCCATGTAGAAGGTCAGCTCCGAGGTGACCACTCCATGCTGTGGCCCTCCGTTGTTGTTGACATTCAGCTTCAGCAGCTGCTCCCGCAACTTGTCCTTGAAGTTGCGGTGTACCACGCCGTAGATCTCGTGGATCTGTGCCTCGGGCAGCACTCCGGCGATGGCCTCGTGGAGTTTCACCAGATGCCGGGAGATGTGGCGGAAGGTTTGGGAGGGTATTGGCGGACGCGCCTCCCAGGCATCCAGTTGTGCCGCTAGTCGCTCCGAGACAATGCCGTGGATCTTGTTCTCGATCTCCTTGATGTGACCCTGGTAGTCCCTTTCGATGGCCTCATAGCCACTCATCGCCTGGAAGTGCTCCTTGAGCTTGGGCAGCAGCCAAAGAACCAACTGGAGAGCCCGGGAAACCAGCGCCAGATTGGTGCTGGTAATGGTCTTCAGGCCAGCCACCCGCATGGCCCCAGCTCCGATGATTAGTTGGCAGCTGCGTGAGTTGAAGCACCTCAGGAGGTCAACTACGTTCCGGGCATGATAGCTAGCCAGCAGTGGCAGCCGCTGGGCGCTGCCTCCGTACTCGTACAGCATCCTGATCAGCATCAGCGACGCGCTTACCAAGGTGTACGGTTGCTTTCCTTCCACCAGAAGCACGGGATTGCCGCCGCCATTGCTGATCAGGTTGCCCAGCTCCGGCTTGGCGTAATCCCCGGCAGCCATTCGCTCGATGATCCGCTGGAACTCATGGGGTATGTCAACCTGTCGCCAGCGTTCCTGGTCGAGGAGTAAGGACAACTTTTGCTTTCGTTCTGAATGAAATCTTTGAGCGTATCGTGACGCCTGGACTTTTAAGGCCAACTGGAGCGGCACACTGGCCACCCCACAAATGCTCCTCGTGGTCTCGCCAAACTGCTCCACAATCTCCGAGAGCTGGGTGAGCTCCTGTTCACTCGCCGAACTCTTTTCCAAGCTCTGGGGAGAGACAATGTTGGCGCAACGCTCATGGCAGTAATGACAGACAGCCTGCAGGAGTTGCTGCAGCTGGGATTGCAGCTGCTCATGATGTCCGAGGCTGAGAAACGCCTCGGAATCTATCAGATTCACCGCATCTTGAGCGCCCACAGCGGCGTCTGCCGTTTGCTGCATGATGCCGACCACGGCCTTGATGCGTTCGAGAATGGAAACCAGGGCCTGACTGGAGCGCTGCAGGAGGGCAATCCACTCGGGCAGGGTGAGCTCCAAGGCCTGCTCCCCGTGACCCGTTAGGCTGATCTCCTGATCGCTGTCGCTGCGCGCCAATACCTCGATCAGCAGCTGTTTGATGATGGCTCTAATGGTGGCAATGGCTTCCTGCTGATAGGACTGGACAAAGGTGAAGTTTTGCTTGCGCAGCAGGCCCATAACAATGGCCACCAGCTTGTCCTCCTCGGCGCAAACGCTATCCGTTTCCCGGAGGGAATCCGTCAGCGGTCGATTAAGATCCGAGGCGGCGTAGCGTTCGAATTCCGTGGTAAGCATCTTATCGATCAGCTTCTCCATCTCGCTGAGCTGCATGGGCAAGTGCTTGAAGCAGTGGATGCCGAGCAGCTCGGCGGACAGGATCTCCTGGGTGGTTCCTATCAGGTCCAGAGCTGCCACATAGTCCTGGGTACCCAGGAGGAGCTGCAGCATCGGTTGCGTCTTGTGCACAGTGGCCATCAGTCGGAGTTTGTCCAGCGTCAGGTTGTAGTGCTGCCTTCGCTGGGCGTAGCGCAGCACCTTAAAGCTGTCCACCACCGAGTGGCTGTGCAGCTGGGCCAGCGCTGCCCTCAGCTGACGCACCTGTTCCGCAGCCTGCTCCATTTCGGCTAAAATGGCATGTTGCGTGGTCATCGCGTGAAAGAAGGCGCCAGATTTCTGCGAAACTTGCTGGGCGATCTTCACCTCCACCATGTCCAGGTAGTGACTCAGTTGCTCCTGCAACTGCCGGCCTGTCTGCTGGTGCGTTTCCGGCGTGGAAGCGGATGTCTGCATGTAATTGGGAAACACCTGCTTGAAGGTGGCCGGGTGGTGCAGCTGCAGCTGCGACTTCAGGAAGATCTCCGGCACCGCGCCCAGATGCGTGGGTGTTGTCTGCCCACCTGATCCTGGTAAGCTTTGTCCTCCGTTTTCCAGCGGCTTATCTCGCTCCAGTTGCTGCTGGCGACGCTCATGCCAGCGATATCGCTTTCCTATGCTTCCCAGATATACGGAAAAGTCGGCATGCGTGATGTCTGGGAGGCGCGGTGAGGCGGGCACATGACTCCGATCCACAAAGTGTTCGCCCCACTTCTTGGTAAATAGATTGCTCTGTTTGCCGCGAGACGGATCGTTTAGCACGGCCGGCAGGTTCTGGGCCGCCGAGTAGACTCCCCATTCTGGTGGCATTTCGCGTGTCTGCTGGTTTACATGATACTTGGCCACATGGGCGTCGTAGTCGCGGTCAGAGACTCCGTCCAATGGAAGAGAGGCACAAACGCCATTGAAGCCGTAGCGACACACAAAGGAGCCGCCTTCACGGGTGCAGTGTCGAGATCGTAGGTGACTGGAAAAAATATAAAATTAATTATTAAATATTAAGCAAGGTTTGAAATGTGTTTATTTAATCTAGCAGAAACGTTGCTCTAAACTCCATTGTTTCTTATCGACTGTACTTGTGCAAATAATACAAATACAGCTGCTTTTACCTGCTGCCTGGCTGATTTTACCTGTTCACCATTTTGGTAGAATTCCCGGCAAGTCAGAAATGTCTTGTTTGCCCCTCAATCTGCTCCTAAATTTGACTACATTTGGAGCAGACTACTCCCAAATAAAATGTTTTTATGGCCTTTCCCGCTTACTCACTTCACAAAGTCGCTGATGGTCTTGAAGTGCTCCCGGGTGCAGTAGTAGCAGCTCTGCCAGCTGGGCGCTCCTGGTGCGATCCCACTCCCACTAGCCGTGGAGAGTTTCCTGAAAGCGGACGTGGGCTCAGCAGTGGGCGTTGCATCTCCGGCGGATCTCGTAGAGGCCATTACACATGCTCTGCGGCCGTAATCCCGCGCCGTATGGTCTCTTGGCCGTGAATGTTTCGCTCTACGTGTTGTTGACGTGTTATGTCGACGTTCGTTTTCCACCTTGTCTCGTTGCCGGCAGACGTTTCATTTTGGACGCCCTTTTGGGCGCTCACAGGTGTCGGGCCATGGTAATAATAGTAATTATAATAATTAATAACAGGCGATATTAACAAATTAATTAATTTCTATTGCTTCGATCAGCTGTAAGCGGATCAGTGTGGCCAGACGCAAATTTGGCTTGCCCCTTAAAAATCTCAAAGAGTTGAAACTTCCACCTAAAAAATCCTCATGTTTATACAATCTAGATACGTCGCACAGTAGCACCTGTAGAACAAACACAGTTGCAAAAATCTAAGTTAAACTTTATTTTTGCGGTTTAGGAAATATTTATAAATTTGTTGTTAAGTTGCGAATGCTTAAGCCGCTAGAAATTCCCAAATCTATGCTTATTTTTAGTAATTATTTATACTATAAAGTAAATAATTCACTTACAATTTTTTTTAATATGTCCTTGAAACATTTTTATATTATTAAATCCATAAAAAAAGCTTATATTTGAATGCGTTTAATCTCTTCATTTATCATATATGCATTACAAATTTTGATTTTTGCAACGTAAAATGAGAGAAGGCGCCACTGTGCATCGTGTGTAGGGGCCTTCTCATTTGGACGCTTACCAACACTTAAAACGGAAATCAGCTGTTGATTGATAGTTCAAAAAAATTCCCGTTCCAAAATAGCGGCGCCGCCGACTTTTTAAACAGAAACAGAAGAAAATATATAAAAAATATATAAATAATCCTAACCTGGAGCACAGCCATGCGGCTGCATCGACGTTACTATGTGGCTGTGTGTGTTATATTGTGCATTTGGCTGGCATTCCTTTTCGTCTGCTCCCAATGGATCTCAAGCTACGATGGCCTAAAGACCAGCGATCCCGTCCAGCTTCTCTGGTGGTCGCGTTCCTTTTCCTTCAACTACGACGAGGTGCGCCAGTGCGGCGTGGACACGTGTCGCATCAGCAACAAGAGGAGCCGCCTGCCGATGGCCCGGGTTCGTACTGTGTAGATTGTTCCCCTTATCCGCATCCGGCGGCGCCTTATCACTTGTAAGCTAACCCTATTGCGTCTCTTGCAACAGGGCGTTCTGTTCTATGGATCCGACATGAAGACAAGCGACTTTCCGCTACCACGGGGCCAGCAGCAAATTTGGGCCTTACTGCACGAGGAATCGCCCAGAAATGTGCCCTTCGTGCCCCACTTGGAGTTCCTGCGCCACTTCCACTTTACGTCTACCTTCAGCCGCTACAGCAACATGCCGCTGACCACACAGTATCTGCCCAGCGAGCAAGCTCTCACCTCGCTGGAATACCACATTCCCTTTGAGGAAAAATCTAAGGTCTACCCGTCGGCACAGATAGTGTTCCTGCAGACCGATTGTGATACAATGTCCGGACGGGAGGATTATGTGACTGAGCTAATGAAATATATGCAGGTTGATTCCTTCGGCGGCTGCTTGAAGAACAATGATCTGCTGGAGAGGCAAGTAGAGCCCTTTGAATTCAAATTAGTTATCTTCATGATCCTTTTCTTCAGTCTGAATAAGGATTACCTCAACAATCTGTATTCGCCAGAGCTATTGAAGTTCCTGTCCACGTACAAGTATATGATAGCCATCGAAAACGCTGCCTGTCCCGACTATATAACTGAGAAGTTCTGGCGCCCCTTGGTCATAGGCGTCGTGCCCATTTACTTTGGTTCACCCACTATTAAAGTAAGTCTGTTTTTGTACTATATAATCATACAACTTTACTTAATTTTTATTTTTTAGGACTGGCAGCCGAATAACAAGTCTGCCATTTATGTAAACGATTTCCCCAATCCGCGTGCCTTGGCCGAGTATTTAACCAAGTTGGCAAAAAACCAAACAGAGTACGATTCGTATCGGAGCCACAAACTGAATACGCAGAGTCCCATCTCAAATGAGTGGCTGCTCCTCAACCTCGCTAAGCGACAGTATCACATTGGCGACTCCTCGCCGGGCGGATCCCTCTTTGAGAAGTTCGAGTGCGCCGTTTGCCGGCATGTGATCCATGGCTCAAGGAGTGAGCGGGCTCACTCCCTTCATTATGACTGCCCGACAAAGCCGCCGTTTGCTCCACTGGAGAATCAGGTGGAACCTGTAAATGTCGCCGACTGGCGATCCGTACTGGAGGTGGGTCAGTGCCAGGCGAAGATTTTGGATGAGTTTATTCGCCGCAACTCCAGCTACAATAAGGCGGACTTTGCCGCAGAGCTTAAAAAGAGGATGGACGAGAATAATTGTAATTAGACTGAATCTCAGGTGGTAGCAGTACCTTAAAGTACAAAGTACCCACATTAAAGTATGCTGTGATTATTAGCAATTATAAAATTGTATTTTATACAAATAAGAAATTCAGTTTATTGATTTTGATGGGATTGGGACTGGCAGTCCCCAATAGTATGGGGCTCTCCAATCTGACCTTGCCGACTTTTCTCATTAACGCATGATTCAGACTTTCGAACAGGGTCTTCGTCTGGTTTCAGCATCGGATCATCCTCTTGCATTGAGATTGGTTTATTACCAAGGTGAGAAGAATCTGGCTCTTGAATCAGGTTTATAGTCGAATTAAGACTCCACTGAGAATCGGTTTGGGTTTGGATATTTTTCGGATTAATGATTTGGGCAGGACATTCTGGCTGATCGGGCAAGCCTGGAGGCCATTGACGACTTTGTGAGGGACATTCGATGACTGCAGAATTGCGAGCTTCGTGGGAAGAATTTTCGGAGGCTAGAAAAGCATTATTCGATCCCTGCGCTTGACTTCCAGGCGTTGACGTTGTCTGTAGGAGGTCCTGATTTTGATCCAAATTCATTGGTGGCACTACCCCAGCTGCCACACCAAGCTCCTGATAACGTCCTGTGCATAGACTAAGTCCTAGAATGAGTCCCTTGAACATTGGGGAAAGCTCACCCTCCACAGGCGTGGCTCCCATTTGCAAGGCCATCACGGGGGCGTCCCTCTGCCAGGGTTGGCTGAGAGGAGCCTCGGCACAAGTCTCGTTACTGGCTTTTGTCGGCGGCTGAACTTGCTTTTTGGGCTTTCGTTTGGGAAACCGGTGGCGTCTGATCCGATAAGGCTTTGGCTTCTCGGCCAGCTTCTTGAGTTTTCGGATCCTAGCGTTTAATATTTGTTGTACAGATTTTGGTAATGGGACTTTAGATTTGGGGATTTTCTGACGCGGAGTTCTATCGGTTGGCCGCACATACTCGCCGCAGTAGACGCAAGCATCAATGGATTTGGAATCGCGATTGTTGTTTTTGCGGGGCATTGTTACAAAATTAAATACTATTTTGACTATTAAAATTTATATATATAGAAAAGTATTGAAATTTTGTACTTGGTTTGTTTTTCAGATCCAAAGAAAATCAGTCTGCTCTATGCGAGGCTTCGAATGATTATGAGTGAACGAGGGATATGGGCTGGATATATTAGAAAAAGTCTACTGTGATAGGACTTCACAGTTTACTTTTCTAAACCAAAAGTGTTCAGTTATTACTAATGTTTTCTAGAATTAAAAAAAAACTAAGATTTGTCTCTCAATTTCGGCAATCTTTATTAGTTTACATCTGCCAGTGCATTGTGGGCATCACCTCCTTCAGCTGTCCCATATTGACGATCCACATGCTGCCATTCTTCATCATCTCCATAGCTTTGATCATCTGCATGGCAGCCTCCTCGGGCATCTGGCGCTTGGCACTCTCCATGGCCTCCACCATGGACTCGGAGTGGTGCCAGGTCACGTTGTCGCGCAGATTCATCATCATTTCACCGTTGGTGAGGCCCGGGCACATGGCCATAAACATGACGCCGGTCTTCTGGTAGATCATCTTATCCCCCATGGAGCGGGTGAAGCCCAGGACGCCGTGCATGGCACCGGCGTAGACAGCAAAGGCGGGTGCAGGTTCCAGGCCGTAGACAGAAGCCATGTTGACCACCATGCCACCCATGCCCATCTGGGTCTTGTCCATATATGGCATGGCCATCATCGTGGCCTGGATCATGCCAGTCTAAAGAGTAAAGTGGAAAAAAATATTATGTAAAAACCAACAATAAGGAAAGGACATAATCTTACCAGATTCATGCCCATCGTCGTCTCCACATCCTTGTCGAGCAGGACATTCTCAGCATTGATCATCACATCAAAGTGGCCCATCATCTGGCCCATCTTCTTCATGGCCTGATCGATGCACATCTTGTCCATGAGATTCATCTGCATGAACACGACCTTGACGGAGGGATTAATGGCCTGCAGCTTCTTCATCATCTCGACGTTCTCCATGCGATGCATGATGCCCATCATCTTGATGTCCTGCTGCATCAGCTGCATCATCATCTGCCAGCCGATGCCGCTGAAGCTGCCCACGTAGACGACATTCTTACCGGTCCAGTCGAACATGTTGATTGGATTTTAATTGTCTTTGACTTGGACTTGGACTGCAATGGAATGGCTGACTGACTCCGTCTGACTGATTCCCAGCTGGTGACTGCGCTTATATAATATCCCGGATGCCCGCTCCAGATGTCCGGCGCATCTGTCTAGATTACTTTGCCCCGCGGAATGCAATAACATCGCCATCATTTCGGCTATCTTCGCCCAGGGTCAGGGGTCGGAGATCAGGTCCCTGCAGAGGCGTTGATACCTCGGAGCTTGGAAAAGACGACAACAAGTTCGTCACCAGCTGTTGCCAGTGGGTACCAGATAAGATCGCTATCGATGCAGCCGAGGGCGTTGGCGTTGGCATAGCTATGATCTCTCGCCACCTGACACAATGTATCATCTACTGGGCGAGGTGTTCCTCATTAAGAAAATGTCACATTTTAATTGCAGGTAAGTGCTGCAATTCTCAGAAGAAGTTGCATCAGTTTTGGGGGATATATAGGGATTTTAAGGGATATATAGACCCAGAGATTTTATGTTAAATGAATCATTTTATAAGAAAATTATAAATAAAATTTCAAATGCCTTTGCATCCCAATTAAAAACATCTCGTCCATATATTCTTAAAAAAAGATTAACGTACATTTATTATGGTTTCAAAGAGCTTATTTAAAAACACTTTCTTAGACAATCACAGATGTTTAGGCTACAAACGATGCTATGGAATATATACAAATGCAGGAATCCACTTGTCTTCAATAAATAATCTCTAAGTTATAATTTGGCAAGTTTGGGGTTGTGCTCTCTTTCTCAAGGGTTCTTCGCCTCTTTTAATGGAACTTTAACAGCAGAAGACCAACGATCAAAGTTATTATACTAGATTCCAATCCTGAACCTCCGCCTCCTGTATTTGATGGGGTCCCAGTTGTGGGTTTGGCGTTGTCTTCCGTTACCTCACCATCCGATTTCAAATCTGGATTGTAGTCGCCGCAGGTGGGGAAATTATCAGGCACCGGAACCATTTGATCATCGTTGCCCACCTTGAAGACCAAAGCCATGCCGATCTCAGCATGAAACTCGATGTGACAGTGAAAGAGCCAATAGCCGGGATTGGAGGCCTCAAATCGGATGATGGTGTAACCGCCATCTGGTATGGTCACCGTATCTTTAACTGGAGGATTCACGAGGTTTCGTTTGAGCAAATTGAACTGATCGAGTTGTTTGATCTGAAAGTATATTTTTATTTGATTAAAATTAGAAAAAAAGTAATTTAAAAGAGCTTAAGAGGCTAGAGATTTTTAAAAACTCACCATTTCAATGGTTACATTCTCGCCCAGTCGCTCCAATCCCATGACCCTGAAGGCATTGCCGTGCAAGTGGAAGGGATGATTGGCATAGTACTGGAAGCCCTCGTCCACGATGATCAGCTCGACGACTGCACCCAGGGGCACCTGGAGGACGTGGTGACACTTGCAAAACTGCGTTCGACAGTCGATGCCCTGTTCCGCCAGACTGGTTTCGTTGCAAAAGTCCGAGTCCTTCAGTTGGCTCCTCGAGGGAAGCAGTGCCATAGCCGGAAACTTCAGGGTTATGTGATTCAGCTGGGGTGTATAAAGGCGGTTCTGCTGCGTCATCTCCATGTCCATGGCATACAGGTCCTTGTCATGGAAGTCGGGATTGTTCTTCGTGTAAAAGTCATAGTATATGAAGAACTTGTAGTCGGCCTCCGGCTTGAGGGTATCGTGATCAATCCCCGACACGTGATCGTAGATGGGCAGGGCCCTCATTTCGGCCACGGTCTTGGTGTCCGGATACCCAGGACCGCGGTTCATCACATTCAGCTCGATGCCCTCGGCCTTGTGGGCGTAACTCAATGCCGCCGTGGGCTCTTCATCGGGAGCACCCTCATAGCGGAGGATGGCCACTTGGAAGGCAGAGGTGAAAACCTCGCTGCAGTCCATTAAGCCCTTGAGGCGGACCCAATAGTTGCCCACCTCCATGTTGGCATTCAGCACAAAATCAAATCGCTCACCGGAATAGGTAACAATCGAGCCCACCTCCATTGCCTCGATGTCGAAGCCATCCGAGTTGATCGCCGTTAGGTTGTGACCATCCACCGAAACCACAATTGGGCAGTTGAGGTACTCCGCATTTATAATCCTGAAGCGGTAGCGGAAGCCCCTTCTCACATTATAAACCTGATGAGGAACGAGTTCTAGCGGAATCTCGTTGAGGTTGCCCCTCTTCTGGCGCGAATGTACGGGGAAGAGCTTGGTGCTGTTGCTCCTCGCCAGACGCGCTTGACGCGGCAGAGTCTGAACGAAATCCACCTGGGACTTGGGCAGAGGATCCAGGGGCTGCGTTGTCCTCTCCTCAGTTCTTCGATGAACCTGCTTGGCCTCCGCCCAAATGCGGTTGTAGTAACGTCCCCTTCCGTTGACGAGCAGATTGTGGGGCTTGTTGTCGCCTCGGGAGTGGTGGTGGAAGGAGAATATGCTGGCACCCGTATCGTGTATCCAGTCCTGGACCGTCATCACATGTTCGCTCAGATCGAAATCGTAAAGGCTGCCGTGGGGCTCGGCTATCTTGGGCTTCCGAATGATCAGGGCACCAAAGACACCATCTCCGCGCTGCATGCCGGTGTGCGAGTGCCAGAAATGTGTGCCGGAGAGATCGGCAGGGAAGGAGTACCTGAAGCTGGCGTGCGGGGTAATCGGACACTGAGTGATGTGCGGCACCCCGTCCATGTAGGGCGTTTTCTTCTGGTGCAGTCCATGCCAGTGGATGGAGGTGCTCTCCCCCAGCAGATGGTTCTTCACGTCCACCACGATCTGATCGCCCTCGCAGACCTCGATCGACGGTCCAGGCATCATGCGATTCACCACAGTTATGCTCCGCTCCAAGCCATCGCCCATGATGCAGTGCGGCCGGGAGCAGTCGGTGAGGTTTCGGGGACAGTCGTAGCAGGCCTTCGAGAAGGTCTGATACCATTCTACCACGAATGTGTAGTGACAGGTCATGGACTTGGCTCCCACCTGGCAGTCCCGGTTGCAGGGATGCTGGCGATACCACTCAGCTGTCCATATATCATCCGAGGATTCAGCCTCATCTTCCTGTAGGTCTTCAATCCTCGACGCTTTCTGGGGTCTACAGTAGGGACAGCAGTTCTTATTCTCAAGCCTCGAGGCAGGGCAGTCTTCTGTCAGTGGCTGGCAACTTCTCTTGTAGGTGTTAATGATGATCTGGCCATTCTCCAGGCGTCCACACTCGAGGAGAGTGCAGTCGGCATCGTTATGCCAGGACTCTCCAACAGCATAGAGGGTATGGTTGTGCTGGCAGTGGGTCCTTACACATTCCCCACAGCAGCTGCCTTCGGCACTGCGAAGCTCAGAACCCTTGGGAGTGGGGAATTTTTAATTAAGAAACTATTTTAAGAGAAAGATTTTAGATTAATTACTAACCACTTCGCAGTAGAACTCATTGCAATCAACCTGGGTAACCACAATGTGAGCCTGCGGATCCTTGGCCACACCTGCGGCACAGGAGTAAACCAAACAAGGATCTTTGGCCTCAAACCATACAGCTCCAAGCTCCTTGCGGTAGGTGGTGTTGTGTTCTTGGTACAGGCATATGGTATTTTCTATAATTTAAAAAAAGTTTGTAAATACATTTTATTTAGTTTTAAAGAATTAATGATTAAGACAAATAATGCTATTGGTAAAAATATATATTTCAAAAATCATATACAAGAAAGGGCATGTGTATACCCTTTTGTAATGAAAACATAATTAGATTTACTGCCAAATGGGTTATTAAACAAAAGCTCTGACACCTCAAGGAAAATTTTGTTCAGACAATTATTCGGCTTTGTTCGTGTTTGCCCTGACAAACAATTGTTTAGTGGCATTAAGCCCCACGTAAATATAATTCACGTGGCCATAAACAAAAAAGGCCGAAAAGAAAAGATAAATACAAAGAATTTAAGGCCAAAACAATTGTTGTCGTCTTTGTTTTCTTCTTTTTTTTGGCGGAATATCACGCGCCTGCGACGATTCCGAAATTTATAGCAGATTTAAATGAATGTATGGCATTATTTTTCGCACTTGTGCATTCTTTTATATGTCTGCGATCTCCAAAGTGCTATTATTAGTTCATAAATGATCGTTACAGGTGCTAATAGCCTGGCTTCAGGTGCCTTGAACCCGGAGAGTGATTTGGAATTAACGTGTTCTGAATCACCCCCCTGGATAGGCGACATGTGTGAATTATAATGAAAGTGAGAATTGCGTTGGGCATCCTATGTTAGTTTTTTTTAGTATGTATATAAACCAGTTTTTGTAAAGATTGTTTATTGTAATATTAGTTATATTTTATTCTTATTTCTGACTCGACATTTAATGCATTCTATTTGCTGATAAATCTTCTTGCTTTACCACGTTGTGTCTCATAAATTTCACCTGACATTGATCAGACTGTGATTGCTCATGAGGAATACGACAGGTGTAGACATTCGTATGTTAATTAGAACAGAGTCAAGAGGGCGTTAGAATGCAAATTAAAATGCCATCGAGATCCGGATCGAGTTGGGTGAACTGACCCGTTTTTTTTAATTTCCTTTATTCCAGTTAGTGGTCGGTAATTGCCCTTTGTCAATGTGGCATGAGGTGGCATTAGCTCACAATCGGATCTATGGGTAATTTAGGTGTTTGGCTAATCTTTACAGGCCCATAAACTTGGCTGACCATGAAAGCGGCTTAACTTAGGCAACTACTTACAGTGTATTTTGCAGTTTGTGATCAACATCACGAACCAAAAGAATATTTTGCAGCGCCTGACTACTTGCTTTTGGGAAATCACAGCTAAAAATACACTCACATCAAAAAACAATTACCTTTACGACAGCCATCGACACGATGTGATTAAGAATCAGATAAGATGATAAGATGGTATTTGTTAAGCTTCCAAGAAACACAACAGCTTTTCGAGTAATTAAAATAAAACGAATATAATTATTAGGCAATAAACTTAATTTTACCCTCAATGAAGTATAAAATAATTATATCGAGGCTTTGAAATATATTAAAGTTTTTAAAAAGGGTTGTAAAAGAGTTATCAAAACTCAAAACCACCAGCAAAATGTTTAATTTCAATTAAAAACAAACTACTAACAAAGTTTATCCCAGCAAAAACCTTAAAAACCGAAGAAATTCCATGAAATTTTTACACAATTAACGTATATAAACAAAAGACAATGGTGAATAAAACTTTAAAGTATTTAAATTTATTACTAAGCAAATTTTAAAACAAAAAATTCACAAGACTTTGAAGAATTCTCTCATACCAAGAGCAGACTTTAAAAGTTCTTCAATAACAAAAGGCATTATTCATGAGCAAATCAACAGTTTTGTCGTGAAATGAAATATGAGCCACTGGCATATGGGACCTCAAGCTCATCCTGGTTGGGATGTCTTTTTGTTTTTCCTCCTCGTTTCACTTTTTTTTTAAGGGAGACTGGGCGATGTCAGCATCTGTTTGGCATATAAATTATAATATATGGGAGGAGAGGAGGCGCTGCACGTACTACGTATCGCATATAGCCGGCTCCGTTAGGCGGAGCTGTCTGTCAGTTACGCATTAAGGCCGCGTTTATTGACTGCTTTTCGGAGGGGGGAGAGAGTGGGTGTGTGTCCGAGCGGCTTCCAACGGTGGGCTGCATCGTTTATTGGCTCGTTATGGCCATTATTATGATTGCCTACCGCCGCCGATGTTTGTTTTAACCATCAGCCAAGCACTCGCCTGATTATTTGCCGGACTTACGCAAATTCACATGCCGCCAGGTGGGCCGGTACTTGAATTTTCGCATATGACTGGCAATTCACGTTTACATTGTCTAAAGAAAGATACCCGTACGGGTGTATATTTTTACTCGGTGCTAATGTTTACGCCGGCACTAATGTTGGCCAAGGTCAAGACCTTTTAATTGGCCAAGTGAAGCTTCTGTACGCTAATGACTGAGGTAATAGAGGTATACACTGATAGAAATAAATATAATTAGTTTCTGTTTGATAGAAATATTATAATAAAATGTAATTTCTTATGAATAATGTGTTTTAAGCTAATCAATTTTATTCAAAAACTCGTGGTTAGTGAGTTTAAAAATGGCTTTAAAAGTAACAAATGTATTTAAAAATCTATTAAAGCTTAAATCATTATTTTGAGAAATTTTTTTTCCTATATAAATATTTCTGAAATTTAAAATGAACATATTTCAACCAATATATAGGCCTAGTTTATAAAATAATAAATTATTTTAATACGCACAAATCCTACTTTTTCTTTTATAATTTTTTAAAACGAATATCTTTATTAAAAAAATAATTTTAAATGTAATCTAAACTTATTCTCACCTGCTGACAGATTTACAGTTTGAGCTCCACTGGCATGACTCGCAAACTGTAGCAGCACTGCTAAGGCTGCTGTTAACATCTGCGTGGCTGTTAATCTCCTGTTAATAAGCCGCATTTCGTGGTTGCTGGTGGCTCTTTCTCGTATTTTAGATTTTATTGTTGTTGGTTTTGCTGCGGGCCAGCGGCTCATTTGGTCATAATTATGGCTTACGCTATTCAATTTACGGTTATTGTTTTAATTCCGATTGTTGCTCGCCAAAATTCTCTATTTTTTTGCTGGGGAATGATTTTTATTATTGAATATTTTTGGGAGTTATGGAATTGCTATGCGGAAGTTGTTGTTGATTTTGTACCACAAATTGCCTGCAAACGAGACAAATAAAATGAACATGGACTATTATTATTAGTACAAGTTGGGGCCAGAACTTCAATTACACTTAATATGGTTATTATATGGATAAAATATGTATTTATTCAGCTGGCTGATGACAGCATTTAATCCCAAATTGTATTGGCATTTCGTTCTTATTGTACCAATTATGTATATTTGTGGGGCTTGGCAGATGGTCTCGTTGATTGTTTATAAAACGAGTTGTTCTGCCTTAAAAATTGTTTCAATATTTTTATGGGTGTCAATTGTGAGGTATATGGTGTATAAACTGTGCCCTGGTTCAAGGTTAGTTAGGCTTGGAAATCGGGATTATAGGTATGTATATTTCTACCTTCTACTTTATAGACTCTGACATTTCCCAATAATTGTGGATAAAATAACATTATTAAATATATTTGTAGGCTACTCGTTGCAAATTCCTTTAATTAATTATCCTTCTCCTGCCTTATCAAGTTCATTTCCCATTAACAATATTAACAATAACAATTACACAAATTGTTCATCTCATTCCGACCTCCTTTCCAAACTCAATCAATGGAAATCTCTCCTCTAACCCTGTGCCCACATATATCGGCCGAGCATCCTTTTATTGACCTCGTCGCTCCGAAAGGATGGAGCACGCACATGGCCGAAAAGGGCAAACATATGAGGGAATATATTGTATATTAAGTTAAGTATGATTTACGGCCTGCCTGTAAATATCACTCATACGCTCCGTGGTGCCAGGCGTTCCTTTCGTTCGTGCGAGTGTGCGCTTGTGTTTTTGGTCCTATCAGCACATGGCCAGCAACTCAAGACACTCGCATCACACACACACACGCATACAGCACGTACAAATTTAATTAATTAGCACGCTGTTCCTTAAGCACACACACACAGACATACAGGCAGCCGGAGGCAGCTGCTCACGTCCAGTGTCCAAAAGCCAAAGTCCGGCGGAATCCACGGAGGCACAGACAGGGCCATATAAAGAAAGCTGCGCATAAATTATGAACAGGGGAGATAAAAAAACACAGAAATTATGCCGCCGAGGAAAATACGAAAGAAATTGCGTTAGGCATTTTTCATACACATCAAGGTTTCTTTATGGGCGACGTAAAAGTTATCCTACCGAAGGAAGTTGTTTGAAATCATCAAACAGGTTGACTCAAGTCTCTAATAATTTCTAAAATATAATGTATATATTAAGAAATAATAAGTAAGTGTTTTCTGGGTATTTAAATTTATATTTAGGATTATTAATTACATTTAAAGTAGTTTTTATAACTTAAGAACGGTATTCCCCATAAAGTTTTACCTGTCTCAGTTTTTCCTACATCCATATTTAAATTAACTTAACTAATTTGGTAGTAAAATTTATGTAGATTATTAAAGAGCATTCCTTGTTCTTTGAATTATTTAAAACTTTCCCTGAGAGAGCTTCCGCTGTCTGTCCCCATGACTTCCACTTTTATTTTGGCAACACTTAAAGCATCTTAAAGATTTATGAACAGCGAGTACCTTGAGGGCTCCAGGCCCTAAACGCACTTCCGTTAATTAGGAATTAAGTGCCCGCCTACGTGGCACTTCATTTAAGTCTGGGGGAAAAAAACACCGAAAAAACAACGTAAATTCAATAAAAACTCATTAAAAAGATATAAGCATTTAGTGGGTAATTTTAATATTGAATAAAAAACTTTTGCTCCCAGGCGGAACTAGAATATTAATTAATGATCAAGTCTCTTGGCTCATTCAAAACCCATAATTAATCAATTTTCAAATATTTGCCCGATGACAAGTGAATGATTTTTCATAATTAGGGCTCCGAGACTGGCGGGACAATTAATTCTGATCATCTTTCAGATATCTAAAGCGATTCTGACCGGTATTTACTTTTTTTGCTGACATGACTAAACGTTTTGATTACGCGCTTGTCAATTTCCTAATACCCACTGACACAATCACTTTAATTAAAATGCATCTTTGATTCCCCAGGGTCAGAGTCACGTGGATGGACCTCTTACTCATGGTGCCAATGAAATCCCAACAGGGTATTCCCTTAAAGTTGGCACCAGGTGAATTCCGAGCGAATAAAGTTCTACTTTTGCGGTGATCTAATGAATATGTATATATTTTTGTTTAGCTGTAAAATAGATTTTCTGATGGGTCGGGTTTCGGTTCCTCTTGAGTGACCACAGTAGCTGGAGTTCCCCCTCTGACAATTTACATAGATTAAAATCCAGAGAAAATATTAGTAATCAAAACAAAACAATAAATTTAAAATGTATATATTTTTTTATTAATTACAAGAACATTAATTTAATAAAAATAGTTTGAAGTACCCACTTGAGCTGCAAACCAAATACAACTTATTCAAGTGGAGCTTCAAGTGTGCTCTTGTTTTAACAAATTCCATATTATTTAATCTGGTTTCCCATTTCCAGTGACATTCTGCGGGGTCTCCCTTTATCTTTCATTGATTGAACCCAATCAGATTAACTTTATCTTATTTGTTGATTCATTTAATGGGCAATTTCTTTCTGCAAGCACTAAATTTCTCGGACAATCAATCAGAAATTGTTGTTATGCAAAGTTTGTTTTTATACATTCATTAATTGCCTTTGGTGTTTTGTGTGTGCGGAGAGTGTTTATTTTTTTGTACATACTACCAAATCACACGTTCGTAAAAAGTTGCATAATACTTAAAGTGTTTTCCGTTTCACGTTTTTACATATAATTATCGAGCTCGTTTATAGTAATTTGATTTATTTGAGACCGTTTTTTAACGAGTATCTTCCCTGCTCGACCATTTATTTGACAACAATTAGCTGATGCCGCTTGACCGCATTTTTGATCTCTTTGTTGGCCACATATGTGATGTTGGGGTAGGCGGCCAAGAGGAGAGTGAAATGTGGCCAAAAGCGAAGACGGAATGGAAGATTTTTTAAGCGGCTTATCGCTGGGCCGGAGCTGCCCGTTGCGATTGCCAATTGGGGATTCCCTGCCTGGATTTCTCCTTGGGAAATCCCTGACACAACACACATCACATCCCGGTTCTGGCCACGGTCAGCCGGTTTTTGGCCAGAACCAGTCTTGCAAGAGGCGGTGGTTATGTGCTTTTCATTACAGCCCGCAAACCGTAAGACCAAAACAAAGAAACCAAACACAATAGTCGAAATCAAAACAAACTTTGGGTTACGTGCCGACGTGGAAAAAGGCAACAGTGTGGCGGGGAACAAAACCCAAAACATATCTCTTAGATTTGTTTATGTTTCGCCACAAAAAAAAAAATTATAATTCGACGGTAATTTATGTATTGTGAATCATGCTTTTCAAAGATTAATTTTAAGAGATTTTTCTTGCTGCCGATTAGAATCTCTATGGACTCAAGCAATTATTTTTCAACGGCTAGCCAAGAGATTTATGAGATTTTTTTTCAATGTCAAGGCCGTTTGTAAGTGCTTGACAGTGAGGTTGGTAGGTATTTGAGGGGCTTTGTAGTGACTTTTGTTAGAAAAAAGTATACAGACCTGATTTATTTGAATTTATGGGTTCTACTTAAAGTGTCAAGATTATTTATTTTTCATTTGTTTTATTGATTTAAATGTAAGGTTTTTATAAGTATATTTTCTGGATTGAATATGAAACCAGCAGTGTTTATAAATTATTTAAAAATTATTTTTTAAAATATAGTCTTGGAATGAATTCTTAGAAACTTATCAAAAATTGATAATAATTGCAGCCTAATAAACAAAAAGGAAACACACAATTGAATCATTTAATGTTTACTGATTTTACTTTTAAATTCAAGGTATTAAAAATAATGCTCCAGTTCTATTAACAAGGTATTTGTATTTTTTATTTAAAAGCTTTTTATTGCCAACAGATTTTACATGGTTTTCAAACAATGGAACAAATTTCGCTATCCTCTTGTTTATTAAGATAAAATTATTTCACCATTTATTTAAAACAACATCTCATCGTAACATGGATCAATAAACTCCCCTCACATCCTTAAAGTCACTGCTGCTCTGCTCTACTGGTAAAAATTATTATAATTCAATAATTTCATATTGCAAAGCAAAATTTCGCCACAATTATCTTCACCGTCGGGACTGTGTTTAGTTATATCAAAGTTTCTGTTTATGAAATGTTTATGGATCCACAGTTAAAACATTTATGACATACGTGAATTGTGTTACTCAGTTCGCGCTCTATTGGCTTTATCCCAGGTGAGTTTATTCACTTATCACACGACTCTGGCTGGGCATTATGATATCACAAAAATACTATTTGCTTAGCACCGACGCGGCCGAATTTTATGGCGTCCAACCAGATTAGGGTCTGGTTTGAATTTCGCCCGGGTTCGAATCACTCGTGGGACAAAGTCCTTTACAACTTCTCGAAAAAGGGATCGCCTCGGAGCGTTTTCTTAGCCAGATGCTTACCGATCGCCGCTTAAACCGCAACTAACTCGCGCCGCATGCAGCTAAGGCGCTTTTGAAGATAGCCAACGACGTTGCCGGCTGAAGAAAACGTGCTAAAACTGAGTGTGATTTTAGCCCAGTTCACTGACGAAGACTCGACCCTTTTGGCCCGTTCGTTTCGACTGCTTCGGCAGCTGATAACGCGTCCATACGATCGGCTAAGAGAGCGAAAACGAGTGAGACTTTGAGATGCGAACGTGTCACGAGCTGGAAAATAATTGGGGATATATCATATAAGTTGGTGATTACTCTATAATTAACAATAGAGCTCACCTAAGGGATAGATCTTCGTGGCTAAACTGGGAGAAAATTTTGTGGAAATTTAAAGAGAAATTTAAATTAAACTGAAATTTTGCTCAAAATACAAAATATTATTAACACATTTGTGTATTATCGTGTCACGTATAACCTCGTACCTAAGAGAGACACCTTGCACGTAAGAGAGAACTTCATTTTGGCGCATTAATTAACCCGCACTTGTCGCCGCTGTTGGCCATGTTAACAGCGGTACATGGTTAACATAGATCTCGGCCGCTTATCTGCCTTGATTGGTCGAATGTTAAGAGCTCCCCTCAGAAGCTGCCGCCCCGCTTCCGTGTGTTGATTAGAACTTTTCGCCTTTTCCCGATTGGGAGGGGAACGGGAACCCACTCCGCCGCATCTGCTGAGATCTGTCTGTGCATTTATTAAAAGCTGTCAGCAGCAGCAGAATATTTGCATTGATATTTTAATTTTAACTAGTTGCTGGGCTGCTGCTCGATTCGCTGCTTGTTGTTCGTTTTGATTGGTTTTTTCTTCGTTTTTTAATAAGAGCCTCAACTATTATTGGAATGTAGTTGGTCTTGATGAGGAAACTGGATTTTTGTCAAGATTGCCACTTGAATTCACCTGATTGCTGCTTGATATTGGCACTGCCGTTAAATAGAATATTAATTAATATTTTCGTGTTGACGATATTTCAGCGTGATTGTGCAAAAGGTTATTGAACGCAATATTTTTTTTTTTTTTTCATATTTTTAACGGCAATTTAAAGCTGTGTGTCTGCTTGTTGTTTGTTTATAAAACTCATATTTTAACAAATGGGAGTTGTTAAAATAATTATTGAAGTCTAACAAACTATTTATTATGTATAAAAAATACATAAATCTAATTTACATTTCCTGTTAAAGTCAATTATAATTATTTAACAATTATTTTTCTTCTCAAAATTATTTCCAGTGCCTTGCCGAATTTTATTCACCACATCTGCCAGAGATTGAGAGGCAAAGCTCCGCTCTTGGTCCTTCGGCAACTTCATCCGGCAGCATCCTGGCCTAGCCGAAGCGCTCCGGGCTCCCCGAACTCGCAGGACACGAGGGACCGCTACGGCATGTCCTTTTGGCAGGCTGCGCGCTGCGTTCAGCTTTCAGTTCGCTTGTGGACGTGCGTGCGGCAGGAACCTGCTGGAAGGCTTCGGAAGGGCATCGGAATCGGAATCGGATTCGGACCTGGCCAATGGCTAATGGTTAATGTGGCAACACGGACGTATATGGATCTCGGGGAATGTTGAGAATGTGCCAATATGCCAGTGGGCCTATATAGGGCTTGTGCCGTGTGAGTGAGTGTTCTTGGGCGGACTAACAGGTCCTCCCGTCTTGCCAAGTGTTAAAGTGCGGCCAAAAGTATTTCCGAGAAAAAAAAATAAATACGTTAGAAAAAGTGACAAATCTGCTGCCGGTTTAAGTTTTTGTTTTTTTTGGTCGAAAGTTTGCCGAAAGGATTAAGGCACCGACCCGTAGTTGTTGGAGGTGAGTTGTCTAGTTTGTGGTTGTTTTTTTTTTTTTCTGGACTTTGTAACTTCTATTTGGGTTCCGGTTGCGAACTTTAATGGTGTCCCTCTGTCGCTGCTGTTTCTGGTTTTTCCACTGCCCAGGGAGCCATAAAATAAATCAGCCAAAATGTAGGTGGCCCTTTGTGCCGACTTCAATTTATTTTGGTCTCCGATGTCCCCAATGCTCGATGCGGAGATAATCTATAGTAATGGCATCTGTCGTGTGCTAGTTATGGGACAATAGAAATTAGCATTAGATGAAATATTCTTAGGAAAAGGAGCAAGGGAATTTTTGTATACAATTTTTAAGGAAAGGCATTTTTTATTCTCAAAAAAGTTTATAGGATATTCAAAACAAATTAAAGGAAACCATCTACTTATTAAGGAAGAAGCAAGTGATTTTTAAGAAGAAATATAGAATTTCTGGAATTTCATTTAAAGTAATATTTTGATCTCAAATTAAATACAATTTAATAAAATAAAGAATATATTAAGTACGTGAAGTATTATTTGTTGTGTAATTTATTTTTTGTATTTATTTTGTAAGCTTTGAACTTGATTTTAACCTTACACAAAATATAAAGCCAGTCAAACACTTCATTTTGTTGAATTTGCTGGACTTGACTTTAAAATATGGATTTTTTGTTTCTGTTTTTTTTTTTTTGGGTCTCAGCTGAAAATCGGTCTTTCTCTTAGCTTCCATTTTACTATCCCTTGCTTTCTTCTCTCGCTTTATTTTACTTTAGTTTCCCTGTGTATGTGTGTGTTGGCCAGAGGCAAAAAGGTTTAATTTATGGTCCTTTCAGATTGGCCCTATGCCCACGATACATTTGGGAGACACTTTTGCAGTGCCGAAAAACTTTTTTGTTTACTGTCAACATTGGTGACATTTTATGTGGACCATTCACACACACAGACGGTGACGACCAATAAACATAAACACGAAATAGTCGCAAGTGACGAACAAAAAGAGCTGTAAAAAGCCGCCAAGAAAGGCCAGTTAACTTTCCCCACATTTATCAAAGTTTTTCGCTTTTATGCGAGATTCGTGCGAGCAATGAAAATCCGTTATGCTTTGTAATTGAGTTATGAGCCGCTGCCAGAGAAGCAGCGACAACACAAAAGCCAGGACTACTTAACTACTGACTTACTCATAAAAACACATTCAAGGAGGTGGCATCCTTGCACAGCAAAGAATGGGATACCAAGAAATATGCCTTATATTTTTTTATTCAGTATTAAACTTTTATGTCTTCATTTTCCAGATCAAGGAAATCAAAGTTAAATGAAATTCTATTAACTACATCTGATTTCTGCTGAAAGTTTTCTTTTTCTATTTAAAAAAAATAAACATATTTTCCCTGTGTAGAGCAGACGTCACAGACAGTCAGCCAAGGATGGGGAAAATGACTGAAAAAAGTTATAAAACAAAGCAGGAGACAACCACGAAAGAGTGGAGCAGACACGAGAAATGTAATTAAGGCGACCGAACAAGGGGGCCAAGTGCGGGCGCGGGAACGGAAACGTGGCCATAAAACATGTACGCAAACAGAAATTAAGGCATAAACTACAATTGTTCAGATTATTGCACGTCGTGAGCTTAATGCAGCAGACAAGCAGGATCGGAGTGAGGACACCAACGGGTACCAGGACGAGGACTCATTTCGCCAGAGAATGGCAACACTGGGAATGTTATGTCCTTTAATGGCTTTTCGCCTGCTTTATAATTTCGCAATTGTCATCGTCGTCGTCGTCACTGGCATGTAATTTTGCTATATCGAACGAACGTTTTGTACCGCTCGGCTCTCTGTGCTAGTTCAAGTGTTGCCAATGGGGCGTATACGCAATATGAATAATTTATGCTTAAATTGGAAAATGGCTTGCGAACAAATAAACTTCTAATTGAAGGGTTAGTAACCGGCCAGAAAGGGGTTGCTTTGCTTTGTCAGTAAGAGAACAGCTGAGGTTTCTGGCGTACAATTCTAAGAAAAATAAACAAGAAAAAGGGACCTTATACTTATATATTTTCTGTACTCTTTAAGCAAAAAGAATAAAAACTAACAAGTAAAATATTTCAAATGCATTTAATCAATTTCATTTTATTAAGTTTTAGTTTTTCTATATAACAAATACTTTTAGTCCTCAACAAACTTTATTTTTCGCCACAAATTAGTTTAGTTTTCTTAAGCGATTTACCGGCATATTAATAACTTGGGGAAACAACTTTGGCTCAAAAATGCTACCAAGTTTCGCTCATTAATTTATGCTAAAAGTAAATCCTCAAGGTTTCGCTGCAACCGCAGAAACTTTCAAGCCCTTTATTGATAAAAATGGGATAAACTTGCCGAAATGAGAAAGTTCCCCCAACGCTCTGGCCTCTAGCTGACAGGTTGAGTCAACGCAAGATATTGGACAAGCTCTGGCGTTCTTAAAAATGCCACTAAAGGTGAACTTTGGCAGGATGGCAGGCAAAAGGCGGTTAGCAAAATGAGCCCAAAAGCATTCGCAATAAAATTCCGAAGAAAATGCCAGGCGCGGAGTGGCTAGAAAAAAATGCTTCCTTCGGCTGCCCTGCGGGGACAGCCACCCATCAACGGGGACGACTCCCCCCTCCAAGTGGGAATGGGATTGGGATTGGATGGTGTGAGAGGGTTCTGGTATGGCTTTGGGCCCCACGGGCATTGGCAAACGGGGCGGACCGAGGAGGGGAGGGGCCTGTCATCGACAACAGCTGCTTTCATGTCTGTGACCTACTGACTTGTGTAGCCTACTTTCCGGCGCATACCCACACTCCTTTTTTCACCCATTTTCCTTGCGGAAGCTGCGCTTAATGGCGGCGTCGGCCTTGCTGCACTTTTCAGTTCCCTTCCTTCTGGCGCGTTCTCTGTCGTTGACATAATTAAGTGCATGGAAAATGCTTTAAAAAGTTTAATTAAAGAACCCACCATTGACGTCACCACATAACCGAGTCGATATACATAAGTATGTGGACGCCTTGTCGGCCCAAGGAATGCGCTTTCACGCATCCGACTCCGCGGCACATTTGTCATGTGCTCCGTGATCTCATCGATGCCGCTGGCTGGATGGCTGCCTGGCTGATTGCCATTCCGCATGACTTAATGTCGGCCCCGATAAGAGCTCCCAGTGTGCCAGGAAATGATAGGGATTGATAGTGAGCGACATGCGGCAATCATGTCGCAGATCATTTCTGGTGAAGTTACGCAAAAAGTAGTAGTGCCACCTGCCTTCCACAAGTGTGGGAAAAACGTGACAATAAGGCAAACAATACTGTCACATGTCAACTGTTCTGAAACTTTGTAAATAACAAGGCTAGACAGAAGACAGGTTTCAAGAATTGTGTAGTCACATTTAAGGGAAAATAACTTTAATATAGAAAATAACCTAGACTTGAGACTTGTTTATTAAATTATTTACATTTTATACTCTAACCAAATAAAAATTAATTTAAAGGTGTTACATAAATATTGCTTCTTAATTACTCTTTCCAAGGTTACCTAAACAATTAAAACTGAAAATGTAGTTGAACAAAAATCTTACACGATATCCAGGCCAGATTTTTTGTATGTTTTACAACCAAACACAGAGAGCACACTTGTGTAAACAATTTAACAAAATCAAATACATGAGATTCGACAGGGAGAAAATTATTCAACTCGAAAGCCCTGCACGTGATGCAAACACACGTGGCGCCAGGTGAGCGAATGGTCTGGGAAACTCCCTGCCAAAATGTAATTTAAGTTCGTAAAACATTTACTTTATGGCAAATAAAATGTACTGCCATGGATGAGTGGGCCGTGTGGCGGTGTGTGCTTGCCTTGGGTTTGCTGGCAAACATGTTTGCTTTTAATTAAAGGCCAGCCGCTGCAGGGATGGGCGTAAAGCAGAAACTAAGCTCTTGCCAGTCCGATGCGGAATGGAATGAAATACTTTCAATATTCCTGCGCGTGCCAAGGTACCACGGAGGGAAGGGGGAAAATGATGTGCATATTGCAACTCACATTATTTATGTGAAATCCATGTTCCATTATATTCCATAAGTGCGCTATGCCAGCGCAAAGGAAATGAAAAGAAAATAGTTTCCCAGACAGCATCCTCCACCCCCCCTTTGGCTGGCATAGTTCAAATACTTTCCACATGTCAAACATAAAAAAGGGAAATTTTTCTAGTTCTGCGTTTGGCATTCAACAAGAAATAACCGAGGCTGGCGGCCAAAAGGGAGGTTGTTCTTGTTGAGCGAAAGGCAGGCACTAAAATAAGTTATATACACAGCCATTCAGGGCCTTTCTGTTGAACAACTCCCAGGCAGTTGAAGAGATTTTCCAAAAGTTCCGCAAAAATGAAAACACTGCCAATGAGAGTTGACTGATGCGATGGCTTTTCCAGTGGCCAAGTGGGGCGAGTGGGAAATCAAAAGGAAAACATAAATCCCACTCTGTGCTGACAGCTGCTGCGGATGTCGATAATAAATCTTTATGCTAGGATTTCCTTTCCCTAGTTAGTTTTATTTTCTATTTTTTTTTGTGTTTTTTAAAGTACTTATCAATGAAAGTGGCCTGGGCCAAGTTTTACAACTGAATTTTCATGAGGGAAATTGCTGCAAAAAGTGTGTTTCAATTGAAACATTTGTCATCACTTTTCGTGTGGCTTAAATTGTATATAATGGGTTTTTGATTTGCAATTTAAGAGGGATTTTCTTTAGAACTTGTAAAGGGATTTACAAAAAAGGAATGATGTTTATATTTTAGGAAAATACAATTTGAATTGTGCTTTGAATTTAATTTCTGGTTAAGAAAACTTGTTAAGATTAATTTTTTCTTTGATGTAGTCTTCAAAATATATCCAAAAATATTATAATTAAAGTATATTTATATCATTTTTCTTCTTATACCAGCACTTAAGCATTTTCCGGAATTATTCTCTTAGTTAAAATATTTTTTATTAAAAATTTTCTTGTATAGAAGTTTTTGTATTCAAATGGTGTTTGCTAAATACATTCTCCCCTAATTATTTATGCATTTATCGGACATATTTCTTATGTATAGAATTCAGTTTCCCTGGGATGAGTAATAAATGGCATAAATTACAATTCAATTTCTTATGGTCTATTATTTAATGCCCAGCTAGAGGAGTATACCCAGTCACGCCCAAGCAGGGTGTAGGCGTGGCGCGAGCCATAAAGTTGGAGCTGCTGCCAAATAGTAATCATATTTTCGGGCTAAAAGCAAGCAGAACAACAAACACGCCGGGGATAATCCCATTCAGTACAGGCCAATGATTTCGAATGCGCTACATGACGTTGCCACCCTCCCCAGTTTTTTCGCTTCCCTTTTTTTTTTTTGTTGTGTTGTTCGTGGCGTATTCATAATTCGATTTTTCACGAATTCCTCGCACCGCCCCGGAAAATATACTTAGGCGCCCCATTTGCTGAGTCGCCTTTTGCCTTTGCCAATGTTTTTGCGATTACGCCGGGTCCTTTTCCTCGTTAAGGATGTTTGTGGGGCCGGTCAGACAAGCGAATTATGGATTCCTTTCTATTATCATGGGCCAATGCTCTTTTTGCCCCAGTGTCGGATTATTGAGGCTTCCTTTTATTGTTTCGGACATAGAGTCCGAGTTTGTTGGGCGACTTATTGTACTGCTTTTCTATCCATTGAAAAGGCATTCGAGATGCAGATGTAGTCCTTGTTTCCAGGGAAACTTCTTAGTGCTGGAGAATATGTATTTTCGAACATGAATATGCATTCTGGCATCACAATGCAAATGTTAGTGGCTCCACATATTCCATTGTTTGTCTTTACAATTCCTAAAAATATTCCAGCATTATTAATAGAAAAGTTTTTGTTCAAACTCAACTATCCCCGAGCTGGCTTCAGCTGTCCCATTTGATTTTCATATTTTGCCGTTCGAGTTTACAAACTTTTCCTGCAGAATTTCGCGTCAGGAACTTCTCTTCGAAGCTGATAAATAATGCATTTTCCTTGCAGGCAGTCGCAGCAAACAACAAAGATGAAATCTGAAGCTGAAATGCTTTGTCATTTGCCTGGAACAGATATAATTATCGTGCTTATTTATAGCGACTATAGCAATCACTTCTCTTATTTCCTAATACTGAAACGTGGGAGAGAATATATATTCATGTCTTTGAAAACAACCTAGCATTCAATCCGCTTTAAAATATATGTATTTCCTCGAAAACTTTACTTAAAACAGTTGAGTAACTCTTTAAACCCTCAAAGTATTTAATAGACCAAAAGCTCCGAATTTTCTTTTGGTTTTTTATTTGTGTTTTTCCGATGACAGGCAGGAAAATGACATCCTCTGTTTTCCGCCGAACCTTGTGCTGCGCCGGCAACTTCCCTGCCGAGCTCGGTCCGCCTTTTGGCTCCGGTTGTTTCCGCTCCGGACAATTGGACAATGGCGGCGGGGATGACCTTGCCAGCAGTGCTTTTCCCGCGACGACCAAGGAGGAGCACGCTTCCTGCCCATTGATTTTCACCATCATCAACGGTGGGTCCCCTCTTGCTCCGGCATCCTTGCATCCCAGCATCCCTAATTTACAAGGAAAACGCAACTCGATTTATGGGTCTCTGTGTCTGTGTGTGTGTGTATGCACTCTTCATTTGCACATTATTTCGCAGCAGCGAAGGGGAAACGTTTTGTTTGACCCGAAACTTTTACTGTTTAGTTTTGGCCGTAGTTTGGTTTCCAGTAAAAGTTTTCCTCTTTTCGATCGGACTGCGGGCCAGAGCATTGTTTCGGACTAACCCCTGCCTCGCATTCCCATTCCAATTCCGACCCGAAGTCGACATTATCTGTGCGTCCATTTTCATTGCGCCATTTTAGTTGGATTTTTCACTTTGCCAGCAAAAGGGTTTGCTTTAACCAGTTGGGTTAATGTGGCGTATGAGTGACGTTGCGTTTACACAATTAAAATGGTTGTTTCGTGCTTTTTCGTTTATTGGGGTCAATTATCAATAGTTGCAGGGAAAAGGCTGATGGATGTGGCTTAAATAAAATAATTTGTTTAATTTTATTTATTAATGGTAGTCTTAATCAATAAATTCCTATATTCCAAATAGGATTTTTAAAGTTCTCGCAAATTCTAGTCTTAAAATTTAAACGCCCATCGACATGAATCTTCTCCCGACGTTGACATCCCTCGCAGGCAGTTAAACAAATCACTTCCATCACAATACAAAATTGGCGAAAACTTATTATTCACTTTTGCACACACACACACACACATTGGCATACGAGGCTCCATGGGAGACGAGCAAAGGACCTGATAGGACCCATCCTCGAACATGGCGGGCCTCAGTGAGCAGCTGATTGATTTCGGGGAGTCGTGTCCCGGGAGGATGGCAGCGACTGGGAAGTGCCACTAACAGGCGGTGCAGCTGAAGGAGGAGGAGGAGGAGTGCTGCTGCAGAGGAGATGGAGGCTAAAGCCCAAAGACAAAGCGCGAACTGAAAGCACTCAGCGATGAGGACCTGCTCCCCAACAGCTCCTGTCAATCCTCGGTGGCGGCAGGCGGTAGGCGGCATGCGGCAGCCACTTAATGAATGGAAAGTCCCTCTAAACGCCGCCGAGATTGATGACGCACTTGATGCTGCCTCAGCTGCTCACTCGGAATCTCATTCCGACTGCGAAAGTTTGCCTGCCAAGCCAGCCCGAGTGTCCTTTTTATATAGTCAGTCACTCAGTCAGTTGATCGTTGGAGTGGTCTTGTCACTACCTCTTCTCTGTTCTCCGTTCCCTGCCCTCCAGTTCTCCGTTAGGGTTTCTCACTTTTCTCCGTTCTCTCGCTTCTCTGACTTTTGTGAGCTCGTCGCACTTAACCAACATTTTGTCATTTTGACAGCGAACACATGGCTCCGGCAGGGAGTATCCCTGCTTCCTTCCTTCCTTGCGAATCCTGTCGCAGGCCATGCTAAAGTGCGGCCAAGTAAAAAATTTGCATACTCAGCCAAAAGCGACTAAAACATATACGAAAAAAGAGGATACGAAAAGCATTTCGAGAGCGCAATTTTGTTATTAAGTTAAATAATTATCTTTTATAGTATTAAATGTAATAAAGACATTTCTAATCATAGTTTTCTTTTAATTAAAATTTATTTTGCAATTCCTCGCTGTTGCTAAAATTTCTATAGTTCTCTCAGTGTATCATTACGGCCCACAGACTGATGTACATATATATATATTTAGAAATTCCCAATGCAAGCCTGTCTCCATTCGTGGCCACAATTTCGGCCCATAAAACTGCCACAGTGATGAGGCACAACATTTTCCTTGGCTTAACTTTCACTTTTCACTTTCCTTTTTGTATTGTGTTTCCGCTTTATACGTACTATGGCGAATTTCCCTACACTGCCTGTCGGGGCTTACGTGGCGAATGCGTTATTTCTTTTATTTTGTTTGTGTCTTCTCAGCTGATTCTGCTCACATTTTGATTTGACAAAGTGAAATGATGAGTTGCTTCTTCCATTTTAAGATGTATTTTTAGTCTCGCATTTTAGGCATTCAAAAAGAGGTTTTGTTATCACATTTCAGCTGCTTGGAATATGTAATTGGCCTAATAAATTCACTCGAGGCATTTATTATTTTTCATTAAGAACATCTTAATATTTTTCTTTATGACAACAATTCAAATAGAGATTTCTTTGCTTGAATTCATTAATTATTTTTTGTTCAGATTAAAATAACATCTAATCCTAGTCAAGTTATTTTCATGTTGACCTACTTTGACTGAGCAATAAATATCCTGTTAAATTGAACTGCAGACCTTGAAAAAAGACTGGTTCAAGGAAAATCCTTGTACATTTAAGCCAAGTTGCTTAAAATTTCAATTATGGTTCAACTTGGGTAACTTTTGCCATGAGCACATTCTTCAGAAATTCCTTGCACGAAAAATATCTAATTAATTTTGCGTTTGTCAAAGGAAAATAGTTGCTTAGCTGACGTACTTTGGCGCAGCTGGGATTATGTCTAAAGTATTTGCATATAAAATGTGTATACGAGTATATGCAAGTATAACTTTAGGGCATACAACGCATTGCTGCACAGATATTAACCCAATCTCGGCATGCACATTACTCTACTAAGGTCCTTGACAACCATTTTTCCCTTTTTTATTTTCAGTCAAAGGACAAACGAAGCGCCGAGGGCCACGGGAGGCAAGGGAACGATGGCTGGGGAGATGTGCAAAGCTAAAACCATAAACCCAAAGCCGCCAAATGCAAGTGCAGAACAAACTCAACTGTGAGAGCCGACGAAGAAGAAGAGAGCAGCCGGAAAAGAGTAAAAAGGAAGTGCAACCTGTGCCCCCCAAAAGTCTAATTAGAAAGCATCGCGTTGAGGCCTCACATTGCTCATACGCCGTGTGAACCGCGAGCTCGTGTCTCTCTCTGTGTGTGTGTGCTTGTGTCGAGTGTGTGCGTGTGTTTTTAGCTAAAATTCAAAGGTTACAACTCTTGAAAGCCAGTCAAAGAGTGTCGAAGTTTTTGTTCGATTTGTTTGCGAGCCAACAAAGAATTACCCTGGCATGCGGCTGCTCTTGCCCCAACTGTTGCATGCAACATGGATGGCGAAAATCGGATTATACTCAATGTGGGCGGAATAAGGTGAGTTCAAATTAATGTACAACATTTTGATTACATTTAAATAATTAGGCATGCTTATTAAAGAGTAAAAAATATTTTGTGAATTAATTAAAATATTTTTTTGTAGCTGATTTTTTTTTATTAACTTTTTAATATTTAAAACTTTTAATTCAGCTAGATTATAATGTAAGCGGAAATATTTTCCCTTTACTTATAATTGAATAAAAAACCGTTTCATACTATAAATGAAAAACTATGAGAATTTATTTTAGTTTGCATAAAATTGTATAGAAACTTGTATGTGGATTATTCTTTATTTAAATGTATAGCTAAAACTCACTAGGTTTCATTTTGTTTAATTTTGGGAAAATAAAACAACGCTTCAACATAATTTTCAACCAACATAAAGTTGAAATTCGGATGCAAAAACGGGAATGAAAATGAATATTCATTGAAAACTTTGATAACAATGCTTGCTGCACTTCTTTATATTTTTCCATTTCATAAAAATATATCTAGCTCAAGTGAAGCTTCAAATTTTCATACAACCAAAAGCTATATGTGGGGGGCTCTTGTTTGTATTTATCTTGGCCATTGCCAAATCACGTAGCACATCCTGTTGATTTAATATATTCCCCATATTTGTGTAGTCATAGACACACACTCACGCTCTGCCCTACTTTTGGTTGCTCTCTTGGGCCATCGATACAGCTACATTTTTTTTTTTCTGGACAGGATATTGGGCCAGAAAAGTTCAATGTATTTCCGCCATTATTTTGGTCATTGTTGTGATTACGCCTGGCAAAACAATGAAAGCGATACGCTGCCTGTTATTCGTGCCAAAACAAGTAAAAATGGAAGGAAAAATAAAATAGAACTAGAAAAACTGTTCAGAATTTGCGATACAACAGGAAATGTTGACTCTTGTCTTTCTATGGCTCAGCTTCAGCCTGAGTTTCATGTAAATAACTGGGCCCTGGCTTTGAGTTGTAAGCTCCATTATCGGCATCGTCATCGGGCCCATCATCATCATCATCATCGTCTTCGTTGTCGTGTGTGTGTGTGTGAGTCCTTTTTTCAGGATACATGAAAGCCTCCTGCGACTTGGGTCCTCTCGTCTGCTTGAGCGCACTTTTCTGGCTGAGAGCGTTTATCCAGCTGCAGATTTTCGTGCCTAGTTAATAATTTATGATTCCGTTAATGGGCAATGTGAGAGGAGCGATTAAGGGTAAAATCCCCAGGATGTTATTTGGTTGCTCTTCTCAGGATTTTAATGAATGAAAATGAACAAAATAAATCCGAGTTTCGCAGCATTTTTTTGCCCCTCGATATTCCAATTACATTTAAAACAAATGTTAAGCCATTTTTTGTTCTGGCCATATAAAGCGAGTTAATTTTATTGCTGCCAACATATTTTGGCCGCTCGGTTAACCGCACTTTGTAAAATTAACAACGCAATTGCAATTGCATCATCAAAGTATAAATTCTATCTAGCCTTCGGTTTTCCCCTTTTTTTTTCGAACCGCAACACTGACCACAAAGAGAATAAAATAACAAGAGAAACTGCAAAGTTATTTGCAGAAAATATATTTTTACATTGCTTTGGGTGGGTTTTCAAAGCCATTAAATTGACACATTTCTGTGGAAAAATAAAATATTGTGGCATACAAAGAATCACTTGAATGTGGTGCAATGAGCGGCTTGTGGGTGGTGCTGCACTGCAAGTAAATAGTTTTCTAATAGTTTTCCCGGGAAATTCAATAGTTGCAGGCCACAAAAAGAAACTATTTGGAAACACAAATTAAATTACAAAATAATTCCAAAAATTAGTACAAAAAATTATAAAAATTAAATATATTCAAAGAACATTGCTGACTTGGTTTTTTTTCAGCGTTTAGGTACAAATCCTACGTCGGTTGTACACACAAATATATAGAAATCCTGCTCAGCGGCGACATTTGCCCTCTAATAGGATGAAACAGATGGAGAGAGGTAGATGCCTTCGGTTTCAGTTCTTTGCTTAAAGTTCTGTGGACTGCAATAAAGGCGACGTGGGTGGGGCAGGGCACGGGGCGAGGTCTGTTGTAATATGTCACACTACTCGAATGCTTGTTTAAGCTCCGACTGCGCCTGTGTGTGTGTGTGTCTGCATCCTTCCAGACTACACACTCTTTCGTAGCACACTTATGCGGGCCTGGCTTGCCTGACTGGCATCACGCTGTCAGCTCGCCGACGTTTTTAGCACAAATAATACATGCACAGACTCACAACAGCATTGTTCGTGTGAGCATTAAATAGAATATGTTACATTGCTCCAAGTTGTTTGCTATTTTCCCTCAAGTTTCACATTCAAACCGAGATAGAGAAAGTTTTTGTCGCCTTAAAGGGTGGGCGCCAAGAAAATGCGCTTAAAATACTTCAACGGCTCAACGGAGCGGGAAAGCAGGTTAAGTTCTGATACAGAAATGTGAATTGTTGTCTGGCTTAACTTAGAATGAGATTGACATGCCTTTGATATATAATAAATATGTGGCTTAAGCAGTGTCTAAGAGGTGTGTTTCAACTTAACTTAAATATGTTTGTGATATGCAATTACAAATTTTAGTTTTGTTCTCTGATGGCAAACTGCATTGCTGTTATTTTCAAAGGTTGCCTTAGAAATACACATATCTCTTATTAATTAAACTTTGATGAGCAACCGAGTGCATCTGCTGCACAAATATAAGGGCCAAACTGTGTTCCGTGAGAAGGCTGAAAATGGCTCACAGTTCCCTTACAAATTCATGGGGGAAACCCACAATTATAATTGGAAAATTCGATATCAATTAAATGTAATGAGGCTCTAATTACTGTTCAGTATGTGGAATGTGATATTGATTTTGATTATTACTAATTACTGTGAAAGTTAGATCATTTTCCGAACATATTTAGCAATTAATATAGGGATTCTCTTATGTATTTGAATGAGTGTGTTTGATAGATTAGACAAACACATAACCTGTCGAGGGTTAGAAATTATATGCAATTTGTACATAACAAAAACATATTTCTTAAATTTCATAAAATAAAATTGTACTAATTTTAATTGTAAGGAAATAATAATATTTATATTTATTTATCTAAGTAACTTTAAGATAAAAATTCAGAATTAAATCCCTCAAAAATCTTAGGCTTTTAACTTGAAATAAATTCGCAATCATGACCAACATGAAAAGCGTTTTTCTTTTTATTCAGCCAAATCTTAATAGGAATTATATATATTATATATTTCGTCAGCTCTCTTTGGAATAGCGTGTGTGTGTGCTAAGCGTGTGTATGTGCCATGATTATCATTGTGATTACGCGGCATTATTGTCATAAAAAAGCGAGCAGGGAAGCTGGGATTTTGGGAGCTAAGGGCCAGGCACACACACATACTATATTGTATGGGAATCGGTCGGTTCTGGGTGGGGGCAACTCTCAGATCCAGCTGCTCATCAACGCAGACAATTGCGCACTGATTGTATCTTTGATATACGCACACACACACACGCAGGGGCAATAAAGTTGCCACTGTGTGGCTGTGTGTCTTTCAACACAAATACATTATACTTAGTGCCGCTGGTTGTTTGTTTGTGTTTGTGCTTGTGTTTGCCTTCGTGTTTGTGTCTTTGTTGTTGCCGCTGCCACTGCGTGTTTCCGCTGCCATTTTTCCCTCCGCCATTGTTGGGATTTTCCCAGCTTCTTCTGCCCGTTGCCTTCAATCCCCCCATGCCATTGTGTGCGAATTAAACGAAATGGCTAATGAAAAGTTTAACAGTCAATAAATAAAGCAGTGGCATCAGGCATCAAAGGCTCAAAGATGAATGAATGCTGATTTCCTTCTATACAATTTCATTGCTAAAGTGTTGATACATTTAGGGGATTTAATTAAATATGTTATGGTATTAGAATAAAGTATTTATTAAGAGGTAATCTGGGCATGTTTAAAATGATTTTAAACCAATTCAAAGTCACCAAAGACCATTTGCACGAATAAATGGCAAATAAACTTCAATATCAACTTGATTTCAATTGCAATTCAATTCAACTTCCCACCAGGACACCAAAGAAAGTGTCTCATTGTCCTGCACCTTGAAAACGGAACAAAAAAGTGAGTAGCCGATGGGGGGGAGGATGACAAATTGCTGACAAGCATTCTGCGGCATTTGCTGCAGCACCAAAAAAGAAAAGCCGAAACCGAGACAAAAATATAAAAAAGGCGGAAAAAACAGAGCAAAAGTGAAATGCAAATGCTCGTGCCAGTTTCACTGCTCAAGTAGCCGCTTAGAGGCAAGTGCCAAAGACAATGGCTCAAAGCGACTCCTACCGCCACACGCACACACGCTCACACAAGTAAGGCACAGGACAAAGGACAAGCAACAGTGCGGGAAAAGCGGGAAAAGCTGGAAAAGCTGACAAAACCGCAGCCAACAAGGAGGACAACAATTTAAAATCAACAGCTGCGCGTGTCCTAACAGAAGGAGCTGGAAAAACGTTGAAGTAGCTACTTGAAATGCTTCTGGCTTGCTTTTTGTTTTCGTTTTTGTTTTTATTTCTATTTCTGTTTAAATAGCCAAGTTAGGGGCGAGTGTTGGGCGGAAATAGCAAAGTAATAAATAAATTTCCTGCTCTTTTGCTGTTTTATGTTTGGACCGCTTTATTGCGGCTTCGTTTGCAGCGCCTAACGCTTCATTAACTTTCTGGCTTTTAATATACTCGGCCAGACCCGAATTTCCGTCTTCCGCCCAATCATCCACCGAACTCTTAACCCCTGTTCTCTCTCTATATATGTATCCCCTGATACCCACCGCGTCGTTGTCACTCAGTCAGGCGTTCATCGAGCTTCAGCCTGTGTCTGCTGGGGCCTCGAAATTGGAAAACATTTTCGGTTTCTTTTTGTTCGTTTTGGTCTTGTTTTTCTAGGGTATTTACAAAGCACAGAGGTATGTAGGTACCCTTATAGACTAGTAAATTTATCTTAAAATTTAAGAGATAGTCTTCTCAAACTATTGGAAATAATATTGGAAATAATATTTCAGCAGAAAAATATGTTTAATATATACTCTTTACCTGCTCAATATGCGGTATTTTAAGGTCGCCTAACCTCTTGCCTTCGTTTTGAATCTGAAACTTCAGCAGAAAAAAGGGCCATAAAATAAATAAACATTGAAAACGAAACGAAAATAAAAAACGCCTTTGGCCTCGAAAAAAAACACACACAAAAACAAAACAAAACCGCCGAAAAAAATTGTCCCACTTTAACCCTTTTGGGTGTCGAGGTGTGAGAGTTAGTGACACTTTAGCTGGCGGGTATCTTTAGGCGGCCAAGCTCATGAGACGAAGGTTAAGGCATGCCGTGTCATAAAGTCCCAAATCTGCTAATCTCCTTGGCCAAACAATGGATCTTAAACTGAATTAAAATCAAACATTACCGCTGTAAATGTTTAAGTAATGTGAAAATTAATAAGAAAATATATCAAGATTTAAATAGAGCCTTTAAAAAGTAATTGATTGCCTAGAAATCCCCACTTAAATCTCTTTTCACTTGAATCTATTTATTTTCCTGGATCAATGCAATCTAATTACACAACTTAATACCAAATCAATCCCATGATTACATTTCAGATGAAGATTGTGTATTTCGTTAGATGTTTCACTCGATTCAATCGGATGACTTCAAGCCCAGTCCCACTGCTTCCATTTAATTTGCTTAACTTTCTTTGAAACTATCCAAAACTTGGGAAAGTTGCGGTATATTTGCTTGTGTTTTGTAGTTAAATAAACTCTGTGTATAAACTTCACACAGCTAGAGATAACCGCACTCACTGCCTCGATTCAAAGGACTCGAACGAAAGAAAACAGGAACCTCTTCAACTCATGGGTTAACTCGCTGCCACGCGTGCCAGTTTTGAGTGCGTTGAATGTTGTGTTTATATATGGGGGGGACAAGCGGGGGAGGAACAATTTTTTTAACTCACAGCAGAACAAGGGCAGCAAGCATGGCATGAGCACAAAAAATGAACAGAACCACAAAATCATATTGTAAGCCTTGTCAGCTGGCACAAATACACGAAACACACGGCGGCACTGAGAGAAAGTCGGACAAGACTTTGAAGTATATTAATAATACTATAACTTCGATGTATTTTAAACAAATTCCGGTTTATATTTCCTACTTTTTCATCGTCAGGCTAGATCAAGAATATGTTAAAATATTTACCAAAAATATATATAAATCTCATTAATTTTTCTAAGCGTGTACATGCGAGTATCTTTAGCTATTCCTATGCGTCCTTGTGCAAGGGTTTCCGTTTCCCCTGCCCGCGCGCTGCGTGTGCGTGCGTTATTTTAACAGCAATTTTAATGAAGCGCGAAACCGTTGAAATACAATTTGTAAAGCTGAGAGAGGGAGGGAGACTGAGGATAAGGAGGCGGGGGCCTCCGGAAAAACAAACTCAGAAATGTCTGACAAAAACTGGTGGGCAACCGGGGGACCGCGGGAAATTCGGTTCGAGCCAGGTCTTTCTTTCTGCCCCTGGTAACGCCAAATAAAAATGGCTGGCAAACGCGTTTTGGCCCCGACACCGAATGCTATTACTTTGTGACTCGCGAGCGCCGCGCGGTTTGTTCGCGAGTTTGTGCGAGTTAATTAAAAAGGGTTTTTGGAATCAGCGCACAAAGGTCTCCTCACCCCCCGGGACAGGCGCCAAAAAGGCTAAAGGAGAAAGTCTTCATATATTTCAATGTAATTTCGCCTAGGTCATGGGGGGGCATTAGGAGTTATGGCTAAATTTGTTTTGTCGGGGCTGCCCTCATAAAGAAGGCTCTGGGTGTTGCTTTATTGCAATTGTGCGCATGGCCCGCTTTAAATATTTTTAAAAGTATTTTCTAGGGGTGCTTAATTGAGCAGAGTGAAATAAGACATTTAAGAGTACTTCATTTAAGAATTCGGGTTTTACTGAGCTCAAATGAGACATGATTTTATGTTTTACAAACTTGGGACTGATTGATAATTAAAAACTCTAAATTATTCAGCAGATTGATTATTGATTGAACCGAATTATAGTGGTAATTCACTAAATCGTGGTTAAGATCAAGTTTAAACACATTTAAAGGTTCTTGTTTAATTATAGTATTTTATTATTCAAATATAAACTTATGCCTCATTTTTGTAGTTGCTTCAAAAATTCCTTTAATTAAATCCTCGCAAGTAAAAAAATACTAAGAGTAAAGTATAAATTTATTGAAAATAACAAAAAACGGAATTCGGAGAAATTTTTGTAAAAAAAAAACCTTTATTCAAAGCTTAAACTCTTAAGCTCGTCAGCCACTAAAGATCTGTTGTTCCTTTCAAGCTGCCGTCGCTTGTATATAAAGTCATGTTGTTGTCCAAAGGACATTTTGCCAACCATGCTATCGCTCTTTTTTTTTGTTGTTTGTGTGTTAAAAGCACCAACCGTTGTTTGCTTTGTGTTGGCCATGTTTGCTGTTTTTAGCGACTAGTGCAACGCGGCTGCCTAAGCCAATATTTGAGCAAGTTAATAGCCAAGAGCGATGACGATGGCGATGCAATGCCGGGTAACTACTCATCAGCAGCTATATGTAGCAGCACAAGCGTCTGAGCCTGGCTCTCGTGGCGCCTTCGGGGAGCCCAGAAGGCTTCGAAAGGGGTCGAGGACGACAAGGGGCAGCCGGAGGCTGGGGACTTGGGGGTGTCACCACCCCACAGTGGTTGCGCCCATAGGCCAAAAATAAAAAAATTTATTACAACAAAAATGTACGAAAAGTAAACAGATCGTCTCTTATATATCCAAACTTCTTTGTGGCATACCAGATTTTTTTTTAAATCTAACAGGACTTTCTAAAAATTAAATTAAAGATGTGAAGATGTATTCATTTGCAAAGCGTAGCTACGCGAATCGCGAGTGTTTCACAACCAAACCGAACTTTGAAGTGGTCCGATTATTAATTACGTGTCCAAATTAATATTTTTTGTAATGGATTTTGAAGTTCAAGGTATTTTCTATAAAATGAGATATAATTTAATATATTAAAAATAATTATTGTTTTCATTATATTCATGTGAAATAATCATCTTTCTGGCCTATATTTTAAATGTATTTTTTATGTTTAGCTAAAGTTATAGTTGTGACCCCACAATAATCTACAGTTCATATGTATGCCAATGTGTTTGTCGCGCTTTTAAGATGACAAATGGTAAAAAAATTTTTGCCGAAATTTGCCTATGTGCCTATAATCTTAAAAATACTAACATAGGTTAGGGTAAGGTTTTTAAATTTTTTTTTTGTATTTTTTTTTTTTTTTTGTTAAATAAAGATTTAATATCCTTAAAATATTGTGTAAAAGTTTTACATCGATTATTACAACATTGACGAAGTTATGGGTAGTTGAACGGAAGTCGTTTGGTGTTCGATGTATGAAAATCACAAAGTTTAAAGCGTTCTCCTGAAAAATGCCATTTTGAAAATCGGTGTACTCTATAACTCAAAAACTACTTAACCAATCGGTTTGAAATTTTGAACATAACTTTGAAATTTATTTGTACAGGTACTCACGTAAAGCTTTTTTAAATTTTTAATGTTAATATATATATTTTTTTAAATTAACTTAATTTTTTAGTCGAAAATTGGGGTTTTGACTTCCAATTTTGATAAAAAATCGGGAAAAATTTTTAAAAATAAAAACGTCTCTTAAGTACCTTGGGGCACTAATTCTTTAAGGAATGCAACAAATTTTTTTGATATCGGACGTTTTTGTGGACAGTTAGGATGTACACCGAAAACCAACTTTTATTTGTGGGGACTCAGGAGATTAGCAATATAGCGTAGGCCTGTAAATATTTTTTAATACAAAAATTAAAAAAAAAATGGCTCAAATGTTTTGTTAATTTATGGTATTTAAATCATTAAGCTAACTGTAGTCGTTTCGCCAAAACATTTTTTTGAACAATGGACAGTTTAGCACCGAATTAGCCTTACCCCCCTTAAGCTGTGTGCATTTGTTGCTAAACAAATAAAATACACAATATATAAGTTAATATTTTTTTTTCTACTTTTGACACTTATATTTCACCAACATTCTCATTAAGAGATAAAAAATTAATTTTAGCTCTTGGAAAAAAATAATTTTATAAAAATTTTGTATGGGAGCTATAAGATATAGACTTCCGATTTTAACCAAATTTGGTAAGAATGCATAAACCTGTTTCAAACATATTATCTGTGAAATTGGTTAAGATATTTGGAAAAACAAAAAAGTTTTTCATACTAAATGTTGATTTTTAACAGATTGTTCCTATGGCAGCTATATGATATGGACGTGCTACATGGCCAATTTTTTGGACATATACTTAAAACATTTTTCTTGATTTTTGGTATTAATTTCGTAACGATACATCAACTAGAACTATTTTTGGCCGCGTCTCCATACAAGCCCAACCACTGTGCACCCCCATCTATGGCTCTTCTCACGCCAATGCGCAATACACTTCCACTTTATGCACATTTCCGGATTCGCGCGACAAAAAAACAGAGAAAGGAGAGTATGGCAAAGGAAAAGGACGAGCCAGGAGGTATGAATATAGTTTTCCGGCTACCAAAATACCTTAAACTGGTATCTTAGGATCTTCCAATATATTTTCTTAAATTAAATCAAAGCAAGAAAAGTGAGACCAGTATAAGATTCTTTACAATTTAGTTTTTTGTAATTATGTATTTTAATATTATATTAATAATATCCTAGCAAATTTCGTAACATTTCTCCTGTAAAAAATCAAATGCTCTCCTTGTCAGTTCACGACTATAGGGTACTCAAAGGAAAACTAGCGCGCAGAATGCCAGCCGCACACTGATGTTGCCGCTTTCGCGTCTGACATGTGTAACTAGGGGCGTGTATAGCGGGGCGGACACGGAAATGCCATTGCATTTGGCCAAGAACCAACAACAAAGGGGCCGCAATAGGGGCGGCGTTCTCAGAACCAGACGATGATGCATCGGATCGTTTCCATTTGAAGTGGCATCAAAGCCGTCATCATTCTCACTTTTGTTGCAGCGTGCTGTTGCTGTTGCTGTTGCCGCTGCTGCTGCTGTTTGTGCTGCCATTGTTGGAGCATCGCGTGCATTTTCTACTGGTGTCGCAGGACCAAACCTTTCTACCTTATTGACTGCGGCAGCTTTTTTTCGCCACATTTTCATGCCATTAGCGTGGCATGGCGTGAAAATCGATTGATAGCATCTGCGGTCGAATGAGGATTATGTTAAATTTTTAATTACTGGCTTGATTCTGGCAGTGGCTGAGGTCAATTAAGGAGGCTTTAAATAAAACAATCAATCGATTTTTGAGTCGACGCTAATCTGCAATAATGATTATTGAAAAAGAAAATAAATAAGCACTAAATTCGTAGGAAAATTGAATGACCAATATGATTTCCCAGAACTATAATACGATTTAAAGAGATAAAGCTTAAATTACGACAATAATATAATATATAATAATGTAATTTATCGCTGCTAGTCATCCCACTGTGCGCAAAACGCATTACAGCCCTAAAATGGCAGGCATTTAGCCTGCGTAACCGAGGTAATGGGCGAGGGGAAGTCAGCGGATGGCAGCTTAATGCTGACACATCTGGACGGAAACTGGATCGTTTCGCAACCAGTTTATTGGGTTAAGTGCGACGAGAGTGTTTGTGCGAAAGCGAATTTGATTTTTCACTTATGCGCACTTGACAAGCGATTTTCGTGCGTTTTCGCTGCGATTCGCGGGCGGCTTGCAACGCGCTTAAGTGGAAAATGGAAAATGTGGCTGCCTACTTTTGGGCCGCCTTATCTGGCAGTGGAAATGTCTTGATCTGGGTTACACTACTAATCCCCCTGCTAAGCCTTTGTTTGTCCTGCCCCTCTGGTTTAGCCTTTATTCTTTATTTGTCCTCTTGGCTTATCTGCGGCGCCGTGTCCATGGCCATTTTCCGGCTAATGATCAAAGTGCCTGGCATCGCAGCGATGTCCCAATGGGATTCGTTACTTTCCCGGTGATTTTGCCCCTCTCCATTTCTTCATCTCCTTTTTTCCAGCTCTCAGCCGCCGAACATAACAATGTAATCGAGTGTAGACACTGTGATAAAGTTGAATTGCCCTGCTGAGAAGAAAAAATGTTTTGGCAAATGGGCCAACGTGGCGGATACTTGATTTTTTGCGCCTTCTCTTCCTCGCCATGGAGTGCAAATGCTGAATTATAGTTTTGTGTGTGGCAGCAGGATAATTAAAGTATGGCTGGCAGTTTATAGCCTTTGCTGGCTGCACATTAAGTCCGGCAAAGAATGCCTTTCAATTATGCCCCGTCCCACCACCCCGCTGTGCTCATCGAGCTCGCAACTACAACGCTCGGGCGCACCTGTGCACGCGCCTCAATGCGCACGGCTGCGCTTTTGGCAATCATCGTGGCTCCCTGCACTTGGCTCCCGCGCTCCTGGCTGACTTCTAGTTGCCTCCCTTTTGCGAGTTGGCCACCTGCCATGTTTGGGTATTAAAATTGCCCATGGATCATTTGCAATTTTAACAGTTTTTCAGTTCAGAACGCTCTTTCTCTCTATTGCTGCACTTTATCCATACTTGAATATGTATGGAATGGTTGCCATCAACTGAAAATCAATTTAAAATAACTGTATGCCCCTAAAAAAAGTGCACAAAAATCGGGAATAACGAAGCCGTAGTACAGAATAATTGCGTATACGCCGCGTTGGGTTTATTGTTCGATTCGAAATGGAAGCAAGAACTGAATTAAGTGTGAAATGGCATAAAAAATGAATGCGGAATTGGGAAAGCGTAGCTTAACTTTATAGTGAAATACGTAAATCTGCTATGAAATATTCAGGGTCATAAATCATACAAAATTAATCAAGAGTGCTGCTGCATAGTTCAACTAGTTTTTATTTCCTTTGCATTCGTATCTATAAAATTCACCGTAAAAATATGCAAACTTTTCCACCTATGGTCAAGCGTATAAATAAAACAAATGTCACCTGAACTTTGGCCTTTTCGAAGTGCCATAGAAGCAATTTGCTGCCATCCTAAAAATTGAAATACAAATTTTAAATAAATTGCATACAAATGCGCTTATTCAATTTCGGAAACAACAAAGTGGAAAATAAAAGAAAAAGTTTGCTCTAACCGCAAAGCACTTGACACGCTCAGCTGCTGTCCAATGTAATGGACATCTCTCCGTCCATTTGCCTCTTCTTCTTTTTTTTTTGCGATGTTGTCGGATGAAAGACGACCTGCTGGGAGTGTGTCCTGGCGTGATTCTAAATCCCCCTGCTATGCAGATGCAGATACCATACATCCACTCCACACACTCTTGGCCAAAAACAAAACTTTGCAAAATACCAATATATGCAAATAAATTTAAGCTTATTTCTCCTAGATGGACGACCGAGCGAGCTCCTTGTTGTTGCTGCTTGCTCACTTGCTCGTTTGCTTTCCGCTTTATGCAAAAGCCATCAATGTTTCGGCCAGTGTAAGGTGAGAGAGGGAGTATCTCCGAGTGTTTGTTTGCTTTATCGTCGAGCTGTTGGATAAGCAAAATAATGGCATTCAGTTCAGAGGGTGCCATAAACAAAGGCAAGAATCTATCGGCAAACAATGGGATTGCACATAAAAAGCACTAAATAAGGAAAGGGAAAACGTGGAGCGAATGATAGGAGAAAACATTCTCAATTTGCCAAGAACATCGGGCGGAATTATTTATGAACAGGAAGAGATGATTAGCTTGTCTGTGTACAACACTGGTTTTACATTTTCAAAGTCAATTTAATTAAAACGGATACGAAGAGAGATTTCCCTCAATATAAATGTTTACAATTTAATTTATTTGAAGTTTCATTCTTTGAAAATATTTCCATTCCAATTGTGTTTTCAACAAAAATCCACAAATCTAAATAGTTAAAAAACCAAATAAGTTGTATTTAATAACTACACATTTTTCGAAAAGCTTTATTTCAAATGAAACTTAAACTGAATTAAACAAATGGAAAAATACAGAGACTGACCACAGACAATATCCAAAGGATCTATATGTGCGTATATAGAGATGTAGATCGTAGACATAGAGCAAGGGGTTAGCGTCGGAATTTAGATCACCTAAACTTGACGAACCAAATGGAGTTCCCTCTCGGAGGGTATAATGACTCCTTCTTAGGAGTTCTTCTGTGGCACCTTCACAATAACACTCTTAACCTCCGTGTAGTTGGACAGGGCGTACTCGCCGTTCTCGCGTCCATGGCCGGACATCTTGTAGCCACCGAAGGGAGCCTGGGCGGCCAACGCATTGTAGGTGTTCACCCAAACAGTGCCAGCACGCAGGCCACCGACAATGTAGTTGGCCTTGTCCAGATCCTTGGTGAAGACGGCGGCAGCCAGACCATAGTCCGAGTTGTTGGCTCGCTCAATCACCTCATCGAGTTTCTTGAAACGGATTAGCTGCTGGACGGGGCCGAAGATCTCCTCGCGGGCAATGGTCATGTTGTCCTGGACATCGGCGAAGACCGTGGGCTGAACAAAGTAGCCGGGAAGACCCTCTGGACGACTGCCGCCGGCCACCAACTTGGCTCCCTGCTTCTTGCCGGTCTGGATCAGGCCGAGGATCTTCTCCATCTGCTCCTCGTTGACCTGGGGTCCCTGCTCAGTGTTCAGATCGAAGGGATTGCCCACGGTGCGCTTCTTGGCACGCTCCGCGCTGCGCTCCACAAACTCATCGTAGATCTTGTCCTCCACAAAAGTACGGGATCCAGCGCAGCAGCACTGGCCCATGTTGAAGAACAGGCCAAAGTGAGCCGTCTCCACAGCGTAGTCCAGATCGGAATCTCCCAGGATAATGTTCGGCGACTTGCCGCCCAACTCCAGGGTGACCCTCTTCAGGTTCGTGTTGCCCGAGGCCAGCTGGATGAGCTTGCCCACATCGGTGGATCCGGTAAAGGCCACCTTATCCACATCGCTGTGGTTAGCCAGGGCAGCGCCAGCTGCTCCAAAGCCGGGAACCACATTGACCACGCCCTCCGGGAAGCCAGCCTCCTTCACCAGCTGTGCAATGTACAGGGCAGTCAGACTGGTCTGCTCCGCGGGCTTCAGCACAATCGTGTTGCCGGTGGCCAGGGCGGGTCCCAGTTTCCAGGCCATCATCAGGATGGGGAAGTTCCAGGGAATGATCTGACCACACACACCCACGGGCTCGTGGCGGGTGTAGGTGAAGAAATCTCCATCCATGGGAATGGTTTTGCCATGGTTCTTATCCGCCCATCCAGCGAAGTACCTCAGATTCTTGATGGCCGTTGGCAAATCCACGTTGTAGGACATGCTGTATGGCTTGCCATTGTCCAGGGTCTCCAAGCTCTACAATAGCAATTTGTAATAAGTAAAATAGATAATCTGAAGATTCTCTGATTCAATTAAGTTTGAAATGTTAACAATTTACAAAACAATTTGTTCTCATTTTGCAGATGCATTGCATGTCATCATGCTACACTTTATAAATTAACTATTTATCTGTTAAAAGGAAATTGATACTCACAGCCAGGTAGACCTGATCACGCTCCATGAGATCAGCCAGACGGTAGATAAGACGACCGCGCTCCGAAGCATCCATGCGGCGCCAGGGAGAGCCCAATCTACGGTTTAAAAATATAATTTAAATCACAATTTATAGAAACTTCATATCAGAAGCTTACTTGAATGCACTGCGGGCGGCTTTCACGGCAATATCAATATCCTCCTTATCGCCAGCCTGGATTTCGGCGATAGTCTGCTCCGTGGTTGGATTGATGGTGCCGAAAGTCTTGCCCGACTTGCTCTTGTGCCACTCATTGTTGATAAACAGCTGCAATAAAGTTAATGATTAACAATGGCTTTGTTTATGGCCATATCATTTTCATAATCCGGCATATTGAGTTTTGTTTTGATATTACAAAGCGTCAACAAGCCGCTCCCCTTGACTCTGATGTTTGTTATTATAAGCTGTTTGTGCGTGTGTAGTTGCCAATTGAATAATCGCAATCGGCTGATTGTTCAGTTAGCATGTGTAGCTGACAATCCCCCAGCCACTGTAATCTGAAACGTTTACCGGTTAAATGATTAGAATCTCAAGTAATCTCATCCCTCGTCATTTTGTTTTTATAATTGTTTTTTATTATTATTTCTTCTCTATACATATATTTTTATATTTGTCTGAACCTATTCAGTATTTCACCACCGGGGCTGCGACTATAAAACTTTCCGCTAGACATCGCCAAACATAAATATACACATAAAAATATAAAGACACGTGCGAAACTTTTCGGCTGTCTGAGACGTGGCTAGACGATCGAACTAGTTATGGAGGCTTGACTTTATTAAGTGTGGCATGTTATCTACATATGTAGTAAGGGTCCGGCAACTGGCGATAAGCAGTGGAAACTACCAATGGCAGTGTATAAGTAAACATATGGCCATAAGTAGGTGAATCAACCAGGAACTTACTACTTACTTACTAAGAAAGTTAACTTTTTATTGAAATATCTATTGGAAATATCTTAAATATATAATATCTGGTTATGATCGATTTTCATAATGCAATTGTATAGGAACTTCGGTTTCCCAAAGCCAGCTTAATTCTTTTTTCTCATATGTGGTTTTTAGTTAAAATTAAATGCAATTCTAAATTATCTTGGTGGTTTTATATTTGATAATTAGTTTATAGCTCCAGCTCCCTAGTTCCCAAATACCATTTGCTGCTCCCTAAAGAATTTATTCCCATTAAGTAGAAAATTCCTTCAGCTGATTTCGCTTATACCCATATATGCTAAAATATTTGCTCAAATCCCCTGATAAATCTGTACACAAAAACCATTTTACTAACCAGTAACCACAAGCCCCCCTATCCTCCCTCTCAATTAAATGCGACAAACACTAGTTCTAATTGTCAGACTAATGGAAAAAAATAAAGCTTGTAAAATTGTAGAACTTATGCAAATTTCCCCAGCGGCTATAGGAACCGCAGAAAATAAGAGAGAGACGCAGAGAGTATCGAAAGAGAATTCGCCAGCAAACAAATTTGTTTTTGTTAGAGCTTCTGTGACATAACAAAGAAAGGAAGAGCCAAAAGGGAAGGCAACGGCAAACAACGAAAATCAGAAGCAGAAATAACAACAATAAAAGCCGGCGTCTGAATTCGCTTGCATTCGTTGTTATTTTTGCTTTCGATTTCGCCTTTGTCTATTTTTTTTTAGCCGACGGTTGGTCTTTCGATTCGCTCCGACAGGCTAATCCCCTACAGCTGGCGATAAACATTCGGTGTACGTGATCGGAATGCTGCGAGGGCTGGGCCCATGTCGCTCATCTGCCAATTTATTTGGCAAACCGACGAAATGGGGGGAAGAGTGAACTGGAAAACCTAAAAACTTGATTTCGCAAATGTAGGGCATTAGGGAAGGGGGTAGGTGGCATCGCGCGATAACAGCTGCAGTTGCCGCCGGCCCCAAGGTCAACTCAAAAACATGTTTAATTTGTGTTTCTCTTTTTGTTGATTTCTTTTTCAGACTTTTTTTTTTGATAACTGCGATAACTAAGTTATAATTGTTTGCTTTTTTTATTATTCTGGACACTCACCCCGGTGTAGAGGATATCGGGCGTGGTCTGGGGCTGCGGCAGGGCGGAGTAGTTGGCCACGGCAGCGGCAATGTTCTTGGTCTGCGATCGCAGCAGGGCACCGGTCTTCAAAACGCGCAGCATTTTGATCTAAATTCTGTTGGGTTCTGATTTTACCGGATAAGAGAGGCGAGAGTCGAGAACTGGGGGAACTAGAAACTAGAACTGCGTGTTAATTGCTCAGCGGTCGTCGGGCAAATGAGCAGATGCCGAAGCGTTGCCGCTCGCGAAAGCTATGGGGGAACTTTTTAAGAGTTTCGCAGCGAATTCGACGACACGCCACCAGTGCTGACACATTGAGTGACAGCTACATAAGTGGCTAAATTCTATCCCTAAAAAAAAAACTAAAGTATTTGTAAAAAAAATTATATATATTTTTAAAATTTAAAAATGATTTAACTTAATATACTATACAATTTGATTTAAGTAAATATACAAAAATTTTATAACTTATTAAAAAAAAAATGATAGTGGTAATTATGCATTTAACAGAATTAACTTACGTTCTTAATTTCTTCATTAATTATATTTCTAATAAAATAAATATATATGTAGCTCTTAAGTTTAAAAGCTTATTTGCCAACACTTTTGATAAGGCCAGAATGAGATAGAAATACATATATATATACATTGATACCGTGCCATCTCTTAAGTTCGAAAGAGAGAGATAAGATACAACCACAACAAATAGTATAAAAAACTAAAAGTATCTCAAATAAATTGCATTTGCATATGTACATAGATTCTACTTTGTATGCGAAAGAGAGATTATTATAATATTGTTTATCAAATTGCCATGCTTTGATAGAATTAGCGTGGCAAACCGACAAACGGTATAAATTATCATACGATTTAAATAGCTGGGAAGAGCAAACATTCTAGAATTTTATGCTATGACTTGCGAATTATTGGCAGAGAGAAAATCTTTCGAATTTCATGATAGCGGGAAATTGTATTGGAATAAGGTTAAACAGAAATAATTAAAAATAAATAGAGAAGCTTATCAGCATTAAGGTGCAAGTCAGTCAATCAATAAAGCATTTCAGAATCTTTAGAGTGATAAGAGAATAAAGCAAATATTATTCCACAGGTTGAACTTAGTAAACAAAATGTAAAGATTAGTCCAGAAAACAAAGAATCTTCTTTAATTCTATATACAGATTTGTATCCTCTGCTTATTGTAATCATTATCTTGGTTATTGGAGGATAGGCGTTTTGGCAAATATTCTATTTATATACATATATATTATCGCTTTTCTTATCAATTAAAAGCAAAAGTAAAATGATAAGCAGATTCAGCTTAAGAGTAACAATCCCATGGAATATTTTTCTTTTTTATTGATCGTTACTTTAATGTTTGTTTTGGCGTTGCTCTTCCATTCAATCAATGTTTCGGCTGACTCTTCAACATTTTTCATCTTGTGCCATTTACTCGAAATATAAATTATTTTTAGCATACTTCGCGGCTGTCGGCCATAACACAAGCACGGAATTGATGGGCGAAAAGAGGACGAAATGTATTTTTGTACATAATTCATTAAATACGATTTAGACCAATTTGTCAAAATCTGTGGAAATTTATTTCACTCGTAAATTGAGAGCTCGGCGCGGCTGTCAGGCGAATCACGCATACGCATCGTTGGCCGGTATGCGGCCCACCGAAAAACCAATCACAGGCGGAAAACTAAATCAATACAAAGCCAAAAATGCCCAGAAAATGCATACAATTGAAAGGGGATAAGGAGAGGAGGGAGGAGGGGCGTGGCGCTGAGTAAACATTTGTTCAAGTCCCGCTGATTTTCCCGGTCCAATTACCAACATCGAATAAACTTTAATGGTCATGCCGCGGACGGAGCCTGTTATTGATGACTCGGCGGCTGTTGCCACTGCGGTTGCTTTCACTGCCGCTGCTGTCCTCGGCGGCATGAAATATTTAATAACCAGGAGCAAACAGTTTGGCGTAAAAAATAAATTGCATATGGACAGCTCCGGCACAGCTCAGCGCCGCCAGGACATGCACTTAACTGTCACTGATTGCAGGGTCCTGTCCCGGAGCCTGGGAATGTGCGGGTTATAAATGCGAAAATGAAATTTACAACAATTTGTTGGAAATGACTTTCAATTGAATTTAATTACCGCTGGTGGGAGTCGTTGCAGCACCTCGTGCTCGTATAATTTTATGGATGATTACGTAAATTAAGTTTGGTTTTGTGTGAGTGGCGTGGTGATACTCGTGTGGGTAGCCCAGGTGAAGTGAAGGTGGGAATCTGATTAACTGTGTATTATTTGCTTGTTTGGGGAATTGAAAATTACGCTTTCAAAGGGAGCAACTCGTGTAGTTAAGTTTGATTATAGTTAACTTTCTCAATTTATTACATTTCTTGTAAAATTTAAAAATAGTCTTAGCCAAATCATGCATCATAAATCTCAAGTAAACATCCTGGAACTTTCCCTTAGTTTTTTCCTCGAACTATTAGCATATTCAAATCATGGAAATGCTCTGCTGAATTCACTTTTGTTTGCCATGCAAATATTAACAATCGCCAGAGTAGAATAAATGGAAAATCCATCAATTTTGTGCGGTAATGATCTCTGTCAAAGGCCAAATCAAACAAAGGAAACTCTAGACCAGAGTCTACGTGACCCACTTTGGCATTGGCCAGCAGCACAATCTAAAAACCTTAATGCTTTATGGTTTCTTTGGCCAACAAGAATAGCACAAGAGTGCAAAAAAAGGGGAGAGAGCAGAACAGAGTGTTGGGGAAAAAATAAAGCGAAATATATGCAAATGGCTTATGCCTGGGTTTTGCTTACACTTGCTGGACCCTCCTACCATGTATTTTTTTTTTTGCCCTTGCATGGCTCCACCTTTTTTTATCGCTCACTTTTTCAGACTCGACTCGATTTAATGGTTACTCGCAGCCGGAAGGGTCAAGTTATGGCTCCAGTAATTTGTTAAGTTATTATTCCGCACACATGGCTTATGCGCAATGCGTACTAGCAATTCACATGCAAATTTCCGGAAATTTATGCTCATCCCTCGCTCGTTTTCCATTACAGATATGAAACCTACAAGGCCACGCTCAAGAAAATCCCCGCAACACGTCTCTCCCGACTGACCGAAGCCCTGGCCAACTACGATCCGGTACTCAATGAATACTTCTTCGATCGCCATCCGGGTGTCTTCACCCAAATCCTCAACTATTACAGGTGAGTGTCGTGTCCCGGCGTTAAGCCGTGCTAATTAAGCTGCTGAAAGCTGTTTAGACGTGCAATGACTGAGAACAAGTGCTGGGTGGGGCAGAGCACTCTCCTTTAAGCATGGTAATTACATCATTTAGCCCAGGTGAAAAGTGGGGGCCAGCCGAGACATTTTCCTGGGAAAATGTTCTTATTTATTTCTTATTTTATCCTTGCCCCCCCTGGGCATTTCCAAAGTGGTCTATACAATAATTAAGCTGATTAATGGCACTGTAAAAACATATCAAGAGTCAGTTTTGCGTTATAGATTGCTTGAATAATAAACAAACTAATAATTTAATTGCCGCTCCGCGAACATGACGAACTTTTCGGTGGCCATTAATCTCGAGTTTTTAAGCTGCGAAAGTTTATTCCGTATTTTTTGGGGTCATTAGCGAGCTCATTTATCTTTGCCGTGAGCTAAGGTGTGATGACTTAAGTTGTTTAAAATTAATGAAAGTTTGTTTTGCTCATCGCCCGGAGGAGCAGGAGCTGCAGCTGCAGACGAGACTGCTGTTGGGCGAAACAACGCTGTCAGCATCGCATGGCTCTTCATCTTCATTGATTGGGCAGGAGCGTCCGTTACCCCATTACTCCATTTCCTCATCCCACACCCTCCCTATACCTTGTATAGCTCTGGGGGCTTTGGCCAAACAGTTTTCCAACTCAATTAACCAGGCACCGGCAACCAGGAAAAACGGTGTCAAAGGAGGGCAGCATCGGAAAAAATACTGCAACATCCCGCGTTGATTGGAAATGAAGAGGAGTTCCCCATGGGGGTTATGATGATGGAGCTAGGGTCCTCGGGCACTACTGCTCCCTCGGGGAGTGGGGGTTCTATAATCAAATTATGCACGCACCAAATGCTTCAGACAATTTGTGTGTAAAGATTTGATATAGATAAATGGCGGAAGTGGAAGCTAAAGTGCAGTACAATGGCAAGGGACTGTGCGCGTTTGGATTGTTATTTATCGATTACACAGAGACATCAATTGTGCATGCACTTGGCGGCAGAGTTAATAATGTGTCAAAAGCACATCCGAGGTTTTAATTAAAATCAGCATTGTTCTAAGACATGTTTATAATATCATTATTTGGGATACGGCTGAATGCTTTTGACTTGCACATAAATTAGACTTCAGATTTTGCAATGGTGTATTCCGTTTGAAATTTGTGTTGGAATTTGAGGGATTCACTTTATTTAAATTAAAATGTAAAATTCACCTTGCAATTAATTTACACTTCTCATATCTTACTTACCAATTATTATTCATGGAATGCAACCATTAACCTCTCTTATTGCGGTCACATTTTTTAAGAGGCTTCTCCTGACCCATCGATATAATTATTTATGCACATTAAAGAGTCTGATCAGCTCGCGTGCTTGTTGAGGTCAGCTATAAATATTGATTGCATCGGTTGAACGCTGCGTATGCGTAATATTTGTTATGCACACTTGATGAAGGAAGAACAAAAGGCAAGGATTTTCTGAGGTGGAGGCTGTGAATGGCACAGAGAGAGAGAGGGAGAGAGAGAGTTCACCAAAATGTAATTCGAGGCCATGGAAAATATTAAAATGCTGGAAAAGCTGTATGAAAAAGTGGGTGAATTGTGGATTTTACAGAGGAAACCAATTAAGGATCCACGTGAGTGTGCGGCGAGGATTATATCGAAAAGCCATGACAATAACTGCACTGCATTTCCAGAGATTACAGTCAGAGGGAGAAATACAAAATAAAATTTGTAGACTAAGGGATACCCTATTCTGGTAAAAGTTTCATAAATTGAAACAAAATGAAATATATATAAATACATAAAAGAGAGACCTAAATAAACAGAAAACTGCAACCATAAGTCAGCAGTTTTTATCTTGAAATATATATAATTCTCTTGCCATCAAAAGCAAACAGAAAATAAACTTCTATAAAAAGTTAGACATAAGAAAGAGAACCAGTTTCGCTTTGACTAACTCCTTAACTTTTCTTGACTTGCCTTGAGCCACGGGGTATCGCCACGTAAAAAAAATCATTCCATGAAAATGGTCGCGCAATTTTCTGGCGGACAAAATGTCAAAATGTCAAAGCTCGTTGCGGGTGGTATGGCCAGTAATCGAGCTGGATCAGGATCGTTGACTGAAAGCCGCAATTTGCAAGTCCGAAAACGTGGGGCAGTGGGGCAGAAATGCGCCTCATCCCGTCATTTCTTTTTCATTTCGTTTTATAATATTTTTTTCCGGCCATTCTTGGTGCGAAATGATTTTTTAAACTAGCACAAAAGCGCGGCACAAGAGAGCGAAATATGTTGCAGTGGCTGAAAAAAAGAGGACATTCAGAATTGTGCACACGTGGCGCACACTCAAAACTATGTGTAATGAGTGTGTGCGAGGGGGGGATGGGGTTGGGATTGGGGTTGGGTTGGAGAGTGAAGATATCATCCAAAAATAAAACCCGGCAAGGACTTGCCCCGCACTCGGCGACTGTCCGGCAGCTGATATGGCATTACAAGTTGGCCAACAACTGCGGACAAGGACGGGTTTCGGCCCCCCAAACCACCAACACAGTCTTTCCTTTTTTCGGAACTCCCTTGCAGCCATTTGCTGCAATTTGCTCACACGGAAACACATATATAAGCAGAGAAGAAGGAGGTGTTCCAACTAGGTGATACCCGGTACTTGCAAGATTAATATGAAAACTGAAACAATTGAACTTATAATTAGTTGATAGTTTTGGCTTATATGTTTGGCTTGGTTCATCTTATCTTTATTTATATATTATTTTAAAAGTATATACATATTTGTCCTGTAATAACAATCCCTATACTCCCTTAGTCCACGGGCTACAGGTAAAGAAACGAAAGCATAAAAAGTTGTTGCACATGGCCAAGAGAATGGAACAATGGCCAGGGCAGCATTATGAATATGCCAAGTGTCTGTGAAAAGGGGGTTTGGGGGTCATTCAGTGGAACGGGATGACCATGTCCGGTTCTTTGCCAGGTGGAAGAATACCCACACATTTACCTGCCATGCATATGCAAGTGATACGAGTTCCCACCGAAAACGGTATGCCTTTTGGCTGTGCAATTTGCAGCCACAAGTAGAGACGTGCCCGTACTCGACCATTATATTATTCGGTCCGACGTTTAGACCCCTGCATGCCTGGCCAGATCCATGAATTTGGTCACAGTGGGAGATTTTCAGGTAGCTTATGACTTAATTGATGTGTCTAATCATATTCAAGGCATCTCAACTTTGAATAATTTAGCTTGAGAAAGGCTTATGGTACTTGCATATGCATATAGACTGAAGGAAAATTATAAATCATGATCTCCGAATTTGAATTCGACTCTATTTTAAACCCTTTGAGTTTATTTTCCATTATCTCCTAGAACTGGCAAACTGCACTATCCCACGGATGTGTGCGGACCGCTGTTTGAGGAGGAGCTGGAGTTCTGGGGACTCGACTCCAACCAGGTAGAGCCCTGCTGTTGGTCAACCTATAGTATACATCGCGATACGCAAGTAAGTTTATAGATAAATCTTGAATTTAAGAAGGTAATTACTTAATGTGAATGACTTGATCTTCCTGCAGAACACCTTAGCCATATTAGATAAGCTAGATATTGAAAATGAAAAGCCCACGGAGGAGGAAATAGCCCGACTATTCGGCTTTGAGGAGGCGATGAGCAACGGCGAGCTTAACTGCTGGCAGCGTCTGAAACCCAAGATCTGGGCCATGTTCGATGAGCCGTCCAGCTCCACGGGTGCCAAGGTGAGGTGACCTCAGGAAACATTTTAAAAGTTAAATAATATAAACCTTGAAAATATCCCCCTCCACAGATCGTTGCCGGCATGTCGGTTTTCTTTATATTTGTTTCTGTGATATCCTTCTGCCTGAAGACCCACCCCGGCTTCCGCGTGGACCTGCCCATCACGTCCAATGGAACCTATGGCGCCGAAGCGGGCGCTCCGCCCCACGGACACGATCCCATGAGCGAGCCACCGGCGCAGACTCATCAGTACCATCAGCATCAGCACAGCATCACGCCGCCCAGTGGCAGCATTGGTCCCACCTTTCGTGTCACGAACTACACCAGCTACAGCAGCACCAACTTCACGCCGCCTGGCCAGACCACCCCCATTGCCACCATTAAGGGCGGGCAGAGGCAAAGGCTTCGACGGAACCTCATTGAAGGCAACGGGAGCAGCCTCATTGGGGGCCGTCGGCATGGCTGGAACGAGACCTACGGCCAGCCGCATGAGGCCTTCTTCTACGTGGAGCTGGTGTGCAACGTCTGGTTTTTCATTGAAGTTATCATCAGATTGATTGTGAGTACTAATAGCTATACTTATGTAAATCATATTATTTGTAATATATATAAATAATTTTATTTAGTAGAAAAATCATATGACTTAAGTGTATATTATTCTCTCACTTTTTTAGGTCTCCCCCAATCTGTGGCAGTTCATCAAGTCACCGGTGAACATCATCGACTTCACGGCCACGCTGAGTTTCTACACGGATGTGATGCAGCGGATGGGCGAGTACACGGGTCTCCTGGAGGCCTTTTCCATCGTGAGGATAATGCGGCTTTTCAAGCTCACGCGGCACTCACCGGGCTTAAGGATCCTCATCCATACGTTCAAGGCCTCGGCCAAGGAGCTGACCCTGCTGGTCTTCTTCCTCGTCCTTGGCATCGTGTTCTTCGCCAGTCTGGCGTACTATGCAGAGAAGTTACAGGTGAGGTTCCTTAATAAAACATAAATTAAGTAAAATAAGAGAATACCTACAAATATATCAATATATTTTATACGTTGTATAATTATGCAATTGTAATTATTTTTTTGATCTTAAAAACATATAATAAGCACCTACTTAAACCCAATATGGCTATAAACGTTTCTTTTGCAGGACAATCCGGACAACCAGTTCAAGAGCATCCCCCTGGGCCTGTGGTGGGCCATTGTGACCATGACCACAGTGGGCTATGGCGACGTGGCGCCCAAAACCTATCCGGGCATGTTTGTGGGTGCCCTCTGTGCCCTGGCCGGCGTACTGACCATCGCCCTGCCCGTGCCCGTCATCGTCAGCAACTTCTCCATGTTCTACTCCCACACTCAGGTTGGTTTTTCGGCTGGCCTTTGGATATGGTTTCCCCGATGTTTACCCGGTTTTCCTATTTCCAGGCTCGCTCCAAGCTGCCCAAGAAGCGACGACGCGTCCTGCCTGTGGAGCAGCCTCGTCGCAAGCGGGAGCCCACTGCCCCCCATCGCGGACGGGCGAATGCTTTCAAACAGACGCCACCCACTGGGCCAGGACTAGTGGCCGGTGGTGGTAATCCGGCCGGAGCAGCGGGTGCCGGCGGAGGAGGAGGTGGTGGTGGCGGTGGCCATGCCATGGGTCATCTCGCTGCTGGGGCGCCCATGTTTAAGGATGCATTCGGTGGAGCGAAAATCGGTGAGTTAAGCGACATGATGATATGGTACCCCGTACTCAGAGTGTAATGAAGTTGTTTAAATGCTTAAATTAAACTAAAAAAATATTTCTTTTAAAATTAAAAAATTCTTTTAGATCTGTTTAATAATTTTTCTCAAAATATCTCTTGCTTAATTGATAAAATACAATTTTAAAATGTATTAGTGCTACTTTAATCTCTTAAATAAAAATCTGAGTACAGGGTATTGGCAAGGTCGTTTATATCGACCTTTATCTACTTGTCAACACGTCTCTGTCTCCTTCTCTCAATGTCGGAATTTTATCAAATTTAATTTTCTATTTTTTTGTTGCTTTTTGGCCTGCAGATATTTAGAGCAGCCTCAGAGCCACACACAGACTAATCAAATACACTGACACACATGCGGCATACATTACACAGATACTCGCATACATGACACAGATACTCGCCTTGCTTCCCCCGCCTCGCTCTCGGGGCCAAATTAATTTCATTCAATTCCTTGTTTAATTATTTTATTATTTATGCACCCTCCACTGGCCCAGTCAGCTGTTATTTAGCATTTAGTATTCCCCGGGGTCCGGGCCCTGCCGGCCTCCCGAGTGATTGCGAGTGGTAAATTTCCATTTTACTGATTATTCAAAAGCACCGAAGGAGGATCCTTGGCAGGGAGCAGGAGCAGAACCAGGGACCTTCACCACATGCATGTGGATGGTTGACGATGACGTTGCAGGCCCCGGGGCCGAAGGACTTAAGTGGATATATGCACTCAACCGACGACAAGATTTCCCACTATCCTCCGCTCCCAGCAGCAGTTGTGCAATTGCAGAGCAATTTCGAGTTCACTGCAAAGGTTATAAATTTAATGTAGCACGAGGATTTATAATCGTTGTCGGTTTTGCTTAATGCTCTCGATTTGGCTCGGGGTCGCCTTCCGCCCGCTTGGTTAACTTTGCCGAGTCCATTAATGGGTATTTGACTATGGATAATCCCGATTATTTATGGTCTTGGTAAAGCGAAGACTGTGAACCTGCAGTAGTTTAACTCTTGACTAGTTTTGAAAGCTAAAATCGGACATGAAAAGACTATTCAGATTTGATTGAGCATAGTTTACTGTTTACAATCTTAATTGTGGGGTAAGGAAGGTCTTTAAAAGCTTTCAGAGATAGTTAAACAACAATAAGCTCAGGATTGTTAAGTAAAGAAAATAAAAATTAAATCTTAGACAGTTTTAATCCAGTTTCTTCGGCTGACTTGCAGGCAGTTATTCTTTATTAAATATATATTATTTTATTTAATCGAGAAACCACCTGAAAATCCTTTAATTGAATCTGATTTCCTTCGACTTTTATCGTTTTTATTTAAAAAATTGCTAAACCTATTGGAATATTCTTAATATTGGTGTATTTTGTTATTCTTTATCTCTGTGTTTTGGGGGGGTTTTATACAAATTTCAAGTCTTAACCCCTGTCCGCCTTTTAACCCCTTCTTACCCATCGATTTAATGTGACTGCCTATTGTTGTTTCATTCATTTTGTTCTTTAATGTTGCTCCTTCGTATTCGTAACTTGTAACTTTGTGTGTGTGTTGTTGCTGTAACGACATGTGACCGTATGCGTGTGCTGTAAATGTGTATGTAACTGTAAATGCATCCTTCCGAACTGCGAACTGAATGGAATCCAGGCACCGCGAATGTGAACGGCGTCAATGTCATTGGCCTGCATCATCCTGCGAGGACGACGACAACGATGACGACCACGACTTTGCTGCCAGATCCAGATCCCGATCCAGATCCGACGCCGCTGTCGACAATGACCTACCAAGTGCCTATGCCCGTGCTCCAGCCCCCGCCCACAGTCCACAGCCATGGCCACGCCCACGCCCATGCCCACAGTCATGGCGGGCATGGGAACGCCCATGGCCTTGGGCCCGCCGCGTCATCGCTGACTGGCTCGGCGGCTTCGGCAGCTGTTGTTGCCACAGCCACGGCAGCCGCACCCGCCGCCGGTCCCGCGTTCATCAGTTGTAAGTGCCGTCCCGTCCAGCGTCTCACTGTCTCTGTTGTCCCCTCAAATCCCCCTTTGACTTGTCCCTCCACCTCTGGTGTCTGCTTCTCTTGGCATGCTGCACGTGTAGAAATGTTTGTTTTTTTTCCCCATTTGCGGAAATAGGAATATTTCCGTTTTATGTCTGTGAAAGTGCACTGGGAAAAACAAAGTGACTTCCCTGCAGTACCATTCATCAACAATTCATCAACGTTTCATCAATAGCCGAAGGGGTGTTGTTGATGATTCATCGATGAATGGCCATACAAATTACTGATGAATTTAACATGGGCATGTCATAGGCATTCATCAACAACAATTCATCAACAATTAATCAACAATTCATCGATGAATTGTTGATGATTTTTTTTTTCATATATAAAAATAAAACTCTTAAATTTTTATTAATATTATTTATTCTAACTAATTCTATAACAAAACTAAAACACAAATATAAAAAATTAAGATTAAGCATCCATATATTAAGAGGCCTGAAGGTCTTTTTGATTCTTGGTGTTCCGCTTTTTATTCATGAAGACCAAATTTATTGCGCAGTATCTTCTCTGGAGGCTCAGTTTTAGTCACTTGGGAAATTGCATCTACAGAAAAAATTATAATTAATCAAGGGAAAATATATAATTTAATTAAATAAAATTACCCAATATATTGGCCATTACTGCAGTCTGAAAAGAAAATACATACATACATATATAAATATAATATATTAATATATTATATACATATAATAAATAAAATATTATATGTACATTTATAGGCTTCTATTTAATTAAGAACAATCTTTTTACTCACCATTTTTTATATTTCAATATGGCCCGGAACGTAATTATTGAATTATTTGATTTCTTAATATTTTTAACACACGACACTTCTGCAGTGGAGAACACTTCAACTTGTAATGCAAAGGGAATAAGAAGAAGCAAGACGAAACCGAAAGCCGAAGACCGAACATTTCTTTCCCCCTTCTTTCGCTCTATCACCATCTCTCTCTAATTTTCGGACAGTTGCGTTTCTTAGTTTGTTTCGGACTTCAATAAACGAAGCCCATGCAAATTGTTTTTGTTTTTTTTTTTGACATGCACCAACAAATCGGACTCGAAGGGAGTTCGGGTATCCGAAGGGAGTTCGGGTTCAAGTAGCAGTCGGCAGAGCGTCGATTCTGTCGACGTCGCAGTCGGCGCGTTGATGAATTGTTGATGAAAAGGCCTATTGATGAAATGTGGTACTGCAGGGTTAGTATTTAAGATTTCAATTACATATATTGAGCATTTTACAAGCCTATTAATTTTAAATACACATGAAATGTGCTCTAATTTCATTTATTTAAATTGTTAAGGGAAATATTTATGCATTTTTTTTGTTTATTTTAATTTTAAATATTTTTGTATACCACAAACATAATCTATAATTATGCAATAAATAATCTAGAACCCTTAAAAACCCTTTAAAACTTCTTAATATTCCATGATGTTTTCCTCTCTGTGTACTTTTCCGCCTAATGCCTTGGTAAGATCCTTTTACGGGCTTGCAGCAATTAGTGCTTTGGGCGGGCAGAGGCACCTCCCCGCACACTTGGCACGGTGTCATTGCCCCAATGGGCTTGTTAAAATTTATCGCATGCTATAAATCCTACCCGAATGCCATAACTTTGTCACTCCGACAGTCAGTCAATAAGAGGCAGCTTGCAACAAATATATAGCGAAAATAAGCAAAACAAAATATGGGGAAAACTTTTTATGTTTATTTGCATATTAAAAGCTTTTTGCCAACTCCTTTTTATTTCGGGCATTTAACTTTAATTACAATTTTATTATGCTAGCCGAAAATCCTTTTTATGTCATTTTTCAAAATGCCCCAAACACAGACGCACAAACATCTCTATATGCTCCTCCGATCCGACACACACTTGAACTCGCAAACACATATAGAGTAAAGTTCATTTATCGTCAAACAAATTGAAAAACTTTTTCCATTTGCTCGCCTGGAAAATCGCCCTGCTCCCAGAACCAAAACGAAGCGAAAAAAATTGAATCAAAAGTGTGAAAATATATGAGGAAGGAAAATCTGTCGAAAAATGGTGTATATAATGTGGGGAACCTGGTCAGGAGAATTTCTGCATGATGTGCATTTTAATTAAAGCCACAAAAGCTCAAGTGTGCAAGCTCAAACCCCGGCTTTTCTTTTTTCGCCTTTGTCCGAGCCAAATGAGGGTCGGAGGGGTCAAATTGGGGAAACGGAAGGTAGTTTGCGGCTCTCAAGGCGATTAATTTCTTGAGCCACTTGTGAGTTTGTAAAAAGTGCAAAAAAAAAAGAAGGAATCCAGTCCAAAGTTGCTTAGCAGAACTTACCCGGATGCCGGATGCTAAGGGAGGTGCCGACAGGGACTTTGAGGGCAAAGTGTTGAAAGAAAAAGGAACCATAAATGTTAATCCGAAAAGGAGATGCAGGTTGTGAGTGATAGTTAAACATGGAAAAAGTCCGGAAAGCTAGGCCCTTGGATTTAAATGAGATGGGGGATTTTATGGTTGGATATTAAATTTTAAAAGAAAATCTAAAGCAGTTTGAATTATATAAATTTAAAAATCAAATAATTACGATTGTAAATCGGTTTAAAACGTATTCAGACATAAAAACGTACACACCATTTTGTAGCTTAACTTTTCCTTGTTTTATTTTTATAAAAATTGTTTGCTCTATTTAAAAGTCCTGTGCATTTTACTATTTATATTTAAAACATTCTCAGAAGAATATAATTATTAAGTGTTTTCGCTGTTTGCGCTTCTGGCACCGTTCGCACGTAGCCAACTTTTTATAAGCCGCTTAGGAGACACAACTTGCCCCATTTGCTCGCTAAAAAAGGCGACAAGCGAAAGCGTTGCATACTTTGGCACGTTCTGAGCCGGGGCAAATGACATTTCTCTGTTCGCCGGAAATGCAGGAGCGGCGCCGACATTTGGCACGGACCCCTGCTCCGCCCCTGTAAGCAGCTTTGCATTATGGCCAAGGTATGGAATGTACAGGGGGGCGAAAGAAAGGCATGCAAATTTGCAGAGCACAAAAATAGCAGCTAAATCATTAGCAGGCCAAGTCGCTGCAGGAGCTACGATGTTACCTCCGGGGTCTGCTGGTCTTCTAGTGGCCATTAAACGCACACACACACACACACCGCGAATGGGCAAAGGCGTGAGCAATTTATGGCTTCAGTGGGTGAAAAGTGCATGCCAAAGGCAGGCCGACGGCCAGGTATTTCAATTAAAGTAAGTCGGGTGCCCGAGCCCCCTGTGGCCCATCCTGCAATTACTTTGCAGTCCTGGGGGCTCGCGTAAATTAATTTTAATATTTAAAGTTGTTGCATTAGCTCCAACACAAACTGTACAACTGTGAAGTAAATTCTTGAAAGAAGGGAGGTAGCCCACCCTCGCAGACTGTCAACTCTAGTTAAAAGTTTGCTGACAGCTCTTTGATGGATTGTTTTGAGGAGTTTCAATTGGGAACTTTCAATTGGTTAAGTTCATGCTGTTTGAGTTTGAATACCTTATGTTTTGGTAGAGAAACTGAAGATGTTCCTGTAAAAATGTAAACAAATTGTAGTTTGTAGTAAATGTTGTAGAAATGCCATAGTATTTAGCTTTAATTTAGCTTCAGTGCATCTTTATTTTCCTTTATTTCATTCACTGCAAACCTCTTGTAAAAATTGTTTAACTTGAACTTCCTTAACCGCTTTTTATCTAAGCCTCCATTTAAACTTTGTTAGCTTGAACTTTTTCCAAATAGATTTCCCCCACTTGCAATTATGCCAAGTTAAAAGTTTTTCACGTCCGCTCGTCAACTGCCTTTTGATAGAAATAATAAAAAATGTATATATATGTTTGTGTACTTTGTGCGAGTGTATTTATCTATAGAAATATTAAAAATGATTTCGCAACTTTTCACGTTTCTTTCTTTATTGTTGTTGTTGTGTCTTGCCGCCAACTTTTTTGCCTGAGAATGCCATGTAGCAGCAATGTTTAAAGTTTTTTTGTAACCAACAACGCCGACCCTCTTGGGTTTTCCTTGCCCTCCTTCGTTTTTCCCTTCAGTTTCGTGCTTGTTTTCTTTTCGGTTCTTTTTGGGGGAAACTTTGGCCGCGCTCCACAGTTTGCTCCTACGGCACTAACGCATTTCCCACGGCTTTTCCGGCCCGCTCCTTTGACTTTCCAGCGGACTACTTGAGCGTGCCGGCGGTGCAGAGCCTGCAGCCGCGGGCGGCGACGACTGGCCACGACTTTATGCTGCCGCTCCAGCCGAAGCTCCTGGGTGAGTGTGACTCGGGTCGTGGGTTTGGGGGTTCCTCTTCCCCCCAAAATAGAGGGTAGCCGAAGCCTCTTCCCTCCGGAGTCCAAGGCCCCGTCGAGTGGAAAGTTTTGCGGACAGATAGGCGGCAGAGGCAGGCAGCAGGGGCGGAGAGGTGAACCCGCAGCGCCAGTTGAACCCACTTGTAGCCACACACACATAGTTTGAGAGCCATTGTGCAGCCAGGACAATGGTTTGTGTCAGGTCGAGGGTCGGGTGTCACCGGAAAGTTATCGCGTCCTGGCAAAGGGTATTCCAAATCAGCGTCAGGCTTGAGACTGTTTTTGTTCCAGTTTAAGTTTCTAATATATATATTAATAGGCAAAAAAATTATAATTAAATTTATGTGACATTGAAAATATATTTCAAGGACATTTAACATTTGTAGTTCAAAGGGAAAACTCCATAATTTAACATTTACTTTATTTCTTAAAATATGCGTAGTCGAGTCACAAGAAACAAGACACATTTCTGTCAAATTAAGTTGCACTATAGCTCCTCAGAACCAGATAATAAATCAATTATATCCTTAAATATTTAACAAAGGGGTATTAAGTTTTTCTTTATGGGAAAAACGACATTAAGTATCGGAAATACCTTCATTTATTGAATATCAACACTTGAACATTAATTTCTCTTTTGGTCTCTTTTTCCTAAAACTTTAGATTCAGACTTAACTTAACCTTAGCATAGAATTTCATCAAACCAAGCACTTCCTTACACCTACACTAATTTTGAGACTTATTTATATAGTTTTAAAGTAAGATTTAATTTAAAACAAATTGGTTCCTTATTATAGATTAAAATAAATTTATAACTATCAACATTTAATTTCAAAATCCAAGGACATCTAGAAACATAGTCTTAGCCAGGGTATCTGGGGCCTCTACTACCTCCTATATCTCCGCTATAAAATGTGTGAACTCTTGGACCAAACACCCGAAGGCGGAAGTGCCGAGGACGCGAAGTGCTGGTTCATTCACTTCACGGGCCTTTACAGATGCCTGCACAATGCGGTGGCGATAAACCAATCGCAGACAGGTCCTCGAATGCACTTCCGCTTCCCGGTGCGCGTCCTTCAGAGATACTCAGCCGAAGCCAAAGTGTTTACAGTGGCCTTCTCTTGTCGTTTCTCCATCCCGCAGAGCGTAAGGATCAGCATCCGCTGCAGCTGACTGCCCACAACCTGGCCACGGACACGCACCAGATGATGTACCCGCCTCAGGCCCCGCCCCACAAGGCCCAAGTGCTCAATGTGCCGCCCACGCTGAGCATGACCCACAGCCAGATGCCGCCGGGCATGGCCAGCATGGGTCAGCGCACCCCGAACCTCAGCTTCCGTGCCTCCCACGCCGGCCAGTCCGCCCAGGTGGCCACGATCCAGCAGCCCATCCCGCACGCCCACGCCTGCCACGCCGCCACAAACTGCAACATCAAGATCTCGGTGGCCCCGGAGGAGCTGCGCGGGCCCAAGGTCACCCTGGTCGATGATCTCAGCGACGAGGTTTCCCCTTCCTCCACAGAAGACTGTGGGGACTGCTGCCTGGTGGAGGACAGCGACACCTATGACGGCGGTCCCACCAATAATGGTCTTCCCGGTGGCCAGGAGAACGGAACGGACAGTGGACTCCTCGACGCCGAGGAGGACGAGGATGGCGAGGGAAGCTGTGTGGGCGGCGATAGTGGGGATAGTCTGGGAGGGATCTACATTGGGCCCAGGCATTGATTACTCGCCTCAAGTGAGAGAGAACTTGGCATGGCTTAGGTGTTAATATAAATGCGTATGTACGTGTAATGTGAATGTCTCGTGAAATGTGCTACTCTAACTCTAAGTCGCAGCTACGTAAGAGGAAGTGTAAATCTCGAACGATTAGTTAATATTTAAGAAATTTTAAACCAAGGTCAATCATGCTCAATCTTTTATTCAGTTTTATATAATTTTTAACTAGTTTCTCAGTAAGGGAACTTTAGTCAAAACTAAAACATAACATTTCAAATAATTTGCACATTAAAAACACTTTCAGATTGGCACAGCTTAATACTAATTAAAATATTTCTTTAATTATTTCAAGGCAGTCAAGGAGTCTGCAGCTGATATGAAAGCTGAATTTTTTAGGAAATACTTAACTAAAACTACTAATTACTATTGTTGTCTACGGAAACAGCAAACTGTGAAAATACACTTTAAGCCTAGCCTAAATTTCACATTATAAAACAAGGATATAAATCCTTAAAGTGTAACATTCCGCTTTTGGTTCCCTAACTTGTAAATTCTATACAAAGGAGTGAGGATTATTCAACTGCCAGGCTATATATGGGCTTATTGATTAGTTTGCAAAACTAAGTTTAGTGCTGATAAAATTACATTAAACACTAGATCACTGCCTTTCCATGTTTAGCTCCTTTCCATTAATTTTAAGGCTGCAACTTCCACATGCTGGACCCATTTATCAGCAGTTTTAATCAATCTTTGCTCTCTGCGGCAAACAACATTGCTTGTTCTGGACAAGACAAACATCCGTAACATTTGTATCAGTGTCCTTATAACTGTCATGTTGACAACTGTCATTGGCAGCGTGCATGTGGGAAGAACACTCTGGATGTGGATGTGGGTGTGGGTCCTTATGCAGCCAAGCACGTCCGGGTGGAGTCCGGCGAACAAATAGGGACAGAGCAGGGACAGATACGGAGACGGAGGTTGAGAGGAGCTGCCCGCATACAAAGCAAACATATCGTCCATATAAATGCGACCACTTGTGTGCAGCCAAGCAGCAGGATCCTTCGAGAGAAGGAGCCTCTTCCACTTCCCGGACACATCAAGGTGTTTATTGTGCAAATCTGAGGACGAAACTGGCATGGCCACCTATAAAGTCGCACACTTGACTCTCGCACGCCTCCCCCGCGTTTTCCAGAGTCGCCTGAATCATGGCCAAAAGTGTCACCGGGCCATGTTTATCTGACACATTGACTGCCACCATTTCAATGAACTGGCGGACAAAAACTATGTCGACAAGTCGCACACAAAGGGCGGCGACAACCGAAAACTAAAATGGCGACGCCACTCGTGTCCTTGGTGTCCTGTCTGCGGCCCAGCACCCACTTCCCTTCCGGATGGCGGTTTGTGTGGTTGACCTTGTATATACATAGTCTTTTGGGGTCGCTGTTAAGTTTTCACTCCTCGACGTTCATTCCCATAAATGTTAATTGATTTATTTATAAGAGACGGCGAGGGTTGAACACAGCAACAGGAACTGTAAATAGTTGAGTGTGACAGTTGAAATAAAGAACAAAAGGAGAAGCTGAACATGAAGTTGGGAAGAAGTAGAAAACATATTTGACTTTAAATAAGGTTCAATGGTAATTTTTGGTCCAATACTTATAGTTTTTGATGTGGTAAAAAATGTTAAGCGAGAAGGCGAACCAAACTTTGATCCGAATTCATATGTGTAAGCGTAAGTTTCAAAAGTCGACAACTAGCTAAAGAAGAGATCGTATTTTAAGTAAATGTGAAATTAAATTAGTTGAGTCTCAGATCTTAATACAAATAGATATCAAGCCCTGACAATGCAGTGAGGGAAGTGGTTCCAACTAGTCAGTATAATCAAATCCGTTGGTCTGAATGTGTATCGTTCTAAATGTACTCTTGATTACTTAGCTAAACTCGAAATAAATTGTTTAATCATTGCCAAAAGAAGCACAATATAGTGTAAGTTGTCCCTAGATTCGGCTCGCCGACTGTACTGTTTTTTCTAGTTTAAACATAGAGTCCTTACTTTAAATTGTATATCGGAAATGTTGCTTTAATTACTGTTCAAATTAGATAAATCTCACGTGTTTTCTTATATTAAAAAGCCAAAACAAAAGACAAAACAATTTCAAAATTAGGAAAGCTCTGAGACGATTATAAAAAGTATATTGTTAATTCTTGAACTAAAATTGTAAGCAAAAGGTTACATTTGATTAATTCTACGATAACGGATATGAACCCTTTTGATATGCAAGAGACGCAGCACCAAGTCGTTGCTCAATGAAATATTGTTTCAATAGATTTAAAGTTAGTTTAAAAAACACCAGTGAGATACTAAACTAATATTAAACTTTTGCCTAGCAAATAACTAAGTTTAGGCCGGTAAATCCAAAGAAGAATCCATTGAAACCAAGAGAATAGGGAGACGAGAATCCCCTTGAATGAAATCACCCACCACAGACAGGCAACAGGAACCCGGCTGAACATCAGAATAACGCAACACACAATGAAACACAATTTTTGGACTATAACCTGTGTGTATATAGGTAATCTCAGACACAAACACAATTTGATTTCCTAAATGTCGAGTGCAGTGGAAAATATTTCTAGAAACAGAAAACCGTTTACAAGCAAAGCGAATTTTTAAATGTTGAAAATGAAACAGGCACAGGCAAGAAAACCAATGATAAAATCCCTTGAGTAAAAATAAATATAAACAGAAAACAAAAATGTGGTGTGCGAAAAATTCCAATTTTAACAGAAATAAAAATAAAAATTCTTTCAAAAAGCATTCAATATTTCAATGATTTCTCCACATGCGCGTCGCGCCCATCACCGTCATCATCATCATCATCCTTGCACACGTTTTCCAGCCAAACCAAGACACGTACCGCATTTTATGCTAATCAAACCGGGACGAAAAAGAAATTCAATTTCAGGCCCGCACACAGAAGCCACGGACAGGATTTTTAATTTAAGGGGCAAACATGATGCTCCGCTCTACCCCGCTCCGAGTGCGATTGCAAAGCCGACTCCCACACCCTTTCCGCTCTACCCCGCTCCGAGTGCGATTGCAAAGCCGACTCCCACACCCTTCCCACTCACATTTCATTTGGCCAGGCCATAAACAGAGGATCAGCTCCGAGGCCGCCCTCATAAGGCCATTTAGAGGAAAATTTATGCCTGCCACCTCTGCAATAAACTGGCCAAAAAAAAAAAAAATGAATGAAAAGAAACGTAAACACACGGCCAAAAAATACCCTCGTGCGCTTGGAAATGGTAAACTGCAAGTGATGGCGTCTAATATAGACACTTAACCACTTACAACCAGGCCGACTCACCCATACTCCGGCAGCGCAGGACGATTTTGATACACATACACGCAGTTGGCACATCAAAGCGCAAATCCATTAAGCATTAGGCGAGAGTCAGGTGCGGAACTATGCGGGCCAAGATGGCTTTCAGTCGCGGTAAGTTCGAAGGCCGAATGCTCTGAAATTACACATATCTGTAAGGTCAGTACATTTTTACAGGGTGTTATTTGCTGGTACAAAAGTTTGGATAAGCGTCTGGCTATTGTAAATATTTTTTAATTTTAGGTTAAATAATAAAAGTAAATTATTAAGCCATTGGTACTCTCGCTAATTTATATTTCTTCAACTTTCATCGTTCTGAAATTAAATAAATAATTAAAATATATATTTTTTAGATTATTAACCATGCAATCCAGCTTAATAGCATCCCGGAGATAGGGTATCATCAAAAGTCCCCAGCTGGCAGTGAAGCGAGCAGGGCAAATCACAAAGCCCGCTACGTGAGCGCTCCCAGCCGAGTCTGGGGTAGAGTCAGCGGCAAAGGTATATAGGTATACTATATAGTAAAGGCGGAGGCGGGCTTATCTGCAGCGCCGCTCCCAGGAGTGTGCTAAAGCAGGGCGGCAAGAAAAACCGAGGGAGATGGCACTCATAAGCGGGCGCAAGATTAATGAGCACCACCTGCCTGCAGACAAATTAGATGGCATAATTCAGTGTGACCCGCACACGGAGCATATTTCTCGGGATAGGGATCGGGACTGGGATTGGGATTGGGATGCTGCTCGCTCATAGGTGTAGCGCCGCAGATCCACATCGTTAAGTGCTGGCAAATTTATGCAAAATAAATTATTTGCCAGTTTGAAACGTGCTGGAGAACAACAAAGGCGAGCGCAGCTCGAGTTAAAGCGAGGAAATGAAACCAGCCAGAGCGACCAAGCTCCTCCAGAATCCAGCATAAGCTGTTGATTTATGCCCGACTTGATAAAATGTCGCATATCCGGTTCCGTCTTGGCGCTCAGCCCCGAAGTGGCAGGCCCAAGAAAATGAAATACATTTTTTTTTACTTGCTTCCCCCCTGTGCCATTTCGACATTTCGGGGAAATGGCTGGGGCATCCCGCAGGGCTGAGGGGAGGCGGCAGCGAAGGCGATGTCTGCGATAAAAGCCAGAAGAAGTAATCAAAGTTAGCATATGGCGGCGATTGCTGCCTAGAAATGCATGGCAATCTCCAAATGTGTTCTCTGATTGTCTGCAACCCGTCTGACACGCCCATTTTTATTCATTTCCAGCTGCCGTTCGTTCGGTGTGTATTTGAGTTGTGCGAGTGTTTGTTATGGGCCCCGGGCCTGGCCGATGGGGCGTATGAGTAACGTTTCATGCGTTGAGTAATCGGGACAACTTCTCGGTCTCAGATGTGAACTCTTCACCAGCAAAATAAGTGCTTTACATCCGTAATAACTGGTTGGGCCTAATGTATTCATTATTTATTATGATGAGAGGCCTTTGTAGAATTTAAGAGTTTACTTTTATACATTTTCTTTGAATTACGTTTATGAAAAATACCAATCCTCCGCTTCCTCCTTAAACTAAAGCTCTCCGAAGTCGACACCAGTTAAGTTTTCTCACATTTTCACTGGCAGTCTGTTCCGCCATGAAAATTTATTGCCTTGGATTGTCCAAAGAGAAAAAATAGCTGTAGAGAGATTGGAAAGCTCTGACCGCATAAACGAGTCTTTGAAGAAGACATAACGCAAACGGAAGCACAGGACCTGCAAGGATTCAGTCGGAGTCACAGTCATCATCGTCATTGTCCGCCCTTCTGCGAGAGGACCTCCTGCCACAGCGCTTTTTATTGGCCAGCTGGCAAACCTGCAGGGTCCGGCGTCTGCCTGTCATGCTCATGGCAAAGTAGCACCGCATCATTCGCCAGGTAAGGCGGACATTCCGATATAAATTCCGGAGCATCCTGTTCAGGAAGTACATGCCTTCGGTGGCCTGCAGAACGTACCACAGCGCCGCTAAGCTCACCGAGCTAGTGATCAATCCGGACAGCCAGTAAAAGAGCCATGCCCGCTTGCAGCACGAGGAACCAACGACCAGTCTTTTCAGCCAAGAGGCCAGAGCAAAGGGAACACATCGCTCGGACCCTGCGACATTGAAGAGCTCCTCCAGCAGGGAGTACAGGCACCGCTCCAGGCCGCACCATACGATAATTGAGCTCAGTTCAACCAAGAAGACGGCGGCCACGATCTCGATCAGAATCTGCCAGCCGTGTGACATGTGCCTGAAGCGGCACGGATAGATGTCGGTGTCCCACAGGAAGCACAGCGTGGCCACCAGGAATATCCAGCTGGCCAAGGTGGGAGCCGGCGAGCAGTAGTCCTGCGGCTGGTCGAAAAACACGGCTAGCCCCAGAAGCTGAAACAAGGCGGCCAAGCCAACGGCCAAGGGTTCCATTTTTCCAGATGAACCTCTTTGGGGAATATAAAATCTTAAGAATTTAGAAATATTTCTCATGAAAATGTGACACTGATAGCTTTTTCAATGTAAAGGGTTCTTTCAAGACTATGTAGCTTCAATAAAATAAATGTATTTCTTATTTATTTATAATTAAAAACAAAATAACCTATATAGGTAATATTGCCTTTCATATCATTCTAATATGCTTAAAGTGCCGATTCAGTCGCCTGTCGCTTCTCTGGGTAATTAGCAAGCTCCAATCAGCAGCAGGAGCTTCAGCTTCAGGGGGACAACCCTTCAGAGGGGGGCTCATTATACATGTATTGCAATTAATTAGTGTTTGTCAAGCCATACAAAGCCACATACACAGCCACACACGCAGACCGAGACAGGGGCTAAAACTCAAACACAAACTCGATGTGCGAGCAAAATTAGTTTACCGAGACCCGCCCACTAATAGTCTCGCATTACGCGCTTATCTAAAATCAGTCAGCCCAGGCGGCAGTCATCCAAAAAAGTGCCAACAAATTAACATAACATTTACCGCAATTAATCAAAATTAAAGCGTCTCCATCTGATGCTCCCCCCCCCACACATTTGGCCATGTCAATGAACCGCATGAACAGACCCAGCGGCGCCCCCAAAAGCGTGCTAACAACCTCGGAATCAGTGTCCTTTGCCCCGGTGGCTGAAGAGGAGGGACGCCCGGCAAGGAGATGAATGGTTACCTGGCGGCGGCCGACTGCGAACTTGAATCTATCAAAGCCATTGGCAGCGGCTAAGTGAAAGTGCCTGGAACTGACAGAGAAAAAGAGCCTTGGGCCTTGATGCCTTGAACAGTGGGTCAAATCACTCAGGAAAGAGATTTAGTTGAGGCATATTAGGAAATTGTACTTAAATTCCAGGTAGTTAATCAAGAAAGGGACTCTAAACATTTTATTATTATTTACCTCCTTAATAATGTAAAAAATTAGGTGTTTAGATATTTTAAAAACTTTTAATTGTATAAATCAAATCAAATTTATTTATAATTAGCATCCCTCATAGTTTTAATCACAAAGTTCAAGTTTTCATAGTTCTTTGTCCTTAATTTTACCTATTTATACCACTGTACACACACATATTAAGCCCACTGATGAGTAGGGTTCATTCCTGTCAGGAGTTGGGTCCTGTATTTGCTTGCGTGTGTTCGTTCGGGTTCATCTTGTCTATTTAAAAATTGATTTGTTGTTATTTACATGCGACCTTATTTATTTGGGATATCTTTTTAAGCGATTTTATGCCGGCACCCGATAATTGTGTGTCCTTCAGGTCTTGTTGTCGCTGTCGAAAATCCAATTTGTAAGTGTCAGTGGCAGTTTTGTTGGCCCAGCCAGCGGGTGAAAAGGACGAGACAGATCCTGCTAGCCATTTTTTTTATTGGTGATTTCTCCACCGAAGCGAGAATCACAGTTGATTTCGGATGCAACAAGTTGGCATGGGTCAGGATTCGGGGACGGGAGCATGACTGGAGGTGTCACAGCATGACTCTTGTTATTGGAATACAAGGATGTGTTCATTTTGGAGTGATAGATAGGGGGACGCGCGTAATTGAAAGCATTGGTGTGGAAAAATCAATCAAAATTGTGGGCTTGACATTTGAACGGGTTTGGCTTGCCGGGGTGAAAATTCCTTCAAAGTAGTTGGAATTTTTTGGTTTAAAAAACATTTTTGAAGGCAACCAACTGGAATGACATTTGCATTAATATTTATGCAGGTCATAAAGAAAATGCCAACTAAAATCAACTGAGTGATGGATACTTATTCTTGATTAACACTAATGAATTATTAAAACAAAATTTGCATTCCTTGTGGGGGATTCCCCGACTCAGCAAAATACTAAATACTTCCACAAGAAGGGAAGCACTTATTTTTCAATTAAATAATAAATCATTCCAGGAAGAAGTAATGACTGCAACGGCGGCAGCAATTAAGCGTAAACAACTGCAAAATGTCTGGGGAGAATAATTTGCACTTCCTCGACCTGTCCGCGCCTCCTAGCCCACTGGATGTGGCAGGATGCCAGGGCGCCAGGATGTCAGTACCCCAGGAGCCAGGAGCCAGGAGCCAAGTCGTGCACTTAAAATTTCATATAATTTCGCACGTGAAACTTTAATGAACTTTTCACACTCATTACACATACGCACGCAAAGCGAGATAGGGACCGAAAAAGGATGTGTCTGCCGTTGGAACACCGAATAGAAAGCCCAGTAGCGTAGTCGGTATTACTCCTACATAGTAACCCCCTTAGCATGAGTGAAATTTGAGCTGAAATCTACATAATTTATGCCAATATCAAAGGTCATTTGTGTTTTAGACATATTAAAAATTGAAACGGAATTAATCTTTTGGGTCCGTTAAGTGAAATAATCTTTCAGCCCTGTTGATATTTATAATATATGTAAAAACCTGGTCTCAATTTTTTACTTTAAGTACTAAAATATTCACTTCTTGTTACTTTACACAGCCAATCCTGCCTTACTACGCCTCTGTGCCGACACGTTTGCAGTTCAAAGGAAAGAAACATACGGATAATAGGGCGTTTGTGGGGCAGGTTACCCCCAAATTTGGGGTTTCGGGTGCGGCCTTGTAACCACATGCATTGTGTTGAGTCTGCATAGAGAGAGAGCGGGAAAAGCGGTAGCGGAAAATGTGGATAGACCAACTTCTACCTAAGATTCCTGCAACAACAACCGACTTGACTTGTCAAATCGTGCGCGTAAAAGTTTTAGCCATGAAAAGTTTTCTGCAGCTACCTGAAAGGACCTCTTTTTTACCAGTTTATATGCCCTTTTTCCCGCCGCTGTAAGCTACACTGACATCTGGCAAATTAAACCGGGAATAAGTGGGGATTTTTTGATATCTCTTACAAATATGTAATAATATATTTATTAAAGAAATTTTAAAGTCTGCAGCTTATATTTCATTATACCCTTGCAGGGTATTATAATTTCAGTCAGAAGTTTGCAACGCAGTGAAGGAGACCTTTCCGACCCTATAAAGTATATATATTCTTGATCAGCATCAACAGCCGAGTCGATATAGCCATGTCCGTCTGTCCGTCTGTCCGTCTGTCCGTCTGTCCGTCTGTCCGTCTGTCCGTCTGTCCGTCTGTCCGTCTGTCCGTCTGTCCACCTGTCCGTTTCTACGCAAACTAGTCCCTCAGTTTTAAAGCTATCTGAATGAAACTTTGCATATAGTCTTCTATATACTCTCACTGCTATATATGTCGGAACGGGCCGGATCGGACGACTATATCATATAGCTGCCATACAAATGTTCGATCGATTTTTAGAAAAAAAATTATAACTTTGCTGTTTTTTAATATTTTTGCACCATATTTTAGATATGGCTATTTTATATTATTTCTGAATTTTGGTAAAAATTTTATGAAAATCGGACGACTATATCTTATAGCTGCCATAGAAACGATCGGGAAATTAATAGGAAACAATATATAACTTCGTTGTTTTTCAAAGTATTTTCATCTACTGAGGTATAAGCTTATTTTATTATTCTAGAATTTTGATATAAATTTCATGAAAATCGGACAACTATATCATATAGCTGCCATAGGAGCGATCGGTAGATGTAGAGAAAATGTAAAGGTGTGAATGTAAAACTGTAACTGTCAAACTGTAAACATAATAAGTATAGGTAAAATGTAATGAAATAATATCTGCAAGGGTATACAAACTTCGGCGTGCCGAAGTTAGCTTCCTTTCTTGTTTTAACTAAACTAAAACTAGTATGAATATTATTTAACATTCAATATTTTCAATATACCTGACATACCCTGTAATAATGGGCTGCTGCAGCAACAAAGTTGTCTGTCAGGAGCTGCATGTTGCACACGTGTCACGAGGCAAGGAAATAGAGCGGCATCCGAGGGCTTTTTACGTGCCGCAGTCGAAGCAGCCGGAGCGAGTTGTCAAAGGCAGTGCCATCAGTTCCGCTTCCGGCACACCCCTCATCACACCTCTGGTTACCCTGTGGCCCAGCCCACCCCTGGAGACAAATTGAATTCGTTGGAATTGTTGCAAGTCTGCGGCATACAAAATGCGGACAGGCAGCGGCTGCCACTGCGGCAGTTGGCGATTTGTTTGTGCGTCCTCTTCCTATGCTGGAAATCGCTTGATTTGCATTTCCCACCAAAGCGTCTTTCCCCACGTTCGCTAGGCCAGCTTCCAGCAGCCGTTGAAAATCACGCTAATTGTGGACACTGAAAACACAGGAAAATGTGGCTGAAATATGTATAAAATATGCAGCCATTTTTTTAATATTTTTAATTTTAAATAATGAAACTAATGGTTGAAAAATCTTCCTAAGAAGCCTTTAAATTAATGAAATAATTTTTTAAACCTTAAAGAAGGAACATAATCCCTGAAGACCTGTCTTAATATTTCTAAATATAAATAATATTCCTCAAAATAAACACAATAAAATTGAATTTTTTTTCAGTGAGCATATTTAGGCGCACTGCAGTTGCTTGAGAATCTGATGTTGGAATTTGCATTAATTGGAATGCATATAGTCAATGAGGCTTGAATACGAATACAAGTCAAGCTTTTGGCAAAACCTGCAATATCTCTGGAATAGTTATTCGGGTATTTACATGCGAATTGGAACACTTTAACCACTATTTAAGTCTAGCTGCCGAAATCAGCCGCAGGATGCTTGCTTTGTGATGCAAATCTGACAACTCTTTGTCATGACACCCCTACCGCCGCCATCTGAGTCCTGCCAAAGCCTGCTTTCGTCCTGTTTGGTGACAGGCCACAAACACAAACAAAAGTCAATGCTCGCAGCTATTAGGAAAACAACAACATGGCCAGAATCAACATGGTCCACCCCAACACCGCCCCTTGGCATCCTTGCAATAGTGAAGCAAGTTTTTGCCAAATGAAGGATGAACACAATGACAGAGACTGCTGGCTGCCCTGTCGTCCAGGTGTGTCCCTCCCACCCACAAGCAGAAAAAACACCTTGCATAATTTATATGCTTTTCCATTTGCAGCCAGGAGTGGATTAGCGGAGGAAAAGGCGAGGAAAACTGCTCTGGTCCATGGCCTGCGACATTTGCATTTCCACGCAGTTTTAACACGCTCATGAGCAGCAAACGCGGAAAAGCTGGAAAATCTGCCGGAAAGAAGGTTGGGGGAACTCATTTCCATCTGGCCTGCGGTCGAGCGACTACTAATGAGTGCAACTAAAGTCCGCTAGTCCTGGGTCTTTAGCCAAGTTAATTTCGGGCATTAGGCAAATTAATTCATAGAAAATGTGAAGGGAGGAGTTTCATATGCTTATTAAAAGCTCAAAGGATTAATCAGAGAGTCAAGATCAGAGGGGGGTAATTAATAGTTTCTTATTTCCTTTGCCTTGTTGTAATTAATTTTCAAATTCTGTAGAATTTTCTAAAAATACACCAGAAACACCTTTAACCTTGAACTTTTCACACTCAAACACCCAATCTCAACTTGTCTCTGGCACTTGAAGTATAAGTCACACAATAAGCCATGAGCACACTCAGCCTTCCTTAACGGCAAATAAAACTTTCTTTTGTAAGGACACTCGAGGTATCCGGTGCTCATGTGTGTGCCTGAGTACTGTGTCCTGTGACCTAGGCAAACATTTCAATTAGTTCGGTCCTGGCGAGGCAACAACAAATTTCAAATTGTTTTGTCAGCCGGAGCCAAACTTGATAAATGCCAAAGTGTCGAAAGTGTTTTGCCGTCGCATCGGCCTGACGTTGAAAGCATTTAAAACACGATTTTCACATTTACTTTTCAATTTTGCATTGTTATCGCTTTCGTTGCTCCCTACCAGTTGAGTTTCGCTTTCTACACTGAAAAAATAATATTAAATTAATATTATTTATTTTATTATTGGTGTAACATTTAGGTTAATTAATAAATTGATTTTAAGCTGGGGAGAAGTTATACTTTCAGGCCCCCCAACATGATGTTTATTTTACCTTTTATAATTTTAAGTATTTGATTTAAAGTACCTTTATTTCCTCACCGTGTACATCTCTGGTTTGCCGACCTACTTGTCTGACAATGGCGACATATTGCGGAGAAGCGTCTAGGCCAGCCAAGAATTGAATCACACTCTATGGGGCCTCAGATTCGATTAAGTTAAATCGAATTTTTTGGTTTTGGCTTTGGTTTTGGTTTGTGCCGATAAAAACATCAACTGGAGGGTGAAATGCAGGCGAAAAAGAATTGGGAAGCCGAGTGCCTGGCATCCTTGCCGCTGGCCAAGTTTCCCTCTTGCTCCTTTCGAGCATAAACAAGATTTATATCGGCAATAAAATATTTCACGCTCCAGCGAAACTCAACTAAGAGCACACCTCCATAAAGTGCGAGGGTGGTTAGAGTCACCTGCCAGCCAGGACTCTTCAGGATTCCAAAGCCAACTCGCCTCAAACTTGTCTCGTTTTTGAGGAATGTTCTCCGGGAAGAGTGGCTGTGGCTTCATCAAAGGACTGCAGATAATTTGTCATGCCAATACAAATTCCTGTGGCAGACGCTGAAAGAGCTGGCTAAGCTGAAAACGTGGCTAATGGGGTGATTATAAGTGTTAGTTGGAAAATGTCGCTAATTGAAAGAGACAGGGCTTTGTTTGTATTCTAGAAAATGTAGGAGAAGGTATTTTAAGTTGTTAAGTTGAAGCTTATATTTTAATTAAAATTATACATCAATTATTAACAGTTTAAAGTTAATGTTTACTTTGTACAAACAAAAACTCGTATCGTATAAGACTTTAAAAGACATAAAGTAAGTGCAAATGGTGGCGGTGAAAGGCGTTCTGATTTATGTCTAATGGAATATGTATATTTAAGTATGTTTTACAGAGTTGACAACTCCATAATCATATATGTACAAAGGGTAATTTTAGGCTTTGCCTGCGGACTACTCTTAGTCCTGGATCTTCGGCATCCACCCAGCTCTCAGCTGCCAGGGGCTCCTCCTGCTCCACCGGTGACTTGGCTTGTTAGAGCTTTTGTTATTGTTATCAGGCAAATAGGCTGACTTATAGCCCGCCTCCTGTTCCTTTGTGTCCTGTTGCGTTGTCTGTTGCATGTACAAACAATTTAATGCCCAGGATAACAAGGCTCCGCCAGCAGACGAGCACACGAGCACACATCGGCACGCAGCGAGTCACATGCCTGAGAGCACCTTGAGGCCAGGACGGGGGAAACAGGACATTGTTGAGCAGGACATGCTGGCGGATAACCCCTCGCAGCTCTGTGCGTGTAAATCTGTTTTAGCCCCATAAAATGCGAGCTCGAATGCAATTTCTGTCATTTTTAATGGTTTTATAAGTTCCACCAAGTCATGTCCAACTACTACTTACACCGTGCACAAGTATTCACACTCGAAGAAAAAGAAAGAAAATTTTCATTCAGTCATAGGTATCTGTTGGATTTTTTCATGATATTTGATAAATGTGTAAGCTAGTTGCAAACTCATATTGTTGGTTAAATTGAAGAAATCACTTGAGTAACCAAGAGACCAACAACTAATAATACTTTAAATTGATTCCAGAAGCTTTAGAACTTGATTCTTTATCTTCATTTTAAATTTGAACAACAAAGGAATTTAACAATCGCAAAAACATATCTGTAAATGCTAATAAAAACAAAGGTTTTATTTCTAGGAATGTAAAAAAGTCCGCTGATGTTCTTTTTATGTCATCATTTACCAACACAAAGTTGAGCTATTATTTGTTCACCTGTATAGTGCGACTGTGTGTACGAGTGTACCACCTGCAGCTGTGGACCACTCCAGGTTGTTATCATTATGGCGCCGCTTGTTGGTTATTTGCTCGACTTTGCCACCGTGACTGCTCTTATTCCGGTTATTCCTCCTGTTTTCGAGCTTAATACCAGCCAGGTATTAAGTTTGTTTACTCGTTTAATGACTCAACTGAACAACTGGACGACACTGACTGCATCCAGACTCCGTTGCTGTTGTCCTGGTAATGGCAATTAGTGAATCATTTGTGCCACAGGTTACTGGGTTTTACTCTTATTAGTCCCTGTTAATTGCTCACATCACAGAGTATTTGTGGCTCTTATGTGAGTCCTGGAGTCCTGTGGTCCTGTAGTCCTGAAGAGAGTGCATCACGACTTATCTGACCGGCATTTTATGTGCACGAAATGCCAAATTAATGGCCTTACCTGTGGCACTTTCAATAAGTTTTTCCTCTTGGCCAAATTGAGGTGGGCTAATGGCCAATCAAGTAAGTGGGAAGCACAAATTATGGCTAAGGATCTTAATGAGCTAATTAAAAATTAAGATTTTATGCGAGGGAGATACTCTCTGAGGTAAATACATGGTAAGGGTTATTTTCTTTGTTTCCAGTAATATTTAAATTTATTTAACTTGATTTTCTTTCCCTAATAATATCCTAAAATAACGTAACAGTAAAATATACGAAAAAATATTACATAATTTTCCCATTAAATTTATGTTAATTATTTAAGAACTTTTCATTGATATGCGACTTTAAAAATAAAACAGTGACGTTTATTTTTAGTGTAAGTAGGAAGTAAATGCTGGAGCCGGTCCAACTCCTCCGGCTCTCTCTTTGCAATTCCTTCTTTTTTCAAGGCGCATGCTCACCTCGGAAAAATCGCCTGCTTCTCGGATGCTGTGCTCGGGAAAAGCTTCCTTGTCCTAGGCAGACCAAACTGGATTGGGAAAAGGCAAACATGTCGTCCTGCGGCAAAGGACCTGGGCCAACTCCTACGCTGTTGAAACGGCGCCCGGCTTGAAAACTATGCAGAGTTATTAAATGCTATGCGAAAAGTTTAATTGAAAAACGCAGCCGCGAAACCCGCGGGAGCTGCCAAGGCAGACCATTCCGGGGAAATGGCCGGGGTATTCGGGCCAAAATTGAATGTCGTTAAATGCGAGCAATTGGAGGCAATTTAGCGATTTTGAACCGTGGCCAAATTTGCATAAATGTATTTAGTACTTAAGTTCATCCCTTGCCAGTCATGCATAAGAGCTTACTCGGCCGTGCAGAGGCAAGTACATATTGGACCTGACCACAGACACTAGCCTTGTGTACTGGGAAGGGATATGAGGGGAATTAAAGCGGTTATAATTTAGATCTGATTTCGACTGGCCTTGTAGCAACCAGCCATTAACAAGCAAGTCGCTAATATTACTTATACGCCCCCCGCTGCGCAATGTTACGTATACACGTACCTTTGGCAAGACGTAAATGCCATTGCCAGAGATAGAGGCGGGCTTATTCCGAGGGTAAAATATATGCACGTTTCACTATAGTCTCTACCTGTTTCCACCTGCCTCAGCCCGTCAGGACGCTGCCGTTGACAACTTCGGTGACAGTTTGCCGAGTCGTTTGGCGACTCCCCGTCCTGCCGTCTTCGGGCGCGACTTTTGCTTTCTGTGTTATTCTCTTTCTGCCACTCGAATGCCCCCGCGGCATTGCGCATATTTCCATCTTAAGTATTTTTATAGCTAATGGCCCTTTTAGCTTAATATCAACACACAAGTGACGCCGCTCGGAGCATTTTCAAGCGAAACATACACGGGGCAGACATGGGCAGGCCTGGTTTGAGGACCGGGAGAATTTTTAAATTTTTATGCGTTTTCATAACGATTTTTATGCCTTGCTCAGGCTGGGTCTCCATTCCACCGATGAAGAGGGGGTGTGTGAGGAAGGGGTCGTTTCCTGTGCCAACGCCACCTGTTATCAATTGATTTTTGTGTGCCTGCCAATTGCCAGAGAGATGCGTGACACACAGGGAAAATGAAACAGCAAAATAATTCAGGGGATACCGAAGGGAGAGCACAACTTTAAGGATATTGCTTCTTTCTACTTTGTTTTTTTTTTTTTGGGCAGCAAACAGCACTTCCCATTTTCCATTTCCCACCTAGGCAGCTCAAAAGTTCAGGCAGAGCAGGAACAACAGACCGAACAAGTTGCACAGTTGTTGATTGACATGCCAGTCGTCGTGCTGAGTACGACTGCTGCTGCTGGCCCCAGTGCCATTGCCCTCGTACCACACTGCGTATACATTATCTATGCGCTGGCATGCAGCATAAGCACACAAAGCCCCGACCCTGTGACAGTGTGTGTCTGTGCAGAGCCGAAAATGGTTATTGTTATGTCGAGTTCCACACACAGGATGTCCCAACAGCTGCCGGCTGGTAAGCTGGGTTGACTCCGACCTTTGACACCGCACGTTGGAGGCAGAGGCAGGCATTCAGTTCGATTTTTCCTTTGCAGCTTGACCCTTGGGCCATCCCAATTAGTTAGAGTTCCATGGAGCTGACCAATTAAATTCCTAGTTCGGGCTGCTAATTTTCCAGCCATTACTCATCCGCCGTGTATCCCGCTGCTCTGATATGTAATGCAAAACAAATTGCCAGTCAAGTTAGCGCCCTTTCGCCCATTTCTCCCCCAAAACTTTTACCCCTAAGTACGCTATGATGCACTTTTTGCAGCTGCAACTATTTTGCATATTTTTACAATTTTCACGCTGATAAAAGTGCTTCGCTTGCTGGTTGTCCGGGCTTCTGCTGTTGTTTTTCCACCCTGCGTTACTGCGAATTGATTTAATGACTTAAACGGTTTTAGTTTAAATTATTTAATTGTTTCTGTTAAGCTCTCTGTTCCTGCCACCGCTGCAGTGCAGTTTAATTGAATTAAATAATTTAGCGGTTGGTGGTTTTTTCTCTGCAGCAAAGCACTCAGCGATTTTCTATGGAAAGCGGAAGCACAGGGCCTGGAATCTGTGAAATAAAGTGTACAACTTGTGGGTGGCGGAACTATTTGAGGGCAGACAGGAAATGTAATTACAGGTTGATCAACAAACAATTAAACTACAAAAAAATGTGGCCTTTAAAAAGGGTTTCTTCTGTTTTGGTTCAGTTTATATATTATTCTTAAACATCCACTCGAACGTCAATTAGGTTGATCACACATGACGGTTTAAATTACTCGAAAGTCAATCAATTAAACTGCTTAGCAGATATGCAGAATAAAATCTGAAAAAAGTTAAATTTAAAGTTCGATCATGGGGAAATGTCAAAACTGTCAAAGTTCAAATGGGGCGTGAAAGGGCGTAAAGCTGTCAGTCTTTTTTTTGAACGCACAAACACGTACTCCCCCAGAATGTCCATATATATATTTGATCATAATTATGGGCGGCGCCTGACGGGGAACAGATGCATTAAAGCTGCTTAGCCCGGGCCGTGACCGTACATCCCTAAATACGCTTTAAATTTCATTTTTATTATCGTAAATGTTTTCTGGGTCCTTTTCGAGGCGTTCGGGTTGGGCCGAAGTTATCACAGATGCGCAGCCATTTGCAAAAAGCGACAAACTTTCACACACACACACACACACCGCCACAGGCACACTCGCATATCCTGCGTATGAGTTTCGGGTTTTATGGCTTTTTGCTGTTAGCCGTGGCATGTTGCCTGCTGCCTGTTTGTCTGTTTGTTGCCTCTTGTTGGTTAATTTACATTTTCTTGGTAATTAAAATGTGTCTTTACAGCACCCCGTGCCATCGGGTAGAGTTGGAGGGGGCCCAGTCATTTACATAATTATGTGTGGCAATTTCCAAGATTTTTCTGCCACAACCATTCAAGTTGGCGCAATTATTGGGTGTGCGAGTGTGTTGAATATATGTGTATAAATTTACAACAAATGCTCTTTATTCGCAAATTGTTTACAATTTTTCTTCGCTGGTCTTAATTGTTGCGGGGAATGACATTAGCATATTATGAGATAATTTGGCTCGACTTCATGGTTATTTTATGGAAGACTCTAATTGAAGATTAGTATGATTTTATTCAACATTTTCTTGTTGTTTTGCAATTAAGAAAAGTCTGCTGGCTGCTTGAATGCTTAACTCAATCAAGGAATATTAATTATAATAAATATTCCACTGATTAAAATTAGTGCGAAACCAGTAACAGAATGTCAGGATGCGTAAATTATGGAGTTCTCTGCTCTTCGCCCTGGCTGTCAATTGTTTTGCTTTAATTTATGCGAGGGAGATGCCTCGATAAATTTTACATTGTGCGAAATTAATATTTATGATTGCTGGAAATGCAATTAATATGATAAAAGGTTACGTAATTAAACGAAATTCACTAGCTGGGCATTAGTACTTCAAGCTGCCGAGTATTCAATTTTAATTGGATTTTTACCGAACCATATACAAGGCCTAATTTTAGCTAATTAAAAGAGTGGCAGCAGCAATACATTTTAAATTTAATAAATAGGTTGGTCCTGCAGACCCATTTCTGAGAGGGCTTCAATAAAATAACAAATGAAATCATTACACAGCACGCGCGATCTCAAGGATTTGGGCAAATAAAAAGATGGCCGGCATTCGAAGCGTGTCCGCAGTCAATGGGCAACAACATAAGTCAACACTAATGCCGGCAAATAATGGAAAGAAATGGCCGGCGACTGCTAACTGCTCCTGGCCGAAAACAAAGGACCAGCCTTCGAGCCGGAAGTGAGCTGCCCTCGCCTCCTGACTGGCACCGTGGAGTGGCCTTAGAGGCGCTTAGCAGCCACGTTCCAAGTAATCCGCGTGCCGGCCTGGAGACCGGAATCTATTTGGGAAAACCCAAGGAAACGGAGGAAATTCCCAGCTCTAATTATTGACAGCAACAGGGGGATGAGCATGGTGGTGGGTGTCAGGGCAGAGCTGCTCACTGAAACAATTAGGAGAGTCGAGCGAAGATTGTAAAGTTCTGCCCTCAGGATGGCCGTCTTATTCAGCTTCCTTATTTTCAGCTTCTGTGTTTCTATTTGCCGTCACGTTGTTGTTCTCAATACTTTGAGCTATGTGCCTAATTAAATGGTTCGGGATTTTGTGCTTTCTGTCCGACTTTCGATGTGTTGGACGCCTCGCACTTCGACAATTTTTAATTTTTTGCAAATCATTTTTTATGCAGATGGCCAGATCCTTGGGGGGAACCAAGGAACTCCTTGGAGAGCAATTAGAAAATGTTTGGCGGGCTTTTCTCTTCGCTTCCTTGCCTTTTCTTTTGTCATCGGAAAAGTTTCCGTCCCTAGAAAAAAATTAATGTCTAAGAATTAATTTAAAAGTTGAAGCCGTCTCATGAATTTCATTCGGATTTAATGATCACATTAGGCAGCACAGCCAGGAAATAGGACCAGGAAGTACATATCCCTTTCAATAGAAAACGTTATAAAGACTTTAAAGAGCATTTCCCTTTTGCTATTTTACAAATGTCAGAAGTCAAAAGTCTGGTTCATAGACGCCTGCAGGCCACATTTGAATTCGTAATAAATTAATACTGAAAATTCCATTGACCAAGTTTCAAGAGGACGGCAAGGAAGGGAAAGAATACGAGTATTAGGCAGCCAATTAAATGAGAATTGCCTCGGGCTGCAATGGAAAAGTTGCGAAAACGGAAAATTGTTTAGAGTTAGAGAAACGGAAATCTAATTATGAACAAAGGAGACGCAAATGGACAGCCAATTTGTGTGCGCACACACTTCTTGCTTTATTTAACCTGAAAGCGCCCCGAGTCCGGCTTCGATATTCTACTTTTTCTTATTTTTTTTCCACCCCCCCCTACCCTACCCTGTTGGCTCTTTGTTTCCTTCTCGCTGTCAAGTTAATGCAAAATGAAATATTTTTTATTTTTTATTGAAAGTCTCCCTCCTTCCTACACATCAAAGGACGACTGGGCGGAAAGATTGAGCCAAGCTGTTCGCGGAAGGAAAATTCGTTTGTCGATAAAGCTTAGTGCGAGAAAATGAATGGCGAAGAGCCATAATTTCGCATTCGAGCGAAACTAATTTCGAATTCAGCACACACGGCTAAGCAAGTCACAGGGTTTTACTAAAGAGATATTCGACTTTTGAATACCTCTAAAGAGGGGACAATCCAGTGGTTTATTCTAAATATAAAAATTATAGATATATTTAAGCAAAACATCAGCCAACTTGTTGATTATCGATAAGTAAAGTTTGAAATAAACCTAGTTTGCAAAGGCATAGCATATGTTATTACCTAGTCCAGCATCTTTTGACCTTTAGCTTGTTGCTTTGCCTCATGACCGCAAGAATTGAACCCAACTCCCGACTAGGCCAGCAGCAGTGCGTGTCTTTAAAGCCTGTCCCACAGACCAGGGACTTAGACCAAACTTTTCGGGTGTAAGTGGCCGTTGGGGTATGAAATATGCACAGGCCACAAGTGCAGGCTCTGCCCGTTTTTCCAAGTCAAAGTTCCCGGCTGAGTTTTGGGCGCTGAGCCCACGCTTAGGCTGCTTATTAAATGTCCCTGGAAGGACGAAGGTGGCAACCAAACACCTTGGCCACGCCCCGTTTTACGGCCTCTACGTGGGCCGGGCATTGAGCAGGCTTTTATTGGGCCACGGCCAGGGGTCGCGGGGGCAACACACGGAAAGTAAAAAGGATTCCCACGGCGAAAGGAGCTTTGCCAGAAGTTGATTTTGTCTGCTTGTCGGCCCTCCGGAATTTCTATTTGTTTCGCAACGAAAGTGAAAGCTATTGGGACGGAGAGCGAGAGGGTTAGGGCGAAAATGGCAGAATAAAACCAATTGAAAAATTTATTTGCTTTCATAAATGAAATTGAAAATGATTTTCCTGGGTCTGAGTTGGGTACGATTTTTCGTTATCGTTTTTGCTCTCATTTTTCCCCACACGCTCCACTGGCCCCGATATTTGCAGTGCGGCAATTTAATTGGTGGCCCGCAGTGGCGATATGTGAAATATTTATGGTGGTGGCGGTGGCTGCTGTTAATGGAAACTGAATGGGAGCTGCCTGGGCACTCGTATTTTCATTAGCACTTGGAAAATATCCAAGGACTTGGCAGGATATTTGAAACTCATTTCGGCAATCACTAAATGTTACTTATTTTAGCTTATTGTGTTTGATTTCGATATATATTTAAGTTGCTTAAGTATAAGTCTTCATATTCTTTTTTTAAACTTGAGAAGGGACTAGCAAAGCTCAATTACCCTCCAAGGCCAGGCCCAGATTACTTGTTATCATAGATTATTTTGTTGTAACCTCTAGGTTACCTAGATAATCCCGCCAGCTAATGTGACAAATGTATATATTTCCTGGAAACTCTTGCCTGCTTTCATCCCAAATAATTTCCAAGAAGCGGTAATGATATTATAAACAATACTTAACAATGGAAACACCTGCGCAACTCACTTACCTCCAGCCCGCTGCTGCCTTCCTGCCTGCCCTTCGATTTTTATCCCATTATGCTGGGAATTTTCTCTTTCGCTGGCTTTGACTTTAAAAACCATAGTCAATGCCCTCCGACAGCCTTCAACATCAATTCTCGAAGCGAAACATAAAACTTTTCCCTATGAATGAGGATGGCCGAGAGGAGGCGGGTGTGCGTAATGAGGGTGGGAGGTGGCCTTAACCAACAACCGATATCAGTATAATATAACAACATAACTTTCTGAACTTTATGAGCGCCGATTGCTGTTGTCATTTCACTTGCTGCCGTTAATGTTGCTCCTTGTTGTGGTTGCTGCCGCCGCCGCCGCTGCTGCTGCTGCTGCTGCCGCCTTTCTTCCTGCGGCAAAAGTTGAAGAAGTTTCGAGAGCGCGGTTTCTGCAAAACTTTTGTCTTTTGATTTTGATTTTGCCTGGCAAAAGTCCTGTGCACAGCGACTTGAAGAGTTTTCCGTTTTCTTTTCACTGAAAAGTTGATGACGATTTGTTGTGGTTCCCCCTTGTTGACACTGCGGTTGGGTTTTGGCCCTGTATCCATGGCTATCGATTTACAGCTAATTAAAATGAAAATTTCGCATCAAATATCCTTGCCTGCACCTGTAATTAATCACATTTGCATGCGGCTTGGGTTACCCTCATTGCGTCAGGGTGTCCTCATGTCGGCAGATGGAACAACGGCCGCATTTCCATGCGGATTTTTCGCCGACAGTTGCGCTGAAATCCAATGCCGCACACAGGCGGGCGGTACCGAGTTCCATATGGCTCATTGCGCGATTTGATTGATCCAACTGGTGACACCACCTCCCGGTGGCTGCGACGACTGGGGAAAACGGGAAAAGCCACTTGCCCCAGCTGTGTCGTGCATTTGTCTAAAATGTCAAATATAAATATTTGCTCGGTCCGTGTTTGCGTTTCGTTTTCGGGTTTCTAATAAACATTGCGCTTTGTGAGCGGTAACGTAATGGCGCCGATAAATCGGGGGAGCGGTGGGCGTGTCACGATTGTATATATTTGCACAGAGACAACAAGGACTCGGGATTTTGTACTGACGGTCGCTGTTGCTGCTACTGCTGCTGTTTGCACTCTGGCCCGAAATGTTTTGGGTTTCCATTAATTACATTGTCAATAGATTTCAATTCGTGTGGGCGTGTGCATGTATGTGGCGTTCTTTGTTTAGTTAATCAACTGTGTGGGTGGCCAACAATTGATAGGGGTCTTGAGATGGTCCTGAACTAGTCGAACAAACAGTTAATTTCCATCACAAAAGACCGGGTCTACAATGGTTTCTTGAGATAAAAGCTGATTATGAAAGGATTTCGAAATTGGGAATGACAATAGTGATATATCGATAAATAATATAATAATAAATAGCGATAAATTCCATATTTTGTAAAGGCTTATACCAATTTACCAATAAATTCAACTTTCTATGTGGAAATCTTTCACTACAAACCCCAGTAAAACATTTCACAGCGATCTCTCTCTCTCTCTCATCTTGGTGCCTCTTGTCTTTGGCCTGGGAGTTGAAAGGACCTTCAAGTGTACTCGAGCTTGTCGAGCACAAGCAGTTAATTCCAATCACAAAGGGCCTGGTCAACCGTAGCCTGCCTCGATTAAGTGCTAGGCTCAGTAGCTTATGGTGGGGGATGGACTACATTTATTCTTGGAATTGCCAAATTTAGTAATCCCCAAAGAGAACCCTTTTTCGGTTACCCAGCTAATTGTGAGAGTGCATGTTATGCCATTGATTTTCCCAGCAAATAAATAAATAAATATTTTTGACTTTGCTGCTGTCGTAAAACAAGGAGAGCGCACCACGCAGCCAGCCGTGCGTATACGTAATGCCCTCATAAATGCAATCCCAAAACTCCCGCCGGGAAATAAACATGGCGAGGCACTCACGCTGACAAATCCCTCAAAAAACCAACTTAAGCTGGCACAAACACACTTGCACATGCACACAAAAACATAGCCAGTGGAGACCAAAAAAAGGAGGGAAACAGGGCGGCAGATACATTATCGTATCAATGGCTTATTGGAAGAACAGGCAACTCGACTAAATCCCCGTATAAAACACCCTCTGCCACTCCCGAAATGTCTCCCCCGCCCGTTCCTTTGGGTTTGAGTACGTGTTCAAATTGAAACCCAATGCCAGCCCATTGGCAGGCTCGGTGAATCCGCCTTTACTGAGTGCCTGCCTGCCTGCCTGGCAATGTTGCTGTGATTCAGTGGCTGTCAACCTGTGTAATTAATGAATAATAATGTCGCAATGAAATGTGGTCTGGAGATGGACTGGCAAACAATTTAGGATTAAAAACCCGAATCGAAAAGGAATATATGATTTTTTCTAATTGTTTTTATACAAGATTTTTGTGGTAAAATATTATAATATTAATATAAATTAAATAATATCTTATTTTTATATTAGTTTTTCCTTTAATTTCGAGTTTATATCTTGTTTTAATAGACTTGTTTTATTTATTAATATTTTTTATATAGAGAATTCAAACCCCGAACTACTCTAACAATGACAAACCTACAAATTGCGTGCAAATTTTCTAGTGCCAAATTATCTCTCGAAACAGGCCATTTATGCGGCTGATGGGCCGGTTAAAGCTGACATAAAGGGAGAAAAGAGCCACTCTGTGTGACCGAAATGGTCTGCGGCTCATGAACTGTGAATGCCCTGACCCGAAGACCCCCGCTGACCGCAGTGACCAGTGAAAATGGAGTCGCGTCTAATGAACAGGGATGTACAATTTGGGAATATGCAGAGCTGGCTCCTCCCCCACCCCGGCGAAATGGATTTCGGCGGCATTAAAAATCAGTTTAGGTCAGCCAGAATGTGAAGGCGTAATAGCGAATCAATAAAGCCCCAGCCGAGTGGGGTCAATGTGTGAATGTGGCATTACCCAGCTTCCATAACGGACGCCTCGCATGGGGTCGAGACAGCCGAGTGTTTGTGGTCGACTGCTAGTTGGCTTTTCGACCAACAATTGCAATGGAGATTAAAGCGCTAAACTTTCATTAACATTTAAATTTAGCGTTTGTACCCTAGATAAAATCCGTCTCACTCCAATTAGATCCAACTATTTACATTAGGTTTCAGTGTCGATTCCTAGTCGTTGACTGCTGTTCGAAGATGAAGAACCTCACCCAATTTAAGCTCCTTTTTATTTTCTTTGCTGTGATTGCATTTCTGGACATCTCATATGGAGGTATTAGATACTTTACAATGTAAACACTTTTCAGAATGCTTTTCCTTACAGGAAAATGCGATAGCCCCAGCTCTACACGAGGCCCTTGCAAACGTCGCTTACATAGATGGACTTATAGCGCAAAATTAAATTATTGCTCTTTTTTTGTTTATGGTGGCTGCCCCGACACAGAAAACATATTCAAAACAAGGGGAGAATGCTACTCTGCTTGTGTACGCAAGAGTTTAGAAGAAAAAAGCTAAAATAACAATAAAAATCTTTTTAGACTTGACTACTCCAAAGTATGACTTTTTGAAGCGCTAAGCTTTAAATTAAATTTAAATTTAGCGAGCAATTAGAAGCGTTTATCCATTGCAAAACTTTCCCTAATCATATCCGTCGCACTCTAATTAGTTCCAACTAGTTTTTCCATTAAGTTTCAGTGTCAAATCCTAGTCGTTGACTGCTGTTCGAAGATGAAAAACCTCACCCAATTTAAGCTCTTTTTTATTTTCTTTGCTGTGATTGCAATTCTGGACATCGCATATGGAGGTATTACATACTTGGCAATGTAAACACTTTTCAAAATATTTTTTCCAACAGGACCATGCGATGACCCCACCTCTGAAACAGGCTCTTGCACTGGTCACATACATAGTTATACTTACAGCCCAATATTTAAAAAATGTTTTTTTTTTGTTTTTGGCGGCTGCAGGGCCACAAGAAACATATTCCCAACACTCGAAAAATGCGAATCTACTTGTCTACCCAAGAATACAGCTAAACAAGAAAATAAACTAACTTCAGCACGCCGAAGTTTATATAAATATAAATATCGAAACCGATTTGCAAGGGTATAAATTGGTTTTGATATTTATATTATAAATTATAATGCTGAAAACACACACAGAACAGAGTTTAATTACATTTAACCTATACTTATTATGTTTACAGTTTGACAGTTACTGTTTTACATTCCCAGCGTTACATTTTCTCTACATTAACCGAACGCTTCAATGTCAGCTATATGATATAGTTGTCCGAAGTTATAAATTTTTTCCTATTAATTTCCTGATCGTTCCTATGGCAGCTATATGATATAGTCGTCGGATTTTCCTAAAATTAAAATCGATATTCCAAAATGATACAAAATGGCCAAATCTCAAATATGATTCAAAAATCTTGAAAAACAGCCAAATTATAATTTTTTTTCCAAAATTTTATCGAACATTTGTATGGTAGCTATATGATATAGTCATCCGATTCGGCCCGTTCCGACATATATAGAAGTATATAGAAGACTATATGCAAAGTTTCATTCAGGTAGCTTTAAAACTGAGGGACTACTTTGCATAGAAACGGACAAACGGACCGATGGACAGACGGACATGGCTAGATCGACTCGGCTGTTGATACTGATTAAGAATATATATACTTTATAGGGTCGGAAAGGTCTCCTTCACTGCGTTGCAAACATCTGACTGAAATTATAATACCCTGAAAGGGTATAAAAATCTGTTTAGACTTGACTACTCCACAGTATGACTTTTTTCTACCAATGCTTTCAATAGCGATTGAAGCGCTAAGCTTTAAATTAAATTTAAATTTAGCGAGCAATTAGAAGCGTTTATCCATTGCAAAACTTTCCCTAATCATATCCGTCTTACCCCAATTAGTTCCAACTAGTTTTTCCATTAAGTTTCAGTGTCAAATCCTAGTCGTTGACTGCTGTTCGAAGATGAAGAACCTCACCCAATTCAATCTCTTTTATATTTTCTTTGCTGTGATTGCATTTCTGGACATCTCATATGGAGGTATTAGATACCTTACAAAGTGCAGGGCACTCACTTCTGAATCAGGCCCTTGCGTTGCTCACCATCATAGATATACTTATAACTCACTACTCAAGAATTGTTTGTTTTTTGTTTATGGCGGCTGCGGGGCCACAAAAAACATATTCAAAACATATGAAGAATGCATCTCTGCTTGTGTACCCAAGGAATAGCTGAAAAAAGCTAAAAAAACAATAAAAATCTGTTTCGACTTGACTACTCCGAAGTATGACTTGTTTCCAGAGTTGCAGAACAGTCTCTTTGCAGGAGTGCGAATTCTCGTGCGTGGGTCTAAGTGAAATCATCGTCTCTCAATCGTTGTAATTTCTGTCAACACTAAACCAAGTTCAAAGAGATCAAAATGAAATTAAGGTACAGTTTATGCATTGTCCTGCTGTTATTTGTGGCCGGGCTGTGGGCTTGCGATGCACGTAAGTTGGTTAGCGACGGGGATCATCGTCGGAGTTAATGTCTGGAGTTAATCCCCTAGAGAACTGCTATGACGAGCCCAGCCAAACAGGTCCCTGCAAGGCCGCCTTCCCATCGTGGCGCTTCATCAGGGAACGGTGGGTGTGCGAGCCCTTCGTGTACGGCGGCTGCCGGGCAACGGAAAATATTTTCGATGACGAGGAGGAGTGCAGGCAGCTCTGCCTGCGCTGAGGTCAAAATTTCGAAAAAAACAAACACATTCATTGCCCACCGATGATGGCGGCCAAAATAAAAGTTTTCAGCTGGCGGAAAGTTTCAAAGCCCCGTCGCTCGGGCCGCTCTGAAAATATGATTTGTCTGCAAAGTTGAAATAGATTTCCAAACAATTTTCGTGGCCCTGCGCCATGCAAATGAACTGCAGTCCAGTTTTGATTTATGCTGATGAAAATTGAGTTTATGCGAAAACGATATTATATGTACTATAGTTGGGAATTGCTACTGGGGCACGTCGGGTGCGATAATAGGCTTCAAACCTGGCCATATCCCGGCTTTTCCCAGTTTGCATTTCATTTTATTTTTCCCATACATAGAGTGGGCCCGCGCTGCGTATACTTAATCCCACAAAGCCTAGCCGCGTCGGATCAACTGGAACCGCCACGTCACGCCCCGATCCGATCCGTTACTTTACGTTCCGCTCCGCCCCCACAATTGAATCCAATCAGTTCGTGGGCGTTGCCTGGCCTCACTTAATATGCAGGTCCCGGCACAAATTAAAGCCGGCAGTACAAGGCAACTACCACAAACTGTTATTGTGTGTTTGCGCGATGTCCGTTATTAGATTTTCCGACAACAGGCAGAGTTCACTTGTCGCCTACATAACAGGTTGGCATGGCGACAGCACTGTTTCCTGCTCCGCCTCTGCCTTCCCATTTCCGCTTCCATACAGCTCTCCCGATAGGGTGCGTATGTGTGAATTAAATTCATTAGAAATTTGCGCACCAGAGAGCGGGTGCTGATGTTTGCTCCATTATGACGGTGAAGCAGGTAAAGTTTCTTATATAAATATGGAAATTGCAAACTTGAGAAATATTTCTCCAATTAAAATACATATTTCCAATTAAATTCTATGGCTAGAAACGCATGTATAATAACTGGATTAATTGGGTCCAGATCCACGCCTGCCCACAGCCAGAATGATAGTCGATCGGTGTATGCTCCACACTGAAGTCGCATGAGAAGTCTACTCATAAAAGTCAAGGACAGCGCTTATTTAATTCCCAAAAAATACCCTTCTGCATTTCGTACACTTTAACCAATTTAAAGCAACAATTTATTCGGGTAATTTAATTATCTCACTCATTAGATTTGCCACCGAGGAAACCAATTTGTTTACTGCCAATCGCCTTGACTTCATTACAATGAAAGTCGAGAGGAGGAGAGCGGGAACTGCGGGCCTCAGTGTACACGAGCATGTCGAGAAAGTAAACAAAACGGCATTGATCCATTAACTGGGAGCCTTTTTGCCACAGAAACAGAAATTCAATCAATCAGTGCTCAGTTTCCCTGGGCTTTGTTTGTCCACACGTACATAGTGAGGGCAATGACGATGGAAAAACAACGTTAACCCGGAGAAAGGTTCATTGTGGTCAGAGGAGAATGTCGCCTGGCAACAATTAGCCTGGCTTTCTTCACTCGATTGTCTGCCATAAACTGCAGAGGTCGAGACTGCTGCCAGAATTAATTACTGCTCTTATTCCGCATACGACCCGTGGTACCGATTGCCATAATTGAGCGCCATCAAAGGCCAGAGAGCTGCTGAAGTAACTCTGCTTTGACACCGTATTAAGGCAACTGAGGGGAATCACTCCTTTGACCACTAATAGAATCTTTGACCTTAAATTTACCAAAGGTTTTGGAGAAGATATTGCGAGTAGAAATAACCATATTAGACAGAAATTAGTTTAAAAGAGAAATATAAGAGCGTGATTATTGGCTTGAGCTATACTTTATCACTAATTTGAATACATTAACTCAAAAATATTTGGTTAAACTATAGAAAAATGCCCTTAGTTTGTAGCTGAACCATCCTTTCTTCTAAAATACTAAACATCCTATATCTAGGAGGATTTTCATATTACTTCCCTTAAGCAATTGTTGGGCAATTTATTAATCCAATTATCGCGCAGACTGACACGTGATTGATTGGCCCCCGGGCAAGTTCAATGGCGATGTGAGAATATATTCACAATAAGCCATTAAGTCTTTGATTGATTTAACCCTAGATCCAGGAGAGAGACTTTCTGGCCAGCGACCGAGTTCAAAGGGGATCTAAATGGCGGGAAGTTTCGGGATTCAGTCTCCGCTCGAGCTCTAATTTCTTGCCCCGACCACGTCTGTGGCAGCTTTATGATATGTTCAAACATAAATCATGCATGAATGTGGCAGAAAAGCGATTTAAGTGGACTGGGAAGCGGAGACACGGGCATATACACAACTTTGTGCCAAAGTCCTACAAAAGAGAACAACAGGCGGCGGCAAATTGCCCAACAAATCAATCAAATACATCTGACAGAGCTGCTTGCTGGAGCCGGGTCCTGCTCCACAGGACATGTAAATGAAAGCGAGATGAAAACGAAAGCGAAGGCGAAAAGGGAAGAGCTCTGGGCTGTTATTAAAGTGGCTTGTTGAGCGCTTGTTCCGTTCCCTTTCATCCCATACCGGGCTGAGGACTGGTCTGAGGACCGGACATGATGGCCAATGATGCGGATCGATTATTTGGGCCCGAGAGCCAAAGTTTAAAGTCCTCAAGATGCCATCAAATTTTCATGCTCAAGCTCTCGCGAATAGGCCACAACATGAGCGGCATCGCTAATGAGCCAGCGGGACGAGGACACTCCCTTATGGTTTTGCTGATCGTAAAATATGGCCTTTAAAATTGATTCTGAAATATTACGTATACGCCGTATGTGCTTGAATTCTTTCTAGGCGAATTTCATATTCAGTGGCAAACATCATAATATTCTCGTTAATTTCATAGCTACTTTGCATTCGCCTCGGGCCCCAACATAAACATTAAAACAAATTATTCCAGCTCAAGTGAACTCAACTTCCAATCGACTTCATTATGCCACCTGCTCCACGAGAGCGGAGAGCCTCAAGATTCCGCCGGCTGCCGACTGCCGGTTGCCATACGCCAGTTGCCAGCTGCTCATCTGGTCCTGGATCTGCCTCGGCAGTCTCAACTTTAATTGCCAGGACTGGTTCCACCTTTCCGCCCGTTGTTTACTTTGCCTTTTGCAATTTTCCTCTCAACTTTTTCCACGGCCTTCGCCTCTTATTCGCTTATTTTGCCTCCAAATTAATTGTTGACATTTGCATCACAAAAAATATACAAGCAGAAATAAGAGTAAGAACAGAAAACACATCTCGCTGCTGGTCTGTGGACGGGTTGATCCATCCTTCTCCCAATTCTTTTTCTCCATTAATTAGGTAAACTTTTGTGCGAAATGGTATTTGTTTTGTTTGTATTCCAGTTGGTTAAGTGAGCGTTTGTTCAGCTTGATTGGTTGAAGGAAAGGCTGGCCATTCGTCCTCAATTGGGAGCAGATTGAGCCAGTAATTTTACTGAATTTATTATATGCAACTCTGGTTGCTTCCACGCTCAATGCCTAAGTTTCAAAGCTTTAAAACTGCCTTAAAGAGGACATATCCATTATAAATATTAAAATTAAATTACACAAGGGATTACCTTTGGAAAACTCCATCAATATGTGATGTGTTTTACCCATTGGATAATGATATTTCTTGTAAAAACCAATTTCAGCAAGCAAAAGATAAAATCAAAACCACAAAATTGCACAGCTTAGTAAAGCTTTCGTTGGGCACAGCTTCGGCATACAGAGCGTTTCATAGCTATAAAGTGTTATTGGAATTACAAAATTAAACACTCAAAAAGAAAAATTAACATATTTTTAATTAATCGTAAAGGTAAAATTAGCTCTTAAATTAAATACCTATAGTTAATGTTTAAAGATTTCATTTTAGGAAAGATGAGCTCTAAAATTTTAAAAACGTTTTATAGCTATGAACCGGAGTGTTTACGGGTATTTTAGGAACAACCAAATGGCGATATGTAAACATTTTATGTGCAAACTTTTTCACATCTCTCGGAAAACTGTGAGCATAAAAAATGAAACTGCATAGCGAACGACTTCCTTCCCGAACACGGACATGGACATGGTCGCACACAAAAACCTGTCGCCTCCCATTCAACTAACCGATCCAATCCCCAGGCCCTCGCCCACCGCATCATTCACCAAATGCATTACACAAATTGTTCGTTTATGGCAGGTCAAAGGCAGAACTTGAAGCGAAAACCGCACATAAAAACTATTAGGTTGGCCCTTTAGGAACCAGGCACCCGGTACCTGGCGGAGGCAAACAGTTTGCCTCCGTAGCCCGTAGTTCCTGTCCAAAGGTGGAACATCTGTCAGCGGAATTCGGGTATTCAGGCATCCAGGCATCCAGGCATTCGGGCGCGACATCCAGCAACATTTTTGGCAACATTCAGCGGCTCAGCGGTAGACTGTAAAAAGGTAGCTTTTCCTTGGACTACGACCAATATATACCTTCTAGGGTTATTCCCTGAAAAGGATAACTTAGCTTGCCAAGAGTGTAAGTAATAATGCATCGAGATTTCAATGCTGAAGGATATATCATTTGCAAATGTTCACTTTAGAGACAATGTAAAAACGTAAGTATATAGAAATATTACGTTATTATGGACAGCCCTTATGTCTGTACAGAGTCCTCCATATACCCTTGAATGCCACCAGCGAAGGGTGTAAAAAATCGCATCGAAAACTAGCTGACAAACATGTTCCACTCATTCGGAGAGACAGAAACAGGAACGGAGACACGGACATGGACATGGAGGCCCTCTCACTCACTCCCCCTAAACGGATTGACATTTCAATCTCTGTTGGAATTGGAATGCAATGGGTGCGACTCCAACGCCAAAACCCCCCCTTAAACTACCCCTTTTTCTCCTTGAGAGCAGCTTCGCCGTCTTATTTCGTGCATATTTCACAAATTGCATCCGTTTGTCGCATTTGGCAGCCATATTGCAAAGCTAAACAACTTCCGCACGACTGATTGTGAGTCAATTACAAAATTGCATTTCACCCCGTGGGGTTAGGGCCACCCTTGTCCTTGTCTACCCCTATTTTAGCTCTTAGTTTGGCTTGTTTGCAGCTGCATTCATTAGGCCAAAAGATGCTGGGCAACTTATTCGGGTGAAATTGGCCCTGCCAAAAATGGCTGCAAATGTGGAGCAACTTGCATCGTTTAGAGTTTTGGGAAAGTTGTGCCGAGGAGCTGCACAAGAGAGAACATAAAGGAAACCGTTAGCAAATTTGCTGTGAATACAACATTTGGTAAATGAATTGCTAAAGTATTTAACAAGGGCTTGTACTGCTTCTAAACCTAATTTCTAATATAATAATACGGATAATAATATATTATTTTACATTTTTATAGCTTGCATATCCCTTAAAAAGTTCTTAGCCGAATTTCAAATCAAACGTAAAGGGGTCACACGAACCTCAGCCAACGAACCATGAGTGGACCTCCCTTATCCTTATGGAAACCATTAGCAACATCAACTTGGAGTGACCCAAACTAGCCCAGGGATGGAATTGCTTGACCCTCTGGACTAAGCGAAGATTTGCGGCAGAGTCACGTAGAGCGAATAAATTTTGTATGACATTGCCGGCCAGGAGCTGCTGGGCTCCTGGATTTCTGGACTCCTTGGGAGCAGGAATAGGGAGTATGAGAGGCTGCCATCAAAGTAGCGCAAATTTGTAACGGTAATTTAGCCTGGGCGTCCACCGGATTTCAGTTTGGAAAGATGGCTCCGGGAGGGCCACACTAAGTAGCCAGGACCATATTTCACGCAACGACTACAAAACAGACATGACCACGCCCCAGTTGGTAAGCGATGTTGACCACCGCCCACTCAGGCAGTCCCCCATCCCGGGACCCCATCCATTAGATGCCAAATTGAATTAAATGTAAAAATCTTTTGCACGCAATTGAGAAATGGAAAAGTGCAAAATAAATTTATAGACATAAATATGAAAGGAGCGAAAGATGCCGGGGCGAGGCAGAAGAAGAGAGTACTTTTCAGGGCTTTTTACGACTTCCATAGAAATTAAAATGCCTTTTAATGCTGCCAGAATATAAATTAAATGGCCGCATTTCGTTGCCGTTTTATGTTTATTTCCTACCGTGTCCTGGGCCGCCGCCATTGGAGCTCCGCTCTGCGACCAAGTCTCTGGCTCGGCAGCGAAGCGATTTGCCGGTAAATTGAATTGGCATAAAGACAAACTGAAAGTTCTGCCCAATCCATGGAAAGTGTCTCAATTTGTGTACATGTACATCCCCGAAAACGTCGATCCAATACCCGCCGTCTGCTTTTATGGCTGCAGATTTATACTCGCATTGTCTGCAATTCGAGAGGAGTCAAAAACCGTGCGATTTGTCTTATAGTTCGCCCCGTCCCGAGTCCCGGGCGATTACTTTGTTGCCAATTGTTTATGCCATTTAAATTTGTTATGCCCATTTTATGTCTCTTTGCGGTTTTATGGCCAAACTTTTATTTATGTCTCTCTTTCGGTCACGCCAATTGCATTTGATTAGGTTTCTGTTGGCATGGCTGGAGCTGAGTTTACCGGATAGGGCAATGTTTACAGCGACTTAATTTCAAAAAGATATATACTTCAAACGATTAAACTGCCTTTTAATGGTCTTAAATTTGGGGATAAGGTAAATTGGATAGTCCCATTTCACCCACAATTTATACCCAGAATGCGAAACATCTCAAAATATCTATATTCTTTTCTTTCAAAATCAAAACCAGTCACTCATTGACAGTTTAGTCTCAATTATATTGAAATTCATCAGTCATATCTATGCCAAAAGGTCCTTTTGCGGTATGAACTCCATGGAAGGGTCTTCAACAAACCTTCCGAGCCCGGCTTTAACTCAAAGCTTGAATTCGCTTGCAACCTCCACGGTCGACCTGCGGAGTCCCAGTGACCGGTGGCCATACGAAGATGAAGAACCGCTTGTGCTGGAGGACTTAATGGCCTTCGAGAGCCGCCTGATAGAGCTGGGCTCCGAAAGCAGGTCCTGCAGCTTCCCCTGGGTCCCCTTAGTCGGAACGATATTCGCCTGCACAGCGATCAGTGCCTGCCACTGGATACCGAGGGTGCGCGATAGCCAGTCCATAGTGCTAAGGAGTCTGTCCGGACGCGGCGCCTTCACCTTGTCCCTGGCTACCCTCATCCTGACGGTCCTCTTTGGCGTGAGACACATCGTTTACAGCAAGCGTAATAGAGCAATAGAGCTCTCCCGCGACGCCCTGACCCTTTTCCAGCTGAAGTGCGAGAGGAACGGGGAGCTTGTTGAGATTTCGAAGAACTGATTATCTTCAACGCCACATTGATTAGTTACCACATTCGCAGGCATACTACACAAAAGGAGAAAAACAAAAAAAAATTCAAAACAGATTACAGACATGCATTTCATAGTTTCGAAATAAAATGGAAGCCGGCTTACAGATGCATTTGCATTAATACTTTTATTAAGTTTTGGAATCTTATAGATATATATAAATGCAAAGAAGAAGCAGCTAGAGTCGTTTCTTCAAGAAAGAAAATTCAAGGTAAGATTATTTCCCTAAACTCGATCTAGTAAGCCACGAGTTTGTACTAAGACCGACCTAAAACTCACACGCTTTCATTCGATTTTCAACTTCGGAGCTAAAGACAACTCACAGCGGCTAAAGTATTGACAAATTGTATAGTTTTGCTAACACTCTTGTTTTGGTTTTTAATGTGCAAAAATATTTACACTTTCTATAACAGAATTACATATATCTCGGCAGTTTTACAAGTACCCAAAATATTACTTACGCTTCATAATAATTACTCCTGGAATATTTACAGCCTTACAGCTTTTAAATAACGAACCTTGAGGAGATGAATAACAACAACTTGGCGACATTTTCACCCTTTATGGGTCAAGGGAAACGCGATGCTGACATGAAGTTAAATCACGGAACCACTGCTGTGGGATTTGTCTACCAGGGCGGCATTGTACTATGCGCAGATTCAAAAGTCACCCAGGGAAACGTCATTCTATCGAAGAGCATGCTAAAGGCCTTACCGGTGGGTGACCACATCATGGCCACGGTAGCCGGCGCATCCGCAGATTGCTCCTTCTGGATCCGGACTCTTGCCTGGGAGTCTCGCCTGCACGAGCTTAAGTACGGTGAGCCGCTGTCCCTCCTAGCCGCGGCCACAATTATCAGCAATGTGTCGTTGGATGAATGGGACAATGGCCGGAACCTCTACATGGGAATGATACTGGCCGGCATGGACGAATCTGGTCCCGGCTTGGTCCGCATCAACTGCGACGGCTTCATCGTCCGGGGCACACTCTTTGCCGTAGGCAGTGGATCGGAGAGAGCTCTGGAAATCTTGAACACCGGTTTCGACTTCGATCTCAGCGACCAGCAGGCCTTTGACCTTGGCTTTCGAGCCGTCTGCCACGCCTCGATTGAAGATGCCTATACAGGCGGTTCGGTAAGCCTGCATCACATGGTCAAGAATACCTGGAAGACTTTGGGGACTAAGACCTGCAAGGAGCTGCACGAAAACTTCAAAAAGGGCCTGAATTATGCTGGAGAGGGTGAGGACGAGGAGTTGTTACCACCCAAAAGGCTCAAGCTGGTTTAATGTGTTTCTTAATTGTTCTATTTTGATTTCTCAGCATAAAAAGGTACATTTCTTGACCAAATTAAGTACTTGAAAGGGGTCAAGCTGAGCGATTTATAAAGAGGGGAATGAGCATCCACATTTACGTGTGTAAATTAGTTATTGCACTTGGCACACCGGGGTCTGGCCTGCCGTGTTTATTTTGCGACATTTAAAAAGATTTATGGCCACACCTCGCCTGCAAATGGCAGTTGCAGCGGGAACACGGGTCCAGTAAGCAGATTCGAGTTGGGCAATTTGCCGAAAGTCATTAAGTTTGCGCATCGCTGCAACGGCAACGAGATTTTCGCTCCAGCGGAAGGACGGGAGGCGACTTACCAGGGCTCATTTTTATGCAATCCGAAATCCCATTTGGGCGGACCGCCGCCAAGGAGCAGGGCAACTCTTGAGAGGCTCCGGCTGAGGCTGCCATAAATATAATTACAGTTTCATTTCCGGTCCGACTCGAAAGTGGGAATTTCGGCAGGTAGGCGACAACGACGACGACTTGGCTCAGCTGGCAACACGTGGCGGATGAGTAATATGCATGGTGCCCTGCCAGCAGCTGCCTGCGAGCTTAAGTCAGCCGATGGGAGTAGTTGTAAATGCTCAGCGAATATGATTCATTCAGGAATTGTTTCAATTATTTTCAAGCTGTAAAATGAACGATTAAACATGAAAGAATGTGCAATGGATTGGATTTATCCACCGAAATCAGCATTTTATGTTGCTTGCAGCTCTGTGTAATAAAGCTTTTTACTACCGAATCGAGATTTTACAACCTCAGCCTGCAGGCGATATACAAAAAAAAATTCCAAACACAATTTAGGACACTTTTAACTTTAGTTTGCGCCACTATCGCATCGTTCTGTAGCCCATATATATGCCAAAGACCACGCAGCAGCCGAGGAAAGCGCAGCGTAGCTTCTCCGGGTCCAGTTTTGCGTCCCGGTCGCACAAAAGCAACCGGAAAATGGATATGTAAAGCCTGGCGTAGGTACGCGGCGATGGCTGGGAAGTAAGGGTGCACTCCGGGAGAACAACCAAGTCCTCCTCCTCGCTATCGTCGCGCAGATCCACCCGATGCATTATCTCCATCACCCCGTCGTCCGCTGTTTCTCTTAAATAGTGAATGGACTTCACCTCGCGCTCGTGCTTGTGTTCCCTCTCGCGGGTCTGCTCCGCCACCGGGATCCGCTCATCCCCCGCCGTCGTTCGTCTTCGCCACCACCCCCAGAAGTTACCCGCCACTCGCTGCAGCGGCTCCTGGCTGAAAAAGTCGTGGTAGGTGGTGGCCGTACTGACGCTACTCGAGCGCTCGACCAAATCGGTCTGAGCCTGAGCAACCGCCAGCGTCTTCAGTTCCTGAAAGTCAAACGGCTGGGGTTGGGCGTAGGCCTGCTGTTGCCTCTCTCCCTCCCAGCGATCAAAAAGGGTATCCCGATCGCGTTCTTCGCAATCGTAATTGAAGTCCTCCTCTGAAATTTCTGGGTCCTCCCCTTCGGATTCATCCGCCTGGTACTCGCCCTCAGATGCATCGTTGCTGGGGTCATCTTCGGTGGTTGCCTGATACGTACTCTGGTGTTGTTTTTGACACGCAACCACTTCGCTTCTTCGCCGCTCATCGTGAGATCTTTCCTGGCATTTTTCTTGGTTTTTGATGGATCCTCCCTCAAATCTAGTCGTCGCCTGGCTTTCCCCTGCGCCCTGGAAACGTTTGAGAGTTTCGCCTATCTTGGTGGTGATCTCTCTGACCGTATCCAGAGAGAAGGGTAGCTGGAAGCCCAGGAAACTGGTGTCAGCACCTTCCGCTGCGGCATTCGCTTCAGGTGGTTTGTGGAATCTCTTCCGCTCAGCTTGCTTGTGCATCCTGCTCTGCTCCTGCCAGGTCATATACCGCTGAGGCTCCAAGACCGGCTCTTGAAGCTGCTGACGGTACCGAAAGCTACTGCTTGGTGGCGGGTTGCTACGCAAATTGAGAGTATTGGGCTTGGGCCAGTAATTCAGGGTAGGCACTGCGGGCGGAGGCAAGGCGACCCTGGAATCGTAGTGCTGCTGCGGTGGAGGAGGGTTTGGTCGAAAGTTGGGATCCCCGGAATACTGCAGCCTGCATTCCTCGGCGAACTGATGGCGGGCTCGAAACCGGGCTCGCTCCTTGATCAGAGCAATGTGCAGCTGGCGCTCTGCTTGACGCCGATTATGGGGGGAGATCGGGCCCGGAAAGATGCTATAGCTCTGGCACATAATGGAGAGTTGGGCGTCCGAGAGTTGTCGCACCTCCTGGTAAATTGGACGCTGCGGTCGCCCCGGAAGGGCACTGCTTTGCAACATGGCTTGGCGTGGCGTCAATTCCGGGATTGGGGCATATTTCGGTCAAGAAACAGTGGCGAAACTGGAATACTTTAGACAGTTGACAATAATTTTTGTTGTATATTTTTTGAATACCTGAGGTTTTGAATAAAGTCAAACAATGACATTTTGCGTGGGTGTCCAGGTGTGTTTGGGTGTAAAGATTTGGAAAGTGAGAAGTCTTTTGATTTTTTTCTTCAAGTAAACTCCAATTGAAGCTTTCGGATATCTGAAAAAACCAAAACAAAAGCATTTGTTAAAGCCATCGAAATATGCTGGTGTTTTCTTTGTCCCATATTTATACCCTTGCAGGGTATTATAATTTCAGTCAGAAGTTTGCAACGCAGTGAAGGAGACGTTTTCGACCCTATAAAGTATATATATTCTTGATCAGCATCAACAGCCGAGTTGATCTAGCCATGTCCGTCTGTCCGTCTGTCTGTCTGTCCGTCTGTCCGTCTGTCCGTCTGTCTGTTTCTACGCAAGATAGTCCCTCAGTTTTAAAGCTATCTGAATGAAACTTTGCATATAGTCTTCTATATACTCTCACTGCTATATATGTCGGAACGGGCCGGATCGGACGACTATATCATATAGCTGCCATACAAATGTTCGATAAATTTTTAGAAAAAAAATTATAACTTGGCTGTTTTTCAATATTTTTGTATCATTTTTGAGATATAGCCATTTTATATTATTCCAGCTCATTATGCATAGAAGGAGTCATTTCCGACCCTATAAACCATATATATTCTTGATCAGCATTAACAGGCGCATCTTTCTGACCATATCCGGCAAAAAAAATTTTTTATCAATTTTTTCAAAATTTTATAAGGGGTTACATCATTAAAATTCTCAAAATTTGATAAAATTTTGAATTTTTAACTAAGTTTGCAAATTTGTTAACCTTATAAAAACTAACATAACACCGCGTTCCGAATGCAAATTAAGGCATTTTTGACAGAGTTATGGCTTTGTTAGTTTTTAATTTTCTGTTTTTCTCATTTCAATTACCGACTTTCCATCGCCATCGCTCATCAGTACCACCCACCCCGACCAAAAACCAAGGGAAAGGACCAACGACACAGCGATCCGCGAAGCACAAGTTCATCCTAGTCATCATTGTAATTGATGATTGATGATCATCGGATCGGCAGTGGTGAAGCTGGAGGAGCAAGCAGCTGGGATGGCGGAGCTCAAGCGAATGGCAGTGGTCGGATCTTGGCTTCGGGCTAGCTGAAGCCCAGCAGGCGTAAAGTATTGGAATATTTATAACTACTACTACTACTACTACTATAAATGTGTAAATGTAATTGATGGTACAAACAAATTTGAATCAATAAAAAAAGGGAAATCAATGTGAAATTGTGTGGTTTAAGCGGCATTTATTTGGGGGCCTTGGGATTGTGTGGGGAAAAATCTGTTGAAAGCCAAATCTAATTTTTTTCTGAATTTTTAAATTTTTTTCTGAATTTTTAACATTTTTTTAAGATTTTTTAAATTTTTTTAAATATTTTAACTGCCAAATTTGAATTTGAATTTAACTGCCAAATTTGAATTTTAATTTAACGACGATCAGTTTCAGTGTGCCCAGGTGCAGTTGTAAAATAACACCTAAATTTGGATTCAAAAAGGTTTGGGTCCCCGCTAACTTGCGCCGGCTCCTAAATGGTTTGAAACTTGGACAAAATTTACAATATGGTCACACTGGCACGTTTTTCGTGGCCCAAAGTTTTTATAACAGTTTATACCAGTTTTCAGTTGCTTGCTGCTGATTTCTGTTCGCCTGTTACCCCAGTTTGGAAAGCGGCCAAATTGAATGAAAAATTTTGGTCACTTGCATCAGTGATGCTCATCTTCATCAGTGATGCTCATCTGGCTATATTTCAATATTAGGGGGCAATGAAATCGGACATAATGACAGTGATGCTCATGTGCATTAGTGATGCGCATCTAGCTATTTTGCATTAATGGGACAAAATGGCATCTCACTAACTGCCAGTGATGCTCATCTAGCTATTGCTATATTGGGAGGCTATAAAATCTCGGTTAATACCAGTGATGCTCATCTAGCTATATTGCATTATTGGGACAAAATGGCATCTCATTAACTGCCAGTGATGCTCATCTAGCTATATTGCATTATTGGGACAAAATGGCATCTCACTAGCTGCCAGTGATGCTCATCTAGCTATTGCTATATTGGGAGGCTATAAAATCTCGGTTAATACTAGTGATGCTCATCTAGCTATATTGCATTATTGGGACAAAATGGCATCTCACTAACTGCCAGTGATGCGCATCTAGCTATTTTGCATTAATGGGACAAAATGGCATCTCACTAACTGCCAGTGATGCTCATCTAGCTATTGCTATATTGGGAGGCTATAAAATCTCGGTTAATACCAGTGATGCTCATCTAGCTATATTGCATTATTGGGACAAAATGGCATCTCATTAACTGCCAGTGATGCTCATCTAGCTATATTGCATTATTGGGACAAAATGGCATCTCACTAGCTGCCAGTGATGCTCATCTAGCTATTGCTATATTGGGAGGCTATAAAATCTCGGTTAATACCATCTAGCTATATTGCATTATTGGGACAAAATGGCATCTCATTAACTGCCAGTGATGCTCATCTAGCTATATTGCATTATTGGGACAAAATGGCATCTCACTAACTGCCAGTGATGCTCATCAAGCTATTGCTATATTGGGAGGCTATAAAATCTCGGTTAATACTAGTGATGCTCATCTAGCTATATTGCATTATTGGGACAAAATGGCATCTCATTAACTGCCAGTGATGCTCATCTAGCTATTTTGCAATATTTTATGTTTCTTTCATTTGACACCGCTAGAATGCTCTTTTATTGAGCTTATTTAAATTATCCCACCCAAAAAAAAAAAACGCATCCTCCTCATAACTCCTCCTCGTCCTAATCCTCCTTGCCAACGCTCTCTGTCTCGCCATCGGCATCCGGAATTCGGAAAGCGGTTCTGAATTAGATTTTCTAAGCTTAACCAAACTGCATACTACGTTTAGTGATCCAATTGCAATCTGCAAGGGTATACACACTTCGGCGTGTCGAAGTTAGATTCCTTTCTTGTTTATTTTATTTTCCTGAATTTTATATAGTTTTGATGACCTGGCTGCATTTTCAGTTCAACTGTAAAGTTTTTCCTTCATCACTCTATGTGCCTCCTCTGTCAGAGACTCCAATATTATATTTGGATTGCTTTGTTTTATGTCATGGCCTTTTATTTTGTTTGTTTATTTTTTGTTATTTTTTTTTCCTGGGAGAAGGGTTCTCCATTGGGATGGGTTTAGGTGGGGCAGAATGGAAAGGGAGTATACTGTTGGGACCCCGCATAGATCAAAGGCGGCGGAAACTTTAAAGGGAAACTAAAACTGAAAACTTGTTAAAGTCAAGTGCATTTAAACAATTTTTGGGATACTATCCTTCATTTACCTACATAACTTAAAGCTGTTCTTAAGTTTAAACTCATGTATATAAAGTTAAATAATTGCTAGACTCTTAAAAGAATATGAAAGTTAACGTTTATATCCACTTGGTGGAGTGGGTAATTTACACTTAACCCAATTATGTCAATATATTTAAGAATAAAAACTCTTTAAAGGGAATATTTTGGCTTTAACCAAAACGCCACCTAGATTAGGGCCAAGCAAGTTGGCCAAAAGCTTCTGGGCCAAGCTTTTCCTTGCTTATCAACCATGCTTACAGTGGCTTTCAAACCGCATAGAACAAGTTAAACAAATAAAAACGTTTCGTTAAATATTCATAAAGTTTTATTAGTAAACATATATTTAGACTACGCACAACTACAAACATTTTGATGATTCGTAACCTAAACAATTTTCTCTTTTCCCTCTTGGCTGAAAGCATGGTAAACGCTGAAATATGTGTTAGATTTATTTATCTTGTATACTCGGGATCTATGGTGGGTTTAAGTTTACTTTTATAATATGCAATTAATGTGTTACGCGTATAAATTGACAGCTTGTCGCTATTATTGTCATTCAAGAATTCGTTTGCCACGCTTTAAATATAAATATTCTCCATAAAGATTTATATATGTATACTTAAGCTATTAAGTATTTACAAAGCTCAACTATGAACACGAACTTGTAACGGCATTTGTAATTCTGATTCGATTTAATTGATATTTATTAGTTAGTACTTGCATCTTATTTTCCGCTCTACTTTCCTTCCTGTCTTTTCAGTTTGTATTTGTATTCGCTATGTCAGAAAACTCGTAGAATAACCATTAACAAATACTAGATACGAGTCTCAGAGGACTCCTAGTCTGCTAAGAAAATGCAATTGCATGGAGCTCGGATTGTTTACTCTATTTCGTTTCGTTTTGCTTTTAATAATACTAGGCTTGTGGGGGAGAGTGTAATGCAAATTTGAACTCAATTTAATATAATTATATTTAAAAATTATTTACACCGTGAAAGTATCTCCTAATTTAGACGATAAAGTTCTTTTGTTTTCAACTTAAATCTTATTTGTCCTCGCTTTCTGGCTCTTTTACGTTCGGAAAAACAAACTAGATAACGAATGTGTCACATAAATTCGTTGCTGGCTTAGTACTTGTACTCTGGCAGACTCTGCCTCAAATTAATCAATCTGGAAATTAGATGCGACTTGGTCACCCTAAATACTCCGCAAACAAACATGATGACTCCGTCCCAGCCGCGATGCGATCCCGATTCTGATCCCGCGACGACCCTTAAAACTCCTCGTCTTCGTCGTCGTAGTCGTCGCTGTCGCTATCGTTGCTGGGCAGGATGTGGAAACAGGCCCACAGCCGGGACATGTCCACTCATCGTTTGCGGTTATAGGCGCCAAGCGAAGACTGCCTTCATTCCTTCATCTCGTGGCCATTGGGGCCCAGCTCGAGGAGCTCATGGGGCTCGGCATTCAGCTGTGGGATAGAAAATGTATTTAAAATTTGATTGTTTTGAAGTTATTATGTTATTAATTATCCCTGACAATATGTATAAGTAATTATAGTAATCAGACTTACCCTATCCACGCTGGCCAGATCGTTCTTTGACAAATGATTCACCAAAATAGTACCCAGGGCATCGCACATCACATTAATGGTGGTGCGGAAGCGATCCCTAAATAAAAATAGTTATAAATAAATGTATATTCAACTCGTTCCCAGTTCCCCCACTTACAGCAACCAATCGACGGCTATGATGAGGGACACGTCCTTCGGCTCCAGGCCGACAGTGTCCAGCACCATGACCATGGTGACAAGTCCCGCCTGTGGAATTCCCGCGGCTCCGATGGAAGCAGCCGTGGCCGTTATGCTAACGGCCACAATGGTGCCGAAGGAGTAGCTCATTTCACGGTATTGGGCGATGAACAGGGCAGCCACTGCCTCATAGAGAGCGGTTCCGTCCATGTTAATGGTGGCGCCCACGGGAATGACGAAGCGGGTGACACGGGGATCGATGCCCATGTTGTCCAGGCACTTGATAGTCAGTGGCATTGTGGCAGAGCTGGAGCCAGTGCCGAAGGCCGTGGCCAGGACCTGACTGAGCTTGGCAATGTAGCGGTACGGAAGGCGTCGGGTGCCCAGGAAGAAGATCACAGCAATGGTACCTGTGATAGATCGACAATGTTAGATATTATTATACATTTTAATATAAAATAAGGTAAAATGCTTACCAAAGCCATGGAGGAAGAGTCCTATCATGACTGTAATGAAATACCATCCCAACGATTGTATTGTGGCAGCTATCGATTCCATCTCAATGATCTTGGCGGCTATCAGGAAACCAACGCCCAACGGAGAAATCCTAGACGGAAAAGGCATTTCCCAATTAACTTAATTTTTAAGTAGATATATTTCAATTTATTTACCAGATAACCCATGAAGTGATGGTCATCATGGCCTCGCTTAGAGTGGTGAAGAAATCCTGCAGCAGTTGTCCCTTCTCGCGCATCCTGCCAATGGTGGTACCCAGGATCACGCTGAACATAACCAGCCCAAGGACATTGGAGCCCTCACGCTGGGCCGACTTGAATTCCCAGTTCTCCATTGGTTCTAGATAAGAAGATCAAAGAAATTGTCACTTAAATGAGGTTTTCAGAAGGAAAGGCTGGAACTTACGTGCAGGGCTAATGGTAGTGTTCTCAAAGATCTCAGTGCGGTGCTAAAAACGGAAGAGGAGTGAGAATGTGTCACAAAATTGAGCGGGTTTTGAGAAGATATTAAGAATAATATAAGAGACGTTCCGTACTTTTCGAGCTAAAATGTAAAAAAGGTAAAAAAACTATATAATATGACTATCTGAATAGACCCTTCTATCATAAGATTAATTCCAAGCTTCCGTAGAGGTTTTCCAGTATTTTTCCGTTTTCGAAACATTTGAAGCTTTCGTTTTGTCTGTTATTCCCCCTCATTGAGTCGACAATAATCTAATTGTGCGCATGAATATTCATTCGGCCGCCTACCTACAGCATCATGTACCATCTACACGAATGTGCATATAATTATTTATTTATGCGGAGGTACAATGTCCACATATCTGCCACAGCCCCGGTCTAAGTACTCTGATTCAATTTGCGTCTGGGGGCTCCTAAACCGTGCTGATACGACCCGTTCTCCTCCGTTCTCCGGCTCTTCTCACTCTCCCGATCTCGCCGTCTCTGTGCGGTGTGCGATAATTGAAATTTCAGCACAGACGGACGGACTCACGAACCAGCAACAGTTGTGTGTGAAATTCCCCCTCTTGAATCTGGGATTCTGGCGTGTAATTGAAATTGTGGTATCCCTATCATGACAGTTTTGATTATGTGTCGCGCTTTGTTTCAATCAAAGTCCCGCTGAACCGCAAAGAATTGAATAATTGCTACCGTTGCTACCCTCATCGAATCGGTGCTCAACAGTGCGTATGCGCAATGCGACTCACCTGGAACATGGTGGACTGGATAATGTTGTCCGTAAACATGTTTCTGTTCAAAAGGAAAATTCAAGTTAGAGTTAGTCTATGGCATAAATAAGGAGAGACACCACCACTCACCGCACCAGGTCCATAAGAGTGTCTGGGGTGAGCACCTTCGAGGCCTTATCAATGCTCTCCGTCTGGGTCTCCACGATCTTAGCTCCCTGGCCGGGACGCAGAGTGGTGACCAGACAAATGCCCAGAATGACGGCTGATATGGTGGTCACAAAGTAGTACGTGATGGCCCTGAAAGGATTGAATATTAATTATTAAATATATCTATCTTAAGGTGACTTCGGAAACCCTACCTTGTGGCAATCTTGCTGGACATGCTCAAGTCCAGGCCGCCAATGGCGCTGGTAATTGACGATACCAAGAGCGGCACAATCAAACATTTCAGCATCCTAAAAAATATGATATTAAAATATAAACATTTGAATAAAAATCAAGAGTATTTGTTTTAAATGCCTTTTTTATTGACTACTTACCGCAGGAAGATCTCTCCTGGAAAGGATATGTACATGATCTCTCGCTTCGTCCACTCGCCTGTGCTATTTTTGATAATAAAGCCGACGAGTCCTCCCACGAACACACCAATGACGGTGGCCATGGTAAGGACATTCTCCTGCATAAACGCCTTGAACTTGCTCTCATCTTGCTTGGGTCGCGTCATGGTGGCAGTCCTTGGATTTGCTTAGGACCTGGACAACCCTGGGTCCTGCTGGAAACCCTCCTCACGCAGTCAATACTTCCGCCCAAGGCGATCTTGTTCTAGGGGTTTAAGAAGCTTCAGAAATCTCCGTTCAGGAAAGTTTCCTAAAAACAAAGATGAAAAATTTGTTATTTAGTAAAAGTAAAGCTTAAACATTATTTTCCACTTAAAGAGTACCTAGAATTAGCAAATATTCTCTATACAAATTAAATAGGGAATTCAAGTTCCACTAAAAACTGGTTCCACACTGCTGCTGGACAGATGTTTTCAAGGGGTTAAGGCAACAGCGCTTCCTCCTCACGGGGCGAACATCGATCGACGACTGAGCTTTCGCACTGCGCAGATATTACAACCCCCGAAACGGGGGAATTCACGCAGCTGGGCTTTTGTGATGTGTGTGCGCCTCCTCATCCCTGGCCGCTGAAGAGCGGGGTGTTACTTTCGACGCGAGCCCGGACGGATGTTGTTCAATGCTGGATTTATATTTGCATTATTTTGGAAATGCCTTTCGAGGGCGGAGGGCGGAAGGAAGTGGTGCAATGCCAGCAATTCAAGCAAATAAATACAAAAAACATTGCCCAGCAATTAAGAAGTTAGCGCTTGTTGTTTAGCACTCATTTAACACCGACACTGCAAACCCATTATGCACAAATGCTGTGAAAACAACAGGCAGCAGCGCATTCCTAGAAAAATGCAGCTCAATTAATCGAAGCTGGGGAACGTGTCAAACAAATTAATTTACATAAACGTTCAATTAATGAAAACTAATTCCCTTCCTCTCGATGGCGGTGCAAGGGCAATATGCCAGCGACGGTGATCTGTGCGATCCGATAGTGTCCGATACGGACTTCACAGACTGACCCACATTCTGAGCACTCGCCGTCGCATGGTCATCGCAATATCCTCTCAATTGGCATTTGTGACTCGCCATTCGGGATTAATCAAGAAAATGTTCACACTTCGGCACAGTTTAGCCAGTTGTAAGGCAATTGAGGAGGAGACAAAGAACCACTGAGATCACCGCGAACAGGGTTGGGGTGACTAAACAAGTGGCTGAGATCTCTTAGTTAGATTAAGTGGATTAAGGGTCTTGAGAGTAGTTTACACTAAAAGGGGGATTAAAGATTATTTAACTGAGACTTTGAATATTTTTATTAACTTGAAGACCTATTTGGTATTAAGCAGAATTCTTAAACAAGTTTGTAGTTTACTAGATATTTTTTAGAAATTTTAAATTAGTCTTCCTATGGAAGTTCCCCTGTAAATCCAACAATGATATCACTGATCACAATTCCCTGTGTGCTGCACGCCTTTTGGTATGATAATGTCGTTATGTGTTCGCGGTGGGGCACTTGTGGTTCACCTAATTGATGTAACTACAGAGCAGAGCAGACCTGCAATTGAGCCGCCGACTGCGTCGATTCTGAGTGGATGATTGGCATGTGCCCAGGTCGGGGGATGGGTATTACTTGGGGCAGGTTCCCATTGACATAAACACCTTTAGAGCACCCTAAATTGCTTTTAGTCCAAGCAATGGGACATGTACCATAAAAAATGTGCCATACTAAACTAGACGTTTGTCTGAATAGTTCAATTGGTGAACTTAGGCTTGCACTTGTGCTTCAGAAGGTAGAAGTAGTTTAATTATAGATAAGAAATCAATTTAATTAATCTAGCGGAACTCAAGTATTTTGCTCGAGCACCAGTCTGAGACTAGCAACTTATTTATTTATTTACTGGGCCTCGCTAGACGTTATTTATTCATATTTTTTCATTGTGAACTTGGCCGTGAATGAAATTGTTTACAGATATTCGTAGGCAGATGTAAATTTTTGAGTAATTTGTCGCAGTTGCATTTAAAATTCAATTGCTGCGGAAGTTTCATTGATCAATGGGCGTTTTCCATCACTCAAGTTCATTGACAAAAGGATTGGTTTCACACTAAGCGGAAGTCGATGAAACAGTCATCTCAATTGGGGGGAAATGTAATACCCACCGGAGTGATCGTGAACTTGATCTTGTTGTCTTCATTAGCGTGGCTCTAAAACACGAAGCACTAATTGATTCATGAATCGTAAACTAGGAAAGGGAGGGAACGGTTCCCGGAAAGGTTTCCATTTCCAAAATATTCTATGGAAATATTTAGTCTCTTGTGCATTTTTGATTGGCAGACAGTTTACATGACTGCAAATGCCGGACAAGTTTATTATTGTTGATAGTCAAACACAAATATATATATGTCCCGAGATGCATACTAATTAATGCGCTGTACTTTGGCTTATATAACGCACGGGTACTATAACTACCCAGCTAATTAATGCAATGCAAACTGAATCCAGACCCATGTTCGAGTTGCAAATTCATTGTCAATGCAAATTGATTTGCATTTCGAGGGGATGGCTGCCAGGGGAGGCCGCTGACCCACCCACTTGTCTTTGATGTGAGGAAATTCATTAGAAAAGCGTCTAAGGAGAACCAGTTTAATCCGAACTGAACACAGCCTAACTGAAAGGCTTTACAATGTTTGTAAAATAAAAACAATTAACACCATTTATTGGCTACTCGTAAAACCTTATGTTATTAATTGCATTTTCCATTAAAAGCCCTGAAATTTTTTACAAATAAAGTTTAGAGGAGAAGAAATATAATAGGTATTTATTTTGATAGTACTAAGGAATATATTGAGACTGATAGAAACTGCAACTCTTCATTTGCAAAAAAAATATATTAAATATGTAGCTCAGTTTTTATTTATTTTTAAAGGTTAATAAGTGCATGTACTACGTTTTATATACACAATATAGAAAAATACACCTTGTAGGTATATATATGACTAAATAATCTAGACTCGTCCGATGGCCACAATCTATAGACTGGCTGTCTGACTATCTCGAAACGGTAGCGCAGCTTTTCCATCAAGTTTCGCCTTATCTGTTGAGAATCACTCTGGTTCCGCAAAAATGAAACCGATTTAAACACGCGACTAGCACGCAGATTAAATATTTTTAAATATTAAGATAAAACTGACTCATTCTCGATTCGAAGTTCCAATTTGGAACAGTATTAATATTGTCTGTTCACGCGTCCATCATATAAGACGATTTTATTGGGGTGAGAAATAAGGAAAGTTCTCAGAAATCAACAAATATTTGATTAGCTTATCTCGCCAGAGATTATATTATTTGCAATACTTTATATATATTATCTCTCATTTTTGCATTATTGTGGCGCAAGAAGAGAGATAAAACTATTTTGGTGCATAGCGCAAATAAAATGCATTGTGCGCTAAAAATAAAAAAAATTAAAAAAGAAAGCAAACTGTCTGACACGCCCCCGTCTATGCAGAGGCTGGTAGGCGGTTCTATCAAGGTCAGTGGGGCGGCTGTAGTTCAGAATCTTATCAGTCCGATTAATCAGAAATTATTCACGCTTCTCTCGTGTGCCTCTAAGGAAGAGTAAATCGATGCAAAGTCATTGAGAAAGTAAATAAAAGTTTACTGCCTATGATAAATTCCTTTTAAATATATAACTAAAATTAATAGTATTATTTTCTATATTTTCTAAAATTATTCATGAAATTTTATAAGTAAAAATGCATTACATGATAGGTTTTAAAATTATTTCCATAAAGCGAGTACATTCTGACATTATATTTAGATATAAACTGTTTATACCCAGCTGGCATAATTATTTATAGACTTAATAAACTATTTAACAAATAAGTTTTCCTATCATATGCTATGGCTCTTTACCAATTGTTAGCTCTTAGTTTAATACTATTTGTTAGCTTTAGATAAATAAATAAAAATAAATAAAGTTTTCCTATCATACAATTACTTTATCAAACTATCAACAGAAGTCATCCAATATAACTAAAAGTTGCACCTTAAATTTGATTTATTGATTTGTTAATTGTATTTCTAAAAGTTTAACAATATATTTTCTATTGACTTTTAAACGTGTAAATATTTTACGAGTCACTCATGTCCTGTCTTAACTTTTTTTATGATCTGTTATAGATTAATTGTAGAAAAAACAGCTGCAGCTTTCGACCGGCAAAATAAAAAACTTACCCACTTCCAATGAGATATTCTCTTGAAAACAAAAACAAAGAATTGAAATTATATAACAAGGGTATAAGAGTCCTCAAAAGGATTTCACAAGGTGTTTTTAACTATTTTCAACTGATAATCACAGCACAGAATGCATACAACCAGGTTTACATAGTCTTTTTCGATAGCATTTAATTGTTTCTTGCAACACTTATGTACTTTAATGGTCTTCATCTGCTTTGCAGTTCTGCGAGCACTTACAATCAAAAGCATTCACATTTGCCTCAGGTCGGGCATTAATTTTGAAACGTATTTATGCGAACCCTTCAGGCACGGGCCCAAGAACGTTGGGGGAGGATCGGCTTCGGGATTGGTATTGGGATCGGTAGCGCGGCGTTATTGCGACTGACTGATCTGTCTCAGCTATTCCGATGCCGATCTGGTCGGGTCTGTTCTGCTGGCAGCGGCAGTAGAACCTTTCTCGTCGGTTTGTAAAACAGTACTAGTAGCTAAATCGAATTCAAATTCGAAATATAGCCAGCTACCGCGCAAAATGCTCCCTGGCTGCGGCGTCGGCGTCGGCGTCCGTCTCTGCGGGTGTGCAGTGTGTGTGTGTGTATGTGAGTGTGTTTGTTTCATTCATCAAAAGCCGCTGCTGCTGGCGACTGCGCTGCTCTCGCGACTGCGAGCATCTCACGTAACGCATACGCAGCGTAGGCCGCGTAATTTGCCGCGCCTTGTTTCGCCTTCCTTTACTACGAAGAGTGCAGTGCAGTGAAAGGAACTCATTACGGCCGAGTCCTGGCAGGTTCTTGGCATCCACTTTCACTCTCGATTGCTTCCTTTTCATTAGGCGCTGCATTGAAGCCACACCGCACCGCCTTGATCATCATCCTCGCATTGTTGCTAATGCCAATCAGGGGTTTCCAAGGCTATTCCTCCTCGCGCTGTACAAAAGGAAAGCGAGTTTCTGGTTAGATCTGGTTTATTACGACACCGCCGGATAAGTGGGTCAAGTTTGCACATTACTCAATCCCAGCGGCGATTACGTCCCATAATGCCAAAGATCGCGACAAAAACACCCCGAAAAGTAGCCCAAACAATGGCCATAACCATTGTGCTACTTGAACTTGATTGAGAGTGCCCCGGCATACACAAAGGCCTGGATTCTGAGGCAAGAAAGTGGGATGGATCCAGGCCTAAGCTCGGCGAAAGAATGCTAGTTGGGCATTTCCGGTTTCGTATTCGTAACATAATAAATATCAGCAGCAGAAATAAAGTAATAAAAATCAGCACAGCTGCAGCTGCCTTTGATCCGCTTCAATTCGATTTGCCTTGGGGGCCGGGGCCAGTTCCATGCTGGTGGGAAATGAGTGTGTGCTGTGTGCTCTAGCTGCGGAAGAGCAGGCCGGAGGATGGGATGCGGCTAAGTGGCTCCCAGTTGACAGTGCTTGGCGTAGTCCCTAAACCTAAACCGTGGTCGGCAGCGGCCGTGTATGCGCTGCCCCCTTTCTCATCCGAAGAGGTGAGCACACACACATTCGGACCGGAACTGTCGATCTTCATTTTTGACACTGGACACAACACCACGCACACATGAACACAGGCTGGAAATTGCACATGTTGCCATGTTGTGGTGTATAAATAAGTAAATAATTAGATAGCTATTCGGCCGTCCATCCGTCCGTGTTGGTGGTTGGACCCAAGTTAATTCGGAAAGTGATTCGTAATGAGGATGAGCCTTTGGAGGGGGGCTTAAGAAGCGATCAAGTTGGAACCAGATTGAAATCTTGATTTTGAATATCAAAACAATGGCATTAATGTGCAGATTATGGATAATTATATTAAAATCTTATCATTTCAGCTGCATAAAATACACAATATACACTCAATTGCTTATTTATGTGAAGTAATCAAAGCATTGTGGTTTACTGTTGAAGTCGCCTATTTCTATAACATGTAACCAAGCTGCACTTATTTTACGGATCCTATCTAAGAATATAAGAATTTATGTACGATTTTATGTATAAGAAAACTTGAACTGAGAAAATACAATAACATTTTGATAGGAATACAGATTAATACGAAAGTAAATTTGCTCCACAAATGATACATTATTTTTAACTGTTGTTTAATCGGCAAAGAATTTATTCAAAACAGAAAACAATTAGAAGTAAGACAAATTCAATTGTAATTCCTGGAGTTTGTTAATGCAAACATCTGGCTTTTGAGAAGGTTTTCACACTCATCCCTTCATAAAAAAAACCCAAGTATTCAAGGTGTTCCAACTTTCCCAAAGAAAACATTCAAATTGTACTTGTGTTTTAACTATTTGGGTGCCAGACCTTAGAAATTTGTTGTTAATTGCTTATGAACTTTGGTAATTATTCCCAACTTAACAGAATGAATCATAATGAATCATACCAGGACAGCCTGTGAATGCATAAACGTTGATTTGGTTTGATTTTCGGATAAAATTTATATTGAATTAGTCGTGTGGAGAAAGTATAACCATGTAAAAGTAGGCCTTGAGTGATATTAACCGGTAAAGTGCATACTTACTGTTATTAATATTGCTGTATAAATATAACTTTGTGTTTAGGGGGCTCTGATGAACATTATTACTTTATTAATAACCCTGCAATAATAAAAAATTAGTAAGTTGAACGGTTTAAAAGACAAAATAACTTACCTAACGCTCCAGAAAACTTCACCTTGGACTTCCATGGTAGATTTCCAGCCCCTCAAGTCCTTATCCCCCCAAAACCAACAGTTGAAAACGCTTTAGTTTGATCGATTTCGGGAAAACTTTGAGCAATCAACGCCTCAAGCCTCGCCTCATATATTAAACATATTTATTTTAAGTGTAAACATATTTGTATTGATTAAGAATTTCAAGATCACAAATCAGATTTCAATTAAGCTTAGTAAAAGTGAACGAATTCTTTCTCCTTTCGCTTCCGCTTCCGTTTCGAAATGGCAACATAAGACGACGTGTGGCAAGGGGCCGAGGAGTCATCTGTCCTGGCAGCCGCGCCTCTGGGTATTTAAAAAGTGCGTGTGATGAAATGGCAAACTTAGTTTTTAGCTCTAAATGCTACAGCTACAGTAAAAGTATAGGTAGAAAAGGATTTGCGGCAGACACGTAGTAAAATGATAAGGTATACAGTGTGCTCTCGACGCGAAGATGATGATGATGCTTTGCGCAACAGTTGGTTCCGCACAACAACCACCACCGCCGCAGCACCATCGTGGCAGCTGCCGGACGAGCATGCGAATGGTAGGGTTAGGGGGGCACGAGGGGTAGCTAGGTAGGTGTGTGTATCTGCTGCAGTTGTTGTTTTGATCCGCCTCGAAGCCTACTCCTCGGTCTTGGGCCGCCTAAACAGGAGGATGTGCGGCTCCGGCTTGTGGATCATGTAGTGGATCCATCCGCGCGACTGCTGCACACCGATCGAGCGCCACTCGGCCTCGGTCATCAGATGTGTCTTGGGCACCATTTTCACCAGCTCCTTGGGCAGCACCACATGTCTGCGGGATTTACAGTTTCAGCCTTTGGGTTACTCTCTCTCTCTGCGGCGCGCGCACTCACCTGTACTCGTACTGCTCGTCGTAGTATTTGTCGGAGTAGTAAATGTCCTTGCTCATCTTTCTGGTTGTGTGGATTTCCTTCTGGGACTATCGGAATGCGGCGGAATGTGTGCGAAAACTCGGCGTCTGTTTTTTGCGTGGGGGAAAGCGTCTTCCTTGATCACCTCGCTCTCGAGTCCAGCTGCTTCCTCTCTAAGGATTTATAACACAACGCGAAACAGCGCTTATTTGGCTTCGGCTTCAGTGGCTTTTATCACAATTTGGTTCTATAGGCATCTACAAATAAACGTTTTTAATTTAATTTAAAAGCAAAAAAGTGACGCGGTCCGAAGTAGTGAAAAAGTGTGGCCAGGTGAAATTCGGCTAAGCGGTTAATTTCATGTCAAATGTAACAAACGGTGTCAAATGTAGCAATGGGGGTAGAAGGTATGTAAAACGGGGTCGAATACCGAATCGGTAAGTAAAATGGTGTAAAATTAGTGTGGCCAGATGTCTTTCTCTCAGAAATCTCAAATGGTTTAAATTTCCACTGACGATCTGGTACTTTTGGTCGCTCATTAACGGCAAGTCTGGTATCACTGGTGCGTTGCCAGACTTTTCGGTCATTGGCGGTTATATTTCAAATAAATATAAAATGTAGCTGCAATTTAAAAATAGGATACAATCTAAAAAAAAAAAACAACTTATACCCTTGAAGGGTATTGTAATTTTAGTCAGAATAATATATATTGTTGATCAGAATCAACAGCCAAGCCAAATCGAAATAGTTATAAAAAGGCTATAAAAATTGTCAAAAACTCCAGACAAAATTAAATTTTCTTCATTCTTGTACCTTCTAATTCTTGCCCTAATATGTAAACCTTATAAAAACAAACAGAAAACCTTTCCGAATTGAATTTGACGAATAAGCATTGGGTCCACTGATCCACTGGAACACAATAAGGGTATACAAACCATTAAACTGTAGTATTTTCATAAAAAAAACCGTAGCTATTAGAAACCCCACCTAAGAGCGTACAAAAGCAAATCGCTAAACACTTGACCACTTGGCCTGCTTCCCACACAAACTAATCGCCGGCGCCAAGCATAAATATGCGCTTCAAATGGTCTGACCCCTCCTGACCAGCCCTCTGCCACGCCCCATTCTGTCTGCGTGAAAGGAAGGTCCTAAAAGGCTGCCTGCACACACATAAATTCACCCAAAATGCTCACCACGAAAGGCGGAGGCGGAGGCGTTGGCTCTCAGCCCGTGCGAAATCTTACATAAATTTCGCGGTGCGGACAAGCCGAAAAGGAGTGCATACCGCGAGAAAGGAAAACGAAGAGGATGAAAGGATTGCAATGTATTTGTTTAACTCTGGGGAACTCTTAAGTGTTGCGCTCGTAATACTGGGACGGGATGAAGACCCAGTTCTTGGCCAAGTCGTTGATGGCCTCCTGCAACAGCCGTGACAGGATTTCCATGATGTTGCTACAGGTAAAATGGGTATTAATATTAAGTAGTTACAAATAATAATCATCATACTTCCGATCGACCTCCGTGACCGGTTCCCCTGGCACATCTTCATCAGGATTCACCACCTGCTCGTAGGTCTTCACCGTCCTCTGCCGCTTCCGCTCCTGATTGATGCGCATAAACTTGGACTTGCTGAGGTACTTCCAGAACAGCTTCTCGAAGATGGTGATTCGCTGGTCAATGGCCATGCTCAGGTCTATGATCTCGTTGGAGCAGAGTCGGTTTTTGGACATCAGCCGGCGGATAAGCTCCCTGCGTTCCGCCTCAGCACGCTGCTCCGCAGTCGACGGCGGCTTTGGTGGCCCAACTCCTGCTTCATCGGCTTCATCTGCTTCAACTCCTGGTCCAAACTGGGCACAGGGAGAAGGTCCTGCTGTGGGATCGATCGTATCGCCTGGCTCTACGTCCTCGGATGTGTCCGAAGCGGGCTTAATGGTGGTGCGGATGTTTAGCTGCAGGTAGACGTGCTCCAAGTAGCTCTCCTCTTTCCATTTGGGGTCGTCGATCGATTCGATCTCTGACAGCTCCTGTTTGGCGATCACGGTGGCGCGGTCAAGGATGCGGTGCACCTCTAGCACGATGGGAATGCGCCGAAAGTGCACCAGACGCTCGAGCAGCGTCACCGAGATCACGCACAGCTTCGAGTGGTGGCTCTTGAGGCGGAAGATGGGCGGATTGAAGACCACCGAGAAGAACTCATTGATAATGTAGCTGTTAGGGGAAAGAGTGTAAAAGAAAATTAATTATTTATATAAATAAACCTTTACTACATTCTAACTTCTTTTAAATTACCTCTGCCAGCGAAACTCCAGGCACTTCTGACTGTAGTTGTGGACATTGACCAGCTGCGTCCGCTCCTCCCGCAGCCCGGCCTCGACATTCACGCGGTTGGGATAGATGACATACATGAAGTCGTTGCACTCGCGATCCTTCAGGGGCATATCGGTCTCCTCATTGCTGTCGGTCATCACGCCACGAGCTTTAATCTTGTAGCGGGCCTTGGAGTTGTTGTAGGTCAGGAAGACCTCAGCCTGGGGAGAAATATTTGATATTTGATTTGTGATAGAGATATATAAATATGATTATACCTCATTCTCGTAGTCCAGGGGCCGATAGTCCACCAGCAGGGGCCACACACTCTGTCGCGGCACTGTGAGATTCATGTTGAGCAGCTTCAGGCCCCGGTCCCTCGATGAAAACGAGAAGGACAGATGCGACATGGTAATGTTCTGCACCCAAATGGGCTGGGTGGTGTGATAGAAGTTTTTTATGTTCACAGGCAAGAGCTCTGTGGTGAGCAGGCACTTTTCTGGATGAAAGTCGGAAATCTCCAGGTGAAAGTGCCACAGGAACTTGCGCTTGTCGTCGGTGCTAAAAAAAAGAAAAATACGACTCTTATTATACCCAAATCTATCCTTAATGCTAAAATACATTCCAAGTACCCGTGTCATAGTATCTTTTGCCTTTTTCGTTACTAAAGAACTTACTTAACTTCGTAGGTGAGCAGATGTTCGCCGTACAGGAAGAAGTAGGCCGTGGTAGTCAGGGCCACCACTTCGTCGGGCTTGATGACCATTATCTCCTGGTTAATGTGGAGCAGCCTGCGGTGTGGACAGTTGAAGAGGTGTCGATACTGGTTGAAGCCAACCTGTGTCCTTAGCGGCTGACATTGGCAGTTCTGGATTCGCTTCAGGGTCAGGGTGGTCTCGGTGGACGCGAGGTTACGAAGCCAGAACACGACCTTCAGGGGTTGACTGTGGATCTGACGGATGGGTATCACAATGGTGTGCTCGTGTTCGGCGCGATTCGAGCGCAACTTCTTGTTCAGGCTAAGCTTGCCATCCGAAAAAAAAGGAAATGGTCATATCTAGTAATCTAAAGGATCATTATACAATGACTCACCCCGTTATGCCGAAGCTCTCCCAGTAGTAGATCTTCAGGATCGGCGGCCGGATAATGGTTAGATTCTCTACCATTAATTTTTTGTAGATGGGATTTGGCTTGAGTTCGCCCCCGCATGGCAGCGGTGGCTTACTGGGAACCGTCGGCACCTCTGACATATTTCACTACAAAATATATATACTATTCCAGACTGACAGTTCAGGCTCAAGGTGCTGATACAATGAGGTAAGAAATTAAATATATGTATATCACATTTTCTGAGGACAAGTCTAAAATGCAATCAAAGAAATTGTGATATATGACGTAAGAAATTTGTTATCGGAGGGCATGACTAACTTGCACTTATCTATCTCAATAAGTAGTTTAGTAGCCACTTGAAAGTCCATATTTGATAGACATTCTTAAGACCAAAACTTAATATTTACACTAGACTTTCTTTCCCGCAGATATCTTCCGTCACGTATGATGCCTGAGTTGAGTATAAAACAGCTATAGTCGCATGTCAGGCCATCACTCTTAGCAAAATGTTTACTAAACTCGCGATTCTCGGTTCGGTATTGTGTCTGCTTTCCTTGGTCGGAGCTTTTGAAGTGACACCATACATTGAGGATGGTAAAAAGGAATCGGCCCGCTAATATGAATGTTTCTAATTCTTGAAATATTCCTTAGGGATCCCACAGGAACTGAACATTACCACAGGCCCATTCCTTAAGATCGGCCATGGCTATTATTACATTGAACTGACGACTAAAAAAAATTGGTTTGATGCCTTTGCATCATGTCGCCGGTTAGGCGCAAATCTTGTATCGTTTGAGACTATTCAGGAATGGGATTTAGTCAATCAGTATCTCTGGAAAAATAAGATTAACAATATATATTGGGTCTCGGGAACCGACTTGGCCGTTCAGGGAAAACATGAATGGTTCTCAACCGGTCAACCCATATCCCTTAAAATATGGTATCCTGGAGAGCCAAATAATATGAATGGAGTGGAGCATTGTGACTTGATGGGAGACAAAGCAACCGAAAACAACTACAACACGCTGAATGACTGTATTTGCGAGTATAAGAGTCTCTACATATGCGAAGCGCCACAGCCAAAGACAGCGTCGTTTGTTATTTGGTAATAATGTTATCCAGTTCATATAATATTAAATAAAAGCAATTTGAAAAAAGTATTTACCCAAATATTATTCGTAAAAGAACAAACAGTGACAGAAAACTCTGTATAATTATTCTTAAATAAAGAGCTGAGCGAAAGCAGCAGCTTATAAGTAGGTAATCTTAACTAAACAAAATTGTTTATTGTTTTATAGAGTGAGTACGAATCTTTTTCTGCCAGATAATATAACTAGCTTGCAATTATCCAACTATCTAGTTTGCTATTTGAAAAGCTTTGCTGCAAGACTCTTAATAAACAGATATTAATATTTACTTAACTACAAAACTGCCTGTAAAAGTATATATATCTTTACAGATATCTTTCGAGTTTTATGATCCTCGAGTTCAGTATAAAATAGCTGAGCTTGCAGGCCCATTCATTAGTATTCTCAAAATGCTTATTAAACTCACAATTCTCGGCTCGATATTGTGTCTATTTTCATTGGCCGGAGGTTTTGAAGTGACACCAACCATAGAAGATGGTAAACTTAAATTGTACTGTACAAATATCTGAATTACTAACTCTGTAAGTGTTGCTAGGAATACCCTTTATAAGGATCGGCCATGGGTATTACTATATTGAACTAAAGACTACAAGGAACTGGTTTGATGCCTTCGCTGCTTGTCGCCAAATAGGCGCCAATCTAATAGCTTTTGAAACCACTGAGGAGTGGGTTGCAATCAATGAGTTTCTCTGGAGATACAAGATAATGGCCCAGTATTGGACTGCAGGCACTGATCTGGCAAATCAGGGAAAACACGTATGGTTGTCAACAGGTCAACCAATATCGTTAAATCTTTGGGCTCCCACCATGCCAGATAATTACCAAGGTGTAGAGCATTGTGACGAGTTGGGATATAATGCTGTTGAGACCAACTACAACTCCCTCAATGACGACCGTTGTGATAAAAAGAACCTTTATATATGTGAAGCCTCGGAGCGAAAGACAGTGTCGTTTGTTATCTCGTAATATAAATATATAAAAAAGTGTTTATAAATAAAAGCAGCTTGATAACTTAAAGAAACCTTTTAATGGTCTGCTGGAATAAGAAAATAAGTAGAAGAAAAACGATATTATGCAAGGCACCCATTGTTGAAATAACTCTTTAGATACACCGCAAAGTGAGAAAGTCTGCGGGCGACTGTGTACAGTGTACACCAGTGCGTATGAGTGTTCTTCGATAATCCCGTGTGCAATTCGTTTTTGTTTGCGAATTGACAAAGTGCCAGAGGCCAAGTCGAGGGCAGCAAAAAGCGAGCAAGAAAAGGACATTAGCGCCGCTGTGAAAAATAAACCTCCTGCCGAGAATCGAATACACGCACACCTGTATTATTGCAAGAATGTGTCGTTGTATGTGTACATAGGTAAGTGTAGCTGCAGATGCAGATGTAGATACGTATACGTGGGTGACTGCAGTTGAGCTTCATCGGAAAAACATCGCTTACAGTTAGTGCGCTGACAGTGGAAAAGGTGAAAGACCAACAGCAATTACAGTACAGTGGAGCCAGCCAAGCAAAGCAGTTAAGGCAAGGATCCTTCCTTGAAATATAATTTATATTCAGGATCAACAGGATACAACAAAAAAATAACTTGAAATATATACCTATAGAAATAAATATCAGAGCTAGATAGATTGCAATGACTTATTCAATACAACTTTTCATTGCCTTAGAAGGTGGATATTTGATTTGATTTTTGTTGGGTGATTAGTGAGTTATTAAAGCTTATTTTCTTTAAAGTACCAAGACGCTGAAGATCTGGTTTAAAAAAGATAATATACTCTTTTAACTTACATATGAATTTCCTGTTTTTTTAATGTTTTTTAAAAAAGAGTTCATTCCTTGTCCGCTCCTCATGTCCACTGTCCTGACAGTAGCTACAACCTGTGTGCATTAATCACAACCTTTGACAGCGTCGCTGCCACGCTTATCAGTCATGTCCTTGCAACAGCCCCCTCAGCCCCCTCATTCGTGCCACTATCAACTCCCTCTCGCCGCCCATCATCAGAAATCTGACATAACAATGGTGGAAAATGGTCTATGACCAGAATACAGGAATCCCCGAGAGTAACACGGCAGCTGCAATTGTCGGTGACTTTTCCTTCTTGTTGCTCGTGCTAGAGTCCTTTTTGAGTGATTTTCCGAGAGAAATACTCTCGCTCTCTGTTCCAAACTTGCCATCATTCCTTTCCACTCAAACCGATGCATTGCCACACGTTCCAGCTCGATGGCGACGAACTTGATGTTTTTAAGCAAATATTTTGCATGGCCTTTTTTTCTGTGTTTATGTTGCAAGAGCTGTTGGCCAGCGACAACTTGTTGGCCAATTGTTGTGGTTAGACTTTGAGCTGCCCAAAGTTAGGGGGCATGATATGGGGGGTTTTCGGGGTCCCAAAGCCCTTCATGGCCCAGTCAGCTCCTTCAGAGTGTCGCTGGCTGCGCATAATTATGGCTTAATTTGCAGCTGAAGCAGCAACTAATTACTACGGCAAAAAACTTGACTAGTCCTTTTCTTATTTTTTTGGCTAAGAGCACATGGCAATTAAAAACTTTTTATGCAAGACATTTTTTAACAATGCCCCTCCCCTTTCGGCAGGTAAACTTGGTCCCCAGGAATCCTTGCTGTTGCCTTTTCTGTCGCGCTTCATAATTGAAAATCACTTAGAGCGTGAAGTGAGGAAAAACATTTTCCCAGCTAGGCGAGGGAAAAGCATTCTTTGGAATAAGATGAGCCACTGCTTAAAGCTGATAATGCGACACCTGAGAGAATCAGAAAATGCACTTTAACACCATTAATTATTGAAAATAATTAGCCGAAAGGTTGCCAGAATTTTTAATTGCGGGTTTTTTTTTCTAAAGCATCATATTATATTATTAATGTTGTGTCAATTTTTTTAATAACCACAATATTGTATAGTTTGACATGCATTTTTTAATTTTATGTGCTTTTAATAATGCAGAGATTTTTTATTCACAGCGATAGCTTGCAATAAAATTTAAATTTTTCTAGTAAAAAGAGATCATAACCATACTTAGTAGATAACTTTTAGCTAAGATACAAGTACAGTGACTATTTAATAAGAAACAACGACACAAAAGAGCTAAAAAATGGCCAAACTACCTCTTTAAAAGTGCTTTTTAAATACATTTAATTTAAAATAGAATACAAATAAATATTTTGCTCAATTGTCTCGCCAACCCAGTGAATTGGAGTGAGTCCAAGCGGTTCGCCACCAGAGGTTAGATGCCCTGTCCAGGGGGCGCAATCCAAAGGGGGCGTGGCAGTCACTGACATTCAACATCCGATGCCTGCCATTCCATTCACGAGTCGGAGGCGCCAGAAGAGCAAGGATTGCCAGGCCACAAAACAAAGCATTACACTGCGGAAGGGGTGCTGGAGGGAGAAAACGAGAACGACGGCAGTGGCTGCTGCAAACAATTATTGTTATTTCAATTGAAATGCAACGCTCACCGACCCCTGCAAACTTCCTTTCCCAGAAACCTTCCCCCGGGCCCCCGTCCCGGAGTACAGTCATCGCATCGCCAACCGCAGCTCTGTGGCCTTTGTAGAGTTGCTATCAAAATTATACACCTTGCAGCTATGAACGACGACGAGGAACGATAAGGGGCAAGAGGAGGAGGCTGGCGGGTTCATTGTAATGCAAATTACGTATACGCCGTGGTGGTGCTGCTGCCCTCCCTCCGAGCTGTGTGCCTCGCGTGTGAGTGTGCATATTTTTGACCCCTGCCATTGTCGGAGCTGAAAAAGTAATAATAATGAAAATATGAGAGACTCTTGCCCCAGCGTTTGTTAGGAAAATGCAATTAAAGCATTAAGCGGCGTGGAAGATAATCGCAAATCCATGTGCGCTTCAACAGAAAACTCAGACCTAAACCTGTTTGCATCGCCGGAATTTCCTTATTGGCTTTGCTCTCGAAAGTGGCCCACTTAATCATCAAAATAAGTTTAACCCGAAAACTTTGACCAGTGTCCAGAATGCGGCAAAAGGAAATGCAACATTTTGCAGCAGGAAATGCACTCGACTAACTTTTCCCCCAACTCACCCACTCACGCACTCCAGCCATTCCAAGGGCCAGGAAGTTGTCGCATTTAAATGGGAAAACTTCAACACACCAAATGGATACACAAATACCAGAAATTGTCCCAAAGGCAGCAGCAGCAGCTGGGTAACAAAAATATATGTGCTAACGACTGATAACGGCGCAAATGGACACGGCTTAGTCAGGGGGAGGGGAAGCTGAGGAGGGCTGGCTCTGCCTTGGACCGCAAACCGGAAACGGAAACTGCATCCGCCACGCCATCGCTGTCATCAACGCCATCATCATTGTCGTCATCGGCATTTGAGAGGTCCTTCCTCTGACAACAGGGAGTGCGCTTTCCATATGCATATCCCCATATCCCGACCGTGCACAGGAGTGGCATACCTGTAGCCTGTCAGCCGTTGGCTAGGCCTGCTTGCCTTTCCGCTTTTCCAACTCTTTTCACATTCACCGCAAGCAGCTTTACGCAGGCAGCCGGGAGGGCGGCACTTTCCCGCCTGCATTGTATTTCAGGACAATGTTTACTTTGTGTGGCAAAAGCTATTGACAGAGAGGCAGTTTCAGGATAACTAAAATATTTACAAATACCTAATTGGAAACTTAAGTCTTACTTCATTTTGAGTTTAAATATTTAAGAATTATAAACCCTTGTCGGGGGTTTTTTTTTTAATGTATTGAGCTCTTAAAAATTTACTTTTTATGATACGCTTGGAGCGACAACTTTCAGACAGCTGAAAAGAGAGTAACATGTACATGTTCGGAGATAAACCAAAAAGTACGGATGGGTTAGGGCATATCGCTGTGAACGTTACGTGTTGGAACAACATTTCCAAAAGAAACTTTTTACTTTTGCCAGTTTATATTTCAGAGAATGTGGGAAATGGAACAGCAAATACCCTTTCAATGATAAATCTTTATAATATATTAGGAATAATCTTTACAACATAATATTTAAGAATTTGGTAATTTAGATACTTTTCATTGTAATTGCAATAAATATAAAATATTTACTGAACCTGCTCATGTACATGATATATTAGATAGAGTATTTACGGCTTTCCTGGGGCATTTTCCTTTATGTTTTTCTTTTTTTTTTGGCTAGTTGGTTGCGTGGTTGGTACTCAACTGCAATGGCAACTGGCGAAAACCGACAAAAAATATTCGCTCTGAATATTTAATTGTGCGCGTTCCGTGCATTTATCTCGTGCACACACACGGCACACTCCCCCTTTCCCAACCCAACACACACATACACAGACGCACGGTGTGTGTGTGTGGGGGCGTGGCTTTTGAGCTGGTTTGTTGCGGTTGCATATTTTGTGGCTCTTTCGGGTCTTTTCGATTTTCGAAATGCGCTTTTAGTTCGCCTGCTTCAGTTGTTTGCCTTTCTTTGGGCTCGTCCTGGCGTCCCAGTTGTTGTTTGTCCTTTTGCAGCAAAAACCTGGCAACTGTATAAATACAAATTTCTTAGTTATTTTCTCTTTTATTTTTATTTTTTTTTTTTTGGTTTTTGTCCTTTTTCTTCTTGTGGCAGAGTTGTCTGGACTTCCTCGTCTGTCTGGTTTTGTGGGTGGGATGCCAGTTACTTGCACACTTTTTGGCGCTTTCTGGCTTAACTTGTTTTTGGCCCGGAATGGAGATGGGCTTTCCATATTGATATGTAAATTCCTTCGGTTCGAAAGTTGTCATTGTGGTTTTTCTCGATATCCATCAAAGGGGCTTGAAGATGAAAGGATTTTGCGATTTAACTTGCCACAAAAAAGGGTTGCAAAGCATACAAAAATAACAACATAAAGATCTGGGATTAAAAAAGTAGGAATGTTCTCAAAATTGTGTCCACAAAATGTGAATTTATCCTAATAAAATAATCTTTAAATGCAAATTAATACGCTATTTTGTAGCACACAATATGTACAATCCTTGAAAGATACAGATTAACTTTAATGGTCTTGTCCTATTCCATTTTGACTTGTTTATCTCTTATCCCCAAACCATAATCAATTTAATCCCACTACTCGCTTACTCATCCTGTCCGAATCCGACTTGTTAAGGACAAAAAGCAACATTGTTATCGCGGGCATTGCATTGCACTCCCCCGACACATGTCCCCCTGATTTCCGCCGAATTTACACGATTATCCTGATGCTGCCCACAAAAACCGTTGGCATATTTGAAATATATTCCAAATTGGCAAACAAATCAACATAATTTGGCCGGCTGGCCGTGGTTAGAAGCTAATTTGCTTCCTTGTTGCAGCAGTAATTGCAGAACACCGACATTTTGCATACATTTTGGGTGGATTTTAGTCGTCGTAAAATGGAAACATTAATTAAATTTATGCCTGAATGGCAATAAATTCGCTATACCATATAATATTTCATTTCCGAAAGCGGTTTAGCCGCACACGAGGTGAGAAGCGTCCTTGAGGCAATCGCTTCGGTATTAATTACGCTCAATTAATGCATTTTGCACGCGGAACGTGACTAAGCTGCCTTCCTGTTTCGGTTTCCCCGTTCTGCAGCTTCATTAAAACGCATATAACTCAATTAAATGGCTTATGAGGTTAACTTTCATGTGCAGAGCCTTAACTTGGCTTATGATTTTTATGGCCAACTGGCTCTTTGTGGTCTTTCAGCTCACCTCAGCTATGGGGAGTTGCCTTCGAGCAGTCCTCCGCCCCTAAAGTGATTAATTACGACAATTTCGAACTTTGGCCTTAGCCTTGCCATACGAAAATGCAATTTTCCCCGCCCACCTGCACCTGTCTCATCACCGCTCACAGAATTTCCATTTGCTTGACTCTGAGATAAAACTTATTTTTCGTACACAACATGCAAATTGAGTTAGGAAGCCAGGAAGGGCAGCCGATTCGTTTGGATGCATTTTGCTGCACATTCTTGGCCTGGTTTGGCCGAAATTTCCAATCCCTGGCAAGGTGTGAAGGTTATTATGTGGTTTCAAATGGAAAACCTGTCGGCAGTAAATTGATTTTTGTACATAAATGCCACTGATTGCCATAGCCTGGAGTCGCACCGATTTGCCTTATTCCAGAAATATTGTATTTTAATCAAATAAAGTGCTGACGAATGAAAGAAAATCGGATGGTTTATAAAATATTTCACTTGCAGAAGGTTGATTTTAGTTGTAAATAACACTTGATCCTCTACAAAAATCTAGAAAATTATAAATAATATCTCTTCTAAGCTTATTAAGCTTAACTAAGTTCATAAAGATTTGATTACCACTTGATAACCTTACATATTCTTAAAAGCTAAGCCACTTTCTTATTAATTAAGCTTAAATACGACTGAATATAATTCGAATACGTGCTCACGGCAAACCATTGCAGTTCCATGTCTTCCTCCCTCTTGAAGCCAATTAGTCTTGACAAATATTTCTCCTGGTCTGTCCTACATTACAAAACATTTTGGCTTTGGCTGTGGCCAACAAAGTTGGACTAATGAGCTGCCTCTCTCCCAAAAAAAAAAAAAAAACCCCACAATCCTCTGTTTGTGCAACTCAATTTACAGTCGTTGCCATGCATACGAAAAACATTATTAAGCATAGGGTCTCCCCCAACCGAACCAGCGAACCACTCAACCACAAGTGTCCCATCAGCTAGTCATGGGGCCTCGGAGAAGGAAACCAAACAATTTATCTCAACGTAAATTTGGCGCAACAACTGTCGGGAAGCTGCGTAATTGGGGCAGGAGGCTACCGGGCAAGGTGGGGAGCTGGGGCACGGGCAGGACATTGTTGTCGACGGCAGCCATAAGCGTGTAACCAAATGTCAACAGGCATTAAATTAAAATACCGTAAAAATATAAGCCAGAAGACGGCGGAATCAGCTACCCCAATGACTCCCCAGATTTGCTCTGGCGGCTGGAGTAGCAGCAACAGCTGTCGCCTGATGGGTTGAGCCCACATCCACATCCACAGCCACATCCACGGTCCCACTCACATCCTCATGCGAACGCATCCTGGCATGTCCTGGCGCACGCATTAGCCATTTTCCCTGGCCTTGCCTGCGTGAGTTGGTGGCTCGTTTATGCTCGTTAGACATGCGAGATGAGTGGATAACTTTTCCTCGAGAGCCGCAGCGCGCGGGTGTGGGGCTTGAAAAATTGGAATAATATTTATAATTATTATGTAGGAGGAAATTACATTTCGGTGCCGGCATTTTCTTCATAGGTCCCCGCATCCTCAGGTGATGATGGCCCCAAATTGTCGCTGCCTGGGGCCAAGTGCAAAATGAGGTTATTCTGCTCTGAGCGAGTGAGTGGGGCGCATATCTGATAATATTAATACGAGTCTTTTGATATATTTTTAGATATTTCCGCTGGGTTAATTTGAAAAAGGAAAAAAAGCAGGAAGTTTAAATGAAAGGTAATTAGGGAGGATGTAGAGAACCAAGTAGAGAACCGAGTACTTAAATATGTTTTTTATTTGCAGTTACGTTTCTATACAAATAATAAAATTGTAAAGGTTATTAAAAAATTAATATGGTAAGAATTATTTAAACAAACAAACTTCTTTTCTTAAAAAATCTAAAATGCAAATGTTATAACAAAATCTAATGCATGCGATTTTCCACCTTCCGCTTGGTTGTGATCTCTGCTACTGTTAACTAACATGTCCTGCAGAGACGTAAACTCTGTTATATTTAATTTTAGCCTTAGAAAAGCATTTATGAGCTAAACCAGCGGATTTTCCTAAATTTAGGCAGCTCTCTAAAACATAATTTATGTAAAACAGCCCAAATAAAAACAATCAGTTACAATCTTACCCAATCGGCTTTCTTTTGAAGTTTTCTGTTATTAAAGAGACAATGCCAAAATAAATTACCGGGTAACAGAGCTCGCTCTCACTGAGAGAGAAAGGATGCAGATATTCCGCTGCAGGACGAGAGAGAAAATGGCTGCCTAACAGCTTGCTCTCTGCCATAAAAATGTTAAGTTCTGAGCACGCTTTTAGCCAGGTTTTCTGCCCGCCTTTGTGGCGACTTTAAGAGCTCTGTTCTGTGTTCTCCGCACTCCGCACTCTACTCTCCTCTGCAGCTTCTTTGTTGTCTAGCTCCAGCATTGGGAGCAACTCCTTCTTTTTTTGGCTTAGAAGCTACTTAAAGTAATAAGCGAGTTCGGTCCCTTTCTTTATTTTAGAGCCAGTCATAAAGTGTGCAACTCGAATGAGACTGCACGCGGGCAATGCGGGAAATAAAAACTTGAAATTACAGGACATAAAAGCGGGAAGATAACGAGAATCCTTCCGCAGCGACCTAAAAAACTGTCAAATCCGCCTAGACTGTCGGCCAATTTGAATGCAAACTGCTCGAGAGCGGCCCCAGAAGGTGTTTCATGCCCGTAACGCCCATGATTGTCAGTCAATTTGCGAATTACGTCCCCACCTGCCCGAGGCATCTGCTGGCCAGCTTAGTCCTGTTCCTGCCCCTGCCTCGGCCCATTTCCTGCTGCTTTTCCTTTTTTAGACCGGAATGGAAGGCCTGCGGAAAAGGTCAATGTGCCAGGATGGGGGCGGAATTGGAAAAGTCTGAGTCCTCTCAAGAGCCTTGGGGCAAAAGCTTAGGAGTGAATCTAAAAATAAATAGAAATAATGCGAATTGTCTTGGCCTGGTTCGATTTTTCTCAAAATAAATAAAGGGGAGATGAAATCCCTGGTATTATTTAATTAGTCTTAATGCCCATTTTCTTGGCTGTTTTGTTTTAAGCTTGCTCTTCGTAGCCAAATATTTGCAATTCATTTATTAACGTTACTTTCTTGGACATTCTTAATAAGTAAATGGATCTGAGGAATCTAATATATACGTTTTTGGCTTGATTAAATATTTCTCCGTGCTTATTTACTTTGTTTGTAACTTCATTTTTCAGATTAAATACCTTTCAATGCGAGAAAAGGGCAAACACTTTTATTTAAAAGTCACTAACAGGCTTTCCCCACTGAAAAGCGTTGAGAAAACTAATTCTGAAAAACCCCAAAATGGCTCCCTAAGGTGTACAGTTACTAAAAAAAAACACACCCTCGGTTGGCAGAAAATTGAATTAATAATACCGCTCGAGCTCTCACCAAAGTCCAAAGCGGTTTAATAAAACTTGGCTGTCGACGGACCAACTGGCACTTCCATTTGCTAATTACGTTTGCGTTTTGGCTTGCCTGGCGCCGTTCTCTGGCAATGTGCAACAGATATTCAAAGCAGCTTTAATTTATAGTGCACATATAGTGCACACCCCCGACTGGCCACGCCCTCCGCCACCGCTCGAGACTCGCCCAAAATACGAGCAAACATTTAAGGCGCCAAAAAAGTATGCAACGCCACACAACATGAACCCTCTGTTGACTGTCGTCGGTTGACACACTTCTTCGACACTATCCTTTCCTTCCGCTTGCCTCTCTTTCGCCACTTTTCTGTAGGCCCACCTACCCCTCCGGTGGCATTTGCCTTCCCCGCTGCCCTTCTCTCAAAATTGTGGCCATGTGAAGTACTTGAGAGTGGCTGGCTCCTTGGGCGAACATTTTTGAGCTGAACTGCCAGAGGAGCTTTACGGGTGCGTGGGTGAAGTGTTCCTAAAACTACATTTCATTTTTTGTTAATAACCAGCTATTTTTTATGTTAATTATATAAATTGTTTCTTAAATGTAAAAATCTACATAGCAAGCTGAGACTTGGAAGATTCATTATCCGAAACCGTCGCCTTCCAATCTGTGAGTTGGTATTCCCTTAACGGCCTCTTGGCTAGGCCCCCCCTCGAGCAAACACACCCGGGTGCACACCAATGTCCACACACACACACTCATCACCATCGCTGTTGAGACAAAACTGGGAAACTGGCAAGCTAGCAAACTGGCGGAGCTTTAGCCCGTTTTTTATGGGCACTTAATTGGCGCCAACGAGACCAGGCCCCGCCCAGCGGCTCGAATCAATGGGTATTGATTGATACCCATTCCGCATTCCCATTTCCTGCGAATTCCGAGTGCCGCCGCCCCCTTGATTGGTAAGAGATTTGTCAGCAAGGTCAGTTTTGGCCTCATCAGGCCCGTGCCGTGTCGGTTCGGGTCAGGGTCTGCCTCCTGGCCAAGTTAATAAATACGAATGTGCAGCGCTTTGGGCAGACTTCATGGACAGTGCATCACTGTCAGCGCCAGCTGCTGATGTCGTACTGCGGCCAAAACATTTTGTTTTTGTTTTTTGTAATTTTTCCCCCAACTCGCAGCGTAATTTTTAAAAAAGACTTTCAAATCAGTCAGCAGGGGTGGGTGGAAAATTTTGACATGGGGCTGATTGGCCAACAAATTATGCCGTCCTTGGCGTCCTATTAATCGGGGAATGGAAAAGAAGAGGCATTGCGATTGCCTGCTTACGCTCGAATCCACTGAGCTATGGTCATTCGAGGTGCCATTGTCAGTGGATTTCCATGGGGCTCGAAAGCCATGGCAAGCGTTTGCAGGCTGCTCTACGCTGAAAAAAACGAAAAAGAGAGATCTTTTTGATATAATCGAACAAGAAAATTTGAACTTTATGTTAACATTCATTATTTCACGCGTTGTTTGCTGTTTATATATAAATTTATTATAGTAAACCAATTGAAAAATAAATAAAATGAATTCCTGTTTGGTTGATCAATTTAAAAGTTTATCAAATATCCAAAGCGCAACATCGGCTTCCCAAAGTTATAAGTAATACTGAAGTCTCTACAAATGATGATACCTCTTAAAAATTATATCAATCTGTATTTAAATTGTTTTAATACATTTTTTTTTCAGTGCATCTCTGTATTTATTGCGTGGGTCCGGTAGCAGCAGAACAATGCGGCGAGTGGCGCTGGTGGCTTGGTAGTGGCTTCTGGTTGATCCATTTGCCTGCTGGCTTTGTGTCGAAGTAATCGCCAGTTTGTTTGTGATGTGTTTAACTAGCGATTTAGTGGCTGCTATTAAACCGACGAGGTCTTTGCTCACTCATCAAATTGTGTGCCACAGGAATTACAACGGAAACTTTCCACCACGAGATAAAAAGGGAAATATATTAGCAATTTACGATACAATCAACCAAGATTAAAACAGATAATAGTAACATGAAATATGTAAAAGAAAATCAAGTTCTTCTCTTGATGAAATTTCTCATGGAATTTTCTTAAAACAGCTTATACTTTATTGTTATTCAGCTCTCAAGTACAAACTCTCTGCCAGTGATTGCATAACTTGGCCAAAAGTAGGCCATGCAATTTGGTATACAAGCTTTTTCAGTAATCAGCAGAAATCTTGGCTCGTTTGCATATTTAATTCGCATGGCCGAAAATGATAATCCGTCTGGTGAACACTGGCCTGCCTGCCATTAAACGCAGCCAGCGCCCGGGAAACTATGCGGGGAAAATTAAATTGTTACCAAGGAAAAGCAGGCAGCGACAGCAAGATTTTTTGGATTTTCCCCGCTGACTTTTCCCATTCACAGAGAGCGAAAAAAAAGAGGCAAGCGGCTGAATAGCGAAAGGACACAGGACACAAACGGAAGGAAAGCTCTGGCAAGGCCAAGCCATCTCTCTCTCTCTTTCCCTCGACACCTCTCCTCGCCTCCTCGCACTCGCTTATTGTAGTCGCAGGGCGCCAAAGCAAGATAAATGGCGCAGAAGTAAACACATTTGGTGTGAAGAGTTGGCAGGAAGCGGGGGAAAGTGGAAAAGTGGAGCCGCCAGGGAAGCCCGCCCAAGAAAAATCACGAGCAGCGCCGAAACAAGCGAAACAATGGTCGCATTGACACTGAAGGAAGCGCTCCTTGAACAGAAGAAGTCCTGAAAAATATGTCGGGGATTTAAACTGCCGAATACCGTATTTTTTTATTTCTTGAGCAGTTGAAACTATCACAATGGTTGAGATGAGCCTGAATTTTGATATTTAATAATATTTATTAAGAAATAATATTAAGAATTTTATCTAAAATACTCTACTCTTAAGCAAAAATATATCTCAAAAATATATTGACTAAATGTTTAATATTCCCCTTTGTTTTATTGCAAATAAAATATATTGCAGGAAGCCAGGAAAATACGCTAGGAAGACCCAGCCAACGAGCAGCAGCCAGATGCTCCAAATGAAGGTGATGATGACGATGATGTTGAAGGTGATGATGACGTTGACGATGCTCGAAATGAACCAGACTCTATAGAGGAGGAGGACTTCGCCCATTTGACAAGTGTTGTGGGGCAGATTAATTTATTTTATAGCAAGTTTGTGCCACTTTTTGTGTGCCAGCGCCGCTCATCGCCCCGAAACTCGCATCTTGCATCGCCCCTCAAAATTGCTCGCATCATAAATAACATACACTGAGCGCATAAATTGTTAGTTCAGCTCAGCTCTCGAGCCTAGTTCTGCTGGTCCTGCGAATCGCTCTAGTCCTGGATGGCATTTGAATGGCGTGTGCCGGGCATTAAATATGTGGAATGCTCTTTGAATTTCAATTTCCATCTCGGCCCCCAGATTTCGTGGGCTTCCAATGTGCGTTCCAATGATTTATGCCCGACATTTCAACGGAAGCACTGCTCCAGATTAGGCCAGCTGTCCCAGCTTTTTGTCCATTTCTGGGACATTGCAAGGACCTTCCCGGTGAAATTCTTTGATATTTGACCAAGAGAATGCGAAATGGAAACTGTGGAAGGGAAGTCTCTACAAATTCACAAGTTCTTGTTGAATTAAGATTAAGAATTTAATGTGCTCTTGATAAACAAACTAATTGGAAACCTCTTTATTTAAATTTGATTTTATAAACTATGGTCTTGTGTCTTTCCTATTTAAATAAAGCTATGTTTTGGAGGAGTTAATAATTTCATTTTGCAGCCGTCGCCTTCAGTTTTTCGCAGCTTTCATCCATCCAATTCCCTCTTCGGTCTTATCTCTACTTTCTGGCTGGGCGAAACTTTTAATTCGAAGCGCTCGTGCTGAACTGTTTCCACTGCCATCACTTTATTATTGCCGAAGCCATTCAGGGCAGATTTGAGTCACACGAACACGAGGACGAGGATGAGGAGGAGGATGCAAACCCACGCACATAAGATGCTTATCCTTGGCTCTCATCTCATGCCCATGCACACACAGAACGGGGACTCTCCTCCTGCTTGGCAATCAGCTTTTACCCCTTTCGACCAAGAAACCGACAAGGAAATCCAAAATGAAATCCCGCTTTTAATTATATTTATACCCAAGTGGCCAATACCAAGAAAACATACACATACACAGACAGAAGGGAAGGCACTTACACTTCCTTGGAGTAGATATCAGAATCGGACACACACACACTTCCCCTATTATCCGGCACACCCCAACCCATAACCCACAGAAAAGACAAACACAAAGGCAAAACAATAACAAAATTGCAAAATTTTACAATCAGAAACTTTCCAGGAAACAGAAATACACTGAAAAATCCCAAGGGAATATATGTAGAAAATACTACACAGAACGATTGTGTGAAAAATAATAGTAAATTGTAAATAATTAATCTGATTTTTCATATATGACGTATACTGAGGGCTGATTTGAGTCTTGCGAATACGTATACGTATTATATTATATTTCACAAACTCATATTAGCTCGTAGCTCTTAGAGGCCTCATGAGAACTGCAAGTTCCCCTTACTTTGTGTTTATTTCCTCTACAAAATATTTTTATGCTCGCATTGGGAGTAAGCTAATTTATATCATTTGGTGGGTTTTTCATATTTGGAGCTCAGAGCAAATACATCTCTTGACGAGTTCAGATTGAAAATGCGGAGAAACTTCGACTATTATTTGATATTAGTCTCCTTAACATTAGTCAGTGGAGGTGGAAACTATTTAAAATATATTCGCGACGATTATTGTGAACTGTATTTGAATGCCAGTGAAATCGGTGAAAAGAGTTGCCACAAAAACGGCACATTTGTGATCACAAACGAATATGAACTGACAATTAATAGCTTCACTGAAATCTTAGTTTGGAACTGGACAAAAGAAAATATTATCGAGTGGAATGCCGTTCCAATAACAATAAGAATGGAAAAATTATGGTGGTTGAAGGTATTTGGCAATTGGAGCCCAGAAGATTACAGACTACAACCTGCATCGTTTTATTTAAAAAAACTTAATGTAACCTTTGCTAACAAGTTTCAAATAAATACGAAACACTTTGCGATAACCGAGAAACACACTCATTACAAAAAGGGACCATTAAATCTGCGGATTGAATTTAAAGGCTCAGACTATTTGGAACCAATAAATTATGTCAATGCAAGCACGAACAGAATACAAGAATTTGGTATTTCCGAAGTTCACGCTCCAGATTCCGACTTGTGTGATTATTTCACATTTTTCAGGTAAGTAAAATATGAATATGGTTTTTAATGAAATTTATTTTAAAGCTAATGTTTTCAACAGTTTGCCAGAACTCCAGGATAACGTCATAAAGTTGCACTTTTTAAATGTTAACATGACGGTGAACATGAAATGTTTTAAGAATTATAGTAAGCTCATGTTCATTTATCTTAAGGGACCATATCAGTCCTATGAGAATCTGACTGCCATAATTTGCCAAGAATGGAATAAATGCCATTTCACTATTGGTCTAAATGGCCTAAGATGTCCAGCGGACTGCGAGTGCTCTTACCTTTACTATTTTAAAGTCAACTGCTCTGCAAAGAATAAGCTTACACAAATTCCGCCCCTACCCATCCCCAGCGATAATAAAATAAATCTATTCTTTTCCCAGAATCAGTTAAGCCAGCTTCCAAACAAAACATTGCCCGGCTACATGGCAGTCGTATCGCTCCATGTATCCGGAAACCAAATAACCAGCATTGCAATAGACCAACTCCCAAGGAATCTAACCCATTTGGACATCTCGGATAATCCCATCAAAACCATAGACAGTGAAGTTGCGGACTTCTTAACCAAGATCAATTATGTAATGCAAACAGACATCAGATGGATGGCGAACTGTGATGAGGAACATTTATTTAAATTCTTTCAAAAAATTCCTGCGGGGCAAGATATTTATTTTGATCGATTAAATGGAACATGTCCGAAAAAATGCATGTGCTGTTTTAATGGCACCACAAATACCTTTTTGATCAACTGCACCAGCAAAGGTGTAACCTACCCAGAGATACCGACTCATATTCCCAATAAAGTAGCTATGTTGTTGGCCAACTGTGGCATCACAAAACTACCCAGTAATATGTTCCTCCTTTTGAAAACTCAGAACGTGGCTCATTTGGATCTACGAAACAACAGGTTGAACTCTCTCGATGATATGACTGTAGTTTCTTTATATGAGAAAAGTAACACCACGATCGAACTATCTGGAAACCCGCTTGACTGTCACTGCAAGACGAAATCCTTTCTAGGTTTCTTAAAGGATCGAAAACCGTCAGAATATACCGCTGTCTTGGATAGATGTAATATCTCAATGTGCCCCGACAATTGTGTATGTTGTCTAGACAACTTGAATAGTTCAGGCCTTAATGTGGATTGCCGAGGTCGGCGACTGACGGAATTTCCCCTTCTGCCCAGCTCCGTTACCAGATTAGACCTGGGAAATAATGATATAACGGAAATTAACCTACAATGGCAGGAATTCTTAAAGAATAAAATAAGCTCCAATAAACTGAAAATATTCCTGGCTGGAAATCCGTGGATATGCACTTGCGATAACGACATTGTCGCCTATACTAAAAGCATTTCGCAGCATATACAAGATTTTGCGGAAATGGAATGCAGTAATCTGGGAAAACGTCTTGCATTGGTTGAAGACAGTGAAATATGTCCCTCTTACTTCATCTATCCTCTAATCCTATTCGTTTTTAGCCTAATAATAATCACGGCTCTGAACGCATTTGTGTACTTTAAGCAGCCCATCCTGATGTGGTTCTATGAGCACGAAATTTGCATGAGCATGGCAGTCCGCGTGGACTTGGAGCGTATGAAAAAATTCGATGCCTTCCTATGCTTCACCCACAAGGACGAACATCTTATCGAGGATTATGTGGAGAAACTGGAGAAGGGACAACGGCAGTTCCGTCTGTGCTTTTACCTGCGCGACTGGAATGTGGGTGCCTCCATTCCCGAATGCATTATCCAGTCAGTAAAGGATTCGCGGCGCATTATCATCCTGATGACGAAGAACTTTTTGGAGTCCACCTGGGGCAAGCTGGAGTTCCGGCTCGCTCTGCACGCCACATCCAAGGATCGGTGCAAGCGGCTGATCGTAATCCTCTACCCAGATGTTGAGAACTTTGATGAACTGGACAGCGAGCTGAAGGCGTACATGGTGCTAAATACCTACTTAAGGAGGGACAGCCCGAATTTTTGGAACAAGCTTATCTACTCAATGCCGCATGTTTCATGAATAATATTTTTGCGTAATATATGTATGTATAGTATATAAAATAGTCTTACAATATTTTACTATGTTTATAAGTAATTTTGGATAGAGTTCTCGAAAACCAATTTGATTTGGCCTTTCCTTTAACCCCATCAACAACGATCTTTGACAGGTCTCGTAACCCATTTTAATCCAATTTCGTTCTGCACAATCCTTTTCGGGCAGAATCCAGGGCTCTTGGGGGCCATTGTCAAAAGTTAATCAAATCAATGTTTGCTGCCCTGCCAGCCAGGCGCTTAGCTTAGTTACGTGTCTATTTGTTATTTGTCAATCACTAAGCTACTTTATGTGTGTCAATCGGGGAGGGTGAGATAAAGGTGGTCCTGGTCAAGGGGAAGGGAGAATGGAGAATGGAAGCCCTCGAGCGCAGCCGCATCTGCGGACCAGGTGCCAGAATCATTTCGGCCCACTTTAAGCCCGGCCCGGGATATGCCCTCGAGTACTTTGTTCTTACACTTGACTGACTGCCCATGTCCTTCGTGTCCGTGTGTGTTTTTGTGCCCAGAGCGACCCCCCAATGGTCTCCTCCAGCCTCCTTTCATGCTCCATCTAGTACACATAACACCGTTTCCAATTTGAGCCCCCAAAAATCGAACTGGGACAGAGAGGCATAGGAATTGAAATCAAAAGCAAAACCAAAGGCCCGAGCTTTGGTTTGCAACTTTGTGTAGGTTTTGTTTCAAATTTAGCAATCCATTTTATGTGTCGCAGCAAAATTTGTCGATATTAAAGGCGAGCTTTGGCGCAAAATAGAGAAATAAAGGGAGCAGGTGGTGAAAGAGGAGGTGGAAGTATTTTATAAAGAATCTATAGACATTTTGGAACTGAAAAGGTATTATTCTCAACTGTGAGTTTTACTCGGCCGTCAACCATTTTGGGAACATGGTTTTCTATAGGCATTGTAAAAGGCTTTATCTTTACCTAGTATTAAAATTAAATATATTTAACAAGAACAATAATAGTTATTTAAACATTTTTCCAGGAGAACGTTTTTAAAAGTTGCCTAAAGAAATTTCCATTTCTGTTTGTCTATCTCAAAATTTCATTTTTTTTTCAAATTTAATTGGATTTGCCCAAGGGTGCGCTTTTCTATATCTCCATCCCTTGTGTCATGCTCTCTTTTTCTCTCTTGTGGCCTCCCCTGGTACACCTGTCCACCCACAAACTCACACACTGATGGTGATGCACTTTGTTTGCCATTTTCAAATCGCACGTGGCTTACAATAAATTTTCAGTTACGTTTCCTTGTTTTTGCGTCTATGCTCTTTCCTGTGTGCGTTATTTCTTTCATCACGGGCGCACAAATACACGGAGAGAAAAGTCTAATAAAAATGTGACATTGATATTTATATTACTTTTCTTTAGATCAATCTTATTATACAATTAAAATTAATATTTTATATTCGTATACCTTTTTAAATTAAATTTTATACCAAGTACAAAGGTAATTAAATAATAAATAAATATTCATATTATATGCTTGGATATGGTACCATTTATTTCGATTATTAATTTATCTAAATTGATTATTTTGAATATTATTAAGTATATAAAATAATCAAATATTTTTAAATATTTTTGTACGTGCAAAAGAACTATGAAGGGGGGCAAAGTCGCAGGAAAATGGCGAAAAATGAACCGAGGGAATGGATGGATGGTGCTTCCAAATTGGCTGCTGGGTAAGCAGTAAAACATTTTCCGATGACAAATGCAAGAACAACACACGCACACTCAGCCAGTTGTGCCCATATGCACACTCACACAAAGCCAACGATAACAGATTTCAGGTGAAATTCCTCAAATTCCCGTGAGAAGGAACCGTGAGTTTTATGCAAAATCTTCATTGTCTGTGGAAAGTGCGGCGAGGCCAGGACCAAAGATGGAAAAAATGTCTACAGCATTTTTTTCCTTTATTTTTCCTTTGCGTGTGTGGGATTTGGAAGATTTCTAAGCTGCGGCGGAAAAGTTTTTGGCTTATTTGGTAGACATCAAATTGCTTAGAGTTATGAAATATTTACAAGGGCTATAATAAATATTAACAATAAAAGAGCTGGGCCAGAATTTGAAAGTTTTTAAAGCCTTAATATGTATAGCCTGATTTGCAAATAACTAAATAATAAATAATACAAAATACTTTTTCTGGCTTTACATTGTATAGACAGCAAAGATAAACGTACATTTACACAGATATTTAGAGCTCTGACAGTGACCACGTGGCTTCTGTTCTTGCGCAACAGCTTCTGGATTCGATGGCAAACTGAACAGGGAACTGCAGTCGCCTTCAGAGCCTGTGCTAAACTTGGAAACAGCACGCACTTGCAATTTGGGGCATTTTATTAGCCACTCGGAGCTCGGAGGCAGCACATTGTCGAGCAATTCCGAAAGCCGCAAAATGTAAGGCAACCAGCTGGCTGTTCTGCTGGTTCTGGCTTTGCTGCAGTCATGACAAAAGCACAGCCAAAAAAAAAGGAAATGGTGAAATGGAACAAAAAGTAGTAGAAAAACGTAAAAAACTTTCGGCACAGGAGCATAGCGAGAGCGGCAACAGCCTGCCGCCACACACACAACTGGCAATGAAGCTAATTTTTCACGCAGTTTTGAGTACACATGCCACAAAAGATGCCTTCAAGCGGAGCACCTCCTTGCAGACCCCTCAGCCTCTCCTTTTTTTTGCTCCAGTGCCGAAAATACAGAACGGTGCCCGACCCACCGACCCCGGCATCTAGAGTCGCGTCGAGGTCAAGCGCTTGCAATTTGCCAGCACTCCCTCGGAAGGCAGTGCCTCCTTGCTCGCAGCTTTGTTTTTTAGCGTTCCCTTTGCCCGGGACTGTACTCTTTTTTCCATTGTAGTTTCCAGGTTTTGCGCAAAGGAAAAGCGTTCATCTCGGTGGGATGCATTAATTATTTTCAACCAGAGAACTAAAACTAATAAAAATTCGCTAGGATTTATTGTTTTATGTTTGTATCTTGCAGAAAAATTATCTTTTGATTTTTATTCTGTGTAGTAAGTAACCCTAATTTAAAATCTGAACATGAATTCGCTATCATAAAAGTTAGAGAATTTGATTCATTTATTTTGAAAGCATATCCTTAAAGAGAATATTCCCTAATGATTATGGAAGCTGGTACATCCCATTTCCATCCTTTTGGCGTGACTGTACCGTGCCTGCTTTTAACAGATAGCACTCACCGTGCACTCTTACCTAAACCCTTCGTTACTCATATTTTCCAGAGTGTTTAGTGGGCCAAAATGATTTGATTTCGTTTCCCAGAGATACGCGAATAGAGGAATACGGGAGTACAGGGGATACGGCTTTATGGCCACGATTTTCGGCCGTGGCCCAACACCTGGAACCCGGCTAATTAAGGCGACGCAAATGCCGACGACAGCGGGTGTCGATGGCTAGTTCATTGGACTGGGCTGTGCCGGCTAATTAAAAGGCGGCCGCGTCTACGTGGATGCAATGCCAAAAACGGAACCACAAACAGAAATTAGGAGCCTTGTGCTCTCCAGTCCCTTTTGGCATGCAAAACACGTTCGTCCTGCAAAACAATTAAATGGAACGCCAAGGCCCCCACATCCGGTTTCGGATCGGTCGGATCCTTGATGTTGGCATCCTGGTCAAGCTTCAATGTCGTCGCCAATTGGGGGTGTGGTAGGGTGGCTGTGGGAGGGTTTATGGGGCGGAGCCATAGCCACTCAAACATATCCCTGCTGCGGAACCTTGATTGCCGGAGGTCGGGGAATTGGCACGCAGCGTTGGGTAGCGGGACAATTAATGGCTTCACTTTCCTCGTGCAAATTGACAACCGTTTGCCATCGCTTAAAAGCGTCCCCCAGGTGGCCCTCGAAACTGTAAGCTTTAACCCACGCAGTCTGTGAATTTGTCAAATAGCTGAAGCGGCCGTAATTTTCGGGAATTTTTTTATTTGGACACAAAGCCTGGTAGCTATAAAGAATCAATTGGAATTAATTAAAATTTTTTAAGAATTGACTTTTTAATGAAAGTTTATGTTTGATGAAGATCTTAACTCTTTGATCAATCGGCTAGCACAGTGCCATAAACTCCATTAACTAGTTGCCTAACTTAAACACGTACAGGTACAACGAATCATTCCTTAAAGAAACTTTAATATAACTTTAATGATACCAACTGTATAATAGTTACAAGTTGAGTTGGAAATATCAAGCTGTCAATAAAGTGTCAGCCTCAGATCGAGATGCCCGGCAATTGTGCAGCTTCATCGCTTCCCCAACTTCCACAGATGGATTCTCATTCCATTTTCATGCCTTTCCATTTCACTTAACATAACACCCAGCTAAGTAGCTCCGTCCACGTGATATGCACCTGCGATGGGGATATGGATAGGTTTTTTCGCTCTGCCTCCTTTACAGAGCTTTGTCATCGTAGCCATCATAATACTGAGCCACACTGTGGGAAATGCATTTTAATGAAGGGTATTGAGGGGTATTCTCATTGAGCCACAAGGAACGCAATCAAAGGATTCGTAAAAGGAGGCTTCCTCCAAGGATATATGAACACAAAATCTTGGCAAACTCCTACCTTCCAAAATAGATTTTTTTTGCTTTTGGAAAATAATTAAGGTTGTGGAAACCTTGGGTATTTTCACTCTCGATCACATACTGACCTGTGCCGGTTCATAATTCCCCGTTTTGGTGTCAGCTTTTCGCACCTGTGGCTCCCTCGGAGCACAGTAAAGTATGCAGCGCTCTTTTTTCTGCGAATCCCCGACACATTTGAATATGCCAAAAGCAGCTGCAGGGCGTCAAGCAGACAATCAGGCGGCGTGGATTGTGGGCGAGTGGACTAGCACGTGGGCGTGGCACTCTTTGTGCGGTCGAAATTCGGTTTCCCATGATGGCACCGCGTGGCGAATGCTCGGCATCGCTTTGCGTTCGACGCTCGCACTGCCACCACGCTCTTCTTGTGCTGACACAGATTTTGGGGCGATTTATGCTCCTCCTTCCGCTCTTCCTTGGCACATCCTTTTGCCTCATCCTGGTTTTGGCATATGCGTCCAATAGCTCTTATCTGTGTGTGCGAGGAGAAGCTCTGAATTGCCAGCTTTCTTTTGTGGCCCTCGATAAGGAATTGGTTGATGGGCGACGCTTTAAAGTTAATGCCAAGGTGAGAGAGCTCTGAGAATAAAACGCTTATTGGGCATCACCAGAGATTGCGTAGGGGTTAAGGACAGACTGAGGTTTGTTGCCAGTACACCTGGGGATTGAAATATATTGAAAAAGAAGAGAGAAAGAAAAGACTGGCTAGGAAGTGATTGATAAGTGCAAAGTCTTTTGAATCTTTAAAGGAATTTCCTGCCTAAGTTATTATGATTAATTTACACTCAGTACGTTTTTGTTTCCCCTGTTAACTTATCCCACTTCTCTTTAATATCCGCTTCGGCTGTTTCAGTCAGTTCCAATTATAAGCAAACGAGACAGTGAAAAGCGGGGCAATAAAGTTTGCATATTTCATAAACTGCTTACTCTCACTTCCTCACTTCCACCTTCTTTACTATTGATTTAATAGAGTCCTGCAATGCCGCTTGTGGCTATGATTATTCCCCTTCTTGTATTTCACTTTTTCAGTAGGATTAAAGGCTCGAATTGTGTGCAGATCTGGCGTTAATGCGATTTGGTTGAAGAGGAGATTGAGTCGCTGACAATTTTTAAGTGCGGCTAAAGTTGGTCGAATCTTTTGGCCAACTATGCCTCATTTCTGCAGGCCAAGAACCTGCTGCTACACAAATGAATATTTAACGCGAACACGTGTCGTCCGTCGGAATCTGGCCTGTGGCGGCGGGAATGAGAATGTGAATCCTTGAAGTCTCGTATCCTCGAACTTGGGACAGACAGTAGAGCACGCCGCCGTGTCCCGAAAATAAACTCGTGTGAGTACGGGGCGTATACTTTATTCCTACGCACACATCATTCTGTATTCTCCTCTGCTTTCTCTGGCGTTTAGTTTTCCTTTTGCCTCATCCCAGCTCTCCCTCTTGCCCGGCCACAGCCTCACACGTTGCGTATACGTAATCGCATTTGTGGCACAGTGTGGCCAACTTGTTACGGACACCAGCTCATGATGGGGGGAAGCGTGTCGCCCTTTATTTGGCCATAGCCGTTGACTTTTACATGGCCATAACAAAAATGTGTCAGGAATTCTGTGCTCAATTGCTGCTGGCAGGCGGGGGATATCGAGCGGAGCTGCTGGTACGAGTCTCAGGACAAAACAAATAAACTAAAGTAGCTGGGGTCTAGGCTATGGTTTCTGCATTACAAGTGGAATTTTACAGAAATTGGATAGTTCTGCCGAAGGATTCCCCAGAGAAATCAACAATCTTTTTAAAGAAAATAAAAAGGAAAATTGTAAAAACTAATTTTAGAAAAATTTAATAATTTTAAAGTATTTATTTAACGTCTGGCCAAATACTCTTTAGCATTTAAAATCATATATTCTGTACTTGTGTCCCCCCAAGCCTCCTCGCCCTTCGGCAGTAACAATGAAAGGTCGCAGATCAAAGGCGAACAATGGAAATCAATTGACCAACTTGGCCCACGTGAATGCGCCTAGTTAGCGCTTTCAATTCGGCCAAACTTCATCGCATAATTGTGCCCAAAAGTGTGAACAGGCTGATTGGAAAACGTGGCCCGCACAGGGACGGCTCAAAGGACACCCACACCCATGTCGGCCAATACGGGGAGACGGAGATGGCTACGTTTGAGAGTTCAGTTTTGAACTTTCGCCTGCCTGAGATCCAGTTCAGCCAAAATTGTATGCAAACAATGCAGTTAGTTTAGGGCCTCCCTTCACCTCCTCGCCTCTTGGCCAGCAGAGGGACCAGCACTTGCTCCACTTACAATTCCACTGCCACCCTTGCAATGGCCAACTGCAGCCATTTTGGAAAATCCATTCCTGGGCGCGGCACGCACAGAGAAAAAGCCAGGCCACCGAATGCCAAACGCATTCGCAAATTGTCAGGACAATGGCCGAAGAGGGGATTGCCTTGGCTGGAAAACAGCAGACAGAATATCAGAATATCAGCAAAGGACGGCAGCTGGAGTACGTGCATTTGGCCCTCTCCGGGGATTGGCTGGGAATTGTCGGGGAAATGCAAATGGAATGAAAATTTGTTGACTTTAATTCGATCCAAGTAGAATGAAGTGCACGTGGTTTCTGTGCAGTCCTTGAATCAAACTTTAATGTACTTTCCTAGGAATAGGAATAAGTACGGATTTTGAAAGAATAAAGTAAATGGGTAGAGGAAATAAAGCTAAGCTTTGTTATGTCTTAAAATAATGTTGAAGAATCTAAGATGGACCAATATTTAAAGACCTATGGTAAAATATTCTTTCAAAAGATTGGTATACTGATGATATTTTGTGGTTATTTTTAAAACAGCTATACTTCTAAATCAAGCAAGTTAACTAAATGTTCATATAATCATATGTTAAGTATATATATAGTGTTTATTATAGAAATCTATATCCCCTGCCGGTGGCATCCATATTACGTCGCGGTTCCATTAGATTGACATTCCCATTCATTCCGCTGCTCATCGTTTGATGCAATCCATAATCAGCAGAAATGCTGCAACTACGCACTGGCTCAATGTCAATCCATCCAGTGTCTGCCCCCGCCTCCTCCAGCCACATTATAACATATGCAATCACAATTGTCAATTGTACAAATGACAGCGGGCATAAAGGATCCTGGAGGGGCGAAACGAGGGGGATGCTATGCTGCAGACATAGTCAACAATTACGGTTAGTGCCACAGTTTGACTGCGGTGGATCCTGCCCACAGTCGGTGCAATCATTGTTAGTCGAGTTCTCCGACCAGTCCAAGTGCACTGGGAGAAAAACCTCAGTCCCCTTGAATATGCTTATATCAATTATCACAGCTTTAAATGAGATATTCGGTTTAACTTGTTTAACCATAGTCAAGGTCTACATGTATGGTTAAATACCTTCAAAACCCCTTTATTTTTTCTGGCTGTGCTTGAATCTTAATGTGGTTGTCAGGCGAGCGAATGGAAAGTGGAAAGCACCGAGGGAAAATAAAGGAAAAGTGCAGAGCTGTCAGCCTGCCGCTGTTCCTCCATTTGGAATGTGTGTATAATGGGCATGAATGAGCTGGAGCTGAAACCGTAGCTGGAGCCCGAGCCGGAGCCGATGGCTATGGCGATGTCAATGCCTCAGAGACATGTGGCAGGTGGAAAATGGGGTAAAAAGACGGGAAAGCATGGCCTGCCGACAGGCGCTTGACAGCGTAACATTTGCCAGAAAAGCGGCAACAATGCAGCGGCCAGGAAGGCGCATTGTCATTGCAATTGAACGAGTCACTGAATGAGTGAATGACTGGCCGACCGGCCGTATGCAAAAGGAAAATCTCCTCTGGGCCTCCGATCCTCCGGCCTCGGTAGGAAAAGCTCTTAGAATAATGCCCAACGAAATGGAAATCGAGCAAGGCGCACACGGCCGAAAGGCAAAGCCGGAAAAACATTTAACTAAATTGCAAATGGCAAACAAAAAAGGGAAAAGGGAAGGCCGAGAAAATCCTCTTGTTACGCTCAATATGTTTTCCTCGAGGCGGGGCTTCCGGAAAAATTGCAAATTTAATTTGAAGTGGATGGAAGTATGCCGCAATAAATTCTAATTAAAAGCAAGTGCCATCAATCAAGACTCAACGAGAAAGGCCAAGGCACATTTTTCACTTCAATTAATCAGCCCACACACACACAGAGGAGGCCTCTGAGCAAACTGATGATGATGTCTCACTTCAGATTCGCTTTTTGTCCCCGGGAGTGGAAGGCCTGCCCATTCCCTTTTGGCTCGTGTCAAAGGCCTAGACTACTTTTAGGCGCCTTTATCGCATTACGCATTTATCACCAGAGCCAGGGGGAGATTGGCAACGACTCGAGTGTGTGTGCTCTCCATAATCACAAAAAAGACAATGAGACCTCCTCTCTATGTGCGATAATTATGTGGGCGTCTCTGAGTGCGCCACCCCAGAGAAATAAAGGACGCCAAGTGACCCGCAAGTTAAGCTGTCGTCCTGGTCACAAGGAAACAAAAAAAGCAAAATGCAACGCAAAGTGAAATGTAAGTAGACTTGAGACTTAAAGCGTTGGGACTTATGCATATAGTAGAACCAAACAAGGGGGCCGGGATCCGCCTCCCACACAGCAGTGTACCAAACTGACCCCGTTCTGAATACTATGCTAATGAACTGCTTGGGTTCGTTGGTTTTGTGTCCTTTTTTTGGGAGCGGGTAAAAGGCAAAAAACAAAGACCAAAGAGTTTTTCGATCCAAGATGAAGATATGCCTAAGTGTAATGCAAATTAAGATGGATTTACAAGTCAAAAGGTAGACTTGTAGGTAAGGTCTGTAAGGGAAGTCTTACTTAATACGATTAATATTTTTTCAAAAAGATTCTGACAGAACACAGATGCTCCTAATATATATAATTTCACTCCCTCAAAATCTATAAATTCCCCTTCAACAACATCCCTCCTCTGATCCTCTTAGCCAATTTTTATAATCACTTAAAAACACACACAGAACTCTGACCTTCCACATTTTCAGCTGACTTCAAGTCCATTTATCTCTGGCATGTCCATCGTGCTGAGTTTCCAATAAAATCCCCGACAGAAATGCCAAAGTGAAATAGTCCGGAGAAAAGCTTTTCATTACACGCCAAACTTTTCACAAAATATATTAAAAAACACAAAATACGCGCGACCAGTTAAAACTATCCGCAGGAAAACAAAAATGTAAAAAAAAAACGCAGGGAAAAAAAGAGCAAAATTCCCACAAAATGGACGCCATTTGCTGCTGTGGCAAAAACACACACAAGTTTCGAACGGACCTTGGTGGTAAAAAAAAAGTGCAATAAGAGTGCGCGAGCGAGGAAAAGTTATAAAATTAAAACTCTTATTCATTCCACGTTGAGTTCCCTGTTCTCCGCCATGTCGAACTTCCCCCAACTTGCATACGTCATTTTAGCAAATTAACGCAACTGAAAGGAAAATATAATAAGAAGCCCGCATTATGCGACATAAATCAAACGGATCTGGGTGTGTGGTCGGGGTATTGTGGCAAAAAGGGGAAATAAAAGACCCTCAAAGGCGACTTCTTTAAATATTTTATGGTCTCGAAGAAAGAAAAGTAACCGAAAGAGCGTACTTTCTAGCTTAAGGATAATTTAATAATTTATTTAATTTTTATACATATTGTAAACTACATTTAGATAAATATATAAAAATAATAATGTGAATCGATTCGTAAATAAATATGTGTTTATTATTTTGATATACTGAAAGGCTTATATTTTAAAAAGTTTGTACTTAACCAACATTTGTTGAAGGTTAACCAGTGAATTACTTTGCTAATACATCACCTTAAAATGTTTAATTTTGATTAATTAATTCTGTTAATGTTGAGAAAATATATAGTTAATATATTTTACATCTCTTCATTCACAAAAATACTTTAGTTTGTAAACGCTCCAGTTTAAATATTATTTAATTCTGTCAAAATGTTGTGAACAATTTTTTAGGGTAATCCTTGAGTCACCTTGAAATTTTCTCCCCCCAAGTGACCTTTAAATATTCATTTATATATTTAAAAATATATATTTTTTTGTAGGCAGCTCTCTCTCCCCACTGCCTTTTGATAACAATTATTTTAAACGCTGCGCCCCCGGCCATGTACTCTGGCCATTCATTTTTATATTTGTTTTAACTTTTTTTCGCCCGACCTTCTTTTAGCCTTAGCGTCGACATAAAAGAATGTTTCATTATTTATGCGGCTTTTTGTGGGCTTAGCCTTATTCAGCTGCTGCCGCTGATGATGATGACAACGACGATGTTGGGGTCGATTATGATGATGATGCGCTTAATGGGAGATAATAAATTAATGCATTAGCCTATATAGGAGTTGGGTGGGCTAGTTATACATATATGTTACGGGGTCTCTAGTCCATTCGAAAAGTCTTTAAAACAGTGCCTGAAATTTATGACTGTTCCATGAAATTAACGCCTAATGTTGGCTAACAAAAATCATTTTGATTATCCCTTGGCTACGACTACACAAATTGGACCAATTACGAAATCAATTTCAATAAAACAATCATCATCCGGCGAGTGCTTGGTTCCATTGCCACGACAACTGTGCCTCCAATCAGCAGATAAAACGAAAGCCAAGAAAGCAAATTCAATGTCTGACCGATTCTTAAGCAACAAAACGACACAGTAAACAACAATAGGGCAATGGAGATCGACGAGGATGTGGACGTGGGCGAACGGGGAGGTTAATGTGTCCTTTGTGCTCGGCGACACGTGGAGGATGTCTGGGATTGACTTATACGCCATAGTTAAGGTTTATTGATTCCGCATTTAAGTGCGACAACTGCGGATAAAGAAAGCTAAAAGGTTGTCAAAGGAAAAAGAGCAAGTGACTAGTTGGGAAATATCGATGGGCATTTATATCAAAATGAAAACGTCGGTTAATAGTTAACGCTTCGCTGGTCATTTTGTATTATACTTGAGTTAATCTTTTAATTTTATGAAAATCGGACAACTATATCATATAGTTAGCAACGGAACGATCAGCAGGTAATTGAAAACTGCAAAGGATCTACATAATTCGGCTTGTCAGACTTAGATTCCTTTCATCTTTTTAACATACTTTTGACTTTATTGGCGGTCTTAACTTTCTGCTAAAAATAGTATTTCCTATTTCCCTGCTCGTGTCACGCTCCCACCTCCAATCAGTAATGTGTATTGTGTTTTATTGTATGTATTTTTCCAGCTCACATCCGCACACAAATAAGCGGGAAAAATATTTATCAATGGTGCACGAGACACAAGGCAAATATAATGGCGGTCCCAGTCCCTTTGTCAACTTTATGTACACTCGAGGGGGTGGGTGGATGTACATGGGAAGGAGGAAGTCCTTCGCCCTGTTTGCTTAGGCCAACTCTGACTTGAAGAGTCTCCTGGGCGTGTCTCCCCAGGAAAGGAGCCTTCGATTCCAATTTAAATATTTAGAGAACATCAGCATTTGGCACCTCTTTGAACTCCCTTCGAGCAACAGGAGCCAGAGGGTGGATGAGGATGAACATTTTTAATTGAAATTACCATTTGGAATTTCCACCAGTCACCGCGAAATTGTTACGGCTTTCGCAGCGCTTGTTGAGCAATTTCCGTGCCCTGGGCTGCCAAGTCATAATTACAATTGAAAGAAGGGGCGTTGGTGGGCGTGGTGTTTCTGGACCAGCGCCAAATTGAACGAGCCTAATCAGGCGGCCGTGGGGGTGGCAATTTGGGGCGTATATTTCTTTAGAAACTATTTGCCAGGGAATTTAATACCCCTCCATTTCCTTTTCCATTTCCATTTCCATATTTTCACCGGGAGCTTTTCCGTGTCCGCTCAAATCACATCACATTGAATTGAAGCGCGCCGAAGTGCAAACATTCAACGAAATGATTTCTATTTATATACAAATAAGCGCATTAGGTGGCACTCTAGAGAGAAGGAACGAGAGTGAAAAAGAAATCTATTTGTCCAATATCCATTACGAATGCTGATCTATTTTTGGACGCGCTCTTGTCTCACATTCATGCTTCATTTGGCCTCAGCCCAGCCCTCGCACTAATAACAAATTTATTATGGTTGCTTATCAATCAAAAGCTTTTGTTATTCGAGTGGAAGGCGCCGGAGGATTGGTATCCAAGAGTGGCATTTGGTCGTTAAAAGCCAAAAGCGCAGAAGGGGGAGATTAGCACACAAAGGAGCAAAAGTGTGGCTGGCCACTCTCAAGGCGATGGACTGTGAACAAGTCGCCTCTCTCCACTTTGCCACAGGATTCGGGACTGACTCAGGTCAAGGAAGTGGAAAATAACTATCTGCATAATAAAGGAAATTAAAAAAATTTACTGCTGGTTTCTTGAGGAGTTAACCTAAATTTAAAAATAAAATCTTCCTCAGACCCCTTGAGTCTCCTATCAAGCTCTATATTTACTCATAGTTCACTATTTATTCCTTAACTTTTCCTCTGCCTTTCGGCCTGATCTCTGGTGGCTAGTGTTAGCCTTGTCTCATCCAGCTCATTAGCAAATCGTAACCATGGCTGACTTAACTAACACACACTTTTGGGCCAGTAACTAGTATGGCCTTGTGGGTAATATTAACGACGCCAAACAAAGCCCCCGGCATAAAACCCCAAAACACAACACACACGCACACTTACGGGGACAATGGGGATGTCCGGCGAAAGAGTATCCTTTTGGAACTGAAAGAGAGAGATCGCATTAATTCCGGGCCAGCACTTGAGCCGCTTATTAGGCAGCCAGGCAAATGATGGTCATGTCCCGGCCGCAGCCCAGAAGGGGCGTGGCGTGGCAATGCCGAACCATAACTTTTAGGCTTTTCCATGTCAACAAACATAAACAGAGCACAGACAGAGACACTCGCACACACAGTGAAGAGAGCAAACATTCGAGCAAGCGGGCCAAGGCCAAACAATGGGCGGAAATGCGAGTATGTGTCCTAGGTGGGTCGGTGTCCTCCCCTGAGTTGGTCGCTCTATCTGTGCACTTTTGTTTGCCGTATTAACATATTCCATCCGCTAGCTACGAGAGGGCGGGGGAAAGGTCAGCTCCGTGGGCAATGATGTATGCAAAATTCCGATGCCCGATAAAGTTATCAACGTCCTTTCTGGGATCTTCTCCGTGGCATCCTTTCTCTCTGCGATTAGGGGGAAACTTTTACTGAAAACTCAAGTGCTGCACAAATAAGCGTGGAAAGTTCTCCGCTTTTCCACTCTCTCTATCTCTTCACTTTAAGCTCTGCCTATTATGCGAGCAAATAAATAAACAAATTATTTTCACCAAAAAGTGTGCTGCGGCTTAAGTGTTGAGCAAATATGCCAAAGCGGCTCAAAAACTTTTGATAGCTGCCAGCCGGCTTAATAATATTAAAATATTTGCTGCTTTCAAAAGCATTTCTATTTGTTTTTTTTTACGGGCGTCCTGCTCTGCTGCCTGGATTGCATATGCGAAGTGCGAATTAACGAGCCGTGTTCAGTGCAGCGGATGCAGCAGGATCCGCAGCAGGTCCTTCTGGCTCGGAAACAGTAACTACAAAAAACAGAAACAAGAAAAAAGTGAAAACTGTACGGCGTTATTAATTAAAGGTCTGCCTGATTGCCATTTTACACCGTTGATGGGGATAAATTAAGTGAAACGTAAAACAGGAGATGCCTGAATGAACGGATGAATATCCTAACCGGATCAGGGGATATGGTACTTTTGGTGAACATTTAAAAATATGAAATAAAACTAATTAATTAATTTCATGTTACACCTACATTATATTTACCTTTTCAAATAACAACCAAATAACCTTATCTTTCTCCTTAGATAAATTCTTCATTGACAAAGCTCCTCAGATACCAAATTTAAAGATCTTAAAGCGCCAGGAGCAGGATTGCCCAAGGAACAATGCTGCTAAAAAGTTACTCCGCAAACGTTTTCCCAAAAGCTTCCTCATTAAGCCCTCACCGAGGGCATTAGGCACTTCGCTCAGTTCCAACTGACTTTTCCACCCCGCTTCATTGCACAGCGAAATATTTTTAATAAATCTGTATACACACGTACGCGCGGGAGAGAGGGGGCCGTGAAAGGAAAACATATTTTTTTATGGACTCTCTCTCTCTCTCTCTCTCTCTGAGGGTCGTGGAAATGCAAACACAGGCGAAAGGGGTGGCTGATTAAGAAAAAAATGTTTTCCTCGGCTCGATATGAAATTCGAGCAGTTTGCCGCTTTAATTAAGGCAAGAATGAAAAACGCTGGCGTGACTGGCAAATATTTCATTAAACTTTTGCTTTTCCAAGCGCTTTTCCCTCCATCTGTTGCCCCATTTTCGCATTCCTTTCGCACTGTGCATCGCTGCAGTTTCGCAGGCGAAAATTCATTTAAATGCCCAACAGCCCGCAAAGTATGCAACGATTTTTGTTCTCACTTTTCCAGCTTTCCCTTACTGCCGCCGTGTGTGTGTGTGTGTGTATGTCCATGGGTGTGTGCTAAATGCACTTGTTCTAGATAATTAAAAATGTCATGCAGTTTTCCCCCTTCCGCCGCCCCGAATTTTTGCGTTTTGCGTTTAATTTCGTACTTTTATTTCGTTGCTTACTCTGCGGCGCTCTAGTTACGTATTCATCACCAGACCTCACTCCTGATTCCTGCCTTTGTTTATGCGTGAATAGTTTTTGCTTACACACGTCACTTTGAATTTATTCCTTTATTCTTTTTTGCTTCGCATTCATCCGTTTATTTTTACGGTGTGTAAATCGGATTTTGTGCCGGGATTCTCTACACTCCAGTGAGCCACAATTGTGTGAGTGGAATATGGGATTAAAATGCATACAAATATTATTTTTTGCTCAGCTGCCAAATGAAAATATCGAATGTAATCCTCTCTGATCTGTTTGGGTAGAAACAAAATATATAAATACTTTCAGAAATCTCGTAACTTTAGCTAACTTTACCCCCCAGTAGTCGTGTTGCCATTTCCTTAATTATTTCCACCGCGACAGCCGCAAAGAGATCTTCTTTGAATGGGGGCCCTGAACTATTGGCGAAACACTCAACAAATTGCCGGGACCGCAGAGAGTGTAAATATATACAGAACCACATATTAAAGCTGCACCTCCGGCAGCTGGCAATTTAATTGATTTACGCTGAAATGGTGGCCCCCCTTGGCACTCGAAATTAATTTGACTCACGCCAAATGGAACCGTTTGAAATTGTTGCTAAACAAATTTTCTTTATTCCCCTCCGGTCTTAGTCTCCGTTTAGTTTTGGCTTTGGCAACGAAAACTTTTTGGCGCTCTTCTCTTCCGACAACCCGCCAACAATTGAGTGCTAAGTGTTTTGGATTTCATTGCGAAGCGTGGGCTTCCCCAGCCATCTCGGGTAGCAGGTGATAATTTTTTTCTCATCCGTAATTGAGTGCAGAACCTTTCAACGCCTCGGCACACAAAAGGGGTTAATCGGCTCATTCCTGGGTGGGTTGCTTCCGCAAGTCATTTGCATAATTGTGCCCGAAACACGGGCCAACCAGCGATAACGGGTAGCAGGATATAGGTATCCCTCGCTCTCACCTGACGCTGCCCTCGACCCAAGTCGCTTGCAATTAAATTTAATGAGAATTAATGCTTATAAGATTTGACTGGATGCCATATTTTTTCCAGTCGGTCGAGTCTCAAAAGCTGTTCAAATATAAAATATCAAAAGCCTGAGTAACGGGGGAGCTGTAAACATGAAAGCGAACTCGATGAGCTCATAATCCGCGTGGCTTCTGATTCAACTTACCACAAATTACATTCAAGAGTCATGATGAAGGACAATCAAACTGAATGATTAAAAACCACTCTGAAAATATGTAAGCAACCCAGTTTTGGGTACTCAAAATAAACCTCTAAACTATACGGCAATTAACACATTTTTATTAAACTGAGTAAACTTTAAGATGTGTACATAAAATAAAAAGAGTACCCAAATTATGAGTACTTCATTAGTAAAAGGCACACTAAAATATTTGTTATGTTCTCGCACTTCCTTTTCATAAATAAATAAAGAATATCTAGACTCATTTTCATGCTCTGCTAGTTACCCTTTAAATTAACCAGAAACTAACATAACGGCCAAAACTTTCAAAACTTTCTTTTGGGTCCTGAGACTTTACATTGCTGATTAATTTCGTGGGACTGTGACCTTTCAGTGGTCGGGGCCACAGCCAATTTACAGCTGCTTCCATTATTCATGCTTAAATTCTGCTCCCGGGCCGCCTTCATTTTGGTTTCTTTTTAGCAAAAGAGGCGGCGGCCTCAAAGAATCTTTCGCCGGTCATGCAAAAAGCGCAAAGCGACCGCAAGATAAACGTTAAAACAAACTTTATGCAAGCCAAACCAACAGAAAAACAGCCCGAAAACCATTCGGAACGGAAAGCGGGAAAAAAGCAAGGCAAAGGTAAAACCTGATAATTTTGTTGTTGCTTTTTAAATAAAATATAAATCAAGGCAGGCGACGCGTCAGGATTGTGAGTGCTCTTCAGGTTACAGCTTGTCAGCAGTCGTAGAGTCCCTCGGCTTGACGAGTGAGATGAGAGTGTTCAGGGTTTTCCCCACGGCGAGATTTACCTGCATTTTCCTCTCGTTTGTTTTTCGGGCACTGATAAATCCTGTGCCGACAGTTCGGTGACTGCTTTAGAGCGCGCACCTGCCACTCCTTCCCTGGGTAGGGGCTCTGGCCAAAGTTTTGAGCCGAGCTGGCGCACGCTGCGTATGCTTGATAAGCAATCCCCGGCTGACATGTTAATTACGATGGGACAGACAGGCCGGCCTTGACGAAATCCCGGCCATATTGTAAGCGCTCATTAAAAATCCGCATAGCCGCAGATCCGAAGTCATTTTCATAATCAAACAGAACGGCAAGTCACAGAAAGCCAAGGCCAGAGCATGTCAATTGCATTAGAAATTGCATTTAATGAGCACTGCAAAAGGGGTGGAAAAGCTGTGGCAAAGGGGTGGCAGCGTGGGGGAAATAGACGAGCAAATGGCGTAGAAAATGGCGACACTGAGGCGCCAAAATGGCAAACAGAGCAAAACAAATTTCAAGTGAATGAATGGCTGACAGCGAGGGAGAGCGAGTGAAAGGGTTTTCGTGGCATTCGCTGGCATTCCCAGCTGACTTTAAGTCGAGGACGACTTCGTGACACTAGTCTACTTTAATTACCGTCACTTTCGTGCAGTAAATTTCACACATTCAGTTATTAATCACATTTCGCGCAGACAGCGTGAAATATCGAACTGAATTGATTTGCATGTGCACAAAAGCCAATCCATAATCGCTTCCAGGGAATTGCCATTTTCGTGTCCATTTATTGCCCATCCATTGTCCCTGTCACTCGGAGCCAATTGAAATGCAAATGCGATTGTGCTGCTAAATACATGAAATTTAATTGATCAATTTTCTCTGTCCGGAAAGCGCCTCGGGAATTCCTTGGCGAAAGCGCACACCTTTAACTCGTTTCTGTTCGGAAAACTCCTTTAAGTCCCTCTTAAGCGGCGTCTCCTGCTGGCAAGGGTTAGGAATCCGATTTGAAAGGAACCCCTGCTGAGACGCTCACAAGAGTGAGAAATGAATGCTTGATAAGCCAGCAGCGATGGGCAATAAATACCCAGATACCGATGGAGAGTGAACGCACGTTATTGCCTCGACTCAAACTCGTCTTTCGCTCTGGTTTTTATAGCTTCATGGTAATTTAAACACTTCCGGGCCGAGTTCATGTTGCCTGGTTGTTTTTTCGGGCTTCCCTTTTTGCACCCCGTGGGTCGCATTAATTTCGCACTCCAGCAATTGGCATATAAATTCGGCAAGGCTACCGTTTTTCCTTGTTTTGTGGTCCCCAATTTGCATATGAAATGTGTCTAAATATGGAGAGATATTTGCCAGCCACTTGAGTGGAATATATACTACCTATTCTGGCAGAGCAGGCAATTTCGAGACAGAAAATAAGTGCTTTAAAATTTCCACCCTTTAAGAGAAACAAAATATATAATCCGTCCACTCTGGGTTCAATTAAAATCTTTATTTATTCCAAACAGCAGCTGAAACAATGGAAATAGTATATATGAAACTGAAACAATTCCCAGGCTTTGCTGAGCGATTATCCAGCTCAGAATGACTCATTGTTTTGGGAAGAATAAAAGGCAGACAGCAGCAATTTCCAATCCATTTTCTAATCAAATTCAACTCTGACTGACTGACACAGTTCAATGCCTTCGAATTGATTTGCCAGGCTGAAATGGAGTGCTTTCATTTCGTTTAAGCTTAATTGAATTGTCACTGGCTAGTATTTGATAGTACATCCCTTTTCCCCTTAGCCATTATGCACTTAGCTAAGTAATTCATCACGTATACGCACCGTTTGCTAATTACTCGAAACATGTTCTGCAACAATTAAAAACAAACTCACTGGCTGGAACTCAAAAGGCAAACTTGGTCCGGCTGAAAGTTTGCTGCTTATCCGGCAGGCAAGCTGTCAAAACGGTAAGACGGCTGCAAGAGGCAAAAGTTGGCAACAACAGATGCAGTTAAACCGAAATGTCTTTGTGCCTGCCTTTATACTTACGCCAAGTGCAATTGTCAAGCGAGGGCAGAGCTGAAATGAAATTTCCGCGAACTTTCAGGGGTCACCGGAGCGGAGCACTCGAGTTACTCTCAGGGAAAACATTTAGAATTGCTTAAAAACGAAGCTCAAGCGCAGTTTTATGTACAGGCCAAAAAGCAGATATACCAAATAATACCAACTAAATACTGTAAGTACGGAACTCAGGGTAAAGCAAGGCAAAGCAAGAGGGGGGAAGCACAAGGCAGCATCATCATCATCATCAAAGCACAATAATCATCATCAACATCAACGAGTCGGGGGAGGATCGTAGTTGAGTCGGGAAAGCTTCGGCGGTTTGGGGGGAAATCGGTTGCGGGGAAAATAAAACACAATCGACTTTTTTGTAGTTTTGTTTTTTTTTTTTTTTTTTTAGAGAGAGGGTAGTTTTCTCCGCTAAGGATTTTCAAAGTTTACTTTTATTTAGAGAAGTTCCTTTAATGATAATCATACTTATGCTTTTTGGATTTTGTTTTTCTTTTCGTCAATTTGCTTTTTGCTTTTCTTCTTGTTGTGTTTTCATTTTCATTTTGTTTAGTAGATGTTGTTTAACAGCTAAATACATGTTCGTTATATCGTACTATTTGAGTTTCGTGTTTGCTTCCTTCCGGTGTACTCCTTCCTCTCACCTCATCGTGTGTTTTGTTTGTTTTGTTTTGTTGTATGCTTATTTTGCTTTGCTGCGTTAAAATTCTCTTACTAGCTAAGTTCTTCGCTTGGTTTTTTGTCTAAATTATAATTGTTTGGTTTGGTTTGGTATTTGGTTTCTGGTTTCGCCTTCGATGTAGTTCGGCACCGTGCTTGTTGTTTGTCAAAGTTCGCAATTCGACAAGTTTAAGAATCAATCATATCGTAAAGTTTCATAATCGTAACCTATATGTCCATATATCTTAGAAGTACGTGACTTAATACCCTAAATTGTAACAATAATGTTTTTTCTATTTATTTTCCCACTGGAAATGGTACACACATTTAATGAATACACATAGTAATATTTGCCATATATCGTATCTTTTATATTGAGTTATGCTTGTAATCGGTAATATTCTGGTTTGCCCATATATAATTTAAACACTTGCAATGAACGGTAACACCAACTTACGGCCTAGAGAATCGTGTACTCAGCTTGACTCCTGACTCTTGCCTGGCAACGCTCTTGTTCTGCTCTGCTCAAGGCAGCTTTTGGCACATGCTGTACTTCCGCTTCTGTGCAATCGTCAACTGACTGGCTTATCTGCTACGTTTTGTAATTGAGTTCGCGTCGTTTCATATAACTTGCTATAACTTGTGGTGTAATATTTCTCTGGTATATATATTAGGGTTTTAATGGGTATTTTTAATTTTAACATTTATATAGTCGCATATTTGTATGCTTAAAGTTTCTGAAAAAATGACTAAGCCTATCCTTCAGTTAACACTCCCTTTTGTTCCGTCTTTCCTTTCACAAATGACCCTCAACATTAATTTTTCTATGGTTTGCCTTTTGAGACTAATTGTAATACGAATGTTAATTAACGATTTTCGATTAAATACTGACAAAGTGCAAGTACGTCTAGCGGGTAACATCGAGCCGTGCCCCAGACTCAGTCCAAGCGGTGCGAAACTCGTATGATATCAAATCGAAGGAGACTTCTCAAGAACTTATCCTCATCTGGCGGGCGACACTTGTTCAATTTTGGTGGCACCCTCACACCCCTTTGGCCAGGACTCCATGCCCGGTTACTCGGCGTGCTTAGTGCGCTCTTGAACGCGTGTACAGTCCCGCCCGGGAAACTCTAGCTAACGGGAATTTGGTAAACTGTACTCAGTCTGGACTGAGCTTGAGGCACAGGACTTAGTTGCCCTTGGGTACAAGACTATACATTTATATATATATTTACTTAACCTTGAACTTTATGCTTTGATTTCAACTTCCAACCAGACGTCCTTCCTCTGGGGATGTGGAGCATGCAAGTGAATGCTGGCCACACTGAGCGATCCACATCCCAAGGCATTCCGACTGTCTGTGAAGGCTGGCTACGCTCTAGGAACAAGGCCAGCCTTCATTCCTTTTGATTATACTTCCTCTGAATCGTATCCCTAATATGACCTTCTATTATCAGGGGATATAGTACTTCGATTAATATTATTTTCTGTAACCACCAATACCTTAATTTAGTTTTGTGTGTTTGTTCTGCTCAATTTTGAGTTGCAGCTTCTTTGTTCTCGGGTTGGAGACACTCGGTCTTTGCCATCGGGAGGTTTGATGTTCGATTTTTATGCAGCGGTCTGCTACTTTGTGCTTCGTCTTCAGGGCCCAAGGAGTTCGTTGTCGGTGTGTGGGCAACCGTTGGGCTCCTTGGCTTGGGTTCCCTAGATCTTCCTTTGGTCTCTTCTTAAGATTAACCTCTAGGACTTTGCTATTGTGTTCTGATTCGTGTAATTCTCAGGGTTTTCCACTCCACTTTTCTTCCATTCGTTCCTCCGCATAGTTCTTCTGAATCTGCTTCGCTTGCTGCATATTTGTTAGTTTTCTTTTCTGTTTGTTGTTTTTCGAGTTGAGTTGCTGAGTTTTGCGCGACTTACTTATATTTAACTTTACGCTCTCTGCTCAACTGGCTAAATTGTCCTCAACTTAACTTTAACATTAAATGTGCTCGCTTTAGTCGCTACATTTTGGGATTATTTTCATTTAAGTTCTGTTTCATTTATATTTTATTTTTTTTACCTCAGTTTGTCGTTTCACTAATTTTATGTATGTGTCGTGTGGAATGTGTTGTGTTTTGATTGTTGTCTTTTCTCATCTTCTTGTTCATCCAAAAACGTGAAAACAAATGCCTAAGTTGTTAATGGAAATTATTGCGAAAAGCTGAACTTAGCATTTCATTAACGTAAACCCATAAAATTTACCTTTGCTAGATATTTTTTATGACTTCCTTCGATCAGCTGAACAGCGCCTTGTTTTTGTTTTTTGTTTTGTTTTGGGTTCGGCCACTGGGGCACGACCTTCAATATCGTATAATAGTTAATAATATAATATAGTTTACTCTTGTTCGTTTTTGGTTTGTCAAGTCCATTCTGCAGTTACGCATTTAACATATAAAGTTTCAGCTGACTTTCATGGATCTGCCTAAAGTATGTCTCGCTAAGCTGCGTCAACTATGTATGATCCATACAAATATTCTGGGGTCTACTTCAATAGTTAGTTGTTCTCGTATCTTCAGTGTCTTGTGTATGTTGTCTGCGTATATAATAATATCCCGCTAGGTAATTGTAAACATATCAGTTAAAACTAAATACAATATTATCATCGTCCTCGAGTAACTACAGCGTCTGCCTTTAAATAGCTCGTTTGCCTAGCATATAACTTTATACGTATGCTTGTTGTATATAAAATTATATTATCCGTATATCCGTAATACTATATATTGAATTGAGTAAACACAACTAAATCTGCTGCTTTGTTTGCGTTTGCCTGACTACCAAATTAAGAAGCGCTACTCAAAATACAAATCTACTTAAGGAGTTACCCTTGATCTTAATCGGATTCCTGGGAATCATGGAGAAGTGGTCTCTAAACACACATGTATTTATCTTTCTATCGGTTCTCCGGGTTTTCGTTTCGAGGGTTAGTTTCTTAGGCAAGCGTTGGAGGAGAAACCTTTGAGAAAAGCTTGTAGATCTATTGGTTTCGCTTGGGGTGTTCTGGGCGTTTCTAAGGCTTCTTGAGTTGAGTCTACAGATGATGGGTGGGTTACATTTATCGGGCCTTCGACATTAAACTGCCTTTATCCCTTTCTTGTTCATGACTGATATGATTGAGTTAGCTTTGTCGACTACTGTGTTGTTTTTAGTTTTGGTTTCGGTTACGGTTTCGGTTTCGGTTCGGGTGGGATTGGATGATGGGATGTGATGGCGATGATGATGGGTGCAGAGAAAACATAGCGATATAAAAACGAAACTTCTAAGAATGTATAGAATGGCATGCAGTAACGACTAGGAACGATAGCTAGAAAGAACGTAGAGGGATGAACGAGCGAGTAGAGTAGTAGAAGAAAAAGAGTCGAGCGTAAAACGACGATAGAGGAACGGCGATAGATCGACAACGATGAGGAGCGCACGATGATGAATCGAGTTCGTGAGAATCGAGTAGCGAGTAAAGAGTATCGAGTAACGAGTAGCGAGTAATAGCGAGTGTCTACCACTCGCTTGTTCTGGCTGAGGTTCCTCTGCTCTCGTTCTGCTTTCGGCTGTCTAAGTTCACACAGATGCTTTGGCTGTGGTTCGCTGCTTCCACTACGCAGCGAATTTTGATTAATTTTATTGAGATGAGATTGTAAGAGTGCGGGCATAATTTTCACAACTTAAGCCTAGATCGAACTCATACCAAGCAGCGCACCCGATGTCCTTCGCCGTCGCCTTCACTGTCGCCATTCCATTGCCCCCTCAGTGCCACCTTCTGCGGCGGTAGGTCACCTGTTCGTTGACCAGCTGCCAGAACTTGGCATTTAGCCACAGGACGAACAGCAGTAGCTGCAGGAGCAGCGGCCATTGCTGCAGCTCGTACCGTGTCCTTCGCACCAATCGCTGCAGGCGACCGCCGCCCCTCTTCCCCACGCCGCCCATCGATCGCTCCTCCGGCGGCTCATAGCTAAGGTTGTAGTTGTAGTAGTAATAGTAGTTGTTATTATAGTGCTGCATCTCCACAGGCACTAGATCTAGGGAATCATCCCGCCCCGAAACTTGGCTGCTACATCGGATGTGGTTCTGGTTGTGGTTATGGTTATGGTTGTGACTGTGACTGTGGTCTTCTAATTGCTGTCGAGGCTGTTCTTCAACATTACTAAATCGATCGGCTGTGGCCGGTGTTGCTGTAGTTGTTGTTATTGTTGTGGCATGAGTCGTGGAATGGGTTGCATTATTGTTGTTTGGCTGGTTATCATAGTTATGGCGGTATTTCTGTGGTTTACGATAATATTACATGATAACGCATTTGCCCTTTTCGGCCCACGGATTGTTCTTTTTATCCGGGGCGTTGATCAAGGGATCATTCTTCTCGTTCTCCTCGATGAACGAGCGCATTCTATAAAAAAACAAAATTGAACAATAGTTATTTATTAGAATTTAAACAGAGACAAGTTTTCCCAAGTCTTAATTTAAAGTAAGTAAATATTAAAGCTTTATTTGCCCCTCATTTTCAGTTCATAAACCGGCTTAAATTAATGTTTTAAAATAAAGTTTTGCCAAAAACAACTTTCCTTATTTATTTGCCAAGGGAAGACAAATATTTCGCCCACATCTGCTTACTCTTTAATGTTATAATAACAATAACATTGTTAAGCTTGTTTAAAAAAGAAATATACCCTTATAGTTTTGTTTTTATTATGGCACACATAATCCCTTTTCCTGGACTTTACATTTTATAACATTTCGTTCACCTTTACCTTGTGACTGAACCGAGTCCCAACAATTTCATTTGGTAATCTCGTTCTTTAAAGCTCATAAAATGAGTAAGCTCTCAGTTAGCCTTAGTGAGAAATCAAGACATTTTAAAGGACTAAATACAAAAAAGAATGGGGACATCCATCCGCACTTAAAGCTAAGCGGACATAAACTTATACCTCACGTCTGGCGGAGCGAAAAGGTTGGATTCGGGATGGGGTCCCGACGAATAGAAGAGGACAGCAGATTTTATGCTAATCCACTCGCAGATGGACATTAAAAATGTTTGAACACTTTGCACGCGCCAAGGAAACTAACGATTTTCCGTGCTGGCTTCCTCTTCCCCTTCTGGGTCCTGAAAAATATTCGCATATAAATTTTCAGCGTTGTTGGCCCGCTGCCTCTGTTGTTTCTTGTTGTAATACGCTTATCCTTTAGGGCCATAAAAATGGTTGCCCTGTCGTTTGCATTTGTCTCACACTTTATTCCCGGCCTGTCTTCTTTCCGTCTTCTGTTTATCTGTTTTTATTTCAGACAAAAGATTTCGTACTCTACTTTTTCTTCCCATTTTATTTGCTGAATTTGCAAGAATTTATTTATTTAAAGGGCGTTTCCGCGAGTAGAACGCGTCCCTCAAATAGACACTTTGAGCGACAGTCGTCTGCTGCGAATGAGTTTTGCATTTCAATTTTGTTAGTTTGCAACTTTTCTGTCCTCGTGCTCCACTTTTAAATTCCTGTTTCTAGGATCACAAAACGCGAAGTATTCGTCATTGCTTTCTTGTTAATAAGACTTGGGGAAAGTTGTTGAATTAAGAGAGCAGAAGTGCTATTTACTCATTCTGGGAAAACTTTCCTCTGGCAAAAAGTCGGAGGAACAAGTTAAATGAGAGAGTATGGAAATCGAGGAAAGTTTTAAGACAAGGTATTGCATTAAATAAACAGCATTAAATATTCGTAAAATATTTAATTTTAGAGATTAAGTGTAGCATAAATTTTATTTTAATTTAAATCATTTTCCTTTCTATTACCCAGCTTTACCCAAGCAAAATGAGTTTTTAGAATTTTTATAATAAATATAAAGTACGCTTCGGAGAATTTTCCATTTTCACGGTAAGTGCTTCCATCGATTTGCAGTAAAATATAAATACCAAACACTTCTTAGCACTCGTAATTACTTATTAGTTTTCCAAAGAACACCCAAGTTATATTTAGTTTGCAGAACAATAGTATTCCGCTTTCTCGATAAGTATTTAACTTGAACTAAATAATTGAGGCAACAATTTTTCAACTATTTTATTCAATTCGAATGATAAGTTGTCCTGGGAAATCCATGCAAATGTTTGTCTTTTGTGCTGCTCAAATCACGCAAACCGATTCCGAAGAAAATGGAGACTAGGAGGAAGACGAAGAAGCCCCGGGCACTTTCCTCCACTTTTCCCATAACCCAGTAAATAAATACTTCAATTGACCATTCGTCTGGGTTGCTTTCTGCACTTTCCGGCGAGGCAATTGCATATTCAACTGATGGCTACATTTTGTGGCTTTATTTATTGGACAAATGTTTTCCTTTGGCTTCTTGGCCAAAAGCTGCAGCTGTTGTTTGCCTTTAAAGGGGGCCAGGACCCGTCCTCGCTCTTCCTTTTCCGCTTGGCGTGATTATAATTTATTTTATTTTGGCTCTTCGGGTGTGCGCTTTCATTTGACCGCAAAATTGCTTAAAACATCTTGCGGTCGCTTTGATGTCCTGTTTGTTGTTGATTTAATGTAAGGATTTGCCTGGCTAAAAGTGCACGCATGCGGTGGAGTTGTTTGCCATCATTAGTTTTGATTGTTCCGACCAAACCTGAAACCCCTTCTCTACTGATTGTTCCTGCCGTGCGCTCAATTATCAAAATGCCAAGGTGTGCGACCAGACCACGCCCCCCCTCGCCTGTACGCCCGGCAGCCTACCTGCCTGGGCCGTGTAACAGTGGGCGTGGCATGTATGCATAATTTAACTTAACAAGACCTTGTCGTCGGCAGCTATGTCCTTGTTACCTCGGTGTCGTTATCCTGTGTGCATGTCTACGTAAAGCTGTGTGTGTGCGTTGAATTTTCTCTATTTCCTTGCTCATTTTCCGCATCAACAGAGCAAAAGGCAATGTCATGCGGGGCTCCGAGTCCTTCCCCACGAAGGACTGCCTAAAACAATGCCTCCTGCAGCCAACAGCCCCGCCTTGCTCGTGCTTGCCATGGCTAATGGGCTTATGACTTTGCGGTTTCAGCCCGTGCAGCCGGGAAAACTGAGCCACACAAACACACTCACAGCGAACGAGAGGGAAAAATGAAAATCCACAGAGCTTAGAAAATATTCTTTTCGGTTTTCTGTTCTGTTTTCTCTGCTCTCTTTTTTTCGGGGTAAACAAAGGCCAAGGGTTTCCAGAGGTTCGAGATTCTGTTCGGCTGCCAAGGCCGGTAAACAAAGTTGTTATGATGACGTTGGATCTTTGGCAGCCGAAAAGTAAATTTTTGGGAAACTTTGTCAGCTCAGGCACCACCCACCGCTGAACCCAGGGTTATGGAGTCCAGCTTGGCGCCTTCCGATAAGAAGACCCTGTGAGCCAGCGTGATGCTCAACATGCATTTTTAATGAGAGCATTAAAGGGGAATATCGGAACCCCGATTAGGAAGGGTAAAGAACAAAAGGAATCTGGGTAAAAACCAAGGTATAAAAAAGGTAAAAAAATACCCGGCTTTAGGTTCCTTAAAAGCCTTGCCTATTTTTTGGCGGTTTCTTTATTTATTTTCTTCTAACGATTAACACTTAAAGCTATCTTGGCTTAACCTTCCCAAGAGTTTTAATTGGTTTAATATATATGAATAGTAAATGTTCACTATTGTTCTTACATTTTTCGCAATTAAAATGTAAGGACCACTTTAATTTAAGTAGTTCTTCCAAGACCCTCAAATCAGAGAAATAGTCAAAGGCATTTCTCTGTGAACTCGCTTCTGGCTTCGGGGCCTCCTTAGGCCCATAAGTTGTGTATGACATCATTAGCATCTGTGATGAGTTTCCCTTGTTTTTTTGGTGGCAACTTTCCTCATAACACAAGCGGGGTAATGGGGACGAACGCAAGTGTAAGTAGACGAAGTGCCGCAGGGACATAAAAAAGTTTTATTCGACATCTGCATTTAATTTGAGTGCTTCAGCCGAACATCAAGGAAGAAGGAGAGCCTGATGGCACGGCAAAGCCGAATGACGAACGAACAGGTTGAGTACTCCTCTCAAACTGCCATTCAGCGGCGAACACATTGAAAACTAATTCAGTAGCCGTTAATTTAACATGTGAAGCACGAGGACAGCCTGGGTGGCTCGGTTCCCTTCCGACCGCATAACCACATGGCCATGTGGACCATGCTGGGCTTTTATGTGCTAATTGAAAGTCCTGCCATTTGCCATTCTCCAAACCTCCTTCTTCTACCCTTAGATGTTGGTATATACTTCCCGGACTGAATAATTGTAAGAGCCTGAAATGAAAAGTCATTTGGACGCACTTCCCGACATCACCGAGGGCCTGACATCGTTTTGCTTTTAGGGTTAGGCGAATTAATGTTTTGTGGCAAGCTGTGAAGGGGCAACAAAACCACAAATGTCTGAGCCCTAAGATGGAAATTCATTAATAATAGCAAGGATTAATAATGCAAAGAAGCCGTGTGTATTGAATGCATTTACTCATCTTGTCATTCTCTCTTACCTTTGATTAAATCAATTGTAATTTACATTTGGTATAGATTACTTTCCAGAACATAAGAATAATTAGAGCAGTTGATTACTCGAGCTAAAATAAAAGCTTCAATAAGACAAAATCAAGAATTTACTGAAACAACTGACAATTAATTTCTACAACAGACTTTGACCTGATGTCTAATGTAAAATTAATTGACATTTTAAGGACACATTCACTCATATGTCTTTACACACATTTAATTTATGGTCTCCACGAAATCATATTAAACCTAAACGACAATTTAGCTGTTGTTTCGATTAATGAAGTTATTTGTCCTATCTCACCGAATTAAATTCCGATCTAAGGGTCTAATTCACCGACATCAATCCGGGCACACGCTCAATCTATAATTAAACGCCAGGGCTCTCTCTCTACCTTCGGTGGGTTTTGCTACCTTTTCTGCTCTGTCAGCTGGCACAAAAAATAACATAAACACGATGTAAATGTTGATTTATGACAGCCGCAAGCACACACACATACCCAATCCCAATCACACGCAATCTTAAGCGCCCGAAAGCATGCTACAAAGAGCATTATTTATCGATGGCAGCCGCAGCAAGAGCAGAAGGCGGACCGCCGGTCGTTCGCATTTAAAAGCAGATAGCTTGAATCCAGCCACAGCAGCTACAAAATTAGAATTGCCTGTTTTTCCATAAGCCGGTGAGCTCAACCGAAGCCCCCGGAAAACCACCGAAAAACCACCCCGACTGCTGTCACCGCTCCCACATACATTTCATATTCAGCTTGGGTAAACAAAATGCGTCAGCCACATGTCAATTTGCATCTGCGTGTGTTTTTCTGAGTGTGTTCCAGTGCGACACAGAGTGTGTGTGTGTGTGTGTGTGTGTGTGTCTTTATCTCAGGATTTCTCTCTTCTTCCCGCTGTTGTCTCTCCAAGCTCTGTTTATCTTTGCCTCGCATGTGACAGAAATGAAAAGCTTAAAATTTCATTTCAAGCCTATTATGATTGTTTACACACAATTGCCAGCGATAGAGGGGGAAAATCCAAAAACGGTTACCTTTGCACTTTTCACTTTTATTTCCGGCCCATTCAGGTACATTTACTCATTGTCTTTGATTTTTTGCGGGAATTTAGAGCAAGCTTTCAAAATTATATTATTTTGCATGGGATCGATAAAAATATCAAGCTCAATCTCATATTGAAAATATCGTATTATCGAAACATACAGATATCTTAAATATCGAAACATATCGCTTTAAATATCGGTGTCATCGAATTCTTACAAGTTTATTTAAGAATGTCAGAGGTGTTGGCTATATCGATATTTTAAGTATTGAAATAATCACATTTAATGAAAAATATCTCTTTTAACAAATTACAAAAAACCCGAAAAATTTTAGATAATTTATTTTTCTCTTTTATTGATTTACTTTAAATATTATTAAAAGTTGGCAACTCATTTATTTAAATATAAATTTAAATAAAAATAATAATCATTTCGATGATATTTAAAATGTGTAATTTTAACAACTTATTTAATATTTAACAATGTTGTAACATTTTTCTTTACTATTTCAAACATCAATAACTTTCATAAATAACTAATAAAGAGCATAATGCGATCAGGGCATTATAAATTCACATTACACATCTAAAATATTTATGTACACATACAGGGGAGAGAAGTGAAAGTGTTGCTCTACACGAGACCTTCGCCGTAAACTAATTTCTAGCTCATTTCACCCACACACACATGTTGTATGGGTGTGTGTCGAGGCCTTCTGCTAAATTTAGCACACTTTTAAGCGCTGAAAAACCTGGCCAGAAGACCCCCAAATGGCACTTGAAGTCTAGCAGCAGACACAGCTTTTGAGGGTCTTCTGGCCCATAATTATTTACATGTGCAAGAGTACCTTGGGATTTTTTTTTTTTGTGTTCTGTGTTCTTCCGGCTAATTGCATTTTAATGCGCATTATTTAGCTGGCCATTGCATATTTTTCAGGTGCTTGCTGCGCCAGAAATATGCATTAAACGCAACGTTGCAACGTCGTTGCTGTCGTCGTTGTTTGTTTTTCTATTTAGCATAAATAAATTGCATATGTGGTATATGCAAATTTTACGTGCTGTTGTCCGTGCCGTTGTTACACACTAAATGGATGTGAAAGCATTTTATTAGGTAAGCGGTGGGCAAGATTTGCATAAGTGTGGCGGAGCGCAATAAAGTTTGTGGCAGGAGGATGGCCCACAGTGTGCATAAATCTCGAAATTCACCTCCAACTAGGGGATTAATTCAGGTATTTGGCAATACCTGTTCAGCTTCTATTTAAAGCCACTCAATATGCTTTGGAAAAATGGAAAATCTCTGCATCTTGATATATATCCTAATGATTGCCAGATGGAAATCCCTGCTGATTATATTATAGAAATCTACAAAAATTTGACTCAATGCAAACTGAAATTTCAGCTGGCGTAAAGTGCATTGAAAACATTAAGCCAACTGCAAGTCACCCTTGATTCACAAGGGAAAAATCAACAGAATCGCTATCCAAGAACCCCAAATTGTGCAGTGAATTGTGCTAAAAATCAAAGTCAAGAAGGAAAAACTGTTGGCAGAGATGTTTGACTGACTGGCTTGGATCTTGTTTGCATTTTTGGAGAGAATCAAGTGAATCTTGTGCCTCGAAATGCACAAAACGCTAATCATTGCCACGGAAATGGCCAAAAAAAAAAACACCCCGCAGCCTGATCCACTCAATGAAGAATGGTAGCTGTATCTCACAGTCATCCCTTCTGCCTTGCTCTACTAACAAACAGCTTTATTATGCACCAGCCGACATCCTGCCACCTTCGTCCTTTTTGGGAACACCGCAAAAGTGTGCTCGGCATTTTCTTAACCATCCTTGGCTCTCTGGCATTCTTTTGGTCCGCCCAAGCCCGTCGCCATTGCCTTTTCATGAATAACAAATCAGGCTAAAAGACAAAATCTTTTCTACACCCAACACATTCCCTGGCCGGATCTCTAGGATTCCGGAGGTCGGCGGGGTCTATAGCCTGGCCGGGCAAAAGCCGCAAGTTCTATGCATACAAAACTACGGCGAGCACGATGACGAGGATGAAAACCTTAAAAACAAAAAAGCGAGCACAAAAAGGATGTTTAGCATGGGCCAGGAGGAAGGGATAGTAGTAACTGGCAGGCAGGCAGGCTGGCAGGCAGGAGAGGCCTCCTCTGGTCCACTTTCGTTGAATTGAAAAGAAATTGTGCAAAAAACACTTGAGCCGAGCTCTTCTCAGTTCTAGGTTCTTGGCTCTCGGTGTTCTGGGCTCTCGATTCAGAGTTCTCAACGTTGTCGTCAAGTGTTTGTCAAAGTTTGCCCCAGGTTAGGCCATGGAATTGTTGCCGCTTTTTGTTCATTTCAAAAGTAGCAAATCAAATGACGTGTGACAAGTGCGGTCTGCAAGGATATTTATGCGAAAGGCAACTCTGAAAGGAGCTTGCAAATAACAAGCTCAGCAGGCAAGGCCGTTGGGGGAAAATATGCATAAATAAAATGATAATAAGTCAACAGCAACACAAGGAAAAGGAAAGTTTTTAAAGGTGAGTTCTGGCAAGCAAGGATATTTTGGATTTCATTGATGAAATATGCTTAACTTTAGCAGAAAACTAATTGAATTGTAATTATAATGTTTAGGCATTCAATATTTCTGTCAATCTTTTAAAAATGCAATATTGTTTAAGATTGAATATCTTGAATATTTAATTTAAATTCTTATTTCCCCCCAATAACCACCTGTGTGTTTTGTAATCAAATAAACTGTAATTGCTATTGGCCTACGTAATTTGATAATACTTTATTTTCGTCAAGAAATCTCAACCCTAATCGATAGCTTCCATCAACTGAACCATGCAGCAGGCATTGTGGGGGCAATTTCATTTAAATTTTTCCAATTTCTCAAAGCAATTTGCCAGGTGAAATTCGATTCCTAGCCGAGGTAGCGAAAACATGAAAATCACAGAAATCTTATTTCGAAATCAATGTGAATTCCAAACGCACGTATTTTATGTGCCAACCGGAAAAGGCAGATGCTGGATTGGAGGAGAATAAAGGAAGGATACGGCAACATGTTCTACCTCCTGCTGAAGCCATTTGCCTTGGAAACCCATCCCAGTCAAGTTGCCCAACCACAATCTCACTTAAGAGTGGCTGTGTGCAGAAATCGAAGTTACATAAACGAAATGCTAAACCTATAGGTATTTACTATGGAACTGAAAGCTGGAAGCTCTGTGTTTGCGAATTTCCAATTCTCAGCACACACACACATCCTTCGGAAAAGAGGAGTTTAAGCACATAATACCCTGGCTCACCTCGATAATTACAGATACGCACACACACTTGGCCCCGAGAAGGCGGTTAATGCAAATGCATAATGCCTTGGTCTGGCTATACCTTTTCCCATATCCCCCCAATTCACCGCCTGATGCTGATGAAATGAATGTTGAGGCGGAAATTTAATGCCAGAAATTGCAAATTTCCTGCTATCAAAAACTTGTCGAGGATGGTTTCGAAGGATGGCTTTTGCCTAAGCCAGGTATCCTGGCTTGTCCTCGTTCTGGTTGCTATGTGTGTGTATTTGCATTTTTGATATGCAGCAGCCAGACTTTGGTGCTGCTGCAGTTGCGGTTTCTCTTGAATTTTGGTTAAAATGCTTGCAAACGAAGTCACATTAAGCAAACACTCGACTCTTTGGAAAGACAAGATCGAAAGAAGTAAAATAAATACAGCTTTATGCATAAAGAATTATGTCTTTAATAACCTGTCTAATTTTCAGATTTGAAAACCTTTTTTGGCTAAAAATCAATAACTTTAAGCCTTCAAACTATACTTTGGTGTAAGAGATTCAACTTTCTGAAGCATAAAGCTACGAAATTCTTCAATGAAATTTCCTAAACTTTGCACTCTCCTTCGACAGTTTGTCAATAATTAAATAATGACATTTTTGAAGTAAACTTGATCTGTGCTGCTTTGCCCAAGCCTGTCGCTGACTGATTAATTGAGGCGAAAAAATACGTTGGCCAAGTTACCCAAACTGCCATGATTGATAGTTTAAGTTGAGTTTAATGAGGCCTGCAGGCCTGCGGCCTCTACACAAACAAGTTTATGTATTTTTATGTGGCCTAACGATCCTCCCTCTCGAACTAGGATTCGCCTCTTTCATTAAGCGCTTCCCGTCACGCATTTCGCATCGTGAGTCACGCACTTTGTTTATTAATATTTATACATATTTAATCGGCTACGCAAAACTTAATTAAACTTTGCCACATCGCACTTTTCGGGTCTTTCCTCCAACATCCCCGAAAAAAGAGGAGCTGAGGCCTTGCATGACCACGCTGACAAATTGCCTGCGAGGATGGCAATGGATGAGTGGTGGGGCGGTGGTAGCTGGTAGGTGGGTGTATGGTTTTTGGGGCTAAAGGACATAGCAGGGCGGGGAAAACGTCCAGTGCCGAAAAGCAATTTGCAAGCTAAATGATGATGGTGCCCCGCACTTTGTTATGCAATTTTTAGCAGGACAGCTCTGCTCTCTCGTGTTTGAAATGCAAATTCTCCCAGCGACAATTAATTCTGTCTCTGTTTATGGATGAGTGTAGCTGTGTGCACTGAACAAAAGGTGACAAAAGAAAAATGTCAGGGGATTATTATTTGAATTGTAAGTTGGTAAGTAAATTTGGAGAATTGTATAATGATTTTGGGAGCTGTAGATGCTAATAATTATAAAGAAGATTGTTTGACCCAGGAATGTATATAGAAAGGAATAGTCAGCTACAAAATATCAACAAAAGTAGTAAAATATCGTTAAAAAAAAAACATTTTTCAACATTTCGATGATCTATTTCTAATATTTTATATATAATATTAACTTCCATTAGTAATAAGTGGTCGAAAGCGGTCATTAAATTAATTAAAAGAATGTTTCTATTTACAACAGAATAATTTTTAAAGTTAAAATATCGATTAGATCTTTATGTCTTCAACAATCGATAAAGGATCGATATATAGATATTTCATCTAACTCTATCTAAAGGATATCCATTTTGAAATTTCCTTCAGTGTGCTCTTTTCCACCAAAGCCACAAACTAGGCTACAATTTGTTTTGGCCAAAGCCGAAACTTGTTACAATTTGATGGGACATCATCAATTAACTGCGTACACAACTGTACTTGGCAAGCAGTGGCGTTGGGCTTGTTAAAAGGGGGGCTGATTTAGCGGGATTTCATCTCTGGCATCCTGCGGTTTTCGCTTGCTGGTCAATTGCACAACAACAAAATAAAGCGGACGAGGACCTAAAGTTGTTGCTCTCTGCACGCTTGAAAAGTTTGCCGTATCCTTTTAGCGTTAACTGTACTTTTTTGTTAGTTAGTTGTCGCTGCAGTTGTTGTTGGTGCGCTCTAATTCGCCGTTAAGTGGCTTTTGGACATTTGTTGCAAAACTTTTCTCCTTTTTCCCCGCCTCATCTTTGGGTCTGCTCCTGCCACAGGCCCCTATCCCTGCTCCTTCTCCTGTCGCCTGCTGCTGTTGTGGCTTCTGTTATTCCGCTGTCGATACTTTTGGCTGCGGTTCTTCCCCGCAGACAATGCTGGTGAATGCCTGCGAGTTAAGTCCTGCTGTGGTTAATGAAGGTCCAGGTAGAAGGCAGCAGGAATTAGATGGCACTCGGCAACAGAGTGTTTAAAGTGCCGTCATGTCGACTACAACAAAAAATAAACCCAGTGACAAAGGAACTCTGGCCAAATTGACTTTTCAATTGTCCAACTCTAGTGGAAGTGAATAGAAATGGGAATTAGTTTCTGGCCTTTGTGCTAAGTAACTCTGTGGGTTTCTAACCAAAACAATGGAACATAAATTTGCTAGAATTTAACTCGAAACACAATTTTAAATAATACAAAAATTTGCAGCTAAAAAAGAAACGAAGATTAAATCGTAATAAACCAAGTTTTATGTAAAATTCTTGGAGTATTGAATAAAAATCTTACATATATCTCTCAACACATTCGAGCAACAAAATATGTACACTAAATGAATGTACACATACAAGTTTCCTTTATTTTTTTGCAAACCTGACAAAATAAACTTCACATAAATACTTTAGTGGGCTTAAAAAATCCGCAAAACCTATCACAAATATAATAAATAAATAAATACATTGAAATTGATTCCTCTAAACAACTACATATTTATTTAAATGGAGCGTGTATAAATAAACACAGAAATCCTCGTAGCCTGTTTGGTAACATTTTTTTAATCGAATCCTCCCCATTGCCAATTTCACCGCATCATCCGGCATACGTAGGCATTTTTATTCTCTTTATGCCTCACCGATAGAATGCCATTTTGGCGCTTTATCTGCAATCACAATCTCAATTTGATGACCATTTCTCCGCATAAATAAACCAATAATTTAATTTTAAGCCCGCACAGGCAGCGGCGGCACCTGAGAGCAGCGCAAACAAAGCGATACCATCCACGGGCCATGAAAGCCAAAATGGCCATCCCCACACGAAGCGAACACATGTGCACATGTATCCTCTGTGTATTTGGATGCACTGGGGAAAAAATCGGATCTGTTAAATCAGTTTTCAACAGTTTCCTGTCTTGAGTTGCAAGGGGATTAAGTTAAGTTTTATCTGATAATAAGTATAATCTTGAATAAGATTTAGTTTTCACAAAAAATGCAGTTGTTAAAAGTATTTTTATATTATTTTTAATGAGAATGAATAGGAACTTCTTTGCTATTTTTCTGCGTGTGGCCATAAAGCCTTACGAGCCAGCGGGGTGGCCTATAGATGAAGGTAGCCGGTGCCTCATTGTTATGGACAATGATGCAGGAAGACAGCCAGAGATTTTACGGCGCACATTTTATGGGCAAAAGAAAAAAAACACAGACACACACAGAAAAAGGAGCAATGGAAGATGCCGGCTCAGGGGAAAAGTTGTTTTAATTACAGGCACATGGCGCTCCGGCGAAGGCGGAACGTCTTGCCATTTCAACTGCTCCTAATAACCGACTGACACTCTTCCAAGCCTGGATGCAGGGCTCGCAGTGAGTCCCGAATACGTGTGAGTGACTGCCTGTCTATCCGAGTGTGAGTGTGAGTGCCAGTGTGTGTGTGTGTGCCCGGTACAGTCTCCGACAAAAGGCAAAGCCTCTCGACGTGACCGTCCCACCCATTACGTATGCAAAATTTAATTTCGCAAATGAAAACGGGGTACAGAAGGCGTGTGGAGAGCCTGTCTGACAGTCACAGTCCACGTGGCAGTCGCAGTCGTAGTCACAGTGACCGGCAAAAGTCATGGCTTGCACTTAAAATTAAAATCACCGCCTTCTCGGTGGCACGAGGCCCCACTTTTGTTCACATCGGCATTGTCTGCCAGCAACTATGGTCCATGCTCTCTCCCTACCCAGGCCCCTATCGCCTCTATCGCCTTTTCCCCAGTCAGACACAATTTAACAAATTAAAAAAATGAAAGACCTAAAGGATTGAGGGCTGGCTGGGCTGAAGGCTGAAGGAAGGAAGCGCCGGCAAACCGGAAGGGACAGCGCAGTGGAACGACCGTGACCAAGAGATTTGCCTGGCGAGGCGAGAAATATGCAAAGGGCTTGGGGGAATTGCCCATAAAAAGCTCATCTAAGTTTAAGCTGCCAGTGTGAGTGGCGGAAATAGCAAAAAGGTATATATGCCATGATTTCAAATAATGTTCAAATATAGTTGAAACTTTGATCAGGAGGAAGTATATTAAAGAAGTTGGAGTGCAGGTAATAGGGGTTATTAAGGAACTTTATGATCAGGAATCTCTTGTGTGTTGAAGGGGGTTTAAAGGTGTGTAAAATATTGTTGTAATTCCCTTGAATTTTATTTATACACAGGATATGTTATTCCTGTTTTAAATTTCTATCACTTACTCAGCCAAGAGTATTAGTAATTAAATCCGTAAAGCCAACAAACACTTACCTAAAACAGAAGAAAAGCAATTGATTAGAAATTATTTAAAAAGTGGTAAATATCTAGAAAGAATTGTATAATATTTATATTATATTATATTTTAAGTTTAATATTAACTTATTTTCTTCCCAAATTCAAACCTTATAAACATGTACATATAACTTCCTTTTAATTTATAAAAAACTATTATATTTAAAGCCCTAACTCTTTCCAAAACGTAGTGTTAACTAATGCTAACGCATCCCATTATTTTCTAACCCAAATCCTGTTCAAAACTTATCCTCCAACTTGGCAGCCAGTCCTTAGCTTTCGCTTCCCAACCGCTCATCATGAATTCTGGCATTTTTCCGCCAAAAAAAAGGCCGTCGGATCCGGGCCAAGACCATTCCCCAGACACACTAGCTGAAACGGAAGCTTTTCGACCTTTTTGCCGAATTCAGAATGTGAGCATAGATGGCAGCGGGATTTGCAGGGGACGTGCATGATTCATCGGATCGGGGACACGGGGTCGCCCCGATGCTTTAATACGGTATTAAGTCATTTCATTTATTATTTAAGCCACGAACTGTGGGCTGTCAAAAATGCAATCGCCATAGAGAGCAGGTCGCAGCAAACACAAAAAAAAAAGGGACATGGCGGCAGCTTGCAGCGAAATTCAATTACGGCCATGATGGCAGCCAACAGCAAATGGCGGGGGTAACGAGACGTAACCGTTGTTTGCCCATAAATTGTTTGTAGTTATGTCAATAATGTGTGCTGCCATCGCTGATGCTGATGCCGATGCTGGAGAGCACACGGCAGTCACCGCCTGGCGGTGCCTTCCTGCCTGCCATGTGTCAATGGGGAAAAAGCGCGCAATAAAAAAAAAGTAAGGAAAAAAGAAAATGGAAGCGCCAAAGCATCGCCATTTTCCAGGGCAATTCAGGAGCGCTCCGTCTCTCTATATCCTTACACATGTTCATAATTTCTGCAGCAGCAAAATGCTGACTGACGCAGCAAGAACAACACGAAGCAAAAAGCAGAGATAGCAATAAATATTGTGCAAATAATGACATAAATATTTGAAATACCTGGCGAGTGCACTATATAGGTTTTTTTTTTAATATAATGCTATGCTCTATCGCATTCCCTTGCAGATACATTTAAAACTCGATTGCCATTAACGTATTAACTGTCATGTTCATTGCACATTTCGCAGTTAAGTACTCTTCAATTGGTCACTAATTGGATCACTTGAATGGTCCTGTTTTTTCTCCTTCCCCCCCAAACATCAATTTTAATAAATCAATAAGTATAGTGAGCTAATCAACGTTGGCTAATGGCTAGGGAAAGCCAAAGGACTGAAAGGAAAGGTAATTGAAGCTCGTAGTTTTCTGGGCGGGTTTCCTATTAGACAACTGCTTAATTGGCCTTCGTGGGGAATGATATGAACTGAGGGGTGAACCAAAAGTTCTCGGCAGCTCTCTAATTGAATGTTTCTGCCCGATCCTGGGTGGTGGTGGCTTGATGCAGTCCTGAGCGATGTGACTGCCACAACATTCCACTTGAAATTGACTTTTCTGCGGCGGGCGAGTGGTATGCGTGCCGCAGCTAATGCAGTTGGTTGCCATTGTGTGTGGCAGCTCGAAAGTATGCTCGGATTTCCTTTGAGGATCCAGGACAACTAAGAGAGAGTGGAATGTGCAGCTGATTCAATCAGCTTTTCCCGCTGGTCTCACAGGAATTTAGAAATAAGCTCTGTGACACTCGGAAGGAATCTTTGTAAGCTGTCACAATATTTTTGGTATTCTCCGACGAACGATTACTGTCTTGGTTTCTTAGAAAGCTGTTTATATTGAGTTTCCTGATCACAATAATAAACTGTTTATATTCACTGTAAGGCTATCATTCCTATATTTATCGGACATTGTACATCACCAGAACAATCATACATTTAGGCCCAATCATCATAACTCATGGCAGATTAATGCCTCTGCTGCTCGCACAACTACAATTCACTCTCGGAGCAGTCCAGCCTTTTCCTGGTAGGTTTTTTTCTTTTGGAACTGCCACATTACAACAATTCATTTATATTTATATGTGTGGCAGGCTTTATGGCATTCCTCTCTCGCTGCCATTAATCAGCATTAAAAGTGTCAACAACAACAGCCACGGAATTGGCAACGGAGGCGCTATGAAAGCGGCCACAACTCCTTGGCCTGGCCGGGGTATGCAAAGTAAAAAGTAGAGAGTGGAGAGCGAAAAGCTCTCATAAATAGGCTCTGGCAGGTGAGAGCAGAAGACGGCGTAGTCATAAAGCAATCAGCAGGTGTTTGTCATATCCCTGAGCCCCGGCCCGCCAGCCTGTGTAATTTATTCTCCACGGCAAGTTGATAAGACTTTCCTTCACAGCGTTTCCCCCCATTGTTGTCTATTCCGGGTCGGTGTATTTTTCATCTGGATAAAGGGCAATTGTTTTTCGGGGCGGCGGCAAAGGGGTCGAGTGTCTGCAGTGGAAGCTCGGAAAATGTGCTGAAGCTGAAGCTGAGAGAAACTTTGCATGCGGAAATTTGTTTCCAACATTTCGTCAAACATGGTAACTTGAGCCGGAAAGAGTACAAGTACAACAAATATATATATTTTCCTACATATATTGGTGAAAAAAGCAAACACAATTGTTTTTTAACGAGCCTTAATTCGGTGAAAATGTTATCTTAATGAAACGAACTCCTTTTAAAACTAATATCTCTTGGCTTTAAAACCCCTTATTGTGTTATTTTATTCAGGAATTCGTTCAAAACACTATCCAGAAATTTAATCAATGAAAATACTCTCAGAAAATTCCATTTTCGTTTCCTTTTTGGATCAAGACTCTTCAAGAAAAAAAAATATATACCTATATTATTAAACTTTCTCCCTGAAAGTTTTTCCGGCTTGTCCGAGAAAAAAACCTTTTGTTCGAAATGTTTTGCATTTAAATGAAATTGAATAAACCGCTAATCCAATTCAGTGGCTCACCGGGGGTCTGCGGGGGCGTTGGTGAAACAAAGGTTAAGCCAAGAGCTAAACGTGGCCAAAAGCAGGGACCACAACCGGTTTTCGTTGGCATGTACTGGCAATTAATTTGCATGCGTGGCCATTTTAGAGTTTACACGCCGGCAAAGCAATTCCATACATACACATTCCTTTCCCCCGTTTTCCGCTCGATGAAAGCCACAAGAGTCGGGAGCGTTTTGCCGGAGAAGCGCATCTAATGTCATGTGCGTGTGTGTGCCTAATGTGGCGCAACGGGACATTGGGGAGAAAGTGCCAGAGAGGATTTCCTGTTGGCCCATTTATCCCGACGCCCCTCTTGAATTTCATTTCGTTAAGTTAATCAAAGTTGGTGCTTTCTTTTTTTCTGCGACATTTGGCAACAAGGCAGCCAGCCAAAAAGCTTTAAAGTTGGCTGTCAAGCTGAGTCGAAGAAAACAGATCACTACGAGCCGGAAAAGCCAATGAGTTGGCCAAGTTTTCAGCATTGTTCGAGCCATGAGACTGCATTATTTGAGCCATCAATGGGTTTGCTATGGAAAGGAAATGCATTTAAAGCGAATATCATAAGTTTATTCAACTTAAAAAATAAAACTTATTAAGAATTTTTAGTGTACATTTAAATTGAGGCTCTTAAAATCTTAAAATCTTTTCAAAAACGCTATCTTTATCATATTCCCATCCACAAAAACCGAGGTTCCGAATCCTATCTGGGGACATCAACCGACTCAATTACAGACAACCAACAATTTATGATACTTCCCATCAAAATCAAATCGAAATCCCACAAAAAAGTTCACAAAAGAAAAAAATATGAATATGTTGGTTTGATTTATGGCCAATACAAAAAATTGATTGCCCATACATAGCCATACATACAGATATATATGTCATATATATGCGTCGAGTGAATAAATCGAAATAAATCTGCTGATTTAATTGAGAATAAAGTCAATGGCTTAGGGTAAAAGCTTTTTTTTTTTTTATGTTCGCCGGAAGTCGAATGCAACAAAGATTAGAGGAAGCGGAATGCATTTGCTTCTAGTCCCCTCCCTCGGGAAAATTTACAGCGCACTATAAACCGCAGTGGAAAAGCACATAAACTGCCCGGGTAGCGGCAGTAAAATATGAAATGCCATAAAGATATATATACAAAACAAGGAGCCCTAAACCCAAACAGCCACAAAAGTAACATAATTTTCCGCTTGAAATGCGCTGCAAAGCGTTTCCCATATTTTGTAGCCCAGTGTGTTTCATTCTGCATTATTTATACACAAAAACACACACACAAACATAGTACCTGAGAGCAACACCACACACATCGCAGGACCCATGGAAAAAGAGGCGGCGGCAATAATAAATTGAGAAGCGAAAAAGATTTATAGGCGGCAGTCGAAGGAGTTTCCGAGTGGAGCTGCAACCGAGACACATTTTATGCGATGTAAAGTAAAAGTTTTCCCTGGCCACGCCTCCTGGACACCGGTTCGTACCTCGCCTTACTCGCCCTGACCAAACATTAAGGTGAAATGTATGCGCCTGGAGGTATGCAACATTTTGTCTACGCCTCCCAGGACGAATCACAGGACGAAGTGAAGGGAAATTGCGACCAGGTGCTTGTCACGCACGATGGTCTTTGTGGCTCCACACACACACACACACCAGACACACATCGCAAGGACACCCACACGGACGTCAATCAATCATGGGTTCCCGGAGCCAACCGTAGAGGAAGCGTATCCTTGTGGTTCTCCGGGAGCGGGGGTTTTCGGTTCCATTTCGTCGTTACGTTGCCTGCAACAAATCGCCATAATGTGCAGTGTTTGGTGCACTTAACGAGTACACACACCGAGCGAACGCACCACTTTTGTGGTCAGTGCTGTGCCATTGCGCCATCAATCAGCAATGCTTCGTCGATACGCTCTCAAAATTTAATTGACTTTGATTTTGTAAACTTTGACATGTGTCCTGTCATTTGCAGCGAGCGTGTGTGAGCGATGACTGCCTAATTTGCCTCGCTTTGTGCCCTGATTAAGTGACAAATGCCTGATGTTCTGTGAATTTGTTGCTATTATCAACAAAAAATATATAAATAGGAAGAGTCTACCACATTGGGGTTTTGAAAATTAAATAGAATTAGTATTGAACCAATTTAGCCAAATTTATTCAACTAAATTGTTTAAATTTTAGCTAATAAACGTCAAAAAGTTCTGTCAAAGCGAAATTCCAATTTAATGCTGTGGTTACAGTTTTATAATTGGAAATATTTTTTAATTGGTGGTTTTGCGAAATCATTTGCTTTTAAATTGAATTAAAATGTCTTGAAATTCAATAATTTTCTTTTAAAGGTTAGCATTTAATTTCTACCTGTAAAAGAAGTTAATCATTGAATTTTTATCTTTTACCTTCAATTAAAAAATCCATTATTACATTTCAGTAAACGCTTAAAAACCTGACGCATTCCTCAATTTAAAAACTTCAAAAAGTTGTAATGTAAATTGTAACTCAATTACGACATTCATTTGTAATTTGAAAAGCTGCAAACCTTTTGGGGAATTTATTACACACATTTGAGCAGCCAAAATATCATTTGGAATAATTATACTTCACACTCTACCCTGGCCTCGCAGCTTCTTTGCCAACCGTATATATTTTTGTAATTAACACCTCTAAATTAAGAGTCGACGTGACTCAGTGGCGAGACAAGGCCCGAGAAAAACTGGGAATTATACAGAGAAATAAACACTCTGGGAGAGAGTCAAGCTCACCTAATTGAAAGGAGCCTCGTCTCGACGTGTTGCAAATTAGTAAACAGAATCTCGACTGCACATTGGCAAAATCTGAGGGTAGGGGGCTACTCTAAAGTCGGGTGTTAAATTATTTATGAAAGCCGCTGGCAGCGGCCAACAACGCACACATTTGGTGCCAGTTTGAGCCACATTAAGTCACAGATGAGCCAAGGGAGCTGGCGAGACTGGGAAACGGGGAGGCTTCACTGTGTGCCAATTAATTATTCATAATTAGCTGCTGACTAAATGTTTAACTAAATCAGAGGACGTCTGCTCCCCCCGCAGTTGGGTGTTTATTTAAAAAATGACATTACGAACGCAGTCCATGGTGGCCCAAGGGGCCGACTCGGCAGGATGGATGTTTGCCTTTGGGTCCAGAGCTAAATTAAAAGCCGGCCATTAGAGAGCGACAGCGTTAATTGTGATTTATGCAGCAGGTTTTGTTCTCGCTTAGAAAAGATTTTAAAATAAAATATGTAATGCCAAAGGGAATTAACCTGGATTACTTGGGTTTGAAAGCATTACTTTTTTTGTACAATATTTTATATAAATCGAACCATTAACTAGTAACAGTTTTTAGGATTCCTGGATGACTGTATGGGAAATGATAACAAATTAAAAATATAAAAAATAATGTAAATGTACAATTTTAAGTCTTAAAAAAGTAACTACTGGAAATACGAATATAATAAATATATATCAGAGGTAGTTAGATAAGGAAAATCACTGTAAACTATAAATATAAATATTAGTCTATGTATTATGAGCTGTTTACTAGGACTTCATAGTCTTATACCTGCTGAAAGGACTTTTCTTTACTTGTATAAATCCTGGTAAAAACGAATGTCCCGGAAATCATTATCAGTGCTTCCGGAGAAAATCAGCGGAAATGTCTTACAAGGAGGACACTCTACTACTGCCTTAAATACTCAACGAAGAAACACACCTTGAGGGCATTCTCTTAGCTGCCCCATTATGTCCTGTGTTCTTTTCATTGAATTGGTAATGAAAGGGGAATAGGAATTAATTGCAAGGACGGTACATTTCTCATTCAGTAAATCCAATTTACCGACGGCGACCATTCGTTCTGTATAGTTTCTTCTCTCCCTTAAAAAAAAAAGGGGGAAGGTAAAGGGGAGCTGGGGCTCCTTTGACGTCTAGCCGCCGTCTACACACACGCACACATGCACCGACCTCACGCACACACACACACACACACTGGCAGAGTATCCTGGGTCCTGAGACGAAGCAGGCAGCGAGACAGCTTCTCCAATTCGCATTTGTGTAAACATTTAGCAAACAATTCAGAAGCAAAGCTGACTTTTAGCACACGTGTGCGAATAGATTTGCGGTCTAGACGGAGCCAGCTGAATGGGGTCAAGGGTCACACGGCAACACCTTTTTCACAGCCCCGATATTTAATTTATTTAAACACTTCACCACAATTGCCACCACTATTGTTACTGTTACTTATCATCGGTAAATATTATTATTTAATTTTGCAATTATTGCTACTCACTCTGCTATGGATTTAGATAACGGCCAGCGCTCCATGGAGGCCTGATATTTCATATTCTCGATTTGCTTCTTTAATGCGTCCCGATCCATGTTTTGTAGAGCACTGGGATCCATGGCGGCTAGAATTTATCCACATGCCAGCCCTGCAAAGACGGAAAGTGTGCGTGAGAGCCTGCGAGAGCGTTCAAGTGCGGTGGTATGTGTGAGCGGCGCTCTCTATCACTCTCTGTCTCTCTGTTGTGTGTGCTAATTTTGAGGAAATGTGTGACTCTGGGGCAATGGGAGCCAAAATGGAGCACCCTGTATACCCCGGTCCCCGGTTTGCAGAGCGGAGTTTGCGCAGAGCGTAAATAACAAATCAATAGAGAGGCAGAGAGAGAGAGCGAGCGCGTGCAGGTTAACAGAGCCGCCTAAAAGGCTGCCATAAAATAAACTCTGTTGTTGACTTTCCCTCCTACAAGCCCAGCATTTGTTTACAACTGAAAAAGGACACTAAAAAATATATATATATATATGCGAAAAGGGCGCGTCCCGTGACCAAAATACAGCGGAATGCAAATGAAAAAGCCTGAACAGCTGAGACTGCAGCCGCTACTCAGCTTTATTTTATTGAAAAGTTTCTAATATATATAAAAACTTTCCTTTCGCCATGTTTACACAGCTAAGCCGACATAAATATTCCTCAGAAAAACGCAAAATACAAGGAAAATACAAGGGAAAACAAAAAGGAAAATAAGGGAGCATTTTGCGTGCCCTTAGACAATTAGTTTTTGCTGTTTACACTTTTCTGGGGCCGGCATTAAAGGGCGCCCTGGGGGTTGAAACTCGCCCCGGTGATGGAGATAATGGGTGAGATAAAAGGCGAAGCTTAGATACTTTGGGATGATAAATTAAAGGGATGCGCCAGAGGTTAACCAGCCAGGATAATGGGTATTAAAGTTACCGGCCATCAAGTAAATAAAAAGGGAAAAGGATAAAGGAAAAACGAGTACGAAATTTTTAATTTAAGTGGGGAAAAGGAATACCTTAATAATTAAAAGGAATATTTTAATTTTTCCAGCAAATTCTACTACTTCTTCTTAAAAAACAAATATTTTCAACCTAAAACCAAAATTCAAATTTTAAAATGAAAATTCTTAATGTTAAGCTCACAACTCTGTTAACTCCCATAACATATAGCCACAACATTAGCCAGGATACCAACCCAACATCCCAGCTCCTGTTAACCATTATCGCATGCTAGAAATATCATGCCTAACAGCATAAATAACAGAACGTACGCTGTTATAATGAAGCCAACTTGAATTTCCATGAAAATTCGTCTCTTCCTTCGAAATAACGAGCCCCAAACTCATCGGTAGACAATCAAAAACTAATACAAAACTCAAATAAAAAACCGCAAAGCAAGCGGCTAGAATAAGGCAAGGACCAAGCAGAAAAAAAAGAAAAACAAAGAGCCGCTCCTGTGAACCCAGTGAACCCAGCGAAGCGGCGTAGGACGAGACATGACAGGGCCAAGCCGGGATGATGGCGATGAGGATGCACAGCTGACGCTTTTGTAGGTGTAACTTTAAACACAAAAAAAGGACGATGGACTAAGGACAAACTGGGCCGTGGCACGCCTCCCTCTCAAGTTACTACCGCCCCAATGCCTTTTTCCTGTCCAGTTTGATACATCATTTTTTGTCGCTTCGCTGGGTAACTTTGACACAGGTCCTGTGGCCACTGTCCCTATGTCCCAGTGTCCCAGAGTCCAGTGTCCAGTGTCCGTTGTCCTCTGTCCCCGGCTTGTTTGCATCTCCTTCACCAGCCAGCGATCTGCCTTTTCCACAGCTGTCAGGCTGCTAAAGGATTTTAGGCTTTAAACCAATCTGCTTCCCGTGCTGGCAAAAGTTGCTCCTCTCGACCAACCTGCGGGTTGTTTGCCATTTCTTGTTGTTTTTCCATCTTTTTTCGCCAAGCAAAAGCTTTAAGCTCGGGTTCCAGTGACACTTTTGGCCGAATGTGTTAATGGCTACATTGTTGTAGAACAGCTCAGATTTAATATAGCCCAAGTAAGGGTCACAAGGATTTAGGAGACAGGAACGTATGCAAGTCCCCTGGCATGTCCTGCCGGCACATGTTGACAGCCCCTTGCTAACCAGCAGCAGCACAAAACACTAAAAGCTTTAAAGTTGGTTTAATTAAAAACTTTCCAAAGTTGTCCCAGCAAAGGGATTCGATGAAAGGGGAACGGACAGATAGTGCAAAAATTTTCCCAACTGGTAGGGAAACTGAAAGCGGCGGAAAGTTCCAAGGGTTAATTGATGAGTGTCTTTTTACAGATCAAAGATCTTGGGAGAGAGAAAAGTGGTACATGAGTATGTGGCCCCTAAAAGGTGTGGCTTCGTTTGTCTTATTCCAAAATTTAAAGAGTGTACAAAATACTCTACAAATCTATTTTAAGTATTCTGAATTTACTTAATTATTACTAATCTCCCTTTACAAGCTCCAAGTATTTTCTTCTTCGCAACTTTTCCCCCTAGAAAATGTACCTTTGAGTGCTTGTTATTTCCCCCTGACAAACCACCAATGCTGTTCCCTGCCTGCTTAAGTCAGACAACTAATCCCCGCCATCATAGCATCCACTTAAAGTGCAACACTATCCCGGCAGACAGAAAAAAAGAGAAGCAGGAAGGAAGCTGTAACCCCGTCCCATTTAACCTCAAGAGGGAATCTTCACCGTAAGACTAAACTAATTGCTTCGAGCTATTGCCGCCATCGACTCCTGGCTGCACTGCCCTCCTCCGTGGGCGGGGTTGTCCTGAAATCCAATATGATGGCGATGCGCCATTAAGCACACGATGCACAGGACTCGCAGTGCAGACTGAAAAAGTAGCAGAAATTTGTCTGCGAGCGATGGTTGCAAGGGAAGGCGGTTGGAAAGTCAGCATGCAACGGACATAAATCGTTAGCAAAATGTTTTCGGCGGCTACAAGCGGCAGCCACAAAACCAGGAAGGTCCTCGAGTGTTTCGCGCGTGTGTGTATGCCAACAGGCGTTCAAGTTTTTTGACACTCTCTCCCCTGTACGCCATAAAGCAGAAGGAGAAGCGCCTCTGGAAGCGACAAGGACAACTGCGACAAGTCAAGTGATTTCCTTTTTTCACCCCAAAAAAAAAGGGAAAACAAATTGCCAAGCCTGCCCGAGAAGTTACTCAATCTGGAACATATATAATACACTTATATACAAGTATCTATTTGCTCTTTAATAGATACCCCACAAAAAAAAATGGTTTCTGGCCGTTTTTCCAGCAATTTGGACATTTCCTTGCGCCCACTTTGAGGTCTCGTCCCGTCCTGTCCCTTCGATATTGTAACAATAATTGGCTTTAGCCAACGGACTCGTTCTCGTCCTTCGGGGTGCGAGAAACGATTTCAGCTTGTTAGCTTAATTTTAAATTCGGAAACTTTTCGCCCCGACACAAAATACTTTGGGGCATACTTTCATTGTTGCGCCGCCAAGAAAATTGTGAGGTGAGCGGAATCACAGGGAATTTTTCTTTTTTTGGGAGAAAAGAAAAATGTGTAAGGAGGAATTAACATATATAAAAAGGAGAAGCAGCGTCAGGCGGCTCTAATTGGATGGTTAGGAATTTGCGTGGATTTAAGGCTAAGGTTATGAATACAAAACATGGGCCATTGAAATTTTATTTTTTGCTATTCTCACATTTATTTTCTAAATTAGCCATCACTTTTTAAGGGGTTATATACAGTTGTACCGCGCAAAAAAATGCAATTTTGTCGATTTTTTTTTGACATCATAAAAAATATTTATTAAACATGTTTTGCCGACGTTGTTTAGTACATGTTTCTGGGTACTTCATAAAATTTTTTCATAAGAAAAACTTAAATATTAAAAATGTTATGGCAGAATTCCAAGATCGTCTTTTTTTCGATTTTGACTTGCGGTGGACATCATATCCCGAGAACGGTTCATCCGAAATCAAAAATTAAACAATTTTTCGTTAGTATATTGTCTTGCCTAGTCCTCTAGACCATGGATTTGTAAAACTTTTGATTAAAAAAAAAAATGGCGACAGTTTTAACAAAAAATTTACTTTTTCGAGGTATAAGATTTTCGATTTTTATACTTTAAAAAAAAAAGTTAAAAAAAAAAATAAAAAATTCTTCGTTAGAGGACTAGCTATTGTTATAATAAATAAGTGGTCAAAATTTGGTGTTGATCGGATCAATAGTTTTTTAGTAATCGTGTCCACCGCAAAGGTAACTTCGAAAAAAACGATTCTGAGATAATCGCGTTAAAAGTTTCAAGTTTGTTCAAGCCGATGTGCAGGTCGTGCACTATAAATAGCTACAACTTCTGTTCTAATGCTCCAATCGTTATGAATTTTTGTGAGAATATTCTCAACATTATATACTTGAAGAATATGAAATAAAAAAAAAGTCGATTTTTTTATCATCACAACTGTATATAACCCCTTAAAGCCACCACAACTATTTCCAAATACGTTTTCCAGTTTGTCCCTTAACTTTACCACAATAATCAAATCACAATCATCTGCAAACCGTTTTCATTTAATTATAACTTGAAAGTTTGCTAAACTTTTTGCTCTGTCGACCAAAACGCGGCTGTCACGTTCTAAAGAAGTAATCCAAACATCGCAGGACAAATATTTATCCAGTCATTAGCAACGTTTCATTCAGTTACCTTTTAGCGGCTGTAGACACTTCAGCACTAAAACTGAAACAAAAATTTAAAGCAGCACTGGGAGAAAACTGAAGTGCATTTAAAATATTTTCAAAAATATACAGAAATTTAAATATTTAGACATTTTAATCAGAAAGTTTTAATATTACAAATACACCCTCTAAAAGCAAGCCATTTACTAGTAACTTTTTCTGCATTTTTACTTAATCAAAGCAACTATCTTTTAGCTCTCTTATTTAAGTGCCTTCCTCTTTCTCTCCTCCTTCCTCTTGTTCTGTCTTTAACGCTTTGCCTGCAACAAACCAGCAAAACAGCTGCAAAACCCTACAAGTTTCATCCTCCGAGCGAGAGAGTTTGGTTTTAGCTGAATTTAAACAGAGTTTTACATTTTCCCTGTAAACCTAGGTTTTTTCTCTGTTTGTTCTTGGCAACAGAAGATGCGAGCTTTAAATTATATTATATTATATTCATTTTACACGAACAACCTTGCTATTTCCCTCGCAGTGCAGCAAAGGGACGATGGCAATGGGCGACAACAATTTGTCCCCAAGAACTTTGCGCTGGCAAACTTTTTGGCGTGGCTCATGGAGGGGCTGGTGGAGTAGAGATGAAAACTGGGCATGGGGTCGTGCAGTGGTGGCGACAACAACTAACAAGAACCGCAAACAAGCAGCCCAACTATGAGTTGTTAGCGCGGCGATGAAGTGCGAGGACCCACAAGGACGCAGTCCGTACATTTTGCTAAATCAATTTGCACAACTAAATAATTAAAATACAGAATGATGGCGCTCGGTTTTTGGGGTTTTGCAATCTGTTGCCGGGGTGGCCAATGTGTGTGTGCGTGGGTTTGACCTGGCTTATTAGCAGCAGGCTTAGAATGCGTTAAATTATGGCTAACAATTTCAGAATTTACACGTGCCGTGGTAAAGTGAGACAGAATGTGTGAAAACCACAGCTAGGTTGGCAATATATAAAGGGAAATTGGTTCTAAATATAAAGTAAGTATTTAAATTCAGTTATTGTAAATTATTAAATATTAAATGGAAGAGAACTCTTCAAGAATTCAACTTTAATGTATTTTAAATCTTATTTAATTAATACATATTATAAGGCATCACTAGATTTGGCTTGAAATCCTCTGCAGCGACAGCTCAAACCAACCGCACTTGCTCCGGCACGCACAACGTGGCGTATGCGTGATTTATGCAATTCCTCCCTCTACTCCCCATTGAACATGTGCCACCGTCCTAATGAGGATTCCATAGCTTTAGGTACGACCCACTTTCACCTTAAAACGACCAAGGTGTCTCGCAAACTTTGGCCAGGCCAGTATTTATTTCTTAAAATCGTATAAATCAAACGATTCGAATGTCAGGCCCAGAGGCTATTAAATTTACGACCCGACCTAGGCAAACATCGTAAAAAGTGGGTGAGTAGTGGTATCGTTTTTTAGCCCTATCAGCGGCGCTCTGTTTGTTTATCTCTCGTTTGCCTGCTGTTTGTTTGTTTGTTTGCTTGTTCGTCGGCTGCCGTTGATGCCAAGTGCAGGGAGGTCAGAGGAAGACAGAGAGACTGAAAAAACAGGGCTACAAAAATGCAATTAAAATCGTTTCATGTGACAATTCAGTTACTATCTCAAGCACCGCCCCCCGCCGCACACTTGACTTTCCAGACTCTCGTCCGTTTTCACTGTTTGTTTGGTTTTGGCCTGGCCTGGTAATGCCTGGATGGGCATCTCTTTTTTGCCATTGGTCCTTGCAGGTGAACCCAATATCACAATGATGAATGGTCGGGGCGGAAGATGGAGATGGCCAAGATGGACAAGCGATAACTGTTAACTGCTTCACTGAGTGCCGAACGGAGTAAGACAAAAGAAGGGGTCAGATTAAAAGGGCATGGACAAGTGCAGGACTAATGAGACTTTTTCACTGGGCAAAGGGCAAGCTGTCTGAAAGTGAATGATGTTCAGAGCAGGCATTGCAAAGCAATTGGCACTCAGTCTATGTGTTCACAAGACGCTTGAAAAAGTTTATTGATTTATTCTACAAGGAAGCCAAGACTGTGTAAAGGTTAAAAACTATTAAACTTTTTGATTATGTCTTTTATTGAAATTTTCGGAGATTTTAAATAATTTTTTTAGACAAATATAGTTTATGGCAAGGGTCAATTGAATATTTTTGGTAGTTTTAACTCCATTTTCCACGATATAATATCTTTTATATTATTTATAAAACATTTTGAAGCTGTTTTCAGTTTATTTCTTCAATGCTTTTGCAACTTTCAACTTTATACATTGTTTTAAATTTCGTTCCAACCATTCTTTTCCATTGCTTGACCTTCTCCTTCCCACAGAACCCCACATCATTTCCAGATAAATACAATTCCCAAAGCGAATATAAACAAAAACCCAGCCCAAAACTCCTGAAGCAATTATCTTGCAAATTTCGTTCTCAAGATGCAAGCAAGCCGCCAACCGACACGCCGAAACTACATACACATGCCAGAGCATTCCGGCCGGAATGTGAGCCGGAAAGAGCCACCGGGGAGCCATTGCTGGCATAGCAGCATAGAGCGGAAAGTAAGCGAGTAAAAGAATAACTTGAGACAAAATTAAATGGAATGCCGGAGTAGAAAACAAAGACCTCCATTAAATTTGCATTAAAATATTCAATTTAGAGCAGGCAGACCAGGAGCAGGACTCACGCAGACGAAGAACCTGCGGAACCAGGACAAGCTCATTTGCACATTCAACAAGGAGTTGCTTCTGCGGCTGCCTCGCCTACATCTCCCAACCAGGTCCTCGCTGCCCGAGACCATCAAAGGCTGGCGCCCAAGCGGATGACACGAAGACGACTTTCATGAGATGACACATGCTGCTCAGCTGGCTGCTGGCTACCCATGCTACCCGCACATGCTCCTTGCTCCGGTATCCTTTTGCTACTTCCTCCTTGCTGCCTGTCGGCAGCGTCTTCTTTTATGCTTTAATTATTTGCAGCATGCAAAGTTAAGCCCCCGCACACACACACACACACCAGAGCAGCCAGGACACCCAGTACACCCAGCACACCCAGCACACCCTGGCAAACATTGGGCAAGGTATTAAGTTGTAAATATGTAAAAGTGTTCGCAGCTGCTGAGAGTTCCTCATTCATTCTGCCCTCTTCCCTTTAGTACCGATTGTTCAAAGGGAAATTGGGGTATGCTCTCTTTATTTTACTCTTTATTTTCCTAACGCCACAAGTTTAAAATAAAATATTTAATTTTACGTTATAAGAATTTATTCCTCATGATCCTGATTCATAAACATTTTATAAGGTCTTGTAACTAAATTAATTGAAAAATATGTAATGGAAATATTTAGAATAAAGTTAAATTGTCCTAAACTAATTCTTTAAATATTTCTAAAATTTAAGATACACTTTACAGGATATTTGTAAATCGTAATATATTTTTAAATGGGTAAATCGCTTTTCCTCGCCTCGGTCCTTTCCCTTCCCCCCTGCCTTCTGTGCATTGCGTATGTCAAAAATGAATTACATTGCAGTCTGCAGCCTGGTTTCGGCAGCTGCGTCGGTGTGCGTGTCAGACTCTGCGCGGCTGTGTGTGTGTGTGTGTGTGCGTGTGTCTGCATATTTAAGTGCGCCGCAAAGTATGCAGCAAAGTACAACAAACAGCTGCGCGGTTGCTGGTTTCTCTTTGGATTTGAATGTGTTTTCCCTACCAACACACACGCACACAGAGCACAGAAACACACTTAAGTTACTTAAAGTAACACAATAAATATAAATTTAATATTTATTTGAGAAAATATATACGAGATTAAAGATTTTAAATACCTTTTTCCCAACCATTTAAATTGATTTCTTAAGACTCGTGACTTAGCTTTCTTCTTTTTTACTAATTTAATTGTTTAGCTAACAAATCATATTCCACATTAAAATACCAATTAACCAATCCCAACATTTTTCCTATGTGTATTTTTCTCTAAACTCCCAGCCGACGCCCCTCCACAGGCATAGAGCCATTTAGTTAGTGGTCTGTCGGCTTCTGCTGAGTGCTTAGTTTTAAATCCGATACAATTTACTTAAAGCTTCAGCCATAAATTTTCCAAATCCCCAACCGAACGCACACACATCCTTATGAGCGAAGTGAAAGAGATGGACGCAGATGGAGTGAGAGAGAGAGAGAGGGAGACTGGATACGAATAGTCTTTTGATTAGAGTTGAGGATGCTTGAAAAACATTTGTGGATTTTTAATTGAGTGCAGGAAAGTTTTATAGAAATAAAAATGAACAGATGTGCGTGTGAGCTTGGTTACCTCCATTCAAGTCGGAATCCATTTATTTTATGATTTAATCAAGAGTGTTTTGTGGCAAAGAGCAGGAAAAGGCTCAAGCTAGGTATTTAAACTCTACAATTCTCCTTTTTCACTTAGAAGCCTATTATGCATAGGCTTTTATTTTCATTACAGGTAACAAATATATGGAATAACTCTGGCTTATAGGGTTGCTTAATAGCAAACTTAATAATTGCCAATTGGCATTTACATAAATGAGCCAATTTCAATGGTAATTACTAGTGCTTTTGTAGCTTTGAAGCTGGGAAATTCTCGTAAGCAGCTCCTCTTAAGCTGCCTTGAGGATGTTATTGAATGCCTTGCCTTCTAGTCGTTATTGTAGAAATACCTACCATAAATGTTTGTGATTGCACAGCTTCTGCTAATAATACATTTTTCAATTAATATTCTGAAATGGGAAGTCTGCATAGGGCTTAGGGGTTTAGGGTTTAGCTGTTAAGGCATTCAAACACCATATATTAATCACAGTTTCTGGTAAAGCAAAGCCATTTACGTTTATAGGATATTCTGTTATAAGTAAAAATATTTTTAAATTAAGTTTCCCATTGCAAAATTAGCTATTTAAAAAATCTTGGATTATTTACCCTTTTTTAAGATTTAAATTTAAATACTTTTAATTTACCTTTGCTTAGAAATTGATAGATTTCGTTAAGGAAATCCCTGACCACAGTCACTCCCACTTTCTACCCCGATCAATCTCATTTAGTCAGTCAATCACGCACAATGCAATCGAGCTAAAAAAAACGAAATCGGTGCCATGCTCTCCAATCACTCAACCAACACTTGTTGCCCCGGCAACATTTAATCAAATCAATTTTTCTCTTTTACACATGTTACTGTAGCAGCAGCCAATCTACCGAATTCCTTCTCGCCGTCCGACTATGCAAATCCATTGTGACAGCATCGAAGGGAAGGGGGATATTAGGGGAGGAAAAAATCTAATTGAATTTAGTTTACGGCAGTTTTTCGGCCCTTGGCCACGCCTCCCCTCAAAATGCCAAGCTGAAAATGGGAACAACCAGAAAAGCGCAACGCACCGGGGGCTGTTCTGGGCTGGGCTCTGGAAGGAGAGGCTCCGGAGGCTGATGTGGGTTTGATATAGTGCCAAGCAATGCCACGGTAACGATGTCGAGGCATCCATAGAAATGCCAAGTTGCATTATCCGGATGGTTTGGCGGCGCTGCTGCCGGGATTGGCGCCTTTGTCTGGCATTTTTGTTAACAGAGCAGAGTGGCCTTCGGGCCAGAGACCACGGCTGAATGACGACGCAAATAATTGAATGGGCAATCAATAGGTGAACAAGTCCCACCCGGACGGACGCCAGGCCAGGCCGAGTTCAAAACACGCCTCAAAAGAGGTGGAAAGAGAGAAATCTGCCGCCCCTTGGCGCTTAATTGAATTAGTCGAGCTGCACTGGGCTGCAACACAACTAGTGGCACTCCGGCTCAAAGTAAACTCCCGACTGGCAGGGATTTGCTAATGAAAGGAGTCCTTTTCGGAAGGCCTCTTAAGCGGTGCTTAAATGGAATTTACTGAATTGCGTAGCACTTAAATACAAACGGCATCGGAAATGCCCAAGTACCATTTGCAATCGTTTAATCCATTTCACCTGCCTGTCACATGCTCGACAACCTGTCACAAAATGTTCAACACTCACGCACTCTCATTCGGAGGACATCATCTATCAATTTCTCAATCACACATACATTGCACAGCAATTAATATTACGCACAGGGAGAAATACTCTAAAGACACATACTATTAAATAAATATTACTCAGCGTGTAGCTTAGGTTTTAAAGAAGTCTTTCAACAATTGCAAGCATTGCAAGAGGATTATTCAACTGCAAACACAAGGGCACGAGCTCAAAGACTCCTTGGGGAAGTTTAAACGAGTGCCAAGAACAATTACGAAAAGGCCAAGGAAATCGAAGCAACTTCAATGGGAGCTGGCAACTATTAGCCCGTGATTGCGGCCCTCAATCCAGTGGAAAGACCCCCGGCAAAGCAATTCAATATACATCGATAGCATTTCAAATCCAATCAAATCGAAACCGGCATCAATTTTTCATGGGAGGGAGGAAATGCGGACCCGATAGCAATGAAAAATTATGAACCATGTGGCAATAACAGCAACAGACACAGACACAGCAACTGCAGTATTAAGCGGGAAATGTGGAAGAGCGTAAATACCAACCAAAGGCGACCCTTTCCGAAAAGTCAAATCGAAGTTTTAGCTGGAAAGCGAATCCCTCTTTCAATGGCGTAGCCAAGTGGCCATTGATGCGTTAAATAAAAAGTTCAACTAAATATTTTTCAAAAGCAAAAACCAAGCAGCTATGTGACGAAGAGGGGAGAGCCGATTTTTAGGGAGTGGGAAAAGTAATGCAAAGTTTGCACACGGGCCACGGGGAAAACCAGGGAGCAAAGAACTTGAGCAAATAAGCAATAAGACAACTAACAAGTGAAAACTGATGGCTAAGTCGGTGACTTGGCCCAGGGGATACCCTGCTGAAAGATCCTTTAAAACTCTTTAGAAACAAACTAGGGATTCGCAGTGAACTTTTGACTTGAGGCCTGTTCACAGCCTCGAGGAGGAATTGATTTTGTTTATAAGAAATTAAATGATATGTAGAAACTATAATTGTTCCTTTTCTTTATTCTTATTCTTTATTATTATTTTTAACCCAAAAACCATAATACATGCGTTCACCACTACGTATACGTGATAAATATCACCTCCCAGTGTCATCAATTTGACACTTGAATAATCGAATTGAATCAATTTGATTCTGAATATTTTCAAATGTCAACCACTCTATTTATTTAGGTCCTTCCCTCAGGATGTGCCATTGCCACATTTTACAGGGTAAAAGCGAGTAACAGTTGCCCATTCTCCCACCGAATAAGCCAGGCTCCTGTCTCCTGCCCTGCTCTCGGTGTAGGTGACTCTATGGCAGCAGCAGCCTCCGATCTGCTCCGGAAATGCCCATACCCACACGCCCAACCCCTCCCTCGATGCCGCCACTGTGTCAGGCTCTATCCCTCGGCCAGGACACGTACACAAACATTTCATGGTTCAATAAATTTGCTGCCGAGCGTACCGGAAACTTTGCGAAAAATACATTGGGAAATGCTCGTCGTCGTTGCAAAGGCAAAGAAATTATCTGTAGACCAGGACCTGCACACAAACACACACACACACACTCACAGCGAGGATGCACGCAGGCACCTGCACACTCACACACACACACACATGGAAAAGGAATAAAGTCGTATAATTTTGCAGCCGAGAAAGAATTTTTTCTCGCTTCCTTCCTCTATTTCCCAGCTACAATCATTTCTTCTTCTATGCCATTTTTGCAATTTTTATTCGTTGCAATTTCTGGGTTTTTTCCGCTTGCCATGTTACCCAGCCACGCCCCCTTATTATGTATTTTGGCCTACTTTGTGAGGCGTTGACGTTAAATTATGCCGTTATTTTTGCACCTTTTGTGTGTGTGTGTGTGTGCGAAGCAAGTTTTGGGTGTTGTTGGTTTGGGTGTTGGTAGATCCTTTTAATATGTTGCACAAATAGCAATTAAAAATGCAGTTAAGGGGAAATGCAAAAGGATTTTAGCCAGTCAGTAATTTATGGTTTTAATTAGACCCAAAATGAAAACAGAAACGATATTTATTTGTTTTCCGTTAAGGCTTTTTAATAGGATAATTTAATATGGGGAAACACGTAATGTAATTATTTGAATTTAGTTACGAATTATCTATCAAAAAGTCGGTGAGTAAAGAAATAAATTTAGAATGTATGTTAATTTCATTTGCATTTTAATTTCCTCTTACTTTCTGTCAAACACTCAAAACACTAATGAATACAAATATTTGTTATTTAATTAAACACCCTTAAATACCCATAAATATTTCCACAAACTCTCCTTCACAACCTACTGTTGATATACATTCTCGGAAATATTTGATCCTCCAGAAAGTTTTTCCTCCTTTTCACCCTGACAAAAAGAAAGAAAAATAGAACCCTTCGGTGCCTGGTCATTCAACATTTATCGAGAACCCGCACACGACTCTGTTTGCTTTACCCCCCAAAGAACCGGTCATTAAATATTTTATTATTACATTTTCTAATAGTTGGTTAAGAAAGAAAAGGAAAACATACCACGAAATGTCGCAATTCGGGTCGAGGGTTGTAAAATTTAATTTATCAAACTTCTGCTACGCTGCACTTTCACCATAGAAAGAGAGACAGGGAAGAGAGGGAGGAAGGAGACACCACACGGAAACCGGAAGGCGGAAGGAGGAAGCCTATTCTGTGCCTGCACTTCCGCTTGGAGTAGCATTTGTGGAGTGGTTTCGTGGCTCCAACACTGGTTTGCAGCAGGATTTAAACGTCGTGTGTCGTGTCGTGTCGTACAGTGTGTGTTATTTATAATGCGACGCGCCGCCAACTGAACAACACGAGTTTATTAGCCAGCGCAATTTACGAGCTGCGCATCACAATTCAACAACCCCCGCTATATGCGTGAAGTTTTATGTGCAGACCACAATTTATATATCTATCCTAAATGGGAGCAGACCCAGAGGAAAAACGTGTGCAGTCAGCCGGACGGAAAAGCCTATTTATGGTATTTGTTTCTCGTCAGCCAGGGGTAGGTAAAGTTAATCTAGGCAAATGGAAATCAGAAAATGTACAAATTAGGAGCCATAAATGTGATTAACTGTGATTGATTTTAGGTTTAATATCTCACGAAAACGTATTGTATCCAACGAGAATATAAACATAAAAGAGAGCTCCCTACAGAAACAAATTTAACATTTAATAAAACAAGTCCTCACCACACACTGCACAGTGGTCGAGCTTGTATGGAACAGCGGCCATAAATACTTCTAGATGTGCTATCGCTATGAAATTTTCACCAAAAATCTAGAAAAATGTTTTAAGTATATCCACAAAAAATTGGCCATATTGCTCGTCTATATCATATAGCTGCCATAGGAACAATCTGTTAAAAATCAAAATTTAGTATGAAAAACTTTTTTGTTTTTCAAAATATCTTAACCAATTTTACAGATTATATGTTTGGTACAGGTTTATGCATTTTTACCAAATTTGGTTAAAATCGGATCACTATATCTTATAGCTCCCATACAACATTTTTATAAAATTATTTTTTTCCAAGACCTAACTTTAAATTTTTAATTTTTGATCACTTAATGAGAACGTTGGTGAAATATAAGTGCCCAAAAGTAAAAAAAAAATTATTAACTTATATATTGTGTATTTAATTTGTCCAGCAACAAACGTACACAGCTTAATGGGGGGTAAGGTTAATTCGGTGCAAAACTGCCTACTTTTCAAAAAATGTTGTGACGAAACGGCTAAAATTAGCGTATTGAATTAAATACCATATAATAACACAACATTTCAATAATTTTTTGTTAATTTTTGTATTAAAAAATATTTACATGCTTACGAGTAACAGCGAATCTCCTAAGTCCCCACAAAAAAAGGTTGTTCTCGGTGTATATCCTATTCTAACTGTCCACAAAATCATCCGATATCCAAAAAATGTATTGCATTCACTAAAGTATAAGTGCCCCGAGGTACTCAGGTGACGTTTTTATTTTTAACATTTTTTTCCGATTTTTTATCACAACCCGGATTTTTGGCTAAAAAATTAGGGTAATTTGTTTTGTAATGGCAAATGTGCAGCCGCAGGTAGCCGCAGCTGAAGTAAACATTTTTATAATCTGTAAATATCAGTTAATAACGACACATAAATTTCATTTGGGGGCAACGGGGGGAAAATAGTTAAAACTTTAAGTAAACACAACATATACGAACTAAAAAGACGCACTTTTTTAACAAAGATTTACACGAAACACAACACAAATTATATATATATTTTTCTGTAAAAATAAAGTATATACCTTTATCTACTATATTCAGTCCAATTGATTTTGGTTTAACAGCGTTTTATATTATATTTTAAATTTTTAAATTTGGTCTGTGCACTCCACTGCTGACAAATTAAAAGTCCATGAATATAAGTACGCTTTTGTCAATCTATTTTCAGAAAGTCCCGTTGAAATTCCAAGCAGACCTTATTGCATGGTAAAATTTGGACAATTAGCTGATAGAAAAACCAGGTTTCGCTCGAATAGCTCAAAATCATTTTTTTTATTTTTGTCCTATTGGCCCGACCACTGTGCACTGGCTTGTAATCCTCTTAGAAAACCATGCACTAATCCCCACTGCAACATGGTCGAAAATCAAGATCTGCCACTAATTAAAGCCACGCCAAAAGGTATGCCATGCAAAGTGGAATCGACTATAGTAACCACCCATATACATCCTCATCTTCATCCTATTTACCCCGCAGCCACTCTCTTCTTTGCCCCAATGGAACCTCTTTGGAAAGTCTGAAACTAATGCACGCCAATTTTCAATACAGAAAATCGAACTTTCAAGTGGACGCCTCCCTGAAACACCCCGCCATCCGTTGAGTTTTCCGAGGGGGAAGGCTCTCTATTCAAGGATGGTATATGGGGGATTGGTATTGGGGGACTGTTATTGGGGGAAACTGAGGTACTGAGGGATCTGCAGACGGCACTTGGCGTGCATTTCTATTTTGCTTGGCCGAAAAACTCTTGAAACTATTATCGATGAGGCAGGCGCCCCGCTGAGTGGGCTGTAGGGGGGTTATTCCGAAGTGGACGAGGGCGTCACTGACACCGTCAATATTACTGGAGGAGGGTGTTGCAAGGGCTCGGGTGAACTTAAAAAAAATGTAGGGACCATTTAAGAAATTGTTATTGATATTTTTTGATAAAATATGGTTTCAAAAATTTTGTAAAATTAAATAGCTACAGAATTTAAGGGATAATGAAATAGTTAAATGTATAAAACCACGATTTAATTTATAAAAAACAAAATATTCAAGTAGCTTATGAAATCTTTAAAACATTAAGACCTTTTCTAAGGCCTTTATATTTAACTTAAATCAAAAATAATCCATTAATTACTGAAAATATCTATCGCTAATTACAAACAAATTCTTTTAAATCAATCAAAAAACATTTATTTTTCCTAGTGTATAAGTTACTGAGGACTCCAACGATGGCGACGGCAACGAACGCGTTTTGTGCGTGTTAAAGCACACAAGGAACATAAAAAAAAAAAGAAAATATGAAAATATCCTTGCAGCTTAAAGGCGGGGAAAACGCGCAACTCCCGGCCTGCCCTGCCCCAGCACTTTACCACTTTTTATGCCTGGCGATAAATTAAAATTTTTATTAACATACTTTCTCCGGGCAGGAGAATAGAGGCAAGAAGTGCTGGAAAGCAGGAGTCGCGGACCAAAAATGTCAACTTGTCCGGTACTTGTCGGGCGATGCCCGGCCAGCAACGTGGAAAAAGTGGAGGGCTCTTTATGACTTTTGCAAACGCACGCTGAAACTTAAACTGACCCCACGCCGCCATCGCTGCCGCCATTGCCGCCATTGCCTCTGGCTGGAGCAGCCTTTACAATTATAATATGTTGACGCAGAAGCAGCAGCCCCAGGAAATGCATCCAACTCTGGGAGAGAAGGCTAGAAGGATGAGGATGGTGCCTAGGCCGCCACCGCATTATCTATGCATTATTGTGGCTCGGCCATTGGCCATCTGCCCGGCTGCCGTCTCAGCAGAAAGTAATATTCTATTAAATTATGTATACGCTTTTGTTGGCGGATTTTGTAAAGTGAATATTCCACTTGTCGAGCTCAAGAGGGATGCAGAAGCAGCAGCCGAAGGAGCTTTTATGAAATTTAATAAGATTGGAAAGCCAATAAGCATGAAAAAAGCTTGAAGTCAAATCAGTTTTTTAATACTTTGTCAAGAGAAAACTATTTTTAATACAGTTTTTCTAGTTTACCAAAGGAATTGTTAAAAATTTACTGTTTGCATTGGTTATGTCAATAATTATTATTTATTTTACAGAGAAACCTACGTATACGTAATGCCGCGAAAAATAATACATAAATACGTATACGTAATAACGCAACTAAAAAATATAAACACATATACGCTATGCGGTATTTATTTTATGCGCATTTAATTAAATATTAAATTAACCATGCATAATATCGATCTGGTGCTTAAAGCGGGGACAATGGTCGTAAATGCTGAATGCGAATGCGAAATGCGATTGCAAAGCCCCGTGTTAAGTCCCCTACCTAAAGGACTCGACGGGAAATCCTTGGAATGGCACGTAGACAAACACCCCCCTACCGTTCGGGTGCAATGCGTCGGAATGCAAATATTTTTCACTATAATTGAAGCGCGACAAATGCGAATTGTGAGCGAATGTGATTGCGGGGCTCAGGCGACATTCAATGGATTGGATGGATGGTCGATCGGTTGGGTGTGTGGGCCTTCGCAAAAAGAGGTAAAAGAACACGTATTTAATGCACATGCAATGCAATCATCCAATTTCGCATGCAAACAAAAAACCATTTGTCCCATTTAAGAGGCAAGGCAACATTTACAAAATTGATTTTAAATTGAAAAAAAATATATATGTATATATAGTAAATACGAAAAATGTCAGGCGTGCTTATAATTGCAGCTCTTCGTCGAAAAATACATTAATGCGTGCAAGTAAAATAATTACAGCGCAGTAAATTGCAATTGCGGAGAGAAGAGCAGGGAAATCGAACAATTGTCGCACATTAACCGCAGATGCGTTCTGGTCAAGGATGAACAGGGATAATAAATGGGGCCGGATGGATGGGCGGGTGGGTGTGTAGCCCGGATTATGAATGGGTTCATCGATCCCCCGATGAACGACAATTCCGGTTCACTTATTTCACTTCGGGCCACAGCCAAATTAAGCAAGACAAAGGAAGTCCACAGCTTAATACTTCCTCCCCGTTCGCCTTTCCCCTGTGAATTTATCGTTTATCAGTGTTTGTCGAGGCAACAGCTACAAGAGCAGGAAATTGAAATTGCAATTTTCACTTAAGGCCCAGGAGAGATGTCATTATAACGGAGAAATATTTAAACCATTATGGAAATGGGCTGATAATGGATAAACCATTTTTCAGGAAGTATGTATATGTAAGCATTAATTGTGAGGCATTAATTTTGAGAGGAAATTGTACTATTATAGCTTATATGGAAATTTATTGCTCAATAAAAAAAGTCAAGACTACTTTCATAGTTATTCGTAAATATTCTTAAATGATTTTAATGATTTTTAGAATAATAATAATATTTCTAATAATTTGTGCTTAAATTAAGACCTAACTTTGAAAAGGAATTCTAATTTTCACTAAGTCTAAGGTCTATTATTTTCACTCTCACGCCCTTGAACATAGGAATTCGACTTAACTTAAATAAGCTAACTTCCTCAATTTCAAATCCCCTTGTTAAAGAAGTGTTCCCCATTGTCACTGATTTAACATTTGAAAGACTTCGTATGATCGGCAGTTTAAACTTTACGATCCTTATTTGCACATTCACACCAAAAATATGGCCAAGACACTTGGTTTACCCAAGGCATTTTCCCCGAATTTTCTTGCTAGCTTCGCCTTACGCTCCGCCGTTTATTGCCAGCAATTTTTTCTTTTATGTCAACTCACCAGACACAAGAGTTGATGAATTTGGTCGCTTGGCAGGATAGGCGACCTCCTACACTCTCACACACACACGGCAGCGGAACTTGGTGTTGGTGTTGTTGTACTGGTGTTTTGGTGTGTTTATTTCGAAGCGCGCCAAAAAGTATGCAATGCGAACTGTGAGTCTTGTTCGGTTTCCGGCTGACGACTACTGACGACTGACGACCAGTCGACTGGTGTGCTGATGCTTGATGCCCGATGGCTGATGGCTGGTAATGTGATTAGTTGGGCCTCGTCTATCGATGCTAGTGCGCTGCCACTGTGTGCGGGGAAATTTTAATTTAATTATGTCGCTCTCGTTTCAATTACGAAAAACCGCTCGCAGCGCAGACACGCACTAATAAACAAAGGCCAACAACAATAACCGAATGGAAAGGCGAAAGGAAAACTAAAGAAAATGTGTCGAAACGAACCAACGATGGTGTTTGCTCTACTCCTCGTCTGCCCCTTCTCCTCCTGGCTTTTCCGCTTTTCCGCCTTCGGCTTTCCGCCTTTCCGCTGCTGCTGAAGTGCTGGCAATCGAATGCAACTGCCTTCCAAAAGCGACTGAAACATGCTGCATATGCCAAGGCGCTCCGTGAGCAGTGAGGAACGAGTGGAATTGGACTGCACCCTCGCTTTGAGTGAGTTCCGAGTGCAACGTTTGTGCGGGAACGAGTGGAAAGTGCTGTGAAAAGTGGGCAACACCTGTGCAGAGAGAAAATAATATGGCCAAAAAAGGAAATCCGTTAAAAATTTGTCTAAAAAATTCAAAAAAATGTTTCAGGAACCAAAATCAGTGTAAATATCTTTTTCTTTATTTTATAGCATAGTTTTAGACACATTTTTAAAGGATTTGGAAATTGGAAATTCGTTAGAAAGCAAACAAACCCAAACCCAAACCAGATAAATTGATCCTGTGGTCGCCGTCCGTTTTAATCTTAATAAAAGTGTTTTCATTTCATATTTCATTTGAGAAAAGAATTCCATTAATACAATTTTTAGGCCTATTTTAGGTTAAAACTTAACCCAAAATGTTCCCTGTGTCCGATAGTGGTGGTATAAGAAATGAGGGGGAATGTTGGGGGTCTTCGAACGGTCGGTCCTTTCTTTCCTTATCGTCCCGAAACGGACAGTGGAAATTTTAATTGGGTTTGCCCAACTTGCAGAGCACAATTCAATTGAACCCAGCCCGGCCGCATGGAGCTCATTAAGCCAGAGAGGGTTGGAAATTATATCGAAAGGCCATAAAGTTCTAATGATTGCCACAGGGCACTTTTGGGGTAGTTTCGTCACTTGCATGGCCCTTTTGGCCACACAGGAAAAAAGGTAATTTCCCAAAAACATACATCAAGACCAATTATTTTTGGGAAACATATATCATTAGGATCTAAACCGCCAAGGTAACGTAATAAAATTTTTATAAAACACGATGCATAATTGTGAAATCAAAAACTTTAGAAAAAGAGCCAAGGAGCTGCTGAGACAATCATTAAAATTTGTGATAACGTCACTGGGACAGGACAGGGCATCTGGGCATCATCAGCCGCTGACACAGAAACACTTTTACCCGCTGCACTTTGCAAAATGGCTCCAGCCAACATTACCTGAAAACGCTCCCAGAAGGCATCACTCTCCGTCCGTTGACTGCCATCCGGCGAAGTGGGAAAGACTGACACTGCATAAGGGCGCACCAAGGGCGCCTTAACACTGAATCCCGACCCCCTCAATCCCGGCCAGAAGCCCCTGACAGCGCTGACTTCTACGCCATGTAGCAGGTGTTTCCATTAACATCAGGACAATAAAGGCGGCGCACGCACTGCAATATGCAACAGTTGCAGACACGCAGGAAAGCAGCCCTGGAAAGGGACGCTGCATATTTGTAGGTAGTTGTGTGTAATCTATCCATGAACGTCGCTTCCGTTTTGCCTTTTATATGCTTAACGCATCGTTTGGTGGACGCAAATTGAGTTTCAGTGTTGATGCAATATCTGCTCCCGGACGGATGAATGGATGGATGGATGGCTGGCTGGCTGGATGAATGGATATTTGGATGGATGGCTGGGATATATCCTTTGCCGGCACTGTGTTATTGATGCTGCCATCGATTGCGAATGCCGTTTGGCAGCAGGCTTCATCCCTTTATCCCTTGTATCCTTCATCTACTTTGTGGCTTTAAGCGTGCACGAACGCAAACGAGCCAATTAAAACTTTTAGCCTGACAACTTAATTAGCAAAATGCTCCAATTATGCGATTGTCATAAGACCACTGACAGTGAGGATGCACGGAGAAATCAGAGCGGTATCTGAATGACTGAAATCCTCTGATGAAGAACCGATTTAAAATTAGCATGCTTTGAGGCAGCGAATTAATAGAAGTAAAAACAGTGGTAAATTAAGTAAAATGTAATTAAATAATATTGTAAAATATTTTATTAAGTATTTATGGTATAAATCTTTAGACACATTTCAAAGGATGTCAAAACCATAATCATATCTGTAGCACTTTTATGGACTTACAAACATTTTCCTATAAATTTAACACCCTCTCCAAGGGCATTAACAAACAGTTCCTGGCTATGGTGATTCCGTTCTGCCTTTTTATAGAGAGAGAGTGTGAGAGCAAGAAGCCTAGGCAAACTATCAAGTGCAGAGCCTCCGATGCGTATTATTTTCAAATGCCTCACGCAGGATGTGTCCCCGTTTCGAGCAGGAGCCACGCCCCATACCTCCCCCAACCACTGCCGCTGGCGGAAGCCACCGAAATGCTGACAAAAATGCTTTTGATTTGTGTGCCACTCCCACACCTCCCACACACACACACACACCCGATCTCATTAGAATCCTGCGACTGTGTGCGCATCAAAGTGCAACTAGCAGGGAAAGAGATAGCAAACAGCAAACAATGGAGAGAGAAATGCAATTTATGCGTGGGGAGGCAAGCAAAGAGGCATGGAGGCGGCTAATAGGATTGTGGCTGTAATTTTTGCGAGCCCCTCGTTTTTGGCCATCTTAAATAAGCAGCCAATGCGTGGTGGCCTGAAATTAAGGTCACAAAGTTCGATATTTAAGGCATTTTACTTAACTCTTCTTAAAAAGTTGAACTTACAGCGAAACTAGAAATTAATTGAACAATAAAGCAACTTGGAACGTGACTTTTACCGTGACAGCTCCATGCGTAGTGAGTATAGGTTTTAAAATAAAGACCATTGGGCAATTCTTATCAAAAGCCTATTGACCTTATCGGCCATATCAGGATTGTGGTCTCATGGTGCTGATGGGAAATAAGGCTGCATCAGCAACTTGTTCATAGCCTGAAAGCAGTTAAAACGCCTTGTCACACTGAGAGAGCGCATTGGTACCGTAAAGTCTGTACCCGTGGAAACTCGAATGACACCTTAACCTACCTCAATAGTTATCAATACGTCGAGTGGCTTTGAGGTAGTGTAATCACCTGCTAGAATGGTGAAATGGTTGGGACTCCCTCCCAACGACTATAAAACCGTTAGTCTCGATTCAACTCGCTAAAAGCACGGACAGAGCTAGCAAAATGATCGGAATAGTGCTGCTAATCGGGGCCGTGACCCTTCTGTATGTTTACCTTAAGTGGACATTCAGCTATTGGGACCGCAAGGGATTCCCCTCGGCGGGTGCCACCATTCCCTTTGGTGTCCTGGACTCCGTGCGGCAGGGAAGGCGATCCTTCGGCATGGCCATTTACGATCTGTACAACTCTACGAAGGAGCCAGTGATCGGAATGTATCTCACCATTAGACCAGCCCTGTTGGTCCGGGACGCCCAGCTGGCCCACGATGTGCTCGTCAAGTATTTTGCCAGTTTCCACGATCGCGGCGTTTACGTAGACGAGGAGAATGACCCAATGTCGGCGGGGCTATTCTCACTAGAGGGAGCCAGCTGGAAAAATCTGCGCACCAAGCTTTCGCCCTCCTTCACCTCTGGCAAGCTGAAGGCCATGTTCGAGACCTCCGATGCAGTCGGCGATAAGTTGGTAGCCCACTTGAAGAAGCAACTGCCCGAGTCCGGGAGCAAGGAGGTGGAATTGAAAAGTCTCATATCGACGTAAGTACGGCAGTCGCTGGAAGACCTGATAAGATTGTGTCGGAGATATTGGAAATTGTTTTGTTAAAGATATTTTTTTTGAGCAAAACAAATGAAATGGGGAGCTTTAGATATGATCGTAATTTTATCATAATCACCGGACCTTATCTAAAATATAATTAAATACTAAATAATGCACTTAATTTGCCTCCCCAGCTATGCCGTGGATATAATTGCCTCGACTATTTTTGGACTGGATGTTGACAGTTTTGCAGATCCCAAAAATGAATTTCTCCAGATTAGTAAATTAGTAAATCGCAACACCTTTTCAGACATTGTTCGTGGCGCATCATCATTCCTTTATCCAGCGTAAGTTTTATATTTTAAGTCCTCAAAAAATTAAAAGTATTCAAGCAAATATATTTCGTTACCAGCTTGGAGAAGCTCTTTGTGAAAATCGGATGGAAACAGGAAGCATTTGAAAGGATGAGGGAACTATCCAATCGCACCGTAGATCTCAGGGAGAAGAACAACATTGTTCGTAAGGATCTGCTGCAACTCCTCCTGCAGCTGCGCAATCAGGGAAAGATCAGCACTGATGATACCGTGTGGACAGCGGAAAGCTCAAAGAATGGCGTAAAGTCCATGTCCAAGGACCTTATTGCCGGACAGCTGTTCCTCTTCTATGCCGCTGGTTTCGAAACCACGGCCAGCACGACTTCATTTACTCTTTACGAGCTCACCCAACACCCGGAGGTGATGGCCAAGGCGCAGGAGGATGTGCGCCAAGCCATCGAGAAGCACGGCGGTCTGACCTACGATGCCATTTCGGACATGAAGTACTTGGAAGCCTGTGTGATGGGTAAGGCAGCCGTCGTAGTGGAGTTTAATAAAATTACATCTTTATTTCTGCAGAAACTGCTCGCAAATATCCTGCTCTGCCCATCCTGAACCGAGTCTGCACGCAGGATTATCCAGTGCCGGATAGCAAGCTGGTGATCAAGAAGGGCACACCCATTGTGATATCCCTGATTGGAATGCACCGGGACCCGGAGTATTTCCCCAATCCACTCACTTATCAGCCCGAACGCTATTTGGATGAGAACAAGAACTTTAGGCAGGCTGCGTATATGCCCTTTGGGGAGGGTCCTCGCCACTGCATAGGTAAGAGTTCCGTTCGGGAATTTGAATATAAACATATAAATAAACATGTACTTTCTATTTTCAAGGCCTGCGCATGGGTAAGGTGAATGTGAAGATAGCTGTAGCCAAGATTCTGTCCAATTTCGACCTGGAAATTCGCAAGGAGAAGCGCGAAATCGAGTTCGGTGCGAATGGAGTAACCCTGATGCCCAAGGAGGGAGTGCCTGTGCGGATCTCCCGAAAAAAGTAGGCTAAGGTTTCCTTAAACGCAAATATCGCGATTTTTGTTAAAACTATTAATACCGCTCGGCATGTGATAAGGGAAGCTATATACTTCATAAAAAACTAAGAAATCATCCATTTAACTGTGCCTAGATATTTATATATATATAAATTGTTAGGGGTTTCCTTATATCCAAGAAATATAAAGATTTTAAAATATTTTAAGCGTTACATTGGCCTTGCCAGACTGTTTTCTGCTCATCACAATCTGTGGTGCTGCCACCCCCAGAAACATCGCTTGCTATCGATAACTTTGTCTTATCAACTATACCAGCCTCTGGTCACACCGACAGATGACGCTCAAATTTAAGCGGAAAACTCGAAAAAAAGCAACAAAAATCAGACGCTACCACAAAAACAAGGCAATATCCATTTAAATATCTGACCTAAATCGAGAAACTCATAGTTACCGCCGCCGCCAAGATGCCGCGCACCAAGATACCAAAGAACTCGAAGCGCAACCGCGATGTGGCCAACCGCGAGGAGAAGGTGCGTCTGTACGAACTGAAAATGGACTCGCGCCTGATCAGCATCGACTCCCTGGAGTCCAAGTACCTGGCCGCCGTCGACAGCCAGGTGAAGACGCTGCTCAGCCAGGTGCAGCGGGAACTGGGCGGCATGAAAGTGCCCGAGATGCTGCAACTGTTTGCCGAGCTGGACCACTTCAGTGACTTCAAGGCCAGCGATCAGACGCAGCTGCTTGCCTCCATGTCTATGAGCTCCAATACCACCGATGGACATGCCGCCGTAGCCACCACCGCCGTTGGAAGTCGCTATGATGAAGGTAGGTACAGGATTGAGTAAGCCAGCTCTGGAATTTCTGTTTTTTAACCACTCTGGGGAAGAGGAAAAGGGCGGTAACTTAACCTTTGGCCAGCAAAGGCACATCCATGCCTTTAATTTTACTTTTAACTGGTGTCCGGCTTCGTGACTAACTCAACTTTGCTTTCTAACACCGCACACACACACATCGCACTTTTCATACTGCACCACCATTACCACAAATCCCGCGCCGGTCACTGTACATCTAGGCTACCTTACAGAGGACAGCAGCCTCGGGGCTAGCGGTGGCAGTAGCCTGGCCCCCCTAACCGGCTCGCTGCTGCGCTCAACGAAGGCCATGCGTACGCCCGGACCCCTGCACTCGGCCAGGGCTCGCCGTGCACGCCGTAGTCAATCCGCTTGTGGGGATCTCAATATCCTCCATTCGGCGAAGCCGCCGCCAATTTCCAGCGCGGCAACAGGAACTCGTCATTCACGCAGCAAAATGCGTACACCGATGGCTTCGCGCACAAAGGCCTTCAGTGCCGATCGCACACCACTCGCGCAGAAGCAAATGCGCGCGGGATCGCCTACGACTCCGCCAATGGCATTCCTACGCTATCCAAAGCCCGGCGAGGTGGCACTCTCCAAGTTCGGTAGCCCCATGGTGGCTCAAGTGTAAGTATTGCCTCATGTACACCTGGATACCTAGATTAATTGCGTACTCTTTGTGGTTGTTAGGATGCCAGACAAGTTCGCCAATGTGAACATACCCATCCGGAACGGAGTGCTCAACCTGAGGCCCAAGAAACTGGATGCCGGCGAGGTCGAGCTGAATCTGTTGGAGAATCTGGACGAGGACACCTATAACCAAATAAAAACGCTGCACGAGAATTTGCAAATGATTGTGAATAAGGCCAGCCAGGCGGGATTCAAATAGTTGCCAATTTTAAATCCGTACTCCTAGGATATAACTCTATATCATATATATACATTATTTTAGTATGTTTCGTTTAAGTTCAGTTTTGCATATTTCTCGTTTAGTTCAAGTGTATTTTCGTTTATTCATATATTCCCATGTACTTTCTGTATGCCATAAGATTTTTTAATACAAGTTTAAAATACAATGTTTCATTAATGTGACAGAGATCGGAGTTCTAGAATTTAGAGCGAGCCTTTGTAGATGTAAGGTTCATAAGAAAATCCACTATAACTTGTTCTTACAGCCAAGTTATTTTAAATAAAACAATATTTTGTATTCGCACAATTTTGAGATTCATTTGTACGAATTGTTACTATTACTTGCACCTTTAAGTAAAGTAGATTTGATTGATTTTTCAGCGTTATCTCTACCAATTGATTAGCACTTTCATAGGAAGATAAGCCAAATAAGCTCCACAATGGTATAAATTGCTCTGGCTGATGCAGCTTTAGTTTTATTTAAATTTAAGTCGTCGCTCTGAGAACTATAATTTTTACAGCAGGATGATGAAGCTGCTTCTCTTGATGTTTGCTTTGGTCTCTTTTGTTGCCATTTCAATGACTCTGAAAAGTGGTTTGTAACACTGTACCTATCTTTATAGTCTAAACTGAATCGAGATTTTATTAATTTATAAAAATCTGCGGCCAATCCTTCTTTCTTTCTTCTAATTCTAATTCTTTGCTCTAATGTCGAAATTGGTACTTTGGTGAAGCAAGCAAATTACTATTAGTCCAATGAGAGAGGTAGCGTGCAACCCTGTATCTTAAAGAAGTAAATACAAATAAATCACCTTCATCCTGTGAAGGATGCGGCATTGATCAATATACTTCGAAACGGACCTGAACCACCATATCTTCTTATGATTTTGGAAGTAAAGTTTCAATAGTGATTAAGATCCTGATCCAATTACAAACTGCGATCTTTTTTTCCTTTCTTATTCTGTTGTACTAATTAAACAATCTGTATATTATATATTTAGATTCCCGTGTCTTTAATCACATGGCAAACACCTCTCACTCCTGATAGCCTTAGTTCAGATTTGAATTCCACGGAATTCGGCAACAGCAAAAAAAACTTTTCTTATCGCATTTTATTGAGCTACAAGATCACTCTGAGATGGGTATATGTATAAAATGCTATATAACGCAGACTTCAGTTGTCTTTTTGACTGTGAGAAGCATGCTTCGACTGACGGCAATTGTTTCGATCCTGTGCCTGGCTCTCCTTGGGGTCCAGGCTACCAAATTGTGCGGCAGAAATCGCCAATGCCAGTGTGTACCGCATCATCTGTGCAACATTGGCTTCAAAGACGAAGGACCTGTCCTGGATTTTGAAAAGAAAGAGGGATGCGCCTCCACGGAAGCGTGCTGTCCTCCCAATAAAATAGTAATTTTCATATCATTAAATAACATCTCAAAAGAATCTAAAGAGTGCCAATGTGCAATTGTAGTTGCAGGAAAATGAGGATAACTCTTGGATGAACCCACCAAAGAAAACCGAATGCGGCCAAGTGAACTCCAAGGGTCTGACCTTCAGCATTCAGTCGGCTGATGGCTTCGCTCAGGAGAACGAGTTACCCTGGATGACAGCCGTGCTGCACATGAACAATTCGTACTTGGGCGGTGGCTCCTTGGTCGCCTTTGATGTGGTGCTCACTGCTAATCATATTACTAGCGACTTTGACAGCGGTGACCTCGTGGTGCGGGCAGGCGAATGGGACTTTGGGGCCGATACTGAGAAGTTCTCCCATGTGGACGTAGGAGTCCGAATGATCGTGCGCCATCCCTCGTTCGACAGGAGAACTGGGGCCAATAATCTTGCCCTGTTATTCCTCGAGAAACCGCTCGAGGCATCGCGCCACATTGGCCTCATTTGCCTGCCGGCGAGAAACCAAAACTTTGACAGACAATGGTGTATCGTCAGTGGCTGGGGCAAGGATGCCATCGAACAAAACTCCTACATGAGCATCATGAAGAAGGTGAAAATACCAATTGTTGACTCCCGCACCTGCGAGGCACTCCTGAAGCCCCTACGAAGGACAAATTTCCAGCTCCACGACAGCCTGCTGTGTGCTGGCGGCGAGTTGGGCAAAGACTCGTGCAAAGGTGACGGTGGCTCACCGCTTGCCTGTCCACTCCGAAGCGATCCCAGCCGCTTTGAGCAGGCTGGCATTGTGAACTGGGGCATGGGCTGCGGTAGGGCGAACACTCCGGCAGTTTACACGGATGTGGCAAAGTTACGCACTTGGGTTGACGAACAGATCAAAGCCCACTCCAATGCTAATGTTGAATTTAATGATGATGATGAGGACGATGATGCTGGGGAGTATGACAGCTCAAATGACTCATCCACTCAAACTAGGTTCTGGCCTGCAACACCACAGCAGAATCCCCCAAAGGTAGACATGAAGACAATCAGAAGCGCTAATTAGTCTGTATATTTGCCTTGTAACTTCCTTGAGCTCAATAAAAATAAACGTATTCTTATTTCCCTTTGTAGTTATAGTTATATTCTTATATTTCATTTGAAAGAGAGAGCTGGGCTACACAAAATCATGGAAATAAAATAACACGTAGGTAAAATTATAATAATGTTCTTGGAAATAAAGATCGGTGACCATAGATGCTGCTGATAGCAATTAAGAAAAATAATATACCAGAGTTCCAAGAATTGAGATCAACCGTAACGTCGAACCCAGAAATTAATAACTAGATTGTATATATGTACATTTATATTAGCTATAAAAACAAAAGATTATAGAGTAAAGCACGAATTTATCAGGTGGAGAGTCTTGCATATTTGTGTTAATTAGTTCTGTAGCCTAGATCCTAGTTTAAAGATAGCAGAGTGCAGTTGATGTTCCTTTGCTTGTACATAGCAGGTAAAGCATGTAAAAGAGAGCGTAAGAGATATTTTTTCTTCGACAGGACCCCCCTTCTTTTGAGCTGAGAATGAAACAAAGCTATGATAATATTATTACGCTTATTTCGTTAATATTTTATTTAGTCTTTTTCATTTTCTCATTTTCAATTTTTTTGTTCAGTTGTTAAACATTAAGTGAACGTGTCTGTTGTTCTTGTTTCTGTATGCTGCAGTACGCTTGCATTTTCTTGTATAATTAATTAATAAATTTAATTACCTTTATATATATATATATAATATGTCGACTTTTAAGTACAAACAATAGCGTACAGAATTTCGTCTCGATTCATATTAAATTTAATTGTTTTAACATTTTGCTATTGTGTGGCAAGTGTGTGTGTATGTGTGAAAATTCTCAATTATTCTTGTTTAGTACTTAGTTAAACTAAAGTATTTTGTGTTTTCCTTCAAATGTAAATTCAATTGAAACTTCCCATCGCTTCATTTCGTTTATGTGAATCCTTAGACAAACGTTACATTTACACATATACAGAGTTTAATTTATAAATTATCATTAATCTTGAATGTGTTTTAGTGTGAAAATTTAGCTCTTACTAATTGTTTCTTTCCGTTTTTCTTGGTTTCCTATTAAATGTGAAATGCAAAGGTGTATGTATAAGAGTCGAGGGATCGTGTAATATCGTATATATAGTGACAGTTATAGCTACATAAAAATACAATATATAGCAAAAAGGTACATCATATATGGAGACTTAAAATATACATTCGTTTTTTACTGATTTACATAATACGTAGAGACAAAGACAACATATGTGAAAGACAGGGACAATCAATTGATACAGATACACGTAAACAGTGACAGTGACAGTGAACGAACAGTGACAGGTGACAACAACATAACACTCAGATTTGTAACATTCATTAGGATCATAGATTTGGGGCTTATGGTTTGTGTTCGGATAGGTGTGGTTATTTCCTATATTAAACATTTCAACTGAATCCCAATAACCAAAAAAAAAAAACAGCAATAATAATCGAAACAGTTAAGAATAAGATTAAAACCATTTTCAGTTTAATTCAGTACAGTCTTCACTCCAAATCACGAAATGTTTGTTATGTATACAAGTGGTTGTATATGCATAAAATAAGAGTTTGATGCCTAAACCATATAAAATCCATATGTGACAATTTGAACTGAAGTTGCCTGCTTCAAAAAATCCAGCCTAATGCTCAGCCCTTAGAATTAAACATCCGTTTCGGTTCCTAACAGCGTTCCCCGAACGCATCTCTAACTACACTTATCCCTCCCAACTCGACCTCGACCCACCTTTTTTCGCACTTTTTCAGGACTCCCAATATTTGTTTCCTCTTTTTTTCTTTTTGCGTAACACAGCCAATCAACAATGCCTTCCTCCTTCTTCAAGCCAACCGACTTTCTTGTACCAATTTTTGTATACAGACTGAAGACGAAATAATACAAATGTTGAGTAATCAGAGTTAAGTGTTCCATATTCTGGGTGAGATTTGTATGCTATATATATTGCTCTCGGTTCTGCTTTGTGGTTCTATTTTTTGCTTTCGTACAAATATCTACTCGTTTTTATACAAAATTGTGCTATTTTTCGCTATTCCCTTTCGTTTAAAACTATTTGTTTTGAGGCTGTTGTTTAGAATTCGTTATAACTTTTAAATGCTAGTTAATATATTTCATTTGTTATGTATTTTTTTTTTTGGGCACTACTCATTGCGGTTCAGGGCATCTTGTTTTGTTTTATTTTGTTGTATTTAGTAAATAGTATTTTTTGTGTTTGTAATATTAAGTTTAACAAATCTTTGTAGGCTTTATGCACGGGTACAGGGCGTTGCATTATATTTGTTTTGTCTTCATATTTTTCCGGCTACAATAGGTATTATTATAATCGTCAGAGTGTGATTTGGTACAAATTTTATGGTACTAGGTTGCAAATATAATATATTAACTGAATTCATCCGTGAAACTGTACAGATACACAGAAAACAAAACGTCCTACTTGTTTCAGCAGAAACCAATTTACCTCCACTTAGCCAGAGCTGATAAATTAATAAATTAGTTCTTATATGCTGGGTATGTACAGAGATGTGTATGCATGAATTTACATATATCTAAAGTGCGTAGTGTTAACAGAATAACTTACCGAATCTTAAGTAGTTCTTATCAAAATTAAGTCCGCTTTTCATTTACGTAAATATCTGTGGCATAGAGCTAGGGTTTGTTAGCATTAAGTGTGTGTGTGTGTTTGTTAAGCTATTTCCTTAAGTCATCCATGAAGTTTATACCGTTTGTAAATATTCTTGTTTACTTTTAAATATATATATATTCGAAATAATCGGCTATATTTCGTTATGCTTATAAATTAATTAATTTCATTAAATGCTTAAATTCATTAATGCACTTTATATGTACTTTTTGTGTTGCTGTGTGTGTGAAATTTACTATATCCTTACCCCATATAAATATATATATATTATATGAATAACTTGCATTAAAACTATGTTATATGAAGGTGTATATATAACGCTAAATGCAGTATACTTGTGTATATTCATTTGTCATACTTATACTTTCCTGGTTTGAGGTCTTGTCAGTATAAAAACTAAGGGGACATCGTTTTTTACGAAGTATTACTTTGAAATTTCAAGTTGTAAGATGTAGCCTTTTAAGATAAAAACTAAATCCTAAGCTAATTATTTATGTGAGACAATTGTAATTTAGCTAGCAGCGTCTAAAAATTAATTTCTTCCATAGTTCTTTTAGTATTTAGAACCATTTGCATTATTTTTGTTATTTTGTTATTATTTTTAATTAGGGATTATTAGGTTAATTATATTCTTATAAATTTGTATTTTTATCATATCATTTTTTGAACTTAACGAGAGGTATTTCTATTTTCCCAAGTTTTAATATCGCCTTTTTTCGGTATTTTCGTTTATTCCCGTTATTTGTGTGGTTTGTCGTTGTTTTTCAGAACTATTAAAAAAAAACAGTAGAAAATATAAGGTAAATAAAAACAATACAGTTTTAAATATATATTGTATGTAAATTTTTATTTAGGGCTTTGCAGTTTTTAAACAGTAATTTAATAAAATTATAAACTAAATTTATATCAATAATATTTGTATAGCATTTGTATCGTTTCTTCTTTAAAATAATATTTATAACGATTGAACCCAACTTAATAGACTTAAAAGATTTAAACAAAATCAAAAATCAATAAAAAATTACACAATAGAAAACGTGAGAAACGCTTTTTGCGTTTCCAGAAAGTGTTTTGCGTGTGTTTATATATATATTTAGTGTATAATAGTTATTTTTTAATAATTAAAATGGTTACAAATTACAAATTATTTTAAACAAAACCTGTAAAATAGCCTTCACATGAAATTGCAACGCCGACTTTGCTTTGCGCGCTTTGCTTTCTCGCTTTGATATAAAAAAGTGTTTAAAAGTAATTACAATATTTATTTAAAAACGAGCATTAACTAAATTACGAATTACATTTTAAGAAGCAAAATTAATTAATAGTGAAAGTATATGTACAGTTATAGGGATTATGGTTGTTGTTGTTGTTGCTGCACTTAGCTTGGTCAAAGAAAAATGTTCGTGTCCAATCGGTAAGTGAAAATAAAAAACAATACAAAATATTTTCAGAATGCATATAAATATGTTCAAAAGATGCAAGAACATATAGCAAAGCAACCAATAAGCAACATTTAGTATATAAAATTTAACAAATTATCACACTGAAAACAAATTCAACACTAATTTTAAATATACATTTGCCATACGCTGCTGCTGCTGTTTGTGTTTTACATGGTTTCTCCTCCTCCCCGTCGAATATGGTATACATTATGTTATCGCTAGAGAATAGCCAACTCTGCTGCCTCTCCCATATGCTTTACAATAGTAATGTTACATATATATATTTTTTAAATGTACATATATCAATTTAACAACACCCCGAAACGGCCAGCACTTATCGCATAACTAATTACGTTTTCCATTTTTTCTTGTTTTGTATATATAGCTCTTAGCGTTACATTATCTTTATCTTTAAACGTAATAAATATGCATTTTTTATCTGAATTTTTTTTTCGTTTTCAGATTTTTGAAAATATTTAACTATAGCGTGTGTGTGTGTGTCTGGTATTTATATAATTTTTATGCAATTTCTTTTAGACGAGGTTCCCATTTTGCTTTAGAATTAATATTTGCTAGTATTATAAAATAAATATATTTAGGTATATATATTTTTTAAATAGTGCTGCTAATATTTTAAATTACATTTACATCGCGTCGCCTCCCTCACTTTATATCCTTTGATTTTCTATTGTGTGTGTCGCGCGTTGCTTGGAGCCATAAATGCGTGGGTGGTTCCTGCTGCTCCTCGGGGGTCTCTGGCATTAGGCACCTTAGGGTCACCTTGTAGCACTGCTGGTGAAGAAGTCAGCTGTGGGGGGGGGGGGAAATGGAATTATTTACAGTTTTACCTAAATAAGTTTAATAACAATAACTTGAAAATTTCAAGTTACTTACGCGTCTCGAAGCTGAAGCCCATCGTTGGATCTGGCGGCGTGTTGAGCATGGAGTTGTTGCTGACATTGCCGCTGCCCGTGGGCGTGAGATTGCCCATGGCGTTTGTACTGTTGGCCACACCCCCAACCACTCCGCCGCCACCGCCGATCCCCGGTCCCTGCTGCAGCGGACTCTGCGGCGTCTGTCCTCGCTGCACCACTCCGCCTCCAACGCCGGCTCCGCCCGTGGCCGCCGCAGCCGCCTGCTGGGCCCGCACACTGACCACTGCACGCAGCTCCTGCTTGACGAACTCAGAATTGGCACTGCCACCGGCCACTCCGGCACCGCCATTGCCAGCTGAAAGAGTGGGGAAAAAACGGTTATTGGCGACCATGCACAGTCCACAGACAGAGGACACGACTTAGGGCTAAGTTTTAGTCACATTTTCGGCTCAAAGATCTAGACATAAAAACAAAACATACACAACAGAATACGATACATGGAACATAGAGTTGGCACACAGAAAATCCAGGATCGGGTGAGGGGGGTTATACATACATATAATATCAATAAACATAAAATTTGTCCTACAGACATAACCAATATTTAATAAAACAAATCGAAATGTTCTAGTTCTTAATTTTCGCTACTTTTTTATTTATTAAATATATTTTTTGGAATATTTTTGGTAATCTTTTGAAAATTTTATTGGCTTTTCCCCTCTTACGACTTAATTGGGTGCCCGGGGTTATGTTTTTTTGGGGTGCAACGCGCCAGCAACTATGTATTATTTTTATGTGTATGTACAGCTCAACCGACTGGCCTTACGAGGGGCGGGAATATACATATACAGGTTATATACAATGATCGTACAGTTATACAGATATATCAATAGGCTTATGTGTGGGTTAGATTCGTTGACATGTATGTGGTGATGTGTGGTGGGTTTTCCAGCTTAAATGTAGATATTTTTATACCCTTGCAGTGTATTACTAGAATATATCAATAGTCTTTTGAATACTCTCACTCTCATCTACTTTGAGATATGACCTTTCTTTATTTTTTCAGAATTTCGGTTTTAATTTTATGAAAATCGGACGACTACAGATCAGATGTGTGTTTTTCAGATTTCAATTTACAATGTATTTGAGCAGAATGGATCGATTCTTAATGATCCAATTGCCAACTGCAAGGGTATAAAAACTTCGGCGTGCCGAAGTTAGCTTCCTTTCTTGTTCTTTGTGAATTATGGTACAGAGAATAATGCGCCCAACAGCTTGGAGTTTGCTTTACGATGCGTTGCCATTTAAATATATACACAGATTTCAAGGCAGGGTGATATTTATACAGCGATCTTGACGTGAGTAGTTTGGATGAGTTTTTCGGGTGGAGATGCGAAAGAGAGAGAAGAGCGCAGGGGCTTACCGGTCTGCACCCGACCATAGAAATCATTCGCCTGCTGCTGCTGCTGCTGCGGCTGGGACTGACCATAGCCACCGCCGTAGTTGCCACCGCCCCCGCCGCCGAGACCAATGATGCCATTGCCGCCGCCACTGCCCATGCCGCCCACGCCCATCATGGCCGGGTGCGGATGCGGATGCGGCGACATGCTCAGGCCGTTCATCAGCTGCTGTTGCTGCTGATGCTGCTGCTGCTGATGCTGTTGTTGCTGCTGCTGATTGCCGGCGGCGGCTGAGCTATCGGTGTGGTTGTTGCTGCTGCTGCTGATGCCCGGCGAGGAGCCAAAGCGTGGCGAGCCTGTTTTGGTTAAGCGGTTGTTTTGTTGGCTTTTGATTAAAACTAGGTTCAGATCATCAACTGTTTGTGTGTGTGTTTGTGGTGTGTGTGTGTGTGTGTGTGTGTGTTAAGCTGTCTCTTATGTTTTTTAATGTTTAGTATGTGGATTAAGGGGCGCTTGTGTTGAATCCCATGAGATTCCCATCCCTAGATGAGCTCCCTCCTAAAGGACATTATTAAACTCAACTCCTAGACACTCTACTCCTCTCTTAGGCTAAGAAGAACTCCTTCCAGCTATGCTGTGGATCCTCACCTGGCAGATGTTGCGTTGCCTGCGGCACGCTGCCCTGTCGTTGCAGTCGCTGCAGCTGGAACACATTGACGTTGTTGCCGCCGTAAGGGGACTGAGGACCTCCAAAGCCATCCGGCGTTGTGGCCCCGCCACCGCCTTGCCCCTGGAACGAGTTCTGGCGCTGGAGGGCTGCCGCTGCTGCTGCCGCCGGATTGCCGCCAACGGGTCCAACGGCTCCTGGGGAATTCAGGCCGCGTCTCTGGTTCTGTTGGTATTGACGCGCATTGTACGGACTCACGCCCTGCAGCGCGGCCATGGAAAGGCGTTAATTGGCTGGACTTTTGAGGGGATCTCAGATCCCAGATCTCAGACACTTACCTGCAACTGTGCAATGAGCATGGGATTGTGCTGCTGCAGTGTCCTTCCAGCACTGCCACCAGGTCCCCCTCCTCCTCCTCCGCCACCGCCGCCACCGCCAGCTCCCCATTGCTGAGGACTGTTCTGCATGCCCGGCGACTGCATTCCCGAGTTGGAGCCGAAAGGCGTGTTGGAACGTACACCATCGCCCACCTGTTGCTGCTGCTGCTGTTGCTGGTAGGCGAGTTGCTGCTGCTGGGCATTGTTCTGCTGCTGCTGTTGCTGCTGATTGAGCTGCTGCTGCTGCTGCGGAGACAAGCGCTGTCCAGGCTGCGAAAACTGTGGGGCATAGCCTGCGGAGGGAAATACAGAAAGTGAGTATTTAAAGCCTTAGGAACTACAACCCAAAAGCTCACCTTGGTTGGGCTGAGGACTGTAGGGCGTGCTGCGACCCGGACTGAGTTGCTGCTGCATCAGCGTCTGAGCAAAGTTCGGGCTGAGCTGGGCGTCCGAGGGCAGGTTGGTGCGAGATAGGGACACATTGGGAGCCACCGTGGTATTGAGCAGCGAGCCAATGTTGTTCAGGCCCGCATTCATGCCAGCTACAAGGATGAAGAGATGAGTTTGTGGGTTAGGTGGTCTCCTTTGAAAGCTTCTTCCCAATACTTACTGGCATTCTCCGGGACGAGCAGCTGCTGCTTCTGCTGCTGCTGCAGCAGTCGCTCTTTTTGCTGGGCTGCCGCCAGCTGCTGCTGCTGGCGCATGTTGCGAATCTGCTGCTGGGCCGGCAATACCACTCCCCCGGGAGTGGCCACCGCATTCATGGGTCCCCGTCCGCGTGCTGGATACATCGGTGGCGGTCGCTGGAATCCCTGGTTGTTCTGATTCCGTATGGCCTCCAGTCTCTGCATCATGTGCTGGTTCTGCTGTTGCTGCTGCTGCTGCTGCTGCAGACTAAGCATGCCCGGATAGGCGGGTGGCTGCTGTTGGAGATGCTGCTGCTGGCGCTGCTGCAGGGCCAAGAACTGTTGCTGCTGGTGTTGCTGGTGCTGGTGCTGCTGCTGCTGGCTCATCATCAGTTGCTGGCTCAGATCGTTGCCAAAAGCGGCCGACTCGACATCTAGCATCAGCGATTTTTGGATATCGCTAATGGCCGAGGCCTCCGAGGGGGCGCTGGTCACGATGGGCGTGTCATCGGGATAGTACTCCATGACGCTGTCCAGCAGCTTGGACAACTCCGAGTCGCCGTCGCCCATGAGGGCAGCCGCTGCCGCTGCCGCAGCTGCAGCCGCCGCAGCCGAAGTGGAGGCCGCTGTGGTAATTGAGGTAGTTGCTGTGGTCGCCAGTTGCTGTTGTTGGAAGGGCAGTTGCGGCGGCTGGAGCTGCTGCTGCTGCTGCTGGCTGAGGTAGACATCGTTTGGCTGCTGGGAAGGATTGCTGGCGGCCTGCTGTTGCTGCTGCTGCTGCTGTTGTTGCTGTTGCTGCTGCTGCTTGCGGTTGCGATTGGCCGCCGCCTTGGGTCCGGTGCTTCCGGCGCTTATGAGGTTGCCAGGAGCGGCCAGAGTGTTGCTGGAGCTGGTGATATCCGGCAGCGTCTTCACCTGCAACGGCTGCTCCGGATTGGGTGCTTTGGGTGTCTTTGGCGGATTCTGCAGCAGCTGGGCCAGCATCTTGTTCTGCGTGCACAGCTTGCTGGGCTTGTCCTCTGAACGCTTGGCGGAAGGATCGTCGTCCGGCTCGTTGAACGAACGCTTGCGACTCTGCGACGGATCGCTCTGGATCTTGAGCATGGCCTTGAGGTCCTCGGTGCTCATGTTGCCGCCGGCATTGCCCCGATGCATGTCGGGATTCTTCAGCTGTCGCATCAGCTCGCTCTGGCGGGAGTTGTTCATAGAGCCAGAGCCACCGCCACCGTTGCCGTCGTCGTCCTCGGTCTTCTCGTTGAGCAGCTGTCAATGGAGAGAGAGAGAGAAAGCTCAGTGAGCAAGGGCTTTCTAGCTGAAAGGATTATCTTACTCACCTTGAGCAACATGGGATTCTGCGAATTGCCGGCCTTGTGCAGCATGGAACTGGAGTTGGGGCCTCCACGACCCATCGGGCCCATGGGTCCAAACATTCCCAGGCCTCCAGGCTGGCCGCCCATCTTAAAGCTGCCGCCGCCGAGCTTCTCCTCGTCACTGCCCTCCGGCTTCAAGTACTGAGAGTGAAGTCGTTTTAGAAATCGAAATATAGACTCTGAGCTTCAACTTACCTTCTCTTCATCGCCGAGACCACCTCCAAGACTGCCTGCCATGCTCTGCGACTTGGTCAGCAGGTGACGCAGTCGTTCTGAGGACTCCTGTTGTTGCTGCTGCTGGGGCGGCGTCTGCTGCTGCTGCTGCTGCTGGGAGAGGAGCAATCCTCCTACTCCATTGGGCAGGCCACCGCCTATTAAAGCATTGTTGCTGCTGCTCCCGCTGCTGTTGTTGCTGCCGCCCTGCTGCTGCTGGACATCCTTCTCGGGCTTCACATCGACCGCCTCGAAGGAATGGAAGTTGAAACCATAGTTCCCGCCGGCGCTGGCATTCGACTGCGGCGACGGCAGGCTGGCGGCGGAGTGCGAGGAGAGCTGATAGGGCGTGGCTGGCGAGGCGCACACAGCCGGACTAAAGCCGTGCCCAGAGGGAGGACGCGGCGTGCTAACTGGAGTGGCCACCGAGGCCCGCGAATTTGGCCGCGAATCTGTCCAGGCTCCCACCCCGCCGCTGGGATCTATGCCGAAAGAGGAATGTTCTGCAATGTCGAATTCGAAGGTGTCGCTGCCATAGAAGCTGTGCTCTCCGGGTGCCGGCGAGGCGGTGAATGCGTTTACCAGCGCACTGGCCGACGAACTGGCTCCGGATCGCTGCTGCTGCTGTTGCTGCTGCTGCTGCTGCTGAAGACCACTGCCGTTGATGATCGCGCTGCTCATCAACGGACCGCCTACGCTCGTGGTCTGTGTGCTGTTACCGCCGCCGCCTTGCTGTCCGCCGCCCACCAGTCCGCCCAGCAGATGGGTGGGCAGCATGCCAGTGACCGCCGCCGGCGAAGACGAGGAGCCCCCCGACCCGGGGCCCGTCACTCCATGGAGGCCGTCCATCGACAGGTTGCTGAGCAGCGAGCTGGCCAGCGAGGGACCCGGCGACATGGCGCAAAGCTGGCCCAAACCCAGTCCGCCGCCGTTACCGCTGCCCGTCCCCGTATTGTTGCTGTTCATGTCGTTCTCCGAGTTAAGCAGCGTCTGAACGGACATTATGAAGTCACCCTCGCCGGGCGTCTGGTTGAGGAACAGTCTTGAACTGGCCTTCACATGGACGTAGACGTCAGGCGCTCCCAATCGCAGCCGAAATGGACGCGAAACCATATGGGAGCCAGCTCCCGCGCCCGGCGAATGGGCACTGGCCGAGTCCTGGATGTCACGCAGATGCGACTTGAGCGTGGAGAGGTCGTGCGGGTGACACAGATCCTGCCAGAGTCGCCCCACCCACGTCTGCAGGTGCTGCTTGAAGGGCTCCCGCAGCGCCGTGTGATCGAGGTCGAGTATTTTGCCGTGAATGTCCAGCTTGAAGGTCATCTGCTCGATGGGCTGCTGCTGGACATGCTGCTGAATGTTGATCTCCAGCGGCGACTCGTCCTCCGGGCGGGTGATCAGGCACAGCACAGAGCTGCTGGCGTCCGCATCATCTGCAATTGATGGGAGAGATTAGTATGTAAAGAGATATTGAGTGGTTTTCCTACTCACCCTTGACAGGGGCCGCTATAAGGACCACCTCTTCGTACTTGTCCTGCTGTCCGGACTGCCGCAGCGGCTTCTGATCCTCGCAGTTCGACGACGACGACGTTTGGGTGGCCGTGCGCGTGTCCTTGACTAGCATGCGCACCTTGGTGGAGATGCTGCGCTTTGACTTACCCACCGCAGCGCCACCAGCTCCTCCTCCTCCGCCGGAATTTGAATTGGAGCCCGCCGACTGTTGCGACGCATTGCCATTGTTCAGCTCATCGAGATCGCCCCAAACGTTGACACTCGGACCTGGTCCGCCCACGCCACTGCCACCTGCTGCAGAGTTGCCCGAGGAGGAGCTACTGCTGCCGCCATTGGGATTGCTGTACATGTTGTTGATGATCGGCTCTAGCTTGGCGTGATCCCCCTTATAGAGGTACATGTAGAGCGGCTGGTGGTACAGCTCTTGCTTCTCATAGCCGATCAGCTCGCGGATATTCTGCGTGCAGGACTCAATGATGCCGTTGGCGTTCACCTGGAGCAGCACCCAGCCGACGCCGCTGATGTAATGCTCGAGTGCCTCGAAGTATGCCGATATCTCGGGCACCTGGCCAAGCAACAGCGATGGCTCCGGAAGAGGTGGTTCAGTGGACGATACCTCGCCCTGCTGCACCGGATGGATCGAGCAGTTGTCCGTGGCACAGCGGCTGCAGCGTGTTGAGGTTGCTTGCGGTTTGTTGTTACTGTTGCTGTTGTTGCTATTGTTATTATTATTGTTATTGTTGCTGTTATTCGTATTGTTGTTGTTGGTCGTTGTCGTGGAGTTGTTATTGTTCGTCGACGTTGAGGATATATCACGGTTTTGGCCCTTGTCACAAATCTCACGATACTGAAAGGAATAGGAAATGAAAGGAATTAGTTATGGAAATTATTTTAGGGTTAAATCAAGGAACGAAACTGAAATTGTTTGAAATCCAGGAAAAATACGTCCTAAAGTATGCAATATAATGTTTATGGTACGAAAATCCTGTTAACAGTTATTTACTCTAAAATGTATCCATCTTAGACTATACCTAACCGATTCAATGGTTATTCACAATAAGATATATCTATTATGATCTCCCGCTTTTCCTTTTAATTGCAACAATAATACTCGACTTATGACACCTCCCATGCACAAAACACTCCTGACTTGATCTTAAATTCATCTTTGTGACAATCCTTATAGAGACTCATCTCGCATCTGAAATCTTAACAACGGAATATATAAAACTTCATTCATATCGCGCCCAGTTTATCGGCGGCATTTAAAGCTGCAGTATTATTTATTCGGCAATGATGCGGAAGCTTTCCGTGCGAAACTCATGCATATTATGACACACTGCGGCGGCAGTCATAATAATTATTATAGCACGAAGATCGGCACACTTTGTACGGGGGAGTAGTACTCGTAAATAAGTCGGAAAAATAAGAAGAACACTGGAATGAATATGTATCTCTGGAATGAGCTGCATATGTATGTATGTATATTGTTTTGACACAATGGAAGTGCAAATACGACAGTGTCGTATGTCTAGGGATTCCATTTTTAAAGCCACTTTTGTTTTGAGAGATTCCTTGTATTAAATGTATGTATTAATTGAATTTTTTATCTCCAAATAAAATAAAGATACAAAGATACAAGTTAGTTATAAAGAATTTTTCACAGCCGAATGATATTTGATTTAAAACAAACTTGTTATTGTTTTGTGACATTTCTCTTATAAATTCCAAGTTGTTTTTCTTTGTGAGCTTTCAGATAACGGTTATTTCTTAGAAAACACATTATTCACGATGATTTCCGGATCCTTTAACTATATTTTGGAACAACATTAATTATATTTTCACAATACAATGGCACGCTTTTCATACTTGATAACATATGTAAACCCCCCTGTGATGAAATAGGGCGTACGCCCCTGCATTAAATCGCAATTTGATCACTCGCGTGAGACGTGTGTGTGGGGAGGCTTCTATGGCTGTGTTCTTTTCACTCCGCCACGCAAAAGTTTACGCGCGCGTTTGAATTAAAGTCATTGACATTCGCGAAAAAAGAGGAAAATAAAACCAGCACACACGCGAAAAGCACTGGCCATATTCAAATATTATTGTTATTATTGGGTTTCCTTTTCCTTTGGCTTTCCACACACACACACACACTGCACACCTTTGCCGCCCACTCCCACTCTCTCTATGCCTCTCGCTGCCACTGCACTCTCTCTCTCTCGCATGGGAATTCAAGGTCAGTCAACTTCAACTTCGCGTGGACAAATGTCAATGGCATTTCACTTTGTTTTGGTTTGCCGTTGCTCCTTCTTATTCTCTGCTGACTTTCGTTCTCTCTGCTTACAGCTTTCTGCGGCTTATCAGTTAGAGCCAAGTCTGTAATGTGACTCAATTTGGGGCCAAAAGCAGGAATTACTCACGGAAAAAATCACAGAAAAGGCCGAAAACACAGAACGTTCGCACAGTCACAAAGTTGCCGAAATACTAAGCACACATTTTTTGAATGCAATTGGGTTTAAAAAACGCACAACAACAGAGAGCAGCAACAAAAATGGCGGAGCTTCGTTCTCTCCCAAAAAGCCAAAGAAGCTTTGCTCTCACACTTTCTCCCTGCGCCTTGTCGCCTCCAGTTTTTGTTTACCGGCTTGTAAGGTGAGAGAATACGGACGGGTATGTGTGTGTGTGTGTGTTATCACATTGTGCTTCTTGTATGCAGTATCTGTGTGTGAGCTTGTGCGGGGGAGACGCAGGAGCAACAACAATAAAGAACAATATAGAATGAAACGCAATCACAACTATGTGAAATTGCAAAGAGCTGCGACGTCATCGTCCAAAAGCGTTTCAAAGCAGTTCGTTGATCTCCTAAAAAGAGAACCGGAGCCCAGAGGGAGAGAGCTTTTGTAAGATTTTTGGAAGGAAGCTTGTTTTTCGCAAGTGTATGCGTATGTGTGTGACCAGGAAAAGTTGCTCCCGAGCACATATTTTGGGGTGAAGGTACTCCGAAAAATATCAGTCAAATGATAAAGTAAACAGAGCAACAACAATGAGAGCAACGGTAGCCGCTACAACAACCACAAAAGATCGCAGCGCGTGCAACGGCGAAAATGCCAAAAACGTGTCTGTCTTTATCTCGCCGCCTCCCCTTTTTGTTCCCTTGCTCGCTCGCTGCGAATGTATCTCTATCTTTTCAATTTTTGGCGGGCTTTGGCCCACAGATTCATCCAAAAAGTGATACCATCAGGTAAAGCCCAGGAAAGATAAAGAGCAGCAGCTGTTGCCCAGACAAAAAAGGGGTTTGTCCATACCAGTGACCTCATGATGATTATAATATTAAGGGGGTCGAGGGATAAAAGAGGCAATTTTAAAATAATTGTGTCGCAATAAATTTCCTTTTTTCCTTTTCTGTTTAAATTACCCGGAAATGGGATATTATTTAAATGTCTCAATTTGTCATGGACTCTATGTACATAATTAGGTGATAAATAGTGCTGAATATGTTAATACAATATTAAAAAAATTGTAAAAATGATACCAGAAATACCATTTAAATGTATCTGATAAATTGTCTTATTAATATACATTTCCCTTGATTAAAAAAATGTTGATGGACTTTAATTTGAAGTAATAAATTTTGCTCCTCCTAATAAAGTTCTATATATAATATAAGTGCTTCTACTTCCAATTAAGTAAACCAATTTTTTATTTCTAACCCTAGACTTAACTTTCTCTGTGTTAATGTCGTTCGCTGACCAATTTATACAAACTATTTCTAGCTTTTCCAACCAAGACGCTTCCGAAAATAGACCCGTACACCTCGCCAATCACCAATCATTCAGCGATAATGCCGTGAGGTGTGAAGGTGCCGGAGAAGCAGAGGTAGAAGTAGAACAAACGGAGGCAGCGATGACAACTGGCGCCGTGGCTTAGTTGGTTAAAGCGCCTGTCTAGTAAACAGGAGATCGTGAGTTCGAATCTCGCCGGGGCCTTTCCGTTGGAATTTATACTTTTTTTTCTTTTTATATTTTTCTACTCTTTTTTTTTCATTTGTGTCAACAAACTAATTGAATTGTGTTTTGCTTAGTGAATAATAACATTTTCATGGGGGTCAGCATCAATTGGATTAGGGCGCGAAATGAGCTGCGTTCGATCCTTGCGTTGGCTTTTCTCATTAGGGAAAAACTAACACGACACGAAAAGCATTTAATTCAATTTGTTTATTATGTGCGGAACTCATGTGAGGGTTACTTGTAGCCTTTAATTGCATTTTATTGCCCACACCCGCCCGGCTGATGGCTTGTTTCATTTTAGCCCCCGCTTGGATTACAAAATAAAATTATGTATTTTGTTGTGTGTTTCGGCGTTGGCTGTGCGCCGCATTTCATTTAAAAAGCCATTTGTTGGTATTTGTCTTTTTTCGTGTTTGGCTTTTTGGGGTTTTTGGTTATCGTTGTCGGCTGTTGGAATGATGTTCGGCAAAGCGTGGCGCTTGGCTCGAAAATAATTTGCATAATAAAGTGCTTAGGCTACCTGAAACCAATAAAAGAAATACGGCAATAACAACAATAATAATTATAAAGCCGCCTAAAACAACATAAAGCCGCTGGCCAGGTCGCGTCGGGTCGAAGGGGCTATTGAAACATAAATAAATTTATGTAAATTAAATAAAAATATTAATTAAATTGTGCTGAGCGGCGGGGGCCAAATTACGTCAGCCAGCAACTCTTCTTCTCTTTGGTTCCTGCACACCTACCTCTTGGTTGGCCTCCCCCCTTCGCGAATTCTTTTAAGCTCTTTTCTGGCTGAGCTTTTAATTGCTTTTTAATTGGAACGTGTTTTTGGCTTTATCTAGCACTGAGAGAAATTTTACGGATACTATTGTCTTTATTTATTTATATTACATTTTTACTGCTGGGCATTGTTATTACAAAATAACTAGAAAATTATTTTGAATTATAATTTTAAATTTTAATACTAATTCATCTAATTCTAATGCCATTTTTAAAATTTAGTCATTTTTTATAAATAAATAAATTTCATTATTTTAAATAACTATTTTGTACTAACATTTTAAATTTTATTTTCAGTGTGGTAACAAAAAATAGGAAAAATAAGAAAACCAACGTAAAACGCGGGGAACTGCATGAAAATTACATTGGGGAATTTCGCTGGCTTGTGCTTTTATTTTGTAATTGATCATTTGGTATTCCGGACAGCCCAGTGGAACCGACTGGCCAAGTTCATCAGTTCAGTCATTCCCAGGGTGTACTAACAACTTGTATTGCTTTTCGGATTTATTATTAGTATAAGTTTCGTTTGATGAGTTTATGCATTGGGGTCTGGTCTTTTTGGTGGTAATTAAGCTTTTGTGGGTGGCAACAACTAGATCTATAATATATATGAGAGATTCCTTACCGTTCGAACCACTTGGTTTAGTATAGCCGCCTTGTCCGGTTTCGTTGAGGTCATATCCCCGCGCTTGTTCAGCGTCAATATCTCCGACAACTGCTCGATGTAGCCATTCTCCGCCTCGCGACGTCGCTTCTCATTGTTGCATTTGTTGATTTGTGATTGAGGCTGCAATAATTAAAATTATCAGCATTTTATTCGCTATTTATAAATTGGTTTTAATATGATATGATATATGTATAAGCTCTCAATTTGGCTTTGATTAAGGTTGTGTTTCAGCATGCCTAATGTACAATTTGCATATCTTGGCTTGTTTTATCGTTATGGAAATGGTGATAATATAATTTTGCTAGTTTGCTTACTTAATCAATGCTAAATTATTGTTGTAATACATAAAGAAGCTATAAAATTGGTTATGATTATTATTAACGATTAAGTGGAATGTTTTCTTAAATTAGATACAATTTATTTTAAAATGTTCTAGGAAATTAGTAGAAGTAGTAACTATCACTAATGTATCAAAATCTAATGTAAATACTGATGATATTTTTAGGTTACCAATGCAAAAAAATATTTAAAAATAAATTATTTAAAATGAAACCAATTTACAATAAATTTTCGACCATTTTTGAGACATAATAAACATTTCTGAGGTACTCTTGTATCCTTCATATCTCGATTGGCAATTCAATAGTATTGAATCATTATCGAATTAATTGATAATTTGTTCGATATATTTCATCAAGTTTTTTTTTCTTCCCCAATAATTGGATTTGATATGAAACTTTTCAGTTCGAAACTCACCAGATTGACCTTTGAATCCGTCTTGCGGCGTATCTTCCGGCCAGACGTCGCTGAGTTGGCAGAGTTGGCTGAGATCGGCGATGCCACCGCATTCATAATGGCCGATCGCTGCAGCGCGGCTGCAATGTTCACAGTTTGTGCGGCAGCGGCCGCTGCCTTGTTGTGAATCGAATGGTGTTGTTGCAGCGACCCGAGGTTGCCCAGTTGCTGCTGCTGCTGCTGCTGGTGTTGGTGTTCCTGGTAGGCCAGTTGTTGCTGCTGCTGCTGCTGCTGGAGGGCCGTAAGTGCCGCTGCTGTTGAGGCGCCTGCCACGCCCCCAGCACCAGCCCCGCCGCCTCCGCTCGCTGCCGTCGCGCGCTGCAACGGATGCGTGCCGGGCGCCAGTCCGTGATGCAGTCCGCCGCTCAGCAAGTGGCTGCCAACGCCGCCGGCGGCCGATGACAAAGTAACGGCTGCTGTGGCAGCGGCCGGCGATGAACGCGGCAGATTGCAGACCGATATGTTGCCGCTGTTGTTGTATTTGCTGTTGCCACTACTGCTGCTGCCCCCGCTGGTGCTGCTGCTACTGCTGCTGCTACCGCTGCTGTTGTTGCTGCTGAAATGGCTGATGTTGCTGCCGCTACCACCAGTGCTGCTGGTTGAGGTTGCTGGATTTGATGTCCCTGAGGCCCAATGATCTGGTAAGTCACTTGGGCTAAGCCTGTAAAGATTCAAAATGAAATTTAAATTAGTGAAGAGTTTAAAGAGCGGTTCAAACATTTAGTTTTCAAATTTAAACAGAAATGTATCTATCAGATAAATGTATTTTTTTAACGAAACATTTTCGTTGCAAGTTCAGATACTTCTCTGTATTTTTCTCTCTAACTTTTCCCATGTAGATTAATTAAAAATAAATACAACAATTAAGCTGATATTAACTATGTAAAAATTCCTATAAAATACTTTATAAAATACCGCACAGATTTTACTAGAAATGGAAAGTTTATTTCCTTCTATCTATACACGAAATTCGTTCATCGGATGGCCTTGGCTTTGGGCTTAGCCTGGGCTTTGTGGCTTGGCCTTGTGGGCTTATCGGAATGCAAAATTCCCTGTACTTTTTTTCCTTGTTGGGTTTTCTAGATATTTCAGTCTCATTTTTTTTGGTTAATGTGCTGCCTCAATTACACTTTATTGCCTAATTAATTTGCATTTGAGCAGAGCAGGGAAGGCAGCGAAAACAATTAGCTGCTGTGTGTGGTTTGGCTTGGGGTTGTAGCTCAGCTTTTGTGGTTGGTGTTGTCTTGGGCTAGCGATTTACTTCTACTGATATAATTATTATTATATTGCGCATTAGGTAGTCTGTCGAGTTATAGCATATACAAACATATCACTGTATGTATTTAGAAATAAGATGATAAGATGAGCTTATAATATAACCAAAAACTATTGAAGAAATAATAGTTAAATAATATCTAATTGTCTTAAATATATTTTAATGCCAAATCTAAAGAGTTAACCATTTCCATTTTCAGTAGAAACCATTTCCCATGAAATTACCCTTGTTGCCTTGAGGTTTTCCCTGCCAAATCTCAACTATTTTCACGAGCCGTAATTATTTTTACCTTTTCTCCGGGAAAACAAGCATTTTTCCTGCGGAATGTGGCATCTTCATTTTGTACTGTGTTGTACCAACCACTTCAAAGGATGTTCGGATGATATATCTCACTCCGTGTTCTTGTAGCCGCACAAACTTAATCATTTGTTAGCCCCGGATTTTGGGAGATATTCCGGGAAGGTGGTGGTGACCCCCGACTTCTGCTGCTGGTGGGTTGCCAGCGCAACGTGAGTCAAATTAATGTTGTCAGCTTTTGGACAACGCTGCGGATCCCGGAGCCGGTTTAGAACCCGGACTTCAAGTGGTCATCATGGCCATTACTCATGTTGTTACTGTTGGCCAATCTTTTCTTTTTTTTTCGGGGTTTCTTTCATGTCAGTTTTCATTTGGTTACGTGATTAATTGTTTACTTTATGTGTGCTTAAAGTGCGGAATAAATTTTATTCTTTAGCGTTTTGAGTGACACTCGAGGCGTCGTCTTTTTCCCAGGTAACGGAAAATGAAGTGGAGAAAATATGTTTAATCACAGAGAACAAGTGGGTTCATCAATTCGATTTGCATTTAACTATAGTATTGTTTCCCCCCTTTTTTTTTATTGCAGATGCAGTCAGTCTTTGCATTCACCTCCGAGACTCACTTAACCAGTTGAGCGTGAAACGGAGTCCCAGCTCTGGAGCACCTTTAGCTCAAGCTGAGGACCACCCGGTGTAGCAACCGCTTCTTATTCTTCCACTTTTTTAATTACATTATATGCATAATGAAGAGAGAGAGAGCCCCAGAGATTGGGGGAGCGGGCCAGAGAACTGCAGAAAATAATTACAGGCAACTGGACACGATGGGGAGATGTAATCAGCGCAGAAGAGGAGCAAAAAAAAAAAAAGACAAGAAGGAACCAATTTGTGGTATACCCTAGTGAAGCAAGTTCTATTTGCTATTTCAGGTATTAAATTGCAAAATTGTCTTTTTTTTATCAGTGCTGGATATCCTTGTATTTATATTTTATTAATTTCTTTAAAGAAATGCAGATTTTGTGCGCTTAAGCGCGGATTTTCTTATCACAGAAAATGTAAGCAGCTTAATCTAAACATTTTTAAGTACTTTTCCACCAACATTTTCTAGTAAACATAATTCCTGTAAGAGTATTTCAAGTAGCTTAAGAAAGAATGCAGGGTGTTGGCTGAGCCGGGCAGTTGGCCAAAATGTGAATGCAATGGGCGCTAAAATGAGTGACGTATACCAAGTCGCTACTCCTCTGCTCTGCCACCTTCCTGTCCCTATCTCCCACTCTTGACAAGCGCAATAATTGTGCGAATTCTTTTCGCTGGTGCTGCCTCTTTTTGTTGCTGGTTATTTTGACAGGGCGACACTTAAATGTGGCAGGCCGCTATGATCACAATCATCCTCATCTCTGCCACATTCCGGCACTATTCTCTATTCGGCTATTCGCCGTTCCACAGGGCGTATGATTGACGCGCTTAATTAAGGCAGCCAGAAAAGAGGGAAACAGAAGCGAATAGCGTAAATTAATTAAATTACAATTAATGCAGTAAGCCAGTTGACTTATTTGCGCCATGGCTTTGTTGGTTTTTTATTTATAGTAAATACAGGCTTTTGTTTTGGGGAGTAACAAAAGGCTGTCACAGAAATTGCAATGGATTTAAAGTTTAAATAAAACTAATTAATTCGTTAACAAAACGAGCAAAACGAAATATTTTGGGAATAAAGTTCTAGTTAATTTCATAATTTTGAAAAGACTTTTTCAGAACTATTACCATTTTATAATTGCGAAATCACAAAATCTATTCATCAACCTGTCAGCAAAGCTGATTCCCCGAATGTTCTGGTATTAACTTTCCTCTTTTCAACTCTTTGATGATGAATCTGCATACCAATGGTGGCTTAAACAAACTGGCAAGGCCGTTTTATTTCACATGAATCAGATTATGGCACAAAGAGAATCAAAGTATAGAGAAAACAAATTACTCATTATATTTAATGTTGATTATTATGTCAAGCGTCGCTTTGGAATTTGGCTTTAGCTTTTTTGAGCTTTTATTTTCACCTATGCGAGAGTCTAGCTTAGACAAATTGAGTCACGACTCACGTGATGATGATGATTATTATGAAGTCTGTGTGGCTATGCAATTCAACATCACTCATACGCACTGTGCGCCAGGAAGGAGAGCGAGTGAGGGTAGCAAGAAGAGCAAACGAACCTCAGGGGCAAAGCTCAAAGATTTATTTAGATTTTTGGGTTTTTGAAGGTCTACGTGACGCTCAGCTTGTCGCCTCAAACTTGGAATTTGGAATTCAAAGAGGATTATGCTAAAATTGTAAAAAAAAAAAAAGGAAAAAGTCTAAACTGCTATGTAAGCAATTGAATTTGTTGGGATAAGCAAGAAATAAAATCAATTAATTAAATGATAGACTGAATGCTGTAAATTTCTAAAAATTTGCAGTAAAATGTTTAAGCTGCAAAGTATTTAAAGTTCTCTTTAGTGATTCACTTCCGCAAATTCGACAGTATCCTTGACATCAATCTGGACTTGATATCACCCTCAAAAACAAATACAATTTGTAAATATTTATTGTCAGCTTGTTTGTTTGTGTCTGTTCCGAAGTTTCTATGGAATTTGAATGACAAGTTGCACAAAAATGCTGATTCATTCTGACTAAACGAAGATATGCGGGCTATTTCATGTAAGGTCAACCTTACTCTGGGGATTCCCAAATATGTTAAATATACATGTGAAATAACTGGAGTTTCTACTACGTATTCAGAGGCAAGGAAATCTGGTGAAGACACTTGCAAAAATAATGTTAATTTTAACAAGAACCCTTGAGCTAAAAATAAACTAAAACTTGGCACTTGGAAAATGTATTTATAATATAATAATTATAATAATAGTAATCACTTGATTCATATAAATAAATCGTCATTCTAGTAATTGAATCTAAAATGATCTCTTAGACAAAAGCAAGCTATAAAGCAGCTATGCCCAAAATTAACCCATCCTTAACGTATTATTTTGGACATTTGTATGAGCTTTTGTCGTCGGTTTGAGTTGACATTCGCCATAATCGTAGGAGACCTGTGCACTTGTCCAAGCCGAGCTAACTAAGTCTAGTCTCGTCTAGCTGACACTTCTCGATCCCTCACCCCCCCCCCGGTAAACCTCATTTGCTCAGCTGCTGCTTTTGTGTTCTCTCTGAATTTCTGTGTGGGTAAAGCCTGCATTTTTAGCAAACTAATTGTGTGAATAAAACATATGTTCGGTTTGGGTCTCCGCTCTGAGGGAGAGAGAAGCACAGTGCCTGCCCTCTCGCTTCCTCTGGCGGCGTTTGTGGGTCGCTCTCGGCTACAGTCATTGCTACAAATAATAAAGTGGGTCATGGATGAAAGAAAAAGCGTTTTATAAAGTGGGTCATGAATTTTGTTTCACTCACGTTCAAGTGTATTTCGATTGCCGCTCGCCCAGTTGTTGTTATTGCGGCTGCTCGCCGATTTTTTATATATTTTTTCTATATATACTTTATTGCAAAAAAAAATATAAAAACGCAGCATAGTCAAAGCTGATATAAATTGTATGATTCAGGTTTTTGTTTTGCCTGTCGCCGTCGCTGTCTATTTTCAAATGGGGGAAGCGTATTTTTATATCCACATTTCTGATCTTGAATATTAAGCTGCGGGACATAAATTAAGCGCCCAATTAAAATATTTATTTTATATTTTTTATAAACTTTCCTATAGTTATCCTTTGGCTAATTAATTTCTTTAACTCCATGAATCAGTTTCAATGGGGCGGCAAGTTAATTAATTGACATTGATTTATGGGACACACACTTAACTCATTTTATTTATTTATTTTTTTTTATGATGTCTTCTGTATTTTGTGCGTTTAGCCACTTTAATTGGCCCATCAAAGAGCCACACGAGAGAGCCTCGTGCCATCTGCTACACTTTCACTGACTAATTGCCAACTCAGGCATTGACAGTTTTCACTTTCCATTCGACGCCATCAAAATAACACTGCCCGGCAGCAGTAAAACGGCTAAATAACATTGAGAAAGGCGAACCAATTTGTGTAATAAAAATAGTTGACAAATTAAATGCTTTGATAAATTATAGGGGTGTGGAAGAATTTTTAGATAGCCTATTAATAGCTTGTCAATATTTAGTGAGCAAGTGAAACGGTGTTTAAAACTATTTGGATTAATTGGAAATATTTATTAAATGGATCTAATCATTCTGCACTTATAGAAGGTTAATATTAAGTTGTAGAATTGTTAGACTATACTTGTAACATGTCCCAAATTAAAATTTAACCAAAGTAATAATCATCAAATTACCAAACCTCTTATAATCAATTTTCTCCGCTTTGCTAACCTTTCTTTATAGCATGTTTTGTTATAGCTTCACATTATTTTAAGAATATAGAATACCTTCAATTATCTAGTTGCTCTAATAGTCTTGGCTTAAATTGCGACCATTTGAAAGCCATTTCGCTGTGTCTGCAATCACGGCTTGATTGGTTCAGCACTTCACTTCCCATGCAATTTTCTATATCCCGGGAGCTATTATATCAGAACGGTAACGAAATGATTCAATAGACAGTAACTACTGCAATCTATGGATGACGATAACATCTAATGAGCGACCGGCGGCCTTCCCAGCCCCCCCTAGCACTTCCCACCACCCATCAACCGGCTACAGTTGCGTTCAAAATAAAATAACTAGTTTTTAAAAAATAAAGGTAAATATGGATTATCCAAGTTAAGGCTATACATATAAGAAAGTATACATTTGCTTTATTTCAAACATTTTTGATATAAGTTATCTTGATACATATATTTTTTTCATTCCCATTATAAAATTTTTGGTAATTTGATTTTTAAGTTTATTTAAATTATTTTCCTTACCCTAAAATATCTCTAGAACTATTATTTTGACCTTAGCTGTAGACCAGAAGTCTCTCCATCTCTTTCTGCCTTTCCGGCACATTTTGCTTCCCCACTTGTTCTCTCTCTGTCGCTCTCTTTCCGTATGTTACACCTGCTGACGGACTGAATGCACTTTACTCAGTTTTTGTTGTTGTTGTTGTGGTTCCGTCTATGTCGGCGAAATAATGTCAGTGGGTCAGAGTCGATTTAGCATTTCGCAGTTGTTGTTCTCTCGGTTCTATATAGAAGTATATATGTATGTTGTATGTGTCTGTGACTTAAGGTTAGCTCATAAGCAGCTGAAACAGCTGTTTAAGCCGCAACTGTCATACGGTTCTGGTTAAACTGAGAAAAAGCTTTAGCTTACTCTCTGAGCGCAATCATAACTGGGCTAAGGCTAATGCCACACACTTGAAGTGATCTATTTTGAATGCATAAATCTACTGGTGAGATAGTAACATCATTTTTAGAAAGATTGATGTAAAATTTATAAAGAAAATGTATCAAAGTGAAGAAAGATACAAATTGTATTTAAATTTAATTTTAAGAATTATAATCTCAAAGATTTTAAGTTTATTATCTTACATTGATTTGTAATCTTGGTTTATAGATTACATTTTTGTTTAAAATTTATTCCTTACTCTTTGCTTATTAATCAGGTAATATTTATGTTCTCTGCAGACAAAGTTTTCAAAAAGAAATCTCAAATATGTTTCGAATTTGGGTGTGTTTTCTGGGGGCGTGGTCAAGTGCATTGCTGCACGTGCTGACATATCCAACAAATAAGCATATAGATGATGCCCCATTCGAATAATCCACGCATTTGTATGCAAACGTTTGAATCGGTGAGGTAAACCTTTTTCTTTTTTGGGAATATCCATGAAAATATATGTATGGTTGCATAAATAAGGCGAGGTTTACAATTTACAAGTTGAAAAAATGTACAAAAAATATTTAAACAAATACTATATTTCACTGAAATCTTTAAGAATGTCTTAATATATTAAACTCAAATATTTCTGGATGAAAATAACATTTTTTCTAACTGATTCATCTTTTGGGGCTATTGATTTTGATTTGATACTAAGACATAAGACAATCCCAACCACACTCCTAATTTTTATTTTTAATCACCAGTCACAGATTGACTTATTCAACTTGTGATGTTTCAAGTACAATAATTTAATTAAAAACCTTCGGCTCTCCTACAACTGCGTAACGCACTGTATAATCAAACGTGCGTGTAGTGTGTGCAATTGTGTTTAATCTTTGAGCAATCTCTCAAGTTGATTTCCTCTACCTTGTTGGGGCCTGTCTTGGCTGCGTTTCAATGAAATCTCTGCCGGCACTGGCAAAATTTAATTTATGAGTAAATAAAATTTATAAAGCTAACCTTCACACTGCCGCTGCTGCTGCTGTGCTTGTTTTCTCAACTTTTTTTGCTGGCCTGGCGCACTTTGCATTTTGTTTACATGTCGCAGGCAACAGTTTTTAACGACGACGGAGACTAAGGCGACCCGTAACCGTGATGTTTTCTTGATACTCCCCAGACTTTTTCGCATATAGAATTTCATTTATTGCGTGCGCTTTCGATTCACGTGCATTACTCACCTGTAATCAGAGAGAGAAAGAGAGGAATGAGATTAGCACATGTGGAAAAGGGTTGATTCAGTCGAGATAAGGTGTAGATTTAGGTCTACATGTATTATTATTTATAAGGTGAAATGGGTCTTGTGATTTGCAAATAATAAAAAATAAAACGGAGAGCAGAGACGGGTTAGATAGTTCATAAGACTCAAATACAATTGACAAATAATTTTTAAATTATAAATAAATTAATATAAGCTATGAATTTCTTTCCCTTTAAATTAACCCTCTCCAGAAATTTCTCTTAAATTAAATATTGACATATTTCCCTCTTCAAAGGATATGTTTTAATTTTCATTTACATGACCAATATCGTATTACTCTCTTTTGTCGAATCACTCTTTCCCTGATAATGTGCCTTCGGGTTTTCTGGTAGAAAAAAGATTCTATTACAATTCCACTCGGTAGGCCTAGTCCTGGCTAAAGACCTTAATGTGGACCTGGGTCTGGGGTTCTGGCCCTCGTGGGCTTTTGTCCTTTGGCTGATGGGGCGCTTGTGATTTTTCTACCGGATTACAATTGTTTACACACACGACTGAACATTGTCACAGTTTCCACGACGGCGACGGCTGCAATTGTTCCACGACCCACCCACTCCTTCCGCTTTTTCCACTTTTCCGACCTAGCCCCGGCATTGTAGCCATGGCATATCCTTTAAGCCCCCTCCAGTCCCTCTCCATGTGCCCACACGTGTAATTGTGCGTCTTCATGTGACAAACTCTGGCAACTCTGACGTTGCCTTCGCTTGTTGTTTGCACAAAAGTATAAGTTTACAGCGGCAAACGAGAAAAAACGCAGTAGTTTGAGGAACCTAACGACCAGAAAATACCTATTGATTGCTTTGAGAGGAGAAAAGTATATAAAGTACTATAACAACGTAAATATTATCTAGCGATCAATTTAAGAAATGAAAATATCGAAAGTATCGAAAATATCGATAACTTGATGCGATATCGAAAACAGTTTTACATTAAGTTTAGAATAAATCAATAGAAATATTGAATGCGTCAATAATATAGATATTATATCGAAATTAATTTAAATTATGAAACAAAGTATAAAGAAAATATTTTTAAATGTGCATGATAATTAAGAAAATTATTATTCCTGTGGAAATATATCGTACTTTAAATATATCTAAAACCTACAGGTAAAAGTACTTTCTTGCCTTGGAAAAATATACTTGGATAATAATAAAAAAGAATAACTATTTTGTACTACCCAAACTCCAGCTACGATCCCATTTCACCCATTGTTATGCTTTCACGATGCCATAATGTCAAATATGGAGTGTCTGGCTCATGGGTTCTCCTGTTTAAACGAGCGTTCAGATGGACATGACTAGATTAACTTGTTTGCTGCTAATCCCGATCGAACGTTTGCTTCACTCAAATACCATATATTGCTGTCTGGGTGTACTAGTGCAGGGTATTGAAAAACTGCTTTGCATATGTATGTATGTACGTACTGCTGCCACTTTGTCTAACATTTCACTCTATATGCTATATATGCCACACCCCCTACCACCGCCCACCGCAATTGCCCGGCTTTTTGTATGCTTTTCACTTTACATTGCCAGTCAGCAAGCATTTTATTCCATTTTCCTCTGCTTTTTTTTGTTCCCCCATTCTGTTCTTTTTCGTCTCGGTGTTTTTCCAGAGTTTTTCCAATTTTCCGCTCATGCGGCTTCCTGCTGTGTCTGTTTGTCTTGCTGACCGATAATAGTGAGCGGGAACTTTCAGGGGGGAAGGAACAGAACTCGAACTCCCATATTATCAGCTGAGCCATGGCTTTATCCACATATAGAATCTGGTATTGGTTTCACAGTTTCTGACATTTGTTTGACTTGATGACTCTGGCAGGTGCAATAAGTCCGGTTATTGAAGAGCCTTCACATTGTGGCAGGTATTCTATTTGCTCGCAAGGAGTTCCTGCAGTAGTGGCATTTTGAAACTGAATTCAATCGGACAACACGAGCGGGGATTTTCAGGCAATTACTTGAAAGTGGAAAAAGAGTCTAGAGATTGCAACAAAGTTTGCTGACGGTAAATATAAGAGTCCTGGCTTTAGAGAAATCGATTAAATGGATTTAGTTGTTATTTATTTTTTAATATTTTTGAATTAAGAGTAGAGTCTAAATCTAGTACCCATTACTGTTCTCCCCAAAAATGTACATTAATTTCAAAGAGCTCTCTTTTTGTACAACTTATTTCCCGTCATGTTTAATGTGCAGTATAATTAATTCCGGGCGAGACTTCACCCATAAAAATCACTTCGTTCCTTCAACTTTACTGCAGTGCCGAGGAGCTGCTGGCCATCATTACCATATTCCCTTTTCTGGCCGCGCATCCTTAACCCCTTGCTGCCTGCCTGTCACAGTTTGACAGGAACTGGCATTGACGCCGTCGCTCAGATTGCATTCGCAGGTTTGACGGTGCCGCTGTTTGTATTCGTATTTGTATTTGTATTTCATTCTCGTACTCGGTGACTGTGCTCATGCAAATTTAATTAAATGGATTTTTTGCGCCCGTTCCCGGCTTAATTCATTCCATTTCTGTTTTGTTTGTAAGCTGAGCAGCCAGCAAAGTAATTAAGTTGGACCGAGAGAAAGAGAGCGAGAGCTCCGTATCCATTCTAGGGCAGGCCCACCAACACCTCCCAAGTTTCCGCCTTTTTTTTACATTTTTTGTCAACACTATCCAACTGAATCTCAGACAAAAGTACATTTTTAAATCTTTTACGTGCTTATTTTTTGGGGTTATTCCTTAAATTTAATTATGATCTGTTTGCCAGCGGCGAGGGAAGCTCTACCCACGCTCTTTACTTTACCAAAGCTACTGCCCACCTGGCAGAAAGATAAAAAGGGTATGGTACACTAAGGTAGGTTTTGATGCTATATATATTAATATAATATTATATTTGGAAACTAATATAGGATTTTACATTTTATTTATTATTTTAAATTGGTTTATTGACTAATTTATATTTTTTTTAGCTGATTTTTTTTGGTAATTAATTAATGTTTAAATAATAATGAATTACTTTATTAGCAATTATTTAATTTTAACAAATTAATTGAATAATTAATAATTTTAATCAATATTTTATTTCGAGTTTGAATTGAAGCCATCTCCTATTTTCGAAGAAGAAAGTTAGTTTAAATCTTTCTATATTAAGATTAACACCATTATAGTTTGTTTATTAAAATTTCGTTTATAAAAACCCTTTCTTTCCATGTATTTTTTAGTAAAAGAAATCTACGAATAACTACACCCTGTATGTGTTGGCATGTCTGTCGACATTGTCTGTCAATGGTAATTCGATATTGCGCCGGTTTTAAATATTCTCTTTCTGCCACTGCTACTGCCTTTCCATCTGTTTGGGCCTGTGGTGTGTGTGCTTTGTGTGTGTAGCTGCCAAATTAATTACAGAGCGCTGCACCAACGCACTGAGAAAAAAAAAAAGTGGGAGGAGCAGGGCCGGTTGGCCGAAAAGGGGCTGAAGGTGGGCGGATGGTCGGTCGGCGGTGCAAACAACAGAGCCGCCTGAGATTCTTTTTTATACGATTTTATACCCTTTGGAAAAGGTTCTTAAATTATAAAAAGAAACTTGAAAAAAATGTATATATAAATAAAAGATATATATATAAATATCTGTATAATTTTCTGTAAAGAATATATATCTCATTTAGGCAAGATAGTTTTGGGTGATTACAATATCATACTGTAGAAATAAAGTCTAATAAAGTTCACTTTAAGCTATAAGCATTTTTAAAAATTTAATTACTATCAAAATTTAACAAAATAATTCATAAATTTAAAAAAAAATGTAAATAAGAGTATTTAAACTTCGTTTTGCTAAAATCAGCTTCCTTTTTTGTATTTGTTTGTGAAATGCAAAGAGCGCGTCTGAGCTACCACTCCCCCCCTTAACTCATCCCCAGCTTTTAACCCTTTACTTCCCCCCTTTAGCCCTTTAGTACCCCACCTTAACCCCCTTTTCGTTCGTTCGGCAGCAGCTTTAAACTGGCTCTTGGCTCCGGCTTTTTGTTTTCAAACTGGATTTACCTGAGCTAAGGTAAAGGCAAGTTGTTGTCTGCTTCGCTTGCCATACTCTTTAGCTGTAGGTTTGTAGGTCTATTACGGTGCTCTCTCTCCTGGCTTTTTGTTGTTCTACCTCCGCTTTTTAGCCCGACGTCCTTTGTTTTGCAGTGAGCCCTTTTGTCTACCGGTTCCAAAGGCCATCGTGCCGTCGATCAGACGCCCAACGATTACAATGGGCAGGAATAAGACCAAGGAGGAGAGGCGGCATTGGAGGGTCAGAATCTTGTATGTGGTTCCTGGTTGCCTCAAGCATCGATAACTGTGTCACGGGGGATTTTAGGGAAATCTATACTTTAAAATTTATAATGTTCCTGGAAAATCAAAAGATCTAAGGGAAGTGATTACTAGAATTACATAACATAAAAAACCCCAGGAAAATTAAATGCACCTTTGCCTATGGTATTAATTTCTCCTACTTTTATTTTATTTTATCATTTTGTAATCATTTGTATTTTTATTAGGAACCCCAGATCTAACAGATATTTTCTTTTGCACAAAACCAAAATTCTTTTGTAATTTGTATCATTTATATTTCGCTCAGTTCGCTTCTGAATCGAACTCACCTACAATTCTTAATTTACTGTAATGCTTTTGGTTATTTTTTCTAGGGTAGAGTACCCCCAAACCCTTCCCTGTACCACCCCCAGTTATCATCATCATCATCATTTCCAATTACAAATGTCTGAACAACGACGCCATCATAATTTTCAGCTCAAGCTTCAACCGTATCGAAAGCTTAGCTTCAGATTCAGAATCAGCCATTTTTACCTTTGTTTTTTTCTCTTCTTGCTATACCCTGTAAGTGAAGATTGTGTTGTATTCGTATAATCAAAGATATATATTTATTAACGGGAGTGACTAAAAGCACTAATGATGTAACTAAAATTTATCGAAAGCGTTTTAGTTCGAAATCTGAAAATTATAGAACCCATTATAAATAAAATATATCAAAACGTTATCGATATTATCAAAAAGATTTGAATTAATCGATATTTTGTACATATTACTTCTCGATAAATATGTACAAAATATAATAAAATATATAGTGATATATAAAATATAAAAAAAATAAAAATCTCAATTGGAAAAACACTGTTATCGAAATTATCGATTTTCATTAATCTGTATTTTACGATTCATTACTTGTCATAGCTTCCTATAATCAAATACAAAGCAGATTTCTCTATAGAATATACTATAGATACATTGCTATGCTGACTATTACTACCCGGTATTCCATGGTCGGGGCACTCGACTTGCGTTCTTTCTGGGTTTCTCTTACGTTCTTATCCGTACTGTATTCTGTGTTCTTTTGCCTCTCGAATCGTTTCATTCTTGTTCAGAGCGCAACACGAAATTAAATGCGCAGTAAATTACGCAATTTTATGCTTCGTTAAGTTCGCTTTTTCGATTCACCATGGCGTAATGGGGGGAGAGTCAGTGAAAAATACGAAGAAAGTAGTCAGAAGAGACTGAGACCGGAGAGAGAGAGAGAGAAAGAGCGATAAAGCACAGAAAGCAACAAGTTCTGACAGATCCTGTGCGGTGTTATTTCTCTGCATTCTTTGTCGTTCGTTTTTTATTTATTTTTTATTTTTTTTTGCAAATTCATTACTTGCACTTGAGGGTTGAAAAAGTTCTCGGCGACACATATAGTGGAGTATGTATATATGGTCCTACCCCAATGCAATGTGCAACATGATGCCTTTGGCCTGCGGCAGCTGCAACGAGACTTGCAGGACTTGCATAACAAATCCTCAATTGTGCAACAGACCTCTCTCTTTCCTTCTTTTTTCGTTCTTTCACTCGCCTGCAATGCTTCTTTAATGAAAAGTTGTCCGTTTTATGCTTTGTGCTTTGCCTGCGGCAATATTGCGGAAATATGTCACTTCTCTTTTACGAAGAGAGGAAAAATTGAGGTTTTTATTTAATAAAGTTTATAAAATATTAAATTTAATTAATAGTATATTTTTTAATGGTGCTTTTTCTTTCGCTTTCTCCAATATCTGATCTTAGAGATTCCTAATATAAGAAAGGGAAAGATTTTTATGATCTTCCGAAATCAAGAATCTTCCTCATGTTAATTTAAATATTTAATATTTATTTTCAGCTGCATTCTATATACTTTATAATACTCCAAGTATTTTTCTTCATCTACACATTTAAAATAAAATTATTTCCGGTGCATTGCTGATGTTTTTGAAGTTGAAGTTTGCATCTTCATCGCTGCATTTGCGTTAGCCGAGGTTATGTCCGTGTACGGGGAAGAACCGTGGCACTCGCATTCAGACACACATACTACACACACAAACACACACTTTTTCAGGCACATAAAAGCTTGTCACGCATAGTGTAATTCCATGTGACGTAAATGCAAAAATATGTTAAAACTTCAGCAAGATGAATGCTGCTATGCATTGGAATGAGATCCTGGGCAGATTGATGGGCAGTATGGTATGGTATATGTGTTTTTAGCAAGGACCCTTGATGTAGTATTGAGCCAGAAGCTCGAGAGCTCAAAAGGGGTTGCCGGTTGCGAAACTTTATTGTGGAAATGTCAAGGAACTGTCAAGCTTTCACAGAGCTCAATGGGAGAGCGGAATGTGAATTATTTGTTATGCGATATTATTGATGAGCTCAGATGCTAAGAGAGTGTTCTTTGAAATATCAAAGGAAGAGTCTACATACAATAAAATGTACAAAATAAAACCTTGTTAAATTGAAATAGTAAATCAAAACTCAAACAAAAACCCCAATAAACTCAAGGTGTATGCTCTAAATAATCGTAAATCTCTGGGTTAATCAGCTACCGAGCTACTCACCACAAAAACCACAAAATGCGTATAATGTAAAAATCACTTCCCATAAAAATAGATGGAACCAAACCGCCACAAAGCCCGAACATAGGCACTGGAGAGACCCACCAAAGGCAGCTCCCAAATAAAAACCCCGGCACATTCTAACCATTATGCAAATTGGCCGCAGTACAACTTCAACTACATGTAAAAACTTATCGCTGCCATCATCGGGCCAGCAGCATTTAGCCAAATAATAAACCTGAGGGGCGGTCGGGAAACGAGCGTGAGAAGCATTAAATGCGACTGTGACCCAAACAGCAATGCAACTGTAATTCCTATATAAGCCATAAGGTCGGGCAGAAGAGTTTTCCGCGAACAATGCAAAATCGCAGAACGCAATTCGCATGCAAATCTGTCAACCTCTGTAATTTCCCGCTGTCCCTCCTTTGTCTCTTGTCTGGCAACAGTTATCATAATGATGGAAAAACCAGAGATGAAAATTTAACGGCAGTTCTGTGAATTATATTGCAAATTGTGGGCCACAAGCAGTAAAACCAAGTGGAAAATTAAGCTATAAATGAAAAGCTGATTGCCATGGAAATTGTGAGTGTGTGACTGAACCAAATAAATGCCTCGAAAAGCAAACAATTGTAGATGAAAACAAGCATTCATTTAAATATTTTTCTTTTAAATATAAAAGGTATTTGAGTTTTTGGAAAATTAAGCATATTAAAATATTAAAATGTGCTAAGTTTGGACAAAAAAGAAAAAGGGAAAATATATTGAAAATAAAATGATATAAGAAATAATTTACAATTTACATGTGTTTTTATGTAATCTTTGATTCGTAAATTTTTTTATCGGTTTAAGAAATTAGTTTATTTAATTATAAATAAAAATTTTTAATAATTCAAGGACTGAACATTAAACTTATCGATATCGATTGAAAAACCCTAGTTACGAAACCGATAAAACAATATAGATATTAGCGATAGATTTATCGACGTGTTATCGCCTCTAATGCAAGCTTCAAACTAGTAGAAATTACAAAAAATTTTGGTATATCGATTTTAGATCGATATTAAATGATATACTTTAGAGATATTTTAATCTTAGATGCAACAATACTTTATATTTAAATCTTCTATACATCAAAGTTTACGATATTTTCGATATGCCATTTGGGACTTTACTTCCGATATACATATGTACCTAGCAACAAGTGTTATTTTCAACTTACATTATTAGTAAACAAAGTACATACAATGTTTTTTATGCAGTCTTGTTCATAAACAAAGTAATTTCCAGGCACTTCATCAACAAAAATAAAAAGAACATCAAAATTTAGACAATTTTACAATTTCAAGCATATTGTTTCAGCGAAATGCATTCTCTTGACCCGCGTGCTCCTCGCCACAAACCTGCACAAACATTTTACTAATTACAAACACGCTCCCCAAATGATTTTCCTTTTTCGCTCGACCACTCTCGATTATATTCGCGAAATCAGAAATCAGCTCGCCATATATAGGAGAATCGGGTAGACCCAAAGGGGGCCTTCAGGGGGTGGCCGGGGGTTATCGCACAGGCCAACACAGGCTGAAGTCAAGCAAAGGTCTTTGCTATTTATAAACAAAATGTTCCTCGTTAACGCAAAAATAAGAAAGAAGGAACAAAAAAACAGAAAATATAACAGAAAAAAAGGCATATTTCGAGTGCTACATTTAATGCTGGGCATTTATGTGGAGCAAACAAATATTTGAGTAACGGACTTTACAACTCTTAAATATGTTATTTAATAATATGTAATTTCCTCGCTGTGTGCAGCTCGAGGCCAATGAACTTTCGGGCGGCTTCTCTATGACTAATAAACGCAAAGCAAAGTGAACACTGCCTCATCGGCAAATATTTGCATTTGAGTCGCACGCCCCGAAAAAAAACAACATAACATAAATACATGAAAATAAAAGCGCAAAAAATAACCAGAATGAACTGAAAAAGTCTCTGGCCATAAGGAAATGCGATTTTTTGAATGCACCAAACCAAATCAAAATCTTGACCGAATGTTTATGCGATCTCTCTTATTGCTCTGTGCCGAATAAGACCAGCCACATTGCCTTCGATTTAATATCGGTTTGGTAAATTCTGTACCTAGAATTGACCTCCTTTGTCAACTCGTTGAGGTAATTAAAAATGCGGTGTGTGGGTCGTAAAAGGAATGTCTGTTGTGGGTTACCAGGAATGGTCGTAAGGTCCCCAAGTATTATATCTTTTTTAGCCAGAAGCCGTTTCCAGCCACACTCCTGCCGCCTGTCTTCGACAAAGTGCATTTGCTGGAAATTGTCCATAAAAATGTTATGGGAAGAGAGAGAGATATATATAGAGGTCTGAGTGAAAATAGGCCAATAAAAGTGTCTGAAAATAAAACGAAGGCAGCGAAAGTGGGTTTAGAATTGAAATTTTCTCATATAAAAGTAGCCACAAGTGTTTGGTTAGGGGGAAATGTTGTAGTAAATAGGGTTAGGATGTGATAGGAGAAGAGATTGAAGAGATGTGACTACCTAAGGGGTATTCTATGCTTAGGAAACAAAAAAAAACACGAAAATCCCATTGAAACTGAAGACATTTTTCAAGAAAATAATTATTTTAAAAAATATTTAAGCAAGAATTGAAATGTTAAACCAAAAAGAAAGCTTTCAGAAGTAAGGAAACTTACTTACTTAATCAAATGATTCTCCACTTCAAAACGGTTTTTAATTTAGATCCTTAAAGCTTCGTAATTATTTCCTTCTCAGTTTTAATTTCGCCCACTAAAAATATTCTCCCGGCTAGACCCTTTGAGGTCCAAATGCTGCCCTGCCCACACAACATTATCTACCGACATTTACATCGCCCATTAAGTCAGAGGAATTAATCTGTTGGGCAAATATGCCTCACGTACTTCTTCGCCCACACAGAAAACCGAACGAAACCGGCAAAGCAAGAAAAACATTATTTTGGGGACAAACAATTTTCTTAATGCTCCCCAAAAAAAAGCAGCAAAATCAAAGCTGGCGAGAAGCTGGGATATATAATGCCGGCTACGACCGCAATTAATTTTCATTACAAGGCAATAAGCAAAATTAAACACGAATCAAGTGGAACGAAAAGAAAAGCGAGCATTTGACCAGCAAAAAGGGACAAACTCATCACAAAGTCGTTGTGGTTACAAGCAAACATGTTGACATAAATCATTTATAAGAGTTTTGATTTATTTGAATCACACAGAATATTATTTGAAAAGGGATGACACAGGAATCTTAAAAAGGTTAGGAGATTATCAAGAGAAGGGCTTTGATAATAATGAACAATTATGTGGGCTGAAGATCTAACATATAGATTATAAAAACTCCTAAAATAAAACTTACTCAACTCGCATAGAAGATAACCAATGGTATGTGCTTACCTGTAAATAGAAAGACAAAAGAATTTCGGTTAGTTAAATCTGTTAATAGCTTTGCCTTAAGTTTAAATTGCCAAATTATCTAATTTAAGGTCACCGTTAAGATTTCACTGTGACTCACTCACTTGACTCACAAAAAACACACAGAAAATGTGCCTCTGAAGTGTGTAGTATGTAGTGGCAGATTGGCTCAAGTTTATTTCAAATGATTTATCACTTGGCCATCAACGAAGTTGCTTTTTTTCCAACACACACAACATGCGATGGCCGCAACGGACAATTGAATAGAAATAAGACATACTCAACTTTCAAGCCGAAAAGTAAATAAATATGATGAATCTTAGGTGCGTGTGTCTGTTGGGTAAAAATAGACTTCCTAAGCGTTCTCACTTTGTAGCGCTTGATTTTTCAGGGTTAAGTAAGCCAATCGAGCGTGAATGGTTAAATGGTGCAGAAAGAACTTGTAAATTGCCCAGGCCAACACAAAAATTAATGGGTAATATTCATAAAAATTAGTTAATTTCGTTACTCATTGTTAAGTAGATTTTTGTAGAATAAATCTAGCCATATTTGCCTTTATAATTTGATTTCTTTTTAAGGAATTGCATCGATTCGATCGCTGATAGCCAATTTCCACAATTAATCCCGAATAAATTGTCAGTCCCATGATATATATTCGTTAACGGTTTCGAACTGGTTCGGGCTCGTTTGATAATCTGAAAAGTTGTCGCGTCATGCAATCAAATTGAAAGAGCCGCGCCATCCAATGACAGTTGGTTCTGCGTCCGCGGAAGAAGTATCTGGAGATGGAGGGTGAAGGTGAAATGCGGAAGAAAGGTAGGTGTCAATGCCAATGAACCGCGGCAAATCCAATGAAGATATCGCAGAGTTCAATCGGGTGTTTGGTTTGTTGGTTGGCACGTGTTGAATGGGAGTTATCAATTGATTAGATAAGCCTCGAACCCCCAAAAAAAGCACCTTTCACGCAGGGAAGCCCACAGTTAGAGGGCTAATCAATTAGAATAAAAGTCGTTAAAGGATTTCGGCTAATGTCCTGCTAACGAACTTTGGGTTCACTGAACTGAACGCCTAATGAAGTGTGTGTTTGTGCCGAATAAAACACATACTCGGGAAAGGAAAAGGAAAAGTACTAACGAATTTCAGCCAGAAGCCACGAATAAATGTCCCAAGCATGCCCACATTTTATTCGAAATGCGTGGCTCCTACGTTGCCGGTTATAAAAATAGTTCAATTTATGCGCTGACGTCATTCTGGGAGCCTAGGAAATGCCGAATAAAGCCATGAAAATGGATCCCCAGGGCTGTTAAAGGGGAAACAGAGGCGGTGTGTATATCGTGTATATGAAGAGGTACTCGAACCTGTTCTCGGACTGGTTTGGGCTTTAGTTCTTGGGCTCCTGTTCAATTCGATTTAATTGTTACGGCTGCGTGTCGTTTCTGTTTTTTTTGTCAGGAATTACCAGGAGCAATACTCGGTAAAATCGATATCTTATTGGGTTTTGCTTTTTACTAGATAAAGGGTATTTATTTCAACTATAGGAGTTCTTTTGTGACTTGGTAAGAGGAGCAAATTAATGGAAAATCTATAGTAAAAAGTAAATAATTAAGAACTGTTAAAAGGAGGTTCCATTAATGAATAATTTTCATTTATTGTTCAAATAAATTACTACTTATACACTTGTCTACAAAGTTCTCCGCATTCTCTGTACAACTTTTTAATAACTTAATTAAATATACTTAGGCATGTAAACATCCTATTTCTCTTACTCATAATCCGGAACCCAAAAAAGAAGCATTCATAAGTACATAAATCCTCTCCACCCCAAACAATATATCAAACTCAGTCCTGCTGCCTTTTCCTAGGATAACACCCTCTCTTTCCGAATTTATTCCTCTTTCCTCAACATAATCCTGCATTTTCCAGCACTTGGCTCCAACAATAAATCAGAGCTAGGCACACACATAGTACTCTCGCTTTTTCCTCTGCGAGCAAAGAGCTTGACTCCATCTCCACTCCATCCGTCTCCATCAGCATTTCCATTCGTGTCGCCATCTATCCATCTAATTCATTCCGCTCTGGCCCCATTTGGTTTGATTTCTATTTGGCTACGTGGTGATTTAATAAATTGTCCATTTATCACTGACATGTGAGCAACGTTTCATCATCCCCCACCACCACCAATGCTGCTGCTGTGCAGTCCTTTGTCCAATTTGATATTTTGTTTGCTTTTGATTTTGTTGATGTCGCCTTTGTTGTGTGTAATTGTGTAATTATGATTGCGCGTGTCCTCGTCCTCGACAGGACATCGCTCGTTTGTTGATGTTTTTTCCGTTTGTCGAAAAAACTCAGTTGAGGACGGAAAACGATTAGTGGAGATGAACATGTGCGGATAATAGCATTGATTGGGATTTGCTAGAGTGGAAATAAGCTATATAGCAATTATTTTGGTTTTTATAGATTTTAAATCAATTAACTTGGCCCCCCAAAAGTAGACTACAAAATGTTATATCCGTTTAATTGCACAGTTTTGAGTGACATTTTAATTAATTTCAAATCTCATGGTATTTCTGTGGTTATTTTTTCTTGCATAAGAAAATAATAAATAATAAATAACAAGAATAGTTGTTTTTCTTTCGCTAAGTCAATATAAGAATGTAATTCCTTATTCTACTAATTTATTTGCAGTTGAAATGTCCTTAGTATCTCTTCCATTTGGTCTCATAAATTATGGGCCACCACAAAAGCGGCGCCTCTTGCTGACATCTTTCTCCTTGTCCTTCCCCTTTTTACAGAGAGCCTCACTAATCCGGAGCAAAGTTTATTGCCTGCTTTTAGGCGCTGTGGCTGTGGCTTAAGCCTTTGGTGGCATATTTTTCCCCCCAAAATATTTGCATAATTCCTTTTCAAAAGCCCAACTGTGAGAGGTATCAAGTGGGGGTTTTATCTGTTTTAGGATTTTGTGAATATATCTATATGCCATTTATGCACGATGGACTGACCAAAGCGGTGGGTTTATTTTCATTGGCTGAGGTCAACGATCCTCTGTCCTTCGATATCTTCCTTTTCGGAGTGTTTTCTTCGGTTTGACAATTGTTGTTTGGTTTGTTTTTTCACTGTTTTTATTATTTTTCGTTTTCGTTCTGAGTTTTCTTTGGTTTGTTTTTGTTGTTTTAATATTAACCCACTTCAAAAGTCTCGCACACGCATTTTATTTGCATACATTTACACCCACACAGCCTCACATACACACACACACAATCTCTACCTCTCTTTCGTTCTGTGACGCCCCGTCTCTTTCGCAAAGTGCGTTAAAAGCTTTTGTTCGGTTTGGTTTTTGTTTTGTATTTTGCGTTTAGTGCCATTTGTTCTTATTTATTTTGTTGTATTACTTTTGTTTTTGTGTGTTCTTCTTTGTTGTTGTATATTTTGTTTTTATTTATATGTTTTTTTTTTTGCATTTTACTTCTTTTGCCTTTGCGCTGCGTCTTACGGCTGCTCTGCCGGCGTCTGCGTCGCAGTTGCTGTTTTGTATCTTGATTTTGGTTTCAACGGTGAATGAACTCAGGACCTCCGGACGTTCAACTGCGTCCCAAAAGCGTTTCGATTTTGCCTCGGTTCCCCTTGTTATTATACCCTCGCCCCGATAGAGGGTATTATAATATTACGAAATATCGATATCTGGGAGATCAAAACGATAAAAAAAAAGATAGTTAATCGGGAAAAAGATTGGTGTATCGATCAAATAAATAGAAATATAAAGGTTTTATTTAGTTATCGAAGAATTATCGATAAATAAGTTTCATATTTAAAGCCCTAATTCAGTTTATCGATAACGTTCGATATAGACTTCTCCGTTAAACGCCTATTTCAATAATATTTTAAAAAACGAAGTAAAAATTTCTTAATTTTTATTCAAAATACTAAATGTTTTAAATAAGTTCAAAAAACGAAATCAAAAAATGCTAAAAAGAATAATAAATATGTTATCAATATAAAATATGACATAATTAGTATACATAAGCAACGTTTAAAAATATAAAACCAAGCAAATTAGCATTGTAGAACTTATTTCCAGGGTATTTCCGCATTCGATCCCCCACAAATACATCCCTCTAAGGTTGTTCTTGTTAATGCTGCGTAACACATTTAATTGTTGTTGTATCTGCAGCTGTTTGCACTGATGTTGCTTCTTGTTCACACCACAAACACACACACAACCTTTTTTACCCGTTCTTTTCGTCTTTAAAATTGCAAAGTTTCGCTAGATTGCGACTTGCGGCTCCCGACTGTCAAATAATAATTTGACATTTTATATTTTAGCAAGGGTATTTCATGTTTCTCGTGGAATGAGTCATTTAGCCTGACGTCAAATTAAATGAAAATTTGTGGTCGACTTTGAGGCGTCTTGGCCAACAAGGACTTTGCGGCCAAGTTAATTGACATTGGACGCTTTTGTAAAGCAAAAAAAAGGGTTTTAAAGAAATTAAAGTAAACAAAAGAAACATCTTGCTTCTTGTCAATATATTTTTATAATGTAAAAGTAATATTTTATATTTTATTATTTTTATATTTTATTTTATAATGTAAAATATATTTTATGGAAATTTGAATTACTTAAAATGCTTAAATATATCTGCTGTATGTACAACACAAATACCTTCAGTCTCCCCTGACTTCTAGATTCTTTACAAAACCTATTTTTGATTAAACACAATTAAAATTCGATTTCAGTCCGATGTTGACCCAATATTTTATCAATTTCGCAACCCAAATCCTGTCCACACGCCCACATAATTGATTGTTCCACGAAAAACTTGAGCATTCCGGAGGCGGCTTTAAGCAAACATTTGACCAGCAGAAAAAGGTTACAAACATTTTGTTTGCCTCATTTTCTTATTTTGGAAATTGTCGAGCAGCTGCCACCGCCCAGCGAGTGGGCGGAGTGGGGCAAGTTTTTCGCCAGCAATAAAAATTCAAGTTCAACGAATTCTCCGCTTGGGTAAATAACCTCGAATCGGGCGACAACACCCCGAAAAGGCAGAGCTGAGCAGAGCAGAGCAAAGTCAGAGCAGAAAAGCCTGGCCCAAAAAGCACATGACATCCTCGCTGAAATTCACGCCCAAAAATTTGGCAAAATGGCCAACACACCAGAGAGAGCGAGCGACGGAAAAGGCCTCGGATAACCTTGAACTTGAGACGCGTTGCGAAAGTCTCCCGAAAAGCGTAACAAGAGGAAAGCGTCAAGAGAACTGTGGAAAAAGGAAAATTTACACAGTGCTCGCAACAAAGTGATTTCTTTTCTTGGCCCAGCCACGAACCCGTGTTCTATCCCTTTTATGCAAATTTTTTTTCGACGGCCCCGTCTGGCGAAACTAGGAAGGTTGAAAAGGGATTCATTTTTGAGAAAATTACACACGTACTTGAATCGTTTAGTTTATTTGATAATGGAATTGAACATTGCCGTAACTTGAGAATTACAAAGTGAAGGAGGAGGAATTGAGGGTGAAAGCAACAGCTGAGCAGAAAATGGGTACACAAAGCACAACTGTACTTGAGACATTTCTCATAATTTATGCAGGAGATATAAATTGTTTGAGTCTAGGTATATAAAATATGCGAATAACGTTCGGGTATTTGTTAAATAAATTATTAAAATAAACAAATTTGGTTAAGAACTTAAGTTGTAAGCTAAATCTTTTGCTAAAGATACATATGTTTAAAAGTTCTATCGATTTATCGGTAATAAATATGAACAGAGGTGCATTTAAACATCGATTTTGTTCGATTAAATAATAAAAACTCGTTGATTATCACGAAACCTTTACAATATGCTTGACTTTTCTATAATTTTTTATTACTTTTTTAAAGAATTATCTTTATCAACAAATTATTTAATTTTTTGCTGTAATTATCTGCTCTCAATTTTTTAATCGTGCGGCAAGATCGTAAATCGTAATTTCATTACAACTTCATACCGCCCAACCGAGCATATCACGACATTAACATGCTCTATCCACACATTTCCCATCTGCCAGAGACTCTTCACCACCCATTTTCCTAAGTTTCTTTACAAAATTAATAAGTTTTCAGTTCGTCTTAACGGTGAACACCTGGGGATGGCTGAGGGGGAGACAGTTTCGCGCCCCGCAAATCTCGGAGGATGTTAATAACTTGGTCGTACACCATGAACATGGCATACATTCCACATAACATTAATTAGTTTTGTCTAATTACAGTCAACATCAGCCGCGGCGAACGCAGAAGATACAGCTACAATCCGACAGACACTAAGATACATTGGCGCTTGTGCGCTTTGCAGTTATGTTTTATGCTATTTTGTCGCCAAAGAACAAGTTAATGACTGCAGCGGAATGGCCTGGGATGCTGCATGATTATGGCTTACTGTTAGCCGATGTCTTTCTGTATGCACAAGTATCTGTCGGATGGCTGAGTGCAAAAATGTATCTGCAAAAACTCGTTCGCTAATGGTTCGCCCCTGTCGAACCGAATGGAAGAGATGTCACAGCTTTGTGGTTTGATTTGCCGCCTTAGGGAATGGTTAAAGTCCCCAAACGAGTCGGAAAATCTAAATTAGTTGGATTTAGTTGGATTTATAGCAGACTTGTATTTGTTTAAAAATGTTGGAAAATAATTTATATTTTATAATTGAGAGATATATGTTTAGTCTACAAGTAATCCTTAGATCAAATGTTCTAAATTCTATTTTAAATATTTATTCACATTGTTTTGCATTGAAAGTGCATTATAAAATATATTTAACTTTGATTAACCTTCATTTAATATCCTTCAGCCATTAACCACATCTCTTGATTGCACAACAAGCTCTTCTCATTGGCCAACTCTTTTAGCTTTAAACAACAAAAACCCGAAAAACAATAAAATGACTGCCAAGAAGAAATTTTCCCCATTTTCGAAAAGTGTCAAACTGTCAGTGCCATCAACAAACATTCCCCATAACCATGCAAATTTCCAAACAGGCAAAAAAGGAAACAAAAAGAAAAAAAGGATGCAAAACAAACCATTTGTCTAAAAATAACAGCAAAGCAATGTTGTTAATTTAATTTTATGACATGACGGACAGCAACACGGCTAAAACAACAACTGCCAATGTACAGTCTCTGTCAAATGCAAGAAAACCTGGTCGATAAGACGGCCCTAACACTAGCCAGACTATAAAGCAACAACTATAGAGCCATCTTAGCCAACTTTAGCGGCTTCTAACGGTGAATATAAATATGAGAAGAAAGAAAGAGACGGAGAGAGAGAGAAGGAGTGCCTAACAACAAACAGAAATACAAACAAAGTGGTAGTGGCAAGTGCAGTCGCAAAATAGGCGCGTCTCGTTGTTTTTAGCCTTGTTCAACAAGGCTGCTTGCAACAACAACAACAACAACCAGTTACAACAACAGCGGCAACAAACCGTTTGCATTCCTGACCTACTCCGCAACTTCACGTCGACTTCAAACAGCCAAACCCCCCCCCCACACATTTTCCACCTGCCGCCGCCCACCTGAGCTCAGCCAGACACACACCGGCATAGAAATAGGCGGGAAATACAAAGAAGGAATAGCGCGGATGAAGAGGGGACTGGAGTGGTGTGGAGTGGGTGCGTCATTGGCCAAAAGGATATGAGAACAAGCAACAACAACTACTTTAACAACAACCGGTATGGCCATAAAAAAAGCTGTGTTTTTACTCGTAGTCAAGGGTATATACACATGTAACAAGGCGAAGACGAAGGTATTTCCGACAATGATTGGGGATTTTAGTAGTGATAACATATAATATATTTATATTAAAATTAATAATTAAAATATGATACTTATAGATACTTTTACAACTCTTCCTAAAACTGAACTATTCCGTTTGAAATGGTTTTTTAAATTTAGGTAAATTATTTAAGATTTTATTTTAATTATTTTAATTTAAAGCCTTAACGTAATTTAAAAAAAAAAACAAGAGTGCCATATAGTGCCCCTCAAGTATGCAACAGATTTCCTCGTAAAGCTCCTAGTACCGGGTATCCCTAAGTCGTGTCATTCCACTAAAATTTTCGTTATTGTTTTTCTTCTTTATGTTTTTCGCTTGCCTCCCAAAAGTAGTTAAACTTCAAAAGCCGACAAACGAACGGAGCAAAGTCGACGAGCAAGAAAATGAAGGAGTAGTCAAAAAAAAAAAAAAAAACGCAGAGAAAAACTGGGTATATGAAAACGAGTTTTCACTACTTTTGCCTATTTTACAACGGCTATTACAACAAAAAATACAACCAAATCAAGATGGAGTGATGTAGACGATGCCACTAGGCATGCAACACCAAAATACTGAATGCAACCTCTACAATAAGCAGCAACAACAAGGCATTGCAAACCGATGACGTGCGCACAGTGGTTAAAAATATTAAAATTTCTAAGATAATGGTTTTATTATCATATTGTTCTAAGAGGAATAAATAAATACTGCTTTCTTTCCTTAACTTGACAAGTCAACAGAAATTTAGTCGTTTTCAGCTTAAATATGCATTTATAGTTATAAAATTAGCAATGTATTTTTGTACTTAATTTTCTCCCACTGTTTTCACGGCTTGCTGCTTAGTTATTTAGCTTTATTTTTAGTGCTTTTTTTTCTAATTTGGCTGATTGGTTTGCTGGCGTTGTCGTTGTTACTGTGCGCGCTGAGCGAGGCAGGCCTCTAATCCAGTTTCTGTGTTACCGAATCCCGCCTGTCCCGCTCCGTCGCTGAATGCACCTCATTGGCATGCAACGCGAACAAGTTTACAGCTATGGCAAAGTCAGAAAACAAAAAAAATGAAGAGAAAAAACCAAACCCCCAGCGAAAAAACGAGACTCCAACAACATGTTACAAGTGCAAAGGCAATGCGCGATGGTCACGTTGCAATGTTAGACATCTCCCTTCAAAGCTAAGCAACTCTACGCCCCTCGACCATTATTTCTTTCACACAGTTATTTTCTTTGAATATTTTTAATAATTGTGAATATTTGTACAATATTTATGTATACAAATCGTGTACAAATCTCAATAAAAGACTGGTATTGTCTTTATAGACAGCCTTGATTTAAAGTATAAATCTAAAAAGAATATATCCTGAATATCAGATATTTTGTAATTATAATTGATATCAAATATAAGTTACATGAATAAATAATTCTAATAATTTTTTTAATCTTTCTTAGTACTTTTATGATATCAGATTATGAATTATTCAACCGCTTCATCGGTTTTTTTTCCAAGTGCAGCTTTTTCCTTTCCCCTCCACAATCCCCTGACTCTCTTCATCGCTTTCTGGGCTTGTTTTTTCGTTTTTGGTAGGTGCAGAGCAGACCTGCCCCTGGTAACAATGCAGACGGCCTATTACCACACAACCAGCCCCAAGTCAAGTTGAAGTTGCCCATGTTTTCCAAGTTGTTGTTATTGCCGCTTTGCCCCACTGCAATTGCCGTTACTCGTTAGGCTGTGTGTGTGTATGTATGTGTTTGCGTGCCTATGTGTTTGTGCCAATGTCGTTTATAATGAAGTTTCCTGTCGATAAAGTTAAACTTCAAAGCTTTGGCCAACTTTGGGGGCCTCGCAACTGCTTCTGCCTCCTCGTTGTTGAATTTTCCGTTGTTTTTGGTTGCATGGGAAAATGCTGAAGGTGACTTTAATGGATTTCATACCCTTGCTGGGGGATTAAGTTTTTGTTCTTTAATTGCTTTAATTAAAAGCGAAGGAATCTCTTTAGGTTCGTTAAGCGTGAGTATTTATAATAATTAATAATAAATTAAATTTCTTTAGGAAATCCTAGGCAACCGAAAAAGGAATTGAGAATTATAAGAACAACAAAAAAATGCATCAAAGCAACAGCATCTCCGATGTAAGCAACAACAAAAAGACACAATGACAACAATGCCCAAGACTCACACACACACACACAACAGAGGCACACAAGCAACACCCACGTGACGTAATAGGCATCAAAACAAGAAAGCAAAATACAAACGGCAGAGAGAGAAAGAGGAAACGGCAGAGAAAGAGAGAGGAGAAATCGTCGCGACCAACGGCAGACAAACAAATTATTTTCAAATTGTAGCGAGATCAATGCAAGGAGATAAGGAGAGCAAACAAGTAAGGGAGAGAGAAAGAGAGAGAGAGAGCGAAAGAGATTGCAGATGACAACAAAACTATGCGAAAATGAAAACAATGAAAGCAGAGCATGGAGTGAAAGAAGTGCAGCATAAAATCCTTCTGGCACATTACAGTTACAGTTGTGTAAGGACCAACATTAAAAAGGAAAGACGGCAAGGAGACAACCTCTATGCTCCCCATCTTCCCTCTCTTTCGCCCTCAGCAACGACCTACCTAAAAAACAACAGCAACAACGCGAAAGAGGCGAAGAAAGAAAGAAGCTCCACACAAACTACGTCAACAAAGCGGGAACGTGTGGTAGTGGAACAGACCATTGCCATTTTGTTTGTGTTTATTTTGCTCCAATTAGCAACTCGCTCGCTCTTTCGCTTATGGCGCTGCTCTCTTCCGACGCTCTGCGGCTCTTGTAGCTTGCGTCATTTTGTCATTGCAAAGACACAGTGGCGGTGAAAGCTTTTCTTTGGGAATCCAAACAGCTGCTGCGGCTTTGTCGCCGCGTCGCTTGTGTCGCCTTGTCGCTCTTACCACGGTGTGTTTCATTGTCATCCCGCCTCATTCATGATGACGCCAAACGGGGCACACGAACAACAAAAAAAACACAGAAGCAGAGACAGCAGAGCAGGAAAAAGTGTAAAAAAAAAAACGCCGGTTGGGATAGGGTCTCAAATCCCATGTGGGATGCGCTCTCTCCCCCTCTTTTTTCTTTCTTTCTCTCTTTATCTATTTCCTTCTCCTTCTAGCACTATAGCTGCCACACTCTTTAATTTGACTAATTATCTCAGTTTTGGCACTTGCCTTAATTTTGAGGATGAGTTCTTTTACTTTTGCAAAATATTAGTTAATATGTATTAACTTTTTATAATTTTTAAAGAAACAGTTTTGAAATATTTTAAATAACCAGTTTAATCAGAATTTAGGAACAATTAATCTGGTAAAAATCTTTAGCTTATAGAATACCTACAACAAAGTGTTATTAAAATATTTTGGAAGTATACAATCATTTCTTCAATATTATTAAGAACCTGTTATTTGACCCCAAAATGTGTGATTAAAATCTAAATCGGAAGTAACGGCATTTCTAACACGAAATTCACATGTCCTTGCGAGCAATTTAGACAAAAAAAAAACATGGAAATGGAACACAAAAAAGGCGATGTAGCGAAAATATCCGGGAAAAGGATTGTGCAAATTATACGCCAGGATAATAGCAGTCGAATGTCGCTTTCACTATGCTAATGTGGAAAAGTGGGAAATGGGAACAGTTCCGATTAAGCCATAAAATGAAGGTCGAGTTCTGGGTATTCCTTAGCATTTTTCGTTACCAAAAACGTTACTGTACAGTCTGCCATATTATTTCGCTAGTGGCCTCCCCTTGAGGCGGTCTTATCACTTCGAAATAAAAAAACCTAATCATTCAACGCCATGGGAACTTAAGTACACGTCAAATATGGTTACGGCATCTTCTAATGAAACGATCCGGGCGCAGAACTAATTAAATGTTGTACAAACACAATTCCGCAGCCATTCATAAATCTCTCAATGGGCCAATCAAATCAACTAAAAGACTTTTTAATGAAAGGCCCCAAAGATTTATGAACAGTCGGGATCTCATTTTTAATTAACACACAAAAGTGCGGAGAAGAGAATGTGATGCTGTGAGCTTTCAGCGGCAATTGAGCGAAAATAGTTTGCTAAATTCTTTAGCTTTCTGCGAGCAAAGGAAACATATGCAAAAATCACTGGGAAACACTGACTGTATTTATTCACACATCTGCATTAGGGAATTGTTTATTTGGCTTGCCATAAAGACGGGGCTCCGAGGGCAATCAATTAATATGAATTTGTTGGGGGCGAAACGGAATTAAAAAGATATAAAGCCAATTTTCGATGGAGGTGGGGTGAAGTACTTTTTTTTTTGCGGACGAAGAACATCTGGATTCATCAAAAATATCTGCAAATGAGTTCCTTAAAACGGAGGGAATCAAACATATTATTTATAAATTCTACAGTTTATCATAAAAGAAGTAATGCAGTAATAAAAAGATTTAACATTTTTTAAAGAGAAAATTATAAAAAAGACTTTTGAAAATATTTAAATACATTAATTATTTTTAAAAATAAAATGGATAAAAAGAAAAAACAATTAATCGTTACAGTTAAAGGACTTAGTATTTTGATTTAATCTCTGTTTTTTAAAAACAATTATAAAAAAAAATAAAAGCAAATTTCATAAGATTATGAAATTTGTTAGGATTTTTGTTAATTCTACATAAAAGTGGATAAGAAATATATTGAAAACTTTTTTTATTTCTTTTAAATTTTTTTTTAGAATTTTGTAATAACTGGGAATTTATTTTACTACCACTGCCTTCCTACGCACACAGACGCACCGCAAAATGCTCCATAAAACTGTCGAGATTCCTCAAAAGTGAGAACATGAAACTCGCGCATTATCACAACTTTAATGAGTTGTTCTACGGCTTAAAAAAAATAATAAAAAAAATAAAATAATAACACTGGCAACGTGTTCTGGCCATTCCATTTGTTCCCAACTCACTCTCTCACTCGCTCGCTCGCTCGCTCTTTGCCGTTCTCTGTCTCTCACTAGAAACGAACGAAAAATGCTAACGAAACGAAAATGCAAAATGTCAATGTCCTCCACTGTACAGTTCAGCGTCAGAATTGCGTCGCAGTTTTTGTGTTTTGCCCGCAGAACGCAGAAATGTTCTCGCGGCGGCCAGCGGAATGCCGGAATGGAACACGATGCAGGCCACAGAAACCGAGACAGAGATGGAAAAAAGACGTAAGCGTAGCGTGGACTTCTGGAGTGGAGCACCAGCACATGTGTGTGTGTGTGTGTGTGTGTGTAAGAGAAAGAGAGCCCGTGTGTGGAGCGGAATGAAGTAATGGGGGAATTAAGGCGGGGAACGGTGGTATGGGAAACAGTGGAACGTTGAGTATTACGGGGGCATTCGGGGAGTCACCGCATGCGTATGCGTGATATTGTGAGTGTGTGTGCGTAACTCGCTGGCGTATAAGTTCGTTTTTGCAGGGGCTTCGGCTTGTCTTTATCGCGGGCTTATTATATGTTACGGCTGCCAGCAGAGAATGTTTCAATATAATATTAAGAAAACTATATTTTAAATCCAATAATACATATGTACATTTGCCTTAGTCGGTGTCACCTATTCAAAATTGAAGCCTATATAAAGTATCGAAAATTGTTTTAAAAATTATCAAGTTTTAAAAGATACTTTAAAAAATGTAACATTCAATACATCCTTATAAGAAAACGCCTATTTATCTTCAATAAAGATATATAATATATGTATTATGAATGTAAGTTCGATCAACTTTTCCCAATAAAAGTATTTCCTTATAGTCCTTATATCATTCAGCTGCTCTCTACTCCAAGTTTCCACTGCATCGTAAATCCAAAACAAATATAAATAATGTCATTCTTATCCGTCTTTGTGGTCCAGTCATATTGCATTGGTTTTCGAGCAACTTTTTTAATAAGCGCCAATGGCTAATAGCAGCAGGGAGGGGGGGGGGGGGATACTGGAATGGCTTCTTGTAGCGGCAAATACTTAATGAAAAACGGAAATGCCATTTTAGATTTATAGTTCTGATAAAGAGGAACGCGTAACCAGCAGCGGCAGCAGCAGCAGCGAGCAATTGGCCAGCTCAAAGTTGGTAACAACTTTTGGCCGGCTTTGCCAACAGATGTTGGCGGAACTTGTTCTTCTCCTCAGCAACCGCTCGAAAAGTTATCCAAGGAAATGTTGCACAAACTTTGGGCCAAGATTTAGAGTTTCCTTTCTTAAGCCGACGGAACCAAATTGCATTGTGAAAAATTAGATAAATCATTTTTCAAAACAAATGGCACTAAATAGTGATTATTTTATTTAAATATTGAACTATTAATATTACTATAATAAGAAGAAAAAATTAAAAAATCAAAATAAAGGCGCATGAAGTATAAACTTTAGAAATCGAAAGTCTTTTCTTTAAATTTTTCACCTCGAGTTTTAGAAATATATTATTTCTTCAATTTTGTTGTTGACTTTGTCTTTTCTTTATATTTTAATGCTTAAAAACTTACATTAATCAGCTTCAGATAATTTTAGTCAAATTCGGATACATACCTGTAAGGATAAGAAGTTTAAATCATATTAGTGAGGTGAAAATAATAATGAAAATATTCACAAAAATAATTCCCAAGAAATGTAAACCTCCTCAGTGAAACCCGGGACAATAGGAAACCCTCAAATAGCAACAGCCCAACGTCGACTGGCTGATTTTTATTATTGTTGTTTACACCTGCACGTGTAATCAAATACAATAAGCCATAAAAAATTATCATAAACAAGCCGATAGATAGAGGGGGGCCCCAGTTGATGCCAAAAAAGTACAAAATAAAAGTTGACAATGAGCATTGGCAATGAGACTGACTGGGCGTGGGCGGTCGGCAAGAGGAGCCTTTGTTATTGGGTCGAAGGTGAGCCCTCAAAAATCCTTTGGCACACACAGCCGCAGACAAGGACACGGCCAGGCGATGGCCGACAACTGTCAATGGCATAAATTAAGGTTCAACATGTTCGGCGGCAACAACAGAGGACTCCACAAGTGTTGACAATAAGGGCAACAGCAACAGCAACAGAAGAAGGACTCTCTGGGTTTGTGTCAATTTGACGGGTGTCCTTGTTTAGCTCCTATTTTCCGCCGACGCCTCCTGGCTTTCCCCGGAAAATTCTAGCTCCCCTCCACGCCCAAAAATGCTTAGAATTTTACAGTGCGTGCCGTTTTGAGTGGAACATGATGTTTTGCTAATTCAAAAGATTTGCACAGCATTTTCGCAATTCGATTTGGCCATGATTGAACTGTTGCCATGCCAAAGGAATTTCGTTCCCTTTTTCCCCCTTGGCAATCCACGTTTTTGCATGATTACAGCTTGGTCAGCTGTAATTCTGTGCAAATTTATCTTTTATTTTATTTTATCTTTTCTGATAAATCCTATTTAAATTATGGTGAGAGCCAGATGATTCTTCATCGTTTCTTCGTTTCATCACTTTCTACCTCCATTTTCAATACATTTTCCACCAAAGACAGCCCGAAAATTTCACCTTTCATAGAGTACATTAAACTCGAAGCTTCTATAACGTAATACCAACCTACTCCTGGTGAAATAAAAAGTCAGGAATATGTCTGTGACGTCATCGAGGGGAATACACAAATATATATGAAATACGACAGAAAAACGCATCAACCCCTGACGAAAAAGTTCATTGTCTTGGCTCTACAGTTTATTGCACTTAATTAACAACAAAAGCTGGCAGCGAGAACGGTGGGGAAAATCGAAAAAGAGAGAGAAGGTTCGGTGCTGAATTCAGCCTGTTCTGTTGCCAGCTGCAGATACATAGATACAGATACGTAGCGCCAGCGATAATGAATTATTAGCAAACGCAGGAGCCCAAGTATCTCTATCTCTCTACCGAATCTAGGGGCCCGTATCTGTATCTGCCGGATATTAGAGCGCAGCATGTGTCGCGCCCCTACCAAACATGCAACGTTGCAGGCAACAGAAGGCGAAGGCGAAGGCGGAGGCGTTGCGAGTTCCTTGGAACTCTGGAATCACAGCCACTCTTGCTCCGTTCAAGTTCTTTTAATGTTGCATGGCAAATTTAATTTCTAAATTGCAGCTGTCGTCGCTCCGACGAACATTTGTCTCTGGCCTCCGCGTGTGTGCTCATAATCTTGCCAATAGCATCATCGTCATAAATCATAGCAGCCGAACAACTCAGACATTTCATCAAAATCCACGAGTCCACGAGTCGCATTAAATCGAGCTCCTGCCCCCGCCGGTCGTTGCGTATACGCCGTGTGTGCCGCCGGTAAATGAAGCATGGTGTCCCAGGGCCAGACGCTCGAAGGAGCTGAGTTATCAGGCAATCGGCACTAGACAAGGTCTTTGATTCGAAAAAGAGTGAGTAAAAGGTAGCAAAAAAAGATTTAGATGAAGCTAAACACACATTTCTTGTATTGTTATTTAAATATAACCATTTGTTGCTTGTTTAGTTCCCAATCAGCTTGTGCTTTTTGGTCTCCCCACTCTCCCTCTAAGCTCTGACGATTTCCATTCACAATCAGCCATTCATTAGCCCAAAAGCTGAGTTAAAACACCTCACTGCTGGCCATGCTCATTTCACCCCACAATGAAAGTAAAAACTCGTGACTCACATCGAAACGAAAAGCAGAAGCAATCCAGCGCACAGACACAAATACCTTGCATTCATTCCGATTTGGATACATGTGCTTCACAATGGACTGACTACTGCACCTATGTATGCTTTATGGTCTGGCCCCAAATTGCATGTTTAATTGCAATAAAGAAACAACGCCCACACATATCCAAACATACACAGGCACAAATAAACAATGCCGCTGTGCTTGGTGGAGAGAGAGAAAATACAGAAGCAATTTTCATGAAATTTCGCGCACAGCTGAAAGACACAAAACAGCTGCAGGAAAGTGCAGCAGGAAAATTGAAAATGGGGAAAATTTCAATGCACACCCAAACGCTGAGTAAAATAAGTAAAAACGACAAGTTTGATAGTAGCGCCTATGAGATACCCGGTGCTCTGTAACGTCATGCGTTATGTGTTGCATACTTAGAAGGGATATTATTTTCGATTTATTTTTATTATATTTGATGATATCGTAATTGTTGTTAAAGATTTAAATATTTTATATTTTTGTAAGCCAAATATAATTATTAGTTTTAATTTCAAATATATACTTCGATAATCTAAATGATTATTATCGATATTTATTCAGAATTACATTTTAATTCCAATGAAAAATATTTGTTATTTAGACCCAAAATGTATATATCTTAGTAGAAATATACCCCCTGAATTCGACAAGTACTGAGTACTAAAATGGGGGAAAATGCACCGCCTGCTGTTTAATCAAAGGGATTGAAAGAAATGGAGTAACCGCCAACCGCACCCAAAAATGTTCTGAGAAGTATTACTGCGAAAACTCCTCCAATAAGCCACAGAAGATAAAAGTATCCTTACACGCTAAAGTCCAATTAATAATTTAATTCGCTTTAACTGCAGTTTTCATTCACGTTCTTTTTTTATATTTTTTCCCCATTGAAATTAAACAAGGAAAACTTTTGAACAAAGGCAAACAATGCCACTGAGTCGAACTTGAAAGTTCTGTGAAACGGAAATTGCAGTAATTAACATGAACATTCGAATAAATGTGGCAAAAACAAAGAATAAATAAGTAAACTATATAAAGCAAAATTAGCCATAAAATACTCATAATTGGCAAAGGCAAAATTCATTAGTTAGGGCAATTTTCTGTTAGTTAAAGCTTTGGTTTGCAAACAAAAAATAAATAATTAATACAGCTAATATTGGGAACATCGTTTGGTTTTGTTTTAGCCTTCATTTCGAAGGCAGTTAAATGTTTTATGTTTCATGCCTTTCAATCGTAATAAAGTCTTTAGATTAGTACGCTTGATTGTTCCCACAATTAATAGCCAAATGATTAATTTGTAGATTTGTAATTAAAGCAATTTGTTATAGTTTTGAAACAACAACAAGAGAAAGGGGTTATAATTGTTCCTTCCGAGAGAAATATAATAATTTATCCTTCAGCTAACCAACATTTTAAGTACTTTGAATTACAATTATTTGTACATTTTACTCTTTGTCTCTGTGTTTAGAGTCTTGACAACACTTAACATTTATTTAATTATAATTTATGCACCAATAAAACCTCATTGTTGGTGCCATTAATTTAATTGATGGCCAGAAAGCAGAAAAGCCGACCAACCATTTGCATAATTGAGGCAGTCTTTTTACAAGAGATTAAAGTCTAACATGGCACAGAAATGGCTAATTGTCCAATATCGAATATATTGATATAAAATGTGTGTGCAAGCATTCGAAAGTTCATATCACAATAAAAACTAAATGCCCAAACTCATTGTCGTAAAAGTTTCCTTCGCTTTATGGGGGAATGGATTTTTATTATAAACGAAAACGAAATGTGCAGCGATGGGACGACGGGCTTTCAATGGCCCCAAGATGCTGATGCATACCGAAAACTCTTCAGAGCGTTGATGAGACATGAAACGAAGCGACAGACGGACACGGATACTCTTGCAGATACATTTACGGCCACAGATACAGATACAGATTCAGCTACAGATACAGATATGGATACCCAGAATGCAGCATCGTCTGGGCGGAGAAGATTCAGAGATGCCTTTTAGCTTTTATTACATATGGCTGTGGATGCAGTGGAGACGAGACCGAGACGAGGCATGACCTACCCCAAGGCAAAAATTATTATTATTTTCTTCTTCATCTTCGTTTCCATATATATTTTTTGTATTTTTTTTATTCTGCTGTTCTCTTGTTCCCTCGTTTTCATTTATATGATTTTCTTTATTATTGCTCTCGCTCTGGGCTTCTCCGGTCTTTTCTGGGTTGGGTTTTTTTTTGCCGAAATGAAGCCGTAAAATTATATATGTACGCATGCCAAAGCATTCCATTCCCCCGACTTCATTGTTTCAAAAACTGCAGCGAGCAATAAATGAGTAATACGGTAATAAAAACAAAGTTTGCACAGCACACGACCGAAGGGGCCATGTCCTCGTCCTGGTCGTTTCTCGAAAAGGGATTGCCCAGTGTGCGCTCTGGCCAAGTAATGTGTTTATCCTGGTTAGTTCCTAAGCTAATATGGACGCTCATAACGCTTTCCTGGGAAATTAGTCAACCAATGATGACGAATCTGCAATTATTGAGCTTTAACTTTACTTAAAAACCCCTTTTTATTTGATAAACATTACATTTATGGCTTTTTGTTTGCTGTTATCCCTTGGTTGTGATCGTGTGTAAGGTCTTTTTGAGTAATACCTTTTAAATAAAAACAGGGAACTACTTGGCAAACAATGTTATCCCTGATCTCGATCCGCATCCGCGTCCATCCTTGTTAAAAACGCAGTAGTGCAACGCATGGCAGTTTGAACATAATTTGCCATTATTTTAATGCCATCGCTTACATATCTATGAATTTATCAAGTAATCAGACCGTGTCTAATGCCCGGCAATGATACCAAAAACGAACAATCGGTCGGCATATCCACTTCGCCGCAGAGAGCTCATATCAAAAGCCGGCATATGGATGGCAGAGCAAGATCGTACTCACGGATACGAAAGTCGGACCATAAAGACAAAGGCATTAAATTACAACTGGCAAACGAACCGACCGGCACAGAAGTGTAGCTAATGCCTCTGCCACCAAAAACCCCTCTTAGTTGAAACCATAATTTAATGGCAGCGCTCGCTGTGTGTTTGTCTAAACTTGATTTCAAAGTTAAACCAACCTTAACCAACATTTATAGACATCAAAACTTTGCGGCGCAAGAAAACGACAGAAAAAAAAAACAAAAATACTCAAGCAAAAATGGCAAAAAAATCATTTTCAGTTTTGGGCTTAAACTTGATTTGCAGAAAACGACAACAAAAACTGAAAAAATAAGCAAACATTTCAGCTTTGAAGGTGAAGTCTCCCCGGGCTCTCCATATTGAGGTAGGTACGCACACTGATGGAGTACGGAGAGAAGTAAATCCGACGGCTTGGATGGGTAATTAAGCGGGCTCTTAAGCCACACAAAACCTTGGTTTGGGGTTGAGGCGACGCTTCTAGGTTGCACATGAAAAGCTAAATATATTTCATATAATGAGCAAAGGGGAGACAGTTGTGGCAAGTGTACAATAGCCAAGCTTTTTGCTGGAAACAAAGCTTTATATATGTGACGATATCTAATATGATCTGCCTTTATGGTATCTATAATCAATTTGAAAAGAAAAAAGGAAAAGGTAACAACTCTCGGAATCTAGTTTTGCTTATGTAATTCAAGGTTATTGTCAAAGTTCTCTAATAAATTTAGATTTAGGAAGCTAAGTAAACTCTATCTATATAACAAATTTAAGCTCACTGAGAAAAATTAGGGTTTTACTAGAGGGACTTTAGGTACTCAAGATACCTCCAGAAGTAGGCAACACTTTTTGTTAACTGTTGTAGATATTTCTATAGTCGTGGCTTTTGATTAAGCTCTTTAAATCTATAAATAATATTATTAAGTAGTACATCCTGTAGGTTCCATAAGGGTTGTTTCTATATTATATTTAAGTTAACAATGAAGACTGGCTGGTAAACAAAACTGCTCCATTTTACATAAAACTTCAGTTCGCTACACAATTATTTATGCAGAACAAGCTTAATATTTAACAATTTGCATATGGCAAAGTAAGCAATCGATAAGCAAACACCCAAACACTGCAAGTTAAGCGAATATAATTAATAATTCACAGGATGGGCAGCAGCAAAACTGTTGAAAATTCAAGAGCCAAAATGGTGCTAATTGAAAGTTTTAACTTAAATTAGGGGCAATTCACAAATATTTAATGTTAGTAACCATATCAGTTGGGGGTTTCAGCTAAATGAATGTGTGAACCCAGACAAATGTCGAAGCATTGTTATTGGGATTGGAAATAAATTAAGCGAAAGACCTGGAGCAGGAAAGGTTGTTATCCTGGGCTTATATAATTATCCATTGACCCCACCAGGTTTCTGACTCGTCTGCTGTATGTCTGCAGGCAGAAGAGCTACCATTACAAATTTTATGGTTGTCAGTAACAACAAATTGGCAAGAACTGTTTGGATAAGCAGCATGTAATTAATATTTTGACGTGCATCCCACGCCACCTCCGTCGCCCCTCGAGTGGATTCGATTTCATTCGAAGATGCTGTGTAGGCTTTTCTCACCAATAAACACATAAAAATATTAATAATAATAAGCTAATGACATAGACGGATTGTGTTTCACAATTTGTTTGTGATAAACAGCCCCCGGTTGTTTGTTTGCAGACTTGGCCCGCCGCCCTTCCATTTCTGATGTTACCTCTCAATCAATGGGAGTCTTGACATCTTGAAGGATGTGTGAAAAAAAAGTTAATTAAATCGCAAGCTCAGAGGTATTTTAGTTCCTTGGAAATTTCATAAAATTTTCAGACTTCTTTAAGAAAAAGAAGAGAGTATAAATTACGCTTACTGCAACACACTCAAGGAAGATATATATATTTTAATGCCTTTAGTTATTTTTCCCTTTGCTATAAATTGGATGCAGTGATAAAAAGAAGAGTTAACTTTAAAATAATATACTTTTTAAAGTAACATAAATATAAATATCTTTACTATTGTATTTATTTTCTAGAATATCGATTATATGATAAGATATTAAAGGAAATATTACGAAGTTTTATTCAATTGTCTTCAAATTTAGATATAGATATTTTTCTAGTGTATCTCCTCCTTTACACATAAATATCTATTTGTCTGCTTTGACCATATGCAGTCGAAAAAAACTATAAAAAATTGAAAGCAATTTGCCAAGAAGAAAGGCAGCCCGAGAAGAAGAACAAACACTATGTATATATATGTAATAACAGAAGCGAAAATTATTTTTCTAACTCGCCGGCAAATGGGGGGGTGGAAAAGCCAAAGATAAAGGGGGGTCCAATGGGTGGAAAACTGCAATATCGCGCTGTCTGCATATAAATTTCGGTTAGGCGACACAAAGGGCGTGTGAGTGGAGCCAGAGGGAAAATGCGTCTGATAAGGATGAAAATAAAATGCGATAATTTTTTTCTCTTTGCGCAAATACTTTTCATGTTGGGGACAGAGGGGCTGAGTGGGTGGTAGAGGGTACTGGGGGCTAGAGAATTTCTTTCTGCGAGGCAATGACAAAGTATAGGGCCAGCAACAAAGCGTAAGTCATAAAAAAAAGTTTCCTATGGGGCGTCAACGAGACGAGCTCTCTTCTCTCATTTTCTTGGTATTTCTGCTTTTTTTTGTTGTTCGGAATTTTCCTCATGCCACTTGCCTGATTGCATCCAGCAAAAAAAAAAAAAGGAAAATTTAAGAACACGACGATGAGTATTTACCCCCTCCCGTGGCAACGATGAAATCTGTTTACGAATTTGATTTGCCTGCCACGCCCAGTGCAATTAGGGCGAAAAAAAACCATCGAAACATTCTCAAACTCTCCGCTGGAGGCCTACGAAACATGGGCGCAGAGGGGGAATTTACCATTAAAAGGGGATTGGAAAATTATACATTACATTTCTGATATTTTAGATATCAGATTATCATTCTTATAAAACAGAAGAAAGCTGGCGTCTTCTTTTTCAAATCAAATAACCAAGACACTAAAGGAAGCACACCATAGAATACCCCTGCAATCTGCAAAAACTTTAAGATCTAGCTATCTTAATAACTGAGATACAATTTCCAAAGAGGTTTTTATCATTTTTCTCTAAAGATATTTTATTTTAAATACATTTTTAGTTGTTCTACTGAAACTTAGGAGTTTTTAATACTAGTCTTCCCCCTTTGGCGGGCGCCCCTGTAGATGAACCCCAGCAGATATGGCCCTGTTCAGTCTTAGGCCCATTGATTGTTATGTAAGCGGCTTATAATTTCTTCTTGCCAGCCAAGAGAGCGACCAAATTGGAGATGGAGAGGCGAATTTCGTGTTTGTTGTCGGGCGGAGCCAAGTGTCGATTGCTGTTACTGGGGCTATGCATTTGAGTCTGTGTGTGTGTGTGTGGGCGGCTATCGGTATCGTTATCGTCACTGTTACTGTTACTGTTGTTGTTGTGGCTGCTCTCGCTCTGAGAATAGCTGTTGCCAAATGGAAAATGTATGTTTTGAGGCGCTTAAAAAGTAAATTATAGATGCTTTGTCCAGTCCAGTCCAGTCTCTTCACCGGGCTTCCAAATGCCCTGTTCCCTGCCATTTATTTTCCTGTCGGAGTTGCGGCCGCCGCTGGCTAAAGTAACAGATTCGCTTCCAAACTCACTGAGCTGTGAAAAAAAGTTGGAGGCTTTTTTGGTGGCTAGGAGAGGCAGGATTAGGCCACTTTAGGGGGGCTAACTGGAGGTCAATTAGCCAAGTAAAGTGTGAACAGCCATAGGACAGCAAACTAGGGGTCTATGTTGATATTTAGGGCACATTGATACTTGTTTTAATTGAAATAAATACATTTTAAAACATTAAAGGTACTTATACTTCTTTAACTTTAATTATTCTTCAGAATTGTATGTTTTGTAATATTGTCACTTGATTGGCTTTAACCTTAACTCGTTTATTGTTATCTTATCAATCACAATCAAGCCAATGCAATCCAATAAAATCCAGTATAATCTTATATTCTTTGTCAACAATGATTCTTACAAAAGCAATCATGAAGTTTTTCACAATTTTACTTAATTCCTAAGAAATATTCATAGATAACCTTACTCTGAATTATTTAAATTTAATTCAAAATATAGACACCTCTTTAAAAGCCTAATAAATCTACAAATTAATCAAATGTTTTTGTTATATATCAATTATTTCCTTCTAAATTCCTATTACAGACCTCCAAAAACTCCCCTATTGACCCCCTGATGATACCCAATTTCATAACGCACTCACACACACACACTCTTTGGCCAAGAGACCCGTAATAACGCTTTCCCACTGCTGCGCCGAAAGTTGAGATTTTCACTGAATTATTTTCACTTTTCTTCATAGGCCGAAAGAGACTTGCCGCTGAAAACGAAAGTGAAGCAAAGTCAAATCCCCAGCGTTAGTGGACTTGGGAGGTGGAGAGAGCCGAGTGTGGTGTGCGGTGAAGTGGAGTGATTGCATTGTCTTCTGCGGCGGGTACATGGAGATATGTTTTTTAGATAGGCCTACAGACACCGAGACCCGATGAGCTAGAGTCGCCGAGTCGCTCAGTCGCTGAGTCCAAGTCCAAGTCAAAGTCGGAATCGGGCATGCTGATGAGTTTGGCCTACTTTCACTTTCATTTTCTAGTTTCGGGCTTGCAAGCGTAATCGTTTTTTGTTTTTCTCTTTTTCATTTTTCAGCGTTTTCAAGCCGGTTTTCCACAGAGTGAGAGAGCGAGAGAGAGAGAAACCCACTGACAATGAAATAAAGTTGTTTCACATTTTTCATGGCTGCTCTGAAAACTATTTCATAGGCCTAGCTACCTTACGAAAACCAAATGAATTTCAGCCTCGGTTGGCTTGGAAAAATGTTTGGGAATTACTCATCATCGTAATGACGGATTTCCCATTTTTCTGGCCATGCCAAACTTATTAAACGTTTTTATTATTTTTTTTTTTTTTGCTTCTACACTAGACTACACACTCCACTCTCATTGTGCGCTTTCACTTTTTGGATTTTTATATATTCAATGACAATTAGTGGCAGCAAAAATATCAACACCAGTCAGGTTTCACGATTTAATTGCAGAGCCTACAACAAAGGCCTTGAAAAATATGATTTTAATAGTTTTCTACAAGCTAAATTTAGTGTTTTAATTTATTTTCTACTCAAAAAACAGTAGTTCAGTAAGGGTTTTTCCCAAAAGCTTTCTTTTAAGGCTTTTAAAAAACCTTATAAAATATAAATCTTACCAAAACTTCTTCGATTTTCGATCAAGCAATCGCCTTAGATAAGCCCCTTATTAACCCATGGTTGCCAAGTGCCTTTTATGGCCCCACTGCTTTCGAAATCTCCAATGGCACTTGCCATGGAGCCCAGGTTCGGATATATAAAAAAAAAAACCAAACAAGTTCGACAATAAAACCCGCGCTGAGGGCGAAAATAAAAACATAAAATTCGGCACATAATTTCTCACTCACACACAATTCCGAGTTAAACTAATAAAAAAAAGAGTAATAAAATCAATTTCAATCAAAATACCAAAGTAACAAAAATACCACCAAAAAAGGCCGTCAAATTATGAGACACAGGAAAAAAAGAGAGCAACAACGAAGAGCCAGCAAATCGGGGAGCCATAAATCAAATGCCGAAATATGCGCCAAATATTTTAGGGAATGTGTAGAGAAAGAGAGAGACATTCAGACATAGAATGCAGTCTCCAGAGAGACGACACAGAGAGAGAGAACGAGCGAGATACATATGTATCTGTATCTGTGAAATACTCTGAGCAGGGTGTGCAATTAATGATTTCGTCAGTGAAAAAATATATATATATATGTATACACAACAGGCGTGATGTCGCAATATTCAATGAGCTTCTAATGACTGGCACATGAGTGTTAGGACCACAGTTATAACGTTTTCAGATTAAATGTCTAGCCAGAGACAGAGGCCGGACACGGCGGGGAGCTGGGAGGACTTTGTCCCGGTGATAAATGAAGGTTTTTTCCATTTCCGAGCAACCGAAAGCTGTCTAAGACATGTCTACATTCTGTTAGAAATATTAATCGTTTTAATTTAAAGCTCAATATGAAGCTAGAATAAATTTTGTTGAAGAAGTGAATAAATTTAACCCTAAACCAAGCTTAGCCCCTCGAAATGCCTAACCAATCTTCCTAATTAGTCCCCGTAAAACCTCATTCTGAACCCTGAGGGACATAGACCCATTCCCCAACCCGGGGATTCCCCCTGTGATCTAAACTTACCCTGCATTTTCGGCTGCAGCAATTGACATCTGTTGTTGGGGCTCATCTGTTAGCTGCAGCGTTAGATGTGCCCGTCGTTTCTGTTGATGATAATGATGATGCGGCTGCTAATGTTTTTGGGGTCTTCACACAAAAAACGAGTACGAAAAACTTATGAAACACTGCAAAACATAGAAAGAGAGAGAGAGAGAGGGGGGTTAGAAATAAAAGAAAATTGTATTAACATTTTTTGTACATCTCTTTTGTTCGTACATATATATATTTTACAGTATTATTTTTAACAAAACGCCCGGCTTGACATAAGTTGCCGCACTTGAAAGAAAGAAATAACACACACACACACACACACACACACACACACACACACACACACAGAGAGAGCCCAGCACAGAGAGAAAAACTGGCAAAGGCAAATGCCAGCTGGCCACTTGAAGACTCAAGTTACAAGAAACACTTAGGGCCAAGCCAAGTCGAGCTGAGCTGAGCCAGGCCGAACCCCCCTTTCTCCATCAACCAACTAACATCTACCATTTCCCTACCATCCACATGGTGAGATGATGATGATGGGGACCGAAAAAAAAGACCCAGCAAAACCCCAAGACGAAATGAGTAAAAGGCGCCAAGTGTTCAAAGGGGGTAGCCCCCGAACGAGAGGCCTCTTTTGTGCCGCCGCAGGCAAAGTCTAAGTTCTCCCATCTCACCACCTCCCAGGCTTTTTGCCTCCTTTTTTTTTTCATTTTTGGCAAGCAAGGGTTAAGGTTTAAGCCTAAATGTATCTCAAAAAAATGATTCAAAGAAAGAACTACGAGAGGCAACATACAATGAAGGGTCTGTCTGTCTGTCTGTCTGTAGGAGAAAGGTAAACTGAAGTCCCTCGAAAGGTTCTTTTGAAGAAAAGGCCTCCAGGGAAATGGAATCCGCAAGAGAGTAAATAAGGGAAAATATAATATTTATTAAGCACTCCAAGCCAGTTATTAATTTTATAAAAAATATATATGATCTAATTTAGAAACTTTCTATTAGAATTCTAAGAAAGGAACAGTAAATCTCCTCGTTAGGTCTTTTAAACGGATGTCAAAAGCGAAATGAATAAGAAAATCTATGAAGATGAGTATATTAGTATTGATTTTGTAGATATAAAGCCCGAAAACTCAATCTAAAATAGATTTAACTTAAAAATATTCAACCGAAAATCTTTAGTTTAATTCCCTTCTTATCCTATTTTAGTTACAACTTTGCCTTCATATTTTCAATTTGGAAAATCTTCCTTTGACTTTTGCCACTTGCTTCTTAAATCTCTTGCTCGTTTCTTTTTTTTTGCCCCCAGCGAACTCATTTGGTAAGCTTCTTGTAAACAAACAGCAGTATCTGCGCCATAAGCCCATGAGCTGTATAATCTTCAGATTCTGCGCAAATTAAAGTTTCGCTTTTCAGTCTTTTCTATCCACTCATTTATATGTTACTTGTTCTGTTCTGTGTTCTGTTCGTTTTCAGCACTTGGGCCAACGTGTCGTATACTCAACCACCGCCCAGAAGAGTTTTCCTCATTCTCGCTGGTGGAAATGTGATGTAGGCAAGTGTTTGTGGCACGAGGAGAGCGAGAAGAACGCTTTATTGTATTTGCTTTTTTAGCATCAACAACATTTTCTGTTGCCATACGATGATGTTCACACACACACATGTGTATAGCTGCTGCAGCAACTGCGACTGCATTGCGTTTTTCTCATTGTTTTTGCTTGCTTGCTTCGCCCCTCTCCCTGCCCAGAAACTTGTTTTATATAATTTCCTGTACGCGTGGCACAAAAGCATAATCTGCCCGTCTTGTTCTCTCCCCATATTCATATATATCTCCATCGAATCCCTGTGTCGCCTTCTCGCTCTGTCCACTCTTTTGTCATGTATTTTTGCTGATAATAATAATGCATTTCATTGTTGTTGCTGTTGCTGTTGCTATTGCTGTTCTTGTCATTGTTTATAATTGTTGCTTTGTGCGAGCTTAGCAGATGCATAGATACAGATACACATGTATCTGGCTGCATCAAGTGACGACGAGTGGCAGGCGCAGAGAGAACTTTAAAGATTTGTAGATATCACTTCTCCCCTTCCGTTTGTCTTTTTGATTGATTAAAAATGGAACTGGAGCTAGATATACCTATAGATATATAAATATGCTTTTGTTTTCACGCAGATTAAGGCTGACTTGGTCAGTAGAATAAACCAAAGGAAAGCTTTTAAAGTTGACATGGTTTTAACGAAGTATGAATAGGGTATGCTAGCTATCTAGTTACTTAAAATAATATTATTAACTTTGAATATATTTTGTATATATTGTAGTATATATTATTTCCGGTCTATCAGTACTATTTGCAGAGGATCGAGGATTTAATATTATAAAATACAAATACTTTTCCCATTTTGTATTACTTTATATTATTTGCAGAATTTATCACTTTGGTTTTTTCAATAAAATGATTTGTTCAATATTTGCACTCCTTCGATAAGATAAGATACATATATGTGTCATAAACAATATGTATCTTGAAGTGATTTGTAAATAACCAGTTATATTTCTTATAAAACATTATTAATAAAAGATTTTTGTATAAGAAACAATGTCTTTTTGAACTAATATTTCATGAAGATATGAATTATGGCCATCAATATTATATAGGATGCATTGAACATTACATTTTAAAGTAATATATTTAATATATGTACCTTAAATAATAGAACTCGTTTTGGTTAAGTTTTTACTATTAAAAATATTTCAAAGTATCAAATATAAGCATTTCGAAATACTTCTATGAGAAATCTTTATTATATTAACCTTACCAAAAGATAAATCTTCATTGAGTGGCCAAAATCCACTTCCCAAACAATATTTTCAATCTCTAAAATAGCTACGCTTTATGGCAAGGAATTGCCTTTCGACAGGGCACTTCATTAAAAAAAGAGATTCAATAAATTTTCACAAAAGCATGCTAATTGAGCAACAGAGATGGCAGCACGCCTGAGTATCTGTATCTGACTCAGAGTATCTTCTGCTCCCTCGGATGAGACCCTATTGATGGACTGTTATTGAAGTTTCTTTTTGCGCTTGAAATAGTTTCAACAAGTCGCCAGTCGCGCCCCGTCTCAGACGAGACGAGGAAGGAAAATATGACGAAGGAAAGCAATTTTATTTTGTTTACTTTATTGTTGTCGCGTCTCGCGTTGAAAATATTTCTTGTTTGTGGATTGGATTTTATTTTTATCAGCGCAGACAAGGACAACTGCCGGCAGAGGGAGAGGGGAAAGGAAAAGGAATGTAAACAAGAAAAAAAAAATGCATTTCTGATAATGGTAATGTTCCTTTTTTTTCACTGCTCCCACTTATCTTTATTCCCTTCTTTTCACTGGGTTTTCTTTTCACATTTATTTATAGCCTGTAAATTTTGTAAGTAAACAGAAATATTTATTTGTATTTCCGCGACTGTCAAACCGAAAGATACATTTAAAAAAAAGTGATTGAAAGATTTTTCATTTTCCATGAGATTCGATTGAAGACGAAGGAAAGCGAAAAAAGACTATGAAATACCCGGCATTCCACTATGGGTAACAAAAGGTCTTGGAAAATTGTTAAGAGGTAAGAAAATTTAAACAAAATTTGGAATGAGTTTCTTAATATCCGGTTAAGACTTACTCTTACTTTAAATTCAAGATAATTCTAGCACCTATAAAAGTAACTTTTTCTATAAACAAGGCTCTAAAGTTATCATCAGCAAAGCATCCAAATCAAACTCCTCTTACATAAAATCCAAAAACTTCTTCTGATATCTATACAAAATTAACCCTATTACAAAATCAGCTTAGAACCATGCTTAGCAAGTCGACAACACGCCAACAATGAGACAACAGAAGCCTAAAGTCTGAAGACGAAGACGCGTTAACTTGGCCAAGACGGCGATGACAACGAGGCAACTTAATACGCGGGTTATGCAACACACGAAAGAAGCAAAGAAGCGAAGAAGCAGTTGCACAAAGCGAAAGACGCAAAGCCCCCCTTTACCTGAGCAACCGGTTTGAAGAAGAAAAGAAAATAAAATACAACAAAAATGAGAAGAAACTCCATTTCGCATGGCCAGGAGATTCTGCACATTTTACCGTTAACATAATGGCTAAATCACCGTTTAGAAAACCGCGAAGATGACGCTGTAGCTGCGAGGGAGGGAGCAGGCGGAGAGACTCTTCAACTCGTGGCAAGATTTCAAAAGAATTCTCCTCGCTTCTTCGTTCTTGCCAATTCTTCTTCGTCTCTTTGAGGGCTTTTTAAGTTGTTTCTTATATTTTTTTTGCGGTGTTTTGTATTTTGCAAAACGTAATTACAGTTCTTGGTTATATTCTTTTCCCAGACGTGCTTAGAATTAAATTAAATTAAAATTACAGTGACTGCCGAAAGTTGCCTTTAGGGTTTAGACAATGCAACAATTTTCTGCATTTTTTTCACAGGTTAATAACAGCTGAACTTTAAACTACAAAATAACACTAATTTTCTTCAACTAATTTTAAATAAAGCTTAATTCACATATTCAAAAATCTTTATAGTTAATTATAAAGTTGTCAAGTTTATTACAATAACCATTTTCCAGGAACCCCCAAAACTTCCACGTCTTCAATCAACTGCAAATGCACTTCACAAACATTACGTGACAGTTTTTTCAACCTTCTTGGATTCGAGAATAAATAAATAACCGAAAATAAAGATTATTTATTTAAGCAGGAGCGGAAATAACTTGTACCGTAAATTGTGTGTAAATTATGAATCCCCATTCCCGCAAAAGAGATAAACAAATTTATCAAGCACTTGATTGATTGAGATTTTATTTTAAAAACTTGAGGATACACAAAGATATACAAATTAAATAGCTTGTTGGTTTTCAATTGTCATGCGTACAAAATTAAAAGGAAAATTGAACTCTAAATGACTATCGTGTGATAAGCAAAATTGACTCTTTATCAGGGCAGTTGAATTGTTATCGCATTGTAGAATGGTTTACCTTACTGTACTCCCTCGCTTAGCCAAAACTTCTTCGAAAATTCCATTTGTTAACAACTTGTTCCTCCACGCTCTGTGTGCAAAAACAATTTTTCTTCAAAATGAGGTCAGTTTAAAATACATAAACTCATTATTCGCTTATTTGCCGTCTGCGTGTGCTCGTGGCTGTGCACACAAACAGTAAAAAATAAAAAAAAAATAACACTCGGCGTAAAAATTGTTTTATTGTCGCGTACGCAAGAAAACGTACAAAAATGTGTGGCCCAAATAAGGAATACAAGTACAGCAAGAAAAGCAAAACCAACAATGACACATTAATAATGCTAAGTAAATAAAGAAATTTACAAAAATACAAATTAAAATCAACAAACAAGTGACTATCGCCAAGGTTGAAGAGATGATCTTAACTTTATGGCTTTTAAGATTAAGATAAAAAGTTTAAAATAAGAAACATTTACCAAATTGAGATAACAAATATATTTAAAATCACAGATTTTGTTTTTAAATTTATATATTTTCCTTGCTTCTGGTTGAAAGTCATTTCCAAATACCCTGATGGATTCTCCCACTCCAGGCAAGTACTTTAACAGCCCATTAACAGAAATTCTTAGCTCAAAAAGTTTATGAACCTCTTTTATTAGCCCATTGTCAGTGGTTCGAACATCGGTGCGCATAACAATAGAGTCGAAAAGCCAACTTCAAACAGTTTGGGGCGGCCTCAAGTAGATAAACTTCAGAAAGTGCTTCCGCATGAAGAGAGAAATTGAAGGAGGAGTACTATATATATGTAAGTACTGCGACGCTATCAAAATCTATGGGCCGTGAAGTACCATAGGGGCTCCAAAACTACATACATGCTTTGCATATCGCCGAGGGGGAGGGACAGCTGGGAATACTGTTAAACCCGCCCGCGGAGTCATTACTCAGTTAGAGATAGATAGCAACAAGTGGGCAAAATCTAAACACATACCCACCGAACCCACCGTTGTCTGCTCGGGTTTACGTGCCTGGAATGTCCGAGCCCAAGAAATATGCCATTTGAATTTGGTTTTTCAACCAGCAGGGGACACCGTGCAGCTGTTTAAATGCCACTGATAAGAACACACTTATGTATCTACTGTTGGGTTTTACTTCGCGAAGAGCTGCTCGAGATTATCCTCAGCACTTGGTCAAATGTTCGTTCAGGCTGGGCAAACACAAATGCTGGAATTACCCGCCGTCGAACTGATCAATTTGGGTTAACCTAACCGCAGCACTGTTGTGCGGAGTGTGAATATAGCAACAATCTTAGCATAAATCAATACGCGTGTAGAGCGAGAGCCTCGAAGTTCCCGTCGACACACCAGAGTTCCAGGCATATTAGGTCGTATATTAGGCAAAACGAAGGCATTAATTTCCATTCATTTTGTTCGGGCCTAACTGCTTATTAGCATGCAAACCGAATAGCTCCAAGAATCATTAACCATCCAGCGGACAGAGGAGAAAACCAGACAGGGAAGGTGGTCCCCTGGCATAAAGGAAACATATTTACAAAAAATGTAATCATAAATCAAAGAATAATTGTTGAGAATGTTTCCCGGGGGACAGGACAAGTGAGAATATTAAGATTATCAAGCAATAAATTAGTTTTGTTAATTTAAAATATATTCAATATTAATTTGTAAGGGTGCACATAATCGAGGGTGAGTCAGAAAATGCTATTATTGATAATGATATGGGACCGTTTAAAAATCTAGCTAAGTATTAATAATTTCACCATATTTTTCGTCATTAAAAATATTTCTAAAGATCAATTAGCCAAACCGAAAACCCCAAGCGACTCTATTCCCTTTTGCCATTAGACAGAGGTCGGGTCGGTCCCAAGAGCAAATGCCGAAAAACTCTACAAGAAAATACAGAAAACTCCCCGGGAACGAATGCCCGGAAGCGATTCGGGTTTCATGGTGGCAAGTGTTCGGCCTAAGGCCTCAGATAATAACAACAAAACGCCGGACACACTGATTCCACACAGTGTTGTGCGTTTTGTTGTCAATCAATTCATTAATCACTCCCGGCCAGAGTGAATCTGGACAAGAGTTTTTTGTTCTAAGCATCGGAGATGCTGAAGCGGAGGCTGGGGCTGCTGTTTATATCGCAACCTTCTGCTTCATTTGTGCCCTGAAACGTGTTTATGTCAAATTTGGGTAATTAATCAAATTAAACGAGAGTGAAAGAGAGCGGGTGCCGCGGGAGCAACATTACCTAGAGAGCTGTCTGCTAATTTTCCATTATTCATTTTCTTTCCCGGGCACTTTTGCTTCCTGCTTCGCTGATCTGCTTTGCCAATTGAAATGTTTTGTGTTTATATATTTCTTTTTTTTATGGAGGAATTGGCTAGTTGCTTTCACTGACAAACTGTCAGCGACTGTGTTGACATTCGCTGCTGGTGTGAAAATTAGACGCGGTCGTTAAAATGGAAAATTAACAAAGAAAAAACAAAATAAAATACAAGTTGAAATGTCTACACGTTTCTCTCTTTTCCCCATAAACCCTTCGACTTCTTATCCCTTCGACTTCTTATCGTTGAGATGTCACGCATTTCCCGTATCCCAAATATGGTTAAAATTTTCATTTGTCTGTGACATTTTTATGGGCTTTTTGTTTCAGTAACATTGCAAGGCATTTTTATTAGTTCGCCATTAATGTATGAGGCTCATAAACATGAGCCGTAAAGGATCAGGAAACGTTGTTGTTAAACTCTGCCAAGTTGCAGTCATAAAACTTAATTAGTTTGAAAGACATTCCAAGCGAACATTTTACAGGAAATCTGAGTGGGAGTGGGAGCCTACCTTTCCATAAATTAATTTAATACAATTTACCAGGATACGTATTTTTTTACATGTTAAGGTATTTAACTCTTGCCAAATAACCTCTGACATCATTTGACCATTTTTTTACCCTCAGAAAAGCATAAATAACTCAATTTACAGGCAGGCTCTCTCGATAAAAGAGCCATCTCTAACTGCTAAATGTCAAATTTACGCACCAAACAAAAAACACAAAATAAATTTATGAAGCAAAAGAAAAAAGCCCACATAGGGAAAATAAAGCCAAGCCAATCGAAATGAATTTACATAAATGCCAAATAAATAACATACAGTGGGCCTACCTACCACAAGAGGAGAAGATAAGTAGATATTTGTTTATATACTGCAGATGTCTCTATTAGAGATACAATCGATTTCCCAACTACACTTGAAAGATAACATAAAGTTCGTATAGAAAATACAAGAAATTATTATACTAATCGAATATTGCTTTAGGTGTCTCTCTCTCTTTTTGTATTCGTATATAGTATTACCCTCTATTGTTTACACTTGGATGCAAATTAGTTTGGCACAGAAAATTCCACTCCCAAACTGATTTTGATTCCAGCCAGTTTCATTCTGCATAATGCGGATGCTATATACGATATATACCCCAAATATATATTATATGTATTATGCAAACTGGCTGCATAAGTGAGGAATTATTTTATGGAGCACTCGACTTACTAAAGTGACCGAAAGTAACAAATTCTTCTCCTACTTCAGCTGGCTGATGACGCAGAGATATATATTTATTTGTAGATACTTTTCTGTGTGGCTCTGCTCTATATATTCGGGCTGCTATAGTTGTATGCAAATTTATATATGTAAAATAAATGGGCAAGTAGTACCCTAGGTTCTTTAAGATGTGGGGTATATTCAATGAAGATACGAATACAGAAAAATAAATGCACTGAAATATTAAAAGAAAATTCCACAAAAAGTAGGAAATATAATTAAATATTTATTTATTTCTGTTATATGCGGGGTATCCCTCTGTCGATTGGTTATTATTTCCGTTCTTATTGCGCGTTATAAATACTTAATTGAATATCACTTTGGTATGCGGAATTTCAGACCAAAATTTGATTGAAATCGAGGGCTAGGCCAGCCAGCAAGCAAATGAATCGAATGAAAGAGGAGGACTAGAGCTTACCTCCCTCTTCAAGCAAACAGGTGTTTGTTCTTTATTTTCTCTGTATTTTTTTCTATTTTTACACGCAGTTAAAAATTTAATTACACATTTCAGTCTAGGCTTTCAAAGCGGTTTTGCGAATTAATACAAAATGAAATCCAATAGAATAAAATACGCTCCATTAATTGCATACTTGGCGGCGCCATAGAACAAAAATCAATAAATTTTTGCCATTCCCTGCAGGAATCAACGCCAAGTCATGTGCAAAACTGATTTGTCTGCACAAAAAAACACACAAAATTAATGCGAATACAGTCGTGTATCTAGAATTTATATTTAATTTTGAATTTGTGTGCATCGAAAATTGTTGTGACAAACTCAACTCGGGGAACCCTAAAGTCACTGGAGAGCTTTGATTCTGACTCTCAGATTAATAAGAAAATGAATTTATGCTGATATGATATATTTGACTAATTAATAAGATTTTGAGTAATGAAAAGTAAACAAAAATAAAGTGAGTTTCATTGGAAGTTTAAGGGAATTTGTGATTTACTTTAAGGAGAATTTTAGTTAAGAAAGGTTAAGAAGGTTTTTTTAGTGAAGAAAAAAGGAATGTCTTTTTATTACTATTTAATATTATAAAATATATTCTTGATCCGCAGGATATTTTGTGACGTCCGAAAACCGATCCAACTCAACCGAAAATAATGCGATAAGAGAAAAAAAAACAGAAACCGGCTCAATTCCAACAGCTGCAAAACCCATCCGCACAATCAAAAAATCATTCCCAAAAAAGTGTGTTTTATTATTATTATTGTTGTTGTCCTTTTTGTTGTTGTTTGTGCAAAAAAAAAAGATAAAAAAAAGTGCAGAAAAACACGTTGAGGAAGCTGAGACTGAGACTGAGTCGTCTAATAATTTCTAAAGAGCCCGGCACCGGCTCCTCTCTCATTGTCTACGGGTTTCAAATTGGTCTCTGATGTGGTGGGGCTTCCTCGGCATTACTTTTATTTTATTTTTTTTTTTCGACTGTCAGAGATTTGAATACACGGCGACAGAGAGCAGACATAAATCTTGTTTTGATTTATTTATTTGGGCTTGTTGTTCTGGGCGTGGTGTGTCGCCGCCCCTCAGAGAGCGAGAGAGGGAGACCTCTTCTTGGTGCATAGTTTTCAATTAAAATGTAAGCCCTAGTAATGAACGAAAGAGACGGGCTTAGGGACGGCCAAAAGAGACGGGACGAGTGCAGAGCCCGAATTTCGGCTCGATTCTGTTAGAAGAATCGCGCGCGCGCGTTTTTTTTCGGTTGGTACTGCTGCTTTTTTCGTTGGTGACCTTGAAAAAGCTTTATCTAAAAATCGAGTGCAATCAACTTTATAAAAACACATACACACGCTCACCGATATTTCCCCTACATTTCACACTCACACCAAGATACAGGGAGTCTACGCTCTACAAGCTTTGAGAACCGGAGAACCAAGAACCGAGAATCGTTAGGTAAAGTAAAGTCTTGGAGCCCACTCTTCCTCTCGCTCTCTCTCTCTCTCTCCCTCTCTCTTTCTGGGGGCACCACACACATAATAATTATTCTAGATTCTGAAATTCTCAGAGTGTATCTGCTGCGAGTATTCCAAGATACTCAGAAAGGTGGTCGTCGATCCGACTTTAGCTGGTCATTCGCCGCTCTTGTTTTCACGTTTTATGGCATCTTTTTTCGGTTTTTGGTTTTAGTTTCGGTTTAGGCTTGGGTTTCAGTTTCTTTGGGTTTTTCGTAATAATAGCGAAGAGTTTGGCTTAAGATCTTTGACCAAACAACCTAAAATTTGCTGGCTTTTACTGTCTATCTGTGTATTATCTGTCTGCCTGTGTATTTCATTTTGGGTGCCAGGCAACAGGTAAACGGATAGGTGAGAAGTTAAAGGTACTTTTTTTTTGGTGGTGGTTTCCTATCTAAGCGATATCAATGCAGTTCGAACCGGAACTTGAGCTTTTTTTTTATAGAAATAAATAGAAAATAAAGGTTTGCTGAGGCCTCTATCGCATAAAATTAGTTTCAAAGGTAACAAAAAATTATATGGACATTAGCTATATTTTCTAATATATAGAATTACGTACATATTCTTTATAAAAACTATTTTTACATACTACCTGTATCTTAAGCCTTGCAAAGCTCCCCTTAAATATTTAGTTAAAATATTATTCTACAACCCGTAAATAGAAGAAAAAAACATTAAGTTTCACCTTTTAAACGTTAACTATCACCGCAAACTTTGCAGCCTATTACGCAGTTATCTTTGGTTACACCTTACAAGCTTTCGTAATCCGCTTTCGGATCAGTTAGCCTATGAGTCACACGCTTCCCTCTATTGTAATCAGTCAAAACTATATGGTTTATAGTCAGTTACTGGCGGCCACTTGTCAAGCGTCTTCCTTCCTGCCGCTGCGACCCATTCAATCACTTTGAAATCAACTAATACTCATAAAACAAACCAGAAAAATACTTTGACAAAGCAAATATTTGGCATATATAATGGGCATTCCTCACTCGTTTTCAGATTTGTTGTTGTTTTGTTGCTTTTTGGGATGCTTGCATTAGCTCACACACACACACACACGCACATACATATATATACTCAAAAAACAATCACACGGATTCGGACTGAATGCCTACCAACGATTTTTTTTACGCCCAGCCAACGAACCTATGACATCAACATTATTTCGGCCAAAAAAGCCAGCTGAAAATTATTTATTTCGCATATTTAAATTTCGACAGAGCAATGTGCAAGTAATGAAGGGGCTTGAGGGGGCATTTTCGAGAAGAGCTAGGGTTACAAAAATCTTCACTAAGAGTCGAGCTTGGTTCAAGTTTTTTCCTATACAAAAAGCAAAAATGTGGGAAAATCAAAAGAAAAAGGAGATATGTTCAGTGAAATTAATATTCTTTTGTGGTTTTTAATATAATATTTTACTATTTCTAGAGAATTAATACAATAATATTCATTTTACAAAACCTACGCTCTTTAAATTCTAAAGTCTGAAGTTAGGAGAATAACAGAAATCTATTGAAAATAGTTGTAATCAATTAAAGAGCATGGGAAGTAAGGTAGGTAATTCCTTAAAAGTTCTCAAAATAACAGAATTCGCTTATAATTCCCAAGTATGTGTTCTGCAGAAAGAGCGATTTTCTATTTTAAATTATTTATAAAGAAAAAATAAGATAAAGCTAGGATAATTCAAGTGTTTTCTTGTAAAATCAACAAAATTATAGTTTTTATCCTTCTTGCCACTTTATTTTCCTCGGTGTATCATTTAGACAACTCTGATTACTTAATTCACCAGAAAACCAGATGAGCTAATCGCTACTCTCTGCTCCGCCAAGTTACTTTGACTTTAGACTGGTCCAACTTTGACTTAAGATTTTTAATTAAGATAATTATAGTTGCTGGGAAAGAAACAGAAACCAAACAGTGCAGACATCAATGAATGGTTCACCAATGAGTTGAAACATTTGTTTCCCTTTATACATATATATTTTTTGTTGTTGTTCTCCATTTGCTTTCGTTTGAGGCTTTGTGTCCAAAATGTCAGTCCGTCAAATATTTGTGGGTCGAGCGGTTGCTTATAGATAAACACAGACGTCAATTAGTTAATATGCTTTTTAAAAGGAACCAACCGCACACCGATCTGGATCCTCGGCATTTCAGTATTCTTTTTTGTCAATGAGTAACCAAGAGATACATCACGGGATCACTGAGCTAGAAGCTGGCGGTAAAAAAGAGATAGAGGCGACGTTGGCGACGACCATAATCACGGGTACAGTACGGCTCAAAAAATTTCGCAAGCTCTTGCAATTTTTTATTTATTTTTTTGTTACCTATTATACAACAAATACACAGGCCAGCAGAGGTGCACAGAAAAATGAGTATCAAATCAAATTCGTTTGAAGAAGCACGGCACACACTCGCTCAGATACGCAGACACGAAGGCAAGCGAACACACACACAGGCGGGGGCAACAATATATGGCATACATAATATTAAAGAAATCGCACCCAAAAAACCAAATTGGCATAAACTACGCCGAAAATAAATTGGAATCTAAAAATGAAATTCAAATGCGGCAAACGCCCCAAGAGGAGCAGCTCCCCAGTCCGCAAAACAACACCGCACAACAAACAACAAATCAAAAACCAAAATAAAGCACACAAAAAAGCGCAAACGCTGAGGAATCAGAAGAGAAGAATCAACAACAACCATGTGGATTTATATGCGTTGAGGAAATGGGGAATCAAATGTCCCAGCAATGTCAATCGAAACTTCTATGTGGAGCACTATTTGAGCCTCGATTATGCAGGATACGATTGTGGGGAGGACTATTGGGAATTCGAAAAGATAGAAGAGCCCAAAGCTGGCTAAGATTAGTTTTTGATTAAGATACAAGCATAAATGTAGGAGAAATCAATCATAAATAAATGTAAAAATAATTAAAGTGTGTTTACTCTTAAGGAACTAACTATAAAGACCTACAATTATCTCAAACCCTCAAAATGTGATAGAATCTCCCGTCACATAGCCAACCGTAACCACCTGTAATGAGTTTGATTCTGAAGAATTTCAAGATGCTGGCAACAATTTTTTAACTACTATTTAAATAGCAGTTAAGAGAGACCTTCAACACACTTGCGCAGAACTTCAAAAAGAAATTAAAATTATAGCAAAACTCGTGCAGCGGCATTAAGTACATCAAGCAACAACAACAAAAAAAAACCCTGAGAGAAATACAAAAAATAAAGAAAAAATAAAACAAAATGAGGCGTACAGAAACCTGTTTTACCTGGAAACCAACAAAAATTGGTCTGATATTGTACGTAAGCAGTAATTGAAGTTAACGTAATTATAAACGTTCAGCAAGAATCATGTGCACCACATACACAAAAAATACAAAAAAAAAGGGAACAGAAATGTCTTATATACCACTCCAACGACGATTTCAGACAAAGTGAATGGGGATCTCAACTCGCGCGAGAGCTGGTCAAGCTTAATTTCCCAATTAACATGGAAAACTTCAAAGGGACAAATTCATTTACGCTTCACAGAGACTTTGGCGCGCGAGAAAAACGAATGTAAGCCGCGAAACGTGCGACTGGAGAGTTTTTCCGCCAGAGAAAGGGAGAATCGGTGGAGAACTGGCCGAGAACTAAGTGGGAGACAAAGCTCAAGGTTTTCGAGGACATTGACGCTAAGGTCAAGCGAATATATCAGCAACAACAACAACAGCTTCAGAGAGAATTCCTCTTTTTATGGCATATATGCAGTTCCCGTATCTGTAATTTATATTTATATTTTATAGATACATTCGTGTAAACACGAAAAAATGACACTGTAAACGCGCTACAGACATTGGAGCTTGAGAATTTACAGGTTCAATCATTTACTTGATATTTGAAGGGATTTTTAATGAGTTGAAGAAGGAATTAATAACTCATTTTTATTTAAATATTTTATATAACTGTTTTAAAGAAACCTTTTAAATTGAATTATATTAATTAATTATTTATTCACTATTAAACAAAACAAAACCAACTCCAAAAATATTAAAATGATTGTATTAATGTAGTAAAATTATTTTTGATTAGATTTCTAATTGCCTTCAGGCAAAAAATGATTACAACTCAAATAAGATTCCATTAAAAATCGATTTAAATTTATAATTAAACAATATACACACAAAAATTCATTGAACATTTTAACAATATCAAGACCTATTTTCAAGGATCGTTAAATGAATTTCTGGACATTTATTTTAATCTAAACTAGAGCTATTTAGATTGCATTTGGAGGCCGTGTTGAGTAAAAATTTGATTCCCCCTCCGAGCAAGCATTCAAATTGTTAAATTTATTTATATTCTCCCTAAACCAATTCTCCGAGAGCTCTCTCTTTCTCTCGCTGTCGACGACTGTGTCTTATCAGCCGTTTTCAGTTTTTCAAAACAAAGTCCATTTCCATTGTGGGTTGGTCACTTCTCGTGTGTGTTTCGCGACTCTACTGTACAGTAGAGACATCGTTTAAAATGCTATTATCTAATCGCCGACTCTCGCTTGTGTGTGTGTGTGTTGGGGCATGGGCATTGGCGATAAGCCTAAGCGCAGCGTTTTGTTAGTTTCTTCCTCATACTTTTATTAAATTATGAGCGGCGACGATAAAGTTGAGAGCCGAAAAAAAAAAACAGAAACTAAGAAGAGAACGAACGAAACAAAAAACTATATAATAATATGGCATGTTTGAGGTGTTCTCGCAGCTATATTTTTTTGTCGTTTTGTAATTTTTGTGTAGAACTGCCAAACAGGAAAACTGGTTTAACCTGTCCGAAAAAAAACTCAAATAGCTGACCAGCGAAAAAAAAAAAATAAGAAGAAAAAACAACAAATGCTTACCAAGTCTAGCAACAATAAACTAATTAAATCTAACCAAAATACGTCGCAAAATCTTCTAAGAGCTCTCTTGCTCTTCTCTCGCGTGTAAGAGAGGTGGCGGATAGTATAAATAGCTGAGAATTTTCATTGAAGGTATAAATAAAATGTTCTCAAAATAAATATTTCAATATCATATGCAAAACTCGACGCTTTTAGCGCTGATAAAACACACACACACATACACGCCCAAAGTATCTGTGAGATACTTGGATAGATAGGCGGCAGCGATCGAAGAGCGAACGAACCTTCGCCAGTAGATTTTCTCAGTTTCTTGCTGATATATACCCCGCCTGGGTTTTGGGTTTTCGGTTTGGAGGTTTGTGACTGCGACTTGGTGTTTGTTTGCCGCCGAGAGATCGCACCGCCGCCGCCACCCGAGAACGACAAACACCGAGCCAGTCGGCCGTTTACAGTGTTTGCTCGCGTATTAGCAAAAGAATTCTAACTGAACCGAGCAGCAGCAGGCAGTCAGCAGCGCGCTGCTGCCTCGACTCACGTTTTATTATGTAACCAACGACGACGACGACCTCCTCGGCCTGCACTTCTACATACATATAGAGTATGTTCATATGCTCTACGATCATTACTTCCCCTCCGCTGGCGATAACTCTCTTGACGAAATGTTGGTTATTTCAAAGGGACAATGGATTGGTCATCCGAAGCTATAAACCTAGTGGCTGAGTCACGAGCGATACGTCGGAAATTATGAAATTATCGGCAAACAAGGGTAATCAATTAACCGATTGTATTTCAAATTTCCATATAATGGTAAAAATTTAAGAAATAAATGGTTTATTTAGGAATATTTAGATTGAAATGCCAGCAAATATTAAAAATGTACAAAGGTCTCATTAAAGATTCAAGCTCAGATTAACTCTAAACCAACTATTCTTTCTTTAATTTAGCAAATATTCGTTGGGTAAATATTAAGTGATAAAAAAGACTTAAAAAAGGAATGAATATTTTTTGAGACCATGCAATTTTCCTTCATTATTTTCTCTGATGCTAAATAACTCGTGCAAACAAGCTTTAAATTTGTTTAGGTATTCCAAAATGATATATTTTGTACAAACATGAATTTGTAATATCATAAAATATTTTTAAATAGCATAAAACTAAAATGTATTCAACGATTAAATAATGTTTATACACCCTGAAGTAAATTTTAAGCTGTAATCATAACTCAACAGCTAGTTTTATAGAATTTGTATTTGTTTAGAGCCCTAATTCTTAATCCATAAGTTGTTTACTTAAATTTAGTATCGCTCCTTACCTTTCAGTTAATTAATTACGTCAAAAGGTGGTCAACCTTTTTCTTCGTAGACTTCAAGTAATAATCCCATAGATTATAAAATCTATATTAAATGCGTTAATCCAAGTTTTCTTAGTTTGTTAGGCGGCATTATAAGTGATAATTATTAAATATTTGAATCATTTGATTTTGCACATTGATTTGCACTTTTTTGTTGTGTATTTTTCAAACACACTGTGAATAACTGTAAATCGCTTTTGTTTTATATTTATTTATATTATTTTTGCTTTAACTTTTTGTATACAACTCGCAAAGTGAAACCGTTGTGTATATAAATATATTTATATTTATGTCGATTTTGTTTTTATTTTTATTTTTGTAATCTTTTTGTACACTTTTTAAATATATATTTTTTCAATGATTTTGCCAAGGCTAGCTTGAATTTATTTATGGTTTTTATTTGTATTTTATTTTGCACAAAATATATATACTATGAGTGTAATCTGGGGAAATCATATAGTATTTTGTCAGAGAAACTGCTTGGGCGAGAATAATGAAGACAGGCATTAGCAAAGGGAATTTCGAATTTTGTATTTTGAATTTTCCAAAAAAGTGGGCAATTAGGGGACCGAAGTGGAAACGAAACAAAATATAAATAAAGATACGTTGGCGGAACGGACCGAATGGCGAAACGAGCCGACAATTGAATTACGAAACCCGAGCGATACACGACAGAGAGAGAGAGATCCGCCGAAGCGATGGCAATAAGAGAGAGGGGAAAGAGAGCGCCAGCCGGAACGTTTGGCAGTGAAACAGCCACACAAAAATTCCGCAACGAAACGGAGAAAAATTTCGTTTAATCTTCCGAAATTGTTAACAAACCTAAACTACCAATTATTCGGTTTAAGTTTCTATAGTTTTCTGCGTTAATTGTCGTGCATATCTTGCATATCTGAAAGATTCATTTTGGCGGAGGAAAAAACAACACGCACTCAGACACACACTCACGCCCGCACGCACACATAAACACACACGCGCACTTTGCTTTGCTTTTTTCTTTCTTATTATTATTTTTTTTTTGGGCAGCGCCAACTTTTTGTATTTATTTTTTCTTTTTGGCCAAGTGCTGCTTTCTGCGTTTCTTTTTCGGCACTTTAGTGACTTTCAGTCGATCTCAGTGGGCTTTAATTCCTGCCGAAAGGTAAATAAAGTCGGGCACGACACGCGCGGCGAACGGGGGGCAACGAGAGAGATAGAAGAGAGAGTGAGAGAGGGAGACACGTCGACACAGTGGATATAGCGATGTAGCTGCACCGCTCAGAGGCAACCTCACCAAACGAAATTCAAACTCGAACTGACGGATACGCATCTCACAGATACGGATATCCACCAGCTGTGTGACGTGCTCCACCGTTGGCTCTCTTGCGCTCTCTTAACTCGCTCTTGGCCCGCTGTGATGTCAATACCGCTATTTTACCGTCAAATTCCGCTTTTTGTTTAAGTGTGCGGGGAAATTTTGAAAAGAGTGGACAGATGTAGCGTTTCAAAAATATTTGGTATGTCTCTATTAATGTAAAACTATCAAGACACTTTATTTTATTTAAAAAAAATCGGTTTATTCCTAACTTTTTTCCCCTGAATTCGGTAATTTTTGTGTAGATTTGATAGCTTTTTGAGATCCAGCTTTTTCTGCTCAAAAATATGACATCACTGCTTTGCAGTTATTTTTCTCTGCTCACCTCACCAAGTGCCGGCATTTTCATTTTCGCTTCGTAAAACAAAAACAAAAGCAAACACAAAGAGCAAAGTAAATTGCTCTTAGCGCCGTCTTTGCAAATATTTAATGGCGGCTGTTTTTGAAAACAAAAACAAATGCGATCCTATTTTTCCAATTTTTTTAATATTTAAACATTAGTGCTTTTAAGCGTTTCTGAAATAAATTGGAAAGCTCAGCTCTAGCGTTTTTTAATCTTTTTTAATAATAAAAGTTCAAACTAGTTCGAGTCTCTATTAGCTGAAACAAATAACGATATAGCGATGTAAGAGAAAACTAACTAAAACAATTAAAAAAATAAAAATTAACACAAATAGATTTTTCTTTTGGCTTACATTTTGAAAATATCCAAATATAAAATTTAAACCAATTAAACTTAAGATACATTTTGTATATAAAAAGTTTTCTTTAAAGATAAATGTAATTGCAAACTAAAACCCATTTTCCAATGCTAAAAATCTATAGAAATATATTATCATATGATAACTTTTTTTCATTTCTAAAAAGACAACGGGAAAACGCAAAGGAAAATGCAACAAAACACAGCGTTTTGATGACGAAACACATGTTGTGTTTCTTTTTTCTTTGGGGCCTCGCCGCAATGAAGAGCGCCAAGCGATGAGCGTAGAAAGAGCAGAGCGAAGAGTGGCCAAGGGAGTAGAAGGGGAAGAGTGGAGCAGAGAGTTCAGTTCCTCTGTTGTAGCTTTGTAGCGCAAAAAAACCGAATTAAGCTCACACAAAACACAAAAATAAACAGAAAAAGTTGGAAAAGCTTTGCGACGACGATGTCGCCTTCAATTTCAATAGCAGCTCTAGCCGTTGAGATAGCTAGAGAGCGATTCGTACACCGATACCTCCCTATATACATAGATATAGATGCGTATATATACGCGTCGGCTATTTAGCTACTTTTTGTGTTTTGGATTTTTTGCGCTCATAAAAAAAGAATGCATTTTATTGCCAAAACTTGTCTAAATACGACTAGTCTTGATCCGCCTCATTTCTCTTTGTTGTTTTTTTAATCGCAATCATAATCATAAGATACATAAATTAAAGTTGGGATTGTTATCTATTTATGCAACTATTTAGCAGTTTGCATGAATGTTTCTCGCTTGGGTCAATAAAAATTAAAAATTTAAGTTTTCTAAAATTAAATAATAATTTATTAACAATTTTAGAGTAACTAAATAGAAAAGTCAAATGACTAAAACTAAATACAATAATTTATGATTATAATACCTTACACAAAATGGAATATTCTGATTGGATATCTTGGATTATATCCTAAAATACCGGCAGTTTCTTTCTGAATAGACCTTTCCAAGAAATTTTGTATCTATGAATTCAAAATCTTTAAAATTTTAAATATTTATCTATATTCCCATTACCAAGTTATTTTTAAAAATATTTATAGTTTTGGAAAATGTTTTTCCAGGGTTTTATTTATGCAATAAATATTTAAACAAATTCTAGAAATATTGTAACTATAACATGGTTAGGATATTGAGTATTTATAACCCACGTTAACTAAATTTATATATTTACAAATATCATTTAGAAAAAAAGGAGGCAAAATGCTAAGTCGAATGACTTAAAAAAACAAGTTATACGAATAATATTTAATATAATTTGCTCAATTTTTCTTATCCCATCTAACAGCTCAACATTTTTTTGTTCTAATCTATGAAATTTGTGTAAAAATCTAAAGCAGAACAAAATAACAAAACGCTTCAAAGGAAAACAAGAAAGGAAGCTAACTTCGGCACGCCGAAGTTTGTATACCCTTGCAGATATTATTTCATTGCATTTTATCTATACTTATTATGTTGAGAGTTTGACAGTTACAGTTTTACATTCCCAGTTTTACATTTTCCCTACACCTACCGATCGGTTTATATGGCAGCTATATGATATAGTTGTCCGATTTTCATAAAATTTATACCAAAATTCTGAATTAATAAAATAAGCTTATATTTTAGAGTAGATAAAAATAGTTTGAAAAACAACGAAGTTATAATTTTTTTTCTATTAATTTCCTGATCGTTCCTATGGCAGCTATATGATATAGTCGTCCGATTTTCATAAAATTTTTACCAAAATTCAGAAATAATATAAAATGGTCATATGTAAAAAATAGTGCACATATGTTGAAAAACAGCTAAGTTTTAATTTTTTTTCTAAAAATTTATCGAACATTTGTATGGCAGCTATATGATATAGTCGTCCGATCCGGCCCGTTCCGACATATATAGCAGTGAGAGCATATAGAAGACTATATGCAAAGTTTCATTCAGATAGCTTTAAAACTGAGGGACTAGTTTGCGTAGAAACAGACAGACAGACAGACAGACAGACGGACAGACGGACAGACGGACAGACGGACATGGCTAGATCGACTCGGCTGTTGATGCTGATCAAGAATATATATACTTTATAGGGTCGGAAACGTCTCCTTCACTGCGTTGCAAACTTCTGACTGAAATTATAATACCCTGCAAGGGTATAATGAAGTTAACAGCCCTTGCCAATGACATCATTTGGAGTTATGTTTCTTTTTTTTTTTTTGTGTTGCCCATTTCCTATATCCAACGTTCTTCCATCTCGACTCTATAAAATGAAGCTAAAATCGCGCGCGAGAAGTTGGCAAGCCAATTTGAGATTCGCCCCCTGAACCTGCCCTGCCTGCCTCTGCCTTGGAAACCCTTGGGCGGTTTTGCCGTTAACTCTTTGTCAACACTTGAGATTTTCCTTGGATTTTTCCGAGCCGTAATTATGCATGACAATTGTACATTTAGTGTTTGTTGTTTAGTTGTGCGGTTGGTCCCCCTAATGTTGTTGATAATTTTATGCACATAATGGCCTGGCCTGGCCAACAGCAGAAACCATTGCCAAAGAGGTACTTTAATTGCTGACTGTTTAAAAACTTGATACTTGCCATTTTCTTTTTGTCCATGTTTGCTTTTCGTTAATGTTGCAAACAATTAGAAACAAAAAAAAAAAAAGCGAAGAAAAATGACAGAAACAATGATGAATAGAGGAAAACTGGTGACACTTGACGACCACCCGGCAACCTGATTTGATCCCCCAGCGATTTTATGGCGAATCTCATCCGCGAATGGGGTTTATTTCGCATTTTGACTTTTACCTGAGCTGAATCAACTACTATTATTAATTCGTAGGTAGGAAGAGAGCAGGCAGAAAAAGTGAATTTTAAAAAACCAATTATAAAGTCCGCGACGAAGCCGTGAATTGTTAGAGCGCGGCATAAGGCGGCTCTAAAAATAAAAATTAAAACCAGTAGTTGCCAACGTGACGCCATAAATTTCAGTGTGTGTGGTGCCTCCCGCAGGCCCCCGCCAAAGTTCCCTAGGTTTTTGCCACGCCACAAAAAGCCAAAAATACAGCCAAAGTCGGGAACCCAAAAAACGAAGGTGTTTGGCCAAAAACTTCATGCGAATTTGATTGTATTTTTTCTGTGTGGTTTTCTTGTATTTCTATTTTCTGTTGTTGATTGTTTGTTTGCCAGGGCCCTTGCCTTGGATTTGTTTGCGGAAAACATTGAACGATTTTTTTTTATATTAGTTATGTATTTATTTATAGTATGTGAAAGGAAGAGACGAGTGCAATAATTTAGAAGCATTTAGCTTTGTAAATGATGTTTTTAATATCTAGCTTAAGATAATAATCAAAACAAGTATCTATAAAAAAAATAATGAAATAGTTTTATACTTTTGTAATGGCTTTTAGTTATGATAAAGAAGTTATATTTATTAATATATATTTTTACTTTTCATCCCGACACGCTTTTCAAAATTTGAGCCAACAAAAGTTTCCATTTGGCATTTAACAAATATTTATTCTCCTTATATTTGCTTAAATTCATATTTGTCTAAGTTTCAGCACACACGGCTTTGTTTCGATTTTTGGTGTTTTTGCACTTGTTTTTCAATGTTATTTATTTTATATTGTACATTTCTTTTGCTTTGCATTTGTCGCGTTTGCCTTTTTCTGGGCTTGCTCTCGAGCTGCAAGCTTCTTATTTACCAAATTTATATTTATTCTGGTTGCTCTGTTTTATTCGGATTCTATTTTATGCTGATGTCCACAATTCGGCACGTGTGGCAACAGAGAAAGCTAGAAAGAAACTCTGTTTTATTGTGCATTTCTTTGTTGGTAATATACCAAAACAAACATTTTTATTTGCTGGAGTTTAAGTCAAATTAATTCGTCATATGATATTGGAGATCATATTATATAGTAGATCTTTATCTGAATCTCTTTTAAATCCAACTAAATCAAAAGTTGATTCTTTCAAAGGGTTCAAAGTTTCTTTATTGCAGTTACTCATTTTGTTGATGCGGCTGGTTCAAGGAGGCTGTGTGAAGAGCTCTTTAATTAGAGTTGAGGAAGAAATTCCCATTGCCAGCAGCTAAAGCAGCAGCAGCATCTGAACACGGGCTGCGACACGTGCTCCAAATGTAAAATTGACAAGGTGACGAGGCTGGTGGAAAAGGTGAGCCGTGGGCAAAAGGGGGGAAGTTTAAAGTGTGAGAATATTACACTAAGGAAAAGAATTTAAAATTAAAAAAAAAAAAAAACAATACAAAGTCAACAAGAATATAGTAGATATAAATGTTCATTAAAGACACATTTAAGAAATAACATTTATCGAATTAATTAATTTTTGTCTAATATTTTAAATTAGTGTTCATAAAGAACATGTTTATATTTAATAATATTAAATTTTAAGGACTTAAAATATTTCAAATATGTTTTAAACCCAAAACTATAAAGCATTAAATATAATTAATTCACCTTCTGTATTTTCAAATAATTGATTTCATAAAAAACTTTAAATACTTTTGTTGTTCAGTGCACCTGAACAGGTGGAAAAGAGAGGCAGCTACTCTACTACGTGCTGATGTTGTTGTTGTGTCTGCATTTATGGAATTTTTTATGAATGATGCAGCAGCACAAGCGGCAGCAGCAGCAACGACACGGCAGCAACATTTGGCGTTGATGAAGTGTTGAAAGGCAACTGCAGGCGAGAGTCCTTCTTCTTCTTCGCCCATTTGTGTACGCTCTCTGCGCATTTGTTTATGAATTAATAAAATTTTAATTATGTTGCACAAATAATTGCTCACTTGTGCAGAAAAGCATGGAGAGCTGGCAAATAAGCTGCAGCAACGAAATGCAAAATGAAAACCGAAAACAAAACGATAAGTGTAAATAGGAAATGCCCATAAAACCGAGTCCAAAGTGCATTTTAATGAATAATTGATCGAATGTGAAATGGAATTCCCCATGGAAATTGCATGTTTTTTTTTTGCTCTTTTTAAATTTATAAAATTTAATTAAAAATTCCAAATGGCTTAAAGTAGAAAATTACAGAGATTTAAGAGAATATTTCTGGAATAAAATGATATATCTTAAGTTTTTGTTATAAATAGACATTTTTTATTTAAGTAAAAGGTTTAAAAATATACAAACTAAATGTATATACATTAATTTTTTATAAAAGCTCAATATACATGTTCTTTCTAAGCTCAACTCTAAAAACTGGTCAACTGGTCAACTTTTATTCAGAGAAAATTCTGCGAACTGAGGGCATCAAGTGACTGACTTCTCCTATATACACACCGTTTGCATTAAAGCTCCATACCAATTTTCTAAAATATTCTCACACATTGCGAAAGACAAAAATCCTCCGAAATTATGTACAATGTCTTCAAATTACACAAGTCTTATCATTTATTAAAATTCACAGAATTTATTAAAGAGCCCCCCAGCAAAAGCAAAGCAGCTGAAAGACCCCATAAAATAATATACATATTTAAATATATCGAATTTCCTCAAGTAAATATACAAACGAAGACCCCAACCGGTGCCACCGGAGAGAGGAAGCCACCGAGAGATATCAAACTATTTTGTACCTAATGTCCGAGAGGTTAAAGACACAGCAAATACCGGCAAGCAAAACGCCAAAATCCAAAATCAGAGGCAACAAGAAAAAAAAACAGAAAAGATTCCTGGTAAAGCTCAAATCCTGTTTACTTCCTTTTGAGCTACCTAAGCACACCGAAAGCCACAGAAGACGACGCCACTAAATCTTCTATAGGCAAGTTTTAGGAGAGATTCTTTGCAGCGGCGCATCCCATGGATATGTGGATATATCGCCACGACGAATCCCCTCTGCTTATGTACAGCTCGCACATTTTCATATATCGTCTCGTCGCTGATTTATTATTTACTTTATAAGAGATTCGGTTCTCCTGCGAAATCAAGTTTGGCTCTCGGACGTTTTATATTTTGATGTGGGGACCTAGGGGGTGTGTGTATTTGTATTTTGTATTTTTTTTTTTCGAGGATTTTTCTTAATTTGCGAGGGACGCGGAGATGAGCTTCAAGCCGCATCTATCCATTAGAAGGGAAGGAGCTTGTCTTCGCTTCACGGAAATCTTGTTAAATTTCGCTTGATTGAATATGCTTTTTATACTTCTCAACTATTTTTTGTTGTATATAAATTGATGTGAGCTTTTATTCTGTCAAATTTGACCACACACACAGCACCGCCTGGCGGTCGGTCCCATCATCAAAATATATACTTCAACTTAGAGAACGTATTTCCCTTGTAACGCGTAAATTGCAATCCAAGCATATATATCAACATTATAAAAACATATTGCTCACTACCTCTTGGCATCCCTCACCTTCTCCCTCTATTCTCGCCTCTTTTCGACCGCAGAATTTATGGCAAGGAAATGAAACATAAACAAGTTAAGGAAGTGGCCTAGAGCAATGCGAATTTTGAATTCACTTACTGATAGGTATTTTATAGAGATACGGAAAAGGTTATTAATTAAAGGAGATTGATATGAATATGTTCAGAATAGCTAGATTTATTTTATTTTAAGGCCAATAAAGAGTCAAGAACATTGTTTAAAGCCCTCTTCTTCAAGCTTTGAAAATTTTAAAATAAATTGAGACAACTTCAGAATTAAGAATTTTCCAATTAATATACTTAATTAAAACTAAACTTAAATAAAATTTGATTTATTTAGAAATTTATTCTGTAAATTTAACTATTTTGTATGTTACTTATAGGTAAAATTATTGATAGTCTACAACATCATTTGCAATCTTCTTTTATTTTGTACCAGGAAAGTCTTTTTCAGCTCAAAATCCTAAACAGTTTTCTTAATTTACCCACAAGTACCACTTTAATTAGAGAAACTTAAATATTATTTTATACATTTCCACTGATTTGCTCCCTGCAATTAAGTCACTTAATGACTTTCCTTTAATTTAATTCCGTTCACCTTTCTTATTTTTGGAATCTGCGAACAATGTCGAATCATAAGCTCTTGGCTATGGCAACGGCTTAAGCGCTTCGTGATATATATAATTAATTTATGTGCGATTCACACCATAACCCGGTAATTAATTGTATGATTCATGTTGGCCAACTCCCCCGGATAATGCCGAATAACCCCGTCGCTTGTGTGTGAAGAGCATTAGCTGGCAGCTAGAAGCAAAAGCGTGTTAGCAACGCCGGAGGAAAAGCCACCGAAGATTGCAATGAAGTCGCTACCTGGGTGGAGTTTTATTGTGCAGTTTCCCGCCCAGCCTGCCCGCCTGCCCACTGAAAATGGCATGAAAAACCGCAGAAAATGGCTGTACATTGGGTTTACAAGAGAAAAGCCAAGTTAAGCTAAGCTTGTCGTGTAGATGAAACTGGCTTTTCGCACAATGAGATTTATTTATCGTGATTGTGCGCTTAATTGAAAATTGTTTGTGAGCAGCGGAGAATTTCTGCGAGGCGACCACCGCCTGTGATTCGGGGGGCGCAACAGGAGTCGTCGTTCTCCCGGCCCATATATCACCATGACCCCTCTCTTAACTGCCTCTGCCTAGCGGTATTTTTAACACACATTTATTGACACACATTAAGGGTCGCTTCGAGCTTCCAGTTACCCAGAGCCAGAGATCTCGACCAGCACTCTTCCCCATTCTTCCGCCAGACAATTTGTCAACGACATGGCAATGATACAGCAACAAAAAAAGCTGGAAAACTCTAGCCAACTGTAGCAAAATGAAAATGTCAGAGGCAGTAACGGCAGCGGCAGCGGCAGCAGCAGCAACAGCTTCTCCCTCAATTCATCGAAATAGTTAAGTGGATACGAAGCGCCATGAATGGAATCCATCAACCGCCCATGGAGCCGCCTGGCATCCCTACTGGCAGCCAACCGACGAAGCCTTTTCAATCACATTACGGTATGCCGAGGCAGAGTCCTTCCTCCGCTTTCAGCGTGAATGGGTTGAGTTTCGAAATCCTTCCATTCCAAGCCACAGGGAGCTACTTAGCTACAACAAGCGGTATCTGGGGGCCAAGTCATGAAATGGAATTTCATATGAGGAGTTTCTGCAAGCCTTAAGTTTCCTTAATTGAGCTTTTCACAGAATTTGGGGTGAAATGATTAGGAACTAGAGTTAATTGTATGTTTTTAAATTAAAAATTAAATTTAAATAAATAAAATTTTAATTGTAAACTTATCTTTTTACTAGGACTTGAAAGTATATTTTTAAATTTTAAATACAAAATAAATAAACCTTTAATCCACCTGAAACCACTGTTTATGTAGCAAATTCTGCATTGGAAAACCCCAAAGATAACATATGTTTTCAGTTACCGCAACACTGTTTCAACGTCATTGTAATAAGGATTGGTATTATGGAGATCACAGCCACGTTCCATCCAACCAACTCAGTGGGTGGTCCCGGAAAATTCCAGGCACAGCTGGGAAGAAGGAAAGTACTTGAAGCGCCCCGTGGCATTCTTGAAATGAATGCGCCCACCCATTGGTGGATTTATTTCGTTATGTGAAATGCAAACCCCCCTCTTTAAAGGACTCCCACTCACACACACACACACAGACCGCTCAATGTCAAGTTATTTTGTTTCTGTTTCTGACTTGTTGCGTTTTCCATTTGATTGGTTGGCCGCAAAGCACGGGCCGGGTTTATGATATGGAAATCAATTTGCTCCTTTCCCACAATTAGAGCCAAGATTTTGGTGTGATGTGCAGCTGGCAAGGCCAAAAGCCATCAAGCAAAGCCGCCATAAAAACACGGCCAGGAAGAGAGCCAGGAAAACTTTATGGATGAGGGCGTGCCGACTGGCAAATGGCTGTTGGAAGGAGCAGCAGTTAAAACGCAAAGACACCAAGTCAGATGGCAAATAAGGACAGTGGTTATGAGGCTTTTTAAAAAGTTAAGATGTTGGGATGGTGCAAAAAAAAAAAAAGAGGATAATATAGGGAAATTATTTCCTATTAGGATGAAGAATCAAACAACAAAAAACCTATTTATATTCCTAATATTCAATTACATTAAATTTATTCAAGATTCATCATCAGTTTTTCTTGTAAACTTATTATTATTATTATTTTGTCCTTAAGTTTTATTAAATGTGTATTATGCACCACGGTTTTGGGACTTTAAAAGAACAAGCAATGAATCGTGTGAATTTTATGAGCTTGCTGAAATTTAAATGGATCTCCAATTTAATGACGAAACCGGCAGCGTCAAGAGCGAAAAGGTAGATCGTGCTGCAATATACATTTTTTTGTAAATATATTTTGTTGCTGCCAGAGAGAAATATACATATATTGCTGTGTGCATTTTCCGGTTTTCATTTCACCTTTTCCTTGCCTTCCTTCCTTCCTTCCTTTCTGCGACAGAAAACGGTTGAATCAGTTAACAACACCGTCTTCCCCTTAACGGGTGTCGCGTCTACTTGCGTCAATTACTTAATTTTAATGGCCTTTATTATGCATACACAAACACACACATAGACGAGCGTGGGGAGTCGTGGCGAAGCTCACATGAATATGCACACAGATTGGAAAGTGTAAAACACTCACATTTACATTTACAAGCCACATAAACAATCCCTGCAACGTTGTGGCCCATTAAAAAAACAGTCAACAAGCGGTGCGTGGCTTGTGGGTGGCTAGAAGCTGGGGACTATTCGGGGGGACAACGTCAAGGTTATGCAGGATAGAAGACTGCGATGGCAAAGATTCTATTATAAACATTACATATTTTATTGAATAATATAACCTTTGTTAAATAAGATATGCTAAGGTAAATAAATCATTTAAGTTGTTTGTTATTCTTATTTCCATTTGCATAAATTTTATTTAAGAGATATAAAGCATTTGAATTTTATGTACACTGTTTTTATTTGAAAGCACCTAAGTCGAAAGCCGAATAGAACATTTATAAACAAAGTTGGTAGGGCTTTTTCCGCTGTTTTATTAATATCACAAATAATGTAAGGAATATGAATATTATTTATTGAAGATTTAAGTTTATTGTTGGTATATATGCTATAAATTATAAAACAATTTATAAAATAATAAATCTAGGACAAGAAGGCCAACGAAATCTGTTAAAAATATGTTTAAAAGTTACCAATAAAATATTGTAAATTTTTTATCAATGCCAAAAGATATAAAGAAGGTGTAATTATTGGATAATTGCTCTCTTATTGTCCAGGCGACTATAGGATTTTTTTAAATTTTATTATATAATAGCAAGTTTATTTAATCTTATATTATATTTATAGAAAAATATATATTTATAAAAACTCAAACCAAACTTACCGAAGAAAATTGAATCTTAGCTGCAATTTATTTTCGCTGCCATTAAGTTTCCTAGGTTTTTTGTTCTTGTTTTAGGGTTTTCTTTGACGTCTTATGATTACACTTTCCGCACACACAAGCATAGAGGTGTATGAATTTTGTTTGTATATATTCCACTTGTTGCCAACGGCACACGCCTGTGTGTATGTATTTCTCTTCTTATATTTTCTTGTTGTATATTTATACCCTAACAGAGGATATTACTATTTTCAATTTAACCAGAAAATTAAGCATTTATGTGGTGCTATAAAGATACATCATTTGAGAGAAAGAGCAACGACATTACAATTTATTAGGCTACATTTATTCTTTATTATTTATTTTATTATTATTTATCGATTTAAAATGCATTGTTATTTTTTGTTTTTACCAATTCTTCAAATTTTAATTACTTGAAAATTTTAAATAAAATTTTTGCTAATTTCTTCAATTAAAGTTCAGTTTTTAGTTTTTCAAAAAGAAAGGGTATTTAAACTTCGTCACTCTTTTCTCGTATCTTTGCTTCTTGTATCTTTTTCTTCCTTTTTTGTTTATAACGCGTCTGCCGACGCGACGCCCAGCAACAAATAAACAAAAGCCGAAGGCGACGACAGCAACAACAAGTGACGCAGGTGTCGCAGGCGTGTGACGTTGTTGTTGCGCTTATTATTGTAATTGAAATTGTTATGGTTATTTAGCTTTTGTTTTTGTTTCTATGCTGCAAATTATTACTCAAAGAATCACCAATACCTTTGGACACTGGAGCTTCACACACAATTACGCACAAGCCCGTAAAAAATGGCATCAACTCGCACAAGAAACAAACGGACAGCGAAGAAACAATTTGTTTATAATTTTAGTTTGGCTTGAAATGCGACTGCCGTAGGGCTCAAATGTTGTTCACGAAACTACACACACTTAAGGGGGGACCAAAGAACGCAATTATTGCACTTGACAGAGTTTTTAACAAACACAAAAGTTAATATTTCGTTTGTAACAAAAGCGTAAGGTCGGCAAACAACTAAAAGACACACGGGTATTTTACAACACTGACACGAACAGCTGAGCGGGAGGAAAGTAGAGATGGGGAAACATTGGTGTTATCGGACATCGATGTTTTAAAGTAAAACTAATTGGAAATCGGATTCATCCTTTTGGTTGCAGTTCAAATAACTCGGAATTTTCTCCAGTTCCTAGAATTTGCAAGAGCTAAGAGGTGTTACTTTTATGAATACAGTTGACTTACAGTTAAGGAAGTTCCCCATTGCCACACATCCACGTCGTTTATGTCTTATAACTTTAAAGTACAACTATTAATTCGGTTCATAAATATATTTTATTGATGATGAAATACATCGAAAGTTACTAACTAATATCGATATTTCCAAAATGTTGTAAAACATCGATGCATCTATGTTTTCATCGATGTGTGTCCACCTCTAGAGCAGCTGTTATCTCCGGCATTTACCAACACTGCGCCACATGCTCATCTCGAATTAAATTTTGTTGCCTTTTGCGGTTGATTTGTCACTGCCCGCTCAACTCGCCAGTCAAACCCATCCATTTATACTAAATAACTAAATTATAAGTAGCCATGAGTGCCAGCGAGGAGTTTCAGGGCTGGCTGAACGACCAGCTGCGTAAACTCAATACGGACGAGAACGTCTTCGGATCGTACATCGTCGGCATACTCGAGGGCGATGAGACGACGGAGGAGAAGACGGAGGCCCTTGAAGGAATCCTCAGCGAGACGGGGGTAAGTAGGGCACTTCCAGAATATCCTCTCATTCAGTGTATCCTTATTCCTTCCACAGTCTGCTGATATCAACGAACTGGTGGCCACCATTCTGCAGAAATGGCTATGCAGCCATGTCAGCGCCGATGAGCCGCCCAAAAAAGGCCTAGACATCGATGTGAACGCCCAGCTGGCTAAGCTGCTGGAGAATCAGAAGCTCCAACCTGCCGTCAACAAGGAACGCGAGTACACCGAGGAGGAGCGACGCATCAAGCAACAGATACTAGCCCAGTATTCGCAGGTTACTATCGGAGAAATCCAGCTTAGCCAGTTCGCTTTGCTTAAAGAATTTGGATGATATAAGGCACTTAAGGCACCTTGTCCTCCAATCACTTGCCAAAGCAACCTAGTTAAGCTCCATCTTCCATCTAATGCTATCACATCTCTTTTCTTCTCTCTAGACCGCTGTGGTGAACAAGGACAACGATGATTCCGATTCGGAAAGCGATGACGATAGCGGAGCCCTTGCCAAGAACACCAATAAATCCGATGTCCAGGCTTTGGCCAAGGAGAAACGGGAGCAGGCCCGCCTGGATAGTGCGGCCAAGAAGCAGAAGGACAGGGACGACCGAGAGAAGCAAAGGCAGTTGCGCGAGGAGAAGAAGGAGAAGCGCAAGACTGTGAAGGGCGAGCGGCGCCGGTAGCCGTTTCCCGAAAGATGCAAAATTTTTCAGTCTTCTCTATTAAACCGATTTGTATACAACTTTGTATTTTTTGCAATTGAAACGCCAAAGTTATAAATTCTTTTGATTTTTACGGCTGTTTCTGTTTTCTTTAATTTACTAAATTAAATTTAAAGTGGTGTTCACATGGCTGCTGTTACAAGGAAATTGATTTGTGTCTAACGCTAACTTGGCCAACTAGTTTAGTTTTTAATTGCTAGGGAAAATGTTAATTCGGTTTGTATATTTAATAGTTTAATCAGCATCATTTGGCTTTTCGTCCTCGTCTTCCTCGGCATCGTCTTCTTTGTCGGATGCTGCGCTTGTATCTCTTTCCAATTGCAGCTCTTCGGAGATCTTCTTAACGGCCTCTAGATCCTGTAGCTTAATGCGTCTATTATTGGGATCCAAGCAATTGACTTTGACCTCTATGAAATCGCTGGTCTGCTGCTCATCCCAACTGGAATACTGTGGGAAGAGAAGGAAATAAGGATTTCAGAGGAATTTTTATATATTTTTTAGTATAACAGGATTACTTATATTAACACAAAAAATCTGGATAAATCTTAATAAAATAAAGATATTCCTGAGCTTTAAAATAATCTATTTAAAGTAAATTTCACACTTGACTGACTTACCACTGAACTAGAGGTAAAAAGCAGTTCTTCCTCCTCGGCTCCAGACTTGACCCGCAGATACTTCTGCAGGAGGGTCGTCTGATCATCCTTGCGCCATAAACACAAACGATTGTTCTTTAGCCAGTCTTTTTCCATGAGATCGGACTTCTTGACCAACAGATCCAGCTGGCTTAGCTTGACGAACTGCTTTTTCGGCGGCAGGCTTTGCGGCCTCTTCGAGGAGGTGCTGGCCGATGGATAGTCAAAGTCGTCGTCGCTAGGATCTGTTTCTAGGTCATCGTCATTCTCGGAATCCTCGTCGCTCACCTTGGCCATCCGGCGCTTGGCCTTTGAGGCCGTGGCCGCCGCCGATTTCCGCTTCCTGCCGCCGCCATCAGAGCCAGCTGCTTTGGTCGGACGCTTTTTAGTGGGCCGCCAGTCCTCCTCCGAGTCAGAGTCATCGTCCGGACTGAAGTCCTCCTCGTCGCTTTCCACAAACGTGGTGGTCACCAGCTCGGTGCGGCTACGCATCCTGTGGGCAAAAATTCTCTACTCCTGATGCTGCTCCAGTGGTGGACCGACCGCTTTTCCTGCAGCGGCTGCTGCTGCTGCTGTGGCTGCTGCGTCTCAAAGCTGACTGAAAATTTTATTGTTGACTCCGAAAAGCCCGCACTCCCTCACCCGCACAACGGGGTCTCTGGTTCGTCCTGTGAGGGTTGCACTTTGTCCTCTCTCACTCTCTCGCCATGGAAGCTTCATGACGAAGAAGCTTTCCGCAGTGTTGCATCTTTTCTAAAGGATTTGCGGAAAAGTTTCGCAAGTTAAAGCTTTTACAGCTTTTCTTTGCAAGGACCAATGACAATTATCCCGAAAGCTTTCCGGTAAATTTGCTGAACTTGATCCTTTGCATTTTCGGAGTTTTGGAGTAATCAGGTCAAAGCTTTATTTCTGGATGCATTTTTCCAAGGTTAAAGCTATATTTATTTATGGAAAGGATAATCTTATCATAAGGTTAACCATAACACTTATATTGTTTAAAATTTGTATTTATATTTTAACAAGTTTAATTAAGATGCAACAAGTTAGATAAAAAGCTTGATAAAATTGGTCATTAATTTGATAAAAAATTAAAAATTAAATATATGAACCCCAAAATTATAAGCAATTATAAAATATATTCTATATACAACCCACAACTTTTAATAAAAGTTTTACCATTTTTACAAGTAACAATAAATAAAGCTTTTTAAATATTATTCAATCAAGATCACACAATAATTAATAAATATTTAGGCTTAAATCCTAACTAGAATGACACAAATTACGATATAGGGAATGGACTTCAGAATCTTGACGCGGTTACGAATACTTATTTATCAGAAAATCAAAATTGTAGGAAACAAAATAACAAAAATACAAAAACAATGCCATACTTACTTAATCTTCCAATGATTATTGTAAAGTAAACCAATCATTGGGCCTCAGAGTATATTAATTCCACTTTCAAGAATCCATCTCTTCCTTAATAAAAACCCCACGCTTTGTTTTATTATTTCTTTAATGTATATTTTATTTAAAGATTTACATAAAGCTGGACATTGGAGCACACACACTAAGAGTACTACTACTATATATAATTATTCTCTACCTTCGTTGAAGTATTTTCTATGCATATAATTTCCAAAAACTTTCCATCAAGTTGACTAATTTACCGCTTATTTCCAATTTAAACTAGTTTGAGAAGCTAATATCATTCTCCCGATCTGCAATTTGGATTATTCTTAGACCTTTAGGCGCTATACGCGCGTGGGCGTGCCAAAGAGGGCCCCCGATCCGACTCCCGATCCCATTCCGGACCCAAGTCCTCCGTTATTCCGGCGCTGGGCTAGGGGCGAGGCTGGTTGCGGAGTCGGTCCATTGTTATTATTGAGGCGCCGCTGCTGGCTGTCGGAATAGGCGCGCTCTACAAGTTGGGGAGTAGTTGAGAGCGTCTCCTTTAGATTTTATATATATTTTTTTTGCATTATATTTCCGAAATCTTGTCATGCACAATGGTGGCCAAGTCAGCGGTGTTGTCTTTGTGTAACATGCACAGTTTGGTTTACTTTTTTTTGGGGGAGTTTTGGATTTACCACATATTTTCAGACTCTTCTTTAAATTGTTAACATGCAAAAGTAAAATTGTGAAAAAATACATTATGCATTGAAGGGAAATAATGATGTATGTAATGAACGCAGGATGTTAAGTTGGTGTTGGTTTTTTTTTTATTTTGGGGTTTATTTACAGTTACAACTAATAAGTGGTAAATTATAAATAAATATAATAAAAGGTTTATTAAAATAATATAAATAAAATAATATTTAACATTCTAAAACGTTGGCAAGCTATCCTAATGCATTTTAATGTAGTTCAAAAATAAAATCAAATTATCTATAATTATAAAATAAAACAAAAAGTCTAAGCTTCTTAAAAAAAATATTCGAATTATAATATTCATATTTAAAATTAAAAAATATATTAATTTCTCTTCGGATTTACAATTTTAAACTTTTTCTATAACAGAAGTTTACAGAGTTTCCAAAAATATACCTATCCTTTCATTCAAAAGAAAAATCCCAAAAAGGATGCCAAACTTAAAACATTCCATTATCTCTATTTAAAATACGATTAATTACATTAAATAAAATGTAAAAACTAAGTAAAAATTAAAGTAATCTCCAAAAACCAATTAGTTTTTTTATAACCAACCCATAACCATGCCGGATGAGCGATGAGTGATGCAGGCAAAGCCATATAAGGCATCCAACTTACCTCGGAACTTCAGGCCCTGGGCCTCATTGATGATGGCAGCCAGTGCTGGATGCTGATACCGCTCCCGGAATATGGCCGAGCCGTTCATCCTATCCTGTCCGCCATTGCTGTTGCCATTCAAAGTGCCGCCATTGCCATTCCCATTGCCGTGGTGCATCATCATCAGCTTGTGCTGCGGCGTGTGCTGCGGTGTCAGTGATGTCGGAGGCGTGGCATTGCCATTCTTGTAGTAGCGATTCTGGTTGGGATCATAGGAGGCCACCTGCTGCGGCACCTGCTGCTGCTCGTGGTTCTGGTTCAAGCGATTGGCCATCTTGATCGAGGCACAGCGCTCCTCCTCGTTGTTGCGCATCTTGAGAATGCGCTGGTCCTGCACCGAGTATCGCGATCCATGCAGAGCGTTCAGCTGGTTGAGATTAGTCACCTGGCTGCTCAGCTTCTTGGCCCGGAAGCTGCCGGCCGGCGAGGATGAGTTGTTCAGGAGAGTGCCCCGCGAGGAGCTGCCATTGGTCTCGGTGCTGTCCCGGCTGGCCTCCCGATAGCTCGAAGGGCGGTGTGTCGAAGGAGGCGTGTCCAGGCCACTATCATGGGCCGAGCAGTCCAGCTCCGTCTTGGCCAGGCCGGCATTACTGCCGTTGTTGCCAACGGGCAGCATGGGTTGGACTGAGGAAAGGTATAAAATTATTTATAAATTTTATATATTCGTTTATAAGCTAAATTTAAAACCCACCTGAGTGCCTCATATCGGTGGGCGCCCTTGGCTTCCTGTACAGCCAATCTCTGTCCAGCTCGTTGCCATTGTCCGGCGTGGCGCTTACTCCCCGGAAGAGCCGGGGCCGCCTCAGCTGCACCTCCGCCTCCTCCGTCTCCTCGTCCACCACCTGGTTGGACCCGAAGCTGCTGTTGATGAAGATCCTTCGTGGTGAACCATACAGAGCTCCGCCCTGGCTGAAGCTATTCTGGGCCGAGACATAACCATTCGAGTAGCGGCTGAGATTCGCGTTGCTGTGATGCGGAATCTTCTGCGGCGTCGAGTGGTTCGTGCTGATGCCGCTCAGATGGTGATTGTGGTTCTCGTTGTTCAGGGCGCTCAGATCCGGTACGGAATCGGAGAATAAGAAGGGATTGGCTCCGGCATAGCCATTAAGGCTGCCGGCTCCGATTTTGTGTCGAGCCAAGCCACCGCCAGTTCCATTGGTCATCAGCCAGTCATCCAAGGCACTCGAGTAAGTGCCTCCCAGACCAAAGTGCTGGAACTGCAGTGAGGCATGGGACACGGGGGCAGCCAAGGAGGCACGTGATCTGGGTCCCTGGGCGATCTTCAGGGCTCGCCTTCGCTCCTTGGAGGTCATGGTGCACTCCTGGAAATAAGTAGATTTATTTGTTTTAGTTTGTTTTAGATTTTCCCAAAGAAAACGTTGTTTTAAAGACTCAGCCATAAAAATTCACCAGAATTTGTACATATTCCATGGCCACTTACCTCCAAAAGCTCGAACCAGTCCTCGAGGCCATCGTCGCAGCGGAGGAGAACGCGACCCTCGCGCCCCAGTAGCAGTCCAATGGCGCTGTAGGAGCGACGATTCAGCCACTCCACCTTCTCCACATCCACCAGCTTGACCTGGAGCGAAACCGCAAAAACAAAAAGACAATGCCAATTGGTTAGACAATCAAGTTAAAGGTTATGTAAACGTTTTTCCGCTGAATGTTAAACAAAAAGATTTGCCCGCAGTGGGAAAGAGGTCTCTGGGGGTTCATTTCAGATGGTTAAAGAACAAATGGCTATAAAACATATATTAAATATGTTTAGGTTGGTAAATAATTAAAGTATCTAGAGTTTAAAGTTCACTGAACTACTTCCAATACTATCAGCTTTATTTTATTTCTTAACTAACTAAAATAAATGGCCGCACACTTATTTAGAGTAAGAACTTTCTGTTCTAACAACTTTTTCTGAATAATGCACCAATTAAGTGACAGGGCCTGGGCTTCGGTCTAGTCTCTGGCCTCGTTGCCTGTGCATTTTGCAACTCGGTTAAAAGTCATTAGGCCAGGAGGCAGCCCTGCAGCGAACCGCAAACTTTTTCACCATGCGGAAGTTTTTATTGAACTTATTTCTGTTGTTTTTTTTGTTTATGGGGTAAAACTTAAAGTTTGCCACCGATTCATCGGGGCTGCCATCTCTCTCGCTTATGGCCAAGAACTATGTGGAGGCCATTAGGCAAATATGTCAGCAGGCCCTGGCCAGAATGTAGCGAGGGGAAAAAGCCAGAAGCCGAGGAGCGTGTGGCAATTAGCCAAGTTATGCGGCCCCTGTAAGTTTTCCCGGCTCTTTCTTCTTTATTTATTTCATCTCTGGGCTCGCTCTGCCTCTCTCTCCGTCTAATGGCCAACATAATTAAGTTCTTTAAGCGATCGCTTTTTATGATATATATCGCCGAGGCAGCAGATGGAATATGGAATATCGCACAGAGAGCTTTGATGGATGAATCGCTGGGGATTTGTTCTTGTCGCGATCAAAGATCAAAATGGATACTCTCCTGGGAGTCGTACAACCTAAGTGCTCTGTGTGGGCGTAAACCAGCAAGAAATACATCAAATTAACATATTTATGATATTCCATGATAATCCCAAAGAAAAATATGCCAGATTACAAGCGGAGAGCGTTTAGGAAAGTCTTTAGATAGAGGCGTTTATAAATAAATATGTATCTTTTGAAGAGAATTTAGTTTGTTGCTCAATATACTTTACACAAAATTAATATTCATTGGGTTTGACATTCCCTGGAACTTATATATGCTTCGATATTTCATTTTCGTGCTTTGCATTGGTTTTTTTTTCCGTTGAAACTTTCTTAACTTTTGCCTCGATTTGACCTCTTTCCCCTTCGCAACTCTGACCTCACACTCTCCAAAATGTGCCAATCGATGGCTATATATTTTCCAAATTTCCGCTTTACGTTTTGGTTAACAAATCATGGGCTCAAGGTCGATATTGATCGGCTGGTTTGGCTCGCCTGTTATTATTTATTATTGTTATTTATGAGTTTTATGAACAAATTCCATTGTTGCCGCCTGCCGTTTCATATTTTGACATGGCTAATAGCATGAGCTGTCAAAACTAACACAAAAGCTCAACGCACTGGGCAATTGGTACAGATATTTTAACATTGCAGCTTAGTTTTTTTTTTATTTGCGAAAGTCTAATTGAAATGATACGCGTGGCGGCTTTAAGGTTAAATATAATCAACAGATAGGGGCTATAGATTTCGATATAATTAATTTAAAGGAGTGCTTTATAAGGGTTTATTTGAAGGGGATTATAGTCATTTTTAAGTGCCAATTCGTGTTTAGTTTGTGCTTTTATTTGGACAGTTCTGATTTACTTTAAATACTAACCAAGCTTAGAATTCATCTTTGATTTTCTTTAAATTTTTAATCAGAGAAACTGAATATTAATAAACACTTTAGCTTCAGTATCCCGAGTTGCACTTCATTGCAACCCAATTAATAATGCTCATTAACGTTCAGCAGACGGAAATTGCATTTCCCCAGGCTCATTTTCCACCCACACGGGAGGGGGAGACAAAAATCAATATCGCTTTCAATCACTGTCAAAGTGCAAAGCTGCAAAATTCTCAGGCAGGAAAACTTTGCAAACCCGCAGGTATCGGTATTAGTAACAGCCTCCACCCACTTTCATCACCTGTAATTATGCTCGATTGATTTCCCCCAGGTATTTTTCGTTTCATCTCTCTACTCGTCAGAGGAATGATGGCAAATTTTATGCAAAATCAAATTAAACAATTAGACAGAGAGACCTGAGAGACTCTTATTTTTTTTATAGCCTAATTGATTAATGTGATTACACTGGGCTTGGGCGTTATTGAATCTTTTTAGTGTCGATGAAACATAAGTGAATGCAAAAAAACGATCAAATGAGATGCCGCCTTCCTAATGACTCAAAATCAAAGACATTTTCTGATTTATATTTTTTTTGTTCAGTGACTCGTTCATGGCCGCTTAGGCGCGTGTGGGTGCTACGCTTCTGACCATTTTTGGTAGAAAATTTATTTGGTCCGAAGGTCAATACTACTTGCTGGCTGTTTATTTGATTTAATAGTGGCTGGGAAAATAGCTGAAATATTGCATTGGCTTCTCAGTTGGTTTTTCGAATAAAAATCACAATTTTTGTGAAACCAATTTTCCAATTCTTTTCTAGTTGAACGAATTCCTGTTCGTAATTTCTTTATAAATGTTTTCCCTCGCATTAAATAAGTTAATCTCCCGCACGGTGCGGGATTTTTCAGCATTTAGTTCCACCTATGTCATTATTTTCCCCCGTGTCTGCTTTTCACAGTCCCCTGCCTGCGTTCTTTTCCTCATTTCTGCTTATTTACTTTGGAAAATTGCCCGCACAACAACGAGAGCGTTTTTCACTTTGTTTTATTTGCAAGAAGACGAAAAAAAAAATGTATTTTAATTTAAAATTAAACTGTAAACAACAACAACCTGCTGCCGGTGGCATTGTATCTCTGTGTATTGACACTGCTTTTAAGAGAGATTTTAGCAGAAAAGTGCCAACAAAAAAACGAAATAAAATTTAATTCAACGAAAAACGGGAGGGGAAGTCAGAGAGAAAAAAAAAAAACTAAAAAGTAATTTTCCCATGATCTCTTTCGTTGCAGCAGCAGTTTTATGTGCATTTTCCTTATTTGTTTAAACAGCAACAAAAACAACTACAGCATTAATGTCATAGCCAACAACTACGACCAGCATCAGCTGAGGCAATGAACAATTTCACGGCAATCGTGTGTTAAATACTCTGACTATTGTTAGCTTTAACTGAATGGTAATGGGGTCCAGTGGGAGATTTAACAATGTTAAATAAAATAACTGAATTTTTGGGGATATATTTTAGTAGCTAAAAATTTTAGAAACTGAGGCTAATAATTATTTGAGCTTAATTAAAATAAAGAAAAATTATATATTCATTTTATGGGAAAGAATTTTGTATTTTGTGGCCCCTATTATGATATAGCAGGTTTTCAGCTGCGAAAAGAATTGCCTACTTTTGGGCATCACATTGTATATTGCTGCAGAGTTCACTGTACTCTTGGGCGACACTTTAAAATAATATTTAATAAATTAATAATAATAATTAAATTTAAATAAACAGTAATTAGACTCGCTAAAAAGAGTTTTTGATGTTAAAAAATATTTTCTTTAATATATTTTTGTAACAAAAATATTTCTTTTCCAAGAACTCCCTTCTTATTTATATTCAATCCCATAGAGCATTCAAATTTCGACCATTTCCCATTGAAAACTATAGTGTTTTTGCTTTTGGGGAGTTGTTGTTGCTATTGCAGTGGTTCCTGTTTGTGCGTTTTGTTGCTGCCTGTGTGCAATATTTGTCCGCTTGCCTTCAGTATTTCTCTTATTTGCTTTGTTTTTCATCGCAAAGTTAAGAGGAGAGGCACTCGAACACAAGTCTGGGGAGCGGGAAGTCCCCATCCTAGATGGAAGCGGAATGGAGTGGAGCAAATAGTTGGGCAAATTAACATGCAGTAGATGCAAGTTTTAGCCAATTAGTTGAGCTTAGCCAAAGTTGGATTTAGTTTTTCTCTTCCCCTTCACGATTTGTTTGTAAAAACAGAAAATAGAGTCTCCCAGACGGATTTCAATTGCAGATTGCCTATCAATAGAGACCCCCCTACACGGACTGATATCTTTCATCTATCCAACTGAAAAGTCAATTGCAAAACGTGACTCGATGTGTCTGGCATTGTCAACCGAAAAAGACTTCATTTATAAGCCGAAAGGTGTGTCCTAGCCCCCTTGTATGCCACCCTCCTTCATGAGATCTATATAGTCATGGGTTTGATTATAATGCTGGGCATAAATCTCTAGCTCTGGCTGCAATACAACTTGGCACAATGAGCAGCAAATAAAAAAGTTGGCTTGACACTTCAAGTGGGAGATAGATTATTGTAAGAGGGGAAATATGTTAATTTAATAAACTTTAATTTTTCACTTACCTTAAAGATAAACTGTCCCATATCCGAGGCCCGTTCGTTGGCTGAACCAGAGGCTCTTTTGAAGCAGTGCAAGTAGTCACGCGTGAGCACAAAGTATCTGAAAGAGTAGGAGATTGGCTTTAGTCACTGCAAATCCGTTCACCAGCCAAGTGGTGGTGACCTTTAAATGTACAAATATCGGATGGCAGTCCTCAGTTAAAGGTCAAGCCCAAATCCGGCAATCATCAAACAGTACTTTCCAATACACAAATTGCCATCAATTGTGTTGGCTGGAGCGGAGCCCTTCCCCCTTGATGGCATTTTCGGATATGTTATTAATAAATCATAAATCATGCGCAAAAAAAAATGTATATATATCTTTAAGAAGATGAATAAAAAGTATGTAAAAGAAATCCGTGCCTCAAGTTTTATGACTTCCTCAAGACGATAATAATAATAATATTATTATTTTTTGATTTTATCGCTTTGCAGCAATGAAAATCGGTTTTAATAATGTGCCCAGCATTTTTTCGCTGCACATAAATCCCAGCCTCATACATTTTTTAATAAGTTGGAAATATATCCAAAAAGTTCTCAGGCTTAGACATTTGAAATGATTTTCGGATTGGATAATGGCTCACTTCCCTGATGGAAGTTCTCATTTTGGTTTGCTTATTAACGTGGTCAAGCAAATTGAGCGAAAGAAAATTGTTTGTTGTTTAGTTCCACGGAAGAGTTAAACGCTTTTGTGGGTTTCTCGGTTTGCTTCGGTGGGTGGCTCCGCGAAGTAGCAGAGGGGAGGGGCTTTCCTTGGGAGATAATGATCGGTTCTGTTATTAGTTGAGCTTGGTAAATGGTGAAGGCATGCAACCAACTAATTATTTGGCCTGAATGGGTGTGGAGAATCTAGCCATAGACAGGGGTTTCAAGAATTATTGGGTTAATGAAAGTTATAATAACTTTTATTATAACATAAATTTCTTTAAAAGTTTTATTGTTTTTATAATGTATTTCTTCCATTAAACTAGTTCTTGAATAAAATAAGAGCCTTTTGGATTGGTTAAATTTGCTTGAAATTTTAGTTTCATATTGATTACTTGGAACTTAACAACAATAAAACTATTTTTTCGTGCTTAATTTTAAGCAAATCAAGTGTCAAAAATTAATAAATTATTTCAAAAATATTTCCACAAATCTCCAAACTTAATTACCATCACTTACATTTATTAAATGATAATTTTAATTATAACAAACATGAAAAGTAAATATTGGCCAACCAAATCCCACGGGCTTAGTTGGTCTTTAAGTGTCAATTAAAAATGCACCGAAAATGATAAAATGATAAGCGATGAACGTAATTATCGGTTCAAAGTGCCAAAAGAGCCGAAAGTCAAACTAAAACACCGAATTGCATTGCAACATAATTAAATTTCAATTAAATGCAGCAGGGAGTGGAAAATATAAACAAAAGAGCCGTCAGTCGGATTCCCTTTGCCCGATTTCCCCCTATTAGCATTATCTGGCAAAAGGACGAGCATGCAGCAGCCACTGTCAATTATGCCCTTTTTCGCAATTAACAACCCCTCTCGGTGGTTGGGAAATATTTTTGCATATTTCACGGGGGTCGGGGGTCCCGCACCGATGAGAGGGGGCGTTGTCCACGTCCATATCTGGCTGAAGCACAGAATGCAGATTGCGGTGGAGGTAAATTTAAAAGCGCTTAACATTTATGCATCCCCACTCGAGTGCACAGGAAGAATGGTTAGCTTGGCATTATTAATTATGTAAATTACAAATTTTAAAAATGTATTTATTACAATTTATCATTAATTTAAAATTAAAAGCTTCGAAGTAACGATTTTAGCAATGTTTTTTGAGAAAATATGTTAAGAAAATAAGAGAAAAATATTTGTAACATTTAAAAACCAAATAGTTGTAGGGAAAATTATATAATTTAAATGTTCAAGCTTTAATAAATACAAAAGTATTGATCTCAGTGTACTCACCGTTCCTTCCAGCGGGAAAAGAGACGATCCCTTTGCTGCCAGAGCAGTCCACGCTTAATGGGTCCTGTCATGGAGGCCACCGGAATGCGTCCTGCCAGCAAGGATTGCTGCAAAAGTCGAGAAGAGAGAGAGAGAGAGTTGGTGAAATTGTTGCTGATTGTGCATTCTTCAAATTTAATTATGGGAATATTTTTGCCTGTATGTGGGAGTATAGTTAACGCATTTCTATGCCTCAGCTGTTTTGCTCGTAAATTCTTTTATAAATTATTAAAAAAAAGAACGCAACGCCGGCATGAAAAAGCCAATTTCCCACACACTAGACATGAGGCGGGGGAGTAGGAGGAGCTGGTGGAGAAAGCGAGGCACTCTCGTGAGCCCATGATTAATGTTGCTTTAAAAACGCTGCCACTTGCGCCACTTTTCAACCCCAACGCCCTCTGGACCCCCTTTAAGACCCAAACCCCGTCGACTTGTACCATTACTCTGCCATAAATTCTGTTTGTTGCCGTGCGGTTTGTTGTTTTGGCTTTATGAGCATTAAGGCAATTTATTATCAACCATAGTGTTATAATATTTTACATTAACAAATGTTGCACGCTGGCGCGTCCTGGTTTATCCTGCGTAATTATCATGTATCTGCAGCTGAATGTGCTTTTTGCGGTTGCTGGATTAATTTGGTATTGAAGAATAAAGATCATTAAAGATCAATAGATGTGGTTATGATTCAGAGATTAGGATTTAAAATATGAATAGATCAAGTATTTTTAAATTAAATATAAATATTAACAAAATAATAACCCTATTTCCAAACAAACTTTCTTCAGAGTTCAAAATATACTTAAATAAACATTCAAACATTCCGAAACCAATTTAATAACTCAATTTGAACTTTATTCACCGACCCCTTTGGCGAATCAACAGCTTTTTGTCCCCACCAAAAGGAATGTCAAACATTTCGTAGACATAAAAAGCCAAAACTTGGACTCGAAACGAATCGAATCGCAGCCATCCGAAAAGTTAATGAGATGCTCGAATGCCCGGAGGCAAGAGCCACTGTCGAAACAAAACAATAAATGAAAAAATCTATCAAAATGCTAACGGGTCGTTTTATTTGCGATTTGTGAATTGACAAAAGCGTGAAGCGAAAATCGAATTATAATTGAGACGAAGCGGCGGCACTGAATCTGTTTGGGTAGCTCCACCAAAGTGGCAGAAACAATTTTCGGCCCAAAACAAAAATCTGGCAAATGCCCGAAACGAGGCAATAAATCTCTGGCCGCTGAAATTGAAGATACTTTTCTTGTTTTATCTGCCCGGGACCATCGCTCTATCCTATAAATGGAATGAAGTTCTTAGCCAGTTCTGCTCAAATTAATGTTAGTCACGAGTTCTCCAGGCGGACAAAAGCCGGGCTGCCGGCCCAATATGGTCAAGACGACAGGGGAGAAAACGCGACTGAAATGGCTAAAATGGCGGAGAAGAAAGAAAGAGTTTTGTGGCGGACAATTCGCAGCAAAAGGGAGGCGGCAAGAACTTTGTGCTACAAAAAAAACAGAAATTCAGCTGAAACTTAATTTGGCGCATTAAAAACTATTGTGTGCCCGGAGAAGAACAGAGACCGAGGTACTCCAAGTAAAAGAGAAAGGACGAAACGTGCTGCAACAATTTCAGTTAATGAAGAAAATGAGTTTGCTTTTCGAAATTCTTGGGGCCCCAATTTTGTTGCGGTTTTTTATGTTCTGCTGTGGGCGGATAATGCACTTCTTAGCTGTATTTGTGGGTTTTTTTTTCCACCAAATTAAATGGAATTGTGTGTCAAATCAATGGCTAACGAGAGGTAAAAAAGTTGAAATTATAAACTTTAGATTACTTTACTAACAATAAGAGATATCTTTATCATCAACAAGACCTACCTCTATTTACCTTTTTCCCTCTGACTTTATCTTTTTCAGTTTAGCTACCTATTTGCCTTGTTGGAGATAAATTATCATGCTTTATCTTTGTTTAAACAGTAATTTAAATAAATAAATGTATTTTTAATTAGCAAGGCAAGGCTTGCATTTCGAGCATTAAGGAAATACAACAAAGAACACACAAAGAGATCAGCAAAGTTATTTAAGTTTCCATAAGCCAAGTAAACTTTGTTTGCAGTTTTTGCCAGACATTTTTTTATTGTTAATTAATATGGAAAAAGATGACGTAGTTTTTTGTGTGTGTGCAGTGCGCCTTTCGGGGCAATTGTGTAAGCCACATACAGACATGACTTCAATGGCTTAATGCCCTCATTTTGATTGCATTTCATGTCATTATTTCCCCTGTGTGTGTGTGAAAACTTTAGCAACTGCTGAAAATTCCTTTTCTTCGCTTGATTATTTATGCTGCCAGTTTTACCGCAGTGGTAAAAAATATATATATATCTCTGGTATTTCGTTTTGATTGCCTGCAACTGGGCTTATATAATTACTTGGCCAGGTCGGGCGCCCCCTTTTATGGCTCAGGACAGAAAAAATCTCAGTTTTGATGGATTCACACACACCCAGCCAGTATTGTGTGTGACGCCAACACACAGAACCTGCTGCTGCTGGCTCTTCAGACACTTATGAATTGTTAATTGCTCAGTTTGTCTCTTGATTTCCGTTCACCCAGCCCAAATGTGTCATCATCATCACCATCACCATCACCACCACCACCACCATTGAGAGTTCCATCCGCAAGTTGTTCCCAATTTATTGGGCATCCCACTGGAGTGATTTATAACGATTTCCCTTCGTGTAATCAGGCAATACCCATGCAAAATCTCACACATTTGTCATAAAATGTGGAAAATTTCCTAGAAAGCCCAAAAAAACCCACGCCTACATATGTATGTATTTATGTGTATATTCCATAATTATATGCCTTATTTCCGTTGGCCCCAAAAAACCATGTCCATGGGGGCCCTGAAAATGTTCCACGTTTCGGGAATTTTATTTACATGTTCAAAACGTGACGAAAATTAAAATTGAATTCAATTTATTTCAATACTAAATTATGTTTAATTTCGGTTGGGTTTTTTAGTGAATGAAGTCATAATTTGTTTGACGAAAGGCATAAAAAGTTAACAAGTTATCAAGTCAATGATTTAAATACAGAAGAAGAATATATATTAGATTTAAATATCTATTAAACAATTTTAATTGAATATATTTTTGTGACTAGAGTTAAGTCAAATTTCAAAATATATATAATTGTTTAATAATTCAGCTTTAATTATCCTCTTTCCCCTAATCCCTCTCCATTCATATTTTCTATATATTTCCCCCACTCTTAAAGCAATTACAGTTTGTAAAAAAAACTTTTAAAGCCTCTCTGCCTTTGAGTCAATGACTTTTACAACAAAAAAAGTTTTTTAATTTAATTATGCGCACACACATACATACTTAGACACAAAACTACTTTTTAGCTTTGGCTCGGGTTCAGTGAAAAGAACACACAAAGTGAAAATTTTGTGCAACAGCTGGAAATCTAAGGGAAGTTGGGCTCGAAGCCGGGGAAAAGGAAAGGAAAGGCGAAAAGGTGGGCCAGGAGTTGCTTTTTATTTAATAAATATTTTTTCTCTTTTGCCAGTTGAGAGCACAGAAAGTATTTATGACTTTGCTGCTCGTTGGATGAGTTAACATCAAAAGGCAGGAAAGTAAAGTAAAAAAATATTAAACCGAGGGAAAACAACGGCCTCTCTTTGTGAATGTTGAGCAAAAGTCAAATATAATCCGCAAATGAAAATGAAATTCAATTTGCCAACACAAGTCATGTTGAAACAATTGGAAAAGGCAACAAAAAACCAAAGGAAAATATTCGACGTTCAAATGTTTGCTCTGTTTTAATTGAAAGTCAACTAAGAGTTGAAAGTTGCCTTTCAATATGTCGTTTGCTTACCCAATGCAAATCCGTTGGGAAAATCATCTCGATTTCAACGAGATAAAATATTTAAAATAATCCGCAAATAGTCCAAGGCTTGACTCGTTTGAGAAGCATTTAACAATGAAATCCTTTCAAGAGTTTGTCGTTTTTTTTCGTTTGATTTTCGACTGAGACCGCAGTGGTTAAGATCAGCCCGTACCGCACCGACATCCATTGACGACTATTCAAAAATTCTGTTGAGCAAAGATTTTCACGACAGAGTCCGCCTAAACATTTATTTTGTTTTTTTTTTTTCCCCATCACATATGGCGAAAACAAGCCCAGTTCACGGGTCCGTCCCGTCCCGTCGTCGACGCTGTGTGTTCTACACATGCTCGTGAGCACATGCAAAAAGTATCTGAGTGTCTGTGGCCGAGTATCTGTATCTCTGTATCCGAGCATTCGAGTATCTGTTGCGGCGCATTGTCGTCTGCCGTGACGTGACACACATGTGGGCAATTCTAAGCAGGCAGCAGCCAGCAGCAGGCAGGCCATGAAGATTTTCGCTGTTGCTGTTCTTGTTTTGGCCAAACATGTGCCTACGGTTTTTGGCTTTTATGGTTTATGTGTTAATAAGGCGACCTTCATGACCAAAGAGCTGAGATTTTTCTACGCTTCTCGAAGTCATCGTTGCTTGCCAAACGCAACATTTTTTTTTGGCTGGCGATGTGGCAATGGGCGTGGTAAATGAATAAAGAATGGCTTTTTTATCTGCTTTGCCACATCAAAGATGTGTAGTATTTACGGTCAAGTTTCTCAAGAATTCATTTGTGCCAGGCATTAATTCAAAGGAAACTAAAGGAGTCTAATTAAGAATGATTCTGATTAAGTATAGTGAGGAAAATTTGCTAGAGTTTTTGAGGAGAAATAAATCCTAACAAAATGTTGAGACATTTAATTACAATTCAGTGGTTAATTTTGGTCTAACAATTTAAGGAACATGGTTTTAGTTTGGAATTATAAAGCAGAAGTAGTATCTAAACCTATTTAATCCTATCCTATTATTATCTTAGCTGCCAGAAGAAGAACCTACTTGGTCAGAGGTCTAACATTTATACCTAAAGTCTTTTATACCATAATACAATTAAGAGTATTATCTTGTATGTTATTATAAGATGGTTTCAAAGTACATATCTCCTTTGATAAGGACAAAAAATAATCACATTTTTTATGGTTTTATGGTTACCTTTCCCCTTAAGCCTCTTCCCCTGCAGCAGTCATAACTCACCTTCTCCTCAAGCATTTCGCCACATCGACCTTCATCCGACTCCGAGGTACCCTTCAGCCTACCCAAAAATATAAATTTTTTCATTTTTCGGGCCCTGTCTGTCTGACATTCTTGACTCAGAATGGCAAGCTGCGTTCCATTACATTTCGTTTCGTTTCCTTTTTGAATGGCCTGCTGCTGCACACACATAGGACTTGTCTTTTCAAAATGCATTTGGCAACGGGAAATGGAAAATGGGAACTGCCTCAGTGGGGAGGCTGGTCATAGACAATTTCAAACCCAAAAAAAATAAAAAAGAACCTACAAACGCGGCATGTTCGCACGATAAAAAACGAAGAGATCCTGCCGTGCAACAACAAGAAATGAATAAGAGAGCAGAAAACCAAAACAAGAATTTCAGTTGTTCTTGTGGTTTCTCAGAAATTCATCATCATCAAGTTTATCATCATCATCTTTGGCATCATGTTTGATGTGGCCCTGGCCCAGGAGGCGTCGTTGGGTCTGCCAAAAAAAAAAAAAATAAAACTAAATGAAATAAACCTAGAGTGCCATGTGTGTGTGCAAAAAAGGGAAACGAGAACAGGAACCAAGGCGTAGCACAAGGCGAGACCGCCCTTGAACTTGGGCCAGGAAGTGTTGGCCCATTGCCTGTCAGTCTGAATGCTCAATCTCTTTGATCGTCTCGAGTTAGGGTATTCTTAGGGTGCCATTAAAATTAAGATTGAAGTGCTTTTGCTATAGTGGAAGACAACTCAGAGCCTTGATTCTATAATTTATTAAAATAAATTAGATATTATCAAGTGGTTACTTAAAATTTGAAAGTTTTTTAAACTTCTCTTAAGAATTCTTTTGAAAATATTTTCTGCTGATGTAGGGTACCTCACAGTCAGAACAATCGTGGTGGCCCTTGTCATATTTTTAAAAATTCTATGCATATTTTTGCAACCTTTCTATCTCACTCTATGTGCTAACTTCCCTCTCACTCTGTGAACGATGGCGTCATGCGGGCTCGATAAAAAATCATGCGGTTTTTTATTTTCTTTTTTTTTTGACAGCTTCACGGGAGCCTCCAGAGACTGCAATTGATGGCGGACCCTCGGCAGGAGCAGGAACTAGCTTCAAATGTTCCTGTCTATCTTATGTGTAGTATCTATTAGCCGCAACTATGTAAGGTCACGCCTAGCTTGATGCCGCCCCCTAAAAAAGCATCTTACATGCTGTTACCAGTCAACTTTGTATCTAAGTATCTCAGTGTGTGAGTATCTAAGTATCTTTGTATCTAGATTCTAGAGAGTGTGAGACTTGCTGTTGTTGTTGTGGCTGCTGCCTCTCGCCGTGCCTGATTATGACATTTAACATGAACACGTAGCGAGTGCAGCACATGCGAGCGACAGCCCTGGTATTTTCTGTATTCTTTTGGTATTTCTGTATTTCACAGCATGACACGCCTGCCAGAGAGCAAAACTCAAGAAAACTGCAATCCAGCGAATTTTTCGCAATTCTTTTCCGTCACATTGTTGAGTTTTTCTACATACAGAAAAAAATGTGTAACCTCTTGAGATGAAATTGATGGTATTGTCATGGAAATCTTTGGAACTAAAGTATATTTTTTAAATTTTAGATAAATATGTTTGAGGTACGAATGCATTTCAACATATTGAAACAATATATCTTAATCAAATTCAATGAAATTTTCTTCGGTGTAACATTCTTTTTGGCCTCAAAGTTGCCAACATTTGATGTGCACTTAGCAGGAAAATTAAACTTCCTATTCATAACTGCCTTAGGAGCTGGCAGGCAATTGACAGGAGAATAGGTTTATAAAGCTTAGATCTTGCCTGAAATTCATCGGAGTTATTGGGTAGACAGAACTCACCTGCAAAGAAAAAACATTTAAATAAATTATTAATAATGAAAAAATAGATTAAGCCATTAACATAATTAAAGAAAGTGGAAAGCCATATCCCTAAAATAACTCCACTAGAGAGAAGCTAAGAAACACAATATATAAACGATTCAATGGAATCACTGACTGTTAATCAGGGGATTATAAAGCTTAGAAAAGCCTAGAAGCTTAAAAAAATAATTACGGAAAAAGTTGTATACATGACAAGGTGGAATTTCGTATTGATTTCCATTCAAGTTCGATATGCTGCTGATTCCCATAAATCTCTTTTGTCTGGAGTTCTAATTCCGTCCACCTGCAAGGCCAGCTTATGCACTTTGTAGTAATGTTATAAATCTTAAAAATAAAACAAAAAACAACTAAAGTTGCTTAAAAATGTATATTGATAAATATGTACATTCACAGCCCGGCTCGAAAACAAGTTCTATTAAACAAAATCGAGTTGGGCCACAGACCAGTCAAGTGTGCCAACGACTTACATATTTGTCACTAGAGCTGTTTTGTTTTGTATTTTTTTATTGGTATTTTATGGATCGAGTGTGGGCGAGCGAGCGTTCGTTCTCGCCTGGCTAAGGTCAGGCGTTCACCAGTGCGTATGAGTAATAATTTCTTAATTGTCGCATTAAACAATTAACGGGAGGCTGTACACTCTATAAATACGAGCCATAAGTCTCCGGCACTATTCCCAGAGCGCTTTTCAAGTGCAGTAATCTCTTTTGTTTGCACAAAAATATTTTCTCTTGTTATTTCGGGACTTATTTTTCGCTCGGTTCGCTGCCTTTAATTGTTTATGTAAATTAGAATTTTGTATTTTTATTTTTGTGGCGGTTTACTGATGAGCAATTTAAGTACACACGACGAGGAAGTGAATGTGCGCAGTGGCAGAAACGAAGGAAAGCTGGGTGAATGAGTGAATCTTTTGGCTACTTTTAGCGCGCTTTGCACACACTGATTCAGTTGGCAAACAAAGGTGTGAAGTACATTAGCCAGCCGGTACTAACGAGCGCTGTCCAGGCTAAGAGGCTCGGCCAAGTCGCCAACTAAATTTGAATATCGATGACTGACTCGAACAACCCTTTGCCATCAAATTGGCAGCTGCTCGACCGACAGGCTTATATGTACATCATTCATCTTCATACGATGTGTCCGCCGGCCTCTGCCTCCCCTTCCTGCTTCCGTTTCCTGTCCCCTCAAATTAGCCGTCAGTTAGCCAACTTTCAGTACTCGCTTTTGTCATTGTACTGGCCCCCCTCCTGGGTTGATTGAGAGAGCTGACAAGAGTCATCTTAGGCAGGGCCTGTTGCCAGGTCGGCCATCTCCCTTGCCCCCTCGGCATCATCGTCTCTACACCTGTCCATCCATCATGTTTTCGGCCAGCTCTCGACGCTCAGGTTCAATGCTTCAATTAAATTCGCTGTCAATCATTTTTCGAGTCTAACACTTTTTGTGTCTTCGAAGAAGGCAAAAAAAAGATCGTGAGCAATTTTATGACTTGTTTTGATTAGGCAAAGATAAATGAAAGGTGTCTGTGGCTTATTTTGATTTTCACTTATTTGATTTTGGACTGAAAGGGTGTGAAAAGCTTTTCAGAGGTTAACTTGGAATTCAAAAGTAGTTTGCAGTAGTTGCATTTTTGTATGAGAATGAGTTCCCTTCCTTAATTTATTTAAAACTCAAAGCATGACAGAGTAAAGTCCAAGTTATTCTCTTATTTCCATACGCATTCAAACTCAGTTATCATCTCTTACAATGGCTATTCTAATTTCAAACCAGATTTCCGTCTCTTTGTGTCTGTTGATCTTGAAACTTAGCCCCTTCATTTATCATCGATTTACACCTTTGTCGCTGAGTTTGTCGCCTGCCTCTCGATCTGCCGCCGCCTACTTCCCGATCCGATTCCCCGATTCCGATCTGGATTCCAATCTTTCCGCCAGACAAAAGACACAGTGTTTGGCGTGCCGTGAGAACTGTGCCAGGTGAATAATGTGCCTCACCTCACCGCTGCTCGCTCGGCCATTGTCAAACAGGGAAACTCGACGGTGAAGGCACTGCTTTACCTATTTTCTTGTGCAATTATTTATAATAGCGCCCGGTTTCAGGCATTAATGCTCGGCCAGCCCGTTGCCACGATGCAGGTAGAACTCCTCCGCAGACATTGTCTCGGGTCCCGAGTTCATTAAGGGTAATGCATGCCAAAAAAAAGAGGGAGGGAGGCGTAACACACACCCACACAGAGGAAGAGGAGACACTCTGTCTGAAAAGCATACACACGACCAGAGGAGACCGGCGCTCTCCCTATGTGTATCTGCGTATCTATGGGATGACGGCGGCGTCCTTAATGAACGCCTGTCGCCTAGCACCTGCTGCAGTTCTTAAGAAAATGTTCTCCCATTTGTTTCGGAACGAAGCCCGTATCCTGCAGGCAGGGAACTGAACTGCTTGTAAATAATTAAATTGCACCGAGTCCTGGACAGTAATGGGTTATTGATTTTTCTTTAAAGGAGTTGAAAGTTCAGCTGTCAGGTGGGAATATTGATCTAATAAAGGGTAGGACTGAGTTATGTATATATATTTACAATTTGTATTATAAAAATGGTTTAAAGGGGCCTAGGAATATCATTTTAATATCTTTATAAACAATTTAAAATCAATTAAAAATAGGTTCTGTTCACAAGTCCCCTGACTTATTCTGTTATTCTTTGACGGTGGTCTCATCCACTCAAGCGCCTCCTTGGGGTTTCCCTTTAAGACCTCCTAACTTCCGCCAATCAAAGCCATACTACTTGCACTCCAGGAACATGTACATATTTATATATGTTTTCCCATCCCTTCTCATGCCCGAACAGAAGTCGTACATGTGTTTCTGGCGCTTTTGTTTTTACCGCCTGTCACATATGTCATAAGCAAAGTAAAGAAGTCTCATATTTCCCGGCATTCGCTTATTAGCGTAGGTACTCGAAGGACCCCGGGTGCCTACAAAGGGCAAGGCTGTGTTTGTGTGGGAAACCTATACCATGGCTACAACTGGTGCAACTACCCCGCGCCCCGCCTCTTTTATGACGTGCTAATGGGCGGTAAATATTTTGTAAGCTCCATTGATTTTCAACAAGAGGGAAAGGGAAGCAAAGAAATATCTCTCTCAAGTGGGTCATGTAAAACGAAGAAGCCAAAGAATGATAAATGTTTCGAGACAGGCAGTAATATTTTCCCATAAAAAAGTAGCTACAGCTCAATGGCTCCCATATATCCAAACAAACACTCACTTCCTGGTTCATAAATTGGCAATCCGACGCCCAACCTGCTCTTAATTTAGCCACCTTATATGGCCACACAAATTAATAATTAATACAGACAATATTTTTAGTAAAACTCGTTGGTTTTCCGCCAAAATGAAAATGAAAAACTGGTCAGCCAGTGAGTGACATTAGCGAAAACAACTTTGGCAACCCCACTCCTATGCCCGAGAGTGAAATCTTGGCTAGGAAAGCAAGCAAGTGGCTGGAACATGTGGCTCAGGAGATTTACCAACAATGAGGCATCATCATCATTAACCGAGGCGGCGGTCTTTTGTCATTTTTATCACACAAAAGGAGCAGATCCAAGCAGAAGTTTATGATAAATGAAATTCTTGGCCAAAACTTTTGTTGTTGTTCGCAGAAAAGGGAAAACGGAAAATGAGCGCAGACAAGACAGGCTCTATCATTATTGTAATTTTCCAACAAAACACTGGCTAGCACGCACATTGGACTGCGGCCAGGAACTTGGCATTTGGTCTTTGCTTTTTTGGCCAGCTGACCAACAGACACCATGTGTGATTGATTGTAATTGAGGCTCGGCTGGTAAAAGTTGTAGCTGTTGGCCCCTGGCCGGGTGTCAATGTCAAGAGTAAAGTGGAATTGGTCCACACATACTTGACACTTTTGTGTGTGATAAAAGCACAAAGAAACTGGGGATTTTGCCATTAGTCAGCGAATCTAGAATAACAAATTTGTTGTTACGTCAATTGGAAAATTTCAGAACAAAAGATGTAAGGGGAAAGCGAATTAAAGTGTTTTTTTTTTTTGGGGTTTTAACCCAATTACATTTCTAGTTCTAGTAATAACCCCGGCTTAGTTGACCCTCTTCACAGCATTTAAAGCGAAATGTAGACTCATCTAATTAACACAGAAAGCGGTGTAAAGCCCGGCAAAACTAAATAAATAAAAAATAATTTATACTGGCCGTCAAGGCCCAAGCTGTGCTTGGTTTTCTTTTCGTTGGAGCTGCCAGCAATTTCACTTGCGAAAGCGCGTCGCCGAGAAAATCCACAGAGTTGAATTGAAGTTGAGTTCGGAGTTTTTGAGGGCCATTTCGTAATGGTTGGCGGCGGCGAGTGAGAAGCTCAAATGCACATTAACACGTTTCCAAATGGGTTCAAAGACATTGCCAAATTATGAAATGAAATCAAGACAAAACAAAGTCTTGGGAAAGTTTCGGTATCTGGAAATGTGTCAGAGTGCCAGTGCCAGAAAATTATGAATGAAATCAAGGGGTACAATCTTCAAAGTGAAGTCGAAACAAAGCCAAATTAGAGTTGTATCTTCAACTACTTGAACAAGTTTAAGGGAGTGGCTGTCTAGTACTCCCACTGAAAATTCGAGTCTTATGCAACTTTCAACGGCCTGTCATTTGCTTTGCTGTAATTATTATTAAAGTCAATGGCTGTCGCCAGACTTCAGTTTGTTTTTATTTTTTGTATCTCTGAAAGATGCGTCTCAGTTGGAAATTTCTCCGGGTTTTGCGCGAAATGGAGCTACAACTTAGTTGTTTTGTTTTCATCAGTAATTAAAATGCGCCATAAGCGTGAATTTTAATTAATTTAATTGTTCAACAAAAAATAAAACGAAAATTTAAACGTTTAAGGAAAAATTCAAGCGGCATTCCGAGTAGGATGAACTCTGTGTGCAGAAAATGTATCTTGATAACTTTGTTAACTTTTTTAAAGAAATGTTAAAATGATATTTGATATTAAATATATTAATTTAGTAAGAAAACTATATGAACTATTCAGCAAAAGTAGGCAGACGTCTTGCTTATTTGGGAAAAAATGCACTTGGTCATTGTCGTATCTCTAGAATGTGGCACAGAGTACGTATCTGCCTACGTCTCTTGGCTAATTGATGGCTCGCCGGTTTGCTCGCAGCAATTAGTTATAGTTCCCGCCACAAAATGGCATTTCCCCGGCTAAGCCAAGCGAAAGTATCTCGTTTTTGTCACTGGCATTATTTAGCTTTTTTATTTGCCATAAATTTCCATAAGACGTTGAGCAGCTTACTCACTCAGCTCATCGTTGTCTGCCTCGGCGACAAGTGAATCACCAGATGATCTGCTACGACTACAAGTATATATATACGCAAATGGATCTACGTACGAGTATCTGGGTATCTGAAGTTCGCGGGCAAACAACTGACGCAAGTTCATTCAAGAAATTTCTGCTTATTACGAATTAAAAATATATTTTTACGCTGCTGCTTTTGCCAAATTGTTTCGGATACGTGATTTGTATGCAAATTGCAACTTTTTAAAACTGAATTTCGCGCGACCACAGAAATAAACTGTGTATCTGATGGATGCAAATTACTGTATCGCTGATGCTGGGTGACATTGCCAAGCGTTTTTCATGTTCAAACATAAAAATTAAAATGCCTGCGGTATGTATTTATGGTTTCTCCCGCTTCCCCCCCTCTTTCTCTTTAGCTGCTGTTGTTGTGGTCTTCCGGAGTGAATAAATTTCATTAATGTGGCCAATCGTAAAGTGGCCAAATAGTCGAGTTGACTTGCTCCGTCCGATAGGTCAGTTCATCGTTAAATTTATGTTTTGAATCCGGTGCCATTGTTTACTGTCTCGCTGTTGTTATTTTTATACATTTCTCGTTTTATTAACGGTTCTCCTTAACACATGGTTTGGGGGCCTTTAACACAATCAAATCGTTGTTTGGGTTAAGCAATTTTTATTGAAATTAATTTGGGAGTGGGAAAAGTCGACAGAAATATATGTTGTGGTTCAGTGTTTAATAGATTTTAACTGAGATTTAATAGGGGCTATTTATAGGAAGACGTTTTGTGATCAAGTAAACTGAGCAGCATCCAATTTTTTTGTACAGAAAAATTAGAAAATGAGCTTTAAACTATTTTGTATTATTTTTCTGTGCTTTTGTAAATAGTTTTCTAAGGATTCTTCTCAAGATTCCTTAAATTTATATAATTAAAACCCCAAATACTATAAGTACCTTAATTTAGCTGCTCTTTGAATATATAAAAAAAACCAAAGCTTCAAAGTTGAAATGCCTCCAATGTAAACTAATTACCATCCCCCACTCTCATCTCCAACCGATGCCAGGCTAGATTTTCCATTGGAAACTGTCAAAATGTATATTTTCCCACTTGACTTTCACATTTCAGCGCCATCAAGAGACTGTCAACACTCGTCTCAATTCCCCTTTCAAACCAACTCACCCCAAGGCCCCCTCTCACTCTCAATTGTCGTTTATTTTTTGTTAACCGCCCAAGGGGGGGATGGGGCCACTAAAAGTGTCATTCTTCATTTAAAGAGCTAATTTCTATGGTTTTTGCGAAATCATTGGGCAGAGTGGATTTATTTAGGTAAAAAAAAAAAAACCAAAAATACTTTCGGGCTTGACATTTGGCATTAAAGTTAAGTGGTCTGCCACCGAAAACTGTTGCAATCGCTCAAAAGTGAACCATTTAAAAGTTTTGTCATTGATGTCGGAAAAGTGGCTGTGATTTGGTGGAAATTTGGAAAGAAGAAGCTGGGATTTGTAGAGAAGAAAACCTCATTGTGCTTGTGTAAATAATATAAAAAAAAGAGAGGAGTATATTTTATCTTTAATCAGCCAAGTAATTTAAGTAATGCTTTAACAGCTCGTAACTTTAAATTATTATGGATGGGGATTTAAAAGAAAATATCACAAAAATGCAACATATTTTTTTTAACAAGAAAGTCTTTTCTGGGTATCTCTCATGGTCGCGGCCCTCGACTAAAGCGTTCTTTTCTTGTTCTAACTAATTTAAAAGGGCGCATGTCGGGCCATTTAGAGCCATTGTTCTTTTTGGCTCGTCCTCGCTCTGCACTTTTCCCCCACATTTTCCTACATTTTCCTACATTTTCCAGCATTTGCCTGGCCTTTTTCTCTTCAGACTTCAACAAGCCGCACTAATGAGCGTCATGGCATGCATAATGCAAACCCCACAGCGCACCACCCAACGCCCACCACAAGTAACATAATCGCCGCTGTCAAGTGCAGCGCGTCGCATGGGCCAGGAGAAAGATACAAAGATACACTCGTACCGAGAGATACTTCCTTGTCCAAGTGGGCAAAGCCAAGGCGAGTTCCACAGTCGAGTGCGCACACACCAAACTAATGACGATATCAAATTACACGCGAAGCGAGCGGAGCAGCTGGAAAATTTGCATGACACACTTAGGCCAAGTTACTGGAGCTGGGAGTGCTGGTGGCTTGGCTTAAATCCTCAGTTGTCCACAACTTTGGCTTTTGGCTGGCACTTTGTCAATGAGTTGTTAGCCATGGCATTTTCTCCTCGGCCATGGCAATTTCTAAAAACGCCAGCCGAGCCAGCAACTTTTGTGCAGAAAATGAAAGTAATTTGCAAAAGCCACGAATCGTCTTCTTTAATCAACACAAAAAGATCGTGTGCTGCGTGGACCATCAATGGAAGATGTGTTGCAAGTTACAGGGAGAGAAATTATCTAGATGAATTTTTACAGATGAAGATTATCCGAATTGTAAATTCAAATACATCTTAAACACATTTTTTCGGAACCTTCAATTATTTTTCAACACAAAGATATATGTTTAGCTATTATTTCAATATTAATTATATTTTAAAATATTTCTCTTTGTGCATTTCGTCTAGCATGTGAAAGTAGTCGAGGGTCGCAGCGGATCGAATCGAGACAGATCGAAGCTGTGCTGGAGTCTTTGAGTCGCAACGAAAGTGTGTCCAAAGACCAGACTGGATGGCTAATGAAATTACCGGCGACTTGGCTCAGTTGGCTTCCTTGCTTTAGCCGGTGAATTGGGCCAACTGTTGGCGCTTAATTGAAATGCTGAGGAGTGTGCAGCGACAAGGAGATAAGAATATGACAAATAAGGAAGCCAGTTATAAAACCAGTTTACCGATTTCCCGATTAAGTCTGCCAAATGGTCAAATTACTCAAAGATAAAGTCTCGAATGGGTTTGTTTGTGAAATATGGGAACATTTAAACAGAGTTTATTTATCTTTAAATAAGTGTGCTCAGAATAACTAGGAAACTGCATTGGCAATCTGAATACTTAAGATTACAAGTAAACTAGAGCACTTATAGAACTTTAGAAATAAATTATTAAATACTTATGATGGGAAACCGGAAAATGAAACCTTTAAATGTTCATGCTGTTCATTAAATCGTGAGAAATCTCTGCTGCCCTAACAAGATCTAGTTCTTTCCAAATTATGAGCAGTAAGTAATTGCCCATCAGGGCTCATCAACAGAAGCAGCATTAAATTTCCTCATTTCTCACGATTACTGAAAAGCTTCTGCACTCGAGTGCATCACTCCACATGTGGAGCACCTTCGCGGCTGTATTTTTACCTGAATTTCTTTGCATGTTGGCGAAGGCGAGAAATTAACTTCCTGCATACTTATCGCGGCCCACCCAATTAATCAAAAATCAAAGTACAAAAAAAAAAATCAACTCAACGAGGGGGTGGAGAAAACATTCACGCGATACCTTTTCGGATCTTCGAAGAAAAGTGCATTCCCGGCGATAGCAGCTGAAGTGCTTCCTACTTGGAAGAGTTTGGGATCATTACTCACATCGATAAGGTAATCGGAGAGGCACAGACTCAACTTAAGGTGATTGGGGTATTCTATTTAAGGCTTTCCACTCACTCACGTCACCGGAAGATCAATGCCAAGCGAGCTATGCGATAACTTACCTAGAAATAGAGAAGAAAGGGGAGAAAATAAGTCAATAAATTGCTGGAAAATGAGTCAAGTGCGGGGAAAAAGAGAACTAATAAAGCGGCAGCCAGATCACCAAGCGGAACCAGAACTTATATATACAAAGAGAGAGATATATATGTTAATATTTGTGTGCATTGGCGACATTCAATTGAGTGCGAAAAATTATTTTTACTTTTTTATGGAGGGTTAGCGAACTCTTCCAGCGAGAACGACGCATTAATTACCCCACCAAATGGATGCTAGAGATGGAACCTTATGGCAGCCGATGCAATTAGCGTTCAAATGAAATGATTCAGGGCCCGCAGATGTCTGCGAGGCAGGAAAAGGCTTTTCATCTTTCGTTGTCAGCTTCGATTTGAGATGGATGTATGGGATCTTGGTGTAAACACAGGCCGTCGTACATCGTGCAACACATTGACCCTGAATGGCTGCTGTTTGTGGCAACAAAGCGTGGCATTGTTCGCGCCCCGATGAGAGAGTGGCGTCTGTAATTGGCCTGGGGGCTTCGATCCCCGATGGCGGTTTTCCTAATTAATAGAGGAGAATTTCGAAAGGCGGAAGCGGCTGCCGAGGAGTACGCTCCATTCTACCTGATGGCCTGAAGCCATCTTCTTCGAGCTTACAAGGCCTAATCATAGCCATAAATAACTCTGGTATAATACCCACTGACAGTTGAACATTTTAAATGTCACCTCTAAAGTCGGCCCACAGCCAAAATAAAATTCAATAAATAAATAAAAAACAGAAAAATCAAGACCCGAGACTCGAAATATTTGTCGAGTAATTTTTCCACATTTGGAGCTGGCCTCCCAAAAATGGTTAAACCATTTTTTTGTGTGGCTCTTTAAGCGTTTCCAGCGCGTGGCCAAATAAAAACGCTGAGATCTACTTTAGCCAGAAATTTGTTTAAGCTTTTGGGTTTATTTTTGTGCCACTTGCCGCCAACTTTGGCATTGCAAGCGCACAAAAACCTATCGTTAGAAGCTCTATCTTATCGGTTGCAATTTACAAAGATACAAAGATACACAAATTCTGTGTTTTAATTGCGTCACCAAGAGAGCTAGGGCAGAGGGGAAGTTGTAGGCTCTTTGTAAACTCTTAGGTGATTAAGGTCAGGCCGCTAATTAGCCGGGAAGAGAGACCAATAAACGAAAGTGGGTGAGTTCCCTTTCCCGGGGTGGCTGGGAATTAAGCGCCACCTTAGCGGCTACTTTGAAGTGCCAGTCGGAGAGTGCAGTGGAGCCACAAATTCAATTTCAACGAATCAACACTGGAATAGAGCTGGGTGGAGTCCCGGGGTCCCTCCCATTGTGCACCTCGGGCACATTTCCTCATTTCAATTCCCTCCCTCAAAACTTTACTTTGTTCTTGCTGGCCCGGTCACATATCGATTTCAATTAAATATTTACAAGCGAGTAACATGTGGCTGGCCACAGTTTCAATGCAATTTTTTCCCCTCCAACTGAAGTCATCTAGGTAAACAGAATTAATATCAGTTGAGTTGTGACTGAATACGACTCGGAACGAACGTAGAACTTCAGACTTCACCTGTCGTACACAGAGGGAAAATATTTGATTTTAAATGGTTAATAGTTTATTTCACAAACTGGCTACAATTCGAATCTTTAAGAATCTCTTTTATATAAAAGAATCTTCCTGGGATTTTAGTCTGTTACTTCATTGAAATTTCCATTATTACTTTACTATTTCTTAAGTAGTGACTTTGATTTAGAGTTTATATTTTTAAAAAGGGCTTCTGAATCTTCATTTTCTCGCTGTGCATGAAAAACGGCAAACATTTCTCTGTCACGGCCGAAATGCAACAATGCCAGTGCTCTGGGTTCGTCTGTGGCCGGGACACATTCCTGTGGACAATTGCACACACACGGGTCAACAGAGGTGCAGCAAACCGAAAAAAGAGAGGAATACTGCAAAAGGAATCAAGTGGAAATTCCCAGTACCAAATATCAATAGGCCAGGTTCCATTGTTCTCGATGATCCAGAGGCAGCTGCCAGATTTTAGGGTTTTCATTCCCAATGCCATATTCCCTATTTCCAGTGTCAGTGCCTATCTTGAATCGTCAAATATGTTGGCAATGTTTTCAGAAAAAATACTTCCGCTCTCCCAGGGCCAGATTTTAGTGCTGATTTATATGTGATGTAGTCGCCAGCGGCCATATCCTTATATAGTATAGAAAATATGATTTTCGAGAGAAAAATGGCTTTGAATTGAATTTTATTTTATGTCGCTTTTTACTGCACTCCACTCCAATATATAAATTGCCTTTATATAGATTTTGCTGATGCCGCGACTGCATTATGGGGATATAAGGAGCACCCTCTCCCTATCCTCGCCCTCGCCATCGTCGTCGTCCTTTTCTTTGTCTGCCATTTATCTTTCTGAGGCTGAGAGACGACGTCGGAGTCGGTAGGAAACCTGTTTGCCCTGGAGGCTTTTTCCTTTCTTTGGCCTGCCTTGTCGTTGCCTGGCTCTGCTCTATAAATCGAATCATGTAATAACATAAAAAGAAGGGAATTTGATTGATATCGTTTAGCCATTTTATGTAAGTCAAATGCTCGAACCGCAAAATTTCATTAACTTTTAGCAGCTGCCCGCATATCAAAGAGCAGATGCCATAATTAATAGCCATGTGGAGTTGGTTATTTTTTTTTGCGTTTTTCGCTATGCGGTGTATGTATAGTATATATCGTATATATATATATAGTAGACAGCTGGCCGTTGGCGAAATTATAATTACAACACTTGCGTGTCTGGATTGTTAATCGGGGATCTACGATGAGTTGAACAGGTCCGATGTTCTTTTCTATTTTTTAATTTAATGGTGGTTTGATTTTTGTTCGTTCTTCCTTTTTCTTAGAGTGAAGTTTAATGAGTCTTTTAAGCCTTGTATATTAATGGCTTTATTTATATTCTTTGCCTTGTTTAAGAAGAATTAGTTATGCCAAGTTTTTCTTTTTTATTTTACTCTTAACTACAAATCATTAGGATCTTAATTAGGCTCATTTGTAATAGTTTGTAATTAAAATAAATATTTTTGTAAGGCTTTTAATTTTCTTTATTCTAATATTTTGTTTCCTGTTTTACTATTTCATTAATTGGGAAATCTCCAATTGTTCCAACACCCATTTAAATGACCCACTTGGCAGTCGCTTAGCTGAGATATCGATTCCAATCGCCAGGCCTACATTCACTTATCAATCATAATTTCCCCTTATTCCACTTGTTTTTTCTGCTTTTTTTTATTATAAATGAAGAGCGCAGAGCAACAGCTCTCTAAGCACTCGATAAGTGCTGCGTTTTCCGCCACTTTGTGGCCGCAGAACTGGGCTTTCGGGGGCTTCTTGTTATGGTTTGAAGCTGGTTTCGAGGTTCGTTCTCTTCTCGATTTCGCTGGAGGCCCAAACGAGAGATCTCGCAATGAAATTGAAAATTACAGAGTGTGGCTCGAAAGAAGAAGGCTGCTCCAAGTTGTAACCAGAAAACAGGTTTCACGCTGCGCATGCGCCGGAAAACCCGTCCAGCGATTCGCTCTGCCCCAAAGCCATGCCAAGAAGACAATATAATGGCTCGGAGAGTCTCAGCAGCCGCAGAGCCGTTCAATGGCGCATCAATTATGTTAATGAAGCTTCGAATGTGGCTTGATATTGAACAGAAAAAAGACAACACAGAGTTGTACAGGTTTTTTTTTTTGTTGTTATCTCAAAAATAAAGCGGCCGGCTTCGGTACAGCTTTAGCCGGTTTTCCTTTGTCTCCGGCTCAGTTTTTTTTTAAAGTCTTTTCCCTGTCCACCTAAATGTCAGCTGCCAAACAATGAACGACAAAAATATCCTAAACTGCAATTTACATATGCCGACCTTTGCCTACACCTTCACGCTTTTCAGCTAAGAGACCTGCTCGGATTCTTTTCTCGTCTGGCGGAGCGCTTTGTTTATGTTTCCAGCTTGTCCAAAGATACTGCTTCTGACCCTGAGCTGATTTTCCTCGACGTTTATGACAGCCCCACGTAGCTGACATTAAATAGCTGCTGCTGCTGCTGCTGCTGCTGCCACCCGCTGTAAAAGCTTGTAAATATTTTCTGTAAGCCGCTGGCCAACGTTGCACAAAATGCCATGCAAAATGTCAAGCTGAATTTGTTGCATGGAAATACTTTTATATTGTGTGGTAAAAAAAGAGTATAGTAAAAACAAGTGGGGTGCGTATAAAAAGTGGGGTTGAACTACGGGTTGGAAAATATTTGGAGCATTTTATGGCCAAAAATGGGGCCAAAAGAAGCCTGGAGTCCTGGGGTGAACAGCAAAAACTATATGGCGATTTTTTATTTACTGCTAATTTATATGAGACTTTTTACAGCTTGTTAACTAATAGTGAAATAAGATATATATTTATTGGGATTATCTTTTACCAAGTCAAGTTTGTGGATTTAGTGTTAACAGGAGGAAAGAGGCTACATGTTCTTAAGCTCTTTTCAATATTTGAAAAGCCTTCTTTTTTACTCTCTTAACAACTCATTGTTCTTTCCGCAATCCCCACTGTAGTTCCCTGACATGTTACCCCATCTATGTACATGGCCAACTCCCCTCCATAAAGCTCAACTTGGCATGCACCGTAAAGTTATGCTTACTGATTTCGCGGTGCACTTGTCCCTGCTTTTGCAGGGGGTGAAAACACCCCCATTTTGTGGGGGGGTTGCCTTGGCAAAGTCAATTGCCGACAGTTTGCTATGTCGTTGGTTTATGGAGATTATTATTATTATTATTATGATTATGACTATTGCATTCACATTTTTTTTTGTCCAGCTTTTTATACCGCGTTTAATGCAACGCTGAGCTTACAAGAGTTTTGGATGCATGAAAAGGCTGCCAAGGGAGTAAAAATCAGGGTTGAATATACTTAGCAGGCAAATGCTTAAACTATTGGGTAACAAAACCATTAGCCAAAATACGAAATTATAGTAAATTAGGGCTTAAAATAGGATTGGGGGTGAAGGAAAGTGCCATTAATATGAAATCAACGAAATCAAAGCGAATGTATAGCAATATGTCTACAGTTTGAGGTAGCCAGGACCAAAACCAAGTCAATCCAAAACCATGCCAAACACAGAGATGCCAAAGAAGAGTCTCCAAAGATAAACAAATCTTTTCTAAAGGTGCTCTAAAGTATGCTATGATTTATTGCTGTAGCATACGGCTATCTAGCATACTTTCGGGCACACAAAGAAGAGATTTCATCAGAGATTTCCGTGACGATCACCGTTAAACTCTAGGAATTAACTAAATAGAGTGGATTCGTTCGTACCATATCGGGCCTGAAGTACACCTGTTGCGTATACATAGAGCTTTTCAGCGACGACGTCTTATCCGGGAACAGTATGCACTTCCCGGGCGTGGAGGTGAGCGCCGTTGGCTTGGGCTTCACTGTGGTGGCACTGGGTGTCATGTTCGGATGGAGGCCCACGCCCACATCGGTTTTCTGGGCGGTCAGGCTGCTCGTCGAGTTTACTTTGGAGGCGTGCGAGAGGCGTTTCATGTGCGTCCACATCTGATGCCAGGGCGCCGTCTCTTTCTAAATTGTTTTTGCCATTTTTTGTTGGCATTTATCGGGGTATAGTTGTGGTGTTGTTGTTGTTTTCGGTGTGTGTGTGTGTGTGTGTAGGGGGAAAGGTAGAAACGCGGGGCGGGGTTGAGTAAATTTTCATTTTTGGTATATATTTGTAGTTGTGTAAGAGTCGGCGGGGTTTTAGTTTTGTTTTTTTTTGGAGTTTTTTGTGTGGGTACGAAAAAAACAGAAATAAATGGGAATTTTATTGTCAATTAATTCTTTTGCCAATTGAAATTTGAGAAAAACTAAAATATATAGTTTTGATTTGCTTTATAAGAGCAATTAAAAATAGTTTTGGTTAAAACGAGACTTAAATTGTAAGGAGGAATTTGAATTTTTCAAAAATATAATTAAATTTGTATTCAGATTGAGAGAATGTATCTTGTATCTGTGTTTATTTGTCTATATACTATATTTTAGGTAATATTTAAATGTTATAAGGTTCTATTTATTAAAATATTACTTTATTGGGAATATATCTAGGCAAATGTGGTCTCAAAATACATTTCTAAAAATATATATGTATATTCTAATAATAAATTATAGTTTCCCCTTATTTAGGCTGAAAATATCATGCTACTTGGATATATTTTTGTAACATATCCGATATCAAGTAGCTTTATATAAAGCCACACGCACTTGGCACCCACTTAGCACTCAGCACCCTCTTCAACACACACACACTCCCTCCCCCAACTATGATGTCATACGAAGCCAAACGCGCTACCAATTTTAATTCTATTTGCCTGGCTTGTGTTTCATTTTCATTCCCTCCAGCAAGTGTAACTAAGTACTGGGTATGATGTCAACTTCTGGCCATTGAAAGGCGGCTCGTTGCCGCCGGCGCTTTATTGTTTTTCTTTTTAAGGTACCAGAAATTCCTGATAAGAATTCTGTTCTAAACGCCGGCCATTGATAAGCTTTGTGTATTAAATAACGACATTTATAACAATTTGCTTTGATAACGTTGACTAATTCGTTCCCAGAGAGAGAGAGAAAGAACAGAACCGAGCTAGAAATCAAATTCCAAAGAATATTTATGAGCACAGCAGTTGTTGAGGTAGGTGGACTATTTATAGGGTTGAAGAAATCGATCCATTCAGGTGAGTCATTTGCATTTGTTTTTTCTGGGAGAAGAGGGAGTTTCTAGGAATACTATTAAAATATGCATTGGGAAAGAGTTGAAAAAACTTGTTTTAAGTTCTGAAGAATTCGTATTTCACCTTTTATTATTTATAAATAAAATGAGAAATTTGCTTTAATTTCGTTTAGCTGTTTTATAAATAGTAACACCTGTGAACCTACTTTCCAGAAGACCCACTCTCCTGACTCTGTGATTGATTATTCCATTTAAACTGCAATATAGGTTAACTAGACTCCATCTACCAAGATAGATGACTGCCACAAAGAGCCATTAAATAGCGTCTGGTATGACTTGCCTAATGACGTGTTGTGAGTGCAGCGCCAAGGAGTGTCCTATTATGCCATTAAAAGCTCATAAAACAGCCAAGTCTAGGCTGGACAACACACCTTCATCCCCATAGGCATCCCCATCGCCATCGCCATCGCCAACGCCATCATCATGGTCATTATCTTGATCAACTCAATTTATGTTGGGAGTCCCAATGCATTAAGAGTTCGTGCCCTTGTAGCTAAATGCGGTTATGGTTAGGGGGTCGGTCTGGGGACACAGTGTATGTCCGTTCCAAATAGCCACAAGAACCCCCATGTGGCGGCACACACCAATACACACCTTCCACGCAGTTCGCACTAATCAAATGAAAGCAATTTCCGTTTGTCATGCAAGCAGTTGCAACCCCAAAAAAAAAACAAAAAAAAAAAAAATTAAGCGGGAAAGAGTCGAGTGCAGTGGCAAACCATAACAAGTGGAGAACGGAAGCAATGAGAACGGTCAGCCAGCAATTGCCCCCCAGCATGTATACTTGGATGCACTGGGAAAAATTGTCGGGGTAATTAGGAATTACAATATTAAGTTGGAAATGGGAAGGTAATACATGAATTTTCGTTTAAAGAACGTTTTCGATACAAAATATTTGTACTTTTTAAGAACTCTTGTGTAAATAAGGTAATCTTTTTGTAAAATAATGCTTTTTTGGCTTGAAAAATAAATGTTTAACTCTTTAATTGAAAGATTTTCTATATGCCTCTACTTGACTTTTTTAATTCTACAACTTTCCTAGATTTTCCCTGATTTTTTTCCTCTGCACTTTGCCAACTGCCTTTGAATCTGTGGGTGGGTTTCGGGTCTCTGTTTTAGGTAACCCCTTTTGGGGGCATACACACACACACATGTCCATATGTGTGTGCTTGCATTGTTGCTGTTGCCGTGACCCCTGTCTTTATTGCAGTTCTCTCCACCCTTTTTCTCTGTGTTTTTCTCTTTATAGTATAAACAATTCATTAAAACGGGAAATGGCAATTATAAAGAAATTATACACAAAGAGCAATGAATAATTTTTCTGTATTTTCTGAGGAGGGGTGTAGGGTAGGGGAGGGCGTGGCCTAAGCCACCGATATTAAACATTGTTTCTGCAGTGTGTATTTTGTGCATACTTAATGCGAAGACAGGCTTTAAGTGTGGCAAGTGCAGGAGGCTGGCAGTCAGCCCCCCACAAAGCTGCAAACTTGGGAAACAAATGCTCGCCTCACTCACGCATTCGACTTGCAGCGAAAAATGCAATAATGCAGTGTGTCTTCCCCATCATCGTCATCGTCAGCGTCATCGTCTTCTTGTGCAGCTCTCTGACACGCCTCGTTTAACCCAAAAGGGGGCGTCAATTGCATATGCAACATTTCGCTGCAACAAACTGCAATCTCGACTGCGCCGGCATGCAACATGTTGATGTAATATGCAAATCGTATGCAGCTGCCATTGTCTCGGGAGATTTCCTAAGAAACATTTCTCCAGCTCGGCTGCCGGATTGTCGTTGATGGAAAATGAGGAAGCTGGGAAAGCATCTAACAAAAGCCAAGGACCGTGCAAGTAACTGTCAGAATGTGCCACATGAGCTGGGAAATTCTGTAGAAAACACGGTTCTAAATCAGCTTAATGGGTGAAAAACAAGGGAAATAATGGCAACAACAAATTGCTTTAAGAATATAAAAAGGAAATTCTGATAAAAGATAAAGGTTTTATAGGTTTTCTCGGTATTAGAGATTGTTATTAAAAGATTTACACAACTTTTGGTTAGAAAATTATAAGAAATCATTATAAGCAAGCACATGTTCGCCAAAATAAAGTTTTTTTCTTTTTTGTAATCATAAATATTTCACAAGTTTTATAAACAGTCTTCTCATATTTTTGTATATTCTGAATTTATGTGAAAAGCAACTGCAACGTCAATATAAAAGTTCACCATATGTTTCCTTTTGTTCTGTCTGCCGATATAAAAACTCGAGCTTTTCATCCGGGAATAAATTGATCCATTTGCTATTTAACACATATTTTTCTCATCTTCCGTGGAGGTCAGCCCTTTCACACTCACTTGGGGTTAAAAAACAGACCCACCCACCGTATGCCCCTTTCTGTTACCGAATGCAACCAATTTACAAGTTGCTCCACATTATGCCATCCCCACGCACTTAATGCAATCTATCAAAATGCATTACAAAAAAAAAAAAGAGTAAATGTATAGCAGCTGGGATGCACAGGAAAAAATATTGGTATTTTATATTATTTATATATTAAATTAAAATTATATTTCTCAGGACAAATAATGTACAAATTTATTAAACCAAGCTGTTGTAACTAATTTAGAATTCTTCTAAGAACCTGCCTTTCCTGCCTTTAAAAATTCAAAGTAAAAACCTTTATAACTTTATTTTCAGTGCCTTAGTTCCTGATGTAGCTGTTGAATTTAGTGGGTCACTGTGGAGCTGCTTAATTGTGATATATCACTTTACACGCCCAGAGCGGGAAGCCAAATTGAGATATGTAAAAAACAGAAACAAAAAAGATGTACAGAAAAAGCAAGAACAGAACTTCAAAACGTTCCGACAGACCCAATGAAAAGCCTAAACCGCAAAATATTAAATGCAATTGCTCAGACCGAAAAATGTAACCCACAAAAATTAGCTTTAACGCGGCGTTTGCTCGCTCCTCTTGGTGGCAGCAGGAAAAACATTTTTCCATTGGCATTTCCCTTTTGCATTTGTGATTTGCTCTCCCTTTGCCCCCGTTTACCCAAATTCGCTGGCGAAAATTGCACTTCTGTGTGCCATTTGGTTTTTCTGCCTTGACTGGAAAATTCCCTCGCGTAACTGACAGCAGCTGCCAACCCCTAACATCCTCCTCCTCCTCCTTCTCCTCCAGAGGCAGGCCTCTCGAAGAGCCTATCAAAGCCATACAGCCTCCCATTGCCATTCCCATTCCCATTCCCCCTTTTATTTGCATTAAGCCCGGCCATTTATTTGTATATTTTATTGTGGAGCATATTTTCCGCTAAAGTTTTCCTCTCTTCTTTGCCTTTATGAATGAAAACATCGAGGGGTTGCCAGGGGGTTGGGGGTGGACGCGAAGGGGGTTCGGGAATGAAATGATTTTCTGTGTTATTTTTTTCGTCTCATTTTTATTTTTACGCATTTCTTGCGTGTCGTCTTTGCATCGCCTTTGTCTTTCCCCCCACAGTTTTTCTTTTTTTTTTCTGTCTTTGTTTTTCCCCCAAATTTCTGTTTAGTTTACTTTTAGTTTATCCGAGGGGTTTTCGGAGGGGTTTGCTCTATTTTCTGGCTGCGACGATAAGAAAAGTGTCTGCACAGTTGCGGTCAACATAAGCAAGAGTTTCATGTCTTTTGTTTTAGGTGTTAGGAAGTCATGTACATACTTTATCTAATTAAAAGAAGTATCTAAATAAATGTTGTGGTAAAAGTCCCAATTATGAAAAATTAGAAGACTTTTAAAAGCCTTTTATTAAGCACAAATTAATGTCTTAAAAGAGAATATATCTACAACTTCATCTAACTTAAAACATATAAAATTGTTTAAAAATATTCTCCAAGCCACCTTTATTTTACCTTATTTATTTTTCTTTGTCTGAAGCTCTATTATTTTGACCACAGCTGTTTCGCACACTTGTCTCTCGATTTGTTTAACAATTTTCGGGGCTTGCGTGTGCGAAGCCAATTCGAAAAAGCAAATGGCCAAAAAGACTCAAATTACCCGGCTGCAGTTTGGCTTAACCCCCTCGGAAATTCTATTTTCTATTTATTTACCTTTTCGTCGGTTACTAGGTCTACAGCTATTGTTGTTTTCTTGAACGCAGCTTGGCGGCGAGTGTTTCTATTTATGGACAAATTTATGGCCGACTAATTGAAGAAGAGGGTTAAATCGGTTGGCATGTGAAGTTCTTGATCAGATTAAGCGTGTTTTTTTTGGGAAGCGGGTAGTTAGAGGGGCTTCAAACAATTCTTTTGTATATAAAAACAAATTTTTTTTGTTTTATTATATTTATTGGAAGCAAATTGAGAATTAATATGATTTATACTTCCAATAATAAGTATTTATAAAATATCGTTAACCTTTTTTTTATAAAAATATTATTTTTAAGATAAATTATAAATATTTTTCTTTCTTGGAAATGGTTAAATCATAAATACAATTATAATTCTTGAATTAAATCATTAAATTTTCAAGTTCAGTAGCTTTAAACATTTAATAATATTTTTGTTTATTTTATAATATACTTTTTCAAAGGCAGAAACCTTTTCTGAGTCATTTCACGATCCCCAATTGATTATATCACTTTGGGATTAAGTGATTAAATGCAATTTGTGACTCATATTTTTATTTTCCAAACGGTTTTTGCCATTAGGCCGCACCTTGCTCTCCGATCTTTACTCTCCGATTTCGCCAGCAGATCATCCTCCACCTCTATTTCATCCAAAATCTCATAAATCTCCATCCAAAGAACTGACTCATACCTCGACCGGAGCTCAACTCAACCCCAACAAATGACCATTAAACATCGCGAAACAATCGCATTTGCTGACCATTTGTAAGGCCTCTCTGGGCATTCGGGCGTGTAAAATACAAAAACATGTACATACATATTTTTCATTTATCATTCATTTTTTTCTAGGCCCTGTTTTTAATTTGTTGCAAAAAACACACACATACACACACTGCAGAACACAGCATTTGCACATACTCGAGCGGAATGTGATGTGTGTGGCGCCGTTAAATTGAATTGTGCGGGAAAAGAGCAGAAAATAAATTGACATTGAGAGTGTGTAGAATTTATTGAAATTGTTTGCCTGGCACAGTGTCCCGAGGTCGTTATGGAAAAATTGTTTACAAAAAAAAAGAAGAAAGTCAGAAAAGAGATTTCTCTGGGTGCCTTCAGTGGAACCACCTTTCTGCTCCAGATGCGCCCTGAGTCTCTTGGCCCTTCTGCAACTGCAGCCGAGTGCAACGGCTCGTTGCAAGATGGACACGGACTTGGGGGTATCTCCACTCTGTGTGTGTGGGTCAAACGTATATCTCAAAGTCCGGCACGTAGCAGGGCTTTTTGCGTTCAGCATTATTTTCTGGCTTTCCATTTTGGCCCCCACTCATAACTCCCTGGTCTCCGGTCTCTGGTCTCCGGTCTCCGGTCCCCGGTCTCTGGTTACTGGGTTTTGTCTTCGCTCGACGGTGTCTGTGCCTCACTTTTGCTCACATTTCGCATGGCCAACTAACGGGCCGCGTTGTCTTTGGGCCAATGCCTTTTTAAGTGTGACTAATTATGACTCGACTGTCTCGGGCACTTGAGGTGTTATTTCACTGGGCTTAAGGCCGAGTTCAACGATCTGGGGTTTAGTATATACAAATGTATATAGGCTCCGCTAGGGGGAAGTGACCCAAAACCATTGCAGGCCCCATTGCGCCATTTGTATTGATTTCATGAGGGGAAAATCCTGCAAGATTTAGGAGACCGAAGGAGTGCAAAAAGTACAAACAGTTCACCCAAGTAAACTGAGCCAATATTTTGGCTGCAGTTTCCCCAAGAGCCGGGGAGACAGGAGACAGGAGTTGCTGGGGAAATTATGCAGGCAATTTGGCCCAAAAACTCTTACGTACAATTTGTTACGAGTTGACAGGAAGGCAAGGGGTGAGGAGCAGCTAAAAGCCCAGTCTGTATCAGGTAATCAGTCTTGGCTCGGCTGCTGGCTAAGGGCCAAACAGAATTGATGATGTGACATAAGAGAGCTGGTAACTTTGGCAGTTACTCAAGATAATCGGGAATATTTAAAGGCATTATTTAAAGATTAGATCTGAGAGATCTTTAACAAAACAAAACCTTCAAGAAGTGTGCCTCTATACTATATATTCTAAAACATATTATTAACTTATTCTTGAACACAGACATAACCCAAAAACCCAACTCGTTTTGGGTTTAACCATGATATTATCTCTTCAATCATCGTTCCTTGGGCTGAGACTTCCCCTTTTCGTATCAGAGATAAGAGCTCACCAAATCCTATTCCATTCCATGTTGGCTCATCGCTATCTACGAGCGTAACATTGTTATTGCCCGCCTAATAGATACCTATATTTCGCAATTCATTATCTCAGTTTATGTTTTCAACCGTGGCAGCGGCAAGGTGAGAGGCAGGGCCGCCTGCTACCTGAGAACTCGGTTCTGAGCTACCTGACCACTTCCACATGCGTCCGAGTATGCAAAGAGATACCCGGGCAACAGTAAGCTTTAAAGAAATAAAAATGAGCAGAGCCTAAAGAGGCTTTGCCAGATGATGAGACCCCCATAGTCTAGATAAAAACCGCCAGCGATAAGAGCGTTAACAAAATAATAACAAAATAAAAAGCATTTACATATAGCCAGAAGGTCGTGCCGGGACAGCCAGAAGTAGCCAGAAGTAGCCACGGGAGCCAGAGTAGCCCTACTCTCAGACGGTCAGTCAGTCACCTATAGCTTGGGGACGAGGTAGTCGGTACGAGGGACTTGGGACTTGGGCCATTAGTGAAATGGCCCTGTCAAGAACTGCGGTCGGGATAGCAAAAAAATGTGTGTATGGCTTATTTGGTTTAGGCCCTCTTCTCGCTGCCACTTCTATTTGCCTTTTTCCTTGGGCTTTCAGCGTGCTTCATTTGGTTTTAGTGGAAGGTAGCAGCCACTAATTTGCAGCATCGTGAAGACATTTGTTTTGGTTATGGACCAAATCTAATAAGAGCTTTATGGGGATTGAAGAGCCTGGCTATCTACTGAACATTAAAGGGATCCCTTTTTTTTATAAGGAACAGGCCTTGGTAAAAAAATATACATATAATTGAAGTTTTAAAGCTGAATGAATGCATTTCTTTGTTTAAAAGAGGCAGTAGGCCTGGGAAAATAGGCTCTTCTTTGAGCCCATAGTTAAAGCTAAAAATAACCTTCTTAAACATTTTAATTTCGAAAATGTTAAGCTTCGTCTCTTAGATAAATTGTCAAGAATTTTCATTGCCTGACTAAAGATCTTTCGCCGGCCATTTATCAGCCTTTCAAGGTATCCCAAGAGTTATTTCATGAAAAATTTCAATAAATTAAGAGATAAAATGGTGTGTATCAGGGGTCTTTAGATATTTCCAGATTCTCGAGGAGCCCACAGATGATGGGCCGCTGCGATAATGAGCCCCGGGCACTTGTACTCCGTACTTGTGCCTTCATTATCGCATCACACGCTGCCTCGATTCCCGCCTTAATTGTAATTTATATCCTAGCGCATCGCTCGCTCACACTCACCTTGGGATCCAGTATGCTACGCTCCAGGCTGTCCTCGCGATTCATGGTGGTGGCGGTGCTGCCGGTGCCAGTGCTGCTCCCACCGCAGCCGCCGTTGCCACCACCCTCGCGCTGGCTGCTCCGTTCCCGTTCGCGCTCCCGCTCCTGCTGCTCCAGCCGCAGCCGCGCCCGCTCCACACGCGCCAGGGTCGGACTGTCGAGGATCGAGGGAGCCCGCGACGGCGGCCGCGAATTGTTTGCCGCATTTGTGTGGAGTTGCTGGAGCTGGTGCTGGAGCTGGTGATGTTGTTGCTGCTGCTGCTGGTGGAGCGTCTCGAGCGTGGCACTGTTGTTGGAGGAGGTCGAGCCGGGCGTGGGCGTGGCCGATGACGAGGAGTTGGTCATGGTGGCCGTCGACGTCGTGGACGCGGATGTGGTGTGCATGAGCATGGTCGTTGTATTGCTCGGATCGTTGGGTTTAGCGGTAACCTAACTGCAACGCTTTTTGCTTATTATATTTACGAGGGGGAATGTTGCACTTTTTGGGTTCTGGTTCTGTGTTTGCTTTAACTGTGGGTGGGAGAATCGAAGGGGGGGTTTTCCATTAGGCCTTGGTTTTACAAGGGGTGGGGTGGGGGTTTTCTCATAAATAAAAGACGAGTTTTTATGGTCTCTATACGTTTTACGGGGGCTTGGGGTTTTCTATTACTTTTGTTTGAATTTTTTAAGGGGTCTGAGTCATTGTGTTGGCTTTGTTTGGCTGAAGTTTAAACTTTTAAAACGGTTTAAGTGATAAATAAAATTCAATTAGGTGTTATTAGTTCATTTTTACATGAAAATTATTATTACAAATTGAATATATTGTGAATATCATAGAAATTTTAATGTGATCTGGTTCATTATTTATGTTTTGTTTAAAATAGAGTAAAGTTAATCCAAAAATTTATCAAATAACATAGTCTAAAATTAGTAAATATTAATTACAATATTTTTTTTAATTTTCTTACTTATTCTTCCTAAGCAAAAAATATAACAAAAATGAATTCCACTTATGAATCTGCTTTAAAATTTTTAGAAATAGATAGACAGATTTCTTTCAATCCACCAAAACCTATAATAACACCCCTTTCTGTTATTCAAGAACCCCTTTGACACCTTTTAGGTATATTTATGTCTCCCTCAATTGCATTTCTTATCACTACTATCCATTCACTTAATTTATGACTCCTCTATCTGTCGCTGGCAGCCGCCAATTTCGGCTTTTTTATTATTACCATTTTCCTTTCAACAAACCCACAAAGGAGTCCAGCCAAGAAATGGCAAGCAAAAACAAGTAAGAACAAGAAAGGAAGCTAACTTCGGCACGCCGAAGTTTGTATACCCTTGCAGATATTATTTCATTAAATTTTACCTATACTTATTGTTTAGAGTTTGACAGTTACAGTTTTACATTCCCAGTTTTACATTTTCTCTACATCTACCGATCGGTTTATACGGCAGCTATATTATATAGTTGTCCGATTTTCACAAAATTTATACCAAAATTCTGAACTAATAAAATAAGCTTATATCTCAGAGTAGATAAAAATAGGTTGAAAAACAACGAAGTTATAATGTTTTTTCTATTAATTTCCCGATCGTTCCTATGGCAGCTATATGATATAGTCGTCCGATTTTCATAAAACTTTTATAAAAATTCAGAAATAATATAAAATGACCATATCAAAAAAATTGTGCAAAAATGTTGATAAACAGCAAAGTAATAATAATTTTTCTAAAAATTTATCTAACATTTGTATGGCAGCTATATGATATAGTCGTCCGATCCGGCCCGTTCCGACATATATAGCAGTGAGAGTATATAGAAGACTATATGCAAAGTTTCATTCAGATAGCTTTAAAACTGAGAGACTAGTTTGCGTAGAAACGGACAGACGGACGGACAGACGGACGGACAGACGGACAGACGGACATGGCTAGATCGACTCGGCTGTTGATGCTGATCAAGAATATATATACTTTATAGGGTCGGAAAGGTCTCCTTCACTGCGTTGCAAACTTCTGACTGAAATTATAATACCCTGCAAGGGTATAAAAACGTGAAATAATCGAGAGAAAAAATAAACCAAATAAAACCAACACAAGAGCGCAGTCAATAATTTTCACAAAACTGGTTTTCTTTTTCGGGTTTTTCGGTCTGCAAAGGCAGGTCTGAAGTCTGTTGCAGGTAGTTTTTACTTTCGCACAATAAACACTGCGTGGTGGATCGGTGGATGGGAGGGGGTCTCAGAGGGGGGTGGTGAGGGCAGGGGAGGCCACTGACAACTGCAAAGTGCAGGCCGCAAAGATACAAAAGTATCTTTTTGGCACTCGCAACGATTCTTGGGCACTTTCCGTGCCATTTTATTGGCCACTGCTGCTGGCTGCCTCAGTGTTCAGTTTTTGTTTGCCGAGTATTATTTATATTTTCTTGGCGCGTAGCATTTCGCATACGGGATGCCAAACACGTTTGTTTTCATATTTCCGCTGACATATTAATTCTTGAATTTGGTTTCGCTGGTAGTTGGTAATTGGTAATTGGTTTCGCAGCTCGTGCACACATACTTCTAGGATTTAGATTGGATTTGATTTCTGATTTGGCAGCGCGTCGCGTCGCATTTCTTTGCGGTATTTTGTTGGCAATTGAAAAAACCAATTTTGTGGTTGCAAAATTTTATTTTCAAATCGAATTCGAACTGAGTTCAGCTGAGTGTAATTCAAGTGAATCGCGCAAAGCAAGCGACCGTCCACGCGAGCTGCTCGTCGATGACTGGCGCGACGGAGAACTGGTTTCCCAGCGAATCTCGTGCATCGGCATGCGGGTGTGCCGCAGTACTTTGACGGGGTAAACAAATCCGGAATACGGGTTCCTCGGACTCATTCAAACATGTTTGAGTTGTGTCTGAAAATTCCCTGTATTTTTCCTATATATTTATATTACTATACATTCATCGTTGGTTTAGTCAGCGCTGCACTACCAGAAATTAATAAAAAAAAAAAAAAAACCGTAATCTTGTACTTCCCGGAAGCCCAAAACTTGACTTGAAAATTTGGAAAAATCGTGAGAATGATTATGTTTTATTTTAAATGATTTACTCTCAAATTTTACCATTTAAAACTACAAATATAATAATTATAATATTGCATAAACTTTATTTTAGAAACTAAATCATACTGTAAAAAATATAAAAGTAATTAAATTAGCCCAAGTTCCCCAATTTTGTTATTGTTTACACCTCCCAACCTTCTCTTGTTCGAAATATTCATAAGAATTCTCGCCTTTGGGATATTAAATTTCCCAAAACAAACTGATTTGCAACCGACTTATGCACAGCCAATAACCAACTCGAACTCGAACTTGAGAACTTCTTCAGTTTTTTGCCAGAATAAAATATTTTTAATGGTAGGTAAGTACTTATATGAGCTACAAAGGCCAGAATTAAATATGATATTTTATTATTTTTCCATAAATTTAGCAGTATAAATATTTTCAGTCCCGTTGTGTGAATTTCCCATATATTTCTAGCTTATATTCCTTTAGAATAAAACGATTTATTTGTCTCCCTTTGAAATGCCTTCAGTTTGTGGCTTAAGAACAGGTTGTTCCCTTCGCCTTTTACCGAGTACCTTAAGAGGTTTATGATCTGCCTCTTTCTCTACCTCTCCAAAAGAACCACAAATGATTGCATGTTGGGGCTCAGTTCAATGTCCCACAATCGTTTGAGTTGCGTTAATTGTGCTGCCTGAATGAAATAATCGAACTGTAGAAAGCGAATGCCACTTGACTCATTGTATCTCATTGTATCTCATGGTGTCTTATGGTAATTTCACGGGATGAGTCTAGATGATGGGGAGGGGACTCATCATCGGGTCTAAGAGAATGTCTGGGATTTCGTCTCCCCTTTCGTAACGATGATTCACAGCGGATTTCACACACTGGCACACATGCAAATTTTTGCGGTATGCGAATCACGCAATTATGCAAATCATCGGCAAATCGCTATCTGTCTTTACAGAAGACGGAACGTGCCACTCTTCTCAGATCTTGGCCAGACTCTACAAGTTTTTCGGTTTACTTTCTCATTACGGAATAGACATGCCGCCATTCATAGGTATATGTTATCTCCATATATATATCTGTTTTAGGGAGGGGTTCTGTGCTGGTCTGGCGCCAGTCATAATTTTTTAATTTCGGATATAAATGCGTTGACAATTTGTCGCGCATCGCTTCTCATGTTTTTACGTTTGGAGTTGGTTTTTTTCGGTTGTTTTTGGGATTCTCAGATTCCCAGAATTTGACGTGTTGTTCAAGAGTGAATTTTGGTTTTTTGATTTTGTGTCTGGCGGCCGTCACAAGTGGCTTTGATAACTTTATTGGCTGTGTTCTCAATGCTCCCCTGTCTGTGGCCTGTGTTCGTGTAATTTGTTGTGATTATCGGATCTTGATTGAGGGCTTTAGAAACGTGATCGAGGGGGATGGGAGCCCCAAAAAACGTTCTCTAACAGCGATCCACATTCGTTATAACAAAATTATGATCGAGGGTCTATTGTGTCTGCTCTTATCTTATCATTTTTGGATTATAAGCCGAAATAGAGGGGGAAAATTAAAGGTTTGTGGAAAAAGTGGTATCTAGAATGTGTTTAAGCAAGCCATTATAAATAAATACATATAAAATCTAATTAAAACTAAATTATTCATTAAGTTAAACAACTGATACAAGCAGTTACATTTCTTAAGGGGGGGGTAAGGTTAATTCGGTGCAAAAATGCCCACTTTTCAAAAAAATGTTGTGGCGAAACGGCTAAAGCTAGCTTAACGAATTAAATACCATATAATAACACAACATTTGAACAGTTTGTGATAAATTTTGTATTGAAAAATATTTAGAGGTAGAGGAGTTATAGGGAATCTCCCGAGTCGCCTCCAAAAAAAGTTGGTTTGCGGTGTACATCCTAACTGTCCACAAAATCATCCGATCTAAAAAAATTATACCTCATTCGTTAAAGGATAAGTGTCCCTAGGTATTCTCGAAGCGTTTTTATTTTTAAAATTTTTTCCCTATTTTTTATCAAAATTTGAAGTCAAAACCCCGATTTTTGACTAAAAAATTAAGTTAATTTGTTAAATAAAAAATATAAGAAAATTAAAAATTAAAAAAAGCTCGACGAGAATACCTGTAGAATTATCTAAAGAAGTTATGTTCCAAATTTCAAACCGATGGGTTCAGTATATTTTTAGTTATCGTGTACACCGATTTTCAAAATGGCATTTTTCAGGAGAGCGCTTTAAACTTTGTGATTCTCATGCATTGAACACCAACCGACCTTCGTTCAGCTCCGCATAACTTCGTCAATTTTACTATGATTGATGTAAAACTTGGACACAATATTCTTAAGATATTGAACTTTTAAAATAAAAAATAAAAAAAAATTTACGAAAAAAAAAATTAAATACCTTACCCCCCCCTTAAGAATTAAGAAAAGCCAGAGAAAATCAGTAAACTCTATAAATATGCCTGTATATCTGCTATATTTGCTTATCCCAACACTACTAACTACTTCGAACTAATTGAATCACAAGTGAATTTATATTTATAATATAAGCCATTTATATATATTTTACTGTTTATAGCCCGCCAATCTAAGGCTTATCTAATCGGCATACATTTGTATAAACATTCGCTAATAGACACCCAAGTGTCGCATTCGAGGGGTCTTTTCATAATCATTTAAATGCTTCTCGGAGCTCTCCCCTGCCACAAAAGGCTTTGCTTTTTCTGGTTCTGTGCCGCATTTCCGTTCCGTATTGGAAAAAGCTTCGTTTTTGTTCTAACATTTTCAATGGTTTATCAAAATGCCGGCGACGCCACTACGTCTGGTTGCCATTTAAGACTGGAGTTTCTTCAGAGCTTCCTTTCCCTGTGCCCCGCTCGGCTCTGGCTTTGTTCTTTTCTGTGTGCATATCGGATTGGCCATATCTTTTGTATGCACTCGACGCATTCGAGAAGTTTTTTCCTCTTTTTTTTTTATCGCAAACTTTGGCCGGGCAGGAAAAGGCGCGTACGGACTTTGCTTTGCGCTCTCTTCCCCGTCGCTTTTCCCTAGATATATTGATTTAATCGTGTGAGTATGTAGAGATTTGTCATATGTTTTGTATTCGCTGCATAAAACAATGCAAAAGTGACATTTCCTCAACTTGCTTTTCGCATCTTATCAGCTGGCCAAGCAGCTGAGCCGGAGAATATGCTGGTTGCCAACGTCCGTCGATTCCACTTTTCTCCGTTTTCAGTACTGTCAGTCGGTATTTAATACTCCGCCTAGAGTCTGACTGGACTGCCCGATAAGCCCCACTACCGAGTTGATAATATAAGGCAAAAGAACAAGCTCCCGAGTCAAAAGAGCAAACTGCGCTCTGATTGCCAACTGACGACTGTCGATTGACGATTGCTGCCTGAGTTTCCTATAGTGATATACACTTTATATCTAGGGGTACTTGCACTTTACATATTTTTATATTTAATCAGAAAAAGAGATGATTGTTTCTTTGTAAGGAGTATTATCAGGATAACTGGAATAAAAAAAAAATACTTGTGGTTTCTTTGTAAGGAGTATTATTAGGATAACTTGAATAATTCCATGGAAACTGATTTATTAATCATTAGTAAAACAAAACTTTATAATTATTTAGTAATTAATGTAGAATAAACTATAGTTTCCTTGTTCAGAGTATCTTCAGTTCTTCAATCAAATCGATTAACATTTGTATAAGCATTTTGCTTATATTTTTCCGATTGCAAATTTCATCTTGGCAGGCTGATGATGTCTTGTTTTCCAAACAGTCAACCATAAATCACTGATAAAATTCCAAAGTATGCATAAACTGTCAGTGCATTTATATTAATTTAAATGGCTTTTTGCGGCAGCCACTGATTGTGTATTTTCCTTGTAGTATATATCAGCTTCCGCGGATTGCTCGTGGCCAGGCACTGACCATGGGCAATTAGTCAATGTGCGGCGCTTGTAATAGAAACTAATGGTTTCCCTCCCCGACAATGTCCACTCTCATTCACTCCAAATTCCCCCATAAAAGGCATTCCTAAAAACACGCATTCTTCTGGTTCTTCTAGAGAGACTTGAAAGAGACCGAGCCAATGCTGGAAGGGGTACTTTTAATTAGCTGTGTAGATTGGTCAACGAAAATTATATTAATTAATCCCAGCAATGTTAATAACTTTATCGGCGTTGACAACTTTATTGGTCGTTAGCCAAGAGGCACAACTTTGATTGAGAGTTTTGTGACGAGAACAGATTTAATAGAGTTGGACTTAAGATAAGGGAACATTTATAAGGGAATGATAGTACTTTTAAGGACATTTAACTTTGATATTTAAATACAAATAAAACTTATAGTTTTTTGTAAGCAATATATTACTAATATCTTTAAGAACATTACATCTCTATCTTGTTTGTATTCCCTTTACCATTTGCCGCCTTTAACTGGATCCCTTTCAGCCTTGACTTTATCTGCCGCTTCACCCTTTTGGTGAACTCTTCCTTCTTCACATACCAATTCACATTCCTTAACCTGGAGTTGGAGTTCTACCTGAGTCTGTGGCATTCAGGTAGCCGAGAATCGACTCATTGAAAAACTCTCATAATCTTATTAGAATTCGTTTGAGGTACATGAATACCTCATTTGAATTGGGATAGAATTCCTTTGAGTTCATTTAATTTGCCGGCATTTCTTTGACGGCCGTCTGTCTATAATAATTCGGGTTTCATTTGACCAAAAAAAAACAAATACCATCGCCTGGCCAATGACTTATGAATGAAGGGGGCACTGGGGCTGAGTCATGACATGGGTTCTCTGGAAAAAAATAAAGATAAAGATGAGATCTTTGATGATGATGCCAAATTGATGGGGCCTTATAAATGACTGATTAATCGCTCACATAAAACCCGCAAAATTTCATTTTTTACCCATCTGCAATTTCGTATTTCGTATCTGTATTTCATTGCCGGTTTCAATTGCCACTTTTGAGTGGAAGCAACTATAAATTCCGAATTTTCATTGCATACTTTTAAGTGGCCATAAATATTCGATGACAAACATTCGCAAAGATGCACTTTTAGGCGTTCCGGTTCCCCTCTCTCTAAAAAAATAAAAAATGTGTATATCCCACAGAGAAATATCAACTAAAATGAAAACTTTAGAACGTGATAGTTGGACAGGAGGCGGCAACGGAGGCGCGTGCCCAAGTGCCGCTTGTCTAGACTGCTCAGCCAGCAAATGTCAAATGAAATAAATTTCTGGGAGCGAGCAAGGTAAATATTAGTGAGTAATTGGAAAGGCTTTCACAAGCCTGGTAGAGGATAAGCGAATGGAACACTGCTAAACGCCAGTCATTGTTATTTGTTGTGGTTGTATTTTCTTATATTTTTTTTTTTTAGAAAAAAGCTAAAGAGGAAACGGTGAAGCCTTTGAGAGAGTCTACGATTCACAGACCTGGCTGCATTGGGACTTAACGAAGCAAATCAAGGAAAGAAAACTTGAAGAAATGCTGGAGGGATTACGGACCGTTGAATACACTTTATTATAGCATCAGGTAATATGAAATATGTGCTAAAGTAATCAGTGAAAACCCCCTTAAAAGATGTCCAAAATTATGCAAAATAGGTGCAAGAAAGGAGTGTTTTTTTATGATTTCCTCCGACTCACTAGCTCATGTAGTAAGAGGTTAGGATAGTCAAATTACTACCAAAAAATTCCCATGCTTCATTGCTTAGAGTATTTTCAAATCGTCAGCCATTTGTCGTCTTGGGCAAATCATTTTGAGGTCCTTTTTCCTTGGTCCTCATCCCCTGGCCTTCATAAGCAAGCCCCAAGCCATCATTCAAAGGGCTCAGCCCCATTTGGCGTTAATTAGTTTCGAAGGCTGCGGGCGTGCGACTTTCACCAATCATTTACAACAGCAACGGCTCTCCCTCCGCAGCAAGTCATCAACAAATCCAACGATTCTCGCGCATTTTTTCCTCGCAGCCAAAACAATTTTCATTAACAGTCAGTCGCCGTCATCGACAGTTGCTGACATGCCTTCCCCGGTATCCACTTCTGGCCAGGCTCTGGTCTCTGGGCTTGATCCCGTTCTCGTGTCGTTTCTCTGATTACACATTTTAACGCCATTTTTGGCGCAACTTTTTCCCTTCTGACTTGCCCTTGTTAAACCCCTTTAGGCCATGGTGGGGCCAACAAAAAAAAAACTTTTTCTTGGCCGGAGCAAAGCAGAAAATGAAAAGAATCCCAATGAAGGGTTAACAAGGAAAATTTGATTTATTTGATGAGTTTTTCTGTTTGCCAGAGAAGACGCACTTAATGAGCATGAAAATGAACTTTTCCGAAAGGTTGGGCGAGTTTTGTAGAAAACAAAAACTAACAAATGCTGGCAGGGAATAACTTGGAAAGTGTAATTAATCAGGAAAGTGGGAATTAATTGGGTAAGTTTATTGGAAACTGTTATCAATTAATAATGTTGGTGAAATAATACAAGTGCCAAGTATTTATATCTTAAAATTCAATATTTATATTAAAAAAGAATGCAATAAGAAATGAAACAAGAACCAGACATGATTGATAATAAAAATATATATTTTATTGAATATTTTTTATCAAGAAAAGCTATAAAAATACTCCTTAAAGAAAATAACTCGTAATACTAATAACCTTTCCTATTATCCCTTATATATCCTTTATATACTACAGATAGCCTCATTTGAAATGTCCTGCTCGTATATTCATTGTCTAAAAAAGTATTTGTTTTTTATTTTACTTAGCGATTGACAACTGAAAAGTTTCTTTATTCCCGTTTTATTGTCGCCTCTCTGGCATTGTTTATGTATGTCACATTATTGCCCTGCCCCTGCCAGTCCAGCTTAGATAAAGGAGACAGAGTCGGGATATGGCAATGGGATTCCAATCCACTCCCTCAAGTCCGCCTAGCCTTCAGTCGAAGAAGTCTCTAATAAACAAGCGAAACATTTCGCCCCGCTCTAAATTCAATAAAAAGCTAAGAAGCCAAAGGGAAACTTTTCAGTGTCGGCAACAAAGCCGCTGATTATCCAAGTAGCTTCTTAGGATGGCTCTTCCTCCTCCTCCTTCGCTGTGGGCGTGTCAAGTAAGCAAGTGACATGAATAATTCCCCAGTCGGTGGCAGGGATAACATATCCATGGCCGAACCCTTATTGTAATCACATTTGGGCAAACTCAAATGGAAGTTGTAAATTCAATTAGATTTAATTTACGCAACTTTGCAACGAACCGAGACGAAAGCGAGGGCCGAGAAAGCAAAACTTCAGAGCCAAAGTTTTACTCACTCAGGTTGGTTGAGTTGGGTATATATAATTAACTAAGAATGCGCCGTCTTAAAGTTTATGCAGAACTTTAACAAGTCGCTGCTGTGCCGGGGAAGTCAAATGTCAAGTAAGTGTCTGACATTAAATGTGCAAAAATTGCAAAACTTTTCTCATATAAAAAGCATATTAAATCATTTTTATGGCAACATTTCTTGGTTTTTTAGTTTGGAGATGGAGAAGCTGTTACCTACCTCCCCCTTTTCCACCTGTTTACATTGTTCTCGCTGCGGTTCCTTGTCTTCTCGGTGTTTTTTTATGCTCTTCTCATTCTCGTTTTATGCGCCATTTGGCCAGCCTCGTTTAGTGCCTGCTTATGTTCTCTAGGCGTTACTTGTCTCACGGTGCGTATGAGTGATATTTTTACGTTAGATGAATCTAGAATTATAGTTCATTTAGCGCATTATGAGTGAGAGATCTTTATGAGCACTTCTCGAGCATATTTTTGCAGTTGAATAGCTGTCATCTAAAATGTATAATTTAATGGACCTGTGACGGAGTTTTAACAACAGGAACATTGTTTATTTTGTGATTTATTAGCTTTAAAGAGAAAACTTTGGTATGGAAATTGTGGATTTGTAAAAGTATATAGCAAAAACTTTTATCTACAAGAATATATAACTATTTTCTAGGCATTTCATGTGTCACGGTGCGTATGAGTGATATTTTTATGATAGAATTACATTTAAAACTTTTAAAGCTTGTGATGTTTTTCGTTTTCTATTTCTTTAAATAATTAAATCAAAATCTGAAAATATTTAAATCTTTAATATACTACAATAAACTTAAAGCAAACAAAATAAAGTTATCGACCTCGGGTCAGTTGCCTTCGCCTAGAATTTACCAAAAGAAACCGAAAAAGAACCAAGTAACTTTTGCCGCATTTCTTTTTTGGCCATTGTAAATCAAGACATCTTTGTATACAGCTATATATTTATATATATAGACGACGTATACATAGCAACTGAATTATCATAAGCAGTCACGTCAAGCGTTTGGCAACTGCTGCAGTAAAATTTCCACTGAGAGAGCGCCAAATAATCGGAATGCAAAATAGTTCGCCCGCAGCAGCTGCGACCAACAAAAAAAAAAGAAGTGAACTTGACATTTGACATGTGACAGCGACTGCGACAGCCAGACAAATAAAATGTAAACAAAACAAAAGCCAGGGAGCTGAAATCCGAAACACAAACAAAGCAACAGTAAACGGGAGCAGTTGACAGCATCATAATTTGTCGAAAAGTTTGAACTCAACTATTCCAATCATGCAGAAAAAGGAAAGGGAAAAGAAAGTTATTCCCTCGAAATGCAGAAATATTAATTAACAGTTCCTTAACAGATGTTATGGGACTGTACCTCAATGTTAACTATCAGAGATGATGTGGGGGACTGTACCCATTTTCCTTACAAAAACTAACAGCCAGCGTCAGCTAACAGGGGGATAGAATATCCTCATTCCCGCCAAAAGCTTAAATGTTAATTTACAGCCCACTAACAGGTGATGTGGGACTGTACCGCTGACAACCAAATTCAAGGTCACAACATTAGCTAATTGGCTAAATGTGGCGTGACTAAATGAGCTGGCAAATGTCAGCATGCAAGAGTTGTTAAAAATATTTATGATATGCCAGATAAGAACAGGAATTATGGCATTTAAGCTAAAGTCCTAAACTTTTGTTAAAGAGCGAGTGTGAACAGCCAGCAGTCCCTTGCTCGTCTCCCAATATAATATTTAAATTAGAATTGAAATGTTAAAAAGGCAGCAAGACACTGGCTGGCAAACGGCTCGAGGCTCATTGGCCATGACGGTGATAATCTTCCCCGGAGACTAAACAGGCCCGAATGGAGCAGACGGCACAAAGGACGAAGAACGGAAGTAAAATGCAAAACGACAGGCGGCAACAAAGTGTCAAAGCCGCCAGACACCGACAACCAGCAAAAACAACCAACCAACATTTTGTTAGACAACTGACAGAAAAAAGAAATGCATAATAAATATATATGGTGCGGTTCGAGGACTATGGACAGTAACCGCAGGATAATCAAATTGGAATAATTCAAAGTGGCCGAAAGGAGCTACAATAAAAGCGCCATCGGCAAGGAGGAATATAAAAATAGAAAAGAGACAAACGACAACAGCTTGTTGGCCAATAATAGAACTCCTCGATGGGCCAAGAGCCTTTGGTTAATACTGAGAATTGGCTGGCATTGATTTCATTTGGTTAACAATGCCATTAAGTGGCTTGGGAATAAGTTTATTTTAAGAATTTTATGCAATGTAGGACAACAAAGGAGGTGTTCATCGGCTTTTATTGAGCTCGATATATATTTTATGGTAATGTTCCATCTAAAATTACAAAAGCTCATTTATTAAGTAAAATACTTCTTAATAGAGATTAAAATAAGTAATGTTGTAATATTTTAAAGAAAAGCAATTAAGACTTAAAAATCCAATTAAAAAGTGTATTTTTTCCATTGCCAGTGACATCAATTTCAAGTGACACAGCCCTTGGAAAATCCTACACTCCTTCTTGTTCCTGCCACAATTTGGAAAGGCTTTTGGACTGCAATTGGCCTGCAGCCAATTTGGCGCTGCCCAAATAGGCAGCATTAGACGAGGGAGAGAACGGACCGTGTGTATAATCCTGGCCAGGAAGAGCCATTCCTGGTCACGCACTCTCGTTTGGCATTCATAAATCGCTTACCAAACTGAAATCTTAATCAGATTTGTGCAGCAATTTGGATGCCACTCGCCAGATCCTGCCGACCTGTCCAGACCGTAAATAGCAATTTGCCTGACAGACAGGCAGCCAAACGAGAAAGGAGCAGAGCTAAGTGCGTTTTATCGGAAGTGTATTGGCGTGCAACTTTGATTGTGTTTCTGATTGGCAGTGAACGACGTTGAATCGCATAAATGCCAGAAATTCATGCGGCTAAATTAATTTCATTAGCCTGGCAAATACATATAGCGCATACGCCACGTACGCCACGTCGTCCACCTGTTTAGTCAGTTAATTAAATTTGATTTGACTCGCACACAAAAGCCGGTACACCTTCAATTATGCAGCCGGTAGAGCAGGTAGTGCTCTTAGTTTCAAGTACACTTGCAATGCAACTGAAAATGTCCTCAATTATTCAGAGCATGCTCTAATGGAAAACTTTAGAGTCCCCCTCTCAACATTTCATTGGCATAGATACTAGATAGACTCGGGTCAAGGCAACCATTAGTAAAGGGAGAAAGCTAAACCTGCACTCTGAGGATTGACATAGATAGTGATCTCATTGACATAAGCAGAAAGCTATTAACTTATTTAAATGAGTAACTGGAATGAGATGAAAGAGAGCTAGTTACTTCAAGCTTAAAGCTATACTTGAAGGTGTAACTACGAAAACACTTTCTTTATAATTTCCCTTTTAGTAAAAACTTTTCACTCAACTTTAATCTCAACTTGGGACACCCCTAGAGCCGCCCATTAAGTTTCTCTTATGAGTTGCCCTTTCCACTAAACTTTTTGTCACTGCAGGCAAACATCATAAAACCCTTGAAAGGTTGGTGCTCTCCCTCTTAGAAAAAAACATAAAACACTTGACCGCTTGACCTAAATTTCCCAAGCAATGCTGCCAGGATCAACGACTCTCGTCGCCTGTCCCTTTTTTCGGACGGGGTCAAAAGTCAAATGTCAACAAAAAAATAAAGAGCGGAAGAGAACAAGAAAAATGTTTTAAAAATTCCAACACGTAGGCAATTTCTGGATGATGCGCATAAAACAAGCTCTGAAACCGTCGGAGGGGCGAGAACTACGACAGCAAATTCTCGTGGGCGGAGTTCCCAGTTAGAGAGTTCGATGCGGGAAGGGTTATATCTGAGTCGCCTCATTAGACACCACTGGCAGCCGTCATGATTTCCACTCAAGCAATCCCCTCACATAGCCTGGCCCGAGGGCGAGAATTGGCGTAAATTGATTTGAGCCCTGATAAATTTCGAATGCCTCGAGGGCCGCTTCGCACTGCCACCTGCCTGGAAAATTAAAGATTACCAGGAGCTGCCAGCTGCTGATTTTTAGAGGTGACAAAATAGCTATTTTCGTTATTCTGGAAGTTGTAAGCTGAAAGGTTAAATAAATAATAACTTAAAATAAAAAACAATACTTTTTGTAGATGTATTAAATTAAACTTTCGCCTTGATATGCATACCTGCTTCTCCTCACTTAAGCTTCTTTGTTCTAAATAATTAACTAATTAAAATACGAAGATTAGCCACTGTATATACCAAAACTTACATCCTTTCGGTAACGTTATCCTGGCAGCACTAGCGACTTGTGCTTTTTGCTATTAGTATTGATAAGCCCCATGCTCGCACGTACAACATTTTAGCACACTATTTGGGATGCGGGATCGGGGGATAAGGGGGATGAGGCCGGGAATATCCGCCCTAGAAATGTGTCAATTTGGCGTCAAAGACATTGATGGAGCAACAACATGTTTACATTAGCAATAAAACAGGCGCAGTACCATCTGAAATTCAAGATGTGCCAGCTGCCATCGGGATAAGGCAGTGGCAGGATTGGCGCGAGGTCCTGAGGTGCTCACGTACCAACGAGTGGGGGAATTAGGAAGTCCTGCCAGCCAGCCTCCGACCAGCCAGACAATAACTATAATTGTCGCATCAGCATTTTTTTTTTCTCCTCCCAGTTCCCCGTCACAGCAACAAAAAGCGGGCCGTAAAACGAGCCAGTCATGATTCCAGCATTCCGGGAAGGAGGTAAATTCCATTAAACAGACGCAGACACAGACGCAGACAAAGCCGGAAGGCTCGTCAAGCGATTCCATTTGTAGGTCTACCCCCCGACTTTGGATTCCTTCCTTCCTTTCTTGCTGCGAGCTCTGAGCTCTGTGAGGGGCATATCAAAAATTCCTAAATTAAAGTCAATTTGAAGACGAGTCGGCATCCTCAGAATCGGTTGATGATGACGGGGAACTCTGTGGACTTGGGGCTGCGACCTGAACCTGAAGTGAAAGTTAATGCTGATTAGGAAAATTGAAGTGATAATGTGCGGGTAGAGAGTGTGATTAACAACACTTGAAGTAGTTGAAGGGGAAATTCAAGCGGAAAGCAATGAAATATAAAGAATTTAAAAAATAAACTTGAATAAATATAAATAAATCCCTAAGTAAAAATCCTTGAAGATGAAAGGATTTATTTGCTCTTAAGAGATAGTAAAGCTAATCGAATTAATAACTTTCGGCTGCCTTACTTCAGTAGTTTCTACAGAAAACCTTGCAAGTAAAAGCATTTTACCTTCCCCATTTTATTCGAAATAAACAACCGACTTTCCAATTCCCAACATTAATTAACAATTTGGTTCACATAGCGGCGTGTGTCGGAGTAAGAGTTTTGTTTGCAATTTCGGGACACAAACGAAAAGCTAGAAGGTGCTACTACCCCGGTATCAGCTGGACAACGTTTATTTTACGAGAACATTTTAATCTAATTTAGCACACTTTAGATTTATATTTGCTTAAATAGAAGTTATCTGAATGGCACGTGCCGGGCATAAGCAATGGCCAACAACAAAGGGGAAGCTCTTGGTGGTCAACTGCCAGGATGCCGGGAATGTGGCCGAAGCCGAAGGGCCAACAAAGGATCCACAGAAGCAATTTTATTATGGTTTATTTCGTAGCTGGCTGGCACGGAGCCTTTGGAATATTTCGGAGACGTGTGCTGCAGTTGCGCTCGACTGCAGTTGCCACAGTTGCACCCACAAACTCCTCCCCAGAAACACACAATTTCCTTAGTGCAAAACGCTTACTGCTTAAATGCAATCAATTGTGGCAATTGTTCGTCCTGCCACAGGACTAGGGTCCCAAGGCTAACCTTGTAAGCGCATATTCCCTAGCCGTAAACGCGTCGCAGCAGGGTGAAGAACGAGTAGATCGCATTCAAGAGCGACTGCAGCATCTTCAGATTCATGGGATAGGTGCCTCCCACCAGAATCTATGGAATATATGTATATAATGCGTAATAATAATAAGACATAAGTGAGTATAAAGTGGTCAAAGGACCTCACCGCCAAAGGCTTTTGGGAACGCATTATAAGAAACTTCAATGTCTTTTGTGTGTCCACATCAAAGTCCATCCAATTGCTCTCATAGGCAGCAATGGCAATTTCCAAGCTCTGCGGGGGGTTCGTTAAATAAAATATTATATTTTAATGAAAGAGTAAGCACTCACTTGAAAGTAAAGTTCATTGGCCACATAGTAGAGCACCACACTGTTGGCGAATATCATGACCATATAGGCAATGACTATGACTGTTTGAGCTATGGTTTGAGCCTTGGAAAAAGATAAGATAAATAAGAAAATAGTATTTATGCAATATTACTTTACTTACTATAATAAGAGAGAAAAGCAACACACATAACATGGCCCCAAAACACAGGAACTCCACCAAATGAAGATGAGTATTCAAGGAATTCATAGAGTCCACCAATCTTGAAGTAAAACGATTTTACAGCTTAAAGTTGATAATAAAAATATTAATTTAACGTTTACCCCGCCAACTTTAGTTGATATCTTATGCAAGATATGACCTCCTTTCGCACCTGTTCACCTTTCAGCTTCTCCAGGCTTCTCAGCTTGTGCTGCAGCACCTGGCACATCAATATGGCAAAGAGAGTAAAGGTCACTATCATATTGGTGTAAGGAATGTACATGCAACAGCCCATGGGAGCCATAATGGCCTGGATCACAAAGAAGATCTCATAGTAGGGACTGGCATACTTGTACTCATCAATGGTGGGCAGATACATGCCATAGGGAAGAACTGAATATATTAAAAATTAGCTCAAGATAAAGTAAGAAATGTAAAATGGTCTCCCACTCACCTCTCTCGGAACCAAAAATGGGATAGGTCACAAAACCTATGCAGGTGCAGGTGCCCATCAACAAATTGATTCTGCTTATGAACAGGGAGAGTCGTGTGGCCTCTGCCACCAATTGGACCACAACGGGATCTTTAGAATCCTTAAAGTTAAAAACTTATTTAGATACAATCGCTAGACTTCCAGCCTTACTTACCAGTAACTGCACATAGTAGGACTTTAGCATCTCAATAAATCTTTCGTAACTTCCCCGCTGAACGCACAGCAACACACCTCGCACAATCGTATTCGTAAACAGCACCGCCAGATACACATTTCTGATGATAAAGTCCAGGGATTCGGTGCTCAGATATATATCCACATATTGCGTACAGTTGATCATTATATAGGGTCCCATGGCCACATAACGCCGCCAATTGTGAACAAACAGATACGACCAGAACTTCATCAGCTTCAGAGTGCTCCCAAAAATGGGCATTTCCACGGTATCCATCGATTTCAGTTCCATCCTGAAGGTGACAAGGTCCACAGAGGTGTAAACTACCCACCGAATACTGTCTCTGTTTTATAGTTATTCTGTCCTCTTAGGGGAAAGGGTTTCCTCGGGGTTGCCTTGTCCTGATGCCATCATTATTAGCACTTAATTAATGGGTTTTCGTAGTGATTGCGGGTGGGAAAATGTGTTAATTAGCGCGCTGAAGGCGGTTATTACAGGTGTAAAGGATACAATTGGATTTCGGGGGGTGAAGTCATTACAAGGGAAATTTAAATTTTCAGGAAAAGTGTTTGCTTTGTATTTAAAATTCTAGTTAAAGTTTATAAAGTTTTCAACTCTGTAATGTGGTTTCCTTTCTAAGATTTTCTAACTCAAAACTTGATTTAAGTTTCCCTCTCACTTAAAGGTCCTTTGGACTACTTAACTTCATTTAACCAATACAAAGAGGCCACCTCAACATCTTCATTTTTCATGGCGTCCGCTCAGTAGTCCGATAAAAAATCTTAATCGGTGGCAATTTGTCTGGGGGAAACCCACAGAAACCCGAAAAACCTCAGGAGCAAACCAAGGCAAAAAAGCAAACAAAAGGCGGCGTTCAAAGAGCAACCTTTTTCATTGGGAACCCAAGAGGGACCCAAGCAAACCAACTACACATGTTGCCGACCACCCCCAAACAATCTGTGTGCCAATTACAAGTTGTAGACCCTCGGCATCTTTGAACTTTGAACTCGAGAGAAGAGAACTCTCAGCCTCATCCCCTCCCCCCGTATAATATTTATGGCCAAGGGAACTGAATCATTTGTCATTAAGTTGCGACGCAGGCAAAGGAATTCCATTTACTGCGAAGATAGCCAGATCTTAATTGAGTTGCAATTGGAAATATATATATTCTTTTCTGGGCAGAGCCACAGACTGATTGTGTTATCAATCAAACAAGTTATTAAAGCAACTTCTGCCTTAATTACGCTCCCAGTTGGCTGGGACTGATAAATTGCGTATACGCCCCGTTTATCCCCGAGCAACGCTGTCACTTAAGCTTTATATCAAGGTGTTTGTTGCTTACACTTGATCTGCTCTATGATGCATGTCCCGCCCCCTCGCAGTCTGGCAGCTGTCTTAAAACGAAACTTACTTAGTTAGTACGGGGCCAAAGTGCACTGCACAAAAGTTTACCGGGCTTAAAGAGAGAGAGAGATTTTCGAAACGTATTTGGCAGTTAGTTTTTACGCTGGCCAATTATAATTTTAATTGGCAGAACGTGGCCATTAACGGAGCCAACTATAAAAGGCATTAAGACAATGGCTGAAAATATTCACGACGCCTGGCTGGCAAAATATCTTAATACTATCCGATATGCTTTAAGTGTTTCCCAAAAAAGGAAGGAAAAGGCGAAAAGGAATGGAAAACCTGCTACAGGGCGCAGCACCTTTTTGCGAAAGCGGAAACTAACAAGCAAAAAGGACGAAGCAGTTGAACTTGTAGCTGGCAGCCAGTATCTTGTATCTCGTATCTAGTATCCCGCCTGCATCTGCACTCGGGGAAGCACTTAACACGCGTTATGAGGCGCTGCCTTCGGGGGCCTCGGGGAAAATGCAAGAAACTTGCAACTTTTCCTAGCTGCTAAGTAGGAAAATCGCTCCCAGACAGGAGGAGCGGGGATAACTACGTGTCATATGACAAGTGAAATGTGCGCAAAATTACTTGTTTAGCTGCGGTTAAGACGCCTCAGACATCGGACCTCAGACCTCTCCACCTTCAGCGGGTCCTCTGTGCGAGTGTCTGGAAAACCAACTGCAGATATTTGCATTTCTTGAGGTTTGCTTTATGAATTGCACACGCCAGCAAAAGATAAACAAACGCCAGGCCATGAGTGTTTTTCCTGCCAGCAGAAGTTTGTGGTCGAGACTAAATTACAGGCTAAGATGAACAGGAGAATTTAATAAATGGCAACGATGGGTTTTATTAAATTCTGTAAGGGGAAATTTTTATGCCCAAGCAACCCTAGGGCCAGGGCATGAAGAAAGTTTGTTCTACTTTTTCCCCCATTGTTGCTGATGTTTTTCGCCTCATGAATACCTCGGGGGATGTCATTTGGAGGCGGCGAGTGTAAAAATTAAGCAGCCAGAAGGCGAGGCAATAAGTGAGATAAAATTATGTGGCATGGGGCTGGCTAAAAGTAATTGTAAAGTATGCCAAGAGGCGTGGCTGACAGCCTCAAGAGATCCGTTTCCCTTCTGCCGCTTTGGTGGGTCTCTTTGTCAGGACACAAAGGAAGCGCCAAGAGAGCGGAAAATGTGGCACAAGGTTGCCTTGGTCGGCTCTTCATGTGGGTAATTAGTCAGAACTTTTTCTTTTCGCCTTTCCTTAAAGAGTCAAAAGCAAACTTCAAGTCCTATTCAAAATCATAATCAGCGAAGAGTGTCTATCTCTTTTGAAAACGTGCTTCGAAATGTGGCGAAACTTTTTCAATCTAAAATTATCAAAGTAAACATCAAAGTTGATACAGCAGGCAAAAAGCGTCAACAAATTAGCAAAATGGGAGAAAACAGCAAAAGGGAAGCGACAAAAAACTGTCAACATGAAAAGGACACTGGGAGAGGAAAAACTTTTACAAGCCGGAGCACAGCAAACATTTTCACACCTCATGAGTGGAATTTAAATTTCTGCCTCACAGAACTTTCTTCGTGTTTTCGTTACTCATACGCCCCGTGTGTCGGTGCCGCTGGTGTCTGTAAAATTTCATATCAATTTCGTTGGGATTAAGTTATATTTTAGTGCTCGGCAAGGTGTTTATAGCAAGTTCCCTGCTGAGATTTTGAGCACGTGCTAGTCCTCAAGGCCTTCACACTTTGTGTGTTTTCGTTTACGTTTCTTTTTTCCCTTTTTTTTTTTAAGCCGAGTGGAGATTTTCATTCCGACCAAAATATTGATACAGCCTCAAGTGTTTGGGGAAGCAACACGACAGGGGAAAATACTTTTAGCTCGGAAATTTCCACATAAACCTCGTGGGAATAAACTTGTAAAAGTGAGCAGGAAAATAGGATGCTTGAAATATAAAAAGATTTGGAAATAAATAAAACGTACTACATTTCTTATAAATTAAGAAATAATTATTAAAATAAATTTAAATTTTAAATCTTTATTGTGTGACTTGTTTTAAAACTTTTTAACCTTTTGTATTTTGTTCTAACCCCCTTGAAGAAAATACTTTCCTTCATCTTTGCTATTCAGAAAACATCCCTTTTTCCTACCCATTTCATCTGTCAAGTAATATTTTCTCCCCTCCACTTTGCCGCATTGTCATTCCGTCATTTCGCCTAATTCAATGACTTCTGTGAGCAAAACTACACACATGTGAGTTGGCAAGTACCGGAATGCTACATGGGCCGATGGACATACAAATCATAAAAGTCATGACCCGGACAGTTCATAAAAAATGCGGCCCAGGGCAGCAATTGCCATACAAACAGGCGCATTATTCCTGGAGACCGGGGATACCCCTCACCCAAACCGAACCCAAATCCCGATTCACAGCATGACCGGCATATAATTCAAACACGTACCAATACACGTAGTACACGGGACCTGGCCGGGCAAAACGATTTGGCCGACGGTAATCAGGCAATTTCATATGAATAAGTAAGCAGGCCATAGCGCCTGAGTGTATGCAATAAATTCCGTTGTACGAGTATTACGAATGCGACGCCCCGGCGCTGCTTATGAAAATTTTAAAAGCCACCAAACTATGCACCCGACTGTGATTGCCACCATCCCAGTCAGGCCAGCAGCACCCGCATCCAGTACAGCAAACCAGGAACAACAACAGGAAAATAGAAATTTATTACAAGGAAACGTGCAGGAGAAGTAGGCCGAGCCAAGGTGTTTATTACTTATTTAGAGCGGCAACGCCTCCGAAAACTCCAGCAGATAGGGTCCGTGGTGGCCGCCAGCAAAGGTGGGAGATAAGAAAAATAACTAAAATAAAATATTATAAAGAAGAATAAGGGATACCCTATATTTATAATTAAATATTATCATCTAATATGTAAACTTGTAGAGAAAATATTAACATATTTTACATGATTTTAATTTACATTTAAATACCTTTCTTTTCTATTACTCAATCTCAATCTAAACTGATATACCCCTTGTGGCACAGGTAACTGGAGAGGTCGTGCCCCTCACAGCGGGTACGGCGGCAGTGAAGCTACTTGGCGGGAAACCCCACGGAGAGTGAACGTGCCTGAGGCTTTGGCACCGTCAAGTGCCAATCGAGGACTCCTGGAGAGGCCAAGTCGTGGCCCATTGAGGTGAGGCTGCTGAGCAGAACGATCGTGAGGCGGCGGCCACTAAACATTTTAATTAGAAAATTCTGCACAGCCAGTTGAGCCGACCACAAATCCAATTATCAAGTAATTATGCATTTAATTTGGCACGGCGGCGAAGCGGCAAGCAGCGTATCCTGTACGGAGCCTCCGCTCCTGGGCAGTCATTAATGCAGATGGCTGGCCATCAAATCAGCTCAACTTCGTGCTGCACATGTGCGTGTGGGAGTATGCAAAGTAACGAAAACTTTTTCCAGGGCTTGAAAATTTCAATTTCATATGAGTCTGCCCGGGCAGACACCCACACCTACACATACATATGTGTGAGGCTTCACTGTACTATGTATCTCTGGCACGCAATTAAAAGTTGCTACCATGTTTTGTCGGCTCCCAGACGCTTATTACAAATGTCGAGACCGGCCGACCACAATCAAAGAGAGGTCAAGTGCAGTCTGCAAATGTTTTTCCTTTATTTTGAATGTTTTTGAGTGTGTAATTTATGGGCGCTTGTCTTGTAATTGGCCCAGGTCGTGGTTCTGGCTTTGAACAACTTTTGTCCACCATTGGGATTATTTTTGGTTGTTTTCCCAGGGCGGTTCAGGACTGCCATAAAACTGTCAACATGCGAGTGTTGGGTCTGCCACTAGGCAAATATTTACCACTCGAATGCCAAGGGTTCAGCATTTTTTCCACACTTTTTCGTTATTTTTTTGTATAGTTTTTTCGGCTGAAATAGTGCCAAAAAGCGAGCTAAAATTTATGTGGTGACCTGGTTAAATATAGGAAAACTGCAGACGGCTTACGGAATTTTAAATCCTAAAATGTTCAATGAAAGCTGGAAAGAAATGCTGAAAATACTTTAAAAACGTTTTTATAAAGAAAATGGATTAATAAATTGGTTTGATTGTCACAATTCCTCACCTGATTATTAATGTATTTGTGAGTTTCCCTTCTAATTCAATTCCCTTTCCAATTATCACCTATATCTGCATAATTTTCTTCACAGACCTTTGGCAAATTACCGGAAAATGGCCCAAGGAAATTTTCTTTACCTTCGCTGGCCATCAATCGATATGCAGGCAGCTTTATCCTTGATTGGGCAGGCCTGAAATCATGTTTATTTTCAGCCCAGCTCTCTGTCCTTGCTGTCCCTTGCAGCCTTGACACACTTTTCGAGGGCGTAAATGGAAGAATTTGCCTAAAAAGAAAAGGGAAGAGTGAAAACTTTTCCCCCGACCTCAGTTCTAGTGTCGATTTTGCGTCAGTTTTCTACGCATGTCAGGCAAAGGTTCAGATTGATGAGGGAAACCATTCCCACTAAACCTGCTCCTTGGAACAAAATAATCCCAAACCGCCGCAAGAACAGTTTTCCAAAATTTTCACTGATGCATAAACTTTAAGGAATTCATAATTTATTTCCTTGATTTTTCCCATTTTTCATAAAAACATATTTTAAATGAATTTTAATCGAGTTTGCCGACTAATTGTTTGCTTTGTTTGCGCCGTTGACGCAGCAATAAATTAATTTGCAACATTTGCATTAGTTCGAGTAAAAAATCCAATAAAATTTTGCAACATTGGAAAATGCCAATGATTGATAAATATTTAATGCACATAATTTAATTACCAACATTTTACGAATAATAAAAACTACAGGCCGGCTTAAAATGCGCAGACACACAGGTGCAGTCAGGTGAGTTTGTTTGTTCGCTTTTCCATGCATTTAAATTAGTTGCATGCATTTTTTATTAGCACATGTCAGGCAAAAAATCCAATCCTGTCGCGGCTAACGTTTTGTCATGCATTTTTCGGGTTCAAAGGCTAATAGCGATTGATGGAGGTGAAAAAATATCCGAAAATGGTATCACATTTAAGGGAATAAATATTTTTTCGATACCTTTAAAGGCCAAAACACCTATGGTACATATAGAATTCTGACCCAGCCGTAGGAGTCAATCAATCAATATCAGCCTGGAGGCATCCATCCAATGTGTCAAGTACTTGTTTGGCCCACAAAAAGACTTTTGTCCCACTTCCATAACATATTTGGGGGCCGCAACTATTTAGTCAACCTAAATCCACAAGCAAAGTACACAGGAAACGAAGAAAAAAACGAAGACGAAGACGAGGCGGCAGACTCATCAATAAGCCAGTCCAATAAACAGGATGTATGCTCCAAGGCGCCGCCAGCCGGGATTTACCATCCTCCAGGCAGTCAGCCAGGCAGCTTCTCTCCTCAATCAGCGCGGCCAAGTGGAAAATGCCTTGGCGTAGCGCCCTCTGACACCTTGTTAGGTGGAGATAGACAACCCGGCCAGGAGACTTATTAACATTTAGATGAAACCCCACAGAATTTAGGAGGAAGAACAAAGAGGCAAGGTGGTAGAGGGGCCACAGCTTTGCTTACTTTTTTATACAGGGTATGAGACAAGTAAAAAGGGTATATTATTCTAGGTAAAGAAGAGCTACGAGATAGGTAATACCCTTTAAAGCCATAGTGTTAATGCTAGATCTTTTTGTATTGGGAAAGAAAGAAAGCAATCTTTAATATTTATAGTAGGCTGTCTCAATAGTAAACTATATTTTAGCTTAGCTTAAATACCAACAACCTGCAATGCTTCTGAACAAAGTATTCCTTAGTCGATCCCTCTACTATATCCCTTTTTTTCTTGCTTTCCATTTGAATGCCACAAACTGACAATGAAGTCAACGATTTGCCTTTACTTTTTGTGATTTAATTTATACGCTGCAGAAGACCTGGCGGGTGGGTTAATGGAAGCTACCTTCCTGCTTCTATTTGATTGCCAAATAATTTGCATTGACTAATGAAAGCAAAAAATCTGGGCAGAACAAAGCACAACAACTTTCCCTGGAACAAAGAGGGAACTTTAAAGTTCTTCCTGGAACTTGTCTACCCCCGGACACACTTCCGACGACGAAAAGTTGACAAAATCTGCAAATTACTAGCCTGCGGGCAGAGAGACGACAATTGTCGAGGCAGACAATTGAGCCAATTGTCTCAATTTCTGGCTTCCCCTACCCTCCACCATTGTTTGCCATTGTCTCTGGGCTTTGTTTTATTTTCCAGCATGATTTTGTTTAACCAGGAAATGCTAATTTTGGCCGGGATTAGTTCAAGAGAGTACAGTTCCGTACAAAGCTGGTCAACTGGCGCTCATTAGCCATGCACTCAGCGTGCTAATGAGCTTTCGGGCTAGAGGCTAATAAAAGTGTAACAAGAATTGCATGATTAGTGTAAATGCCCTTGCCATAAAACAGGGAGAAACAAAACCGCAGCCAAACACATGTGTTTGTTGGCCTGGTCAGGGATTATTTGGCTAGGCCCGAAAAATAAACGAATCTCCCGAAATGAGTAGGAGCCACATGCTGGGGCTATTGTCGGAGGAGGCTGAGCGTAAGCTGGAAATAAAGAGGAAAATTGTACAAAGAAAATCGCTTAAGACAGCAAAAGTGTGCAAAAGTGGAGAGGACGAGTCCCACGGGTAAGGTGGGTTTGAGAATGGCCTACGAAAATATAATATAATATAGAAAGTTGCAGGAAATATAACAAAGAAAATATATATATTTACAAATTGCTGAGATAATCAAATGTTTTGTGATTAAATCTCGAGCTGACTGGGGCAATATTTTTTCTTTTAAATATTCTAAAAGAATGTAGTACCTTGGTAATATAATTTAAAGTACTTCTAAAGCTATCTAATATATACATTTATTTAACTAGTTTCATTTAAATCATAGAACAACCCTTAAGATACATTGTAGAGTATATATAACCCACTCAAGCCCGCAAATCTGTGGCTAAATAATGAACTCCAGATATAGAGTGATCTCCCGCTCCCCAGCTGTTGTAACTAAATCTAGATTTGGTCGAGAATAAAACGAAATGTGTGAGCACAATAATCGTAAATATGCAAGTGAAGCGCAAGTAAACGCTTGCGGGATAAACTGAAAGATAAACTAGAAGCCCACAAACACACACACAAAGTCGATATACCTTCGAGAATACTTTATATCAATGATTGGTTTATGGCGCTGAATCTTTTTTTAGTGTCTGGTTGGTATTATTTTTTGGTCAGTCTGTGATAAAGGCCACTTCTTGGACGCTTAATAAAACAATAAATTCTCCACGTTCTCATCCGCAACTTCTCTATTTCTCTGTTGTTTATATTAAAATGAAGAAATTACGCTCAAGTCATGCGTGTGCCACATAAACAAGTGCCGCAATCTGGAAAAGTGGCTGTGTGTGTATGTGTGCGTGTGTGGTTTCCGCTTTGCATCTGTGTGTGTAAGCAAGAGCATCTTATGTCTGGCGGAATCTGGTGGGGTTTCTTTTCCTTCCTGGAAGCAAAGCCTCACCAATCAATCTTTATCAAGTGCGCTAATTATACGCATTAATAATGACAGCTAGCAGGACGAGGGATTGAATAAGAGGAGGGGAACTCTGGCACACACGTCGTATGCTTGATGTCTTAAAGCTGCGCCTGGAAGTAGGCAACGAAATAGTTGCTCAGCAGAAAAAGGGAAATGTTTGAACGGTTTTTGGTAACAGATTTGTTTCTTAACTTTGGGAATATGTTAAGGTCCATGAAATCATTATTACTTATCAGTTCATATATGTATTTTAAAAATATAAATACAAATATTTACAATGTAAAAATACCACAAACACAAACTATAATAACCCCTAAAATTGCTCAACTTAAAGGTGTAACAACAAAAATCGTGGTATAAATAATGCCCAACTGGTTTTTAATTTCTTTCATTTTTCCACACCAGCGTCGACAGCAGCGACGACAGCAAATTATTCGCACGGCAAGGGAAAATAAAAGGATGCGGAAGCCACTGCAGACCCGGGTCAGGAGTGAAATAATGTAAAACTGTTCCACAAGCATGCAAGGACAACGGCAACGACGCCAGCCGCAGGATGAGTAGGGGAAAATAACTTGCAATTAGTTCTTGTCAGCTGCTACTGTGGCAAGCTGTGTAAGTATTCATGCTGGAAACTTAAAGCCAATACCGAAAAAGCTTGCTATAAGAACAGAAAATGACATTAGGTACGAGAGTCCTTGGTCGTCTGCCTGAGATTTTTCACTTTCCCCCCTTGAACTTGAGCTTGGCATTGGAAAATTCAGGGTTTTTGGCTTTTAAAATTGAATTGTGAGAGGAAACGGAAATTCGGTTTGGCTAATGAAAATCAATGAAGAAACTTTTTTCCATTTTCAGTCCCTCTCTCAGCACGACAAATGTGTCTGGATAAACCCAATGAAACGTGCTAAAGAGTCCCCGTGAAAAATGCTCTGAATCTTAAAAAAAACATGTTTATTTGCCATATAAGCTGTCTTGAGTACATCTAATCTATGCATAATTGTTGTGAAAATATTCCGACTCCACATACACTCACACACCTGCTGCGGTTTTGGCAAAACGAAAAGGCTTAGGGCCTGCCTGGCTGAAAGGAAGAAGAAAATCTCGGCATACCCAAGGCTCATTATTATGCACAAGCTGTGCCCAAGCTGAAAATTACATTTTGATGTCCTACATCGTTGAGTTTTGTTGATATTTTAATGGATTTGCTATCGAGGAAATTTCCGTAGCCCGAAGGCTGTCACATTGAATTTGCCATTTGAATTTTGTATGAAGTTAACCTCAGGTGAAGTCTATCTGAAAGGATAGCGGTGGTTGAAGGAAAAAAAAGGAACATACTCGCAACACAATAAAAATAAGAAATAAAATTTAAAAGCTAATGGAACTTTAACGTGTGTCAGTTTCTGAGGGACACGCAAAAAAAAGAGGCCCCACTAATCCTCCCTAATTGTTCATTAAATCTCCACCGACGCCCCATCGACATCAATCTTGTGCGGCGGGGCCCCAACATTCTATATCTTTCACCCCGAGTTTTTCACACGCTTCCAAGCCATAAATTCCAATTAATTTGTCGCATTTTATTTTCCCAGACCTTCGCATTTTAATATCATTCTGTTTTTTTGGGGAGAGAGCAGCTACCCTCTGAGGGGAATACGCAAATCATTGTTTTATCGCAATTTAATTTTGTTTTCTGCTGCAATAAATAAGTAAACACAGAGTTGAAAAACACCGACAAAAAATACTAAGAAATCCAAATCAACTGTGTAGAGCCCTGTTACTTATTTATAACAAATTGCCCGATTACGTTGCTCTTTTACCCGAAAAGCTCATCAATATTTAAGGCCAAGACATTTGAGGGACTCGAAATCGAGACCCTTTCAGGAGACCCCTGGGAAATTCCATTAGAAATGTGTCAAAAAAATGCCATAAAATATGCAATAATGGTCAGGCATTGCACATGCAGTCGGGCCAGGAATTGGAGTCAAGGGTTCTACCGCTTCCGTTTGATATTTGCCAGCTGCAGTTGCCGGCTAAAATGTACGCCGTAAAATGCCAAAACAGACAATAGCCTCCTTCTCCTCCGAGGGTGTGAGACAATGGATCCTGGCATTGGGCAGGACCGAACTCCTTGCGGCTTTATTGCATGCAAATACCCAACAACAACAAGAGAACAGGCCAAGAGCCAGACAGTTGGCCGGGACACGTGAAATGATGTGCAAATCTTATTAACAATTGCTGCCAGGAGCAGGCCACAGAAGCGGATCCTTTGGATTCTTCCTACTCCTCGATGGCTGTGCTGAGTGCAGTTTAGTTGCTGCCAACTCCTTGGGGGGCAGTTCTGGTCAGGAATGGCGGCGAAGGCTTGTGGTGGCCAGCAGATATGGTTAAAGGTGTCCACAGAGTGCAGGAATCGCCAGTTAGCATAGGCAATGAGTAGGGTCCTTGGGGAAGACAGGTATGAATGCATATGGGACACGGAAGTATGTGAATTTTAAAGGGGAATTTTAAAGGACTAAAGCTTGAGGTAAATGGATAAAAATTGATTAAACACTTAAAATCTTTAGAAACCAGACGTTAAAACAACATAATAATTTTATTAACTAAATAAAATATCAAAGAATATTTCTAAAAAATTCTCAAACTGTTTTATTGAATGTTTAATAATCTAAAGTCACTCCCAGGACCCAAACATTAAAAGACCATCAAAGCAACTTGCTCGAGACCTAATACTCTCCCCCCTTTAAAAAGCATACTTTAATAATCCTGTGCAGTGACTCGTCCCTAATTTATTCACCATCCATAAACAATTGCCTTAAGCTCCCTTAAATTTGCATGACATCAGCTCTTCCAAGGATACATTTGCCCCTTCCTCCCGCAAAAATCTCTAGTTTTATGTCATGGCGTTAGTCACCGCCCGCAACAATTATGTGTGCCAAGTGTTCGCCGGGGTTTTTCCATTAAAATCAACTAATAAATATCCAGAGAGGTCCCTGGAGAGGCGAGTGGACGTGGGCCCCACAGAAGAAGTCGCCGGCGGATATTAAACACTTAAATGCTGGCATAATTTTTGTGCGAGAAGCGGCTGAGTATTTAATTTAATGCGGCATTCCCGCACCTTACTATCCGCCCAAATCCCCGCCAGAAGCTAAGCTGAAAACAAATAAATTGAGCCTGGGGCTAGCTAGAGGAAGGAGAAGGAACACGGAGTCCGACAGTTGGATAGACAGACAGACGGAAGCACGCAGGAAGAATAGGGGGAGGAGGAGGTCCTTGGTGGTGGCAAATTAAAGATTAAACGTTGGGCAAAAATATTCTCGGGGTCAGTCTGGGATCCGAAAACAATGTCTGACTAGACAGGCAGACAGATGACCGACCCAGGAGGGGAACGAGGGGGCCAAGTCAAACAAAAGCTAAATGAAACGCAGGCACGCTGCCACTCGATCCCCGACTCCGATACCGGATTTCCAGCTCCCAACTCTCGATTCCCAGCCAGGAGGAATGAAGCAGTCAAAAGGTCCGAGAACTCGACTCCCAATTTATGCGCATTATTAAAGTAAACGCATGAAATGCCCGGAATGCCCTGGCCCTCTGCCTCCGGAACTCTAGAAGGTGACTGCACATGGACCTGGTGGAGCAGCTTCCCCTTCAGCTGGGCACGTCTGTAGGTGTCCAAAGCGGACATTTATTTATTTAGATTTTGGTTAAAGACAACAGGGAGGGAGGGAGGAAATGTAGATGGGGAGAGTCTCTGGTCTGTTGGCTGTGGCATCTTATTGGTGTTATTAAATCGACTCAGGAGGAGGGGTTTCTATTGTAGCAACAAATAGTAGAATTGTTGATAGGACTCACAAAGTACAATATCTTTAAATAAAAAAGGTAAATTTATGTATTTAGTATATTATTTAAGGCAACTACCTATTTTTTAAGTACTTCTTTGTTCTTTTGTTTGTTTCTTGAACAGGAATCCGTATCAAGCAGCAGCTAACTTAAATATTAAAGCTGCTTAGGCCCATAATTATTTCTAAAGAATCAACTTCATATTGAAGGCAATCTCCATGGCCACAATATTTAACCAGGAACCAGGAAGCCATTTGCCTGCCACTGCTTCATTAAGTCCAAACTTTTTGCGGCAATAAAACGGATTTATGTAATACACCGCCAATAGCAGGAATTATAAGTTTTTAATACGAGCCCCAGGCCCACAGGATCCTGCGTAATGAGGCCCTGGTGCAGTGCGTCGCATTAAGTGCGCGCCATTTGAAAGGCACCCGCAATGGCCGACGCGGGGCAAGATGGCCAACACAATAGGCATAAAAATCAATTATGAGCCATTAGTCCGGGGCCAGCTCCAAAGAAGAGGCCAACAAAAGGCCAGACCAGTGGCTGTGGGGCCAAGAGAAGGTCATAAATCATCTGGGCAGGCTGTTGCTCCCAAGGTTCCTCCGGGGAGGAGGGTCCTGCCTCTCCCCTCGCATCTCCAGTTGTTGTTCACGCATTAAATATTTATTTAGCAAGATTTTAATGGAGCCAAATAAGTTAAGTGTACGAAACAGTCCGAAGCTCAACAGAAGGTGGCCCAAACACGTGTTCTCCTGGGCCCAGGAAGTCAAGGAGGAGCAGGCAGTCAGGCGGAGCTGGCAGGCACACTTTGCCGTCGCTTTATGTATTTGACAGCTGGAAGGGAGGCTCTTCTGCTGGCATTACGGAAAACGGAGGATGCTCTCTCGCACAAACCCAGACAAATTCATTTCAGTCGTGCGGAAATTAAATGCATATTTGACCTATTTAAATTTTTGAGCTAGAGAGAGAGAGAGAGTGTCGGGCCGGAAACAAGTCTGGGTGAAATTTAATTTATTGTGAACGATTTTTCAATTCGTTGAGCCCGCACAACACAGTCGTCAAATGATGTCGGACACCAGCAACAGATGATGTCAGAAGGAACTGGGGGAGTTGAGTTGTTGATCTACATGCCAAATGGTTAAGGTTATTCAAACAGAATGCCATAAATTTATGCTGTGAATTTGTCTTGGTTTAAAGTAAATATTTTCTTGTTTCTATACTACATTTAAGAAATTTTTAAGTATTTAAAGCGATTATAGAAGGAAAAGTAAAGGTATTTTGTAAGGTTTGTTCCAAATGTTATTCAGCTGATTATCTTCAAAAACAAAAATATATATAAGAGTAAATAAGCTAACTTGAATCACAATTTCTGCGGTCAATGCTGTCACTGCAATTGGGGTCATTATATATAATATAATATGGATTGATAATTTTGTTCCACATAAAATAGGAGAATGTATGCTTCTTTATTATCATTTGCCAAGTGAGCATCCAAGAGAATAGTCGCCCCATTCCTAAGATCAATATAGAATATGTGGGTTCTCCTGGTTCTACTATTAGTGAGTACAGGACAGATTCAGGCCTGTGAACACCAAGGACAGTGAGTATAATTTCAACAAGTATTTCAAGTATTTTCATCAATTAAAACAAGAAAGGAAGCTAACTTCGGCACGCCGAAGTTTGTATACCCTTGCAGATATTATTTCATAACATTTTACCTATACTTATTATGTTTAGAGTTTGACAGTTACAGTTTTACATTCCCAGTTTTACATTTTCTCTACATCTACCGATCGGTTTATATGGCAGCTATATGATATAGTTGTCCGATTTTCATAAAATTTATACCAAAATTCGAAACTAATAAAATAAGCTTATATCTCAGAGTAGATAAAAATCGGTTGAAAAAAAACGAAGTTATAGTTTTTTTTTCTATTAATTTCCCTATCGTTCCTATGGCAGCTATAAGATATAGTCGTCCGATTTTCATGAACTTTTTACCGAAATTCTGAAATAATATAAAATGGCCATATCTGAAAAATAGTGCCAAAATGTTGATAAACAGCAAAGTTAAAATTTTTTTTCTAAAAATTTATCGATCATTTGTATGGGAGCTATATGATATAGTCGTCCAATCCGGCCCGTTCAGACATATATAGCAGTGAGAGTATATAGAAGACTATATGCTAAGTTTCATTCAGATAGCTTTAAAACTGAGGGACTAGTTTGCGTAGAAACGGACAGACGGACGGACAGACGGACAGACGGACAGACGGACGGACAGACGGACAGACGGACATGGCTAGATCGACTCGGCTGTTGATGCTGATCAAGAATATATATGCTTTTTAGGGTCGGAAACGTCTCCTTCACTGCGTTGCAAACTTCTGACTGAAATTATAATACCCTGCAAGGGTATAAAAATTATAACTTCGTTGTTTTTCAACGTATTTTCATCTACTTTGAGACATGAGCTTTTAGTATTATTTCAGAATTTTGGTAACAATATTATGAAAATTGGACAACTATATCATATAGCTGCCATAAAAGCGATCCGTAGATGTAAAGAAAATGTAAAGCTGGAAATGTATTACTGTAACTGTCAAACTGTAAACATAATAAGTACAGGTAAAATGTAATGAAACTCTGTTTTGTGTGTGTTTTAAGCATTTAAATTTATAATATAAATATCAAAACCAATCTGCAAGGGTATACAAACTTCGGCAAGCCGAAGTTAGCTTCCTTTCTTGTTTTGAATTTAGAAACTCCAAGAACATGATACGATAAAAGTTCCCAGACAAAGTTTGATCTTTCAGCCCAGTTTGTGCCTCCTTTCATCCCCTTTCGAGCCATTCATTTTAATTTATATGTCCTCAGCCCACCACCTTCCGGGTAATAGTACCCATTTAATTGGCTCACCCCCCATGGAACCGGAGCCACCATTGTCGTCTGCACACCTGATGCCTGTCCATCCCGAGCCCCCCTAAATTACCACAAGTTGCTCATTAACCATAAAAGTAGTCACATCCAGAGCCAAGTGGCAATTAAATGGCCGAAACACAGCATAATCAGTCATAAAAGTCTTAGGGGATCTGGGCGGAGGGAGCAACGTGAGCAGCAAGCAAAGTAGGTGGCTGGGAAACACCTCCATCTGCGAATTCGGTTTCGGTTCCAGTTGAGGACATCCAGGACACGAGAGTGTCACATGACCAAATAAGGATGTTCGACATTTAACTGGGAACAACTTTTATGATTGCTAATTAAGCCTAACGAGCGCTGGAGATCCATGAAAAAGCCCATAGGTAGGCAAGTTAAATTCTTTCCAATTAGTAGGACATTTTACTTTGTGGCTTCACGAAAAAAAAAACACAAAATTAAAGCCGGAAATGGGAGCATATTTCCGCCAGACATCTGCGAATTTTCCCCTGGCGTATTTTTGGTCATAAAACACCAACAACAATGGCGAGCTCATCATGAGCCTCATCTGCATTCGCTGCCAAAAACTTATTGCCGCCTGCAGGAAAATGCCAAAATCCGAATGGCAAACTGCAAATTGCATGTCAAAAATTGTCAGAATCGCGACTAGGTCCTCATAAAATTGTTGATAAATAACGAGGATGGAATATACATATAGCCGATGCGGAGTCTGTGTGCAGCTTTCAAATTACTTCAAACTGTTTGCCCTAATGGCTGCCGCTCAGATTGGCAGCCAGCAGACTTGTCTAGAGAGAAATAACTATGTATATTCGTGGGGAAAAGGAAACGGAAAAGGCTAAAAGAAAACGCATTACATGCAACTCGACGGGAAGTTCTTTCTTTCAAAACTGAAATTATACGTTTGCTCAACGAATCAAAAGATAACTTTGGCCAATTTTTCCGTGAGAAGAGCGGTATTTGAATACACTTTCCTGAGAGTATTTGCTTTTAAGGTTCCCAATTTTCAAAGCTATCCCAGTTGTCGATATCCTCCTCGAACTCCTCCTCCTCCTCCTGCTCTTCGTCCAAGCTCTCTCTTTTATACCTTATCATTTCTCTGGTCACGCGACAGGTTCGCACGCACTCATCCTTCTCATAGAACCTGTTAGGATTACCGCCACAGCCGCCGTAGAAATAGAAAATGCATCGATTGGTCATGTAATCATAGCCCCAGACTTTTACCCAATTCTTGCAGGGTCCAGGATTTGCCATATACAAGCATTTTGCTGTAAATATATAAGTTATATTATCGTAGCAAGGTAAAAAGATCTCGAAACTTACGCTCTCTGATTAAAAACCCTTGAGGTGAAAAGGCTATAAGGGGCGGAAAAACAATCAATAAGATGGATACAAAAATATACATCAAGGCTAATATTTTAAAGTCTTTATTGTGTTAACTTGTTGTAATATTTGAAGTTGGTTTCAATGATTTAATGATTTCATTTAAACAAATATATATAGTTTACATAGCCAGACATCCCGGAATTTCAAGTTTACCCTTTCTATTCGCTGTTGGAAGACAAAAGCTATGCAAGTAATGCCAGAAATTCCAACTTTCTCGCTCTCACTCATCATTTCTTTCTCTCCATCTTATTCTTTCGCACTTGCAACTCTCACAGTACTTCATCATTTTTATTGCCACGAGAGACTTGAAAGAAGAGCAAAGAACTTGGCTATATCTTTTTTCTACCCGTATTTGACTAACGATTTGATGACGTTGATGGCTCTTTGAGATGCAACGTCGCGACATTGCAGGGGGGAAACTGCATATTTCAGAGCTTAAAGCTTCGCTGCCAAACAGCGGAAACGGAAATGAAAAGCCATAATGTATATTTACAAGCGTGTTGGCATCTCTCCTCCTATACGCCGCCTTAAAGAAATCGATTTAATTTCATTTGCAAAGCGATTTTCACTTAAAATGTGATTACGCAAATTTTCAATTTGAAAACGATAACGTAAATTGGCAGACACAGTGCGGGTAGGGGAAAAGTGCTGGAAAGGGAGGGAGACTTACCCCCAAAAAGTTCGCTGGCAGCCGAAAGGAAGCGATTCCGAAATTGTTTGCTGCCAGTAAGGAGGAGTTCAAGGGGAATATATTCCGATAAGCCAGCCGTCTTTTGTCTCGCGGGTATTAACTGTCTCTACATAATTTTTTATTACATATTCAAGGTGATATTTACTGAAAGATTGGGGAAACCCACGGAAGATCCTATCGAAGTGCATTTAAAATGGATTTTAATATTAACGGAAGAAGGGCCTAACAGGTAGAGATGTAGATAAAGCCATAGGGATTTGCAGGGAGCCTCCATGAGGAGGCGCGGAGTGGGGTGAGATAAATAGATTGTTTTTGATATATATCTCTGGAAAATTTGAAGTACGGTAAATTGAAATTATACAAATATTCTTTAAGAATAAAATGTAGTTTTTAAAAGTTAAATGAAGGGGTTTCTTCAAGAAATAGATTGCCATCATTTTGGTTTTCAACTTTACATATTTTTGGTACATTTAAAAAGTATTTTTATATAAGAATACATTTTCCACAGCATTTAGAAATCATATTTACTATGATTTAACCAATTTAATGACAAAAATCAACTAGCAACAAAGCTGCCTCCACAGATACCAAAACTGTTAGCATTTGCCCCTTGACCGCTGGACAACCATTTTCCTTTTGGACTCGTTGGAACAGCTAAATTTTCCACTGCACCCTGGCTCGGCACTTAATTAAGTTTCAATATAACAGGATACCCCCTTTTCGCTATCCTCAAAATCATTGAAGAGCAACCGCGGCAAAGCAGAGTGCCAACCACTAACGTGGTTTAGTGGGTTCAATGCCCGCTCTCCCTCCCGTTAACACCATCTAAAATAGCGTCAGTTGTTGATTTAAGTTCGCTGATTATTGTGGCAGAGTTACACAATCCGAATGTCCAAATACCAAGGGCGCACAAAATGGTTACAAATTCTGGGACATCGGTTTTTTGGGAATTTGGACATTTAAAATAGTTCGAGTGATGGAGGAGGAATTCCATGGAGGCAGGAGGAGAACCCTCATCAAGTTCCATTACAATGTCAAAGTTCGGCGGATGTTGGAGGCTTTCGTGCGCAAAAGTGTCAAAATGTTTAACATATGCCCACACGAGACACTACAGGACCAAGGACCGGGGAATCCACGGCATGTCCTGTCCCAGTTGTTGTTCTTGTTGCTGCAGCTATTCGCCATTTCCAGCTTGACAGCGTTGATAACAATGACAATAACAAGCGGCCCGCGTCCAGGGACTTGCTGGTGTTGTGATTAGGGTGGGAGGTGGAATAAAGGATGTGGGAAGCGTATAGGTTATCCTCCCAGAGCTCTGTTTTGTGAGTAATCACACGAAGTGGATGGCACAGAAAGGGGAGAGGCGAGCTAGGATTTGATGGATGTCAAGGGGGTAATCGCAGAAGGATGTTTGATCACAGCTGATACTCGGGGAATATGCAAGTAGTTTGCTCAGGAAAACCAGATTTTAACTTGAATAATAATATTCAAAATTAAACATTCCCTTGATTAACTCTTTCCATTTTGACACCACTTTTCCCTACTTCGTTTAAACAATTACCAGTATTTATTTGCACTTCTAACAATTAGCTGAATTTATTTATTCAAAGCTTTCCCCCGGCAGTTGAAATAAAGCAAAGTTCTAGTTTGAATACCAAGAAACGCTAATTAGCCGACACTCAAGCAGCTGGCCCCGCCTCTTCCGGCAAATATTTTCATTAGCTGTCAGCCGCGACGCCGCATTTCCCCTTCCTCTGGAGGAGGGAAAATGTTTCCGGGAAATTCTTAAAATTACATAAAATTTTAGGTTCCATTTTTGGGTCTCGCCTTTCGCCTCCTTGCCGCCTTAATGCTCAACTTAATTTAAGCGAACGAGTTAACAAGCAGCCGAAAAAAATATGATTTATCGTTGGCAAAACTTTTTCGGCTTGATGAGCTTCGGCCAAAGCTTTTGGTGGGCGGTGGTGGTTGTCCTTCGGCCTCTGTGGGTGATGGGCGGGGCAGGAACAAAACGTCTGCTGCACTTTGGCGCTGCCGCCTTAGTTCGTTTCCTTTCCCCGGTTTTCTTCCCTTTTTCCGCCTTTTTCGGTGGCTCAACGCAGGACTATGCAAAATCGCCCACTAAACTTTAATGGCCTGACATTGAGGCGCCGCCGTCGTCATGTCCGCCATTTGGGCGCCAGTTTGAAGCCAGAAGTTTGCCACATGCAACCAACACGGAGAGAAAATGCCACTGAATATGTCTTATAGTGTACGAAAAAATAACTTAATGCCTTTGTTTCTTATTTATGTAAAGGGAAGATCCTTTCCTAGGGTTGAAAAAAATAGTTTTAATTTTTATTATAATTTAAAACATTTTTAAAAATGTTAATTATCTTATCAATGGCATTTCTTTGATTTAAAATAATCTTGGGAATTATATTTACAATGAAACCAAATTTTAATTTAGATGCTCGAATAAACATTCCATCAATTTATAAATTTTGTATTAATTATAATTAATTGGTATTACATTTATTTTTCTAAGTGCATTGCTAGAGTTTTGGATGGGCCCCTTTAATTGCTTAGCGTGCCATGCGAAAATGTTTTGAAATTGGTTTGAGGCCCGGACCCTGCTCAACCCCTTTTCTCCTTGTTTTTTCACCACTTTTTGATTTTATGTGCACTTTTATGGGACACGAGCAAACGATTTGCAACAAAATTTCAAAAGGGCCATTTTTAGAATTTTTGCTTGAGATTGGTCAGTTTTTCGAAATGTGTTTCTGTTTGTTTTAATTTGTTTTCGGCTGTTACCTGAATGAGAAAGAGAACTCTTTCGTCTAGACAGGGCACTTGAGCACGTGCCCCAAAAATGTTTGGAGTATACAAAGCAATTAACGCCAAACTCTCGGGGTTTAAACTATTTTTGTATTTAACTAAATAATGTGTACATGCCAGTGATGAGTGTGAAATATTTACTAATATTTATACATAAGTAGATGTTAATTTTGTTTGGGAAATGTACGCGATAGCAAGTGGATTTCGCCTTTGGCCATATCAATATGCAAAAGAGGTTCAGCCCAGTCCTAGCGCTAAGTGAATGTCGGAAGGGGAAACTTGGAAAAGCGGGGACTAGGGGACTCGGGCTCAGGACACAAGTGGCTAGACGTGACGAGCATACATTACGCCAGGTCTGGCCACAATAAATGCAAAATATATGTACGTATGTCTGCATCAAGTGCAAAACACGACGCCATACAGGGAAAAAATATACAAGTGCTGGAGACAGCTTAAAATGGAAAACGAACAAAATATTCAATCAGACAGGGGAACAGGGGGATTTGGTAGAAAGTGCGTGCGAAAAATTGCGAAATATATACTTTTATTAAGGTGAGTGGACTGAACCGAATATAGACAAGCAGTCTATAGGGAGAACTACTACAAAAATTCTGAAAATTTCTGTGAATATTAAAGATTAAACATAAATAAGTTTCAAGTATTAAAAGCTGTTTGTGTTTATATAAAAAAACCCCCACAAGCTATACAAAATTGCATTGGCAGCATTTTTCAATAAAATCCGAAAATTGACAGGCCTGGAACTTGGCCAAAAATATTTAATTATTAAGTTAGACAAGCCAATAGAAGAATAGATGTTGCCAAAAAGGAAGTCGAGCCCGACTGCTCAAGGATATATTTTATATTTTATTTATATGGCTTCAGAGAGACTTTGCTCCTACTTTTCTCTTTCTTTTCTCCTCCAATATTAATGCATAATATTAATCTTTTGCTTATTTCATTTGAATGAAGTCGAGAGGTAAGCTGGCAAAGGAAAACTCTTCAGGAAAATCCATTTGTTGTGAAAAAATTCAATTTATATTCGATTACGCGACGCTGTCTAAGTAGAGAAGTAGAAAATGGCTCAAGTGCTTTGAGTTTTTCCCTTATATATATATTTTTATTTTTTTTTTTTGGCTTGGAGCGCATTGAGAATGCCCCGTCATGCGTTAAAATTGCAATTTCTTTGCTTTTGCGTTAAGCAAATTGATAAATGAAAATATATAAAGGCTAAAGGGAAAATCAATCTCGCTTCGAGCTCCGAATCCTATATCCCTTCTAATTGTAAAACACGAGGCACCGACAAACATAACAATCATAGTCAATTGTTGGCCGTTAAATATTCATGAGCCGAGTGAGAAATAAAACTGAAAATAGATATTCCCCAACCGGGGAAACCCGGAAAACGGCGGGGCAAGCAAAAACACAGGACCCCAAACCAGGACCTAAGCCCAAAAAGAAGTAACCCATGGACATGAGCGCTGATTGCCCACATGACGTGCATAGAAAATGCCCCCGCAACTGGCGGGGAAACTCCGAGGAAAACCCTCTACTGTATTCAATACTGTGTATTGGAAAACGATTTCGATTCAATGGCGGGCAGGCAGGACGGGCAGACAAAACAAAGACAGGCCCAGCAGCAGCAGCACTTGCGAAAATTTCATTGCAAATGAAACGAAAAGCGTTTTATTTTGATTTTCCGCACACGCCCGAGTCGAGGAAAGAGGAGGAGATCAGAGTCGCCTCTTCAAAGGCAAATGTTTTGGCACTTTTCCTGTGTTTCAGTTTTCATTTGCCAATTGCTAGCTCCTGTTTTTTACGAAGGCAATTTAGGGTGAGGTTTTTGGCCAGGCATGAGGGTTAACGCCACATGTTGACAGCTCCATGTCAGGGAGTATACGGGCGGAGAGCTTCCAGGACTTTACCATTTAATCAGGCGAACTCTAGCGGATTAAAGGATAATGTAATCAAAATAGAAAAGGGAAGGGATTCATAGGTTAATTTACTGGATTTCCTCTTATATATATATCAATTAATTATATAAATAACGGTGCTATTTTATATTCCTATTAGATAACTTGTAATATCTTCAAAAGTTTTCTTTTAAGTACCCTAATTATATCAGTACGACGGAAACTGCCTTAGAATTTCTGGAAAACTGAAGCTTTCCTTCTCTAATTTGCTCTTTTGTTTTCATCTGCCAAAGCCTAAACATTGACTTATTGTCTCATCCATTTCAGTTTGTCAGACAAGTGCCTTCTAGCCCCCTTCCTCGAATTAATAAACTACCAAAGACAATCGTCGCATCATCTTCCCCGAAGCGATGATATCCTGAACGCATTAAGGACCAGAAGGAGACGGTAAGTGCAGCAGATCTCTGATATCGCATTTGCTGCAGCTAAAATGCTTTCCATGTTGTAAGTCTCCAACTCCCGCGTCCTTCTGTCTTTTGTCAAAAGGACTTTACTCGGGCGGACAAATAACTGAGCACACAAAACACGAAGGAATCGAAGTCTGGCTGGCGGGATGTCGAAGTGAAACAACTCGAAAAATATCAACTTATGTAAATTGTCGAAGAAGGAGTCACGACGATTGCCACTATTTGTGTTGACAGGACTCGGGACTCTGTCTGCCAGTTGTCCCTCAAGGAATTGTGGGCATGTTTGCTTCTGCTGAAATGAGCAAAAATAATTGCAAATCGTAAAAGAGAAAGGAGCGAAAAAGGCTGGAGAGAAAGAGAATTTTTCCAGGCCGGCTGTCGACGCTTTTCCATATGTGCCAGAGATTCCTGGGGAGCAGTCTAGTCCGGAGCCATAGCCGGAGTCCGGAGGAAACGGAAATATGCAATGAAGCAGAAGTTGGCAGGAAATTGTTAAGACGCCGCGCCTCCCTATGTATATCCTTCTCGCTTGCTCGCTCTGTTCCTGGTTTACAACTCTACTTTATTTTCCATCATCGAAAGGGTTCCCCTGCCTGCGTTTTATGTCCTTGGAGGAATTGAAAAGCCGCATGCAAATAAAATTTGCCTTCTTTTTAGTGTTGTCCTATGACCTCCGCCTCCCTCTGTGTGTTTTCTATTTTCTTTCTTCCGCTTCCGTCTTTTATACTTTGTGTTCTTGCGGTTTTTATATTTCAATCGAGTCCTGTGGCTGGCCCCCCGGTTTGAATGTCCCTTAAAGTGTTTTCCGTTTGTTCCTTTGTGTTTTATCCCGAAATGTGTAGAACATTTATAAGGCATGCAAATGATGATCTATTGCCGGAGTGGCTCCCAAGGGATCTTTACCCCTGATTATGTAATGGATTTCAGTCTTTGAAGGAGAAGAATGGAAGTCTTGGATGTAAAAATGAGTGAACCACTTCCGGGAGTTAATGAAGTTGGAAAGCATTATTTTATTATTTTAATATATTTTTAATCAAAAGTATCTTCTCTCTTCATATATTTTATGTTCTGTGCCAAAATATACTATTTTCCCCTTGCTTTTATCTTAATTAGATGGCTGAAACCTCCTCCTTTGACCCATTTAAAACAAAAAGTGTAGTATTGCATAATTTTCAACAACAAATAAAAATGTTTTGCATAAATTAAACAACTGTCAGCATAACTTTCAACCAACGACAGCAATATATGAACTGCAAACCGAATTGCTGGCCAAATGCGAAAAGTTGGCTTAGCCGTGAGCCAAAATAAAAAAACAAAAATAAAACGAAGAGTAGAGGAGGCGAAAACTTTTGAAATAAAGTCAACAATAAAATGTGCCAATTGTGATTATGTGCCAGGAGAATATAATTAGGAAAAGCTTATAAGCTTTTCCAACCCCTAAAAAGAAAGGAAACTCAAGGTGGTAAGAAAACACTGTCATAAAATGCAAAAATGATGTCGCAAATATCCGCTAATTTAGGGTCACAATAAGAGAATCACCTCAATTAGTTGCTTATTTAATTGTTTTGAGCTTTACGCAACCTGTCATCATCATTTTCATGTTCATCGCTATTTTTCGCAGCCTGCATCGCTGATTGAATAATAATACCTCAGCCGGGATATTATATAAAAAAATATGCAACCCCATGAAGATTGATAATAATGGGAAATGTGGGCTCTGCGTCCACGTGTCCCGGTTTAGTCTGCACGCGATTCCTCCCCGACCACGATTCCGGTTTATCCACCGCCGCCGCCATTGCGTCTGCCGCCTGTCGCCAAAAAAAGTGGCTAAAAACGTGATGTGCATTGCAAATCGGCACTCCCATCACCGCATCTGTCCAAAAGGATAGAAGCTGCATCCACCACATCCTTGCATGCACCTGCCCAGCTCCCCCCGCACCCACCACGACTATATGAAACGCTTGCACTTTTGTTCGTGTCCTTCGTTGGCGGGGCGCGAGAAATTGAATAAGCTAAGGGGAATGTGGCTCGCGGTGAGAGATTTGGGATGTAAAGAGGGCTTCCTAAGTGGCAGCTCGTCGCTCAAGTGTCCATGGCCAGCATTCGCATGGGTTTCTGTGGGAATTTCACACGTCATTAGCCAGGAAAGGAAGGGTGTCCTTATGGCGGCAAAGGTGCTTGTAAATCAAAGCCAGGCTTTGATATCCTCACAGGAAATATGCTGTGCATTATGCCACTTAAACTGATTTATTAACCATTTTTGTTGGGTTTTTAATATAATTCCAAAATACAAGTGGTTTACTTAGTTACTTTATGATTTTTATTATAATTTCAGTCAGATGTTTGCAACGCAGTGAAGGAGACGTTTCCGACCCTATAAAGTATATATATTCATGATCAGCATCAACAGGGGAATCCTTCTAGATATGTCAGGAAGAAATCGATTTTTTGGCCATTTTTGGAAAATTTTATAAGGGGTTACATCATTAAAATGTTTGATTTTGATAAAAAATTGAATTTTCAAAATTTTTAAATGAAGTATGCAGATTTATTAACTGTAAAAAATCTTGCACAGAACAGTTTTCCGATTTAAAATTAATGCTCTTTTGGCCAAGTTATGATATTTTTAATTTAAAAAAATCAAGAAGTTTTTTAATATAAAAAATCAGATTTTATAATACAAAATAATATTTTTCTAAGTCAAGGAATCATTTCCGACCCCATAAACCATATATATTCTTGATCAGCATTAACATGCGAATCTTTCTAGACATGTCCGGAAGAAATCGATTTTTTGGCCATTTTTGCGAAATTTTATAAGGGGTTACATCATTAAAATTAGCAAAAATGTCCAAAAATTTTGATTTCTTAAAATTTTTAATTTGTATGCAGTTTTTTTAAATTAACTAAATTAACTAAATACTAACACAAAACTGCTTTCCGAATCGAAATTAATGCATTTTTGGCTTAGTTATGATCTATTTTAATTGTTACCTGCAAGGGTATACAAACTTTGGCTGGCCAAAGTTAGCTTTCTTTCTTAATGTTATTAGATATTCGCCCGTCTCTGTTCATATATTACGATACAAGATAATACCATATTTGGTAACTGAAACCTTCCTTTATACATCTACAAATAAATTTTTTAAATAAAAATCCTTCATAAAATGTTTGTAACTTATTTAATTGGGGAGTATGTTTCTATGAAAAATGAATACAAGTACAAATCGATTTGCATCCGCAGCAGCTGCAGCTTTAGAAACCATCCTCATCATCCTCGGCCATCTCCTTGGCCAATTCCAGGTCCTGTTGCTCTCGCTCGCGCCGCTCCTCGGCGCTCTCTAGATCCTTGCCGTAGGACTTCGGCGGGTAGCGCATGGCCTTGACGCTCTGGTTGTGTAGATTCAGGCAGAACGAGATGCGCTCGTGGAAGGCTAGCTGCGGCTCCCGGGTGCTGTAGATGTCGGTGCTCTCCTTGCTGCGCATATAGTTCTGGGCCGGATCCAGCGTGGCCTCAATCACTCCATCGCGGATGGCCTTCGATACGATGAACTCGGCGTCCTCGGCAGAGTCCAAGACCAGACGCTTGGCAATGTCCTGCGGCGAGATACGAGAGTACGAGAGTCCAATGGAACGGATAGCGGTCTTGATCACGTTGTGGCGCAGTCGGATAATCAGGGTGAAGGTGTGATCCAGCTGGAACTTGGGACCGAACTGGGAAACGACGTCGCCGAATCGCTTGAGGTTGCCCAGACGCACGGCCTGCGTGAGCTGGAAGTAGGCGCCTAGAGACTGTCGCAAACCGGCCTGTCGGAATACCACGCGCTCCGGAATGTTGCCCAGAAGCAGCTCCACCACGATGATTAGCTTCTGCACGGTCTGGCGGAATCCGATGGCGGCGTGTTGCGGGGACTTGCGCAGAGCCTGGACCAGATGTTTGTGCGCATCACTGTACTCCAGCTTGGCGGCCTTGATGCGACCCAAATAGTAGAGGAAACGAGCCCACTCGTTATTGCTGGCCGACTCTGGATACACGGACTTCTTCACCAGCTTGTCGGCCTGATCATACAAAGCGTAATGCAAATAGTTGCGCAGCAGACAGTTAATAAGCACCGCCTGACCCTCAAAATCGTTGCGCAGTGTGGCAGTGCGTAGGCGGGCGTGCAGGAAGGCGCGGATGCCCTCCAGTGAGTTCTTCAGCTCCGCCACGCGCGAATAGTAGAAGTAGGACTTGGCTCCGATCAAATCCAGGGTTCGACGGTTCTGAATCGAAATCTTAGCCATCAGGGCATCGGCGCAAACCCCCGCACGCTGCAGGTCACTGGCATCGATCAGCTTCACCAACAACAGCAGATAAAAGTAGGCATCCACCTCGGCAATCGGAGCCTTGCTCGCGACCTGCTTCTTGGGCACATCGGGCAGCTCAGTGGCGTCCTTCTCCACGGCGGGCATCAGGGCAAGAGCAGCTTCGCGATCCGCTCCAGGCGGATATATGCTCTGGGCGAGATTGCGGAAGACGACGCCGTTCAGCTTGCGGCGTGTGTTGGGCAAGTTGCGCAGCACGCGCAGGATGAAGCTGAAGGATGAAGGAGTAACCATGAAATCCGGGGTATTTACAGACCCTTCGAGTTCTTACCGCGATTCCTTTGACGACACCCCCTTCTCGATTTGGCGAATCTGCTCGCGGATCTCCAGCACGGCAGCCCCATCCTGGTTCTTCTTCTCGTCTGCCAGCGTCTCGGCGGTGGGATCCACCTCCATCTCCACGTCCTGGGCACCGATATCCACTGCGCTGGTCATTCTGTAGAACTCTTAATTTTCTTTTAATCAAAATCAAAAATGCCGAGTAATGCTTCTAGAGATGCTAACAAATCGATTTTACTATCGATAGATATAGTGTTTCTTCTTCTTCTTTCTCAGCTGGCTGACAGTGTTGGAAAGTGTAGGCAGCACAACCGATAACATTTTGCACGTTATCACTGTTACCAAACAAAACCCAAAACACGGAATGTGAATTATAGCCGCGTTATAAATAAGAAATCCAAAATGTTGCGGTACAGGCATGCGGTGCGTCTTATCCAGAGTCGCTCCTACTCGGCCGGAGCAGCCGGGAGCAGTGGAGGCACTGGCGATGAAGACAAACACCCGATTCGGCGAACATTTCGTTTGCTGGGCAACGATATGCGCAAGATAAAGGAGTTCTTTGTGCCAAAGGACCCGGTTTCCGAGGACCAAGGCGACCGTATCCTCACCCAGAGCAAATTCAAGTTTGAGGGGGAGCGTACCCGAGATCCCACACTGCCGGACGAGTTTCAAACCCACTGCGATGTGCTGGTTATTGGCGGCGGCGGTATAGGCAGCTCAATAGCGTACTGGCTGAAGGAGAAGGCGCGCGATGGCCTCAACGTGGTTGTGGTGGAGAAGGATGACACGGTGAGTGGAAAGAGTTGTAGCCTTCCTTACCTTACTGAGATACCTAATAATTACAGTACGCCAAAGCTGCCACCCGCGTCTCCCTTGGTGGTCTGTGCCAGCAATTCTCCTTGCCTGAGAACATTCAGATGTCGCTCTTTGCCGCCGACTTCCTGCGCAACGCCAGGGAACAGTTTGGCAACGAGGTGCCCTTGCAATTCACGCCGCATGGCCACTTGTGTCTTGCCGGCGAGGAACAAGCCGAAAGCCTGCTGCGTTCATCCCAACTGCAAAACGAACTTGGAGCCAGGAACGAGCTGCTGACGGCAGATCGACTGGCGACACGATTTCCCTGGCTGAATACCAAGGGCATCGCTGTGGGCTGCCATGGCCTGGAAAAGGAGGGCTGGTTCAACTCGTTGGCCTTGCTCAGCAACTTCCGCCGATCGGCCAGCGGTTACGGTGCACACTTCGTCAGCGGAGAGGTGGTGGACTTTGACTTCCATTCCCAAACGGACATATCTGTGGTCGGGGATGCCGGCTCCGACGAGGGCAACTACACTGGCCTGGACAAGGCTATCATTCAGCTATCCGATGGAACGCGGCGCACCTGCAAGTTTGCCCTGTGCGTGATAGCAGCGGGAGCCAGTTCCGGGCAGGTGGCTCGACTGGCGCGCATCGGAGTCGGTCCGGGCATGCTGCAGGTACCACTGCCCATTGACGTGCGCAAGCGTTACCTGTACGCCATCAACACGCAAGCGGAGAATGCCCCCGGCATGGCCATGCCGCTGACTGTCGATCCCTCTGGCACGTTTATACGCCGCGACGGATTGGGTGGCAACTACATATGCGGCCACAATTCGGCGGAGGAGGATGTCGGCGATAAGATGGCGGTGGATCCGCAGTACTTTGACGAGCATATCCGACCCACGCTGGCGACGAGAGTGCCCTCGCTGGGCGAGGCCAATGTGGTGGACTCCTGGGCTGGCCTGTACGAGCAGAACGTCTACGATGAAAACGGCATTGTGGGCGCCCATCCATACTACCACAACCTGTATGTCGCCACCGGATTTAGTGGGCACGGCATCCAGCAGTCGCTGGCCGTAGGCCGGGCCATATCGGAGCTGATCATGGACGGCCAGTTCCGAACCATTGACCTCTCGCGCCTGAGCTTCGACAGGCTGATTGTGGACCAGCCCATGTACGAGCTAAATAATGTTCTAAGCTAGGATTGTTTTGTTTGGTGTGCATTAAATGGGCTAAATGCATCTATTATTATTAACAAAACTACAAATTTTCTATTTAAACTGACCGGGAGCGGGTCCAAAAAGACCGACGCCCTGCTTGCTGGCGGCACGTGACGGCGCAAAGCCCAGCAGCTTCTGGATGTTCTGGCGGATGGACATGGTGCACAGGATGTACAGGAAGATGAACGAGCAGTCAGTGTAGTCATCACCGGACAGATTGCGGTGGCTGAGACCCTGGATCCAGGAGATGGGCGTAAAGGGCAGTTGGGCGACTACGCGGCCGTCAAAGATGCTGTTGAACATGCTCAGCAGGGCAGTGAACGCAAAGCCGGTGGCGAACATGGACTTCATCTTCACCAGCGACAGGTCGCGGTTGTTGTTCTTCAGCTTCTCCTCGTCCCGCTCGATCTTCTTCTTGACCGCCTTGTCCAAAGAGTCGCCATGGATCTCCTTGCGGCGCTCCACTGTAAGAGGGAACAACATGTAACCTGCTGACATGACTGGCGATTCCACAACTTACGTTTCTTGCTCTGTTTTTCCACCTCAGTCTTCAGTTTCTGGTACTTTTCCGTGCGGTATACCAGCACCCAGGTGAGACCTTTTGGGGCGCAAATGATTAGTGGCAGTCAGTTGATATCAGTTTCACTCACCTTCGCCCAAAAAGGCGGTGCACACAGATATAAAAACAATTAAAATTGTGTCGGCCCACATTTTTTCACCCTTTTAATGTTAATTGGAAAAGCTATCGATAGTCTTGATAACACTTATCACTGCAATCGATTAACCTAAACAATCGTTAAGCTCGACTGCGATATATTTTAAAGTTTAATATATTAAATTAAAATTTTTCTCTTTCCGAAAATAGAAAACTGTTTTATTTTCCAACTTTTGTTTAAATTTTTTTTTTTTATTAATTAAGATTTGGATTTGGGGACATTTTGGTGGCACTTGGGATCTCCCTCGTAGAAAATGCAATATCTAGTTTAAAAAATAAATAATATTTCTAAAACCTTAGCGAATTTAATATAAGGATTAATTTATTTGATTTCATAATTAAAACAGTGTTATTGTTTTTAGAGTGACCGCTACTTTAAAGTTTCCAAACGCTTAAGCAATTGGCGCCACGATAGCCGATAGAAAATATTCAAAAATCGATAGAAACACCTTATTTAAAATTACACCTGCAAAAGCTTTTCGAAATATACTGAGCTTTGATTTTGGCAGCATGCAGCAAAAGCGGGTTTCCAGTTATACACTCTCTCATAAACAAGACGGTTGTTGTTTCTCCATCGCTGGCGCAGTGACTGACGCCTCATCTCCCCCACATTTGTTTTTGTTGGTTGCGTGGCTTTATCGTGTGTTTATAATAACAATAACAACAAGTGATTATTAGAATTGCAGAAAGCATAACATGAACATATGCTACGAAACTTAGTGATTTTAGTTTTCCCCTTCGAGGCCACCTCCTGTGAATAAAAGCAGTTCCTTGCTTCGGTTTCGGGTTTATATTTTTTGGCCACCTCCCAGTTGCCCAGTGTTTGTTACACATTCTCTACCCCTTCCCTGACCGGCTATCCTCTCTGTCCTCTTTTTATCCTTGGCGCCACAATGGTGCGGTGGAGCGCTCGGTCGCGCCGTCAAGCGCGCCAGGATAAAGTGGAGCTATTGGCCAGCAACAACAAAGTGAACGGCGAGGACGATACGTCCGATAATGGTAAGTGGCAGGGGGAGTTTGCAAAAAAAGTTGTGGTATTATGGCAGCGTTGTGCAAATAGAGTGGACTAAAAAATTGTATAAATAAACTATCTCTGCATAGAAGGATTATTGAAAAGACCTGAAATTATTTGTAGATTTTACTTGCTCAAAGAAAGCTCAAACAATAATATTGTTATTTAAATTTTGTTGCCGTGGTTAAAGAAACCTGTTTGCATTAAATATAGTCTTTCTTCATTTCAACTGTGCTGACAAAATTCACATCAAACTTGTTTATAGTTAACTGTTAGATTTATAGAACTGTTTGAACAAATTAAGAAACGTCGAATAGCCAATTTAGATAAGTATTTTAAAGTTTATAAGGACTTTTAACGACTATTTTTTAGTTTGTTTAGCTTGTCACTCAAGTATTATTAACAATCCAATTTCGGAAAGACAGCTCTTAAGCTGGCAAAACGATTGTCATTTCTTCAGTTTGCCGATTAGGTTTTTACGAGTTCGCTTATCTTAAACGCATTTCCACCTTTTCCAGCCGCCTTCCGGAACTCCACTGACCTGACCGACCACGATGAAATCTTCTTGAAGGGATTATTGCGGAGCAATCCCAACACGCCGCACAAGGAACTGATGGTAAGTAGACCAGAACACAACAACATAAAAGTCGGGCGAAAAAATAATATTAAAGCCCGCTACAATTTCTGACCCACTTATTCCGCCCTCGAGCATCTGTTCAATAAGAAAATTGCGCACATGTATGTACGATTTTCCACATTTCCACGTTTTCCATTCGCACTCGCACACCAAGGCGCAATCTTTGTTTACTTTATTGATGGCATTGCATGCTGATTTTCGGTCTAGATAGAATTTTCCGGGCGTGTGCTTTCCTTATTACATCATTTTCCTTGGCACCCCACAAAGTAATCATTCACTCAAACCCAAGCCCTTCTGTGTGGAAATTCTGTGGCTAAAAATAATCTAATTCACCCCACAAGCCCGTTCTTGGAGAGAATTCCCTTGGTAAATGACTCTCTTGGTTAAGCTCGCTTAAAGCCACAAATGCCTCAATTGCTTTTCATCTCTTTGTCTTTTTTTGTGGCCATTATTATGGCACATTAGCACTTGCTAGTTTTTTTTTTGCTTCGCACTCGTGTATTTTCGCACTAAACTTGACCCCCTTTGTCTTGGCAGATGAGTTGGATTTTATGCATATGGGGAGGGGAGATTTTTATTAGATCATCGTGATATAACCGCTGTAATGGAATCGACTTGACCTGCAAAATATTTTCTCCTCTTAGACGCCTCTTTTGAGTTTTCTTACATGAAAGTTTGTAGCCTAATCAAATAGTAAATAATTGTGTGTTGTTTATGCGGCAAACACGCGAAGAAACTATGAAAACAATGAGAAATGATTTTTGTATTTCCAAGCCGAATTTAATATTCTCTGTGGAAAATAATCCCACTAATGGAATAATTTATAAATCAATTAAAAACCGATGGAGTTTGAATTTCTCAGTCTTACCATATAAATTTATATTAGGTTGAAATGTTATTTTGTTAACGTTATTTTGAAACTGAAGAAGATAAATTTATTTATTTTACTTTTAAAATAAAGAGCTTCTTGCAGTACTCTATTTTACACTATTTTTAGCAGCCTTAAACAAGGTTTGCTGAAACAAAACAACAATCCAAGACGGCAAATATAATGGAAAGCGACATCGCGTGACGCGTATAATTAGAATCCAACATTTTCCGAGGAATTTTCCTGGGCAGGTTGATTCGATTGTTGGTTTTTATGCTGCGGTCGGCCGACTGCTGTTGAGAAAGGCAGTGAAAGTAATTAAACCCACGAGTCACGAGATAAGAAAATATGAAATGTCACTTACCATTTCCATTTCGAATTCCGATTCCTCCTCTGACTTCCCTTTGAACACTCCCCCAATTTTATGTAGATTACATAAAATAAGGCAGTGTCAACTCGTTGACTACACGCCCCAGAGAAGAAGTCGGTTTGCGTTTCTGTGTGTGAAAAAGAAAACCGGTTTTGAAAACATTTTTCAACGTAAAATACAAATAACACATGCCTGTTCCGACGACGCTTTTTATGTTACCTGAGTTCAGTTTGAAAACGATGCACAAAAAGCGCTTAACTTGTTGGCCTACTAATGCAGCTGAGAGAGCCGCAAGCCAAGAGCTTTGAGGTGGTAAGAAAATGTTTGAGTTGGCTTCAAGATGCTGTTAAAAGACCACCATGGCTGTTGGTAGGAATGTGCAGAAATGTTACAGCAAGACCTTTACAATTAGTATTTCCTCTAAGGAAAAAAGGTCATAGAAATATAAAAGCTTTAAATAAGAAATATAATTTAACAGTTGTTAAATTAAGACAGGGCATTTACAGATAGTATTTTAAATGCTTAAAACCCAACTTCCTCCTAACAATTACCCAAATAAATGCTTTGTTAAACCTTAATTAGTACTACCCACATGAAGCCACTACGTTTTTCTCTCTGTGTAAATCCAAAGCATATATTTAGCAGCGCTGACCCCTGTTAACGCAAGCTTGCATTTGAGCCACTGTTAACTGTCACTTAACAGCGCTGCGTACAGTTGTAACTTGCCCCACGCTGAGCTTTTCCACGCACACTAAGTCGCTCAACACACGGCAAGCTAGCGAGTGAGCGGGACAGTACGATGGTTAGCCCTCGATTCGAGAGCTTGTGAGTCAGATTCAGTTTTCAGTTTCAGTTACTTTCGAGCAGTGCTAAGGTGAGGTTGGGTCCAAAATTCCGGTTTAAAGCGCGCGTTACGGTCTATTGTGGCTCATTCGAATGAGTGAGCATTGATCTGCAGCTGTATTGGTGCTAGTGTCTGTGTGTGTGTGAGAAGAGCGTGGCTTAAACGGGGCGGCATATGCAACAGTTAGTTCTCTCTGACTCTGGCTCTCCTTGTTTCCGCTCTCGGCAAACGTTTATTAAATTAAATACGACATTTTCACATAAAAACGTGAAAGGCAGGTGCTAAAACTGCAGATCAATAAATCGTAGTGAAAAAGGCTAAATTGGAGCAGTTATTATTGTGTTGTGTGTGTTACTGCCTTGGTTACCCCGATTCCGGGAGCTTTGACGAGCTTAAACTGATGACGTAGTCGCCGAGAATTGTTTTACTTCGCCCCCCCCCCCCCCTCGCATTGTGTAACCTGGCCAACAACAGACTTGGCCATGTTTTGGCATTTCCAAAAGAAACCCAAAACTCTACACTATCAAAAAACAAACGCTCAAAAGAAACACTAATACTAATCGGCCAAGAGAGAGGCTCTCCCGCACACACACGCAGAGCTAGCCGCTCTTTTGGCTTTAACTGTTCACTCGCGTTTTGGGAGTGGCTCCCCAAAAAATAAAAAAATAATATATAAACATATAAAAAGGCATAATAGCAACTGTAAATCTAATTAAATAGACACATTTGCGGGCAGACAGCCATTAAAATAGAAGATTTGAGCAATATCAAAATAAAAACACATGTTACTTAGCATTAAATATCCGCGAAAATGTTAAAATAAAATAATTTATTAATTGAAAAAGTTAAAATACCTGGAAAGGCTAAGACAACTGAAAATAATATGTCAAATAAACCAAAATATCCATGTTGAAATGCTTCAGAATTGTAAAAAAAGTAAACAATCATTGACATAAAATTGGTTTTAAAATATATACAAATTAAAGACCTATTTGTTAATATTCAGATATTTTAGGTTGAATTTCCCCAAAATTTATTTCAACCTTCGCACGTCTCACGTCGAAAAACGAGTAACACAACGCATTCCGTTGTTGTTTACCTGTTTCTCTTATTTTTGTGCCAGTGCGTCTAATTAACAGTTTGCTTAATTAGTAAGCACCTGCTGCTACAATATTTTTTTAAAATTACCGTTGACATGACGAAAACATTTTGTCGAGTGGAGGTGAAAGCCCTTTGCTGGCACACCAAACCATCGGGAAAAAGTATCAATTCCAATTGTGGGTGTGTGCAAAAAGCAAGAAAAAAAAGGGTGGAGATTATCGCGTCGCGTGGGGCTTCTTCACTCATTTTTCACACGGAAGAATTACGTTGATATGGCCTGAACTGAACGGATAGCAATGCTTGGCAGATTAAGAAATAAATATAAGTAAACACAAGTCAGCGATATCTCAATTCCAGGATTACTCACGACGAAAAGAAGGAATCGTTGAAAAAATAAAGCTATTCAAGCAAATATTGCTATAAAGATGAATGAATTTTTAACTGAGCGATTGAAAGGAAGTGTAGTCACATTGAACAAAAGAAATAATGCAATTTTCCCTTTTAAAAAACAAACATGTAAGACATTATAAATATTCATTTAAGATACAACTTAATGTTGCATAAATAAACCTAAAATTCCCAACATTTCATTCCGTTTTCTCCAAGAAAAGGTACTAGAAAAGTTTCCGAGAGTATAGTAGTTCTTATAGCAGATGCATTTTTGTACTTATCAAACGCTCTGGAGATAGTGTTTCTCATCAATTTGCAGAGAGCGAAAGAGAAATGCCTTTCCGTCCCACGTGAATGCACATAAATATTGCATGAGTTGACTCACAGATGACTTTCCCATCGTCGTGGCCACAATAAAGAATACACTTCAGAAAGTTTAGAGGGGGAAGAATAATACACAGGCAACAAAGAATGTCGGAAGACGAAATTATGTGCAATTAAAGCAGAAAATTCACTTTCCATGCGACCCAAATTCAAATGGCAAGCGACCCAATTTTTGACCTAAGACTCCAAATATTTTCTTGTCTCTTTTTTTTGAGCAACAGCTCCAGAGTTCAAAGGGGGTTAAGTGGCAGCGAGAGAGGAAACAAGAGGTTGGAGGCTGCCCGAAAAAGCCCGGACCAATTAACGCACTCACTCAATTAAGTCCGGGAGGCATCATAACTTGACCTAGGGCAGGCACGCCCCAGACGAAGCCCAGCATTTAATTAGCCGCACATGACAGCAGTCTTCATTCGGGGTTTCATCTTCTTTTCTTTTTTTGCAGCTTAACCCCACGGAACCACAGCCAGTGCCCCTCTTCCTGCCCGCCCATCTGAACAATAAACCGATCTGCGACGACATTATTCGCAAGTTCTCACCATCGAGGCGTCTGGAGTCCCGAGAGCTCGCCAAGCTTCTCGCCCAGCCACATTTTCGTGTAAGTAATCGAGGAAAGTAATGGAAAGAAAATTAAATCAATTATATACATATGGTCAGAAGTTATATACCATGAAATCAAAATTTACAAGTTTCTACAGATTGCAAAATGTACTTTCGACATTGCGTGGGCAATCAGAGAAATTGATTTTAAAAATCTTCGCTTTGTTTTCACACTGAGATACTGGAAATAGTTTCGATTAACAGCAATATCAACGTCTAAAAATCTATTGAAAAAGCATTCCATAATAATAACATTTGTATATACAATCAAATTGCTTTAAAAATGTAACAAACTTTGTTAATTTTGGTCGGAAAACATTCTTATTCATCACAATTACTTTAAAAATGTTATTTCCCGATAGAAAATTTGTTTATTAAAAGCTTTTTAAGATGTTTATCATTACTATTTCCTGTCAGCATCCATTTTTCTTTGGAAAAATAAAAAAGCGAAATCAGCTAAAGCTTAAGATGATTAGATGAATAAACAGACAACAGAGCTCTCTTCCGTCTCTGATAAATCTTGAGTGAAAAAATAAATATTTTTCCACAAACAACCCTACATTTAAAACAATATATAATCTTAATATTAATTATATTTTATTATTTTCCAATAATTATTTCATTTCAGGCCCTTTTGCGTGCCCATGATGAGATAGGGCAACTTTACGAGCAACGACTGAAAGCTGCCGGCGGCTCCACCACCCAACTAGAGATCGCCAGTCAACGCCAATCCGGTGGCTACCTATACACCGAGGACATTCTCAGCACCAAGATGCCAGTGGAGACCATTAAGATGGTGGGCCTGCGCCGTGATCCCAGCAAGCCGCTGGGACTGACCGTGGAGCTGGATGAGTACAAGCAACTGGTAGTGGCCCGTATCCTAGCCGGCGGTGTAATTGACAAGCAGAGCATGCTGCATGTTGGCGATGTGATCCTGGAGGTGAATGGCACTCCGGTGCGCAGCCCCGATGAGCTGCAAGTGGAGGTGTCGCGGGCCAAGGAGAATCTCACTTTGAAGATTGGACCCAATGTCGATGAGGAGATCAAGAGCGGTCGCTATACTGTGAGTGGGGGTCAGGTAAAACAGAATGGCATCGCGGGTCTCGAGACGGGCAAGAAACTAACGGTAAGTTTGATGTTTGCTTGTCTACTTTGTGGGGAGAATTGGGATGAATTCATCCCAAAAAGGTTGCTGCTTGCTTGCATGATTAGTGATAATTTCCAAGTTTTGTTTGTAGTTGAGCTTCATGAAAATTCAAATAATGAAATTACTGTACATTAAAATGAAGATAAGTTTACTTTTCTGTATGCTTGTTATGCCTTGATCTTTTTTATCTCGGTTTTGTAATGAAACATATCGTTACATTTTGATATGAAATCATTAGGTAGTAGAATTTATATGTTTTATTATGTATCTTCATTTATTTGAGAGGCTTATATACCCTCCAGCCACCTAAAATGTTTATTAATATCAGATAAATAGTTCATCTCCGACCAAATTACCGTCAAAATTCTCAAATCACTTGCAACTAAGTAAGTAAATCTTGGTTTTGGCAATCATAAACCATTTAAAACTGTTTATTAATTAAAAATATAACTTTATTTTGCTTATAAACAGTGTTATATGCGTGCCCTGTTCACATACAATCCCTCGGAGGATACCTTACTGCCATGCAGGGACATTGGATTACCCTTCAAGTCGGGCGACATTTTGCAAGTGAGTTTAGAAAGCGACTTAAACGATTGATTTTTTCAAATAACTGTTTATGATTTAATGTAGATCATCAATGTCAAAGATCCCAATTGGTGGCAGGCCAAGAATATAACCGCGGAGTCTGATAAAATCGGTCTAATTCCATCCCAGGAGCTGGAGGAGCGACGCAAAGCCTTTGTGGCCCCCGAGGCGGATTATGTGCACAAAATAGGCATTTGTGGCACAAGGGTGAGTCTATATTTTATTTGTTTTAAATTTAATTTAATTTTAAACATTTATTCTTTTCGAAATAGATCTCGAAACGGAAGCGCAAGACCATGTACAGATCGGTGGCAAACTGCGAATTCGACAAGGCGGAACTATTGCTCTACGAGGAGGTCACCCGCATGCCTCCCTTCCGCAGGAAAACCCTGGTTCTCATTGGTGTTTCAGGTGTTGGCAGGCGAACGCTCAAGAATCGTCTTATCAACAGCGATGTGGATAAGTTCGGAGCTGTCATTCCTCGTAAGTTATATAATATAATATAAAAATATTAATAATTTAATATATTTTACAAAACTATTCCAGATACCAGTCGCCCCAAGCGCGCCTTGGAGGAAAACGGCGTGAGCTATTGGTTCATGGATCGTGAGGAGATGGAGGAGGCGGTGAAGCAGAACGAGTTCTTGGAGTATGGCGAGCACAACGGCAACCTATACGGCACCCACTTGCAGTCCATCAAGGATGTGATCAATAGCGGACGCATGTGCATTCTGGACTGCGCACCGAATGCCTTGAAGATCCTGCACAACAGCCAGGAACTGATGCCATTTGTCATATTCGTTGCCGCACCGGGAATGGAGCAGCTCAAAACTATCTATGCGGATCGGAGGGCCACGGGCTCCAATAGGAATTTATCAGTATGTTTTAGATAGATCCCTTAGAAGGCACTCCTTTAATCCGAGCACTCGTATGTATCCACAGTTTGACCGCCAGAGTTCCATAAGATTCAGCTCAAGACGCGCCCGTACGCTCGAGTCCCTAGCATCACTGTATGAGGTAAAGTTGGCGTCCCTTGTTACACGAAAAACTGCATTTAAAATGTGATGAAATCACTCATCCGCTTGATGCACCTAGGCAACCCTTGTAGCCCTAGTAGATCTCTGCCTGAACACCCAAACATTGCTTAACACATTCGATTTGTATCGTTCGTTTCAACAGGACGACGACCTGGTGGCCACCGTCGAGGAGAGCAGCTTTGTGCAGCGCAAGTACGAGAAGTACTTTGACATGGTCATCGTGAACGAGGACTTTGACGAAACGTTCCGTCAGGTGGTGGAAACTCTGGATCAGATGAGCCACGAGGAGCAGTGGGTGCCCGTCAATTGGATCTACTAGAATGGGGAGAGACACACTGCAGCAAAATCTACGAATAAGCTTTCGCAATTTCGCCTTCTTGCATATAGACAAGGAATATACATGAAAAATCTATTGCTATCACAATAATCAAAGGAATATCTCAGTAATCGAAGCTACAAAATCCCAGCACTATACAAAATAATTACAAAAAGCACTGAATCCTACAGGAAACAGTATATTGTTGCTGACATTTTCCTCTTGAAATGTTTCAATTATGTAATGTATATATGCAATTTTTGTTGTATAATTTAAAATGTGTGCCCTCCGTTTGCGATTCAGTTTTTATTCTTAAGTGTAAGCCTATTTTTACGAAACGAATTCGTCCATTTTACAATCTCTTATTGTTTATTTATATAAAAAAACAATCTACGTTTATGTGTCGATGCATATCTCTTTTCAGTTTTGTAATCTTAACGAATCTCCTCAGTACAACAATCCTTTCTGCCAATAAATATTTCATATAGTTTATAGATTTGTTTAACGAACTAGTTAAAATATTGACGTGTATTAAAAAAAAGAAAGATATAAATAAAAGTATGAATAAATTTGGCTCAAAGAAATTTGATTTTTGTATTTTAAATTACAAATATATGATAAAAATGTACATATATTTTTATTACCCAGTAAGGAAGTAATGAATCTTTGCATTAAATTTATTTTAAAGTAAGTATTTTTGTTTGAAATTATCTATTATAGAAAGAAGCAAAGTTTAATTTACGTACATGGCTAGATCGATGTTAATCCAGAATATGTACATGGTATACTTTAAGGGGTCAGAGAGCCTGTTCCATTGCATCTGGTCAAAATTAATAAGCAACCTAGTCTCTCAAAAAGCTTTTTCTTGATGAAACATTAAAAAAATGTTCTTTCCCTTCAATAAAAATGATAATTTATGTACACAAAATACACGTTTATGTAACGTCCACAGTACAACAATCCTTTCTGCCAAAATATTAATCTGTATTGGCTTAAAGTTTGGGTAATTTTGTTATTCCTTTAGCCAGGCCCCAAAATACAATTTATTTACTGAAAGTGTGTTTGTATAATGCCAAGCATTCTTAAACAAAATATATGTGTAGTAGGGAGCAGATACTAAATTAAGAGTTATAAATGCCAAGGGACTTCTCCACCACGGCATGGGGCTGGCGCATTTGCTCGTTGTACTCGGGAAGATTCATGAAGTCCTCAAAGCCGATGGTGTCGTAGCGTCCAGTCAAAACATCGTCCATTAGGTTGCTAAATAATAAAAGATTATAATGAAGTTAGTTGGTAATTATTGAATAGGAAGGTTATATCAAGAAAACAGCTCAAAACGGCGGTAGGTTCGACTGAGACTATGTTTTTGGTATTGGAAAAGCTGAATTAATGACTTTGATCATCAGTTTAGGTTACTAAGGGAATGGAAATACTCATCCCATGTCGAGTACCGCACCAAAAGCTTCTAAAAGAACACCTACCTGGAGGTAAGGAATGGTAGACGACCCACTTGGCGGGCGGCGAAGCGTTCCATGCCCATCTTCAGAGGAACTCCCAGGCCCTCGCGGTTGCGCAGCATCTGCATGTCCAGATTGTACTGGTGCTCGTTGTAGGTCAGCTCCGAGTCCCGCAGCCGGTGGACGTGAGCCAGTTGGTTAAAACAATTGGCCTCCGTGGGCATGCCCACCCTACCGGCGGCGTTCAGCACGGTCACCTCCACGGGCTTCACTTTCAGCGATGATGACTCGTTCTGTGTCGGATTTGGGACTAGATTAGTACCTCCACAACATGCTTAAGGACATTAACTTACCATTTTGTTGATAATTTCAAAGATTTTAGGATATTATAAAGGAAATCGAATGATTTACAAAATTTCTTGTTGAATGACAAACAAATTTCAGCAACAGTGTGGCCAGCTGTCAAATTATTATGGACGTTAGCGCTAGTACGGAAAACTGTTATAAGCTGTCAAAAATTGGTTCATGAAATGGGTTAGCAGAAAAACAACTGTTATAAGATATTAATAAATTAAGGTGAGAGTCTTTGATAAAAAAATCTTTTTGTAAATAAATTAAAATTTGTTTTTAATTAATTGGTTTGGGAATATTTATAAATTAGGGCATAAGTTTATTATAAATCGCATTATGAAAAGTGAGAATTTAACATCGAGCAAAGTACTTGGTACGTGGTACAAAGTTAATTAAAAATTTTAAATAATGCTATGTCGATGATCTAATACTAATACAAGATTTAATAATAATAATCGTAATAAATTTAATTGGGTAAAATACACGTTACAGAATGGAATTGAAGAAAAAGAATAACCCAAAAATTTGAAGGAAGTAAATTAAACAATTTCTTCCATTTTTTATTTGAATTTTTCTATAAAATGTTAACTATTACAAAAAAACATTTTAAACGGATGGTATTTCAATTTTTCCAACATTCAATTTAATTTACTGTTTTGTAAACCAAAAACCAACACTGAAAAGCTTTTTGAAATAAAACTAGTCCGTTTTTTTTTTTTTTTTGATTAACTATGATCGATTTTAAAATTATTTATTTTATATTATTTTATTCGATTTGGAGCAAATGCAATTTTTCATTATTTTGCTAAAGAACATCATACAAATTGTTATGTTTTGTTATACCCTTGCAGGGGATTATAATTTCAGTCAGATGTTTGCAACGCAGTGAAGGAGTCGTTTCCGACCCTATAAACCATATATATTCTTGATCAGCATCAACAGGGGAATCTTTCTAGATATGTCCGGAAGAAATCGATTTTTTGGCCATTTTTACAAAATTTTATAAGGGGCTACATCATTAAAATTTTTGATTTTGATAAAAAATTGAATTTTCAAACTTTTTAAATGAAGTATGCAGATTTATTGGCTGTAGAAAATCTTGCACAGAACTGTTTTCCGATTTAAAATTAATGCTCTTTTGGCCGAGTTATGATATTTTTAATTAACAAAAAAATCAAGAAGTTTTTTAATATAAAAAATCCGATTTTATAATACAAAATAATATTTTTCTAGGTCAAGGAATCATTTCCGACCCCATAAACCATATATATTCTTGATCAGCATCAACAGGCGAATCTTTCTAGACATGTCCGGAAGAAATCGATTTTTTGGCCATTTTTGCAAAATTTTATAAGGGGTTACATCATTAAAATTAACATCAGAGAATTGCCCTTATGTACATACATACTTCCCGAAGTTAGTTTTCTTTCTAGATTATATTTATTGTATTAATGTATTATTAATATTCAAATATTTAAAATACTATATTAAAATAAATTAATGATATTAAAACACAATTTAAAGAAATTCTTTTTGTGACTGAAAATAAATTTACGAACGTCACTTTCGAATGGGGAAAAACTTGTGTGTCTGCCTGACTTTGGGTCGACGTAAATTTGTTTTATTAGCGCGTTTAGCACGTTTGGTCAAGTGACGAACCTGAGTGCTGTGATTAATTACACCCTCGCCTGGCCAGCAACGGATGGAGTAGATGTGTCTCAGTCCGAGCTCTAATCAATTCGATCAACAACAAATCGAACTGAAAAAAAAACACAGGCTCCGAGTGTTGTTTTCCTTTTTTGCGCCCACACCTTTTAGCGGCTTTTATGATCTTGTGCTCCACAGAGCAGCGATTCATTTGCATCCAGTGACAAACCACACGACAGAGTTTAATTAGTGCATGGTCACTAATAAACATTTCGGTGCTACAGTGTGTTAATCAAACGCCCGCAACAATAGACGCAAACTGTCTCCGGCCGAACCGATCCGATTTGAACTTGAAACCGAAAAAAACAATAACCGGATGGGAAATATGTATACATAGCTTTGGAAAAATATTACAGCAGCTAACTAAATGATTTTGTTATTTACAATTTCCGTAATTATTTATGTGGGGCCTTTGCTTTTTAAGTATAAATAATTTATTATGCAAAGTCTTCTTCTTAATGCTGTGCGAATTCCACTGCCTCAGAAATTAAGTTGGCCAATTTCAAATTGTATATTATGATAATTGGGCTTCAATATATTATATGGATTCAATTATTGATAATAAATGTGTAATTATTATTCATAAAATACATGCCGTTTTCATTATCATAAATTATTGTAGACTTAAGCTTATAACATTTGCATCAACTTTATTTTAAATGAATGAACACTATTAATAGAAATCGCAATTAGATAATAGACATTCGATTTATAGAGAGCCAACTGATTTTAGTCATATTTACGGCATCTAGTTGATAAAAGAGGCGATTTTGATTTTGGTAAATTGAGATGTTTGCAACTTCTAGAGAGCCATAAAAACTTTAAGATACACAAATAGCAAGTTTTAAAACTTGGTCTTTTTTTTTTGTGGCCACTCCCGTTCTATGTTTCTTCTTAAAATATCTTTTATCGATTGATTTATGGCGCTTATACTTTCCGTTTTACAACCGCCGACCAATTAATACATAGTAGACGAGTCTGTAGCGAATCAACCCATTTACCAAGTCGAATATAAATGTGTATATATATGGGTATATGAATGCCCAATCGAAAGAGTCAACTATGTATGGTCGGATGGAGATCTCAGGGCGAGAAGATCGAAATGTAAAAGTCAAATAAAAATATAACGTCCCAGAATTAACATTTTTTCACAGCAATAAATGCATAAAAGTCAAAGATGTGTACACAAAAAAAAGGAGGGAACACATGGGCGCAACTGAAGGGGTCTGATGGGATCTGGAAATTCTCTTTGAAGGCAGCTTGATTAGCCGTCTATTCTTACTGGTTTTGGACACTTAAAATAATGATGGTTGAGTAGAAAATTAAAAAACTATATGAAAAATTTAAAGACCCCTTTAAAAGCCACCTCTTAAATTACTACATTCTTAAATAGAAATTTTTAAAATAAAAATAAATTACTATAACTGGATACCTTTCAATATCTCAACAAATTAGCCCCCTTATCCCGTTATATATCTCTTTCCCTCAGTGTACAATTACACTCTTTTATGTATGACGTATATAGTATAAAATTTATAATCTTTTGCAGCCCGTCTCCGCTGGATGCTGCACATCGTCTTTGGCCATTGTCGACGCTAATAGAGACATACGGCATCCACTGGGAATTGGGATTGATCACGGATCGAGATCGAGCTCGATTCCGAGGCAGCAGGCTGAGCAGGCTTCGTTAACAGCAGAAAAATGGAAAAAGTTTCGTTACTTTTCTCGGCAGCCATAAACTTTTATGGCAGCCAGTCGCAGCGGAAGACTAGGACAATGGATCTGGGATCGGGGATCAGGGAGCAGAGCAGCTGTAAGCAGCAGTCGGAGTCGAGATGATTGGGCATTATGCCGGACCAGAGTACGGGCTATCCGGTATCGTTCTTCTTTTTTTTTTTTTTAATGTCCATAGGGGTCGTCGCTGCCGCTCTTTGACGATCCGATCCTCCGGCTCCCATGGGTGCCAATTAAGATACGAGGAAGAGGGTTGGCGCTGTCAATGGAGGAGGGGCAAGTGCTGCTCTGGACCCTATTAGCAGCCATATTGCTGGCACACTTAGAAAAATTCAAGGGCCTCAAGGAGCAACCATCAAAACGTCGAGTTGTAATTCGTAAGAAATTTTAATTTAGGTTTTACTAAACATTTCTTACTTTTATTAATTTATTTTGGTTTAAAGTCTAGAGTTACGATTTTCTTTGAGAGTTTACATTGCTCTACGTTTTATAATCAATTTTTTGGTTTACTAACCTATTAAAAACCAACACAGAAAAGCTTTCCGAATTGCAATTAATAAATTATTCGCTTAGTTTTTCTCGCCATGTAACTATGTGTGTATGTCTGCCATAAAAGTTATATCCCGTTCGTGAGTGATCTGAGTAAGATCGGAGCGTACACTCTTTATGGCCCCCATTCGCTATGTATGTACGATCGATCCCCTTCCCTCCATTGGCCAACTACCAGTGCCTTTGCCTGCAACCAAAGATACATTGGCCATAAATCAGCCGGCTGAGTGAGAGATGCCCGAATATCCGTGATGCATTTTATCCATTTTTGAGAATGTCAGTAAGTCGGCGGGGGAAAGGAAATGGCGGACGCAAAACATAAGCTGTGAATTCGACGTAATTTTGGCAGCGGCCTGTTGTGTAATGCAGTAGCCGGAAAACAAGAAAAAAAAACGAGAAGGAACCAAAACAAAAGGCGTCGGCAAAAGTCAAAAAACAATTTCGTTACGCCAGGATGACCAAAAGGCCAGCGACCACCGACTGGCGTCCAGAGTGCAGCAACACAACGGGTTGAGGAGCAAGGCAATTCCACCAAATCGAGCTATATATGCCATATATCTCAGCCGATCTCACCGATCTTTCGAGTTGTGCATGAAACCGAAACAGAAACAAATGCAAACACACACTGCAAGTCCGCTCCCAATTTGGTGTATCTTTTTTGGCGTGTAGGTGCGAAAACGTCGTCCAACTTCCTTTATCGGGTTTATCCGGCCCAGGGCGGCGGTGCATGTGTCTCTCTGGCTATTTTGCATCGCATAAAAGTCAAAATATTTTCGGTTTTTTTTTTAAAACAAAACCCTGACTGACTGCTGCTGCTTTAATCTCAAAACGTTTTTCCCAGTTCGGTCACGGTTCTCCTCGGTTGGAAACTCGGTGTGTATCAAAATCAGGGACAGGTTGTATATTTCTTGTCGCTCTGGCTTTGACATTTCCGATTTTGCTAATCGCCCGGCCCTATAAATCAACCCCTCAAGAGTCCCCTTCCAGCCGGGTACAGCACTAGACTATACTTCTTATACTTGAACTCATACTATATGCTATAGGCTCCTATCGTCTGGCACTTCAGATCGCCCCGTTTGTTGTGACGGCTGGGCGCCAAGTGAATGGGCTTGTTCCTTTGCACTGCATATACTACTATAGCCGGGATTTCATTTGAATTTCTTATTTATTGCGGAAATATAAACCGACTTTGTATTACCATGGATCACAGAACAATAATCTAAGCTATCTTAAACTTATTTTAATAAAATCGAAATTTGAACTTATAATATAGTATTTTCCGTATAAATATATTTAACTTTTGTAGGAAATAAATGATTGGTCTATGCTTTAAAGTAAACTATTTTAGTAATTTATTTTTATACTTTTTTAATCACCAAAGTTTTCTTTCTTTTTGGTTAAATTATTTTCTTACGCCTAGTTTTTAAACAACATTTTTAAGGAATTAAAAACTATTAATATAATATTTTTTATTACAGTAACTTAGTATATTTCATACTAAGTTGTTTTAAATCTAGCTTGTTGTCACTACAAAATTGCAGCTTTTGCTACAGAGCAATATACAACAAAAATTAGTTCTTATAGGACACAATTTGGAAAACCCTCCTTCTAGGTATAATTCGGTGGATTATCCTACTTTTTAGCAGCCTTTGCACCAAACGGTTCAGGAATTCCTGTATTAATCAGATATTTTTCCATAAGATCTTGTTCAAAACCTAGTTGCTAATTACTTTAGTCTTTAGAAAATATCAAATTCCGAACAATTCTTTGTAATCAATACAATAAATATTTTTCAAAATTTGAAATCAAATTTTTTTACTTATTATATATTCCAATAAATTTTTAAATTTATAAGGCAATGTATTTTATTATTATAAGTTTATTAAAGAATATAAATTCGACTGGTTAAAGTATGCAAATAAAATATTAGATTTTATTAGGAAAATGGTAATAACAAACGTCGTATTACAAAATATTTTATATGTAATAACAACAATTTGAACAATTTTTTAAATAATGTTGAATGTTACCTAATAATTTCATTAAAAAATAGTTTCAACTTGTAAACTTCCTCATAGAACACCAAAAAATATAACGAAAACCTGTTATTAGCAAGTTCTAAATAAATTTTTACAAAAATTCCCCCCAAAAACAATTAAATTCAATTAACCCCACTAATTGCAAACAAAATGCATCCGTCAGATACAGTATGACAGCTGGTTCAATGGTCAGGCATGAGTGGAAGCGAGCCAACGATAGTACCATTAGCCGTAATGGCCGAGCGGAGATGTGGGTGGGGGGCACGAACTGGGGGAAGTTCGACGCCTCTGTTGGTGTTGTTGATTTTGATAGGTGGAGCATAACGGTTAATGCTTAACCCCTATTAACCCCAGCTAAAAATAAGAAGTCTTCCAATTGCTGGTATTTTTTTTTTGTTTGTTTTTCATAGTTTATTTAAATAGCTAAGCACATATACACACACACTTACATACGTACACAAGTTATAAATTAATTGCCGCCATAATTGAACTAAAGAAATCATTTGAACACGCTAAAACTGTGGGCGAGAACGTTAAAAATATTTATTTATGTGGTAATTTTGCTTTTGTGCTCGATAATGATGCATTTTACATTTAATACAACTAGATTAGAGACTAAGGCTAATTGTTATTACGATGTATAAAAGTAATAAACGTTAAAACACTTTTATGTGGATATTTACACAGGGGGGTGGTGAAGAATCAAGTTGCTCTTTAAAATTAATTGCTTTCACTAAAATTATTGTTAAGCTTCTTGTAGTTATTAATTTCTGTAAACGGCTGGGACGGCTGATGTGAATTTTCGTTTTGTTTTTTGTTTTTCTTGGGCAACTTAAGACCTAGGACTTACTAGTTAAACATTTACTTTATATATTTAAATTACTTTGAACAAAAACAAACAAAATACATACAAGAAGGGTGTTTTGAAACGGACTTGGGGACAGGACGGAGTCGGAGTTAGCGTGCGAACACCAGGAATATACAATCACAAAAATTAACAACGTGCAATATTCCAAGTGCAACGTTAACTGCACTCCTCACTTAAGCCTATTCTAATCTAAAACCCGCTCGGGGGTCGAAACAGTCTGACTGCGCGACCCAAGGGTTAAGCCAAGTCCAAGGCGAGGGAGGGACCACTGTACGCTGAGCCCCTCTCGCTCTCCCCCATCAGGGAATGCTGGGGATGCGGCTCCATGTAGCTGTTCTCACTGCCACCGCCGCCGCCGTTGCTGCTACTATGCATGCCGTTCCCATTCCCATAGCAGGGATCGTGTCACATCGAGAGCGTTCCCACTGCCGCCGCCGCGGACATCTGTGCACTGTGTTGCTGCTGCAGCTGGTGTGAATGCGCCGCCGCTGCCGCCAGCGAGTGGCTGTGGGCGGCCAGGTGCGGATGCAGGCGCATGGCGGGTATGTTCATCGCGGCCATCGGATTCATCGGGTGGGTGAGGGCATGGGGCAAATGCAGGCCCGGCTCCAGCTTCGCCTTGGCATCCAGCAGCTGGCTGTAGTCCGTGTGCTGCACGCCCACACCCATTACGTTGGGATCGCTGCCCTTCTTGTTCTGCTTGCGCTCCTTGGCCCGTCGATTCTGGAACCAGATCTTCACCTGGCGCTCCGACAGCGACAGCGTCTGCGCCAGCTCACTCTTGCGGCGAATGGTGATGTAACGGGACGTGCAGTACTCCTTCTCAAGTTCCAGACGCTGGAAATCGGTGTACACCACTCGGTATTTGTCCTTAGTGCGGGTTTTTCCTACAGGAAGAAATGAAAGGATGAAATTATTAGTTTGGTTGCCGAAAACATTGGAAACTTAATATGGAAAATCATGCTAGAACTTGGAATATGGTTGCAATTATCAAAAAATATATATTAATTTCATGCCAAAACGAATTTTAAAACCTTTCATTCTTTAGATAAAACAACAAACATAAACATACATTCGAATAAGAGCAATATAGAGAAAAGCAAACCTAAGCATCTTGCTTAAAGTAACTAAGATCTTTCAAGATCATGTGTGAGATTGTCGTCAGAGGGCCATGACTCTTGGCAAGTTACCGAGTTGCCAAGTTGCCAACTCGCCTCGTTCCCTGTTTAAAATGGGTGTCAACCCAGTGGAGTGACTGGCGTCAGGTGGACAAACATGCTTCTTCCCGGCTCATCTCATCATAATAGATGACAATATTTAAATTATGATAGCCATAGAAAGCTGTCACATGCTATATAGCAAGATTGGAGCCACCACCCGAAGTCGAAGCGGTGAACATGAAAAATAATTCACAAAAAAGCCGACATCTCTGTCATCGCAATTCCTCGTAGAATCGTGAGAGAGAGAAGGTCTGGCATGGCTGGCGCTGAGCTGCGCAATTAGTCAATCAAAATTCAAACAAATGACAGAAACAGAAAACCACAAACACCACAAATAGAAGAAACGAAGAAAAAACAGAGAAGATTTGGATGAGCTGCAGCAAAGGCATGAAAAAGGCCACGGGATCGTGGCACAGTCTGCTTACGTGATAAACACACCCACACCAGCCACAGAGTGTATTTCTGAGCAAACAGCATTTCGGGTTGGGGATTTTGCTCTAATTTTTTATGTACAGCCCTCGGTATACCGTATACGTAGTGTTCTCACAATTAAAATCGAGCAAACAGGCAAACAAACAAATATTTTCACAGATGATAAAGTTCACCAACAGAAAAAAAGATATAGACGAAGAGAGAGCGAGGGGAGAGGTAATAACAAAAAGCAAAGACTAGGTGTTAAAGACCTCAAGATGCCCTGCAAACTAATATGATAAATGATATATGACTTTAAATAATGAAACAATTGATATATTACCCTAAAAAATAGTTGGCAATAAGGAAGAAAGTCAATTTGAAATCTTTTAAATAACGATTTGTATGCTAAAAAATGAAATCAGGGGCTAGAATAAAGTTTTCTGACTGAAAGGGCATTTTAAATCTTTTTTCTATAATTTTCTTGAAGAAACAGAGGTCTTGATAATCAAAGAACAGAAAAGCCTTGTTAAAAACTTCCCTGCTAACAAGAAATTTAAAATTTCAAAAATATATACCTCCCTTTTTTAAAAACTCGAAGCAAAAACTCCATTAAACCGTTGCTTCTGCTCGCTTATCTCTCTCACTCTTCTATTTGTTCTTTACACTTTGTTTAGACGTGAATTTATTGCTGTCGCTCTTTGCTTAGTCTAATGTGGCAATCGTATAAAGAATAACTCAGGAGAAGAATAATGTTAAAACCCTGTTAAGTACACAAACCCATAATCTAGTTTTTTTTTTGCTTCACTTAATAAATCTAAAATTTTCAGTCTGCCTTGCCATTTTTTTGTTCTTTAAGTACAGGAAAATCTTCTTGCGCGTGTTCTTGGGCCCCCAATCTAAGTACTGATAAAGTGGGCTTGGGCCAGAGCAATCCAACACAGAGTACAAAAAATAACTTGTTTAGACAGACTTGACGGATTTGAGGAAGTGTACAAATAAAGAAAAATTAAAACAACAATATTATCAGCTTTGAGGATTTACCGAGTAAATTGTTGAAAATAAAACATATTTTCGAATGATTTCGCAATGTGAGGCAAGCTATGAGTAAGATGAGACGAGAACTATTCTGGTAGGTGTGGATAGTTACGTAAAAATAGCACAAGAACAGAGGAATTTTACTGAAAGAATTATCTAATTAGTTGACAAATTCTCTGTATAAATGAAGAAAGAGTTAATCTTAACAACGTATTTAATTTATACAAATTGAAAACTTGGAAACTTAGGAAAACTTGAATGTTTTCTAAGTTTAATTTTTTGTTGGGATTGCTGACTATCAATTCGGAAATTCGAAAAAACTCTTTAGATATATATTGATTTTAGAAATATAATAAAAATTAAGTAGTTTTAAATTTATATATTCTAAACACAATATGACAAACCCATAAATCAAAACAAAATATATAGCTTTTCAACCAAATTAATCATTCTATCTCACAATTCTTTATACATCTTGACCTCATTTCTACCATCTGTGAATCAGAGAACCACACCACAGAGCACACCATTACTCCAAAGAGGCTGCATCACATTGGGGTTATCTTTAGCTAAGACTCAGAAAAACACACAGGTAAAGGCTTTATCTGGTTACCACTTGGAGGTTCCAATTTCTCACACCTAAAGCGGAGCACAAACAAGAGAAAATCCGTGCGGAATTAGAGGCAAACTAGAGCGCACGCTCACGCTCTCGGTTTCCCTTAGCTGGGTGGTTAACGGGTTGCCTGGCACCACTGACCTTCACGGCCATAATCTAATAAATCGTACACGTATTATGTGCACAACTATAAAGTCACTATCCCTCCTAGCCGCACTGAGTGTTTTATTGGGTCCCAATAAACGGGCCAAGACAAACGCCATGAATGTGGATCAACTTGAGCTAATGCTAATGCTATATTGTCTGAACCACTAAGATCCTAGCCAGATTCTACCCTAGCTCCCCTTACCCCTCTCGACAGATAAGATTGTGAATGAATGGCGAAAAAAACAACAGAGGGATTTCTGAATCTCCAAACAAAAATCCAAAGTCACTTGGGCAAATAATTGTGCTCGAAAATCTGTTTGATATATATCCGAAGAGATTTATGCATTATATATATAATGGCTGGGGCTTTAGCCATACAAATATATAGCGCATTTTATTAGCAATTAAATAAAAAATTGTGCGTCAAGGTGTGACATTTTTTTATGACTTTGTCACTGGGGCCCCCACCACCAACCAGTCTCGCGTCATGAGTGAACGCACCATAATTTATATCGAACGCGGGGTTCTTCGCTCCCCGATATATGTATACATATATGTTTCTATATCCACGTGTGTGTGCCTCTGCCTAATTGAAAGTTAGATTTTGAACTGGTAATGCTATTGACTGGCGTTTGTTTGCCATCGAATATCATCATCATCATGATCATGATCACTCCCTTCCTCCCTGCAGGCGTAATGATAGATTAGTTAGTTGGCTTAGGCCCGTCGGCAAAGTTCTGAAGGGAGAATATATATAGTTCAACTTAGGTGGAGGAACATACGCTCTCTCTCCTAATCCCAGTTGAGGTCTGTATCAATATCGGTGGAGTTACAGAACTGGAAAATCGTTCAGCATTTGTCCAGATAAGCCTTAATGGTTGTTCTTTACTGTTCGAGTACGTTGTCTAGCTGGGTTTATGGTCTGATTGGTTTCTACGGGTTGCCTGCTGAAGAAGTGGGCACTGTACGAAATATATTACCTATTTCATTAATTTATTATTCTAGTTTTTATTAATTCTCCTATTATATAATAATTTGCAAGTTTTTCTACATATATTTTAGTTTATTTTTAAATGATTTACTGCCAAGGAATATATAGTTAAAAGCCCCCTAAGATCTTTCAGTGCCTTTTATAATTCCTGGCTAAATACTGGCAATCCTACTGTAGACTCAATTGAAACTCTTTTATGTACAAACATTGAATGCCGACAAAGGAAAAGTGTTTAAACAGTGAAAAACCCACTGTGGCAAATGCGCTTCTCTAATATCAAACACAACAGAAATAGAGCATGAGCAAAGATCATTTGGGCCATAAATTATATCAGGTTGAGGTCTACAGTCTAGTCTCGTCTTTTCCCTATTAGAACAGCTGTTGATTGCTGGCCAATTATGTGGTCCGGCCCCCGGGGAAAAATCAGTGGCCAAGGACAAGGACAGTTTGTACTTAGAGTTGTTACAGATACAGTTGGTTAGTTACGGTCAGATATAATGGCTTGTACCTACAAGAGTGGTGGTTTTTTCTTTCGGTTACCATCCCCGCCGAGCGTTAATTTGTCACTGAGTGTGTAGAGTGTTAACACCCCCCGTGACATCTTCCTTTCCTGTCGGTTTGTCTCTTTCGGAACCCGGGAAAATCTATTGGGAGACATTTATTACCTGACTTCCATAAGTTAGCCTCGCTCGAATTTAAACGTTTTTGTGGTTAAAGATTAAAGCTCGAAGCGAAAGTTTGCCGGCAGCCGAAGAGGAAATCCCCGAAAGCGAGCGGAAAGAGCAATTTCATCTATGGCACCCCAGAGACTTGGACTGGCAAGCCACAAACACTTGACTTTTTAACACCCTCTTTGCTTCAAGTTGTGCCGCCTCTCACACCAACTTAAAGTGTTTGGCGAAATATTTGGGTTTTTCTTTTGTTGCTGCTTTTGTTTTTCTCCTTCTTTTTTGCACTGTTTTGCTTTTGGCAGAGTGGGTTTTCCAGCATCATAAATGTGGGATACAAAAGGCGGGGGCTTTGGCGTTGGCTTTGGTATGTTTGTTTTGTCTCTCACCACCCAAGCGACAATATAACAATAACATTTATTTGGCATTTTGCTGCTGTTTTAGCTGCTCTTATATCGTAAATATTAGCTCAAATTACATCATAAAATCATTTGATTCGATTTGACGTTTATTTCTCTCCTTTTTCCTTATTTTCTGGCTTAGAGCCTACCAGAACAGTTTCCGGTCCTTGAGGGGTTTGTGTATGGCAAAAGGGGTTACAGAACGAGAGATTTTTCTTGGTTTTTGGGGATTGTAAATTAGGACTGACAATGTTTCTTTTGGGGGTTTAGTAAGGGGGATTCTGTTGGGGGAAAATTTACGAGACCATAATAAGGTGTGGTCAAGTTAGAGCTCTTTAAATAACTAATACTCTGTAAAATGATCGTAGATATAAAATATACAGATAAAGCTATCTCCAATTCAATACATTTTTCAAGACAAAAATTGACTAAGTTATAAAACCAAACTATATGCAAACTTGTGGGAAATAATTAAAGCCTTAAAGCCTTAGAAATAATAACTATATTTAATACTGTAATTTACTAAATTGCTTCAAATTGCTGGCCAGAACAAATTCAACTTGGCTTATGGCTTATAAGCCATAGACCGGTTCATAAATAACCAAGTCACATGTATGGGGGGACATGTAAAATTGAACCCATACAACACACAAAAGGAAAACTCAAAATGGCCGCCATCAACATGAAACATGCGACATGCAAACACTTTATATGGCATGCAGATGTACATATATGCAAATGTACGTTCTTCTTTGCGTTTCCTGGGCCCCCCCTTATGTGCTAGAGACCACTCCCAGACCAGCTCCCCCTTCGATCGCCGGATGCGCGGAGACCGCGCCCATGGCACGCAGCCTTATAAAATGCCAGGAGGATGGGTGAAAAAAAAGGAAAATATAAAAGCGAGTCGGAGTGGAAATAATAATAATAATATTATCAGATCGCGTGCAACAAACGAATGCCGCTCGTACGTGTTCAGCTATATGTATACGTGGCACGCAACCGGGGGGAAGTTTGGACAAGGGGTTACCTTACGGCACAAGAATGGCGGCGATGGATCCAACTCAGACCGACCCCGGCCAAAGCCCACGCTCCATCTCCAATTTTAATTCCAAGTCTGACTCAGAAAGCTCGTTTTATTTATTATGGCTTAAGGCCAGAAGAATAGGTGGAGCATACGAGATGGAGGTAACGCCGAAAGAGAGGCAAGTATATTCAGGAAAAAATGGCAGCCATCGGGGTACAAAAAAATGTAGGCTGCTTATGGCCCGAATGAGTCGCCATTAAAGCCATAAATACCCCGAGTCAGGCAATAGAAAAATGCAGGGAAAAATACAGAGAAAAAGAAGAATGAAAAAACACAAAACAAGAGAGGGGAGGGAGAGACGTACGTTTCTTTAGGCCACAAAAATTGTTTCCAAATGTACGTTAATTATTTGCCACGACGATGTCGACGATGCATGCAATAAAATTTATGGCTATATGATATAGAGGAATATGAGAAGGTAGAGGCCTCTCTTTTATGATATCCCCCCCACCCCAAAATTAGCCCAAAATAATTGCATGCATCAAAACGCAAAACATAAAAATCGCATTAGAGCCAAGAAAAATAACAGAAAAGAAAACTTAACAAGTAGAGAAAATGGGTATCCTTTGGAATGGACCCGCCTCCTACCGCTTGCATCCAGCAATTCACTGAGATCCTCTAAGTTCGGAGAGCTGCACAAGTCTGCGATTTGAAGGGAATTTTATAAGAATTATATTAAGGATTAGATATCGTTAGTTAATAAAGGTTGGACAGGAATTGGGTTTAGATTGATTAGAGCAATTATTCTTTGATTATTAAAAGTATTATTACCACTTTAGTAAGATGTAAAGTCCAGGATATTGTGTTCAAATTCATATTGAACATATCGTTAGGTTTCATGCATCGATAGACATAGGATTTGATTTTTAAATATTTATTTAACGATAGTAGCAAACAAATTCCGGAAATATTATTTAATTTATAATAATTATACCAACTATATTTCCATTTCAAACACTGATAATTTAAACTAAGCTTAGCCTTTGTTGGCACTTATCGATCTATCGCTCATATATCGAAACGTTTAATATCAATACAACACCTATATACCTTTTTTGTTATTCCATTAAATATAAAATATTCCAGCAAGGGAAAAAAGGTTTGTTTCCTTGATTTGTTTTATAAATTGTATCCCTCAGATACCAGTTTATAGGAAAACTACTCACGGAATCATTCTATAAATCTAATCATAATGGATCCCTATAAAATGGCGCCCAACTATAACCATTGACCGCAAACTCAGTAAACCCACATTATTGAAGAAAATATTATATGCAATAAACTCGTAGAGCTCAGCTCTCTGGCCGAGGAAGCAAACTATAAATTTTCTAGGGTTCCCATTCCGCAATCCCCTTCCCCCTCCGATTCTCCCTTATCTGGCAGGGTTATACAAGGCAAACTCCTCGGGTCAGTGTGCAACAATATTTGTATAAACTGTGAGGTGAAACTGAGCAAACTGTTGCAAACGCAAACACAATCAGGGAAATATATACTACTCCAGCAGGAGAATCCCATACCCATACCATACCGTCACGTTCCGTCTCGTCCCGGGCAATAGTAATCCGAAGCTCATCAAGCGTATAATCATCCTAATCAAAGTCGGGCATAAAAATCACAAATATGGCGTAATCATATATATTCTCATTCGCTGGCTCATTCATGGTTATGGGTCATTATACGATGGCGGGGCATTTAATTTAGTTTTTTATAATTATTGCTACTTTATTGTATTGTTAAGCGATTAACGTTGGCCGTATATGAGTATATGGGGAATTGCAAATCTTTCTTTCCGTTTTTTGCTACCGTATCGTAAATGTTGTCACCTCATAAAAGGAATCGCCAAACAACTCGAAATGAAATCAGAATTTGTTTGGCTTCCTCACCCATTACCAGTACCGCGTCAGTCAGTCGATCACTCAATCAATCGGTGGGTTGACTTAGGCCTGAGACTTAAGCAGGTGTCATCCGGACCATCATCATCATCATCGCACACTTTTTTTGTTGTCATAATTAAGCTGTGGGCCAATGTTGATTGACAATCGGATTTCGGTGTCGCTTGGCCAAGTTGGACCCCAAACAAAAGGCTTTCGCCCCTTCGGGGTCCCTAGATATGGGCTCTCGACCTAGCACTTCTCGTCCATTATGATATTATGGTTTATGGCTGAACAGGAAACGTGAACTATAATTTACAATTTCTAGTCTCTCTCGCACTCTTTGCTGTTTACTTTCATTGATAAAATAACTTGAGGCAGGACTGGGTAAAAGATAATTGGAAAAAGGAGGGGAGAAATAGATTTAATTTGATTTTGATTATAAAAATATTAGTACGAGGGAAATAAAATGATGTATAATAGAAAATTTAAATCAATATTTCTAAGAATACAAAGAGATGAGGTCTAGTCGGTTAAATTAAATATAAATCTGATATTTTTGTTAAAATCTCTAAGTGTACAACATATATTTAAGTATATCAAGAAGATAGACAACCTTATTATACAAAATCCATTAAGAAAAAAAACATAAATACTTGTTGCTTAACAAAAAACTCCTCTGAATATTGCTTACGTTCTTATAAAATACTTTTTGAGTTTAAATAATCATTTTCTATATATTTTTTCCTTGTCAAAATTCCAAATTATACATTTTCGTTGCTCATTTTTCAACAGTTTTCAGTTTAATTTATCACCTTGCTGCATAAGCTTGCTGTAAACCCAAATTAAGCTCTCAAAATCCCGGGCGCCTCCAATATAAACTCGATATACCTCGAATGGTATATCAAATAAAAATTGAACAACATATACAAATATAAAGACAGATAATATATATATTTGTATATATAGAGACCCATAACATATGTCTGTGTGTCGAGGGCTTTGGTAGCGACAAGACTAAAATTTCTGGTTATTACCAATATCAGAGCCAATACAAATAGCAGAGGAAAAAAAGACCCAAACATGATTTTGCTCTGTATTTGGACAACTAAGCCCAAAGTAAATGACACAATGGTAACAAGTCCGTGACAAACAGAGCTGGTGGGAATGGGAGGGTTCTATGCTAATCCCATGATGTCAATCAAACCCAACGAAGCGAACGAAACACTCTCTCTATAAATATATACATATATAGATCAGTCCCGACCAAAATTTCGACTTCATTTTTGACACATGGCGAGGGAAGAGAGAAACTATGGAAGGGTAAATGTCAACGGCAAACATTGATAGTGCCGATAAGGGGGGAAAAAAAACGAGCCATAGTTCGACTGCAGCTAGTGGCCATTTTTAATGGCTTATCTTTGGGGCCGCCGGCCGCCGACCAGCCCCAAAATCAGCCCAGAAATGTATCCTACAACAATTTCAGATCTGGCGTTCAATACAATATAAATCCATGCCTTGCCATATATATTCTACCTTCTTTTTTCTGTTTTTTGTTCTCCCTTTCTCCATACAATTTTATTTATGTGGCTAGATATAAATTTTCTGTGCATATTGACACATTAAATCTCAATGTGTCAGGTGGCATTAGTTTTTTATGTCCCAACACGGGCAATGCTGAAAATCTACAGACAATCCCAATAAGAGCCTGCTTTGGCTGATTAATAAATAAATATTTCCTCGGAGAAATTACAACGATAATAAATTATACGTTTGAAAATTAAGATATAAGTAGTTAATAATCAGGAAAAGTTGCAAATTATTTTAAGAAATGCCTGACTTTTTTTGAAAATTTTGTGTTTATGATTTATAAACAAATATAAAATGTGAAAGTATGAAAACATAGATACCAATTAAACTTTTTACCAAGTTAAACTTAACTTGAAGTAAAATTTAATTTAAAGTTTTCTTTACTACATTTAAACATAATTAAAAATAGTATTAAAGGTAAATAAATAATGAAATATTGGTAGTTTAATTTAAGAAATTTAAAGAATTGAAGTATTTGCATTCCTAACAGATTAGAATTTCATTACGTTCCTTTAGTTCTTTCAAAATCTTTTTGCACGTGTTGTTAATAAGAAATAGAAACGCAAAGGGAACTGGAATTTCTTGCCATTTAATAATGATTGCATAGATTTGATCGTAAATGTCGCTATTTAGTTTTTATTGGAAGTAATACTAATTTTTATTGGTTTATGGCCCTATATTGTTTTAATCAATATGCCCGTCGTGAACGCAACGGAATCGCTTATCAACAATTCTTTTGACGTTTTAGATAACACCAAAAACTCTTTTTTTTTTTGTGGCCACGTTTCCATATCACTCCGGTAGTGGTGGTGGTGGTACATTATTGAAGCAACAGAAAATAGAACTCGTAACCACCATATAGAGGAGAATGAGAAGAACCCAGGGCTTATTGACAGGGCGGGCGTTTATTTGATTTCCCACTCGCTAATCTAATCGCAAAACCTGCCAGAACCACCAGCCAGCCAGCCATTGAAACAAAAGTACAACAAGGCATCTGGATCCACCGACAATCGTGGAAATTGTCGCTGTTTTATTGCCACACCCCAAAAAATGAAGTGGGCCCCGCTCTGACGTGCCCTGCAACATGCCTCACAAAAAAAAACCGAAAACGAAATTGGGAACTTTTATAATTCCATTAAAAATCACGATTTGTTAGTCATCGAAATAATAGCGATCGTTGGGAAATAAAAGTCTTTCTTTAAGAGATTTTTAGATTTATAATTTTAGAAGGGTTCGATTAAACGTCTTAATCTCTTAAGATAAAATAAAATACGATCAGTAACCAATTTGGTTAGGGTTCCTTAACTATAATTTTTAGTAAATAAAATATCGCAATAAATAAATGTTGAATTACTAAATCGCTTACTGTACCGGCAAAGACAAATCATAAATAATAATACTCAAACAAGAGAGGTGAACAAAGTTTTTGAATAATAAATAAAGCAAACTTAAGTTGCCTTGTCGGCTTGACCGGCTGGATTAAGCGACAACAACAGCCAACCAGCGACGGGCCATAAACGTTAATTGCATACCAACAGATTTTATGGGCTTAATGGATATCGGCGATATTGTCGATATCGTCGTCTTACCCCGTCTGCTTCTCCTTCTTCATATTCTTCTTGACATGCGCCCGCCCAGGGGTCGTAAATCGTGAGTGTTTATTCGCCTTTCGAGGTTTTGTGTGTCTGTGAGTACTGCATTGACATTTGCATTTCGGTTGTGTATTTTAAATTTACTTTTTTTTAGGTAGATGTGAGAAAAATGTAAACAAAAAGAAAAGAAATTGCACAAAATAGGAATAACATCTCTTGTTTTTAGAACATTTTCTTTTAAGCAAAGTTAACTCATCTTAAAAATAAAGAAACAAAAGGTGTGATAGGGTAATAAAAACAGAAAACAAAGGGTTAAATGCAGTATCAATAAAATAATATAGGAATTTCTAAAGCTAAGTTTATTTGGATCTGAAGAAGTTAACTTTCTAGCTACACTCCTTTTAAATTTAAACAATAAGAAACCCCCAATTACTCGCACAATGCAAATTTCTGTGAGCTCAGCTCTGATCTCTACGATCTCCCTTCACTTCATTTATTCTTGTTTAAACTTTTTATTAAATGTTGGAAGGTATCTTTCGAAAAAGTTGATCAAACCATTTAGGAATTTTTATAGTTAAATTGATTTACGATACAAAATTAGTCAATAGGGAGAAAGAAAATGAGAGAGAGAGAGAGAGATGGGGACAAGCAAACAAACACTCGTTCACAGTCCGGTGTAAGGGCATGCCCATAAATCAAGGCGTCGAATCTGGGATCTGTCGACCTCAACTGAATATCATAAAAATGGAGCTTGGCCAGAATTTGATTTTTATGAGCTAATTGGCCATTGGACTTGGATCCGTTGGCAGGTAAACGATTTCTTATAAAATCCTACATACATCTGTAGGTCGAAACGAGAGGGAGAAGCGCGAACAGCACGAGCTTGACGCAGAGACAATGCACTTCACTGTGCCGCCAAAATATATGGAATTTACGAAATTCGTATACATATATCAAGGCGGATGCGGGAGAAACCCAAAAAAGGCAGGGAAGGAGGAATCGAAGGTCATGCCACTATGGAAATACATACACCCAAACTGATCAGAGTGACTAAGAGGTGAGATTGAGAAAAAGACAAGCTGGGGTTTTTTGGTGAAATTCGTAAGCCTTGAATGGTATTTACAAAACTGGTAAGACTTTTATATAAGATTGTCCCTGGATTCGATTTAACCTTCTTATTAAAAATATAACTAAATAAATATATATTTAGTTCGGGGTTCTCTAGAGATCTTATATAGTTTGTTATACCGACGTTCCCTATCGAAGGATGTGCTTACGCACAAAAATATGTAGGTTTGGGTTTATAGAGGTTCTTCTGTAAAGTATCTCCAGTTTTCCGGCATTCCAAAACTTTCTACTACCTCCTCTTTCGGTTTTTCAGAAAACTTACCTGGCTGTGGTTGCGCTGGATAGGCGGGCTTCTTCATCCATTCGTAGTACTGTGGCTTTGATGGCGACGTCCTGTTGTTATTGTTGTTCACACTGTTGTTGTTATTATTGTTGTTGTGGGTGGATGGACTGTTGTTATTGTTGTTGCCAGCAGCGGCAGCGCTTAGATGATGGGCCAAGTGATGATGCGGCGACGATGCAGACGTTGGAGCACCTGGACTGGAGATCTCCGAGCCAGAGACAGTGATCGGTGGCGATGGCAAACCTTCGGCAATATGCTGCTGCTGGTGACTGGACGGAGCCGAGGGATTACCTCCCTCTGAACTGGGACCACCGCCTCCTCCGATGCTGCTGTTGGTCTCGTTCAGTTGGGTGGCCGGATTGCCGGTGCTGCTGTTGCTTCCAGAACTGGCCGAGCTGCTGGACGCGGCATGAGCATGGTGATGGTGATGCTGCTGCTGCATCAGCTGATGCGCCGACGTGGGCACGTTCTGAACAAAGTTATCCGCCGTGCTGGAGGCCGGCGAATGCCAGTCACCGGCGCTGGCAGCCGCCGCCGAATGGAACATGTGATGGGAGTTGTAGTACATCTGATGAGCAGCCGCCGCATGATGGGCGGCGTGCGAGGAGTCCACATCGCCGAGGAACTGATGGTTCGGCGGCGTGTGGTGGTAGTTGGGCGTCCAGTTCCAGGGCTGACCCGTCGCCGAGGCGTAGGCCAGATTGGCGGCGCTGTGCTTTTGCGTGTAGGGCAGTGTGTTGTAGTAGTGCGACACCATGTTTGAGGTTAAATCTGCTCCGTTGCCTTGATGATCCGGCTATGCGTTAAATCCCTTTCTATATTCCTGCGCTGCTCAATCCCTTGCTCGAGCGTTTATGTCTTCTCTCCTGGTTTTAAGACAACCTTTAATTGCACATTTTATGCGTTGAACTTTTACTTGTGTATTTTTATCGCTTTGCCTCTGTTTCTCTTCTTCTTTGTCAATTTTTACAGTTAGCACTTTTCTAGTGATGTGTAGTTCAAGGCTGCACACACATACCTATGCACAAACTATTTATCGATTTCACTGTTTTTTCAGCACTCACTCACGCGCTTAAAAATGTAAGAAACCTCTGTGTTTTTTTTATTAATATTCCGTTGCGTTCGCGACTACGTCAAGTCAGTACGCAAGTTGAACACGTACTGAAGTGACTGATAAAAAACCCACAGAAAGCAACAGAAGCAGATAAACCGGGCGCAGAGCGGCTCAGGCAGAAACAACCACCGAAGGCCCGCGCGCTCACACTGGTCGTCTCTTTCTAGCCCACGCAAGTGCCCGTAAAGTGGCCTTTTTTAACCCTCATTTCCGTTGCACATTCAAAATTCAAGATGGCTTGCGTTCGTTCGACCTGCCCGCCATCTCTTTCTCGCACAGCACTGCGATGGCTGGCGGTTAGAGTTAGCCACGCCCCTTTCAGCCAGGTAAGCAATTAGCGGTAGTAGTTTCTCGGCCAAGAAAAACCCCTTTTCCTTTATGGGCCGCTTTCGATTTGTACGTACTTTAATTGCAATAGCCGTTGGCTAATTAAGTAATTGCATTTATGCGTGCATTACGCAATTAGTGGCTGTAAAAGTATGTTTCCACGGCCATAACAACGGATCCTAGCCCCCCAACCTCAAGTGCGCACCAATCCATGTTTTACAGTCCTGATTTGAGGGTTTTATTCTCCATACACACATAAACCATATAGTTTTGTTCAAACACGATGTGCCCCATTGTCCAGATATTTTGTTTGCCAAGCAATCGTGGTTTATATGGGCGCCTCGATATATTCTATATGTTCATATATCGTCACAGTTAAAAATATAAAGTTGTAAATCTATATCTCTAATTGCCATGTAAACGATGACAGACGAGGAAGAACTGATATTAAATAGTTGGGGGATTGAAGAAAAGTTGATGAAAAGTACTGGAAAAGTGATTTAAGACAGTTGCGTTCAGTAACATTCTTTATTTCATGAAGAGAAATGTCACCAAAACTCAAGCTTCGATAGCTTCTTATTTATTTACTTTAAATTCAATGATCCCTCATATTAATGAGCTCTTTAACGATTATGCTTTTTAAATATTATTGATTAAATTAAAAATAATTTATGAAATAAATACATATTCATAAACGGGTTGAGCTCTACAATAATTAGGATTATACCATCTTAATTAATTTTAAATTTAATATGAAATTGAATCCTTGAATGAGTTTAATTTATCTGCCAAAAAAAAAAGATCTTTCTTAATTATTTTCCATATTATCCATTTAAATTGCAACAGAAAACAGAAGTCAAGCTATACATAAATACTTGCCCTTTGGCCGAAAATTAAAATTTTGATATGATGAAGTTAACTATTTTAAATATAGTTTATATTTATATATAAAATATTATATATTTTAAATATTATATTTCTTTGAAACGGGTTAAAAAGAAGTTTAGTGCGTAAAAAGGCCTATCTTAAATGCACTAGTAAATCTCAAAATGTTTCAGAGTTTTATAGCATTCTTCTGGACACTTTTACAATTGCTAATTATCAGAATATATTTCAGAAAACTAAAAATATCTAGAAAATAACATAGCATTTATAACCAATCTATTGTATTTTGGGGCTTTCTTGTTAAAAAATATAATTAATAACATAAGCAATTATTTCTTCCTATAATCATCATTGATATTTTAATAATATATTAAATATATTCCAAATAATTTTTTTATTATTATTTTCTTAAGATTTTCGTGTTTACTTGGATATCAGTTATACATATATATCACTTAATTCAAAATAGTTATTTTATTATTAGGAACTTCTCTAGCAAGTATCTGATAACTAACGTAAATATACTCATAAAGATCACTTTGGTTGTCCTTTGTACCCTTTCTTCCATTCTTTCAAATACCTTTCCGTGGAAATAGCCTCTTCATCGCTAATCCCAATTGTAATCCCAAACAAGAAGCGCTAAGCTCGCGCCGATTGAGTAATCCTAGCGAGTTCTAGAATTCCTCGTACTACATTGACCCATAAAAAGTGCATTCATTGATCGCAAAAATGGGTCTTTAGTAGAGTGATCATAAAACTGCAAATGTCGCGTCAAATAATTAGAAGTGAATGCAGCTGATACAATGGCGGAGAACCAAAAGATAGATCCCTGAAAAGGGCAAAGGGAACAGAAGCATTTGGCCTCGCGAGGGCGGTACTTAAAACTCACTTATTAAAGCTGGAACTACCAAAAACTGGTTCGGGTTTGGGTTCGGGATCGATCGTTTCCAAACAAAAAACCCCTTAATGTCCGTAAGACAAAATACGATTGTAAAACAATCGAAAGGGATCGCGGACAAAAGTGATTTTATGATTGCGCGAAGACAGTCGACCTTTGAGTTCCGAAAATGATCCTAACGGTCGCGCGGGGACACCAAACAGGGCCTATAAGGTGGGCTGGTCCTACCCATCGATCGAGGTCCATAAAGTTCACACAACAATTAGGCAGCCACAGCCCAGATTTTTGTTGCCTCGTAGCACTTTTTTCCCCCTCTTTTTCGCAAATCGTCAACAATTCGGAGGAATTTACTGCGTGGGCTGGGCCTCCGCGGCAAGGGTAGGTCCTCTGGGTTCTATAAGGTTCGGTCGTGGCCCTCTATCAGGCACCGGCACGGGCACGGACAAGTCATGTAACAGGGTATATTTTTACCTGGAAGTCATTAGGGGCACAAAAAGCATAATCCCTAAGTAAGGTATGTAAACATTGCCATATGTTATGATCCCCATTCTAGACGAGTTCGAGATCTATCTGCTAGGATGCTGATTTAAATCGATTATTGAGCAAGAATATTTATTACTTTATTAATTGAATACCAAAAACCGTAAAAATAAATACATATGTTTCTAAAAAGGATTTCCAAATTCCTTATTTATTTTCTTAATTTTTACTCATCGAATCCCTTTCAAATATAGTTTTTATCAATGAAAGATTTATTTCACTCTAATGCATCACTATCTATATATCATAAATTAGAATCTGTCCCCTCCATTGACATTAACAACCTGTAAAGAACTCGAGATGGTATTTATAATTCTCCTTCAATTATGTTAATAAATCCATAAAGAAAGCAAAGCCGAGCGCCATTGGCCCATAAAGCAGACTCCAAAAATATAAAACTTGAGAGGCAATCAGACCATTTGGAGATATGTGTGTCCCCGCCCCAGACTTAACCAGATATACTCGTAATAACTCTTATATCTGTACGGTTTTTTTTTCGTACACAATATATAATGTGTTCGACGTCGCCAGACGGATGGGAATATGGATGTGGATGTGTCTTTGTCGTGCGCGGCATTTGCTGTTTGTCGGTTCGTTTAACGTTTTGGAGAGTTTTATGGCCATTGGCCCCGGGCCCGAGCCAAACCCCACCACTCGCTCCACTCCAGCAAGTGCATTTTGCGTTGAACGATCCACCGACTCTCCTCCTCCACGACCAGCACAATCAAACACCTTTATGGGTGCCGCGACATTAGCGATAAAATATCTTTGTTAATAAAACAAATTAACGGGGAGAAGGACGACAACGGAAAGCGGCAAGTCACCTTATTATTATTTTTTTTTTTTGGGTGGAAAGCCCGAATATATTTTGAGATTTGGCAGCGAAACCTTTAGACGGAATTTCCCAAGATTATTGGTGAAAACAAGAATTCAGTGGAGCACTTTTTTGTTAACAAGAACATAATAAAGTCTCGCCTCACCTCACCAAAAACATCTTGAAACAAATATATGTATTATTATTTTGTTAAGTTTATTTCATTATACGATCGTTGTCCAAAAAATAGACATTATGTAACAATGTTAAGTATAAAGCGTGGATTTCGGGAATTAAAATAAACAATTTAAAAAGAGAGTTTCACTTAAAAAGAAATTAAATACAAAAGGAATTTCATTTCGATTACTATATATCTCGCCCTATAGTGAGTGCCTCGAAAACGAAGTGCACAGCAACATTGGATTGGAACATGCCACAATAGAATAGGAATACAGAGTTGTAGAGAACCACAATATAAAGTCTGTCGATACATTTTACGACTCAGTTTTTGTTATAAGTATTTAGAATCAGTTGTTTTTCGGTTTCAGAAGTAAAAGCGTATAAAAAATATATATGTTTTTGCTTGGGGAAGCTAAAGTTGGCATAGTCTGTATTATTCATAGCATTACTGAGTTGTAAATTTAGAAAAAGTGTGCTAAATAAAACGGTTTAATATCAAAGATCGCTCGAATTCTTTCGTTTTTTAAAAAAAGAGATAAATTTAATAGCAAAACAAAAAATATATATAATGAATATACCTTTTTCATATACTTTAAAATCAAATCATAAGAAACTCAAATTTATATATTAAACAAACAATTTAAAAAATCAAAACACATTTCGGAAAAATACAAAATAAATAAAATTTGCTTCTTTATCTTCTTTCAGCAATGCTTTTTACTCCTAATTCAAACGATGGCCTCCCTTGATATTAATTTTTTTTGCGGCTGTTTAAATAATCTTTCCTGTCGGCTATCCAAACTCTTTGAAAAATCCGTTGGAGTTGATATGTAAACCAGGCTACAGATGTACACAGCTAATGTCCTTAGGCTCCTTAGATCGCTACAGATGTGTCTATTTATATATGTACAGAGGGGAATTGCTTGAACGTTTTTTCTCTATTCTAAACGAACAAAACTACGCGGAGCCTAGAACCTCATTGAGGATCATCTCTCGGGTCATCAGCTGACCGTTGTTCACACGCGTCCGTGACCGACTTCGGCTGAGTTGGGCCCTTCGTTCCGCGCCCGCTGGACGTTGTCGCCGGGCCTGACGATTACGCTGTCCAAAGGCCGAGCCCGTTTGCAGCGCCTCGAGAAGACTGTCCATTACACCTTCCTGCGCCTGCGCCGCATCCATGTCCACCACCGCCATCTTACGCTGCTGGCGCTCCTGTTGCTCCCGAACGGACTGCTCGCGGGCCTCCTGCAGTCTTCGCTTCTTTTCCAGCTCCTCGCGCACGCGCACATTCTCGTTGTGCGCATTTTGGAAGGCATCCTTGAACGTCTTAATGTCCGCAAAGAACTCCTCCATGGTGTACTTGCTGGGATCGAAGGCATAGTACTCGCTGAGGTCCTTGTACAGTTTTTCCATTTGCAGCTGCATTTTGCCTGGAATACGAGCGATATATATTATATATGATAAATTTTGATTATTAATTCTGGAACTTACCCAGCACATCCACTTGTTGCCTGCACTCTTCGGCAAACTTGCCCATAACCTCACTGAACTTGTCATCATCGCACTGCGGCACCTTATTATTCTGCAGATCCGTCTCCAGGTTTTTCACCGCCGAATTCATTTGCCGCATCGCCTTCTGTATGGCATCCATATTCACTCGCGACGCCTTATTCACATGCGACAGATCGTCGTAGAAGTTCAAGGCATCGGGGAATTTCTTCTCCACGAGATCAGCCAGATAATGCAGCAATGTCTGCTTATTATCCGCATCTTTCGTATTGGTCAGCTTTGTTAGATAGCTGATCTCGAAGCCAAAGGCGGCTTCGTTCTTGGAGCCCGTGTTCATGTAGTTGCCAAGCAGAAGTATGAGCTCCAATATTTTGGAGAACTTCTTGCTGTTCCGCACTTCTTCGCAGGCAGCCGTGGCTGCTACAATATCGGGTTTGATATCTTGCACCATGTCCGCATAGGTTAGCTTGAAGTTTAGATTATGGAGGCGAGGAGACAGACGCTTGATTTCACCTGAAAAAGGAATGCGGTTAATATGGTTTTATCTCAAAGATAGCTCAATCAAACTCACCTATCGTGGCCGCAAACTGTTCGATCGGCGGCAGCGGTTCACCCTTGGTCTTGATCTCCTGCAGGCGCTTCAGTTGCTCTGGCGGCGGCAAATACTGGATGAGGTTCTGCAAGATGTTTGAGGACAGAATGGCGGTGTCGCAGCGCAACAGGCATATCTTAATCTGTTCGTATGACAGATGCTTCAGCGATCCACCTAGCAAAATGGCCAGATTCTGGGCAGATTTGCCATCTAGCACGCGCAGATCAACGTTCTTCTTTGTCAGCGTCGTTGGCTTGTCCACCGCATCCTTTTGCTCCTTCTTCACCGGCTTCGACGAGAATTTTACGGCCAGTTCGGCAAGGAAATCGTCCTGTGCCAACTTATCCTCCTGACACTTGACCCAGAAAGCCTTCTCGGACATTTTGGCCGGAACAATTGCCTTCCAGTTGGCCCTCTTCATTGGATTCTTCACTTCCCACTTCTTTTTCGGTTTCAGGCCATGAGGAAGTACCGGAACCATGGGTCCCATCATCATTGGCGGTGGTGGCGGTCCACCGGGACGTATCATACCGGGCATGGGTGGCGGCGGTGGTCCTCCTCTACCCATTCCGGGCATGGGAGGCGGCGGTGGCGGTCCTCCGCCCATACCGGGCATGGGAGGAGGTGGTGGGGGCGGCGGTCCGCCTCTACCCATTCCGGGCATGGGCGGCGGTGGTGGCGGTGGTCCACCTCCTCCTGGCGGCGGCGGTGGCATTGGTATATTTACTTTGGGCAGCTTATTGGGCGACGGTGCCGCCACGCCATTCGCCTCCATCAGCTTGACCTTCTCCTCGAGATGGGCAGCCTTTGCCTCAGCCTCCTGTTTGGCGCTCTCCAGCTGCTCGATCTTCTTCTCATACTCCTCCGATCGTTTGGACTCCTTGGCCTTGGCCTTCTCCACAATGTCGTCGAGCAGCAGGGAGGTGTCTATGTTGAAGTTCCTGTTCTCAAAGTTCGGGTCACAGTAGCCCTTGTGGAAAACTATCTGCGAGATGCACTCTTCGATCAGTTGGTAGTAGGCGGGTCGGAAGTAGAAGTCATCCCTGATGTACAGCAGGTGCTGCAGGATGGAGAGGAAGTAGGGTTCCGAGGTGGTGTCTATCACCATGTTCTTCAGCACCTCAAAGCACTCGGTGGCATCGTCCATATTGAAGGTGACATTGTCGAAGCGCTGCACAAACTCCTCAAAGTCATCCTCCCGAATCTCGTTGAAGATCTTAAAGTGCTGTTGCAGCGCCTCGTTATTGCTCGTCTCCACAATTTTCTTGAACTCGTCCAGGCGATCGTACAGACCCATTCGCATGATCTCGCAGCGCAGATGCAGGCGGAAATTCAGGTCCGTGGGTGTGTTAGTGAGAGTATTGATGAAAATCAGGCTGTGACAGGCCAGCTCCCGCTTGGGATCCTGCTTATCCGACGCAAACAGAGCATCCACAATGGGCCGAAAGCGTTCGCTGGCCTTGTAGGATGTGGCCGCTATTGTGGTGATAGCGCGTAGCACCTTTTCATAGCCATTTCGCTCGTAGACAATGCAAAAGGATGCCAGCAGCTTGAGAGCCTCGCACATGGTTTGCGGCTTCCGCGGATCCAGAGATTGCGCCAGCAGCAGAACCACACTGTGCTGGTCTGGATTGAGGACCACATTCAAGCCCCATGTATTATTCATGATCGCCTTCAGACATCGGATTGCCTCAAACTCAATCCTGTCATAGGTGCGATCCTTTTTCGCCCGCGTCAGCAGCTTTTCGATCTGACCAATGCCCGCCACCCCGAACTCCTTGATCCATGAGATCGGATTGCTGGTGAGGGCCACGCGCAAAGATTCCACGCACTGATACACCTTGTGTTCGCTATGCTCTCCATTCTGCAGATACTCCACGTAGTCGATGGGCCTCTCAAACCGGGAGTTGGTGTTGCGCTCCAGTGAGTTTTTCCCTGCAAGAGATTGAAGAATGGAAATTGAATCAGTAAAGGTATTCGATTGCACACTACTTGGTAAGTAACAAAGTTAGACAGAGGGGAGTATGCACATTTATTTAAAGGCTACACAGAAATCACACTGAAAGTTAACTTAATTGAAATGGCTTTAAGTAGGGGTATATAAATGTCAATAAAAATAGGAAATCTTGAAAAATGTGTGACCTAAAATAAATTAAAGCATACTTTTTGGTGTCAGTTTTCGTGATCTCAAAAGGATAGCAATGGGGTTCACAAAATAATATATTAATCTTTCCTCGTTTAATTCATATAAAAAATGGTTTATAATATTGTATTATAAAGCAATTAAATATATAAATACGTATATAAAACATATGTATATATGAAGCAAAACAAAGGTTCATTCAAAGTAAATTAGTCATTCAGCTCACATTCCGTTTTAATGCTTAGATTAAATTTGTACGTCAAGGTTTCGTCCATAAAGTTGTATTTAGAAATGGGTTGACCCCCTTTTGACTACACCCTATGACTACTCCAATGTGGGTAAAATCATATCAACGTTGATGATTCAGTCCACATTATCTTTTGCACACTCTTTACAATCGGAGTACTTTCCTAAGAGCTAAATTGCGACTTTGAGATAGGGAAATCGTTTAATTAATTGAGTTTGGAGTCAATTATAAATTATTTAGTCATTTGAAATTTAAAACGGTATTTTTTTATTTTTTATTACTATTTCTTATTAACAAGCATCAGTCCTTTCATATTACACATAACAGAACAAAAGGCATAACATATATTTTATTACTAAATAGAAAAATACTCATTTCTAACAAGTTTACCTTCAAAATAACAGATAAGGATAGGTAAAAGGCAATAAGAGCCTAATAAAAAAGCAGCCTTGGGAGGAAACCTTCCTAAAACCACCTATCCCATTATTTGATAACTTGAACACCACTGACATCACTCAAATTGGCCTAAACCCAGCCCACACTTTATTCATTTATCCATCAAAGCCCAACTACGCTAACTGTTTTATTAATTAACTCAAAACGGCAAGCGAAGCGTGTTAATGAACAGCTTTTTTTTTGTGCGAGAACGTCCATTGTTTGTGTTTTAAATTTAATTTTGCAACAAGTGGTTTTGTGGGGGTGGGGGCTCCGCTCGGTTCTGCCACAATAAACACAACGACCCACAAAGGAATATTTATCTGTTTCTCTTTTTTCGTTATTTCTTTACTTTTGAGTTATCATTATAACCTGTAAGAGTCGGACGATGTTTATTTACCTCAAGTTTATTGACAGCATCAGAATTTATTTTCAGCTTGATTTTGTCATAATGTGTTTAACGATTTTCACATATTTGCATTTTATGGCTGGTTCCAAAGTGTAAGAAAAATCGCTCATAGAACTTGAACGTGAGCAAAAACACAAATAAACTCTCTCGTCTATTACACTGAAGTTCATTTGTGGAAATGGTTGACGGTCCATTTTTGTTCAATACAATTTAATATATTTAAAGACAAGATTTACTATTAATAGAATTAATAATATTAAAAATTCAGTGTCTTAAATTCCATAAATAGCTAAGATTTCTTGGCATTCTTACTTAGATATCGGAATTTGTTAATATTTTAAAACGATTTTGGTATTTAATAATTGTAAAAATAATATAGAGATTTAAAATACAAAAAAAAAACCCAAAATCATTTAAAAATATTTAATTTTTTTAATGAAATTTATAAATTGATTTTCTTTAAATATTTTTCCAAGTGTGAATTTGCCTTGTACTAGTCTCGCTCTCTCTCTCTCTCACTGCCGCTTCTTATTTTTCTCCACCGATTCGCAATGCACTTGCTTATACAACAAAAAGAACGAACGAGCGTTAAATACTTAAAAAGAAAAATATATTTTCTCACTGCCACTTGACGTAATTTAAATTGTATAATATGCATGGTAAAAGTAAATTTCAATGTCTTTGCATTCTCGCTTTTTGCTGCTCGACTTTAGTCACGCATTCGTCGTATATAGTAGCTACGTATTATATTTGATAAAAAGGGGGGAAAGAGAGGCCAAAGATCACCCAAGGTTATTTTGCAATTACCCGTTACAAAACGATAAGAGGCAGTGCTTCTAGGCTTATTTCCAAGTCTGATAATGGACCAGTGGGAAAAATAACTGGAGCGAGACTCCAAGAATGAAGCCAAAAATGCCGAGTTAGCATTGAAATATGCTCGAGATTTAGATAGCGATGGAGGGGCACAGAGATAATTACACTCGGTTGCCATGGAAAACGCAAATACATGTGGAATATACATATAATTATATACTGGGTACATTCTGAGCTGATTGATTTATACTAAGATGTCACAAAAAACTCTGGTTTTAATGCTATCAAATACACATCCTTACATAAACCCAATTTTATAACGAGTTTAATAGATAAATATTAATGTGTAGATGTTTCTAAAAATATTTTACGCTTTTCATTTCATTTAAATGAAATTATAATGATTACGAAGTTGAAGATATATTTTAAGATATCCCAGAATAGTAATAATTGATCTGTTTTTGGTATAAGTAAGATCGTTGACATCATGGCTATCAATACCAATTGTCAACAAAAATTAAAAAAAAAAAAAAAAAACTCGCGAATAGCGGTTTTGCGATACAAATACAAATAGAACCGACGATGGGTGGCAAAGCAAATTGGCAGCTAAAGCAAAAGGTGTACAAACAGAAAGCGAAAATTTGCAGACACGCAAACACCGATAAAGGTGAAGCACACAGAGACACACAACACGTTACCTGCTAATCTTATCACGAAATGGAATGCAATATTCCGGGGGAATACAACAAAAGCAAAGAAAAGGCAAAGAGTCATCAAACTTGGTTGCACGACAAATCGATTTTTTGTGCTTTTTAAAACCTTTTAGCAGAGCGCCTAAAATTGCGCCTCGAATCTATAAATCGGGAAATTAAAGAATGTCTGCATCTTATATCAAAATTAATATTTAATTTAAGTTAAATGATAATCCAAAAAAAAAACTGACAATTGTACGCCCAGAAAAGGAAAGCCAGCATATTCACAAATTGTTGAAACATATATCGTCCATCTGATATAAAGATTTTATCTAAGCCTAAGTACAATATTCCCACATATAATTGCAACCTAAATTTTGAGGTCCCTAGAATCTAATATAAACAATCCTTAGGTTTTCTAAGGACGTAACTAGAAGCATTATACACTTAATGTTTTTAAACGTTAAATCCCTGTTTTACAAAATACGAGAGTCTAAATATTTTATACCAATTACAAGGGTAATCTCGACACAATAAAGTTAGCTATCCATTTTAGGTTTGTTACCTTTTAGATGATACAGAATCATCTTCTGGCGCTCCTCTTTAGACTTAGCCAACAAGGGCTCCCGCTTATCCTTGGGTATATTCATATCCTCAATTATTTCCAGAAACTGAGCATCCACCTGCGCCTCGCTCAGCTCCTGAATGTGCCGCTCCCAGTCCTCCACGCCCTGGACAGCGTCATTGTCCGACGACACGGGCCTTCCACCATGGGTTAGGGTTCCGCTGTTTATGCTTCCCCCTTTCGACTTCGAGGGTCTGCCGAACAGGCTTTCCAGGATCCCACCGCCTGTAGACTTTGCTTTTTCCTGACGTGACATTCTGTAATGAAAAACGATTAAATTAATAAGGATATTTTCCAATGTTTTGTAAAAGATAAATAACTTGAGCGCACCCCATCTTTTTGAGACGCATTTTGGAGAAGAACTAAACGAAAACTAAACCAAAACAACTGTGCATTTTTGGGACATGCGCAGAATATATGGAAGATTCAATAGGAAAACTTTTACAGCTGTTCTTTGTTTACATTAAACGGGCGAGAGGTGAACGGGGGCTGTGATTTCTGATGAGTTTCCAATGAATATGCAATCGATGGATGTTCAGTGGGGGCTGCGGGATCATTATCAGCTCGGTTTATTTACAATTATTTCTCGGATGCCTCAGAAAGTCGATTTTTCAATTAGCGTTTACAAGTGGGAGGAGAGGCAAGTACGGTGTGGATCCTTTTTAAAAGGAAAACCTATCCATTAAATAGTATGATTAAGTTCTGGTGAAAATATAATATTTAAGAGATGAATACAATTTACTTTTTCTAATAAGATTAAGATTGTTGCTGTCACTGTGATACGATTTACTACTTTTTAAAATTATGATTAAATTAGGATTACACTCCCTAATTTCCCATTCATTATAAAGGCTCATGAAATATAAATGGAACCATTAACCACTGTGCTAGTAAAAAAAACATTCGAAGCGTGAAAACGGCTGATTATAATCGTAAACAACAAAAAATCACACGAATAAACGAAGCAAATTGGACAAATTCATTAATAATACCGCGCACTAAATTTACAAAATGATGCGATAATCACCGCAGACCAAAATAGGAAATAGCACTAAATACAGAGAGCTAAATAGAGAATAGAGAGTGAAGAGCGATTAGAATTTATGGTTATTGTGTGTGATTCATATTCGGCTAGGCCACAATGCAAGCCGTTAACATTTGAATTGGCTTATATATTTATGTATGTACGTATGTATTTAATATTGAAGGATGCGGTGGGAACGCTTAGGCTTTGGCTTTAGACAACACATCTAATGAATCACTAATGGCCAGCAGAAGTTGGAGAGGGGTAAAAAAAGCAAAATAAAAAAGGCAAACGAGCAACAGGTTTTGCGGATTGTTCTTGCTCGTTGCACTGAACAAAACGCCCTGATTTATATTTATATTTAAAACTTCTATCATCACAGGCAAAAATTAATTTTTCAATGAGTTTTTATTAATAAAAAAAATGTTCATACATTTAAAAAGTAAATAAATTTAATGGAGTTTGTCAATTTACAAGTGTATAATATTATTGTGAAAAAAATAATAACAGTGAAAATGATTGTTATTTTAGCAACAATATTTTGATTTTTTGTATCTGTGTTAAATATGTTAAAATATCCAGTTTTTAAATTTAAAAAAAAATCTAGATAAGGAGGAAACTTTTTCTTGCAGTGTTTGGTGAATGGGCGTGCCAACTCTCTGCAAATCATTCACAATTGTCAGGCGGTGGAGAAATCAAATTTAATATTTATTATGACTCCGCAAAAGGGCAATTGTGAATGAGGCTCAAGTGTGTGTTTTTGTGGAGTGTGTGTGGGAAGAAGCAGAACTAGAGGAGGAGGAGGAAAAGGAGGCAGCAGTCTGGAGCGACAAGTTCAAGCAGGGCAACAATTTCTTTTCAGGTCGCTACGACGAGCCAAGCCAAGCCATGGAAAGCTAAGCAGCACAAGCATTTGCGGAGGAAATGCTTTCAACAAGATTTCTTTTGCCAAAGAATTTACAGCAATTGCCTCTTTCTCTATTTTGTTTACATGCCGTAGAAGGCACTGCACCGCATCTTTCTCTCTGCCCCTCTCTTTCCCACTCTATGTTTTGTCCATAGAAGTGTGTGTGTGTGAATAGTTCAGAGGCCGCTGCAACTGCGAAAATGTAAACAAGCCCAAAAAGAAAAGGAATAAGACTTTTAATAACCGCTGGAATTCCAAGAAAAGAGCCAGTTTTTGGAAAGACACAAAAAATGCGCTCACCTTCGCTTTGATATCTGTGTCGTCTGTGCTCACTTTTGATTTTTTTCGGTGGTTTACGTCATAAGACCAGAAAAAATAATGGCTTGGCGTTCACACACACACACACACACACACACACACACACTCACACTCGCGATCAAACGGCTTTGCCTGCTGTCAGTTGTTGTTGTTGTCGTTTTTGGGTTTCTGACTTTTTGTTTGTTTTATTGCGCGACGCTGGCACAAAAAAGCTGCGCGCACCGCTTAAAAAGTGTGCTTGCTGCGCTGCGTGGTTTTCAAATCCAAATACCAGTCAGCAGCCTTTATGCGGAGGAAGCCTAGCCACCGTGAAGTTGAAGTTATCTTACTTTTTTTTAGTCGCTCTTTCCTTTTTGCCACCACTTGTTGCTCGGCTGCCGCGGATGACACATGAAATATACACTCAGTTTTTGTACTGTTTCGCTCTTCAAACACTTGGCCGTATCGCTGTAGGTTACTTGGCACCTAGATCGTTGCTTCTTCGCGTCCCGTAAATCGCAAAAATATTGAAATAAAAACAGCAGCGTTTTGCTCAGCGCGTTGATCGGCAATAGTGTGACCGTGGCGAACTGCCACGAAAATACCGTTGGCTGTTATTTGAAATGCGTAGTGTGCCCGAAGGCTTGTCCGCTTAACGACATAAACAAACGAATTTCCGGCATGCATTTCCAGGAGACTAGAAGGAAAAGGAAAATTTCTACAAGAAAACGTAGACAAACTACTTGAGAAGAAATGAGCACTTATGCATCAGCGTTACCAGACTGCGCTGGGAAAATTCACGATCGGAAATGGTGTAACCGTATTCTACAAGAAAAAAAATTCCAAGTTGGCATCCCCGTGGCACCAAACATCTGTTCTTTTAGACCGGGCGACAAACGTCGACCCCTTTGATACTTTGCTTTCGTTGAAATTCATTTTTGTGTTCTGAAAATGAGCCAAGATTAACTAGAATGCAGCGTGACAAAGGCTCATCCGGATTTAATGCCCGCAAGGGCAACCGTCCGCCTGGGCTTAGGGGCAAGGAAATCGGACTGTACTACCGCAATCTCACCCGGCAGCGCAAAAAGGAGCGTGGCGAGGATGAAAACCCCATAGAACCCAAAATCCACCTGGGATGCAAAGTCAGCGTGCCCAGTGGGGTTCTCGAACGCGTCAAGGAGTACATGGAGGAATATAACCAAACACCGGCGAAGGAAAACTCCGATGTCGACGGACAGTTCAAGCGTCAGTTTCGATATCTTCTGAGCGTCAACTTCGAGGAATTCGTGGCGGAAACCAAGGAGGAGAACGAAGACGTTAGCTATACGAATCCCAAGCTGGACGAGATGTTGCGGCAGGAGCTGGAGCAGCGCCAGCAGGAGGACGCGGCCAGGAAACGTCTCCAAGCACGTCAAAAACTTCCCACCATGCGATATGCCAATGACATAGTTCAGGCCGTAAAGGATAACCAGGTTATTCTTGTTGTGGGAAGCACTGGCTGTGGCAAAACTACACAAGTACCTCAGATCCTTCTCGATGACGCCATATCCCGAGGCTGTGGATCAGAATGTCGGATTATTTGCACTCAACCTAGAAGGATTTCGGCCATAACCATTGCCGAGTGGGTCAGCTACGAGCGCTGCGAGAGTCTCGGCTCATCAGTTGGCTATCAGATCCGCCTGGAGAGCAGAAAGCCCCGCGATAGGGCCTCCATCACCTACTGCACCACGGGGGTGCTGCTGCAGCAACTCCAATCGGATCCGCTGATGCACAATTTAAGTGTCCTTATTTTGGACGAGATACACGAACGCAGCGTGGAAACGGATTTGCTTATGGGTTTGCTGAAGGTAATCCTGCCGCACCGGCCCGAACTGAAGGTGATCCTGATGAGCGCCACAGTGCGGGAGCAGGATTTCTGCGATTACTTCGGCAACTGTCCCATGTTTCGCATTGAGGGCGTCATGTTTCCTGTACGGATGCTATACCTGGAGGATGTCCTGGCCGTGACCAACTACGAGTTCGGCAACTCCCATGACCGTCGCCCCAAGCGCTGTCGTCCCGAGCAAAAGATGCAGCATCAGGCAATGATAGAACCGTATTTGCGACGCATCAGGAACTCATACGACAGTCGCGTCCTTGAGAAACTGCGCCTGCCAGAGTCGGAAGGGTGCGAGGACCTGGATTTTATTGCTCATCTCGTGTACTACATCTGTGAAAACGAGCCGGAGGGTGCGATCTTGGTGTTCCTGCCGGGCTATGATAAAATCTCGCAGCTTTACAATCTCCTGCAAAGTCCTCAGTCTCCCAAAGGACAGAGATGGCGCGACAATCTGGTGGTCTTTCCCCTGCATTCCCTCATGCAATCGACGGAACAGAAGGCCGTTTTCCGTCATCCGCCATCGGGCAAGCGAAAAGTCATCATATCCACCATGATTGCCGAGACTTCGGTGACCATTGACGATGTGGTATATGTCATCAACTCTGGACGCACGAAATCCACCAACTATGATATAGAGACGAACATACAGACCCTGGAGGAGGTATGGGTGACCAAGGCGAATACGCAACAGAGAAAGGGAAGAGCTGGTCGCGTGAGGCCGGGAATCTGCTACAATCTGTTTAGCCGCGCCAGGGAGGACCTAATGGAGGAGATTCCTACGCCGGAGATACTGCGCTCGAAGCTGGAATCGATCATTTTGATTTTGAAGCTGCTGCACATCGATGATCCGTACCGCTTTCTGCAAACCCTGATCAATGCCCCCAATCCGGAGGCGATCAGGATTGGTGTGAACCTACTGATGCGGTAAGTTCGGTGGTTAAATTTACTTGAAAGACCAACTCAAAGATGCCTTTCTACTTAGAATTGAGGCTCTGGACAGTGCTGGCATCCTTACACCGCTGGGCATGCACTTGGCCAAGCTGCCGATCGATCCGCAAATGGGTAAAATGATCCTGATGTCGGCTCTCTTCTGTTGCTTGGATCCAGTAACCTCAGCGGCGGCGGCCTTGTCCTTTAAATCGCCCTTCTATGCCCCGTTGGGTAAGGAGAGCCGGGTGGACGAGATCAAGCGGAAAATGGCACGCAATATGCGAAGTGACCACCTCCTGGTGCACAACACCATCCAGGCCTACCGAGAGAGTCGCCACATGCATGCGGAACGCGACTTTTGCTACAAGAACTTTCTAAGCTCAACGACACTGAATCAGCTGGAGGGAATGAAGAATCAGTTCAGCGAACTCCTCTACAACTACAAGTGAGAAAGGATTACTCCCCTGTAAATTCCAGAAGTCCTCTTCATTGTCCTCTTCAGGTTTCTTACTTCTTCCAACTGCAAGGACAGCGCATCCAACACAAATTCGAGCAAGATCCCTCTGCTAAGAGCTATTATAGGAGCGGGTCTCTACCCCAACATGGCGCATTTGCGGTGGGTTTTAGATGAAGTTTCTCAAATATCATTTAAGAGCTTGTAATTCCAGGAAGTCCCGACAAATCCGGAATCGAGTACGGGCTATTCACACCATGGCCACGGATGATGGCCGCCGTGTCAACTTTCATCCGTCGTCCGTGAACAGCGGCGAGAGTGGCTTCGATTCGTCTTACTTTGTCTACTACCAGCGGCAAAAGTCCTCGAATCTATATCTGCTCGACTCTACAATGGTTTTTCCCATGGCCCTGATCATCTTTGGCGATGGCGTGGAGGCCGGCGTGACGCAAAATACGCCTTATTTGTGCGTGGCCAAGACTTATTAGTAAGCAGAAAGACACATGGCTATGAAGCTAAATCTAATGTGTAACTTTTGCAGCTTTAAATGCAATCCGGAGACGGCCGATGTTGTTTTGGAACTGCGAAGACATCTGGGAAAGCTGCTGCTTAAGAAGGCCATGTATCCGGCGCCCATCGAGGAGAACGGCTACGAAAGGCAGTTGATCAAGTGAGTTAACTGTTGATGTTTGTGCTCTCCAAATTATGATTTTTCACTGCCTTAACAGAGCCATTGAATTGCTCCTCTCGCTGGACGAAAGACTAGGCGAGGACTACATTTCGTCCGATGAAATCGACGACATCTAACTGCCACATCTCAGCCTGGTTTACATAGTTTATTGTATAGCTCTCGGTAAAATCCACTTCGTGAATGTTTTAGTAATAAATTATAGGCGATAAGCTAGTCATGCAACAAGGACTCCCACACATTAGTCATCCTCCAGGAGGGCAAACACATTGCGGGACCTGGGCAGATCCTCCTCAATGGCGCACTCGTCTTCGTCTGCGTTCGTCTCATCGTTGGAACTGTCCTCATCCTCGTCCTCGCTGTCGGCGGCTGTAAAATATAACCTCAAATGTAGTTAAAACATTTCTGAAATCTCTTGAAGTACTCACTGTCCGAGCACACAGAGGATGTGTCGCCGTTGGTCTCACTCTCCGGCTCCTCCAGCTCAACCTGCTGGTACTTCTTGACCTCCGCGAGATCGGTATGCTGGAACCAATGATCTCGTCGCTCCTCATATCCCGGTGGATAGAACTGCAGCACCAACTGCTGCTGCCCGGCCAGGCACATGCGCAGGATGTGATTGGCGGCACGATACCGATCCGGCCTGGCCGCCTTGGCCGTCAGGAAGCCTCTTTTGTAGGCCCAGGCATCTGAAATGGCCACCGCCGACCACTCGTCATAGTCCTCCGGAAGATGAAGCCTTAAAAGCTGCGGCAGGTTCACATGCTCGCCGAGGAACTTTAGCGAGCGGTACGGAACAGCCAGTTGGGAGATCGGGAAGCTGCCCAGAAGCACTTGCAGGCTCTTGGGCGTCGACGAGGGAAAGACTAGACCGGGACAATCGCACAGGCGGACGAGGGGAGTTAGGAAAATGGTCTGAAAATGCTTCGTGTGGCCGGGAGTGCGGCTGACGCTAACCACTTTCCGTCCCTTTAAGGCGTTAATCAGCGAGGACTTGCCCACATTGGGGAAGCCGATGCAGCCGATAGTCAGGACTCCGTTGTGATATCTTACATGCTCGTGGGGCGTGGTGTCGATGCTGCTGCTGATCTTAAGCTCACCCTCAACGGCCGACGTGACCTCGTCCAGGATGTCCAGCTGATCGCTCCGCATGTCGTCGCGTATCTTTTGCTCCCATGCTGTTAGATCCACTTCGCCCTGGACATAGCGCTGGCACTCCTTGTAAATATTATACACACCCTCCATGCTCCGGCGATGAGCCTGCGGTCCACGCTGGCTTCCCTTGCGGGAGCGCGGCAGGAAGGATGCGAATAGGACAACCGGCAACTGGGGATAGCGATCGCGGAAATACTCGCGCCATGCTACCACCACCTGCGGCTCCACGAGATCCACCTTGTTGAACACCACAATGGCCTGCTTCTTAAGCGTGCCAATGATGTAGTCGTAGAGGGAGGGTGGGAACATCAGCGTGGCATAGCGGACGTCCACAATGATGAGCAGGATGTCCGAAAATTCGAGGACACGCCACAATTGGCGCCACGTCTCCAGATTGAGTTCGAACAGGGAAAGCTCCTTGGAATCGCCAGCGCGTTGTTTCTTTTGCAGCTCATCCACGTACTCCTGGGAAGATGAAGTTCAAGTTAGCTAGTTAATAACCAATTAACCAGTAAATGTTTCATTAATTGGTTAGTTTGTATACAAATTCCATTTCAAACTCTCCATGTATCGGGAAACCTGACCTACCTTAAAGTAACGATTCTCACTGCGATCGAGCTGCTCTTTGGAGTTAGCCGGCGCCCACGGCGGACGCACTGGGAAATCGCAGCCAGCGAAGTAGTGCTCGTCCACCTCCCGCTCCTTGGGACTGAGCGCCTCCAGCGGCTTGAAGCCTTCCTGCTTCATCTGCTCCAGTTCCTTCTTCCCCTCCTGGTAAAACTGTAGATTATAGCGATTTACGTTCTTGTTCCGATTGCCGCCACGGGCAAAAGGCTGTTCCATGAGTTTCCTGGTGGTCTCGGGCACATCGCTGTCCTCGTACGATTCCTGGGCGCTCCTTAGGTATTTGGGCGGAACTGCCGACGATGGACATTGTTAGTCATACCAACCAACTGTTCTGTTTTATTTTTTCCCATTCACTGTTCGCCGCAGGTGGGCAATGTTTTCTTACGTTTCGCAGAGCGTTTTTGCAGCATCTGGTCCTTCTTCTTCTTGCCGCTGAAGGCCACCTTGCGCCGTTGCTGGGGCATTGTTTTTGGGTTACGTCCTGGTCTCACTTTAGCTTAATTTTGGTTTATAAACTGCTCTCGCCGTTGTTAATTGTTATTGAATGTGGTTGCCGCTTGTCATTTGCAAATTAAACGTTTCCGTCGAGTTGGCAGTTCCCAAGTGGGAGGAGGGTTGCCGAGCTTTGCAAAGCTTACTATTCGGAATCGTTTTTTGGTTTAAATTCTGGTGAAATGGTTTATTGCCTTTTTAACCATCTTTCAAATCAGTCAAAAAATCTCTTCAGTTTTAACTTTTGTTTTAATTTGGCCTTTAAATTGGGAGCATTTAAAAATTTGCTCGTGTCACGAGTAAGCTCTTGTGGGCGGTTACTTTAAGAGACAAGTTGACAACACTACTGCCATGTCGTTCAAAGTGCAAATTATATTGTCTTTATTAGTTAATTTGGCTTATAACAGCCTGGAAAAATGCCGCTGAAAGGCATAAAAGTTTTGGAATTCGTCGGCCTAGCCCCAGGACCATTATGTGGGAAGATCCTGACCGATTTCGGAGCTACAGTCACCCGCATCGACAAGGTAAACACAAGCACCATGGCCAACTAGGATAATTTTTTGAACTATTATTTATCATATTGTTCTTAACCCCTACATAATCATTATTTTTTGTCGCAGGTCCTGGAAAATCCCATGGATGTCCTGCAGCAGGGGAAGCGCACAATAAGTCTGGATTTAAAGAACCCTCGAGGTCAGCAGTTGGCCCGGCGGTTGGCCACCAAATGCGATGTGCTCATCGAAGGCTTCAGACCCGGAGTTATGGAGAAACTCAATTTGGGACCCGCTGAATTGTGCAAAGAGAATCCTCGGCTGATTTACGCCCGTCTTACGGGCTTTGGACAGCATGGCCGCTTGGCGCCGCGGGCGGGTCATGACATCAACTATGCTGCCATATCGGGAGTGCTTTCCATGTTGGGAAGGAGTCACGAGAAGCCAACGGCCCCCATAAATATCCTCACGGATTTCGCAGGCGGCAGTGTGATGTGTGCTCTGGGCATCTTCGTGGCTCTCTTAGAGCGCTATAAATCGGAAAGAGGTCAAGTTGTAGATGCCTCCATGGTGGAGGGAGCTGCCTACGTTGCCAGCTGGCTGTTTACATCCCGGAGTATGCCCATTTGGGGGCAGGATCGGGGTCGCAACCTCATCGATGGTGGCGCATATTTCTACGACACTTACGAGACCAAAGACGGTCTCTACATGTCCGTGGGCGCCTTGGAGCCACAGTTCTTTGAGGTGCTCAAACAACGATTAGAACTACCAGAAGATCTCAATCAGTTCGGAGAGGGGCATCAGGAGAGGGGAAAGAGGTTACTAACGGAAGCCTTTCTGTCCAAGACCCAAGCTGAATGGTCACAGATTTTCGAGGATGTGGACGCCTGCGTCTACCCCGTGCTGGATTACCGAGAAGTGCATAAGCATGATCACAACAAGGAGCGGGAATCTTTTGGAATAATCCAGGATATGCCAGCGCCATGCCCAGCACCGCGTCTTAGTCGAACTCCTGGAAAGTTGCCGGAGAAGCCCGTTAAGCAGATAGAACTGATCGATGAACTGGAACTTAATCCCCAAGAGCTGAAGGACCTTCTGGAGGCGGGCGTACTAGAACTTCCAGAAAAGTCCAAATTGTAGAAGCCTAAACTTACTTTTAAGTTATAGTTTTTAATATAAACAATGTTTTTGGGAGATTTGATTTAGGTATTTCATTTTTGGTACATATTTCCGCTTGAAAGTCCGTTTAAAATTCAGAATATTAAACTATCTCCAACGAATCAGAAAGGATTACCAGAACAGCAGTGTTTTGCTGAAATTGAAAACTATTACCCGCCTAAAAATATTTATTTAAATAAAACAAATTTATTGTTGTTCTTGCACTCAACGTACTTTTATTCTCGCACACAGACACATTTTACATTTGCTAAAATTTCGCGTACAAGCTATCAGTCATACAAATTTCTTACGAACAGTTTAGGCCTCGCATTGATATTCAGAGGATGGATGGTTAAGGGGTGAATTGAATTGTCAATAATACAGCATATAACATAATCGATTCTCTCCTCTACATATCTTAATCGCAATCGCGGGTCCACGCTCGATCTCTTGCTCTCGTTTATACTCTCTCGCGCGCTTCCTACTTATTGGCTAAATTATGGTTAACTAGCATACCGTGTAGCACATGTCCTTAAATCTAATTGGGCTAAAGCACCGCGCGTCAGCGTCTCCAATTGTCCGTGTATATTTAAGATAATCCATTATAATGCTCATATGTATTTGGGTAATGCATATAGTAGGTTGTAATTGTAATTGTAATGTTGGTGTAAATTTCACTAGTTGGCGTTTGGTGTAAGTATGTGGTGTAGAGTACGTGGTCGTTGTGTAGAGTCCCGCGTAAAGTAATCCTCGTGAGTCCTTGGGTAAGTTGTAGTATATGTATATTGTAAGTCTCAGTTCTCAGTATAAAATCAGTACCATATGTTACGTTTCAATTTGTTTTCTTTCCACACTTGTGTGCGTGTGAGTGTATTTATTTGCATCTCTCTTTAAACGTTTACAAAAAAATATCATTTCTCTGCTGCGCGGGGTGCTTTTGTTCTCACATCTTAGCATACATATATCCTATCATATCGCTCTCACACATGCAGACAACACGAAGGATCAAATCACAGGCAAAGTTACAGTTGCGTTTTAAGTTTATTTATCGATTGTTTAGCTTAGAACAGACGACGACGACGACCACTTGCACACACAAGGGAATGGTTAAAAGGCAAGCCCGACACTGAAAACACTCCAGCTGTGGCGCACCCAAAAAGGGGACACTCCACCTCGTGCTTGGGCTTGCTTTTCCACCTATTGCCCTTAGCTTAACCTAATGACATGAACTCATCTCTTAACAACTAGATGTAACAAACACAGTTGTTGTTGTCGGTTTTAATGATTTTCGATATTTGTTTTTGGAATGATAACATACAGGTTTATACTCAGTCACGTTACAAGCACGCTCATACAGATCGTAAAGGTAGGCATATGTTAGTATGTATGTAAAAGGGGTAGAAATTTGTGCTAAGTTATCTTCTTGGTGATTTCTTCTAGATACAGATACATCAGCCACTCAATTTTTCTTGCTTTTAACAACCATCAATGTCAATCATCACATATTCCATCATCATCATTCAACGCACAAGCATCATTATCATAATGATCAGCACCAAGCTTCATACTCAATCAACACACCTGCGGAGAATGTGCAAAAAGAAAAGAAGAAGGATGAGAATTATGATTATTATTAGTTAACAGATTTGTGCATTGTATGTATCTAATTAGCTAACTTATATCGGAAGTTTGAATCTAAAAATTCAAGGCATCACTTACGTTTCGCATACCACAGCCATAAACGTTCAAGCTTCTTTTTGGGCGTTGCTCAGCTTTCGATCTTCCACAGATTCAAAGAGTCACCAAGCATTCAAGCGGCAAGTAGACATTATGTACTTCCACATCCGCATCCAATCATTCTTAGCGCTATTATTGATATTATTCTAATTAATTTTGGCAATACAAGTTGTGTTCTTCAAAGTTGCCATTTCAAAACTCAAATTTTTGATATGTTGAAATCTGGTTAATCAATTTAACATTTATTTTTCTTTCGTTTGGACGGCTGTGCGATGTTTCATTTATTTCAAAACGAAAAACATATTACCAATTATTAGATTTCTTTTGAAATGACAACTTGTTGAGCTATTAGAATTCATTAAAGAAAGGTTGAATATTCGGATCAAACTTTGTTTAAGGAGTTCTTAAATTATTTTGTTTAAATTATCTTTTTTATTTTAATATTAGAGATGCGCTTAAATCTAAAGTAGTTCACACTGGTTTCACTTGCTCTTAATGTAAATGAAATGTTTTGAAAAGATTTTAAACGGTTAGTTTCCGACTTCATTTTGTATATTCTATTTCTTTTTTTCGTTCACAGTCGCGTCTTTTTTGTAAGGTAGTTCCGGTTATGTTATGACAAAGGAGTAAAAAAGAGTGTGCGTCGTCCTTGAAGTAAGTGTCCAAGTGTCCTGTCTTGTCTTTATGCGCGTTCTACATCCTTATGTAAACAATAAAGCATGTATATGTTTTGTTTTTGTTGTATACCCTGGTCCGTTATTAGTTTTAACTTTAGTATGTTTCGTTTACCTAATTTATACATTTATATATTAATTATACATGTTTTTTATGTGTGCTGCAGGTAGTTGCTTGGTTGTTGTTTTTTGTTTTTGTGTTTTCTCGTTGTTCCATTAATATTACAAAAATAACATAAAATGAGAAGCAAAACTTAAGCGTCATTGGTTGGAATTAATGAGAGAGCACACTAAATAGTTGTAAAAAAAAATTAAAGTTACTTTCATTCTTTTTGTGGTGTTGCTTGTGGGCACGAGCGTGGAAGGTATACAGGATTTATAGCCGGGTATGTGTATATTCTCATTAAAAATGTGTCTGAAAGTATGCCATTTTGGAAAAAGTAACAGCAAACTTTGGGGCACAATTTCAAATTCATAGCTCCACCCCACGCCCTTGCCTTTGTACGTCCCTAAGTCATTTCGTAATTGGTTTTTTGTTGCTAAGTTTTCATTTTTTGTTTCTTTTTTTTTCAGTCGTCTTTGAGTGAGTTACATTTAGTTTCGTTTCTTGTGTAAATTTATATTGAAATCCGTTTAAAATCTTTTTGATTTGCTTACGTTTCTAGAACCATTCGTTTCTTGGGCTTAATTCATAATATCACACAACACACGTCAACACACGCGCGCCAAAGGAAAATGAAGTCGTATTCATCCATTTTCATACATCATAATTTTCGTAGGTTTATTTTTCTCAATCACAAGACCTTTACAGTTCCTTCCAAGCATCCATCACAGATTCACACTATAAGTATATAGGCATTAGGTGTCGGACAACAGTTACTCTTCAGACTTACAGTTAATAATAGTACATACTCGCTCTCTCAGCTCATCACATTCAGCTCAAACGATCACAAAGCACACATCATTCATGCTATTTTGGAGTTTTCTTTTCTTTTTTTCTGATTATGGGTAGTTAGGATTGTGGGATTTACATAAAATATTTCTTAAAAATTAAAGTGCTGGGCAGTTAGCTGCTACCAGTTAATGTTTCCATGGAGTTGCAACGCAGCATATTTAATCATAACTTTTGTTCCACCGATTTTTACACTTAAAAAGTAAACTTGACAAAATTTTAACAACTTTCAACTAAAATATTTTGGTAATACCTAAAATCGGAGCTGAGAATAGCCAGAAACAAGGGCGATTCCAAAAGACACAGGACTGCCCTCGAGAAGCGCTTAAATAATTGTCATATTTGCTGTTGTGGCGAGGAAAGTAAGTTATGTTTTAGTCAATGGGCGCAGTCTGCTTTTGGAGTCGCTGTAGTGTCAACTGACTAATAATTAAATTATTATATCGTAATGGAGGTTCGGGTTCCAGCTTACAACTAGTTTGGGGTTTTATAAACAATGTGTCTTAGCATTTAAACGTTGCACAGCAACAATATAGATCGGACAAACAAACTTAGTAGATAGATTCTTTTTCTTATCAGAGAATTCGGACTGGACTGCAAAAAAAAAAAAAAAAGAAGAAAATTGTGAAGAAATCAAAATCAAAGTATAGGTTGAATTTTTATAATGTGTCGACTCTTGTGTACAAATTTAGGTTTACTTTGTATAACATTTATGCGAAAAAAGGACATCTTTTAGTTGATTTATATTCAAGTTGACTCACAAAAATATCTATACATTTTTATTGCATTTGAAATGTAATAAAAATATTTAAAAAGCTCACATATATTTTTGCAGCATTATCCAAGTCTTCATTTTGACAAAAAAGTCGACACTTCTTAATTAATTATCGATGGTCATATTTGAATTCTTAAAATATATACTTACCAGTTTGGCTGCATAACACACAATTTTTTCGGGGGGAAATGAGGGAGGAAACATTAACCTCTAGAGCATATGATTTACTGCGCGATAACCTGGTTGTTGATCTTCTTGATCTCCTTAGCTGCCCAGGTGCACAACATTTTGGTGCGCTGGCCCTTCGATCGCTTGCCCTCGACCAAAAAGTGGGTAATGATCGCATCGTCCAACATCGGACAGAGACGCGATCCAAACGAAGTGCACAAATCTCCAATAAAGCCGGCGGCGCTGGCCATCATCGAATCAGACACGTCGCCCTCTTGAGCGATGCGCTTTATAAAGCCGATGATGTGAGCGAGATGGGGCTCCATGTGCATTACGTCGGGATGTGCGGTCTGGTCCATGCCCTTCAAGCCTTGGATGATGCCCGTGTAGGCCTCGAGGACGCTTTCGCGCAGCTCGTTGATGTATTCATTCATGTCATAGTTGTTGGCATCAATCTGGAGATTGGAGGCTACGCGTAGCATATCCAGCACCACGCTAAGATACTTGAGGAAGTGGCTGCCGATGCTTAGGGCGATGTCGCCGAAAGCTGACAGGATCTGCGGCTTGACGCTGCGATGCAGAGTCGGTTCCGCCAAATTGTTCAACATCACGGACATGATCTCGTCGCAGTAGGGCACCATCTGATCCTTAACCGCACGGAATATATCACCGGTGACGCCGACAGAGGCGCAGCATACCTGATACTCCTGGTGATTCTTCAGGCCCATGATCAAAAAGTCCTTGAAAGCGGGCATGTACTTGGCAAACTGAACGCCCAGGAGTTCCACCAGAGTTGAAACGGCCAGGAAGGCATCCTCTTGTACGCCACCCGCCTTTCCAGTGCTCGAATTGAACATGGTGAGCAAAGCGGTCATAATGGCATCAGAAATCTGAGGGGCATCCTGCTCGTGGACCTTCCTCAACACACTCTGCAGTGTGGCGCAGAGCAGGGATTGAAGATCGTTGAACTGATGCCGATCGCTGTGGTTATTGATCTGCGTCTCCATCTGCATCACCTGGTTCAAACGCTCCAATATCACAAGCGTCGTGCGCTGCACCACTAGGTAGCAATCCAAGGGCGAGTTCTTTATCATATCCATGAGTGCCTCGTAGGCGGCTCCCCTCAAATTGGCCTGAGCTCCGTCCGAGCGATCGGTGGTCACCAGCAGCTGAGTGATGATGTACTCAAAGAACGGCGACAGTGCGTATGTCTCCGGGGTTTCGCCCTCGGTGGTCACGGCTGCCTCGTATGCGGCGTCCGAGAGACCGATGAAGGCCCAGCAGACGTTGGCGGCCACTCGCGGTTCCGACTTTAAGCTCTTCACAAAGCACTCCAGCAATGTCTGCAGATATGTCTTGTTGATGGCCGCCTCGGGAATGATCTAAAGAATGGAACAATTTGGCAAATATGAAATATTTGGAGCCACAACAAGCTTAAGTTTTACTCACGTCGCAGATACGGCCAAAGGTCCAGGCGGTAGTGTCCCGTACAATGACGCTGTTGTCGTACATCAAGCGGATAAGCGTGGGCATAGCCTGTTCCACAAGCGGCTTGAGGGTGTTTGTCTCTAGTCCGTTCAACACGGATCCGAAGGTCATGACCGCTGCGTCGCGGAAGCGCCAGTTTGGCGACTCGATGTTCTCCTTGATAAAGGGCAAGACATGCGGGACAATCTCATCCTCGCAACAGGTGGCGAGTACCATTAGGCAGACGGAGGCGGCCTTGGACGGGCTCCATGAGTCCTCGTCATCGCACTCGTCCTGCTTGGTCAGCTTTTCGACAAGCACAGGCGTTAGGTACTGCAGAGCGCCGCGAGCATAGTGCTTCGAAACCCGCTGCGGGGCTCTGCCCTGATCCGTGGCCTCCTGGCTTTCGATGGCGAGATCGGTCTCCTCGTCGCACACGTTCGACCAGAACTCTATGCCCTGCAGAGCCACAGCATCGTTGTCCGACTTCATCGCCGCCAAAGTGATCGGGAACAAAGCCTGCGCCATGTAGGGCTCCATGAACTGATAGTACAGGGTTAGAATCTTGACCAAGCACTGCAACGCCGCCACACAGATCTGCGTGTCCTGGCACTGTGTAGCCTCGCACACCACCTCCATGATGAAGTTGCGCTCGATGTCCTTCTCAAAGTTCGACTTGGTAAACTCCAGTGAATTGAGCAGCGCTGTGGTGGCCGCCAATCGGACATGGTTGCTTGGTTCAACCTTGCGCATGCCATGAATAATGGCGGTGAGGACATCGTTGGCCTGGTTCTCCATCACCCCGTGCCGAATATCCTGGCAGATGTAACCTATGGCCTCCAGGGCCGCCTCGCGGTGCATCTCACTGGACCCCTCGCTAACCACCTTGTTGACCAGCGTCTGAATAAGCAGGTTCCACCGATTGATCGGCAGCTCGATTACGGCCACATACGCCACACACTGGGCGGCGCAAGAGGGTCGCGTGTTCTCGGTACCCAAAGCGGCCAGGATCTGCAGGATATCAATGCATTAAATGTATGTATAAATCTGACTTCCAGCAGACTTACATTATTTTTGATGAGCTCGCGAATCTCGGTGGGGAACTGATGCCAGCGCTCCTCATACTGTTGACTGATCTTCTCGTCCTTGCTGGTCAGGTGGTTCTTCAGCTGGAGACCGGCTGCCATGCGAGCAACGGCGCTGTTTGTCGTGTTCACCAGGATCTCCGACAGCGCCTTGAGAAACTCGGGCAGATTGCTGGCAGCAGCCTGCTCCAGGAAGTTCTTCGCCGAAAGCAGTTCATTTTTATCTAAAATGTATGGTTTGTTTTAAAATAATTAATTTAAAATCTATTTAATTTAGCTTTATGATTTTAATTGATAGCTAATAAAAATAATTTAATGTGGAAGCTATTTTCTATGCCCTTATACTAAGCTTAATTTTTTCTCAGTGTATGTGAAAATCTGTTATCTTGGGGCTACCCAAAAAAATAATATAGTGCCAGCCAATAATAATGGACTGTGCGGATATCTCCAACCGGAAGAACCAGTCTCATCAGCTTGAGAATATTTCACAACTAAGAAGCTGAGAAAGCAGATCCCTGCGCTTTGAGGTTATGTCGGGGCCGCCGCAGTTTATAAATCCTTAATTGTAGGAGCGCGTTTATGTGCCGGAATATATACATACATACATATGTACACGCGCTCTATGTGCGACAGGGGAAATGTGCAAATGTGTGTGTGTTCCCCTAGCAACGAAACATATGCGAGCGCCTATTGCAACCCTGCGCAACATACAACGCGCGCGTCCCTCCCGCCAGACGAGAAATAAAACGAATTCAATGAAGAACGAGAATAACCCTGGGAGAAACTTAATAATATCCTACGGGCAGACATGCAACTCACCTGGCGACACCGTCTTCTCCAAAATGGCAATCAGTTGCATGGCTATGTCGGAAGTCATTTTTGCGCTCTTTTTCGTCTCTTTTTACTTTACTTTCCGTTTCTTTCTGCACGTCGCTGCGTTCGTGGGTGGGGGGGTTGGTGGCGTGCGTCAATGTGTGAGTGGCGGAATTTTTGCGTAATTACTAGACAACTGTCAAGCGGCTGCAAATGAAATTGATACAGAACGTAAATTATTATATTTTAACCTTACAGCGACTACTTAGAGCAGGTTGCAACGCCTTGAATGTCACGAAATTGATTTTTTTCGTGTGCACACACACATTCAAGCGGATTGCGAATCACAGTTAACTCACCTTTTTGCTGTTGCTCCGTCCAAGGTTCCTCCTGCCAAAAAGCGCTGAAAATCAATCTGCAATTGCCTTAGTAATAATTTTCGTTAAAGCTCACGAATTTGTTGATTTTTCTCGCGGGGGCAATATTTTTTAGTGGCTGCCTTAAAAATGAGTTGAATGGAACAGCGTGACCGCGCGCGATCCGTTTAATTATACTATCCGGCGCTGCAAACGATATAGAAATAGGCTAAAAAATACCAAAATTACAAGGCTCGGTGGCAACAATTGAGCTTCTCTGCGAACTGACAGTTGAATTTAAATTATTTGAGAAAAACTTAAATAATACGTTGCGTATCCAGGAACAATATAACCCACGAGAAACAGATTATATTTAAAATTGAATAAAACGTTAGAGTTATTTAACTGACTTATAATTCGTGCGCTTAACGTTCCTATTTCGTAGCCCTGATTGGGACTGCCACTCCACATACTCAAGTTGGCAGCCCTGTCAGCTGGACTAGGTGACAACACTGTCACAGGCAGTGCTGACGTTCGGCCAAAAAAATAGGAGAAACGTAGTAAAAACACTCGAAAAACAGAGTATTTCGACTAATTAACTTCAGGATCTCTTTGCAAGCGGTTCGGCATCCGAGTGCTAGTCAGGAGAGTTAGTGGGACAGCTAGGGACAGCTGGCGCAACCCACGTTCCAGTTACAGCCGCTGAAAGGGCGACAGATATATCGGATCAACTTGGGAATATTTGCCTCAATTTCAAGATGTTCCCAATCCTCGGCTTCGTTACGCTACTGCAGATCCTTCTGCCCCTCTTGGGACCGGCGGAGGCCTTTTACCTGCCCGGATTGGCGCCGGTTAACTTCTGCAAAAAGGGCGAGGGCACCCCCACATGCAAGGTAAGTGTATGTGAGTGCGGCGGCGGGTGTGTGTTTGTTTTACGGCCGAAACAATTAGCAATATCAGTGGAAATAGCAAGCAATGTAGGGTAGAGGCAATGTTCTGATGATGAACTCCTCTAATGGCGGTCAGGAACGGAAGCGCTGATAAGGCAGGCAGGCGCAGAGCAACAGCCGTCGCCGGCAGTTAATATCATTCCTATGCCAGTTCTACATCTCCGCTGCTGACGTCGACGCCGTTTCTGGTTTGCCTTTTTCTACACGCTTCCAAACGAGATATTAGTGTTCCGATTCCCAAGTTAACGCGGGTCTGTTGTTTCAGCTGGTTCTTTTGTGGGTGCGCGAGTGTTCTGCGGATAAGTGGCCTTTAGCTAGATAAGATCCAAAAAGAAATTCATGAGTTTAGGTAGATCAGTAAATTCTAAATGCGTTTAAAATGTATTCATTATCTTACAAGTTACCAATCGTGGGGTATTTTAGAAGTACTAAATAAGTTTTCTCAAGCTGTCCATATTAATTATTAACATTACAATAGTAGTATGTTAAAATCAATAAAAAACGATATAGCAAGGTGGATTGACATCTGATAGTCAGATGAGATTCTTAATTAATTTATTTTTATATGCACTGGGTATAGTTTCTGAACTTATCATTATGCTGAGTACTGATCATAGAGTAATTTACTTAGACTAAGCCTTATTATCAAATTTATTTATACAAAATGACTTTTAATAAATTGTTAACCCCCCTAGAATACTTTTGTCAAGGCAAACTTCCAGATAAAACCACTTTTATTCCAATAACAAAGTCAAGAACTCATTAAGAAAACGTTTTACGAGAACAAATTATTAATCTCCCTACCAAAGTACAGATAAACGTGACATACGAAATACCAGATAAGATTAAAGGGAAACCTACATTTACCAAGAACCGACTAAACATATTGATTGATCTTTTTATTTTTTTATTATCTTCTGCAGTCGGATGTTGTGCTGTACGTTAACCGGCTGAACACGGAGGAATCGATCATACCCTATGAGTACCATCATTTCGATTTCTGTTTGGGTAAGGAGGAAAACTCTCCGGTGGAGAATCTGGGCCAGGTTGTGTTTGGCGAGCGTATTCGTCCCGGACCCTACAGTATCACTTTCCTGGAGAATCAGCCATGTGCTGTGGTAAGTCAATAGCTAGGATACGATAGCAAACAACAATTGTATAATATGTGATTCACTTGATTATTTTTAAACGGTATTATCGCTGCCACTATTTGTTCCGAATTTACTATTGGCACAATCAAATGAAATATCTTTGGCAAATCGGTTTAGTTAGCTTTAATGCCTGACCTATTTTATGATTGGCTATGCGATTAATTAATCAGATTTACAACTGTTATCTCACTTTTATAGGCCTGTACCAAGGAATACAAGGGTGGCGATGCCATTTCTAACCGCCTGATGATGGTCTTGAAGAAGGGCATTAGCTTGAACTATCAGCATCATTGGATTGTGGACAATATGCCCGTGACCTGGTGTTATCCACTGGAGAATGGAAAGCAGTACTGTGGCACTGGATTCCCGATGGGCTGCCTCGTTCGACCTGATGGCGAGGGTTGCCCAATTAACTCGATTTACAACCAGCCCATGCATTACTATCCCTTCAATCATGTGGACCTGGAGATGACCTATCACAGCGGACAGTCGGAGGATTGGGGAATTGGATTCGGCAACAGTGGACGGATTATCTCAGTGAAGGTTACTCCCAAATCGATTAAGCATACAGATCCCAAGAATCCCAACTGCCTGAGCACTGAACCATTGGCCATTAGCGAGAACTCCCTGAAGCCTGGAGAACAGCTGCGTATTATTTACACGTACAGTGTCAAGTTCGTAAAAAACGACTCAATTAAGTGGTCCTCCCGTTGGGACTACATCTTGGAATCAATGCCGCACACGAATATCCAATGGTTCTCCATTCTCAACTCGCTGGTGATTGTGCTCTTCTTGAGCGGCATGGTAGCCATGATAATGCTTCGCACTTTGCACAAGGACATTGCCCGCTATAATCAGATGGATAGCGGCGAGGATGCCCAAGAGGAGTTTGGCTGGAAGCTGGTCCATGGCGATGTCTTCCGGCCGCCGCGCAAGGGAATGCTGCTGTCCATTTTCCTGGGATCCGGTGTACAGGTGTTGGTTATGGCCATGGTCACCTTGGCCTTTGCCTGCTTGGGCTTCCTGTCGCCAGCAAATCGAGGCGCTCTGATGACCTGCTCGATGGTCTTGTTCGTCTCATTGGGCACTCCGGCTGGCTATGTGTCAGCGCGCATCTATAAGAGTTTCGGCGGACTTAAGTGGAAGAGTAATGTAATCCTCACCTCGATCGTGTGTCCAGGGTAAGTTTATTCCTGGTTTTGTTCTTTACACTTTAACTTCAGCTTATCTAATACCTTTTGGTTATTTCTTTCTTTTCAGAGTGGTCTTCTCTTTGTTCTTTGTGATGAACCTGGTGCTGTGGGGCGAGAATAGCTCGGGAGCTGTGCCATTTAGCACACTGATCGCTTTGCTGGCCCTGTGGTTTGGCGTCTCGGTGCCTTTGACCTTTGTTGGCGCCTACTTTGGATTCCGCAAGCGCGTAAGTGCATAAAATTAGAGGATACTTTTGTATAGAGCTAATGTAATGATATCCATTTGCAGGCCCTGGAGCATCCGGTGCGCACCAATCAGATTCCACGACAGATTCCCGACCAATCGATCTACACACAACCGATTCCCGGCATCGTGATGGGCGGCGTTCTGCCGTTTGGCTGCATTTTCATTCAGCTGTTCTTCATTCTTAGCTCGCTGTGGTCAAATCAGATGTATTACATGTTTGGCTTTTTGTTCCTGGTCTTTTTGATCCTGGTTATCACGTGCTCGGAGACAACGATCCTGCTGTGCTACTTCCACCTGTGTGCGGAGGACTATCACTGGTGGTGGCGCTCCTTCCTAACGTCCGGCTTCACCGCTGTCTACTTGTTCATCTACTGCTGCCATTACTTTGTGACAAAGCTCTCGATCAAGGACAGCGCCTCGACGTTCCTGTACTTTGGCTACACCGCCATTATGGTGTTCCTCTTCTTCTTGCTGACCGGCACCATCGGGTTCTTTGCGTGCTTCTGGTTCATTCGCAAGATCTACAGCGTAGTCAAGGTGGACTAAATGAAATAAAGAGGCAAAAGGAAGGAGAAGCAGGAGAACGAGCTCTGTGCGAATGTATTTTTGTATGTGTAGCCACAAATTTACACTTAAGCCTAATGTGTGTGTGTGTGATTTCTGCGCTGTGCGCCACCCGGCACAGGCAGTTTTCTGTTTAATATAATTACGAATTGATATATGTGTACAATAACATATACCTTGTATCAGGCATAAAAACCGTGGATGAAATGTAATGAAGCGCGCAATAATCTTTAAGCAGTTACCAGCAGACGGCTAAGGTGGAGTCGAAGATATATATCTTTTGTATAGTTCAGAGCGTTCTGTTAATCTTTAGGCATAAAGTTTAGCAATGTCCATTTCCCCCACTTCTATAAACGATTCCAAGAAAAATAAAAAATAAAAAAAAAGAAATGCTAAGAAACACAGAAAAAGTACTGAGCCCAAGTAAAACCGAAGTACTTTAAACACCGTTCTCTATTTGTAATAATCAAAGCCTATCAACTGTAATTAGTGGCTCGAGCAGGATTGATGAATTCTATTGTAATATTTTAAATACTTTAGTTTAAACTATTTAAATCTAACAACTTGCGACTAAAAAATAAACAAAAAATACAAATTATAAAACGTCGATGCCCTTTTCTGGGAACAGAACTAGCTCTTTTCTTCAACCCTTGGCCAACTGACAGTTGTCAGTTGTGGCTTTAGTACGGCTTCCGTGGCCACAGCTTGCGGAAAACGGGGGCAGTGCGAATAAACACTTCCAGCTCAGAGCTTGGCTAGCGGCGCATCCATGTCAGAGATTGTGGACAGCGATGTGGACGAATACGATGAGCTGTCGGAGTTGCGACAACGCCAGAAGCCCGAGTCGCAGACCTCGGTGGATGTGCGTATCCCATCTAATAATTTGCACAACAAATTTATTCCTTGTGGTTACCAGGAGGCCTTCGATCTGGACGACCTGCTGCCCACTATCGGCGAGTTTGGCAAGTATCAGAAGCTGCTGGTCTTTGGCATTTGCCTGCCTGCCTGCATTCCGTGTGGCTTTTGTGCCTTTAACCAGTTATTTATGGCTGATACTCCGGATGACTATTGGTGCCGCATCCCGGAGCTTCTTGATCTGCCGCTGGAGCAGCGCAAATCGCTGGGCATACCCAAGGAAATGGTGAGTAATAGTGCCCAGCGGCAGCCATACGAGTGCTCAGGTAATCAAGTCAGCCCATTGATTGTGCGTTTGTCATGAGTCAGAGGTCGATATAAGGGGTGGTTCGACGAGTAATCGAGGGGCCAACGGGCAATGAAATGACACGGGATAAGAAAGAAGAAAATAAATAAATACAAAATACTTTTACTTTCGTTCGCATTCAGGGATCCTTGAAACTTAAAAAATTGGTTCGACGCCTCTCTCTCGAGGTTGCAAAAACATATCTTGTGTATTGAACAAAGAATTTAAAGATCTCTTTCTAGCAATGTGTTTGTTTTAAATAATCGAAGCATTTGTAACCATTTTTCTTTCCAGGATAACGATGAACTCGTCTACAGCAAATGTTATACCTACGGCGTCAATTGGACACAACTACTGGAGGCCGAAGAAGTGGAGGATATCTTGACCTCCATGGAAGCGAATGTCAGCTGGCCGTTGGTCAAGTGCAGCCAGGGCTGGGAGTACAATACGACCAGTGTCTGGTCCTCGATTGTGATCGATGTGCGGCCAACCAGAACCTCTTTCTTTCATCTCCCAAATCACCGAATCCTTCGTGTAGGAGAAGCTGGCTTGAAACATTTCCCAAGCATCTTGTGTGACATTTTTCCTGCTTCGGGAATAGTAATACATCTATTTAACCCATTCCCAGTTTGATTTAGTTTGCGATCAGGATATCTATCCCACAATTGGACTGGCTGCTCTGAATACTGGCGGACCCGTTGGAGTCTATCTCTTTGGATTGCTTAATGATCGCGCCGGGAGGAGGCTCTCCTACTTCACCTGCCTGGCGACGTTGCTGGCGGGCAGCCTGATGACTTCCCTGAGCACGGACTTCTGGACATGGGCCGGCAGTCGCGTCATCGTGGGGCTGACTATTCCGGCCGTCTATCAGATACCGTTCATTATATGTGAGTGGGATTTGTGATTTATAATTTATTCCTTTTTTGCTTTTACAGCTCTTGAGTTGGTGGGGGAGAACTATCGCTCCTTTGTGACAGTGATGACGTGCACCTTTTACACTTCGGGCATTATGCTGCTTTCGGTAGTAACCTACCTGGAAAGGGATTGGGTGCGCCTGTCCTATATCACCTCGCTGCCCTTTTACGCGTATTTCCTGTACATGTTCGTGATGCCGGAGTCACCGCGTTGGCTCCTGATGCGCGGTCGTTTGGAGGAAGCTCTGAAGATTCTGGAGAGCATGGCCAAGGTCAACGGCAGACAATTCCCGGAGGCAGTGCACCTCAAGCTGGAGGCCCAAATCCGGCGGGACAAGCTCAAGAAGCAGAAGAAGAAGGTGGCCAATGTGGGGCTAATGGATCTCTGCCGCACTCCCAACATGCGCCTGAAGACCATTCTTATAACGCTGAGTTGGTTCGCCAACGAGACGGTCTACCTGGGCCTCAGTTACTATGGACCTTCCCTGGGCACCAATCAGTATGTAAGCTTCTTCCTCTCGGCGGTCGTCGAGCTTCCAAGTTATTTGTGCTGCTGGTACTTCATGGACACCTGGGGCAGAAGGTGGCCCCTGAGCTTATCCATGATATTAGGGTAGGAGCCCAGAGACTGTTTTATTTTCCGATTAACAAACCCCACTCTATGCTTCCAGGGGCGTGGCTTGCGTGATAACAGTGATGCTACCCGATGATGCCGTGGAAGAGACGCTTGTGCTTTATTTGATTTCCAAAGCCCTGCTCTCCGCCTCATTCCTCATCATATATCCCTTTGCCGGGGAACTGTATCCGACTCAAGTGCGTGGCATTGGCATTGGAGCTTCCAGTTATATCGGAGGATTGGGTCTCATTGTCATACCCTTTGTGACTTATCTGGGAAAGGAGAATCTTAAGCTGCCGTTGGTCATCATGGGCTTTGTATCAATGCTAGGCGGTATGACAGGATTACGACTGCCGGAGACACTGCATCATCGGCTGCCGCAGACGATCGAGGAGGGCGAGGAGTTTGGCAAAAACTGGCAACTCAAAGATTGCTGCAGTTGCGCCCAAAAGCCGTGGGTTTATTTTCTTACAATATATATAATTTTTTTATTTATGATTATTCAACTCCAGCGATGTTTTATCCCAACCGCCGTCCTACGAAAACCTAGATGTCCTGGCTGGCTCATCCAACAATGCCTCTGAAGTGGAGCTGGAGATGAAGGACAGCAGACGGGTGCGGGAGTCGGCTCCGCGGATTGATGAGCGCACCCCGTTGGATACGACGGCCAGCGGAAGTGTTCGTCCCATTCACCGGCCATCAATGAAGCGCTTGGTGCGTCAGATGAGCGTCATGGATACCCAGAGGACACACGATGGCACCATGCAGTTGACGCATTGGATTTAGCTTTGTTTCGTTGCAAGATATCTAAGTTTGAGGAATTATTTTAAATTTGTTTACATTATTTCGTTTGAATTAGCAAGAAATTATTTGAACTAAGCCCAGCTAAGCCTATAATAATATTTCAAATTCAATCGTGTTACACTATAAATATCATAGACGTTATACTTATATTATATATTACTTCAGAGGCGCAATCAAGCACAATGTAAGCAATTGCAATTGAATGTGTATAAAATATAAATCAATAAAGGGTTTTAAAATACAATATATATCATAAATACTTCCAGAAAATATCCGCTACAAATGTAGTCTTTTGTTAAGCTAATTGTATTTACAATCCTGGTATTATTTTACTTTTCCTGAACTCATACTTTCGATACGATTTCCCCGTTTGAAGATCAAATATTGATTTAATTGTAGGGCATTGCTATTAAGCTTTGTTTACTTGCAACTATAAACAATACAGCGCATAAAACAAGTCAGGTGATGAAAGGTAAGTAGAAACCGAAAATTAATTCTTCAAACATATCCGGTAAAAATAAATAAATAAATAAGTATATAGCATTTGGCGACTTCTCAATCACTGCAAATTGATTTATGCAATTTATGCGGGCAATTATGCAATTAATTGTTGTCAAACAAAAAGAAAACTTGTTTACGACGAACAATGGAGGAATGCGAGAAATTGCCCGCAGCTGTCGCCCGCCGACGACTGCTGGCGGTCACTGTCAGCCGTAGGAAGTGCCTGGTCAACCCATGGGAATCACTGAGCACGGCACTCGAAGAGGGGTCAGGGGTATGTCGGAACAATAAAGTTTTCGAACTCTATACTCCGTTGTAATATTTTTCAAGTATCGGGTGTCAAAATGTAAAAAACGAAATTTCCAGTTCCAAAATGTCAAAATTGAAAAAGCTAACAATCCCAAAGAAATCCCACGCTCCTCCACCGTCGCCGCCGCCGCCACCACCACCGCCGGCAAGCAGGATGAGTGTGCTGGAACTGCCGGAGGATGTGGTGCGTCGCATTTTTGAGTTCCTGCCCCACTTGGTAGATAGAGTTCGGCTGGCCAATGTAGCTGACAAGTTCCGGACGTCCTTCGAGGCGTGGGCTCGCGCCAAGCGGCATGTCCTGGATGTCGAGCAATTGGAGACTATGCGACTGCCTGAACTGATTGTCTTCTTTAGGCTGGCGGGTCCCTTTATCCGAGTCCTCAAGGTGGACTGCTCCTCCTTCCAAAAGGAGTCGCTGCTCTCGGAGTTCATATCGGAGTATTGCCCCAATCTGGAGGAGATCAATTACTCCAATGCCAACGATGAGTTCCACTATCGCACCATCATGTCGCGGATGACACACCTGAAGCGAGTCCACATCGAGTGTATGGACACCGAGGATGTGTTGAACTTCGATCTGGAGGCCAACCAGGATCTGGAGTCCTTCGAACTGGTCAATGGTTGTTACACAGGTGGGGAAGGTATCCATTTATTTATTTTAATTAATTTTGGTATTTATCTTGTTTAGGAAAACACCTCTGTGGCTTTCCCAAGCTCACGAAGCTGGTCCTGCGCGACTGTCTACTGTGGAACTCGGGGGAATTCGGAATACCCCTCAAGTCACTGCGCGTCCTGGACCTCGATGACTGCTGCTTCGAGGTGATGAGCCAAAGTCTTTACCAGAAGATAGCAGAGAGCTGCATTAACCTAGAGGAGCTCATCTTTTCCGGCGGCGACGCCAACTTCGAGGTGATAGCCCAGCTGCCCAACCTGCAGCGCTGCACCCTTAAGACCTGGATAACTTCCAATGAGCTTAACATTGGATTCCTCACGCAGCTGGCCGAGAATCATGGCAACAAGCTTACCCATCTGCATCTGTCTGGCCAGTTTCTCATTACCAACGAGCATGCCCGCTGTTTGGGTCAGCTGAGCTCCCTTCAGGAACTACGGTGGACGAACAACGATATCCTGGAGGACGACCACTTCAAGTTCTTCAACGATCTCAGCCAGCTGGGGCGGTTCGGGATGACGTGGTGTGGCATGGTGGGGGACACGGGTATGATGCGACTGGTGCGCAAGTGCCTAGAGGTGAAGATCATCGACTTGCAGGACTGTGACGAGATCACAGAAGAGTTCGTGATCAATGCCATCGGATGCTGCTCCAAGGGTCCGGGACGGAACCTGGTAATTAATGTGAAGCGCACCAAGATCACGCCGAACGTCTTGACGGTGGGTTTGAGGGAATGTCCTGTTATAGATTTTAATAATTAACTCTCTTTCAGCATCCGGATTACTTGTCGTCCTTGAACCACGTCAAGGTGAACTTTCTAAGTGAGTGATCCTGGAAGGTAACTACAAGGAATTGCAAAGGAGTGGTTATATATTTTTTTAAGTTGACTAACTCAAATAAAAATCTTTTCGTAACTGAAAACATTTGTAACATTCGATGGCCTCGAATTCCTGATATTTCAGCAATCGCTGCCACGAGACAATGGGGATTCTCTCTCTGGACTGAGTCATGGTATAGTCGTCTGCCATAAGGAAGTGGCCACCAGCGACCACCAGCGACCACCGAAGTGATCAATATTTATGATCATGCTCACAATGCTCCATTACAGCCGCGATAATTGCGGACAAGCGTGTGTGCTTCGAAGCACTTGGTTTTTTTTTTGAACAAAAAACCAAAATCAAAATCAAAACAATACGATATTCGATATAGTTCAGAATCCGCGATTCAATTCGATTCAATTCAAACGATCGCCGGCAATAAATTTCGCATTCAATTGTTGCTCGATTGGAAGTGAACTTTGTGTTTGCCTTTCCAGTGGCCAATGATGTCTGTGTTAGCAGCAGGAAGCTGCTGTGGACCAGTCCAGATCACAGACCAGTTGGTTACACTCGGGAAAAGGCCAGTAAATTGGAATGCGAGCCTTAAAAACTTTATTCTGGCAAAATTAGATTGAAACATCTTTACAAAATTCTTGACTTTCTAAGTATTTAAGGAAAAATTCAAAAATATTTACAAGTTTCTAGAGCTACTTTTGAAAGCAATAACAAATCATTTTCCCTTCCAAGTTCTAAGTGTTTCTGTAAATTTTTATGACAGTGTACTGCGAGTTTAAACTCACCTGTGGCCAGTCTATATTGGTTAGTCATAGCGATACGTTAGCGTTTTGTGTTTCAGCTTGACCTCGAGTGGCTCCTTAAATGGCTGTCGGCAGCAATCGCTTTGAGTCTCCTCCGATCGGTGCTCGGGGGGTTAGGGGGCACCTAGACAAATGCCTTGACATGTTCAGGTGTCTGCCATGCTCTCTAGACTGCCTGACTGCCTGACTAATTAGCGTACTTTAACTAGACCAGCAGCTTGCGGTGACATTTGAAGACCAGGGACCAAAACCGGAGAGACATCTGCCAAGTGGCATCCATCCATCCTCAGAGGAGAGTTTGCATGAGTAGAGCAAATTAAGCAGAGGCAGAGATGCCACAGCCCCCCGACCATTTATCCATTTTTCCATAGATACTATATACTCGAAGCGTGGCCAATCACGCCTGTGAATTATTTAAAAATCTCCGCTGGGCCGTCGTCTTATTTCATAAGAGAGAGACAAGCCTTAAAATTGTTACCCTGATGCCATAGAAATTCGTGTTGTCGTTGTCGTTGTTCGCCGCCGTTACTGTTCGTAACGTTCGGGGGCCTTGCGATTATGGGAAATGGCTTTTGCTTCGGCTCTGGCTCTGCTATCGCTTGGCACACACCTCTCGATGCGATGGATGAACTTTTAGTGTCGCTTAACGCCTGGGAAGAACCTCAAAAAGGGGCGGAATCTGGGGGTTTTCATCTTAATGGCTAATGGGAGTGAGTGGAAGTAAAAGGCAGACGATCGAGGATCCAAGCGGATTTCTGGGAAAAAGTGTGGCAAATATGTAATGTCATAATGCGGGCTTATATTGTCTTCAGATGAGATCAGATGAGAATAATACATTTTTAAATCAAAAGTTATTTTAGATTTTAGATTTTATATTCGATATTCTGGTTCTATTTTAAATCTTTTGAATATTGAAACTTGGGAAATCATTATATAGTTAAAAAAACTCGTGAATGGGTCAACTGTTATTTTTTGTATTAAATAAAATAAAAAATTCTTATTTATTTCATAAAAGCACCCTTTTTGTCGCTTAAATATCGATAATGAAAATTAAGATAAATTAATAAATAATATTAATTTGAATATTGGGTTCATGTGGCGTATACGCAATATTCAGTGGTCGAAATCTTGTTCAAATCAGAATTAAATTGTTTGCATGAAACAAAAAAAGATCAATCATTATGTATTATGTACATGTCATTGAGTACCTTTTTTTATTATTATTATCTTAACCAATAACACTGCATGATTGCCTTATTTTTCTTTAAAAAACAAATAATTGTCATGATTCTACGATTTCCCCCTCTGCGCGGCATTTGAACCGAACTTAACACGTTAACAAATCTCTTAATTTCGTTGGCTTTTGTGGAAAAACATTTATATCCCCTTGCGGATACGAAATACATTTTTATGAGACACCCACGGACAGGCAAGCGGTGAACGACCCACTTTGTTTTGAATTCGCAAATTATTTTGTGGCACGCCACATGCTGCAATAACAACACTAACGCGACTTGCCAACATTAATTTAATATTAAAATTACAATATTTTCGTTTCTCTTTCTGTTTTTGTATTTTATTTTTCTTCTTGGGGCAGATCCGATGTGCCTCCATTTGATTCTCCGGGGATGTTTTCATGCACGATGAGGATGATGATGATGATGATGCAAAAGTTAATTTGCAATGCGCGGTGCACACTCCTTGTTCTCTGGTGAACTTTTCGGGGGAGAAGCGATTGATTGGCACATTAGCAACAAATTGTTAGTACATCTTATTTAAGCCGTTTAATTAATTCCGCGCATTCTGACTAGCCGAATAATTTGGCGAAAAAATACAATACAATAAAATAAAATAAAAGCAGACTTAAAGTTACTAAACTAGCAAATACTCTTAAGGAGTATGACAATGTAATTTTTGTGTAGTTCCATTTTAAAATGAATTACTAAATAAATGATTTGCGGCATTGAAATCACTTGATAATATTTAAATATTCGTAAATTTTTTTGAGGATTTAGTCGAATTAAATTTTTAAAACTATTAAATTTATACCTAATACCAATCCTTTTCTTTTAATATTTATGGAACCCTGTACATTTTGAGTTAGTTTAAAAATTATAAGGAAATCAAAGACAAATTCGTGGAAATGTTTCTTTTTAAATTAAATTGAATTATTATTAAATGAAATATGAATTTAATTGAAACTAATCTTCAATTTCTACCTATTCACATTTCACATTTATAAAAAAATTATAATATAAGATGTATAACCGAAACACTTTCTGTAAGAGTAGAAGCCAAATTAAGAACCCAAAAAATATAAAACCAAAATGCGAGGAAAACAATCATCGGAGGCACACGAAGTGAGCTGGGCTTCCAGCTTCATCATCATCATCATCGTCCACATCGTCGTCATCATCTGTGGGCCTGCATCTCTGGCCAATTGCCAGTGGAAGACGTGCCTGGGCTTGTCAAGGTGCCCCGACTTGACTGGATCCATATATATACATACCTATGTTTATACATATATATATATATAACTATGTTGGGGGCAAACATAGAAGCTACCTTCAATTTGACAAAACGCGATTGCATGCTGCCTTTCCATTGCCGCTGACCAAGTTCTGTTCGGTGCTATCAATTGATACAAATCTATGCAGTTTAAGAATATAGAGACATAAAACATGGCCCACTCCGGCCAGCCATCCAACTGTTGCCACACTGAATGCCAATAAATAATACAGTGGAGCCCCTCAAATATATGTATATGTATGTATGTATTCACTGTAGTATCTCTGCTTACCGACACAGAACATATCGGTCCTAGACAGGTCGAGGTCGCCTTTTGAGCGCCGCAGGTGAGAAAATGGCCAACGGAGCAAGAGAGAGAGGTCCAAAGATTCCACTTTGCTGCCTCCAAACATGCAACTGGCAACTGGCTGACACTGCCGGAGACTTGGACACTGGGACAGAAGAAGCATTGGAGCGGTGAAGAAACCCATACTAAAATTACGAATGATCGTTGAACTGACTTAGGTTAGAAACTATAAGTTGCTCTTTATTTATTTTTGATTCTTATTCAAATTTGATTATTAATCAAAAGGATTTTAATTTAAAGTAGTCGCTAAATAATTGATTAAAACGTAAAAAAAATTATACCATAATATAACATAATAATAAAGTCATCTATTTTGTGTCTTGGCAAAGTAAACTTTAGAAAGAACTTTAGAAATGATCTCAGTGTAGACTCGTCTTTTCTACATTTTATAATAGACAATTAGAGATGTCTGCTGTTGCAATTCAGGATACACAGGAATTATTTTTGGGGTATTAATAAAATCTGAAGAATGTTTCAAATTAAAATTTAGCATCCTTGCTTATTTGTGCATCAATAAATGTTAAGACTTTTCAGGGTTAAGTAAATTTTATTTCCTTGTTCTGGCTTTTGCAGAAACTATAAAAATATAAGCTCTAACAATATTGCCCCCCTTATTCACTCAATGGATTCTGTATTTATGGTTTTTGCTTTTTTATAGTTCATTTCCTGCAGTGTAGCGACATCTTCTTCCATCTTGGGAGCCGGCAATTGGAGCTGCCTGCTGCGGTTCTGTCTAGAACATCGTGTGCTCTTTATCACTGACAGATTGTGCTGGCCATTTAATTTATTGCGATTCCCACATGCAGCACCCAGTAGAACATTGTTAGGAGTAGAGAGATCTTGGTAACTGTGACACGGTATCGAATAGCCGCCGGCTCAAGTAATTCGACTCGAGTTATTTTGCCTGGACAGCAACGGCAACCTTTAGAACAGCATCATCCATCTGCATAAATCAATTGTTGACTGCGACGACTTACAAATGAGGCGGATATCTTTCCTTTTTTTTTTTATCTCTAGTACCAAGCCACTTCCCTAATGCCAATTGCATGTGAACTGTCTCAATGTCAGGTGAATAAAGATGGGGATCTCTCGGATACCTCATTAATCAGTTTCGATTGCACGGATGTCAGTCTGCATTAGAACTGAATTTGTTGGATTATCTAGGGTTGGTTTTTATGGAAAACTAAACTAATACTTGGAATTTGGGCTTTTCAATCAGTAATATATTTAAAATGTATTTATTTTTTAAATGATAAAGTGTATAAACTAGTAATTTTATTTTTTAAATATTTTAAAGCAATTATAGAAAATGATTGAACAAATATTCATCATTAAAAAGTAATAAACAACATTAAAAATCCCCACTTTATTACTTAAATCCATTCCCATTTTCATATAAACGTCACTACTATTTTTATACCCATAAACACAACAAAAACCTTAAATTTGCTTTAATTTATTCTCCCGCTTACTGGTTTACCATTTTTAAAAATATCCCCATGCTATTTTTTCGCTCCACTCGACTTACCTTTGGCCATTAATGTCACGCTTAGTTTTTATGGTCACTGCAAACTATTTTTGCTCACAAAACGGGAAAAAAAAGCAAAGGGAAAGCCTAGTTGTAGGCACGAGTCGATATCCTTTGGCTATTTCCGTGCACTTTGGCTGCAATGGAGCGCACAGGGCAACAGTAATGACGTCATGAGTGGGTGCTGTACCCAACCGCAACTAGTGACGTCAGACGAGAGCGAGATGACTAGTGTAACAACAGCGACGTCACCAAGTGAAGTGGTGGCTAACTTGAGGGGAAAACTCAGCCGCCGCCGGCCGGTGTTTTTCCTCAGCCGCCGCTCTGGTCTGGCTATTTTCACCTGCTCGCCGTTCGTTGTACACCTGTACACACTAAGGCACACACACTACAATTTCATTCATTCATTCATGCCCACCGTCTGCTGTCTCGCTCTGCTCGATTGCGCATGTCCTGCGCACAAAATTGATGACGTCTTTGTTTCGCCAATCGATTTCTGCCGCTGTTGCCTTCTGCCTCGGCTGTTTCCCCTGTGACGTCATTAGATGCGTGCCACGAGAAAAGCCAGCCAGCTATAAATAATGAACGCCAATTAACGCTGGAAATTGATCATTGGCAAAAAGTTAATTTGATGAGCGATGGACCGCAAGCCAAACCGGAACCGCCTGTGAAGGATAATGAGATGCGGCGCTAATAAGATACAATTTTTCTAATAGAAAAGTGTATATGTACGTTTTGGGCTTGGGGGAATACATTTGTCTAGACAATTTAGTACATCTAATGGACTTTATTTATTAAGACTTTTTAACTAGAGTTTATAGCTAAGCTAATAGATAAATTATTATTTTATAAAATATATTTAATTCATTTTTAAGCAGAAATCCGTATTTAAGAAAACATAAAATCTTTTGAAATAAAATTTCAGATAAACTAAAATCAAAATACAAACAAACTTTATTTTTAACAATTTTTAATATATAATTTGGATGTCATCTTTTCTGTCTTTAAATCTATGGCTTAAAGTTGTGTATTAAATTACAATATATCTTTAAAGGACACATTTCTTCTGAATCTCTAAACTGATTATGATATTTATTTAAATTTGGGCTCACTTTCTGGGCCATAACCCTTCGGATAACCCTTCTAAGTTATTTTAATATAACATATACAATATATTACATTATCTGTTTCTTGACTACCCACGTAAACTTTCTAAACTTCGTTAATAATTCCATATCCCTTGAACTTAAACGACAGTAAGGAAATAGGACCTGACCACAGCACTAATCACTGTCATCACCCATAATTTAGGGCCGAATGGTTAGGTAAAGTAATTACAGGACCAGGTCGCACACAACCCAATCATTACTAGTGCCGTGTTCCATACTCTTCTGCCCATTACCCAGATCCTCCTATTGATTTTACACGCATTATCCACTCGAACCACCCAGATGTGTGGTATATACATATGATATATACATATATGTGACGGCCATATCTATAATTTTGGGCTTGTCCGCTGAGGTCAAAGACACACACAGTAAAAATCTGTGTGTCTCCCTTTGGCCAAACTCCGTGGGTTTTGTGAGTGACCGAGGTTGTGCCGACGTCATGTATAACCGCAGCTACATTTATATGTATCCAAAGGGGGGCTGGAGCTGCGTCAGTTAATTCAATTCAATTGATAACACACAGCCGGTCGGAGATACCGGCAGAACATAGTTAATGGCACCCAAATCCAAATACGCACGGTAGAAAAGTAATAGAAGAAAGGGTAAATATGTGGAAATATATAAAAAGAAAATATGGGTATAATTAGATAATTTTGGTTCTGGTTTCAAGATTTAATCAATATTTAATTGGAATTTTAACGGAATAATTGTGCTATAAAATGATTACATATATAGATTTATAATTTTTTTATTTATGTGTAAGTTAAATAGTAACCTTTGTTGCGCTTACTTTTTTGTTTTCAGTGCAGGGACCCAACGAAAACAAGGGACAAACAAAACGCCAAAAGTGTTGCCTACTTAGGGGCGTGCGTGACGAAAATGCTAGACTGCCACACGCCAGGGAATTGCAGAGGTTAGGAGGGGAAAGAGTAGTGCTGTTCCAACCATGGCAACTTGCAGACGTGACGCGGTCAAGACGCAACGGAAGCAGACCATAAAATCAATGCCGCACTTCCGCTCGCCGCTCCTATCTCCTTCCGTTGCCTCCGGATTGCGGGATTGCGTGTCGATTGTTGCGTAGGGAATTCAATTCCAAGACGGCAAGACCAGAGGGGGATTGGTGGAGGAAAGGATGAATGGAATAAGAGAAGGGATAAAGGCAAAAAAGCGGGTGGCAATGTATTCTCAAGGTCGTCGCTGTCAGGAATAAATGGGATAAGTTGTGCGGTTGCTCGGGGAAATGAGTTACGTTCGAAAAAGCTTAAAGTCAAAGAGGAATTTAAAGGCAATACCATAAAACACGTATACAATTTATTTAAAAACGTACAATTAAATTTAAATATTAGTAAATAAATAAATAATAAGTATTATTTATTACTTATATTTATTTGTATAATTTACAAACTTAGTATATTTTTAAAGATTCCTTAAATATGTTTTATTAATATCAAATATTTACAAATATTAATTTCGCTACCTCTAAACACATGCACAACATGAAGTCATATTTCAACATACATTTAATCACCGGCAGCTCACCTGTCTTCCCTGAATTCCTCTTTGAAATCTAGTCATAATAATTTAGCTGTGAGTCCGTAAATCATCTCCCTAACCATCGACTTAACCCACTTAAAACCGCAAATGTGCATTGCCCCATTGGGTTCGTCGATTTTTGTTCATAGTTTTTCTGATGCCAGTGAGAGCGACTCATGCCAACTGGGCGTATACTTGATGATATTATGACATGTTTCCCCCGCACTGAAAATGTTATTTAGGCAGAAAATAGCACAAAATTGCCACGGCAAAGGAATATGCCTCTATATATTTATGTAAAGTTACAAATATTAATAGCTAAACGAAGTCAGAAACGGAGCCCCCAAAAAAAGGCAAAAAAAAATAATGGTAATAATGACAATAATTCGCTGCAAAATGCACCTGCAGGCTAAGCAGTCAGCGAAGTTTTCGTTTTCGGTTTCGTTTTCCTTTATGTTTTCCTTTTTTTTTTTTGTTGTGTTGTGTTGTGATTATTTTGTTGTTGTTAGTTAGCCCAGAGGAAGTCACCATTTTCTGGGCAAGGCGCACATCGAAAGTGCATTGGGTACAAAAAGGGTTGGCGAATCCCCAAATGCAATTTATGCAAATGAGCCAAGAGGCGCCGTTGCAAATGCAAAGTGCCGCATGCTAATTGAAATTTACAGGGAGTTTTCGAGGGGACGAGGACGGGGGCGGCCCAAGAAAATCAAAGCCTAAATAGCAATCAAAAAGAGCAAAAATTCCTTAAATTAAACTCACGAACTGGCGGCATCGGCGCGCAACGATGCGAAAATGATACATGCATTAAGGCCCAGTCGGTCGGCTTGACTTGTCTTGGCTTGGACTTGGCCAAAACGAAGCAAATTTGGCTCGGCACATTTAGAATATCATCGCAGTGCAACTACAAGTACAATAGCAACAATAAATAATAGACAAAAGGCACCCAGGCAGAGGGAGTGAGAGAGACAAAAGCAAGGAGTGCCAAAAGTTGCCTTCGACTTCCACTGCGACTTCGACTTTGGCTTGGCATGTCATGCTTAATACAGCCAATAAAACCGCCAACAACAACAATACCCATCGAGACTCTTTGCCAGCAACAACAACTGCAACAAGCCGAAGCAACAACATCAGCGATAGCAGCAGCAGCAGCAGCAACAACAAACGGCGGAGAGCAACTCCAACGCTAAGCTGTTTGCATGCACTTTTTGGGGCCACCAGCGGGTCAGCGAACAGCAGCAGCGGCACCACTAGCACCACTAGGTCCACTAATACCATCAGAAACGAACCACCTCCACCTCCATTGGGCCGCCAAAAAGGAACAGCAGCAAGAAGCAGCCGCCTCACGGCAGTGGTTCGCCTCCAATATTGATTAAGGGAAAGCGATTTATTTTCTTGCGAGTTCAGTTAATAATTGGTTTGCAAATAAAATACATCTTCTTCAGATAATAAATCTGGTAAGATTGCACTAGAAATTTACGTGGAAGTAATGTACAAGATATGGCGGTTTTTAGATTAATTCAGGCGAGGATTAAGGATTTAAGGATTTAGTTGTTTCACAAACTAAATAAAATAATATATACATTTAAACCCAACAATATAATACAATATAATATGTATATTTTAATTAATTTATGACAACCAATTGATGTCACTTTTAACCGAAAAATCGTTTCCTTTCAACAATCCCTTTGAGACCCTAAAGCCTCATCATTTTCCACCCATTCCAGCGACTCCTAACCACTGTGCCTTGGCGGCAGTACATGCATGGTTTTGGTGCCTGCCACAGACCAGTTCCACTTGCGTCGCTCCCCAAAATCCAACTAATATATATGTACATGGGAAGCCACACCACAGCACAGTACACTGCACCACTCACCACATTACACACCGATCCCCCGGAGCCATGGCTGAAGTCGGGCCCCAAAGTCGGACTCGGTGCCGGAGCCGGACCCAGAGACCCGAGCCAAAAGCATTATGGGAAAAAATCTAGCCAAAACGAAAGGAAGAGCCACTGCGCCCAAAAAACTAAAGTCGGTGCCACTGCCTTTGCCTCTGTCGCTGCCCTACATTGAGAAAAATTCAGTTAAATAATGAAGAAAAACATTTACTGGAAAAAAAATGAAATTAAATAATACTACATAAGAGATTTATAACTACTATATTCAGCAAGATAGTAAACTTAAGCTATAATAATAAGCTATTAAATTTATTAAAATTTATTTTTTGTTTAGAAAATCTCTAAATTGTTTAGGGAGTTTTAAACGAATATTAAAAGAAAATTTTAATTGATTAACTTTGATTAAATTTCCATTAATTATCTTTGATAATAAAGGTCTCCTGCTTAGGGGTAATATATATGTTTCGGTTTTATCTAACCAGATACCTAAGTTAAGCTTAAGGTGACAAGGATCACATTTAAATATTTATTTTAAAAAATACCTCGAAGATATTTTAAGAAAAGTTATAAAATACCCTAAAAATGTTTAGAGAAGTGACTTTTGCTATCTTAAGTTCCATTTTCCTTTCAATTAAAAGATCAACAAATTTTTAAAATTTATAAACAACAATATTTTTGCTCTGTGTAGTTGACGTCGCTGTCGACGCAGCAGTCGGGCGATCCAGCGATCTCACGTTTTGTCTGGGGCTTCCAGCTCGAGAGCCCGAGAGCTCGGCATCTCCAGAGTCCGCGATCTCGGCTCGTACGCTAACAACAGTTAGAAAACGTGGCTTTGGAACCTGTCTAAAAATAGCCACAGCGAATGCAACCGAACACACGAACCTGCGACGATCGGGCCTTAAGAAGAGCCGAATGAAATCGAAACTTGTGAGCCGACCTCACCTACTAAGACACCGCCTCCAAAGACGAGTCTCCGAAGAGTCTCGGAAGGCACGAAGAATCGGCTTCGTTTCGAGTTCCGAGCCTCGAGACTCTCACTCTCTGTGGCATCGACGCAGGCAGCGCAGCCTGCGTTGGGTCTTCGGGATTATAATTTGGTTGTTTTATTTCGCCGATTTTGGAAGAGAAGATCTCAACGGGCTTTTGGCATTATTTTCCATGTTGTTGTTTACGAGCTGCAAACGCCGGTGTCAATGGTAAAGTGCATTAATATTACCACTTTTCCGGCGGGAGAGAGCGGGCGTGGGGGCGGGAAAATTTGGATCGTGTTATTGGTATATTGCTTAAATGATTTGTGGTGCAGCTCACTTACATTTTCCACTTTTTTTTTGTGATAGAGGATGAGAAATGAATGATCTAGTTTATGAACTGCCGGGGTTGGTAGGATGACGGAAAAAGGGCCAACGAATTGGAAATTGGTTTGCGATGTTGTGTGAAATGGATTTGTCTTGGAACGAGCTACAATTTTAAACTGAAAAGAGGGGTAAAAATTATAAACCTTGACTGTAACAAGGAAATATTATGTGTATTATTGCATTTTATATTTTAAAGAATAAGATTGCGTACATTTATTAAAGAAAGTAATTTATATGACAGCGACCTAGAATAAAATATATAACAATATATTTAGAATGTAAGATATGTGCTTAAATTCCCCCTTAAGCTATCTTTATGTACCTACTACTTTACACTTAAGAAAGTAATCCTTTTTAATTGAAAATCCCCTTCATTAGAGCAATTAAATTTTATGTGTCTTGTTTTATTATCCTGGAAATTCCTGAACGCCTTTGCAACATAGAAGAAGAGATTTTGTTTGCCAGCCAGATTCTAGCCCACACACACACGTGGGTTTTTAGTCAAATAAACATATTCTCCGGAAATCTGGTATATATTTCCGTGAACATCACCCACACACAATGGACCAAGTCCTGCGCCCTCTGTGAAATGATATGCAAAAGGATGCCCACACACACAGCTCAGACTGGACTGGGAAATTCTGTGGGAAAAGTGGGTGGCGATGGGTGAGAGTTGGGAGGTGGATATGATAAGGTGGGCAAATTCTGGGCAGGTGAAACGAGAACAACCATCAATCTCGACAGAGCGACAAAGAGAGATGGCCAATGCCTGCTTTATGACGCACATAATTTCCGTTTTCGCTTTTCCTTCTGCTTCGCGTGAGAACTGTCCCACTGCACCGCTTTTGCGAGACAGCGCGGGGAAAATTGGGGGGACTTTCCGGCGCAGGCGCTCTGCCGACGACGTCATCGATTTTCCTCGCACGAGCTGCGCTTAGTTGTTGTTGCCCTCGCTGCTGCTGCGCTGTTACCATGGCTGCAATGACGTAATAGCCAGGCCGCAAAGGTAGGTCGTGTCACTCTCACTCGCTCACACTCGCTCTCTCTGGCAAACACAAACAAAACCCGAAAGGAAAAAAAATACGAAAAGCGAGAGCGCAGCAGCTGCGACGTAGCCAGTGGCGGAGGCAGCGCTGCTCTGGCGTTGAATATAGTCGCGTGTAACCGTAAAGATAAGTTCAGTCGCGTCACAGACGCCGCATTGTTAACAACTTTTAGCCACACAGCCACGGCTCAGCCAGCGGAAAACCAGAAATCGAAAATCCAGAGAATCTATTCTGCGGAAGTTCAGGAATTTAGAATTTTTGTGAATTTCCCGACAGCAACAAAACCAACCAAACCTTCTTCTAAACCTACAAAAGCAAAACCCACACAAAAATCGTTCGCCTTCAGTATTAAACAGAAAAGAAAAACCCCTCGATTGACTCTCGAAAGTTAAACAATTGCAACAAGTTGTTGTTCTATGCGGAAACGGAAGCCGGGCGACAACGCGGCGTATGTGTAATAATTGAAGAACGCTGCGTATGCTTGATATTTCAGTTTAAAGTGCGCGCTTACCAAGCTATTACTTTTGAGTTAAAACATTTAACTTTTGGAAACAGAGAGCTATTTTTTGCTTAAAACATTTTGGAAGGATTTTATTAAAAAAGAAAGTGAAACACAGAGGAAAAGATTTTCATTTAGCACGTGCTACTGAAGAACAATAAGTTTTATTGGTGATTCTGTGTGTGTGTGCGCGTTAGTGTAAGCAACGTCCTTGTGCCTCCTACTACTACTACTACTACATATATAAATACATGTCTACATATACCCGAGCTATATACTATAACGTGCGTAAATCATTACGTCGCCAGTTTGGCTTACGTCGTCACTGGCTCACTGCGCAACCGCCGAAAAAGTAATCAAAAAAAGGAAAGCAAAGGAAGCCGTCTTTCAGCAAGTTCAAGTCTAAGGACAAACAACAACAACAACAACAGCTGTGGCAAGGACAAGGCGCAATGAAGCCCGACTATAACTATAACTATTGCCACCAAAGGAAAGCCAAAAACTGCAAGAACTACCAGCATTGAGAAGGGAAAGTCGGAAAACTCTGACCGCCGTGCTGGATCACAAGCGCCGCTCAGGGCGCCAAACAGGTGTGCCTCCCTAGATACAATATAAAGATATATTTCATATATTTGTGATATCTGTGTTGTATTCGTGTTCTGTGTGATTTTTGTGCATCATTTTTGGGCCTTTTTGTGGTACTTGTATTCGTTCGGAAGATCATAGTAGTATATAATGCGCGATCGGCTTGCCTCGCTGATTGTGGTGAAGCAAGAAGGCGGCAGCAATCGTATCGGCAGCCATCATCAGCCGGCCATTAAGTGCGAGGCCTCACTGTACGAGGGGGGACTGTATCACGAGATCAACAATAATTCCTGCTACCGGCAGAACCTGAACAACAACACTCAGTCACAGCAACACGCACAGCAGCAACACACCCAGCAGCAGCAACATCAGCCGCAGCAGCATCATCAGCAGCAACACCTATTGCCACCGCCCTTGCCGCCTCTAATATATCCCTGCCGCAATCTCTTTCCCGACGGCTGCGATATCACTCACCTGGCCTGGTGCAGCTCGTCCTCCAGCTCATCCATCTCCTCCACCTGCTCCACCACCAACTCCTCCCCATCCTCCTCCTCCTGCTGCACCACCACCAACACCACCTGCAACAACAGCCAATTTTTTGCCAATGGAAACACGTGTATGTACCTTTTAGTTTTCCGGTGATGGGTTTTCCTTAGCGTTTCTTTCTAACTCGCTAATCGCACACGCGGCGTATACGCAATATGAGGCGCCCATTGCCAAATCGCTCAAGAAGCGCCGGCATTCCGCTAACTGTTTGCTCAATCCGCCTGAGGGCAGGCCAAAACAAAAAGCCAGAAAATATGCAAAAAACAAAATAGCCGAAAACAAGATAAACATAAAAAGGGGGCGTGACTGCGGGGGTTAGACAACGCACAATGACGACATAAATTTGCATGAAAAGTGCTCAAAGTGCATCATAAAAATGGTGAAAATATTGAACAAATAGTACAAAATACGAGTGCATCAGGAGATAGTCGTGGACAAAATAATAGTGATAGTTATTTGAAAAAAGTTTTTGATTAAAATTAGGAAAGGGTTTTTTAGGATTATAGAATAGAATAGAATACTTTGTTTTAAGTTAGTATTAAAATATAAACACAATAACCACTCAATTCTGAATTTAAACCACATTTACTATTTATTTATTTCTTCCTTTAATGAATATATCTGTTATTCTGACACAATGTGTGTGTGTGTGTCTGTCTGTGTATAGATTTTCCTCTTCAGCTCGTCCCATTTTTTTTTGGTGCTGTGTTGTACACATGTTTACCAGCGTCAGCAAAGCGTCGCAGTGGCAGCAGACGGCAGCGGACGCAGCCTGACGCAAAATGATTTATAAGCTGCACAATAAACACACAGCAAACACCCATGCAGCGAAGGACAAGGGGGGAGGGGCACACACACACTCACACAACTGGGCGAGGGATAGCCAGCAATGCATTTTTATTAATAACCAGAGAAGAACCAAATAAAAACATTATCGAATGCACAAAGCGAAAAGGGGAAATTATTTATTGATTAAATTAAATTGGTAATACATTTAAAACAATTATAGGGATATTCAGAGATTTGTTTAAATTGAAAATAAATATAACTCACAGGTCAGACTTTTGACGTTTTGGGTAACAGAAGCTCTTACTATAACTTTCTTTAACATTTTAATTATATACAAATTTCTTAAAAGTTATCCATAGACGAAAGTAACAAAAGACCAAGATTTTCAGCCCTGTTTTCTGTGTAAAGTGCAAACATTGGGAGGAAGATCGATGGCGGCAGTGACACAGCCGTCAGCTTGCTGTGTACTTTGCACAGGTGAGTGGGCGTTTGTTGGCGGTTTCTTCTGCTGGGGGAGGGGTGAACAAATGCACAGGTGAACTGGTAAGCAAGGGGGAGGCGCGCTGCATTGCAGTATCCGTTTTATTGAGCCCACTTAATCGCCGCTGGTGTGGCGCTGCAACGGCTTGAAAGGCTTTGCCAATTCATTTGCTTTGGCCAAAATCGGTTACCCACTGCTGTTAGCCGCTTCTTTAAGCGTCTATACCTTAGGTGGATAGGTGTTAGCGGTGCTCATTAAGTGTTTTCCAGTAGTCAGCTATTTAATACGGTGCGGTTAGCTTTGATTTTAAGTTGTGTTTTAGCCTTAACCTTGCGGTGTATTACCGTGTTAATTGCATAATACTCTAAATTTGTTTATATAATTATAATTATTTAAATTGATACCTAGATTAAAGAGTAATCATCTTAAACGTGTAAAGAATGTGTGAAATATAGCAAAACTTTATAGATTTTTTTCTAAATAATTAACTAATTCATAAACAGTAAACAGAACTGTGTTCGATCGCTACTAATTAAAATTGAAATTAATTCTCTGTGCACATCCTGAGACTATTAGCTGTGGCAAAAACTGAGATCTCTATTTATAAGTACACCATATATCGTGATAATGGCTATGGGCGCCAAAAAGTGTCCGACAGCAAATGACAGAGCCGAGCACAACAAATTGGCGAAGAACCGCTGACCAGGTGAGGTGTCCCAATGGGTAATATATGCAGATGTACAGATGCAGGGACTGGGGGGAAAGGGCCGCACAGTCCCAATCTCATGACGCCAGCGGGGCCATGAAATCGGCCAGTTTAACGGATTACACGCGGCACACAATTTGCACAGTATTTTCCGAGGCACGAGTGCAGGAAACGTCATCGAAAATGAAAATTTCAAACTGCCAGCACAATGACGAAATAGTCTTTCGGGGATGGCGCTCTCTTTGCGTCAGCTGCATCTCTATATTTCATTTATACATATATATCATAATTGGATCGGAATAAGTTCTATGGCACTAGTTTTTCTTGTATTTTTGTTGTTAAGCTGGCCACGTGCTCATGACGTCGTTCGGATGCTACGGATGAGTTGGCTAAATGTGTGTTTTTCGAAAACAATTACGAGTCATCAGCCTTTGCAGTTTTGATTTTAGTTTTTTTTTTTGTCTGCTTTTACGAGTGTTTCTATTTTGGTTTTTATTTTTATTTCATATTCACTGCAGGGCGTGTGAAAATATTGTTTCTTTTCTCTCACAATTTGCTTTGATTGCCCATACGCCCCGTTCAACATGGCAACATCTCCTGGGCGTAGCCAATTGCATTTCAACATGGCCCAAAGCGAATATAAAACGTTTGCCTTGGCAACACAGTAAAAAATTTATATACATATGAGGAGTTGATTACTTTTCCTATAAATTGTGACCTTAAATTAATCTGTAGATTAAACTTAAAACAATATATTCCGCCTCTTGTAACGAATTGGCTATAGAAGTTTAAAGGGTTCCCTTTAAGATTTTCAATATAATATTAAAAGTAGTTAAAATCTCACTTATTCAGCAGATTCGATTTTTTTGTTCAGTGCTCTTATATAGCTGTTCAATGCAAGTGTGGTTTGTTTGATAAACCTCCCTGGACAAAGATCTCCATGAACTTCGCTTCCCTCTCTGATTAACCCCAACCCAAATGAGCTTGATAAATGATGCAAAAATATATATTCGAAAAAAAACCTCACATATCTATGATACCCGAAAAATAGAAAAAAAGGCTACTTCATTGTATAGTTATTCACGATCCGTCGTGCGTTGTGAGTTATCTCTGCGGCAGCTGTCGGGATGGCCATTGTTGATTGTTGCCTCTGTTGGCCATTGCTCATTCAGATGCCCCGAAGAAACCCAAGCCCGCGGAGCAACTCCATCGCGGAGAGAGACCAAGACCAAGACCAGTAGTCGCCTGCCAAGAGTTGCGTTTTTGTATTTTTTTTTTTTTTATATTTTGTACAAACATATTTTCGAGTATTTACCATGAAGTTTGAGCCCGCGGCGCAGGTGTATCGAGAGGCGTTAGCTTTGTAGCCTACTAACATGGTTAGAGGAGGCTTTTCGGCATTTTTGCATGTCTTAAGGTTCTACGAACTTTGAAGCCATTCTTAAATTTGATGGACATTTAGTTCCCCTAATTGTGAGTTTAGACTAGCAGATTTATAAAGCAGAAAGTTTAACTTCTTAGAGTTGTGTAAAAATAAAAGCTTGTTTACCCGAAAGATGTGCTTGCCTTTCTCGTGGAAAATCCCTGCTTCTAATGTCTGTTTTATCCGCAATTTTGTAGGCTTATTATTATGACTCTTAAAAAAGATTTTAGTACAAATTAGACGCAATTAAATCAATTAAGCTGTCATAAATCCCAGATAAAACGATTCCAAGTGCTTCTGGGCTCTCTCCGCGAGCTAGTCCCCAATATTTAATCCAACTCCAACCTATCTCAACTATTTCGTCTGGCACTTTGGCTGTCCATTTTCGCACTACGCGAATGAGTAAAAACCACAAGAGTGAATTTGTTAATTCGTGTGTTTCGAGGTGGTTTCTGTTTTGTTTTGTTTTGGGATCTCTTTTTTTTTTTGTATTTGGGATGAGGCAGAGGCAGGCCCGCGTCAGATGGGCAGATGGATAGGAAACTCTCGATATTAGCGTCTCATGGGGACTGTGCTCTGCGACTGCTTAATTATTTGCGTTGATTTATGCGAATTTTATAACGAAATGCAGGGGCCCCGGTGGCAGGGGAGTATCCATTATTGTCTTGATCGCTGATCGATTGCCGATGGCCGTTGGCCAGAGACATCAACGAGGCAGAGTGTCTGTAGTCCATACACCAAAGACCAAAAAGACCATAAACCATAGCCCCATAGACCAGCATTAGTTCCAGTTCCCCTCGTTTGGGTTATCAAGAAATCAAAAGAAACACAAATCTGGCGGATAATAAAAGCGCTGCAAATGGGCAACCCACCTCAATTACGTAATAATTATAGTTTGTCTGGATTAATTGTATTTATTATATTGATTGTGTGAGAGCGAGCGTGTTTCGTTATTAATTGCCGGCAGGCCGTCTTCGAGCCGTTCAATGCGCTCTTCAATTGGTTCACACGATGCCAAAAAGCCCAAAATAAATACGGAAAGCGTAAATTCCTACCATTAGTCCCCCTCCCGGTCGCTTCTGCATTGCTAAAATAATTTCTAAATTCGTCTGCTTTATTTTAAATTTAAACAATTGCCGCGTAATTAGCCAGCGTCGATTTATATCCCAGTCGCAGGCTCCTCCTTCTCGTTCCCGAACGGACTGTTCAATATCCAAATTGGAGGTATTTCGGTCTAAACGGGAATAGAACTTGTCCCCGGGTCGTTGAAATTATTTCAAGTGGTTTTTAATTCCGCATAGTTGGCTCTTAGTTTTGGGTATTTAATGGGTGAAACATATACATGCGATGAGGAAGCCATTCCAGTTTGATCCAAGTAAAACTCGATTTCGTTGGATAAGTGAATCCATAACTTTGTGATAACTTTGAATAGTTTCAAGAAATGAAATATTTATTGCATTTTTTTTAATTTGATTCCAGATAAATCATAAGTAATATGATTTATCTGAGAGCTGTTGAAAAGAAGATTTAAATGTTTTGTTGTCTTTAGGTATGAAAATATTATAACTTGATATAACAATAATATGATAATATCTAAGGATGGTATAATTGGGGTAATTTAAGGAAATATATTGTAAGAAAACTATGGTTATTTGAAAACAAACATTAGTTCAGTATTATTTTGAAAGTATTTCAATATTTTCTGATATAATAATGAGTACCCTTAATTCGTTTCCCTTGTTTTTGACTCAACATTCCTTCGCCACGTTTGTTTTGATTTCGATTTCTATGCTATTCCTTTCCCTTTGAGTGCAATGTCCACTAATCACGAGGCGTTGTGGATGCGGATGTCACATCGGTGGCATGCAAAAAGAACGTGAAGCCAAGTCGGTGTCATCAGCACCACCGAGTGGCACCACTCCGCCACACCGCCGTCATCATTATCATCTGCTGATCGGCGGCATGGGAATGCAAAGGCGTTCGAGGCGTCGCCAGAGTTCATCCAACAGCGGACAGCCGGACAGGTTTTCCTTAGATGTTTTCCTCGTGTTTTCCCTGCCCCTGTATTTTCGGTTACTTTGTTGGTTGTTGGTCAATTTCGGACTGGCAGGCTGCTGCTGCGGCTGCTGCTGGCGGCGACTCTCGCATATGTAAACCTTAATTTGAAACTGATTGGATTGTCTGGCCGTTGGCCTCTTGTTGTTGTTGCCTTGTTTTTCTTTTTTCCACATATTTTTTAATTTTTTTCGTTGTGAATTTTTGGTTATTTCTTAATTTTGCCATGCACTTGATGAGCTCGATGGCTTTGATTTGATTTTTGAGGTTTTCGGAGTTGGATCGCCTTGAATCCGTCGATCTTCGTGAGAATATAAGCTGGGAGTTTGAAGTCTAAAATTACTCCAGACATCTCCTTTTATTTTCCTTATAAATAGCCAATGTTTAATTATATTGTAATGCTGAAATAAGCTTATATGTATGTCTTTTAAAACGTTTTAACCCACCTGCCGCCACCTTCGGCCTCTTCTCCCAATTCAAATCATAAATGCTGTAATTAAATGCAACAAATGCATTGCACAACACACTCTTAACAAATTTCAGCAAGGACAGGCCTGGCAATAAATTCCAATCAAAACAAGAAAATACCAAAAACACGTTAAGAATTATAACCAAAAGGAAAATCAGGCATCATCACAGCAGAATCAAAAAGAAGACAAGAAATAAAAGCCAAACATCAAGCATTTAATGTGTCGTATAAGAAACCAAGAAAATTTATTGTCCATAATGTTTGCTTGGTTAATTTTATTATTTTAATTATTTGCCTCTTGGATTTCCTATGCGGCATCTACGCCACCTTGACGAATGTGTTCGCACTGCAATGTTGTGAAAAGAGTCGTAAAAAAAGATGCTGCATTTAACAAGTTTTTCCCAAAAACCCCCGCAGTTCTCCCGCAATTGTGCGTGTGTCTTTGGTTTTGTAATCGAATCAAAAATTGTTTGCTAATAGTTGGGCTGTTGCCAAGCTAGAAGATTCGTATTTCTGCCCGGCCAGTTCTTGTCTAAAAGGAAAACCCGCCAACGGCAAACAGTTTGCTTAAAAAAAAACACACAGACACAAAAATTGAGAAAAATAACGACTTACAACAACGAGATGTACAAATTGTTGTTGCCGTCTGCCTAAGTAAGGCTTTAATTTGAAAGATTTTTGTGTTTTTACTCTTTAATTTACATTGGGTTTCGTCGGGAAATTATGTTGATTGGATATATTTTATGGTAATTGCACGAGGAAAATCCTCAAGGAAATAACATGTAAAATTGCATTGATAACTCTTGGCTTACCTTGAACCAAATAAAGTTGGTTTAGTTTATTTTTCTACTCAGTTAAATTAAACATTTCCTTATAGGAATAAATAGTTTTATTTATTTAGTTTTATTTTTATTGTAAATTTATTACAATTTTGTAAAGGGTACATTTATGATTCGACCATTTACCTCCCTAAGTTTCCATGTTTTCTTTGGGTTACATTGTCAATTGGCTTGTTTATTTCATGTTTTGGCGCGTAACTTGTTTGCTTGCGTGTTTGTTGTCGTTGTCGCACTTGAAGTCTGGAGCTTGAAGTTTGAAGATGCGTTGAGAAGAAGCCGAGATTGCGGCGATTTCGTTGATTGGCAGACAGACAGCCAGACAGACGGGCCCACAGCAAGTCAGGCCAGACTTGAGAAGTCTGTCGAGGTGTTCAGGCAAACCAAATTAAATGATGCCTCCGCTAAGCTTTCTTAAATCCAGAAAGAAAATGGCATCGAAATTGTATATCCTTCAGTTAGCTCAAATTGAATTCCAGCTGTGACAATAAATTTGTTATGCTTTTACTTCTCCAAAAATGTCTAATTTAAATTTAAATCCAGCTTATTAAGCTCCGAATGCGCAGAAAAAACTCCACCGTAACAATTAGAAAGGTCGAACAATACCCTTGCAGGTATCAAAAATTAATGTTCATTGCTAAAGTTGAGCCCGAAAAACAGAAACTAAAACTTTTCGCCGTGGCAAAACAACGCCCTGGTCGTAACTATTTATAAACTGCCTCCTTTTTTGCGCTCACTGCAGGGACAAAAGCAGAAGAAGCAGAGCTCACGTGCAAAAATAAAACCGAGCTGGGAAAAAATCGAAGAGCCCCCTCCATTCAATCCCCGCCAAGCCCAAGCCCGCAGGCTGCTTTTCACGACCCACTCTTGATGGCGTAATCATTACAAACACAGATAGGGGAGTGTGCACAACACACAAACGCTTGGGTATACACAGCCGGGAGATACACCCCCTGGAAGTCCTCTGTGACGTCATTGTGGAAAAGCGCTAGGTCGGGGTCGTCACTATCTCTGATTTCGTTGCTCTCTCTCTCTCTGCGTCTCTCGGTTTTTCATCAGCTGGGAATAAAGGGGCCTCCCACTGAGGCACCACCCCACAGTTCGCCCGGAGAGTGCCTCACGACTCTCACGTGGCCCTCAAGGTCGTTTGGGTGTTCGCTCTCTTTCACTTTTCTTTTTTTTCTGGGGGTTTTTCGATGATTTCACACTTGTAGATACCGCCAGGACTCGGTTACACTTACACATAACACACGCCTCCCTTTAGCTCACAACTCTGGGCTTGTTTTTCTTTTTATGGCTGGCACAGTTGGCAGCCAGGACCTTGAGAGTCGTGCTAGGAATTTAAAGACGGAAAATATAAGAATTTCGGGAAATACTGAAGATGAAACGATTTCTAACATTTAAAGTCGAAAGAAAAATGCCTTAACTTAAGGGAAAAATTTTATTTCAGTTGAGAAATTCAACCTAAAACGAAGCATTTACAATATATATAAGTTAATTATCATTGATTTAATAAATAATTAATATCAAATTAACTCGAAGCAGTTTGCAAACAGTTTTTATTCCCATGATACAGCCAAAGGAATAAATATTTTATTAGTGCCCAGCCTAGGTCCAAGCCCATAACTCATAAATTAATCCAAGAAAACCGAACCTCTATTAAGTGGAAATGCGTCAAAGAAACGACTTCTTAACTCCAACCATTGCCCTTTCTTGGGACATGCAACATAAGCAATAAGTGAACACAAAACAGACATGCAATTAAAGAAACCAAACGCAAAAAAAACAACAAAAACCGAGTAGCTCCGACTTGGGGGGCTCGTGCCAGAGTCATATAATTAAAGGCCTCGAAACACACTCTGAAACACAAATCACAGCCAGACCACGGCATACAGATGTATAGTATATGTGGCATATATACCACATTGTATATACTCATATGGCTATGTGTGGCACGCACTTGAAACTGATGACGTCCTTGGCTTTGGACTGCTGCACTCCACGAGTCGGGGTTCACAGCGGATCGATAAAGCCACGCAGGACTATTCGTGGCGAAAAACGGCTGTTGCCAAGCCCCAAATAGAACTGGTGACGTCAAGACGGAAGCGAGACGGATGCATGCATGAGCTGCTGAGTCGTCCCACTCTGCGTATGCGTAATATTGAGTATACCGCACGTGGGAGAACATCTTTTGGGAATAGAAGTAGCTAATGAGCAATGTTGCAGTACAGCAGTTACAGAAGCAATTAAACTAAGCCAAAGTAATTGGGATTGGATATAAGAAACACATTAAATTTTAACCTGAAACGAAAACCATACAACTCTCTTGTGGAAACAAAAATAAAGTATAATTTACAAGAATCCAATAAAAACATAAATTAGAAAATATTAAAATACATATCAATATTTAATATTACGTTGGCCGAAGTTTTGACTGAAAATTCCTTTACAAAGTGACCCCCGGCGTATACACAATATTAAGTATACGCCGTGTGGGCACAACAAACTTTTGTCCAACAATTAAACGGCCAATTAAACGGACCGTGAAGATCTATTCGATGTCAGTATACAGTAGCCCAAGTGCCTGGCAATTAGAAGTCACAAATAAAATAATAAAATAAATAAGAAACTCTCCGGTGAGCTGCAAGCCCGAAGATGCCATCGCAATCAGCCGCATCAAGATTGGCTTAATTGAAGCAGCGACAGCCACAGCGAGCGTGTCTCATTACCAAGTCAAACACAGACTGAGTTTTGGCCGAGAGACGGAGACCGAGACGGAGTTTCGGCTTTAAAGAGAGAGGGAGCGATGTGACAAGATTGTCAAATAGCCGGCAGCAGTGACATCAAGCACAACATCGATGCAAAACGCGTTCCTCAATCATTTGTATCACAAACACAGCACACAGACGGTGTGTATTTGGGCTATAAAATACTTTTTTAAATTTCCATAATTTTGCCTTAGCCGGTTTTTGAATATTGTTTGCTTTTTGTATTTTTGGCTGAGCGTGCCATAAATTCGCTGCTCAAATTCAGAACATTGCAATTAAAGTAACGGATCAGCGGCCAAAGAGAGTTGGCTAACAAACACAAAAATGTATATATTTTGTATTCAAACTAATCTGCATTCTTCCCTCCCACTTGGCAGCTTCACAATTTCAAAATTATAATCAGAAAAATATGAAGAAAAAAAGAGCCAGAAAACTTGTATCTTTGGCTTGACTTCATAAATTTCTGTGCGCATTTCCTGACCAAGCTAAAAAAAAGTTTAATATACGACAGACGGACGCTGATTCAAACTCTGAGCTGACCTTGAGAAATTATTAGAATACGAAAAGAGAATTCGTTTTTACTTTTATTTTCACCTCGTTCACGTTCTTTATGATTTCAGCTTTTGCATTTGGGCTTTCGCTATTGTGATTGAAATGAGCTGATGTCCGCAGTCAGATATGTTTCTCCAGAGGCATGCAACCTGCAGCTGGAATATAACTAGTTTTTTATAATATTAAATTGTTATATATGACCAGAGAATTCTTTTATGAGCGCTAGTGGCTGGTTTTTTCTCTTTTTGGGTATGTCAGGGGCATAACAAATGAGAAATTCGTGATATATGCAATTATAAATGAATCGATTAGCAGAGAACATGTCGACGGGGGGGCTGTTTTAGGAGATTGCCAAGCGATAAGAGTGAAAGATATATGAGCAATGAGGGGTTGTGTATAAATTAAACATATTTAAATGTAGAAAGAAAGTCGTTTCAATAAAAGAAATGCATTAGAATTAATTGGAATCTTTTAAGATACTTTCTATACTTTAAGAATACATATAAAATGCCTTTTTAAAATCTAGTTAAATTATTTATATATTTTTTTTTGATCAATCTTTACTTGGCAAGCCCCAAGATTTGCATTTTTTAGACATTATGAACATTACAATCTGATCTTCGCACCTTACCCAGAACAGGATATGATTATTTTGTATTTTTTTTTTATTTTCTTATTCTGCGGTAACTCCCAAGCGTAATCTCCGCCGCCTCCATTAAGCGGCTAATTTATGCGCTACTAAGAGAATACATTAAGTCACTCTTCCCGATGACTCCCCACGATCTGTATTTGTATCTTCGGTTTTATGGTCCTCGCTGACAATTCGGTGTCTGGGCTAACTGTTTGGTGCATCATAAAAATGTTTAATTAATTTTTGTTATATTCATCATAATATCGTCTTTAATGAGTTGCTTTTAGTAACAAATTAACACTGCGCGACGAGTTGCTCATTTGAATGGCTTTATTTATTTCAAATACAACTAATTTTGTTTGTGTTTAAATAATTAAATTTTAATTTTAATGAAATTCTGTCTATTTCTAAGGATATTTGGAAAGTATTATTGGGATGTGCATTTAAATCCTTGAATTTTATAAATAAAGACTTAACATTTCAAGCTTAAACTTCAACTGCATAAAAATAGCCAAAGATTGGTATGCTATTGTTAAGCCTGCAAGGCTCTTACATCTTTGACTCTCCCTACATTTCCCTCCCTTCTTTACTCTGAGCTCCTGGCCGGGTCTTTACTGTGAATGCCCGCATTGTGTTCCAGTTACCTGATGCGGCGCCCACCACCATCTCCATCTCCATTTAAGCTCCAGCTCTGGGAGACCCCGACTCTATCGTGGTTGCGAAACTAAGCCGTAAGCCGGGGCCAGGCTGTGCTCCGAGCGGACTCTGGCCTTGAAAATCTAATATTCTCATTCTCATATACTCAATTAAAGCCGCTGCCAGTTTTCAAAGAAGAAAAAAAAAACGGCGCTTAGTAGTTACATTTTGCAGATGCTTAAAAGCCGTCAACGAACTCGATTGCGATGTGCCAGACAGCATATAAAATTTACCCAAGCTAAAAAATATATATATTTGTGCATCTGTGAGCGACTTGAAAGTTCTCAGACTTCGACTGACCATGTGTGAATCTGCAGTGGCGGATTTGACTGCATCATGTTTTTTATTTTATTTTTATTTGTTTTTATAAAGAAGAAGCCTTCACTTTTGTGGTCAGCTTCTGGCCAGGCTGCGCTGGTATTCCCCCGGGGTTTTGTATTCTCGTAGTACTTGGCTCGTCTTCGCCAGCTGGGAACATATTTCGTTCAATTAACACATTTATTTTGCAATCGATTTAATTAACTCTCTTCAGTGTCCATTTGGGGCCTAAATACAGGTTCTTGGCGTAAGTTATGGCACTATTAAAAACCGACTGGCGACAAATCAGCGCATTCAGAATGCAGAGCAGAGCCCATTAATCGATAAGTGATATGACAGTTATGTATTTTGGAGCTGATAAAATTGAATTAATTAATATGTTTCATATTTAAAGCAAAATTTTATATTTTTATATTAATTTATAGGGAGGTTTTATTATAATTGGGTTTGATTTTCTAGAAAAACTCCCGAGAAATGTTTAAAAATAATTAGGACAATATTTTTAAATCATAACTCTTTAATTTACTCATCATCATCATGAGTTCTTCAAATAAGTTAAGTTAAATTTCTTATTGAATCAACAATCAACAAGTACCCAATGACCGCTCCTTGGCTTAACCCACTAAAGACTAACACTTCCACATCCTTTGAGCCACTGTCAAGCCGAAGCCTTGAACCACAAAAACAGCTCAGAAATTGGTAACAAGCGAAGCCAACCATGTTAACCACCAGTGGGGCAGAGCAATGCAAATAAAAAGACAAAGGCTAAGACAAATAGCAGATCCGAAACGCGCCCAGTTTCGGCTTTTCGATATTCAATTTGTTTGGACCTCTTGGCTTTTGGGGGCTCTCGGGGCGCTCTGACTTGCCCAGTTAACTGTTAACGGTCTAAACGGCCCGGCTCGATCGCAATTGGATAATGAATGATGCTTTGAACTGTGGCAAATTCTTTTGTCTGTCTTTTAACATTGAACTTTTCGCCATCTCCAGTCCAGAGAGTCACCGGCTCCGAGATACAGATACAGAGATACCGCGATACACTTCGATTCCCACAGCTCTGAATGATTTATGGCTAAAAAAAAAATATAAACAAACGTATATGTAAAGAGAGAAAAAGGCACTATGATTTCGATTGCGGATCTAACGGATGAAACAAGAACCTTGTTATGCATTTAACACGCCACGGAAAGAGGGAAAAATATATCTATATAGATTCCCAACAATGTATATAAAAAGAGTCTCCGTCTAAGTACAATAACGATAAAATGCGATGAATTATGGGGCAAGTTTTTTGTGTTGTATTTGCCAGTATGAGTTGCCAATCAGCATAATCGCTCGATCGGTGAATCTTTGCACGGGGAAAAATGGTTATTAATAATGTGATATACCTAATGAATTTGTATTGAGGGTTTACTATAAAAATAATCCAAAAAGGGCAGTTAGAATTCCAGAGGTTATATGGAATGAAAAATGTTGATAATCTACTCTAACTGTAGTCTTTAAATAAAGAAAATGTAAATGTTTCTCTAGTCCTCAAGAAGATCTGAAGAAACATTTATTAGGGCTTTCCAGTTAGTTATTTGTCTCTATTTCTTTCTGTGTGCCCTAGTGGATCGCTGGATCGTTAGATCGGTGATCGTCAGATCGTCGGAATCGTCACAGCAGCAGCCATCACTTGCCGGCAATTGTGCATCGATCAAGAGACACCGATTCCGACCTTGTGCATCAATCCAAAGTCGCAGCGAAAGAAATGCGTGCAAAAAATGCTTTGGTTTTTGGCTCGATTTTTCATTTACATTTTCAGTTTTAGTTTGGATTTTTCGGTTACAGGCACTTCGCGAAGGTCTAACAAATTTCGGCTTCCAATTAAGTGGAGTCGAAATTAAAAGCAAAACAAAAATAAAAAATAAATGTAAAATTGCCGATGGTTTCGGAATCGGATTTGACTGCGCTTCTCGCGTGCTGTCGCCCAATTGACGTTGCCAACTTGGAACAATTAGCATAAATTAAAATTGGTTTACGGCACACCAAACCACACACACACATGTTGGCCAAAAGAGACAGAGAGGGGCTTAGTTCGTCGGAAAGAGACGGCTTGAGAACTCATGATGCGACCGACAATCCGCTAACGATGAGAGTAAAAGTGATCCAACCGGTCCGGTTCTGTGCACGGTGCGGCTTCTATAGTTAGTCTCTGAATTTATGACCCGAGCACCCACTCCCCACTCCCCACACTCCACTGACCACTGCCCACCAGCAGAAATCCAAAATCCAAGATCCGATTCGATGCGATCTTAGAACTAAAACGCAGCGATTCGATTGCCGCATATAAGACGATAAACAAAGGCAAAGTCACACAAAAGAAAGATGGAATCTTTGGAAATAGTGGGTTCCTAGATTACCGGATACCCTTTCTTATTATTTTAATTTATATATATCCTTAATTATTTGTTTAAAAGTGAACAGTTTGCAAAGGTTACTTAGATTTACATTGAAACATTTAAAGAACTCTTAAGCCTTTTTCATTTGTGGTTTTGGGAGAACTATAGTTTATATTGAAATTAAAATATTACAATTATTTTGACAATTTTTACAAATTAATAATTTAATATTTAAATATTTAAAAAATATTTCTGTATAAATTCTTACCAACTATGGTTTAGATTAGTATAAACTATACCTTATTGAGTCAATAAATACTCGCATATTAACAGTTTTTACGTGACAATTGCTTTACAAAAATGCTCTAAATTTGTTGTTTAAAATATAGTGAATTTATAAAGTGAATTTAATATTAAGAAGTCCCTTTAAAAGGGTAACAAACACTAAAAAGAAAAAAGACAAGCGACGAGAACGCGCTGCGCATGCGCCGCATCATCTGCGGTGACTTTTTGCGCTTTTTTGCGACTTCATAACTGTGACTTGTGTTTTAGCCGTGATTTATATTCGTGTTGGCTCCGCTCGTGCGCTTAACTTGGCTCTTGCCATTGCTTTTGCTTTCGTTTGGCGGCCCGGCCGCTGACCAGTCGCCGCTAAATGCGCTAAAAAGCGAAGATTTAGAGACATTCTTCCAACAAAAGCGTTGATTTGACTAAATTAAGAATCGGCGCAGCAACAGCGGCAGCAGTCGCATCAGCATTAAATTGTAATCAATTTTTCTGTCTTATTTTTTCGTTGTATGGCCACCGCTTCCCATGGATTTAGCACAGATTCACAGATCATCGCAAACGCAGACTGGTTTACCCAAAAAAATACATTCTGAGCCATGTTCTTACAGCTTCATTTTGCGTGTCGCTGCTCAGTGAGCTGTCATCGGTTAGATTATCATTATTTTTCTTTGGTTTTTTTTTGTGGAGCATAGTTTTGGAGCCTTTTTTTATGGAGTTTCTTTTGTTTTGGTGTCAGGTTACTTATTTAGATTGCACTAATCAAAGCGAACAATTAACAGATCTAAAAGTGTTTGTTATAAATAAACCCAAACAAATGGAATTTATTAGTACTGGTTCGATTTTTGTGTTAATTCACGGCACCTGCTGTAAATTAAGAGATTTCTATGAAACGAAATTATTTGATTTTATTTATTTGAATTGCAGTAGCTCCCTCTTTTCAAGATCCAAAATATTTCCCACAGATGTTTGATCTTTTCGAATGGCATTGTCTTTAGTAACTAGCTTGATCATAATTGTTTTGCCATTGAAATGGGTGTATGACAATATTTAAGCTATAAATTAGGGAATTGTGTACATTAAGAGATCCAAAATGTTGGCTGTTTGTATTACAAATTTTGCTTTCTATGCGGGATGGTTAAGGTACCACCAGTATTTAGCTAAACAAAACCGAAAAACATTTACTTTGCATGCCTCAGCAAATTAATTGTGTAATTAAGATTCCCCCAACAATTGGGCAGAAAAAATAACAGCGAAACGCATATGGAGATGGCTTCCTCGTCTTCGTCCTGCCGAAAAGTCGTGACTCTTCTGCCAGTGAAATCAGTGTGCGATCTTTTCCCGCCAATAATGCATATTAAAATGCCACGCTAATTGTTATTATAGGCCCTCCTCCCGCACTTCAGATACCTTGTAGCTCCTTCTCGACTTTTTCCCTAACTCGGACTGCCTGGCAATTAAGTAATAGACAAACAAACTTTGCCAAGGCTTGCGTGTTGTTAGCAACATCTGCTTCAGCAGCAACACCAATTGCTGCAACAACAAGGCAGCCACTGGAATGGACAAATTTTTATGCACAAGTGGAGAGCCTGAAGTTGTGGGTTGTTGGCCAAGGCGTCTTTGACTATTAATTACCTCCAAAAAAAAATGCAAAAAACTAAAAAGAAAATCGATGCTTTGACTACCACGGTGTGGGTGAGTGGGAAAAAAGATGCAGCAGCAGGAGTCACAGCTAAAGAAAATACAGTGCAATTTCAATAAAAGGAACTTTCCGATTTTGGAAAATCCCATTGACTTTTATATTTAAATTTTATTTACATTTTTAAGAAAGGATATTTAATCTATCTATTTTTATATTTGTCAATATCTTTATCATCATTTCATTCTTAAAAATAAGTTTTGGTACATTTTTAAGCCAGAACCCTACCTGAAACTTAACTTCACAAGTTTTTTTGAGTTTTCCCTTAGGATGGGTAATAAAAAATATATTTCTCAACCCGTTCCAATTAGCGAAACTCGACTGTAACTAAACAAGTTGAAATGCAATTGAATTTAATGTTTTCGGCCGACATCAGAAGACGACTTTCCGAGACGACTGTGAGAACCCATACAAAAAAGGCGATAAAAACGCCGAAAAATAAGACAAGATCCCCGGCTGTTTTATATCGTCGAGCTTTCGTTATGGGGGAGCGTTGTCACGATGCTGGCCCCTTTGGTTTAGTTTTCGCCTTATATTTCTTCTTATTATTTCTAAACTGAAAGCGAGACAGCCGCAATGAGAATGACTTTGGCGCCCCCCCCAAAAACCAAAAAACAAAGCCAAGACCCACACGACCATAATAAAACAATTATGACGAAAAATCGGAAAACAAAACCGAAGCCAAGACTGTAGGGCGACCTATCGATGGCAAACATTTATCACACCTTAGTTAACCCCAACACCTTGCCGAGCCTGAAACAGAGACAAACGTGGCTGGAATGCGCCGGGTTCGAGTTAAGATCGACCAAAAAAAATGGAAGGAAAATATGGCAAACGTCTCGACTTTGACTTACACTGACTGCAATAAGTTAATAGTTCGAATTCGAATTCGATTTCTTTCGGGGAGAAGCGTTCGCCAATTCCTAGCTGGAAAACAAAGCTTGGCTAAAGCCTATAGCCTAAGAAAATCGCAAGGAAAATCCGGGCGAGGGGACTGAGACGAAATCAAAAAACGAAAACGGAGTTTGGCTTTTGGGTGCGTTCCGTGAACTCCACGATGTTTTTTGTGTGTCAGCCGGCGTGCCAGAGAAGCAACACCAAAGGCAATGGCAACGGCAACACCGGCACACCAGCAACACCAGCAACTAGCAACTTGGCAACAGCAACAACTAGTGCTAATGATGTAGCCGGATCATCATCATGATGATGAGGCTTCGGGGCGCTTCGTGTGCTTCATTATTGATTTAATAACAGACTTGAAGACACGCTTTAACTGCAGCAAGTTGACTTCGGCTCAGAGTCAAGTTGTTGCCGATGATGCCACGAATTCCACACCAAGCCGCACCACCACACCACAGTTGAAATGGAAATAGAAAAAAACGTCCAGCAAAAATGAGACAAAATTTAAACCAAGCCAAACGACAACGTCATGTCAATTTGGGGATATGTCTGCACACAAAAAAATTTATGTTTGAAATGAATTTGATTTTATTTTTGCAAGAAAGACAAAATGCTTAGCAATCTTGATTTTAATTAGAGTTTTACAATATGAAAGGAAATTTTTTAAAATTTTGTTTAGGTGAAAAAAGTTATTCCCAATTTTTCCCTGTGCATCTGAATTTTTGGGATGTGCTCCGAAGATGGGGTTTGCCATATAGTATCCGATCATGTCGAGCACGTTGTGATGATGATGTTGAATGTTTGACGATCATGTTGGTGCTTTATAGTTCGCAACACACATCAAGCCAAGTCGAAATGGGGCTTTTTCCCTTCTGGTGTGGGCGGCTTCGAATGGGGATGGTATGGGATGTGAAAGTGAAAGAGTCGCGGTTTTATTGCCTATTAAAATATAATAAGGAAGCCGAGGCCAGGATAAGTTCGTTTAGGGGGCGTGCGCGTAACTCGATTTGTTTTACGGCTTTGGAAATGGCGTTATGAGGACTAAAGAAAATGTAACCCCAATTAGGCACACTTATGAGATCACAAAAGCCTTAAGGGCTTGAGATGAGGTCTCTCTAACCATGCTGTAGAGCTTAGAAGTACGTGTTTAATACATCTTTTAAGTACTCCCTAACATCTAAAAACCGTATCCTTGTTTGCCAAAGTTTTTCCCAAGAATCTCCAATTTTATTAGCCGGCCATAAAGCCGTTTGGACCGCTTTGTGCATGTGCCAAAACAGCCAAAGGTAAGCAAATTCCCAAATAGATAAATCTATTGTATCTGCCAGATACAAAACTCAAATTTAGATATGCAAACGAAACGAACAATTTTCCCGTACTCACACTAAATCAAATCTTCACGAGACCGGAGCTGAGCTTGAGCCTGGGCCGGAGTTGGAGTTGGAGTTGGAGCCTCGACAAATATATGGGTTAGGCTCAATTTGCGATCTCTTGGGCGAGTTGGGAGTGCAGTGGGAGGAGTGGTGCATCTTGCAGATACGAAGGCAAGACAAAAGGCAATATTGGCGTTTTAATGCATGTTTTGCCTTTGGTGTTTGCTGTGCTTGCTGCTGCAACCTGCTGGGAAAAACACGGAGCTGCTCGCTTTGTTTACGACACTTTCGGGGGGTTCTTCGGCTCTCCGGGGGGAGGTGGGTTAATCGATTTGGGAACCGCGATCCCCCCACTCAACTTCCCCTCTGTTAACCCTCTGTTTGCTTAGGCAAACGAAAGCGAAAACCAAAAAGCCCCAAAAAAAAACCCAAAAACCGAAACGTGCAACAATGGGCATCAGAAAAAAAAGGGTAGAGAAGCCAGCTCGAAATTAACACTAATACGATTCCGAAAAAGCGCAGGAGTCGCTGTCGATAGTCGTACTATGCCAGACGTCGCGTGTTTTGATAGCTGCTGATATTTCACTGAGTTCGAGTGAAAAAACTTGCGAAAAAAACTCAACAATGCAACTGGCAATAAGAAGCCAATAAGCAGTAAAAAATGTTGATCTTTTCTAATGATGGATTGTGCAGTTAAAACAAAAATGTGGTCCCACAAAGTGGTAAATTCAGAGAGTAAATTATAAGCAAAAGAAAATTAATTAAAATGTTCTTAAAGTTTTAAAGTTTTATTATAACTCTAACTTGTTTATTTTCAGACCTCAAAACTATTCTACTAAAGAAATTTGCCATGTTTTAATATTTCTAAAAACCTTATATTATAATTCCAATATCATAAAAAGAACTAATTTCCGGTTTATTTCCGTGCCAAATATTTTTTATTTAGCTTCCCACCTCAAGCCCCAGCTGCACCTTCTTTAGTGGCTTTAATTCGCGACTGAGATGCGCCTGGCAACCGATCGGAAAATATCTTTGCCAGAAAGCGAACGAAAATCCATTCCATGCCCGTAATTATGTAAGCGGCGTTCCAAAACTGGCAGCTTATTTATCTTTGTCTCAGCCATGTCAATCAGTCGGAGGCACTGGCACAGACACAGGCACAGGCACTGGCACCACCAGCTTCACTGATGCACTGCAGCATCACGTGCACCTTTGACCCGCATCGGGTGAGCCGAGTTTGGTGGGGCGCCGCTCAACATGCAAATTAGGCGGCTTCAATCTGTATAATAAATGTGGGGAGAAAAAAGACAGAGGCTGGGTAATTCGCATCGGTATTGGAAGTGGGATTGGATCGGAGCTGGAAACGGGACTAGAAGTGAGACTGGGAGTGGAGAATCGATTGAGGGTGAGGGTCTTCCAAATGGGCAATCACTTGGTGACGTATAGAAATGAGGGAATCATGTTCGAACTATATTTGGAAATTATCCATTTAAATGTAATATCACAGAAAGGATTTGTTTCTTTTGTCAGGGATATTTACCCTATCTCATACTTTCTTATAAATATTATAAGTCTTGCAGGAATATCAGTGAACTCTGATCTTTTTAATTAGATAACTCACATGTCTCACAAGTCTTGTGTTAAAGTAACCCCTAATTATTCATTCGTTCTTTGGCCAGGACATAACCCATTAAATTCAAACATATTCCCCCTCTTAGCCATCAAAATTAGATCAATACTGCATTTCATCTAAATTAAACCACTTTTCAAATATTATCAAATACTTTTTCGCAGGCCAGTCATCATTGAAATTAAGTCAGGCCATCTTAAGTTATTCAGAGACACTTATATTTAGATTCATCCGCCGACTTGACTCATGTTGGGTACCTCTCGGCGAGACTGCGATGAAGAGAACTCATGCTGATGAGGCTGATGATATAACAATTCAATTAAACCAGTTTACACAATGCGAACGAGCAGGGCGATCGAGGAGGCATCTGCAACTGTTCCCGGCTAAAACACCTTAGCGGCCACGTTCTTTTATGAGAATTTCATGCAAATGTCGTAGCAGCGCTTCTAACCAGCTCGGGTTGCAATGGATTTTTTCCTCTTTAGCTTGTCTTATTTTTTATGATCATTTTTTATTCATTTTTTTAACGAATCCGCTTTTGCATAATGGCAAAGTGGACACTGGGCAGCGAAGAGTTGACCCATTGCCACGATCCCAGAGCATCTGCAGTTGGCGACAAGTGCCAAAGCCACAAGTATTAGCCAACTCATAAATTTACACCTAGAAAAATGGGAATTAAGAGAGGCTGCTCATTTTTATTACGGTTTGGAAACCATACTCCATTATTTTGAAAGAAACCAACCATCTTCAATGTCGTTAACAAGGATAAAAATTATATTTTTATAATTTTAGTTTCTTTATCTTATTTAAAAAGTCAATCTATTTTTGTTTGCTGTGCAATCACATGTAGAAGCAGATACAGATACAGATTGAGATGCCCGTGTGCAGATACCAGATACACTCACACCGATTGGGGGGCAACTGGTTGAGGTTGAGATGCGCTCAAAAATGACTTCAATCCGTTCGGATTTCGCTTATAAATCGGCGGGGAATGGAACTCGCACGGATAGGGGCACGGGCACGGGTGCTATGAAATGTCCAAGATGGCCTTCGATGAATTTTTGCAGCGATTAAAAAGCGATGACGATGATGTCGCCGCTGCTGGTTTACTTAGCATTCAAAGTGGCGCAAAGAGATTTATACGAATTATTGCGACAATTTCAGCGTTTTTTCTCCTTATTTTTTTCCCTGCTCTTGACTCATTCAATTGAAATTCTTGAACAATGTTGTTATTGTTATTGTCTTTTAATGATGCTGTTGCCGGAATGCCTGAGTTGTGTTCATCTCGACGGTTGAGCTAGCCAACACTTTCAATGTCCAATCCGAGCTGACCTTTTGCCACGGATAGTTCTATATTGTATCTGTCGCTGCATCTGCATCAAAGTATCTGTTAACGTATCTGTTAACGTATCTGCAATTGTGTACATGGCTGACACAGTTTCAAGTTGCATTTAATTGTGCGGGGTTATGGGTTTTTAATAGATACATCTATCGCCACCACATGCTTCTTGGGTGCCAGCTAGATTTATGCTCGCCATGATTTATGCTCCTTGGGCACTTTGGAGATTCCCATAAAATTGATTTAAACGACCAACACTGAAGTGGACTTACCATTAGTTATATGCTAAGAAGCATATATCTGGGTATTCCTGATGGCTAAGCCTAAGACTACTCTTCGAAGGCTCTGTTTCAATCACAATTTTATATTCCAACTATAAACTGAAACTAACTTCAAATTAAATCAAATTATGTTGCACATTTATTTATTCACTTAAATATTTAAACTCTTTGAAAAGCTCTTTCTCGTCTATTGAAGTACATTGTAATTATGCCATTTCCAAGAAGTGTTGTAAGCTAATTAAGCTAAAATTTCAGGGAAGATCTATCTATCTATCTTTTGATTCCAAGAAATATATACTTTTCAACCTGAATGAGAATTCAATATTTCCCTATCCCTTGCCATGTCAAAAGTCACGTTCCTTGGGCGAATTACCCAAGATGCTGGTCTCCCACACTTATAATATTCGCTATTTTTTATACATATATACGATTTATTAATAATAAATAAACACACCTATTTTGTGAGGCAGCCAGAAACAATGACGCCGCCCAGAAGGCCCGACTGGGTTCCCAGATCAATATGAAATATCATTCCAAATATGGCCTTGGGTCATTTAGAAAGCAATTCATCGAAGACGCGGCTGAGGCTGAACTCTTCGATCTGCGAACAAAGAAAATAAAAATAGAAATAAAGGAAAAGATGCTGAATAAAAAACTACCGTGGGCTACTGCCAAAAATGCTACCGGGAAGAGTGAGCGCGATAAACATTCAAGATTAACCATTTTAACCATTGTCTTTGATGGCCCCAAACCAAATAAATCGGTGAACCAAAGCCAGAAAAACCAGCGGACAAAAAAGGCACATTAAGAAATTTGTAATTTGGGTTGGGTATTTCTTGACTTGGCCGGAGCGGTGATTTCTGGCTACATCTTCCCCGAAAAATTGCAGTTTTCTAATTGTTTTTCTTTTTGGCCCGACGAGAGGGAGACTTTCTGGCTGGGGCTCGTTAACAAATTTATTACAATAAAGTGGACGAAAAGAGGGGAGTCTCCTCCGAAGAGACTTGCCTGCACTCGTGCTTCTTCTTGGCCATTGCATAAGTTTGCTAATTTTTTTCGCTCGTTTTTCTTCTTCTTTTTATATAATATCGTTAATACATATTATTTGGCAAGCTTTGTTGGGGCTACCCATACACCGAACTCCTAACTCCGTACTCTATAGTCTGTACTTTGAACTGCGAACTCCCCATGGAGGCAGTGCCTCGTCTCGGGTTTCGTTTCGTTTGGTTGCCTGATCAATGAATGGACCTGGACCTGGACCTGGACATGTAGGCATCTGCCGAAATTGACGGACCAACGCAGGGGAATCGCTGTGCAGTGACCCAAAGAAATGGTAATGCGAGTCTCGGAGACGACTCCGCTCTTCGGCTGGGTCAAAATGGCCCCGGCCCGGCCACTCAGTCATTGAGTCAGTGGGTGCAACAGTCGCCGTTGCCGTGTGAAGATCTGTGAGAAGTATACAAATGGGTCTCGGGTTCAGTTCACTCAGTTACATTGAGAAAAATGCATAGTTCATGATAGGTTTCAGAAGATTTTATAGAAATTTCAATTGTATCATTTTAAATTAATATAAATACTTAAAAGGGATTTTAATTAGTAACAAACCAGTAGAATTCTTTACTCTCTATTCTACTCTCTATTTAAGTATAATTTTTATCATATTATATTTATTTTAAACAATTTTGATCGGCTTTCTTTCCTGTGCAGCCAAAGGAGTTTACTCATTTTGGTGCAGGTTTTTCTTGGCTGCAACTTGGCGGCTTCGATGGTATCGCCTTTGAAATCCACGACAGCGACAAAGCCAGACTCCATGGCCTAATAGACATGGAGGAGTCCCCAGACTGCAGTCTTTGGTCTCCCCCAATCTTCGGTCTTTGGTCCCCAGACCCCGTGAACCAGCCAACTTCCTGCAGTTCCCTAGTACCTTTGATGATGATGATGATGATTCGTCTGGGCCTTAGACTTTCACTATTAATTGTCGATTTTCATCAATTGTTGTTCATTGTTGTACTAACCATCTTTGTTGTTGTTGTTGTTGTTGCTTAATGGGTAATGGGGTTGGTATTTAAAGTTTTTTTTTGCAAAAAAAAAAAGTAACAAAAAACAGCGAAGAAGAGAAGAAAACCCAATTTCTGTTTCATATCGAAATTGGATCTATTACTCAATGGAGATGCGACCAAGTGAGAGACAATTTGATTGATTTATGCAATAGCCAGCCAGTCTGTGGACCTTTCCTCCATTGTCAGTTAATTGCTCAATGCAATAGAAGATACAGTTGTTATATCACCGGGCAATTTAGGGTTTACTTCAGGCATTTCTCATTTGCATTTCGGCTAGCATTTGACACGGTTTTTTTTCCCATCAAGATGGCATTCTAGGCAAAAACTGCGACTGACGATGCCGACAGACAGCGTTTTGAATATTTGTCACTGCCAAAAAGTAAACCCAAAATGGGGAGCGTCAATAGAACACACCAGTTATGTGAATATGGTTCTCAGTCGGAGTTTTTATACATATTTTTGCCAAAAAAGTGCAATGCTTAATCATCTAAGTGGCAAGCTATGCGTTTGGTTGTTTTTCTAAATATTTTGTTTGTTTTCTGGAAAAACTTGAAATTCTAGTCGAATCGGAAAATCGATTCTGAGATCTAATAGATGTTTAAATGATTTATGGGTGTTTTATGGGGAAAATATAATTGCTCCCAGCCACTACGAGAATCTTTACTTTATTTTTATAGCTTAAAGTGCCATGGCATCTTTAATTCCACTTAGTTTTTAATGCTTAATTCCCACCAAAAACATAATTTAATGTTTACCATGCACCTATCATGAATATATATGAATGGTATATATTTATATGTGTATTTATCTATACATCTTTCCATTATTTTTTTTTTTTTATGACTGCCCTCTATGAACTGTGTCCACGTTTTTCTGTTTTGTTTTATGTTTTGTCCAAGACAACTGACACGACAGCCCCCTCAGACGCCGCCATAATAACAACAACTTCCAGCCAAATCATTTATTAATTTGTCAAATTCAAGCCAAGACACCACCACACGTTAGGAAATACAAAAAACCCAAAAAAAAATATATATAAAATCTTGTGGGCTATGATTATTATTTTCGTGTTGCCGCTTTTTAACTAATTCTCGCAGATAAAAAGTGTCAAAAGAGTCAGGCGGCCAGGAGTCAACTGAAGTTGCTGAAAAATCGCTGGAAAAAGATTAGCCACAAAATATATAGAGACAAACGGCTGATTAGCGAAATATGAGCATGTGTGAATAATAGTTTTGTTGAAATTTGACTGATTTAATTAATGGTTAATGGAAACTGCTGACAGTTCATGAGATTTTTTTAAAATTATGGGTGCTATAAGGGCGATTCGGATATTAATTTTATTTTAAATAAAATTTAGATTCATTTTCGTAAGTACATTATTCTGTAAGGAATGCCAACTCCAATTTCCTTTCAAAACAAAAGCTTAAATTATGCAAATTATGAAAAATGATTTCGCATCGCCTCAACGAACTTTAGCAGGCATTTTGCAATGCGAATGGCGGCGAATCCGCCAAAATATTTATTATAATCAAAAGCCGAACACCCGCAAGTTGGCCGAGGAGCCAGCCACAGGAACGTGCAGCATCGGACAACACAATTTATTACATTTTATGTGCCGCATTAACCGAACGATGGAGATGTGATCCTCGTTTAGGTTTTGTTTCTTGTTTTTTTTTTTTGTGATTTTTTGGTGGCTTCATCTCGGTTGCAACGTGAGCTCACCTCTTGGCCAACCCCGCCGCCGACACAATGAGGAGGTGCCTCTCGGCCGCCTCTGGGATTATCCACAATATCCACAAATATATCCATATATTTATTTATGTGGACAGCGGGCATGGGACTGAAGCTGAGCATTTCTAATTAAGACATTCGATACGGGGCTTGCGTGTGGAACGCGAGACAATTGGGCAACATTAGCACACGGCAGCGGCAGCAATATGAATCTGCTCGTATATATCTGATGCGGATTTTGGCATTTCACCAACCATTTAGCATTAAGCTCACCCTGGAGACGAGCCTCCATTTGGCATTCATGCCCGCTTGACTCTCTGCTTTTTTTATGCATATTCTAAATAGCTAAGCGCCCCTTACTTACGCTCTCCCCTTGAAATATCCTTGCAGGTGCAGCAGCAATAACAGCAGCAGCAGCAACATCAGTCAGCGAGCCGAGGAAAATTAAACTGCTGGGGAAATTGAAAGGCGAGAAAACAGACAGCAACGACAGCGACAGCGCGGCAGCAACAGTAGCTGCCACCACCGCGGCAACCTCTACGACACCAGCAGAAATTGCTGTAACAGCAGCAGCAACATCAGCAGCAGCAGCAGGAACAGGAGGAGCTGCGACAGCAACAGCCACTGCGACGACAGCAGCAGCAATCCAAACAACCAAAATCAGCCAAGTGAGGCTTAATAACCCAGCGACAACAAGCATGTTACTTTTGCAACCCAATGTAAGTTCAGTTTGGACACTGATTTAATAGGATATATATCTGTCTATATAATTATTATATTTATCCATTATAAATAAATTCCAAGCAATAACAGCATTTCTAGCATTACTTTTTAAAAGCGAATGCAAACATTATTGGATCTATGTCCCAAACAATGGCATCTTTCAAAATGCATATTAATTTGTTTGTATTAAAATTTCGAACCTCCCACTGAGATGTAGAAAAAATAAACCTTAACTAAAGTGAGGAAAAAACTATGCAAATTTCCCAAGCCGAAAACATGAATGGCAGTGCTAATTGGCAGCTGCAAAGTGTTGACTCCTTCTGAGTGGAGTCAAGGTGTTGCGGTGGTGAGGTGTGGATATCCATTCCACCAGCAATTAGACAGCTATTGTTGGATGAGTATAAATGTTTGGAAAACATTTTGACATAACCATAACCAATTAGGAAATCAGCAAAGAACAGTTTTCGCAGCCTTAGGGGTTGCTTTTCACACAAGAGCCAATGGGCGCTGCGGTGGGGAGTGCGCATGTCGCCTCGGAAGGCACTAGACTCCACCCTCAGGGCTAGGATATGCTAGGATTGCTAAGCAGGGCTAGGATACCTAGGCGAGAATGCTTCGAACAGGAACTCATTCGTCTCCGAACCGTCTGTCGTTGCAGAGCTCCTTTAGTTCGCTGTCGCCCTTCGATAATTTCTCCACGCAAACCGCTACGACGACCACGACCACGTCGGCAGCCGCAGCTGGACACCACCACCACCATCATCTCCTCCATCAGCATCACCAGCAGCAGCAGAATCATCTGCAGCAGCAGCAACAGCAGCAGCAGCAACTGGAACTGCAGCAGCAATTGCAACACCAGCAGCAGCATCAACTTGTGAGCCCGCAGCAACATTTGCTGAAGACGGAGTCGCTGCTCTCCCATGAGGAGGATCAGCTGATTAGCAACCTGACCGACTCGGCTGTGGCCCACAGCGAACTCTTCTCGGATCTCTTCTTCCCCTCGGACTCCAACAACTCCCTGCTCTCGCCGACCACCAGCGGCTATCCGGACAACCCCGCCGAGGACCTGACCAGCTCCATCGAGAACCTCACCAAGTTGACTTGCCTGCGCGACAAGCGCCTGTCCTCGATCCCGGAGCAGCAGCTAAGCTCGGAGCAGGAGCAGCAGCTTTGTCTGCTGAGTCTGCGTTCTAGCAGCGATCCGGCAATTGCTCTGCACGCCCAGCAGCAGCACCACCAACAACAACAGCAGCAGCAGCAACACCAGGAGCAGCAGCAGCAACTCCAGCTGATCTCGCCCATCGGTGGGCCCTTGTCCTGCGGCAGCAGCCTACCCAGCTTCCAGGAGACCTACTCCCTGAAGTACAACAGCAGCAGCGGGAGCAGCCCCCAGCAGGCCTCCGCCTCGGGCTCAACTAGCGCACCCTCCTCCACAACCGCTCCCACGCCCACGGATCAGGTGCTGACCCTCAAGATGGATGAGGACTGCTTTCCGCCGCTATCCGGCGGCTGGAGCGCCAGTCCGCCGGCACCCTCACAGCTCCAGCAACTGCACACTCTCCAGACCCAGTCGCAGTCGCAGTCCCAATCCCAGATGTCGCATCCCAATGGCAACAGCAGCAATAACAACAGCGGGGCCTACAATTACCATGGCCACTTCAACGCCATCAATGCCAGCGCCAATCTTTCGCCCAGCTCCTCGGCCAGTTCCTTGTACGAATACAATGGAGTCGGCGCCACCGATACCTTCTACGGACAGCAGCAGCAGCAGCAGAGCTACCAGCAACATGTGAGTAGCACTGAATCCTTAAACCTAATCCCTAAATTAGATTTTTCTATTTTCATAAAAAATGCAGCTTAAAAATAATTACTTAACTCCTTTAATTTATTTTTTAACCCTTTTAGAACTACACCTCGCACAATGGCGAGCGCTACTCGCTGCCCACTTTCCCCACGATTTCCGAGCTGGCGGCGGCCACAGCGGCCGTGGAAGCAGCAGCGGCTGCCACCATTTCCTCGGGCTCCTCGCCTTCGCTAGGCGGTACTCCGCCTGGTCGCCGGGCATCGCTGCCCGTGCAGCGAACCGTTTCGCCCGCCGGCTCCTCTGCCCAGAGTCCCAAGTTGGCCAAGATCACGCTTGGCCAGAGGCACACCCATGCCCACGCTCACCCGCTTCAGCTAAGCTCGGCCCCAAATTCGGCGGCCAGTTCGCCGGCTAGTGCGGATCTGCAGGCGGGCCGGCTCCTGCAGGCTCCATCGCAATTGTGCGCAGTTTGCGGGGACACGGCCGCCTGCCAGCACTACGGAGTGCGAACCTGTGAGGGATGCAAGGGCTTCTTCAAGCGGACGGTGCAGAAGGGCTCCAAGTACGTCTGCCTGGCGGACAAGAACTGCCCGGTGGACAAGAGGCGGCGAAACCGCTGCCAGTTCTGTCGGTTCCAGAAGTGTTTGGTCGTCGGCATGGTCAAGGAAGTGGTGCGAACTGATTCGCTGAAGGGACGCAGGGGACGACTGCCCTCGAAGCCAAAGTCTCCCCAGGAGTCGCCGCCTTCGCCGCCGATCTCGCTGATTACGGCCTTGGTGCGCAGCCATGTGGACACCACACCCGATCCCTCCTGCCTGGATTACACCCATTACGAGGAGCACACGATGAGCGAGGCAGACAAGGTGCAGCAGTTTTACCACCTGCTGACTAGCTCCGTGGACGTGATCAAGCAGTTTGCCGAGAAGATACCCGGCTACTTGGATCTCCTGCCCGAGGATCAGGAGCTGCTGTTCCAGAGTGCCTCTTTGGAGCTGTTTGTGCTGCGCCTGTCGTATCGCTCCAGGAGCGACGACACCAAGATGATCTTCTGCAACGGAACGGTGCTCCATCGCAGTCAGTGCCAGCGATCCTTCGGCGAATGGCTCAACGACATCATGGAGTTCAGCCACAGCCTGCACAACCTGGAGATCGACATCTCCGCCTTCGCCTGCCTCTGCGCCCTCACCCTTATCACAGGTGGGTAACCTCAAGATGCCAAATATTCATCGCATTTCAACTTGCTATCATCCAATGTCACATGAATATTCCTCATTTACCACAATTATTTATTGACTTATTTCCTTTTAAATCAATTCCCAGAACGCCATGGCCTGCGGGAGCCGAAGAAGGTGGAGCAGCTGCAGATGAAGATCATTGGCAGTCTGCGCGACCATGTCACCTACAATGCCGAGGCGCAGAAGAAGCAACACTACTTCAGCCGGCTGCTGGGGAAGCTGCCCGAGCTGCGCTCCCTCAGCGTCCAGGGATTGCAGCGCATCTTCTATCTCAAGCTGGAGGATCTGGTACCGGCCCCGGCTCTCATCGAGAATATGTTCGTCACTACATTGCCCTTCTAGGCGATCGAACATCACCAAGCGTATCATCACAACCTTGCTTCCTTGAACTAGCCCTAAGTTATGCCCCCTAAGATATAGTTTATAGTATATACAGGTAACCCCCAACTAGCTTTAGTAGAGCCCGAAATAAATAAAATCTCACTGAAACAAGAAAACCGAAATAAAACGCAGACCCAGGCCATATCTCTAGACATACAGTAGGGCTAGATAGGCAAGACAACACACACACCCCTCGGATAATTACGGACATGAATATTTAAGAGAGGGTTTCCGCTGCAAAATCAGCTCCTGCGTGACTCGTCAGGGCTGGAAATTACAACTTGTTGACGTTAATTGTTAAATTGTATCATTTCAACTGTCGAAATCAATGCGCACGCAATGGACACGGCGGCTTATACAATATCCCTCGGAAGCCCGGACTCTCAAAGCTTGCTCAAACCAGACGGACTCTCTTGCCTTTTTGCTAACTTCTAGTCAATTGTTTTTAGGAAAACAAAAGGAATAAATAAAGACAAGCATGCAGCCAATAGAGTTATATTATTTATACCTTAGATTAAACCAGGCAGTTCTCTTGATAAATAACCCGACACAGTTTCCACAAATCGGAGGAGGATAAGGATACCTTGACGAATAAATTGCCACTTCTTTTATCTCAGACTTTCCAAAGTAAAGCATGTATTTTCGAAATTACTTTTAGATCCCAATTCCAATTTGTGGAGCTCAACTATCATATCAAATAGCAATGCCATGCTTGCCGTTAGCCAGTATATATAGGCCCCCGCATATAGTTGATATCCCCGAACCCAAGAATTTCTGTTAGTTCGTAGACTAAGGCTCCTAATAGTTTAATCTCTGAATTTAGCCTAAGGACTATTCTGTTCGATTTACGATTATGCACCGACTAGTGCACACTGAGAGTTTAAGTACCTTTTTGTGATGATTGTGTCTGACACAGAGAGAGTTGCACACAAACACACAAGCTAGTGAGTAAGGTAGGATATAAGCACATAAAATATATATGAAATATTCTATAGAGTAAGCCCCAGTATTCGGTAATCCTATACACGTCTGTAAATCCATAGTTAGTACGTTCTAAACGAGAGAAACCTTTATTTAATCTGAAAACAAAACCAAGTTCTCAAAGAAACGCAAGATGATCGACGGACGGATCTATCTCTATCTCTATGTGTGTGTTATTTCGATAGAAAACCCCTCTATGTGATTTTGTGATAGATTGGCATTGAACTCTATATATATATATACATCTATATATGTATATATGTATGTCTATAATACGTATACACGCATAAATATATATTTTTATGTCCAACTTTTGTATGGTTTATTTTATATGTAGAACTTTTCTTTGATAACAAAACATGGCGAGAAAATAAATCGATCGTTAGATAGCAAATATTTCAAATGTATGCATGTTATGAGGAAATTTCAAAAGTACCAGCCTTTAGCCACTTTCCAATTAACGTTTGTATTAACGCAAGACATTTTCTAAGTGTAAAATTCAAGACTTCTATAACTAAATGTTTACAAACACAAGAAAAAACCAATGTGAATAACATATCTCTTCTAGCTTTCGAGTGCACGTAGAACAGAGACCCAAGTGTTACTATATCTATTTTAAATATATATCGGCATGCCTGGGCAGACGGGAGATGTTTAATAAATTTTTTCATTAACTATACAACTAGATAGATCATTATTAAATTATTGTACATGTAGCACATCCAATGTTCGACAACTAGATTTTGTACCGTCTTTAAGAAGAACTAGGCCAAGCTAATAGTATATGAAGATAAGAATATAAACCATGATCTTGCGGCTAAGCTGAAGCTAAACAAAAAAAAACCAACATGAATCGAATTAATGTGATGAGAGCCGATTTAAAGGGATTCTCATGGACTCCCGATGCCCTAACATACATATTTATTTTGGTATCAGATCAAAGTATCCCTAAATTCCTATTAACTGACATTATCTCAGATAATATTAAAGCATTCAGAGTTCAAGAGAATCTTTTCAAATTTATCTTTCATCAGTTAATCCGATCTGATCAGATATAAATCCTAAGCGAAACCATATAGAGCAATAATTCATAAGGACATGAAGCACCTTGAATAAACTATTAAAGCTAAAAACTAAGCCTAAGCTTGTAACGGTTAGGAGCGGGAATAAACAGGACAAAAAATAGGAACAGTTAGGTGACCAAAACAGTTTGAAACGGGACGAGACGTTAGATAGGTTCGGGTTCGAAACCCTCAAAGCGATGCCATTTTTTAGCCGTTACAAACAATGAATACATTGAATATCAATCATGCACATGAATATATATATTTAATATTATGAATATACTATATATATCTAGCTATAGTAACCTACTTTGTACCTACACAGCATGGAAACATCAGACCTACATACATACATATTTACACCATATATATATTTTGAATAGAGCGAAAACTTTTACAAGTTACGAGTAGTTACTTCTGGCGCAAAGCTATATAGCTGGATAAGGCCATACCGGAGCGAGCATATACATATACATATATTTTGGTTTAATGTTCTTTTGTAATTTTATAAATGCATACATAATAGACATAATAGATACTACTTACGTGAATGTCAAGTGTGTGGATTCATATTTTTGAGATACAGTTACAAATTGAAACATAAATATAGCAGATACAGAGTAAAATTTTTCGATGAAACGATTTTAAACGAGAGAACTTTTTAATATTGCTATGAAAAAGATATATACACATTAATATACATATATATTTTACTATGTAACAGTTAGTTTTAAGCTAGAGACAGCGCATAAAGCTTTATACGACGGAAAAGAAAACAGATTCAAGAAATTGGCACAAATTAAATTTACATAGCATTAACTAGAAGTTTTTCGAGACATAATGTTATATATGTATTCGTAAAGAAGCAGCCGATGTTATATCTTCAACACACACACAGCAGACCTAGCAAGTTAAGCTATATCCCAGACCCAGTTATGCGCCTACTACTAGCAATGAAAGTAAAGAAGAGAAAGAGGTGAAACCTAAAGACGCTATATGTATACACTAACATATATCTATCTGATAGATGATACCGATTATAGCTATATAGCCCGTTGTGTAATTTAACTCTAATTTGATCGTTTCATTTACCTGTTAAATAACCAAGCGGTACGCATACGAGAGATAAGCACACGAGTATATCCTGCAATTCACTTACCTATGCAATACACAATACCAAGCAAAGCGAATCATTTCATTTCGATTTTAATATAAATTTAATAAAGTTGTATAAGCCCAGACAAAACAACCAACTACGTTTTTTCTATCTGTCTTTTGAGCAAATTAGTTATACGAAAAACCAAACCGTATTTACATAAATGTATACAAAACAAATCGTATATTTTCATTGGTTTGAAATAAATACAGAAAATAATTTACTTGTCTTGGTTATTTCTGTGGCGGTGTGGATGAAGTCTTGAAGATAGTATTAGTATTAGTTATACGTTGTACACAATCTTATAGTTTAGAATTTGGTCGTTTATTTCACTTACTTTCCAAATTTACAAAGCCTTTACTGATAGTTTAAGGACCAGTCTGTTCTCCTAACATCACATTTTTGGCCTTTTAGAATTGAAACTATATTACCCCAGATATTACATTTATAAGTCATCTTATTTACTAAGTTCCAATTGGCAGTCTTAGGTACACTTACGTTCTATGTACAAAATATATTAATCCTCACAAGTAGACTGGGAGAAATGAGAGGATGTCGTTGCGGCAGACAGGACAGCGGTTTTCAAAGCGCAGCCGTAGCTGCTGGGAGCACTGCTTGCACAAGCAGAGGTGCCGGCAGGGCATGATGACGATGCTTCTGCTGCGCTCCATACAAATCACACAGACTCCTCCAGCGTTCACTGGTTCATTGCGCACGTTTTCAATGAAGCGCGTCAACTGCTGATCGGTCCAGAGGTATACGATCTGCGTCTTCGTTGAGATCTCGAAGCGGGCGCGCTCGAGCAGGTAGATGAGCATAAGGTAAACGTAACGTCGAAACATGTAGAGCACCAGGAGCAGCGTCAATCCTATGGAGAGCCGAAAAACAGTGTTCAGCAGGCTTAGGCCGCGCGCCACAATCGAGTGCATCACGAACTCCAGGACGCAGTCGAAGATGTGTGCGATGATCCTCGGCAGCAGCATCAACAGCCACAGTACGCAATTGCCAAGTTCGATGAGCAGATTGCAGAGGAACAGTCCCACGGACTGACATAGATCCCGGGCATTGCGCAGGCCGGAGGTAGCGCCTCCGTAAAAGTACTCACTCACACCCTGGGTGGTGTAGCACAGGTCGCAGTAGAGGCGATACACCTCGCTTGCGGCGCACCTAACCAAATTCCATGCTCGTGTGCTTCCCTCCACCAGGCAGTACCCGATAAAGTAGCTGACCCACAGGAAGTAATAGACGCCAGAGATCACCGCATCGATCACGCTGGTCAGTGGTCGTAGTAGGCGAGCACCCAGAAAGTCCACTACTACGTCTAGAACGTGAAGCATGGCGGTGGATGCATCTTTTTATTTAAAAAAGCAAAACAAACGAAAACAAATCAAATGCCGGTAGCGGCAGTGTGACCGTGCGAGGCTTGTTATTTAACAGCAGCCATCGAGCTATCGGTATCGCAATCGATTTATCGACTTAGTGCAAATGAAATTCAAATAAGGAACTTTAAAATTAGGTTTACTATTTACTATTAGATTTAGTCGCTAATTGATCTCCCAAAAATAATTATAAAATTATGTTTTATAAAGATTTATTGCCGACTTACAAGGTCAGACAAATACTTAATAGCTAAGCTCTTGAATCTCCAATCACATCTTAAGGCCTCCGTTTCCGATCCCTTTACCAATCCCCAGTTTGCTTAGCAAACTTATTATCTCGCTGTTGGTTCTCATTACAGCCATTACCTCCTGCTGCTGCTGCTGCATCACCCTCAGCCGATTCCTCTCCTCGATCTTGGCCAGCTGATTATTGTTGTTTATTGTCTTGGTGTCCACGTCCAGTTTTAGCTCCGATTTGATGTGATACAGTTCATCGCGAATACCGTTTAGCTTTCGCTCGCAATCTCGCACGTCCTTCTCCAAGATTTGCGTCTTGAGATAGACGGTCTGGGCCAATTTATACCAATCCGCCAGGCATTCGGCAATTTGAGCCACAGCGGGATTAACATTGTCCAGTAGTAACGCCTTGATGCGCTTGCCGTTGTGATCCACCTTGATCTTCTCCAGCGCATGAAACTGCTCATCGTTGTAGGTCAGGGTGCGAGTGGCGCGATCCCGGAGTAGATGCTGCCAGGAGTCTCTTAGCCGCTCCACAAGATACTTGGCCTGGGCGCTGGCTCTGGTCCGACACGGACATTTCTTGCCGTGCATAGAAGATGACCATTGATCGCTAAGGTAAATAATTATGTTGTGGTTTTAGAAAGGAATCAGAGTTTCCTATTCTGCGAAAAACTCACTTTAGTTCATCATCTGTCACAAAATGTTTGTGCAGTTGCGAGATCACATCGGCGGCTCCATCAAAATCGCTCTTGACGGTTTCCAAAGCACTCAGCAGGGCCTTCAGTTCCTGATCCCCTTTGGTCTAAGAGATCGAGGTTTTAAAAATATATCCTCTAGATTAGGAGCAAAACAAAACTCACCACTCTGGCCATGCTCTGAACCACATCTGCATAATCAATTACTGTGGAAAGCAGGTTTTCAAAGCTCTCAGTTTTCCTTTATAAACAAAAATATTTTATGAAATTAAAGTAAGACAGAAGGGTATTTAAACTCACTTTAAAAGAAGAGTAAGTGTGGTAATTAGCATCTCTACGAAGTGCTCCACGCCCTTCTTGATGAGTATATCCATTGACGTGAAGATGTCCACACGTCTCTTGCATTCGTGGCCCACACTGCACGCTGCCTTAGCCAGGCTGGCGTCATTCTCCACCGAAACATTTGGTGGAAATACGGGAAACTTTGGCAGATCCAATTGCTGCGGTAGCTGGACGTTGTTGTCGTCGTTGCTGTATAGGAATATTGGCTGTTCCGTGGTGGTGGCAGGGAATGCTTTAGCTATCGTTCGCGGAGTGACCTTCTTTTCGAGATGCTCGTTGTTGAACAGCAGGATTTGCTTCTCCAACGGCACCTCCGTCTGCAGGAAGATGCGCTCCCTGAAGTTGTCAATCTGCTCGTCGGGTTCAAGGAACACTTCCACGGAGCTTGTGCGATTGGTGTAGAACACATGGATGACGCGCTTGCGCAGGATAACAGTCACCTCCTGGAAGAACCGATCAAAAGACCAAGTCTTCTCTCGGTTCTCCTCGAGCAGTCCGGCCAGGAGAGGGGTCACCAGCGTTTTCAATCCCTGCGACAGATGAGCATGAGGTGGCAGGGTGGTTGACCACTCAATGGGCCCATTCTCGGACAGCTGAGTGCCGGAAATCACGCCAGAAGCCTTCTTGGTGGTGATCTGGTGCATGGTTTCACGGTTCTTTCGTCCCCCGAAGGGCCTAAAAGGCAGATTCCCGGTGGCCACGTGATACAGGGTAACTCCAATCGACCACAGGTCTACATTGGCAGTGAAAGAACGCTGTATGGACTTTCTAAGCACTGCTCGCTCGTAGAGATCTGGATGGAGGTACTCCTCAGTGCCGTACAGCGAAGCAAAGGGCTGATTATCCTCCAGTTCACGGGCAGCTCCAAAGTCTGTTAACTTATAGATAGTCTGCCCGTCCTCTGAGATAAACTTCATAATATTTCCTGGTTTGAGATCGCGATGCACCAGCTTGTTGTCTCGCAGATGCTTCATTCCGGCACACAGGTGCTCCAGCACCAGCAGGAACTCGTGCTCCGGCAGTCCATACGAGTTCTCCGGGTCGTCGAGGATGTTGAAGAGGCTGCCACCGGTGCAGAGCTCCATCACGATCACCTTGCCACGTCCCTCCTGGTCCTCCTCGATGGCCAGTAACTTCACTATGTTCTCGTGGTTGACCTTCTTGAGGGCCTCGAACTCCCGCATTTGCACATCCGCCGGACGCATGTGACTGTACGGATTGAAGGTCTTGACTGCCACCGATTCGCCGGTGATCTTGTTAACCCCCTATAGGATCGGTGAAAATGGAAAAGTGAGTCAGGCGGAAAACGTAGCCACAGCACTTTAGCCTTACCTGGAAAACGGAGCCCGTAGCTCCTTTCCCGAGCACGCTGGTTGTGCACCACACATAGCTCACGGAGCCTCGCAGGAAAGACATTTTTTCCCTTCTATTTTGCACTTAAATTAACTATTTCTGTATTATTTTGATTTTTGCGAATTGCTTGCATCGAAAACAAAAACAAGTGCAGTCGATCTATCGATACCACTGACCCGTGTAATCGATAGCAGAGTCATCTTAGCCATGACCGAAACCTATGTCTTAGGTCGATAGCCCGTCTATCGGAAAGAGTTCCATCTCCAGTTTTTTGTTATTTTAGGCGAGCGTTGACATTTTTGCAGCGCCTTTTAGTTTATTATTATTTTTAACTAAGAAATTATGAAGTTCAATACGAATTCGTGCTAGCCTTAATTGAAAATGCACTTTGGTGTTCTTATGTAGCCAATGACAACCGCGAACGTAGATCAATACATTCTGCAAGCACTGCAGACGTGCCTCGTCGGTTTGCGAAAAAGTAGTAATTAAGGATTAAGGCCGCGATTAAGTCTAGCGAGAGCAACTAAAACGATGCACATTCGACTGCATTTAGTGCGCTTTATGTACATAAATCTACTGCTGAGGTGAGTGGCCCAGATCTCGCACCAGAGGCCGGTGGTTCGTTCCGAAGAGTTTCTCTAAAAGGGGTTTTTCCGCATTTTTTCCTCTTGCAGCTGCTGTTTCTGGCTTTACGACAATGTGGCGGCAGCAGATGCGCAGGGAAGAGTCCAGGGAGACGCTGCTGGCGGCAGTGGTGATGGTGTTGTTGCAAATGGCGGCGGCTTCCACGGAAGTCCGGATGCAGCTGAAAAAAGGCACACAAATCCTCGAAGGACGGAGGCGCCACCAAAGCCAGAGCCACCGCCCGCGCCCCCTGACGAAAAAGTGCCCAAAAGTGCAACGGAAGACAGTGGAGAACCTATTGCCTCCACTGCGGAGTCCGAGACTGGCAGCCAGCCAAGAACTGGGGACACGTCAGTGCCTGTGCCTACGCCCCTGCCCGTGGAGAAACCCTCGCCTCCACATCGTGTAAATAGCCATAGTGAATATATTAGTGAATTTGATTTAGCGGCTAATGAAATGCCGTCGTCGCTTGACGAGGCAACGGACGCCTCCTCCCCATCCCCTAGCTCCACCGCCCAAGTGCCAAATAATCAATTAAATCATAATAATGGCAATAGTGCCGAGGAAGTGCATAGTGTTAGTGAATCGCAGCAATTAGAGGAACCAAAGCAGCAGAGGCAGCGGCCGCCGGAGGAACAGACGCAACAATCGCAGGAGCCCCCGCAAGGTCAACAGCAGGCGAAGGAAAGGTAAGTTATTGATCCACACTCGCGGACATTTGCTTGGGACTTTAACAAGGCTTTTCAAATGTTGTAGGCTAAACTCTGATAATATTTATATATATTAATGGTATTTTCATTTTAAAATTTTATTTTATTTTTATTGAAATTAATGAATATTAAAAACATGTATCTTTATTTGAGTTTAATTGCTTCCGTTCTCAACGATGCGAGATTGTACTTTATAAAATGTACATTAATAATTTGTTTAAAACTCTCTGCTGTTTTATTACGTTGAAGTGCACTTGACATTCGGTGGGACAGGGGTTTTAACTGATAAGTTCCCCTGACCCACTGACGTGCCTTTTTATTTGTGTTCCCATGTGAAGCATTTCCCGCTGGCGTAATTCGAGTTATCAATACGAAAGAATTTCCCAATTGACGTGACATATTACTTGAACATTAATTAATGAAGGGTTCCACTAAAAGATTGTTTTAAAAAATTACTTTTCAGTATAGGAAAAAAAAAAAAATGTAAGATAAGGTTGTTGGTCTTTGAGGGAGATAAGAAAGTGAAGGGTAACTTTGTTATGATATTTGATATTTGTTTACTTTCTTTGTTCTTTGTTCTTCACAAGCAGGAATTCCATATGTTTGCAATCGGTATTTTAAATTGGCTTTCTACTATATATCTACCAAAATATCAAGGATTTGTTTAAATCGCTGTTTATAGCATATTTCTGGTGATATTTTAGGTGCATTTTTCAATATATTATCTTACAAATTTTGTTATGATTTAATGATATTAATACTTCAAATAAATTTTACTAAAAAAAATCTAATTGCTTCAATTTATCTTAGGGCTCTCTGGTATCCATTCCATTCTCTTTTTCCTTTATTATTGCATACCAAACATAATATAATAAGTATCCTATGTCGATGAATTGGGTTAAGCGTGTAGGGTGTCGCAAGCATTCCATTGGCCTTCATCTACAACTTGAGCTCTTATCAGTAGCTATTTGGTTATTACTTATATAGGGGTTCTTATTTCCTCGACAAACCCTTATCAGCACAAACCGTGTTGGTTGTTGTTGTCACGTCTTGGGGATGTGGGCACGACCCAAGTTCGTTCACATGCTGTAGCCCATGAAAATCTGGACGAGATCAAAGATGCCTTTCACTCATTCACGCGCTGGCAAGGTCACCGCTAAATGTTTTGCTGGGGGTTTGCTTTTGTTAGCTAAAAATAGACCTGTCCAATTTAGTGATTATCGATGGGACATATGATATGGGCAAACCACCGGCTACGTGGCAGACGATTCATATTCGATTTTTCACAATTGTCAGACATTTCCCAGTGTGTTCTGTTTACTCATTTGCACGCGACATCAAGCGTTCGCTCTTAATCTTTGCCTCTGAAAATGCATTTACAATTGTTGATAATTGTTTTGTTCGCCGCAGGGTGTATATAGTATTACGAGTCCGCGTACATATGTATATATGAATTTATATGCATATGGGAGCTTATGCATTTGTTTACGTTTCATTGATAGAATTGTGGGTCTCCGCTACTTGATATTGATTAACTGCAGTGCAATTATTTACTTACTACGTAACTGTGGGTTATTTTTAGACATTTAACGGCGCCAAGCACGTACATTTACGTACGTAAGCTATCTTATCATAATTCCCATATTCATCAGTTTGGATTTATTTAATCTGCAGCATCATGGTTTGTTTGGTAATTATTTGAACATGTCATTGGAAGGTGTTAACTGATTGTTGCTATTTGCTTAAGTAATTATTTACTGGTGATAACTAACTTGTTTTTATTGTCACAAGGAATTTCTAGAATATTTAAGGCTTTCGAGAAAGTATTTTGTAGATATATATGTCGGAAATTGTGAAGTAAATTTATAGGGAAAAAACTTAGTAACTTCCAAATTAGGTAGTAAAAAGGTTTATTTATTTTCTTTAAATTGGATAAAATATTCCTAAATATTGAATATTTAAAATATATTTGTAAAATGATTACCTTGGTAACAAAAAATAAATTTCCTTTTAAACTTAGATCACACATTTTTGGATTATTAATTAAATAATCAATTAACATGCACATATTAATTAATTTTATTTTGAATAAGCTAGAAATCTCTAGAAATTTGGCCATTTTTGGTGCATTCATGGCCCGCGGCTTATTAGGTTTTAGCAGTTAAACGGACATGTGGTAAAATATTTTAAATAATAATTCATTCGGGGGCATTTCATAACCGGCGGCTAAACTATATGTGAATTATATACGAAACTGTCTCTGTCCAGACATGATCGCGCTGCAGCCATACCCGTATCCATACCCATACCCATACCCATTTCCATACCGATTCCAATCCGCAGTCGCAGCGTCGACGATCACCCACGCGTTGTCTTGTCACAATGCCTTTTGCCGGTAATTTGCTTTACAGTTTTTCAATTTATTTTCCCCCTCCGCTCGGCGTGAGTGTACTTTCTAAATGCCTCCTCCGTCAGTCAGTCTGGCTGGGCCTATCTGTTGCTGTTCCGCCGGCCGGCCGGTCATTTCATTCATCCCAAAAAAAAAAGCTTGAAAAAAAGCATGCTTCGGTTTACGATTCACAGGCTCTGTGGGTGCTACAAGTGGCACAGGAAAAACGTATAAAATGAAAGCTGATTAGTTAGTAAGACTTAACAATACCTGTTGTAAAGACTGTCATTCAACAAAACCACTTAGTAATTAATATACTCAACAAGACATAATTAAATAGGACATCATAAAATAATCATTATAAATTTGAAGCAAGTTATACAGATATGTCTACCAATATACCCCACTTCACACCACTAAAACGAGGTATCAAATCGCCAGACTAAACTTTTATTGGCAGATCCTTTAAAGGCTTCGTTGAGCATATTTCCATATCGCTAGCGACTCGATTTTATTGCGAGGCTATATCGAGGGTGGTAAAAGTGTTAAATGGGTTCGAATCAAAGCTGGCTTCGATTTGATGTCATGTTTGTGTCTGGCTGGCCCCGTAAATGGCTTTATCAGTACGAAATTTACTTTCATTTTTTGCATTTTCCTCGAACAATTTTCGCCAGCGCCTCCTGACAGACATAAATAAATTTTTCCAGCCGCGTCGGTAGCTCTGGGTAGCACGCAGCCGACAGAATCAAAATCCATTTGGCCTTCCAGACATTTCACACATTCGTTAGTGAGTGTGAGTGCTCGTAGTATCTGTATCTGGCAGGTGATCGGCGAGCGAATCTTTCGCCGGTCGGGGAATTACTTTCACTTTCGATGCAAAGGACTCTCCACCGTTGAGACTTTACAATTTGGGCTTTCATGATCTTGTTTAGCGTAATCAAACTTGGCAAAAAGCCATTATCATGTGTGTAACACATAGTAAAGCGCAGCTGCACGGGGAAAAATTATAAAAATGAATTTGATAATTGAGAAATCTTTCAAAAGATACGGAAAGAATTCTTGATAATATTGTATGACATTCTTATTCTTTATAGAGAGTATCTAAAGCTTTGGTAAAATCCTCTTCAAAGGATAAATTGATTAATAATAAGCATAATCTTCCCTTGTTTGAATGGCAACCTTTATTATTTTCAGTGTCTTGAAGACTGTGCCCACGACGGAATGGATTGTTCGCCGATTTTATCGCCTCGCCTCAAAGTCCGAATATTTAATTGATTGTGAGCGTGCGCCCATTGACTTTCGTCAATCAATTTCGATGGGTGATCGTTGATCGCTGATGCCTGGATGCTTGATCGCTGATCGGCAGGCGATCGTCGATTACTGATCTCGTTCAACTGCATTGATTAAGCCAGTGTCGTACGCCTTCACCTGTCTCTTTTGCCGGCATTCCTATCGCATTTTTTCGCTCTTTTTTCATTCATTTATTTAGACGCCTCTCTAATGAAAATCGGAAAACAAAAAAACCCTCTCTCGATTGAGAGAGACTGACGTGAAAAGCCGGTTATTGCCGGCATTTTTCTCTCATGTCTTGTTGCTCTTGCATTTGTTATTTGTTACTGATTATCTGGCGAAAAGGGGGTGAGCGAGGCCCAGACACAGACGTAGACGTGTAGACGTTTTGGCATCGTGCGGAGTGAAAAATGTTTGAGACGCGTAGGTGTCCAACTGGGAGGAAGGGGACGGGATCAGGCAGCAGCAGCTGCTGCTGCTGCGACTTTGAGTTATTATACACTTTTTGTTGTTAAACAAATTAATTTCAAATTCTTTAGTGAAAACCGAACAAACAGTTGTTTTTTGACTGCACTTTTGGGGGCGGCTGGGGAATTATTACATTTATTGTGGAATTTGTTGGTTAAATCTTAACAAGTGGTTACAGTAAAAGTTATACATATAGTTGTGTGGCTTTAAACAAAACTCCAAAGGTATTCAAATTATTCAATAAGGAAGTCAAAAATCTATTTATATTTATTATGTTTGTTATTGCTTCCTTTACCTTTAATAAATTTTATTGTAATTTCGATAAACAGCTTTATTCAGAGATACTACATCTGCATTTTGCATTACAAAATAAACATGTTAGCTAACTAAAATAAAGAAAAAACATAAAAATAAGCAATATCTTAACTACCGATCGAGGATCTTGGCATCACAATCTTTACACACAAAGTTCAATTGCTTTGGTGTGACCTAAACTCTGAACTGGAATCCACCCTCTGAGGCTTCCAAAAAAAATCCCACAAAAAATCCCCAGCTGCAATTGCAACTTTCTTTCGCAGCTTAGAGTACTCCTACTCCCCACCTACCCTCCCGATTTACCCTCTTACCGCCCACTCGCAAAGCTGAAGGCTCTGCCAATACTTCAACCACTTAGCAACTCGTGTGTGAGCTTAGTTTTGGCTGTACACTGTGTAAAAAAAACTATTTCAATTTAATTTAAGTAAATAATTGAATAAAACCTCAATAAAATATAATAATTTAATCACATTGCTTAAAACCTTTTAGATTAAATAATTTAACAATCATTGTACCAGAATCTTCCCTAAGCCCAAATCCAAAATTGCAAAACAATATATAGACAATGAAAAGTAAACAAAAACAACAATAAAATGTAATGTTTATTAATCAAATAAAGTACTTAACGGTCTCTTTTAAAGTTACCTTATTATCTTGTTGTGTAGGACGCTGATGTTGTGTGTGGCTGCTGCAGTTGCTGTTGTTAGTATTGATGTTGCTGTTGCCATGCCTCATTGTGTAAGCGCTTTGGGTTCGAAAACACTTTCGCATTACAAGTGTTTATCTTTCAATGGCGTTTGCTGCAGCAAGTGCAACAGCAACATCGATTGCAACTGCAACTGCAACTGATGTTGGCTTCGTTCAATTCAATTGACACTCTTGGCCCGCTGTAACCTTTTTGCCGTAGCCGTTGCACAAAAGGAGTCAAAACAATTTGCTAAACACACACGCATCAAAGACAATCGGCGGCACTGTCACTGTTTATCTCTTTCGGTTTTTTTGTTTGGGGCAAATTTGATTTTTATAGACCTTATTTGTTTACTGTCTGAGCTGAGCCTTCGCCTGAGCCCACGTTGCAGAAATTTACGATTAACAATTTCACTTTTCACTGCACTCGCAATTATGCTCGGCTTAATATTTGCACATATTTATTGGCCCAATGGCTCCAGCTTTTGGCCATCGATCGCTATCGCCGGCCGTAAACCATACGGGCGCAATAAACATTTTATATTCAAATATATATATCGTTAGATTTGCCAGATCATGCCTCCCATTTCCTCCATTCCGGTGCATTTCTGGGCCCGGTCCCACGCCGCATGCTAATGCTCCTGGCTGGCCAACAGATTTAGACATAAACCTGTCACAAGACCGCAGACAAGACCAAACCCCCAGACAGGCGTCGGGGACTGGGAACAACGGATTGGATAGGATCCGATTGGGATCCATTGTGGGGGCTAAAGCCGTTTCCGACACCTTTCCGCCACCCAACTGCAGCTGTGTCCCCGGGCAAGGGACACAGCGCGGCCACAGCCCACCAAAGAAAATCTTTTGGGGAAAACTGAAATATTATTAAAGAAGAAAACAAATTTATTTTCCCGCTTGCCTTGTGGGTGGAGAGCCTTGAATGTTATGGCACATAAAATTTAAATGCCTTTTCCCTATCCTTTTTTAACAAACCAAATTTTAATATTTACATTCGTTTGTTATTCGGTGACTTGGCCATGTGAAGCTAAGTTTGGAACAAACTAAGGTTTCCCTAATTAGTGAATTTCGATTTTCCTGCGGCCTTAACTTTCATAAAATTTAATTTGTTATTTTTTATGACACAATCCTATTGACTTTTACTAATTTTACGACAAAGGTAATAAAGGCATCATCATAGGAATGTGTTTAAATAATATATATATATTAGAAATGTATATTTTATCCAAAGTTTAACTATGTTATAATTTAGAATTATAATTTAATAAACACAAAACCTCTAGGTACTTAAATCCCTGAAAATGGGTATATAAAATATATATATATATTTGAAATCATGTAAAAAAATGGATAAATATTCCATTTCGAGAATTCGAAGATTTCCGGCCTTCTTGAAGGTTATTGCGAATAGCAATAGCCTATTTTAAAATTAGGTAGCCGGGAATTTTGGGTGAATGCATGAAATATGCTCTTGTCAGGCCCGAGCGCATTTGAAGCATATGCACTTCACGGGCTTTCCTTTCTGGCCATCAATTCGGCTTTACTTGAGGCGACGCACACAGCCGCCTTAGCTTTTCAGACAGACATGGCCAACACACACACACACACACACGCACACCCCACCAGGGCAGGCTGTGCGACAAGTTTGCCGGCAAAATGCAGGCTAAGTTTCAACTGCAAGTGCACGTCGGTGATTGCGAGACGATGCCGATGTCGATGTCTCGAGTGCTGAGGTAATGCTCTCCCATTCCATCGCATCGCATCTCATCTCTCCGGAGACTGCCTCTCGCTCTTTCTCTACTTCTCTCTGTGTGTCGCGGGAGCTCGTTTTCTCGGTGATATGGCGGCAAATATATCTGCACACTTGGACCACAATTACCTAGAGCCGACTCTGTAATACGTTCAGTTCCCATTTCGATTTCCAGTGGTGCGATCGTGCGCTCCGCTACCTCGCCGGTGGTGCCACCTCGTCCGCATCCTTACTCCCTGTTTGTGGGTGTCTTTGGGGATCGCGAATCGGAGCACCATTATCGAATATCCTAGTGATCCTTAAAAAGCTCTGGCGTGTGTGTGTGAATGTGCCTGCAGTGCACTTTGCCGCAAAACACTTGAATAAATTTGGATTTGTCAAGTAACCGCCGACACCAAGATTAGAAATAACAATACCAGGATAAAGTTGGGAAATACATTTCTTTAAATAGATATTTATATTTGGAATTTGATATTTATTTTAAATATTTTTTTATAATCCTTTTAAAGTTGAAAGAAAATGTATTAAGCTTAATTTCTATTGCAATTGCAATAAAAAATGAATTTATAAATATCCTTATTAATTTATTACATAAATTTTACTTTCGAGCAAGTAAATTTAAAAGTAAATATTGATTATAAAACTATTTTGTTAAAACAAAATTGAAAGGTTTGTTAAAAATCAATTTCTTATCTTAAAAAAATATAATAAATAAATAAATTAAAATTAAACGATTTTTTAATACAAATCCCACATTTATTATAATGTTATTTCTATTCCTGCTAAAAAAAAGTCCTCAAATAAAACAGCTGTGACCATGCTTAGGCAATATCCCCAAATATTTTGTTGACAATTTAAAGCCTAAAAATGATTTCGCATATCGATCGAGTAAATATGAATAATAGCTCTTAATTGCGATTATTTCCGCCAACACCTTCTGTTTGCCAAGTGGAAATATTGATTGTGGCTTTGGCATTTGGCTTAGGCGCTGGCTCAGTCTGTATTTGATCTGCCAACCGGATGCCCATTAAGCGAAACTGCCACCAAATATTTATAGTTTAGTTTTTTCATTGATTCAATAAGCGAGCCAAATCACTATTTGTTAGCCACCTCTGAGTTGTGTGCAAATTTCGGCGGAGAGTCAACAGAAAACGTACGATTTGTGAGGAACAAACACAAGATAGTTGCTCCTCGAATAATTACACCCACATTAGAATATTTTCTAAGCATCCAATGCGCCAGTGTTTATGCAGTTATGATTTAGTGCAATATTTTGTGGGCATAAAACATTTCAATGCTGCCCCGAGAATAAAAACGAAAGACACAATAAATATTTTTGGCTGCAGTCCAGACAAACATATAAAGATCTTTATATTGAGAACTGCAATCATATTTGTGTTTAGGTTTTCATTTCTATAATTTTGTTTTGGTCTAACTTCATTTGGTTTCTGGGTTAACAGTAGTAGGTCCATAGCCGGGCTTTTAATTACCGTAATTATTAATTAACTTAAATGAGCTATTAACTCACTAAAAGAGCTGATTTGTTTTGTTTACCTTATTAATGAAAATACAGTTTAGCTAATTGAAAGCGAAAAATGTTAACTAAGAAGGAAATTTAAATATCTTTTAATAATCAGAACACAAATTTCTGTTATAATCTTAATCTTAATCAATATTAATAAAAAATAAACCATAATTTAAAGTACATGTACATATTTTAAGAATACTTCGGTCCAAGTAATTCTCATCCTTTTAAAGTTTTCCCTCAATAATTATAAACTATATAAAGCTAGATTTCCTTTACTGTCATTAAAAAATTGCTGCCTTCATCCAAGTATTTTCACTTTTCGCACGCAGAAAAAACTAAAGCAATTTTCACATCGTTGCTGGAATATTTTGTGCTGTATACATATTAATTTATTCAAAATTCAGCCGAAAAGAAAAGCCAGAAATTCCTGACAAACTTGTAGACAAGTTAACCGAAAAAAAATAAAAAAGCAAGATGTAAAACGCAACTGCCGGAACGGCCAGGTTAACCCAAAATGCCTTACATGGCTTGACTTACTGCCCAGGCAGACAGTTTGAATGTGGCTGAGGCAGGCAAGTCATAAATATATATATAAGCATATAGATATATTCATACAGCCAGCCAGCTGGGGAGTTTTCCTTCTTCAGAGCCGGGAGTTGCAGGATTGTGGGCGTCGTTGACATGACTCGCGGCGCAGGCCAATAATTATTATAGAATACTTTGGTATAATAGGTGAATTTACATATGTTGGGCCGACACAAATGGGTGGCTTCTCGCGCCTTCACACAACAATTCGAGTTGGAGGCTGTTAGCCAAGATACTGCAACCAAAAAAAGTATCTCATATAATTCAGGCATTTCAAAAATATTTAAGGATTTTATTATCATTAATAGTAATTCAATCCGATAAGTTAAGAGAGTTTCCTATTGGTTTAGCTTTAAATTCACCATGGAAAGGCCTTCTCCAAATCCCACTCATATTTGAAAGACCAAGAAAGTCTCCTTTGGTTTTGGTGTAGCTACCTTTTGATACACTTTTCCCGTCAGCCGGCGAAAGAGGAACTAAACGGGATCACTTACTGCTGCCAATTTCGGTTAATTAGCTTGGGACCTTTAAACGAAAAACTGAAAGAGCTTAGGAAGAAAAGACCGGACCAAGAGAGACACTCTCTTGTTTATTATGTAATAAAAATGCATACAAATGTGCGCTAATTGTTGCATGTCGGCCCTCGAAAGCATTTTTTCTCACTTCGTTCGAACCATTTTTCGCCGCCTCGTGACGCTTTGAGAGGTTTGAGGTGGGCCAAGTCCACTCAAAGGTTTAATTTTTTTTTGTCCCTGCTGTCATCTCAAGTTTCCGGTTTGTAGCACTGAAGATGCAATGGAGACGACAGTACAGAGGCGTAAGGTGGTGTCTGGGGTATAAGTAAAACTGAATTTTTTTTATAAGATAAAATATGTAAATATGTAATATGTTATGGTTTAAATTATAACTCTTGTAAAGCTTATTGTTTTATTTGTATAAATGGATTAGATAGATATAAAAGCTCTTAACAAAATATTTATTTGTATTATCATTTAAGCTTCTAGGACCATAATTGTTATTATCATTATCTAAATTAGGGTATTAAGTATTCGAGTCTCGGCAACTTTTATTTGCTTAGGTCAGTTACTTCAATTTCAATTGCATTTTTATCTGTCTTGGCTGCTCGCTCGCTTGTTGATGTTTATACACGTCAAAAAGGCATTGTTGTTGAAATACTTTTTTGTTTATTTGATTTCGTATTTATTTGGACAAAATATTTCTCTTCTACACCATACAAACAACAATATTTATGGTAAACCAAGATTATTTGTTATAAATAGCTAAGCAAACTATTTAGTCTAATAAAATATATCTATATTAAGAGGCGATAGAGGCAATTTTAAGCTTAAACAGCCTCTTAAAATTTAAGCTCACTTGAGTTCTATAAACCTCACTATAACGAACAATCTGAACTAGATAAAACAGACTTTGCCAGCATCTTATACCTCATATTTGCATATTTACTTTGTCTTGTGCTCAAAGCCTTAATCCCAATAAAGTTCTTGTGACGGAAATGGGAAAACCCAGCGAGAGAGAAAGTAAAACGTCCCATTGCGACTTAATCTCCAGAATAAAGAAGCAGGAAATTCACACATATTCAACCATTTTAATTGGCAACAATAGAGCTGCAGCCATGACATAATATATGAACGTATTCCGTGCCATATGCATATATTTAAAAGAATTTACTCAGGCCCCCCTGTAAAGTCGCAATTAATTGCGCGAATTGTTGAAAGCGGTCAGTGACCAAAATGAACCAAAAAAAAAAAACTTTACAACATTGAAATGACGCATATATTTTGGCTATCTCGTAATTAAAATTATCTTGGTCTCAACTTGACATAATTATATCAACGTGCATAATTTATTTATAAACTGTCAACGCCCCCGAAATTGTTCACAATTATTTACCTTACGCACTCTTCACATTTCCTTGGATGGGATAAATATTGTATGCAAAAGCTGTCTGCTTAATTAGTTTGATGGCTTTTACATTTGCCCTGTCAGATCTTGAAACCATTTTTATACCCTTGCAGGGTATTATAATTTCAGTCAGAAGTTTGCAACGCAGTGAAGAAGACTTTTCCGACCCTATAAAGTACATATATTCTTGATCAGCATCAACAGGGGAATCTTTCTAGATATGCCAGGAAGAAATCAATTTTTTGGCCATTTTTGCAAAATTTTAGTTACATCATTAAAATTAGAAAAAATTTCCAAAAATTTTGGTTTCTTAAAATTTTTAATTTGGTATGCAGTTTTTTTTAATTAATCAAAACTAACACAAAACTGCTTTCCGAATCGAAATTAATGCATTTTTGGCTTAGTTATAAAATATTTTAATTGTTACCTGCAAGGGTATACAATCTTTGGCTGGCCAAAGTTAGCTTTCTTTCTTGTTACACCAAAAATCCGTCAAAATTGCAAAAATATATTTATTTGCAAGCACCAAGCACCACAATGACAAGATGTTGATAAATGGTTTTTCTATTTATAATGTATTTCTTGTTGTGGTTTCTAAATACCGAGTGTATTTGTTTTGAGAGGAATCTTGATTCTCAGATTGACAAGCGTTTTGAACTGTGAATTACCCCAAAGAATAATTATAAAATTCCCACTTACTGAAAGTCAGCTGATAAGATCGTTCAGAATTCATATTATTTCTGAGTTCGACGAGCAAAATACTCGGCTCTCGCACCTCTCCGCTTAGCTTTTTCACAGCTGCTGCTGCTGTTCGCTTCGCTCGTTAAAACAATAAAAACAAAACGTTCTCATTGTCACTTGTGGAGTTATTTGTTTTCCATATTTACATACTTCGCACCTCCGTCAGTAGTCAGTCGAGTATTATGGCTTGCTCTAGATATTTACCTCTCCGCTGCAATCAGCTGAATAAGACTCCAACGTGGCTGTTTAGGGGTTCTTACTTGCTTTGCGGATATTAAAGCCATCGCAGCACGGTCACAGCTGTTTGTTGTTTGATTTACCAAATACATTATCACATTTATCAACCGCAATTAGGGACCCAAAAATATATATCGAATGTAAGAAAAATGCTGCTACAATTCGTTATGAAGTTCATTTGTTGTGAGTTGAAAAAGCTGAAAACCAACCTGACCATGTTTCTAATATTCTTCTGGATTATATGGTTCTCGCAAATAATAGCCATATCAACGGTGTTCATGAGGTGGGATATTGATTGCTTGACATCATAATATTTCTATATGCAATTTGGTTTTAATTTTGTCAATATTATTATTTATATTTGCAGCTTTCCGGAGATCATCACTGAGCTGCCAACTGTCACAGTCACAGAGCTGCCTCTGGATCGCATCAAGAACCGCCTGGATTCGGTTATTCTGGATGATGTCCAGGCTCCTGCGAGCAACAAAAGCGACGAGGAGCAGCCGCCTTCACAGGATCATCCTCCGAAATTGCACGAGGCTGCCAAGGATGAGCCTCAAAAGGGTAAGAATACTCAAAATAACAAACAATTCTTCTTCAAATATTAAAATTACATCTTATCTGATTTCAGATGAGCAACTGCCGAAGATAAACGATCCTGGAGGAGGCCTCGAAACGGATGGATTAGCCACCCCAGAAGCTACACCGCCCTTTACCGATAGCAATGAGACCAGCGAAGAGCAGGCGCCCGGATTGCCCTCCAATGAAACAGAGGCAACAACGAATCTGACAAAGGCCAACGAGGAGGTGCCCATGCCCGTGTTTTCAGAGTGGACACAGAAGCAAATGGAGGCTGAGGCCAGCCGGGAGCAGGCCATTGAGCTGGAGCAACAGGTGGTGAATAATTCGGCCCAGCGTAGGAACAAAACGGGCTCCACGAGCCGGAAGCCACCGACGCTCAAGCTGCGCTCCAAGAACTACGCCTCGCCGGACTGCGGGGCCAAGATTATAGCCCACAATTCGGAGTCCAAGCACACGGACCATGTGCTCACCCAGTCCACCGATGAGTACATGCTGAGCCCGTGCGACCATCGGATTTGGTTCGTGGTGGAGCTGTGCGAGGCCATTCAGGCCCAGAAGGTGGACGTGGCCAACTTTGAGCTCTTCAGCTCCTCGCCCAAAAACTTCACGGTGGCCGTATCGAAGCGCTTTCCCACCAGGGAGTGGAGTAATGTGGGTCGCTTTGCGGGCGAGGACAAGCGCACACTTCAGACCTTCGATCTGCATCCGCATCTCTTTGGGAAGTTTGTGCGGGTGGACATCACCTCGCACTACGCCGCCGAGCATTACTGCCCCCTTACGCTCTTTAGGGTATTTGGAACCTCCGAGTACGAGGCTTTCGAGACTGAAATCCGGCCGGGCGAAGATCTGGATGACTTCTACGATGACTTTGGAGCTCAAGAGGGCCAGAAGGCAACCGTGGTGGGCAGCGGTGGCATCTTCCAGAGCGCCTCCGATGCGGTGATGCAGATAGTGAAGAAGGCCGCGGAGGTCCTGGTGAAGCCGACAAAGGCTCTGAAGTGGCAAGAAGAATCGATGCTCTGCCGCACGCCCGCCTTTGGAGCCTACAGCTGCAGCAACTGCAACAGCACCCTCGTGGAGAGGATCAACAGCCTGATATCCTGCCAGTTCCAGCAGCTACAGGCTCTGCTAAGTCTCAGTCGCTTGAGGACCGATCTACTGCAGAGTCGCGTGTGCCAAGAAGATTTCGGCATTAGCCTAATGGTGGATGCGAATTCATCGAGCAAAATGGGCAGGCAGCAAAGCTATTTCCTCAGCATGCTGCCGACGGAGCACCTTGGAGCCATGTGCAAGCTCATCGAGGCAGAGCAGAATGTCTCCGATCACCACCAGCAGACGGCCATGAAGCACCAGGTCAGTCCGCCCGAGCAGCTGCAGGATAATGCCACATCATCGGGCGTTCGTCAGGATTGTGAGGCGAGCGAAGGAGGAAGCCCGGAGAAGAAGACCCCGCCCCAGGAGCCGGCCTCAACGCAAAGCCCGGAGTTTGTGGTGCCTGAGACTAGCCAGGAGATGCCTTCGTTGGAAATTCAGCCATCGACATCCAGCGAAACTGTTTCCACCACCACCAATTCCACGCCAGCCGATGTGAATATATTCAATGTGCCAGTCGAAGCCGAGGAAGTGGTGGTCAAGGAGCAACTACCAGTTGCCCCAGAGCCCACTATTCCAACCACCCTGGAGCCCAGCGACGTGGAGACCTCATCCAGTGCGCCGTCAATTAGTGCAGGAGCTCAAACCTCCAGCGAAGCGCCGGCCAATGGCGATCTTGTCATCGAGGAGGGAAATCCTGCCAATTGGGAGAGCATTGATAATCTCCTGACCACCACCACGGTGGCGTCGATAACCGCTGGCGGTGGAGCAGCCGCCGCTGCGGCTGCAGTTGTAAGTGGCAACGGCAATTTGGGTGTGGCGGGCGCTGGGGCTGGAGGCGCAGCAGCTGGATCTGGCGTAAATCTGCAGCAGAAGCTGACAAATGGCGCCCAGTCGGAGAGTGTGTTCATCAGGCTCTCGAATCGCATCAAGGTGAGTGTTTTTGAGTGGGAATCATCTCTTTCTCTTCACTCCTGTGCGTCATCCGTTGGCGTGGTGAGGAAAATAGAAATAAACAAAAAATCGAACTAGCAACTAGCCCAGGCAACCGCCCACACAGACTGTGTGGAGTGTGGAGCCGCAGAAACCTTCACAGGAAGACAGAGGCAAAATTATACGCTTGCCAAGAGTCCTATAATTATGGTAACCAGGATAGTATTGTCAAAAGGAGGCACTGATTTCATTGAGTTGAAAACCTACAATAAGCTTATGATGAGCTGTGAACCCAAAATCATTATCTACCCTTTTGCTCAGTAGTTTTCCATAAGTTACCATGAAAATAATCATGGGTTTCTCCGATGTTTTCACTGCTTTAAAAGTAAAGTTCTGCTTTATATTTTAACAAAAAAGACTAAACCATTTTTTAGGGTATTTCCCACGTCGACTTCCCGCTGTGCCATTCTCTTTGTGACTTGTTTATAGTCTACTTGCGTGCTGGCTGCTCATTACAAGCGCCAGGCAGCCACTTCCCGTTTGGACTCCGCCCAATGGGCTCCATCCTTGTAACAGTTCTGCCAGGTTAGCCAGTTTGCTACCTTGCCGACCGACGTCATCAACATACATATGCGAACCCATTCATATCCCTACAATTAAAGCTACACAAGTGAAAAGTGATACTAGTTTTGCAAAATAATCCCTTCAAGTTCAACTATATTCGGGGTTTTCCTTTAATATTTTTGCTTATTTTGTTTAATACATTTTTGTGTACAATTTTGTAGACAAATTATCTTCATATTTTAAATAATTCTATTAAATAAAATTCAAGTATAATTCACATTTTTTCTCTGTGTACACCCCCTACACAACATTCGCTAACCGCTGGCATTGGACAACGCTTTCTGTCTTCCACAGGCGCTCGAACGGAACATGTCGCTGTCGGGACAGTACCTGGAGGAGCTCTCGCGGCGCTACAAGAAGCAGGTGGAGGAGCTGCAGCAAACGCTGACGCAACAGACGCTGACCGTGCGCCAGCTGGAGGACCAGAGTCGGCGCTACGTGGAGCAGGAGCAGCTCTTCCAGCAGCAGAGCGCCGAGCTGGCCGGCGAGGTGCGGGCGCTGAGCTACCAAGTGCAGGCCTGCATCCTGGTCATCATCATCGTGGGCACCTGTATTTTTCTTATGCTTGTCCTGGGCACCGTCTATTATCGCAAACTACGACGTCAGCAGCTACACCTGAAAAAGGAGCAAGGCGATCCACCTGTAGCACCAATTAAGCCCAAGTTGGATCGACGCAAGTCCTACGAACAGATGCTGACCCTATCCACGCCCAAGCAGCGACGTCCCAGCGAGGAGGCCATGCTTATTCTGAAGGAGTGCGGCGATAGCAACGCCCAGGAGCTGGAGCGGCAGCAGGACGACCCTTCGAACAGACAGCGCAAGATTTCCGTGTGCTACGGCAGTAACAACAACATTGCCGCCAATATGCTCAGTGCCGGTGTCCGGAGCTCCCTGCACAGGCGCAAGGGGGCCAAGCACTCCTGGCACAGCAGTCTGGACACCACTGAAACACCATACGGCGAGCAGGCGGACAAGTTCTTCGATGTGGACACCCTTAAAAGCCAGAAGCAGAGCTCCGGGAAGGCGGGCAAAAAGAAATCATTGCAACAGCAGCTGGGCTTCAAGCGTCAGGAGTCTGCGCCGGCGAGCTTCACGCAGACTAAGCTGGCCGAGGAACCCACTACGCAGAGTGACTTTGACGAGAGTCTAATGCTGGACGACGACGACCTGGCTAACTTTCTGCCCAACAGCGATTTGGCGTACAATGAGTTCATGCCCGAGGGTCCCTCGGGATACCAGATACTGGACACGGTGGACGGAGGCGGCAAGCCGGTGAGCAAGGAGCAGCAGGGCACTAAGAAGTCACGTCGCCTCTCCTCGCCAGCGTTTTTCAAATCGCCATTTAGCAAGAGCAAGAACAAGGGCTACGCCTTCAATAATGGCATCAAGAACAGCCACTCGGTGCACGAGCCCACCTCCTGGGAGTGGTACCGTCTGAGGCGGAGCGAGAAGCATCAGCAGGTGAAGCTAGCCAGCAAGAGCCTGCCCAGCGCCAGCTTGGACAGCTCCTCGCTGTCGGAGGTCAATTTTCCACTCAATACCAATGCTACCGCCACGCAGAACTCCTTCCGGATACTCGGCGAGGCCATTCTCTCCTCTGGCGAGGGCAGGGTCACGCCGAACGGCAATGGGGTTGGTCTCGCCAGCAGCAGCAGCGGGAGCGGCAGCGGAGGCAGCACCACCTCGTCAACCACCAAGAAGAAGCAGCGCGCCTTTAACAACCTATTTCGCAAGGCCTTTGATTTTTAGCTAGGATCCAGTGATTTCCCATTTGATAATTTTAGATTTTTGTAATTACGAAGTTCGGTGGCCCCTACATTGGTGTTGCAAAATTAATTCTACATGTTGTGTACAAATAAATTGTTATTATTTTTTTTGAAGATTTTCGAAGAAGAGGAGGCACGAGAAGCTCGAGACGGAATGATCAGAGTTCCTTTTTTGTGTTGCAGTGAAATGCAAATGACTGTTAAGCGAAAAACAACAAATTTAAGTATAGTACTTATGTATATTTTGTAGTCCGCTTGCTTGGCGTAGCTTAGACCCAGCTAGGTTATATTCCAGGCCTCGATATTCTTGCTATATATGTTCGCCCAATCCCACGATTATGTACGTACTTTAAGTGAACGAAACATCTGCAAATTATTGCCACATTTAGTTTGTTATTGCTAGCTATTTCTACATACAATTAGTTAATTAGTTTAGTCTTTATTTATAAATAAACATATAATTAACATTTATTTAAAAACACGGCCTGTCTCTTCTCTATATGATTGTTCTATATATAAGATGATTATATTTTCAACTCGCCCAGAAACTCTGCCACCTCGAGGGCATCCTCGTTGGCCAGCTTGGTCTCCCTAACGGCACTGTTCAGAGCCCTGCCAGCGGTGCCCAGACTCTTCTTCCAATGCTCAACAGTTTTGTACTTGGCGTCGTTGGCGCAGTAGACAATCTCATTGATATCTTCGTCTAATTTGTAGGTACAAACGGCTGGGAAAACTTTATGCAAATTGTCAATGGCTTCGCTTCGCAGGGCTTCGTCGCGACACACCAGATTGAGCATAAATAGACCCTTCGGGCCGATGATCTCCTTGATGTGCTGCAGGACTTCATTGGCCAGGAAGCTGGGGGGTGGACAACTCATGCCCAAGCTGAGATCCTTGCTGTCCACATCGAACAGAACGGCATCGAAGTGAATATCTGGAAATCATTTCATTTAATTTTATGAAAACTTAAAACTTCAAGTAAAAAATAAGTAAAAAACCCACCTTCATTGCGACAGCGCTCCACAAAAGCCAGGCCATCGTCAATGACCACATGGAAGCGCTTATCCTGTTTCAGCTCGAAATACTGCTCGGCCACCTCCAACATGATGGGATCAATTTCCACAGCCGTTATTCTAGTGTGACTGCAAGGGAAACGTATTGAATTAATAAAGTAACCCCTTAACTTCATTAAAAACTCACGGTAAAGCGGCATGAAGAAAACTGCACAGGCCGCCGCCTCCCAGGCCAATGACAAGAACATCTTTTTGCACATCTTTTTTGGGATTCTGCAGCGTCGTGGCCAATTGGACTCCCACGGACATGTAGAGGTGGTGTTGGCAGGCCAAGTAGCCAAAGTCGATCTTCTTTCGTTCCTTATTGCCCTTGATTTTTACTTTAAAGGAAATTCATTATTAAAGTGTTCAAGTTTAGGCCTATGCTGCATACTCGTCTTAACCAAAGCCTCCGACTGCACCACAAACTGATTGCTGAGGAATATCAGGCGTCGCAGGGTTTTGTCGTTGGCCTCCACTTCCTCGATGCGGAAATCTCCCGATATTTTGGAAAATCCACAAATTAAGGTCTCTCTCTTGCCCACATCGGAGCCCAGCGAGAGGTATGGAATCTGTTCGCTGAGACCAGCTGGGGACAGGTTTTTTATGCTATCGGCCAGCTCAGATTTCACTTCATCAAGGGTACTGTAGACTTGGTCGCGATGCAGGGTTACCACAGCCAGTCGCTGGAATTTGGCCGACTCCTGAAGCTTTCTCCTCCCTGCAGGCGTGGCAAATAGCCACTCCACCTCTCTTCCCTGGGGAACAATGAAAGCCGCATACTTGCCGAGACCTCGGGCTGGCGGCTGGTCCAGAATGTGGATGGTATAGCGAGGGGCTGGTTCCGAGGGCCGATGCAGATCCATGGTCACCTCATTGTGTCCGGCAATGTTGGATCTGGCCAATCCGTTGCACACCAAAGCAGCCTTTTGCACCGAGGAAACGGCATTGATGAGCTCCTTAGATGTGCTGAATCTCTGCATCTTATCGCTGCCGAAGCCAAACTCTAGAAGCTGGAAAACAGCCACTTGTTAGTATAGTTATTGTAATTCTAATAAGAAAACTATTATGACTTACAGGCATGGGAAGGCTTTTGAACTTGGTAGCTATAACCACAAAGACTGGCATAGTTAAGGCATCGTCGGAACTCTTCTCCTTGTTGGCCTGCTCCACTCCCAGGCTGTGAACGATTCGCAGCATGCAATTATTTCTGGGCATAAACTCCAGCAGAAAGTTCAGGATGTGCTCCTGCAGCAGCGATATGCACACATAGCGACCTCCATTTCTAAACATAAAAAGGAGGCACATTTACTTTAAACAGTTAGTTTAGAATAATAACATGCAAACGAACCGCATGGTCCTCAGGATCTCCTTGAAGTAGTTCTCCACCACCTGCTTGGTTTCCTGGGCATCGTCCACAAACAGGGCATCCAGGGTACCCTTGTCCAAGGCCACCGAGAAGCTGTCGTCCGCAAATGTCATCGCTGTGGCATCCATTTGCAGGAATTTCATATCTGGTCGGGATTTGGCATTCAGGTCCAACATTTTCTTCACAGCAACGGGAGAGATGTCGATATTTGTGATGTCCCTTTGATAAATATGTAAGTGAATAATAACAATTATAAGTTTGAACTTTATAGGAACGATGAACATCATCCTCCTCCGTCAACTTAATAGTTTTTCGCGACAATTTGGTGGGGGATTGCCTTTGCCTCACACCGCACATCCTTACCGAAATCCCGTGTCGTACATGTCCATGCTCAACTTGGAGTTGCCGCATCCCAGCATCAAGATCTTGTCCGCCGGCTTGATGTACTTGTGTATCTGATCGCACAGCTCCAGATATTCGCCATACCTTTAATATAATTATTTTAAAATACGCAAAAAACACATGTTGCTTGCTGTGGAGAGTCGCTCCAATAAGTAATTTCTAGAATACCTACCACTCGAAGGCCTTCTCTCCACGCTTCTTGAAAAACTCGTTCCAGTAGTCTGTCTGGGCGAATTCCTCGCGAGTTTTCGGCAATAAATTCATTGTTTAATAACAAAAAATAAACAATAAAGCGGCAAAATGTGCAGCGCTCGGAAAGTGCAGTGTGACCGCCTGCTATTCTGCTTCTATACAAAAAGTACCAAAATATCCCAAAATGGCCACGTTCCCCTGCGAATGTCATATCCAGCGGAAGAAGAAGAACATCAACACGTGCCGCTTACTTTTGTTTTTCTCGAATTGCTGAAGAAAAATGGTTAAAACTAAGCGCAAGGCCGCACCTCCGCCTGTGGAAGAGGACTCAGACAGCGATTCCAGCTTTTCTGAGTTGGGGCCCGAGGACGTGGAGTTCCATGACGAGGAACCAGACAGCAGCGACGATGAAGCCCCATCCACGAGCAAAAAACAGCCAAAAGCGGATCAGGATGCAGCAGACGCTGACAAAGAGGGCCAGAATGAGGATGATGACGAAAATGAAGATGATGACGACGAGGAAGAGGAGGATGACGATGAAGAGTTCGACAAGACGCCGCGCCTGCCAGTTCTCAATCCTCTCAGCTTAATGCGAAACAAGGAACAGCGCATGGCGCTCTTCAAAAAGATGAAGAAGGAAAAGCATAAGAAGAAAATGCAGGAGCGCCGCGCCAGACGCAAGGCCGGACTTCCTGCCAATCCTGGCCACACGATCGAAAGCCTGCGCGAGAAGGACCAGACAGAGGTGGCCAATCTGAACGACTCGGACAACGAAGAGCTGCAAAAGGAGCTGGAACTGGACGATTTCAGTTCGTACTTCGAGCGCTCCTATGAGCCCAAGGTGCTGATCACCTTCGCTGACAATCCTGTGACCAAGACGCGCAAGTTCGGCCTAGAACTGTCGCGTATTTTTCCAAACGCCCTGGTCAAGATCAGGAACAAGTCGTCAGTTAAGAAGATTTGCAAGAGCGCTGAGCGCGAGGAGTTCACCGATGTGGTTATTGTCAACGAGGATCGCCGGAAACCAAATGGCCTTCTGGTCATCCACTTGCCCAACGGTCCCACCGCCCACTTCAAGCTGTCCAATGTGAAGCTGACATCGGACATAAAGCGCGATCACAAGGAGATCACAAAGCACCGACCGGAGGTGATTCTCACAAACTTTACGACTCGTTTGGGTCTGACAGTGGGCCGCATGCTGGGCGCCCTGTTCCATCACGATCCAGAGTTTCGAGGCCGTCGCGCCGTGACGTTCCACAACCAGCGCGATTATATATTCTTCCGCCACCACCGCTACGAGTTCACCAAGGAGGGCAAGCGCGTTAAGCTGCGGGAACTGGGACCGCGATTCACCCTGAAGCTGCGTTCCCTGCAGGAGGGAACCTTCGACAGCAAGACGGGAGACTACGCCTGGATCATCAGCAACAAGCGGCATGCCATGGAGTCGCGCAGACGCTTCTTCCTTTAGCTGGATTTCCATGCTTTGTATTTAGTTATAATGGTAACGTAAATAAACCAAAAGATAATACAATTGACGACTTTTCTTGAGGAGAGTTGTAACCAAAAGCGACCGCCACATTGTTTCGTCGGGAGTTAAATAAAATACAAATTGCTTAGCCTAAATGTGCAACACTCAACAGTTAACCAATTGGCACACCACGAGACGAACGGTCTCCGCCACCGACTACATGGTGGGGCACTGGGGATTGGGACCGCCGACACCGGCAACAGCGGCTGTGGGATCGGCGAAGGGCAGGTCGCCGCCCGTCTCAGCCAGAATCTCTGGCGGAGGCTGTCCATAGTCCTGCAGCTTTCGCATGTCGTCCAGCACCACGCGGAACTTCTCCCGCTTCACGGCGGCCGAATCATCAGGCTTCTCGCTCTGTAAATGCCCCTCAATCACCTTGTACAGCTCCATTTGTTTCTGGTACCTGCAGAGATCGGATTTCACAGTTAGTGTTTATTCGTGGATTATAGCTTTTCTGCGCTCACCTCTCCTTGTCCTCCGCCGACAGCTTGGCGTCGTTCTCCTCAAGGTACTTCGGGTACTTCTCCAGCAGCTCCCGAATGCTGGGCAGTAGGATCTCCGCAGAGAGCAGGCTCTGCATCATGCCCTCCATGAAGGGCAGGAACATGTTGCCATCGGCCTCGCCGGACTGTTAAGAATAAGTTTAATGATTACTTGGCGGCTCAGGAGAAGCATTAAGCTAGTTAACGTACGCCGTCGAGGTTCAGGGAGCCAAACATGCTGGCAATGTCGTTCTCGGATGCGGGCGCGCTCAGGTTTTCTGATCCCTCCTGCAGACCCTTCAGGGCCTGCGAAATGCTGTCGGAATACTTGGACACGTCCTCGTCGGTGGCCGAGTTTTCGCCGCTCAACGTGAGGGCCGCTGCCTCGGCCATCTTCTTGAACCCGGCCATGATCTGGTCAGGGTCTTGCGGAAGCGGTGGAATATCGCCGGTAGGTGTGTTAGGGCCACCGAAAAGTGTGTTCATTCGATCGGCCAACACCTTGGCCTGCTCACTGTAATGCGGCGAAAGGTGAGAATACAAAGTTCAATTGATGGCACACATTACTGGGCTTTCGAGATGAGGCAATCCGCGTGACTCACATGAAAAACGCATCAGGGTCGTCAGAGCCCTCGGCTCCCTCAGTGGCTGCTCCATCCGCGGCCTTGGCCTTCTCTTCCTTGTCGCCCCCACTGCCGCTCTTGTCGAAGTCCTGCAGAGCACCTGTAAAGATTCACAATCGCAAGGTTTGCGAGGCAAAGGGGGCGTTATATAATGGGTTTCGGCAAATTACCGCCAATGCGGCGCGTGGCCAGTACTCACTGTCCAGCAGGTCGTTTAATTCATCTCCGCTTTTCTTTTCCTCGGACATTGTGTAATTTTAATTAAATTGACTGCAGGTTGGTTATTTCAGGTGAAGGCTAGAGATGTGGAAGCAACGATGTTTCTATCGATATCTTCCATGTATTCATCGATTAGCGGAGCTACTCCCTCTGCGGTAACTGGTCACATTGAGCCATATTGCACGGTTGGGACGAACTTTTGGGACAACATTTGAATTGATTTATGAAGTGCTCTTTCTTATGAACCAGGAGATATTGTAAGGAGGCTCGGTTTTAGAATAAATTGTTAGGCGAGTCGATTTAACCTTGTCTGGCAGATAAAAATCTTTAGCCATTTTATTTTAATTTTATATTTCATAAAAATTGCAAAAAAATAATTAACAAACTAGAAAGAGAGCTAACTTTGGCCAGCCAAAGTTTGTATATCCTTCCAGGTAACAATTAAAATATATCATAACTAAGCCAAAAATGCATTAATTTCGATTCGGAAAGCAGTTTTGTGTTAGTTTGTTGTTGTGTCCGCCGTATCGAATATCGATAGGTTGGGCATGGGCAGCACAGGTTGTAGGGCTGCCAACTTGGCCAGAGTCGAAAAGGGGTTATTAACCCGATAAAGAGGAATAGAAAACCTAACGGAGTTCGAATGGCGTGGGTTTTGATCTTCACTGCCTCCGTTAGGTTTGAGCGAAACGGAAACTTCGAGCGCGAGACCGTGGTGCGACGACGGCTGCCCGTCGGGTTGGTGTGTAAAACCGAAAATTAATATATAATCGACCGCCAAAATATTGTTTTAAGAAAATGAAGTGAAGATAGCAAAAAGAAAAGGCAAAATGTGAGACAGCAAGAAGATAAGGACCTGGGAAGCTGGATCGGCGAACCATAGAGGTGAGTGGTCAGGGACCAGGCAGGCAGATAGGAGAATATAAATATTGTGTTCTTAAATATAGAAGCCGACCAGGACCAGGTTCCAAAGGAGGAACGCCAGGCCAGGATCCGGGCCTGGCGAAATTTTTTTTCTTCCGCCTATTTTTTTGTTTTTATTGGCGTACAATACCTTCTTTTGTGGCCGTATAAGTTTTGGTGCCGGCGCGGCAATTGTTTTATGTCCGCACAAATTTTTTGGCGCCGCAGGATATATTTTTTTTGGACTGAGCTAAATGGTCGAGTTTCCGTATTGGTCCCGTTGGTCTTGGCTGGCCATCCAAACAGCACGTGTGCCCATATTTTGTCCCGCGACTGTGGTCGTAACCTCGCCGGCACAGTACCGCCTACTTGAGGACCGACACGCCTACAAAGGGGCGGCAACGGGAGCCACCCCAAGGCTTCAATAAGAGTTTTTTTTTGTTTAGAGTTAGTGGTCGTTTAGTTTTTTTTTTAATTATTTATGGCATTGTTTTATATATTTATTTAGTTATTCAGAATAATCCCATTATTTGTTTATTTATTGTTATTATTTTTTTTTTAATTATTTATTTATTTATCTATTTATTTATATGTATTCATTTTCGTTATTTATTATTGATAATTTTATTTGTGTTTGCCTAGCTTTTGTTTTTGTGTTGATTTCTTGGTTCGAGTATCGACTTCGCTTTCGGAATATTCTTCACCCCCCTTTTTGAGCGCTCAAACGGGTAGGCCAAGGAATTCGCTTGTTGCAGTATATGGTTACTTGTGATTGTTTAAATTTTGGAAAAACAAAAAGAAGAGTTAGACAAGGGCAACATACATATAAAAACCAACACTTGTAATTCTGAAAAAAGTTATGATTTTTATTAAAATTTATGGGTAAAAGGAGCATAAGGTAGTCCTTTTTCTTTTTGGGGAGGAGGAAGAGAACTATGGCGTGAGGTGATTGAAGGTGCGTTAATTTTGAAATAGGGGCAGCTGCATAAACAGTTCCTGCCAGCAGCCTGCAAAGGATGGGAGGGAAAGGCAGGGGAGCTCCAAAGGACATCCAGGAGTCTCCCAGATGACTGATCGTTTCTGAGTATGTATGTGTCGTTTAGGTGAATGTTTCGTTCAGTTCGAAGTTGTGCAAGTATTAGTGCTGTGTAACGTCTCGTCTATGGCGGGATGTTAAAAAAAAAAAAAAAAAAGAAAAATTTATCTGTTACGTGTGTAAGTGGGCCGGGCCAAGAACCCATGCCTGAGGGGGAGCTAGCCGAGGCATGGCCCAAGCCGATGGCTGCACACGCAGGACCTTTTTAGGGTCATAACATTGTATTCATTTAAAAAACTGCATACCAAATTTAAAGTTTTAAGAAATCAAAATTTTTGGCCATTTTGCCTTATCGAATTTCGCAAAAATGGCCAAAAAATCGATTTCTTCCGATTTCTTCTACAAATGTAGAATTTTTTACATTTTTTTAAATATTTTAACTGCCAAATTTGAATTTGAATTAAACTGGCAAATTTGAATTTGAATTTAACGACGATCAGTTTCAGTGTGCCCAGGTGCAGTTGTAAAATAACACCTAAATTTGGATTCAAAAGGTTTGAGTCTCCGCTAACTTGCACCTGCTCCTAAATGGTTTGGAACATGGACTTTTTATAACAGTTTATACCAGTTTTCAGTTGCTTGCTGCTGATTTCTGTTCGCCTGTTACCCCAGTTTGGGAAACGGGCAATTTGCATGGAAATGTTCGGAAATTTGGATGGGCTGCTGTAGGGATGTTGTTGTAAAAAGGTTGTTGTTGCCATAAGCTGTTGTCGGCAACAAATAGGTATAAATGCATAAAATGAAATAAAACAGTTTATACCAATGATTATTTTTGCCCAAATGTTTTTATAACAGTTTATACCAGTTTTCAGTTGCTTGCTGCTGGTTTCTGTTCGCCTGTTACCCCAGTTTGGGCAACGGCCAAATTGGATGGAAAATTTTTGCTCACTTGCATGAGTGATGCTCATCTGCATCAGTGATGCTCATCTGGCTATATTTCAATATTGGAGGTCAATAAAGTCGGGCTTAATGTCAGTGATGCGCATGTTTATCAGTGATGCTCATCTAGCTATTTTTTTGCATTATTGGTAGAAAATTGCATCTCACTAGTTGCCAGTGATGAGTATATCACTGATGGAAGTGAGCATCACTGATTGAAGTGAGCATCACTGATTGAACTGAGCATCACTGATGGAAGTGAGCATCACTGATTGAAGTGAGCATCACTGATTGAAGTGAGCATCACTGATTGAAGTGAGCATCACTGATGGAAGTGAGCATCACTGATGGAAGTGAGCATCACTGATGGAAGTGAGCATCACTGATGGAAGTGAGCATCACTGATGGAAGTGAGCATCACTGATGGAAGTGAGCATCACTGATGGAAGTGAGCATCACTGATGGAAGTGAGCATCACTGATGGAGGTGAGCAAAACTTTTCATTCAAATTGGCCGCTTTCCAATCTGAGGTAACAGGCGAACAGAAACCAACAGCAAGCAACTGAAAACTGGTATAAACTGTTATAAAAACATTTGGGCAAAAATAATCATTGGTATAAACTGTTATATTTATACCTATATGTTGCCGACAACTACAGCTTATGGCAACAACAACCTTTTTACAACAACATCCCTACAGCAGCCCATCCAAATTTCCGAACATTTCCATGCAAATTGCCCGTTTCCCAAACTGGGGTAACAGGCGAACAGAAATCAGCAGCAAGCAACTGAAAACTGGTATAAACTGTTATAAAAAGTCCAAGTTCCAAACCATTTAGGAGCCGGCGCAAGTTAGCGGAGACTCAAACCTTTTGAATCCAAATTTAGGTGTTATTTTACAACTGCACCTGGGCACACTGAAACTGATCGTCGTTAAATTCAAATTCAAATTTGGCAGTTAAATTCAAATTCAAATTTGGCAGTTAAAATATTAAATAAAAATTTGTTTAATTCTAAAAAACAAATATAAATAATAAATATAAAAAATCTAAAAAATGTTAAAAATTAAAAAAAAAATTATTTAATTCAGAAAAATTTTAAAAATTTAGAACAATTTTTTAAAAATTTAGAAGAATTGTAAAACATCTGAAAAAATGTTTAAAATTCAGAAAACAAATTTACAAATTTAGATTTTGCTTTCAAAATAATTAGATTTTTCCCCAAACGATCCCAAATAAATGCCGCCTTCACAAAAAAATTGCACATTGATTTCACCATCTTTTATTGATTCATATTTGTGTGTTCCATCAATTACATTTACGTATTTAAATTGCATTTATAAATATTTTAATTATTTACGCCTGCTGCAGGGTTTTAACTAGCCCGGAGCCAAGATCCGATCACCGTCCTCCACTGCCATCGGGTTGAGATCTGTCATCCCAGCTGCTCGCTCCTCCAGCTTCACCTCTGCCGATCAGGTGATCATCAATCAACAATTACAATGAACTTGATGAACTTGTGCTTCCCAGATCCCTGCGCACGCTCTCGTTTTCGCTATTGGAGTGCTGTAAATATAAGAAATAAAGCTATGTAAAATTAAATTAAATTATAGATAAGTTTTTACGAAAAACTGAGTAAGCAGTTTTGTTAAGCGTAGAAATCCCAATTCAGAACAGCTTTCCGAATTGAATTTCGCATTTTTGGCTTAGTTATGAATCTTTGAAAATTAGCTTTTTGCTCCTTTTTGTGTAAAAAAAATTATATAAAAATGACAGGTAAGTATTTCAATAAAACTGAGTGAGCAGTTTTGTTAAGCTTAGAAAAACTTACTTAGAACAGCTTTCCGAATTAAATGTCTATACATTTACCGATCGCTTCTATGGCAGCTATATGATACAGTTGGCCGATTTTCATAAAATGTGTACCCTAAGTACCGACTAGTATATCCCAACTTAGCAACAACCGCTTATACATCCCTCTTTTCGCAAACAAAATGAGACAATCCAAGGACATTAGTCAAAGATTATCTAAAATAATCACCCAAAATATTTACGGTTGTTCTGCGAAACACCACACACAACACACAGCAACTCTCCGGGCCATGCACCTTGCTGTGCATGGACGAAGATCGGCGACCAAACTGCGACCAGAAACCAAACCGCACATAGCGGAGTGCTGAGTGCTGAGCGTTGAGGGGTCGCAAATCCGCCAAGGTCATTCTTTAACGGCGACTATGATGCGCGACCAATTCCGAAACCAGGACGTCACACCCACCGTGGACAGGGCATATGGATTTTGCAGTAGGGAGTCCACTCCCGCCCGAAGGTCATCGGGAAAAAGAGGAACCCCGCTTGCTTTTTCGATTCCTCTCATATGGTAAATTGGCTGGGCTGGCTGTTTTTCAACTTTAACCGCACGGTTTACCAGAAGAGCAAGACGAATCTGCGATTTGGTACGCCCACGCAGGGCAGCGCAGTATTGTGGTAAATTTGTGTGTTTCTCCCTCCACTTGGGGCGGAGTTTTCTCGGATTCGGATTTCCCTGAACACAGTATACAGCGAGGGCGGAGCTTCGTCTGAAATAATGCATAATTTGGTGTTTTATTTGAGGCTTAGGGAGGGTCAACCGGCTGGAAAAGGAAATTTCACTTTTTTATGACTTGCCCTATTTTTTTTTACATATTTGCATTCTCTGACCTTAAGAATATTCCTACATATTTTCCATTTTTCTCTTCTTTTAACCTTTAACTTTATTTCATTTGTAACCAGAAAAATCTACCTTTTTAAAGCCAAACAAACCGTTTTCTACGAGCCAAGGGAGTAACCTACTATCCCAAACCCAATACAATTGAAAATGTCGCTCAAATTTGACTTTCCCAGAATCTAAGCAGTTCGAAAAGTCAAGACAACCGTCAAGAAGTCAAAACAAAAGTCGAAAACGTAAAAACCCCTTCGCTGGCCAAAACAATACCACTCACACCCGTTCCCAATAAAACGAAACTCGCTCTTTTTTGACATAATTTTTAGCTAAACAAACGAATTGCCATAAAAGTTGTTTATTCGGATATAATCGGTCGCTGGACTTATGGGTCTTACCTGAACCACCAGAACACGCACGCTATGATTCCGCAGAAGAGTCCAAGCAACGGAACCCCAGATTCGAACCGTCATAAAACAGACATCAGGATCCGGATCCTCTTTCGCATTTTACTTCCTAGCCAGCACACACACACATTTTTTTTTCGGGAACTTTGCGAGGATATACAACCTTTCCATATATTGTACATACATTTATTGGCTGTGATTTCACGGTCGCTGATCGCAGCGTTTTTATTTTTTCGACTCTTCAGCATCCTTCCAGCGAAGGAGGCGCGATTTTACGATCCACTGATCAGGGCATAATGGATTCCGCGATTGTTCAGTAATGGCAATAATTGCGGTTTTATATGAGCTCACTATTTAGGTGCCAGGTTATGGCGTGTGACTGCCAAGGCAAATGATTTTAGTAGGTTTTAATTAATTCAAAAAAATTATATAAAACTACATTTACATTATCCTAAAGTTAAAAACCCTTTTTTGTTTGAGTTTTTTGACAATATATTATAACTTTATTAAAGGAATTTATTTATAGACAAGGTTCTGACAAAGAAAAACCCGAAATCATTATTATTAATCTGTATTACTTTCTCTTTAAATATTTACCAAATTGCTTAGTGAATGAAAAAGTCTTGTGTAATTTATTTACATCAATTTCTATTTTTATTATACCTTGTTTTTTGTCCGGCGAGGATCGCGACTTGATAACCGCTTTCGTTTGATTTTTGGGCCATGTTAATTGCGATTACAAGGCTGGCACTTTTTCCTGGAAAACTCCCAATTTTCCTTTGAACGAAGACAACTGGTAGCAGCTTTCCAAGACACCCACTTCCATCCACCATTGCGCAATGGGGCGAGCTCTTCACGCTCTGACACCCATCGCTCTCCATCAAAGTGCCCATGCAAATGAGCCCTTGCGTCTGTCGTGCGTTTCTTCCAAGGGAGGTTAACAGAAGAGCGGATGGATCCCAGGAGAAGGAGAGGTGGGAGGAGGAGTAGGGTCGTCTGCTGCTCCAGATGATGTGGGTAGATGCGACTGCCCCTGGTCGCTGTTCTGTTTGATTAAGCGGAAATTAAGTGTGCGTTTCGGTTGCAGCCTCCCAATTCGCCATGCTTGCCTTTTTATCGGCAGCCGCTGCACATAAATGTATATTTTTTATGTTTTCGATCCATGTTTTGGAAGACTTGCCATTCAAGTGGTTGAGGAATTGCATCTAATTAAACCCCTAAAGGGCAGTATTATTTAACAAGGGTTAAAAGAAGTTTTGATATATTTCGGGAATGAATATTTATCAAGGCATTTAAGGAAGATTGACCATCTCTGAGACCAAAGTCATACAATAAACATAAAAAAAAGTAAAATATTGATTTGATTTATCAAATCTCAAATTGTTCATAAAACTAGCATTCATTTATTCTAATCTTTTTATACCCTTGCAGGGTATTATAATTTCAGTGAGAAGTTTGCAACGCAGTGAAGGAGTCGTTTCCGACCCTATAAACCATATATATTCTTGATCAGCATCAACAGGGGAATCTTTCTAGATATGTCAGGAAGAAATCGATTTTTTGGCCATTTTTGCAAAATTTTATAAGGGGTTACATCATTAAAAATTTTTATTTTGATAAAAAATTGAAGTTTAAAAATTTTTAAATGAAGTATGCAGATTTATTAACTGTAGAAAATCTTGCACGGAACAGTTTTCCGATTTAAAATTAATGCTCTTTTTGCCGAGTTATGATATTTTTAATTTAAAAAAAATCAATATGTTTTTTAATATAAAAACTCAGATTTTATAATACAAAATAATATTTTTCTAAGTCAAGGAATCATTTCCGACCCCATAAACCATATATATTCTTGATCAGCATTAACAGGCAAATCTTTCTAGACATGTCCGGAAGAAATCGATTTTTTGGCCATTTTTGCAAAATTTTATAAGGGGTTACATCATTAAAAATTTTTATTTTGATAAAAAATTGAAGTTTAAAAATTTTTAAATGAAGTATGCAGATTTAATAACTGTAGAAAATCTTGCACGGAACAGTTTTCCGATTTAAAATTAATGCTCTTTTTGCCGAGTTATGATATTTTTAATTTAAAAAAAATCAATAAGTTTTTTAATATAAAAACTCAGATTTTATAATACAAAATAATATTTATCTAAGTCAAGGAATCATTTCCGACCCCATAAACCATTTATATTCTTGATCAGCATTAACAGGCAAATCTTTCTAGACATGTCCGGAAGAAATCGATTTTTTGGCCATTTTTGCGAAATTTGATAAGGGGTTACATCATTAAAATCAGCAAAAATGGCCAAACATTTTGATTTCTTAAAATTTTAAATTTGGTATGCAGTTGTTTTTAATTAATAAAAACTAAAACAAAACTGCTTTCCGAATCGAAATTAATGCATTTTTGGCTTAGTTATGATATATTTTAATTGTTACCTGCAAGGGTATACAAATTTGGCTGGCCAAAGTTAGCTTTCTTTCTTGTTAAATTAACAAATACTTTGTATATTTAGAGCTTAAAAGTCATCTCTTCAGATTCCCATAATTTTCCCTTCCTCTTCTGATACTAATGTATAAATAATCACAGGCTCTGGAAATCATTTTCCATTTGCAATGCATTTTTTTAAAGAAACACATCAGGAAAAACGCAGGACGGGACCAGTGATTAATGAAACAATTGAATAATTTTATTTAAATTCGCATATATCCGATGCGAAGCGTGGATAATGGACAAACGCAGCCGAAGATGGCCCCAAACACAGAATCCAATCCCGCGAGATGTGAGAAAAACGCCACCTACTTCATGGCCTCTACTCCACTGGTAACTAATGATGCCATATAGGGTTTCGATCCCGATCCCCGGATCGATGCTACAAAGCAGAGCAATTACAGATCGAAGAACCGGACAACAGGTTGTTGTTTGTGATGGGAAATGTGGCTGTGGGCACGGCCATGGAGATGGAGTTGGAGATGGAACCACTCCACTCTGGCCCGGCAGGAAAACAAATTAATCTTGTTGACGTCGCGGCCTCGTCACTTTCTTCGGCAGGTTGAGGCCCAGGCCCAGATATAGAGGCCCAGGTGTTTGATCTCGACCTGATGCTGATCTGCTGTTGGACAACGATGGGTTGCGCCTACCTTTGCGCCTTCTGTTTAATGATCAATTTGTTGGCCACCGCCTCAGATGTGTGCCGCCAGCGTTTAGCAGTCGATTGGTTTGGATTGTTGTGTTGTGTTTTGTGTTTTGGAAGCGCTTTGTTGTGCCTCAGGCTAATGAGTTTCTCGAAAGTGGGTGTATGTGGCAGGGGCTCCCCTTTAGCCCCTGGGCAAGGCTTCCTTCTGCCCTGCAGATATTTACTATATTAAATGACCTACGGAATATCCACCAGACGAAGCGACGTCAAAGTTGTAGAGGAAACAAGTTGCACTTCCTTTTCTCTGACCTTTTCCGACGAATATTATTGTTCTCTGCAAGGATTATTTAAGATGCTGAATAATTTGCATACTTTTTTGTTTGTTTAAAAATCAAGCATTCAAATGAGGGAATCCTACTCTGACTTTTGCACATGAAGTGCCCTTCCCACAGCGCATGGCGAATGCATAGGTGCGGTCGGGGTGCCAAAACCATCGGATTGTGGACAGGGGCGAGGTCAGAAGTCGCCTCCGATCCGATCGAGCCACATGAGAGTTGCTAATTTGCAGACAAAGCAGTTCCGCGGAAGCCACCTCGCGACCCACAAACAACTAATGCCTTCAATTAGCCCAGCTAAACTGCTACCGAGAGCAAGGGTTAATCGCATTCGCCGTGCTGCTGATCGCGTCGGGAAATCGGAAAATCGGAGAGAGATCGGGGCAACGGGAAAGGCCCTCGGCTCCCCGCCCTTCGTTCGTGTGGGCGTGGGCTGCGTTAAGCCGCAGCATTTTTGGCATTCAGAATCCTTTTCTTTACCTGGGATTCCTCGGTTCGCCGGCTTTAACGCGTCCCACCCAGAAACGGCCATGGCCAATCGTTTACAAATGTTGATCAATAAAACGTCGGACTGTAATGCGATTATCCGCTATAATCGTGCGATCAACACTCGAGAACTTTTCCAAAATATTTGAAAAAGTCAACTGGCGATCAGCGGGATCTTCGGGATCCAGGCTCGCATCCTGGGCCTAAGCTGGTGCGACTTTCCCTCTAATCTCGCACTTTGCCGCTATTTGTTTGCATGCTTTAGCGGGGATTTCGTTTTACAATCGCTCCGGAGAAATATCTCCTCCGATTCGAAGGGATGACCAGCCAGGGCAGCCCCCTTACTGTTCGGAAACAGGGACTATTCGTATTTACTAAAACTTACTGTGGATTAAGCGAAAAGTCAATCTCCGACCGGCAGTCTGTCGGGTGGAGTGGAAATATTTGAGGATCAGCGCGGAATGCGCGAGGATCAAGAGTGGCTTTTGGGCCTTGAGCTAGAAAAGAGTTCGTTAATCTGGATTCCCAAGAGATAGATATTTAAAGCGAGCTAAAACAGTAGAAAATTCTTTTAAAGAATCCAAAAGAAACATCTTTAACTCAAAGATCAACTGTTAAATAGGGTAAACCCCAGAGCAAAACTACGAAATACTCAAAAACTTTCCAAAAAACAAAGACTACAATGAGGTCTATTTGAATACAGAAAACAGTAACTAAGGATTATATATGATGCTCTTGGTGATGGCATGTCATGGTACGTTAATATATTCCGGTCCGAATATCCTAATTTCTAGAAATCATGGCTCTAAATAGTACATTATCTAAGCATCCCGCGGAGAGTGCTGTGGGAAGAAGGGCCTTCTGTGGTCTCTGAGCATGGAAATTGGCTGCACAGCATCCAACTCGAAGGAAAAGAAGGCAACCCTGATAAAGACATTAGGCGCAGGGAACGTGAAACAATCAAGGCCGTTCCAATGTGTGACAACAGACCGCATTACGTCCGGCCAAAGCGAATCGATTGCCAAACACACAACAGCAGCGGAAATCGAGAGGAGAAAGGTTCGAAAAAAGTGGAGTTGAAATCGAGGAGGCGAGAATGATCGACTTGGGCATACTCAGTAGACAGAGGGAGGTAGTTTTATACTAAAAAATATCTTTTATGTGTGGGTAGTCCTCGAAAAAATGTAGTATAATATATAATCCTTCCTTGGAAGTGGAAGAAAATAAAATATTTAAGTGGGATTTAATTTAAAATGCAAATGTAAAGCAGAACTAATCTCATAAAGCTGCATTACTGCAGCGAATTGATTATATATCTTAAATATTGTACAGTATATATTGTTCAGCATGTCCTGATAATATATAGATATATTTAGAATAATATTAGTGAAAATAATTACTTTATTTATCTGAAAATATAAATTCAGGATATGAAAATGTGATCTGTTCAATTCAAACAATGTAAATGATAGATTATGGTGTTATTTGTTGCGATCGCACGAGCCTTCAAAGCCGACCCTCCACATCCTGGTTAAGGATCCCTAGTCTAAGCATTTTACTTACTCGCGCAGGTACGAAGGATCCGCTGGCGAAAGTTGACGATCACGAGGATGATTTTCATTCATAGCACCCTGGGTGGCATCATAAAAAGTCTCTTAGCATCCTTATTCATGGCACGGATATGTCTTCATTTTCCCGCTGGCCAATTCGAGGAAATGCGATCGAAGTTGGCTCGCAGCGTTTATGGTTTCGCTGCCTCCTACTGTTTCCTGCATCTCTCGGCCAGGTCCCTTCGCCTTTCCCAGTCCCGATCCTGTTGCAGGACATTTGCAGGCGTTGATAGCGCGAAATTAGCGTTATATGAGTTGCCTTTTCAGCGCTCATTGTTTCCCTAAATTGTGAAATCAACGAGGATTGCATCGAATCGCCAATCAAGCGGAGATTGCGGCGCCTCCTCAGTTGAGACTCCCCCAATTGAAACACGTTCGTGTTTCGATCAAGGTCACCACCAGCAACTCAAGGTCGCCAGGGATTTTGCTATCCTGCTAGGCGCAAAATGTCCGGACTCCTCACTGGGTACTCGGATCTCCTCCCGTTGGGTTTGCTTAACCAAATTCCCAACGGGCTGCCGCACCGACCAGTAGACACCCAACCTTTGTTGACTTGCGGCCTCCGTTGTCCTTGATCAGGAACTGGACATCGATCTAAGTCTTCATTCGTCACGTAGCTCCCTGGACCGATTTCCTCGCTGGCGTTTCCATCGGCTTTTCATCATTAATTCTCCCCCCAACACTTGGCGCTTTCCATTGTTGTTTGGCGATGGTTTCCAGGTTTCGGAGTTCTCCCGCTCAGCGCTTTCTTTTCCAGCGGTTTTACTTAACTTCTTTTTGAGGGTCTCTGTTGCGTGAAATTTCACAATTAATCAAACTCACGCGGAGTCCACAGAATAGGTAACAACGCAACGATGCCATCACCCTGAGCACCGGGGCATAATGGTTTCAAAAGCGTGACAAGGATATGGTTACGGTGAGGATATAGCTCTAGCCCCAGAATTTTGATCTTTATCAGTTATGCAGCGTTAATTAGAGTTCTCAAAATCTTCTATCCTCGTGCACATTAATAGTGATCTCCAGTTTCGACCTCCAGAGTTTTTGTTATATTATATATGTTATATATTTAATTAATAAATCCTGCGGATGTCCTGAAATTACTTGAACAGTTTCGTTTACAACCTTATAACTGCCAGAAAACTCACTGCACTCATGCCTTTATACACCAAAATCTATAATGAGGTATCAATAAAGGATATATTACGCTTGTAAAGAGTGTTAAATGCGTACTCGATTGCATTATGGGTTCCAGTGAATATCGAATTTGATTTCCGGAAGTGGAACCCTGAGGAATATCTAATTGTATCGGTATATCTTATAAAGGGATTAAGAGCCTCCTAACGAGGTATCAATAAAGGATATATTACGCTTGTAAGGTGTAAAATCTCCACTTAATATGACTACAATTTTCCGGAAGTAAGTGGAACCTCCATAAAATCAACCTTTACAGGCTGAAAGTAAGCCCAGTAAACATGTCAAGGAGCCATTTGGGATTACTCTCTAGCTCTCAGTTCCCTGCTTCACAAGTCCCCCATCCAAAGTTCTCCCTCTTCCCACAGCGCTGTTCGAGCTGAGACGCCCCCCGGTGCTGAGTGAGACGGTTGCTCTGTGTCCCAAAAGATCTCAAAGCAAGTGCGAGTGAGAGACATTAACAGAGGGCTCTGCGATTGGTCCGCGTAGTGGTTACCTGCCAAGTGGCAGTGGGACATGGCCGATGTCTGGGTAGCGGCTTCACAGAAAGGCAACGATCTTGGCCGACGTTCGGCGAGAGAAGTCAGTCAGGCACAGACTGCGCAACGAGCCACACCGCATCTCGTCCTCGTCCTCGCCTTTGCTTTTAACACCAACATAAATCCATAAAGAGATTTCGAAAAACTGTTGCAAATCGGTTAATTAATGACTTCGCTAGAGTGTCGCCACGAAACTATCTTATTTTAAAGTGATACCAAGTGACACTACCAAAAAATAGTTAATAAGAGAACGCATAGATTGTGTCGCCGCCGGTTTTCAGCCGGGACAACCTTGTGGACCTTGGAGCTCCAGAAACTATGACCGTAACCGCCTTTGCTGCCGCCATGCACAGACCCTTCTTCAATGGATATTCTACCATGCAAGGTGAGTTAGTTAACTGTAAATATCCCAGGTGTTCCTGGGATATGTCTAGATAGAAGAGTCCATCAGAACTGGATATTTAAGGAAGAGTTCCTTAAATCTTTAGGTTTTTGGGAACCTTAAAGCTTTCTAATAAATTCACGTGTAACTCTTCTCTCAAGTTTAATTTCTCATAAAGTTTGATTCTCTTTTAAAATCATTATAAAATCTGTGCAATATCAAAACTCTTCCTTCTGATTAAACTAGTAGGAAGATCTTTCCGGGAACAGTCCTCCCTTTGTCCTCCAGTCTCTCGAAAACCTTAGACCTCCCCTATCTCTATCTTTCTCTACGAAATCACAGATCCCTATCCCTCTGAAAGATCTCAACCAAGTCCAAGGCCGTCGGCGACTCTCTAATGGCCATTAGCTGCTCGGCGGGAGAGTCGCGCGCCTCTGACCTTCTACCTTCGCTCGTAGCTGTTGCCCTCTTCCCGGGAAGTCAACTCCGGACGAAGGTGTCGTAAATCAAGTGACACGCGCTCTACGCTACCTAGCAAATTGGAAAAGCCTCCTCGACTTCCACACACTACAATTTCCTCCTCTGCTCTCTCTTCCTTCGCAGACATAAACAGCGGCCAGGGTCGTGTAAATCAACTTGGTGGAGTCTTCATCAACGGCCGTCCTTTGCCCAACAACATCCGCCTGAAGATCGTCGAGATGGCCGCCGATGGCATCCGACCATGCGTAATTTCCCGCCAGCTGCGCGTCTCCCACGGCTGCGTCTCCAAGATCCTGAATCGCTACCAGGAAACCGGCTCCATTAGGCCGGGAGTGATTGGTGGCTCCAAGCCAAGAATTGCCACGCCCGAGATCGAGAACCGGATCGAGGACTACAAGCGCAGCAATCCGGGCATGTTCTCCTGGGAGATCCGAGAGAAGCTCATCCGCGAGGGTGTCTGCGACAGAAGCACTGCCCCCTCGGTCTCTGCTATTTCACGCCTGGTGCGTGGCCGCGATGCTCCACTGGACAACGAGTTGTCCTCCGCCTCGGGTTCGCCCAGCGGCGGCATGGCCAAGGCCTCGACCAGCTCCTGCGGCTCGGACGTGTCCGGCGGCCATCACAACAACAGCAAGCCCTCCGATGAGGACATCTCCGACTGCGAGAGCGAGCCAGGCATTGCCCTGAAGCGCAAGCAACGCCGCTGCCGTACCACCTTCTCCGCCTCGCAACTGGACGAGCTGGAGCGCGCCTTCGAACGGACCCAGTATCCAGATATCTATACCAGGGAGGAGCTGGCACAGCGCACCAATCTCACGGAAGCCCGCATCCAGGTGTGGTTCAGCAACCGACGGGCTCGTCTCCGCAAACAGCACACCTCCGTATCCGCCGTGCCTGCTGGCGTAGTCTCCTCCGTCAGCCATGTGCCCACTGCTTCCTCCTTGCCGAGCGTGGTCTCTAGTGTGTCCAGCATGGCCCCGCTGGCCATGATGCCGGGATCCCTGGACCCCGCCACTGTCTACCAGCAGCAGTACGATTTCTATGGCAGCGCCGCCAACGTGACCATTTCCGCTGCCACCGCAGCCCCCGCGGCCAGTAGCAATCTCTCGCCAGGACTCACCTCCACGCCGCCACACCACCATCAGTTCTACAACCCCAACGGCGCCGGAAGCACTGCCAACTACATAATGCCGGACGGAACCGGCCACACCACGCCCACGGAGAACATCATCGTGTCCAGCTACGAGACCCAGTTGGGATCCGTCTACGGCACTGAAACCGAGACCCACCAGCCCCACATGCCGCGCAACGAGAGCCCCAACGAGTCGGTGTCCTCCGGGTTTGGCCAGCTGCCGCCCACACCCAACAGCCTCTCGGCTGTGGGTGGTGGCGCGGGAGTGACCTCCAGTGGAGGCAGTTCCGGAGCCGATCCCTCGCAATCGCTGGCCAATGCCAGTGCTGGAAGCGAGGAGTTGTCATCCGCTCTGAAAGTGGAGACCGCTGATCTCGTGGCGGCAGCCAGCCAATCCCAGCTATACGGTGGATGGAGCTCGATGCAGACGCTGCGCCCCAATGCACCGCTCTCGCCGGAGGATTCGCTGAACTCCACCAGCTCGACGAGTCAGGCTCTGGAGGTGGCCGGCCACCAGATGTTCCACCCGTACCAGCACACGTCGCAGTATGCTGCCTATTCCTCGACGCCCGGGCATGCCCACTCGCACCCACATCACGGGCATCCCCATCACGGACACCCCCATGCCCATCCGCATCCACATGCGCAATACGCCGGCGGTCACCCCCACTATCCGCCGCAGAACTTCATGCCGCAGAACTTCAATGCCGCCGCCTTCTCGTCGCCCTCGAAGGTCAACTACACAACGATGCCGCCACAGCCGTTCTATCATCACTCCTGGTACTGAGAGGGGATCCTTCGTCTCCGTCTCCGCCTCCGCCTACTCCGCCAGGAGCAGGAATAGGAGCAGGTGCCAGGTGCCAGGTGCCGGGTACCAGACACGCCGCCAAAGATGTACATAGCAGGAAGGGGAGACAGCAGGGCAGTACAGACGTTTTCCATATGGGAAAACCTCTATCACACTCGCCCCCCAAATAGTTCCAATTCATAGACCTAAGCCTAGCTAATACCTAGTACCAACTAAGCCGTAGAAGCCCTAAGATGCATAGCCTAAGTAGCAAGTGCCTTGAAAATAAATATATCCATGCTAATTTATCCCGTATTCGAAGATCTCTTACTCGCACAGTCCTGGCCATTGAGAGCAGCCTTGACACGCTTCTGTTCGCAGCGGGAGAAATGGGAAATCCTCGGGGCCATTAGAGCCTTTAAGTAGCCGCGCTTTCCACGGACCCGACTGGAGATCAGTCAACAGTCGCCACAGGGGACAGGACAGTTGCGAGGCGACTGCTCTCGGAACTCCTGCTCAAGCTGTGACAACGGCCGGGTCGCAAGGGCAGTTTCCGGAAAAGGAGAAAACTCCCAAAGTACCATGGAAAAAATGACCTATCAGATCCCTCAATATAAAGATATACAGCTCCAACCAAGGTGTTAATTGCCCATTTCGATTCCATCGAAGGGAGTAATTGCCCTCGTTCGGACTTACCTCAAATTCACACCTCTCATCGGCTCCGGGGATCAGCCCAGCCTACGTGTCCGAGCCAGGGCAATTAATGAAGTCATTACCCATTAACCATTACACGTAAAAATGGTATCCTCGAATCCGCAGACAGCTCAGACAGCCTTAGGCACACCCTGGCTCTATTATTTTAATCTAGAAAATAACTCAAAATCGTTGTTTGTTTTCCGCAGGCCACAGTCAGGAAAAGCAAATATTGACTCTACAATCGACTTAGGATTGGGCAAAGGATTTTCCAGGTAGAACTAGAGATTAGCAAGGAAAATTGCACAAAATCCATTTAGATCTATGTGATTTCGATCGGCGAGACATACAAGGGATGGAAGATAGATTCATATGCAATTCATGCAATTTAGGGATTTTATTAACTCAGATTTAAGGGATCATATTCGCACCAAGTTCAGGTTAATCCGGCTCTTGCAGGTGAATTTCTTGTCTCTTCAAAATGCTGAACTTAAAGCACCGCACCAAGGATACGTGCGCAAGTCGATCGGCAGATAGGCCAATGGTGATGTCGCCCCATAAACGATACCGAGGACTCTTTCATGCTCCTCCCTCCATCGATCCTGGATGTACTTTTGAAAACTCGCTCAAAGAGGTCTCAAAGCTAGCAAAGGAGAACCCAAATGGAACCCAGGAATAAAGCACTCCAGACCGAAGGCGCAGGATCCAATCACATCCTTGTGTCAAGCCATTTACAGTTAAATTTCAATGGCATGCTTGCCTGTCACTCCTGTTCAGAGCAGTTTACAGCCCTGATCTGTCGACTTCTTGTTATTTCCGACCTCTCTGGCTGTATCTAGCAGAACTCTAATGCCAATTTAATAGCGCCAACTGGGTTAATAAACCAATTACAATTTTAATTCGCTTCCCACTGGGCGACTGTGGGGAGGGAAAATTCTCCGGCACAGTAGCCGAGAAGAAAGCTAAGATCGGGAAATGATTAAATCCAAAATATTACGCATTAATTTTCGGTAGCGATCAGAAATTACCCAGCAAAGCTGAGCGAGAGGAGGAAAAGCTCGCCGATGTAACCTCCAAGACTCCGAGGCTGCTGGGGCGATAATGGAAGTTGGAAGTTGGAGCTGTCCAGAGATCATGGACGGGCCGGCATTCTGCTTCTGCGGCTGCTGCTGCTGCTGCTGCCCTCCCCTAAAGCCGTGATTAATGAGCTGACAAAGTGTTGAACATCAAAGGCAGGGAAAACAGTAATTTACAACGATGCCGCGACTCGAGATGAAACTTAATTTAATTTTTTATTAATTGTTGCTGGATGATGTCGGTCCGATCTGGGGCAGATCCCGATCCGGCGGACCTGTATGTACCTGCTGATCCGATGATGAACCAATAAAGCCAGGCGTTCCTGGCACATAAGCAGCGCAAAACCTCAAAATATTTACTCGACAGCAAGGTGGACTAACCCGCCAGCCAGGCAGCCAGACAGTCAGGGGATTTGCGAGTTTGCGAATCAAAATTTCCCAGTTCCAGGAGACGGCCTAAGGTTGCGAAAGGATTTGTAGCGTCACCGTCCCGCTCGCACTGCGCGGGGATTAGGTTTCGTTTCCGAAATAATCCTTTGCTGCCAGGAAGAATGCAGTAAACGGCGCACAGTCCTCCGCATTTCTCCTTCCAGGTCAACTCGTTTTCGGCCCATTTACGATGGTGCCATAAACTTTTATTTGCTGCCATTCTTCGTCCTCGTGCGCAGTGCCCATCACTCAGCCGGGACACGAACCCCTTTCGACGTCCTTTCGCTGGCAAGAGTTAAGCCAGGAGAACGTTAAAGGCTTAGCTTTCAGTCACTCAGTCAGTTGGGCAAAGTCACAGCCAGGTAGAGGCTCTGAGACGCGTTAGGTAGGTAGAGATCCGTGCTGCAGCGATAATCCTTGCTAATGAGGTGTCCTGGGCAAAGCAGATCGCAGATATGCGAAGTGGATGAAAGTCCCTAAGTCAAGGATAATAGGGGAATAAGGCGGATTACGGGGAATGAGCCGGACTGAGGAGCCATCAAAATGAATGAAGGCATTATTTACTTACAGGCTAACTAGTTTTTGATTGATAAATGTTCATTTAAACTAATTCCCTCAAGTCGGATATGAGCTAGTAATCCTAGGTTATTAATTGTGTTTACAGATATATGTGTCTGATTTTAAAAGTAAGTTAGCTTCCGAGTTTAGTTTTGATTTTTCTCTTTAAACAGTTGCGAAATATTAGCCAAAACTATATTACTATAACCAAGCAGCTTTACTATTCTTAATTAGTAATTAATTACGATGTTTATATTGTTGTTAAATAATACATCGATTGAAATGCCATGACCTTTGTATCTGTATCCCCTTGAGACTCATTTATCTGGCGATACACTTGCCCACCGCGATCCATCCAAACAGATTGCAACCGTATTGGCAAACATTTCGGTTTGGTCTGTCGACTCAACTACTCGTACTGTGATCCCTGTCATCGGGGCGGCTGTGTGTGGAAAGGGAGAAAGGAAAACGAGATCCTGCTTGTGCATAAGATGTGTGTCCTCGGCTACGTCCTCGAGCTATCCCACTGACTCGCAACGGTGCTGGAGTCGAGAGCGCATGCTGTTAGCGCACAAATTGATTTGTCAAATCGAGGCGCACAAGGACATTGCCATCATTAACGATGATTGCCCTAGGACCAGGACCTGAGCTCGGACCCGTACCCGTATCCGGCCGAAGGTCGTTGCGCAGTCGGTGCCAACGACTTGGACTTAGTGGACCTAGTCTAGGCGAGGCATTGTCAACACTTTGCGTACCACCAACTGTTTCTGTTGTCATCGTTGTCCTCCATCTCCCTCGCCTGACATCCAGCCGTCTCCCTTTTTGGAAACGGAATATTTACTTGGAGTTTTATTAATAAACACCTTGCTAGAGCGAAAGAGGGAGAGATAGTGCTAGTCGTAATCGATTTGGAATGCCCGGCGGGATCTCCTCTGCTCCTTTTATGGCCTGGCCAAGCCAGCAACTTGTCAGCTTCCTTTTGGTATCTGCGCCCAGCAAGTGCCCTCTGTCTCCGTCGGCTGCCGAGCGGTTCCATCGCCACGGAGATTCCTCGCGGAATCTGGAAACCTATCCGGAACGGTTACGCTACTTTCCACCAATTAAGCTCAGCTGCAAGCCGGATTCGTTGGCTAATTTAAGTTGTATTGCGAGATTTGGCCAAGCAAAATACGCTCGCAGCCGTGGGGTTAACAAGGTGTGAGACTTGGCGTTAAAATAGGTGGTAACTTTCAGTAGCTACTTTATTAATTTTAAAATTAACAATAATTAAGAAGTCAATCTACTAACTACTATATATTATACCACTTAATTATAAGTTTTTAAAGATTCTAACAATACAATATACTGTTTTGGATTCCATGAGGTAGAATTTCAGTAATAAAAATTATCCGATTTTAATTACCCATAATTTGTGTACTAAATGTGCTTATAATTCTTCAGAATCTGACAATTAGATACTTTATCTGTTAGATACTATCTACAAGCTCGCATTCAGCTTGTTGCATTCACCGACAGGTGGCGTCCTTCACCTTCCCCCAACGCTGGTACACACACACACACACAACACAATAACTCCAAGCCAATTTTATGTACTATACAAAGCCGTCTAAGCCATCCAATTGACCATTTTGGCCAAATGGTAATGCGCGGGCCTCCATGCCGACATTATAATTAATGATAAGCACAAATCCCCCATTCAGCAGCGGCGACGAGGAAAACAATAGTGAACACTATTTTGTACACAGCCAGAAAAAAAGATAAAAATAGCACATTATTCAGAGATACTTTAACACTAAATTAAAAAAAATATATATATTTTTAAAAGAATTTTTTAGTGATCTCAACTGTTCTCGATTTGTATTAAAACCAGTCTTCAGTCACAAGATTTCTATAAATATTTGAGTATGGATATAAATAATATTAAATAAATAATTTAGAAGTACATTCGATTTTTTCCAAGTGCTTAGTTCTTGAAGTTCAATTTCGATTTTCGATGTCGGAAAAAGGGAAAAGCGCGCGGCTCTTATCGCCGGGTTTTCGGGGGGAACTGGCATATTAATGGTTCATTACGGTGACCCGCTGGCCCGATCCGGCCTGGACACGGAGGTGGACACGGAGTGCAGCCCCAGCTTCAGTGGCAACTCCTTTTGGACGCGTTTCGGTTCGAGGCTCGATGGCTTTGTTCGCTTGCCGCGATTGTTGCTGTTGTGCCCCGCCGGTATGGACTCGGGCTTCCACTGACGCCTGGCGTGACGGTTTTAATTTTATTTTATTATTATGTACGAGTATATGCGGTGGCGCAGGGTGCCTGCAGTGTGTGCAGAGTCAAGTCTGCGGCTATGGTGGGGCAGCGTGGTTGGGCATTTTATCATGAACTTGTTTTTATGGCGGGCTGCCTTCGTAATTAGTTGCGGGGCTCCTGCGCGCAGCGCCACCTACCGGCCGTGGCGGGAGTAACGAACGACATTGCCCGACATTTCCAAAACCCCAAATGAAGCTAATGAAGCAACCTCCTGGCTCGGAGGAGTAGGCAGCCCCCTTGAGTAACTCCTTTCGGGCTTCACGGACGCGTGCAAATTCCATTGAAAAAGGAGTTTAACTCCGCTTTTTTTTCTCCGCGGCCTCTTGGCTTTATCTGCATTGGCCCGGCAATTTACGTGGCTTGCATTTTGTTTCCCTTTGGCTTCTTTGTATTATTATGCAGTTCCTCGGAGTTATACCTAAAGTCGGGGCTCAGTCCACATACTTTGTGGCGAACTGAAGTTGGCGGCGCGGCAGCCACTAATTTTGCATGCGGAAATTGGAGTTTGACATGTGCCCATGAGAGAGAGGAGGTATCAGGGCTCAGGTTGAGATACTCGTACATTTAAGGTACTGCATGTATATTTAAGGAAATAAATTATATTAAAATGGTTTTGTTCGTAAAGTTTTCTTTAAAGGTAGCCCAAAGATTTTGGTATTCAAAAATAGGTTTCAAATAAATTCAGTTTCCCAGGCTAGCTGCATTTTAAGTTGTAAGAAATATTAGCCAAATAAAAGAAAACTGAATTCCTATTCAAGTTAATAAATAAAAAAGTATTCGAATCGAATTATATTTTAGACCAGCTATTAAAATAAGATTACACTCTATAGAGAATATATTGATCTATTAACAATCATAAAATAATTTTTGAAAATTAATTTAATAATGTTTCCAAAACCTTCCCAAAACTGGCAATAAAAAGTATCCAAAAACTGACTCAAACCGTTTATTTTAACACCTTTATTGAAACCCTTTTGATGCTCCTCAAGTTATGGACCCCAAACTACTTATAATAATATATTAGGTAATTCAGAAAACCGCAGATCTACATCGTCTCAGTCCCGGCTTCATCTCCTCTGCTGCCCGTTGAACTCCGAATCCGTTCCAGAGTGTGTCCGGCGGCTTGCTCCAGCGCACAAAGTACGTCTTGTGGACGGCAGCCAGAGGGGGCTTGGAATTGGTCCTAGAGTCCTGGCGCCGACGAAAGGGCCAAAGAAACCAGTGTAAAGGTCCATGGCTGGCAGAACGCAGCTGTAGCTGTCCAGGAGCCAAGGATTGGATCGCCTCTAACTGCAGGGTCGGATGTGGTTGCTCTACTATCACGGGAGCGGGAGAAGCAACCTTCTTACAGGGAGTATCCGTCAGTCTAGTGGTGGAATCAAAAACTTCAGTCTCGTTCTGGGATGACCAGGGCTGCGAGGAAGGAGGCTTCTCCTCCTCCGATTCCTCCCGAATGGGCGAGACCTTGCTGCCACGGTTGCACCGGAAGCACCGCGGAATCCTTGACTTCGACGCAGGCGGCGACGCATCTGGCGGCGGCATCTTGACTAGGATAAAGTGATCGTTCAGCAGGCAGACATCCGATACCTTCTCAAACTTGGGCTCCTCGCCGAAGAAGGCATCCAAGTCGACGTTCTGCTGATAGATGCGGTAGTCCTCGGCGAAGGGACTCGGCGGCTCCAGCTGTTGTGGCCCAAATAGACTTGGTTCTTGACATTTCTCAATGGCCTGGACCGGCTGGTATTGCCTCCAGACCTTTGGTGAGTTCCTAAACTTAGGCTGGCTCATTAGGCTGCGTTGCAGCGATTGGATCTTAGTAAGGATTGGTCCATGAAGACGAAGAAATCGATGGTACAGAAACATTCTGATAAACTTTTTCAAAATCAGACCTGCGAAACGTAAAGATTATAATTGTGAATCCATTAATTTGGCGCAAAAAGCGGGGATCAATGGAATGCAAGTGAAGCATACTTTCAGGGTTAAATGTATTTAATAAAATACCTACATACATATCTTCAAAATTATTAAACTTAAAGGTTGTTAAATCTATTGTTTTTCCGCGAAATATTCAGAAAAAGCTACAAAAACAATAAACTTAAAAAAGGTCCCGAAAGTTGTTGACGGCAATCCTATTTTCTTTTATCAATATTCACTTCCGTTGCCGATCTCTCACCTAGACTAACAAGGGACTCAGTTTAGGTTTAAGTTTGGATAAAAGTTGCATTATATTTTGTTTCCATTTTTCTTTTCGGACAGGCACATTATCCTTCGTTTGACTTTTGACACTGCACTTGGCAAAGGACGGGCTGAGAGCGGAGGACAGCAGAAAGGAGAAACAGAACAGAGTCCTTCGCCGGCTTGTTTCTCGGTTCCGCTACCAATGCCAACAGCAACAACCGCCTGTATTTTATGCCCCACGAAAACAAAAGTTATATTTATTATTTTGACAGGTAAACAAATCACGAGCTCACCGCACTCACACACAGGCACACACAAACTGTCGGGCAACAACAAAAAGCAGGCAAGGAGACAGGAGACACACTCACATTTTCACGCTCCCCTTTTCGCGGTCTTCTTTGACTTCTTCTAGCCTCTTCCGCTTGGCCAGTTTCCGCCTTCCGCTCTCAGCTTTCAGCCCTTTCCGCTTTCCGCCGGGCGTTGTTTGCCGCTCCGCTCGCCAACGGCAACTGAAGCCGCCTTTCAGGCCGAAGACTGCAGCACAGCCACATGCGTGGCCAATTAAATACCCTTTCCGAATAAGGGAGCCAGTGCCAAAATGTGAGACAGTTTGCAGAACCCAAAATGGTCAGAGTTTGATTATGCATAAAAAGTAATAATTAGCAAACCATTTCGAAAAGTATACTTAACAGGTTTATAATTCGAATCTCAAATAATATTAAGCTGAGTTTTACGGTTTTTTAGAAGAAAACAAGAAAGGAGTACAGAACTCGCTTAGTGTTTAAAATTAATTTAAATTTTGTCCAAAAATACGCACTGGAATTTTGTTTTTCCCTAAGAGCACTGTTTTTTTTTTTTTTATTTAAAAGACGTATCATATTTATAAGAAAGATTTACATACATTTCTAAAAGGCTAAAGAAACCTAGTCTTAAAAACATATTCATTTATTTGATATATTTAAATTTTCGTATCATGTTTTCTTCAGTAAGAATGCTGTTATGGTTAACCAAAGAGTATTTAAATGTCGATTTCCGACCCATTTCTAACTTTCACTTTTTTGTTTTGCATGTTAATGGAAGGACGAACAGACGAATTGATGGTTGACAATTAGCAAAACATACCAAGTGCAATGTTTATAAATATTCCAACAAAAGTACTAGTTACGTTAATGGAACACATACATATGTGTATGCACATTTCAATTGAGTGCTAACCAGTGTCAAGGCTGAAGTTTCCTTGGTTTTTGTATCTAAACTTTCCGAATTAATAGTTTGATTCATGGTGTCAAGTCATGAAAGCTCAATAAAATAATTAAATTAATGGGAAAAACCTTTAAGTATATTTTGTATTTGCTGTACAAGAATATGTACATTAAGCGAAAATTATGACTTTCTATGGTTATAAATAAAATTGTCTTATCATGCTTATACTAATTGACCTTCCATTCTTGTGATTATTGTTTAATTAAGATACCTTTTTTATGAGACATAATATTCTGGTGTAGAACTGAACTATCCTTTTGTGCACATAGCGCATTAGTGACTATTTTTGACATGATCGAGTCAGATATATGTATGTCCATATACCTGATAAATTCCATATATTTTCCACCCTGGATTCCAAACTGTTTCACGTGCCTGACATGTCATATTGATTGTTAATGCACGCCACATCGATAAGTCAAATGAAAGCGAATTATTCGAATACACAGAAGGGTGGCAAGGAGGGACCAAGCATTAAGCAACAAGCTGGCAGCCGCCTAATAACCCATCCCATTAACCATTAACCGCAGAACGCGCTAAGGAAACTGGGTATAAAGGGGAAGTACATAGTATCGGCCGACTGAAATTTGTTTACTTTGATTTGTGTTCAAACTGATGATTGTTTAAGTGGCAGGTTAGGCGTTAAAGCTGCGTTTCGTTTCTGAGCCACCCAAAATCCGGGTATTTATTGTTTCAGAAACAAATATCTTTACCAATCTCTTTAAGTAATTAATAAATAAGTTAGAAAGCATTTGAATATTTTTACAGGATTTTTTTATCTGAATTAAACTGTTTGACTTTAATTTAATAAATTCTAAATAATTTCGTTGAATAAAAATGCACATTTAAATTATTTTCCACTCTTACTAAATTTACTTAAATATTGCCTTTATCATACTTTTGAAAAGTGTAGCTCTCTCTTAATTAACAATCTGCAAAATGCAATTGTTACTATTTTTTTTCTGTTTGTATTGCGTGTAAATGTCAATCTTGTGGTTGCCGCACTCGAAATTGACACCAATTATGCTTGTGAACCGGTCGTCGATCGCTCAGAATTGAACGACAAACGCGACAGCCCTTCGGTGACCTTCTCGAAAGCAGATAAATATAATAATAAAGAAAAAGAAAACAAAATAAAGCAAAGTTGAGAAAAATATCAGTACACTATACATACATTTATAAACCGACCTTACGATACCCTGTAATTTCCCTAATATAATATATTTTGTATATTAAACCACTAAATATAAATATAAATGTTTATAAACAAACATGAAAAATTAAAATAATTGTATTTTCCGTAAGTTTCGGAAGCTTTTAACTATTTTTTTGACTTTAAAAGCCCCAAAAAGTGCTACAAACTTAATATCAATATAAATTATGTATAACTAGAAAGAAAGCTAACTTTGGCCAGCCAAAGTTTGTATACCCTTGCAGGTAACAATTAAAATATATCATAACTAAGCCAAAAATGCATTAATTTCGATTCGGAAAACAGTTTTGTGTTAGTTTTTATTAATTTAAAAAAACTGCATACCAAATTTAAAATTTTAAGAAATCAAAATTTTTGGACATTTTTGCTAATTTTAATGATGTAACCCCTTATCAAATTTCGCAAAAATGGCCAAAAAATCGATTTCTTCCGGACATGTCTAGAAAGATTCGCCTGTTAATGCTGATCAAGAATATATATGGTTTATGGGGTCGAAAATGATTCCTTGACTTAGAAAAATATTATTTTGTATTATAAAATCTGATTTTTTATATTAAAAAACTTCTTGATTTTTTTAAATTAAAAATATCATAACTCGGCCAAAAGAGCATTAATTTTAAATCGGAAAACTGTTCTGTGCAAGATTTTCTACAGTTAATAAATCTGCATACTTCATTTAAAAATTTTGAAAATTTAATTTTTTATCAAAATCAAAAATTTTAAATTATAAAATTTTGCAAAAATGGCCAAAAAATCGATTTCTTCCGGACATGTCTAGAAAGATTCGCCTGTTAATGCTGATCAAGAATATATATGGTTTATGGGGTCGGAAATGATTCCTTGACTGTATTTCAAGCTTTTGACTAAATTTATAATATCCTGCAAGGGTATAAAAAGTGCTTACAAAATATTTAATTAAAATCTCTTTATCAGTTTCCAGTCTATTTAAAAAATTAAATTAAATAAAAAATATGTAATGTATAAAATACATCAACCGCTTTACTCCCAGGGTATTAGTGCAAAAAAATAAAGAAATGAAGCAAATTCGAGTAAAAGTGAATTTAATTGCAGAAAAACATACTGGTTATCAGCCAAGGACAAAAACTGGATAAAAGCCTTATCCGGATTATTCTCTCTGCCTCTCTCTTTCGCGCTCTGATTCCCGGCTTTAATCGCTGAACTTGAACTTGGCGACGAACTTAAGCTTACTCATCACGTAGCCGCAAACAACGAGGAGCGGCGTAAAAACGGTAAATCATGCTTAGCCAACTTTGTTTAAAGGCAAGTTTTTGCTTCCCGGTCTTTTGTTTTCTGTCGTCTGGACCCTGTTGAAGGTCACCTGTGGCTGTGGCTTGTTGTGGTTTCGTCTGCAAAATTGAAACAAAGCGCCACGATCATTTGTCAGGATCGCTTTGAGCTCTCTTAAGCCCTCTCTTGAAGCTCGGATCTGCCGCGCAATTTGAGTTCAGGCTCCAAAGCTTTGGCGCGCCTGCCGCTGGAATCATTTGGCTTCGAGCAGCCAGACTTATCGGTCGTTCCAGTCTCCACTTGGCTTCGGATCGGTCTCCACACGCGAGCAATCCGCTGGGAATATTGTGTAAATATTGCATAAAAGCCTTGTTTTAATCGAAACTCCGTATCGTGTTTTGGTTTTTGCCATAGGACAAAAGTGTGAAATTGTGAAAGTGAAATCTAATAGTTACCAATAAATTAAAAAAGATGTAAAGAGTCAAGGAAGTCCCAAACTTGTTGCTTAATCGCAGGATATTACATATCAATCAAACCGATTAACCTGCCATTAAAGTAATGGAAGCACCTGACAGCCGAAACAATACCAAAGTCATTTCAGATTGATTAAGAATGATGATTTTACAAATTGTGTTTGATTTATTAAATTGGTGTAATTAAGTAGGATTTTTTATGAACGAATAATTAAAGTACTCAATGTTAAATGCCCTATTGATTTAAAGATATTAAAGCTTATGCCTTTAAGCAATGTGCATATTTTGTTATTAAGAAAATTATATGAATTATTCATATTTGACAAGTACAAATATTTGCCCTTAGTTATCATTAAAGTAAATTAAAAACATATTCAGTTGTAACAATTAAAACCTCGTTAGATAACAAATTAGGCTTTTGAAGAAAGCAGGAAAAATATTATAGCAACCCTCGTTGCATTTTATGGTTATGGCTTTCGATTGTTGCAACAAACATTTTGGCTTCCCCATTGCAGTTGGCCATGGCAGCAAACAAAAGAGCCAAAAGACTTGCAACTGGCCAAAGAGAGTAAAAGAGAAAAGGAAAGAGTGCAAGGCTCTTTTGGCACCGCATAATCGAATTGCACGCAAAACCACAGTGGCGTATGAGTAATTTTAGCAAAGGGGTTTCTAGAAATTATAGGTCAATAAATTGTTAGTGCTTTTAGTGATTATTCGAATTGCGTTCTAGTTTATTATCTTTAGAACAGTATTAGATTATACATTGCAGGTAAATATACAGTATAGACCAATTATATTGATATCTGTTTGCATTTCAAGTTTATTGAATTCATTATTTTTGTTTAATTAAAACTTTCGTAAGACTTTACTAAGCTATAGGAGACATTCTTCAAAACATTTGTATTATTTTAATCAATTAGTAATTTGAAACAGCATCAATCCAGTTATACTTAAAACGTGTTTTAATGGTTCTCCTTCTCAGAAGTTCATCCCCCTCATAGTTCCCCTACTTGCGCTACTGCATCACCGCTCGTTGTGCTTTTGTCTCTTTGCCGTGTGCGGCCCCATTGGAGTGCACGTAATTTTCCATTTTAGTTGCGACCAAAAGGAAAACGAAAGTGGAAATGTTGCGTCGCCGGCTGTCGTTCCATCTCCTCGCTCGCCCACGCCGCTCGCTCTCGGCCAGCCGGTTGTAAAGTCGGGTGAAAATGTAAAAAAAAAATCCAACTAAAGACAATTCAACTCCTCGCCAAGCCCAAAAGCCAAAAATTGTGAAAAGGAAACCCGCAAATACGGAAGAGACGGAGTCAAACTAGCCGTGACTCAAAGTCATTACTTTTCATTACAGACATTGAGTCCCCCGAATCGCCGTTGGTTCTGCTCGATTTGGCTGTCAAAGGTTGGTGGATTTCGAAGCCGAGGGAAAATATCTGCCGGAAAACACCAGTGTGACGTGTCACTATGATAGAACGCGAAATTATCCAGTAAGTGAAGTGCTAATGATTGCCACTAAGTATCCCCATAAATAAATATAAACCCGAGATGAATCGACATTGCAATTGTCCAATTGCTTTTTAATCTTTTGGGACAGTAAGGGCTCCCTTTGACTGACCCTCTGAAAATTGTATTTGAGTTTTGCTTTTGAAATTGATTTCTATATTTTTCAAATTTGAAATTTACCAAGTATACATTTAATTTGATAATTGAAACAAAAACCTCTCATAGCTCTGACCCTCCAATTCCATCCCAAGGAGCTCTTACTGTAGTCATTGGCTCAGCGCTCCCTCGTCGAGTACCCGAAAAGGGGGCCAAGACCCAGTGTCAATATACTCGAGGCAGTCTCTGTCTCAGTCCCATTCCATTATCCACTATCTTATGTTGTACTATATTATGGGGGCTGGCAAAGTCCGGCGACCGCCAGCCAATGCTTTCTGAACTAGCGGTTGAACATTGCACATGCAGCGGGCGCATACAAATAGATAAATTAAATCATTTCGGGTCTGGCCGAGACTCAGTTTTCAGCAAATATTGGCCAACTGCTGGAGAGTCCACTATTTGTTTGTTAATTGTTGTTTGGATAAATGCCCAAATGGACTTTTGTTCTTCATTTCAGCACTACGCCCGCTTCCAAGCGCATTTTTGATGTCCTTCAGGACATCCTGCAGTTCTTGGTCCTCTTCGTGCGCATTATTCTGGAGTTATTCGTTACTCTGGTGCAGACGTTCTTGCCCAAACATCAGAAGGATGTCAGTGGGGAAATCATTCTGGTAAGAAAACGAGTTGTGTAATTCTTTAGAGTAATTCACAGTCGCTTGTTTAATTCTTAAAGATTACTGGAACAGGACATGGTATCGGTCGGGAACTGGCCCTTCACTACGCCTCTCTGGGCAGCACAGTCGTTTGTGTGGACATCGATGAGAAGAACAACCAGCAGACAGTCCAGAAAGCCAAGCGATTGAATATCGGCGATGTACACGGCTTCAGGTATGATCCTCGGGGTTTAATTAATTTGATCTAACAACCAAGCTTTGATTCCGGCAGCTGTGACGTGTCCAAGAGGGATGAGGTAATGGCTCTGGCGGACCGTGTAAAAGCGGAAGTTGGACCCATTTCCGTGCTGGTGAATAATGTGGGTATTATGCCCACTCATCCGATCCTGCAGCAGTCGGCCGAGGAGATCCAGCGAGTGTTCGATGTTAATGTCTTCTCGCAGTTCTGGACGATTCAGGCCTTCCTGGGCCATATGCAGGAGAAGAACCGTGGGCACATCATTTGTCTCTCCTCGATAGCTGGTCTGGTGGGAATTGCCAACTTGGTTCCCTACTGCGCTACAAAGTTTGCGGTACGTGGGCTGATGGAGTCTCTTCATGCGGAGCTACGCGAGGGACCCTACAGGGATCTGGTAAGTTAAGAATAACCGTACCTAAATGGTTCGAAATTAATAAATAGCAATTCACAGATCAAGACCACCACCATCTTTCCCTATATGACAAACACTGGCCTGTGCAAGCATCCCAAGGTAAAGTTCCCCTCGATCCTGGGCCTGCTGGATCCCAAGCAGGTGGCCCGCCGCATAGTGGAGGCACACCGCTCCGATGTCATGGAGGTCACCATTCCCAGTTGCCTGCTTCACATCAACAACTGGACGAGACTCCTGCCAGATCATTGTGGCCTGATGCTCAAGGATTACATCGACAGTGGCGTTGAGTCGGACTTAATTTAGTTTTACCTTAGCATAGATATCAAAACGAGTACAATGATATTATTATTGGAGTATGATATTCGAAATATTCAATAAGTGAACATCGAGCAAATACATTTCCGGGGAAACAAAAAGTTATAATTACCAACGTATTTATTTTCGAACTAAGAATTTGTATAACCTTTTAGGGTATTATAATACATATATTCTTGATATATTCTAAAAAGAATATTCTTGATCAGCATCAACAGTCGAGTCGATCTAGCCATGTCCGTTTTTAGCAGTTCTTCCGACACTTTATGTTTTTTTTTTTTATGTGTACGTATACCTCAAAAACCACTCGGCACATTCTAAAATATTTCTTAAATTGGTTCAAGCAATAATTTTTAACAGTCACTTTACTTTTTTTACTCATGTAATGTAGATCCTTTTCTTGACATGGCGGGTTGTATAATTGACACGATTGCAGCACAGCGCTCGATAACGATAACTTTGCCCATCGTGGTTTTCGCATCTCTTCCACCCAAAACCAAAACAAAAGAACTCGTCTTAAGGAATTTAATAGAAATAAGATGACTTGTGAAGTAAAACATTGCGGAGAAATTCGCGATTTTAAAAAGGTTCAGGAGTACTTTGGACTCGGACACGGTGAGATAGTGAACCTTAGGAAATGCCCCGCATAGAGTAATCCTGGTTAATTCGGTTCGAACAGACGACAACTGGTTAAATGCAATCAACTACGCCATATCGCCCACTGGTGAGTTGATTGCCTTGGCGCAGGGGGAGAAGTTGGCTTTTTTATCCACCTGCTGGAGCAGCCATGGGAACGCCAACAATACCTATGCCCTGGGATGGTGCGGCGAGCTGGAGGACTCCAATCAGATCGTGACCAGCCTCACCTGTCTCCCGATGACTCAGAGCCGACGAAGCGCCGATGGAGCCGTGGAATGGACGTGCGTGGCAGTGGGCCTGGTCTCGGGCCTAGTCGTTTTCTACACAGATTCGGGAGTAAAGCTATTTTCTCAGTGGTAAGAAGACAAAAAAGCTCACATAGTGAGGGTTCCTAAGCTAAAATGCATTTTGCAGCTGCCAGGAGGATCCGGTGATAGGAGTCAAGCTTCAGTCGCCGCCCCGCCATTCTGAGGGGGATTTCCTGCTGTACATTGTTTACCCACGCTGCCTATGCTTCATCCAAGGCCAGGACATCCTGCCCACTCTCAACAACTGCCGGCACAACGTACAGCGCGGAGCCCTGGAGCGGGGCTCGTATCCCACAGTCGATGTGGTTCCCTTCCAGAAGTACAAGTTTAAGCAGGAGAAAGAGGCCGTGATCAATGACGCCGCCATTTCGAGCACCCAGCGACCACCGACATACGACCACATCGTACAGCAGAGCATTGGTCACGGGTACTTTGCCAAGGTACATGCAACGCCGCCGAGAAGCGCCCAGGTGCTGGCTGCCGGAGCGGAGCCCTATCTGGGCTTCTTTGACGCAGAAGAGGGATACAAAACCATGTCGCTGGGCGAGGTGGCCAAGGATGTGATTGGAATAGCATACAAGAACCTGCTGGGCGGCATTTTTCGACGAGCACCCGAGCCATTGTCTTCGCCGGAAGAGTCACCACTGCCCCTGCCCACGAAGGAGGCGCCGATGAGGATCCGCTGTCGTTTGTACGACGGCAAGAGGGACGGCCTGACCTTGGCTGTGGCACCCGGAGGACGGCTGGCTGTCGTCACGGACAATCTAGACCGAGTAATGCTGGTGGACACGCAGCAGGCCATCATTTTGCGCGTGTGGAAGGGCTACCGCGATGCCCAGTGCGCCTTCGTCCCCGTCAAAGAGCGATCTGTGCGCGGAATCAAGACTCACAAGCGAAAGGCCTTGTTTCTAGTCATCTACGCACCCCGTTTAGGCTGCCTGGATATCTGGGCCCTACAAAATGGGCCCAAGGTGGCCGCCTTTAATGTCTCCAAGAGCGGACAATTGGTCTACAACAATCACAGCGCTTTGGGAGCCGTCGCCGTGGGAGGATCTGCTGCCGGCAGCAGTCAATCCCGCAAGGCGCCTCCCATCAACCACTGTCTATTCTTGGATCCCACCGATGGCAGCCTGAAGGAGGTGCTCATTCCATTTCATTATGCACTCAGCGAAACCAGTTCGCAGACCTCTAGGGATATCCACATGCTGCGGCGACTTAGGAATCAGCTGAGAACCGCTAACCACGGCGATGCCAAGCTGGAGGAGATTGCCGAGCTGGCCAGCGAACTGCAGACCCTGGAGGTGCGCCAGCAGTGCCTGGAGATGCTGCTCAAAAGCAAGAAGCTGCAGCCACGTGTCTTTCAGTGCATCATCAACTCTTTCATCGAAAAGCCCCTGCCCGAGGCGACCACGTCCCAGGAGTTTCTGCACCAAATCCAAAACTACAAGCGGCTGACCGATCTCTACCTGGCCTTGAGTCAGGCCAATCAGCGGGGCGACAACGAGCCACCGATAGATCATCTGGAGCTCTCCGATGCCGATCTGGTGACCATAAACAAACTGGTCTTGCTCCTGGACGATGACAAAAATGAGGCCAAGCCCGTCGGCGCCACTCGCGAGGTGAGCTTCAAGCTGCAGGAAGAGCACAAAACCGAGGAGTTTGTGGATTACCTAAGCATCTTCAACATAGACAGTCCGGATGGGATCAGCTTGCTGCCGGAGAAGGCCAGCAAGTTCGGTGGCGTGAGCATCGATCTCTTCAGCCAATTCTTTGCCCAGGGCTTGTGCTTTGGCCAGTTTAAGGAGTGGATTCACCAGGCCTGCCTGCCAAGCATGGATCTGCTAACGCTGATCATTTGGTTCTGGCTTGAGAAGCCTTTCAAGTACAGTAACTGGTAGGAGAAGCATTTACTTTTCTTAATTTTCCCCCATTTAACACACCTTTCCCCTTTCTGCCTCAGCGATGAAGTCGTTGAGGACATGTCCAGGATTGCTGCCATGGTGCAGACCATTTGCGATCTGGCTGGCGAACACATTCATGACTATGCCTACAATGCCATCTCGCCTTGGTGGCAGGCGGTGCGCGAACTGCTCCTGGAGAGCAAACAGTTCTCCGGACTACTGGTGGCCATTGTCTGCAAAACGGTGGCCTCCAATTTGTGGCGGAGTCGCAAGGAGGTGAGTGTTTATTTCAATGTTGAAACAAATTTACTAAAACACCTTCGGGCAGGGATCATGTGACGAATCCTCGCAGAACGAGGAGGAGGAGCGCTGGGAACGCATATCGCACGACGAGGCCCAGTGGGGACTACTCACCGGCAAGCTTGAGGATGTGGCCGTCTTGGGGGCTATACTAGGGTGAGATGGACACGCCAGCCCTTGGCGGCCTCGTTTTCTATCAGCTTCTTCCATTACAGAAAGCCACTCACCTGTAGGGATCCCGTGGGTCCGGAAATGTCCTACGAGCCGCCCGACTGCAGCCTCAAGAGCATTGTGAGCAATGGCAAGGGAATCGTGACAGAGCTCACTGCCAAGTGGCTGATCAGTGCGCAACTGCATCCGAGCAAAGTTCTGGAGATTTCGGCGCCAGAAAATGAGACTGATGAGGAGACAAAGACAAAAGCCAAACCAGCGTCCAAGGAGGATCTCTCCAAAGCGGATACCGACTCGGAAGAAGACTTGGAAATGGCTAAGGAGGTGCAGGATCCAAGCAGGGAAGCCTCCGAGCCTATTCTAGAGCGCTTGGCCCTGCTCCGAGCCCACTTTCCCTTTAGCTTAGAGTCGGGCGTTCTGCTGAGCCTCATGTCCTGGCAGTACATGGTGCAGTGGAGCAAGCAGCTTTCATCGCTGGACCACCTGAGGGCAGCCCTTCTCTGTCTGACCCAGTTCCGGACACCAGACTGGGCCCTGAAGCACGGCATCTGCTGCATGCTGTGGAACGCCACGCTAAAGTTCCCCCTCCAGGCCGCGGCCAAGTTGATGCAGAAGGTGGGCCGCCTGCCTGTGGACAAGATGTGCCAGCAGGACCTGGATATGTCGGCGGGAAAGGTGCCCGAGTTCCTCGAGCTCAGCCTGGAGTTTCTGGAGCACTTCTCCACCTCGATGGAGCACGACAAGCGAGAGCTGCAGTTCGAGCAGTCCCTCAGCGAGGGAGCTCTGCCTCTGCAGTTCTTGGCCCTCCAGCAGCACCACGCCATGCCCCAGCTGCTCCAACTGCAAACCGAGCTGTGTAGGGTCCTCCATTTCGTGGCCTTCTTCCAGCTGCGCATTCCCAAGCCGTTGACCACGCTCTTTGACTCAATGGGCAACAAGGCGCTGCTCGCGGACATCAATAAGGAGCTGCCCTATGTGTTGCCCGCACCGGATCTTGTCCTGCAGCAGGTGCGCACGGACTTTCTGTGCCGCGTTGTCTCCGCCACCATGGACTTGATCAGGGAGGATCTAGAGCAGTTGTATATCCTAGATCATGTCTTCTACATGTCCAAGATCTGTGCTCTGGCCGACAGCTGGGAAGTCGACAAGCTGCCCATCTTGCGGCGACAGGTAAACCAAGTAGCCTTTTCCCATTGAAAACTGAACTCTTGTAGTTAGCCATGAAATCTACTTAAGGAACACTGCACACCTAATTCAGTTGCTTAAACAGAAACATACAAAACACTGGAGAAGAAAAATAATTATTGTTATCCCCTCTCCTCCAGGTAGTGGATCTGTACGCGTTTGGCTATGATGCCGAGGCCCAGATGCTGCTCCACCATATCGCCGAGGACGAGGAGCTGGGCCGGCTGCTGCTGGAGATAGCCGGCAGAAGGCTCAATCTCTACGCGGAGAACTCACAGTCCACGTTCCTCAAGATTGCCTCTGTAGGCCATCAGTTGCTGGCCTACCTGGACAACCTGGTAAGTGCGGCCAGCGTTTATCACCCGCAGTATTGACTCCCACGACTCGTACTCGTAGAAGGAGCCGCTGACGGAGCACAACGTGCAGATAGCGGCTACCAAGCCGGACGAGATTGATGTGGCTGCCCTCGACCGCCTGTTGTCCCATGCCTACAAGTGCCTCTGCCGACGCGAGTCCAAGCAGCTGCCCATCATCGCTCAGATGTACAACGCCGTGCGCATCCTGCAGAACTGAGGAGGAGCGAGGATGACACCCCAGACACTAGATCAGTTTACTAGTTAATGGACAGAAATACTAGAATTTTACGAATGGATGCAACACCAAAAAAATGAATTTAGGATGCACACTTGAAGCACACCTGTTTACCAATGGATGCAACTTAAACCACACATCATTGCGAATGGATGCCAACCAAACGAAATATTTGAGGATGCAATGACTTGAAGCACACATCAGTGGGGATGCATTATGAAATGCAATGTTATATTTGACTAACTATGGTTATATTTTATGATTAAAGCAATACCAAATGTACTTCAGCGTTGTAGTTACTTTTTGTCTAGTTTATGGCATGTCCTTATAGAGAACATCTCAAGGTTGCAATGGGTTTGCCACACGCCGTTTCGCCCCTCGAGAAATTAACAGATCTGGTTTATTTTGAGTATTTTTATATATTTTTTGTTTCTTTTTTGTTCTAAAGTTTTTTTTATTCAACACATTTTGATAGTCATTATTTACGGTCCCCAGTTTAAAATATATTTACAAAAATCAAGATCTATGGACTTGGCAATTATTTTTTGATGCTCGAACCTTGGGCTTTCCCTCTACGGTGGTGGGTGCTCGACCAAGGGACTCCGGCGTAGGCAATCTATCCGGCATTACAGCTGCATGGACCTTGAGGTGTGTGTAGACGGCAATGTAGCTCTGACTGGTGTCCAGTTCGATGGTCTGCTTTTGGCAAGTCCGACCAGGGAGGGAAAAGTGCTTGCCCAGAATGGGCTCCTTGAGGGAATTTGCCAGAACCTGGCTCAGATCATTGGTATGTTCCTTCTCCCATTTATCCATCTCAGAGCTTCGTTCCACTCAGAATTTAATATATTGTAAGCAATAGTTTAAGTTTCATAAGAGGCCTACGTTGTATGATGTCTATGATTTGATGGATACCACGTCCCGAGTTGTACTAGGTTAGTGGTACTGAGTCGGACTAATCGGAAAACAACTTTCCCTCCTTCGTGGCAACAAGTAGCTCACTTTTGGGCATACCTCTCTCTCCCTTGCACCCTTCACCCCTGCACGGTTATGAGTTATTTATTTATTATTCGTAGCAGAAAAGTTGATTCTTTGGTTTGTTCAATTTGGGAACCTGGCAGAGACACGCAAGGCCAGCCAAAAGGAGTTTGTTTCGTGGTTGGGGCTTAACATGCTGATAAACGTATAGGATAATGAGGAACGTCGTTAGAGACCGTTTCATGTGGTTGCTTAATGGTCTGAGGATTGCTTTTATGGACGGCTTACAGTGGGCTAACCTTATAGGGGATATTAATACATACAAAAAACGAAATAATCTTAAGGCATGTTTCTGTTTTAATTTGTATATACGGCTTATTTAGGTTGAAAAATCACTTAAAGGTCTACTAGCTTATGGTCTCTACAGGCAGCGGGCAATCACTTCGTTGATGGCATTACCACGGTCGCCATATTCGCCACCGCGTTTATACGAGACGGAGACCTTCTTCTCCCAGCCATTTCTGGGACTCGACAACTGCAAACAGAAAAATGGCATTACAGGCACACATACATATCGCAAAATGTCGGGAAACCTACCGTGAAGGCGCACAGGAATTCGTTAACTGCCGCAAAATTCGGTCCCACTGTGCAGATCTCGTGAATGATGTCCTCCAAGCAGATGACACCCTTCTCGCCCAGGTGCTCCTCCACCATTGTGTTCGACTGGATGGCCGTCTTCTTGCCGTTGATGTGGGCGAAACCTTTCTTAAAGACCAGCTCGCGAATGGAGCTCAGCGAGGGATTTCCATAGACCACAAAGGGTTCAATCACGCGCAGCAGCAGCTGATTCTCCTTGGTGTTCTCCAGGAAAACGGCATTGTGACGCTGGGCCATGCGCAGTGTTTTAAATATTTCAGCAGTGGTCTTGTCGAAGATCTTCTTGCCCGCATGCCGCATCACAAACAGTAGCTTCGGGTTGGAGTCCTGGGCGGCCTCGGCGCTCTGTTCGGTTATGTTGGTGCGCAGTATCGTTTGCTTGATCCGCTTGGCCGTGCGCTCGGCCTTCAGGTAGCCCATCACGAAGGACTCGGCACGCCGGAACTTGTGGTGCTTGTGGAGAGCAGTGCGGCGCTTGATGCGATCACTTACCCTCTGCTCGACGACGGACTGATCCTGGCGAATTCGCCTCTTGCGATGCCTCAGCACAGAAACTGTTTTGCCGGGCAATTTGTTGGGCACCGCATATCTGGTAAGGGAAACGTGTTTAATTAGTATTGTTTAGCAGTTTTGTGTAGCTTTAATCCACTCACTTGTCCGACATTGCTGGTTTTTGATTTTCTTTACAATAAAACACGTGCAATTATCAAAACAAAAACTAAAAAGAAATATCGACCAGTGTGGCCGTATAGACTGCGAAGCGATGTTTATCGATGGCGCATATCGATGGTTGAAATATCGATCAAATCAATCAAAAGGATTTATTTTTATTTAATTTTTGGAGCTACAAATGTTACAATTCAGGCAGCGAACGAATTTAATTTGACATTCTGTCTCTTTCTAGAACATAAAAAGCCCCCAAAGCGATTTTCCACCGTTCAAGCTTTTGCGCATGTTTGTCTAGGCTATCGATAAATTTATTCACAATTAATGTTATCGGCATTCAAAAACCCAGCGGGATGATTTTTTAAACCGAATTCGTAAATTTTTCAAATTCAATTTGCCACAAACCAGCACCTATAGTCCAAGGTACAAATATTTACATATCGAATTTATTGGCAATGGCACATTTCCGTTTGTAAACAACTCTCTCTCTCAACTCTCAATTCCAGTTTCCGGTTTTGAGAGTTTGTTTCTCTCTGTTTCTATGACGCACAAGCGCAAATTGCGCTGCTCTCCGTCGTTTTGGGGTTGAAATTAATTTTAGTATGAAAATGCCGGTCTCGATGCCAACGCACAGTTGCTGTCCGCAGTTGAAGCCGTTCCGTTGTGTCGCGCTTGAGGTAATAAAAATGGTGATTTATAGCAAAACAAGATAAACCAAAGAAGTAATCAACGAAAACTGCATTCCAAAACGTTGCAAAAAATAAGAAAAAAAAAACTAAAACTACAGCAGCTACAACTGCAATTTTTCACTGCCACGCGTCGCTGATGACGAAACCGTGAAAATTAGCACGCGGCAGCGGAGGCACACGCACAGTCACACCCCGTTCCCCCACCCCCGCTCCTCATAACCACTTTAAAGCTCCGTTTTGTTTGCCAACGAAGGAGATAGTGTCGAAAAAACATAATTAAAGTTTATGCTTGTGACAGCGGGAGATTAGTTTGCAGAGAACAAGTCAAGGCTGCAATTGACAAGTATTAAGACAATAAAGAGACCCAACAGGTTTATTGCACGTGCTGGAATATCTCTCGTTTGCACTGATAACGCGCGAGTTTCCTCCCATAAAGTGGCATTTATTGTAGTCTTGGACTTAGTCTTCCCCTTTCACTTTCCAGTGGCAATGCCAGCTATTCGCCGCTAGAGCAGAACCACACTTCAGCCCCCAAGCATCATGACGGACAGATATGCCAATGGAGTGACCACCAGCCTGATGGAGCCAAACGGACGCAGTTCGGTTGCTCCAGCAGCAGAGGAGGCGGAGGAGAAAATTGTCCTGAAGCGGAAGCTGACCCTTATCAATGGAGTGGCCATAATAGTGGGCACCATTATCGGATCGGGCATCTTCATAGCCCCCACTGGAGTCTTCTACTACACCGAGTAAGTCTCTAGGCGATATATAGTATCATCCTTAATTCAATTTATTCACAAATAAGGTCAATTTAACTGTTAATTAATGGTTTTATTGTCGCACCAATTAAGAGAAATTTATTAGTTGTCGATTTGGTTCCCTTGAAAAAAGTGCTCTCACTCGCAATTTGGCTTTAATATTGCGTCAGCTTTAAAGTGGCTTTTTAGCGTTACAAGAAGGCGTGTCAAGTTCCAAATTATTGATAAACAAAGATGTAAAGAGGTTGGGCGAAAATTCCATACGAATGTCGGAAGTTTCCACTTACGGAAATAATTTATTAAACTCATTTGTCAGTCAATTTATGGAAGTTTCTTTAAGAAAAGAAATCTACATATTCAAGCTCAGGGACTTGATTTACCCACATTAATTAACGATGGACTTGGGTGAAAATTAAATAACCAACATTAATATTTCTTACTTAGTTTAACAGCTTAAAGTGTTTATGTGCTTATGTTTTTATCCTTGTCCCAAGATTGTTTATTTACTTTATCTCTGTGTATATATTTTCTAGATCCGTGGGAAGCTCTCTATTGATTTGGTCTGCTTGTGGTATTCTGTCGACCATTGGAGCTCTTTGCTATGCCGAGCTGGGTACAAGCATCACGAGATCTGGCGGGGATTATGCCTATCTGCTGGTGTCCTTTGGACCCCTCGTGGGCTTCCTGCGGCTGTGGATAGCACTGCTCATCATCCGGCCAACCACGCAGGTCAGTGTGCCTGCTGTCCATCAATTGAATTACGGAATGTTTATTTGTTTTGATTGATTGGTTGTTGGGGCAAATAAATAAAACTTTATTAAGTGACGAAGACGGACTACCTTCGAATGGAATTGAATTCAATTACGGAATACAACTTTAGAAAACAACTTTCGCTGACTTGGAATTCGCGATTTAATTTTGTTACAATTTAATATGTTATCAATTTATCTTTTCTTACAGACCATTGTGGCTTTGACCTTCGCCCATTATGCCGCCAAGCCGTTCTTCGAGGACTGTGATCCGCCGGAGAATGCCGTAAAGCTCCTCGCAGCCATTTGTTTAAGTGAGTCAGACCAGGGACAGCCCGCTCCCTACGGGCAAACAATAATTATTCCTCCCTTATTATTCCCCTAGCACTGCTCACGGCCATCAACTGTCTGTCCGTTAAGGTTTCGATGAAGGTTCAGGATGTGTTCACGGTGGGCAAGCTGCTGGCCCTCATCATGATTATTCTGGCTGGACTCTACTACATGGCCACGGGTCAGCTGGAGAACTTTAGCAATCCGTGGGAGGGCACTTACACGGCCCGCAACATTGGCTATGCCTTCTACAATGGTCTGTTTGCCTTTGGCGGTTGGAACTACTTGAACTTTGTTACCGAGGAGCTGCAGGATCCGTACAAGTGAGTGACTGCTTCTCTTTCCCAACATGACAAATGGTTTGGCAAGGATTCTTTATCCTAGTCATGCCGTTTGCGTCATGCGCAGGCAGCAACAAGTTGAAACTTGTTGAACGTCCTTGATGTCATACGGCTGAGTGGGAGGGAGGGAGGTATGGAGGAGGATGCTGCCTTCAGCTTCCCTTTTTTCCTTTAACGAATTCAATTTGCTCTCGAGCAGCGCTGCAATCAATTTAAGTGCTCCACCCCCGCCAAGAGCCAGAGCTAAGAATGGAAACAGCACGTTTCTTTTTCGCACAGAAAACAAATATTCCCATTTGTATATTGAAATTTTCTGCAAGTTGGTCATGAATTTAGATTTTTCAATATAAAAGAAAAACTGTCTGCCAATATTTTCCGTTTAATTATAATATTTTCTTTTCTATTGCAGAAATCTGCCGCGTGCCATTTGGATAGCCATGCCCCTGGTCACGGGCATCTATGTTCTGGTCAATTTGGCCTATTTCGCCGTGGTCAACAAGCCGGAGATGCTCAGTTCATTGGCTGTTGCTGTGACCTTTGGTAATCGCGTCTTTGGACCCTTGGCCTTTATGGTGCCCATTTTTGTGGCGTTGAGCACCTTTGGCGGAGTGAACGGAGTACTATTCACATCGGCGCGACTGTTCGCCACTGGGGCTCAGGAGGGGCATCTGCCCAAGTTTTTCCAGCTGTTCCATGTTAAGCAGCAAACTCCCATTCCCTCCTTGATTTTCACCGTAAGTTTTGGTTTGGCATTTTGCATTTTTCTGCGAAATAATTAATTAATCAATTCCCATATTTATTTTTCCAAGTGCCTGATGTCATTGCTCATGCTGCTGACGGATAATGTCTACCAGTTGATCAACTATTTCAGTTCGGTCTTATGGCTGTCAGTGGTGGCCAGCATAGCCGGAATGTTGTGGCTCAGGCACAAGAGGTTGGTAGTTTTATTCACTAAAGAAAAGACTTTATGTACGTCTGACTAAACTAAATAAATCTCTTAAAATCTCTTGAAAACTGCTCAAAAAATGTTAAAAAAAACTATTTTTTTTTAAGATTCACCAATAAGCCTATATTGTTTATTCTAATTTATAGTATTGCTATGCTAATTTATAGTTTCAAATGATAATTAATTAATGTTTCTATATTCTCCCAGGCCCGATCTGCCCCGCCCCATCAAAGTAAATCTCGCGCTGCCCATAATATTCATGGTGAGCTGCGTGGCGCTGGTACTCCTTCCGAATTTGGATGAACCTGGAAATCTGCTCGTTGGCATCGGCATCACTCTGGCTGGCATTCCCTTCTACTACATCTTCATTGCCTGGCAAAAGAAGCCCAAGTGCTACGGACGGCTGTCCAACTCCGTGGTAGAGATTTGCCGGGCCATCTTCAATACCACCGTCATTGAGTCTAATGAGGCCCTAAAGTAGAATATGCAGAACTCACCCACGCAGAACTTGGCGCATTTAGTTCAAACACTCGTATTTGATATTCAAAAATACTAAAAGGAAAACAAATTGTGAAACTCAAATCTATTGTATTTGAGACTTAGATCAGTTATAAGCTGTAAGAGGATAAACCCTGCCCCCTTTGTATGATATTTTTGTGCTAGGCCATTTTGGCATTCCTCAAAACGAAATCGGCGTCATCGATTGGAATTTATAATAGTTTAACCATATTTATTTGAGCCAGCTAGCTCCTCAGTTAACAGATTTTACACGAATATTGATAGCCCGATATAGGCCTTTTTCGGCAAACTTCCCAATAAAAGTTTATTTTATAGTTTACGGCTAGGTGCTACCATCCTGATTCCTTTTTTAGCATAAACAGGAAATACGCTTTAATGGGAACAATCTATATAATGTGACGTGTTTAGGGAAGCAACAACACAGCAGTACAATAATAAGCAACATATATTGATGTTTTTTAACTTAATCGCTTCGCAAATTAAATGTATTATTGCAAAAACAGACCTCGAAAGTGATTTTTAATCAACTGTTTTTATAAAACTAAAGAAAATTGGTATAAATGTATAAAACTAAATCCATTATCTGAATCTACAAAAAAGTAATCGTTAAGGAGTGCATCAGAAATCGGAAAAGAAATTAGCACTAGGAAATCACGGAATTCCATACTTTTGAGCCCTTTTTTACAAGTTTTGACCTCCGTGTTAACCCCTATTACGACATATAAACGATAATTAAATACATAAAATCTCTCCACCGGAACCTCCCCACACCTCTACGTAGAAGAATCTTCGTAAATCTTACGAAGATTAAAATCCATGGCCGTTTCCACCAGGGTTGTGCCGCGTATAAAATCCGCTGCCACAATATTTGCATGAGTGCCCAACTCATCCCGGTAGAGAAGCGAAATCCGCCAGTTAACATTGTCGGACATCTTGCGCAGGCCGCCGTGCTTGTCCAGGATCACGTCCCAGGTCTCTGGGGTCAACTCAGCCATATCGGCTATCGGGCGACTGTAGAATCGTCTGCGGGAGAAAAAAGGAAAAAGATAAATGGGAACCTTATCTAATCGGGACAAAACTCACGCTACATCGAACTCGTTTATGTTGCGCAAATATGTCTCCAGACGCGGCCAGGTCTGCACATTGCCCCAACGCTGGTCCACGGGTCCAAACAGGGTCTCTGGGAACTCATCCAGCATGGCCTGTTTCTCGTAGGCCAGAAATACGTTCTGCTTGCGGGCCCAAATATCACGAAGCGAGGCACTCCAGTTCAGCGAGGGATGGGCTATGAGGTCCTGGAACTGATCGCGCAGATATGTGACCAGCAGACGATGCACTCCCAATCCCTTGCCAAAACCTGAAATATATAACAAACATTGTATTACACGATTAGTTTCCGAGCTTGTTTCCTCACCAATTGGAAACTCTTTGAGTCCAAAAATAATTATTTCGTTGGTCTCGTGGACAAAGTCCCGCACCTGATTGATGACCTCCTGCAGCGGACGCTGCTTTGTGATCCCATGGTAAATAAAGAACTGTTCCGGGGAGTTGCGATAGTAACCAACACGAATGTCCAGATAGCGGACTCCATGCATCAGCTGGCCCCGAATGTCGTCGTCCTGCGTCAGGGCGTACTTGGTAACCAGGCTTTCGCGGAGCAGCGGATCAAAGTTCGGCCGATACGAACCGGAGTCGTGTGTCCCGGGAATGAATAGATCCCGCAGACGCAGCTCACCGATTTTGGACTTCAGGTCGTTCATCCAGCGAGGAAAGGCCTTCAGGCAGGTTCTCGCCAGGATGTCGCCCTCTTCGTTAATGTAACTGGCCCAAAAGCCATAGCAGTGGGTCTGCGCCGTCACATTCTTGGACAGTTCGTAGTCAAATGGCACTCCGGTGGTAAACCACTGCGTGGAGAGACCCACGCTTGGTTGAAGTCCGGCCAACACGGCCAGCTCTCCGCCATTGGCAACCCAAAACTCCTGGTTGGCGGATTGATTGGGATCCGTGTACCCATTAATGGGAACATAATTCCCAGATCCCTCCTCCGAACCACTTCCCTCCTCGCGGGGAAAGGCTGCCAAGGGGGTGCCAACGGGACGGAGGCGTTTCTGAAAGACATGTGCCTCCTGGGTGGTGATCAGGACACGATCGCCCTTCCTTGCGGGTGCATTACGCCAGGAAACCTCCAGAAATCGTTTGCGCGCACTGATCGTCAGCCAGAGCCTGAGGCTCTTTGGATCCTCGAAGTGATACGTCTGCGCCACCGACCAGGAGACAAGCTGCATCGACACCGCCAGCAGGAACGCTTTTCCCACCATATTTCACCTCCCCTGATTGAATTAATGCTGATTCAGACTGATTGCAACTGGCATTAATCAGCGGATCGGAATCAGAGCAATAAAGTAATCGCGACACCCCGAGAGAGATCACAACCGCTTGCGTCGAGAGCTCCGCGCTTAATGAACCGAGACCCCAAGCCCCAAGCTCCAGGTGGATCTTATCTGTAAGTGGTTCCTAGGGGCGACCAGTACGAACAATTGGAACTTGACACCGAGAGAGCTTGGCGAGAAAAGTCGGTGTTGAAATTGTCATGTAAATATAAAGACTTCCTCGAAACTATATCGGTTTCTATAGTTTTCAAATGAAGTCTCTCAGTTTACCCTGCGGCTTCTCTATAATTAATCTATAGATTTGAATGCGATTTGGGCTACAAACTGCATCTAAAATGTTCAGAGACTGCGTAACTAGAACAATTGTGACTCCGAACAATGGGCGCGGGAAAATTCTCAGGAATGTACAAATTATCAGATCTTATTTATTCGCACTCGGTCTTAATTGGCAGTGAAACATTCGTTTTAAGAACACAAAGAGATTCCGGAGGTTTTGTAAATATATGTACTTCCTGTAGGAAGCGAACGAACAATAGGCTGCTTTACTATTATTTATGCTTAACTCCGCATCGCGTAAATATATTAGTTTAAACTTTAACACAACCGAGCGACTCTTAGTTTAGGTCATTCCTAGTCCAGCTTCGCCCCTCAACTGAAGCTCAGCTTATAAATGGGAAAACCTAAAACCAGGGAGAGCTTCTGCGAGATGTGTTCTGTTGTGGGATTTACTCGGAAACTTTAAATTTTCACTTGATATTTGAAGGTTTAGTATTGAATAGTTTAGTATAGTTTCGTCTTAAAAAAGGTTAACAGGCTAAGAATTTTTATAATTGAGATTTCTTGAAGCTGATTTTAATTTAATTTCTTTTATTATCAGGTTTAATATTAAATATTTCAATTATGATTCATCTTTATTAAAGATTTTTTTCCAAGAATGAAACTGAAAAATGTATAGATTAATGGGAATCATTTCTAAAAACAATTAAAAAGTTTATTAAGATTTAAATGTTATATGTATGTATATGGGCATTTCTACAAAAATATCGAAAGCAAATTCTCGCAAACGTGTTTTCTTACTATGTAGATGATAAACTTAGAAAAGAGCATGTTTCGTTTTGATAATAATTAAATATAAGCTAAACTTTATAGTTCCGGTTGAAACTAAAAGCACAAGAAACGGACATAAACGCGTGACATTTTAAAATGTCATTAATATTATCATTAAAATAATCCCTGGCGTTTATATTATTTATTTTTATTACTATTTTTAAAACCCCAATAATAAAAATGCATTTCAAATGCAAACTCCCAACAGCTAACGGTCTAAAAAATACTATTCAGTATTTGATTTGCAATAGGTGAAAATTGCGCGATTTGGCCACACTATTTAACAGCTGATTCGGCGTCTTCAGACCAAAACATTCAATTATTTTGTTTTGTTTGTTGTTTACCTTAAAATATCGTTAAAAAAATGTTGCATACCCAGGCAATTCACTCAGTGCCCACACTGCATCAACCTCTGCACTCCAAGGTATCGAATTACCTGAACAACCAGCGCAGAACGGGACAATTCTGCGATCTGCTCCTCGAGCTAGACTCGGACGATGCCCTGAGTTTGAGTCTAAGTGTTCACTTTTGCGTTTTGGCCGCCCAGAGTCAGTTGATAAACACCAACCAGAAGCAGCAGCAGTTTTCCATTCACAACCCCCTGAAGATCACCATCCGCAACTTTAGCTGCTCACAATGCCTGCACACTATAGTGGATTTTTTCTACGAGGACATTGTTTCCGTGTCCAAGGAGCACGAGCCTCACTTCCGGGAACTGGCACAAATACTGGCCGTGACCGAACTGCTCAATCTCTACCAGATGCAGCCATTGGGAGAGGTAAAGGAAGCGTCAGAGATTATAGCTCTCGGAGATGATGAACTGAGTTTGGAGAATCCGGTGAAGAAATCCGAGGACGTGTTTGAGAACCAGCAGAGCTACTTTAAGGTATGGTAGCCCTCCCCCATTACCCATTTTCTTTGCGTTGCTAATAACACCATAACATTCAGTTAAAGAATCCCAGAGCCGTAAAGTCCAGCAGCAAGGTGAACTACTGCATTGGCTGCGACTTCAAGTGCTACCCGGTACAGAAAATGATCGAGCATATGGGAAGCTGTGAGCCCTCCCACCTCACCTGCTCCCTGTGCGAGGTGGGATTTCTGCACTGGCGCGAATACGACCGACATCTTCGCAGGCATTCCGGCGACTTGCGCAAGCCCTTCTTCTGCCTGCAGTGCGGAATTCGGTTCACCACTCGGGCAGCCCTGCTCGTCCATCAGCCCAAGCACTCTACGGAAACGCCGCACATCTGTCCGCATTGCGGCAAGGGCTTCAAGTGGAAACAGGGCCTAAGCAATCACATTCTGGTGCACAATCCCGAGAAACAAATGCTGTGTGACGTCTGCGGCTATAGCACCACCCACATGAAGGCCCTCAAGTCCCACAAACTGCTCCACACCGGCGAGTTCTTTGCCTGCACTTTTCCGGGATGTAAGCATCGCGCCAATCGCAAGGAGAACCTCAAGCTGCACATCGAGACGCACAAGCAGGGACGGGACTTTATCTGCGAAATCTGCGGCTGCAAGTTCAGTCAGAGCAAGAATCTCAAGCGCCATGCCCTAAAGCACACTGAAAATGGTCCAAATCGTTACAAGTGCCAGCTATGTGGATTCAGTAGTCATCGTTCTGACAAAATGAAGGAGCACGTGCAGCGGGTGCATACGGAAAAGGCTGTACAATTGGAGCTCTCGGAGACGGTGGACAGTTCCTTTCCCGACGACTTTGACCTGCCCATCATCGAGACTCTGCCATCGCCTAAAAAGAAACAGCCCAAGGAAGTCGTCAAGGCGAAGCTGAAAAGAGAAACAAATGCCGAAAGGCGCCTGAAAATTTTACTGCCCAAGGAGACTGTCAAATGAAGCTAATGATCTGTTTAATTCTTATCTGACAATGAACTTGTCATATATCATATGATCTCTGCAGAATGATCGACTTAAGAGAAAAGAAAATTATACCTTGAGATCGCAGGATGCAATGAAGCAAAGTGATTTGATTGTAATCATTATTGCAAACTATTTAGTAAGAAGGATTTGAATTACACACCTTTTTGTACAGTTTAAACATCTACTAGTTTAGGTTCTAGAAAAACATTTCAGAAGTAATTAAATTGCTAACAATGTATTGTAAACAACATTGTCATAAATTGTGGAAGGTTATTTCTAGAATCAACAATGTTGGGGCAGTAGTTCTCTTTTATCTAATCTATTTTGGGTATGTGATAAGAAGCTATTGCGTTGTTTCCAGATGGAGCGACGGAGCCCATGACTAACCCGAGCGGGAGGTCCAACCTTATCAGCACCTGAGTGCTACGTAACCAAAGTGTTTCTATTAAAAACAATTAAACCAAAACAAACGGAAAGCTCTGTGGTGAGATAGTGCATAATTCTGAAATAAACATAAGCTATACGGGAACTGAGAGGGAGGAACTGGGTCAGACCGATCGATCAGGTTCTAACGCACCTCCAAGCGCGGCGATGTGTCGCCCCTCACGTCGCCCCGGCCGCCGATAAATAAGTTATTTCTGGGTAAATGCACTTTTCGGGGTCTTTTGCTTGAGGGCCAATATGTATTAGGTGTTATATAACGGCATTTTCCACTCGCTGCATAAACGTGTGTATTATGAAAATATTCTGAAATAATTAAAATAAATGGGCAAGGCAAAGAATATGTTTGGCGGTGTATGTTTTTTTCTTTTTTTGTTTACCGCACAGTTTGTAAACAACAACAAAAAATTAAATTGCGCAGCAAAAATTGCCAAGCTGACTCTCTGAGAGGGAGAGAGCAGTCCTAGGGTTGTCAGAGTCTTTTCAAATAATTGTGACTTGGAAAAAAGCTGTAAACTTCAAATGTAGCTCATAAACTATGTGCTTTTGATAAAAATATCCTAAACTTTATTAATTTTATGCAAATAGTTTCAGTTATTGGGCCTAAATCCACTATAATCGTTGTCGTTACCCCCAGTCTGGCAACTCTGTCGGAGAAAGCTTTTCGCGCCCCCAAGAAAGCTCACCAGGGTATAAAAACCCCCAGCTCGTTCGAAAAAACTTCAATTCCGTTCGCTCAGCGAAAAGTGGAAAAATCAGCGACTCACCTGGGAAATTCTCGTTTAGCCTGCGATTTTGCAGAGACCAAGAAGAAGAAGCAGAAGGAAGGAAAAAAGAACGCAGTTAATTTTGCAAAAAAAACTAGAAACTAAACCAACAACAACCATGTCCGAGGCGCACTTTGATGAGTACGAGCACTACAATTTCGACCATGACAAGCACATCTTCTCTGGCCACAGCGGCAAGCAGCGCTCCAAGAAGGAGGCCACCGAGCACACCAATCACTTTGACCCCTCCGGACACTCCCGCAAAATCCTCACAAAGCTGATGAACACCAACAACAACAACAAGAAGGCCGCCGCCTGCAAGAACTGATGCAGGGCATCGGAGGAGCGGGAACGGCAACGGAAAAGCAAAGAGGGCGGTGGAGAGCGCAGTGCGTGGGAGAATGCGAGAGAAAAGAAATCTTCGAATTTAAACGAGAAAAAAGGTTGAAACTGAAAAATCACAGCAGTCGCTGAAAGGAGAAGAAAAGGAAACGAGAGAGAGAACAACAAAAGCCACCTGGGAATACATATTGCATTAGTAATTGCATTGTGTTTCCATGCGGCGCAAAACTTTGTGAACTTTATAATAATTTTATTTTGCTTATAATTTCACAAACACAAAAAAAGGCAGATCTACTCTTAGCTTCTAAATATTCCTAAACTAATTCAGACTTACACGTTTTAGTTGCTAAGCATTAGTGCGTTTCAAATAATGAAGTTTGATTTAGGTATTACTTATAAAATAAAGAGAAAACCAAAACTGACTTGATTGTATTTTTATTATTCATTTGTTTACTTTTACAGCAGTTTTAACGGCCCCAAAGCCAAGGTGTTTGTGGTCCCTGTATCCACCGTACGTGTGAGAGTGCTTTCCAATGTCGTCAGAGTGTTGGTGCGCCGCTGGCACGTACATATAAACATATTTATAGCCTTTTAGTTGAACTCATTTGCACCCAACTCCTCGATTATCGCTACTGCAATTGCACCAGAGTGTTTTTTCTTTGTTTAGTGTCATCGATTCCGCTGCAATATCGTACAATATCGTATTATGCACTTGCGCTTGACTTTTAGAAATAAGCTGTTGTAGTTTTGAAACGGAAATATTTCCGTGACCTTCCATTGAAAGTTCACAATTTACACACGCTTTATAAACTTACACACATCGTCATGCACACATCGTCATGTACACATCTTCCGGTTTTAGTTAATTTGTGTGAGTGAGAAAGTGAAGTGCATTTATGCATATTGATCAAAATTTATAGTCTCCCCACCATACTTAAAATGTATTTTTACATTTTCTGCGGAAATTTACAACAAAACGAACAAAAACATATACAAACTTATTCATACATAAATAGATCGATGAAACTTTTCTAGAAAGGTCCACTCTAATGCCACTCTCCCTCTCTTTGCGCCATTTGCCGGCTTTTTAAATTGCGTTGTTGATATTTGGTAAACAATAAAACAGACTCTCGATCAGGTGGTTTTCCTACATCTATACATATGTATGAACTTATATGTATTCTATACATACATATGCGTATGCCGAATATTAATCATCCCAACGAATGACAAATATTTGCCACTGGAATTTCACGATGTGTTTCATCTGTTTCAAAATTGCATTTTTATTATTCATTAATTTTTTCTGGAACTTTGGTATCAGTTTCCAAAGTTAGATTAAGATTTTCTAGAAATTGATTCATCTTTAATAGAGTCTTCCAAAAAAAGTCGGCAATCTCTTAAACATTTTGACATTACAACTTTTGTGGCTTATATTGTTATTATTTACTTGAAAAATAATTGTAATATAATGAAACTGAAATGTCGGTGATTTATAATTTGGACATGGCCACGTTATCAGCACAAAGTTTTCAAACAAAACAACAAACACGACCAGAGCTTTTTTTAGAGGAGAACAAGTGAGAATTTACTAAACAAAATCGTGTAAACAATTTTGGGGGTAACGAAACTAGTTTGTCTCGGTGCGTTTTGCGGTAAACAAATGACGCATTAGAAATTCAGGAAAGATCTAGAAGTCAGTGGAAGTTGCCAACCATAAGTAAATGTGTCCTAATACCATTTAAATATATTTTTTTATTTTAACTTTTTCATAATATTCTTTCAATTTGAAAATCAAATCATCTTATATGTTATGTATACCTGACAAGTTGATATTAAAAATGTAAAAATTATTTATTATATAAAATTTATGTTATAATCAAAGCTAAATTTCCTTAATTTAATTATAACAAGCGATTATATACATATCATTTACTATTAGCTATAGATTTTCAAGCTCTTCAAATTGAGTTTTGAAGAAATTTCCAAATGCCAAATGATCATAAGAAATTTCCTTTTTCCCTCTCTACAGAAAGGCAAGTAAATAAAAACAGGACCTTTCTTATGATTTTAAAATTTTGTTCCTTTGTAAAAAAAAAGTGAAATATTCTACTAAAACATACAAGGGAAAGTCAAGATTCTAACATAATCTTTTAGTCTGCTTAATTTAGTAAAATAAAAACACCAAACAATACAGCTTAGCATCCTAATTGTATAGCTTAATTTCTTCCTTTTGTCTTTTAGGATGTAACCTGGCACCAAGATAACTTAATTGTAGAAATGGATTGCTTTCTCGTTTCATAATGAAAGACACACGCACGCTCTCCCCTGTGAAGCTGTGAAGATGTGTATTGTATTCGTAAATATGTAAGCCCCTCCAGATCGTGATTACGCGTGCCACACGACAGACGATGGGACCACGATGGCTCCATTGGTCTACAGAACCGAACTACCCAATTACGAGTTCCTAAATTCCTCGAGAAGAGAACCATATTGCACACTTTCACCGCGAAAAAAACGAATTTGTGGTCGGAGATTATGCATAAATGAATGGGGCAGAAGATCGAATCGGTCGATCGGTTGTGGCGAGTACTGGTCGATATGGTGTATGGATATGGTGCTAATTGGAGTGGCACTCGGAGTCGGATGAACCGTTAAATCGAAACTAGAGCAGTGGCCCAATAACGATGATGCACGCGGCCTACGGATTAGCACCTTTCAAAGAGTGGCTACTACTACGGCGATGTTCTAGATATGCCCATGTCCACCATTAGCACCATCCGCAAAGGTGGAGTTTTTCTGGACCAACATTTGGGACAGTCCGTTTAGTTGACGATTAAACTCCGAGCCAACTGGCCGTGTCGCGTCTCCTAGTGATACAAGAAAAGGATTCTCTCTGGACAAGCAAAAAACAACGGATAATGTCCGCCTACGAAGAGATGTCAGCGAAGACGTCGCGGCGTCTCTCGCCAGTTTGGTTTCTAGTGATCACTATGCTCCTGTTTGTGACTACCTTAACGGCGGTAGCTGTTATCGAAGCTGGACGCGCACAGACCCCAGCCGCCGGCGAGAGCGATCTTCTGATCCTTACACGCATGTGGAATCACTTTAAGGCAGGTGCCGAGAACGATACGGAAGTCGCCACCGTGGAGCGAATTGCTCGGGAAGCTGGCAATTCCACAGATCCGCCTAGGACGCCTGGGCAGGGCAGAAACTTCTACGAGGAGCAGCAGGCGGTGGTGGTGAATGCGGAGAGCATGGATCCAGTGATGGGCCAGCGTCAAGATGCCTACGGGCCGCCCCAGAGCAGAGAGGACTCCTACGACCAGGACCCCTACTACGATGTGGCGGACGACTATGGACCAGGACGTTACCCCTATCCAGAGTCCAGGGAGCAGCCTGCTGAGGAGGATGTCTTATCATCGCCGGAGTCGGGTGAGGGCAGGGCGTCGCAGGCTCGTCCATATGATTCCTTCTACGCTCCCTGGTCGTATGCAAAGAAACCGGCTCCAGTGGCCACACATCCTGCGGCTGAGGGGAATAACAGGAAGCTGCAGGCTACGCCCAATAGGTAAGAAATCTATATCTATATTGCTTCTTAATGGCCGTGGGCTATGTTATATATATTATATATTTTCGATCTGCAATCGATCCAGTTTAAAAAGCTTTTAAGACTCTCGAAACAATATTAATTATTTAAATTTATGAACCCAATATGCTGATTTTTAAACCTATGAAAAATGAACACGGCTTTCCGAAGTTGCTTTCTTTCTTTCGATATACAGAAATTTTAAAATAGGCCACATAAATAAAAAATCATACCTTAATATTTAATCGAAATGAAGAACGAAAACACGCTGCAAATTCCATATCAGTTAAATGCATATTATAAATAAAGACTAAATAAGACGCAGTTCGAAGATTAACAAATGTTACATATACAAAAATATTAATTATATTTCTTTGTACATTATTTTGACACAATTTCACAATTTTATATGTAATTTACGTACATTTAAAAAATAGAACACTGGATTTATTTAATAAATAAATGAAATGTTTGGACTTTTAACTATTAGATTTAATAGAAAAATTAATACATTTTTTTTGCTTTTTACGTAGGTCCCCTTATCCTGCCTACGATGAGGTCTACGACTATCCCATGGGCTTCCAGCCGCGTCCACATCCAGAAACACAGATGGCCAAACAATCTCAACCCGCTCCCGAAAATGCAGTGGCCCCCCAGGCTCAGAGCGAGTCCACTCTGGTCACCGTGCTGAAGAGTCTCAAGCAGATCTGGGATCTGTATCAGGCTCTGATGAGCGCCTGGAACGCTGTTAGCGAACGTCATCAGCAGAGCACAGAGAAGTTCCGCAAGGAACAAGCACAGAAGCAGGCGGAGAAGGATCGACTACGTCAGCAGCAGCAGCAGAAAACGAGGATCAACTCCAAGAAACCAGCAAGGGTGGAGGGAGACAAGAAGAACCAGAGCAAGAAGCCCAACACAACGACTACAAAGTCTACAAGCACGACTACTTCCACCACGACATCGGCTCCAGACAGCTCCGAAGAGGAGGAGGAGGAGCAGCAGCAGCAGGCGGAGAAGGTGGTGAAAGTTGAGGCGGCCACACCATCGGCTCCATCATCAGCCAAAGTGGAATCACGCAAGGGCGAGAAAGCTAGCTTGAGGTCGGTGAGAGGTTTGCGGCAGAGAAGAGATGCCGAGACGGAGGACAAGGCTGACACGGATGTGGGCGAAGGTCGCTACATCAAGGGCGATCCCCTTAAGGGTTACTATGACTTTGTCATCACGGAGGGTTCCTACAAGTTTTGGGCTGTCTTTCAGGTGAGAATGGATTATTTACTTATAATTACACCTTTTTGCTTACTTTTTACGCGCATCCTTTATACATAGGTGGGCACAGCACTGCTGATTATCTACTCAACATTCGCCGCCATTTACTACTCCAAGGTGAATCCGCTGACCAGTGACTACGATTACACCGACTACCTAGGCGGCGTGCGCTCTCTGTCTGGCGGCGATGCCGATTTTGTGGACGACGGTGATGCGGCGACACCACCCGTATCGACCACCTCCCGCATCCTGGAGTGGATTCCACGGACGACGCACTCCGTTAAATTTATTTTGGATGCCATCGACAAGATGCCTTTGGATCATGACAAGGCCAAGGAGCCCGGCTGGTCCACAGACCAAGCGACGGGCATGAGATAGGGAATCGCGATAATGATAATTGTTAATGAAAATATAATAATGTTGAGGATAATTTTTAAAGTGTTTTTAATATTTGGTCTATGTTTTAGAAAGGGAAACATCAGGGTATTGGGCCAAGCTCTACAAAATATGAAAAACAAAACTAAGATATTTCATGTTTTTCGTATTTTAAGTATCAAGGAAATATAAATTAAAAGAATGTATTTCGTTAAGTTTTAAATTCAGTGAAAAACGAAAAAGGCTATTTAAAACCAAGAGCTTAAAATCTTAATTTCAGGGCTTAGTAGATGCAGATTGTATTTAATATTATAAAAATATTAAATATGCTCAATATTTAGTTAGTTGCAAAGCCTAAAAATTTCCAAGCAAATAACGGTCACAATTTAAACTGTATTTTATTTTTCAAAAACAACCATTCACAAAACGCGCATACACGGTGCAACGGTCACACTAGGAAAGCAGCTGTTTACTATTTTTGGAAGAAAACAACACGTAGCTCATCAATTGACAAATATTTCTTGATTGCCATAAAATAAACCGATGTAGAAGCATTTAAAGTTTTTAGAAATCAGCAACTATGAATAGTGTCCACAGAAGATTAACAAAACTAACGCTGGTTCTGGCCCTGCTTTCGGCGGCGGCAGCCCACGAAGCCAAAGATTTTGACGATTCCATTTTGTACAAAATTGATTTTGAAGTTCCCGAGTTGATTGGACAGCCAGTGAGTAGAAAACATGTTGTACATTTCATGGAATACAAGATCTAATACCCCCTAGGACTTGGGCAACCAGCTGCGGACGTTCTACACGCCGGATAAGGAGAAGTACGAATGCCTGATTCCCACTTTTGAGCGCCAGAAGGAGGAAAAGAAGTCCGACAAGCCGGAGTTGTGTAAGTTTTCGGTGTCTTTCAAGAAGAAAATCCTCTACAGCTCTTTGTGTTTTTCCCGCAGCTCCCATTAGCCTGTTGCAGCCCATTTTCTCCGCTCTGACCTGTTCGTACCGCATTGAAGCCTATTGGTCGTACGAAATCTGCCACGGACACCATGTGCGCCAGTACCATGAGGAGCGCGAAGGCAAGAACATCAAGTTTCAGGAATTCTATCTGGGCAAGTGGGGCGACGACAAGACAGAGCTGCTGAGCAAGACGTGGGCGGCCGAACTGAAGGATGGCGGCAAGCCCAAATACAAGACCCTCAAGATCGACAACACACGGTATCCCTACTTCGAGATGGAGTTCAACGATGGCACCATGTGCGAAATTATCGATTCTCCCCGCACCACAATGGTGCGCTATGTGTGCTATCCGCACGGTAAGGACGACATTTACTCGTTCAAGGAGACCTCCTCGTGTAATTATGAAGCCATTATCCTCACCTCGGCGCTGTGCGTCATCCCTGGCTTCCATGCCGAGGAGACCAAGGAGCTGTCCATCAAGTGCTTCAACTCGGAAACTGAGCCGCACAGGCCACTGAGCATGCTACGTTCGGAGCTAAGTGAGTGGGCTGAATCCGAAACGGATTTACTCGTTTCCAAGGAGAAGGAAAGCAAGCCGCCTGCCAAACTCTGGCCAAAGGCCGAGGGAGACATGGTGACGTTCAAGTACAGCGGGGATGTGGATAAGATCATACTGGAGCTAATGAGTAACGGGGACCTCGAGGTGGACGGCGACTATCAGCAGCTTCTGCTTAGCCGAACTGCCGGCGGCTCTATGCCAACTCCTATCAGCGATCTGACGCCCATCAAGGAGTTCGTTTCGGGCAAGAATTGCCTAACTGGGGTAAGAAGATCGCCCAAATGATCGGTGATTTAACTAATGTTACCTTTTCTACAGGGAAACGGCTGGTGGAAGTACGAGTTCTGCTATGGGCGTCATGTACGCCAGTTCCACAAGGACAAGAACAGCGAGGTAGAGCTGTTCCTGGGCTATTTCTCGGAGGAGGCTCATCGCCAGTGGGCCAACACCAATCCGGATAAGGGCGCCCGGCGTGCCGGCTTCACATCCTCCATTTGGCATCATTACGGCAAGGGCACCCACTGCGACCGTACTGGACTGCCCCGTGAGGTTGACGTCAAGCTGACCTGCACGCCGGTCACCACCAGCGGCACAGCCGTGTCCATGTATCTGCTGGAGCCGAAGACGTGCCAGTATATTCTGGTCGTTGAATCGCCCACGATCTGTGATCTCATGCATTACGCGGACGCTCATGGCCTGGTGAAGCCGGAGAATCTGCAAAAAGCCCTAGCTAACGACGGCGAGAAGCCGGCCCCAACGGTATCAGCACCTTCCACGGGTCGTACGGCCAGCGAGGAGGAGGAGATTCGCTCTTAGACTAACTAAATTCTGTATTCCAACTCTAGTGAATTACTTGTAAAAACAATGAATTTAATTTTAAAAGTGTCCTATTTTTTTTCGTTTGGGAGCTAAGCAACAGCAGCGGGTAACATAAGAGGTTTTCTTTTTTCATTAATAAGATATTTGTATACCCTTGCAGAGTATTATAACTTTAGTCAGAAGTTTGGAACACAGAGAGGGAGACGGTTTTGACCCTATTTTCTTGATCAGCATCAACAACCGAGTGGATCTAGTCCCTCAGTTTTAAAGTTATCGAAATGAAACTTTGCAGATAGTCTTGTGACTATTCTCACTACTATATATGTCAAAACAGGCCGGATCGGCCGAGAAACGGAGAAAAAATTGTAGAAATAAAATTATAACTTAACTGATTTTTATACCCTTGCAGGGTATTATAATTTCAGTCAGAAGTTTGCAAACGCAGTGAAGGAGACGTTTCCGACCCTATAAAGTATATATATTCTTGATCAGCATCAACAGGGGAATCTTTCTAGATATGTCAGGAAGAAATCGATTTTTTGGTCATTTTTGCAAAATTTTATAAGGGGTTACATCATTAAAATTTTTGATTTCGATAAAAAATTGAATTTTCAAAATTTTTAAATGAAGTATGCAGATTTATTAACTGTAGAAAATCTTGCACAGAACAGTTTTCCGATTTAAAATTAATGCTCTTTTGGCCGAGTTATGATATTTTTAATTTAAAAAAAAAATCAAAAAGTTTTTTAATATAAAAAATCAGATTTTATAATACAAAATAATATTTTTCTAAGTCAAGGAATCATTTCCGACCTCATAAACCATATATATTCGTGATCAGCATTAACATGCGAATCTTTCTTGACATGTCCGGAAGAAATCGATTTTTTGGCCATTTTTGCGAAATTTTATAAGGGGTTACATCATTAAAATTAGCAAAAATGGCCAAAATTTTGATTTCTTAAAATTTTAAATTTGGTATGCAGTTTTTTTAAATTAATAAAAACTAACACAAAACTGCTTTCCAAATCGAAATTAATGCATTTTTGGCTTAGTTATGATATATTTTAATTGTTACCTGCAAGGATATACAAACTTTGGCTGGCCAAAGTTAGCTTTCTTTCTTGTTTTTTATATTTTTATCTACTCTAAGAAATTGAAATTTTGTATTATTCAGAATTTCGGTTTTAATTTTATTTGAAATTCGACGACTATTAAATATAGTTACCATAGAAGCGATCGGTAGAGAAAATTGAAAAGCTGAAAATTTAAAACTATAAACTATTGTTTTTGTTCAGAATATATTTTTATAATTTAAACTATATTCAATGTTTCAAATCTGAAATATTTTATTTATACGATTTAAAAATAATAAATATTAAATATAATAAATAATAAGTTAGCTTCCTTTTTTGTTTAATATACTTTTTCAGGGGTAAATGTATTTAAAATTACTGAATAAAATAAAAACAGAAAGGCCAAGAAGTCACAAAAGAGAATCGTTTAGCTAAATATTTATTTCTATATTTATATTTATATTTATATCTATTCGGTTGACCGCGGCTGTCGAGCTCCCGCAATTTCCAATTGGAGTGTGGCCGTGCTGCAAATCCATTAAATTCCATTCACACGGAACACTTGGAGAACTTGTCATTCGCAACGAAAAAAAAGGGGGCTACTTAGTCACACTGTTCCTTCGTGTGCTCGAAAGAGTTACAATAAATCCAAGTTTCTAAAGTTTTAACAGAAAATAGGTCAAAAACCGTTCTATATTTGCTAAATTCACAGCTGTTTTAAGTTTAGACAAAGTGTGAGTACCGTCCAGTGGATGGGTTCAGTTACCGGCCCCGCCGTTTCGAGGGTGTGAAAAATCAATGGGGTTGGGGGTTAGGCGAAAGAAGAAACGTGCCCCCCGCCCGGCATTTAGCGGGCTCAAAGGCGACGAGCGATAAGCCAGCCGGTGTATTACACAATTGCCGACGATCCGCCGCTGACCAAACCAATCTCTTCTCTCCTTGCAGTCCGCACACGCAAGCACACAACTGAGAAGCTTCCGGCACGATGGCGATGTCTCTCAGCATTGGCTCGATGAAGCTGAACAAGTGGCAGGTGGCGCTACTCCTCGGCACTCCCCTGGCCATTGGGCTGGGCACATATGCGGTCAAGCGCTGGACCGCTGCGCCCGGTGGAAAGGCCACGGATGTTGACGGGGAGGAGAAGAAACGCGTCAAGGGCAAGATCGAGCAGCAGGGCATCTCCCTCGACGGCACCGCACCTGACAAGGACCTGGAGCGGAAGAAAAAGTCAGCCGAGCTGGGAGAGGAGCTGTCGCCGCTGAAGGAAGCCACAAACTACAAGAACGAGGGCAACATCTGCTACCGGAACGGGAAATACGACGAGGCGATCAACTTTTACGACAAGGCCATCGACAAGTGTCCCAAGGAGCATCGAACTGACATGGCCATATTCTACCAGAACCGCGCCGCTTCCTATGAAATGCTCAAGAAGTGGTCCAAGGTGAAGGAGGACTGCACCGCCTCCCTGGAGTATAATCCGCGCTATGCCAAGGCCTACTATCGTCGTGCCCGCGCCTACGAGGCCACTAAAGACATGATGGAGTGCCTGGACGATGTCACCGCCACCTGCATTCTCGAGATGTTTCAGAACAACCAGACCATCATGTTCGCGGACCGCGTCCTCAAGGAGACGGGTCGCATGGATGCCGAGAAGGGAATGCTCACCAGGGTGCCCGTTGTGCCGTCGGCCTGTTTCGTCAATACCTACATGCGTTCCTTTATTGCGGATCCACTGCAGACCTTGGAACTCCCGCCCGCCCAAGATACAGAGTCGACACCAGCAAAGGGATTCCTGAGGGCAAGGCAAGCCTACCTAAAGGAGAAGTTCGACGACATCATACCCGCCTGCACCGAGGAGATTGAGTCGTCGGAAGCGGAGGCCCAGTACAAGGTCGAGGCGCTGCTCATGCGCGGCACCTTCCACCTCCTGTGCGGCTCCTACACAGAGAGCGAGCAGGACTTTAATGCCATCCTACAAAATGGTAAGAATAACCCATATCCACAGGGTATTTATTTTCTTTGGTAACGCTCTGTAAATCCCTTGACCACAGTCGATGCTGACCCCACAATGCGAGCCTATGCCTACCTTAAGCGAGCCGCTCTCTACGTTCAGCTGGACCAGCGCGAGAAGGGCCTGGCCGACTTTGAGGAGGCGGAGAAGCTGAAGCCCGATAACCCAGATGTGTTCCACCAGCGTGCCCAAATTCTGTTGCTGCTGGAGCAGATCGAGCCTGCGTTGGCCGAATTCGACAAGGCTGTGCGCCTTGCGCCTAACCATCCCATTGCCTTCGTCCAGAAGTGTTACGCCGAGTACAGACTGTCGCTGCTGGCCGGGGACCAGAGGCGTTTGGAGGCCGTGATGCGCAGCTTTGAACAGGCAATTGAACGGTTCCCAAGCTGCGTCGAGTGCTACAGCCTGATGGCCCAAGTGCTGTCCGACCAGCAGCAGTTCAATCAGGCGCAGGAGTACTACGAGAAGGCCATGCGAATGGCTCCAACAAGCTCGACCCTCATCGTCCATCAGGCCATCATGGTTCTACAGTGGCGCGGCGACGTCGAGACGGCTGTTAAGCTGCTCAACAAGGCCATCGAGGTAGATCCAAAGTGTGAGCTGGCCTACGAGACCCTGGGAACGGTAGAAGTGCAGCGGGCGCAGCTGAAAAACGCCGTCGATCTCTTCGAGAAGGCCCTGCTGTACGCCAAGAGCCAGGCGGAGCTGGTGCATGTCTACTCGCTGCGAAATGCGGCGATGGCCCAGATCAATGTCACCAAGAAGCTGGGAATCGACATGAACACGGTGTCGGCCATGGCCCAGACAGGCATGATGCCGCAGGGAGTGTAGAGCGGAGCATTTAGCCAGAGACGCACCACCAGGAGCAAGCCGACTCCAACTAAGTTAATATCGACCATCATTTACCTGTTATTTATATATATATAAAGCTTGTTTACGTTTATGCTGCTCTAGCTATAGCTACATAGCATATAGAAATCGTCATGTATTATGGTACATACTTATGTAATCTAGAATCTGTTGCCTAAGGAACCCACTAAGACAAGAAACCACTAGCTTATGTTTAAGCATAAGATTAATAACAAATATCAAGCCAGTTGTCCTCTTATTGTGGCTCCACTTCCGGTTGGTTAAAGTCCTGCACATCGCCCGAGATGTAGCTGGCGGCGATTATCCAGAGCGCAGCTCGCACGCTGCCCACCAAAGCATAGTCCTCTTCCAGCTGCTCCAGATAGGGCATCAGGAGGCCCGGCAGAGCTCCAAGTCCACCCGAAATACCCATCAGAGTTCCAGCATAGTTCGGGCTCATGTCCAGCGGCAGGGGTTTGACGCTAGCATTATAGGCACCCATGGCCAGAATACTCCAGATCTGAGCGCCCTTCATCTTCATCTGCACCATGTGCATGGATCCGCATATAAAGACCAGCCAGGACATCAGACGGCGGGTCTGCGTGCGACTGAGGATCTGCTGGGCAATGAGAAAATCACTCAGCTGACCCGTGGTCAGCGAGGCCAACCAATTGCCAATGTGCGGAGCTGTCACTGTAAGTGTGGCGGCGAGTTCCTCCCACAGCCCGCTGCCATGCGACCGTACCTTTTCCAACACCATATGCAGCTCCTTGGGCAGATCCTGCTTGCTCCAATCATGCTGAATTGAGGCGGAGATAAGGGCCCACAGCGGTTTGCTGGTGAGCATGCTTCGCCAAGGTGTTGTCGGAGGGTTGGTCATTAAAGTGTCTTCATTGTCTGCTTCCTCTCTGGTGGGTTCCTCTGCGTCCGGGGCATCTCTGGCCACCCTTTCTCGAGTGGCGACCAGCAGCAGAGAACCGCTTGTGTGGATTTTGATGTAGTCCCGCTCCTCGCTCTGGATGTACGGACAGAGATCCGGCGTGCTATAGCAAACAAGAGTCTACAAAAGAGTGGAGAAGAGGTTTCAAATAGTTTCAAGAGTTTGTTGTTCATCTTACGAAACCCAGGAACCAGAATATAGCACCACCGCCAACCAGATAAAACCCCAGAGGCCAGTCCTGTTCGGCCATCACCAATCCGCTGACCAATTGAACCATTGTGATGCCAATCTCTCCGCCGCTCAGTACGCAAGTGGCCATCAATCCGCGCTCTTGCTCAGGCACCCATTGAGCCAATAAAGCGCAGACTGCGGGAAAGCAGGGACCTTCGCAAAGCCCCATCATGAGACGGACTCCGATCAGAATATAGGGACCTCCGCTACGCACTGCGGTCGGAGTAAGGAGAGTCAGCACCGCCGACGTAAGGATGGACACACTGAGAACCCATTTGCCGCCATATCGCTCCGCTAAAAGTCCGCCGGGAACGTGGGTGATCATGTAGCCGGCATAGAAAGCCATGAACACCAATGATTGGGTTTGGAGGGACCACAGCTCCGAGCAGCTAATTCGTTCAGGGGAATGTTTCGATGTGACACTCTCCCGGCTGCTCCTTCTACGGTGGTTCCTTCGACCGTTCTTGGGCACCTTATCCTGATTCCGATCCCATCCCGCTTTTAGTCTATTTATAAAATGATTTTTTGTCAGGTTTAGGTGCATGGCCAGTTCCAGCCGCCAGTTGGGCAGGGCCTTTGGATTAAGCACTATTCCGTCGGAACTGAATCTATCCTGGACCCCGTTGCACTCGGCGACAATGCGGTCCATCGAAAAGTCCAGACACAGTCGCATCGTATAGGCGTTTATAATGGCCAAGAGGGTGAAGCAGCAGAGCACCACGCGCTGCTTGACCTCCAGATCTGCATAGAGGATGGTGGCTTATTTCTTTTAAGGATAATGAAAGTTTGCTCTACTCACAAAGAAACAAATCGCTAAGCTTCTGTTCAACAGCGGGCAGCATTTTAACTACTTTATTTATATTGGACTAGGAATTAAAGGGATAGCCTACTACTCTATTAACAGATTTGTAAGAATATGTATTATATAGCTTATTTAGTAAACAATAAAGCTATTTTTATGTCTTACGGAAATGTATCAAAATAATTGTATCAATTTAGAGACTGACAAAGCCCAAAAGCAGGCTTCAAGTTTTTTAAAGTTTCGTATAAAATTCCGTAGAATTCAGATAATTTATAGTTCCATGTCGAAGTTTTCTTAAAATATGTAAAATTCATAACTCGTTTTGATCATTTGACTTTTCTTGCAAAGTCTCTGTGTTTGTAATTGCACCTCTAAAAATTGCGAAATGTGGCTTGGTCTACGATGTTGAACTCAGATGTCAGCAAGAGGTGGACCTGACGGAAATCATGGAGTATAGATTTAAAGGGAAAAGGATATTCCACTCAGGACCTGTGAGGTCAACTGAATTGATTCGCGGAATACTTTAACACTGATATGGATAAACACACAAGTAGGTATCTATATTATACATTACATTATCTACATAAGGCTGGCAAGGAGGCTGGCTTCCTGTCGTCTTAGGCGAAAACTCAAGAGGGTTTATTGTCGCGACCTTCCTATTGGGAATCTAATAATTATATAATTATAATTATATAAACATCTCACCTAAAACATTGAACTCTTGAAAGATTCCATCGACCTTCCCCCTAGCCTATTGTCCACGTTACTACACACCAGTAACAATCAAAATAATAAATGGACAAACCTATAAAAATTCGTATAAACTTAAATAACCATTTGTTAAGATTACAATTTGCTTTATACACTTTATTTGACTAACGTCATAAAAACAAGTAATGTCTTAAACGGGACAGTTAAAAAAGTTTCACTTTACACATTGATCAACAATCTAAAATGTACAAGGTTTTTCATAATTTGATTCTTTACAATACGGCAATACGACGAGCTCTGTGCAATTACACACTAAGTCTTAAACGTGGAAAGCGATTTTTAGATTTAAATACTAAATAATAATTAAGAGAGTACGTGGCGTGCGCGATGCGAAGGAAGGAGCCACAAGGATCGCTCCTGTCTACAACAGGAATACGTAGAAGTATGCGGCGCACGTTCGGGGGGAGTGTAAGTAAATTCGCTTAAATTAAATCATTTGGCGCCTTCTGCCTTCATCTGCCGGGGCTCGGCCAGATCGGGAATACTATAAAACTAGCAATCTGAACAGCAGCCACCGCTGCGCCCCCGCTGGCAGCATTTGAACTAGAGTACAGCAGTACATATGGCACATTCGTTGGCGATCCTCTCTAGGAGCTGTGCTCCAGAGCAGCCCTTGCCTTTCCGGCCTCCGGCTTGCGTTCCTGCGCCTCAAAGTCCACCGTCCGCGGCTGGATGGGTGCGTTATTGAACGGTTGCACCTCTCCGGATGCCCAGATGCAGTACACGATGGCAGTGACGAAGAGCACGCCGAAAGCCACCCAGAACACCAGGCGCCACTCCAGCAGCGAGGCCTGCAAAGGGATTTGGAAATTAGTTTTTGAACACAAGAGAAAGTACCCTGGATTACTCACATTTGGTGTCATCACGCCCACCAGATACGGCGTAATCACACCCGTTATGGCTCCGATACCGTTGGTGATGGCCATCAGGGTGCCAGCGTAATTGGGGCTCATGTCCAGGGGACTCAGCTTCATGCCCGCATAGTAGGCGCCCATCAGACCCATGCAGATGGTGAAGAGGACCACGACAAGGACACGATCGCAGCCGGCATAGGAGGCGCCCACCATGAAGATGGCCGGACCGAAGGCAGCCAGTCCTGTCATCACCTTACGCGTATTCGTTGTGTTCATGATGCCGCGACGGATCATCCAGTCGGCCACGAAGCCACTGCCCACGGACACGATCCACATCATGACGTACGGCAGGGAGGAGTACAGGCCGTTGGCCTTGATCGAGAACTGCAGAACATCGGCCATGTACTTGGGCAGATCAGTCACCATGATGTAGAAGCCCCAATCGTGACCGATCTGAGCGGACACCAGTGCGAACATGGGCAGATTGGTGAGAATGGCCTTCCATGGAGTCGGCGGCAAGTCCTCGTTGCGGCTAATCGTGCCGATTTCCTTAACCAGATACTCGCGCTCGCTGGGCTTAATAAACGGATGCGAAACGGGGTCACTGTAGCACAGGAAGACCTAAGGGAGAGCATAATGTTAATTAATTTGATATTAGAAATCTAAAATCAAGATCTACGAAAATCGAAGGAATACTTACAAAGATTGCAAACCAGATGACACCAAGGCCGCCAAAGAAGTAGAACACAAATGGCCAGTCGTAGGCATCGAGGAACACTCCCGACAGCAGGTTGCCCATAATGGTGCCCACCTGACCGCCGCCCAGCACTAGAGCACCAAGCTTGCCACGCTCGTTTGCCGGCACCCAGGCCGCCAGGAGTACACTCAAAGCAGGGAAGGTGGTGCCCTCCCCGAGACCCATCAGAACTCGAGTGACAATTAGCCAATCGGAGCCACCCAGATCGATGGCCAGAGGCGTGAGCATGGTGAAGACAGCGGTGGACAGGATGCCAATGCCCAGGGTCCATTTGCCGCCAAACTTCTCGGCCAGCAGACCGCCGGGAATGTGGGTGACAATGTAGCCGATGTAGAAGGAGGACAGGATCAAGCCCTGCAGCTCCTCAGACCACTCATAATCGCCGCCAGTCTGTAATTATGATAACCTTATATGATTTTGCCCATTTCGATGGATCGCAATTCAAAAACTTACGCTTGTGCCCTCATCCAGATCGTCGGGCTCGCAGATAGCCTCAGAATCATCGTCCGTGGAGTTCTTCTTGACAACCAGCACCGTGATGGCCTGCGAAAGGCAGACACGCATCGTGTAGGCATTCAGGATGGCCAGGAAGCCCATAATGGCCAAGATCACCCGCTGCGGGAGTATGAAATCTGCGAGTCGAAAAGAGATCCGGGAGTAAATTAATTAATTAACTTGCTGGTGCAACATTTTTGTCAAACAATCGCTTGCGTCAACCGGAATGGATTTGCGTCGTCAGAAAATTACTCATTTAATTCGGTTAGCGTGCGAATAAATAGTTGGTGGAGGGGTCGACGAGGGTGGCTCTTAAAGCCGGTCAATTGGATACAAATCAATTTGCGGCGATAAACTTCAAATTGCAGTTGATTGCCGTAGCGCTATATATCAATTAGAGGGAGCTACTAAAGAATTACCCTAAAAAAGCAATGAAAACGATGGGCAAAAACTGGGAAAAGCATGTATTACTTTATTTTCTATTTGGAGTTTTTTATATAAATTAAATAATTAAATGATTTACTTTTGCCTTGAAATTGTATATACTACAAAAATTTAAAGTAACTAAATAAACTCATATGAGTGGTTAATAATCGAAAGTCTCTAATGAATAATTTTAACAAAAGAACCTTTTATCGTGCATATTCAGCATCTTGTTGAATATAAAATAAATATTTAAATTAGTTCGTTGACAATATTGCTAAATTTATACGAGTGACTGTTTCTGACTTGTAAAATTAGTTCGAAACTCGTTCTCTACAAATGCTACGTATCAATTGATATATTATATATTATATTTAAGCATATTCCATACCAAAAATTCCAAATTGTTAGCCTATTACTAATCTACCAATAAATACAAATACACCTCAATAAAACAATCATAATATGCCAATCTAAGCCCCAAAAGTCAATAAATAACTATTTCTATATTGATTAAATATTCTATAAACAATCTTTTGATATATGGAAGTTCGCAATCGTCTTTCGCTTCCATTGAATTAAATTTATTTGCTCTCATTGATGGTCTTCATTTATAAATTATTCTATAGTTTATGGAGTTACTTTACGATGGCATTTAGAGAATTCTTGAAGAAATATGATCCCGCACTCGCACCTTGTACAAGCGTACATATACTTCCTGTCTCGTGAGGTTTACGGTGAGGTTTACGGTGAGGTGTTGGTGTTTACTGCCAACATATATAGCCACCCGATTATGGGGCTATATTAACGGCGCTATGTACTTGTTCCCCTATCAATCACCAGGCCCGCGGGCGTACTTTATACGATCGCCATATCGCAATCAAATTGTTAAGCGGAATTACGCCCAGATAAGGCCAAGAGTGCGGTAGATCTGCGATATAAACACTTGGAGTGCAGATCGACCAATCTCGCAATCTCTCAAGTGTATCGCATAAGGGAAATGCGGAGCAATGACCATAAACCTAGGGCGGGTGGCAGTGCCAATTAAAGGCTGTTTTCCGTATCAATAAACGTATATATTTGAAAAAAAAGGGAATTGTATTCGACGAAGGCTGAACTCATTACGCTAGATTAACATTGACCTATTTCATCCAAAAAGATCTAATAAGAACGGCAAGCAAGCCGCATTCCAAATGAGCAAACAGCGCGAGTTCCTTCTAAGTAAACACAATCAGAACCCAATTCATGACAATAATATTATTAGATCACCTCCCCGCCATGTGTTGACATTTACCCACGACTCTACCTACGTCAAATTCCGACTCGGATTCGGATTAAACCACCCGCCTAAAAAATAAAAAAATATACATATATAAAGCAAACAACATTTGTTTGATTTTTTAATGGATCGCAAAACTCCAGAAAGTTTATGATCTGCAGTTTCGAAACGCCAATCTACGTCACTCAGGCTGACAATTTTATTTTGCCTATAAATTAACATTAATAAATATTTTTTCGGCAGCCAAATTAACAATGTGTCAATATTTGACAAGTTATTTAACATTCGCAGAAAATTTATTCGCCACGAGTGTCGGCTAATATGATTACCGTCGTCGAGTGATAAGTTGATAAGGCCATATAACCCAACCGCAGAGGCTCTTCTATATGTAAATGGGTGCTAATCATAAAATATATAAGTATGGCTATATTTCACTCCACCAATCACGCTTAGTGGCGTTAATATATGGCCGCACTTAGGCCTAGACCCATCACACACACCCTCGATAAGCTATTTAAGATTTAATCAGAATTTAGTAACTCAGCCCCTTATCGCCTGAATAAGTAAGTGGAAAATGAAAGCCATAGAAAGGAAGAGAAAGGGGAAGTTCACTTTTCACAGGGGATCTAATCAGACCCAGTAACACCTATTTCAGGAAAAGGAATAAAGTCATGAAAAACTGTGGAATATTTAGTATATAGACTATTTTACGACCCAGTTTAATTGAGTTGTGATCAAGCGAAACTTTCCAATTAACGAAACAAAAACAATTGAACTTAATAAAATAGTGGGATTTTTCCTATCTACAAACTAAACTATACGGTTTTCCCTCAAACAATTTAAGAAACATCTGTTAATATAATACGAATTAAAATTAAAATTTAAATTTTAAAATAAAGTCATTCCTTTCATCACTGAGTCACAGAAAAAATCGAGAGTTATTTTTAATTAATGAACATAAGTCAGCAGAAGTGCAAAAAATACGATTAAAAGTACGCTGATTAGAGCCAGTAAAGTCTCTCATATCCGTTGCAGTAATGAGAAAATGAAAACAATTTCTTCTACCCGTCGGTCTGTCTGTCTGGGCATTGGACATTTCTGGGTCTGCTGCACCTCTTTGTCCGACCATCGCCCATGTCCAGTTGAGTTCAGTTCAGTGATCGGTGATAGCACGGCACGAATAAACACCATTTCTTTCTGCCTTGCATTTCCGCGCTCTTGCGAAAATTATGTCAATGGGCTGTAATGTGCGATTGCTGCATACGAAAGAAGGAGAATTACCAGACTATCAGAATACCAGATAGGCCCTTTCCATATGATAATGAGCCGGGCAGCCAGGGGGCAATAGAACAAGGCGATTAGAGGAAGGTTCCGGCTCTGCCTTCGGTGATCGCAATAACTCAAAACTAATGCGTAATGCTGACTGACGGAGCCAATCGGTTGATTTATGGCCAACTGGTAAACTTTAGGTCATTAAGCTGGCGATATCATTTGTTAACCCTTTTTGGGGGGTAAACTTTACGGTTTAGTAAACTATATATTGATATATTATATGAGCTAGTTACTATGATATTTTATTTTATTTTATTTAAGCTAAAACCCAGTTTTCTATATTATTTATTTGTCTCACAAATATTTCATTTTAATTGAATCACACAAAAAACTAGAAAAAAACAGAAACAATTATTAATTAAAATTCCCGAGTTCTACAGATTGTAAAAACAAGCTACAATGGCGGAAAATAATACTAAATCAGAACTAATGATGGGTGCAATAAGTCGGTGTTAGTACAATTAACTTTTTTAGATGATTACAGACTACAAATCTCCATACATAATGAAGAGCGTTCTCCGTAAATATTGTTGTTTTCTGTTTTGCTTTCGACTTTTTGCTTGATATATTTCAATATTTTTGTCCGACTTTATTTTGGGTAAAGCTCTTACAAAAGAAATGGTTGCCCAATCGCATGGAGAGACCAAGAAAGAGAACCAGTGGACGGAAGAATTCTTTTTTATTGCATTGACCTTGCCCAAAAAAGAGCCGAGCGAGATGGGGCTAGGAAATGGGCAGGGCCATAAACGATTGCCGCCCGATCGACCATAATATATAACTGTTAACGTTTTTAATGGTTCTGAGAATACCCTACGGCCGGCACCATGTGGCATAGGCGACTACGAATCGATTCACATGCAAATCATATGCAAAATAATTATCAATTATGTGGACGCATGCCAGGAATTTTAAGAGATCATCACCACACCACATCACATCACCAAACGTCAAACCAAAAGCCCAAACAAACGTGAAATGCGAGACACGGCGACGAAACAATAATCGAATCGGAAGTGGCAAATGCGTTTTGTCATTGTTTTCATTTATGCACATAACATACGTTATAAGCATTTAGGATTTTTTTTATATAGCTGTCGGTCAATGTCGGTTAACCACTGAGACATTTTGCCCCAAGAATTCGCCCCGCGATCGTCGTCGCTGTTCAGTTCAACGATCGCAGGGCATTCCGAATTCCGCAAGCACTGCCGGGCGCTTCCTTATGAGATAACGCTATGGCGAGATGGTAATCATGGATAACATATTATTGGGCACTTACACCTGGATAGGTTTATGCCCCATTGTGGCTGTTGTGTCATCTCGGGATTGTTATTTGGTAAATTTAGCAAGCTGGCCAGTTCCTTCGCCACGGTTACGGGTTAAAGGACAACGGCGGGTCCTTATCGCGCACTTAACGCTGCGTTTTTAACTCGATTCCGATTTCTATTCCGATTTCGATGTCGATTTCTTTTGCTTTTGGTATTACTTTCTTCCTTGCACTTGGCGCACGCGCAAAACGGAGACGGCGACGGAGAGATCGCGCACTTGGCGAGAGCGAAACAACAAGTGGCACCCACGCACTTTTTTTTTGGTTCTGTCTCTTTTCACCAGCCAGCCGGTGTGTGCGACTAATTCCAAAAGCAGCTGGAACAAAACTGTAAAGCAAATAACGTTGATCTGCCGACCCGATCCCGATCGCTTGTTTCGCTAATGTCGCTATATCGCCTCTGAGTTCTGCTCCGATCCGCGCACGCCGTCTGCCAAATTACAAATGAGAAATTATTCCCGTCGACTTTAGTTTATATGAGAGCAGATAAGCGCGGCTCTGCTGGCGTCGTCTCTGCTGCTGCTGAAGTTTTTTTTTTTTTTTTATCATTATTATTCGGTTGGTCAACGATCGTGTATCGCTATATGGACAAGGAGTTGACTCGTTACACTTGTTTGTACATACTGCCACACTTGTGCACTGGGAAAAAATGCGAAGACGCCAGTTAATCAATAAAAGAACAGCGCAAATAAAATAATAACAGTTTCCCAATCAACGTTTATTTTCAAAGTCAATAAACAACTATTTTTGTCAACATTATTGGTCGCAATCGTGTCTCAATTGAGCCCTAAACATAGCTGAAATTTATTTGCTCTCAATTATGATGTTTGTGTATAAATCAAGTTGTTGCTAATGGAATAAAATTATATTAGAATCTTGGAGGAGCTTTATAAATTTGTTCTAAATTTATTCTATTCTATTCAATAAAAAAAATATTTTAGGTTATTATTTAAGTATTTTATAAAAGTTTGATGACTTTGGGATGCTTATGATATTTTTAATATTCCAAATAACACTTTTATTCTCAGTGCACGCACGGATGTGTGTTTGTGGCACCTCATAAAAACTCTCGCTATCTTGGCCGATCGGCCATCAGGCCTCCACATGTGTGGAGCATTCATTCCAACAAATGCAACAACTAGTTCAACTTTCAGCTGCGCCGCCGCCAAGGAACTTTGTATTTTATTTTATTTGCCCATTTCAAGCCCCGATTTCGATTTCAGTTGGTATCAACGAACAATCGATTCTGCGCTGAATACTTAACGGTTTTCCGCTGCCGCCGTCGCCGCTGACGTCGCAGTCGCAGTCTCAGTCGCACTTGCACGCGCTCACTTTATGTCGCGCTATAAACTATAAACCATAGAGCCGTGGAGCGAAAAAAAAAAACCCAGCTATGTGCCAAATTGTGCACCCTGCTCCAATTTAGAACCAGCGGAACCGGAATGTCCCAATCTTGGAAGCACCGAACGATAAAGATTCAGTGCAGCAGGCACTCACACACATTTTCCTAGTTTCCTATGACTAGGAGAGCCTTTAAAGTTATGGGTTTATGCGAAATACTCCCCTGATACAGTATCAGTGATATTAGTTTTAAACTAGTGCTAACCACATTGGATCTAAGGATGGGGTTGCATCCGTAACTTGACATCGAAATTATATATTTTAAATGTTTTAATTATAGAAAAATGTATTTCAATTTGTTTTTAAAGCAACACAGATTTTAAAATAATCGAATAAAACCTAAAGAATGACTAATTTAGAACTACATTGTTGCCTAGGACTGACTATATAATTTAAGAAATGAAAACAACATAAAGCCACAAATTCTCTCAGGCAATTTTAAAGAGATTTTGAAAATAAACTAATTTAATTTGGAATAAGATATGGCCCTGATTATAGTAAAAAAAAAAAGAATAATAGGTAACGTGCCGCAAATAAACTTTTTATAAGTATGCTTGTCGCATAGACAGACATTTTTTATAAATACAATTTCAAGAACTTTTACATTTTTTAGACACGCAAAGAAGTATTTTGTCTGGATATAAAAACTATGTATATATACTTTTAATACACATAAGTTTTGCGAGATTATTCTGAAGAATAACACATATCTGTCTTTGTTTACCCATCCGTGCAATAAACATATATAAAATTGGACTTTGAGTGACTTTGATGGCTACCAGGAGAAAGATAATACGAGACTGTTGACACTTTATTCCAACTTAAGATATGGAATATCTGAAAAATGCATGTATAAATGAGATATAATATTAAAGAATGCGAGATGCCTTCCCCTATATGCAGTAGGGTGTCTAGTGGAGAGCGACAACTAGTTGGAGCTCCAATAGAATTAGTTGTTGCAGTAGTTTTAGTTGAACTCAGTTTAGTTAGTCACATTTACCGGTTAGAGGCGGGTTTCGATCAGCTTTATGCAATGCAATTAACTGCAAATTCAGTAGGCGAGAATTTAGGGGGGAAATAGTATTGGCAGGCGGAGGCTGGCGTTGCACGAGGTGAATAGGGAGCGCTCTTAGCGATTTTAGCCGGGTGAACCACCTCAAACCGCCCTGACTGACACTTCTATTGTGTTTTATTATCCGTATTCATTTCAGGCATAGCTCGAATGCCATTTCAGACTCGAAATCAGTTTCGATTTCAGTTTTTTAGTACGTACTGAACGAAATTAACGTCTGAATTAACCAGTTACAGATGCGGTTTAATGCAGCTTAGTTGCGGTTTTAATAAAATATATATATTTATAACTGTCTATATATGTATATTTTTAAGAGGTGACTGCTTAACGAGAGCACTTAATGACTAAGTAGATCGCTTCCCCGCCTTAGTACTTGAGTTGTACTTATATAAGAGGGATTTTCGCACGTCCGTTTCCAATTTTCCAAGTGTCCAAGTTGAGTTGCACATTGCAATTATCTATACTTGCAATCAAAGCAGTATCGCAGGAATTCTATAGACCTCTATCTACCGATAATCCAGTTTATCAATCAATCTTATCGCTGGCACACTTTGTACGGACTTGAGATCAGCTAGGTGACTAGATAATGATCAAAATGAGTTCTCCACGCATATGTAGACATGGAATATTCCATCTCTTGGTTAATGAAAAGTGACAAACTTCAATTAATAGCTCAACCCATCAATTAGTAGCACGCACATACGATCCGAACCGATCCCATTCCATTCCATTTCGGACGATCCATGCAATTCAATAGGATCGAGCGGTCCGAGATGATCTTCAAACTCGTTTTTCTGCGTTGTCATTTTGCGTTGACTTTACCAAGTCAGCGAACCATGCTGCAATTGAAATGTTTGCTCAAATATCCGCCTGTAAGTTCCGAATATATTAGCCGATATGTAAATATATACCCGGCTATCTAGCTAGAACTGGATTTCCGGCGTCCATGACCGAAAATAGTACCAGTTTGAACTGGTAAGGCGGATGGACAGTCGGCCAACTGGACGGACAACTGCCAGACTTTGCGGCAGACGGGCAGAGACATCATAGCACTCAATATTTAACTCGCATACCAAAATATTTTGCGTTATATACTATACGATACGGCAAATTAATTGAAGCGGCCCGAAAGTCTTTTGTTTTTGACGTCCATTAATGAGATGTGGCGGGCGCCAAAATATTTATATTGGCACCACAACATAATACTCTGGAAGAGGGCACACATCTGAAAAGATCCATATCGTATTTTGCGGAAAACAAAAGAAAAGGGTTTCATGATTCATTATTAACCATCTACTAACTATAACTGAATGTCTTAAAGGGACTATAGAAAATCTATGAAACGTAATGTCTTATAGATAAGAATTTTACATGAATTTATATAGTTTTATGGTTTATTCTACTGTATTCCTTATCAAAGTCACTAGGAGAATCACATTACATTTAATAGAATGTTTAACACTAAATAATGTACTTTAGCATTTTTAGATTACGATTGAAAACATCTCGTCAAGGGTATTTCTGGCTTCGCCTTGCTGAAAACTAGAATTTTTCTGTCAACCGAACTGCGAAGACCTTTTATTCCATGGGCGCACATAGCATTATGTCGTATCAAATAAAAGAACCCAAGAACCGGCATGTCTCGGCCAATTAAAGGCAGAAAGTCAACTGGCAATTTCAGCTCTGGATTGAAATAGAAGTCTCCATAGAAGGACATAAGTCAGGGCACTCAATCATAAAAATACATACATATGTACATCAATTATTTAAAAATAGTTCTTTATATCTTTATTTTTCATTCTTGACAGAAAAGGCAATTAAAACTGGTTAAGAGTGAAATAAAGTCAAGTTTTAAGTTAAGATAGGAAGAATAATCATAGACTATCTTTATGAAAGGGATCTGTTATGATATAAGCTACAAATATTTTAAAGTATGATGACAAGATATATCTGACAAGATAAGATAACATATCATCAGATTCATATAATCCAAGATGATCTAAAAATTCCATAGATGAGCAATATCTTACAATAATGGATACTCCTTGACGTAAATAGTTTTTAAAATAAAAATTTGCTAGAGTCTCGCAATAAAGCCCTATTCTCCCAAACATATTGAGAGACATGTGTCTCTAACGAGTTGTTTTGTGTGTCCAATTTTAGTAACCACAATAAATCATTCAACGAAATCTAACCAGGTGATCGACATCATCGGTTAAGGCGAGAATAGTTCAAGTAAAATGCAGTAAATAAACACTTAAATAATTAACTTTAAGTAGAGTAACGCGAATCGAGGCAAGGAAATTGCCGCAGCAATTGACATTTCGAGGGTCATTCGACACGCCGACAGGAAAATACTCGAAATTAAAATGCCGCAGACCGCGAATCGTCACGAGACTCTAATTACTTGGCCATGCTGAAGTGGTTTGGATTGGCTTGGGCTTGAGTGAATTGGTGGGTTAAGTGATTGAAGGCTGATGATCGGCCAATGGGTCATGGGGTTATGTCAGTTCTGGGTTTTTTCTTCCAGCCATTGTACTGTTCTTTGTTATGGCCATAATAAACTGCGGAACGGAGCGGGCAAAAGTTGGCTATCTTAAATATGCCTTTTACAATATGGTGTGGCACTAACCATAATATCGGTCCTAATCTTTATAGCCGCCAGAGACTATATAATGCGACTTTTGTACCAAGGCTCTGGGACTGAATAAGATAAGATTGTCCCTCCGGAGGAGGAAGGGGGACAGGAGGGAATCTCCCCGCTCTAACTATTCGGCAGAATCTGTCAGGCATAAAGCTCAGCATGTGATTTGCCAGTTAAACGGGGTATATAGGGGACAGGCTAGTCCCATTGATACTGAGACTGATTTATGGCCACCAACTGGGGGTGCGTCATCCCTCTAACCGCAAGGTGTTTAATAACTTAATTGGCCAAATTCTCTGGCTGTGATCACAGGTCGTGTGCGCCGCTTTATGACTGCGATGATTGTGCTGCACTGCGGCAAGGGAAAGTGCCAATTTTCGGGGTATTTTTAAAAATTCCATAACTCCTCCAGTCGTCCGTCCGGGGGCTGGCGTTCGTATACATTCTACTGCCAGTATATACGGAGTATTAATTCAATACAACACAATAAATGTAATAAATAAGCAAGCGCATTAATTGTTTGCTCAACTCATTTGAAGTGTGAAAAGTGGTAAGAACTTTTAGCGGGCAAATGCCTCAGAGATCGAGCTCGGCTCATCTCATTTAATTGTGGCACTTTGCAAATATTGACTTCAAGTGAATTTCCTAACAACAGCTGGCCAGGTGAACCCCTGGCTGGCCGATCGGCGACAAGCCTTTAACACGTGATTCTGTTATTTATACACAATATATTTCAGTTCGCTAATTTGTGCGAAAACGGAAGTGAGACCGTGCATCGAATTGGGGAAAGGTTCGTCTCCGGTTTGTCGTTTTGGGCCACCGAAACCAGTTGGATTTTGGTATCAACAAATTATTGCTACTGTATTCCAACCGCGTGAGTCAACAGCGTAATCTAATAAATTATAATGGGAGAAGACTACAAATGTGAGAAAATTCTTTAGCAAAAATAAGACAACAAAAAATGGTCAAACAACAAGTGTTTCCCCGTGGATGCTGTTTCGGGAGTTCTTTCATTTGCCGACCACCAAAAAAGCGAAAATGTACTATCTCGGAAGGCGGTAATTTACAAACCTGAATGGCTCATTGATAAGATTAGGATTTCGGATGGGAATGTAAATGGAAATGGGGAATGTGAAGGGCAAAGGAGCGTGGGAATTTCCATTAGGGAGCAAACAATAGAAGATTTCGGCACAGAAATAAACTAGGGTAAGAAATCTTCTAAGAGGAGATCCTCTTGTTAAAAAAATATTATAAATTACTTATTTTCTAACAAAAATAGTATAAATTAAATCTTAAATGCATAATAATTTCCAAGGTCAATTCCCAAACTTTGTCTAGAATACAATCTTTTAGAACTTCGAGCCGAAGCCGTTACTGGGCTTCCGAAGTTTACAGCTGCTAAAACAATTATATTGACAAATATAGGGACATTTGTTTTTGAAATTCCAAAACTTTATGGCTGATAGCCCGCCCTTTGATTACAATGGCGATTATCGGTCAAGTGTATCTCACATGCGTCGCATGCCAAGTGCTTTACAGCTGCCATGCAGGAAGCTATAGCTTTATAAAGGTGTTGACATCGGTTGAAAATGAAACTGTTTGCCCAGCAGTGGCAAAAACACAATTACCTCATTATATGATATTTAACAAACTGAATTAAGCAGCAGTGTTTTCTTAATTTGTTAATGCTATAATTAGTCTTGCGATTATTTTATTAGGCAAATTAAGATACAAGAGTATATTTAATTTATATTTATATTTATTATATTTAATATCTTAAATTTAAATTTAATAATTTTAAAATAACAATAAAATTTTGTATTAGAATTCTGACCAAATTGGAATCAGAATATTATTTATATTATACTAATTTATAAAAACAAACAAATACAAACAATAAATAAATAATAAATTAAATAAAAACTTAGTGAAATTTTGATGTCCTGAAATATACAGTTTACATGAGTACTTGTTCTACATGTATAATTACAAAAATACTTACATTAATTTTACACTATAGGTGTCGCGTTTGGAAACAATTTACATAGTGAAACGTAAAATATGTTAAAATAAACCGCTTTTTAAAATTATGTTTGTTTTAGGAAATATTGATATTGAAATAATTAAATGATTAATTTATTAATTAATAGATCAAAATATGTTTTTAAAATCTTTATTAAAAATATAGCCAAAAAAAAAGACAAAAAGACATCACTACTTTTGGCAATCGATAAAAACAGCTGATTGCTGCCCTGTGTAATGTTCGCGAAAAAAAACACGCAGAAGAAGCGTTTCTTTGATAAGATAAGAGAAAATCCTTAAAATACTCAACAAAGCGGAGCTAAGGCCACTAAAACCCATGGCGGACGCAAACCGAACCCCGCCCAGTCGTAAAATGTAAGCGGACCACGGCGGCAGGCAGCTGGCAGCAGAGAAGCAGCAATTGACCAAGTGTTCTCAGTTGGAAAACTCCATGGAAATAATGGGTGACAGCGAGCAGATTTGGCCAGAGATCGGTATAGACCCGCAGCATGTGTGCGAGGCAGGCGTGGGCGAGGGTAGATTCCAGCTGATCTGCTACAAAGCCTGGCTGCAGTCCCTGGAACGCCACCGTCGCCTGACTCACTTTCCCAGCTGGCCGTTATTGGATCGACGGGCACATCCCACGGGCCAGCTGGAGCATCCTTGGACTCGGATAGTGGTACAGACGTATCGCAAGCAGCCGCAGCGCAGGGTATATCCCCTGCCCAGGATTCCTGGAGAAGGATCCAGTCAGGATTTGCCCCTTTCCTACTCGCAGGCAGTGTCCTTTGTGGCGCACAACAACTTCAGGCAGCTGTGGGAGGAGGCCTACAGGCGGTACAATGGCGCCCATGTCAAACTTTGCAGAGCAGCTACATCAGCGCCGCTAGCAAAGCCACATCCCGGCCAGGGGCAGCTTCAACCACATGATGTCGTCCTCAAGGAGCTCATTCAACGCGTCTACCATTGTCCCGTGTTGCACTGCCAGGCGGATCGTGGCGACTCCCCCACAAGCATTCCCCAGACAGCTGACTTATCGGGCAGCTGTCACGCCAACATCTTGCCCGCCCTGGTGGCCATCGAGTCATCCACCCACTTCAGCGTCTTCTTCTATCCGCCGGCTCTGGAATGCAGCCTCTATGATTGCATCACCTTCAGTCCAGCGCTGCTGGGAAGGGGCTACAACAAGACTCTGTTCGTGATCTACCAGATCCTGCAGCTGACGAAGCACCTCCAGGCTCAGGGCCTCTTCCTGGGCGACCTACGGCTGCAGCACATTGTGATGCGTGAGAATCTCTGGCTGCAGATACTACCGCGACTCCAGTGCAATCTTCTGGAGGAGGATCCATCAGCCGGAGGCGGCGATGACATGTCGCCACTGACGCCGCTGGCCAGCGAGGAAGTGACGGGAGATTTGGCGAGGGATCCACGACACCAGCGCCTGCCCTCCAGCAGCACCATGTTCGACCTGCGGCTAGCCTACGATCCCGCCCACTTCAACCTGCGCGAGTACGCGGAGATGTGGTGCAGTGGCCAGCTGTCCAACTTCGACTACTTGACCATCCTGAACAATGCGTGTGGCCGGAGTCTGACCAATGCCGCCCATCACCACATAATGCCCTGGGTAACCGACTTCAGTGGACGCGGCGGGGCCAACTGGCGGGACTTGACCAAGAGCAAGTATCGCCTGAACAAAGGTGACGTCCATCTTGATCTCATGTACGCCCATGCCAGCCAGCATGGAGCTGGAGAAGGCAGCTTTCAGCCCTTGGGCGATCAGGCGCCCCACCACGTCTCCGACTTCCTCTCCGAGATCACCTACTTCGTGTATATGGCAAGGAGAACGCCTCAGAGCATCCTGTGCGCCCATGTGCGCCCCATTTGGGTGCCGGCGGAGTATCCGGTGTCCATTCAGCGCCTGCAGGAGTGGACGCCGGACGAGTGCATACCCGAGTTTTACTCGGATCCCATGATCTTCAAGAGCATTCACGAGGATCTGCCGGATCTGGAGTTGCCCGCCTGGGCCACCTGCCCGGAGGACTTTATATGCAAGCACCGCGAGGCACTGGAGTCTCAGTATGTCAGCGAGCGACTTCATCACTGGATAGATCTCAACTTTGGCTACAAATTGAGTGGCAAGGCGGCGGTGAAGTCAAAGAATGTCTGCCTAACCCTGGTGGATCAGCACCGGAATCTCAGCCAGCGCGGCATTGTCCAGCTGTTCGCCCAGGCCCATCCACCGCGACGCTATGCCACCCCCTGGTTCAATAAGACAGCTCCCCGGCTGAGTCAACTGTACGCCAGTCCCTTGAAACGTTTGGCCAAAAGTACGGAAAATCTGCACACCGAAATGGGGGCCGGATCGTCCCATCTCTCTGTCCGGCTCGGTGAGGATAAAGGATCAAATGGATCGGTGCATAGCAGCACGGCCAACTTTTATCCGGTTACCAACTTTATTGAGCTGCCGGAGAACTACAATCCGACGCTGTTGCTGCAAAATCTGGAGACCCTGGAAGCGTTCTACGCGCGCACCTTTCCGCAACAGCGGGCAACCGCTAATCCCGAGGAGAAGATGATCAGTAGCGACCTCCTGTTCGAGCAGAACTCGGCGGATCATTCGTTTACTAATCAACTATTCGCCGCCAGCGGAGAGGAGATTCCCGCCAAGTCGAAGAATTTGTTGCGGGAGGAGAAAAGGAGTTGCCTGCAGCACTTGTTGAGTGCCAGAAGGGAGCGAGATCTGCAGGTTTTGGGCTGCATCATCGTGGAGCTCTTTGCTATGCAGCGCCTGCGTCCCCTCCTAATGGGCAATGGCCTGAGTGCCAGCTTTGAGGCTCGTCTTTCCGCGTGTCGCACCGTGGCCAAGATCCATCGCCAGGAACTGCCGAAACTAGTGCGCCGAGTGGTTCGTTTGCTGCTGCAACTAGAAGAGTCCGGTGAGGGAGATCAGGGTCTGCCACTGCCTCCGAATCCCGCACAGTTGGTGGAGCCCATGTTTGCCAATCTGCTGCTTCCCTTCCCAAGTCACTATATAGCTGTGTATGCTTTGGTGCGATCTCTGCACGCTTTCGAGGCGAACGCGGTGCTTCTGGAGCTGCAAACCCACTTTAGTTGCAGGGGCGGCAGGGAGTGTGCGCGGTACACGGAGATGGACCGCCAGCGGGTGATATTCGAGCGAAAGATAGCCGAGTGCAAGGTAATGTCCTGCTGCGCCCATCTCCGGCGGCTCCTCGAACCCGTTGCCTTTGCCTATGAACAGTTCACGCCTGTGGAGCTGCTCCTGCCGCACATCATCGATCTGCTGCGCGACGAACGAACTTCCATTTTGACCGCCTGGAACTTGTTTGACCCTATTGCCCAGGCCTTGGGCGTGGTCCAGACCCAACAGCATCTTCTCCAGCCACTGCTCAAGCTCTACGACGTTGAGGGAGTCGGTAACTCAGCGGAGGATGGCGGCGTCAATAACAGCGGCGGTCATTTGAGATTCTCGGCCAGCAGTTCGTTCAAATCGCGAAAATCTGTGAAGCTGTATCACCACAGTTTTCTGCTCCGCCTGATTGTGCGCTTTGGCCTCCGCTGCTTCCTGCAGCACTTCATAGCCCCGCTCATCGAGGCTGTTGGTGGCTACAAGGAGCCAGAGCAGGGGAACGGCTACCACTACCACAGTGGCGGCAGCAGGAGGACCAGCAAGAATCTCAACTTTGCCGCTGCGGAGGAGGAGGTCGACGACCAACCACCGCCATCGGAAACAAAACCGGACATCGAGGAGCTGTTTACGTTTGAGGAGGATCAGGACCGCGTGTCCAGTCACGAGAGCAAGTCTATCGACTCCTTTGACATGCGGCCGAGTAACACCAGTGCGGCCAGTGCGGAGGAGGCTCGAGAATCGGACGGATCGCCGGATAAACTGGTGATTAATGAACTTATTTACGGCGCCAGAATATCCCCGGATAAGCTCTCCCTGCGTGATGGCCAAACGCCGCCTGCTCTGATCCCCCCACCGCTGGGGCCACGCTCACCCACCATCGAGATCCCATTGTGTCCCACTGCGGCCGGTGGCATCCGTCGCAGCTTCCAGCTAAGCGCCATTGACTGCGACATTGGCTCCCGGAAGAGTGTGGACAGCTTCGACCTGATCAGTCAAGCGGTGGAGGATCAGTTACCTGCTACAACAACGACGTCGGCGTTGGAGGCCGAACCGGAGTCCACCGACTCCCTGCAGGCATCGGTCATATCGCGCCTCTCGGAAGCAAAGGCCGTCCAGAACAACCGCATCAGCGAGATGAGCGCCGAGAGTCTGGTGTGGCTCTCGCATCGTCTGGGCCCAGTGCTGACCTCTCGCTATATAACCAGGAATCTGCTGAAGCTACTCTCTCTGTGCTATGTGGGCCAAGAGAACCTTTTGCCAGAGATGGACGATGGCCACTTCAGCTCCTCCCCAGAGGCGGCCAATCTCAACTACTTCAGCATAGCAAACGCTAGGGTGGCGGGCGATCGAAGTGCGGCTCGAGTCCTGGAGTGTCTCATGTCCATAGCGGGTGAGTAAAGAAACTTCTGGGAATGGTTTGCACCTTCCGAAAGCTCTTCCTTCTATCCTTGAGACACCATTCCTTTCCAGCTCTCTACGGCGAAAGCTTCCTCCTGCTTCAGTACTTCCCGCACATCAGCGAGCTGATTGGGCTCTGCTCCAAGCGGATCACTGGCAGCCTGGAGGGTGCCATCATCAGTTCGCTGCAGCTGCTCAAGTACATGGTGCCGTGTCTGACCGATGCCAGCATCATGGAGCACCTGCAGCACATCCTGCTGGACGCCATTCTGCTGCCAATTCTGCGTCTGCTGAGCTCAACGAATCTCCAGATGCCGAGTGGCTATCTGGGGCGGTCACTGCTAGCGCGCAAGTTCCTGGACGCAATCTATGCTCTGAGTGTTCGCCTCGGATCGGATATGACGCGGGAGCATCTCTGCCAGTCGCTCCTCTGTCCCTTCTTTCTGATCTTCAACAAGGCCTTTGGACTGCCCAATGATTTTGCCGCCGATCTGGCCAATCTTTCGCTGACGGGTGCAGGAGGAGCTTCGCAGCCGGAACGTGCTATGGAGGAGTTAAGAGATGTCTTTGGTCCCGAGTTGGCGCACACCGCCTATCTGACGTTCTTGCGTTTCCTGGGCGAGGCCAACATGAAGAGGTCGCTGACCAATCTGGAACTCGTGCTGACCCTGTGCCACGAACACGAACAACCCAGTGGAAATGGTGAAAGCAAAACCCAATTGTCCACCAGTGTGAGTTCCGGACAGGATGTGGATTCGGTAGATGCCACCTGCGAAGTGGCTGCCAACAGTTTTGGCACCCAGATCGTTGGTAATCGCCTGCAGGTCCAGGCCCGGAACAACGTGGAGCTGCTCGACATGGTGGCCTACAAGCTGGACCAGATGCCCAGCACACGGCACTTGAAGGGCAACTGGCTTGCCTATTGGCGAAACGAGACCACGCGCAGCGAGAAGGACAACCAGGCGCTCAATCTCAAGCAGATACGACTGCAGTCCTTTGTGGGCCACACCAACTCCGTGAGAGCCATCTACGCCCTGGACAATGAGAACAGCTTCGTGTCCGCGTCCAAGGACAAGACCGTCAAGCTTTGGTCGCTGCGCAGCGAGGGAGATGGCCGGAAGACCAGCGCCTGCCAGTTCACCTATACGACGCACAAGAAGTCTATCAATTCGCTCAGCTTCCTGGAGTCCCTCCGCTATGTGGTGTCCTGCGATTCAGGAGTACACCTGTGGGATCCGTTTATCGGGCGACCACTGGGCATACTGGATGCGCCGCGACACAGTGCCGTGACCGTGGTCAAATGCCTGCCTTCGCATTCCCCGCTGGTTGTCGCCGGCACAGCCGAGTCCACGGTGAAGATGATCGATGCCAGGAGCATGGAGTATGTCAACGAGTGGAGGGTGTGCAATGCTGCTCTGCCCAATGCCACTGTGCGTTGTCTGGCGGTGGCTCCCTCTGGCAATTGGCTGGCGGCTGGACTCTCCTCCGGCTGCATAGTCCAGCTGGACACACGTACCGGCATGGTGATCAACTCCTGGCGTCCAATGGAGTGCGATCTGCTGCAGCTGTCGGCGCCGAGTGATCAGTTCCTGGTGAGCTCCGCATTAGATCATTCCCTGGCCGTTTGGCATGCCCTGGATGGCATCATGCACTACCAGCTCAAGTGAGTTCTACTGAAATTTTGATCTTGATAAACTTTACATTACTTTTTTTTTCGTTTAGACCTCCGCCGGAACCCGCTCATTTTCTGCAAAGCGTGGGCTCCTCTTTGGTCTACGCCACCACCGGCAACCGGGTGGGCGTCTATGCGGATGTAGCCCATTCCCATGCCTTCAACACGATCACCAAGCTGCGTTCGGAGACCTTCCGCGGCGTCTTAACCTCGCTGGCCGTCCTGCCCCTGAATCGAGCCTTCCTTGCCGGCAACGAGAGCGGTCACATTGCGCTGCTCTGTTAGAAGCTATATGCGCACGCGTGTGTATACCAAAAAAATCGTTGTTCTAAAATTTCTTTGGAACCTCTTTGGAACCTCTGTGCGTTATTTCTTTAGTTTACTTTGTATATCCAAATTGCACCAAATATTATTTTAAAACAAAACACTGACACAGGTTGAACGTCGCTGCGAAAAAAAAGAACAAAAAATCTACTAGCGATTGTGCTTAGAAAATATTAATGTTCCTTCGCACATTGTCAGTCGGAGGAAGTTGCACAGCGACGTTCTTCAATCTTATAGAAATTATTCTTTATACTCGAAAACATTAAACCAAATAAGCATTCCAGATAAACAATTTATGTATAGATCTAGTACGTAGGCACAAACAACAAAGTCTATTTACAATTAAAACTGCTTAAGCTGGAAAGAGGTAAAGTATTTCTTAAGAAATATACAAATAAAATATAACAATTACGATATAAATGGTGTTTTCCTAACGGCTTGGGATTCTATTACATGAAAATTATATATTTGTAACTTTTTTTGAAACAGATTAAAATTGTTTATTGTTTCAAACAGATTAAAGATTATGTCAATTGTTCTCGGATTTGACTTTGATTAAATTTCAAGTAATATAATATTTTAAAGGTAAATTTTAAAGATACAAAATAAATGAATAATTTTGTATTTCTTATTTTTCCCGGATTCAACCTTTAAAAATATTTATTTAACATATTTATTTTAGAAAGAACTAAGCACAACCTCGTTAATAGGTATCAGGGACGTATATCAGCTGCCATATGCCTTGTAGACATGATTCATTTTCACTTCCTGATTAATAAGACCTGCGATCGCAGTTGGGAACCAGTTTGCTGGACGCAATCAGAATGCGTTGCTGTGTGCTTTTTCTCGATTTCCTTTTGCGCATCGCCTTGAGCTGGGACAATGAACTTGCTGGGAGCAGCAGCAAAAACTGCACAGCAGCTGGAGCTGGAGAAACGGCACAGGCAGAAGCGACGTTGCATCCGCAGGCTGGAGATCGTCAGGGCGCGAGAGAGATGCGAGGGTATATGGAAGATTGGCCATTCGGAGGCGTTGCATTTATTTTTGGGCGATGCCAATGCCGATGCCAGGCGATGTGGAGATGGGGATGGGGACGTTGTCGTCTCTTTATGGCAACTTTTTTGCATTGACTTTTTTTTTGTTTTGCTGTTGCTGCTGCTGCACTCTTCGAAGTCTGGAGTCAGGTCGACGACGTATGCGTAAGACAATGATTCTGGGCGCTTGTTACAATGAGGATTTGCAGAGGACAATAGTGCGTCTAACTCCAGCGGCACCGGGCACTTCAATCTCCAGGCCACCGCACCCACCCACTAGGAGGTGGCGGTGGGTGCCCAGCCAGGTGCCTGCCTCTGGAGCTGGTACTGTGTGATCCACTTTGGTGGAGGAGCACAAACCAACCAAGTCACCTTGAATTTAAGGAGTCGCCTCGCCAGTGCGTAAACTGAGCAGGGAATAATGAGGTGATGAGGGGAAGTAGGGGCAGCCCCACCACCGCCCTTTCCCTTTCCCAGAGATCGACTGGAACAAAACTAGTTGGTTGGACTACCTGCAGACTCTTGGTATTGGATTGTCATCGCTTCTTGTCCAGGCAGCGCTTGTAGATAGGAAGATAGTGGACTTGTCCTTACATCGAACATTTAATCAATGTTATTAAATTGACAATATTTTAAAGATTTTATGTAATATTTTAGCATTTATTTGTCTAATTTTTTTACTAAGAACTGTGATACTTATTGGAAGTCTTTGTTTATTTAAAAAATGTAGTGCAGGGTTTATTTTATTTACAATAGTTTATTCATTATGAAAATACCAATATTTTTAAAAAAATATTAGGATATGTTGGTATTTAAAAATAAACATAGTGCCATTTAATTTACAAATAAATATATTTTTTTTTATAGATTATTCTTTAATATTGGTTTATCTTTAAGTTTTGGATAAATAACTAATAATAATTTCAACAAGAAAGAAAGCTAACTTTGGCCAGCCAAAGTTTGTATACCCTTGCAGGTAACAATTAAAATATATCATAACTAAGCCAAAAATGCATTAATTTCGATTCGGAAAGCAGTTTTGTGTTAGTTTTTATTAATTTAAAAAAACTGCATACCAAATTTAAAATTTAAGAAATCAAAATTTTTGGCCATTTTTGCTAATTTTAATGATGTAACCCCTTATAAAATTTCGCAAAAATGGCCAAAAAATCGATTTCATCCGGACATGTCTAAAAAGATTCCCCTGTTGATGCTGATCAAGAATATATATGGTTTATGGGGTCGGAAATAATTCCTTGACTTTGAAAAATATTATTTTGTATTATAAAATCTGATTTTTTATATTAAAAAATTCTTAATTTTTTTTAAAATTAAAAATATCATAACTCTGCCAAAAGAGCATTAATTTTAAATCGGAAAACTGTTCTGTGCAAGATTTTCTACAGTTAAAAAATCAGCATACTTCATTTAAAAATTTTGAAAATTCAATTTTTTATCAAAATCAAAAATTTTAATGATGTAACCCCTTATAAAATTTTGCAAAAATGGCAAAAAAAATCGATTTCTTCCTGACATGTCTAGAAAGATTCGCCTGTTAATGCTGATCAAGAATATATATGGTTTATGGGGTCGGAAACGTCTCCTTCACTGCGTTGCAAACTTCTGACCGAAATTATAATACCCTGCAAGGGTATAAAAATTATGCTTGAGTATGGTACGAAGACTCTTTATTTCATCTTTTAAAATAAAAGCGGCAGTAGTAAATTGTAAAATATTAAAAAATAAATAATAGTAACTTAGTAAAATATAATTTTTGCATTTATAATAGGATTTTTATTATAATACAAAAAAAACCCCTTTTTTATCCAAAAGTAGAAATCAAATTACATCGTATTCTGCAAGGTAAATTATTAAACATATGTATGTATGCAAGAAATCACGTCCGTGAACCCCCACTCCAAGGTCAACACCCACCCAACACACATCCCAGTGATAATGCGGGGGCTATCAGAGAGTCAAGCCACAGAGTAACCGTCGGATAACAACGTCACAGTCACGAGCAGTGAGAAAATATACACGACAATAGCAATAACACGAACAAAGGCCGGCGGCACGACAGACATGAAAATATGTGGGGAATTCGAAATTTGTGAGAATCGCGCTGCATGAAATTTCACTCAGCTGCCCGAACAGGCAAGCAGACCTGAAAGCAGACGGCTTCGTTATGCGCGGAATGCGGCACAGTGGCCGTGGAACGCAACGCTCGGCCAGGGTTGCCGCGCGGCAGTCATCGTCGCGGCCACCTGTAGCGCCTCGATCCCGTCCGGTGGTCTGACAACCCTAACGTGGAATGCCGCCGTTTTGAGATTCCGAAATATGCGGTCGGGAATGCCGCCCCAAAATTCCAACATGCCGGCGGATGTGAGCGAGATGGCGCGACAGGCGTTGCCAGAGCTGCCATCGGTGTGCCCGAGCATTTTTGAGACGGCAAAATGTTACCAACATACAACCGAAAATTCCCACCAGGCCAGCAGCAGAGGCAGTGGGTGGCAGCGGACAAAATCCACTCTCCCGCAGTCATCGGTGGGGCAGCGGCAGCGCACTCTGTGGCGCATCGAATGACTTCAAAATGTTACCATACACTCGAAAAATGGCAACAGGCGCTGAGCAAATGCGAGGCAATGTGCGGGTGCGCTGTTTATAAATTCGAGACGTTTATGCCATCAATTTTATAACTCACACCCCCGAGCCGGGGGCGACGAGCCAATAAATTCTCGCCGGCCGCGATTCGGGCATACGTATTTTATAGTCGCACATTGCAGATCTGACATAATAACTAAGAGGAGCGCAGAATGTGTAGCAGCTTGGCTGTTAGCGCCGCCCCGCTCGCTGTTACCGCCTGCTTGTCTCTGTGGTGGTGTCTCGTAATTAGCTCTTTTTCGGTGCGCCATCGCCGTCGTCGTCGTCATCCCTCTCGCTCTCTGGGCGTTGCTGGAATTCTATAAAATCGAATTTTTAACGTTCAAATGTTAACAGAGCCGCAGGAGCGGCCGAAACCTGGCCTTGCCCGAGTGGGTGCTGCTGTGCTGTCTTTGCGTCGTCATCCGTTATCGATTTCCGTCATGTTAATGCTGTAAGCCTGCTGCTAGTTAACAGGCGCCCACCCCATGAATTGGCATTATTAGGATTGCCAAAATCATAGAAAGACGATTAATGCCGGGAAACAGCAGTCTCTCAGCTGCCATCTGTGGGCCATGGGAGCAAGCGAGACGACTGTTTTCGTCCACGGGCACAGTGGGTGCCCAGGGGGAAATTTGATGCAACTGTGGGAGAAAGAACTATTCAAATTTTCTAAATTCAATCTACTTTTATACGATCCAGGACTTGTGATCAAATTCGAGATCCTAAAAGCGTGCTAAAAGTTTATCATAACGTCTTAAAAATAAATTTCATTTATACACTAATATATAGCTTCTCTTTTAATTTATTATTTATGTATTTTAACAAAAATTACTATTTCTAAGGTTATTTTTTTATGAATAGATTTTTATTTATGTTCAGACATATATAACAAAATTAAATATGATAAATATGAAAAGAGACTAAGAAATAAGAACACTTTCCACCAGCAAATTCGCAATCGGGATTCAATTGATGTTTAGCCGAGTGAGTGAGCGAGATAACCGATTTACGGACGTGGTGAGTACTCTGTGGAAAATTTGATGCCACTGCCAGAGAACAAATTTTCGAAATTTGCGAATTAAAATTAATAAAATCAAAAATATAAATGATTATAGTTACACACCCTAGTTAACCTTTTCAAAGCGTAATTTATTACATTTTGTATATTCTTGAAGGTAGTTACCATATCTTTTAATTAAATATTTATACAAAATAAATATTCTTTTACCTTTTTTAATGGTTATTTACTCATACATATGTATACATTTTAACAAAATTATGATTTCTAATATTACTTGTTTTTATTTAATTATAGTTATATTTTTAGATAAAATAAAAGAATGCACCGAACTGAGAACTATTCTGACCAGCAAATTCGCAACCGGTATTCAATTGACGTTCAAACGAGTGAGGGAGCGAGACGACCATATGCAGCGCAGCTATTCTGTGGGCAATTTAAACTCGTATGGATTTCACTGCGAGAAACGCAGCGGTCGTAATGGCCGACCCGGCTTCTTCGTGCCGCTGAGCGCCTGTTCGCAAACGATTAAATTCAGTTTAATCATCCACTAAACAGCTACGAGATACCGTTTCGTTCGTTATTATTATTATTACATGCAACAAGTCGGCGGCGGGCATACAATAAGAGGAATGTCGAAAACGACACATACAGCATACAGCCCCCGGTCGCAAACAAACGAATCGAATTGTGGCGCAAATTGGATTATCCGGAGTGAGCATCACAGACCAAAAGAAAGGGAAGCTGAGTGCATGCACCTGTGGCGACGGCTTCTAACGGCGTTTCTATTGAGTTTCCCTTGAAAATCTAATCGCTCGCTCGCCGCCCGACGCGCTGCTAAATCTCCTGGAGACCTAGTATAAATGTTTGTTGTTTCTTAAAGAGCAAGAAGAAGCCCCATTTCTGCCGCTGCCGCGCCACACTCACACCACCCGGCCGCGGCGTGGTCTATTCGCCGTCATGGTGTGCATGTGTGTAAGTGGGAAACACACAACTGCAACATTGTTGCTATGCTCCTCTCGCTCTGGATTCGCCGCCCCCGCTACTGCCCGCCGCCCTCTCGCTGGGCTAGCCAATCATCGCTTTCAACGGCCGCGTAGAAATGTTGTAAACTGCTTCTACCAATTCTGGTGGCCTGGTTGCGTGTGGAACATTCGCTGAATTGAAACGCGCTCTCGGTATCGCGGATTGGTTGGACTCGGGCAAGCAACAAAGAAGCACAACTTCTTCAACCTCGCCGGTGGTTGGACTGGGACTTGGATTTGGACTGGCAACTGGACTGCGACTGCCACCACCTATGGGAAATGGCGCGAGTGTGCGCGGAGGGTGGCGGCTGTCGTTTCGATTTGCCTTCATCAATTGTTTGTATCTAATAGATACGGATACATATACGGATACGGAAATTGTCACAGCTAAACACAGCGCCGTCTGAAACATTTGGGAAAACTGTTGCCAAAGAAAGTATACATATCTCCGAAATAAAGCTTAATATAATAAAAATGAAGAGATGATTAAAAATCTTATAATCCTACATTTTCCATCGAAAAAATAAATCTACATATTTTTAAATGCCAGCTTTTTTTGGTTTGTATTTTTTGGAACTCTTGCAGTTCATTGCATCTTAGAAATAATCAACTCATAAATACATGTTCATATCCATTTCACTAATCCATCACGATACTCCTTAATTCTGGACACTGAGAGCCAACGTATCGCCACTGACACTGGCCACACTCTCCTGGCCGCCAGATGATCCGGAGATGTTCTGCTTCTCGCGGACGCCCAGCCATGGCAGGCGGCGCTCCAACTCCAGTCGGTACTTCGGATGACTGGTGGCGTAAACCCAAGGATCTAGGCAGGATACCGATTTGCAGGCCAGGCAGGGCAGCATGGAAACGACGGGCGTAATAAGGTGCTGTTCTCCAAAGCATCCAATTAGCGCCACCACGGAGTACGGGGTCCAGGCCAGGACAAACAGCATGTAGATTATCAATGCCGCCTTGGCTATTCGGAGCTCTACACTCATGTTGTCGGCATTGGCGTTGGCAGACAGTGACTTGACATTCATCTTCTTGGCCTGCTCCGCCAGCATCTTCTCGTGGGTGCGGACGTGGGTGAAGAGCTTGTAGTAGGATATTAGGATCATGGTCATCGGAATCGCGTAGGACCACACGAATATCGTACGCACAAACAGCCGGTTATCGTCCGTGTTTGTCAGATAATCGAAGGAGCAGGTGGTCAGGAAGCCCTCTTTAAGAGTATTTAAAATAAGTCTTTCTATAATCTTTATTTACTATTACTCACCTGGCTGATAGCGTCCCCAGATCTGAAACAAGGGCAGAACGGAAAACGGCGTGGCCCACAGCCAGGTGAAGAGAATGCAGAGGACTATCTGTCCATAACTCAATCGTCCATCAATGGGATTTGATATGGTCTTGTACCTATCGAAGGCAATGAATGCATTCGTTATGGAGGCTCCCATTCCAGAAATGCCTCCGTTCAGAGCATATATATCGCAGCCGAGATCTCCCCCCACAATATAGCCAACGGCAGCGTTAAGCAGATAGTGTGGCATATTGGTGCACATGAACAGATCGAAAATGGCCAGGTTCAGAATCAGCAGGTTGGAGGGAGTTCGCAGAGATTTAGACCTATAAATTTAAAACAATGTTTGATTTTTGCATTTCCCAAAAGTTTCCTTATTCTTACGTGGAAAAAATCCAGATGACCAATCCATTACCGAAAAGACTTGATATCATAAGGACAACATAGGCGATGTAAAAGCCTGCATGATAGTAAATCGGTGCTTCCCGAAATCCTCGCCAGTGGGCGTGCACCAGATGCTGGTACTCTGCAGGATAACTATGTCCCATGGGGAAGACGGATCCATCTCCGCCGGAGCTGTCGTTCATTAGGGCCAGTGGCCCGCTGGGACCATTGAGGTGCATTTTTAGCTCTATCCGCTCCAATGTTCAGAGTCCTTTGGTGGCCGACATATCGGCCCGTGACTTGTCTCACCTTTGCCTGCCCTGCGGCAAGTGCCATCAAAATGCTTTTATAGCCGACCCAAAGAATCTAATTAAGACGGATTAAAAGGTGCCAATGTCACATCGGGGGCTGCGTGTGCATACCTGAGAAGGATAATCCCAACGTCTTAGCTGCGACTTAAGACATTCTTACGCCGCTCAAGTTACAAATGCGTCAGCGAATAAAGAAAAGTCTAAGATTGGTCAAATGCAGAATATTTTTTTGATTTTTGTATACATGCCTTAAGTCTTATATATGCCTTAAAGTGTATGTATATATTTATACACATTAATATTCAAAAATAGTTTAGGTTTTAATCAATAATTGTTAGTTAGCTAACTAATGATTAGCTTATGTGAAAAGTAAAATAAACTTGTTATTATTTTCAACTAAAAAGTCATTAGAAAAGCTTTGGAAAATCATTCTAACTTGAAGCTGGAAAAAATAAGGAAACTCACATCATGTGGTGTAATCTATTACTTGTCTTTCTTTTTCCACTGCTGCCGGCATTCTCGTTCGGCATTAAGGAGGTAACGTTTTTGCGTCCCAACGAGCCACACGTCCAGGATGTCCAAACGATGCTCCAGATGCTGTACGTTCACAATAAGGTACATGTATTTTGCAAGGAAGCCACACCGCCGTCCTTGTGGAACGTATTCCAGAGCAGTCGCCTGCGCCTCCAGATTCCCGCTGCCGAGGACTACAAGCAATACAAGGCGGAATCCATAAAAGCAGTTCACCAGGCTCATTACGGAGTCATGGAGGACTTTGAGGGGAAACCGATGGGATTGGGGACAAATAAGCATCGGATCATATCACTGAGTGCCCATAATGACGCCTGCTATGGCATCTACACGAATAGCGAGTTCGCGCTCACCCTGGAGGTAAATTCCTGCGATATAGAGCGGGTTGCCCAGTTCATATTTGGCTTTGTCTTGTGGATATGCTGCCCCCTCCTGACGAATTCGCTGCTCTGGGTTTATTGTACGGCAGCGGCCCTGGGTGCTCATTTGGCTGGCGTGGTTGTGGTTTTTGGAGCTGTGCTCGCATCGGGCGAAGAACGCAGCTTTGCTCGTCTTTGTCCACTCAAGGCCAACTTCAAGCAGGTGTACGAGGAACGGCCCACTTTGGTATCCCTGATGCTGTTGGTTGGCGCTTGGATTGTCTATGGTGGATCTAAAAAGGGCCGCTTACTGTGGCGATACCGGATCATTCGCACCCTTCATTGTCGCCTACTAAGGGGCGTCGCCTATTACCTAATTCTTAACGCCTCCGATTACCGCGACTTTGGAAGGAGTTGCGTGGTCGTGTTGCTGGTTTGGCCAGAAGTCTGGCAACTTATGAACTTCCTAAGGTCACAGTACATGCAGTATTCCAACCAGAGGTGCTTGCTCGGGGTGAAAGAGGTTAAGAGAGACATGTGTACCAATAGGTCGAGGCAGGTGGATCCGCCTCGGCATTTCCCCAGGTACCGAAGTGAGGACAATCCTGGAATTCTCAGAAACGCCACTCAGCAGCCGTTTGCAACTTACGAAAACAGCGACAGGCACATGCGGAGACACCAGGAGCCGCTTGATCGACAAGGTAGGGAAGACAAGGACGAGGCCTGGAACACGATATTTTATCCCAACGCCCGTTCTCCACCATTTTCCGAATACAGATTAAGAAGTTGTTAAAATAAGTTTAAAAAAATAGCTGATATGATGTATAACAATAGCTTGCTAAATTTCCATTGTTCAATTATAATATTTTCAATAATATTCTAATATTGGCTTCTTTATATCAAAAACTTTTAGTTCTATTTAAGCAACTACACATGAATTATTTAAATAATCTCAATTGTTTAATTAAATACATTTAAATATTAGATTAAACAAATATCTATCTCGAAACTGTACAACTTAGGTTTTTCGATTTGACCCACTTGTTCGGTGTCACCGAATTTCTTAACAATTTCGGAGTCAATTTTAGGTGAACTGCTTTAAGTGTGTTGGCCGCCCCCAATGGGGATCTGAGCAAGCCGCTATTCATTCTCATTTGCCATTTTGGGCCATTTCGGCCCCTTTCCGGTTTCAAAAACATAAAATAGTATGTATTAAACACACACATTGCGGTAAAAAACCGATTTTCATTCATTTGACATGTAATTATACCATTACATCCTTGTCGTTTACTGTGCCACCACGGAGAACGGCAAGTAAAATTCGAATTTTAACGTCGCTTTCGGGCGCTTGCAGCGACAAATGCGGTGCGAGCGAACACTTGCACGACATTTTCCGACATCGAGGCACCGGTTCCCAGGCGGCAGTAGCAAGCGGATTTCGGCATTCGCCTCGAGCAACATCATGGCATTCACATTAATCTCGTTTTCGCGGGTTTAGCTGCCTTCGACCTGTTTCTTTCAGATGCAAAAATGCGCACCGGCGCCCAGCAAGCGAGGGCGGCTGCTGCCAGACAGAGATGACACTATATTGCATTATAAGGTACTCACCCCCAGATAACAGCCAGCCCAGCGTTTGTCTCACTCTGGCGCACGAAGTCGCCGGTTGGGCGTGTATGCGCGCCTGGTTGGTTCGGCGCTGTCATTTCACAATGACCCACCTTCACGACTGACAGCGACGGCAAAAATCGCGTCGCGTAACGTCGCGTCGACATCGCCTTCGACTTGCGCGATTCCGGTCGCTCTCTGATTGTTGTTCTTGCGGCGTGTCGTTTGGCTGGCTATGTTTATGTTTGTACAACAAACAGTGCGGAGGAGGCGACGGTTTTATTATATCAACAACAAAAAACAAAAACAGCAACATTTTCATTAGGCGGGCAGAAAATAACGTACACATGACGACAAGAACACAGGCCGACAACATCAGTAGCAGAAACAACAGGCCAAACTCAAATATACACGGGTAAACAAGCAACAAAAACAAAAACAAAGAACAACAAAGAGGCGCAACAACAACTCAACCCGCAGTTGATTCGCTCCGCCTTTGTTGCGAGGCGGAATTCGTGCCATGTATCGAGAATTTAAACAGGGGTTGTTGCCACTTTGAGCACCCTACACATTATAGGAAGGGCTATTTGAAAGTGTAATTCGTTTGTTTTTATATTTGTTCACGTTTTACAACAATATTAAAAGAAATATAAAGCATAAAAACAATCATTATTAAAATTAGTTATTTGTAACTTCATATAATTTCATAGGCAAATTTATAATTCAAATTCCATATTAAATTTCCTTCCTCAAGCTAAACACAAAACGATATGCTCGACCATAAGTAGAGCCCTGCCAGAACGAGACCTCTGCTGACACGCAACGACTCTCGATCTCGTTCTCGCTCCCGTTCTCGTTAGCCTCGCCCGTTGCCAACCTTCAGCTCTCGCCTTGACCGTAATGTGGGGGCCGTTCCCATTGCCATGTGAAGGACGCACCTTGAAACTCAAGGATTTTCGCGAATTTTGCGAAATTTCGCAAACTTTTTCGGCAATCAGTAGGTCAGACCGAATTTTGGCAAACTGGTGGAGCTGTTTTTGGGCGAGAACTATCGGTGGAAGGGGGGAAGTGTGCGATGATGGGGTTTCTGGTCGACTGTCGATGACATAAGCAACTCGTATAGTCGTCGTCGTCGACTCCAAGTGGCATTGAGATGCGCCGAAACAAGTTCCCCTCGTTTTTTGGGTACTTGTGGTGGAGAGGGAGAGGGGCTCCTTTCGGATGTATTCACTCGATGCGTGGCGTGGCGTTGCGGCGGGTTAAATGAACTCTCGCCGGCGCGTTTTCCTCGCCTTGGAGCTGTATTTCGGGTGGCACTGTGGCCACCAACTAGGCATCTTTGGGCGCCTCATAGCACAGGTTGTGATTTGAGCTTTTTTGGAAGCTAAGGTTAAGGTTATTCGCTAATTGTGGCGGTAACTAACCACAGTCAACGCAGCGCCAACGCAGTGGGGCCACCACCCGAGTGGGAGTGGCTGTCGCGCTGATCGTTGGTGGTGCACTGGGGCGATGGTTTGTCCACGGTTCGATGGTTGATTGGTACACGGGCGGTGTCAACGCCTTGCTTGTCCGTCCGGTGCTCGATAGTGCGGTCAGTCAGGCCCCAAAATCCAGTTTCGGGAACAGGCGCGCACGACCGAGCAACAAGTGGACGCCGCCCCGGCATTGGCGTCATCGTCATCGTCGGCATCGGCGCAAATCAGCTCCAAGTATTTTATTTGTGCTTGGTCAGGGCGTGGTCTGGCAGTCGACTGGCCAGTGGCTCCACGGGGAATGGGAAAGAGAATGGGACCGGGAATGGGGCTGGATTTGGATGGGGGCTCTTCGGGTGAAGGAGCGAGCTGTGGAGCAACTCGACTCAACTTGGCACTGTTCCAAAAAGGCCAGGCATGGAGTAATTTAGAGCGTCGCCAGCCTCAGGGTCACTCCAGTTTTCCCCTTTGTTTGGAGCATATTTAGTTCAAGGCTATCCGTTCATATGGTGGGTCACAGCCATGAAGCTGGCGAAGTTCAAGGTGAGATTAATGTTGTTCAGGGTTTTTGAAGTCGTTTAAGTTACAAGTAACATTCGTAAAATATTGGGACTTTTACCTAATTCAAAGGAAAATTGTTTATTTAAACTTACCAACTATAAAACTATTCAATTTTAATATTTAATATTTATGGTATTTATTTTTGTATTTGTATGTATATTTAAAAAATTAATTATTATATGCATATTGATATTAGGAAAATTACTTGCACTTAGGATAATTAAATTGAGTACTTTTGTTACAAAATAAATTAGGTATGTTAAATATTTAGTAAATACATGAAATTTAATTTGAATTATCACTTATGAAAATAATAATAACAAATAATTAAAATTAATTATTATAATCAATTGTGTGGTAATAATCTCACTGAACATACAAAAAGTTTAATGGAATTTTTCTTGCCACTCATTTTGGATCCACTTAATTTGCGCCTGTTAAGCAGCTCCCCGTTTTGGAGCAGTAGGGTTGCTCGCCGCAGAAAAAAGGCAAGGCAAACATCAAAAGCTGACCACCTCACGCTGACCATCGCCTCGCCAGCGGAGTGGGAGCAGCATGAGCATGGACGGAATCTCGGAACTTGGAGCATTGCCAGCTCACACACACGCACGCAAACAGGTTTCCCCCAGCTGCTTCTTCTTCTTTTTTTTTCTTGGGGCAACACACGCATACACATACTTACACACGCGACGAAACTATAGTTGGCTCTTTTTAGCTTACGTCCGCCCAACGCTGGTCGCCTGTTACGATGCATGAGGGAAAACGTTGAACGCCCACAATGGACGCTCTTAGTTCGCTTCTTTGCCGTTAGTTAATCGGCCGCCGGCATTAGGCGATAGTTTTGCCCAGATTTAGCTGTTTGCTGAGGTTTCTGTGGTTTGCTGCTGGCCCAGCACAAATTTGTGCAATAAGCAAAATGACGGGCACAAAACAAAATGTCCGGCCGGAGTGGGCCGCCGCCGACTTCCGCCGACGGCTGTGGGGCTCTCTACATGATCCGCGTCGCCATGCAGTTTGGTTTCTAGGCGGGGAGGCACACGCTCGCCATCTTATCGCACGGGGTAATGGCATTGGTACTGCTGTATAGTTATAGTCGTAGAACCTCGGTCGCGTTGAGCGTTTGGGGGCAATTTTCCGTTTTCTGTTGGCCTGTGATGTGAGCAAACAAAATGACTGCTCAAAATTGAGCAAAATGTTCGAGCGATTGCAAAGGGGCGAGTGTAGTGTGTTTGCATTAGAAATTGCCGTTCAAACAAACAATGTTGTTGTTTTTTCTCCGTTTTCTCCGCTTTGTGTTGCACAGTGGGAAAGAGAAAGCGAGACGGCAGACAGGCAGAGGTGCGCAGCAGGGCTCGCATTTGTGGGCGTGTAGCATTGGGTTTTTGTTGCCTTTTTCCCGCAGGTTTTTATTGCCCCCACTTAGAGGTGGCGCCATCTGTCAGCCAGTCGTTGAACCAGGCACTTTGATTCGATTTTGCCCTTACAGCCGCCAATACTGCTGTCCCCACTTGCCCGGCAGAGTGAGTGAGAGAGCAAGTCCTGAGTTTGCAGAGTTTGTTCGGCTTAAAGTCTTTTAATAATCACACTAGTTATGGCCTTAAACTGCCGCAATTTGTCAGCCTTGCGAATTTCTTTGCCTGCCCACACAGACGCATGCCGCCGGCTCACACACACACGCACACCGGCACGACCAGTCACATTGAAAACCCCTGCCATCGTGTAACTATCGTCGTCTCGCTCGCACCCATGAGACCAGCGGACTGCACAAACGCCGCACGAATTCGCTGCCATTTTGCCGTGCTACGGTTTCTGGTCGCCTGGTGAAAAAGAGGGAATTCACTTTTGGCGGGGTCTCGTTTGGATTTTTTGTCCAATCGGCCTTTGTGGGCGCTGCTGTCTGAATTTGCCGCTCCGCCCGTCCGACGACGAGTCCGAACAGCGATACCTGATAAGGCGGTCGCAGCTGATAAGGCCCTGCCGCCGCCCCCGCCCTCCATTTGACTGGCTGGGATTACGTTCCTCCCCGTCGGCTTTTAAGGGGAGTAGTTAGTAATTGGCGTTAAATGGGCAGCAGCAAATTAATTCGCACGGTAGGCGTGGTTGCAGGCCTCCGCCCACATGGTCCGCCACTCCGGGAGTAAGGAGTCGGCAGTCCGGAACACGTGCTATGCGATTCGGAACAGAAGTTCCAATTCCAATTCCGACGACTGCCGGCAAGCTACAATGAAATTCGACAACGGCGACAATCGCAGGCTGAGCGAACCACATACCGGATTCGCTCCATAGCTGGGGAACGATTTTTGCCCCACCACACACGCGCCCTGGCAGGTGGGGACGTGCACCGCTCGTGGTGATGGCGGACTTTTTCAGACACGTTCGGTTTTCGGTTCGGTTTCTACCAGGCGATGAGAAATCCTAGCCGGCATTCTGGCTCATCGCGCAAACCAGCCGTCGCTCGGCTGGGAAACATCAGCTGCCGGCGTACAGTGGGGCTGAAAGTGCGAATAAGTATACAAATTTCGAACTGTATTTAAAGATGTATAAAATATGGCCTAATTTTGTTCGAATTGGGAATTTATTTTTATTTGTTTTAAGGCTTCAATAAAAAAAAAAATTACTATTAAGAACAAAATTTTGAGTAAATTTGAGGTTTTTTTTTATTGATATATTCTCAATATAAAAAGCTATTCGATGCTGAAAGATTTGTTAATTAGTCGGGGTTGCTACTAAAAGGATTTCGATGGTGAGGACCTTTTTTTCCAATTAAAAAAATGAAAACCGGTTACTGAAATTTTTTTTAATAGCTGACTATAAGAATTAATTTGTGATACTTTCGACTTTGTAATCCTCGATTAAAACTACGAATACGTCGAATTAAAAAAGGTACTATATAGCCAGACACATTAGCCTCCTACAATCCACACCCAAACCATATAATTTTCCACTGTGGAAAAATTCAGTAACTCGAAGTTCACGCACAGTGTGACCAAAACCTTCAAGTTTTCCTGAGGTGTTCAGTTTCTGAGGATTAATTCGGAGTTCGCCAGGCGGTCCCACTAATAATAATCAGGTGAAAGCGACTTCGGAATCGTCGCGCGACACCGATAAGTTTAACGACTGTGATTAGTTAACCAGCAGCGACGGCGGAGGTGAAAGTTCAAGCAGCCAACATGTCAGCAAAGGCGGTCAAGACAAGCAAGCCCAGCGCCTCCAAGGAGCCGTCTGCGGTCACGAAGCTCTATCTGTTCGCGTACAACGCCGGACAGGTGGCCGGTTGGAGCTACATCCTGTGGCAGCTGGTCAACTACTATCTATTGCAAGGACCCGAGTTCCGGGCACAGCAGACGCTTTGGGAGTACACGCGGCTGGCCGTGATCATCTTTCAAAACGCCGCCTTTGTGGAGATCCTGAACGCGTCCTTTGGCCTGGTCAAGTCCAACCCAGTGGTCACTGGGTTCCAAGTGTTCAGCCGCATGATGGTCGTGGTCGGCGTGGTGATGGCCACGCCCACGGGCAAGGTGTCGCCCGGTCTGCCGATTGCCCTGTTCGCCTGGGCCATTACCGAGATCATCCGATACGGATACTACGCTCTAAACATCGTTAAGGTGGTGCCCCACTTTGTAGTCTTCTTGCGCTACACCACCTTCATTGTCCTGTATCCCATCGGAGTGACTGGGGAGCTGCTGTGCTTCTGGTGGGCCCAGAGCTATGCCCGCGAGAACAGTGTATGGAGCGTGGTGATGCCCAACAAGTGGAACGCCACCTTCTCGTACTTTGGATTCCTGTGGATCGTAATGCTGGGCTACATCCCCATCTTCCCGCAGCTGTACCTGCACATGTTCGCCCAGCGCCGCAAGATCTTGGGGGGAGCGCCCAGTGGAGCAGCCAAAAAGAAGGCCAACTGAACCCTGACCAGCGACGAATGCAAATTATTGCATCATTTGCATATCTTTGGCCCGCGCACTTTGGAGCCGCGTTCGCTGTATTGGGGTCTCTCTTGCCTCACCTCTTGCACAAGCACATTCGCTCGGACTAAGCTTAGGTATAAGTGGTTTTGTGTGTACAAATATAAACCTTAGATACTCTTCCAACTAATTTATTTTTGCCCCGGGGCCCGATCTCAGATCTCCCGAGTCTTGGGGGGGGTAACAGTAACTGACTAACTGGCTAACGTTTACGATTATTAGTGCTGCGACCATTGGATGGTCTTCAGGTCGATGCCCTCCTGGACCATCTCCCACAGCGGCGACATTTCGCGCAGCCTCTCCACATGCTTGATGCACTTGTCCGCCGTATAGTCCACCTCCTCGACGGTGGTGAAGCGTCCAATGCCAAATCGTATGGAGCTGTGCGCCAGATCCTCATCTGTGCCGATGGCACGCAGCACATAGGATGGCTCCAGGGAGGCAGAAGTGCACGCGGAACCGCTGCTTAAAGCCACATCCTTGAGGGCCATTAGCAGGGACTCGCCCTCGACGTAGGCGAAGGACAAGTTAAGGCATCCGTTGTAGGTGGCCTCGGGATCACCGTTGCGGATGACATGCGGCAAGGCACTCGAAATCCTGTCCAGCAGGCGATTGGATAGAAAGTCTACCCACTTCTTGTCGTAGTCCATCTCTTGAAGGGCCAGCTCCGCAGCTGCTCCCAGTCCCACAGCCAAGGGAGCCGGAACAGTGCCGCTTCGCAAGCCGCGCTCCTGACCGCCACCACTTTGAATGGGCTCCAGGCGAACCCTGGGCCGGCGTCGCACATAGAGGGCGCCCACACCCTTCGGGCCATAGATCTTGTGACCAGATATCGACATCAGGTCAATGTTCATGGCGTTCACGTCCAGCGGGATCTTGCCCACTGCCTGTGCGGCGTCCGTGTGGAAGAATACCCGTCGGGACCGACAGAGCTTTCCGATTTCGTCGATGGGCTGCTTGACGCCAATCTCGTTGTTCACCGTCATGATGGACACCAGCGATGTCTCCGGCGTAATCGTTTCCTCCAGCTGCTTAAGGTCAATGATTCCATTGGCCTGCACCGGCAAGTAGGTGACCGTGAAGCCCTCGTTCTCCAGAGCACGACACGAGTCCAGGACGCACTTGTGTTCCGTCTGGGTGGTGATCACGTGCCGCTTCTTGGTACCGTAAAATCGCGCCACTCCCTTCACGGATATGTTGTTGGACTCTGTGGCTCCGGACGTGAAGATGATCTCCTTGGGATCTGCCCCAATCAGCTGAGCCACTTGCTCGCGCGCCTTCTCCACCGCCTGCTCCGTCTCCCAGCCGTAGGCGTGGGTGCGCGAGTGCGGATTACCGTAGTAGTTTGTCAGGTAAGGCAGCATGGCGTCCAGAACACGCGGATCCATCGGTGTGGTGGCCTGGGCATCCAAGTACAGGGGTCGTCCCTGCGTCTGTTCGTTTTTGATGTTGAAGCGAACCTGCCGCTCACGGAATTCTGCGGATATTCGGGTATTATTCGCTGATTATCTCACATCGGAGGGGACAGGACTCATTCGCTTACCTTTGGATGTGGCCGCCGGTTTCGGCTTGGCGGAGGTAGCTTCATGCCTCACCCCGTTGGCGAGGGCATTGGTGGCTCGGGAGCGCAGGATTTGCGCCTGGATTCGACCCAGTACTTTCTGCATTATTATGGAATCCCTAATTCGAGTGTTTTTCGTTATTATCAGGCGGATTTCACAATCAATGTGGCTAAAGTTTCAAGAAATACCTCTTAGCAATCAGTGTGACCGCTTTAGCATTTTTAAGAAATGCCGCAAAACTACATTGAATGTAAATTCGCGGGTAATTTAAATTTTTCAAAACTGAATAATAAAACATCGAAGTCCTCATCGTTTTGGAATTACAAAGAAATATTATTCATAAACCCAACCAAAGTGAAATTTTTCCTTAAATAGCCCACCCACCGCAATGAATGAATAACTTGACGCTGTGCATTTACTTGGACCAATTTAATACTTTCAAGTTCGGTTTTACAACTGTTGTGTAATTTGATCTCGCATATTTACATAAAAGCATAAAATATATATTGCAAAAATACATATATGAATTGTATATGTGTGTGGTGTGTGTGTGTGTGAGAGTTATATAATTGTCTCTATAAAGGTCGTAAATTTAGCATATCGCTGTTAATTAGAATAATTGTTTACATCTGAACACTTAAAAACCACCATCCTGGCTCCTGACTTTAATCCTAAATTCTACAATAGTTTGGTTAACACGTGAGTTGGGGTTTCTGTGCACATTAATGCGTGTAAATCTGTTCAAAACTGCCACATTGTTCGGTATAAACGGCATTGTTTAAAATATAAATATTGATAATTTAACAGGTAAAATGAAATAATTTCGTTAGAGTAAAATATGGTTAAAACATAGGCCAACAAATCCGTAAAATAATGTATACACAAGTCAGCATCATCTGCATTCGTTTCTGTTATCATTTGCGATCATAAAATCTGTCGTCGGCTGTGTCAAAGCGACTGTTCCGTGACCAGCACAACGCTCTGCTCCTGCGCAATAGCCGCCAGTTCCTTCAGCCATTCGTCGAGAAGCACAGCGCACAGGGCCAAGTCCCGCGATCGCTCTGTGCCACTCGTGCTGGCAATTATGCCCATGGAGGCCACCGACTCCAGGGAGACTGGCTCTGAATTAAAACCACCGCCCGCCGATGGACCACCATCCATGCCGTGCAACGTGCTCGACGAATGGGTCGTGAGGCTGGAGTGGGCGGAGAGGGTCTGGGTAGATCCACCGATACTGCTGTTACTACTGCTTCCAGAAGCCGCCGCTGGCATCGTCGTCGTCGCAGTGGATCCTGTGCGTGAGGCTACCACCGATTGCGGCTGTGTACTTAAGCTGGTTTCGCATGTCCCGGAGGATGGCTGAACTGCCCTTCCGTCTGGACTAGAGCTATTGCCAACCAGGTTCGATGCAGCTCCTAGAAATGTCAAGCGGGATTAGCACTTATTTTTGCCATTTATTGATCCTTTCGGGGTTAATAGTAACATCAACAATAAACAGTAACATATAAATGGGATAACACAAATGTTTAACAACTATTTTTAGCTAATTTTTTGTTTTAAGTTTAGTGGGCATAATGTACAAAGCTCTACGGGATCAAGGAGACTACGTTCTTTTTTTTAGCAAAGACTATGACAGTTTTTGGTTAGATTTATTGCTTAATACTCTATAAATACTTTTATCAAGCGTGAAATATTTACCGGTGAAGAATGCGTAAATTTGTGATAAGCCAGATGAAGCTAAGATTTGTATTTGATTTTTTTTTTTAAGTATCATTTAAAAAAAATAAATAAAAAGAAAATAATTAATTAGAGACAACGACGCCAGCAGCGCGCATATTACAGATACATGTGTGTGTGTGTAATAGATATAGAACCCTGAATGAGTTCTCTTAAAGGATAATGTAGATTGAACTATATTTTTGAAGATCTGTTTTGATAGTATAGTAGTTGGAGCTAGTATAAAAATTCTGATATTTTTTCGATAATATTTCGATATTTTACATTATATTCGATTTTATTTTATTTTATAATTCGATTGTCATTCGATAAAATTTAACAGAAAATAAAATAAAATGCTCAGCGTAAATTATTATTAAATAGCTCTGCCTTTAGATTATATAATTAATATTATTTATTCTTTGATTTGAATGATTTGCAAATATGAAAAGTTCCTTGACATTTTCTATCCTCAAGAGAACTCATGCAAGGGTCTCAAGTGTGATTTTGTGAGTGACATTGTGTAATTATTTCGACCCAAAACCAACTTTTAATTTCCAAAATCCAAGGCTGCAGATTTGTAAACGGTTGGTATTTTCTATTTTCTTTGATTGGTTCTTCTTCTTTTTTGTAGAAAGACAGAAAATGTGCGAGAAAGTGCAAGAGAATAGGATTTCCAGGTGTCACTTACCGGTCGAGGAGCCATTGGGGGCTGCTGTCGGTGCTGCTGCTGCTGTGGATGAGGCAGCAGATTTTCGGCTAAACATGCTGGTGATGGACTTGCTGATGCTGCGACGCTTGTTGTCGGCGCGCTTGAATGGATCGTAGGCACTTGTGGGCGTGGCCTGTACGGGCGTGGCAGCCGACAGGGTGGCGTACGCTGATCGCAGTAGTCCCTGCGGTTGGCCAGGATTCGTAGACGCCTGCAGTTGCTGTTGATTGTGTTGATGCAGAGGCGAACCCTCGTTACCCTTGCGGGCGTTCGCCAAACGAAATTCGCGATCTATGAGCGACGAACGCGCCACATCTATGATCTCCAGCGAATCCTCCGTCACCGGCAGCTCAGCGTCGATCTGTTGCTTCAGAATGCGCAGCACCTGGTGAAAGGAGGGTGTATCCGAGGTGATGGCAATGTCGGAGCGGAGCAGCAGCGAGTGGATGAGCGGTAGTGGATACCAGGCCAGGCGTGTGATCAGACCGGTTAGGTGTAGATTCACGTACAGCGAGTTGCTGGTGAAGGTTTGCAGTTTGCCCCAGATGGCATTGAGAAAGGGACCTAAAAGTAGGATATTGATAGTTCAGGTTGCGGCAACATATTATGGGGATTCTCCTTACCCAGGCTTACGGTGCCCTGCGCAAACAGATCCTCCGAGAAGTCCAGATCCGTCAGCAGCAACTCGTTGCGATTGTTGTGCGATATGCGCCAGGCTTCGCGTCTGCCATTGGACCCGCCAAGCACGCTGCTCAGGCTGCTAATGTTGTGCTCCAGATCTGCATCGCTGACTGTGGTGGCCAATGTGGTGTCCGTGGCCTCGCTTTCCTCGTCTGCCGGTCGCCACTTGAAGGATTCGTACCCGCTGGACTCGCCGATCGACTGCAGGCTGTCCAGCTGCTTCTCTCCCGACTCACTGACAATAGCAATCGGTCCCCCGCCGCCGAATTCGCTGAAAAACTGCTTGGCCAGATCCAAGGCATGGGCATGGACACGACCCTGCCCGGGGCGTGGCCACTTTTGGTAGCGATAGCTATTCGCCCACTTCAGGCAATCCCTCTGGCACTGGGCGATCCTCCAGTGGGCCTCAAATAGATACGCTTGGATGTTCGCATACAGGCTATCGCCTGTGTGCACTCCATAGTAGTTCCAGTTGGCACCGATCGTCTTGCTCATCACCGGCGAGGGCAGGCTGGGCAGTGGGGTCTGTTCCCCCGCCACTGGAGGCTCGTGTATACTCTTGGGTCTGGCCAGGTCCCTGGCCCGCTTCATCACGTCCGGCGAAAGATCCAAAAAGAACTCACTGCTACTCAGATACGGATCGATCTTGTTGATCTTGTGCCTGTGCGAAATGGGCACATGTTTGCCCGGCAACATGAACTTGAGCAGCAGTTCCAGCATCAGGTCCTCACAGTGCAGTCCCAGCAATGTGTCAAACAGAGCCATCGCCACCATGCACAGATTGGGATCGGGCGAGTTCAGACGCTCGACAAGAGCGTCCAATATCCGCTCCCCATCAAACTTCTCCGTGTCGAGCAGGAAGCGAACAAAGGCTCTCAGCAGTCCGGGCTCGGTGATGGAGCGCAGGATCAGATCCAGGTACGACATGGCCGAGATTTGCGAATCGACGTTCGTCTGAAAATGTTTGCCCTTCAGTGTCTGCGAAAATGGAGCGCAAAAAGTTGTTTCGAGATTTCGAGGTGTGTGTTTGTGTGGTTAGCTACGGGGGCAGGAAGACACTTAAGAAACACACAAAAGAAACAGAAAGCTGAAGGCGGTGCAGATCCCTAAGGAGACGGCAAATCTTCAAAATAAAATAAATAATTGCATATGTCTTGGGAGTATTCTAAAAATATGAGCCTGAACTGAACTAAAACAATTATTTAAAATGAATATGGTTGAGAAAATACAAATAAATACAAATAAATCTTTATCTTTGTCTTTACCCATATCTACCACATTTCCTCATTCAATCCCAAGACATAAGCACTTAAAGAAATAAGAAAAAATAAAAAATAGTCAAAGAACAGGAGCTATATAATGAATCGCTTGCAACCAACACCACAGAAATGCATCGAAGACAAATTTTCACGTGAGTAGACCGAGACGGAGACGAAGACAAAAGCGTATCGACAGACTTACCTGGAGGATCGCCGGTCCCAGCACGGGCACAATAAAGCCTTGATACATAAAGTCCAGCAGCTGTTGTTTGATCATCTCGTGGGCCACCTGCACCACCGCGTTGCAGAACTCCAAGGCGTTCATGAAGAGCGTCAGCTCTGGTATCTCCGTCACATCATCCGGCGTGATCCGATGCCAGTCGATGGAGCTGATTTCGATGCTGTTGGGCAATCGCGAGTAAAGGCCACCCAGGCCGGTCACCAGCAGCGGGCAAATTGAAGAGTACTGGGCTATGTACGTTCCAATGTTGGAGTTTTTCTGGGAAAGGGCCATACACAGGAGCAGAGCATCGCGGGCCTGGTGGCCCAGACTGCCCTCGCGATGAACGTAGGGAATGAGCAGCGAGAAGATGATGAAACTGCAGAGAATAAACCAATAGTTAATAACAAATGGGGCTCCTTGATCCCGAGTTACTCACTTGGTTGTGGTTCCACTCTTGGGTTGTGGCACGCTGCCGTTCAGTATCTGCTCCTGCACTTGCGTCTGGGCGGAGAAGAAAAACAAGTCAAGCAGGTGGACATTCTGCATCAGAACCACGCACAGCTGGTTCAGCAGTATGACCAGCCGCTTCTCCAGGTCGGGGGGAAAGATCTCGCCCTGGCTGGAGGCCAGTATCTTCAGTAGGGGTCGCAGAAAGGGCTCGTGGCAGAGCAACTGGTGGCGTGAATGGCTGACGAGCAGCTCGTACAGCTTCAGCTGTTCCAATCGCACAGCGTTGGCATAGCGTCCTGTGGTGCAGGCCCATTCGTACAGCTTGTCCAGCAGATTCTCGCTCAGCAGGTACTCAAGGCAGGGTGCAGCTGGCGGACCGCTGGCCTCCGTCGCCGGCAGGGAGACCTTGTTGCAGTGATGCAGCTCCACCAGCAGGAGCGTGACCATGTAGTCTAAATGCGAAACTACACCTAGCACGTCGTCGTGCGAGGGCGGAGCGCTGTGCTGAATGATCTCATGGGCTTGCTGCCAATGTTTGCAGAAGCTGTCGTAGCAGGCGCGTGGATCGCAGTCGGTGGCGGCATCAATGGGCCGCTGGCGTAGGCTGCCGGAATGCCCGGATGCAGCGGAGGCGACGCCCCCGGTGGTGCTCTGTCGCAGCCAGCTCATGGTGCTATTTCTCTATGTGCGCGGTTCGGAGCCAAGAAACCACTGATAACTGCTGCTGCTTCACGGTGCTGCTCCGTGTGTGCGTTCAGTTTGGCATATGTATGTGTATTTATGTACAGCTTTCTAAGTGTGTGTTGGTTATCGCAGCTTTGTGCTTTCGTCCGAATTAGGCCCGATCGAGTATATTCCAGTGTTGTTGTTTCGTTAATATTTAGAAGCTAAAAAAAGAAATGTTACAAACTTAACCGTGTCATTAAAAAAACGCAAGAACAACAAGTGCACGCCGTGACATACTTACACTTACACACACATATGTATTTACTTATATGTATAAGTATGTAATTTAGGCAGTTTTCGTTGTTGCGCTGCTGCTCACTCACCTTGCGAGCTCATAAAAATTGTCGTTGCTCGTCGTCACCATCGTCATCGTTTTTGCTGATTTTCGCTCATCGTTCATTCCCGCCGCTTTATCTCCTCATTTTGCACTATTTTCGGGAGTTTTGCGTGCAATTTGGTGTAAATATTTACAATTATTTCTGCACGGAATAGAAAGTAATAGATAGAGATGTGAAATGTATATAAAAACAAAACACTAGTGCTGGCAAAACATCAGAGCACTATCGATACATCGATGTTTAATTTTTTTTTGTTTCCACTATTACATTTTTGAAATGCTCCTGATTATATTGGAAGGTAAATCTTTTGTCTTTACATAATTTAAGATAACTGATTTACGTAGCGAATATTATTATCAATTCAGTAACTTTTCACCAGTTTTAAATTGAAACTATAGGCCAAGTGTCGCCGATATTTTCAGTAAATTCGATAGGTTCAACTTATCGGCGTGGGTGGTCCCAATCGAGAATGTGGTTACACTGTAATCCTTAATAATTACATACCAGTGTTGCCATATTTCTTATATTTTTGTTAATTAAAAGTATTTATTTACATGTAGAATTACAGCTATGATATAGTTATTATTTCGACTTCTCGTACGACAAATGACCACGACCTCTAGTCTGCTCCAAAGGTGCGCTCGTACTTTTCAAACGGCCGCTTGTCAATTTGTTGCAGGCGTGCCTGCAGAAACTCTCGGAACTTCTGCATCTCGTCGGCATCTTCGCATATTAATCGCTTTTCCTCATTGATGCATTCCTCGATCAGCGCCTCATCGTCAGCGGCTCCCAGTTGCGCCATCGCCTTCTCCAAACGAGCGGTGATCTGGGTAGAGATCTTGTCACTCTCGTAGGCCATGATTTTGGCCAACGCTTTGGCCGGCGCACGTCGCTGAGTAACATGTGTAATGTCGGGGGCGGTGGACGGGTTGCTGGAGGCGGCGCGGCTGGGTTCCGTGGTCACATTCTCCTCCTTACTGCCAGCAGCACCACTATCCAGGTCTTCGTCCGGGGACTCTGTTTGTTCGATAAACTCCGTTAGCGGGGGCTCGTTTGGGTGCACTTCCGTCGAATTGTTTTGGAAGTTGGTCAAGTGGAAGACGCCGTTGGTATCGTAGAACTTGTACCCCAGCATTTCCAGAGCTATTTCCGTGAGTAGGTAGGACATCTTTGATCGCGTTTATTTTCGTTTGATGCACAGGCCACAACAAAAACGAAGCGCAAATGCCGATAATCGAAATCGCCGCGGGAATAGGTGTGGTAGCACTGGTAGCAACAGCTGATTACCTAGCGTCGGCAGCTTGCCAGGCCGTCCCAATAACAAATTTAATAATTTAATAAATTTGTCGTCTCTATTTGTCCTTCGAATGCAGAGCCCTTGTGCCTAGCATGAAAATCAACGAAAAGAACCTGTGCGTGTTCGCGAAGGCACCGCCCTTCGACATGGAAGGTAAGCGATGATCAGGTGTTAAATGTTTTATTTGGATATTAATCATCAATTTTGGCTTGCAGGCTTCCTCAACAAGCGGGGCGAGGTCAACAAGGCCTTTCAGAGACGCTACTTTGTGCTAAAGGGGAACCTGCTGTTTTATTTCGAGTCCCGGACCGACAAAGAGCCCCTGGGACTGATTATTGTCGAGGGCTGCACCATTGAGCTGTCGAATGAGGTGGACAACTACTGCTTCGAAATAGCATTTAACGGCAATCGCACCTACATCCTCTCCGCTGACAACCAGGAGAGCATGGAGACGTGGATGAAGGCTCTCACCTGCGCCGGCTACGAGTATAAACGTATCATTTTGGCAGAGCTACAACGGCAGCTGCAGGAACTGGATGATTCCAGGAACAGTAAGAAAGCACAGCTCGTTGGTGAAAAATCCCCATTATTTATTTCATTATTGTTCCGTAGAAGTGCTCAGCAGTGCCATAGATGGGTCACAAAGTTCTGCAAGGGAGACGAAGCCAAGACCGCCGCCCAGGCGTACTAATCCCTTCAACCGGCCCGCTCCTCCGCCGCCCGACAGTTCACTAAAAGGCGGCGTGGTTATGTCGCCCATGCCCTTCATAAACGGTTACTTTGGATCCAGCAACGCGCGCCTACAGCAAGAGCAGTTAATGATGAAGCAAGGTGTGTTTCTTTGATGCATATTTCCCCAACAGTGTTACGGATAATTTTCACTTACAGATGCCCCCAACAGAAGCCCGCATGGCACCCCCAAAGCAATGCGTCGTCCCCCGCCCCCCACTCAGTCAGCTACCAGTGTTTTCTACCCAGATGCGCGAGGTCCAGAAATAGTTGGTGGCGTATCCACAGTATTACCGCGCGGCCCCAATAACAACAACAATAAGGCCAACGCGGGCCACACAAGCAGCGCCAAGGAAGACTTTGTTCGGACCCATGAACGTTTTCGGCAAGAGTTAATGCCCGAAGTAAAGGCTTATCGCGAGCGCCACAATCATCCCCTCATCCAGTTGTGATGACAAAGTGAAGCGGGCTGCCCTGATGACAAGCCAATCCTATGTATTACTCGCTTTGTGCTAAATCAATTAATGTTTTAATCCACCTGTTTTGTTTCAATAAACGAAAACTGATTAGTGGGATTTTAAAGCCATCAATTTGGCGTCCTGGTAGACATTTCTTTTTTGCTGAGATCTTAAGTGTGTCTCGTTTTTACTTCTCGTGTTATTGCACTCAATTGTATTCTGCCTAATGAATACACCAAATCACTCTAAATACTAACATTCTCTTTATTTAAATATTCTTTTGTATATGATTAAAATGCAAGATGTACTTTTTAATAGTTGCAACTGGTATTGGATTTGTTCCATGGTATACTTTTTATATGTACGTAACCTATGCGCTTAGTTTGTTTAATTTATATATTTTTCTTGTAGTTTATGCTTTTTGTTGCCTTTGTTCACTCATTTCGAATAAAATGCAGAATACTGTAGCTTATTAAGAAATACAATTGGGTAAACACATGCATATAGTACGTTTTGTGTGGGATCCGTTTTTAAGCCTAAAGGTGGGCGGCACAATAAATTAAATTGAAGAGGAGAGGGGACAGACAAAATACGAGAATAAATAAGAGTTATAGGTGCTGGGAACGAAATCATCACTTATCCGTATTCTGAGATTATCGCGTATAGATAGATAGATAGCGAGAGTTTAGCGTAATAATAACTTTTAACTTATAGCATACAAGTTGCTGGTTGTTTTTCTGTTTTGTTTTTGTTTCGATAAGTAGCAGCAGCGTTTCGATGATCAGTTCTCTGGGTTTCTGGTAGTTTGTAGTTTTCGTAGAGCAGTATTGTTGTTCTTGGCAGCATGATTGCTTGAGGAAAAGCTGTGGTAGCCTTCGTCCGCCAACCATTTAATCGTCAATGTTGTACTCGGGCATCTTGTCGTACTTCTGCTTGCTGGCCTCGTGGCTGGTGTCAACGAGCAGAGCCGTGTGCGAGTATCCCATTGTCACCTGAGGTATTTTGATGTTGTCCAGTTTGGGCACCTCCTTGGGCACCGTCGACGACTTCTGGAACTCTCCGATGCCGAGCTCCCCGAAAGTAGGCGATGCACCCCAGGCAATCAGTGTATCGTCGGCCGAAATCATGATCGACGTATTGGCACAGCCAATGTCGGTGATGTTCCATCCGGATAGATCCTGCACTGGCTTGGGATACATGTTGGCCTCGCCCGTCTTCTTGTTCTGGCCAAACAGGAAGAGCAGGCCCAGTTCATTCACAATCAGACTGAAGGTGGAGCCGCAGTACACACTGCGACCGCCACGACCTTGAGTATCGTAGAACTTCATTAGACGGGGCACCATTTCGTCCTTGGGCTCGGCATGACCGAGCCGCCCGAAGCCGCCAAAGCCCCAGCTGTACACCCGCTTCTTGGAGTCGATGGCCACCTAAAAGATAAAGGTCTTTAGCAACCACTAATAGCATTATTAAAGGATTTATCACTTACCGTGTGATTGTTGCCGCACGCAAAGTCCACGATCTGCACTCCATCCACCGGGGTTACGTGACCCTCCTTGCTCTTCTCTATATAAAGGACCACCTTCTTCGGCGACGTTTCAAAGTGGAATGAGAGCTTGTTGGCGTTCACAAAATACTTGGCGTCAGTGTTGTGGCCCAGCTGGCCATACTCCGGCAGTCCGAATGTGTGCAGGTTTCCCTTGATGTCCAGAATCACAGAGAACTCTGCCCCGCAGCCGATGCGAATGATGGGCGGACCACGATAATTTATCGGCGTTGGCGAGTAGATATTGGCATGGGTATTGCCCACTCCGCACTGACCGGACTTGTTCTCACCGCAGGCGTAGACTGTTCCAGTGTCTGTGAGGAATAGTGTGTGGTGCCGGCCAACGGCTGCCTGCACCACGTTCAGCTGCTCCAGGGCTGGAATGATCGTTGGCTTCTCCACCAACTTAATGTCCTGGCTGAGGCCTAGTTGGCCGCTGGGGTTGCGACCAAAGCCGAGCGCCTTACGATCCATATTGATGATAATGGTATGGGCGGCCGCTGGTCCGCTGGCCACGTATCGGTACTGCACGAGATGTATAGACACTTAGAGAATACATCTAATATATAGCCCGATCCCGATCCTTACCTTCTCTTCCGTAAATCGATGGAAGCTGTACAAGTTCGGTCGCACTTTTGTGACATTCTTGCGGTCCCGCTTTCCGGTTAGGTCCCACGTCACCATGCCGGCCAGCAGCAACTGCCCGGGTGTCTTTTCCAGCGTGGCTAGCAAATCTTCCGGTAACTTACTGGGCGGATCCAGGTCATCGTGTGGAATGAGCACCTCCATCTGGTTGGCAGCGGCAGCCGCCTGCTGAGCACCGCCATCGTCAGACTCGTCGCTGAAGTCATCTTCGTAGTCGGACTCCTTCTTCTTGGGTCGCCGCTTGTTGGGCCCGGCTCCGTTGCCACCTGCTTTGCGCTTAGCTGACATCTTCTACGATTTTGTGAGTGTTGCTTGGACTGGATTTGGTCTACACGGCTATGCGGCTGTAACGGAAGCGGGAGTTAGGGAGAACTTGGAGAACCAGAACAAGAAAACTCGTACGCAGCAGAGCGTAACGCTGGCAGCAAGCCGCTCTCTCACGCGCTTGGTGGTGTGAGTGTGTGCGAGCCGTGTGTTGGTGTGGTGGTTTTTGCAAGAAAACAAAATGAAAGCCGCTGCCGCAATAAGCGACGCCAACAGATAGAGCAAAAGATACGGTTTTAACTAAACAAAATTTACAGGATTTGCACATCGGCTTGGCTAATAAAGATCTCTCTTGAAGCCTAGGTTAGCACAAGGAATACAAACAGCACAAAAAAAGGTTTCAAACTTATAGCGTCATGTCACAGACACAAAGACATTTTACATTTTTCGAATTATGACCACAGTTTGCTGATTCTGATATAATCCACCATTTTCTGTGGGCCCTACATTTATCCTGAGCCCATTAAACTTAATCTTGTACGCGAACTTACTTTGGAAGTGCGGGTTTAATATTTTTCGCAGCAAAATGGCCAACAACAAACAACGCTTGATTATAGCGCAACCAGGGTGACCGCGCCGATAACGATAACGATCAATTATACCGTCTTGGTCTCACAGAAATACTACTGCAAAAAATACCTACAAAATGTAAGTATTTTTTAAAATAAAATATTTTATTGTTTTTATTCAATTAAAATTTGTAGCATTTAATATATTATAACTTAAAAGTATTTAAGTAAATTTACTCAAAATCAATTACATAAATTTTTAATAGTAGTGGGGAATGATCCTGGTTTGTTAAGTTAATTTTAAAAATATATAAACTGAAACGGAAAATGTATAAAAAATGTTTAATTTTTTAAAACTGCACTAAAGAATAAGACTTTTATTAATTTTTTTAAATTATAATTCTACCAAACTAAAGCTTCACTTAATTTTTTATACACATCCCTTGGGATTCTGGGGTTTGGAAATATTTAATACAATTTAAACTGTTAACAACTGAACAAAAATTATAATAACTAGTTTTTGTATGCTTTTTTAAATAATAATATATAATTTTAATTAGGTAGTTTAATTGTCAGAGATGCCAAATAAACGGTTTCGTTAAATTTGTTTTTCTTCTTGCTTTTTAAATCATTTTTCAAAAATATTTTAGGGAATATTAAAATAATTTAAAATGTATACTAAGTTTGATTAAAAACGGGAGCTTATCCTAAAAAACAACATTTATTCAATTACATCAATAAAAAAAAAATGCTAAAGTTTTCCAAAGGAATTCTTAATGGTGATAGTACCTTTCAGAGGTTTACAACCAATTACTGACCCGTGGTGACTTGACTCTTGCGCCAGTCCTCAGCAGGGTCGCCAATCCTGCCGAGTGAAAGCGAAAGTCAGGAGACAGAAAGCTTTTTAGCTTATTTTAAGCTTGTTTTTACTCACTGCTGCGACTGACTCTCCGGGCCGCAGCTCCGGCGAACTTTTCGCCTGGCACAGTCTTCCGCCGTGGTCCTGTCGAGTAATGTGCGCCGCTGAGGAACCACTGCTGCACGCCGCGCCTTGAGTTTCGTTTTACCTTTTTTTCGCCACCCCCACCCCCCTGGACACACTCACACACACTCAAGACACCAGCAGCAGCAGCACGGGCACGGGCACAAACACGGGGGCGCACACATATAACAATATCAACAAAATATATATTCCAAGGATGTCGACGGCCAGTATTTTTTAACGCGATTTTACACGACTGCGAACTACAGTTGAAATACAAAATATTTGCTAAACGTGTTTTTGATAAATTAAAAAACAAAAAAAAAATCGACAACCAACAACTAACAACAAAGCAGCCCAGTAAGCCCAATAGATCTAACTGTAAATTACAGTGCCTTCGACTAAAACCCCTTGCCAAAAAAGCAACAGCACCGCAACAGCATCAACACGAAGCAACAACTAACGTACATATTTCGCCAAGTGAAACACGGTAGGTTATATTACGTATACGACGTGAGGTGCCTGTCTGCGGGCTTGATTGTGTGTGTGTGTTTGTGTGTGTGCTGGTGTGATGTCGCACTAATTGGTATGCAACATTATTTTTGCCTTTGTCATGCCACGCATTTTTATGGTTAGTAATTATGGTGTCGCTTTTTTACATGCCTTTTGCGATGAGCTCTTCTCTGTGTGTGTTGCTTTGACTCGGACTGTGAGTGTGTGTGTGTGTGTCCGCCCATTTTCCCGCCCACGCTTTCTTCGCAGTTCCTTCGCAAAAGGCGAGAGCGAGCCAGAAACTAATTAGCGAGAGTCCTGCCCCAAAATCCACTCCTCAAAATGAGCTTCGACCAAGTCTGGTTGGGAGGGAGTAGCATAAAAAATACAATAAATACCACGTATAATTATTTTTCATCGCAAAGATACAAAGACTTGTTTGCTTGCCATTGTAGCCGTCACGAATGAGCCATGGCCACCACACTCGACCTCTAACCTCCCGTCACCCCATAGTGCGCGTATAAAAGCTGCCGAAATCAATAAAAACAGACAAAAAGCAGACGGGCAAGCAAGCTGAAGCTGACGCTGAAGCCGAAGCCTGAAGTCAAAGAAAATGGGGAGCAAAGCAGACCGAGCAGAAGCAGATGGTTGTGTATCCTGTGTTTTGGCCAGGACAGGACACCCGCCCGGCTGCCTGTATCCGTATATCGGACTGTGTGTGCCACATTAACTCACCTGTGGCTGGCACTTTTCATATTAGCAGTACGGCAAGGAGCAACAACAATAGAAAATCCTGTCATCATCATCTTCTCTCGCTCTGTCTCCTGTGTACTCCTGCTTGGCCATTGCTCGCTACTGCGCGAATAAGAAAGAAGAAAACACCTTTCCGCCTGGTTTTGTCACCTCTTGTGCTTGTTGCTGATGCTTCATGACTTAAATTAATACATACACATTCTATTTAAAAAAAAAATCCCCTGTCAAGGTAACAAGGTGGGCGAGCCAACGCAGAATTTCTGATATTAATATTGGCATCGTTAGCGAAATTGAGAAGCAAACCAATCTTTACGGATTTGCTGGTAATTATGTTTTACAATAAATTAAAGCGGTTGTCAACTAACAAGATATGTATATATAATCTGACTTTAATTGGTGATGTTTCGTAGAGAATACTTGAATTAATGGTGGAGCATGACAAGGAATTTAGACAGTGCGTATTTTCGAACGTACTTCCGGTACGAGAAAGAAATATATACCCAGATTGGTAACTCAACAGGTTATTGGTCCTTAAGACACGAAAAAACAGGCACACAAATTAAGAGTATGTGACAGTATATGTACATACCCATGAGAGTTTGAGGAAAGGTAAAAGGAATCGCTTTTAATGCATGCTAAATTAAGACTAGGCGCCAAAATGATGAGAGCAACATGTGCACCCACACCCACACACTGGCATCAACATGTTGTGTGTGGCACACACCGTCAGCCACGATTAAATTAACGCAAATTAAGCAGATTAAGCAAACGTCAGTCACATCATCAGCCACAAACAATGGGCAGGGAAAAAACCACAGCAAAAGGCAAAAGCGTTGACATCGCGCAGACACTGCGCAGCCCCTTTGCTCCCTTCAGTCCTGTCCTTTTGTCTCTCCCACGGTCCACCGCCCTCCGCCAAAGCTGTCCACTCGCAAACAAATCTGATACACAGCAGCACAAAGGTCCTCCCTCCCAACAGGACCTCCCACGCACACAAGGCGCGCTGTCTGCCATTGCCTTTTATTCATAGATGCAGCCACATAAGCGAGCATCTCGAGTTTACATCAAGGTGACTCACTCTCAAGCGGTGGCTCATTCCGCTTAACATATAATACTTATTGCGTTACTCCAAGGCAAAGCATGGACAAAAATATATGTTAATTTTCATGTCCATCTGTCTATCTCAGAGACTACAAAAACTACTGCACAAGTAGTTATCCTATACGGATTTCATTACTGGCAGTATACAACATTTTGTTAATTATATTCTATACAAAATATATTTTATAGTGAGTGTACATTATAACCCATTCTTTTTAAGCTCAAAAGAGCTTCTTGGATCCATCCAGTTTTAGTTTAGAAATTTCTTTAAATGATAACTTCGTCTGGGTTCAAGCAATAATATTTTGAACAAGCTAGACGACAGCTTAAAGATCTTAGATCTAATGTCTCCTACAGACAGAAGAACATACGGGCAGGTCTAAATCGACACGCCTTGGGATGCTGGTCAAGGATATGCAAACTATATAGAGACGGAGATGCTTTCTTCAGCTTGATATTGTTTTTTTAAGTTGGCGTTTAATAATTAAAGATGCCCACTTTGTTGATAGAATTTTCATATCATTTTGGACCTAACCAGCAGTAGCTTTTTGCCCTTAACACTCTAACTTACCTTTGCCATTTAGCTTTATTTTAAACCCACAATTATATTTCTTCTAATTACCAATAACATTGAAGTAATAGTTGCATTTGCTTGATTTCGTTTTTCAAGTGAAGTAGGGATGCAACACCAAAGGGTACGCTCAATCCTTCAACGAGGCAAACCTTGTGGTTATTTGTCAAGGACGCAAAGTGCAAGGTTGCAGTGCCATTTATTCGGCCCGCACAGATGAATGGGAGGGGAAATGATGGTCAGGGCGGAATTTGAGGCCAGAGGGCAGGGAGCGTAGGGCGGAAGGCGGAAGGAAGAGGAGCACTAATCTCTGAGTGCGCCTTGTTCGCATTCGCCGTACCCTCATTGCATAAGTGTCAGTGTCAGAGCGGTGTGCTGGCGTACGTGGGTGTGGGATACGTGAGAGTGTGCCTGTGGGTGTGCGTGTATGTGGGTGGATGGGTGTCCTTGCTAGGAGACAAAAAGACTGATGATGATTGCATTTTGTTGCTTTGCTACTTTTTGTGTCGTGCACCACATGGCAGCAGCACCTTTAGTATGAAATGAGGCGGACATACAATCGCATCGCCATCGAAGATCGCACAAATCGCATACGGACCAGGACCAGGCCACGGTTGCAGGCAGAAGAACCATCGGAAACGGATTCGGACTCGGGATTGGAAGTATGAATAGCAACAATTTGCAGCAGTGGTGGGAGAACTTTTACCGGCGTCGCCATCACCTGGAGACCAGCCAGGAGCTTGACTCCGCGGAGCTGCCCTATGCCCTGTTCGAGCATTCCAATCTGCCAACGGACATCTCTGGCCCCACTCACGACTATGACTACGGCAACTTCAGCCTGGAGGATCCGTACGATTCCGTGGACTCGGAGCACGCCATCTCCTCCCTGACCCTGCTCCTGCTGGCGGTTAGTTATGGTCTAGTTGTCTTTGGCGGCGTGGTTGGGAACTCCACGCTTGTGCTGACTCTATGCTCGGCCTCGTCGGTGCGGCTGCGCAATCCTCTACTGCTGGCCGTCTGCATTGCCGACCTTCTGGTCACCGGCATCTCAGCCCCGGTCACGCTCCTCAATCTGGCTATGAACCGCCGCACGCAATCCCTGCCGCTGGTGCTCTGCAAGGTTATACACTACATACAGGTGAGTATATAACCTTAAGAGATGTAACACCCCTAAAAATTATCCATCACCCATCAGGTCATGCCCGTGGCGGCCAGCACCATTTCGTTCTTCATGCTCTCCTTGGACCGTTATGCCACGGTAAAGCACCCTCGCCTGGCGCAGCTTCGTCAGCGTCGGTACCTGCATGTGTCGCTGGCTCTGCTCTCCTGGCTGACCTCGGCCGCCATCAGCACACCATTCCTGTTCGCCTACAAGATCATTGCCAAATCGGTGGTGGTCCCAGGAGGTGGTGGCAGGGGTGCAAACACCACACCGAACCCTGTCAGCATCAGCTGCACTTCCGACCTAGGAGCCAATGCCATGTTCATGTCCTTCATCATCACCCACACCATTGCCGTGTTCGTGCTGCCGGGCGTGGGCGTGCTGCTTAACCATTACGGCGTGCGGCGCAAGCTCTGTGCTCTCTCGCTGACAGCTCGTGCAGCCCATGGAGAGCTGCCGCTACCCATTCCCATTTTGCGCCGCCAGACGCATATGGTGATCGTAACCGGTTGCCCCAATGCCCAGCAAGCGGCCTGTGGAGGCGCCACCACGGCGGACGAGAATTCGAATGGCAACGGAAACGGCACTGGAACTGGAAATGTGAGTCCGGGGGACATTCAGCTGCACACTTTGCAGCCACGTCAGAATGGCTCCCTTGGATCGGCGCTCGAGCCGGGTTCCTATCGCTCCAGCAACCCCATATCGCCCAGGTGAGTAGACTACATTAAGGAGAGACCCCTGGAAATGAAATGGTTTTAAAACTTATTGAAAATTATGTCAGGGCCATGAGGGAGATTCGAGCCCACTCGCAACGTCAGCGCATCCACCGAGCGGGACGTGGACCGGCCACTCCTGGAATTCCGCTGCCACAGACGTCCACTCTGCGCTCGCGCCGGCATCTGGCCAACATGCTCATCGCCTCCGCCGTCATCTTTATCGTCTGCTGGGCTCCGCATGTTTTCTGCATCTTTTACAAGAACTTGGGCTACAAGCAGCACTGCACCAAGACCTCTGTTTACTTCAGCCTGCTCCTGGGTGAGTCTAAGCATTCAGGAATATTCCAGCAGAAGCTTGATCTATTTCCTCTCTTGTGTAGGCTACTTCTATTCGGCCATCAGTCCGGTGATCTACTGGGCGCTCAACCACAACTCGCTTCGACAATCGCCCTGCGCGCCCATCATCCGTCTGCGGTCCATGCAGAACTTCCTGAGGTCGCGCTTCCGGACGCACACAGCACCGCCACCACCCTCTTCCACCAACGAGGCGGCCCTGGGGGCTTTCAACCCCAAGTTAATTAAGCTGACACCGAAACAGTATAGAGCTCAGGCCTCTTCGCATTATCTCTACTAGTGTGATACTAAGCTATACTTGATATACACATACTATATATATATACAAATATATATAATATATATATTTTTTACCTACGCCCCCCCTCCCTCCCACTCCCGATGAAACACTAACGAACGCTCTGGTTCCGAACTATCTAAACTACCCAACCTAAGGACACTATCTAGATGTTTTTAAAGGTAACTTAATGGCTAGATAGTACCTACATACATACATACATAGTGCAGAATACATAATATACAATACATAGAGCGTGCATAGATACATAGATGTGTTTACGACTTCTACCCTACAAACATATACATACATAGCAGAGTTAGTTGACGCTTATTTACACTACGATGTTGTGCGCCTGAAGCTATGCAATATTAACACAACGGAAACCTGTCGCAACTCTTGCCTAACCCCTAAAACCACGAACAGAAATGGTCAAATAGAAAACTGAAATTTTTAAAAAACTCTTCTAGTGACTTGTTTAAAAATGTTGTTTAGTATTTTAAGCAGAAATATTGTACTATGTTCCTTCTCATAGAAAAGCAATAAGTGAACGCTTTAAGCCAAGTTAAACAAAACAAAACGAATCAAACTAAACTAAAAAACGAAAGCCTAAACCTTAAAACGATGTAAACCTAAACTATAATTAACTACAAGTACATACATACATATGTACATAAAACAAGCAAAATACTAACAAACAAACAAATTAATATAAATGTGTGCGAAAACGAAAGTGTTATATATTAGTCTTATATACCTATTTCTACGATACAATTCTTTATATTGCTAAACAGAAAAATGTTTAATATTGTTCAGAAAGTCTGAACACCATAGTGCAATTCAATTCTGCAGAAGAAAGCAGAGACCCACGGAGACTTGCGTGTTTCAGATGCGTGAACAACGACGACCCACACGATCAGGCACAAGATCGGGTTTCATTTTCCACCTTCACCGTATACCCAACACTTCTATTTTCTATACTTTTATATACTATACTATATATGTATATGCTCCCCAGGGGGCCACTATCTGTTTACAGCTACTGATGATTTGGTTTTTTCTAAAATATATGTATATTCAGAATACTTTATTTAAAGCCATCTGAAGCAGCAGTTGTTATCGCCTTTAAATTTGTAGCTATAAAACCCTAAGCTAACTTTAAAAATAGTCATCGTTTTGTACTTTAACTAAATCTGCATTGAAAGAAGAGAGAAACTTTAAAATCTATAAATACATGCTACATACTACAAGTCCTTTGTTTTAATTTTATAAACCTAAAACAGGTTTGAAATTATTGTATATTTTTTCAAAGATATCGTCTTTTGAGGGAGGTGTTACTAGAGAACAGCTGAATGGCTTTTTTTTATTTAATTATGATTTATGATGTTAAAATCCTTAATATAATAATTTTAAAAATTTGTTGTAAGGATTCTAAGTAATTATAAAACTCTCAGCTTAAATAGAAATTGCGGAAAGAGATCTGGGAGCTGAAATCTTCCTCAGTCAGAATTTAATATAATCAATCCCAATAAACCCTGTAGGCTAGTGTAGTCTCCAGATGATTAGATATGAATTATAATTGCTATAGCAAGGCGGCATTCTGGCTGGGATATTCCACAGCCGCTCGCTCATAATGGCAAGGAACTGAAACTTTTGTGCATTAATTATTCATAAGATGATGATCATAAAGCCGTTATTTAAATGACTAAACACATTCCAGGTGTTGCATAATATTTGCATGAGCAAGTAGCAGCCGCCCAGAACTGTTCTTAGCTCTGATAGTCGGCAGCCAGTCAGTCTATAATTGATCGTATTAGCAAACGGTTTACATCTCAAAATGGATTTTAAAACTGCTTGTTTGATTTGCCTAGCGGCTTTTCTGTTTCTGAGTCTTCAAAGCTGCAGTGGCCGGGAGTAAGTTTGATAATATAAGCTAAGAGTTGGGCTCTATATAAAGTGTGCTTCTAGATATCAGTTTATACCTGCCCGCTGTGTGGAACAACCTGGAGTGGATCGTCAAATAGGCGGGCCTCTGAGTTTGTGCACCTTCCCACCTTCCTACCAATCGCCAAGTAATGAGGATATTCAGGCCGTAATTAAGCATATAAAAAGCTTAAAACTGGATTGAGGAACGTCAGAAATATTGGAGAACTTTACACTTTATATATGCATCGAAGCAGCAATCAATAAAATTAACTATTACATTTGTATTATCAATTAATTGCTGGCGCGCTTCGCCTGCCCCGCATACTGTTGCATACGTTTCTCGATTTCAGGTCGGAAGTGACGGATTAGACCCTGCACTGGCCAGGCGGCACCGTCACCCAGTGCACAAATGGTGTGTCCCTCGATTTGCTTCGAGATCTCCCACAGCATATCGATCTCAGCGGGTTGCGCGTCTCCCTTGACAAAGCTAGAGCAAATAAATTATAATTAGTCTTGGCGTAAGTTACAATCGTTACTGCTTACCGCGTCATGATCTTGTTCATCCAGCCGATTCCCTCGCGGCAGGGCGTGCACTGGCCGCAGCTCTCGTGCTTGTAGAACGAGATTAGCCTGGCAATGGCCTTGATTACATCCGTTGACTTGTCCATCACAATGATGGCAGCCGTGCCAAGCGAGGTCTGGGCGGCGATCAAACCATCGAAATCCATAATCACATCGTCGCAGACGTTCTTCGGTATGATTGGTGTGGAGGAGCCACCGGGAATGACGCCCAGCAGATTGTCCCAGCCGCCAGTGACACCTCCGCAGTGGCGTTCGATCAGCTCCTTCAGCGGTATGGACATTTCCTCCTCAACGGTGCAGGGCCTGTTGACATGTCCCGAGATGTTGAAGAGCTTAGTGCCCGAGTTACGGGTGCGACCAAAGCTAGCGAACCAGGGACCACCGCGACGGCAGATACTTGGGGCCACAGCTACAGTCTCCACATTGGTGACAGTGGTTGGGCAGCCGAAGACACCAACGTCGGCGGGGAATGGCGGCTTCAAGCGCGGCTTTCCCTGCTTGCCTTCCAGCGACTCGATCAGGGCCGTCTCTTCACCACAAATGTAGGCACCAGCGCCACGATGCATAAACACATCGAAGTCGTATCCCGTTCCGCAAGCATTCTTGCCAATCAAACCGGCCTGGTAGGCCTCAGCGATGGCCAGCTGCATGTTGGACGCCTCGTTGTAGAACTCTCCTCGAATGTAAATGTAGGCGGCCTGTGCGCCCATGGCACGACCGGCAATCAGACAGCCCTCCACCAGCTTGTGTGGGTCGTGGCGCATGATCTCGCGATCCTTGCAGGTGCCAGGCTCACCTGGTAACAGAAAGAAATTAATAAATAAGACATTTTGATTGTATTGCGTCTAGCTCACCCTCATCGGCGTTCACAACCAAGTACTTGGGGCGGCCATCGCCGGGCTTGTTCATGAAAGACCACTTCATGCCACTGGGGAAGCCAGCGCCTCCTCGGCCACGCAGGCCAGACGTCTTGATCTCATTGATGATCCAGTCCGGTCCCTTTAGCACAATCTCCTTGGTCTTGTACCAGTCGCCGCGCTTCAGGGCGCCCTTCAGTCGCCAGTCGTGACGTCCATAGAGGTTGGTGAAGATTCTATCTTCATCGGCCAGAGGACCGAACTTGGTCTTGGTCTGTGGTGGTGGTGTTCCCGGTGGCGGGGCCTGGTTGCTCTGAAGCCGCTGAAGCTGCAGGCTGGCCGGCAAAGCCGCAACTGCAAGGCACAAATAAGACAGGCAAATCAATAAAATGCGCACAACCCTCTGCTATATCTTTGTTTTGCTTTGCGCAAAAATTACATAATTTGGTTGCACTTAAACCGACTGTTTCACCGAGTTGCAAGTTATCCTATGAATAGCCACAACCCGAAAGTGCAAGCTAATGTCACTGCTAAACTTCTAAATAGTGATTGTTATTGATTTAATTACCCAATTGCGGTTTAGTTAACAAATTAAATCGCACAAGTGCAGACATTTTCCGTACGACTGACAGCTGAATGTGACGTTTGCGGTTGCCAGATCGTCGCAGTATTGCGGGGCTCATATTTAGTAGGGGCACTCGTGGCCAAGCAATTTGACATAGTTTAAAATAAATGTTATATATATTTTTTTTTAGTAAAATAACTTATATAAGTACATTAATTTAAAAATATAAATATTTTTGCTTGCTTAACTATTAAATGAATTTATTTATTAATTTTTTTAATAACGCATATTAACATAAACTTAAAAATGTAAAAATTATTTAGTTTAAGTTAAAAAAATATATAACTGAATGCAGTAAAAGAGCTAAATAATAGTTAAGGTGAGCATCCCTGATATTTTAGTCCCCAACAAGTAGGCGGTGTTGCCAGACTGTAAAAACAGTCGCACAGCTGACAGCAATACAAACTCACCGCATTCATGAAATCTTGTTTATATAGTTAAAAATGGCCCAAAAATCGAGCAATGACTCAAATAATGGAACGACAACCGAAATAGTTGATGAGGCGGATGCCAGCGGCTCCACCCCCACGCTGCAACTGCGCTTGGCCCAGCCCCGTGATGAACGCCGGGTGGTCTTTCACGCTGGAATCATTGACAACGAACATCTGAATCGGAAAAAATCCAAATGTAATCTCTTTGCTCATCTGGTCTAAGGCGTTGGCTAATTCACGTACATACATACATTCTAGGTTGCTGCATATACAAAAAACCCTTGGCCTTCGGCGAGAGTTCCTCCGAAGATGACGAAGATTGCGAGCATTGTTTCGGACATCCTGAAAAGCGGAAGAAGAACCTCAAACATAATCACAATCATGATCACGACCATGGAGACGGCCACGACTCTTGCCCGAATTCGAGACAACCGGAAGAACCATCTACATCTTCCCAGGCTGGAAAACCCGGGCCGCCACCAGCCGAGCCGGTTGAGGGGCCGGCAAAACCGACTGGAAATCCGTAAGGCAAACACCATTTAATAAAAATCTTTAACAACACGAAACGAACTAGCGGCGAGCAGTGAAATCGGAACACAATAAAGCAATCGGATACGGCAGGCACAGATCTTTTGATTTCGACAATATTCATCCTCAGATCTTGGGTTTAAGCTCGAAGGACTCGCTGACATTGATAGGGATGTTGTACTCCCTAGCCTTGGACCGTGATCGCCAGACCTGTGAAGGAATTCCATTTGTTAATAACGCTTCAGCGATGGTAATACTTCTTTGCTAACCTTGATTGTGTAGTCATCGCTGGTGGTCACCAGCATCTCAGAGTCGCGCGGATTGAAGGCCACGCTGTTAACCACATCAGAGTGTTTGAACTTGGCCAAACTAATGCCATAGTATCGATCCCACAGGTAAGCATGCTGATCCTCGGCACCACTGGCCACATACTCCTCGCAGACATCGAGGAAGATGAAAAAGCATTCGGTGCTGGGCGTGTAGGCCTTGTGGGCACGCAGCATGTTTCCAACTCTTTTGAGAGTCATCAAATCGATGACATGGATGTCGATCTCTTGAGCGATTGGCGGCGGTTCGAGGGGATTCGTGATGACATAGTTTTTGGGCCAGGGACGCGTGTTTACGTACAAGTAGCGATGGTCTGGGCTGAGTGCCATGCCGATGATGTGACCGTGCAGATCAATCACCTTGTCCACCTGATCGAAGCGATCTTTGACTGACTCGTAGTCCCACCAGTCCGGATCGGTGCGTGGCGTCTGCTGCTGCTGTTGTTCGGCAGCCCGCTTGGCAGCTATTCTCTCCTTGAGCGTGGGGCCGGGATCAAGCTTTTTCGGGAAATACACATTACCGATGCGCTTGAAACCGATCTGATGCGGTGTGAAGGTCTTTGAGCCCGTAGAAAAGATGAGATATTTCGGTACGCAGTTCTCCATTTCGTCGTATTCCTCGTGTAAATCCATAGAATCGTACTCCTCCTCGTCATCCTCATCTTCAGTGGGACCATTGACGGAGGCTACGGCTTTTCTGTATTCCTCTAGATAGTGAATGGTGGCATCACCGGGACGCGTCCTTGAACGTCGTTCGCTAATGTCTGGCAAGTAGTTTTCCTCCGGAGTGGCGCTTCTGGTTCGTCGCAGGCTAGCGGCATGGGACACAGGATTCCCGCTAGACTCCGGATCAATTCTGGGCGGTGAATGCATCGTCGCCCTGCGAGTTTCGTCGTCGCCTTCGGAGGCGGCACACCTGACTAACAACGGATCGTTGCTTTCATCTAGCCACGGACATCTGGCCACCATAATGGCCCGCACCGAGCTGGCATTTCGATTGTAGAATTTGTACAGTTGACTCATGATCGGCACGTGCTCCGAGTCGATCTCCTGATTGGCCTTGTTGAGCCACAGAACCGACGTACTAACCAAGTGCGCCAGCCAGTGCAGGTCTCCCGAGATCAGATATTGGTCGCTGAACCAGGTGCCGAAAATGTCATACGGGCGGTTAACAACCCTGCAGCGCAGATGCGACTCGGTGGCTCCCAGATAGAAGACGGCAATCTCCCCGGAAGTCGACTGTGGCGATCCAAAGTGGACACCTGAGACCAGCAGCAAGGTGTCGCTCTGGTTGAACTGTGAGTATTGCGAGTACTTCCAGCTGAACTGCTTCATGTTGTGCGCATACTTCTCCGTGCACGGATGCTGAGAATTCCAGATCTACAACAGAGAAAACTCAAATTAATGTCTTGTCTTTATGAAAATGTATGTGAAAGCCACTCACTATCACATAGCCGTCCTTGGAGCAGGTGGCAAACATTTCGCCGTTGTGGGCAAAGCTCACATGCAGCACCTGGTGCGTGTGGCCGTGGTGGTTTTCCGCCGTCGATTCCAGTCGCTGAGCCTGGACGAAGGGTATGTGCGTGGACAGACGACGATACTCTGACCGCCAGCTCTCAGCGCCCGGCTTCAGGGGAACACTGGGCGAGGCTCTGAAGTGCTCCTGGAACTTCTGACGCCACAGAAGGTCGTCGTTGGCAATGCTGTTCCACCGCCGGCAGCAGAGGCTGGCCTGGAGGAGCTCGGGCACGCTCAGCTGCTCGAAAACCATGAGGAGCGCCGGCTCTGGCAAGGCCCACCATCCGAAAGGATCAAGATCGCTGTTCTCCGCCTCCGAACTGCCTTCATTTTTATCATTTACCAGGCGAGCCTTCTTGAGGGTCACTTCCATTGGATTTACGAGTTGACGCCCGCACAGGGTGTCTCTACAATATTTATCAGCTGGCGTTCCGCTGTGAATGAGTCTGTGGTGTAACAACCGGTTCTCCGTCTTAGTTTTTGTTTGCTCGAAATTAATATAACTTTCTCCTTTATTGTTATTGTTTTTCTTTTCAGCTTTTTGTTTTTGCTATATCAGCTGTGTGACGCTGTAATGAGAAACACAGTTAACAGACAACCAGAGTTGTCTCCCTCCGATACTATTATTATGAAGGCAACTCTGTCACTTGTGACCATGAAAGGAGAAAAAAAACTATTAAACAAATTAACACACTTAAACAAATTAACTATTAAACTAATAACACGAATTTGACTGAAATGTAAACAATAGCGAATAAATATAGTGACAATGCTTGACCCTGGTGGCACCTGATAAAACAGCTGTTTTACGTATATCAACAGGTGTTACTTGCGCCTTCTTGCAATCCATTTTAGATTTCAATAAAGAATGGAATAACACTTTAAATATTACTATTAAATATTACTATTACCCTATATACCCCGAATACACTAGGTTGCAGGGTATCATCCCATGTTAACTTACAGAATGTTAGCAAAGTCAGGTAACAACAATGTTATTTATGTATTTAGGCAGCCCACAAAAAATACCACCCAAAAAATAAAAAATGCCGGGAGGCGTGCGCTCCTTTAGCCACAAACAGTGAGTTCTTCCACAACACAAAGATGTGAACTTCTAGCCGTGCTCCGTTCCCACAGTATCTGGCAGCAGCTAGTACGACACTGCAGCCCACTACTCCACCAGCCCGGATCGTACAACAATGCTGTGGTGATTGCGGCTGCCGTGCGGACACCCAACGCTCCCTTCCGAGCGGAGGAGCAACAGCTAGCTGGGATGATAGTCGACGAACTGGCCAAGCGAACCACTGTGCCGCGCAAGGAGTTCAACAAACTGATCTTCTGCTCGTCGTCCAAGAGGCCGGTGCCTGAGTGCAAGGAGCACCTCTCCAGTCTGGCCAATGATTTGGGCTTTAAGTGCGAGACGCTCGCCCTGCAAGACGACATTTGCTCCATTGGTGGTCTGCAGATGACGCTGGACTGTCTTCAACGCGGAGAAGACCAGGTGATCATCACTGGTGATACCCGGCGCCAGGTTGTGCAGCCTGAGTACGGAGTTCTGGCAAACGAACTGATGTCCGTGCAACAGCCCCGAGTTCGCAAACCATTGGCCGGAAATAACCAGGCTCCGTTGGAGCCGTCACCCACGGTAGGAGCTGCCGCCCTCGCCTGGACTACCCAAGAGGCAGCACAACGCCTACAACTACAACCACTCGCCTTGCTGCGAGAGTTTGCAGTGGAACAGGATCACGAACAGGCAATGTTTCGCTTAAGTGGGAGGAGTCCGATCACTCCCAACGAGATCTACACCTGGAACATGGTCACGGGAACCCAAAAAGCAATACCGGATAGTATACTCGGTGACCTGAAACCCAAGCGCCTGTGCACGCACGACTTTAAGCAGATAACGGCCAGCCACCTACTGACGCATATGGTTCACTCACTGCCCACCGGCGAATTGGGATGCGCGGTCATGGGAGTGCCTGATGGACGCTCTATAATCATGGTCCTCGAAAAGCTGTACGTTTTATTGTGACCTTTGTTGAGCTTCCTTTTTCTGAATTCGATGTTTTCCAGAGCTCCCAGCATAGCCCAGGTTGACGGCCGGCCTTTGCTCACTCTTTACACGCGCGATCCCTGTCCCCTGTGCGATGAGCTAGTCCAGCGGCTGGAGCAAGAATTCGCTGGTCAGTATCGGCTGGAAAAAGTTCACATCGACCGCAAGGAGAACGTACGTTTCCTACGGCTCTTTCGGCATGACATCCCGGTTCTGTTTCTAAACGGACAGTTTCTCTGCATGCATCGACTTAACGAGGAAGCTTTAAGAGAGCGCCTGCAGGCTCTGCAAGCCGAATCTTATTAAAAAGCCTTGGGATTAGGATAAAATTTATAAATACAAAATTAAAATGTTTTTTTAAAACAAGATGTTCTCCCTTTCAATAGTCTTTTAATTATTTATTGAAACCAAAAAGATTTACCAGGGTTTTTATGCATTTTCGTAATTTCTTTTGTTGTATTAAACCTAAGTATATTAAAAATAAGTAATAATAATTTATTCTTAATAATTTGAAATAGTATACAAGTCGTTTAACAGTTTTCCCATCGCTTCGGGAAAAGTGACGAAGTGTGAACACTTTCATCGATTGATCGATAAGTTCTATGTATCGGTACTATCGCTGAGTCGACCTCACATTAAAGTAAAAAAAAAACAGTGCAGGTGTTGAGGATTTTATTAAATTCTCACTAAATATATTAAACATAGCCCTATTTATCTGTAAAGAACGAATTATTAAAGAAAATGGCGCAAATGGACATGGAACTGAAGAAGGTGAGCGGAGAGAACAGCCGGCTTTCAACGCTGCTGTCGGCGTGCAGCGCGTGCTTGCCTCGCCTTGCCTTGTCCAAGGGTCTTTCTCATGGCCATATGTTCTTCCTTTTGACAATCCACAGGCCTTCACCGAAATGCAGATCAACAAACTGGAGACCACGAAGAAGATCAACATGATAGACATGAAGTGCGACATGGTTAAAACCGGCAAACACAAGTACCAGCTAACGGAAAAGGGCACCAGCAGTCTGTCCGATGATACGAGGTGACTCAAGGCCTACAAATTTATAATTGATTCCATATTCACGTTGTTTTTCTTTTGCAACAGGGTATATCAATCCGTGGGAAGAATGTTCCTGCTCACCGATGTACAGAACATGCGCGACGATCTGAAAGCCAAACAGGACAAGTGCGACAAGGCAATCGAACTGCTTGAGAAGAAAAAGGAATTCCTGCAGAAATCTCTCAAGGATCAGGAGGATGGTCTACGGGAGCTGGTCCAGCAGCGCAAAGAGGCTGACGTCGCTGCGAAATAAGAGATTCCAGCTTGGCATTTAACCGACTCCTCACAACCCATAAAAGAATGCAATGTGCTTATTTATTTTCAATATAATTGTCCAAATTGAAGTTGGCATAACTAACAAACTCATTGCCCAGATTGCGTTCGTGCTCCGGCCGGAAGTTGCATTTGTGCACCGGTAGGCAGGTAATTAACCATGGCTCCACTACCTCACCGGAGCAGAAGATCAGCTTGGATTCCCTGGGATTGCGCTGGAGCTTTGAGATTATCTGCGACATTTTGGTAATGCATTCCTGGGACAAAAAGGGCGGGTCGGCCACTATGAGGTCGTACTGCTTGTGGTGTTCCTTGAGGTAGTCCGGATTGTTATCAATGCAGTTAAAGTCGTAATACACGAAATCAGTGCCGTAAGCGCCAAACCGTTGATCGAACTCGAAGATGTTGACTAAAGAAATAGGTGGATTGTAGGAGATTGATTACCATAACTACAGATATAAGACTATGAAGTGTTCATGTAGTTACCCTGGTCATGGATATCTTTGATGTCCTTGTAAAGGGATGGGCAGGAAAGAAGTGCTATGCGAAAGTTATCCGGTGAATCAGCCCCTCGTTCCTCCAGGAGCTTTCCTACAACGTCCCGCACTGTATGCTTGGTCTGCGTGCTGTACCAGAACTGGCTGAGTTGCTGCAGTAGTCGCTAATCAGTATTGGGCTTTAGAATATCAATGGTTTTCTTCTTGCCCAATCTTCTTCGAAGAATCCCTCTTTGCCGGTCTTGTTGACAATCCTATCCTTCTCCTCAGCCTCGCGGCTCGAGCGTTCGGCTAGGAATTCGTTAAGAATGGCCAATGTGTCGGCGGGCAGGGTGACATCGTCGTCCATTCTGGATCATATGTTCCTCTAACTTTAAGATATTAAATTAAAATTAAACTTAAATGTGCGTTTTGATAGAGGTGATAAACAATTGATTGCAAAATATCGGTAACAAAACTTTACCTTGAGCCGTTTACACTAAAGTTGGTTATTTAATGCAGAACGCAATTTTAACTAATAAAATCAATTTTTGAGAGAGATATGAACAGGAAGAATTACATTAATCCTGGAACTCAATATTGAATAATTTAAAGGTTGAAATACCGTGATTGAACAACCATCTAGTGATTTCAACGGTGAATATTTTTATCGAGCCATCTATCGAGGAAGTACCTTCTCTATCGTACGCACGAAGAGTTAATTTACGTGTAGCAGTTTTTTTTTATTAATTAATAACCAAATATCGAGAGAGACACAACACGGCTGTCCAAGTCATAAAGGTGAGTTCAACCTCGTTGTCTCAACAAATTAAATACACTTAAAAGAAAGTGAATATCTGCAAGAGCTGACTGAGTGAAACGCACGTTTGGAGTAGGAGGAGAAGAGGAGGAAAAATCTACCTGGGCCAGCTCTTCCCCATCCGTCGCAGTGCCAGATCTCAGATAAAAAAGTGCTAAGGATAGCGAACAGCAACTAGTTCGTCCAATTTGAGTAAAGTGTAGTGGTCAGATATGCGGGTAAACCCCACTCCCTAACGTTGCAGCCGAGTGGAAGCAACAATTTCGAGAAGACCGTAGTTAACCCATCAACGAAGGGCGCTGCACTTTGAGCGCGATTCCCATTGTGCTGTGTCACTGCGATTTGGGATTAATATTTAAAGTTCAGCCATTTTGCTGCTAGAGGCTGGCGTGCTCTTTTGCCCCTGCCTCTGCGTTTCACCTGCTGCTGCTGTGTATGTCTGACGTGTTCCTATTTCTGCCCAATTGACCGGCCATGTGACGTCATTTACTGAATATCATCAAATATCACAAAATTTTCATAATACAAAATTACTTTCCGAGGGCCAGTCAGGTGTAGCCAGCTTAACTAATGCTGACCCAGTTTGGTCGAAGGACCCCCGGCCATGCATATTCAAATCGATACACACCCCGCCTCCGTCGTCCTGCATTTTAAATGACAGCTAATGACCCCGGGCTTATCACTCAATAATGCCCAGGAACACGTACACTGAAGTGACCGCTGCGCCGTCGCTGTGTGTGCTTTAGCCCAACTCCACCCCCTCCCCAGCCACACCTGCGGCAGCCACCTGTATGTGTTAACGCTTAAAGTGAAAAGACAGAAAATTTCATAACACGCGCGCATTGTGGTTAGTTTATTAGTTAGCTCTTTGGCAAGTGCAACGCTCGCATTGAAATCTTTGCGGTGCGTCATAAACTCGGTGGCACAGAAATAAGTATTATTGCGGAACAAAAACCCCCGTTAAAGGTTCAACCGAAAACACATAAGTAGTTAAGATCACTTACTTATGGCCGTTTTGCCTACTGTCATAACGATTTCTTTTTCTCTGGCATTGTATGCAAAGCTCTCCGCCTGTGTAATTGTGGCCAAAACATAATCTTGTACATTAAAACGCCTCGGCACACGCCTCCCTTCCCGTTGAGCGTGTGCGCGCGCCGCTTGCAACTTTCCATTCGACTGGTTTTACAGCTGAGACAGCTGGAGTTTCAATTTGGCCTAAACACCGGACCCCTAAAAGGCCCTAAGAAAAAAACTCTCTTTAAGAGTATTTTTCTGGTATTTTATAGAACCTTACGTTCCAGTTAGCTTGCCGAATTTAATTAGCAAAGAACGCAGAAAAGGTGAACTATTGCTAGCCCTCACACACAAGTTAGATAAGGTCGCGGTTACTTGTGGGTTTGGGTTCGGCTTATCATTGCCCTCGCACTGCCTCGATAAGAGCAGAAATTTCTGATGCGATAAGACCAGAAAAAAAGTAACCAGGTAACGATTTTCAGAGACATTTTCTGTCACTTCTCAGAGAAATGTTTATTTTCCCCCTTAATCTAATTCGTTGATTCCGGACTTTTTAAATGGAACGATCCAATTTTAAAGTAACAGGGCTTTAAGTGAAATAGTAAAATTATAGGGGAGCTTATAGTAGAGTTATTATATATAGTAAATTAATAATTATTAATTTCCCTTCAGAACTGACCTTCAAGGAGCAACTTGAGTACATCATGAGCACAGCTACCGACCAACCGCGCTTTGACAGCGCCGAGAACAGCTCTGAGAGCTCCTCACAACAACAACAACAGCAGCAGCAGGAAACCCCACCGCAGCAGTCATCACAAACACAAAATGGACCGGCCAAGCTTTTGCAGCATTTCCAAACAAACCGCATCGACTCGGCACTGTGGGCCCTGCGCCTGCTGGTCATCTTCTTTACCGTCAGTTATGTGCTGCCCATCTTTACGTGAGTTTCTATATATATATATTTCTTGGCAATTACTAAGAAATTATTATTTGCAGTTCACAACAGAGTTCGTTTAGCAAGGTTTTGCTGGCCAATGCGGCCATCTCAGCGTTACGCTTGCATCAACGTGTGCCAGCGTTCTCGTTTAGCCGCGAATTTCTTGCCCGACTTTTTGCTGAAGACTCGTGTCATTATTTGATGTACTCGCTGATCTTCTTCAACATCAGGCCATCCCTGCTGGTGCTCATACCCGTGCTGCTCTACTCGGTGCTGCATGCCTCCAGCTACTCGCTCAAGCTTCTCGATGTACGTTGTAAATCAATAATATTTGTATGAATTTCTACTTAATAGTATTTTTATCTCCAGCTGATTGGCCAGAACTCGTGGTGGGGAGCCCGTTTCATTATTTCGATTGTGGAGTTCCAGGCGGCCAACATCCTGAAGGCCACTGCATTCTGTGAAATCTTCATTATGCCCTATGCCATTGTGCTGACATTTATGTAAGTTATTTTGAGTGATTTGCGATTTTTCAGATTATTAATTAGTTATTTGCACTATTTCATCTTTAGGAGTCACGCTGGCCTTATGACCCCCATCATCTACTATCATTACCTGGTGATGCGCTACAGCTCGCGCCGTAATCCCTATCCACGCACCGCCTTCTCTGAGCTGCGGATCACCTTTGAGGCACTGGCCGCTCGCTCGCCACCAGCTGTGGGCAAAATAATTCGCGGAGGAATTGGATTCGTTAATCGCCTGGCGCCGCAGCCACAGCCAGCACCAGCGCAGCAGTAGTAGAATGAATAACACCACCCAAAAAACCACAACAATCAACAATGACATCTAAATAATTTGATTGTTATCCCTTTCATTTGTTTAGTCCTTTGCTGTATCAAGCAAAGGCAGTTTTCAGTTAGTTTTTTTCCATAAAAAAAAATGTTTCGGCATTTAATTTTAAATTATAACTATTGTAATTATTGTAATTCCTGAGTATCTATTTCTTTTTGAATCATACACACATACACATTATATATTTGTCGCACACCAGGTGTGTTTTGATGGATCAAAGCGTCGCGTATTATTATCATTAATCTCAGACAAAATTATTTAACTTAAATTATTTGTTAATTAAACTGACCACACATAAAACCGAAGGAGCTAATAATGATAATGATGATTTACGTAAATTTTTTATGAATGTGTAAATGTTACTAAGGAAACAAAAAGACAGTGAACTTAATAAATGAAATCGTACAAGAAGGCGGCTAAGTCATTTTATTATTAACAAGAAAGGTGGGCATGTAAGTATGTCTTGATTTAAACTTAAAAAAAATCTTGCTTGGAAAATAAGCATGCACTTTATACGACAAACAACAAGTATATGTACATTATAAAATAGTTTTTGTGATAGCAGAGAATTATAATTACTTTTTCGTATTAATTGTTACATTTTAGTGTCGGACTTTGTTAAAAATGGAAACAACCAACTCGAAAGCTTACATTTTATAATTTATTATAATGAAAGTGAATGAGTTTATAAAAAAAAAAAAATAATTATAAAGTGATCAAAGTTTAGGATTATTATTTTTATTGTTTTCCAAATAATAATAGCATATAAATACGGATTTTACGAAAGTTATTTTTTCACACAAAATTCAATCTTTTTTAAAGAATTTGTATCATAAAATATATGTACATACATACATATATCAAGAATTATGAACGAAAATGCTTTTTTGTTAGCCATAATTTCTCAAAAAGTTTGCACATTACATTTAAAAAAGTTTTAAAAAATCCAAAAATAATATAAGTTTAATTTTGAAAGCTTGACATGAGCTTTTAACAAAAAAGAAGGTCGCCAAAAAGTATGAAACGGAATTTATTATAGAATTACTGTATTGCGTTTTTATAGATTCGCTAATTAATTATTTATAGATTTGTAGGAGTAATGATAAAATAAGAGAACATTATTTTATAAATTGTTTATTTATGAATGATCTTTGCATAAATTGAAAACTATTTTCAGGTAAGAGTAAATCATATATTTTTAATGAAATGTGTTAATTAACATATGCTATACAAATTCACAGATGTCCGTTTAAATATTTAAAATTATAATTTGTTATTTCTCTCACACTCTTTAACATTTTCTTGTAGAATATTTTCCTTATTTCTATTACTACCCTCAAACCCCGAACTCGTCCTGAGAGTAATTTTATGGAAGGAAAGCAAAAGCGAAAGCTTGGCTTTACAAACTTCCTCAAGTTCAATGAACTTCCTTCGTAGCGCCAACAAATTTGTTTGGGGTGGAGGTGGGACTTACTTTCGTTTGCAGGGAGGCGGAGTCGTTGGGGGTTGCGACTTTCTCTCAGGAACAGCAAGGAAGGAGGCAGTCCGTCCGTCCAACAGCATAGTCAGTGAGCCAGTTTATGGCATGGAATGGTGTCTGTGTCGATGGCAACGTCTGCGCGTTGTAGTCATCATGGGGTTCCTGAACTTTAGCTCGAGCAAAGATTTGCTTTTCAGTTTCGAATTTTCAAAGAAGGAAATAAAATTTCCCTTAATATCTGACCGTTGTTCTATGTTCTTTATTATATCTAATCCTGGGGGGTATTTTTTCGATATTTTTGAAAGATACGTTTTAAATTTATTTTAAAATCAGCATTGCGTTAATATAACCCTAGAGAAAATGTAAAGTTGGGAATGTAAAACTGTAACTGTCAAACTGTAAACATAATAAGAATAGGTAAAATGAAATGAAACTCTGTTTTGTGAGTGTTGTCAGTATTATAATCTATAATATAAACATTAAAACCAATCTGCAACGGCATGCCGAAGTTAGCTTCCTTTCTTGTTAATTTTAAAATAATCAAGAAGTTTTTTAATATAAAAAATCTGATTTTATAGTACAAAATAATATTTTTCTAAGTCAAGGAATCATTTCCGACCCCATAAACCATATATATTCTTAATCAGCATCAACATGCGAATCTTTCTAGACATGTCCGGAAGAAATCGATTTTTTGCCATTTTTGCAAAATTTTATAAGGGGTTACATCATTAAAATTATCAAAAATTGCAAAAAAATTTTGATTTCTTAAAATTTTAAATTTGGTATGCAGTTTTTTTAAATTAATAAAAACTAACACAAAACTGCTTTCCGAATCGAAATTAATGCATTTTTGGCTTAGTTATGATATATTTTAATTGTTACCTACCTGCAAGGGTATACAAACTTTGGCTGGCCAAAGTTAGCTTTCTTTCTTGTTTTACTTAAAATATAATAAATAAAAGGACATATGCACATAGTATACAAAATCAAACCTTGCGGTATACAGGGTTTACATTCATTGAAGTTAATAATTATCATTAAGTTAATGTTGTGAACACATTTTCATTTAATTCGTTCAATAAAATAAAATTTAAAATGTTATATGGGTGAGTCTCCTTGGCGGCGGATATTTTATATACATATATGGGTCAAGCCAACCGAAATCGAATCTACTGGTTTGCCCCCCAAAATGGGAAAAAACCTTAGCAATCCTCCTCCGCCTGGGACACGCATAAAATGTGAGCATAAAGCCAGAGTGCTGATTATGCATTTCCACCCTCGCCAACGCCGACGCTGCCAAATGACATCATGACAGCCCCACCAGCCACACAGGAACACCCAAAAAACAGTTGCACATGCTGTAATGGAAAAGAGGAATTCATTTAGATACCGAAAGCGAAAGCATGAAAGCACAGCTGAAAATAAGCCATAGGCCTTTGGGGTTGTCCACCAGCAGTCGTAAGCGCTCGGCGCCCCCTACTCTGTCCCAGCGGAAGAGGTCTTTGAACTCTTCACCGAATGTTGTACTGAAAATGGGTCACGACTCGAGCGTTTTCCAAATCCAAAAATTTCCCCCTTCGTCACTCACTCCGTACTCCGGAGAATACAAAATCAAAGGGAACTTGGAGCGGGAACGTGGACTGGGACGGTGAACCAAGCTGAGTTCGTCTCGAAGCAATTTCAAGTGCATTGCGTAGTCGCTTGGCGTTTGCGCAGCTCGAAAAACAGCTGATAAGGGGGAAATTTATTCGTCTTCGTCTTCTGCAAGATAGCAGCAGAAAGGTGGATGAATTTTAGCACTGGGTGTGTCTTTCCAGAGAGTTTGATTTCAACAGATAACACACAGGAGTTTTATGAATTAATATCAATCAAGGGAAGATTTTGATTAGCTGACACTCTAGGCGGGGTTTTCACGCCTTTAAAATGGTATTTCTGAAGGCAAAAAGTCTAATAAATATAGCAATTTCTGAATAAGTAATTTCTAAATTTACAATTATTACAAAAATTGGTTTTATAAAATCGGATTTGTAATACAAATTAAAATTTAAAAAATAAATATTTCGTAGAGTCATTCCATTGACAGCTTTAAGATATGAAAGATCGAGATGAAATTGACAGTCTAGAATATAGAGATCTTTTTACATTGGGCAGATATAACAATTAAGCATAGATAAAAAAATATTATATATTAAAGGTTGGCAAAGAAGCCCTTTGAGAACAAAAAATATAAAAGAAGTGTACAGGTTATAAATATAAACCACATATATTTTCAAAACATCCAATTGCTTTATCATTTTGAAGTATCTAAGATCTGGGTGCTCGTGCTCAAGAATATATATAGTTTATGGGGTCGGAATTGCTTCGCTCCTCTATCGGTATAAAAATGGAAAATGTATCTTAAGTTCTTTAAGTTCTCTCCAACTTCCACTGATTCAGTTTGAACGAGTCGAAGCCATTTGACAAAATTTCCCTCCTCTCAAACAAACATTTCTGTTTGAGTGTCAGGGCATAAATTTCCTTTCTCTCAAACATAAAATTCTTTGAGTGAGAAATTCACTCGTTAAGAGTTTGAGTGATAAACAATAAACCGAATTGTTACTCAAACTAAGTATAAGTTTGAGAGCAGGGAATTTTTGTTACTCTTTCAAAGTAAAGTTGATTTGAGTGGGAATTTCCACTCAGACTACTGACAATTTCCCTTCCAATTGGACTTCATATGGGCATGACATAACCGGCTGTGAGTGTGAGTGTGTTTAGAAATATATTTCTAAGTGAGGGTATAGCTTTTCTTCTTGTGTTTTGTTCTCTGGCCAGTGACCCTTGTCGACTAACGGTATCCATAGTATTAGGTAAGTGGTTCTTTGTGCATTTCCCTCTCATTCACACCCCCGTATATGTATCTACACATACATATGCACTGGAAATGGAATTGATCTGGTTTTTTAATTCTACCCGCAGGTCAGCTTTTTCGAGTATTCATTAATTTGGGGGCGAGTTTGTCGCTTTTGTAAATGGAGTGGGTATGCAAAGTTTGAATATGAAGGAGCCATGTTTTGATCATTAGATAGTGTTTTCTTTCGTATTTTGTTTTTCCGTTTTCTATTTTGGCTGCGCTTTTTGTTCTAACATTTGGAGAAGGCACTTGAGAGTTGATGTGATTGGGCTTAACAATACTCTTCCCGATGTGCATAAATCTTTGCTCAAGTGGCAATCGTAGGCTCCAATCCGCTGAACTTTGTTTGGGAATCTATAAAGAAGCTTTTTCAAGAAGGTGCAGAGGCAATCTTATGGAAATTATTTTCATTATTGCTATCAAGCAGACCCTCAATCTGCCACAGAAATTGCTGTGGATAGGAAATGGTTTGGTGTCTGACAGTATTCTAAAAATTATGGCTCCTTAACAAATTTAAACAATTTGTACCGAGTTGAATCCGATCCCGATCTCTGCATGAAAAAAAACAGTAGAGACGTAAAATTTTGTGCCAAAAAGTGGATTTTAAATAAAATTAATAGTTAAAGTTTTATGCACACCAGCCACATTGTTCTATTTCTTACTCTAACATGTCATTCTGTTACTGATACTTATCAAAAATATGGTTATGCTCGGTGATGTCTAATTTCACTGCATTAAGTTTATAATAATCCCGATGAGGCTATAAAGTCAGCTCACGCAAATTCAGAGAAGGCAAATATCCGCCCCATTTCCTTTGAGGAGAAAATTATGCGCATGTCAATGGGCCAAACCACCCTCTCACCTCTCGGACTTTCACCCCCGCCTAAGAAGGGAAATTTTACTGTTAAGAAAGCGAAAGGAAAATGGCAAGTTCAATGAACCCGGTACCCACCCAAGGAAAAGCCAAGTCGGGAAACCCCAACACGCAGAAGCCGCTGATCCCAAACTAACCCCCGGAATGGGAAAGGGAACTTTTCTTGGGTAGGCAACTCATGCGTAGTTTGCTCTTGGTGCAGGGTTCGGACAAGGGGTGGCACACACCTTCAGTTACCCAAATGGTAGGAAGGTGAAAGTCAGTGGGTGAGGGGTTAAGTGGGTGGAAAATGAACGCACATCTGAATATCTGAAAAAGAAGATAATCACCAGAAATGGGCCAATAAAACGCAAACTGGATGCGGAAATACATGGCAGATAGATTAATCGATAGATTTGAAATTTATTCTGTGAATAATGTCCATAGCTTTAAGACGACTAACAACGTTAAAGTTAAGACAACTTGGGGAACATTGATTGTAAAGATTTGTAATTGCATAAATGGCTGAAATAAGAAAGGAAACTTAACTTAAAACAGGTGTGAGGAAATTGATTAATATTGTAATTCCAGACAGGTTTTCTTTTTTGGCAGACCTGAGTAATTTAGATCAGCATCAATTTCCCAGAAAATTCCTGGCTATTATTATTTATCTTACATTTTTAATTTATATTTTTAAACGACAGGTAACCTTGATCATACACCAAGGGCTTAAAGGTGCATTGACTCGGGTTCCAGGTAAGTACTTTTCTCCTCCGCCTCACCGACTCGGATCACCCACTGAATGATCGAGTCCCACTGCTATTACAAACTGCACGCGCAGTTTAAATAAACGTCAGCGTCGCCAGTGTAAAATTGAAAATGCTAATCACAAATGGTAATATTTTCTATTATTTACGATGACACGCTCTAGAATTACGGCAAAAATGGAAAAATTCAAAAAATTTCGCTGGTACTGAACACGTACATATACATATACACCATATAAATAAGTTTTTCCCATTTGAATTAGATTTTTTTAGATATTAAAAAAAAAAAAAATTAAGACTATTTTAGGGTGCCACCTGTTGTCACCTTTAATATTGGATTATTATTATTAATTCTTGTAAAATGACCCTGCTTGAAAAACAAACATACATGTGAAAATATGTACATAAAAATCTATCATTTATAAATAATTAAACAACTCACAAAAATATCTAATTAATATTTACATATATGTATATTTATAATGATTATATTTACTAAGCTACACTAAATAAACTACTGAATACATATAATATACCGGGTATTATTATTAGAATATATTTACATTTCTAAACAAAAATATTATTTCGCAATTCAACAATCTTAAAATGCAATCATCTTGATAAGACTAATTGTAAGATGCAGTGTATTATCAACAACGGCGCCTCATTCGTAATGCCTAATATAATTTTTATTGCACGTAACGTGCTAATGATTGCTTTTTTCAGGGATTTTTAAAACATGAAAAGTAAAATATATATGCAACTAGTAGTTATTTATTCTATACAGATCGACAAAGATCGAATAAATAGAAAATATAGTTATTTGTTCCTGGATATTCCGAGAATTGATTTCCCTGGATTATTCTCCCCTGTAAAGCATCTGAAAGGCACAACCTGATATCAACTGGAAAGTAAAAAACAAATGCAACAACTGTCCCACTCGAGTACGATTGTCCAAAACAACAACTTTAAACGAGTCGAGATATGAGCAATATACTATATATACGTTCATTATATGTATGTAAGTATTTCTGATATTTCGAGGTGATGATATAATTGGCGTGGGCGCGGCATAACGCTCTTCATGTTCCTTAAATAACTGTACAGCCGAAAATAATCAAACTGCAAGTTGTCTTGAGATAGGAACAACTTTGTTGCTATCATACACACAGACAGGGAGAGAGAAAGAGACTGGGCAGAGGGGAGCGGACTCCACACACACACAAGTGCAGGCCACGCGCAGCTGAAAAGCAAACATTGAAAAATCAGGCAACAACACAAACTGTAAGAAAGACTGTCTAGCTATAATAAGCCATTTAATAGTTGAGCGAGAGAGGGAGATGCAGCAAGCGAGAGAGGAGGTGGCACAGCAAACATGTGCATGCGATAAATGCAACGTGTAATGTGGGGAGGCGGTGCAATAGTTTTCGACAGTCGCTCGTTATACGTTTTGAAGGAGGCCGTGCATCGGTTTGCGATGCACGTGTAGGCGGTCATTGAACCGAACCAGCCACCCAGCGAGAGAGAGAGAGAGAGAGATAATAACCGAGAGGCGAAAGACGCCCTGAGAGAAGTGCAGTAAAATTGTGAGAGTGCTCGCTTTCGTGAGGAAGTTGTCACTGCAGTTATTATTGACGCAGTCTGCCTACGTGCAAAATGGCAATGCCGCCGCACTGAACCGCCCCCTCCCTTATCTTACCATTATCGGTAGCTGATCCGTAATACAGTGAAGCCTTATTGTCCGCCCCTATGAATATGGATAAACTGAGTGTCCAATTGAATTGCTAAGCGATTTGCCCAGCGATAAAGCACTCAAGTTGCAACTGCTGCGTCTGAACAAATCAATTGCTTCTAAAAGGTAAAATAAAGGTCGATAATTTGTTTAAATGGGTTACATTTACTCAAATGGTATAGTTATAGATATAGTTTGAAAATACAAACCTATTCCTGTTCCACATTACTTGCCATCTTTAAAAATATGTATCTTACGTGCATTGTAACTTATTGTGTTAGATATTAGAACTTTGTTTTCATAAAGAATATTTAAAATCTACTTAAGAACCTATTTGGATAAAAACAACTTGTGGTAAGTATGAAACATTGGCTTATGATGATATATTTTGCCCTATAAATACATATTAAGAACGATAAAAGGTTCAGTATTTTGCGAAATGAACGAATGCCTGTACTCACTTCTAACCATGTTATAAATAAAACCCATTTATAACAATATATGCAAACATTTACAAGTTGTAATGATAAACAGGTAAGTTAAGCATGGAAAAGGGAGGGAAGAACATTTTCTGTCCGCAATATTTTTCTCAAGTGTTTTCCATCCCGTCCCTCCATACACTCACTAGTCGGTCTGTTTTGCTTTTGCTTTGCATCTTGGTAAACAAATTTATTGCAATCGCAATAATAGGAATTACATCAGATTGGATAAGGCATTATTGTACTTCCACCTCGAGTGCAATCAACGTATTTGTGCGGATTGTATATTCATAAATAAACATATGTATACATATGTACATATTCAAATGAGTCTGTTTGACATTTCATACCTATATGCCATAAATTGCTTGGTGCCAGTGTAAGTGTAAGTGGTTACATGAATTCCACCAAGTTACGCAACCTCCGGCGCGATAAGCTTTTTCTAGAGCCGAGTCCGGACCCTGCCACCCCTATCTATCTTATAAGGAATATTACAAAGTTGTGGTAGTCGGCACGACACTCTAAACTTGTTGCGTCTCAGTAGATGTAATAGCTCCACACGAGTGTTGACATTTACTTTGTACAGATTCCTAATATTTGCTCTTTGATTACGTGCTCCTATTCTTTTTTAATTTCAATCGCAATTTGGGCGGCGCATTTTTTTTTAATGTTATCTGTAGGCTATAAATGCATAACAACCTAACGGAGATTGTTATGGCAATTATTCTAGTATAATTTGCACTCATGTAAGCGTATACATTTGTCCAGTGCACTATTTTTTTTATTTTCAAAACAATATTCTATTTTCACATTACTGGTCCTAATATTTACGTTAGAAAACTTCACTAGGAGCTGTAGGCACTTAAGTGAGGCCTTTTAAAAAACCCAAGACAACCCGTTTTATAAAATAAATAAATACTTATACCTCAGCCCCCGTTTTTAAGCTTTGAATTGGCTAGATATTTCGGCATAGACTTATTAATGTAAAATATATTATACAAGTCTTTAAGGTTCAATTACAACCGTTTTATTAGAAAAGGCGTCAGTTTTTCAAAGTTATTTTGTAATATTTTGACAGTTTTGGCAAGGAACTCAGATGTAGCTCCTAAAATAAACATCTACAAATTCCAACATTTAACGGATGTCCTCCCACCCAGTAAACGAAAAGAGATTCGAGTTCTTGACAGCCGACGCAACATCCACGCCCACCGGGTTCAGGCAGAATCGCCACGATTCGAATACTTAGATTGAGTTTATGGGATTTCATATATCTATGTATATGTATATGTTATACAATAATATGTTTTCTAATAAGAGCAAAATCTAGTCATTAAATTAGTGGCACTTTTGCAACATTTCAGATATTCCTGCCATATTTCTAGGCAGTCATTTCAAAGCTCAAAAATATATTAGACAATTTTCTGTGATCTATAATACGATATCCATGATGCTCATTTGATTTCATGTAATCTTTATTCATGTACTCTTGAGTACACGAAATCCTTGGCATAAACATATCAACCGACACGGAGAGAGTCGTGCACACTCGTTGCATGGGCTGGTGACTACACGAGTCTGCTTTTTCCCCCGCCCCCACTGTGCATGTGCAGCATGTGTCGAAAATAGTGGCACGTCCTCGCGATGTCGTTGAAAGCCGTTGCACGACCGCCACGCGGACTCTGGCGCTGCTTGCTCTGACGCCGACAGCGCTGCCCGCGTTGCCGTTGCCCTTTTTGCAATGTTGCCAGACGCCTTGGGTTTGGGGTTTTCGCTTGTGGCTCTCGGCCTCGGCCGTTTCTGTTGGTGCTGGTCGTTGCCGAAGTCGCGCAAGGGATGAAGCTTTAATTTATCGCACCCCCCGCCCTTCAGTCTAAGCCCCGGCCGCCCGTCTTCCTCCCCCTGATCTGCAGCAGCGCAGGAAATGCGTTCAGCGTTGCTGCAACTTTTTCCTTTGCCGCCGCCGCATCTCAGTCACGCGTCAACTGAAATTTCTTAATTTTATGAATTCGCCGAATTCTGCACCTGTATCGATAAACACGATAGCTCGTAGAGTAACAGGCCACTAGATGCCCAAAAAGTAGGCAATGCATTGGGAGTCGGGTATTCTATGGTCAAGAGACTCGATTGCTGAGATACTTTTGATTTGCATACTAAATATTACTATTAAGTTAGGCTACTACATGTGTATATATGTATATAATAATAAATATAATAAATACACACATAATGAAGAACATTCTGTTGAGGACCCGGTATCTCAACGTCGAGGCACTGGACTGTAGCATTATTTTTTGCTTTATTTTTCATTTTTGTCGCTGCTCCGCTTACTTCAGGTCAATACACTCTTTTTGTAGCAACAAAGGAATGTATCAGCCCTGCTCTCGTTTCCAAATTATTTTTATATATCCGACACTAACAGAATATAAGGGCGTGCTAAAATGAAGGGGAAAGATGCTTTGACCCTGTATAAAATATATTTTGATGCACATAGACCCCACTCCATTTAAGAACAAATAGATCTCAGAAACTCCGAAAGGTAAAACGCCATAAACCCTTAACCTGGTCGGTTAGTTATAAGTAAAAATATATTTTGATGCACATAGACCCCACTCCATTTAAGAACAAATAGATCTCAGAAACTCCGAAAGGTAAAACGCCATAAACCCTTAACCTGGTCGGTTAGTTATAAGTAAAAACAAACGAGTTATGGAATATAAGTTTATGTGATTAAGTCTATGTCTGAAATTCTTCTAATCATGGCGATTTTATAAATTTGAGGATTACTGCAAGTTTAGGAGGAGTACCAAAACCAATTTTACACTCAGTGGAAAATAATAACTGGCTTTCAGGACAACTTATTAGAATTTATTTGAAAATATGGTACAAAAAATGGCCGATAAGTCATAATTGTAATAACTGGTGTATAACTTAATATTTGACGTGTTAGTGGGAATATACTCCCATATTGTGCGACCCTTGGACAGTGACTGGCAACTCTTCCTGGCCAGGGTCGTCGTGGCCATCTTCTTTGTTAACAAATCTGAGTCTGAGGTTCGGCCAATTTCGGACGGAAACGTCATCCGGCCAGAAGCAAACGGCGATAAGAACGGAAAGCTGAAAGCCCAACGGCGACAATCCATCCGAAAACGTCGACGTTTCGAACGTGTGCGTGTAGATATCATAATAAAAATTTTATTGAGTAAGTTGAGCGTCGATGCCAGCACAAGCGGCAGCGAGAGCAACAACAACAAAAATTGCCGAATAAGTACAACAACTGCGAAAACGGCGCACCTTTGCCTGTGTGAGAGGCAGCTGCGGCAAATGCCGGCTCGGAAACACACACACACACATCCGTACGCCGAGCGACTTTCATTCTGCACCAATGCCGCGCAGTCGGCGTCGCTGCCTCAGTCGCCGCCTCGGCCGCTGCTCTGCCGCTGCGAGCTTTGTTCTCGGCAAATTTTTCGGTTCTCGTATTTCTCGACGAGCAGGCGACGCGGACGGACACGTACTCCGATTAGTTAAACAAAAACTCGAGTAGCTATCGCTAAAGCTATAGACCCTGCAAAAGGAACAAATCACATACAGTGCGCGACATAATACCAATTGATCTCATTTGCCTTAACGGAAATCACACTGAGCAACATACTAAAGTTTAGTTCCAAACGCAAGTGCAATTTTTTAACGTTGTTGTGTGTGTCTCGTTTTTTTACACTAAAGACTGACTGAGGCAAAATCAAAAGCAGTGTTTTCGTGGAAAAGTGCTTAGAATCCAGAAGTGCGATAACATATTTGTTCGTAAACCTTCATTAGTTATTATATATCCGCCACATACATACACACAGAAACAACCTAGGTCAATATTGTTTATAGTGGCGTGTGAATGTGCGCAAAGACAAACAATGAGTGCTAGATAATAAATAGCAGGCCCACACACAAACACACTCGCACTCACACTCGTGATTAGAGCCGTTCATACATATACACGGAAATCGGAAGGCAAAAACGAGAGCCAGAGAGGGAGAGCAGCACGATTCTAAAAGCTGAAAATAATAATTTTATAATATATCGAAGGCTGCCTCCGCTGGCAACGGCGAGTAAGCTCGGACGAGAAAAGCCAAACGACCGACCACCAACCCGAAAGCTTCGCGTCGTCGGTGGCTCCCGCATCGCGTATACCTACGATCGCTCGCTGCCCGATCAGCAGCTCTCTTCGGATACGACAACGACAATAACAAACCAGAACCACTACCAGAAAACAGAAAACAGTGAAAACTGAGAAAATAGAAAAGAAAACAGAAGTGGTCCTGTTCTAACGGCCGACGACTCAGTGTGTATTTTGTAATTGGTCATCGGCGGACGAGTGAGAGCGAGAGAATTGTCGCAACACAATTGTGATTACGGGTCCGGGTACGGCTACGGGTCTGTTTCGCAGTTTCGGCGGAAAACACTTGCCGCTGGTCGACGCGCGTGTTTAGACGCGACTCCCCAGAACAACAAGCAGGCAGCCAATCAGCCGCCAACAAGTGTTAAGCAATCGCCCAAAGTATCGCAAGCCCCCTTTTGGATTACACCTTGCGTGCTAAGATCTGTTTTCCAGTTACATTTTATGGTGAGTTTTAAAAAGGGTTAACTATTTGTGGGTAATTATTACACAATATGTATTGTAGTTAATTTCCCAAAATATTTTTAAGCTTAATTCAAAATTTTACAAAGTTCTTAATCTAAAAATTAAAAATTTTTAGTTTTCGAAACACGTTTCAAATTCGATCAAAGGCTTTACTATTTGGCCCCTCTGGATTTTAAATAATCTGAAGTTCCCTGAAGTATCTAGAAGTATCTGTTAGAACTAATAAATATTTGTATCTTTTAAAATACATTCATTTGTACACATGTATCTAAATAATTTAAAAGCCAAGTCCATGCTTGTGTTTTATATTAATCATTCTTTTTGGGCTGCTAAGTACAATCATAGAATTTAAAGCAACTATATTTTGATGTCTAGGAAAGTACTTTTAATAGAAATAATTATTTTGCGGTATTTTTAGAGCCTGTAACGTAATAGAATTATTAAGTTAAAATAGCTTAAGCGATCATGTAAAGCTAAATTAAGTTTTTGAGGTACCAAGTAATTAAAATAAAGTGAATCTTTAGACACCTTAATATATGACACAATAATATAAATAAGTATACGTAAAACCCCTTATTTCAAATAAATACAAATATCATTTAATCAACACCCAACCCCTTACGTCAATGATTAGCTCATAAATGTATCAAAACAGATCTATAAACACACGCCATCAGATAAAAAAGCACACAGTTGTTTCACCGATTAGAATCTGGTTGGAAAGTGAAAAAGAAATGGCAGGACACACACACCCCCTAATTGGTCATTGGCAATTGGGCCAGGTTCTCAAGCCGTAATATTGATGAGTCAACGGGATTAGAAAACGGGGCTCTTATTGAGTCATCATGACAATAGGCCAATATTATATTGTTCTAGGTATTCGCTGTTTTTTGATAATGATTCGATGTTCAAGAGGGGTTTCCTACGCAGTCGTGAGTCACCGCTGACCAGGGGTGAGTCACCCATAGGAGCTGGCCACTTGAAAGGATCATTTACCGTAAACCTAATCTACATATGGGTAACAACAGGTGTTTTTAAGCAGAAAGTAGATAGCAATTGATAGCGGCGCTCGCAGGACATCATTAGAAAGTTTTTTAATCATGACCACACACAAATTATTGATAACGCGCTAAGGTCAAATCAAAATGTATGCACCTTATATAATAATTACAGAACTCAATTGACTTTCATTTCGATTATAAATGAAATCAGTTTAAGACCTGTCACTTTGGCCACAAGATAAGGATCCAGTAAGACACGAGCCTTTAACATTGTAGCTGGCAAATGCATTATAAAAAGATATTGCCGCTTATTTTGTGTCCGAAGGTCAGTGCCAACGTCAGGCGGCGGGCAAAACTTATAAACAAACCCAAAAAAAAAAAAAAAAAAATCTGAAAAAAAACTCTAACTGGCGAATTGCAAAGAATTCATTCTATTTTTCTGTTCTAATCTCTGGAACTTGATATTGAGGTATTTATGTGCACAGGAAATTGTTGTCGTGGTAAGCGCAAAAGCAAAAATACCGATTATAAAACAAAAGAAAAAAAAAACAACGTTAATGGTGTGCTATCGCAAAAATTGGCAAGTTGATTTTGATTCGCTTTTCTTTTCGGGTCGAGCTGACTTGGGTTGTCGTAGCTGCGTTCATTCACGTTCCACCTGTTGCCACTTATCGGAGCCCGGAGCCCAACGCCAACTGAGTTCTTATCACACTCTCGCGATATTCAAATGTTCGTATTCGAGTGGAAACCGCTCAAGTTTATCTCTCTTCGCTTTAATGAATGGAGCCGTGCTTAAAGTATAATTTTTCATCGGTAGGTGTTGTGATGCCCTGATATGTGGGCGGAAAGGGATGATAGTATGCTGATTTATAAGCCATAACTTGAAGGCGGAAATATAAACCGTTGATAACATAAGTGGCGGCGAGTTGTAGCTAACGGACATTCTGATGTAGCAAAAATATTCCACGAAATTCGTTTTGTTTGAACCCTTTAGAGAAGGTCTCCTTCACTATCTTAAACATTTCTGGTTAAACTCATATCGCAAATTAGCATTTATAGTGTTTCTGATAATTCAATCTTAAAAAATTCCATAACATATTGCCCTTACTGGTGAATGATCGTCATAGAATCCTCATTATATCATATGACAACGTTCAGTAAAGCACTATATGATGCAATTTATTCTTTTGTTTGTTACTTATCGTCCACCTATTCATCTTTGGACCCCGTTTATGCTCGATAATTGCCTAGTCAAGTATTTTTAGTACTTTCAACTTGGTTTTTTTCAGCAAGGCAAATAACCGATATTTATTTATAGAACACAACACAGCAACAATTTTAGGTGTTATTCGCCATAAAAGTGTCCCAATGTACAGTGAACACTTGAAAAAGTGACACTGATATATGAAATATTTCTAAAATATCCCAAGTTAAATAAACATTTCCAAACTTTTTTATTTAAATTAAAATTAAAAAATTTATTTTGTGTTATGTTTATGATATACTTACTACAACTTTGCAGGTTTTATTGTATCGAGTGTGCACTGCAATTAAAAGTGGAAAATACAATGAAAACCTTATCAGCCGTTTCTTCGTTCTTCGTTCTCCGATTTCGCAAAGAAATACATTATTTTGGGCACTTTTTTGCAGTCTATTCTCAAGTTTTCTCTTATCGGCGGCGAAGACCAAAATCACATGACAAACTCGTGAGCACTGTAGAAGCCAAAATCGTCGATTTATGTGCCTCTGGCCAACCAACAACCCTTTGCCTACCCCAGTAATTTTCGTATTGGAACGCCCCAGCGACTACAGCCGGCAGATACTTTTGCCACTTTGGATATATCATTGAGGGATACAGATACATTCTGTGCGGCGAGCTTGCTGAAGTATTTATTCTAACGCAAATGGTTAATTCGGGGGGAATGGGAGGGGGTAAAGCAAAAAAGCCGGTTCGCAGACATGCGTAAAATCCAAGCCAGTGGTGTGCGTGCCTTTGTATCCGTATCTTAGTGTGGTGTACGCCAAAAAGTTCTGTATCTGTAGAAGCCCCCTCCCCCGCACCGGCCTCTGGCGCATCGAGAAATCCACCATATTTTTGGGAATTTGTTATTATTGTTGCCGCTTTGGGACGTTATTTAGAATTGTTGTTGTTGTTGCTATCTCTTGTTTGTTTATCAAGGTATCTTTGATATATTGTATAATCGCTTGTATGTCTGTAGGTTTGTCCATATATACAAAATGGTTGTCCATATCGCCTCTCTCTGCCTCTCCTTTTTGCTCGCCAATTAGATGTTTCTTTTTTTTTTAATTCTTTTATAAATAAAAACGTTTGACCTTGGTTAACAATACGTCTGTATATTTAGCTGTTTCTGTTTTGTTCTGTTTCTTTTGGTTTAATGACTCGATCTGATCCAACGAGATTCTAAGCACTAGAAATATTTCTCCAAAAATAAATTAACAATTTTATTAAATTCATTTTATAAATAATTTTAATGCTCAATTATTAAATTTAAATTCTGAATTTAAGTATAATATTGCATATTTTAAATTAATCATTTCCAATGTACTCTTATTCATTATTAAATAATTAGAACTCGGAAGATCGAGCGATCGAGTAGCTTGTAAGCTAATTGATCGCACGATAGCACTGTAGGATATCGTGCTTTTTCAATTCAACTGCAAAAATGGCGTCTTGTTTTATGTGTCCATATAGCTAATGCGATAAAAGTATATAAATATATGTACATATGCATTCATTTACTCAGGAAGCCCTATATGAACAAAGTGCGCCCTCTGCCAGCGTTTGCAGCTGCAGCTCTCTGTATGTTTGAAAGCGCATTGCCAGTGTGTTTGTGTCCTTCGGTTTGCAAAATACACACATAGGTACAGCAACAAAAAATGTTTGCCAAGTTCAAGGACAAGGTTGCAGCAAGAGCGCGTCACTTTGACGCGCTGCTCGCTGCTCGATACTTTGAGCGCGTGTTTCTGCTGCACTCTGCTGCAAGCTCCTTTTGCCACTCTCGCTCTCGGCTCGTTATGCTTTTATTTAATTTCCAACTTTTCGGCTGTACCGAGCTTCGATTGAAGGCCCGTATTTTTTCCCTCTCTCCGAAATTCAAGTTCAAGGCATCGAGAATGCCATCTCTTTCTGGCGCGAAATTAGCATTCACTCACTAAAAATGTGAGTGTGAGTTGCTATTCATTTGCTCAGCATCATCATCTCTCCCGGATTGCAATATTCTGAGATTGAGTAACGAAGGCCAGCAGCAGCAGCCAGTAATTTTGCTAAATTAGCGAATCAGCCGATAACATTTTGCTGCTTACGTTTGGTCAGTGATTTTTTGAAACAGAACGGAATAATTCTAATATTTTCATGCTTTTCGGGGCTTGTGGTCGCTGTTCTCGGACAGACAACCTGTCAAACGTGTTTTGCCAAAAAATACCACAAATGTATGCACATATGTATGTATGTGCTTGGTATCTGCAAGATACTCGCCCTGCTTGCTCAATTCTGTGCGAGCGACAACGGTGCAGATTCATCGAAAACAAACATACGGACGAGTGAATTTAGATATGAAAATGAATGGTTAATTTGATCCACTTGTTCATTCCTTGCTAGAATTCATCAACTGATAGCTTCCAGATCTAGACATGAAAATATACAAAATATAGGGTAAGGTGGGGTAAAGCCGACAGTGTGGGTAAACCCGACCTCCCTCTGTTTTCGAAAATCGGAAGCACTACGCAAAATAATATTAGTGTTGTCGTGTAGAGCATCGAAAACAATGTAAATGGTGGTATGACAGCATTTTATTAGTCAACATTGAGATGGTCAAACGACAACAAGTTTGTTTTCACAATTTTGAATTTCATTTTTGTGCATAATTAACTGCAGGATATTTCTTTTTGTCAAAGTTATCGCATGAAAAGGTAAGTGGATTTAGATTCTTTGAATAAAGTCCTACAAAGTGCATATAAGTTTGGTTCATTTTTTTTCATAATTTCTTTTTTAATTGCGTTTTTATGAAAAATTACGTGGTGGGGCAAATCCGACCTCTAAATAGTGGGGTAAATCCTGCCGCAAAAAATAAAAAAAAAACAACAATCACACCAAAACCATCAACATCGCAGCCAACCAGACGTTTAACTCGAACCAAAAAACGCCAGCAAGCTATTTGAGCAGCGAATCAGATGATACTGATTAATTATTTTGCTATTTTAATTTTTTTAATTCTTTTATCTTTTATTACCATTATATAACATAACATTGATTGATTTATCATTGCAAAACCTATATTTAGGTTATATCTGTACTAAATCAACCAAAACAAGATAGAAAGCTAACTTTGGCCAGCCAAATTTTGTATACCCTTGCAGATATTATTTCATTACATTTTACCTATACTTATTATGTTTACAGTTTGACAGTTACAGTTTTGCATTCCCAGCTTTACATTTTGTATACATCTACCGATCGGTTTATATGGCAGCTATATGATATAGTTGTCCGATGTTTTTCAAATTTATACCAAAATTCTAGAATAATAAAATAAGCTTATATCCCGGAGTAGATGAAAATACGTTGAAAAACAACGAATATATAATTTTTTTTCTATTAATTTCCCGATCGTTCCTATGGCAGCTATATGATATAGTCGTCCGATTTTCATAAAATTTATACCAAAATTCAGAAATAATATAAAATGGCCATATCTAAAAAATGGTGCAAAAATGTTGAAAAACAGCAAAGTTATAATTTTTTTTCTAAAAATATATCGAACATTTGTATGGCAGCTATATGATATAGTCGTCCGATCCGGCCCGTTCCGACATATATAGCAGTGAGAGCATATAGAAGACTATATGCAAAGTTTCATTGAGATAGCTTTAAAACTGAGGGACTAGTTTGCGTAGAAACGGACAGACGGACAGACGGACAGACGGACATGGCTAGATCGACTCGGCTGTTGATGCTGATCAAGAATATATATACTTTATAGGGTCGGAAACGTCTCCTTCACTGCGTTGCAAACTTCTGACTGAAATTATAATACCCTGCAAGGGTATAAACATAGGCGGTCGGATTTACCCCATCATTTTTGAACATAGCAAAAATGAACTTTTTCGTAAAACGCTTGTATCTCAAAACTTTTCAAAGGTATGAATAAAATGCCATGCATAGAACGTTGCGCAAAAGTCTAACCTTTAATTTGGTATATATAACGACTTTATCCGATGTAAAATAAACATTTTATAGCCAAAACCATTTACTAGGTCGGCTTTACCCCACCTTACCCTACTCTTTAAGGATAGTATATTTTTGAATTTGAAAATCTTCCGTGCCATAATTTTTTACACAGCTGTAGATTTACACATATCCTATCAGACGGATATGGAATTTTATCGGCTAAAATTAAATTGAAGGCGGAAACACATTTTGAAAGCCGAAAATTGAACCACTTTCCCGAAAACACGCCCCCGGAAAACGCCCTTCTTTATATTGTCACCGGAAGCTTTTGAAAAACTCGTTTCCAGCCAGAAGGCAATTTCGAAGAATCCCAAAACCGCCAAAATGTCAAAGGCACTGGCGGCACTCCCCCAGAAACAGTTCACCCGAGTCCGAGTGACTGATTATAATTATTTTTAAGGCACCGTAAAAATGTATTTCGATATTGTTCGAGAACAAAAAGTAATGTAAAGTTTATTCAATATGTCGAGAGAGAGAAAGAAATTCGGGACATAAAAAAGAAACACTTGTGCATGCTGCCCCTTTGTTGCTCTGCTGCTGCTGCTGCTGGTTGTCTCTTTTTTCGCCTTTATTACTTATTGTATTTGCTTTTGTGGTTTCCAAAAAAAATTGTATGTATTGAGAGTGGCTGTTGTTGTTGGTTGCCGTTGCCCCTGCTGCGATCGCAGCACACACACACACAGAGGCACTCAATTCTTCTTTCTTCTCTTTACACTTTTCGAGAAAAGTATCGTTGCGAGCTTTTTTTCGTAGTTCGTTGACCCTTCGGTTGGATTGAGGTTGTTCTGCGCGCCGTCGACGACGTCGCTGCTGCTGCCGCTTAACGATGGCTGTCGTTTCTCGTGGGGTATTGTAATTAATGCAAAAGAGCCATATTTGGCCGTGTTGTAACTCTGAACCTTTTGTTAGGGCTCTCAGATTGAATGCAATCTCTTCAAGGGCTCGAAAAAAGTATGCAATGCGAAATTGGCAGAAAGCAAGCGCACACAGATACACACATCGATTTCCGACTGCACCGTCAACTGCAACGCCAGCGCAGGCAGCGGCTGCGACCGCGCTGCACTCCCATACTCGCGCATTCGCTCGTTCTCATTGTTGTCTTGAACTTGAACTACACGTGGAGGGCGTGCACGAGTTTTTGACAGCCTCATCGAGCTGCTATACGAGGCCTTGCCATAAGGAGGCCGTGCCTCGGTTTTCGACAGCCACACAATCAATGCGCGTGCTGACTCGCTCACCACCCACCCACCCTCTCTCTCAAACAGTCTCTCTCTCTCTCTCGATGAGTTGCTCTCCGCAGTGAGTAAGCGGTGACTGGTGCAGCAGCAGCAGCAAAAACACCACAGCGAGTGTGGGTGTGGGGGGTGGAATGTCAAACGAAAGGGAAGGTGCTCTTGCTGCGCCATTTATGTACATACAGATGTCAGTATGTATGTATGAATTTAATGTTCCCAGAGAAGGAAACACGTCATGGGGGTTGCTGCTTCTGCACACGACTCTTTAATACTCACAGTGTTTTTACCGCAAGTATTTAATTTCACCAACTAGCGCAAAACAAGCTAGGAATATTACGCCATATTTGGTACTTTACGTATTATATCATTTGCACGCGCGGTATCTCTACTTTGCCAAATTCCCCCAACCCGCCACCGAACCCAGAACTGCGTCATTAGCAGTGTGAGTGTGTGTGTATGCGTTCTCGCTCAACTGTAACTCGCTGACAGCGCTTCGTCTTTTTCGCTTTTTGACCTAGGCTAACCGCACCGCCGCCGCCCCACGCAAATTGTGCGTGCTCCTTGGCGTATACGTTGACGTCAGCTGCGGCAGCGGCAGCGGCAGAACAGCACGAGCTTGGACGATTTGTCTAGAGTCTAGACCTTCGCAATATAGATTTATACAAACATACATACATATGTATGTACATATATAAAAAGCAAACTATAGCTTTTGGAATATTGAACCCAAGAGAAATAATACGATGGTTCATGGTTATTTGCAAAATATCAGAATTGCAGTAGTAGTTCTACAAGTCTGCACAGACAGTGAATTCGAAAGAATTCGCAAACCAGTTCTATTTTGAATATAGTTGGCTTTTTTATTTTATAATTATATAATTCAAATCGCAACGGAATTTTCCGAGGAGTATTTGCCTTTCCTTAAACTGAAATTGAGATCATGGGCTGCCTTTAGGGAATTTCCCACACGTTTTATTTTCAATGGTAAACGTATCTTATCGCTTTTAATAGTTCTTGTTCGAGTTTCCTGCCTTGAAAAGCTTTGGCAAGTACTATTATACCGAAAGGGACCCAAAAATGATTTATTCTTGATCAGGTTTATCTGCCCAATTGAACCTTCATACAATATAAAAGGTTGACACATTCCACCAAGCTCACAGTGGACTAGAAAATCCGCACAGGTTAAATGTGTTTTAAATGTAAGCCACACGCCTTCCTGCTTTTAAATTAAACAAATGCTATAGTCACATTTATTTAAATTTCTGACTTAATGTGGCCTGCATTGCTGTTTCATGAAATGATTGAGCTAATAAAATGGCTTTGCCCATTTTTGATTTGGTTTGTGGTGGTGTACACTTCAGATATTAGAGCCCAAAACACCGAAATATAATCAAATCTTACATGCAACAAAGAGAGGGAGGAAAGCTTACACTGTGCTTATATTTAAATGTTCATTGACCCTCAAGAAAGTCCACGAAAGAAGACGCCAACAGCGAACACCGAACCCAAAGCACCATCGAACTACATATGTATGTATGTATATAAATCTGTATGGATCTGGGCAAGGTAAAGTAGAGTTGAGTGCGAGGAAGAGATATGGGAGGTGTATTGAGTTGTTTATGAAAGCTTAAGTGGATTGATGGTCTATAAATAGGCAGGGGAGGATGTTTTAGCCGGTATTACAAAATACTGCCAACAGAAAGTCTATGTAACAAGTTGAAGATGAAAAGAATACGCATATATTTTTTGGCTACAAATCAGATCAACTACCCAGACCCACTACCCATAACATAATCCTAAAAACACTCCCAAGAACAGATTGGTTAATATTCACTAAGTAAGGCCCGCCAAGCAACCTCACTGATCTATCCAAACATGATCTCGATCTCAAACCACTCTACCAGAGACCAGTTTCAGAGTCGTTTCTGAGCTATCCCAACAAAATAACGGTGATTCGACTTACCCGTCGTGCTCTGCTCTCGGAAATCACCACGATCATTGACCGAGCGCGCGGAGCACGGCCATGCTTTTGACCTCATAATAGATAAATGTGTTTTCCCCCGAAACATTTCATTTTGGGTTGTCTGTCGTCGTCGTCGTCCATACCTTCAGAAACTTTTTAGTTGGGTAGCCCCGGAGGAGAACGCGTCCGAAGCAGACATTGGATCCGCTGCTCTCACTTCTTCGCCTTCACAATAACACTCACACAGAAATAGTTTTTGTGTCGAATGTTAATGAACTTTTGTGCTAGTTTAATGCTCTGACGAATAAACATCGGGAACAATAACAACACAAGCCGAAAAAGTTTTTTGAACTTGCCTTCACGGAAAAATTGTATTTTAACATTTGTGTGTTTCCCTTTTGTTTTATATAGTATGGTATAGTTTAAAGTTGAGAATCATGTATTTTAGGAATATATAAATATATTTTACAATTAATTTCTTTGAAAATCAATAACTCTCCATATTTGGTTAGGAATGTCAGTTGAAAATATAGAAGCTTATCTTATAAGCATTACTGGCGATATTTATTTTAGTTCGGAAATGCCTACTGTCAATATATAATACATATGTATATATGTTATTCATATTTTTGTCGATTAAAATATCATACTCGTCATGACTAACAAAGTGCTACAAATATAACACTGATAAGAATCGGCTTACTCTTTGCCAACTAATGCTTTGCCCCACAAAGGGAATTTATGGTGTACGGTAAAAGTTCCCTTATCCAGAGTTCAAACTACTCAAACGGAAAGTCACTCGAAAAAATCCCTTTTACAAATTAGCTCAAACATTTTCCAAATGGAATTTCCCATTGAGGGAATTTTCAGATCGAGTGGGAAAAACATTCTTGTTGACGGTGGTTGGTTTTCCCTTGCCGCCGCCAGCTCTTACATGGGTTTGAGGCCAATTTTTTGACAACTCACCCACCAGTCTCCGTTGCACCATCGAACATAGAACCTCGTGAGCGGCGGCGATGTAAAAGTTTTCCGTAACTCTGCGATTCGTGTAATTTATCGTGTTGTGCGTTGTCCGTGGATAGATGTGTGTGTGTACGCCCGAAAATGACCGATTTCTCAATGAACGATATCTTGAGATCGTTTAGAAAAATGCGAATGAATAAAGGGTCGGGTCAATGCGGTCACCACCACCAATACCACAACCATCAGCAGAATTATCGTCACCAGCCTCCGCAAAATATCCAGGCCTATCAGCACACCTACCCCGTGCAACAGTCAAAGGATTTGAAGAAAATCATCAAAATCATTAAAAAGAATCTGATCAAGGAGAAGATTACTCGTCAAATGAAAATTCTTGTCTAAATGCCCTCCGAGCAATAAAATTTAAGAACTGAATCAATATTAATTCTAAGACTGCTGCCTATAGATGTATATAACTCCAAGGACTGAAGACCTCAACCACTGAAAAAAGTTCTCCTAAAGTCTGATTTTGCAATCCAAATCGATTAAGCAGCCTAGTATATATAGTTTTAGATACAAAAGATCTCAACAAACTTGAGGAAATGTTTACAATTCCCATCACAACTGGACTTTAATCAATCAAAACGATAAATTATTGAGTTTATCAAACGAAACAAGATGACTGAGAGTAGGAATAATACCAAGACTTGGACGTCCAAGCAAATATGGATTAAGGATGTCCTCAACAAATCCGGCACTGAACTGATGGATATATCCAAGACCAAGACTAAAGGTGCTCCCAAGAAACCGCCTGCGAAAGGTAACTAGCTGAGAATGTTTTTTTCCGGAAAACTCCATACAAACCTGGTCGGCCCCCCCTCTTATCTTGACGCCATTTTGTTTTGGTATACGAAAATTGGGCTTTGGGGGGAGGTTTTTGGGGGTTTATGCCAGCTTAAGTGTGAGAGTAAAGCAGGAAGAGAGTGAGAGGGAGAGCGCTCAATGGGAAGGGAAAAGAAATGCCGGTTGGAAAGCTTCGGTGAGTTGGGTGAAAATCCCGAAATGGGAAATTTTTGTAATTCAGAAACTGCGTAGCGTAGCTCTCAATGAATTACCTCCCCTTATGCCCTTAACTCGATTGCTTCTCTCCCGCAAGTTTGTTTCGGAAAAACTCCGGCCGGCAATAACAGAAAGTGCGTAGTAGTAAAAATTCCGGGGTGGGTTTTTCTTTCCCCCCTCTACCCCTTTGGCCGAGGCTTTTCCACCCAACCACCCGTATCTAACTTTTGATGTTTGCTGGGGGGTTTTAAGCTGTTTGTATTTTGTTATATTTATTTTTCTGCAACGCAGGATCATGATCAGGCCTACCTGTGAGGCAGGTAAGGTGTCTTGTTACGTAACCATTACGAGGGTTTCCGCAGAATTGCTTTAAGATATTATTAGCCTTTACAACATTGTTAGATTTTTGCTTAAGATCGAATTATTAAGTTGGATTTTCTCTCCCTATTTCAGATTCAGACGCAACCAACATGGTTTACTATCCCGCTAATCAATTGCTCATAAAAACGGAGCAGCCCAGTCAGGCGCAATTCTGCCTCCAGGTGCCGCCTCCGCTAACGGCAATGACAACTAGCTCGCCGGGCATGGTCGCCTCCTCGGGCGGCCAGCCGGAGCACTATGAACTCCTCCAGACACCGCAGCAGAGACAACTACAGCTCCAGCAGCAGCAGCATCATCGCCAGGAGCAGCAGCAACAATTCGTCAGCTACCAGCTGACCATCCAGCAGCAACAGCAGCAACATGAAAGTATTACAACGACCGCTTCCCCAACGGCGACTCAGAGGATTAAGACAGAGCCACCGGTCACTGGATTCCCAGCCACATCGACGGCGGCAACGACGACGCAACAGCGCAAGCCTGCCGCCAACAAGCCACAGTTCAAGTGCGAGCAGTGTGGCATGACCTTTGGCAGCAAGTCGGCCCACACCTCGCACACCAAGTCGCACGCCAAGAACGCAGAGCTGTCGTTAAACGGCGGCTTGGGTGGCGCCGTCGTGTCCTCGTCCTCCCCGGCCATTGAGTTAAACGAGGCGGGTCTACCGGTGGGCATACCCAAGAGCCCGACCATCAAGCCGCTGGCCAATGTGGCAGCCGGAGCCGATCCATACCAGTGCAATGTATGCCAGAAGACCTTTGCCGTGCCCGCCAGGCTGGTAAGTTTGTGCCTAAGCACCCAGTTACTTTATTGTCCAGGAAATTATATATCTTAACTCCTTTCTCCTTCCCTCCAGATCCGCCACTACCGCACCCACACCGGCGAACGGCCCTTCGAGTGCGAGTTCTGTCACAAGCTCTTCAGCGTAAAGGAGAACCTGCAGGTGCATCGGCGTATCCACACCAAAGAGCGTCCGTACAAGTGCGACGTGTGCGGAAGAGCCTTCGAGCACTCCGGGAAGCTGCATCGCCACATGCGCATCCATACCGGCGAGCGGCCACATAAGTGCTCCGTGTGCGAGAAGACATTCATCCAGTCCGGCCAGCTGGTGATCCACATGCGCACGCACACCGGCGAGAAGCCGTACAAGTGCCCGGAGCCTGGTTGCGGCAAGGGCTTCACTTGCTCCAAGCAGCTCAAGGTGCACTCGCGCACGCACACGGGCGAGAAGCCCTACCATTGCGACATCTGCTTTCGGGACTTTGGCTACAACCATGTGCTGAAGCTGCACCGCGTCCAGCACTACGGCTCCAAGTGCTACAAGTGCACCATCTGTGACGAGACATTCAAGAACAAGAAGGAGATGGAGGCCCACATCAAGGGACACGCCAACGAGATACCCGACGATGATGTGGAAGCTGCGGCAGCAGCGGCCACAGCATCAGCGGGCTCATCGTCGGCCGGTTCTCCATCCTCGCAGGGCATCAGTAGCAACTCGGAGAGCAGCAATAACTCGCCTCCAGGATCTCCTCCGGTCACGAAAAAATCTCGTCAGCCGCGTCAGCCACGTGGAGCTAAAGCAGCTGCTGCTGCTGCAGCAGCCTCATCAGCTACTGCCAACGCCTCCTCTTCGCCACTCTCGCCCAGTTCCCTCAGCTCCACGTACTCGCCATCGGCCAGCAGCCTGGCCTCACCACCGCCCACCTCGGCCCATTATCTGAATGCGCACGTGGAACCAGATGCTCGGAGTCGGGACAGTGGAGTGGCGAGTGCCCAGCCCACAGCTCACATTAGTTATGCCGAAGAGGAGCTGCCCACGGACCTCAGCATGCAGCAACAACAGGGCCAGAGTCAGGTGCCGCCGGTCCAGGTGAAGACCAGCTATTATCAAGAGCAACCGCCCAGTCTACTTGAGCTGCAGCCCCATGCTGCTCCTGGTCTCACAATCAACCCAGCGCTGCTGGAGGCTGCTAACATGGCGCGTCGCCATCACGATCACAATGGTGAGCATCAGGTGCAAGATGAGGACGTGCACGCCGCCGCCTGGCAAATGATGCAGCTGCGCCGTGGTCATGCGGCCTCGCCTCCCCAACCGCAAGAGCAGGAGATGCCACTTCAGCAGCAGCCCACGCTTCACGTTAGCGACCTGGCGGCCAACTACGATGACACCCACGAGGCCACCGTGCTGATTGAGCACTTCAAGAGGGGAGATCTAGCCCGTCATGGACTGCACAAAGGATACGCACCGGTGCCAAAGTACGAGTAAGTTGTTGAACATTGATTTATTTTCTAAACCAAAACAAAAAAAAGGACGAACCTTGCTAGGATTCTATCAGAAATAGATTAATGAATATGAAACATCGTTACTAAACTATCGTATTTTATACACTTACAGATCCGCCCTGCCCAATCCGGACATTGTGCGCCGCGTGGAGGCTGCCATTGGACTGCGGTCAAGCACGGAGTCGCCCGAGAGAAGTTCCTCGCCGGAGAGCGATTCGCTGATGATGGCCGATCGCAATGTGATGACCCTGCCCTTGCGCAAGCGCAAGCACTACATGAACAAGGGCGATGGCGGCAGCCAGGGAGAGGCGATGGACAAGGGGCTGGGATCTGGCGGGGAGGAGGCAATAACCGCCTCGTCCAGCATCACCGATTCAGCCGGCGCAGGGGACGGGACCGGATCGGGGTCCAAGGTGATGAGGATGAGCTCCGTTATCCAGTTTGCAAAGGCCTCGTAAATGGGTCCGGTCGATCCGCCCAACCAGCATAAAGACTGTCCAAACAAATTTTAACTGAAATTAGTTTTAGTTACTTCTTTCGAGGTTCGAGGTTGGGGCCTATAGAGAAAGAGAAAGATAGAGAGTGAGAGTAAGAGGATTTTTTAGCAGCAAAAGAAAAAATGCCAAAAGTATTATAAAGAGAGAGAAAATTTGTTTTTAAAAAATTACCTTTGTGCTCCCTAATTAATGTTTTTATTGAAAAACTCAAGTTTTCTTGAATCGATTTTTGTTAAATCTATGATTTTTAAAATGAAATTATACCTTGTACATTTTAACATTATCATTTGGACGATATACCAATGTATATTCCCTGTGTTGTCACTTTTAGTCAAATTGCAACGATTGGCATTATAATGGGTATTAAGCATTTGCATCACCAACATGATCACTTAAGGAGACCCAACAGTAAACCGTACACAATAATACACTACGTGCATTAATTAATGCGCATAATAATGAAATAACGTATGTAAGGCCATATTGGCATTTAATATATATACATATATGATAACTATAACACTTATTTATTACTGAAATGAGAACCCTGCTCGCCAAACTTCCTCCTCTTCCCCGCCACCATCAACAACATCATCTATCCGCCATTTGATAAGCATTTTATATTTTATATACGAAACATACACTAAACAACCAAGTCATTGAGAAGTAAAAATATATAAAATAAAAAACAAAAACAGAAGCGGTAATCATAAATTTAAAAATTTTACAATACGGAGAATATTGAACTGATAAGCAAGAAGCAACAACAAGATAACAATTAAAATCATAGGCGTCGAAATAATAATAATTTTTTGTAAACGCTATGTTATTATATAAGTTAATATTTAGGCCTAAATTGTAGCATCAAATATTGAACGAAAAAATGCAAATGAAATATAAAATTAAATAAAAAAAAGTGTAATAATCTCTACATATGTACAAGAATTATTTCGTGGGTATCGGTAATTCGGAAAACGAACTATAATTTACTTTTAATTCGTTGTTGGGTATATAGAATTTATAATTTAAAAACCGTTTAAACACTTTTTAAACACTTTGGCCAGCCAAAGTTTGTATACCCTTGCAGGTAACAATTAAAATATATCATAACTAAGCCAAAAATGCATTAATTTCGATTCGGAAAGCAGTTTTGTGTTAGTTTTTATTCATTTAAAAAAACTGCATACCAAATTTAAAATTTTAAGAAATCAAAATTTGTAGCAATTTTTGCTAATTTTAATGATGTAACCCCTTTAAAAATTTCGCAAAAATGGCCAAAAATCGATTTCTTCCGGACATGTCTAGAAAGATTCGCATGTTAATGCTGATCAAGAATATATATGGTTTATAGGGTCGGAAACGTCTCCTTCACTGCGTTGCAAACTTCTGACTGAAATTATAATACCATGCAAGGGTATAAAAAAATTATTCAGCCTTAATTTTAAGCTGTTACACATGAAGTCTATTAAGCTCACATCCTTAAAAGCTTCCTCCAAATCGAATGCCGTGATCAGACGACGGGCATTCCTCTGAAAATTGTACACGTCTAGGAGGAATCTCTGGATCATCTCATCTTGACATCATTAGCCAACCCACCAACAAGCAGCACAAGATGCCCCGATCCCCTAGATCCCGCATTATCTTGTCGTAGTCCTTGTCCTTTGGAAAGCTCTAACTTTGCCAGAAAAATAAGACGGCACTTTGCTGTGCCTTTCACACCCTTTTTTTTTTTTTTTTGATTATGTATTAAATAATTTTTTCCCATTACATTTATTCCTCATTATACAATTATCTACTTTGTGGGGATTGCTTTATAAATCATTCATTTTTGACTATACTGTCCCATTATTCTGGTAACAATCTTTTTTTTATTATTATAAAAAAGATTCTACATATATTAAATCTGACTTAAAGAACCGGAACGTCCTGTCCTTTATTTTCAATATATTTAAACAGAAAGGGAAAGCAAAGGGAAATCATGTACAAATGACGATTCATTCACGCAACAGGCGGCCTAGGGGGGCTATAGAGAGATAAGCAAATTATGGTACAACTAAGCAATAATTGCAATTAGTATAAGAGATAAGGCAGCAAACAATACCCTTAAATTAATTAACAAATGAGTAAGTCGGGGGTGGGGCGGAGACAAAGAAACTAAACCAAGTTTACAAACTAATAATGCAAATTGATAAAACTTGTTGCTGGGACAAGGCTGCATCATCCACATCAGATTCCAACGTAGGAGCACAGCACAAACACAGCGAAAATCATGATGACAATGAAGGCAATGGCAACCCAGGCGGGGATCGTACCTGCAGGATATCAGAAAAAGAGAATTAGATATTTTTCAGGTAATAATTTTGCAGATTATTCACTTACGCCTTTGGGGCAAACTGTGGATGCAAACTTTGTTGTCCACCGAGATGGACAGCACCGCTGCCTCCGTGTCGCTGCTAATGGGCGGTCCTTCCTCATTGGTGATGGGCAGGAACTGAAGACCCGTCACGAACATGGAGTGTGCATGGGGAATGTGGAGCACGCGCTACAGAACGGAAATGTCATGCCCGAGAGGATTATACTTTGAAGTCTGAAGCTCACCTGTAAACTGAATGCTATGTACATAGAGACGCTGCCCGAGAACATCGTGCCAACGGCCACAAATCGCCCGTCATCCCGGACCGCCAGCGACGATAGACTCTCGTCGATGGCCACAGCCTGGCGCAGCTCGCCGCTGGCGCAGTCCCAATGCTGCAGGAATCCCCGCTGCCGTCCCACTTTACCCAATGGATTGGCGATGGTGAAGAGGCGGTATTGATCCTTTTGTGCCTCAACAGTTCCATAGCGACAGCGCTTAAACAGGTACTTGGCCCCCTCGGGTGTTTGCCACTGTAGCTTGTGCTGCAATTTTCCGCTGGCCAGATCCCACACCAGACCCTGGCCGTCCTTCGAGATGCTGGCGATGCGCTTGCTGTCGGGACTAAAATCCAGGTCATCGATTTCCTTGGTGTGCGCCGCCAGCTCGGCGGCCAGGGTCATTTGCGGGAAAGTCCAAACACGCAGCTTTCCGTCCGTGCCGCCGGTGGCCATTAGACGCCCGTTACCGCTGATGCGGACCACTCGCTGCAACGGCTCGGCGCTTTTTAGGAAATCCGTTTGCACCACATCCGCCGCCTGTATGTCGAAGCGTAGACGCTGGAACTGCCGCAGAATTTCAGCGGCGGTGGCGGCCGGTTTATGCCCATTGGCCACTGGTTCCACACCCGAGTGTACGTTGCGCTGTCGCACGTTTCCGTTTTCATGCGGCCGTTCAGTGGGCGCCGGCTTTCCGTCCACGATCCCATTTCCATTGCCATCCTCCTCGGACTCGACTCGTGGCTGGACATAGTACATCTGACAGTGAGCCTCTTGGCCGGCGCACAGATAGCCTCTCCGGCCGCCGTTACTCACGGCAAAGTTCATCACCACATTGGCGCCGGTCTCGTGGCGCAGCACCTCTTCCGCACAGAAGTGGCTGCCATTGTGATACAGCTCGTAAATCTCCTGCAAAAGATTAAGACATTAGGGCCGGCGAGCAAGTGCTTTTAGTTATCCTTACAAAGCCGTTCGCCACGCCCGTCTTGCTGGAGCCGCCACCACCGGCCACCAGGATGTGGCGGCTGGTCAGCATATCGACGGCATACAGCGGGAAGTTTACACGGGCCAGCAAGCCGTCGCTGGCACGGCGACGGGTGGGGGCCATTATTATCAATAATGGATGACAATCGACCGAACGAACAGCGGACGGGGACTCGACTTTTATCAGCTCAGTCTGCGGCGGTGCAGGCACATCTAATTGGGTCGAGGCGCTGACAAAGTCCGGCTATCGCTGGCTGGGCACTGCTGGGGGGGTCGCTCAGTGTTTAGTCCTCATCGCTTGCTCCACTCAAAGGACTTCCAGTTGCACCTGTGCCGTCTGTGTTTTTAGGTCGTGAAATTAAAAATCCACGTACACTTAAGTAGAGATGGGGAAAATAGACCAAAATATCAATATCGATAGTTGTTTCAAACAAATAAATATATCGGGACATTCTTTTCGTCCCAGTTTCTGATAAATGTTATATATATATTTTGATGCACTCTTTAACGTTTCCAATGGTATTATTTATTCCGTATTCATTTATTCCTTGCTACAATTAAACATTTTTCTTAATGAAAGAGTTTACTATTTATCATCGATGTATCGCCAATAAATATCGGCACTTTTCCACCCCTAATGGGTGAGGAAATTGGGAAAAAGAAACTGTTATACATAAGTTTACGACATTGAGAAAAACTGTAATACTCATGACGTAAGGAAATTGATCGATGTAAAGGATCAGGGCTTTGATTAAAGTTAAAGTCAAGTTTAATATTTAATAAGTAAACTATAAATAAGCCCCCATATCAAAAAACCATAACTGATCTGTTGTCCGATTAAAGTAAAGGTTTCAGAAATTTGATTTTAAGCCTATTTATTTTCAAGTAAGTGTTTACTTCCATTTCAATTGTTTCATTTTTTTTTATTAATTTTATTCTTATTATTCTTATTATTCTTATTATTTCAAATTTCAAATTGAAAAATGTAATAAAAAAGGTACATGATCGATCCGCCATGAATAAAATACAAAACAACAAATACTTTCAAGTGTAGAGCTAATAATAAATCGCAACAAAGAAAACAAGCCGAGAAGAAAGAAATGAGTCAATTGGTTATGGTGACCTGGCTTTACTTTCGGCGCCTCAGAACCGGCTTGTGGACTAACTGCCGTTCAATTTAAATTTGTCATTTGAATTGCAACCGCCAAACAGCAACAAACAAACATATCGACAGCTGTTATATTTTCCACATCGAAAGCGCAGCTTCCCAGCAACAACAAAGCACAGCTGGTGTCCACCGACCGCGACGTTTGTATGTATATGTATAAGTATGTAAGAAGAAATACACTGTTCAAGATTTTTTTTTCGTTTTTAAATTTAATTTTTCACATAAGAGAAAATAACAAAAATCAAGACTTGACACCAAAAAATTTAAATTTAAAAAATGTTTCAATATTGATTAAAAAATCTTAAATGTTTAATGACACTATTAAATTAAGAGAAAAATAAGCTTACGTTAATTTCGTTATTTAATGGTCACGATATTTGGACCAAAAATCTTAAATTGGTATTTCTTTTTCTTTAGTGTAATTACATACATACATATGGACGATACATCGCTGCGTCGCTGCTTTTTCCTTTCTGCTTTGTGTTGCTTCCTGGCATTTGTGAATTTTTCATCGACGCGATCGCAACGCTGGCCGAAGATCTGCTTAATTTGTCGATTTGTGAGCAAATAAATACTTTTAAATTTGTGTTCCCGTGTTCGATTTAGTTATTAACAATAGTTACTGCAGTCAGCTTTCTGTGAGAGCATTTTATTTGTGGGTAAGTTTGTTTAAACGTGATGGTTTAAATCCGGTTTGCGCCGGTGCATGATCCCTTTTTTTCGCCCACTGCGCAGTTGCAAAACAACAGTAACTTGGTGTTCTTCTTGTCTCTGCTGGTTTTTGCCCTTGCACTTTCTTACTGTTCTTTTTTTTTTTTTTTGCTGTAATGATGTGCGTACAAAATGTGTGTGTCTGCGTGGGTTTTATTGCTTTTCTTATTGGAATGATGCTTTGTTTGCTTACAAATGTGTCATACATACATGTATGTACATGTACATCATTATGTATGTATGTAGCCTGTTCCTGTAAGGGCAAAAGCAGGGGAGACTTAGGGCATGCCAATTCTGGGACACAGCTTGTGGCAAAATACATACACACATGTATGCACTTATGTACTATGTACATATATGTACTTACAGTTGAAGTCAAAATAATAGCACTAAATAAAACAATTATTAGATATGTTTATCCCATCTTTTAATTCTCCCTTTCTTTTGTAAGGTTTTAATTTGATTTAATTTACTTTTTCAATGCGTCCCCTTAACTGTAATTTCACAATTAATATTTCATATAAGGGTATGCAATAGAACTTTACAAAGCTTGCAAGAGGACAAAGACAAAAAAGAACGAAGAGAATAAATTTTAGTTATGGCATGTTGAGGCTCCCTTAGCCATTAGTTTCAATCACCATAAAGAAATCAATGTTAGCGGTATTTATTCAAACTGGTCGGTGGTTCCAATGACTATATATTAACCTGATATCTGATATAGGTTATGTATGTATGTAGATTCCTTTCTTGTTACAAGTATATTTTAATTGTTTATTTAATTTATTTTTTTTTACAATAAAAAAACATTAATTTTTTGTGTTCCTTTGTTTACCATGTATTTTTCAGAGATTTTATGTGATATTTCTAAATTTTTTTCCGTACAACATTCCAACGGACACAACTTTACAAAATGGTTAATAACACTATTGATGGCGAAGGTATGTTTTCATTTTTCTCTTGTTTTTGTGTTTTATTTTTCTCAAAATTGTTTCCTGGCTTTTTCTATAAATTAAAGCCGAATTTAATGAATAGAATTAAGTACATAACTCTATTCTCCTAAGGTAGTAAGTGTTATTAGTTAGTTTATAAAATAAGACTACTTTATTTAATATTAGTTTTTAAGGTATACTAGTTTATCCAATAATTTTTGACTTGACCAAGTTTTGTAAAAATATACCTTTAATCCCGCAAGGACCTATGTATGTGCTTAAGGCCGTTGTTTCAATCAGAATATGCACCGAAAATAAATGTCTGCAATTTAAACAATTTTAACCGGAAGCCCTCTTCTATGCAATTACGTCTTTTACAACTATTATTATTTTTGTTGTTAATTCTTTCAGTTTTCAGTTGTTGCAAAGCGGGCAAAAAAGCCAGCAATTTGCGGCTAGTGGCAATGGAGAATCGATTTGTTAACAGCCGTAGAGCAATTGCCATTGCCGCCGCACCACCAACAGCGGTCAGTGGACCTTCCATATCACTCGACTGCCTTCCTTGGTGTCCTTTTCTTTACAAGTCGCCTGGAACGCTGCAGTACAACTTTTTCCGCACTTACAAACTTACACTGTCAGACCAGGACCTACATATATAAAACGAGTTAATAAACGTCAGTTGTAGCCGCACAGCACTCGTATATACAACTGCAAAGTGCAGTAAAGAAAAATCGTTATTATTATATATAATTCTATATATAAAGGAAGCGAAAGAAAGGGTATAGTAAAAAGGAAAGAAAAAAGCGTCTAGGTACAGGAGCTGACACACTAAATGCTTGCTGTTTGTAGGATATAAATATTAAATTAGATAGATAGGGCAACTATGATATAAAATTTAGATTCTTGTAAGTCTTAAGACAAATCGTCTGGTGATCTGGCATATAGCATAGTGCTAAAGATATTTTATTATATGCCTTCCGATTTTATACAAAATTGTACCCTTTGGAAGTGTATAAATAGGCAGAGCCACAAACTATGTAGGCAAACGTTGTTCGCAAAAGTTTATTGAACTGGAAGCGCGTAGGCTCCTTCTGTGAAATGCAGCAAACTGGGAAAACTTTGCTATGCCGAACTGGGTACACACTTTCTTTCAGTCAACATAATATTATTTGTAATCATAACAGCATTTGTAAGAGAATAATTTAACGCAGCCTTAAGTTTTACATGATTTGGTCCAGATGTTTCTATCTCTAAACGTTTTAAACGTGCTGTATTGCCTTTCCCACATGAGTCCAAGCGAAACATGCAATAAAAATCAATCAGAAAAGAATAGGCTAAAGCCTCAACCCCATAGATCCCTACATACATCCCCCACAAAGCTGTTTCAACAAACATATGTTGCGGAATTATGTATGTGGGGCTAAACTGACAAATATTCACATTGCATGCCTTCGATAATTATGGGTGCCGCATATGCATGCATTAGTAAGCAGTGCAAAAGAGTTTCTGCGAAAACTTTCATTAAAGTGGACATTTTGTGGTGCAGTTGCTGGTACTTGTCGTTTGGCTTGCACACCCCTTTGTTGTGGTCATGTACAATGTACATACATACTATATGAACTAAAGCACAGTGCAGAAACATAAGTGCTCCAGTGGGCTCTGGGTTGCGAATATGGTTTTTACTAGGGATGTTCATTGCTTGTTTGGGTTTTTTTTTACAAAAATTAAAGTAATTTGTACTTCCATAAATCATATTTTATAAATTATGGGCTAACTTTTAGGGCAACTGGTGCTGGAAATGCACAAGAACCATTTTTAAAGGGTGAGAGGAAATCCAGCCTTAAGTATGATTGGGAAAAATAAGCAGCTTAAGGATAAATCATCCGAATTTGAGAAAAATCAATTGTATTACTCTCAAGTCTCTATTTAAGCCGATTGTCTATATAAAAAATAAAATATATAGTTCACTAGTAAAGGAGATCTTGTATTTTGGACACCCACCTGTAAATTTGTGCATTATCGGTTAAAAGGCCAAGTGCCAGTTGGGGTTGAAGGGGAGTTTATCCGTTTTTTTACCCCTCTGAAGTCCCATTTCCCTTTCTGTACATTTGGGCAATGCATTAATAATGATGTGTGGGTACCAAACACGGTATGGAACGCATATCACGTAAAGCGTCACGTGTTTACAAGCAGTTGCGTTGGACGATAGTTTGGTCTTGAGACGAAAACTATAAAAAATATTAAGTGGTGGCTATACAGGGAAAATACTATACTAAATAATTTCGTATTGAAAAATGTTGTATCAATATATATTTTCTGAGATTTTGTTAAGGGTATGTAAACTTTGGAATAGCTTAAAATTCCATTAAATAATATAGGGTAACTCCTCGGCGAATAGGCATGCAATTGACTCCTACATGTGTATGGTCAACTGTGGTGCAGACGAAGAAGGTGGAACATTAAAGAACTTTTATGGCCGGAATTTCAATAGCTCAGCGTACTTTACTGCTGGTTAAATTCTTGCCGCTAGGCCAGCTTCCCTTTCTCTTTCCAGACATGTCTTGCATCTTCAACTCAAATCTCTCGAGGATGTTGATTTTTTATTCATACCTATAGGTGTATAAAATGGTGTCGAGGTCCCCAGCCTGGAGTCCCTCATAGTTTCAATTTTCCGTTTCCGGGCTGCCCTTTAGCCGGATGTACACGGCACAACAACTCACAGCCACAACAAACCGGCAACCCCTAGAACAACTACCATAAGCCTTATTCCCAAAAAAATAAACAAAGAAGAAACGCAATAATTTCAATTAAACTGGCAAAGCTTCTTAATTTATTAAATTTGTGGCATGTTAAGTTCTAGTTTATGAGGAGAGCATAGAGGAGGTGAAAGTGAATGACATTTTGGGGGAGTTTTGCTGATAAGACAATTTCAGTGTTTAAGTCAGTCAGAATGTGTTTTTTTTGTGGCTTTTTACAGTGCGTAGAAATTTTATAGTACGCTCTTGCACTTTAAAAGCTTTTCTTTATTATTTGAAATTTGAGGAAAAAATATATATATTTGTATTTAAAGTGGAATAGCATGTAAAAGTTGACATATACTTTTAAATATCAAAAACTTCTAGTTTTTTAGGAAATATTTGTTAATCATAAAAAACCTTTTCAAAACCTTGAATATGTATTCAAAGGACTTTAAAATGTATGTACTACGAACAAAAACAATCGAATTTGTTTAATACAAAAAGTTTGAAAAGAAAATGCTTTTTTAAGTAAAGAAACATTCAATTAAAATGAAACGATGCCTGAACCATACACAGCAATAGCGAACAATAAAAACTAAGAGAAAACCCAGAGTTTTAAATTAAATATAAAGTGGTAAATGCTTGCAGCATGTGTTAGTGTGTGTTTGTACTTGCAATATAATCGAACTTCAACCGCTGCTCTGTTGTTTATTTGGCTCAGCTCCTTGTACAAAAGGGGGCTGGAAATACGATCTGGGAGGTTAGTAGGTGCACTTCTTCTGGGGGTTGTCGGTGTCATTTTGCAACGGCGAGACTACAAATACAAAGACATCGAACACAGTGGGGTATTTAACCCCCAATTTTTTGATATATTCAATGAAATTTGTTTACAACTAGATGCAAAATAATTTGACCTTTTAATGGGTTCCATAAAAAACTAAGACTTAATGTATATACTGAAATATGTAATTTATATTACTCAGTAATATATTTTCCTGTATTTCTGCCAAAAATCTCTAAAAGTTTAGTTATTTTAAAACTTAATTAATCCATTAAAAAAAATGGTACTTTTATCAATTTTTAAATGACATTTATTTAAAAATAGCCTACTGTTTAAGAAATCATTTATACTGTTCCGTATGTTAATTCTACTTAATGGAATAACAATCCTTGTTCACATTGCGTCCCCCTTACTCAATCCGCCTTTTTTTGGGGTCAAATATGCCACTGTGCAACGGCAAAAGATTGTTTTTAGTCAACATTGCCTTTGAGGGTGGTTATGGGAGTCGGAAAGCTCTGGGCTCTGAGTCATACAAAAAGAACTTGACGAAAAAAGTCTGCAACAGGCATCGAAAATATACCTGCACTTATGTATGTACCTGTTAAGTATAAGCAAGGGTTTGACGTTTGCTTAGTATAATGCGTAAATACATACAACTCCAAAACATTTAATAATTATAGGAGTTTTTAATCTATAAAATAAATTCAATCCTAGATTCAAACGGATATTGTGATGTCAAAGGTGTATTTTCTATCATAAATCATAGTTATAATAAGTAATATGATTATATAGATATATGATTAAGATTTGATTTAGATTTGTTAGTTCTCCAATTGGTGTAATGTGGCCTTGGTAACCATCTGAGCCTTGACTTGGTTTCTTAAAAAGCTATTGCATTACGCGTTTACAATCGTTTTTATTACTCTCAACGAGTAAATAAATTAATGATTGACGATTTCATCGTCCTTATTTATGGCCTAAAAAGATTAAATACTTTCAATTATTATATTTTTAAGACAACTGTAGGATTAGTTTTAGTAAATTAGCCTTATTTCCTGAACGTTTAATACTTATTGTTATTGCAATCACATTTTAAATGTGTGCTTCCGTATATTTGGCCCCACATTTTGTTGTTGTTTAAACCAAACTAGAAACGGAGGGACAAAAGCAATTCCCTGCAGGCCTCTTCCGTGGGCCTCTCTGCCTCTTGTCTTGTTTTACTCTCCCTCTTTTGGGCCATATTGTGACTCATCGGTGGCTCCAAGTGGGGTTTGTTCAGCTGGCGCCGTTCTGCTATTCAAATTGCCGCTCTATATCCTTGTCCCCTTTCCGTATCCTGGGTGCCAGCGGAACCCGACGCGTCGCCAGCTTCACACTCCGGTCCTCTGACTCTGGACTAGTGTTGTCAGCTCTTCGGGTCGTAGAAAAGCTTGTAGTTGCAATTAAAAGCTATAGGGTTTTACTGTAAAAAAAAAAAATTTACCAAAAAAATGGTCCCTAAGCACTAGGTTTATAAAGATTACTTATTTGTGGCATCGTAAAATATAAGAAATGTTTCTGAAAAGCTTAAATTTTTGTGCAAAATAATTCCACCTTTGCCTTTGCCTGTTGTTAACGGTATATCCTGTCGGAAAAATAGCTTAAATGGCATCACAGCTCCGGACTTGAGTTCGCTTTTGCTGTGTTTTCGGCTTTTGGCTGCTTTTTGAGTCATCGCCATTTTATTTATTGTTCTTTGACAGCTGGTCTTCTTTTCTCTCTCTCATTCTCTTTAGCAGTGACTTTCTCTCAGACATTTTTACCGCGTCTCATTTAATTGTAGTTAATAGTTTTTCGATATTCGAAAAAGTATTTCGAATCTCTCTCACTTGTCTGTCTGCAGGCATTGCCAGAACAAACGTTAAACGAATAACGTTAATGTTAAAAATTTTAACTGATGGTTAAAAAAAAACGGGAAATTTTAGAATTCATATTTTTAAGTAAGTAAGTAAGCTCTAAAGCTAAAATATAAAAACTGAATGTAATAATTTGAAATTTATTGAATAGATTGAATATTAAAGTCAGGATTAAAAGAGTCAGGAAGGAACTTTTGTAATGAGAATTTATTAAACTTCTTAATTTGGGCGTCTTTAAAAAATTTGTAATTATGAGTCCGATTATTATAGTCTTTTTCATTTCATTAAATAAATCTATAAATTATTTTTTTTATATTGTTTAAAGAACATAGCTTTCTTTACACTTAGGTTAAATATTTTTCTGCCTGCTTCTGGGTTAAGGTGCAAAAAGTCCGGTATTATGAAATCAGCCGGTTATACTCAAATGCACTTTTGCTCTCTCTCTTACTTTTTAGTTCTCACACTATTTTTCTCTCAAGCTGCTCCCCATTTTTGCACTGCGCAGTCGTCAAAATTCGAATTCGGCTTTATCGAGATTAGTAAATTCCAAAATAAGGGAGACTTTAAACTTTTAGCCCAAAAAGAGGTTTCAAAAAAGACTATGACTAAAAATATGCAACCCATTGAAATGTATATTTCATTTGTGGTTAAGTTTAGACTTTTCTTAGCTTATTTGGCTGCCTGTCGAATACCGAATGTCAACCCTTAAAACAGCAGTAATGCTCCTCACACTCTGCGACTCTCTCTTTTAGCTGCTTTTCGCTTTTGGCTTACCGCCCCCGTTGCGGGGCTTGTCCTTTTTGTATGTGCTTTTTGTCCTTGCCTTGAGACGGCGCTGACGCTCACGTCGGCGCAACGATTGGAGCTGGAGCCAGGCAGCTATGGTTGTCAGTCGCTCGCGTACTGTTGAAAAATTAACATCGACATAATTTAGTTGGTCTTTGTCGTTCGCTGCGTTCGTTACATTTCGTCGGTGCCTTGATCCATTTTCGAAAAGGATTTTGTTGAAAACAACAACAACAAATATTCACAGCCAAATCAATACAAACAAATTACGCCGCGTAAAAGCCCATCTTAGAATCCATAACCCATTTGGTCGGCAGAACTGCTGAATTGCTTACGAGTTTTATATTCATAAATATACAATACAGCAGCAAGTGGTTGCCCCGCCCCCTCCTTAAGTCCGAGTTGAAACGCAAAACCGTAAAGAAAACGTAATATCCGTGTGCAAACTACTACAAGTAGCAAAAAACGCAACGCCAACAATTAATCCACACATATCCCAGCCATCCACTACCAGTTTCACCACAACTTACTTAGCAAAACAAAGAAACCAGCGGTCATCATCATGCTGATTGGATTAGTTCGCGATTCGGTGATGCAGTGCTTCTGCCATACGTGCCGAGCACCCGGTATTCTGCCAGCAGGTAAGCATTCAGCATCCCAATTTTCGTATTCGAAATCTGGTAACAGTTTGACAACAAAATAAATGTACCATTAACTATGATTTGTAGTGTTTTTTATATTATTTACGTAGTTTTAATTTGTTTTTATGAATTTTCGTTAAGCTAATTCCTATTAAAGTTGGGTTTAATATTGTACAAGGATACGGTTAATTTTAAATATTAATTTCAATATTTTTGTAATTTCTTATCCTTGAAGAAGAGGTCATGCAAATTGTTTTGTTGTTGTTTATTAAGGGTCACCTAAAAGTCATGGTCAAACTCATTCCATTCTGTTTCTACTGAATATTTCATTCAACCCATTCGTAAGCAATCTACATTTTGTTACTCTTTTGCTCATTCCTCTTAACCCAAAGTTGTTTTAGCATGTCCTTGGCTGGTACAAAGGTTTTTCCCAGAAATCTGTGTTTGCACCCAAATTTGTGTTTGCTTTTCTCAGGTCTTATTTGTTTGTTCAGTTTGAAAGGACAACTTACTCCAATTAATTGGTTGTAAAAGTTAAATAAGGAAAGAGACATCATATTTCATTTTGTATTTCTGTGATCTTATTTGTCAGATATTTATGGCTAACCGCTATTCCACATTAACATCTCAAACAATTCATTAATCATACAGACTCCCACTATACCCGCCCGCCTGGAGATAAATTAAGTCATCGGTGATTCACTAATATGTAATATACACATCAATGACAGACGAAAAATCAATTTTGGCTTGAAAAACAACTAGACAGAAATTGCTGAGAGCATGAAATCAATTAAAACAGTACTTTTTAATAGAAAATATTAATCATAATCTAATTGGACACATTTTAACATAATCGAAAAACAATTTACATATTTTTTGACGCCCCTAAATAACAGTTAAAAGTCTATATAAAAAAAAGTCTATATAAAAAAAAAGTATATAAATTAAACCAGAAAGTAGGCAATAACAAATTTTTTCCCAGCCGCCGCGACTAGACTATTTTAGTATTTGGCTTGCGTTGTTACACGGCGGCGTGTACCATCGCATGGGGCGCCAGTCAGCCGGCAAACGATGAGTCACCATCCAAATGTCGGAGCTGGAGTCTACGAGTACGACTTATATAGGCATGAAATTGAAGTGTAGTCGTCACACATTTTAGCTAAAGGAAAGCCCTCTCTTTGCTGCATTTAAGTGCGTTTTGAATGGCTTAATACGAAGACCATTCAATAATGCTCGAATTTGCCTGCTTATATTCATTTTATTGGAATATTAAAGCTCCAGTAATCGCCGCAAACACACACTCACATATTTTAAGCGATACGATTGCGCAATATGCACACGGACCAGCGAACACACAAGCAAAGTGACGACAAAGGACGGCATTTATTGATTTATTAACCGCCTCTTATATAAAAACGAGAAAAAAATGGCGAGTTCATAGGCAAACCGAAGTTCAGCTACCCTATAACAGCAGAGTTTTAAATTATTTACTAAACATGGCCAATACAGACGTGTTTAAAAACTAGTTAGCTTCAAAAATACTAAAAAAAATTAATAAAACTATCAAGTTTTTTATACCCTTGCAGGGTATTATAATTTCAGTCAGAAGTTTGCAACGCAGTGAAGGAGACGTTTCCGAACCTATAAAGTATATATATTCTTGATCAGCATCAACAGCCGAGTCGATCTAGCCATGTCCGTCTGTCCGTCTGTCCGTCTGTCCGTCTGTCCGTCTGTCTGTCTGTCTGTTTCTACGCAAACTAGTCCCTCAGTTTTAAAGCTATCTGAATGAAACTTTGCATATAGTCTTCTCTCACTGCTCTCACTGCTATATATGTCGGAACGGGCCGGATCGGACGACTATATCATATAGCTGCCATACAAATGTTCGATAAATTTTTAGAAAAAAAATTATAACTTAGCTGTTTTTCAACATATGTGCACTATTTTTTACTTATGACCATTTTATATTATTTCTGAATTTTGGTAAAAATTTTATGAAAATCGGACGACTATATCATATAGCTGCCATAGGAACGATCAGGAAATTAATAGAAAAAAAATTATAACTTCGTTGTTTTTCAAACTATTTTTATTTACTCTGAGATATAAGCTTATTTTATTAGTTCAGAATTTTGGTATAAATTTTATGAAAATCGGACAACTATATCATATAGCTGCCATATAAACCGATCGGTAGGTGTAGGGAAAATGTAAAACTGGGAATGTAAAACTGTAACTGTCAAACTCTCAACATAATAAGTATAGATAAAATGCAATGAAATAATATCTGCAAGGGTATACAAACTTCGGCGTGCCGAAGTTAGCTTCCTTTCTTGTTTTTAGATATGTTCTTGAATATATGAATATATAAAATATAATGTATGTAAACAGTCATTTTAATAATATTTATATTCTTCTCCCTAAAAAGGGTATTAATGAAAGTCGTCAAGTAAAAAGAGGCTCGAAAAAAGAAAATGCAGAAAATTGAGAATTTACCTATTATTTTGATGAAGGCGACGAGGCATCACGAATAAGGGTGCCTTGGTACAATGCATACCTTGGAACCGTAATTATATATAAAGTGCGCAAACCTCGTACTATACCAATTATAATAAACGTTTTCTGAATTACGATAATTAAGTATGCACGCAAAATGGTAGTTTTTGGGGTTTTTCTTTGATTTACACATTGTTTTTATCAGAAGACAAGTGCAGTAGGTTGTTTGTACAGCCTGATTTTTACCAGGAAAAATTAATATCTTTAATATATACTAGCTTGTCACAGAATTTAAGTTTGGAAATACTTACTGGACTCTGTGCAGTGCCTAGTTCCCAGTACAATGGCAGTTACAATTCAAAGGCATTTCATGTAAAAACATTCAGCTTTCAACATTCAGATCCTGGCATGAAGATAAATCAAATTAAATTCCCGCAGACGTCAAGTTGAGTTGATTTGTCACTCCGGATTTCGCTGGCCTCTCTGCCCTGCAATTTATCTTTATTTATATCCAAAAAGCCATTACCGAAAAGCATATGATATTTGACTTTAATAAAATGTATGAAACTCAGTATGGGATTTTCATAAAAAGTGAAAATGGATATAATTGCTTGTTGCTTAAAACTTACTTTAATTATACAAGAGCTAAATTTTATGAGAATATGAAACCGTTTGTGCTTTTGCCCATAAATTTTAGAACGGTGACCTCCTGGTTCTTTATTGAAAATGCAACCAAAAGTAAAATTTCCTTTTTGGCAAAGTACCAGTAGAAATTGTGAATACTAATAAAAAAAGTATTCTCCCCAATTTCCTTTCAGCACACGCTGCCAACAAATTGAAGTAGCCAAAAAAAAAAAAAGAATTTTTAATAGCAATTTCGAAGCAGGGAAATCAAATTTTCCAAACGAAAGGCCAGAAAGGCTAGAACAGTAAGAAGAAAGAGGTAGAAAAGAGGGTGAAATAGAAGGTTAAGTGTTTTCCCCCAACAAAATAGGGGAGAAATGTGCTGATGTGTCGTGCCCCCTGAGTCAGACAATTAGTGGCATCGCAAGTGCAGACCGAATACGAAATCAAGGCTTCTGCCTCATGATGGAAGGCTCGAGCGATGAGGATAGAAATATTCTAGGAGGGAAATGAACATGAAACCATTAAATCAAAAATGAACAGAGATAAATGAATTTACCTGACCTTAAGTCTTCATAGTGGGATTAAACGAAAAGTACATTTCCTTAAATGGTTTCGGGAACTAAAAACTTGTGCGATTCATTAAATAGTTCAACATTTTTGGAAGATTTTAAATTATCTGTTCTATAACCAACTTAAATTTGTATCTACTTTTTTATATAAAGGTTCATATTTTCCATTGACATTGAGTTCATCAAACTCGCGCATTCTTCTTTTGTATATCCCCATAAAGAAATTTTCTGTGCTCCTGGAGCCATATTTTGTGACAACACTCAACAGATTTTCTATCGAGATTTAGTCTGGAAACTGTGCAGCCGTTTACCCTTTTGGTCGTTTTCCTGCTGGAAGGTCCTGAGATGTCAACATAGACATATTGATCCATTATTGATTTTGTTCAATGTATAAAACGCTTACTAGAAATAGCAGCTTTTTATTGTTTCCATGCTGCATGGTGAAGTGCTTCAAATTTGCTCGAGAGTTAGGATCCTGCCAATCCGCCAAGACTTAAAGAGTTCAGGAAGTTATTTTTATAGGAATAAGCTTTAAACACAGAATATTCGACATGGCAAAACCAAATGGACTGTCCACAAATTGACGGTCACTGTTGGGTAAGACTCTTTGGGAACACTGGTTACTTGATACTGCGCACATTCATCAACTTGCCCCAGAAAAGTAATCTTATTTAGTTAGTTTCTGTATTCTTGGCAGAGCTCGGAGCAACTTTTTAACTCGGTTTGCGGGATATATGTTGATCACACTGCCGTTCCCGCACCAGCTTCCTCAGTACGCTCTAGTATATTATGTGGGGACACTCTGGGTAACACGTACTGGGTAACATTTTTCCATATTATCCCAGCAGCCGTAGGCTCCTCCTGCGTTTCTTTTGTTTCTCCGCCGCGGGCGCCTTGTGCATGTGGCTCACGTAACAGACGCATACATAACGAAACTTAATTTTCATTATTTTGTTGGTTTCCCTTGCCTTCCGTCTCCGGTCTGACAAATTTCAAATTTCAGCGACACCGAGCCAGTGAAAGCCAATATATTGGACTTGAACTTTCGTATTTATTTGAATATTAACATGCTCAGATATACAGATTGGCCAATAAATATTACAAGGAAGTGGCCAGAAGAGAAGTAGCCATCTCTGTGGCTATATGTCATCATTAGTCAATCAAACGATTCGGAGGAATGAGGTTCAACGGAATATTAAACTCATGTACACTTATCTTTTGCTTGCTTTTTTGTGTTATTATAGGAGACTATTATAATGACACTAAATAAGTCTTGTCCTGGGACGACAGCTCACCTGATGTGTTGTTTGAGCTCTGATATAGGTAGATATTCTACAGACAAAATGTGTTTATTCTTTGGAGTTTCCTAGGGACTCTGGCTCCCTCAGCAGCTACGTGATTCTGTGTCGCTGTCTGTTCCCTTAATTCAATTTTCTTTCAACTCTAGCACTCGCCTTTTTTTGTAGACTGTTTCAGCAACATTTCCTTTATATAGCATTCGTCTCATGGTCGAGTTTATTATTTCGCATTTTTTCCTGCCTCTTTGCGCTCCTTTGTTTGGGTGTAAATTGCATTTACACTATTTTTTTTTTTGTATCCTTTAGGGAGATAAAATAAACGTACCTTAATGGCGCCCAACCTTATTTGGGTTAGTTAGTCCCCATCAAATGTCAAATGTTTTATCTTCTCCTCTCACTGGCGGCTGTTAAATAATTCATACATGCTTTCCACTCTCATTACGACGCCCCCTTCTGCCAGGCCAAGCCAGAAATTAAACACTTCAACAATGACACTGACATTCGCATATGGCGCTCGTTTGTTCCGTACCATGTAGTGATGGTGGTGGCACTGGCACGAAGCTGGCCTCTAGATAAATGCCTGATGGGTGCACTTTTAGCCCCTCAAATGGTAAATTGCAAAACACATTTCGTATTCTGATGTATTTTTAGATCTGAAAAGTAAGCTAGGGAGTACAATTTGTTGTATTCTTTTGATAATTTGATTTTGCATTTCCACAAAATTCCCCATACCCCATACTTTTCAGCAGATAGACTCTAGACTATTATTACAATATGATTTTCTTAAAAACAAGATAGCAGCCATCCTGTAGCCTTATAAAAAAGGAAGAACTGCCTTCTTTTGTCCATGAAATGTTGGTGCACCTAAGTGGCTTTAGTATTTTTCATGGCGCCCGAAACTTTAAGCTTAACAGACGTCCTCGTTCCTCACTTTGTGTTATCTTCTGTGAAACCACTTTCAATGTAATTAGCATAAAAGCTTATACGCATAAAGGACACTTGGCAGATTGCCTTTTCCCTACTGTTTAAAAGCGTTTTAATAAAAATGAAATGTTATTGTCCGAACTATTTTGGCTTAACCTCGGTTTGTGGTTCGCCCTTTCGCAAGTAAAAGGCAACAAACAAAAATAAATTCATAAATGGGGGAAAATATTAATCTTCTTATCCAAGAAAAGCAACCATCATCAACAGCTGTTTAAAATGAGTATCCTCCATTTAGGTAATGATTTTCCATTAACCCTTTCTTATCACCCTTAACACATTTTCCAAATGCAGATGGTTTTCAACCATTATATGGATCCTGCTTTCCTCGTTCCAAGAACATTTAGGAAAGTATATGGTAGTAGTGGGTAAATAGGGTCTAGGGGGAGGTATTTACATCTATACAGAATGGGTCCTAATTGGAAAAACTACACATTACTCCGTTGAATAATGTATAAACGATGGGATGTGTTCTGTCCCGACCACTACATCCATAACAAAAGTTAATACCATTCCTTTTTATATTGAAACATTATATAATTAAAATTTTAATTTTATGGATATTTAGTTTTCTTGTTTCTGCCTTCCTTTTTTTGTGAATAAAATGAATTTTATATACTTTAAATAATGTCAAACTGTTACCAAAATGCGGGTTTAGTCAAAATCCATTGTAATAATTTTATATACATTCTATACATGCTTTCCTAACTACATCAACTTTGAAATACTCTGATAGTCTCGAGAAGATCTGCGCCAATCAAGAAAAATAATAAAATCCGCTCTAAGCAGCCGCGACTCATCAAAAAGGTTAAATTTATAAGTAAGTATGAATTGTACAAGTTTCATTTTGTTTTTATTTTAAAATGCCCTGTAATAAATGGATATATTGTGTTTATGCAACAAATATAGAGTGTAAAGCTAAGTAAAATAGCTGCCTCAAAGGTGTATATTTAGTAAATTTAAATACATATTTATTCCTTAAAAGCTCTATTCCCTCTTATTATTTCCAGCAAAGGGCAAATATGATTTAAAAAAAAAAGAAAAATATTACCCATTAACTAGAGGGTTAATTATGTATTGATATTTCACCCAAAAGCCCTTAAAAAAATCGATCTCTTGAATTGGGACAAGTTGTTGATATTATTTATATTTTATCGATAAAAGCGATATTTTATTGACGATATTTTACAACTTCGATATATCAGAGTTTACATTTTTTTCTATATACATAAATAAGTGCGAAAATATTGTATTTCTTGCTTTTCTTCTCTATATTCTTACATCCCTAGTGTAAACATTAAAATCTCAGCGCATGAAAAATATTTTTAACACGTATACGCCCCGAGTTCCTAGGGGAACTGCTGCAAGAGTCAAGGGCTTTGGCCAAGTCTACTTCGTTATCCCTGACGCCGTCCAGACGGTTTTGACATTTTATTACCACACAAAAGCCAGCAACAACTGAAACGCACACAAAAACATAAAAGAAGAGGGTGGGTGGAATGACTCAATTTGATCCTTCGGGTGCCGTCGGCTGTGTCCTGGTCCCACGTTTTAGTTTTCGGCTCTTACTTTTTCACCTGCCATGAATTTTTTCCCCAAATATTATATATTATTTCTGGGCTTCTTTCAGCGTTGTCTGCTCGGAGAGCACGTATTGTCTATCAGACAGTTTCAATGCCTTATTAGATCTAATCAAGAGAGCAAACTTTGTTCATGGTGCGATTAAATGTGGACGTAGAAGGTCAGATGTGCGTTATAAATAAAATGGTCCGAAAGAGGAAGGAATTAAAATAGTCAACCCCAGGAAAAAAATCGATAAATTGTTTATATTGATTTTAATTAGTAACTGTAGGTTTTTAGCTTTTTTATTTAAGTTTTTGGTCTGATTAAAAATATATATAAAAATCATACATTAAATTTAATACAACTTTAAAGCATTGCTTTGCATTTTGTGTTGAGCTTCAGCAACAGAAATGTTCGTTCTGACAGAAACATAAAATATTTGTATTTCGAGTTCCGAATCTTGTATTTGTCTGGAATTGTTTGTTCTAGTGGCATTTCCGTGTGGCCGCAGGCAAAAACTTTCTGTGCTCGAACCCCTGAAACTTCAATTATGCATTAAGAGTGCCAATGGGTACATAGGAAATAGGAAACAAGGATAGCAGGGGATAGTTTGGGCTAAAAAGCTTGCCATGCTCGGACAGACAAATTATCCAAGCCTTGGCAGGATGTTTGTGCCAGGATAACATCAAGCGCAAAACCAATCCGCTCCTCTTAACCACCCCTCGTACAGCTCAGGATTACTGGACGCTGGTCCTGGTCTCTCCGTTCTGTTGGCATTTGCATTTGCATATGCTATACATATATGGCAAAGAGTAAATGGGGGAAAGGGGAGGAAACGAGGCGAACATGGCATACCAAAAATATAGCAAATTGCTTTGCTTTGGCGCTTAGTTTGCTCTTATTATATGAAAATTTGCTAAACGCCAATTGAATAGTAATAATATTGCCACTGTGGGAGGCGGGAGTGTGCTGTGGCTCAGCCTGATGAAATTATCTATGCTAATGCTAACTGATTTTCCCCGGCGGATAATTGAAATCTAATTGTATTAAATGTATGCTTTTTTCTTTGGTAAATTTTAAAGTTATTCCTAAAATAAAGTGTAAGCTTTATTATTTCACACGCACGGAAAAAGGCAAGGACCTCCTCTTCTCCTGCTGATTCCGCATTCAAGTGAGCTGCTCCTGCCGAGTCCTTGCTCGTAAGCCAGCAGTCTATGTGTGTGTTACCGCAAAATTGCATTGCGGTTGGTCTAAGCCCAGAGGAACATAATTCTGCATATATATAGCCAGAGGCCAGGACATCATCTGCATTCTCCCTTGTTCCGGAGCCATAGAAATCCAACTGCCTCTGTGTGATGATAAATATTTTCATTGAACGTATGATTTTCACACATTTTCCTTCTTTTGAAAAGCGGTCTGGTTCGGTGCTCCCCTTTCTGACAGCTACATATCTCCCTTAAGCCTTATATCCTGGTTCGTTGTTAAGCGTTGCTACTGCACAATTGCTGCACTCAGAGAAAATATTTGTCTTGGATTTTGGAAAATATTGAGTTCTTGTACGGGCAAGTGTAGGGAACTAGTTGCCATTAGCTGAGCTTATTCGTCATCGAAAGCCGGCCGGAAGTATGAAGCATTCGATTTGCGGCAATATCAACGTGCGGCGCCACATTGACGAACGTTTCCACTATAAGGCTTCATAGTTTCAGGTTTAATTACCGTCGACAATCCACCACACCCCTGGGCACGCACACAATCTGCCCTAGCTGTCCTGCGCTCTGGGGGAGGATTTCTACTTCACCTGCATGTTGGCGGCTAATAAACTAAATTGCTATTGGCCATAAAACAATCTTGGAACCAAGGGGGGGGGGGGACGGAATAATACGAATAATATGAGTAGTTTGCCCTCGAAAGTACCCGTGAACTTCAGCATGTAGGCAGTTATATGGCACTAAATATTTATTATCGGTACGAAATCGAATTGTTTTTTTGAACACTGCAAGTTATCGATTATCTGTTTAATATATATCGGACTCTGCCAAAAAAGAGCCTAAATAAATATAATATTTATTTTAATATTTAAATTTATCATACAATTAAACTTATGTCTATGTTTATTACCTAGAAATTTAAGTAAAATTTTCAGGACATTATAATATAACTAAGTTGGTAGCTTCACTGTTGCTTCTTGGGATGATATACATTTCAGGACTTGTGATATACAAGTATCAAACATTATATAACGGTATCGAATTAAAAGAAAACTTTAAAGTAGTAAAAAACTTTTGGTGACTTATTTTGTCTTTGTGTATAAACATTTTACGGTAATTTACCAACATTTCTAGCCGGCTTTCTGCACAGTTTTCCGACCTCCCCAAGCATTTCATCTTTATTTCCTTTGTGTACCCACCAAAACCGGCGACACATTCAACAGAAATTAAGTTTTCAGTCTTGGGGCGTAGCTCGTGTAAATTCCTTCAGCTTTCACATTTTTTTTTTGTGATCCCCTTTTACTTCCGTTTATGGCAGAGGAAACATCAACAACAACAGCATATAAATGGATGCTATTGTTCCGTTTTCTTCATTTAGACGCCTGTAGTGTACTTAAATTTGTCACTCTGTTTTGCGTATCCTTCCCCGTTTTGTCCTTAATAATGCCCCACACGTGCTTACATTCGTCAGAAATAATTCTGTACTTTGGCAAAATGCGGGCTGCTTTGTTGCTAATTTCGTTTCAACTGCTGAATGTAGGAAATAATACAACTTGCTTACTTGTGTTCTTTGCTTTGTTGTTTGGTTTGATACTGTTATTAGCTGCCAGCAGTGCGAACTACGCGCTGTGAGCGAATGGGGCGGATTTCCCCTATAAACAGGATTGTTTGCCCAGCCGGCAAGTTTGTTGGCTTCCCTTGTGGTTACGAGGGCATTGACGCTATGTTTTCGTTGCTGTGTAAAGATAAAGCTTTAAAAATTTTAAGGGCATTATTTTAAGAATTATTTGTTTAATGAAATTGAAGACATCGCAAAAGTACCTTGCTATCGGAAAGTATGCAATACATTTTTTGTTGGATTAAAGTACAAGGAAGCCGGCTCTCAAATCCTTAAATCGCACCCGCTTTTAAAAATAGGACTAAATCCGATAATAATCCGACTCTTTCGAGGGCTCACTTAACGTCATTTTGAAATCCATCTAAAACCAAAGAAAAGCCGGCAAGCAAATGTGAAATGGAGCAAAGAGAACTGCGCAAACTATTGGAAAATCAATAGTGCTATGACCTTTTCCATAAAAACCAACTATTTCAAGTATGTATGCATTTACAGCCAAGTTTGGTGGATGTAGTTGTAAAGCGCATAGAGCGAAATTCCCAAGGAGAAACACTGCAGTGGCAAAGAGGAGACTTGATAACTTAAATTTGTTTTTAGGCCTTCGACAGACTTTTCATGCTGGCAGGTTTTTATCGCAAAAATAAACACTTCATGACACTACGTCGTTTGCAGTTGTCGAACCGGATGGATACCTGCATGTGCATAACTACAGATATATGTATATATATGTATGCTACTTTTCTTCCTATTTGATTATGTCTAGCCTGAGTCAAAACTTGCCCGGTCACGTGTAGAAAGGCAATGCAATAAAGGCGTCTTAAAAACGGCAGGAAGTTTCTTCTGCCATTTGGTTACGTACCTGTCTGGAGCGGAATAGGCCACACGGCATAAAAAACCAAAAGATAAGTTGGTTTTTTTCTGAAAAATGGGTTTATAAAAATATGTATTTTAAGCAGTTTTAAGATTTTTGGTAAATTAATTTAAAATTAGTAAGTTTTTAGATGTTTATCTAAGATACTACCTAAGTCACTAGTCCAGCTACTCCCTTATGACAAATTTATAAAGTTAAAGTAGACTTAATATAATGTAATGTATAACTATTCTTAATTACAGTATATAATCTGCAAATCATCTACTCACTTTTTGGTTTATCTTGCTAACAATTGATTTATTTTTTATTCTCTTTACAGGTAAGTTTCTGCAACTAAAGGTTTAAAACATTATACCCCTTAACAGCAGCTGGAAACCCATAAAAACTGAATAAAAGAGCGCTGTCGGTGGTGCCTAGTTGTATGTAATAAACTTTCTTCTCAAGTTTTGTTTTTAAGAAAAATTAGATCAAAACCTTCATTAACAACTTATACTTCTTGGTGATCTTAGCAAAACATTATTATATGTTTAAAACGACACATATTTCTTTATTATGGTGTTTTTCATGCTTGAATAGCGATTTCTATGAACTATTAGTACTGCTTGGGGGTATAGCACCGAAGATCGGTAGACTGAAGTGATTAAAACTGTAATTTACTTAACCTTTAAGATCCGTTATTGTTTAGGAATAGATCTACTAGGACCTCTGCTATGAAGCTAATAGTGAATTTCTAAGCTTCTTGGATATCTTTCCCTTGTTTTGGCCATATTGTTCTTCTCAACTGGCAACCGAATGCAGTTAAGCGCCACAAATCGACTTGCTTCAAGGCGGGGCCGACAAAAAGGGCTGAAGGATGTTGAGAGTGCTTTTTTTTTTTTTTTGCCAGCCAGACGTAAAACTGTCGCCAAAAACTAGCAAAAACAAGAACGAGTTACCCTAAAAGCGACAGCAGCCACCGTTTGATATTGGCTTTGCAGTGCATGCCAAAAAGGACACGCTACGCGACAAAAATTGAAACTACATTTAGCTTGGACAACAACGTTGCAGAAACGGCCCAAGGCATACATGATTCATTTTTTGTGTCGCTTGGTTGTAGTCCGTTGCCGGCATCACAGTTGCAAAGTCCTTCACTTCGCTCAGTTGCTCTGTTCGTTCAGTTGGCAAATTCCTGCGCGTCAACAGTTTAGTGGAAGAGGAAAAAAGTCTAAGAGCTAAAAGGATTAAACAATTTGTCTGCCTAGTTCGGCACTAAATAAGCACTGTTTCCGGTTTCCTGTTATCCAAAATGGTGGCCATCACTTTGAGCTTGAATAGTAAGTAAAGTCGTTAAACAGACATCGATCTAACTGCTCTGCTGCACAACGGATGTAATAGTATAAATTTCAATCCTGCTGGAATTTGCAAAGCAAATTATCTTGGTTGGCACATTTTAATTAAACCTTCGAGCGAAGAGCATAACTTGCGTGGTACGACCAATAAACTTTCTGCCTTGATACATTCCCCAAAAATGGTGATAATGAGGTGGAAGTCGTCCTGGCACCACACCCTTGCATCCCCCATTTACAAGTGCTGACTCAGACGAATAAAGCAATTAAATATAAATTAAAATGCTTTTATGAATATTATGCAAGAGGCAACAGAAGAAAGCTCTTATAGTTTTTGCTCTTATGAGCGCACCAGAGTTTTATTGAAAAGTTTTTATGCTAAAAGATCCACTTAAATTCATAAAGTTGAAATTTGGCTTTACACATATTTACATATGAAGGTTCTTACAAAAAAAAGTTGTTCAAAAACTTTTCTTTTAAATTCCTATCTCGTTAAGTGTAAAACTTGTGCAGTGCTGGGGATAATGAATTAATAATATTAAAAATGAAAAAAGGCTGATGTTTTCTAGCTGATTTACAAATTCAATCTCTAAAAATAATAACAATAATTCGCTACTAACGTGTATGTACAATGTTCACACTTTTGATTCCCAGGTATATTAAATCATTTATTCAACTACCCCCATAGGATCAATTTTGGATGTTATTGCGAACCAAAAGCCTGAATGATCTGAATTGGCACACGTTATGGTCAGGATTTTTAATTAAATATGCGAAATGTCAACGGCTCATTTTATTTCCACTTTTGTGAGCAAATGGCAAAACTCTCTTTCTTGCTTTCTCTGCCGGAAAAAGGTGCAAAATATTTTAATTGAGGTCAACAATTTGCGCCTTGGTGTGTCTGAATGTGGACGGATTTTATGTTGCTGCTCATACTGGTACTCGTTGAGTACAGAGGGGTTTTTACTAAATGTATGGAATGAGCCCTGTTAGGTATGTTTGATGTACAAACATTCCATAAATGCTTTGAAAAAATGGAGGCAAAGTGTGAAAATTGTGCATATCCACTATATGTTAATTTCAACTAAACACCATTGAAATTTAATCTGTTTCTATTAGCATTTAGTTCTCTTTTTCTTTTAAGAAAAGTGGCTATTTTAGCCTTCTTACGCTGGTTTTTACCACCGTTTATTTTTTGTATTTCGATGAAACTTGTGATATGTTCTCATCCCAAACAAATTAATGAAACAAGAAGGTTTTTTGTTTTACAATCAAGTAAATGGGAGTATTTTACTAATTTTTCCACTGCAGACTTGCAATATGCAGTCCTGGTTGAAATGGCTTGTTTTCTAGGAATTTTTGTTAAAATCAAAACAAACATTGCAAAATTTACAAAGGGAATAAACAAAATATTCCCTTACAAAAATGTCTATAACGCTCTGATTTATTAATCAGGCGAAACTTTAAAGTAAATTCACATTATTCGACCAGTTAACAATCCAAAATATCAACGTGCAAGACTCCCTAATTTCTTGGGATTTTTGCGAATAGGAGTTGGCAGCGCCGGTTTAGAAGAATTACGAACTTGTGCGCACAAAACTTGGCTGTCAACGGACGTTTTTTTTTAATTGAAGAATATATTCAAGCTTTTTTAAGGCTTATTCCGAGACATGTAAGTTTAATAAAATACATCTAACGAAACACTTTACAAGGCTGGTTCAGAGCTTTCTCTTTTTTGCCGGCTTCATGTGAGTCTTCTTCACAAATAAACGCATCGCATTTCGTAAACACAAATTCTGCAAAAGGGCGTCCATTTTCCGGAACACTGCAATGACAACCAGCACGTGTTTTTCGGATCTTCTTGCTAAAATTTGTCAAGCTTAAAAGAGCTGCTGCCGCCATCCAGTTATTTAGATAGCTTCATAAACCTTTACCTGTACCCTTCCCTCCTCCCCAGCGAAATGGCCAGCTTGCAAATACCACCAGAGCGCCACTTTGGGTTCGAATGCTGCAACTGCACTGTGGCCAACTTTCCGGGGCGCCGCTACAGCTGCGGAGTGTGCCCAGGGTACAACTTGTGCGGCGATTGCTTTGACACCAATCTTGTCCCGGAAGATGACCACCATCTGTACTACCATCCGATGAAGGTACATTATACCCGAGCCGCGTTCCAGCTGTACTTTCAGGGCGAGACCTACTCCGCTGACAGTCCCTCGTTCCAGAGCTACAAGTGTGCCTTGTGTGAACTCCGAGGCCTTACTAGCGGCGCCCTGTACAAGCACCTCTCGGAGGTTCATCTTACCCATCCGGACTACGATGAATACGCCGAACTGGTGAGCGCCTATAACGAGACGGAACGAATGAGCCCTGCAGAATTGCGGCAGAACAGGGAACTGGGCTTGCAAGAGCGGTTGATTGAATTTGTTTTGTCACCGGAACAGTCAGGGCGCAGTCATGGCTTGAGCCTGGCTCAATTGCTGGTGCAGATGAAAAGGCTTAGCATAACTGCCCCAGAGTTTCCACATCTCTGTGTGCGGATCATGAAGCGGGCCCATTGGCTTCAAGCCCAGCAGAAAGATGGGGAGATGGAAAAGGCTGTGCAAAAATACGTCAGTCAAATTGAGCACGAGGTGGCCACCGGTCTTTGCGAGCGCCGTCTGCGACTTGATCGCGAAGCTACCGCATCCGTGCGCCTAAATCAAAGGAATGGCGCAACGAGCATTGTTCCAGCTTCCAATGGACCAGTGGGAATGCATACCGCTGCCACACCCACAGCCTTGGTGACCAATCGCACACTCTACCTTAACGCTTTGCGTGAGCTGGAGGCCATGGATGGAAACGAAGACACTGCTATGCCGTGCGTGGTGGGACCTGGTAAATATCGCCAAGCCCTGCTGTCATCGAAGCCACCGAAGGTTTCTCAAGATACTCAGGAAGACCAGCAGGAGCAAAATAAGATTCCTGACAATGAGCGCTTCCTCTGCTCCCAATTCTTAGTGGACAGAAAACCACCACCAAACCGCAGCCGCGTCGTCATCAAGCAGCTCCAGGCGAACTTCGTTGAGGCCATACTCTGTTCGATGCTGGCGGACGAAGAGCTCATCCCATTGCCAATGAAGCCGTTGTGCTTAGATGCTAAAAAGACCCAGCTAATGAATACGAAAAGATTTTATTTCCCTTTGTTGAAACTACAGACAGAAAAAAAGATTTCGCCAATGGAGCAGCCATTCATGAAGGAAATGTTTCGGTTTTACAAGGGTCTCGACAAATACAAGGCCAAGATGGATAAACCGAACGAAAGTTTTTCGACAGATGAGAATGGTGCTGAATCGTCACTCATAAACTCCGATTCGAACTCAAACGGGGACTTTGGTGTTGGCAGTGGCATGCTGGGAAACGGGAATGAATCGCTTTCGACAGTCAATCCAGAAATCCAAGAGCCTGGTAGATTGGACTCTGAGCTTTTGGAATTAAACATGGCCCGTATCATTGAGGGCATCGGTGCTATCATGGACGAGAACGATGGTTTTTGAACAAATGCGCAGTAACGAACTAAATGAAGGCATTTATTTATAATTACAAAAATTATAATAAAAACATTAAATGCCACAAAAATCAGATAGAACTGCCGTAAAATTTTAATTGGGGAAAAATGAATTTCAAAGACAGGTCTATCTCACATTTTCCCTTATTTGAAATCAAAGTTACCAGAGCTTTTTCAGTTCCACCAGCCGGTGCTCTGTTGTGTTTATATAATCTAAAGTATTCGCTCGATATTAGTCGTTACAAAAGCTAGCCAGAAAAAATATTGATCGGAGTATCCAGTATCCCAGTTTTCTGTTTGTGTTTTTTTTGTATTTATTTGGATCCACTCCCAGTACGCGGTTGTAGAGCAAAATGGCTTCCAATTTGGCGGCGATGCATCGAAAGTGCCTAAGCTGCTTGGCCGAGGGAGACCTGGGTCGCCGATACGAGTGCGTTTTGTGCGGATCGGAGGTCATTTATTGCGGCCGTTGCTTCGACGAGGGCCGCAACAGACCGACGGACGGCCACAAATACTATCATCCCATGAAGGCCATTTACAATCAGGCCCATTTCGAGCTGTTCTTCAGCGGGGAAACTCTGGTGAATGGCGAAGCTCCGCAGAGCTATAAGTGTCCTTTCTGCGATGAGATGGGCTTCACCGGCGAGGAGTTGCAAGTACATGTGGCAATGAAGCATGGCGATCATGCGGATGGCCAAGCCCTGCTTGCCATTCTGCTGGCCATGAACCGGTCAGAGTCAGCAGGCAAGAAATTCACGGGGGAAAGCAATGTGGGTGAGTGTACAACTGCAACAGGGGCAGTAGAAGAGTTAGGGAATACGTCAGAATGTCTTTTGCCTTCCTGAAACATGCGTACATATAGGAATTATGTCTATTCACGTATCTCCGTTGTTTCTAAAACCGTAAAAAAGGTGGGATAGGGGTACATATATGAGAAAAATGTTTATATTTTCGAGGAACCATTTGATTTCTCATTCCCTGCATTGCAAACCTATGACTAATATCATCATATCCTCTGCAAGGGAATAACAAACTGCAAAAATGACGTCACTCTACTCAGATGGGGGGAGAAAAAAGCTGAGCTAAGGGTAACAACAACCAGATACGACCGTCCACCCTCAACCGCAACTATCCAAGGCGGCACCCCAATGCACAAATATTGAATTACTGTAACCAAGCCTCCTTCTCTCCTTTTGTTTTTCGCCACACAGCCACTGAAATTCGCTGCCAGGAGAAGTCTCGAGGAGGCCTTAGCTATGAGGTCATCCTGGCCGAGCCGGCACCCAATGTGGCCGTGCCTAAGCGTCCGGTCACCCCCGGCAAGAACGTCAGCGTGGAGGAGATTGAGCAAAAGCTAAAGGCCGCCGAAGAGCGTCGCATTGTAAGTAGATATAAACGAATCTCTGTTATCCACTTTCGATTTTAGCGCCAGTTGGGCTTTATAAAGTTCTAGCTTTTTCTTATCTCAAAACAGTTTTGCATTTAGAAATAATAACGAAATATCATGTTACGTTATCTTTTGCAGTCTCTGGAGGCCAAGAAAATGGCCGATATATCCAGTAAGCTGGCCAAGGTTGAGGAGGCCACTCGCAAAAAGGATGAAATCACTAATGAGTTCATCACTCAGACCAAGGAGCAGCTGGAGTCCAAAATGGAGCAGCATGTGGAGAAGAGAGAAGCCATTATTAGCGATATGAAGGAAAAACTAAAGGTATATTGCATATTTTTTACCTTTGCCATTAAAAATAATTTGTTTTCCTGCAGATCCATGCCCAGGAGATAGAGAAGACGCGTGAGACTTTAGAGCAGCAGAAGGCCAATGAGCAAAAGGCCATCGAGGAGAAGTTAAAAATTGCCCAGTCGCTGCGCGATGAGAATATCAAGAAAATGTTGGATCGTCTAAAGGAGCATGTGAGTGTCTGCAAAAAATGCAATGTCTATATAAATGATTAGGAATTTACTAGTTTTTTTTTATACAATGGAAGGGATATTTTCGCTATTTATTTATTATTGTCTTACCTTCGACTACTTCATTTGCATCAGCCATTAATACATGTAAATCCCCCAAATAAAAGTCAAAAATAATCATTTTTCGTTTACATTATAAACATGAAATTGTATGTGGTATATTCTAGATGTAAATATTTGTGTTTGATCTCATGTACATATCATTTATTTGGTTTCATTTCTCTTATATCCTCTCATTTAGAACACAATCAAAATTGCCGAAATCAAATCGCAGAACGATCAATTGGAATGTCAAAAGCTCGAGGAGAAGGCACGCCTCTATGAGAACAAATTGTTCGCCGCCGAACTGAAGCGTGAACAGGAATTACAGAAAAAAATTGATAAAGTTCAAAAACTAGTACGTTTCTGACCACAAAATTAAGCCTTATCCTTGGACTATCCTTTTATTAGCAGACGTAGTTGCATTAGCTGCAAATTAATTCCCACCTTACTCTTTTTTATTATTTTTTGCAGGAGCGTCGCGCCGAGTTGGTGCGCCAGAACAAGGCTCAGGCCCAGGATATGGACGGCCAGCAGAGCCCCATTGCCTCCTCCGGTTAGAGTGCAAGATGCCATGCACCGCGAGCTATGCAGAGCATGGATCGACATTACTACTAATGCAAATAAAAGCAACTACGACAGAAACAACAGCAACAACAACAACCACACTGCATACACAGGCATATTTCTCAAACAAAAACAAAAAAAAAACTTAAAAAGAACAAACAACATTTAAGCAGAAACCAATAAGCTTCAAAAAAAATTTCAAGTATTATAAAAAAAAAGAGAAATGGAAAGGCGACGAGTGGAAAGGCTCAAGACTCCGAAAAGCGTGCAGGGAGTCACGAACATCAAAAGGAAAAGCAACAAAAACTATTGCATACGGCAAATTAATGCAAAATACATTTATTAAAGGAAATTTACACTAAACAGAAAAAAAAAAGCCTGGTGAAAAAATCAAGCGCAGGCCATTTAATTTTTAATTCGCTTTAAATTTACCGGTTTTTTGTTTTCTTTTTTTAAAGTTACGAACTTTATAGCTTTTACTTTGTTTTACATTTTGAAATTTGCAGTTCCTTTTTGCTTTATTGATCGTTGCTATTATAAATGTATTTTGAAATAATTTGCTCGAAACCCCAACAGCCATGTGTACTTGAAATGTAATTGCCTCTTTAAATTGTAGTTGCATTGCTTTTGCAAGAAAATCATTTTCAATGGATCTTTCTTTTTTATAAAGTATATGTATAATTTAATTTATTAATTTTCACAAAATAAAAAGAATAACAATCAAAAAACGCAAACGTAACGTATATATTTTTTATGTGTTCGCATTTTGTATCTACACATAAATGCATAAGTGTCAAGCTGAGGAAATACATAAGGAATGCTTATATAAAATTAAATAAAAACGGGAAAATTGAAAAAAAGATACTACACAAAAGGCATTTTTGTTTTATTTACAAAAAGCATTAACAATTAGGCATTAATATTAATAAACAAACAAAACACGATACAATAAAAAATACTTACAAACATATTTCGTATATGTAAAAATATATGAAAATGCATATTTTGTCTAACGTCAAGTATTTAGAAAAAGGCGAGGCGAGGCGAGGATTTTTGGCCTCGGTATTATGGGTTAATTCAAAATTAGTGGGGAATAAGTTGAAGAAACAAGCAAGACGAACATTTAGGCAAAATTTTTGACGCAAGACCTGAGAGTACTTTCGTTTTCATTTCGCCACCCGAAGACTCTGCCAGGCTAGCTTAAGCTTATATCTCTTAAACCATATAAATTGTGTATTCGTGTAAAACTACATATGGCTACTACAAATGAATAACCCCACGCAAACTGCTCTCCCAATAAAAAATATATTACGACATTCGCAACACAACACAAACTCTACACGCACAGGCACAAACAACAACTCTACCCAAGACATGTGAAAGCTTTCCCAAAAACCTTTAAGAAAAAAGAGAAAAATAAAAGGTAAACCATTGCAAGTAAATCAATACAATTGATAAAATGCTTCGATATTTACTCAATTTACTATGTATTTATATATAATCAAATGCAATATTTAAGCCGATGGAAACTTTTGTATGCAAAATGAAAACGTTTGTGTTTACATTTACCACATAACCCAAAAAAAATTCGATTGCTTACGAAAACTTGATTTTTAAGTTGCTTGCATAACATTAATTAAGATTACATAAGCAACCAACAAATAAATGATCATATAAGCAAGCAAAAACTCTTATAATAAATGTATAATAAAAGTGCATAATACAAATAAATGAGATATTTATAATTGGTATATAAATCATTTGTAATTTTAATTTAAAAACTTTTTTGGTGGCTTTTAGTTAGATTTTCGACCAGTATAATTTGGGGTAAAATATAAGCTTAATTTCATATATTCAATGACAAAGGAAAGTTTATTATTAATTCGTACTGAATAAATTGTGAGGCGAAACTAATTAGTTCCCTGAAACCGAGCTAAGCGAAAAGGTAAGTAATTTGTAATTTACGATTTTAACTTTTTAAAAAACTCACGGCTTTATCTTATATGTATCACAAGGAAAAATAAAATTATTTTATAAAATGTCAGATTTTAGGATATTTGCCATTAATATTTATTAAATTATATTTATAATATTTTAGAGGTTGTGCAAAGTCTGTGTAAAATGACGGAATAATTGTTTATTTAGAAATTTCAGAAAGGGTATTGCAAAGTGGAGTATCACAAAGCTTAAGGGGGATTCCCCCAAACTACTGAATGATAATACCGACATCTGGTAACGCTGGTCGCTAATGAACGCGCATGTCCGTCAAATTAGCGTCGGTGAGTTAGCGTCGAAATGGAACGGTGGGAAATGGAACACGGAGCAGGTTTTTTATTTTTTAATAATTTCGTTATTAAGGCACTAATTCGAACAAAATAAAGTACCGACATGTTGAGAATTAAATTTACTATTGATTTATTTTGGGTTTGGGCAGTTTTGAGCAACGCTGGTACCTAAATTTTCCATTGGAAAAATCGAGTCCCCACCTTTTTCAAGATTTCGCACCCCCACAGAGGATGTACCGCTAAGCACGGTAAGCCAGGTTTTGGGGCACATATTCAAGTATAATCTCAGAAAGTTTCATTAAAATCCTAACGACAGTTTTTGAGCAAATCGCTCAACAGTGGCCAAACCTATGGTTCCCCTCCATACAAAAACCGGCAGCAAAAGTTTAAGGTCGCCAAGCTTAGCTCTCAGAGGATGTACCACTATAACTGGCATATGGGCATATTGGGGAGCGAAAATAGAATATTTGGTGAAAATTTTATTAAAAACAAAACGACAGATTTTGAGAAAATCGCTTTACAGTTTTCCATTCAAAATGGCTGTTAGGAAGGCGCGAACTCCGGAACTGGAACCGGTCGTGAGCCAGTGGTTCAGCGCGCCACAGAACCGAACTAACTTTTAATAAATCGATTAATCCCCGCCAAAAAATATTTCCATTGACAATTTGAACAATTGTGTTAATTATGAATGCCCAATAAACGACATTGTCATTCTAAGCAATTTGGTAGGTGTTTTATCAAATTCCGTTCAGTCGTTCAGAAGAAAACGTCAATTTTTCATTTATTTACTTTTATGTAAGCAAAGTAAACCACCGATCGCCAAACGTGTGACGTCACACAACCCATGTTTCTCACCAATTGAATGCGCCAACCATGTTTTCGACGCTAACTTTTAATTAATTATTACAGATCTCACAGAGGATGTACCAACATGCACGGTATATCAAACGAATGCAAACATTAATTATGATTTTCTATATATATTTGAACGAGATCCTAACGACAGATTTAGAGAAATTCCAGTGTTTCTCTTCTGCAGGAAAATGGTAAGCACTTTTCGACGCTAACTTTTAATTACTTATTATAACTCTCACAAAGGATGTACCAACATGCACGGTATATCAAACGAAAGGGAACATTAATTAGGATTTTCTGTATTAATTTGAATAAGATCCTAACGACAGATTTTGAGAAATTCGTGTTTCTCTTCTGAAGAACAAATGGTAAGCACTTTTCCCAAACCGGTATGAGAACCGCATGGCGGCGCGGTATTTTCGACGCTAACTTCTAATTAATTATTACAACTCTCACAGAGGATGTACCAACATGCACGGTATATCAAACGAAAGGAAACATTAATTGGGATTTTCTGTATTAATTTGAACAAGATCGTAACGACAGATTTTGAGAAATTCAAGTGTTTCTCTTCTGAAGGAAGTACGGCAAGCTCTTTTCCCAAACCGGTATAAGAACCGCATGGCAGCGCGGTATTTTCGACGCTAACTTTTAATTAATAATTACAACTCTCACAGAGGATGTACCAACATGCACGGTACATCAAACGAATGGGAAAATTAATTCTGATTTTCTATATTAATTTGATCAAGATCCTAACGACAGATTTTGAGAAATTCACGTGTTTCTCTTATTTTCATAACACTGATTTTATATCGATGGGAGCGCTACGCCCTATCGATGAATCCCCGCCAGAAAATATTTCTATTGACAATTTGAACAATTGTGTTAATTATGAATGCCCAATAAACGACATTGTCATTCTAAGCAATTTGGTAGGTGTTTTATCAAATTCCGTTCAGTCGTTCAGGAGAAAACACCTTTTTTCTATTTATTTACATATATATACCAAGCGAATAATATATGTATACGGCAGCCCTGGCTGCCTATATATAATTAAATTTGATTTTATCTTTTGGATACGACTTATGCAAAGGGAAGATTGTTTCATAAACGACATCGTTTTTCTAAACATTTTAATCCATATTTCATCAAAATCCGTTCAGTCGTTTAGCAGAAAATCCATTTTTCTTGTTTTTTCGATTATTATTTAGGTACAAGTAGCGTTTTTTTTTTGCTTGTACCAACAAACACTGTACACTAAGTCACAGCGAAAATTCTGAATAAATTTTGGTAAAAATATCCAAACGTTTAAGCCAGTAGTTGTTAAGAAAATTAGTTTTTAAGATCCAATTGTATTCATAGGCTTCTGCAGCCCTGGCTGATCGACAAGTGTAATCGTCGAAGGTCTGGCAACATTCCAAAACTCCTGTTGCCGCGAGAAGAAGCTAATAATAATAATAACTTAAATTAAAACTTAAAAAACAGTAGAATTGTTGCGGAAAGATAAAACCAAGTTATTAGCTTCTTCTCGCGGCAACAGGAGTTTTGGAATGTTGCCAGACCTTCGACGATTACACTTGTCGATCAGCCAGGGCTGCAGAAGCCTATGAATACAATTGGATCTTAAAAACTAATTTTCTTAACAACTACTGGCTTAAACGTTTGGATATTTTTACCAAAATTTATTCAGAATTTTCGCTGTGACTTAGTGTACAGTGTTTGTTGGTACAAGCAAAAAAAAACGCTACTTGTACCTAAATAATAATCGAAAAAACAAGAAAAATGGATTTTCTGCTAAACGACTGAACGGATTTTGATGAAATATGGATTAAAATGTTTAGAAAAACGATGTCGTTTATGAAACAATCTTCCCTTTGCATAAGTCGTATCCAAAAGATAAAATCAAATTTAATTATATATAGGCAGCCAGGGCTGCCGTATACATATATTATTCGCTTGGTATATATATGTAAATAAATAGAAAAAAGGTGTTTTCTCCTGAACGACTGAACGGAATTTGATAAAACACCTACCAAATTGCTTAGAATGACAATGTCGTTTATTGGGCATTCATAATTAACACAATTGTTCAAATTGTCAATAGAAATATTTTCTGGCGGGGATTCATCGATAGGGCGTAGCGCTCCCATCGATATAAAATCAGTGTTATGAAAATAAGAGAAACACGTGAATTTCTCAAAATCTGTCGTTAGGATCTTGATCAAATTAATATAGAAAATCAGAATTAATTTTCCCATTCGTTTGATGTACCGTGCATGTTGGTACATCCTCTGTGAGAGTTGTAATTATTAATTAAAAGTTAGCGTCGAAAATACCGCGCTGCCATGCGGTTCTTATACCGGTTTGGGAAAAGAGCTTGCCGTACTTCCTTCAGAAGAGAAACACTTGAATTTCTCAAAATCTGTCGTTACGATCTTGTTCAAATTAATACAGAAAATCCCAATTAATGTTTCCTTTCGTTTGATATACCGTGCATGTTGGTACATCCTCTGTGAGAGTTGTAATAATTAATTAGAAGTTAGCGTCGAAAATACCGCGCCGCCATGCGGTTCTCATACCGGTTTGGGAAAAGTGCTTACCATTTGTTCTTCAGAAGAGAAACACGAATTTCTCAAAATCTGTCGTTAGGATCTTATTCAAATTAATACAGAAAATCCTAATTAATGTTCCCTTTCGTTTGATATACCGTGCATGTTGGTACATCCTTTGTGAGAGTTATAATAAGTAATTAAAAGTTAGCGTCGAAAAGTGCTTACCATTTTCCTGCAGAAGAGAAACACTGGAATTTCTCTAAATCTGTCGTTAGGATCTCGTTCAAATATATATAGAAAATCATAATTAATGTTTGCATTCGTTTGATATACCGTGCATGTTGGTACATCCTCTGTGAGATCTGTAATAATTAATTAAAAGTTAGCGTCGAAAACATGGTTGGCGCATTCAATTGGTGAGAAACATGGGTTGTGTGACGTCACACGTTTGGCGATCGGTGGTTTACTTTGCTTACATAAAAGTAAATAAATGAAAAATTGACGTTTTCTTCTGAACGACTGAACGGAATTTGATAAAACACCTACCAAATTGCTTAGAATGACAATGTCGTTTATTGGGCATTCATAATTAACACAATTGTTCAAATTGTCAATGGAAATATTTTTTGGCGGGGATTAATCGATTTATTAAAAGTTAGTTCGGTTCTGTGGCGCGCTGAACCACTGGCTCACGACCGGTTCCAGTTCCGGAGTTCGCGCCTTCCTAACAGCCATTTTGAATGGAAAACTGTAAAGCGATTTTCTCAAAATCTGTCGTTTTGTTTTTAATAAAATTTTCACCAAATATTCTATTTTCGCTCCCCAATATGCCCATATGCCAGTTATAGTGGTACATCCTCTGAGAGCTAAGCTTGGCGACCTTAAACTTTTGCTGCCGGTTTTTGTATGGAGGGGAACCATAGGTTTGGCCACTGTTGAGCGATTTGCTCAAAAACTGTCGTTAGGATTTTAATGAAACTTTCTGAGATTATACTTGAATATGTGCCCCAAAACCTGGCTTACCGTGCTTAGCGGTACATCCTATGTGGGGGTGCGAAATCTTGAAAAAGGTGGGGACTCGATTTTTCCAATGGAAAATTTAGGTACCAGCGTTGCTCAAAACTGCCCAAACCCAAAATAAATCAATAGTAAATTTAATTCTCAACATGTCGGTACTTTATTTTGTTCGAATTAGTGCCTTAATAACGAAATTATTAAAAAATAAAAAACCTGCTCCGTGTTCCATTTCCCACCGTTCCATTTCGACGCTAACTCACCGACGCTAATTTGACGGACATTGAACGCGCGGTCTGGTAGACCGCTTACTCATGAACGTAAAATCTGGCAACGCCAAGTTTCAGTATTTCCCTGTTGGTATTTTCCGGGCAATGCCCCGCGGTCACACTACGCCTGATAAATTCCAACGGATTGTGAATCACAAAATAAAAATTAAGTAAAAAGTGCACAACAGACAACACACACCTACCTTTACACACACGACACAATGGCCGCCACCCTCAAGCCCTACCTGACCGCCGTGCGCCACTCGCTGACGGCGGCCATGTGCCTGCAAGACTTCCCCTCCCAGGTGGTCGAGCGGCACAACAAGCCGGAGGTGGAGATCTGCTCCAGCAAGGAGCTGGTTCTCACGCCCGTCGTCGTGTCCCGGAACGAGCGCGAGAAGGTGCTGATCGAGCCCTCGATCAACTCGGTGCGCGTTAGCATTGCGGTGAAGCAGGCGGACGAGATCGAGCGCATCCTATGCCACAAGTTCACCCGATTCATGATGCGCCGCGCCGAATCCTTCATCATTCTGCGCCGCAAGCCCATCGAGGGGTACGACATCAGCTTCCTGATCACCAACTTCCACACGGAGCAGATGTACAAGCACAAGCTGGTGGACTTTGTCATCAGCTTCATGGAGGAGATCGACAAGGAGATCAGCGAGATGAAGCTGGCGGTCAATGCCAGGGCTCGCACCTGTGCCGAGGAGTTCCTCAAGCGCTTCTAGGTAAGTCTTTCCGGCTTCTGGAGATATTTACTAAAACTTAAAACTACATTTCAGGTCAATGGGCGGCTTGCTACGACGCATTTAGTATTTCCATATCGGATTCAAGAATAAAGACGGCTTTTTTATTATGTATTTTACTCAAAATGTATCGTGCTCAATTGGGAGCACTTGGGCCGACCCACCACATAACCACCGAGTTCTCATACATCACTTCCCGATCCGGCCGCAGATTATCCTCTTCTGGAGGCCTTTGGGCCTCTTCAACGGTTACCGTGCTGTTCATGGTCATGTCACCTGAATCGTTGCCGATGAAGTGGTATTGCCCCGAACTGGTGGCCAGAATCGGCAGCACTGGGTTCAAGGCGATTCCGTTGCAGCAATCAGTGTGCAGGGGCAGTGCGGTTCCTTCTCTGTCACCACAAAGATCCCACATATTGAGGGCACCTCTTGTGTCGCCACTGAGCAGCCAACTGTGACCGGCCGTGAGATCGAACTGGATGCGCTGATTGGTGTCCACGTTGCGCTGGAACTCTGCCACCGGCGATTTGTAGTTGCGCATGTCCCATTGCAGGAGTTTGCCGCATTTCCGTGCTCCGCTAAACAGATACCACTCCCCGGTCGCACGCTCGGAGTATCGCAGCTGGGTAATTCCGCCCTTGTGGCCACCTAGGGTGAACAGCGGCCCCTGTTTGGGGCCGCAGCGGAGGTCAAAGTGTTGGATGTAGCCGTGCCAGTTGCCGCAGGTCAGGGTGTTTGGACTTTCGCCGGTTTGCGCAATGCACGAGATGGCAAACTTCACAGGATAATCGTCGCAGATTCGGCCGGGCCTGGAATAAGGTCAAGGGAAAAAGGAGTCAAAGGAGTTGCAAGGTGGCACTGGGCTTGGCGCTTGCCTGCTTGTATCGAAAATCTTGATGCAACGCTTGTAGCCCGCAAAGATTCGCTGCCCGTCGGCGGAGAAGGCCAGCGAAATGGCTGCCATGACTTCATCAACAGCGTCGTACCCGCTGTAGCTGCATCGCAGCCTCCCGTCGAAGGCGTCCCACATGTGGATCGGCTCGTGCTGTCGCGTGGCCAGCCAGCTGCAGGCAAAGGAAAGTGGTTACTAAATTGGATTTGTTCTTTTAGCGGGCGCACTACTCACAAGCAGGATTCTGGCTGCTGGCTGTTCATGTGCGGGTACCAGACGCAGTCGTAGACCGTGCCGCCTTCGGGCACATGCACCGCAGACTGCAGTTTCGTCAGATCGCGTGTCGTCTGGATCGTTGGTGTGGAATAGAGATCGGCGGGCAGCTCCATAACATGCATGCCATCCAGATGCACCGGCACTAGTAGGCAGGTTCCGTCTGGGGACCAGTAGCAGCCCTTGGTGTAGTGCTGTGCATCCGCGGACGAAGTCCAGCAGCGCCGCCCCAGTTCGATGATTCTGCCTTGGAAATACTCAATGGGAGGAGGAGCTGTCTCTGGCTCAACTGGAACATCCATTTGCTTAACCGGAGCGTCTGCAGTCACCGGTATACTCGGTGTCGTAAGCTCCAAGGTGTCCTCTATTGCAATGATGGGATCGCTCTCATCTTCCTCCTCCTCCTCCTCGTCCTCCAGCGAGATCTCGGCCACCAGGCTCTCCCCCATAGCTTTGGTTGTGTTCACGGATACGTTGGACACTTGTAGCTTTAGTTTTAGTTTCTCCGCATCCGAGACAGTAATACTCAGTTTGGGTAGAGACTTTTCCACGCTGGACATGACCATGGTGCTACTAAAGCTTTGAACGTTGTGGTTAAGGAGCGACGCCGACATATCGTGATCCTCTTCAATGTCGCACATGCTGGTGCTTAGGTTGTGTTCTGAATGATCTGCCATATAATAGTCCTTTGTATTATCTGGTTTCCTTCATTTATTGTTGAAGAAAATGCTGAATATACGTATTATCACTTTGTTTATAAAAAACTTTAAATTGGCAGTAGTGTGCCCGCCGTCTTTTCTGTTGACAAAGCCAAACGTAACTGGGCACACTTCAACGCTCATGACAATCGAAACCTAACAGTCTGGCAACCAGACACTCGATAAGTTATCGATTCATTGGCGTCGAAAGACTGTTATATTCAAACAACAGCCTATGGCCTAATAATATTATTATTATTTTTGCCGCTGGTAGTTGATAGCACTAATAATAAAAATCTTTTTAAAACATTGAATATCATCAAATTAAAGAGACTGGAATATATTGAGATATATTATTAACTTTTCTCTAATTTCATCTGTATACTTTTTTTCACATCAAAAATTAATTTTAATAAAATAATGCATAGTTTTTTTCTCATTTAAAAAAATGAAAATGAATTTATTAGTTCTACACAAATTTTAATGGAATCCAAAGGCTAGAACTAAAAGTTAATCGCCACTAGCAAAGCGACTAGCAGTATGTGTTCAGCAATTGAAACTCCCGATGCCTGGCTTAGTGCCCTCCGCTCCAATTGGTAGAACATGGCTGAGACGCTCAGGGGCAGGTCCACCTGCTGCTCGGAAGCATCGAACTCCAGGTCATGCCGATGGCCCAGCACAAGGCGTGCGCTCTGCAGGACCCGTTGATGAGGGGCTGCTCCATCAAGCAAAGCCAGATCCGCGACATGGAACTCGTATCTAACGCTCAGGAACATATTTCGACAGGTCAGGCTCTGCTGGACATCATCGTAAACCCCCAGCATCGACGGTGGAGTTCCATTAGGCTTCTCGGGGTAGTGCAGCTGCAGAGGCAACCACTTTTCCGGCTGCGGTCTACCCAACTGCGAGACGAACATCTGGCCCAACTCCTCCAGGGAGCTGCAATTGTAGGGCAATAGCTGACTCCATATCCGAGACTGAAGGCCCTCACAGTAATCCGTGTGGTTGGCATTTTCCTGGAGAAGAGGCGCAGCTTGCTGGAGCTGGCACTGCTTAACGATATCCACACCCAAACGTAGGACTTCCTTCTGGTCTAGCGTAGGCTGGCAGGACATTTCTCGAAACTTCCGTGTGAGCAGGGGCAGCCAGTGAAAGTAATCGGAATTTTTTGGGCCATTAAAGTAGCTTAATTGCTTCTGCTCCTCGCTATTGTTCTGTGGCATAATTCTGGAAACTATTATGGGCGAGCCGGGCAAGTATCCCAGTGGACTTGAAGTGGGTTTAGCATGTGACTCATTCTGAGCGATAAAATTAACTTTATAATGCAACCACTGAGGTTCGTTGTCATCCCCCGCAAAGGATTCGCCTTCAATCAACACTTTTACCCCTATGATATTTGTGAAATTGTGGGTCACCTGAATTTCCACTTTTTCCGCCAAGATATCCAGTTGTGTGTCATTTTCCCGCTCTAGGCAATTGAATTTGCCATCGTCCCTTTTTGGACACACCTCAATGACAAGTCCTGCCACTTCCCGCTCGTCTCTATCGTGAGGCTTGGGCAACACCTCGTGTGTGGCGGTGAGATTGAGAATGCTCCAAAGACTCTGCTGCAGCTGGATAGAGTTCCTCATCAGGCAGTTGCTGCTCATTGGCTGCAGGTGTCGAATGGACTGCTTCAGTTGACAATGCGGGCCCTCATAGGCTGTGGGCAGGTCGAAGGTGGTCAGTTGCTTGTTCTCTGACTGTATCAATTGCAATGCCTGCCTGAATTTGTAATGAGATTCCGAGGATGGAACCTGCGCGGGGGAGTCAGTTTCGTAGGCCTCCAAAAGATCAGGCCATTTTCGATAATGCGAAGCATCAAAATCTGCCATCAGTGGAGGAGTCTTGGCGGGTTTCGTGTTGCTGCGAAAGACACACAGCCATCCGTCGTTGATCTGGCAGGTGGGCAGACCGTGGGTATACTGAAAGTCCTCTAGTCTAGACTGAAGCAGTGGCAGAGCCGACTCCGAGTTACAATCGAAGACTCGAAGAGTCTCGGGCGGGCAGTCACGGTCACAGCAGCAGTTAACATCGCACTTGCTCGACTGCAGATCACAGGAGCAGAAGTATTGTGGGTTGTCCTTTGAAATAAGTGGATAGAAAGGAGGAATGGTGGCATTAAAGGGATCTATTTCCACTTGAGGGGCCACTGTCGTGGTAGTTGCTGGTGCTTCTGTGGCCCTGGGGCGAGGCGGAAAGATATTGCCGGTAGTGCTGGCCACCTCAGGCAGTGGGCTAACAGAGCTGCCAGTGTCAATGTTGGCGGCAATCGTGGTAGTTGGTAAATCCGTAGTCGTGGGAGGCAATGTTGATGTAGGATTTGATTCGTGCGAGATTCCTATTTTAAGTGTAAGTGAGGGTATTGTGGCCATGCAGAGCACGGCTAAAAGCAGTAGTCTCTTCATGACTACTTAAATTCCACGCCGTAGTCCTCAAACTTCCGAAAGATTAGGTTTAGATCTACGATTACTTTTCCAGAGCTGAGGGTGTGCAGCTTATAACTAAGAAGCAAGGAGATATATATTTTTATAGTGTCAGGTTGAATTCATTACCTACCGCTCTACCCCAGAGTACAGCAGATCCGTCTTGCTAAGAGCCGCTCCCCCGCCTCCGAATTGTTCACGGATCGACTGCCACCAGCCGTTGGGTGCCACCTTCCAGGTGCTGATTTCCAGGCGATGTGACCCGGGTGTGGTTGGCACATGCACAAAGCCGTAACCCACCGGCCAGGATTGGTTCAGAACGTTAACGGCGTACACCTCCACCAGTAACCTTGGCCAGCCGAGGACGGATGCGGCACTCAGGTGGATGTCCAGTGGCTGGGCGAAGTCAGAGCAGTTCTGCAGCCGGTGTGAGCCCACGTGACTCTGACCCTGCACCTCGCCCTGAACTAGGCGCCAGGCGTTACCTTCCGAGAGAGAGAGGAAGTGAGAGATAGAATCATATTCGAGTGCCCTGTGCCACACTTACCGCTCTGCAGACTCCACTTGCAGTACAGGTGTGGCTCGGCGAAGTCAACTGCTTTTAATATCTGTCCGATTATATGCACCTCCGCCATCAATTTATCAAGCTTGATGCCCAAATGATACCTTCTAGCCGAATGGATTTCGATTGACAGCCAGACTGAAGTTTTCCGTTTGTTGTTTTGGATGTTTTGGCACCTGCCGTTGGCAACGTAACCGGACAACAGGGCTGGAGCTGCCAACTCAACCGGTGCGAGAACTGGTTCAAAGTAACTAAGGGTGGCGGTGGCTCTAGGACTTAATGTCCATGTACCATTAATACTCTGTTTTACTCTTTTAAACTTGTAATTTATTAAATTTAAAAAAATCTTCAATAATTTAAACCCATGAAACCATGAAACTAGTCCAGAGAATTCACTTTAGGGAATACCAAGGGTCTTCCTTCACCTGTGGAATATTGTATCGAATCTTGACTGGAGCAAGGATATGCATGATCATGTGCTTGCACTCGCTGGAGGCTGCTGGCGTCTTGGGAAAAACCAGCGATTGGTTGATGCGTTTCAGCAGGATGTGCACATTGGAGCCATCGTAGGGTAGTCGTCCAAACACCATCGCATAGCAGACGACACCGCTGGCCCAGATGTCCGACATGAAGGGATCGTAGGCCACGCCTAAAAAAAAAAAGGAAAAAATAATACATAATTATGCCTTATGTAAACTGAAAACCTACCCTTTAGAATCTCAGGGCTGGCATAGGCGTAGCTGCCGCAAAAGGTCTTGGAAAGGATCACTTGGTTGTCGGATGTTCTGGTGTCCTTGCGTGCAAACCCAAAGTCTATGAGTTTCAGGTTCCAGTTCTCGTCCAACAGCAGGTTCTCGCACTTGATGTCGCGATGCACTACACCCTTGCTGTGGATATACTCAACTGCACTGATGAGCTGCTTGAACAGCGTCCGCGACTGCGGTTCATCCAGGAACTTCCGTTCCCGCACATAGTCCAGCAGTGTTCCATTCTCTGCCAGCTGCATAATCAGGTAAACCCTACAGAGTCAGGAATACAAATAAATTTAATATAAAACATCATTACAGATTAAGAAATCAGGTAGATCAGGAGAGAGGTTTTAGGATTCCAGACTCACCTGTGACTGGTCTCGATACTCTGGTAAAAGGTAATCAAGTTCTCATGGTGCAGACCCTTTACTGCTTCGATCTCGCGCGGCAGAAACTTTTGCGTGTACTCTGATGGAGCCTTGACCTTCGAGATTATTTTCACTGCCACCCGCTTGCCGTATTCCTCGGAGAAACCAATCTTGACCTTGGCGTAGTTGCCCGTGCCAATCACCTTTCCCAGAATGATGCCATGCTCCTCGAGAATGGTTTTCTGTGGCTTGCTCTTGTCTTCGGCCTTGGCTAAGTTCCCAGTACCCGATGTCCTTTGTTGCGGCCGGTCGGCAAAGGTGTATACCTTCTGCTCCTGGCGACGACCCGAGTTCTGGTCAGTGACGAGGTCTTGAGAAGAGCTGGCTCCGATGACTAGTGGAAGGTGCGGTGTTTTAGCGATGCTTGTGCTGTTTTTTAGTATTTACCTTCGCCTTCGGGTTTTCGCTTTGGCGCTGTCGCCATTTAAATGGGTACCAAAATTGCAATTCAAAAACTCCGCCAGTGTGTAGCTAATATTTTAAAAGGATGCCGTGCCCAAGAATCATCAAAAGGAAAGCATATCCTAAAATTGTTAATTTTGAAAAGGGGCCTCAATAAAAGTAGTCTGACATTTTGTGAAAATTATTTCAAACATGAAAGGAACACAAAGGCAAAGTTATTTTTTTTTTTTTAATTTTTGGTGGCTCTACAAAGTAGATTAATCTTAATAGTGTCTTGTTATTTAATATAAATACGGAAATTGTAATATTATTTTCTATTCTTACGTAATACAGACTTGTTGAGAGTCCTGAGTATTTTATTTTTTACACAAACCTTTTTAGCATTCAAATTAAACTATAATTTATTTAAAAAATATTAAAATAATTTACCATTCAGAAAGACTTAATTCTGGTGCGATATGGGGTCACCAGAAGGTTGGCGCGGTTCTTTGTGGGTCATCTGTTTGTTTTTTTTTCATGTCGTTTCCATTTAAACGCCTGAGCATTTCCGTTTATTGCGACGCACTTCAATAACAATTTAATTAAAAACTGAAATCCTTCTCTTCTCACATCAACACGAAAGAATGTAAATACAGATGAGGACAAAATAATAGCAACAAAGGCTTAAGATTTCTTAAAGTATTTTTTAAAAATATTCTTAGAAATATTTGTTTCATAGTTGAATAAAATATATTATATCAAATACTTATTTTCTCTAAAATAATTTAGAGAATTATTTTTTCTAATATATTTAATTAAATTATTACGAGTAAGCTGTACATTATTAAATACAATATTATTAAATTCAAATATCTTAAACTTTCTTTAGTGATATTATCTTCTTCGCAACTGTACTTTCAAGTGAATGCATTTTGTACATATGTTCGTCTGAAAATAATGAATAATTATACACTTGCAGATGTCAGACTATTATATTTTAAGATGAAATTTGGCTTAAAAAAAAACAATCTTTAAAGATAAACAGAATATATTTTACAGTGTTATATATGGCAATTATTTTGTGAAATGTTGTGAAACGTGTGACAAGTTTTTTTTATGTATTAATTAAAATTTAACTGTTATGCAAGAGTATGAAAAACTTAAGAATAAAGAACATTCGGTTGAAACATGCCAAAAAATATTCCAAAATATTTTCTATTGTATTATTATTATTTTTTTTTTAACAACGAAAAAATCAATTATAGTAAAGTAATATATATCATGCTAGCTTATAAAACTCCCAAAAAGAGGGCATTTGCAAACCTGCAACTGAGTAAAAGACAATTTTTAATAATTCCATTCCCCTCTGGGCTACCGTCGCCATCATTGGTTATTAAAAGTTGTTTACGTTGTTGGTGTTCTGATGTTCTGTTGCGGAACAGCAACAGTTTTATATATTGTTATTATTACACTACAACGTACAGTGCGGCTCGGCGCAAGAGCTGTGAACTCATTTAATTAAAATAAATGCCACAAAAAATAAATGTTCGAGAATGCGTTTCCCGTTTCCACAGATTTCCCCACCCCCGGGCGGTGGCAGTAAAAACGTAAAAAAAATGAGTGAACAAAAAATCAGAAAAAGAATTATTCAGCAATGGCGACGCGACTTAGCGAACTTTTAGCAATTTGCACACAAAATTAAACAACCTCCGAGCTAACGGGGAAATTTGCAAATTATAATTATTTTATACCTGGACCGAAAAGGTAAATTTGCCTTTCACTCCACAATACGCGGGCGCTGAAGAGCTTTCCATAAGCCAACACACTTTCGTGGCTGTAAAAGGCACTGCCGGCGTCGGCGGTCTAGATGAGCTCCATCATCACAGAGATTCGCAGGGCTGGCAAAAAGGAAATCGTGTAACAAGCGCTAGAGGCGCGGCACTGGGCCACCACCAATTAAGGCTTACAACTTTCAATTAAAAACTTTGCAGCGCATTGAAAAATTCAGTAGAGTGACAGGTAAGGACGCAGAAAAACTGTGGTGAGCTTTGTAACCAAGTTTCATGAAAGGATATCGTTTCGAGGGGAAATCTCAATCGGGAAATCTCAATTACCTATGTTTAAAATTTAATTTTTTATCAAAAACTATAGAGTTTTTATTATTTTGTATTCCTAAACTTTAATGTTATTCTGAAAAGTGATTGTAATAAATGGGAAACTCGATCATATATCCGGTAAAAGCTGGGTTTAGGGGCTAGGCTTACTTTCACAGGATATCAAAAAATGGGAGCAAAGGCCAGGTAATTTCCACCTGTGCCAGGATAGCCTTTCTTTTTGCAGATTTCGCGTGCCTTGCCTCTCGGAGCAGCCATGTTAATGTTCCGCCATTACGTTGATTTCACAATATCCTTGCACATCCTGTCCGAAGCACTGGCGGCACTGCTGGCCAGCCCGAGGCTTGCACTCCGAAACTCTGCACGGCAATGTCAAAATTGTTTGTGGCAGTTGCCACCGCAGCTGCGTTGCCTGCCAGCGGAAATGCCGCTGCAATGGACACAGAGATACAGGGACTCAAGGACCCTCCGCGCACCGCCCACTTTGCATCGCCAGTTGTGGCAAAAGCAGAACTGACAAAACAGCAAAAATGACAACTGAAATATGCGATGCTGGGCGAAATTTGCGAAAATCAGGAGGAGAAATGAGAAAGAAGCGGCAGAAGGCAGCCGGCAGGATCTGCGATATCTCGGGGACCCTGAGCTGACTGCAGGCTCAGAGCCCTGGCATTGTGGTTTGCGTCACATTGGGTCTTCGTCAGGATGCGGACGCCATTAAAGGTGGACGCATTATGAGTATCGTGATCTGCTATGAATGCTGCAGAAACAAGGTGACTGGGTCAGTGTATTCTCCGGACTTTCGAATCCGGTGGAAGTTTCCCATCTGCTGTCACATTACGTCTTTGCCAGCTGTAGCTTTCGACACTGTCAGCTCAAGCCTGCACGGGAATGATAAAGAATATCCAAGCTGCAATTCTTCTTGACTTATCCAGTTGGACCTGGCATCCGCCATTGCAACTTCCTCTCCTTCTGGCATTGTGCATTATATTGTCGTGCTTCTGCATAATAAAGCAAAGTCCATTGTTGTGGTCAGTTCTGGTTTCATTCCAGCTGACCAACATGTGTAAGGACGGGCCATCGTAGGGTTAATGTGAAGTTAATCCTTTACGCATTTGCTTAAAGAAGAATGTGGCTTATTACGTGATATGGTATGACTATACTTGCTGTAATTTTCCGACAAGAAAATTTCCCCTCACCATCTCTACAGATTTCACACTCCTCCCTGCCAAGTCCCATAGTTTTTCCCATGCCACAAAGCCGTCCCTTCCCTGTCTGGTCATCCCGATTATATAAAATTAAACCTATTTTTAATTGAAAATTAATTGAAATAACAATTGCAATGGCTTCAATTTATCCGACTGTAGGCCTCCCTCCCTTCGTGCCACAGCCAACATCTCTATTTCCATCATAATATAATTCCTTTGGCGAATTTATTCCAATTCCAATATGATGCCATTTCAACTGGCATTTATGCATCTACAAATATGTACATATGTTATTTGTCTGTTTGCAGAGATAATTTGTAATGGGTTAATGAAGACCAAAAATGCATTTATCAGTCATGCGAGTGCTCTCTGTACTTGAAGCTCGAAATCAATTAATACTCAATTGTAATTTACGAAGCTTTCAAATCGAACAACGAGTGCTGACATAAATTAGCCAGAGACAGAATACTAATTTAATTAAGTGGATTTGCAAATTTGTTGAACGTTATTAGTTGAAATGAAAATTTGTGAGTGGGCGGTTCTACTTTAGACTGCAATTGTATGTTCCATTAAATGTCATGTGTTATAAATGAAGAATAAAGAGTATGTTGAGTTTACTAAAAATATACCAAAGGAAGGCCAAACTGTGGGTAATTCATGTGACGTAACTATGTTCCTGTAGATTTTTCTGAAAAAAAATATATGAAATTCTCTCTTAGGACGTTACCTGAGCAACAAAGGCAACACGTTTAGTAGCCTCTACGCTTCCGGCTGAGTTCTGAGCCTACTTTGTCAGCTGAGCATTCTACATTTTCAAATCAAATTAACTGACTTTCATTTCAGTAAAAAAGGAAATATATAGAAGACTGCCTTACGAGTCCTGCTGACTTGCTTTGGATTTCCATTTTCTGACGAGTTTCTGTGTGGAAATGTACTTTTGTCGCCATTTTCTTTTGGGTAATTCGAAGCCCGTATCGGCAACAAGGACTTCATCGCCTGCATCACCATCTCGGAATGGAGGAAGGAAGAAAGGAGACTGTGCAGGAACAGGAGCTGCGACTGGTGGGGGCATCTCGAACGGCAACCGAGTTGGTCCTTTGAAATACATTTGACAGGGCATTATGTTTCACAGGAGGCTGCTGGGTGCCAGGAGCTTCCGTCATGAAAATTATTTTTATTAAGTTCGGTAACAATTACATAATGGAAGGGGGGCAGGGGCGCTAGGCTTGGTGGAGGTAAGTTTACCTGAAGACGCCTCACTTGCTTAGCACTTATTATGCCTGTTACTTCTGCCACGAGTGCTTTTTTCCTTGTATATGACCCCGAATTGAATAACAAAAATAATTCCTTGTGTATAGGAAAAAATGTATTCTATTGCTTTTTGTCACTTTAATAGTTTAGATGATAAGGCACTTATGGGAGTTTTAAATAAATTTATTTTTTCTTTAATGTATTTTTAACCATCTAAAAATGTTCATCTAAAAAATGTTTATAACTTGTGGCTCTGTTTTTTAAGGATCTTTTGCTTTCAGGACCTTGATCTTGTGTTCGCTGAATTCTACAACATATTCAGCTACCACATCAATCAAAGAATGGGCCCAAACAGAAACAGGTATCCTCCGATGGGCCTACAACTTCCATCTCCTCCTCGACTCGTCTCTGTTTGAATTCTTCCTTTCGGATCCCCCAGCTGATGTTGCTGTATTGTTAGCATATTTTATGCAATGACAATGGCTTTGGCCTCGCCACTGTTGGTAGTTTATAAATCATTTGAGATAAGCTGCTGCACAACGTGCAGCACCTGATGTCTTTTTGAGAGGATGCCGACCCCATGCCGGCAACACGATTCACCCAACACAGCCCACTCTACGCCACTTCGCTCCACTCTGCTCCCCGCCATTACCCAAGCTCTTTCCTGGCACTGGCCACGATGGAGTCTTGTATGTTAAAAACTGCAGACAGTGCCTGAATGGGTACAAAAACTGAAAAAGGTATGGCCTTCCACGGGGGAGGAGAGAACATAACAAAATTGAAAAACAAATTGTAAAAAGAAAAATAAAACGTAAGCAAAACGAGAGATCTAATATGATGAAGAGGAAATACCCTTTGGAGAATATTTATCAACTCAATAATGATGTAAGGATTTTGTTTTAATGAGAAACGAAATTTTATTTATAATGTTTTGTTTATTTTGTTTTTGGAAATAATACAAATTTAATGCAAATTATTTTTGTTGGTTTTTTTGAGTTGCAAATTTAACGCTTTTAATGACTTAAAACCAAGCTGGAAACTATGTATATTCGGGAAGTACAAATATTTTATAATAACTCAAGTTTATTTTAAAATAATTATAGTAATTACAATACAAATAAAATGGACCTTAAACTTGTTTGTAATAAAAATGTAAGATAAAACCGTTTTCAGTTGATGTCACAAACCTGAAGAGTAAGCACTTATACCCTCTCTCTCCGAAAGGGGCAGTAAAAATTGTTTGCGGTGTGTCGTAGAGCAAAAATATAAAAATGTAAATAGCATAAAATGAAAGCGTGCAACGGTAGCACTTTTCCAATACCTACATACACGAGGCAAGTGGGGGAAACCCATCACCCATCACCCAAGGACGGGTGGCGCTCGGAGGCGTGGCCGTATGGGTGCCAGTGCCAATGCCATCACAGATCTCCTTCGTCATGACTGCGCCTCGCCGCAGAGTTCAAGCTGTTTAGCTTTCATGTGACAAAGTAAATTTCAATATATTGAAATTGTTATTTAAGTAGAGTGCACGTGGAGACCGACCGAACGAATGGAGCGGCAACTACCAGCTGTTGTCAACCCCTCCAAGTCGTCCCGCCCTCTTCCGCCCGGTCCCTTGGCTTCCTGTAAATAGTGTCATAAATAAATTGCCGTGATTTATGTGCCAGCCACCAGAGATAGAGAGCTTCAGCAGGGGGGTGGAGGCAGGGGGGGAATAATGACAACAATAACAACAAAGTCATGCTAACAAATTGCATTTTAAAATGCAACCCAAGCGATTTCCTAACAAAACGATGGAGTACAGTTGCCGCAGCATATCGAAGGAGGCAGAGCATCAGCAGCGAACCCAGCTGACTGGGAGCCAACCGAAAGAGATGGGTGGGTGGCAGGAGAACGCGGGAGCAGCTGTAGGTCCAGGCCCGGTGAACGATTTAATTACAAAATAAAGTAATTTTTTATTGAATAACCGTCAAAGTTGATGGAAAATCGATTCGACAACTGACCATCCACATTCGAATGCACTGACAAAAAAAAAAAAAATTAAAGCAAATTTAAATATCAATTTGATTTGTTTTTTGATAAAATAAAAACTATACTACTGCTTCTTAATTTATAGAAATAAAATTATATTGTTTTTGCTGTCTTTGCCATTTTACAAAAACCAAATAGTTAGCATTTTCCAATATATTCTAATGGCAAAACCAATGCAGGGCCACTGTGGAGAGGGAGAACTTAGGATCTGCGATACGAAGTCACAGCGAATTATGTTCTTTTTAAATTTGAAAATATATTGAAAATAATAGTGGCAAAATATTCTTAAAACTTTGATTTTTTTCTGTGTAGTGGTCTGTCTTAATGGCTTAAAAACTAATCGATTTTCAGTTTCGGTTTGGTGGCAAATGGCGTGAAAAATGCACATCAGCCTTTTGATTAATCCACTACCTCAACGTTAATTTTAATTTTCGATTGGCATAATTTTATGTGTGCTATTTTAAGGATATATAGTCGAGGGACATTAAATTACACCCTCTATCGCTGGGTAACTATTATTTCTTTTACCGCTCTGTGCTTTTTCTGTGCTTTATTTTTAAATTACAGTTGCCTGTTTCTATTAGCCTATGGTATTTGCAATTGCATCATCGATTTAATTACAAATTAATTGCTTTATCATTGGCAACCGATTGGCCGTCATTCAGAACAGACACTGCGATGGCATGGCCTCAATGTGCCATGCCACAAGCCCACACCAAGCCAGCTACCGCCGGCTCTGATTTCCATGGACACCACCCCCCATTTGACTAAAGCCCTTGGTCAAGTCATCAAGCGAATCGTTGGCAGCTGCCGTTTATTTTTACGTTTCGCGTTGGGGCTGCATTACTTTGTAATTATTGCGCAAATGGTTTGTTTGCATATTGATTACAGCTGCAAAAAGCCAAGCACTGGTCACTCCTTCCACCCTGATTCAGCCCCATATCCGGGCTGGCCAGTAGCCACAGAGCATGGCGAAGGCTTGTAGCAGTCAGGCACTGGCCACATGGTCACAGTGGGCGTTCACCAATCCCCGTCAACTATCGTAAAAATTAAGTATAGTACTGCTTGGTTCTCTGAATTGGTAAAGGACATTCGATAAATACCATTAAATCTTTAGTTTTGAGGTATTTTAAGGTAGAACGAGATGAACTTCTTATGTTTTTTTAATGTTTCTTATTCAAGTGACTGCTTGGTTTTTATGTGCTGTGGTTATTGTTAAGTAAATTTATATGTCTGTCTACTCTCTACTTTTGGTGGCCTGACACTCGTTGTCTTTTGTAATTTTGTATTATATTTTCATGCAACCGCTCACATTCACGCAGGACAAAGCAACCGATGAAATCATGGCAGCCACGTCCATTTGGCGCTTCATTTCATGAAACTTTCACACCAGTTCTCACTATGGGCAAAACGTAATTTAGTCTTTGTTTAATTTTAGTCCAAGGTTTGCAGAACAGAAAAGGAAACATTAGTACTTAAATAAAGCAGCAGTCTCTAAAAACAGTATTATTTTATTTTTATTTTTTTGGTAATTTATTATTATTATTTAGATAATTTACACATTCACTTATAGCCCCAGCTATATTTATCATACAAACTATTTGTATAAAATAAATAATAGTTGATAAAATTGTACATTTTCCACAGTGCTGTGCAATCCTCCTATTGAGCCCTTTTTATGTCCTCGGGGAATAGAACCTCACAGGCTCCTTTGTCATCGCTGCTGCTGCAGTCGGTGTGGCTACTGGCCAATGCAATTGGCGGTGCAAATTCCATTATACGTAAATTTGCCACTGCTCAGACCAGGCAATTTCCCCTGATTTAATTTTAGTAGCAAAGCAACCACAATGAGATGGCCGGCAATATGAGTGGCGAGTAGTGGTTCCGAGAGTAAATCAATCTGGCTTGCAAGAACGGATATCCAACTAAAGAGCTATGATTCTTTAGAAGTAAAAAAGAGAAGTGAAAAGTAAACTTACTAAAACACATTCTTGTATCCTTTTCTACTTGATTTTATTTTCAGATTGCTCTCGACATGATCTCTTAACTTAGGAACCATGGCATTAGGATTCACCCTGTAAGTCCAATGGAAAAACAGCCTGAGAACAAGCCTGTGACCTGCCTATGATAAACTTGCCTCTTGTGTACCGGTGTATTATATTTGGTAATGCAATTTGAAGAAACAGCTACAGGTGACTATCAAGATATCGGTTTTATCAGTTCCATTACATTATTTTCCCTATTTTAAAACATAAGATATCCTAATATAAATCTCAGAATGTCGAGCTTCTCGAAAAACTCCAAAAAAGGGTCGGTCGGCAGGAAAGGGAAATCAGCGGTAAAGACCGCTGAGGTTAAAAGTGAAACTAGCGGAAGTTTTATATATGGCATGAAACCCAAGGCCGACGACTCAGGGAAGCGGGTTTGCCCACAGCGAAAGCAGTCGGGCAGGAAGGCAAAGGAGGAGAGAACCATTGAGAAGTTCCGGAACATCGACTTCTTCGGCAAACGCGACTCGAACAACATACTGACGGTCCAGAACCTTGAGTTTCCGGATGCCAATATCGCTCGCACTGAGCTGAGCAAGCGCGACGAGTGCGGTAAGAGTGTGATCCGAGACAGGGGCCGAGACTTTGGCAGCTCAAGCAACTCCCACTTCAGAGACGGTGTTGAGACCGTTAAGATCAAAGCGACCAGCTGCACCGGGTCCGTAACAACGCACAAGTCGCAGGCCGAAAATTCCGAGCGCCACAGCTTCAAACGGATGGTAGTAAATGCGCCGGGCTCAGAGGAGCTGGTTGACTCGGTTCATCAGCCCTCCACCCATCCGCCCAACTTCCAGGGCGACGAATGGAATCGCCCGTGCTCGGCCAGCTTTGTGGCGGGAGCTCAGCGGCGTCGCTTGGGTCGCTGCCCGACGGATTACGAGGAGTTGGCCAAGCTGACTGCGGCGCGCCAAAAGTTCTTCCTCACGCAGGACCCACGCAAGTCCTACTGCCTGATCAATCCAGTGGCTCTGCGCCACAAGCCGCTGACGAAGGAGGAGGAGTTTAGCCTGATCAGCAAGCTGGTAAAGCATGGCGACAATCTCTGCGCCAGCACTGGCTCGGAGACCTCTGACACGCACATCTGCGAGGTGATTGACCTGCAGAACCCGCTGGGCCTGGACTTTCACGGCATGGATTACAAGACAACCTTCGAGCAGGACGAGATTGAGCAGCAGAATACCCTGACCTTCTGGCGCGTTCAACGGTACATGGCGCGTCGCAAGGTGAAGAAGAATACGAAGGTGACTGTGGAGAAAGAGCTGAAGGAGGAGCGCCTGGCCGTGCCGCAGCGCTTCAACACTACGATCAAGGATATGCCCGTGGAGGAGCCGACGTGGCCTCGACCTAATCGGCTCGTACACTTGTACCGCAGTCCGGATAAGCCGGCCAACAAGCGCAAGATCGAGGAGGAGGGCAAGCGACGGGCGGCACGCTACAAGGATATCTACCTGCGAAAGAAGCAACGCGAGGAGGAGCAGCTAGAGGAGCGCCGCAAGCAGGAAGTGGCCATCAAAGAAATCGAGGGCCGAACCGTGGCCGAGAAGGACCTTCGCGACGACGTCGCCGTCATCGACGACGCGATTGAGCGTAGCTTTCGGAAGCATGTGGAGCTCAAGCCCATCATCCGGAAGAGGAAGGTCTTCCCCAAGACGCTGACGGAGACGGAGCGCCTGAAGTCAATCATGCACCGAGAAGACTGTGTGCGCCGGGACAAGGCCAAGGTCACCCAGCAATTTTACCTAGAGCGCACCGGGAAACTGAAGTACATGCCGGACGCGGAGCAGAAGCTGCGCTGCGATGAAAGCATCGAGGGCAGTGTGGGCTCCACGCCTAGCGAGCAGAGCAGCGATGACGAGGACTACCTGCAGGTAGGCAAAATCGGAGACAAGTTCCAGCTGCGTGGCTTCCATTTCAAACACGGCGACGGTCTCCGCGGGAAGCTGCATCGCCACCAAATCATGCAAGGACAGCGCACGGTGAAGGGCTGCCTGACGCGGGATGAGTGGCTGAATCAGTTGGTGCCGCACAAGGAGCCCATTAAGCTGGACGTCGAACGCGGGATCATTAAGGTGAGTAATCCAAACTCTAGTTTCTATCGTAAAGATTAAATTTTATGTAAATTTGGTAAAGGTTCTTGATCCTGACGATCCCAACTTGGACCTCTTCCCTCCCGAGCCGCTGCTCATGAAACGGCGCGAACGCCAGAGTGCCGTGCGGGAGTTTATCGACCAGCGTTTGGGTCTCCATTACCACCGCCGGCTGCGCAAGAACCTCAAGCTCGTCAAGCCGAAGCCGGCCTACAACGTGCGCAAGTTTAATCTCATCCGGTATGTGTTTCCCGAGAAGGTTATTGTGCCCGATGATCGAGTGCCAGTGGAGGAGATGGAGGTGCTCGACTCCACCAAAGTGAAGACCACGCAGGAGTACCTTAACCTCAAGCAGCAGTTGGCCAAGTCCAAGCTGCATAAGAAAAAGCTAGCCCGCATGCAATTGCTTGGCCTGCCCTGCATCGAGAAGGAGCAGTTGCGGGTGGCTGATCCTTGTCTTCAGGAGGAGGAGGACCTAGACATGGATTGGGTGCCCGTTCCTGAACCCCCCTACGACGATGGCCAGGGCCAGGCTGAAGGCGAGCCTAATGAGCGCCTAGAGGCCGGCTGTGACCGTGCTCCAACAAGACTTCACGGGTTCACTCGATCTCCGACCATTCAGCGACCCACTCCTGCCCCCAAGATATACTCTCGTGGACGATTCCGTGCAGGTGGTGCTAACCAGCCTGCCCGCTACCGGGGTAACATGCCGGCACCCGAAGAACGTGAGAAAACCCTGACGACACACCCGCGCCGAATGCGCGACTACGCTGCCGAGCGCATTCCATCGGCCATATTCAACGAGGTCCTAAAGACGTCCACAGTGCCACTGCTAGAGCAGCCGGAACCGGAGAAGGTCCGCTTCGCTAATGTGCGCTCCAAGAAGCGTCCGTATACGGATATATTAGAGGCGCGTCACCACCACGATCACTGGTCCCCGACCCAGGTGAAGAACGTACATGTGCAGTACCAGCCAAAGACGGTGATTCCGGAAATCACCAAGTTGGCCAAGAAGCCACCGCGAATGGTGGCCAAGTTCGAGAGGGCAAACCCGCCCAGCAGCAAGTATGTAGACAAGGACCTGACCATGCCCAGCTACGACTTTAATCAGATGATAGCCGACCATTTGGCCGTCACCCGCACCGACAACAAGGAGGCTGCCGGCGAAGTGGTCCAGAACCTCTGTCATCCCTACGACTTTGTCTTTCACTCTCGGGACCCAGAGGAACTGGCGAAGCTGGACTTTCCCGGACGAAAGCAGTACCTAGAGCTGTTGCGAGAAACCCGCGAGGCCATTTACGAGACAAAGGACATCGAGCCAGGCGAGGAGCGGCTGTTAGTGGACCGGCGCGCTGTCGTCGCCGATCTAGAGGAGGATCTTAAAAGCATCGAGAACTGCCTCAGCTCCTTGAGTAGCTCGACTTGCACGGATCTGTCAAACGACAGCGGCAGCTACATGGTGATCGGGGATAAGACCAAGTTGCCCCTGGACTACATCCGAAAGCCGTTGGTACCCTTCGAGGAGATGCGACGCGGCCGCTTTCATGCCGCGGTGATTGACGTGAATGCAGAGGACGCGAATCCCTTCCGTATGCTGCCCTTTTCGGGCCAGCACAAGGAGCAGGCCGATATGTTGGGACCCAAGGATACGTTTTTTACCTTCAGCACGCGGCTGCGAAACAGCCTTCGCATGCGTCTCGAGGTGCCAGTGCCGGACGTGCGCAACACTCTCCTGGGACCCGGGGCTCGCAAGTACTACGGGGCTGTGATCACGGACCTGGACGAGAACTACATCGAGGAACTGAAGAGTCGCGCAACCATCAAACCGTTCAAGTTTAAGACTAGCATTCAGCTCCTGAAGGACGCCATGCGGCTGAAGTACGAGTCCTTGCTGATTCAGGGCCAAATGGTGCGCACCAAGATCTACGACCGGATGAATGAACGTCACTGGGTGGACATGAAGAACACGAAGAGTCTATACGAGGCCCTGTTCGCCAAGTGGCAGAAGAAGGAGTACAACGCGGCCATGACGATGGTCTACCAGGTGAAGTCGTATTACGAGACCACGGACAAGCTGAAGCAGGAGTATCGCGAACTGGAGCGGGAGCTAATGATGCTCAACATGGACATTGTGTTCATCGAGGGCCACTGGATCCGGTGCATTATGCTGCAGAATTTCCATTACCTGATGGGGGACCAGGACTGGCGTGCGGAGCACGACTGGATACATTTGATACCGAAAACCAAGCGACACACCAGCGATGTTGAAGGCTCCGAGGAGCAGGAGCCGGAAGCGCCTGAAGAAGCGGATGAGGAGCACATGGAGCTTGAGCCGTACGATATATCCATTGCGAAGCGATCTATTGTTAATATTCGTGTGCGGGACAAGGACGATGCCTGGGCCATTCGCGCCTTCTACTATGACGTATACATGCAGAAGACCCACCCGATTCTGCAGGTGTTCCCCGATGCAGACGCTTTCCTGCAAGGCCTAGAAAACCTGAAGAACAAGACTTTCATGCTGCTGCTGGAGATGCATTTCACGCTCTCCATTCACACCGAGCTACAGGGTCGTCTGGAGACCTTTGTCGATTGGTGCACCAATGACCTAAAGGAGAAGCAGGAGTATGTCGCTCGCAAGTCGGCCAAGAAGTTCTTTATGGAGGACCGGGCCATGGATATGGAAAACAGGGTTCATGAGTATCTGGGAAAGCCTATTGAGAATACCATTGCGGACGAAGACTTTAACAAGCATCGTGCCGTGCTGGCCGAGGTGTGGCGTCGCGTGGTTCCGGACTCAGTGCGGGGCACAAGTGACGTCTTGCCCAACACCACCGACATGGTGGCTGCCATTAGCGACGTGGTCATGGATATTCTGTCCAAGTTCGAGCACCTGGACATTGATAAGATCCGGTCCTTGGAAGCCACGTTGCGCAAGGAGCGACGCTACCGCGAGAAGATTTCGGCCCAGGCCTACCAGGTGGAGCGTCGCATTGATATGGAGATGAAAAAGGTACGCAAGAACCTCGAGCCGCCCTACAAGAAGCCAAAGCGCGAGGGCCGTCTGCCGAGGCTTTACCTCAAGAAGAGGGTCGTTCCGGAGGAGAAGGAAGTGATTGTGATCTCCGAGCACACGAAGAACTTTGTGCGAGCCTTCAGGGAGGACGGATACACCGGCGACCAAATCACCACGTCCCTACTGACTGCAGATAACATGCAGGAACAGATCGTGCCCTTCTACTTTGACCACTTCCTCAAGATCAATGGCTACACGCCTAATTATAACTTCAGAACCAATGTGGATACGCGCGACGGTAACGAGTTCAATCGCCTTAAGGTGCGAGAGGTCGTACCTGATGTCCTGCTCAGGTTGGAGATGTTGGAGATGTCACAAAAGAAGATCATGGAGGAGAATATCCAGCGCAATCCAAAGATGTACGAGAATGTCATATAGGTGCCACTACGAAACCCCCCAACATAATTAATAACACAAAATACTATTCCAGTTGACGAGCTTTCCTGTTTACTAAATTTTTGGTGGTAATAAATACTATAAATAAAATGTATTTAAGCCTTATTTTTAAAGTGTAAATATTAGTTATTTCTTTTCTTTTTTACTCTATAAAAGTTTGTTTTTAGATTTTCCAACTTTCTGTTCCCTTTTATTCTTTATGAAATCTGACGAACTTTGCCCGAGAGGCTTTCACTTTAGGCGCAGCTGACGCTTTTCCTTTTTGCTCTAAACTTACTCCGCTCCAACTGCCTCTCCTGGCTGAGCCTGGCTGCATCGTTTGCCTGGAATGTTGTCCTCCTAGCGGCGTTCTGCTTGTTTACCTTGACAACAGCTGCAGCGGTAATTTTCATTTTCTGCCTGATGTCCTACTTCATTGCCACCTGAATGGCACTCCCTCTCTTCATCTTTCTTTAACATAAAACTAGCTTTTCTGTTTTATTTGCACATAAATCACAAAAGTTTTTTCTATTTTCCATCCCTCTTGTCTAGTATGGATGGGCGGACAATGTAGATGTACATCGCTTAGAAACTGTGATTCGTGCCACTGACAGATGTCCTTGGCAGAGGCATATTCTTACATTTCTTTAATTTGGTTATTTTGCATGTACTAAAAATACTTGGGAAAACCGCATTAATTTCAGGGAAACCGGTTCATACTAACAAGTGTTCCTAATACAATCATTTGGGCTCAGTTTCACCGTTTCATAGATATTTTAATAAGCAAACAAGCAGTCTGTGGTTTTCTATTCGGCCCCAAATTCAACTTGCCTCTAAACGCTGCCAGGAATATTCAGTTGAATTCCAAATTCCAGAGCGAGCACAGCTCCTGGCTCAGTACAAAATTGATTAAAAGTGTATATTTTATAAAAATTTATATTTTTGGTTAGGTTTAAGCATAAAGTGAAAAAGATCTCTGAGGAAAATATGCAGTGGGAGCTGAGGAGCACCCGTTACAAAACCAAAACATTTTTCTTATAAATATATATTTTATAAGATGAGGTTTCAAAGACTCGGCACATACCACCGAAACGTTGGAGCTCACAAAATGTATTAAGAAACAATGACACACGGATCAATTAAGGCGGAAGATGCAGGCGGGTAAGACCGATTATCCCTATTCTAAGAATACCCTTAACTGGATATATCTATTTAGCGTCCCCCTCCAAACTAATTTGCGGCAAGGATGTTAAAAATCGGTAGAGGAACAAAGCACGATGAACAAAGTGGCAGTAGCACAAAAACAACTTTCGCAAGCATGATAAAAAACGTGTTCTATGATTTATTAATAATAACTTTTCCGTTTTAGATGATACTTAAGGATGAGAAAACGGAAATAGAACAAGTAAAATAATAGTATTTCAACTTTATTATAATAAAAATACACTTACACTTAAAAAGCGTTTATTTCTAATTATTATTTCTTAATTTTTGGAAATTTCCATATGTTTTTCCTTCAACCAGAAATGTCTCTGAGCTGAACTAGTCTCTTTTAAGTGATGACTTCTGGTTATGGCTGACAGATGTCGTTTTCTCTTAGGTTTAAAAATGGGCACATAAATTGTAATTTTTTTTATTTTTCCTGTATTAAAATTCTTCGGAAAACCGCATTGTAATTCTATGATTTTGAATGCTTTTGAAATGAATTTCACACAAAGGCAAATCACAGACACTTTTTCCAGCCACATTTTTCGACCTTCAGTAGTCCGTACCCCGAATCCATTAGCAGCTAATGAAGCATTAAAAAGTGACAAGAAAATAAAGGCAGAGGGGAGTATTCTTAACGCCATATTTCCAAGGAGCTCAAAAAGCACAGCGTGGAGTGGAACAGAAAAATAAAGTAGAGCCGGAATAAAGGAAAAGCTGAGTGAGGGAAGTGAAAAATGCGTCAGGCTGGAGCGATGGATGACTGGATGAGTGCTTCTCGGGAACTGCGGCGGAGCGGAGAAAGGCGCGCTGAAATATAAAGGAATCACGAATTAAATACCTTTTAGCAATTAATCTGCTTAGCTAATGGACGTTTTCTGTGTAGATCCAACGACATCTGCTGGCGCGGAGCATTGGGGGGAGGGTTTACATTAGGCTTACGGGCTGGCTGACCAGTCAATGGAGTGCCCATCTATCCAATGCCCGTCTAATTCATTCAATAAAGCGCCGCGCCGGCCATTGATTCCAACTGAATCCAGGATAAACACCATCCAACGGATGGCCTGTGTCTGTTCGGCTGACTGGCCGAGCTCTCACCACTTGTAGGTTTGCCTTTTGACCATTGAACTGCCATGGAGTTTCATTTATCTAGTGCCTCTTTTTTAATTGACGACGCCAGTTGATTTTTAATTTCACTTCAGATTCTATCACATTTGATTTGATTTTATTGAGACCACTCTACGTAATTAAGCTATATAAGTCAAAGTTCAGGGCTCACTTAAGAAACGCAGTCCGAGCAGAGACATACTGTTTTATAGCACTTTGAACATTTTCCGGCTTTCTTGAATATTGAAAAGGTGGGGGGAGGGCCAGCGTGAAATATTGTTTGCATGTGGAGATTGGCGTTACGCCTCTAAATCATTAGGTGTTCTTTGGTCAGCTCATTATAGGTTACGGGTATTCACTTTTTATTTAAAACAAGCAAACAAGTAGTCTGTGGTTTTATATTCGACCCCAAAAACGACTTGACTCTGTACGCTGCCTAGAATATTCAGTTGAATTCCAAATTCTAGAGCGAGAACACCTCCCAGCTCAGTACCAAAAGATTACATATAGTTTTATATAAATTTATCTTTCGGCTAGGATTAAGCATAAAGTTCAAAAGACCCAGCGAGCAAGATGGGTAGTGGTACCTGAGGAGCACCTATCACTAAACAAGGAGGTTCAAGGTTCAGAAAGTTCATAAGAAGGTTAAGGTTAACACAGTTCAACATCCAAAAACCATGCAACACGGAACAATTAAGGCGGAAGATGAAGGGTATGACCAATTATCCCTATTCCTAAAATATCACTAACTCTATCTCTTAAGCGTTTCCAAAGGGTTTTTGGGGGTTTGGTCTAGAGGATTCAATGATCGGTACAGGAAAGAACAAATAACACAGACGAATGAAGGCATTAGGCAGTAACACCTTACACCAGTGTAAGCAAGATGGAGGCCTTACGTGAGGACTGGTTAATATTATAATTTACCATTTTAGCGGGACACAAATCTCTGGAGAATATCAAGAATACACGGACGCAACGGACATTTAATCAAAAAATAATATAACAACTTTATTATAATAAAAATACACTTGTAGACAAATATAAATGAGTTTTTTGATTTTTCATTAATGCAAAAGGTCTTGCCAACACCGCTTGGTTGTAAGAAGTTCTGAAGCAAATAACCAAATGTTCTGATTATTTCTATATATCTCGGACAATGTTCTTGGTGTAAGAACATTTTCAGAAAAACTATCTTTCCTTACTTTACTCGAAAAAAAGCTCACGAATTCCAAAGTTTTTCCTCTGGATGTAATCAATTTCAGTCCTTTTACTTTTTCCCTATCGCTTTACCATTACATGTATGTATTTTTGCCTGACGTGTGTTCATTTGTAACATTTGCAGGGCTCCTGCTGTTTTATTTATGTGGCAGGTTATCATATATTTTATGCCATTATATATTGAACATATACTTATGTTGCATAACATCCGGGTCAGAGCCAGGCCTGGAGTGGAGTGGCAGACTCCGGCTCGGGTATGGTCGCATAATGATAAATCATGCCTCGGCCTCATACTCGTGGCGGCTGTCATAAACAAGAACATTTGATTGAAATGATGCTTTGGGTGCCGGCGAGGGGACTTTCGGGAGGGGCTGTTCACCTGACACATTCTTCCGCCGGAGACTCCCTCCGGTTGACTCTTTTCTGCCTCGTCCATTAAAGTTTCTCCACTTGCCAGTCAAATGATTCAGATAAGTGAAATTAACTTTTTGCCATTTCAATTATTTTCATTTCGCCCTTTGTTAAATAATGGTTTGGCGTACTCGCATGCCTGGGCTTATTATATTTTATTAAGCCTGTCTGTCAATCAGCAGGCTGCCACGCCCACTCCACCGATGTCTCTTGAAAAATGCAGTTATGAAATGGCTGTGCCGTTGAATTATCGTTTGTCAGTTGATTGACATAAATAACTAAATCAATTAACTTAAACAGAAGTATTTAACTACAGTACTTTAGTCACAATGTCGTAATACTATTACTCCCGGAAAAATAAAGAGGATTCAGCTTTTTGATTGTTTTATTGTTTTGTTTATTGTAAATTGGTCAGTATTAATAATAATATAAAAGAGGTTTAGAAATGAAAAATGCAAATGGAACTAATTCTTAGAAAATTTTTCGTCTGTAACTGATCACTTCCTTTCCTCAACTATCTTTATAGCTTTTGTATTAAAAAGTTTATATATATTAAAGCAAATATCAAAGTACTATTAGATGAATATTTTTATACACACTCTCATTTTTGGTAAGTGTACTCAAACTAGCTAGGCATTCATTCATTTCGTTTCATTTTTGCTCAAATACTTTATTAAAGTGAAAATGAAATAAAATATAATATTTGGCTCTTGATATATGTATATTCAGAAATCCCCACAGCGATTTTTATGATGCAACAGGATTGGGATCGGAGGTGAGTTACTGTAACATTCAGCCTGTGACTGACTGCCCACACATACAGTGCGTTTGTTATTAAATAAATTGACTGACACACACGCTCGCACACAGAGCCACAATTGTCCAGTCAGTCACATCTGAGTCGAGTCGAGATCTGGCGCTGGATGTGCTCCTGGCCCTGGCTATTTCGTCATGTCATGAAAATTGTATGGAAATTTAATTGAAAACATAAGCCAAGGATAACAGGCCAAAAAGGACAGGCAATCACATACCCGCTCGCTCGCCCACTGAGCAAAATGGCGGCCAGGACGAGCTTAACAACTATGGCCGCCAGCTGTCTCATCTCCGGCGCACCGCCACTCCCCTCGGCCCTGCTCATTGTTGCCTGGCGTGCACAGGAAGTGTACGAAATGATATAAATAAATAAACAAACTACAAGATAAAGCTATTTGCAATTTGATTGTCAATTTCCATGAGCGCTAGGAGGGCCGAGGACCGCTCGGCTGGGGGAAAAGTTGAGTCGGGATTGCCAGGATGTTTCCGCCGCAAAAACCAAACTTTTTCCCTGTGAGTTTCGGTTCATCTGTCAGTGGTTGAAGTCACATACTCATTGATGCAGTCAATCAAATTTCATAAGTGATTTTTGTTCTGCCAAGGAAACTTCGTTGCCATTCTGTTCATTTTCATTTACATTTTTCGGTTGATTGCCTCGACTGCCCCTCCCAGTGCCGTCCATTTCGATTTAGCATCCGAATTACCTTCAAGTCAAAGTTTAATTGAATTTGATTATTATGTTTTTATTTATATTTTCCCCATTACTTTCGCACAATTAAAGCCTGGCTCAAATTCATGAAAGAGTTTTGGATTCACCCACCCACTGCAGTCACTGCCATTTACAGTACACCCCACCAGGCTCTCATCCAAATGATCCACTTCAAAAGCCAGCTGCCTCGTCGACCCATCGGTAGCCGCTGGAAAAAAGTCAAAACCTAATTAAAAACCGCTTAATGCTGCAAGAACTCACTGGGCATGTGCTAATTTCATAATCCAAATAAAGTTTCAATTAATTTGGCCAGCGAAAAATGATGTTTTTTAACCCCCTATTATTTTACACAACAGAAAGGCACTTTACGAAAGCCTTTAAGTCTAAATTTAAATCTATTTGCAATTTATTTAACCAAACGCGATGAGCTTGTATTTAAGCTATGCAATTAATTTTTGGAAAATAAGCTAAATGTACATAAATAGAGAAATCAGAAAACACCTAAGAGCAAAATTGCATTAAAATTATTTTTGATAGTTAAAAATTAGAGAGTGATTTATGGTATTATATATAACTTAATTACAAATTGTCAAATTGTGTAATTCCCTTTAAAAAAATATCTTTTCAGACCTCTTGGTCTGTCTGGGCCTTCAAACAGAAATGGCTCTGAACTGGACTCATCTCGTCTAAGTGATAGCGACTTTTGGTTATGGCTGACAGTTGCCGTTTGCCATTTGCCCGTCTGCTGCGCTTTGCCTTTGCAGCTCTGCAGGCCAACTTAATAAATGGCTGACATTTGAGGCATCCGTCTCGCCCCCTTGGCGCTGCAGTCCTGCGTTTTTCCAGCTTTTGTTTCGTAATATAGCGTTACATTCTGCGGGCACTGCTCCCACACACACTGGTCCGCGCGAGCGTTTACAAATAATTCCACTGGTTTCCGGTCCCCCGGCGCACTGTGGCGGCTGTCAGCAGCCAAAAAGTATGCTCATATATTAAAAAGGATTCCCTTAGTCTCGAGAGTGACTGCCGCCCGGCTGCCCCCAACTGTTTAATAACCAAAACCCAACGCAAATACGGGGAGAATTTGTTGCGCTCCCGGGCGAGAGAATTACGGTGGACCCACATTTCTTTTATTTATCGGTTTGGCGCGACGCGGTTTGGACTATGCATCGCAGTTATATAAAAAATCGCACATCCGCACAAGCACTCACATCATACAAATGTATATTTATGTATATCCCTCACTCAGATCCGTTTAGCTCGGTCGCATTTCCGTTGCAACTTTCTGTCCTTCGATTTTTCGCGTCCTCTCGTGAAACATTTTCGCTCTGGGGAAACTGGCAAAGCTGGTGGGAGAGTGGCTGCTCTTTGGACTTACGAAATATGCTCGAGTGGTTTATAATTTTTGCTGCCAAACATTTTTTGCCGGTCTGCGATGTCGGTGCCGTGGGGGTTAATGCCATGCCACATGAGTTCAGGCCCGGATGCGTTTCGGGTTCGGAATAGCCATTGAAACGAGTTGACAATTGGCGGGTCGTAAGGACCATCATTTGTCTGTATGCCCGGCTTGGGATTTATATTTGTAGACATCGGTGATGGTGGAGTATCATTTATGGAGGTATTTAAATTTCCAAGTGCCTTTTAATGAAGCGTAACGGGGGGTTTTTCTCAAGTGTAGAATGATAATGGTGATATATTGTTAGTTTTGAAAAGCTTGGTGGATGGAATCGTATCATTTATATATTTTAAATATTTTTTTATGGTATTTCTCTGTTGACTATTGTTTAGTAATTACCGTAATTTAGTTTTAAATATTTTTAATTGGTCTTTATTTCTCAAAAACCCATAATTTTAATTCCTCAACATGTCGCATAACAAAGCTCCTTATTACGATAGCTATAAAAGAGTTCAGCTGATTGGTTTTCATTTAAAAATCAAGGACAAATTCGAAATCACATACAAAAACCTCGAGCATGCCTGATTGTCTAATATGCCAAAGTACAGTACTCAATTTTCTTCAGCAACGAAATCAGCAAACCATTCCCCAAATTATATTTATACAAAAATAATAATGTCAAGCGAGTCGTTGCTCTTCACTAACCAACCACCGGCCGTCACAGCCAGGAGTATTCAGGACGTAGCATCGTAAAAATACAAACATTAAAAGTCCATTACCGTTGCATACTTTTCAGTAGAAACGCGATACTTGCCCCAGCCCTCGTCCTGGTGCCTTTCAACTGTACTCCCTCTCTCTCCGCCCTGGCTCGAATTTGAATACATACATTTATTTGACAATTTCAGTTTATTTTTGTGAGTGCCCGAGCAGACCTAACACAACTCACGAACGAATTTGTTGAAATGTTACGTATACGTGTGTCCCAATGTACGCAGTGTATTTTTCATCGTTTTGGAGATGTGCTTATGGTTAACGCTTTTATTTGCAACATGAAAACATTTTAGGAATTTTAAAAATATATTGTGTTGAGTTGTGAGGGAATCCAAAACTTTGTTCTCGCCAAAAAAAGGCTAGCAAAGTAAGGGAAAATGTTTCATCTGTACTCAATTAATTTTGTTGTCTAACTGTTAATAAACTAAAAGCTGAGGTTTAACTTCATGTTAAATAACAATAATACTTCTGAGTGGCAGAAAGTTTTAATTTTACCTTACAGTTTTTTCTATAATTAATAAAATTGCAATTTAATTTAATTGCAAGTTACAAATGAAGTTTGTAGATGAACTGAGTTCGTTTGTCATTTTCGATTGTTCTCTGAATTCTATAATGAACTTTTTCGAAACGAAATGATTAAACCGATGCAAAGAGACCCTTTAAGAAGTTAGGAAAGAGTCCGCCCTCACATGAATTTTGAAAATAACACTCTGTTTAACCCCTTACTCAGAGTGAACCCTTAACACAAAACTGTGTCAAATATGCACGCCTGCCATTTTTGGCATGAAACCCCTTTCGTTGGGATTTAATATCCCCTTCAAATTAGTTTGCATTTTAAATTTTCACCTGCCTAAAAACGTAACAAAAGCCAGGGAAACGGTGAGGCAATTTGCGTTTGCGACCTCAGCGCTGATTATGACGACGACCAGGGCACATTAATGCTGATGAGATGTTGCCGCTAAGTAGCATTCCCAGAACCCATTTCATTCTCACACCCACTCCCACTCCAATCCCGGCTCCTATTTCCATTCCCAGGTGCCAGGTAAGCCAAGAGCCGCCGCTAGGAGGAAATGGGGCACCGGTGACCCCCCAGCGAAACAAAAAGAATCTTAGCGGTTGCCAGGGCAGCGCCAAATTCTCTCAGCTGACTCCCTCTGACTCTCTCTTGACTTTCCAATTAAATATGCACATTCTCATTAAAAGTTTGCGCCATTAATAAACGCCAACAGGGATGTTATTTAATACGGTTAAAAAGCACGACACACGTGTGGAGTGGGCGCCGGTAGCATCATCTCCGCGCCCGCTCGCGTGGCAGGAATCCGAGGCGGTGTGGGGTTCGCCTCGCACACTGCATTAAATTAAACATGCAGACGTGTTTCGGCTTGGTGCTGGAAGCTGAAAGCTGGAAGCTGAAAGCTGAAAGCTTGGAGCTTGGTCCTGCCCACCGCCCACCTGCCCGTTCTCTTTCGGATGGAACAAAGCTCATAAAATTTGCAAATGTAAATAATTTTCTTAACGAAATTTCCACGTTTCTGCTGTCTGGCTGTCTGCAGGACCTTTAGGTCCTTGTGTCCTGGACCACATTAAAGCTCGTCAGTGCCTGGCTGCAAATTTGTCAACTGACAGGGCACATAGAACAAGACACGACACATATGGCCAGTGCCCTCCCCGCCCGGCATAAATAATAAATAATTGAAAATGTCTCACGGGAATGTTCGCTGCTTTGGCTTCGTGTGAACTTTGCCTGCCAACAACTTGTCCCTAATATTAGAGCAGGCCAAAACCGTGTCGTTGTGGGCGGGATGTACTCTATACACGGGCTGGGTACTTCCAACCTGTGCTGCCGAAGAACCTGATTCGACTTAAGTATCGTTGGGCTGCCAGCACCCATTTTGATATGAAAATCTCGATTGTGTGCGATACCTGAGGAGCGTTTCTCTTTTGGTGTAATTTCTGATTCGATAAGATAAGGTAGGTGTTGCAGCTCACGTAAGCAATTAGCTAATATAAAAATCAGATTTCCAGTAATAAATTGCCTGGCTCTGTTTACATTAGGCCAACAAGACCTTTGCGCTCTGTAAGGGCCTCTGAAGTTCGATGTATTCTCAGTTCAACTGCGTGTTATTTGGCTCCATATATACTTAGAAGGTAGTTTCCCAAACCCTCCTGAAGTCAAGCACATTAATTGCATACAACTAGGCGCTTTGATGGCAAAATGTTGACAGCTCGCTTTCTTGGCTTAGTCTGTACTTTCGCCGTTGGCTGCCTCGGTTTCTTGGTCAATTCCAGCGGGAAATTAAAGTAAAAGTACGCTTTTTAGCCTCAGACATATCGTGTACAGTGCCACGCACTTCAGCCCCGGCCATCAAGGATTTGCTCAGATGTTGGGGGCGAAATTGCGGCTCATTATGTATTTATGTCAATTTCTGGCTCCCCACTATACCGGGTGTGTGCTGGTGTTGGTGTTGGCTGGGCCGCAATGACATGTAAAACCTTTTTGCGGAGCCTACGAGTGTGTCTTCGGGGGAGTCCCCATGGTTGGGAGCTTCCCTTGCCTACCTGGCCAACAAGCATTTAATGACTTTGGCTTGCTCTCTTTTGGGACGCATTTAGCGTGTAAATTCCACTGTACACTGTACAGTGTACATTCCCGGGGCCGTTACAATTTTTACTCCTTCAGCAATCGTAAAGGCGTATGTGCGGCGGGCCTGTGCGCATATTTCAGTTATTTTTATTTCGGTGTTACTTTTTATGCACTCGCACACAGGCACACCTCCACGTATGGACACGTTTCTTACCGGCTTTATGGGCTTGCATGTTTTTTATATTCTCAGCGATGCTGGGCGGGGTGTCTTAGGGATGCGGGGCGAATTTTGGGTTCGGATATTGCCAAGGGATTTGCTTTGTGTGCCTCCAAAATGCTGATGACTCCAAACGAGAGAGAGAGGATGATAAAAGTAAGTTTTTATATGGATTGTGCTTGCCCTGGCATAAATCATAACCTTTCCATATGCCCAATGTCGTTTGCCAAACGCAAATCAAGCGGTGATGCTTCGAACACCACAGGAGATGGAGTTTCAGCTCTTTGAAATAAACTACGGGAGGGAAGAACTTAGAGAGGTATTGAAGTGAGCCAATATCAAAATAAAAACATTATACATTTATTTATTTATTTATAAATATTATACTTAGGCGATCTAAAAATATATGTGAAATGGTAGCTTTATTTCTATTTCAATTGAAAGTTGAAATACAATTTGTATAAAATTATTCTCAACTCTGACAAGCTTAAACGGAAGTAACTATCTTCTAGCCAATTTATTTTTAAGAACTACCTCTTAAAAAATAAAAAAAATATTTAATATTCAGACTCTGCATCTTTAATTTAATGCCTTAAAATTTAAGGTGACTTCCTAATTACCGTGTGCGACGTTCCTGCCGGTGCTGCGCAGTTCCTGAGCTCTCCTGTGGCTCCTTCCCCTTCTCTGTCATATCTTGGCGATTAATTAATGTCACTGACATTTGTCATAATTTTCATAATTTTCGCCTGCCTTCCCTTTACATCCCTTCTCTGATAGACGACAACATTAGTTTCAATAATAAATTAGCCTGGCACTCAAACACGTCTGCTAATCATGCTACCTTGTCAGTCCGAGCCGTTTGGAAATACTCGGTAACTAAAGCTTTGTATCTGAAATTTGGGTAGAAATGCTTTTTCTATGACTTATTACTTATATTTTTATTTCCAGCTCATGTTATCTCAAAGATATTTTAGAAATAGTACTTTTTTAAGGAAATATTAATAAAAAACTCAGTAGGATGTTGAGATAAACTCTTATAAGTCCCACAGAACAAACAAGACTCCAAACAATGAGTCCCATCAACAGACCACAGTGCCAACAATGGATGATCAAAGCATATGCCAGGTGTGAAGATCTACAAGGAGGTAATGCACCGAAAGTATTTTCGATGTGGCACCTTTGCGATACCCCAGCTGTCTATAAGGATGTGGATTTCATAACTTCCGCTGACTGCCATAAGCTGAAGCGAGAACTGGACTGGGAACAGAGAGTCCCGGAGGTGGATTACCTGGTCATAACAGTTGGTGTCATCCTAGCCGTTGCTTCCATCTTTGTTCTCTTACTTCTTCTTCTGTGTGGATTGAAGTGGCGACACAGAACAAAAACGCATTGTGTGGGTGAGCATCCCGTACAGCAAGACGCTCCAACCGAAACACCTCTGGTAAAAAAGAAAAAGAAGCTCAACTTCACAAAGTGGATGCGCCGAAGCTGTCGCTTTTGTTGTTTGCAAAGCGAGGCGCAGGTACGAAGGCACGAGCTAAAGACCAAGAAACAGGTAGCCGTCCACAAGAAACGCAGCCAGCGGAAACTCGATGCGTGGACCAAAGCCCGGGAGCTGAATGCGCAGAGGAAAAAAGAAAAGCTAGAGCGAAGAAAACAGAAGGAATATGATCAAATGCATAAAGATATGCAAAAATATTAAACTTTTTTGTTGTCCTAAATGTTGGTTTATCAAGGTCAAAGAGTAGTTGAATACTATATACTATTAGTATCTCTTATAATATTTTTACAATCTAATAAAATTATGTTCTCGGATTTGTATATTATTTGTATTTTCGTTAAGCTATTTTCTTAGAAAACCAAAGCCAAGTAGTCAAATTTCATTCTACATAAGTTATCACGCTTTCTTGTGTATTTTAAATGAGTCACAGACAGGCAGGAAATCTGGCAACTTAATTTTAGTAACAGTACTTGTCAATTAATATAAGCCATCTTTTGAAAGTACAGGAAATTAATAAGGTGCCATCGTGTTACCAAGACTGTCGCTTGCAGACTGGTTCCACAAATGCAGGAATGTTAAAGCAGAAGCAGCATTTTTATATTGGCTTCAATGTTTTTGCCAAACAGTTTGCCGACTTCCGGTTCCGGTCGCCAAGCCAGAAAGCAAACCCAAGGTCTCCCAACTTTCCGTTGCTTTTTTTTTTGTTGGCAGAGAAATCATTAAACTGATTTATATTCCGTTTGATTTCAGCGCCGGACTAGCCTGACTCCGCTTCATTCTGCCAACTGAACTTGAGTTCAAGCTGTGTAAAAGGGTCGCAGCCCTGACTAAGCCCGAAATTCGATAATTCAAGTCAATTTCGCATCTGTCAGGGTCGTTCAAGGGTTAAGCGATTCCTTTTGCATTTTTTGTCTTTTGTTTGTTTGTCTTTTTCACCGCCAAGTCAAGTGTAAAATAATGTCGCAAAACACTTTTGCAACACATGAAACATTTTTAACATTATTAGTTTAGCTTTAACCTTTTAAATATATATGTATAGAGTTAGTTGTTTAAGTGCTTAAATTTCTTTTAATAGAAATAGTTTTCCATTAAGATTATTATACTTACTATACTCTGTGATTTTAGTGTAATTGTGGATATCGTGAAATGCCTTTTCAAGGTTAACAAGTTTGTGGCTATTGTTTGTTATAATGTTTTTCTACAGGATTCTCTTTTCATGAGCTTGGGAGGAATTAGTTCTAATTTGAAATCCATAACTATATCGCATTGTTTATGCTAACCGCAATACCTCCCTTCTTTCCCATCCCAACAAAGTAATTAGCGTAATATTTATAATAATAATAGTGGTAATATTTTATAATAATAATAGTAAATGTTGATATTAATATTTATTAATATTTGTATTAATATTAAAAATATAAGGTATATAATGTAGTTATTCAAAAGAACAATTTATAGGCAATGTCAACCCTGGAAGTTATTGACTTCTGAAATTGTATCTCTTTTTAGAAGGCTTGTAAATACATACAACGGATTCCGGCAGAAGACTGATATGATCAATTCGTGCACTAAACATGTGTCATTATCAAAATTAAATGTAGTTTCGTGAATATACATGTGTGTCTATGAGTACTACATTGATTGTTGTCGATAGTCAGCTGTTTATACCCGTCATTCGTAGAGAAAAAGGTTATAGCAGATTTAATACATTGAATGTTACAAGCAATTCCGATCCACTGATCAGACAGATATATAGGGTAAGGTGGGCAGCTATTTTTAGGAATTTACAATTTAGTTTAGAGAACACATTTTTCTGATAGTTTATAAATACTCATTAGTATTGATTGCTGAAAAAGGAATGGAATGTGGTATATTCCTATTAATACACGCAAGACGGAGATGTCAAATATGTATGTGCAAATGAAAACATGGCTCGCCTATTTGATGGTTGGCACGCTGACTATGTATTAAAGGCATTTGTGCACCTGTATTAGGCATCTAATTAATTAAACAATTGTAAATTCCTTTGATAAATTAACGTCACCGGGCCTGACCGCATACAAACACGCATGATAGAGAGAAGGGAAGAGGGAAATCGAGTACGGAGGAGTTTGCGTGAGGGGAGCCTGAGCTCCTTCCCACATCCTAGGACGAGACTGCACGAATTTTGCAAACTGCCATGTTATTTGTCTGGGACAAACCATACTGCAATCTCATGATCAATGAAAGGAAATAGGAAACGTATCTCCAAAATACCTCGTGCTTCCAGTTCCGACGTGCGTAAACAATTAAAGAAATTAAAACCTTTCGGGCAGGCACCAGTATCCAAGAGATAACGCACTCCATCAAATCAGCATCTCAGCCAAAATCAAGGTCGCCGCCAAAGGCTGAGTAAGGGCACCTTCTATACAACAGAAATACTGATAAGGCCAGTAAATGTAATAGAGTAGAGGTACATCCATATCAGCTGAGAGAGGCTTTCATATAAAAACTGGCGACACTTGCGAAACCGTCATTCGAGCCCATTGCTCCCGACAAGTCTAACGCAGCTTCCAGAAGCAACACGACGGAATAGCTGCCAACAGAATGAACAGTGCGATAGGTATGAACCCAAGGACCTCGGACCTTTCAGATCGAACGAAGACTAACCCGTTTCCTTCTTCCAGTACTTGCCTGCGTCGCCATTTTGGTGGCGAGCACCAGTGCGGCCAGTCTGCAGCCCACTGTGAAGACAATCGACAATCAGCTCTACAGGCGTTATGTGTGCGCTAACAAGCCTGATGGATTCCGAGCCCTCGTTCCGGGAAGTTGCTCCCAGTACTACGAGTGCCAGTCCGCAGTGGCCCTTGTGAACACTTGCTCCCGCTTCTTCGATGCCAAGGTCCAAGGATGTGTCAATTATAACACAGGCTGCATTGAGGTTCAGTCTGCATCCTCGATGGCAGTTGCTGGAGATTCTGCATCGCCCTGTGCCGAGGCAACGACTACTACTTGTGCTCCCGTTGTAGAGACGACGACCACTTGTACTCCAACACCAGCTGAGACTACTACCACTTGTACTCCAACACCAGCTGAGACTACAACCACTTGTACTCCAACACCAGCCGAGACTACTACCACTTGTACTCCAACACCAGCCGAGACTACTACCACTTGTACTCCAACACCAGCCGAGACTACTACCACTTGTACAACAACAACTGCTACAACAACAACGTGTACTACCACGACCGCTACAACAACAACGTGCACTACCACGACTGCTACAACAACAACGTGCACTACCACGACCGCTACAACAACAACGTGCACTACCACGACCGCTACAACAACAACGTGCACTACCACGACCGCTAAAACAACAACGTGCACTACCACGACCGCTACAACAACAACGTGCACTACCACGACCGCTACAACAACAACGTGCACTACCACGACTGCTACAACGACAACGTGCACTACCACGACCGCTACAACAACAACGTGCACTACCACGACCGCTACAACAACAACGTGCACTACCACGACCGCTACAACAACAACGTGCACTACCACGACCGCTACAACAACAACGTGCACTACCACGACCGCTACAACAACAACGTGCACTACCACGACCGCTACAACAACAACGTGCACTACCACGACCGCTACAACAACAACGTGCACTACCACGACCGCTACAACAACAACGTGCACTACCACGACCGCTACAACAACAACGTGCACTACCACGACCGCTACAACAACAACGTGCACTACCACGACCGCTACAACAACAACGTGCACTACCACGACCGCTACAACAACAACGTGCACTACCACGACCGCTACAACAACAACGTGCACTACCACGACCGCTACAACAACAACGTGCACTACCACGACCGCTACAACAACAACGTGCACTACCACGACCGCTACAACAACAACGTGCACTACCACGACCGCTACAACAACAACGTGCACTACCACGACCGCTACAACAACAACGTGCACTACCACGACCGCTACAACAACAACGTGCACTACCACGACCGCTACAACAACAACGTGCACTACCACGACCGCTACAACAACAACGTGCACTACAACAACTTCTAAAACAACAACGTGCACTACCACGACCGCTACAACAACAACCTGCACAACAACAACCTGCACTCCGATACAAGCTGAGACTACCACAACCTGTGCTCAATCTCCAGAGACTACGACCACCTGTGCTCAATCTCCGGAGACTACGACAACCTGTGCTCTATCTCCGGAGACTACGACCACCTGTGCCCAAACTCCAGAAACTACGACCACTTGTGTGGAAGTAACCACTGCCTGCAGCGGAAGCTCTGCCGCTAAGGCTCAAGCCTCCTCCATGAAGGTGCGCCCTGCTAGACCTATCCGACCTGCCAAATTAACTGTGTTCGAGGCCGGACAGGTGGCTGTCCAGCAGCCTCAGGAGCTGAGCATCGCCACCTACACTAAGTATGTGTGCCGCAATAAGCCCGACGGCTTCATGTTGGCTTCGCTGAAGAGCTGCTCCGACTACTACGTCTGCCGCTACGGAAAACCCCTGCAGGTGAGCTGCGGCGACAAGTACTTCAACGCGCTCAAGGGAATCTGCGATCTGCCCGAGAACACCCGATGCGTGCAGCCCCAGGCCTAAGGAAAGAAAAGATTCTAACTCTGATCGATTTCCCTGATAAAAACACCATGACCCCACCTTGACTTGCGTGTCCGATCGAGTCCTAAAATACTATATCTTATAAATGTCTTAATAGATGCAAAAGCTAATACAAGCTATAAAAATTGAAATATTTCAAATTCAAATTTTAAAGAGAATCAAAACGGGGTAAAAACAAGGGAAATGTGCATGAGAAGGTAAAGAGTCCTCCTAGCTCCTAGTATTCGATAATTTCGTTTATCTTTGGTGAAGTCCGTCAACTATGTTTATATTCTCGAGATGTATGTATATCCCAGCGTCCATAGATTTTCCTCTTTTCCTCTTGTGTGTGTTGGTTCATTTTCATAAACGGAATTTGGGTGATTCTTATATTCGTGACGATCGGATGTTGCAGATCATTGGCCATCTGGTTGATATGAAGATATCCTCTGCCTGTTACATTCCTAGTTAGCTTTGAGGAATTGTACCCTTGTCTTCTTTGCGCACCTGGTATAGAAATCGGTTCATATATCCAAACCATATCTGGCAATAATATTCGGCTCAAAGACACCTGGGCTTTCGACTCCTTTTAGACCCCCACATCCCATTAAAGTCAAGATCTGGACCCAAAAGCAATGTGATGGAGAGCACAGCAGGCACCAAAGCTGACCACAATGCGCTTTAAGGCTTATCGAAGAGCTGGAGCCTGCTGGGAAAATTGGGGCTAGTTTTGGCCTCGGATTAGATACCGATGTCTGTGCCTGCCCATAAAATGCCTGCTTAATCCCAAAGGCTGTGCCTTACCGTCGCTGTGCCGACTGCTTACCGAAGGCACATGTGCTTCGCCATTCACCGAAGGAGTTCCTTTGCGTTAAATTAAAAATGTCAAGTCGACATACCTGAAAGAGTTTTCTGGGCTCGAGAGTGACTGGAAAAACTCGTAAATAACGCGACACAAAGCAACAGAGGATGCCAAACTTCCCCTCCTAGCGAAAGGAAAGAACTCATGACTTTCGGTTTTCATTTAGAATTTTCGTAGGCGGCGGGAAGGAGAGAGAAGTCGTAGCCGGCAGCCATTTGCCGAGACATGTTTGCAAATGGGAAGTACACAGGTTCACGGGGTGAAAGGCGGGATGCCTACTGGCTTTCCCAAACGAACAGACACGCTAAGTCCTCGGATTCCGAAGAGCCGTTAAAGGCTTAGGCGACAAATTTGCTCATGGCTGGGATCATTTGGAGGCACCAATGAGTTCCCCCAACCCCCCGAAAAAGCACACAAATTTATTAGGTATTAGGATTGGCTCCAAATTTTAATGAGTACCATGGATATGACTGCGTAATCAAATATTACTCCTTCCAAATGCTTATCACGAACCCACCTGCAAAGAAAATGAAATATAGTTAATGTACGAGATTACTCTGCCTTCAAGCTGTGCACATTGCAAATTTCAGAATGGCCGACATTCCTACATTTAGGCCCTGCCAATGGGGGGCTTCAAATTGGATGCTGGGCTCATACGCACTGCAGGCGGCCGTATGCCGAACGGCAGTTCAAATAAACAAAGGCCAAAGCACGAAAAATTTTGTAATAAAGCCAACACACACACGGCAGTCCCTGTACTCCGTTGAATGCCGGTTTCCTCTTGGCAACGGCACCCGACGCCGGGTGAGGCCTCTGAAATGAAATCAGCTTTTCCCTTTTTGCACCTGCACACTCGCACAACTGATGCGACTTTCCTCTCTTCGGCTCAAGAATTCAAATTAGAGTTTTGTTTACAATCGAGCCAAACAATCGAAGCCGCCGTCTCTTTGTGCAGTTATTGAATTGCGATAACCCTCTGCCCCGGTATCCACGGGAAGCGGATGAAATTTTTATTGCCACCCCTCGGCCCCCAAGAAATTTCAACTCTCGAATCACTCACCTGGGGGCTATGGCTGATGCGTTCCTTAAATCCTTCTGAAGCCTAGCAGGTGTACAGACCGTAGGGCCAACACGCAGGCCCGCAGGGCCCACAGCCGCAGTACGAACCGCAGGGTCCTGGAGACAGGGCGCAGGGTCCACACCATGGGCCGCACCAAGGTCCACAGGGTCCCGAAGGACCATAGCCGTAAGGACCACAGCCAAAGCCACAGCTGCCACACATGATTGGGTCGCTTGGTGCTTTTGAGGACATTTTGTTACACTAACATCATTATCACAAAAGGCTTCTTGAACACTCACCAAAAACTTCACGGATAAAGAAACTAAGCAAAGGCTTTAGGAGGAAATTTGGTTGGAATTATGCCAATGAATTTTTATTTAGAAACTTTCAGTCCTATGTGGCCTGACCTGAGAGCTCTAGATAAAAATGACTACTGAATTGTTTTACAGGGAAGGTCCATATGCCTAAAAGTTCGAAATTTCGATCGGTGCCAACTGATCGTACTTTTCTTTTCCGTAAAAAATATGCTTTATTCAAGTCTAAAAATTCTTATTTAATTTACATACAAATTAGATACAAATAAAAATTTCACTAGTAAGAGAAAATTTCCTACTACTTGAACACTTAACAAATATACATATAAGACTATGGTAAATATTTTAAAAACTAATTTAAATGTAAGAAAAATATTTAGTCAAAGAAAATTCACGGGATTTCTTTTCTGGCAATTAAATAAGCCATGATCTTTAGCTGTTTCTTTTCCCAACAGAGTTATAGCTTGGGTTAAAAATACAAACAAAAACAAATGTCACAATAAAACCGATGCTTATTTTGCCTAGAAGTAAATTCTAGGAAACCGCCGGAAACGGAAATAATACTACAAACGACTTAAAGCACAGCTTAAAAAGCCGCTTCGTGTGCTGTTAATGGGCAAACAACTTTTTGGGTATTGGCATTAAACTCCAAATAATTAGCCAAAGGGCTTCCCAGATGGGCCAGAAGAAGAGTTGGGCAGAGAAAATGCCGCAAATCCCATAAAAATCAACGAGTCGAGAGCTTAAAATTAAATAATATAATAACGGAATTGGGTCTTTAAATTTCCGAAATATAAACCGATGCCGGCTAAGGGGAAGTCGGCCAAAGCTCCAATTAAAGCCAACTCCGGCGCGTTGGAGGGTTCAACGAGCTCAGATTCGGCAAAGGCAACGATGCGATGGGATGAGGGTAACAGCTGCCGGGATCTCCACTCTCTGGGGATAAATTAGTGGTTTTGCCCTCTAATATAGTCATCGGGCCGAATGCCTCCGCCATTTGTCATCGCCACCCTCGACGACATCCCTTGCCGCACTGATTTAATATTTATTTTATTAATACGAAATTAACATAAAAAAATTTGTCAAAATATTCTGACACTTGGCATTGGCATGCACCACGTCCCTGGCCAAAGGGGGTTGCAACTGGGACTTCACCTTTCTGCGGGGGTGGCTTGTTATTATTTTGACACTTGCCAAACAATTGGCATGCGAAATGAAAACCCAGCTGCCTTAAAGAACAACAACATCGGCGGCGAACGGCAGCGGGGCCAAGACGCGGCGCTGTACGAAAATTTTATTATGGAATTTCGTAAATTAAATATTTACTCGACAGCTGTGCGAAGGACTTAAGAGTGCCCGGGCCCGGGCGCCACCAGAAAGTGCGTAGAGCTCCGTCGGCGCGGCTGCTGTTGATTCAATATTGTGCTGAGGCAATAATTGAATTTAATAGCTGGCTGGGCAAATGCTTTAAAGTTCCTTTCTTCCTGGCGAGCGGGAGTTATGACGAGGCAGGAGCGTGCTTAAAGCCCCAGCACAGATTCTCGTCTCACCATTCCCTCCAAAGGATTCTCCATTCGATTACCCCTCCGATTAGCTCTCTCACGGCATCAACTCACTTACCAGAAGCACATTTCGCCAACCAAAGTCAACAGCTAAATTGGGAGCCTTAAATTAAAAACAAAAGTAAATACCTCGGAAGGGAGCAGGCAACAGGAAGAGGTGGGAATGGCAATGGCAGGACGAGTCGAAAAGAGCAGCGTAAACGCGCACTGTACGTTGTGTCACTAATTCAGGTAATTTGTCACTTTATTTACATTTTAAATGAATGTTATTGTGGCCGTTGACGGTGGAGTAGATGGGCGGCGGGTGGAAAGTGGGGGTAGCTTCTGGCAAGGACAGTAAGTAACCAAGAGAAAACCAATTTCCATTTTCGTTTTGCGGGAAACGCAGCAAACGGCGAGGGCAAAGACAAATGACTGACTGAGGTGCGGGCCAAAGGACGAAACACAGACAGGACAGGCTCAGAAAAACCCCTTTTTTGCCGCTCCGTCCCCGTTCAAGTGTCGAAGCCGAAGGACAGGCAAGTGAAAAGGACTCAGCCACGACCAAGAAATGCGATTAAAATTTGAACATTGAGGCGAAAGGCAAAAGACGTTTTGTGGTAACCGTCACGTAGGCCATCGGGCAGGGGAACGGGGTCGGACTGGGCTGAAGTCGTGGGTCCGTGCTTAATTTGAATGAAGTGGCAACATTGTTAATAGCCCGCATCTGCCCGAGCGTAGCGATCCCAGCCCTCAAACCCTAACCAGCTCTCAGGTGTGTTCTCCTCTAATGATACTGTTTACCTTTGCATTTTATGTGAACAGATCCTCGACCCGAGAGTGAACATGTAACCAGGACCTGAGTAAACATTTGCTCGAATAACACTAAAGAAGGAAGAGGTTCAGGAAGCTCACAAGATGAGCGAATACGTAACTTTTTTTGGTCTAAAAAATATACCCTTAGTTACATTTATATTTCCGCAGAAGTTCTCTTAAGTTTTGAATTAAAATAAGTTTAAGTTTTTCAACCAAAAGAAGAACAAAAATTAGATTATTTTTATAATGCAAACACATTTTGTAATCAAACAAATGGCAGAAAATTTCCGAATTGAACTAGATAATTTTTATATTTCTCCAGAATAATTGAAATCTGTCTTCTTTCTCCATGCAAATATTGGCAACTATTTGAGATGCTCTGTCGTTCATTGAATTATTTCTTAAATTAGATAGCGGCACCTCTGCTCCTTTCAGGTTTCCAATTAGATGGCAAAAAAGAATTTACAACAGCCGCCCGCAGGTATGCAATGGAAAATTCAATCAGCCAAGCCAGAGCTTCACGTATCCTTCGCGCCGCGGCAAGGACTGCACAGTGCGGCGCTTATGAGCCCGGCTGTCCCATAAATTTTGCCGGGAGCCAACACATCGCAGTCTCCGGCCACCTTTTCCCTGGCGTTCACCTTTTGTGGGCCCACAAATAAAAATAAACACACGTTCCTTTCTCGTGTTCATTGCCAAAACGTGTCTCGGGCGACGTTTCCCCTTTATTCTGATGGGAGTGGCAACCGCAAGGACCGGGAGGGCTTTGAGTCTTCTTCTTGGAGGCCCGCGGTTTTTGTGAGGACGAAGACAAAGAGTGCTCGCATCCGCAAAAATAGGTGAAGGACAGAATGGGCGCATAAATATTTGAAACATATTTACCCTGCCATATTTTGCGCTGCCTTTCTCGGTCCTCTCTCTCCTTTGGCTTCTCCTTAGCTGGCTGACCACGTAGGCTATCAATGTCCAATCTTCCGCACTCAACAATTTCGCCAGACCGAGGCTGAATTTATTTTATCCCGCTCATAATTTGCTTATTTTATTTGCTTTGATTTCCACTGAAGTCCGCTTGAGTGATGGGATGCTCCGAGGCTGGAGAGGCATTATGTAAATTCCCAATTCGTGTTTTAAAACAATTTAAATTTTATAGAATTCGGGTTCCCATATCCATATCATATAAACTGAATTCTATAACTATTTGTATATATACGCAACTTTAACAAGGTATTTTCATAACCTTAAGGTGTGGTAGAGCGAAATCACTGCGCCATGTCTTCCTTACATGCTCAGGCTCTTCGCTTTTACCGGGAGCGCTCGCATGTCTTTCGCTTATTGTTTATATTGTTTTAATTAATTTCATTTTGAGTTCTTGTCTTTGCCACAGACTCCGGGGAGAGGCTTCCGTGAAGTATTTTATGCTCACGTGCGCAGAAACGATATCGCCAACTCTTGAGTCGAGTTGTGGGCCAAGTTGTGTGCCCTGTTAAGTGGTGAACGCTTCCCGACGCCACTTCTGCTCCCGCTCCTGCTCCTGATGCCTCTCCCGTTGCCGCTCCTGCTCCTGCTCGTGTTCCCTTAGGCCTTTGGAATCGGCGATGCCCGCCTGGCTGCCTTCCGGTCCTCGACTATGTTTGTGCAATGAAGCGTTGGGCTTTTATAACGCCAACAGTCAGCTAAGAGACTCCGGGATGAGCGGCCAGATGGGACGGGCATAGTCAGTCATTGAGAAGCTGTAAAAAGCTGCAGGGAAATTCTTAATTTACAAAAAGGAACGAAAGGAAAACCCCTGCGTAATAAATGAAACGTAAAAGAGAAAGAGGACGAAACTTAACAACTTGCCAGGAGATGGGAGGGCCGTCGCGACGGTCGGGCGGTAAGGTGACTCCGGCTCCTTCGCCGGACAATCGCCGGAGTGCTTCAGTGCCTCCGACAGTTTTTGGTTTGGACAGACTTCATCTGGCTTTCCCCTCGGCCCTCGGTCCTTGGTCCTTGCTCGTTGGTCCTTGGCCACGCCACGCACTGAAAGCTTTCCGCTCCACTTGTCTGCTGCTTTGATTCTCACGGTTTTTTATTTGAATGCCTCTCTCATCCCCCAGCAGCGGATGAAGGACGCTTGGCCTCCGCCTCACCTGCTCGAGTTGAGCAAAGCTGTATCTTTGAGATACTTAGATACGTATATATTTTAATGTGCGCTTTATCAACAGCTTTGGCTTGGCTCTATCTCGGACCAGGACCCGGAGGATGGGGTCCAGGTAAGCACATTCCTCTCTGGGAGGAGCCAATGCCTCGTGCTGTGCTTTTGTTGCCTCGGGCGAGGCACGTCAAGGGACTTTGCTCTTCGTCAGGAAAATCGCATGGTGGAAGTCAAATTTATTTCGATGGCGTTCCAACTGCAGTTGGCAGGACTCTTTATCAATGCGGCACCGTTGTTTTGTTGGGCTCGCCGACTGATGGGTTCCTATCAGTCGGAGGCGAGGATAGGACCTTCCATCTTTGATTTAGGAAATATATTTACTTCAGATATTAACTACAAAATGAAAACTAGGTACAACTAGCCCTTGGTTTTTGTTTCTATTTTTGATTAAACCTAAACAAGTTCCAATAAAGTCACGTTTCTCGAATCGAATGTCAAGAAACTCAGCTACTCGTGCGGAAAATTCTTGAAATCCTTTTATTAAATCCTTGCCACACTGCGGACCCTTTTCCTCATCGGCTGTCTAATTAAAAACTTCAAGGCGTTAAACCAGAAACATATGAGACAGAGCCTCCACTGCCACGCCGCCGCCTGCCAGAGCCGTCAAAAAAATGACATTTTGCTGGCTAATTACAATTTCAAATTAAATCACAAGTAATTAGCTGAAAGTCAAAGGCAAACATGGCGGGAGCACACATAGGCGGGGGTTTTGGGGGGTTTAGGAATTTGACAGCGTTTTATGATTTACAAACGCAATGAAAATTGTTGGCCTAATGGTCTGTTGTTCCTGCCTGACAGGTGGGTGGTGTTTGGAGGTCGGCTTTTGGGATTCGGGGGGTCGCGCCCATCCATCGAGGCGCAGGAATATTTGCCTGCCAAATGAAAGACATTAACGCCGACAGCAGGCAGTCGAAATGGGCAAAGCAGGCGACACATTAAAATACATTTTTAATGTTGATGCGAGCGGCGGGTGTGTGTGTGTGATGTGGGTGTGTGTTCCGCCCACTTTCCGCCTGCGGAAACATTTTCTTCATTTTGCACTTGTTCCTTCTTCATTTTGCCGCCGTGTTTATTATTTATACATGTGTCTGTCTGCCCGTCCGGGTCTCTCCCGTTGACTTTTGACGGTCCCGGGCCCCCCTTTTTCAACTGACACAGCCGTCCGTTAGAAATGTAATCAAAGTAATTACTTTTATTGCGATTTCGCCGTATGCTAATCAAGGGGATCGCAATGGTCTGTCAGGCATTTCTGAGGGCGTTCTGCTCTTGAATTATTGTTATGGCTTTCATTTTAATGGTTTTTAATTTCCTAGTTGTGGGATCAACTATGACATATTTTTGCTAGCCGTCGGATTGTTGTCCTATGCCGCAGGAAGTTTAATTTGTTGCGTTACACGGGGAAAATTTAAATGCCTAATAGGTGAGTAAATAAAACCTACGCCACAGGTAGCAAATCTGTGTGTTCAGCAGGCATCTGCCATAAATGTGTCAGTAAGTTTTTTTTAATTTTACGTAGACTAGTTGAAAATCGTCCAGTTAAAAATATTGGTCTTCGCTCTAAAACAGATATGGAACATCCTTTTGCACCGGATTGTCCTTGTTACAGAAATTCCAGCCAGCAATGTAGCTTCTGCAGCCTCAACCAAGACATGGAAACCACTGACGACTCTCTGGATAGCCTGGACAGCCCTGCCCGCTTAAAGGTGGGTTGCACGACCTCCCGTGAGTCCGTAAGGCGGGCGGCCCAGGCCGCGAAGGAGGCAAATGTGAGGCCGGCCAGGATGTACCTCCGCTCCACATCTCGGGGGCTGCGACAATTCGTCGATATCTACATGCCAGTCTTCAAGCAGGACTCAAGTCCAGTCTCTTCTGAGGGTGAACAGGAGGACGATGCCGGAAATCAGACCGAGCCTGTTTCTCCTCAGACGGAGGGGCTTTCCTGCAGGGGAACTTTTCGTCACTTTCGCCGCCTGGGCAAGAGAAAATTAATGGACCGGTACGTAAATGCCTCCTCTTTGGAAGCAAAGAATCATTTAAGAAGGAATTCATGGCGGGATTCAAGCCAAGCTGATATTAGCCCTAAGACACCTGCAGAGACATCGCGACTTGGAAGAAATATAAATTAGCGAAAATTGGCAAAGAATGTATAAATGTATCATTTAGATTGTGTGGATGTGAGACAAACTCTTGTAAAGAATATATATATTGTGTTTATAATGCGATTCATATTTACAAAAAAATGAAATAAAATTCGGATTTACATTACAATTTATCAATAGTTAAGGGCTAAAAGTAACCATTTATATTTGAACTAAAAGACAAATCTTACAAATTAAAATCTCTGACATTGGATTCCACACCGTTTAAGATCTTGTCTTTAAGCCACACCAAGATCTCGCTGCTATAAAATCCATGTTATCGCATCCATTTCCGTTTCCATCCTCCAGAAATGCCCGTTCCCCCCCGCCTCAGCCTCTCGCACATTTACATCCACATCCACATCCGCATCCTGTCTCACTTTGCCATACGCTTTGCATAACTTAGGGCGCAACAGGAAATGAATGAACACGCCCCAGCGACTGAAACGAAACGAAAAGTGGGAATAACATCGTCGCAGCTCCAGCGACAACAAACAGACTCGTGGCACAGTTTTTCCATGTACTCCCCCTCCTCCTGCTCCTGCTCCTGCTCCGCCGATTTTCCTCCCCGTCGGCTAACACAAATTGCTCTTGTAATATCAATTTAAAGTAGCGCGCCAAAAATACCGCCCTAAAATATGCAAATTATTTTGTTGTCTTGATTTTTATTTACTCAGTGAATAAAAGCAAAGTGAAAATATTTATGTTGGCCATTTTCGGGGTTTCAACTAATTGTTTATGGAAGGAAATCAAGACTTTGAATGAAGGCATACATACACAGAGAAAATATCAAGGAAAATGTATTATATTCTATTGAAAAATATGAGCATTGTTTATAGGATTAGTTATTAGTTTATGTTGGCACTGAGAGTCACAGCGGGACACCTTTGTATCCTTAAATTAAAGATTTTCCACATATGTGTGACTGCAATGCATGTGCAACTGATGCGTTTTTATCATTCGGAAAATAAGGAAAAGTTAAGGGCCACAGCACAACTTTTCATATGGGTGGCATAACTTTCTTAATATTTTGTTTTACTTTTCATCTCCTTGCTCTGTTGTTTTTCACCCTCACTCTCGCTTTTTCGTTTGCCTTTTCCTGAGCCACATTTCCTTTGAACTTTATCTTTGTTGTTTGCCTTTTGTTATTGTTGCTGCATTAGGCTAAATTTCGGGGGGTATATGAATATTGTATATATCTCGGCGGCTACAAATATTTTCAACTTTTGCAGCTTAACTTTATGCAAAGCATTCCGAGCACCCCCCATCTTCACCACAAAAAATTGGGAGCGCCAAAATTGTTTGTTACCTTTAAACAAATTGTCCCTTTTCCACGTGGCTGTGGATGAGATGTGTGTGTGGGTGAGAGTCCTGAGAGCAGCAGCAACAACAACAACGAGGACACATTACAAAAATCCGGCTGTGCAAGGATGTGCGCACTTTGAGCCTCTTTGTCGGTGAATGGTGCTGGGGGGAGGGTCTTCGTTTTCCATATTTCCGTTGATATTTGTACTCAAAACTTTTCCAAGTTTTCCTTTTCTTCTTTCAAAGTAATTCTAAGAAATTCACTGTCCGAAGAAACAGGTGCTACTTGTGTGGTTTTATCAGTAACCGGCAATAACTTTCTGGGACGAAATTGTATTTATGAGGAAAATATCGAGCAAGTAAATCACAATTTTTTTACCCATTGTGTAGAAGGGTACTTAAGGAACCAATGGACAAAAGAAGCAATATATGTCCTTCTATATTCTACTTTAATTTTACTTTTTAAAAGTACTTGTGAAATAAACTATTAGTTTTATTTATATACCAAACATACTTGTTTTCCACTTTTAAAGTATGTCTCGAAAATTTAAAAGAGTTTCTTTTTTCCAGTAAATAATTAAAGGCAAATAATTCTTTAAAATATATATAATTCATTTTCGTGAATCTCTGGATTACTTTAAATATGTAATTATGCTTTGATCCCTACTGTTTATTGATGTGTTTTGCTGAGCCTCCCCCTGTGGGTTTATTGTGTTTTGGTTTTTTTTCAGGCATGACCGACTTTTCCTCGGAATTGGGATATTATAAAAAGCACATTCCTTAGAGCAAGAAAGGCCAAGTAAAAATATGTTGAGTAACCTTCGCCTTTCGTAGTAAAATTACAATTAAATTCACATAAAATAAAATATCTTGCGGTGCTTTTTATGTGTGAGCTTGTAATATAAATCCTTTGGCTAATGGGGCCACACACACAGCGGGCGGGAAAGCCCCAAGTGCTCGCACCAGGCGGTCCGCTTCGTGCCCGAAAAAGAGGCAGGACCCTCAGAGAAAAAAAAAAAGACTGGAAGCACCGCAAGTACCACGGATGAATCTGAGAGCGTTTCGGTGGTTAAGGGCTACGGGCTACGGGCACGGAGGCAAACAAGGTTTAAGCATGGCGCTCTTATGGAGCTTCTAATGAACAAAGCCAGCGTCTGCGTTTGTGCATGCGAATGAGCAACCGTGCCACCAGGTAGAGACCGGGACCTCGTCCTGCCAGCAACAACATTGGTCCTACGAACACTGGTTAAATATCAATTATACTATTTTGTATTTTCTACAAAAAGTATAAAAATATGCCAGGGCTAAGACTTGATTTTATGGAATATTTTTAAAGCAATGAGGCAATTGTAGAAAATTTTAAAAACTTCTGATAGGTGATATGTGCTCCTAAAGTGTCTTGGGAGGTAAGACAAAAACAATTATTAAAAAGTAGGTAATCTTTAAAATAATGAATAAATGCTTACATAATATTGTTTCGAATTACGTTGTCTTTATTTTATCTTTCTTCTTTTATGATTTAGTTTTTTTCCGAGTTCCTTGAGAGAAGTAAAAAACATACTTGCTCCAATGTGCTTTGGTGCCGAATGAGCTCTTCTGTTGGCCCAGAAAAATATGCATCCTTCGTGTGTGATTAAGCGTAAATCTGCCTTTATGTCCTTGGTATTACGCAGTGAAAAATGAAGGATAAAGCACGACAAAAGCTTAAAATATAACCTTAAATTTTTCCAAGAAACTTTAATGTTAATAGTAGTTAGGCATTTAAAACAGTATTTTAAATTTAATAAATTACAAATAAAAGCTCAATATTTTTGTATACAATTATAGTATTTACTTTACGTTTCGGTATAACAATACTTTCGTATGGACCCCCGTTTAGCTTTAATGAACTCGTTAGGTTCCAATTTGACCAGGTACTGCCCCAGGCCGCGTTGAATGCAAATAACCTTTTAATAATAAGCTCGAGGCCCGAACCGGTCGCAGTTTTCATTATCAGACATTTCCGCGCCACTCAGACATGGACAGACGGTGGCAATTCAGCTTAATGTGCATTTAAGTAAATAATTGAAATTTATTACATTTCGCAGGGCCCTCTTGGAGGTGCACAAAGCGAGTGAAGACGAAAAGCGCAGCTCGATGAAATGATTGTGATGGCATCCACTGATTTCGCGGCCGCCGCTGGTCGCAGTTAATTGCATAAACCCGTAATTGGAGGCAATTCCAGCTTCAAGTCCAGGGAACTCGCCTGGAAATTGTGCTTAACCATTTAAAGTGCACAAAGGAGCTATGCCGCAAGGCGGCACAAAGGAACGCTGGAGTCGGCCGAAGGGTTACGAGTCCCTGCGACTGTAGCATTTGTTGTTTTCCTTTCTTGTTCTTTTTTTTTGGTTTTTGGCAGGTCTAATTAAGGTCACGTGACCCGGCCTGCACTCGAACCCCTCCTGATGTGCGGCCATGCATGCGCCCGGAAAATGTTCTCGCATCAAATGCAGCTTTTCGGCCAAAAAGAAATCCAGAGTCTCGACGCATGTTCACGCACATTTGCCCAGAGACGACATCTGCGAGGGGAGTTCGTTCGAGGTCCTTGCCTACTGCCCGGGCAATTATCAAGCGCCCAAATCAGCATGCCGCTGGAGTAACCCGCCCCCCAACCAACCTCCCAGGCACCCCATCAAAGCAAAGTTTTCCCAGGAAAAAGGAAAGCGAATGAAACTTAACAGAGGCAAATTACGCACACGAATTGCGCTGGACAATAAAAAAGCGCACAAAAAAAACTGAGAAGAATGGCGAATAAATTATGAACAAGGGGCTGCTTGCTGGCAGGGGGTGTGGCATCTACTTGCGCGTCTAATTTGTTGGAAAATTAGTTTGTGTGTTTTGTGCGTGTAATTTCCATGCAAGCCACGAACACGGCTCTGATGGAGATCTGCACTTGATTTTGATTGAAATACGCTAAGAAGAGGGGCAGAGCGGGGGTCTTTATGAGAAGGAGGGGTGGGGGGAGGCAAATATGGCTATGTTACTTTGGTTAACCGTTATCAAACTGCCCTCAAATGGCCTTTCATTGCGTGCAACTCAAACCCTCCCCTGCCCAGTGGCTACGCTTTATGATTCTGTGCCAAGTTTGAGACTAACCGACTGCGTAACAGTTTGGCTTTAATATAAATATTAAATCTTTATTATAAAAAATCTTTTCTTTTTGTATTTAATAAAAAATTCTCTTTAGTTTACTCGTATATTTAAGCTTCAATTTGTGGCTTTTATCATCCAAGTCTGTGCTCTAATACCCTCACCATTCTCTTCCCAGAAATGGACTTTGTCCAATTAACATATATCTGCAGGCGTCTCCACTTGAACTTGGCTGGGAGACTCGCTTCTTGTTTGTCGTTTGCTCTGCTCTTTGCTTTTAAGTAAACATTCGCACGCTTTGCGTTAAATAATTTTCGTTTAAGTGCTGCTGGCTTTTTGTGATTCTTTTTTTATTCAATTTCATCTCTGTGCTGATTGCAAAGGCTGCGACTGCGCAAGCCTTGAGTCTTGGGAGGATTTGTTTGGCATTGGAGTGAGGGGGATCCCCTTTGATTATGAGGGCGTCACTGATGTGCACGCAGCTGCGATGTTGCCTTGTTATTTCATCAGGCAGCGATCGCTGGGGGAAGTCAAACAGGCCTTTAAATACTCTTTGATTGGGATTATTTATTATGTAAAAACTAGCTTATACCTAGAGTATAATATAAAAGTATAATAGATTTATTTACAAACAGAATTTCATTTTATTAAATAATTTCTTACTTGGTATAGCCTTATGCCCCTTAACAGGGCATCAAAAGAAGCAATGTGTGTTTCTGCAAAACGAGACGACACAGGAAACTGGTTTAATTGGTTGCGAACTGAAAGAGGCATGTTTATCCCGCCCCTTCGTTGGGGAACTTCAGACTCCGGCTGTTACTGCACTTGCTCCTCCGGCATTGTCTACTCAAGTAGAAATGGAATCACAAGAATAGCAACTCATCGAACTGTGAGTGGAAGGCCCAGTTCAATTCAATTAGCAGCATATTTTACTGGCACGATACCGAAGAAATGCGATACAGATACGATTCTCGCGGACAGCGGGAATTTATGAAGCTCATGGCCCTGCCAGCATGTCGTTCCCCTGTTATTTGGCATGTTTTGACACTGCAGGCACTGTGGCGTGGCCAGGGGGGAGTTGGGTCAGAGTCCCCGCTGTTCGCACTCAATGGCATGCGATCTTCAGATGCCAATGCTGTGAGTAGGGTGGCAAAGAGTCTGGCCAGGGGCGGGGCAGCATCAAGGGGCTGGCCACATGTGGCTGACGTTGCGTGGCGGCGAAATGATTTAAAAGTTTGCGTGTGTGAAGATGGTTTCCCCACCAGCAACTCCTACTAAAAAATCCCCGAGATTTTCTTTAGAGGAAACTACTACATAAAAAGTTTTAGCAGCAATTAAAGCAATACTCCGAGAACTTTTAATATGCATTGTAATTAATATTGTCCTTTATTATTTGTCTTGGCATTACTTTTATTCAATTTCCGCTTGATAGACATTAAGTCACATTCAAACCTGTTGGAAAATCAGCCAAAATCATCAATCAATAATTGCTTATTGCACGTTCATTGGTTATTTTACTTCAAGACTTGCCTCGTACTTCCAGCTAGCGACTTAATTTCATGCCGACTCCTCCCATTGCCAGTACTCAATGACCCATTGAAAAGCTGTTTACCGTCGCGTTTTGAAGGAAACCTGTCAGGCGGGGGGCGGTTCGAAAGGTGGGCGTGACAGGTTGCCTTAAAAGACAAATTACAAGTATTTACATGCAAAACACAACAAGATGCTGGGATGCCGAGATGCCGGGATGCCGGGATGCTGGGATGCAGCGATGGCGGCAGACTTGGTAATCGATGCGACACGCGCGTGCCTGGAAAGCAGCTAGCGGATGGGACCATGGAGGGGCACCCAAGAAACCACACGTTGACAGAACGAGGCAAAGACAATCGAGATGCTGGGAGATGCTGGGAGCCAGATAGAGCAGGGGAGCTGAGACGACGCCTAATTGAGCGAAGGAAGTCAGGCCAAGGAGTAGCTGGCGCCACCTGTCGGACGACCCAGCTCCACCTGGCTGGAGTTTCCACGGTCTCTTCAAGTTGATTGCATTAATGACATGTTGTTGCTGCCCCAGTGAAAGCTCGCTGAATGATAGCCGGGTTCGTCGGCGGCTCACCCAAGTTGATTAAAAGTCTCGAGTGTGCGCTGGAACTGCGGAGAGCGAGAACGCTCGAAACGAAAGCAATTAGCAATTGACACCCGGGTGGCATCTTAGAGGAACTCCGGAGCGGCAAGCAAACGCCATTAATGGGAGTGGAATCCGGTGAGAGACCCTCCAGGAAAGTGCCAAGACAGCAGCAGCAGTACGAGGCTATTGAGCGAGGTACAGTAGGTGGCATAAGCCGTAATTTAGTTCTCATTCAGAGAAGGTAAATGAATAGGATTAAAGACAAGAAATTAGGTAATGAAAAGACAAAATTCCATAGGTATAGTCAAGATTTAAGATTAAGATTTGAGAATAATTAGTTTTTTACAAACTGGAAAAGTCTTTTGTGGCTTGGAATATCTGCTTAATATATTTACTTATGATATCTAGAACAAACTTTATCTATATTTAAAAACATAAATATGGTTAAAGTTGTGCCATCTGAAGAGCCTTGAGTGCAGTGAATGTTTCTATATCAAGGGACATGCCATGTCGAATCAGAATCTTTGCGATTCACTGCTCCAGGTCCCCTGCTCCCTGCTCATGTTCTAACCTCTTCTCCGCTATCGGTTCTGGGCATCGCAACGCATCGCTGCCTACTTGCGGGCGCACTGACTGACCTCCACTAACCCTGCGACCATAATGCCCCCATTGCCGAGATACGTCCCGGCATTTCTCGAGCAATTTAATTTGATTAATGAGGCGCAATGGGCGAGATAGCGGAAGGCCGCGAGCCACCCGGGAAACTGTTAAAATCGAATTTCACTGACCCAGTTCGATGAAAGCCAAGGAACTCTGGCTAGGCAAAAGGTGCATGGAGCTAGCAGCTTTGCTGTGATATTCCGACTCCGCCCTGACCTGCCCAGCGTGACACTGGGGCGTCTGTTTATTTTCTTAGGCGCAGATTTTAATTAAGCAGCCGCCGAATGCACTTCAAAGTGCCATCTGCTATTTATAGGAGATCAAAGCAAGTCCAATTACTCATCGCCAGCTTGCCATGCACTCCTCAAACTTGGCAATGAGCTAGAGAGCCGCTCCCCAGGTCCCTTTTGCTTTTCAGATTAATTGCAGCAGCCCTCCGCCCGGGTGGGTGTGGCAGGAAATCGAATGGCGAATGGCAGGAGGGCTAGGTGTTAGAACACTTCAAGTGCGACTGCCAGATCGCTCCCAATAATTACCTGGACACGTTGCCACACACCGTGAACCCGCTCTGAGGCAGTCACACGACTTTCTAAATCAATTTTGCCTCGCAATAAATAATTTCTTAATAAATTGCACACTCAAAATGCAACTTCCTGCAATTAAAGGCCAAGTCGGCCGTCCAGTGATTCCCCTGCCGCCCCCCCCCTGGCACGCAGAGCTCCTCCGCACTCGAGTGCAATAAAAAATAATTGAAAACTCAGTCACGTAAACGTTTTCCAGCCGCCGTTCTCTCAGATCGCTGATCAGCGCGACTCATTAATCCGTGCGGCTGCTTGGTGATGGACCACATCAGGTCACTGAATAACCATAATCCAAATAAGAAATCAAGCTTAAAATTTCATCAAAATTAAAGGGGGAAATGTCTTAAATATAGAAAATATTTGTGTGGTTGTCATAGCACATTTTATTATATGTTATATATATTTTATGATTTTTTGTTCAATGGGATAAATACGTATAGATTCTTATATGATCAGATCATGACATCAATGGAAATCTTCATTGGCTTGCTGATTTTTAATAAATTTAAGTTTTACAAGTTTGGAGTACTTCGAAAAGAGCTGAGCTGCCTGGAAAGTCACGATCGCCTCACGATCCCACCTTTAGTTTGCCGCCGACTTATCAGCCCGTGACAATCAGCGGAACCGACTGAGGCGGCGGTGGCCAGAGGAGGGCACTTCATATTTGGGTTAAAAAGGCGTGCATGCAATTTACTCCACAAGTCAAGAGCCGGCGGATGAGATCCGTGAGGAGGAGCGGGGGCAAAGGCAGGGAAGCGGCCGGAGAGATCATCATCGAGATTGCAAAGTAAAAGACTCTTGGCCTCGACTTCTTTTACCTGTACACAGGTTATCATAATTTTGAGCATAGGCTTGCAACATGGAGAAGTAAATTCTAACTTAGACTTTAGATATCAAGTTTAGAAAGCTGTTTAAGTTTCTATTTGAAATTCCTTTTTAAATATTTCATTAGTAAGGGTATCTCTTGATTCGGTCCCCAAAGCCAGCTTTCCATACCTGTTGATGATGCGTTTGATTGAGGCGCGATGCAGACTTAGTTAAGGCTGCGGGTAATTAATTGCACTGACTGGGATTCCGCATGGACTGGTGGGCGTGAACGTGGTGGATGCAGGTGGCTGGCGAATTAGAATCCTGAGGAGTTGAGCAGAGTTGCTGCGGGAAATCCAGTGAATCCATCTCTGAAGTCGCTCATTTCCAATGGCAGGACACCCACACTGGGTCCTCTTTCGCTCTTGAGGCCAAACTGGCAGTGGAGGAAATGTTTGCCACTTTTTATTTGTGGCAGGCGACAGAGTGTCAAGCCACCGTGATGTCGCGACGACGAGAGGAAATTGCAGTCCGCATTGTTTTTTTTTTCGGGTTCCGTCTGTGCTTGCAGTTGCGACGAAATTGAAAATACATTTTTAATGATTTGTTGCTCAGCTCAGTGCTCTGAGCTGCCTTTGAGAAACACTGCTGTATCCAGGGACCTACAGGCGGGAGGTAATACAGTTCGTTGAACCGTGAATCCCCATCGGGATCAGGTCTTGCACGCGAGCTGCATTGATTTCGCGGAAATCTACAATTTATGGCATTGCCCAAAGTGGAGCAACCGAAGACAAAGCGGGAACAATGAGGATCGAGCTCAGACACGAAAGATGCTCAGGCGATATCTGCGAATCTTAGGGAAAGGATATATATAGAGGAATGCTCTTCACCTTTGTCAAAGCCCTTTGGACTATATACTTGACCCAAAAGCCAGCTATACACACTTGATTAATTGTCCAGGTTGAAATGTATCCGATATGTATTTGACTTTTTTGTGGGTTGCAGGAAATGAAATTTAATATGCCGAATTTCGGCCAGGACACTTGAGGCTGTCCTGGCCAGGACATGTCAAGCTGTCCTGTGTGTGTGTGTGGATAATGAAGTGCTGCAGCTGCAGATACGGATCCAACTGACAGGAGAAAACTTGAGAACAAATAAGCTAAGACAAAACACATTAGAATGCCCAATAGCTCCTGTCGACTCTGTGTGGGCATGACTAAACTCTGAAGGATATTGTAAATGTAACGACAGGCCGTCGTCCTTGCTGTGTGTGCACACAATGAGATACAAATGTATCCTAGACTGACAAATCAAGAGGGCTCTGCCCAGATACTCAGATACTCCGTCAACGGCTGCAGATTCTTGCGACTTTTGTGTGTTTTGGTGCGGTCGATGGAATTTGCCTAAGAGGATTTTAAAATTTTAAATTAAGTGGCTTGCTTTGAGCAAGAGTTCTCTAGCATCCTGCGGTTAGCCTGCATAATTGTCCTCGTCAAGGGAAATGCAATTTTAATGCCTGCCCAGGCCTGCAGCCCGGCAGCAAGTGGAGTCTCCAATTTGCGCTGGTTCATTGTTTAATGCTCGGTTACGCCCTAAATGGCCGTGCTACTTGAAGGATTCCCCGCCAGCCGTCCTTCTGGCCTGCCGCTCCAAAAGTATCTATCAGATGCTGTTGTTCTTTGTTTTGCTGGTTTCCCACCCCGACCCGTCGCCTCGCAAGTTGACCCTCGCCCAAAGTCAATTTGTCGTTGTACTTAGTCGCATACATAAATTCCCCAGGTCCAAGCCCAAGTCCAGCACTGCGCCCTGCCGCCCGCTTCCCCAGCTCCGGTGCTCCAACCTCGAATCCACGTTGCACATTACAACTTTGAATGCCAACTCGCAAATGAACTATAAATAAATAATTTCCCTCGCTAGAAAGAAGAAGGAACACCGGCAATGTTCAGAGGTCATTGTGAAGAGCACACGCGAGGGTTGACTTACAAGTTTAGAATTGGCTGCAGGTAAATCCGTTTGATGTGAGAGAATACATGTAAATTATAAATGAAAGGAATAACAAATAAGATGTTAGATTTCTTCTAACAGTATGATTATTATAATATCCTGCAAGGGCATATTTATATGTCTAACTGGCCCGCTGAAATATTTTAAAATATTTAGATTTCACTGACAAAACTTTACATGCTTCTCTCTGTCCCACACACGTTGCCAAAAAGTATTCGTATATTTGGGCTGTCAGAAAGCGGAAATAAAGAGGGTGAGAGAATGAAAAAGAAACTATCGGAACGTAGCGAACCTGTACGGAACGTTCGCCGGCAACAAATCGCCCGAAAAACAGAAGAAAAACAAAAGGAACTTTATAACATGTCTGCAGCAGGGACAAAGATACATACCCGAGCTCCCGGATACACAATGGCCGGCAGCGGCGGCAGCAGAAGCCGTGGCAGGTTCCAGCTACAAGTTCATTAAATAAATTATTCATACGCAACGTGTGCCGAACAAAAATGGCAACTGACGTCGCAACCGTCGCGTCGCTTTGTTTCACTTTTCCACACACACACTCACATGTACACTGGCCCGGACTGACGTCGGAGGGAAATTCATTGGCAGTTTGTTTTATTTGCCAATGTCTGTGGAATGAAAACGCATTCGGCTTAAATATTTATGCCCAAACGTCTGTGTTTGTGTGGGTCTCGCGGCGCTCGTATGTGAGTGTGAGTGTGAGTGTGAGCAACTTTGCCATTTTCCGTTCTCAATTTTCATTTCCACTTGACATTTGCGAATGAGCGGCGCTCCAGCTCCTCGAGCCCGTCAGCTGGCGGTCAGTATTATTAGGCTCCGAACACTTGCACTGCTTTTCCGCCAGTCCCAGCAAACGGCCGGTGTCCCCATTCATTTACAATGCAAAATTTCAAAGCCCAGGAAAGGCTTTTTGTCCGGGCAAATAACATCTAATTCAATTGCGACTGCTGCAATGGCAACCGAGCCGTAGATCTGAGTAGAAGGCCAAGAATGCGTTGGCGAGGCATTTGCATGTGGCTATGAAATTGTAAGCTGTTAAATGGAATTTTTATATAGACGGACATAGTTGGACATTCGGTTCGGTATACCTGAGGTGCACCGACAGAAATTCGTAGTGAAGTATGCAAATGTCAAAATGCAAATGCCAACGAACGACAACCGACAAGTGCATGAATATGTCAATGTGTTCCAAGCTCCCAACTTGCACCTCAATTTTTGACAGTTGCAACTCAATTTCTGCCCCTCTTGGTCCACTTCCGCAAACCCTCCTGCCGTGCGGAATGTGAAGTTTGGCTGACATTTCTCTTACTTTGCGGTTGGCTACACAATTTTTTGTTCTTTTTTTGACCGACTTGTTGGCGGTTTTGGCATGAGATTGCATTTTGAAAAGGTAAAAGTTTAAATCAGAGTAGCAATAAAAAAGTAGAACTTAGATTTGACTAAATAATTTCTTTCAAAGGAACTTGTTAATTTTTGGGCAGAGATTGCAATGCAGATGAATATTAATTAAAATAACAAAAAGTGACCATAAATAAATATTTATCTATGGGTAAAGATATAGATTATACAAATATTGATATTGAAACTTAAAAAAAGAAATGTACTGGACTTGTTTAATATTTAAGAAATCTAATAAGCTAATAAACTGTATTATTCTTTATTATTTATACATCTGAAAGGTAAGCAATTATTTATCATTATCCACCAAGTTCAAAAAGATAATTTTTCTGTTTTTCACTATAAAGAGATTAAGCCAACGGAAACCGCAAAAGAGCAGTCGCTTACAAAGCTGAAAAGAACCCTAAACATATGAAGAATAACGATGCTAAACCAACCATTGACACTGACAAAGGGTCTAAGACGTGGCTACTGAATCAGCGAATGTTGGTTGGCACAGTGGTCTCAAGATAATTAAATTCAAATTATGAACTTATAGACAAAAATAAAATCAGTAATTGATTTTCCAATTTAATGAAATTGTGTATACTTAGAAGAAATTAAAGAAATAGTTTAGGGTTTGAAATAAAAATAGTAACTATTTGATACATACCAATCAATCGGTCTAATTGCTTGAATACCTAGATCTAGGGATCTCTTAAAGTTAGAGTTACTTTTAAAAAATATCTTTTTACTGCCTTTGCAAAGATTCCAACGTATTCCTACCACTAAATTCTAAGAAACTTTGACCTCCCAAACCGACCACTGTACAACTGCCACATTTTCTAATAAATCTACTCGCAATTTTTACCCAAAAGAAACTGAGAGTTTAATTAAAACTAAGCACTTCAGTTAGGGTCCGAGACAAAGCCGGGACACAACACGACGAAGCAGCCAGCTGGTCCGGCGGCAGCGGAAAAACAAAGAAAACTTTCGCTTTCGCCCACTGAGCTGGGGTGGGAGTTTTTAATGACGTCCCGGCCAGACAGAGCGGCTGTATCCATATGCTAATGATTATTGTCATCCTCCCGCAGCATTTAGTTATTCATTTTTTAGACATGCTTATTCTTGGGTCTCCGGAAAAGTAATGCTAAATAATACGATACCATTATGGCATGCTGCCTCACTTTCTCCTCGCTCCTGGTTCTGCCACTTGGATGGCTGCCTAATTAATTTCACTTCATTTCGTTATTAATGCGCCGCAAAATATGCTCCGAGTTTTTCGCTTTCGCCCTCCTTGTTGCGGTTAAGAGGCCAGGGAACAATGGAAAATTAGAGGGGATTATGCATGAAATTAATTTTGTTCTTCTTATTTGGAAAACTTTTGTTATTATTACAATTTTACTTTAAGGTAAGGAATTGTGTGAAGAGAAAGGGAAACTGGAGGGGAGGTTTATCATGCCTTGGTCATCTCTGATATACTAAATGTTCCATATGGAACTTGTATATTGTTTTTAACGAGTCATTGTCGGAGAGCAGAAACACCTTCAGTCTCCCTTGAGTTGTAAATTAATTTATTAACCCTAAATATATCACCCAATACCCAAATATATATGTACGGTTAGACAGTGCTGGCTATCAAAGGATCAGAAAACGCGATACTAAACCACATATAGTGCGGTGGACAAAGACAGGGGGCGTGGTAACGCCCCTGTTTTGGCGTGGCATTGATGTCAGCAACAATTTGCACATAGAGCAGGCGACTCCCATTGTGAACTGACTGGCCGTGGCGTGTCGAATAAATTTTATTTAAATAAATAATTTTTCCATTAACCGCAAACATGGATTTTGGTGCAATTGCATAAATGGAATGTAATAAATGAAGTGCAGCGGGGGGGTGGCATGCCACCGTTTGCAGTTGTTTTTGTTGTGGTTGATGGCGTGTTGACGCGGTCGCTTTCGGTATTCCGATTTCCAGGTTCCATTTTCTCTGGCCTCCTGTGAATATGGCCTTTTTCAGCCTTTTTTCCGAACTGGAAATTAGTTTGTAATTTGTTTAGTTTACACAGAAAATGGCCGCACAATGCATTTACATATTATACATTATGTTCTGCGGTTGCATTGTTGCCGTCGCTCCGCCAGTTGTTGCTGTTTCGGCCCGGTCTGAGTGGTTGCTTTGAGCCATAAAGAGCATACAGGGCTACGTGGTACGGTTGTTAAATTGTTAATGTCGACTTTTAGGCGTCAGGTATAAAGTTGCATTACGGCTTTTTTCATATCCATTTAGTTTATTTAATTAATTAGCTGCCCTTGGGGGGCACTGGAAGAGGGAAAAATGCTTTATATACATATGAGAAAATATATTAAAGGGTGGCGAACAAGGGGGATTGTATACAATGCCTTCCTTGGGGAATTGTACAATTAAAATGTTCAGATAAAATGGCATTATATTATATATAAATTATATATATATACATATTTATGTAATATAGTATATGCAAATGCATTAATTTCGATTCGGAAAGCAATTTTGTGTTAGTTTTTATTAATTTAAAAAAACTGCATACCAAATTTATAATTTTAAGAAATCAAAATTTTTGGCCATTTTTGCTAATTTTAATCAAATTTCAAAAAAGGCCTAAAAATTGATTTCTTCCGGACATGTCTAGAAAGATTCGCCTGTTAATGCTGATCAAGAATATATATGGTTTATGGGGTCGGAAATGATTCCTTGACTTAGAAAAATATTATTTTGTATTATAAAATCTGATTTTTTATATTAAAAAACTTCTTGATTTTTTTAAATTAAAAATATCATAACTCGGCTAAAAGAGCATTAATTTTAAATCGGAAAACTGTTCTGTGCAAGATTTTCTACAGTTAATAAATCTGCATACTTCATTTAAAAATTTTAAAAATTCAATTTTTTATCAAAATCAAAAATTTTAATAAATAATATAAAATTTTATAAAAGTTTGCAAAAATGGCTAAAAAATCGATTTCTTCCTGGCATATCTAGAAAGATTCCCCTGTTGATGCTGATCTAGAATATATATGGTTTATCGGGTCGGAACCTAGACTTAGAAAAATATTATTTTGTATTATAAAATCGGATTTTTTATATTAAAAAACTTATCGATTTTTTTTAAATTAAAAATATCATAACTCGGCCAAAAGAGCATTCATTTTAAATCGGAAAACTGTTCTGTGCAAGATTTTCTACAGTTAATAAATCTGCATACTTCATTTAAAAATTTTGAAAATTCAATTTTTTATCAAAATCAAAAATTTTAATGATGTAACCCCTTATAAAATATTGCAAAAATGGCCAAAAAATCGATTTCTTCCTGACATATCTAGAATGATTCCCCTGTTGATGCTGATCAAGAGTATATATACCTTACAGGGTCGGAAACGTCTCCTTCACTGCGTTGCAAACTTCTGACTGAAATTATAATACCCTGCAAGGGGGTATAAAAATTATAATTAAGGCCTAAAGCTTGAAATTAAATGTAATTTTGGTCTAGCTAAAGCCACTTTCTTGTTTTAAGTGTAGGCTATGAAGCCTAGGCATGCTCCGACTCCAAGTCCATTTGAAAATTCAAAGGAAACTGACCTCAAGCAGCCACAGCTACGCAGTTCTATAAACAATGTGGCTTCAAATGAAAAATTATTCAAAACTAATTGCTTTTAGCAGCGGCAATCACATTTATTCAAAACAAAACTGAAAAGAACGACACCAAGCCTTGCACTAAAAGCACTTGAAGCCGTCAGCGAATCGTTGTCGACATTCGAACATCCTGTGTTAGACATGCTTTTTTTTATTGGATGTTACCAAGGGCTTGTATTTGTTGCCTCTATTTCTGTTATTATTGAAACGTGCAGCAGCGATTTGTGCACGGAATTTATGGGCCATTGTGCAATAGAAGCCATTCATACGATCCGATACCTATGTGATTGTCGTCGACAGCTTAAGAAAATATTTTAATAAGTTTATTCGAGTTTTACTGCGTCACGTCCAGCAGCGTTCTCGCCGGTTTTGGTCTTGTTTCTGTTCCTCCGTTTTTGTGTTTTTATGAATTCCTAATTAGACAATTTCCAACGCACATTTCTGACACCTCTCGAACGGGTTAAGGGCACGGGAAAGCCGTAAAGACTCGGAACCGTTTTACGACATTTTTATTTAATTGCAAAAGGCGAACATTATGCCGTCGAATGGGGGAATAGGACAGCCTGGGCCTGGATCCACAACATTTAATGACGGCTGTCGGCCGTTCGGAGTGACGTTGCTGGCGTAAAGTGTCGGCCAAGTCGGTACATTACAGCCAGCCGGGGGCTGTAATAATATTTAAATTCCGAATTGTCGAGCTTATGGCCAACGGAAGTCATGATCGAAACGATGATTAATGACGGGAAAATGTTGGCGGGAATTTAAACCAAACCCTGCTTGGTTTTCATCCCCCTTAACCCCTTCTACTTGGATATTCTTCGCCGCTATTCTGCTAATTTTGTGCGAAACTTTGTGCCGAAATATCCTCGCCAAATTACCGCCGCTGCCAATGGCTTTCGCCTAATGGGCCCTGCTCCTGATGTTCATCATGCTGCTCATGCATTTGAAGTTTTGACAGTTGACTGTCATTACTGCGGCCCCTGTCCTCTGTTCCCAAATACAGATCCTAGCATAAGCCACCATCCCACAATGCATTCTAGTCAAATTTTGCAGTGCGTTTGCGTTTTACGTTAACATTTCGCTACCTTGCATACTAAACAAACCCTCGGATCCCGCCGAAGAGCGTGTTGGGTGGCTTCAATTGTTGCCACAGCCGCTGCCCTTGCCACTGCCACCGCCATTGGCACTGGCGTGTTCTGTTACTGCAGCCCAAAACCACAAAATGGACAAAATGTGTTCAATTTCAGGCCTGTGATTTTTCAATAGAGCACTGGGCTGTCTTCGGTCGTCCGGCCGGTCAGCTGGCTTCGTCGGCATGGCTCCCCGGCCTCTGCTTTTGGCGAATTAACATTGATGCCGCGCCGGGCGGAGCCTCCATTTTGTTTGCTGGGATCCTGACGTGCCGGCGTTCCCGTAGAACGTTCATTAGCACGCACGTCGGCGCCATTTTGCAAACGCATTTCCGCTGCAGTCGTACGTGCAGTTCAAATCGGGTTTACCTTCGGGCATGCCCGGCCAGGAGATTGGAGATGAGCGCGTGACAGGATCTGGGCACCCACCAATCATGGAGATTTGAATATTTAATTATTTCCTGGGGAATTGTGGGAATATAGTTAAATATTTCGATACATTTTTCATTGTGTCTTTATAGATAGTCTAAAACAGAAGTTTACCTCCACTGAAATGGTTTCATCACTTTTATGAACAATCAAATGATCGATATTTAATGAAACCAGCGATATTTTTGATACTTAATATTAATAATATTAATATTTTTTCTAATATGTATTATTTCTCTTCTTTTTCACTCGAAAAACATCCCTAGTTTAGTTACTGATCAACGATGAAATTAATCAAAGAACAGAATGGTTATCTTCATTTAAAGTTAAATATTAAATGATAAGATAATTATTTTTAAACATACACCCTTATCACCCACATTTATAGCGTCTCACGTGGCCATCCCTAACGGCACAATAACTGTTTTCCCGCAGTTATACTGTTAAGGCCAGGTAAATGTTATAGCTGCTCTATTTTTTTTTGCTGCTGGCATCATTTTTGCGACTGCCCATTCAAAAGGCATTTTTAATTGGCGATGTGTACGGCAGCTTAAGGGGGTTTCCTGAATTACAAGGTCAAAAAAATCGATTTTTTTTTATTGCTTAAATCGATAGATAAACTATCTAAGAACATACCACAAAAATTTCAGAAGCCAATTCGAAGTATTTTCGAAGATACAGAGATGAAAGCAAAGGAGCGCCGATAAGGTTTGCAGGCGCTTGGCAAACTTTGAAGCGCGTTTTCTCCACTTTAATTTTTACGATTCTTTCGAATTGGCGGGAAAGATAACAAAAAAACTACTGGACCGATTGAAACGAATAAAGGCTTATTCTCTTCAGAATTAAATTCTCTTCTAGTTGAACTAAAACGGTTGTTGAAAACCGCTTTTTATATTTTTTACAGCATGTTAAAGTCAATATTTCATTTTTCGGGATAAAATATTGACTTTAACATGCTGTAAAAAATATAAAAAGCGGTTTTCAACAACCGTTTTAGTTCAACTAGAAGAGAATTTAATTCTGAAGAGAATAAGCCTTTATTCGTTTCAATCGGTCCAGTAGTTTTTTTGTTATCTTTCCCGCCAATTCGAAAGAATCGTAAAAATTAAAGTGGAGAAAACGCGCTTCAAAGTTTGCCAAGCGCCTGCAAACCTTATCGGCGCTCCTTTGCTTTCATCTCTGTATCTTCGAAAATACTTCGAATTGGCTTCTGAAATTTTTGTGGTATGTTCTTAGATAGTTTATCTATCGATTTAAGCAATAAAAAAAAATCGATTTTTTTGACCTTGTAATTCAGGAAACCCCCTTAACGCAAAAGAACGGATACGAGTCCCGGGCCCAGTCCAGTCCGTGGGCAGATGCAACAGTTCCCGCATCGCATCGCACCGATTCTGATTCCGAATCCAATCGAATGGAATCGGGGACCCAGGCCAGAAGAACCGATGCGGACCGGACTCGGTCTAGTCGATAATTGGTAACGCGTCACGTGTTAGGCTCTCAAAAGCCAAAAATGGAATTTCTAATTAAGTTTTACAGGGATTTAATATCGACCATCTGCAGTTTCCATTACAGTTACACTACCCTTTAGCCCGCCAGCCGGGGAGCCTGCACCCTGCGCCCTGCAGCCTGCAGCCAGTGTGTACGAAATTTTGGTCAATTAACACATCAACGAGCTTAGAACAGCAGCCCGAGCCCTGTCGGAACACAAACTAGCCAACGCAAAAAAGGGGGAATTTGACTTACTTGTTTGAGCATTTTCCTGCTGCCTCTGCAGTTGAAGTTGCTGCTGTTGCTGCTGTTGCTGCTGTTGCTGCTGTTGCTGCTGCTGCTGCTGCTGCTGTTGATGCGCTTGAGGGATTAGCAAGTGGTCGAGAGGGCCTCGGAGATGGATGGACGGGTCAGGAGCTGGCTCCTCCCACCCTCTCTGATGGGTGGAAAATTGCTTTTAAAAATCTGATCAGCAGCACAGCTTAAAGGAATGTTTTTCGGGCTGCAAATGTTGGAATCATGCCTGTTAAGTACTTGTCAGTTATGGGTGGAATCCCAAATTGCTTTTCCTGGGCTCCCTTTTGCCATTTGGCTGCAGGTTGCCGGCAAAGTTTATGAGTCAGTTCATTTTTGGTAGATCCACACTTCTGAGAGGTTGATCCACTTATTTGGTTAAATGGATTTCGCCAATCAAGCTGGTGCAGCAAACTTTCCGATGCCTGAATGTGCGATATGCGATATGCGATATACGATGCTCTCCTTGGCGTTTCGGGAGCCTTGGATAACGGATAACAAGCAGCCGACAGCAGCCCGTCAATATGCATATAGAGCCGGGATGAGGATGAGGATGAGGATGGGTCCAGACAACCTATAGCTGTGGCAGGCAACCCGTCACTCACTCACCCCCGCATTCATTGGCTCATTCACTCATTCACCCATTCCCGGCCCGTCATTTGCCAGAGCCTCGAAGCAGTAACAATTGATATGCGTGTACGTGATCTGAATGCCGAGCTCCTTCAATTGATTTGATGCCAGCGCTGGGCGGGAGTCGCTTCAGGCGGGCACTGAGGAGGAGCCCAAACTTGTGAGCCGAGAGTCAAGGGAAACTTTCGCAGCGGAGATCACGAGATGCTGACTGGCGTAAGGTGAGCTCATGGAGACTCTGCCACTTGAACAAGTGATGGACTTTGGAGGGGAATTGAATTATTTCCTCTATTTGAATAATGACCGATCGAACTTTGAGTCCGATGTTGCATAGATTCACATATATTATGCTCTGAAGTCGGGGCACTCCTTCCCGCAGGAAACGCCAAATGTGTCAACTGGCCATTTGTCATTTCCGACTCCAAGTGGGCAAACAAACGGCAGACAGCCGGAGCATTGCCAACTTCGATCCATAACTCAGCGCAATGCAAAACGCTGCGCATGCGCTGTTTGTCAGGCGGCTTGTCAACAAATGCGGGGCTTCGATGGGGACGGGGATGGGAAGCAGCCAAGTGGCTATGGCCAAGAATTTACACAAAAATGCAATCAGCTCGACAGATAAATATACAAATTGCCGGCGGGCAACAAGAGTGGAATATTTAGACGAGGAGCAGAGCGGCGGACAACTTGCGGACAACTGGCGCGTTATCATGAATGAATATTTACATTGCGCGTACGAGGACTCAATGAATTTATCAGCCCGATACTCGGATAGTCAGATACTCGGATAGCCAGATACTTGCCGCTGCGGCGTTTGTTTGCTCTTCATATTTAGCTGTCAGCTCAAGTTGTTTGTCCTCGGCCGAATGGACACGGTAAGATTGCATCTGGCCTGGACTGTTTGTTGCCCTCTTGAAGGGTATTCCTGCTTTGATAAGAAGTTGGACCCTATAAACATGCTAAAGGCATTAGCTGTATAGTGATATTTAGTAGGATCTTTTATTTGTAATATTATTTATTATTAATTTATTCATTTGATTTAACTAAGTTCGCATTCCATGGTTTCGCAATATGGAAACCCTTCTAAGTAGAGCTGACCTCATAGGCTTGTGTGTGTTTTGTTTATCCTCCCCGGACTTTTTCTCCCAAAGTTCTTTGCTTTTCTGAAACAATTAGAAACAAGAATTAGAATTCTGACCCAAAAGCATTAAATTAAAAACCCCATTTCAGCAAAGCTTCGCTCCCCAGTGGCCTGTATTTCCATTATTTTTGATTTGAGATTGGATTAGGCCCGGAATCAATTATTTTTGGTGGAACCATTGAAAACTGTGTCACCAAATCAAACATTCGAAAGTAACAACTGCAAACAAAGGTCCAGGGCTAGCAGCCTTCTCAACTGTGTACGTGCGACCAATCAATCAGGCGCGAGCCAGCGATATCATTAGCTGCCCGGCGATACCATCTACAAGTCCCATTCAGTATGTTAACTCCCCAGTCCACCGCAGATTTGGACTCGAGCCTCGTATCGCCGCACAATCAGCCCGAAGCGTCAATAAATCATGACAAGATCGGTGTTCCTACCACGCTCCCCCCCTCTCTCTGCGGGAAAATCTCGACGGGGCTAAGTCTGGGGCCATAATGTTGCATTATGACAAGTTGCGGTGCGCGTTACGCACGGCGAATGTATCTGCATCTGCATCTCACTCGCGTATGTATCTTGATTAATGCGAAAGCAGCTATTTTGAAATTCATCAGCAAGGCCAAGGAATCTAAAACATTTCTATATCTAGATGGGATATACCATGAAGGGGAGAAACGAATTTCTTTAAATAAGACCCCTGATAAGGCTTGAGAGAACTTAAACTTTTGCCTTAATTTAGATACTACCATTTAAGATACTTTTTATTTGGTTTATATATTGTATAACTTATAAACTTTTGTTCTTTAAAATTAAAATTAAATTAAAAAAATTACATTAACGTTGAGCAACAAACTAAGTAATGAATCGTTGAGATTCAACGATATTAAAAATAATAAAGGACTATATTTTATTATACTGCCTTATTGATACTCAAAAAATTGTTTATTATATTTAAAAACTTACAGAAATTTTACAGAAGAAAATAAAATGTTAGTTTAAATACTGCATGTTTATATCTTATTAATTATTTTAAACCTAATCTCAATGTAGTTATTCACTGATGGAATCTAAAATCTAGCAGAGTTGACAACCCTTAAAAGAGAAAAAAAGAGAGTTTGCGGCGAAAGTAAAAACAAATCAACAGTTCGAATTTGCTCTTTGTTGTGTTTCGCTCGTAAACCACCCGTTTCGGCAGTGGAACGGAACGCGGTGGCAAAGAAAACTCTTATACCAAACTAAAAAAAAGAGTGTGTAAGCTCTAAGAGAGCGTTATTAATGTAAAGTGGCGAATGGAGTTTGAAGCGGACAGGTGAGTTTATTGTCACTCTCTTAGAGAACTGCGCGGACTGCAGGACCACATAAGGATTTGCACCAGAGATTTCAGTTCTCCATTTATTTATAATTACTTTTGGCAACTCAACTTGAATTATGCCACAAAAACTTAAAGCTCCCGATTTATAATTATTTTAATATTATTTTTTTTTTATTAAGAAATGCAACCATTGCACCTGAGATGCGGGCCGCACAGAGTCCACAAAAGAGACTTCTTCTCCACAGCACTCAACGAAGGGCTCTCTGCGCCAAGCAACCCCCGACCCGAGAGCTCTTCGGCTCCGCTCTTAGCATCCACTTCCATGCCACAATCCACTTGGGGCAAACAAGCATTTTTTTTGGCCAAAATCAATTTTTTTCTTAACTGTATCAACAAATTTATCAAAACTTAAATTAAACAATGCGAAAGGCAGAAGGAAATATTGACAAACATTGCTAAAACTATGTTGCGAAACACCCAAATAAAAAAAAATATTTTGTTTAAAATTAAGTTTAGCAACATCAAAATATATATGTCCCAAAAGTTGTGCCAGACCATGCGAATTTTTTTAAGCCCAAATATTTTTAAAATGTATCATACCAAATTGAAAGTAAAATAGTACAAAGATATAGCTTCATTTTATTTATTTATGAATACCACAAAAAGTGGTTGTTTGCCCCATAGTGCACCCGAACGGCAGGCTACGGCGGTGGCGGCTCCGTTGCCCATTGCAGCAGTCGGCCGATTCAATCGTTCGTCAGCCTTCGTTCGGCGCGTTACAAGAAGCAGCGATTCAGCCGTTCAGTCGTTCAGTCGCACCCCCGAGTTCAGTCTCATCCCGGCACTCGTGGCAACAACAACGCTCTCGCTTTGCAACGCGTCGCGAGTCTTCATATCTCAGCTCTCAGTCATCAGCTCTCAAGACATTGCCATCGGAAGTCGGTATCGGTATCGGACTGAGAATCGGAATCGGATCGTAAAGGATCAAGTGCGGAATCGAAGATCGAAAGGTGGCCAGGATGCGGCAATTGTGCACCACAATTGGTCGCCATCAAAGCGGGGCAAAGTGTGTGGTGAAGTGTGTCGCGTAAAAGGCTGCCGGAACAGCCGCGCGGCAAGTGGCCTCAGCACAAGATACAGATACAAAATAGAAGATCAATTTTGGCCCAGTGAACAAGTTACAGAAAGTGTTTTCTATCGCGCACCCTTTTCGACCCACTGCGGATTACAATCAGCCTAAAAATCGAATTTAACTACAAACCTAGGTGAGTTGTGCACGGAAAAGGTGTTTGGTTGGTTCCGGGCACTCAGAGATTTGTGAAAGGCTAGCAGAACGGTGAAAAGTTGTGCGAAAAATAAAAACAAACCTCAGTGAAGTTCGATTTGTGGCTGCACTTGATTCTCTGTGAAAAGTGACACAGATAAGCCGACGGCAATTATGTAAATAAACAGGATTAAGCCAAGACACAATTGCATAAATAAATATTCAGTCGCAAAACAAACCAATTAACTCAGCAAAAACAAGTTTTTTGGTCAAATAGCAAAAATCTTGGAAAAAAAGATTTAAAATACAAAAATTCGTTGTTGCTTTTTATGAAACAATTATCACAAGTTTCGGTTCTTTCCGGATGTTTGTTATCCGCATTGCTCGCATTCCAGACGCGTTTAACCCATTTTTCCCAGCCCAAAATGCGGTGGCGGTCCCCTCGAATCATTAATTAAACACAAATTAACAAAGAGTCAAACTGTCAACATCTTGGGCTAATCAAAATAACCTGCTGTATCTTATAGATACAAACAGCAGCACCAACACCGACGCCTCGCCGAGGTCGTAAAAATCTAGACACAAAATTTCCCATTTCTCGTGCGGCGCAGAGCGACTTTATCAGACTCTGAAAGAAAGATCTCTTTCCCCAAGCACGTCATTCTTTGCACAGATTCTTATCTGCCAGATGCAGTTGTGTGCTCCATCTCGCGGCTTTGGAAACTTCACACTTCGCCAGGCAGGCAACGAGGTCGGCCCTGTATTTCATAATTTTCCCTGCTGCTGCTCGGCGGGGTAATTGGTGGAAATATGCCCGGCAATTAAAATTCCCCAGCCTCCTTGCTTTCCCTTTCCTCCTCATTCTTTTGCCTCTCGTAATAAGTTTCACGATTTACCCTTGTTTAGAAACGGAATTGGATATTGAGTCTTCGTTGGCCGCCAAGATGCAGCCGCGCAATCGCGCATGCATAATTAATTTCGTGTAAAAATCATAATTACACCAATTAAAATTTGTGTAAACAAGTTGGCAGCAGGCGGGCGAATCTCCCAAAAGGGGCTTGGGATCGAGCCCCGATCTGCCCGAAGCGCCATTTGGGGCGCAGTCATTATGGTAATATCTCTGAGAAAAGATTTCGTGGTCGATTATGATTTTTTATTATTAGCACAAGTTGGGGTTCGTGATTGTTTGTTTTATTACAACGACGGTAGGGGAGAAGTTCAGTGAAAATGTGTTTGTTAAGCCCTAGCACAAATTGCTTTAGTTAAATGGCTTAATAATAATTTTTATAGCAAAAATCAATAGCAGACAATCTCTTCTTTAAAAAACATTTTAATTTACCTTGATTTATTGCTAAAGCAAAAGCAAATCCTTCAAATTCAATTAAATTCAATTTTGTGTGTCATGTCTATTATTTGCAGCTTATAAATATTAAAAAGTATGCATCTTAATGAAATGCATTTTGCAATTGTGAAATCCCATGTCAAATATTTGAGGCACGTACTCCGAGTGTTTTTGTTTGAATTTAAAATCGTGAAATGATGCCTCAGAGTGTGCCGTTAAAATTGTCTCCTTCGTGCCACAATCAATATTAGTGTCTGCTTTTCATTTAACCTAATTTTTCGGAGGCTGACGAAAACCACAATCAATATAATTTATACCTGTCAGGCACTGGAGTAGCACAGTCCCAGAAAATGTCATTCTCGTTTGCATTTCAGGCGCTTTTCCTGCTTGCCGCTTCCCACATGAGTGCCACCGAAACGGCCCCCGGCTGGCCTCCTACTCCTCCGCGTCTTCTAATTAATTAGCATCTAACCAAGAATAATGTTTCCTGCGGCCCTCGACGGTGGCAGCAGTCGACTGTCATAACTTGGCCGCAAGTTTATTTGTTTGGCTCGCCAGCGAAGGCGGCGCACAAAAGCAGCTCCAGCTACAGGTTCAGATACTTGTGCAGATACAACAGATACAGATACAGATACAGATACAGATACGGACATGGACGCAAAGACGGCGCACAGGTGCCACAATTTCTTCAATTTGTGCAACGCCCCTCCCTGGAGGCATTCCCAACAGAAATATGTAATTCGTTTCTGCCCCCAGTGGCCTTTTTTTTTCGTTTTTGTTTTTTGTTTCTGTTTTTATTGTCTCTCCGCTGGTGTTTTTTAGTTTTTTTTTATTTCGGGCTCTTGTGCCGCCTTATGCTTGTGTGAAATTGTAAAATAACTTCGGCTGCTCCGGTACTTGTGAAAAAAAAAACCAAACGCTCAAGTGTTGCGTCCCTCAAAGTAGCCAAACGTATCCGAATCCGTGGCCTGTGCGAGTTTTCAAGCTGCTTGGCATGTTGTTGAGAATTTTTGGTGTAATGACTTGGCGCCAGCCTTATAGCTGCTGCTGTTGTTGACTGTTTTATTGTATGTGTCGGCCACATTCGAGGCTTAAAGGCAACTTGTGGTCCTACGATGGGGCCACTAATTAGTTACAAACAACAAAAAAGTTGTTTGTGTTAAAGTATCTCAAATATTTCCAGCTGTCAGGAGCCAGAAAAGTGGACAGAAGTGGGAGAGAAGGTCGATAAAAACAACTGTAGAAGCTGGGTTAGCGTAAGGCCAAGGGAAATGGGAAAATGTAACTTCCTTGACTCCTTTTTTCGCTTCGATCCATCAACATTCTTCGATGGGTTCTCACACCCTCTTATCGGCGGAGACAAACCCTTTTTTTTTCTTCATTTGGACCTCACAAACATTGTGATTTCCTGCCTGGCTTCCTTTTGAATGCGACCCTTATCTCGACCTCCTCCGTTTTTCATACGTATTGTATGTAAATAGCTCAAGAGTGCCCCTAGATGCGACTATTATGGCGACGATTTCGTCGAGCTAATTAACTCTCGGTTACAGTTCACTGCGCGAAATTGCGATCGACGAGGAGCATATGAAATGTGTGTGTGTGTGTGTGCGAGTTCTGAAGACAAAGTTGCCCCTCGGATGCGCAGCGGCGGAAATGAATCGCCGCTCATCAACTTGACGATGGCTTCCCGCATGCTCCTCGCCCTTTGTCTGATCATTTCGATCACTCGCTGCATTTTGAGTGAGTGAATACTCAACCGGAGGCATTCGAGCAAGTCGCCGCCGTTTGCTCAGACCGAAATTAGCCATCGTCGGACGTGGACTCGGCGTCATTCAAATATTTTACGCATCACAAAGCAATGAAGCGTCATTAGCCCCGATCCCGATCCCAGGGCCAGCCCCAGTTCCCGTTCCATTATCTGGCCAAACCCAACCCAGCCCACGAATCCATCAAAATGCGGGAAGTCTCTGTTTGGGCGAAGATGCGACACAAATAATTTGGTTTGGTAATTAAGTTCTAAGTTGCCAAATGCAGGAATATCGTCGGGCTCGGGCTCATGTGCAACGGAGCCCGGCTCGGCTCATTAATCAGGGCTTGCTGACAAAGTTGTGTCATACATGCAATACAATTCTTCACAGTCAACACATGCCGATAGCAAATGCCAAGCTTGTTCCCGCTTAGTCGGCCAATTTAGGGCTGCCAAAGAGCTGGCCAAGCCCATGGCTAGCGAGAGCTGAGCCCTCCCCAGGGAAATCGTCAAGGGCCACACGCCAGGTGTCAGAAATGCTGCTAGCCAAACTTGTCATTCAGGGCACCCTCTAGCATCAAGGGTTTTATCAAATGGACACCATGTTGGCGTAATTAGAGCATCAAATGGGTTCTTTTCAGAGGGTTAAGTGCCGAATGTTGTTGCTCGGCCCGGTTGGGAGTGAGCAGCAGCTGGGAGATGAAAGGGTTAAGCGGGAACTCCGGTTCCACAGAATGTAATTGAGCTAAAAAACGACGGCGATGGTTTATCAAAGGGAAGATTTCCTGGCCCTGGCTATGAACGAATAAATACATGAAGAAATTAACCCCCTTTTTAGAAACTGAAAAACTGGTTTAAAGAACATGCATAGTCACTTTTTGTAAGAGCTCAAGTATGCACTATTCCAACTCTGTAAATATATAAATAAATATTTCTCTTGCTATGCTGTGTCGCATGCCCTCACCGAGTTACGCTCTATGCGAATCCAACCACAAGCCCCAAGTAGCAGTCACTTATCCGGCTTGGCAACCCATTCGGTTAATGTCCATTACCTTGTTTAAGATATGTTTAGGCCAAGGCTAATAAAGGCTTCCTGCAACGGGGGCAAACAGCAGCCCGAAAGCTCTGTCGGTCGGCTTTACGACCACAAAACCCGCAAGCGAACCCCAAACGATTGTTTTTCAACTCGCCGCCTGTTCCGGGTGCCGTTAAAGAACCGCTGTCCCGGCCTGGCCAAATCGAGCGGCTGTGACACAATTGCTGGAAGTACTCGTACATGTCTGATTTCAAAACGAACCTCACCCGCGCCCCACAGAAAAAAATATTGAGCCACGTGCAGCGGACCCAGTGACAGTCAGGCACTCGGGGCAGGGCAAGGTAAACAGAGTTCAACACTATGATTAACTATAATTTGAGTTATGGCAATCATTTGTTAAATGCACCGGCTTGTCATAACGAGCGGACAACTGATGAACTGGGCTCCTCGTCCTCATCTGCGGGCTCACCTGGCGGGGGCGGCTCTGTTGTTTCTTTCACTTACAGGGCGCATCGTAAAAATTAATCAAGCGTTGCTAAATTGTCTGGATGGCGGCAGCAACAGCCGAAAAGCAATGCCAGCAGACGGGAATGACCAAACCGGCCCGCCGAGTCGCATCTGCATTTGCACATTGAACCCGAAAATACGAAAAACCGAGAGCCCAGACCGCGCTGGGTCCGATTATAATACGGAAAATCGATAGGGCTTGAGCGAGAGCTCAAGTCCTCAGCCCACATGTCCTGGCCACGCTCCGTTGATCGGCCTAACGACTGTCTGCTCGCTGGTTGCTGGCTGCATCTGTGTGCCGGCATCCAACCCCCTCCGGAGGGCTGCCCCCAACCACCGCTACCCCTTTGTGTGCGCCCTCCTGTCAATCAGCGCTTTGTTGTTGAGCGCGGCTGGCAGCCACTTACTACCGCCTCATTGTCAATGTCGCTGGCTGTCGCTGTCATCCTCCTCCGAAAATGTTTTCAAAAACATTTTTTTACATATTTCGCCGTTCGTTTTTTTTTCTTCTTGTGGAGAAGCCTCGCTTATAATTCATAAAAATTCCTTTAGAGGCCCACACACGATGCCGCTGACGATGACAATGTGGACGATGACAAACCGCAGACAAAGCGGGTAACAGGATGTGCTTGGGCGAAGTTTCGCTAAAGCAGCTCCTTCAATTGACAGACCCGAGTGGTCCGACCGCGGAGGAGGGCATGCGGGACACGTTTGACAGCCAGACGAGAGATCCGCTTTGATGGCCCAAACCCCTCTCCCATGGGGAATGCCTTTGAAGCCTTTAGGAATTCGGAAAGGTAGGCAGTGCACTTCCCCAGAGATAAGTGCCTCTGTATGATCTTGTCGCGAATTTAATCGATGGCATTGTATTATTTTTGGATGCAGATAACGAGAGAATAAATGTTCTCAAGGGTTTTTAGTTAAAGAAAACGAGGAAGGGTACTAACTGCTAACTTCATTAATTTTTGCTCGTAATTATATCGATTCTCCATTTCGGTGATTGCTCCCAAGGCACTCCGTTAGAGATCGCTGCTCGTAAAGGACTACTCCTTCTCCAGTTTTCCTCTGGGTAACTGCTGTCAATATCCTTGCGCTTCCTCGTTTTCCACTTCCTGTTTGCCTAACTGACATGTGACGACTGTCGGGCTGGCACTTCAGCGCCCACATCTCCAGCTCCAGCGTTGTCCTCTCATATTCCCGTTGCTACGACTGGAACCCCTTGCCGAGCGAGCACTTTACTCGCCACTTATCATGCATAAATTCTTGAATTTGCCGCATTCTTTTCAAAAAACTCAACTAATTTGATCCCCAGGCGCTGCTTGAGCCTGTCAGGACCCATTCTCCTTCCACATTTGCCCTTTGCAACCCATCTCTGCTGCTGGTACAGCGCCTGCCTTGCCCTTCTCACGCTCCACTGCCCCGTTGTGATTTCCTCAGCTCACCAAAGCGTGAAACATTTTTTCGCAACCTTGCGACCTCACACGCCTCCCACTCCCCCACAGGCACTCACACTGGCATAGAAATTCAATATTGCTTCTCTATGTCTATGCTAATGAATGGCTCGCGAAGGAGACCAAAGCGAGACGACGAGGAAAAGCTCCGCAGAGAGAGAGAGAAAGGGAGGGGACGTGGCATGGTGGGCAGGACAAAAGGTGGCAGCTCTTCTCTTCCTTCCGTCTATTTATTTTTCCGGCTTCCTGTGCTCCGCTTCTCTGCTGCCTTTTTGCGGTTTGACGCAGCAACTAAAAGTATGCAACACTTTTTTCGCATGTTGCTTTTTGCATATTTAATGGCCGACTCGACGACGACGGGGACAGACAAAATGGCGGCGTCGCCTTTTTTCGGTCCTTCTGCCGGGGGTCCTTCCGCCCCCCAACCGCCTCTGCGGTTAGGCGTTGATTTGTGGCCGCTCCGTTTGTTTGTTGTTCCCGCCGCTGTAGCTGTGTCTATTTGTGGTTTCAAAGCGGAGAAGCGGCAGCCCCGGCTGGTACTTCCGCCTCTGATGTGACTTTAATGAACTTGGCTGAATGTTTGCCATTCGAAAATCGATAGGAAGAGGCTTTAAGTGCCCCCGTTCCTGTCTCCTGCCGACGCGCCGCCAGGCCCTTCAAGCGTCTCGCATCGTCGAGGGCTCTTCGAGCCTTCGAGCCTGTCACAATAATAGACAAATGCGTCACGCGGGGAAAGGCAGGCAACTTTTCACCCAGACGACGGGCAAATAAAAAAGTTGTCAACTGTCTTTGGTTTGTGACTGCTATGCAAATTTTTTATTGAAGGCCCGGCTTTAAGAGCAAACAGGGGCAGGGTGGAGCTGCCGCCTGACTGGGTATCGATGGGTCTTCATGGTTGGGGCCTTTGTTCCGTCGGGACTTGACGTCTGTGCTGCTCTTCCGGGTTTTGTCGAGAGGATTTCCTTGGTTCTCTCTTCCCTTTCACCATTAAATCCCTTCTAGTCCACTCAGTACGCAACTAAGCCCCTCTTCTCCTCTAGCTCGAGCCATTATTAAATCATCAAAAGTGTTGGCCATCAAATGTGACAATGGCCGCAGGAGAACCGAGCCGGGAACCGGACCCGTAGCCCCCTCTGGAGGTGGTCCCTGGCCCTGGCTAGAGACGGCTGCCTTGCAACAAAGTTGCTGCTGCCTGTACGTCTGCAATGTCATTTGATTTGATTACAACTGAGGGAAATGCGAGTCGTGGCTGTTGCCTCCGCTCCTGCTGCTGACTCTGATTCTGCTTCTGTTTCTGTTTCTGCTGCTGTTGCAACTGTCTGCGGAGTTGATGGATTATATGACGTTGGCTGTCTGCCGCCTGCGTTGCGGAACCTGCCCGCATGTCGTTGGCTTTGAGGCGACTCCACCCCACTCCGGCCCGCTGCAATCGCAGCCAATTTGTCTAGTCCCAGTCCCAGTCCCAGCCCCATCTTAGTCGCCGCATTTCGCTCCAGCCAGCTGCTGCACCCGATTTAAATGCTTGGCTGTCTCTTGCTTGATTAGCGCCGCTGAATTGACAGAAATTGTCACTAGCAAGGGTCCCCAGTACTCAATCCCCAGCGCCAACACCATCAACAACACCAGTCCAATCCCATCCTGCGCAATCTGCGTCACTTGTTGTGAGTGTGTGCAGAAGTCGCATTAGGCTCCGTACGCCGCCCTTTCAGCAAACTCTGGCTGTGCATTTTTCACTCCAACGTCAATTGCTTAATTGATCAACTTAATTTGACACTGAACAAGATAAATATCTTTCGCTCCCGATTTCCAGCGCAGCAGCTCGCTCGCTTTTGTGTTTCGATTTATGCAAATTGTGTCGGGCCATGTGGCCTACTATATACGATATATACATATACATATGTATGGTGCGCGCTCCAGATTCTTTTCCATGAAAACTGTGCTCCGTCAATTAATCAATTTGGTTGCTGGTATTTTTGCTATTCGACGGATTTTTACTTGTTTGCCTCTCGGCCGCCCTCTCCCTTTCGGGTTAATCAGGAAGTCCGCCCAGCACACACACACAGTTTGATGTTTAAATTTTTAGCGCTCGGCAGCAATTTGTTTTAGTTCTCGAGACTCCCAATCCGGGGCGGCCATAGAAAGTTGCTCCGCGCTCCGTACCGGAGTGGGGGCTGTGGGAATGTGTTGACATTTAAAATGGAAACTTTTTTGATTGATGGCCTCCGCGTCCCTCCATCAGTTGACTAAATTGGACTGCCCGGGAGTGGGAGATTGTGCGGGACTTTAAGAGGAATTAAAGGTCCCGACTGGCCTCGGATTATGGGGACGCTTTAAGAGCCAGCCATTATGTGGCTCTCAACCTGCAACCTGCAATGATCATGAGCAGCACTGGCCGGCCATTAGTCGATAAATCTTTCAGTGACAGCACTAGGAACTGCGGGTAATGCCACTCTTTTGGAGCTAATTGAACGTGTAATTAACTAACTGTACATTTCAATTTATGAAATATTCGCGGCCGATCGAGTGCAGACAAAAGTTGCTCAGGAACCTGGCCGACGGCAAAGCCAGTTCCAAGACGCCGCCAGGTGGTGCAGCATCGAGTGTCACTATTAATTCAACCTACATCGTGTGTCTGCAGCGAGCTGAAACTATGACAGCCAGCATTTTTCAGACATTCCCTGCTCGTGGAGAATTTTTATAATTGCTCCTCGCTGGGCCAGGAGCCAAGAGTCAGAGTCAGAGCCGAAGCTGGAGCTGTAGCAGCCCCTGGACGTTGAAAGATGAGCAATTAAGCGCTGAGTTATCGACAAGAGCATGGAGCAGCACACGTGGGGCAGTGGGTGGGTTAACTGGAGAGGAGCAGCAGCTGCGTGACAAATTACCCCATGACGTAGTCGCTTTTTGCATGCCTGGCAGCCGGATAGGGTTTTCCTTGGCATCCCATTCACATGTAGAGACACACAACAAGCTGCTGGATGGCCACATTTATTAGATGGAAATCAGCAGTGAGACAGAGTGGGAGCTTGCATCTTGTAACCTGAGCGGGTTCCTTATGGCGCACACCTGGCACCAGCAGGACAATGAAGTCTGGAGTGGCAAGCTGCTACCTCTGTTCCCTCCCTCTTCAGTCCCTTGTCGCTTCTAATTAGTTTTACTTGAGCTTGCCGCCGCCGCCTCTTCTACTTCCCAACTCATTAAAATTAAAAGACATCAAAAGAAATTTTGCAAACTAAACACAAACATAGAGCCTAGAATGTCCTTTTGCCGCCTGACTAACCGGGCGGGCGGGTGTGTTTCATCATATCTCATCCTTTTTGCGCCGCACCTTTGGTCCCTTTTTACCACTCCGCTGCACGCTTTGCATAAGCTAAATACGTTTCTCGTGGAGCTTCTGCCTTAAATTGCTCCACCAGCTGGCGTCGGTTCTATGCTCCGGTTTTCCCTGGCCATCCGGCGTTAAGTTAGAGCGCAAACTGGCTTAGTCGCCGGTGAATGGATAACCAGCCGGAGGAGGGGCATTCAGGGGGGGAGGCGAGATGTTTGCTTTGGCCGCTTTCTACGGCATCTTTGCCAGCTCCCGGCTCCTCGCACATGTCTGCCCCTGCAGAAATTGTTGCAAAATAATGCTAAATGAAAAGCACAAAGTCATCCTCCGGCTCTCCGGCCCCCGGCTGTTGCTCGTCACGCACATTCACTTTGTATTCATTCAGGCCAGAGACGGCCAGGGAAAAGTCAACGAAGACGGAGCCAGAGACGGAGACGGAGACGATGACGATGACGACAGGCTGCTGCATATTCTGCTGGCTTTTGGCTTATCCGGCGTCAATTAAGTTTCCGATTCGTTCGCAGTTAAAGCATAGTGATGCGATAACGAAGTGTACTTTCTGCCTGACCAGACAGCAGTCGCAGGTTGGGTCGCAATGTGGGTTAGCTGGGTGGGTTTTTAGACAGAGGTGACCACACTCACTTCATCTTCTTCTATCACACTTTATTCAGTTTAAAGCTCTATTTAACTAACTGTTTCTAACTAAAATGATACTCTTTGCTCTTACAGATCTCACTGCCACCTTAAAGTCACCACAATGAAGCGCACGTCGCCTAGTGAAGCGACCACGAACAGCAGCAGCATCATGTTCTCCCGCCAGTGCCTTTCCCACCCGCCCCGCTCACCACCCACAGCCTCTGCCCAGCGCCGCTTGAGGCCCTCCACCCGCTCCACAGCCCCCATGGCCTCCACTCGATGGACGCTTAGTCTCTGGGCGCTGGTGATCGCCAGTGGCTGCTCAATGCTCAACACGCCGACAGCGGCAGCCTTCGATATTGGTAAGTGGAAGGGCGAGATGAATTGATTTAATAAGCGAGTCGAGAAGTCAAAGAGTGGGGTCAGAGAGTCAGAATGGCCAACCCCACGAATCAATCATGACGCTTGTCTAGGTCGCCCGAGGGGAAGTCCGAGAGCCCGCTCGTACTTGGCTAAATCTATTTTAATTGACATTGAAAGCTATTTTTATGTGGCCCATCATTTCGCCGGCCAGTGACAGGCAACTCAGTTGGGGCTCTGCAACCAGAAGAGTGCGCCGCAGGGTGCCTCTCGTCCGGACATGTTGCAGCCTGGCTCGTCCTCGTCCCCACATGGCTCTGGGCCTTCTGGCTCTGGCTTAACGTGGCCTTAGCTCCAGCTCATTAATATGCATATTGACATTTTTATGCCGTCTCTAAAGCGAGAGCCAGTACCCGGTAGTAGGGGAGAACGCTTTAATGAAGCCATAGCAACGCGGCTTAGGATTATGGCCAATTTCAATGGCCATGGCATGTCAGCGGTTCATAAATTCAATGCGATTTGTATGAGGCTTCTCTGGCGCGACAACACAGGGCTCCCAGGGGTGGTCTATCCAAGAATTGGGGGAATCATTTTGGTTCGCAGGGGGATGTTACATTAGAATGGGGAGTACATAAACTCGGCCATTCAGAGGCCAGTGGACTGGAAGGGCCTGGCTTATTGATTTCCGAAATGAATTCCATTGGCATAATTTTTTCGGATGAGAAAAAGAGTGAATGACGTACGCTAAGCAGTGTTTTACCAGGCAAAACTTTGTGAATATATTTTTTTAGCCGGATTGCCGTCTCGGCGAACTCATATAAAGTCATTCCACTGGCGTCTTCATCTGTCACAATAGCCCCTCAGCCTGCCTGCCTCCCACAGACGTCAAATCCCTCTGCCATAATATTTATAGTTAATCAAGCAAGCCAAATACATAAATACAAATCTATAAACATGTTCATTTCGGATGCCTCCGCACGAGGACTCAAAGCCCGAAGAAGGACAGGACAGACTGCTGCTGTTGTTGCCCTGGCAATATTTGCACTTAGCCCCTGCCCCGCCCGAAGAGCAAACACATGCCAAAGGAGCTCTCTGCCGATGTGATGTTGTTGCTGGGGCTAGACACATCGGAGCGAGTTGAGTTAGCAAAACATGCAACAATTTTCCAAGCGACTGCACTGGCAATATGCAGTGAGTGCACTGTCGCAGTCACAGCCGGCTCCGGGGGTGAGCTGTTGGTGTACTCGAGATCTCGGGTCTGCTGGCTTTTGACCCAGCCAGGCCTGGACCCTGGGGTCTCAGTGGCTTTAGCTTGGGCAACTGTCAAGCCCAATCAAGTGCGAAGGCAACAGAGATGGAAAATATCGACCAAGAAAAGTATAAATATAACATTCTTACTCATAATTGGATAGGTTTTCTATAAGTAATTTAATTTAATGAAAAACATGCAAGGTTTCATTGGAGTAAGTATTTTTTTTACAAGTTTTAAATATCCAAATATGTATATGAAAAATTAAATAGATGAAAATAATTCTGTAGCAAACTCTTTAAGATTTTCAATTGATGCTGAAATCCTTCACTTAGCTACAAACACATCTCTGAATCACGAACTGGAACTTGCTCAGCATCCGCATCCACAAGCTCAATTTGAATTGGTTGGCTGACTGCCACCCAAGCTCCCCTCCTGCTCCTTCTCCCTCCTTATAAACTGGCCCGTGTGTGTGTGTTTATTTATAAACTTCTAAACGAATGCACGCACCTTGGAGTGGTGGAGATCAAAAGTGGGATTGGTCCATAGAGGGCCTGCTGGGCCGGGGCAACAAAAGTCATGTCAAATCAGTGTTGATTCTGGCGAAAATGTCAGCAGGCGACTGTCAGACGTGGAGGCTGCTCCTTCCATTTCAAAGGCAAAGCGAAGGAGCAGTTGCAATTGGTAGGCAATAAATTAAGCAAAGTAGTTGACGTTCTGGCAGTCAGTCAGGAGTTGACTTTGGCAAATGACGGGGACCCATACTAACTTTAATATGAAACGCTGGGCGGAGTCTCAGTCTCTCTCCCGGCAGATGTCAAGGAATTCAAACTGACGCTCGACTTATTTTGATAGATTCGATGGATGTTGTGGGGAGGCGGCTGCAGTCCGCTTTCATGTGCCTTCCATCGTAATTAATTAACGCTCGCTTCATTTTTCGAAATTAAAAATCTACCATATTTTCCATTTTTCCTTTTTTTTCAGCCACATGCAATGTGCCCCTGGGCATGGAGTCGTTGGCCATAACAGATGCTCAAATCACAGCGAGCTCAGCCCACGATACGGGCTTCGTTGGTCCCCAACATGCAAGGTAAGTTCTGGTGAAATCGGAGTAAATATATAGGTATTCCTCTCTAACTATAGAGATTAACTTTGCAATATAAACTGTACACGATCTATTGTTTACCTAAAAACACGGGTCTTAAAGCGAACTACCAAATCAGGGGGCATTCAAAGGCCCGCGTAGACCACCAATCAATATCTCCTGAGATCAGCGCTAAAGATTTGAGGCCAGGCGAAGCTTTTATGACCGCTCGGTCCGCCTCATCCGGCTCATTAACCATTTAACCCCAGGCTGCCCCCACGAAAGCGATGGGGCTTATCTGCAATGCCGCTGGCCGGCGTGTTCATTTAATTGCTAATTTTATAGACAACTTCATTAGCCGATAAGACGTAGTCAATAAAATCGAAAACTTTGGCCACCGCTCTGACAACGAAATTTATGTTATGACACAAACAGTTAGATCGTGAAAAAATACCAAATCCCCCAGAAACAAAACGGCGGAGATAAACAACTTCAATAAATATCGGCGGAGCCCGTTTTGCATATCTCTCGAGCAGCGTAGAAAATATTTGGTGTTCGGCTAGCGCCCTTTAGGGCTATTTGGGATCTATCTAGCTGTCCATGAATATGCAAGCAGAGCGACCTGGCAGCCGTTCAATGGATGTGACAGTCGGAGAAATAGTCGGCAGCCGGCTAATTAAATGCCATTTCTGAAATGCACAAACTGGTTATCCCCTGCCCCTCGGATCAAAGAGTTCAAGCGGGTTTGAACTGAAGTCGCAAGGGGATCTCTGGCAGGCCTTTAGTTTTATTTGGTTTTCTCCGCCTTTGTTTACGTTTTATTGACGCATTTTCGTTTGAATTAAAGTTTATGAGAGCTCTTGAGCGGCGGACAGGAAGCTCGAGGTGGGGCAATGCGGGCAATTGTGAGATTGAAGCGGAAGTTTCGCAATTGCACGCCGTGGCCATGATGGATGACACCATCAGCATCCGAGTTCTGAGACGGGCCACTGGTGGGGGAGTCCATTCTGGGCTATAAACATGTCAATTACCACGTGAGTTACGGGCCAGAAATCAATGCAGACACACTCGAAGATCCGTTCTTGGCCTTTCTTCATTTCGCTGCCCGTAATAATTTGCTGTCTGCCTTTATGGACATGCACTTAAAAAACACTCAAGTGCAGGGCAGACTGACAACCGAAGCAACAGCACAGCACCAGCACCTCCACCTCCACCACCACCACCACAAAGGCATCATTAACATTAACCCTTTATGGCGGCACTAAAGTAAAACCACAAAAACGACGCGTGATGAGCACGTCGCAGATAAACAAAATACATTTTGTCTGGTTGCTCCCCTGCTCCTGCTCCCACAGTGCCCGATTAACCGGAATTTATACTAAAGACTCGACGGAAGAAAAGCTAAAACAAAGGGCTGGGGAAGGGGAATCGAGATCGGGACTTGCAACTAACATTTGATGTGCTTGCAATGCGGGCAGTCTCTTTGGCCAAAGGCTGAGCCAACCAGAAGAGCCACCTGAGAAAGTCTCGTCTCTTTCTGTTATTTCTGTGTGATTCACTCCATGGAGCCCAGGAGATCGTCTTGGATCTGGCCTTTTTGATCTGACTTTGCGAATCGTCGTGGGATGCTGGCAGTCGTTTCGGGAACCACCAAGTGGCTCGGATTGACAGGCGATGTGTGGCTGCAATTCCTGAGCGACTAAGTGACTGTGGAGTTAATGGCAAGCGAAATGGATTCTCGGCAGATGTATATATCAAGTAGGGAGGAGTTGGAGTTGAAGTATTCTCTCCTCAGAGCTCTACTTGAGAGGTTCTGGGCAAAACTTTTCCGCGATTCCACCTTAAACTAATTTCGCCTTGGTGACCAGGGACTTAACCCACTGCCACAGACAGGCAAAAACTGCTAAAACTCTGAAGCACTGGCAACTTTCTTCTTTTGTCTTTCGATTCCCTCCCCCGAAGACTCCGCGGCGGGTCCAATCAGGCGAGCTGCAATTTGCTTAGCCGAAAGTTCCACGGAGCCCCAGCCAACCCCAGCAAAGTTCAAAAGTGCAGGCAGCATTATAATTTGCGGCTGCCGCGCACTTACCTAACTAGACTAACTAGCCCGAAAACGAAGAGTTCCGCGGAAACCCATTTCGGGACAGGGGCAGAGGCCCCTTCATTCGAGGGAGCCCTCGGGATGTCATGGGATGAGGACGACTGCGATGGTTAGTGGCCCCGTCTGGGGCTATTGAATTACGGAGATTAGTTTAATGACAGCTGGCGCTGTTTGATTTTCATTACCTCGCCCATCGTCCGCAACCGTCAGGCCATTAAATTTACAACCTTTTACATATTACAAACAACGAGAGGAGAGAAAAAATGCGAGACCTCCTCCTCCGTCGTCCGATTAGAAGCCGTAGCTCGAGAGGACCGGCACCAGGACCACGGTCAGGCAGTTAGCCAGTCCATCAGCCGCTGGAAATGAGCAGCCGACGATGGCGCAGATTGTTAACTTTGGCAATAACAATAATTAAAGTCAAGTTGAAATGCACATAACTGCGGATATTAGCATTTTAAATGATGTTTGTCCGCTCCTTGCTCCTTGCTCCCTGCTCTTGCGTATCTCGTTTCGCCTGGCCTCCGGCTATTTGCTCTGCTCCGGCTACCGAAAGGAGAGGAAGTGGAGGAACCTAAGCAATTTTATGAAGATTAAATTGACCTTTTTTGCCCGGCTGTGGGAGCGCTCTTATTAGGATTTTCCAGAGCCATCTCCGATGAAGCCACTTTGATCTATGCACTTGAGCGTAATTGCAGTCGGTAATGAATATTGCAGAGTGGCCAAGGATGCTAATTTGGCTGGATTCTGTGAAGCACTTTAGATTCGGACTAGGTCGAAAGTGTGCTCGAGGAATTAATTGGATAATTCGGTACTCCATCACTGGCCTTGGCCAGCATCAGCAGTGCCTCTAAACGATGTCTCAATTCACGCAGAGGCGCATTACAAATGGCCCTCGCCGCAGGCCGGGGCGGGGACATGGACATTATTAACGAATTCCGCGGGAGCATGCATTAGCATAAGGCCCCGAGTTGGCCACTAGATAAATATCGCAATCGAATTCAATTCCAATAACCCGCTGGCAGCACAGCCACCGACCGACCGAATGAAGCAATTTGCCAGGGAGCCAACCAAGAAAGGAGTCGAGATGGACTTGACTGCGCTCCGATCGCGGTTAGGTGAATCCAGGCCTAGTCGCTGCTAGCCGCTTGCAGGCCCCTGAGTAATTGCCGGACATTAAGGCGGCTAAAACGCAATCAAGCATGTAAAACTTAATTGAAATATAAACCGAAAAGCGGCGAGGGAGTGGTTAACAACATATCAATGCCCTCGATGTGGCGATGCGACGACTTCCAGCCTCCAGTGGCTGGAAATTGATTAAAGTTAGGCCAAGTCCGTCTGGCGTCCGGGTGTAGGTTAAATTAATCCTTAATTACACAGACAACGTCCTGCTGTGTCTAAAACCGCAAACAGCTTAACGAACGAGACGGGCTGCCAGACAGCGCACCACAATCGCCGGGGCGGGGGCTCGATGGTGGGGCTCCGTGCGGTGCCGTACGCTTAGTGTCAATTAATTCATAAGAAATGTATCGGCGACGGGGCCATGCAACTGGTTTTCGCCGCTACCGTTGATGGAGCCTAATTAATTAAGTCCTCCCGGATCCTTCTCCCGTTGCAGACTGAAAACCGATAATAATGGCGGTGCCTGGTGCCCCAAGCACATGGTCTCGAACGCGCTCAAGGAGTATCTGCAGGTGGATCTGCTCCAGACGCATGTCATCACCGCGATCCGCACACAGGGCAGATTCGGCAAGGGCCAGGGCCAGGAGTACACCGAGGCCTACGTCCTCGAGTACTGGCGGCCGGGCTTTGACAAGTGGCAGCGCTGGAAGAACATTCAGGGCAAGGAGGTAGGTGCCAGTCGTAGTCTCAGCGGCGAAGTAAGCCCCAACTAAGCCCATTCCCATTCCCCCTTTCTTCTGCAGATTCTTCCAGGCAACATCAACACGTACAGCGAGGTGGAGAACGCCCTGCAGCCGATCATCTTCGCCTCGAAGATACGCATCTATCCTTATGGCCAGTACGACCGCACCGTCTGTCTGCGGGCCGAGATCGTCGGCTGTCCCTGGGAAGGTGAGTAGAGCGGGGAGAATGGGGCACTATCCCAGTGCGATTAGAGCCCGACATGAGCAATGATAGTGCGGAGAGGCTAACAGGGTTTTAGTGTCAGCGCTAATTTATCATCCCGCCGTCCGAGGAGGCATTCTGTTTGCCATTAGAGGCGGCAAAAGCGGCTTAAGTGCTCTCACGACTCGCCATGTGCGAGACTGGAGTACTCTAAATACCTTGAAAGCCAGTTAAAAGATGACTTAAAAGATATATTCGGGGACTTTGAACCAAGTAGAGCTGGGTAAATAAATAAATAATTTAAATACAGATCATGGAATTATATTAAACATGCTTGAAAATGGATAGGATATTTATTGTAGGAGTAATATATAACCGTCGCATTCTGTCGACCTGACTGGACTGCTGCGCCCATGTTTAGAGAACCCGCCACTAAGCTCCCCCAAAACATAATGCTTCTCTTCGCTGCAAAACAAACTGTAGCACATTTCTGGGTTTCTTGCCACGCACCTTGGCTTTGGCTTGTCGAGTTCTCCTCTTGTACTTGAAATATATCGCGTGCAGACAGTGGAAACACATCCCATACCCATATTCAAGCTCTGGTCGGGACTTGACCGAAATCGAAATCCCAGACGACGATAAGCCGGACAGGCTGAAAACTATGTGCCGTCTGAAAGAGCTGGGAAACGGAAAACCAACATTCTTCACTGCGAAAAAAAGGATCAGCAAACTAGAATATGTTTTCTATAATGCTAGGCGAGTGGCTTAGAGAATCTCATTCATTTTTCCAGTGTAAAGTAGCCTGGGTCTTTTTGTGTTGCTCGACTCTTACGTGGTCGATGTTTGCACGCAATTTTCAAGTAGTGCACGAGCCAGGAACAAGTCTGGACAAACAAATTTTTCTATAATTTCCATAGGTGGACTGGAGAGGGCTCCGCTGGCAACGATAACACACAAATCCAGTCAGCAAAACGCGCCTAATGACAATTTGTAGTGCAGGGACTTCGGGGAGCTGGAGCCGGAGACTGGCAGGGGCGCGGAAGTTGAACATTATTCTGTAAATTAACGCGGGGTTTTGGGTCGGGCTTCTGGGAACCGTGGGGCCTGGAGTCGCGCCCAGAACTTTGGCACGCCTCTCCTGGCGGAACCGGGGGGATTTGGGGTTGCAAGGCATGCAAACTGCTGACCGCTCACATTTTGCGGCCATGTCATTTGATTTGCCACGGGGAAGATGGGGAATGCGGGGACTGTGAGCACGGGACTCGACATGGCGCATTTCATATGCAAATTAAACAAGATAAGATGGTGCCCATAGTTGGCCTTAGTGGCTCCGATGGATGGCGGATGGGTCTAGACAAGTGGCTGACTGTGGGCGAGGGGAATCAATAAATCCCATTTATATGGCCGCGTCGATTTCATTTTTTGCCTTATGCCGATCATTAATCCCCCTGAAAGAGCCAAGAATCGAATCATAATTGTTTATAGATTGTGGCCATAAATTTTGGCCACTGGCGGCATTTGAATTCGAATCGATCTGGCTGCACCTACGGGGCAAGGGGACAAATGGGGCCGCACCCAGCAGAAGTGGCACACTCGTAACCCAATAGGGCCCGGGTTGGAGATTATCTCCGACTGTGATTTCAAAAGCGTAGCTAAACTCGGGCTTGTTACGATTTACCAAGGGCTAAGCTCTTGGAATCGAACGAGCAAGAATCGGACGGAGCATAGGGTCTGCGCTGGCTGGAGTGCATTATAAATGCAGCAACTGATTAGCACTAAGCCCGGGATTTATGGCACCCACTGGTATTCAGAGCCAGTAATTTATGGGTATTTTAGGGCATTAGTTCGACCACACTCTCGGCGTTGTGTCGACGCTTTCGGCTCACTGAAGAAGTCGGGCTTGAGGTTGGGAAACCGAAAGTTGAAAGCGCCAGGTGGCCTGGTGGGTGTCGCCGGGAGAGCTGGGGTAGCGAGAGTGTGAAATGGTCTTGAGATTGCTGCCGCTCGTTGGGAAACTTCGGAAAGTGTTTTGTCCACATTTCAGTTTATCTCTCAGCCGCTGTCCCTGCTCCGTCCATCGTGAGTCCTCCTCACTTTGACTCATCAACAAAAAGCGCGTCGACATTGTTGTCGCTGTCGTTGGCTTGCGTGCCGCGTCTGGAAAGGAGGAAAATTACATTTTATGTATTGCAGTTGCTGCTCCACGCACTCCGGCAAGGACTTGCTCTTATTTTGCTCATTTTTCGGCAGCCGGGGAACCATTTCAGACTGTCGCGACACGCAAATAATGATCGCATGCAGGCACGCGAATAACAAGGCGGACAGACAGAGTGTGTGGTGTGTCCCAGACCCCTTTAACCCCACAATGCCCCAGAGTCGTGTGTGTGTGTGTGTGCCACAGCGGGGCAATTGTAAAACGCGCTGCCTTAAATGTCTTTGCAGTTAATTAAATATGCCATATAGCGCTTACAGCCGGTTTAATATCGTGTCGGAGGACTTATCTCTGTGCCCGTGTCCCCCATCCCCAGACCAGTGTCCGCCGTAATTCATGTAATTAAACGCGGTCCGTCCTGCCCGGAGTGCCTTGAATAATAATTAATATTTTCAATCGGAGGACCCGCCCACTCGCGTGATCGATAAATGTCATTTGCCCACCTGAGCGCCGCCTCATCATCATTATCTACATTATCTGCGTCGAGTGCGTGGGATTCGGTTCCATTTCGTGCACGCCCACGGGAGTCCCTTAATTATGTGTAATTATGTGATTTTTGGTAATTATTGGAGCATTCCTTCGACTGTTGTCAGTCCTGCGTAGCGGGAGCGAGTGTGTGTCCTGCCTACACCACGTGCCCCGATTGTGTAAATAGAAATTCTGGTGAATTAGTTAAACGTGTGCTCGGGTCGGCACCGTTTCCCCAACCCCCTTAGGCCGCAATTATATTGAGTGCCTGGCAACCCTGTTGTTTTCCTTTTTTCCAGTCCAAGTGTAATTGTTTTCGGGGGCGGAGTGGTGGTGGAAGGGTGCTCAGTCGGGTAATTAGTGTCAGGTGTTTGCCTGCTGCCGCCAGATTGCTGGGATTTGGGGATGGACTTGAGCGCCGACTGGCCCACTGACATTTTGGATATCCAGGACTGCCACTAATCCCCACGAAGTCTCCGAAAACATCACAACACTTGGGGTGTGGCATACACCCACAAAAACATGACTCACAATCAGCTGCGGCTCTCCGTAGCCCCCCTGGAAATCGTTTAACTTTGACATTGAAAAACTATACCCCAAAAAGTTCCTATCCCCTTTCGATTTTGTGCTAAAAATAACCACGGAAACCGAATGGCAAACGGAGAGGGGGAGCGCCATGGAGGTGGCCACAAAACGAAATTATGTTTCCAGTAATTCAATATCCTCCGACGCTGTCTCTGTCTTTGTTGCCCTCTCTTTCGGTCATTGTCTACCCATCTCACTCCCCGTAAACTAAGTTGTTCCGCTCCGGATTAGGGGAAGGATAGAGTGGAAACTTTAAATTTACCGCAGTTTAAATACCATTCACGGAACAGGAGGGCGCTGTTGTTACACTGAAATATAAGGCTAGCTATTTCCGGTTCTGGTTGTATCTCTAAATGTTAACTTATAAAGAATATTTAAATATTTTCGAAATGGGATAGGAACAGAGATTTCGAATGAGTTAAACAATAAGTTTTTTGCCCCAAGAAATATCATTTAAAACACTAGTTGGCTATTTCGCTCAGTGTACTCATATAAGGCCACAAAACTCTGCATTTTGTCAGTCGTTTGTCTGCATCACTTGACATGGAACGTGACGTGACATGACGTGTGTGTGCATGTGTATCCCAGCCTACCAGCTCCCTCCTCGCTCCTCGTTCCTCCTGGTTCCGTGTCTCATGTTTCGTTATTTTTGGGGTTAAGGTCTCTGTTTCAGTTCCCCGAATTGACGCACTAAATTTCAATGCATTTTCAATTTCCCAACCTTCTCTCTCTTCCGCTTTCCATTCGCAGAGGGCATCATGTCGTACAGCATACCCAAGGGCGTCCAGCGCGGCATGGAGGTGGATCTCTCGGACAAGACCTACGATGGCAACGAGCAGGGCGATCGCTTTGTGGACGGACTCGGTCAGCTGGTCGACGGGCAGAAGGGCAAGGACAACTTCCGCACGGACATCCATGGATTCGGTAAAGGTGAGTACATTTTACAGATGAAAATAATAAGTTATACCATGATCCTGCTTTCGGTTTCACTGGCCTTAAAATCTCTATACCCCCATCTCCAATAATCCCGCTGCAGCTTCCTGCATGCAAAGTTCGTGCTAAAAGGTTTGCCCCTAAAAGCTCAAACTTCGACCATATATTTGGGCCCCATGCAGGCCCGACTAGATTTATGGCAATAGAAAAACTGATTAATATCAAATAATTACAAAAGTTCGCCGACGGAAAAAGCATAAGGCAAGCAACGTCTGACCCCATTCCGCTCGCCGAATGCTCACTTCATTGAACATCGATGGCGCGGATGGGGCAAAGTTTTGGCTTTCGCAAATAATTCGCCTGCACAACACTATAAACAAAAATAATAATAACTTCGGACTATTTGCTGGCGTCGCAGTAAAACTTGCCCGGATACCCAAGAGCTCCGTTCCCGTCCCGCGCCACTTTCCCCGTTGCCAGTGTAAAAATGTAAACATTATGCATATTTGATAATTTATGGCAACACTGGCATTCATTTCCGCCCCAGCGACTGCAAAAGTTCGGGGAATTTGCGAAGCTCGCCAGTTTATTTTTTGCCATTTCGCACATTTTCATCGCCTTCCTACAGTCCTTGGAGCCCTGGCAAATGGCCAATAATCGAAATTATTGAAAACTTTACGCAGGAGCAAAGTTCGGTCAGACAATTAGACATCCCGGTCGCAACTCGAGTCGAGTCGCAAGTCGAGACGGAGTCGTAAACGGAAAGGCAATGCAATGCGATCATGGAGAAAGTTTCCGGCGCATAATTCCGATTCTCGGATTGTCGGATTCCCGACAGCCCCATGTCGCTTCCTTTTTGGCCTTCTTGGTGCTCGGCTTATTTGCATTGTAAGTGGAATCAATATCTGAGCGGTCTGGGGCGTATAATTTCTGCTTACAGCTTGTTTGCCAGCCCCATATAACCACATGGCCTTAGTGGCTGCCAGTTAATATTGCATGACTTATGCAGGGAGAACCCTCTCTTTCCATGGAAGGCAGCCCCTAAGCCCCCACGGACGCCCGAACGCCCGGACGCGTTACCCCACCGAAATTAGGGCCATGCAAACAAAGCAGCAGCAGCAGAAAAAGTGGCTTAAATGTCGCATTGGCCATAATTTCTAGTTATGCGGAGTCTAACCCCGCCCAAAACCATGCCCAGGCCCTCGAGCCCCGAGCGCCTGCCGTGAGCATTTATTTGTTTTCGGGCATTTGGGGAAACTTCACTCCCAAATGTGCCATTGGCCTGCCAGAAAGGGAGGCTTAAATAGCTTTACATGTCAGTCCTCCTCCACAGGGCTGGCTGGCTGGCTGGCGGTGGCTGCTCTATTGATTTTCCCCTCCCCTGGCGGACGTATGAAATGTTCATTTCATTTCATTCTGATGGTTTTTTATTCGTTTCAGGTTATGAATGGATTGGCTGGCGGAATGATACCCCCGGCCTGCTCGGCAAGCCGGTGGAAATCGTCTTTGAATTTGATACGGTTCGCAATTTCAGTGCCATCGTGCTGCACACGAACAATATGTTCACCAAGGATGTCCAGGTGAGTGCCCATCCCTATCGCTATCAAAGGGTTACAGTCAGCTTGGTGGTTGCAAAATGAAAGAAACAAAGAAATCGATATTTATTCAAGGGATTTGTAAGAAAATAAACAATGAAATATAAATAATCTGTATTGATTCTGGAATAAGTTCTTGTGTAAATTCATAGAGAACCTGGGATAAGCTGTGTTTAATTTCTGTCCATTAATTCCCCCTGTTCTTAATTTTTCTCCCAGGTCTTTGTCCATGCCAAGGTATTCTTCAGTATTGGCGGAAGGTACTTCTCCGGAGAACCCGTACAGTTCTCGTATATGCCCGACACTATAATGGATCATGCCCGGGATGTGACCATTAAGCTGCACCATCGGGTTGGCAAATATTTGAAAATCAATTTGTACTTTGCCGTCAAATGGATTATGCTATCGGAGATCAGCTTTATATCCGGTGAGTACGTGAGCGATGTCGGAACGCCGAGATGAATAAAATTGCCAGAAAATTGCATTTACCATGCGAGCGATGTGAATGAGCGAGTAACTCAAGCCGGAGGAAGTGGAATTGCATACGTACAAATGCATTTTTCAGCTTCATTTCACTCTCGAGTGCGCTGGTGCCCTGGGGAGGCAATGCATTACAGTTAACAGGGGGATAAAACCTTTTTCCAACATTTTGGCTAACAACAATGCCGAGAGGAAGGACGGAGGGTGTTTCCACCGGGGACAGCCGGGAGATAAACGGTCAGAGGAGCAAATCCGGCTCTGGCTGGAAAAATATAAAGTCAATAGAATACCCAAGGCCCCTTCTCTCTCTCAGTTTAATGTAAACAATCTGTGACTTAGGGGTAGGGATGTATCCCCGAACCCCTAACTGCAAGCCAGGCAGGCTTTGCACTTCCCAGAACATTTCCTATGAATGTCCCGACATGTCCTGATTAAATTGAACCAAGTGCAAGGCTCAGGCTCAATCCCAGGACATGCTTAGACTATGCAGTCTCCCTTAGATTCTGTGTACAAATTGCCAGATCGGCTGTGAAGCAAGGATCTATTATATTCATTGGAATTTCCGCGGTGAAGTCCCCTCTGAAAATCCTAGGTGTCAAATCAGACTAAGGGATAAAGTCCCCTGACAGGCGGGTTTGATTGATGAGTCAAATAGAGCGTGCCGTATGAATATCGAGAGAGAGGAAGGGAACACGTTTTCCGGGCAGATGGCAGAGGGACTCAGATTAGGGAGGGAAAGCCTTGGTTGCGGAGGTTTAATAGTTTTATAAAGGGAAGTTGATCATAAATCGAATGCAACTGAGATTTTATAGGTCAATTAGAGCTGGAACATGAGGAGAATAAATACGGTAAAGAACACTTAAACCATGTGTTACAGGAAATCTCAAAAACAAAAAATGTCAGGGGAACCTTCACATAATAAAGCTATCAGAAGTCTTTAAGATCTTTGTTCTGTCTTTCCATCCTTACCAATGAGCTCTTAAGGATTTCGTGTGAACCCGGCCGCGAGGAGAATAGCACTCAACTGACGATCAGTAGTCCTGAATAGTTTGCCGCAAGCATTACAAGGCAAAAAAAGTTCAAACAAAGCGGGCAGCAAGAAGCAAGGATAACCAAAAACGAAACCACAATACACCAAAAAACTCCCATGCTGTGTCCCGCTTCCCTGGCAGCAATTACATGACGAGCAAGAAACCAGAAACAGAAAACATCGCCACGAAGCATTTGTCACGCACACAAGCCGAGATGGGACGGGATATATACACTATATAGGATGGCAGGGCGGGGAATCCTATGCTCTGGGGGGTGGAGGTGGAGGCATGGAGGAACCCCAGTGGCAACCAGCTGTTTTTTATACTTTTTTTATGCTGTGCGCCACTCGAGCAAAGGCCTCTAAGAGCGGGTAAGGGTAAGGGTAAACAAAAGAAACGCACGTTCAAAACGACAGGCAGGGCCGCATCTTTCGAGTGGATGCGTATATTTTTATCAGGCACTGTGCGAGTGTATACAGATTTAACCCCAATTTGTGAGATTTGCTCGCGGTGATTGCTGTCGTTGTCGTCACAGTGCCATACACGTTTTTAAAGGTCTCTAAAAATACAATGGCCAAAAACAACAATGGAAGGCTAGCTTAGGGGACCGAAGCCTAAAATACCCTTCAATTGACATAGTTCATAAGATATTTATATAGGATTTGAAGTCAGTTTTTGAGTCGCTTATCTTCAAGGCAAAGTATATTATATACCTACATATAAAGGTTTTTTAAAGAAACAATATTTTCTTCAGGCTATCATCATCTTATCAGATGTAAACTATTAGTATTAAATACCATACCATTTATATATTCAAACCAATGTAGACAGTATACATTATCTACCTTATAGAGTCAAATTTCTGCTAGAAATAATAAACCCTTGGGCTAGGGTATAATGACCGGACTAGGGAAAAACCTACGGGACACACAAAGAGAATTAGTTATAAATGGCAAGCGACAACAACGGCGAGATCTGCGAACTGTGGCAAAGGATATGCGGCATATTCGCCATTACCCCTAGAGTCCCTTCCTCTGGATGTGTGATAAATGTGGCACGAAATATTTTAATTATTTTAAACGTTTTATGGCGACCGCAGAGCGCAGGGAGCGAGCGATGGGAGCGAGATACTCCCGTTTTGCCGGAGGAAAGCACACGGGAAAAAACTCAGCCACCCGAAGGACAATGGCAATGTCGAAACAAAAGCCACCATCCCATCCCATTCTATCCCATCCCGTTCTGTCTAAGGAGCAGGGACATAACTCAAAACAGCAGTCTCAACTCCTCCACTCTACTCTCCGTGCCTTCGTGCCGCCTCCGCCTCCTCTTCCTCGGCGAGTCGCCAAGAACTTCACACAGTAATTACGCCATTTACTGTCTGAAGAAACGGGGTCACCCACTCGAGGAAACGTTTTTTGGCCAGCCTCGGGCACTTCGAGAAAGGCTCTGAGGGGGAGGACAAAAAGTAGGACCCACCCCGAAACATTTCGCTTTGTTATGCCTTCAAGATGTTGGCGAGATAAATGACAACACTTTGCCGTAGCACCGGGCCATATGCCGCAGTGCCAGCAGACTCCAGAGCAACATAAGCCGGGATGGCATTATTTCGAGATCAAAGCGAGCTCTCGCCGAGCGTTGCGAATGGACGAACGAACGAGCGAACGAACGGACAGGTGTGGCAAGGGTCTTGGCTAATAATCAGCCTAAGCCAGGGCAAAGGCCATCCCCGAGAGATGTTTTGAAGCCCAAAGATAGCTGAGCCGTGGGAATGATATGGTCCTGAAGTATGATAGATATGATATGATAGAGAAATTTCTTGTTATATCTGATATGAAGGTGATAATCTTTAAAACATATATGCTGGGAATAAGGCAGAAGATTTCCCGGTTTCCATGTGATTCAATTTCATGTAAGAAAACTCTTAATATACACAGTTCTTCCTGCTCGAGGTTAACTAATTCGATTAGCCCGTTGGAGCGTAACTGCTGTAATAAATGCTCACCCAAGATGTAGGGCTTCCTCTTCCTCCGATCAACCATTCCGAAATCATTAAAAAAAGGGAACTCTATGCATATTCAGAAGACACGCGCCCCGCAGTGACGCCCCTGAAATCAAATCAGACATCTGGTTTTGGGGAGAAGGGAAATGAACACGTTATAGTCCATAAGTAATACGAAAGGAAAAGCGTGGCGAAAAGCAAAACAATTTAAGGCGGAACGAAAGGTGCAAAGAAAGGGAGCCGGCACTGAAAAAAAAACTAATCATTGAAGCGCAGCTGTGCGCGGCAACTTCTGAGAATGGAAGCGGAGTGGAGAGCAAAGAGTGAATTTTAATCTAACCCGTTCCCCGTGTCTCTGTTTCTGTATCCATTTTTCAGTGCCCGCCCTGGGAAATTTCACAGACGAGCAGGAGCAGCGGAGCAACTTGCCTGGTCTGGCGCAGGACACTCGCGAGTATCCGCTGCAGAGCAACGAGTACCAGCACAACCACGGCAAGAATAAGCCCAATGGAGTGGGCGGCTCGGCCGGAGGCCCCGGAGGAGGCGTGGCCTCGGCGGACGGCGAGTCCGGCGGCAACAGCAAGTACAACAACGGACCGCAGTGTGAGTAGCCCAACGAACGAATGATAAATCCAATTAACTGTTCACATTTACATTCACGCTCCGAAAGGGGCCTCTTGTTTTTTTAAGTCTTCGAACGACGGCTAATTATTTAGTTGAACAATATTTACATTTAATTTCGTTTCGACGCCCGCGTTTGTTAATTTAAATTTCAATTTGCCTTTGCTCTTTTCCGCTTCCCTTGCAGTAATTGCGCCACGCCCCATCGATCAGGAGCCGAACGACGCCAACTTCATCGGCGTGGTCATCGTGGTCCTGACCACGATTATCATCCTGCTGGTGGCCATCATCCTGTTCATCGTCTCGCGAACCAAGCGCGCCCGCGGCAGCAACGTCCTCGACGCGTTCCAGTACAGCTTCAACCCGAACACCCTCGGCGGCAACGTGGACAAGCACCGTCCCAACGGCACCAGCATCAAGGTGAGTGGGCAGCGGGTAATGGGTAATAGGTAATGGGTATTGGGTAATGGGTGACTATGACGTGACTCTTGGGCGACGGCGGGGACCTGGGACACGGGACACGATGGGGATACGTGTGCGTAGCGTGGCGGACGGCAAATTCCTGCCTCGCATTTCCACATAATTGTTCAATGTAGCGTGGAGTTTCCACACTGCTTAGTCCTACGTGAGGCACCCTCCGTCCGTCCGGCATTTATTTAATGGGACTTTTCAACGCCCAACTCCGGCCGTTGTCGTTCTCGAGTATGTGTGTGCCAGTGTGCTCTGTTGATTTGTGGGGGTCAGGCTTAAGTGCCCAGGGGTCCGAGTGGGCAGCAAAAGGGAAACTTTAAAGTTCGACCAACTTAAGGTGGAGGAGACTGGGCCGAGTCCTGTGGCGAAATTGGATTAAAGAAGTTTTTCTCTAGTGGAAATACTGAGTTTTGTCTGTGGAAAACTTGAGTGCTACAGTAGGGGGAGGTAGGACAATGATTTTCCCAGAAACTATCCAGATTGAAGTCGATGCAACAGATTGAGTTAAGATAAAGGATTTGTTCGGCGAATCACCAATTAAACGAGTGCGAGGAATGCACGCCTGGCATTGTAATAGATTTGTGATTCTTCTAAAACTTATTTCTAAATTAACTTATTCCCAACCCTGTCTTTCCACTTTCAGGCCAGTGTGGACGATAACGACTCGATTGGCAAGAACAGTCTCTACCACGAACCCTTCAATGTGAATATGTACACCAGTGGCGTGAATGGCTACGCCGCGGTTAATGATTTACAATGTAATATGACGCCCGACTACACAGGTGTGTATAGTGTTCTCCCTGCTGCTCCCCTGATTTCCCTTGACCACCAACCGAGCTCGGTAAATCCTTCGTCGCATTTCCGGTGGCTGGCGCGCGGAGAGCCGTAAAATATGGCGACGCCGGCCCCTAATGCAAATATATGTACATCTTGTGGCAATTTCCCTGACTAAGCACACTCTCTTCCCGCTCTTTCTCGCTCTCGTTTTTCCCCCCATGAACTCGCAGATGTGCCGGAAGGTGGCTATGCCGTGCCCCACATGCAGGACTACCTGCCCTCGTCGAAGGTGGGTGGCCCTGGTGGGCCCGGTGGCTATGTAAACGTGCGCCGCACTCCACCGCCACCGCTGAGCAGCATTTTCCCCCGACCCCCGACTGTGCCGCCGCCGCCCATGGAGAAGTACTATGCCACCACTGCCATCTTTAAGCCGCTCAAGGGACCGGGCTCGGAGCGCAGCGCCGGCAGCAGCAGCAACACCAACACGGTGAGCAGCGGCGGCGGCAAGAGCAGCCACAGCCACAACAGCGGACAGGAGCACAGCGGCATCTACGACGACGGCATGGGCACCATGAACTCCCAGTCCACCGCCCCCATGATCAATCCGTACAGCAGCGGGAACAGCTCGGCGGCGGCCGCTGCGGCAGCTGCTGCCGAGTTCCAGCGGGCCAGGACATATAACTTTCGCAGCTATCCCGACAACCTCTAGTTCGAAGCCTCGCTGAAGTTGGTGGCCGCGGCGGGCGGCGGCGTTGAGTCCGGCCTCGTGCCCAAGCGGACTCCCGCCGCCAGCACCACCATGCCGAAGAAGCCGCAGCACCTGAGCCTGGCCAGCAGCGCGGCCGGTGGCAGCGGCAGCGGCAACGGCAGCAAGCCCAAGTACAGCCTGACCCTGCACAACAACAAGCATGCCCAAGGAGGTGGCAAGAATCCGCAAGCGGCGACTCTGCGCGAAGGTCACCAGCAGCGGCAACACCTCAAGGCCCTGCGCCTGATGAGGGAGGCTGGCGAAGCAGGTGGAGCAGAGACGTCAGAGTACCGACGGCACAACGGCGGGGCGGGATTGTCGCCCGCCGAGGAGGCGGTGGGCGTGCACCTGAAGGCCGGTGGAAAGTCAGCGACTGCCAACGGCGAGGCTTCGAGCAACATGACGAAGTCCGGAAACGGAAGCACTGGAATGGCGAACGGTGCCATGAGGGCACAAAACAACAGGCTGTGGTATCATTGATGAAAGCCCCATATTGAATGGATTTGAGGTAAGTCGTTAAGATTTCTGTTTATATAAATATATAAAAATAAGAATACTCCTGGAAAAGAAACAATATATATTATATATAGCAACATAATGAAAATGTATCTTATTTCCCAAATTAAACCCTTTCCTTGGCACTTTCTTCATCTTTATTTGCAGCTATGAAACCCTACGCAGAACTCCAAACGAAAACGCAAACTCCACCAGGAAGCGGTCCCTACGCAGAGGTTAGATACACCAAGCTGGACCCACTCCACAATTGCGTAGAGCTCGGAGGGACCGAGAGCAAGGCACAAAGCGTCGGAACACTTAAACCCACTGAGCAAACGAGAAACGAAAAGAATCGAAACGTAACCAAGTCGCTTACCAATCATTTATAGAGTAGAGTCGAGAATATGCCAACGAAGGAGCGGAGGTGATGGGAGGAGACGGTGTCCAGAGCATCCTGTAAATATCCGAGTTTAGGAATCGGTCGGTAGTGAACCCCATGCATATGATAGTAAGCAAGCTGAATTTTAAAGAAAAAACCCCGGAAGCATCACGACGAACTCTCGAGCAAGAAAGCACACGAGCAAAGAAAATATTAAGACGAATTTAAGGTTTAGAATTTAGCCACATAGTTTGTTTATAAAACGAAAGGAAATAAATAAATATTGTAATGAGTAATGATGAGTAACGAGTAACGAGTAACGGTAGTAGCGATACGAATAACTAGCATATAAAGTTCAACTGATTTGTAGTACCTTTTCGAGAAGAACACTGAACATCTGCAAGCTAACTGTACATGCCTGTGAACCTACCCCTGACTAAGGCCGAACTATCTAGCCCCCAACAAACACGCCTACCCTCATACGCCCCACTACCGAAGCCCCCCACTGTAAATTTCTGTGTATAATCTAGGACAGGTATCGGCGAGATACATAGATTGTTTGCTAAATAGATGGAAGCGCCGCGTCTAGCAAAGTTACCTAGGGTGAGACGGTCGAGCGAGATAATGACGATGATGATGATGATGATAAAATTGAAACGGAATTTAACGGACCAAGATTGCGTGCAGAGCGACGTCGCCTAAACCAAGTAAAATGAAGTTTTCATCAATGATTTGTGATTCAATATGCAACTACTTATAGGCCCGCAGACGCGAGTATTCAGTTCTTAATGCTAACCTTAATTTATGGAAACGTACTACCCGCTAACAAATGACTCTGACTATAAAGCAAGCACTATGAATATTTAAATCGAAACAAACGTATTTATAATTAATATTAATGGATAATCATGTATATGTTCCTTTTTAGTTTAATGCGCATAAGTATCACCAGAAAACGTACTAAGAGTTAAACGTAGTAGCTTCATAGTAGTTTAATAAAGCAGCAGCTGCGCCAGCAGCAGGTAACTGGCAGCATTTTATAAACCAGGAAAATAGGCAAAACCATAGGCGAGTTGGAAATAGCATTAAAGGGTAAACCAGCCGAGGCACTCAGCAGCAACAACTTACACGGCAAATCGTAGTTAAAATAGTAGAACAAATAAGGAAACAAAGCAGGCACATACATTCACACACCCCACACACACACACACGGACAAGATATTTAAAATGTTTGTGCAATCTTTTTCGAAAGTTTTTAACAAAAAAAAAATAAAAATATAGTTACCAAAAAAACATAACAAAAAAATTAACGAATTAACGAGCTATAAGAGAAAAGTTACAAGAATATTTAAAGTATAAAATTAGGCTCCGAGATATGTCTGTATGTATTCCTCGACTTTCTGCACAAATTCTTCACTTTCCAACTTTCCTTTGTACTAAACGTTTGCCGAAGCTGGCCCCCCGATCCACACACTCAACACGCAACAATGCAACATGCAACATGCAACACTGATAAAGCACACTTTCCGCCACTGAAAAGAACACTATCAATCAAAAACGAATCACGAACCTACCTACAAGACTTGTGTAAATTAATATAACGTAAAACTCGAAATTAATCGGTTAGAGACTAAGTTAAACATACATTTTGTAAAAATTAATAAGAGTATACTGTAAAAAATTATATACTAATTGTAATGGTTATCCGTTCTTTTGGAAATCACGGCAAAAAACATTAAAGTTATCTTTTTTTGCGGTGTGCTTGTCAGTTGATTTCCATACTAGTTTAATTTCTAAATTAATTTAAATGCATTTATTGTGTGTACATTTTTCGAAGGCAAATATATAGTATTCAATTATTTAAACAGCAAAACTGATTTCATTGTTTTATTCATAATGGAATATAAGCAATTTTAATTGGGAGAAACGAAACAAAAGCAATAGTTCAACCTGCTGTATACCATAAAGCATTCTCTGTGACACATTCTCTGTTTTGTATTTCCTTGAGGAGGGCATCCCTTTTCATTGGGATGTTTTACTTCAAAGCAATCGAAGTCTCAACATTGTCAAGGCTGGGATATTTTTGAGGCATTAAGTAAACAAAAATACTTCTTCAAGATAAACACGTACCCATCAACGGAGTGAGTGTAAACAAAGGAGGTATGTTAAGACTATGGTTCCCGTAAAACTGGTAAACTCCAATTCATCGATCTGTCGGAGGGAGAATCCTTTGGGACCTTCCTAGGAAGTTCAACATAAGTTACTGTTTACATAGTCCAGAAGGCCTTTTGGTCCCCCAAGGCTTTAATCAGAGCACTTGCCTCCAGTGCGGATGGATCAATGACCGCTCATTTGACATCTGCTTTAATTCCACGCCAATTTCGATTCCGATTCCGGAGCGAAAATCGAAAATAACATGATTACGGCGCTGACCGCAAATCGACGACTGGCATTGTCGAGGGTGGGTTGGGAGCTCTGGGATCTCTCGGTGTGAATGCTTTTCGAAACGCTTAAATCAAATATAATAAAATAACAAAAATAAAGGGTATTGCTGCAAGCCGACCTTTTTTTACACTCGAAATTATAGCAATGCTTGGTGAAATATATTTTAGAATTTTGAAACGTATGTTTAGCTGGAATTATATATATTCACAGATATATTTTATAGAGTCAAAAGTATCTTTCCTTTCTTGGAGTCTAACAAACACCTCGCCCATGTGTATACCACCCTTTGGAAGGGTATAATACAATTTTCAGCCTTTCACAGTCGGGACAGCCCAAATACTTGGCCGCCTTTTAATTGACACTTTCGATTGTTCGCCACCGGAGAGCAATGGATGGATGGATGAAGGGCTGACGCACTGACTGACATCCATTCATTTTGTGGGTCATTCCAGCTGTCCCACCTGTCAAACATTCGCTGCAAAATTAGTTGAAAGCCATTTACGGAGATGGAATGAAAAAAAAGATGGCAATGTGTTCATTTGCCTCTGCTCGTTCTTCTGCCCTTGGCTTTTGGGCGCCTTTTTGTGGAAATGCGTGAAAAGTTCTCTCAATTCGCCGCATTGTCTGTCAGCTCTGTCAGTCGCTACCCAAAAGCTGAGTGTTGAACGATTTTATTTGATTTTATTCTACTTTATTTATTTTGATTGCACTGTTCGGTGCTTGTCCGTTGTTCATTTTACAGGCTTTCAATTTGTAACGCTCGTTGTCGTTTATCGTCACCCTGAATGACTTTATTTATCGCATTACGTGAACCTTCGAAAAACATTTGCCAAAAAAGGGTTTGTCCAGCTCTCATTGTGTGTTTTGGACAGCTGACAACTCGAGGGCCATTTTATCTGCCAATGGGACAAACTTGGAGGGCGTGAAGCGTGCTAAAAACGCGTGAAATGATTATAGATAAAAATTAAAAAATATTGCTGAAATACCCAAGGGGGTGACACTAAGTGCGTCGAATGAATTTTAATTGCAGTGAGGGTAAAATTGATAACAGACATTTTTAGCGAAATGGAATAATCAATCACTACTGAGGACACTCTAAAGACATTTTTATATTATAAACAAAATTTTTATACCCTTGCAGGGTATTATAATTTTAGTCAGAAGTTTGCAACGCAGTGAAGGAGACGTTTCCGACCCTATAAAGTATATATATTCTTGATCAGCATCAACAGGGGAATCTTTCTAGATATGTCAGGAAGAAATCGATTTTTTGGCCATTATTGCAAAATTTTATACATCATTAAAATTTTTGATTTTGATAAAAAATTGAATTTTCAAAATTTTTAAATGAAGTATGCAGATTTATTAATTGTAGAAAATCTTGCACGGAACAGTTTTCCGATTTAAAATTAATGCTATTTTGGCCGAGTTATGATATTTTTAATTAAAAAAAAATCAAGAAGTTTTTTAATATAAAAAATCCGATTTTATACTACAAAATAATATTTTTCTAAGTCAAGGAATCATTTCCGACCCCATAAACCATATATATTCTTGATCAGCATTAACAGGCGAATCTTTCTAGAAATGTCCGGAAGAAATCGATTTTTTGGCCATTTTTGCGAAATTTGATAAGGGGTTACATCATTAAAATTAGCAAAAATGGCCAAAAATTTTGATTTCTTAAAATTTTAAATTTGGTATGCAGTTTTTTTAAATTAATAAAAACTAACACAAAACTGCTTTCCGAATCGAAATGAATGCATTTTTGGCTTAGTTATGATAGATTTTAATATTAACCTGCAAGGGTATACAAACTTTGGCTGGCCAAAGTTAGCTTTCTTTCTTGTTTAACTGTCACCAAAATAAATATTGGTATTATAAATTATACAGATAATAATTTGAGTGTCCTTTTGAAAAATCAACTCTGCAAGTTCGCTTGAATGGGACTTACCGTCTTGGAAAATGTATATTCTAAAATAACCACAGCTTCGCCTGGCCAGTTTTTGTCGGTCTTGGCCTTTTTACCTCAACTATGCTTTGAGTAAGAATTTACTTAACCTCTAATCTGGAAAATAAATCAAACCAACTGCAGATTTTATGTAAACGAAAGCCAAGAGGGGGAGTGTTAGGGACTGATTTTAGCACATTTAGCAGAGATGTTAAACTAAATAATGGATTAGGCAGCCTAGGACATCAATGAAAATATTAGCACTGCACAAAGGACACGCGCGTGAGTGGGCCCCGAGAGCCTGGGCAGCAATTAACACACTCGAATCTGGAGTTACGCAAGCAGCACGCAGGACTTTGATAGTTAGATAAACAAATACAAGTGCCCGCCCACTCAGGTGGACGGAGGCCAGCAGACGTAGGAAGGACGTGTGGCAGGAAGCTGCAGCTGATAAGCTCTCAGGACGGAGCGAGGGGGCAATTCAATGGCGATAGAAATGCAAGGTAACATGCAAATTGACAGACAGGACGTTTGTCAGGACATGGGTAAACACAAACAAAAGGCAGATAGACCCCGATGGAGCCGAGGAGCGGTCGGATCGAAGGGAAATAGTCAACACATGAATTGCATTAGTTTCAGTGGCCACTTACAGATGGATAGACGGACAGCCACACAGACGACGACTTGACATTTTACTTAGTTTTTAGGCGGTGCCTATGCAAATAGGGCATCCTCCGGGGCATTGTGTGCGACGTGGCTGACGATGAACGATAAACAGTCAAATTGCTTCAATTTAACGCTTCACAGGGGGCAGAAAGCGTGACTAGGAAGCCTTGGAGGGGTGCAGATCATCGCATTGATTATGCGGCGATTCGTCCTTCCCATTGTGGCCAGGTAGCCCATAGCGCGTACACAGCATTGTTTCACTGCACCCATTGTTGACGAATGCAGTTGATCCTTTGTGAAAGTCAAAAAGGGTTCTGAAGGGTTCTGCCTCCTTTGTTTCCGGAGGTGAATGGGTTGTCAAAAATGGGTTTCCATTCATTCCAGGGTTTGAGTTGCCGCCGCCGCCCTTACATTCCCATTTGTCTCTGAGTCCCCCTGCCTGACATTTTGTAATTATGGAATGCCATCGAAGGGGAGCTAAGCTATTTAAGCGATTTGTTTTATTAAAACCCGTAAGCAAACAAATGTTTGCGAAATATTTTAGGGCCAAGCGGATGCAGCCGTTAAAAAAATTGTTAGTTGTGTTAGGAGATTTCTCATTAGATCCAGAAGTAAATATATTTTCGTGTAAGTTAAGATTCAAAGAAACAGAAATTTTGTTTTCTATTTCTTAAAATATTTATAAATAACCTTAAACATATACAACTTTTTATTCTAAAGTTTTCTTCGTGAAAACTTTAGTGCTTTAATGGTTTCGAGCTCATAAAAGTCATTATCCTGAAGCCTTCTTGTATTATACATTTTTATTTCACCAAGCCAGACATATTTATATGATAGTGGCCCTAACTACCCCGCAATGTAAGAGGTATTAAAAAGAAAAACATGCGAAAATCAGCACAGGTCGTACACACATCGTTGAGCGTCTGACTCCTCCTTCCGTCAGTTATCCTCGCACTAACGCTGAAAAATCTGTTACTCTGTTACCATTCGCAGCTCGGGGAAAAATTTCATTCCTTTCATTTCGTTTCGTTTCGTTAGGTTTATCCCTTTTATGGCTTGCTTGGGGATTTTCATTACTACAATGACGTCGTCAGGATTCGCATTCGCAGTTTGGCCATTGTTGGCTCCGCAGCTACTTTCCCGTTGTCCATGTTTATTTATAACTTGCAATTGTAATTAGGATTACTTTTTACTTATTTGCACAGTTGTTGGAGTGCCTGTGTAGAGGACAACAAGGACCAAGGACGAAATCGCGCCGCCGCCGGCATAAAAAGCATATTTCTTCATTTTTATGCCGCAGGCTTTGCCGAATACAGAATGGCGGGTATTAAAGTATTTGTCCAGACGGCTTAGTTGGGAAGAGTCCCTGGCTCAGACGGTTGCACTCGGAAAAAAATCTAGTTTGCATTGTTTAAATGGTATTTTGCAAATTATAAACATATGAAAATGAAGAGAAGAATGAAATTGGAATATATTCTATCTAAAATTAATTTTCAGACTCTTAATAATCTAAAATTTATTTTTTTTTTTTGGTTTGAAAGTTACCTAAATTCAGCAGAAATTTGAAAAATATTTTAGAGAATTATTTTTCCGAGTGTATACCTAGTTAATAGGATGCTTATGATGATACTTTGATAATGGCAGAAGTAGACCAGCTGATGTTGTGGATTTGAGGGAAGCAACTGAAGCCGGAATTGGAAGAGATGGTGTGAGTGAACAAATATCAGAGGAGTTGGAATAAGGAATTTGATTACCCGTAACCATCTGCACCCTTCCTATATCTATCTCGTTAGGAGGACACCTAAGACAATAATGTACATAAATCGTTTTTCAAAACTGTAAGTACAATAAACTAAAGAAAATTGTCCTTCTTTTGTATTGTGGTTCTCCGAATATTAATCTGCGACCCAACTCCTCTTTCGACTTCGACTTTTCGGTTCTCTGACAGCCATTTTGGCCCACTCACTTCAATGTCTCCGGGAAAATGCCAATCACAGTCGTCAGTCAGCCTTTGCCGAGAATTGAAAAAGGGAATGGGAACCTAAGGAAAAGTCATTTGTGCGATAAATAATTAGGTTCCCTTCTCGGCAGGCCAGGCACGATTGCTACTGACGGCTCTGGGAGGCAAAAGCGCTAATCATGCGCTTAGCTATGAATTTATCACACACCACCGACAGAGTTTCAATTACTGGGCAGATCCGCTGGGAAAACTGCACAAAATCCTAAAAAATGATGGCGAATAGTGCGTGGGCCGCAGTGCGTGCTCAAAAACCGATCAGAGTGATTAATGAAGAGGCGCAGAGGGCAACCCCTTAAAAAATGGAACTCCCCACGTGGCATTCTCCGAAATTAGTATGAGAAATTAACAAGTGCCAGCCATTGGTCTTGTCAGCTTAGCCGGGCAGCCGGCTAATGTGTGGAATTAATCCCTTCTCGGCGGGCTACGGGGACGACGACTCGGTTACAGGATTACCCGGCCTCGAGCTCCGGAGCCCACACGGAAGTGGTCTGGGATGGCTGGGATGACCTCCCCCCTTGAAAGAAGCGATTGTCGTTGCCATCGTTGACATTCGCTTTTTACAAGGTTGTTTTTCGGTTTTGGTTTTCAGTTGCCAAATGTTTATCCTCCTTCCGCCGCCCCGTCCTCCTCGTATTTGCTCTCCATTTGTTGTCATTTGCTGTTTTCCCGTGACGTCGCGTCGTCGCCGCCTGCAGTTGCATCGCTTCCACTTGGGTTTCCTCCACCGCGATATCCTCGCCATCCTCCTCTTCTGCCGCGGACGGTTACCAAAATTTGATTCAATCCATTATTTTTATTTCTGCTGCCCCGTCCGCTTCACTTCGCGCCGGATCCCTCCCCCCCGCCGAATTGCCTTTTGCATTTAATCGCATATAAATAAATTTTTTTCTCCTCTCACATTCGCTTTTCCCATTTCCATTTGGATTTTCCCATTGTTTCCACGACGCCGTGTTTTATTTTTCCTGTTTGGTTCTTCGCGCGCCCCGGCCAAAACATCCCCGATTTCCCGGCCAGTCCCAGGTGTATTTGCTTGATATATTGCGCAGTTATTGCACGGAAAACCCCTCCATCTCCTCCTCTCGTTTCATCCACATCCACCCTCCTGCAGGATCTGGGAATGGATCATGTGTGCAGCGTATGTTGAAATTTCATGCACTTTTGTTGTTGCTTTTAGTGGCAATTTGCGAAATGAATGTAATGCAATCTAGTGGGGTGTTCGGTGGCACGCATCGGATCGAGTAGTTACGTAAAAGTCGATAGGTGTTACAAATGGATGATCCGATAATTGAGGAGGATCCTTTAGGTGCCCCAAGGGCCAACTTATTGCTGTTTTTAAGGCGGTAATCGGGGAAGAGGATTAATATATAGAGCATGAAGTATTTTTATTAGTAGTAAAGTAATTACAAAAGGAACTAGGACTCGGATGTGTAGTCTTTAAATAAAGCCATCGTTTTTTACAGTTTGTTAACACCCTCTTATGTCCATTGCCTGATACCAATGAAGAATAAACTTGTTAGCTTCATATTTCCCTTATGAACCGCACTTATTGACTGCGTCAGCTGCAGGCAATCAGTCGATTTTGAGTGATCATTGGTCTGCCGGACATATGTCGCCAAAATACAAAATAAACCCATGTTGTTTGCACAAACTTACGGACTTGCCCCCGAGTTGTGCCAAAGCAAACACGAGACGAGAAGCCAATAAATTTTGGCAAAATTTTCAACACCCTCGGCTGCATCGACGACTTTCAATCAAGATGCTTAGATCGGGACTGGGATCTGCTGCTCCTGCCGAGTTCCGTTTGATTTTGTGGCAACAATTAAGTTTCCACATGAGCGGCCCTTAATGTGCCACTGATTTCCAACATCTGTTTTCATTTTTGGACTGCCTCGGCCGAAAGGGCAATGAAAAGGAAATGATACAGACGCCGCCGTCGCCTGGCTAAATTTGGAATCGAGGTGCCAGAAACCCTATTCGCAGATCTTGCGCCCCTGGAGCACGTGTGTTCTCCGCAGCCTCCCTAATGGCACTTGCCACTTGCTTTCCTCTTTTCGAGCTCCTTGCACCGGAGACGCGTCTTTACAGCGGCGTTAATTAGCCGCAGCCACTTGATGTCTGCCCGGCTGGGGCTGTGAGCTGCTGGGGTTAGCTGCGGCGAATAGGGATCGTAAAAATTCCCCGCCTCAAATCGACTACATAACAAGATGGGAATTAAAATATGGCATTGCTACGGAAGTCCTTTTACCTACGAAGGAGTCCATCTGCTGAGGAAATCAATTTATAACGGATGTAAAAAGGGATTCTGAGAGCCTTATCTTTTAATTAAATGACTGATGGAAAAATACTAGTATGTTTAAGCTAATACCATTAATTTAACTGAAATATTTAGGTGCATATTTAACAATTAATGGACAGCATCTCCCCCACTTCCTTGACCGACTTAAACTAACCATTTCTTAGCCCTCTAGAAAAACCAAGTGTCGAGGAGGACTGGTCAGGACACTAGTCCATACAGCATGAAGCATGTCTGACACTTCCATTGCCAAAGTGTCGTAGTCGCTGGCCTGTATAACAGCCGGAGGAGGGACAGGACGTAGACAAGGCGTAGTGGCGGAGGCCCAGGGAGACGTCGCCGGCGACAAGTCGCCAAAACACTTTGGTTGCTCATTAAAATTCATCCACGCAGATTATTAACATTTGCATCTAATTTGCATTTGTAAGATACATTGCCGACAATTATGTGGCTGTGGCGAACATATCGGAGCCCGACAGGAAGGAGGGTCCGGGGTTAGAGGTCGAAGTCGCAGGGAGGCCCAGAGCTCGACTTATTTATGCATACGTTTTCCCTGGCAAAATGTCGCAAATTCCGCTCCGGCAACTGCACACACACTCGCCCTGGCAGTTGCATAAAGTTTGCCAAAGGGGGCGGCGTCGGGGGCGTAGGTTCAACGAGGTTAAGTGTAATTAAATTATGAAATTATTGCCATGTCTTAGGTTGCAGTTTATAATCAGGCAATCAAGCCATCCCGACGCCCTCTGGTCCCCCCCTCTCGAAGGCTTTGTCCTGTCATTGTTTGGTCCATAAACAGGAATTAGGCAAGATTTCAATTAGACGCCGCTAAGTGGACTCTTCTCGGCCAAGACTTTAATCAACGTCGGTATTGCAGACCAAACCAAGCAGATCCGTAGGGGAGAGCGGTGGGGCGGAACCACAGGCTCTTGGAAAACTCCAGCTAACCACTTTTCCGGCCGATAGTTTCGATGTAGTCTGATTCCCCCAGAGTCCAGGACCCCACACAAGACGGGTTAGCATTTAATAAACTGCATGAATTTTGCACAAGTTTGCGGCAGGCAGCTGCGAGGACGTGGGAGGTGTGATAACGGAATTATGCACGACGCAATTAGCATGAGAGTTGGCAATATAAGTTGCGGTTCGGAAAAGTTGTGGTTATGCATATTAGATGACTGCCCCGAGATGGGGAATCGGAAACATCTTATTGAAATTAAAACGGGCTGTCATACCCACACCCGCAGTGTGTTAAGTGCCAATATGTGTTTTTGTGTGATTAAGCCCCCAGTCCTTTAATTCGGGCCAAAGTCCCCCAAGACGACTTCATAAACTCATTGGCACTTCGGCCACCTGTCCCAGGCTTCAACCCATCTCCCGCCGAGTCAGTTCAATTTGCAAATTGTGGCCCTCCTTCGCTCACTTAAAAGTATTTTAGAACCATTTATCTCCGAGCGGGCCTACACAAAGCCCCGGCCAGGCGCATTTAAACCCAAAACACGTAAGACCAGCGGCAGGCAAACCTGACCAACCAACCGACCGAGCGACTGAGCGACCGAGCGAGCGGGCGAGCGCTCTGGAGCCATAAAAAATTCATTTGACTAGAAAACTTTTCAGAGACAAGAAGTTGCCAGAAAACACAAAAAAATGAACACGAGCCCAGGTAGGATGAGGGTTGCGGCCGAAATTGATATTAAGTCAGGTGGCGCGTGTACATTACACGCGCTGCACTCGGAAAGGGAAAGGGAGTGAAGGAAATGCGAGAAGGTAGAGTTGGTCAAATGACCAAATTTTTCTTCAAACGTAAACCGATCTTGGTTGATTCAGAGGTGGAAACACAAGCCAATGAGTCAGATAATCGATCGAAGGAGTAAACAAAAAATTCAAATGTGGTGACAGGAGATATAACAATTTACTTGTAAATAAATTTAAATCCCCCCTCAAGAAGTAAGAGTAACCAAATTAAAAATTAAACATTTTTTCAGATAAAAAATATATTTGAATATTCAGTTATTAAAGTTCTCTTGAAATATTGTTGAAATGCCTGAATAGGTGCATTCTATCGTCACATATCGTAGTTTATACTTTTATAAATAATTTAAAATATAAAATATTTCACAAAAAAAAAAAAAAAAACTATATGTCCTTACCGATTTGTAGACCATTCATATCCTACATTATCCTTAATTCGCTGATTAATAACCCCATCTAGACACAGGTAAATCCAACTTTTCCAAGAAACCCCTTCCTAATTGTATTCAAATTCCCCAATTTAAATTTATTGATTAATAATTTAAAGATATCCACTTCATGTTTCGCATCTCTGGGCAGGCGGATGTCGGGTAAAGACAACACACAGTTCCAGCTAAACTGACAGTTTTGAGTCACGTGCCTCCCGCGTACGCCATTTACAAATCAAATCAGGCAATTGAATTTGCTTAGACCGCCGTGGATCGGGGAAGTGCAGCGCGGAAACTGTGGTCGGTGGCTCCATTGTCTTTGCTGGATGGAAAACGGATGAAATGGGCGGCGGAAGCGCTGGGAAAGTGGCAGCAGGCTGCCTAAAATTCCGCTCCTTCCCTCCTTCATCCATCCGAGCTGCTCTCTTGGTCGGCGTTTTGTCAAAAGCGGCACGTGAACTATTAAAATCACTTAAATCCCATTCATGTCACGTTCTCGGGGTAAACCGAAAACTTGGAGCGATTGATATATGCGATGTCTGTGCGGGAGTGGGATGAATGGACTGACTTGCTTCTCCGCTGACTGGCCGAAAGTTCGATGAAGTTGGCGGGCGGCTCTGGAGAAATTTGCATAAGTCGATTTTTTCCCGCTGGAAACTTTCGTTGCTGTTTACTCTTTGGGTCAAGGTTGTATGGTTGTTTGATTAAATGCTCCTTAAATTAGTTGCTATGATTTATATTCAGCATTTGTTTCTACCAGAATGCAACATTTAATTAACCCAAGGCAGGGACAACATTTGAAATGTTTACATGCTGGAAAAATAAATCAGTTTATTTGAGTTTTTCATTTTCGGCTTTTCAAAGGCAAGTTGCCTTAGTGTGATACCTTTATCGGGCATTTAAAAAATTTATGAGAAAATGCTGGTTCACCGGGCAGGGAAGCGAAAACTTGATTAGAATATTTGAATTCATTTTGACGCTTCACAAAATTCGCTTTGTGCGAGTCCTGTATTGTAAATTGTGCAAATCTGCATAAAGGCAAAGCAAACAGCAAAACCAAAGCGAGGCATGAGCAATCCGCAATACATTGCACAAATGTTGTACATGTCGGTTGGTTTTGCTCGAAATAAATTTGATCACAGCTGATTATTTGCACAGGGCAGCGAGGAGCAAGGAGCGAGGAGCGAGGAGCGAAAGCTGTTGACCCAATTCGAGAGACGAAGGACTCCGATAAATAAACGAACGCATTATTTTGATTAAGATGTCGATGCAACTGCAGGCTTTTTGATTAAATTTTAAATGATTTTTTTCCACTCGAAAGCAATTACATGAAATATGTATTTCGCGGATGCGGATGCACTTTAGGCAGCCTGCTCCGTCCCTTCTCGGCCCTGATTAATTACGGACGAATAAATTTCCAGTCTGCGGCGTGTGGAGGCGATAAAAATACTGAGCACTCTGCCCGCTATCCATCTTTGTTGTCTCCAATTTTGATTATTAATTACGCTGACACTTTGTGCCTACGCTAATGAGCACCGAAATAGAATTCATTCCATAATTCGACCCGAGTCTATATATGTATTAAATACTCCTCGCCCTGCTCGCCCTGCTCGGTAACTTTATTTTTCTTTCGGGTGCCCACACCCTAGCATGCACAATTTATGCAAATGATTCTGTGTGCGGTTGCCTTGAGGGCTGGGGGCTGAGATTGGGGCCGGGGCTGGGGCTTGATAGTTGGCTGAGAGCAAACATAACCTCGTTTTGCATCAGCCTTCTTGGCTAATATTGCACGTTAGCTGGCGCCCGCCACTGTTGTTGTCTTGCACACGTTGTATGAAAAATGATTATAAGTGGGTCACAGGATATGCAAATGTTTCTTTTTCACGCTCAGCTTAGTCCAGCACAGTTGCAGCTGTTGCCGCCACGGGGCGCTGCCAAGATGGATGGAGCCATTGGGAGGGGCTTCCCCGGGAGTGGGAGGCGGCGAGGCGAGGCCCTGTTGAGTTATATGCACCGCTGACTGCTTGGCAAAAAGACATTTTGCTCTGTGCAAATGCAACGGAAAGTTGCCAAAGAAAATGGCGAAAGTTTTTACACTCTCTTGTATTTTATATCCGTGTTCTTAAGTGGGCTGGGGAGGGGGGAGGGGGAAGTGTCCGGCCCCGCCAGCACCCTAAATCACGCAGCTGCCACCCAGAGGCAGACAATGCCGGCGGCTACCAGGGCTCAGAAGCTCCTGAGCACTAATAGACAGCTGAAGTTTGTATACAAGCCGCAAACAAAGCAAACCGACCCGGAGTTGCAATCATTTTACTTTCCAAAAAGTATTTGCAAACGGCTAGAGGGAACTTTAAAGTAGACCCAGAGCTCTGGAGCTCTGACTCTCTTTAAAGATCAATGAATCCTTGTCAAACTAGGAAATAATCTTAAAGTTTTTAAATGGAATACAGACTCTTAAATCTTTGACTCACGTTTTTATCCCAAACATCTTTGCTCATAATCGAAAGTATTTCTGAATACTTTCGTGATTGCCAAGGGAATAACCACTAACACAATTTAATGTTAATAAATATAAATGTTTATCCATCTTGTGCAGAATAATAGGTATAATACCCCACGGTAGTGACCTTTCCTGCTAAACACAACGGCCACTGTGACGTATATGTTTGTGCACAGCAAAATCTAATCAGAACGGCGCTTGTGGTGGTGGACATGTGTCCTCTAAACAGGATGAGGATGGGGACAAGGATGTGTTTGTTTTGTCCTGCTGATGCTCTCGGCCATTTGCTCTTTCCTCGTTTGCTTTCACTCGCCTGCCCCCCGACCTCATATTGCTCCGGGACGAGGGCTCCCACAGTGAAACTTTATTTCATTTCTGTCCCCTGTCCCCTGCCCCTGGAACGGACCCGACCCCTCGTCCCTCTGCCAGAAGAAAGTTTAAAATGTGTCAGTGTATTTTGCAGTATCCCTGAATGCTCGGAGCATGGCAGTTCGTTAAGTTATATGTTTTGGACACCGAAATTGAAATGTCATTAGCATATTTCTGGGTCAGTTCTTCATGTGGATAGACATCAGCTTTGTACTTGCTCGAGTGAGTACTGACCTTGGGCATAAGATACAGTTTAAACTTTAAAGGTTAAGGCTAAACTAGGCGGTATGAAGGCAAACATAATCTCTTAAGCTTTCAATGCTTTTCCAATAAAAAATCCTTTAGGACATAAAAGCATTTTACATTACAAAGTTGGCAGCTGCTTTGGCCAAACTTCAGAACTCGACCACGGCACTCTGATGACCTATCCACAATCCGCAACCCCAATCCCAACTCACCCACTTTTCTTGCTACTTCTCTCAGCTTTTTCAGCTTTCCCTGCTCTTAGCAGAGCATTTTCCGAGTTTTCCTCTATTTCTTTTTTGTGTTGCTTAGTTTGGCAAAAACACGCAGCGACCATTTTTCATATTTTAATTTATAAATTTATTATAAAGCCAACAGCACAGCGGCGGGGGGGCACCAGGAGGGGAGTGGGTAAGCCAACTCCTTTCCTGGAAGCCCGTTCGGGTGGGCTTAATAGCCGGCTCTCAACTGAGGAGCTCGATGTTCTGCGGTTTAGACCCGGCTACTTTGGCATTTATTTTAAATTATAGTTGGTAGTAATAACTAAAACGCAGAGCTCTGCCAGGCGGCGAGGAGGGTAACAGCTCTCGGTTGCCATGTACACAAAAATTATAGACATTTTCGGTGTGGAACTAGTCGTTGGGAGAAGAAGGCGTTGCCCGGGCCAGAGAAAGCGCATTTTTGATATGACATGAGCTGGGCAAAAAGTTTGGTTTCTAATTAAATTTACTGCAAAACGAATGTAAATTCAACAGCTCCCGCCTGTTCGGCATAATTATGGAAATTCCATTTCAGGGCGGAGCCTCCTAGAGCAATCCAAGTGACAAGTGAGCACACATTTTTCGGTTGCACTAATTGAAAATTCCTGAACAGCCAAAGACTTTGAGCGCATAACTGGCAAGTTTGTCAAACACTCCAAGCAGTCGGCTTCCCTTAAATTAAACTAAGCAATTCCATAAAATCCCAATTGAACCAGCAGCTCCTTCACCTTGCACAGAAATACATGTTTTGGGTTAATGAAATATTATTAGGGGAAAGGGGAAAGGCCAGCTCCCAGCCACAATCCAAAAGCAATCATATGTCCATCAAGGAAAAACCTTTGTTTTTGTTTTTTATGTTTTTGGGGTCCGCCGAAAATAGAGAACGGAACTGAGGGCAAGTGGAAAAGCGTAATCGAGAAGCAAAGTGAAAATGAAGCCTTTACCGCGAAGACCCCCAACAAGCGAAACAAACAAAAATTACAATGCTTAATTATGAAAAGTGTTTTTCTCCCATTTTCTAGCCACGACCCGGGCTCGGGCTCGGTCTCAGGCCCGGGGGCGGGAGCCAGAGATGTGGCGCACATGGAAAACATGGGTTAATGAGCGAGAATTATAATGAAGTATTCTTCGGGGCGAACAACCCTTGCGGCTCCGCTCCACGCATGTGGGTCAGTTAGCGGGTGGGGTCGGTATCCCAGGGGGGCTCTTCGAGGGGTGGTTCTAATGGGGCTAATCAAATATTTGACATTTACTTTGGTGGGCCAGCGTTTTCTTCATTAAAGTTGAAGTGTTGCCAGACTTTTGCAAACATTCCGTCACCATGACCGAACTTAAGGACAGTTGATTCGTTGATTCGAACTCTTTAATTTCCTAAAAATTAAGTTGAGCTTTATGATAATTTTAAATATATTTTAACTAAGTTTTATCCAAGGATCTCTTCCACCAATCACAACTTTTAATCTGAATTCAATTGCAGATGAGAAGTTAGTACTTTGCCTGCATGAATTGTTTTGGTTATATAACGTATTATAGTATATGTGGCATGTATATTTATAAACAGGACTTTGGTGCAGCGACGACAGGAACGATGAATGGCCGGCAGACTGTGAAACCGAACAACTGACCGGCAAAGAAGCGAAGTGAACTACGCACCACAGACCCGATAAATATTTATTTCCAGGAGTGCGTGCGTGCGGGTGCGAGTGTTCGTTAAGAATTTGCAGGGCAGACACACACATACGATTAAATGCGTATGAAAATGTGCACACGCCCCGCAGGACCACGCCCTCCGCCTTCGTCACGCACATGAATGCCATTAGTTTCGTTGTCTCGTTGGGAGGATTCGTGAGGGAAGGGTTTTAAGCGGCAGATAATCGAATGAATTAAGGGTATGCGCCAAATGAATTATAGATTTATTCGTGATGATAAATCGGGCAAGGACTGGGGTTCTTTACGAAGGACATTCGTCATCGCAGACAAAACGGCTGATAAACTGAATCAGAATGGTTTATTTAATTTCATTTACATTCATTTTTTACTTATAAATATATAACTAGTCGGTACAAATAAATATTTTAAAAATTAAATTATACGAATTTAACTAATCCTTTGGTCAGTTGAGTCAAACTTAGTGAAAAATTTAACTTATCAATTTTGGGTTTTTATATATATTTAGGAATTATTTTAATTGTTATAAATTCAGTTATAAAGTTCAGACAGTAATTGTTTACAAATATTGTAAACTTTTGTGGCATTATCACAGTTCTTAAAAAAATCCAACAAATGTACAAAATTGTCGTCTCGAATGACCAGGGTTTTTTTTTCAAGTGTGGACCTCTATCTTTTTTCGGTAGGTCAGATTAACAGAACGTTTAGTGCGATAAGGAACCCGCTATCTATACGTGTTTGCTGAAAAGTTCTATGAAATAAACGAAATTTGTTGCGAAATGGGCTATCGCAACCTAGCACAACAAACTCAAACAATAATTCCTGCTTATCAGAGAATACTGTATTGTCATTGGGAGTCAGCGTCTAAACCAATCGAATATAAAGCGCTGCCTGCCAGCAGTCTTTAGCATTCTGCAGTAATCACTCGGTCATAATGGCAACGAATCGGTTTTTGTTCCTGGCAGTAGCCATCGTCGCGCTTATCGGTGGCACACAAAGTGCAAACATTCTGGGACTCTTCCCGAGCCTCAGTACCTCGCATTTGATCATTCAAATGTCCGCGGCTAAGGTGCTGGCGGAGAGGGGACACAATGTGACGGTGGTCACGGTCCTGAAGCCAGTGGTTACCCACAAGAGCATTAACGAGATCATAGTGCCCCTCACTAAGGAAGAGGCGCAGCAAATGAGCGACACCATCAAGGAGATGTCCAGGAGCGACAACAGCAACATGGTGCTGTCCATGTTACGTATGTCGGGACAGATGGACTTCATGTTCAAGAAGATGGCGGAGGCTCTAAAGGACGACCGAGTGCGGGATCTGTACCTTAATAAGGGCAATAAGTTCGACTTGGTTCTGTCGGGCTACTTCATGAACGACTTTCAACTTGGATTCGCCAGGAAGGTGAATGCGCCCGTCATCATTGTGGCCACAATGCCCCCGAATCAGATGTTGAATCCATTTATCGGTAATCCCCTGGAGCTCTCTTATGTGCCTTCTATGGATGATTCTGTAGAGAAAGGAAAGGGTATGTCCTTCCGTCAGCGTATGAGCACTCTTGTCGCCAGTCTATCCTTCAGAGTACTTACGCACATTTTTGATAGAAATAATAGAAATTTGTACAAGTAAGTAATCCTTCAGAAGTGGAAATCTCCTAACTCTTAAGTAATACCGATTATTTTCCGTAGGGAGCTCTTTGCCGATGACCCCAACATGCCCGAACTCTCGGAAATGGTTAAAAATACATCAATGGTGTTCTTCGCCTCCCACGCGCTCAGTGAGGGGCCGATCCGACCTAACGTCCCGGCAGCCATTGAGATTGGAGGCATCCAGGTTAAGGACAAGCCAGATCCCCTTCCGCAAAATATGGCTGACTTCCTCGGCAACGCCACGGACGGAGCCATTCTCCTAAGTCTGGGCTCCAATGTAAAGGGCAGTCACATCAGACCTGACACGGTGACCAAGATGTTCAACGTCCTCTCGAAACTGAAGCAAAGGGTCATTTGGAAATGGGAAGACCTGGAGAAGACACCGGGGCAGTCTGACAACATCCTTTACTCCAAGTGGCTGCCGCAGGACGACATCCTCGCCCACCCGAAGATCAAACTGTTCATCAATCATGCCGGAAAGGGAGGCATTACAGAGGCCCAGTACCACGGCAAGCCGATGCTCTCCTTGCCCGTGTTTGGTGACCAGCCCGGAAATGCGGAGGGCATGGTCAAGAAGGGCTTTGGACTCACTCAGAGTCTCCTCACACTGGAGGAGCAGCCTTTCCAAGAGGCCATCCAGGAGATTTTGACGAATCCGAAGTACGCACAGAAGGTGGCCACCTTCTCTTCCCTCTATCGCGATCGTCCCATGTCCTCAAGGGAGTTGGTCGTCTACTGGTCGGAGTACGTCATTCGGCATCATGGAGCTGCCCACCTGCAGAGTCCCCTGGTTCACATGAACTTCATAGCCGCCAACAACTTGGATTTATATGCCTTGATCGCTGTTATACTTGTTATCGTCCTACTACTTTTCAAAGCGGTAGTTAAATATCTTTACAAAAGGTTTGTGTCAAAGTCCAAGAAGGCCAGTAAGCAGAAGCAGCACTAGAAGTCGTATAGTATTTAGTAAAACAACTATGTCATGTATGGCAAATACTCGTTAATTAAATAAGGAAAATAAAATAAATTGTATTTATTTATACGCAACAATTTTACTTTATTAATTTATTAAATCAAGTTATTAAGAGACTAAGCCGGCATTATTGCCATTGGCTGGATTGGTTTGTAAGTATCAGATTCGGCTTTGCCAGTTTATTTAATAATTATATTATTTAAGAGAAAATGTGGTTTAATTAGGGCTTTAGGCTTATTTAATCAATTGTCGAATGAACTGTTTGTGAGCGATTTAGTTGATCTTCTTTGACTAGCCGGTCTCACTTCTTTTTTCTGTTTTTATTGTCTGAGGCTGAAAAATAAAGTGCAAAGAAAAGCTTATTTAATTCTTCTAGCATTGAGTCATAAAAACGTTTTCGGTGAATATTGTGTGCGAATCGTATTGATGTTATTATCATATCATATATTTTAGATTGGTAGATAGCCTCAATCAATGCCTTTAACAGATAGGTCTTATCTCAATTTCAAAAAACGTTTTAATAGTGAACCTTATCGCTTAGAATACAGATTTCTTCCATATTATTAAGTTTTTTCTACAGAAATTCAAAGCCACAGCTTTAAAAACTTGTTTCATAAGAGTTGTTTCGGTGTTAGAAAGCCTACATTTTTGTAAAAACTTGTTATACTTGCAATCTATAAATATGTTGCCCGAAAACTTAAGAGCTCATGCTGTAAAAGCCTTTGATATCTAAACTGAGACAATAAATATTTTTATAAATATTTTTAGTACTAACTTTTTTTATCGTTGGCTCTATAGAATAGATTCTATATTCATAAATTCTTATCGGTCAAAGATGCAAAAACAAGTAGCGATTTCTCAAATTTTCCTTGAAAAAGCTAAGTCAAACCCAGAACAATGTTATCATTTGTTCCGCAAGCTATAATCCTTTCGAAACTACGAGGCCTCTGAAGGACTCAAATAAATGATATGCAAAGATAATATTGGACGTGCCTGGAAGGTAAATCGAAATATAAGAAAATGGTTGTGAAATGGGTTATCGCAACCTAACACAACAAACTCAACCAGTTATTCCTGCTTATCGGTCATAAAATGATGAATCATATGAAGTCAGCGTCTAGACCAGATATAAAGCGCTACCAGGCAGTGGTTTTTGGCACTCTGCAGTGGGCACACGGTAAAAATGGTTCCTATTCGGGTTTGCTTCCTGGCAGTAGCCATCGTCGCTCTCATCGGTGGTTCCCAAGGTGCAAATATACTGGGAATATTCCCGAGCCTCAGTCCATCGCATTTGATCATCCAAATGTCCGCGGCTAAAGTGCTGGCGGAGAGGGGACACAATGTGACGGTGGTCACGCTCCTAAGGCCAGTGGTAACGCACAAGAATATAACCGTAATCACAGTACCGGTCAGCAAAGATGCGGACCAGCTTATGAGTGACAACGTGAAAGAGATGGCGAAGAACGACAACAGCAATTTTGTTTCGGCCCTGTTTCGCATGTGGGAAAAGATGGATTTTATTTTTAAGGCGGTGGCAGAAGCTCTAAAGCACGACCGCGTGCGGGATCTCTATCGAAACAAGGCCAATAAGTTTGACCTGGTTCTCTCGGGCTTCTTCATGAGTGACTTCCATCTGGGATTTGCCAGGAAGGTGAATGCACCGGTCATCATCGTCGCCACAATATTACCGAATCAGATGTTGAACCCATTGATCGGCAATCCCAGTGAGGTCTCGTATGTCCCCCCCTTTAGTGACTCTATAGAGAAAGGAAAGAGCGTGTCCTTCCGTCAGCGATTGGTAAGCTTTACTACCAGTTTTTTCTTGGGACTATATATGCGCTTTTCTGATAGGCGTAGTCAGAATTTGTACGAGTAAGTAAACTTAGGGGGTTTAAGAAGCTTTTCACATTTACTTATCCCTAATTTACGTTCGCAGAGAGCTCTTTGCTGATGACCTCAACATGCCAGAGTATTCGGAAATGCTTAAAAACATTTCACTAGTGTTCTTTGCCTCTCACGCGCTCAGCGAGGGGCCGATCCGACCTAACGTCCCGGCAGCCATTGAGATTGGAGGTATTCATATTAAGGACAAGCCAGATCCCCTTCCGCAAAATCTGGCTGACTTCCTGGGCAACGCCACAGACGGAGCCATTCTCCTAAGCCTGGGCTCAAATATGAAGGGCAGCTACATCAGACCTGACACGGTGACCAAAATGTTCAACGTCCTCTCAAAGCTGAAGCAAAGGGTCATCTGGAAGTGGGAAGACCTGGAGAAGACACCGGGTCAATCTGACAACATTCTCTACTCCAAGTGGCTGCCGCAGGACGACATCCTCGCCCACCCGAAGATCAAACTGTTTATCAATCATGCCGGAAAGGGAGGCATTACAGAGGCCCAGTACCACGGCAAGCCGATGCTCTCCTTGCCCTTGTTTGGTGACCAGCCCGGAAATGCGGAGGGCATGGTCAAGAAGGGCTTTGGACTCACTCTAAGCCTCCTCACACTGGAGGAGCAGCCCTTCCAAGAGGCCATCCAGGAGATTTTGACGAATCCGCAGTACGCCCAGGAGGTGGCCACGTTCTCCTCGCTCTACCGCGATCGTCCCATGTCCTCAAGGGAGTTGGTCGTCTACTGGTCGGAGTACGTCATTCGGCACCATGGAGCTGCCCACCTGCAGAGTCCCCTGGTTCACATGAACTTCATAGCCGCCAATAACTTGGATATATATGCCCTGTTAGCTGGAATTTTAGTAATTGTCTTGCTATTTTTCAAAGCTCTGGTTAAATTTATTTACAGAAGGTTTTTGTCAAAGCCCAAGAAGGCCAGTAAGCAGAAGACCCACTGAAAGTTCTTTAAAAGTCAGGTAAATGTTAAAGTGTTACTATGAAATACTCTAAGATAAGAAAATAAAATGTTACCTATTATTTTAAATAAATATAAAATTGGGCTTGGCAACCCAGAAGGACAAAAATAGCTAATCTTATTTGTCTATAACTGAACCATACAAATAGTTTGCTTCGACATGCTGACTTTACTGAATGATAGATAAGCGTGGGAAATGTTTTGAGGACATTGTTTTTGTTTCTGGTTTGTCTCGGTATGTTTAATTGCGCAAGTAAATGCCTGATAAGCCTTATCAAAAAAGCAATTCTTTGGCTACGCTTGAAGGCGCTGTCATCGCTGATACAGCATTAAATTGTAAACGAATTCGTAGACTGATTCTGAAGTCAAACAGGTTGCACTCGTTGACTGGCTGATAACCTCAGCCAAAACTCGTTGATAAAGCTTATCGCTTTTTAAAAGCCGTTTATTGCGAGGCCAAATGAAACAGTTTACTTCCAGAAGCCAGAGCGATCAGATGGCAGTAAAAAAGATTGGGCTTTCCTTACTTTTTCTGGCCGTGGTGGCCGGTGCCCAGGGATCTAACATTCTCGGGCTGTTCGCCAGCTTAAGCCCGTCCCACTTGGTTATCCAGATGTCAATGGCCCGGATCCTGGCGGAGAGGGGCCACAACGTGACGGTGGTGACCGTCTTGAAGCCACCGCTAATGCACAAGAATATCACACACATCCTAGTGCCGCTCGATGAAGATGTGCTGCAGTCCTTCAACACCGTTATTGCCAGCTTAACCAAGAAAGACAATACCAAAACTTACTTAACCATGTTACGGTCGGCGCAGCAATTAAGTGAGGCGTTCTCCAAAATAGGCGCGGTAATGAAGCACCAGGTGGTCAAGGATCTCTATGAGCATCCGGACAACCGGTTCGATCTGGTCATCGTGGGATACTTTATGAACAGCTTTCAGCTGGCCCTGGCCCACAAACTGAAGGTGCCACTCGTGGTGGCCGTTTCCAATCCACCAACATTCATCGGGGACATAATTGGCAACCCTTGGGAGGTCTCCTACGTGCCGGCGATGCACCTTGCCCAGGAAGTTCCCATGAGCCTTGGAAAGCGTATACTCAATATCCTTGGAAACTGGGCCCAGAGATTGTTCACGGCCATAAATGAGTATGGAAACGCCAAGACATACAGGTAGTATAAAGTTAAATGTATTGAATGGCAGCTCTTATTTCCTATACCTTTTATAGGGAGATCTACGGAGATGATCCCACTCTGCCGGCCTATGGTGACCTGAACAAGAATATTTCCCTCATATTCTTCGCTTCTCATGGGATTAGCGAGGGACCTATCAGGCCCAACGTTCCGGCGGTGATCGAGGTGGGCGGCATTCAGGTCAAGGATCGTCCGGATCCTCTGCCTCAGAACATGGCTGACTTCCTGAGCGACGCTCCACACGGCGCTATTCTCTTCAGTCTCGGCTCAAACGTAAAGAAGGATCATATTCTACCTGAAACAGTGAGAAAAATGTTTAATGTTGTCTCGAAGCTGAGGCAAAGGGTCATCTGGAAGTGGGACGATCTTGAGAGCACTCCGGGAACTTCGGACAATATACTCTACTCCAAGTGGCTGCCTCAGACCGACATCCTGGCCCACCCAAGCATCAAGCTCTTCATCACCCATGCGGGCAAGGGCGGAGTGACCGAGGCCCAGTATCACGGCATTCCCATGCTGGCACTGCCCGTTTTTGGGGATCAGCCCGCCAATGCGGATGCCATGGTGGAGCAAGGATTCGGACTGACGCAGAGCCTGCTTACCCTTGAGGAGCAGTCCTTCCACGATGCCATTCTAGAGGTCCTCGAGAATCCGAAATATGCAAACGCGGCGAGGGCCTTCTCGGCCCTCTACCGGGACCGGCCATTGAGCGCCCGTGAAACCCTGATATATTGGGTGGAGTACGTGATCCGTCATCATGGAGCCGCACACCTGCAGAGTCCGGTGGTGCACATGAGCTACATAGCCGCCAATAACTTGGATATCTATGCCATAATAGTTTTGGCAATTGTATTTATTTTCTATACTTTAAAACTAGTTTTTAGGCTTTTGATTAGAAAGATTTGCTCGAAAAAGTCTAAAAGTAAGACGAAATCTAAGAAGCATTGAATAATAAATAATATAAAGAAATAAAATTTGCTAACTTCCTTCGATTTTGGCAGCAAAAAATTCAATCTTATTGTTCTTTCAGCGAGCCTGTGCCATTTTGTGTTTATATATCTTTATTCACTTCAGGCCCTTGGGCTGAGCAAACTTTCCTGTCCACATAGTTGCCAACTTTATTACAAAAATTCGCAGCATACATCTGAGCACCGCCGTCTCATTGTAGTCTGGGTTTTCACTCCAATGCCAATTTGCAATGCACTGGAAATTCTTCAAAGTTGGCTCTGCCCGGGTGGCGCTGGATCTGAACAACATTTTGCAATAAGCAAATTTCAATTGAAATAGCAAACGTAAAAGGCATGCGGCGAACTACCAGCTCCACTTCACTGCAGAGCCCCACATAACGTGGTCGACGGGCGCCGAACACAGAACACTGAACACCGAACAACAAAAAAGTATTTGAGAAATCTCGGCATTGTTTTGTGTTTTCCCGCTAGCGACGGGGAGCAGCGGAGGTGTATATGGAAATGCCAATTGAGAAATCGGCGGAGATGAGGCAAGCGGGAGCCAAGAGTTAGCAGCGAAAGAATTCGCTCAAAGTCGCGAGTGGTCTTAACTAATTAATATTGTTTCGTAGATTCTCGCCGAGGGAACATTTGGGGAATTTCACTGAAACAGGAGAGAATTGTTTGATAATCTAAAAGCATTTAGTTAAAGCTGGGAAGTTGCATTTGTCAGAGCTTTGATAGTCGCTATATGAAGTTGTACCTTTATCTTTAAAGAATGGAATCACAACTGTAATATCCTGAAAGGGTATCAAAATTAAGAGAAGAAATTCCTTTTCACAGACAATTTTAAATTAATAAAAGATTATTTTGTTTGAAGTATTTTTGTTGGCTTCATCAGAAGGAGAATGGTTTGAAGGGTATCCCATTCAATTTTGAATTTTTAAAAGGTCTACATATAATACAAAAGCCTGGCAGCTACCTAAAGGCTCTTGGTCTATCCCCCGTTAGAATTCTTTATTCCCGCAGCCTTAATTTACTTTGTCAAATATTTATCCATTTAATTGCATAATGTACCACTTCAGTGGCACCTCAGGCATAAACAATCCGTGCATTCAATCTAATTTCAGACCCGAAACCAGTTCTAACCCCCGGCTTGGACAGAAGGTTCTCACTGCTGTTGGCAGTTTGTTTAATTAAATTTGGAATAACAAAGGAGGAGAAAAACGTATCTGCCGATCTGCGCGATCCTCTGTAAACAGTTTCCCGGAATACCTTTTCAAGTGGCTGACATAAAAAACATACAAAAAGCTGTGAAACTGCGTCTCGGCAGGCAGGGGAACGGAACTCGCCGCGTCACGGGCATTGTCCAATGAAATCATTTGACGCAGCAGTCAGGACATAATTCATAAGGCCGCAGGGGACGTATTGGGATTCCTGTTTCCCGATCGAGGCCGCAACCTACCCCGTAACGCGGAGTGGAGTGCCGTGAAACCGATATGTCTCAATCAGGAGCTCCGTGCAATTTGCACCCCGCACGTGGCCAAGTGCAATTGCAATTACTTCCAGAGTTCGAAACTTAACGATGGGAACACGCAAATTGCTCGGCCTACAAACCCTGGGCCAAAATTTGATTTCAATGATGCTCATCAGAGCGTTTGCCCGCGTGGGAAAGTGGTCTCCTGCGGTTTGCTCCTGCTCCTTTCGCTGATCTTCCGGCGGAGTTTGCAAAAGGCGTGGCCGGAATATCAGTTTTTCGGCGGCTTTACGCTTTAAATTGCTTTCGAACGGCGCGGCATTGTGGTAAATTATGGAGACAAACGCAAAGCGCGTTTGTGGGCAGGACTTTTCAATTTTGCATTGCTTTGTTTCCAGTAACCACTTCGCATTGCATTTCATTTGTTTTTCCATCAGCGGGGAGTTATTTCGATGCGTAAATTGAAATGCTACGAAAACGTATAAACATTCCAATCAATTTGTTGGCAAATGAATTATGCATTGAAAATTGCATCGCTCGGTTTTGCGGCCTGCATGCGGGCGTTGGCAAAGGGTTGCGAACTATTGACGAAATCGACAAATATGTTTAAAGTTAAAGCTCAAATATGCAGGATCGATATGCTAAATTAGTGCATTAGAGAACGAGAGAGATTAGTTTGAATTCTAATTGAAAGCAGTTTCATGCCAGGCATTCTAAAGGGACGAGAAATATATTGATGTTATGCTCTGTTAATTATGAGAATAAATTTTCTAAGAAGTATACATTTTAGGTTATATACTTAAGTGTCAAATTAAAATACATTTTCATACCCACAATGGTTTCCATAGGATTAAATTTTAAAACTAAGCAACAAAACGGACTCTAACCACATACAATTTCCTGCAATTAAATTTGTACATCATAAAATGGTAAAATAATAAATAATAATTGGGGGAAAAACTAGCTTATTGATTTATATAACTTATGTATTTATATAAAAAGAACTCCTTTCGTTTTACTTAACCTGCTATGAGTCAAAACCATTAACCACATACAGTTTTTATGTGAAAAAAATACACTATTTGTAGAGGGTAGGGCTAATATTTATTTTGACTGGCACTTTTAGCAACCTCACTTCACTAAGCCTTGTTGTGACAAGATTTCCCGGACATTTTGCATAATTAAATACTACACATTTTACAGTATTTTTCCAACACTTGCGCCTATGTTTTTACAAAACAGCAGCACTCCGACCTGCGCCGCCCAAACAATCGTAAAAACACGGGGCGAAACCCTGCCAATCTGCACTCCCCTCGGTGGTCAAATAAAATCAATAATCCTTAAAAATACAATATTTTACGCATAAATACCTTTTTTAATACGCTGCACGCGACTGAAAACGGCGGAAAATACGTTTTCTCGATCAAAAAACAAGCATAAAAACGGGCCGGGGATTTGCTGAATGCGTTTTTTGTCGCCTGGCCAACGGCGACAACCAATTTGTAATCAAAGTAATTTTAATGCAAATTTTATATGTTACTGCACGTAGTTACAGTGCACCCGCCCAGAGGCGCAGCAAGCGCCCTGCCGGCCACCAACTGAGCCCGGCCAATAACATAAAAGCCGTATATAAGTACAAAAGTGACCGGCACTGGAAAAGTCTGAAAAGGGTCGCGAAAAACTGGCGCTTAACTGTGGCCGAGGACCCCGCAGTCAGGCATCCAGCCTCTCCGATTCCCGCTCCCAGTTCCCCATTTGCACTTCTGCTGCACGGCTTGTTTATTCAAATGATTTTATGACTTTTCCGAAAAACCAAATGGTGACAACTTGTGGCCCTAAAAGTTGAACATTTTGTGGCCAAATAAAGTGAAAATTTTAAATAAAAAATAGATCGTAAGGTTAAAAGCTAAAAAGATTAAAACAGACGTGGAAACTGTGTAAACTAAGAAACGGGAGTACTCTGAATAATCATTTAACCAATGTATGAATTTTAGTTTATTGTAGAGTACTATAGCCTTATAATATAACTGGTTTATTTCATGAAACCCTAACTTATATGAGAAAAATTCTGAGTTTAGCTTATAAAAGTAGGCCAACTCCTACAATCCAAGGAGATACGACAAAGATCATGCAACGCCAATCTTGTTTCTCTGTCCAAATTATCTAACTTGACCCGGCAACAGATGCACCTGTAGTCCCACCCCATCGCTTCATTGCTGGGAACTACGTAGATAAAAAAGAAACACGACTTGGGCCGTAATCGTCCGAGAGACAAATTTTCAGTTCCTTGGGTCGCATAAATTTAACCATTGAGAAAAAGGTTCACATTAGGCATCATTAGGCGGGAGAGAATTGCGGTCGAGGTGCGGTTGCGACTGCTACCGAACGGAAAGGCCGAGTGCCACAATGTGTGGCAGCCACAGCGGTGGCTATCAGCGGCCAGGGCCCGCACACAGTCTTGGGCACATGTGCTCGACTGAGTGGCTAAGACAAAACGGACACCCCGGCCGAAAGGACTTGATCCCCGTTTCAGGTAGCTGGTCGTGGCTTCTTTCTTTTCCTGGGAAATTGCCCGAAAATAATTATGTAATTGACTTCCAGCAGAGGCGGCGGCGAGAGGAAGATGGCTCTGAAGGTCGCCTCAGGGCGCCATCATCAGACAGTCCTATATTGTCGGGCTGTCATTTTTCAAAGGCATTGTCCTTTTTATGTGTTTGGTACCTTCTTTTTTTATTACTTTTCTGACTTTGTTCTTTCGACCTGGCTGGCGTCAATTGTCAGTTTCCGCTGTCATTTGTTATTTTCTGCGGCCACGCAGCTTGCTCCCCGGGCTCCGCTCGGCATATGTCGCAGATTATGACATTTTGGCGGCCTTTCTACCACATTTTTTTCACTTTCCCAGCCTCCAAGGCCAGTGGCAGGAGCTATAAATTTGATGTGAATGCATTAGCAATTATTTAATGGTTCATTGCCTTGGACTTTCAGATGAAAGTGACATGTGGCTGGCCTGGAGACGCTCAAGGAATGTCAAATTTCCAAGAATAGAGTGTTATTTGTCATTCAGAAGTTTTTGTATTAACCGGACTGAAGGACACTTCTTTAGGCTGGCTTTTATATTGAAAACGGTTGTGGTTGTTGAATAAAAAACCAAACAAATCAAGTAAATGCTCATTTTGGAATGTATTAATCGGCATTTACAAATAACTAAGATCTAATATTATATTCAATATAAATTTCAATTGAAGTGTTAGACAAACTTCAATTTCGTATTCATTTGAATAGTTTAGCGATATTTAATACCTTCCCGGTAAACCGATACTTCCCGAGGCCATCGGCGACAAACAAATTTAAATCGATTTAAAATCCATTTCGGTTGCATTCGCTCAACAAATTTGACATTTGTGTTCTGTGCTGGAATAAGGGGGACCAAAATGTCACAAGATGACACCGGCAGTTCAACCCCATCCAGGGCCTGATTGCTTGTTGGTGTCGCCATTTAAATTGTTATTGAATTATGCACTAAGCTGTCAACTGACATGGGTGCAACTGCGGCTCAGCTCAGCTCACCTTACCTACCGATCGTTCAGTTCGCGGTCTCCTCCTTGGAGTTCTTGTAAATTCCCCAAAACCCCTGCCCTAAACAAACCCGATCCCCTGTCGATTTAGAGGAAAAATCCGGTTGACATTTGATGGCAACCAAATTGACATAGAAAATTGTTCATTTGTTGTTTGGCTTTAAAGCGTTTCGTGGGATTTTTTTGACAGTTTCTCTAATTGCTTGCCAAGCGATTTCCGTCCGTCAAAATGGAAGGAGTGGGCGGAATGAAGCGGAGCGGGTTGCACTGCGGGCGGAGAGCAGCAGCTGGGGCAGCGGAGAATCGGCAGGCTAATTTGCAATTAGGCCAACGAAAACTGAATTGAAATCAATGCATTGCATAGCCGGTGGCGCTTTGCCTTAATTGAAAACTGCGCCAAGCAGGAACAACTTTTAATGAAGACGGCGCTAAGAGTGATGCTGGATCCACGGTCGATGCTAGAACAGAAGCAGGAGCAGGAGGAGGCTACAGGCTGGTGGCAGGAGGAGGGTGAGCAGGGAAACTGAACAAAATTTACTTGATTTGAGTTGTTGAAAGTTTCCCAGCCCCCATCATTTTATGCACTTCATTTTCTACGCTCTCTCGGGAAACTGGGTATCTCGGTTTTGGTTAATCATAGGTCCCACGTCCTTAGATTTATTATAATGCAATTTAGGCAGCTAACTTTGCACAGAGAGAGTTTTATAAAACATGTGCAATATTATTGTCGTTCTTTAAATGACATAAGCTTAGGCTTTCATATCATAAAACTTCTTGATTCATCAAATTTAGAGGGACATCAACATTGCGACCTAAGGAAATCCTTTTGTAATTAAGCTCTTTGCTGCAGTTTGGCTTTAATTTACCATCATAAATAAAACCATCGAAATAATATAATTGGGGTCAAGTGAGAGTGCAAAAAACATTCAGTAAGTCGGGCCCAAAGTCGAAACTATAAGAAGCCAGCGAAACTGTACAAGTGCGGCTAACCCGGGGGTACCTGAATTTACATTTTATTTCAAAATAGCCACGATAGCTACACGTTAACATGGCCACAACTATAAAGCCTAATGAGCTAATAAATTCACTTAAGCACCGCCGAATGCAGCCATACGGAATGGCCCATAAAACTTGCCCAAGTAGCTGCCAACTCCTTTAGTGTGTTTGGCAGACAGATCTTCGATTCCTGCCTGGATTTCTGTTCATTTTTTATCGCCGCTGCCTTACCAAATTCTGTTTTGGTTTTTTAATTAACGAAGGCAGAGAGGCAGTGTTCCATTGATCTTCTTTGTTTGTGCTTGGGGAGACTTTTTTACGACGGCATTTGGCGTCGAGATTTGTGGCCCCTGGGATAGGGTTTAAAAGGCACAAAAGTGGTATAGTCTGTGGTGCTGGGGCGATAAAAGATATTTAGAATGCGTTTTCGGCGAAGGAGGTGAGCAATGCGCTTAAAGTTAAATACGGGTCAAAGTATTTGCAGTCTTTGGCAATGGATGTTGGCCTAAAGACGAGGTAGAACTTGATCTGTGTGGGAATCGTACAAGTCTATTTCTTCAGCTGATCATGGATATACTTATATATTACAAGTTGGAAATGCTTTGTTCATCCTATCCCCCGAGGACTTTTAAGTAACCTTCATTTACCATTTATTTATCGTCCTTTCAAGATTTCTCTTGCTGAAAGCTTTACTGATTTGCCTGAACCCGGGGGCTTGGGAAATTCAATGCGACACCGTTCGGCACCGCAGCCCCCTCCTTGCTGGCATTCACATAGTTTGTAATTGATTTCGGCGATAATTGATTTGATTCTGAAACGAGAGAAAACGATGATTTTTCACTGCGGCGCACTCCCTCAGAAACCTGCAGCATCAGCATCCGGTTCCAAGTCGACATCGACATTGTCCTGGACGGAGTGCGTGGCAGGGAGCTGTTGCCGGGTTTTATGGCGGAACCTGACCCCTGGCTGAGCTGGCGAAAATGAAGAGTCAGCTCCGCAAATTGGGTCAGAGCCATGGAAACTTGACACACAAATCGCAGCGGGAGAATGGGTTGAGGTCGCGATTTGGCGAACGAATGGTAGCTCTCGAGCTCGACAAAGGCTTTGGAGCAACTGGGGGAAGTGAGGGCCCACCGAAGAAGGACTCTTACAGAATTTTTGCCAATTTTCGCCATTTCGCATAAGTTTCTGGCATCAATGACAACCAATGCAGCGCAGAGTTCTCTGCTCTTCAATTGTTTTAAATTAATTTCGCAAATGCGAAACGTTGTTATCGAAGCGAGCGGAGGAAGGCAGTGGGTGTGGCTCTCACCCTGTGGAGGGGGTAATTGAAAACTTGAACTTTGCTGTGAATGGGGCTAGAAAGTCATAATTAGAAATCATTGCGCAAACTTAGTTGCAAATTTTGTAATTAGAAAGGAAAGACCAAGTTGCCGGCAGGATGAAAATGCATTGATAATGACACAAAGTTTAAGATATAAGTGAATAATTTTCATCGGCCAGGATATAGTATTTAAAGAGAACATTTCTAAGTTTAAAGGCTAGCCAAACTTTGTTATTTTAAAATTAATCACATTATTTAAACGCTCTCTGTGAGTAAGACTTACTTTCCTCCTTTTTTCAGCGCGTTAATTCCAGACTTTGCTCTGTCAAAATTCGGGCGAACATGCCAAAACTTCAGAAACAAAGAAATCCTGTCATGACCATAAGATTCGTTTCGATTACAAATCGAGGGACGTGACTGGCGTGCTGAGCCCCTGCCGCAGTGGCGAAAGGACATCATCGGAAGTCGCGATTTGAGATTTGCATTTCAATTTCAGTTTCGTGTTCGCATTTGTCTCTGGCGCAGGACAATTTTTAAATCGCGTGACCCGCGGCAAAGGCAACGCAAACAGAAGGAAGGACCGCGGAAACTCCCGAGATTTCAGGATTCCTCCTCCATATTCCATATTCCACGTTTCTGCTCCGACTCCTGGCCCAGCTCGCCAGCTTCTGCCACTGATTTTCAATTGTGCTGCGGGCAACAGTTTGTTTTTTGCTCGCTGCCTTTTTTCGTTTGAAACGAAATAAAATTAATTTGAATAAAAATGAAGTTTACGCCGCGAGCCTTCTGCTTCTGCCAGTTACTAAGGCATTTTGACGTTTCAAAAAATGTTGGACCTCCCGGAAATGTGACTTTTCGTTGGTCGTTACGCCTTAAATTCCAATTGATTTAGTTAATTCCTGAAGTTATAAGATAAACACTATAAATAAATGTTATCAAACTCGATTTTACTTTTGTTTAATCCATTTCAAGCTCATGATTTATTATAATGACTTTTGTGCTATTGAAACTGTCAAGTGTTTAGCATTTCTTAAATTCAGCTGGGAAGCCCACTTTTAAATGATTGACCATTGTTCCAGTTCTGGGCCGAGGGGCTTCCCCTCTTCCTGCTCGGGATGAGCCACTTTTCAGCTTCTTTACTTCGTTCTGGACGTGTTCTTCTTTTCTTGCAGTCAATTAAAAGCGAGCAGAGAATGGAGGGTTTTGCATTTCGCCTGCCGCTTTCTCCTCGGACCTGGTAGCTTCTTTATTCAGAAGCTGCCTTTACTTTCTCCGGGTCTCCTGCTTCCCATCAAGTCCCACTGGTTCGGTTAGCAGTGCTTTAAGTTCCCTTTCTTCTCGGCTGATGGCGATGACTATTCAGAAACTCATCTTTTATACAATTTGCGAGCATTGAAGGCCCGCGGCTTGAGCCTAAAAATGGCTTCCCCCGTGCGACTCCCCGGCAGCGCCATTCCGAATGCATTCGCGGAGAACGAGAAGAACTTTTAGCTAATTTCACAGAATTGTTTGGCGTGGACCGAGGGGCTGGGCAGTAGCAGGAGCAGCTGCAATTGCAACTTTTACATACATTCTATGCAATTTGCCGGGGCTCACATTACAGGCTCCCTCCGATCCTTCCAGCCCCCGCGCCTTCTCGCCATTCATATTTAAAACGACGAATGCGGGGAGACTGGGCCCATTCAGTGCTGGGAGGTTTTTTGAAAACGTGAAATTTCTAATTTTATTTGCCCAGGCAACTACACAAAAGCATCCTGGCGTGCGCTTATTATCCTGTGCGTGCGCCCTCCAGCCCTCCTCCGTGGACTCCCTACCCCCAGGACCCGGCGCTGGCCCAGCTGGGCATTGTCCTGTCCCTGGACACTGGGCTGTGTGGCTGTGCTGCCGGGCATTTGCTTTTAATGCCTATTAAGCCTAGCAATTAGTGAAGTATTGGTTTTTGAATGGAATGCATTCGGCGTGGGAGCGGCGAGGCGCGGCGGCGGCAAGGGCTAAACTTTTGGCAGGACAGCAGCGTGTGTATCCTTGCCCTCGGATACTATGATTTACGGTCTTAAATTATTGGAAAGATACCATGGGATGGGCTACGCACAAAGTTCAGCCGGTGCCGAGAGGTTTAAGTGCTTTAATTACCAAAGGGATAGTAAATAACGGAGAACTCTAATAAATTACAGAGAAAAAATACAAAGCCAAGAAAATTAGTTAAATTAAAAAATATATATGAATAATAGGTTTCCATTTACAACTTTATACAATATATTTTATTGCCATCAGTATTTAAAAATAAGTTTTCCTATTCTTTATAAATAACTTCTTTTATTTAAAGTATGCACTATATACATATGTGTATGGGCCTTACCTGTCCCGCTACTAATCAGCTTCAATCAATCTTTTCCTCATTTCCCCTCGCTGGAAACCTTCGAGGAAACTTGCCTAAAGCTTCTAAAGCAAACATCTCTTGCCTTTTGAAATCTTTTTCGGAAACTGCCGCTCGCTGCCAGAAAGTCAGTCCCAGCGGCAACCTCCTGCCCCTTGTGGCAGCCGCGTCATAAGCACACCGTTACTCTCTCCACCTGCGACCCAGCACCACCCACCGGCGTTAGCATCCCCTGACACCCGGCCGGACCAACCCACAACTTGCAACCATGGCAATCATTCATCAAACAACAAGCTCCGTAAAATTCAATATTTTTCCAGGACCCGCTTCGACTTCCTCCAAGTTTTTCAAGACGCTCGCCGCCGAGTCGAGCATGTAAAAAATTAATTAAATTATGAAATTTTATACCCCAAAGCAAATATTTAATTTAATAACATTATTATGCGGACCGGGGACGCAGGCGGGTGCCAAGGGGTGTGGCCAGGTGGGCGTGGCACACGCACCAGCACGCGCGGCTGGTGGAAGGAAATTGAAAAAGGGGGAACAATATGCAACCAGATAATTTATTCGCCAGTCCCTCAGGTTGCAGTCGCCGCCGCAGCAGGATAATAAAGCGAACGCGTGTCCTTCATTGGAAAAAAAGACCAAGTGAGCAGGGGAAATATTCGAGTATTTTTTGCTTCGCGAGCGCCGTCGCTGCTAATTGCCAAAAATCATTTTTCAAGCGTGCAGGTTTTTTAAATAAATATTTTTCAGGCTCAACTGCAGCAGGTCTTCCGCCATCCTTCACCATCCCCGCTTTTTCAGAGGGGAGTACCCTGTACACGTGGCGGTTGGCAGACTGAAATGGGCTCCGTAAATTCGCTTAATCAAAAAATAAACAAACTTAATAGGCAGAGAGACCAGAGCACGGCTTCAGCCCCGTACTCAGCTGCAGCTGGGCTTTATTTCCAGAGAGAATGCCATAAATGCAATGCCATCGGTACAAAGCAGGCTTCAGTTCCACGAACTTCCATATCCTGTGAATTAGTGAGGATTTAGTACACATTTGCACAAGCTAGCATTTTAAATTTCGAAATGCTTATTGGGTCATAAGTATTCTTAGTTTTAAAGTTTTTGAGATGTCTTAGGTCCTACTTACTTAATTGCTTAATAAGAAAAACAAATTAATTATTTAATAATATGATTTATAGGTATATAGTTACCTAGAAAACCCTTCAAGCTTGGTCTGTGGCTTGACAATTTAAGGGGTGCCACCCTCTTTTCCAGGAATATTCGCACTCCTGCTCCTTTTACCCCCCCCTATTCTCCAGGAATAATTGCTTTATAACTGCAGTCTAATGGCACCCCTGTTATTTAACAATTATAGTTCAATCAGTGCGCGAATTGAGGGGAGAGTTCCTAGGATATTGAAGGAGCCTAGCAGGCACGATTCCATGGAACTGAAGTTGCACTCATTCTGCAATAGCACTAGTCTACAGTATGCTAAATAATATATTTTATTAAAACCTAAACGTTTATGGGTTCCGTCTTAAATAAAAATAATAGAATTTCCAGAAACATAGTGGATATATATTTTATATTTTTAAACACGTATCAATTGTGGTATTAAATTATTAATTTTAGCTTAGAGATGTGTTCTTGGCACAGCTAAATTCCCCGATCCAAACTCTGTAAGCTAGTGTAATTAAAACACCAGCTGCACACTTTTCCGCATTCGATTCACAATTAACCCTTTAGGGGGTGTTCAGCCTCTCCTTTGGTCTCCTGCATTCCGCCCGCTTTGATTGACAATTTCGAGGGGGCGGCTCTAGGGCTTAGGAGTTAGCTTTGCTAGCGGGCAGGGGCCGGGCCAGAGAAACGCAAAGGCTTGACAGCAAAATTGGCATATGCGCTGAAAAATTTCCGGGTCGCAGGATGTGCTGAGTCAGAACGGAGCCGGCTGTGCAGGCAGGACAACTAATAAAGGAGCAACTACAAATGTCCCGCAAGATCCGCCCAACAAACCCGTCATTCGTGTGCGTGTGTGTATGTATGCGTTTGTAATCCTGCCAAAGTTGACACATTTTGCAACATGAAAAACGGAAATTGGCTGCAGGCCTCTCTGCTCCTGGGTTTTTCTAGCTCAAAGCGACCCATCGATGCACATCGGTTGATAGGATTATCCTCCCATTCCATGACGTCTTAATTTCTCCGGCTAATTACAAGTGATTTGCATTTTGGTACCCTAAAAGGAAGCTATTGATGTGACTAATGTGATTTTCCAGGATGATCCTTCGGTTTGGGGTGAGTAGGAATGCTAAGCTGATCGGTAGAGGGAAATGGATTAGGCACGGCAACATTTTCGGGTGTTAAAGCGATCACCTTGTTAACTTCGGCCAGTTAATCCTAACCCGTGGTCTCTAGTAATTCCTGTTTTATCAAAACACTTCCATCAACAGCTTCCCCATATCAGACACACTCGAACAGTTCAACACACAAATTAAGACACCAACCAAACCAGCAATCGCATCTCTGCAAGACTCTTGCTGTGGGTAATTTATGGGCGGCAGTCGAAGTGTTGGCCGCATAAATCAACTCCGAGCTTGCTGATTATGTCTCCGAGCAGACAAACAAAACTTAAATAGACAACTATTTATTAATATGAATTTATTCGAGTATTCATGCCCTATTAAGACAATTTACAACCCAACCGATACGGCCTGAAAAGACGCAGCCGTCCGGTGCCGAACAAAGCCCTTCGGCCCAAATAAATCAATATATGTATGCTTTCCCGTTTTAATTGTACGACAGGTGGTGGATTGGGGGAGATTGTCACCGATGAAAAGGCAACTCGGATCACGACATGGAAAGTGCATTAAGGAATACCGCTTTATGTCCTTTAAAAAACCATCCGTGACCGCAGTTGTCGCTGTGTCGACTTACTGGCATTTTAATGTGTATTTAAGTTTATGGCTGAAAACTGTTTACATGTTTATGAGTTGCCTAATGGCAAATGTTGTAAGTGGTAAAATCAGAAACTGAAACACAATGTTTTGCATTTCATAATGTTGAGTACTCAGTCAGGCACTGAAAGGTACTTCCTAGAGAAGCCTATGGTAAGCCATACATGGTTATCTTCGGCGAGGCATTTCGTTTTATTTGTTAAACAATTTAAAATATTATATATTTTTAAAATTCCTCTCTAAAAGCAGTTCAACTAAATTTGTTTACTTAATTTTAAGGAATGCAAAGCATGTGGAATTGAGTTACATTTTATGGCTTTTACACCACCAGCTCTTAGAGGAGCAAACCGAATTTATTACTACATTTTCAGCTATATATTTTTAGGGGCACTATGACCAGAACCATCTCCAATTTCAATGCGTATTTTCTGTTATTATTTCAGTAGTTTTTCGATTCCCAAAACCCCGCTGCAATATGTCCTCTTCTATGCACATTCACATGAGCAAATATATGACCGACGACAGCATTTTCTGTGTTTTCCCCTCCCGATTGGAATGCTCCTTTTTTACATTCAACAACGGGGCAATCAGTACCCCCGCCAGCCCCCCACTATTTTCCACAACCAAAAACACTGCCCCGGAGTGTCGACGAGACACTGAGCATTATTAAAAGGTAAATATTATTCAAACAAGCAATAAAAACTCCACAAAAAATCGAATTGTTTGAAAGCAAACGTAGCATTTTTATGCACCTTTTGCAGACAAGGATTTTTTGTTTCGCTCGAGATTTACGAGACACTCGGAGGGGCAGTCACATAAATTCCAGTGAACCGAAAAGAGGGACCAAGGGGGCCGTAGAGTGGGGACCACATGCTCCTGCAGTTGTTTTTGTGGCTCTCTGGCATTCTCAAGTGCATTTAATTAGAGCGACGGCGACTTTCCTCGGCCTAACACAGAGCGGTGTGTCCCTCTCCCGAGTTTTCCCGTCTCAGTTCTCTTTGTTTGGCATATTTTCCATGTCTACCAATTAAAATGAATGCGTTCATTGATCCGCCCTGCAGTTCCCTTTGCCGTTGTGGCGTGGGGGGACTGCGGCTTCTGTTGCTTATCGGGCGCCATAAATCTTGATACGATGTCATGTTCTGTCTAATTAGCAATATGTCAATAAAATTAATTTAATTTTTCTCCGACATTTACCACACGCTTTACTGCCGCCACAAGGAACCGATAAGAGGGAAGGGAGAGGGGTTGAGTTCTGAATAGTTCAAATTCCTATTCCACACTTTAGAATTTTTATTCAGAATACTTGGGCTCCCAGACTTTAGTCCGAAATTTAATGTCAAAACAATAAAATAGAGAAAGAAATGTAATGAAGTGTTTCGACTATGGGATACTTGGCAGCTAACAATACTAAAATATTTATGTTTTTTTTATCCTATGCTAAAGAAGATTATTTTCCATTTTTAAAACCATTAAATTGTTTTCAAATATATTTAATCTTATTATTTTCAAGAGTACCCCACATACTCCAAGTTTACTGGGTATCAAAGTATGTTTGCCTTTATGTAAATGTTGTTTATTTTCTTCAATTCCTTATTAATTGTAATGGTAAATTGACATTGCTGTACTGTGTATAAAATCACAAAGGACAGAGCAAATTCGAAAGGGAAGAATGTTTTTGTGGTTTAACATACCAATACCATGTCCCAGGCAAACATATGTATATATATATATTTAATACATATTCCGTTTCGATGGATAAAACATTCTTCCTTTCAGAAGTTGACACACACACATCATTCACTAGCGGAGTTGTGCCAGCTATTATTAATTGGAAAACACGAAGCCCTTTATTTGGTCGAGAAACATTTTGAAATAATAATGGCGAACCAAATGGATTCTGTTTCATAACGCACTCATGGTGCAGTGTCCCTGACACGAGCCCACCATAAATTTTGCCAGAAGCCTTTGAAATATTTGCGAAACTGCAGATGCATCAGTGAAATTGAAGCCGACAACAGTTTAGCACCTTTAATATAATTTCCTATAATCAATTATGTGTAACATCAGCAGACGAGGCAACAACTACAACAATGGGGCGATGTGGCAGCAGTAATAATCGTCATGGACGAGGCATGCAGCAAATTTACGGCACCAAAATGCGGAATCGACTGTCAACATGTTGAAAATAAATTACGATACATTATTAGCATAGGGGCAGATATCGGGCGAGGGGGCGTGCCTCACAGGCAGGGCGTGGAATGTCGAATAAATTAGCAAAAGTGCAGCGAGAACAGGACACCAGGGGCGGGGTCTCCGATGGGCCTCCGGGAAGCAGATTGATTGTTTAGTTTCTGGCATATGAAAAATGAAACCCTCTGGAAATTAATTCTGACCTGGAGATGATGATTTTTGCAGAGGTGTACACTCGGACCGGAGAACAGTATTTAATTAAATTCAATGGCCGGGCATGCAGGACACTGACTAAAAGTGCCATGTTTAATCATTGTTTGGTAATTTGTCAAGCTCCCGCAGAAAAAAAAGCAAAAGAGCGAGCGGGCGAGCGAGGGGCTTTGGTTGACCGTAAATGAAAATGAAAATTAATTGATAAACGCTGATAAATACATTTAATTTGCAACCAAAAATCACATTAATTGCATTACACGCGGCAAACACGGCAACAAAAACCCACCGACCAGGACCAGAGACCAGATCAAAAGGACCAACGCACACCGCAAACAGGGGAAATACATCTCCGGACCACTGGACTGAACGGGAATGGGAGTTGGGATCAAGCACACACAACCAGCGGACCAGCAGACCAGCAGCCGGGGGGCAAGGTAAAGAGAGAGCCAGGACATTCCACATATCGCCCGCAATTAGCGGAACCAGGACCATGCCACAGTGGAAGGAAGGACCCGCAAGGTAGCGTATCTAGCGTTGTCAACAGTCCGTCGAATAATTCGCAAAATTAAAGCCGAGCTCTCGGCTCTTCTCTCTCCAACCCCCATTGTCCTGCTGGTCCTACGAATTCCTGCTGGCCGAACATCTGCGCAAATCGAATTAATGATTCACGCATGATTCCCTTGTTTGTCCTGCTCCGATGACGGTCTCCTTGTCGTGGGCGAGTGTCCTGACCGACCTCTTTGTCCATTCTCCGCTATCTCGGCTGCTTAGTAACGCCCCGCGGCCAGTGCTGAAAAATAATTAATTAAGCAGCTTGTTATGAGCGGTGCACTACATTCATATCCAGGATTCCAGGTATCTACCCCAAGTCGCCAGGTGATTGACTGCCCGAGTGAGATGGCACAAATCGCAGCTCCGTAGAATGGAAACTGAAAGCCACTTACAAGCGGAATCGGTAATAGTGGCAGGAAGTCCCTGCTGATACAGATAAGGCATGACTGCCAGCTCGCCAGGCCAAAAGCCAAACAAAGTGCTGGGCGTGTGATAAAATTAAAAACTGAAATAACGAAAAAAATAATGTTCAATCCGTGAGCCAACACCCAGGCAGTAATCAGGCGAGCTTCGATTTTCCACTTAATTTATGACAAATATAGATAGAGCACTGCCAATAAAAAACTGCAGCATTCTGGGGGAACTTTTAATGGACTTTTAATAATCCATAGATGCGCACCGACTGCGGGATGGGAGCGCAGCTGGGGGGCAGCAAGCTAAACAGAAAGTGTAATGAACCACAGGACACATTGTGCAGACATTTTCCGAATGAAAAGCCATTCAAAGGCGTTCGGCAATGGCCAAACAATAGCGTAAAAGGCAAGATGAAAAAAGAGCGGTAAGCTTAGACTGGCTGTAGTCGACTATGGGCTACCCATAAGAGCGTAGATTTCAATCTTAATGGGGGCAACCCCATGGCGAGGCTTATGGAAAGATAATGAAGTCGGTTTTTGATTTTAATTTTTAAGGTTTTTAGGTAATTAAATTATTTATTTGGAAGATATTTCAAATATTCAAGAGGAAATGCTCTTAAAGGATGTTACAACTTTTAATGTTTGTAAATTCTTCATCAGCATAACCAGCTGAGTTGAAATAGCCTCGTATTTTCAAGAACTTTCTGCTGCTTCATCTTATATCTTTTTTATATAAGATGCTGGAATTTATTGGCTAAACTTTCGTTGCTTTACTGTTATATGTTTAAAAAATTTTAACTGTACACATTTATTTTTATTTCATTGCTGGAATAGGAGCAATGCACTATGGGGAATTTTGCCATTTTCATGGTATTAATTAATAACTTTTAAACTAAGTAATATATTTCGAAACGGTTTTTTTTATTATAGTTATGGACTCCATAAGAAATGTTTTTTGGAAAAATGGGCGTGGTTCCGCCCTCGCTTGACGATTTTTGTATTTTTAATTTTTTTTTTAAGTGTATAAGGTGGATTTTTTTTTAAATTCAAACAATATATTTTATAGACATAATAAAAAAAATACATTGTCTTCATTTTTAAGCTCTTAGTCAGATATAAAATAAAAAACGTCATTTTCATATTCATTTTATTCATAAAAGTGGTCCAGGCCTTCAAATTCGCCAATAACTTCCATTTGGCACTTACATTAATGCAAAAAAATTGGCTTTTGCTTTTTAAAAAGGTAAAATGATTTGACACATTAATATTTATATGTAATTAACCTGAAAAATGTTTTTTTCTTGGTAAAATTTGCTCGAAAAGACCTGCAAAAAAAATTAAATTACGCAGATTGTGCGGATTTGTGCACATTGAGACAAATTGCCTTTTATTTAGAATGAATGCCTTTACAACATATATCGGACGTACAGCAATACAAAGACATATACTTTTTATATGTCTCTTCAAAGTAAAATATTTTTTCAAAAAAATTTCTTTAGAGGAACACTTAGAAAAATCGGAATATATCAGTAAGCCACGAACAGATCAATGTATTAGTACACACAGCACATAATAATTACCAGTACTATTGGTCTCCATCAAAACTTTAATCAAAAATTGGTTCTACTTTTTCGTTTTTCAATTTCAAAGTAACCGAATAAAAAATAGCTATTTTCCATCACGTGCATTTTGGCTACAACAGCCGACTTTAACAGTGGATAGGCTTAACAGTGCACTGTTAATTAACATTTCTGGTACTACATTTTATAGAGCCATATATTTTTAATATGTTTACATAAAAAAAACTCAAATATTTAAAGTTTGATAAAATGACTAAATACCACGGAAATGGCAAAATTCCCCATAGTGCAATGGAGGCAAATACTTCCATGGTAAATAAAATACTGATTCGCAAGAAATTCAATTCACTTTTTTCTATGTTCTTACTTCCAAAAAAACGCATTGAAGTTAAGTTAGCTTTATTTTCGCCCAGATATACATAGATATATAATCTTTATAATATACCTTTTGGCTACCCTAGACGAGGGCTTACAAAAGACGAGCCAGGGCGAATCAAGGCTGGCTGACTGACTGTCTGGCAGACAAACAACAATAAAGATAGAAATCAACGCAGACGTGTGCATAAAATATTAATTATCAGCAGTTTGCTGGCAGCCCGAACGGCAGCCCCAACATATTTCCAATGACTTTGGATGGATCCAGCCCGACCCAGCCCAGCCCAGTCAGCCCGGCCAGACGGCAACAATGCTCGGTAACTGCAACTGACTTTGGCAGCAGACGCGCGACACGCAACCAAGTGCAGAACTTTCGGTGGGGCCGGAGCGAAGTGGGGCATGACTTTGGCATTGGCATTGGCAGGAAAAAGGGAAGAAGAGCTGGCAGAGGTCGGTGCTTAAAATTAGTAAGTTTACCAGTTAGCAGCAGCCATCGGCTGCAGGCGTGGCACTTCAGCTAGACCGAAATGCATTATACGACGAAAGGTTGTCGTTCCGCGGGGAATGGCAGTTGGGCGGGGGTCGGAACAGTGAAAGGACTGCAGATGGTGATAGTAATGAGTCCTGGAAATATATATATTCTTCCTCAATTGCAAAAACCACTGGAGGTGGCTTTAAGTTGGTTTTTGATTGGTTTTAAACCCGAAACTGAGGTTTAATTGAAATAACAATAGCTTGCAGGTGGCATGTGTAAATCTTCGCACTCAGAATGGATGAGAATGATAGTTAATATTCTTAAATGTCTTAAACTTATATCTTTACTCTCCTTTCAAGATTGGTTCTATTTTTCGAGTTTATACAAATGCAAAGCGTTTGGCAATTTTAAACAATACAGATAGTTTCCTTATCAATAATTCTTTCTTGTACCAAAATGATATGTACCATATGGTTACCATCTTATTCGGAGCCCTTCCCCCTGGTCAAAATCTTCAATCGCATCTGCTGCGTTAGTCAACTGAGACTAGCACTATATGCTATTCCCAGTTGGGGAATATGTACAAACTCCCCAAAGAATCTTCCAAGAAAATGAAATAGAAAATCAGCAACCTACACACAAACAGTACATTTTGAAATTGATACACTACATTTTAATTGTTTTCCATTTAAGACAGCAAAACAAGTTTCGGGTTTCAGAAGACGATTTTTCATTGCCTCTTGGCGTTTTCTCATTAGTTGACAAATTGAACAAAGGGTTGGCTGACGGCCAGACCGTGTGAAAATGGATGTTAATTGGCGTTTTATTGATTATTTGATTAGAGATAACGGGACGCTCCCAAGTGACGAAACCATGTGACCCGACCCGAAACTCGGGATCGGTTCCAGGAAGGGACATGTAGACAGAGCACTTGAAGGCGACGCTACTGAAATATGCCACCTAAACTAACAAAATGCGCTCGGCTCAGAGCACTTGAAGCCATGAATTTCAAATGTGTCCTGCCCGCAAGGAGGTCCTGGCACACTGCCACGGGAACAACTTCTCGCTGGGACCCAAATCCGAGGGGAACCCAACCCGAACGATAATAATGACAATGATTAGTGTTAAATGCGCCGCGTGCGCTGGGAAATATGTTTTCTTAATAGTTTCCATTTTGTGTCCTGTGTCTGTGTACTGTGTCCTGTGTGCTATGTGCTGTGTCCTTTGTCCCGGCCGGCGCCTATGTCCCTTTCTTTCTCCGCTTTTGTTTTTGTCAACGCTGCATAATTAGACACCCCGACCCTACCCCCTCCCTCTCCCTTTCCCCGTCCCTGCGCGTGCGTGTAATGTGCTGTCGACATTTTGGGTTATTTATATATGGTACACGCACAGTAAGAACTGTTCCCGAGCTTCGAGCGTCGGGATAATGCAAGGACAATGAAAGGGACTGCGGCTGCTGCTGTTTATGGTAAATGGACTCTGGGGCTCTTATCAGCCGTGTCTGAACATGTGCCATATGCGGCAGGGAGTCCGATAAAACGTGTCATTGCGGACATTAGGCAAATCTCTTATCCGTGTGTTTTGCAAACCGAAAAGTAAAGTGGTAAAAGGTAATGCACATGTACCCGGGTGCAGTGATAGCGGTTCAAGTGTTTATGTAAGGTTTTTAAAGGAGTCAAATAAATAAATCCTTATGGTACAGTTCTCGATAACCAGATGTTCGAGGGATTTGACGCATAGTTAGACAGGCATGGATCTAGATAACTTCAAGTAGGGTTTGGACGAATATAAATAAACAATAAGATGCAAAATGACGCTATCTTCAGCCGACTTCTGTCTGTATGCACCCGTGTCCTCAACTATTCTAGATTTGTCTGCCTGTAAAGATTCTTGGAGGCATTGCAAATGGCAACACATATACTTATGTATGGCCGTTACGCATCTTACTCTTTATATTGTCCTTGGCATGGTCCATTGTATACAACCCCAACTCAGTCAATTAAAAACCCTCTGTGTTATCTTTTTCAATGAGGAACTTTACTTGAGTTCACTTACTCGCCCATTCTAGTGCGCATTTGGCTTTTGTCAGCCACCCCGATCATGGAGTGCTTGCCTTTCTACCCCTTTTCCAGCTCTTTGCCCACTTCCTTCTCCATATCTATCTGCATTTGACCTCTCATCTCGGCCAGATTTACTTTCTCCCTTCGAGTGCCCAAGTGCCTTTGTTCCTGTTTATCAATTGGGGGAAGCACTCGCCCCGAATTCACTTTCGTTTGTTGTTTAACTGTTAGCTGATATGTCCACTTCATTAAGCTGGCCACAACATGAGTCCACTTCAAAGCATCCAGTGGGGCGAAACCCTTTCTTGGCCGCAGTTTCCGTGGCCTTTTACTCCGCTTTCCCGGAACCCGCACAAAAGCAGCGTCTTCCTTTGAGTTCCAACCAATCAGCAGAAGGTCCTTCTGACAAAAACCGGGAAGCACAAAAAGGGGCCCGCTTAGAGGCCTGACAATTGTTCGTGGGCCGCCGATAAGAAAGATGATGGGCTCATGTCGAAGCCCATTTCCCGCGCTGGTTTCTCGATCGGCCTCAAGTGCAATTTTCAATCATGCAATTTCCCTTTCTGCACCTGAGACCCCACAGAACGTTCCATCGTCGGGCCATCATGCGTGGGCTGGTGTGCATGTCTTCTGTTTTCTGTGCTTGTCCACTCCCCGGTGTCGAGGTCCTGTCAGTCGGCTGTGCGTCATTCATTCATGCGTCCGTCTGAAGGCTTTTCATTAAAAATCGTTTAATCCACGCTATCATTTTCCCCTGCGCTTCCACGTACCGTCCGCCTGCGTCCTTCGCCTCGTTATCCTGCTTGCCAATTGCTCATTGATGCAAACGTCATTTGATTGTCGTCATTGTTGTACTGACAAGGACAGACGTTATCGACAGAGGCAGCAGAGGCGGCTCCTGGGAGCGGGGCTGGTCACGGAAGTTGGCTCTTCAATTTGTTTTTCATGTTTCATATCCTGTCACGCCTGCAGCGCACCCGCCCGCCTTCTCTGCGTTACCCTTGACATGTGTTGCTGCGGTTGTGGCCATGACGCACTTGAAACTTTTTCTCCCCTTCGCCGGTCCCGTTTTTTAATGCTCTCGATAATTATGGGATTTACCACGGGACCTTCTGAGCCCAAGGACCACGTCTAATTATAGCCCAGCACGTGGGAGAAAAAGATGCGACGGCAGAGCGAGTGGAAGGATGTGGGACGTGGGACGGACCTTCTTTTCACTTGATCCCCGGCTTCGGGACCAGCTGCTGCTCCCAGGGGGGGATTAAGTCGTCGGAAATCCAGCGTCTCTAAATGCCCAAATCTGTTCGCAAGCCAGAAAACCTATCAAAAATGCAATCACAATCGACATGCCATTGCTGAAATTACGCTGCCAGAATGAAGTGAAATTTTAATAAGCCAAATAAGGCAGCCAAAGGTACATCAGGTGTAAGAAAAACAGCACGTAAAGTGAGCAGCCTCGGTAGACGGAATCAAAGGGACTTTCACCGCAAAAGTAAAAGAAGAACCTCAAGCAGGAGTAGAAGCTAAAGCAGAAGCATAAGCATGGGGCTTATGTGCCCTGCCCTGCCCTGCCCTGCCCCGCGTTTCAAATCCAGACACACTGAGCAGCTCCTTGTGCCGCCTCCATTTTTTTTGTTTTCCCTCTTTTTATGCATATTTAACGGAGGAGGGATCCCCAATAAGCATGCTACAAATAATAAGCGTAGTGAAGCGACTCGCATTCTAAACCAGTCCCAGTCCCAGGCCCCCCCATCGAAGGTCTACATGAAATTATGCGAGGCTGCCGCCGTTGGCTGACTTCCATCTACTCTATGTTGTTGTTTTTGTTAATGGAGCGAAGCTGCTGTTGCTGTTATTATCCCTGCGACTGTGATTGTATGTTTTGTAGTTAAAATGAGAAGCCAGAAGAAGGCACACAGAGAACAAGTCTATAAAATATATCGAAATATTTTTAAAACTAAAAATACTGTTTATAATTTAATCAACTTCTCTTGTAACTCTTCTTGTGGAGATCCTCATAAGATAGGGGATGTGAATTATTTTTTATTACACCAATCCCATTAGTTTTTCTTTCAGTGCTCAAGGAACAGCAACCACCAAAAGACATCGCAGACACGACACGGCAGCCATTAAATGCGCAGCATAAAGGGAATATGCAAAGCGTTTGACGAGACAAAAAAATTCCCAAGATGAACAGCTAAAAATAAAAGGAATATATTTATTTGTGTCCTCCCAACATAGGCGAAGTAAGAAAGCATTTCAAGAATCAGAAGCCAGGTACTGGGAGAATGAAATGGATCTTTTAATGAATTCTTTTAGCTCCATTGAACTCGTTGGCTATCATTTGACTTACAACTTGTGCAACTTTAGAATAAAGAAGTGATGCAAGGAAATATTATATAAATAAAATTAATGTAGAATATTATAAATATATTATTATAATTTATAGTAAATGCTCTTTTCTTATTTGTCTATATTTTAGCATATACCAAACACTCACGTTATCCTTCAAAGAAACCGAGAAACGTAATTACACATTGATCCATTTTGTCACGTCTGCAAAAGAGCGATTTTCAAGTAATACAAATTAAGCATCCCGGGATAGCTCAGTCGTCATTATACACCCCTAGAATCATTAGTCTGCGACGCTTTTCTCCTTGCCAGCACCACGAAAGTGATGCCTAATGATGTGTTACCCGCCGCCCACCTTCTTGGATCCATTTTCTGAACCCATAAAAAGGTGTCAAGCGGCAAAAAAAGAAAAAAAAAAACATTTCCAAATTAAAGCCAAGTGAATGTGGATTTTTTTCCAGAATGATTCTACAATATTTTACAGCGGTATGGACAAAAAATGGAAAGATGGCAAGTAACCAAGTCAAACAATACATAAAAGAATCAGGACGGTTGGGAGGAGGGAAATCATTTTAGGCCTCGTTTGGGGGGATGGCTGATTTCTGGAAAACTGATAGAGCACAACGGCTCGGTTATTGAACTGCCTTTGAATCGAACGAGGGCTGTAAAAAGTCGTACCTTATCGATATGACAAAACAAATTTTAATCAACATACTCGTCCACGGAGCCGCAGCTGTTCAGGATCTGATGCGCTGCCTGGGCCTGCCTGATGACATCCTTTCTGAGGCAAACATCACGTTGATTTTTCCTTTTTAGGCACATTGATTATGGGGTTCATGGACGTGGTGTGGCGGCGGATAATAATAGCTGCTGCTCATGATGTGTTCGCAGGAGCCGCTGACTGGAGTACTGTTTGATGTTGATTATGGGAAAAGTTGTTGCCGCCTGATAAGCCTAAAAAAAAAACTCTCTAGACATGAGCGTGCAAATTTACAAAAAATTCCAAAAAAAAAAAAAGGAAGAGGAAAAGCGTGAGCAGAGGCTGGGAAAACAAAACAGGATGCTTGATGCCTTCCTCCTCTCCACTGTCCTCTTGCACGTGTCGCCCAAAAAGCCGATCTAATCAAATGGAAGTAAAATGTGTAAAAGGTGGAAAATTCACGCTGGGAACACAACAGAACCACAAGAATAGAAAATTTCTAGCTCAGAGTATAGACGGGGGAATACACTTTGATTGATTTCAAGAGAGATTGTGTGAGTTTCTACGCGTTCTTAATAGGCAATGTGATGGATTTTTTGACATATTGAAACATTTTAAAATACTTTCACATTTCATTAGTGATGTTAAATTAAAAAATTAATGTATTGCAAATAATATAAAATGTATTCCAACACTGAAATTCAATTATTAGGAACTAATTGTAATATTAAAATAAATATTTTGTCTTCTGACCTAAAATATATTCTTCTCATGGGCTTCAAGGATACCCACTTCACTGCATCGTTTCAGGCTTCTGATCAAAATGATAATACCCCTCGCAAAGGCATAAAAAGAAAGGTACTTTGGAAAATGGAAAATCATAACTCGTCACTCAGTTCCCCGGCCCACTTCCCCTTTGGCGCAATCCACAGCGGAGGCACGACTATACACAAAGTTCGCCGATGACTTTAAATTTAAAACCCCGCCCCACTCCGGAAAAGCGAGAGCCTGGGAAAAGGGAAACGGGGCGGACACAGCTCCGCCCATGGCCCGCAATGGCTGTCATATGCTAATTTCCATATGGTCAACCCTTTCGGAGGCAACGACCCAACGAAAATTTTAATAATTTTCACTGAAGTTTTCGCCAGGCTGCAACTTTCCCAGTTCGCCCGCCCTGCCCCCTGCCATGCCTTCTGCGGGCTAATTGTATGCTAAACGTTTCAGGGCGGCGTGCGGGTGTCGCCCCGGCAGAGGCGTTGGGAATTGGAGGCTTTCTGGGGATTTGGAGGCGGCTGGGTGGTTTTAGGCAAAGTTTTTGTGGCTCTTTTCGGAGAGCTCGGCCAGACACAAACACGCTGGGGGACACATGAGACATTACGGGGTCGTTGATGGGGCGGACGGATGGCTGTCTGGAGGCAGGGCCATTATGGTGGAGCCATCCCTATCAATATGATGGTCGGTTAATGGCTCTAATTGTCGTCGCCATGTGAGAGTAAAGCTGATAGCCTGAGTTCGGTGGGGAATGCGAAAAATTAAAGTAAACCGAATAGCTTTACTCTCGCTTAAAACGCAAACTCGCTCAACGACTGCAAAAATGACATCAATCATTGAAAAAAACAGCAGTTTGGAAAATGGAAACAACGGCAGAAGGGATACAGAGAATTCTTCCATTACTGTCAGACGGGAGCTCAAGCTTTCAGAAACCGACACGAAGGACGAACTCCTGGCAGGGCAACTGTGGAAGCCCTCCATCTCAGCGGCTGCAATTTCGAGCACAAGGATATTTTTCACTTTGGTCTGCACGCTGCCAGTGAAAAAGGAGGTGCAGGACATAGGGGAACAGGCGAAAAGGAAAGCAACGTCTCTCGCATGACAGCACCGAGCGGAAATTATACATGGAATTCACGGCCATGGCCGACGCCACTTGTTGGCCTCGGCCCAGAGCCCGCTGTCCCACGTCCCACGTCTCACGTTCTCGCTCTTGCCTCTCGACCTCTTCCCGGATCCTGGATTTCCTCCTGCGATGTTGCCAATGTTAATCGAAGTTGGGTGCAGGCTAAGAAAAAAAAATTCGCTCGGTTCGTTCGGTTCGTGGCGTTATCTCACGTATTGGGGCAGACATAAAAACAAATTACATGTAGCGGACTGGGGGAAGTGCTGCTTAAGCGGCTTTATGTACAGAAATTGCAAATGGCATTTGTCTCTGTCGCTGGCTGTCCTTGTGTTGAGCCATTTCCGGTGTTATGACTGTAGCTTCCGGCTGCCCTTTTGTTCTGTGCGCTGGCATGGGCCCGGGCCAAAGTGCAGAAAAAGTTTATCAATATTGAAAAGTTGTGGCGCATATTTATTGTTGTCTGCCCGATCGGCTCCCGGGGCATACATATAAGGATACATGGTCATAGATGTAGTCATAACAATAAACTGGGTTCATAAATAAGTTATTAGTCAGTGTCTATCGGGAATGCTCCATCATTTGGGCTGGGTTTATGGCCATCAAATGGCGCTTTCCCCACCTCAGTCATTTTAAAAACCATTTCTTGACAATTTTTGTATTTAAAATGTACGCCCCAAGCGTCACTTAAGGACAATCAAATATTTATCAGTGTAATTAAATCAGCCCCCCAATAATTATCCCATTTCCATTTCGTTTGTGTCACCAGCTTAAAATTCGCTTTATTATTTATTCATTGTCCTGATCCCGGCCGTTGAACTTCCCCTAAATAATATTCATTAATTCAAAGGGTTTCCGACGCCGACGCCGAGTGAAACTTTAAACTAAAGTTTCCTCACCCAATCCTGATTTGTAACTCAACTCTTCGAGGAACTCCAGCATCGCCTTCTCTGCCACTTTGGCAAATGGAATTCGTTTTATTTGATTTGATGGTCGCATTGCGTGACAGTAATTACAAAATAAATGCAAACATCTGCAGCAGATCACAGGGAAAGTCACGAGAGGAAAGTGTTTTCCTTCCCTCAAGGGATGGAGGATGAGGGCTGCACATGTGGCCGGGGATTTGGGGTTGGGTGGAAACTGGAAAGCCACGACTGGCGGTTGAGGGTGGCTCGAGGGTCCTTCCCCATTGTTGTTCTTGGTAATTCGAGTGGCGATGCACACACGAGCCCTTCGCTTTTGATGGATCGGCCTGCCCAGTTGCAGTTGGGCGGAAGAACAGCGAGACCCAGGGCAAGGGAGCGTATTCGATTACATGTGTAAGTTCCGCTTAAGTTTTTCGCTCTTTGTGACAAATTTTCGACAACAGCTGAGACCAATTGCCCGCCCACCTTGGTAGTTGCGTAGTTTCCCACCTTTCGGCCGACTCGGTCTATCAATCAAGGCGCAGGCAGGGTCGGAAGAGCAATCATAAAACTGCCATTAAGCCAGAGACGAGCTCTATCATAAATCTCCATCGGTAATCTTGGGGCAAACACTCAAAACTTGCATTATGCACCCTAGCCCTAGCTGTCCGCCCCCCGTCGGATATTTACGGTATTAACATATTGTTTACTTTCTCCTTTATCTGCGAGTGCAGCAGCGCCCGCTCTGCCACATGCCCCGCCGCCTCCTGGCCCTTGTTGATTTTGCAATTTATCACACGAACTTTTTGTGTCGGAGCGGAAACGGAAATGGCGCAAAAAGCGAATGCGAAACGTGGTCACAGCTAATGGAGCCAATACCAGTATATAAAATATTAATAATAATAATAAGTGCTCGATGGGGGGCGGGGTATCCTTCCGGCGGCCCCCACACACACAAGGTCCTCGAGAGGTGCCCAACAAAGGGCTCTCTAATAAAGCCACCAGGCCCAAGAAACAACAACAGGAACAGCACTCGAACGGCCAAAGTTTGCTCTCGAAGTGCGAGTGAGTGAGTGAAGTGCATGTGTCGGACATTTTGATTAGCTTTGTGACTGGACGTCTGCCGGAAACGGCGAAACAACAAAAATTTGCTTTCCGGACGGAGAGTTCGCACTCCATAGGTGACTCTCCTGGCACCCCGCAAGGGACGTGGCTGAAGCTGGCAACCATTACAGGACCCAAACCCGAAAACTGAGCCCTCAACAGTGGCACTCACATCCCCTACTTGTTCTTTACCGAAGCTAATTTGGAATACTTTTGTTATATGGGGTAAGAAGGTGCCAGTTTAAGTCACTTTAACTGACTTTTAGCATTCGCAAAAATTAAAATAAAATTTGGTCGGTTGATGTTATCGATTGTGGGGCTTAACAATGGTTGTTCGATTGCTTTAACAACCATCGATATAATCGGTAAGGACATCGACTGGGACCTAGCTAGTCAGCTAAGGAAACTTAACAAATATCGCAGCACACACACTTGGCACCCGCCACCACTCAACGCCACCCTCTCTGCAAATTGCTTAGCATACTTTACGGCTTCAATTGGCAATTGGCAGCCTTTGAATTTCCTTCCAGGCCCACTCCTTTATACCCCCACCCACACGCCTCAGGCAATGGGCGCTTGACACGGGGGCTGGCAGCAAGACTGGCGCCTACCTGTGTCAGCTGACAAGTTGCCAACTTCTGTTGTTGTTGTCGGTTCCTGGTTATTTCCTCTTTTTTTTTTTTTTTGCACTCCTAAAGGCAGGCAGGCGCCTTTAAAGCTAGCACGGATATCGAGGGTCGGGTGAAAAGATATGGTCAGCTTAAAGGATTGGTATGATTAATATAATTAGACTAGATAACTGGTATTGTCTTGAAATAACATAAATAAAGACTGTTTCAAATACTCATCGTTTGAGTAAATTTCTTAAACAAAAACTGAAGTAACCTTTATAATCAATACCCGAATAAGAAATTATCTTTATCTGTAGCCTCTTTAAATTCCTTTTTAAACAGAATATGAAAAACACTTGTTTTATTTTCAGTGGTTCTCTCTTAAATAGATGTAGTGCTAAAAGGAAACTTTTTAACCCAAGAATTTATTGGTTAACCCACTGCGTAACTTTTTGCGATCCTTCCTTCGGCAAATGCAATTGAGGCAACGCCAAACTGAGTTTTGATTGAAATATTGATGGCAATTTTAGCATAGTTTGAATACTCGCCCGACTCGGAGCCCGAACCAGGTGACTTTACCAACCGTTTTTCAGGTGCCAGCAAGTGTGCGAGGAGCAGGTGTAAGCTGTGGGTGTGCGTGGGTGGCTGACTAGTGGGTGAGAGTATCCAACGACCTTTTCAATGGACTCTCAACAACTTATGACAGCCTGCCTTATTATGACTGTCACGGCTGTCAGGGAGGAACCCTTTTTCCCTCGGACCGCACTTCGAATATATTTTCATTACGCCGGGGCCCTCTCGCATTGTGTTTCCCGCTCCGAAGTCTTTAAGCGATTTTCTATTTGTTTTTCCGAGACCCCACCCCCACCCCAACTGCGCTCACTTTTGACAGGTCAGACAGTTCAGGTGTAAAATAGTTCGCCACGTCAGGCGGCTGCGTTTTCAGTTGCCTATCTCTTTTCACGCTCTGCCGCTTATTGATTTTCCAACACCTTCTGCTTCTTTATGGACGTCGGGAACAATCAGTCTGACGTCTTGACTTTAAGAACCCCGAGCCCACGCGGTCAGCTATTCGGAAAATGGAGGTAGGTCCGCTTTCCTCTCTCCTCTGTTTTTCATTATTTCCCATCATCCCTTTGCCTTTGATGTGGACCTGACTAGGGCTTTGCATCAAGTCATTGATTTTGAGATCCTAAGACAAGGTGAGACGGTGTCCTCTTTTCTTTTAAAATCCTCTCTTTTTACAAATCATTTTGTCTAATTACTTTGGGACTCGGCGCTGACCTTTCTGCAGTGGCCAGATGTGACTGGCCAAAAGGCTGAAATGTACAGGCGGCAAAATGCTAGATAAATCTATTAAAATTTATTTCAAAAGCGGAATGGAAAGGGTATTCAGATTTAGGGAGGAAAACAACAATAGAAACGTATAGATAATACTTAAAGAAATATTTATTTCAGATTCTAAGTATTTCTTTAATACCTAATATTTAAATACAGCTGTGTTCACTGAAATAGCAGTGCGACAGAGGAACAACTTCAAAACGTTTTTTTGTACATATTCCTTTTTGCAAGCTGATCTATTGCACATTGTTTTTGTAAAATGGAACATAAAGATAAGAATCGAGAAAAAATTCCGTTAGATTTGCTCTATTTTTATGTTTTATTGATATTTTTCACATATGCAGCTCGTTTTGGTCGATCACTGAAATAGCAGTTTTTAATTTTCTTTCGCAAAAAGTGCCGAAATTTCTTTTAATTTTGTAAAAAATGACTTTAATTAAGGTCGTTATTATAGTTTATACTATAATACACCTTTACAACGCAAAAAAAAATATTTTAGTGGGCGCAGGACCTTACTGCTCCATGAGAGAAAGGTATCAGATTACTTAGCCTAGAAAGAAGAGCAAAACATGTAAAGAGTCTCTAAATCTTTCAAATTGTTCTTTTAAAATAGTTTATAAGTCATAAAATATGAACCGAACCCAAAAAAACCGAGGTACGATTCGCAAAACCACAATTATACAGGCTCGACGCGTACTTCGCTTCAGCAAAGCTCGTCCTTATGCATCCTCTAGGGATATATGAGCGGGAATTGGCATAGGAATCAGTCATGGGACCATTCGCCGGGGACTTATTGAATAAATTTTAGATTCGCGAAGTCCATGGAAAATGTCACTGCTTGGTTACAGGCATATCAAGGCCAGATCCGAGTTCGCCAATAGCCACTTGAACTGCCACTATTCAAATGGCGTAATATCCTTTGGACAACTGACTCCAAACTGGTTTTATTTGGTGGAATAGGACAAGACAAGACCTCCAAATAGATAGTGCCCCCCAAACCATACGCTGAAGACAGTAAAAAACGATGGCCTAAAAATCATGGTTTGGGTATACTTTTCATACAACGTTTTAGGTCCCGTATATATGATCTGTGGGATCAAAGACCATTATGTTTATGTCCAAATATTAAAAACTGTCTTGCAGCCGTATCCTGAGGAAAATATTCCATTAATTTGCGCATTTCAGCAGTACAGTGACCCTAATCATACCAGCAAGGTGGCCAAGGAGTGGGTTCTTAATGGAAAAGTGGATGCAATGCCATGGCCTGCGCAGTCCCCGGATATAAATTCGATCGAAAACTTATGGGGGACATCAAGGGCGACGTATTAGAGAAGTTTCCGACTTCTAAGCCGCATCTTTGGCGATTTGTGCAGGAGGAATGAGACCATAATCCCCTCAAGCGTTGCTAAGACTTGGTGGACTCCTTGCCACCAAGGTATGAGGCTATGATAGCTTCTAAAGGCTATTTAACAAAATATTAGATCATAGTCAATTAGAATTTAAGAAGAAACAGGTTTCTTATACGATATTTTTAAATTTATGAAGAATTTTAGTTTTTCACTGCTATTTCAATGAACGGCATAATATAGACCTTTTTTGTTGTTATTAGCTATATCTTCTAAAGGGTTTATGTTACCTAAATTAAATGATTGTGGTATTGTTAATAATTAAATATACTAAGCTTTTATGAAAAAAAAATTTATGAAAATAGTGTTTGTAACAGGATTTTCCGATCTTAAACGTGCAGGTCGTTGGGCACTGCTATTTCCGTGAACACAGCTGTATATAAATTAAATGTATTATTCCTTCCATTATTTTCCAATTTAAATTCAAATTATCCCTCGATTATGCACACATCCCTTCCATATCAAGGATCCCATCAAATATCAGCCTGTCTCAGACGTTCGGAGACAAAAGTTCAGTGCTCAGTTTCAAATCCTCTAACTGATAGCAACAGTTGGGAAACTTTGTAGACATTAAATCGTTCCAAATATTGCCAAAAGGTGAAAAGAAAAACAACGACCTCTTCGCCCACGAAAATCTCCCCAAATCCCCAGTGACAAAACGAGGAAAAAACTTGCCAGCGTGATAAGGAACCCTTGGCTCATGCTGCTCTCGATATCGCATCGGAGTCTCCCCCTTCTTTATTAAGTCAACAATTTGATATGCATTTTTTGTTTTTGTAAATACTTGCATTACATTACCCCCTATCTCGGTGTGGGCTTTGGAATTTTCAAAGTTACGCTAAGCTTTCGGCGCTGCAACTTTTGACAGCGTTTGATTGAATGTTTGGCAACGACATCGGGGATTAACGGAGAGGCCTGCCGGGCGGTTATCTGGGACCGAGGTCCGCTGGGGCCACCGCGACAGTCTGTAATGGACAGAGTTGGCCCTAATTGGAGTTGGAACTTGCCCGGAAGGTGGGGGCCATGTGGATGGAAGGTGTGGATGGAAACCGTATCGAGTGTGGAGTATTTTTACTTGAGCAGCATCACCAGGCGAGTCAATCTAGCCATCCCCGTTATTGCGTCCACAAAGGAACATATCCAGAGCTTTTTTTTACATTAATAAATTAAATCTTGAATACAATTAAGACACTTTATTAATTAAATAATTAATAATTATTTAATTTTAATTTTTTTTTGTCATTTATAGTAGTAATTTATTCATTATTTTACTAAATTAACTCTTTTTTCCAAATTAAACTAAAAGATAGCCAATATATTAAATTCTTTAAATATTACATTAGTAACGCTGCCCAAGAAGTTCCCACCCACCGAAATTACCTTGTGTAAATGCTTATCAACAGGCAGCCGCCGTTCTCGCTCTCTTTTGCTCGCTCTTTCCGTCCACACTCTTATGACCCGCTCTCTTTGCCTGCACAAGCAACAGTGCGTGTTCCAGTTTCCACACCGTTCCGTCTTATACGCCTCATGAAGAGAGACCAAAGAGAGCCTTGGCCCCCCTGGTGGAGTTATTACAAAGTAACGTTCAGCTTGTTTTGTTTGTGTGGGCGGTGGGTGGTGGGCGGGGGTGGAGATTCCAGACTGCAATCAATAATTTTAAATATTTAATGCTACTGCAGGTGAGAGTGGCTCACTGGAGTCTTTTCTCTACACTCTGGCGGCATTTTTTCCCACTGGCTCTCTATGTTTAGTTTAATGTCTTAAGGTTTAATTTGGAGTTAACACAATTAATTGTGTGTATGGAGTTGGAGTCGCATTAAGAAACAGGGATTTCGGACTCACCTGGGCCAGCAACAACCTGCACGCTCTCCCAATCCGAATGCGTTCCACAAGTGCTCTTCGCTTCTGGCTGCCGCTCTTTGACCTTCGTTGAGTTGCGCGCTAACGGTAAAGGAGGCGCACTCTTTGCCCTGCCGGCGCTGCTCTCCGCTCTCTTCGCGGCGGCAGGAAACGTCGCGCAAGGAAATCGCAAATGTTCCACGTCCACTTTCGTGTGTGTCCTACGGGGCTGGTGTGCGTGTGTGTGGGTGTGGATGACATTGTGGCGCTCGTTGGGGCAGCTCCAATTGTCGGTTCAGTAGTCGTTGCGAAACTTTTGCTGGAGTAACGTGTCGCGCAATTGGCCCCATCGCTCATCTGTTATCGGTTATCGGTTATCGGTTATCGGACATCGGACATCGATTATCTGTTATCGAGCATCGACTATCTTTTATCAATTATCGTTTGGCTAGTGTGTGGCAAGGGAAACAGGGGCCACCGAGAACATCAGTCGGATAACGGCAAGAATCTCCGGGAGATTCTCACTAAAAGTTCAGGTGAGTCCAGGACCCCTTCCCACCCCCTACGTTGGAGTTTTCCCACCCGCATTAACCGCCGGCAACCCAGAAAGTTGGCCGTTAACTCGGTTAGATTAAGTTAAACGTTGCCCAATGTCAATTTCATTATGTGAAAATAAAAGTTGCGTGCGTTTTTTTTTTGTTTATATGTTTTTATATATTGTATATTTGTTTGATAAATTCATTTAAAAAGTTTTTAAACCAATTGGGAACCAATTTAAACCGATTTCAGTGAATTAAATGAGATATCATTGCTGTAAAATAATTTAAGTGGAAGTCAGGTACACCTAAAACAAAAAATATTGAATACATATGTATCTGAATTATAAATCATTCAGTGTATTTTATTTTATAAAGACTTGTTTTCAATCATTTTTCTGATTAATTCAGACTACTATTTATTATAGTTCACACTGATACAACAATACAAATTTGAATAATAGTTATTTCATTTTTTGAATTAAATTGAATTGAAATCCCACAGTCTCAGACAAATTTTTATGAGAACGGAATAGAAATAGGATAAATAAAATGAAAAATACTTGATATATGTAGGTGAATAAGTACATATATTTTTATACTCATATGCAAAAAACAAACCCTTTTAATATATTTTGCTTTGTATACAAAAATTGAAAGACCCCAGGCGGGGTTGACGAATGGTTTGTACGGGTTATATTGAGGTATTTCGATTTGTACCAAGCTTTAATGATACCTATAAAAAGCCAATAAACACCAAAGTTACATATTCAAGTCTTTGAAAAAGTCAACGGTATGGCCCGAGAGTTTCTATGACAAATAAAAGGTGGCTACTGGTCTGTACACATAAAACTCGAACAGAAACAAGTGAAACTGGAAGTTTAAGCCAGAATTTTGTAGCTAAAAACCGAGTTTACTTATAAGACTGATTTCTTGATCAACTCGTTTGGTGATGTTAAAAATAAATTTAAAATCTTGTTAATCAGAAACAATGCAAGTACTTTTTGGGACCACATCCATTGGGATTGAATTTATATTAACATACATATTTTATCTGTCATGAATAAATCTTAAGATTGACTTTAGTCCGCAGGGTATTAATAAAGCTATTAATTTGTAAAGCCCATCATTATTGTGTGTCTCTCAACCCGAACAAACTGATTAGCCTCAGCTATTCACAGTCCAACTGTTTACTTTGCCGAGGCCTTGGCTATATGCTAACTAAGGCCCTTAAGTGGCTGCCACTGCCAGCCATCGGATGATAAAGGCCCCGACTGTGGGCCAAGCAAATAACTATAGGGCTGAACGCCCGATTGAACCGATCACTACACATGGGCGTTCAAAGAGATAGCCTCCAATAAGCCGGAAAGTGAACGTGGGAAAGCCAGGTCGCAGTTCCGTTTTTATCGGCGGCCCACTACTAGCCACTCCCAGCACACTCGAGTGCATTTGCTTTTAATTAAAGGAGAGAGTGTGCGAGTAGAAGGCCAAAAGTGACTTTTGAAATGGTCAAGCAGATAAAACTGCAATAACTATAAAGCCGGCTGGGGGGGGTGAAATAAGTGTGCCAGTGGAAATGGAGGGTGGCGGCGGGCGAACCCAAACACGCACAAATTTGTTAAGCGGGTCACGTACTCCGGGAAAGCCCGCCCACCCCGCCGGGTGTTGTCATCAACACGAAAATAAAAATCGAAAATTAAACTTGAAACGCGCAAAATGGCTACAAATGCTGCCGGGCAGCCCACCTTCTCTCCCGTCCCAGCGAAAATCGATTTCAATAAACTTTAATTCGTTTTCTTTCTGAAGTCATCAATTGGAAGCCTTGAAAGTGACGCAACAAATTAAACGCCAATAATTTAAAACAATTGCCACTCAAAAATATCGAATAAATACAAAAAGGCAAACCTCAAGTGGGAGCGAGACAGGGTTTTGTTTATGGCTTTTAAATCTAATTAAATTCCCATAAAACGCGTGAGCGCAGCTAAGCCAGAATGAAATAAAAGTAAATAAATAAAAAATTATTTTTAACTTTAAACGGTCAGAACGAGAACAAAACGCGGTTAACGGTGGGATAAGACAGCGAGGGGCAAGGCGAAGTGGCAAACAAATTGGACCGACACCGCAGCCGAGGCAAACAGGCGCAGAACTGCGAACAGCCGGCGACAAAGGGTTAATGAATGCGTGTGACTGAGCGGTGGCGGAGATGGAGGCGGAGGCGGAGTCGGGGTCACGCAAATTGCCCTAATGACCTGCATTTTGCATTTGAACAGCGATTTATAAATTATTTAAAGGCAATTCACGTGGGTAGAGCGGTGTGAGAACTTTGCAACTGACATATGTCGCATGCAAAGCGCTAACAAAGCCCCCCAAACCTGTTCAATTTATGGTTCACCGACCACTCATCACTCAAAGCCTTATTCTCCATTCAAAAGCAGAGTGAGGGTCATCCGACCCTAATCGCTCGGCTACTTGGGGTTACCTTTTTGGCCAGCTTTTACTACCAATCTCTGAGCCTTTGTAAAAGTCTTGCTGGGTCCTAGCAACAAAAAATTATGAAGCCCAATGGTTTTCTTTATTTGTAAGGTTCCTAAATGATTACTTGAATCAATTCTTTCAGAGTTTTTCCTGGTCCTCAGACTACTTTCCCTTTAGAGGTATTTATAAATAGTATTAGGACGAGCTAAAAGTATTCTCCAGAATTTTTAAAGCTACTTAGAAATACTTCTAGAAACTTTGACGAAGTATCCTAAGAGTTAAAACGTTTCGGGTTTAGCTGAATTTTTGCACAGATCACAGATTACTTATCATTATTATTTGCCTTTGTTATTGTGGTTCGATATTATATATTTGAAACAAGTTCTGGAGCGATTCACTAAAGATCACCTGTGACGGCAGGTGGTGTCAATTGAGTCGGCACTGCTTTGCTTGAGAGAATTATTCACCGATTCCCGAGTCATTCAACCATAACGGCCCAATCACAGCAACCACACTCACACAAAGCTCTGATAAGAGCTGTGCGTCGGTGGGTCTCCATTTCAGATTCAGATTCAGAACCAAAATTCTGATTCGTGAAAAGCTTCGGCGGAGGAGAGCAAGCTCATTGCATGTGTTCTGGCATATATAACAAGTAAATTGCGCTAAATTTACTCAGTCTCATTTCGCGTGCGGGCACTGGGAAAGATGTCAGCGATCGCCATACGCGCCTTGACGCCGGACGACTTCGAGGAGGTCGAGGCCTTCCTTGCCGTGCACTTCTTCAAGCAGGAGCCGCTGATGCTGATCCCGCAGGCCGATCCCAACCAGAGCAAAGTAACACCGGCAGAATCGGAGCTGCACCGCTCCCTCTTGTCGCAGGGCCTGTCGCTGGCGGCCATCGATCGGAGCAGCGGTGACCGCATTGTGGGCGTGGTCTTGGCCGGTGAGATGGTGCCCGAGGACCTGGAGCGAGAGTTCCAGGAGGTCGAGCAGAAGGAGGTCAAGTGCCTGCTGGACAAGATCCACAAATTCCTGGCTGGCATCGAGAGACGGGCCAATATTTTCAAGCATTACGGCGTCGAGCGGGCCCTGTACCTCTACATGCTCGGCGTGGACACCTCTGTACGTCGCCAGGGAGTCGGATCCCGGCTGGTGGCCGCCACTATCGAGTTGGGCCGCGAGCGGGGCTACCCTGTGATGGCCTCCACCTGCACCAACCTTCACTCCACGCGCCTCATGACCGCCCTGCATATGGAGTGTGTGCTCTCGCAGAATTACGCAGACTACAAGGACGAGCGAGGCGAAGTCATCCTGCGGCCAGGAGAACCGCATACCAAGGCCAGTGTCGTGGGCATTCGACTGTAAAGACAGCAGGGCAACGCACCAAAGAAACCACATAGCTAAGTAGGCAATGGAATGGAGGGTTGATAGAGGGTTTTAATTTAAGAGAGCAAAGTTAATTCCTAGCACAAAGAATAAACTTGTTAGTGGTAATATTTTCTTTAGTAAAGGTGCTATGCATTATCAGTAATAGACAATTTTTTTAGAATTTAATACTACAAGACTTCTTCTTATCTGGGGCAATGATTGATATACCGCAGCTTTTGACTAGGGCAACACCAACTACACTTGTTGAGAGCTTTGCTTATCTCTTAATATTGTGTTTTTTAAAAGAATTGCTTGGCAAAATGTTAAAAATTTAAATAGGAGCAGAATTTACTAATGAAGGCTTCAGAAAAAATATAATGATAATAATGAAAATATATCAAGAAAATTATAAATAAATTTGTATTCTTAAAGTTTGTATATAACCAAGCAAGCATCCTAATACCATTTATATTCAATGTTAATTTTTCATTTTAGCTACATAATTATCAGTGCATATCGCACGTTTTCTCTAAATTCATTAACTTTAACCTGCCAACTTTAACGCTTCAAGTACTAACTGAGAACTTTTCCGAGTCGAAGCCACCCCCATTAACTTGGCCTTGATGCGGAGCCTCTGTATTTCATCTTTCTTTATGGGGCAATCGCAACGCTGTCGGCATCGTGCTTGTTTTGTCTTTGTTGTTCTGCTTTTCGTACTAAAACTAATTGTTATTTTATTGTGTTTGTAATCCAATCCACGCCAACCGCATGCGATACAAGCGAAAAAGTATCCGCAAGATACACACATGCGTGGGAGCACCCCCCGTCGTCGTCGTCGTTGCCGTTCCCTTGACTTTGCCTTGCTTTTGGAAAAGCCCTGATTACGTAACAGATGTGTTTTAGTTAATGTTAGCGGAAGAAAGCTTTCTTTTTGCTCACTATCGAGGAACAACAGCAAAGAGCTTTCCTAAAGTGATCGAGCAAGAGAGAAATAAAACTGAAAGCTAAATGATATTCAGAATAATGATTATGCTCTTTGATAATATCACTGATATGGTAAAATATTTCTAGTGGGCTAGGAAAGATATAAATCTATCTTAGGGACTTACATTAAAGATTGTAAAATTATGAAGGTTGATAGAAAAATTTGAAGTACAGAAAAATATATTTCTTATTTTACATATCAAAAGTTCCTCCTTTTCCCCAACTTTTGTCCGATAAATAACAAACAGGAATGTCAAAAATGAGCTGCTCCCCAAAAAGCAAACAATACTATTATGTACATATATACAGACCGGTTGAAGAAGATCAAAAATATTGGAAAGGGCCCTGGGGATGGACTCTGTCTGACTGGCTGCAAATCGTCCGAAACCGTCCAGAAACCAACATAATTTACATGTCTGCAGGATAGGTTCAACTGAGAGCCAGGAAGGCACAGGACATTTGGCAGAGTGGTCGAGGGGGCTGTCTGGAGCTTATGTTCGGCATGTTATGCCAGACCAGAAACAGTTGTTGCTTTCCCTCTGGCCGAGACAGACGCTTGAAAGCCCAAATAAGAGCGCCCAGTTCCCGGGCTTCCAAGCTAAAAATTTAAGATTGTTATGCAGTTTAATTTTTGCGGCAGTTGATATGAAAATTTTAATAACATTCCGTTGACAAAGTGCCCAAAATTATGCACCAAAAATTAGGTGGAAAGGCACAAAAAAAAGAAGAGCAAGCCGCAGGTATGACAGAGTCCATAAACTCACACTCACCCGCAGAGTACAGTGTGCTGCGGCTATGTGAACCCAAAATATTTGCAAGGTCCTCGCAGTTTCAGGTGCCCAGGACCATCTACGATATTTGCTCTAGTGAATTTTTGATTTATGCCAGCAGAGCGTGACCTAAAATTCCGTGTTCGCACACTGCCAAACTAATTAAAAGTGAAAAGTTGACAACATTTTCTAGTTGAATTTTTGATTTATGGCGCGCAGTTGCCTACCGCAGCGAAAAATTTAATGAAAATTCAATCAAAGTTTGCGGCACTCTCCGGGCAGACGGCCGGGGAAAGTGTTGGGGCATTGCAACATATGGCTGGCCAGATGCCCCAGGCCCGGTCTCCGTCCATTTTGTTATTGTCCAAGTTGCCCTAATGAAGATTAATTTAGAACAAGTGCTACTCTCTGCCTGAGCGTGAGTGCGGCTGATTGTCTATTAAAAAGTTGACTATCAACTGACCAAGACAGAATCATATCTAGCGACTATGCAATACCATTTAACCACAAAAAGTGCTATATGAATTTATAAATTTATAAAGTTTTAGCCAACTATGTAGAAAGACAGACAAAACAAGATAAATTATACCTCATGAGGTTCCAAAGGATTTATTACCTTTGCTACTAAATTTCAAGAAAAACCATATACCTCTCTCTGCCTCTATTATAGGGTATACAAAGAGAATCCTCCTTAAGCAACGCACCAACTAAAATGTTCAAAGAACCGACTGATTTCAGAGATAATAGAGATATGAAGATGACGACAGTGTCTCGGCAACGACTAAATCTGGGAAAGAAAGCAATTTAAGTCAATTAAATTGTTAGTGACTATTTTTAGAAACTATTGGCATACGTTTTATGTATTTAATATGTGAATATTTTTCTTAAATTGTGTATTCTCGAGTGAAACTAAAATAGGTTCTTATTAATTATCAAATTTATCATTTTCAGTTCAGTCGAACTTAACCCAATGTACATTTACCTGCTATCAGAAATCAGAAACAGTTTTACGACAAGATTTCAGCTTCTTTTTTACCTCATAGCCTTTTTTGATTTTATCGGCAGGTAATTAATTTATAAAACAATTTCCAAAATGCAGCTCAATGGGGGGTGAGCGCTAGATTCATGAAACCCCTTCACTCAGAGCAACGAATTCTCCGAAGGGAATTTTGTGTTTTGTTAATTAGTCAAAAAATACACACAAAAATAGTCTGGCCCATGCATAATTAAGGCTATTTGAATATTTCACTAAGATACCGATTCCGATTAGGATTTCGTTTCGCTGCCTACACAATGTGTAACGCATTATGATAATTTCCGACTAACTAAGTTCAATTCAGCTTGTTTATCTGATTTTCTTCAAGTGGTTGGACCGCTTGAGTTGGCTTCTATTTTCTTTTCTCATCGTAGTTTGTTTTTTCCCCCCATTTCTGAATATTCATTTTCAAATTCAGCCTGGGGGGCCAAGCACTGTGATTAGGATGTTATTCAATCAGCGTTTAGGTTTGGGATATGTTTCTGATATTTAGTTACTTGGCTTAAAATTTATTTATATACAAATATATTGTATAAAAAAACTATCGCCACTAGCCGCCACACAGCAAATAAATTTGAAAATCGATTTGAAAACTAACAAAACAAAGTTGCAGAAACGAAAGGCAGAGACCTAAAAAAAAAAAGATATTAATACAAAATGATTTATGTGTCTGCTGCAGTGCGGTTCTGTCCAGTCTACCTCAGTGCCAGCTTGGCCTTGCCGAAACCCGAACCCACACTCGAGCTTGGTGCCTGCACTAGCCAACATGACTATGGCTATGGCTGTAGCGGTTGTTTCGCTCAGATTTTGTTATCTCAGGACGTTAATCTACGGTGGGACCTGGGAACTGGAGAGACCTGCGAGGCGCCTGCGCAACAGGTAAGGCTGGATGGGTCTGAGTATTGCTCAAGTATCGATCTTTAGCAGCGGGCGTGTGCATGGCAAATGCTCTCTGATTTATCGATGTTCTTGAGCAAGGGAATATCTTTGGCCCTGCGTCAGCCTTGGTCACGTTCCTCGGCGCTGGGATGTCGTCGGTTCACTTCACAGGCCCCTGCCCCGATACCTGCTGAGTAAAAATAGCAAAGCCATATTGTGCGCAATGCCCAGGGAAGAGGTGGGAGACGACGGATGCCCGTCAGAGGGTAAAAAACTATGCTAGGCGTTGCCCGTAATCGGATAGTACTACAAAGGGACTCAAAAAAGTCGAAAAGTCCAAACCAAACTGACATATCCATTGGCATGCGCTCTGTTTTCAGGTGTTACAACTTCAAACGTGTAAGACTTAATATAAATTTATTGTGGGACTTAAACAATTTTGAATTTATTGTATGGAAATCAGAATATACTATACCTTTTCCCACTTTGTACTATTAAAGAAACATAACTAAACTCTTTAATTTTCAGTAATTTATATCTTTAAGTTTAGATAGATTGTTGTTGTCTTTCCTTCGACCAATGCCGTGTCCTGAAAATGCCATAATTTCGTATCTCAAACTGTTACACTTAACACTCAATCAACCCTCCATCGATCACATCAATCAAATGGAAACTCCAAACACAAATCGCAACAAAAGCTGGCCAAAGCACTAAAACCAAGTCAACATAACCTCGATATTCCCTTGGCGTTGGCCAGGCTAAATCCAATTTAATACCAGCCCAGCCCCGCAATAAGACAGCTGGAAAAAGCTAGGAACGAACTAATCAAGGACATGGAATGCCCAAGCAGACAAACAAAAACTTGGACATAATAAATTGGAAAAATATAGAAAATTACGATGGAAAATTATGACTTGAGTTGGCGACGCTAACGTGAGCGAAAGTCATTTGTAAAGCGGACCAGACGACGACAGAACTCGCAGGGGAGCTGCTCAATGGTCACTTGCGGTCATTAGGATCTAGCCGACCAGAGGGGTCATCGTATATTAATAATGGACGCGACTTTATATATACAAAACTTCTGGCTGCAGCCAGGGAAATGGCGCGCAATAAAATTGACACGCAAAGTGTAAATTTGTCACCGGGGAAGAGCAAGGTCGGCGACACGGCATTTAAGTGACAAGAAGGTCTTGACAAGTCGAAAAACTGAGATCTAAGGAAAGTACATTATTAAATAAAGCTTATAACAGTAAGCTCACCACATTGATGTATATTTATAACCAAAGACGAAGGAAATTCAGAGATTAAATGCTGGAAATAGACAACCATTAGTGGGAGTTGCTCCCTTCATAGAAATAACCTTCGGTTGCATTTATTTATATACAATGCTGAGAAAAGCTAAGCTTCTCGTTATAATACCCTCAGGTATTACATAAATGTAAATGTTTCACTTCCGGCAGTTCTTGAGTCTAAACTATTTGGTCAAATTAGCTTGAGGAATATTCATGAATCGCCAAAATGCTAATCATATTGCACATTAACTTCCTGCCTATGTGGGCAAACATTTTTTTTTGGTTTTCTGGGCTCCTCGTTATGTGTGTGGAAACTTTCTAACTTGGAGCAGACACTCCTGCGCGAGGCCAGACGCAAACACACACATGCTTAGCTCGGCAAATAGGAAAAACAAAATGGAAGGCCCTTCCCATACCGCTTTCCCATTCCACCTTTGTCCCGGCCATATCCTTTTGCTCTGTCTTTGCACACGAAATGGCAGAAACGGGATTTTCAAACATATCGCATATACAAAATGCAAACATGTCTGGCAAACACAAATCCCATAAATGTTTTGTGCCCCTCTGGAAGGGATGCTGCTGGGGTAGGGGGGTACGGTTAGTGATAAAAACTTGCAAAAAATATTTTCATATGTGAAAATGTGCAAAGTGTAAAAGTTGGTCTCTCTACCGTTCGTGAATCCTGGCTGCTGGCTTCTGGATGCTGGCTCCTGGATGCTGGCTCCTGGCTCCTGGTTAACTCTTCTTGCTTTTGTTGCCTTCTATTCCACTTTGTTTTCAGCTCTGTGTGCTCTGCCCTACTCCGTTCTTAGCCGCTTTTTTCGTCTGCTCTGTTTGCACTATGTGAGCATCAGGTGCTGTGGCAAAAGAAATTACAACAAATCCATTTGTAAAATTGCAAACCGAGACCAAGGCATCTCCTCCGCTTATCCAGTTGCCTTTGATGGCCTTTTCGGTTCTCGTTTTTGGCCAGTCAGCAGCGATGTGTTGTTTTACCGACATGTTGCGATAAATATCGTGTTCTTAGACAAAATATATATATATATTTTCTTAAATAATTATAAAAAACGGAACATCGAGTATCAGCTAGTTGAAATACTCTTTTAAAAGTGAAAACAACTTGCTTTTAAGGGTACAGTCATTGGATTCTTTCCCACCTTTATTTCTAGAGTCCCTTGCTTAGGGGCTGGGCTTTCTCTTCTCTCCTGTAACCAATTACAGGACCTGGTCTACCTCCCAGAGCTCTGGGCCAGCTCTCTCCTGTCATTATGGACTCAAAAATCAAGATGGAAGCCACTCACTCGGTGTCTGTCATTTGCCTGGGCAAACATTCATCTTACTAAAGTTTGCACAGGCTCCTCCAAATCGCACGCCACTCACAAAGCTTTTCGGCGAGAGTGTTCCCTGGGTCCAGGCCCAGGCCCGAGACATTCATCAATTTGTTAGGGGAAGCCTGCAAAAACACAGAAGCAGGCTGCTGCAGCGGCTGCTTAGAAGGAAAAAGGCGAAAAATTGAAACGAACTGCAACTGCAGTCTGCACATAAATTTGGAAGAGTAAGTGCAGCGCCCTTCTGCCCGCCCCAAAGACGCCACTCCAGCTGCCAATCCCTTCCGCCCACTGCTCCTGGTCAGCAAACTACACACGTCAAATTTCAAACAAGTTCGGCTGCCGTAGGACATGCAACAAACGACCAACTCCCAGACACAGGTAGCTGGAAAAACGGAAAAAGTCTGGCTTGGGAGTGAGGTAGCCCGGCAGCCAGACTCATGCGGAATGCAGGAGCAAGAGCACGAGCAGGAGCAGGAGCAGGAACCGGAGACGGAGCAGTGGCACCAGCAGGAGCTGGAGCACCTGGCATCTTTTTTGTCTGCGCTCCAGCCACCTTCTCTTCCACCTTCTATCTTATTTCATGGCAACAGCCAGGGCAACAATGAAAATGGCCAACTGCTGAGGTTGAGGTAAAGGTAAAAGGAATTTCCGAGCTCAGGTTTATGCATAGCTCAGGTGCACGGCAACCGAGGCGCTGCTGATTTACTTCTGCCTTAAATAGCCGCAGGTGAGGTTTAAGGTCAACAGAGTTGCTTGCTTAAAACTATAGTTTCGCCTGTTTGGGGATACGAAGGCTTGCCTGCCTTTAAGAGAAAAATGGAATTATGGGTTTGGCGCCTTGAGCTCGGGGAAAATGAAATGATCTGTATGCCTTTGATGATTAAACGAAAACATAATTACCCTTTAAGATTGTAGTCCGGCAGGTGGAATATCCCGAAGTATTCGCAAATTATGCTAAGGTGTATGTACTTTATTTTAGATATTTCGAAAGTTTGGCCTTCGCCTCAATTGCAACTCAGACGCTCCAAGTTTGCCCATTGGAATTGTTGCTCTCGACAGAAACAATAACTGCAGCTGCTCATCACGCCCAACTTTTACCGTTCGCCGTCGAGTTCCCCAAATCCTCGCCCATCACCTGTGCCACCTGTCGTTGGTGGTAGGCAGCCTTTCTTTTTTTCGACAGGGGCAGAGGCAGAGCTCACGTTAGTTTGGGGAATTGCAAATAAATATTTTAACTGCAGTTGCAGATTATTTTAGTGCTATACGGCAAACTCCACAAGTCGTAACAATGCGGAGCAGCAGCAACTGGGGCAACTCGGCTTAGATTTCTCTGGGGAGCTATGATAAAGTGCGCCCCGTAACGAAGACAAAACGTCCGGCAAACTTTCGGTGTGGCTGGGTAGGAATGGTTCCCGTTCTTTATTCAGGCTCTCACAATTTCAATTCACTCGACTACTTTCTGTTCAGGTTGTAGTTCCTCATATAGATGCCGGCCAGGACCTCTTGGATGCGGCGACGCCGCTTGTCCTGCATGAGGATCGAGACCAGGTGCTTGGGACTCACGCCGCGGTTGCTTTGGCGATCAAGTGCCTCGATCTCCTCCTCGGAGACTAAGTCCTCATCGCGGTCATCGTGGGCCAGTGACGAACTACCGTTAGAGTCGGCGGCCAGCTCTACGGTGCCGTCCTCGGCGGCCTCGACCACATCAGAGTCATCCTCGAACAGGCTGCCGTCAGACAGATCATCCAGACTGAGGCCCTGGAGCAGATCGGCGATCGTGGGCACGAAGGCACTGCGGCGGGCGCTGGTCGAGTTGGTGCTATTGCTGCTGGACGATGGCAGGTAGATGCCCTGCGCATTGTTGGGGTTGATGATGAGGTAAGTGGGTCCGCTGCCGGTAGCGCTCATGTACTCCATTCCTGGGAACTGCGGCGGTGGACGGCTGGGTGGCGGTGGTGGTGGGTAGTACGGGTAGTAGGGATAGTGTGGTCTATGGTGATGGTAGTGCTTGTCCTCATCGTAGTCCGAGTTCTTGCTGGGCTGCTGCACTATGATAATGGGCTGTGAGTTCCTGTGACTCTCCTGGTTGTCGCCGCGCTTAAGGTTCCACAGAAGACGGGGCACGATCTTGGAGAGAGCTGCAAGGATCAGAGGTTAAAGAAGAGTCTCCAAGAGTGGCTAAGACACGCTGGCTTACCACTCTCCTTTCTGGCCTTGCTGCCGGAACTCTGCTCGGCAGCCGCCACAGCGAGGAGGGCTGCAAGGAATACCAAGGTGCTGATGGTTCTCATGGCTTCTGAGGCTGACTATGTTCTAACACTGGAGGAGTAACCCTTTTATACTCGTTCTCCGGCATGACTTGTGCTAAAATTGGCCACTCTTCAGGTGCCAGTTTCATAGATGATCCACTTAGCTGTGGATAAAGTACCGAGTGTATCCATATCGCCTCGTAAATCAGCTTCATACCCAATGCCCTCCACTCCAATTATGGCACTCGTTAAACTCGCTTCCCTTCTCTTGGATTTAGGCCTGTTTAATGATCGATTTAGCACCAAGTTGTCTTCTGCAGATTGCCCTCAGATATGCGTACTTTCAGCTCGGTGCGCTAATTTGTTTAGTTTATAGACTTTGTGATCTGTGCTCTGTACACAGGTCGGCGGACGTTCCGATCGGATAATGTGCAGGCTGGATCATTGGCCTCGGTTTTCAGATTCGCGGGTGAGTGTACATTGAACTTGGGGAGAGTTTAGAAAGACAGCGGCGCTGATTCATCGGGTTTATTTATGGGTTTTCCGAAAGTAAATAAATTTGCTGGAGCTCACCTGGTTCGGAATTTACACTATTTCCGTGCTTTGTGAAATTCAAATTAAATTAAGAAACAAAGACACATGAAAGAGAGCCTGATGAATAATAGTTTTATTCAAATGTATAATAAAATTGTAAGGCATACCCTTGATAGAAACACCAAAAGCCCTTTTGCTCCGCCCCACCGTGCCATTTGATTCCCCAAATAAAATCCATTTCCTGTCTCTCGACTAAGCAAACACAGCAGAACAGTGTACAAATCTCGCACACTAAAAGCAAAATGGCAAAGAGCAAATACTATCTGAACGAATATCCGTTACAAGGCCCAGCAAAAGCGAAAGTAGGGTCGAGGCCGTTCCATCCTGCGCAATCAAAGACCAAAGACAACAATAAGTCCTGGGGAGCACACGAGGTAAATATTATTTAAAAAACCGAAACACGTAGGCGACACAAAGTACAAATCGCACTCAATCAAAATCACCTCAAGACCGCACACAGAGCGAAGCTTCCCAGACGAAATCCCACATTACAGCCGGAGCAGTTCGAGGAGCAGCGCCGTAAGTAAAAATAAATAAGGGGATAGGGAACACTCTCTCCCTCTGGCCTGAGATGGCAACAGGAGCCAAGACCCAAGGACAAGGACTCAACATAGAAAACTGTCATGTACGAGGATTTAGCAGATTTAAATTCTATTTGGCAAAGGCGCCGGGTATGGGTACCAGAAAGTGGAGTGGAGGGAAGGCTAGAATCAATTTTTTTTTTTTTTTGCCCAGCCCGCATGGAAAACCGTTTGGAGAGCTATCATTTAAAACTGACCAATGGCATTTGGAAAGATTTACTTGGTTTTTTCTAAGGCCCAGGCTTCTTGTATGTCGTATTTTATATTTATAAACGAAGAGCAATGTTTTTTCTGTGAAATAATAAATAAAGTTTATTAGAGGGTGCAAATTTTTCAACTGTTTTTGTAAAAGGTTGTTAGTTACATTATGAATAACTTGTGTATCAGAAAGTTGACTCAATTTGCAGTTAACAAAGTAGATGATGCGATATTAATTTCTAATCTAAAATATTATACCCCTTGCTCGAGCATAAATCCGAAGAGCATTCTATCGATTATTAGAAAAGCCCTGAAACCTAATTTGGTTTCGAAAAGTGTTGTGATTCTCTTTAAATTTTGATGTGACTGCAGCTTATGATTGCTTCAAAACTAGAACGCCCATGAAATAGTCTGACTCTGCCCTAGTCCAGCTCACATGTCCGGCCACTTAGGCATTATTAGGTCGCCTTGGCCAGGGCCACTCTGCGTGAGAATATTTATCGATTGCCATGACAATCCAATTCGTTATGCTGAAATCTACGGGCTCCGTCGGGCCATCGTCCACCTGCTCCAAAAGGCGCCAGAGCACAATCTCAGCGGGACAACCGCCCATTTTGGGGGGACAGAGTGCGCAGTTCCCTTTGGCCAAAAACGGGTATAAATGAAAAATCAGCAACAAACGGCCCAGCATAGACTGGGTCCGCCTGGATTCGGGTCCGCACTGGCCCAAATTTGCATCTATTCCGGCATTTTTACGTAAATTGGCAGTTAAGACAGAGATAGACAGCCCTCAGCCCTCAGCTCTCTGGCGCCGGAGGATGAGTGTTTGCAGATACGGAGCAAAACTGGCACGAGGAACTCTCCTCTGCGTTTGGTGCTTAATTAAAGCTGTTGTGGCCTCGGCCAGCATCCAGACGTGTTAATCTACAGGGTGCTTTCGGTGGCCCCATATTGGGATAAGTGAAGGATGCTCGGAATTTGTTGGCAATCTGTTGGGTCTTCTGTGAGGTGACCTGAGCACCAACCAATTGGTGGTTTAAGAGGAGTATCTGGAAGTCTCACTACTTGGGAGTAAGGCTAATCAATATCTTGATGGCCAGGTACACAAAAGTTAATTTTCTTGATTAGTTGACAAGTGCTAGACTAGTATTAAAAATTTAATCGTTATTATATATATTTTATTTTTAAAATTCGTTTACCAATACGCACTTTTGGCTGCCACTGTGTATGTTGGATCGAGAAAGGCATTTCCCTCCATTTCCGGCACGCTGCGAATGCGCTTGTGACGCGTTGCCATTTCACTTCCGGCGCTGGACCGTCATGCTTAGCTTCAGCTACACTGCGGAAAATCGTGCCCAATGGGGCAGAGGGGGAGTTCATCCCCGGCTGACTCCAGCTTCTGGCGGGAAACGAGCTTCGGGTTCTCCCAGTGCAAAGCGGAGTACAGAGCACTCTCGGTGGCCACTCAGCAGCACAAATTTTCGGCAGCACGCTTTTCCGGCTTGCCGACGCAGCAGCATAGCTGGCCATCGCCCACTTTCCACCTCCCAGCGTCGTCCTCAGCCACTCGACCTTCCTTGGAGACGGGGCCTCCGCTCACTCTAGTTCAATAAGGATTTCCGTTTCAATTCGTGCGCAGCGCCTTCGCTGCTGCTGTCCATTTTCATTTATCGAGTTTTTCACTTTGACGACCTTTAGGCCCGAGGCTCAACTTTTTACACTTTTAGCAGCATTTCGCCCGGCTGCCCTCTGTCTCCGGCCCCTTCCTCCTCCGCTCGCATTAGTTATTTATTTTTACTTTTGTGCTGATTTCATGCGATTGCTTTGCGACTTTCGGTGTTGCTCTTTGTGCTTGATTTGCTTTCCAATTTTCAATGTGTCACTTTATGAACACGGCCATTAATCAAAAACAAAAAAGGCAGAGGGAAGGAGCAGGAGACGGCGAAGGAAAGTGAGCCAAGGAATTATTGCTTAAATAAGCGTGTTTTCCCGGGTAATGGACGGACCCTGTGAAATGAACCGACCACAAAAATGGCCTGAGTTGGCATTTCCACTCGCTGGCTGGAAAGTCCTTCGGCGCTGCTCTTATTGATTTTGCCTTCATGCGCCATTTGCGCGGCCACTGTTTTGCATGCTACGCCTCAACACCCATTCAACACGATGTAAGATTTTTCCTTTTTTTTTTGGTTAATAATTTATAGGACACGGCCAAAAAAAGAACAACATTAAAAAACTACAAATCAATGTGGTTGCTTGGTCGGCAAGTGCCGAGTAAATATTTCCCGGAAGAGGAATGGCAGTTGAACTTATGACCGAGAGAAGGACTCTGAAGGAGAAATGTAAAGATTTTCCAATTGATTTCCTTTTAAAAGTGTGTCTATATATTTTTTAAGATTAAGTGTATACTTAATATTTAAAGCTGCTACATAAGATGCCAAATGGATTCCTCAAAGTATTTTTAAAATGTCTTCCAAGCAACACATAACCGAATTTAATGGTTGCTAGTGCTGTACACATCTGGCATTTTTATTGTGTCTTGGGCCTGCATTAGTCGCAATCCTCCAACAGCCACAAAACACTGGCATTACAACTTTTAAATATTTTTAATTCCCCGCACAGGCGGCGCAGTTGAAAGGCCGACCTGGCAAGTGACATAAAATTAAAATCAAGTCTTGTGCGGACAGCTTGTTCTATGGCAGGCAAGACAAAGACCTTACACAGCCAGCTTTTTTGCTTGGAGTGTCAAGTGTCAACACCGAAATGATTAGATAGGCGTTGCCGCTAACAACTGTCCTTGCTCCGGCTCCACAAGGGGCGTAACCGAGGAGGAGGAAACGGCAAAACCCATTAAACGGACCGAGAGGAAGACATTCGCGCTCTGTCAGCGCCAGCTGTGCCTCGGTCGGGCAATATCGCACCTCCACTCTCGCTTAGGTTTATGGCGTAGTTTTGATTTCGAAAATATTATGACGAGTCCTAGAGTTACAGCCCTGCGGAAGACTCATTCGCCTCGAATCGAAATCATTTCGGGCTGCAGTCATCGCCGGTTCGCCTGCCCCTCTCGTTACGTCTTCATCACTCATATTTATGGATTTGTAATTTTAATTTCGACTCGCACTTGGCCTTTCCTAACTAGTCTGGGAACACACTGGCAGCTCCACCCACTCGGCGGAGCAGGTTTCTGGCATGTCGAGGGAGGAGTCCACACTGGAGAATAAATGAACTGAAACTGAAACTGAAAAATATATATATTTAAAATGTTGAAAGAATATATTCTAATATAATACTAAGAAGAACGATTTGTTCTTAAAAATATTTGGAATTTGTGTTTCTCAAATAAGTCTTTTTGATATGGTTTTATGATTTTATAGATTTTTTTCTCAGTGCCGGGACATGTGCCCCTCTAGTTGCGTGCCTCTGCGGGGGCGTGGTGCTAGCTGTGAGCTGTGAGCTCTACGCCCCTCTGGGCCATCTTGACAGCTCTTCGAAGCCATCCGGCGAATCGTTTGCATTTACGACTGCTGGGGGCAAAGGTTTTCGCCTTTTACGACTCTTTCCATCGGCTGCGCGGGAATTGTGCATTTGGCCAATGCCTTCAGATGTCTAGAGAATGGGAATAGCTCTGGGGGGAAAGTTGGCCAACAAGTTTGTGTCGTTGTGTAACCATTTTTTAATTCTTCTCACAAATCATATCGAAAATTAGGAGTTTGGGAATAATATATTTAAACTTGATTTTGATTAGACTTTATGGAATAATCAATTTGATTCATCGACGTTAAACAGGAGAGAAAAGTCAAGAGATGTCTCATACAGTTTTTTTGCTAACTCCACTGTGCAAAAGATACCTTGTGTCAGTAGTAGATAGTTAGATATGGTATCTACTGAAGGGTACCAACTATAGATAGATATAATATTTGTAATTTTATTGTAATTTTCCTTAAAAAATCCAGTAAAAACCTTTAACTTTTTCTGATTAATCTGAGAGCACGGGCACAAGCTTAGTAGTCATTTAATATATATTTTATTTAATTGTTTGGATAACTACCCCTTAAATCTTAGAGTGTAACCAAAATATGCAATCTGAAAGTGCAAATTGTTGTATTGCAAATTTCTTGCAACGCGCATGCGCTTTTCCTGTCGTGCTTTTTCCCCCTTTTTTTTTAATTGTAAGCCGGGAGACCCAAAACTAAAAATCTGCCAGGTCGCGAAGGTCGTGGCAAGACCAAGGCAAACAAAAATAAAGAATTGGTCAAAGTCCCGGCAATAGCGAATATTTATAACACCTCCGATTTGCTTCTCTTCTCCCTCCCAACCACAATTCCCGGCCTGACCGCCTGCATTTCCGCTCTTTGTTGTTCCTGCCGCCGCGTCTGGGCGACTTGGCTAAGGTTAAGGTTGCAGACTTTGAAAATAAATGCGCAGAAATTACGCTGCAATTATGCGGCGTCGGAGACGTGGAAAAATTATGGCTCTGGGAATCTTTCGTTTGGCTAAGCGAAAGTTGCCCCGCCACACGGGCAAACCAACCCGCGCGACATATAGTTTATGGCTGTGTAAATGGCGAAGCTAAAAAGCTGGGGCCCTAAGAATCATGGCCAGAAAAAGAGCCTTGTATATGTAATTCAGTGGAAAATTAAAAAATTACAGTTGGCAAGTGAGTAAAGAGAAATGTAATGAATTTGTTTGATATGTGAATGTGGATTGTGATATTAGCCTATTAAGCTAGGACTAGGGTTATTGCTGATGTTCATATCTTAAAGAAGTGTCTTGAAAAATATGCTTAAAAACAAAATTAAGCAAGAAGTAATATACCAAATTATTTAATTAAGTCTTTAATATTACTATCCACCGAGAACTTCATAATTTTCCAATCTCTTAACATCCCAACTCTGTTTTATTCCAATTACTTTCGCCATCATTTGATCTCCAAAAACTGCCGACCATTGTTGGTGTTGTCATGGCATGGCTGTTGCTGTTCCCTGTTGCTGGTGTTGCTAGTGTTGCCGCCACCAGCTGAGTCACTAAAAAGTTGCATTTTATTTGCTCTTCAAGACACGACGCCAAAATTATTGCACTCTCCCTCTGGCCCTGCCCCCGCGATATACCCTTTCTCCGTTTCCATTGCATTTGGCTTTCTTCTTTTTTGCTGCGCTGGTGCTGTGTCGCTGGCATTTAATTGCCACATGCAACACATGTTGCCGACGTCGCCGACGACTACGACAACAACACCAACGCTTGCAAAAAAAGGACAGCTTGGAAAAATTAATAGAAAAACATTTTTTAAACCATTTTTTAATTTCGGCTTTGTGGGCGTCGGACAACGGCACTGATAACAACAGCATACCATAAAGACCCCAAAAAGTGGCGGCAGGCGGAGCAGAGACGAAGCCATTTTTTATTTCTCTTCATGGTAATTGTGGTTAATGTTATGGATATTTTATGTGGGAAATAAGTAGAGCCAGACACTTTTGCGAAAGAGACGAGGAGAGTGGGTAAAATGTTGGATGATGGGAATTTAAATGGAATTTGTGGTGGAAAATGAGATTCTCATTTCGGGAAAAATGGTAGTGTCTCTAAAAACTGTGATGGATAATATTGAGGAACTATTTTAGGTTGGACGGGTAGCGATATCTTTACTATTGGATATTTGGTAGTAATTTATCATATATATAATATAAATTTCTCTATTCACAATGCGATAACCCATGTACCGATTCCTTCTCGATGTACGCACATCCCTCCATCATAAGCCCATCTGCATTTGAATGTTTCAAGCCGCCGGGCCGATCATTTGCCACTCCACCTCGCAACTGGGCTGGCTCTTGCCTCATTGCAGTTGCGGCCGTGGGGAAGCGGGGCACAGAAGTGGGCAGTTGCCGCGAAAAGACCTGCCTGTGGCCATAAAAACTACTAGACTGCTCCAAACTCCGCTCCACTCTCTGTGTGCTCAAGTGGCGGGCGGGCGGGATTGTTGCCATAAAATTGTATGCCTTTATTTTTGGCGACTTTGCCGGCGACAACAGCAACGGCAGCGGCAAACAACTAGCAACAACCAGTCGCCAGCCACTGAAATGCGGCACATTTGCAACTTTGCTGCCACTTCCACTGTCAAGTTGGCGTAAAATTTTTCATTTCGCATATGAAAGGAAGTGTGGGCGCCAGATCCCCCAGATGCCCCTGCTCCCTTTATCGCTCTGTCGTTTGCCTTTCTTCTGCTCTTTTCTTTTCACATTTTATTAATTGCTCGAGTGAATTTTCGCGTCGGCAAAATGCCTGTGAACAGTTTTCATTTTGTTTGCTGGAGCCTTTTGATCTTTTCCTCTTGAGACACTTTAAGCAGATGAAAACTATCAGACGTCGAACTTTGGCCACAGCAGATGTCAGCACAAACGACGACACATCAGCGAAGAAGAAATCTGATGGGCTTTTCAATGATTTAAGCGTTAGAACTTTAATTGAGGGAAATTATGTAAGCAAGTAAAATAGAATTTTAGCAAATATCCAAAGACCTTGTTCCTTAAAAAAAAAAAATATTTAATAAACTTGATGTTGGTCTTAGTTGAAAGATTGAATAAATTGCATTTATTGTCAGTCGGTTTTTAATAAAATTACTACGTACTCAAGTTTGCAAGCAACATTTCTCTTTAATTTATTTTATGAAATAAAGTAAATGTAAGCCACAATGCAAATAGCAAAGTTTTGATAAATATTTTCTTAAATTTATGAACTCCAACTGTATGGTACTCACTCTATATTGGTAGTTCTCTGTCCGAGAAACTTTTGGCAACTAGTTTTTTGGATGCTTTAAGTTTGCCACTATTAAACACAGGCACGGCTGCCGCATTTCCGGCTGCCGGAGGAGGGGCCTAGACCCCCTAGACCCCCCTTCTGCCGGCCGGTTGTGCGCGGCACATTCGTTCAGTTTTTCGCGCTGTTTATATTTTTGTATTTTGACACGTTTTGGCATCGCGCCGAGGGATCCGCTGGGGGACGGCGGAGTTTAGGTCCTCGGTTTTTGTGTGTGTGTGTGTGTGTGTGCGTCTGACATTTTACATAAATTTGTGCTTGCTCAGCTCTGGAAATCGTGCCGGGGAGACAGGCGGCCGCCCTGGGGTCTCCAGTCCCATGACTTGCTGTCATGTGACAAAAACGCGACAGTTTGCAAGGTCACGTCACGTTAATTTGCTGACAATGATGTATTTAGGGGTGGATGGCAGCTCCTCGCTCTCCCAGGACCGATCCCGTTCTTAAAGCCGCGCCAATTAAGCGAGTTTTCTGAAAACCCTCCGCTAACCCCCTGTTAAATTTCCCCGATTTCTCACCATGTCTTTCCCCCACATTTCATTGCAGGGAAGGAGCAACAAAATGTAGAAAAGCCTGTGAAGATTAGCAACGTGCGAAGAAACGCGAAGAGACGAGAATAACGCGAAATCAAAATGCCGGCAATGAAATTACAACAATTGAATTCAATTCATTCACGACCCGCCAGGCGGCGGAACTGCCCCTCTGATTGCCCGGGAACAATTGAAGGACCCTACGGCCTCTGGCATTCGGCAACAAATTATTTAAAAAGTTATTGCCACATTAAGCGTCATGGTGTTAATAACAGTAAAGCTTTATGCTGGCTGACACTGGCTTTGATTTTATTGGCCGACCAGAGCGGGCTGGGAGTGGCCTTCGGAACGGCGGGAGCAGCCGCTGCCGGAGTCGGAGCTGGAGCTGGAGGACTAAGCCCTAGCCCGCCGGGAGGCGCGTCACAATTGGAAATCGGTAAGTAGTAGTGGTAGGCTTATATTTTATTGGCTTTACATTTATTAAACTGGTTAGTAAACTTTAAATTTAAGGCTCTAATTTAAGCCACACTTGAACCCTTAAAGCTTATTTTTTCACCAATCTTTTATGGGATTTTATTTATGAATTACTGCCTTTTATTTATATAATTTAAGCCTTTTGTACATTTAGAATTCATTTAACGATGTAAACATTTTTGAATACATTCAAAAAAAGACAACAAATGCCCAAAAAAAGTCCCTATTCCATCCTCAACCCCTGATATCAATGAGAAATATTCCATATGTTTACTTCCCATGAAGTGAAATTTATGCATTTTTATTTCGACGAAAAGGTACAAAGAAATATTGTGGAAAATATTTAAATGGGCACGTAACAAAGCCAATTGCCAATGAAAAAGAATTTGAAACCGAATTTTATATCGGCCATGCATGGGTGGAGCCCGGGACCGAGCTACCCCACTTAATGCTTCACCGCACACTTGATGCAACAGTTCGGGTATTGACTGGCTGAGTAGAGCCAGGGGTATATCCAGGAGTACAAGCAGGAGCAGGAGACGTGCACTTCATTTCGGAGCGCACTAAATAGTCAGAGGCACAGTGGGATTTGCATTTGCATTCAGCAATCAACATTGAAATCAATCAACCGCAAAGGAAGAGCCCGCTCGACCTGTTCGGCTGCTCAAGTATTTACCAATAACACAGAACCGTAACTAATAAATGCTGGCCCGGAGACCGGAGACTAGAGACCGGAGACCCGGCACGCACTCGACCACAACCAATTACGGGAAATTTACGCAAAACGCCAAGGATCCGTCGACTCCTATTCCGACTGGCCCGGCGATGTCATTAATAAACATGAGGTTGGGCATAAGCCTGTAGTGGCACGGGATGTGCCGGGATAAACGGTGGACGATGGGTGGTGGTGTGGTCAGATGGAGATGGATGCCAAATCGAAGCTGCTCAGCGGCGCTTTTGATAGATGACTGCGTCTTTGGTCGCTCGGACACAGCCGTCTCCCTTTGACTTCAGCTCCAACTGGCGCTGGGCCTCCGCCGCCGCTCATTACCATTGCTGATGGCCGCGTGTGTGGTCGGTCGCGTCCATCACAGCTGGCCGCTCTGAGGAGGAGTTGTTGCCTTGTTGTTATTTCATTCCCGTCGGCCGGGTATAACAAATTATCTTGTTGCTGTGAGCCGCTGCCTCGTTAGCCGGCAGCTTGTTTTCAGCAATCGAGAGATGGCAGCTATATTTCCCAGGGCCGATATCGAGATGCTCTTGGTATATTTTATTCCATATATTAGGAATAGTTTTTAGTCGATTTTAAACCCTTAGCGATTCCTATTCTCAGGGTAAACCAAAGGTAATGAGGAGCACGCACAACTTGTACATATTGTGCTAGAAAAGTACATACCTCACATGTTTTACACATTTTATATTCAAAATCTCGATTATAACTCCAGTCAACCGCATTTTTCATCCCATCATCACATCTATAAAAAAGCAGCACAGAGCTCCCTTTGACAGAGCTCTTAACAAAGCTAATAAACTCTCCTTTGAAGACCGAGAGTGTGCAAAACCAGGCCAGGTCGGTAGCAGGAAATGAATGAAGCCGAACGAAACCCATGTTGATGTTGGTCGTTCCGTCCGTCTGTCTGTCTTATGGTTCAGCTGTTTATTCCAATATGCGAATCTGGATCTGGACCGGAGTCTGTGCTCGCATTCATTTAAATGCGTAAATATCTGCATGCGTCTGCCATATTTTATTTGACCGTAAGCGCGTTGAAATGTTGTTCGAGTTGCTCTGCAGCCTGGGTCCACAATCTGTATTTAAATTGATAATGTTAAAGCGCACTCCGTTTAAATGGTCGCATAAATCGTCTGAAATATGCGTTGAAAAGTGGCCAACAGATCAGGTAAGCCATTCCTGCCCGCACACGGCACCGCACCGCACCGCCAGCCAGCCCTGGTCAGCATGATAAATGTGCGACAGTTAACAATCGGAGGTCAAGTGGTGTCTGGCCATCTTCACCAAGCGACGCCGATCTGACTGGGAAGCACACGCATTTCTGGGGAGAGGAGGTAGTGTGGATGGAGAGGAGTCAGATGCCATGCAGGTGGAATGCGTCTCTAATAAGATACATACTTGATAATCCAATTCGTATGAATATATCTTATAGGGGAATTTCAATCTGCTTGGCCAAAGATAGTTATTAAAACGCTGTAAAAGCTACAAAACAGTTTAATGTTTCGATGAGAAACTGGTTACCGTTCAACCAAATGGCATTTTATCGGTCCACACCACTAATCCCAGCAGTTAGCTAGTCGCAATCCATGTAAATTCATTTCATTTTCGACCGCCAGCCAATTTCCAAGCTAATTGCATGGACTATGCATCGATTTGCACAGTGCTCGTGCGTGGTTTACTTTTACTTTCCAGCACCCGAAAAATATCACGGCCGTTGACAAGTGAGACCCACACACGGACCCCCTTTATTTCCTTCTATTTTGTTTTTTTTTTTGTGGATGGAAAACCTGATATGGAATGCTATTACATGCTGTCTTGGCCAAAACAGTGGCCGACACGATAAACTAAACACCGAACGGCAAACTGCGGTAATGCATGTAATTTGGCCGCGGCTCGGAGGCCGTATCCGCGGTGCCAGAAAATCTCCATTTAAAGTGGCGGCTGCAGCAGCTCTCGGTGGCAATCAAAAGTAAATGCGACACTAAACTGCAGCTCCTGGACCGGAGGGGGCAATCTACTACCAGTATTTAGGTGAAATTCAGTCAACTTGTGGGGTAGAGCATAAAACCAGCTCAGAGCAGGCGTATCGATGGGCATTAAGATTGCAATATAAGCAAACCAATTATTTACGACCTTTTCAGAAAGCCTAGTTCATATAACTCTCGGTGTATCAGGGCTATAAACCATTAAAAACATTAGGCTTTTCTTGGCACTATTGGTTTTTTTTTGCAGCGGTCTATCTATAAATTTTGGCCGCAGGCTCTCGGCTTTGGCCCCAGGTATGCCTCTTGGGTGCAGCTCGGCCAGATGTGCAGATGTATTATAGCTGCAGTGTTGATCGCCGAATGGCGATAAGATTTTCCACGATCCAGCTAAAATAATAGCTTGGCACCCACCGAACGCCGAAGTGCTGCACATTTTGCATGGCCCGGCGATAAATTAAAAAGCCCCTGTCCACGCTTGATAACTCGGCGACGATTAGGGGCCCCCAGACCCGGTCCAGTCCCGGCCCAGACCCGTCCCCTCGACTGGACCCCGAGACATCGAAAATGTCTGTATCTCGGCCTCCTCCTTTGTTCCGGGCGTCGCCGGGCACAGACATGTGTTTGCGCCGATAGAGCGTAAAAGTGAATGCTCGCAATGTGGTGACATGCATTTAAGATGCTTTGGCTGTAAATTATGTTAATTTATTACCATATCTGACCGGAATCAGAGTCCAACATGGATGCATTACAAGTGGGATTTTTCAGCGTCACAAGAAGTGTTTGTAAACATATATCATTTCAACATAAACATTATACCATAAAGATTTGATGCAAGAATAAATTTAAGGAGCTGCACTTGGGTATTTTGGGACACTTTGTTCCAAATTAAGCAATGATAATGTTTAAAAATAGAAAACAGAATTTTTAGCAAAGTTTTCGCTCCCAAATCATTAATTTTGTATTGTTTATGTAACAATTTAAATTTTGATAATTATAATTTTAATTTGTTCCGCCTGTAATCTAACACACTCCCTCTTCCAACTTCCTAGTGGCAAATGATAGCTCGAGGCTCAGTATCGGTGGCTAATGGAGCATGTTTGATGTTTGTCACGTCGGCGTAAATTTTCCACAGATCATTCGCTGGAGGGAGAGGCAGCTACGGGTCAGCTACGATACTTTTTAATTGCATCCGTGAGATACTCGTGCTTTTTACCGCAATTGAAAGCCAATTAAAATGCGTGCGTAATTTGTTTACACTGTTCTCGAGCCCCCCTCGGCTTCAGCTTACTTTCAGCCCCAACGAACCGTGGCCAAAAGTTCCGTTTGGCGAGTGGGCGGCATACGGAAAAGACTGGTGGGGAAAAAGGAGGAGAGCGTCCTGGCCATAAAAGACGCCTTGTTGCTTTTGTTGTTTATGAGCGCCAGCAGATACGCGTCATTAAGCGCGTTTCTGGCGCGTTTTGCTTGCTATTTCCCCGCTGAAACGGTCGCTGGAAAAGTTTTCCCACTGCCTGGGTTTCAGAGAGTGAAGAATGTTGAATACTCTGTAAAGCAGATCTAGAAGATTTGTGCCATGACAATTTGTTTAAGAATAATTCAAGGGGTTAATATTAGTTTAAGTATCTTTTGTTAGACTTCAAAATTTAAATAAGATCCCAACCTGTGCTGCAAAGCAATATCTATGAGGCAAGGATTTAGTTCTGGATGGAACAGATACATAGTCTAATCTCAGAAAATCAACACTATGTGAAAGCTCAATTTTCCGTATCCGAGTGGTTAGAGCTCAATTAAGTGGCTTAATCCCGTGGGAAATGATTCTGCTCCACGTAGCTTCTCCCGCTGTGTCTGCATATGAAAGTGTATCCCGATTGTTTGTTAGCAATTTCCCTGGCTTATGCTTCGCACACACATATAGCTCATGCGCCCCGTTGGCCGTGTCCTCGTGCCCGTCCCGCACCAACCAACACCGCCCCGCCCCGACCCTTTCGCCCTGCATTGAACTGTAAAATTGTGCAATTTTCAATTTCATAAAGTTTCGCGGTGCTCTCCTTTGTTTGTGTTGCCTTACACGCCCAGCCAAAGAGGGAACTTTGAATTATGATTATCGCACACACACGCCACTGCAGTGGACAGAAGTGGAGGCGAGTGCGGCGGGGTGGAGCACTGCGAACGACCAGGCCACGCACTCAAGTGCAGTTAATTAAATTTTGTGCAATTTATTCTGCGCAAAACTTTGCCAGCAGCAACAATCGGAGTTGCCCCGCCGTGCGTTGTTTACTTTTCACTTTGTACTTCTGCATTTCGCCGTCAAAGTTTCGCAAAATGGTTGTGCTTCCCTGGGCCACCGGAGCGATGCTTTCCCCCCCCAGCCGCATTTGTTTATTCGGCCAAATATAACATGCTCAAAGCCACCGAGCATTCTCCAGGCCATCGCCTTTGATTTGGGCGGGTAATCAGCATCCCGTTCTCCAGAGACGATGCTCCATTCCCATAATTGAATAGCGAGAAACCATCACGGGATCATCGATCAATTTCCCAATACCACTGCTTTTGCTGTTAGTTTTTCCCTCATTTACTGCTCAGTTTCTTTTTCAATAATTAAAACTAATTTATGGGCATCAATATGTCATGGGCGTAATGTAAATATGGGGGTTCCCCGGCGGGGCTCCACTGTTGAGTGATTGCAACAATTTACTTTCAAAGTTGTAGCTGTCTGTACTTAATTAAGCAATTGCGTTTTGCCAAAATGAGTTTTCAGAACTGTGGAAAGAATGTCTAGGGAAAAGCTAGAGGAGCTGACCTTTAGGGGGCCAGTGGGAGGTGCCTAGCACATAAATATTAGCAAAGACACTTTGTCAAAGGGAAGACACTTAGTTAGTCATCGCTAATGTATAATATTTTTGTGTTAATTATAAACTGTTTCATATAAGTTAGTCTTTAGACCCTGTGTAATCGTTTTTTGTACTCAGAAGTAGTTTCTTCTCCCCAAACAACTTGATTATTCGCTTTCCGAGATCCATTGCAAGCTTTTCAAAGCAGAATTTCTTGAGCAGCTCTCGCACACTCGAGGCCTTTTCTGGAGCCCAAGTCTTGAGTCCTCAAGATCTTCGATGACCCGAGAGATGAAACTGCTAGAAGGGTCGTTGCGAGTATCCATATCTGCAGATGGCGCGATTGGGCTTTCAAGGGCCAGTCAGCCAGCCAGGCAGCCTTTCTGGGGAGCGGGGCCGGGCCTGACCTTTGTCTAGTTTTCCTTGGCGGTGCCCGAGTGGCTTTGACTTATGGTGCTTAAGCACTGACTGATTGCATCTAATTATTCACTGAATGATAATATTCTTGATATTTTGTGGAAGCGCAAGCGGCGGGGGGATGATGATGATGATGACGGCTGTGTCTCAACGACCTATTCATGACCCTTTCGCGGTCCCTTGGGGGCCGGAGCCCATCATTCTTCGAGTGGTGGTGGGAAGAGTGGAGATGATAATTGCGCTTTTCATGCGTTCTCACAGATTGATGGCGAATGGAAATTGAGTTGCTGAAACGATAGCAGAATGTATCTGCTTTCCCATTTGCTTCGCTTGTCCGGCCGCGTCTTTAATTAATTTATGAATTCGGTTGGACAGGTTAAGAGGAGTCTTTTTTGATTTGATTTCCGATTTGATTTGATTTTCCATTGTTTTCTTCGCTCGAATATCTCAGCCAAATGAGGGGTGATTTCTCATCTTGAAACTTAGTCTTACTTACAGAGATTCGGTTGCATCATTTAACAAATGTGTTTTGTCATTTTAGGAACCTGCAAGCAGCCCCTGGGCATGGAGTCCGGCGCCATTGCGGACTTCCAGATAACGGCTAGTTCGGCCCACGACATGGGGAATGTGGGTCCACAGCATGCCAGGTAAGTGTCAGAGACAGGGGGGCTTCAATTAACCCAGTTTCTGTGATTAGAAGTTCGTTGACTTGAAGCCATCGACCAAGTGAACTTCCTCATTCCGGTTTAAGCTCTGAAACACACAACACCAGAAATCATCGCACACACACGTGTCACCCGATGTCGACTGGAAATGATAAACAGCAATCATCCATTAAAATTTGACTCATAATATGACGAATATGAATACGCCAGTGTGCGCTCTTACCACATACACATAAGACATTCCCTTGTTTCCTGCGTGTACATGGAAATTATTATTATGAATTATTTTATGGCGTGTTTAAATGCCTTTATGTCATTTGCGTCCGAAAAGAAACAGAAACAAGCCGAACACACAAATGACATAAATTAAAGCACAACAACGACAATCATTCGGGCAACAACATGTGCAAACATTTTACATCCACATCGAGAATAATGATACAACTTATGGCCACATTATACTTTGCTGACGTTTATTTGCTCGCCACGACGAGCGGGAAAGGAGTCTTTTCCTGATTTATCTTCATCCGTGAAAAGGGGAAAAATTCCCTGGTAATTATTTAGAAAGTCAAGGGCTGACCAGGCACACACCAGATCATGAATATATAATGCATACTGTCGTACGCTCCGTCATAAACTCATCCCACACACACAAGCACACATATAAACATTTTTTATGAGGCACTTAAATAATTTCCAGAATGTCCCTCAGCCGCAGAATATTGTCAAAAACAAACTCAGCAAAGCAAAGCAAACAACATTGGCAAAGTTTTTCTTTTATATTTCGTTAGCCGGAAACAAAACAAGCCATAAAATAGAACTTTTGGGACAATATTTGAGGGTAATATGTATGCGATAAAAATTTAAATGATGCTTTGGCCTAACGTTGTGGCGAAAGAAGTTTGGCAAATACTACCTAGGATTTCTAGTGAGGTTTTCACAATTATATTAAGACAATGTTTATTTTTTTTTGTAATTTTAATAATGTTTTTGATTTCTGAAGGACTCCTCATAATTTTTAGATCGCAGAGAACTCCACCAGATTTATAAACATTTTTTCAATGTTTATACAAATCTTTCAAACTTCAGGCCTTCTCAGCCAGCAATCAAATATAGAACTTCGAATGAAAGATTTGCAAATCAGCCAAAGAGAAGACTATTTTAAAATTGGCTCCAAAGCAGCATGAAATCAGTAAACAATGCGGGACCACTTCCTAGAAGTCAATCGGAGAGTCACGATTTTTGAGTTACACATCTTTCAAACATATATGTTCCATTCCATAATGGTTCCCCGAATACCCTCATTTAGATCGAACCGAAAGTAGAGCAGAGGGAGTGGGGGACTCCCCTAATAATATACAAAACAACACCAGACAACGGAAGGAAAATGCGAGCGCACGCCAGAAGCGGCCCCAGCAAAATAAGTATACGACCGGAGTAACAGAAATATTGATTATAATGTCAATATCGGCTCCGGGGCACTAGGAGGGGAGTGGAGGGGAGAGCAGGGAAGAAAGGGAAAGGGAAAGACCTCGCATAAAAATAAAAGAAAAGCAATAAAATTATGCAAAGTCAACAGAAAAGCGACCAGCGACAGGCAAACGACAGGCAGGCGACCACGGTGCCGTGGTACGTGTTGACTGCCCCAACTGCTCCACGAACCCCCCTTCCTATATAACCCAGTCCCCCCTCTCAGCCACACACACTCTCTCATACACTCGCACACACTCAAAGGGACAGCCGCTCCGGTGCGCAAAACAAATGTTTGGTAGTAAAAATGTCACACATGGCGTTTTGCATGTGGCGCCCTCTGCCGGCAAAAGATTGCGGTGCGGTGCGATCCGAGTAACGGGAATGTGCGTGCCCGAGCCTAATGATGGCCCCACACCCGCATCCGCATCCGCTCCCGCATCCCTTCGCTCCCATCGATGAGGTGGGCTTTACGTTAAACATGCGCCAAAGTCATATGAATTTTATTACAAATGAAAAAGGTTGCTTCACATGAGAGACACAGGGACAGCGACAGGGACAGCAGTTGGGGAAAATTCACTCTCTCCTCGGCATGATAAATGAAAAAGTTCGCGGCGGGGAATATTCAAGGGGTTAAAGTTGGTTTTTAAGTTCCGCTTGTGCAAGATTTATAGCGTGCCTTCGGCCCACTTGGCAGCACTACAAGAGTCGATGAAACTTATTACCTTGGTAGCCTACTTTCAGGGCCTCGGATTGGGGAAACAAAAGCGAAACTAAAGCCAGAGTGCAAATTATGCCATCGGCATTCTTTATGAGCCTTACGTGACCAAAAACTCTTTGCCTATTTTCGTTTCACTTCTTCCACTTAGCCCCCGCGCGCGTATTCTACGACTATAAAGCTATATCCAGCGATATTCGGCTCTATTTTTTTCATTTTTCCAGGTGGGAAATGACAATGTGCGGGATTCATTGCGTTCGGGCGAGCATGAGAAGTCCATATTCATGCGTGAATTTTGATGGATGTCTCCTAATGAAAATATGCGACTCACTCTGTCGCTCACTCCCCCATGGCAGGCAGGCATTTTTGATCGCTGAGTTATTTTCGACAGGCATCACGGACCCTACGCTGCCAGTGCCTAAATGTAGGCTACACATAAATTTTCCCTGCCAGTTGCGAACTACATACATTCAACAAAGTGTGTATATGTATGGGAAGTGCAAGCTGCTGTTGTTTGGCAGTAGCCGGGGATAATTGAAGCAATTTGGGCAAAGTCGGTGGCGCGGAAATATGTTCCCTAAAACTTGACGGCTTCTAAAAAAGGGGAAACACTTATTGATGTTTGCTTTTTCACATTCTACTTTAGGGAAGAGCAATGCCTTGGCCAATCAGCTATAGTAGTTTTTGAATTATATAACCCTATGGGTCTCCCTCACTGTTAAATATATACATAAGCAACCTTTTTAAAGCATTTATATCTATCAGTGACTTTATTTATTTACTTAGTCCAAATAATAATCGATTTTCAGCTAAGAAAAAGTCTAGAAAAAGAAACAAACTCCATTCAATCTGTACTGGTCTGCATTTTCGCTTCTCCGCAAATCGAATATTCCCTTGAACTCCACTGGCAGACAAACTCCAACTTGAGCCGACATTAACATTTGGTCGCATTCACATTGACTTTGACTCTCGACGTGATTCTGATTCTGAGGTGACACCCCCAACCCTGGCTGTCCCCGAACTGATTGCAAATCGTTGTAAGTTTCTGTGGAGGAAAGTTTCCTTTTGCTTTTGTGGTTTTGTGCGTTGGCGCATATGAAATGCAGCTTTCGAGTTCTCACAGCTTTCCGGCAAAAACTTGAATCGAGAATGCAATGATTTTTGATTTCACACTGTCATTACGGGAATGGGAAAACAATAGAAGGGTCTGGCTGGGGTATGGCCTTCTCCGAGCTCCGTCAGTTCTTTGATTTTCCCTTAACGGTACATAAACCAAATGGGTCAATAACTTGCTGCTTATTGCATGCTAAGCTGCCATCACATTATACGTACTTTTTCCTTTTCAACTGCTTTCCCAAAACCCCCGTTTCTCCGATACGTATTTCAATCAGTTGCAGACTTGTAAAGTTGCTTTGCTTTTCTTTTTCCCCAATTTCCTCCCGTTGGCTCGCTAATTTCTTTGGCGTTTCTCCCATACGCCAGACTACAGAAGTTTGCTTAATGGACTTATAAGTCATTTAACTTTATTAATCAGTGCCGCTCCACCGAAGCCTGGTAGCAGGTGAGATTAAACTTTGAGGGTCAACATCTTGAGGGCATTATTCGACAGTGGATTCCATTAGAAGTGGGATAACTTTTATAAATGATATAAACTGATATACACTATACAACATTTGTAAATGAAATATTCTGTAAAATATTTATTTATACTTGTTTTAACATTTACTCAGCTAATTTCACAGATACTTTCCTTAGTAATCGAACTATTGAACTATTCACGAACTTTAAACAAAACACCCAAAGGCAGAAAGTCCGCATGTAATGGTACTCCAATCAGCGGGGAGTCCGGTCAAACAGAGCTTTTGCAACTCCTCCAATTAGTGAACCGCAAACCATTTCCTTGTTCTCGAGGTATATGTTAGTTCCGCCTCTGAACTCTATACACCTTTCGGATCGAATCCTTTGTGATGGTCCCTCAACGCCCAGAAAGCCCCACCTCTAATTGCCGCATTAGGCGCTGCATTTCCTCCCTGCCAAAGTCAGCCATGTTGCCAGGCCACAACAACTGGGACTGGCACACCCCCAAACGCACATACATACACACACCCAACCCAAACCCTCGCCACTTATCAAATTCACCTTCCATTGTTGCTCACTCGTCGGCGGCTGTCGCTCACTTAGTCGCTTTTGGGGGGCTCTCGCCTGTCAGTGGCATTGATTTTCGCTTTCGGCATAGTCTGCTCTTAGGCCCCCGCCCAATCCCAGTCCCAATCCCGGGCAGGACCCGCAGCTCCTGCGTGGACCTAGCACTGATTGCGATGTGCTGCCAGCTGGCTGCCAGCTTCGGCCACCGAGGCAATCGCTGTTAACGCGTTTTCCATTTTATTGCATTAATGTTTGATTTGGTTTTTCGCCTTTTCCCAGCTACCCTCGGTGCTTAATGTCGGCCCGATTGAATTGATTGCTGCGTGTTGTCTGTGCGTCCCTGGGTTAGAGGTGGCAGCGTGCCAGTCACGAGCCCAATAAATGCTTCACTCCGGCCATTCGTCAATCGAAAAGTTGACTTTTGTCGATGTAAGAAGATTACCTATTGCTTTCATCACTAGTATGTGTTGAATTTATACAGACTATGAGTAAAGATATTATAATTTAATGTCACGTTAATGGAAGTTACCAAGAAAAGCATCGGCACTAGAGTAAACTAATTGACAATTGAAAAATACTTGTTAATAATAAGTTATATAATAACCATACAAAATAAGGTAATTAACTTATCTGTAAATTGAATACTTAAGCGTTTGTGGTGTCTAAAAATCTTTCAAAAACTTGCTCTGTAACCGAGGATAATATTAAAGTCTTAAAAGAAATCACGATGTTCATGAATTTTGTACATTTTCTATTCGCTTTTAAGAATCTTGCCGCTAGTTTCCAACACTTTTCTTGGAAATGGTTCAATTGAATCTCGGCATTGTTTCGCTTCAGCTGTCAGCATATCCCTAAGAGCCAAACAGAAAAAATATCCAAACATCCCCCATAGCCCCATTCCCAAGCGCAGCATTCAACCCCGACAAATGGTTGGAGGTCTCCTAATGTGTTAATGTGCTTTTTATGTTACAAATGAGTCAATTTTTATGATTTAAGGCCTGTGCTTGGCTGTTTGCCTCATCGGATTCGAGTTTTGATAACGGTTTGGCATTTTTCGTACATTGATTATCGTTAGCAAGCTTCGCACAGTGGGACAAGTCAGTTGAAAAGGGCTAAAATCATTGAATTCAGAACACAAAATTCTGGAGCAAGGAGTGCTACGAAAACCTTAAACGTATATGTGCCTTTACCTTAAAAACAACAAATAGTTTATGTTTAATTTTATTTCAGAAGAATATAAATTTATTACAGTTCATAGTAGCTATTTTTACCCACTGTTCTCCGCTCGGAAAAGTTTCTCCGCATTGCATACATATTTCATTCGAGCTGAATTATTGAATTATTTATAACATTTTATTGAATTTCTCCATTGCCACACATTATCCGCCGACATCTTTGGCATTGATTTGGGTCCTTAAATCGATATCACGACGGTAGGCAATTTAAATCTTTGCCCATGGACCTTGCGCACCATTTAATTCAATAAACTCACATTTTCCCAGCGTAATTAAATAAAGAGCACACAACTACAGGTCACCACCAAGGGAATCCTGCGTAGATAGGCCCAAGGATGTGAACATGCTTTATTAATTGCATTTATTAAAAAGATTTTCTTTATATTTCGTCAGAAACGTTAGGAATTCTTTTACCTGGCTAAGCTAACGAATACAGGCAGCCAGCTTTATTTTTCAACTAAGAATGAAATGCTTTACAGCTTGTGGAAATTTAAGGAACAAATAAAAATGTGTTCTTGTGAGTAAATTTTCTCGACATTTTATTTCCAAACTAAAAGTTACATTGTTACCAAATAAAATCTTCTTAGTACGCCAGTTTAAGTAGTTATTTTCACACATGTTGAAAGAAAGCCTTTTAACTTGCATATCTCAATTATCTTTTGCTCCGACTTAACACGAATCTTGAAACTGGAAGCCATCGGAGTGGAGCACCTGCAGCTGTTTAAATAAGCATTTATATAGAGATACCTTTCGGTGAGACTCCCATGCGTAGCTCTTTACCAAATAAAAATAGACAAGAAGCTGTAACTGTGTGTTAGCTCTTCTAGTTTCGCCAGCTATGTTGCAGTTACAGGCTGGCTGCAGAGAAAACGTCTTCTGTCAACACGGCGACAACTGTGCGAGGGTAAGGCAAAGAGCCGCAAGACTCGCGGGCCTCGATTGAGTCGTCCGGTAGATCGTCCCAGGAAACGGGGCTGCGCATGCGCACTCTTCGGCTTGCCGGGTTTCTGGTCTTCTGTTTGCCTTTCAATTACCCGGGGCAAACATTGCGGGTATTTGCCGCGGCTATTTAAATTTAACCAGCCGACGAAAGCCACCTTTGTGGCTGCTGGTTACGCCTGCGCGCCAGACAATTTGCTGGCTCAGAGCACTTGAAGTGCGATAAAAATAAACCGAGCACTTGAATTGCATTGACCGCCAGTCTAACGCAACACCAGATGGACAGGTGGACGGGTGGGGCTTTCGTGGTGGTCCAAATTGGCTTCGGAGGGATGTCTTAGGCAGCAGGAATCTTTTGTGTCGGCCACCTAGTTACGAGGACAATTCCTGCGCCAAACCCCCCGGCACCAGCAGCAGCTCAACAATTGCAAAATATGACAGCCATTAAACAAAAGTCACGCGCCAGCCGGAGCAACAATGGCCAAAGGAAACTCTTTGAGGGGTGGCGCCTCCGTCAAGATGCGACCACAGAAGATGACTTTGTCACAGTTATTGCGTCCCCGACAATAATGACTTCAGAAAGAATGAAAGAAAGAAGAACCGGCTTAAGGAACGGGGCAGAAGCGCCGGAGAATCAGCTGAAAGCCGACTTGCAACGCTGGGAAAGCAGCTGCCAAAAAGCAGCAAAAGTAAATGGGGAGAAAATGGAAAATGACATGCAGAGGACAGCTCTGGCTCAAGCGAAAGGAGGAAAAATAAAACAAGGAAAAGTACACAATACAAATGCAAGCCGCCAACACTTTAGCAGCCGACATACAACATTCAACAGACAACAGTGCGGATGCGGGACGTGAGGTGGCTGTGGAAAATGGCAGTGGGGGAGTTTTGCATTTTGTGTGCCATTGTGTCAAGTGGAAATTGCAAGGCGAAAACCTAGAAAGAATGGAGGAAAAATGGCAAACACGCAGAGCGGCGACGGCGGAAAGGATGACAATAAAAATGGCGACTGCGGCTCAGGCTAAAGGCGTAGCAACAACAGCAATATGGCGGTCACAGCAATAGGAACAGCAACAGCAGCAGCAGCAGCAGCAACAGCAATAAATGGAGATGTCGGCTTAAAGTTCAATGGAAAATATGAAAAGCAAAATGGCGACAGCAGCTTCTAGCAGTAGGGAGTAGGGAGCAGGAAGACGTTTGGGTCGACGTGAAGTCGGCCATTAGCGTTTTATGGCCGAAGGGAAAATCGATAGGCCACACACACAACACGAGCGCTCACCACACCAAGGCAGGCAGGCTCTTTGTGACGTGCAAGGGTTGAGGACAACCTCGACCGGAGCCCCCGCCTACCTCCTTTTGTTTTCACTTCAATCATAAAAGCATAACACAAAAGCCATTATGCTGGGGCTGAAGAGAAGACGACGTGCACAGAGGTTTCGCCTCCTTCTAATGTGGGTTACGATAGCAAGGAAGAGCGATAGGTAAAGGGGCGGATGCGGAGAGACAAAGGTATGCTTGCATAAATTTATGACATTCTTTAAAGTCCGTTAACCAAGTGGCTCAAAATCAAAGAGAACGACAGAGGCGATAATAAAAAATACAATTTCGTTATACGAACCTAATGTACTGCCACCCAAGAGCTCTATATTTGTGTTTTACCCGGGCCATAACATGCACGTGAACATTTTGAGTTTTATATCGATAGCCATCATCTTGATGTATCACAACAGGGCATAAAATCAATATTGTAATTTTAATTTTTCCATAAACAGGTTTTTCCATAAACAGGGAAACTTGTGTTAATACGATAATTAAACTAATCAGTGTTCTCCCATTGCGATGATCTGTCAGACTTCTGTTAAAGTTTCGAAGATCCTACATAATTTGATTCAAAATCCCTTTAAAACTGTCTATTATCATTAGAGGGAGGTATTTCACAATTAAAAGTATTCCTATATGAAAATGATAAGCTAAGTAGGTACTCGAATCGTTAAAATTCTTATATCTCTCACAATTTAAAGAGCTCTTTAATTTGAAAATCTTAAGCACTCTTCGCTACACACACACGCTCTTTAATATTACAATAAACTAACTAAATTATTTGTGTAACGCCAAAATTAAGCAGATTTGCAGCCCATTAGTTTAGATTCGCCCACAACTGCTGCTCATATCTCACTCCGTTTATTTTCCACCCAAAGGGATTCGCACTTTCATTGCGCATTTGACTTCCAGCTCAATTCAATGTCAATCTATCGCCGCCACCATTCCGCCTCAATTGCTCCCGCTCGGTGTGTAGGTGGCAACGAGCAATTAAAGCCAGCTGACGCTCATTTGAGGCTGAAAATTAATTTTTTAAAGGATTGCCCCTGCAGTCCTTTGACTGCAAGCTTACCAAAATATTTTGGCAACAGAGGAAAAAAGAATTTTTAATTAAAAACTCGGCAAAGCTTCGGATGTGGCCGCTGGCAGCCGCGAGGAGCGCCAGAAACCGAGAGGAGGCGTCATTGTTTTGGCAAGGGGTTGATTGGGCCAGGCGTCAAAAGTGGGGGGGATTGGTGGTGTTGCGGGGGCGGATGTGTAGCCGTCTTTATGACAATCGTAAAAAATAATTTTTAGTAGCTTACGAGCCGCTGGCAGAAGGAACTGTTGCCTTGGCATTTTAATTGCATCAAGTGCCATTAAAAACGCTGAAAGAAAGAATTGGAAATTAAATGGAAAATAAATAAGGACGAGGACGAGGGCGCCGAGGCGGAATGAGTGGGTCTGACAACCCTTAAGCGTCTTACACACATTCGGGGCACAAAATTGAAAACGCAAATATTTTACAAGCTTCGCATAAGTTTCTCACCCCCATTCGTTCAGGTGAAATAAACGAGGCAATGAGATATCTGAGTCGGAATCCCTGCGCAACCCTTCCCCCAATGGCAGGCTATTAGATGGGCTTTGGCTGGGCTGGGGGTAACATATGTTGAGGAGGTCGTCGTCGTCGCCGCCGGAAAAAGAAAATTTAAGCCGCTTACGTTTCGGTCCTCAAAGCAAAAGTTAAGTTGCCAAGAGGACAGCAGCCCAAGTTCTGAGACCGTGTCCCACTAGCTTCTGGGAATCTGCTTAACTTTTTGCTAGTATCTGCTCTAGGTGCAAACTTTAAATCCTCTTCTGCATAAATCTCAAACTCATTAGCGAGGAGCTGCGCAAAAAAAAAAACAGCAAGGGAAATTTAATATAGACTCCTGCGAGCGGCTTGAAAAGATCCCAAAAGAAATAAAATCATATAGACCTGGGCTCGAGGACGAAAAAGAGCGGAAAAGCTTCGAAAAGGGTCACCATAGACAAGAACGTTTTTATTGTGCTTAGCAAAACAAGCCAATTGAGGACCTCTTCCTGGGCCGAGCCAGAAACATATGCAAATTAGATTTTGCATAAAGCGAACCGAAATAAATTTAGGGGAACATAGGGACGAGGGCTCTCTGCGGCAGGGACAAATGTATATTGTTAGCGAATCTAAATAAGTAATGAGGAAGGAAGTGTCTACTGCATAGAAATGAAATAAGAGGAGAAATTACCATGTCTCTATGCATGCTATAATGTGGATCCAGAGCCACTCATCCATGGGGTGTGAAAGCGGGACAAAATAGGGATATGGAGAGTCCTCCGTTGAACTGAAAGATTTGGAGTTGAGAAAAAGGAAATTCGGGTGTCACTATACAAAAAATAAAGCACCTTAAATTATTTTATATAAATCTACTTATCTACAGAGAATGAAGTGTGAAATGTTAAATAAAACAAATGATCCACCTTACAGCTTCTTCTTTATATATGATAAAAGTGTTTGTTAGGTACCAAAAATATCAATTAACCCACATTTATTAAACAAGCATCTCTGCGAAATCCCCGCTACGTTATTATTTCACAAATTCATTGCTTTTTTCCTTAGAACTTCTTAATTAAACTAATTTAGCACGCAAAACTGGCGTTGATTATCTCTACAAATGTCGTTCATTTGCTTTCCATTTCCACACAGCCGAGAATTCCCAATCTTCGGCCCGTCCGTACTCGAAACAGTAACCCATTTATTTTCATAATTAACTTAATAAATGTGTGCGAGACCGTACACCGAACAGAGCAGTGAAAGCGCCATGAATTTTTATTAAAAGCGAGCGGAACTCCCCATTAGGGCAGGTCTGCCATCGAGGCGGACCCAGTTACCCATTGTATCGTGTATCTGGGTATCTTTGTATCCGAGTATCTGTGTATCTGCATCTCCGCACGCGTGTGCGCTTCGGCTCCAGTTTCCGGCGTCGCTGGGAGCATAAAGTAAACTAACACCCGACCGAGTTAGCGTGTGTCTCGGTGCAACATTACAGCCACTTAGTCGGGTTCGGGGCGAAGGGATGTGGGGCACGTAACATCCTTTGCTGCAGTTATGCGATAGCTGCAGACCTTTTATGGCATATTTTAGTGGCTTTGCCTAAAAAAAAAAAACTTGGCAAGGTGCTGCTGCGCTGCCTTCAGCTTGGGTTTGGTCACGGCTCAGAACCTGGAGCAGGTGCTACTGACCATAACACCCTAAAGTATGCGGCGGAAAGTATGCAATGGCAATGGCTGGGGTCCTGGCTGCCGGGCGCCGCTCCACAAAGTATTCAACAATTTGCTGTAAAACGAAACCACAGCACCCAGCAGGTAGAATAAAAACAGCATTTTCGCACGGCATATTTTGAACCGGCTTGGCGCCCTGCATACTCCACGAAATAGTTTTCGGATATTAAATGACGCGCTGTTATTCAGCTCGAGCTCGTTAGAGAGCCTGCGAAACGAAGCTAATGAAAGGATCTCCGCCATCCAGAGCTCAATGTAAAGTGATTCCAAGCGACACAAAAAGCAGCCAGCAGCGGAATATATATTTTATAAGAGCATCCTTAGCCTTTTAGGCGCTCGGCATTTCAAGTTAGAGCAAAATCCCAGGTGACCCATATGTCAACGGTAATAAACGGCAGGAGACATCATTAGAGTGAAAACTCGGTTATATAATACACTGCTGCCACTTCGATTACTTCAAAGTGCTTTCTGCTTTTAGTTTTATTTTTCCAATTACTTTTTTAGCCTTCAGATATTAAACATTTAATTATTAAATACTATAATGTTAGGTCTTTAAAGAGGAGTATACCTGGAACAATATTTTGTAAAACAATTTAAGAAATGTAACAATTTTTAGTATATTTACTTTATAAAACATACCACTAACTGGCAAAAATATATATATTTTAAAGTTTATATAAAGTTCAGAAGCTCTTCGGCTTGTTAACAGTACGGCGAAAATATATATATTTTAAAGTTTATATAAAGTTCAGAAGCTCTTCGGCTTGTTAACAGTACCTTTCGCCGAAAAAGTCAGGTTCCCCGCCTCCTACGTGGTCACATATCCCAGGGCACGACTCATTGGATTTATGACTACCAAATTGATATTAATGCTGAAAAACTCGACCCATTCCTGAATATATACAGATTCGCCGTGGAGGGCTATGGTGGAATTGGGATTGGGGCAAGGACACTGTGGCAGCTTGGCGTCGCTGAGCCTGCTTTGCATACAAGGGGAGATGCTTTCACTGCCTCGCAACGTCCTCGCCCTGTGCTGCTCTGTCCTGACTTGGAGCGTTGTAAACCGCGATTAACGTATAATAGCGTAAGAGGAACGGCGCAAAGTGGCTGCAAAAAATATGACGTACAAACACATATGTGGCAGGCAAATATAAGGAGGAAAGAATGCAGCTGAACCGAGCATACTGAATGTAGGTCACGCCAGGGATATGTGTGGAACCTGGTGCCCCCCCATTCCCAACGCTCTGTTATATGGTTAATGGATGTGTATACACTTACCGGAGCAACTTTGCGCAAAAGCGGAGAAGGTTTCAATTTAACAATTTAACAATTCGTGCCTTGCACTTGAGGGTATTGCAAGGTGTAACTGCGAACCTTAATTTATTAGATGCGATATGGTTGCTTTTACAAAATAAAACACAACAACAAAGTAGCCCTACTTAGCTATTAGTATGCAAGGTTACACAATTGAAAATGTCGCAATGCAGACGAAGTAACACTTTGAGTTTCTCCTAGTTAAGTTGAGTTGTTTGCACAGTGGCCAAAGCAGTCAATTTAGAGGGGTTAAATTTACAGAGGGAACTTATTTATTTTCCGACATAAAAAAAAGATCTTATTAATTTAACGACTTAACTTACTTTCCTTGCAGACTAAAGGTGGACAACAACGGAGGAGCCTGGTGTCCAAAGCACATGGTCTCGCGCGGTCTGACAGAATATCTGCAGATTGACCTGCTGCAGGTGCATCTGGTCAGTGCCGTTCGCACCCAGGGTCGCTTCGGCAAAGGTCAGGGACAGGAGTACACCGAGGCCTATGTCCTCGACTACTGGAGGCCGGGCTTTGAGAAGTGGATACGTTGGAAGAGCAATCAAGGCAAAGAGGTGAGAAGAAAGATGCAGATACAACTTATTATTGAAGCGGCAAGAATTAAAGAATATTTGCTTTGCTATCTAAGCTCTTTTCTATTGGCTAGGTTTACTAGATAAATATTTCATAAAATGCATCGACCTGTCCCCTTTCCACAAAGCTTAATCCGATACATTCTGCGCTCAGCCCATTCACACATTAATCACGACCAGGCCAGGCCTAGCAGATACCAATCTAAATAGCCCCGGGTTCCAGGTTTTGGGTGGGGGGGGGACAAGATCAGAAAGATATTACAACTTTTAGCCACACAATTTAGGTGCGAATTATCTTTGGAGGGAGACAGAGAAAGAGTCGAAAATTGCGTAGGTGTCGGAGCCGGGAAGAAACGCAAACTGAACCCCAACACGAGGCCGTTCCATCGATTTATTGTGAGCAAGCAATGGAAAATCAATTTTAACGCTTTTGTTTTTATTTTTTTGCCACCTACACATGCCCGCACAGCCCCCATTTATAATTCCTCCCGCCTCCTCTCGTTGCAGATACTCCCCGCCAATACGAACACCTATAGCGAGGTGGAGAACGTGCTGCAGCCCAGCGTCTTTGCGTCGAAGGTGCGCATCTATCCCTACAGCCAGTACGATCGTACCGTGTGTTTGCGCGCCGAGATCGTCGGCTGTGCCTGGGAAGGTAGGTGTCCCCCCCGTTCCTCCTCACTGCAAGTTATATCCAAGATTGCCGATCTTCTCCCTGCCCGGGACCCCTGACCCCCACACATCCGCCAATCGCACTTGTTAGTGGCTTTAGGAGGCCAAAAACAGACACCTCTACAGCGGCAAACGACCCAGTAAATTGCTTTAAAAGAAAGTCGGCGAACATTATATTCGAGTTGTTTGGGTTTCAAATTGCTGAAATTAGGAATATTTTTGGATGTGCAAAGACTTCCTTAAAAAAAGATATCAAAACATATTTTTAACATATTAATATTAATTTTAAATGTAGTTAAGGACTGAATCAAATAACTGCAAAATCTAGTTTTATTTTTACAACAGAAAAAAATGTCGCTTAGCTTTTCAAAGAGCACTCAAAATATGTGCAGGCATGCAACGAACTCTGCGACCGGTTCTGATATGTGTATATACTTTATTTTTTTGCTAGTTTCTTTTATTTTTTTATTTTTTTCCAAATACCACGCTCTTTGCCCCAGCTATGAGCTGGTTGAGTACTCAATTTACAGTGAAGTGCCTTATATCATATGACACTTGATTCGCTTCGGGCTCGGATTCGATGCCAGTCGTAAAATATACTTATAATTACAAAGCCTACATTTACCCAGAGAAATAATGTTCCTTAGGATGTTTTTTACCTTAAATAAAACATTTCAAACCGCATTAAAAAGAATGTAATGTAAAGCTTTTAAAGGAGAAGGTGTACTTTGAATTAGCAAACAAAAAAGATAGATATAGAATATAAATAAAGTATAATTGTTTTCTGTGTAGAAATGTAGACATCATAAACACCGCCCTGTATGACACACAATCCTCTTAGCCTTGCGCTTAATATCTTCTTTATCTGTAACCCACTCCCATTTGCAGAGGGAGTCGTATCTTACAGCATTCCCAAAGGCATGCAGCGGGGCATGGAAATCGATCTGTCGGACAAAACCTTTGATGGCCACGAGGAGGGCGATCGTTTTGTGAACGGATTGGGTCAACTTGTGGATGGCCAGCGGGGCCAGGATAACTTTCGCACCGATATCAGTGGATTTGGCAAAGGTGAGGCCACTTTAACATATTCCTATAACATCAACTATAATGAAATTATAATAATATCTTAATACCCTCCCAATTTCTTTGCAGGCTACGAATGGATTGGCTGGCGTAATGATACTTTGCTGGGACGGCCCGTGGAAATCACCTTCGAGTTTGAGACTGTTCGAAATTTCAGCGCTGTCATCATTCACACCAACAACATGTTCTCCAAAGACGTTCAGGTGAATTAATAGATATTTAAAAGAATTTTCATGGACTTATCCTTCGCGTGATCGAGGCACAGAAAAATATCTCTTTATATGCCCGCCAACAATAAATAATATAAACACAGAATGCGCAATGTTTGGAAATCGTAAAAACCAACAACTGCTCGGGGGTGGGGCTCTACGACCGCGGACCGGGATCCCTGGCCAGACAGACTGGCGGCAAACTGAGCAAATAAATGCTAAACAGCTCCGGCCACTTCCAACCAGCGCAATAATAAAATAAAATCGACAGAACGAGCGCTTTTTATAAACAAACCAAATACGAAATCGAACCTAAACAAACTGCAATTGATATGGCGACGCGAGAGCTCGTGGTTCCCGACTCAGGTGGCACTTCAGCCCGGCGGTTCCGCCCAGGAGTAGATACATATAAGTGCATATATATTGGGGGGAGATCGGGTGGTCGGTCGGAGGGTCGGGCTTGGGTGCTGCCATTATCGAGTCAATTACCTTACTTGTGGTGGTCTTTATCGAAAGTAAACAACCATTCGAGCCGATATGTATATATAACAACTTACACATGTACATAAGGCTGGGTCTCCCTACGGATTCGTATAAAAAATGTTTGTTTATTCTTTAAGTATAGCCCTCACAGACCACAACCCAACAGTTCTCCCGAGCTGATGCAGCACAAAACCAATTTTCAAGTCCATCGACCCAAATTATTGAGGCAATGTGTTAACATTCGAAGTCATTCAGAGTTATTGGCCCAATGACAGATAAGAATGGGGAATTTTAATTATATGCTCATTGGACTTGAATATAATTAATCAAATTTTAAATGGAATCCTGAAAACATCAATAAATAGCATACCCTTATAGCTTACTTAAAGAACTAAGGAAAAAGATCTTCTTGAAACCACATTTTTTCTTTAGATCTTTAATTATTTTTACTAGCTCGATGTACTCTGGCCATGTCATAAATTTGTTGTAAATTTCTTCTATTGACTTTTGTAAGTATTGCCTGACAGTTTAATAATTCTCTATGAACCCATGGTTGATGTTATCGGCAAGATAAGGCTGAGTTTCGACCGAGAGCTATTGAATTTGTGAAAGTAATATATGAGTAGTCGTACCTTTCCGCTACGACAATAGGCTTGTCAAATTTGTGTCAAATTAATCAGTGTGTTCAGCTATCACAGCTGATAAATATATATAGGTCGCTGCTTGTTGTCACTATCCATAAAGTTGTTGGGATCAAAGCGCACCGATGTTTCGATAAAAGGAAAACACTTTCATCAGGAAATCATATTTGGTTCGGGGCTTAATTAATAATGCTAAATTAATTGCACTATCAAGTTTCTAATCAATATAAACACAATTCAAAGCCAAAACACATTGACAATACCGCAAACTTCTTAATAATTAAGAGAACCACAGGTATTTGTCTGTTGTAAGGATCAAGTTAAAGAGTGTCTCGACCTCATAACACCCAGAGATGAACTTGTAATGAAACTATTGCATACATTCGTACTAGCTCAATATACCCCTTTAATCTCCTAGTCCCAGCTCTAAAACTGGAGGTAGGGAGGACTGGCGAGAGATATGTATAAAGCCACAGACAAACAAGAATTGCAGGTGAGAGTGCCTTGGAGCCAGGTAGAGGCCACCCGCGTGTCATAATTAAAGCGCAATTAGCATAATTTTGAGGCTTATCAATGCATCATAAGTGGCACTTTGAGTATTTACGGCACGACCGCAAAGTGGCCTCGCCTCTGGTCCACAGAGCCTCTCTAAGTAATTTTATGACTTATGAGGCATTTGGTAACGAAGCTCCGGGAAAGCAAATGGTAATGAAAAGTCATAAAAATCAGAATTATAGCAAGCGACGACACTGAGCCTCGACGTCAGTAAGATGCTGCCTCTGTAAATTATGGGCCGTTGGTCCGAGATTCCATTAAGGCGGATGCTGAGGGTTCATGAGCCTCCACAGCATCCTGCTCCATTCCACACCTCCGCTCCGAATGTCGGCAACAAATCAAAGTCTGAGCAAATTTGTGGTAATTGAAATTTTATGTGCCGTTTGCGAAGCTGCTGCCAATGGCTTGTGGACTTTGGTTAATTAGAGATCTGCAGAGAGCCTGAGAAAGCGATGTGAAAACAGGGAAATTTTCTAAATGAAAAGAGATCGAAAACCGCTAGTTTATAATGCTGTTAAAGATTTATTATGAACCGAAAATGTATAATATTTTAATTTGCTTAAAATACCATTTCATGAAAAGTATTCTTAAATTGTATGTATAAATATATCACTTTAAATTAATTAAATGTATTTCCTTTCATTTCCAGTTTCTATTTAATCTAAATTAGTTATTTTTGAAATAGTTAAACTTCTTATAACGACAATTGTTCTTTGATTTGATTGACTATTCTAAATTATTACAAATCACTTTCAAGACATTGTCATTCGATTGTTGGCTTAACCCATGCCCAAGTCTGTCTTTTATAACTTTTGGCTCTTACAAAGTCCACAAACTCGGCCATTAACACCTTCGACCGACAACTCATTAGCTCCATTCGAACTGCCAACTGCAGCTCAGACAACACTTACACATCCGGTTGGCCCCAAAAAGAGTATTGCCTGACCAAGTTGAATTTATTTCAAGCCACTTCCGTGCTCCACCCATAAGTGAACTGAGAACCCAAAATTGGTAGCAACGACAAACTAACGCCGCATAAAATTAACAAGAAGAGGGTGGACAAAAGAATTCAATATTTAATAAAGACTTTTGGTTACTCTATTATTTTCACTATCATTAATCCTTTGAAACGTGAACTAAAGTTGGTATATTTCTTGATGCCTTAATATAAGATTAAACACCAAACTGCTCCCATTTAGTTGTAATATATTTAGTATATTTATTAGAGATGTTTTGTTGTATCAACAGAGTTTTTAAGCTACCTTTTTCAGTTGGCCAACAGTAGCATAGTGTCCCCAAAGTTGCCGCAAATCGTAAAATATAAAGTATGTGTGATTACTTTAATTACTATGCCGCTCACACCTTCTGTGTGCACAGGCCAACGGGCAGACATACACCTACTATGTGACTGCCAACGGGTACTCATCCGCCGTCTCCCTCCGCTACTGTCGTTGCAGGTGTTTGTCCACGCCAAGGTGTTCTTCAGCATCGGCGGCCGCCAGTTCGCCGGGGAGCCCGTGCAGTTCTCGTACATGCCCGACCAGGTGCTGGATCATGCACGCGACGTGACAATCAAATTACATCATCGCCTGGGGCGCTACCTGCAGTTGCATTTGTACTTTGCCGCCCGCTGGATGATGCTCAGCGAGATTACGTTTATATCAGGTAAGCGCCACCCTCGCCCTCGGCTCAACCTCGAGGCCCCTCAGTCCCCCTGATGCTGGTGCTTAAATTGTTTTATTAAAAAATGTAAAGTTCGCACGCAAAAGGGAGCACAGTATGAAAGGGTTAACTGGGTTGCCAGTTGTAAGCCACCCAATCAGGAGGTGCCCTTACAGCATCTAATTAAGGTAAATAGGGCGTAGTCCTGAAAGAAAAGGGACACTGAATGCAACACTTAGAATATAGTATAGTAATTTCCCCAGCTGCTAATGTTATGATTGTTTTACGTAATTATGTTATTATAAGACTTAGATAACCCATCAAGCTGTTTCTATTCTATAACACGTGCTAAGTTTAACCCAATACATACAATATTAACCCATTCAAAGCATTCATCCTGGCTGCAAGGACAACTGCCGGTGGCAAACTCCTCAAACATAAACTGCAACAACTGCAGCTGCAACATGAACAACTTTGAGCAATTGAAAATTCCCACTGACACTAAAATTCGTTGCGCATTTCATTAAAAAAGAGCTTCCAGACCCGAGTCGACCCGCAAAATATATTACCAGCTGAGGGGCGAGTGTGTGGGCTGCATGGACCCATTTGCGCTTAACTCACCCATGAGCACCAGGAGCCAGCAGCTTTGTTTTCCCTGCCGTGTGCAATTGTGCATAGAGTGATACAAAGGGCAGGACAGGGAAGGGCAGCGAATGGAGTTAAGGGTAAGGCATTTGCTGCAACTGCTCGACTGCCACTGCAACGTGGCAGAGGAAACGGAAGTGCTGGCACACACACACACACACACACACTGGCACTCGCTCGCTCGCAGGAGCAGGGGATCCGGGATCTGATCCGGCAGCATATGCTCCAGTGGCAACTCAACTGGGCCGGGCCAAGGCACTGGGATATTGTGAAAATTAAATGAGCTGCATTACTTTTGTGCATTTGAAATTTGCAACTCAATGAGTCGAGTCGATTCGAGTCTCGGGCTCCTGGTTGGAAAGGCTTGAAAGGATCTGGGGGCTGTGCTTTCTTGCTTTTCGTCGCCATCAGCTTCCTTTTTCTCACGTAGAACAATGGAACTACATAGAAACGTTTATACTTTCTATTGATCTCGGTAGATTATTAATTAAAATAATACTTAATATTATTATATAAAAACCTCAGTTTAATTTAAAAATCATTAGATTTATTGGTATCCGTTTATCATACTTGTCAATAAATATTTAACAAAATGATCAATGAATTTTGTGCTACTCCCGTTAAAGATAGAGTATTGCCAATTTGCCCAGCCTCATTTGTGAGTCTCTGCTGTGTTTGTGCCATTTGCCATTGCCGCTGGCTAAGTCTTCCTTACAGATTTGTTTTCCGCTTTCATCTCGTAAAGCCTTCTGTTGCCATTCCGATCTTATAATCGCACTTTTTCCCATCTTGCTTTGAATACAGCAGTATATTTAAGCCCGGCAAGAGCTCTTGTCCTTATAAATCAATAACATTGCAATATATTTCCCCATACCGAGCTGACTGTTTGTGCTCCTGGCTTTCGGATCTCGATGCATCCAGTTCGGTGCTCAGTCGACCGTTCAGTCCCTCATTCACTCGCTGCCTGCATACAAATTCATCTCAATAACTCCGCCACTGCTCTCCTTTAAATCCTTGTGCAATTCGCCCGCTTAATCCTTTCTAATTGAAAATCGCTTTGTGTGCAGTCGTGTGCAAGAGTTTTGTGTGTCACAACGGCAGCAGATGCAGATGCAGATGCAGATGCAGATGCATATGTAGATGTATCTGGGGCCACGGAAGCCACCCTGCTCCCTGCTCCCTCCCTCCGCTGGCCTTGGAAGCATTTGAGTTACCAATTCGATTCGTAATTTGCTTAATGGCAGCAGAAGAAGTGCACTAACATTGAGATCCCGTTGAGTGGCAAATGTATGGCTCGGATTAAAGCCAAGGGCACGCTCCTCGGGGAATCGAGGCCACGTCATTAGCGACAGACACTCTGCCGAGTACATGCTATATGTAATTTGCCAAGACCTACCATTAACATTTTCTTGGTGGCACATTAACATATTCACGCCCCGGTTCCCCCAACATATGACGCTGCCGGAACGCTGCAGCTATCTGGCCAGGACGAGCGGACAAGGCGTTGCCCCGCCGCTATTTGCATAGCAAATTCAAACACACAAAAGTAAACGAAAAACAAAACTTTGTTGCCAAAGAAAATAGACAGAGGACCCAGAAAAAAAAACAGCAAGCGCAAAATCAATGCCAAGAGCTGTAAAAATTTGCATTTCCCTCAAGAGTTTTTAAACGCTTTTTTTTCGACTTTTCCCAAATTTATACAAAATTGTCCGTTTTTGTTTTTAAATATCCAACGAGGAGGGTTCAACAAACGCTCGAGGCGGAAGTGCAGTCGGTCAAGGAGGGGGCGTCCAGGGAAAAGGATATAAAATGGATAAAAAAAAAAGGAGCGTAGTCAACAGTCCGATGGGTAAACATTTCTGGATATCGCTCCGGTTGCTGTTGTTGTTTCTGTCGCCTTTCGTTATTGACGACTGTCTGGGCATTGGATGGGTTTACGTTTTATGTTTTCTGTTTTTGTCTGCGTCGGGAGCGAAATGTCAACACCGACGGCGGAAGGGGGCAAACACAATTGCCGGCATTCGCTCCAACGCCTTTAAGTAAAGTTGCACCCGAAAGTGTGCAGCACTAATTGGCACTCGGCGGGCTGCCCGCTCCAGAGTTTCCTCATTTTCCTGGACTTTTTCTTCCCTATCTGCGGCCCCATTGTCACTCACCGTCTGGGCGGTGATATGACACGGCGAGCTCGGCCATTCATCATCATAATAATCCCTCTCCTCTCCTCTCCTCCGCTCCGCTGCTCCGGCTGCACAGCTGCCAGCTCCCCCTAATTGCTCGCAGGAGCCATTAGCCGGAGCAGTTTATCAAGGCGGGCAGCTGTCACCCAGCAGTCCTGCCCCCGCCTTGGGGGGACGTCCCACTCACCTTGCAAGTACACATAAGAGCGGAAAAGGATTACCAATATCGGGCATTAATTAGTCATTTCTGAATGGATGGAAAGTCAAGCAGTGATTGTGGGAGGTTTTATTCAAGAGAAGTGGGCTGCCCAGGATATATTCTAAATATTCTAAATATTAGATACATTAAATTTATATTATAAGCGAGGATTTATGTATCTTAAACATAAAATATGTTTAAAATTAAATAAATATATTTAGCATTACATCAAATATTATTATAATTAGACAAGATATTTGGTATATGATGAAACACCAATTGCATACTTTTAGATGCTTTAATATAATCACATCTTGCGGGTGAATATCGTAAAATTTCCACAGCAAACAAGGATTCCAATTATGAAATTAATATTAAAATAATATTAAATAAACCCTGATTGTGGAAATGAAACACTACTTTTCACTTGCTACTCAATCTAAACAGTATTTCCATCCCTTAAAGTCAACCGAAAATCGCGAGTGCACTTTTCCCACCAACACCTGTTCTGCTCTTTCTATCTTCCAGTGCCTGTGCTTGGCAACTTCACGGACGAGGAGGTGCTAGGTGCTCCGCCTCAAAACGGCGCCAGACAGCCGGACACCTCGGAGTATCCGCTGCAGCGAGATGAAGTCGGACGAGCGGTGAGCAGCGGAGGCGAACGGAGCCAGCACACCACACAAGGTGAGTGGATCGATCTCTGCCATAGGGACAAACAATAAATAAGCTGGTTTTAAAATTTAATCCTGTGCTAGTTTACATCTTAATACAAACCATAGTTTATTTTGATAAGAATACCCTGAAAATTATATTTTAAATTAATGTAAATTATTATATATTTTTATGGCTTTTCTTGTTTCATTTTAATGATAAAGTAATGATATAGTTTTCAAAACCTTAAATATTCAACAAGTCCAGAATTAATTAAAGTTTCTACTGAGTCATATCCACCACAAACTACATGTGGGAGTCAGCAAGCAGAAGCGAAACCTCCTGTAGCTTCCGTGCAAAAACGCAGCTTGATTAGCTCCTCCGGGGAGTAATCATTCGCGTTTGGGATCCGTAAACAAAGGTTTCGCTGTGGCAATTGAAAAATCAGACAATAAACCATAGCCACAGTACAGACGCCCCACAGAAATAGCTATTTACATAAAGCATTTTTAGCTTGCTGCAAGTGCTTTATAAGGGGAAAAGAAAAACAAATATCCGGACTTTTCATTACTCTAGCTCTTCCTTTTCTCTCCTCTTTCTCCCATAGTTATCTCGCCGAGGCCCATCGACCATCAGGAACCGGAAACGGGCTTCGTGGGCGTCATAATCACGGTGCTGGCCACAATTATAATGCTGCTGGTCGCCATTATACTGCTGATAGTAGCCCGTAACAAGCGCGCCCGGGGCCGGGGCAACGTTTTGGACGCGTTTCAGCACAATTTCAATCCGGACACGCTCGGCGGCGTTGATAAGCGACTCAACGGCAACGGTGTCCTGAAGGTAAGCGCTCTCCTGCTCCCTGCTCCCAGAAACGACCCGACCCCGACCCGAGGGTCTGTTAATGCATTCCGCCTAACCCACCGGGTAACGAAACATGCAAAGTGCATAACAGTGCCCGCCGGCATCCTCTGGCGGGGTCAGATCCACCCTTCAACCACCCAGAATGCATGTCAAACAGCATCGGGGCCAGCTACAGCTGGAGCAAAAAAAGAGATTGGGCTGAAAGTAACCAGCCCACAGAAGCTCTAACGCAGGGCATATTCCAGAAATCATGATTAAAAACTGTAGAGCCGGACTGTAGTGCGGAATGCAAAAAACACCAAAAGACACCAGCTACCCAGACTTTTTTCACTATATGCTGTCACTTTTTTCCCCAGGTGGTCACAACAATGGATGACAATGAGTCGTCCATTGACAAGAACAGTCTGTACCATGAGCCCTTCAACGTGAACATGTACACCAGTGCGGCCAGTGCCTGTTCCATGAATGACCTGCAGCGTCAGCATGTATCGCCGGAATATACAGGTGAGTCTAGCGAGGCACAGTGGCCCAAGGGCAGTAAAGTAGCTAATGAAATTTAACCTGGAAATGAATGACTGATAATGTAAAAATCAAACATTGTAGCCAAAGAAAGGAAAATTAATTAAGCTTTGAAATCCTATTAAAGAAATTCTAAAACTCTAGCAAGATTTTGTAACACCCCCATATTCCAATGTATAAAATTGAACACTCTGATACCACTGTGCTGTGTACGAGTGCCCCAGTGTACTGAACCCGGAGATGACGCTGGCATGGAGTAGAGATGCACCTATGACAATGATGTGTGGGCCTTTGCCATCAGCCATAAAACTGCGCTTGCAGCTCGACACTTGACTACTCCCCGCTCGGCCCCCTTGCCCAGCTGCTGGTGTCGCTCTTGATGAGTTTGATGTTTTGCGTCCTGCCAGTGACAGGACATGCAAATGCTCCTGCAGGCACAGCGGCAGCGGGGCCAGCTACGAACCCAGAGAGCAATGCTTAATTTAGCGCACAACATGGATCCGTAGCCTAGGTGGTGCGGCGTTTACAGGGAGCAAGGGCTTCAGGACCGAAAAAACTGGACAGGGATAAAAAAAAAACGGGTCGGAAGAGCGCGATGCTAGCACCGCAGGACATAATTTTGAATTGCTGAGTCAGGCGGTTTTCGGAATATCTGACGTGACTATAGGTTGGGTTTACTTCGAATGGAGATAAGAGCAGATCCTTCGGGATGTGGGCTTTACCAGAAGCTGATGTTAGTTTAAGGACCTGTTTGACTGTTTGACATTATATTTCACTTTTTAATATCCATCTAGTTATTAAATTGTTGTAGGTTTTTACATTGTTTTTTATGACAAAAACATACAATGCAATAAAACTTCTTTAAGATTTTTTAACTTAAATTAACAAAATCTTTGTTCAATTTTAAAAACTATAATAATTCTATACGAATATGGTTTCCTTGTGACTTCAGTGATTACATAGCCCGGATTGCCGCCCGGTGCCAAGAGTATTAACAGTTCATCTACCATGTAGACTCTTTTTTTCGGACACACTTTTTTGTGTGCTCGGTTTTAATTGCCACACAGACATAGAACTGCAGTTAGGAGTTACGACCGCCGCTCCGTAAATTGTAATGAATTCTAATACTCCTGCGTGTCCGCAGAGGAGGGGCCCAAGGCATGTTACAAATTTTTTGGTCTGCGGACTTCGGCCCTTGTGAGGGCTGAGATGACTTGCAGCACATAAAATGGCCCTGTATGCAGTCCCCATTGTTCCGAGGACATTCCCGTTAGATCCCTGGCATCCCCCTCGTCATCTGGGCCATGTATCCACATGCCAGCCGGAGTCTTCGTCTGCGGCACAGCTCATAAGCGTTTATGGCACGCCTTTCATGCGCTTGAGTCATTTGCCAAAAAGTTTTCTGATGTTGCCTCTGGGTGCATTTTATAACTGGGCAGCAAATATTTGTCATAGTGGCCGCTCCGCTCTGCCCTGCTCTGTCGAAGGGTCTGGGACTGTGACTCTGTCTGCCTGGTTACTACAATAATTTAATTTGGCTCAAATAAGTTATGTTGTTGGCTGCCGGCTCAGCTCGGGTCGTCACAGTCTCGCGCGCATCGCACGCGCCAAATTGAGTGCTTCAAACTTCTTGTCGACGGCAAAACTTTCCCAACGGGCACAGCTCAAATCGACTAGACTTACTCAAATTAAAGTCTATTTTTGAAGTCAACTGCCAATTTGCACTGCCTAGGATAGCACACGAGAGGCAAGGGCTGGGAAAAGAAAGCCACGACTTAATAACATTGCATGCAAATAAACATGGCAATGAGAGCGAGCGTGAGGCCAGGCCCAAAAGTCGTTTAAAAGCAGGTCGCCCATAGTCACAGTCATCCATATACCCAGTTTATGCGCACAACTCCATGAATTCTTAAAGACGTAATGTCAAAATGCAGTCAAGTTGCTGCGACACAGAAGAATGTCAGAAAAGAAAATTGTCATTTTCTGGCATTTCATTATATAAATGTATAAAGTGGGCATCGCATAAACGCCGTGTCAGCCCAAATCCAATTTATGGATGGGTTGCAATGGCTTCATTTGTGCTGCATTGGAGAAGCAACTATGCTTAAGCAGAATGAACTGTTGGAACCACCTGGCTATAACTTGAGAAGGAGTGCAGGATACTCTAGGATACAGCCGCTCTTTGAGTTTCCGTTTGCTTTCCTAGAAAATTGTTTGTGTTTTCTGTTTTGATTATTGGATTATCGACTTGGGCTTTTACTGTTATTAAAGAATACAAGATTATCGAACTCTATCGCTGTGAAATTCCTTAAAAATATAATCAAAAATATTTTTCAAAAAATTTTTAATTACAAAAATCTCGAGAGCTGCTAACAAACACTTTAAATATAATAATAATAATAATAATAACTGCAATTAAAAGAAATTAAATTTTTTAAATATTTTGATTTCTTTGAAAATATGTAAAAACATATTTTTGAGCTCAAAAACCTTTATTCAAAACCCCACATTCATAGAGAAAATCACATAGAACCCATGGAGTACTGTGAAAATTTCTGTAAATTCCTACAAATTGAAAATGTAAGGCCGCAAAACTTCAGTGCAACTTCAAAACTGAGGGCACTGATTGCTCAACTACACGACATTCCTATAGACCGAAAGCATACACACACACACACCGCCTCGCAGGGACACACACCACTGCACATCCAGAGGAAACTTGCATACGAATTTCGCTCGTTGGTCGAAAAGTTTTGTCATTAACGTTCGCCGAGTGTCTGGCTCCGACTCTTACATTATGTCTTTCTAGTACTTTTTGGACGGAACGAATGCAAAAATGACAGCCAAGCCAAAACGAAAGCAGACTGACAATGGCAACGGAACACACACTGGCACACAAACTAAATAATATTATTACAACAATAAAATTAAAAGTTCCCCGTCGCTGGGGCTCTTACTTGCGAGGGAGACGGCAAGTTGCAATTAATTTCATTTAGTTTTTTGCCACACGCCATTTTTCCCGCCCCAAGGCTCGAGCTCTCATCTCCTCGAACGCTCTGCCACGTCGCTCCTTCTCTTTTGACTAAATGGGAAAAGTTTAAAGTTTAAGGCAGAAAAGTCCTGGACAAGACAAATGAAAACCAGGGGAAGCCCAGGCGAGATAAATGCTTCGCCAGCAAAAGTGGCGAGTGCAGAGATCCCCGAAATGTAGTAGCAGAGGAATACCAACGCATATTGCAATTGATTGTGGTGCATCTGTACCCTGGGCATGTGTGCGGAGGAAGTGGAACGAGTCCTGCCGCCGGGGATATCCTGATTTCAAGGACCACTTAGTTTTGATATACTTCTTGACGGTGGCTGCTGGACTTTAAAGAAAAGCTATTATTCTAAACAAAAACTATTTATTTGAGAGTTAGCAATTTAATCTCAATTCAATAACATCTTATTGCAACTTGTTGGAATTTCGTGGCTGTTAAAAAATTAACATAATTGTTTTGGGATATACATTTTGTTAGTAATCTTTGCCTAAAGGTATTTAGTGATTTGAACATTTCATTTCTAGAATACTTAACCCTTGGGATCTTTCTGGTTATAAATAAATACTTTACAGGCGAAATAAAGCTTATATATATACATAGGTAGTGTGATATATATCGACCGCTCAGACCCCAAAGGATTATTATTCGTATTTTATGCCAGCTTGAGGAAAAGTTCAAAATGTTTCTTAAATTTTCACAATGCAATTTGTATAGCTCGGTGGCTGGGAGGAACTTTTAGTCTGGTGCTTAAAAAAGTTTTATTGTTTAGTGCGGTTAAGTTTGCACTGGCTGTTGGCATTCCTTCCATTTTTACGGTCTAAAATTAACACTCTCTCACTACTCCCCCCTCGTCTCCTTGCAGATGTGCCGGACATTGTGTGCCAGGACTATGCGGTGCCTCACATGCAGCAGCTACTGCCCAATCCTCCTGCCACTGGGGCCGGGTGTGGCCTAGGATTGGGAGCTGGCACTGGGGGGGTAATGGCGCCGCCGGGTGCCGAGGTTGTTATTGCCGCTGGCAACGTAACCACCAGCGCACGCAATTCCCTCAATGCTGCCACACTGCCGCTGCCCCCGCCGCCCGTTCCACCGCCGCCGGAGAAATATTACGCAGCCACACCAATTTGCAGCAAGTCCGTGCCGCCACCGGGCTCCCAAAGCAGCGGATCCCTCAGTCTCAGTGTATCGACCACGGCGGCGACCACGCCCACACCTACTGGCGGGGGTGGAGGAGGCCTCGGCAGTGGGGGAAAACCGCATCATTACAATTTGGATATGAGCGCTAATTTCGCCGACATTAACGAAGAGCAGGCCAATTGCCAAGTGCAGGAGTTTCCGCGTCAGTCGCTGGTCATCGTCGAGAAGCTGGGCTCCGGCGTATTCGGCGAGCTGCATTTGTGCGAAACGAATGTGCTGAAGTGAGTACAGAACCCAGCAAACAGACCACACTCCACACACCACTTCTCATTGCCCCCAATCCTTTCCATCCGCGAATTGCAAGAATCCTAAAATGGTTGAAAAAATAGTTAGCCCGTAAAATCCAACTCCTGTGTAGCAGAGATATTTACAAGCTGCTCTGCAGGATCATATACACAGAGTGTAGCAGAAATTTACTTTAATACTGCTTTTTAAATTATTTGTTTATTTTATTTTTATTGTTGTTTATTTAATATTGGGCTGTCATTGAAACTAACTTAAATATTAAACCCCAATTAAAATTCATAGTTATATTATTAAAATAAATACAACCCCATAATGTTCTAGGAAACCAAGTTAGAACCATTCGACATGAATTGTTAGATTAATACCACTTGATTTCTAAGAAAAGAATCAATAATAGCGACATTAATTGTGTCTGAACCTTTGAGGTTAATGTATTTTCTTTGAATCCCATTACTTTTATGTGGGCCTTCTCCATGCCTTTATCAATTAAAACATATGCCCATGACAATAGCTCCAGTCCAGTCTTTGCACACCGACGCGTCGGTTTCCAAGCGCAAAAATCAATTAGACTCAAGCTTCGAACAATGTCGTCATGGCAGGCCAATATTCTGCTCCTGGCACATTTTAATATGCAACGTAACAATTCGATTTGCCTGCTTGCTTTAATAGTTTTGCGGTTCGAAAGCCGCAAAACGTATTACGTATACGTAATATTGCCCATGCAGGCACTCGGGCAGCAGCCAAAGTCTGCCCGAGGAGGTGGCAGTGTGGCAGGGCGTAGGAGTGCCATGGAGGGAATTCTCTGCAGCGGCAGCAAAAACCAGCAGGGAAACCTCCGAGGCCCAGGCAGATGTATGCAAAATAATTAACACACACACACACAGAGAGACAGAGTGCGGCCTGCATATAGAGAGTGAGGCGAACTTCAATATGGAATAGGGAATTTTGTGGCAGGCAACTTGGAGTGCCCGATTCCGCCTCCCAGGGCCTGGCAGTCTGATAAAATATTAATAGACAGGCGGATAGACAGTTATCAGACAACAGATGGACTTTATTGTCGGCCACCGTAGATGGAAATGATAATAGACGTGGCAGAGTTGAAAATCAAAGCCATTTTACGCACCGGACGAAGGGAAAATGAAAACATTTCCCCGAGGCACTCAGCCATATGGTCACAGTGGGTACCACCTAACAGCGACGAGTTAAGACAAGGTCCTGGAATATCTATATGAAAAATCTATTGGAGCTTGCGATGAACTAGGATCTTCAACTTTGCCTATAATTTTTGAGGATATATGTTTATGGCATCATCTAGTAACTCTACAAAAAAGGGTTTAGACCTTTTGTTATGCTTAGAACTATGATCCAGTCTTTGGTATAACTTTTGGGAATACTCCCAGAGACCCGGATTACTTTTTCAATATTAAAACCTATCAAAACCTTATTTAAAAAATATTTTTCATATTGTTCAAACGACAGGATAACGGCCCCAAATGTCAGACACACAGAGACAAATGACGGACAAAGGCAAGGGAAGGAGCTAAACTGAAGCAAATGCGGACAAAAGTAAATCAATCAATCCTGAAATTAACTAATTGCGTAAAACAATATTTATGAATAATTAATGAGCTCATAATGCGAACGGGGAAGAGGCAGGGCGAGAGCTTAGTGGTTTGGTTATCTTTTAAGCATTAGAGAGCGCCCAGCCAATAATCCCTCCCCATTAGGGGGTATCCCCACCTCTGTGTTTGCGGTTGAAAGCTTTGAAACTATGAATACTAGCTGACAAGTTTATGTAAAATTCAATGAATATGTAATTACCCCACAGACACCCACACGCGCACAAACTGACACATCGGTGAATGGTCTTTTTACTTTGCTGAACATTTGCATAAATCTCAAACACAACACACACACACGGGCACATTCATATTCTAGGTATCCTAACGACCTGCAGGCACATTAATTTATAGCAAAAATTCACGTAAATTACCTCGTGGCGATACTATCCGCACCCACTCCCCCTTCAGCCCGCATCCATATGAAGGGCATTCCCGCAGATAAGTCGATTCGCTCTCAAGCGTATGCTCCCCAGTATATATATTTTTTTCAGCGAAAAAATTGGTGGAGGGAGGTGAGGCGAAGCGGCATTTACATTTAAAAAATTCAACGGCAAGCGTGAAAATTATTCATAAATGTACCACCGAAAAAAGGAAAATATCCTGAAGTAAAATAGTTCACAAAATCCACTGACCGGAAAGGGCGGCGTGGGGAATACGCACCTATTTTCGTTGTTGCCGACTTGTCGTGGGATAAGAGGAAAAAAAAAAAAAAGAAACGACACGCGTGCGTAAAATATTTTGCACATTTTTAACTGAATATCAATTTATGTTATTTTCTGTTCACGATTTTTTCACAACGTTTATTTTGCAGTGCCCGGAGTGCGCCAACTGCCAAAAAATATTTTGTATGCCTTTCCATTTTCCATTGTTGCTTTTTGTTTGCCAACTGTTCTGGGAATCTGTATTAAATTTTTCTTCATATACAAAACTTTTAAAGCGCTTTTTATGTATTGACGGTCAGCACACGTTCGGGCTGTGTTATTTTTTATACTTATTTATCAGCTTTTCTTTAAAAATTAGTTTAGCAATACTTGTAACTAAATTTTATCGAAGGCCTCTGCAAAGTAGTGACACTTTTTCATTGATTTTAATTATTTTTATTAAAACCTATTAATCATTTCCAACCCTATGTCCCTCTTAATGCAACTCTCATCAAGAATTTTGCAATTAAACGGCACCAAGCGAAATCAAAGGTAACAGACTCGGGGAAACAAAAACTCATCTCACGTTCGGAGTACTTTGGTTGCTGTCCTTAACTGTTGGCTATGACGATGATGCTAGATTGTCCTTTTCCCATTTTTTCTCTTTGACTATGGTTTAAACTTGTTGTAATGGAATTTCTGATACGTTTTTTTTTTTCGAATAGCTTTTGTTGCTACTGTTTTTGCAGTTTGGTCGTCACCGCAGTTGAGGAAGTATTTGTAGATAACAACCGGAATGGAGTAGTACAGGGAGGTGCTCAGCCTGGTTTCATCATGTTTATACCATTTGATTTGTCAGTCGAGGCTCTTTATGAGTTAATCCGACACAGCTTTTTAGAGACTTTAATTCTCCATGAGAACAGATATCGTTCCAAGGATCAAATCATTTTAGCTTCATTAACTGGGCTTACATTAGATTTAGCAAAGACTCTACAGAAGCTTTAAGACAGCAAAGGGAAAGCTATTGGTATTAATTATTAATAATTATTTTATATTTTTTATATATTTAAAATTTAAAAATCGTTTTCCTAAGATCTATCGCAGTTATTAGCAAAATTACTTGGTAATTGCAGCCTTTCAATGAGTCTCCTATGCAAATCCTCCTCCATTTGCAGTCTGATCTTATACACTACTCACTGATACCACTCTCCTCTCCTCCCCAGTGCCACCCTCGTGGCGGTGGCCACCCTGCGTCCTGGGGCCGTTGATCACCTGCGCAAGGAGTTCCGCAGCAAGGCCAAGCAGCTGGCGCGGCTCAGTGATCCGAACGTGGCCCGCCTGGTTGGAGCCTGTCTGCGGGACGAGCCCATCTGCATCGTGCAGGACTATTCGAACTGCCTCGGCGACTTGAATCAGTTTCTGCAGGAGCACGTGGCCGAGACCAGCGGTTTGATGGCCAACAAGAGCCTGAGGTAAGGTTTTGCGGTTGGCTCAGCACCCCCAGTGTACTTACTTTTTAACTAATGCGTTGTCTCTCCCCCGCATTTTATGCCACCTTTTTTTTTTTTGCTCGTCCTGCTGCGTTTTTGCGTGCGTTTTATCGGACTTCCTGTACTGACGCCATTTGCCGACGCTACACTTCCGTTCTCGTGCTCAATGATTACGCCGATCCGCCGACGAACAACGAACAACGGACGACCGACCAACCACCACCAACATGCGCAAACGGATGTTAAAACTTCGTTAACTTGGCTACCCAACCTCCGTCGAATGGGAAAACTTTTCAAATTCTCATTTCATGTCGGCATCTTCCGCACCCGCATCCGCTGCGCAACCCCGATTGCGACTCCTTCGACGGCGACGGACACAGCTACGGCTGCTTAGTCTACATTGCCACACAAATTGCATCGGGCATGAAGCATTTGGAGCAAATGAATTTCGTTCATCGGGATCTGGCAACAAGGTAAGTGCTTGAGATAAGAGTTTCATCTCGTGAGGGTTGCAGGTGATTTTCCCGGTTTGGTTATTCGTTCAATTTTAAAGATTTTTCTCAGAGTTGGTAGAGGAAAAATTTAAGCAATTTTTGAGGTAATTTCATTTTATTTATTTAATTTATAAAATTCTAATAATATAACAATGAAGTTACAGTTTCCCATTAAATTAGTTAGCATTCTGTAATTAGTACTTTGATGTTTTGTACTAATGTTTGACTGAATTAAACGGAATTTAAGCTTAAGTTAGGCCAAAGTTGAATTGATGTTTCATCTAGCATTTCACAAAATTAATTCAATTTTAGACAACAAATACACATTTCTATGGAGCACACATTATTATATTTTCCTCGTTACCTATTTGTATAGCTAGTTAGGGGGGGGCTATAAATAAATTGGTAATTCAATATATGGCGCCCTGTACCCACACTGTCTGCGTATTTTCGCATAGAATGTAATCAATTAAAATTAATTTGCTAATGAAAATGTCAACAAGAAGCGAGAGGACCAACAATGGCTCCTGACGACGTCGTCATCGCTGCTGCTTCTGCTGCTGCTGCTGGTGCCATTTATGAGCGAGTCTCTCCTTTTCCAGGTTTGACAGACATTGTTGTTATAGGAACCCTGTGCTCCATCTATCCACCCCATCCTGCTCGGTATCTTTATCGTCATAACAAATCAATAGACGTGTATGGCATGTTACTTGGCAGGTTACGCTCGCTTCAGGCCACCTGCCTCAGCGCAAGTTCTGGGAAAATGTCTTTTTGAAATCCAATAAGAAAATTGTGCTATTTTTGGCCACGCAATCGTCAACCTTACCTGTTCGGCCCCCAGCCCCCAGCCCGCGCCAGCCCTTGATTGCACAACAATGCAATAAGAAACGAATTCTGGAAGGGTAAGGCAATATGCCATTTGACAGCAATTGGTAATGGCGGCGGCCCACGTGACTTATGAGCCATTCTCGTTCAGTTTTGGTTCCCTGAAATTTGTTTCTTAGCCCATATGCATCGCCTGCCATAAATTTGCCTTTGCGGTTTTGTGCACAATAAGCCAACCAATATTGCGCAATCGATTTTTTTTCTCTCGTTTTTTGGGGACCACTGGAATATTTAGGGTTTTGAATGACAAATGGGACAATAACATTGCTGGTAAGATTTCTGTGCCATTCGATTATAGACAAATTTTTTATTGATAACGTTTACCTGGTCTCTTTAAATAAATTATTTAATTATTAAGAGATTGATATCAAATGTAATTATAATTACGTATACGTAATCCATACGTATACGTAATGAATCGAGAAAGAATACAACTATTAAGCGAGTTTACAGCTAACGTAGGCCACAAGTATGGCCCGAACAGATAAAGGAAAGCAGGGAATACCGCACTCAGTTAGTTTCACAGACACACACTCGTGTGTTAGTTCAAATTTGGTGAAAATTCTAGTTACTTTTGTCCACACACCCAAAGGCCCGATAGCGGAAATGAGTTTATTGCTGCTGTAAATATTGTAAAATGTTTTTCTGCTCGTCCTTCCGTTCCCTCAAAATGTCGAGTGTCGGCAAGAAATGCGAAAATCCTTTTAGATCCTGTGGTTTGTTGTGGTACTCTTGGTCGGTATGTAGACAGAAAATGTCTGGAAGCCTCATTGATTCTAGCATTTTTTGACAGATTTCTGCTGAGATTGCAATTGTAAAAGATATTTGGCTTAAGACACAATTGAGTCGGGGTGAATGCGTCTGGAATATACTGACCGCATCCGTCTGTCGACGTTGGTTTTTCGTGTGGACTTTGCCTGTCTTGCCTTTTATGAAAAGTTTGGTTTACCGACTTGAATTAAGTGGAAGTAAGACAGAAATGTTAAATATTTAATATAAATTTACATGCCCCTTGGTAGGCTAATATAGGTAATGATGTGTATCGTAAAATTAAGTAAACCAATGAAATGCTTAGTTACTATATTTACGAAATTCATTTTATCTTAATTGCAATGCTCTATATCCCTTTACTCTTCGAATATTGGGTATTAAACGAGGACCGTTGCTGTCTGTGCTGTTAGAAAATGCTTCCTTAGCACAAAAAGCAGAAGACGGCAAGTGTTCAACTAATTTGAAATTAAATTCAACGATGGCCACGACGTTCAAATGCCCCGCATCGCACTTTCCGCCTTCACATTACAGCTCCTCCGTCGCCGTAATGTCCTGCTCGCCTCCCAAGGACTATCACGGACAATTTTTCAGCATTTAAACACTCAAGTGCCAAGCTAATAAACGATATTAGTGCCAACAAATATTGCGAGTGTACGTGTGGGAGCGTGTGTGAGTGGCCATAGAGGGTGTCCTGGCAATCGTCTACTATTGTTGCCACTGCTGCCGCTTGTGCAAACGTTTTCCAAGCAGTTACCAAATAAAAATGATTAGGAACGTGACTAAGAGTGCGAAAAATGTTATTTTCTTAACTGATGCGAGCTCTGGGGGCCAGCGGATGCAGCTGCGGAAGTATGAGGAGTGTGTGTGCTGGTATCCCAGCTTGCTGCATTCTTGGAGAAAGAGGGATTAAACCCATCGATCATTTCACGGATTATAAAGAGAATAGGAAATCAAATGAAATTATAAGACCACAGGGTTTGTCGAAATAAATTATGCGGAAAGAGACTTAAATATAAGAAATCAGTTGCTGAATTAATAGTTTATAGGGGTTCTTAAAGCACTATCACCGTTTTTTTTTAATATCCTATGAAATTGTATACGAAATACCCCATGCCAGTCGCTTTCTGATAAAAGTTTGGTTTGGTTTGGTGGCAAAGAAAAAATCAGCAACGAGATTGTAGAGTTGACCAATTCCACAGTTTTTAAATATAAAATAAATACACAGGTTTAAAGGTGTATAATTGCAAAAGACAGGGAGTTATGAACCCGCCCTCGTAATACAGGAGCTCTTTGTATTTGCACAGTGTAAACTTTTCAAGGAAAGTGGGAGAAAAACAGGAAGAAAACGTCATACTTATTTCTCCAAGACAAACCACGTTTATACGATGCCATTTTCATGTAAATATGAGCGAAAGTTAAGAGAATAATTTCAAGGATTCAGAGAAATTTAAATAAATGAAAATTTGCTACTTTTAAAATAGCAGCAGTTTAGGATACTTTATTCCCTTTATTACGATTTCATATGTTTCATAAGCTCTTCTTCAGAAATACATAAAATGCATTCTCTAAATATACTAACAAAAGGCTGTAAGTAGACGAAACTATTTTACAAACCGATGCTGAAAATGCATTATACTTTTCGGCGCAGGAATGCCCTGCTCAGCAGCACATCCATTCTTGTTTGACTTCCATATCCTGTGGCTTTCAACTTCCCTTGCATGGAATTCTTCGGTCCTTCGGTCGTTCGCTCTGTCGCCTTGTCGGCAGGAAATGTTGATAAAACTGCTACCAGCTGCGTTGAAGGCAGCGACGAGAACCACAGCGATGCATGTAAATCATTTATGGTTTGTACAGCAAAAGGGGACACCCTTTTCCCTCTTGGCCTACAATAACACAAGAACGCCCTCTCCACATTCAGGTTAAAGAATGGCGATGATTATTAAAGTTATCTTTGCAATGTTTTAATGCAAAGTTGCTTAAATTTCGGAGCAAATATAAAAACAAAATTTAAGTATCGACATAAGCCTTGCCTTAATCTTAGTGTCGATTTTCTATTGCTTGTGGTATTCAGCTTATCACATTGTTGATAATTTCCACGTTGAAGGACATGTTGACAGTCGGTGAGACAGTGACAGCTGTTCTAAAAACTGCCAGGCGGCCTGAAGGTCTGAGGCAATGCCGATAAAGTTGGAAGCAGGAAAATGCTGCACAGTCCTCGCACCATAATATCCAACAAAAGCAGCTGGAGCAACAGAGTCAGCTGCATGTCAAAGGGTTTATAATATCAAAACAGGACAGTGAAGAGTTGAGCGTCAACAAAGTGTGCGGCAGGTGTGCCCCTCGCACACACCCTCTGTGTGTGTGTCTGCGTCTGCCCCCAGTGTGTGGACATCAAACTTTTCCAGCTGACCGAGGGCGGGGGTATGGCCTGCGACTGTTTTGCTACTGATAAGCCACAGCCCGAAGCCGCATCGCAGACAGCATCTTTAAGGCTGTCAGCTAATCACAATTTTATTTAATACAGACTCTAGTAGAGGGCCACCTCCTTGGGTGAGGTGAGCTCAGCACAGCTCAAGTGACGTTTTACTTGGCTGGTTCGGCTGCAAAGACCTCCTCCGCCTGCTTTCGCTTTTCTGCTTTCCTAATTACCCCACTCGAAACCAGAAATGGCTCAGAACGCAGCTATGCAACAAATTGCAGACACGCAAACAGAGCCCGGACAGCTCTGTGACCCCAGGGGAGAATGGCCGAGGGGCCTCCGAAATGGGAGCAGGAGTTGTACAAAAAACAGTCAGCACGAAAGCTGAATACCCTAATCGGGGCAAAAGTCTTAAGGAATACAGAACGAACATATAAGAGATTACTAAGGCAGTGAATGAATATATATATTATTTTCCTAGCATTCCGCATTTTCTGTTAGTAGATATATCCCTTTATGGCCAGAGTAAAAGCGAGAAAATATATATTCAGCCTTGGCGTTTCAGGAGTGCGTGCATTTGCCTGTTGTGTGTGCGTTGGCGTCCTCTTCTGGAACCACCATTGCATGTAAAAAATCCTTGACCATATTTGCCTTGGCTTTACAGGCGGTCATATTTGTTTTAGACTTTTCCGCTTTTCTTTGCTTTCTTTTGTGTGCCGTGACTAAACAGAAAGCGACTACATAACAATGCAACTCTGAAAGACCTTCAAGCCAAGTCTACTTGCAAACCTTTAACGGAGAGTGAAAATAACTCTTTGAAAGTATAACTTCTGCTTTGAAAATATAAAGAAAATATAATAATAAAAGCCCCATAATTGTAATCACAAGTTGCTAGACTTTTTATTTTCAGAAGAGATAAACATTTTAAAAACACATATACAAAATAAATATTCCCAAATATATTTCACCATATCAACTTAATACAATCTTATACAATGGGATATTGTGGAAGGGAGGCCACGCCGCACATGTTGCCAGCGTTACGCGCCAACCGGAAGTAGCCACTCTCGCCCCAGGATTTGCCATAGGAGTTCTTTATCAGCCAGTAATCGCCCCAGGTCGGATCCGTGTCGAAACCCACCACGAGGACGGAGTGCGTAAGGTCAATCTTGTCCGATGGACAGTCCGGAATCCTCAAGACTCCACCGCCATACTCCTCAAAGTCCTGGTGCAGGCTGTGAATGGATACAGCCACGGGTCCAACATTGTACACCACCTCGGCCAGCTCCCTTTCGCATCGTTTATTAAGAGTGACGTGACCCCTCAAGAAACCTCCATTGTATGCGAGATCTTGTCGACACCTTTCTGCCTTCGGTTCGTACGGATAGGAGGACAGCGTTGCTATCCCGTGGGTCCTAGTGTAGTTAAAGGCCACGCTCACCCATCCGCCCCGGCAGCCTTCGTTGGGCTTGGGCACACAGTCCATCAGGTGCTTGGGGGACAGTGGCACCAGCCGACGGGTCCTCCTGGCCAGGTGCGCCTCCAGAACTCCTGTTGTGGAAAAGGCCCAGCAACTCAGGCACTCGTGTCCCTGAGTTCCCACGGGCGAAATGATGCCGAACTTGCGCCAGTCCCTCCCACCCCTAATCTGGTTGTAGGTCTTGTAGTTCGGAGGTTTCACGACTCCTATTGTCGATCTCTCTAGGGGCGGGGGAACCATTCTCCGGTACGAGAAGAGCAGATTATGATCAGAGTCGGAGAACTCGTTCAGTCTCATCCAGTAGCTCACCTTGCCCTGCAGATAGAGCCTGTTGTGAGCGCGGATAGCTCGTAGCTTTGTGTTGTATATCTTTCGGTGACAGTTATCCTCTTCTGTGTTATACCGCTTTTTGTATTTGATCTTAAACTGGGTCCACCCATCATCGTTGCTCGTACTCATTCCGAGCTCCAAGAACATCAGCAGAGGCAATAAGTAAAGAATCAGCAGTCGAACCGAACCCATTGCAAACCGAAGACGCTGAACGTAGTCTGGCAACTAAAAGCTCCTCCAGCTTCAGAACCGATGCAGTGCTTGCGCCTTGCGACCATGTACTATCTGGGGTTATCACTTTGAACTTCTTCCAGGAACCACAGAGCGCCGCTTTGCTCAGAGCTAAGTGTGGGACAGATTAGCCTGAGCTCAAGAGTTTATTTTTAAAAGACAAGGGAAATCATATAAAATATTATACAAATTGGGGATTATATTGTAAACAAATATTAAATTTCTATAAATTAGACAGAACCATTCTATAAACTAAATATTGAATTTAAAATGTTAATATTAATTAATTATATTTTTAACTCGGAGTTCCCAAGGAACACTAAGAGTACTACTTGTTTGTAGAAGCACTTAAAAATCTTATCAGCTTTATTTTGTATTTCCTTTTCTTTTTTTGCCAATTACTTATTTACGTTTCTTTTGAACAATAATATAATATAAATTCAAAGACGTTTTGATTAAAATCATCATAAAGTTGCAACATTTTCATTATACTTTTCGTAAAGAAAATTTAATTTTGTAAGACAAGTACAGAAAACATTTCCGGGAATTGGAGACCTTCCACTGTGCCGTATCCCGCATTTCATCTCCCAGGTCCCGTGTCCGGCTTTCGACACCTTTTTCGCACATAAATTTTAATAACACATGGCTGTCCCACCCGATCCACTCCGCCCCCCTGGGTGGGTCGAGAGCGTATAAAATGTACACACATAGTGCAAATGTGTATATGTTGTTTTATGCGGTGGGTGTGCACAATACACAAACAATTCCCAAATGTAGCGACACGTTACTCCACGAGTTTCTGGTGCAATTGGCAAACAAGTCAAGGTGGTAAATGGCAAATGGAACAAATATTCCCGCCGAAGGGGGACGGCAGGCAGGGGCTTCGGCTTCCCCAAGTGGGACGCCCTGCATGGCGCTCATTTTGTGTCAACTACGCGACGTAAATGGACACAAAAAAAAAAGGAAAGGGGCGGACACGTGGGACAACCCGAAACCCGTCGACAAACGTTTGGGCAGGGGATGAAGGAGCCCAGTCAATAAACTATAAAATATGCAATGTTTGAAATATTTTGCATGCACACTACCCCCATGTAACATACACAAGCATACAGTGTGTGTGCTTGTGGAGTGCACACGACTTTTTTGAGGGAAAATATTTTATGCATGCAGGTGAATTGATTCAATGGGCTGCCAACTCAGGGCAATGCAACGCGATCCCAACCAAACAGCAGCACCCAAAGGAAATTAGCTTGACAGGAAATTCCACAACATACAGGGAAAACCACCAAGCCACCACCACCGCCATCACCACCCAACCGCTGAGCCTGCGAATGTGACTGCGCCTGCAACGGCAACGGCGACTGCGACTGCAACTGTGACTGTGACTCCACAATGCACGTTGACATTTCCCCATTCATGCCGATTTTCATATTACATTTGGTTGAGCTTAAATGACAAATGTGGTTGGTAAGCCGACGTCTGGGCCCGCGAGCCCGTTGCTCCAGACCCTTGTTTCCGCCACGACCAACCTACCGCACAGCCAACTCGTCCCCCCGGTAGATGGAGCATGTATATGCACTGGGAAAAATACTATAATATTGTCTTAAAAAATATATACAAAATGTTGTAAGCTTGAATTTGTAGAATTGTTTCACCATCATATTGAAAATCATTATTAAAATATTTTAACATTTTGAAAAATTTGTATAATAAAATATATTGATATACTAGTGGATCCATTTCTTAAACTTGTATAAAGCTTTTAAAATCTATAAAGAAAATAATATAAAAAGGGGATACATAATATTTTAAATATTGATATTTTGTCGTTAAATGTATACAATTTTGATATATCTTTGTTAACGATACTTTCTATAATTTTGTCGATATATTATATAAAAGCTCTTTTATTTTGTATTTGTTCACTGTGTACCCACTTGGCGAAGTTGCAACGCGTTTTCGGTTTGCGGTATTATTGCTGAATGACAGGCTGACTGAAGGACTGACTCTGTGGATATTGGGGGAGTGGGTGAGAAGTCTGTCCCGCATCTCCTTCCTCATTTTCGACTCCGATTTCAAGCTCTGGCTTTGTGATTGTGATGGATTGTGGCGATGGCGTCGAAAGAGTTGCTGCTGACATTTTTGAATGGCAGAAAGCAAGTAACGCCATCATGATCTCAGGGATGCGCCGTGAAATGCATTGATTAAGAAGAGTGCAAAATTAAAAGATGACTCGAAAATGAAATATATTTTATCTTAGTCAATATTAACTGAGTAACATATGTATATATGAAGTACTCTTAAATTAAAAAAAAAAAACACACAAAAAATCCATTGAGTAACCTTATGTATCTTTTCTTTTCAGGTAAGTCTGGGAGAATCACTAATATTTTTTAAAAATAGTTCTGTAAGTACATAAAAGATTTCACTATTTTTACAATTATTTGCATTGCTTTTCAAGAATTTAAAAAAATGTACATATATATATAGAACATTAAAAGTATTTCTTAGATTCAAAGGGATTTATGATTGCCTTACTGAAATCAAAGGCAAAATCCCGAAATATATATGGTGAATTTCTGTTTGGACTTCGTCCTGTGTGTCCTGTATGTCCCCGGGGTCTCGGTTCGCAATGCGCTTTTAATTTGACCGCGTCTGACGACGTTCGAGGCCTTTCCTCTGCCAACGCAGCGGCGCAGAAACTTAATTTTCCTGCGAGTCTCCTTCTCGTTGTTTCTGTTGACTTGCGTTTTTGCATTTGCAACGCAAAGTTTACCATTCGCTGAAACTTTGGCCATTTTGTTGCCGTCTATTTGTTGCTCCGCTGCGCCAGACGATGACGACAAAACCAATCATTTTCCCTCTCAGTCGCGTTTCCGCTCGCTCCCGGTCGTGTTTGGGATGACAAAATTGTAATAAACTCGTGAAGGCCACATTGGCCAACTGCCATCCACTGGGTGCTCCTGCACCTCGGCCGTGTCACGAAATTTCGTTATAAAAATAAAGTTTATTTAATTTTGTTTTTTTCCCGGGCGCAAAAAGGGTTCGGAGAGGGGACGGACGACGACATGCCCTTGGCTCACCGCCGTCGTTTTTCAATTCACCGAGCGTCCTGTTTATGAACTCCACGAACTAAGTGAGCACTTAAATTGTCTTTATGCCGTTGGGGGCTCGTCTCCTGCTACTTAAGACGTTGTCCTTTGACCTAACCTCCGCCAGCGTCTTTGCCTCTTCCGGCTGGGTTTCCTCCTTTGGCAAATATTTTGCGTTTTGGCAAAATTACATCCTTAGGGTGAGGACATTTTTGACCAAATTTAGTTTATGCCTTGCTAGTCCTGCTAGTTTTTCCTTACTGATTGCATAGTCAGCCTCCGGTTTCCTGGGGGAAATTAAAATGTGCTTAGCGAAGTAAATATCCCAGCTAAGCCCCAAAAAGTTCCCTTTGTTTTTTTTTTTTTTAAATCCCAATTCCTTTAATATCTGGTCTGGTTTAAGCATAGACAGATTATAACTTCAGTGGAAAGATATTTCTTAAAACAGTTCAACTTCCTTATTATTACCTTGATGAACTTCAGGAATAAAGAAAACGAAGACGAAATATCTGAACTCAAGTTCTCCTTTATAAGACTGCATAAACACACAATTGGCTTAAAGTTGAATCAGCAATTCAGGCTTTCTTCTTCAAATCGCCGGCCTCGCCTTCTTCCGATTTGAAGACCTTTTTCTCAGTCTTCTCATTACGTGTGGACTTGTACCAAATGACGCATATGAAGCCGAAAACCAGTCCCAGAAAGATCCCAAGAAGGGCGACAGCTGCTATGAACGCAAAATAGTGGACCTCCTTGAGAAGATAGGCCAGGGAGTCTATTATAGGCTGGACTGCCTGGTCCACGAACAGCTCGATGGGGTTGGGAAACATCTGATGCATCTTGATAGAAGTGGGAGTTCGATAGACTAAAATGAGCTCAGATGTAAAGTGAATGTGACGACATTGACACTGACACTCTTTTCGGAGTACTACTATTCTTATTCACAAGTTTTGTTTAGTCACCCGAAATTTAAAATTCTTAAAAATGGATTATCAGGAATACCTCTCAAAGCAGTTGACCATCTTCCACTTCCACCTCCATTCCGACTTTGGCATACTTATCAAGGTGGCCACGTGCGTTGCCTTCGGCGCAGTGTGCGGCTGGATAATGAGTCTGCTCACGTTTATCGTCTACAAAGTGGCCGTGTGCCTTGGAGTCCAGCCCATGGAGCTTAGCACCCTCATGGAAGACGACATTGACCTGGATATGGATGTGGAGGATGGGAACGACCAGCCGCTGCATCGAAGCCAAGACATCGGAGATTGGCTCCTGACAATGAGGCCGCCGCCACGTCAGCCACTCGATGTGTAGAGAAGGAATCCGTATCCGACTCCCGTAGCAAAGCCCTCCTTGAAGTTATTGGGACATTTGTCTCTCGCTGCTGTCATGGCCTTAAATTCAATTCCTCCACACGCCGGCACTTCACGCATTAATGCGAGTGTGTTTGCTCTGAACTGCGCCTCGGGCTCAAAATATTTAATAAACCATATCGTTTCTTTTTGGGAAAATTCTCTTTTCTTTTTTTGGCTCTGTGTTGATTTTTCTCAAACAGCTCGCAGCTATTTTTTCCACAATTTTATATAAAATATTGGCTGTCGCTTTTGGTCTGCCCGGGCCCGGACCGGTTGGAGAGGAATGTTTAGGGTCATGGCATGATTTGAATTTTGCCCGCCGGCTTTATTTAGTTCACTTTGGGTGTTGTGGACATATTCGTATAGTATTTACGGGAAAGTCAACAGCACGCAGCTACAATGTTACAAACGTATGTATACCTGAAACTGTGTATTCAACGATATTAGGGATTTTCTTCAAGAATAAAGAGGCAAGGAACTATATTTTAAAATCAGGAATTCCTCTATGAACAAAACTTAATAAGAAACAAAACTTTCTTTCAAAAGGTGCTCAGATTTATTAAAGGATATTCAAGTTTGAAAAACAAGAAAAATATATAAAATATCATAGCCGGACCTTAATCCTTTGGACCTTTTCGTAGGACAAATGTACACTAATATTGAGTGTTATTAAACACCCAACTTTCACTTGCTTCATTCTGTGTGAGAAAATCTCAAATTAACTGGATTTCAAATAACGTCCCTTTACAGTATTTATGTATAGTGAATTTTAATAGCAACTGTCTTGACGAGACATTAGCAGTTATCAGACCAAAACCCACAATTTGGCAACGTTGCTGGCTCCATTCAAGTTGTCATTGTTTCTCGGCTTCTCGCTCTTCATTGTCTAGCTGAGGCAAAGCCACAAGCGTTTGGGACTCAACCACTTGAACAGTGCTTACAGCATTTCAGAAACAGACCCGCTCCGCGGCTTCAACCCCATTCGAGGGATTTTTATTGGAGAGCTCGCAATAATTGCGGAAAGCATTTCCATACAGTGCGCGCGGAAGGAAGCCGTGGAAAGATGGTACCGCGTAAATTCAAAGAGGATCTGTAACTGAATGGAGGCTACCCCAGGACAAAAAGCTTCGGTGAAGGGTTGCAAGCTGGGAGGGTGTTTAATCACCAATCCCGAAACACACCGCCGAACAGCATATTTCATTTGAATGGGGTCTCTGGCTCAGGGGGCGGTGGCGGCCACAGGAGCTTAGGGTGTCAGTAAATGCAATCTAGAGTCTGCTCCACAGAACAGCTGGCACTGCAAGGGTCCGGTAGCTGCCAAAATTTTCAAAATGAATTCGAAAAACGTATTAAAAACTGTGACGATGAGTCGAGGATAGAAGAAACGTAATTAAAGCATAAAATGAGCTTTGAAGCGACTACAAGATTAATTTTTAGATTAAATTACTAGTGTATATTGTTGTTTAGTTTTGAGTTTTCAATAGCCACCAATTCTTATTTATTACTGGCACAATATCAAGATCAAGAGGTGACAAGTATGGTATATAGGGATAATCCCCTGTCAGCTATAGCCAAATTGGACGGGTCACAACATTTTGAGGAGTGCACAAGTGGGATTCATTAACATTTTTCAATTCATTGCAACATGACTATTTGGAGTTGAATTTTGCCACAGCACATTCATATATATAAATGGAAGCCAGCCAGCCAGCAGCCATGGAAAAATATTTACAATTTTCCGCGACGTGCGTAATGATGCTTCGGGCTTAGATGAATGGGTCGGCGGAGATTTCCAGCGGGCGACGAGAGTGTGAAGCTGTAGGATTCGTTGCCGGCTCAGCTCTCATTTTTCCATATGCGCCGCGGCAACAACGGTTCCGAGTTGTATTTTCCGGCGGTGCGGCATTCATGGGATGCTCCTCGCGATTCCATTTGTCTGTCTGCCAGTCGGTTTGTCCGTCTGGGCGGGTGCATTCAACTTTTAATCCAGTATCGGGTTCCATGCGCAGCTCATTTGCAGTGGAGTTTCCTTCGCTTATTCCTTTGGAAAGGCTATCCCACCCAAGTGTAGTTATCCTAGATATTTTGTGAAGAACTCCTAAAAATGCATTGAGTTTAGGAAAAGTAACTAGCCTGGCGTAGAAATGTCTTTTAGATTAAACATAAATAAAAATGTAAGGAATTTATATTACAAAAAAATTATAGTGGTAAAATTTCCAAGAAAATATTCGAATATTTGGACGACATTTACTATTTTATTGGATCAATAAATACAAATACACCTTTCTTCAATTCCAGTTATTAAAGGGAATTATCCCATAATGAAAACAATTCAGTAAAATACTATATCTAAACCCGACACCCAATGAAGAAGGGTATGTTGTATTGGTGGATCAGTATATAGCACGAAAAAGTTATTAAAAATGTTAAATATACATGTCAAAAAATATACATTTATTTATTTATTAAACCTAATCTGCATTGTATATAATTCCTCCACTCGTTTATATACAAATAACTCAGTTCAGTTGAGTACGGGGTATCTTGTAGCCCAATCAATTGGCTATTGTGTCCATATTGATTGCTTATGTGAGTGCTAAGTAATGAATACCCATTTTCTATGCGATTGACTAGCAATAGCCGACTCGAACATAGGCCAAATCATTTACGTTTGAAGCTATGCGGAGTAACAAGTACGTTCATCGGCCCCGCGAAGGCTACTCTGAGGTTGCACATCGCTTGTTCTTCAAGGCGAGTGCCTGGGCTATCTATGGAATCGCCTCTGGCTGCCACTTCTTCAAGCTCAAGTACACTAAGGAAACGAATCAGGTGGAGGAGACCGAGTACAATCCAGCGTTGTCCAAGATAGTGGTTGCCATAAAGCTACTGCTGCTGGCCAGCCAGTACACTTACTACTTCGTGATGGCTTCGGCCATCTATATTCACATCAGACTGGTAAATTTCAGCCATGCCCAGCACTTTGTGATGAGTCTCTTCATGCAGGGAATAGGGATAAACGTGCTGCGGCGCCTTACAATCTTCCTGCACCAGAAACAGGATCGCCAGTATGTGCGACACGCGGTCAATGAGATCCTGTACATCACCAGCGTGATAGAGCGCAGGTTCGGCATGATATACCGCTGCGACACGGTCTTGCTGGGAGTGTACTTATGCAAGCTATGGTTGCTCTACTTACTGCTGGACTCGCTGTTGGACAAAGATTACTTCCTGATACTCTCCTTGCTCTACTGGGTGCTGCTGGACTACTGCTTCCTGGGCTACTTTATCTACCAGTTGCTTCTGCTCAACTGGTACCGCAGCATCACCTTGTTCCTGCAGCGCTTTATCGAGGATCAAGGGGCTCGGCAGGACATTGCAGCCCGCCACCATCGCCACTTGTCGCTGCTGTTCAAGCTGCAACTCCGCATCAACAATCTGCACAAGTTCATCATACGCAGCCTGTCCTGGATGCCTAACTCCATTTACCTGATGATCTTCACCTGCATCTTTAACATGGAGCTGCTGATCGAGTGCAGTCTCTTTGCCGAGGACGAGTTGGACGACAAGATCTACATAATTATGGATGGTTGCCTGGGCCCCGTCATGATTCCTATACTTTATGTCCTCATCCTGGGGATGTGCACTGATCGGCTCCGCGACGCCGAGTTGATCCTGCAGCAGCAGATAGTGATCATTCATGGCTTGTACATGAGAAATACACACTCACGACTCCCAACCGTGATGGTTCTCGACAATGAGGTGAGTCCTTGATGGAAGCAAAACGTTTTCTAATTGCTTTCACCTGCGCAGCACACATCGCTGATCTTACACCAGAAACTGAAGCCGCTGCAGAATGTCATGATTTTGGACAACATCTGTGACCGCGAGTTCGCCTTTGACTATATCCTGACGGTGATTTTGACAGCATTGTCGCTGGTACAGTACACAATATCGTGTGGCGAATCACTCAACGAATGTGTGAGGCATAAATAAGTAGCTGTATCTAGTTGTTGAATATTAAATACAAGGTCAACGATTTATAAGGAAATTAATGTCAAGAATATGGAAGTAAATCTCATAGGTTTGCATACAAGTTATTCACTTTACTGCTTTGCCCAACAAATATAAATATCTGATCCGCACTTCCCAAAAACATTCGTCCTGAAGTTATCATCGGTCACGACCTTTTGCAAAATTTCTCACCGAACTCATTTTATTGACTCAATCCACTCAACAGGAAACAGAAACAGCTACCGAAACAGCAACAGTTTCAACAATCAACAGTCACGTACCATTTTGACGTTCAACTTTTGGTTAAAAGCGAAGGCCGAGGGGACGAAGAAGTGAATACGTGAAATATTCAATTTTTTTATACATTTTGCCGGTACATTTAAATTTATTTTACAACCCCGGCACGGACTGGTGACAGGGCGTGCAACCCCTCAGTGTAGACGATAAAATAATAATCGATTTGACTTTGGCTAGAGTTCGTCCGCAGCGGGGTGGCCTGGCCACCACTCATCGGCAGGGAGCCAAGGAAGTGCCGGCTCCCTCAAAAATGGAGCAGCTCCCGGTTCTTCCTGCGGGGAATCGATTTTTTCGCGCTCGTTCAGACTTGGAAATTTATGCGAATTTGAATTTGATATGGTTAAACTGTTTGCCTAGGCAACGCCAGCCATGCAAATGCTCTGATAAGGCCAGTTTGCCGATGGTTGGCGGAGAGCGGAGAGCTTCCCCGGGACCTAGGCCTTGTCACTTTTCGGTGTAAAATTAATTTGCTATAATTCATCAATGAGCGACGAGAAAGGCAAAGGATTATTTGGCATAAAAAATTGTGGCACTTGTCGATTTTGCACGGTCGTCGGCCCTTGGACGCTTTCTCGAGCTCAAATACGTGTGTGTAGCTGGCGCACTTTATATAATTTATGGCTGCACATTTATTTTATTGAGTTTAATGTAGGCACAGTTGCTGCCCCCCCCTTGCCATTTGAAAGGTGAAAAGGTTCGTGGCAACAGGGGGTGAATTGGATGTGCTTCCCCGTTAGGAGCTTTGTTATGCCTAAGAAAAATATATCAGACCATGGCTTGGTGTGTTACATCAACAGATGAAGTCAGAGAACCGACTCGGGAACAAACAAAATGGAAATATTTTATTATAAAACGAGCTCAGAATTATTAAATATACAAACATACATCTTTAAAAGAAGAATATTCAGTTCAGTTCCTTAGTTTCCTTTGAAGGCATTAAGTCCGTTTAGATACCTCAAAGCTTACAAAAGCTAAGTGTGCCTAGGTTTCTCATTAAATTTAATAAAGCCAATTAAATGAAATATGTTTTATAAGTACGCCAATAGCAAGCAAATTAAATCGTTAGTCCCGAAATCCCTCAGAAACCCAATTTGGCAATCGGTGGCTCGACCTCCCTCAACTATCGCCACTCGCTGTAAGCCTCGGATGTTATTTTCCACCAACTAATTAAGCATTCAAAAACGTTTTGGCATAAAGTTTAAATTGTCTGGGTGGCACTCGGGCCGTATCCGGGTCTGGGTCCGGGTCTGGGTTCTGGTTGGGTGGAAGAAATCCAATAATAAAGACGACGAGCTGAGCTCAGCTCTCATAAATTATGGCAAATTATTAAGCAGGAGTCACAGCGCAAAAAGTTTTACCACCGCACTCGTTTTCGTTTCGAAACAAAGTCAACTAACATTGCGTATACGCCACGGTGGACACGGGGGACTCAGGGCATTCGGGGGAAACGGGAACAGCGGTTGGCTGACGGGGCGAATGATTTATTTTTATTATTATTGGCGGTGAATTTTAAATCAAAAAGCTCACAACATTTTGTGCAGAAATTACGAGTGCGCATGGCACCAAAAAGTGTGCTATACATTTTGTAAGCTGCTTTCGATGGCATCGGCGGCAGCTGCTTTTGTCATTATTAATAACTGTTAATTATTCACCATTAAACCTATGCCTGGCGAGCACGTTCGTTGCTTTTTGAAGGCAAACTTGTTTGCTTTGAGTCCCCGTTCCCTGTGCCACTCCACCGATTCCCTTTTCATATTGTTTTGCATCCACATTTTATGTGCTCCTTAGTTAACGCCCGTCGATGACTAGCTTTTCGCGCGCTTCAGCTCCAACTATCTTTGTCTTTCTCTTGGCCATATTTACATATTATTAAAAAGTTTTCCCAAGCTGTGCGGCTCTGAGGGCAGACTAGGACGAGAAATATGGGAGAGCACTGGGACGTAAGGAAACTTTTCTATTTTGCCTCGTCTCAAGTTATTGAAAATTCATGAATAATTGACATTTATTGCAGTTGGCACAAGTGATGGTCGATAATGGCCAAAGACGGGAGGTGAGCGAAGAGGGTCGTGAACGATGGGCGGTGTTGTACAAAATTAGGGCGGGATTGGCTGTGAGTTCTCTGTGCATTTATAGACATAAATATTAAAGTAGCTTACGTACTTAATTGTAAATTATGCATTCAATTAGTTATGCCAGGCTGCCCTCAAATGTCGTTTCCAGTCAGGGTCAGAGGGAGGCAGGGCAAGTGTGCTGACGGGAGAGAGATGCCTGGCTGCACGTTCAATTAAATTTCGAATATTCTCGGTAATGCCGTTATTGTTGTTGCTCCTCGATGGTTAATAATAGTGTCAGCTGCAGGATATAACTTTGGTCAGTCAAGCTTGCAAGATTTGCTGTTGGCCCGCTCGTTTGACAGGTGGATAAGGTTTTGTAATCAGTTTATAATGTTCTTAGAGGTTCTTCTGAATGTTTTGTAACTTACTTCGAGCTTAGGTTTTGTTTTAAATGGAATTCAAAAATTCTATTTAATAGTAATGTTTCAATATTTGTGTTCTAACTCCTAATTTCTTGAAAATTAGCTGACAACTGAAGGTGCACTTGCAGTAAAATACCAATAAAAAGTTTTATATAGTTCAGACTTGAGTGGAAGCAAATCCCTTTAGTCCCATTTTAATTGACTATAAGCCTATCAGATCCTTGACTATGTAGAAACAATTGAATGGCTGAAAATGATACACTTTTTAATTAAATTTAGCCCGCAGCTTTTTGAGCAGCTCTGGATTTCCAGTGTGTGTGCGTGTTTGGTGTGCTCTATTTCAGATTATGAAAACAAAAACTCTTTGGCCCCTTCGTTAGCCTCAGATGACTTCACATATTTTGCCATAAAATAACACCCGAGGGCGCTGTCAGCAGCATAAGCTCACCGTTTCCGTTTTTGTTTTAGTTACAACTAACATAGCTGCACTGCCGAAACATGCCATGGGTGTGCGAGTGTCTGTGTACTTAAACCACACATGGTGATGGTTTCAGAGCCGGCGGTACGCATTGCCAGGCATTTGCATTCAAATGCATTTAATTAAATCAACTAGAACCAACAGGAAAATGCAGCAGCAGCAGCATCGGTCGGTCCTCTCCCCCTGACTTCAATATGATGAGCCTCATAACATTTAAAACAAAATTTATTTTGTGTAAATTTTGCCAGGTTCGTTAGTTTTAATTGTGTTTAGTTTTCATTTGCCAGTGCGAGTCGTCGAGTGGAGTGGCGTCGAGTTGAGACGAGAGCAGACATCGCACGAATTGTGAAATATGGTTTTGGTTAACGCTGAAGCCACTGTTTTGCTTACAATTAACTTGTTTGTATACGCTCGCTTTGTGTATCTTTGCTCGTGCTGTTTCTGCCAATTTGGCAGTTTTTGGCATGTAGTTGTAAAAAAAAAAAAAAACAAACAAGAGGAAAAAACCAGCGATGCCATTAAATAAAATATAAAACACTGAGCCGGGGGGTAGCAGAACGAGTGGAGTGGAGTGTAGACACTCTGTCGGGTAGACACCTGTCCTGAGGCCAATCCCAGTGTCAATTAGCCATTCGGCTGCTACAACATACCCCCATCAAGCTGTCAGAAAGTTAAATGTGAAAAACTCCTTCGTATAATTTATTTTATTATCGCTAATTGAATTACACATTTATTCGTCCTGAAATCAAATGAAAATTGGACAGAGTGCGATTCAAGGCTATACCATATCTCTCTTTTTTTGGAGGGTTTATTAACACTCGACTAATTCCTCTTTGTGGCATATACAGCAGACCTGTCCCCCTTTACTTCCGCCTTTTTAAGCTCTTTGAAGGACATTGGGTCTGTTTGGGTAAAGGAAGGAGCAGGCTTCAGGCCTCTACTTGGGATAAAGTTCTGAAATGTTTTCCTTCAGATTCATGTTGTTTTGATATTCGTCAGAAAATTCTGCACGACTTAATCGAAATGGAAGCGACTGGGGGGGACCTCTTCTTATAAAAATACTTGCGAGGGCAGCTTTAATACTTGTTTCGTTACTTTGGATTGGATATGATTCTACTAATAATACCATTAGTGGCTACAAAATATATAATACTTGGAGAATATTTATGAGTTTTACCCATGTAATATACATCATCTTGATTTTATAAATTAAAATGTCCTGACGAACTGATAAACATTTAAACTCCAAAAGAGTCTAACTCTCTATCCATATTTCCCTAATTCCACCCTCGGAAAACATCCATTAGCAGTCAGCGGAGCATAATTGTGCCAACAACATTTAGTATCATTATTTATGCGCCATATCTGTGATCTTAATAGTTTGCTTTAAACATTTTTCCTCCCGCAAAACGTTTAATGTGATTAATTAATTTAAACTTCGCTGGGGAAATGGAAAGTAAACAAAAAGAGGGACTCAAATGATGTTGTGCGAAACGCGGCAAGTTATCCCCCTAATTGTCCCCAATCAGGAGTCGGACGAGGCGCAGGGACATTTCCTTTCATCGAGCACCCGTTGACAGTGACACTTGAGAAATGTTCGCTAAAACAAAGACGCTGAAGGTGGACAGTAATAATCATTTTGTATAGCCTACCGCAAGGCGTTGCGAAAAATGAAAACAAAGCCCCTTTTCAGCGAACGGAAAGATCCCTCGACCACTCTGTGATGTCTTGGCTTTGTCGTTGCAAACTCTTTTTGAAAAATGACTGAGACCAGGTGACGGTCGTTGGCACTGGCCGTCGGGTACAGTTCCCACAAAGGGTCTCTCCTTCAGTCATTTATCAGCCACAAGCGGCGGGGCCATTTTAACTTAATAAACAATCATCAGGCTGTAATTATATGACGGTAATGTTATAATGAGTGCCCAGACAATACATCACAGGCTCCTTGTTTGGCTTGATAATTGAAAATGTTTGTAATTTTCGCCTCACTGTCCTTCTGTGGATTTTTCCTCTCCGTCCCTCCTCGGCCGCCCTCCTCGGCGCCCTCTCAAACTTTGCACTTTTATCTGTAGCAAAAGTTTTGTTGGCCTTTTTTGCCTTCCCATACTTTTTTTTTTGTGTTTTGCTTTTGTGTGCTACCAAAGTTTTGCGACAGTTTAGGGATTAGGAGGCCGCCAAAAGTAGGCAAAAAAAAAAAAAAAGAGAAAAGTTTCAGGTCATGTCCAAATTTAAGTGCTGAAAAATTTGCTGGATTATGTGGCAGTTGATGAATTTGTTGCGCGAGGGAATTAGACGCTAATGTCTGCTCTTTTCAGCGCCGAGAGAGAAATGCACTAATAGATTTGTCTGCCCCAACTTTGAGTTGATGGGAAGCCAGCCGAAAAACGTATCCTTATCATTTATGGCCAAGCGCTGACCACAAATTTCATATTTCTCTAGAGTTTTATATCCTTACATTTAACCTATGCAAGCTACTGACACAAGCTCTTTATTTATTGTTTTATGTTTTCAGCTTGGAGTTAAGTCTTAAGCTTTTGCTACGGCAACCTGGTCAAAGTCTGATGGCGGATGGCCGCGGAACTTTGCCTAAGACTGCGGCAGGCCATGTGCTGGGGCTGCTTTGACTGGCCGCTGGCCCAATTTAACTAAAAGCTCAATCAATCATCTTAGACGGGGGGCATCGCCATGGCAATGCTTAATTTGCGCCCTACCAGCCAGGCCCTACCTCGCTCGCGGCGGCCTCCTTGCCAATGTTGTCATAGAACTTCCTTTGTCCCGCATCAGATCCTGCCGCCGACTCAAGAGTTTTAAGCCGCTTTTCGGTCGCTTTCCGGAGTTTATCCTCCTGGCCCCTCCGCCGCAACCACCTGATTGAGGGATGTGCTGCATCCACTGGCTCTGGCCTGTACACAGTGTACACATATTTGCTTAGCAGCCGAAAGGGTTGCCTATTTGCCGAGCGGCAGTTTGGAAATTGTTGCAGCTAATGCGCCCAAAGACGGCTTACGCCGGCCGACGGATTACACCGGCTGACGGCATCGCAAAATGATTTGGCCCTTAAAGTAATTGTTTGGAAATGAGTCGAGCTGAGCATTTGAAATTCTGATTTACCGAAATTTGGGGAAGGAAGTACTTGAAAGTGGTGTGTACGATTTTTAAATGGAGTCCTAAGGTGTACAAAAAAAATGGTTCTTTTACTTGCAGGGTATTATAATTTCAGTCAGAAGTTTGCAACGCAGTGAAGGAGTCGTTTCCGACCCTATAAAGTATATATATTCATGATCAGCATCAACAGGCGAATCTTTCTAGATATGACAGGAAGAAATCGATTTTTTGGCCATTTTTGCAAAATTTGATAATTTTTTAATAATTTACATCATTAAAATTTTGGATTTTGATAAAAAATTGAATTTTCAAAATTTTTAAATGAAGTATGCAGATTTATTAACTGTATAAACCATATATATTCTTGATCAGCATTAACATGCGAATCTTTCTAGATATGCAGTTTTTTTAAATTAATAAAAACTAACACAAAACTGCTTTCCGAATCGAAATTAATGCATTTTTGGCTTAGTTATGATATATTTTAATTGTTACCTGCAAGGGTATACAAACTTTGGCTGGCCAAAGTTAGCTTTCTTTCTTGATTTTAATTGGTTTTTAAATACTAAACCATTGATAAGCGAAGATATATGTATATACTTGATACGTTTGCATATATGGTATTTGTTACGTTTTTCTATTATTATTACATACTCAAAAAATCTCATACTCAATCTCATCTTGAAAGATACTTCAGACCACTTACTACAATATAATATCAACAACAGCAGCCACAATGGCAACAACAAACCAAAAACACCATATAATTATGTCTGCTTTTTGCAATCATTTCAATTATAAGCACAAGCTGTTGCATTTTTACCAACACCAGCAAACAGTAGACAGTTAAAAGTTAATGCCGGCGGGCTCATAATAAACCGTCTTCTACCATTATCAGTGTTTAAAAAATTATGATGAGGGGTGAACATGGGTTATTCCCAGGGGAGGGCAAACGTTAACATTAGCAAAAATTTGAGAACCTGGGAAAATGTCTAAGAAAACTTAAAAGAACAGAAAAATTTCGAAATTTGGCAAGAACTTTAACTTTTTAACTTTAACTTTAATTACCAAACTTTAAAATAGAAGAGGCAGACAGACAAACCTAGACTATAACAGATGGAATATAAATATAGTACGTAGTTATTATAAAATAAAAATGTTTTAAATATGTGTTGCCATATCTTTATATAAATTTAAAAAACAATTAAGCCTTCTTCTCTTCCTCTTTAATTCGTTTACTCCCCTTAAGAGTGATGTCTGCAATAACTAAATAAGTTGGTCTTCAATTAACTCTTTTTAATGAGTCTGTTGTAGAGCTATGAGATTGTGTACCTCCCATGGTTAGCATTTCTGTTTCAACTTATTACAGGTGTGCACACCTACGATGCAGGCTAGACCAACCTGAGATGACTTTTGAGTCCTTGGTTCTCATTCACTCCTCCCCATGCGGCGCTCTCCGCTTATTTACTTCGACGGTGTTATTTTTGGCCCACGTCTGCAGAAGCAGCAACAGTTCGTGAGTTCATAATAAAACTTTTACTATGACAGTAAAATTTTAATGAAATCACTGCAAAAGCTGAAAATACAAAAAAATAAACCAACCCAGTGGGTTCAAGAGACCCAACACTGTCGGGAAAAGGGGTCTGGGGGGATGGGGACACGGTCTGTTGAGAACTTTCATGTTGTCTCTGTTGTTTTTTCGTACGTGCAAAGTGGAAAATCTGCTACAGGAGATGACAAGAGTGAAATGAAAACAAAAACAGCATGAAACAGAGAAATTGCCTAACTAGATTGTTTGTTGAGGCCATTTATTACCCATTTCAAAGGTTTATTTTCCGAATATGAGAGCAAAATCGGCTAATTGCAATGACCGAAAAGGAGACGATGGTTTTAAAACTAAATATAATAGAAATATAAACACTTGACTATGGCTTTCATGCTTGTTATTATTTACAAATTTTGACGGCACTGCAATAAAATGCATTGTAATACAAGTATTTTCAAATTATCTTATCTGTTTTTGTAGATTTTTATTACTACCTGCTGATAATTGTATAACCATTGGTCAAGAGTTACAATAAAAATGGCAATAAAGAGATAAAACTAACTTACTGATAGAAACTAACACAATATTTATTTTTCTTTTCCAAAACAATGGCAAGAAATCTAAAATTTTAATTATTTATACAGTTACGTTTTTGGCCTCGTCAGAACTTTAAAAGCTCACCTCCAAAATATCGAATAAAAAAATTTGTATTATCCTCCTCGAATGGCTTATATTGAACTAGTTACACTACTCAGATTGGGATCTAGTTTCCCATGAGATATCCCAGCTCACAATTTAATGGCCATGACTCGAGCCTTTGTGTGCGGAGCTGCCGGCGTAAAAATCGGACGTCCACTATCGTCCTTGTAGTCGGCGTAGACCAGAGAGTGGACACACTCCATTCCCAGGGACTCTTTCTGGCGGGCGGAATAGAAGCTCGTGCAGTAGGCCACCATAACAGGAAATCCTTTGGAGCGGCCCACGTCCATCAGCCGGCTGGCAAGCCGGGAGCCCAAGCCTCTTCCTCTCATCGAAGCATCCACACTGGTAATGTGAGAGTAGAGGAGCTTGGAGATGCCGTAGCGCTTGAAAAGATCAGCTTCGCGCTCGATCTTGGAGAGCATAAGACAAATGCGGCCCCAGGTATTTTTTTCCATAACCTCCGCCTCCTGACGATGCTTCTCAATATCTTCAGGGAACTGGGCTCCAGCGAGAACTAAGCCTACCAATCGACCACCGTTGTCCTCGTCAAGGGCCACCAAGCAGGTGCCTTGGGCGATCATTGAAAGGTGATACTCGTCGTTCTCCTTCTCGTTCTGCAGGTGCATCGCCTCCCCACTGGATTGGCACAGAGGCTCTGAGGTAAAAAAGTCATCCGTCATGAATGCTTTCACTCTTGGATAATCGTCCTTGGTCATGATGCGTATGGTAACATTGTCCTGGGATGACATGATGGACTGATATTTAGCACTGTTTCTTTTGGCTGCCTAACGAAAACTTCCGAGACTACCTCAGCGACTTGGCTTTTATATTAGTTCCTTATCAGCTTCCTATAAAATACTGCTTACACGGTCAGCAATAATATTCGTAACAGAATTGAACGATTTTAAAAGTACCTTCTTATCTGCCTAAACTAGAGGCAAATAATACAAATATTAAACTAGTGTCTTATCAACACGGTTATTTCATGAATGAAGTGGCAGAAATAAAGTCATCCAGAAAATAAAGTGTATACACTAATAGGAAAAATACAAAGTTAAAAGAAAAATATCATTTTCGAACATTTTATACCCTTTAAATAATTTCTGAAAGTGGCTTAGAGCTAAAAGTCCTAAACAATTTTAATGAGATTAAAAATTCACCTCCACACATAGAGAAAAAGGTCTTAAAAACTATTATAAATATATATAAAAACCAAAAATAACCTAGTTTAAATTTTCAAACATAGAAAACAATAGAACAAATACTTTGTTATGAAAAATTCTGGAAAATCTTTGTTCCCTTTTGGACACACCTACATTCAAAGGGTGGATTTTTTCAATGCGTTAATTAAAACATCCCCAAGGATCTTGGAACTAATTGCTGAATCCGGCCCTTTGGCAGTTTCCACTGATTGTGAATGTTATAAATAAATAAATGAAAAGGCAACCAGAAAACCAAACCAAAGTCAACGTCAGGCTCAGCGACATGCATAAATTATAAGAAAGTGTTTCCCAGTTTGGCTTCTTTTTTTCATTGTAAAAAATGCTGAGCGTTAAAATTGCTTAAAAGAATAAAGGAAATTGGTGGCCAACGCACTAATTCAATAATTTATGCACATTTTAAATGCATGAAAGCACTGGCCAGAAAGTAAAGGATTCTGAAAAAACAAAACAAAAAATACAGTCCCCTAACGTTAAGCAAGATTATAAAAACACTATACTAATGCCAAATAATTTATTAGAATTCTGGAAACATATTTATGATGATATGAGAATGACGCTCATTAAGTTAGATCGCAGTTCTCATAATTATAAAAAATATCTATCAAAATAAAAATGCATTAATTAGATTCCCAAACGTATAGTTGTCAGTATATGTTTATGCCTTCGACTGTACATTTGGAATTTCATTAAAATCCAAGTATGTATATTCGCCACAGGATCCTCATAAATATTTACGCGGCCTAAAAGGGCCAATGTGAGAAAAGTGAGGCTGGCAGCCGGGAACAGACGCACTTTTGACCGCCTCGATGTGCGTTTCAAATTGAGCGGATTAAGTTTAATTACAATTTTTCGGTGATTCCTGGAGTGGGTAACACACACACACACACATACACATATGCAGCCCTCACAAAGGACTCCCTGGCACTCGGCGGACGTGTGGGTGGGTGCAATGCATTTGTAAGGGTTGTTCCTTTGTCCCCTTTTCGGCGCGCGTAAATGAAAAGTAAACCTTTATGCAACGCTGCGGGCGGCATGCAATTTGCCAACGAGCCCGACGTACCCATTCAAGCCGCCCAGCCACCCGAACTACCCAAACCCACAGACACCCAGCCACCCAACCACCCCAAAGGGCCCAAACAAAAAATTCGTTGCGCACACGTGTTCAATGTGCAGCGCACGCCATGTCCTAGCAGCTCCTGTTGCGCCCCAGCGAAATGCTTATAATTGGATTTAGTTGTCGTTAAGTTTGGACTTGCTTATTGTTCGGCTCCGCAATATGCTAGCCGTCAGAAGACACAGTCCTTCTGTGTATTTTGATGTGGTTTTTAATGGCACGGCTCACTAAATCAAATATTCCCCCGCAAGAGCTTTCGTGTGAGGAGGAGTCAAGGGTGTTAGGGTGGTGCTCTTGGTTAATTAAATTTACTGGGGTGCTGCTGAATGCTAAGGACTCAACCACGATCATAATGAATAGCAGACAAAATATGAGAGGCGGGCCACAGTAATATATGAATGTTTTATTACTGCAAAATCAAATATTAAATGCTAGGATTTAAAAGCAAATGTATTTAATATGTGTACGAAAAATGATGTTTATTTTAATTAATTTTAATTTAGAGCAATTTTTAGATGCACTTTAATTATTTTTTTAATAAGGAAAATGGCGAAACGGACTTACCTTAACCCTAAACAAATGTTTGGGGTTTCGAGAGGCTTGTAAAAAAAGCCTAGTATTTTTTAAATAGTGTAATTACTCATGATAATTTTAAAACATTTTTTAAATTAAACTAATCGAAAACAAACCCCACCAAAATAGTTAAAGACACAGCTTGAATTTTCTGAAGATTATAGCTGCTGTGGTTGGGTTGCCATAATTACTTTTCAATGAGTGAGAAATCTACAAAACAAACAGCAACGCATTTGGAAATTACAATTAGTTAAATTTTTGCCAAGAACAAAAAGCATTGCCTCGTTTTCGATGCAGCAGATTAACGTTCAAATGGCCAACGCAATTAGAGGGATAAAATTGCCAAATACTATGTGTGAATGTCTAATTGCGTGTGCGTGGAGACAGGTCTCGCGATGGCCAAATCACATCGTTAGCGTATGGTCAATAGCTTCTAGTATGTAGTAACAATTTAATTAATTTCATAAAAAAAAAAAAAGACACATAAGTTTGGCAAATATTTATTTGGCAAAAAAAAAGGAGGCTTAAATCAACAAACGAAATTAGTCACTTTATCAAAACATTATTTTTCAAGCATTTAGTTGTTGATTTTTTGTAAAGTAATTATAACAAAAATAGTAAATAAACTGTCTCTCTCTCTCTCATTTCGTTTGTTTTTGATTATTTTTTGCAAAACTAATTAAATAAACTATGAAAATGATATTTTGAAAGGGTTAAGTGCTCTTTTATAACTTGAATACTACAGATTGATTCAATGCCAGACTGATGGAATAATCAACTTAATTAATTATTTAAACTTTTAAAATTATTTTAATAATTTAATGACTTTAATAAACTCCAGGATTTTGAGAATAAAAGTACACAACAAAATATCTTGTTTTTTAATTAAAACTTCAAAAAGACATCACGCTTTTCACTTTGTCATTCGCCTTAATGTCAATAATCGATATTGATTTAACTATTTGAAAATCTTTAACTATAAATATGCAAAATATATAACGAACGGAAATACAATTTATTAAACCTTGTTTGTTTATGGCATATTATGGTCATTATTTTAATATCCACAAACCCATTTACACGCCTAGAGACAACGAGCACAAAGGCGACCGCCTCCCATTTTCAATCAATTGTCATTTGCATAAAATCAGCATTAAAATGGCGGCAACCTCCAGCCATTTTGCCGACCTCCCCTGTAGAAATTTTAATTAAAAACCTGCCAGCTACAACGGAAAAAATTGCAACCGAACATGCACAACATTTTTTCTCATACGGCGACATGTAAAAACGGGTGCGGCCATCAGTATTGAGCTAAAAGCGAAAGTCACTAAATTTCAGAATGGAAAGCCAGCGAAACGGCACGTGGCAATAACTTTTCCAACGAGAAGTACTTGAAAAAGCGCATAAATTAAGTGCATAAAATTTGCCAGTGCCGAGGAGGGGATTTATGCAGGTTGCAGTTAGCCACAACACTTGCAGGTGAAAGCGGTTGAAGTGAAAGCGATCAAGATGGCCGACGCCATCGATTTGCATAAATGCAAATTGTATTATTTTTTGTGAGCAGAAATGAAAGCTTCAGGCGGCAAGGTCCTCACTTAACATGCGAAACAGATGCACTAATGAAGTAACTAGAAGGCGGGTCATCCAAGAGTAGGCGAGTTCCCAAGACGATTAAGATTATATCGAAAGTTACGCGCCTATCCAATTTTATGTTTGCTTTCGCAAAGGGGTATTTTGGATAGGAATTTCCTAAGTAACAGGCAGAAGAAAGCGATTCGGCAAACTAAGTAAACATATCCTTTAGTAGAAGCAACAGTTTCTTAATCTTATTCTATTCTATTTGTAGGGAGTCCCGATTGATAGCAAAGTTTGATGAAACCAACAGCACAAGCAACCTGCTGCTTGACTCTTGACAGAAACTATCTGCTTCGGATTTGGCATTCAGTCCTATCTTGAATTCCTCATACTTATTATAAATACATTACTTGATTTCCTGGTTACCTAAACTGAATCATAAGACTTAATTCAGATGCATTACTTGAGAATTCACTTAAGGATTAACCAGGCTTAGTAATGTTACGAATCAAATTGAACATTCCATTCAGATGCTTATGGCAAACTTTAATTCCAATTTCCATCCATCCCAGGGTGGCCTGTTACCGGAGTGCATTCGCCAAAGTCAATCAATACGTTTTGATATAGCAACTACTTCCGCCTGGTTGAACATTATTTCCTGCTCCGATAGCCCAAGAGAATTTCAGACGGTCCAACAGTGTCATGGCAACGTCAGCAGCAGCGCCCTAGGGGGAGCTCAAGCTGGAGCAGTTCTCTGCTTTGCGGATGCTGGATACTGATGCCGATACCGATGCCGATGCTGGGGCATTGCCATTTTATTTGCACGCGTCGCGATGTTAGGGGTTAAAATGCATGCACAGCAGCCAGCGGCCTCCTGCGCCGCCCCCTTAATTTGACCTTTATTGGCGATGGCAGCAGCAAACAGCAGCCGTTACGTTCCACCTGATCACATTTCAAATGGCTTGACTCCGGCCCCACAGCCATTGCCGCCCCTAGTGACATCGTTTTACCCTCGTTTCATTTTTGCATGCGTTGACATGTGAAATTGTTGCGCAAGTCTCCGGGCGATATTTGCCACTGTTTGCCGTCTTTTTCTCCCCTCCCCCTGCAGTAGGAGGTGTTGATGTTTTAATTAATGGCCATATGTCAACTGCATTCGTATAGGTTAAATGCCTGCCAATCTCCAGAGAAATTAAGATGACTGCGTGCAAGTTGAGGTTAAAACAAATCGACAAGGACTCTTAAATAAAAATGTATATTAATATTACCTGTACCCTCTTGGCAAGTCCTTTTGTGGGATTAAAACATTTGTAAGTATTTAAAAATACTTAATTTAAATTTACTCTCGCATCAGAAAAAAGTATGCACTATATAGATTTACGAGACCGTCATCAATAGAAGCCCCAAATCAAATAGACATTTCAGACGAAAAGAGAGAGAGGAATAAGGTATAATCAATCGCAAATGGCCAAGTCAAACAATAAACCATAAATGAGAAACCAGGCCATCATAACCTTTGACCGAGAAGTCGACCGTCAAGAGGGAACACAATGGATCGGGTGTGAGCTTCCGAGCAAACGTTCATCGTAATCATTAGCATACATTTACGGTCTTGACCCTCAAGTGCTTACCCAATGGCCCATTATGTGCTTTAGTTGGTGGTTGGTCTTCTTTTGTCAATGGTCTATGGGGTCTCAACTCTCTCTCTCTCTGTTTGGGTCACTCCCAATGGCCTTGCCCCCTTTACCCCACTCGCTTTGTCCCGGCAAATGATAATAGTTGTTGTTGGCTCCGTAGCAGAAGGGTCACACTAGTGCCTGATACAGTCCGAGAGATAAGAAGTCAGGTTTTATAGCTTAGTATCCGAAATGCTGGTTGCCCTTTCTTTGGACACCAAATTAGCCTGCTAAAAAAACACTTAACACTTAAATATTTGGCATTACTAAAATATTATATCATAAAGACAGGCTTTAAAAATTAAAGTTTCTATTAAGTTCCACCGAATACGTAATCTGAATAGTTTCCACTTCCTTCAAAACCAAAAGGGTTATCCTTTAGTTAGGGTATAAAAGGATGTAAACATCTACTCCACATGTATTGTCGCTGTTTCGCGCTGAATGTCCGTCCTTCATTTATTGGTCCATTCATTCAAGCGTTTCAATTGTGCGGAAAGTGTGACACACGCGATGTCCATGTCCTTATCCCGGTCCAATTTCACATTTCGCTCGCCCGGGCGTCTGGTCGTAAGCTCATAAGCTCGTTTCGGACTCGTCCTGCTGCATTTCCTACTCATAGTTTCAGTATGGTTTCCGTATCTTTTCTTGCCATTTTTTCCTCTCCTTTTTTTTCAATTTAACATCCGGTTGTGTGGCTACAACATGTCCATTATGTTGATGAAGTCCTTTGACAATACTGTGGGACAGCGGAAAGCCTGGGCAGGGGGGTCGTATAATAACCAGAGTTTGGCTGGTCGTAATCTGCGGACGTTGATGGTGACGATGCCACAGCAAGGACAGTTTGTTTTGGGTTTTTTCTGTGAGAGTAAGGTACTTTAGCCCGAATTCGCTTTCACCACAAACTGGATATGGTTGTATTAAGTGGTCAGCGAGCTTCAAATGTGGTTAATGTTGTTGCCAACTGCATGAAGACTAAACATATTGCTTAGTACAGTTATTTTGCAATGGGTTTTTTGTTTTGTCCAGTGTTTTTTCTACTGATTTTTCTAAGCTAATCAACCCTTATTGAAAAAATATCCTGGCAACATTCGTTTGTCTAACCCCTTTGAGGCCTCTTCCTTAATCTGCCTTTACCCTTAATGAAACTGGAGTTTAATTGTTTGTATTCTTAGCTTATTGAACGCAGTCGCTCGATTTATTGACCATTGGCCACTTCAGATGGATGCACTTAATGTCTGTGGCGTGTCCTTAATGGCTATTTGCTGAGTCGGTTCTGTCGCTTTAATTAACCCGCTTAAAGCCTTCGGAAAGTGGCCAGCACGTTGTGGCGATTTATAAGCGCGGCCAAGAGAGAGGGAGAGCCGAGCACAAAAACAAATACGCAAAAGCCCTCCACTCGGCCTTGCTCCTTCGCTTTATTTATTTCTGTCGCATGAAGGAGGTCGTCCTGTGGCGGGCGAGAGGGGAGGACAACTAAAAACCCATAACTATATGTTTTAGTGACACATTTTAAAAGTGCCCCGCAAGTTGGTGGAAATTTATTGTTATTGCGTTTTGTACGCGTACTTTCTCTTTTCCGCGTTCTCTCTTTACTCTTTGCAGTGTTATTTTTTTCCAGGACACTGTGTTGTGCATTTGTGTTAACCCAATATGCTTGTAATTGTTAACTTGGTGGGAATACAACAATATATAAGTCCAAAGCAGCAATACTATACATACTTTCAGAACAATGAACTGAAATATTATACTGTTTTTGACATAAACAAAGTGCTGGCAACGAAAAGGAGGACCAACGAAAGTTTAGGAAATCGATATTAATGTTCTATTTACTTTTGGGTAATATTTTAAAGATATGTTTAATATATAATGGACTTCCACTGATGAGACACTCAACTATGGCTGTATTTTCCAGATTCTCCTTGCTTTTCAATCGAAAATCTTAAAGACAGCGAGATGTGCGAACAAGTGGCAGGGGGATGGGCTTGGGTTTCTCACTTTAGTATCCAGACAGAAGGAGAAAGCCTCGACACGTGTCGGCGTCACTGTCAATGGATGTCAAAAGCACAAGAATGGAAATCCTAGCCAATCCATAAACAACCAAGACAAGCCTACTTAACTACTCACTCAGTGAGCGACCCTCAATCCAAGTTTCCTGTGGCAAGAGCTCCATGCCCGCCCTCATCGCATGCTAGTTGAAAATTAAACCTTTCACTCAGGCTCGGCCCACTCGCAAACTGTTGCCACGTCGTGGTGGTAATCGAAATCTATAACGCACCGAAACCAGAAACAGTTGTCTACTGCGGGGTTGCAACTCGCCGCCTGTCCGCACCCCCCTGTTTCTTTGCCCCTGCTGACTTTTGGTTTGCGATTTGGGCTAAACGCATTACATGTCGAGACGGCGACGTCGCACACAGCACTTGAAGCTTACATTTTATTTGTAATATGACAGGACCTCATATCCTTTTTCAATATTGAGAGGCAGGAAATTATGCACGTCAGACCTGTCTGCTTATGTGTAATGCCCCTTTGCGGGTCGCGTTCAGCTCACGACTTGTGGGTTCATTTGGGCGTGGGGTGCATGATGTATATCCTGGTTGAATCCAGAGGCTTAGCCCCCGGCCACATACATATATCCCCCGCCGACCAGCCATTTTCATTTGTTTACTTACCCAGTCTTGCTCTTTCTGTGCATACTTCAATGCCCCTCCCCTTAATGAGTTTGTCAGATGGCCAGTTGTTCCGAAAGCTGACCGATATCAACAAACTTCTCCCCTGTCGATTTCCGGATCAGTAAGATGATGTCAATGCCATTCAAAGTGATTTTTCACATCATTCTGGGAACGTGATTCGAGTTGAATTATAGACGGAATGCTAAAGATATGGCTATAAAATTGAAATCCATTGGAAAGTATCGAAAAGATTTATAGATATTTGACTCTAAGAACGATAAATACATCGATATATCGATATTCTCGATATACGATGGTGCGCGATGAGCACTATTTCGATTAATTTATATTTAAAATTCTGTTTAAATTATGTCATTTAAAAACACAATACATTTTTATATATTTTTGGCTAAAAATAATCTTTTAAGGACTAAATATTATATTGTTAGTTTGCCAGAGACATATAAAATATGTAATAATTTGAAACTCTGTTCAAATTTTATTCCGAAACCACAGGCACTCCTGTGAACAGTTGAGTAATCTGAGGTAGGGGTAAATCCTCGGGCTGCTTCATTTGAAATGCATGGGACGACCAACAGGGACAACGGCGGCGAGGCAATCTACTTGGGTCTGCAAGGGAGCATATCCTGATTTCTCTGGCTCCGTGTGTTCCTGGGGGTTATTTGGCTTTTTGGCCTGCGGAAGTGTTTGTTTATTTCATTTCTGGTATTTTTAATTGAATTTTCAATGCTTACGTTCGCTCAAAGCCCTCTTGGCTCTCAACTCCTTTTTTTTTTACAGAAGCTGCATTATTGGCCCAGAGCTGAGCGTCAAAGTTTGCTCCATCGGAACTGTGATAAACCGGTCGGCATATGCATCGGACTATTGCCAACTGGAGGGCACGACCGGCAGGCAGACCCAACCGATGCCCATTCGCTGGATGGCCTGGGAGAGTGTGCTAATGGTAACGTATCTGTTTTAACCCTAAGACTTAGTTTCACTCTTAAAATTGAGATTTTTTTGTTGGGTTTGATGTCAATAACCCAATTAACTATAATAACAAGTTTAAAATCTACAAAATGACAATAACAAAATGCTTGTATCTCTTTGAAAGTGCACTCAGTGTCGATTTGTGATATGTGCTGTTTTCGCACCCACATAATACAAAGCAAAAGTTGGTTTAACAAAGAGCGAAAAGAGCCAAAAACCGAGTAAAATATTTTATAAATCCCAGAGCGAAAACCGCACTAAATAAATTAATTAAGTACATGAAACCCGAGAGGGAAACTCTGGGCAGGCATCGGAAAACAAACTGAACGGCATGAACTATATACACATTTTCATGAAGAGCCTTGTGCCAGCACACATATATATATATATATTCCAGATACGGGTATGACAGACAGAGAAAAACCAACGGTGGTATACGGAGAAATCTAGAATAGGTTTGACTGCCTGGTTTGGCAGTTTGTTTCATTGCTGCTTTTCGAGGCTTTCCCTGCCTTTGGGGCAAAATAAACGAGCGAACGACAACACAGTAGCTACTCTTGGCGTGGGGTGGGGATAGGGCTGGGAATATGGCTGGGGGAGCCGGCTAAAAGGGAAAAAGAACGGGGTGCGGGATAGGGTGCGTATATTAAAAAGCGCAAAAGTTACGTTAGAGGATATTTGTACACATGAATAGGTTTTTTGTGCACAGGAACCGCATAATCCTTAAGCCAAAAAGCATGTAAACAAAATCAAAAGGCCTTTGGCAGTGAGAGGATTTCTTTATTTAGAAGGGCGGAAGGCGCGACTTGAGGCGTATTTATGGATGGGGTTAACCATACGTATAAACAACATTTTATCCTTAACAGGGATCAAAATACTTACACAAACCATTAAGTCAAAGATATCCGGAAGATATCAAGTATGGGTCACCGATCCTTAGAGTGGGATCTTGACCATATCCTGCACCTTTTAAATTACTTTAATATATTTTATCTAAAATATATATATATTCTACAGGGAAAGTTTACAACAAAGTCAGATGTGTGGTCCTTTGCCGTGGCCCTGTGGGAGATATTGACGTTCGCCAGGGAGCAGCCGTACGAGCATATGACGGACGAGAACGTTATAGAAAATATCGGGCACATCTACCAGGACGATGCAATGCATGTAAGTCGAGGCCAATTTATGACCAATGACCAGCGTAGACTTATGGCTTCATTTTCCAGGAACTCTTGCCCATGCCCCTCAACTGTCCGCGGGAAATCTACGATCTCATGTGCGAGTGCTGGCAGCGCAACGAGTCGAGCAGACCCAATTTCCGGGAGATACATTTGTTTCTGCAGCGCAAGAACCTAGGATTTAAGCCACAGAATCAGACACTGATGTATTAAGCGATTGATCTTAACTCGATTTTATCTCATAATCATAAATATTTGAAAAGTTCTTTGCTAATTTAATGCATTTAAGTGGAATATGCATTTAAAATAAATTGTTAGAATACAAGCTAAGCTGTGGCCAGCCGTAGTAGATATACCCTAGGCCAAAGAACGAACTTTTCATACACTTATTCCATTTTAAGCTGTAAGAGTCGAAGACTAAAGGAAGGAATTTGTCGCCAAACATAGCGCTGAGTTCTGGAAACTGCTTTACATATTAAGGAATATTTTTTTAACATTTTTTTTAGTTATCATCCTATCATCCATGATTTTCATCATCATCATTATGGGTTAAGAAGCCCGCTTAAAATACTGATATAGGGTATTTCTGGTAAAGAACAGGTAAAGCTTAATCTTAGTCCTACTGTAAGAATCTAGGTAAAGGCTTTTGAGACAATTCGATGGAATTAAAAGATAAACTGTACATAATTCGAAAGGTATCAATTAGATGATCAGCATAAGTAATCTTATTAGACTCCATATGGTATTGTGAATTCTATTAAATAGAATATAAAATCGAATCGGAAATGAGAACATTGACATATGTGTGTACCTATCGCTCCTCCACCTGAACGCTATCTATGTAATCATTTATGCTTAAATGTTTAAATGTCTATTACGAGATGAATCTATATTTATATGAAACGAGGTCCATCTGCCGCCCCTGCCCCCTTTCCACAGAGGCACTCTATATCAACTCAAAATTAAATTTTGGCCATGTATCGCGATGGAACCGCAGCATACATACAAAAAGAGTTTAAACATGCGTATAATTTTGACAATAAATGTTCGAGCAAGGAAAGGGGAACGCCCTCAGCCAAATGCTTCGTAGAGAGAGTTACAATCCAAAGCTAAATATTGACATTAATTTTGAAATCTAGTCTATACGGAAGTCAATTAGACGCATATCAAGAACGACATTATGTTTTAATCACATTTTTCCTGTGCCTTCTCCCTGCTTTTGGTTTGTGATCTTGTTAATCAGGAGGTTTTATTCCTAAGTCTATCATTTTTATTCTATCAAAAGCTTTAAAAAGGTTTCGCTGTAGTAAAAATATGTAATTCTAAAAAGATACATTAAAAAGGCATTTTTTATCAGAAGAGGGAATGAAATATATTCCCAATTAAGAAATATATTTCAAAAATGCAGTTGTAGGAACTTAAAAACAATTAGCTGAAAACGGAAAACTACTGCAACATCTTTATTTATTATTATTAACATTTAATTTCACCCGGCTTTTTTTATAAAAACAAATACAAATATATAAATGTATTAACTTAGAAATGGCATTATTTCATAGAAACACATTCTGAGTTTCAGTAGTAGCGTTTTTCAAATGATTAAATATAAATAAATGTGTAAAAAGCATACATTTTTATTAAGCATAATCATATTACGAGTTCAAGGAAACGTTTCACATGCAACGAATACATTTGTGGCAAACTTAAAATTAATTCATCATTTGAACCGAAAATATTTATGTTTAAGTAGGGACGAAATAAGAGAATCGTTGAGCACAATCATTATGTATGCCCATTGAAACGGACAAATTATGAGTAAAAAATACAAACAATGAAACACTTAAGCTTAAGAATTTGCAGCAAAAATAAACAAACCGAAGAAAGAGAAAAATGGCTCGAAGCCCCGGATTTCTTTAATTCTTCTCGGGGCATTAAGGGGGGCAGTCCAAGTCCAAAAACTAAATGAGACTTTGATCCGCTGCGTGCAGGCCAACAGCTGGGACAAATCCTTGGCCTCGATAACACTTGCACCTGACTCCCCCCACCACCCACTGAGCCCGAGCAAATTAAATAACATAAAATACAAATCCGGCGCTTAAGGTGCCTTGGGGAAGGGGCAAGAACCAGGTGAGACAGAAAATAATAAACCAATTAATTCAAATGGTTGGGAAAGGTTCCTGTTGGGAAGCAAGGCATCGCACAGTGGTGTTTGAATGGAAAGGTACTCAACTGGAAAGTGTCGCCTAAAATATCATCAATCGCAGGTTTTCAATTTGATTAATTTAATCAAAAAAATAATACAATTAATTATCATCAAATTGAGGAACTTTTTGCAATGTTTAGTTAAAATATTTTAATCGTCTGCACAGGCAACCTAAGACTTTTTAGGGAAAAAAATCGCTCACTAAGAAATACAATATTATAAAAGGAAAATACATAAACTATATAAATTTTAAATTCATCTATAGGTATATATCCTCGCTTCCTGAAAATGTCAGGAAATTCTGGTGATACATATGGAAGTTATGAGCAAGCAAAAAGGTTTGGATTTTAAAGCAAGCTTTTAAATTCTTTAAAAATGTGTGTAGGTTCCTTTTAACTTACTGTTTTTTTCTTTGCAGCCATTATTATTATATTTTTTCAAAATTAACTATTTCCCGTAACTACAAGCGCATGACAATCTCCCAATATTGCCTGTGGTTTTTTCTTAGACTTTCTTTTCTTTCCCTTTTCCGTTTGTTGTTTCAACTGTTTGTTCTTTTCGCCTTTCGCCCCTTCGTTTGCTCACATTAAAACCAATGATTGCGTCTGGGATTTGGTTTTTGCAGACCTTAAAGGAAACCCAGGCAAATAAGCATTGGGAGCTTCTAGGGATACCCATACCCCCTCCCTCGAGGGCGATGGGAGGATGGGTTTGTGCCAAATAATACTTTATTGATTTGGACACTTCAACTTGGAGCTTTGGCATAAAATATAAGTAAATAAGTGGACATCCACCGCTTCATATAGAAATATTTTCAATTGGAAGATTAGCAATGAAAATCAAATCCCGATGACATCTTACAATCGAACCCCAAATCATCACTAATAATTACATTGGCTGCCAAATGCAGCTAATAATCTTACAAAAAAAAAATAAAATCTTTCTTTTGGTCAGACCCAAATTGAGAAAATATCAGTTTAAATCTTTTAAAGTAAAACAAAAGGAAAGGAACTTCAAGACGCCGATGTTTGTATACCCTTGCCGTTTCTAATTGAAAGTAAAACTACTTCTATTAAATAAAATTAAAATTAAAACATTTCAATTTAATTTAACAAATTTTTTATATAGTCATTAGATATTGATAAAATTGAAATTCCAATTTTAAAATCTTAATTAATTACTTCATGTCTTTTTACATGTATATACATGTACATTTACATACTCCATTTAAATTTGTTTACATACTCCATAAGACGGTATTTTTGCGCAGTTTGGTCACACTTTTTGAATGTTTTCTGTACCAAAAACGGTATGTTTTCGTTTTGCCAGTGATGAGCCCTCGAATAAGCTAGAGTCTGAAAAACATAAGCTAAAATTAAACAAAATGCATTAAATAAAAACATGTATTGAAATGCAAGCAAAGAATTTTTGATGTCCCGAATGCAATTATTGCTTAAAATATGGTACATTAATATAAGAAAGTTGCAAATTTTAAAAGCTTGTTGATGTTCAAATATGCGATAGATCTAGCCTTAAATAAGCCAAACGCCAACACTGTTCCCCGCGTGCGGTCACACTGTACGACGCGTCCGACTTTTTCATCTTGACTGCTGGATTTTTCTAAATTAAAATTGCAATCTCGAAACGAATTATTATTGATAAAAGTGCAATGCAATCCTCTTAGCAACTAGCAAGCTTGCTGGCATCGAAATATACACCGAAACTGGCGTTAAACAAGCATTTTCCTTCGACGAGATGCGCGTGTGTGAGTGAAAGAAATTCCAACAATGCGCAGCACAATACCAATACACACACAAGCTGCCTGAATTTCTTTATTCAAAAGTGTACAAAGTGCAACGAAAAAGGGTAGCGGGTGAAAGCAATCGGGGTTTTTCTGCTCCAGCTGCAGCTGGAAAAGTGCGTATAATTAGCAAGTGCACCGATATTAGCGACACACCAGGGCCCAAAGATAGCAGAACTGTACAACAAACACGCCCATTTTAATACCGAGAGATACGCCTGTGCCCTGGGGGCTGAATGTGTGCGTATGTGTGTGGTGCAGTGTTTTTATTTTATTTATATATATATATTAGTGTATGTGGATTTTTTTTTTCATTTATTACACGCTGATTTTGCAACGCTCTTTTTATTGTCAATGGCTTATCCAGCGAACGGAAGTCGTCGCCTACAATTTAGGTTTTTCTGTGTTGCTTGTCCACACTCCCACACACACACAAACACGCAGAGCGACCAAGCGCACCAACAAACATTCACACGTACAGTAGCAATAGCGCAAGCAGCAGGCTGTGGCTCCCACACACTGTTGTTGCCTGCCTCTGCCTGCGTCGGCGTCGCGTCGCGGTGTTGCCGTCGGCAGCGCAGACTCGATTGCATGAGAATTTTTTGCCCGCTTTGTGATTGTTTTTGTTTGACTTAATTTATTGGCAGCATTGTTTTGTTGTTGGGAAAAATGAAAGTGTTGGTGCGGGCAACAACAAGAGCAAGCATCGCGCAGACCAAAGACAAAAAGAAACAACAATTGGCCAATAAAATCTTACAGCAATTTTGTTTTGTTTTAGCGAAAGATTAAACTTTTTGTTGTAATTTTTTTGTTCAAGTTTTTGGAGATTTCTTTTGCAGATATTCTTGTATATCAAAGAGTTGTATTAGGGGTTTTATGGGAACTCTTTTAACAATTAATATAATTAAGAGTTTCCATATTATTACCAGGCATTACCGGACGATATCCGTGTATTTCTATGCTGTTTACACGCTCTATTTAGCATCTATCCACTTGAAACTTTCTCAATTGACTGCTAATATTTCTGAAAAGTGAAATTACTTATAATATACAGCTTATAAAAATAAATGAAGAATTGCTAAGCTCAATTATTGCTATATGGCCATTTAGATTTAAAGATTTAAATATAAAAAAAAGTAAATATTAAAATAATATTTTATAAAAATATTACCTTTCAGCCTAAACTCATCCACACAACCCAACGTGTGGCGGTTGTTGGCATGCCGTAGTGGACAGCATATCATCAACAGTAGAAGCAACGCCTCATGGAGCCGTATCACCAAATCAGACATCACGTAAGTTCTTTGCTCCGTATTCATGCATACGCCTAATCTGCGCTCCACACACACACAGTATCCCCCCGCAATCACAGCCAGCACTGGAGTGGTGGTGGGCAACAACTCGTCAGCAATCAACCGGCCGGAGCTACACCAAAAATGCAATCGGGGCTCGCACTCTAGTGATACCAGTTCGGCGTACAGTGGAAGCGACACAATGACTTCCACCTATACCTCGTCGATGGAGGCGGAGGATATCGATCTCTCCGGCCTGGTGGAGTCCACCGTGGACTCGGACGAGGAGGATCTGGCTGAGAGCATGGATGTGAGTGATGGTGATGTCGTTCTGTTCTATATATATAGAAATGTCTTGTCAGACCGTAGTGGGGTGCGAGATCATAGAACCTTCTGATAAGTTAAAATTGATTATTTGTAGCTTTTCAAACGAGGGATATCTTCATAGTATTTAAACTCCGTACTGATCATATATTTTATCTCCTTTAGAGTCTTACTGTGCGCGATGCCGTGCGTGAGTGCCTCGAGAAGGACCCGGCTGAGCGCAGCGAACAGGACGTGGAAGTGCTCCTCGACTTTACACAGGGACTGAAAGCTTTCACCAATATCACCCTGGCCGTGCGACGAGCGCTCTGCTCGGTAATGGTGTTTGCCGTAGTGGACAAGGCCGGCACCGTAGTCATGTCTGATGGCGAGGAACTGGACTCTTGGTCGGTGCTCATTAACGGCGCCGTGGAGATCGAGCACGCGAATGGTAGCCGCGAGGAGCTACAAATGGGCGACTCTTTTGGCATCCTGCCTACCATGGACAAACTCTACCACCGAGGAATCATGCGCACCAAGTGCGACGACTGTCAGTTCGTATGCATAACGCAGACGGACTATTACCGCATTCAGCACCAAGGCGAGGAGAATACGCGGCGGCACGAGGACGAGAACGGACGCGTGGTCATGGTCACGGAGCTGCGGTCCATTGGAGGCGGGATAACTGAGACAACTGGAGGCAGTGGTGGACCGGCAACGGGAATGTCAGCCTTGCCGAATGTTAAGCGCGGCCACGTTGTTATCCGTGGAACACCAGAACGACTGCTGCAACAGCTGGTCGAGGAGAACTCGGTGACGGACCCCACCTATGTGGAGGACTTCCTGCTTACGCATCGTATCTTTATCCAAAACCCCAAGGAGGTGACTAGCAAGCTGCTGCACTGGTTCGATCTGGAGCAGTTCGATGCACACAAGACGCAGGAGCTACGGGATCGCGTAACTCGCGTGGTGCTACTCTGGGTGAACAATCACTTCACCGATTTCGAGGCGGACCACGAAATGATGGCATTCCTGGAGATGTTCGAGGCCCTGCTGGAGCGCAAGAAGTTACTCAGCCAACTCCGGCTATTGCACATCGCCTGTGCCGCCAAGGCGCGCATGCGTAGTTGCACTCTCACCCGATCCTCGCGTGACGAGCCGCTCAACTTCCAAATTGTGGGCGGCTATGAGTTGCGACCTGTGGTCGTTGCCACCGGCAGCCCAGCCGTAGGCATCTACATTTCGCAGGTTGAATCGGGCTCAAAGGCCCAGGATGTGGGTCTCAAGCGCGGGGACCAGATTCACGAGGTCAATGGTCAGTCCCTGGACCATGTAACAAGCAAACGGGCTCTAGAGATTCTCACTGGCACCACGCACCTGAGCATTAGCGTGAAGAGCAACCTACTCGGCTTCAAGGAGGTAATGCTGGCCCTAGAACACAGCAGTGGAGCGACCGGAGCTGGGGGTCTGTCCGCGACCAGTGCCAGCTTCAAGTCATTGCGAAGCCCACGTCGCATTTGCGCCAGCGACATAGCGGCGTTGCACGGTCGCTCGGAGAGCGCCGGCAATGACCTCTCCCTTGCCAATGCCTCTAATCGGGCCTACATGGTGCGACTCAGTTCGGTGGATATGTTACTCGACCAACCCGACTGTGCTCCGCCGCAAACGCCGCCGGTGAGTGGAGGCGGCGGCAATATGGCAGCTAATTTTATGCAGCAGCTCCTTCAAAGCGTCAATAACAGCTCAGCGAAGAAGGGCTCGGGAACGGGATCCGGCTTCAACTCGGATCAGCAAGACACGAAGGGCGGCGGCTTCATGACGCTGGGTCCCAAGCGACGCTTGCAAAAAGCCTTGGCCAAAATGAACCTTCTCAACAAGCAGCACCACGTTGGCAGTCTAAACGACTCCTCGGACACTTTGCTGAATGAGCCCAAGCCATCGAAGCTCTCTGCGGCGGCGAGCTCAGGCAGCAGCAGCTCCACCCAGTCGTCCATTAACGGATGTGCAAACAGCGGCAGTGGCGGCCGCCTCTACCAGTCACAGTCAAACCCCGACCTCACCAGCCTCAACTACGATGCCAGCAGCGATGCGGGAGGCGGAACGCTGAACGTGAATTACCAAGCTGCCCACATCCATCGACCGTCGGCAGCCAGCACGTTGACTACGAACTCTACGCACCTGCTACCGGACTATCCTGAGCACGTGCTGAAGGTATACAAAGCCGACCAGACGTGCAAGTACGTGCTCATCTACAAGGAGACGACGGCCCACGAGGTGGTGATGCTAACCCTGCAAGAGTTCGGCATCCACGATCCCAGCTCGAACTTCTCGCTTTGCGAGGTAAGTGTGGGCGAAGGCGGCATGGTGAAACAGCGTCGTCTGCCGGATCAACTGCAGAACCTGGCGGAGCGGATCAGCTTTGCGGCACGCTACTACCTCAAGCTGAACGACAGCACGGAGCCACTGGTGCCGGACGAACTGGCCTTGGAACTGGTCCGCGAATCTGGTGTACATTTTCTGCAGCTAAATGCCTACGAACTGGCGATACAGCTCACGCTACAAGACTTTGCCAATTTCCGGCAGATCGAGTCCACCGAATACGTGGACGAGCTGTTTGAGCTGCACTCGCGCTACGGAGTGCCAATGCTGAGTAAGTTCGCCGAGCTGGTCAATCGAGAGATGTTTTGGGTGGTGAGCGAGATCTGTGCCGAGCACAATATCGTGCGCCGCATGAAGATCGTAAAGCAGTTCATTAAGATCGCGCGCCACTGCAAGGAGTGCCGTAACTTCAACTCGATGTTTGCCATCGTCTCGGGCCTGGGACACGGCGCCGTTTCACGGCTAAGGCAGACGTGGGAGAAGCTTCCGTCGAAGTACCAGCGGCTATTCAACGATCTGCAGGACCTTATGGACCCCTCACGCAACATGAGCAAGTACCGACAGTTGGTGTCCGCCGAACTGCTCGCCCAGCACCCCATCATTCCGTTCTATCCCATCGTGAAGAAGGATCTCACCTTCATCCACCTGGGCAACGATACTCGCGTCGACGGCCTGATCAACTTCGAGAAGCTGCGCATGCTCGCCAAGGAGGTGCGCCTGCTGACGCACATGTGCAGTTCGCCCTACGACCTATTGGCCATTCTGGAGCTCAAGGGCCAGTCTCCCTCGAGCGCTCTCTTCTCGCTTAACCAGATGTCCGCTTCGCAGAGCAATGCTGCCGCCGGCTCGGTGATAGCAGCCAATGCCGGCCAAGCGACCATCAAGCGGCGTAAAAAGTCAGCGGCAGCTCCCAATCCCAAGAAGATGTTTGAGGAGGCGCAGATGGTGCGTCGTGTGAAGGCGTACCTCAACAGCCTGAAGATACTCAGCGACGAGGATCTGCTGCACAAGTTCTCGCTGGAATGCGAACCGGCGCACGGTTCCACCTACTCGGGCAGCATCTCGCACGGCAATACATCGCACCGGAGTGGTGGCGGCGGCAGCATTAGTGGTGGCGCCGGTGGAGGCGGAGCGGGCAGCTCTAGCCTCAATGCCGGCGATCAACTTAGCATATACTCGCACACCAGCTCAAGTTCGGCCCCGAACTCGTCCCTATCGCTGCGCAAGCGGCACCCCAGCTCGCCCACGCTCTCAACCACTAGCTCGACCAGCTCCACCAGCGATCACCAGAGGCGTCAGATGCAAAACAACGGACCCAAGTTCGGCACAGCATCTCCGCAGGCCGTTAAGAAGATGCTGTCGCTATCGGAGTCTTCGAAGATCAGGCCTCACCAACCATTCGTGCCGCGCCACGGCTTGCATCATATGCAAACAGCGCATGGCTTCATAGCACCAGTAAACGCGGGGGGAGGGGCACCGGTAGGAGTGGCCACCACCTCACCAGCAGCCACCGCCGCCAATATCCAGTGCACACCGAGTCCTAGTCCGTGCTCCCATCGTCGCCTGGCCTCGGCAGGCAATATATTACCCACACGGGCCATCCACGAGCGGTCGCACTCTGACACTCCGGCCACGCCGCCACCGCCCTTGCCGTCTGTGGATCTTTCCCTCGAAAGCAGTAGCGTGACTACATTTCGCGATTTACCCCTTCGCAAGTCCATGACTTCCGGTAAGTGTCCACTGTTCGTACATTAGTGTTACTAAACTAAAATAAATGCTTATAGCTGCTACTAAAACCGGATTCTGAGAACGCTCGTTCGATCAGTGCATTCCATGTTTCAAAATGTTAGTAATTTCGTTAAAAATTATAAAAGAATTTCTTATCTTTTGTTATATTTTTACTTTGTTCTATAACTATCCATTAATGTTAAAAAAAATCTATATTATCTATTAAAATGTTTGTGTATTTAAGGTAAACATCGATATATTAAACCTAATATCGATTTATTTATTATATAAATTATCTTTTTATTTTGTTTTATAACTCCTAATTGCTATAATGTCCATTAACGTAATTATCGATATTATCGAAAAATGTTTAATTTGAGCATTTTTCCGATTTAATTGCTTCGATAGCTCAAATTGAATATCAATTTATCGTACATATATCGAAAGAGTTTCGATCTTCTTTGTTTTGTTTAAAAAACTATTTAATTTATTTACTGAAGAAAACGCTGTAAGAAAAGATTAACTTGAAATTCACTGTTTCAACGAGGAGAACGCTTTTCATCCGGAACCTGACCAGTAGACACGTAAAACCGTAGCCCTAAATTAAGTAGTTACCTATATTTTTAGTTGCGCCTTAGACTCTGTGCCCCTGCTTTTGCATTTGAAGATACTTATTGGTGGTTGGACTAGGTTTGGTTTGGTTGTCGGCTACTTGTAGCACTCACTCACTCATACACACAGCACACTCATATACACACACACAGACAACAGCAAATGGGGCCATGAAATGAGTCCCACTTTAGGGTGAAAAGCATTTCACGACCACCACTTGAGACAAAAACTCTTCTTCTTTACGCTACTTTCACACACCCAACAGGTTCCATATCGTCGTGTGATAGCGGCTATGTGCATCAGCAGCAGCAACAGCATCACCAGCAACAGCAGCACAGTACCATTCAGTACCAACAGCAGAGCAACATGCAACACGAGCCATTGCCGCCAGTATACACGGCCGCCGATTGCCGGCTGCTACAGCAAATATCGAATAATGCTGTGACCCGCAACCTGAACAATACTCCCTGCCAGAGCACAAACAACACACCACCCAGCACACCTACACCACCACTGACCCCACAGCCAGCAACCATTCAGCTTTCTGCACCGCCGACGGCAGCAGCATACTTGCACATGCGCAGCCAGCAACAGCAGCAGCAGCAGTCTCTGGCAATGCCGCCTCCGCCCCCACCGCCGTACAATGTGCCTCCGATGGTCAATGTATATAATAGCCATCATGCCCCCAGTGCAGTGGGCAGTAGGCATCTGAACCACATGCACGGTAAGCGCTGACAACCAGATCCAGATCGCGTTCCAGTAATGACATCAAATGCAAAGCAGAACTCGAGTCAGATCTTGAAGCATTAGTTACATAGATTATATATCGATCATAGCATGACTTAAACTGTTATTTTAATTGAATGCCAATTTGTCTTGCAGGTGGCCAGCCAAATTTTATGGATATCACCAAGTGTACCATATGCCCCATGCCACCAATGAATCAATAATAAATCAAATTGTGCTGTCTTAACTGCTAAATGTTAATTTAATTAGTTGTGAGTATGCGCCGAGAGCACTAAATAATTCAGAAGCATGTTTGAATCAGGTTAAGAGATTTCTTTCAGTGATACAGATGAAAATAAATACAATTAACAAAACATGGTTCTGAATCTTATAAAAATCCCTTCATATGTATAATTTTAATTAATTTTTCTCTATTTATCTTTCAGCTTAAAGAGTTGCCAAAATTTGTGAATGGTTGTGGTTTCCAATTCATCATAAAATCAAACACAGGCAGGATCCCATATCAAATGCCTTTGCCCTTCAACGGAACAAACTGAAAAAAAAACCAACTGGACTCAATGTGCGCCGCTTAGATGTATTTATGATGAGGATTAGGGTTCTATGATTTACATACGTCTTAATTTAGTCAAATTCTGTGTACCCATTTTCTTCCCGCTTAGTAGTAGCCTTTTCTCTAAGAAGAAAATGTCTGCAGGCAGACCCCCACCCTCTAAGCAGACTCGAATAAAACTCTTTTGAGTTTTCTCCGGCATTTCTCTGAAGCATTTCGATGCCCAGCAGCACAACAGAGAGACCAAGTTTAGTTGTCTCGTAAATTTTATAAATTTAGGTTACTATATACACACTAATACATTAACCGTATAAATATACCGTTGAAAACCTTCGCTCCAATTCCAAATATTTAGTTTTAAAGTCCAAGCGAGAGAGAGAGAAATTGATTTCGAATATTTTTTCCAAACACTAGTATTTATTTACCGAAAACAAAACAGGAAAAAGGCAAAATAAAAGACAAATGCAATATATTTGTATAAGTAAAAAGAAAAGACCTAGACTAGCCCTCAATACAAAAATGAAATCATCAAAGTACAATTAACTCGAAAAGCATCCAGAAATAAGTTTATAAAATACAAACCTGAGACTTGAAAAAAGAAAAATAAGAATAAATGTTTCGTGAACATATTTTTCTCACACGTATATGACTCTAATATATATATTTTTGAGTGTGCAAAATGCCTGTTATATACATATACATATACAATATATATATATACAATCTACCTACGTGAAATCTCTACTTATAAACAAATATAAATATATACATATATACAAACCTGGACGTAGTGCAGACCCCACTCTTAGCTGGCTTTCCAAGGCGAAAACCAAATTATCTTTTGCTGAACACACAAGAAAACAAATCTAAAATATAAATTGTGCTCTTTAAATATTTAAGTTAGAGTAAAAATGGAAATAAACTTAGCTTTTTAAGGCTTTCAAGAATGTTATTTAAATCGAAACCTAAAATCGTAAAAGTTGCGAATTTTTCTTAAATGTCGTCAAATATATATGTAACCCTACATTTTTAAAGGGCAGCTTACAATATTTTTTCTTTAATGCTCGGGAAGATGTTGAAATTATACAAATAATTTAATTTCATGCATATAGGTTTCATGATTTATATACAGAAATTTAAATTTAAGTTTTTGCAAGAGCAATAACTTTTCGTTGTTTTAGGCGGGAAAAATAAAGATTTTACTTCATATCTTATAATCTACTTGATGAGAGCCAAGGCCGTCGTCCCTCTTTGCAGCGTGTCGAGCCCTTCAGAACAATTCCCTATCCAAATGTATTGACTAAATATTTACAAAAGACATTTGTATACTACTTTATAATTTATTTTTAAATTCTATATGTATTTAATATGTATTGGAAAAATATTAGGAAATAATAAAAACAAAACAAATTATTCAATTATTTCGAAAATACTATTAATTGGGGTGAAAACTTTTCAAAGTACCTGTGTATATTTAAAATTTAACATTTTTTTAGTTAGAAAAAGACGTATTATACCTGCAGAACCAAAACGTACACTAGCGATACTTACACCAAAAATTGTAGTGAATTTATATATTTTCTATCATTATTTTCAATATCTATCGATAATGAACCCGTAATTATACCAGTAATTTATACCAATAATGTTATATTTTTATTGCTTCTTGTGGGGTTATCAATTCGTTAAGTTTTGTTTCAACTTTAGATAAAATACAGTTGTCTATAAATAATTTGGCTTTAAACCTAACAAGTATTTGCGTGGATACGGAGCTACCTTATCTAGCTAGGGCACTACGATTAACGCGATTTGTAGCTCACTTAGCCCTACTTTCGACAATAGAGTCTGGAACTTAAAAACAAATACAATCGGAACGAAATTTAACGTTGCATATGTAATAAAATACACTGTTTTTGATTGGGAATACGCATAGTAAAAGGCACTTTTCTAACGACTTCTTAAATAAAATTGTTCGCTCTCAGGACATAGAATGCTTTGGACACTAATGCATGCTTAGAAAGCAGTTCTCATCCTCATATCAACCTCGTACGCTTTAAATACGTAATGAGCAAATTGTAAATGAACTTGTATTGCGCCAGGGACGGTATAATGCTATCACGTTGATGTCGCAGCTGCCCGATGACCCGCGGTATGTCCAGGTCCTGCAAAAATATGTTAAAGAATATAGCGGAAAAGATTTTTTAAACTCAAAATTCACCTCGTTGTGGTCCAGGGTATAAAGCAGAAGATCCGCCGTCAGTGTGACCCCCGAACGACCGCCCCCTTCGAGGCAGTGAATCAAAACGGGAGGATTCGTATTGTGTCCTGGCGGCACCTCGTGCGTGGATGCCAGTCTAACCGAGTTGAGCTCCTCAAGAAAGTCCAAAAAGTGGTTGACGTCGCGCGGACAATTCTGTTCCGCCCAGTCTGCGTACTGCAGATGCCAGACGGAACGGTAGCGGCGCGAGGGAGCGTGAAAGAGGCGCAACTTGCTGGTGGTGCATCGGTCGGTTGTTTGTGAGAATTCCTGATATACTTGAAACTGCAAGAGATTATGGAATTGTGTGCAAGGATCACTTTAACTTGGCATGACGGCATGACGAACCTGTCCAAACTCCAGACGCTGTTGACTGCTCAGGGGAATGTACCTCATGTCCTCGGTTAGCTGAACTACCAAGTATACGTCAGCCTCCCAGACACACTGCCAAAAGGTGTTCATGGTCTGCGACTCTTGTGGCGATTGCGCCACAATGTAAAAACGTTGCTTGGTTCCCACAGTGGCCTACAAAATAATACATTTCGTGTTAGCAATGTCAATAGATTTTTTTAAATCAACCCAAAATACGCACAGATATATAAGAGGCATTCACGTATCCATGTCGATTTTCCATCGATGGCACTAAGCGCACACGGTTGTCGTCGTAGGGCAAAAAGTTTGGATCGTGGTTCTTGGGCTCATTTTCCTCCAGCAGGGCACACTCGTACAGGGCGTGCTCTCGCCGCTTCGGTATGCGCTCAAACTCCATAAATAACTGCGAGTCCTGAAGCTTTTCATTAAGGATTTGGCACTGAAAATGTGAAAGAGAGAGAATTAATAATATTTTTTAATTTTAATTTAATATTTATTGCCTCTCCTAATGTTAATTATCATCTAAAAATCTATCACTTACCAGCTTATCCTTGGAATACCTGCCAGAAATTGGCTGCGGCTTGCTGACACCGGTGGACCAACGATGCGGCAGGTTGAGATCATCCTGAGCCAGCTTTAGCTTTGCTGCTAGCTTGGCGTGCTGACCTGCTGTCGCTGCCTTCTCCCTGCCCAGAGTGGCGGACTTTTGCTTGTCAGGGGTCTTGCTGCGTGCAAGGAAATTCCAGCGCTTTTTGCGCTTCGCATCCTTGCTGGCCGCCGACGAGGATGTGGTGTCCAGCGTCGAGTTGAACACGGAGGATGTGGATGCTGATGTGTTGGCAGATAGGTTCATGGCACTAAATTGCTGCTGCAGTGGGTCCCCAGCCGACGAGATGACGTCGATGGTCGACTTGTTTAGGCTCGCTGTGGACCGATGTTGGCGGGGCGGAGGAGTGACTCCAATGGCCGGAGCAGCACTGGCTGCCCGGATGGAGCGAGTCGGCAGCTGCGGCTCTTGGAACTGCAACTCCGCGATAGCGGAACGCTCTGCTCCATACTTCACCATGTTTGGCGTGATATCGTCGTCCGGTTGGGCATTCACCGTCACCGTGACCACGTTGTTTGTGCTGGCATGCCGTGCAGCCGGCACGGGCACAACGCCAGGCGGGGCCGATTGTATGGACGAGGCTCGCTGGCGCATGGCCTCGGCGTGTGCTGCTCCACTGCTGCCACCAGAAGCACGCTGCGGCAGGTTCTCATAGATGGGCTCTATGGATCCGTTCACTACGCTCCGCTGCAGAGGTGTGGGTGTGTTGGCCTTCTGGGAGGGAGCGACTGGAGGCTGCGGACTGCTGGCTGGTGGCGGCACAGAGCTGCGATAGCCGCTGGGCGGTAGGGTGGGTGAACTGTAAGAAAAAGTTAAAATTATTAAGAGTCCCTGTATTTGTTGTATATTTATAGAACTTTACCTCTGTGTAGCAACGGCTGCAGCGGCCGCGGCTGCAGCCTGGCTCATCGCCGACTGCCGCAGCTGGGACATGATGGACGGCTGCTCCTCAATCATGTTGAGGTTCTCGAAGGTTCCGTGTGGCGGCAGATAGGGCTGCGAATGACCCATGTGACCAACGTATTGGTACTGGTGCAGCATGGTGGCTCCGGAGGAGGTGGGCATGTTCCCGGCATGCCCGCCTGCGGCCAGAGCTAGATACTGGCCGCCATTGAGAAGGGTGCGGTTGGAGACTAGATCCGGCGACGAGCCGCTCACGTAGTTGCGGTAGCCCTGCAAAGGACGGGGCGTCGCCACGGCCAGGTCGGGGGTCGACGAGGAGCTCAACCGATTAACCGGGTACGGCGGCGGCGCCTTGTGTCGCATCATGTGCATGCGCTGAGAAAGCTCCAGATATGCCTGGGCCGTGCTTACCGGCTGCACCTGTTGCTTCGTCTGGTACAGGTTGATGTGGTGATGGAGGGCTGCTGCCGGCTGGGCCACGTCCGGGTACCGGTGGGCCGTTAGGTGGCCATAGAGCAGGTTCTCGTTGTAAACGCCCGGATTATGTACATCTGGCTGGGAGCCGGCATAGTAGGTGGTACCGGGATTGGCCATTGCTACCGCCACATTGTGCAGCTCCGCGGATGGAGTGCGATACTTGAGCTGCACAGCCGTTTCATAGTCCGGCGCTGGCCGGTATGTGGGCAGCATCGCTTTCAGGCGCTCCCGCTCCTCGTTGTTGTTGTTGCTGCTGCTGCTGTGCAGGTTGTTGTTGCTCAGATCGAGGCAGGAGCTGCTCTGTCCCAGGAGCTGGCTGTGGCTATGGCTGGCGGCCAGGGAAATGTTTGAGGAAAGCATTTGCTGCTGCTGATGCTGCTGTTGCTGTTGCAATTGCTCGGCGGCCTCGGCGTAATCGAAGTCCACATAACCGACGCTATCGGCTCCCAAATGACCGCTTTCAACGTCCGCCCCGCTACCTAGGCTGGAGGGCGTGGCGGTGTCAATGTAGCGCTTGAAAAACTTGTGCTGACTAATGCAGAGCTTCCAGAAGTAGCGCGCAGTGTCCGCCTCGCCAAAGATGAAGCTGCCTACTATGCTGCCGTCGCCGTCCAGCCGATTCTGTTCGATCTTGATGGTACGCTTGTCGATGGTCACCGTGTGAAAGTCCTTCCAAGGAAAGTATTGGCGTCCGTTGTCCGCGTTCACCACCATCCCGTTAATGGCCAAGCCCAGCTGCAGATCGTTGCCCAGAGTGTCTTTGGCGGCGAAGCGCTCCTCGCCGTATCCGTCCAGCTGCTGGCAGCACTGTATGTACATCTCCTCCGCCTGGCTCTGACCGAGATGCGCCAGGCCCGCCTGCTGCTGCAGCACCTCCACAATAAGACCTTCCAGCATGCTGTCGTCGTTGGCCAGCCCCTGCATGTTGCGCGGCAGCACCAGCGACTTTTTCAGGTAATCCTTGCTCTGCTTGTCGCCCTGATAGCTGTCGTACTCCGCCTGACGGCAGTAGAGGGCCAGCAAGATGGCTGTGCGGATATCGCAGGCGATGCGACCCTCGTAGATGTCGCTCTTCAGCTGAAGGAAGTAATAGAATCGCGTGGCCTCATCGCTCAGGTGGCGCACGCCAGTGGTCACGTAGTGGCGAACCCGAAGGTAGATCTTCGGCCCCGCCGCATACTTCTCGAGCTGACGGCTCAGCGAACGCTCCAGATCGATCCATTTGAACTCGTCCTCCTTGTCCTTGTCCTTGCCCTTGACCAGGTAGCGCAGTCCGAAGAACTCCGGCTGCTGAATGAGCAGTCGCTGGCACACATTGTCCAGGCACTCCTGCCCCTTGCTCTCCGAACTGATCGTGCAATCAACCGTACTGGAGGTGTCTGCAATGGAAGAAGCGTTGAAAACGTGCTCCGATTGACAAATTCATTCAAAACATTCCAAATTCACGGCAGCCCTGCCCACAGCACGCACAAGCATGGAAACACATGCACACATATCATACGTTTTTACTAATCTCTTTCGAGACTTATTCGATTTATGGTCAGCTTTCCACTGATGAAGCCAGTTTAGTTTTGGGATTCCGTTGAATTCACAACCCGAATAACACATTTTAGAAAAACTACTTAAGTTCGCGTTTGGGATCCTCATTGGGCTGTTTAAAAATTTATAAGCAAAGGGAGCTTGATTTTTTTTCTATTTCAATTGGGATATCCTGGGCGTTCCTGTTAACGGTATCTGTTAGCACAACTACACACACACATGTGCATGTGCTGAAGGCAACAACAAAGCAACAAGTATGCGAGTGTGTGGGAAATACGATTGCGATGTCCGCATTTTTGCAGCCTGAATTCGTTGGCGAATTCCAGCGAAACAGGTAATAACAGGCGCTCTATCATGTGCGGGACCATAAATGAAGTTGTGTACTTATTTCCAATTAAATAAATCAACAAGTGTAATAGCCTGCGGCAGCTGTTAACTGTGGCTCTGTCACCAAATCGTCTTTGTTGTTGCTCTTCCTATTGGTGCTGCGCCGTGGTTGTTGCTGTTGCTGGCGCTATCGGGGACGGCCGAGGTTTACTCACCTAGCAGGTGATGCACTGATATAACAAATAAACTCTTGGACGTCACATTGTACTGGCGACACTTTTTCAAGAACTTTAATGGCATTTCCGAGCCGTGCGCTGCTCGCGTCGAGTTTTTTTTTTACAAAATAAAATATGCCATCTAGAGCTGGAAGAAATTCGATATGACTATCGATTTTTCGACATCGATACTCCCACGTCACGGAAGAAAGAGATGGCAAATACATTATTTGTTAAAAACTTTGTTTATTTAAATTAGTCGTATATGTGCAGCAATGTAAAAATATTCAAAAAGGTATACATTTTTGAAAATAATTTTCCAAGAGCTTTTTTTATATTTTTATATATGTTTGTGATCACTTTACGTTAAAATATTACGCTTTTGATCGTTTTACGTTGTGTTTACGTTCCCGCTCAAAGCAGTGTGACCCGCCGCTAGAGAGGAATAAATCTTTGGCCTTTTTTCCACGAATTTAGCATTATAAGCGGCGAGCACACTGCATCCCGTAAATTCGTACTTTGTTACTGCACCTCGCCCGTTTCGTGGATTAAATAAAGCAATTAAGTGACTCTCCAACCATCGAACGTGTAAAAGGAACGGAACGATCTGGAAGAACGCAGCGGAAACGACCTGGTCAGATCGGTGAGTTGCAGTGCATAGATTTATGTTTTTTTGTATCAAGCCAAGTCCAAAGGCCACGCGCAGTCGAAATACATAAATTAATTGATATTTAGTGCTCCGACGGTCAAGGTTACATCGATAAAAGTAGATGGAATGACCACAGACGAAGTCCCCTCTCGCTCGCACTCGCACATGTGTGCGGTCGGGTTTCAAGTTGAAGTTTTACCTGTTGCTTCCCTCTATTCACTTTTACACAGTGCACAGTGGGCAAAATCGACAATCTCGATCTTGTTTACACTCTGTACTGTTGCTAACATTGATCCTGCTCTAAAAATAACATGTTCAAGACAGCAGTTTAGTTTAAACAAATTTGTATATTATTAACATTTCACAATGATAAACACAACACAAAACTCAGTTTTTATCATGATTTTATTAAGGCATTTTTCAAATATTCAAACAATATAATTATAGAGATAGATAACAACAATTGCCACAGACGCAGATAGAATGTGCAAGCAAAGTGAATACACTGGCAAAAATTTCAGAATTTATTTTGTGCAGAAAAATATTGTGTCGTTAAATATTATGTTTCTATTGCGATTAAAGTTTAAAAAGTTTAAACTGTCTAATTCCTTAAATTTTTTATTACATTGAAATATGTATATTATTTCAACTTCTGCTATCATTCTCCTCTATTTATTATAAATTCCAATATAAATACACGTGTCACTTAGAAATGTAAAATACAGGGATCGCTGATCGCGATCGATAAAAAAGACACTATTCCTATTATTATATATATATTTTTTTTTTATAAATATTTGATTATCTAGATAATAAAAAAGAACCGGGAGGCTGACCGCGATTTAAAAAACCGACACTATTCCTATTTTATTTTTTATACATATAATTTTTAAAGTTTTTTCCATGGCTTACATTATATTTTTTAACCTGGTAAAGGGGCTTCAAAATCTTGTTTATTTTCCGGATTTATTAAGAAATACTTGGACCTTTAATAAACGTGGTGTTTGAATTGATCAGATTTAGCAAGTCGTTTTTGACTTCCACGCGACTGAATTTTAAAAATCTGGAAACAGAGGAATAATTAATTTTGAATAAATAATTCTTATTTATTTTTGCAGAAAAATCCAAAATTTTCTCTTATAGCTGTCACAGATTATGATTGTGCGCCAAAGACTCCTATAATCGTATCACGTATATTTTTTACGCAATTAAATAATAAAATGAATCTCACAGCTGATGCTGATTAAGAAAATGTTCGTATACAATATTATATAATCTAGGGACTTTATCTCCGGCTCTTTATGTACATTTAAGATTGTAAATGTAGTCGTGTTTAGCACTTCAAAATAATATATATATTTTTTATTTATACCCTAATCACTTTATCGCACGGAAGCACTTCAAATTTTCATTTTAGAATAGGTCAAGTATGTGACTCAGAGTGGTTTTCGGGTTAATGCCTTCAACAAATTCTTACATTTAAATTTAAGCAGTTAAGGAGCAGTTTTGTAGTTTATCTTTTAAGTTATAAAACAGATCTTTTAGATCAGCAACAGAGTATGTATACCTTGCTAAGAAATGCGTATAGAACTAAACATATCCTCTGGTTAGTTGACTTATATTCCGATAAGAAAAGTCAGTGGTGTGCAAAATAAAACTGCCAACTCATGCTTATGGTGTTATTCTTATATTATCATCGTGGCTAGGGTATTCTAAATTTCGCAGCTACTAAGTCTGTTTCAGCATTACGGCGCCAAAAACGTGTTTGTGTCGGTACTTGGAGTGTGTTATTAGCCGCCCGATTGTTTGGTTGTTTTGGTTCAAAAACTTTGTTTAATTGTGAGTAAGCGGAATGGTTAGAAATCACAATAACACAATAACCCTTCCTTAATCAGTGTAAAAATGAAATGAATTTTTCCAAAGCCAACTTAACAGGGCATCCCAAAAATCAAATTAAAATCATGAGGCAATTTTGTTTGTATTTGACTGCAAGTGAGCATCCAACACATGTGCTTAGAAATGGATTATGCGTAGAAGAAATAACTTATTGTCCATAGTACGTTAGGCAGGGGTGAGGTGACCTATAAAAATTCACCAATTTTCCTCCACTTGTTGCCCGCTGCTGCTGTTGCTCGTCGCTTCACTCAATTGACCACGACAGCGTCGTACACCTTCCTCAAACTGGAATTGGACGACGCCACTATGGGCGGATTTGCATAAGCTTCGCTTACCGCTTGCCCACTCCGCTCGTCCGGCATTTGTTTAATATTTATTTTCTGCCATTTGCTGACCACAGCAACAAGAACTATTACGCGAGTGCGGTGGTCTATGCAAAGTTCACACACGTAGCCGAAACGACGCATTAGCAACATTAAAGCATTAAGTCAATTTCCAATTCAAGGTGCAACTTTGACAGCCGAGAGATACGCAATTCCCCAGCAAACCCTTCAAACAATAGATACGATCGATAGGGGTCACGCATTCCATTCCAGCTAAATAGTTTTTTGAAAAAAGTAAATATTATAAAAAATAGTTATACTTAAACTGGAAAGCGCTGTGCGGAATGAGCACAAGGAGATTTAACGCAGGCACGTCCCACCTGATCACGGAAGTCTGTGTAACAATTTGAATAATAATAAGACTATTATTTGCCACAAAATGTGATAATGTCATTACGAGTCTATTCAGCTTTATTACTTTAAAATTGAGTCTAAAATGTTAGTCCTGATTTTCTTTCGAAATGTGTATCTTTTGATGTGAAAATCGCAATCTCAGAACTATAAGAGCTATTGATTCACAAGGGGGTTTAGTATATACATTTTTGGTAGCACATTACAAAAATCGTTTGTCGCTTTCATCATATCTCTCGATCGGCGGCGGTTGGCTTTCGATAAGCGCCGGTGCATAAAGGGTGTTGCTGCCAAGCAGCAGTTAGCAGTGTGCCGTTAACCGAAGCAGACGTCGCGTCTCTACGCCGAGAATATTTAATTCATTGTTTAATTGCATAACTGCAATCGAAGTAGCAGCCGCAAACTACGGCATTCAAGGTACAACCGATTAAAATCCGATTTCGCTGCGCGTTTTCAATGTCAGCCGCCCGTCGCTGTTGTGACGAAACATTCATTGAGAGCAGCGAGAGCGAGAGCGACAGCTGGAGCGTTTGTATACCGTTAAGACAAGTGCGGAAGCGTCTTACCGTTAGACGCAGACCCGATGCAAAGTAGCCCATATGCTCCGGCTCTAGCTCTAGCTCTAGCTCTGGCTCTGGTTCTAGCTCTGGGCTCTGGGCTCTGGCTTACGTGGAATACATTAGAGTGCGTGTCCAAAGTGCGCGGCATGCAAATCGAGTGAACAAATGTTATGCAAAGCGAAAACTAAACGCCATGAATTCTGGTGCCCTTTTTTTTCAGTCACAAACATCCCACCATGGCTAGCGAGCAAACGATTGAGGGAGCAGCCGGAGCAGCCGCTGCTGTTGGAGACGAACCCTTCCTGGGCCTGCTGGATGTGGCCCTGCTAGCTGTTCTGATCGGAGGAGCCGCCTTCTACTTCCTACGCAGTCGCAAGAAGGAGGAGGAGCCAGCGCGCAGCTATTCCATCCAGTAAGTCAAGTCAATAAAAACAATGGAATCCATCTGTTGTCCAGTTAATGAAGTTTAGAAATCTGGATTTTCTCAGAGGGTTCTGTGAAATCTAAGTTGCATTTTCAAACGTGTTTAAGTGACTAGTTTTCCAATGGCCAGTTAATATTTATGGAACAGATGAACTGAAATTAAAATCTTTATTTATTATCTATTCTTAGAGGCTTTTGTAAAATATGAGCTGCATTTACACATAAACTGAGTGATTTAATATAAACTGAGAGCTAATCCACAATGTTTAATCCTGTCCTCGTTTAAAGTTCCCATTTTGTTTCAAATCAGCTTATTCTTATTCTAATTCTTGCAACTTTCATCCAGACCTACCACAGTATGCACCACCAGTGCGGCGGACAACTCTTTTATTAAGAAGCTCAAGGCATCCGGACGCAGCCTGGTCGTCTTTTATGGCTCTCAGACCGGAACCGGTGAGGAGTTCGCTGGCCGATTGGCCAAAGAGGGCATTCGCTATCGGCTCAAGGGCATGGTCGCCGATCCTGAGGAGTGCGACATGGAGGAGTTGCTACAGCTGAAGGATATCTCAAACTCGCTAGCCGTTTTCTGCCTGGCCACCTATGGAGAGGGCGATCCCACGGACAACGCCATGGAGTTTTACGAGTGGATTACAAACGGAGATGTCGACCTCACTGGACTTAATTATGCGGTGAGTTCCAGCGATAGCGTTAGAATTGGTCGGGGGTGTTATCAGAACGAACGTGAAGCGATTACACGACTACTCTGGCCTTCAAATGGGGCCAAACTTGTCCGCTTATCAAGCACTGGCCCCCCGATAAGCGGTCTCTCTCCACCCGGACAACAACTCAAATCGCACCTATTTTTGTATGCCAATCTGTTTGTTGTGCTCTGATACAGCACAGCTGATGTAAGCGGATAGTAAACATTCGAAATGGCATTGGGGGAAGAGAAGCGCGAAACCCGATTCGACAGGGAAGAGATCTTAATTACTAGATTGCCGGAACTCGAGCTAGGTTGTTAAGCTTGACTAACGGCTAATATGGGTATTAAGATAGCCAACATGATGTCGTTTTTGTTAAGATAAATAGAAAATAAAATTGGTTACTGGAAAATATAATTAGCGAATTATATAGTCACATTTCATAGAATTTGTTGAGTATTTGTTACGTGGTTCGATAAGATTAGATAACAAATAAAGCGCCATAGTAAAACTGATGTACAACGAGAAAGAAAGCGTTTGAAAGCGAATGAAAACATATAGTATACAGACAGGAATTTATTTAAGATGCTGATTTGAATTTTAAAATAATATTTTTCAAAAACCCCTATGTATTACTCATGAGTATTAATCAAAGTTCAACTCTAATGAGTCGCTTACCATTATCAGCAGAGGTGCTTATCGAACTCCATTCAAATCGGCCGGCTAATCGCTCTCTGCTCACCAGTGCGTTCTGCGTGCCGTAACAGTTGGCATTTCGTCGCGAACACATTTTAGTACGTTTCTTCAGCACAACGTGCTTGTTCTCCGGTTTATAAATATTGTGAATTTATTACGTTACAGCTGATTGATTAACTAATTGATAAAGTCATTTTAAGCTGAAAGATGCTGAACACGCTCGCCGTCTCGACACTGCGCCTAGGGGCGAGCCGCTCGCCGAGACTGCGATCTTTGCGAGGCCTTTTAATTAGTTTACGTAATAAAACTGCGACGGTGCGAAGGCTAATGGAAAGGGGACAAGACACCAAACAATGTATAACAGCAGTCAAAATAATAGCACCCTGTTTTTTTGTATTATTTACTGATCCCACCATTTGTTGGTCATAGTGTTTTAAACTCAAAGATAAACCAGGTAATAAATATATAATGATATTACATGTATTTGTAATTAATTAATGATAAAAATCACTAGTTTTGTAAAAACTTTAATTTTTGAATTTTTAAACTATATTTATTGTTTGGTTTTTGTTTTTTTGCGAAATATTTATTTTGTACATTTAAATTATTGGCATTAAGATTATTAATATTTGAAGTGAAAATGGTTTTATTAAACCAGAAAATTTAAGAAATTTGCTGTATGGATTTATTTATTTTGTTATTTCCCTTTAATATTATATTTTAACTACTTATATTAAATATTTATTTAAAGAAAAACGACAGCAAGTGCAATTATTTTGACCGCAACAATGAACCCTGTCAAATTTCAGCCAAATAACAATTTCCCTTTCTCTATATCTTAGGTCTTTGGCCTGGGCAACAAGACCTATGAGCACTACAACAAGGTAGCCATCTACGTGGACAAACGGCTAGAGGAGCTGGGTGCCAACCGTGTCTTTGAATTGGGACTGGGAGACGATGATGCCAAGTAAGTTGTTGTCAGTCGCAAAGCCTAGGCCATCTCACACTTACCCTCTGTTATCTCTAACAGCATTGAAGATGACTTCATTACGTGGAAGGATCGCTTCTGGCCTGCCGTCTGCGACCACTTCGGCATTGAGGGTGGCGGCGAGGAGGTTCTCATCCGCCAGTACCGCCTGCTGGAGCAACCCGATGTGCAGCCAGACCGCATCTACACGGGCGAGATTGCTAGACTGCATTCCATGCAAAATCAGCGTCCGCCCTTCGACGCCAAGAATCCCTTCCTGGCACCCATCAAGGTCAACCGCGAGCTCCACAAGGGCGGTGGCCGGTCCTGTATGCACATCGAGCTGAGCATTGATGGCTCCAAGATGCGATATGACGCCGGCGACCATGTGGCAATGTATCCCATTAACGACAAGGGATTGGTGGATAAGTTGGGACAGCTGTGCAACGCCGACCTGGACACGGTCTTTTCGCTGATCAATACGGATACGGACAGCAGCAAGAAGCATCCGTTCCCCTGTCCCACCACCTACCGTACTGCACTAACTCACTATCTCGAGATCACGGCTATTCCTCGCACGCACATCCTCAAGGAGCTGGCCGAGTACTGTACGGATGAGAAGGAGAAGGAGTTGTTGCGCAGCATGGCATCTATCAGTCCGGAAGGTGGGTAGCTAAAGCTCTAATTAAAATTAGGTAACTAAATGTTGTAAATTTTCAGGCAAGGAGAAATACCAGAGCTGGATCCAGGACGCTTGCCGCAACATCGTCCACATTCTGGAGGACATCAAGTCTTGCCGTCCTCCTATCGACCACGTCTGCGAGCTGTTGCCACGCCTCCAGCCGCGTTACTACTCCATCTCGTCGTCGGCCAAGTTGCATCCGACCGATGTTCATGTCACGGCCGTGCTTGTGGAATACAAGACGCCCACGGGACGCACCAACAAGGGTGTGGCCACCACCTACCTGAAGAATAAGCAGCCCCAGGGCGGCGAGGAGGATGTTAAGGTGCCGGTCTTCATACGGAAATCTCAGTTCCGTCTGCCCACAAAGCCGGAGACTCCCATCATTATGGTGGGTCCAGGTACGGGCCTGGCGCCTTTCCGCGGCTTCATCCAGGAACGCCAGTTCCTGCGCGACGAGGGCAAGACCGTGGGCGAGTCGATCCTGTACTTTGGATGCCGCAAGCGCAGTGAAGACTACATATACGAGGCTGAGTTGGAGGAATGGGTCAAGAAGGGCACTCTGAATCTCAAGGCTGCCTTCTCCCGCGACCAGGCGAAGAAGATTTATGTGCAGCACTTGCTGGAGCAGGATGCCGATCTGATATGGAAGGTGATTGGCGAGAACAAGGGCCACTTTTACATTTGCGGGTAAGATTGGAGAAAGTTACTATACTTATATGCAATATTATAAATTTCTTAATTATTTTTTACGCAGAGATGCAAAGAACATGGCCGTGGATGTTAGAAACATTTTAGTGAAAATTCTGTCCACCAAGGGCGCCATGAGCGAGGCTGACGCCGTGCAGTATATCAAGAAGATGGAGGCTCAGAAGCGGTACTCGGCCGATGTCTGGAGCTAATCTGACCCCAAAAGCCGGAGGGAGAGTCATGCGTGGCAGGGGCAGCACGCGCAAAATCAATGGAACCATAGGCCAACCGATAAGCATAAAGTTGTCTAGTTTTTTAAGCTATGTAAGCGTAATTTTTGGTTTGGGAACTTCCTGCTGCGGTTCAACAAACAGTGAATGAGTAACGAGTATGTGTAGACCTAGTTTAAATGATGATGATCCAGATTGCCCACGGACTGTTATTGTTCAACGAGGCAAGCAAGAAATTATGATGCAAACTGAGCAAAGTTTATACAAGTTAGGTATTTAAGTAGTTTTGTATGTGTGCAAAATATTTTAAAGTCCTTTTTTCTAGCATTTTATATTGTGTACTCTTGGTGATTTCAATACAGATACAAAAAACATGTGCAATTTTAATAATGACACTGAAATTGTATTTTCACGAATAAAAAACAAAAAATATACTATGTTGTGTTTGTTTTTGGTTGTCGAATTAAGATATATATTAATTTACGCCCTACTTGTATCGGGCTATCTTAACAACTACTTACATATGTATGTATGTACATATGTACACATAAGTTGTACTACAGAATAAATTTTTTTCGCTAAAATAATCGAGGGAAATAACTAATTAAAAATATAAATTTGTTTTCATTGGAAAGATCATGTTTCACTGTTTTTCAACGGATTTTTTATTAAAATAAACGCAGTACTGAACACATATATAATTCAGAATTTATTTTATATTTAAATATATATATTTTTAATTTTTTTAATAATTTTTTATTATTAAGTACAATAATATTATATACAAAATAAATAGGAATCGCGTAAAAATCTAACGTAAATAGGTAGCATTCTAGGGTTGCAGCCTAAAATTATGCAAAGTTCTTAAAAAATATAATACTAACTTTTATTTTAACACAAATTAATATAGCCAAAAAAGATATAATAAATAAATAAATATTAACTTTCAGATCCATTTAAAAACGCCCTTTAACAAATAAAATTAAATAATATCTAAAAAAACGTATTTTATGGTCAATAGGTTAATAGAATTCCCATTGTGCCTTTCACCTTTCATTGTATTTGGAGCAAAACTATTTTTTGATTGGAGTTAATAAATAAGAAAATAAGAATACACAGAACACATACATGTATGTGAATCCCACTGTCTATTTACAGGGACTATTATTTTCTTAATGAAAGCCAATGTGTTTTGATAGTCATCAAACAATTTTGTTTAATGCTCTTCAATATCGGCAATGTTACTTTTATTATTCTACACTATTTTCACTACTCTATATTTATTGACAAAATTACCACAAAAACTTTTCAGATCAAATCAATATTGCATTCTTTAATCCCATCCTGTTTCTTATAAAAAAATTAAGACAATGAAATACTTTTTTACCCATGCTTTCTGGTTTCCATTTGTTCAGAGTAACAATGTTTTTAAAAATATTATTTAGTTATTAAAAGATTAATTTAAATTTTGCAGTAGATACTTTAACGCAATAAAATCCCTAAAACTCTTCCGGGGTACTTTACAGCCAGAGGTACCTTTAAGAATCGTTGATAAGAAAGTCTAAAAAGTATTGCCTAGCTTGATAAAAAAAAAAAAACACTTTGGAATCTTCCCAATGTTAGCATGTGTAGAGATAGCGCGATTTAATGGGCGTCATCAGCTATAGCTGATTTCCTGAAGTCATTCTCGCTATTTGCCTCCCTTTTTATCGGGGATTTTAAATTGTACTGTGGATAAAAATGTGACTTTTTGTGGAGTAAATACCATAATTTTATCAATTTATTTCCAAGTTATCATTAGAACACAGCTTCTCTGAAGCATATTCCAAGGTAAGCACGCATAAAAATATATACAAATATTATTCATTATGGAATCTTTTGTAAAATTGAGTTTATTAATGAAATCCCATTTATTCCCATAGTTTAGGTGAATGTCTGGCGTCAGCACAAACAAAAGATAATCTTAATTTGTGTTCTCGACGAGCACACGCGAGCCCATATATACATTTATACACACGCGTTTCTAATACATATCACCAGGTTGATAACACCTAAAGCAAATACCAGCTCTGTTGACCCACTGACAGGCGGTGTTCCAGCCTCGAAGCACCGCCTGTCGTCCACTGCCGTGGCGGCTACGAGACTGTTGGGAGAGTACCTATGACGTGGTCGCTTGTAGTCAACCTGTTGGTTGACCGGACTCAAGAGCTAGACCACAGCAAACTTGGGAGACACCAACACGAATTTAATTACGGCTCTATCAACCCACAAGCATGTGTATTTCCAAATCTCTTTCATTAGCGTTTTGTTTTCATTAAAATTCGGATGACAGTGCAAAACACGACTGATACTAGAGACTGAGGCTCATCGCACTGAGAAAGCTACGAGCGAGGCAGCCATTAAGTTCGCACAGTGGTACTTGAATGACTTAAAAAAAATATAAATTAATCGGCTTAGATACATATGTATCTGTAGATGCTAATTGTCACATTTTGTACAATTATGTAAATTTGTAGTGAATGAAAAAAATTTAATAAAATAATGATTAAATATATATACATATATATCTTGGTTATTTGTTTTTTTACCACTCCATCTTTTGTATATTCACATATTTTTAAACAGTTTCTGAACAAATGTTTAAAAATCTTGTCTAAACCCACTGTGCCAACTATTCAACGCTTATTAAGTTTATTTTCACGATGACACAACAGCCATTTGAAGAGCACGAAATTGTCGTCGGAATAGTTTCCGCGGCACAATAGCGCAAACAAATATAAAATGCTAGGTTCGCCTGCGTCGTCGCCTCAGTCAGCTCCGAAAGGTGTGCGTGAAAGACTTGCTCAGACGGGAAAAGTTTAGAAAGAACAACTCTTTACCGATTACGTGGTTAAACAGCTCCAAAATGGTAGTCATAAAAAATGAGCAGAAGATTTCGGTGCCGGAGTATCTGAACATTGAGTTCTTCACCGAAACCCTGGAGGAGGGACTACGGGAGACAAAGGTCACCCTGAAGGAGATCAACTTCGAGTGGGGCAGCAATCCGGGGGACAACTACTGCTCGGCCATCTACCGGGTCCAGCTCACCTTCGCCAAGTGGGTTGATGGCAAGGAGTCGGCCAAGAACGATCAGCTCTCGTTGATCGTTAAGACCATTCCGATAACAGAGGCCACCCAGTTTCTGGAAGACGTTAGTGTATTCATCAAGGAGAAGCAGACCTATACCGATGTCCTTCCCCGATTGGATATTCTGAGTCGTGGCGACAAGTTCGGAGCCAAGTAAGTGTTGGCACAGAATTCTGGTAACGAAACGAATAACGTGACTTTCTTGTTCCAGGTATTATCATTCAGTAAAGGCCCCTGTGCAGACCATCGTGTTCAGTGACCTCAAGGTGGAGGGATACAAGGTAGCCTCGCGTGAAGCTGGCTTGGACTGGAACCACGCCTCCCTCATTCTGCAGCAGCTTGGAAAGTTTCACGCAACCTCCATGGTGCTGGCCAAAAAGGTAAACACAGCGGCAAACAACACGGGAGATGAAATACAGTTCTTATTGCGTTTTTGTGTCTCGCAGGATCCTGCCATCGTGAAGCAGTACACCCGCGGCATGCTCAGCGAGGATATTCTAATGAAGAGCGACACCTTTGAGGTCATGTTCGGCGGCTTCCTTAAGGGGCTCATCAAAAGTTCCGCCACCTGGCCCGGCTTTGAAAAGGTCAGCAAAAACTTACAACGTCTCATGGACAACTTCCGGTCTGTGTGTGTGGCTGCGGCCAAGCCGAAGCCCGGAGATCGATACGTTGTGCTTAACCATGGGGACATGTGGACCAATAACTTCATGTACGCCTACGACAATGCCGCCCAGCCGGAGACTCCGACGAGGGCCATATTTGTAGACTTCCAGCTGAGTTTTTATGGCAGCCCCGCCTGTGACCTCAACTTTTTCTTGAACACCAGCGTGAAATTGGAGCTGCTGCAAGGGCGGCGCGAGGAACTGATCAAAGTTTACTATGCGGCCTTCAAGGATGCGCTGGAGTACGCCCGTTTCGAGGACATTCCCACATACGAGGACCTGCAGTATGAGCTGCGAAGCCGCGAGACCTACGGACTGTTCGGCCTGTTTGCCTTCCTGCCAATGATCACTATGCCGAAGGAACTAGCCCAAGATAATAGCATTGAGAATATGCAGGACGAGGCCTTCAAGCAGCGCAAGATGGACGCTATTTTCTCGCAAAAGTCCCTTAACGAGTACCAGAAGTGGGCGTTGAAGCGTGCCGACTCCCTCGGCGTCTTCAGCGACTATTAAAAAGTAGTTTGGTTACACTTTCAAAACCCTTGTGATATAAATGTGGTCGAGTTCCAAAAAGACCGTCTTATAATTCTTGAAATTAAATTAATGCATCAAAATATATTTTTGTGAAAACAATACTAAACAATTTGGTTTAAAAAAGATTCAAAGTAACAATTTAATTACCAAATCGCTAAGATAATCTTTCAATTTAAGCTCCTTAACTGGTTATTGTTATTATTCGTTTGAACGGACACAAGGTGACCGCCCATTTTCTGGCATGTGTTGTTCGAATTCTCATCAAAAGCCTTCTCATTGATGTAATACGACATTAGTCCGGTCCTTGCCACTTTGGTCAATATGTCCTGGATCTCTTTTAGTTGGTTTTGTATTATTTTCTTTTCGTTGAGTTCTGCTGCCAGCTTATTTTCAATATCTTCCAAACGCTTCGATAAGTTCGCCGGGAGGTGCTGGGTTAAAGTATTCTTCAGGGCGTCCTTGTCCTGTTGCGATTTTTTAACAGTATCCAGGGTTTTCTGCATGTCCGCTAGCTTGGTGTTCATCTGGCTAAGATCCTGCCGACTCCCGTTTTCACAGGTATCCAAACTAGTTTCTTTGGTCTTCAAATAGCCCAGCACTGGCTTCATCGCCGAGAAGCAGTACGACCCGCACATGGTGGCCAGTTCTTCCGTTTCATTTCCATCGGCGCACTCCGTGTTAGCCAGGGATCCATTAAAGCAAAGGATCAAGGAGAATATTGCTGCTGCGAGTCTGATCATTCTGAATGAGTTTTAAATTGGAACTGAGAGTGACATCCGCTTGAAAATTCGTCTTGTCTTATCAATATAAAAGATTTTTTTTATTGTATACTTACCCTAGAAAAGTGTATTATCATTTAAAAGGAGACATATGCGTCCCTTTTCATTTCTTTTAACACATTTCCATCTACTCCTAGATCTACAAATTAATTTTTATTTATTTCTGCAATAGGGTATATGCTAAAAGGTCCTTTAAAAGTACCAGAGAAACAATCAATAGTAAAAAATCAAAATTATATTATATTATATTCAATATTATATTGAATATTGTTTCAACTCTAATAACAGTTATCGTGTTGAAGGGTATATAAACTTCGCTATTGATTTCACAAGTCTTGCCTGCTTATGCTGCTCAAAATCTGGTAAATATATATAAGTACTTATCTTTGCCCCAAGAATTATATAAAAAAAAAACACTGGAATTATAATATAAATATTTCAAATGAATTTCCCACATTGGTTCCTGACAAAAGAACACTTTTATATTTAATTCATGATATTCTGCATATATATTTCCGCTGACGCTGGCTTTTCGAAACGCAGTTAACAATAATATATGTATAAGAATCTTATTGGAGGGATTTTTAAAGGTAATATATTTATTTCAATGTCGTAATAGAATCTCACCGATGAGCAATTTTTTAAGTGTACATGTTTTAGATAGACCTTCGCTTTTAATATATACAAATTTTATGGGAAATATATACGAACACTGAGAGTGAAATCATCTTTAAAAATAGCTCTTATCAGTCAGAGGTCAAATGTCAGCCATCGAATAATTCCAGGAATTAGTTCATCAGATTTATTCACAGGTCGTTTTCACTCTCCCAGTTTCAGAATGTTTAATTTGGGGACTTATCTTATTTTCGCGCTAGCTGCCTGTCTGTGTGAGGCATCCCTCGGGCCTGGACGGATCCCTTGTGATGCTGACAATGAAAACATCTTAGCTTTCTCAGGCTATTTCCCTTAATTTTTTAAAATTTTATTAAAATTGATTATTATATAAATAGTCAAAATACTTAAATATGGCTCCAACTTTATTTAGACTTCAGCTGGGTTCATCAAACGTTAATACCGCTAATCCATTGAATGCTTTTTCATTGACTCAATTGAGTAAGGTCCGGTCCAAGATGCGCCCCCGATGACCCAACCCATTAAGATCAATTATAAATCGAATGCAGCATCGACGACCCTCTCTGAGATTTTGCATATAAAGTAGCTGGACCCACTGGCAGTCGCAAGTCAAATCGCCATGTCGGACGCTACGGAGGAGCCTCCGCTTTATTTAACGCATCAGTTCTTTAGGCGGACGCTGGAGCATGGACTGCAGCAGATGGATCTGCACGTCCTTGAGGTGCAGCTAACCAATTTGACGCGAGGAGGCGAGAACTACTGCAGCAACATCTACCGAGCTCACATTAAATACCGCAACGCAGAAGGCAGCGTCCTGGAGACATCTCTGATTGTCAAGTCCATGCCGGAGGAGAAGCAGGCGATTCTGTCCCGCCTACACATTTACAACAAGGAAAGCATCTTCTATATGCACATAAAGCCCAAGCTGGAGGCCCTTATGTGGCGGGCACACAATGTCTCCAAGCCGTGGACGATGGGTGCCAAGTGGGTGTTTGATTTTTTCATTTCACTTTGTTTTCTGGGTTAATTTTACCCATTTACAGGCATTATTACTCCACCACTCAGCCGGAGCAGACCATCATCGTTGAGGATCTGTGCTCCGAGGGCTATCAGCTGAAATGTCGTCAACTGGGTCTCGACTTGGACCACTCTGCTCTGGTGATGCAAAAGCTGGCCCAATACCATGCCCTCAGCATGATGATGGCCGAATGGGAGCCGGAGACGATCGTGGATCGCTATCCCTTCGGTCTGCTGCACATGGACGCCATCAAGTCGAAGCCCTTCAAGCTGCTCTTCGGCACCCAACTCCTGAAGCTGGCCGCCCTTGTGGGTGACTGTGAGGGATTCGGCTCCATCACCACAAAGCTCTACCGCTACCATGAACACTTTACTGAACGCATTCTCAAGGCTGTCTATCCGTTGCGAGGAAACTACAATGTGCTTAACCACGGCGATCTGTGGATAAACAATATATTCTTCAACTACGATCCCCAGTACAAGGTGCAGGATGTGAAAATTGTAAGTATTGTCTTTGGAGGAGCCTTCTCACCTAATAGCTTTTTTCAGATTGACTTTCAGTTATGCTTCTATGGTAGCCTGGGCTTCGATATTAACTACTTTCTGAACACCAGCTTGGAGCTGGAGGTTCTGCGTTGCCATCGACAGGCGCTCATCGACATCTACTACAAGGCGCTGGTTGAATGTCTCCAGGACCTGCCGTGGACAAAGGCCTTGCCCAGTTACGAGGGCGTTATGGAGGAGATCCGGGAACGCGAGGACTATGGTTTCTTTGTGGCCTTCGGTTTCTTTCCGCTTATGAGCATGATTGGCGTCGACTCGGAGGACAACTCACTGAAGAACTTCCACGACGAAAGCTTCGCGCGACAGAAAGTGCAGCTCATGTTCGAAGGCAACGCTCGCACCCTGGAGAGCTTGAAATGCACGCTGAAGCGTCTGGATGAGATGAAAATGTTTGACTGAAATTTGAACAACTATAATATCAATATATATTTATAAATCTTTAACTTAAAAATTATATTAGGGAAATATATATTTTAATCTAAACTTCCTTTTCTATTTATTAGATAATATTGTACTTGAACGCACTTTGCGTGCGGTTAATTCCACAAACAAATTATATTTAATAAAGACATGCATCTATTTTCAATTCGTCAAATGAAACTTAAATTGTTGAGAATTTTTCACTCACTTATTTGCATATTAACCCACTTAATTATTAAGTCAACACACATTTTTACGCCCCAGCCTTCCAAATGGAACGTGTCAATTATCTTAAATAACAATCTTTTAATTTAGAATATTAAATATTCTCTCTGTGTCTCAAGTTTCAAATCACATCGTCACGTTAGTCAAGTTATACAAGTCATCAAACTGAAATTGTCTGCGGATATTCCACTGAGTAATATGGATATAACTAGTTTTTAATTAGAATATAATTTATGATGACAAAACAAATTATTTTGATGTAATTATTGCCGCACAAAGCAATACATTTACTAAAAAATATATAGAGCCTGGCCTTTAGGTTGTTTAGTTGATTAAACTACAAAGATTTTATTTATAAAGTAATTATTATATAATAATACTAAATATTACAATAATAAAACTCTATTGATATATAAGCATTATGTCACTGGAATATACTTTTATGGTTTTATATTTTATCAGATAATTGGATTTGTGGGTACTTAGTAAGTAAGCGTTAAGCAAGCAAAGACCATAAAGATTCGTTATCGACTAATCAAATGGATATTATGCATATATTTTGTACGAACAAACACTTGATAAGATAATTGCCAGTCAATCATAGCGAGTGGGATCTAGCCAGAGAAAGATGAGAACAGAGTGTTGTTAGCAAAGTTGAATTCAGGAAATTGAATTAGTAGCGAAACACGCATGCGAAAGGTCGCCATCTCCGGGTGTTGCGTGTTTCGAGAATACCGAGAAATTAGAGAACTTGTTGTCGCCTATTAAGAGAATTCCAACTCAGTTAAAGTATATTTAAGCCATGTGCTACATATATGTGCATCTGTAATTAATTCCGCCGCTGGAATCAACCGAGCCAGCTCTATAATTTTGCCTAGGCGAGTATATAAATTGAGCAACGCTTGCTGGCTGCTTTTCAAACGATCGCAAAATGTGTAGCATTGTGTGCGACGCCGAGGTTACTGCTCTGCCCAGTTACCTAGATGTGGCTTTCTTCGAGGAAGCACTGGAGAATGCCCTGCGGACGGCGAAAATCCAGCCGTTGGCCATTCACATCCGAATGGGCAGCAGCACCGGTGAGAATTACTGTAGCCAGATTTATCGGGCAAAGGTATCATTCAGACGTCCCGGACAGGCGGAGCAGCACCTTATGTTCATCATAAAGCACATTCCTCGCCTGGATTCGGTGGAGTTTATTGAGGATCTGCAGGTTTACCTAAAGGAGAAGATCACTTATCACGAGGTGCTGCCCCGGCTCGAGCTACTGATGCAGTGCAAGCGACGTTTTGGACCCAAGTGAGTGGTAGTTGATATAATAAATATAGTTCTTATATAGTTCTTATATAGTTCCTTTTAACCTTATCTTATACCACCATCCATTTCAGGCTCTATCACTGCATCAAACAGCCAGAGAGCAGCTTAGTTTTTGAAGATCTGGGTGAGCTGGGCTACACAATGGCCTCTCGCGAGCTGGGCTTGGACGAGGAGCATTGCCGTCTGGTCATGGAGCGCCTGGGTGAGTTCCATGCCACTTCCATGGCCCTGGCGGTACTGGTAAGTTTTAACAGGAAACCCAAGTAAACTGAACTAATTCGGATTCCACAGGATCCCCATATCTTTGAGGCCTATGGTGACGGAATGCTCTCGCCGGAAGGCCTAGCAAAAGACAACGGGCTGCTAATGCGCTTCTTCTCGGGCAATGGCCAGGAGCTGCACACACTGGTGAGCTCGTGGCCCGGCTACGAGCGCATCGCTGGCAAGATCGGAAAATACATGCAAGATCACCGTGCCAATTTAGTGCGCAGTCAGGCCCCGCAGGAGAAGGAGATCAAGGTGCTTAACCATGGCGATCTCTGGGTCAATAACTTGCTCTTCAAGTACGATTCTGCGCAGCGGCCGCTGGACATGATCTTCATTGACTTCCAGCTGAGCGTGTGGGGCAGCCCGGGCATCGACATCAACTACTTCTTTTACACAAGCCTTAACCTCGAGGTGCTTCGCCACCGGAGGCCCCAGCTCCTACGCGCGTACCATGCCCGCCTGTCCGAAACGCTGCTCAGCCTTGACCTGGGCGTGCCCGTTCCCAGCTACGAACAGATCCTGGAGGAGGTGAATCGCCGTGAGGCCTACGGCTTCTTCGCAAGCTACGGCATCTTCCCTACCGTCAGCCAGGACAAGGCCCAGACAGCTGACAACAACCTGGAGAACTTCAAGGATGCAGACTTTGCCAAGCAAAAGGTGCGCCAGATGTTTGGGTCGCGACGTTTGGCGGATACCTTGCGCTACACGCTGCCCCACTTTGAGCGCGCCGGCGTACTTGGCTGACTTACTTATGGGACTCTTTAGTTGTTTTAGTCAAAGGATTTTGCTTGGGTAGCCATAAATACGAGTTTGTTGTTATCCAAAGATTGCATTTCATTAAGCTAATTGTTGCCCAGATAAATGCACGATGGTACATTGTCTGGGATAATTAAATAACCAAGCAAAACATGGTTAATTTTTGGATAGAGTTCGGTCTTTAATTTTATTTGAAGACACTTGTAAGCTAGACTTTAAGTCAAAAGTATCTTAGGATATTTTATTATAAAGCCAAGTCAAGTTGGCTTGGGTCATTCCAATTATTTTTAAATCTTAGTTGTTCCAAATTCAAAGTTCACAGCTTAAGCTTTTGGTTACGGTATAGCTTTTGCTTGAATTTCTGTTGCAAATTTGTGTTGAAATTTCCCATTAAAGTTCTTTGCTTATTGGGATATTTATGCCAATTTGTTCTCAATTTTCCCTGTGTTTTTCCGTTATTTAACTTGTGTCCCTGTTCGGAGTAGGTTTTGGTATTCGGTAATAATAAGGTTTACTTTTTTATATTTATTTATTAAGAGCTAAATAGAGCTAAATTATAAAATAAATATAACATGGAAAGCTCCCTTATACTTGTGAGTTGTTGTTTAAGAACTCAATTAAAGAACAATACATCATCCGGATATATGTATAAATGCTGTTCATTTAAGTATGAATGGATGTATGGAGAAGTTGAATACAATGTTTTCATTTAAGGTCTCTAAGATTCAGGTGTTTATAAAGGTGGATGGAGGGATGAGAACCAATTTGGAAGTATATCCCCTGCACTGCACATGTAAGGGGGGGCATAAGAATTAACATGCGAGTTAATTAAGCCGTCATGAACTGCAAACTGTAAAAACACGTGACATGCGGAGCTACTGTATACAATGCACACACAGAATGTTTAGCCGCGGGCCACTCAAAGGCGAAGAGCCAAACACGGCTGGCCTTTTAGGAAGCGTTGCGTTTTGTTTGTGGTCTCTAGGATCCTGAACCCCCAACTCACAACCCCTGCATTTGGAGTCAAAAAAACAAACGTTGATGGCAGCAAACAGAAGATAAAATATACCTTTAATTTTAAGTGCCATAAGGAAGCATCTGAAAAATGTTTATTTTACGATTTTTTAAACGCAGAAAATACCAATTAGGGGGGTGCCAACGAAAATCAACATCACCATTTTGAAATAAATATTTTAAAAAATATCCTACAAAATGTTACATCGTAACAAAACATTATTTTCTACTGAATTTATTTTCTTCAACAGTTCATGGCTTATTTTTAGAAGCCTTCTAAAGAGATTTCAAAATCCTAGTGATTTTTGATGCTGATTAAAAATCCACAAAATTCATTTGAGGTGTTAAAAACCTGTTTGTAAATATATAAGAGTACTATCAAATGGACACAGGCTTTAAGCCCAATCTGGATTACCTTTTCTCCCCACTCAACTCACGTAGCTTTTGTGGGCGTTATTTTTTTAATACATATGTGGAATAAATGTGGCGTTACGTTTCGTTAAACGAAATGCATTAATAAACAACGGCGCTTAAATGCGCGATTGGACACAAATTAGTGACCAGTGGCAGACGACCAGCTGCCCCCGGAAAATGAAGCCATGGACACCACACCTCCCGCCATTAGGGGACGCTGATGTATGCGATTTTAATCGTACGCTCAGACATAAACAACCAGAATACAGGACAGCCGAATTCCATGGCAACCCCGTTCCCAGACGAGACAAAAGGATAATGGAGTCGCCCGAGCACACACACACACACGCACACATGCATTCCAAAAAGTAGACACAACACTGACAGACGACGCACCGAATAAATGACCATAATCAAACACTTTACGCCTGAAAGCATGCAGCACTGTTTTCCCTATTTCCGATGCTCCCAACTCCCCGCCCACCCGATGAGCCCACCGACAAAGAAGACTTCGGAGAGCATACGATTTTCCTAAGCTGAGTAGCGCTGGCTTCCTATCTGTGCATCGACGGTAGACGATGTTGCCGGTGGCCAGATTTAATTAGTACCCTCCAGTGGTCCTTTAGTTGTTGAAATACTCTATTTAAGGGGAAAGCCTCTATGTGAAATACGCTTTAGATGCTCAACCGTTGACCCAGCTATAGATTTTCCGACTTTGAGCTGAATTTAAATCAAGTTTTGATGACTTACTTGGTAATTTTTGGCATTTTTATTGTAGTTTTATTTATTTAGTAATTACTTTTTAAAGGAATTTGATTTATTTTCTCTGTGGGAAAATTACTTTCCTTAATTTTTACTTATATTACGCTCTAGGTAAAACCGTTTCACAAATAAGTCTATTTCGTAGATGAGCTCCTTCGTTATACCAGGATTTTCTGCTCCTGTAAATTTCATTATAGCCCGACGCTTTGATCTTTTTTTTTTTCTGGGACTAGCTAGAGCCTAGACTGATTCGGCTGCCCTTTAATCACAGTTGGCGTAAATCAAACACAAACAAATGCCATCACCATCATCATTGCTATCCCGGACCGAGTTCTGTCCAGAAGGAGTGCGATACGTTCCTGCCGAAAACTGTTGCATACTGTTGGGTGACACAGAGGAAGGATGGCGAATGCTTTGCATTTTTAGCTGCGTGGCCGAGCGCATGAATAATTGATTTCCATTGCCGGAATGGCAACTTTCTGCCCATCCAGACCCCATCCTTCCACCCACCGTCGCTCTCAGTGTCGCGAATTCATTTGTCAGTTTGCTGGTCGGTTTGTCTGTTTGTCCGTTGGCTTGTTTATTTGTTTGTGCCGCTGTCGCATGCAACATATTTTTACTTGTGTTGCTCTGCGGGGATCTCCGCATAATTCCCACCAAGCCCAGGCCCTCGCCGAGAGCTCTGCACATTGTTTTTTCAGGCTGTCGCTTATCAGTTTATTTTTGCTCATGCCATTTTCATGTGCCACTGCCGCCGATCCGTGTTCCTACACTGGGAGGAAATATAATGAAAAGTGGCTAGAAGCACTAGTGTTTAGTGCAAGGGGTTTAAAATCTTAAATCTTAAAATCCACTGGTTTCATAGGATGAAATATCTTAAGGGGATTTCAAAACCCTCTGTAGTATCCAATTAAATAAAAAAAAGTTTGAAATGAAATATATTTCGTAATTCATTATTAAAAATTATTGATTTGCTGAGGGTATCCACTATATATGTAAAAATTAAGAACACAACATCAAATCGATCTGTTTATTTCTGTGTATCCCCTCGGTAACCCCCTCGAGCGTTGACGTATGGTTCGGGAATTTAATCCGGACAACGCATTAAGGGTTGCCATGGCTTCTGCTCCTTTCTGCGACCCTTGCTCATTTTGGCTAACATTTATTTTTGCAGGATTCAAACTTGTTTGTGACTGCATTTAATTTCCATAAATGCTTCCTATGCCGTTATGTTACAGGTATTAGTAATAAAAACTTATTACAGCTATTAGAGTGTCCAATACGGAAACTTGAATAGTAATTGCAGTGGTCAGCCTGTAAGAAAGGTCTCCAAACAGGTAAGGGTAGTATGAATAATAGTATAAAATAATTGCATAGTTCAGTTCAGCTAGTCAGCCAAAGTTAAATTATAGGCTTAAACTTGCCCGAAGGTCGACTTCCCCACATTTTAACTTTTAAACTGCACTTCAGTGACATTCCGATGCCTTTATTTAATACAGGAAGTGTATGATACTATATGGTATATGATAGGTCCGCGAATACATGAGCTCTATGACCAAAATGAGCTCTATCTAGTGGGTAAACTTGGCTATTTGGTGAGGGGAAAATTCTCAGAAAAGGAACATTTTCCTGCAGGGGAATCAATCCCGATTCCAGGGCATTTTTCTCTTGCTCTCTGGCTCTCTCTGGGGATATTTCCATTTGTTTTGGGTTATTTGGCTGCCAGTCGTGGCGGCAAATCTTGCGGGGATGATTTTCCTCGCCGATGTCGTTGCCCAGGTGCATTAGGAGCGAGGAAAAGTGTGCTTGGGCTTGCTCCAATGGAAACTGAGACACCAGTTGATTGCTGGGTTCGCATCTCCGGGCGAGATTATATTGCATTTGTTTTCTGTTGCTGGGCAGCCAGGAAATGACAGTCAAAGTTCACAGAGAGCGTGTGAGGTGGGGGGGTAAAGTGTAATTATCATGCGTTTTCCCATTTGCATTGGAGGGTGTCATAAATCAGTGCATTCATTCTCTCGAGCCCCCAAGGACTGTGTTGCCGGCCGGACATCCTGCCAGTGCATTGGGACGCCATTAAAAGGCTCAAATTATCGTTGATTTCCTGCAGGTACACATTCATTGAACCTTGGCATATACTCAAATTTTGGGGATGGTCAGTCATGGTGTCATATAAATACCTTTTAAAATGTTCTTTATAATTTAAAATGTAACCTTTTTCAATTTTTACCTCACGTTAACGTTGCCTTTTTTAAAAATGGCAATGGTGTTATGGTTCGGTGTTATGGTTCTTTGAAACCGACTTCGCAAACACACGCATCAACATCGGTTTCCTTGATTCATATGTTGTGGTTTGACTTATGGTTTTGACTTGTGCTGACATTTTGGGCCTGACTTGTCGCCCTACTTCCAGGCTTTCTTGCACCTGCCAAAAACACACATTCGTGTGTAAGTTACTTGTATACCCTTGCTAGGGAATTATAGTTTTGCAACCCATTAAATGAGACTTGTTAATTTTATTGCACTAAGAACAAAAAGCTCTAAAAAATACAAAAATATTCTGATGTATTCCTACCTTAGTTTTGAATCTGTTCTAAAATATAGTGTTTACTATTTAATCCACAAATATGTTTAAAGGTTATTTAAATTTATAAAATACTTTGTAAGACAATAAATTATTTAAAATTATTAAGCAAATTCATGAACAATGTATTTTTAATATTTTAATTTTCAATTTCAATATTTAAAAATTGTAACTCGCACACACTGGGATATTAACAATTACCTCTATCAGGCCTGTTCTAGTTTCCACTTCCGTAAAATTTATTCGGATTCGGATTTCCCTGACCTGTTCTAGTGTTCACTTCCGAAAAATTTTTACGGATTCGTATTTCCCTCTGTTAAGTCTCTGTTAATTTGCAGACGAAACGCACGGAAACTTTCCGTGTGCCATTTGGCCGGCGGATTCAAATCCGCAAAATCAGAAATTAATTATTTTAAAATACAATGCGATTATGTATATTACAAATGTTAATTGTAATATATTCCTTGAAGTTTTGGGAACATTATTGCATAACTGAATTAGCTAATACTAACTTACTTAATTTACAAATAATTATTTTGTGGGTGCACCTTAAAATCGGTTCGATTCTAACCTTCAGCATTATTGCAAATCCGCTGCCGCTGTGTCGTATTTGAGAGGGACCATTTAAGGGTTGTCAGCGTTTTTAAAAAAAACGGCATATATTTAAGATTAATTTCGAACAATTACTTTTTATGTTGTTTTACAATTAAAATATCTGCTATTAGGTAAAGTATATGAAAAAGTGTTTTTCTTTAAAATACCAGCCAATTCAATCCACAAACTGAACTAAATTTTATGCGAAGGGAATTTTTTCTAAACCCTCGGCAACTCTACTTTCCAGCATTTTGCCACCAGAACAGCTGATTGCAATTACAAATATTTCAAAATGTTTATTTCCTGTCTTAATGCTTATTCCTTAGATTTTATTATTTAAATTAGTGCTTCATTACTATCTATGAGTTGGAGACTACAGCGGGCCAAAATTTTATCAGCCCCTTTTAGCAAATCTTAGACAAGGGAATCTCCTTTTGTTGAAAGCGACCAGCTGATTTTGTTTGGGAATTTAAGGGAAATTTAAAAAATTTCCTTAAATCACCAAGGGAAATTCGCTTATGTTAAAGGGAAATCCGCAAATGTTATCAAATTCACTTCCGAGTGGAAACTAGAACAGGCCTGTATATCTTTTATTTAAACGTATTAACTTAAAATGAATAATAATAATGAAAGGGTATTTCAAGCTTCGATCCCTCGACCTAGGCCTTCATTCTTGTCGGTGTCACAAATGTCACTTGCCTGAAAACACATTTAACACATGCGGTTTTGTAGTACAAGCACGCATAGGCATCAAGGAATCAGTAAATAAGAAAAATATATAATAAATGGCAAGCGTTTAAAAATGGTTTTAAAGTAATAATGCCTTTCTGTAACCTGTAACATGAAACATTGTTACTATTTTTTTAATTTTATTTATATTTTCTTCCTTCACATATGGAAACCCAACCCCTCCAATAAAATTAACACTCAACGTGTTGCACACAAAGCTTTCAGCTTGCAGAAAGCCAACACAACTAATTAAAACCACTTTGTAGACACACGCATATAATGGTAAAGCCCAGCTGAAGACGCCAAGTTGCGCCGTTTTTTTTTTTTTTTGCATTAAGACAAGCAACTTGAGCCTTTTCGCAAATTTAACCAGTAAATATGTGGGCGTGGTAGCAACTTGAGCAGTCGGGAAAACCGCAGCGCGCCAAACTTCATTAAAAATGCACACCAAGGATGGAAAAGGCCGGTGGTGTAAATGTACGCCGCCAACAATTCAGGGCCAGGAAGAACCCATCTGCGCCAAAGTTGGCACTAATTTATGGCACTCATTAGATGCAATTTTCGAGCACCTGAGGAAAGTTATTTGGCACTCGTTCAACGCTGGCTGCCACAGCAATTGCATCCCGGCCAAATATAGAAATTGGGCCCAGAAGTCAAGTCCGACCAGCTGCCACAAAGCAGACGGAGACAAGTGGAGACCAGGCCAGGACGAGCCGAGTCCAGTCCAGCCGAGTCGAGCCGAGCGTAGCAGACAAAGGTTTTCCAATTTTCCACGCCATTAAACCAGGGATTTCAAAACAGACCATGCTGCTGGGAAACGTGACATGGAACGTCCTTTTTGCCAGCCAAGGCGTCTAACAAAAGACGGCCAAGTGGCATCTCAGTTTGTTGGGCGGAAACTGCAGCGGATCCAGCTCCGAAAAATGCGCGCATACACTCATTGAGATGGGAAGCGGAGTGATAAGTCAGTCGGACCTGATGGATTCCGACGATTCCATTTCGATATTATTTAAAGATTGACAATTTAACATTTAAGTATATTCTCAAGAATAAGACCGTGACAAAGTATTAGTTTTGGCCAGGTTTGTCAACTATTTGAAAACTCCATTAATAATACCTCTGAAACAATTGCTACGTAAGTTCAGGTGAAATTATTGAAACACTAACGTTCGATCTGCTGAAAGAAGTACAAATAAAGGCAGTGCTAAAGTGATTGGAAAACGAAGAGTATTTTCTAGCCATTCCGAGGAAAGCCAAGGGTATATTCATTATTAGGTAAAGTTATTATAAAAAGTATAAGTTTTACATTTTTTTTAATAGGAAAAAAGACGAATTACATCACTATATAAAACACTAAAAACAATATATATTTTTATTTCTAAACAAATATTTATTAGGACTTGTGGTCGATTGCAATATCCCCTCGACAATACAGAGCTCCGTAGTCTTGAAAGTTTTTTAACTTTTTGCAAGTTAACATCAAAAAGAACTTTACAAATCCAAACAGAAAGATATAATTTCTTTTAAACTTTTCTTTCGCTGGCCAACTTCAAATCAGCGACACGTAAAAGGGCGATCGTGTAGGATAGTCTTTTACACCTGCTAGTTACTTTGCAAAGCCTGGCACACACCTATACACAGGCTAAGAAGGCTGCTCATTAAACGTGAGACAAGGTAAAATGCAATTAATTGTCAACGCATTGGAGAAACAATTTTTTATAGCATTGATAGCAGTAGGAGAGAATCAATTTAATTGAAAAAGTTTCTGGGTTTCCGCTGTCGTTAGAAAAGCTCTGCAATTATCGTTAGTTGTTGTATTTGAAGTCCAGAGGCTGTTAAGAATCATCAATAAAGGTAAGAATCGAACTTTGACAAGCAGAAGTTTGTATACCTTTGCAGTTTGCCAATCCCAGCGGCGTTACAAACCTTTGGTTAAAATTGTAGTAACCAGCAAGGGCATTAAACTGGCGACACTGCTCTGACAGGATGCTAGAAAGCGATGGCAAAGGATACGACGACGGTCATCTTGAGGCACCTGGTGAAAACTTTTCCCGTGTTTTGTTGCCAAAGTGCAATTCAGCGTCAGCTTGAACTTTGCTTAGTTGCATGCATGACGGGAACTTTCCCTGCTTGGCGTGCCGTCAAAGGGAAAGATTGAATTTGTATCGCGTTTGCTTCAATACTCTTGAACAAATTAAAACATTATCAAATCGAGCTCACAACAATTGAAGCATTTAGTATTAATTGCTAAACGTTTATTAGATTAAATGGTTCTGGTAAGGATTTGTTGCCAAAGTTGGAGTATTAGGTAATTTTAATCATTAAGTTTTCAAATAGGTTGGCTAAAAGCTATACTCGAGAGTATAGAGTAAAAAGATATTTATTCTAGTAAGGTGAAATTGATATCTTGATCTTGAGTAGGAAACTGACAAGAGGGACACAACAAAAAAGGTATGAATAATAAGTGTAACTTGTTATAATTACTCACTTTCCTCAAAACTAGTTTTTCTAATACCTTGAAATCATTACTAATTCAGAGAAAGAACCTACAATGTTCGTGGTTTTTGGTTTTCTTCTGATCCTCGAGTCGTTGTAACTGTTTTTGTAATTAAAACTTAGTCGACGACAAAGACGAAGACGATGCCATTTTACAGTTGAAACCTGCAGTATTATTTACAGGTTTACGGAGAGGGCACGGTAAAGGGAATTCCCTCTTATTCGCCCGCAAGGAACATATAATTTAGCGCACTTTATTTGTTAATGTCTGAAGCGAAGCGACGTGGCATCGGGTTGCAGGTCGCAGGACCCCGACACTGTCACGCTCCATGTCAACAGTGGCAACTTCATTGTCTGCACAGGCATCGTATCGTGTGTGTGTGTGTGAATGGCGGTGACATTAAGTGCAGTTGGTTTGTCGATTCGCAGAAAAACGTTTGCAATTTATTAACTGACATTTGAAGTGTGTTGCCGGAAAGGTTCGGTGGCTGCCATTGGGGCATATGACACTTATTGCCTTCGGCAGGACGTTGTTTGATAACAGACAGACAGACGCCGGAAGGTAGGCAACGGCCCAAAAACTTTGCAGACAAACGAGGAACCCAAACCGATGCACGATCAAGGAAATACTAATAAACCTTGTATTTTTATGTTGATATGATGAAATTTCCAGGACAATGACGGAGCAACAATGGTACAACATATAACAGGAAGTCCTGGGAAAAGGCAAATCGATTTTTTAATGGTTATTCGCATATCAAGTGGAAAGGTCAAGCGATTAGCCAAGCAAAAACGAGAAAGGTGGCCTAATGGCTAAAATAGTCGAAGCTAATAGTTATTCTCTGTGAACCAACACAAATGTCTGCTGGGCATTGCAGTCGGGGCGAAATCCTAATTGATTATTTATAAACTTCTTAACTCCAGGCCCTTGAAAGTGTTGGTAAGTTGATGCTCTTAAAGAGGGAATTTATAATATTTTGTCTGGCAGATAATAGAAACACTGTAGTTTGCAGACAATTTTATTAATAATATTTAGGAAAAGATGTAATTATTTGTTTTTGGAGAATTTTTGTATTTACAATAGGCTATTATTTCTTTTATTTATTTTAAATATAATGTAATTTCTTAGGGACTTTCGTGATTTTTGGGAGAATTTGCTATTTGTCTTCGTATAATTGATTTCTTGGGTTTATAGCATTAAATATAGCTTGTGTGCAGGAACAATCCCTCATCAGTCCAATGCAAATTCCTACTATAGTACAGTTGTGACTTTGGCCATAACGCTCTAGGTTCTGCATCTGGCCAAGCCGCAATGTCCTGCATTTAATATGCAGCTCTTGTCCTGCCAGCCATGGCCAGGGCTTTGCCGCGATGATACATGCACAACATGCACTTGTAATCAAACATGTCCGTCGAGCTCAACCGCCATTTTGCAGCGAAGATGAACAGCGTCCAGAGGGTTCAGTGGGAACTCGGAGGAGCCCCCCGACCTTGTCTATTTGCATACAACACTTTGACGCATTGTTCGCCAGCCGCAAGGACAGATGGCAGCTTCTGCTGGGCCAACTGATGCCACGGCACTCCGCTCTACTTGAGCTCTAATTTAAAGTAAATTTAAATGTTCCCCACCAGCGCCTCCATCAACTTTAGCACCCTTTCCTGGATCCATGCCTCGTGGCCTTACACCGACAAGGAGCCACAGACTGACAGACCAAAATTTGCAAAGTAATTACGTTAACAAACGAGTTTTCCCTTCTTCTGACTTCAAGAGCTGGCAGCTCACTTTGAAATGAGTGTTAATTAATATGAATTTATGTAAGTAGTAGATAATCGAAGCGAAGATTTGCTTTGTTGCGTGCCAATTAACCCAATCGAATCGCTTTTGTCACTAAGCACGTCTCAGAGGAAAACGTTGACAAAGATTTTACTTAGGAGTAGGAGAAATCGATTGATTGATAATTTAAAAGGTGTTTTCATCGCTTTAATTTCAAGAAATAATGTTAAATTTAATCAAGAAATAAAATAAGAATTTATTGGCAAATTTGAGACGGAGTAAGTGACATCTAGAGACCACATTTACGTATTTATTTCAATTTTTAAAGTTCAATTAAATTAAAAATCAATTAAGATAAAAAGTGGAAAATCATTAGTAATGTTTACTTATAAGCTAGCAGTATTTCCCTTTAATAAATTCTTCACATGTTTGATGGTGAGCTTTTCTTGCTAAAAACCGCCATCAGTAGAACTTCCCAACCCAAGGAAGGTAAGTGAAAATCCTCTAAGAGCGCCCAAGTAATGCACATAAATAATAAATACAACGCGAAATTAACTTTCCGGTGACAGTCAGTCGCTCCACAACGTGCCTGCCCGCCGGAGAAGGGCGAAGGCAGCTGCTCCACCTTCGCCCAGAAGGAGGATTTTTGTGGAAAAAATAACTATTTACGAATGCAAAACACATTGAACGTTGAAAGCGTGCTACGTCGGTTTTTGTGTGGCTTTTACTTTTGAGGTGCAAAAAGCAACGGACCAAAATGGCTAGAGAAGCCGCAAGGAGAAGGAGGCATTAAGTTGACAGACGTAGCTAAATCTAAGGGTGGCAGCCATAAAAATTCATAAATTTTGGCTACGTCCTTTCTCTCACAGTAAGCGTTAGCAAGAAATATTGAATTGTATAGGAAAATAGCATGCTTAGGACGAAGGTTACTGCTTTAAGAGCAACTCTAGACTGAATAAAATTAGAAATTAAAAGTAAGGGATTTTCTTCTTTTTTTTGTTACGTTGACAAAGGCTTTGCAGATACCAAAAAGAATAATGCAAAATACCCCAGAAGCACCTAACAGCCAAGATAAGTCATTTCACTTGCCATATTTATGCCTGTTTATATATTAAATTTCATATAAATGTGTTGATAATGGCAGCTAGACAATGTCTAGACAGAGCAAACACTCGCAGTCATTTGACACCAGAGAGTGAAAGGTGAGGCGACCCTCGCACAACTTCATTGCACGGATGTCACAAATGCCACAAAATCCGCACCAGCTACAATGCAAAATTAATAGCTGTTGCATTGGAGCAGCAGCATGCTGTGCCGCAAGGTGGATCAGAAGCCCTTATGCCGGCGAAGGAATGTCAGCGACTGTTCACAGTCGTCACCATCGTTTAGGGGAAAATGTCAGAGGCAAAACTTTTCCTGCGATTATTTTAAGGGTGAGATCTATGCGTAGGACTCGTTAAATTTACCATAAAAGTTTTAAGGTGATGAATTAAAGTCATGGTAATATAAATATGATATAAACATCGGGATCAAATATATATCAGGATCAAAGCCTTGCCTTTACATCAAACGGGTTCTTTAAGACCCAAAATTCTGCTTATTTTAAGTAAGTAGAACTGATTCAGTTTCTTTTTCTTTTCCTTGTCAGCCACCTTCACTTCTCTGCATCATTACACATTTTCTTTTATTTCTATTTTAGTATTCTTCTCCTGACTGTGTCTGCATGAAATAAGAGTTAATCTTGTGTCCACTGGGAACGCACACATTTACAATGGGAAGCAGCCTCGTAACAGATGTCCTTGATTTTTTACTTGAGATGAAGGCAAGTAAAATATTTCGAAGCTGATTTCGCCAGCAGCTTTTCCTTTTGTGTGCATCTTGAAAATGCAACTTTGTTCAAATACATTTTCCAAGCTGAGTAAGCCGATTAGGTAGCAGGAAATGCCGTCTTATAAGCCAGATATGCCAATAGAAGGGTCAATATGTATTAGAACAATTTGGCTTTTCAAGATTTGTGGAATACATTGTCCTTTTGAGAAAAGAGTCTATGGCTTTTGAATGTGCATTTAGGGATAAAGTTAGGATAAACAAAGGTGGCTTTTGCTCGTGTTGCACTTTTCTTTATAATCTTAACAAAAATAGGTAACTAACTTTTTAATTATAATCACCAATAATTCATATTAACTTTAATGTTTTAGTTTTTAAAATTAACTCTGAAAATCAAAGTTCGTTACCTTAACAGAATTCACTGCATTGCCTTAGCCACAAGAAGTTGTGAATGATAATGTGAATGCGTCGCCGTCTTGTCAAATTGTGTCAATGTTCTGGGAACAAAGACTTCCACTTCCACGTCGGGCCGCAAACCGACAGGAAAAGGCTGCCTTGACATTTATTGGCCAATCCCCGGCCCCTTAGACTGCTGCCGTGTGTTCCACATTCCGGCAAATGCAGCAGCCAACACTGTTTGACAAGTTGACTTCATCAACTGTGCGCTGACAGCGTAAATATTTTACCAGTCCCGAACTAACGCCACTTATCTGCCCTCCAGTGTTGGCATTGAATAGATTTGACACAAATCAAATGTGATATTTTTAAATTTAATTCCCCACAGCGAACGTTATGGTTTGCTCCTATGACACTAGTTGGGAAAATGGGATGAGAAGCCCATACAGCGCAGACATTGTTACGGGTTATCTTGGATAGATGTGAATAAGTTTGGATAGCATAAGCCTTCCTAGGTCAACTTTTATGATAGCAAAGATAGTTAGTCTTTTGAATGGTCAAAATATTAAGTACACAAGCACGTCTTGCTAAAAATATACATACAAGGTTTGACAAGTAAGAAACAACTCTTAAATAAATAAAAAATGTATGAATATTACTCACAAAACAAAAATGAATGGAGGCTATTCCCAATTGGTGGGTTTTATACAAATTAAGACTCGAGCTACCATGACACAAGCCTTGCCCAACATACAAACTCAACTTAATTGCAGCGTAACCGCCTTTTGGGTTTCAGGGGCTGGGTCGGCCATGGGCCAAGTAAATGTCTCAATAAACTTCCGGCAAAGTATTTCCCACAGAGGCCACCGGCTTCGGGGGCACGACTTAACCTCAATTTTGATTAACAATGTCTGGCAATGAAGCTGTCAACGTGCGGCCAGGAACCGCAACCAGAGCCCGAAGGGAGGTGGTTGTAGCCAACCGGCAGACACACTCAATTTCTTGGGTGTCTGGGCAGGACGCCTCTTTGGAGGGGTTGCTGACAATTGCGAGCCTGAAAAATGAGCACAATTTGTTTGTTGACTCGGTGGCAGCTGGGTATGCCAACTATCAACCCGGCAGCCACTTAGTCGGACCTTTTGCCGTCAATGATTCCCTGCAAATACATATTTTATTGGGTCGCATTATTCACTTGCTAATAACATGCTTATGGGCGAACGTTAGGCGTTGCCAATTTTGAAAGTTGGCCTTCTGCCGGCGCGCCTGCTCCGCCTTCTGCTGCATTACGTAGTTTTCCATCAGCTGACTGGGCGTATTTTGGCGGAAGCTCAGCGTTTGTGTGGGCGTGGTTGTGGCCATGTTCTGCCAGCGACGGCGCAGACCGTCAATGCCAAAGGCCGGCACCTCAATGCACAGAAAGTAGGCCAACTCCATGCCGCTAATAAGGGAACAGCCAAGAAAAAGTCCAGCGATGCCACCGAAGCTAACTGTGGAAACATCAACAAGAAGTGGTTGCCTTCAGATTTAATCTAATCAATCTATATTAAGTAAGGTTTTGTTTATGAGTTTGTCGGAAATTGTTTAAGTTACCATGCCAGGTAAACTAAATAGACAAGTAATTAGATAATTAGTACAATTGAGATGAAATGGTTAGCTAAGCATACATTGTTTAACTGATAAACTGATGAAATCAATTTATTTATTAAGTAGTGATGAAATTGGTATACTGACCCATCAAGTCTACCCAGCCAAAGACGAGACTCGTTCGGTAGACCATAATGGTCTCGAAGCGGAAATGCACGTCCAAATCGACATATGAGGAGTTGCCATAAACGTCCGGCGGCAGAAAAGCTGGACGGACATCATTGATGTAGTTCAAAGAGTAGCAGTTCCGAAAGCATTTGCAGACCATCCCCTCGAAATTATTCCGGACAAAGCCCTTCTCGCCCGGCTGGTGGGAGTACGAGAGCAGGTCTGCGGATGAAGGTTATGAGCCACGGGGATGGGGGCTTTGGCCACTTCCCACTTACCATTGTGCTCCGCCAGGCAGAGCAAATCCTGCGACCGGCATGACCGATATTGGCCTTTGCAGAAGGATTAGAGGTTGGGGTGAGTTCGAAAGGCAGTGCTGCGGTTGGGCGAAACGTGCTTACCCGGTGGAAAAAGCAAGTCCATTGTGCAATTGCAGTAGCGCACTAAGTACTCCTGATGGCACTCCGATTGGCAATTCTCAATCATGTAAACGTAGCCCTGCAGGGACTTGAAGTCGTCGCTGTTGTGCTCATCCTAGGATTCAGTCAGTATGAAAATATGTGCAAATTACGGGATTCATTTGATTGAGTTAAAGGTTGGAGTAAGAAGCAACTGGAAGGAGTAGGGAAGCTCCTTTTTTGGAGCCTAAAGTGATCTTAAAGAGCGAATTCTAGTTGCTTCGTTTACGCTCGCCATTCACTCACATCGAACACACACTGCCGCTGGTCGGAGCGAACACCTCGCGTGTCATTGTCGTAAAAGTAGATGATGGGCTCTATCTCCAACGCCGTCTCCGTATTGGCGGGCACGTAGAACGGATTGTTGTGCCACACGAACGGCTCGGTGACCATGACATCGATGCCCTTCTCATTGTGCCTGCCCGGCCAGTGCTTGCTGGCTTGGATCAGGACCCGCACAGAAAGGCCGCTCATGGGACCCGCCGATCCTGTGCGCCAGGGCCACATGGGATCCAGCAGCTGCATACGCCGGCCCTCGTCAGTCTCCACGGTGTTGAAGGCCAGGCACAGCCCGTTCTTGCTGCGTCTCTTCGAGAAGATGTCGCAGCAATTGTATTGGAAGTGTCGCCACATGCAGTCCGTGAGCATTTCGTCGCAGCGCCATGTCATAAAGTCCACCACCTGGCTGAAGTTGATGTGGCCGAGTAGCTCAGTCGGCTGGCCGCGCAGCCTCTCGAAGGACTGAAAGTGGCCGAAGTAGGCATCGTCGTAACTGCCCAAGATGCGCTCAAACAGCGCCAGCAGGGCAGTGTCGCTGACATTCGCCATGAATCTGGACTTGGCCTGGGCCAGGCGCTGCCAGTTGAGCCGGTTCCGGTTGCAGATCGTAATCACCGGGAAGGGTATGCGGTACACCGGGTAGCGCGTGCTGTCCACCACCGTCTGGAAGTGACCGTCGTTGTAGCGGGCCGAGAGTATCAGGCACACATATACCGCTCCCAGAAATGCACTGATGAAGGTGCACAGCCAGACAAAGCGCTCCCACCGACTCGCCTTGGCGCTGAGGAGCCTGTCCAGGCCGTGTATGGTTGTCCGTCTACCGAACCGCAGGGCCAGCTGCCAGGCGGACTGGGCCAGCTTATGGGCATAGCGACGCGGCAGCGATGGCGGTGCCTGGCTTGCTGATGAAAAGTAGACTAACGTCATGACGGTTCCGGACTAAGTCTGGTCGCTGGACTCTCAGGACTTTTATACTTACTCTCCAATATGCGTGCCAGAATGCAGCCGGTAATTAGGTCCCGATTAACGCCTTGTCATGTCCCAGAACTGCCTGGATCTGACGTGCTTGGCGCCCATAAGCCATAAGGCTATGGGCTGTCAGCCCAAAGGTCACGCCAATCGACCCAGTATTCTCTGGAGATTTGACCCGATTTGCATCCCCCAACAGCCAGCTAAATGTGTCAAACTAATTGGCACCGAAATAAGTTCAATTGAATGCTATCTATCGCAAATGATTTGCAAACACTGATTAGAAATTACCTCCAATCAGGTCACTGAAGGGGTTTTGTCACTATGAGAACTACGAATACACTAACCTGTCGTTGCTAAGGCGGAATATTCCTTGTAATTTTATATATCGTTGCTATAGATATTCATGATCAGGCTCTCTAAACTCCTATACAAATCCGTACATATTTTAAATTTAAGATATGTATTATAATGTGTATAAACCGGAAACTCTTGAAAACGTTTTATGTATTAACCATACCCTTATATTACCCTAAAACCAAATAGATCTATGCTTGGTTTGCTATAAAAGCCTTGACCCTCTTGTGAAGCTCAAACTACACTATGTTTATTCGACCCGTTGCTAAAGTCAAGAGGGTACTGCCTGCTGATGCCTGGTGGAAGAGGTATCCCTCAAAAGAACTTAAAATGGAGAAAAAAACAGCCTGGATGGATCTTCTCGAGGGCTACATCACCAGATCCCATATTCATGGGCTATATTTGCTCTTTCTGCCTACAATGCGCAGACGAATGAGGTAAGAAAAGCAAGTAACATAGGAACTCCGAGTGATATCACCGGCAGTTTACCCTTGCCAGGTTCCTGTGGTCCCTCGCCCTGATCTCTGCTTGCTCGGTACTCGTCTACGTGAGCTATCTGCTGGGCGAGCGGTACCACAGCAAGCAGTTCAAGACCATTGTGGCCCATTCGCACGCCTCCATACATCACATCGCCTTTCCGGTGGTCATCATCTGCAACAGAAACCGACTGAACTGGTCTCGGCTACCGGAGGTCAAGCTGCAATACAACATTACGCCGACCCAAGAGGTTCTTTTCGAGCGCATTCTCACTGCCTACGACGGCTTGAGCTTCCATCAGTTCAACGTTTTCGATTCCCTGCAGGGTGAGTACTTGGACGACCTGAATCACCTTAACTTTACCCAGATTGTTACGGAGTTGTCCTGGAGGTGTGACGAAATTCTAGCGGATTGCCACTGGCAAACAGCGCCCCGGGACTGCTGTAAGATCTTCAGACCCCGCCGGCTGCCTTTGGGATTATGCCTGGCCTTCAATGAGCTGGAGCAGCGAAGGGGAACGGATACTGGCATAAACACGGGGCTGCTTCTCCGGCTACAGCTTCAAGAAGACAGCCATGCTCCGGGCAACAGGGGTCAAAAAGGATTTCTGGTGAGTAGTAAGGCTCCTTGAAATCTGGGCTCCAAATTTCAATTCCAATTCCTCAGCTGAACGTGGTGGAGGCCGACGTGTGGTTCGGCTTCGATATTGAAGTTGTACCCCACTACCGGACCAATGTGGCCGTCACAGCAGTGTACCATTACTTCGACGACAGTACCTTGAGTCTGTCCTCGCGGTGGCGGCGTTGCGTGAAGGACTACGAGCAGGACAGCGAGCACTTTCAGACCCTGGAGGGGCAGAAGTACATGCTGGAGAACTGCATGGCCGAGTGCCAGCAGCGATATCTGCTGCGCTACTGCAACTGCACTTTGGATCTGTTCTATCCGCCCTCCGAGTACGCCGCCTGCAGGCTAAAAGACCTGCCTTGCCTGTCCTCCCACAATCACCTCCTGCAGAACTTCGAGCAGGTGGGAGAGCACCCGTACGTCCACCGAGAGGAAGCGGGTCTGCTGTGCGAATGTCTGCACAACTGCAAATCCCTGACCTTGGTGACTGACATGCGCAAGAGCGTCCAGCAGCCCTGGCTGCAGGCCAACTCGAGCCGCCTCAGGAACACGTGGCTCAATGTGTACTTCAAGAAACCATCGATGCTGGTCTACAAGACAAACTTGATCTACACCTGGGTGGATTTGATCGGTATGTTGCGTGGTTTTGTATATTTTATTATATTATTTTGATTACTTCCTACAGTTTCCTTTGGCGGAATTTGTCAGCTTTGCTTAGGCTGCTCAATTATCAGTCTTATAGAGTTTATGTTCTTTGCACTCTTCAAAGTCCCACAATTCTACTGGAAACGAGCAAGAGGTGGACTTAATAAATAAATTAATAGAACTAATTAAATATAAGACCACTTTAAAATTTAATTCACTTTTACATAGGAATTTATTTATTAACTGTTCTAGCTTTTTTTTCAAATAACAAAGCTTTTACTGGTGAGGACAACCCTCATTCTCGAGTTAGCTAAGATTATTGCTACAGGTTGAATGTTATTTTCAAGCTCTTCAGGCTTCGAAGTAATATTTACATTTACGTACAAATGTAAGCTCTGAAATTATTTACGCACAACAACTAATATTTATACATTTTACCCTTAACTATGTTTTAAATTGTGTCACATTGCTTTAAGACCGTAAATTACGTTTATAAAAAGCGTAAGTATAAAAGGCTTTAGCGAGTTTTTTCTTTAAACAATGAAACCTAAATAGTTCTATACTAATTATACCGTCATATGAATCTTAATAAATAACCAAAATAGTCTGGAAAAAAATGAAAAGAAAATGTTTCTAAGAGAAGAACAAAATGGTCTTGAGATAATATTATAGCAAAAAGTTTTAATTTTTAAACAAAGTGTTATTAAAATAATGTAAATAATTCTAAAAGTTCATATTAAGCACGTTTTTTCCCTGAGTGTAGCTATGGTTTCCTAGAGAGACTTTATGCGCATGCTCTTGGGCACTTACATATCTTTTAGAAAGAAAAAGATAAGGAAAGTCGAGGGTAAACATAGAACATAGACTAAAATACTATGAATAAGGGAGAACAAGGCGCCAAATTGTACTTATATATAAGACTTGAAAAACATAGGATATAGACACAGAACATAGAAGCAAAGGACGTAGACAAAAATGAACTACTTTACTTAAGTTTACTAAAGACTTCATAGCAACTAAAACATAGAAATCATAGAACATGGAACATGGACACAACAAGTAGATTGCTAACATAGAACATAGAACATTCGATAGAAATGGAAGATACATGCAGTAGTGGTAGAATGAGCTCAACGAAAAAAGTATCTTCGAGATACATAATTCTAAAGTAGGGTAGAAAAACATACATTTGCATATGTTATTATTATTTATGTTTTAAAAAATCTTTAATTAATATTTTAAATACTGGTGCTTGACATATTTTTATAAGATATACAACATAGAGTGCGTTTAATAATTTAAAATTGTGAAGGGAAGTTTATAGTAGGTTGGCATGAAAAATCGATGTTTCGCTGCTGCTGTCCACTTGGTGCGCTTTCGTTGCCGTCGAACCTTGTATTCAATTTTCGAATACAAACCATTCAATCTACTTCTTCATTGAACAGAGGCATTTGGGTCGAACCATCATTTGCATCACTTTATACGAATAGTCCTCCTCTCGCCAAGAGTGCCAAACCATCCCTTTCCACTTTAAAATTTCACCTTCGTCTCCGTGGAGATACAGGCCGAAAAGATTACTGAAAGAAAGCAATTTCTTTAGAGTGTAATATAAATCATTTAGTTATTAGTATTACTACCTATTGGTGCAATTGATGTACCACCAAGGACCCATGTACTCTGCGGCACAGTTCTTATCCCACGCATCGTTGTCTCTATCGTAGGTGGAGAAGTTTTGGTTCTTGTTCTGGACCAGGGAGTCGCCGGCATCTCCAGTAAATCTGCCCAACTTTGTCATTGCATAAAATTGGTTTTCGCTTTCAATGAAAAAGTCATCGTAATGCGCATAGCGCGTCTGTCCCTCAAAGTCCTCCAGGTGTATGTACAGGTCGTGGGGCTGCGACTTGGTTATGGCGTGCAGTTTATCTAATCCAATGAAGAAGTCTTTTGTGAGATCGCCAAATCCATTCTTGTATTCCTCCCAATTGAGAAAGAAATTCAATTTATTGCTGGTGCGACGGGCAATCACAGCCCAGCCAGGACCGGCAATTTTGGCATCGCACGACACCTGAAAAGGATCCAGTCCCGACACTTGAACTGTGTAAATGCCGTGGGATGTGGACTGAGTGGGACATTGCGAAGGATATGACTGGGAAAGCCCTGTTGCATTCAATTCGATAATCTGCTGGACGATATGGGAGATACTCTGACTACTGGGATTGTCGTTGATTTTGGACAAAGCTTCTTTGTATATCGCATCTAGTTCCAGTTTCTGCCTGGTATTATAACTCGTATTAGCTTGTGTTTACAACGAATATATTCTTACCTGTTCACTTCCTCTTGGCTTGAGGTAGGACTTGTTGAAATCTATGGGTATTTAAGTAATATATTCTCTTTTTTTTAATGTCTAAAGGTTTTGTATCTTACCAAACCGTTGCCATCTGACTGCGTGGTGAAATCTATAAGGCAAAAAATGACCAGGTAAAACCACACTAAACGCATGGTAACGCTTTGAGAACTGATAGTAAACTACCACTATTACGAAGCTTTTATGGATAATATGGACACTAGTCAGCATGAAAAACATTGCGAATATTAAAGATCTTGAATTTCAGAGTTTTACATATTAATTTAATATACTATACTTATATCTCAAGTTTTAGTTTGACTTATATTGGCATTTGTAGAGTTATTTATGCCTTAAAGAAATCATGTTTTTTTTGAATAGTGTGCCAATTCTAATAAGTTTTACTGCTATCTACTTTATTAATAGGCTTATCAAGTCTGTACTTAGGCAAATAATATATGATTCAGATAAAACCAATTACGTTTAAGGGTTTATGTAATCGAATCTTGAAATAAGTACTATATTTAAGAGTTTAATAATTACGAACAGTGATTATTTAATTAATGAGTCTTGTAAGAGATGTAAATACAACCTTTTTATTTTCAATGGAATACTTTTTGTAAGAATGTAACTAAAAACAAAATCTTAATCGCCAAATTCCAGATATATGGTTTCGGGCCTCCTTTAAACTGAAGAAGAGTTGCACTGCGGCATCCAAAATATATATCTTCGTTGCCGCTGTGCTCCTAGTGAGGTTTTAACGGTTTATTGACTGGCCGCGAGCGGTGTCTTAACTGCTGCAATGTCGCGTTCCCCGTTTAACAAGCGTCCTCCGGATGTGGGCCGCGGTCCGGACTCCGGACTCCGGAGCTCCATACAGATGGTCCTGGCCCCAGCAGAGGCGGGTGGGTTGTCTTGTCGAAATTACTCTCATAAACGTGACTTGACATAATAATCTGGCTGGCGCGCTCCGACTTTGCCCGCTAGCTTTGTATTTTTCACTCTGCCTCCTGATTTCGAGCCCGCTGCCATCTTTGTCTAATATTTCTTTCGCTTCTCCTTGCCCTTCCTGATGCCTGGCTTCCAAGGTGGCGTTAATTTTTTTGGGTTCTTCTTTTAATTTTTTTTTTACTTTTTTTTTTTGCGGTCAAGTTTTATGTTTTTTCGCTTTGGGTTGGATGCCGCCTGGCGAATATGGCAAAAATTTCATTAGTTTTACAAACAAGCAAGCAAACAGACCAAGAAACAAATATTTGTGCTTGAATTTTTGAACAGTTTAGTGGCAGTTGTTGTTGCTGCCATTGTTGCGAGTGTTGCGAGTTTTTATCTTGAACGAGAAAAACAAAAAAAAGAAAGCAACTGCTTCCACAATCTAGGGTTATGGTCAGGTTCAGGTGAAGGTACACCGGACTCGAGGGATATCGAGTAAAAAGAAAACGTATCAAAGAAATAGCACAGCTGGGATTCATTTTAAAGCAAACAGAAGGCTCTTTCTTGATTTGCTGGCTCATATTAATATGTCTTGAATCTCTAACTAAGATTAAAGCAACTAAAATTAGCAGCCAAGGTGCTTATAAACTAGAACTTTTAAGTAAGTTATATTTTTTTTAATTAACTAAACTAGTCTTGATAAAAGGTTCGAGTATTTTGCAGAGTAAAAATGCTTTAAATTTGATTTAAGAAATTAATTTTTTAAGCGGTCTTGGATTTTTTACGCCCACGTGCCTTGGGCTAATAAAATCTAAACAGAGATCTGCGACAACCCGTTTCTATATATTTAGGTGGGCACTGTTGTCCTTTCGTTCAACACAGGCCTCACAGGCCAAGGACAACAATGTGGAGAGTTGCGTGGTCAGGACATGTCTTTGGCAGGCTTTACTTTTTTCCGGCATTTTTTATTATACGCTGACAGGGTATTTTAATATAACTAATTTGGTTGTAAAGGAGTCATATATACAGCACATACCTTCTTGATTAGCATCAACAGCCGAGTTGATCTAGCCATGTCCAAAAATAAGATACCAGCGTGCAGATTTATTAACCTGCTTTCTATATTTATTTGTCCAAAAAATTATTTAATAAAATATCCATAAATATTTTCAAAGAATCTGAATATATTTAGGTCTTCTGGAAGGTGTAATATGCTCCAAAAACCAGTGATTATAATATTAACAGCAATTTAAGGCATTTATCCAACATCTGTTGTATATATTCACAGGACGATAGCATATAAATATAGGGTATACGGTGTTCGGTTGTAATATCCACCACTGACTGCCCAACAGCGGCATACACCTTGTCTCATAAATTATTGCGAAGAGGTTACTTTGTAATCAGCAAATTAACTTTATCGCCGACAGCGCTTCGGATATGAAAGTGTGTGTGTGTGTGCTTGGCTGTTCAGAGCACACTAATGGACACAGTGGTGGGGTTCAGATTTTGACCTCCTGATGGAGTGACCGACCTGTGACTACTAGGTGACGAAGCTCACTCCAGGGTGGGCTACCATAAAAAAAGAAGAGGAAAAGAACGTTTTTATATATATGCACCAATCAGTCATTAAATCAGGCAACATGCCTGCCTGTAGATAATCGAATTTTTAATGTTTGCTCTGTGTGTGGGGTCGCATAACTCATAAGTTTCCCTCCCGCAGTGAAATTTGCGGTGTGTCGCGGCTGTGTAGGCACTGGTTACAAATGCAGCCAAGATATATGGCGGCAGGGGGCAGCACATCAGAGCGTGGCAACCGCCCCATGCGGTAATTTACCTAATTTTCAATGTCAACTCCCTTCCGCGCCCATTTGGGGCTCTGATTGGATTCCGGCGTATTGAGTCCTAATCTCCCGCCCTCTCCCCGTTTCCCAATCGCGAGTTAATCGAATCTGCCCTTTATTGACGCATTTTCGTATCTGAGCAGCCTGCCACCCAATTTCGTTGTTTGCATTTAATTTTTTCCCCGCCTCGGTGTTCATTTTGATGCCCTTTCACAGAGTTCTGCAGTTTTTTGTGGGTAGTCACTGAAGTCCACCTGATTTTAAGAGACTAACTCGCAGAGTTTTATAGCTGTCAACTTGAAACTTATTCAAGCTCCTTTTCTTGTATTTTTACAACTAAAGTTTAAAAGGGTTTTGACAAAGAAGACTCTATTATTTTCTATCTTAAGGATGATCACAGCTTACTGTATATTTTATAATTATTTAAACATTTCATACATATTTCCCAGATTAATTTAATGCCTCTCGATTTTAGGTATTCCGTAAGGGTATAGAAGCCTTGGCTTCCTGACCTCGTTCTTGTTATCTCTTTGTATTTGCTAATTCCTGGCCATAATGCAAAAAGTTGTTGCCGCTAAGCTTATTTTATATTCAAGCCACAAGTTAAATGCTGTTAATAAACACTTTGTCAGCGTTTACAGTTTGTTTGAGCAACATAAAGGTTGCCGGCAAGCGGTGGTAAGGTGCTTTTCATTAAAGTTTTATCGAGCCCACTAGATGGACACTTTAGGCTATTCATTTTCAGATGAGTTATTGATAAGCAGAGGTGATATATCGAAAGGCGAACGGCTGTCAAAGTGTCGCAGCAACAGATTTTAATTTGGGACGGGCCCAAATGTAGGCATACGACGAGTTTAGTCACCTGCCAGACCCAAATCCAGTGGAGTCAGACTGCCAATGTGTTGCCGGGACCATTTAATAAGGCACGGATTATCGCCAGGCATTATTTCAATCACATACCAAGTGTCGAGTATTTAGCAGACAAGGAGCACGCGCCTCCGCTTCCTGCCTCTGCCACTGCCACTGCTCCTGGCCATTCCAGGCTATATTCCCCACGATCCCCTCCAGCTTCTGTCAGGCCGGGCCGTCAGCTGACTTCTTCGGCCGAGGGGCTGAGCTTCCTAAAAAAGCCAATAAAAATACTTTGTTTGACAAATAAAAGCCGCAGTGAGGGGAGCTTTGCCGATAAAACGGTGCAAGATAGCCGGGGCGGCCGCAGGGGTTCGCTCCCGAGGAACGGCTCTCTGTCCGTGTAACTGACAGGTCGCACATATGTGCCTGTGGACGGGGATGGGCGAGATGGGGTGTTTGTGCAGAGTCTTCACATCGTTTGACTTTACGAGCCAGTCCAAGTGCCCTGCGACCGTTGGGTGTCTGGTAATGCCCAGCTTCCGGTCGGGCATGCTCGAATGGCATTCATAGTAGAGAATTTAGGGTTAACATCTTTAAATTTCAAATATATTGTTATATTGTTATATTAGTGTCCAATCATTACATTATTTTTTCCCCGATGTCAAAGAGATCTCTTCGATATTAGCCACTGCCTGGTTAGGGTGTTATCCTGGTCGTGGCCTTTCGCTCTATTTGGCTTTGACTCCGGAACTTAACGAATCTTGTTGTTGATGCTGTCGACAACTGTCTTTCGTCTTTCTTCGCTGTCTGTTTGATAATAATCAACGCTGACGACGTTGCCATTTCATATGTTTGCCAACATGAGAGCGACCATCGCCGATATGCCCGTATTTATGCCTCGGCTGGGTGTGTTTATGTGCATCCTAGTATTGGAACATGTTTTTCCTTCCCACTCACATTTGTTCCTATTGTTAGACAGTAGTCCCGCCGCCAACTTTAAACCGGACTTAAAGAGCAGGCCAGGCGAAGACGAAGCCGCCCTGCCTGCGTGATTCTGGTCACGGCTGTCAGCTTGGATCATTTTTGGCGCGGGTTAAAACTAATTAAAATCGGGGGGGAAGCAGCTTCGGCTCAGATTTAATATGCAAACGAGTCGGGCGCCAGCAGCGGATGTCACTGCCGCCTTTTGGGCTTAATTTAAAAATGCTGAGACTTGAGCCGGTTGGAGGCACACTTCGAAATTGAAATTCTCATTACGCATCTCGGGATTTGTGTCATTGGTGTTTGCTCATACTCGGCAATCGATGCACACAGGCTTCAGTCCCGACGATCCCTCACACTTTGAGTCATGATTACAGCTCGCATATTAATCAACTGACCAAATCATGCAAGCTCCGTTTATGACTCGTCAATGTCCTCCTCCCAAAATTTGTTTTGCCCAACGTTTGTGTGTTAGTTAATTGCAGTTCCCCAATCTCCGATATGCCCTGCCCGGGAGTGTGTGCACAAGGATTCATTGGCAAACACAAATCGCCGCTTGACTGCTGAAAATTTCAATAAATGATTGCGTACTTTTGAGAGCTGCAATATTTGTCGGCATGTTTGGGTTTTATTTGTTTGCCGGTTGCCAGTTGCCGGCTGCCTGCCACTTTTCCCTTTGGACAGCGGCTTAAAGTTATTCCAGTTTCGAATTTATTGAACTCAGCTCCGTTCATGAGTGACTTATTGTAGTTGAAAATATTATTAGCATTTAATTGCAATATTGCCTCTCTGGTAGATTGACTTGACTGCTAAATATCAGAGAAGAAGAGTAAAATAATCATTATATTAGTAGACTTTTACCAATGGTACAGGTTTTGTATGTTTTTGTATATTTCAATCAAAATTATGAGGGATCTTTGGGACACAAATGTGTTTTGTTTTCAATTTTTTAAATAAATAAATTTATTTTATATTTTTTTTTATTTATTTTTAACTAGTTTTTTAGGTTTATTAACAAATTACTTAAATTTCCACTACTTGTCACTTCTATTTCTAACGTATTTACCAAAAAGTTGAACGATTTTCTGCAATGTATAAACAGTTCCCCGAAAATTAAATAGATTAGAATTTCACAATTTCGGATTTCTGGGCTTTATTTGCTTTAATAATTGTATGCACACTGAAAAAAGTTGAACATATATATAAAATGATTTATTGCTCCGTTTCCCAAAGTTCGCTCTTCGTGTGAAACCCAGCACGTGTTTTTTACATTTGTCTGTGCACATCCCTGGCTATTATAAAAGGCACAACAATGATGCTAACAACGGCAAACAGAAATCGGCTGGACAAATGGCACATACATATGTATGTACATATGTAGTTACTCAAACAGACAAAAATAATAGACAAACCAATCTCCGAAAACCCGGCGAAAAACATTTGGAAACATTGTGGTGATGCCGCGACAAGCCATCGGGAGTGGGGAAAGATTCGGGGGACCGGGAGACTGTTATATAATAAACACACGCGGCTTGGCTTTGTGGACTAACTAGACAGGGCGGCAGGCCGTCGGACAGACACATCATGGGTGAGCCTCGAATAGCAGCCAATGGCTCTGTCGCTGACACGGGAGCCCGAGGACTAGCCGCAGATTTCTGGCTTCTGGATGTTGTGTTGATGGCGCCGAGCCTGGCATTTTGCGCATTTGTTTTGGGAACTCGTGCGGGTGGGGGATGAGCTGGGAGCGGCTCCCCTTCCTGTGTGTGTGTGTGTGTGTGGGTTAATTAGGGTGGTGCAGGTTATCATGAAGTTTGTCGCAACAACAATTGAAATTGAACTAATTAATCGCTGAGTCGGACATTCGTGCCGCGCACAAGAGAGGTCTCTCCCCGCTGTTGGCACTAATATATCGCTGCGAAATTTGCTTATTCCAATTACAAGCCCACTCCCGGTTTATAGTGACGGCCCGGCGAACAGTGATTTCATCAGCCGCCGCGCCGTCAGTCCGTCAATGTCCCATTCCCGCCGAGCAATCAATCAATGCGGAACCGGCCAGTCGTTGCCCTCGTACCCCCAGCGAGCAACACGTGTTTCCCTCGACGGATTCCGGCCAGCAACCACGGAGCACGTGACGCCGGACCCCAAATCCCAGCAAAGCCCCTGACCTGGAATATGAGCATGGTACTGACTATGTGTGGCGGCGGCAACGGCTTCCGATTCACACTATGCGCAATTTCCCAGCTGGATTGCGTCACTCGAACTCGCGCTTTTTGCCGGCGAAGCGGTTTATTTTAAACCCAATTATAAGGCAAGCCCATCGGACTTAATGTATGGGGAATACATTTGACTTACATGAATGAATGAAAGCCCGCGCTGATAAGGCGAGCGGAGCGACAGAGGGGCGATATATGTTCCGACATGCGTCTCGCTTCCCGGTCGCCGTAAAATCTGAAAACATTGGACTCGGCACTCCAGACAGGGGTAAACAGCTCATTAATTCAGACCTCAGACTGCCAAGAAGCCCTGGTAAATAATATAATTGGATAAAGGCCAACTTATGCTTATAGCTTTTACTTTTAAGCTTAGCCGTAAACTAATTTAGAAATAATAGAGAATATATGTATAATCAAGGTTCAAAGTTATAATGCTTTTTATTAAATGAATATTTTTTGGTTTGGTTTTTTCTATTTATACTAATACTAAGGGATAAATGGACCGCTTGTTGCTGGATCACTATCATGCGTTGACCTATAAAAAATCACCATCTATGTTTAATTCATTGCCTTATGTACTATATGTTCCTGCGAATACAACAATTGTTCTTCATCAGCGAATCGCTTTAATTCTGGGATTCTGTCGCGAGGCAAAGGCAGACTGACAGACATCCATTCATCAGAGATGGCCCACGACTTGGATTTGACCCCTGCTTGTCACGCGGCTCACGTGCAGCGTTCCCGGCTGGTAGTTAACGGTCTATTAATGCGGTTGCCAGGTGAAAGCCCGGGCGCCAGCCACGCGCCTCCCACCCATGCGGCGTATGAGTAATACGCGCAACGACCTTCAACAAGTTGCCTAGTTGACGGGGCCCAACTTGACTCGGATTCGAATGCTGTGCTCTGTATTTGGTTTCTGTTTCTCTTTCTGTTTTGACACACACACACAGATGAGGAGCGACAGGAAGCGTACTAATTAGCAAATAAATAAAAACACGCTGGGAAATACGCACCGTGGGCAAACAGGGACACGTATACCTGTATCCCTGTATCTGTGCTCGACTCTTGCCGTGCCACGGAAGCTAGCAAATTTTTGTGTGTGTCGATGCAGGACGACTGAAAGGTTTTGCTGCTGCCTGCAGTTTCGCACGTCGTCTCGGCCGGGCTTGAGTCCTACAAGGACCCACCGGGTAGGGGCATCTTGTGGTCCGCACTCTGCGCCGATTTTTCGGTCGCTCACGTAGGGCACGTAATTGAAAATTAACTTGTCTGCCTTGTCGGCACTGACTGGGAGTCTGTCCGCCGCATACGAAAGCAGAAGGGAAGCGTTCTCAGTTTCTAAACATGGAAATTTATTCACAATACTTGGGGGTTTCTAATTAAAGCTATACACCAACTAAGAGAAGGGGTCTCCTTGCGCTACCAGAAGGGACACTGCTCCGCGGAGTTCATCCCCGTTCCGCTCTGGCACCCGAACACCTCGGCGAACTTCGGCACCTGGCTGAGGGCATAGTTGAGCCGCTGGCTGCCCGTGTCATGGTATATGTCGCCCTCGTCGCCGCAGAAAAAGTGCGCAAACTGCAGGAAGTAGAGGCGCCCGTCATCCGGATTGTCCATCCAGTCGCCTCCGTAGGTGTGCAGCGCCAGCCGGGATCCACTGACGTCCGCGGCGCGCTCGTTCAGCATCACGGCGCTGTCATTGAGGCATCTCACTGCGTCCGTATAGCGCGGCACCAGAACGAGCTGGTCGCTAAAGTTACTCATGTGACCCCACGCATCGTAGTCGACCAGGTCCGTGTCGAGGGCGTGCATCATCTCGTGGCCAAGGGTGTTGGCCAGGTCCCCGTAGAGCAGCGCCGGCCAGAAGTCGGCGTGGAAGAAGGGCAGCCGGACGTAGGAGTACGGCACAAATATGATGTCGCCCAGGCAGTAGAAGTACGGCGTGGCGTCTATGTTGTCGGGAAACTCGGGCTGGTGCATATTGAAACTGTACCAGATGGCGCGCTCCGTCTGGTTCTTGGTGCCCTCCAGATCAGAGACGACCGAGTAGTAGAAGAGCAGGCTGTTCAGGTGATTCTCGTAGAAGTCGTGGCCCACGATCCACCGGCGATCGACCTCCCAGTAGAACTGTTCGGACACATTGGGCGGCAAGTTGCCCACGTTGATGCGCATGAAGTGCACTTTGGCCTTCAACGACGACACCAGCTCCTGGCTTAGGTTCAATGGATTGTTGTCCAAGTTCAGCTCCAGCTGGCCTTGCAGCTGCTCGAACACTCGGTGGATGACGAGCTCATCGGCTCTTCGACGGTGGGCGTAGAATCTGTGCTCGTAGACGTAGTTCATCGGCAGGTAGAGGGAGCGGCGCATGTGGCGGATGCAGCGAAGAGACAGCGACTTACTACCCGGACTCCATTCGGCCAGCGGGTTGTGCGGCAGGCTCACGAGATGGCTAAGAAACCTCGCCAAGCTGTAGCGGTTGAGCAGCAGATTGTCGGCTTGATTGAGATACTCCACCAGGCGCTTGATGGCCGCCAGGTCGTCCACTTGGAAGGCTTGATTGCCTCCCACCGTTCTGTTCAGCTGCTTTCTTAAGATCCGGCCCCACTCCACACCGGGCACTTCCGCTTGAATCTCCTCCAGACTGCGATTGGTAAAGCTGTCGTCGGGTATCTTAGACCTCTCCAGGCTGGTTAAGTTTTGCTCCAAGAGTCTGAACTGTTCCCGGAGCTGCTCGTAAGGTGGCCAAGCTCCGTCGGACAGGCCGTGGCGACTCAGCGCATCGTAGATGTCGGGGGTGAGATTCAGACTGAGGTGGTGGTTGTGCGGCAACAGGAAGAGCATGTGGTGTGTGGCGTTGTGCCATCTAACCTCCAGTAGCACAAAATGGCCGTGGTAGCCGTACTGGCCCAGGACAGCCAGCAGCTCCGACCAGTGCGTAGTCTTCAGGGACTCGGGTAGCTTGTGGTCCAGCAGCTCCAGGTAGCGGGACAGGTGGGGCTTGTCCAGAGCAAGGCAATCCTGAAAGTGGGTTGCCAGCTTCCTGAACATGGGAAATTCGAAATAGCTGGAATTGTGCCGCAGCTCAGCGAAGAGCTCCGCGTAATTTTCGTTGATCTGGGCCTCGCTCATAGTGGTGGCAGTGGCATCGCTCCCGTGCTTTTCTCGCCACTTTCCGCAGGCATAGGCGTAGAAGTCGTCACAAGGCTGCTTCTCGTTGTCCACGTAGCTCAGTAGCCGCTCGATGTGTTGCTGGTTGACTCCCGGACTGCAGCTGTTGTGGTACGGACAACTACGGTTTAGATGTGTTGTGTACGGAGCACTGTAGACGTGGTTGGCACTGGCCAGGAATAGAAAGAGTGTCCACAGCCTTGAGGCCATTTTTCTAGAATTTATTATCTTCAGACTGGCTGATTTGGATTTATCACACTTCTGGTGGGAACTTTCAGCTGATTTCATATGCTGACTAAGGCGCGTTGGCGTTCCTTGATTTTGATTTGATGCTTTCTTTGCTGCATAGATGCAAACATGTCCGACGAGAAGGAAACGCTTCTGTTTTAATCAATTCAACACGACGGCGACTGATTCTTGGTTTATTTCGAGCGAATGTTGCGCGATTGCCGCTTGCTTAAATACAACTAAAAACTCGTTTCACGCGGTTTCGATTTTATGTAGATTCCGTATTCGCATTTTCACTCTCCCTGCTGCTGGCTATACGAAATACTTACCCACACAGGAGCGAGCTTCTTGCAGCTCGGCTCTTTTTTCGCTTGGTTAGCTTATCAGCGTTTTAAATACGTCTTTTCGTTTGGTGTGACGAGGTTAGATAAGCACACTGGAAAAAATTGGAGAAGACTCTGAAAATGGTCATTACTTGAAAACTTCTATGGGGAATTTGGTTAGAATTTTGTATGTCAATGCTAAAAATTATGTCTTAATGTATGTATCTGGATCGCTTAAATAGTTTAGTCTTCGAATTTAATATTGTATACCATTGGTTCCTAAGTTAATTATAAACTCTTCTTAAAATTTATTTAATAATAACAATCATTTACAAAATAATGTATAATAAATTAACTATAATCTGATACAAGCCTAAGATCACTAAGACCGGATGTGGCAATAATATTAATACTTTCCTTGGTAGTACAAAACAAATGCTTTTAAACATCTGTCAGTGTATGGTGGATGACACTCAACTCAATACTATTATTAATTGTATTAATTCGAATTTTAGTTATTAGTTAAGATCGCCGCTCTGAAGGCGCCTGATAAGAGCTTCGAATTAATAAATGACGCAATTGAAACTGCAATTCATGATTCCGATTAACCTTAAGCACGAGACAAGCTCTGCCTCGGAACCACCACCCAGTGCCCCGTCTATAATATATAGTATGTTCCCATTTATGTTCGTGTTCAGATAATGCTCTAACCATGCTTTTGCGATCTCTCGGTCTCCGGATGGGGGGCTTGTCAAAGGTGCTTTGGGTTCTTTAATCGAATACAATTGAATCGTTATTTTGTGTGCCTCTCTCTAGAGTCTAATTATATTTCTTATTTTTCTGAACCTGCGTTGTTTCCCCTAAGTATATTCCTTAGGTTAAATTTCACTTATATGTGAAATCTCGCTTAAGCTTCGCCGGAATAAACACAGAATATTTCATATTCATTGCGAATCTTTTTTGTGATTATACACATCAGCGGCTCCTAATCAGCGAAGTTCAATCCCTCGTTTAATATTAAATGAATGCGTTTTAATTAATTTGCAATTTGGCATAAAGAAGGAGACACTCTTTTATTTATCCATTAGCGGCACACTAAAAATGCCGCAATATTAATTAATTAATCGATTTAAAACACACGTTGCTTTAACTGGCGAAAATACCTTGCTATATAAATCAGGGAGACGTCCCGCGAATTTATGCAAATTTATTGAAAATGCTTTAAATGTGTTTATGCGTTGGCAACGCCAAAGAACGCGACCTGGGTGCCATGTGTATCAAAGAGAAAATCATGCGATAATTATTTATATTAAAAATTTCACTTTTTCGGCACATAACTCATTAAATGCCATATAGACAAAAGGCCGCGTCAGTTCGGCCAAAGCGGTATGCCGTATAAAGCGAAATATGCAATTTAATTTATTAATATATTAAAAGAGCGGCAAACGGCAAACGAAAATTAATCTGCGCATCCCGTGCCATCCCGCAGCCGGGGCCAAAGGGATTCGAGAAGAATGCGAGTCGTTAACGGGTCAATGGCAACACAACACTTCCGCAGCTTGGAGCCTCTGGTAGCTGGTCGTTGGTAGTTGGTAGCTGGAAGCTGGAAGTGGCGGCACAGCTCGCTTCACTGCATCGCCGCCAGAGATGGCGCCTCGTTGGAGCACCCAATTCATATTTCAAGCACGCTTCGCGGGGCGGTTCGACATCGCTTCTGGAGTCTTATCGATGCTATCAGAGCGAATTCTTTGCGTCACGCTGATCACGGTCAAGCGGATGAGGAATTTCTCATCCCGGAGGAAAGTTAATGTACGAAGTGGCCCTTGTTGAAATTTATGCATGACTCAAAAGTACAGAAATCCTTTTAATAGTATGTTCCGAATAATCCGTAATTAATTCGATTTTAATACATCCCCAAATGGGGATAATCTCATGAATTGTTTACCAGGTATCTCATTTTCGATGCCCAGCACTTAATCGCTGTTACTTCTCCCCATTTTCTTTGGCATTAAAAGTATATCTGCGGTTCGTTTCCACTCCACAGTATCCGCAGTCCACGGACTGCTCTTACTTTTAAAAGCCAGAGACAGAGGAAAAACTCTCGCACATCGCTCTTCAGTTTTTCAGTCCACTCTCAAGTTACTCGCACTCGAAGTAATTCAATTCAATTTCCGACGTCTCTGCGCCGCACAAACGACGATATTAAAGTTATTGAAAGCACAGGCCAAACAAATAAACGACGGAGTGTTGGGGAAAAATTGTGGGAAACCTTTTACTTTCTCGCCCATTGAGTCCCATTGAGTCCTACTTGGTGAATTTGTTGTCTAGACAAAGTCGCTGCCATGCATGAAAATATGCCACGTGGCTATTAGCAAATTGAAACAGTCTATTTAAAGGCCCGACTATGTCACTGATGATACAATAACGAGGCATTTCCTTTCACAGCAGTCATCTTGGCATGTGGGACCCCATCAGACCTCTTTTGGCACCTGAGCTCTCTCTCCCAATCTCTGTTCATTCGAATTTACTGCTTTCAAAGTGATTTGCATAAGGTGGTAAATGGCAAACAAAGTTCAGTTGGCATAACGTGCGACATCCTCCTCCAGGTTTGGCTTGAACCGTTCCCCTTCCCAAGTCACAAGATGCAGAAATTTCAGTGTGTGATTTTTATTGTGACTGCAACTCGCTTGGGTCTTGTTAGTATTCCCATTTTCGGGCGAGATTTTTACGCTTGGTATGCAATGATGCTGGGGTCTAGGCATTCCCAGTTGCCGCACACGAGGTGTTAATTGGAATTGGGATTTAATAGCCTTCTTGACAGCTGCCGTCCGTGCATCTTTATTTTCCTTTTCTGCTGAGGAGGAATAGATTCGCCCTGCATTTCACTTTAAGGCCATAAATAATTTGCAATTTCAGCAACTGATCAGGTCAACTGGGCTTGGACTTTCCTGGAAGGTTCGCGAAGGCAATTAAATTACTGTTACCGCGGGAAATCCATTAGGTTGGCAGCTGTGACAGTGGGGCTTACCTGATCGGTGATCAGCGGATCAACGCGAATCGGAGGTAGCGGGATAACCGTCATTTAATCCGCGCCTAGATTTCAACTTAGGGAAAAGGCATCTCTCTACCTGTTACCAGCGCTCGCTAGATGCTAGCTTTTACCTGCGATTACTATAAGAACTGTAGCTCGGCATCAGAAGGGCACAGTTACAAACTGCAACGTCTAACGTGAACATCAAATCCAAAAGCGAAAATCATTATGGTTCTGAGCAATTCTACACCAAACAACAAGCACAGCGAGATGATCGTGGACACGGCGGCCATGAATAGCGAGGATCTCAGCGAGCTGCTGCAGCTGAATGCGGAAATCGAGGAGCGTCGTCGATCCAGCCATTACGGAGACGCTGGCAATGCCTGCGGTCTACTCCGGGCCACCATGACCCGGGAGGAGCTATTCGAGATCTCCTCGCTAGATGACGACCGCTTTCTTACGGCCCTGGAGCATCAGAACTCGTATGTGACGCCTGGCCGTGTTCAGGTCACGGACCTGGACCTGTCCAGCATTGAGAATCTTATGAAGTATTTTGACGAGGAGGTGCCAGTCACACCCACCAAGAGCCTGGAGGCCTCCAAGATGGCCGCCTGCTCGGGAAAAGTGGCCAGCGCCATTGCCAAGCTCGGCATCCAGTCGGAACCGGTAACTCCACCCAAGCCGAAGCTGAGTGGCAAGCAGAAGATCAGCGAACTGAAGCAGAAGTACGAGCAGCAGCCTGAGATGCACACCCCACGTGGCGCCTCCAGGGCACCTGGAAAGACCACAGCAACGCTGCCCATGAAGGTAAAGGAAATGGCCCAGCTATTCAACTCGAAGATTAGCCAGGTGATGCGCCGTGCCGAAGAGCCACAGTACGTCCAGCTCCAGAACGAGTTGTCGCCGGAGGCAAAGCCCCAGCCCCAATCTCACCTCAAGACGGAGACCTCGAACAGTGGCCCCTGCCTGGTGGCCGAGGAGGTATTCCGCGAGCTAAGCGTGAAAGACAAGGCACTGTTGTTCAACAAATTCGTGGGCGACATGGCGGCCAAGCATCCCAAGTTTAATGCCCATGCCGCGGGTCTCAAGGCGAAGGTGAAGAAGCAGATGGCTCGTGGCGAGGTAGTGGCGGAGCAGCAGGCCAGTGTCAAGCACTTGGCGCAGGAACTGGAGGCCAAGTGCGTTCTAGAACAGGGTTCGCCACCGCGCCCCGGGGGACATTCGCCATCCAAACCGACTGAGAGCAAGCCGGAGACACCCATCTCCGAACTGCATGTGAGTACGCTTACGGTGATCCTGAAGCCGAGTCCGGAAGGCAGGGTGCCGCGTCCTCGCACCCGTCGTTGCCTGGAACCTAACAGCGACAGTCAAGTCCGAGAAACATCCCAGAAGCGGAATCTGGACGCCATTCGCAGATCTCTGCCCACAGAGGCCTATGCCCCACCGAAAAAGATCCGGCGCACCCGCCAGGAACGCAGCGGAAGCGAGAGCCAAATGTTTTTTCAAAACGAGCAACTGGAAACCCTGTTCTACAGCTGGCTCAGCACGGAGAACGGCGTGCAGTTCGATATCACTAGTGTGTCGAATAGCCTGCAGCCCATTGAGATAGCCACCGAGGAAGAGCAGCCGCTGCCTGAGACGAGCGCCGCTTCCATGGGCGATAGCACCCAGAAGACCGCCGTGGAGCAACTACTAGAGGAGGCCATAGCCAAATTGGAGCTAGAGCACAAGGCCAAGGAGGACGAAAATGTCGAGGAGAAGGAGGTGGACACGGCCCAGGCACAGATAGTCAAGACCACTCCGCGCCGGGTGAAGCGACAGGCTCCGCCAGTTCCTGCTCCCCGACCAAGCTTGAGTCAAACCCAGTCCAGTGCTTCCAGCTGCAAGCAATCCGAAGCTGAAGAGAGCGAATCCGGGTTGTCAACACTGCCAAAGGTAAGTCTAAAGAGAGGTGGATTGAAAGAATGTGTATTAACCAATCCCTTTTCCTCCCTCCAGATAACCAGCGACGAATCTCAGCCGGAAACTCCCAAGGAAAGCCAAGAGCAGACTCACTTCGATTTTGCCAAGCCCCAGCGTCCTCCTCGCAAGAAGAAGATGCGCCGCACCCTGACCTGGAAGAAGGAGAACTCCATTGTGGAGGCCACAGCGAATGCAATCACTTCTACCGATTCCGATTCGGATTACAAGCCACCTACCTCAGCACCCAGCAAGAAGAAGATGGAGGCAGCCTCCACTCTGCCCGAACAGAGCTACATAGAGCTGGACAAGTCACTGATGCGCCACGTGAACTCTCCTCGGAAGATCAAGTCGGCCTACACCCTGACCGTGATGTCCTCTCCGTCGCCGAATGCCGACAGTGATCAGTCCCCCGCCCATACTCCAAGGCAGTCACTGGCTCAGCCCCTGCGGGACAGCTTTATAGACCAGGGCTTCGAAACGTGCTCAAACGATCCGATGGACAGCAGCCCAATGCGACGATCCTCCTTTGGCAACAGTGGCTCGAAACCCTCCTGTTTCTCGACGCCCGTCAAGGGCCGCACCGGCTCTAGTCCGGCCCAACAGCAACTGTTCAGTCCCATTCCTAACCAGGAGAGACCGCGACGCAGCTCCGTGGCAATGCAGGTGATTCGTGAGGACCAGCCACTCGATCTGGAGGGCATTTCCACAACTCCCTCCACGCCCTGCAGCGAGCGCGAGTTCTTTGCCAATGCTCCTACCGTTGATATTAACTCCTCTCAGGATGAGATGCCGGCTGCGAAAACACAATCGATGTTCTGGATCTCTGCCGGCGACTTCACCGTATCCCTGGAGATATTCTACAACAGCCCCGAGCGCCTACGCCTTCTGTATGAGATATTCACCCAGAAGAGCTGGGAGACACGGGACCTGGCCTTCGGCATCGACGGGCACAAGTTCATCCGAGGCGGAGGAAGCTCGTGCTCGGCCCGGCAGTCATTACCGGATCGTCCTCCCAGCGTCCAGGGCTGCTCCCACTATTGGTTCGCCAGCGGAGACTTGGCCGTGCCGTTCAGCGGCAAGCTGATGACAGGCGAAAAGGTGGAGAAGCTATTCGCCTTCCTCGACTCTGAAAAATCGGACTTGCGCTTCGGAGTGGATCACATCGAGTTCAGCAGCGTTCCTGAGTTCTGGCCCACCACCCAGAAGTATTCCATCGAGAGCAGCTACAGCATGCTGGTGGGTCTGCAGACTGGCGCCAGCAATGGCCTGGAAGGACGCAGCAAGTACTCCTGGCCCAACAACAGCGGCAACGCCAATCAGACCATAAAGACCAGCGACCTGGACCAGACGGAGTTCGAGTCTGACAGCTTCAGCAACAACAGCGGAAGGCTGTCCTTCTCGCCCGACATGTTCTCTCTGGACTACGAGGCAGTGCCCCTGGACGAGCTGTTTGCCAAGTCGGATCCAGGTGCCGCTTCCTCTGCTCCTGTCATGTCCGTGCCCCAGATGATGCAGACGCTGAAGCAGCAGCAAAGCAAACTCCGGAGCGTAGAGCAAAGGATCCGCAGCTACGAGAAGCCCGCCAATCTGGCGGACGGCTCGTTGGAGCACTGCCGCAACACGCCGGAGTATGTCCACAAGCTGCGCTCCATCATTCGGGCCATCGACAATATTGGACGCGACGATGGCTTCCGCGCCTGTTCGATGGAGCAGCTTGAGAGCTTCATGTACTTCCTCAGCGAGTATGCGGACATTTGCCTGGCCAACTGCAGCGAGCACATGGACAAGATACTCGACACTCTGCTGGATCGTCGGGCCGTGGAGGTTTAAAATGGTTCCTTTAGAATAAGTTCCTCTATTTCATAAGTTTCTAGACACCAACATTTAATGTTTTTAAGATTTAAATAATACAAATAAATAACTAAAACGAAACACAACGATTTATTCACTGGTGGAAGCATACTTTCGGGAGAGGTTGATATTCGCCATATCATAGATTTAGGCTGACTCAACCAAGTCGAGTTGTTCCCAGGGATAGAGAACTCGCTAAGACGCCACTTGAATCCTGATGCCCTCCCAAAGCTCTTCGGCATGTCTGGGCTTTGTTTTCGCTGTGCACACGCCACGTAGGAGTCCAAGAGCATCAGGGTTTTTTAGAAAAAATAAATGTTTGTTCTTTTTCCCCCGCCAAGAAAATACGAATGTCTCCTGCACTCCAGGCACTCCCTGACCAGCCGGGAGCAAGGATATTTGTGCAGTTTGCAGGAGTCGAGAAGGAGGCGCGCCCTCGGCTCAATAACAATTTCACGTGCTCCGCCAAGTGCTGCGCCAACACAGGATCAAATAAAAATAGAAACTCGTTGCACTCGACAGTAGGGCAGGATAAGCATTTATGCGTTCCTTGGTCACTTGTTAGCCCAGTGATTCGAGTGGAATTGTTATTGATATGTGGAGCGTCATCTGCCGGGATTGGCTGTGCATATTATCCACCTACCTACCTTCCTGAGGAACCCTGATTCCGGGAATAAAAAGACATATTGATGTGTAAGAAGCAATCCAAATAGATATTTTATTTGTGTCGCTGGCTGCTTGCTGGCTTGCTCCGTTCGGGGACAAATTTCTTTAAATGTACATTATCACTCTTATCGTTTAGAAACACAAACTAAGGCCTATGATATATGTATTTAAATATATTTTTGTATATGTATAGTTTAGAACGTACTTATGTTGGCCGCTGGCTCACTTGGTTCAAATAAACTGATATATAATTAAAACCCACTCGAACTCGCCAACTTACATAGGTGTTTATCAACAGTATTCGTATTCCGTGTTTGCTCTCATCTCTTTATTAATTGGCTTTTGATTAATACCGTCTCGCGTGCCTGTTATATGGGATCCTTATTAATTTTTCTTTGAGTTCCTATATCATAAATTGCTTCCTGCCTACCCTCGCACAAGTGGGCAATCGCTGAGACGCCTATAACGAGTACATAATTTACAATTGTATTTGGTTTCATTCATGCGTATGCTTTTTTATTTACAGTTTGTGAGTGTGTTTATCCTGTGCTTTGTATTTTAACAATTTGGCAACATTTGAAATGTATATTTATTTCCCTTTTTTTGCAATTAAATTAATTTATGTTTCGACTAACTAACCAGAATGTGTGTGTGTGTGTTTACGACTGACTAAAATCATATGTTGCTCTCTGCTTTGGCACCGCACTGGGCATACCCTTACCAGGATGATAATATTGCATCGAGAATGCGACTAAAGTGGCGAAAAGATGGGAATCATGCATCTAAACTGCATTCATGGGAATGGGTAAGCCCCGTTCATACCTCGCGATAGGGTGTGTCGTCTGGTCGACCTGGGAATGAGTCAGCTCGGTTAATTAATTTACTGCCTTTGTTTGGCCAACACATTTTTGAATAACGCCCGCACGCAGTGGGCTATTGCACGAAATAAAATCCAATATTTATGTGTAGCAAACGGTAAACCAAAGCATGACTTCGTTAGCGCAACCATTTGCTTAATTAAGTACATATTTTTTATGGTTTATCATCCGCTCCGCTGCAGTTCCTGTTTTCGGCTTTTCGGGTGCGTTCACTTTTAATTTCGATTTGTTTTTAATGGCACTTTATTAATACGATTTCTATGTGTGTCCGCAGTCGCAGTCCTCTAAACCCGCCAGTGCGTTCCCAGCAGTGCACAGAGCGCAAGGAGCCAGCCGGGCGCCAGGAGGAGGGGCCGGCTCCCACTGCCCTTGTCCTTGGACCAGTCATAGCCCTTGGGACTGCTGCCCGTCAGCTTCTGCTCCGACTTGCCAATGTCGTTCAGGTTCGATTGATATTTGTTGCCCGCTGTAAGTGATGAAGCAAAAGCGGCGGCACGGTCAATTAGTTTGCCAGCAGAGGCTGCAGTTCGATGTTACTACTCACATTTGTCAATCACAATCACCGAATTTGTTGGACCATCGCCGCCGATGCCATTTAGCGGGGTGTTGTGGTAGCCGTCCAGCGTGTTTGCCGTTGTCGTCGTTGTTGTGCGCCGCAGCGTTGTGGTTGTGGGCGGCGGTTGTGTGGTCGGCGGACTTGACACTGCGGGGCATAGATTTTGATATGGATCAGTATGTGTGTATATACCTCAGAGAGTGAGTGTGTGTATATATCAGTGAGTGGATGCATTCGCAGCGAACAATCGCGGCTCCATTTACCGGCTAACCACAAGCCACAGCTCTCATATATGTACAAAAGCCCACCGCCAGCTCGATATCTGCGATAACTGCTATTTTCTGCCTTTCCACCCAATTGTCTTCTCTTTTCTGGCCACGTAAATCCAGCCTTCTCATCCGCCCCCTTCCTTTCGATTTCAATTTCTTGGCCTCTTCCCCAGAGCTTCTACGACTTCTTCTTGGCTGGCTGGCTGGCTGGCTGGCTGGCTGGCTGGCCTCTCTTGGCATTAAATTCGACAATTTGTTGAGGAAATTTATGGGTCCTGGCACTTGGCCTTGCCTTGGCTGGGAATCCCGAAACCCGGCACCTCCCAGATTCCAGCTTCCCAGCTTCGGTACGTTCGTATCTTCCCCTGACCACTCAATAAAATTGTCACAGGTTCATTGTTCGCATTGTTGGCGCTGTTCCCCCACTATTATCAGCGGCCATTGTTACCTTTAATTGGTAGAGCGACACCCACTTCCGTAAGGGCTCTTGCCATTGTTGTGCCACCGGCAGCCAAATAAAAAGCGTGTACATATAAATTAACTTGTCGCCTTTTCACATTGGCCATTCTTGGTGGCCATGGCCATTTATTGGCGCCAACGCCAACGAGCGGATATTTTATATTGTTTTATGAACTTTTGTGAACGAAATCGGGGCTGCCAGGCAAGACTATAAATGGCCAGGCCATTGACTGGGGAGTGATTTAGCAAATTGACAGATTATTGACACTTTATTGGTCCGGCAACGGCTTTAATTGCCACCTTGTCGCAGCCACAACGAGGTAATCAATAGATAAGAATAAACCCTGTATAAATGTTGCATTCATTTCCGGGGCAAAGCACTCTCGCTGCGCGCAGCGGGGAGCAAGTGAGAGAATTAAAGCCAAAGCCCTTAAAGTACCGCACAAACAATGGTTGGTTATCTCTGGCCGGGACACAACCAATCAACTGCACCGACAAACGCCATAATTAAAGCCACAAAATGTTGCAGTTTTGGATTTCCAGCCGTTCTAAACACACACTCCCCAGCCCCAAAGCTCGCCCCCCCTGTAATTTATACCGCATTTCGGGCGGTGCCTGGAATCGCTGTGGCTGTGGCTCTGGCCCAATATTAAAGGGTATAAATAACTAGTATGGCCGGGCACTCACTGTAGAGCTTTATGTTGCCGTCCGTGTCGCCCCGAGGATTTTTGGCGACGCACTTGTAGTTCCCATAGTCGCTGCTCTCCACGTTGATAATCGTCAGTCGCATTGTCGCCTTGTACGACGGATGGCCCGGAATCGTTTCGGTTCTGCAAGTAGAGAAAATCACAAGTTTCAGTATTAGCATTAGCATCAGCAGCAGTACGATCGGAGCTGTGAGGCAAGGTCAATGACAGCTTTTGCGTCGCGCGTCCATGATCCGACGCCCATTGTGGGTCAGCCCCAATGAGCGGCAATCGGGAATCAAGGCCAAGGTGAAACTGATAAGCATCCACTTAGGGCTAATCAGAATGCGACCTGGCAAGCAGAGCACAGTGGATTTAAATGCTATTAAATCAGCACACAGCTTTGAGTTTTACTTTCAACAAATATTAAAATTATAAAATAATTAAAATAATTAAAAAGACACTCCTTAAAATACATAATCTATATATTTTTGTTATCAAAGCAAGATGTGTAGCTATAAAAATCCTATTAGTTCCTAAATGGAAATAAGACTGCTTGAACCAGTGTGCGGTGTGCGGATTCCACGATGAAGACTGACAGGCAACGGGGGATTGCTCTAGTCCGAAGTCTCCGCGATCCAGGCGACTTAGAGTCTGGCCAGTTGTAATTTGTCACAGTCGGAACCATCATGCTGAGGCTCAGCTTGGCGGCTTGGCTTCTCTTTTCGCTGGCCTGGCGCACCACGCCCACCGCTTGTCGCCAGATCCGTCCCCCCCAGAGCATCCAGCAGATGCTGGCCACCCAGCTGCAGAGCTACATGGATACCAAGGCCCGTCCCTGCGAGAATTTCTACCAGTATGCCTGTGGCAACTGGCAGATCCAGCAAGAGGAGCAGCACTTTCCGCGCGAAAGGGAGCGGGACAAGGACCGCGAGCGGGAGCGATATCAGGAGCAGTTGCTGCCGTCGGGCACTTTGGAGGGGATTGACAGCAATCTGAATCGGCGCTTAGAGCTCCTGTTTAGGCGGACCAACAGCAGCTCCTTCGAGGGAGACTCTATGCTGCTGGAGCAAATGCGCTTTTACTACCGCTCCTGCAAACGGCTTAAGCCCTATAACCTAAAGAAGTATCTGGTGCTACTGCAACCCTCCAACCTTACCCACTGGCCATCGGTGGGTCGAGGCTGGCGTCCCGACAGTTTTGACTGGATAACGACTATGGGAAGACTGCGGCAGCACGGCCTGAATGGAGCACTGCTGCGGATAGATGTCCTGCCGCGGTGGGACGACTCGCGCTCCTACAGTCTCTACGTAAACAAACCGAGTCGCCAGGAGACGCTGCCCATGGGGGAGGGAGCCATAATCGAGCTTCTGTTGGACATTGGTCAGACAAAGCGATCGGCGAACGCTCTGGCCCGCCTGGTGGACGACTTTGAGCACAAGTTGCACCGCTTGCAGGATTTGGATGACGACGAGGGACCACGAGAAATGCAGCTGGGCTACCTGGCCACCTATCTTCCGCAACTTCGTTGGCTGTCCTTCATGCGGCAAGTACGCGATGACGCCGATCTGGATCTGCGCTCCACGTTGATCATCGAGAACATACCCTACCTGAGGGCACTGAGCGAACTGGTTGAGGCACAAACGCCGGACACTGTCTGCAGCTATATCATGCTGAAGTGGCTGGCCTTCCTCAAGAGTCAAGGGCCGGCGGAGATCTCGCGCGGAGAGTGCGTCTCCAGCCTGCGAAGGGCAATGCCCCTGGCAAGCAGCTGGCTGATAAGCCAGCGCTTTTTCGATCCAGATTCTGAGCCTGAGATTCGCTCTCTGTTCCGTCGGCTTAAGCGGCGGTTTGGCCAAACCCTGTCCGAGAACCGGCTGCGTCTTTCGCCTCCCCTGGTGCACATCCTTCAGCAAAAGATACGCGCAATGCGCCTGCAACTGGGTTTTGTGCAATTGGACGAACTGGAGACCGTCGAGCAGCAATACGCCCATCTGGAGCTGAGTGACCACAACTTCTATGGGAACCAGCTGGAGCTTCTGCGTCAGCGTGTGGTGGCCAACTTCGATCTGCTTGCGCTAAACTCCACAAACTTGACTAACTCAACGCGAGGAGGCGTAAGCTACCTGGCAGAGAGCTGGGATGCTAGCAACTCATCGCCTCTGTATGTGAGGCCTCGCAACCTGGTACTGGTGCCACACGGACTCCTCCAGCTACCCGTGTGGCATACAAACATCAGCGCTCTGCAACAGCACGCCGTTATGGGGTTCGCCCTGGCCCATGAGCTGGCTCATGGCTTTGACATGTCGGGAATCGACTACGACGACCTCGGCAACATCATGGGACCCGTGGAGGAGATCGGGGCCAGCAAGCAATTCCGTCAGGGACTCAACTGCATGCAGCAGCAGATGGCAACCGGCTCCAAGTGGCTCGACGAGAAACTGGCTGACTTTGCGGCCCTGCGGCTGGCATATGAGACGTTCTTCGGTGTGCGGGCAGATCAGCGGGAGCCGCGCGATCCCTTAATTCCCCAGTTTAGCCAGCGCCAGCTGTTCTTCATCAGCTTTGCCCAGTTCTTCTGCGGACGCACTCCTGTCTCCAGTCTTCGGTCGCAGTCGCAGGCACATTTGGAGCATGCCGCCGACGAGCTACGTGTGATGCAGACACTGGCCAACTTCGAGGAGTTCTCCAGAGAGTTTGGCTGCGAGAAGAAAGCCAAGATGCAGGCCAGCCACCGGTGTCGGCTCTGGTGAGGATCTAAAAACCTCAAAACATTCAAGCTTTAATAGCAATTTAGGAAGAGAAGGTAACCCAGAGAGATTTTTACAATTTTCACAGATCTTTATATAAAAAAATGAGTGATTGAGTGAACTGCTATAACAATTATGTGACAAAGACGTCTGACTTTGATGTATTAAAATTATTTAAAAATAAATTTTATAATCGTAATTATTACATTTTTGTAATATAGTCGTCCAATCTGGCCTTTTTAGACTACGGAGAACCTTGCTCAAAAACTGAGGACTAACTTGCACAGAAATTTGGCTGTTTAAGTTCAAGAATATATATCCTAGAGAGTTCCTGAATCCTGAACAAAATTGTAATACCCTCCGCCGAACATTAAATGATCCTATAAGATGCGATTTCAGAAGATGGAGTGGTTTGGTTTTCGACACAACTGCCATTGCCCATTGAAATGTAGAGTAGATATACGATAATTTCATTAAAAGATATGTTTATGAAGCTAAGAGAAAATTTATATATTTTAAATGTTATAAAAAGTTAAAAGAATAAAAAAAAGTGTTAAAAAACAACGAAAACGTTCAGACTAAATGATCTTCGTCTTTAAATTGGGATTAAAAGCCAAGCGTTTGGATTGCTGTGTTCACCACAGCTGGCACTTTTCGGGCTGAGGTCGATCCCTGCGACAGCCATATGCCCTGTCGAAGGGCCGAAAGCCAGTTAGCAGCTGCTGCAAGCGCATCTCATCGTCGTCGTGACCCACAAAGTTTGAGGCATCGCCATCTCCACAGAAGAACTGCGCCAGATTGAGGAAGAAAAGTTGCTCCTGCGACTTGTTGGTGAAGCCTGTGCGACTAGAGGTATTGAAGTTTTCGAAATAAGTGGCGTATGCCAGACTCAGTCCAGATATGTCTGCTATTCGTTCGTCGAGGTACTGCGTCTTATTCCGGTTCAAGCACTCCAAGCCTTCTTCGAACCGTGGCGAGGAGAGAATTTCAGCGCCCGGTTCAAATTGGTTTCCGTGACTGTCGATCAAGATTCCAGTGCCGTCGACGGCGTGCATTAGCTCGTGGGCGAGGACGAACCCCAGAAGGCTATACTTGAACACCTCGTGACTATTAGCTACGAAGAACGGCTCTTGCAGAATACCATGTGGCACTATGATGGCATTCTGGCGCATCATGTACATCGGGGAGGAGCTCATTGCCGTGTTGGGGTCAGCCATGTAGAAATACTCTCCTTCACTCGGCGCTGGCTGGCCAAGTTGCGCTATTTCCTTCCGAGTGCGGAAGCCCAGCAGCTTAAGGTGCTCTCGGCCGTAGTCCAATTCACCTGTGGATATTTCCAGGTCCTCATAGAACCGACTGATGAAGCTTCGATGGTCCAGACCCTTTGGCAGATTGCCAATATTGAGGGAAATGGCCTGTACCTTCCGGGCGACCATCCTGCGCTGCTTGGCGGTCAACCCAAGCCGGTTACGCTCAATCTGCAGCAGGAACTGGCGAGTTAGTCGGTTGAAGATTTGCTGCACCTCCAAGGTTTTTTGCTGAAGAGTTTCGGGCTGGATAAATCGGTCTTTATAAAGCCGAATAGAGGCCAGATTCATGTTACGCCGTAGGTCCATTATGCATTGAATGGGCTCTCCGCTGTCCATCGTATCCTCCAGCAAGTGAAGCACGAAGCGGGTCATTATATAGTTAACCAATACCTCGGCGTCCGTTGAAACCATCAGGTGCTTGAGGGCCGTGAAATATTGCAAGTTCATGACCTGCAGGCGAATGTCGTGGGAAACGGGGTGGCCAACTACTGTCTCGATAAACCTGCGCCATTCGTAGCCCGTTCTACGCTCCAACTGACCTACATTCATCAGCTGGGGGTCTGTTTCTTCGTCGTCTTCCGTTAAGGCTATAATAGCCGATTCAAGTCTCCTTATCTTGAGCGCGATCGCTAAGGAGGCTCTTGTCGCAACTCCCATAATTCTGAGCGTGGCAAGAGTTTCGATATAACCATTTAGATGCTGCGATTGTCCCTCAAACTGGGGCATACTAAGGTCCACGACAATCTGCTCACTGTTATTAAGGCTTGGCATGATCAGGACGTTGATTAGGACGTTTCTGAGGCCGTAACGGTGAAGATGTGCCAAGGTGTCTATCCACTTGAACTGATCCTTGGGCCAGACCGTGCCTCTGGGGTTGAATTGCGGCCACGTTAGTCCCTCGGATGGAGGTACCAATCGCAGGTAGTGCGAGGCACTGCGCGTGCTGGTCGGAGCGTCGCGGCATGTGAGATAAAAACGGAGCGCCTTTGCCTCAAAAGTGCTCTCATTGAAGCCGGGCGTCTGCGAGTCTCTCTCCAGTTCGTCCATTACCTGGAGGAGGTCTTGGTTGACCTTGTGGTCCAGCATCTGGGTGATTTCAGTGAAGGGGTCATCAATGTGCCGAGCCGCGTACTTGCCGCAAGCATGCTGAAAGTAATTGCTGCAGGCGTCCTCTCCCTCGTCTACATAGCTCAGGATGTTGTTCAACAGCCGAGTGTTTGCGCTGATCACCGTCGCTTCCGCAGCTATAGAAGCACTCGCAAAAAACAACAGACAGATAATCCACTCCATAACTGGCAGTCAACTGAATTGAGAATCTAGAATTCAGCGAATAGCTAGCACAGATTCGCTCTCTATCAGACGAATACTGTGTGCAGGGGTAAATAAGTCCTGATAAGGGATAACCCAAGCCCCCAAAATGGCTATCGATTACAATAGGCGTCGTATCACTTACTTGTACTTCGATGACTCAGTGATCATTTGCTCGTTTTCGCGAGTCCAATAGTTGAGCGAGGTGGGGTTTGCCTCGATGAAGCACTCCAGGGTGATGTTGAACCCCATGGGTATGCCGACCAGTTGATGCGGAATCCAGACCATCGGCGAGACTGAAAGGACACACGAAAGGGGGTCATAAAAAGTTCTACAGAAATTACGGGCTATCAACTTACAGTCGACGCTGACTTTGATCCTCTTGGAAACGCTGGGAGGAACTCCGTTCGAGGCTATGCATAGATAGGCACCCATGTGCAGGCGCGAAATCCGCTCCAATTCGAGGGAGTCCGTCTCCAAGTCACTCACTGCACATACAAATGAAACGGGGAAGAGGGACAGGAAGTTAGCCGGGCACCTGAAAACTACAATGAGGATGGGCTCTTACCCTCGAGCGTCTTGTTGATTACAATTTTGTTGCCGTCATCCCGCTTCCACTTGATGCTTGGCTCTGGGCTGCCTTTCGCTTTGCAGCGCAGCGTCACGTTATCGCCCTCGCGCACGATGACGTCACTGGAGGTCAGGGCGTCGTCTATGTTGGGGGGCACTGAGGAGGACAAAAAGGGGGATAATATTTGTTACCCAACAAAAAATCTGGGGCTTGATTCAAAGGCCAAAGGTAAGAAAGTAAAATGTTCTACTTTTTCTTAGGAAATGTGGTTGCCAAGAAAGCGGAAAACGAATCGAAAATCTTATTCGCGGATGAGAAATTCGTACACACTTTCGTGGGGAAGCGAAATGATTTTAGGGTTGCAAAATAAAGAGCCAGAAATCCGTTTCAATGACACCATTTTGTCGAGATACCTCGCTAGTGAATGGAATAGAGAATTTCATGCATTGTTGACTCCGATGCGCTGACACTCGAGTAAGACTCGGTTCTCGACAAAGTTACTGCTCAACTTTATTTTAAGCCTAATTAGCTTTGCGAACAGCCAAAACCTCCACCCCTTGAAGCCAAGAGGAACGAGTTTGTTAATTCAAAAATCGATGCGGCAACCTTCATCAAATTGTCATCAGTCTTATTTTTCCCTCACTCGTGCCTTTCTCTGACCATATCTTTCAATTGTCGAGAAAACCCTTTTCCTTTTCCAAAAGCGAAGGCAAATCTGTAATGAAAAATCTATGCAAATCACAAAGTCACAATGCTGGCACGCCGGAACTCGAGAGTGGGAACATATGGACGGATGACTGGCTGGCAGCCACTGCAGTTGTCCCAGACTTCGGGCCTCATTTTATATTCCTAACGCCGTCTGCAATCAAAACTCATCGCCAGCGATTTCTTTCGGTGGGTCAAAGCCTGCCCAGTCGACGTGAGTCACGTAGCCCAGGCGATTAGTGTCGCAGCAGTCTGGACACTGACGGCTCCTGTCTCCATTCGTCCTGAGCTCGACACCTAATCAATGCGGTGCCGCAGACATAAACTGGTTGAATCCAGATAGATATTCCACGGATCATTGCTTCCTGAAATGCGACTTAATTGGCCAGCTTTAGTATCCCGGCTTCCACAAATGTCTTCTTCCCTTTATCAACTTTTTTGTATCAAAAAACTATACAAAGCTAATGGAAAACGAGTATAATTAAAAGAGAAAACTTCTAAAAACTTTGGTCTTTATACCTTTCTTTTATTTTTCCCAATAATGACCAAAAACTTTTCCCCGGGACGCTTTTTCCTTGTGCTATTAATAAACGCTTGATGTGCTAATCGCAGGACATGGTAGGAAAGACACGGCCATCTAGCAGCTGTTGTCCCCTAGTTTTGACATATTAGTTTCTTTATTGATATTTTTGCAGCTGGCGACAGCACGGAAAGTTTTCCCCAACAGCACAAAACTTTTTTCATATGAATCGTTATCGAAAAATTTAATTAGTAGTGCATACTTGCACAGCCAAAGGTTGGACACGGATTTCCTTAAGCTTATTACCTAATCCTTCGATGGATGCATCGAGCTTGTAGCAATTTCTAATTGTTCTTCTAACGTGTGGATGCGCTAAACATAAGTCTTTATTTTGCTCAATTGTCGCGTTAAAATTCTTCTATTACAAGAAGTTAACATCAGTATAATACATTTTTTAAAGTTATATTGTAATTATAAGAGGCTATTCTAATATTCAAATTGTAATAAAAATTAAAGACAAATACAAAATAATTAGAGCAAACAAATGGCATTCTACCTTCTACAAAAAGTAAGTTGGAAATATTTACATATATGTATATAAACTTTATTATTATTTATACTTTCTGAAATAAGGCTAAAAAGCAATAAAACTGAATGTTATTCAGGACTGTGGTATTTCGAATTTTGTTAAATTTCATACAAAAAAAAAAAAAAGGAAAATAACTATAGTTACGGCGTGTATCATTTTATTTTTAATTAAAAATTAAATGTATTTAGTCGGCAGGCGGACCAAATAATGTTGCCCCTTGGTTCTGCCCCTGGTTTGGACCAATGTCAACGAAATAATTGAATTTAATAAATTGCCTCATTATATGAGTAGAGCAGAGATGAGAAATTATGCGCCAACCGCGCTGAAACCTGTCCCTGTCCCAGTCGCAGTCGCAGTCCTTGCTGGTGTCCTCTTCGTCGTCCAACTCGTAATTGTTGGTGTGACAGTCGGTGTTTGCTGTTTTGCTTCAGTTGCATGCTGCATTTTGGTGCTGGTGCAATGTGCGCGGTCATTTCGGCAGACGGAGATGGAGGAGGCTGGGAATGGGCTGTGCCCTGGGCCTTCCCGTGGCCAGTTCACATCGGGGGTAACGGACGGCCGTTGGAGCGACAACAGCAGGCAGCCAGCACGCTGGCAAATTTAAATGCATTTTGTGTGCGTGGCCCATAAATTCAGGCACATTTAATGTTTGTTTTTGCATACTCAAGCCACAAATTCGCTATGTGCCCTCCGCCGAGTTGTCTCTGTGCATTTTATTCCATTTGGCGCACTCCGCGCTTTGAATTTGAGTCAGCAAATTAAATTCACAAATGTTGTACGGGCACTCCCAAAAATGTATTTATTTATTTACTCATTTGTCTGACAGCGATTTGGGCTTTGTTTTTCCTGTACTACTACATTTCTATCTGGCTGACAAATGAAACATTTTAATTTCATTAAATTTTTGTTGTGTAATGTAATTACGTGCATGTTACAATTTCGTATTTTTTGTTTGGCTTTAGTTTCGTTTTATTGACTGACGATTTATATTTCGCACCATTTTATTTTTTCCCTCTAATTGGATTTGTTATGTGCACTAAATTTATTTAGCAATTTTTTATTATTTTTGCTCACATAAAAGTGTGTGATTTTGAACCCATTTACGCTTTTTGAACTGTACGATTTTTCAGAGGTTCAAAATGTTGCAGCAGCACCTTCCATAATTGTATTCGTTTTTTTTTTGCGGATTTCATCTGTTGGGCCTGCCCTTACTGCTCCCTGATAGCACTTTTTAAAAAGCCGTTAAGCACGCCTCAGTGTTATAAAACGCTCAAATAACACGCCTCACACGCACCACGCGTCCTGGCAATTTGATGTGGCGTGACCAGAGCGGCGGCAACTGTTTCCACGATTTTTTTCCTGTTTTCCCTTTTTGTGCAACGTTGCCGCCATTTTTGCAATTCTTAACCCCCCCCCCCTCCCGCCGCACACACTCACACAGATTTCGGTTATCTCACACAGACGCAGTCGTGGAGATACGCAGGATGGCTACACCCATGCCAAAAGTCCTGGGCCAGCAAAAATGCTAGGCAAATTTGCCAGGAGGAAGGCATAAAAAATGCCACTATGACAGCTCCGGCCGCCCTGGTCAAAGGCAACAAAACGAGCAACGAATGTGTGGAAGGCAAGAAAAAATGTTTTAAAATATGCCGCAGCCATTTTTATACCTGGTAAAGTGTTAAGAGGTATTAAGGGATATGAACAGCTGAAGGCAGCTTGTTAAAAATACATATTATTTTAGATTTGAGGAACATAAGCAAGAGTAGTAATACAAATTTATAGATGTAGAATTCTATTTTAAGTATTATATGCTTTCATACTCTTTTCCTTTCAATCAAAAAATCCATATTTAATAATTGTTAATGTACAAAATTATAGTAATTTTCCTATGGTAGGTTAATTGTCATAATCAATCGAATTGAAAAGCTTAAATAAATTATATTTTTAAATAAAATCGGCAACATTCTAGCTAATTAAAAAAAAAAAATCTTTATAATGGGCATCCCAAAGTCACGATGTCCAAAAGTTGTCCAGTTGGCGCTTTCAGAAACCAGATTCTAAACCGAAATTATACAACGTGCAGCATATGTCTCCTTGCATTTTCATGCGGCGTCTATGTCTGTGTCTCCGCTTGGTCGTCCTGGTCCCTGGTCCCCCTGGTCGTTGCCACCGTTCCGGGTCCTAACTGTTGCACGGCCAGGCAGCCTGTCTCCTCTTCAGTTCACTTCATCGTCCGATGCCATTTGTTTGCGCACATATTTTTCAAGTTTTGTCACAAAAACTGATTTATGCGAGTGGACCCAAGGCACGCCCATCGCCCAGCGCCCATTGCCAGAGGCCGTTGCCTGCTGTGAACTGTTGCCGGTCTTGTTTGCCAGCCGGATGATGTTGATTTGTCAACTTGAAAGACGAATCCGATTCGAACATTTTTGCATTTCCTTGCACATTGAAAGCTTTGGCAAGATATTATTAGGTTTTAGGGGCTTGCATTAAACCCTGCTAAAAAAATTAAAACAAACTTAAAAAAAAGAATCCAGTTCTGAAACACAAGTTCACACAAACGAGACTATCATCTATGAAAACCAGAAAAAAAGAAGACATTCCGTGGCAAGCGATAGGAAAATGTAATGCTTAAAAATGATTTACCATGACTAGAATTCCATTGAAATATTTATAATGCTGTTGTTTTCGGTCGAAAAGCTCTTCTCATCTACGATGTTTTATAAATCTCAGAAAATATGTACATACGTAATGAGTATTTATAAAAGCTGATAATGAAAAATATAGTATTTAATCGTTTATTTATTAATTACCGTTGCAGTTTGCCATAGGATCATGGTATTGAATCAAAAATCGATCATAACTAAGCTAAAAATGCATCAAATTCAATTCGGAAAACTTTTCTATGTTAGTTTTTAAAAGGTTAACAAACTTGAATACTAAATTTAAAATTTAAGGAAATCCAAATTTTTTTCATATTTTGAGAATTTTAACGATCTAACCCCTTATCAAATTTTCGAAAATTTGACAAAATTTTTTTTTCTAAGCTGCCATTTTAGATTGACTCGCCTGTTGATGCTGATCAAGAATATATATGATTTATAGGGTCGGAAATGACTCCTTCACTGTTTTACAAGCTTCTGACTGAAAATATTAGAGCCTGCATTGGTATAAATATTTGTGATCTGAATTTAAATCAGGCCTATTTCAAAAGCGGAATATAAACATGAAAATAAATATAAAAGTGTTGTGTAAATTCAGAAGCAAATTTGGGTTTCAGTTGAAAATCTAACAATAATTTCAAAGATAAATAAAAAATGTACATATATACTTTTTGGAGATCGCATATGCTTTTTCAGCAAGTTACCTGTGACTAACTAACAGTAAATAGCATTTCAGTCTACTAAGAAATACAGAAATAATTAGTAGGAGAAACGGGCACTATTGACTAGGTATTCACTTAATAATTTTGATGAATTCAACAGTTATTAGTTCTAAAAACTAGGTAATGTGCTAAATAATTTCTACCCTCCTGGCTAAGTAAATACTTTTATGGAATGAGCTCTTTACTATTAAAGTTGAAGAAGCACAGAACTTCCAGCACACATAGCACATCATGAATTTCAAGTAATATGGTTAAATTTAATGAATACTTTCGCAGACTAATCAGATAAAAGAAAATTAACGAGGACTCTCATTTATTATCCCCAATAAAGTGTTTTGTTTGCGCACCGCAACCTCGTCAAGGGATGGTTTGTCATTGTCTGAGATACTAATTCCTTGTAGCAGTTTTGGCAAATAAAATGAAATATGCAAAGGACATGCAAGGCCCATCGACTTACCCACAACTTTGACGAAGCCGTATTGGGTCTTGGCCGTCACCGTATTGATCTGGCACATGTATCGGCCCTTGTCCTCCTCCTGGACATTGTTGATGTGCAGGAACCAGGTGCGGTGCTTGTCGTGCTTATCGTGGGTGACACTTATCCTCGGATTACGCGTTATCACATGATTGTGTACGGTGAGAATGGCTGACTGCTCGAAATGCATCCACGCCACCTGAAAACAAAACAATTGAATTATTCAGCCCACTTCATGCGGATATCGGCTGTGATAGATGCTGATGCGGCCACGGACACCCAAAGCCGGAGGCTCATCAAGGGCCCCCATTTATTAGTTGAGCTGATGACAAACTGTCATCGCTTTTATTGGCCAAACTTGGGGCCATCATCATCAATTCCTATGAAGGATTAACGACCGCTCTCCGGTAGAAACTTTTGCACATGTGACGGCAGATGTCGCCGCAGAAACTTTCGGCAGCTAGCGTGCGTCATGGGTCAAACACTTCCTGGCCCAGCTTATGCAGCACGACTAGTTTTTCGTTTTCGTCCTTTCTTTTTCCGGGGGTAAACAACAAACAATTTATGCAAATTTAAGCACCCAACACATCGACTGAGACGTGCTAAATGCGAGGCACAAAGGAGGAGCCGGAATGTAGGATGTGTTGTGTCGATGCCATTTCAATGATAAATTCCTACGCGCTGGCAGTAAATGTAATGGCGGCGCTGGGCTCAATAGCAAAGTCTACGGGCCACGTCAGGGAGCTGAGCTGCACTATCAGCATCCTTCGGAGGCGCCACCGGAGGAGGATGCTGTCGGCCAACGTGGACTGATATCGGTTAATTTTTCAATGTCTGCATTGAAAACGTACACCGGGATAGACGCGGAGATCGGAGACAAAGTCGCCATCAGTTTGCTTATTTTATATTTGGGCGCCGTTGACTCCTTTGGCATATTAAAAGTCAGTCGTCTAAATGCTAGTTCGGGGAGGCAGCAAAGTGGCAGCAGCGAATCGAAGAATTAATGCAAACACGTTTATCAGAGAGAGAGAGAGAGGAGCGAAGGTGGGGGAGGGGCTAAAAATCAATAAAAGTGCACTTCCCAACGGATTAAAGCCCTTGGCACTAACATTTTGGCTTAAACTCTCCTCTTTTGCATTTGCAATTTCGATTCGTTTTCTGGGCTTATTTCATTGAAATTAATTAGACGCCATATAGGGCCAGCATCAGGCTCCTCTGGTGCTCTGTCTATACGAGAGTGTGCGGCTTTCGGCCAAATTATTTCCAGCTAGGCGAGAAAAGGCCGGCAAAAGTCAAGGCAAACTTGACTCTTGGGTGGCCATGTGACGGTGTGACTTTTAATAGGCTTTCCCGGCACCAGCAGCTGATGCCATTAAAATTTTCCGCATATTTAAGTGCAGTTATGGCAACGAAATGGCTAAGGTACTGCTGGAACTGTCACAATTCTGAACTCTGGCTAATTTGAGTTACATAGACCGTAACAAATGCCGCACAATTGTGTGACTTTTTCGAAAGAAAAAAGGATTTCTATCTGAAATTCTCTGATGGCTTCAAATTTCTGTACTCAGAAAGAAGTCAGTATGACAAGGCTTTAGGTTTATAAGTAGTTATTGAAGCCTAACGATGTTATAGATTCTGTTCTTCGAGTATCTAAAATTTAATTTAATTTAAAATTTCTTTGATCTCAACTCCACATGATGCAGTGATGACCTTCTTTCTTTTTTTAAAAGCCTAACCACGAAAACTTCTTCCTTAAAGGCAGTCTGAGATCGGATTCTTTAAATATGGCATATTTTCTAGACCATTTTGGGAGCTACCCAAGCGCTGCCTTAAACCACAATCCTTTCAATCGGATATTGCCGGAGACGTCACACTTGAGAGTCCAGACAAACTCTATTATATGCAGTGTTTGTATTTCGCAGACTCTCGCTTCGAAAGCGCCACTATCTCATTCGTATTTATCTTCATTTCCATGGGGCAGATGCCTTCACTTGTCTCAGACACATGCTGATGGCCCGAGTCGATAGCAGCCGACAGACAGAATGGCCAATTTGCAATTTGCGTAATGGCACAACTCTTTCCGGCCCCTCGCCTTCGCTCTCCCCCCCTCTATAAAATACTAAATGAAGTCATAAAATTTTAAGCAAAACTAAAAAAGAAAACAACTAGAAAAAACTTTTAGCCGAAGCAAAAATAAACACACTTTATTATGCCTGAAAATGTTTATGCTTTGTTCGGTGCCTGGATGGAGTAGCGGGTGGAGGATTGGGGGTTCCAGGCTTTGTGGGAGGGCCCAAGCAATACAAACAACAACATAAACAAACTAAACTTATGCTCATGTTACTGGCCTGGCATTGTTGTTAGTGCGCCTCAGTGTGCGTGTGTCTCTCTTTTTGTGTAGGCGTTGAAAATTGAAATGCAAACAAGGACACGAGGCAGTGTGGGGGATCGGTGACGGGGATGGGGATGGTTAGGGGAAAATGAAAAGCTGCTCGCTTAACATTAACAATTTAAGCGTAAACGTGTTAAAAGGAGCGTCTGAGAAATACGCGAGTTAATTTTACAAGCAGCTCAAATATTTGTGCAGACGCAGATGGGGAGTGAACTTTTTAAGCATCGAGGATAAGCTAGTTCCAAGACCACAGAAAATAAATATATGTATAATATATATATAATATATGTCTTATGATTTTTTGGTTTATTTAAGCAGCCAAAAATATATTTTAAATCTGAAACAAAATATTTATTAGTCACCTTTGACTTGGAATATTTTCTTTTTGTAACTTTAATTGAGACCTGAACTGTTATTAATTTTTTGATCTAAAGCCACTTTGATAGTAAAGTTGCCATACCCCAGTGTGGACTATAAAATTAATTCCAAGTAACCTGTCTGTGTCCTAGGACAGACGTGGTAGAGCAAGAATCCCACCCGTCGGCTACGCAACTATTTTGCATGCAAAGTCACGTTTTATTGCAGCTACGAGCGCTTCCCGTTGTTGTTGCCGGTTAACTTTTGAGCTTACCTGCGGCCAATGAGGAGCAAACCAGAGATGAATGAAAGGACGTCCGACTGGGTGGCCCGGGACCGGCGGGGGTCGAACATGCCGAACTTAAGGGTCATAAAAATTATTACGAGCACCAACCACATAACGTGGCTGAAGCGACAAAGGCCGGAGCGAGCCGGCAAGGCGTGTCAAAATGAAATTTATGCACGTTTCGGTCGCACGCACATTATGGAAATTCAATTGGATGCAAATTTAAATTGCCGACTCTGCGGCGGAGCACCAGGGACGGAGCACGGCCGAGGGAGAGCGATAGAGACATCTATGCATATCAAGCGCAGCCTAAAAGAATGCAGCAGACAATGAATATTGAGCAGTGCGGTTAAGCCAGTGTCCAGTGGAAAGGACCCATATCAGAGTCCGGCCCTCCCGAATTTAATTCTTTCCCAGCGTCCCTGGAATGCACAATTTTTGCACAAGTTATATTTGGTTCAGAGCTCGCTCACTACTCCGTTACAGAAAAACTTTACTTACTTTCAGAATCGACTGAATAGAATATATGGAGAAGAATTGGCTTAGCTTGAATGATACTTTCTTTCAAGGAGCAGTATAGTTCAAGGAAAAATTCGAAGTTCTCTGTCTGCTAAACAGCTAAAAGCTGTTGTTCCCTTCCTTGTACATTGCAGGCAAGGCATCGAAGAGGGAAAGATAGGAAGGTTGGACCCATATGTGTAGATACATACTTACAAATTTTACAATTTTTTAAAGTTATTTTATGTTAATTCCAATCTTATTTAAGAAAATCCCATTAATATTTTTAATGGCAGGGTAGATTTCGTTAGATTTTGGTTCACTCACCTTGTAAGAGCCCAGGTTTTTGACCGAACAAGCCAGCTTGACATTCCGCCCAGCAGGCACTGTTATGTTCTCTATGACATCTGTGAACTCAGGATCTTCGCTGATCACTGCAAGGGAAAACGAAAACAGAAACGGATTAGTAAGTTGATTAATATAGACTAGATTATACTATTTAGAGCCTACCCCTTCGCTAACACAAATTTGAGTATTAATAGAACCCCCCAGACGAAAGTGAATGCTTTTTATAGCCCTGCAGAGGGCATGGAAATTTTGATCAGAATAAACTGGATGCTGGAAAATGCGTTTCTTAAAACTTATAGGTAATCAAAGAATGAATAATAATATTATTAAAATTGTATGCAATTTCTTGAAATAAATTTAATATTTTAAATTGCAAATTTAAGGTTATTTTTATATTTCAGTGAAATTCTGTGACACTTTTTTTGGTCATCATGAAAATGTTCTTGTGCTTTCTATACACTACGTTTCCCATAGAAGAGTATTCAATCCTCGACAGGCCTTCCTTATTTTCCATTCTCGTAATCAGTCTTATTTTGAATCAAAGATTTATGAGCACAACAATAAGGAACGCCGAGGGGCAGGCGTTGCACTTTTAGATGTTTTGTCAGCCGAAAAGTGTCAATAAATTTGGGGTGGACCCAATTGGCTTAAAATGTTCGAGCTCGATGCGAGCAGGCCGGTAAACCAATAAATCATAATTAAATTGTATGCCCTACCGAGCGTTCGCTCCGACAACGAATCAGATCCGACTTCGACTCCCGGTTTGGGTTCAAGAACGGGAACAGGAACGAGGAAAGTTTAGCCTAGTGTGAAATTGCATTTCGCTGCATTGTTGTTTCTGTGTTTACTGTTAAAGTTGCTTGTTATTGCCTTTGTTCCCATAGGAAACAGGGCCGAGCATCGCATTTTCGCCCCTACATAAAAGGTGATAAATGTTGTGCAAACGCTTGGCGGCGAGGGGAAAAGCGGCGGAAAGAAAACATTCAGGCCCTCGATTTATTTTTCTGTTGATTCCAAAATAAGGGTTGAGGGGATTCTGAACAGTGTCTGTGTTCTCAAGTGACGATTAAAATTATCAATGTATTAAATATATATTTTTTACCCCAAGATACTCAAAAATTATTCAAACTAAAATCCTAATTGTGACCGCCTAAAGGATCCCAAGAACAAAGTCAAGATTGACTACCTAGTCTCACTTTGAACGGATCCAATGTCCACAGCAACTCAGACTGCAACGGCAACTCATTTAAGTTCTAATCACCTGCAACGACGACGATTAATTAGCTGGATTTTGGCCAACTATGTGGCAGCAGGGGTATTAGTTTGGCAGCCCAGCAGGAGCAGAAGGGCCCCCCCTGGGTGCCCAGGTAACATTAGATAAACAAGGAGACCTGGCCACTCTGGAACAGACACTGCACCATCAGCATAATGCGACAAAGGAAGCAAAGAAACATCGAGGCTTTTGGGAGGGGAGAAATCTGAGGGCCAGGCTGAACGCCATTTAAGCGACATCCGATGCAACGGGCGGATATTAAAACCTTCCGCCACCAACAGCAACAACGAAATATAATTACGACCTGAACATCATCGTTTATATACCATGCTGATTTCTGTTTCTATGTAGATATATTTATAATATTTATAAGTTCATCAACAAAATCTCCAGATTTTGAAACTTTAAACTGCAAAATGTTATCCAACTAATTTCTCTCAGATTAGGTCCTTGCACTTGGCCTTGATCATGTTGAAGGTGACGCTGCCGACGTTCTGGGCGGCATTGCTGAGCAGCTCGAAGATGTGGCGGTTACGCTGGCCTTGCTCCACGGTGAGCTCGTGCAGTCGGCGCAGGGCGTCTGTGTAGGCCTCGTACTTCGCTTGACTCTCCGTGTCAAGCTTAAAGATCTCGTAGAGCTGCTGTAGGTCGTAGAGACGCCGCGAGGTCTCATCCAACAGCAGACTGGAGTCTTGCGGCAGCATCTGGGCCCAGTGCTCGTGCACCTTCTCCAGGAATTCAAAGTTGCTGAACAGAAAAATTACAAAAAGGTCCAAGCCCTTGGCCTTCAGCTGGGCTAGCAGCTGCTCCGTAAGATGATGCTCAGCCCCTGCCGAATCCCTCAGCTCCTCGTAATCGGTGCTCAGGTGGCGCTCCAGGTAGGCGTATACCTTCTGCCGCTTTTCGAAGAAGTCCTGCGTGGCCAGCATGCCATCCAACTGGAGCAGCATGTTGTCTAGCCGGCTGCTGCTCTCGGCGAGATCCGCGTGCTCGCCCTCAATGATATCCTGCAGCAAACCACGCAGAATCTGTAGGTAATTATCGATTATCTCGGCTCCGGAGAGTTTCACTCTCTCGTAGAGCTGCGCCCCAAACTGGTTCAGATCCAGGGCGTTGGAGGGGTCCCCGCTTCTGGTGAGGTTCAATCGCTGCACGGCTGCTCCGACGGTCTGCTCGTTGATCAAGCTGGGCCTGCGAGGAGGCGCCGCCGGATGGTCGAATTGCTGGCAAAGCCGATGCAAACGTAGCTGTCTGATCTCCTGAGTACTGGCATCCCTGCTTGCCCTAAACATGGCCTTCAAGCGGTTTAGGAAGACCAGGTTCCGCAACACAGTGGTGTGCTCTAGATCCGTTTCCTGGTGGGGCTTAGCGTCCAACAGCTGCTTTATGAGCGTCACCTTGTGCTGGAGCTTTGCTGTCGATCGGACTGCACCCAACTCGCTAGTATAGTTGGCATATTGCTCATCGCCTTCCAAATGGGCCAGGTAATTGTTAAGGCTCAGCTCAGCCCGCTGTTCAGCCAGGGCGGTCAGCTCACGCAGAAACTCCAGCTGGAAGTCCTTGGCAGTGAGGGCCAGCAACGGATCCGCAGGCTCAGCAGCCTCCGCACGAACAAGCCACTGAAGGCACAGACAAAGAAGCCACCACTCGAACATATTGTCGGTGCAACGGAGGCTAAATTACTGATTAGGAGGCAACTGCACTGCGTTGAAATAGTTTCGAGCCCCACCATTGTCGACTGATTAGGCTGAGAATCTGGAATCTGGGGTCAGTTGGTGAGTCCATCTGATATGCCGGAGCTGACAGCTGACAAGCAGAGCAGTGCAAAACTGGTCTGGGCTTAGCGCGTCGGTCTTATCACCGCATACTGTGCGCTAAGAGAAGTGTTGGGACAGGTCTGATCAACTGACAAACCAAAACCAAAGAGGGAGTCGAGAGCAACTATTTTCAATATAACAAAAATAACAATTCAAAATAAAGTTTAACTATTGAATTCCCTAATATTTAACCAAACTTCTTACCAAAAAAGGCTGCCCAATGCAGTATATAAATTGCAATAGTACAATAATGAAGTGTATATTAAAAATAGAAAAAATTCGTAAAGGAACTGTTTTGAAATTGTTTTTTAATTAAGAATAACGTTGGCATCATAAATCATTAAATTCCCCCAAAAATACAAACTCTTTTTATGACAAAACAAGCTTCAAAGCTAAACAACTTAAGGCCAATGGAAGGGTATTGTAGGACAACACATTCGCCTCCTGCAATGTATCTACATGTGTGCACACGTGAGTGGGAAGTCAAGCCCCACAGTAGCCCCCCGGATACGTGGGCAATTGTTGACCAAGCTCCACCTGTGTGCCGCCTCACAAGTTAAATAAAAGTTGCAGACGCTTTTCATTCAATGACAAAACTTCAACGGAATCCTAATTGTGATGTGGCGTGACTCCTCCTCGATTTCGGATTGGACGGGGATCTGGCTTTAGAGACCGGAATTTGTGTGCCCGGTTTTTGCCCCATCTTGATTGAAATTTGTCAGATTGATTGAACTCTTTGGCAACTCCTGGGCCCTGGTGGTTGCCGCACCGCAGCACGTTTGTCTCGGATTTCTTAGGGCAATCTTGTTCATTAACTTTAAATATTCGATCAAAGCGACTCTCCAGACATCGTATCCTGCCGGCGCTCCTCCAACGAAAGTTTCGTTGTGACCAACACCTATCAGGACAGCGGTTCCCGGCGTCACCAGAGAATGAAAAACTCAGTTCAAGGCTTGCCAGGAAGCGTGAAACGCGGGAGAGAGAGAGTTGGCAGGGGAAAGACAAGGCAGACCGCACAAGTTTTGAGAAACAAAAAAGAAAAGGCGCAGTAAGAAAGAAAGAAGAAATTTTCCAACAATTGCACAATTGGCATGCGCTCCGCTTTCGCTTCAATGGCGGGTGGTTGTGGGCTCGTCGATTCAAACACTGAATTCCAGAATTTAAGGACCAAAGCGGGGGAAAGTTAAAGAGATGTCTTCTATATTTATGGCACTTTGACGGAAAAATTGTGTTTATATGGAAACCCCCTTTCCAGCTAGACTCGAACTGCTTTCCGCATTATCCTTATATTTTCAGTCGCGCCTTTGAGGGAAAACTTTGCCACTTTTTTTCTTCATCGCCAGTCGGTTCCTACTCCTTTTGGACAACAAAGACGAAACAAAACTTGGCCGCGCCTCGGCAGGACGTCCATAAAGCGCCTAGCGGACTAGAGATTCTCGCTGGCGAGGGGCGTGAAAAGCGCTAAAAGTGTTTAAATGAATTTAAAAGAGTTCAACTTTTGTTTTTCTCAAACAATTTTTTTTCTCGCCTGCTTTCGCAGCGCAGAACCCTTTTCAGTTTTTGTGCGTTGCACAATTGTTTTCTCATACTGTGATTTGAGAAAAAGTTGTGAACTTCCAGCGGATCGAGGGGCGGTGCTTGTGGGCCAGGGTAATTTCCATGCAAATGATGAGCTAACTCCAGTCGGAGAGCCAAAGCCAAGCCAAAAACCAACGGCAACCTAATTGATATGCTTAGAAAGAACAACAGACGAGTGACAGACCCTGAAATGTGAACAGGGCGAACTTTTCCCTTCCCTCCCCAACTGCAAACCATTGCTACCCATTGCCATTCCGAGTTAGTTCCTTCTTTTTCGCAGCATAGGGATGGGGGTTTTAGCCGCTTGTCACAGTCAATTGGGCCAGAATACCGAACCTTCCGCCAACCGAGATAAATGCAATAAAAATGCAACTCCAACTAGACTGTGGCGACACTCAAAGGTTGCTAGGCGACACCATTAGTATTATTTTACATAATACATTTAGATATTTATTTAAGTTCAAATATCTATATTTATTTTGGGGTAACATTTTGGCAAAGAATACATTTATTATTTTGGAAAAATCCTATTTAATATTTATAAATAAAAATATATGCACTACCCCCGATTACCCAGTATTCCATAGTCGAGGCAACCTACCACAGAGTTCTTCCCTGATTTCGGACTTGTCTCCGCTGGGCTACGACTCCGTTGATCTACTTATCTGCCTTTCTATTTTGCTGTATTCTCATCCCAAGCTGACAGATTAAGTGATAGCTCCACGGACAAATATTAAGGATATATACATATATAATTCAAGTTTGCCATTGCCGATGAAGAGTGCCCTTTAAACTGAAGGCGCCATGAAGAATGTTACAAAAAGCGACTGAGGCTGCAACTGAAGTTGAAAGAGTCACTGCTCGGGTAGCAGTAACTCGAGCCCGACTGACTTGGCCGACTGAATGTGGATCCGAGTCTGTTGGGTCAGTGTTTATGCATTTTAGGGAGATATCCGCTCTTCGTGCTAGCAGGTACCGGTGGCAAGTATCTAAGCATCCCACCGAGCATCCCCACTTGCCTTTGGCTGCCTGCGACCGAGGTCTCTTCTGGTCTAGTCTGAGTTTTATGTCCCGAGTATTTTTTGACTGTCATGCGGACAGACGGGGACGGCATCTAGGATGTGAAGGACGGGCAGGAGTAGCCTGAAAGCCATGGTAGCAGCCAGTGGCCACCAAGCCATGGAGCACGAAGCACAGAGCACGGGGCAAGTTCAATCAAGCAAATGTAATGCTGCCCCGGCTGCCAATTGCAGGCAAAGCACAAAATACAAAGATTGAAACGAGCATTGACAGTTTGACTGAGTGAATGAGTGACAAGAGTGTGTGTTCCAGTTGCTGCTGTTGTTTTTGCTGTCGCTCTTGTTGTTTATGTACAGGCCATTGCATATATGCAAGTGGGCCATTTGAGAAGTTTGCTGAACCTGAAGACCCCATTTAGGCCAATGGATGTTCCTTGGCAGGATGCTGACCAGGATAAGTTTAGATTAATATTATAAATCAGTTCATTCAATATTTTAAGAATACATTCAATTCAATGTAGCTATTTCAGTCTCTTCAGCTGTCCGACACAAGAGTGACTAGCTCCTGAAAAAGTATGTCATTTTGTATTTCAAAGGTGCAAAGACTGTCTTATTTGCTCACCTAAAAACTTTTCGTACTGCCCTCTTGTGTTGCCCCTGGAAGTAAACATATACTCAAGTTTGCGTGCGTGTGCCCCCGCATGCAGAAGTAGATGTAAGCAAAAGCAAAGTCGGAAACTACTCAGGCGGAAATGAGCATAACTGCATCACAGCCGCAACACACTCGCAGCCACACCCAATCACGCACATACACACACCTGCACCCACACAAATGTAAGAGTTTAAGTAGCCACCAGAACTCCAGAGAAGACATGGAATGGGGCAAGAGGATCTGCCTTGGGCCGCCATCAGACACTAAGTGCTGCTTTATTAAGCAAGAGTCAACAACAGCCGACGAGCCAGCAGATGATTTCTATCCCCATTCGACGGCCCGGGAATGTGCAGCCCAGCCGGGCCACTGGACACAGCAAACAAGCTCCCTTGAAGATGTCCCCTCTTAATTATGCACTTTATGTCGGAGCTACGTTCCCACACAGACTCGATTGGCCTGTGTATACTCGATAATAATTAGGATGCACAAAATGGCATTAGGTGAGTTTATGGCCAATGTCATTGCAGTTTGTCAAATGCACTAGCTTGGGAAATAATATAGATGTTGCATTTTAGTACATAGTATATTCTCATAGTACAATACATGAAACGGTGCTTAAAATTATTTATAAATTTTTTAGAAATATTTTTTACGTAATACCTTTGATGTCAAATATCATTAGAAGTCCAGACACTTTCACCATCTTCTTAAATCTCCTTAGACAAATTTAAAAGAGATTTAAAGTAAGCCTTAGCTTTCTTGAAACCGAAATGTATTTATAGCAAGTTGTATAAACACTCATTAGATCGTTTTGCCTCACTTAATAATAAAATACAAAGAATATAAGTTGGTTTGAGTAAGTTCTCAAACTCGCACGCTCTTCTAATTGGCAATTTCCGCACAAAACATGTGCGAATTCTACAATACTTACTTTGTCTTCCCATTAACGTGGATACAAATTTGGCAAAGGAACCTGCGAATTCTGAATCCGGAAGAGGGGCAGGGGGCGTGTGGCTGCGGATGTTGCAACACCTAACGAGTAACCTTGCCACTCGCCATCCGAAAACCCTTATTCAAACCGGCTGCCTGTAAAAAGTTCAAAAGCCGAGAAACACCCTCAAGCACAAGTACTCTCCACGATTTGTAAAATTTAATGACTGGCGCGTGGCAGTATTTGTTTACACCCCCAAGGACATTGACAGGTCTGGCTGGCTGGTATCTTGTATTTTTGGACTCCTCTTGTTTATAATTAATAGGACAGACTCCGGGCTGGCAGACCCCACCAGTCCTTGTCAACAATACTGCATACTAATGAATAAGTCAAAGCATAAGCAGGCAGAGAGAGGACCAAACGGAAGTCAACGGACGGCTGCATGCGTCGATAAACAAGAATCAATTGGTTACCAATAAAAACGGAAAGCCCATTTAATAATTGTTGTCGACCGAAGGCCATGAACGAGTCGATTGGGTTAGGGAGCTTCTTAAATTCGTCTACGGATGCTTTTAAGGCTGTAGGGTTATTGTTATTGTTCTTTTTGTAGGTTAAACTCTGAATATTTCACCACTGGGGGTTTATTTTTTGGGTAAATACACACAGAAACGTGAAGGAAGATACAGACAAATAAATAGCGATGGAATCAAATCAAATAAAGTGAAATAAAAATTGAAATAAAATGTGATTAGATATTTGGTGCCTCTCTGGCTCCCTTATTCACTCTCACAGTCCCTCCATGCCCTCCATGCCCCGTGGAACGTGCCCAGATACAAAGCAGAAACGTAAACTTTCGAAGAAATCTCAGACTGGCGGTTGCATGCGAACTGCTGCAACAACAGGCTCCACACAATGCCAGACTGGGAGAGTGAAAAAATTCATTTCCCCCAGCTAGCCCGACGGACGTGGAGCAAAAACGCATATGAACAGGAAAAAATAGCGATAACTCAAATTGAATGCCAATAAAGTAACATATGCGACCCCCAGGCCTTCGGGCAGCCATTCGGCAGAGGCAAACAGTGCCAGATCTGGACAGCTCAGTGCGTTAGCGCCCTAACAAGGAGCCTGCTAAAAGGACTCTCCCCGCCCCGCCCCGTCACTCGCCCCGGAAACGAGTCGATTCGAAATGCCAAGAGCAAAACTAACGAGCTGCTTCTCTTATTTAGCCGGCGGCCCTGCGCTACCGAAAGTAATTCCAATCCGAAATAATACAACATATGTGGGTCATTTGGCGGGCAGCCTCACACAGGAAGGTGAAGCCCAGTAACGAACTGCCAAGGAGCAGGCAATCAGGGGGCGGGCCAAGGGCTGAGGCTCCTGTCAACTGCGATTCCTTGACAACTATTGACACTAACATGATATTACTTATGCATAACGCCGTTTGAGCAATATGGGGTCAAGGCGGCCGAGGGTAGCCACAAGTGTTCTCGTACGAAGAGCAAAAGTTGCCTAGCCAGTGAAGGTATAATTTTGCTAGGGGAGTCAAAGATTTAAAGTTGTATAGATTTTACCCAAATATGTATATAGAAATATTAATAATTAATGCAATTAAATATACAAATATAAGTAAGAGCTTTATTAAGATAATTTGTATTATGAGTTGGACGGTTTTGAAGTATTTTTAAATACTATTCGAAAAGATTGGAAGATCAAATGAGTAGCATGGTACAAATGCACTCACTACAAATCGCTATAAGTTCGGAAGTTATATGAATAGAATAGCTGAATTTTTAGAGATATAAAAATATAAAAGATATAAAAAATTACAGTTGTGTAGGCCCTAAAAATAATTTTCTCCTAATGAACCTATTACAAAATAGTGAAATAGTGAATAGTTTATGTAGATTATTGAAACCAATAATCTTTTAAACTTATAAGGCTCACCCCGTTCGATTTGGGAAATGCAGATCCGAGGATTTATCCCTCTGCCTGGCTTTTTGTTAGTTCAATCCTATTCCTTTTTTTAAGAAAAAGAAACCGAATTCATTTCTTTTGGAACCATTAAAGCCCAATAACGAAGCCCATCATCCATCTGTGATACATCCCAGATTCGATAGCCTGAGTCGTGCAACGCCCCACGCCCTTTTGCAAAAGGCATTATCATAAAGGCATTTGCATATCGAACAGTAATATATGTGTGTCCCCTCTGTCGTTGGGCATTTCAGTGCGGTTTCCGACATTTTTCATTATTATTATTCGTAAAAGTGGCCATCGCAAGCCAGTATTTTGACCATTTTGTTTATGCAACCTGAGGGCATTTTGCCACCGACAACAATGTTTGCATTTCTTTGTATTTCTTTCCACAGTTTCTCATTCAGTTTTTAATAATATATTGAATGTTTACTTTATTCTTATTGTGGCAACCAAAAGTTGATCACCCTGCCAATTTCTGCGCATATATAAAATATTGGTTATTCTTGGGCGGTAAAATAAATGTTATTAATAATAAACAGCGAGACAGTAAAAAGGACTTTGAAATCTGGAGTCGCTGTCTTAAATTAAAGGATTTTTTTAATTTCTTTTATAATCCAATAAAAACGAATGACATTTAAAAGTAATTAAAACTACAATTGATTTGAAACACTAACAAATATTAAACAAAAACAAATGATATTATTACTTTTTAAGAAATTAAACAAACTTTTGTGAAGTTCACCAAAAATGCAATAGTCAAGGAAGTTTTTATATCAACGACGATTTCTTGGAATCTACGGCAAACTTTGTTCTGGGGCTTGCAGCCAACGCATGCAATTCAGCTAATTCACTGCCTTGCATACTTTGCAGATTGCAACCAACACTCGCACAATGCCTCACAAAAGGAGGTTGCATCGCTGCGAGGAGGAGGATGGGTCGGGGGGCGGTGGGACGTGCCACTAAATGATGCTGAGTGCACATGGCCACAATTCTTGGAGAGTGCGAGTTGTTGTTGTGGCATAATTTAGATGGCGGCAGCCACTTGAGGCAACCATTGCATAGTACTTGCCGCACAAAGGGCAGGGAAGGGGCGAGTGCGAGAGCGCGTGCTGTATGATTAGCGCGATTTAGCGTACGGACTTGAAGATCCTCGACTGCGGAGCGTATACGTAATGCCTAATTAGCGTTAGGGCCAAAAAGTTTTCATTGCAATGGCTAACCGCGGGCTACACAAACAAACAGACAACCAGCAAATAAGCGGACACAGGGCCAACTCAATGGGGCAACTTTAAGCTACAAGTTTGTTTGGCTTTCGGCTTTTCCCGCAATTGCATTGGCAGGTACGGGGGGGGGCTCAGGGAGGCGGGAGGTGGGTACCACTGAAAAAAGGAAGGATGAGGGATTGTGGATGGAGGATGGACGACAACTGTTCGTGGCATGCAAAGCGCGATAATTGACCCGCAAGCGAGCGAGGGAGCCAGTGGGAGGGATCTCTCTTTCAGGGTGTGTGCCTATGGTGGCCGTGCAACTGTGCAACAACTTTCGCTTTGATAAAGGACCTTGGCGTCGCGTCGAGTCGAGTCCTTTAAGCGGCAGCCGGGCGTGCTCCCAGGTACATGGCACACAAACCTATAAAAATATAACACACAATCTGTAGAATGGGGCATGCGGGTTACCTTACGCCACACCGCACTATTTTTACGACTTTAATTCATATTTACTTGTGAAATATTTACAAACATTCCGATTCTTAAAGCGGAAGCTTTACTTTAAGTATAGCCTCTCTAAAAAAATACAAATTTATCATATCTTATATAGGTTCTTCCTTAAAAGGATTATTCTTTCCATTTCAAGACTGTGAGGTTTAATTTTCGTATGACAAAAGGGTGCACCAAAATACTCGAAAACCAAAGCCGATTTATTTCCAAGAATAACATATCTCCACAGATACCAGAAAGGATTGTATAAAGAACCAATTTTAAAACAATAAAGCTAGCGAGAAAACATAAACAAAAGAAGTCCAGCAAATTCAAGCGCAATCGGCGAAAATAAAGTTCACCATCGAGAAAGAAGCCGACCAGCATTTCTTTCCGATTCCCCTACCGCAGTTTGTGTGTGAAATCAAAAGGAAAATCTGACTAGATAAAGGAGATTGCCACTGGCCCACTTCTTGGGAGGTTTTCACAATAGAAAAGGTTTTCCTGGCGACAGAGTAAAGGGATTTGTTACGATATTAGCTAAAGCCATTTAAATAAGCTGAAAAATAAGGAATCCGTTTTGGGTAAAAACATAAACATCTTGTGCGCTTCGATTGTAAGAGCTTTAAAATCTGAGCAGCTTTAACGTTTCGTAAAGACAATTTAAATTAAATAATTCATTTTAATTTTCATTTTTCTAAATCCTGGCTCAAGTGCTTACGTCAAATAGGATAGAATGGTTTATTTATATTTAAAACTCTAGTTTAAAAATATTAAAGAATAAATCTCTATATACCAAGTCACACATTTTATTTGCAGTAAACTCCCATCGGTTGTTGAATATCACGTCATTTAAAAATTGTATTTTTTTCGCACAGCACCATTTTATTAGGCGTAAAAATAACATTTAAATGTTAACACGCCATTTAAGCACAAATTGGCATCGAACGTTGCCTACAGTCAGGCGTCGGGAAATGGAACAAAAAGAGGAAAGCCAGAAAACTGTGGCATGCCAACGGGCGCCCGGCGTGCGGTTTTTCCGGCTGCTGGCTGCTGGCTGGCCATGGCAGCTGAGACGAACGGGCGGGGCAGCGTGGCGGCAGAAAATACAAGAAAATGGAAGGAGCGAAGGGAGAAAAACTTGTCTAAAATTTATTGACGAAAACAAAGTCAAGTGCCGAGCACACGGAAGCCCGAAGGGACGACTCTAGCCCTGCTTGGACTGCAGGCGCGATCCACTTCCCCGGGTCCATGTGGCAACTAGAACTAGCCGCCGGTCTCCATGTGTTTACGAGCTTAGATAAGCTTAAGCCGCCTGGCCCTGGCCCAACGAATGCCATTAAGTATGCCACACGTTTCACGCTGCAATGTCGCCGACGACCCTCCGACCATCCGACCATCCGACCATGGGACCATCTAGCCATCCGACCACAGAAGCAAAGGCAACTATAAATCTATCATGTTTACGCCGAGCTTGACGAGCTTGGCCGGAGAGGCAGGGACCCGTTCCACCGCGATTCCAGTACACTTGAGCACAATTTGTTTATGCAAGTCAAGTAAGGCTGCTGGCGGGCAAAACGTTGCTTGAATTATGGCTTTGTTTATCCCAAGTCGCACAAGAAGGCGAATACAACTGCTGCTGCTGCTCCTCCGGAAGGGTTCAAAGTTTTCGCCAACGCAGACAACAGCCAAGTGGGAAACTTCCGAACGCACTGCATCGGGGTATGTCTACGACGCTATCTACTGCCCCGTGGGGACGTGATATGTTATGGCATCATAACAATTGATTTTATTCGCCCCGCTTATTGATATCGTGTGTTATTCTGATTTTATTTGAGGGACGGACGATTTACGAAAGAGTCTGCCCAGGATGGTGGTCGTGGTCCCTCAGATATTTTCCCAATCTCTTGAATGAGATCCCAAAACCATTAAAATTCTGTTATCAACCTTAATTTAAGGAAACGAATTTTTATTGCCGAGGAGAGGGATCCAGCTTTATCTTTTCAAAGGCAATGTTAAATTAACTTTAGACATCATTAAGTTACAGGCAAGATATTACAAATTTCCTCTGCACATAAAATGAATTGGAAAATGTATTTTTAATTGATTGGTTAAACTCTTTGTTTTGTACTATTGTAGGATAATCAAACTCTGAGTAATTGATTGGCTGCCTTTAACATAAGCTAGACAACTTATTGTTCTCAATTGTTCTCTAACACTTTACAAAGCATCCCAAGCAATTTAACCAACATTTAAAGCAAATTGCTTTGTCCCTTTTCCATAAATATTCATTTATTGTCTGGCTCAAAACTTTTGTTGACTCTGGATTGAATTGAAATTTGCATGTTTTCCTTATTTATAAACTTGTTGCTTGCCCGGCCAAAACTTTCGGACACACTCGCCTCGAGCCGACAGCACGAAACAAACTTCAACAGCTTATTGATTTCGTAGCCTTTCCGCAAACAGTTTGACACTTTGGTTTTGGCACTTTGACACGCTGGGAAAAAAAGTTGCACCTGAAATATTTATGAAAATGTTTCTGACACGTTTTTAATAAGGTTTGCTTCCCCAACTTCCCACTTCTGCTCACAACTCGTTGTTGTGCCGCCGCGAAGACTGACTGCGCGTACTGCGTTTGACAATTCGTGTTGTTAATTTAATTAAAGTCAGCGGTTGTGGTCTCCGGAGGCCACGACAAGGCCGCCTCTGCGTTTGGCAAGATTTCGCAGAAAAACATTTCGCCCATCAAATAAGCCCAGACAAAAATCGTTTTTCGTTGAGTACGGTGCAAAGTCGGACAAAAAATCAAATACAAAAAGGATAATAGACCAGTTCAATAACCAAAGGCTTCCAGCCAGGCGAATGTTAAGAATAACACTAATTAAGAAGGTTTTGTTATTACAAATATATATATATATAAATATTTATATTTTTTGGTAAAACAATTACGATAATTTGGATACTCTTCACACAGATTAACTTTAAGCATCGCTTCTAATCTATCCTTATCTTATCTTCCTGGACCTTAGCTCGCAGTAAGTCACCTCCAGAGTGTATCAAGGAGCCAGAGTGCGAAAAACACTTTGATTCAATTTCGTCAAGCACTCTTAGCGCCTTTGCCCAGTTGGCAGATGCTCCACATCGAGCGGTATATCCGTCATATCCTCTGAACTTAACGTCATTAAGTGGCAGCCAAATGATTTAACTCAGCCAGACATCGCCATACAGTCTGCCTTCATCCGCTAGACATGTGTGTTGTGTGTGCATTACATTACGTAAACAATTACAAAACAACAACAACAAAAAAACTAAGCCAAAAACACAGCAAAGGAAAAGCCAAGGCTGGATGAGAAAAGTCGGTGGTGGTGTCAGTCAGAAAAATCAAATTTGTCAACTGTGTGCTTATGGGCTCGTATATTTGTGTATGTGTGTGCCGAGGACAATAAAAATTACACTTAATTTGGTATTTAAGTGGAGACAACAATCACAACACACTCGAAATGGCTTTCTCAGCCAAATTGCCGCAGAAGATGGGACTGAACCATAAAAGGTCGTTGAAAGTCCCCGTCCCCCGGAGCTAAGTGTTGAGTATCATTATGTAATGTCACATTTAAACAAAGGCTCCGTTGAATCCTCTTCGCCTGAGTGTGTGGCAGAGTGGAAGCACCAAAGACCCTCCCAAAAGAAACAGAGGGAATGCGTGAAAGTGAAGTGATTGGTGAAACTATGGGAAGCTGTATGATAGATGCAGTGAGGGCTGCCACGGTCCCGAACCCATTATTATGTTAGATCTCAGATAGAGCACACAATGACTTATAAGCAGGAGATCATTTGTCTGTCGGGCATAAATCTATTCCTGGGATAAAGTGGAAGGCCAGTGCACCCACTACAAAATAACCATTAATAACAAGATTATAAGGATAGCCCTCGAATTTCATATTGCTTTACAAAGATCATATCGGATCGGTAGTAGAGCAATACTATGGGGAAACACCTTAGTCTGACAGCTCCTACCTATATTCCATCCTTTTTGCTTTTTTTCTACAGCTTGCCAATCGGCAGGCAATAAAAATAAAATGATTTTCGCTTGGCTTCACCGCTTAATGGGTAATGGGTAATGCGGGGTGGGCGTTATCTCCGGTCATGCCAGGCACTTATCTGTCCTGATTAGCAATTAGCACGTGTCCGTGTCTTCCCTGGGCCGGCGAGCATTGAGTTATTGGGCGAAGGTCAGTAGATCCCAGCCTGGGCCAATGTCTAGTAGCCAGTGGCAGTAACCTGATGGGCGTCCCGGCTCGGATCGGCCCGTCTGCCGCATCCCGCATGGGCGTCATGCCGAGATTAATGATGTGCCCCGAGAGCCGACGGCATCCTATTATCCTTGGAATGGGCTTTGGCTGGGCAGGGCACGGGTTCACTCTCGCCGAGGGGTTGCTCCCTGTGCACTCGCATAAATCAAGCAGATTATCAGGTAGCGATGGTCGGTTTGGGGGATTTGCATATGAAATTTAGTTGACAGGACTCTTATTTTTATCCATAACAAAAACATCCTAACCAAAATAAGGCTCATTAGAGCTTGTGCTTGTGCAAGGTGTTTAATGCAAGGGCGTAATAAGTAGTTTTCCGTTTTATATGACACTAATTAGGTCTCATATAGTTTCTTGTAGTTAACTACCCCCTACTCACTAGTATTGATTACCCAGATTACTTATTTCAAAATTATTTTAAGCCAGAATTGATAAGAGATAAGCACCATTTAATTTCGTTTAATGGCAATTGTTTTTTGCAGAATTATTAAGGGATTAAGAGTCGCTCTTGCCCCTATTGTTTTGAGGGGTTTCCCTATTCATAATTTTCCAACCCCGATGCCATAACATTTATCAGTGGCCCCCGTAGTCAACCAAAACTGTTCAAGTTGATCTCCTTGCCCGAAGCTAAATCAAAATCGCACCAAGCGTAAAAACTTTCCAAGCTAATAAATGGCATGCAAAACTTTTCGGTTCGCTCATTTGTCATTTTCCTGGTTAACTGCTAAAAGGGAGAATGGACGGCGTGGGGAAAGGTCATGGAATAATTGTCAATTCGCTTTGTGAGGCGCTCAGAAACAAGGGGCGGGAGGGGTGTGGCTCTGTGGGAGGAAACGGGCTGCGTTGGATAAATAAAGCCTGACAGCAATAAAATTTATTTAAGTGGCCTCATAATTGTTAACAACAAGAACAACAAATATAATAAAATCCAAACAAAAGGCAGCTGCAAGTGAAATGAGCAATTATTAAGCCATGGAAAATGTAAACCAACAAGAGGAGCTGCGGCAACAACAGGCGTCATAATAAACTTTTTGTTCCAGCGACAGCCACCAAGGAGGGCGGTTACGAAAAAGCGTGAGGAGCATGAAACGCAAAATTCTCAGTCATGAAAATATTAATAACGTTAATGAAATACTCATTTGCGAGCAGTAAAGAGGCGGAGACTATAATGCAAATGTAAATGGCAAGGATGTAGGATGGCAGGGGTTAACGGGTTAAGTTCCTGCTCCATCAAGCCTCCATTCCTTAAGTCTTTAGCCGGTCACAAGTTGTGGCATTACACTGCTAACAGCCACAATTTTCACATTCGAAATATGCCTCCTGGACGACAACCCAATTAATTTAGTTATCCTTCGTTTTGGGCAACTTGACATCCTCTCAAACCACCGAATGTCATATTTGTACATATGTCAAAAAGAAAGCGATTTACGAGTCCATTTTTTATTACACTGAGCCGGGCGAAAACGTTTTTTGCTGTCCATGATTGTAATGCAATTAAATCAAGGCAATTAAGTGTGCCGCCGGGAATATTAATCGGCAGAGATCAGAATCATAAACGTTTAAAGTTCGACAATGGATTGCCTAAAGATACAGTCATAAAAGTTTAAAATTACATTTACAAAAAACAAAGATTTTGTTTTATTTATTATTTAGTTGCTCTCAAAAATCGGATGTTTCTAATAAACTATTACGTACCATTTACATTTAAAAAAGGTTTAAAACTACGCAACTTGGTCTATATCGTTTGATAAATTAATAAAGCACATTACTTACCATTATTCAGGGTTGATCCGCCGATGCCACCTGCATTGCCATCACTTCCAGCATCGGTGCTCAGAGCCTGCGTTGTAAACACTAGACATCCCAGACCCACACACAAAATAGTACAAATTGTTTCAAAACAGTTAAGCATTTTGTCCGACGTATGGATTTCGAGTTTATTTACTGTTATCTGGATTATCAATTATGTAAGCAAACTATGTTAATCAATTACTTTGCCGAAATATGTATGAAACATTTTTTCAATTAAAGTCTCTGAGATTTCTGTTTAACGCAGCAGATGTGTTCCACATTTAATTTAAATCGTTTTTGTGTTTTGTTTTTTGTTTTCCTGAAATATAAAGACAAATAATTAAATTACGGTATATTTTAAAAATATATTCTTTTTTATGTATATTATTTAACAATCTAATTTTACTCCAAGGAGATGTCCTGCCTGCTTGTCTCGCTGTCTTTGTGTGATAAAATGAAAGCCTGCCTTTATGATGTCTCATACCCTCCTAATTGAAACCTAATCAGGCACTCAATTAGACGAAGCTCGGACCAAACAATGTTAAAATGCAAAAGCACCCTTACAGCAGAGCTGGCTAAACCGCTTATGGGAGACTTCAGGGCCGACCCGTGTCCGACAAACTGCTCGACCCTACTCGGTCGAGGGCCAGCATTATCATCGGACTCATCGGCTTCCTTCTGCGGTTGGTTGTCTAGCTGTATGCATGCAGATTTTTCCTTGTTGTTTTTTTGTTTGCCATTCCTGCTCGTGTCATAAGCGCAAAGCAATTTGCTCCGTCAGCTGTTGTCTGACACTCCTGCCAGGGCACGCCAGGGCAGCCAAGCGCCTTCATCCGGATATCCTTGCCAGCACTCCAATCTCTTCATTGTATTGCAATATGAATGCATTTCAATTAGAATACTTGCTTCGACAGCTTCTCTGGATTTTCCATTTAGTAAGGGATATTCAAATCAATTTGAAAACTTAATTGATTTCTCAGCCGCCATTTAAGAATGGTATTTCAGTCACTTAAGGACCTTCAAGCTGGATTTCTATTAGCTCTAGCCAGACTCTCGTATATATGTATATGTAAGCACTCCCAGCGATTCTGTATTACCAAATGTCAGCCTCCTCTCACATATTCTTATAGTAGGTAGTAGGTGCTCTCAAAATAACTAAGCCCCATCCCGCCCGCCACTATGTTTTTCGCATGCAAATTACAAATAAGAACAAAATTCGTAATGTATTATTGCGAAAAGCTTTTATGGCAAAACATTCAGAATTTCCTTTGTGCCTCCACCTTTGCTGGCTTATGATTTCTAGACGCTCCCCTGTGTTTTCTACCAAGTTAGAAATGGCAATGTCGCGTGGGAAATCTTAAATCATCTTGATGTTTTCTTTTTCTTACAAAAGCAGCATTTCGTTCTAAAGCCCATTCCTATCGAAGCAATGTGGAATCAGTATGGCACTTTATAAGAATAAAGTTATACAAGGATAATTACCCTATAAAAATGTTTCTCCTAGTTCCAAAAACAACCTTTCTATCAGTTATCATTCATAGAAAAAATCATATCAATGAGTTTATTTTTGTTACTTAATTTTTTTATTTTACATGCATTCAGGTGGCACCCCGGCTTGGTAGGCTCCACCCCTCTCCCCCACTGTTTTTTTATTTATATCAATATTAATAGCTGTGTTTATGCCCCGTAGGCAGTAACTCTACCTTTCTGCAGTCCTGCAGCTGCATAAAGGACTAAAAAATCGCACGCACGACCAAGCCCAGAGGGAACCAACGGTGACCGCCAGTCAGCGTGACTCCGCCTCCGGTCTCCGGTTGCCAGCTCAGTCTCCAACCTCTGGTCTGGTACGGGTGCGACTCCCACGAAGCATTCATTCGATTGTGCATAATAAATCAATTTACATTTTCTCTCGCCTCACGCAAAAGTGAAATGCAAATTATAGGGATTGTTGGAGCTGGAGCGGTGGCAACCTTTTTCGCCACAAAACTTAAGCGCACTTAAATCACAGCCAACAGAATTGATCACCGTCAATGGAGTTGCTGTGAATGCGAAAAGACGATGACTTCTGGTCTCCAGAATCATAAACTTTCTCGACGTCTTTGGCGGTTTCGTGAGAGAGACCACCTCGAACATTACACTTAAACTTTAGTTTTATGGCAATAAATAATGCAAAATTATACATACAAGTTCTAAAATGTTGTAGAGTTTAATTTATAACATATACAACTACAATATATATGTTTTTCTGAATTGGAAAGATTTTTTTTCATGATTTGTAGCGAATAAAGAAAGCTCTTTTTATATGCGCTCAGTGACAGCATTCCCAAGTGACCTATCTCCAATTCGTATTTGCTTCTCTGGGAATTATGCAAAGGAGTGTTGATAAAAAATCAACATTTGCCCCTAATAGCAGTCTCCATCTCAAGGCCCAAGCTAGGGTCTTCATTTTGGACATTTGCAAGGACTTTTAGAAGGCAGAAAGAATGAATATCAAGGCACAAAACGCTGGGATAACAGATACAAACTATTCCATTTTATGGAGTTCTTGAAAAAAAACCAAGACAATTACAAAAATTCAAAATTAATCAATAACAAACCCCTAACATTTATAAAAATATTTTAAAAATTTATAAATAAACTTAATCAGTAAAAGTTATTTCCTAAAATGTACATATTTCAACTAATAGAAACTTTACTTATGGAAAGACAATACTTGCCGGTTACAAACATTTTTCGAAAAAGATCAAATAAACTTTAATTTACGATATTTAGACATCTATTCAAAGCATTCAGGCTAACTTTATTTTTGTTGAAGGCACAATGAAATTCGAAACGATAAGGTCAAATGATCAGCATTCGTATTTTCAAAAATAGAGGTCGTATATTTATATTTACTCCTCCTCATTGACTTTCTTTCTCCATTTTGTCAGTCTACCGCAGCTGTGTTATAATATATCTTAAGAAAAGGAATATAAATACAAGTAATTCTCAGATATATTTAAATATTACATATCTACAAGGAAGGAATAAGGTTCTGTATGGAGTTGTTACTTTTAAATTTCCAAGAAAACTATACACCAAAAGTTGCCCGATTTTTTATTGAATTTAACTGATTATTCCTCTGATGTTAAACACTCAGTATTTGTTATGTACAAGCCAAACACAGACTCACAATGGTGTGAGCGCATTAACTTAGTTTCAAAGACAGTAAATCCCAGGAAGTTAATACGCCGGACTAAAAGCTAAGGGGGGACGAAATGAACAAGACTTTGATAAGTTACCCGTTGCAGCTGCAGTTTCCTTTCGCCCAACGGAAGCCGCGCAATGAAGGCGTACTACAAAAGGCAGCATAAATAAACAGTACAAGAGGGAGCAAAATGTTTAATAACTCAGCCGGACGATGTCGAGGTGGAAAATGCTTGGGCGGTAACTGCTGGACTTCAACGATGGCGATGGCAGTTTATGAGGTAATTCAAAGTCATATATCGCGGAACATGATAATAATGCGACCAAGCACCCATTAAACAGACAGACAGATTAATATATGGTAATGTTTATCTCTGATTTCTTCTAAAATGTATACAAATTTGTATTCATGGTCATTTAATGGTAAAATTTTGAATGTTTGCAATCTCTGTATTTTTTATTGACAGTTAATTCCCTATTTTTGGAAAACTATGCTAACTTTAAACTTCTAACTTCTGTTGACAACTAACTGATTTGAAATATTATAAATTTAATATTTAAATTTAATATCAATAAATAAAATACCGACATAACTAAACATTAATTACCTTAGAACGCAAACGGAAATATTTTATTCAATTGAATTTTGATAACCCCTTTGGGTATTAAAATTTTAAATATTATTTGGCAAGCACTAAGGATCAGTGGTTGATTGTTCAATACATATATTCTGTAAGTCATGAATAATGTTTTAGGCAAATAAAGTGTAGAAACAAAAACGATCTTAGCTATGAACCAAATGATTATAAAACTTGTGCATATAAGAAAAATGTCTAGATACCTAAATTATTTTTAAATGTTGCGATTATTATTGTTAATTTTTAATAGATTATTTGTGAAATTATAACTCATTCATTAGGTCCTATATATATTTATAATTTTAGCTAAATTGAAACAGTGAACAATGGGCTGTTGAATGTTGGGAAGCCGCAACACATTAATAAACAACCGAGGGTGCAGATATATATAGATATTTTCAATACTTCTTAGATTTTGCAGTGAAAACTGAGCTTGCATTTGCTGCATTGTATTATCTTCCTATACTCCAGCCATATCCCCCGTTCTTCGACTAATAACTCACCGTGGCAATGTCCGGGAGCTGGATGCGTGTCTGCAGTTTACAAGAAGTATAAGCAAATCAATTTATAAATAGAACAACGAGACGGGTGAACAACGGATTTTCATGCTTCCCTCTGCCGTTCTTCGTTTTTGCAACACAATTTAATTAGGCGACCACGCGACAGACGCAGGGACGCCGGCACAAAACCAACAACTTTGCTAGGAAGAGGCCGATGCAGAGGCGGTGCATTGAAAATAAACACTCGTACAGAAGTTGATTAAAGACAACAATTCGCATCTGTGTACTGGGGGGCAAGGCAATCGAAAATATTATTATTAACTATTTCGACTGGCGAAAACAACACAAACGCTCCAAAACGCGTACGACTATCTTAGCGACGGCGGAAACGGATGCGAACTCGAATGCGGAACCGGATGCTCGCGGAACTGCACACAACGACAGCCGATTTGACACTGACACGAGACGGTGCGAACGGCCGAGCAAGCGGCCGAGCTCCCAGCATCCGAGGCTGGTTCTCGGGACGTCGCGACGCATCGTCTGAGCACTTCGGCTGCGGCATGTTAAAAAGATAAACAAATGTTGCGGTTGGCCGTGATTTATGCTGGCTTACATCTGCTTTAAGACCCGCTCTGCCCAGCTAACAGCACATGTTAGCAGTCCTAACAGTCCCTGTTGCGTTCTGGGGGGAGTTGATTGCACTTTTAGTGCCTCGAACTAATGCAGCAGGGCGAATTTTATGATTGTCATGCTAGGGAAATGTGTGGGGAAAGTCAAAGATCGTGGAAACTGATGAAACAATTTGAGAACAGCAAATACCAGGAAAAGACTATGAAAAGTCATAAACTCTTAAAGCACAACACATGTACACATATAAATGAAAGATTGCACATTAAAATCATCCATATTTCATTGTGTTTTTAAATCAAAGAAACTTACAACTAAACAGCGTTTAAGTAAAGTAAAGCAGACGTTTAGAGCAACTTGGAGAATAAGCATAAAGAAACCCTTACATATATAAGAATTGGACCTATAAAGTTTATTAAGAACCAAGTATTTGAACTTAATGTACATTATTTTACATTTATTTAAAAGCAAGGCTTTTGACTTTAAGTTAAAGCAAAGAAGAAATATCTGGAAAGAATGTTCTTTAAATGGTAATCCGACAAGTAAAGGAATAAAAACTATATATTGAATTGATGATTTTATATAAATATATGAATTATTACTAAAAAGGACCATGAATTAAGGCCAAACAACATTTATACATTACTCTATAAATAACATTTAATTAAAAAATTAAAGAAATTATAAGTAGTTTGATAGAAAATAGCTTTACCCCCATAATACAATATTTATTTATTATACCCTTGCAGGGTATTATAATTACGGTCAGAAGTTTCCAACGCAGTGAAGGAGACGTTTCCGACCCTATAAAGTATATATATTCTTGATCAGCATCAATAGGGGAATCTTTCTAGATATGTCAGGAATAAATCGATTTTTTGGCCATTTTTGCAAAATTTTATAAGGGGTTACATCATTAAAATTTTTGATTTTGATAAAAAATTGCATTTTTAGAATTTTAGAATGAAGTATGCAGATTTATTAACTGTAGAAAATCTTGCACAGAACAGTTATCCGATTTAAAATTAATGCTTTTTTGGCCGAGTTATGATATTTTTAATTTAAAAAAAAAATCAAGAAGTTTTTTAATATAAAAAATCAGCTTTTATAATACAAAATAATAATTTTCTAAGTCAAGGAATCATTTCCGACCCCATAAACCATATATATTCTTGATCAGCATTAACAGGCGAATCTTTCTAGACATGTCCTGATGAAATCGATTTTTTGGTCATTTTTGCGAAATTTGATAAGGGGTTACATCATTAAAATTAGCAAAAATGGCCAAACATTTTGATTTCTTAAAATTTTAAATTTGGTATGTAGTTTTTTTAAATTAATGAAAACTAACACAAAGCTGCTTTCCGAATCGAAATTAATGCATTTTCGGCTTAGTTATGATATATTTTAATTGTTACCTGCAAGGGTATACAAACTTTGGCTGGCCAAAGTTAGCTTTCTTTCTTGTTTTATTAGAACAATTTTACTTTCAGGCAAAGGAGATCCTTTTTGATTACATTTCTGTTGATTAGCATTACATTCGCGAACAAGTATCTTTCAGATACATGTAGTTTTAAACTGTTTATAACATTATGTAAAACCAAGCCAACAGTTCTATAACAAAAGGGCTAAAGCTGTCTAACATTTCACCTGAAGACAGCATACACCTGAACAAATTACTTTACAGCCTTACCCCAATCCGTGTCCTGGTTTAACAGCTGTTATCCCCGTACATTTACCGTTATTTCCCCTGCAAGCAGTAAAGCTTCCGGCCAAAAGCTGGCCTTTGACTTTAGAAGTCCACCGTAGCTTTCATCCGCCTAGTTAACCAAAGCTGCGACGTATCGATGCTGGCTCCCTTTTGACTTTTGCCACTCGGCCCAACAGCTGACTGTCAAAAGTCGGCGTTCCCGCCCACACCCCGTCGTCAGCTGGCGGGCCAAACAGTAACTCTGTCGCTAGGCTTCCCGAGCGCTTCTGCAACATCGACGCGGGGTGCGTCACCCAGTGACGTCGACCCACGGCGCATGTAAAACAGTTACGCGCTAGGCCAGTGTGTGTGTGGAGTTGCGTTTCAGAGGCACTCCGGAGTCAAAACAATAGCTGAAAAAGTGCAGAGCCACGGAGTCCGGCCAGCGGAGCCTTGACCCGAGCCCGTGACGAGTGAAGTGTGCAGCTGGCGCAATAGGCCGCGCTATGAGCCCCACTGCGGGGCAGGTGACTCCGTGAAGTTATAGGTACCCGCAGGACTGCAGCAGGATCAGCGTTCAGTTCAATGGGTTCATGTCTTGGCAGCTGCGCTACCGCCACAGCTGTCGCCTCCAACTCCAACTCCACTACCCCCTCGAGCTCCTCGGCGTCCTCCTCTTCCACAGCCTCTTCCGCATCCTGCGTGACCAATATCTGCCGCTGGTAAGACCCATCTTCGCTGTGCGACCCAGCCAGTTAATTAAAATTTAATTTCGTTGACTTTGCGTTGCGGCGCGCATAAAAGTGTGCCACAAATCCAATAAGCGCAGACCGGTGCTGACTGAGCAATCGATATGGGTTTAGGAGGTGCGCTGGGTCGGGTGGGTGGTCACTTAGCACTGGCTCTGCGGCCAGTCCAAGCTGCATAGGCGAGCATAATGGCCCCCTTAACTGACTGCTGTCGACGCGGGTCAACATCCTGAAGGTGGTCGCTGTCCAACAATGCTCCATAGGTGGGCTTCTAGGCCCTAGTAGGTGGGAAGTTCAAGTAACCAATTTATCAAGGTCTAAACTGGCAACTCCACTAGTTTACTGTTGAAAATGTAAACAAAAATAATATAGGAAAGTGAGACAATTTTGGTTTATTTGTTTATTATTTTAACATAATTATATTCTAATTCATGCTGTTTAGGTAAACGATTCCAAGTTAAAAGCTATACTTTATAAGAAACATTTTATTAAGCTTTGCTTTCTGAAATAAATTGATAAGGGAATTGCTTAAATGATTTCGAGACTTCCCCATTATTTCCAATTATTTATAATTAAAATGTATATTTTTGTATTAAAAGCAAATAATGGCCTTTCCACCTTACCCTTCTATATTTTTCTATATTGTTATTTTATTTACAATTTTCTTACTTTCAGGCATCGCGGAAGGCCCGGGGCCTTGGCCAGGGAAAGTGTTAAGGCAGACAGACACGGCCAAGAGCTGATTTCGACTGCAAGCAGTCAACGCTGCCAGAATCACGGCCTTTTCTACCGCATTCTGAGGTCCCGACGTAGGCGGCATTGCCCTCAATTTCTGGACAAGTACTGGGAGCAGCAGCCCAGCTACGCCAAGCTGCAGAGTAACAGGTTGGTTGAGCCCCCAAAAACCGCATTAAGGGATCTTCTCACTCTTATCAACCCCAACAGCGCCATGCCAGACATTCAAATGCAGAACCTAGACGCCTGTAAGCTGCTCAATGCACAGGCCACGACCAGCAGGGAGACAGAGATGGGACACGGAACCTACCACCGCATGTCCACCTCACGGGCCAGCTCCTCGTTGGATCTCGAGTGGGAGCACGAGTACTCGCAACTGCGCCAGTACCAGCTCCAGCAGAAGGAGCCACCCCCAACTTCGCATAATCCGCGCTACGTCTCCCTCGAACAGCTGGCGACCGTAGCCACTATGGCGAGCATCCATGGGCGACAAGTGGCGCGACATGGGCGGATGGGCAGTCAGCGGCACGGCGGCTCATTCACGCGCACCTCCTTGTGTTCGTCGACGCAGAACTCCTGGTCGCACATCTCAACACCGGAGTCTCTGGAATGGGACGTGGACGAGGAGCGAGAGCAGCAGCGTCAGTTGCGTTTGGAGGACGACAATCTGGACGACGAGACCCTCAAACTGCTGTATGAGATCGAGCAGCTGAAGCATCATGTGCTGCAGGAAACTGGCGAAGGACTGAGCATGAGAGCGGTGGCTGTTGAGGAGCTGACCGAAGGCCTTCAATTCCGAGCCACTCACTTCGGGGGCGATGCTGAAGTGGAAGCCCGCTTGAGTTGATTGGCCGAAGGGAGAGGAGGGAGATGTACATAGGATTGTTCTAAGAGGTATTAAGAAGGTGTGCGGCGGGAGAAAAGAGTGCAAAATGTCCCATATACCAAGCTCGTTTGGCAAGTTTTGGATTCAAAACCAATTTGTTGTTTTAGAACTCTGTGAATGAAACTAGGAATTTTATAGAATCTATTATTTAAAATTGGAACAAATCAGTTTTTTAAGGTAATTGCAGCAACATTTAAGAAATTATTGTTTCTTACGATACGTATAAAAAGCATCCTTAGCCTTAGTTTGGGGGAAATCACATTTCTATTTATATTCAATTTATAGGCAATCTGCCTAAATTTGCTTACCTTTTTTATTCAAGATAAATAAACTTACCTTTGGCAGCCTACCTAAGATAATTAATATAGTATCTGAAAAATGTAAAACAAAGCACCTTACTTGATGTATATACATATGAACTTAATTAGTAAAAATTAAAAAAAAAAATAAACATATTTCATGTTTTTCATTTTAAAAATTTAACAGGCATTTGACTTTAGTGATCATCAATCTAACAGCAGGAAGTTAGATTCAGTGGCAACATAAGCATCATTTTCTATTTAAAAATGTGAATAAGTTAACTACTTATGACTTTATAGCTATGGCATAGAGAAGTCACCATTCATAGTATTAAAAAGGAAGAGCAATTCAACGTTCTTTCCAGAGTTATCAGGTGTTATTATTATTTCTCTTTAGACCAATGAATTCCGTTCCGAATTTTAATGAAAGACATTCAGAAAGGGTATTTGTAGATAGATATATTATATCTCTCCCAAAACTCTCTCTAAAAAGTTAGCTTCTTTTTAAAGTAAAATCGGTTGAATTTCAGGAACACATGGGACATTTGAAGTCTCATTTATTTACTTAAATAAGTAACTAAAGAAACAATTGTAAACATTTAAAAGATTTAAGATTGATTGCGAGTTTTTCTAGTTAAGTAAGAAACATTCTAAACTATATAATTTTAGCTTTGACGAGCCTGAGCCCGTAGCTATTTGGCAGTTGATTGGTTTCCTCTCTAGCCGAGTTTTCCCTTGAGCTTCTCCCAGAACGAGGGCTCCGCGGTGGCTTCCACCTCCTCTTGCTGTTGGAGATTAACCATTTAGTGAAGGTTTTTGTTTTATCTTAAATGGAAAACTTACCTTTGCCGGCTGCTCTTGAAGCTGACCCCTAGTGTTGGCCCTGTTTCCTTGTGTCGGTCCAAAATGATCTCCGCTTAGGTCTTCGACTTGAACCTGTTGCTGCCCAAGGTCTTCCGATTGCTGCTGCGAGTCCCAGTCAGAGTCTACTACCTGTTGCTGTTGGCCAAGATCCTCCAGGTTTGCGTTCCAGCCAAGCTCCTCCTGCTGCTGTTGACCGAGATCCTCTACCTGCTGCGATGGCTCATCTCCCGAAGCCCGACTCCATTTTCCCAGAGACGCGCTGGCACTAGCCGAGGATCCAGTTGGACCACCGCTGGCCGACGCCGATGCTGTGCCCACGGGAACATTGAAGGTATAGTCCTGCCGGCGGTACTCGTATCCGCCTGAAGGTCCACCACGGCTGTAGGGCAAGGGAGGAGTAGGCGTGCTCACATAGGGGGATGGGCGAGGGGGCTGGGGACGTGGTAGTGGCGGTGCTTTTGTCTCGCCCTCCAATCCTGGCTCATCGCCTTCGTCGTAGTTCTCCTCGTACGTATGCGGCGGCTGATCTCCACGATCCTTTGAGAAGATTGGCTTGTAGTGGGCGGTGGCATTGGTGCTGCCCGGATCCACCACATAGCCGCCGTCAGCACTGCCGCCCGAGGGCAGGTCGATAAGGCCTTGGCTCAGCAGGAACAGGGTGCGGCGCCAAACGACCAGCTCTTGGCCGAACTTGCCGTAGCGACTCTGCAGGCGTCCCAGTGTCCACTGGTGACGCTTTTCCCAGTTCTGAGCCTCGGCGGCAGCCATGAGTTGACGGTGATTGATATAGGCCAGGTGCCGCAGCTCACCCTCGCGGAATTTCTGTAGATCGCTCTGGGTCATACCGTAGTAGCGTGCCACCAGGTTGATTCGCTCGAGCTCCTGCTTCTGCCACTCCTTGAGCTGCTGCACCGAGATTTCGTACTTCTGGGCGAAGTCCTGCAACAACTGTCCATCCTGACTCTGCCAACTCCTGAGCTGAGTTTGAGTCATGTTCTGTGTGCCAATGAATTCGTACAGGCGGTCGCGTTCCCGCTGCTGCCAGGAGGTCAGGTTGTTCAGGCGGCGGACCTCCAACAACTGTTCGCGCACCATGTTTCCGACAAAAATGCGCTGCACCGGCGCCAATTGGACAAGGCCAACCTGGTAAAGCTGGGCCAGCTGTGTTTGGAAGGCCGTATCCTGCGAGATGAACTCGAGCAGTTCCTTCTCGGTGATCACCACGCCGGTGGCCACCTCACGCAATCGCTTTCTTTCCTGATCCTGCCATTTACTGGCCTGCCTTCCAGTGTCTACGAAAAGACCCAAATTAGAGAAGCGTCGCAGCTGCTCCTGAATGAACAGGTGCAACTCCTCGACGGTAATGCGGTAGTGTGCGGCACGGGCCTCGCTGTCACTGAACAAAAGCTGCTCAAGACCCTGGCGACCAATGCTCGGGTTGTTCAAAACCGCTTTGTAGATCTGCTCCAATTCAATGGTCTGCCAAGAGAGACCGAAGCCTTGGTCGATCCTACGCTGCGCCAACAGCCGATTAAGCTCATCCGTGTACCAGGCCTTCAGTTCTTCGATGGTCACATGGTACTGCACGACAGCGTCTTGCAAGTGCCGATGGTCGTTGTTCAGGCGGAGCTTCAACTCATCGATGGTCCACTTCTGCTGCTTTCTCTGTTGCTGAACTATCAGATCCTCGATATGTAATCTTTCCTTAGATTGCCATTCCGTCGATACTAGGCCCTCTTTTTGGGCGGTCTGGTCCAGCCATAGGTGGATGTCTTCGATGGTCACATGATATTGACGAGCGATTTCCTCGAAGATCGGCTTGTTACGGATCAAGTAGCTCTCGAACTCTACCTTGGTCAGGGGACGGCGTTGGGCAATAGTACGCAGACGCGTCACCAGATCTTGCTGCCAAACAGTCGCAGGCTTCTCATCCCAGATGTTGACAATTTCCTCATACTTTACGTTGCCTTGTGGGCGGTCGATCACACCGATGACCGAGAGGCGAGCCGCTTCCTTTTGAACCTGTAAGGCAAGGGATAAACATTAAAAAACTATTTCTAAAATCAATTCAAATTATACTTGGTTTACAATTACCGACTTGGCTTGACAACAAAGAGACAACAAGGTTCAAAACTTACCCATTTCTCCACCTGCTCCACAGTCACATGGTAGTCGGAGGCGATGCTGTCCAGGCGCTGCTTGTCACGCTTAAGGAAGTCCACAAACTCCTGATAGCTGGCCCCGTTGCGCTGCTGCTGCAGCCAGTCGTTGAATCCGTTGCTGATCTTCTGCTGCCATTGAGTCTGCTGCTCGAACTGGACCAGGCCAGAGCTCTGCAGGCGCCTCAGTTCTTCACGTAACCAATTCTCAACCTGATCGATGCCCACGTGGTGCGTCTGCGAAAGACTCTCTAGACGGGCATGGTCCTGGGTAAGTTCGCGCTCCACTTGTTCGTATGGCAGCTCCTGCTGCTTTTTCAAAAGGAGCTCGATTAGGCGCTGCTGTTCCTCCACCTGCCACTTGGAAAGGTTCTCTACCTTGGCCTGACCGGTGGACCGCAGGCTAATAAGTTGCTGGCGCAGCCACTCTTCAATCTCGGCCACGTTGACCGAGTACTGAGTGGCCAGTTTCTGCAGTCGATCGCGCTCTTGATTCAATTCCATCTCAAACTCGACAAAAGTAAGGTGGTTTTGCTGTTTAACCAAGTTTTGCAGACGTTCCAACTCAGACACTTGCCAGGCGCTGAGGCTCTTTAGAGACTCCTCTGTGCTGCCCCTCAGACGTTTCAGCTCAGCAATCATCCATTCCTCGATCTGTTCCACGTTCAAGCGATACTGATCGGCCAGCTGGTTGAGATGTGCGCGATCTGCCAGGAGCTTTTGCTCGTACTCCGCCGTAGACAGCCCGTTCTTGTACTCCGCAATCAGACTCTTGATGTAGTCGCGCTCCACTATCTGCCAAGTCTGCAGTTGCTCGATCTCGAACTGGCCCTTCTTGCGCAAGTCCTCGATGACCTGATTTACATAATTCTCCACCTCCACAACACTCACGTGGTGCTGGCCGGCAAGCCTTATCAGGAAGCGACGATCGTTGTGTACCTTAAATTCAAAAGAGATAATCTCAATACTTTTATTCTTAAATATATGTATTTTAGTACCCACCTTGGCCTGGAACTGCTCCAGGGTGATGTTGGAATGCTGCTGAAGCAGTGATAGGATTCGCTGCTGTTCGGTACGTTGCCAGGCGGTCAGTTGCTCGATGTTAAGCTTTCCCTGCTGCTTCAAGCGCTCAATCTCAGTCTGGAGCCAGCGCTCTATCTCCTCGACGGAGGTGTGGTATTGGAAGGCCATGGTCTGCATGTGCTCGCGATCCTTCTCCAGTTCGGCCTTTAAGTCTTCGGCACTCCATTGCTTGTTCTGCTTGATGAGGGCCTCCAGACGCTCCCGTTCAGCCAGCTGCCAGGAGGTGAGGTTGTCGATCTGCAGCTGGCCCTCGTCACGCATGCGCGCCAGCTCTTGCTTCATCCAACTCTCGATTTCCTCCACCTGGACGCTGTACTGGCGGGCGAGGCGCTCCAGAAGCTCACGATCTTGACGAAGACGGGCTTCCAGCTGTTCGGTGGACTTGTACTGCTGCTGTGCCAGGTTCTTAAGATGCAGGCGCTCAACCTCCTGCCAGTTGGTCAGTTTCTCGCTGGGCTTCAACAGACCCATGCCAATGAAACGCTGCTCCTCCTTCTTGACAAACGTTTCGATCTCCTCGATCTGCACGTTGTGCTGCATAGCCAGGCTCTGGAGTTGGGCGCGATCCTTGAGCAGCCACTTGTGGAACTCCTCGACGGTGAAGTCACGATCCTGCACCATGTTGGTGAGATTACCGCGCCACTCGAGCTGCCAGTTCTTCAGCTTTTGCATCTCAATTAGACCCTGGTCCTGTAACTTCTGAATTTGCTGCTTGATCCATTGCTCGATCTCCTCCACGCGCACCTGGTGCTGTTGGGCCAGGCTGTAGAGATGCGTCTGGTCCTTGCCGACCTTGGCCTCGATCTCCTCGATGGACAAGTTATTTTTGTTAATTAGATCCAGCAGGCGCTGACGCTCGATTTTCTGCCAATTGTTCAGCTGGGTTTCCATTCTCAACTGACCCTCGCGCTGGAGGCGATCGCCCTCCGACTTAATCCATTGCTCGATTTCGGACACCTTGACGTTATAGGTACCGGACAGGTCCTGCAAGCGGGCCCGATCAGCCAGCAACTTACGCTCCAATTCCTCGAGCGAGTACTTGTTTTGCTGCACCAGCAAGGAGATTTGAGCGCGCTCGGTCTGCTGCCAGTCCTTCAAGGACTCCGCCTTGACAAGGCCCTCGCTCTGCAGCCGCAGTAGCTCTTGCTTCAGCCAGTCCTGGATATCCTCGACGCGGATTTTGTACTTGTCGGCCAGCTTGAAGAAGTGATCTTGGTCGTTCTTTATTTTGACCTCCAGCTGGTCTACGGTCAGCGAGTTCTGTTGCACGATAGCCTGCAGGCGCTCTCGCTCCTTCTGCTGCCACAAAACCAGCTCCTGTTCAACCTCCTTGAGAAGACCCTCCGACTGGAACTTCTTAAGCTCGCTCTTGATCCACTGCTCTATCTCTTCCACCTTCACCTTGTACATGCGCGCCATCTGCTCCAGGCGGCTGCGATCGTTGATAATGGAGTTCTGGAACTCCTCAATGGTCAGCTGGTTCTGGCCCACGATGTCGCGAAGGTTGGTGCTCACGCTGACCTGCCAGTCCTTAATGTGACCCTCCAGCTGCTTCTGACCATTCACCTGCAGGCGCTGCAGCTCCTCGTGCTGCCATTTCTCCAGCTCCTCCACGCTGACTCGGTATTTGGTGGCCAGGTTCTGAAGGTAAGAGCGATCTTGGTTTATCTGCTGCTGCAGTTCCCCCACAGAGCCGCGATGCTGACGCAGGATGCTCTCCAGGCGAGAACGCTCCGAGCTCTGCCAGGCGGTAATTTTCGACACCTGTTCGTTTTGGTCCTTGATCAGGTCTCCGATTCGAGCCACCTCCCCGCGCAACCACTGAGTCTGGCTTTGCATATCGCCCTGATACTTAATTGAGAGGTCCTTCAGTCGCTGCTGGTCGGTCCTAATAGAGTTTTGCAGAGCGGCGATCGTAGCGTTGTGCTGCCGAATCAGCTCTTCCAGGCGCTGTTGCTCCTTGGTATTATCCTCGGTCAGGGAACTGGAGGAGGGGTAGTTGTATGTGCTCTGAGATGGCACAATTGGGACCTGCGGCGCCAACGACTGGTTCACCTGGTTGAAGTGGATGTGCATGCGCTGCAGCTCCTCCCGCTGCCACTGCTGAAGCTGATCCTTGCTGATGCCGTGTTGCTGAGCCGCTTGGGCTAACTTACGATCGTTTTCGGTCTGCCAGCGCTGGATGTCTTGAGCCGAAAACCCATTCTGGTGGATGAGCCAATCCAGGCGACTGCGTTCTTGTCTCTGCCATGCACTGGCGTCCTGAACCTGTGATTGGTATTGACCCATCAAAGCCTGGAACCGGGCCAGCTCACGGCGGTGGAACTCTTCGAGCATAGGCAGAGTGATCTTGTAACGCTCGACAACTCCCAGCAGGCGATCCTCCTGCTGACGCTGCCAGTCCTCAAGTCGTTGGGGCGTAGTTAGGTACCAGAAAAGGCGTTCACGCTCCTCGCGCTTCCACTGCTCATCCCTCGGCACCGCTGTCTGCCCAAAGGGCACCTGCTGATCGAACACCAACTTCCCGTCTTGCCAGCGCTGCTGCGACTCGGAGCCATCTACTGAGCTAGTTCCATCCGGATGTGTTGTAGTCGTCTTATTAAAGCTTCGAATGAATAGTGTGGAGCTGGCTCCGGGCGACGAGGAGCTGATCTGGCCAAAGAAACTGGGACTGGACATGGGCGAGCTATATGATCTGCTGTCTGCCTGCCGGCCTATATTTACAACTGAGTTGTAGCCGACCACGGATGGCTCCTGGTTCTCCCGGACCCAGTCGCGGATGGTTTTCTTTTTCGTGATGGTCGTCGTAGTGCTGCCAAGAGGAATTGATGTCTGGCCCTGTCCAAGGAATCCCTGGATTAATTGGGTCGAGCCACCGTAGCCGGACAACTTGGTGGCCTCTGTGCAGTTACGGTGCACAACATAGGTCTTTCCATCGATTACCTTTACTTCGGCGGGATAGGCGTAGTTTTTGACCTCGTCGAAACCACTCAAGTCCACTGGCTGGAAGGGACCCAGGTCCACAGCCTGCTGTAGGCTGGCACTCTCCCCTCCAGCGAAACGCTCCAGCAGCTCGGCCGCCTTTGCTTCAAAGAAGTTCGGCTGTCGAATGGTGTTGTAACTGGTTATGCCCTGGCGCATGTCTGCCACCAACTGCTGGCTGATCTCCGAGGTGACAGCATCTAGCTGGCTTCCGCTCTTTCCGCTAATTTTCAAAATATCAGCTGGAAAGGAAAGATGGGTTACAATTTGGAAAAATGGTCCAAAGGAATTGTTGTTCGGTTGTAAAATTCAGTAAACATACACTGAAAACTTTGTGTGTACAATTATATTGTAAAAATAGTTGCTATTTTTAATTATAATTTTTAAGAACTTTATACAAAGGTTTATAAGGATTTTTCTTATGTCCAAAGATATATTTAAACGAATATTTAAATTGTAATATAGTAAGCAACATGTTAATCCCGAAAAGGTGCTAGAATTTGAATTGAATAATTAAGAATCCAAACGTTTGCACAAAATGTTTTTCTTTAATGCTAAAAATATATTTTCCAATTCTCAAAGCTACTCACGATTCCAAGTGGATGCATAGCCAAAGATAGACGATCCCTGAGAAAGGGAGTTAAATTTCTGCTTCAGTTGATTAGCCAGTTCGCGGACCTCGTTGAAGTGCGAGTAGCCCCATTCGTTGATATGCGGCACTGCCGAGGTTTGTCCACTGCCGTAAGATGAAGATGAACTGGAGCTGGAGCTGTAGCTGGACCTCTGATAGCCACCGCCATAGCCCTGGCAGCTGGCGACCGCCAATAGCAGGGCGCACACTCCCAGAGCCTTCATGCCGCAATATCTGAGGAGCAAACAGAAACTGTGTCATTCATAAATAGTAAATACTAGAGTAGGAAAAAATTCTTCGCAGAAAACTGAAATTATTTTTTGTGCCCAAGTACGAGAATTTTTGGTGCTGATAACTGGCGATGTTGAATCTAGTTCAGGCTGTATCAGGGGATTATCGCACCAGCTCCGGACTATGGGTCGTCAAAGGTTAATCAAGAGATAATGCGCATACTACCCGGTCCAGCCCATGACAAAACGACTTTAATTTGAGGCTCACTGTTCAATTTTGGTCTTATTTGTTTCTTTTTTTGTCAACCATTAACCTTAGGTGACCCCGAATTCCCTTTCCATCCGGTGTCTGTTGATAAGTCTCATGGACTTGGCGACGTGTAATTTTCTGGGGCCCGACCCTCAGTAAGATCACACATTTCCTTTGGCTCTCAAATTCTAAAAAGTCAACACCTTTTGGTACATGAGTTACACGAGTTCTCCCAATTTAGTATTCTTTATTTCTGGAACACATTTGTGTGGCCACTGCAGGCTGTTGCAGGTTATTTATAAATATTTTCCCAAGTCATTTCGGTTTGTTCTTGACACATAATTATCAAAGAACCGAACTATTATAATGACTTACACCGTTATTCACTTGTCACTATTCACGAGGAATTTCGAATCTTGTATTTTGCAGGCCAGTTGTAATTAGATTTGGCTCAGGACACTTCACTCACTACGAATGTCGATGTATTTCGAAGGAAGAAAAACCGTTGCGCCTCGTGGCGCTGCCGAACAGCAACTGACAGGCGATCGCTCAGCACGAAGCTTTTATGAGGAGATCGTACAGAGCAAGATCAACTGCTGGGGAGAGACTCACAATGTTCATGCGGTGAATATGCGAGTATTCTGAATATAAATTGAAATGAACGAATCTAAGACATTCGATTCGTTAGAATTATATACTCGAAGCAGCATTTCAGGAAACTGGGCATCGCATAAACACACTGAAGAAGAGTCGTTATCACTACTGGGACAGCCGAGCAGCAGATCATAAATGGGAATTGCCAAAAAATAGAATATCGGCGGAGATCAATGGCTACGTCATGACCCACAGACACCGGCTTTGGGCTGATAACCAGATTTCTCAATGACCTCATAGTATCCGCAGGTGATTCACAAGCCGGTCACCGGATCTCCGATCCCCTATGATCTCGGTTCCACTCAGATCAAAATAATAAACAATTGCGTGATCTCATAAGCTACAGTGATAAATAGCGCCTTGTGTTACACGTTTGAATGTAGGAGGACGCTGCATTCGCTAGGGGGTGTTTGGGTACTTGCTTTCTTGCTGTGACTCAAGTCATTTTTGGTAAGAAATATGCAAATGACGTGACCTTAAGCTCTTGGCATTTCGATATTCTAAGAAATTGAAGCTTTATTTTTTGAACTATTTCGGGTGCTAGGCTAATTAGCAGTCGACCGCAAGATGACTATGCAAAATATCTAAACTCCATTCTCCGCCATGGAAATCCCCGTGCCCAGAACTCAAGTTTTTCAAGAGCCTCTCCGCCAAACTCTCACCATTATGCTTGAGGGCAACATTTTGGAAGAATAATTATTTTCGCCAAAGGGTTGAAGGTTCACAATTGTTCAAGAAATGTCAAGGCATTTGAATTTATGAGCTATTTCCGGTTCCTAGCTAATTAGTTTGAATCAGAGAGAGAGAGAGAGGAAGAGAGGAGCGATGCACTAAGTAAAGTGTATTTGGGTACATCGATCACTTGCTCCGCTTTCGATCGATGAGCGAACATTTACGTCTAACGTGTGTGATCACATCATCCCATACAATTTAATGAATGAAAAAAACTACGTTTTTGGATCAGGTTGTTTTATTACGCTAACGTTCCAATCAAAGTTTCAAACCTTTATCAAATTTAAACAGCTTTTATCGATATTTTCCAACGGTTTCGATGTATCGCCTCTTTGTAAACATCGATAGCACCACTAATACGTGGTTTTTGGTGATTTTTAGCATGGCAGGAAAAATAAATTGGCAAAAATAAGTAGCCCACAGGTTGTCAGCGCTTAATTCCGCCGTACCATGTGTACCTGACGTCCGAAGTTTATAAAAATCGCGTTTACCTGACACTGGCAGAAGCCACGTCGGCATGGGGGGCCCGAATATCAAGGAGCAGCAGCAAGAGGAGCATCCACAGCCAGTGAGGGCTGCGAGGCAGACCAATCCTTTCCGCCTGGTCCTGTTCTTCATTGCCGGCAGCTTGGCGGCCATCACCTTGCATGCCCTGACTTCCTCGAATCTGGGCTTGAGACTGCGCCAGCTGCACCACCTGCCATCCGCCCACTACTTGCAAACGCGCGACGAGTTCGCCCTATACTCCGTGGAAGAACTTGATGCCTTCAAGGAGTTTTACGATAAGAGCGTCAGCGACAGCGTCGGTGCCACCTTCACGGAGGCGGAGCAGACGAACATCAATGAGGCGTTGGGAGCTCTTCGACTGGCCCAGGACATGTACCTGGCGGGCAAGGATGACAAGGCGGCCCGCCTGTTTGAGCACGCGCTGGCTCTGGCTCCCCGCCATCCCGAGGTTCTTCTACGCTACGGAGAATTCCTTGAGCACAATCAGCGCAACATTGTTTTGGCGGATCAGTTCTACTTCCAAGCCCTAACCATCAATCCGAGCAACACCGAGGCACTGGCGAATCGGCAGCGCACGGCGGACGTAGTCCAGACGCTCGACGAACGTCGACTAGAGTCACTGGACTTTAAGCGAGACGCCCTTTCCGCCATTCACGAGTCCAGCGCTGCCCTGAGGAGGGCCAAAAAAGAAGCTTACTTCCAGCATATCTATCACTCAGTGGGCATCGAGGGTAACACCATGACGCTGGCCCAAACCCGATCCATTCTCGAGACGCGAATGGCTGTCGATGGCAAGTCCATCGATGAGCATAATGAGATTCTTGGCATGGATCTGGCCATGAAGTACATCAATGCCAGCCTGGTTCAAAAGTAAGTTTGTCTATAATTATAAAGATTCAATGAATGATTTTTGGCATTTCTTTAAGGATGGAAATCACCATCAAGGATATCCTCGAGCTACATCGCCGAGTTCTGGGACATGTGGACCCCATTGAAGGCGGAGAATTCCGGCGTAACCAGGTGTATGTCGGGGGACATGTGCCCCCAGGTCCGGGAGATTTGGCAATTCTTATGCAGCGTTTCGAGCGCTGGCTGAACTCGGAACATAGCAGCAGTTTACATCCCGTCAAGTAAGTGTGGCAAAAGGGACCCCCAAACAAAGGGTAACAAATTTGTTTTCTCTTCAAAGCTATGCTGCTTTAGCCCACTACAAACTCGTCCACATACATCCCTTCATTGATGGCAATGGACGCACCTCGCGTCTGTTGATGAACACGCTTCTGATGCGAGCTGGCTACCCGCCCGTCATAATTCCGAAGCAGCAACGCAGCAAGTACTACCATTTCCTCAAGCTGGCCAACGAGGGCGACATTCGGCCCTTTGTGCGCTTTATAGCTGACTGCACGGAAAAGACCTTGGATCTGTACTTGTGGGCCACCAGCGACCTACCCCAGCAGATACCCATGCTGATCCAGACGGAGACCGAAGCCGGCGAGCGCCTGGCCCAGCTACAAAGTCCCCACTTATCGCAAAGCGCACAAATGCCAGAATTCTACGAGTCCGGATCTGGATCTATTCCCTGACCCCTTAGCAAATTGGTATATTTATTTTCTTTCGTTCTCTATTATTTAAAATTAGCAAACAATTTATCTGTTGTGTACGTGTAGTTTGTTCAGCGGAACAACATTAATGACAATTGCAGACTGTGATCTTATCTAGACTTAAGTACGTAACCAAAATTTGTACATGTAAAACTATCGCTTGAAATACAGCGTGTAAACAATGCACAAACTAATCAAAGTGTTCTAATTGGGAGCCTTTCTTATGAAATTGGTATGTACGTATAACAAATATATATACTATACTAATGAAAAGCTGATTTTTATAGACTTGCAGGATATATTTTTTGATCAGCATAGAAACGATAGGTAAATGAATAATAAAAAAGTCATATCCCATTCATTCTTGTAGCATTACTCCCTTCATTATCCATTCCAAGCATACTAAAATATATATAAAGTTTTTATTAATCATTGCTATATAATACGTGCAACAATGTCTGTGGAGTTTGGAGTATTTTAAGCTTACGGCGTTTTTGAATATTAAGTACAAACTATAAAAGGCTGATCCTGAGCCTTATTTCAATGAAGCTGGAATGTTTAAATGTTCAGGTTTCACCTGTCAGTAATTATGTAGCACCTTTTTTAATAAAAGGTGCATTAATATCATTTAAACGTACAACGATAACAAGGTAATCTTTATGAACTCTTGTGAATTCTTGTGATTGCATCACTACAACTTGGCGCGCTTCAGGTAATCCTTGTAGGTAACATCCCGCCACCAATGGGGGCGTTCGTAGACACCCGGGGTCGACACAATTGTACGCTGCAGATGCTGGTAAACCTGCAGGGAATACAGTGAAGCATTCAGATATATTAGCTAGTGTAACACATAGTTGTCAGAGTCTTCCAGTACATACATTGCCATCGCTCATGCCGAGGGGCGAGTTTAGAATAAAATCAGTGGGAGCAATTGCGTCCACCAGAGCAATGGCCTCATTCTTGAGGACAGACAGCAAACCCAAGATTCCCTGCTCATACAATGCCAGATGAGAATTGTCACGGAAGTAGCCGCCCTGGTAGAAAATGGCCGAGTACCTGGTGACCAGATGCGCTCCGTAGAACGAGAGCACTTGCTGCAGCACCTCCTTTTCGGCCGAGGCGGGCAAGTTGCTCACAAACTTATGGAACATATAATAAATGGTTCGCTAAAGATATAAATTTTAAAAATAATTTGAGTACAAGTACATTCTGAGCTGGCAAACAACTCACCTCGCCATAGATTATAGACAGCTTTTGGGCCGCAAACACCTGTATGTTGTTGCGCGTTTCGAAGGCATCCTTGCCCTCGCGTTGTTGTTGCTCGACTCGCTTTACAGTGTTATCCAGTTGCCAAGCGGTAAGCCAGTTGAGCGCCTTTAGAAGATCTGCAAAGCAAAGTGGTTTCATTAGGAGGTTCATGTGCTCAAGTTTTTTTTGTCTAGAAAACTCACTGTTGGGATCCAAGACCTCAGCTGGCGTACGCTCTTGGCCCTTGCTCTGCAGCAGGGCATCCATATTTTGCAGGAAGGACACCGTTTCCAAAGGTGAGACAGCGACAAAGTCGGCGTTGTTGCGACGCAAGCTGATGAGCCAGTTGGAGGCCTGCTGGATAAGTGTGTTGTTCTCACCCTCGTAGGTGCAATTGGCATCGTTGTCGTTTCGCAGATCACCCAAGCCCGAAGACCTCAAGTATCCATGTCCACCGCATGCCTCCCGACACTCTTGAATGCCATCCCTGGCCGCCCAGGTGGCCACTGGCTTGAGGGCCGACGAGATGGCGTGGATTTCCATGCCCGTCTTCGAAGTGTCCTCGCCAGTGAAACCCTTCATGGTCATATCGACATTCTCCTTGCCGATCCAAAGCGTAGCCACACGCATAGCAATCGCTGTGGCCAAGTGCGGAATGAGACGGTACTGCTGCGACTGATACTCAATCACTGGCCACTCCGCCGGGGAGTTTGTAGGCCCAAACTGCCGCCGGCTCGCTCCGTAGCGAGTGGCAATAGTCACCGCCTTGCTCAGGGCCACGTACGTGATCGCTGTGATGTTGACGCGTCCTGCGGAGAGGGCGCCCAGCGAGGCACCCAGTCGCTTGCGCTCGTCCTTAATCTGGCTGATGTAGTTTCCCTGTTCGTCGATGTCGCCGGTCTTGGAGAGCAGATTGGCCTTGGGAATACGGTATTGGTTGAACATCACAAAACTGCAATTAAGACTTTCAAGTTGAAATGGTTGTCCCCATGAGAGCAGCAGGAGAAGACTTGCCCGTTGTCGATGCCATTGAGACCGATCTTCTCGCCCATATCGCCCACGGTTACGCCGGGGAAGGGTAACAGAGTACGTTCGTCACGGATGGGCACCAGGAAAGCCTATGAAAAAATAATTTAAGATTGAAATCCGAAGAAATTTTAACTTGAATACTGATTTAAAACAATCTTACCTGCAATCCCTGGTGCTTGTCATCCGGCACATACAGCTGTGCATACACAATCGCATGGGTGCAGGTCTTGCCCAGGTTGCCCACCCAGCACTTGGCCGCCTCAAAGTCCGGCGTGTGGATGATAAACTCCTGCCTCTTCAGGTCGTAAGTGGCTCGGGTTCGCATGCCAAGCGCATTTGTGCCGTGCGAGATCTCGGTGAGGGCGTAGGCACCCAAGATACGATTGTCGGCGATCTTGGCCACATACTTGCCCAGGCGACCGGATCCGTTTGAGACCAGAGTGCTGGGGAACATGCCCGTGGACAGGCCGAACTTCACAGATGTGCTGAAGTCATAGCTGAAGATGGCCTGGCCAAAGGCCAGCAGCAGGTGCGGTGTTCCCAGGTACTGAAAGTGCGAAAGTTGATAACTTTCATCTTTAACTGGCCTTTTGGACGGGTTCCACTCACCTCGTTAACGCCATAGAACTGCTGCTCCCAGAGCAGGTGTTGCCTCTTGTTGGCCAGCTCTCGGGTGCGCTCCAAGCCTGGAGCCTCGGGCTCTCGCTGGAAGTCCGGGTGGCGTTCCATCCACTGCCACACCTTGTGCTGCACAGGGAGGGGAGTGTGTAATCAGGTTAGTTACTCAAGGCGCAGATAAGCAGGGTGGTGCGATAAGATGGGGCCGGCAGGGTGCAGCGACCACTTTACAATGAAGTTTGTACTTCGACCCCATCGACGCGGCAACCCAATATAATTACCTTAAGGCGGATGTGCTCCTCCCCCTCGAGCAGCACGTTCATGCGCTTGTAACAGAAGCTCGCCCGTTGACGGTACGTGTCCAAAGGTCCACCGCGGAACTCCGGAAAGATCCGCTTGTCCTCGAGGATATTGGCTGGGGGCTGTTCATCCTTGCGGCCGCTGTAATAATCGCCCAGGGAGGTCAGTAACTGATTCAGGTTGCTCTGGCCACCATCGCCCCCTGCGTTGTCTGCGCTCGCCATTACACTAAATGCGTGTTCGCTGGTGGAGCTCGAGGGCGCGGGGGCAGGTACTTACTTTGTGCTCAATGCAACCATGTCTAAATACAATTCTGCGACTGGGAACGGGTCTGATGTGGACTTTTCAAACGCCAGGCGCGAACTGCCCGAAAGTCCAGGCACTAGTAACTATTATTGACCGAATTGGCCGGCAATGACCAATAGCCCGGCGATAAGCCTAGCCAGCTTATCCGCACTTCATGATCGACCGCGACTCCCCTTCTGGAGGATTACATCCGCCCACCGATAAGATAGGCCCATTTACTGAAGTGGAGGCGAAATTCAAAAAACTGGCCGAGGGCCATCAGCTCGATTAGTTGGAAATTTCACTCTATTTTTACGGATCTCATAAATTTCATTTCCTATCACATAAAATAAAAACAAAAGCAAATCTAGTAAACATTTGGCTCGTACCACACAAATCACGGAGGGGAACTTGGATGAAATTGACCAGGGCTGAATAGTCGCCTCAGCGGGTTTATCGGCGCTGTGCGTTATCAACATTTAAATTGGTTGCTTGTCGTGTTGGTTTGCTATTGTTGCAGGTTTTGTTGTAAGCCTTCAGATCCATTCCTCCAGGATTCCTTCCAGGAATCAAAATCAGCCAGTTAGAGCTGAGGAGCAATGAAATTAAGTAAGGATAGTGGGTTTTCAGCGAGAAACTCCACAGAGATGGGAGGAAATCTCCGAGAGGTCAAGGGAGGTACCTTACCTCGTAAGATCTGCAACCAAAAACTGAGTAGCTCCGTTTCCAATATAAACACATATACTAATTAATCTTACTGGTTTTATTTGATTGCGTTCTTATTACAACTTACACACTTAGTCAACATGCAATGTTCTCTATTTTCGTTATTGGCTTCTTGTATTGACGTCCACTTGTCACGTTATTGATTATCATGTATCTTATAAATAGTTTACAACGATTTTGCTTATTTAGCAAATTTTTGAGTTTCAACTAAATGTTCTCGATTTCCAAAGGCTAAACTAGTTAGGTAACGGGTAGTCATTGATAGATATATTTATGCAATTCCTATTATATTAGCGTTCATCTAGTTTAAAAATTTTAAAAGCTAAGTTATGTATATAAAATTAAAATTTGTTTAAATAAATGTATGTATAATGTAAAATGGACTAATTGACGGTTTAAAGTAAGGTTTAAAATTATCCCCGCCTAGATATATGTAAGTGCTGACATTACCGAATGAATTGCACTAGTTTTCAAGCTTCCAAGGATATACATAAATATGTGCATACCTCTTTGAAAGCATATTTTTTCATATTAAAACCTCTTTGAGATATTCCTAAGACGATTTTCGGATAAAAAGAAAAAACCCTTTTTGAAATCAGAAGATTTGATTGAATTTGGGAATTAATAAATAGGAAAAAATTAACTTGATATTGAAAAATTTAACCTAAAAGGGAAATTATTTAAAAAAACAAGAAAGAAAGCTAACTTTGGCCAGCCAAAGTTTGTATACCCTTGCAGGTAACAATTAAAATATATCATAACTATGCCAAAAATGCATTAATTTCGATTCGGAAAGCAGTTTTGTGTTAGTTTTCAAATTTAAAATTTTAAGAAATCAAAATTTTTGGGCATTTTTGCTAATTTTAATGATGTAACCGCTTATTAAATTTCGCAAAAATGGCAAAAAAATCGATTTCTTCCGGACATGTCTAGAAAGATTCGCCTGTTAATGCTGATCAAGAATATATATGGTTTATGGGGTCGGAAATGATTCCTTGACTTAGAAAAATATTATTTTGTATTATAAAATCTGATTTTTTATATTAAAAAACTTCTTGATTTTTTTAAAATAAAAATATCATAACTCGGCCAAAAGAGCATTAATTTTAAATCGGAAAACTGTACGGTGCAAGATTTTCTACAGTTAATAAATCTGCATACTTCATTTAAAAATTTTGAAAATTCAATTTTTTATCAAAATCAAAAATTTTAATGATGTAACCCCTTATAATATTTTGCAAAAATGGCCAAAAAATCGATTTTTTCCTGACATATCTAGAAAGATTCCCCTGTTGATGCTGATCAAGAATATATATGGTTTATGGGGTCGGAAACGTCTCCTTCATTGCGTTGCAAACCTCTGACTGATATTTTAATACCCTGCAAGAGTATAATGAGAAAGTGATAAAAAACGTTAATCCTTTAATCTGAATGTCAGAAATATAAGTTGTGCATTTTTTAAAAAACACGTTTTCAAAGAGGTACGCATTTTCTTACTAGCTAGTATTATTATAGTAGCACAATTAGCAAATAAAACATTATTGATGTAAGATGGCTGATTCGAAAATAAAATCTAATAATGTGATAAAGTCGGAATGCTGCGTTGCATAGTAATTTCATTCCTCTGAAATATGTGTTTTCCTTTTGCATTTAATATTCTAAACATGTTTAGTAATGATTTAAAATTCCTAAGACATTCGACAATTCTTTTTTTAAATAAAATATTCATTTCCGAACTGTTCATCTACAAAAAAAAGCCAAAATGTACAAAAAAAGAATTATAAATATTAAAAAATATATATTAAACAGGCTGAAGAAAAATTTATAAATCAAAAAGCAGTTTGCTAAATTAACTAAAGAAAGAAACTAGAATGAGATTGCCACTTTTCCTCCTAAAAAAATATATCGAGAGTGTCGGATAGATTGACGCTTTTCTCTATCAGCGTGCCAGTTAGCATATTCGCTTCCAGTGGCTCCTCCAATGGAGAAGACATCCCATCGGCTCCGCCTCTTACCGCACCCTCTTCCTTCGTCTCATATCATCGACTTTGGACAGAGCTGGCCGCCGACGAGTTCGAGGAGAAGGCCGATTGCAGGCTTGTCATTGAGCCCTTGTAGTTGACAGAGCTGAGCACCTCGTAAAAGACATTCAACTGAGCTCCCGAGGGACTGAACCAGTGCATTAAATAGCTGTCGTTGTGGTGCATCACATGCGAGCCCTGGACGCTCTCCTTGTGTCGGCAAATGAGAGTGGGCTCCTCCCGAAAATAGTTGACGCCCTCAACGAAATCCTGCAGGTCGAAGTACGACACCGCGGCATCTTTAATAGAAAAGCGCGTTAAACCAGTTAATTGAGATGCTTAATATAATACGTGTATTAGTAAGAAACTGAAATACTTTCATAGTTTCATGTAGAAATGATCTCTTACCATTCTTCTCCGGCAGCTCCTGGGTGACCCGGTAGAGCGTGAAGTGCAAGTCGTTGCGCATCACATCAAAGTCCCATGTCAAGACGCTCTTTGGGTCTTCGTTTCGGATAAGAAGCTCGTGACTAAAGCCCGCCTTCAGCTCCACGCTCTTGTACAGGTTCTGATGGTCGTGCTGGATAATTGTGGACAGGCGCTTGGCCGGGGCGATTGACTCGGCGGCACTGGCAGTGGCTGGCAACTCAACGGCGGCCACGTCGTCATCGTGATCCTCCTCCAGCGAGTTCATCTTGTAGAGCGTTTTGGGCACTAGTCCGCCCTCATGTATCATGGTCTGGTGGTGGGAAAATAACGCACTTTCTTAGATCAATTGCTGATCCTGATTTAAGGGTCGGCGGCAAGGACTAAGCACGTATGTGACAGCCTCTGGGGTGAAACAGAGATCGGGGACGCAAGAACTGATGTGAACGGTGAGCACAACTGGGGGCTAACAAGCTCACATGGACATTGCACATTGCGCAAACACAAAAGACGCACAAACAACAAAGTGTAAGCGACGAACAAAAACGAGGAAGTAAGACAATAGCTGACGATTATAGATACAAAAATATTCTTTGTGGTTGCTGGAGGATCAGTGGCGTACGAAGGCTGTTATTGCTGTTACAAACTCCTCTCACGAAATCCCCCAATGAAGTCCTGCGTACGCCACTGCTGGTGACAAAATAGTTCGGAAGCAGGACGAATGAAAATAGAGAGAGCGAGAGTTGGAGGAACTGCTTACACAATTGCATTTGGCTAAATAACAATGGCGAAAGTATTTCTGACTGACTTGCTCCACAAGAGACACAGGCCGGGCCTCTAACTGAGCCGGAGTCGAAGGGGAAGAGAGAGGTGGAAATATATAACAATATATAGAGTAAGTACGTAACCTACAGAGTCATGGAGTCCCAACACCGAGGGCGTGCCACAGAGCCGCAAGCCTCCCTTTGGTACTCACCTTGCATGGTCCACCCAAGAAATCTGGCACTACTTCCTCATCCAGATACTGCGCCAGGCCATCCCTCATGTGCACGCAGTCGGGGCCGTAGAATAGAAACTTTGAGCGGGTGTGCTCGTCTACAAAGAATGTTTTTGAGATGCAAAATTGATTGCAAAAACCACTACTCACCAATGAAAGCACTAACAATGGTCCAGGCTATGGGGAACACCCTTGGCGCCCGCACTACCAGAACACGGCCCATTGTCTCTGGGTAATTGCGCTCCACTGTCTCGATGATGTATAGAAGAGCCTTGATTCCGGGTCGCCACAAGTGACGCATGGACAGCCCCTCCAAGTCAACGAGCAGGGACCAGTTGAGCACAGGTTTCTCCAGGCGTTCCGCGGACTCGTTGATCTTCTGTATGCCTTCCTCGCAAATGTGCAAAGCCTGGACAGCGAAAAGCAGCCAGTTTAGGATGTCACTTGGCAATTCACTAAAGAGGCAGGCGGCATTCTTACCAAACGCAGCAGTCCTTCCATTCCCAGCGACTTCAGCAGGCCCTTGACATCCATATGGCCCAATCGAAGAATGTAAACGGGCCGTCCGTCCTTGTCGTGGTGATGCCAGCCGCCCGGAAAGTGCTCCACCACCACAGCTGGAGCGGTGTACTCCTCCAGCAGGGCGTCGATGCGGTGCTCCCGACGCCAGCGAAGCGAATCGCAGAGCATGGCGAAGGCCTGACTTACATGCCAGTCCCTGGCTGCCAAGAAACGCAAGATGGTCTGATAACTGGGCAATCGCTCCAGATCATCGACACCATCTAGCATTTTTCGCAGCTCGAGCAGCTTGGACTCCTGCATGGGCGTGAGTTGGCCCAGACTGCGAGCGATGAAGTCACCGTCAAGCATAATGTCGTGATGCTGATCTGGTGCTGGGTCCAAGACCGGTGACTTGGGAGCGTCGGCCGGTGGCGTCCAGCGGTCCACATGTGTGATACCCTCCTCGCGCAGCTGGCCAATGAAGTACTCAATTATCTCCTTACCCTTGAGCGTTGTCTGGGTGTACTGCTTCATTCCCATCTTCTCCATGGAATGCTCAAAGCCAAAGAAGTTCTTAATGTCCAACGTTGCCGTCTGATCGAAGCACGTCCATTCCGAGTTGTCGGGATGCGAGTAGTAGCGACACCTCTCGAAGATCTCGATGCGCGAGGAGAAGCTTTCGTTTACCGCCTCGATGCTCAGCGTGCGGTTTCCCATATCAAGGTAATTGTGCTGCAGGAAAAACACGAAATCCACACCGATCAGCTTCTTAAAGATGTAAGGCGCTTCCACCGCCAACTTGCAGCGCCTGCTGGTATTCCGTTTAGCCCCATTCTCCAGTGACTCGTCCTTGATTATCTCGCAGTCCAAAACGATGGGCATCTGAGGACATGTGGGAAAGCGACGCTCGTATGCCTACGGGTTAAAAAAATTTTTAAATTGATTAATTGAGTATTAACTTTATGTGATGAATCGATAATTTGACCTTATTATACTTTATACATGGCGGTCTAATCGAAACATTCATATGAGCTAGAAGTACACCAGCTTAATTGCGTGTCCTTTAAGATGCACAGGGTAAGGTTAGAATTATAGATCGCTGCCCTTCCTCCTAGTCACAATTAAACCCAGACATGATATATAATTTAAAAGTTAAGGCCGACCGTGTCACTTGTGTAAAGTGTCATGGGAAACTGTTGGCCAAGAAACAGCTTGTTGTCCCAGTGTTTACTCCCATCGACCACTAAATTATTTAAAGCAAAGGAGCGCTGGGATAACAATTGACCTCAGCAGAAGCATAAAGTTTTATCTAGCCATGTCCGTAGTCTGTATTTTTTCTATTCTAATTAGTTTATACGTAACAGACCAGATCAAATGACTATATCATATAGTAGCTGCCATAGGAAAAATCGGAAAATTAAACAAATTTTGACAAAAGATATTTACGTTTAAAGTTACATTTGTCTTTGTCACCTGCTCAAATTTACATACACACTTAGTTCATATTTCTGGTGCCGTTATGCGACAGCTCGGAGATTATTGTTAGTGTCCAAATTGGTCGCAATCGCTCATTTCCGGCCTCCATTATCATTATTGAATTGTATCACTTGAGCAGGACGGATCTCGAAATGCAAAATACAAACTAAACCAAACCGCCCATCTCTCAGCGTACATATGTATCTACATACAAATATGTACATATGTATATTTTTTGAGAGAGCAGTTTCCATTCATGATAGTACACTAAATTTTGTATAGAGAAACAAATGCTCTATCTTCCTCTTTCTCACTGGGAGCGCAACACCAAGGAGAGAGAGCTCCGGAAATGTGAGAGGGGATGTGCTGCCCAAGGTTAATTTTATTTATCTTCTGCACTTTTGTAAAACAAGGAAAGCTGCTGACTGCTGACAAAATAAATACAATATGCGAACGGACTTCGACAGCTGCACATTGGCACATAGAATAGTCAAGGGAATGGCACCTACTATCACGCCCTTGAATATTTATGAATGCACTAATAAACACAGGAAGGAGGTGGGTTACGAAACCCACGCCTACGCCTAATGCAAATATGATACACACCTTCATAACCAGCTCGAAGGGATACTTGTAGACCCTCACGGGAGACTGGAACTTTTGCACCATCTTGTTGCTTTTTCCGCTGTTGTTCTTGGTGGTACTCGAGGAACACGGCACTGGCTAAAAATCAATGTTCACTTTGTATGCACTTTTCCGATCCGGCCGAGGGGCCGGGAGGTTCGATTTGAGCAGAATATATTGGGCTGGTTTTATATTTGATAGTGACAACACAAAGGCTTGTTTTTTTTTTAATGTAATGTGTGTGGTGTCAATCGGCTTCCAGCGTAGGCGTTTTCCTTGTGCACAGCCCCAACTTGTCTGGCGTCTAAAACATCAGCTGGCCGAGAAAAGCAGGGAAAGCCTTTCTCTTGTTCTGCTACGCGTATACTAATATCGATTGTTCGATTTCAAGAGCCGCAATTATCGAATATAAGGCTAGTATAGTTCAGAACCATAAATTATCGATATCGATATAACCCATCGATAGATATGATGGCGGATATTTAGTTTTTTAACGAAATTCAAATGTTTAATTAATTAATAACTATAACTTTTATTAGTGTTTATGAAAACTAAAAGAAAATCGTTTAAAAGGCGTTTGCCTTGTGCTTTGGCACGAAACTAAAACCTTCGGGTACCCGACCCAGCAGCGATTCGCTCAGCTTCACCCAGTCGGCGGAGTTTCCGGAACTCATGAGGGTCTCCATTTCGTCGCGCCCTCGGTATTTTTGAGGTCGCGAGTTGATCTTCTGCGGCGGGGCCTGCTGCAGGGCCTCCGGTATGTAGCGGTACAAGAACGACTGCCATTCGAGGAGAAATCGTCGGGTCGTCTCCACACCCTTTGTGTCCGAGCCCCAATGCTCCAGTCCATAGTTGCAGTACTTGCGCAACAAGTCGTAACGTTGACCTGATGAGGGCTCCCAGGCCTTGTGCTCCTTTATTTCCTGGAAGATCCATGGCTTAATGAGCGCTCCTCGCCCAATCATCACAGAGCTGACGTGTGGAGCCAGTTTTCGCCTCTCCACGTAGTCCTCGTAGCTGAGAATGTCCCCGTTTCCGATCACTGGCATGCGTTTGGCTTTGGCCGCGCACTCCTCAATGTAGCTCCAGTTGGCGTGCTTGGTGTAGCGCTGCTCCCTGGATCGCCCGTGGAGGGTTACGGCGGAAGCGCCCCACTCCTCAACCAAGGGGAGCAGCTCGTGCGCTACGGATTTGTCCGCATAGATGCCGGTGCGCATTTTCACGGTGAACGGCAGGCGATCTGACAGGGCCGCACAACTACGAACGGTAAGCTCCAGGATATTTGTGCGCCGCATCAATGCGCTGCCTCCGCCTTGCTGGTAAATCAAATCAATCGGACAACCAATGTTAAGATCTATGAAATTCACTTGGGTCGTCTCCGCAATGACCTGCGCTGCCTGGGCGATCATATTGGGGTTGTTCCCGCACAATTGCACACCAAAGACGTCCTCGCTTTCATGGCGCTTGGTCAAAGCCCACTCCTGACCCAGGCCCTTGACCAGGGGCATAGCGCAGGCCATCTCGCCGCAGGTGATGTCTGCACCAAATTCCTTGCAGATGCGTCGAAAAGGCAAGTTCCCGACAGTGGTCAGCGGAGACAGGAGGAGTTTATCGCGGAAATCAACGGCTGGTTTTAGCTCGGCATCTCTTCCAGTGGTAGAGTCATAAATAACACAACCCGCTGAAGTTTCAGTGTCTACGGTGTCCGTGCACTTTGCCTGTTTCTCTGTCGCAGGCTCCGGCTGCTCGTCGGCTTCACTGGCTTGGACAGGCTGCTCTTCCAACGCGTCCCCAGACTCTGGCTGTTTCTGTTCTGTTTGCTTTCGGGCGTCTCGAAGCTGTTCTGCCCGCTTAATGAGCTCCTTGCAACGACTAAAATCGTAGTCACGCTTCCGCAGCCGCACCTGAAGTTCTGAAAAGGAGAGTTAAGTTACGTTTTCAGCAGAAGCTGCTTTACCAACCTGAGCTTATGCCATTGCATGTAGTGGGAGCCTTTTCGTTGTATTCCTGCTGCTTTATGTTCCTGCCAAGCTCATCCGTGTGGCTCTTGGCAAACCGACAGCTAACTCCGCGCGCACAGTAGCCTTTTGTTGTATACACATAGCACTCTGGGCCAAGGTCCTCGCCCTTGGCTGCCAGAAAGGCATCCAGATCATGGACATAGCGGCAATTCGGAACGGAACAGGGTTCTCCCCCAGTTCCATCGATCAGCGAGTGGCAGAGATGCGAGTACCGCTCATCCTTGAACACAGGACGATTCTGTATAAACAGAAAAATGTTACTCTTATTCCAGGTAAGATATTTTAATGCCGATTAATTACTGACTTTGTTCTGACCCCGTTTGCGTTCCTTTTTGTTCCATTTATTGTTTCCACCGGCGTCTTTGGCTTTGCCGGCTTCAGTTTCACCTTCCTCGCGCTTTCTCTTGTTGGTTTCGCCTTTGTCGGATGTAACCGCCAAGCTGCTTTCATTGCCTTCTTGTACCAGGTATCTTTAGCGAATACGTCCATTACTATTTATTTATCAGGAATATGGGAATACTCACTCCGGTTTTATGTAGCAAATACCCGCCTCCATTTCACGTGTTGGTCTCTTTGCTTTATTGTTTTCTTTATCAATCAGCTGATTCCGATTTTGTTCAAGAAAAAAGTGTTGGTAAATGTAACAAAACCGCGAATATTCGATAATAGAACTATCGACAACAGAAAACACATTTTGATGGTTCAGCTGTTTAAATTCCTGTTAAAATCCACAAAGGCGGTAGGAATATGATTAAAAATCGAAATTAAAGTAATCCATTTGATTCCTGCCATAGCCCGCCCGAGCCCACTTCCGACCCAGCTTCCTGGACACATTGCGGCTGGCCGTCCGAGGAGGACATGGGGGAAACGGGTTGCCCAAGTACGGAGGAGTCGGCGGTCAGGGTGGCTGCGTCTATTTGGTGGCCAAGGAGGGACTTACGCTGCGCAAAGTGGCCCAAGGATTGCGGGACAAACGTGTGGCAGCCTCCAGCGGCGAGGACAGCAGCAAGGCAAGCATCTTCGGCCGACGCGGAGTGGACCAGCGCATCGAGGTGCCGGTGGGCGTTCAGGTGTATGACGAGCGCCACAAACTGATCGCTGATCTCAACGAAAACGACTCAACCTGCATTGTGGCGGGCGGAGGAACTGGTGGTTGCACAGGAACTAACTTTTTGGGACGTCCCGGCGAGAGCCGCACTGTGAATTTGGACCTGAAGCTGATAGCGGATGTGGGACTCGTCGGGTTCCCCAATGCGGGGAAGAGCACGCTGCTCAAGGCCGTCTCCAATGCAAACCCAAAGATTGCGGCTTATCCGTGTAAGTAATTCGTTTGCCAGCTCTCGAGTTTTCCGTAAAGTAAATATAATTTTCATTTTCAGTCACCACCATCCGGCCACAGATTGGTACCGTGGAGTACAGCGACTTGCGCTCCATCACCGTGGCAGATCTTCCTGGTCTCATCGAGGGGGCCCACGCCAACTTCGGCATGGGCCACAAGTTCCTCAAGCACATCGAACGCACCCGCCTACTCCTCTTCATGGTGGACATCTTCGGCTTCCAACTGAGTCCCCGACACCCGCATCGGGATTGCCTGGCCAACATTTACGCCCTGAACAAAGAGTTGGAGCTGTACGACCCAACCCTGTTGGAAAAGCCCAGCGTGCTGTTGCTAAATAAAATGGACAAGGAAGGCGCCAGCGAGATCTTCACCAGACTAAAGCCGGTCATCACAGACTTGGCTAGCGGGCTGGCGCAATGCCCCGAGGAACTGCGTCCGAGCCAAGTACTGAAGTTCGAGAGCGTGGTGCCCATTTCGGCAATGAACTCTACGAAGGTGACACAAGTAAAGTCGCAGCTGCGGCGGACGCTTTTACGATTGGCGGAGAAGCAGTTCCTGGCAGATGAGGAGCAAGTTAAAGAGCAGTTGCAGCAGCGCGTGGGTCTGGTTGGGCCGAAGATTACTTAGTTGGTAACCATAACTAAATTTCACGTAAAGGTATGATTTGTGATTAAAGTATATATGTTTTTGAGTAGCATCAAAAATAAAACAAAAAAAACATTCAAGATCGAAAAGTAATAATGGGTTACATAATCCTTGAAGATTTTAAAGAAATAATATAATCTTGGATGTGGTAAATAGTAAAAGCCCTTGGGGATATTGAGACTTGCTATATATAATTAAGAATGTTGCCTTTATCAAACCTAAAAATTTCATTTGCTAATTTAAGCAAATTCAAAAATATTCGCGGTAACAAAATTTTGTAAAAAAAAAAGCTTGCTGATTTGGTATATTTGCGGTATTTTTCTGTGCAATTTAAAAGCTAATTGGAGTGCTTTTACGGTATATTCCAACGACCAAGCTGCAGCCGCACTTTGTTGTTGTCTGGTGGTCGTCTCGTCGTCGCGCGTCGGGAGAAGAAGCAAAGCATAATAAAATGATAAAAATTCAACAGCCGCCCAAGAGCCTCACGATTTGCAATTGGATTCTAGTTGCAGAGTGTCAACTGTGAAGTGCCGTGTGCCCGAGGGCGTGAAATGCCGCCGAAGGACGACCGCCAGCGGACTCCTCGACAATGACAGTTCGACACATACACACAGACGGCCGAGGAAAAACTGGTATATAAAAGACGCCAGTGCAAAAAACAGAGCGTGCGACAAAAGAGAGGAATCGCGCGCGCCCCTAAGTTCGGTGTTCGGGAGTCACAACAAGCGATTCGGGCGCCGCGGAGTGGAGCAATCACCGCAATCACCCGTCCGTGATGTCACAACACAACCCCAATCACGCCCACCCACACTACCACTACCCGTCCCATACGACGCCGATGGCTCTGCAGCAGCAGCAGCAGCAGCATCAACAGCCCCAGCAGCACGGCAGTAGTTGGTACTCACATGTTGCTTCCTACCCAGCAGCCTCCCACTCCCACCCCCTCTCCCACTCGGCCTTCGCCCCTGCGCCCCCTTGCAAGGCCAGCATAGGCAACAACAACACCAACACCATTATGGACGCCTACGGAGGTGGAGTGGGAGGGGGTGGAGGCTCGCATGGATATTTCGGCGCCGCTGGCGGTGGCCTCAATGTCAGCGGGGCGGGGGGTGGTGCTGGTTCGTCCTACGGCCTTGGAGCCAACACGGTGGCATATGCTCACAACCAACTGCTGCAGTACCAGCATCATCATCAGCAGCACCAGCAGCAACAGCAGCCGCAGCATCTGGGCCTGGGCCAGCGATCCTATATGGGCCACGATGTCATGGCCGGGAGCTATCCCTATATCAAGAGCGAACCCCTGGAGGGATTCCAGCAGCCGCCCAATCCAATGGCCCCACCCCCGGCCCCAGAAATGATAATAAAATGTGAGCCAACCCTAAATAATGGTGTTCCTATATACAGTATTCGAGTGTATAATCGATTTTATAATAGCTTGGGACCTCTCGGATAACTGTATCCCAAAGATACAAAAAGTATCTCACGCACACCGCTGCTATTCGGAGCTATTTTGCCTATAAGTAGCGTAATTTCAGCTTAGTTTTGGCGTCGAATCAATAAAACATTTGTTGAGTTTCGCTGAGGTTTGGCGCTTGTTTCGTTCGGTTGGTTTCGTTTCCAGTCGCTCGTCAACTTACGGCTCTGTATCTCTATCTCTGCCCTGTTCGGTTCGGTTCCGTTCCGTACGGTTCTGTTTCTGTTTCTGTTCTGTTCTCTCGGTGTGTTGTGTGCGAAAGTACTGATGTCTGTATGTATCCATTTAGCGAATGTATACTCTCGGATAGATGCTTTATACTACCGGCGAACCCTATGCCAATTCGATTTCTACGCACACACATCCAATAGAGATACGTGTGCATATCATCCTCCTTCTCCCCCAACGGTTTTCGGAATGGGTTGGTTGTCTTCCAAGTCGCATCTTATGTAATGTGCGCTCCCCAGACTAACCTACAATGTTCCGTATAAACGCCTGCCCGCCCTCTGCGTTTTTATTGATATTATATATGTGGGCGGGGCAGGTTCGAATTGTGCTCACAAATATTAATACGATAATAGAACAACATAATTACGATTTTAGTTAGGGTCTTGCATACTTTTATTTTTAAATATTTATTCAAGACATTGTTAGCAGAACTCTTTCTTATCATTCTATAAATCGATATTCTTACACATACTAATGGGTTTTATTTTTTAAGTGGGGTTTAGCCGGGTCCAAAGGGGACGGGTTTATAAATACTTGTTGTAAATATAAAAACTATTCGATTGTACAATTTACTCAGATCTATCTCTAAATATTGTGTGTGCACATATCAGGCTTATCAGCTGGGTGGGAGGCACCTACCGCCCCAAAATATTATTAGAAAACCATAGAAACCGACACTGGGTACATACATTTTCATCTGCGCATAGTTAATGCAGTTGTAAAAATTTAAATAATAATTTAAAATATATTAAACTGAGGTGTAAGAGTGCAAAAATTGGTAATTAACTTCAACAAAAGTGTTGTGAAATAAAAATAGTCATTGTGAGGAATAAACTTTCTTAAATTACAACTTAAACATATTTTCAAATGCTCACAAAAAACATTCCTACTTACAGCGGAACCCATTGACGAGCTGGCCTACAAGTCAAACTACATAGACGACAATACGCCATTTGCGGACTTTAGCAAGTTTAGCGATTTCAGCGAGGACATGCTGAGTCCCAAAGTCGAGCTGACAGTCAAGGATGAGTCCTTCGTCAGGGTAGGCCAGCGAAATCAGCAGCTCTGCAATTCATTTAAAATTGATTAAAACTCGAAACCCGTTTCAGAACCCCAATAGCTTTTTACGCCGCAAGCAACAATCGGATCTGACGCCGGCAGAGAGCCTGCCCGTTTGCCAGCGATGCAAGGAGGTGTTCTTCAAGAAGCAGACTTACCTGCGCCACGTCGCCGAGAGCAACTGCGGTATTCAGGAGTACGACTTTAAGTGCATCATATGCCCCATGTCCTTCATGACCGCCGAGGAGCTGCAGCTGCACAAGCAACAGCATCGAGCGGACAGGTTCTTCTGCCACAAGTACTGCGGGAAACACTTTGCCACGATCGCAGAATGCGAGGCACACGAGTACATGCAGCACGAATACGAAAACATTGTTTGCAACGTAAGTGGCTCTCGTTTTGGTCGCTGGATGATTGCTAGACTGATTGTCTTTTGCAGATGTGTTCGGGATCGTTTGCCACGCGGGAGCAACTGTATGCCCATTTGCCGCAGCACAAGTTCCAGCAGCGCTTCGACTGTCCCGTATGCCGCCTGTGGTATCAAACGGCTGTGGAGCTGCACGAACACCGCCTGGCTGCCCCCTATTTTTGCGGTAAATACTACGCGGGCGGACAGTCCCCGTCCGCATCCTCCCAACAACAACAGCAACAACACCAGCAGAGCCAGACGAACTACAAGCTGCAGGACTGTCATATGGCCACCATGGAAAGTAAGTTTTGGGATTTAACAAAAAATCAGCCAATAGGAAAACTCTTAATATATTTCTTTTCTTTTCTGGTCTTTCCCCAGTGCCAAGCGCACCGCTCCATAAGGCGAACCCAACCAACTCGCCTTCCTTGCCCGCCACAGCAGCGCTCAATTCATTGCTGCAGCAGCGTCAGGCCAATGCCGATGGAGCGGCTATTTTTGCCGCATCTTCGCTGAAGAACGAAGTCCCTGTGAAGCTGGAGCGCAGCTACAGTAACTCGACCAACGAATCGTCTTATAGCGTTCAGGAGAGCGGCTACAATAATGTATATGGCAGCAGCGACAGCTCAGTCCACGGCGCCATCGCCGGACCACAGGCACACTCTTCCACGCTGGACGACTCCGAAGATGCCCTGTGCTGTGTGCCGCTGTGCGGGGTTCGGAAGAGCACCAGTCCCACTCTGCAGTTTTTCACGTTCCCGAAGGACGAAAAGTACCTCAACCAGTGGCTGCACAACCTCAAGATGTTCCACATACCCGCTTCCAGCTACGTTAGCTTCCGCATTTGCAGCATGCACTTTCCGAAGCGCTGCATCAACCGCTACTCTTTGTGCTACTGGGCTGTGCCGACGTTCAACCTCGGCCACGACGACGTAGCCAATCTGTACCAGAACCGGGAGCTGACCAACACCTTCACCACTGGCGAAGTGGCGCGCTGCAGCATGCCCCACTGCACCAGCCAGCGGGGTGAGAGCAATCTCAAGTTCTACAACTTCCCAAAGGACATCAAGAGCCTGATTAAGTGGTGCCAAAACGCCCGACTTCCCGTGCAGGCGAAGGAGCCGCGACATTTCTGCAGCCGCCACTTTGAGGAGCGGTGCATTGGCAAGTTCCGTCTAAAGCCGTGGGCAGTGCCCACCCTGCACCTGGGCGCCCAGTACGGCAAGATCCACGACAATCCGAAGAATCTGTACGTGGAAGAGAAGCGCTGTTGCCTCAACTTCTGCCGCCGGAGCCGCTCCTCAGACTTCAATATGTCGCTATATCGATTTCCCAGAGACGAAGTTCTGTTACGTCGCTGGTGCTACAATCTTCGCCTGGATCCGGGAGTCTACCGCGGCAAGAATCACAAAATATGCAGCGCCCACTTTATAAAGGAAGCCCTGGGTCTGCGTAAACTGTCGCCTGGTAAGTTGTTAGAAAATTGTTTAAAGTCCTTTGCAAGAGATACAAGATAATTATTTTTAATTATTTAAATTTCTTTCCTAGGAGCCGTGCCCACGCTTCACCTGGGCCACAATGACACCTTTAACATCTACGAGAACGAATTGTGGCCACCGCCAACACCGACACCTTCCTCTTGCCATCTCCAACAGCAGCAGCAGTCATCCCTGCATTCGTTGCAACAGCAGATGCACAGCAAATCCTACCAGCGTCGTTCGGTGGCATCCACCTCGTCGTCAGCGAGCTCGGCAGCCTCGCACTACGTGGACCCGGAGATAAGCGCCTCTTACCATCTGGCCATGTCCGCCGCTGCCGGTGGCTCTGCGGCCATAAACGCCAGCGATAGCATGGACGTCTGTTGCGTGCCCAGTTGCGAGAGCAAGCGGCACAATAGCGAGAACATTACATTCCACACGATTCCGCGACGGCCTGAACAGATGCGCAAGTGGTGCCACAATCTGAAGATTGCCGAGGACAAGATGCACAAGGGAATGCGAATCTGTAGCCTTCACTTCGAGCCCTACTGCATCGGCGGCTGCATGCGACCGTTTGCTGTGCCCACTCTTCACTTGGGCCACGACGATGACGACATCCACCGCAATCCCGACGTGATCAAGAAGCTGAACATTCGGGAGACATGCTGTGTGGCTGTGTGCAAGCGGAACAGAGACAGGGACCATGCCAACCTGCATCGTTTCCCCAGCAACATGGCGTTACTAAAGAAATGGTGTGCTAACCTGCAGCGCAGCGTGCCCGATGGCAGTAAGCTCTTCAACGATGCGATCTGTGAGGTCCACTTCGAGGATCGCTGCCTGCGCAACAAGAGGCTGGAGAAGTGGGCAGTGCCCACTCTGATCCTGGGGCACGAGGATATCGCTTATCCGCTTCCTACGCCGGAGCAAGTAACCGAGTTCTATGCACGTCCCACGGCTCCCAACAATGGCGAGGAGCAGGGCGAGTGCTGTGTGGAGACCTGCAAGAGGAATCCCAGCGTGGACGACATCAAGCTATACCGCCCGCCGGAGGAGGCCGCCGTGCTGGCCAAGTGGGCGCACAACCTGCAAACGGAGGCCAACCAACTGACAAGCATGAGGATCTGCAATCTTCACTTCGAGGCGCATTGCATCGGCAAGAGGATGCGGCAGTGGGCCATTCCGACGTTGAATCTAGCCGGCAACATCGAGAATCTGTACGAGAATCCAGAGCAATCGATGCTGTACAGGCGACGTACGACTCACTTGAAGGCGAAGCTGTCGCCAGCCTCTGCAAAGCCCACCTGGGTGCCCAGATGCTGTCTTCCACACTGTCGCAAAGTCCGAGCCCTGCACAATGTCCAGCTGTATCGCTTCCCCAAGCTCAATCGCTCCACATTGGCCAAGTGGGCGCATAATCTCCAGGTTCCGATGGTAGGCAGTGCCCAGCGCAGGCTGTGCTCGGCCCACTTCGAGCCGCATGTGCTGAGCAAAAAGTGCCCGGTGCCGCTGGCGGTGCCTACGCTCGACCTGAACTCACCGCCCGGCTTGAAGATCTACCAGAACCCGGCCAAGCTAAAGGCCAGCAAACTGTGCCTGCAGCGGGTTTGCATCGTCGAGAGCTGCCGCAAGACGCGGGCGCAGGGCGTGCAGCTTTTCCGGCTGCCGCACAGTCCCACCCAGCTACGGAAGTGGATGCACAACATAAGGACGCGGCCACGTGCAGCTATGCGCTCTCAGTACCGGGTCTGTTCCCGCCACTTTGAGACGCACTCGTTCAATGGTCGAAGACTGAGCGCGGGTGCCATTCCGACTCTGGAACTGGGCCACGATGACGACGATATCTTTCCCAATGAGGCACAGGCCTTTGCGGACGAGCATTGTGCTGTGGAAGGCTGCGAGGCATCCAAGGAGCAGCCGGAGGTGCGGCTGTTCCGCTTCCCCACCGACGACGACGATATGTTGTGGAAGTGGTGCAACAACCTCAAAATGAATCCCGTGGACTGCATTGGGGTACGCATCTGCAACAAGCACTTTGAGGCCGATTGCATCGGACCCAAGCACCTGTACAAGTGGGCCATTCCCACTCAGGAGCTGGGCCACGACGACGCGCAGATCGAACTGATCCCGAATCCTAAGCCAGAGGATAGGTATGTGGATCCAGTGTTCAAATGCATCGTGCCAACCTGCGGCAAGACACGACGCTTTGACGAGGTGCAAATGAACAGCTTCCCCAAGGACCCGGATCTGTTTCAGCGTTGGCGGCACAACCTGCGCCTGGAACACCTCAGTTTCCAGGAGCGTGAGCGCTACAAGATCTGTAACGCTCACTTTGAGGATATCTGTATTGGGAAGACGCGGCTAAACATAGGATCGGTGCCTACCTTGGAGCTTGGTCATGACGATGAGGATGATATTTTCCAGGTGAATCCAGCGGAGCTGCAGAGCAATTTATTCGGGCGACAGCGTCGACTGCTGCACGAGGGATCCGGTGAACTGAGTGTCAAGCAGGAGCTGTCCGAGACAGAGGACAACCCCAAAGCGGATGTGACTGCCACAAGCTCCAATTCCAAGCAGGTGAGAATTATATCAAAATGTTTATTAATTGTAATTATTAATTTTTAAAAATAAAATTGTAGAATAATAATTTCAAATTTTGTATATAAAATTTGAGTAAACTTCATTAACTTTATGTTGTTTTTTGTATTGCAGACCAAGATCAAGAGAAATGCTTCCGATCTAAAGTGCTGCGTGCACAGCTGTGGAAGAAGTCGCTTGGAGCACGGGGCCCGGCTGTTTCCCTTTCCCACCGGCAAGCAGCAGCATCTAAAGTGGCGTCACAACCTGCACCTGGAACCCGAGGAGGTGGACCGGTCGACGCGCGTCTGCAGCGCCCACTTCAATCGACGTTGCATCGAGGGCAAACAACTGAGAAGCTGGGCGATGCCCACCCAACAGTTGGGACACAATGACCAACCGATCTACGAGAACCCAAAGAATATACCGGGATTCTTCACCCCCACCTGTGCCCTGGGACACTGCCGCAAGCGGAGGAGTATTGACAACGACCTGCGTACCTACCGGTATCCTAGGAGCGAGGATCTTCTGGAGAAATGGCGAGCCAATCTACGGCTGTCTCCGGATCAGTGTCGCGGTCGGATCTGTGCCAATCACTTCGAACCGCAGGTGCGGGGTAAGCTAAAGTTGAAAACTGGAGCCGTGCCTACACTGCAACTGGGACACGATGAGGGATTAATCTATGACAATGAAGCTATTAAGGCGGGCATGACCGAAGAAGAGGAGGGCATAACCCCAGAGTTCCCGCGGCTGAAACCAAAGAAAGAGGTGTTCGAAGAGGAGGAGGGGGAGGAGGAGGAGGACGAAGGGAATGATGGCGAGCAGCAGAACCCAGATGACCTGGAGGATCATCCAGACGAGGACAAAGATGATCACTATTTTGATCCTCTTGAACTGGTAGAGACTTTTGCTGAACATCGCAGCGACGACGAGGCCCAAGACTATGAGGATGCAGAAGAAGAGGACTCCCCCTCCAGATACGATGTCAAGGAGGAAATAGAACAGCTTCCAAGCCTCCCACCTTCCCCTTTACCGCGACGGCACCAAGCTCCGCGACGAGACAAGCCGGCTAACAATGTGACGCCCATTTGCTGCCTAAAGCACTGCAGGAAGGAACGCACTGCCTTCCACCTGCTGAGCACTTTTGGCTTTCCAAAAGATCGCCAATTGCTGCTGAAGTGGTGTGCCAATCTGCATCTAAACCCGGACGACTGTGTGGGTAGGGTTTGCATCGAGCACTTCCAGCCGGAGGTACTCGGCACGCGTAAGCTCAAGCAAAATGCGGTGCCCACTATCAATGTGGGACATGAGGAGCCGCTTAGGTACTCCTGCCATGGCGTGGAGCAGAATCTCGTTGAGCAGGATCCCCAGCCGCAGCATTCGGTTTTTCGGCTTTGGAGCCTGAAACACTGCCGCAAAAGGAAGCTAACGGAGCCGCCGGATATTCCCCTGGCCAAGAGGAAAGCGCTGGAGATGCCGATGATGAAGCGGGAGTGGGAGATGGAGATGGAGATGCAAATGGAGCGACAGAAGGAAGCAAAGAAGATGACTCAAATTGAAAGTGAATCACCAATATGCTGCATCAGCAGTTGCGGAAACCAAGAAGTTAGCCAATTGCTGCATTTTCCCGAGGAAAGGACCCTGCTGAGAAAGTGGAGCCACAATTTAAGGCTGGCCACTGAGGCTGACACCACATCTCTGAGCCTGAAAAGAGTTTGTTTGGCGCACTTTGAACCGCAGCTTTTGGAGAATGGTAATCTCTCTAAAGAAGCAGAGGCAGAGGCTGTGCCCACCTTGAACCTGGGCCACAGCAGCTGGAATCTATACAGAAGCAATGGGATCTGTCTAGTGCCTGACTGCACCCATAATACCTTTGGACGCTTAACCTTTATCGATCTGCCGGATAACAGTATTATCAGAGAAGCCTGCTTCTCCTGCTTGAACCTATCTGAACCCAGCGAGGAGCAGGCCAGACTATGTGCTAACCACTTTATAGAGGCTTTCAAAAAGTTCCATCTTCCTTATGTTCTACACCCCCAAGTCTTAGTGGCGCTACAAAAGGCTGTGGACGAACTGCAATGCACAGTGCCCGGTTGCTGTTTCGAAGAAGCTGATCCGGACGTTTACTTAATCCAGCTTCCCGATAACAAGGAGACGTTGTTGAAGTGGTTACACAACACCAAGATCTCCTACGATTCTGAGAGGCACCAAAGCTATCGGATTTGCACACTCCACTTCGAATCCGAGTACTTGGATACGAATGGCCCGTTAAAAGAAGCTATACCCACTCTCCATCTGAACCATAAAGATGAGATTCACTTAAATACTAGGCCACTGCCAGAGGAGCAGATCTCCATGTTGACTCCCCTGCGTATTAAGACGGACCTCGCCTTCTTGGGCAGTCCCTGTGCAAGTGCAAGCCCCAGTCCCCGGGGCAGGATCCGGATATGCTGCATTCCCTCTTGTGGACAGTTTGGAAGCAGTCAAGTGAGGCTCTTTCGCTTTCCCACCGAGGAGCAGGCGCTGCTTCGGTGGCTGGTGAACACCCAACAGCAGCCACGACTGGTTGATCCCATGGACTTGTACGTGTGCCAGTCGCATTTTGAGCCCGAGGCTATTTGTATGAAGCAACTTCGAAGCTGGGCTGAGCCCACCTTGAACCTGGGACACGAGGGTCATGTAATTCCGAATGCCAAGCACAATGGCAATATTTCCGACAGCCAGGAAACAGAGCAAGCAATGCGATTTATCCGCGAACGCTTCTGCTCTGTCATTTCTTGCTTTCAGGAAGGAGGACAGGAGGAGGAGGGGGGAGTGAGGCTATTTGATTATCCCGAGGACATGGCGACCACTCGAAAGTGGGCAGCCGCATGCAGACATCGTTCCATGCAGGCCAGGAGCCATGGGTTCAAGGTGTGCCAGTTCCACTTTGCCAAGGAGTGCTTTGACCCCGATACTGGAGAATTGATGGAGGGCGCGGTGCCTACTCTCGAATTGAGCAGAGATGAAATGGAGAGGCAGTGTCTTGTGACGGGATGTGTAAAGAACGAAGCCAACGGAAGCCGTCTCCGCTACTTTAAGATACCAAAAATTGCTGCTCAACTGGAGGCGTGGAGCAATAACCTTAAAGTCTATCCAACGGATCTCATGCAGGGGGAGCAGCAGTACATCTGCGAGAAACACTTTGAGGCGTTTTGCTTTGGGGCTAACAAGGGACTGCGTTCTGGTGCACTTCCCACCCTCCTGCTGGGCCATGACGACGAGGTGGATATGCTTCCAAATCCGGAAAGTCTCTTGTGCCACAATAAGACGGATAAGTGCTGCGTGCCAGGCTGCGGAAATGTCTGGCAAACTGGGGACCGTAAGTTTCGTGGATTTCCGAAATTGTTGGCCATGGCCAACAAATGGAGGCATAACCTTCGTCTGGAAACTCCCGTGGATCAGCTCGGCAAGCTGAGGGTCTGCAATGCTCACTTTGAGACCACCTCCAACCTGGGTACAAATGGAATGAGCTCAAGTACCTCGATACCAACCTTGGAATTGGGCCACTCTTCTCCGGATATTTACCCAGCGGACTCGAGCTTAAAGTTACAAAAGCGTTCCGGAATGACGCCGAAAATTTATTGTTGTTATCCAAAGTGCGAGGAAACCTGTTTGCCCAAGAATCTTTCTTACGGGCTGCCCATGGAGGAGCATCTGCGGAATGCCTGGCTAAGCCATATGGACATAGAAGACCCGAAAGAGGAAGGAGTCGCACTGCTGTGCCCGCTGCACTATGTCATCCTCTACCAGTATAGTGCCACACACTATCCGGAGCTTCATGCTTCAAGCCGAATGCTTGTTGAGGACAATTACAAGGATGCGCGGAGCAACAGACGCGTGAAGATTGTGAGTTGTACGATCAAGGGGTGCGACACGGTTAAGCCCCGGGACGGGGTGCCGTTGCACGGGATGCCGCAAAGCAAAGACATTCTGCAGATGTGGATAGCCAATGGCCAGTTTGAGTTCTTGGAGCAGCAGCGGTACATGTTCAAGGTGTGTCACAATCACTTTGAGCCATGCTGCTTCTTCGACGACAGGCGCCTGCACTCATGGAGCGTGCCTACCCTGCGCCTGCCTGGCGAGGCAATTTACCAAAATCCAACCGTCGAGCAGTGGCAGGACATGATCAACAAGCAAGCAGCAGCAGCAAAAGCAGACGCAGAGGAGAACGAGGAGTCGGACTCATATGGGGATGTGGTTAAGTCCGAGGAGTCGGACTCATATGGGGATGTGGTTAAGACCGAACCCATTTTAAAGATGGAGCGGATGGAATCAGACTATGAAGATGAAAACCCGGAGATGCAGGCCCTAGAAGTACTCCTAGAAGTAGGCCATGTCGAGCGAATGGAGAGCTATGAGAAAGTGGATAAATCACCGGTGATCTATGCCGACAATGCACCCTTCCGATCTTCACCCATACGTTGCCAATACAATGCTAATCACTGTGCTGTGGAGGGATGCCAGGTGACTGTCGAGGATGTGGATGGCACGATTAAGCTGCACAAATTCCCAGCATCGCAGGACGCCGCCCAAAAGTGGATGCACAACACTCAAGTTGACATGGACGAAAAGTTCTGGTGGCGCTACCGCATATGCAGTTACCACTTCGATCAAGAGTGCTTTCAGAGTGCTAGGATCCGAAAAGGCGCGATGCCCACGCTTTTGTTAGGACCTCGGCGACCGGACAAGGTGTACGACAATGAGTTTGCCCTACCAGATGGGGATGATCCATTTCCAGACCCACCGGAGGTTCAGTTGGAGGAAAATACGACTGCGGCATCCAGACTTCAAAAAGAGGTGTCCCATTTATGTTTACCCCCACGGGCGCCACCTCGGAAGTCAAGCAAGTTTTGCCAGATTGATTCTTGCCCGAACCACCTGACCACCGAGAACATGACCCTGCACAAGTTTCCCCATTCGGAGGACATGTGCCTCAAGTGGCAGCACAACACACAAGTGCCGTTCGACCCCTACTACCGCTGGCGTTACCGCATCTGCAGTGCGCATTTCCATCCGGTGTGCTTGGTCAATATGCGTCTAGTCCACGGAAGCGTGCCCACCTTAAAGTTGGGCCCCAAGGCTCCCTCTGAGCTGTTTGACAACGACTTCGAAGCCATTAACCTAAGGCTGGATAAAAGGTTGACCGAGTCAAATGCCAACGTGTATATCAAGCATGAGAGGAGGGAGGAGGATGAGGATTCTGTGTTCCTGGAGCCCGAGCTCCAGTTACACGAGGATCAAGACGATAAGATATCAAGCTGGAACAGCAAATTGCAATTAGCACCTGTGAAGCAGGAGAAAATTGTCTACAGCCAGATCAAGTCTGGCTACGATAAGTGCTCGCTGGCTCACTGCCAGCGCCAAAGGTCCCAGCATGGCGTCCACATTTACAAGTTTCCCAAATCGAGGCGGCAACAGGAACGTTGGATGCACAACCTCCGCATCCGCTATGATGAGCGGACACCGTGGAAATTCATGATATGCAGCGTTCATTTCGAGCCGCATTGCGTAAGTCTAAGGAAGCTGCGGCCCTGGGCGGTGCCCACACTGGAACTTGGCGACAACGTGCCAGAAACAATATTTACGAACGAACAGTGCGAGGAGGAGCAGGTGACCGATCGCAGTGAGCTGGATAGCGACGCGGAGGAAGAAGATGGCTTACAGGAGGACGACGACGATGATGAGGAAGCCGAAGACGATGTAAAACCCGATGTAATTGGCATCAAAAGGAGGCGACGTTTTAAGACAGATGGCGCCTGCCCTCCTAACCAGATTCCGCCCTGGAAAGTCAAGCAATGCTGCCTCCCCTATTGTCGTGCCTTTCGAGGCGATGGCATCAAGCTGTTTCGGCTTCCGAACAACAGAAACTCTATTAGCAACTGGGAGCGGGCCACCGGAATGGTGTTTAAAGAGTCGCAGCGAAACACTCGTCTGATCTGCAGCCGTCACTTCGAGCCAGAGCTGATTGGAGTCAGGCGTCTAATGCGCAACGCCATTCCCACAAAGCATTTGAACCCTCAAGCAGCTGGCCAGATACGTACTAAAAAGGAAAAAAATCCTCCTGTCAAAATTACACCTATCTGCTGCATGGCAGACTGCCACTACAACGGAAATGTGAAGCTGCACAAGTTTCCAAGTGGTAAGAAAAAAAACCTGAAACGTATCCTTTTCAGTTCACAATTTTTTATATTATCTCCGGCAGATCCCACTCTTCTCAGACAGTGGTGCCAGGCTCTCCGGCTCACTGACACACAGCGGTATTTGGGCAAGCACATTTGCTCCATGCACCTGCCCATGAACAAGACGCTGAGCTGTGTCATCTGCGGTGGCGACAACGTAGAGTTGCCGATGCTTGGGTTCCCGGAGAATCGCAACCAGCGCGCCAAATGGTGTTACAATCTCAAAATAGAGACAATACCGAAGTGGGACCACTCAAAGCACATTTGCTGCCGACACTTTGAGCCCCACTGCTTTGCCAAGCCGGGTGAGCTACGTCCAGGAGCGGCTCCCACGCTCCATCTCAATCACGATGACGCAAACATATTCTTCAGCGACTATGCCACTGGTCTTCCGTCCTCGCCACTAGGCAATCGAATCAAAGACGAGCCCCTGGAATCGGAGTCCGACGAGACGCTGCTGGTGTAGTCTCCCCAGTTCCCACACAAAATCATTTTATTCTAGGTTTTAGCTGTACTATTTTATAGACCCTTTTGTACATTTCTCGTACCCGTGCCACACACATCACGTCTTCTAGTTTTTACCAAGTAGTCTGTACCATCTACCAGTGATTTTAATGCGTTATTTATTCGTAAGTGACTTAGGGGAAAAATGCCATACATAGAAACGTATAATACGAAATGTTCCTTAAGTTTTTGTTTTTACTTTTATACACATACACACATGCATACGTACTGCGAGAAAAATATGATTTAGTATTCACGATATAGGAATATACATATATATATATATATATATATATATACCATAAATATACAGATGTAATAAGTAATATCCTTGAGCGTATATGTATGTGTAGAAATGTAGAGGACCCAGTAATAATTGGTGTTTTAAAAATGAAACTAACAGCCACTCGGAGAGTGGTTAACATCTCAACCATAAATCGTGTTTTATTTGGAAGTATATTTGGTGCTTTGAAACATATTTCCGACTCGGACTACGTCATATTTTTGAGCTTTTTTGAAAGAGGCTATTCACTTTCAATTGAAATAAAACTGCGAGAGGGAACCCTTAAGCGTAAGATATAAGGAGAGGAAACGGGATCAAAAACGGAGCTGCTCAAGTCCTGAAACTAGAAGCTGAAAGTACACAAGAGGTTCTTGGATCCTGAACGTTGAAGCTGCTTAAAGAAAATCATGAGATGACCGGAAAAAATGATATTATACATTTGATTTTATAGAAAAAGTAAATAAAATTTTAAATGTGTTCTGTAGCTTTAACCGTTTCTGATATCTGTAATTTTAATATATAATTTTTCAGACAGTGATATTTAATCAAGCTTAAATTAAAGACTCCTTAATATGTTTGTTTATATAAAATAAAATATATATTTTAGAATTACGCCTTAAATTGTTTTGAAACCCGTATAACTTAAACATAAACTTATAGATATTGAAAAAATAATTATAAAAAAAAAGAAACACTTAAATAATAATCCCTTCTTACACACTTTACTTTATCCCTTCAAAATTGTTGGCTTTATATCTGTAGTCGGCATCCCACCCAATAAACCCCGGCTATTGCTGCTTCGCCCCCTCATTCGTGGACGAACCATCTTCATTTTGAGCATAGCTGGCGTCCAGGAACAGATTTCGATCCGATTTGTTTGACTGCAGGAGGAAGGACAAGGGATTAGAGAGAAACAATGGCAGTTGTTCGAGACTTCTCACCTCGCGATACTTTTGCAAATATATGGAGAGCGGCTCCACGTAATTGTCGAACCCTAGGTTGCTGAAGGCCACCAGCAGATCGTCCCCGTTGACGGTCTTCCGATTTTCGGCCACGCTGCGCTCTATGGCCTCGCTGCTGATGAAGGAAATAAACTCGGAAACGCACTCCTGGATGCACTCGCGGGCATCCTTTGCTATCTTGCCGTTTTGCGGCACCGGCACCTTCATGATTTTGATAATGTTGCAGATGGGCAGAAAGCGGTCCTGCTCCCGCAACATAATGCTCCCGTCCTGTTTATCCGACTCGTCTGGGGATGAAACCGAAGGATGTGAACGCAAGAGGCAAAGGAAACTATTTACTTCAGCTTACCGCCAGAAGCCTCGTCCTCCTCCTTGACCAGCATGTCGTTCAGATACTGTTGAGAGTCCTCGCTGTTGCTCATTTCCCAAAACGCTGTTGTATCCTGATATTTTAGTTCGACTTTTTATTTGTAAGGACTATGAATGCAAGGGTCCCAATAGTTTGCACGTCAACTTTACTATGTGTTTATTATTAAACAGCAAATAGCGAATTTTTTGTTGTTTCCCAATTCAGCAAGTGGTGGTGGGTTTTCAATAAAAAATGTTATCGGTCATCGGGCTATCGCTGGAGATAAGGCCTGCGCACCTATCGATACACGCATATATCGATAGCTGATAGGCAACTGATCGCAGCGCAGCGGTATATTTTTTTGCGTACTCTCGAAAGCATCCTCTAATTAAAGCCCAAATGCACGTGGATTTGGCTATAGTGAAGCAGGAGGTGGACATTGACGATACTGAGATCAAGCTGGAGCCGGATGATGGGTTGTCGGATAACAGTACCGTGCCAATATCTTGGGGTAAGCGTGCTTGCAAATCGCTCTCGGCACACAGGCGGCGTCTGTGTTTATGTGTGTGTGTGTATGTGTGTGACTCTCTGTGCTTTTATTACGCACTTTACCGTTAACTTTTTAGCATTTTGAAAAAATTTATTATTGCAGCGGGCGAAACTTTGAAAATGATCGGAGCGGAGGATTCACAAATGCAAATGCCGGTCAGCGAGTGCTCGCAGGATGAACGCATGTCCGTTGCTAGGAAGATCAGTGGTGGCAGCCAGCAACAGGTAAGCGGGAAAATCCATCCATAACCTATAATTTATGTGAAGTTAAGGGCACAGGGATGTCTTACCTTTTAATGATGATGTCTTTTAGGATTTCCCAACTTGCATATTAGGTTATTTTCTTGTTTTTTGAAACTTGAGCTCCCTATTTACATATAAATACATATGTATGTTCCATTTCAGGCTTCCACGCCTTTCGAATGCAAAATCTGTCACTTCGTATTCAACAAGCACCTGGATATTGCGGCGCATATGGTGGACCATCAAATAAACCGACACTTCTGCAAGTTCAGATGTGGCGCCTGGCTCGACTCTTTGGAGCAGATCCTGGAACACGAGTATCGGCAGCATTCTCGACCCGGGCTTGTGCTCTGTTGTAGGGTGAGCTTTCTAAACCTTTTCGATTTTATAATTTATTTATTTTCAAAGTTTTTTATTGATATTAGATCTGCGATTTCGTGGCCAAAGACGCGGACAACTTGGCCAGTCATATGCATAATCATGCTTATGTCTATCGTTTCGTCTGTGCCATTTGTCGTCAGCATTTCGATTCCCTTGATAAAATCAAGGGGCACCGAAAGAATGGCAGCTACCTTTGCGGCCAGGTAGAATACATCGATAGAGTATCGACCAAAGCAGAGCTGGTGGCAGTCAGTGCAGCGTCGGTTACCGCCCAGGCGCTGTGTAATGTGCAGGTCAAGGAGGAACCACTGGAAGTGGAGGAAGAGATGGCACATATGCCAGTGGAGGTTGTGAAATGCGAACCTCTTCAAGTTAAAATCAAGGAGGATCCGGATACCGCGGAGGAGACCATCAACAGTTACGATGCCTTCTGGTCAAGTATACCCAATCCACTTAGGAGCAAACTGCGCCTGCCCGCCAGGAAATTAAACAGCGAGCAGATTAAGCCAAAATGTAAGATGTGTTTTGTAAAATACAATTATATTTTATTTAACTCTTTGATAACTTCCTCCCTCCCCAGCTGTTTCAAATGAAATTCTTCAGTCAAACACCTTACAACTGGCTTCCGACAAGATAAGAATGTTGCCAAAGAAACCAGCACAGACCACAGCGAATATATTAAAATCCTTGCCCAGCAATTGCATGGTCATCAAGCTGCCACCCAACACCAAAATCATTAAGATGGTGGGTGGTCAAGCTACTCCGGCAGTCCAAAATAAATCCAACATATACGTTCAGAATGTTCCGGAAAAGTCGACACCCAGTGCTATTGTGATTCCGCAGGCGCTAACAATAAGCCAAATCAAGCCGGAGGAAGCTAAACCAATATTACCTGTTATTAGAGCAGGTCCGCTGCCCCCTCAGATCCATGGTCGGAACACATCATTGATTCAGGATGCGTTCAACAAGGCTGAAAGCCACCCGGAATCCATGAAGATCATTTCAGAAATTCGCAACCAAATACGTTCCATCGAGAAGACTTTGCCGCTGCCAGGAACAGTTCTGCAAGCTGCAGTTATCAAAAGCAATTATCCTCCCGTATCCGCTAAAATGGCTGAATCTGCAAATGCACCAAAGCCCATTCAGCTAGTGCTCAATCCATTGTCCGTTGCGGTGGCAAAGGAATTGCGTGCAACCAATCCGCTCTATGGTTTCCTGTGGAAGTGTCCTTTCTGCAATCGATCCTACGACCAGAATTACGCGATTCGTATGCATTTGATAAGCAATCATAATATCAGCCAAGAACAATTGAGTATTCTAAAGGTGATATTAATGCCATATAAATGTAAGTAGATTGTTGTTAAGTTTCATATAGATCAAAGCAAAATTTGTTTAATTTGTTTATTTTCAGTACTTTCACAGGACTCACCACCTGTGGAATCTAATCAACAAGTGCCGAATCCTTGTTCAGATGGAAAGTTTGTAAATGTAGCTCCTTTGCGTATGGATGCGACGGTTTCAACGCCGACCACTCCACCAATTGTGGTTGGTGCCACAAAGGTCCTACCACCTACGAATTTAAAACCTGATAAACCACCAAAAAGGGCAAGGCAGAGCAAAAAGACTACAGAAAAATGCACGGAATTCCAGTGCACAGAGTGCTCTAAGACTTTTACAACATTCGGAGCCCTCCGCATTCACAAGACCATACACACAGGGGAATTGCCGCATAAGTGCGACTATTGCGAGAAACGTTTTCGAACCCCTGGGCAAGTACGAGTGCACCATCGTCGTCACACTGGAGAAAAGCCCTTTAAATGCAAGGTGAGCAACATTTTAGGAGGTAGCAAAACTAAGAAATTAAGTATATAAATTATAAGCTCTTTTGGTGATCAAACAAAACTTATAAACTAACGAAATCTTTTCAAACTTTGGCAGGTCTGCTCCTTGGATTTTACTCACAGGGAAACTCTTATATCCCACTTATCCCGTCATATTGGAATGAAGCGCTATAAATGCTATGGGTGCGACAAATACTTTGTAGTCGTCAGCGGTTTACGTGCTCATCGGCGTCTTCGGCCGGATACATGCGGCAAGGTTAAGTTCACGGCGCGAGCCCACGGCCCCCGGGTGAGAGTTGTCCGGGGGGAAGTGCTATTCGAGCCGCATCCGGAACACAATGGCTACCTGCGTAGCGAGGATCCCGTGAACATATTGACAGAGCTTGCTCAGACCACTGTGCAGCCCACTGAAGGTCGAAACTGATTGTTAAGTTTATGTTATTTCGATTAAGTTTTCTTTATGCAGTTTATACTTTACACCTTTTTTTTTTGATTTTACAATCACTAAATTTTAAAAATTTATTTAAGATATATAACATTTCTTGAGTTTTCTGGTTGAAATATTTGTAATCTACTTTTTGTTAATTTTACTATTAATCGTGAAAAATTAATATCACAGAATTTATTTGAGTATAAAGTGTCAATTTTTGTCACATCTCATTAAGGTGTTTTTATACCCTTGGCATATACCCTTGGCATTATACTTACCCTATAAAGTATATATATTCTTGATCAGCATCAACAGGGGAATCTTTCTAGATATGTCAGGAAGAAATCGATTTTTTGGCCATTTTTGCAAAATGTTATAAGGGGTTACATCATTAAAATTTTTGATTTTGATAAAAAATTGAATTTTCAATATTTTTAAATAAAGTATGCAGATTTATTAACTGTAGAAAATCTTGCACAAAACAGTTTTCCAATTTAAAATTAATGCTCTTTTGGCGGAGTTATGATATTTTTAATTTAAAAAAATCAAGAAGTTTTTTAATATAAAAAATCCGATTTTAAAATACAAAATAATATTTTTCTAAGTCAAGGAATCATTTCCGACCCCATAAAGCACATATATTCTTGATCAGCATCAACAGGAGAATCTTTCTAGACATGTCCGGAAGAAATCGATTTTTTGGACATTTTTGCGAAATTTGATAAGGGGTTACATCATTAAAATTAGCAAAAATGCCCAAGAATTTTGATTTCTTAAAATTTTAAATTTGGTATGCAGTTTTTTTAAATTAATAAAAACTAACACAAAACGGCTTTCCGAATTGAAATTAATGCATTTTTGGCTTAGTTATGAGATATTTTAATTGTTACCTGCAAGGGTATACAAACTTTGGCTGACCCAAGTTAGCTTTCTTTCTTGTTATATAATTATATATATTCTTGAACAGCCGAGTTGATCTAGCTATTAAAAAATGCCAACTATTTTCAATCAAATTGTGAAAAAATTGAAAAATGTTTCAAAAATAAAATTCCCAAATGAAATTATATTTATAAAACTTCAATTGGTCATCAATCAGTGTCCAACCAACTACCGAGGATCTTACGCCGTATTCCATCCATTTTTCAACCATACTAACTTACCCGTATAATAACAATATATATTACGTTATAATGGACAATGTATTTTCCGCATTCCGTAGTTCATATATTATTCCCAAGCCAAAATAATACTCAAATCAATATTTTCTTTTACGTGTTACTTCATCTTTATTATTTTTTGCGTTGGTTTTTGCTTTTTTTTTGTTTTCTGAAAATGATATATCATTTATACGGTATTTTTAAACGTAATATGTTTTTCCTATTCATACATTTATGCGAAATACATATGCTCATCTGTGGCTTGATTACTATAATCATTATGCTTTTGCTGGTAAATCCATTTACCTTTGAACCCTTTACATAATCCGTCGTCTACTTGGTAAAACATAGTTTAAACAATTTATATTTCAACAAAATTTGACAAGCCGACAAAATGTAATATACAATGTACTCACTCGCATTTCCCAAGTGACTTGTATGGTATATATTTACTTTAATTAGTTTGCAAAACTCTGCGGGGTTATCCTTGTTTAGACATCTATTTCTGCTAATGCTAATGTGTTGGTTTAATTTTCATCTCTCGACTTATTCAGAATAATGCCCAGCTGGAGGCCAACAGCGCTGCAAAATTTACTACTTCTTAACACATCCGGATCTGTTGGCGAGGGGGGCAACATGCTAGGGGCTTCGTAACAAATATCTTGTATTTCGTATAAATATTTAGTTTACATATATTAATAATTACTGTTTAACATGTGTTTTCGGTTAATAATTTCGTGTTCGCTATGCTATATATAATACGGGCACGACTTGAACGATCTGCAAAACATCTTATCAGTTATATACATAATTGTGTACCTAAAGTACTATGCCAATGTCTCGTTTCGTTCTATGGGGTAAAAGTGTATATGCTACAGTACATATCTACAGTTATTCCGCTAGTCTGCTGGCTTGAATATTAACTTCATCGTCACCTTAGGTACAGTAATTGTTTAGCTTTTGGGTCTAAAATTGGGTATTACTGTGGTATATACAGGAATGTAAGTGGGGGAAACTAAACTGGAGTCGGGGGAATGAGGTTACTTAGCTGGAAGTTACAAAGTATCTTTCTCAAGTGGGATTCAAACTTAATTTTAATAAGTAAAACTATCCTTCCTATAAATTATGTTCTACGCAAGACTTTTGACTAATTGCACGGGTTATATTTAGGCCAACCAAGTTTATAAAAACTGATCAACATAATAGTGTTTGATTGATTGATTGTTGTATTTCCTATACACGTCTACGTCGTAATGGCAATTTGATTTACTTTCAAAACTCCCCGAACATTAACTCAAATGACAACTACTTTCGACCCTATACATACGTTCACGTTCCTTTGAGATTCTTTTTAGGAGGTAAGTCTAATAGCTACCAAGTCCTTAGTTCAAATATGTATCGGTTTCCAGTGGTCCGCCCTAAGCATGGCTCCACGAACATCAAGTGATTGGCCTCCTCTCTCCTCAGCTGTGTAGTTCAAGCAAAGACTTGATGCATATATATATATGAGCTGATATAAAATTACTGATAATTAAACCTGTACCAGTCTTTTTAAGTTCACATTATCAATGAAATCAAACGCAGAAGAGACCAGAGCCCCAAAAGAATCGCAGCTGTAACGTAACCTGGGGGCGAGGGGTGCGCTTATTGGCTAATCATATTGACGTATGTATATAAGAATAGGTGTATTAAATCGTAGGCAGTAGCTGGTTATAATACTTTAGAGTCATCGTGATATCGTAAATGCGTATTATGCGTAAGGGGTTTGCTCTATGGCTCTATTGCCTGGAAAATTGCTCCTCAATTAGCATAGTTGTCGAACGAGCCCAAGTACTCCAATGCAGCGCGGTAGCAGAAGTGGTATTGATCCTAAAATAAAATGTATTTGTCTTTAAATCAATAATGGTTTTGTTTTGTACGAGTTCACCTCTGTTTGAACCATCGCCGGACGCTGGGAACGAAGAATGCGGACAGTCTGGAAGACGTCTAGCACGCCCTCGTACTGCATTCGCTCCAGCACAATGCTGAGGGTGATGAAGACACCGGAGCGGCCGACACCCGCTGAGCAATGCACGGTAATGGGTCCATCCTGGCCGAACTGCTCCTTGGTCTTGTGCACTTGTCCGATGAAGTCGATGAAGCCCTCCCCGGACTTGGGTACTCCCTGTTCCGGCCAGTCGATGAATTGAAACTGGCGCACGGTGCGTGAGGAACCATCTCGGGCATCGGTGACCTATGCGAAATATGATTGTTATAATGCGGTTAGAAATATAGTTTTAACAAGGTTTAAAAAGAATAAATCCTGAAATAAAAGAGTTGAAGAGCTTGTGTTGTTGAAAGATTATTAAAAAATTAATGTATACTTTATAAATTTATACTTTTTTCAATTTTCATTAGACTAGCAAAAGAACTTAGTCAATAAACTTATTTATTTTGGTAGTTTTACATGAGATATTACTTACCTTAAATTCACGTAGCTTGTACTGCGGCATGTTATACTCAGCGATTGGGTCTACCACATAATACTGGTATCGGACAGAACGCTCGTGGGGCCAGTACTGGAAGCACTTTTCCTGGGAAAGTAAGAGATTTTAAATGTTATTTAAAGAACAATAAATTTAAAGAAAATTTTAAAATAATAAATAATACTTTTTTCTTTAATATTACTAACGGCGAACAATATTCTCCTTAAAATTTCTAATAAATTCATCTTTTAGATGTTCGTTCTTTGAAAACTCTGCACAAACATAACTGAAAAGCACACATCGGCCTTTTTTCAAAATTTTTATCTTTAATACGCCTTTCATTATCAACTTATATAACGTTTTCCTGTATTATCTCTAGATTGAAAAGTTTCTTTATCTGGAAACTATTACCAGAAGATAGAACTAAATATTCATATTATTTGCTACTACTTTAGGTTCAAGTCTAAAAGGTTTAATTATATTATTTTTCCAAGAAACCAATTGTAACTAAATAACTAACTTTTTGATTTAATTTTCAGACACAAGTTTGTATTGATTCAGTGCTTACCCTGCCCATTTCCTTGAGCTTGGTCAGCATGACCACTATGGTGGAGTTGTGCTCCCAGAGCATGCGCCAAAAGTCCTCGGCTGTATCCTGGAGCGGACCCTGGGCGGCAATGTAGGCGGAGCGGTAACGATAACCGTCTATGAAGCTGGCGTTGACATAGTCACTGCCCTCGATGCCGTGGATAGGGGTGAGATAGACGCGACTCGATTCATATGGCAAGATGTGCACTAAGCGATTCTTGTGCTTGTTGCAAGGCAGGTTGGCCGTAACGAACTTGGACGAGTCCATCTTGACGTTGGACAGCTTCTTGAACTCCACCTCCATGCCAGAGATGCTTTCGCCGGGCTCCGTGGTCAGCAGCTTCTGCAGGTGAGTGTGCAAGTTGCGGGCGGGCACCTCCGTAAGCCCACAGATGATGGCCTCCAAAATGGCGTCATGAATGAAGATATACTGGTCCTCCGTCTGCACCATGTAATTGCGCTGTGCCCGCAGGCAGGTCACATGTCCGTAGATGTCAATGATCTTCTCGTGCTTCATACGCTCCAGCATCGAATCGATGACGATGTAGCAGCCCGTGCGACCAACTCCCGCCGAGCAGTGGACAATCACGGGTCCGGACTCCGGGGGGGTTAGAGCGCGGCACCGGCGCAGAAATTGAAGGAACGGAGCCGGATGGTCGGGCACACCGTGATCCGGCCAGGCAGTGAATTGAAGCTGCTTGATCTCGCGGCGGTCGTTGAAGCCTTGCCGGCACAGTTGGAATGTCCGGATGCTGTAGGTGGCCAGCTCCTGCGTTTCGGTGATGGTCACAAAGATCTGGCCATATGTCTCCGTTCCCCGTGTCGGCCAGTACTGGTCGCATTTAATGCGGGTCCGCTCCTCCAGGCGCGTCATCATCACAATAGTGGCCGTCTTCAGTTCCCAGCACATGCGCCAGAAGTCGATGAAGGTCTCCTGTAGCGGGCCCTGGGTGGCCACGTACGCGTTGTGCTTTCTGTAACCATCGCAGTAGTTGGCGTTGATGTAGTCGGATCCGGCCACACCCTCCGACGGCGGCAGCTGGACGCGGGAATGGTCGTAGGCCGTGACATTGGCGTAGCGATTCTTCGACTTATTATGCTCCAGGTTTGAGTTGTCCCAGGTGAACTGCTGGCCCGGCTCGATGCTCTCGTACTCTTGCGAGAACTTCTGATTGTCATTCGATTTAAGGCGCTCGATGTGGTTGGCGAATTCGGATATTGGTATGGGCGGGTGGGAGATCATGCCGGGCGTCTGGAAATTGAGGCGCCTCATGTCCACAGGGTCGCTGGGAGTGGGTCCGGCTCCCAGGTCGGCGGCCATCAGGGGTCGTGTCACGGCCGCCTGATCTGGAGTCTTGCAGGGCTGTCGGCGGCGCTTCACCACACAGAACACAATCAGGGCGGTGGAAACAATGAAAGTGGAAACCATCAAGGGCAACACCACCCACAATATCTCAGGTTCATCCTTGTTTCGATTTACGGACACCTCTGGTTCCGAAGGCCAGTTGGGATCCGGCCGATGGGGACGCTCACCGGGCGGCGCTTCCCTCATGTCCAGCGATAGGAACTCCGAGAAGGGACTAGATGTGTAGAGATGCTTTTGCGGCGTGTCCACGACCGCCCGCACGAAGATGCGGTAGCGCTTCTCCCGCTCCAACTTGCGATTGGTGAAGTTGTGATAGTCGTCGCCAGATCCGAGGTGGAACGTGAAGGGTATGGATCGTTGCGGGAACTTGGCCGCTATGTACGGGGCATTGGGGCGCTCCGGCTTATTCCTGCCCGGCAGGAGGTCATCGGTGAGGAACTGATCAGGTATCTTGTGCAGATTCGACTTGTCCTCCGGCACCACCACCAGATAATAGTGCGAGATGGGGCCGTACTCCTCGGAGGCCTGTGGCAGTATCACTAGGATCTCTTCCCCATTAACCACCCCGTAGAAATCTGGCTTGACCATCGGCTGGGGCGCAGCCATTTGCGTGGTGACCGTAATCTTTGTGGGCGGGCGATATGAGTAGTCTGAGGGTATGGCACTCACATTCACATTGTAGGTGGTGAACGGGCTCAGCTCGTTGATCGTGTGCGTCTTCACGTAGTGCTTCAGGATAATCTCCCGCTTCTGGACAACCTGCGTCTGAGAGAATCCCTGGGAGTCCACGAACACCTTCATGGCGTCAAAGCTGATCTTGTAGTTAACGGGCGTCAGTCGGATGGGCGGTGACCAGCTCAGGGTCATCGAGTGCGTGCTTACATCGTGGGCGCGCAGATTTAAGGGCACATCCTCCGGCTTGATGCGGACCGTCACCTTCTCACTGAGTCGTCCCAGTCCGTTCTTAAACCGCGCCGCAATGGCCACCGCATATTGGGCAAACTTCTCGAGGTTCACCAGGTCAGCGGACTCGGTGAGGCCCACAGTTTTCGTCTGCCAATCATCGAGATCCTCCACAGCGGTCATCGTGTAGAATATCTTGTAGCCAAGCAGCTTGCCCCGGCTGGGCACCGGTTCCCACCATATCTCCGCCGTCTGCTCGGACGTGGCCTCTGCCTGCACGGACATCGGTGCACGACCCATGTCCCGCTCTGTTTCGACTATTAATTTATCGCTAAACGGCCCAGCTCCCTGTTTCGTGTAGGCTCTTACGCGAAAGATGTATTCGGTATTTTCCTCGAGGTTCGTAAACACTGCCTTACGTAGCGTCATATTTCGCTCAGATCCAAGCCCGTGATCGATTTTCTTGTGAAACTGTACGTCATATCGGGTAATCAAGCCATTTCGGTGCTCTCTGGTGGGCGGATCCCAGGTAACACACACTACATCCGGTGTCTGGAAGCGAATGGTGATGTTTGACGGTGGTCCGCCGGGCGTCCCTTCGGGTGTCTGAAAGATTTTCACCGATTCCTGGCCTATACCAATGTGGTTGCTCCCAGCCACCCGGAACTCGTACTCCACACCACGCTCCAAGTTATCGAAGCGTTTCTTTGTCATTTGGGGTCCCGACAGCATATCCTCCTTCAAGGCCTGATCCTTGACGCCCCACCGAAGCCGGTAGCCACGCAGCTCCCCGTATGTCTGTGCCGGGCGCTCCCACTCCAGTTCGATTGACACGACCGGCTCTCGCTCCATGATCTTCAGACTCACCGTAGGACGTACGGGAACTCCGCCGGGAGTTTTGACTACAATTGCAGCACTACGATCGCCGTCGCCTTTACGCGTCAGGGCGGCCACCTGAATGGAGTACTTGGTGTCCGGCTGCAGTCCCGTCACATTGAACTCCAGCGTGTCCACTACATCGAACTTGAAAGGCTCGTTCAAGAAGCCCTTGCCCTTTGATAAAAAAAAGTTATAAGGAAGTGTAGGATGTAGGCAGTGTCTTCATAACTCACCTCATCGCGTAGCTCCTGAGCATGTATATGGTAACCTCGGATAATGCCATTGCGGTCCTTTTCGAGTGGTGGCTTCCAGCTGACATGGATTGATGTAGAGTTGAGGGGCGTGGCCTTAACGTCTTGAGGATCGCCGGGCACTATAGACGACGACGGAGAGAGGCGCGATTAGATCGAGGTACTCATAATGACGAAATCAACTGGAGAACATTGTGGATTAAAAAAGCCTAACTTAAGCCAAAAGTATTGGCTAACTTAAACTTACTTAGCTCTAGCTTACTTAATTCTGTGATAAATGTGTGTTGAACTGCATTTATATACAGCCAGAGAGTTAATTAAGGTAACTAACCAGTTACGATCTTAGGTCAAGGACAAAGTCATCACCACATCACAGACAAAAACAAATGAAATGTAAAGGATTAAGGTAAATGGGAACGGGAACCAAGGTGCTTAAGTGCTAGATAGTTGTAGTAAGTAGTATACGGACGGGGTGCTTAATTGGTGCTCAAAAGGCTATAGGAGGTGCACTTAATACCTTGCTATAGTATCGAGATTGAGTACTAAAAACCATTTCTTAGAGAGTATGCCAAAAATTACACAAAAATATTAGCTCAAGATCGGTATCGAGACACTTTCGACCTCGATATTCACCTCGATTCACTTAGCAAAAACAAACATGTAAGCATTCAAAAAGGGATTACTTTTTTTGTGTGCAAAAAACAAAAAACATATACATTGTGGAACCCAAAAAATACTTGTTATATATATGCTATACACTTATGCTCCCGTTTTGGGGAGCATTTAAAATCCTGGCCGACCTTAAAAACGGTTTGGTAGACTTTCAAAAAATGTCGAAATAGAGAATCGTAGGAAAATAAAGGAAATATGAATTATATATAATTGTATGTATGTTGGTCAACAGTTTCTGGACCAATTCAAAAATCAGTTTTTGGAATAAAAAGTATATATAGGATATATAGAAATAGAGATTCGTAGTAAAGTACAGTATAGATATAGATAGTATGCTGCTATAGGGCATTCTTAAACATAATACATAGTCAACCATTGAATATACTCACTCTTTTTCTCTAAATATTTTTTTAAAATGTTTTATTTTCATTATATGTGTATATATAAATCACCATCCATTAAAGGTTGCGTTCAAAAATCAAATTTCGCAATAATTTGGTATTCACATCAAAAAAGTTTCAAAAAGATTTGGGTTTTATTTATTTTCCATTTTGATTTGCATTCAAAAAAGGTGCACGAAACAGAGCAAGTAGTGCAAGGTGCGAGTGGCCAAGCAAAGTTATTTTGTTTTTTTTTGTTTTTTTTTTTTTTATAGTAAGTATATGAAAAGATATAAAATATAGGTATTTAGTTTACGGTATACAGTTTCAAAAAGGTTTACTGGTGCAAAAATTAGGGAAATTCACAAAAGGTTGGGAGAAAATATATAAAGAAGGAGAGAACACATGATACAAAATCTACATATTTGTTGGCACACTTTGATACTGTTTTGTCTTAATTTACTTGGAATTGTTGGTAATTTATGAATAGCCTGAAATACACATATAACTTACCTCAATTTAATCATGAATTGTTGTCTTAAAACTACCTTAAAATATGGTAAAACTTAACTCTAAACTTAACTATTAAATTATACCTTACATTTATATAATTGTTTTGTCAAGCTGTCCCTGTATTTTTTATATATAGTTCTTTAAGCACAATATATACTATTTTTTGCCAGCACATTTCATTATTTGTACTCGACTCGTCGCTGCCATTCGGTGTCTTGCCCTCAATCACTGCATTTGGGGTTCATTAAAAATGTTAAATTAATGCATAATATAAATTATTCAAATGCGACTGACGGCACAAAAATGTTAAATTATGCTTCATTAGTGTTCTTGCTTCTGCACCTGCACTTGCAAGTGTCGCAGGTGAGTGCATGGGAATGGAATGGGTCAGCTACACGGCACTCTGCTGTAATTTTGTCTTCATTTTTTGTCATTTTGCATGTATTCACCCCACACACACACACACACACTCTCGCACACTTAAAATATAAAATAATTCAAATGTTACCGTTAGAGGAGTGTTCTCTATTTTGTGAATCTGTTTTTTTTTCTCGTGCAGTGCAGTGCTTTCTCCGTTGAATGGAACAAACGAAGCAATGAACGCGTGCTAAGCTTCCAATGCTCGAGGTGCTCATTTTTTATGTTTTCTTTTTTATTTTTTTAGTTTTCATGTGAGCAGAACGAGTGCAAGAGTGCGACTGTCTATGTGCACAAAAGGGAATCTCCATGGTCTACGAATTTTGCAGAAGGGCGGGATCGGGATCGGGATCCTGGGAGAGTGGGGATTGGGTGGTCGGGTCGTGGGGCGGCAAATAAAAAGCAAGTGCCCAGCTTTAGACAGGTGGAATGCATTTGCATTTGCATCTGGCGGTGGCAGCTAACAAGCACATCGCATCATAAAGAAATACGCTCCCGACGTACGGAACGGAACGCAAAAATTAGTAGAAAAAAAAAACGGCAAATCCTGTGGCATGTTCATAGAAGCTGACCCTCTAATGCTGCCTCAGACGCTGCTGCCACTGAATCTTGTGAGCTTCTGGCTAAAAGTGACGGATGTGCATGCAGTCTGAGATACATTTGAGGCTGCCAGCCTCAACGTCGAATAAAGTACAATTAAAATAAAATTAAAGTTAGTCGCAGGTACATATATCTCAATAGAAATGCGGTGCTTTGGTGCTTTGCTTGTGTCTGGTGCTTGCTTTTACTTAGAAATTAAACATGTTATAATTCCCTGGTCTTGGGTTTAATAATGATTAAGATCGTTACATTTTTATTTAGTTACAAAATCGAATGATAAAGTGTAATTAGTATAATTTAGTTATTTTATGATTTCTTTAAATATATATTTTATATTTTCAAAGCTGACAAAAGATATTTAAGAACGTTGAACTTTGAAGAATTTTTCTTTATGATTTCTATGGAATTAGATTGATTTCTGTTGTCAAAAAATGTTAAAAAGTATAATGTTATGATAATTTTGATTACGTTATACCCTAAATATTTACTAAGAATATAAATAATATACTTTTAAACTGAGAGACAATAGTGAGGAGTCAAAAACATTTACAACTAATATGGCCCTACGATGATTCGACCTTCAACAAAATTGCTCAGCAAAATTTTAATTTCAATTTTAAGTTCAACTTTCTTTGGTCTAAGTAAACGTTTTCGAGTACAGAAAGTTTTTGAACCTGATAGTTTTTTTTAAATTGAAAATATTTGAAATTTCTTAGGCTCAGCTGAGGCTGCTAACTTTCATTTATCAAAAATTAGTTCATTTTTTGGTTTTTGAAAATATTAATTACCATCAAGGTGCGAAGCATACAGTGCTGTCAGTGCTGCAATGTGGTCTTAATTCTAGACTTATTTTAACATAGAGTGAGCTAAGGAGATGACAGAGAAAGAGCCAGAGTGATACGTACACTAATGTGCTTAACGATAGATACATTTAAAGTACAGTGCTTAAACGAAATAAAATCAAGGAAACAAGGGGACACCTCACTCAAATGTTGTTTGCGCCTTTCAAACACACACAAATTGAGTAGGTACTTTATAAAGAAAACGCTTTTTGTTGAGCAAGCTAGCTAACAGGTAACAAGCAAGGGAAAACGAAGGATAAACTTTGTGTATGGATATTTAAGGTGTTTAAAAAGTATAAATGTTGGAAAATATTAAAGCATTTAAGAATATATGTGAGACGTAAGTCCAACCTCTTCCCAGCTTCAGTTTAAATGATTTTAATCTTTTAATCAAATTTGATTGATACTTAATATCTTTGCCAGTAAAACAGATTAAAGTCCTTGCTCTTTTGCAATATCTTTTACCAGAAAATGATTAACAATTTCAATTGCTGTCAATTCCTAGAACAGGAAGGACTTAAAGTCGGACAAAAACTCAAAGGGAAAGCAGGTGAAACTGGGAGGGCAAATAATATAGAATGCCGACACGCATTCACAAATGTGTTAAGTGTGCAAACATGCAGGTGATTGCAAATAAAACTTAATGAAATGGGTCAACAACATAAAATATATATGTAAAATTATGTTGGCAAATAAAAATCGGTTAATTTTGTGCAGAAATCAATTTAAGGATTTGCTGTGCCGTGTCCGCTATTTGCATAGCAGTTAACAAAAAACAAAATTCATTGAAAAACGTGCGACATTGTGGGGATTATCAGGCATTCGGGGCGAAATGTGTGGGAGCTTCACTTATGGCAAAAGTGCAGAAATTGTGGGCCAAAAAGCAAACAGATGGGGGCAATAGCCTGTGTAGTTGAAAGGTTTCAAAAATTACAGTACACCGAGCTTTTGTAAACTTTATAAAATATGTACGCGCTTAAGTAAATATCACACAAAAGTAGATGTGTAGGTGCTTTTGCAGCTAAGTGGAACTCATAAAAAATAAACAATAAATAGTGCGAAATATTTTGCGCTATTTGCGTTGAGTAAACACATAAAATGAAAATAACAGAAAAATGTACGGGAAAATGTTAGGGGTCAGGAGCGAGGTTATTATGGTAATAGTCGTGTGGCCAGGATTTGTTTTTACATTTATAATTGCATAAATTTACTTATGCAAATAATTAAATCAAATATTTAATGCAAACAATCTAAAATCAAATTCGTGTATTGGTTTAGATAATTAGGTTGTGGTGCAGAATGTGTTGGTTGTGTTGTGCTTACAAAAACTATATACAAATTTCAAAAATACAAAAAGATTACATAGAGTTCATGGCTTAGTTAAGTGCTATACAAATTACCACAAACAGTTGATGCATTATATTCAAAAATATTTATTATGAAAGAGGTTTTGGTTTTGTTTTTGTTTTTAATCAAAGATACATACATCTTGATTGTGCATTTTAAGAAACCGTTGTGCGGCCGTGAAGAAAATAACAAAAATATTTTCGCTTGCATGTAAGTGCACAATACATAGGAGTTCTTCTATAAAGACTTTGTATTCTTTTTCATAGAAACATGATCATGTGCAAAAAGTAGTCAAAAATTGCGCCAAAAAATATGCAATTTTATAGTGCCAATTGTTAAAATTTTTCGTACTCTTTTTTTTTCCAAAAATAAATATTTTATAATTAAAAGGTTATCAGAGAAGGGAATTTGAAACAAACCATAAATGAAATCAAAACTTGGGGCATGAAGAAAACGCATTTTGTTTTCCTTTATTGGTGGATTCTTAGAGATCCTTTGACGGTGACAGTCGAAGTATGAAAATGAGTCCGGGTGGACAATTTGCATTTTGAAAGCAGATATTACCAATAAAAGTTAAATATTAAAATGAAAACTGTTTATAAAATTATAATAATTTTTAACTAAACTACAAATTTAAAATATAGCTGTTTTCAAAAGATGATTAACAGCTGTAGGGTGTAGATAATAATATTTAAAACCCGAATAAATTGAATTTGGTTGAAAAATTATATATTTAGATATATCGTTGGATATTAGATAATGCTCCATCGTACTAGCCGATCCTGTGGTGACTGCTCTTGATATCAAAATTCAAAAATAGTACAGAATACTTTCGATTAGTTTCAGCATGATTTCTTTTTCAGAGAGATGATGGAAGGATAATGAACGTAGGACTAAGACATAACTTAAGAAGGGGTTTCAAAAAAATATATATAATAAAAATAGTAAGTAAAACTATAACTTTAAAAAACTGTAAAATGAAAACAAAGACCAAAGATTTTGATAGGACTTACGCTTAGGTAAGGTCATTGGCATACATACCATCCTCTTGGGTGCGCAAAATAATGGGATGGGAGCGCGGCCCGTCGCCAACAGAGGTGCCGGCTAGCAACCAGATCTTGTACTCCGTCCAGCGCTTCAGTTCATCCAGCACAATGCTGGTCATATTGAGGGTCATCGTGGTGGCCTCGTCGTCTTCGCGGCCCACCTCCACGAAGAAGACCTTATAATAAATGATGCGACCGTTGGAACGCTCCACGGGAGGAGGCAGCCAGTTAAGCGAGATAGTTGTCGAGCTGGTGGCTACGGCAGTGATATTTCGGGGCGGTGCACCTGGTACTAATTACATAGATGGGAACGGAACGTATTTGTGTGTGCATTTTGATTTTTGTTTTGTTGGTTTTATTAGGTGTTTTCATTGATGTTCATTGTTGTTGATGCATAGCCAAGGGTTGGTTGGTTGGTATGGTATGAGTTGGTTTTTCATAGCGTTCAGCAATTAGCCAGATTACAAAATAAATTTCAAACCGAAATAATTGGTAACATGAAACGAAAAGTCCGGAAAGCAAAATAATAATGTTAAAATCAAACAGAACAATATGGTTTATAAAGGCATATAGGTATGTAAATATCAAAATAAATCAAATGTCAAGACACAGATCCAATGGTTTATGCAAATAAGGTTGACTCCTTTTTTTTTTTTTTTGTTCGCTTGTCAATAATTTGTGCATATTTTTTGACTTTTTTGGGCTGAAATATCCAAATCCAAATACATAGCTACAAAACAAAATAAAATCCAAGTCAAGCTTAGCTTAGAAAGTCGATTTAAAATGTTCAACTAGACACACATCCACATAACATGTACATTCATAAACAAATAAAAACATTAATTTGCATAAACCATAGGAATTTTTCTTAAAAAACACATATATATACATCTTAATTAACTGCAAAAAGTAAAAGAATTTAACAACAAATTATCTATAAAGGAAATAAGTTAAATGTCAGCAACCTAACGTGGAAATAACATTAAAAGAAATCTAAAAAATACATAACCTCTAGGATTAAAGCATTTCCTGAATAACATGCTGGCTTGTAAACAATCGTGCAAAGAAAGTAACTAAAATCTATATATATATATATATATATGTAGACTTCTGGCACAGACAAGAACTTTGCACTTTCGGAAATTGTCTTCGCGTCCATATATTAAAATATCATTCAAAATCCATTTGAAAAGACACTTTGTAGATAGAATTTACATAAGTGATATTTGGTTTTGGTTATGCGGTCAAAGTGCTTATGGTGCAAAGTGCAGTGTGCAAAGTTGCTAAATATTGCCAAATAAATTTAAATTAAATTGAGGTCTTAGTTTGGAAATAGTTTTCGCATAATTTACATGGTTTAACACTCGCAGAGCCACAAATGATAAATGGAACATAATCGAGCATTGCAAAAACACACACAGGCAAACTGAAAAGGTTATTTTGTTCACTTCTCTTTTGCATTGCATTATGAAATTTAGCTTTCAACTGAAAAAAATAGCATACACATATTTGGTAAATTGTTGGTGGTCGTTGTTTATGGGTTCCTATCCTGTGGTGTGGTGAGGCTGGTGGACATTTAGCTAGTAAAGTTCAGTGAATTTTGGTCTGTAATTGGTTGGGCCTAACAGATAGCAAAAGGTGTCATTTTAATAAGGCTCAACCGAAAACAAAACAAATGTATACAAATTTAATTAGTGGAAAATTTAAACCTTTTGCAATCTGTTGTTCTCAAAGGTTCTAAACCATTTGGAAAATATGTTGGTGTAAATGTCTAAATGTCTTATTTGCTATATATATTTTTGTATAAGGATATGTTTAGGTGTAAGCTATGTATATGTCTTGTTTTGTAAAAACTAACTATGAGAGTATATAGTTTATATAGTGTGTTTAGTGTAATATATAGTGTAACTAACTACTAAAACTTATGGATAACTTGCAAGGAACCAGAACAATTACATATCAAACAATATATATATGAATATGTATAAATCGACTTAAATATAGTTAGTGGTGGTGTAAGAGGTGCATAGAACTCATCGCTCACTCGAATCACTCATCCGTTACCATTTATTCAATACACTGAACACTCTTTACCTTTTTCCACGAAAGCATAACTCAGTAGAGTTCAATATCACACTCAGACATTTCGGTTTGGTTTGGTTTTTTGGTAACTGGTAACTGAATTGAATAATCAACTACATGTTTAGGTACCATGTTTATGTATTGTTGTTAATATATCAAATATATATATATATGCGTATGTTTCAAAACCAAATATAAATTGCACACAGTTCTTAGGTCTATGAAAACTCGTACGACTACGGCGGTTTGACTTAACTTAGAAATTTAGTGGAATTGGCTGCGGCCTGGCTAACTTACCATATTGCTTGGTGCGAACCGGAATGGGCGGCGTGGTGGCCCCCTCGCCCCGCTGAGACCGGGCTGCCAGCCAGATATAGTACAGCGTATCGGGATACAGGCCGTCCAGCGTATATGCCTCCGAGTTGGAAATGCGTCTAAACAGATGGCAAATCAGGATTGCTTTTGTGTAGGCTTGGATTTCAACTCACTTGTGATGGACCTGATTGGCGTATGTGTCATTCCAGTAGAGCTCGTAGTGTACGATATTCTCACTGGAATGAGTCGGCTTTGTCCATTGCAGTGTGACTGCGGTCTCGCCGATATCGGTGGCCCGGAAATTGCTCGGTTGTGATGGCACACCTTTGTAGACATATCCGTATTTCATATTCGGGGGTTGGAAGTTTCGGTGCGATGGCGACGTTGGGGAATTGCATTTGGTTTTGGTTTTGGTTTTGGTTTGGTAATAATGAAACGGAAATTACGGAAATTAAATAAAATACAAACAAATCAATGTGGGCATTTGTTTGTATGCCAATGATTTCGATAGCGATTGCGAATCGGTATCCAATTCCGAATGCTGCACGGTATTGATGAGGTGAAACACGCACAGAGCACAGCAATCGCTGCATCAGCATTTTGAATTCATATTGGTTTTGCATGAAATTGATTGACATGTGTCCATCCCAACAACCCCCCTCTCTACATGCATGAATATTTGAGCTGAGCGCCGCTCACCGCAAAGCCGACAGGGGAAGTCCAACAGAGAAAATGATTATCAATTTTAAAATAATTTCTAGTTGTCCCCGGGGAACCCAGCTCCGAGAGCCTGTCGTCGCTGCTTTGAAGTTAAAAGTTTTAATAAAGAATCCGATACCCCTTTCGGAGCTGTCACTTGACTTGTGTATGGTTTGTCTAGCCTAGACTTACAGGTCAATTGAATAAGGCAATGGCAACAAGACGTCACCGCCTGTCCCCAAAATAGAGAAGTGGGCATTTCCAGCTTACCTAACCTCAGGTAATAAGTCGAAGCAGTTCAAAGTTGAGTCCCCTTTTGTTGTTATTTATTGTACGATTTAAAGCAGCTTAAGACACAGGCCACAGCCGCAGTACTTAAGCCCGGACACACAGTCTAATGCATTTGCATTTACTCACTGATTGCCACCAGTTAATGAATATCTCCTGTGCACGCACACAGCCAGCAAATGTTGTCTCTGCATGAGCACAGATAAATATTTCATTGAACGTACACACACGTTTCGCCTGACATTTTGTACTATAATTAAATAATTGGTGTGACCTATGTATGTGGCCCGATTGAGTTGAGTTGAGCAATTAAATTGCGAATTGTGCTCGTTTCAAAATGCAATGGGGTAAAGTGTGTATGCGTGTGTCAAGTGCCTAATTGAAGCTGATTGCCCAATCAATTTGGCTTAGCCTACCTTGTTGCGCCTTCACTTGGACCGGCGTGGACATTGGACCGGCTCCCATGGAGGTGTAGGCCTGGACCCGAACTGTATAGATGGCATGGGGTGTTAGCTCCGAAACTGTCGTCAGTTCACTGTTGTCGACCATCTGAGAGTTCCACGAGGCCTCCGGTTGATTCGAGTTGGTCGTATAGTACACCTTATAGCCCTGTTGTTTTTAAGAGAGAAAGTGCATTACATATAGTTATTGTCTATTTATATTTATAGGGAATCTTAATTGATTCTTTATGACTATCAATAACTCCCGACTTCCAATTTATATTGCTATTAATTGGTGGGCAACCCGAACCCGAAATGTATCTTTTCGCTACTTAATGTCAGCTTTATTACTTACGGTCACTTGTCCATTGGGCGTCTCTGGAGGTTCCCAGGTAATAACCATGGTGGACGAGCTCAACGTCCTCACTTGAACATTACGTGGTGCACTTTCCATTTCTGCGAGAGAAGTAAATTTAAATGTAAATTAGAATTGATAAACAATTGTTAAATCATTCAAAGAAATTCAAAATTGAATATTATTTAAAACTACTCAATTAAAATATTTAAAATTGTTTGACAAATTCTTTAAACTTTAAGCAACTTTGAAAGTTGCCAATAATAAGCAAAAATATATGTAAACAATTCAAATCAATCTTTCTTTTATTGCTTAGAAATCGTAGTTTCGTAAATCCTATTTAAATAATCTATATTTTATCTATTCTTAAGTAGAAATAGTATAATCAGTATTTAAATATAATTTCCCCCTCCAGAGTATTATCTTAAACTTTGAGTATACATTTGTTAACTTATTTTAATTTCTTTGTTGAGGCAAATGAACATAACGCCGAATAAATGGCATTATCGATCAACTGCAGAGGCGCAAAAGGAGGAGTTTTTTTTTTTTTACGGGCGGCTATATGCCATTAGGGCAGCACAAATGTTTTGCAAAGCAAACAATCCCCATCCATCACAATTTGTTTTTCGAATGAACCATTGGTTGGCTGTTGTTTTAGCTGCTGGAGATGCGTATTTCGTGTCGTTTTATGGATGGAGCTGGTCAGACAGGGACAGAGCGGTAGAGCAACAGAGGGGCGGGATGCTGCATTTCCGGGGAAAATTGAGGAAATTGTTTCGGCGCGTTGAAGCCTGGAGGCGGTTATAGTGAGAATTTTGCATTTATAAACTGATTTTTGTGCGCCACAGCAATGCTCTACCCGGCCCGCCCTCAGGAAGTATGAATCTAGCTATTCGCAATTTGGCACAATGCATTCGCACGATCAAAAATTTGTCGGTCAACTGCATTGCCAGCCACAAATCAACGGTGGGCAGCCTTGGCAGCTGGCCCCTTCCCTCCCCCTTAACATTCAAGCTCGTTTTGAATAGCAATTAGTGTGTAACGTCTTTCACTCAATTTGCATTATGGCTGCAAGTACGAAGTATGGTATGTGTGTGTGTAACCAATTCGTAACTCGTTTGGTTAATGGGCAATCGATAAATTCCAATTTCTCACAATTTTACTGCAATATTCACAAACGGTATAGCAGTTTTATCCACAATTTATATCGCAGTCATCTCATCTGTTACACAAGTGCTCCTCCCGGATGTGGTTGTGTGTGCCTGCCCTCGTTCGTGTGGTCCATTGCTTGTTATAGCCAAGATTTGCATGCAGCTCGCACTCACCGATAGATTCAGGATTCAGGCAAAAATTTCCCCTTGGCACTTGAGCGTGTTTGGGGGTGGGTGTGGGTGTGGGAGTGGGCTTCTCCACGACCACGTTACCACGTTAGCTGCATATCAGGGTAGATACATTACATATGGATATGCTCCATTAATAGTATGTATTCCTTGCATGCAACGCCTACTTCTTGCACACGCAAAAAAAAATTAAGTTGCAGTGACTACTTTAAGGTACAGACCTAGAGATAAAGGTCTTGGATTCTGGCCCATAGAATATATTTATGTATATTCTTCAACAGTATATTCGATCTAGACATAGCCTACATATCTAGACTAGCCTACAGAACCAAAAATCAGGACTTGACTTGAAGAACCTGTGCATATTTTTATCTTATCTTAAATTCTAAACTATATCTAGAAGACCCATGGCAGGTCAGTTGCTCCTTCATAGACAATAAAGTTGCACCTATCCAAGACTTTAGCATTTTGTAAGATAATCCAACTATACAATCTGTCCTGTACTGGTGTATCTGGGCACAGGTGCCTCCGATATGGTTACATACCGTAAAGAAATCTGCTACCTAAGCCAATGACACGTGTTAAGCTTTGCTTTGACCTGCTGACGCCAGTCTGCTGGGTGGCATTCTGCCTGACTCAATAGCCAGTCAGCCTTCAGCTGCCCCCGACCGTAAATGTTGCCATCGAGATATTATTTCGAAACGATATTGGGCAAGCGATAAGTATAATTGCGGCAATAAAAGTTTTCAACATTTGTGCGACACGCTGCTGGGTGTTCTGCAGGAACTGCAGTTGCAGCTGCTGCTGTTGCATAAAAAAATAAATATAGGACTACATATGAAAAGGGAATAAGGGATACTCTTTTTCAAAGTATGTTTGGTTCAAGATGTAAATTTACTGTTTATGTGAATCTCGGGGGAAAAGAAAAGACTGCCTTTATTTTTAACTAAAATACTTAATGAACTTTTGTTATCTTTTAAGGATTTTACCAATAAGCAGCTTGCAAAAATCTGTTTATAATAATGTCTGGAAGGTATGCCAGACCAGGACTAAAACATAGATGCAAGCATTCGTTCAGATACACTCGTACAGCACACATAACAATGCAAACTTTATAACATCCTAGAAGTAAGACCGACTCCCTTCACCCACACGCATACGTCAGACAATCGCGGATACTTGTGTTTGTGGAACGCAGCTGCGTATGCAACGATTTTGGGAACAGAACATTGCATTTACCTTTGATTATATCTATCTACTTGTTATTTCCCTGCTGCTATCTCCTTTGTGCTCTTTACATTCCCTTGGGTCTCTGCGATTTCCTCTTGCTCAACACAATTGTTATTGAAATTGTTTTGGCAATTTTTTTGGCCAACCATAAAATTTTGTTTGCCTAGGATACTTACTTGTGCCACCGAATGAGAAATCGCCTGAGCAGGCATACGCATGGATAGAGAGTAAGACAGAGAGAGAGCGGAGGGATAGACAATTTGGAAAAGGGGTTAGTACCATTGCCGACATAACGGGCTAAGGAAAATAAAAAGGGATCTAAAGGAGTAGCTCCTAAATTCAAAATGAAATTGGTTAAAAATCCTTTTGTGCAGCATGTGAGAGACGGAATGGAGAAGCAGGCAGTTAGTTAAATGACCTTCCTTCGAGGGCAGCTCATCCGCGATACTCACTTGTCTCACCGGTGGTACAGGTCGCTGGAGCCGAGGGCGGGCCACGTCCGATGTTGTTCACGGCTATCACGTAGAACTCGTACTCCGTATAGGGACTCAAGGCACGGACCACGTAGTACATGGTGATGATGCCGCTTATCTCGCTGAAGGCCTGGTTAGCATTCTTCGGCTTGTACTGAATCACATAATACTGCAAGTCCTCGGGACCCTTGTATGACCACTCCAGACGCACCGAAGTGGCGGTCACCTCGGAGATTTGCACATCGGTGGGTGCCGTTGGTAAAGCTAGAAAAGGAGGGGAAAACATTAAAGGTGCTTTATTTTGAATATATTCTAAACTTACATTGAACCTTGACCACCGAAACGGAATCGAGTTGCCCTAAAGTGGAGGCGGCTATGCAAGTGTAGTTGGCGCTCTCCTGAATGTTTATCAGTTGCAAGACATTGCGTCCTATTGGCATTTCATTCTCGGGAGTAAGATCTTCAGAGCCTAAAGTGTTTAAAGTTAAAAGAAATCATCCAAGTTTGATCCAGAAATATATTGAAAATGGATGGAATACCCACCTTTCATCCATTTGACATGCGGCATGGGCGACCCGACGGCTATACAGGATAGATTCAGATTGGAGCCTAGCATTACTTCATTGATGGGCTCTGGTGGGCGGGAGAAAGTGGGAGGAACACGGCGAACCTTCACGTACAAATTGGTTGCCTTGGAGTGCTCTGTGCCAACGGAATTTTCAGCCACACACTCGTACTTTCCTTGATCTTCCTCACGGCTGTTCTCAATTTGTAAGAATCCTGTAAAAAAAAATATAAAAATGGTATTAGTTAGTTATTAGTTTTTGGGAAATTGTTACATAAAATAACAATAACTTAGTTTAAAAATTGTTTGAATATTCAGCTAAACTACAGAGTATTTTACAAATCTTAAACGTATAAGTTGTGGAACATAACTTTCTCGGGGGCGTAATTCTGTTATAATTACATGGCTTTCAGGTGTGAAAAATTATATGGCTTTTCGGGAAAGTTACCTGAACAGGTTAAACTAGTATGGAAAACCCCTAAACCCTTTTTAAAAGACCTACTTGACCTGCTGCAAGGGAGATTATTAGTTTGTGAGATTGCTTACTACCTGTTATGGCATAAAAGACGCAGTTTCTAGGCCTCAGAAATCAGTGCAATTTCAACTCTTGCCAAGAAGTCACCATGATCGTGTTCCTCGCTTTTTTGATGACGATCCTGATTCATACCGTTGGATGTACAACCTATATAACCACAAACACCAACGCCGAGCTGCCAGCCTATGCAGATCGTCCGCTCAGCCAACAAATGGAAATGATTGACCTATTGGATTTGGGAGACCGACCAAGACGACAAGCACAGCCCAATATAAATAACGCGGCCTCGAAATTTCTTCTGGAAGTCTACAATGAGATCAGCGAGGACCAGGAGCCCAAAGAGGTCCTACATCAGAGACACAAACGCTCCCTAGACGACGACATTTTGATTTCCGAGGAGGATCGCCAGGAGATTGCCAACTGCAATTCCATTCTGACTTTTTCGAGCCGAGTGAAACCATCAACGCCGTTGGATACCGAACTGGATCTCCACATAACCTTCAATACAAATGATGTTCCTGTAGATTTGTCTTTGGTTCATGCCGCCTTGAGGATATACAAGCATCCCAGTTTGTTTGAGAGGAAAGATAACTTTACGGTGTCTGTGTACAGAAGACTGGACAACCGCCAGGATTTCTCCTACCGCATATTGGGCTCAGTGAACACTACATCGGACCATCGGGGCTGGTTGGAGTTTAATTTAACCGAAACCCTGCAAATATGGCTGCTTAAAAATGGGCCACGAAAGAGTTTGAGGATCTCAATTGGTGACTCTCAAATGAGCGCCTTTGCGGCCGGACTGTCCAGCCAGGCGACGCACTCCAGTCAGGAGCCCTTCATCGTTGGCTACTTTAATGGGCCCGAACTCTTGGTCAAGATTCAGAAGCTTCGATTTAAGAGAGAACTGCAGAAGCGACGCACCAACAGCCAGGTGCATCCACCGCCGCCACCCGTGGACCTGTACAAGCCACCGCAAGCGTGCGAACGCCTCAACTTTACGGTGGATTTCAAGGAGCTACAGATGCACAACTGGGTAATTGCCCCGAAAAAGTTCGAGGCTTACTTCTGTGGTGGCGGTTGCAATTTTCCACTGGGCACGAAAATGAATGCCACGAACCATGCCATAGTCCAAACCCTGATGCACCTCAAACAGCCGCATCTGCCCAAACCCTGCTGTGTGCCAACGGTACTGGGTGCCATCACGATTCTGCGGTACCTGAACGAGGACATTATCGACCTGACCAAATATCAAAAGTCAGTGGCTAAAGAGTGTGGATGCCATTAGTGCGAGCTATATATGTATAAGGTATTTTGTAGAATTGTTATAATTAAGATTTAATGTAAATAGTATTTAACCAAAAATATTCTAAATATAAAATTAACAAAAATCAAAATCAATTCTATATTTTCCTCTTTAAGCTTGAGTTTCTTCTAATATGTAAAGCCAAAATAAAGGATCTTTATGCCTAGAGGTCCTTTAAGCGCATTAGAATATTGCATACATTTTGTTCCTGTTTATATAGCAAAACCTTTACGTGTTGCGCTCTTTTATGATGTACCTTAGGGCTATGGGGCCTGGGCTTAACCGTAATCGAGTCGTAAGATCTTAGATTTATCAATAAATTTGAAAGTCAAATGATGTTTGTTTATCTCACATCACTTTAATAGGCAACCCACACATTATCCTCATTGCGCCATAAAAATGTTCCCAATTCACCTTGCTTTTATGGACGGAATCCATCCCATCCACTTCAGGATGCTCCTCAGCCAGAGAAGAAGCAACACATGGAAAATTAACACTTTTTATATGATTTTAAAAGCTATATAAATTTTACGACAAGTCGCCAACCCCCGTTGCAATCTTTCAGAAGCGTAAAATCCACATACTGAGTACAGAGGCTCGCTTTTCCGGCGTATTACGCTAATGTAAACGACACATATGGCGGAGTATTTGGATATTTTGGGGGTAGAAAGTCACTTTGGCATAATATTTATATGGCTAATAAACAATGCAACACGAAACACCGATGAGTAGACAATGTGAAAGTCAACTTCTCCCGTTCGCCATTGTCGCAGGGCTTTTAAAGTCACTGCCTAAAATCAAAAGTTATTAAAGCTACTATAGTTTTCCCGCTAGAAATTCACTCTATAGTCGATTGAAGCTAAAGTATACAAAATGTTGTTGCATTTCTAAACGTTTAAACTCCCAAAATAAGCCAATTTGTTGTGCGTATGTGCGCAATTAATCATATTGAGTTTCGATATTCAATTTTCTCTCTCACACAATTAATGAGCCACCTGAACTCAATACACACACACACAGATATTGTAAATGTTTGTGTACAGGTTGGCAAAATTTAAAATATGCGTGAATTATGACAATTAATTTGCGAAACAAGAGACTTTTGAGCGTAATATTATCGTTTAATTATTTGTTGCAGCACTTTGTGCATATAGAAGCAGTGAATATTGATCAGGCTTAAGCGGAAAGCGTAAATTACAGAATTATATTTTTCATTTAATAAACTACGCTACGGTATTGGGTACAATATTTTTGGTATATAAAATATTAATATAGGCGAAAATTTGTTATACATTTGAGACATCATTATGAACTTGTAAAACCTATTTAATTCTTTAAATGAAACAAGAAAGCTTCTCATATTTGGAAGCCTCTACCATAATTAATGGCCAGAAAACATTTTCTAGAAAGGCTGTTAACTCAAATTTTAAAACTTAATTTAATTTGAATTTATAGAGAGCTTATTAGGCATATGGTTTCAGATTCTTCTCCCTTTTACACACAAAAAAACCTTGTACGCCCCAAAAACTGTTCACAAAAATAGGCAGGCTCGAAATATACACACTGTATATTGTTCCACGAGCTCTATGTCTGGCTATTGCTAACGTTCTTGTTTTATTTACCTTTCTCTTGTATTATGGGGTTCGTTCTGTATTTGATACAAGCGAAAAAGGCAACAAAATAAAAGAACACACTGACTAAAAATGATGTATGCTGGAGAGATTGTTGCGCGGTTTTTAGTGCACAGCCATTTGCAGCTGGATGGCTTTTGTGTTGTATGTATTGTTTTTTATTTTGCTTTTTTGTTGGGGGCTAAGGGCGACGTGAGCTTATATTTTTTATGGTTACCACCGCTCACCTACAACATGCATCAAAGTTGATTGTTGTGAAATTTATTGCATACTATTTAGCCCGTATAGCTGAATATTTATTACGCTTGTTGCACTTCCTGCGCAGCCTGCTGTCTGGGCCATTGTTTACAAATCGCTGAACCATTTAAACAACAACTATTAAATGTTGAAACGGTTTTCGTAAATAATCGACGACTTTAAACTTTAGATAAAACAGTGCCACAAAGTTGACTTAATAAACAATATGTTGCAGATTGTAGGCAACTCAATTGAGTACTAAAAATATATCAAAATTATATAGAAATTGTTTAATAAAGTTCATAGTTCTTATCTTGGTAAGGCAAAGAAGTTATTTATACATACAACGTTTTTCAAGTCAATTTTTAAGTATTTCCTTAACAATAACAAGTATTTAGCAACAAGAGTTCAAGTTGTCTTTAAACTCACTATTCCTTTCCAGCATACGGAACTCAGACCCATTCAATCGGAAAAATTGACGCAATCGTTGCACAAAGTCCAAGTGAGCTCCCGGCTCTGGCCCCCAAATCCGCTAAAACTTTCTGGCCGCGCGCTAACTGAGGCAAGACAATGCCTGCGGGCTGTGCGGCGGTTAGCTTGAACGTTGCACACATGTGGCACCCCACACAGCTGCACTTCCGCTAGCGCAGTCATTTTCATATTCTGCAACTTCCGCAAGCGTACACTGCCACAGAACGGCGCGGGTAAAGGCACAAGGCTCTCACACCCGAATCCTTATACTGCGGCGACTTTCGTTACCAAGGCGGCTGGCTCGGCTACGGCTTCGGCTACGGCGACGGCTTCAACTGCTTGGCTGCACGCCCAAATGGGATTATTAATTTAATTATGCCTTAATTTAAGTAGTCGTCGTTGTCGTCGTTACAAAGTGACATTTATGGGGCGACGTGCCCCCCCACCGCTTTCGCCCAAGTTCATCCACATAAAAGTGTGCAAAGTTTCAATTTTGGTAATGCAAGTGACGACGACTTATCGTCAACCGAAAAGAAAACCCAACTGACCCACCGAAAGGGAGGGGTCCTGCCTCCCATTACCCTTGAGCCGCCCGTTGGGAAAAGCCGTTCTAGTCATGCACATTTTGGCAATTACTGTCTCATTTTCAACAAAAGTGACTGTCAACTCTTTCGTTTGGGGCAGGGGCAGGGGCAGACGGCAGGAGCGAGTGACAAGGAGAAGCTCATAATTTAAGCATTAAACTTTTCCCAAAATGCTTTCAAGTTGACTTGCCTTAACTACAGTTTTACGGCTCAAGTAAATAATTGCGTGCAGACCCGCGTTTCCCTCTACCCTTCTACCCACCCACCTCTGGCCCCACAGGTTGGTCACGTCAAGTGGCAAGGCGATTGTAATGATGGAGCCCAGCAATTAAAGAGTTGGAGCGTAGAGAGCGCAGGTCGTCGCCGTCACAGCTGCTGCTGCCCCCTTTTTGGTGGCAGCGGGAAAGTGTTGCCACGTGTAAGTTTTGAACAAAGGAAGGCATAAAATGGCATATAAAAAAGCAAACGATGTTGCAAGCTAAGCTTCGCCAAAGTACAACAAGGGCTCCTGTATATACGAGACTCAAGAAGGGGTCCAAGTTGATTTTAAGTTTTCTCCATAAAGGTTAACCTGCTGAGCAGCTATATGGCCTCATCGCCATTCGTTGTTTAATGTCCCTGCAATCCCGCAAGCGTTCAAACTCAATATTCAGCTAGTTTGAACTTTAGTATCCACTTAAGGAAACTTCCACTTAATTTTAACTGGGGTTTTTATTGAAAAATATCCACCGGCATATAACCATAGTTAAAACAATATATAAAATTAATTATTTGCAGGTAAATTTCAACGTTTTTTAGTTGTGATACTTAAAGGCCCTTTTCAATATCAGCAATGAATGAAAATTGAAATCAAATATCTATACACAAACGAGTCGTTAAGTTCTCTAAAGTCCCATGACCCTCTTGCACCTGATCAAACAAAGGAAACCATTAACGTTCCCATTGCTTCCTGACACCCGTTCGTTCGCTGACACTTCAGCCCAGTCGAGTTCATCTGCTCACACACAAAACCATTAAGACAATTGGCTCAGGCGAAACCAATTTCTGATAAGCCTCTTTTGCGTAAAAGCCAAATTATGATATTTGAAAGAGACCCAAACATTTTTTTACTACCCTTTCTCCGCCCCCCCATAAGAAATTCAACCCCGAGAAAGTAATTTCCCCAGACGCTGCGCCAGAACCGTTCTAAAAAAAAATAAAGGAGACGAAAAATAAACCGTGGTCACTCACTACAGCATTGGCTTTCCTTTTACTCCTTCTTTTATGTTTTTTTATTGAACAAAAGCCCTAAGGGACTACTTGGCGAAAAAACAATAAAGGTATAATACTCAATATTATCGTTGCTGGTCGCTCGCTGTCCTCACCGTTCTAGGGCTAGTCCGGTTCCCTTTGAATCGACTCCGAGGACTAAATTAACTACCAACGGGAAACGAGGTATTTTAAAATAAATTATTTATGAATATATTTGTGCAACGAAGTGCGACCGTTGTCATTTCGTTTTTGCCATATGCTACATTGAGCATATTGACGGATCTGGTAGATATATTTATACCCTTACATTTATACAAAAAAAATTGTTTTTAAAGCTGTTAAAAATGTTTAAAAATTATTTTGTACAACTGATGTAGAAATTCGATATTTCTATACATTTTCGAAAGAATATCCTTTGTATTTTATTAAAATAGGAACTCATTTCTCTGAAATAATAAAGTTTAACTAATATGATCCACAAAAAGAACCTATATAGACACTAATATTGAACTCTTACTGCGATTTTAAGTTTAAATAATTATTTGTATAATAGCTTTTCCTGGCCTTGAATTTTATTGCTTTTTTATTTACTTTGTTCTACTAACTAAAGGGAGGGTTACGTTTATTTAGGAGTGTATAATAATCACATTAACGTATATATTCAGTGATGGCGATTTGTGTTGCCCCCAAAGGAATGGAAGTAAGCCTTTTCGCAAAAGGGGGCCTGCAGGCACCCCGAGTCGGCTTTATTAAAATAATAAAGTTATAATTTAATTATGGAGCGAATAAATGAAGTACGACTGCCAAGTTACTTTTCATTTGATAACTCACGTATCCCTGCTGGGTCCGTTCCACGCCCAAAAACCACCCACATCCCACCACCCACCGCATGTCCCTGCAGGCTCTAATTAGCAGGCGGCGGCCGTATAACCGAAAAATCAACGCGCAAAGGAAAAGGCCGCTGCGTTTGGCTGTGGGAGGAGTACAATAAGGGACCATAAAGTGCTAATTGAATAAAACGGCACATGACTTGAATAACTTATTACGAGAAGTGTATATATATTCCCGCACTCCGAGAATGCGGACCCGGGACGAGAATGTCTACAATAGAGCGAACCCGTCCGAGTCCAAGCCTCACCGCGGGCAAAATATTTATTTTCATAAATTTAAGGCGCGTTTTAAGGCATTCACACGGTTGGGACAAGGGAAGGACGCAAAGGGACTCTTAGGGCACCCAAAAGGATATTTAGCTGGCGGAAATACTTTTACGTTTCGTTTAACGCGCCAAAGATGGTGCCAGTCCGAGCTGTCTGCTCTCCCTGAAACTCATTCTTTACCTTTTTTTTTTGCAACAAAAAAAAAAGTTACTTTGGCCCACGTAAAACTAATTTAACCCGCTACAGCCCCTCATCCCCACCATGCCCACAAGCGAACATGGCCACTTTGGTTCGTGTTGTCCTAAATTAGTCGACCCCCAATTCCGCCATGAAAAGCGAACAAAAAAAAACCAACCAAATCCAACAAAAATGCCTCGGCCATGTTTGTTTGTATGAGGTTCCATCGTAGAAACGGTGGAAATTATTTTACCTTGGGGAAATACATGAAACAGTTTTTAATTTGCATTGCTCTAGCCCAACAAATGGCGATGGATAGTTTGGTTTTCTGGCCATTTGAAGTGGTCAAGTGAAACAGGAGTAGGAGAGTTTTTTGATAGGAAAATCTACTATACTAAGTGATCATTATTAAATTAAATAGATTTTTAGTATCATGTATTTTCTGTATTAAAATAAAGTGAAAGAAGTGGTTTAGGTCTTCAAGTTCTTAGTACTAAAACTTAATTTTGAAAAACCCATCATAGCTAGAGGACCTATCCACTTCTAACTAAACACTCCACAGGGCATATTTTAGAGCATTTAAAGGCCAAGCTCTTTGAGGAAAAAATGCTTTGATGGAGCTCCCCCCCAATTGTTCGGCGTGCTGTCATTACGCGTAAGCGACCATTTCATTAGCATCGCTTCTCCTCCATAGGCAAGGTCCGGGATTAGGTCGTTGCACAATGTTTTTTGTCATCCTTGTTGTTTTCTTTTTGCCAGGCTCAACACGTTTCAATTGTTAATGCCTGGGCTAGGTGGGAGGCCGAAGCCTCCTGCTGGTCATGTCATTAAAAACATTTGTCCGATCAGCGCGTCCTGGCAATTGAAATAATGCCCGCCAGCTACGCTCAACTCCCGACACTCAACTCCTGCCTGCCTTTTGCCACGCCCGCCCGATTTGGTTGTCAACGTGACCGTTATTGATGTCGTTTTAAAAGGCACTCTTTAATGCATATTAATGTCAGTATTTATGTCAATATTTGAGCCTCTAATGACCAGAGGCCCTTGCTCCTGCTACTGGCAGGTTTTGTGTTAGTTTGGCCCGCCATTTGATGTGACACAGCAGCCCGGAGATCGGCGCTAACGATGCGACCTGACATTGAACATCTAATTATTAAATGCTGTGAATGCTGGGATGCCTGATTAAAGGACCTAGCGACATTATGTTGACATTTTGAAAGTTTCCGTAAGCAGAAAAAGGTCTCTTGGCCTACGCTTCAAAGGACAAACTTTTGCAAATTTGAGAGTACCAGTGGGAGCAGCTCAAAGCAGGTAGCTTGACAAAAGTCAAACGTTAACTAAGCGTCCAAGAACTTGCAACAGAAAATGCGTTGAAGCGTAAGTAAACTCCTAAGAAATTCAAATGAACGTAGGGAAGAAAGCGCAAATAAAAATTAAGAAGATGGAACCTGCTCAAAAAGGCCCTGGATACAACCTGGGGACTAGAAAGGCAAAGGTCCAATGGATGGATGGGTCCTGGCACATGTTGAACAGATTAAAGATAATGAACCACTTCGTGGAATTACAACGCGGGGCAAGTGGGAAAATAATGTATATACCATATTTTTAAGTACACTCAGGCTGACATTTTGAAATTGTTAAGGCAGTTGCTGGAGTTTTTTGTCTTTCATTTATTACTTTGCGAGTGCTTCTTTCTATGACAAGTCGTGAACCTACCCTAACTTGGTAGGGTATTATTAAATATACTTAACTATGGGTTCCAATATAGAATTAATTTAAATTATAGAAAAAAGTAAATGTCCTGCTAACTTTAAGATCCTATATGGTTTCCATATTTATTGTAATAAAAACCACAAAACAAAATGCATTCAGTAAATATTTTGAATACATAAGTATTTATAATTTATCTGTTATATTTATCAACTTTTAATTGTCTTTTGTTCTTATTTTATATATTTAAACTCTCTTAACCCTGGCTTAACTTTTATTGTGACTGTACTTACCATCCTTAAGCGAATATCGCGGATTGCTCATATCAACCTTTGTCTGATTCTTAATCCAGTAAATGTTTGGTGCCGGATTGCCGATAGCTTTGCATGTCATGAGGACCGTGTGACCCACTTCAATGACGCGGGTGCCTGGACTTTGTGTTATAACCGGAAAGCCTGCGGGTGTTTTATCGCCTGCAACGAGGAGAAAGGCGCAATCAACAAAGGGTTAAAATTATTATGTTGCAAAAAAATACAAGTAGCGAGCGAAAATTGTTCATATGTAGCTTAAGAAGGGGATCGTGAGGGGAGCTTTCCTAGGAGTTTTGGACAAACAATATGGCGTCGTAGTGCGCACACACACACACACCCGCGAAAAGTATTGTTTTACACGACTCTTTTATATACGGAAGTTGCCGTTTTCTGCTTTTTTTTTTTGTATGGGAAAGAGCTTGCCTGTGTCGTCAGTCGCTTTTGTTGGTATTTTTTTTTTGTGCCATTTTGTAAGTCAAACAATGGTGTCCCTACACACCCACAATCACGCACAAGTACACTGAGAATACAATATAAAATTCAATATATTTATATTAACAAAAGTTAAAATGTAAATTTAAACGAAAATTTATATAAATATATTTGGAGTTACTGGTTAAAATGATATATATTTTGTATATATTTTTTAAATAAATATATAAAGTATTCATATATATTATATAGAAAATGTATCAAGTTCTCTAAACATTTTATTTTGCAAAAGAAGCTAAGAAAAAAAGAGTTTTCTAAGCACATATGCATTTTGTTGAGGTCAGAATACACACCCTCTTTTTTGCAACATTCTTTTGTTGAAACGCTGGTCGGTTTGACTTTAAAAGAATTTCAGTTTTGTTGTTTCCCTCCCCCTCAACAATTTACTTCTTTCACTTTCTGCGACAAGCTTAAAGAAACCTCCCGTAGTGACTGTCAAGTGCTCCCGGCTGCCACTGTCATCCGCTCTCCAAACTGCATCTTTCAAATGAACAAAGCTCATTTACATTTTCCAATTAAATCCGTCGGTGGCCACGGCAATTGGCAAAAGCGAAGCGAGAAAGAGGGAGCGGCGGCAATGAGGATGCAGATGCGAATGAGCATCCGGATGATTCTAGCTGCCACCGTCTCCGGGCACCAGCTGTCATGCCATTTAAAGGATCCTGTTCGTTCTCTACGGGAAAGGATATTTTTGTTTTGACCTCTCCCTTTCTTTCATTTTGTTTAATATTTGTTTAATATTTAAATATTTAAATTTAAAATTGCAATTAAGTTACATGACTTTACTTATTAAACACATTGAATATTACTTGTTTGTAACCTTTTCTGGCCAACTTAAAACTTGAGATAAACCTTACTTTACCTCTAACTTGGTTGTTTGAGTTTGAAGCATATTATATGTACTTGGTCCTAGGTATGTTGGCGTGATTTCACCGTGAAATTAAAATTTTTAACATACAGACAAAAAAATGAGGTAGTTGGAATGCATGCATGGACTTAACTTAAACGTACGCTTGCACACAAATGCATAAAATGCAAAACAACAACAGTAATGCTGTTGACATTTGGCGCTGCCATCATCATCATCATCCTGCACACATCCGGATACCCTACGTCCCGCATTCATCCTTTTATCACACATATTGTCTCCTAGCCATTTTCAGTCATTTTCCCCTCTCGCTTGTCTCATTGCTTTATTTATTGTTGCAGTGTCACTTCCTCACAAATGAATAACGAAAAAGAGATTCTGCCCCTGTGAATCAGAGCGACAGTTAAAAATAAACACATAAAACCATGGAAAACAATACAAACTGTAACTGTGCCAAAAAAAAGAATGGTAAAATAATACAGCAAAATATATATTAAGCAATGTGGAATAGTGCGTTCTAGTTGACTTCAAATATAAATGAGTGCAGACAGAAACAAATACTGAATAATCGTGAAGCTCTTAAAATATTTCTAAACTTTTATTACTTAAAAAAGGGAAATATTTTCATGATTTAAAACGTATTAGATTACTATTGCTACAATTGTTAAAAGATTAAAGCACTTGTGAGGTTAAGTGGTGACCGTTTAACATTTGTTACATTCAAACGAATCAATTATGGCTTTTACAATATATCAAACTAAATATAAATTTATTTTCTTTGGAATTTTCTCTTTTTAATGAAATATTTTGAGCAATTTCTTTGAAAAAGGTGGCATAAACTTCATGCAAGGAATTATGTACACACATCCAGGTAGAACCCTTTGTTCAACAAAAAAGAATTAAAATCGCATTGCTGGCTAACAGCAGGGGGAAAAGCCCAGTTGGATCCAGGAGAGCTGCCGCCTTGGCATTTGCTGTATTCATGCGACATTTTCATGCATTTCAATTACGCTGACGCCAAAGTGCGAATTTGTTTGTTGCCGAGAGAGACTGGGGCCATAGAATATTGACAGACCAGCGACACCTCCGCCTTGGTGTTCGGGACAGCTTTTAATGAATTAGCTAATAAAAGGTGCACCACACACTCTCGAGTTCCATTCATATGAGGTGCTTGTGTATCGTGTATCTTGGAAGGATAAAGATCATTAGAGGGTACAAAGGCACAGCGGCACAAAGGACTTTATTTGCATCATGTCTGCTTTTCGGAGGCACTGACCCTCCGTCCCGTCCGAAGCTGAATGGAGTCCGGAATCTCGGGTGTTTGCCTTATCGAGTCCATTTCAAAAGGCGCATTTTCGCGCCGTTTTTTTCTTCTAAAAAACTGTTTGTTTGTTTTTCGAACTCTGCCTTTGGTCAAAGGAGATGATGGCAAATGTGTTTTTTACAGACAGGTCGCAGATGGGGAGGCTACGCAAGAATGTATATGACTGTCACTCAAAGGAGGTGTTGGCATGGCAAACATTTCCGAGGGAAATGCTTAAAGCAAACTTTCCTTTTTGGCTTTAAAGGAGCCGACCGAGCGAGCGACAGCGACATCGACATCGACGAGTGCCCACAAAGCATAAATTTGCATATTTTAATTATTCATGCATTTTTAAGATTGATAAGAAATGTGGCGGCCGGGCGAAGGGTCGTCTGTCCAGGGACCGAGGTCCTTGTGCTTGAGGCAAGTAAAACAACGTATTTTCAGTGGTCAGCGAGAGCAAAAGATCCGGAAAATGTAGACCCTTTCATGAACACGAAAAGTGTTAACTAACAAGACTTGAATATCTGAGTAAGTTTAATGAAAATAGAGCTTGCTTTCCTTTAAAAGTTGAAGCTTGAAAAGCCTTGAAAGTATTTTACAAATTAAGACTTTTATAACGTTGTACATTTACGTAAGAGAAATGGATTCATTTTCTTTAATCAAAACGCTTGAAAGATGTAAATATGAGAAAAGCCAAGGGCAAAATCAAGTAATTTAAAGCAAATCAAACTTGGTGTCAACTTCTTTCCGGATTATGATCGACAAACTTTTAACTTTTTGAGTAGCCAAGCAATTGAAAACAAATCAAAATGCTGGGGCGGACTGGCGCCCGGCCACAGTCAACAATTGACAATCTTCAAATACATTTATAGGCCGGAGCCAACCAGAAAGTTTCCCACTGCCTAAGCAAACAGTTGCGGGCTGCTTGGCCAAGTTGCGAGCAGAGCACTGCTCCGATTCCCCAAGTCTGAGCCATAGTTGAATGGAATCCCAAACAAAACATGCTCGAAAATTGAGTGTTTATTGTGTTAAGTAGACACACACATAGGCGCAGAGGGAGATCCGGCCAGAGGCAACAGGGAGGAGACACATCCAAAGCCTCGGGGAGGGAAGTGGCGGTGGAGAAAGTAAAGAGTGTGCGACAAGCCGAGCTAAAGCTGAAGCTAAGAGCCCCAGGCAGAGTAAATAACCGTTTTTTAGTGGCAGGCCAGAAAAAAAGACAACTAGCTGAAGATGTTAGACAATGCCAACAATAAAGCCGCAAGTGCCGGCGGCCACAGCATGAAGATAGAAAAAAAAAAAACAGAAAAATAAGGCTGGCTAAGACCGAAGCTTAAAATGCCCTTGTAAACCATAAACACTGCATAGTTTAAAGTAAAGTATAAATTGGTTACATTTCTTAGTAGTATGGTTCTACAGCAAATCACTAAAAATAGTCATACAGATTTACCGCTTCTCAACTCGCAAGCTTTTGGTCAAGTAATAATGCCATTAGCAAGGGTATTACGTAGTAAGCCCTGAGTAAGAAGACCAAGTTTCATCCGCAAGACGTTGGCAGATTTGTGGCCAGTCAACACTTCCTGTTCGGAGTGTCGCATGTGTGCTTGTGCGTGTACCGAACTGTCTATAAGTGGCATCGAGGAGACCCATTGATCAGCGTAATGAAGGACCCGACGTTTCCCTAATTGCTGTCTCTCCTAGGTCCACTCATATGTGCCTGCCAGACATATTGCCCCCATGCTTACACCGGCAGTCACGCAACAGAATATGGTGCGGATGAGCAGGCTTATAGGGTCCTTGAAGAAGGCTGCCATGATGGCAGTTAATAGATAATAACACGGCACATTCCTTGCCTACCCAAGGAGTTGACGAGCTGATGGCTGCTGCAAAATGGGGATACACGTTTATGTAAGATAGGATACGAATCTCGATTATTTAAATTTATGCGGAGCTCCCTGTAAAATGCCACCGAAATTGGTTTTCAGGAGCTAATCACAGGCAAAGCCTTTTGATATTTGTCCCAAAATGTAACAGGCGTGATTCAATAAAGTACCTAAAAGTCTTAGTTTACGCTTAGATCTAGATAGATTATTAAGGGTCGGGAAAAAATCTATTTGCCGTCGACTGTGATTATGATGCTGACCAACTTCTAGTTTTTTGTAGTCTGGGAAAAAGTGCACTTTAGTTTTAAACATCAAGTATTTACGGATCACAACATACGGAAATAATTTATAGAAAAAACACAAGATGCTCGCAGCCATTGCAACCGATTCCTGCTCCGTCTGTCCGCTTAGACGTGGACTTCCCCCTCCGACTGACAATCTGACGGCCTTGGACGGCTTGTCTGTTTGTCTAACTGTCAGTGCAGTCTGAACTGATAGTGCATGTGTATCCACTGACAGACGACATGCACAGCGTACATCTTATTAAGTTTGCATTACGATGTTGGATGTTGGACCCGAACCGAGGAGTGTATGTCCTTGCCGTGCTTCGGCCATTGCAGATAGCCAAATCGACTATTCACTCAACTTCTAAGATGGCCACACTGGGGGAAATGCAGCCTAATTTTAGTTCAACATGCTTCAAATAAATAGAAATAATTTGGTCCTTCCAGCCGGATCTCCTGGGCAAACGTTATTGAGCATTTCTGGTAGCAAAGTTGACTTTCTAGGGTTACAAGTTATTGCTAATCAAAATGCAAAATCTATTGGCAAATACTAATCCAATTCGATCAAATTTCTTTCAGTGACAAATAATAGGCGACACAGTGCGAGAGGGACACTCAGAGAGGAGTGGATTGAAGTGAGCCAGCCAGAGTTTCAATTTCTCTGTCCATCCTGCCCACGACCGGGAAAGTCTATTTTAACATACGTTTGCTCTCTCGCTTCCGCTGGTCTTCTTTCTGCATTTTGCTGGCTGAGTCTCTACAATTTAATTTAATTTTTCTTGTAGCAGACGTTTGATAATGCGGACCCGCCTGCCGTCCACGCCCACTTTACAGTTACTATTGCCACTGGTCGGTCCTCTTCTCAGTTATGGGATGGCGCATTTTATAAATTTTTAAACTTATGGCTCACTTTTATGCATTTTCACAGAATGCGCAGTGAGACCGAAAGGCGGGGCAAATAAAAAAAGTAAAAAAAAAAAATAAAAAAAAAAATGGGAATGAATCCGAGGATATGTCCTGTGGAAGTCGGAGATAGATAGAGAAATGCCTGGGAGGTATGCGGCCGATTCTGGCTTTGCTGCTTCTCTTTCAACCCAGGGCACTGCACTTGTCTCGCCACGTCCATTTCTAATGCGTTTTAATGCGGTAATAAATCATTGGAAATCCATTTGTATTGTCAACACAAGAGTTGAGATCCGAAACGAATTCGAAACGCTTGGCTTGCATGCGTGTTGACCATTAAACGGCGACTGGTATGCAATAAAAAATCGATAAAGAAGAAATGTGTTATATTTAGACAACGAGACACATAAACACCTTGGCTGCCGCATTTTCTTGATAGTTTCACTAATGATTTACTAGATTCGGGGGAAGGAGAGATCATAAAATAATCCAAGTACTAAAAAATAAGGAATATTTCCAAATTGTGCTTAATACTTGGATGTTTTTGACCCAATTCTGTTATAAAAGCCCGAAAAAGGAACACCTCTGTACCCCAAACGGTAAAACTAATAAATAAATTGATAATTTAAATATAATTTATCATGATTCCAGCACATACATATACAGAGCTGGGGCGTTACCAGCCACCCTCAAAGCGGCCCTGTCTAATAAGTCTATTAGAGAAATGAAAATAAATTGCGTGCTTTCAGACTCCTGCCAGTTGCCACGGCAGGCCATCGATTGCCAACATGCCAAGTTGGACAGACACACCGACACACAGACAGACGGCGAAACAAGGGCGAAAACAAAAGCCAAATTCAATTATAAATGCGTGTAGCAGGCATTGTCTCAATGCGACTAGGCACGCCTCTCAGGCCCAGGCGATGTGAATGTGTGCATGTGGACTAAGTGTAAGTGATTAATTTTTGACAGGCACATTTGTTGTTCGGTATTGAAAACAATCAATGCTCAATCTTCGACGCGACTCCCCACTGGATTCGACGCCCTCACATTGGGGAGGAGGAGGTGAAAGATGGTCTTGCGGCCGGCAATTAGTGAACTCAATGCCAAAAATATTTAGTAAGCCTCAAGTGGATTGCCCAGCAACTGAAGAAACATGGAAAACGTATATATAATATTTTGCATATTTTCTTTAAGTGGTTTTGTGAAATGGAGGCCAGACCTGACAGCCAACGGATATAATATGTGTTGTCGAGGTCAATTGTGGATTCAATTATCGTTTGGAATCTAAGTATTTATTGATTTAAATATGTATTAAAAATTTATGATCGAACGGTGTATTGAATTGAATGGCACAAACAAAATAATGCCCTTAGGCTTCTGTCGTTTTTATCGGTCTGCATAAAAATGTTTAATTTATATAATTGTAAATTTAACTTATAAAGCGAGGACAAGTTGGAAAATAACATGAAATTAAATGGATTTCCTCTTACTACATAAAAATTCCTGCTGCACTTTTGACAAACAATCTGTGTGAACTGGTGAAAGCATTCAAAAAGCCATATGAAGAAGTGTAAAAATCAAACTACTAAAGGCATTGTAATATCTAAAATTTTTAGTGGAAAATATAAATATATTAAAGATATTCGCGATATATATTCCTTTCAATATAGTTAAAATTTAAGCATTTGAAAGGCTCAAAAAAAACTTAAGCTCCTTTGCCATATTTTAGTATTTTCATCATATTTAGTAGCCATTTCTCAAATATTTACATGCGGCCCGATTTTACGACTGTCTGCACGCCACCCTGCCCCCCCTCTGGTCAATTGGTAAATGGGTGTTTTGGGTAAAATTATAACATAAACCACATGCTCCCGCACACGGCCCGCGCACGCTTATGCCATTACTCGTGGCTCCGTGCTGCTCTCTCTTCTCGGGCAGGTAGTAAAATATAAGAATCAAGCGGAAACCCAAAACCAATGCTGAAAGCCGCCAGAAACCCAGGGAAGCTGGCCATAATGCAAATTTATTATCAGAATTCAATTATGTGCTTATTGAAACGCAGCTGCTTCCAGCCCCAGATACCTGAAGGATACCAGAGGGGACGGGAAGCAAGCAGAAGGGCTGGGGATGGGGCTGGGACTGGCCATTCACGCATCCGGCCAGCAGTTAATACTGCCCAGTTTAACGGTTAAAGCCCAAAGGCTATGATTTACCCACACAGATACTTAGTATATGTCCATACACAAACACACGGAATAACAATTGCGGCTTAAAGTGCGTGGCCAGCGGTTTATGGGTAACGGGCGGCGCACAGAGGCGTCATTAAACCAGTTAACAAATAAATACCAGGGAACAGAGGCCCGAAAGGAGTCGCGGCAGGGCCAATGTCCTCGGTGGCTAAACGAGAAAGTATATTAGCCGCTGTGGGGGAGCAGAATATTGACTTCATATTTGGCCAAAAGGGAAATGACAGATGGCGTAAAAGCTTTTTCATTTAATGTTAATTTCATACGAATTTTTATATATTTCTTGTATGTGTTGGAAGAGAAAATTAAGTAAGTTGAAGTGATTAAAATGATTTTTGAATAAACAATGAAATAATATTTGTGATATAAGTTTATTGTGATTTATTTGAGTATTTTCTGTTTTCGTTTTCATCATAAAATAAAGCCAAAAGCTACTCATTTCAACTCGGTTGAAGCATGCCAAATATTAGCTCAGTTAAATAGTTTTCCTTCTTTACTTTGCTCAATGGTTATTGTTTTTACTTTTATTTACTGTTCTGCTGCCTTTTAAAGCGCTCCATTTAATTGAGACACAGCACAGCACACAGCAATGTGGCATAAACACCGCAGGCTGGGCTGGGATGCAAAAATTTGTTTTCTTTTTATTGTTTTTGTTAGCCCAATGCTGGAGCTGCTAGTATGTATGGCCATTTCCACTGGCTGGGCGTTCATGTATAAATGATTTGAAATTAATTACATGTAACATGCTACGGGTTCTCCCTCATGCATTTGCACATCTGCCCATCTGCCTTATTCCAGTTTGTTGTTGAAACAACGAAAAAAAAAAAAAAAAAGAAGCAAGCTTTCCGTTTTATCGTTGTCAAAGGTGGCCGCTCGCTCGGTCGGTCGGTCAATTGACGGTGGTGTGTGGAGGCGGCGGTGGGGAGTTATAAAATATATATAAAGTATACGGCGAAACAAGATGTGCGAGGACTGCTGCACAGATTTATGGTACGCAATTAACAATGCCGGCCATTAAGCGCAACTATAACTACAGCTACAACCGACAACCGACAACCGACAACTACAATTGCATATCGGTGTACGACGAGTGCGTCCAACATTTATAGCATACTTTTATGGGGAAACAAACAGACTTTTATACGCATTCGCAGCCACACACACGCAGGCATGTGTGTGTGTGTGTGTGTGTGCAGCTTAAATGTTTTTGAATTTAAACTTATAATTAAAAAACTTTTCTTCTCCGCTAGCCGTCACATTGTTAGCCCTTTAATTGGCTCTTTGTTACACTGGTTGTCCGCTCATCGCTCCCTGCCCTACTTTAGCCCACCCTATTTTTTTGTTTTGGGTGGAAACGGCATTAAATCTTTAATATGTAAATGGAATGTTAAACATTGAAATGAACTTGCGTTAAGTTGCATAATTACATTTCGCAATAAACGTCGGACCCGCACCATATAATTGAGTGCGCGCTTGGGTCGTCCATTTGGATAGTACTCTGGGCACGGGCTGGGCATCCGGCATATACTATTTATTATTTATTGTAAATATACCCATAAAAAGCACAATGCCGGACTACATGCGGGGAGAGTGCGAGTTGGAATGGCATCTGAGGTAAAATAATGGCAACTACCTTTTGCACTTTGACATATGACAACGGTTACGCTCGATGCATGCTGTGCATAGCACTCTCGATGCTATTGTGCATAAAAAATTATTACAACGCGGAAGAGGCAGGGAAACGGCAGGATTTTAAAGAAGTAGCATTGCCAATATCTGTGTTTTATTTAAAACCCAGCGAAGATCCATCAGCCATTTGTTTTCTAGCTGAAAAATCGATCTTCGTTTACCTTCGATTTTAATTAACCACTGCCACTTAAATAAAGACAGTAATGGCAGTACAAGACCAACAATAGCATCCACAATGGAAGAGACACCGGGAAGCCTCTGCTCCATAAATATGAAAAAAACCAGAGGGCACCACCGCATATGGCACATAAAAATGCCGGAAATTCCGTACAAAAACTAATAACCAAACGGAAATGCAAAAATGCCAGCATATATACAACATGCATACACGTATTTAAACCGAAAGAGAGAAAAATTAAATAAAATACGGTAGCATAAAAACCCTCTGCCGAACTGAAAAGGGCCAGCAAGAGCGACGGAAAAAGTCCGGCACTGGTTCTGACACTGTAACGAAGGTAACAACCATAAAGCAAAGGACATTTAATGTTTAACTGACAGTGGAAAAAAGAAATGTAATTAATTTCATATGAGAGTCAAATATTTTCAGTTACAATCCGTTCGTAGATGTGGCTCTTATCCGAGCTCCCTGTAACTCATTCAGTTGCTTCATTTAATAAATATATATATATTTTTATAGATATTTAACATTTTTTTTGCCATGATTTGGAGTATGGATAATTCCATTTTGGTTCAGTTTCTGTTTGACATCTATTAACATTTTTCTTTTTGCTGTATTATTGTTTTAAACCCTTTGCCAACACAAAGTGGGGTTTCGTTTTTTTTACCGTTTGTTTGTTTTTTATGACCGGACATTTACATAATTAAATTTATAGACCTTATTGGTAGTAGCAGGCTTTTAGCTTTATTAATTTTGTGCCCAATTTCGGTTACATATGTCAGGGGAAATGACTGTGTGAACACACAGCTAGATACTCGGAGCCCATGAGTTTGAGGTTGGAACGGTTGGCTCTGTGCTTCCTGTTTGTCAGCCAACAACATATGGCAGTTGTGGGGTTGTTTATTAATTATATTTGTTTGCATATGTATGGGAGCTTCTGTTTGCGTGGACGCATGTGTGCAGCTCATTTAATCAATTTACCTGTAGTTTCTGTTGTTGGCTGGCAGATAAACGTAGGTAATTTAATTAGAAATAATAGATTTTTGATCAAATTGATGATTTTTTGGAAAATTTGCAATTTAAACAAAAAAGTTTATTATTTATTATAAACTTTAAAGAAAGAAGTATTGCAATGTGAAATATTTCTCAGGTTTTTCCATTAAAACTATATGATACATACATATATAGAAGATACGAGATCTCTTCAGTTAACAGCTTCTACATTTATAGAATTATTTTCCAATCGTATCTATGGTAAATAATTTTTATAAAATTAAAGCGCAGTTCCAAATTCTCTCAAAATGTTTTGGTAAAATAAAGCTTAGCTCCCAAAATCCGTGTTGGCCAAGAAAAAGACAAACAATTAACAAAAGTCCACTAATTAAGACAGAAGTACATGGCTGCAGAAGCACTCGTGCGTGAGGGCGTGTCCGAAAGACAGAGGCTGTCGCTATGACAAGTGCAGAAGCCAATGAAGACGAGTTTTGGATTCCATCATCATCATCATCATCATCATTAGCAAGTGCATTCTTAATTGCTTTCAAAGGGAGCTACAAGTTTTTTAGACGTTCTGTTTCTTGGGCTTATTATCTGCGCATAAAGCAAATGCTTAAAGCTACGCAGATAAGTTTATAATTATGCTGATTGCGGCGGCAGTGGCGCTGACGTTGATGAGCAGAACGCAAAGTTTCCAGAGAAATCGTTCTGCAGGGCTTGCTGTTGTTAGACGGGTTTGCTGGGCTTGGATTTTAGGCCAGAAATATATCGGTTAGCCGCATTTCCACTTCTGCCATAGATATGCAAATGTAATTAGTTGCATGCCAGGACATGGACAGGGATGCAGCCATGGACTGCAAGCACAGGATACGGACAGCAGCCAACTGTGAAACGCCACACGGCGCTCTTGACGCTTGGCGCCTTGTAAAATGTTAGCGTAACGAAACAATTTATTGCGAAAATAGAATTAAAACCACAAAAGCAAAACATGCCAACAAAAAGGCCAGCAAAAAATGGCATCAGAGAAAAGAAAGGAAACGGTGAAAACAGAGCTAAACGATAAAAAAAAGGGAAACTATTCAAAAGGCAGGACCTACTGCAAAAAAAGAGCAGGGCGCAAGGAAAGAGCAGTTGGCTAAACCAAGATTTATATGCAGAAAAAATGTCTATGAAAGTTTTTCTGAAGGCAAAACAATACCTAATAGAACTAAATATTATTAATAAAAACATTACAAATTACATTAATACATTTCAAATTGAAATTTAATTAAAATTTATCTCTATATTGGCTAAAATCACAATACCTATTTTAATATTGATCTATCCCTAAGCATATCATCGCCCAAATCACAAAATTCCAAATCGTTGTAGATTGTAATGCATAATTTAAATTTACCTTGCTCTATACATGGACCATACCTTTACTTACATACCTGTGGTTACAGGGTATGCGCACACAAGGCAACAAAATCAAGATGAAAAAGAATGAAGTGGCCACCATCTGCGGAGTAGGAGTCGGGGCGTCTGCTAACAAAAAATGTGCATAGATTTGGCAACAATGCCTGGAACGCGGCAGGAACTCTCCAGAGCGAGAACAACGAAGAAGGACGATGCATATAAATTTGTAATTCTTGATGCAACCGCAACGTTTATTAATTTAAAATTCAATTTCAAAGTGGTCAAGACTCTGACTCCCCATAAAACGTGGCCATTTCGAGAACGTACCATCTACCACCTCCGGTCAATCGAAGCACGTCTCTCAGTGGGCGAAAGGAAGGAATCGATGTTACTCGTATTAATGTTCTGGCAATTAGTGCCATCTAATTGTTTTTTAGCAGAGTCCGTCTTAAACAAATGTGGAAGAAATTATTCATGAACTGGACACTTATTCTATGGAAGGGACTATTAATGTTTCGAATTCTAATTTATTTACAATTGATAATATTTGTATTTATATTCAAAGGAAAATTAAATAAGATATTTCTCCCCTTAAATATCGCGTAGATATCGTAAATTTAAAATATTTAATAAATAGTATTTTATTTATTTTCTATATCTTAACTATCAGAAAAAAAGTATCTTTGTTAACTGACCGTTTATCTGTCCGATAAATGTAACAAAAGATTAAAAATCTTTCCCCTTTTGAGCTTAAAATTATTCCTATTCCAAAAGAAACTAAATAAGATTTCCCACATTTTTAATTTAACTCTGACTTATCCCTTATATTGCACAATATAATTAACCTAATGTGAATTATCACTCTTACGATTGCCAAAGTGCAAAGTCTTCTCTAGGGAACAAAGGATACAAGAAGGGTCGCCGTAAAAAAGACAGAATTAAGAATCGTTGGACGAACACAAGTAGGGGATAAGCGAAAAGGAAAAACTATGCAGAACATTAAACACAACTGACAGCTCAACATACGTCACGTGGCGATGTCGTAAAGTTTCTGACGATGTTGCAGCCACAGTTCGCAGGACAAGAAAGGATTGGGGGGATTGGGGGAGCTTCCTGCGAGATCCCAGACAGCGGCAACAACAATGCGGCGCAGCAGCGACACGACACACACACACACACATGCACAACACATCGATGACTCCGGGGCATTTTTAATGGAAACTCGTTTTTGAGGTTAATTGTAAGCAAAAGATGTCTGGTGGATGGTGGGGCTCTGGGTCTTGCTGGGCTGCCCTGGCACGAAGCTCTTGTTCTCTGGCCCTATCCACAGGCAAATGCAGTCATATATGGAAAGGGGAGGCTAGTAACGTTCATTGTATGCGGAAAATTATGAAAAGCACACTGGGTGTCCGCCGACCTGGTGGGCCCATGTGCAATGAAGGAGCTTACACATGGTGCCGTAGAAAACTATATAGTACACAAGCACAAGCAGCTGCGGTTAATGCTCTGCGCTGCATTTAATAATGAGCGGAAGGACTTTAAACGCCTTTTCTTTTGAAAGACACCCTGAGATTTCAAGGAAGTGCCACTGAGAGGCCAGGCAACTGAAGCTGCTTATATTTAAATTCATAAATTTGAATATTATATTTTTTTTAGCTATATAGAACCGTTTTTTATTTTATAGTATTTATCTAAAAAACGAAAGGGAACTTGTATAGGTATCATAGGAATTATTGGCTACACCTTTAACTTTTAAAAATTGTAAAAGCTGCCAGGATATGAAAACTTTGCCTTCTTTTATATTTATAAATAGTTTAATATTTCACAACTCAACGATTTTATTTTTTTTATCTGTATATTCCTTATTCCTTTTCCTTACTAAGTAGCTAGAATCTAGCAAACCCAAAAACTGTAAATTGGAATATTTTTAGAGCTCAACTTCATGCTTAAACACCATTTTGCTGGGCATAAAGAAACCCTATTTAACGCCGAGCCTCTACGTGGCGACCCCAACATCATCATTTGCCGCTGAGCAGTCAAATTCCACTAAGAACTTCCGTTTCTTGATGTTTACCCTTAACCAAAATGCTTTAATTATCCTTGGCGCACACAAAAATTCAAGTTCAGCCCCAAACTTATTGCCGGGGAGGGGCAAGGGGCCAGGGTGCTTAACATTTTTCCGCTGCCTTGGCATAAATGGCTTAATCGTCGTCGCCTTCAGCGACACTAGGAGAAATTCCATTTGCAATTACTTTAATTACGGAGAAGCAGATTTATTGGCAGAAATATTTTCTTGGGTGCCCCGAAAGTATGCAGGGTTATGATACCAGAAAATTGTTTGCATTTATTTCAAGTCGTACACGATGACAACAACGACGACGACGACGCCGCACACAGATTCCGTTGGTCCTTGGTCCTTGGACCTCATCCCCTATTTTCGCACACTCTGCATACCGAGAAAATGCGTTGTTTATAAAAATGACAGACACTTCTATTTCGCTTTGGTCCGCCGTATAGAGTATACGCCCTGTGTTTGTTGTTGGAGGGCAGAAGAGATGCCCGATGTGAAAAATGGTAATGTGTGCGCGTCACGTCGCAGACTCTCGGCGAGCTTGTCGCACATACCACACTAGATTAAATTATAATCGAGCTACGAATGGGCCCAGAACTTGGCCAGATTTGTTGTGTGCAATTGACTGTGTAAGTGTTGCCGGGGCAGCCAGCATACCTCAAGTTGTTCTCCCCTCGTCGCTTTGTTTTTAATGAAATGTCACTCACTCGGCGAGATCATTTTTCATCGCAAGACAACAACAAGAACAACAACAACAGCAGTGACTGATTAACTTTTAACAACCTTTGCCTTTGCATTAAAAAGAACGTTCGAATATTTTTATGCTTTGCCATTTTGGATAGGCGGCCATCGTAAATCATACAAGTTCCTCCCGAAGCGACCTTTAACCCTTCCGGCCCGCCTGCAAGAAGTTTGACATTTTGCGTTAGTTTATGTGATATTTCATATGTGATAAGCTAGTGGCATTTGGATAGGTCTCGCATTTTAACCAAAGTGGAGGGAGGAACTATTTCTTTTTAGTCCCTTTTTTTGTGTTGACCAGCAGCAGGCAGGACGGATGGACGGTCAGTGTCAGTGTCAAAGGGCAGTAGTCTAGGCCCTCACCCCCCCTTTGCATGCCTCATTGAGCAATTTGGGTTGGAGCGGAAAAAAGGTCGAGGAAACGGTTGAGCTAAGCTAAAATTATTTGAGCGGCAAGAATAAGTGATAAACTATGAGATGAAATGTCCGAAAAAAGTGTCAAATAAGAAATTTTACGGTATTAAGTTAAGCACAATGTTTACAGGCTAAAGAAGAAAGCTTTTAAGGGGGAGAGAGGAATAGAAGATAAACTGGCTAAAGAGCTGATAAGGCAAAAAAAGGGAAAATGGGAAGATGGGGGAAACAAATTCTGATCCATAAATAGAAAGACTTTAGGTGAGGTAAATATAACTTACTTTTATTTAATTAAAGCTCCTTAAAGCAAATGTCCTTACTGACTGCTGGATCTTTAAAATCCTGACAAGTCCAAATAATTTTTCACTCCCGATTTTCATTTTCAGCTGGCTGATGAGACCCACTCTCCCTCCCCCCTGCACTTTTTGCAATTGTTTTACGCGATTTATGCCACATGTCAAATGCCTGACAAAGGATGACCCGCCTCCGTTCCCTCCTTAACCCAACTCCGAATGACAGATAAGTGAAAACTTTGTCTGCGTAACAAATACAGCAACCGGCAACAGAAAGAGGAACCCCAAAAAACAACAACAGCAGGGGTATGGAGGCACCATTTTCACATGTTCGAAATTTTTTTAACGGAGGGGGCAAGCTCAAAGCAAATGCAAAACTTTGTTACACATGTAATGAAAAAAATAAATAAATAAATAACGCACAGAGAGCTTGGGGGTGGCAGGTGGCGTGGCGTAGGTTAGGCGGGGGCGTCTGTGACAAGTCGAAGGTCCTTGTCTGTCTCTGCCACCGATAAGAGCGTGCTGCAAGCCCAGAAATACAGGCGATTGCTAAGCGCTAAGTGTCGCCAAAGCCACGCGCCAAAAGTTGAGATATCAAAAGGCAAAGGAAACAGAAAACAAACAAATAAGCCAAACAAGGCCGAGGGAGCGGGAAAGGAAACGAAAAGCAAACGTAACGAAAACGTAAAAGAAACAAAGACATATCGTAAGTGGCATCGTATGTCAAGTCGTGTCAGACGCTCGTCAAGGTGTCCTGAAAACCACCACCATTCACCATGCACAGGCAACCACCCACCACCCACCGCCTCGTGTCATCTAATTTGCCTGCGAGGTGAGCACACATCATGAAAAATGTTTGATTAAGTTGTAGGCATTTGACTGTTGAAGTGCAAAATATTTCAAGAGCATGAGAGCTGGGGGGGAAATGGGATTTTCCATTTCCACCCAACCGCCATTTCGAGCTCGCCGGAAATGTGTGAGTGTCGGGGAAATGCATTTATTATTTAGGAGACCAAAATATAACCGCAGACCCGCTCGACAGCATCTCCGGCATTGTTTGGTGCTCTGTGGTTCCCGAAACAGACCCCGTCCCCATCCTCATTCTCATCTAGGGGATGCCATTCCTCCCCTTCTGCCTTCTGCAGCTGCTGCGCAACAAAGAGGAGCCAATGCAGTTGGCAAACAAAGAACCCAACAGCCGCCGCTAAAGCCAACACACAAACAATAGCAGCGCGCCCGCAAAAGTATACTTTAAGAAATATTCTCTGTTCTTTTCGGCGGGGATGGAATGATAAACAAACTTGGCCAGCTTATGGGGACTAAAATTATGTATGTATGGGAACTCTGCATCCCGAGTGCTTGTGGAGGCACATTCAACTTTCACAAAGAGGTTCCCCAGTTGGACCCTAATGACAGCCAGGATGGAATTAATGAAGTTCCGCAAACAAAAAATCGAGTTAGGAAGCCATCAAGTAACAGGATATTTAATTGTGTACAAATTAATGGAAATAATTGTAATGTAAGTTAGAATTTAACTTTTAAAATTTTAATATTTGAAGTAATAACACTTAAAAATGTTGTAAGCTAATGGTATGGGTGAAGCATCTCTCAGTAGATAAAGAGCGAACTTAGTGCGAATGAATCCGAAAAATGTCCGCTAAAAATATTAAATACGGACAAAGAATCGAACTTTCCGCATTAGTGTCGCTAAATGGTCAACAACGGACGAATAGTGGACAAGTACCGCGAATTCTCAGGATTATACCCGATAATGATGTCGTAAAAGGTCGGCAATCCAAAAATTATAGCATTTTCACAATACCCATGACAGGTGTTTAACTTTATTATCGTTTATGAGCCTGAATCGGACGTTTTGTCCACTTGAAACCCGCAAAACTATCGTTTTCAATATTACAAGCGAACGTTTTTGTCTGCAGGGTTATTTATTTTAGTTGTCTTTGATAGAAGGGTCAGTTAAAATTAATTTTAAATCGTATTGGAATAGTCTCTAAACCACTTAAACCCAACATCCTTATTAAATTTATGAATTTTAATCAGAAACCTTGTACATATGTATATGTATTAGTCCTAGTTTTAACCACAAAATGTGGCAATATAATTTACACACTTAACAACCAGAAGGCAATTAAACATGCTGCCATCATCTTCAGCTGTTTCTTGGATTGAGTTATGCCACAATCACAAGTAAATAGATAAATTTCAGCACACTTGAACCTTGAGCCACTGCAATGCGTCAAAAATGGTAGCTTTCTACCAGCACTAGTAATATTTCGAGTTCTAATAATCAACTCCCCGGAAGCCAAAGAATAGAATATATCGCTTGTAAAACATGATGGTGAATTTTCACCCCGAAAATGGCAATTTCACTTTTCATATATATATATTTATGGCATTTTCGTTTTTCATCTATCGGGGAAGCCAATAAAAGTTCAATTTTTAAGTCGCATCCAATTTTATTTAACGTCATTATATTTGAAACTTTAATGCAACAAAAATAAGAGGGCGAGAAAGGCAAGGATCTCGGCTGACTTGCACATGCTTGGCAGCGGCAGAGAAGCAGAAGTAAGTTGATTGCGAAGGGAAGGGGCAGGGGCAGGGGCAGGGGCAGGTTCCAGGAAGATATGGATGCAAAGGCGGGCAGCTGTCATGTGAGATTCTGGGTTTGCTACCTACTGCTTCTGATGAATTTCAAATGCATTTTCCGCCATAATAAGATCTCGGCAAATAGAGATGTAAAAGAAAAATCGATCGAAGGAAATGTACGAACGTATAAAATATATTCCCAATGTCAGTTTACTTTCATGTATATTTTAAGCTGGCTAATCTCCAAATAAGGTCTCAGTAACGTCCTTCAAAGTATTTGATAAAAATACATATATAATATAACCTAATCGCCTGGCCAAAAGCCTGTTGGATGTATTTGATAAAACTCCCTGCCAGCTAGGCTTCCATTACTACTTTTTCCTTATGTAACCTTCTTCTCAGTAAATGGCCACGCTCCGCTGTTGTGGTTCTGCTGCAGGAACCCAGTTGCTCAATTTAAAACGTCGACGTTGCCTGATACTTACGTGGGTGATTCCCTCACACACGCAACCATATTTCGCCAGCCGCACATTTAAACATTAATATATATAGTGACGTACTTACATAATATTGTGGCGGGTTTTTGAAATATTTTAGCAATTTAGCTCGGCACTTTATGGCTTTTTGGCAGCACAAATCATATTAAGTGAAATGTGAGCGAGCGAGCATGTGGCCTGAACAAGGCTACTGGTTCTTAGGCTAAAATATAGCCATATGATGAAAGATATTTTATGCAGCTCGAGTAAAAAAAGTACTCTGTAAAACCCTTTTTACGTCAGAATTAAACATATCAATATTTTAGACTTGGTTCAAGTTTAATGAGTTCAACTTCGTTTAAAATGAACTTATTAAAATCAGCAAATTGACTTTATGGTAAACACATTTCGGCTCTATCTTCCTGTTTCTGCTCTTGCCTTAAGTTCACCACTTTGTCATACATTACACATACAGGAGCCCTCAACTTTCCAGCACACACTCCTCCTCACTGTATGGCTTTCAGTTTACTCCTGCCGGGCACAGCTTGGCGCCGCATCTGCATTGCTGCAGGGCTGCATGAGAGACGGCTACTTCGCAGCGAATTTCGTCCATTTAAACTTTTCGCTACTGTAGAATTTTCATTATTAATATGACTTTTTAGGCAAACCGCAAAACGGTGCCAGGACGGGTACGAGTACTCCAGTTAAGGCCAGTTAAACGCTGCCAGTGCATTGTCAATGTTTGCCTATGTGAGCACAGCGGGCGAACCAAGGATGAAGTTTTCCCCAAAGCCCAGGACATGCCATTTGACTTTGCAACAAGTGCGGAAGAGCAAAGCGAACATAACCGGCCCACTCTACGCCAGTCCAGTTCAGTTCAGTCCACCGTTTTAATCAAGCCCTACTAATGGTCCACCGAGGCCGGACTGGGACTCAGACTCTGACCCGGACTCGGACTCGGTGGGCACAAAAAAGGAACACAACACAAAAAGCCAAACCAGCCAAAACCGTAACCAGCAAAGCCGCTTATTACTATAAAGTGAAATTAATGAATGCGCGCGCGCCTGTGAATCGCCAGAACGATGCCATCGCAGTCTCCTTTTTTGGACTGGCAATTAATGAAATTTATTTCCACCTCCCCAAACCAGCGACGGCATATTGTTTTTGCCGAGGATTGCCAGGAAGCAGCTACACAACAAAAAGGCAAAATTCTCAGCTTTTTCGAGGTGCCAAAATGGTTTGTGGCAGGCAAATTTAAAAGCAAATTGTTTTGGGTCTTGTGCTGTTGTGTTCTTTGGCCACCGCAGGGGGGATAGGGTAGATTGGCCTTCAGATGATTTTATTGCAATTTGCGAAAGGGTAAGGAGGAGATTTTTAATAGCCGTCTAGACAATGCCAGTGGAAACTTTAAATATTATTCAGTAATCAGAATTTAAGCATACAATTAAAGTCAAGGCATGCATTCGTTTATTAAAACTTAAGCAAATATGCAGAAAGTTTAGCATTTCCTCCTTTTTATCTCATGACGTATCCTTTTTCTCCCCTTTTCACACGCTTTCACTGCACATTCTTTTTTTTACACTTTTTTGTGTGATAAATCCCAGTGTAAAAATGTTCACAAACACACACAAGGCGCCACCCAAAATGCCAATAAAGGCGCCCACATATGCAGAGGAGCAACGCGCAGGCACGTTTGAGTTTCACGTGAAAGCATTTTTAATCAAAATTCTCAACAGGCTAAAGCAGCGCGAGATCAGAAACACTTGCCACAGAGATGAACGTGTGCGTGTGTGTATATCCTCTCTTGCCGCGCTCCTTGCCACAAAAGCCGACACACCCACGCAGAGGCCCTCGATAGATTGCACCTGCAACACCTGCAAGTAACGTGACTCTGTCTCCTTACCCTCCCCCCAGCTCTGTCGTGTGAAAAGGAGCTGGAGCAGAAGCAGGCGTGGTAAATGCAGTAAATCCCCGCGTTTGCCTTTGCCGTTTTCAAAACGCTGCCAAACAGAATTAAAAGCAACCCGTGAGGCAGAATCCTCGCACTTATTTTTTGACATGTTTGTTTTTTATGCAAATATCGAAATAAATATTAGTTTCGTGGTGGGAGAAACTGGGAGCCACTGCTGCTGCTGTTGCTGCTGCTGCTCTAAGCGGATAAATTTCCCCTCTAGAAGGCGTGACTACCCAGCATCCTTCTTCTTTTTGTTTCGCTCTGTATGTATTTATGCTCGAAACGCTTAACCAACTGACTCCGTTAGTCGTAGCGATTTAGTGATAATGTGGCCTTCCCATCCTCTGGCTGCTGAAATTTACTGTTTACAATTTGTTGGCTGATTGCTTCTGTTCTCTGCACGCTTTTCCCAAATTTATTGCATGCGATAATTTTTCTTTTTTTCTCTGTTCTAGGTTTCATGCTTGCTTTTGGTATTAGTGTATTTATTATTATGCTATCCTCCACTCGCCTGTCTGCATTATTATTTTCCTATTACGCACCCTTCCTTCTGGCCGGCGGACTCGGCTTTTGGCCAGTCTGCTGCTGCTCCTGCTGCTGCTGCTCATGGCTGTGTGACTTTGTTATCTGTCGGATGGCGGTCATGTTTTCGGTGGAGTCTCTCTGGATGAATGTTTTGAGTTTTTCCCTCATTTCAAAATGGAATGCTACATTTTAATTAAGTACGAATAATACAAATGTATACTTAAAGTTGCTATGTTTTGTATTTTCGATAATGGAACCTCCCAGTTCCCGTTTACACCCTCTACTGATGACTTCCAGGTGTTTGGCAGACATTTTGTAAACGGAAAATAATTACGTACCCAGAGGGGGCTGGGTGGAAAATTTATGTACGCGGCGTATGAGTAATGTGCACTACTTTATCCCAGAGTCTACGAGTTAGAGCTCCAACTTATAATTTACTACTGTCTGCCAGCTATTTTAGCTTGTTTATTATTGCTGTTCTTGTTGTTGTTGTTGTTGTTGCTGCTTTTGTTGTTGTTGTTCTGGCTTTAGCTAGTTGTTTGTTGGTTGTTTATGAGGCCGCCAAAGGGAACCACAAAATGTGTGAAAAGTGCACGTAGGCCAGGTGAATGGGGGGTAAAAAAAGAACATATTTTCGTTGATATACTCTAGGACTCCCCATTGCACCCTCTGCATGGTCTTTTTACTCTACCAGTGGCAACGTTTGCATTTTTAGTTGTTAATTATGCGAGTTGATTATGCTCTCTGTGCACTCTGGCGCCACGTAATTGGTGTGCATTTGATTTGTGGCAGGTTGTAACGCTCGCCGATGGACTCAAACGCCGGCCTATACGCGGGAAGTAATTAGTGTAGTTTAGCAAAGGACTAACAGCCATGCAAGTGAAGGTAAAAGTTTAGCACAAGAGCCCAAAAGGCAGGCCAAGGTAAAGGTAACACACAGCCCGACTTGGCTGGAGATTTAAACAGGCAATTAGGGGTTTCAAGCTAAAACTGGTAGAGCTTAGAGCATGAATCTCCTTAAATACGAAAGAAAATTTCTATCAATTTACTTTAAAAAACATGAAACAATATCCTTAACAGAACTCCTTCATTAAATTCCCAAGTAAGAATGATTTTGAGCCCTGAAAACACTTCAAGTCCACTTAATTTTGCTTTAAATACACCCAACAACCCGCAGACCATCGATCAATATGAATATTGTATTGCGAGTTGATTTACCAAATAATTTCCTGCTTTAATCTCATTAAAAGTTATAACTTCTCGGCCTATCCGCTTCAAGTACCAATTGGGAGCAGAGGTTTTTTTTTATTGAACTTTTTGCTGTTTATAATTTTGGAAGTCAAAGAGTAAGGGAAAATGAGAAGAAAATATATAAATACTTGGCCTGCTCTCAGTTTAAGCAAATTAGTTCAATTGCCAAGCTATCCAGGCCCATCCACCCCCCCCACACAGACTTGATTAGGCTTAGAGAGCGAAAACTTTATCCTTTGCACAGTTGTAAATAAGCAAAAGTAAATTTTGGCAAGTAATTTAAGCCGCACAAACAAGCTGGCAAATAACTTTCGACCGCCACACGCCACCCTCTTTGGGGCTTGGTGGTTTGGGCCCTGCGAAAGTTTACCATTTACGCCAACTTCTTTGCCCAGTTTTAATTCAAAATCAATGTATGAACTTAGTTGGCAAATGCGACGCATACTAAACGAAACTTTTTGTGTCGCCCCAAAACACAACCCCTTCCGGGGTGCTTCACATATACTGGGAAAACAAGTTGATTATTTTATGGAAAGTAAATGTGGCTCATACTGATTTTCCTATCATAACGACAGCTTCGCTTATTCTCTGAAGGGGATACCATACATTTTCTTTAATAAAAGCTACAAATCTTAGGCTGTATGTTAAAGTTTGATTATCGAATTTCCCTCAGTGCAGTGAGGTTCAATTAGGAAGCCGCACTCAGCAGCTATAAATAACTGCAGACGTTGACGGCTTAGTCCCCAGCTCAGCATAGTAAGGAATCGCATGGCACTTACCTTCATAGATGGTTAAAGTTGCATCTGCGGAAACGGCATCGCCCACTCCGTTCTCAGCCACACACTCGTAGGGAGCATCGTCGCGTCCCGCCCGCACTGGCTCAATCCGCAGTATGGAAATCCCGCCGGGCTGCTCCAGAACCGTGTAACGAGATTGTGTGCCTGCAGAGCAAAATCAAGCACACACACACACACACACATGTGTGTGTTCAACGCTCGGTTAAGTCGCCTTACGAAGCCAGAGAAGCGAGAGTTTGGATGAGGAACTTACCCGAAACTTTTTTGCCATTCTTGCGCCACACTATCGATGGCGGCGGATCACCGCGGGCCGCACAATAGAAGCTAGCAACTCCGCCCACACGCACACCCTGGTTCTGTGGCTTCCTGATGATCTCCGGGGGATCTGTGGAGGTTGAAAAAGAACAGGACAAAAGGGTTACTGGTATATCAGAGGATAGGTATTTAGAGTTTCTAGAGATTTTCTAGATTTTTAATGCCACTTTTCTGATTATTTTTCCCAGGTATTCGGTGAAGGCCCTACTTTAGTGTGTCAGATCAGTTTTACGCTTTGTTGAGTGACTTTAGTTTAGAGTATTAAGTTTCAACTCCTATTTAAGTAAAAGTTAATAGAGCGACTATTAGTTTCTAATCCACGGAAAGCAACTGAACAACTGACTTACTTAAAAACGCAGTTCTTAAAGCTGGTACCTGGAATGCTCTTTGTATTTAGTATGAGCTCTGAATGCGAGTGCTTTTCTTATACTCTTTTTGCATATTTGTCACAATATGCTGTCAATACAACGTCGCTTGTTGTTTGCCCACACAGACACTCATGCACACCCTCTAGGAACGTGCTTTGCACACATATAAATAATAACCAGGAGATACGCGACTGAGGAAATAGGGAAGCCAGCCAGGCGGCAGCACGGAAAACCAGATGTGTGGCATTAAAAATCTGACAAAAATCACGAAACGTTAAACAACAAAAAAATATTGTCATGTGCATGCTGCATGTTGCCATGACCTGCTCTCTCCGCCAGGCACACACACTCCTCCACAGCGTAATGTAGTTTACCCAACATATCAATTCGATTTATGCATTTTTTTTCAACATTTTTTGATTGAAATTAAATATAGCAGAGCGGGGATTTAAATTTTTAACGTATGATACCTAAGACTCATCCTGCCCTACTTACGTGTGAGATATTGAATATATGGAATATCCGAATAATTTGCATCTGGAACGGGCAGCAAGCCGGTTAGTGGATAAGTTATTAAACGCGAACGCGATTGGGTTGATTTCCGATCAACGCGATTTATTATTTAAGGTTTAGTTTCATTTTGTTGCGATATTATTATTCATTAAAAATACTTAAATATATTCGACATAACTTAAATTAACTTAATATAAGGTGAACCTATTTATTAAAGATATATTAGACTTATTTATCTTTTTTAAACATGACTAAGTTAATTTGTAAAGTAATGCTGATCAATTAAATATATTCTCTATCATATACCTTATGGATATTATGTAAAAGAACTGACCGAGAGCTACGGAAATAATTATATTTGGCAGCTGCATTGTATCTGGAGACTCTGTGCTTTGACTCCCTCTCTCTACAATGTAAAAGTAGTCTAAATAATTTAAAGTTTTCCAAAAGGCAAGCATCCTCTGGCTACCGCTTTGTGGGCTGACAATTTTGGTCTCTGATTCTGGCATGGCAATGGCAGAAGGCAGACTGAAAAAAAATACGCACAGACACAGACAGCATTCAAGACACTTCCGTGCCGATTCATAAAAAGCGTATCATTAAGGCCATAAAACAGGGATTTCTGTTTATTTGCCGGAATGCGCGCGCTCGTGTTGGTTTTTGGCCAAATACAGAGATAAAATTTAAATAAATTTAATTATGTTTGAGCAATCTGGGCTGATACTTGGCGGTCTTATTCCCTGTTACGAAGATTAAAGGAATAGCAAATGTAGCAAATTTGTAGTTAGCATAGACACACAGCCCCAGGGCCTGCAAAGAGTGGAAGAATCTGAACAGCAGTCGAGTTTCGTTAGCCTGGCACCTTTTTGCTGATTTTTCATTTCGTGCGTTTCGGGGAGGTGAGCTGGGTTGTTAAAAAAAAAAAAAAAAGAAAAGAATGACTGGCAACGCAGTCTGCATTGAGCAAACAATTTCGTTGTTGATATGTGCAAATTGATTTGAGCGTTTGAAATGTGTAGTTATAGATACACATTCCCTGCTCCACAATCCCCTGAACCCTCACGCCCACAAATACTAAAAATTCTAGCAATTTATATGGAAATTAATGCTACATTTTTTGCCGAAGCCTCTAAAAAAAAGAGGCTGAAAAAAGGAACTTCAATATAAAATTCGAATTGATTTTATAAAAAAAGTATTTCTACCAACGTTTGGCCCCATCGGGAGTGCATATATATCGAACTGCAATAACTATTTAAGATAGACCGAGAATAGAGTGTGTAAATTGAAAGAGGAAGTGATAAAAGGTCAAGTGGATTTTACGAGTATATGTTGATAATACCATTGAAATTATATAATAAATCTAAATTAACAAAAAGCCCTTTTTAAAATATCTGAATAAAACATTTTTAAACAATTTCAAGTTGGAAAACCGAATATGAATCTAGTTCAACTTCATTCTGAGTTGATATATAGTACTTTAGACTTCCCAGCAGACAACAAATTTATTTATAATATTGAAAATGATAGTTTTGCGGATTTTAAGCGGACAAAATTTGTCCGTTTGCGCTTCCGTTTTTGAGCATTTAGCGAAACCAAAGCGGAAAGTAAGATTCTTTTTACGTATTTAATATTTTTAGCAGATCCATCCGAACTACATCCGCTTCTTTGTCTGCTCAGTTAATATAAAAAAATACTTTACGCGTATAAGAAGGACAAAACGACCTAAAACGATCAAGTTCGAAAAATTTTCTTAACATTTTTAGGCAATTATACGCCATTTCTATAGTATCCAATACTACATTTCAAGTTTTCTGGAACAGATTTAAACACCTAAACTTGAAGATTGACTACTTTTTGCACACAAAAAGCTAAATTAGGCCAAATGTATAATACTCCTTCATGCCACCGCGGGGGAATTGTTTTTTGCTCCCTTTCCTTTCTTTTTTTTGTTTTGTAACCCCTTTTAAATTATACCCATAACTTTTTTGGCCCATTTTCCAATATGCCAAAATGCTCATAAAAATTGACCCCGTGTGGCATTCACAGAAAAATGGAATGTGCCTCAATCTCCACGTCCGCATGCCTGTGTATGGGTACGTACACGTATCCATATACATGTGTATATAAAATCAGCATATGCTGGAGCGGATCGTAAAGTCTGCAGCTGGGTTTTATGACCCCAGCCCTAGTTAGGGAAAAACTTCAAAGTTAGGCCTGCCTGCTGCCTGCGTCCTGGCAATTTATGCTCCAAGCCAGAATTTAGCCCGTATCGAGAGTACGACTTTTTAATAAGTGCAAAGTGCGAGAGGGTATCATTTTACGGGCAAGGGGTTTGGATACGGTTCAGGTTCGGTTCAGGTTGGAAGCGCCTTAGCTCGCAAATAGTCATAAGATGCTCCCCGGGTAAGGATGAGCTGCTAAGCTGCTTTCCAGGTCCTCTATGGACTCCATGGGCTGTGGACTTGTGTACGGGTGCCTGTGTCTGTATGTCGGCGACAAATCATTTGGCCAGCAACAACAGAAAGTTGCCTCCGAGGCGAATGAGAGAGGAGAAGATGAGCTGAGCGGGTCGTTTCCACTGACTGACAGCTGCAATTCACCTGTCAGCATCAGAAGCGTTTTCGTTTCGTCCCGTTTCGTTTTCTACTGAATTGCATTGAAATACGATGCTAAATTTAACGATTCATTGCATTTCCCACATTGCCCTGCCACCTCTCATCTGCTCAGCAAATTGCAACTCTGTGTGTATGGCACAACCTCTTGGCCCCCCCACCCGGTCGTCGTGTTGTATTTTTAATGCCGCAACTTTGGCAAAGGATTGCTAAATCTGCTGAGTCTAAGAAACAGACTGCCGTCTCGGCTCCACTCCACTCCACTCCACCAGCCAGTTTCCCAGGAGCTGCTGGCTGGCTGCTACAAATAAAATACTTATAAAAGCGCAGCATAGTTTTACACTGGAGGATTTTTATGGCCCGCTCCCGTTGCCCTCCTCTGAGCTGTTGCGTATGCAACTAAATTTTAATGTTACTTGAAAGAGTAATAAAAATAAACTTTACGCTAGTTGAGAAACACCGAACAAAAAGCAGCCAGCGATTATTACCAACTCCATCGGCAAGTATGCAGTGGGAAATTTTAATTAAATTGCCAAAGTAATCGTATTTCTTGGCCTGTGAAAGCGCTTTGCTAAAGGTCTCGAAAGTGTCAACGGAATCGCATTCAGCAATTCATCATGTAATCGATAACAACAAAATAGAAAACTTTTTGGATCAGGTTTTATAGAAGGCCTATACCGAGTTCCCGGTCAGTCAGGCATATAAATGATGCGGGCCAAAAAGTCGACATTTATGCCATTAATCAAAATTAAAAGAGTGTTTCTCGGTTAGTACTACAGAGCGTAAAGGTGATAAAGTGTATATAATTTGAAAGGTTTAGCTGTAGAGGATGGGATTTTCAATTTGACATTGATATAATGGAAAAAATTAATACTCTTCCAAAGTAAATTAAATAAATTTCCGAAAAGTCTAACATATCATTGCTGTGCCGGCAGTTGCTGTGATTATTTATGGGTATAATCGAGTGATTTTCTATTGATTTGAATCAATGTAAATTATTCACCAAATGTCAATTAGGGGACAGTACCCTTCTCTTCAATTGCCAGGTGCTGTCAGCCACTGTGTTGATTACATTTCAAATATATATTCAGACTTAACCCACTTAACTCTTTATTTAGGCTATGACAACTTTTGCCAACAACTTTTTAGTCCATAACTTGTAGCCACGTCTCACTGCCAAGGCAAAAAAGCGACTTGGCAAGCTCTGGACACACACACACACACACACACACACGTTTATGAATGCATTAAACTGAATAATCTAACCAACTGGTAAGGCAAACTGAAAATCCCAACAACCATTTACGACCAATGCCAACAAAAAATACAAACCATTTTCCATGACATTTTAATATAATTAGTTTTTGCTTCTAGCCTAATGTAAAGTTGTGGCCAAAAAATTGTCAACACGTGCGAAGAGGGTCGAGAGACAGAGGGAAATATAGAGAAATTCGCCTCGAGTCCTGGCGCATACAGGATACGGCAAAGTTAACTTGACTGGCCTGCGGTTTTTGCTGGATGGAAAAACTATTTGAGCCTCTCGGCAGGGGAAAATTTCATGGACTACAGAATATTTGATGTTGGAATTTCTCACTGCCCTTACTCCATTAAATGGGGATTTGTTGTGTTTCGGCAGCCTCAAATGCCCCAATCTATCTGTGTGTGTGTGTTTGTGTTTTCTTTTTAAAGGAAAGCAAGTCAAAGACGTTCGACCACATGGCAACACTCATTATTTCTATGCGGGATTATCTAGTAAGCCGGGCCAGCTTAAAATGCCGCAAACTTTATGAGACGCAGCACACGTGGGGCGGTGTGGCGCACTAAGATGTCGGGTCGCCCCCTGAATCCTGCGTTTTCCCTCCGAATAGGCTTTAGCAATTTATGATTGCTGGCAACCAGGACAAATGACAAAAAACACACAAAGACGAGAACACGAAGGACAATGATGATGACAAGATAAAGGAATTTTCGGCAGAAAACCTGGCAATTTCATAAACCGTCCGGACACTTGCCAAATTGCCAGGAGAAGGACCGAAACAACCAAAGCCTGAATTGATCCCCAAAATCTATGGGATATTTTTGAATGTTTCGAAATTGTAGGCTCATTCCGGCAATCTTATGGGTTTTGTATGTAATTGAGCTCAAGCGGACCTAAAATGATTTTTAATTATCTTAAATTTCTCCTTTTTTTTTAGTTTAGTAAATAAAAAACCTGGCATCAAAGAGAGAAAACCACTTTGCCACCTGCCAACGCAGACTCAATCTTGGTCTTCCCTTCATTTTAAGCACGTACACGCCCCAGTAGGCGTGCTTTGATATTTTATTGAGCTTGTCATAATATTTATGAAATGTATTAGACGACTACATATATAGGACGTCCATCTTCCACCGAGACCGAACTAAAGCTCAAGTGTCAACCACCGAATGGCTCACTGCGTGTCTGGAGGTGAGAGCGACAGGGACAATGCAAAAAGTTTTGCGGCGAGGAGTGCAGGATAAAGTTTTATTATTATTAGCATGGCTTTTGGCTTTCATTAGTTTCAACTTTTGACAGAAATTATATTGAGTATACACAGACTCCGTCACAGATATACGCACATGCAAACATATTGATGATGATCATGATGGACAAAAAGTTTCCGGACAGCCACAAAGTTTCTTTTTCATTTTTGCTGTTTTGTTTAATTTGCGTTATTTATAAGCTGCCAAAAAAAAGACCTGCCAGATGGTCAGCCAGCCCCCCTGGAAATGAAATGAGCCAGCCAAAAAACTTGTCTAGCACTTGAGGTTGGTTCAACACACGCATTAAGTCGGCGGCGCCCATAAGTAGACAACACAGCAGCAACAATGCCTGCCAGCTAAATGTGCAAAACAGTAAATGGCGAAGAACAAACAGCAACACTTAAGTCGGCTCCCAACGAAAACAATGCAAAGTAAGCCCAAGACCAAGACCAAGCCCCAGGTAGTCGTGCCATCTTGCCTTCGGCTGATAGCTTTTAAGGGAGAGCTCTACACGTGGCCAACGCGAACGAGAAACGTAAGTCTGAAGTTTGAGATTTGCTGGCATTTTAAATGCCTGCGAAATCCGCAATGTCATACCTTGATAAATAGCTAAAATTACTTTAGCAAAGATTTTTGAAGCTTGGAAAAAAGTTCCTTGGCACATGTACCAAGCCATCGTCAAGTTGAAGCACTAAAATACAATTCTTGTTGATCAAAATAATACATTTAGCCCTGGAACAGATTGAGTTAGAACGTGGAATTTAAACTAAAACTGATTGGTTGTTATATTGATCAAGGCATCTCCGTCCCGATAAAGCCTGGTGCCTATAGCCGTGTCAGTTTATAAGCTATCTTAAATAATTTTAAAAATACAAAGAAATATGTTAAATTAAGGTAACCCTAGTTGTCTCCCAAGATAAAGCTTTAATAATCATAATAATAGGGAATTAAGTTAAAGTTCACCCTAGTTGCCTCTTCAGATATTGTTCTATTCACTGACTACATCTTTGAATTTCATTGCTAGAACAAACTTTAAGTCAATCTTCCAGGGACCCCTGCCATTCTTTTATATTCTTTCACCATTTATAAGCCTAATACCCTGCTGGTTCGCAATCCAGCGTAAACTTTTCCATCCCCCATCTTACCTTAACCTTACAGCCAAGAATTAATATGGCCCCACCTCACACCCGCCTCACCTGGAGGAACTACCAGACGGAGGCAATCACATTGGGTCCACTCCCACCGCGGTCCTTTTACAAAATCCAACAAAGCATAAATGTTATGTCGCTAAGCCTACAGTCATATAGCCGTAAAGTATGCATAGCTTCTTTGTCCTTTTGTCTCCCCAATGCCAGTCCCCCCTCCATCCTTTGCCACTTCATTCCAGGCTAGTCTTTGTTTTATTGTTTCTCAAATCGCTGCCTGTCGCAGACTTTCTTCTTTTTTTTTTGTTGCTAGCTGTCTAGAGTCTTTTGCCTCTCGTTTATTATTATGCAGCAAATGTCGCGACGCGTCGAGATTATGGAATGAGATACATAGGAGAGCGAACAGCATAGGCTTTCCTGTTTCAGAACTTTGTCACGTGCCCCTAAACGCATTATTTAAAAAAATAAACATAGACTAAGAACAGAGTGGAAGTTTGTATACCCTCCTAGATGGATTCCTAGGATCAAGACATGTTGGAGCGTAAATGATTGTTTCACAGGAAAATAACAAAACAGGAATAGCTTGGGAAGCCTCGTTTTGGTTGAATTTATTTTTAGTAAATTTATGAAACCCTTTGCAAGAGTATAAATTGTGTAAATTTACAATTTGATAAATGTTCTTTAATAAGAAAGATCTGAAAAATTCAGTTAATCCAATCCAAGACCACGGGTTGTCCAGTAGCTTAAAGCTATAAGGTGGAACTGAGTTCATGGACAGCTTACTGAAAGTTTCATCAATTTTCGGGCTTTACCATCTGTTGCAACGACAGGCAATTATGAGGAGGGCGGGAGTACTACATAAAAGAACAAAACAACGGCCAAAAAAAAAGTATATATATACATTAATGTCACAAAAAAGACCGAGTCGGAGGCGATTAAGATGATAATAACAAGCGACAAGTTTATTGCCCGTACACACATCAGTCGGGCAGAGGGGGAAACCGAGAACCGAGAACTAAGAACCGAGAACCGGTGGGGACAGAATGGATATTGGGGAGCCGCAAAAACTCTTCCCAAATGGATGGACAGGAAGGAGAAGCCTAAGCTTTTGTGGCCTGAAGCCTAATGCGCCAACAGCTACAACAACATAGCAGCTCGTCCACATTTCGCCACAACACAAGCACACACACACACACCCACACAGACACAAACGCCCCCAACATTTGGTCGCCTTAAAAGCCAGTCAACTAATGCTAACAGCTGGCGACATAAATATCAAAAAGTGCGAGGGACGTGGTAGCGTCAATGGGAGCTACGGCTTTTGTCTTTGTCCGAAACGGCAAGGGATGGGGCAGGACCAAGCCGACCAGACCAGAGGAAACCAGAACACCAGGCGGGCCGAGCGCACTAAACCACTAAGTAAGATAAGTGAGGTCAAGCAAAAGGGGTCATGTGCGCGCATTGTCGCAGAGTTGCATACGCCTTCTCCACCACCACCATGCTTATCTGGCCACAGGGGAGGAGGGTTTCCAAAGTAAACCTGTACAAGGACAACAGAACAGAAAACCGCAGCTGAAATTCCTGATAACAAAATGTACGACAGCTCACCTAGACAACAAACCAGAGCAAACTGGAATCAATAAAGTAATAAATTAAATTTAAGCTCAATTTGAAAGTAAGTTTTATTTTTTAACCCAGTCTATGACACTTCCACCTATAATAAAAAATTAGTTATAAGTTTCTAAATCAGCTCAACTGGTGATTAGCTAGCTGTTGCAAATACTAAAGCCTCTAGGATTATTTTTCTTCTTTCCTTTATAATCTGACTCCTTAAAAAATATGTATATATTATCATTATATTCCCCAGTAATGTGCAAAATCACATATTATCAATTTGCATCGTTACAAATGCTTTGGATGCTTCTCATGGCCCAATAACATACAGCCTCCCTCCTCAATCACGTTCTCGGGATGATAGTGCTTCTTTAGCTTGTAATTACTTTCACCTTTTTGCCTGTGCTGACTCATGTAAAATAATTTCCTTATTGGACAGAAAAATGCACAACTTAACTTTTTGACAAAACGCCAGCCTAAGTCCTAGGCTTCAGAAATAGGCAAAGAGATATCCATACCGGACCCCCAGCCCCCTCGTGATGACTTTCATTATTCATTATCTGTACCTGAAGCAAATCTGGGGATCATGGCTTTGGTTTGCGTTTCCTTGGTTTTAATTAATGAAGCTACAATATGACAACAAAGCTTAACAAATTAATTTGCTGGCAAGAAGTTCAACGAAGAAGGCATAAAAAGTAAATCGATTCTCAGAGGTAAATATCAACAAAGTTGTAATTTTAGTAAAGATTTTAGCTATATATTATTATATATATTTTATATTATATTTTAATACGAGAACTATCTAGAGAAAATATACATAAATTATCCTAATACTTTACGAAATTCGATATATTTTAGTAAAAGGTAAGAAGTTTTCTTTATATTATCCATATTTTCATAAAATATTAATGTTTAGAACTTTAAAAAATTATTCTAATTTATTAAAAATCACTCTCGCGACTAAAAATGTAAGAAAACTGTAACTTTTTCATCTGCATCTACGAATAATCCACAAATAGTCCTGCGGGTGTAAAGGGGCCTCTACAAAGTCAAGATGCGTTTGCTAATGTTGTGAAAGAATCGAGACCAAACAGGGTAAAAATATCGAAAATATGCAAATCAACTTACTCTGACAGAAAGTAACCAAAAAAACATATACAAAAAAACCTGTGGGTGTGCGAGAGCCATACATTCCAATATGGATTGATGTAAAATTGATGCGCGGCAGAGAGGGTTATTGTCTGGCCCGCATAAACAACGCAGAGCAAAAAAAGCAAAACAAAAAGGCAAGAAATTTCAATAATGCCAAGGCATTGGTGTTCCCAACTTAAAAGATGGACGAGAGAAAATATGAGGGAGCACAGAGAAGTCGACGGAGCACTTCAGGCAATTTATGGCATATGTTACCTAACACACAAGCCTCCCACACCGCCCACATGTAAATGCTAAAATAATACATATGCGTATGGCATAAAAATTGATATGCCAACATTTCTTTCATGTGTGAGTAATTCACAAGTAAAATGCAAAAACTTTTTAAATAAAATATGACTTGAGTGCAAAAAACACACACACGAGAGAGGCAGTAAATTGTTGACTTTACATGTTTTCGTTGACGTTTTTTTTTGTGATTGATCTTTTGGCAGAGAATTTTTTTGAATTTTGGACCGAGAGAAAGAATTATTAAAAGGCAAAACCTTTTTATTTTAGCATTAAGCGTAATGACTGTAAAAACCCTCTATCTCTATCTGTCCCTTTGTCGCCGTAATCATGGATTTATAATTAATAGCCGCCATACCGAATATTTCACAAGCCATAATTTAAGCCAACTATGGCCTAAAGAAATAATGTGGCTCAATAAATTGAACTTTTCATAAATTTTCAGCACAAATTGGCCTGGCTCTGGGCACCACCGCTGCTCCTTGTAACTCCGATTCAGCCTGACATTGTCAACGTCTTGGTTCGCCCCCATGCCTGCCAAGTGAATTTATGGTTGGCAGCTTTTAGGCTTTGTTTTGCTGCTTATTATTGTTATTGGCACCAACAGTGACATATTAGGAGCACCGCCTTCGCCTCAGCCTTCTGTCCGAACTCATTTGTTGGCCCGGCTAGATGGCTGATCGCTTTTGGGTCGCAACTTCTCAAAGGTCCCGTTCCGTCCCGTCCCGGACCAAGGACGAGGACGAGGACAAGGCTGAGTCCGAGTCCGTTGCGTATACCGGATTATTAATATTAGAGGAACACAAAAAAGGAAATATATTTTCTACTGACCGGCTGCTACTCGCTACTGCTGCTGTTTTCGATTATTGTCCTTTGCATCGTCCTGGTTCTTATCCAGTAAATTGTTATTGACAAAGGAAGCAGCAGCGCGGCACAAATTGGGCGTTGAATTTGCGGCTTGGTGTTTTGCCTCCTTTCCTTTTTTTGCTTTCCCTTCCAGTTTTTCTGTTCGGTTTCTTATAGGCGGCCTACCATTTGTTGTGGTTATTATTATGGTTGATTTAGTGGCCACAAATTGAATGAATTGTCTTACTTAACCGAAATAAGTAATATTGTATAAGTTTTTTTTTTTAAATTCAATAATGGCAAAGTGCGTGCTCAAATCAGATTAAATCGAACAAGTCGATGAAAGCGAGTACGAAACGGATCCAGCGGAAATGACAGACGCGGCATTCAATTGAATTAATTAATACCAAACCGATGAAAAGAAGGAGGAAATTAAGTTTAAGGCGTTGCCGGGCGACGGCTGCTGCTGCTGCTGCTGCTGGAGGAGGCTCAGGTGGTGAAATATATATAATATAGCCTGCGACACGGCGCACAAAATATTTAAATAAAGTTGTAATTAAATGCATAGCAAAATACCACACACACACACACACGCCATGCCTCTCCCAACAATACCCAAAGTTGAGCAACAGTTGGAATAGAATGAAAATCACTCAAACAACGACATCCGAAGCTAAAGGATGATGAGTGTCGACGCGGTTGGCAGTGTGAATGTGAGCCAGGAATGGGAGATGTGTGTGTGTGGGCTACGCATAACTTTCACAATTAGAAAATTAAAAATGCACTGCAAGAAACAAGGGAGAACCATGAAGAAAATGCACAAGTCTGAATTAAGCAACACACTAGTTGAAGACTGGGACAATGAGAAGTTAGCTGATGGTAAATTTCGTGGGTGAAATTAGGTAATAAATTGTATATAAAAATTATTTATACTTGCTATTAGAACAGCTTAATACATAGTAGAATTATAATTCTATCATGGCTTAATACATCTGATAGAAATGTCATATTATAGCTTCTTACTCAAAAATGTATAAAAAGTAGTAGTAGAATTATCATGTTTTGTAAGCAGGGACAGTAATCATTACAACTTATAATATAAAAATCAAAATATAATCAAGAAAATGATATAATATTGGTAAATTTCCAACACAGAAATCACAATGAAAAAGTTAATGCTTTGTTCTAGTGTATAAAATTCACAATATGTTACACAGACACAATGGCCGACAATTTGTTGCGTTCTGCAGACTTGGCAAGCTGTTGGCAATTTTAACCGCCGCCACCGCCACCGCCAGTGCTATCTCTTCATTTCCACAGTCACCAAAAACCGAGACCGAAAACCAAACTGCAAAGCCTCCAATGGGGGCGCCCCAAGTTGAGTGCTAAATGGCGGAGAGCTGCTCGCTGAAGCTCCTCTTGCCGCTCCTTGCACGCAGGCATATTAAAATATTTAATTACCATGTAAACTTACGACTTTTGTTTTTGTTATTGTTTTAATTGGGACAACAACTGTCATAATAATGAATATGATGATGTTTGCCACGCGGCAAGTCCCCGGGTTCCTCGCTCGCACCGCAAAGTGCACAACGCATGGCGGACATGATACGGAATGGGTGAAAGCTGGCGTCGAAGAAAAGCGTGGGGAAAGCGTCGGGAAAGCGAAGCTTTATTACATTTTGTGTGTGATTCACGGCACATATGTTTGTACATATCTCAGCGCACATATGTGAGAGAAAGCTGCTTTGGCGGTTTTCTAAGAATTGTCTCTGCCGCTTTTCAACATATTGAGTTGTTTGTGCGTCCGCTTGCTCGCTCCTTTGGCTTTTCAGCGCCTTCCCTGTCTTGCATGTTATTTGAATTTTAATTGCAAACTTTTGTTGCATACTCTTGGCGTGGATTTATTTTATGGCTGGTACTGCTCGCCCGGGTTTCCTTCCCTTTTCGCTGGCTTCTTCATCGCCTCGCGCGGCTGTTTAATTAAAAATGCTTGGCGGTCTCGCTCCCTCGCTCTGTCCTCCCTTTTTTTATCTAGTCTTTCACAAGCTGCATTTTCATTGCGGCTTTTTACCAGGTGTTGCCTCAAAAAAGTAAGGGAAGTGGTCTATCTCACGAGGGTGACTAAAATGATACTTTCTGCTAAAATATTCATAATATTCAAGAGGACTACTTATGCTACATATATTGTTAATCAAATTATTTTGTGCTGGAATTTAAAACGTTCTAGACTTTAAAAAGGTTCTTTAATGCTAAGACATTTTCAGAGACTTTTGTATAAATTAATTTCAACTATTTAAAGGTAATTTACTCTGGTAAATTAAAAATTAAAAGGACTCATAGGACTGAGTTTAAAATGCGTACACGCAAACGGCTTGAAAGTCCGCTGATACTTAGAGGAAATACAATAATAAGATGAGTAACGAGCATATGTATTTTTGAATTATGATATGCAAGCAACTTTTCTTCTAGTGGCAAATTCCTTTGATCAAACAGAATTACTCTTAGCTCAATCTTTACCATTTGGTTTTCTAAATAGTACATTTTTAAGTTAGAAAAAGAATCTCATACCAATGCTGTAGTTAGTTTTAAGTAAGTTTAAATACACCTTAAGTTTTTTTGACTTGGGAAAAAGAAGTTAAAGAAGTTCTTTCAAAAAGCCGTTTAATACTGCCCACAAAAAACCCAGCTATTAGTCCTGAATGGTGCCATTTTTGTAGCTCATTTGAACTAATTATTTGGTCTTCGCCTGCTTATTGACTTATCCCTGTGTCTTGGTTTAAGGTTCAAGAGCACGAGATTTTTCAATTGACATTGTCGATGGTTCCTTGGTTCCTTCGTAGAATTTGCTACTTGGTATGCGACACACGATACACATAAAACATTAATAAAGCTTGTTGTCCTTTTTGGATCGCTGCGTATCCGTGCGTCCCGGCTCGAGTCGAGTCCAACCGAAGCAGAGAGTGGGCGAGCCCTTGTCATTACCAGGTCGGCCCACGTCCTCCTTGCCGCCCTTCGTCCCTTCCTAAGCATATGCTTAGCATAATTTCGGGGATATCTGTTTTGGTATGCAAGTGAGGCTGGGCTGATGATACTTGAAGGAACTGCTGCCGACAACTTTGATTTGGGAAATGTTTAAAGCCTGACGCGGCTTAATTAAAAAAAAAAAAAAGAAAAAGCCAAACCCAAACACACACAAGCGTTTAAAGTTTTTCCATCTTTCCTGGAATTCTTTCTTTTTTTTTCTCCTGTAAATTATTAACGGACAGTTCACTTGGCCATGGTTCATACAACATAATTCAGTCATATAAAATTCCTCTAGCGTAAAATTAGAAATGCTGCTCGGCAGCAATAACAACAGCAGCAGCAGCAGCAGCAGCAACAAGGGCGCGACAGACGCTGCGTAATTAAAATGGGACAAAATCATAGCACACTTTTTAGCCCCGCCATTGATATGCTGATGAGAGTGAGCTGAGCCTGGCAAGAGGAAATCGTTGGGGCTTGACATTGAAGTGACTGCTCCACTAGTAGAAAAGCTGGGGAGGAACACGATAGCTGTGATTGTGCGTCTGGGATGCGGGCGCGTGTTTTCCGGCCTGTCTTTACATAAAAATTTAAACGAAAAACTCTGTGATTTTTGTGCTTATCAACAGCCAAATTGAAAATAACGCCAAGCTACAAATTTCCTTCCAGCAAAAGGAAACCCAATATTTGTTGGGGCTTAATACAGGATACCGTGGCGCAAAGTAAGTGGGAAAACGCTTGAATTACGAGAGGTTTATGTTTCAACATCGGAAGCTTTGACAAAATATAGTCCCCCTAAGCAATTTTTTATAAGTAGAAAGGCCTTGCACAGGACAAGAACAAATTACTTTAAAAAATCTGTGATTTATCTAACTATATCTAAAAATTATTTTGATAATAATTTTGCAGTTATTGTACCCCCAATCACACTGTCCCTTCTCCATTTGGCACCCTCATGTGTGGGTCTGGGCGTGCGTGTAAGAGTTGATTTTCAATCGAAGCAGCGTCAACGTGCCGCGCTCTCTTCTGTTATTCTTTTCACCCCAGTCAAATCCCCGAAAAAGGCAAGAAACTTATTTGCCAAGTTTTGCGGTTTTTGAGGTTGACATGTTGCCGTTTATGTGACCCAAAGAAGTGAGCAGTGGCAACGGCAGCAGCTGCTCGACAGCCATCGCTGATTATGATGAGACAGAGACAGGCCCTTCGAAAATCCCTTTTCGTAACAAATTTGTGCCAAGCTGTCGAAACTTTAATTTAAAATGGGTATGCCATGCCACGCCTCCTTTTCAACAGAACGAGGAGCTGTAGCAGGAGTTGTATGTGGATGTAAAAGAAAAATAATCGTATCCTTTGGCTAGATTTGCATTTCCTGTCAGGTAATTACCCGGTGATAGAGGCCGGCTCTCGCCATTCAACAAAACGAGCCGCTGACTTGGCCCGTCATCAATTCTAGCACCGTTCTAATTAAAGATAGGCATCAAACATGCAAGCTGAACCAAACGGAACGGAACTACGGACAACGAACTCCAAAGGACTCGGGCATTTGTGTGTGCCTATATTTGTACGATTCCAACCAGAACACATATGAATGTGAAAAGCGCCGCTCTGCCATTGCAAAGTCCTGAATGTGGTTGTCGAGTGTGTGTGTGTGTGTGTGTGTGCTTTGTAATTGATTTGCTGGCACTTTGTTGTTTGCAAAAGGTCGCTGGCAGCAGCAGCGGGCGGAATTTAATAAATATAAAAACATCAAATTATTTCAAATGCCTGAGCTATCTGTCCGACTGACAAACGCCCGCCGAGCACGGAAAATATGCTTTCCGAAGTCGACCGACCCTCCTGACTTTTGCATAATTCCGCCATTTCTCCACAACAAATCGCAGTTGATTGTTTTTTAGCTCTCGTTGTTTGTTTGTAGTTTTCTCTATTTTTACTCTTTCTTCTGCGTCTAGTACATACATAACTGCAGCCGGCAAAACTGCCTTAAAATATGCAACGAAACTTTGCTCAAAGCATAAAATAAACTCGCAGCAATTCCACTTTTGTTGGCAGAGGGCTGGGCCCAAAAGGGCTGCGGGGAATGGGAACAAGAATCGCTATTGAGATGGGAATGGGAATGGGATGGGAAGAATCGGGATGAGGGGGCCCGGGCCAGTAGGAAATCACTGTTTGCGAAAAACAAGCGCAGAAAATAAAGCTCACCAACACACTCGCATTAAACTGAAGCGGAAATGCAAGGCATTCTTATGCATATCCTCTAAACAACTGCACACACACACAAAGACGATGGGCGAGAAAGACACAGCCAGGCATTGCACAGTGGAACCAATAGCTAACTAACTAGGACTTTAACCTCTAATAAAATCAACTTTTATTGTAAAATAAACTTTTGTTTGTAAATTTTAAATTAACAAAATGAAACCCTTTATATTTCCCTTGCTGATACCTTTCAAGGGGAGCTAGAAATTAGTTCATGCAGCCCATAGTGCAGGAAGAGCAAGAAAACCGGGAACTCGAAAGCTAACTCGTTTGGGGAATTGCTGCTGCTTCCATCTACTGCTCCCCGAACTCACCCAGCTCCACTGCAAAAGGAATTTTTCATACGCAAATTAAATCTACTTCAAGCCTGTAGCTATGTGCGGCCCCTGCGAGACGATTGCACCGCGAACCTCTGGCCCCAGACCCAGACCCATTCCTGGCTGCACTCGGCGAGATTTACAAATATTCATTACATAATAAACTAAATAAAATGTGGGAATCCGCTGACTTGGAGTCAAGGACTGCAGGCTTAGCTGTGCTCAAACTGATGTTAGAATTTAAATTAATTAAAGATGCATTCTAGACTGATAGGAAAAAATAAATAATGCAATTTATTTAGTTATAAGCTCTAAGTTAAATTAAACCTAAAACCAGTTCTGTTCTAACACCGTGTGCAGCGAATAAAAGTATTCATTAGAACCCCAATAGGAATTCCTGGCATAGCAGACGGCTGCCAGGATATGTGGGAAATCAATGACATGTAAAAACACTAATTAAACGCAAATTTCGGATTTTATGGACTGCACAAAGTGCTTTATGGCTTGTACAAGGACCATTCCTAAACACAAAGCTATTACCTTTTTATATAGAATATATTTGTATATATAATATGAAGGGTTAAGCTACATGACAGCAACTTAACTAACTAACTTGATATATATCTTTATTAATAAATCACAAACCAATTAATATTCATTTTCAAATATAAGTTTTTTTGGGTTCCACCTTCAGTGCCTCCTTCCTTACATTAATTCGTCCACAGCCAAAAAAAACGAAACCCTAACATGATTATTTCAAATTTATTTCGTTCAGATATGGAGCATAATATCACTTGCTTTCTTCCCATTTTTTTACAGCTCTTTAACATGTAAATTCGATTTGAGTGGACACGCGCAAACAAAACCCAGAGCCACCCAACCGCACCTTAATTAAATTTCTAATTATTGTAATTAACCACATTAATATGACCTCATGAGCACCCTAATTTGCTGAAATTCCAAGCGAAAAACAAAAAGCCCGAGACCGAATCCAAGTCTTGCGGGATATAAAATTGTGTAGAAAATTGTCGGTAAACATTTTTACAGTTTATTTGCAGAGCGTGAAAACGCGACGCGAACCGCCGCCGCTGGTGCCCCGCCCCGCCCCAATTGGTTGTATATTTGTGGGTTGTGGATGTGGTTCCGGACGAGGACTCTTGCCGGACTGCCCTTTTATTATGCTTTATATGTATGTATGTATGTATGTATATGAAGTGGGCGAGAGAGCAGAGCCTCGGGCCAACAATGCTGCTCAACGGTTTGGCCTTAATGAGGTCATGTGTGTCGACCACGACCACGACCACGACCACGACCACGACGACTGAGGACGACTAGGACTACAACGACAACGACGACGACGACGGCGGCAGCACTGGTGATTATGATGGCATGAAATTAACATTTAATTTGAGTTGAAGCAGCACCTAGCGGGAAATGGCTTTTCGGCTAATTTATGCCGCCGCTGCCGCCGTCGCCGCCAAAGACTCCTGAATGCGGCATCATTAGAGGAGCCAAAAGTTTGCGGTCTGTGGGTCCACGGACGATTCCATTGGACAATGCCATCTAATTTATGTTTGTCTTAGCAGATGCTGCCGCCGCCGCCGCCTACCCCTTCAACACCCTCATAAGGCAACAAGTACCAGAAGGCCCAGGCGAATCAGTTAAAACTTTTTTCCATTCGAGGCTTTCCATTTTTTTTTTAACTTTTTTTTTTTTTTTTTGTGTTTGTCCTGAAAAGTTTTTCCTGTCTGCGTTTAAGCGCAACCAAAGGAAAGTTTTTCGGTTCAAAAACAAATTTCTGTGCAAACTTTCCTCGGGCTTATCAATGCTTTCACATTGATCAGCAAAATTTTATTGAAAACAAGTGGACAAGAGAGTAGCAGCGCAAAGTTTCCCTGTCGGTTCTCGACTTAGGTATTTATCTCTAAATATTCACTGCATTATTTATTAATGAGGCTTAAGCAGCGTCTAACATTTCAAAGCTCGCTGGCTGGCTGCCTGCGGATAGAAGGAACCCGGAACCACAACGGGGAAAGAAGCGCAAAAAAGGCAAAAATGTGAGCACATTAAATATTAATTTCCATTTCGAAACTGATAAGAGCTAAAGTTTCTTTTGCCAAAGCCAAAAGGTCAGTTGCTGAATTTGCCCAGGGTCGAATAGAGCTTTCAATTAGCCGCAGCCGAGAAGCATTATAAATAGCGCAAAAAGGGTTCCGTTTATTTTGGGGGGAAAAGGGTTTCTAAAACCCATAAGTCAGGCGGATATTCCTCTACTATTCCAGCGCATCACAGAGTGGTTTATTTATGGCCAAGCGAAATATTTAATACTTTATTATCATATTTTTACGCTAGTTACTCTCGGAGTACAACAGCTCACACTTGCCCACAAATAGCCTGCTTTTCAGTGAAAGTCACCCCCGAAAACCGTTTGGGATTGACCCAAGCAACACTTCATTTTGGCCATTAGAGACAACAGAAAACCGTTACGGACCGAAGTTAATTTTTGGCTCGTTCTTATCCTATCAGAGCTGCGAAAAAGGAAATACAAATATCTCGAACAAAATGAAATGTCAACAGTAAATTTACCTTCGAGCTTTCCCTTTTTTTTTCCTCTGCTGTTGTTTGGCCTTTGATTATTTTCTTTTCTAATGCGGCGAAAGCTCATTTTTCTTATTTTAAACGAAAATGTTCTTAATGGGATTTACAAAACGAAATGTCTGCACAGGCTCTTTGTGTGGGTCGCCAGGGTTTTTTTTTCTTGGGCCATTGACGTGGTGTGTAAAATGGCGCATAAATATATTGAAAATGGACTCGAGAATTTATTTACATAAAAAGGATTTAACAAATAAGGGACCGACCGAGAGCGAAGAAAGGGACAATATACTTAAAGTTGTCTCGTTCCCGATGATTTGTTGTTTGGCTATTCGTTCCCTTTGTTATTTTAACCAAGTGAGTAATCCGATTCTGTGCGAAAAGTTGCCTGGTTACCGATGACGGTGAAGACTTTTTGAAAAATATGCCATTGATTTCATTTATCAGGTAAACATACCCTAAAGTAAATTGGTCAATGAATTCAAATCGAACTTATTGTTCGAAAATTCGTTGATTTCACAAGTTTGCACGTTTCACTTGGCGAAAAAGAGATAGAATTTCAATTGATAAGAAGAAATGAATAGTTTAAAACCCGTTAATACCCTTCCAGATACATTTATTTTAATGTAAACTGTGGGATATCTTTGAATAGTAGCTAATTATACTGTATTTTAGTTCTATACTAACTAAAATAGGTTAGATTTCCATTGTTCTTACTTTATAAAGCCCTTGTAACCCACCTAGCAACAAAAGGATAGCGATGCTGCTATAGCCCTTGGCAAGGGTATTAAAAGTGGCAAGTCGGAGGGATGTCGATTGGAACTAAAACGAGAAGTTTGTCGTGCTCTAAGAAGTAAATCCCTTCATCCGATTTAAGTAAATGCAAACAAAACAAGTAAATAGCAAGAAGCAACACTTTGGCTCCATTGCCTTGTTGCTTCTGCTCTCGCCGCTGCTCCACCCCTGCTTAACCATCCCTCTCGAGCCTTCCCTCTCATCTTCCTAGGCACTTGGATGGAAGCTTGTTAAAACTTTAAGTCCGTTTTACTTAACGCGGCTACATTTTAGCTGACAGTTGTAACTGTTTTCGTTACGAGCCCCTCTGCCTTGGCTTCGATTTCCCTAGTACTTCCTCTGCTTTCAGTGCACTCAGTTTTCCCCATTTTTTATGTGCCTGCCTGCAGTTTGTCTGCTACTCGCTTACCCCTCTTCTGCTGGTGTCCTTCAATCTTTAGGTTGTTAATTTTTAAAGGCGGAAAGAAGTAAATCCTCAAGCTATTTAACACATTTGCCTTAAGTTTTTTAATTTCTCCCTTCCACAACTCTTTCCCTCTCGCTTTGTCGTGTACTTTGACAACGCCGTTAATTGACTTGTGTTCAGGACTCTCTCTCCTCCCTCCTAACAATTGTTCCTGGCCTCGTTCCTTTGCCCTGACAAGCCTGTAATTAGTCAACTTGGTTTGCGCCATTTTTTCTTATTGACACTTGGCCAAAAGCAATGATGCCTTTTAAGTTCACCCCTCACTCGGCACTGCTTAGGTTTAATAATAGTGTGTGGGATTCATTGATGGAGGAACACTCTTTAAGCTGCCAGCAAAGAGGCTTTAAAGGCAACTGCATGAACTCTTTAAAAATTTTACCTGCTGGAAATAGGAACCAATTCATTCGCCTCGCCAAAAGTCCGCATATTTGCCTACCTCCGCATAATTTGAAATTAGTGCACTCAATGGCTATGATTTCACTACTTTTCCTACATTTTTGGCCAGCATATTTACACAGACCGGCGGCGGCGGCGGCAGGGCGGAGGACTAAATGTTGGGCCTACCTAACCACCAGCTGCTTCAGCTAAAAATGCAAAAGTGCTTACGCCGGCCAGCCACCAATTTTGGGTGAAGGCCTGCCTGAGCCTGAGCCGGATTCAGAGCTCGTGTGGCGGCACATAAAAGCGAGCATCAATTTCTGCTTCTGCAGGCAAATGCCAACAAAACCAGAATGACTGTAGAGATGGGGATCGGGTTCGAGAGAGATCTGGCTCGTGGCAGGGTGAGTTTTAGATGTGCAGCAGTAAAATGCAACGATGAGCGCATTTTGGCCAGGAGTTTAAAGTTTCGTCGCATAAGTTAAGGCGTTGGCGGTTGGCTGGTCCTGGTGCTGGAATGGTTCTAATGCTTTGCCATTTCGCTGGCTGCCTTTTCCCTTAGCTTTTCCTTTGCCCATGTCCTCCTCTATCGCTTGGCCACCAGCGCACGGTGGTGGTGTCTGCCTATTTTTCTGCTTCGGCCATGTCGCCTGCCCCTGAAATGGCAAGGGCGTAAAATTGCCGTAACATGACAGCGAACAACTTGGGCAAAAGGTAACTCAAAACGCGCTGCAAACACGCACCACACTTACACCGCACCCAGCGAAAAAGCTCCACTGCTGCTATGCCATTTGGCCAAAGTACTCTCCTCCCCTGGCGCTTGTTAGTGTTGAGTTAGAAGAACATACACTCCCGCACATTTACATTTACTTATATATACATACGGAGAAGGACAGCTCCACTTTCTCCATCCACCCACCTTTATCAGTTTTTTTAGTGTGTGGAAAAACCTTGGAAGCAAGGAAGACGAACAAATTTAACACCCTTAAAGATTATTTAAAGAATTCATAAAAATGTTTTCAACATTTTCTGAATAAATTTCTTTTATTGTTGATTGAAAATCTTTTGAAATTTAATTATACATCAGTAAATATTTTTTATAATTACATTTTCTGTCTAAAATTCAATAAATTTCTAATTGCTAACCGACATAGTATTAAATACTCGTTTACACCAACCTCTGGGGAACTTTCAACTTTAAAATATATTTTGTTTTTCCAAAAATATATATATTCTTCCCTCTAGTTGACGTTCTTTTTCCCCCTCTTCTTGTCTATTTTATTTATGCATTTTGCTCTCGGCGTCTGCTGTTGGCTTTTAATAGTTGTGAATATGTGGCGCGTGCGTGGGTCTAGCCTTTTCTCTCGTGTTTACCACATTGAAAAGTTTTCTTTGCAAAGTGCTTGGTACATACTGGCGCGCAAATATGCCAAAAAAAAAATATATGCTACACAAAAATCGCTCAAGTGCAAAGTTTTAACAATTGAAAAGTTGGCATGGCTTGCAAAGTGCGAAAAAAATATATATATTTTAAAAAGAATTCTGAAACAGGCTTTTGCAACAAAGTAGTTAATTTAAAGTGTTTGTGAGAGATTAAAAAAAAATATTTAAGAAAATCAACGTTTTTATACCCTTGCAGGGTATTATAATTTCAGTCAGAAGTTTGCAACGCAGTGAAGGAGACGTTTCCGACCCTATAAAGTATATATATTCTTGATCAGCATCAACAGCCGAGTCGATCTAGCCATGTCCGTCTGTCCGTCTGTCCGTCTGTCCGTCTGTCCGTCTGTCCGTCTGTCCACCTGTCCGTTTCTACGCAAACTAGTCCCTCAGTTTTAAAGCTATCTGAATGAAACTTTGCACATAGTCTTCTATATACTCTCACTGCTATATATGTCGGAACGGGCCGGATCGGACGACTATATCATATAGCTGCCATACAAATGATCGATAAATTTTTAGAAAAAAAATTATAACTTGGATGTTTTTTAACATTTTTGCACCATTTTTTAGATATGGCCATTTTATTTTATTTCTGAATTTTGGTAAAAATTTCACGAAAATCGGACGACTATATCTTATAGCTGCCATAGGAACGATCGGGAAATTAATAGGAAAAAAAATGATAACTTCGTTGTTTTTCAACGTATTTTCATCTACTTTGAGATATAAGCTTATTTAATTATTTTAGAATTTTGGTATAAATTTCATAAAAATCGGACAACTATATCATATAGCTGCCATAGAAACGATCGATAGATGTAGAGAAAATGTAAGGCTGGGAATGTAAAACTGTAACTGTCAAACTGTAAACATAATAAGTATAGGTAAAATGTAATGAAATGATATCTGCAAGGGTATACAAACTTCGGCGTGCCGAAGTTAGCTTCCTTTCTTGTTTAAATTTTTAATTATTTATTTATTTCGCCAACAGAGAGACTCCTTAACTGGCTACTTGAAAACTTAATTAGAATTTAGAAAAATTATTTTCTGACACGAAAGAAAGAAGACCCAAATTTTTAAGTACACTTTAAATTTGATGCAAACCCTGTAAAGTCTTAAGGTTTAACTTTTCCTAAAGACCACATAAAAAAACGCATAAAGGAAAGCGAAAAAGAACAAAAAAAATGCCACTAAAAACAAACTGTTCTATCTTTTTTATGCGCTCTGCAAGTGGCCAAGGAAGAGGTAAGTCCTTTCCATAGTCATGCTTTTTTTGCTTTCATTCTCTCATTCGTGTCTTTGGAGCCACCTTGCCAGAGCAATGAGGTGTGAAGATGAACTGTCGCAATTGTCCTACGGCTTTGTTGCTGGTGCTCCTGGATGCATATACACATGCCAACGAGCAGGGGCTTAGTCAAAGGGGTGCTGTCAGAGGTGCCACAGATATCTATAAGGATTTAAAAATAATCGAAAAGGGGTCTGAACAGCAATAAGTTTTCAATAAAACTAAAACCTCAAAGAACTTCTTTTCAACTGATTTGCGGTTTTAAAAGATTTCAAACAGAACACATATTCTTGGTAAATATTCAGTACTGATATAGCTTTAGGTATAATTCAATCAGATCAATATAACACCGATTACTAAATACCACACAAGCCATAAACTGCATTCCGAACTACGCTCCTGTCACCCAGGTTGATCCACGGACAGTGGAGGACACCTTGCCTCGGTTGTGTATTTTTGTAGAGTTGCCTCTCCAGTGCTTTTTGTGTGTGTGTGCCTGTGTGTGTGCGCAAAACAAATATCGCACTAAGGCGAAACCAAATCAAATGTAAAACCCGGCAAATGCGAGTGGTAGTCAGTGCCTTTGTGGTCTCTCAGGCTGCTCCATCCCGCCCATCCTGCGGACAGGACAGGACACACGCCCCGGCATACCTGACTTGGCTACACCTTTTGTAGAAATCCAACAATGTCAACTATGCCACACAAAAGCGACATTGCTGTTGCTTTTGTCTGACTGAACGACAGAAAGGTAAAGAAAGCTGGCAGAAAGAGGGTGAAAGTGTGGCACGGTACATGCTAGTGGCTGTTGCTGCCCTGTTGCTGCCCTTGCCATACGAAAATAGCTCACTTTTCCCCCCCAACATTGTCGACGACGCTCGCCCACTTTCTCTCTTTTTAGTGTAATTTGTTTTGGTCCTTTATGCTCACAATTTGCATTGGACGCTTGCCTCAATGCTTATTTTTCCTGTTTTTTTTTTTCCACCTTAAAGTCAGGCAAAAATAATGACATTAAAATGCTCATTATATTAAAACAAACAAAACTAAAGAATAGGGGGAAAAATAAAACGATATGCTGGATTTTCCAGCGCGTGCCTATTTAACCCCTTGGCGTGTGCTCCATAAAAACGCCAAGCCAAAACCAAACCCCAAAATGAAACGAATAACATGCAAATCAGCCAACAAACACACAAAAACAGCAACAAGAACAACGGGGTTACAGCCATAACTACAACTACTTCAGTTTTATGAGCTCCAAATCCCCACCCAAAGGCGATGCCCTCCTCCACCGCAGTATTGACAATTATTAGACCGACCACGCCACGCCCCTTGTCGTGCTCATAAATTTTGTAATTATTCCCCTGCGTGCAGAAAAAGTCCAAAAAAGAACAACACAAATTTGAGCCAAACACACGCATGTCTGGGCCAAGTATGGCGTAGCTCAGAGATGAGTTAAGATTGAAACTGGAACGATTGTTAACCGAAAAATCTATAAATGTAAAATATATGTGTTTATATTAAAGAGCAATGAGTCTAGGACACTTTCGATCAAGTTTTCAATATGTTTTAAGGTCTTAAAATAACAATGAAAATCCAATTGTGTTAGGCGAAACACAATAATTCTGCACAGGCAACCAAGATAAAAATGACAATTTTTAAACATTTTTTTATTTTTTTGTATATAATTTAACTTAAAAGGCTGCAAGCCACTGGGTGCCGCAGTACAGCCATAAACATTAATTAAAAGTTTTGACCCTTTTGCCGTTGCTCATGGGCCCATCAGCTGCAATATTCATGCACAGCCAGCACAACAACTACAATAAAATGCACTCAAATTGTTGCTGGGGGAAAAGCTGAAGGAAAACGGGGGAAAAGCGAAATAGGAAGAGCGAAAAAAAGGTCTCGGTGGCCTTATTTGCACGTAGACCCAACCAAAATTACGAGTTAAGGAACTTTCTGCCCATGGCAAACACTCATACACACTAACTGGCTGACACACGGTCTTCAATCTCCACGCGGTCCACGCCACACTCATGAATCATTTAGCACACACGCTTTGCCGGCAAACATTTTTATTCTCTTCTCTGTTTTTCAATTTAAGTGAGAAGAGTTTGAGAGAGATTTAAAGTTATTCGTCCCGCTGGCTTTTTTTTCAAACCAGTCCAAATATGGCTAGAATACAAGTATTCAGGACTCCTCCAGCAAGCCCTTGAATCTTTTAACAATAAAAATATACAACTGACAAATTTACCAAACACACAAACTCACCCCAGCTGAGTGCAAAATCAGCCAAGCATTAAATTAACATTTTTCTCTAATTAAACTGGCCAGCCACATTGGTGGTCAAATAGACACAAAAGTCTATGTAAAGATTTCCATAGTACTTCGTGGAGGCGTTTAAAAAAAAGCTTTTAATGAGAAGAACAAAGAAAGTGGCTTTACAAAAACAATTTAAAAAATAAATTAAATAATAAAACTTTTGCTTGTAAGAACAACGATTAATTGTAAATGACTTATTCTTCACTAGAGAATAGAAAGTTTTGCCTACGAATTACCTATCTCTTTGGGCTTGCTGTAAGCAGCTACCTTTCTCAATATTTGTTAATTGTAATTTACACACAAATTAATTTAAATAGCCCCAAATTAGCTAGAAAAAGCATTTTTATATGTATAAATTAAGGTAATTTTCAATTGTCATTGCTGGTCTAAAAACAAATTTTAATTTATCTCAGCGCGTCTGTCTCTTCTCCCATTAATGTGTTGACATTATCGGGCGCGCTTTCTGCCTGCCGTTAAGGAAAGAAAAGAAGAAGGACATCCCAACCACGCAGCCTTGTTGTAATGAAAAGTAATAATATTAAATTAACAGAACTCTCATGAATTGTTGCCGCTTGGACAGAGGCAACCTCTGGGAAATGTGAAATGGTCCGAACCATTTTTGGGAATACCCCTCGAGTCTCGGAGTCCACACTATTTTGTGCTAGGCCGCCGCCACAAACGTCTTATTTATGGTTTCGTTTCTCGTAAAAATTTGTTATTTAGATTTATGGCGCTTTGCTCTTTGTTGTTGCCAACATTTATTTATCTTTATTTCATTCCTTCTTTTCTTCTGTCGTTCCTTCTGCAACCCACTAAGTGGCACACAAAAAATAAAGGCAGAAGGAGGTTCTCCACTCATTTGGGCACTGAAATTTTAGAGCCACTTTAGCTGGTCACTTGTCCTGCACAGACAAACCAAAAAAAAAAAAATGTGATAAATGTCAGCACATTATTATTGTTGAGCAACTCAGATATATGCGTATCATGAGCTCTCTTCTATATAGGATGTTTGCTAATGTGATATGCGGCATTAACAAAGTGCAAGCCCATTTGCTATGGCCAAGCAAAATGGCTTCTTTCTAACAGGAATACAAACCAAACTAATGTGTCTGCTTTCATGAATATTTTAAATTCCAAGGGAAAGCAAATCGTTGAAGAGAGTTCGGATATAAATGATATATCCACCAAGTTACCTAACCGATTTCTCTCACGTCTCCCGTTTAATTACCTTTCGCTAGGCGAACTCCATCAAGCCGAAAGTTATCAATTTCGGATTACTTTCCCCCCACAAAAACAAACGGTAGAACGAAACCGACGACTTTACCCATATTTCATCCATACACTTCTCTGGCGCGGTAAAAGTTGATGCTTTAGCAGACGGAAAAACTTTTGCTATATGTTAATTATGGCTCGGCACTTATTTGCGGCTTAGTATAGCATATGTATGCATTGGAGCCGTTTGCTCCTAGTTTAGGTAGCGATTTTCTACGGTTGGACTGACATTTGCTATTCCTATTCCCATCATTTTTGTTTTTTTCCTATTTTTTTTGTGCCCGCGTTCTGTCTAAACGAAAACTTTTCAAATTATCGTAGCATCAACTTTTTTCTTCCTGTTCCTTTTTGGACGCTAAAGAGTGGAATGAAAGGGAATCCACGAGATTGGAGCATTGGAGACTGGAGTTGCGGCAAATTAATTAAAACTTGTTGCAAAAACCAAAAGTGAAATGAGTTCCCTTTGCGTGAAATATTTGGAATTTTGGCCAGAGTCGATCTAAGCCAAGTAGGAGTCGTCGACTGCAGTTGAGTTAAGTCGACCGACAATTGTCGAGCGGGGCTTTTGTGTCATAATTTTCCGGAAACGACAAATTAGCCGGCCGAAAAATGGGCGGACGGGCGGATAGGCGGACAAGCGGACGGGAAGCGGAAACCAGAGGCCAAAGTGGGCAAGATGGGAGCCCAAAAACCATTTACATGGCAAACAGCAAACAGTTTTGCATATGTTTTTAGATACTTTCCCCTGCAATGCTGCTGTCCAACAGTTTGTCGGTCTGTCAACGCCCGAAGAGCTTCGGCAAAAACAAAAAAAAAAAAAAAAAAAAGAAGAGAACAAAAACAAAAAAAAAGCCGCAACCCGCAACGAGTTGTACAAACATTTCACGCGGCAAAGTGCCGCATAAATTTCAATTTAATGCCACATACACAAAAAGAGGTGCGACAAACTGCAAACTGAAGGCTAACCAGGCAACAGCAGCGCCAGTGCCCGACAACAAATAAAAAGCCAACAAAAACAGCAGAATACATCCAGGATGTGCAATGTTAGTGCTGCCTGTTTTTCTGGCCCTGTTCCCTACAGCTTGTTTATCACAACACACAGCCCTTGCCCATCCATCCCCTCGTAGCGAAATGGAGCGTCTATAAAAGGTGAGTTCCATAGGGCGTGGGTAGTACTTCCAGAAGTCAGTAGGTAGGCAGGAGGCACTCTAGACACTTTCACAGAAGGCCTTGTCGCAAAATATGAGCCACATTTTAAATGTCAGCACTTTTATTGTTATTTGTTTTACCTTTTGGTTAAGTGACAAAGACAACTCATGTGGGTGTGATATGAAAGGCAGTGCTTGAAATAGAATTCTATAATTATAAATCCAGAAGATGCTCTAAAAATGGAGTTATTTAATACTTAATAATTCAATTATGATTAATATGATCTTAAATTAAACTTAATTATCTTATAATCTATAATTTATTAATGCTGTAATGCTTGTTTTTTCTATAGTTATGGTGTACTCACGGACTGCATCGACGAGTTCGGGGGTCCAGGTGAGCAGGAACAACGCTAAGAGGCTGATTGCTGCAATAAGACTGGATGCTGCCATCTGCAGACCCATTATTTTGGTATGTGTTTGCTAGAGTTTGGGGTAAGGTTGGCGAGTGATCGACAACAACAGCACTGGTTATTGACTTGCAATGCCTTTATTTACATAGATTCCGTCGCAGCCAGACTTACTCTTTTGCTGGGAACTCACTCACTCACTCGCCTGATCGCACTCTAGCTTTCGCTGAAGGTGCAAGGAGTGGCAAGTCGATGGAATAGGTCAACGTATATTTGTTGCAAGTGAGGGTTTTTGAAGAAGGTTGGTTTGTGTGCAGAGGTGTGGGGGTGTTGTGTGTGTTGTGTGATTAGGGAAAGTTTAGTTTGTAATTGTTGGTTTTACGTTGTTTTTTATATCGATAGTATAATTAATTCAAGGTCGTTGCATAACGTTTCAATCGTTAGTTAAATACATTTTCGCAAGCCGAAAATCATCGGATATTACAAGATGTGTTAGTAAATGCGATGTCATCATCATTATTGGCATGATAGCAACATGTCGCATTTGTTGTAAATATTTCGAGTCGTTGTTGTCACGTCACGTTGAGTAAAAGGTGTTGTTGTAAGTGTTGATCACACATATTGATTGTTGTCGACATATCGGGTTTCGATCGGCCAGTTTATTGCAGTGGTTTTCGTTGAAATAATGATGATAATGTTGATGTTGTCGCCGTCATATTGAGAACCATGTGGAGGGAAGCTGTTGTTACTTATCTGATCAAATACTTGTACCTGGCTTAGCCTGAACTTAATACTTAAAGAACCCTTATATTTATTTCTAAATTATAATCTGAGATATGCAGTTTTTTGTATTGTTTTATGGAATTATTTTATTTTGGTTTTGTTTTATTGATTTATCTATTTTTGTTGTGATTTAATCAAGTTTTCCGGATAGTTTCTGAAAAGAGCAACACACAAAAGGGAAGAGAGAGAACAATGGTTAAAGGATAAAAGTCAGTTGGCCAGGCTTAAAGCGTCAGAGACCTTTGTGTGTGGTTTTGTGGCCAAGAGAATATGTGTGTGTTTCACTAAGTAAACAGTTAACAATAAACTCATTTCTTGAAGCAAATAATACAAAAACGAAACTGGAATTTAGGTATTTAGAAACCAAAAGCATACATTCTTTTTTCTTTCAAAACAAAATGTAGATAATAATTTAAAGTAAATTTTCTAGGACGGCTTTAACCTTTTGCATTTAAAATATCAATTACCACGTTCTTAAGAGAGTAAAGCTTAAGGGCTTTGTACTTTTTTTACTCTATTCTGACGAACAGTCGAAAAGTCAAACCAAACGTAAAAACCAAAGCCAATCGCCACACTAGTTAGACCTCAACCAGGACATGAGTAAAGCTACTTTTGATTTCAGCCAGTAGCTTTTTCCCTTTTGCATTTACTTTGTTTACACAAAGTTATAGGCCCACTTAGCAGTTTTATAAAAATAAAAGAACGACGCTGCAGGTAGGCCGACATCCACAATCTCCTGCTCTATACGTACTGCTATATAAGCACTGTAAAAATCAATTAAACTTTTCAAGTGAAGTTATAATGGTTGGCAACCCCTCCTTTTTCTCACCAGCATTTTCTGGATGTTTTATTTCTGTTTTTTGCGGGCTCTTTTTCTGATATCGCCTCCCCACATTGTTGTTTTTGTTGCCTTTGGATCGCAGTCAGTTTTCTTATTGTTTCCATAGCCTTGCACTATTGTTGTTGTTGTTGCAGTTGTCAAAAGTTTTAAAATAATTGGATTTTTTTGGTGTGTGCTCGCTGTAAGCACCAGCACGAACACTGGAATGTTGACGACTGCAGAGGGACCAGCGGCAGAGGTCCTGGAAGCCACTCTAGGTACTCCGCCCCCAACTCATTCTATATAAATTAAAATTTCTTTGTTGCAAACCCTCGTGCACAGACACACACACACACACACACACAGTCGCAGGAGCACTCACACAAGCGCCAGTACTTAATGCAGGATTGCTGCAGTCATCGTCAGCGCCATCATCGTGAGTATTACCCGATTTCCAGCTGAAGTTTTCAACACCAAAGTGTAAACGTCAACAACAACAACGGCAAGAGCCAGTCCGGAGCAACTGGCGGCCAACTGTGTGGGTGTGGCCGATCAGCCGCCCATATTGTCAGCTATATATATAAGCATGCCATGGCGAAAGCGCCTGTTAAAACAATATTTGAATAGGCGTTCAGTCGAGGGGGGCGGTAGAAGTAACTACTTATGTCAAGGGGGGCTACATTTATTTTTGGCTTTACGATGGTCTATAAGAGCGACTTCGATGGAAGACAATGAATTTATAATATTATGGATATACATATTTATCAGAATTAAGAATCTGGCATATAAATCTTCGTGTAAAAGAAAGCCTATAAAAAATCCATTTGAAATGGGAATGTTAGAGAGCACTTTTAATCCCAGTAATAACATTAATTTCACAATTTACTAAAACATGTTAGAAAGTTAAGAATGCTCTACTGCGAAATACCTGATACCCAAGTTCCTGGAACCTTAAAAACCATCATTGTTTAAGGAATATTTGGTCTGTGAGCAACTCCCCTTATGATGGTAAGCATGAAATACCTCTTTTTTAGGTTGACATTATGCTATAATAACCGTGTTCTCTATAAGTTATAAGACCTATCTTTATTTTGGGTATCTACATCTTAATCCTTTTTCCGGCACTTTACCATATTATTTCCAATTAGGTGTACAATATGTTTTCGAATTAGAAAGACAACGAAATCGATATAATTTCAATTAGGAAAATGAATATCCCTACTAGCCTATGGTTCCAAAAATAACTTTTGATGACTCGTTAAGTTTCTGGCTGATTATGTAGTTATGCATATTACTTGTAATTGACAAGGATAAACCATTTCATATTATTAAACTTCCAAATAAATTCACAAATTGTAGCTTTCTTTTAGGTTAAATTCAACTTTTAAATTTCCAAGCAATTATGTTGGTTGCAGAGATTCTTTAAAGGGTCAAAAAATAACGCCAATCATAAATAAATATGCAAAATATTTAACAAAAATGGAATATGGAATGGCATTCACTTTGAATTTCATTAATTGAGAATCAAATGTCATCAATTGTATTAATTTACTTTAGTTGTGATTATTTTTTTTTAACTTTGTTTAAATTTTATTTATCATTAACAGTTTCATTTTATATAAATTATATAAACTAAGCTTTAAAAATATGGTTTCTTCACATAACATCTTAATCTGTCATCGTTTTTTTTACTGCTATATGAAAAAATCGATAGCACTTGCTTAACATGCTACCAAATGATTTTTTATATTTTTTATTCCATGCCAAGGAAGTCTTATTACTCTCTAAGAACATAACTATGTCACTCTGCAGACCTCACTGACCACTGGCGCCGGCCTTTCTCTGTTGAAAATCACATCCCAGCTGCTCCTAAAACGATTTTAGGTCGCTTCAATCACAACCACACACACACGGAACCGAGGAACATCCGAAACCCAAAAGAACCATCAACAACAACAGTCATTTTGGCGCGTTGCGTTAGTTTCGCACCAAATTTCAAATACCCCTCTAGGCCCTCGGCCGAAAAACGAACTGCGAAAAATTGCCAACGGTTACGCTTTAAGACAAATCCAAGTCGGTCCCAAGAAAAAAAAAAAAAAGGAAAAATGGGAGCTGCTCGTAAAACTGCAAATGAAAATAGATAAAAAGCATCTCTCGTCCTTGCCTGGCAACTTTATTTTGTAAATCAATTGAATTTTCAATTGTGTGCGAGCAAACTAAACCAAACCACGACCGAACAGCCAGCGGACAACAAAAAAGGTAAACATAAAAAGGGCAAATAAAGGAAACGACACTATTACCGAAAAAAGGACGAGAGGAGTCGTCAGCAGCCAACTAGCCCAACAAGATTTCATTCGTTTGGCAATCTTTTCAATCTCGATCTCAAGAGCCAGTAGATTGGCGTTTCTTATTAGCCGGACAAACAATGGACTGTCGTTATTCATAAGAGCGAAAAATAAAAAATTTGCTGAAATGATGTCATCGATTTTCCAGGTCACACACATCCAAAGTCTCTGAGCACTTGATGCCAGAAAGTGTTTACCATTTTGTATGCCAGCTAGCGGCATTTGGCCGACTTCTTGTTAATTATGTATCAGGTGAAATTCTGGCTCAACTTATGGGAAGTAATTTAAAATTAACTAAAAATTCCGAACCGAACGAACCGTTTACCGGCTTGCCGTAACAACACGCTCACACAAACAAGAACACAAACGGGGGGAACCGAGGCAAGCCGAAGACGAGGACGAATTGGTTTAGTTAACTTGGCGAATTACGACTAAAATCACTTTGCCAAGATTTCCATTCAATTGCATTTTATATTCCGATACGATTGGGGTTCTGTTCAATAACTTTTTTTATACTTTTAACTTGCAATATCTTTTGTGTGGTTTTTAACAAAATTTTTGCTTTATTTTTATTTTCACGTTGGCTGTTAATTATCGCACACGGGTTAGGGGACGCGCGCTCTGTTTCTTACACGTTCGTTACATCCTGCCAAATCCCGAAATTGTACTAAATACGTACAAAACTTTTACGATTGGCTAAGGCTAGGAGCAGCAGTGCTCGTGTTTTTCATCGAGTCAAGTGTGTGCGTTTGTGTGTCGCTATTTGTCCCGAAGTGTCCTTACCGAACGGCCCGAAGTCGTGTGTGGTGGGTTTTTCCGGTGAGCGGAAAATCCGAAGCTGTGAGAGGAGCAAGCAGTAAAATTGTCGTAGCCACCCTCTCGGAATTGAGTTTTAGACGAAGTAGCAAAATAATCAGAGGTTTACTCTCTTAGCAAGGCAATCTGAGTGGAGTGGCTTTTATAAAACTCATGAAGCTCTGCGCGAATAATCTGCTCAAATACTCAGCTGAAAGACTCAACTGAAAGACTCAGTTCAAATACTCAGCTAAAAAACTCACCTCATATACTCAGTTTAAACACTCAGCTGTTAAAATCAGCTCACAAACTCATCTCAAATCTTCTGCTCAAACACTGTAAGCGAATACTTGAGGTATGTTACTGAGTTTGAGAATTTTCTTTCAGGGGTTGAGTATTGTTATTTGAACTATTTTTGCAAAGAGAATGCTCAACTGAAATGTTCAACTCAATTCCCAGATCTAAGAGCTGCCTTGAGCTGTGACTCAATTCAGAAAAACATTTGCTCAAAGAGAGCTATTCTGGAGTTTTGGGACTGAGCTTTGATACCCTCCTGTTCGTGCTCGGCTTCCGAGGGTGAAAATCGCATCGACGATTACCCGCCATTGACTTTGGCCGTCGTTCTAACGCCGTCAGTCCCATCTAGAGCGGCGAGCTGTGAGCTGAAAGCGGCTAAAAGGACACACTAGAAGGAGTAAACTACGCAGGAAACGAACCCCTACAAAAAGTGTGCGAGAAGCGAGCGAATTGTCCAGCAGATTTTGATAATTTCACAGGGCGGCTTAATTTTTGGCGCGCTGCAAGACTAAGTGAATGTGAAATGTGACAAGCCAAGTGACAGTTGAGAAAAGCTGAATCAAAAGCGAAAAAACGCAGAGCAGATGAAACCAGTTGCGGAAGCTGAATGCTGGAGGAGGCCCCAGGAGACATTTAACATAATAAAAATGAACGTGTGCGGCATTTTGGCGTTGCCCATGACCGTGCCCGTGCCAAGTTAACAGTATTTCGACGCGTGTGTACGGGTTTGTTTAACGCTAATACTGCAGGCACACACACCCAGGCCTGCGAACAAACAATATTGCCAATGTGCGCGACGAGCAGTGGCAAAAGTGTCGTAAATCGTTTAGACGGCACAACGTGGAGCTCCGAGAAAGGGAAGAGTGCCAAGCGATATGTAAACGACACAGTCGCCGTGGGAAAAACTCCATAAACACACGAGCCAAAAAAAAAAAAAAATCCAAGCAAATGGAAGAATCAACCAGAGTTGGCGAAATACCTCCAGAAAAACTGCATTTGTTGCGTATGTGAGTATCCCATAAGAAAGAAATAATTTCCTCTTTTTTTTTTCGGTTTCATTCTTATTTATTTGTATGTGAGCTTAACGTGAAACAATTTGGTAGATACCGCAGAAGTTGGAGTCGCATAATAAATTTTTTCGTGCGATTCCTTTTGTGTGTGTGCTCTGCTAATAATGCCACAAAAAGTAAGTGTCTGTAAAAATGGAACAAATAATGGTGCGACGACGGTCTGAAGTCGACCGAAATAAAATAAACAGTGATTTTATGTCATAAAATGGCACCACATTTTATGAAGTGTCTCAGAACATTTTTATCTAGATATTAGTCAGGTGTGTGTTTATTGATTACAAATTCACTTAAAAAATGCCGTGAAGAGTTAATTTCATTAATTAAAATGTATTTTCAAAAGGATGAGCAAAAAAAATAAAAATTACTACTTATAAAAAATAATAAAGATATTAGATTTAAAGAATTTAAATTTGTATCCATAAAATTTCAAGATTATTTTCTAATGACTTCCATATCAGTTTTACTTTAGAAATAGTCCACTTAATGTTTTCTTAACTTAATATTTTTTTCTTCGGAAAATTTAGGTTGAAAATATGAATTTCTGTTTTTTTTTTTTTTTTTTTTTTTTTTTTAAAGATAATAGTAGACGTGCCAAATTTAAAAATGATGTATAATATATTTGTTAGTGCCACCTATAAAGTCTCTGAGATCACCAATCTTTCTGTTTTGTGTGTTTAAGAATGTGTAAACAATAATATATAAGTTTAAAAAGTGGGGAGTAAAAAAACCTTTTTTTATAAAAAAGTTAAGATGATATTTAGTAAAACAAAAAATAAAAAAAAGTATTTATTTCTTCTTAATAAATAAATTAAAACAAATAAAAAGAAAAAATAAGCCTTTATCCCTAATTAAAAAAAAAAAAAAGCATAGACTAAAATTCAAATTCTATAAAATATCCAAAACAAAGAAATTAAACGGAAAATGAAATACTCAATTTCATTGAATATATTTTTTGCTGAAAAAGTTAAAATGTCTCCGGTGTCACTACCAATCAACATTATGCAAGTAAAATCGCCAACAAAACATGAAAAACAAGAAAATAAATTATGAAACCTATATTAGTTTATTATACATAGCGCCTTTCGTTATTTTCTGACACTTTTATTTAAAGACTTATTTGTTGTATCCATTTTCAGATGTGGTCATTAAAATCCTCAACGAATTTAAACAATTGATAAGAAAGCTGGATGCTATTTTTAATGAAAAGTAAGTATTTTTGATCAATTTATCTTAGATTATGCCAAAAACCCTATTTATAGAGCATTCAAAAATAAGAATATATATTTTACAAAAAAGAATTTTAACATATTAAACGGGCAAATAATATTACGCTTATTTTTTGCTTCCAAAAACTAAGTTTAACTTTTTTTTTCGTATATTTTAATATATGGACTACTGAGCTAAAGAAACAATATCTGCAGATTTTAGCTTTGCCAACACTTTTTGCACACCATTCCATTTTTTTGCTAAAATATTTTAGACTCCCGCACCCCAAAATCAATCTTCAACAATCTGTCACAAAGTGAATTGTAGTGTCTAGAAAAATCGTAAAAAAATTTCCAACGCAAGGAAAAGAGTAAGGGTAACCTGCGTAGTTAGTGCAACAAGCAAATGCACTCGAAACGAAATCTATAAAAATTGCCGGCAGTATGACGTGTCCACCGATAAAGTTTTCGCCAAACAAAGCTACTTATCGTCCTTTATTTTAGGGAGCAGCTAAAAGTATTCATAAAACAGAAGCTCTTTGGGGGAAAGGATGTTTTAAAGTAGGGAGGGGACAACGTGAATCAGGCACGTAGCTGTTTGCTGCTCGGTGCTGCATACTTTTACGCGTCTCTTTAGTATTCATTTGCAAAGGTAGCCCGCATATAGGACGAACGGACGTTTGGAGAGGCAAAAGGATCGTGGCTGTGAGCTCCCTGCTGCTTCTGCTCATTATGCATGCTTGTCCGCACGTACCCGCCTCACCGACACCAAACCCATTCCATCTCAAAGACGATGCCCACGCCTCCCACACTAGCACACATAGAGAAGAAGAGTTTTCTCTTCTGTTTCTGGTAACTTTTCCCAATTTCATTTTCAATTGACTGTCGACCAGAACACGCTGCCGGCTCGGCTAACCACCAGCAATTGAGCGTATGAAATGCCAGAAAGGACCTGGCCCTCACAAAAAGTTTCGTCTGCCAGGACACGGCACACCAAGGCACACTGAAAGGATATCGCAGAGATACCACAGAGAGAGGACAGCATATTCTTTTCTTCCAAAAGAATCATTTTCTTTCATTTCAATTTCGTTGTAAGTTGCCCTCTGTATTATGCTACTTATTTTATTTCAAGCGTAAGGAACACACATATGTGTGTGTGTGTGCGTGCTCGCCTTGTGCAAACCATTCTATCTATCATGCCTTATCCCCAAGAAAGGAAAGTTTCCTGCGAAATTACGCCACGCACAATTCATTTGCAAATAGGAACAGTTTAATTTGTTGCTTTTGTGTGTGTGCTGTATGGCAGGGTTATCCCTGACCAGTTTACAAAGTTTTTGAAAGCACCCGCATTCAGCACACACACGGTCACAAGCACATTTGAACCCAAAAAGGCTTCCTCATAGGTGCACTGCGTTAAACGAGCTTACCCACAAATCAAATCGGTTAGATGTGAGCTCCTTTTGACCAAACGCAGTAATTAAAGCTTGGATACGTCTCCGTGACTCAAATACTAATTGCTGAAGATAACTAAATCAGTTTAGTCGACTGTTTAATTTTTTCGTGAAAGAAAAGTAATTATCCACCGCATTTCTGTCAAAGTTGCCGCGAAGTCTAGATATTCAGGGATTTGTTTTTAAAATTGCCTTGAAAATATAGAGCGCAAATAAAAAACTAAGAAATTGAAACAATTTGCCAGTATATTCCCTTTATATATTACAAATAATTTAGATTCATGATCGTTAGAGATATACGCTTTCTGAGAGTAAAACAAACATTTTTTTAAATTACTACAAGCTAAGGATCCCTTGAGGTTATATACAACTGAAATTCGGATTTCTAAACGTGTAAATAATTACATTATAACTATTACTATAATTATTATTATAGACTCTACGATTTTAACTCCGAATTACTCAGCCGTGTTTTGCCGTTTTTTTAAGTTTTAAAAATTTAATAAAACGGCTCAAAGAATTCTTAGATACAAAAATTTAATTTTAAATTTCTCTCTCGCATGATTTGTTTTTTGGTTTTGGAAAAAGAAAATGAAAAATACAAACATACCCTAAAATTAAAAATTTTAAATTTTAAATTAAATTTTCTAAGATTTTAATAATCTTTTAAATTCGTAATAGAGATAAAAATGTATTTGTGTGATACAGAGGGAACGTCAGCAATATGTGAAGCAAATGTTTTTATTTTTTCCAAATGCTACGAATAAAATTAAAACATTCTGTTTGTAGCATCTCCCTCTATAAAATCGTTTAAATTTGTAAAATTTTTTTTAATACATATTTAATAGCTTATGACTTAAATATGTATATATAAAAGTTTCGCGTTAACCGGCCAATGGTTCTAACCAGTACAAATTAACTTAATATAAGTCAAAATAATCTTTTAAAATTTGATTAAAAAGCCAAGTGTTATTTAACGATTTAACTTTTTGTTTAGTACTATGTTCTTAGAGAGTTTTTAGAAAACTTTGGAAACCCTCTTTTTTGTATTTTCAATTTCCCCATGTTCTCTGCTCCGTTAAAAATTTTACATTTTATTTGCGTCCAGTTTTTGAGCATTCTCCGATTTTTTAAAATTTTTGAAATATTCCCAAAACATTAAAGAAAAAAATAAATAGGTAAAAATAAATGATTGTTCAAGACTACTATCCAATAGTAAAAGGGTTAGCTACAATTTTTTTAACTGGGTTGAAATTAAACCTATTAATTTGTTAAGCAACAATTGCATTTTAATATTTCTTGTACTGGTTTATATCGCATAATCAGGGAATCATTTTAATTTTATGCAAAGACATTAAATTTATTGCATAAATTATGTAATAGACCGGCAGATTATAATAATATATAAACATTAAGGACATGTATATTGATTTGCAAAATTCTGTCAAAATAGATCTATGAAACGTTAAAAATTCGAACCAAAATATATTTGGATATTATTTATTATTTATTGTTAATAAAATAGTGTTTTGTTTTTATTCAGTTATGTCATTTAAATAGTTATGATTTTTTATTGTAGTTACTGCATATCTCGTTCTTTCATAGTTTTCATACCATTATAAGAGTTCTTTAAATATTAAAACAGTTATATAATCTTGAATATTGTACTCACGTTTGGAAACATTGTCATAATTGCGATTTTTCTTGGTTCTACAGGAAGATTGTCCTTATTGACATCAGCTATAAATAAAAGATAAAAAAAGTTTACATTTAATTATGAATTAATAAGAATATTTTATTATTATATTTTAATGATTTATGTATTATTTTCTATTTCAGGTTCTTGCCAGAAGACGGTGCTCCCAATCGATACTGTGATATAAAATATATAAATAAACCAATGTTTAAAAAGAAAAGTAAATAAATATACAGCTAAAAATAATTTGTGGTTATTTTCTTAATGGGGGAAAGCTAATACTGCAGCAACCATATGCTTCCCAAATTATTGTCATTATATCTTATTATTTTGACTCGTGTCGCAGCCAATGTCAATGCCCAACAACAAAGTTGCAGGATGTAGAGTCAAGGTGCTCCAGCAATCTAAGCCAAAGGAGCCAAGAACACCGTCAGGCGGAAATGGCAAAGGACAATGGAAGGAGAAGAATGTGCCATGCTTAGCCCTCCCAAGCATGTTGGTCTCAAAAATTTATGTATTGTTTGTTTATTTGTTTATGCAGTCTCTGCTCGTTCTGAGGTCCCTCACACCATTCATCTAGTACATATATAGACATGGAGGAGAGCTTCTCCTCTTACCAGTTTCTCATGCAAATTTATACACCTTTGCAGGCTGCCATAATAAATATTCCCAAATATATATCTGGTTTCAGCGCCTTTTGTCTACTTTTCGCTGTGTCTGTCGCCTTAGCCCGGCCATGCTGCCGGTTTCTTCTTCTAACTTGTCGCCTTGTCACGTGTCGGCATCATTACAACACGTACCAGAACTGTTTATACAAAGAATATATATCGCTTATAAGACCAGCCAATCTAACCAAAAAAAAAAAAGTATATTTAAATGCACGAATTACAAATGCTCTTGAAAAAAATATATAACTAAAAAGCTGGTTGGGAAAACTAAAGGAAAAATTGTTTAATGGGATTTAGGTAAGAAATGGAATCTCAATGTCTAGAGTATTTCCTTGATATTTAAATCGTACTTTAATGCCATTTAAGAGAAGTTAATTGTTCGATATTTGCGGGCATACGCAGTTGGGCACTTTTGGTCCTTTGGGCACACACTCCCGCCTAAAACTAAGCAACAAAACATGCCAAGCATGTCGAGCCCAATTGCCTGAACAGTCTAAACCAGCTCAGTCTCAATTCCCTTCCTTTGGACCACCCTATGTTTGCCCCATAAGCGTCACAGTTAATTTGTTGACAGCTTTGCTGGTGGAGAGGGTAGAAACGAGGAAATGGCCGTAGGATACATTGGTGGACAAACGTACAAATGTCGGCCTCCGCTGGGACTACAAGACGAAGCCATGTAAAGTATATAAATGACCAAAGCGAAAGGCCTGAGAAATATAAAGGCTCACAGCTGTAATTAGTAGAGCGAGAGGAAGTCGTACTGATTGTAAGTTGAGTTTAGACATTTTATATAGATTTTAACGCAGAGAAGATAGTTTAAAAATTCAAATTTGAAAAAAAATACTAAAGTTTCCATGAAAGTTTTTCCTGATATGCGTTATTATTATTTATTAATATATAAATAAAAGTTCAGACAAATATTAAACAAGCGAAAAGTAGCGGGAATATGATAGCACTATCTATGTATTTGTTTTCCTTTTTAGATCTTATTTTATAAATACAATTTTCAATACCAATTTTCAATGAGTGTCCAGTGTGAGAAGGTCTAGTCTGTCAATTCGTTTCGCTATGATGACAAATATCAGCAGCGCCATCGGCAACTAATTGGATTTTCGGATCTTTGCACAAAAAATATATATTGGGGAATATTGGGGGAGCTTGAGGAGGACGACACAAGGAAGCAAAGTGCCAGCAGGTAAAAAAATAAAAAGGCACAGCGAAAAAAGATTAAATTCCCTCGTTACGTCTTATAGCTGAGTTGAAAATAAGAGCCCGAAAATTGCGACATGAAATGAAAATAAATATTGAATTATTGATATACAATATCTCAAACGAGTATTGAGTGGCGAGCGAACCCGGGGAGAAGTTTATTTGCGGATGGTGGTAAATACAAATTCAAACATATAATTCGTGTATATAAATGTCTTCTTATTGAGGATGAAGCTGTCAATTGGTTCATTTCAAATTTAAAGGCTGTTCTTAACGTTGTGAGCTCCTTTTTTTTTAAATTACTTAGTATCTTTGCTAGTAATTTTAGTTTAATATTATATTTGTTATAATTTTTTGACAAACTCTTGAATAGACAACCTTAGCTGGAACTCATCCAGTTTACTTGCCAATTTTGCAAATATTTGGTTATTTATCTTTTTATGTATGTTTCAGGACCTCCCCTCGACTCAAGTTTTTCGCACGCCACCATTCACTTCACCCTTAGGCCTATTTCTTGGGTCGACATACAGCCCACACAATATTTTGCATGTTTGCATACAAAATATCATATTTGCCGAGATTGTTTCATTAAAAAAACAGGTGCTGTTGCTGTGCACATATTTCATCTGCCTACTTTCCACTGCTGAGCACTCCCTAGTACGTGTTTAGCTTTAGCACCTCCGCACACCTCCGCCACACTAACATATGCGTGAGCCATAAAATGGTCATATTACCCAAAATAGCAGTAAGTGCGCCAAGGAAATTGGTTTCTCCGCGAACCAAAAATTATATGTATGTAGCCTGGTTATACACTCACATGTACATACATATGTGTATGATAAGGTAGTCAAAGGAAAACTGTTTCTAGTTATGTATGCTGGACAGGTGAACTTCACTGGTAAGCTCATAAAAGTTTTACCGATTTCTGTTGTACATTGCTACTAGCAGGGATCAATGTATTGGAAAGGTATAAAAGCCTAAAAGTATGATTTCGATTTAGCCATACAAAATAAGACGAGAAATATTGGTTTCCTACAAAAAGAATTATGGGATATAGAAACTTGTAAGATCATTGCAACCATCCGCAGTATGTTTTTGTTTTACTCAATTGTAATATTAATATATTTTTACCTAAAAATGTTATTATCACCTGCCTTCCCACATGTCAATTACTTGTTGACAGTTCGCACATTGAAAATATAATCAGGTGACAACACACGTATAAGCAACATCTAAAAGGAACTATGATAGGTTTCTCCTTATGTATTTCAGACCATAGAGCCTTGCCCTGCCGAATGGCAGACAGTGATTTGTCTGTAACTTTTCCCTAATCTATATTTGGTTGTTCACTTGCTACTCTTGGCCAAGAATAAGGGACAAAGGACGCACGTCTTTATCGGAGATTAAGTGCGATGGTATCGTTATACTCATGGACATGGTCGCAGTCATGGTCCCAGTGTTCGTTAGTTATATTGTGCTGAAATGTGCTTACAGGACATTAATTACTTGCACCTGGAATTAAGATAATTGTTGCCTTTTGTTTGGCTCTGGCTATGCGAGATAATCAACTTGCAATTTGGCCATGTGTTTCTGGTCCCTTGGATAGCTTAATGTAGCCGATATTTGGTTAACGATTTAGCAAAAGAATGTGTATCTCATAAATATTGTTGACAAACCCCAACGAATTTTTTGTGATATTCTTTGATATCATAATTTGACTTTTTCACAGTTAATTTCTTTTTTCCAAGTGGCCCAATACATTTTTATCCAATCGAAAAAAATCATTACAATGAAAATTTAATAAGACAAAATCAGACTTTAATGGGATTGTTTCATGGATGGAATTTGAGAAGAGGCTGTCAGCCGCTTTGAACTTTTTCCCACCCACACAGGTCACACGCACTCACACCCTCCTGGGGACTGAACTCAAAGCAATTGGGGGTAATTCAATAAGAAAATAATAGGAAGCAATGACTTAAAAAAAAAAAAGCTAAAACAAGGCATCGTGTGTGCTGGGCTGTCATAAAATAAAATAATAATCATTTTTGTGGGACCAGTTTTGAGGGCGTCTCTTGTCATCTGAGTAGGACGAGTGGCGATTTAATTTTTTGCTGTTTTTCTTTTCTTATATCTTGTTTCTAACTCAACGCAACGACAAATGGCTAAAAGCCACCAACGCCCTTTCGCGGGGATTGCTTAGTAATTGCTTATGAAATATGCATAGATCGCCCGCCCACTTCTCCATCGGCTTTCTTTCAGTAAGCAGGAAGCACGCACCCTTTCCAGTTGGCAATTTTTGAGGTTTTTTTTTTTTACTTTTATATATATATTTATATATATGTATGTATGCCAGCACAATATACATACTTTTCGGCAGGCGGCACAGTTAGACCAGCCTAGCATGACATTGCCACTTAGCGGCTACATTAATGGCTGTGCCAAATGACTCTATCTCCTCTTCCCACTTGCCCTTGGCCACATTGTGCGTTTGTGTGTGAGCTGTAACTGAGCGTGTAACGGTAAATAAACTAATACCAACATTTTTGGAGACGAAATGTTTTAGGCATAAAAGTGTAGCCGACTTTCCTGCGTATGAAGATGTAACATCATGTTCCACCCCATTCCCTATATATTTTTTCTCTCCCACACCGAAAGCATCATGAATATTTAATGTTGACATGTACAAAGTAAGGCATATACATACAAAAACTTGTAACTGTACATCAACAACATCTAAAAGAAGGAAAAGCGATGGCGAATGACAAGAAAAAATTACGAATAAACAAAAAAAATGTTGTTTTTTTTCAAAGACCTTTATTTGTACACCCTTGCAGAGAGTATTATAATTATTTATATAATATTAATTGTAATTTATTTTTTTAACGTTTTTAGGAAGCGATTCTAATTCCAAGATACTAAAATTACATAGGACTTATTTCCTAGCAGTAGTACGAAAACGATCTTATATCTTATATAACTTTTCTCTGATAGCAATTATACGTAGCAATTCAAAAGAAGCTTCCATCCCAACTCAAAATTACCGACTCATTATTACAGTGAAGAACAAATAAAACTCATACTAAAAGCACCGATTCCCTGGACATTTTATTATAAACACTATGCTGTCCACTTACCCGACCAATAAAATGGCATCGAAAATAATTGATGAAATTGTTGGGTGAACGTGTAACTGCCCAAATATCGAACTATAAGTACACTGTCTCCATTTCACAGGACAATTTATATATACATTTGTATACTACTGAGACAACAAAACAATTTAGCGCTTTAATGATAATGATGTATGAACAGAGTAATGACAACAAACAGAAGAAGGGAGAAGGCTTGCCACGTATGTTCTTCTTGTTATCCCCCGGTGCTTGCACACGGAATTTCGCCGGGAAATAGAAGGAGAAGAGGTGAGCTTGGGCGAACCATCGCTTAACAAGCTAATGTGCTTTTAATGGTTCCGTTGGTTCCGTTTTTTGGCCCCGTCTAATTATGTCGCTTAGGGGGAGCGTCGACGAAGAAGACCAGCGGTGAAATACAAGTAAAATACACAAATAATTAAAATTAATTATCTTGCAATTAGTTTACGATTTACTCATTAAGCTAAAGGTCGAAACGTGGTGGATGTGAACGTGGAAAGTGGATGGTGGTGGACGGTGAAAACCATCTTGCCCACGAAAGTATGCAGTGCTTTTGTTTGTTTGCTTTATTTATCTCACACTCACAATTACACTCGCACTCACACAAATACGCCCACAATGGAAGGATAATGGATATGACAATATAATTATGAAATTAGTGCTCTAACATTTCAATTGAGTTGTTTATTTGATTTATGTGGACTTGCACAAGCCAATGGTAAACGACGCACACTTAGCATATATCCAAACACACGCATGCACGCTAACTAATGGCATTATTACGTATACGGCATGTTGACTCTGACATTTATTCGCAGCTGGAGTTGACCAAATACAAGGGGAGCATACTTTTATTGACATTTAACTCACTCTCAGCCCATCCGGCAATGATTTATGTCTTCGCTTTTACAAGTTTTAGATCGCTTTATTTGCATTTTTGCATTTACTTTTTTTTTTTTGTTGCTAATTTAAATATGTATTCTTTCCCCACAGCCAGCAGTTTCTTGCAAAGTACTTAACCGTCTGCTTATTATTAAAAGGCAAAGCTTAAGTGGCAAAGTCAAGTTAATTCAATTAACTTGGCCCAGGACCGTTGCGCGTGGTGCGTGAAAAGACAGCACCAAGGAAAAATAAAAGCAGACGCAGACTCAACAAAAAAGTATATATAAAAATATATTAAAAAATAAAGAAATTAGGAGCGGTAAGCACATACCATTCAAAAAATGTTTAAAAAAAAGTAAATAATTTCATTTTGTTTCTAATAAATCATTATTTATGATATTTTATTTATGTATATAACTTATAAGTTTCGTAAATTTTTAGTTATAATAATAATTATCTCAGTTCTCTTAAATTATTTTAAAATTCCTTTTTTTTAGAAAACGTTATATACCAAATATAGCAGACTTATGACAGCTGAAATACCCGAGAAATGTTCTTTATACAGTACTTAGCCAGGAGGTCGCGCTCCGAGCAACACTAGTGGTGAGCATCCTCCGGCTCTAAGCCTTCACCTCTAACCAATCTTGGCTATCAGTTTACGCGCCATGCTTCGTTAAGTGCATTTTGAATTTTTAATGTTGAGCGCTTTTCGCTGCGCAACTCGCAAGATGAAAGAGGACAAGTGAGCCGAGCCAGTTGGAAAGCGATTCAACGTCTCCCGCTGCCGTTTTCGGAGAGGACCTCCTGATTAATTCGCTTTATTAAAAAACCATACGCCAAGAAATGCGTAATACTTTTTAGCACTTCTCCGGGACCAGCAGCTGCTTTACTCCATAGTAACAACAAACAGGGCAAAAAATAATCAACACAAATTACACAGAGCGCATAAATATTCCACGCTCTCTGGGAAAAAGGGTAAGGCGATTGGGGAGAGGAGTTTTAGAAATGGTTCACTGCTAAGGGAGAAGCTATATACCCCTGGCCAATTACATTTTAATATACGCTAAACATTGAACAAAAAAGGGTTGTTGAAGATTTCTGCCGAGTTCTAATACTTATTTTACTCTTTTTGTAATGACAATCAGGATCTCTGAATGAGACCTAACTCTTCATTTCACCACATTGTGGTTGCAAGTCGTCTTAATTAAAATAAATTTAAGTTTTTCTGAGTGGAATAGAAAAAATAATTAAATGTATTATATAACATAATATTTATAAGAATATAACATTTACTTATAGCGAATATTTCTTAATTGCGAATCATAAAAACAAATAAAAGTTAATTTATAATTTCTTTTCCTTCTCTTCAATGATTATTACATTATTAATTGTAGATTCATATTTCTAAAAATATATTTTTTAACATTAAAATTAAATCCCGATAAACATTTCTCCTAAGATTGCGGTTTCTTATTCATGATTTGCAAAAGTGACAACAGCAGTGTAAAGGATTTTAGAACAAGCCAAGGGGATTAATAAAAGGATTACGCAGCGGAAAATGCCAGCTGTGCTGTTTCGAGAGTTGGCAATGTTAATGCGGAGTGGATGTGGGTGTTGGTAGGACTTTGGCAAAGGATGCTACTGATGGTAATTTGTAGCAACACTCGGCTAGGATAAGGATATGTGGACGGAGCCGGACTGGTGGAAGAGGCACTTGCAGCAGGCTAATTGCGATTCGTTTCAGCTCGGCATCCATGGGTTTCCCCAATGTGCCTGCTACAGACTGCAGTTTTCGTTGGATGGAATGTGCACTCTCCCTTATACATGGTGGGTAATATATTAAAAATAATCCATTCGATATCTTTTTTAATATTTCAAATTTATGGCACAGACTCGAAAGCGAAGCAGCAGTGGCAGTCACAATAATAACAAGAAAGGAACTCGAATTTTGTATACCCTGGGAGTTTGTAACTCAACATTAACGTTTTAATGAAAGGAATTTAAATATAAAGTGACTCAGGTGTTGCTGATGAAGAATATAGACTTCAAAGAGTTAAATTTGTCTTCTTAAATGTGCTGCAATCCACGAAATAAATTACAATACCCCAAACAAGGGCATAATTTTCCAGTGTTATTTTGAAGATCTTTGAGTTTGGTATTTTATTGGTTAAAGGAAGCGCGTTTTACCGTCTGGCTCTGCGAGGGGTGCTATTCAAATTCCGAATGGCAAAGCAAAAGTTGCTAAGCAGCAAGTACTTTTCCCTTATGTAATGTTTATTCTCGCAGAAGCTACTTTTGTATTGACTTCAAGCATCTCTCCAAAATTGCTTCCGATTTGATAGGCCTAGCAAGATACGTTATTACGCGCTTTTATTTCTGATTTACAAATCAACCCACGCACTTCATAATCTCAGAGTAAGAACGTCATATGTTATATGTATACCCATTTAAATAATAACATTCGTCTCGGTGGTTTTGCGACTGCTTTCTTATATGGAAGGCACAATTTTTTATGGATAATGACCCAGCGCTGATTTGCTTACAATTGACATAAACGACCATCAGATGAGTTATGTCAGGCCCAGGCGGGCTTAGGTACACTCACTCATGCACGGGCACAAGGCAATGCAGATAAGCCACACTCAATCAGTATAAAAGTATGCTAGGGAAAAATCATTGGGGAGCCAGGAGCATCAGGAAAGGAAAGAGGCGCCGAGGCGGCGGCCGTTAATCAAGGAACCAACATCTGGGGGATATAGAACAAAGTCAGAGAAATTCTAAATTGGAATTTTCCCAACACGCACGCATTTAATTAAAGTAAAAGCTTTGCTTTTTTACTTGTTTTAGTCATTTCTTTGGGTTCTTTTTTTTCTGTTGGTGCAAAATGCAAAGCTGGCAAATAAAAATGTGACCGTCAAGGGGATGCAATGTCTAACCAGCGCAGCAGTTGCACCGGGAAATAACTTGCAATTTATATGCATGCTAGTTTTTTATTTTTGCAAAGCGAAATGCTCAACCAGATATCTGGGCGTTTGAAAGAGGAGATAATGCACTTTTAGCTCATTTATTAGCTCTCTAAGCTGCTCCTGCGATAGCAAGAAAGGGGATGTTCATTCTATTCATTATGGCAGCGTGGGGGTTATAGCACAAATAAACATCTAGGGGTGAACGAAAATTCATTTTTCCCTTACTTCGAACATTCTAGGGGTGAACCAAAATTCATTTTCCCCTTACTTCGAACTTTCTAATAGGGGTGGATGGCACATCGTTTGTGAATGCCTTTTTAGCTCATTGAGTACAAAGTTGCAAAACACTTATACTTCTACAGCTATGTACTGTAATACAATTATATTATTTTATAGAAAAAGTACCTAAAGTTTTCGCCTAATACAGTGCTTACGAAACTTTAAGCCTGTTATATTTATTTTATAGAATTGTACCTTTAGCTTTCTTGATATAAAAGTTTTTAAAATACTTGCATACTGTTATACTTAATTTATAGAAAGTATGCACATTTGATTTTATAGAAAGGTTACTTCAGCTTTCTTGAAATTAAATTCTTGTATACTGTTATATTTAATTTATAGAATATATATACAATTTTAGCGCTATAAAGGGTATGGTTATAAAGTTTTTCCGCTATAAAGGTAATAAAAGCTCTTGGAACTGCAAGACTAAAGTTTTACAAAGCTGTGCTTAAATTTAAGAGTATAAGCTATAACCAGAAAATATGCTCAGATTGGCCTAAAAGCTTTACAGAAGGCCAGAAACTCTTGTATTTTATGGTAAATCTAAAACATAGAATTAAATGTAAAATAATGCTCAGATCCAAATGAACGGATGTAAAAAATTGTTAGCAATTTAAACATCATGTGTATATAAAATGTTTACTTAGTCATTTTGTTTTAATAATTTTCTGTCATAATTTAACGAAATATTTAAATATTAGTCGCTAACCAGCTCAATAGATTATATTAGTAATAAACAAATATATAACAAAGTTTTGTTCTTAATAATTGGTATTTTCCTTAATAGGTTTTAAAAATATATGTTTTTCCTTTTATTTTATTTTTTAACGCGTTTGTTTCTACAAAAAATTAAAAACCTTGTAAATCGAATTAGTAAGAAAGCAAAGAAAGCAATAGCTCAACTTTGTGAGTTAAATATAAATAAAATAATAAAACAAAGACGGACATTCAGATTAATACTTCATGGAGTCATAGAAACCAGAGCCTACATGGAATGCATATTCCTTAAACTGTAACTCTGAAGTATTTCATATAAAAATTTCGCCATATCAGAACTATTTTCAATAAATTATTGGGGCTTTTGGATTTAAAGCCATTAAAAATTACTCCTCTTGTTATCTGAGGTAAATGTTCCCTTCAATATCTGTTCAGGAAATCTACATATATTCAGCAAGTAAATATTTCTAATTTGAAGGCAGCAAAAGGCCTATAAAAAATATAAACAAGCTTTTTTAACTACAATTATATGTATATTTTTATGATACGAATTTATGTATATATAAGATTGGGAATAATATTCACATATTAACATATTTATACACATAAGCGGAGACACCGTTTCTTAGTTTCGCTAATCAATTAATTTGATAAATATGATAGTTTAAAGACTTTTGAAATTGGGTTTTCGTTTCAAAGTCTAAGGGCCAGGTTCCTGCGAATCGAATGAGTAATACAGAAAGTTTAGCGTGAATCGAAGACGGATGCAATTAGAAAAATTCTTCCTTTGCCCTACATTTCTTAATCATTACAGGCATATAAAGGCCGACAAACTGAGTTAGAATAATATTTGATGTTTATTCAAGAACTATCTAAAGAAGAAGTCATCTGAGCTTATTCAAAAAATTATTTAAAAAAAAAAAAAATTTGACATCATTCGATGCCGAACATATATAAAGCGATTACCATAAAAACATAGGTTATGATAAGTTAAGAAAATAATTTAATGTACAAAATTCTAATCACAAGTTAGACAAAAAGCAAACATTGTCTTTAATTTTAAAATGGTATTTCGACGAAAAAGTTTTACATAGACATTCTAAAGGGTTTTCATTATTGATGCCCCAAAATACTATCAAATTAATTTAAAGCTAGCTTGACCGTAAATAAAAAACCACGAAAAGCGATTGTTTGTTTTTAATGAATATAGACTTAAAACGTATTTAATTTTATCTTTAAATCCTCAAAATTTGGGGATCTATTAAATTAATTTTTAATTTCTAATTTATTTTCATTACTAAGGAAAGTGACAGTATGCTAATAATCTGTTGCAGTAATAAAGCTATAATTTCGCAGAAAAAGAAGAAGCCGATATAAATGTCTATATAAAAAAAAAAAACAACGGGAAATTCTTAGACTATAGACAGTACATTTGCCCAGGCCAAATGACACAGAATTGGCGACTTATAAAATTGGAGGGCAAGTTTTTAATGTTGCCTTACTTAAAACAGGAAGCGGATAGCTATTCTTAAAGCTTGTCACTGATAAGGCAAAAGCAGCAGCGAAGCATAAGTTTTTCGGCAATTAACTTGTGGGGTATTATATGATAATTAAAAAAGAAGGGCAACTAATCGGAAAAGAGGAAAAACTCTGATTTTGGTGGAAACTAGCAGCACAAAGGGATGGCAAGTTTGGAACAAAGGCAACAGGAGAGTACAATTTGGGTCAAGTTTTTAAAATATCTCATTTAACATACATACTAAGGGCTTAAGTGGCGAAACTTAACAAGCGTTAATAAGTTTCGCGACTTAAGCCCTTAGTATGTATGTTAAATGAGATATTTTAAAAAAACATCTGATCGATTCATAAGATAAATTAATCTAGACACTTGCACTTATTGCAGCATTTGTATCTGCTGGTTAAAACAAATACTGAAGAATATTTAACAATATTTTTAACAGATTTTTGGTGGCACATGAAGGTGAATCTTAGAGAGTCACCAATTCCCGAATTGATTTTAAACCAATAGTATTTAACACATAGGAAATATATGGAAGCAACAAAATGCATATAGTGGGAGTTATGTATGTACATTTATGCAGTTTTGTGGGTCTTTCACATGTTGTGTTTCTTGAGTTTACACTTCAGGTCCGCCCACACAAGACTTCGAACCCGTTGTGTTGGGACATCAACCACCACGAAAAAAAGAACTACTGGGGGCACAACTAGATTTTAACATTGCCCTGACCACACACACATGCTGCACATTCCACTCTTGAATTACTTTAATATCTGGCAAAGTAATTAACGACAAAAACTTACAAGCGAATCGATTTTTTTATTCACACGCATGCACACACATGCAGAGCAGCTTACACACGCGCTGGTTGTGTGCGTAAAACAAACAAAAAAACAACCGAAAAACGCCGACAAAAACGACCGAAAAGCACCTTTAAACTGAGGCGATTTGCAAAACATTTATTCAACAGTTCGGGACACACACATCTAAGACGTTGGCGCACACTTTAATCACATTTTGAATAAGAAAAACCAGCGATTTTATCATAATTTCGCGCAGCAAACGAAATTTTGCACCGACACTGCATTCAAAATGAACTGATTCCGGAATCCGGAACTACAACCAGGGATGTGAGCAAGACAGACAACAGCTGTGGCCGCTAGAAGATAAAACCAGGGCTACCCGTTGTCACTTAACTTATTTAAATTTTTAAAGCCTTATTTTGTTTTATTTGTATATATTTTTAACTGAATTGATATTTAATTGAACATTACTTACAATATATTTTCGATCACAAATATATTTATTTGATTTTTCGGTTATAACGGGAATGAGTTTCTTTTTATATTTTGCATTATCTTGTTTTAATTATTTTATTGATTAGCTTTCTCACACGGTTTTTTAATTAAACAATCCATTAGATTCACTTAGGTTTCCACAGTTTCTTATATTTTATATGCAGATTGTTTTTGTTGGAGGATAAATCGATTTTTTTGATTTCTCAGTTCACACATAATTAAGTGCTGCTCCTTGCAACTTCATTTCAACAATTGTGGCCATAATTAAACAGAGTTTAACTTTTATATTGTCTCAACACTTTACACATCTTTAATGTAACTAGTTTTAAGGAAAACTTTAATGGTAGAGTTATCCATGGAGAGGAATCGAGAAAGCAGACGCTGGCAACTGAACTAAATTCCCTTATACGCGAAATGGACTCTAAAAACGGGGGTGACTTTGCCTTCAATTCCGACTCCGGCTTATTGACAATCCTCCTCCAGTGGACATGCGCAGCTCTAGCTCTCCGGGACTCGTTTGAAGCCGTCAAGACATTATTTAACAGAGTGACCATCTAAGCTCATAGAATATTTAAAACAATAGTTTTTAAAATATATTATTAATATTAAGTTTATAAATAGGCCTGCCTGTCTCCTTACATTAACAATGCAAGTAAAGATATTGGTAAGTAGTAGTAAATGTAGATGATATTTAAAGAAAAATTTACAAAAAACAAGATAGTCCATAGTCATTGCAATAGTAATAGTTGGGCCTAGCGATATTCAATCATGATGTGGTTGTATATATTGTCTATCGTGGATATAGCCGATTCTGAAGGATCAGGTTGAGCTGAGAGCTCAGGCGCTGGCTCAGACTCTGACTCTTGAAGGGAAGCGTTGCGATCCGTTTTGAAGTTGAGATTGCTGTCATTCCCCTTGACCGGTGGCTTGGGTTTTTTTCCGAAGGCGAAACAGCCGCTCTGTTTGGTTGCTACCGGTGACAAGTTGTCCTTGTTTTTGGTGCTGAAAATTATTAATAAAGAACTAACTAACTTTATATTATACTCTAGACTGTAGCACTTACAATGCCTTGAGTGCCTCTAGTTTCGGTATATTCCTGTTGTAGGTTTTGCCTCCACCCGACGCCTCCTGGGCCGCCAGCTCCTCGGGATGCGCCTTCTTCTTGTGCGTGCGACAGTTTGAGCCATTGGCAAAGGTGCGATCACAGAAGTCGCATGAGTAGGGTTTTAGTCCAGTGTGCAGGATGAGATGGTTTTTTAGCGCCTTGGCTCGCTTGAACTCCCTGCCGCAGTAGTCGCACTTGTGCTGCATTTGATCGGTGTGGACTAACCGGTGTCGATTTAACGTGGGCCGGGAGTTCAGCTGCATGCCACACTCGGGGCAGATATACTTGTGCGGATCGTGCGTCTCCTTGTGGTGCTTCAGGCGGTTGGCTGACTTGAAGCATTTCTTGCACACATCACACTCGAAGGGGGCGTAGTCCGTATGCTTTAACACGTGCTCCTTTAGGGCGCTCATCGAATGGAGGCCGACGCCGCACTGTTCACAGATCACTGGTCTCGGCCGTTCGTCCAGGTGCATGTACTGGGCATGTTGTGTGGCGGAAGCGCTGCTTGCGAACTTCTTGTCGCAACTGTTGCAGGCATGCTGCTTTGGCTTGGCAACGGTCAGGGGCAGGTGACGTTGACTGTGCCGCTCCAGCTGGTAGTGGGTGCGGAACTTCTTGGAGCACTCCGTGCAGGTGAACAGGTCAGAGCCAGCTGACTCGGCCTTCCAGTGATCCTGGCGCATGTGCCTGTGCAGCGACCTGGCGGTGACATATGTTCGCAAGCATCTACTGCACTGGTGGCTTTTATTGGGATCGGGATCGGAATCTAGCTCACATTTCTCAGCTTTCTCTTGCTTGTGGGGGGAGAGGGTGAGGCGGCCGCCTTCTTCTTCTTTAGAGGAGGAACTATGCTCAGGAAAGTCATATTCATCGCATAGTTTAACCAGTGCAGCATCATCGTCGGCTTCATAGACTGGATCCTGATTGTCAGATCCTGAAGGCCCTCCCTGTTCGCCTTGTTCCGCGGCCTGCTCCTCATGTTCTCCCTCCGGAGTCAAGGGGTTTTCAAGTTCTTCAAGAAGCTCCGGCTCCTCTGGCAGCAAACCCACTTGTATCCCCAACTTGGGTTTCTCATCCACGTAGTGAACCTCCGTTCCTGGCGCCTCCTCAAGCAGGCCGAATTTGGAGCGCAGCTCCTGGACATTCAGCGACACATCTTTACCCGAGGCACTCTGCAGGATGCAGAACAGCTTTTGGACGCGGGTAATGCGTTCCGAGAAGTTCACCAGCGAAGTGACAAGCGTAAGGCACTCGCAGCATATCATCTCCGGCAAGTCCTCACCTCGTGATATCTAGGAATATAGAGCTCTGATGACTTTCAAACTTCCTATGGTTAAATCACACGTACATTCACCCAAAAGTACTTGCCGATGGCGGTGGCCAGTGAGAGATCCCCGGAAGATGCGTCCCCATCGTTTTTGAGAAACACATTCATGTTGCCCTGGATGTCATCATTGGCGCATAGTCGACACCACAGATGCCAGTCGCTGGCGGGATCCGCTGGAACTGCCTGCTCTTCCAAATGGGCGGCGGCAGCCATCGAAAAGCTCAGCAATTAATTATAAATAAACTTTTATTCAGCGTAAACATATTGGATGATGGCTGGATCTAGAGATGCTGATGCATCGAGCATCGATACTTTTTTAGCGATGTTTTCAGAAGTTTTTCGATGTTTAGGTTGATATCGATGTTTGACGAAATATCGGTCGGCATTGGTTGTTCAAAAGTGAAGTAAAATACAAAAATATACAAAAACATAAAAGAAATAACAAAGAAAATATACTTATAAAAATATAACTTATATAAGAATAACGTCAAAGATAGTTTTATTTAGGAATTAATAAATCTAGCCGTTAAATGGCTAGATTGGCATCATTGTTATCGCGACGGAGCGACCCATCTCTAAGAAGGGTACAACAAGGCAAACGAAAAAGAAAACGCAACAAACTGGAAGCCCTAAGATCTGAAGGAAATAAATGGACACAGAAGAAGTAAAGCGGGGTCGCGGACGCGGACGCGGCACCAGAGCTCGCGGACGTGGTCGAGGCAGAGGTCGCGGACGTGGCAAGAAGATTGATGACAACAGTATGGCAGGGTCGGGCTCGGCTACCGGCTCCGCGTCAGCCCTGGCCACCAGCATTGCAGACATACAAGAGCCACCAATGGATGCTGTGATGCTAGATTTGGACAAAGATGCCGGCGATATGGAGGTGGTCAACTCCCCACCACCAACGGCCGCAGGAGCAATGAGCGAGGACATGGCACCTCCGGAGCCCCAGCAGATGTTACCGCCTGTACACAGCAAGACAAGTAAGAAGGCTTAACCAAGCCAGAAACAGGGTCATCATAAGCTAAAACCGTCCCTCTTTTTTGATTTCCAGTTGACATGGAAGCAGACATATCGCAGCTGGAAGCGCCCACCTTCACCACATTGTCGCGTGGGCCACCAGAGCCAATGCTGCGCTTAAAGTGGAACCACAAGGTGAGCCTGATCGGCGAAAAGGTGCTCAATCCGATGATCCACTGCTGCGATCAGTGCGACAAGCCGATCCTCGTCTACGGCCGGATGATACCCTGCAAGCATGTCTTCTGCCTTAAGTGCGCCCGCGCCGATCCCATAAAAAACTGTCCCCGGTGCACCGACAAGGTGCTGCGCGTGGAACAAAGTGGCCTGGGCACCGTGTTTATGTGCACGCATGGTGGCAGTCGCTACGGCAGCTCCGGTTGCCGACGGACGTACTTGTCGCAACGGGACCTGCAGGCACATATTAATCACAGGCATGTAGCGCCTCAGCTATCGCTTCAGCCGCTGCCCCAGCTGGGGGCTCCCATGGCGGAACCCAAGCTGACGGATCTGGGCGGCGTGGGCCTGGAGTTGCACAAGCAGCGCAAGGCGAGTGGTAGCTATGGCTCCTAAACTAAGCTGTCCTGTCTATAAAATCGCTTGCCCTTGCAGCTCTCCGAGTCGTCTGTCCCCACATCAGCCTCCGTTTCCCGCCCCCTGTTACGCCCACTCCCCGTCCTCGGAGGCATCGGTACTATACCACCGCCAGGATCCGTCGCCGCCCCAAATGCCATCCATGGGCACTCTACGCTAACTCTGGCGAATCTGGCAAGGATCAACAATGCCAACGCCGTTGACTGCCATCAGGGAAAGGCCTCGTTACACCAGAGCCTAAAGAAGGGTCCGCCCCACCAATCCGAGTCTGTGGCGGATGCCTCGTACTACAGCAGCGTTCTTGCCTCATTTGGGAGTGGTTCGGGGGGTCAGCCAGCTGCTGCAAGTTCAAACAATATCGTTCCTGGCGCTGGCGGATCAAGTGCGGTCCAAGGTGGTGGCTCTGCTGAGATGGCAGTGGGCGGCTTAGGTGGAAACTGGCAGAAATCGCAATACTACAGATGAGGGACAGATTTACGACCCAAGTCCAGGGGCAGGAGATTTTAACGCAGGCACGGCTTTTAGTTAAGTAAATTACATATGTACATGTACTTTAAGAGGAAAATAAAATGTATTTAATGGGGATATAAGATGCCCAACATAAGTAGTAAACAACTTTTACTTTAAATATAATATGAATAGTGATTGAAGATATACCTGTCTCTGAATTCAGTGAATACAGCTCGGCTGTCTTTACTGCTTATTAAAATTAGCACCCTTTCATTGTAATTTTACTACATTTCCGGCCATATACCGAGACGATCTAGCCATCTCACCTTTGAAGCTATTTGAATGAAACTTTTCAGATAGTTTTCTAACTACACATTTCATGAAAACCAAATTATTAAATGCTTTGTAAACCTCACTATACAACTTTAATCCAATTTGTTTCAATTCTTTTTTAACCGCACTTAATATTTAAATAATTACAGTGTATTTTGGTATATTTCTTCAGTCAAGTCTTGGTCACATTTACAGTGAAATACAAAAGGTAAACAATCTGAATAACAATACTGAATGTTTAATTTCTATAAAACATTTGCACCAACACAATAAACACGACATCGATGTCAGAGGCTTAGCTTAGGTCGTCTGGGCGCAGAACCCCTTTAAGAAATCCGTCACGCTGTATTGGAGACACATCTAAGGGGCAGAGACTTTTGTAAATGAAACCGCACGCTTGACAAAAAGTGAAAGTTTCCCAAACAGAGAAATGTTGAAAATTGTGTTGATCAGTGGCAAGCGGAAATGTGGAAAGGATTACTTATCCGAGAGATTGCAAAAGCGGTAAGATAAACACAAAGTCCTGTAGAAATCCCTGAGGAATTATTATTTTATATAATTTTTCAAAATAAACAAAACTTACAAAGTCTATAACTAAGCCAAAAATGTTAACAAGTAAACATCAATTTAGAAACTTGTTGAAATGTACTATATTTTATAGATTGGATGGCCGATCCCGTATCGTTCGAATCTCAGAACCCATTAAGTCCGAGTGGGCCCGGAAGCATAACCTGAACCTCAGTGAATTACTTACCGATGGACCTTATAAGGAAAAGTTCCGCCGTGACATGATAGAATGGAGTGATGAGGTGCGCGCCAAGGATTACGGCTATTTCTGCAGACTGGCCATGAAAGATGCAATCGACCACCAGGCGATACCCTATGTGTTGGTCAGCGATGTGAGACGCAAAAACGATATCAAGTGGTTTTGCGAAACATTCAGCAAAGACAAGGTTCTGACGATCCGCCTCACTTCCCGCCCAGAAACACGTTCTGCGCGTGGTTGGACATTTTCTGCGGGCATTGACGATGTGTCCTCAGAGTGTGATCTGGATGATTTCGACGGGTTTGACTTTATCATTCCAAACGACGATGAACTTGATGAGGAAGCAATTGACCACTTGCTAGACAAACTACAACTCAAGTATAAATAGTATTTACACTCATTAAAGTATAAGGCTATTTATTTACACAGAATATAGTGAACCTTTGTGCTCTTATAGTATAAATAACAAAGATATCGGCAACTGAATAATTAAAATATTTATACCAATTCACATCTACATACCAACTAAGTAATCTTCGGCCCAACCAGACCCACGCGCTGCTGCAGCTGCTCTTTAACTTGCTCCTCATCTGCCAGGAACTGCTTCTCCGCCAGTCGTAAAAGCGTCCGCCGTAGCTGCGACTTTACTTGTGTCACCTTCGTAGAGTTCATTGCCGAAATGGGCACTACGCTCTCGAACTTAAGTACTTGCCTCGGACGCAGTTCCTCGGGGCATTGCGACAGTCCGCTAGCCAAGTCGCTAATGACCGGCTTTAGTCTGGTGAAGATCTCGCTGGCGCCTTCCTTGTCCATTTTATTTAGCAACAGCACGCTGGGCTTTTCCAACAGGGTTGGGTCGTACAGCTCCAACTCTTTGTTCAGGGCGTAAATGTTGGCCAGGCAATCGCGATGCGGGTGTCGGGGACTCAGTTGGAAGCCGAAGATGTCCACCATGAAGAGGAGTAGGCGGGTGCGTTCGATGTGCTTGAGGAACTTGTGGCCCATGCCGAAGTTGGCGTGGGCCCCCTCGATGAGACCAGGAAGATCTGCCACGGTGATGGAGCGCAAGTCGCTGTACTCCACGGTACCAATCTGTGGCCGGATGGTGGTGACTGAAAATGAAAATTATATTTACTTTACGGAAAACTCGAGAGCTGGCAAACGAATTACTTACACGGATAAGCCGCAATCTTTGGCTTTGCATTTGAGACGGCCTTGAGCAGCGTGCTCTTCCCCGCATTGGGGAACCCGACGAGTCCCACATCCGCTATCAGCTTCAGGTCCAAATTCACAGTGCGGCTCTCGCCGGGACGTCCCAAAAAGTTAGTTCCTGTGCAACCACCAGTTCCTCCGCCCGCCACAATGCAGGTTGAGTCGTTTTCGTTGAGATCAGCGATCAGTTTGTGGCGCTCGTCATACACCTGAACGCCCACCGGCACCTCGATGCGCTGGTCCACTCCGCGTCGTCCGAAGATGCTTGCCTTGCTGCTGTCCTCGCCGCTAGACGCTGCCACACGTTTGTCCCGCAATCCCTGGGCCACTTTGCGCAGCGTAAGCCCCTCCTTGGCCACCAAATAGACGCAGCCACCCTGACCACCGACTCCTCCGTACTTGGGCAACCCGTTTCCCCCATGTCCTCCTCGCACGGCCAGCCGCAATGTGTCCAGGAAGCTGGGTCGGAAGTGGGCTCGGGCGGGCTAGGACGGAAATCAATTGGATTACTTTAATTTGGATTTTTAATCACATTCCTACCGCCTTTGTGGATTTTAACAGGAATTTAAACAGCTGAACCATCAAAATGCGTTTTCTACTGTCGATAGTTCGATATTCATGGTTTTGTTACATTTACCAACACTTTTTTCTTGAACAAAATCGGAAACAATATGGCGCGTTAATTAAAATTGTTCATTACATTAGAATAAAAAAGGTTTTAATTTTGCTTTTAAAGTTAAAAAGAGTTTAACATTTCACTTGCTAATCCTTAGATTATGTTGTATCTCTTTACTAATATTTCATGTTTTTGCGGTTTTGTGGTATATGTTTATGTATATGTTTAACCCCATTGCGGCTACTTGATAATTATAATTATCAAACTTCTGATTTTATAATTTCAAGGAGAATATTTGAATTGCAAACCTGTCTTGATATGGGAGACGTAAAATATAGGTCTAAATATAGCGTTCTGTAAAGTTTGCATTTAATTTGCAACTATTTCCTTTTTAAATTTAAAATTTGAAAAATTTGTTTAAATTTAAAATTTTTCTTTATTCATTAATAATAAAAATTACTTCAGATAACTAAGAGCTTCCTCGACGTCAGACTTGGATCCCAAGAAAATGGGACTGCGTTCGTGTATCTTCTTGGGAACAATGTCCAGAATGCTAATCTTGCCATCGCTGGCCAGTCCACCAGCCTGAATCATCAGATAGGCCATGGGGTTGCATTCGTAGAGGAGACGCAGCTTGCCATTGGGAGCCGACTTGGTGGCTGGGTAGATGAAGATGCCTCCGTATTTGATGGTGCGGTGAACATCGGCCACCATGGAGCCGACGTAACGGGCTCCGTATGGCTTGCCCTTGCTGGGATCCTTCTTGGCCGCAATATAGTTTAGGACACCCGCGTCCCAGTCACTCGCGTATCCCTCGTTGATCGAGTAGATCTTGCCCTTCTCTGGCACCCGCATGTTGGGATCGGTCAGGATGAACTCACCGATGGCCGGATCATAGGTGAAGCCGTTAACTCCCGAGCCAAGGCCCAGAACAATGGCCGTGGCAGAGCCGTAAAGTGCATATCCAGCGGCCACCAATTGATTGCCTGGCTGCAGGGCATCCTCAACTGTGGGCGGATTGTCGTTCTTCTTGCGGTAAATGGCGAAAATCGAACCAATGGACACGAGGCAGTCGATATTTGAGGATCCGTCCAGCGGATCAAAGCAAACAATGTATTTACCCTAAGAAGGAAAGAACAATATATGTAGAGTCGGGTATATTTAAAACAATTTTAAATTAAATTAGAGTAAAAAAGAAAAAAGGCTTAAATTAAAAATTTTTAAATTGTTAAAATGATTAAACTCTTACCTGCTTATCTACCTCCACCTCAATCACGTTCTCATTCTCCTCGGAAACCATCAGGCATGTTGTATATGAGGACTTAAGCATATTGATGAACAGTTCATTAGACAAAACGTCCAGCTTCTTCACTTCCTCACCCTGGACGTTAATGTCACCGGCTATGCCATGGAGCTTGGCAATTCCGGCCTTTCGTACCGCCGAGGCCGTGGCCTTAATAGCCGTTTGGATGCAGTTAAGGAGCTGCGACAAATCTCCGGTGGCATTCTTGAATTTTCGCTGCTCCTGGAGCACGAAGCGGGTGAGCGTCATCGCATTGGAGTCGAAGGCAGGTCCTTGTTGACTCATTTTGGCTATGAAAATACAACATAATTATTCGGGAACTTTAGATTTGGTGGATTAAATGTAAGCAGTAACATTATTATTCAGCTTACATACATCAAATACAGCAAACAAAAAATAAAGTTAAAGAGTGAAATGCTTGTTACAAAGTTAAAAATTTTTAAACATATATTTCAGACGTGTTAATTTCTATATTACATTCTTGCATACAAAAGCAATAAAGCTTAAATTGTGTGTTTTTATCGTTGAAAAGTTAGTTACAATAGAAAACACATATGAACTACGTGCGATATAAAAAATCCGATTGTTACTACTTCTAACAATTCCTATCTTTAGATACAAATACAAAAACTTTGGAAATACATATATAGCTTAGATTTATATATACACAAATATTAAATATTATATTTTGTATTGAAAAGTGTAAAGAAAAAATAACATATAATTGATCATTACTCTTCAATCTTGAATAAAGCATGTAACTAGTTTGCAAATATTAATTAGCAAAGTCAATTTCGGGAAGTGCTGCGGGGGATTCAGGAGGTGCAGAGTAGAAATAGTCAACTTTGGGAAAGCGGAGGGCAAGTTTCACACAACTGGCAGGCAAGGAGTAGAAAGCAAGGTCACTTACAATTACCATTACTGGCCGCCATTATTGGGCACTAGTATGCTCTCTAAATTATGCGGTTCCTGTGGGGATCCATCAAAATAGAAACAATAACCAATTATTACTTAGTGCTCAAGTTCCTTCTATTGAAGGTCAAGTCAGAGGACCTTTTAAGTTCGCTAGTGTCACTATAACATAGGCCTTATCTCTCTTTGCTTTAAGGGGCTTGTTTCATGGAAAGTCACTATCAAAACTTGTCATTCTGCGTATACGTGTTTTTTGTGTGTCTTGTTTTGGTTTTATTTTTGGTAGATGATAACCGGTTCGTTCTACAAATATGTACAAATGTATCAAGGAAATTATATAAAACCGAACTGGAAAAAATAATATTTCTTCCGGGCGATTTTTATTCATACACATGTACATACATATATTGACACGTGCCCCCTTATTTATTTTTGGAAAGACTCTCAAGAAGACTCGATTAGCTGAACATACATATACCATGAGATATATGTAGGCTCTGTATTTTTAAGAGCTAATCATGTGTATGCTGTATATATGCACTATTCTTCCGTACAAAAGGGAATGAAATGTTTTTCAGACTTGTCCTCAACATGGCCGTGACCCCTGGGGACACTTGTGGAGCTTCGAAGAATTCAAGAGAACGAAATGCACTTTCACTTACAACACGGGGAAGACAAGACAGGCAACTAACGAAAAACGAACCGCAGGCGTCGGCTGTACTAAAGAGACTAGACTGCTTGTTGGCTTTAGTCCACGTCCACGGCTACACAGAAAACGTCACTGCTTGGGGGATACTCTACGAAGATACATTTTCACTTTTGGAGGAGCTTGACACGCACTCTACTGCGATAAGAGTCTACTGGCGAGACCTCGAAAAAGTCACCTCGATGTACATTTTTTATTGTTTCTATTTTTGTATTTAGCAAATAAAATGATAATTTAAGTAATGCTTCTGAATTGTTCTATTATTTTGATTGTTGTTTTCTTTTAGATCTGGTTTAAAGGGTATTTAGAGTACGACTGGGTTCACTTTGTTTTTTATACTTTCCCGCTGGTAACGAACTGATATCGCGTAAAACATATACAAACGCCAGTATATAAAAGAGAGAGTTCCACTTGAAGAGAGTTGAAGATGAAGAGACAATTTGAAGTTGGAATATAAAGAGAAAAGAGCATAGGTTTTTACATAATAATAAAATAATATATATACATACAAAATATTTCAAAATAATAAAAATTGTACTGGTTCTAAATATATATTTATAAAAACTAAGGACCCCAGTTAGTATATTCCATTCCATTATGAAGTGGCTTGTATGACTTTTATTTACAACTTCTACCGATCGATGGGGAGGCTCGTCTCTTTAGATTTAACTTATCAATAATGATAAGCTATAGCTATAAGTACATATAAACAGACCTACGAATATGTGGCTATAAATGTATATAGAAGTATATTTTAAATCTTGTCATTGCTGCGACCTTTGATTAGATTATTTTTTTACTTCTATCTCTGGATTTGTTGTTAAATTTCGTTTGACTAGACGTACCAATTAGAACCTAAAAATATATATATATATATGTAGCCTTAAAAAAGTTGTATTTTGAATGAATGATTACATATTTATAATACAAAATTTAATCATGTATGTTTTTAAAAATGCTCAAGCTGATTTAAGCGATTATTTCATCTATGTGGCATGGACTTTAGTCTTAAAATGCTGATACCCAGAATATATTTCCTGCCAGTCATTTTAAATGTATGAATTTCTACCATTACAATGATCCTGTGGCCAGAGGCCCAACAATTTTTAAAGTTGAATAACCTGAATTTTTAAAACTAACTTTAGCTTTTTGGGAATTCTTTTTAAACCATAATTAAGAAACAATTAGGACTATTTAACATACACCCACATATACTCACCCTTACAAAACAAAATGTCTGGGTAAAATTTAACATTGTTAAGTGGGTTCATTCAACCCCAATTTATACCATACAGTCAACCCCATAATCAAACGCTTTGTGCTTACGATATTAGATACTACTTTATTTTGTCAATTGGATTTGATTGCCAAAAGACTCTAAATTAGGGAAGAATACTTGCTCACCCCAGTAACCAGGTAAAACAATACACTTCATATTATTCTGTTTTGTTCCTTTATTGTACTCTAGAATACAATCACTAAGTTTGATTAGATGTATGGTTAATACACGACTAGAATGCAGCTCATTCAAAAATTATTTAATATTTACAAGGCTTTTGTTTTTATTTTATCTCTGGGGGGAAATACAATCAGATGACTTTAATTTTTAGATACGCATATTGATTATGCAATGGCAGCTTTTAAAGGTACGGAAAAAGTGCACAAATTGTAAACTATTAACACCTAATATTGTCCAGGCTTACAGTAATAATTCTAGGCTTGAAATAAAAACGCAAAAAGTGGAAAACTATAAATTTTTAAAACTTGGTATCTCGCCAAAATTAAGTTTTAATTTTAAACTTAGATCAAACCGCCTATGTTAACTGGTAGAGTTTCGAGTCCCCAACTATGTCCACGTCACTGCAGTTGTCCTCATCGTCCTCGGTGTCCGCCTCGAGATCTGAATAATCATCCGTGGAGTAACCCTGCTGCATGAGACACATTTGCAATTGCTGATGTTCGTTTGTATGCTGAGTGGGCGTGCCGCCGGAACTAGAGTTCAGCTTGGCGTGCTTGGAGTCCACCGAGGAGGAGGAGGCTTCGCCTCCTGGCTGTTTGCCCAGCTCGGTGCGTGAGAAGTCAACGGGCTCTGCGGAATGGAAAAGTCAAAGAAAATTGCACAGATTTTAGAACTAATTTGATTTGAGGAGAAAACTTGAAGAAAACTTTCGGCAACTCAAAGCACCAGCTAAAAGCCAAAAGGGGTTAATTGAAAGACGAAAAGTTTTCTTAAAGAAGCTAGCCAGCACTCTGATTTTGTAGCTTTGAACATGAAACCAATTTTAAACCACAGACAGCTTTTTCTACATTTTTGAAAGTCTTTTGGTAATATTTATAACTTTTCTTTTTAGCAAAGTCTCATTTATATTTCAGGTTTCTTAATAAGAACTCCAATACATTTTGTTTTTTTAATAATTTTTTGTACTTTAATTTGAGAACACTTACCGTTTGTATTATCACGCCGACGCAACTGTTTCTTATGCTTCATCCGCCGGTTTTGAAACCAGGTTTTCACCTGCGTCTCGCTCAGTCCCAGCGCCGTGGCCAATTCCACACGCTCTGGCGTGGACAGGTAACGTTGGGCCTCGAAACGCTTTTCCAGGCCGGACAATTGCGGATCGCTGAACACTGTGCGCGCTTTCCTCCGACGGCAGTGACGAAGTGCATTCACACCCATACCCAAGCCAAGAGCCAGCTCGGGCACGCAGCCGGGTGCTCCAAAGAAGGGTGCTCCCCCAAAAAGGCTGGCTGCAAGGTTGAATGTCGAAATTTTGTTAACTTAGTTATAGTTTTCAAAAATGAAAACTTTCAGTGTTAATGTCCATTTACACCGGTTCGTGATACTATGAAGTCTCCTTGAAATGTATACAAACGCAACATGAAAATAATGGTCCTTTCTAATACCTGTTTAATGTAATAGCTTAATAACTTTTTACTTATTCTTATTCCACTGGTAAAAATTTTATTAAAATAAAACACAATCTGCCCACAACCTATATTTTATATAGTATTTAGTAACTATTGCTCAAATTCCGATTAACACTTATACCTCAAATGGCGTTACCATTTAAGTAACGCATTTCTTAGAAATAATTCTTATTTTGTTGAAAGGCAACTTCAGTTTTAAGGATTATTGACAACACTGATCATACCGATTCTTAAAATTGTTTAAATTCTTAAAAATGGCACTTGCCTTGGGAGAGAAAATATGGATCCACTGACTTGTAGGTGCCCGATGATGGAGATAGATATCCGAGGGTCATTTGAAGGAATCCATGATCCGTGTATGGCGCATTGGGATATAGCACTCCATTTGGTGCTCCAGTCCCTCCATTTGGTGGAGGAGGAGGCGGTGGCTGCGATGTTGGCACCGGTGGCGGTGGCGGATGTCCTGCCGTAGATCCCAATGGATGCGCCGTTTGATCAGCACTATAATAAAAAGCATTCGAACGTGAATGGTGGCCAACATTTAAACACAAGGTTAACGGTCTTGTAATGTTTAAAAAGTGACATATTTAAAACGGTGACTTTTTAAATTGTTTTCAAATAAGAACTTTTTAGTTTCGAATTAGAAATTTACGACTTCCTTGAGTGTGATAGAGAACAATTTTTATATTATGGTTTTTGCTGTATTCTTAAGAATTTATGTATAAAATCCAGTTTTAAGATAACTAATAATGTTGGATATTTAGTAAAACGAGAAATATTGTGATTAAGATCTAATTACAACTATCCGAAGTCGAAATATATGTAGTTTAGGGAAGTCAAACCGATGCAAAATTTTATATAGCTTCTAGGTAATATCGTTAAGCAACGAATCTACAACTGTTATCAATTTTTAACCTTAAAGTTTATTTTTAATATTTTATTTGTAATTAATTTGTTAGTAGTTCACATATTTACACTAAAGGTATTATAAACTTTTATTTTTCAAACGAACCGTTGAGTGCTGTGCAAGGACTTGGCGTAATTCTCACTTCCATATCCCGATGCTCCCTGCTCGCCGCGCGGTGCAGTTGCCGCGGTAGAAGATGCCGACGGATGCGAAGGCGTTGGGTGCAAGTGTTGCGACGGATGTTTATGTGGATTTATGTCCTGGACAAAGCTGCCGCTCCTGGCATTTTTCACTGCATTTCTGCTGATTTTCTGACTGTGACCATAATTATGGCTATTACTACTGTTATTATTGGCACTATTTAAATTTTGAAACAATATATGCTCGATGGAGAACGGCGTTTTTGTGGTCAGCATTGTGGTGCCACCGGACACCGCAACCTTGCTGTGCGTAGGTGTGGTTGCATGTGCATCCACGGGACTCAAGCTGGCCTCATTAAGCATTGCCATGTCGGAGGGACTGGATGCAGAAGCGGATGCGGATACGGATACGGATGTGGGTGCGGAGAGCGGAGCGAGGGTATGCCGTGTCTCGTATGTCCTTGGGCTACGCGCTTATGTTGTTTGCTCGTTGACGGTCGCGTTGACTTTGCGGCAATCACCGCACATCAACCAGCAAATTGCTCTAAACGAGCTGCCAGCATCCATGTGCGAGCGGGCGAGCTGCAGGAGGCGCGTGCGAGCGAGAGGGCGACTGGGTGAGTCCTTGTCCAGCAACCCTGCATCCCGGCACATCCCCTGCAACTCAGATGGGCTTGCTGCCCCCCCTCAATCCAATGCAGCTGGTTGTTTGCGGTGCCCGCTTAGTGAAGATACCAATGGGGGGAATCCACCGAATTTCCGGGGATATCCTTTTGAAAACACCCCCCATTATTTGCATGCGCATCTAGTTGTCCCGCTCGCTCGATTTTAGCTCCCATTTTTCCGTCTCTTCAGGCATCCGCTCTTCGCACGATTAGCTAGGTCCTTTGGTCCTTATGCGGCAAAAACGTTGTTTAATTGACCCATGATAACCGCAAATAATTTGCACAACAACGCGTCGACGTCGCTGCTCTGCCGCCATTTTGTCCGACTGACTATTAAGCCCACCCACCACCCATCGCTGCCGCTGTTGCCGCCGCCATCCAACTACCGTTTCTGGTAATTAACGTGTCAGGGCCGCCATTGTTGTCGGCTGGTTGATGTCGCAACGTATTGAATTCATTAAATGCCACAATTATTATAATTGAATTAAACAATCGTTTCCGTGGGCTCAGAGAGGAGCCGACGCAACTGTTCCTACCCAGGTGGTGGGGTCGCCTCTGCTTTAATACATATTGCTCCCTCAGTATTGACACATGTTTCCCTCGGTGTTGCGCCAGAAATGTGCTTGATTTAATGAAATCAAAGCCCCAACATAGCCGTACACCACCCACAATGCGAACCATTTCGTCCCACCTACACCCAGAAAGGGGGCGTAAGTCCTGTTTTACTGTCAGCCAATCAGCGGTCACCTCGGAAAGGGGTTGCTTTCGCAGTATGTTCGTCCTTCTCTTGGCAAGGTCTCAAGAGTGGTCTCCCCACTCTCTCTGTGGGCAGCAAGACAGCGCCGAGGCGGCAGAGGCAGGGAGAGAAAGAAACAGGATGCTGATGATGCGACCAAAAAGCAAGACAAATTTGCTCGTTTTATTAATAAAATAAGTCACGCAAAGTAAGTCGAACATCATTATTAGGTTAAAGCCCTAAAGCGGGCGCTTTAGGGTGGTGTTCAAAAGATCACGGGTAAAGCGAGCGAAGCGTGATGTCCCTGGAGTGGAAAATGTCTCTGATTTTGTAAGGACATCAATCAATTAAATTATTTGAAACCCCAATTAGCATTAAATGGGTGAAGAAACGAGATCCTCTAAACAGTAAGTATGGTAAATGCCAAAAACTAAAAGTAATCGAATGCTCTAACATGTTAGAATACATTTAAATTACTTGGAAAGGGTATTCAAAAGATATATTATAAAAATAAATCGATATTTTAGTAGCTAATGAGTTTTTATATAATCCAAATGAGGTCTGAGAAAACCTACTAGTTCTTTTATAATAAATAATGCTTAAATAATGACTTAAGCCTTTCATAACGAATTTAATTAAATTTCTTTGTCTGCCTGGCAAATAAAATAGGCAGGAAAATCACAATGAAAATAGCTCATAAATCCTTCAAGCAAGTAAACGCAGTTTTGCGTGTGCTGTTCGTCTCCTGACAGACTTGGGCTCCAGTCTAAAAATTCTGCCGTTTTGTTTGAGGCCACGGATATATAGTGGCCCTCCTTGAGCTGATCGTTAATGCCCAGCCAGTAGGCTGAGCTTCCTTTGAGTTTCGCATTGATTGCGGTGAGTTCTTCAAGGCTTTGAATTGAGGCCAGATATCCTCCCATGCGAAGACAGACGATCTCAGCACTACTCCAATCCTGGCGACGTTCAACGATAAGGAAGTATCTCGAACCGATCTGCTCGAAATTTGATGGAACCTTAAACTTCATCATGTTACGGGTCTCCACTAAAGCTGCTTGTTGGGCTTCCAGTACAGCCTGCAGTTGGTTGTTTATTATTTTCTGTACCTCCAGCACCTTCTCAAGTTGTGATTCAAGCTTGGCCTGCTGACCCACCAAAATGTCCACCTGCGTGTTGCCTTTATCCAGGCGTCTTGTAATTTGGTCGAGCAACGGTTGCAGGGCAGCAATGCAAAAGTTATCATACTGATTTGGCTTGGGATCATCGATAAGGCATACGTAGCCCGAATGCTGGTCCTCCGCCACGCATCCATTCCACAAACTCCACGCGGCCAATAAGCACAGAAGATTAGTTTCGAACTCGGACATACTGATACTAAGAGTGCATGTACAACCACTTGAAGTCTCTAGTGAACTGACAACCAAAGTTATTCAATGATTTTCAAAGCCACATCCGGCTTCCGTCGGGATTGATAAGAGCTATTTTGTGATCTATGACATTAAAATTACCTGCATCAAAACCTTAATCTTCGTTTTGCTGAAAGCTCTCCAAATTTTAGTTAATGCAAATTTCGTTTTCAACATCAGAGAATTTACAATATAGGTAAATAACCCATACTTGTAAGCTTGCGTAATTATTAATATAAGTCTTTCCTGGCCTAACTGACTCAGGCACACCTCCTTCCGAATTTCCCTTCAATTGTTAGCTAATAAAAATCATCACAGAGAGAAGGCGTGGACCACCTACAGCTAGCGCATATGTCCATCATTTTATTAGCTGGGTGTTTTGTCCTTTGACCTTATCTTAGGACCTGCTGTGCGACAGCAGAAAAGAGCACGTGAGAATATTAATTTGATTAAATTGGCATGGAAACGCGCAGCGGGTCAGAAGTGCGCCCGCTGAAGGGTAGCGATATAAGATTTCTTATCGCAAAATCCGTTGTTGTTGTTGTTGTTAGCCTGCTACTTAACGCAGACGCCGAGCCACCACCAAGGGACACACTGCAGTGCCTTTTATGCGGGTTCCCAGCGTTGAATGCACTAAATGATGTGCATAAGTGCGAAAACGTTTTGCTATAGAAAGGAAAGCCTCCTCGCCACTCCACCTTGCCCTCTGACTGACTCTCTGTTTGCCTTGATTGACGCTGATAGGGCACGTGTTCTCAATTATTTTAGAATAAACATAACAAGCTTTTTCATGGGGCCAACTCAATAGATGACTTCTCTTCCTCTTAGACACGGTCAAATTATACATTTGCTTGTTAGAGCCGAAGTGAAAGAGGTCATGCAACTTCTATTGAAAGAAAAAAGGAATACAATTTTTTTAAGAATAATGTTAATAAAAATTAGTTAAACACAAACTGTCAATATATCAATAAAAAACTACATAAACGGGCTTCATGCCCAGGATCTATGTATATCCGAAGGTCCTCCTTATGCTTTTTAAAACGAAACATATACTGAAAAGTAGAAAGCAACAAAGCTATAATTTTGTAGTCTAATTATTTAATCATATATATATAAAAAACAGTCAGATCTGGCTCGAAAAGTAATATATTATGCCCCAGCTAAACTTAAATCTTGGGTTTTTAGGTTAAGCTACCTTATACCTTTGTACTAAAGTATGTGCAGACATTTTTACAGGTTTTTAAATTTTGTTTTGGTTTAAAAAACTACTACTCACTTGTTTGTTATTGTTTTTAAAATAGCACACTCTTAAAAAAGGAAAAGTACATATTATAAACGCTAAGCTTAAACAATGAAAACACCCACTATAATAATCCCTTTAGTTTATTCGTTTTCCCAGCCGAGTCCAGTGGCTGTTTAGACATTGGAGCGGTCGGTTTCTTATTAAGAGTCTCTTGTTGTGATCCTAGTCGGAGTAACCTATTCACCCGGCCCTTCGGCCGCCCTAACAATTAGAGCACTAACAAATGCAATTATGCAGACACCTCCCTCCATTTGAGCAGAATTTCTTCACCCCTTGCGGCACACAATTACTCTCATTGGCAACAATTGCAGATGAACCCGACAGGCGAAGGCACCAGAGTCCTTCAGGTCCTTTTCCCAGCCACCAAACCGAAATTCGAAAGGAAAAAAAAAATGGGAAATACGTGAGGAGGGAAAAATCAGAGCTAGGAGAGTGCAAAACAGCAAAGGCAAAAGTTCTACGAACGCGTGCCACATATTAAATTACATCGAACACACGATGATTTGTCGAGGGGCAGTTTGTAATTTGCTGGCATTTTTCGATTTCAGGCAGCCGTGGGTGCGGAGGAAGTGGTTCAGAAGCACCGCTGATATTTTGATACATTTGTTGAATTCTACAGTCATGTAGTGTGCTATTTAATTTAATTTATCTCGCGTAATTGTCGTAAATTTCACTGCCCTGCTAAACAGTACATAATGAGGGATTGTTTCGAGACCAGATTTCCGGATAAGGCACTCTAGGAGGGCGTCAACCGACAATTTCCGAACGTATTTCCCATTTAAATGCAGCCAAACTGCCACTTTTTGACTGGCTATATGATTATGGCTGGGTAAAGAGCATTATAAGTAAGGCATAATTAGATTGTTTCGAGATTAATCTGATTTCGAACTCGTTTCAGATGTTTTCTTAATAATATATATTTATATATAAAGTATTTTAGGAATTTAGAAATAATAATAAATAATCTTAGGAAAGAACGTGTTGGGAAGGCATCGCTTTTAAAGACATAAAGATATCATTTTTTATTGGGTCTGTTTGGAATTGGAAAGAAAATATTTTATAGAACGAAAAAGGTATTTTCCTGAATTTTTTATTTTCCCTTTTCCTAAGTTTTTTATAAGTAAACGCTCTCAGTTACAATGAAAGTGTGTCAGTTTGTTTCCATTCCGTCAGTTTGATTACTCTAGGTTCTCTGAAATCTCTATTCATTGTCTCCACAAATATCAACATTACAAATTCTGTTAAAATGAAAATCGTCAAGTAACTAGTACCCTCTTAAAAAACCTTTTGTTGCTGGTGATCCTCCCCAAGGATGTAACTACTTGAGCTTCCCCTTTGAACTTTGTTCCATAAACAAAGGACCCGTAAGAAGGTACAAGTTCGTTTTGCTTGCTTTAAAAGTTAATTTACCGAGAATCAAACTTAAAGGCGGAAAAGGATCTAAGGAGATACTTACAACGCGAACCGATGCCCCCATTCCGAGACCATGCACGACCCTAAGCCTTGTGCAACCTGATCGGTGGCACACTTCAGCTTTGATTTCAGGGAATTATGCTAACAAAAAAACAAGGGACGTTGTCGACAATACAAAAGGATTTGCCAGCCAACTGACACAAAATGTTGTAATTGCCCGAGGATGAGGAAGTTCCGTCGGTCTTAACCGCAAAGCGGATGGGCGATTCGCTGCTACATTTTTATTATTATAAAAATTTGGCTTAGCCCAACTGACGGGACACGTGCAACAATGGAAACGTAAGCTCAGGCAAATTAAGAGCCCTAATGATTGCTAAAAATATGATCAGTCTTATACATAATTCGTCCATGGGAATAAGTATATCTTCCTGAATCATTTGAGATAAGGGAAACAATCAATAGGAGATTCCTAAAAGGAAGCGTTTACATAGACGCCCTTTTGCACGTTCGTGTCAACAGGATAACAATGGATGACAACGAAGACATGCTGAAGTGGATGGAGGAGGTTTGGCCCAACAGGAATGACAAGTTAAGGGCTTTCCTTCAGGTGAGATGGGCTAAGAATCGTTGTGCTCTTAAACTGAAAGCACCCATTTACAATTTGTTTTAAATTTCTTTAGTAATTAAGTTCTAATGAGACTTTAGAATCCTTAAAGGTTTTGCATATATTTTCTGGAGTTTTTCAAAAAGGTAATGGTTAATCTAATAAATATTCCTAATGAAAACAGGAGGCCTTTTTGCAGTCTGTTTAAGTTTACTGCCTTTCTATCTACATTTGCAAACAGAACCCCATTACTTGACTATTTAAACAACAATTTTAATAAATGTTTTAAATAAGCTTTTATATTTGTTTTTATTCATGTGGTATAATGGGGCTTATAAAATTATGTGATATTATTCTAGATTCCATTTCATAGCATGATTGCATTTAGTTTATATGTAAGAAATACAATTATGTGTTTTTTTATGTAAATATTATTGCAAGCGTCGTTTAAATGTTTATCTTCGTGTTGCCGTTTAGTTGTATCAGTTACTCGGTAATACAATTGTTTACAAGTACATTTCCTTTATTTTTCCTTTTATCAAAATATATATATTATGCTATCTTATGTTTTAAAGCTTTTTATTTAGTTACAATATTACCATTTTGTTAATCTCAGTTATACTTTCATTGTGTAACATTTTCTTGTTTTATTAAGACCTTTTATTTTTGGCTAATTATATCTATCGACTGTAAATAGAAGAAAGTATGACATCTGCTTATGAGATTGATTTTTGTCCAGCGATTTTTAGTAATCATACCATTCCGAGAATATTTCTAATATTGGTCACAAGTACAGTAAAGTATTCGGATCTATCTATATATGGATCAAAAAGATCAAGGAAGTCCGACGTTTCTAGCTCGGATTAAGATCTGATCTAAAAATTACCTGGTCGATTTTTTTGTTATAATTTCAGCCAGAAGTTTGCAGCTCAGTGAAAAAAATATTTAAGATTAAAATTAAAAAGTTTATTATAAGCTTTACATGTTACATCATTAAAGCCTTAAATTTTGTTCAGATTAAAATTTTTTTTATTATTTTTGTTAATTTATGGTAGTGGCACTCGTCTGCCATCGGTATTTTAAACAACAAACAAACTATCTTCGGGAGGCCAAAGTTTTTATACCCTTACATTTTGCAATTTTTATCAATCATTCCTAAAAAAGCTGTAACACAAAGAAGATAAATTTAAACCAAATTAAAATCATCTCGGCTATTGAAGCTGATCAAAAAGTATAGCCAATTGTGATTAAATTAGTCGGAATGCAAATATTGCATACTCATAATATAAAATTCTAAAGATCTGGGTCCTTTTTAATTATATTGAATACAATGTAATGACGATAATTCTAATTTGGAAACAAATTTCAGGGTTTTTTCATTAAAGCTAAAATTCAGTTCATTTTCAAGAAAATTAGCAGATGTGAAATAGATAGTAAAATATTTTTATTGAAGGATTAATTTCAAATAGATCCAGAATCTGTAATTTTAACCATTTAAAAGAAGAGGAGCATTAAAAATCTACTTCTAGAAATAAATTAAAAAATGTATGAAAATATTTCAGGCATGGGCATTAAAATAACACTCTCGATAACTTTACCACAAAATAAAAATAAATCCAAAAAAACAAAAAATGAAAATTTTGACTATTTGTGAATACTTTAAGTACTTTAGAAAATTCTATAAAGTAAAAAACCTCTTGCTCAAATAAAGACTATTATGGAGCTTAAAGTCAGATCTCAACTCAATTTTATATCTGAATAGGCGTAATTTTTTCTAATCTGTCAGCTAAGAAAACTTTAGTTTGGTAACCTTTCTAATTTGGTTTAGGCGTTATTTTCTAGAGAGGGATTTACCAGCTAGATTAATCGGTATTATTGTATATTTAAAGACAACCATACTTTTAGTGTACACCTTTTATTCTCTCAATATAAATGCAAATATATTCATTTATTTTAGGCTTGATGTTGGTCAACACAGGATATTTTATATAAATGTTGTTTTAATTTATGCCAACGATTCCCCTAATCACGTTCACAGATTTTGATAAAACTTCCAAATCAACCTTTTGTTTTTAAATAAATAATAAATATTTGGGTGACAATGCAATTGAGTTTATTGTTTTTTTTCTTTAATATATATAAATTATTTGTATAGTAAAATACCTTATTACAATTCGCTTTGTTCTGTATTTGTCAATGATCTTATGTTAATTAGGAAATATGTAATTTTCGATAGTCGCAGAAACAAAGAACAAAATATTCGAGACATAACGCAGAAAACAAACCAGAATTAAATTCAAACCTATCGAGTTGGAGTTTTATTCTTCCAAGATTAAACGAAGGAAACTTAACACCTATTTAAAAGTAAATGTCTAAAATGCAAGAACAATTAGCAATCTCGGAACGAGGAGCTCGTTCGGTCTTTTAGTTAAACTGTCCTCTTTTTGCTTTTTCGAATCGAAAGTGCATTTTGCAAATGATTTTGGGTTTACAATTATTTGTAGTATCATTAATATCATAAATATCATTATTACTGCTGTTAAAATCAAGCACGGCGTTATAATTTCTGAATGTCTTTGGAGCCGATTGCGCCGAATATACGAAGAACTACATCAATAGCTTCAGTTAGTTGCTTATGTGAAAGTTTAAAAACTAAATAAAATATATATAGGCTTGTTTTATAAGCAAATATAACGCCTCTGCTCCAGAGCACTGTGATTATATGTAGCGGTCTTATTGTTTCGATGTAATTAGTTGCTAAAGTTGCCTTAGTTGCCTATTGGTTTTGTGAACGAGATTCGAACATCGCTGTCACGTCGCGTATTGAAAATTGTGGTGAGATCCTTTCTCTGTTGCTGCAAGCAAATAACTCGATTAATTTCCAAGGATCAGATAAAAAAACTAAGATTTTTACTTACTTGGCAGCGCCGGAACTGCTCTCAGCCATCGAGTTTCGCTGCAGTCGCTCGCGGGGCAGCGCCGGGTGTCCACGCTGCTCGAACTTATTAGATGGCGCCTGCTTGGCCCCAAAGTTCTTCGCCGTTGTCTTTACACTTAGCATCGATGTGGCGGACACTCCACCATTGCTGCTGGTATCACAATTTTGATTTTTCTCATCGGAAATGCGGCGCATCCGCTGCTGTCCCAGCTCCTGTCCATTACCCTGGTGCAGTGTACTCTCGGACCCGCCGCCAGCCACGCGGGTCATTTGCTTCAGATTCATGTCCATATCATTTTGCAAGGCACTCATGTCGCCGCGGGACTTGGACTTGATGCGAAGTGACTCCACCACCGGCTGACAGTTGCCCTCCTCCGCGTTTAGTTCAGTCCGCGAGCGAGATTTCAGTGTATCGCTATAATATTTTTGCGTCAACTGGAGGCGACGTTCCTCCTTTATCTTGTCGATGCGCTCGCGATCGAGTATGACGCCCGTAAGGACGCTCTTGCGTCCCGCCGGTGGCAGGAACTGCTGCTGTTCCTTGGGCCCATTATTTAACTGGATTAGCGAGATTCGATTTTCTGTGGTCGGCGTTGTTATCTGCTCCGGTTCGATTCCTCGCTTCTGGCAAACCTCCTCTGTGATGCTCATCCCTGGCAATCGCTTCGGCGGATTCAGCATTTTAGGACGCGTAAAGTCGAAGCTCTTGCGGCGACTGTTCACAGAGTCGGGCATTGGGGTTTCAGGCAGCAGCTTTCCCGAAATGGAAAGATCCTGCAGATGCTTGCCGCCAAACTCACGGACAAAAGCGTTTTCGTCCAACGAACGGGTTATCTTTTGCTGGGCATTGCTATTCAGTTTCTTGAGGGGAACCGGTGCCGGGGGCATAGTCTTGGGAACGCTCAATTCATTGGGCTTCTTCATTGAGCCGCCGCGTACAGAAAAGTCGAAGCTGGGCAGTTGCTCTACCGGTGAGCTCTCGAATTTATTGGCCAGCTCTTTGACGCTAAACGAAGGTGACTTGCTGCTGGGCGTCAGCTCCAGGTCGTGTTCCATATTGTCTGGCAAACTGTCTAGGCTGTCGAGTTCAATTCTATCACTGCTAGACTTTTCCATTTTTTGTATATCGAATTTCATCTCCTCGCCTCGTAGGTTCTCGTAAACCGTTTGGGGCTTACGCAGCTCAATGTTTTCATATAGCAAATGGGATTGCTCTTCAGCTTCGCCCTGCTGCTGATGCTGGTGCTCCTGTTCCAGTTGCAACAGTTGGTGCGTCATTTCGGCTGCTCTAAAGGCTCCGCCATCCTGCTGCTGCTGCTCTTCCTCATCGATCTGCTTGAGGCTGGTCCGCTCGTGCAGCATCTGATTCACCTCGGTGACCGAGTTTCGGAATAGCTTGACCTGTTCATACACAATGTTCTCATCAAAGTTAGTCTCCAGCAGTAGCAATGGCTTCTTCTCCTTCTCTGGGGACTTGTAGGTGATGCTTATGGTGGACTTGATGGGGCTTGTGGCCACTGGTAGCTTTACGGTCGTCTGCTGCTCGAAATCCTCATAAACCGGCGAGCTCTCATCGGTGGCCAGAAGCGAGTGCATGCTCAGCTGGCGCTGCAGGTGTTGGTACCCAAACTCGCTTGGCGTCACCGACTGACTAGTGTTGTCTGTGAAGTTTGAAGTGTTGGGGGAAGCCGCCGCCGTCGCTGCCGCTTGGAGTTGCTCCTTTACAGGCAATGTGGCAGCTCGATTCTTCTGCGACGGCAAACGCGACTGGACTGGCTGAAGGTCAAGGGATAGCTCTCGTTTAAGAGCATTCATATCACGATTTTCCACCTCCTGAAGGTTGTTGAACTGCAATAAGAATTTCTTTTTATAGTGAAAAGAACATTTTGAATGTATTGCTATCTTACCTGTTGTCCGAGACTCTCGTGCGAGCTGCCCAGGTAACTGCTAGCTGCATCTACTCCAAGAAGTAACTGCTGCTGCTGCTGCATATTCGAAGAAACACCCGACACACCGGACATGGCCGATGTCACCATCAAAGGATCCATGTCGTATTGCGGTGTGTTGACCGCTGAACTGTTTTCGGAACTTTCGGTGTCGCACAATAGAAGAGAGTACCGGGGACTGTGTGCAGGAGTGGTGGGCGAGGGGACTGATAGCTTGGTTTGGGCACAGTCATTTGGAGGAGGCTCCACTCGCGGCTTTCGTAGGGGAACGGTGTTACTGTTGGTTCTGCAAAGAGGTTTAAATATTAAGCAAAGCTCACGAGATTGGTTCACATTTCCGTAGAGTGCTTATCCCTCTTTAAGTTGCTCTACAATTTCAGTTTACTTACTGCATTGGTCGAGGAGAAGCTTGGGGTTCCTGCTTCTGTCCTGGCTGCGTGAAGGTGCCCTGGTAACTGAAACGCTCCTTGGCCGCCAACTGGTCCTTCCGCTTGGCCGACAACTGTACAGTTGGGTAGCTATAGCGGGTCGAGGATGAGGACGAGCCACCCGAGGCAACCATTGACGGCGGTGTTGTGGGCGATTGGGCTGCCCTCGCTGGCTTGGGCGGCGGATGAACCTCAACACTGGCAAACTGTTGCTGTGTAGTTGGCACACTGTCAGGAGTACCGCAATCAATAAACTGTATGTCGCAGAGCTGATCCTCCAGCTTGTAACGTTTGCAGCAGTTCTCCGCTCCAGCCGGTTCGTGGCCACAGGAAGAAGCAACAGCATTCGTACTCGCACCAACGGCTGGCGGAGGAGGTGGTGGCATGGTCCTGGCCGAGCTGGGTGAAAGTAGATTCAGACGAGGCTGCTTTTTGGGACTGGGATTGACACTGTTCGCCTGACTGGAAAACTCCTCGGGGCGAGCCCGCATTATGCGACGGGTGGCACAGCCCGAAGCAGGTGGCACATTCTCCTTACCCACGCGCGGTGAACTAACCAGGGATTCGCTTTCCGAAAAGATGCGCATTTCGGGTTCCTCCCGATCGAAATTCAGACCCAGCTCGGAGAGCTCGCGGGACGGACAGGTGGTCATATGGCCCCGTTGCGGTGACTGAAGTAGATCAAAGTAGGAGTCATGTGAAACGCTACGCGAATGACCCACCGTACGCAGGCTATCAATTGAGTTGGAGCGTATGCAGAGATCCATCGGCTTCGGATCGCGTTCGTTGGTCGTTGTCTCTAGAAGCTCAATGGACTTGGGTTTGTCGTGCTTCGTCAGCTCCTTGCTAGCATGTGCATGGGCGGCCTTAACGAAGCTAACTCGGGAGGCAGTAACCGCGTCCTTAGATGAATCATCACACGTTTTTTGGCCTGCATCGGGATTACCTTGGCGCTGACCGCGCGTAAACAGCGACTTCCAGGACGTGGTCTTACTGGATTCGGGCTTGCGCTTCTGCCAGCTGGGTGGCGCCGATAGCACTGTGTGGTATTTGTCAGGAAGGCTGGATGGACCACCTCCCACCTCAATATAGGAGCCGATGTTTGTGGCAGCATTTCCCGCATTCCCGCTGGTTAGCATGCTGATGGGCAGGGATTGCTTGAGGTCGCCACCATCGATGCGCGAGTGCCGCTCTTGGGCTTCCTCCAAACTGATCAATTTGGCTCCGCCTGTGCTCAGGCTCTTCGGTCGCTCCACCACCAGACCCAAGCATTGATCTTGTTCTCGTTGCTCGACTAGCAGACTCTCGCAATCGGTGAGCGACTCCAGACGCAGCTCTCCACCACCCGCACTCACAGCCGCATTGTTGGCTACCAAGCTGTGGCGCGCTGGATGATCTTCCAGAGGATCGAAGATGTTATGGCAATTGCGTATCAGGTACTCAGTGACTACAGCCTGCACACCAACGCCCCGAAGAGCGGCCACGCCTCCCGACTCCAGAGCCGGCGATCGTAGAAGATTTGGGGCCCACACAATGGCGAGATTCTTGTCTGTCATTCCGGTACGCTCGTGGTGCTGCGACACCTTGTATAGGTGCTCGGCCAAATATTTTAGGGTTCTGTAAGGACATTTTGGATTTTAATTCATTTACATACAAAAAAGTTATCGTCTTATCTAAAGAATCCTCAAATTTTAGATAATGCCAAGGCAAATTGATGGAGCACCTATTAAATCGACTTCAATTTTTTTTCCCCTTTTTTCTTTTTCTTGATTACTCACCGGTAGTGTGGTGGAGGCAACTTAAGCACCGTCTCTTTCATCAGCCGCAACCGCTCGTCTGCTTCGTCGGCCTTCACCTGAATGGCCTCGACGAAATTGTCGTACAGCTGGTAAGTGCACAGAGGATTCGGAAGCTCACGGAAATACATCTTAAGCAGGGAACTGACGGCATGAATGTCCTGCTTCATCTCCGGATTACCTAAATCTGGCACTCGCTCCTCGTCGAAAGCACGTCGAAGTCGTTGGATGTTGGAGGTTATGCCAGAGAGTCTGTAAATGCCATCAATAACGCCGTAATTCTCGATAAACTCGGCGCAGGAGCGTAGAACCATGGGAATGTCCTGGCCGCTGTTGAGAAGGTGCTCCGACAAGTCGCAGTTGAAGACGCGCTCGCGGTAAATGCCGCTCTGTTTTAATCGACGTCGAGATGGTCGCGAAAGTATGAAGGAACGGAAGAATGCAATCAACTTGCCGTGCTTTCGCAGCACCGGCTTAGTGGGCGAGGCATCCAGGTGACCTACTAGAGGAGCCGGCATTGGAAAGTTCCTTGGTACCTTGTCGCCAATGGTAGCCACACAAGATTGTGGAAAAAACCCGACTTCGTAAAGGGACTTTTGCAAATGTGACTTTTTTCCGCGCCACCAAATCGATTCCGCTGGACTGGGCATATCAATCACCGAGATCATGTCGCCCACCTCGATGTTGATCTCATCGGGAGCCTGAGCCTGATAGCGACGAACACCATATGCGGCACCTACCGCCGGCGTATTGATTGTCCGTTGCGTATCGCCATCCGCCAACGGCAGGCGCCTTCCCTTGTTGTCCAATTGCAACCAAGTCAGAATGGTGCCACAGGTCAGTGAGTCCGATGCGATTTTTGAGAAACGTTCGAGGTACTTGGCAACGGCATACTCCACGTCCGATTCACTGGGCAGCTCCGCCGCCAGCTCCTCCATATTTCGAAGCCCGCTGATCTTACGATCGTACACACAGCGATGGAGCATTTCGTCCAGCAGCTGCATGTTCTCAAAGCTGCGCTTTATCAGGAAGGCTTCGCAGCGCTGTGGGCTAACGCGAATGATGAACCAGCAGCTCTCCGGCGAGAAGCTACGCAAAGAGCTGTGCGGCAAGTCTCCGCCAATCGATTGCGAGGCGATGCTGCTACCCAGGTGCTCGGATTTGTCGTCCAGCAACTGCACAGACAGGGGGCCCAGTTGGACGCGTTCGTAATGAAAGTGGGCACACTCCTCCAGTTTAGGAAAGCGACAGGATTTCTGCGGATTAGAAAAGTAGTTAAATGGACATATTTAATCCATGCTTTAGGTTAGTACTCACGCTATTCAACGGTTGCACACTCATGTGACGACTGGGCTTCGGAGGCGGAACCACGCCCTGCGTGGGCGGACTACAGCTGGACTCCGTGGAAGCGTTAGAGATTTGTGATGTATTCATGGAAGCAAACATATCCTGATAGTTTAGCCCGGGCAAACTTTCGGCGGGTACAATCTTGAAATTCAGATGCGCACTAATCGCGGCTGCTGGAGCATCCATTTCGAATTGAAGCGGCGGAGCTTGCGTTTCCTTCACAACAGTGCTGGCATGGCAAGCGGATGCTCCTGCACCTGCATTCTCCGCCGATGCCATTGCATGCGAATGCAGTTGGGCCGCTAAAGACGTGCTCACCCTTTCCGACATGATCTTGGATGCTAGATCACTTTACGCCAGCAGCAACATCTGCAAAGGAAAACCGGGGAATATTGTAATCAGACGTAGTTTTTATATTAAAAGGTATTCAAATTGTTTTAAATTGTAATTCTAAGGCGTTTTTAGTATTTCTAGATATGTATTAACTCAAAGCAGGTGGTTGTTAAAAAAATTCTATGAGAAAACCAACTGAGGAGGCTAACAGTTTTCCATCCAAATGAACCCAATGTCGATAGTTGTAAGGAAGACTATTTTAATTTTCAATTTAAATAATAAAAACTAATTGCTATTCTGCAACGGAAACTGGATTCAAAGCATTAATTACAGCGTTTGTGCAAGATCAAATTCATCCATTAAATGTAGCAACTTCGAGCGAATATGTGATCAAAATTCAGTAAAAAAAAAAAACAGTTAAATTAACTTTAAATCGAGGTTAAATCATCTTGGCATCTTCGTAATTTGTAATGACTTCATGTGTGTCGCATAACAGGGGAATTTACAGTATAAAGATAGTAAGAGTAAATGTGTCCGTTTCAGAAAAAATTACAGTGTACTTTAAAATCAATGTGCAAATAGTAACATTATACATTCAGGGCTTGTTCATTGTTGGGCCTTGATTTTCGTTTACTTTCTAATGGCACGCATGACCTTCTTATCAATAACCCCCATACCGTGTTTCGCCGGTAGACTATTCTACTTTCAAGCCAAAGTTTCCACTCTCTCTCACTCGGATCCGAGTTCTCCTTGATCTGGCAAAGGAATAATTTAGGTCACTGGCTCAGACATGCGGCAGGATGTGGCACATTCACGCGTATAGCTAGAAAAATATATACAGTACACATTTATTATGTTCAAACCAGTTGGGAAGAGGTCTCTTGATTTGGGATTCGAAATGAATGCAACCGGAGGAGATTTGAACGGTCAACGCCAGACGCCTAGCGGTTCTGATTTAGAGCGACACGAAATGCAACCGGCTGCAGGCTGCGGTATTTAAACTTTCATAAATTAAGCGAACAAACCGACAGAGAGGACAGGCAACAAAACAGGGACAGGGGCAGCAGACAGCTTCGGTTGTTGGCCGAAACGAATCGTAGAGCGGCTTCCAAACGAGTTTCGTTCGGCTTCTCGTAGGAGGCCGGAGTACGCGATGAGGCAGTCCATCAAATGCAGCAAATACTCAGCGATACCATTAAGAAATGCTAACGCTAACGGTGTTCGAATGCAGCCAGACAAAGCCACCGGTCAACGGATATGTATGTAAAGTGTGCATATAAACTTCGATAAAACAAAAATAAAAACAATCGCCAACGACATGTGAAGAAAAAGGAAAACAAAAGATTAAGTCGATGCCTACAATCGGCTAGTAACCAACAATGAATGGGAAATTTATTGAATTAAAAATAGACATAAATTAACATTTAACCAAGCTTTCGAGCAAGGTAACTTGGGAGCACGTACTATTCGTTATTAATTAATTATGAATTGTTTAACCAAACATGATCTTCATAAAACAACCTATTTTCTTTTTACACAATATAAAGTTAAATTCTATCTTATCAAGGATAATGTTTATCCTCAAGTCAACTAATAATGTCAGAAAATCAACATTACAAATTAAAAATAAAACCCATACCAAAACCCTATTTATATTCTATAATATTTCCATACACAATTTCCAAAAAAATACTTTATACAAGAGCAACATGAGGGTATCGTATTTCAATTTTCTGGCTGGTTCATTGCGCTCGGGTCAGGAGTGAGCGATCTAGACATTTTCCCATCGATTCGGCCCGCTCACTTTCTCCAATCAATTAAACAACATTGTCTATATCCGTACTGAAGAGAGGGAATGACCACTGGATGGGTAAACACCTTAATCGGCTTTGCATGAGGATAACCTAATGATGTGAAATAATTTAATATTGGACAATAGCTAATGATTTTTTAATGGCAGGTTGCAAGCTCAGTTTTCCGTTTCTTCCCGCCGTCTTCTTAAGTTTGGCCTAATTGACTTGCAGCGAGAAATTGAAAGCTAAACATGACAATGATCTATAAAAACCAAACTGGATTTTTAGTGCGTGACTGGGATCCTAACTAGACGTAGACGACTCTTTCCACAGATGTATGTACGTATGTATGCACTTATTTAATAAGCGGAATAAAAGTTGCCTGTCTAGAGTCTGCTCTTGTTTGAGCTAATTTATGGCTCAAAGTGGGTCACTGACTCGCTGGTTTCTAGAGCGAGCAATTGTCGGACATAAAAGACTTACGAGGCTGCAAATGAATGCATAATGTGCTTAAACCTAGTTGCTTTGTTCGCCAGTTGGCCGGCAAGTGCTAAACGATATAGTTGGGCATCAAAATCAAATGGATGAGCGCTGATGTCCAATTCGAGAGATAGATTTGCACAGGGAAATACATGGTCCAAAGATTTAAATTACAAGGCAGGAACATAAAATGATTTTGATTTATTACCAATAAACCAAAATGCTGTGGTTACTAATAAAAAATACTGTTGATTTTCCTATGATTTTTAAGCTTATCAGCATTAAGTATATTGCGATGATTTTATAGCACATTTACTGCATAGGTTCATTAAAACAGGCATATTTTAATGACATATCCACCAATACAGATGAAAGTAATTTCACCGCGGACTTTTAAAAAAGTGACTCACGAGTTAGTATGAATCATTGAACTAGCCCAGTAATGCTAGCGTTCTTATACACTATGCCGTCTGAACAAAATTAATGCCTAGGGAGGATCCGGTTGATATATGCTTCTGGCTTTTCAACTCAAAAGCTCGCTTTAAACCTGTGTCTTTGAAAATCTAAGCTGATTACTAGATAATTAAAACATTTCTAGACTGTGATATAATTCAGTCTATTCTACACTATCAACATTTTTAAAAAGGTTTTAAACCTAATTTTTAGTTTATTTTTAAATATAATGGCATATAAAATCGTGTAATGAAATAAAAAGCTTTAATACATTTTCAAACTGTATCTTTAAGTTTCTGTTTAAAATTGTATTGTTAATATTGATATATTATCTATCACAAAAAAGTTGTTGATTTATTTGTACATATATATAACAAGTACATTCAGAACTAATTGGCCCTGAATGGTTACAACCTCATTAACATATAAAATATGTACATATAAATATTTTAATGTAGGTTTCATTGCATAATTATCTGAAAGTACAGACCTCTTACATCTAAAGCAAGTAAGTGTGTACTCACTGCCCATTAAAATCCCATTTTTAGAGCATTAAAAAAAGCAGCCATCAGATTTCGAAAAGAAAAGCTAAAGGGTAAGAAAGAAAAGCGAAATCGTCCAATTCCATGGCCATGTAAATTTTCTACTTTAGACATTTTTGCAGAATTTCGCCTCCGCTCCACTGCTCACTGTCCCAACGAACCATAAAACTTAGCCTAATGTCATTTAACGTTGTCGACAAACAGGTACCATAAACTCTCACACATACCGACGAGTTTATATTTTTAATGGAAGTGAAAGTTTTGCGCGCATCAAACGAAATATCTGCAAAACGTAAGCCAAACACATGCGGCCACATCCAAATATTTTTTTTTGTATGCATGGTTGTGTTAGTCGAGGCGCCGGCATGCCAAATTTTAAAAATATACAAAGCAAAAATTTACAATAAAAATCGCATTAATAAATATGTTTCGTATGCTTTGCTACTGGAAGAAAGCACTATATATAGATGAAAACTTTAGACTTTAAAGCTTAGAGACACAGACGACAATAGTTGGTAAAGGCATTAAAGCAATAAATTGTAGAATTAGTTTACCAAGCATGGCTGCATGAGTTTATGTTCAACAAAGTGTGGTACTTCAATATGACATATAAAAGACCACGGATCCTTAAAACTTATAGGCATATGTAGAAATATGAAAATTCACGTTATATATAAAAATCTAATTAATCTAACAACAGACTAAACATTTAAGCAGTTTACAATGCGAGAGGTTGATCTTAGCTGCTCCTTTAATAGGAATTTGGTATTTTAAATCTCTATCTTTAGATGTCTATTTATGTGATAAAGCGAAAATGAAGTAGATGTATAGCAACTCGTTCAAATTGTTTAGGGTTATATGCTTCTATAAATAAAAAGTACGAAAGCTTTAGTCAAGTTGGTTCAACTGTGAGATACCCATAGTAAATTAAAAGGCAAATGCCATTTTTAGTTAAAAACCAAGTCTAAAGGAAGAGCTTAACCCGAACCAAGTAGTTATGCCTACGTTGGTAAAAAAAAATAATAACAATAAAATTAAAAAATTAACTTTGTGTTTTTAGTGAAAAATATAATAATTATAGGGATAATGTAAAAATAATTCATGTCGTTTTTTTTTTTGTAAAATTACGTAAAATTTCTATTTAAATAGACCAAACTTTTTGCAGTGAATTTTTTCAGCTCGTGAAGCACACAGTGACCACATTTCAAGCGTTTTGATGGTTTTTGTTTCATATGACTAACAACCATAACAGAAGCAATAACAAAAGCATCAGCAAGTTGTCAGTTTTAATTGAAATCAATTGAGCTCAATTATTTTATACGCATATGAAACTCAACATCAGCGGCTACGAAAAGCAAGCAAACCCAAAAAATTCTTCACGTTTGTGTGGGTTTTGGCGTTCTCTACACACAACCACAAAAGCTGGGGCGTGTCAATCGCCAAATACAGAGTGATAAAAACAAAAAACAAGAAAGGAAGCATATGGAGGGAAACCTATAAATACTCTAATATTAATTATTAATAATCTATGCAAGAGTATAACTTAATGTGAATGCTAAAAAAAATTATACGCTAAAAAAAGCGGCATTTACAAGTGTAATGGCAAAAAGACACAATTCAAAACTAAAAAAAATTAAAGCGGGGAATCTAAAGAATTTCTATTACTTTTATTTGTAAAGGTGTCTTGTATTCAAATTTTGCGGTATACAAATTTATTAAACACAGAAGACGAGAAGAGCCCCATCTATTTGTGCTTACAACGAAACTCTGGAGTTTTGGCGCCACAAAACCGGAGAAATTAAAGAGCGAATGTCTGCTCAGAATACAGAAACTAAATACCAGATATTGTGTTTCAGTAGGCGACTTGCAGATAACCTATTAACGACTTCCCTCCCTTAATAAAACTGGCTAGGGTGCATACAAGCACCGTGCATAAATATTTTATATAGGGTATGATTATGTGGTATATATAAAACAATTTCAACGCAATTACTTTTAAGTCCGAATTTGTTGTAAAGAGTGTATACGGTATCTGATAGTCGAGACTATGTAATATAGTACTGTTTCTAGGGTTTAAAGAATGCCGCGAAGGTATTCGAGTATTATACGATAGTGTGCAACTAGAGGCCAGGCTGACATTGTGAGGGAACAACGTTCCCTCTCATAGTAGTATCGTTGCGTTGGCCAAGGAGTTACTGTGAGCTTGCCACCCGTTTGAGCGGATGTTTGAGTTGAGTGCACAGTTACCGAGGCGCAACGAAATTAATCGAACTCAAATCGGGCTCTTGCTGGGGCAGCACGGTTATGCTCTTGCACATAGCCTCATGGAAAAGCAGAAAACGAACATATAGTAGATGTATCTGGAAAACTTGACACGTTTTCTGCAACAGGCGGACGCAGCGCATTCAACTGTGCTCTCGTCATTCGAAATGTGGCATAATCGTGCGCAGTCGCGGCGCGAATCTTTTTTCAACAACGTGAGCCACATAATAACAATAGAAGTAGCTGTACATACTTACATATTCTTGCATATAAGACCACTGTACAACATACATATCTTTACAAATCACATAATAATAACAACGAGAAAGCTTCCCACTCAAGTTCGGGACCAAAAAATGAGTCAGTTTGAGCCAAGAATGCTGTCTCATACTTCAAATAATACAATTAATGAAACAATATATAAAAGTGTTTAATTTTTTTTTGCTTATGAACCTTTTTATACTTGTAGATACAGTGTATCTAATAGTCGATGTACTCGACATCAGTAACGCACCTGTTTTTCTAATTCTTTTACACCGCCTCCCACACTAGAGATAACTAGACACTGAAAAAAAAAACCATTTAGGCACAGAACTAGGTGGCAAAACTATTAGTATAAATGTTATAGAACAAAATTGTTCAATTATATAAAAACTATATAGTAATTGTAAACTATTTTTATGGGACAAGTTAGCTTGCAAAACATTTGTAGCACAATAGTGCATGTTTGATCAATGACTAATGTTATAATAATTCTAGAATGTGTAGATTTGAGCTAGACCAATTGGGGCAATTCAGGTGGGCGTGACAACACTTTATAAACCAGCTTTGTTTGTGTGCAGCTTATACTAGTCTAATCGAAACCTTATTGCTGCAACTGCAGTAGTCCTAAAGATCTTTAGAAAAAGAATAGGTCTCATCGGCTGATGTTGATGTTTAATTATTTCCTTTTCCCAAATTGAACATTATTTGCTTTCCACCTCTCTTTAGCACAAAATTCCTTTGGCAAATCTCCTTTCACAAAACTCTACTTTATAAAACAGTAAATGTGGCCGATAAACGAAGAAATTGAAAGGCCAGGAGTGTGCTTTTTTGGAAAGTAACAGAGCAAGTCAAATTCCAGTTAGTAGGCGGCGGGGAGAGCGGGTAAGGGATTCGGGCCTTGGAGGAGAGAGCTACGAAGAGAGACTGGCGAGAGTTCAATGTCAACTGTGTGGACAACGGCACGAAAACTTTTTAGAGCCGCTTCCGCTTGAAAAAATTCACAAAACTGGATGTGGTAAGCCCGCAACTAAAGCATGACCACACCTAAACATTAAAACAAGTAAAGAAAAATACATATTTCCTTTCCGTTTTTTTTTTTGCGACAAACCGATTACAGTTGTGGTAAAAATTATAGGTTTTAAGTTTAGAAATGAGTAACAGCTTAGACATACTGGGGGAAATGCCCCTTATTAATCACGCTAAGGCAAAATATTGAATTGCAATATATAAAATTTATAAACCTTATAACCTGAACTTACTATCGGCCCTATAACTGGTACCATATACCGTACAATACAATAAAAATAAACATTCTTTTATGTACAGTGGCTCACAGCTTATTTCAACCAGACCCAATCAAAAACTTTAAATGCCTGTAGAACATAAACCAAAGGGTTTTTCCAAAATATTTTAACGCACAATGATAGATTTATGTTTAAACTTAATATTTGTTAACTTCATGTATTTTTATATATTTTTTTAATATTTCTTTTTAAATTAAGAACAAAAAAACAACGAAAAACAAGGCCACAGCTTATTTCAACCAAAAAGTTTGCAGTTTTGCTATACACTGTTACTTAAAAAAGTAGGGGTTCTAATTTTTTCTGTGCTTTGGTCAATCTATTCGGAGTTGGTTCAAGCTTATTCTTGGAAAATTTGGCAAGAATTTAGTGCGCGAAAATTCGGTAAGAAAAATGGGACCACGTACAACAATCGAACAGCGAGAACTCGTGATAAAACATTTTAAAAAATGGAAATTCGCGTAGGAAAATTGCCGAAATGGTTGGTCTAAGTGATTCCACTGCTCCGTAGTATCATATACCGTTTTGTCCGTGAGAATAGGGTGCACGATAAGGGAAGAACGGCGCCCAACAAAATTTTGAACCCAACAGACGAGCGCCATATAGTCCGGAAAATTCGGGAAAATCCCAAATTATCGGCACCGAAAATTGCAAGTGAGGTCGAGACCGAGTTGGGCAAGTCCTGCCACCCAGAAACAATTCGTCGTGTGCTCCGAGAGCATGACTATAATGGCAGAATAGCACGGAAGAAGCCGATCATTAGTGCCAAGAATATCAAGAGACGCTTAAATTTTGCAAAAGAGCACTTAGAAAAGGATTCTTCATTCTGGAATACAGTCATATTTGCGGAAGAGTCAACGTTCAATATATTTGGCTCAGATGGTGCATCCTATGTGTGGCGAAAGCCGAATACTGAGCTGCAAACAAATAATCTAAAAGCGACAGTTAAGCATGGCGGGGGAAGCGTTATGGTATGGGCCTGTATGTCGGCAGCAGGTGTTGGAAATCTCGAGTTTATTGATACCACAATGAAAAAAACTCAATATCTTGAGATTAAAAAAAAAATTGATCGAAAGCGCCGAGGGACTTGGTATTCGGGAAGATTTTCGTTTCTACCAAGACAACGATCCGAAACATAAGTCGGGCATTGTTCAGGCTTGGCTTTACTGGAACTGCCCGCACGTTATGCAGCCGCCTGCACAGTCGCCAGACATGAATGTGATTGAAAATTTGTGGGCAATTGTGGACACAAATATTCGAAAACGAAAGATTTCGAATAAATCGGACCTGAAAGAGGCGTTGATAGAGGAGTGGGCCAAAATAGCCCAAGAAACAACCCAAAAACTGGTGGATTCCATGCCAAAAAGGCTTAAAATGGTTATGGATAGCAAAGGTGGCCATACCAAATATTAAAAAAAATATTGGTAATCTTTAAGCATTAAAAATACATAGAAGTACCGACCTGGTTGAATAAGCTGTGGCATTGTTTTTCGTTGTTTTTTGTTGTTAATTAAAAAAATATATATAAAAAAATATATAAAAATACACGAAGTTAACAAATATTAAGTTTAAACATAAATTTATCATTGTGCGTTTAAATTTTTTGGAAAAACCCTTTGGTTTATGTTTTACAGGCATTTAAAGTTTTTGATTGGGTCTGGTTGAAATAAGCTGTGAGCCACTGTAGCTGTAGTACCATAGCTAATGAATAAAAGACTGGTCATTAAAGGGTTGCACAGTTGTGGGAAAAACAACGCGACTGTAAAGGAACGAACGCTTCTGTATGGTCGTTTCCCGAAATCCATTACTACTATATTGACTGCAGCTGTACGCGGAGAAGCAGCCATGCCAATGGGGTGGAATGTGTTAAGGAAAATAGAAACGCAGACAGACAGGCGGACATATGGCGGAGTTGGCTCAGGTGAGAATGTGTGTGTGCGGCGAGCTACCACAGGGTGACAAAATCCAGTGTGAAACGGACATATCGCACTTATTTTCGTGCTTCATTGTGAGTTGTAGTGCTCTTGCAGAGTCTTTCACATACCAACTATTCCAATAGCCAGGAGCGGTCATAGTGCGTGGGCCAGACAGAGAGGGAGATAGAAAACCAAGCAACTTCCTTGGCAAAAAACGGGGCGTTGTTGTTGGCAATTCGCTGTTATTCGGCACAGAACGCGTCTTGAATGATGATGGGAAAATTATAAAACAATGGCACGACACAATTAAAAGACCGCAAAGACGCCAAACTGTTTTCAGAAGCAGCAGCAGCAGCGGGAGCTATTATTTATTATTTTTGTCGCTGCCTCGGCTGTCGCACAATACACTGACACACATTTTTAAATAGAGACGAGATACTTTTCCTCATCTGCTGCTTCTTTTCAGCTTATCTTGTTTCTTTTGCTCGACACGCACGTACACGGTCACACACACACACACCCGCACGCACGCACACTCATAAAAGCTGTGTAATCCAGCGAAAAGCGCAATTTTCGGCATCCGTACACACCTTATTAGTGAAATAGATCACTGTACTGAACACTCATTAGTATTACATTTTTCACTGCACAATTAACTGGCTTCCACGGCCTTTTACAACGCGACAACAAATGTGCGGCGGAGCTGGAAATAGTGTGACTGCGTGCAGGCCGTTGCAATATACCAAATTGGTTTTTTTACAAAAGTTTTAAAAATATACCAATTAAGAAAACAATTTATTTGATTATATTAATATTACAGGTTTTTTACACACTCTATTTGCCTTGTTTTTTAGAACATTATAGTGATTTCGCTATTTAACTAGGTATTTACAAAAAGCTGCAGAAGTCTTTAAGAATTAATATACTAACTTATTTTATACCAAAAATTTATATACCAAATTTTTAATACAGTTTGAGTATTATTCAGTATTTCCATTGCATTGCTAAAACGCGTTTGTACCTGCCTTCCTGTACATAATATACTTTTTAAACAAATGCCTCACTGCGGCAAAATTATAAACAAATAACTTCATTTCGCGATGAATCCTTTAACTAACATGAAAAATGTGCTCAAGTTGAGCGAGCACGAGTTACAACATGGAGGCAAGAAGAGCTGGCACGACATGTACCGGGATTCAGCCTGGATATTTGTCGCGGGATTCCCTTACACACTTTCGGAGGGCGATCTGATCTGCGTGTTTTCGCAGTACGGAGAAGTTGTCAACATCAATCTAGTTCGTGATTCCAAGACGGGCAAGTCCAAGGTGAGATAATTACTCCGATTTTACCGAGATTCATTCTCAATTAGATATACAATACTATATTCATTCAGGGCTTTTGTTTCCTGTGCTACGAGGACCAAAGATCAACGGTTCTAGCCGTAGACAATCTGAATGGCATTAAGATAATCGACAGAACGCTGCGCGTGGATCATGTGGCGGACTACAAACCTCCAAAGGAAAACGAAAAAATGGACGAAGAGACTCTCAGACTTTATATGGAAGGATGTGCGCCGAAGCCGCAGCTTCAACAGGTAAAAACTGAGAAATCGAAAGAAAGAAAAAACTATAAATAATTTTTACAAGCCATCCAGTCTCAGTTAAGAAATTAGTTAATTAACTACTCTACCGTTTAAACCGCATAAAAATGAATTTAAAAAATAACCAAATATAAAACAATATTGTATTAAGCCATTTAATTATTTGTTAACATAAGGCGAGAAAGGAAATTCGCTTTCCATGAGGTAGGATTCTATTAATTTCATTCATCATCGGCACTTGCAAAAGATTCACTACCATCATCATCCTCGTCATCTTTCTGATCCTCCAACTCCCTAAGGATGCGCCGCTTATATCGCTCATAGGCACTACCCCTCTCCCGGCTCGCATTATAGAAGTCAACATCGTCCACAAAGCTGTCGGCTTCAGTGTCAATGGTATGAACATAGGGATCATGATAGGTGGCATAGTCCTCATCCTCGCTGGAGTCGGCATAATCGTCGCCGTCATCATCTGAAAGTATATATGCATTGGAAAACCTAACACAAAAGAAATGTACGTTGTGGAAGCTTACCCAGCATGAATTTGTTCATCTGCCTGCAAAGTTCATCGTCTGATCCCATGGCTGCCTCCTCATCGTCCGGATAATCGTTTGTGTAATAGTTTTCCTGATTAGAGTCCTCCGAATCATAATCTTCGTCCTGATCGTTGTAACAATCCTCTAGGACAATCTCTCCCACAGGAATCACTCTGCGGAATAGTCGAAAGAATGGTAAAGTTTATTGTGGAGCCTTTGATCGTTGAAATTGAAACACAGCTACATAGGTTTGTCGTGTATATATTGGGCGATTTCTTTATTCAATTTATTTTCGATTTCGGGCACCAAAATACCCCAATAATGTATAACTAAGAACTTTGACTTTAGCACTATTACTTTCTGTATTTTGTTTACGAAAACAAAGAGAACTAAAAACTGACAAAAATAAAACGTAATAAGAAGCCTGGTTTAGAATATGCGTGGTGTGTGTTTGTGTGTGCTTGGGTCTCTACCTTACTATGTATTTTAATAGCTAATTAAATCTATAAACTTAGGATTATGTGGTTGTCACAAATAATGCAATTACAAAAACAGATTGTATTTTTCAAAATAATCTAATTGAAAACTTTGGCACGCCGAACATTAGTACATTTTGTAATTGCTGGCAAATTTTTGATATTTTATAGAAAATTATAAAATGAAATTTCTTAGCTGCGAACAATTTTTTACACATTAGACCATTTACTTAAAATTAGAAACTTTTCTATAAGCACAATATTTTTGATGCATTTCTTTAATGCTACTAAAATAAGGAATCATTTTGCGTTCTTGGATTTGATCACGCCATTGAACTATCATGGAAGTAACTCAAGTAATAAGCGGCATTTGTCTAATACACACAATTATGGTTTGTTTGGTAAAGTGTTGCCAGTTGCAGTCCTTATTGTCGTTGATGGATTGTTTGTTCAGAGGCATCATCACACATCGTTCTTTCCCGGGCTCAGTACCACTCTCTCTCTCTCTTTGCCCTCTCACTTTTGTCTATAGCTGATGTGTGCTGTGCTTACCAGTAGCAGTTGTTGTAGTAATTAAACGGATAATGTAACCTTATGGAGAACGAATCATATTATTGGGCAATAAACAAGTAATTATATTTAGGTCTAGATGGTAAAGGTAAAATGCATATGAGAGACTTCGACCGAGTACTATGAACAAGGACACAAGCACACCCACAAAGATACGGTAGCCACGACGACGACACAAAGTGATCGATCGGCTACATATAGTAATTGAGTAGGCTAAACGTTTTCTCTGGCTCAATGTGTATGACGAACCTTAGATAGTTGTCGTCCATCATATCCACATAAGCGGCCTGCATCTCGTTCTCTGGCACATAAAGATCGTAAACATAGCCAATATCCGAGTCGGCTGGTTGCTGATCTACGGCTGCCTCTGAGTGCGGCTCCTCTGGGTTTGTCGAATTCTCGTTTTCGGAACGATGTAGTTGTTGGGACTGGGATTCAATGTCCACAATGGTTATGTGACTTTGACTGGGCTGGGTTTCTTGATTTTGGCCTTCGGGGTTGGCTATTGCCGTGGCGTCATCCTCGTAGGTACTGCGAAGGCAGTTGACCACTCTGAATCTTTCCTCTCGAGCATTTTGCTGTGCTTTTTGACGCTGCCGCTCCCGCCGCAATGCTGTTGCAATAGTTGCATCAGTAGATCGTTGCCTTTGTACCAACTCATGGGCACTGGCTTTGTTCAGTCTGGCAGCAGCAAATTGTCGAGTGGCGCAGTCGTCCTGGAAATAGATATAAAAATTAAAGGGTGTTTATTAAAACAATACGTTCCAAATTAGAAAGGATACATAAGATTCACCTTTCCAAAGCAAACCTTCCTTAATTGAGCTTGGCTCTAAGACTCAACACTGAACAGTAAGTTCATTGCCCCTAGTTCTTGCTTTAAAATTAATGGAATATTCTTACACAGAAACTAAGTACATAATACATATGTACATATGTATGTATGTTTGCATAAAGAACATATTTACATAGTCTACACTTAATGCTTAAATTATGGAGCACAGAAAACATTGCCTGTTTAGGCGTTTCCCAATCCTAGGTTTTTTCCGAAACCTTACCTGCTTCTCGAGCGTGCCGGCAAACTTGAGCACGGTGGTCAGCTCGTCCTTGTCCACTGATGCCACTGCACCAGCCTCGTCCACAGCGCTCTCATCGTTGTGAAGGCGTCGCCGCTTGCCATTTAGCACAAAGGCCGTGTGCGGTTCTTCGTCAATTCGCCGCTTTATACGCACAACCGCAGGCATTTTCGATCTGAATTTGTCGGTAAATCTGTAAAGCAATTCGGAATATAATCCGATTTCTTCAACCTATAACGCGCAGTATGACCGTGGTGAGCGTGCCAATAAATACCGCGGAAGAAATACATAACGAGGGTGATTACCATGTACGATAGGTAATGCGGGTCACTCAAATCTGAGCGAAAAATATGCCGTTTTTACCTGTAAGTTCGTTATATTTAAAAATTTGGGTTGGATTTTGTTATTTAAAATGTTTACTTATAATATACACTGTCCAACAAATCCTCCCATAAGAAAATAGCAACTTTTTATGAAAATGTTCCAAGTTCTAAGATATGGAAGAAGAATATTTATTATATTCTTATAAATTCTTAGTTTTTATATTCTTAGTTATAATAATTTTAATTATACTCCTTTCTCTTTCTTTGTGTTAAAACTTAATCAATGGTACAAAATAGACTTATTTTAATTTCTTAAAATAATACTTTCCCCACTTCGATATATACCTTTCGTCAATCTCGTTTTAATAAAAAAAAGGGTCCAGAGACTGTAAGTTTGTATGAAATTTTACGCGAGGTAAAAGTCAGTGAAAGCCGCGCCAATTTGGAAAGAATTCCACCCCCATTTCCGCTGCCTGTGTTGTACCCCAAACACAGCTGATCGAAATGTACCACCGACCAAGAGAAACTCCCCAAAAAGGACGACCGACGAAATAACAGTTATTGCTCTGAGCCGGCGGAGTCTGGTTGTATTTGCGGGTGTTTTGCTGCTAGCATCGCGCAGATATTACGTCCTTAAAACCAAGTGTGTACTGTGTCGTGGTGCTGCCGGTGCTGTGTGTTTATAATCAGCGGTACAAGTGCATTGGTAAATGATGAAGTGCGGCTCAGATTGAATAAAAGCCCTAAATGGTACGGTAATCGCCGTCATAACATCACCTCGGGCATGTGTGTATTCGTTCCGCGTTTTGCCAGTGCAAATTGCTTTGCTGAGCTAAATAATTCAATGCCAAAATTCGTATCAGCGGATGCCTCAATTACGTTTTAATTGGCACTTAATGGTTTACACACGCATATCGTAAATATGGATAAAGGATTAGCAGCAGAGTCACAGCTTCATTGTAAAAACGGTGGGTATTGTTTGTTGATGTTGGAGCAGGGAAGAGTTATTGAAAAAGTTTAATTTGTTTTATGAGAAAACACCCTAACGATATGGGAGAAATTGTCACTACCAGGCGGGGTCCAAAACCAGTCTCTCTAGTTTTTTTTTTAATTTGTTTTTATAACTATAACATTTCAATTAGTTTCTTAACTAGGAGAGGCCTAGTCCTGTAATTATCCTTAATAAATATAAACGTTTTCGATTAGTTCTATCATCTTCTTTTAGACAAAGTAGGGCATAGGTAAATATTTCCACTAAATATTGTAATTCAAGTCTGAAATATATTCATATTTTAATACATTTTTACTCAGATTGTTAAATATATATCTAAAGTATTTTTATCAAATTAGTTTATGGACCAGAAATTGTGAGAGATCTTTAATTTAAGAGCTACTTTACACCGAAATGTATTAGAATTTTACTTTAAGAAAAGTTGTACACCAAATATTTGATTTGCCAAAGCACCTGCCTTTGTGTGCTTTTCGCGCTTTGTTCATCTGCAGCGGAAACCGTAGTGCCTATAAAAATATTTACGACTAAATATTACAGCCTCTGACCTGGCCCCCTTTGACCTGGGGACTATCCAAACATATGTCTGAGCTCCCCGGGGCTGCCTGTTTTATTTATGTGGCGGGCGTCAAAAAATTTGCCAGCGCATGAATCATCTGCCACCTCCAAAAAGCCTCTGTCCTTTTCCATCCTCCATGAGCCGCCGTGTGTAATATGAGCCTGCTCACGTGCATTGGGATGGCTGGAGAGGAGAGCTCCTGATGCGTTTGGCATAATAATGAAATAATAATGTCGCCTTTTGTTCGGCTGGAGGTGTCTCAATGTCTCTGGCAATAAATTAATGGGATCCGCACACACATATAAACATGAAAAGCACCCTGCAGGTTGTGTTTTTCTCAATTTTGATTATGTGACACGCAGTTTTTCCTGTCTACTTTAAGGGAGTGAAGTAAAGTTCTTCTTCTCAGTTAGGGGGAGGATGTACTTGCTACAACTTTATCAGCTGTTGCCGCGCATCTTGGCAAAAACTAAATTACCATAAAGACGCTGGAATGCTTGTCCTAAGACACGGCATGATAAGCCAAAGGATCTTCTGATAAAATGCTAATCATAACAACAATGTTGGCTTCCTTTGCCACATCCAAAAGTTGGGAGGTTTTCTTGTGTACTTTTCGGTGGTTGTTGGGTGCGCACAAAAAAGAAAAACCTTAAACAACTTTTGCACTTTCGCTTAACACAAGTTTTTTGTTTTTAATACCCCCTACTTTCGTGCCTTTTTTTTAAAAGCAGAAGCTGTTTAGAAACTAATTTAATATATTTTTCATATACAAGGAGTTTTGTGTTTGGTTTTGGATTACTTTAAAGTTCGGACAAGGAGAAAAAGGAGACGTAAGATTTGGATATAGGGTACAGATAGGGTGTTTCAATCTAACCCATCGTATCTATATCTATATTGGATTATAATCCAACTGAACCAACATCTGTGTGTATCTATAGAATGTTGTCTAGCTTTTATTATCCTACTTTTCCTTGCTCTTTTTTTTACATTTTTAAATGATATTTTTTTGAACTTTTCTTAAAAAAAACAAATGAATTTATTATATACAAGGTATCTTGTAGTCGTTCTTAACATTTGCTCTGGTTTTTGTTGGGTCGACTAAACACCTTCGGGCATCTGCTTGGGTCGAGTGTCTCTTTGTGGCTTTGACGGCCTTTGTTTTTGTTCGGGTGTTTTCTGAAAATCATCATCATCATCATATATCCTTGTTAAGTTGCCCAGGGGGTTGATTTTTGGTCATAAGTTATTATAATTCATTTTACTTGGGACTAGTTGACCGAGAAACTATTTCAATGGCAGGCAGCTTCATCATCTTGACGATAAAAAATGGGAACTGACACCCAAAATGAATAATATATATTATACCGAAATCAAAGGTTAATAGATATTGATTAAAAATGTATTGTAGCCATCTGATTCACTACCAAATATTACAAAATAAAAACCACAACTGCAAGTATTAAAAATTTACCAACTCAATAATTCATTAAAGTCAATGACTGTGCTGTGCGATAGGAAAAACCTCTATGGCCTCCTTATTGGGATAGCTCCCCTTTGCCATCCGCCAATTACAAGAGCAAATATAAATCTGCCACCACCCACAATAAGGGCCCGAGCTTCCTGCTCGATAATACAGTCGTTGCACCCTTCGACACAAATCACATTAAATTTGCTCGTGCTCATTACGGACGAGCTGCCCGTCCGGCTTGGCTGGTGCCGGACGCACTTTCCACTTTCACTCCGCCTTTTCAACCCCGTTGGTGCAGCAATGGAACCCCTGTTGCCATCGAACGTTCTTGCCGGCGCTCTAATATCATTTTGCAATTTGCACTTGGCAAATAAAGGAGTGAATGCTGTGGCAGATAAAACGATTCTCTCCTTTGTTCTGGCCCCGGGCCACAAATGTTCCCAGCCATCACAGCTGGCCAGGCTGACAGACCCCAACGCTTCTCGTAGCCGTTCACATTTCAGTGGATATAAGCTTTGGATGTGGTTCCCAGAAAAATACGCATGACACACATGGATAAATAAATTATCACCTACTTTAAGGGGAGACCAGAGATAAAGTTGCATCTAGTGAGTCCTTTTCAGTGGATACTATTTTCGAGAAGGATGACACAAATAAAAACTAAATTATATTTAAATTAACTAATTTCCGCAATATTAAATTGTTTTTCTCTGCTGAAACCTAAGTGCATTTATAGATATATTTGCCCTCAATAGCTCTTAGGCAAACCCATCCACTTAGAGATATTGTTTATAATTTCCTAAATGAAATTTTTATACGAAATTAACGAAAAGTAAAGCTAACTTTTAAGAGACAGTACGATAATCTTCATTATGTTTTTACCAAATTCTTTCTTTTTTTCTTCCTTAAATAAATCAAATAAGAGGTAAATTATTTTGCAAGGGGACAACTACTTTCGTTACGACTCCAAGTTGAACTTGACACCACCCACATCAGTAATTTGGTCTGGTTCGATTTGGGTCCTTTCCCTTCGGTTTACTCCCTTTTAACTGTTTGTCTGTGGATGGCGGATGGTGGTTGAACACCCAAGCTTGTGGGGCCAGAGTGGTGGCTTGTGGCTTGATTGACATGCCCCTCACACAGGCGGGAAAGCAGAGCGCCCACCGAACCCACCCAGCCACTCGTGGCAGCCCCATTCACCCGATCTGCTTTGTGACAAACAGTTGATTGCGTGTTCATCCTGTCTGATGTCCTGCATCGAGCATGATTTATGTTTGCAATAGAATTTCTTGACTTCTTCCTTGGAAGAGAATGGAGACAGTTGGGGCCACACGTGGCCGGCGATGTTGGCCAAAAGGAAAAGCAGCACAAATTAGCTCATTTTCCGCTACACTTGGCTCACGTGCTCGTTAGCATCTAGCCAAGGCATCAGCAGGTCATTGACATTTGTCGAGCTTTCCCCGACCTGCCAGATTTTTCCTATTTAGTCTCGTAGCCATTCGGTAGCAGATGTTAGCCTTTTGCTATGCTCAAGTGAAGAGTTTTATTTTTACACTGCAAAAAGGTAAACTCTAAGATTGTATAGTTTTATTAAAATTCTATAAAAACGTTTGATTAGAAGTGTTATATGGATATATGATGCAAAGATCAATATAAATAAATAGAATAAAAGGTAAATAAAATAATAACCATTTTCAATAGGTATTTTAAAATATAATTAAATGTTTATTGATATTTTAATTATTGATAAATCTTTGTTACTTTTCCTCTGGATAAACTTACATCCCAAGTTTAGATTGTTATTATTTAAAAATCACATAATTTTTATTTAAATTAAAAGCTAAATTAAAAATTTCAATCGTTTTCTAGACGTGTAAATTAAAAGCAGATAAGGGGGAAACCCCATGTCACGTACTCTTGCCAGTTGATTGCTTCAAATTGTTTTTTCACATTTTTTGAACACATTTGGCAGGCGTTTAACTGTGGCCCGGCACATGGCGGGGGTGTGACTGTGTGTAAGGACGAGAATACTTTTCTTTCGTTTAATACCAATCTGAAATGAGTCAAAGTTCTCTGCAGTAGTCAAAGTTCTTTAAGGTTTCCCCTCTTTTCGGAGCTCTCCCTTGTCGGTTTAACATGAGTTTGGTTACACTTGTGTATTTTTTTTTTGGTTGCCTAGCACTTTATCTGCTTGTTGACAGCTGCCCAAAGGGAATTATATATCAAAAGACGCATAAATCCATTTCCATTTTGCAGAACGCTCTTCATTGGCTGGTTTAGGTTTCTTTTCATTTTTGTACTTAAATAAAATATGAGTAGAATTTAAATACTAGTAGACTAGACGTAAGAGCTTATAAAATTTCTTGTATTAACTAAAACAAAGTATTCAAAAATATTTTAAAAGCAATATCTCAATAGGCAAGACCCTATATGATATAGTTTAGTGTTGTTTCTTAATATCATTACGATTGTCCTCGATTTTAAGGCTTAAAAGTGAACATAAAGCGCGTTTATCCGTTGCTCGGGTGACTTTTATGGTCTGGTTGTTAATGCAAATAGGACGGCAAGCAAGTATAATCAAATTATTTCTGCTGTTGTTAAGGTTTGGTTATTAGCCCCAACCATTTGACTGCCCTACCACCAGCCCGGTTTTATTGGCACGCGATGGAGAAAGGTCCTTGATTTAACTGCTTCGAGATAAGTTCTCCGTCTTTGCTTGGGATTCTTCGCTGTTTTGATTTGGCCAGAAAACAAAAACCAAGCCATTCAGGCAAGCTGTGGAATTGGCAAAAAGCAGGACACGTGTTCGAGGTCTTGTGGCATGTAACGCTATGCCCCAGGAACCCCAAACGACCCCAGGCCTGTGTTTCAGTATCGAGTATGTTTGCATTTTAAAATCCACCCTCTGAACGCCGTTTGCCAACTTCAATTTCAACCGATGCCATTTAAAGTGAATACTCTGGCACTCGAGCTCCCCAAGGGCTGTGGCGGGCACTGGTGAAAAGTTATATTTGACCGGAACTTAAAATCAATTGTCAATAGCTATAGATTCTAGGAGATTTCTATATAGAATTTAAATCAGACAAAGTATATAGTATTTTAAAACAATTTATTTATACCATTTTAAACTTGCTTTTTTGATTTACAAACTTGTCCCACTGTTCAGAGTCGGATACTTTGGCCCTCGTGGGAATTGGCTGTGCTTGTGCTTCTGTAACCCCAGTTGGCCTCCATTTTGCGCGCATTTTGATTTTCAATTTTCCGCACTGGACATTTCCATTGGCACAGACAGGTGTAGAGAAGGTAGGAGAGAGGCAAAGGAGATTACAACTTGTTCACCTGAATATAAGCAACAGACCACTTGCATTTGGAGTCAAATATTCTGAATTCTGAATGTGATACCAATATTAAATCTCTCTGTGAATGTTATCAATATTATATTTCAAATAAAGGTTTCGCTTAAACCTTATATTTTTGGTAAAATCCCTTCACTTATACGAAGTTCGATCAAATTCTACAACATTTTAATTTCAAATATTTTTCTTTTTATTCAAAATTTATATTTTTTCTAGGCCTAATATTTCTTAGTGTATCTTCGTTATATACACAAAAGAAACTTTCCTCTCTGTTGAATTAAAAATGGCAGATGGCCCATCTTGGGTGCTCCATGTTTAAACTGCCTAGCTGGCAACTTCTTGCTTCTTGGCTCCAGCCCAACCTCTTCAGGATCCCCGGCTTTAACTGCCTTACATCTCTGAGTTTCATATGCCTAACAACAGTGCTAAGTCCTGGCAGGATTAAGCTTAAAGCCCCTTCCCCACCTAAATACTTGCTATTTGCACGCGTTTCTGCGGCCTCAGATGAGAGTTTGGGTGGGATGATACGTGTTGGTTTATTATTTGATTTTACCTGATGTTTTGGGAATTTTTGCTGTCGTTTTACCCTGTAAATACATGCTATAATATTATATATAAAAATTCTTTTCAAAAAACTGCTAAAGGTTTTACTTAAACGTTGGTTTTGTATATTTTTCGGGTATGTTCAGACTTTAAGAAATATTTGTTGTGTTGTTTTTTGATTATTACTAGGGTTTAGCAACCAAGAAGCGATTCTTTGGCCTTTACATTTGGTTTTTATAGCTGATTGTTTCACTTCTTTAAGGGATAACAAAAAATTTTTATTGTTGTTACGGCCGAATTTCGTTTTTACTGGCTTGTTCTGTTTGTTTTTTGGGTTTCGTCTGGCTGCGTGGGTCTATCTTTTATTGATTTTTTGTGTGAATTTTTTAAAACTGCTTAGATTCTACGTTGATAATATTGAGGCAAAAGCTGTGGCTGACAAGTAATGGGAATACATATAAATATAAACTTTATTTAAGCTTATTAAATTTCTTCTCTGAAATCCTTTAGTTTCATTTCGTTTGGAAGACCTACATTGCCAAGTCTGTGGTTTCCTAATTGAAAACTGTATCCTTTGTTGTACATGATATATTTCCCTTACAGTTGGCACCTCTCTTGGGACTCCTTTGCAGATTTCCGGCTGCCCCTCAACCCCGTTGCAACAACTCTTTTTCACTACTTTGTCATAATTTGCAACTGCTGCCTTGCAACCGCCTGGCCCTTGCCAATGCACAAGTTGTTCTTATTAACTGCTCAGCCATTTTCAGTTTTCCAGAGGAGTTAATAGACTGCCAAAGAGGGAACAGGGGGCGACTGGCAACTTGACTGTGCAACACTGCAACTGCCTTGCTGTTGGGCCATGTCCTGGCCGTTGTCCTTTGACTATGTCGCTGCATAATTTATGACTTCTTACTGCCCGGCTGGCACTAAAGTTGTTTTTGTTAGCCAGCAGCGCAGGACAGGATCTCATGGCGCAGTCTTAAATCAGTTGGAAATCGATTGAAATACGACTGGGTCCCTTTTCACAAGCCAGAGTCAAACTCTTTAAATACCCTCGGGCCAAAGGGGAATAACTCAATTATGGAACAATTTCATTTGGATATACAGCTTGGCGTTGGGGCAGACTTCCTGTTGCTTTTGGCAATCTAAATGGCTCGAGATTAACATGTTCCCATACCAAATGCCCAGCACTTCTAATACATAAGCAGCTAATACATTTTGGTCATCGAGCATATGGAAGGCTTTGGGGGAGTCTCAGTTCATTTCGTTTCAACTCGCGATGTCCTGCCCCGACAGACCCCCCACTGGAGGGCAAAGACTTGAGTTGTTACTGGGCGTAATTGGTGAATTGAAGGGACTCGACTAATTCATTTGATAATTTAGTAATTATCAAACTTAAACTTGCAATTTAATGGTAAAGATTGCAGGATTAAACACTTTGATTAGCTTATAGAAACCTTTACTGAAGTGGAAACTTTATGTTAAACTGCTACATAAAAATAAAAGACATATTTCAAATTGTAAACACAAAACTGACAACCAATATGCTAAGTTTTCCCAACTCCAGCTTAGCCCCGTGTAACCGCTTCTAATTGCTTGAATCCAACTGTCTTCCAATGGCTGCTAAGTGTACACATTTGGGTGTGCGTGCGTATTTGTTTCTGGCAGTGCCTTTAGGCCATCGCTCCGTTCTTTGTGGGTTTTTGGCTTATAAATTTAGTCGAAGCACGTAGCGTAAACTTGGCAATAAATCCGTAAGCCCAACCGTCCGTGGTCCTGTGCCATTCAGCTCGCACCCTCTCTCTTGGCCTGACTTACACGCATCCCGCTGCGAAACACGTGGCGTATTAACAATATCGACATGAGTAAACAAATGCCCAAGGGGGATCAGGGGAGGATGCTAGATTGCTTCAAGTAATTTATACTTTTGCAACTTGAACTTTATACAGTTTTTTTTTCTTCGTTCTTTTCTAGCAGCCAGCCCACCCGTAAAGAAAAAAAGCGGGACGACGACAGAAATTAACACAAATGCTGCATAAACTGACATATCTTGATGAGACGGAAAGAGGCCGGAAAACGGAAGAGCCCCCACCCAAAGGACACGTGTTAAGTGGCCTTATCACAGTCATTAATAGCCAACATGCCGAACCTCCATCACGTCGACTACAATCGAAAATATTCCGCCACGGAAACGATTCAGGTAAGTTACTTCTGTTCCGCGAAATTTCCTACAACTTAAGTGGAATAGCCTTAAAAAAAAGTGCAACTTGAGTGCGGTAATTAAAAATGAAACGAACAATTTACGAGCTGAGAACGTGGCACGCGACCGTGTTCATCCCAGCGATATTTCACACCCAAGACACCACCGGGGTCAGGGGGTCAGGACATTGTCCGAATAGAGACTTTACGTTCGACTTGCTCCTTGACTTGATTGATGTGAACAGTTGCTTTGCTGTTTGCGCAGAGCTAAACAAATTAATTGAAGAGTTTTCGTGTTTTTTTCCCGGAATCCGGGGATGGTGTGACATTGGAGCAACCCCAAAAACACGCCTATCGTCCCGCTAATTGCTGTCATATATTTTCAACTCAACTCGCAACGAAGCATTCCTTCGGCAAATTGTTATACTCTGTCCTCAAAGAAAATTGTATTGCGGGGTAGATCTACTATAGCCAAAGGGTTGTTATTTTGAGAGGGAAAAATATATATAAGGAATTGTAAAGCATTTTAAGAAAAGTTACCAGCAATATATTTATATTGATCTTTTAATCTTTGAACCCTAAAGAAATTTTAAATGACTTTATGTTATGAAAAGTAACCGAAACTTTAATTAATAAATTTTACATACCTTGAATATGTTCTCGAACATTTTTTTTAGATATATATCTAATTATTTTATATACATCTTTAATTCAAAATTGATTTTCCCGAGCATATAGGTTATACACAAATCCTTGGATAGAGTAACAGAAATATTTAATTTATTTTCTGGTTGACTTTGGTTTGCATGTTGTCTCAGCTTTGGCTGTTCCCGCGTTTCACAACAGTTTTCCCGTTTTTCATCCAAAAGGGAAAGCACAAGAAAACAATGTCGGGAAAGTCCGCCCTGGCTGCTGTTGCTTTTTATCCTTTGCACTTGATTTTGTTTTGTTTTTTTTTCTTTACTTATAAAACGTGGCTTCCTGGGGGACGAGGACTCCGTCCCTGAAACTTGATTAAGTAGTTTCAGCGGGTTTTTATTTGCACAATAAAAGCATTTTTTCTGTGCAAAAAGTAAGCGGTGTGAAGAGTACTTTTTCGCGGCGGAAACGCATCCTTTTTGCCAAGCTAGACATGCTGGCTGTTGCTATAAGCCCTTGTTTTTTTATGGCTTTCATGTTGGAATGATAACGTTGTGAGTTCCTTGTCAAGACTCGCAAACGTGGCTTAGGTGAAATGTCAGGATAAGCAGCGTGGGGTAGAAGGACAACTAATTCCTAGGTAATCGCTTTATCAGATGTAAATGTTTTTACAAGGAGCTCGAAAAAAATATAGTTATAAAGGGAAAAAGAGTATTTAATTAGCAGCTACATCAAATCTTGTATGTAGTTGGCCTATTTTTATTTTAAAATAATTTAAAAAATGTATTGTTACCTTTAGGTATCAGTCTTTCCTAAAAGGAGACCTTATGCCAGACCGTGTACCCGCAGACGTCGCTGCCCATTAAAAATGATTATAGAAATTCCTTTGCCTCCCACAAAAGTAATTTCACTTTTCGCCGCATATGCTGCCCGCTTGGAGCTGGCCTTTTTTGCTTTTTTTGGCAAAACAAACAACATAAATATGGATTTCTCATTAAAATGCCAAAGTTATGCCGGCACGTAGATGGGCATACTGGTAGTCCTGCGAGTCCTGGGAGAGCAACGCCTGCGCCTTTCGTTTGTTGTGCTCTCCCCCAATGTCAATGTCGCTCTCCCTTTGGCATTTCGTGGCCGTTCTCTTTTTGGCCAAGTCACGTGCTGCCATTGAAGGAATTTCATTGCCGGCTGGCTCGTAAAGGAGAGCGAAATTATGGTACGGGCGGCGGATGGAGCGCCTCTCTTAACACTCAGCCAGGACAATGTGGCGCATTTGTCATGAAACGGATTTCCGGTATTGTCGACGCTGTCTTTGCCACCCCACTGGATACCAAGCTACGCTCTTGACTTTCCCCCACAGAAAACTTGTTCAATTTTTTATGACAGGGCCAAGAAGAAACGGAGCAGTGCTGGCAATTTGACCTTTCTTCGGATTTTTTAAGTATCTTTTTTTGGCTTAAATGTTTTAAATTAAATAATAATAGGGTTCTCTCTAAGAGCTATAAGAGAGGTAATGATACCATATGTTTTTAATTTATTTTTTTGTTGCAAATTTGTATAGCTATTTTTTTCGAAACTGTATATGCAAGTCAGCACTGACTCAAAATAAAAGAAAAAGCGTGTCTGGTCGCTAAAGTGGCTATTTAGCATTTTAGAGTAGGCGAACATGACCTCAAGGAGCCGAGTCCTTTTCTTGTGCCCCTCTCTCTGCTGATTTCTTGTTGTTTGAGCCTATGAATTTTGTATTAATTTTCTTGGCAATAGGATGACAAAAATGAATTGTTGAATTTAAGAAAACTGCGAAATGAATTTAGTGTTTATGGGTTGTTAAAAATAGAAGAATTATTTAATTTTCTGAATATATAAGTTTTAAGATTTGTAAAGGAATAGCATTTAGTGATGGATATATTTATAGATTTTTCATTAACTTAAATTCTGGTTTATAACCTCTTTGTATATCCTCCTCCTACCTTACGATCCTTTGCAAGAACAACAACACCCTTGCAAGTCCTTCCGAGTAGGTAGATTCTTATGTTCAGGTAGCAAATTACTAGAAAGTAGGCAACAGTTTCGTTTACTTATTTCCGCATCGCTGACTTTTATAATTCCCAACTCGTTCTAGCCAAATCCGACTCTAGTAGGGACTCACTTGGGGTTGAAAGTTATCTTTGCGCAGAGGCGATATCGTAACCAATGAAGTCCTACTGAGGTGCGATTATTGCTAGTTGAAAACTTTAACCAATACCCCGCCATGGGGACGTGAAAAACCGTCCACTACGGCAATTTTTGGGAGCCCGAGAGGGCCATTTATAATACATTTAAATATTTAACACTTGATAAGAACGAGAGTCCCTTTGAACCCTTGGCAATTGTTATCTCAAACCAGGCATTAAAATGTGTTTATGTTATCTGATGAGTCATTAGAATTTAACGACCAAATAACTATGATAAACACTTTAGTTTCCCTAAGCCTGCTGGAAAGTGCACACGAATAGCTTCCGCCATTAATTCGTGTCGTTTGCATCAAGCAAACTCCCTCCCAAGTCACACGACGGTAAAGGGTTCAAGGAGCATTAGACAAATTAAACTTAATGTTAATTCCCATTTAGCCTACTCCAGCAACGACGACAACAACACTCAGACTAAGCCGTATAACCATCATGAGCACACCAATTTCTGGCGGAGAATTCCCCGAACGTTCCTGACCGAAAATTACTGCCGCAATTTATGTTTATGTGACTGGAAACTTTTTCCTTTGGCTAGATTTTTCCCTTTTTATAGTTCAAATGAGACAGGAGGAAACGGCAACGGAAACGGATACGGAATCCTTTAACTTCAATATAAATTTACTGCTTGTTAGTTTTTCCTTTGGAGAAACTTCAGCCCAGCCTTCGGTGCCATTTATTCTGCAGGCTAATTTAGACCCTCAAAAAGGTAAGCCGCAAATTCCCGAAGCGTAACATTGGTCAAACTCCAGAGACTGGGCGCTGGCTGCGTTTCCTTTTTATAGACCAGGCAAATGTAATTCCGAAGTGACCCCTGGACCCCCGAGCATATTTCATTTTTTACGCTTAGCCTACTTTTTGTCAATGCCAGGCATGTAGCACTGATTTGGATTTGGATTTCTTGCCTTTTCTTGGCCTTCTCAATTTATGCGATATTTATGCAAAGCAATCCCACATTGATGAAGATGTTTTATTGTAAAGCTCGTCCTAAGAAAGGCCAGAGAAGATAATATTATTCAATTACAATTTAAGGAAAATGGCTGAAGAGAAAAGTGAAGAAGTGTTGAAATCTGAGAATGTATGTATGCTTCTTATTAACTTTAAGTTGGCGCTTACAAACAGTTTTAGACAAACATAAAGGGATACAAAAAGGCAATTTTTAACTTTATTCACATTTTGTCTTATGTTTTCAGATTTCATAACAATATGATATAAACAGGGAATTATGTAGTTTGCAGAATAGCAGAATAATTTCATATTAGGTATCATCCCCTAAGGCTGGCTTTATTGAATTAAATTGTTTTTGCTTTTGTATTATTAGAATTCCCAACTACTTTTATTTCTACATAAAATTTCGTAAGGGTGCTTTCGATATATATATATATATATTTTTTGTATCTGTAAACATTATGATAATAAAATAAAGTAAAAAAAAAAAAATTAAATAAAACAGGCTTTTCACAAAACTTGAATAAATTTTATACTTATAAAAATTATATAACAAAAATAATTTTAAAAAACATTGTGTTATGAATGAAGTGACATCACTTGTAATCTTACATCCTTACGAATGTTCTTGAAACCCATTGTTATTTAAAAAATGCTTATATTTAATTCTTATTATATTTAAGTCTAAGGAAAACGAAACGTGTATAAATACTTTCCATGTCCTTTGTCCTTTTCCGTAGACTCACACCTTCGGCTGCCAGCCAAAGTTAAAGGGAATTTATCTTGTAAAACGCAATTCGTGTCAAGTCCCTATATAATAAAGGGAACTTATTGTTTATACCAATAATAGTGGGTAGCTGTATCTGCTATTAAATTTTGAACACCGAAAATTCGTATGCCGCGAATTTAACAGTAGCGGAAATAAAAAATATCTTAATTAATATCTTTAAAGGGGAGCTAAAAGAGTAGCATAAAGTAAATGAGATAAATAGACTCAAAAATTATCTGTTTTAGCAGGCGTATTTAAAGAAAGATTCTTAAAAAACCTTATTTTAACATACCACATTTTATTTACTCCTAAATTCTGTCAAATATTTACATGTTTAATGTAGAATACATTTATACTGGGTTTTCCACAAACCGGTATAAATTTGATGGAAAATTCCTCCGAAATTGCCCGACAGTGATTTAACTGTGGTAGGACTTTTAATAAACTTTTCGGAATTGGCCTCTAAGAGTTGTCATCTCACCTTTTAATATTAGGTTGCGGGTTTTTAAGCTAATTTGTTTAATATTTTTTATCATTTATTGCGAAATAATAGGGTTTTGAGTGGTTTTTTAAATAAATAATGATGTTTTAATAAAAGAATGGATTTTTAGCTAATAAATATGAAATACAACATTTTCACATTTCTTTCTTTCTTTAAAATAAATAAGCTGTCCAACCAAAAGTTTCTTTATATTCTTTAGTATATTGCACAAAAATACCTTAAAAAGAAATGTATATTAACCGAGAAAATATTTTTTTAGGAATATGTATGCGCTAAAAGTTGAATCCCATTAATATATAGTGCATGCAAGCTTGGAAAGTTTTCAGTGAAATGGGTCTTCTTTTATCGATTAGAGTGTTGTTCCTACTTTAAAAAGCGATTGTTTTCAATTTCTTTCAATGCTCAGCGCAATCCTTTTTTTGCGACTCTTCTTTGCGAGGCTTTCTATCAGCGTTTTGCATAAATTTTCACTTTGTTTTATCAAAGTCTGTCCCTAATTCGTTTTCTCCCATTTTTTGTAACTTTGCTTTTGTGCGGTCCTTGCGCCTGAGATTTTTCTATTGAGATAGTATTTTGTTGTCGCTGTTGCCTTGTTTTTAATCCTTTACCCATTGACTGCGACAACGAAGGACCCTTTTTTGTTTGTGTTGGCCTGGTTGCGTCCTGGTTGACTGCATACACGCGACGCGACACAACGCGACTCGACGGACATTTTATAGTTATTGCCCCAAAAATTCCCCAGACGGCTTTAGCCATTTTCTATGCCACTTGGGTTTTATTTTGCTTTCATGAATGTGTGTAGGTCTGCTCTATGGAAATTGGAGCTCTATTGTTTTATAGTCGCATTGGGGAGTTATCACATGATGAACAAACGGTAGAGAAAATATGTTGGAAAATTGAGTCTTATGTGGCGAAGGATTGCTGCATTAGAAGCATTTCAAAAAAGAAGCAAACAAACAATAGAATTTGCAAAATTTGACTTTAATTTATCATAAAATGTAAATATTTTTCAACGGTTTTGTACTTTTATTTTATTTATTTTATTATTTTATCTTTAAGTTCATTGAATTTTGGTTATTAATTTGAATGGAAGTAAAACCTAATACCCTTCAGAAAATCTAACTAAGAATATATAAAATATTTGTAAAGTAAATAAAATAATCCCAAATTGCGATACACTGAATTTCCCTAGCCCCTCTTAAATATCCTTTATTAATGCTTCCCCTTATCAATTGTGACGTCACAGTTCAACCTGTTAAACCTGTGGCATTCCTCTTGAGCAGAGCAAGGACCTGGCACAAAGCCCCATAAACCACCAGAAGAGGGAAATATCCCAATGAGGGGAAACCTTTCCTCCTTAACTGGTGGTGCATTGAACCAAAGCCGGCTTTGGATGAGGATATTTTCGAAGGCTAAGGTCAAATGCAGTCTGCGGGGGAGGTTTAAAGGAAGTGCTTCCAGTGAGCGGGAAATGTCCTTGGGAAATTTCCCTGTTGCTCTGTGTTTTTGGCTTTGGTCCTTTGAACTCGTGGCAGTGCTTGTTGGTCTGCGGTAGCGTACGCTTCGCCTTCATCGCTTGTCGCACGCGTTCGCCAGGATTTCGTTCTCGTCCTTTTTGGCGTTATTTTTTGCTGCGTTTCGTGAGTGATAGCGCGTGTGATTTAGGGTCGTGGTAAACGAAAAAAACGCCGCATTTCTTACCAACTCTGGATAAGCCCCGTTACCCCTTTTCTATACCTTCAGTGACCAGCAAAAAGTGACGAATTAAAAATATATATATGTGTAATGGCCAACTGATTTGCTATGCAAACGACACACGAAGTTCGCGACAAAGACGGCACTTTATGAATAGGAAATAAGCCTGCCCACCCCCTCCGATTTCTTTCCTTGAAAAGGAATTGTGAACAAGACATAAATGCCAGAAAAACATTCGCAAAGGATAAGCGAGTAAAAATAATCATAACTGCGGCAACACGACTACACAAATATTTGTGCAAAACTGACTGAAATAATAAACTTAGATGTAGGGAACTATTTACATTAAATTTTTAAGGACTTTAAATTTCAAAAAGTTCTTAAATAATTGTTTAATATTGAGAAAAGGACTTTTTTGATTCAATTTTGTTTAGTCTTAATTTCCACACAAGCACAAAATTGCTCTTGCTCTTGCCGGCTTGCTGTTTTATCTTTGTATCCGTTTCCTGTTTTAATGTTTATCTTAATGTCAGGACTCCCTCCCTCTCTCTTTCTCACTCTCTCTGTCATGTGTGTGTGTTTTGGATTTTTTAGCTAATGTAGTGCCATTTTAGGCGCCACAATATAATAGATAATAAAATGTAATGTTGTCTTGGTGGCTTAGGCCCCGGAGCGGGAATGTTCCCTTTTTAAGGAAGTCTCCTTACCCATTTGGTGCGTGCCCTCACCGAATTATTGCGCTTGTGTGCGTAATAAAACTCAGCCGCAGAAAATCTCTTGTACGCTGAAACGAAATTGTATCAAAAACAAGAGATACCATCGTCATGCCTTAAATTAGATTGGATGATGTGCCATAATGAGGATATCAGAGGGCGTGAGTGCGTGGCCATGCAGAATCATAGGATATAGGATCCAATGAAATATACATTTTTATAAAATTGGGAAGGGATTACTTTACATTTGAAATGTTGGGAAAATCTTTGTATGGTTTTTCTTAATATATTTTTGGGTATTTTAATATATATTTGAAATTTTTACTATTTTACAAGGCATCGGTTTTTCTTTATTTATGTGCAATTTATTAATTTAAAAATTTTTATTAATTTTAAATTACACATATCTAGATTCACTCACCTAGTGATGTCTCTCAAGAATTTGTATATTTTCAATCAAGTAGTCTAGCCCAAAAGAGGAGTTGCTTTTACCAACAAAGTCATTATGATTCATAAAGAAAATTCCTTGATTTTTCTGCAATAATATTCATTTCCTTTCCTAAAACATATCCCAACTGTTTTAGCATCGTATTCCCGGGATTATATTTCTGGTGCTTTTATTCTTTCCATGTGTGTTTGCCTTACTTATTATGCGGGAAATGTTGTGAGACTTCCGCAAGTGGAAGTGTACACAAGAATAAGACGTGTTTATCTAATTTTGGCGTAGCAAAACTTTCATGGACGTGTTAGGCAGCGAAAAACCAACAATATGTTATCATCCTTAAAATATTCTTTAAAGGGAATAAGGTAGAATCAGTATCTAAAAAAGTCAGATATCGATTGTAATTTTAAAAAGAATTGTTTTGACTTTAGATTAAAATATATAAGGGAGAGGATTTTATTTTTATTTTATTATCTAGAGGCCCATTTTTGACACACTCCAATATTTGTTTTAAACAATTTAATTTATAAATTTGCCTAAGGTCTCACTTAGGTTTAAAGGCTAGAAGTTTTCTAAATTACTTTTGAAACTTTAATAAAAGAAATGAAAGTTCAATTGCATTTCCCACTAATAAATGTTAAAGCCTACCACCCATCACACACACACACACACCCCCAACGTACGCACACTCACACCGCCCGACATGAGTTGCCTCTGATACTGAGTTCCTCTCACTTCCGGCATAGCCGGAAGTTCTCAAGCATGTAAAGGAAAAAAAAGGGCAAACAAATCCAAAATAAACAAAATTGTTGGCGAAAAAAGGAAAAGGAATAGAACAAGAAAAAAAAAAGTAAAGAAAAGAAGCTGTGTGTGAAAAAGAAATGCTTGCGAAGCGGAAATTAAGACCCACTCCAATGAAACGAACAGGCGCGCCCCAAAACAAAGCTGCCAAAAGTTCGTAAACAAACACATGTCCCAACTGTCTGCTCCCGTTTACCCACCGCCTAGCCTCCCCCCCACCCAACCATTTTCAACTGTGTGTAAACAATTGCGAACATATCACATTTTAATCCGATGTAGTGGAAAATTGCGTCAAGCGAAACAAGCAGCGGGGAAAATGGTTTTCCTTGCACTGTGTGTGAAGCGCCGAGAATTGATTGTACGCCATTTTTTGTCCTTAGCGGATTAGTGAAGACACGTAATAAGTTGAAATTGTCTTATCCGCTTACGTAATTAAAAACCAGGGGCACCTTTTTGCCCCGTCTGCGCGCTTGTTGTTATCCTTGTTAGAAGCTTTCGAGCCATTTATGTTAATGGCTTTCGTGCACCTGGCAAATCCTTACAAATGTCCCTCTTGCCGCCCTAAAATTGAATAGTCCTGTTCCCGTTGCGTCCGTCTGGTGCTAATTTATGAGCTTGATGCGTGACCATATGGCTGCACATCCGTCGCCAGGGACACACTGCCCCTATCTCCAGTTTATTTTGCTCAATTTATGAAGTTGAAAATATGCTTTCGGTGTCGACCAGGTCGACCGACAATGACTTGGAAAATTGTCGAGTAAAAGTTGCTTACAATTACTGTGCTTATAAATATGCAACGATTTTTGAAATCTTATAGCAAGGGAGAGGCTCTAGCAAAAGGCAAGAGAGAGTTTTGTAATTTCAAGTCGACTTAGGAATTATTATTATATTTTCTTTTATGTGAAATTTGAATAAGATAATATATATTAATATTAAATTTAAGAAATCGGGAAATTTTGGCACTATTTCATATTTGTTTTCAAGAAATGTATCAGTAATAACTCCTTAAATTCGATAGAGTATCTCTCCGAGTAACTTGACAGGAACCAAGCTCTCTTTCAAAAATATGAATACATTTTCCCAGCTAATTTCGATTCCCACTGAAGCTTATTAATATGCTTTTGATAAATATTTATATTTCATGCTCGGTCTCTCATCATTAAAATTCCGGCAATGTTTACACATTTTTTTTTTTTTGCGCTAGAGTAGAAACCAATTTTGGGCTTACCAAACCAGGAAAAAAAATTCTCGTTTTCATTTTGCCTGTTAGTTTTTAATTTTATACGTTTTCCTTTGCTTTCCCCTGCCATAAATTGTCTATTGCTGTCATACTTTTGGGTATTTAATAAATTTTATGACTTTGTTGGTGGAAACCGGAGGGGCAAAATGAGGCGGCGGCTGGGTGCTGTTTTAAGGTTGCTTTGCTTTCTTTTTTAATAACATTCGACGGCGTTCCCGCTGCTTTTTCCGTTGTCCGCCTGGGGATATGCGCCTGTCTCCATCTTGCTTTTTACCTACTTCCGCTTCTTCGAATTGCAAATATGGGTATTTATGCCGCCATCTCTGGGGTTCTCCCCCAGTTTCGCGTCCCCGAAGTATGCAGCAATCTCTTGTATGAGTTTATTATGTAAGCTTTTGCTTGAAACACACAATTTCCTCGAGCGATTTCCGTATTCCCCACTCGATGGCTCTTATTAAATTGTATGGTCCGCCCCCTTATTACCGACCAACCGCCCCCGTCCCAGTTGGATCGTTAAGTAACAAAAATACGATGACTGCTTGCAAATTGCGCTTTAATTGAATTGCACATAGATTTTACTTTATTTTTTTTTTTGTTTCTTTCCCTCTCTGGGCAAGCAGTTAGATGTAAGTTTTGTGCGGTTTTACCACGCCTCCCGCCCCCAACTTGGGGCATAACTCAAAAGACTTTAGAAGTGCTTCAAACTGTCATAAGCATTGTATTCGTTCATTCTTTTTTCCACCATTTTTTTTGGAACACACTTTGCTACTTTACTCTTTACTCTTAAGTATAAGGGGATTCGGGAGGAGACTGATTACATTTGTTCCTAGAAATATATATATTTTGATACCCTTTTAGGGTAAGCTTATACATGACTTTGACCATCATCAGCAGAGGAGTCTATCTAGACTTATCAGTCTTTTTGGTCTCTGGCCTGTCATTGATAATTTGGGTTATAAAGAGTCAATCTTGGCAAGTTCTTGCCTTAATTTCTTTCTGATTACAAATCTTTTGCTTACAAAGTCAATATAATATTTCATTTTTCTTGTATATTCATCCTTTTAGGGCATCCAGGAGTCTTTGGCCCTCTTCCCTTTCTCAGTAAAAATTTCTGCATTTTTTGTTTGAATACCATTTAGGTTTGGTTGGGCTTTTTGCAACTGAAAGAAAGAAAAAATAAAAGGAAAGCATGCACTTTCTAAGTGGGTTTTGTGCGAAAGGCAGGCGGAAAACGGTCGCGGAGCAGGAGGTGGTCAACTTACCAGCAAATCAAAAGCATTTCTAACTTCGCTGGGAAGTTTGCACAGCGCGTCGAGCACTGAAAGCGCCACGAAGGGAGCTGAGATTGAGTGCAAATAAAATGATGTCATGAAGTGGGTTGTGGGCTAAAAGCGCCGCAATGCATGCCCCACTTCATTTCAGCTATCAACTCGTAAAGTTTGCGGCTTCATGGCCGCCAGCAAAACGTCGGGCGTCCCTGGGGAAGAGTGGTGGAGCTGTGATTTTTTTTCGTTCCTCCAAACAGAAATGGAGGAGACCACAGCAGGCAAGCTGCAATTACAAGTTGGTGACTGATGATGGGTGTGGGAGTGGGCCCCTAGGACTCAATGCACAAATCTTGACAAGTATTTTGTCAACTTTGACTGCTGGAAGCAGAAGCTGGGTAGAAGGACCAGATGAAGTGCAAGTTGCTTCAACCTCAAACCAAAAATGTTGAACTTTAAGACTGCTTCTCTTGTGTAGGTGTCTTTTTTTGTGTGAGTAAGTAGTCATAGAAACTGAGAGTGCCAAGAACTCGGTGATGTAGAAAAAGTGAGTTTGGGTTAGGGATGGGATATATTTATATAAGAGTATCGAATATCCTTATGCTTTTTTTTTATACCTATAACCCATTTGTTTTAGCTTCGCTTGAATTTGAATTCTTTAAGAAATATTATATATTTCTAAATTTCCTTTTAAATATATATTTAATTTCAAAACATGTAAATCCTTACGATAGCCTTCAGTTAACTCAATCTACTTAAATTAAATGTCACCCTCACTCTCCCATCTCTAATCTGGATTAATTAAGCCTGCAGGCGGTACTGTCTCTTTCTGCATTCCCCATTAATTAACTCGATTCAGTATTCGAGACTGCCATTGCCTACTGCCTACTGCCATCTGCAATTCAATTAAAAATTAACATTTTAATTGCAAATTACTTTATGTATACTTTATGGTGTGCCGTCCACAGACACCGGCAGAAAACTCCACTCAACTGGAGTAACTTCTTTCAGTGGCACCTGCAACCGAGCCAGGCGTACCAGAAAGTGTAGGAGCATCCTCCGAAAAGAGAGAGAGCTGCTGGAGGAGCAGCTCATTTCATGGCGTTTAATTTTATCATGCGCCAACAATTATGCAACTTGTTGGTTCACTGGCTTCCGCACAGGTCCAGGGCGTTTTCAATTTGTTGCCAATAAAACTTTTTCCATTTCGGTTTGCCCCTTGTGCTTTTTTTTTTTTTTTTTAGGTGGCCTACAAAATGTTCTCTTCTGTTTGGCTATGACAAGGCGTAGTTCTATGAGATGGCAGAAAAAATACAAATTAAAGTTGTAGTGTCCTTTCTGAGGGAAAGAATGCTGACCTAATCGTATTTGGGTGTATATCCTGCTATGTTTTCTTTTGGATGATTGAGAGCTGAATAGTTCTCTTGTTTATTTCAGTTTTCATTTTGTTAATTTGTGAATCCATTTGCTGCCAATTTGTTATTGATATCCCTGTCATTTCCTGGGAAATTGTCGGAATCGGAAGGTAATGAAAAACTTGATCAAATGTGAAACTCTAGTGAGCACTTGATATAAATTCTCGTATTGGGTTTCCATTCAATAGATTTTCATTCGAGTTTTTCTATACATAAAATGGAAGTTAACTCTTTTGTGTTTTGTTTATATTTAAAGCAAAGCATATTGAATTTTTTAAAGCATTCTTTAACTCATTTGCTTCTATGATTTCTGTGTAATTGTATTCAGTCACCAATTGAAAGTGAAGTTTACCCTTAACACGTATTGTTGTTTATGTTTTTTTCATAACTCTTGAAGCGGTTACCCGTCTGTTAATTGCTTTTGTAGACAAATTTAAAAAAACCTCTACCAAAGCATTGTTTTCGGCCAGAAGCTCTTCAAAAACAGACAAAACCACGACGTAACCATGACCATGATTTTGCCAGTCAAAACAGGAAAAAAAATGAACCAAACAGAATGAAAAGGGATCCTTTTTTTTTCTGACCGTTGGGTCAGTTTTAATTTAACTTTGACATGCATCAGCTCAAAAATCCAATTACAACACAAATGTATACAGAGAGAGTGAGAGAACGTCCCTTTTGTGAGGCTAGAAAACCCATTAAGTCCTTTTGCCTTCCATAAAGATGAAGATTTATGAAACCATTAATTTTGCTAAAGCGCGGAAAAATGTTTCAACACTAAAAACGAAGTGAAAAGTGCAGAACTCGTGGAAACAACGATGGATGCCTAGAAATGTCCAGTCAGCCGGGTAAGCTGCGAACGGGTCCCTCTGCCAAGCCCGATCGCAATGCCAACGAGGAGAACCAACTGGGCGCCAGGCCCAAGGAGCAGTCCAAGAGTCAGAGGATATTGCTCGCCCAGACAGACAACCACCAGCCGAAGATGCTGTCGCATCCCAACTACATGGAGCTGGAGTTCCTGCCCGAGGAGCCACCAGCCTTGGGACCCCCGATTACCTATCCCGATCTGCCAGTCAGCTATGCCACCAGTCTGGTGGGACCCCCGCCCTACAGGGATCCGCCGCCGCCGACTCCGCCGCCTCTGTCGCAAATGCCCTCGCGGCTGCTCCACTCGGCTCCCAACTCTCCCAGTCGCGGCAAGGTCGTGCTCAGCAAGAAGGAGCGCAAGGAACTGAGCAAGCAGCTGGGCATCGACGAAGCCTCGATCCTGAGCAGCAGCGCCCAGTCGAGTCCCTACAAGGGACGCGTCAGTGAGCTCAAGAACTGTATTGCGCGCGGGCTCTTTGCCACCTTGCATCGCGGCTCTCAGAAGTCCCTGCAACACCAGGATGACAGGGTCGCCAGCCAGGAGATATCGCCACCGCCGCCGGCCCCAGAGTCAGGCAACAATAACGAGGATGCGGCAGACTACTCCGAGAAGCTGAAGAATCTGCCAGTGCGCCAGCGTAAGGTAGCCACCTCGCATATGGAAAACTACTGCCTGTTCGATCCAGTGGACTTCATCAACGAAAAGGCCATGAGGTATCCCAGTTCTAATGGCCATGGCCTGAGAGATCCGTTGTTCAGCTCCAGGCAGCACTTGGTCTGTGAAGACGAGGACGAAACGGTGCCGGAAGTCATATACGACAATGAGGAACTGGAGCTGGAGGACACCATTATTATTGAGACATCGGCTTTGCCAGAGGCCGAGTCCGAGGCGAGTGCAGGCAACACCAAGATTCTGGCCAGCTTTGATCACCACAACTACTTTGTCATAGAGCCTGGGGACTTCTCCATGGACATAGGAATACCCAATCCGTACACCAATGAGCAGCTGGTGAACGCCAAGCTGGAGCAGCAGAATTTGGAGACGCTCTTTAGTGACTTGGAAAACCCAGCCAGTATGTCGAATAGCCAGGAGTCCAAGGATACGGAAACCACTTCTACCGCCTTGGTGGAGTCGTCCACGTCCACTAACTCGGCTAGTTCTGCAGGAAGCTGCTCCATTGCTAACCCAACCCTGCAATCGTCGAAGAAGAAGCTGACCTTTCTCAACTTATCACCGTTTCGGAGTGGCAAGAAGGCTGGCCAGAAGAGTACCTTTGAGCAGCAGCGAGCTATCTCCGAGTTGGTTAGCACAGATCACATGTTGCATCTGCAACAATTGCTGCAGGAGCAGCGCCAAGATCAAAGATCGCACACCGTGCCGACCGAGTCCAATTACGTGCTGTTCAATCCTGGTCCAGTGCCCAGTCGACATGTCCAGTACAAGATACGGAAACCACGACCCCTGTCCACTCACAGTGATGCGGACAGTGGTTTCTTGTCGCCGTGCTCGCCTGATGAACTGAGAGCCAATCCGGCCATTTTGGTGCTGCAGCAGTGCGACAGTGTCCAGGGATATTTGGAGGTGAGTTGCGAAAGGCCACTTATTATTATAGCAAAAAATAATGTTAGGGTTTGGGTATACTTTTTAGGCTTATTCCCAGGATATTAAAACTAACATTTATACATTCCGCAAATCCTCATATCCTGATGCAAATCCCATCATTATACTTTGGAAACCACCCACAAGAGTCCGCATAAGCTTATCTATATATACCATTTCCCATATCGTAAGCCGGGCTCTTTCCGGTGTCGTACTTGTCGCCATTTGCCGGCTCACTTATCTTAACGAGCGCGCAACTTAACAAGTCTTATTATGCATCTTGAAATACCCCAGGGGAGGTGTTTCGCTGTCCTCAGCCCTGGGTCGAAAACCACCCGCCTTCGCATCGAACAAATGCCAACCCCTCGGCCGATTCGTTTGGTATATAGTAAATTATCAAAAAGCACCCACGAAAATGCAGTGCAAGGCAGTGCATTCGAACGATTCTCGGGCATCCTGGGGGTTGAGGGTTTTTCCCGAGTTCTCTCTTTGGTTCCGCTGGATTGCCATTTCCCTTTGCCTCGTGCTGGGTCCTGGCTCTAGCCTGTGTTTCTTGCCGCCTCTGGGGAGCAATCAATCGTCGCGTATTCGCTGCTCGCTTCATTAGTTTTTCCACCGCCGAACATTAGTTTGATTGTCTTGGCAAGTGAGGAACAGAACAGGTTGAAGGAAAAGCAAGGGAGAGCAGGAAAAACAACTCCCACACCCACACTCGTACACCTGCTGTGCTTGCATCTTAGCGACTTTTAATGGAATTGAATTAAAACTGTTGCCATGGTGTTGAGTTCTCCGAAGTGTGATGGGAATGTACAGCATGCGGCACATCCCCCATGGAGCCACATATAGTAAGCTAGCTAGACCCCTTCCAGTGCTCTTTGCCGCAGGCATTTTCTATCATTTCCAAATTGAAATGCGCGCTGTAAATTTTTGCTTTGAGGCAAGCTTCCAAAAAAGCAAGAAGCAACAGCACAGCACGGAGTACGAAGTTGAGAGCTCGAAGCACGGAGCCTTGCCATCGCATTTCCTCTTCGGGCAATTTTTTGCTGTCCGGACCATCTAATGAAACGACGGCAGGGCATCAAGTGAAGCACACTTTTTGGCTCATTCGAGTGGCCTGCAAAGTGTCAAGTGCATTGCTTTTCATATCCTTGTGGGCGGGCGGTGGTGGTGGTTGGATGGATAGATGGCCGGGCAAATGAAGGCAGGAAAACAGGGAGTTGGGCGAGGCCCGCAGCAAATGGGATGTAAATTGATATACGCTTGGGGGCTTCAGCAGCAGCATCCAGAGGGTGGGCTACTCAAAGGTAAATGCTGTCATATCCCAGTTAGAAGTAGTTTCAAATAGGAAATTATTTTTATTAAAGGGAGTTATGAAAATATAGTAATTTTGGAAATAGATAGAAAGATACAAACAGGCTAGACTCTCTTAATTTTTTAATATTTTGTAACAAAATCTAAGTCAAAATACAAACAGCTGTAGTTTGAAAACTTAACTTTTGTAATTGTCTCCACAATTTAGCTCTACATTTTTCCACTTCACTTGTTTCCACCCCATGGATTTTGTCACTCGTACGAACATCAAGTCCAGCTATATGGTAGCTCCATTCGGAACGCTCCGAACTTTCCATCAAAGTCAAAGCAAACAAAAACATTTTTGGAATTTATGCAAACGGCGGCTGGCGCTTGCATAACCATAAATTGTGGTCCTTCCTCCCGCTGGGAATGGCCGGCAGTTTTTGGCCTAGGTCTATGTCGGCTACCACCACCCATTCCAGAAACTTTGGACTTCCCCTGTTCATTTACCCCCCCGAAACCTTAAGCGAAAAGTCTCAATTGCAAATTGCAAACAGCACAGAGGCATGCAATTTTGCCTTCCAAAACAAACCAGAGTCCTGCTCTGCCCCTGCACACCCTCTCGTTTTCCTGGGGTTTTCCCTGGACTTTTCCCGGGAACTTGTCGCGAGGCGCTAAGCTGTCAACTGTCAGGCATCGCTGCGAGAGGATGCTACTGCACCCAAAAACACTTCTTCCTCTTTCCCACTCTCCAGGGGGTGGTTTTCAAAGGGGCAAGGCAACCTTTTTGGGGGTGAACTTGTGCCAGTCGCGTGTTGTGCGGCTACTTTGTGGACCCACACACAACCTGCCACTCCCCGGACGTCTCTGATTAGTCCAATAAGTTGTAAAAAGTGTCGCTGCTGCTGCTGCATTCCCTTGGTGATTATCAGATGTACTGAGGGGTTGGGATTTCATTTCGATAACCTTTTGATTTATGACCGGCAATAAATGTTCAATGCACTTTATAATTATGTTGGGCCCACAGCGGCAAATGAAGGGAAAATGTCCTAGCCATATGTGCGAAAATGTACAAAATTACGAATGAGATTTTTACTTTTTTTTTTTGCGGAAAAAATTTTATGTGCCATTTGCAGACTTGTGAAGTGGAGTGTAATTTGTAGTATAGACCCTTGAAGCTTAATTTTAATGTTTCATTATTACGCACAAAGGGAATAAAAATAAAATTGGAAAAGTCTAATAATGAGTACTTACCATTACTAACTATATAAAAAAGTTGAGTGTAAATAAATGGAAAATTAAGTAAACACAATAACCGGGCATGCAATATTTTTATTTCCCATTGAATTTAAAAGATCCATTAGCAAATTGCGTTCATCACTAAATTAAAAATTCAACGTAACGATGACATCGGTGCATGTATAATTTATAAAGTATTCAATATTATTTGCAGGATCTACGATTGTAAAATTAATAGTAATTAAGCATGCAAGGATGTCCACAATAAGCTAGTCCCACTGTCAATATTGTAAACCCTTCTTCAACCTTCATTTCATCGTGAAAATTCCCCCATAAAGGAGGTGCAGATTAAGCTGCAATTTATAGAGAAAATATTTTTTCATTCATAATTATATTGGCGAAGAGAAATGGTAATTTTAATTTTTCTGCAATAATTTTATTGCCAGTCGTCCGTCCAGTCGCCCTGCCATCTGGTCGCAAAGAGTGCCATTTTAATGGACGTTCGCGTTATTAATGCCGGAGTTGCTGCACATATGATGGCGACAGGCTGGACAAGGACAACGACTTCCTCTTTCTTCCATTTTCCGGCCATTTTCTCGGACTGCGTAGTCCTGCTGCTTAAATGCACATTTCATATTTTTCCGGCGCACTTAAAGTTTTCAATTTTCCGCTCTATGTGCCACTGGGACTCTGGGAGTGTCCTCCTTGAATCCATTTTATTTACATGGACGGAGGCTCCGTTGACGTCACTTAGTGGGCGCATGCGGGACATTAAAGGCAGTCAGCCTGGAAAACTGTCCTCCTCCCACCCCTCTCCCTCGCCCTGTGCTGCAAAATGCAGCCCTGACAGCTAAATGCGTTGCACTTATGCTTAAAACATGTCGGGCCGTCCAGACAGCACTCCAACAGTCGGAGGCGGGATAGCTCCACCAGGAGAGACAGGGCCATTGCAAGGGTATTTCTTGGCTTTCTCTCATTTTAAATGATAGTTGAAGTAATGGACCGATGGAAAATAAAACAGGATTAGGTTCCCAGGAGGCTTACTTTCTGTGAGAAATTTTAACGCCAAATCTAGCACTAACTATAATATACCTGTGCTTGTAAAGTTAGTAGTATTTAAATTCAATAATGTGATTTTTTATATAAATATTAAAAAAGGAAACTATAGTGTATATTATCCTACTACTTCTGATTGTAGAGGGTATCCAAAACATTACATTTCCCTAGGGAATACAAACGCAAGTCACAAAGTTTCGAATTTAAATTTCCACTTTTTAGAAAGCTAGTTATTTACATTCCCTTGACCGCTTGCCTGTCAAGTCAAAATGGAAACTACTATGCATTATTTAACAATAATCGTGACAGATTTATAATGTCTTCAGTTCCTGTTTGCTCTGCCCATTCTATTCCTATTGAGAGAATGCATCAGACCAGCAACAACGTTGGAAATGCAAAAGTTTTTCCCGTTTTTCGCTTATGGCATAATCGGTAGAGCGGAGTTAGGAAACTTCTCCGGGCTTCGTGTGCCGGCTGTTCTTTTTTTTTCCTCGGGAAGCTGTGAAAAATTATAGCCATAATTTTTGGCCAGTAACCAGGCTGTGCAGGCCTCCACGGTGGCTTGCACTCAGCACTGTGTTCTCTGGGAGCTCCCAGTCCACTTTTCGGCGCTTAATGCATATTTAAAACTGCTTTGCTGGATAGTTTCCAGGGGGTAACTGAAATTGTGCATTTTTGGCTTATTGAGAAATTTATTTATTAAATTCTACTTGAAGCCATGGGCTGCCAGTGTTTGTGCAACTAATTAAAAAGTTCTCGTTTTTGCCCTTGGCCTCCTCACATAAACCTCGTCCATGGTCTTCGAAACTATGCAATTAATTTAGTCAGCTAGTCAATGCAGCCAAGTGTGCGAAGCATATAAAATAATTGCATTGTTTTTGCCATTTCTTGGGCAAACAAAAATCAGATTTTCTCTACGCAATTATTTACATTTCTTTTGGCCCAAGATGCATTCCATTTCATTCATTTTTCTCCCTCCATCATCTCAGCTTTGTGCATTTGAAAGGCACAAAAACATGGCAAATAAATCTGTTTAAAATGCGGGAGAAGTCTGCTGCAGGAGAGACTCCATTCTTGTCTGCTTTTTAACCAGAGAAGAGGAGCTCAAGAATCAGAGATAAAGTTACCTCAGTAAAAAGAGACTTTAGTGACACACTTTACTTAAATTGTAGATGGAACTGTCAAGCACATTTCTAGAATACTCTAAAGCTTTATTATACAAGTAATCATAAGGTTTTAAGTTATTCAAAACAATAGAAATTAAAAAAAGAAAGTAAATATAATAAAAACAAAAAGTTCAAAAATAATATCATATAAAACATTCAGAATCGCCAAAAGCGCCTCAAAAGTTAGTGCAATAACTATGGTTGAATAATTTCTTGAAGGTAAACAGTACAGAAAATTCCTTACCATAAATATATAAAATAAGTGCACAGAGAGAGATGACTTCAATCGCTCACATTCATAAGCTGCTCTGAGTTTCTTGCACAACTGATTTATTTTGAAGATGACTTTTTGCCAGTAAGTGGTTTTCTTTTTGTGCAAATACTAATAGCATTAAATATTTATCATAGAGCGCTGTCAAGAATCTCAGAAAGGGATTTGTTGCTAATTCGGAAAGAAAACTCAGAAAACTGGCAATATGAATGTCCACAGACGTAACTTGGTGATAAGAGTTATAACAAGCAAACAACAAGACAGGCCAAGGGTTGGCCAGGTGGATTAGTCAAAGGTGAAGGAGTGGGGACATTGAAATTTATGATGTGCACCCAAAATGTAGCACACACAGGCGACATATCACCAAACTGGGGAGTCATCAATAAAGATTTTTTCGTTGGCTCCTTGTGTTGTTTTTGTGCTACTTTGGGGGCTGTGACATAAATGCCATAAAACTAATGCTCAGTGCAGAATTATTATATAAGATGCGAGCTATTGACGAAGTTCAAATACCCTAGAAAAAATATTTATAATAGATATAGAAAATGAATATATATATTATTTATGTAGAAGTAAAGCTAAAGCCTTATGTTGCTCTTCTTAAATTTTATATTAATTTTAATATAACATTTTTTAAAACAAGAAATCTTCAGCTTAAAGGTCGTTCCTTAATCAATATACCCATTCTTTTTTGCAAGGGTTCCCATACGACAACATTTGGGGACCCTTTGTGAGAAATTAATAACCTGGTTTACTGTTTTTTTCCCTCTGTTTTTGTTTTGCTGATCCTGTCCTTTTGTTCCGCCATGGTTTGGGGTGCTGGCCCGGGACTGGGGAGGATTTATTTGCCGGAAATAAATATTAGCCGCAGTCAAACACACTTAAGCCTTCGCAGGCGACATCGCCGAGTCCTCGGTGCCATTTATAGTTTTACACAGGCTTAGAACTTGCTTTACACGCACGTATAGCTCGAAGGACCTCCATGATATATGGTATCATGGCTTGTGTGTGTGTGTGTGTGTGTGAATTCGCCAGTGTGCGCTGATTCCCATAATTGATTTTGTATTGGCCTTCGATACGGGGATGTTGGCCAGCGCTGGACCCAAGCAAACTGCATATTGAATTTCAAAGAGTTTTCCCAGAGCAAGGAAAAAATGTCCTCCCATCAATCACGCCCAAAGGAAAGGAAACAGGACGAGGCTTCTGAAATAAATTCCCAGCTAAATTTACGCTCATTGGCTTTCGGGAAACGACTTAAAAAGTAAAATGTGCTTCTGTCATAATCGAATTGAACTAAATTCATTTAAAAAAACGTAGACGGGAGGAAATTCCAAATGGGAAAAGCAACCCTCTTGATTGTGTTGTTTCTACCTGTAATAGACCTGCCTTGAAATATTATTCCTAGAACATTTGTGCTAGTCTAAGCTCAAAAGTGATGCTGGGTCTGAAGAGGGTTGATTTTACTTAACTGAATGTTGTTTTTACGTAGCTATAGCTACAAATTACCTAATACTTAAACACAATAAAAGAAATAACTAAAAATTACTTACATAAATTTATAGAAAGCTATAAGCACTGCATGTTAATGAAGTTTTATTGTTCATAAGGGTACTACTACATTGTAGTACAAGCATTTTATTGTTATAAATGGGTATAAATCATAATTACATTTTGAAAATAAATCCTTTATTAAGGTTTTCTATCAGATCTCATATCTTTCGATTAAAATCAAACTGCAATCCATCATTAGATCAGCGAGACAGTGACTTTTGAAGCAACCCCTGTGTTTGTAACCACCAAAAAACCAAACACAAAATAATGGGGACGAAACAACAAAGGGCAATCTGCAGAAATAGAGTTTGAGCATCACAGACGGGCGGAAAAACAGAAGCCTTACCTAAGGCAGGAAAATGTTGCACAGGTTGCCATTGCCGTTGCCGTTGCCCCTGCCAACAGAGAATCATACGGACATATCAACGATGTCTGCTGCAGTTACCCTGAGCTTATCCCACCCGTCTTCCGGGGCTTATGGAGTGTTGAATCATTTGTTTTTATGTACAGGGAACTCATCCCTCCCCAGGCCGGAGTCCAGACTGGCATCTTCTGCTGGGAACTGTAAACTATGCGGGGTTGTGGGTGAAAAGGAAAAGGTCGCCCAACGTTCCGTACCGATTTTATGCCTCACAACTTGATGTGGAAAGTATAACAAATATTTATGCTCTGAGCTGTGTTATTAGATTTTAATTTCTTGCACCCATGCAAAACCGTGCCCACCCTTGTAGGACAGATCCCAAAGCTCTAAGGGTAAGGGGAGCGGATGTTTCTGGCTTGTATTTGCATTTGATGTGGGTGTGCGGATTGCTCAATCCCCCTGACACTCGACTCTACCGAATTTCCCGCCAGCCAGTATTGTTGTGAGGTGTCATGGCCAGTAATTGAGTTTGAGTTTCCCAGCTTTTCGCTTTGTGCTCATTTTGGCATTTGCTGATGCAACTTGCAAATATTTGCCTAACTGCCTTCGTTAAACAACATTTTTTCACTTAACAATTCGCTCTGTACTGCGAATTTCTCTGGCTGTACGTGATGAAAGTGTGAAAAGGGGTGGGAATAGGAGAAACGAAGGTTTTCCACACCGCCCCCGGGGGTTGTTATCCGGCAAAATGACGTTTACCAAATTACATTATTAGAAATTGATGGTTCAGTTTTTAGGGCGGCGAAGGGCAGAAGATGGGTTTCGTCAGCACTTTCCAAACATTCACCGCGAAAGTTTAACCACCCAGGAAATGGCTTGGCGCTAAAAAACGTCAGCTGCACTCCGGGGGAAGCGCCACGAGTAATGAGCAGGGTCATTTCTAGCACCTCCACGGAACTGAAGTCAACTGACACTGGCAGGGCAAGAATTTTTAATAATATCCCAAAACCAACCGCATTTCAACTCGGTTGAGCGCTTCGGTTTTTCAGCTTGGCCGGACGGACACTGTGCCAGGTAGTGGCCCGTTTCTTTCGTAGGGAAATTCAAGTTTTCAGTTCTGTTGGTGCTTATTTTTATTTTTGTTAATTTTTATAGCTAGCCCTCTTAGTTTCTTAACTTGTAAAAATCTTTCAATCCGGTTCGAAGTACCAAAAGAAGTCCAATAAAAATGAATTTAAAATGTTTAAATTTCTGTAAAATCAAATTTATTATATTCTCCCTATAAGCTTTACTACTGCTTCGCTTGAAATCAATACAATTCTTCTCACTGTACTCAATTCCCCTCAATTCTTTTTAAACCAAGCGCAAGGCACAAGTCTTTAAATCAGTTTTGGCCAGAATATTTTGGTTCTGGAATACCGGGCAAGGTATTAAACATTTTTTGCTGGCTTTCCTTGGTATAAATGTCGCTGCATTTGGCATAGATTTGCATGGCAATGAGGAGCAAAGGCTGGGCGGGGTGCCATGGATATATCTGAGTGGTCCTATCGACTGGCGACATATTGCAAAAACGGACTGCGGCATTTGGCATCCGTTCGGGTTCCGGTGTCCGTTTGGGTCTCCCTGTTACCTTTTTTTTGTGTGGATAGTGGCAATAAAAATGAACGTTCGAAGTGCAGCGCCAGGAAGTTGAACTATCTGCATCCAGTAGAGTTGTGTCTGTACGATAAGCCGGGATGGGGGATGTTTTGTATACCCCACCCAGAGACGCAGGTGACACTGCACCGCTTCAGTCGGTTGTGCCGAGTTAATTGTTTGCTTTTTGCCCATTTATCTAGCGGGGACAGGCAGAGTGACGGAGAGATTTGGAACTGCCTGCCACTTGCACACTATTAATCAACTAGATTGGGCTTTCCTCAAATTCCCGGCGGATGCGGCTGGCTTGTTTATAATTAATGTGACGTGTGTTTGCGCCTGCTTTATGCAAATTCCCCAGACGATGCTACTCGTCCTCCTTGCTCCTGCTAATGAAACGTCACGTCGTCGAGTTTTGATGGGTCCTTGGCTTTTCTTTCATGGCGGAACGGCCAATCTAACTTGCAGCCCAACTCAATAAACACTTCCAAGGCAAAATTGCAAAGTGCAGCGATAAAGTTTTTCATTAATCTCTTACCCCCAGCGAATTTGAAGTTTAATCTCCGCCATCTCAGCCCCACGTCACTTACACTCGATCCGCCACAATTAAATTGAATTAGGTTGGGGTTACTCTCCAATCAAAAGAAAGGGCCACCTGAGTTCCACCGGGCTCTGCAGCAATGCCCGAGGAGTTTGCGCTTGTCAAATTGATATTTGATTCATGACCAGCGCATTTGTCAAGTCATTCATCTTTCTCCGGGCGGAGCTCAAGTTTTTCCTCCCCAGCTCACTGGGCACCCACACAGACTTTTTACTTCTTCAATTTTCCTGTGTGATGAATGGACAGTGTTAACGGCTGAGGCAGCCATTAAGCTCGTCTTGGTCGTGATTTCTTTCTTTTCGTGTGGGTATTATTTTATAGTGAAGTTGAGGAAAGGTTTTGTAAAGAGAATATTAGTGTTATTATTGGAAAAAATATTTATTTTTTATCATTTATCATTTAAAGAATTTTATTTTTTATCCTAAGTAGTCCTATAATCTTTTTGTACCAATTTCCTACCCAGTTTTTGAAATGACTTCATTATCAAACCATAATATTGCCATATCTCAGAGTATCTTTCGATGTTTCACTGCATTTCATTGTTTATTTCTTGTTGATTTCACTTAAGCGCTGACCACAAGCCCCCGAACATATTAGGCCGGGTCCAGAAAAGCCCCTTTGGGCCGTCGGATGTGCCTCCTCATCATCATCATCAGCAGCGAGTCCTGTGTCCCTCGGCTCCTGTGACGATTCCGTGTTTGGTAACACGCGCACGTAATAAAAGCGGCATGAATTCAGAAGAAAGCAGAGGGAAAGAATGAAAGTTTTTTGTATGTACGGGTTTACATTTCATTCCTGCACGATTTGTCAAGTCAGCGGAAATCGTGCAGGCCTATCAGCGTGGCACCAAATTGAAAAATTACTTTGCGTGCGGACGAACTTATGAAAAAGTCATAAAAATATTCTCCAACGTTTGCCTTGATTTGTGGTCGAGCTAAACGCAAACGTACCTAGGCAACAGTTATAACTTGGCCAACTAGCCGCAGGTGCCAAACGAAACGAATCCCTAAATCCCTTAGTGAACGAGGCTCCTTTTGGCAGGGAGTGGGTGGTGACGAGGTGGACTCCTGGTAAATTGTAGTGCAAACATTTTCGTTATTTTCCGCACTGGCACTTGAAATTGTTTGGGGTTAATTAAGGACGTTTACGGTGCCAATGCAAATAGTCATGGTTCCGCTACTCCTCTTTTCACTCCTCCCCAAAAAAAGTGTCAGGTGGGGGAATTTCAAATGAACTTGTTTCACTCCTGATGGGGGAGAGTATAGAGTGGGTTTTATTTACTCTGATAAGAGCAACAGGGGCAGGGAATTTGTGTCGCCAGCGGATAATAATCGGAGGTATTTTGTGTTTATTTATTTTATTTTAATATATGAACTTTAACTTTTATAATGATACAAAAAGTTTGTTTTCTATTTGAAATACATATTTATACTACTCTTAAATTATAGAATTTATTATTTGAACTTTAGACTGAATTATTATTAATTTCCTTTTCAGATGGGCTTATGGAAAGTTACTCTTTTGATCGTTGGCCTGTTTTAGTTTCAGTTTTCAACTTTTAAAAGAGCGTGATATTCTCTTAAAATAATCTTAAATATTTCTTCTTTAGACTAAATTATTATTGATTTGCTTTTCTGCTGAGCTTATGGAAAAGTAATCTATTATTCTTGGGTCTGTTTCAACTTTAAGATTTCAGCATTGTCTAATGTTAAGAGATACCTCTTATATATGGATATTTTTATTAACTTCCCTGAAATATTCCCCAAGTGCTCTGCATGAATATTGTCGCTGTCATGGTATTCTGGTGCGTGTTAAAAAATAATTTCCCTAGGTAATTTGACAGCACGCGTGGGCAGTGTCCTCGCCCTCGAGCTCTCCATCCCCTTGGTTGTTTGTTGTTTCGGCTAATAGCAGACAAAGTTTGAGTTTTGCCAAAGTTTTGACAAAACTTTCCTTCGCTAGATTGTTATGTTTTTCGGGGAAACTTTTCTGTGTTGTTTTTTTTTTTGGCAGAGCTTGTTTTGATTTCATTGTTTATTTATTTAAATGCGAACGTTCGTCTTGTGTTGATTTAATTGGGCCAAATGTGTTCTTGGGCCATCAAAGTAATTGACGAGATGGGCGAGGAATGGGTCCCAGTTTAGTTAATTATTAACTTTGCCTCTCGGCTTGACGCAAAAAGCGGCTTATAAAACTGAATAAACATGCCGCCCCAAAGTATGCAGCGACAAAATTTATGGCTATTGAAGGTTTGTCCTGCTGCGTATTAATTTTACATTATGTGGCAGACAAAAAAAATATACATTGTATCGCTTAAATTGTTTGTACAACTCCTGAAATGTTTTTCCCCGAATTTCCGACCCCACCAGCCGGACTCGGCCGGCAGACTTAAGCCCAGGAACGTGACCTGATCGGGCGGCACATTGTTTGCTTAACTGTTGTTATTATTCCCTTTCAATATTTGCCGATGTGTGTGTGGGCGGATGGGTGGCAAGCTCTGCGAAATTGGGTCCGTCCGTATACCTATGTATGTGTTTGTTTCCGGGGGCGAGCCCGGTTCTGCCTACGGTCTTCCGTCCTTCGCAAAACAAATGGCACAACAGCTACAGGGGAAAAATTGAAAAGTTCGTTAAGCCGGGCCAACTGGTTGGAATATTTCTATTTTCGGCGAAAACCCGACTCTCGACTCTGCGCCTATTTGTGTAAACAAGTGAGAGTGATTTATGCATAACAGAGACCGCCTTCCCACATCCGCTCAACCTATCAGGGAAATGTCTCCCCGGCTCAAATGCTGCTTCAAAGCTCCAACTTCACGTCCTTGTTGACTCAGCCGAATGATTGTTTTGGAGTGTCTGGATTTGTGTCCTTTTTGGGCATAAGCATTATACAAATATATGGGGAAAATGCTTTTCGCGTCAGATTGGCAGGGGTTTAATGGATCTTTTCGAAAATGAGAATTTTCGGAAGACTTTTAAGATAGACCTTGGCAAATATCACTTAAATAATACAATACATAATTACTTAAAAAGCATAGATGATCTCTTCTAATATTTTACAAAGTCTAAAATGTATGAAATAAGCATACATTTAATCCTGAGAATAAGCTACAATGTGTGCCCACATAAAGAGAAGTTATTAGCCAGCTAAAGACCTTAACGACCGTGTCACAAAGCCACTCCAGACACAAAGCCACTCAAGCAAATACCATATCAAAGGCCAATAAGTGCTCATTTAAAGCCAAACCACATCACATACTCAAAATGGCACTCGAGCTCATACCCACGTGTGGGGTTCCCCCAATATTCAGGACCGTTGTAACGTAATCAAGTATCCACTCTGTGGACCTTGGAGCTGGACAAACAGAATTACGTTGGCCAAAGCCCAACGTAGCTCCACAAATTAATTTAATGCCGGCACAAAAAAAAAAAAGAATCTAACAAAAAGGGAAAGCCGAAAAGGGGCGGTGGAAAAAGAGTCGCCAGAGTCGGGAAACATTATAATAAAATTAATCTCCATTTGTTTGATGGGGTGGACGGCCCAGTCTGGCTTGCGCCCCGCTTTATTAGCATCCAGCGAGCTACTGGAGCCAAAAAGTGGCAATTATTCATTTTATGAGCTCTTTGCTGAGAGTGGGGCTGGCTGGAAAAGCATGTGAACCATAAAAATTAAAAATTAGCCCCTGGCAGCTCTAAGGGGATTATGTAACACTCATTTGATGGAGCCAACAAGGAGAGAATTGGCTTTGCACTTATACAACAAGAAGTAAAGTCAGGGAAACTATTTAATTGTGGAGTATTAGAGTTAGTACATCATTTTAGACATAGTTTGGAAAATCTATAAATTAAGAAAAAGCTACAAAATATTTAATAAAATTTTGTATATGCTTGTGTTTAATAATAATGAAAAACATTTAAATTCAATTTTTCCCAGTGTAAAACAAGGGAATCCTGTGAAGCAGTCACCCTTTCACCAACGTTAAAGTCAAGAAAATGAATATTTATGCGACACTCGGGGGAGTCCCCCACTTCAAGCCATTGTTATGTGGCAAGCACATGTCAAAATTTTTACGGCTCAAAAAGGAAAGCGGCTGCTGGCCAAAAACAGGCGCCATACGAGGCCTTCGAAGCTCCGTGTTAGGTGACTGAAATTTTAATGGGTTTTGTCTTGGCCCGGGTCCACTCTCGCCCTGAGTATATTCAAAAATTAAATCCAATTATCAGTATAAAGACACTCTCGTTTGCTCCAGGGATTTGCCAACTCATATGCAAGCCAGGGTGTGGCCATGAGTGAAACCCCAAGCAGGTCTAGGGAGCGTAATGCAACAAAGTTTCATTTTAATGAAAAACTTTTGTTTGGGCCACACTCTCCTTTGAGTGAAAGATTCGCACAATCTGTTTCCCCCCCATGGCTGCAGTTCATTAAACGTGCCAGCAAAACTGAACTTTAAAGGTTATTTCCGCTGGGTTTCTAACTAGAATTGGAAAGGTTTCCTGCGTCGAGATCCGAACAGGAACTTGAAAGGTTACATGGTTCAGTTTGCCAAATTTGAGTTTGAAACTTTTGGGTCTTTGGGTCTTGTGTAAGCATTTAAAAGGTTAATTTGCTTGGGCATTTATCTAGGAGTGTACGTGATGGGCTATGGAGAGCTTAGAAGATCTAATTGTTTCCTCGTTAGATTTAAGGAACCATACCAAGATAGTGTAGGAAATTAGTTATTAAGGTAACCTTTTCTCAAAAAAATTCTCTAGTTTTCCTCAACTGACTTGCTGTTGTCCACTTTCAAGAGTTAAACCCGACAAGGATATCTTTAAGGTGGCAAACAGCTGCGGGATTTGGACTAAGCCTGAAATTTGGAGAGCCTAAAAGCCCGAAGGGAGGATTTGTAATTTGTCTGCTCGTTGAAATACCTTGGGAATAAACAAAATCCTTTAGTTGTTGCTGCCTGACCCCAGTAAAAAATATTAGCATAAGTGCCCCGAATTCTAAGCCGTCCTGGGATATTTAGGCAGGATACGAATTCTGGAAATGTAAATAAAATCAACTATGGGTGCCCAGCAACGGAAACAGTAAAAAGGACAACAATGGCGAGACAACGGGAAGGGAAACAGCAATAAGGTGCAGGCCGAGAGCAGGAATATCATTCTGAAACGCTTGACAGCCACTTACACATGTCAAATGCAACAACACCAAACTGGGTAAGACGAAGCTAAAAAAAAAGGAAAAATCAAAATACAAAGAAAAAGGATAACGAGTAAAACGGATATTAGAGCATTAGACAGGAAGCTGGTTGACATGGCTGGCTCTGGCTCCGTGTTCTCCCATTCCACTTTCAAAATGGTTGCCATCTGGTCAATGGGCAGGGAGTATTTGCTTCTTTTTTTTTTTTGGCAGACCAAAGGAATTTTTGTGGCATTAACTACACTTGAAGCGTAAAATGAAGCCACGAATCTCATGGCAAATGCAAGGAATTTCTTAATATTTACCAGACAAAAGAACTTGGCGCCAGGCTGGAAGGAGGTCTAGATATAAAAGGAATTTTAAGTATTTTAAATGCTGGCCTAAAGCACTGGTAACCTAATATACCTCCCTGGGAGTCTCTGTTGCCACTAATTAGCCTAATGAAGGCACATTTGCATATTTAAAAGAACTTTAATTTGCTTTCCTCATTATCATTCTAATTTGCTTTTTGATTTATTTTTCGTTTCAGGTAAGCCGATTTTGCGAGTTCGTTTGTGTTCACTCGATGCTGTCGATTTTGTCGATGCTACATAATAAGGTGTAAGTGGATTATAAACGTATTAAAAGTCTCTGGAGTGAAAGAAGACAGTAATTATAATAATCGTGTCCCTTTATATGGCTGAAATATGAATGAAAGTCTCTGTAAGTTAAAAGAAAATTAATAAGCTATGCTAATAATGTACCTGATTGAAGTTTTATATTAATCGATTATTAAATTATGTAGTATAAAGTTCAGCAGGATTGCAGATGAATGTGTTCATCGTTAACCTGTGTCCTGTCTGCCCGTTAATAATCTCAATTTCATAACTTGCATCGAAATCCCCAACAAGCCGCTTTCATCGCTCTCTCCATGCACTGCACATTACGGGCTCATTAAGCTCCACTGACGCTCTCATTAAATTTATACACATTTAATTGACTTTATGACCAGTCACGGCCACGGAAGCTTTCCGTAGAGGCGCCTGTGGCCCGTAGGATGCCATCCAGCCCTAGTTAGCGCATCGTAAAAAACCGGCAAATACTCCTTCCCATAAACACGGGCGTATATATACCCACGTATACCTCAGTATGTGTATATAGGACTTGCATATAGTTCACATGCTCACGCATAAAGGCTTAAATAATAAAGCCGCCCGCCGCAGACGCGTGCTTCACGCTCATAATTATGTGACATCCGACGAGTTGCCGCATAAAGGTTTTTTAAAAAAATACTAAGAGTCGAAGAAAAATAAGTAAACCATAGTTTATGTGCGAAATGATTCGACTAAGAGGTACTGGGTGCTGGTGAAGATAATTAAATACTTTTAATTATTTTAAAAATATTTTAGTAATGGTAGATAGCTCTTAAAACGGAAAATATATAAATTATGTATTGGAGGTGTTCATTGACTTAAAGCTCAATCGCTTGTTCACCTGATCTTATTGTCATTTTATCATTTAAACTGTCACAAGCCACTAAGTATGAAAACTTAGTGAAAAAGTAAACAAGAGGTCTCGTTTTACACTATTACAGGGTAGCACAGACCTGTACACCAAAAACTGTCAACACTTTGGGTCCGGGTCTGGCAACAATGTTGCCAAGCAACATGCAAATGTGGCATTGTCCGTAAAGTTAAGAGGAGGAAATCGAGAGATGAGGGCCCAGGGCATGGCTTTTACTTGTTCTTGCCCTCCTTCTTTATGTTTTATTGATGTTCTTGGAATGGTTTAATATGCTGTAATACAGTGTGATTTGTGTTTTATTTGTAATTTACGATGCCCGTCCAAAGGGTGAGTAGTTCTTAAAGAGGTCTTAAATAGCCTTTTGCAATGGCCCTTTTCGAAAAACGGATTTGTGGTTGACACAATATTTGGAAAATACAAGTATTTCACTATTTTATGGTAAAATTAATCATTACCCTGTGTCACAACTTTAACCCTTTCGTTTCGTTTCATGAAAAATTATGAAATTATAACCACTCCTAATGACCGACCATACATTATGGCACAGGGAAACTCAGCTGGCGGAAAATGCTACCCCAAGTCAGTTTATTTTTTCCGCTTTCTTTCCTTCCGCATGTGATCAGTCAAAACTTGCTCCAGCCTCTCGTACATTCAGTTTTTGTTTGAGGCTCTCGCACGCGCTGTCGCTCTAATAACGAAGGCGAAGTCTCCAGTCGCCGGGGTGTTGCAATTAATTATGAGGCACGTTGACAGTTTTTTTTTTCTTCTTCTGTTTTTTCTTTCGGAGCTCCTCGCAACTTGTCGCTATTTTATAATTTATTTTTAGCAGAGAGTTTCCCTATTTGACTTCGGCATTTGGCGGCGTTGAACTTGACGCAATTTATTTTGTCAAAGAGGCACAGACACGCCTAGTTGGGAGTGTGGCGCACATGATGCCCCGCTGCTACAGCCGCTTCTGTTGTTGTTTCTATAAATATATATATATGGCAAAATGAACCTGCACTTTATCTGCCACTGGGGAATACCCAGTCATTGACTCAGAAACATAAATCTTCAGAGAGAGAGAAATATTTTTAAGATGAACTCACAAAGTTCACATCATTGGCTTCTTGAAGGATAAACTTTTATCTTAGTTGAAAGAATTGCAACTGGATGTTTCAGGATGTAGTTAAAAATCTGCATTTCACATATTTGTTAGAAAAATATTTAAAAATTCTACAGAATTACAAAGTTATGACGATCAAAAATCCATAGAGGCTTCCAATAGCTTTTCAGACCTTGAACTTTATAATTTGGTTTTCAAAACTATTTTCTCCACTCCCAAGTTTGTTGACTTTCCCCTCGAGGCTCGGGGCATGTTCTTCTTATTGGATGAACTCAGCTGTGAAGTGCCTCTTGTCAGCGTCCTATAAATAACCACAATTTTGATACCCCGAATGCGTTATGCCGCGCCTTTTGTTTGCTTTCGTGTTAATTAACATGAGTAGTTTACTTAATTAGGCATAAACTCTTTGACTTTTCGCTTTGTTTATGTCTGGAGTGGAGAAGTGGTTCTTATATATATATATAAACTTATATTCGATGATTCTTACAAATTTGTAAGGTCGATAGGTGGTGCAGTTTTCACGCCACATTAACTGCAATTAGTCTTCATCAGTGCCAACGTCAGCAGTCAGCCCTAATTCGTTGTATTGACTTTGCTGGAATCAGAAAGAAATTTGCAAAACAACTAACAAGCTGGAGGGGCATCCCCTTCCTGGTGAGTGGAACCAGCCACTTGGAGGGCCACTTAGTTGCCATGTTGTTCTGGCCCCATCCCGCCATTCCAAGTCCTTGCTCCATGTTGTGGTTCAATGTCGTGTGCTCCTCCATCCTAGACGTCCCGTTGCGGCTCCCGGATCCCTGTCAACTGGCAGAAATTGTTGGTAAAAATAGCGTGTGGCACTGGCATAAAGAGAGAGTGGACAAGCTGCATATATTTAGATATTGTTGATGCATTGTCTGGGTCCGTGGCGTGGCAGGGAGGGGACTAGGGGCTAGCTCTTCGCCTAACAATTGCTTTTGATGTAGACGAAGTGCTGTCACGAGTGGCTTCCCATTAAACGGGTCGCATCGATAAAGTTCAGTTTGGGTTCACCGGAAGTGGTCTGTGTCCAATGGTGGCTTCAAATCCTTTGTAAATACATTGTTGGTTGTATCCATGTGGTTTTTAACGTTTCCTCTTCTAAAGGTTTAGCTTGAGAGATTAATTGAATTTCCTTTTTGATACAGGCACCTAGATGATAGAGTAAATAGCATAATTTTGAATTAAATATAGACTTTATATTTCAAATAGATTAATTTATGGATTTTGGCTTCACTGTGGCACTCAAATATATAAATCCTTTCGTGATTTCTTAGCAACTCGCTGATGTTTGATATGCTCGAGCCCCTCTGTTGTGACATGGCATGTTTTGTGGCAGAAAAAGAAAGCAGAAAATGTAAAAGAAAAGCTGTTGCATGACTGGCAGTCACCTGCCTGTAGTTTTCCTGTCCAAGGGTTACGATGCTAATTTTACGCTGGCTTGACAGTTGACTAAACAGAAAATTAAACCGAGAACTAGCTTGGAAAAACTTGTAAAGTGCTTCATCTTCAGAACGTGGCTGGCATCCTCCTCTGACTTTGCATCTTGGCTTTTCTTCTCGACTCGCCCTTTGTCCGCCCTATCAATTTACCGTTCGAAACATCCCCGGAAAGTATGCAGAGGATATACTATCGGCGTCTTTGTTTAACCTTGTTGCAAATGTAAATTAATTTTGACTTGACTTATTTGCTTTTGGCCGCCATCTTCTGCGCTTCGGCCTTCAACCACTGAAACTGAAAACGTTTTATCTTGAGTGATATTGCATTACTCAAGTAGAGAATAAGGGGAGTTTTTCCCGCCTCATGAATATTTTCCCGGCATTGTTTTGTGCGCCTGCATTTGGCGTGTTGGCGCACTTTTTCCTCGTTCGCTTCTGTTCAAATCCAATTGTTATTTTGTAATTTAAATTTGAGATTTTTCAGCAAATGGGTTGAGTAATTGAGTTTACAGATTTTTCGTTTGGCAACGATCGCTTAATCCAAAAGGGAGCCACATTTCCGTTTTACATTCACTTATTTTTGTACATTTCGAATGTTGCAGGCTGATTCGGAAATGTTGCTGGCTAAAAATAGATTTTCCCCAACTGGAAAGAGGGCAAGATGCTCCCAATTTCTCTCTTGGATTCTCAGTTCGTTGCTGATCACGTCGCGTATCGGTCGGAAAAACTTTCGCGTTCTGTTCGCTGCGGTTCGAAATAGAATGGAAAAGCGTGCCCAGCATTTTCCCCCCTTTGCCTGGTTTCTAATGGATTAATTGCCACATCGTTCGCCTTTCGGCTTCGTTTTTTTTTGTTTAAAAAGCGTTCTTGGAAAATAGTGCACCAAATGGTTTAATCAAGTGAAATTTATGTGCTTCGGCAGATGCAGTTCATTAAGTGTAAATAAATAAGTCAGTGAGGGTGGAAAAACTCTTTTCTGACTCCAGTGGCCGTTTATACAATTTGTGTTCGGTTAAATGATAATTCAACCAATAATGATTTAATATTCGGAGAGGCCGAGTGGTTGTTCTTTGTCAAACAATTTAATTGAATTCACACATTAACGGAAAATGGGTGGTAATTGTTGCGGTTAATAATATTAGTAGTTTTCACACTAAGAAAAATATTAACTAGGAAGCAGAACTCTGAAATTTGCTCTCTTTTCTTTCTTTTTTACCTCATTATTTCTCCGTAATTCATTGTTTGGGGAATAATTACATTATAAAAGGGTTTTCTAAAGGGTAAGAGTAAAAGGCCAAAATGTCTAAAACAGCTGAAACCCGAACCCCTTTTAGCTCATTACCAATAAAGCCGTTAGGCAACAGTTTTCTTTTAGCCCATACTCATTAAGCGCGATATCCCTGGGGTTTGGGGTATGCTGTATTCATGTAAAGCATGTTAAGTTTATGTGGGAAATTATTATGATTTATTATGATACATAAGTTAGCAAATAACCTATTCAAAAATGATCATTCTTTTAAGATCCCCTGGTTTCTGTGCTTGTATCCAAGCTTCATTCTTTTGTAAAGGGTATGCTTATAGTCGGGTTACTTACTGAAACGTTTCCACCTTTTCCTTTCCTCCTTTCCTCCTTAGTCCTTCGCCTTTTATTCAATCTTGTACTTTGATTTTTTCCCCAACTCCCTGCAAGCTGCTTTAAATTTGAACGTAAAAACGAGCTGTGAAAGGGAAGTTTTCCCTTTATCATAAGAATTTTCTTTTGCCTGTGGCAAGCTCTGATTGCTTGCCACCCCACAGCTACTTTTTCCCTTGTTGTGCCACCTTTTTGGTGGCTCGTTGCGTATGCGTAATATAAGCTTGGGGCGTATTGAAGGGCTCCTTACTCGGCGCCTTCAGAGTCAATTGCAGGTGACTCATGGCCGTTAACTTGGCCCGAACACGCCATGGTCTTAACAGCTGTTAACACGACGGCCCTGCCATTCGTGTGGCATAATAATAAGCAGTTAAGCCCATTCCTGCCCTCCATTCGCATTTTAGCGGTAATTAAATTAACGCGAGAAACTTTTTCTTTTTGTTTCTTATATTTTGTTTAAAGGAGTCGCCATGTGCTGCGGCATAATTAATTGAAAATATAATTAAAAATGTTTTCTTACTTGGCTGAAAAAAGGAAATGCTGCAAGTTTTGGGTCACAAGCCATTATGAAAATGAATTTTGAGGCTATTTTTAGGAGCCTTCGTATCGATTTCGGGTCAACCCAGGACCAGGGGTGGCTTCAATTGTTCTATAATGGCCTCTGGACGAAGCCGAGAGGGGCTGTCAACCCACTCACGTGTCACTCACACTCTCGAGCCAGCCAAAACCAAACCAATCCAACTCACATCTGTGCCCAATTGCCCGTATGGCCATTGACTTGGCCGCAATGGCCAGCTTTTAGTCCTTCCCTATGTATGTACATATATCCTGCGGTCCAATATGCGGTGATCCCGTTCTCTAGGGCTCCGCCCTTACTTCCTGCCAGTGGTCCACCATCGGTGCTGGCCATTGATATTTTTCTCGGCTTTGTGCAAATTTTATGCAAAATTAAGCGAGCTACTGATGCGTCCCACAATTAGTTTAATGTCTGTATAAAGTGCCTTCTATTGAATGTGTGGTGGAAGAAGCAGGTCAAGCTGGTTAATGGAGGGAAAACTATCAGCCGATTGTTGTTTCATTACTAAATGGGGTTTGGGTCTTGTTAATAGTTTTATTAAAACGTTGACTATTGCGATTTTTAATGAACTAAATGAGTGTTAACTCTCGATTGGGTGCTTGATTTTAATCTACAAAATCGAGGACAGCTGAGGTCGTTTTCCATTACACAAATGCAGCAGGTTTTTTACTAAAGAATCCTTTAGTATCTTATTTTTATATAAATCTAGCGTGTCACAGAAATTAGACTGGATAATTTGTAGCTCCTCTTATATCTTCGTTTTTTTTCTAAATGATATTTTGTAAGCCTCCATTATAACATTTAAAATATTTAAAGTACCTCAAAAAATGTGTACAAATTGATTTGAATCGATATTTCTGTTTACTGTGTTCCTGTAATATCTTTATGCATCTCGTCAGAGTTTTCTCATAAACTTTATTGCTGTTGTCGGAATTCTTTTTTAGCCAATCCGCATATCTGACCCATAACACAGTCAGCAAGCCAGGAATGAGATGTTTCTCAGGCGCTGCCCCCCCGTGCATTACTAATTCGGGCACTTAGCCTCAGCTGGAAATTCCCCACGAAGGACCTTATCAAATTGCCATAAAAGTGCCGGCGGCACTTCAGCGCGGTCATAGAGAGGCAAAAGTTTCGGATGATATATAAGTCGTATATATATCTTGGCCTTTTTTTTCGGTTTCGTTTTTCGTGGACGTTATTTTGCCTGCCATCTCTTAGTTTGCCGATTCAATGGGGGTGCCAGGGGATGAGGACTGGGGCAACAGGGTCATATAAATTTTTGATGAGTAGTCATTATTAAATGCGAGTGATGTCAAGAGACGGTGGAGAAGAAGGCTAATCGGAGGGGAGAGGAATTGTGCCTGCAAAGACAGTTTAGTTTATTTCTTTCCAAAAAAATATATATTTATACATTTTATTTATGTGACAGCTGACAAGCGTTTCTGTCTCAACTTTTACTTTTATCAGCGAAAATGTTTATTTCCCTGTCTCGCCCTGAGACTTTTATTATTTATTTGGTTGAGTTTTTGCTACTTTTGGTTTTCCTTGTGTGTTTTCCCTGGAATTTCCTCTAGTTGTTATGGGTAATAAAAGAATTGAGGCAAGGCTTTCAATTAATTGTGATGTTGTGCCACGAATTGTTAGCAATTAATGAATGAAATGCGAGTCTATCAATTTTAGGGTTGTTACCACGAACTTTTCTGGGACTGCCTCCGTGTCTGCGTGGGCTTTGTGAGCACGTAATAATTTGTGTTCCATTTTATTTAGTTGTGCTAAGTGGACACACCTACGCTAATGGGACCTCTATAGTTTATAGAGGGATTAGTTTATTGAACTTTGAAGAGTTCTGTGAGACTTTGGCCTTAATTTACTAGCATATTTTTTATTTAAAAACTTGAAACTTAAAAATGTGTAGAGAATTTCCTACTACTAATATTTTTGAATTGAAAAATTATTAACTTTCTATCTAACTACTTAATAATTCTATGAAATCATGAAAAATCTATAGAGTTTCATGTCGCTTTAATACGAGTGACCTGTCCTAAATGATGTCATATTTGAAGCACTCATCGCACCCCCCATCTCTTGTCCAAATCAAGCGTCTCGCCTTTGATATGAAACTCAGTTGATTGGGCACATCAACACATTTGCCCAATCAATCTACTTCCCTTCTATTTCTGCCAGATTCCCTCCCTCTTCTGGCCAAATCAAGGGGCCGCCCAAAAGGTGTCCAAGATTGTTTTGACATTACTTTCAAATGTCAATCGCCTGTGATTTGATTTCTTCTTCTAAGGCTTTCATTGAGTTTAGCAAATTGAGTTTCAGGTGGCAGTTTGGGGTGGGAGATGCCTGAAAATGTTGGGTCAAATGCGATAAAAGTCGATAATACAATCGAATTTAATAAGGTATAAATGGGGATGGTGAACTCAAAGCTTTGGCTTGGGGTGGATTTTCCTCATATTGCTGGGCGGAATGCAGCGGAAAAGATAAAGACAGATTTGGGAGCTTTATTGTGAAAGAGGCTGGCAACAGGTTGTCAAGGAGAATATTGATTTTCGAAGCTTAGGATTTGCTATGCCTAATATTGAGTGCCTATTTAGTCATTTGATGTGCTTTCATAGCTTAAATAATATTTAAGCAAAATTGTAAATTAAATTGTAAAATTGGCCCTTACAAGCCAACCCAAATTGGGTTCAAATTAAACCAAACCTACACACCTGACTTCACATTGATAGGTTTCTCGCAAATCCTGAAAGCAGCTTAAAGACTGCCAAGGGTGAGATAAAGAAGACTCACTCTGGCTCAGGTCACACATCAATGGAGTTATTTAACAGTCAGCAGACAGCATTTATCGCTGTTCGATTTAACATAAATTTCAAGCAATTTTCCCTCGCCAAACACCTGTCGCTTTGCTGATGTTGCTGCCAGTGTCATGCAAATTCCAATAAACTAAAGTACCAACGTCGCGCCATTTTTGATAAAGAACAGAAGGAACATGGAGCGCGACAGCAGCCCCTCGGGGGTAGCTATTTTTTTGTTTTCTGTTTTTTTTATTCACATTTCTGGGAAGCTATAAAATTTTTATCATCATTACTTTGACATTTCCCTGACATTTCGCAGAAAGTAAAGAAAAGTACTCAGACCCAAAGTTCACCTCCACCTCTGCACTTTCCCGACACTCAACCCCCAAAAGCCTTTACACACTAGATGAGAGCCTCAGAACGTGGGCGTGGCTGGGGTTCCTGGTCCTGGGTTTGTCGGCGGCTTTCATTTCGTAAATGGCTGTGTGACCTTTTTCATACTCGACCAAAATTGATTTCCTGGACGATTTGTCAACCCCTTTTCGGCCGATACTAAGCTTATCAAGGCAGCAATTTTGCTAGCGCTACACAAATCTGAATTGTCGCTGACAAGGGTGTCGGCCCCAATTATGCATAAGCCTAACTACCCCGCCTATCTAAGCTGGAGAAGGTGTGGAGCCCGCCGCCGGACGCAAGACCCATTTCCGGGATCCAGGTTCACCGTAAAACCTGTTGTTGAAGTGACGGCCGTGGGTCGGCCGCTGCTGATGTCAGTTCTGGTTGGCACTTTCATTTTCAATTAGTTTACCCAAGTGGGCGTGTGATTTTCAACGCAGAATTTCACAAAAAAATATGGACAGTAAAGAAAAAATGAAGCCGCAAGAAATCTTAGTCGAATATCAGATACCCAGGATTATTAAGAGTAGTAAACGAAAGTATAATTATTATATTTTACTTGCTTTTTTTATAACTTTTTGTAGCTTGAAATCTCATAGAATTTAAAATTTATAAACCCTTCTAAATGCATGTAAATTCGATATACCCCACATTACCAGGTACAAGGAGGGAAGTGCTTTTGAAAAGGGTGAAAGTGAAGGCGTCGCCTAATGTTTTTTATTATTGTTATTACCAGAGCTGGGCTCTTTCTGGCCTTGCTGATAAGCTTAAATGTGTTTGGCGGACGGTGTTTCAATAAAACTTTATCATAATTGACGTTTTAATGGGGCTGGCAAAAAAAATAATAGCAAGAAATACACAATGTTCCCAGCATCCTGGCTTCCGGGTGGCCGCTGGATGTAATTTTATATTTATGAAACGGTCTGGAGAAAATAAAAGCGCTGAGAGGGCGTCATAAACAAGGCTGTCGTTGAAAGGTGCATAATGTGTGATAAGTATGCGTATATAAAAAATGCTCTGGGTTAGACACGGGTATCATAAGAGTACTTTTACAATGGCTTTTGTCTGGAACATTTATTTTAACTTTACATGAAATTATAATCTTTAAGGGTTTTATATATTCATAAATAGTTTAAAGTATAAAAGCTTTATTGGAACCATTAACCTGAAAGCCTTTTCACTCCCCGTTTAATGAATCACTTTTTGCTAATGAAATCCTTAAAAAAAGGTGTTAAATCAGTATTTGCTAATGAGAGGCATGAAAAAAGTGTTATACAAAAAATGTAAAAAATAATATTAATCAACTTTTGAATCTGTTAACTGAAAAAACATGTTGGCTCGCTGCGTAAGCTATCAAGGATCTTGCGATAATATCAACGGCATCCTGACCCGTGACTATGCAAAGGTTCGTATAAAAAAAGAGGCAAATAATGGAAATAAGTTAATTAGTCTATGGAAAGGAGGGACCTTCTGTATTGTTTTATTTTATTTAGTCTATGCAAAATGGAAAATGTTGCCTCATAAACAAAAGTATCTCAGAAAAGCGCCTGCACATGCATATGCCGCACAGTGGTTTGGTTTTCATAAAGAACCCTTGGAAGTTGTTGTAAAAGTCTGAACTACACTTTTTGGCTAAACGAAACACTGTGCACTGAGGGGAGTCTAGAGTCTATAAGCCAGAGTTGCCACAGTTGCCAGTGACACTGACATTTGCCCGGCTATTTCCCACTAGCAAGTTTTCAGATTATTGTTCAAAGTCCAATGCCAAAGCCAAAGCCCGAGCCTAAAGCCAGACAACAAAACCGACTGCAAAAAGTGAAAAACTTGCATAGGCCAAGTCCAAAGTCCTGGCGGCAGTCCATTGTATTACGTCTGCCTCTTTGAGATGTTAAGCCCGCTCGTAACTTGGCCGTGGCACCAAATGGAATACGGCTCTAAACAGTAAAGGACCACACCAGAACAGACCAGAAACAAAATGGAAAGGGAGCTAGACAAACAGAAGGCTGGCAAAAGATAGCAAAAGTACAATGCAAGATATTTTTATTGCCAACCAAGGCGGACTTAAAATGTGTCGCATGCATATGCAGGAAGGCAGCCCCCGAGTGGGTTTGGGGGATATGAGTGCCGCATTAGGATTACCAACTGGCAGGGGGCACAATAAAAACTATGTAAGGATGTGGCTAACGATGTGAGGGCAGCAAAGGTCTGCAAAGCTAATAATGTCAGGAAAAAAGGAAAGTTGTAATACCCTAAAGATCAGGGAAGCAAAAAGCAACAAACTTTGAGAAGAAGAGGAAATCATACATAAAGTTTTGGTTTTTCTTAGGATTTATTATTAAATTATATAAGTAAATTAAAAAGAGAAACCAAAATGTTGGAAAATGTCAAAGATATAGTCTTCGATTCAAGGGAGATTACATTTGAATTAGAAGGTTTCTGACCTAAAAAATCATATTTCCAAAAATGTTATGTCAATTCTAGTCTCTCTTCACTGACATAAAGCATCACAAGCTCTACTTACCCCGCCAAGAACTTATTCTTTTACGACATTATATCACAAAACTTGCATAGATAAAGATGATAGAATGGCCAAAGGATGGCGTCAAGCAAGAAAAGCTACTCAAAGGATATTGCGAAGGAAGAGAGATATAGTAATAGGATAAGTATAAGGCCACTAAAGCTGCCAAACAAATAAAAAGGATTTTTCGTTTAGCCAAAAGTGTAGCACAGATTTTCCTAACGACTTCCCAGGGCTCTTTTGGAAGGGAAAATGTCTTCAATTTTAATTTGTTTGCCCAACTCCTTGTGCATATGTTGCTGGTGGAAGGCTAATGATTTCCGGATAACCAAATTGTGCAGAGAATTTCAACTTGTGCTGCAGACAGGGACAGCTTGGGCATAATTACAACTTGAATGGGCTATTAGTCTGTCGCTTAGTAAACATTTAAATTCATATATTTTAATTCCATTTCAGATATACACAGACTGGGCAAACTACTACTTGGAACGCGCCAAATCAAAGCGAAAGGTCACAGATCTCTCTGCTGATTGCCGGGATGGCCTCCTGCTGGCCGAGGTCATTGAGGCGGTTACCAGCTTCAAGGTGCCCGATCTGGTCAAGAAGCCAAAGAATCAACAGCAAATGGTGAGTTTATAACACTTTATTTAATGCAAAATGTGTAGATTTATTTCGCTAGGTGGGGGGAAATAAAATTATGTTAATCAGAGTAAGGTTTAACTGCCCATAAATATGGCCAAGAAAGCTATTCAAGTCCTGGGTAATGTATGGATTAATAAATTTAAACCGAACTGCCATTTTGGCATTGGAAAAACGACCCTTAAGCAATGAATAGCTCGAATCCTTTGGCTGTCTCCCATTTTCCCCACTTATTGAGGCTCCCGCAGAAACGTGAAAAAATCCAACCGAGAGCATCATGAGTCACTCCTATTCTTCGCGTTAATTGTTCTTTACATGACAAAAAAGGCTGCCAGACCGAAGCCTGCATTATACGTCAAATGCAAATCCGGCTCAACGTGAAAATATTTCCGCAAATACACACACACACACACCACACTGCTTGGGTGTGTCGTGCATTGGAAGGTGGATCTGTCATTCGTACCACAGGGCGTATGGCGAACTTTTTCATCGGTGCTGCGGCGACTGTTCTGAAATTCAGTTACGAGTTGGAAAATGATGATTTCCGCCGTACTAAGCAATTTGGCGCCAGGTGGAAGTTGCTCCGCTTTTGATTGAATTGGAATGACGATGGTGGATCGGAAGCTGCAGTGGTTGCGCTGCACTCCACTGCATTTATTAAATTAAAATTAAAAAGCCAGCATGGCTAGGATTTTCTCGATGCCACAAATAGCCTTTTTTGGTAAAATTTTGAATCATTTTTTTTCTTTTACTATTCCGTCTGCTTCGTGCCAAGATTCCCAAATAAAGTCCTTGCTCCCGACGGTTTTGGTCGCTGCCTTGGCACATTTTCTTTCTTTTTTTTTTTTGCACCGAATCTGCGGCAAGTTCATTGCCGATATATAAACAGAGACAGAAGGCGGGTCCATGAAATAAAAATTTATTTTAACTTTGTCAGTTTTCGGTTAGTTGACGCTTTGCATTTTAAATAGTCAGCAGGGGACTGCGCGAGGAGCCAACAAGTGAAATGCCAGCAGACAAAGTCTTTGAGAAAATGATAAGCTCAGCTAAACGTGCGCCGTTGTGGCACGTGATGCAGCTAAATAAAAATAAAAAAAATAAAAACTGGGAAAAGCGAAAAACTGGAGAAAAAATAGCTGACAAATTGCCAGCGAAACTCGCCCAGAAAAGGAGGCGTGCCACTGCCGCGTTGACGTATGTGACATGGGCGCCAAATTGGGTTTATTTGAGATGAAGTAGAACCCCGAAAGCCATGCATTGCACTGCACATTTCCACACACACACACATATTATTGACGAGCAGGAGCCAGGACTAACAACTAAATTTGCCAATTTGGCTCACAAATATAGAGGAAAATATAAAAAAAACCGAAATGAGTTGATTGCATGCGAATGTTTGCTCTGCAGTAAAGTATGGATAAGGCTATAATTTTATGTCTGAAAATTTGTTGGATATCTCGAAAGGAAAGGTTCATTCAAATATTTGCATATTTGTTAAGAATATTTCGCCACCACAGATTTACATAAATATAAATGTAATACTCTGACCTAGGATACACTCTACCACCAAGCAAATACTTTATCTATCCGCCAAACTTGTACTGTCCCCTGGTGACTCCGCCCCAGTACTGTATTTGTACACTGACTCATAACAATGCCCATGCCTAGCCTCCTTTTATCACACTTTTCGTGTTTTCAATTGCAAAGCAAAGCAAACAAAGCATTGGGAAAACTCCCCATTTTCCAGGCAGAGCCTTTTTGTTGCTGGCCACAGACTTCTTTACGCTGCCTGCCGCTTTCATTTCCCCATTTGTTTTTCATATTTGCATGGCGAAATGAGAAATCTGCGCGCCACAACCCAAGTGCAACTCACAAAAAAAAGCCAAGGAAATTGTGAAGGAGCGGACAGAAGCTCTGGAAGGGCCAGGGCACATTTGAACAAATTCAATAAAAACAAATAACACCGTGCTGAGTGCATTGAGCGTAGACTAAAGTAAATTTTATCAACTTTTAAATCAAATATTAAACTTTAGTTGGCGCTTCCTTTCTTTTGGCGCGTGTTCAGTCCAAACTTTCTAATAAACTTTTCTTGGTCTTTTCTTCACCCTCTCTCTATTTTTTATGGCCACTTTTTGCAAGTGCAAACTTTACATGAGGGTTTCCATTCCTGTTTTTTTTTCCCCCCACTGCAACACGTAGTGCACTTTTTTCCGACTTTGCAACGTTTTTCTAATGAGTGACGACGACGACGACGAACACCCAGCAGCTGAACCAGCCAAAGGACCTGGGCCAGAGTCAAATGTGGCTGGAACCACACAGCGGCTAAAAGAAGTGGTGAAAAACTGGAAAACGAAACTCTTGAAAAATCAGCGAAATGTAAAAGTGTTCAAAGCTAACTTTAGCGACAGTGCTTGGCAACGCATAGAAGAAAAACTGGGAGTCAAAGTCACAGATATTCCAAATTAAAGGCCGCAAAAGTTGACTTTAAGTAGAAACTGAATGAGGGGCTTTACTTGGTTGAAGAGTTTTTCTAAACAGAACTGCAGAATTACAGGGACTTTAATTAACTTTACGTTGTCTTTGTAGATTACTGCAATTAAATCATTCTTGAGGAGTTATAACTCACCATATTATTATAAGAATAAATAGAAATTAAACAAATAATAATAAAATACATTTATTATTCTTAAAATCTATAAAACCTTTGAAAATAGGCGTCAAGAATTAAGCTATTTCATATTTTAATTCGATATTTATACCATTTAAAGTCTTTTTTAAACCGGACTTCCCATTAAAGACCTCCTTTCAGCTGAGTCACTATCGTTGCAAAGAGCAATTTGTGCAAATTTACTCAAATGAATTTTACTACGCTACTAATTTGATTTCCACTCCGGTCCCAAACAAAGGCAACATGTAAAAGCTGCAAGCCAAAAAGGTAGGATGGAAAAGGCTCTCTCCTCCCCTTTCCACCGTCAAATCTGTTCACACACACACAAACACCCCAAGAGATTTCCCAATCAAGTATGCAAATAATTTAGGTGTGTGTGTGTGTGCCTTAAATGGGAAATTAAATCAAAATAAGCACATGCTGTGTCTTATATAATTGCCCGTCTTGCTCCTTTGTCCATTTCCTCATCGCTCTCCTGTCTTTAACAGGCCAATAAACGCCTTTTGTAGCCAATTTCTAAAGTCATTCGTCCAGCATTTATGGCTCTTTGTGTGGTTGTTGGTTTTTCCATAAGCTGATTGCAGTTATTATCATCAGGAGGCAAACAAACATCCACAGCACCGTACAGGCCAATTATTATGTAATTAAACTAAAACAATAGGAAGAATTAGTGCGCTTGAACGATTTTCAAATACCTTCCAAGACCAGAACCTAACCATTGTTGTTCTTGATAAATGCTCTGCCTCAGGATGAAAAGGATTTTAAAGCTTTAAGAATAGAGAAAGTTAAACGGAAATTTGACAGGAAAATAATATTTAAAATTCGTTTGGAAAATGTGCATAATTTTAAGGTATTTTATAAGCTTAACTTTCAGGGTAAAGAAGTTATAAAAATAGTCAACAAAGTCCTTATTGATTTTTAAACTATGCTTTATTTTGTATCCTAAAGTTTTTTCATTAATTTTGCCTGCTTAAGGTACGCTTAAGTCAAATAAAAAATTATTCTCCTCTTTGCAAACTCCCTCCTTATGCTTTCCATTTTCCGTTTAAAAATGGTGCATTTTGCAGTATCTTAAACGAAATCTGCACAGGTGACAGGCAATGGAGAAGGACTTACCTGAACCACTCCCCTTTGACTTTTCCGCCACGCCCTGGCTGGCTAAAGAAAACAGCATCTGGCTTTAAATTGAAGTTCATTATTGCAGCACATTTTAAATTCTTTGTAGGGAAATTCTTTTCATTTCCCAAATAGATTCCCTTGGTATGAAAATTCTTGCTGCATCGTTTCCTTTGGTAAACAATGCACAGTTTTTTTTATGGCAACATTAAAGTTAACAATACCACGAATATCGGTTGGCTAAGCTTTTTCTGTGTACATTTCAATTGGCTAAATTTAGTCGACTTCGGCTTGCACAATGCCGCAATGAGAACAAAACAATGGGGCAACTTTACGGGTTAAACAAATAAAATAACAAGAAAGGAAGTTTAACTTTGGGAAACGGACTTTGAATACCCTGCTGTTAAATTATGTGATATAATTTTTATAATAAAAAGTAAATAGAAATATAGAAGAAATCTATAAGATGAACTAAGCCCATCTTTCACTACTTAATTGTTGAAAAATTATCCTACAGATATATTCATTACAGTTTTCTAGGCATAGGTATAAATACTTCACAAGAGTATTTAAATAGACCACGTTTTTTCAATGTTTTGAAATTCACAATTGCGTGCAAACAAAATAAAAGAAACGAAAAAGTTGTGTAACCACAAATCAGGCGGTAAAAACTTTCTGGGCCCTTTTTGCACGTGCAGCATCCATAAATTCCAGCGCACAAATTAAGTTGTACGAAAAGAAAAGGCGGTGTGTGGGGCAGGAAAAGCGGTGGGAAAAGTCTGCGGAGTGGGTGTGGCAACCAATCAATGGCTGCGCCTTCTGTTGCATAAATTAGTGGCGGCACGTGATCAGGCAGGCGCAAACTTTTAAGTACAGTTGTCGCACTACACTTCAGTTAGGCTCCCCCCCAGTCCCTCTACTCCACTATTATGCCATTTATTTTCAATTAGGAATATAACAACTAAAAGCTTGTCCATAAGCCAAGTTTACGAGTATGTTGGTCAACATAACAAGTGCCCAGGGAGTTTGTGTGTAATTTAGTCCTCGTGAAAGCTGTAAGTTTGACTTAGTTTGTACTCTCCATTAGTTTATTTATTAGGTTTGAAGTGGCCTTTTAGTTAATTTAAGTACATTAATCTAATTAACTGTAATAAGGTTGCCTAGATAATACTAAGAGATAGGTAGAGATAGATAGGAGTACATTAATATCATGCTAAAGGTAATAGGTTATTCATTATCCAATTAAATATAAGATTGACGTTTGGAATTGTAGATTTGATTTGTTAAATTTGCTAAAACAGAGAGTTTAATTAAAAAATGCATTACTAAACTAAAATCTAGATCAAATAATAACCAAATACTGTAATGACTTCAAAAGAAACGTATCCTGTAGTCTATCAAGCTCCATGGAGTACCAAGTTCATTTCGGGCAGTTTCCTCTTTTTTTTTCTGGTGCTCATTCGTCAAAGTTTGGCCAAAGCTTTCTAATTACAAATGTAAATCCCCCCTCGGTCGTGTGTGTTTCTGTGTTTTCAGAACTTTGTTTGGCTTTTCCACAAACTCACGGGGGTGGGGAATGGAGTCTGGTCTGGTGCTTAACAGAGCTCGTAGCATGATAATTGTCATTGGGGGAAAGCGGAGGCGGAGACGGAGGACGAAGGACCCCGACTGGACATGGCATTAGCCAGTTTGATAACCGGACCTTGGATGGCTATTTGCAGATGCTGCTGTGCCGGTCTCCATGGTTTTTGGACGGATTTTTGGTCAACAAACAAGAGCGGAAGTGAATTACACTTCAATTGGCTGGCAGGCTAAGCTGCTCGAACTTTGGACCGCATCCAAAAAGTGAAATGTGTTGAAATATATTTCTATTTCTGGCCATTTTTTCGAGCAACTCTTGCCAAGATTCACGCACTTAATTAGACACGGGCCGCGGCATCGTTTTGGATACTGGCTGCCGGTGCGGTGCGGTGATCTCCTCTAATTGCATAGGCAGCCTCCTCGCACTGACTTCAAACGGCGGACCATAGCGGCGACCTCGATTCGAGTGCTCCGCAAGATGTTCCATCTATATTTAGCCGGAGATGCAGACTTCCAAAGGCCCTTATGGAGTGTATGCTTGGCAGTCTTTTGCTCTCTGCCTACAGGTTGACCCACCCAGCATGTTTATTTCTCTCTTTGACTTTTCTCCCTGCAATCTCCCAGTTTTTTGGATAATTTATGTGCAGCAAACTTCTCTTTGACATCATTTTTGGAGGCCACACCGAGAAGTTGCAATTGCAATTTATCATTGATTTTGTGGCCAATCCACCCACATGATTTAAGGTTGGAGCCAGGCGCTTCACGATTCACAGAACGATTTCAGATCCCAGCATGTTGCAATCTCTGATGACCTTTTTATGGCCATGCAACAGTCACCCTATCTTTGGGGGCTTTTGTTTTGGGGGATCACTTTGAAAAGGAATAATTTATTTATACTTTTGACTACCCAAAATATATAAAAATACTTTCAGCAAAGATGTTATAATATTAGATCGTTATAATTTCAATAGTTGACAGACAAAACCACATACTCATTATCATTTCGCTTAGCCCAAAATTTTTAGCAGTTCAACAAGTTCGTGATCAGCATATAGATTCCTCGTTTACCATTTATTCGGCAATGGTTGTGGTTTGTGGCTTTAATTGTCTGTTGACTTCTGCCATGCAAATCGCTACTCATAAGATCGAGCTGCACAACTTGGCCCACTTTTTCATTTTGGCTGTCAGCTTCGTTCCTCGGTCTTTGTCTCGCATGCTTTTGCAATTAAAATTTATGAATCTATTGAACTCGCTGATGTTCAGTGAATGAATCAAGATCGCTGTAGGTACATGGTACATAAGTACAAAATATACATATTTGTACATATGTATGGAGGAGCGCGTCGGAGTTTATGGAGCCCATTCGAGGGAACAAAACCAGCAAAGATCCATCAGGGTGAAGACAATGAGATGCTGTATGAGATTGCCTGTGACTGCGTACCTCTTTGATGACTTATTGAAAATTCCATTTAAAATTTGTTTACTCATTGCAACCAGAACGAAATAGCAGACGGACGTCTTTCCCGCTCTCGCACGCCCACAACTGTCAAGAGTACAGAAATCAAATTAAAGAACTGAAATGTGTTTATGTCTGGGCCTGGCAGCAACAACAAATAAAGGGAAACCAGCTAATAAAATGTTACTTGGGAAACATGTTGCCAAAGATATTGGGATTGTCTTTTGAGGAGTATCTTTTTGTTTTAAATGGTTATTATATTCAAAAAATTCTATTGTGTTGAAATAATGTGACACAATTGTAAGTTTAGCTAAGAGAACTGAACATTTTCTTTAATTATAACTATTAAAATTGGAAATACAAAATATTTTCTTTACAATTTTCATTACTTTACTTTCCTTTAAACATTACCAAAATTTTAAGAAAAAATATATTGCATATTTTCCAATTAAAAAAAGTATGAAAAATTTATAATCCAATTAATAAATATACATACATATGTATTTTGATATATAAAATCTAAATTAAATCTCCTTGGACTTTTGGATACCCCGTCAAATTGCCTGCACTGACAGCAACATTTTTATATGTAGCAACATTTCCCAGAGACCCAAAATAAAAAACTCGTCTGGCAAAGAAAACTCCAGCAACATGCTGCGGCGATCACAGCTGTGCGATCAATGGGCAAGCAAAACAAAAACAAAACCCGGCCAGATGATGCTTCCCCGGCGAACGAAGTAATGTTTAGGCCGAAGTCAAACACAGACAGAAAAGTTTTTAGAAAAGGTCAATCATTTTATTGAGATTTTTTTTAAAAGATTTATTATTACGATTTTTATAAATTCAGAATTAAATGTTTACATAAATTCTGGGTAGGAATTAAAATGACAAAATAAGCCTAATGATGCGCCAAAATACTTTAAAAGGTTTTAAATTAAAAATATTATTTTTTGGGCTCTTTCAAAAAGGTCACAACACCAAGCTTCCATGAAATCAAGCCCAGAAACAACCTCAACCTTGTTGAGACTTTTCATTTTTCATTCATGAAACATATTTAAAATATAACTAAACCTTAATTTAATAAAATTTATGATTAAATATTTAAAGTATAGTCTGAATTTAATAACAATTTTTGTATAATAGTTCCTTGATCTAAATTTATCAATTTCTGTATTAAAATCGGCATTGAAAAAGTCAAGTCTGTCCCTAACAAAATTAAGAAATTACTCCGTAATTTTTTTCTCTGTGTAACCGAAGTCATAGCCCGAAGTATCGATGGCACGATCGATGATCTCCAGGCCGGTCGTGGTGTTATTCGCCGGTTACGAGTCAGTAGACAACCAACTGTTGCTGCCAGCAGTTCAAATCGAGAGCCCGCGCGTGTGTGTTCCCCAATTCAAAATATATTTCATGGAAATCCAAGCGAATAAATTCTGGAAAATTGATTGCTAATTTAAAACACCTGAGCGGTTTATTACCAGTGCTAAGTGAAGATAAAAACAAATGAGTGCTTGTGATCGAGTAAAGTGTGTTGTTCACGGTCTGAATTTATGCAAATTTCTCGATGACTGCTTAGGCCATAGGAAGAAAATTTTATTTGTTTAATTGCGAGCGTTGATTGCCTTAAATTTGCTTTTATATATGCCTGTGCGAATTCCGCAATAGACTACTATATCAATTAAAAATGCTCGTTTAAGTGTCTTTTGCCTTGCCCCAATTAAACTGTACAAAATACGAAATAACGAAACCAACAGCAAACCGGAGAAACGAAGACATTTTGGGTCAAGTAACCTCAAGTAGCTAACAACACAACGACGGCAGCCGGCAAAGAGTTGAAGAGGTAAATGAAAATGTTTGACCCCTTTCCAGGGCCATGTGCTGCCGGTGGCCCTTGGTTTTCCCTCGTAACCAATTCACTTTCTGAGATATTTATCAATTTTACGTTAAATTAACATCGAATCAACATAAACAATGCGAGGAGTCATAAAAAGAAGTCGGCACACACGCATGCCACTACTACTGACACCCCCGCCGACCGGGCCTAATTATCATGACGCAACTGTCAGAAAGGTGAGGAGCAGCGTTGGCCACGCCCCTTGTTAGCCTATCGTCCTCGATCTGAACCCCTAACCCCTCCGTGTCCTGTCCTGACCGCACCACGTCGCCTTTTACGAGCATGGCTTTCCCGCCGCCGCATTATGAACTAAACCTTTTTTCCCCCGTGACTCTGTGTGTCCTCTTTTGGTTCAAATTTTCACCTACAAACGCGCTCGTCGCACACATTGGTAATATTTAGCCTTTTGTGGCCAGGCGTGAGCAGCCAAACTTCGACGACGTGCCCATATATTCCAGCTAAATTTGAGCCACGCCACAGCTGCTCCGGAACAGTGGCGTAGTAGTGTGGCCACAGGGGGTAGGAAGTGTGTACGTGTGAATAAGGTTGCAGTTCAGTAGGTCAATTACAGGTAGTCTGAATAACTCTAAAAAATGGCACTTATTCATTCCTTTCAGTATTAATTTCTTCATAGAAATTGCAATACAAAATATGAATGAGAAACCATTGATTCTTTATAAAATATGTGAATTTTATTGATATGAGATATAGATATGGCAATGTTCTGCTCGTTATTTCAAAGGAATAATTGTGCAATTTATTAATTCAGCATTTTAGTTAGAATTCAAACAGCTGCACAGCCAAAGGTATCAAGTAATTTTCCCATCAGATTTCCATTTCAAAGCCTTGTCCAGTGATACACCTACGCCCCTGTTTATAATGCCACTTTCAACGTATTTAATTTCTTTCTCAGTCCTCTTTCAGTGTATTGTTGGCCCAGTTTATTGTCGTTCTATTGCCTCTTGTTGTCGTTGTCAATGGCGGCCAGAGTTGGGAGGTTGACAATAAAATACCCATTCTAGCTACAAATTACATAATTATTGCCATTGACCATTGTTGTCGCCCGGGCTTATTGAATTTCCAGTGAACTAATCCCAAGCAAGATCAGCTCTTGGGTGGCTTTGGCCACTACTATTCGATGAGCAGTTAACGTGATTTTACGTAGAAATAGCCCGCTGAGCTTTCTGGAAACCGAAAAGTCAATGGCTGGCTATCTGTCAAGATGGTCCGATTGCTTTTTGGGGGTGGAGGCTAGCTAATGCTAGCTCAGCTCTGGGACGACTAATGAGCCTTTATTTATCACTGACACAGCGATGAGCTTCGGTCAACGCCGGCGATCCATCATCCGCGAAAGCTAAATCCTAAGCTTTGGTCTAAGCCAAAGCCACCAAATTGAGCGTTAAATCGAGCCTGACTTTGCATCGCACCGAACTGTCAAAGAGATTTGGTCGTTTATTAATTTAACAAGCTTTTGGCGGGGCAAAACGGGGGTCTTCTCTTGCAAACACTAAATTAAATTTTCCCCGGCTTTCGTCGTTAGCCCGGGATTCATCTCCGCCAGCGAGCGGGGGCTAGGTATTGGTACCCACACGTGGGGCTCTCTATGACTGCGCACAGCTGTCAGCTGCTTGGCCAGACAGAACTAGGCTTTTTGTTCCCCGCCTGTCCGCCTGTCTAGCCGGATAAATGTTTAAGCCACGAAAAACGGCTGTTGCAACTGGCACTGGCTGCATGGACTTTGGCCCCTCGGGCCAATGAAGTTGCAATGTGGTAAAGTTGAAGTTGCCTGAGCACACCGCCACTGATGATGATGAGTCATGGGGTGGTGCGTCATGTGGCACGAACTGGATTAATTGGGGCCTTCCAAATATAACAAAATTTTAAAATAAACATATGTGATCAAGCATCTTAGAATATAATGCGGGGAATACTATTGAGAGGTGACATTACAGTTCTTTAAAAGTAATTGACTTTTCTTAGGTTTCTTACTTAAAGTTTCGAACATATTTTACCTACACTTTGGTCTTGCTTCCTAGATTAAATCCTCTGAAAAGAGAAATTTGAAATGCCACCAAAATGGAGACAAGAAAAACCTCTGGCTAATCACCCAAGTATTGTCAAGTTAGTTACCCACTAATGCCAGGGGCCAAAACATGCTCGAAACACGGCCATGTCTGCCTGTTTTTTTTCGATTTGCCACTCGATGAAATGGCAAATGGAATTCTGTGGCTAGCACTGGACCCCTCCCCTTCGCTAGTCGCTTTCCCCCTGTCCCCTTGTCCGCTTCTCTAACAACTTCCGCATCACATTTGTCCAATTTGCACACGGCAAACACTGCTCGAAGCCCGATTGTTCCCAATTATTGTCGGCCTGTCGTGGCCCCAAAGGTGTGGAAAGTGTTTTTCGATGCCATAAATTCTGTTTGCCAATTAGGCGGAGAGAGCTTAGACTTCAATTAGAGGGTGGCCAGTGGCCAAAGAGTGGGCCAATCGGTTGCAGTTATGGAACCAAATGGTCAAGCTCTGATATTTGATATTTTTATAATAATTTAAGAACAGATCTCAGAGAAATTTTAATATTTTTGTATACATCTCTGTTCTCTTTTTATAGAAAGTCAACTTAATATCTTATTTTGTGGAAATAAAGGCCGTCTCATATATCATTAAGATTGCCCGGTATTATTTCCTTGATCCCAGCATTGGCCCATTAGTTATGTCAACCCTTAGAATAAAAATAAAGTTAAAAACGGCACGCGTTACTCGACGACTGTCGGGCATTGGACACAAAATAAATTCATCAACAAATTCAGAGCGGAAGGTTCAAAGAACCTTTGCCGCCGACCCGACCAAATGTTGACTGTGGAACTGGTTTTTTTTTTCAGAGTGACTCACCCCCGGTTGCATTCGGTGTCCACTGGTTGGCCGCCGTCACCCACTGGTCTGCAGTCAAGGTCGCTGGTTTATTTGCGGTCTGTGTACTTTGTTTGCCAAGTATCGTCCCTGGTTAAAGGGCGTTAAGCTTTGTTTACGACATACAGAGCGGCCCGGCTTTGCGGCGTGCTAATTGTGGGGCATCAATAAAGAAAAACTTTCGTGGACCGCACAGCGCGAATCGGAGGCTGCCAACGAGCCCCGCCGCGAACCCCTTTTAAAAGCCAGCCAAAGGACTCACAGAGAGCCAACCGCAGCCAAAACATAAAGAACGGAAATGGGGCCCACAAATTAGCACGACTTCGAGGTTCCAGCCTTGGCTCTAGGCAGTGGGTGAACCAAAATCGGATATACCGTGTAAGGAGATATAGTGGAGGTGGCGGTTTGGGATTTTCGGTAGCCGGAAAAAGGAAAAGTTTAATTTTTTGGAATGAATAAAATGATATCCTAATAGAAAAGAACAGAAAAATCCCTTTAATTACCTTTTAAGCTTCCAATTATTGTTATGATTTACCAGGTAATCCTGAAGTCGATCAGATTTATACTTCTGCGTGTGTGGCCACAACAAATTTCTTGACAAAAGTAAACAAATTATTTGATTTCATTTATTATTGCTTGCGGTTATTCGGTTTTTGCTTTTTTTTTTCGCTTGTTTGAGGGCCCGTCGATGGTCGGCAAACTTCTGTGAACAGCAGTTGTGTCCGAATTTTTTGGCCCGAGGGCCCAACATTGGTAAACTTTGTGGGAGAAATTCACATTAATTATATAGGACTCCAGCGAGGAAGTTACTTTTTAGGTAGCTCAGCTAACCGGCAATCAAAACACGTTTAATAATAACTAGCTGAACGAAGACGGCACGAAAATCAGATAAAACAAAAGTTTTCAAAAGGGGGAGTTAACAAATGCAGACTATAAACGAGGCCAAATAATCTTGGCGGATTTTGTTCAAGGTTAGTTCTGGGAATGCTTTGGAACTTGACAAATTTATTGTGGTAATTGTTTACGAAAAATGTATAAAGAGGGTTTTCTAATTACATAATTAAAGGAATAGTAAATTAAATTAGTTTCTCGATAGGTATTGAAATGGATCCCATGGATCTATGAAGATATCTTAAAATCCAATTGTAATACTCTGCAAAGGGTCTACAAATTTAAGCTTACCCAAGTTAGTATTCTTCCTTGTTTTATATTCTGTTTATGCAAATTCCGTAAAACACGTAAAAGCCTATAATCCCTATATGGCTTATAGTTCCCCACTTAGACTTGATTGCCGGATAATCGAACACTCGAACCCTGATGAACAGAACCTAATGGCTTAATTAATTGCACCCCCCGCCTGCAGTTCGCTGCAAAGCCCTTGAAAAGGAGCTCAGAGCTCAATAGAGAGCCGCCACTCAATCAGCTCAAGATGGACAACGGGCTGAAGCGACTCGCGCTAGTCATTTCCCTGCTATCCTGCCATGGCACTCACAGCCAAGTGGAAGCGAGTCCCATTCATTAAGCCCGGACTGACAGGGGCAGCTCCGCTCCGACTTCAGCCTCAACTTCGATTCCAAACTGCAATTCCAAGTCCAAGAGCTGCAATCAGACTGCTGACGTGCCTTATCGTTTATCGCCTTGGCTTGCTCTTTTATTGTTTGCCACTTTGCTCACATTGCGGCTGTCCATCTGTAGAGTTCTTTCAGCTTTTCTTTTTTATTTTATTTTGGTACGTGCAGACTTGTTTTTTATAATTTTCACGCGTTGTCTTTTGATTGAAGAAGCTCAGCGGAAATGTCAAGCAGCAGCATAAACACAAACATAAATCTCAATGACGGTGATGATCGTGCTGCAGATTACATTCACAGTCAAGCCACCCACATATGCCCCGCCGCCTTCGGTTGGCTTGACATTTTTATTTTAATTTCTGCAGCTGCATTGCGGTGTCGCTTTTCGCCTCTTTAGCATAAAATATTCGCCAGAGATTTGACAAAATCCAAGCGACCACCTACGCTTCTCTATATGCGAATGGTGACACATTTTGCAATTCGAGGAAGACTGCATTACGGGGAAACTGAGTAATTAGAAATGCTGAATTTAATTTGGCCTATTTGCAAACAAGTGAGAGAGTACAAAATGTGTAGTAGGTGAAAGTTTAATTAAAAATTTGAAGTATACAAGCATCAACAAGTATAAAAACATCTTAACTATGATTCTTCGTATCTTTAAAATCAAGTATGGAAACTGATATCATCAAAAATTAAAATTATTTATGTTTCTATAAACTTGTACTTGTTTTTCTCTGTCTCTGTTAGCATTGAAAATAAATATCCCAATGAACAAATTAATTGTACTCATTTTTTAAACGACAACTTGAATTTCGTAAGAAATTAACAAGGAAGAAATTGTTCCCAGAGTGTCCTCTCAGTCTGCCACCACCACTCCTTATTTTTCCTGAAAGTTGGTCACGCATTGTGCGACTATAAATCTTAAAGCAAAAGGCGTTGAAAAACCATAAGAAGCGTAAAGGTAGAAAAATGGCAATGGATGGGAATCGGCTGAAAGCTGCACCTTTAAAGCGGTTTTTGCTGGGCCTTTGGCGCCTTTGTACTATACCATTGTTATGTCAGGTCCAGCGGGAGCATAGAATCTTCAACGGTCTGGCTAGCGACTTCATTAGCAGTCGACAAGTTTTCAATTTCATGTGCTGGCAATTAGCCACGCTTCATTGGCCGACAAATCAGTGTGTTGTTATGGTTATTACTAACGATTTCTGGCTGCTTTTGTTGCAGCTCGAGACACTTATTAAGATTGACAGGAAATCATAAAATTGTATGCCGAGGCCGAGATTGTTCAGGGCAATTGATTACGCATGGGATGGGAAATCGCAACTCACACCGGAAAATGGTTGCAGGAAAAGGGAATCTACATTCAATCAGAGAATTAACAGCTGCCTTTCGTTACCTGACACTGACTCGAATTGTTTAATTTATTTTAATGAATATTACTTGACTGCATTAGTCAACAATTTCGCATTTTGCTCTCCAATGTCCGATAAAACCTAATTAAATTCACTACTGCTGACTGGTTGCATGCCAGGATTTTGGCAAATATTTGTCAGTTTGGCATGTTGACAGCAGCAACGAAAACCACATCCCCAAAACGAAATTTGCCCGTAGGCCCAGTAAATGATGTTAAATTTATAAGTAGCAAGTGGCAGTTGCAACAAAACAGCACTCTTCAGAATTATAGCAGTGCAGAAAGCTAATACAATCCTTGATTATAATACTTCATAGTTGGTAAGGGACTACATTCTCTATTAAATTATATAAAAAATTAACTTGAATTACTTGTAAATTCATCTAAACCCTATTATTTTGAACATAACCGTCTGAAATCAGTCCGTCTATCCGGACGAACGATGTTAATATTGACATGACAAATAAATTGGCCTGCTTGGGCGCAAGTCGGAGCTACTGATGCTGCTGCATGCGGTCGGTCTGTCTGCCAGGCAAGCAAACCTCAAAATAGTTTGGCAAAATTATGCATTAATGTCGGCCAGGTCGGGTTTAACTCCACTGAGGTTCGGACGGGCAAATAATACAGGTAAATTTCTTGCTGCGCCCAGTACGTACCGGACCGGACCGGTCCTGGCCAGGCCAGAGTGCCTAGTCCCAGGCCATTGGCTAATTTCTGCGGATTGGCAGAGAGCGGCAAAACTATGCAAAATTCTCGACAACCAGGTTGATGCCGACAGGTGCCAAAGGGCATTCATTTGTGTGCAGTTCTAACGGGGCAATTGTCTCTAGTTCTGCTCTGTTTGTGCATGGCAACCATGGCCCAGGGCAGGGGCTTAGTCTCAATTAAATTGAAGGGGATGTGGAAATCACATATCAATTGCAGGCAAAGAAAGTTGCAGTTAAAGTCTGACATTTTGCCAAATTCTAATTTAGACAAATTAGAGAAGTTATAGAAGCTTATGGGATAAGACTTTGAAGACTGTTTGACATTTTCAAAAACAAACTAACTCTTTTTTATACTTTATTTCAATTAAATGTATTTATATCATTAAATAATATTTCTAATTTTTGTTTAATTAATACCCATCCTGGTTTACTTAATAATATAATATTTTGGGATATTTATTTCTATAGAATTTTTAAAAATAGTTATCATGGTTTGTTTCTTTGATTTGTTTTGTTATAATATATTCATAAGCTATCTTTTATACAGACAAATACTATTCAAAATAATAACATTATTAAGATTATTAAGATTCAAAAATGATATTGTGGCTTGAATTATTCTTTATCAATTGGGGTTTTACCACCTAATTTTGACCGATTTTGTAATATTTATGATTTTTTACCCCCATAAAAATTATAGCAACTCCACCTCTGGCCTTAAAGCGTGTTTTCAAATGAGTTTGCTAGTGTGTTTCTCTGTGAACTGTTGACAACTACCGGGGCACAATTGTTAATTGCATTTCGGCAGTTGTCAAACATGACCAGAAAACGCGTGTACTATGGCTATGATTCTTCATGGCCCTGGGTCATTTAAAGAGCTTTGCATTTTAAACGACACATTAGGCCGTGCTCCGGGATTCTAGCGAAAATTTTTACTGGCTTTCAGCTAGTTGACGTCTATAAATTGAATTGTCAACTTTATGGAATTGTTGGACAAAAATTGCGGAAGCCATCACTCAATTTGTTGACTTTATTTCAACAATGATTGATGGTGGCACTAAGAAAGATCGGATTATTTTTTATTCCCAAAAACGTTATACATTTTTTTTAGACCAACTGGGATATTTTCTAGGAAACGCAACGCCTACGACCCCACTTTATTTAAAATACGTATCGTGGGCCCTAGCCAGGCTTTACCCGTATATAAATATGTACAGATGCACAGTTATAGTCAAATTAATAGCATTATTAAACTTGCTTTTATGATTAAAGGATTCAATAGACTATTTTAAGTTAATTGTTTTGTAATTTCTAAAAGCCAATAGTTTCTTTATTTAGAACTTTGACTGTAAATGTAACGAAATTGAAATAGTACAACCTAATGTCACGGCATGAGCAATGGTTTCTTAGAAAACTTTTCTTTCTTATTCATAAATATCTAACAATATGTATAACAATATTTATGTTTTCTCAAATAAAATCACAAAGTTTAAAATTTATGCTATTATATTACCCATAGCTATAGTACACATCCATGTATGTATCCTTATATCTATAGATTTTTGTACTCGCTGCTGTGTGTATATATATTCTTGCTGTTGCCACAAAGCTTGACACTGACAATTGCACGTTGCGTGTTCAAGAGGAATGCTACAGCTCATTGTCGCTGGACGCAGAGCTACGTAGGAACATAACATATATGTATGTACATATAAAACGAATATATATTCGAGCTGCAACACCGACTGGCAAACAGACAGACATTCAGACCGACAGATGCAACAACAAACCGTTGGACATGTTAACAGGAGCATGCAACAACACTACACACACAGAATAGCAAGCAACTGCAAAGTGTCAAAGTCAAATATGCAAAAAACCAAGAGGGGCCAGCGGGGGCAAGCGATCCGAGTTAAACAGTTGACAGCCGGAGAAGTTCAAGCTTCAAGGATATGTCCAACCGTAGCCTGGGAATTTCATGCTTCCATCACAGCTCAGATATTATCTGGGAAAGAGCTAGAAGTGTGTGACGATGTGAATTAAGGTAGAGCCACTCAATGGGAGACCCTTAGTGGATCTCTTAATCAATATTAAACTCTATAGATTTAAAGAGATTTATTTAAAAAGATTTTGGGTAAAGTTTCAAGTCAAGTTGAGCGAAAAAATCACAAATAAATATTTTTATAAAAATAAAACGCTTCAAAAAGCCTCAACGAACAACAAAAACTCATAAATGTGATTGCAATTTATAATTAAGTTATGTATATACAAACACACATACTATATTTATATGAGTCTGAATTATTAAAATTGCATTTAAAGTAATTTTTACAAACAAGGCTTCATTTTTTTCTGTATTAAAATTACAAATTCTATCAAGCAACATGAAATATTCTGCGTGGCAAATTTGATTCATTTCGCATGCGTAAGTTCATTATGCATAACAAATAATAATAATAGCCAGGGGAGTGCGTGTTAAATGTAGCCTATAATTAAATATTGTGCCCAGCCAGATGGCAAGGCGGGGAGGCGTAAGCGAAAGCCTAACGCATTTTGACAGTGCAATTATTTAAACGCCGACGCTGATGTGGCGCAAAGTTGTTCATATTTTATATTTTTCTGGCGCTTGCTGCTCTGAAGCCAACTGCAAAGTACAAAAGCCATTGGGTGTGACACACCTTCAAGGCGGCTCAAATCTGTATCTCGCTTCGTTTTCGCAATGCAAAATAGAAAACTTGACTTGGCTCAGCCATCTCGGGCGTCTAATGATTGCCTTGAGTGGTAGTAGTTATGACAACCTTTGATTGCTGACCCCATTACATGTTGTTGGTGGCAACATAATGCTGGAAAAGTCTTTAAAAATGTTCTTGGAACTTTTATTTTGATTGTAATAAACATGGTTTTAAAGTGTCTGAAATTTAGACAAGCACAGTAAGTTCGTAGATCTCTGATTATATTATAATTATAGCTTTAGATAAATAATGAAATATTTTCACTGGAATATTTATAAGCAGAGTTTATAAGATATAAGTTTAAAGACTAATTCTGAGCACTACTAAAAATTAGATGTAAACTCCAATTATAAGTCTCTAAGAAACTAGACTCCTTTCCTCAATTAATCGACTATTTTCTGTCACCAAATAATGTCCCTCAATTAATGATCAGCTAAACTTAGTGACATCCGTGGCTAATTAACTCAACTTGATTGGTAGCTGCAGTTGCTGGCTGAATTGTCGAGAGCCCCGTTTACCCAATTAGCCATAATTATCGGCCAAAGCTGAATCGGTTTCTCCCGCCATAAGCTGCAATTTGAGCTTTCCCAAATCATGACTTCCGTTTGCGTTGGCCCTGTCATTAGCATGGAATAGGCGCAACTAATTAGAAAGACATTTGGAGAATACCGGACCTACTACGTGGCCTAACGGCAAAGCCCAATTGAGTGGCCAGGTGGCAAGTGTCAAGTTCAAGGCACAAAAGGAACCAAAAACAAAGGGCCAACCGCCGAAAACAATTGATAAACAAGTGAGCGGTTTGAATGTTGATTGATTTCTGGGTTCCCAATGGTTTGGACACCTGCAAAAACGAACAAAAAAAAATACAAATAAAAGGAGCCAGCGAATTTGGAGAGAGATTTTCGAGGTAAACAAATAGGGAAGCGTAAATGAAATGCAAATAACGCAATTGGGAGAGGAGCAGACTCATCAAATGAAACCTTCAAACGATGACGTTGACACCTGTTCCAGCTTGTTTAGTTTCAATATTTCATTTGCTTGCACAGTCCATTTGTTTGTTTGTTTACCTCTGGTTGGTGATTCGCAAAAATATATATTTTGTTCGCGGAGCCACAGAGAGACCGGAGCACCGAATTCACGCTTGGCTGCAGTTGCGGGACGGCCAAACGCTGGAAACGGATGTGGATGTGATATGTGACTATGACATCGCAGCAGCCCAAATATCATTTAATGAAAATATCAAATTTTGTTTTGGAAAACCCCAGTCTGCGACTTCCATTTTTATACCTGGCCTCAGTACATTTATTTTTCGGTGCTAGTACGTGAGCGAGAGAAACGGAATTTGAATTTTTATACACATTTTATGCCCAACACGTTTTCACATTTCTCATTTGCCAGAGGCACTCTTTCCCTCTTTATGTGGCTCTTTATTTATGGGCCTTATAAATACATCTTTCTTCGGCAAAAGATACATTTTGAAGTGGCTTCAAGTTGATTATCTGCGAGGACACGACCTTCTGTCACAAGGTAATCAAGTGGTTTTGATCCAGGTAAAGGGCACGTGCTGTATCTTAAAGACTTCTAGGGAAGCTAGAAGAACCTGAAATAAAAGGAAGCAAAAAGCTAGGTTAAAGCTTAAAGGTTTGCTTAAGGTATTCTAGATCTAGATCTCCTCGGATCATAGTTTATTTTACCAATAATATTCCATGCAATATTATTTTATTTGAATACCCTGACGAGTCAATATTCCGCTGAGGAAAGTAATGTTTCATTTTAATTTGTTCAAAAGCCTGCAGTTATTGCATAACGTCAAATTGCAAAGTGCCACAACCATTTTTTTGCACTCCACATCAAAAGGCAAACAAAAAAAGCGGTTACAATTCCATTTACGAGTTTTAAATCAAAGCTACAGCGTCTATATGCGCCGAAACAATTCGAATTCTACAATGCAATGTGTGCATGTGTCGATTGAGCTCATGCGATACTCGTGCAAGGCTTAAACAATGCCCCATGCATAAATAACTACAAAAAACTAGCAAATCTCCAAACGAAGTATTCATGTAAATAACACAAAAAGCGTTGGGGAACGTATCTAACAGATACACGCGCCATAAACTTTGAAAATCGTATGCTTCATGCCGCTGCCTCCCTCATCCCTCGTTGTTGCTGCAGATGAGCATGGCCATAAAATATCAATTTCGTTTTACAACAAACGCCAAAATCGAACGTAAACTTATGAGTCTCACTCTGAAGGGAAAATGAGAAACAAAACAGGATAAAATATTGAAATAAAATACGCAGAGAGCAAGGGAGAAATTGAAAAATGTTGTGCCATAAAAAAGGAGTCAAATATATTTTATAATATATGTATAACGATGTATTTTTTCTGCATTTCTAAAGAATAAGCCTGAGACTGTATTACAAGCCATTTACAAGCTAGAATGGGCTCTGTCTGGGCAATGGATTTCGAACATTAAAGCTTATTAACAACTTTAAAACATTTAAAATTAAGATCAGTAATTTATGGAGCTGTTTATTATCTATATTTCAATTGTTGTCACTATATTTCATATACCATTTATAATTTATTCTGTATTTTTCCATTGACATTTACCTTGCTATGCATTAAATTTTTGGCCATTTTCCACATTTCTGACCATAAATGTATCTCTTTCATTGCAGGTGAGTGTCCGATGTCTCGTCGATACGGTATTTGCACAGATTTTTATTTCTGTTAATTTACAAAACAAACGATTGTTTGACTTTTATGCAAACAATGGAAAATGACCGCTATCCCTGGTATTTAAACAATTTTAAATTTAAGCTTTATGTGTTTGCAGTCAACTTTCGGGGCTCAAAAAGACCCGAACAGCACGATAAATGACTGGTTATTAATTATACGATTTTTGCATACATATTTATGGGCACATTTTGTGCCCAGTGATTACGCTAGGCAATTAGTGAATTTGAAAATGCGGCGACCAGAGCAAATATTTTTTGTAAAGGCAAATAGCGCATGAAACAAACTCTGAACGCATATTGATATTTCTAATTAATTTTACACACTTTGTGTTTTTTGAACCTTGGCAACATGTCGCGGCCAATTTTGCATTCTGGCCCTGAGTCCTGAGACCTGAGTCCTTCTCCAAGCGCAATATCAGCTTGCATTCCTTGCCAAGCGATGTAAATATTTTGATGCTGCTCGCAATTCCTTCCAATCTAAACATTCGCATCGCACGGTGAGGGATAGAAATGAAAACAGCTTAGCCCAGCATCCGTGTTGGATGTTGGCTGTTGAGTGTCGGTCGGGTGTTGATCAGGGGCTTAGAAGGGAAGCGGAAGGCTGTGCTACTTGCACAGCATAACTTAAGGCGTAGCTAAGGCCATGGCGCTGCGAACCGACAACCTAGAAAAGGCAGAAAAAATAAAAACAGAATGCACCCAATTGTGTGCCAATAGCAAGGCGAAAAAAATAAGTAAAAAGCTCACAATACAGTGATATATATTTTATGAAACATGTTGTTTTTTTAACGCTTTAAAAACTTAAAGAGTTCCTATGCAAACTTTTTGTTAGTTTCTTTTAAAAATTAAAAATTTACCCTTACGAAAACTCCGCTAAAAACGAACTTTTTCTTTCCTACTAGTACTAAAAGCAAATATTTTTAAATACTTTCCATATTTACCCCTTTTTCTCTACCAGTGTATTCAACAAACACGTTCGCAGCGAATGCTCTCGGCCATGGCCATGCACTTTCTTTGGACGCCTATTGAGAGCGGCCTGGCAAAGTGAAACGTAGCGGCACCTTAGCATATCTCCAAGGCTAATCTTGGCAAGGCAAAGGCTTCGGCGGAGCAAAGCAGCGAGTCTTGAGGGAAGTGCAATTTGCTCGCTTATGCGCTGCTCCACTCAGCAATCCCCGCCGCCGCCGGCGGCGCTCCTGCCCGGCTTATCATCATCTCGAGCTTGGTGCCCCCTTTATACAACTTCTATTTTCATATTTTTTCGCTGTATTTTATTTAACTTGTCCTGGCAGTAAATAATCATAATATATATTTAAATTGGAACCGTGTGTGCGCATAACTCGTGCTTACCTATTTTTTTCCGCTTCCTTCCAATGCATTTCCTGCAAAACCTATCGCCAGGTCGTGCCTGCAGTTTTATTTAAGGCGTCTTATCAATAATTTCATTTTCAAAGCACTGCCAAGGAGCGGGGAAAACTTCAAATTGGTTGCTTCTCATCTTGGAAAATTATATAGCAATCAATTTAATGCGCTCAAGCACACGCACTTTGCAAAAGGTCGCTGTGGAAACCACTTTGGGGAGTGACTGGATTTCTGTCTGGAGTGGGAGAAGTGGAAAGCCCTAAAAGTGATTTTGTTTGGCTGCTGAAAAGTTGCTACAATTGCGCGAACACGCAGAAATCTTACTAAATATTTCAACGCAACAGAGGAAAAGCAAAGTGAGGGCAGAGAAATTTGCTGTAAAGGCAAAGTAAAATGGGAGAATTGCCAGAGGTTCTGTTTGGCAGCTTCACTTGTGGAAAGCCATACAAGTTTCTTATACGAAATGTTTTGTGGATTGGTAAATTAGCTGAAACGATACTAGAAGAGGGGATTTTTAAAAAATAACTTATCATGAAACATATTCAACAATCTTCAGTAACAAACTTGCGCTGTACTCCAAAGTTTGTAAGCAATTCCGCCTTGATCGGTGTAGAAAGAGAGGATACCCACTGAAAACTATCGTATATTCCAGCTTAAAAAAAATTAGAATTCAATTTAAAAAGGTCAAGTATCTTGGCAATCGTTGTATTTTCCGTTTTGAACTTTCACTCGGCTGCACTTGCCAAATTAAAGTTACTCCATCTACGTATCCCCATCTCTCGGGCGCCTCTTTCCGTCTATTGCACACATATGTATGTCCGGCAATTTCAATTACATTTCTTCACTTCAATCAAATCGCATTTCACTTTGGCCTTTGGCCATCTCAGACGGGCAAAAAAATGGTTTGTGCAGTACGCGTGTTGCACTTTCAGTCACTCGTAAATTGAATTTACAGTCCAGTACAGTCTTAGAACTCATCAGGGGAGTTGGCCGTTGTCCTTTGATTTTTATTCCATTTCCCAATTTCTTATCGTCCTTCGGAGGTCGTGACTTTGGCGACAATTGTTCAGAATCGAAATCGTTATCGAAACTACTACCAGCATGAGTGTCTTCTGACAGCCACGAAGGACACTTGAAATTATTGAAATTGTTTTGCCATTTGGCGCTGCCCTTCCGCATTCTCGAGTCTCCCATCGAGTGACTCCAACTGCAGCCGCCGCCTGCCTGCCTGTCTGCTTATCATTGTCCTGGAATTTTCTCATTTTGAGCGATTCGAGGAATTTGTGTGGATTTTGGTTATTGATTCCCGGATACCAAGACGTCTGCACTGCAGCACACAGATCTTTTAGGGTGCGAGTGTGTGACTTTGAGCTTTTAATTAGTTGCTAATTGGTTTTTGGCAACTCAGTGTCTAGTTGAAGTTACATCACAAAGGGAGTTAAGACCGGCAGAGTGAGAGGGTTCTTTTGGGTAATTATTTTGACGTTTAAAATACAGATAGCTCTTTCTTGGTTTAAAGAGAATTTAATATAGATGATTAAAATAATAGGTGCACACATCTTTTATTTAATTTATTTATTATTTTTAAATTAAAATTAGGTCTCACTTAGTTCTTTAATATTTGTTTTTAATAAAATAACCTTTTTATACCCTTGCAGGGTATAATAATTTCAGTCAGAAGATTGCAACGCAGTGAAGGAGACGTTTGCGACCCTATAAAGTATATATATTCTTGATCAGCATCAACAGGGGAATCTTTCTAGATATGTCAGGATGAAATCGATTTTTTTGCCATTTTTGTAAAATTTTATAAGGGGTTACATCATTAAAATTTTGGATTTTGATAAAAAATTGAATTTTCAAAATTTTTAAATGAAGTATGCTGATTTTTTAACTGTAGAAAATTTTGCACAGAACAGTTTTCCGATTTAAAATTAATGCTCTTTTGGCCGAGTTATGATATTTTTAATTAAAAAAAAAAAATAAAGATGTTTTTTAATATAAAAAATCCAGTTTTTTTAATACAAAATAATATTTTTCTAAGTCAAGGAATCATTTCCGACCCCATAAACCATATATATTCTTGATCAGCATTAACATGCGAATCTTTCTAGACATGTCCGGAAGAAATCGATTTTTTGGGCATTTTTGCGAAATTTGATAAGGGGTTACATCATTAAAATGGCCAAAAATTTTTATTTCTTAAAATTTTAAATTTGGTATGCAGTTTTTTTAAATTAATAAAAAGTAACACAAAACTGCTATCCGATTCAAAATTAATACATTTTCGGCTTAGTTATGATATATTTTAATTGTTACCTGCAAGGGTTTACAAACTTTGGCTGGCCAAAGTTAGCTTTCTTTTATTTATTTATTTTTTTTATTTTACTAAAAATAAATTGTATTATATACCAAAATATGTAAAAACCCTCTCCTACGAAGACATCTAATAGAAAGTTCAACTTCTACTAAAAATAGTTTAATAAATGTATGGTTTTACTAAATAATACAACTCCGAATTCAAGATATAAACCTGTTCAGGCTTAATTTTAATCTATTGATCTATCATAAGTACCCCGTTCGATAAGTAGCAAATTTAATGCGCGAATACTCCCCAATAGCTGTTGAACTATACCCCGTAAATAACTCTGGTCTCTGGTCTCCCCCTCACCTGCCAGACGCACAGATAAAACCATATTGGTATTGTGTCCGAAATCAGACGAAAATACTCTCGTATTCAAATATTTTGTTGTGTGTGTTTCCTTTTGCCGGCGGTTAATTAAAAAAGGGGCTTGGCCGCGGGACATTCGGCATCGGACGCCTACATTGATTTATTTCAGTGCGCTTTAAAGCGTGCATAAATCAAATGAAATGAAATTTATATATTAAATAAAATGTCATACAATGCTCTGGTATGATGAGACTTTGCCGTTGGTCAGGCATATCCTGTCCTCGGACGACTCCTTAGCACCATTAACAAAAGGATTTTCCCTGCGCCCCCACCAACCGTTCGATTTCATTTACGTCGTCTTTGTTGACCACGACGCTTAATCCTTTGCTGCGAGAGGCATAAAGAGAGCATCGGCATTGTATTTGCGATAAATTCACATTAAATGAGTAAGATCACAGGAGGAGGATGAGGAGGAGACGGGGAATTAAACACAGACTCACTGGCCAACAACAATGCAACGAGTGCAGTTCAGAAATTCTCTGCGCTTGGCACACAAACACAAAGATAGAAATATCGAATCGAAGAATGTCAATAAAGGCTGCAGCAGTTTCCGCCTCAGGTCCCTTGGAGCACTCTCCACCACTGCCAACTGCCACGAAGCTGCCTCATTTTGGCCCACCAGTTCGCTTTAATGACGCTGTGTGTCCTGTGACAATGAGAATGAGGCGTCACTTGGCCAGTTTGTTGTCTTCATTTTGGCTCGAATTGCAGCGAGTTAAAAAATGCCATCATATCGTTGCCCTGCAGGATACAGTGCTTTAACGATGAGGAAAAGGACATGAAAGTGCCCAGGAGGAGGTGTTTGGTTATTCTATTATTATTTTTTATTATCAAAATATTATTAAAATAATATAAGTTACTAGAAAATCCATAATTTATTAAGAAAGATGAGACTTTAATAAAATATGTAAGTTATTAGTTGGAAATATATATTTAATATTATATAATTTAATTTGACAACTTTATAATCCTGCCAAAAATAGCTTGTTAACCACTGTTGACCCATTGAAAGGAGAGGTCTCTCTGATAAGACTCTTGCGTCCTCCACTGCAATTGACAACTTCGATATGAACAATATTATTTGCATTTATTTTTGTGCTCTTTTTTGGGCGAACGAAGTGAATGGAAAGTCAGTTTCCCAATATTTTGGCAAGTATCTCGGAGTCTGGCAGCTCCTTGCCCTGTGGCTTCGGCAGACTTCGCTTGAGTGTCGTATCGGTTACGCGATTTCAATGCATATGCTTGCTGGATGCGGTTTGGAGCGGCAACAGCTGCCGCATCTTGTTGCATTCCCCCTCCCCATCCATTCATTGTGGCTTATTTGACTTTTGTTGCCTATTACATAAGTCGGGGTTTCAGTGCACTTTGCTTACCCCACTGACGATGCGATTCAATGGGCTTTAACTGTGTCGCACACACAATAATATCTACGCTCCACTGTGGCGGGCGCCCGTCATTGTGGGGCGAATAGTAAATAAGTGCACCGCTCTGTTTGACACTTGCTGCTGTCAACGCGGTGGGTGATTGATCGAGATAGTGGCGATAGTGCAGTAGCCCTCGGCGCGCCAAAAGAAACGATGTTGTCAAGTGGAGCTAATGGCAGGTCCCACCATTAAAGCGGCCGTGACAAATGGTCCGATCACAGTTGGAACCCGGAAAGCCTTTAATATGCCATAGGAAAGCCAATTTAATATTTTTATTTAAATCCTTGAGTTAATAAATGGATTAAATATTCCGTAGGATTTGTTTAATTTTTATTTTACTTTGTATAATTCAATAAATAACACATAGTTATGGGTGATAAGTTACTGTTATTAATCAAAAAGAAATAAAATTATATGTTTTGGAAGTTGAAAACAAACTCAACTTTTCAAACCGATAACTGCAGCAATTTATAAGAATCTTGCCCATTTGCCGGCAGCAAAAGTAAGCTGAGTTAAAATTAATGTAAATTTATCGCTTCAATTTATAATGCAACAAATTTCGAAAGGAAAGTTTGGCCTGGCTATGAGACAACTCCAAAAGATAGCTTTATCAAAAACAAATGTTGACAGCCGCCGCTAGAAAGGAGTCGCCGAAAGTATCTAGCAGATACTTGCCGGCATTGAACTTGAACTTATCGGTTATTTGAGTTTTTCAATTGTTTGCCAAAGTCATTGGGCGCGCAAAGACGCTTCCATTTTGTCTATCGCAAAGTTATTATAAAGTTTGCCATATAAGTTTAGCAGCTGCTTAAAGTTTTATCTATCTATCTCATCTAAGTGTGGACCTCGCTTTGGGTTCTCCGACTTTTGGACTCTGGCAGCAAATTGAGTGCACACAGTCGACGGACGGCAGACGTTTGTCATTTGTCTGCTGTCATGTCTGTTGTCAACTTTGATTTTCGACATTCGCCTCTCTGTTCCATTTACCATACGTATTCTTCTTGATTTTTTGTTTCAATTGTTACAAGCGCTATGACAACGTGGGGGGAAGGTTGTGGGGGCTTAAAAATATGAAATAGCAGCAGGACCATAAACAAAAGACAAATTTCTCAAGCTTTTCGGAAGGGTGTTGACAATATCTCAGATGTTCTCTGCTGAAAGCACCAGAGAAGTGGTTAATCATGTAAGCTGTCAGAAAATTCGTTTTTTTAAATGAAATGAAACCCACTTTTTAAACTGAAAATGTTTTCAGGAACTTACTTTATAATTTCAGAATATTTAACATTTTTATATGATGATAGCTGCAATATATAATGACAATTATTATATTATAACGACTGCTAAATTATCTGTTCTTAGAATATTCCCCAACGTTCTTAAATTTATTGTATATTTAAATATTTCAAAAATGTCCAAATTGAGTGGCTTGAGCCGGAGTATCGTATCTCTAGGTCGTGCAACCTGCCACTTACTGTTTTTCGGTGTTGACAAATGAAAAGAACAGACAGTTGATGTCTGAACACTTTATCTTAATGTTCATTCTTTTTGTTTTGTTCGGCTTTGGGTCGATCCTGATTCCAGAGGGTTTTTCTGGTGCGTGAAGCAGTTAAGAAGGCCTGGGCAAATTAGCTATAAAAAACGCATTTGTTCGGTGTTTGGGAGCCTCATTTGGGAGTCATGTCAAAGTCACGACTCGCAGTCGGTGCGGCGATAAAGCAGCACGAGGATTTACATTTATATTAGGCGGCTCAAAGGGCTCTAGCGATGAGTCATCGTTGTGCTTAAATAGATTTTATTTGTATTTATTTTATTTATACTCTGAGCTGCGATTTAAACTCTCCCTATATATTGTGTTCCTCTTCCGTTTCATGGGCAGTTCGACAACGTCAACTCGTGCCTGCATGTGCTGCGCAGTCAGTCGGTCGGCGGCTTGGAGAACATCACCACCGGCGACATTTCCAGCGGCCGCCTGAAAGCGGTCCTAGCCCTCTTCTTTGCCCTCAGCCGTTTCAAGCAGCAGGCCAAGCAGACCAAGTCCATTGGCGTTGGCGGCAGCGGCTCCTCCTCGGCCATCCTTTCCGGCGGTTCGGTGCTGGGCATCGGCATAGGCGGCAGCTTGAGGACTCCCACACCAGTTACTGGGCAGCTCAATACTACGAACCAGCAGGAGCAGCAGCAGTTGGCCCAGTCCCTGGAAAACGGCAATGAAATGGTGAACAGGTGAGTGACAGAGATGACATTTAGCAGAAAATATAAGGTTAAAACTAGCTCCAACATTAAACTAAATATAGAGCCACCAATATCCTTATATATTTAAATTGAACAAAAACAAGAAAGGAAGCTAACTTCGGCACACCGAAGTTTGTATACCCTTGCAGATATTATTTCATTACATTTTACCTATATTATTATGTTTACAGTTTGACAGTTACAGTTTTGCATTCCCAGCTTTACATTTTCTCTACATCTACCGATCGCTCCTATGGCCGCTATATGATATAGTTGTCCGATTTTTATGAAATTTGTGATAAAAAAACTAGAATAATAAAATAAGCTTATATCCCGGAGTAGATGAAAAAACGTTGAAAAACAATGAAGTTATAGTTTTTTTCCTATTAATTTCCCGATCGTTCCTATGACAGCTATAAGATATAGTCGTCCGATTTTCATGAAATTTTTATCGAAATTCTGAAATAATATATAATGGCCAAATCTAAAAAATTGTGCAAAAATATTGAAAAACAGCCAAGTTATAATTTTTTTTCTAAAAATTTATCGAACATTTGTATGGCAGCTATATGATATAGTCGTCCGATCCGGCCCGTTCCGACATATATAGCAGTGAGAGTATATAGAAGACTATATGCAAAGTTTCATTTAGATAGCTTTAAAACTGAGGGACTAGTTTGCGTAGAAACGGACAGGTGGACAGACGGACAGACGGACAGACGGACAGACGGACAGACGGACAGATGGACAGACGGACAGACGGACATGGCTAGATCGACTCGGCTGTTGATGCTGATCAAGAATATATATACTTTATAGGGTCGGAAAGGTCTCCTTCACTGCGTTGCAAACTTCTGACTGAAATTATAATACCCTGCAAGGGTATAAAAATATTCCTATTCCTAAATAGAACAACATAATTTAACAGTAAAAACTTTAATGGTTTATCTTATGCCACAGACTATCTCATGTACTGTGGATTGAATTATTATTATTATTTTTTGGATAATATTTTTTTGTATGACTTCTTTTCATATTCTAAATAGTTTTAGGGGATTTTTAATTAATTAATTAATTTAATTTGTTATTTTTTTACTCATAATGTTACATCGCCTCCGGTTTATGTCCACGCTAAGGCAAGTGCTTATAATACTGGGTTTTTGTATCTGCTATTAATGGTTTTGAAAAAAAGCTATCTGTAATTTCATGATTGGTGTGTGTTTGAGCTAAAAATTAAGGATTCAATATATTTATATCTAATAAAATAAAAAATTAAGCCGAAATCGAAAAATAAACTGAAAATTATCTACTTAGTTGCAAGCTTTATATTGTGTATTGGCAACTCTTATACTTATCAAGTCACATTCTCTGGGTTTGTGAATGTACTACTCTTATACTCTAGGTTTGTGTATGTACTAAAAGTTAGATTAAAAAATTATTATTAAAAAAATAAATTTTTCTCAGATATTTAAATAAGCACTATAATTCAAATAAATAGATATTGTTTCTTTCACTTTTTTTTAATTATTTTGGAAATGTCAAGTTTCTTGTTTTAACTATAAAAATATCCTGGTTACAAAATTAAACTATATCATTCTGTTGCACTACCTTGAACTTGACCAGGGAACCTAGGTAGCCGTGGTCAAGGTAAAAATATTTTAAAATTTTCCTGTTCTATATTTTTTGAAACATCACCAATTATAGGCAGCAGACAATTCCGTCCGTTTTTAAGGGCTTTCATTTTAAATTCCAAAGATAAATTAAAATGAAATTGAAATCCTACATCAAAAACATTAAAATGTAATGATTTTAATTATTTAACAAAAAAATTGAAGTTTTTACCCTATGAAATATAATTTTATTACTTTAAATTCTTTTTTTTTTTTTTAAGCTTGTACACGCCCCCAAAAGAAAACTTGCCTCTGCCATTATTTAAACTGTGGTGCTACCAATTCCTTGCGGGGTTCTACATCCACTTTCAATCGATGCATAAATCCTCCCCATCATTTCACCCAGGACGCAGCATATCCAATGTCAGAGATTTCCTTTGAATTTCTTATAGACTGTCATAAGACTTCCGGAACGCATTTCTTTCTGCGCTTGCCGAAAATTCCAAGCAAGTTTAATATGATTTATTGGTTTGTTTGCCGGAAATTACAGGCAGTTGGGTCCTGGCTTGACTTCAGGGGGTTTCGCCTCACACCTCGCCCAACAGATGTCATCAGAAAAAAGGCAGGAAAAACCCCAGAAAAGCAAACAAAATTGGCATACTACAAGTTTAAAGAGAGGAAAATCTCCGCAGTGCTGCTGACGGCGGGAAACTCCAAGGGGGGAAAGTATTCTCTGAAAAATTCAAAGCAAGATGGCAAAATTAGAAAACTTTATTTACTCGATGTCGGCTGGGGGAGGTCCTTGGCTGGGGCTGTGGTTTGGGGTTCCTTCGTCGCTCGGTGTTTGCAACCCTCGGGGAATCCTCGAAGTTGCAGACAGGAAGCGGAAGCTTTTGTGCGGCGCCCCCCATTCTGTTTGGTCGTTTAACTCTGGCCCCTGCCCCCTAGCCAATGTGTTGATGACTTTCACTGACTATGAAATTTAAATGCGTTACGGAAATGTTTTGCGTTCGCTTTTGGTCGAGCAGACAAATAAATTGCACAGGATTTTTATGGCCGTCCTTGCGCCTAGTTGTGCGGTAGGCAACATGTTTTTTTGGGGGGGGCTCCATTTAAACTTTCACTTGCGACACGGGGAGCGGGAAGCGAGCCTCCAGAGCGTTGTTTATAACGTCTGCGGTCTGTCGCCCTAGACCCGAACAGCTAAGGGGATTCCCCGCCAGGCAGTCGGAACGGTGACAAAATAGCAACCCCAAAAGGAATACACTGAAAGCAAGAACGAAAACTAAAAACAAAAATGAATGTTTATATAATTGTAGCTCTTTAATAAATATTACTTATCATTCTATTTAAACTATTTTCTCCTGCTATAATATTCTCTATTTAACTGAAACTCTTGAATTAGCAAGTTCTATATAGCTTTTGTTTTTCTCTGTGTACTATTAAAATTTCTTGCCAAGAAATTTTCCAATGCAAAATTCAAAACCATTTTAACGACGACAGCTGCTTCTGCATTTCAGATGGAGGGCTTGTCCTGGCACTTGGCAAATTCCCTGTTTTCTTTAAAGCTCTTACTGTGATTTTTTGGGGATGCTGGTGGGAGCAACATGTTGCACTGACGCACATAATTAAAACCCAAGGACATTTCTACACTGCTCCCGGAATTGTCTTTGGATATGTTTAAGGTTTCAGCAACAGCTGATCCCGTCAACCCCCCACCATCTATAACTGCAAATTGCTTTGGCAGACATGCCGGCAATATGTTGCCCCCACTGAAGTGTATTTATAGCATTTGTAAGCGAGCTTTCCTTCTGGAATTGGCTCGAAAGTAACCCCCGAGGACGGGCCCTTTAATGGGGAGGAAATTCCCATGCACGTTGGGGCCCGAATCCACCCCCGATTGGAGCTGAGCATAGGACAAATCCGCTCACGTGCGTGTGTTCCTGTGGCTGCCTAATTCGCATGCATTTATGCGTGACCATGAGCAGGGACCACCTCCCCCAGGATCTGGCTAACCTTCCGCCTGAGTCTGCCACAATGCAGCCGTCCGTTCTGGCTCTGTGGCCACTCCACAATGGCAGGTTGTCAAGTCCCTTGGCCGAGAGCGCTTCAGCTTCCAGCTTTGGATGTCGGATGTCCTTGTGCCTAGTCTGGCTTAACTTTTGTTGTCCTGCGGGCTTGGTTTTTTCCACATGGTCTGCTCCTCTGTGTTGAATTTATAATTCCATTTGTGGTTTTTATTTCGTAAATGTGAGATTAATTTTATTCAATTTGTGTGCCAAGAGTCGAACGGGTGAGGAGGAAAGTCCTGGCTGTCTGAGCTTAGGGTGGCTTGACGCTTCATTGACTGTCAATTGTTGGCAATTGACGCAGTGAAAAGTGGAAAGAGGATCTGGGGAAAGTGATGACACAAAGGAAAGGCAGAGATAGAGATAGGATGAGAGTGTAAAACCTTTGACCAATCCAATCCTCTTTATTTTTGTGTTACAAAAAAGTATTCAAAAATACTTCTTGTCCAGGTGTTCCTTTCCGGCCTTCTCGGACTCATCCATCATGGACTCCAATAACAGCTCCTCTTCTGAATTCACCCTAGTTATGAATATGTCCCGAGTGGCCCTAAACTGACCGCAATTATTCAAATGTTCATTCTCCAAGCGCAAAAAGTTCCATAGAAAGCGTCGCGTCATTTCGCAAAAAGAAGCTAGTGTCGTGCCAGTATGCGAAGCCAAGACGTTCTGATAGACCATTGCAAACTCCAAAAGCCACACAAAACGTAGCAAAGTATTTTCGACAATCACAAAGTAATAGAACCACTGAAAAACGCGTTGATTAAAACAAGATTTAAATAAAGGTTCAATAAGTACCTTTGGATAGACAAGTTGATCACGCAGAAATAGGTTTTCTCCCTTCCATTCCCTAAACAATCCAAAGTCCTTCAGCATGTCCCAGGCCAGAGAGTAAAATGAAGAGATCAAAGCACTGGTTAGATAAACCCAAGTCCAGGGATTCTGGAATACACTCTTGTAATTTCCTAAAAATTAAATTATATCATTAACACAAGTCAGAAAATAAAACTTAACCACTCACCACTTGTCTCCATTTGAACAGTGGAGAAGATGACCACGATGATGGACAAGGTGTACTTAAATGCATTGATTAGATAGTCTGCAGATCTGGAGCTGCTATCCCGGTATCGACGCAGGCTCTGCCAGAGTCGGATCCACGGGGGCAGGCACCGTATGATGGCAACTGCATAGTCTGCTCCAAAGTCAAAGGCCGAGGGCCAGCCCAACAAGTAGCGAACATAGAACCTAACCAGGCGATAGTGATCCACAAAGCAGGTGACCACTGAGCACCACTGATCCGCGAGCCAGAAGTCAGCAAACTGCACAAAAAAGAAGGGAGCTAGGAGCATGCGACCGGTCACGCGTAGCAGCCAAATCCTGGCCGAGTAGAAGAGGATGTGTATGGGGTTGAGAACAATCACGGCAACGACTGCCACCTCGACCAGCGGAATCATGTACGGGTTGTCCATATAGAACTCATTGTAGAGCAAGTAGAGCAGCACATTTAGTGAGCAAAAGTAACCCAAGAAACAGGCCATTTCTAGGGCCTTCACTCCGCAAACGGCGTCACGTCGCTCCAGCTCAAAGATTAGCACATGATTAATTCCCACCTTTTGCCAAATATTCACGTTAATGGCCAGGTAGAGTCCGAAGATCACTCCCGAAATGGGACCCCTGAAAAGGCTGATGAATATAGACCGGAACTCTGGTGTCAGATCTAAGCAGAAATCTGAAATTGAGCGAGATAATTGAAATTGCCAGGTGAGGAATATGTAAATGTTTGATGTTTCTTGGCACCTACACACAAGCAGGCACATGATGAAGCCCACCAAAAACAGGCCCATGGAGAGGCCTGAGAAGAAGAGATGGATCAGAGGAGTTGGTTGCCCCAGCGGCGGCACACGGAGGCTCTCCATGGCCTTGAACCGATCCCCCTTGGCTAGATACTGGGTGTACAGGTCCTCCACGGTCACGATCATCCTGTCCAGCTCCGAGCTTACAGTGAAGCTCGCTCCTAAAACAAATCGCTCGTACCATGCCAGCGCGGCATCGGACTTTAGATACTTGTCATATTTCTTGCAGATCTTCCGGAAGCCTGTGTTGTTGAGCGTCTGATAGTTTTGCATCATGATTAGGCTGTTTAGGGAATCAAAATAAAGGTTAAAATTAAATTAAATTTAATAAAGAACCTTAGATAGAACTCTCTCATGGCCAGGCGTAGTTTGTTGGCTGTCGGCGGCTTTGGATTAGTTTCCTGCTGTTGGTTCCTGGAATTCGCTGAACCCGCTGCCGTTCCTGTTCGCATCAGTTGGTAGTTCAATGTGGCCAACTTCCGGCGGGCCTCTGCCTGCTTGTAATTGAAGAAATCATTCACTCTGGTAAGCTCCTGATGGCAGGTGTTTAGAAAGAAAGCCTCAAACTCCTGATAGTACTCTCTTATGGCGGAGATGTTTAAACCGCCTTCCTCCGGGGCGTCGTCCACGGCACGCATTATTATGGCTTTAAGCTCCTATGGAATGCATTTTATTTAATTTTAAATTTAATCAGAGAGTTCTTGTTACATACATTGTAATTCATGTACTGCTTCTGCCATTCGGATGTTAAAAGACTCTCAAAGGTTTTGCCGAACTTCATGTTACTAGAGCTCCTTTTTTTTATATTTTTAACTTGACAAATTACTTACTCTAACCGTTTTTTGGCACTTATTCAAAAGCAGGCATTGAGCTTTCTTTTATAGAAAATTAATTTCGCTTTTATTAATATTTTCTTTAGCATGTTCCTATTATTTCTATAAGCTCATCTATACTAGAAAAGGTTGCCTATCTAATTATAATAATCATACCCTTTGCAAAAAGAACAAACCATGGCAACTCATGGTTCATAAAGATTCATCCCTTTTTGTTTAAAACGAACAACTCACCAGGACTACTCATCCACAGAGCAAAATTTGCCATTGTTAGCCGACGCACCACGCAATTTTTTTATTTCTTTTTGGGTAAATGTTGACATTTTCCTTTTGTTTTAGAGCACGAGATGTCCCCCGAAATAATTTCCCTCTCCCTGGATTTGCCTAGACTTTTATGTTCAAGCCAGGCCTCCGGCGGCCGGTGTTTTTAATAAAAATAAAGCCACACTTACAGAGTCACATTTAAGGGTTGCTTTTTTTTGCAACTCTTTAACCCAAGTGGCGCTTCAATCGATGCCAAAATTTCGATTTCACTCGTTAGCCATTAGTCATACCAAAAAGAAATTGGTTAGCCAGAAATTGTCATCTGCAGGAATCACATGGCAAAGTGGGAGGCAGAACGACTCTCCTCTCCATCCATTCGTAGTAGTCATCATCAAAGTCGGCATTCATCTTCCCCTCCGTCACAATGTGAAAAATGCGAAACAATTGCAACGATGATTACTTTTTCCAGCAGTTTTCCCCCCTTGTTGTTGTTGTTGTTGTTGCTAGGTCGTAAAGGAAAATTGAATTGACGGTGGGCTGAGCCAGAAGTTTGTCCATCCCCTGGGGACCATTTTCCGGGATAGAGGAGAAAAAGGCTGACACGAACAGGGAAAGATCAAAACAGGTGAACTCCATAATTATATGCTAAATACTGGATTAATTAAGTCCCCGGGAACCATTAGCTATTTGAAGAACTTGATTACGCTGATGACTAGAGGGTAGTGAATTCCTGTGGAAACTAACCCAGTGGAAAGTTGTAAAATGTGCAAAATATTAAAGAGACAAGAACTTGTCTAAGAATAGTTGGTTTTTTCTTGGTTAAGCGGAGTTTTAAGGTATATAAAGCGTGAAGACAGAAAGGGTAGACTAAATATTAATAATTACATCAAAAACAAGGTAAATAAATATTTATTCCTAATTTTAAAATATAAAGAATACACCTTAGGGAACTAGGCAATGATTGATCGATCAGAGTTCAAAAAACGTATTATTTCATTTTTTAAAAATTCAAATGTAAGTAAAAATGTATGGAGTATTTAAATAGTTGCTTGACTTAAATATCTATACTCCATTTTTTTGTGGTTTCTACTAGCTGGACAACAATAACCAGAAGGCAAATAAAAATATTTGCATAGACGAACCATTCAGCAATGGGAGAGACGAGCAAGTGAACAATGTCGGGACTTGGTTCGAGTGGGCGGAATCCTGGGACAGGCTCTATAAAATGAAAAGTAAACAGTGCAGCGTCCGCCGGTTGCCATTGAAATGATAAAGTGTCCGGCTTGGTCCTCCTGTCCGCTCCTCGCCGCCCCCGCGTTTCCAAAGGTCCGACAAAAGGCAATAAAATGCATGCTTAGTGTTTTTGGGCAGGGGCTTAATGCCATTAGCGGGCAGGGGCAGTGTTGGAGCAGTCAGTCTGGAGCTACATCTGGCGGCAGTCCGGATCGTATGTTCTGTGTGGCAGCTCAGGCGAAAGGCTTTTATGCTCTTTGGATTTGTCTAAACAAAGATTTATTGGGTCTAGTACTAGTTTTTTTTTTGCGGAATGGTTAGGCGTGGAAATGTTGTTTCACTGATTAAAGTTGTAACAGGGAAAGTTGAGGGAGAGATATTCTAACTCTCACTATTTATAGGTAGATAGTATTTAGTTGGTAAATAACTAATTTAATCATTAACAATCTTTACTCCTTTAATTTAACCCCAGGTTTATAGTTACATCTTTATCATCAAACCATTTCTAAGCCCCTTTGCCCAAAAACCAGTCCCAGTTTTGGCTTATTTTTAAGCTGTATTGAGAGACTCAATCGCCATCATCATCAACTTTCTTTCACGCCCACTTTTCGCGAAAGCCTACTAGATTTCCATAGGCACTTTCAATCGGCAACTCGTTTGGCTATTCAATCATCTCAATTTTGGCGCTCCTCTCATGTGCCTGCAAATGCAATCATATTTCGCCACTTAGACCAACTTCCAATGGCCATAAGCTCTGTACAGCAAAGATACCTAAAAAACGGTGTTGAGAGACACTGTGAAAATTTTAAATTTACAGAAATATAAATTTAAAAATTAAAATAAATAAAAACATTCCATAATATATTCAAACATAAATCTATAACACATTTCTTATCATGGTTAAAATCCCTTTTGAAGCATTGAAAATGAATAATTATTATAATTAAAATGTCTCCATGAACTCATTGAACTCTCTTTTAGTAAATAATCATGAACTTGACCTTAGAGATCTTTTAAATACTCAAGTGCCACACTTGTTAGGGTATTGAAGTTACCTCTGGCATATAGTCTACGTAAACTAGATCGAGCAAGTTGAGTGTGCCTGATAGGCTTAGTGCTAAACTGGTTTTCCGATTGAAATTAAGCTCAATGATTAAACAATTTTACTTTCTGTCATGTCTCGCAGATTCCCTCAGTTTATGTGACATGAAACTGCGAGTATTTGCCATAATTGCTTACTTTGTTAAATTGCCACAATTTGATTGCTGGCCAACAATAAGTAAGGCCAGCTTAATTGGTTTTGTTTGCTGTTCAGTTGACCCCAGCAGCTGTGACACGAGCATTGCTCCCATTTTTCAGCTTCTCGATGAAGAAAAAATATTTAAAATATTTTTAGACGGGCCAAAATTGAGTCGAATTGCAGTTGTGAATTATTTTTAAATAGAAGAAAAGTTGGTTAATTCAATTAATAACACTTAATAGTTGTGGCATACAAAAAGCCAATCAATTATCTATTTATCTGTTTATGAATCCTACATTTTTAAGCCTACAAAATTTTAAAAATTTTCTGGAAAAAAGTGAAAACCCAGAAAAAAGGAAAATTAAGTCCTACAAATCCTCCCCGTTGCCATCAGATTTGTTCGCTGTCGAGCAAGTTGAACCAGACACGAAGCTGATTCATTCGAACAAATACTCACTCGGCAGCCTTCGGCTCGGTTCAAAACCTATAAATACAAGTGCGAGCGAGTCAGTCGGAAAAAATTGTTTACAACATTTGACGTCACGGCTCCGTCGTCGCGGAAAATGGAAAAAAGCCCGGTTTTCTCGCACTTTTCAATGTCTTCCCGCCATTTGATTTTGGAAAAAGCCTGACTAAAATCGGTCGAGACAGTCGCAGTGCTTCGCGTGCGGTTTTTGAAATGGTTTGTTTTGATTTTGCCGGCAACAAAAGTCGCGTGCCACTGGCAATAATAAATAAATGACAAATGAAACAGTGTGTGATAATAATTAATTAACAAAATGGTGTGATTTAAGACCGCCAAAAAAGGAATAAATAAGCAAAGTGATAGATAGATGGATATGATATGACCGCCAAAATGAAATGAATGTGAAAAGTGATAGATATAGTTGAAAATTCCTATTAAAATATCTTTGTTTCCTTGTGTTTTCAACAAGCTGTTGCATATTGGATGTCTTTAAAGCATTTCCCCTCAAAACAGATAATAAAGTTCTTATCTACTAAACACATTTAAAGGCTTAAGGCAGACAAAGCCTTATAGCACACGAAACCAAATAAATCAGACAAAATCAGATAAATGACCAGACATTTTGTTTTGTCCATAGACCGCCAGACATAAACCATTCATATTGGTTAAATAAAGAGAAAAGGGTTGCAAGTTTATTATCAGATTATAACTAGTAAAGGGATATAAAACATTAAAGTTTTTAATTTATTTTAATCGTACGATGTACAAAAAAAGACAATACTTTTATGAAAAATAGATTTTGATATTCATGAATTAACAAAACCCCATAGTTATACATTTATCTAACCACAACAATCGCTTTTTCTGTTCTATTGCTGCCTATTCTCCTGTAATTTAGCACCTTTCCGTCTGACTGCCTCGAAAGTCTTGAAACAGTTTAAAGAAAATGGGAGTTGCTTTAATTAAGAGTCCAACGGTAATTAGTCGCACACAGTAGATAGAGCGAAATTGGGTTCCGGAAGGGGTGCTAATCTCCGTTGTCATCGTTGTTTGGATCTCAGATGCTGCAGATGGTGCAGGCCTGTTGTCTGGCGACTGGTATATAGCCGGTTTTTTCGGGTCTCTTGGCGGCGCGTGCCTTTAATTAATCACCGCATACAATCGGGTTCTTGAAGCGTATTCGCTTGGTTCCTTAATTTAATTTTATTCAAGTGGCAGATGTGTTCGAAAGGATTATGTTTGCCTCAATGGAAAGATGCTTGTAAGTTGCCACATACGGGGATTCCTGCTAATTATGGCTTCCAAGACATTCCTGTCTCGGGATTTTCAATTTTCAAGCTATGCGCTCTGTCCCTGACATCTGACAAGCTGACAACCTGACAAGAGTAACAGGGCGCTGTCAAAACCAGCCCGTGAGGGAGAGCATTGAACTCGTTTAGCAACCCTCACAGAAGCCAAAACCAAAAGCAAATCCAAACCAAAATCGAATCGATAACCCCGCCAGAAATTCGAGATATCAAAAAGCAAGCTGTCAAATTATCAAACAAGCGGAGCCACATCATGTAAAATCATTGCGGAGCCAAGGAAGCCCTCGAGGTACTGCCCAGATACTCCTCTCGAAACATTGGGCTAATGATAGGGGCATAGTGTCTCGGGGCTAGCCAACGAGGTAGCTGACAGTTGAGGGAGAAATGTGTATTATGTTGATGGCAGCATTACGCTAATGATTTAATTATGTTAATGATTATTTCCGAAATGGAGGAGGGTGAGGTGATCGCTGATCGGGGTCGATTCGTGATGGTTATGATGGGGCAGTACAGCGAGTTTTCCAAACTGACCCAAAAATAAGTTGTGAGAAATACCAAGATTTTGTATTTATAGGAAGACCAAATGAATATTACATCTTAACTTTAAAGAACCTTTGATATTTGCAGGTATTTAATATGTTTTTTCGTTTCCCGGAAAATCAAGACTCCCCACCGTTTCACGGAAATGTCAATTGCAACTTCTCAAGTCGAACGATTATGAAATGCTTAGTTTTCTGATTTACATGAAAGATATAGGCCACACCTCGAGCATTGATCTTCTAGCATTTAATTGGTTGACTGGAAACAGCGTTTTCGAAAGAGTAAAATAGGCGGAAAACAAATGTCACTTTGAGTTGCCCAAAAGCAGCCAAAGTACACATAAATCTGTTCACTCCATCTAGCTTTGGCCTCCTTCTGGCCGTTCCTCTGGCTTTCATTCAATGCAAAATGCCGTGACAAATTGTTGATTTGGTTTGACATATAAAAAAATGCCTTTGTCTTCAGGTTTCCTTTAAGATACCCACTAGTTTTGGAACAATGGAGTGGTTACGTTATCTTAACGATTCATAATTATAATTTTATAATTTAGAATGTATTTTAAAATAAATACATTACAAACCAAATATTTCTATATTTTTTAATACTTCCCTTAACAACCTCTTTTACTTGATTATAAATAATTCAATTGAATTATCATTTGCAAATCTATAGGTTGAATTTCTACACCACTTTAAATATTTTATTTTATTTTTTAAGCTTTCATATTTTGTTAGCTTTCAAGTTTCCAGGGTATCCCACTGTAGTCACCCTCTAAAATGTAATTTCTCGCTGTAGCTTTTTCCCTTTGTCTTTCATTCGTTTTGTATATATTTTGTATATTTAAGCGGAAGCTAAAAGACTCTTTCAAGTTGATTTCTGCTCCATAAACTTGTCTATTTTTGTTTTGGTCCCAACTGCTCGCTGGAGCGCAAAAGGCAGGCCCCCACCAGAGGCAACCCCCAAATCCCCTGCATTTCTCCATCATGAAGCGTTTCGAAAATTTGGAGCAGCACGTGCATTTGCACGTTTTAAATTTGTCTCCCTCTTCGCCCCCACATTTAATGCCCTGCCTTTTGTTTATATTTAGATGTTAGTATTTTTTTATGTCAGTTAAGAGGGGAACGTGAAAGGGCTTGGGGAGGACTTTTACGCCATAAATCTCGTCAGAATTTATTTGTTAAAGCCAAAGACGAAGTACGGTTTGATATGCACTGCATGTGCTGGGGGGCGCCACGTTCGAGTTTCTAAAAACCCGGCGAACATAGTTTCGCTTGGAGTGATTGAACGCTTGCATTGCTAGATTTATGGGCTACAGCCAAGTCGCAGACAAAGCCAGGCCAAATGGGCTAAAGGCCCGGTCCAGTCTGGTCCGGGGATCAGTAACAACAATGGAAAACTTGGACCCATTAATTCTCTGTGTGAATTTCCTTTCAAAAACTGCACTCCAAGGTAGGGGTATCCCCAAAAGTAGCCCAACAATTACCACCCTCGCTCTAGGATATCTAGAAACTGGTGTTCGTGACGTTAACACTTAACAGTCATTGAATTTATACTCAACAAAAAAATATATATTTTAATTAAATAAATATAAATACTTATGAATTTCATTATCTTTAAGGATACATAATTCTGATCTGTTATATTTTTTAAGAATTTAGCAGAAGCTTTTTTGTCCTGTCTAATATTCTTATATTTTCCTTAGTTTCTTTTATTTTTCCCAGTGTTCTTACATTTATATGTATATGTGTGCGTGTCTTTTAGCAACTTTTTGCCACTTCTTTGCCGCATATTAAATAATTTTCCCTGGCCAACTTGGGGCCACCACTCACTGTACGTGACTAAACGTCAATTTCCAGTTCTAGGCCCTCGGCGCTTCCTTTTCCCTTCCGCTAACCAGGCAAAATGCATTTTCAAAAACCGATTTTAATAATTTCTCAGTGAACCCTCAGGCCTCTTATGCGGCGGCTTAGATAAGGCCTGAGTAAACGAGATCCTGCCACTTTTTATGCAGAGTGCAAAAGTGCAACGCTCTGATAAGAACATCGACTTGTCCTTCCACTCGAAAGTTTTCTCAACTCAACTGTCGGCCGACGGCATTTTAAGTGTGTCAAAAAAGTTGCACTTCAAGTTATGTACGTGATATTTGGAAAATCGAAGAATTATAATAGTTAGGCTTTGATAGTTTAATCGCTTACATAAATAAATTAAACAAGTTAACCTATAACATGTTTGGGCTTACAAAAGATCCCTTCTCTTACTCTATTCCTTATGGGTTTTCCTAGATCCGCATAGAGTTTTTGCTGTGCTACGCAATATGACCACTTTGAGAGCATTTAGCAGGCACTTGAAAAGTCCTAAAAAAAAGTACAGGACTTGGGCCGCCCTGCGGGTGGGCCCAGCAGCCACCCACTCACGTGTCACGCACACGTGCGTATTATTTACACGCAATATTTTTTTGTTCCTTTGGAAGCTATGACTTGTTTTCGGAAGGCATTCCCCATTCTTGTTATAGAAATTATCGATTTTCATCCCAGGCAGCGACAAAAAGAGCATTGTTCGGGTTATATACCATCTTGAAGCTAGGAACAATCAATCTACCCCCAATTTTTCAAGTCTACTCTTCTCGATTAGCCGCATCGGCAGTCATACATCAAAAACAAATGTAGGGTTGTCTGGTTTGCCTCTTCCTTGCACGGAAGTTGCAAATATGTTCACTTAATTGCATTAAGTTTGCGTTCCAAAGCAACCCCTGGATGTGTTTTTGGGTTAAGATCAAAGTACTGTGCAAATATTATGCTTTGGTCATCCCAAAATGGATTACTTTTTCCCTCTTTGCACTGTATTTGACATTGGGGCGTTGCTACCAGACATTTCTCTGATTTGGGTCCATTTATACTTGTATTCCAGCATCCCCCATTTAATTGCAAACTAATTACTAAAAGTAAACAGTACATTTTTGGTAAATGAGGCTTTAATTAGGGTGCTAAAGTGCAGTTTTTACACTTACAAAAAATATATAAATTGTAGAAGTTTGATAATAATATAAAAGATTAACAATATGCAACATCTAAACGGAAATTGTAAGAAATTAAATATCTTATTTTATTTTTATAAAGAGTTTCCAAATAACTGATCATCAAAAAGATACACAAAATCCCAACAAAAATTGTCAAATAATATGTAAATGATCTTACCAAGTGTAATGTGTAAAGGCTATAAGTGAAGAGTGAGCTAATTCAGTGCCAAAGTTGCATCTAAATGCCAAAATTAAGTTAGTTATCCAAACTCATCATCAAACGAAATGGGCAATGCATCATCATCGTCATCGGCGAATGGCGGAAAAAGTTCACGAAAATGTCGCAGTCTACCCAACTCACCGGATGTCAGAAGGTAAAGAAGCCCACGAAAGCCCATATCTATCTATATCTAAAGCAAATATATACTTTTCCGAGAAGATGTCAGGCCACATTGCTGGCCACTAATGAGTGTCATCATGCGTAGGGAAAACCTTTGAATTAGCCAAATGTCAGAACAATAAATCAAGTCAATCATCCCCGACTCCATTTCTAAAAACAAAGTTCCACCAAATTTACGATAATCTCTCAAGCCAAGAGAGAGATATTTATAGAGTCTAGAAAGTCAGAAATGATTTTCCGGAGGCTAATGGAGACGACATTTTGTGGTTCCCAAGATGTTTCCCGGCAAGTGCCAATTTTTCCCAGCTCACTCCAGATTCATAATTAATGTCTGAACAGTCTGCCTGGACCTCGCTCGCCTCTTCCCTCCCCATTTTCACACAAGTCTGTAGGTGCCGAAAGCGATCCAGAAGATGACACGCAACTGTCTCGCCGCGATGATCGGAGTGCAGAATGAACCAAGAAGTGTTGGCTGCCAGCCAGGCGGCATTTGAATTCAGTTGGAGCCCTCGGAACCGAATTAAAAGCATTGCATAATCAAGTGATCGCCTGAGTTCAACTGCCTCCGGAAACCTGAAATATTATAATAATATTTCAAAGTGCATTTGGGATACATATGTATGCTTTGAGCTCTGCAGGGGATCGTCTCTAACCCCCTGGAAAATACTTCAAATAGAAACGCAGGCCTGGAATCAACCACCGTATCTAAAAACCTTTCCGCCTTGATGGTGTGACACTGACCCTCCCTCTCTAGTGCACTCTCTTTCCAAAGTCAATAAATAAAACATTTGGCAAAGTTGCATAATTGAAAAGCAGAGAAATATTTGGGTTTTGGGAATCTCCAAATGTACTTATCAGCAGGCCCGATGCAACCCTTGGAAAAGTCTATTTGACAGAACAACCCCCGCGGAAAGTGTGTGAGACTCGTCAAAAGGAAATATTAAACACAAAAAGTTGTCAGCTGCATTTCTGTACGGGTGTGAAGAATGGCTTATTATATATACAGAGTCTAATAACTCTATAATTACAAATATCTCTAAATTCAGCAGAAAGACTCGTGTTAAATCCGTCACATCCCTTTCGTTTTTTTACTGTTTTTAATCCCTTTTCAGTTTCCATTCAACTTTTATTTTTCGATTTAGTCTTTAAGCTACTTATAAGTTCTATTTTGTTTATATTTTACAATATTTAAAATTGAGAAATGTGTATATACGAGCAGAACAGCCGCTCTAAAAAAACGCTCTAAAAGTGTGACTTCTTTTATTCACTGCCACCCCCATATTTTTGCACTTACGTAGGCTGCCAACAAAGTTGGACGCCCGGGCACAAAAAGGTGGAAGTTGCTACTTGAGTTGGCCAAGTGTGGAAGCTGGCGAAGAGGGTCTTTGGAGACCCAATTCCCCTCCTTGGTTTTCTCTGTTTGCCCGTCCACTCTCCATTTGCGGCTTCTGCGGCTTGTTTACATCCCGGCCAACCTGCTGCATATTTAAAGATGTCAACCAGCCAACAAAAGGTGGCAGTCCAATGATGACGACAGCCATTAGCAAGCTAGCGCTTTGCCTAGAAGCATCTTTGAGTTTGCCGTCCACCGAGCACGTGTGTATGTATCTGATGGATAAGAGACTGAGGGGCGGTGTAGCTTAGCAGACGCTATTAATTGTTTCTTGTGGCAGCAGCACCAACAGCAGCAGCAGCTGCTGCAGCTGAGAAAATGCGTCTCGAAAGCCACACAAACAACAGCTCCCACTGCTGAAGAAGAAGTTTCGCTCCGTCTAATAACTGAAAATCGTGACTTTATGTCTGCACTTGAAAAAGGAGCCCCGTACACAATGCTGGAATAGCTTTCAGTTGTCTTTCTTTTGGGCCAGAGAGGCAGGAGACTCCCCAGGGTCTGGGCCACTATGTAGATGTGGTGCGGTACACGACTTTTCAGAATGAACACGTTCTCCCGCGTATCGCATTACGAACATTTCTAATAGCGGAGACATTGTGACATGGCTTTTAGTTATATGAACAAAGCCGGTGTTGATTATGAGCCAAAAAGAAAGAGTAGGGATTAAGAAAGTCCCCAAAGACTTGCATCAAAAGAAGTCACAAGTTTTTCAAAAGAGACCACTAAGCGGAGTCATTCTTTAATGAAAAGGTAGACCTTTAAAGCTATCATATATCAAATTCTAGGGGTTTTCTACTACAATATGCCTTGTCTAATTTACAATGTTTCCATATCCGTTTAAAATTACCATTCTAGGTAAATGCATTCTAATTTATTTGTTTGTAATTCCAGTTTTCTGTAAACATATCAAGTTCATTTCATCGTAATCAAGCATAAACATTTGGTATCGACACTGCCTCTGGAAGGCAGCTCAATTCTGTGCACTCCGCCAGCTCTCCTCCTCTTGGCCACATTATGCTTATTACCAGCTATTCAACACCCACTCAAAAGAGAAAAATGTGAAACGAAAAGTATTCATAAAACTTTACCAAGGCGAAGCATCTTATTCTCGAGGCAACCGATGAGCTGACTTCACATCAACTTTGAACGGTTTTGCTTGACGGGCAGGCCAAAGTATCTGCTGGCTGCGGTTGTATCTTTCGGATAGCGGTTCTTCGGTGGCTGGCGGCCTGGGCTGCTTTAAAAGGTTTCGGGGTTAGGCTGGATCTGAAAATTGCCAGAGTCTTTGTGTGTGGAAACACACGTCTTTATATCTTTATATGTTTAAGCAGGAACTAAGGGGATTGCTTTATGCTCTCTCTTTAGCTCTCTTCATATTGGTAAATAACTTAAATGCCAAGGGCCGGGGCCGGATTGCCGCTTCTAACCATAAACGGGCAAACTGCAAGCAATACTCTCATGTGTATGAGCAATAATAAAAGCGAGAGATGCTGCATAAAAGGCAACTGGCGAATGCCCAAAATGGTCACAGCAGGCACAGCCATGAGAGCCTTCACATAGATGTCCAGGTTTATTCTCATCTGAATTGCACTGCAAGAAAACTACCATACAATATAAAGTTTGAAATAATGAAATATTTTATAAAATATTAAAAAATGCCTTTTTTTTATTATTCACAATCTAAGCTCCTGGTTTTCAGTATCAAATGCCAAATATTTTTAATTGAAAGTTACACAAGAGAAGTTTATACCCTTAATAATTGTATAAATGTAGAATATAGAGTTTTTGTAACCTGTTGATAATGGAATATTGGCCTCCTGTCCATAGGCAAGTCTGTTTTCCGAGTGCAGAGTCAGGCTTTTAAAGGCTGTTGCCATGACAAATGCAACTCAAGTGATACATTGTACACAAAGCAACAGCGAAATGCTGACGGGGAGTCGCGGAGGAAGCTGGAGCCGGTCCTGCTCACCGTTTCATATAGAATGCAAATACCATCAACGTTTCCCGTACGGAAATGTTTAGGGTCTGGTCCAAAACTGCGTGGGCTGCATTGGCAGGAGGAGGAGGATGAGGAGCGGGGCACGACGCACAGGTGAATGCCACGGAGAGGCATTGGAGGACTCAACTACACAGTGGCAGCTATTATGCGCACACACACACCACACATAGGGCTCCTCGTCTGCCAACAAAGGTCAAAGACATCTGGCAGCTGGTGCGTCGCTTCTCGTTCTGCATCTGTGGCAGATCTACAAATCAAAAATGCGCACTAAAGACGTAAAGTCAATTTGCGCAAATGGCAAAAACGGGAAAAATAAAACAAATACAGAAGTGACTGAGGCGCCTGGCACTTTGTTTTTGACATGCGACACCTGAAAGAGGAGATGCAAAGATACAAATGCATTTCCTACCTCATAACAAACTAAACAGTAGTTGGAACCAGATGGGGGGAAGACAAATTAAATCGGAGGAGAGTGTACAAATGAGTGTTGTTTACCAATGTCAATGAAGGGATCCATGTGTGTCTCATTAGGAGCTGCCACTGCTCTTTTATTTGGATTTCTATGGAGCATTAAATCTTAAAACTAGTAAGCTTTAATACTACCTAGCCTTCGTATAATTTAAAAACGAGTGTGTGGAAATCGAAGCCTTCAAAATTAAAGAAACCTCACGTAAGACTTGTGCCGACAAAGACGACAGAATACTTTTGAGACAATAAATGCAAATAAAGGAATATGAAAGTAATTTAAACACAAAGTTTTTTTTTTGTTGCTTGTCTGCTCAAAGGGAGGTAAAATGTCTTCCAGGAAGGGGAGTGGCTGCTCAGCATCTCTCAGGAGTTTCGTCTGCGTATTTAATTTGCAGTAGGACCCCCCGACAACTTCATTTGTCTGTCATATTTGTTTTTATTGTCTTTTTTATTCATTTAATGCAATTGTTACTCGTTCTCCGCCTTTATCCGCCTTACTTAATAATGGCCAACAACAATTGTGCGGCGGCATCCGTAAGATACATTTGTGTCTGGGAGCTTTGTCTTGTAAAAGTTTATGGGCGGCTCTTATTAAAACTTAGTGCGTCCTGGATTTGTTTGTCTTTTTTTATTTCTTCTTTAATTAGTTTAATCAGTCTTATGACTAATTACGCAAACTTGAACCAAAAGCTCAGGGAAATTGTGTAGGATTGCTGACCAATTATATGGGTAGACAGGCTGAAAAAAGCTTCTGACTTTTAACACTGAAATGGTATGATTTTCTTAAGCAAAACTTCATTACAGGTGCACTCATATGCATTTTTTAAAGGCAAATACCTGACTAAGATTCAATTACGCTTAAATATAATCGAATACCTTAGGCTGTCTGGCATTCTTTATAAACTTGGTTATATCTTGTCCGTAACGCTACCTAACTATCCTGTTTACGGCTCTGCCACAAAGGTATCATTGCCATCTGACAATCGCAGCGATATGCAAATTTATAAGCACGAATCGTAAAAAAATTTACTGCATTCGCTGTTTCTTTTATTGCGCTTAGGGCTTGTCGGCAACAATAAGAGAAGCGTTTTATTAATTTAAAGCCATAAAATTATTAACAAAAGTAAACTGCAGATATCACAATCCATGCAAATCGCTACGAAGAATGCAGAATGTAATATGCACAGGGAACAGACACAGAGGCGTGGGTGTCTGCCATTAATATATCTCTTTTAAAATACATATTTCAGTTCTTTGTAAATGAATGCACTCTACCATATTAATATAAAATTCGCTTTAATAACTTTATGTATTTTTCCAATTGCAGACAAATTGCACCCGCCTATGCAAAGGTCAATGGCGGCACTGCCATTCCCCTGCCCGCCACCGTGATGGTCCAGCGTCGCTGTCCGCCGGACAAAGTGCGTCCACTGCCGCCCACACCGAACCACACGCCCTGTAAGTACACTCGCCTCGTATCATCCGGCATCGCCGGAAAAGTGTGGGAAATTTATTAAAAAATATTTCGAGCCCTGGAACCACCCTTAGAGCGTCTGAGGGGTGCCGAGGGACTTGCCTGTTGTTTACCGGGGATAAACAAATTTCGGTCCTGGAGTACAGCTACCAACCCCCAAGTTTCGAGAGCAGGCGGCACTGCACTTAGTATCCCATCTCCTCGGAAAAAAGAGCTTAGCCCTTTGAAATGCGTTCCATGGATGGGAATATGACCGAGATTTTGTCACTGGAGGGGAGCTCCTTTATGCGCCATCAGGGCACCCAGGGGAACCGTTTGGGGTTAAAACTTGGTATAGGACCGTAACCGAATCGTTGATTTGTAAAAAGAAGGTAACCGAAAACAGCTAGTAATTAGAGAGCTTAATCAAAATGGGAACTTTAAGGTTGAGAATACCGTAGAGCTGTTGAAAAATATTGAAAATTTATATTTTATTCAGGTTTCTGTAGTGGGTGACAAGTTCAGGATCGTCTATAATATCAAAACTCTTGCTACCGCAATATTCCGACCGAATTTAGATTAATTATTATATAAATTGTATATTTTTATCAGATTTATAGGCTCAATTTAGGAGAGAAAAACGCTGTCGCACAGATTTCTCTTTGTTGTACTAAATTCAAGATCTTGGTCATATTTATAGAACGTTTTCTCTCGCCCCGATGATTTATTTTCCAAATATTTGGCTCGTCTGTCCACATACATTAATCTCGGGCCCGTGACTCCTCCCGATCTGTTATCAGGCTCACGCGAGGCAATTAATTAAGTTTTATGTCCACATTGCCCTTTTGCATTGATTTATAGGTTGACTCTTTGTGCTAAGTGGGCGCCAGCCGAATTCCGAGTGGGAAAGCAGTTCTTTATGGCTAGGCTGTAACCCTTGCTGTTGTTTTCTGTTTTTCAGCGATACCGGGCCTGGGCAAGAGCGGAAGTGACTTCAATTCGAGCCGTCCAAACAGTCCGCCCACCAGCAATCACACCATCCAGAGTCTCAAGGGCGGCAATAACAACAGGTAAGACCTTGAAAATAAGTTGTGAGCTTAAATTTAAAAGAATGAAGTTATAAAATTTACTTAAGTTGAAGTCACATATTAAAGGATCCCTTTCCCTTGCAGCCTTCGACCGCCGAGCGTGAAGAGCGGCCACCAGAGCGGTATCCCATCGCCCAGCAGCCCGCAGACTGCTCCCCAAAAGCACTCCATGCTGGACAAACTGAAGCTATTCAACAAGGAGAAGCAGCAGAACGCGGCAAATGCGGCGGCAGTGGCCAGCAAGTCGCAGATCCAGTCAAAGCGCACTTCCTCCTCCTCGGGGTTCAGTTCCGCCCGCTCGGAGCGCTCCGATTCCAGTCTGAGCCTGAACGACGGCCATGGATCCCAGTTGAAGCCGCCAAGCATCAGCGTGGCCAACTCACAGAAGGCTCTGCCCAAGAGCAAGCAGTCCAAGCTCCTGGCTGCGCAGCAGAAAAAAGAGCAGACCAACAAGGCCAAGCTGGACAAGAAGGAGAAAAGTCCGGCGCGGAGCCTGAATAAGGAGGAGTCCGGTAACGAGTCTCGTAGCTCCACGATGGGCAGAACGGGCAAGAGCTCCCTGGCTCGCGCAGTGGTTGGAGTGGAGAAAAATACACCCAAAACCTCCTCCAAGTCATCGCTGCACTCAAAGTCTGACTCGAAGAGCTCCTTGAAGACGCCCCAGTTGCTGCAGAGCCCCAGTGGCACCGGGCTACCCAAGCCCATTGCCGCCATCAAGGGCACCAGCAAATTACCCTCACTGGGTGGAAATTCTCCAGTCCCGGAGCCCCAGCAACAGCAGCACCATCAGCTGCTGAAGCGCGAAACCAGCGACATATCCTCAAACGTATCCCAGACAGCGGCGGGTGACTCCCCCGGCACACATATCCTCAAGGCGGCGGCGCCAGCACCGCCCCCTTACTACGCCAACAGTCAGCCCCCACCGTTGCCGCCAGCACACATATCATCTCACCATGCCGCCCATCCCCAAATGGGTGGCTACCTGAGTGAGCCGAGCACTCCGCAGCACAACTCGGGCATCTATGGCAGCAGTCGCCTCGCGGCGCCCAAGTCCGCGCTGAGTGCTCCTCGAAAGTTGGAGTACAGTGCCGGACCGCACATACTGGCCTCGCCACCCCACCGCCAGGGTCTGCAGCGACCCCTGGTTAACTCGGCACCCAACACTCCCACCGCCTCGCCGCACAAGTTTCACACCATTCCCTCGAAGATCGTGGGCACCATTTACGAGGCCAAAGAGGAACTGCTGCCCCCTCAGCAGCAGCAACAGCAACAACAGACCTCCGCTGGGGGTTCGGTGCTGCCCATGAGACCGCTGCTTCGGGGCTACAATTCCCACGTGACTTTGCCCACGAGAGGAGCACGCGGTGGCCACCATCCGCACCAGTCTTACTTGGACTTTTGCGAGTCGGACATTGGCCAGGGTTACTGCAGCGACGGGGATGCCCTGCGAGTGGTCAGCTCTGCATCTGGTGGTCGCTTCCATGACATTGACAATGGATACCTTTCGGAGGGCAGCAGCGGCCTCGGCGGGCCAAGTACATCCTCTGGAGGCATTTCTCATGGCAAGCACTTTCTCAGCATGATGCGAGCGCGCACACAACTGCCTACGACCATTGAAGAAAGGTGAGTAATAGATCTTGATAGATATATTATTTATACATGCAACACAAGACTGAAATATAAAGACTACATAACAAGAAGATTTGAATTTAAAATCTCCCCAGTGAAATATCTTAAAGCTATAATGAAACTATCACCTATTTAAGACATCAATCTCTGTCTTGACATATAAACATACTCATTTATAGCTTCTCAAAAGTAAGAGAAAAGTATCGTAATTCTCCTTTCCCCAGCCAATCTCATTATAACGAGCCTTGGGGAGGCCTCTCACTCACTCTTTCACCAACTTTCATGAGTCATCCTCTAAAATCCACTTCCTCCGCTGCGTCTGGCGATTGTGCAGCTCCTCGAACTCTGCCTCCGCTGACACCAATGAGTCAACCAATTCGAGTATCGCCTCGGTTGCTTCCAAGAAGTTGTTTGTTGCTTAAATGTAGCGTGCCGTCTTTTTGGTGTCATTTCACACAGCTGGCCAAATTCTTTCAGAAGTGACTTTCGCCCCGAGCGCCACGCATAATTTGGGCACACTTTACGTATCGCTCGAGGGCCACTCATCGGGATGTGAAGCAGTTAATTGCACTGGCAGCCACTTGACTACCTTAACAACTTCCGGCAGGATACACAAGAGTATCCACTTCACAAGGCCGATCCGATCCGAGCCCAGATCCACAGCTCAAATTGCCAATTTGCATAAAATCCACTAGATGTCGGCTGCCACATCCTAGGCCCGCACTCGTGCTGCGGCATGTCGAATGTCACTTTCAAATTGTCAGCAGCAGACGACTTGACAATCGACAATGCTCACCTGTCAACGGCCGATACTCCTCACACAGATACTCACCGATTCGCACACAGTCACAGGCAGGAGACCCATCTCCATGGCAGCTAAACCGAGGTCCTTTATGGGACAAAGATTGGAATTTCCTTTGTGAAAAGGATAACCTTTAGAGGTAATTTTGGTGAAGGGATTGAAGTAGTTTCTAGAAAATATAATAAATACAAGGAAAGTGGGAGAAAATTGTGGAACAACTTAAACATTAAATAATACAAAATATAAAATATAAACATTAGTAGTTCCAACTTTAAAGCCATTTAGCCCGAAAGCACAATATTCAAAAATTCTCTGCTCTATTTCAAGGCAGCTGTCACAGCATAAAATTCAATTTAATAAACTTATTTTCGTAATTTTCCCAGAACTTGTCAGATGGGAGCTTTGCCCATATCTCAACGCATTTCATTAAAAAGTGCTTATGGCCTGTGAATAGGAAAATAAACAGCAATGGGAGGGAAAATGGAAACAGCACAGGGCTGAGATGAGGCTTCCACATTTTCATTAGCTTGCGGTTCCGTCAGCGTGCTTGATCTGAGAAATTAATGCAATGCCATGGGCATTATAAATGGGAACAGCTGTCATCGCGCCCGCGCCGAGTTCAAAGGCATCCCGGGCATCGCATCACCTCCCTCGGAAAAGAGTGACCCTGAAGCGACTTTTAAGCCACGGTCACGTAGTGCAGTTGAAAATCATGTTGAAATTGAATTTTAATGCACGTCGCTGGCCGGCAACCTGTCGCATTAGTGTCAGTGGCAGTGCCACAGGATCTTCGAGGTCCCTGGGGCTGGGGCTAATCAGTTGCGGCCCAGACACCTGCAGGACATAATTTCCGAAGCCCAACAAGTGTGCCGGTCTTATGTTGCCATGGAGGACTCCCCGGCGGCAGTCTAGCCATAAAAGTAAATCAAAATGCAGCAGGGCGCAAAAATATTTCAACAGGAATGCGGCGAGGCGGGACTCCACAGCAGACAGCTAGGATCCTTTCCGGGTAGGGGCCAACTGGACGCACATATGGCGTTATCCTTTGGTGTTCGCCAATCCCAGGCACCGCCTTTTATTTAATAACGCATTTTTCAATGCAATTGATTTATGACACGGGCGTGCTTTGCAGCTATTTGCGCTTTTAAACTATTTCCGGCAACTGGAAGTTATGGTGCATGTGCGATGTCTGTTCCTGTGCAGAGATTCTGGAGGGGAATAAGCGTATACCCGCTTTTCTTTATAAATTTAAACCAAATTCTGTGTTTTCCCTTCTTAAACACCCTTTAAAGCCTGCTTAAATGTCTCTAATTTCTCTGACCACAACGCGACGCACAATTTAAAAATATATATTTCCCATTATGTTCAAAAAATCTGCCCGCTAATGGTTTTAATATATGCAATACGAAATTCAGTGAACCCGAGGTCGGAGGACTAAAAGTGTTTTGTGGAGTAGCCTTGTCCACCTGTCTGCTCTGTCGCTTCTAGTTCGGTTAACCACTCTCCGAATTTGGCAAAATGTGTTGTTTTTTTGAGCCTTGTCCACTCGAGTGCCCAGCGGGAAACTGACCCGGCTGCTCTGTTTTGATACGCTTTATTTCTGCCCAATTTTTTCAACCACATTTTTCCCTTTTTTCTTGGCTAGCCCGAGATGGGTTAAATGAACCAAACATTTTTGGGATATTCAATTTGTTTGGGCGTCATTCAGATTAATGCTTATGTGACGCATTAGAAGCGTGACTTTTAGAGATATGGAAAAAGAGTGTTTTGAAGAAAAGAGGAATCGTTACAAAGTGTTATTTTCGAAGTTGTTCAGATAGAGTTTTTAGACACTTTGGAAAGGAAAATAGCAATGCTCGGTGATTTCTCCTGGATCAAACCAATCCAGTTTTCTTACGACTTTCCGGCGACTGAAGGTTTACGGGAGGAGCTGGAGCCTTGGCTGTCGCTGCCTTGGCGGCCTCCTTCTTCTTCTGCTGGGTCAACTTGATTTCCTCATCCATTGGCTCCAGAAAATCATCCAAATCGATTTTGGTTGTACACTGGGAACTAGGCTTCCTCCACTCTCCCCTGAGCTGATGGGATATACCTCACTCTCTGCTCACAGATTCCGATTCAGAAACGGATATCTCAATAGGCTCGGTCTTAATAAGCGACTCACTGGCATTCATTAGCCGGGTTAGGCGCCCTAAGTGGTTCCCCAAATCGGTGTTTTCGTCCTCCTGCTCCTCTGGCATTGGTTCGAACATCAGTTTGCTCAAGGGATTTACTCTCAGAGGTGTGGAGTTATGATGCACTGCATCCGCAGCGGACAAGTTCAACTGCTGGCTGCTCTTCCCATTCTTCTTCTGACCACGATGTCTCCGGGATTCCACCCAGCAGCTCCTGCCGGGACACTTCCTGAAGAAAAGAGAAAAAGTAAGCAGTTCGCAAGTAGTTCGCAAGTAGTTCGCAAGCAGTACGCAAGCAGTACGCAAGCAGTACGTGTAAATATTCAAAAACTGCTTTCTCAAAATAACGGTAATACTGCCGTTTTGAATAAGCTATTTCAAGCAGTGCTTGTTTTTATCATTGGATACGGCAACCTTGTTTCCCAGTTTGAAAATGAAAAAACGGAATTTTATTTTTAAAAACTTTCAACGATTTTTATAAAAATTGGAAGTCAAAACCCCGATTTTAATAAAATTAAAATTAAAAAAAAGCTCGACGTGAGAACCTGTAGAATTACCTAAAGAAGTTATGTTCCATATTTCAAAAAAATGTACGAAAAAATTAAATAACTTACCCCCCTTGTGATTATTTTTTAAATAAGTTTGTATATTTAATAAATTTATGCAACTTCCTAAAATGTTTGTCTGAAAATAAGCTTTATTTACTGCAAAACTCCTTTCAGAAATTCCTCTTGGTTTGGCAAATAAATCGCAAAAGTTGTCGGGCTTAGCAAACGTTTACCAGTTGCAGTTTTACAAATGCAAATCAAAGAGAAATAAAGCAATGCCATGCCACTCCCACAGCTGACTGCCTGCTTCAAAGCCAACTATTTATCCATTCCACCCCCACACCCACACAGCGTGTGCTAAACAATTAAAAGCAACTCAAAGCGTATGACCGAAGCATTCGTAAGCCTTTAAGTCATAACTGACCTTTCCACATGCCGCAAATAAGAGTTCACAAAGTGATACGTGCCCGCCTGAAACTTGGCTTTTGACTTAATCGCTTTCTAATAACTTGGCCATAGCAGCCAGTTGTTTTTGCAACTTGTTATTAACGCTCATACTGTGGAATTTGGTTTAGTTGCTTAGAATAAGTGTGTGTGATTTGGTATAATAAGTTAGAAAAGTGCAACAAATAAACATATTATTAATATTAGTTGCCAAAAAGCCATTTATTATTTTTGCTTGTGATAAATGTTTAGTGAACTTTCTTATCCTCACATTTATTTTAATGAATGAAATTAGTGATTAATTATAGCTGTTCTGTTTCCGCTTTAAGAAAATTCCCAAGATTTTGCAGAAAAAAATTGAAAGCAAAGAAGCAAAGTTGAATGAATATCGTCGGGCTAGCCAGTTTTCATTTTCAGCAGCTTAAAATCAAGTTTCTCACTTCATTCAGCAATCACTTGTAGATTTGTTTAATTTTATATCCCAGCCGGGTATACACATTTTTACGACAGTTCCCTAAAAAATTATAATAAAGCTATTATCTGTGATAGGAGATAAAAAGCAATGTTAAAGTTTTATTTTATTAAAAGTTGAAGCCTTGCATTGCAAGTCGTTTTGTACACAAAATATTTAATTTTAGGAAGCTGGCTTATTTCCATCATATGAATACCAGCAAAATCCCCAAAGATACTCCTGGAATGCCTCAAATGAAATTAAACACAGTATTTAATTACACATCATACTAAGGTATAATAACTTCGACTTGTTTCTTTTCTCTTAATGCATCGTCAGAACCAGCCCGCCCTTGGCTCAATTATTTTTGGAGTTTAAGACAGCCTGACAAACGCCCAAATAATCCGAAACAAGTTTCTGTTTTCAAATTCGCAACTAAGAGCTGTTGCGAAACTATTTTCGAACTTGACTCTCTTAGCCTCTCTGTGTACGTGTTGCTCTCTGGCCGAAAGACATTTGTTGCTTTTGGCAGACAAACTGGCGGTTGGCTAAGAGCAACCCAGCGAGTCAGAGCCAACCCACTTGGCCGCTTGCTAGAAGGCATTACCTCACTTTGGCTGCGAGCATGATTCATATCATACGGCAGGACTCGGGGTCCTGGAGCAGAGAGAAACGAGAACGAGGGATAGTAAGAAGGAATATATAAGCACGTACTGAGGCGCCATAATCCCGAAAAACTGCCGCACAAAGAGCACTTACTTGTATCTATACTATATGGAAGCAACATCCTTCTGACCTTCTGTGCGATTCCTTGCATGATCCCAACATTGTGCTTACTTCTTTATGTCTGTTGGCTTCTTCACTGCTGCGTCCATAAATTTCAATTGCGTATTGACAGCTCCCGAATGAAGTAAAAAACTTTACCTCAAGTTTTATTTACGAAAGTTTTCCGACCCCTCAGACTTCAGATTCCTCTTTTTCGGTGTCTTGCCCGCCTTTGCAAATGTTTATGCCCCAGGTCTGTTCATTCAACTAAGCAAGTGCGTGGTCGAAAAGGAGATACAAAAACAAAAGGCGCTTTGGGCCAAATACAAATGCGAAACTTTGCACTTCGAGTCTATTCAGACCTGGGTAGCAATCAGGTGGGCAGGCAGGTGTCTCGCGCTTCGACTGGCGTTGCATGTCGCACAGCCTTTTACTTTCAACGCAAACGCCGACGGGCAGGAAGCCGCCGCTCTTAGCCTCGCCATTTGTCTCTCTTTTATCCGAACGGGCTCTCTTCGTGGTGTTCGAATTTTCCGATGGGTTTTCCACGGCCGAACTGAAGAGCAACCCCAAACGCATTTGTACACTCGGGCGGAGCGGTTGCCACACAAAAATGCTGTTGGCCGAAGCGGAAAACCCAACGCGTTCGTTTCAAAGCTTTAAATTAATATTTAAAACAAGGTTTTGACAAGGGAATTAAAGTTAAGTGAATTTAAGTCGAGAAGTTTGAGTGAATTTCAGCAGCAAATGGAATGCAATGAATAAATTAGTTTGGCTAAAATGAAGTCAAGTGTGGAATTGAGTGACGGAAAAATCGCAATCAAAAAGAATTCCTATAAGTTGAATGCTGATGAAGTGAAAAGTTTTCGAGTATTTTTCGAGGGCAAATAAAGGTAAATTTGTGTAATTAACAGATCCAACCTTTGGCAGGCAAATGGCTGAGCCGTGTCAATGACTGCCCCGGGGCATTAAACCCTCGGTCCGGCTTTGACTCCTATTCCTGTTTATGTTCCTGCGCCGCCTTTGTTTACCCTGTCATCCAGCCGTGTGTGCTTGTCCTTCTGTTTTCTGTTTGGGGAAGTTGTATTTAAACAGGGGTTCTAAAAAGAGGTCCGCACCGGGGCAAACACGTCCGAGAGTTGGGCTCTTTTCTTGCATTTTCCCACATGTCGTCCCAATCAATCTACCCCCGCCAGCAGGTGTCTATCAATTTCAACAATTACTTCAAATGTCAGACGTGTTGCCTGGTCGCTATAAATCTTAAAAAGGCAAAGCAACTGCCACAACTTGGTGACCAAAGCTCCCCCCTGTCTCTCACCCTCGACGGTTGGCTTAGTAAGATTGTTTCTGTGCTCGGATTAAGCCGGAATTTACAATGAGCTAAGCGGCTTTGGGCGCACGCCTAGCTGCGCTTGAAGAGCTCCGAGGAACCACAGAGGGTTAAGCGGGTTAAGCTAGCTAGGGCGCCATGTAATCGGCTCTCAAATCAGCTGCACTTCACGGGAGTCCTATAATTTTAATCTAAGCTACGTAATTCCAGAGCAACAAGACTAGGAATTGGGGGAAGGAATGAAGTTAACAATAAGGATATAGACCCTGCTGGCACTCTCCCTTTTTTTTTTTTTGCTTCATTAAAGTGCAATGAACTTCGGGTAACGTTTTGGGGGCCAAGTTTTTCTTCCTTTTGTTTTGCCGGCATTCCAACCCTCGTGCTAGGTGAAACGGCACTTAATTTAATGTACAATTTATGTAAGACAGTCGGAGGCTAATAAAAACGCCTCGAATGCCGGGCTGGCATATATTAAACTTCTGTATCGGACAGTAGAGGCAACGATTCACACTATTGTTCTCGGGGAAGGAGCGACAGGAAGAACTCGGGAACAGGACAAGGCAGGACGGGATGACTCGAGTGGCCCATAAAATGGGTTAAACGAGTTGGCCTAAAAACGACAGAACTTTGCCGCAGTGGAAACTGTCAAATGGCGAACCAACACAATACCGCAACGTAAACACACTTTGCATGATTTAAGGCCATAGGGAAAATTGCAATATACTTTGCCATAACGAGGACGACCCCGGCGGAGGACCAAAGAACCCCTGTTTATCGCGCATATCCAACTTATAACCCCATCCTCTCACACATATTTGGCTAGTCAATTTTGTGGCCAAGGAGGTGTGTCTTTAGAGGAAAATCGATGGCTAAATGTGATTAGCAGCACGGGATTACTTTTCATGGATGTGGGCTGTCCAAGGGGCGTGTCAAATGTGTGTGTAGTCCTGGAAAAGCGAAACCACAAACTAAGCAACCTGACAAATGAGTTTATTAATGAGCAAATTAAGTAGTTCTCTGAGCAAGGTGGTCTCTTGTTGGGAAAGTTAAGTCCTCGGTTACTATTAGCTCTTAAGCTTAAGAACTCGGTTACTATTAGCTCTTTAGTGATGGGTTTTTAATATAGTTTTCTTTCCCATTAAAGCTAAAGTCAACCCGAACATGAGCTATGGCTTCTGCTTCTCTAATTTCCTATTTGCATCCTTTGTCTTTGTTCTCTGCTGGCTTGTAACTTGTATCTTTTTAATTAAAACGTGCAATTAGAAACCCAGCAGTCCTTCTCTGAAAGCCCTGGCAAGAGGTTTTCTTGGGATATTAACAAAGTTTCGTGCTTAATTTAATCTGGCTTGGAGAGTTTAACATATTTTAGAGGAATCCTCAAGCATTAAAGTTGCCGTCTAGGAATTTTCATGCTGGAAAAGTTTCTGAAAGAGCTCAGTGCAGGAGTTTTTATTTTATTTTTTAAGTTCTTCTTACCAACTGGACCCACTTTTGTTGCTGCCATAACTCAGTGGGCCGAGTATCGTAAAAGGCAAACAATTGCTTTAGGGAATCCTGTCGGTTGCATAATTGATGTGGGCCTGTTTCTACGAGTTCGCAGTCCTTTTCGCTACCCATTAGCAAGGATTTAAGGGGTACAATGGGTTTGTAAAAACAAATAGTATATTATATAACTTTAAGTATTTGAGAAATGATAAAGTTTGCTGCTCAAATGTCAACTGGTAATATATTCTAAATTTTTAAATGCTCATTTAGTGTTTCAAATTTGACATATTCTTTAATGTACCTGCAGTATTTTAATAAAATATATACTTTTTGGAAGCAGCATTCTAAGATTAGGTCCATTCTTAAGATTAGCTAACCCTTCCACCCACTATATAGCATTCATTATATCCTTGACACAGTCGCCTCGTTGCCTTGTTTCAAGTTTTGCCTGCTTTTAGGCGCCTGTTTTCTTGTTTGCTTCCATTTACAAGGCTGGCGCGAAACAGAAACATAAACTCAAAGGAACTCAGAGAGAAACTCAGTTGAAGGTTGCATGCCAACTCATCTCGGCTCAGCCCCAAGGCCCCGCAGCCGAACCACCCCACATGTTCGACACTTTTATTAATGCGCTTGTAACGCCCATAGAGCTGTCAGAATTCCATTCACAGAATGCCATTGTGCGGGGCAAAAGGAGGAGGCCCCGGGGAGGTGGGCTTTATCAACGTTTGCTATTTCCTGGGCTGATAAGACTGAATGCTTTGCCGCTTGTTGCTTGGCCCCAACTGTCGACGGTTTTAATAAATGAGAAGGCTTACAAAAGCGCTCAAGAAGCCAGAAAACATGAGTAGAAGGTAACAAGTTGACTATTTAATTAGAGTAACTGGCTAAAAAGCTATGAAAAATAAATGGAAACACTTGCAATTTGAGAAAAGTATTAACTAAATCTGGGATTTACCTAATATCATAATTTTAAAATGAATAATTCTAAATATATAATATCGCTACATACATTTACTTCTTAGAAAAAGGTAGCTTTCCTTAGAATCTCAATTTATCCGACTTTCACTAGCCTTACTCATTATCATTAGTCACTTCTCGCATACGCGAACACTCACTAATGGCTTCGTGAATTAGGGTCACAAATTTTTGTCAAGGACCCGAATTCCACGCCTAATTATCTACACAAAAAGCTGGCCTTTAGCCCAGTTCCTTTCAGCGAATTTAAGCGCGCCGACTGTCAATTAGTTGCGGCAATTACGAGAATATGTTACCACCTTTGGACCAACCCCGAAAAGTCCTTCTCATTTAAATTGAACACGTGCTTCTGGTCAGGGAATAAATTAGCAGGACCAAATTAAAAATTACACGAACGCAAGCGGCCAACTTAAATGGTTCTCCACTAAAGCGCAGAGAGTAGACCGCTTGTTTATGGCTTTTCACGTTGTTTTGCCAACGTTGTTTTGCTGCAGTCGCCTTTCCTCTCCCCCCCCACATGCAAATTACGTTTTGTGCTCGAAATTAGTTGCCAGCCAGAGAGGAAACTCCATCGGAATAAAATGGCCGAAAAATGCTAAAAGCCAGGGAACAAGTTCGGTGCAGGCATGCATGGAATTTCATTTCGACACCGCCACCCTCTAGGGAGGTGCGCCATATGGAGCTGGAGCTGATGGTATTATTTATTTTTTGAAGCGCACACATATTCTGTGTGTGTGTCCATGCGCGGGACTTAAAACTGAAGTACTTGCCCTGGGGTCCCTGCCCACTGACATCGATACAAGGGCAAATAATGGCAGGACGAAATATTGCATAAGGAATATAGCGAAAAGGATAGATATAGATTGATTTCAGTTCAAATGAATGTTTATTTAAATTATAATATAGTTTTGTAATATATACTTTTTACAATCATATCAAAATATATTCACAGAATATTGTTTCCATGTTTTATTTTGTTTAATCCTCTGCTATTTATTTTTATCTATTGAAAATATCACGTATACGCAGTTACTATCTGTAAACGACAGATAAATAAACTCTTTTTAAAAGCCACACTGAACCTGACATTATTTTTTCAACAAGTTATTAATATGTATTTCAATGTTTCGCATAATGCCCTTTCCTTTTTTTGACGTCTGTTTTTCTGTGGCATGACGTATTTGCATCCTGTGGCTTTGCGTCATTTGTGAAAGCCTTTGCCAGGGCAAAATGCGTTCACTTAAATGTGGATTTGCTTCAAATAAATTATAAGTTTTTCTACGAATGGCTAGCCAAATTCCTTTAAACAAACTTTTTCTTTAAACTAAAATACTCTTAGCTAGAGTAAAACCATTGAATACAACATAAAACACCATGGTTCAGTGGCTTTTGTTAGAATTATTTTATTGTTTCAGTTTGTAGGCCTTACTATTAAATAAAATAAATTTAAACTTGTCGCCACTATTGATTTCGCCCAGCTACCAGTCTGGGGGCACCAGCTATCCACTGATAGGGCAATCGCTATTGATTTTCCCATCCAGCTACCTTTCTCCCCCCTTATGCATATTGAGTGCGCGACAATTTATGAGCTTTATGTGTCACTTCTGATGCCACTTTCACTGGCACTTGCCACCCACACGTAGCCCTGCAAACCCACAGACCCACAGATACATAGTCACGCATATTCTTTGAGGGTCCGAAGGGCCAACCCTCGGCACCACCAAATGGACGTCTCGGTTTCAGGGAGAATGCTCTTTTTGTTTCGCTTACATATCAGCCAGGGCGTATCTAAACGGTAATTGCTTGCCAGGGTGTAGTTGGGTTTTACGACCCAGACAGCTGTTTTTTGCTTATTCTATTTTATTTAATGCCGCCTTAAATCATAGTATACATTTCATGAGCATGAATGCTTGAATATTCCTTGAAAAAGGCCTAAAATTAAGAAGACTTTTTACTTTTACTTGAAATAAGGAATAACCGAAATACATTTCTAATGAAAATTATAAACATTATCATACTCCTTCTCAAAGGAAAAAGGATTCCTTCCTCAAAAGTTTAATTCCATTGGGACACGCCCAATTAGTTTTGATTTCTGTCTGACTCCTGGCACTATGAAAAGCAGCATAGAAAATCAACTTTCCAGCTGACTTTTGTCTGTGAGGAATTCTTGTGCCAACCAAAGCCCCTCTTTTGTCATTTTAATTGAAAATTTTAGCCCTTCTCGAGCAGTACGGCTTGCCTCGTTCGCGTCTTAGCCATTTCTGTACGCCTTGACGCCTTTGGCATTGGCCGTTAGTCAGTTGCCAATTGTATTTCGGGGATTGGGTGTCAGGCATCTAGTTTCAGGTCTTTTGTTCGCCTTTGTCTGTCGAATTTCTTGGCTTTAGCTCGTTTGAATAGCAATTGTTTGCTTGCTAATTTGGCAATTGTTAGACAGGGTTACTTCCTTCCATCAGTCTGCTTTTAACTTTAAACTTTAATGTGAGCCTTTTAAAGCCTCAACTTGCATGAATTATAAAAGCAATGAATGAAGAAATGTAAAATAACAAAGAGGTCAAGTGTAGCTTTTGTCTTTTGCTAAAAATATTTATAATATTTAATGATAAATTTTCCTATTTTTAAATTCCAGAATTCGCAATAGTCGCGGCTCTTTGGACAGCATCGGAACCGCCGCGAACGGCAGCTCAGTAGCCAGCCAGGCCAGCTCCAGCGGCGGCTCCACCACCACCCATAGCCACGCTCACAACAATAATAACAACAATAACGCAGGGGGCGGAGGAGGAGGCGGTAAAATGGATGGCAGTCCTCAGCATCGGCCCGGATCTCGAAATGGACGCGACAACTGGAGCAAAATGCCGGAGCCGCTCAATGGCCACAAGGCGGACAAGTCGGAGAAGTCCTCGCCATCCCGCCGCAGTATGGGCGGTGGCAGTGGTAGCTCCTCCAAGCAAGGCTCGCCCTCGTCCTCCTCGCGGACAAAGGGCGTGCCACCGAGCTTTGGCTATGTAAAGCGGGCCAATGGCAGCATTACGTCGACCGCTGAGCAGCAGAACATAGCCATGCTGATGGCAGCCGGTGCAGCTGGGGCGAGCATCAATGGACTACCCTGCGGGCGGACCGCTCACGTTTCGGCAGTGCCAAGAACCGCAAGCGGTAGAAAAGTGGCCGGCGGGACTCAAACTCTGCCCAATGACACGAACAGTGAGTTTGACTGGAAATTTTCAAGAATTTCGAGAAATATTAATGGGTGTACCCTTTTCAGAACTGCCGCCAAATACTCAGCATCGCAGCTTTTCACTGACAGGACCCACGGCCACCCAACTGAGCCAATCCATCAGGGAGCGCTTGGCCACAGGATCACACAGTTTGCCCAAGCCAGGCAGCGATCTGCACATATTTCAGCACAGGTTAGCCTTGCTTAGATAATAACCTCCTCTCAAATATTGATTTGATTTGTTATATCTTCCTCTAGGATATCCAATCGAGGTGGCACCCGACACGATGGCTCCCTCTCGGATACCCAGACCTATGCAGAGGTCAAGCCGGAATACAGTTCATATGCCATGTGGTTGAAGCACAGCAACACGGCCGGAAGTCGACTGTCTGACAGCGAGTCTGTCGAGCAGCTGCAGATCGGTTCACCGGCAATGACCAGACATGGCCACAAAATGATCCACAATCGGTCGGGTGCACAGATGGCCCCATCGGGCAACGAATCGCCCTACGTGCAGAGTCCCCGCATGAACCGCAGCAACAGCATAAGGTAGGGTCTTGGAGCTCTCAAGTAGCTGAATCTTTTTTATCTTTGCCCCTGCATGAATCTCTATCTATCTATATGTTCTCTTCTCCCCGTGAACTTGGTCTCCCAACAAAAGCTACTTGAAAGAACGGACATATCCAAGGTGACGATCAAGTTACTCCACCACCACATTTTTGTTTATCTGCACCAGACACTTTTATTAATTCAAAAATAGTTTCTTCCTCATTTTAAAATCTGATACAGCCTAGCCTCTTGCTTAAGTTTTTTCGTTTAAAATCCTAGATTCTGCATCTACCTTTTCCTCATTTTATTTTCCTTCTGTTTTTTTTACTCCTCGATTTCCATACACACTTTTTGCCTGTCAGCTGTATTTTTCTCGTTTGCTTTTCCTTTAAGTATGCAAACAGTTTTTGGTATTTGGGTATAAAGCTAAAGAAGAAACCACCTTCAGCGTCGCCCCGTCGAGAGGACATATGCTCCTTTTTTCATGTGTCGCTTTGCATATTTTAAAGATTCACTTAAAACCGTAAAACCGACGGGGAACGCGACACGCCCCGATGCCAATAGTTAAGGGGCAAAGTTGTCTGCTGTTCTGGGACTCAGCTCGTTGTCGTTGTCTGAGGGAAAATGAGTGGGAAAAACATTCACGAAAAATATTTTCAAAAAGCCAAAGGCAAATGGAAAAAGTAAAAGAGAAAGGAATGACGTAGAAATAAGTGGAAAAAGAAAAGGAAAAGAAATGGCTTTGTAGCACTGAAGTGTTGGCGATGGTCAGATTATTATTTGACATGTCAATAAGGTTTGTGAACCTTTGACTTGGTGATAGGAGAAGTTAATATAGAAAAGTGTCAGCAGAAATTTGAGCTTCATTTAAGGAAAACATAAGAAAGGATTGAGAACTTTTAACAGCGTAATAAGAGAAAAACATACCAAAGTTTTTCTCTTATTACGCTGTTAAAAGTTCTCATTTCTTTTTATTTTTTCCTTAAATGAAGCTCAAATGACTATTATTGTTTATAACTTAAAGGAATCTGTAAGATTAATTTAAATGTTTGGTTATGGATAGCTATTGATAGCTGAAAATATAATTTAACTAATGTATCATTCAATTTAACCTTTTTCAAAGAAAAAATAGTAGTTATATGCTATATAGTTCAAAGACTTTTAGCGCTTAATTCAATTTTGAAATGTGCCACATTCTGTCACCCTAATCACACTCCAGCTATTACTCCAATCCCTTTCCCAAAACTAATCTGCTTACTGTGCCAATGATTCCTCTTCAATTATACACAACCAAGTTTGTGTGGGTGAGAGCAAGGAGCTGGATAGTGTAAACCCCACAGTAGTTCCGGGGCCTGTTATCAAATTTTACAGCACAGAACACACACTGGAAGTGGGTTGGCAAATAGCTCCCGGGAAAACTGACAGCTCTTACCAGAAACTGCAAACAACGACAGTCACTCATCCAGGGCCACATGCCGTATACGTAATATTAGATCTGCATGTGAAATGCCATTAATGTCACAGTTATCAGAGCGGAGACAGGCGTTGGCTTCTCCCTCCTGCAACATTCCGCTTTGATTCAGTTCATTCAGTAGTGTGGTCAATGTGTGAGCTTGTGGAAATCTCTGCATTTTATGACAATTTGTCTAGGGACGTCCACCCTTATCACTCCGACGCACAATGGCCACATGGCAGGTCCAATTTGTAGTAACTGAGTTAAAAGGAAATGCGTGTTTAAAGGGGACAAAAGTGTTTAACTCTCTTATTGGTTTAATAAATAGCTACGGTATTGAAAGATGATGCAACAAACCCAGTAAATTTATCCCAAAAATTGCAGCTAGCCTATATTTATTTTGTTTTATTTACTAAATAAACACTACATACAGATTTTGTTTATAGATTTCTTACATTGCCAGACAGATAGCTCTGTCGAATTGAAATCCCAAGCCGAGACTAACAAGTTTTCATTTCAGATCCACGAAATCCGAGAAAATGTATCCCTCGATGCTGAGCCGTGGAGGTGAAGTGGAAATTGAGCCATACTATTGCCTGCCCGTGGGCACAAATGGCGTGCTCACCGCTCAAATGGCAGCTGCCATGGCGGCTCAGTCGCAGGCGGTGCAAGGCCACCCGGGCGGAGTGGGTGGCGTGGCCTGGAGCCAGCCCACCTCGCCAACGCCCCTCGCTCGCGGCTCCTTTACTTCAGCTGCTGTGGCAGCCGCCTCGGTGCTCTCGCCCACCCACGGCTCCTCTGCGGTGGTGGCTGGTGCAGGTGCAGGTGCAATTGTCGGTCATCGGCTCACATATCCCAAGAAAAATGATGAAGGTGAGTGGCAGGTTTATACTAAATCCAATTAAAGATAATTTCACTTTACTAGCATAACATTTTTTCTTTCTCTTAAATATTATACAAGAAATTAAATATTTAAATTGATCTTATATTCTATGGAATATAAAAACTTTTGCCAAGTGCACTCACCATATGCAGATTAATGCAACTCGCCCGCTTTGTTTCCGTTTCCGTTTACGTTTCAGTTCACGGCAGTGCCGCCTCTTTGCTGTCCGGAGGCAGCTCCTTGTATGGCAACGCGGAGGAGCGACAGGCGCACGAGATCCGGAGGCTGAAGCGTGAGCTGCAGGATGCACGGGACCAGGTGCTCAGTCTGAGCAGCCAGCTGTCAACAAACGTGAGTACTGCGAATGTGAGACTCTAGTTTAAGTCAGGATAAATTATGAATCGCGGAGGAGAATGTACTGACAGAAACCTTTCCACTATTCCACGGTTGTGAAAGGAGGTAGCAATAAATATATGAAAGATTTTAGTGAAAAGCTCTGCCATTTAAAATGGCGTTGAGACTATTTATGTAGTTATGATTCTTACAATTTATTGCCTGGAAAACAGTATTTATAGAGCAAGTTGCCTGAAATTAATTCTATAAAGTAAAGGAGGGAAGAAGCAATATAGTCGAAGATCTCAAACATACAACTAATTTTCCGATGTCTGCACATTGTCTTGCTGTTTAAAAATAAACACAAGTGGAAAGCAAACAAAATATTCATAATAAAATGTTTCTTTTCCAAGGATTAAAATTATTCTGTTGCTTTGTTAGTAAAAAGTAAGCTCTCTTGCCTCTGTTTGTGCCACAACAATCCGCAAAGTATGCTGCAAGATATGTTTAAATGCACTTGTGTCTGGCCACTGCAACAAGAGCAAGCCGCAAATACAGAATAACTGCAGGACTCCAAGCAATTAAATTGCACCTGAATAACTTACGGAGAGAAAGGGGAAGTCTTGTGCTCCTAATCTGGCCCACCGCATCTTTTATAGTTCAACCCCATAGTCTGCATTGTGTCCGACCATTAATTTAAGTGGTTATGCCGCGTTCTTTGGGGCACAATTTATTTGCTCCTCGCAGCTGTTGCAGCATTTGCCGCATTTGCATTGCCTGCGTTCAGGGGTGGAATTTAAAAAAAATGTGGCGACTACTCCGCACTCCATCGTTTTGCCCCAGCAAATTGTGTGCCAAGAGCTTGCCGCTTTGAAAGATTCATTCGCTTCGCTTATCAGCCAGTCAGTTTGCATTCAGCTTTTTAACTTTTCCGCCAAGTTTTTCCCGTCATATGCCATTTGAGGTATTTGATACACAGTGAAAATAAATGTTTAATGTTTAATTTGTGTTAAGCTAAAAATTTAAAGTTGTGGTTTACAATTTACCTTGATTGGATGTCCTTCGGCATCTCGTGAGTGTCAAGTTTTGGGTACAAATTCTATACACATATTCTTGATTATCTTATATTCTTGATTATCTCTTTAATTTAAGAAAAAGTAGCACAGAAAAGCTTTTTGAATTTAATTTTATGCATTTACGATTATTTATGATCAAATTTTAAATCGATGCCATGAACCTATTGCTAACTTTAAGGGTAAACCAATATCTCCTTCTGGTTTACTTTATTGTTTTCATTACTCAGCATCAACTTATCATTTCTCTCAGTGTATAAACACGGAACTTGGACTTGCGTTTGGGTGAGCGCCTTGTCAAAGAAAGTCACGCAAAAGCCTGATAAACTTCCGTGGCAGACAAAAGTACTCGAAAAGGAAGAGCTCCTGGTCTTGCCTACTTTTGGGTGCCGCTTTTTTTTCCTATGCTCTTGCCTGAGAAGTTGATTCATTTTGATATTTACTTGACAACAATTTTCATCACAAAAAAGAAACTTTAAATTGCATTCCACGCGGGAGACGCTCGAGGAGTCATTGTATGTTTTATGGTTGTCTATATTGTCGAAGGCAGTACAGTATTTTATGGCCACCCACCATCCACCATCCACCCCAACCCCACACCTTGGCCATCAAATTTATCGGGGCCAGACAGGCAGACAACATAAATCTCTTATATTTTCCTCACTTTTCGCCGCCACTCGGTCGGTGGGTGTGAGCAGGTCTGCAGGAAAGTGCCAAGGTCAAGGCGTGCGTGTGAATGGCCAAAAATCGACTTGATGGATTCGATGGCAATTTGATGAACCTTAAGCGAGACCTTAAGCTGATGGAAACTTTTACCAACCAACCAGCCAGCCCGACCACGTATCACTTCTGCAATTGAGAACGAACAACTTTGCGCTGCCCAGCTGCCATAAAAGTGCAAACAATGTGGAGTCTTTGAATATGCCTGCTGGAATCTCCAGCAGCTGATATATGGTCTGAAATGCCGGGTCTGGATCTGGGTCTGGCTGGCAAAGTGGATTAGATGGCTGGGTGTTGGGGAGTGCAGGTAGGAAAAATGGGTCGCCTTCGGCATGATTTATATGCGAGTAGGTTGAGCGGATGAGTGCATGTACCATCAAATGATTGTACAATCCAAGTATTCGTTTTTGTAATTTGGAGAAAAAGGTAGTCTTGCCGGATGGATATATGAACAAATAAATTATTCAAAAGCCAAGTTGGAGTAAGCATTGACCCCAAAACTATTGGTTTGGTAATAACATTTCATCCTGGCCATTTATTTTTTACTTTTGCCAATAAATCCCCTAAAAAACTTGGGCTTGCGAACACTGAAGAGCTTAAAAAAGACACATTTCTAGTGAACAAATACTTTAGTTTTTAAAACCTCTCAAACGTTATAACTTTTTGACTTGAGTTACCAAGTCTGGCAGCTTCTTTGTCCTTTTCACTGCCCGCCCCTCAATTTTCTCAATTCGCCAGTACTTATTGTAGATTAAAAACTTTTTAATTGCCCATTGACTTTGATGTCGTTTTCTCTTGGCTTTCCTTGCCATTGTCTTGGGCAAAGTTTTCTGCGTTAATTAAATTTCTGCCACGGGTTATAATGGCAAAAATGCCGATATATCGGCGCCCACTTCCCCCCTGTCTGTCCAATCGATCTGTTGATCCGCCCCACAACCCCTCCCTTGCCCGTCTGCTGGCAGTTATGCCTCATATTATTTGCTATTGGCTCTTTTTTTATTACGGGTAGTTTTTATTGACAGACGCCGTTGCGGAGCTTCAACGTCATGAAATTTCACTTTGCGGTAGTTGGAAAAACTGAAGCTTCCACATACATTGGCAGCTGGTTTGGTTTTTCACATTTGTTCGAGGAAATCTACTGCCGTCTGACAATGCAGTTTGCGAACTTTTTGAAGAGCTCTCGAGATGAGATGCTCAAGTGTGGGCAGCTTCGATATGAATGGGGGATATTTTAGTTGCACCCTTTAATTTGTAAACATTTATTTCGAAGAGGGGAGTTGCTGAATTTGCTGAAAATATTTGCTTTGAAGAGTTGTGTTTGACTTGGCGTTTGTTACATAAATTTTCTATAATTATTAAATTAAGCTCAGTAGTGTTATTTTTTTATTACATACCCTTCAACATTACTCTTCAAACTGGTATTAACTTTAATCTCTTTCAAATCTCTTTTCATATTATATCAAAATATATGTGTAACCTCAGCGACCATCCCTTGGCTTCCCTTTTCCACACCCTACTCCTGCTTATCAGACTAAGCTTTATGGTAGTTCATAGTTCGTTTCATAGAAATGCGCACATAAACCCCAAGCTGCTTATAAAACTTCCAACCTACATCAACTTTAAACAGCTTTCGGCTGAGCCGGACTCCATTCAGTCCGCGCCCTTTGCCGCTTTTTCGCTGTAAAAAAAACCCCAATTGAGCAATCTTATCACTGGCCATAAATATTAAACCTCAACGAAAACATCGAACTATACACGGCTCCGGGGACGGAGGGTAAAAGTGAGAGACTCGCCCATTTATCACGCACTCTGAATTGACCCCGGTGACCGGAGGCGTCAGTCCCAGAGAGCAGACTTCGTGCTCGAAAGTGTAATAACATTAAGATCGCGATAGAGCCCCAGCAGCCGCCCCTTAGAACTATTTCCCCTCGTCATCCCGTCGATAAGACAAAGAAGCATAACTATAAAGCACTAGAGCGATCGCCCCCAGCGCCAAATACACGCGCCAAAAAGGCAGAGCAATCCCAGATGACTCTGGGATGGGGCTAGTGGGGCAATGGGAAGGTAGCACAGGCCAAACTCTACAAAAGCAAATGCTCTTTAATTGATTTAGGTTTTGAATTCAACACAGCCACTTGAAGATAAAAGCGGTTTAATGGATAATCCCCTTGCAGGGAATGTCCAAGCATAAGACTTTTATATAATTATTTTTTTTTTTTTGTATTAAAAAACAGTTTATTTAGATTTATTTTAAAGTGAACCAAGAGTGAACAATCTAGTAAATTGTTAAATGGGGGCAACGAAAATGATTTTGATTGTCTCAAGTAAACAAGTAGAGCTAGTTCCCTATGATAAACTTTAACTCTTATATGAAATTGTTGATTACTAATAACCATGTATTTCTCTTTTTATTTTAGGTAAGTGAAAAATTGCTTTTAAATACAAGTGTCTGCTATACATTAAGTTTGGTATGTATAAAATAATTCACATACTTTCTGAAACCATATAAGCTCTGTGTGTTGTCCCATATTTATATTCAATGACTTTGACTTATGTTTCCATTAACTGTACTTAAGTTTTCCCCGCCGCACTCAAGCGAGAAATCAATTCCTGGTCGCCATTTACTAATAACCCATTTCGAATAAGGAATCAAAGATTATAAGCTCCCAAAAATTTATGCTGGTATCAGCCAAAAAGCCAACGACAAATGTCGGGTAGTTCCAAAGCCAATAACCCCACTTCAATTCATCATTTGGTGGCTGCCACCCCAGAAGTCTATTTAACAATCCACCCAAAATAAGTGCTTCCAACTTTATGATGTCTCAGTCCTTGGAGCTTGGCCTCCATACAAGAGCATATAGGTATAGGATGCGTCTGTATCTTTTTTTTTGGCGCCACAAAGTCTTGTGCCAAAAATAAACGACGTCGGGCGTAAGGTTCGGCTGTGTGTCCCCACAGGGCTGTCCTTCACTTTGGCCTTACCGCCACAATCCACAAAAGTAAAATTTGAAATTTTTTCCACTTTGTTTAGTCCTTCCCAGGAAGCTGCGTCTGTAATTTTTTTTCGCTCACTTGCTCATAGTTCTGCGCACATCTAAATAAGGGGTCGCAGTCGATGGGGCAGATGACTGTGACAGAGCCCACAAATAAGTACGTTCACTCCGCCGATGCCGCCACATTGGCGCCTGGCTTCAGTCTGGGACAATCCTGCAGGATATTTTGGTCCAGGCCAAGCCGGCAAACGAAATCTCCTGCGAAATAATATGTCATACTTCTCAATTGTAATGAAAAATGTTTGTTAATCGAGATGTTAAGTTGCATTTGTTTTTAACTTTTTCCTGATATTTGTTTCTATTAAAATGTACGGCAACTTTTATATAATCTCTCCCAAAGGACACTTATATCCTTAGCCTTACTGTAGCGCCCCTGCAAAGCCCGAATGACCCAACTTTTGGCGCATCCTTTTGCCTTATTTTTTCACCCGTCCCGTCAGCGTTTTGTTTTTCCGCCTGGATTCTGTTATTTGTTTTGTCGCCGCCAAGTCGGCGTCATAGCCGCCGCTGCTGCCGCGCCGTCAGCAGAGGTTGCCAAAGGACTTGGCTGTCGAGTGGGTCCTGTTCAGTTCCGCGTTCGAGGTCGAGCTACACGCACAAAAATCGAAATCAAAGTCGGAAATACGCGGAGTTTTGGCTGGCAACATGCTGCCTTGCTTCGATCAACATGTGGCTGATCGCCGGCTCTCTCTGGCAACATTGATCTTGGTGGGGTTAGTTCCATTCCGTTCCCTTCCCACTCTCTGTTACTCTCTTGTTTTGTGAACAGTTTGCTAGGCAGAGGACGCCAGTATCTTCGAGTAGAGTGTATCTGAGTACCTGAACGTTTGTATCTGCAAGTTTGTTTTGTGTTTAAAAATGCAGAAAATATTTAAAACAAAATTGTGTGCTTTACGAAAATTATAAAACCCTTTTAAATAAAAAAATAAGCGCTGTTTAAATTTTAAAAACTCTCGAACTGACTCCTTTGACCGGCAGTGTATCTGCGCTCTGCTCGCGGGGTAGCTCAACTGATCTTGCTCAACATGGACTGGGGTTAGTTGCCGTTCTGCCGCTCACCGAAGCACACACACGATCGAGAGGCGCGCGCGCGAGTGTATCTACGTATCTGAGCGGGTGTATCTGGAGTGCGTGATCGCCGGAGTTTGCTCGCGGCTGTTTACCCAACTGATTACCAAAGTGTTGCGTGAAGTGAAGATCTGTAAGGAATACAGAGAATTACACAAGTGGAAAAGGTTCATTGAGCAGCTTTCCAGAGCTATAAATAAGTGACCAAAGCCTTGGCAAAACGTGTTTGTGACGTGCAAAAACAAAATACGCGCCGAAGTGAATGAATAAATGTATTAGCTCCGAAACCGGTCAGCAGCCAAACACAATTAAAAAATATGCCCAACGTTCTCCAACTCTCAGAACTGCTGACACAGAAAGATAACAAAGAGTTCACCTACAAGCGCTTAAATTAACAACCGGGCAACGGAGCTGACAGTTGATAAACAAACAAGTTGCTGCCACAATTAACAACGCGGAAGTGGTGTTCATTGCTCGGGTCTCCGTACTCCCATCCCAATCCCCCTGGAGTCCCTCAAAAGAATCGTCCGATTACATTTCGGGCCTCGCGAAAATCCACTCCCCCTCTGCCTTTTAATTTGTTCTCCCTTTTTCTGCCAAAATAGCAGCAAATCATAGGGGCACCATGGAGATTTTCCTCCTAGGTGCAGGGAGATGTGCAACAATGGCACAATCGTTTAATGGAGCGTGTCGAAATGAGTTCAGTTCGGGTGCTAGTCGTACATATGCATGCGACGAAAAGGTTGAACACATGCCACTCAAATCCGAGGGAGTTGAAACAGGGGCGTAGTGACCAAATCAAAAGTGAATATGTATGGTATAGGAATTAATTTACGTACTTCTAAATGTAAAAATCACCAGCGAATGCATTAGGGGAATATTTTAGAGGGAAACTAAAGTATCTGTTATTTTATAGCAATGCTAATTCACCTTTACACTCTTCTAAACATCTAAAAACATCATTTTTGTGTATACAGTTTTATAATTAGTTTCTTTTATATATATTTTATTACATTTCCTTGATAAAATCATAGACTTCTTTTTATGAGTCCTACCATTTTGATACAATCTCTTCAACAAACCACCCCCAACAACACTTACAAGAAATATCACTTTATGATCTTCAGGCCAGGCCATTAATCAACCCCCTTTGCTGCATCCATGTCCCATTCAATCGACCCGAACAGTAGCCTACACACAAATTGCACAAACATGTCAAAGAGGGGGAACCAAAAAAATAAAGGAATAATAAAATACTTTGTCTACTGCATTGTGACTTTTTATTAGGTTTTTTTTCTCTACACTTCTCTTTCCTGCAGTAGTTCAGTTGCAGTTACGTTGAGAGAATTTGTTCCCAATGGAAAAATTCTTTATGAGTTGGCAAATTTAAAACTTGCCATTGATTTTTCGCTAATGACTTCGAAAACAAGGGAAAAGCCAGCAAATTAGCTCTGACTGTACTGGCACACGCATCGCATCGCTCACTGTAATCCAGATGAAATTCCCGAATCTCCCTCGCATATGGGTTCCCTGTTTTCAGAGACAGCTGTCCCTAATATGAAGAGGTGTCACCCTCCCTCATGATTCCGCGTCTCGTGTTGCGTGTTCCGTGTGTGGAAAGCCATCAATTAAAATTGGGAAAAGGGAATGCAGCATTTCCAAGCATTTCCCAGCATTTCCCATCATTTCCACCCTCCGTGTATCAATTTCCGTCTTCCGCTTTGAACTGTTTGTAATAAATTCCAATTGGGATGGCATTACAGGAAAAGCAGCCCCAAAATTAAGGCTTCAGTTTTCACAAAAGAACACAAAGACCTGGCTTCCTTACAAATTATAAATTGAAAAAAATCTTCCATTTATTAATGCAGTTTTTCAACGAACTTTTGCCATCATCCTTGACGATGATTGATTTCTCAAACTTCACTCGTTCCAGCTCTTAGAGTTTATACATTTTCTTTAGCGACTAATCAAAATTGGCCATGCCTGAAAATCTGCAAAGCCAACTCTGTCGGGTTGAAGTATTAGGGGAGGTGAAGGAAAATTAGTTTTTAATTTGTAATTTTTCGCACACCGTCGTCAGGCGTCAACTTTGAAGTTGTTTTTGATTTCTAATAGCCGTTTCTCTTTGAACTGCTCTGGCTCAGGCACTGGCGCGAGAAAGTGTGAAAATCGGCGAGGGAAAAACTGTGCTCAAGTTTTCCAGTTCAATTAGCTGCCACGGATCGCCGATCGCACAAGTCCATAACAATTTCCGGCCATAGCTCGATGGGCAATCCAAGACATTCATGTTCGCAGATATCACGAAAGTGTCCTAAGATCGGTTGCCTTTCCTGCCTGGGCCTCACCTGAACAACACCTGGCTTTGCCGATATGAAGATCGGCAATTTTCCTCACTTTTCCTTGTGATTGACTGTCTGGAAATGGCAGTGTCTACTCCAATTTTGTTGTTTGGCGAGAGTTGTGTGGCAGAGGGAATCGATGTCAAGCGCCTTGCAACTCCACCGACACTGGGTGCCGCCAAACAGTCTGCATCCACCTCTCGTGGGACAGCTGTGTTGGGTGATTTGCATTTCAGTGTGTTTGAAGTAAATGCCATGTAAATATGTGTTCAGTCCGACAAACAAATGTACTCGGCAAGCCCAGAAAACACTTCAATCGAGAAAGGAAGCTATAGGTCGAATGTTGTATACTCTTTGAAGCTATAGCAAACAAGCAAGGAAAACTCTTGAATAAACTCTGGAAATGGGGGTTCATTTAGGAATATATTATATATAATTACTGCAAACTTTTCCCTAACATTTTAGGGTGTAAAAGTGGTAAAACTAAAGGAAGGTTCATTTAGAGACCTTAATTAATGGGCGGTCTTTATGAGACGACCTGCGACCCGCATCGATTGCCTGCTACTGTGTTCCTCGGTTTGCAGGGCTAATGACCTACCAATTCCCAGATATCGGAACCCGAGGCGCATGTCTGGCATACTTAAGTAGAGTCCCATTGAGGCGCTACCTGTTAATAGGGTCGGGCGCAAAAGGGTTTTATCTCCTCTGTGGGTTCTTTTCCGCCGATGTTAATTGCCTGATTTGATTTAAAGAAAACGCAGAGAAATGATAATTATCAAAACTAAACAAGAAATGATTGTCGAGGGGAAACCATTAAAGCAGGAAAATTGTCATGGGAAAATGAAAAAATAAGAAGAGCTGGGAAAGAGTTGAGAGAATAGAAAGGCAAATATAAAAAAGACAAAGAGAAATGTTTCAAGCATTTTTAAATTCTCAACACAAATTGCTGGCAATTATAAAAAAAACCTATTTAAGAGTATAAAAGTTACCAGTCTTAATAGGTTTTAAATTCATGAAATTATTAGGTGACATATCCAGTTTTTAAATAAAATAGAATTAAATATAACATAAGCTGATCTCATTTCCTATAAATGTGTATAATAAGCCCACTTATTTCTTGTACACATAATTATATAAATGGTTTTCAAACCTCTCTTATTGAGCAAATTACCGGCTGCCTTTCCGAATGCTTACCCTATCGTTGCACCTTTCGTCCTGGCTAATTGGAGCTGCACCTTGGCAACATGTTGCTGTGGCAGCTGCCACGCGAACAGCAAGCTGCAACCGTCCTTGTGCCTGGCTGACACTCCATAAACAGCCATTATGACCGCCCTTTGTCTACTTTTTTGTTGGACAGCGCGCGAGGAGTGGCACCTTAAAGGGCGAAGAATGCGCTGCAATCATTAATCAGCTGGAACTAATATTGTGGCAGCTGCTAGATACGGCTCGCTCGGCTTCTACGTCTAATTGCAGTTGACAAACACTGAACCCATTGAGAGAGCACATCAAACTCTGCCTCCACATGCTGCAGATCCACTCCAGAATGATTCTCGGAAAGGCCAACTCCCTCTTATCTCGGACTTCCATTTAGTGCTTCAGTTTCCACAGAAGGCGCTCCCCCAAGTTCTTGAAAATGTAATTATCGTCGTGCCAGAATTATGCTCCTCCTATATGCTTCGCGAGGTAGACCAGTTTTTGTTTTCTTGGATCAATTTGGTAAATTCGATATGATCTCTAGGGTGGACCCAACCAAGCATAGTTTCCATTTAAGGGAAATTTATGAATTTCCACTGCCGTCACTTGATTTACAGAGTCGGCACCCGGCACGTAAGTGTGGGATTTGGGATTATCTGCTGCCGTATCTTAAGACATCCATCAATATGTCCGGACAGCGTTAATCGCATAGAAAGCATCTCGGCCACTTCCACTTCACTTTCAAGACAAACAGGAAAATTTGCATACGATCCGAGCTCAGGCAGGAGTCCATTGTGGAATCATTCAAAACCCAAAAGGAAAATGTCTAGAAATCTAATCAAAACGATAGCCCCTTGGAAATCGGAATCGTCTCTCTCTCTAGTACACAAATCACGTCAGCAGACAATTTATCAGCGAGCCCTGGTCTCTGACCAGGCTGAATGCTTAGAGCTAATGAAATGCAATTGGAAATTTATTGGTCTGCATGCTGATAAGGCTCGGCTCGAACCGATTTTCGGGCAGCGACTGGCGAGCCGGAGAACTGGAGTTCCACTTGGCTTGTCCGTAATTACAATTGCCAGTCGCTGGCTTGGGGAGCTGCTCCCAGTTCACATCTGGGTCCATCCACATGACGGACACCAACAATGGGGGTATCTGAAATTATTGTGTAGCCACAAAACAATGACGACAACATCGCATCAGTCTGTCAGTCGACAGTCGACGGTCGTGTGCATGTTGCATGCAACAGTCGCCAACCCTTCTCCCTTGTTGATTATGCTGATGACTTTTTGGGGCCCTCTGTCCCCAGATTACATCCGAGGCCCCTCTCCATTTGCTAATAATAATAATAATGAAAAAGTTTTTCTCTCTCGTACACTTTTTGGGGAACAGCTTGGGGTTGAGAGGTTGAATTTGTTTATGCCTGCCCAACATGCAATGGGCAGCAATGCCATTTCCTAAGGCAGAAAATAATCTTTAAACCGATAGACAATTTACTTAATTCCCATATTTTTAACATTTTATCTCAAGTCTTATAATCCACCTTATAAACAAACCGTTTATTTAATCTCCTGTGCGCTGTTTCAAATCCGATTAAGTTTGCAAACATATGTGACGCCTATTCTGGCGGGAGATTGCAGTCTTTCCATCTCATTAAGTAGACATTATCTCCGCATTGGCGTCATCGTTAAGTTTATTTAGTCGTTTTAGGCACGCATTTTCCAGCTCAAAACCGATTAAACAAATTTCTGGTTCTGCCACTCATCGAATTGACCTTCGTTATGTAATGGGTGGCCGTGCATATGCATCTTTATTGCAAGCTCAAATGAATTTGCCGCATCTCGCGCCTCAAGTAACTCTTAATGGAATGCATTAGGGCGATATATTTATATATAAGCCTCTCTGACGCAAAAACTCATTTCCCCACTCGAACGAACAAACGATCCTCTCGAGTTACGTGGCTGTTATGGTGCGCTATGTTGCACAGCCCCACAGACTGTGTGGCAGTAGACAAAGAAACAGAAACTTAAATTAGCCCCAATTGTTTATAATTGTGCAAAAGTGCTTCAGTTGTTGTCAAGTGCGTCGAGTGAGGAAGTGGAGAACGGCAGGCGATCGCCTTGTCTGGTCACTCTTCACTTTTATGATGAGAAAACTTAAGACTCACAAAAACCGGTATGGCGGAAAATCCACCCGCTCTATGAGGCTCGAGGTTTTATAGAATGCATAGAAAGAAATCTTTAAAAAATAATTCATAACTTTTGGATCAGTAGCTCTTTAAAAAAGGGGACTATATATGGTTTCCAATTCCCAGAGGATTGTAGACTGAAGTATTGGTGACTAAACCGACCTAAAAATAAGCCTTTCCTCTTTTTTTCTCACAGCAGGTTTCCTACAACGTCAGAGTGGCGTTTTCAGCTTAAAATAAAATACGAAATACTTTTAGTTTTTTTTTTTAGATCGCTGCCGCTCCCCTACTCAAGACCAAGACAGTTTCTGTTTTCGTTTTTGCATAAATACATAAATTTTATAATTTTACGATCGGAGTTCAGCCGCTGCGATAACCGTTCGTTGATAAGCCCGAGTTAAGCCGAATTTCGGTGGAACAACTTTTGGCAATTCAGGCGCCGCCGCTGTCAACGGAAATATTTTTTCAAGCTTTTATTTCTATAAATTTGAAATACGAGCTATAAAACTCATTAATGGCGGAGCATGAAATTTGAATTTGTCTTTGAAAACTTTTACGATTTCTTGCCGTCACGATGTTGTTACTTGAGCACACCCCAAATGATCTAATGAGCTGACTTCTTGATCAGCCGAGTGGAGGAGTCCCATAAAAAGAGCTCGAATTGAAAGGTTTTCAAGTTTTCGACCCCACACCTGAGAGCCCGTCAAAACTGCCGCCCCAACATAACCGAGCGAGCGAGCCACTTAGATATGCAGTTGACAGTCGCAGTCAGCTTTGTTTTGGTTTTTTGTTCAACCAGTTTTTGCCATTGAACGTTCAGAATATTTTGGATATTTTGAGCCTGACACAATTAGCCAACGACGGGTTTTTGCCCGCGAAATGCGTAGCTGGAAATAATCGATCAATGGAGTCTCAGAGCTCCAATGTCAGATGCCTCGGAGACAGCATCATCAGTAAAAATAGTCACCCCTTGGAGCTGCTTTGCTGAACATGTGTTGATCGCCGGCTTTATCGATGCTGTATTCACGCTTTAATCGTCAACATTTTATTTTTGCTAATAGTTTGTTCCATTTCCGAAAGACATTAATCAAATACTCGTCCCAGTCAGCTGCTAAGCGCTGTTTTTTAATGCTAGGTACTCACACTCGAGGCAATTTCCTTTTGCGATTTTAATGGCTGATAAGACAGCATCGGCAGCCCCGCTGTCTAGACTTGGCAGTTGGGCTGCTGCCCACAGGAAAGGCTGAAAGACTCTCCTGAGTCGAGAGTCGAGAGTCTCGACTAAGCTCCAGACAGACTGGGCGACAGACCCTCGCGATAAGTCTGAATGCCTGCCTCCCGGTCCGAAGTGCTTTGCATTTCGGCGAAAGTTGTCAATGCTGTCAGAGGTGCGTTACAGATAGGAAAAATATAGGAAAAACGCCTGCGCACAGGGAACCAGGCTCCAGCCTCAGTCAGCCTGAACCCCTGCCATTTAGCCAGCCGCAAAAGTTCAACTCAGATATATATTTTTTTTAGCATAACAATAGATACGAAGCAAACTATTAAATGCCAATGCAAGCTGCAATTGCATAAATTTCAGTAGACAATGGTAAGGCTCGAAAAAATGCAAACAATTAGACGCCCACATGACCCACAAAAGTCACATTTCGAAACTGGCAAACGAAAAAAGAATGCGATGCCCTGTGGGGGCTGGAAGTTATTGAATTTTTGACGAAATTTGATTTATATTCGCTTGATTCGAATTAATTTGCACGAATCGTGTTCGGGTTGATTGAAATTGTTGTCTCTCCTCCCAGAATCTGCAAACTGCGATCGGTTCTGCAAAAAACTTTAGCCACAGGGTAACTCACTCTGGGGACTTGTTATATTTTAGCTTGAAGTTTGACTGGTTGTAGGTTCCGTTGTGAGGCTTATCAAACTTTAGATGGTGATTCACACTGTACTATGAAGATCTATACAGAGAGCTGTATTGATTGGATTAATAGTTTCTTGGAAATGTGGCTTCTTTTGAGGGTAAAACATTCCTTTTCCTTGTAAGGAATAACTAACTAGTTCGTTAGACCTAGTCTTTTACAAATCACAGTAACAGTGTTTTCTAGTTTGAGTTCTCTTCAGATACTTCTTCGTTAATATGCACATTTAAAAGCTAAATAATAACATAGTATTTAGACTTTGAAAATAGTCTGGAGAACCCCTCCTCACAATCTTTCGTAACTGTCTTTCCAACCACTCTGATTACCAAAGAACGTTAATTTTCGCTGAATTACTTCATCCACATTGAGCAATTTCCAAATGATATACATTCCCGAGCATCGCTACTTCAAGTCCACAATTAAAGTTGCTGTTTATTAGAAGCTCCGGGCAGACTCAGCGTGCTGGACAGGGATGGGTGACTGGGCGAGCGAGAGATCCGAGTCGCACACCATGAACTGCAATCAAAACAATTACAGCCAATTCACACCGCGCTAAAAACAACAGCAACTGTCCGGAGCAGTCACAGTTTCCACTCCTTCCAGGCCCCCACCCGGTCACTTCCCTCTTAGGAAAAGCGCAGTAGTACAGAAAATCAACAGCAATAAAGTAGAAACATCGAAACGTCGTTCGTATGTTGATGACATTAGAAAATCGTTGTTTATTGCATTTCCTTGTTATTATTGTTGCTGTGGCTAGCTGAGTGAGCCAGCAGTCTTTGTTACATCGCCCCGCAAGGAACCAGAACTCCTTCGGCTCCGGCGCTCCAAGTGTCAACGAACCGAGGGGACGAGCCAGCCAGTTGACAGCCAGCAAAAGCCACAGCAAAATAGCCACAGTGACAGGAACATTCGATTCGAAGTCGGAATGGGTCTTGGGTCTGGGCTTGGGACATGCTTGTACATAGACATGCCTCAAGTGCCGGTTTGTGTTGCTCCAATGTGTCAGGCAGATGTTAAAATAATGCGAAATATGGCATGACAGTTGCTCGATCGAAGAAATTAGCATATTTTCTATGTTGGTGAATTGTGCATTCTTAGAAGTGTTTTCTTAAAATATTATTAGAATTCTCCTTCCTAATTATTTATTTTTAATAACTACCCAATTGAATCGAATAACAAATAGCTTTTGAATAGTCTTCAAGAGGTATTAACACCAAGAGGAATATAGGTTTATGGGTTTATTCAGCCAGAAGTAAAACTTTCCATTTCTTTAAACCATTCATTTTCAATCCACGATGAACTGCTCCAAGGGCGTACATTTATTGATTTTTTTTTCTTCTCGCAACCTGCGTCACGTGAATTAGATGCTAATTAGACGTTAATCAGAAATCTTGCCCCTAGAAACAAACCTGGTTTGAGGGACAGGCACGAGTGCGACTCCCACTGTGACGGGGGGAAGGGGAGTTGGAGTTAAGGGAGTGACCGAGTTCGTTGAACGGGCCGCTTCAATTTATGAATCCCGGGCTTCAATTAAAAATGATTGATACAGTTTTATCTCTCTCAAGTCCCAAGAGGGCCCTAGCAATGAACAATTAAGTGCGCGTGGTTGATTATAAACGAAAAACCTCCATTTGAATGCCGCAGCAATTAATCAATGTTTGAAGCGAACACACACAAGTCGAGCTGACATGAAAACGTCTGAAATTTAAGGAAAACCAAAGGTCCAACACTCGAGACCATGTCCACAGCCAGTGCCGGCAGTCGTCCGCCTCCCTCGCCGATTTCGGTGCCCATCTACGATGGCTACGCCACGATTAGAGCTCGTGGCCTGACCCGATCCCGGTCCATCAGGGCTGCCGCGGAGACCGAAGCAGCAGCTAGTGTCCAGCCGACTCCTATTATCCAAAAGACGCCCAGGCGGCAGAGAACCGTTTCTTTGAGGAGCAACTACAGCCTGCCCGGCGGTCAGCCGGAGGAGATCTATGCCAGAGCTAAGCCTGTAAGGACACCCACCATTGGCGATTTGGAACCCATATACACCAACCCTTCTGGCTTTCGTCCGCTCTCGGATGCCTCCAGCTCGTCCGGGGGCGGCAGCATGCCCTGCGACTACCAGAACGTTAAGAAGAACTCCCGGTTCTCCTTGGATTCCCTGCAAAGCAGTGCCACCCCCAAGACCCCGGATTATAACACCGCCGGTGAGGAAGAACCCATATTCCTGTACACCGCACCAGACAGTCCAAAACGGAGGTTGGATAGTGGAATTCGCGGCTCCTACGACAGCTCCGAGCGGGGTTGCTATTCTCCAGTGCCCCGGATGAGCTTCGACATGCAAGAGCGGGATTCTCCGCGTCTAAGACCGCCGACCTTGCGTCACAACTCCGTTGGTCCTACAGTCAATCGTCGTCCGTTGACCTTGTCCCTAAGCGAGGCGCCCCGCTCACCCACTGGGCTGCCACCGCCAGCCCCAGTTCGGCGGGAGAGCCTGTACGCCAAGCCAAAGATATATGCCACGCCCACGAGGCCACCGACTAGCACACGCCTCAATCTTTACGAGCTGCCCATTGTGCCCCAGCGAAGCAGCAGCGCCGAGCTTCTGGAGAGGTCCTTTACCAGTCAGAGTCTGGCCACCATTGACCAGGACGAGATGTTGGTAATGCCCAGTGCCATGCCCATGCTGCCCAGTGCCGTCGACAGGCGCTACCACACACTGGGCCACATGAGGGTCAAGAGCATGGGTGCAGGTCTGCATCGCAGCCTGGATGTGCCAATGGGTTCCATGCTAGACATGGCCACTGGAGGCGGTCACTGGCGACACAAAGGAGGCAACAAGTCGGCTGGCAACATCTACGCCTCCGCAGAGGCGGCGGTCAGCGATCTCAACCGGATGGCACCGGAATACATGGACCCGCTGGACTTCAAGATTGGATGTCAGACCACCCTACGAAGTAAGCCGCTGATTCCGTGGTACGAACTGGCCATTCGAAGGGATTTTAAAAGGCAGTCCTGTCCGCCGATGAGCGGCTCTTCAATGACAGTGAGCGGAGGAGTCTGTGGACCGTCCCTGACCTTGGCCACATCGCCACGCGAGGAGCTTGAAGAGGTGAAGTACCATTTATACTTAAACTTTAAAATAATCAAGCTGCTAAATTAATAAGTAATAGGTCTAGAGTTGGAGTTCCATCTGGAATTCAATGTGGCCACTTCTGAGAGTCTGTCTTACCATGTCAGACTGTACAAATTCTACTGGTCCATGTTGTATCTTCTTCTGTCTGTTATTAAATTCATGTCGTGCTTGTTGTGCTCCCAGTGATGTCTTCACCCGGCATTCCTCATCCGGCTTTGGCATTATGAATGCAGCTTACCCAGTATGGCCTGGCTATGCAGGTCCAGAACATTCAGAGCCACACTTGACCAGCGATTCCTACTGAAGCTGTATTGAATTTCGCAGAGACAAGGCCAGAAACCGAGTTCCATTCAGCTGTCAGTCGCCGTTAGATGCGCTCTGCGCTGATTGATTCAATCAAAGTTGCATGAGAGGCCAGGTTGCATTTGTCTCTGCAGAGGCCTTTGGGTTTGCGGCTGCTGCCTAGCATATTAAGTAAACGGGGGCCAAGCCAAGTCTCTCCCATGGATAGCAGTTTTGGCTGCACTGGACCTGTATCCCACAGCCATGGCAGGCCCAGCTCCGCCAGCAACATCTGTTGTTGCTGATGACCAAAACCGATGACCTGATTTCGCAGAACATGCAATTGATATGTCTGCCAGAGAAAAATGGAGTCTGCTCGGTTGTTGGAATTCCCTAGAGACAGAGAGTAATCGGCAACGGTATATCTGATTTATCATCGATAGGGTTTCCGACACCCACACTCGGGAGAAATGAGATTGTCATGGGCACAATTTTATGTTTCTTCTCAGATGCTTGGTGGTTTCTTCAAGATCATTTTATAATATGCTTCGATAGATTTATATATGTTTTACTTAGGGCTTCAACAAATTATTTGTATTATTTTAGGGTTTAATAAAATGCTAGAAAATATATAGGAGCTTCAGAAATTGTATTGCTTAGTTAGACATACTTTTTTAAGGGGATTTTTAATTCTTATTAATTTCTGTAGCGTTCCCGAATATTTCATTTTTCGTTATACCATTTCAATTAGTAAATTTCTAAGTAATCACCTTAAATTTTCCCCAAACTAAAATACCCGTTAAACTCAAAATCACAGACCCATTCATATCAATCCACGATTTTAAGCAGACCACAAAAACTCAAGCGCTTAAGGCATGAAAACCAAGAGACTTCGTCGCCAATTGCGGGTCCAATCAATGTCAACTTTCAAAACAAATAAAGTTGCCATTATGCCGTGCTCTGAGTACGTTTGTTTTTCTTCAATTTTTCGTCTTTGGTTTTTGCTCATTTTTAATACGCGCGCGCGCGTTTTTTAAAGCGGTTTTAAAGTTTATACCCAGTGCCGCTGGCAAGTTTTTAAGGCGTTTTCCATGTTCATTTCATGTTTATTTATGAGCAGCTCTAACAGCTGCCAGGCCTGGACGGCAGTGGGTAACCTGAGCCCCGGCCAAGAAGTCAACTGTGGAAAGTGAAATTGTCAGATGGCGTGTGAACAAGCGACAGTTTCGGCAGCACTGCTGGTCTCTGGCTGGTCAAGAGGTGATATCAGAATTTTGATTGGCGAGTCAAAGGCCAGCAGTTGAATGCCTTAATTGATTTAACTCGATTTCTGCGTTATGGTTTTATTATTTGTTGGACATTTACATATTCGACAATTGTCACCTATATGTATTGTAATTATGCCGGCGAAGTAGACTGTGACATGATAAATGGGCATTTGATTGCTTGATGGGCATGATGGGTATTCGCTTAATTGATTAATGTAAATTAAAGAGTTTTTTGTGGCCTCGTAAAGTGGTTCAATTAATTCCATTACCTGACAAGCTATTGGCATTTTGATGGCCAGGAAATATGCAATTGCGTCTTGACTAAGTTCAAACATCAGTAATGATTGTTTCAAGGGTTACCTCCCACCTCGAGGCAGCTTTTTTTAACCAGTTCAGGCCCCATTATACTTGTGCCACTTTTAGGCGCTGCGCCATGCATAATTAATAAATCTTTTGGCTGACAAAACGCCAACAAATTGGCAACTCGGGCTCGGCCTTAAATAACTTGTTGTTTTTATCTATCGGGGATCGCTTATTAAAACAGTTGCTCTGTGATAAACGAGATGGCAACTGGCGATTGGCCGAATGCACATGAAATATCTCTATATCTTGCAGATAATAATTGCAGCCGCGGCACTGAGCCAACAAAGAAACTGGTTGACTAGCTGACTGACTGACTGGGTGAGTGAGCCAGCGTCTATCTCAATTGGCGGCCTGGCCTGTTGGTTTTTCACAGAGGCTACACGAAGGCAACAGTTTCCCCACAAGATTCCCCACTCGTTCAATTTGTAATTAAATTATACATACTCGTATTTATTTTTCCACTATGAGAGGCAGCAAGTTATTCCAAGCTGGGCACGTGTTTTGGACTCCTAACTTGTACATTTGCTCTGCACTTTTTGCTGCTTTCCGACCTGTCACAGGTGGCTGAGGCTCGAAACCAGTTCTGTGCGAGTAGTTCCTCAGCAGGGTTCCCAAAAGACCAACAGCCGAAACCTCGATGGCAAAAAAAGAACACGAAAACTTGTTTTCGACCGCAAGAAGAGCTGGAAAGGCAGCCACGGTGACGGAGGAGACGCGACTCAGACCCCAAGACGTGACCATGATGAAGCTGTTCAGAAAAGGACGAGTCGCTGTCGGTGTCGACTGCCCCCCTCCAATTGCCACACAAACGTAGAGGCCCTTCTCTCCCTGAGGAAATCAGCGCAACTGGCGGAGTAAACTCAATTCGACTCGAGCCCAGAATCAAAACAAACAACAATGGTCAAACAGAATCGAGCTGGCAAAACCAGAAACCTGAGTCTGGCTCGGGCTCTAGGAGTGGGTCTGGGTCTTGGTGTCTCTTGTTTGATAAGCAAAGCAACAAAGAGAGGAAATGTAAACAAATTCAAAACTTTTAGCTGCCATGTTGATTTGAATGCTCCGCACAAATATTGTGTTATCACAGTCACCGCGCTGCATCTTCGTTGTCTCAGAGCGTTGAACGTGCCCCTTGCAGCTTCCGGTCTTGAAATTGAAGAAATCAATAAGACACGAAAAATAAATCAACGAAAATAAAAGGGGGATCGAAAGGGCCCTTGAATGGCCATTGATCGTGTCGCTGTAGCAAGTCATTGTTGTGATTGTCTGGGGAAAATGCGTTCTTCATTAAGGGATTAACTGAAGAGGGGCAAGAACATCAACACAGAGAAATTATTAAAATTGTGGGATTATTTTGTTGGGATTTTTGAAATTGTATAATGATTAAGTCTCTGATCTATTCTAAAACTATTATATTTATAAATAGAGATATACGAAGGTTTCTTAATAAATCGAAATATAAATTGTAGGACAATTGACTTGCCTCTTCAATTAAAACAATTACAATTTATTATAAATATTTTAAAATATTATAAATATATTATTTATATTAATTGCAATCTCCCCTCTAAATCCAAATCTGCAACTAATTTTAAATTATCTTTTTCTTTCCATTGCAGGTAAGTTTACATACTGCAAACTCTCATCTGGAGATTGGCATTGCGGATTAGTCAAATGCAAACTTATCTGGGTAACTGTATACACTGGCTTTGGAGATTCGCAGAGCGGGAGCGAATCGGCAATTTTACAAATAATGGAGCCAGCAATCTTGATCTTTCACCAGCCACTGGGACAGAGGCTTCCATTCTGGAAGCGGGCAGCGTTGCATTGGCGGCGGATCAAAGGCGACTCAGCCTCGGCCTGTGCGGATAACTCTGTGGGTTGGCTGGCCCTTCTCTTTCGGTTCGGCTGTCCAAGATGCTTAATGATGATTTGCTATTTCTCCGCTCTCGCGGCTCCGAGTCACTTGCCCCGGATCCTGATGCCCATGTCCCTGTCTTTTCAGCTTTTGGTCAGGCACTCCTATGTGTGAGTTTGTTTGCGCCACAAACAATCAAAAAGGATTAGTTTGTTAATCATTTTATTATGGGGCAGGTCCCAAGATTCGATTGTGCTCGAAATGAAATAACGAAGAGAAAAGGTGGATGAGAAATCGAATCAAGATACGAAACTGACTGAGGTATCTGGAATCTCAGGCAGGAAATCAGTTGTGATTAAGGAACAGAAAAGTTGCCTTAATTTTTGAGAGTTGCGAGAAGTGCCTCTATTAAAAATATTTTTTATTTAGCACACACTATCTTATCTCCTCTCCCCTGATATAACCAGGTAGTCTTTTCTTATCTTAATCAGCTATCAGCTGGCTCTTGCGGGACTTTAGGCAGGAAAAAGCCAAATAGGTTACAGCCATCAACTTCCAATCTTCATTAATTTTGCACTATCGCCAGAGTCCATCAACTCGCTAGAAAATATGTCCATAATTCAGCGAGGTCAAAGCCATCAGCCCCGGTGGAAGCTTCCGAAGAAATGGAATCCCCCGCTTTGACTGACACCTGACCTTGTACAGCCTTCGTCAATTAGTCATTATCAAAGGAGGGGAGGCCAGTTCAGAGAATGGCATCTGCCATCCTTGGGAAACTTTCACTCTCGAAGGCCGGGGTAAATTATACTCCATACATCAAATATTCCAAAGCAAATTGGGCAAACTCCTCGCTGCCGCATCAGGAGACTATGTGCAACTGCTACAGTTGTATTCTGTTATGTAAATTCAACAAATGTCAAGTTCTGCCGTTGCTGCTGTTGCTGTCTCTGATATTTCAAGGCATAAATCACTGGAAAGGTCAAAGGGCACACGCCTACAGCATGTTGCTGACACCAACACACATGGTCGCCCGATGCTGCAACAATTGTCAAGTGGGGGCAGCAACAGTCATCGCTGTCATTGCTGCAGCAGCATGATTTATGCACGACTGCAACACCAACGAACATTTTGGGTTGCCCGCCGTGTTTATTGAATTTATCGCTGGGCAGGCGACCTATTTACGATAGTTAATCGAAGGCCACTGGCCTTATCAAGTGGTAGCCACTATCAGTGCTTATCAGCAACCAGCAATTCCACTGTTTAAACTTTATTTTTATACGTTAAACGAGGTTTTGGGTGGCAGAGCTGCATTGGCCTGTCATTGAACTTGAACTTTGTTTTGTGTCTGCAAATTGCCAGCGCGAAATTCAGCAATGCATCACTGGCAGCAGCAGCAGCCGAAGTCAAATTAAAGTTGGCCTGCCTTTTCCCCCCGGTTTCCACTGGTTTCCTCCGCCTTTTCCACCGCCTCTCCTGGCTGCGTGTCGCTCGCAGCTGATGCATAACCGTCTTACGCTTCAGTGCCTTCAACGTGCAAATGAAACAGCAGCAGCAACATCAAGGCTCCCCTCCCTACTCCCTGGCCAAAAGAGCCACTATTACAGTTTGCGAATCACTGTTCGCAGGGGTTCTCTGGGGTCGTTTCCTTTTTGATGTCCCCCTTGTGTCGCACGTCATTTCCCCTTTGAATTTGCCAACTTTTTCATATCGGCGTATCGTTAATGTTTTGACGTTTTGTTTGAAGCTAAAAGTTCCTTGTCCGTCTGTTAATTACTTTCTCTATTAGTCCAAGGACGGGCCTGGACTCCAACAAAGTTTCTGGAGGACTTTAACTTCTAGCGGCAATGGAATGTGTTTATAGATTTATGGAATTAAATGGCATTAGCATTGGCATGCGGCTAGTTCAATTACTGGACATAGAGTGACCTCATCGTAGTTATTAGCTACCGGGAAAACACACCCATTTTATTAAGTTGAAAACAAATAGAGGCAAAAGATGATTATACGCCATCATTACTGGTCCCACTCGATTCGCCACTTGCTCTTGGATAAACATCTAGCACGTTTCGCCATTTAATTTGCTTCTCATTAAAGCAGCTTGCGATGGCAATGCTTTCGAGATGAAAATCCGTCATCGGTTACGGAATTCTCTATACTTTTGAGTTCAAGGCAAAGCTTCATTATTCCGGCAATAATCACTTGCCTCTCTTTTTATGATCTAACTCCAGAAAATGGCCCGCTAATGCGTTTTAATTGCCGGGTTCTGGGGTACAACTTATCCTGCAAGTGCCCAACTCCTTCCTGTGCGTCACGTTACTCATACGCACTGCAATCAATTTTAATGCCTGCCGCTTACGTGAGCTGGCAGACAAACGAATCAGATCCGAGGTAGAGCCCTTCCTCCGCAAATACGGAGAAAGTTGAAAGGGTTACCCCTTAGGAGAGGTCTGGGGGTTGTACGTGGTGTTTAATGCGATTCGTCGTAGGTTCTCAGTGTGTGGGTTCAACGCTTGTTGTGATCACGTTTGCAGATTCATAATTTAATTAGTCTGGTGTAGTTAAAATTCCCGGCATGTAGCCCAATTGGATGATGATAAAAATGCTAAATTACTCGAGGAAGCTTTTTACGACCAACAACGGAAAGGGTCGTTGCAGCTAAAGCTTCTCCTGCTGCTGCTTGGGCAATTACATCTTCCGCTTTGAGTCACCAAGTTTTCTAGGAATTCTTCTACTGTTGCACTTGGCCATCTCTATTGTGAGTTATGTCTTTGCCTCCTATTTTGACAATCATCTTTATGGCTCATTTGGACTTTCTCATCAGCTCTTTTTATGATATTTGAGTTATTCTAGTATTTTCTCCAAGTGCACTTATGCTTTCGTCAGGGCCAGGAGTTTTAAAAAAGTTCCTAAAGCCCGGCTCAGAGCCCGTTGTGTGTCCGTGACTCATGTGGCCGAGGTGAGCCGCAAGTGGCGAGTGCAACGCCTTGCATGCCAAGCAGCACCTTCGCCTTGAAATGCGCGGCACGAACGAGATGTTCCCAAACGGACGGGACAGCACTATGTACAGAAGATGATGAACTGCACAGCACACAGACCTGGCCTAAGCCCCTCTTACTTATTTTCTTCTCTCTTTCTCTTTACAGGCCCATGTGGTCACTGCCTTCGAGCAATCGCTGTCGAACATGACCAACCGGCTGCAGCAGCTGACGGCGACGGCGGAGCGCAAGGACGGCGAGCTGACGGACATGCGCCAGACCATCGAGCTGCTACGAAAGCAGTCAATCCAGGCGGGCCTGACCACGGCGCACATGCAGAGTATGGGCGTGCAGACACAGGGTCACAGCCAGAGCCAGGCTCAGGGTCAGGGCCAAGCCGGGGACCAGAAGCCACCGCCATCGGGTGCCCATCGCCCCAGCAATGGCAACGGCAGCGGGACAGTGGGTCTGGGAATGCAACGCCAACACAGCACGGACTCCATGTGCTCGCTGAACTCCATCAGCTCCGGCTGCTCCGCTGCCCAGGATAAGAACAAGGCCAACAAGAAGAAGGGCTGGCTGAGGAGCAGCTTCACCAAGGCCTTCTCCCGCAACGCCAAGATCTCTAAGACTAGCCGTCATGTGGGCCACCATCACCAGCACCACAACCAAAGCCAACAGGATCCGGCTTCGGGAAAGCTGCCCTTGCCCAATGGCCATGGAGAGCTGTTGGGATTGGCCTCTCTGGCCACACAGCCCGCTCCTCCGTTGCCCAAGAGCAACCAAAGCAGTCCCGCCAAGACACTCACCCTAATAGATAACGCCAAACCCATTGATGCCATCGAGCAGGAGGATCAGCAGGTGGTCGAGGACCTCAAAAAGCAGCTACGCGAGAAGGATCTTGTCCTCACCGATATACGCCTGGAGGCCTTGAGCTCAGCTTCCCAGCTGGAGAGCCTCAAGGAAATGATGAACAAGATGCGGGCGGAGATGATGTCCTTGAAGCAGAACAACGAGCGCCTCCAGAAGCTAGTAACAACGCGTTCCCTGGCCGGATCCGAAGCGAGCTTAGGCCAGGCCATCAGTCCGAATGGATCGGTGGCCGGCAGCTCTGAGGTGTCACGTCGCTACTCCCTGGCTGATAGCACCAATCGTCCTCCGATGGACCTGCCCGCCCGTCTCAGCGAGGAGCTTGAGCTGGAGGAGGAGTGCTTGCCGCCAGCCCCAGCACCAGAGCCGCCACCACCACCGGCTCCCAATGGCGTTAACGTAGCTCCCCTGAGTCCCAGCACCCACATAGACCTCACCCCGCCCCCACCCGCACTGGAGGCAGCCCCGCTAGCCAGTCCAGTGCACATGCCCAGTGCCACGGAGGAGCTGACCGACGTGTGCGATGGTAAGAAGATCGCCATTGCCTGCTACCTGGGCCAGCCGGATGCCTTTGCCAAGTACTGTGACGAGCTCCAAGAACTGGATGGCTTCTATGCCAACGGACACGAGGCGGATGCGCATTCCCAGGGCGAACGAAAGGCGAACTTCGCTGCCGCCAGCTGCAATGAGTTCGTCATTGCCTGCACCTACATCTCCGGCAAGACCACGTGGCAGAACCTGGACTACGTGGTGCGCAAGACCTTCAAGGATTATGTGGCGCGCATCGATCCGGGCACCAATTTGGGCCTAAACACGGACTCGATCACCTCGTACCACTTGGGCGAGGCTAAAAGGGGCCCGGAGATGGGCTTCCCCGAACTGCTGCCCTGCGGCTACATCGTTGGCAGCGTGTGCACTCTGTATATCTGCCTGCAGGGCGTGGGCAGCCTGGCCTTTGACAGCCTCATCCCGCGCAGCATTGTGCACCGATACATCAGTCTGCTCACGGAGCACCGCCGTCTGATTCTGTGCGGACCAAGCGGCACTGGGAAGTCGTACTTGGCTCGCCGACTGGCCGAGTTTCTGGTGGCTCGAGCAGCACGCGGTAACCCTTCAGAGGCCATCGCCACGTTCAAGTAAGTCAAGGGAGAATTTTAATATACCTTTACCTAATACTTAATGTCCTTTTCTCTACCCAGCGTTGACCACAAATCCTCGAAGGATCTTCGTCAATATCTGGGCCACATTGCCGAGCAGGCGGCCATAGCCAACGGCGCTTCGGAGCTTCCCTCTGTGATCATTCTGGACAACCTACACCATGCCTCGGCGCTAGGCGATGTCTTCTCCTGCCTGCTGAGCGCCGGTCCGGCGAATAAACTGCCTTGCATCATTGGCACCATGTCGCAGGCCACCTGCAACACCACCAATTTGCAGCTGCACCACAACTTCCGATGGGTAAGTGGCTGGATTTTGTGGATTGTCAGGTATTTAATCAATGTCTGTTTATCGCAGGTTCTTACAGCTAATCACATGGAGCCCGTTAAGGGCTTCCTGGGACGCTTCTTGCGGCGCCGCCTCTTCCAACTGGAGCTCCAGACGCAGCATGCCCAGCCCGAGCTGGCGGCTGTCCTGGCCTGGCTGCCCTCCGTGTGGCAACACATCAACAGGTTCCTTGAAGTACACAGCTCCAGTGATGTGACCATCGGCCCGCGACTCTTCCTCGCCTGCCCGCTGGATCTGAAGGACTCCCAGGTATGGTTTACCGACATCTGGAACTACCACCTGTCGCCCTACCTTGTGGAAGCGGTGCGCGAGGGTGTGCAGCTGTACGGACGCCGGGGTGGTGCCTGGAACGATCCCTCGGCGTTTATCAGGAACTCGTATCCTTGGCCCTATGGACCGGACTCGGTGCCCCCCTTGCGGCAGATCAATGCCGAGGATGTGGGCCTGGAGGGCGTGGCTCTGACCAACGGCGAGCAGCAGGATCCCTTGGTAGGTCCCTTGACGTTCAACCCATCAAAACATCCAACTAATAGAGCCTTTTTACCCTAGCTCAACATGCTGATGCGCCTGCAGGAGGCGGCGAACTACTCAGAGGCTCAGGATCAGGAGTCCGACTGCGCCAGTCTGGACTCCAACGTCACGCCCGATAGTTCGGCGGGTGCCGAGTAAAGAGCCCCAAAGACTAACCTCTTCGTACATGCCAAATTAAGAAGGACTAACTTACGGAACACACCGCGGGCCGCTCACCTTGCTTGCACTCCCAAAACCCCCACACAAATGGGATTTCTTGCACTACTTTCGCAGGCTCTTTCAAAAGAAGTTTCAAGGGGTCTCCATTTGCACCACCAACCCATTGATATCCCCTCCTTCCGTAAATAAATTGCACTTTTTAGCGCACTTGTTAAAAATGCAAATTGTCCAGGTCCCAAATCGTAAAGCTGAAGCACTAACCACTTCCAAATGAGTCTACGGTCCCGACGGCGTTCCCGAAGTACCCAAAACTCGAGAGAGAAAACCTTAACTAACATTAAATGTTATTCAGAAAAGAGAAATTACACGTTTTTGTATATAGAACCAAGGAAATCCCCTATGCTTAAGTGTGAGGCTGCTCGGCGGCTTCGGTGACTTTTTATACCCTTTATCCTAGCCCAGCCCCGGCAGATCATATTGAAACATAAAGTAACCCTACACATAAAACTATTGTAAATGTAGCCGTAAGTTTTTGCTACTACCAATTTACAAGATGTATATTCGATGGAAAAAGCTTTCACTTTAGTTTAATTATTTGCGTAATCATCATTAAATATTGTTACAAACATATGTCGTATTTATAAACCCAATGAAGCAAGTACCATTTAAATATTTATTATGCCAAGCCGCGCTTAAACACAGGAATATGGGAACGTAAATACGTAATGCTCCCCTACCTTCAGATAATAGCTAAATTAACACCCATCCCCATCAGAATATTAACTACATACACTACCAATGCGAGCAGTAAAACTATAGGATGCGATTTAACGAACGCGTGTCTCTGTCTAATTTAAATGTGTGCATTTATGGATTATGACATCAAATCAAAATAAATTAAATATCAAACTCAATTTGTTGTCTTTTTATATAATTATTGAAAAATTAAACAAAAGGGGGTAAATCAACTTTTGGAGGGCACTCGGGAGCTTCCCTATTACTCCTATGCCTCTAAGTATTTTTCAATACAAAATTTAACTTAAAATGGTTTAGTTCTTGGTTTATTTTATGGTATTTAATAAAATATGATATCTTTAGCCATTTCGCCACAACAAATTTTTGAAAAGTGGACTGTTATGTACCATTATGTACCGTTATTAGCAAAACTCAGTTACTCTCATTCTGGGCGACCGGAGGTTGTTGTATTAGATGTTGTTCGAGTCTCAGATGTGGTTCGAGTCTCAGGTGTGGTTCGATATAAAAATATCGATTTTCGGGGAAAACAAAATTTTAACCTGGCAACACTGATCGGTTTTTGTCATTATTTTGCAGTCAAAGTAGGTAAAACGAGTGAAAATCGCTAAAATTGCTTATATTCACTAAAAGCCGTGAGCTGGGGCCTACTCTAATTGAAAAATGGGGGAGCAAGTGTCCGCTGGAGTGGAAAAGCCACAGTGACAGCTTTTGAGCGGCAAGTTGCAGCGGGCGAAGCCTTCCACCGATTACACAACAGCTGCAAAACCAGTGAAAAAAGTGCGAATTATGCTGATAAACCGCCTCGCACTGCACGGAATCAAGGAAAAGAGGCAGCAAAGATGCTGGGAAGATAGCCAGGCCGTTAAGCCAGGCCATTATGCAAGTGGGACTTATAGCTCGTCCTCCCACTATTACATAACCTCCAATCGTCACGCATTAATATTGTTCTATGTATTGTTTTGCAGACTCTTTGGAAAATGGCTCTGAGACTAATCAACAACGCTGTGCTGCGCCAGCTGGCCGCCCAGCTGCCCAAGAACGCCCAGATCGGCAGTGTGGCCGGCATCCACACGCTGGACAAGATCGGCAAACGCGAGATCGTGGGCTTCGGCTGGAACGGTACCGCCTGCTACGCCGATCGCGTGGACTACCCTCTGCCCGCTGTCCGCTTCCGCGAGCCCAACAACGAGATCAACGCTCTGCGTGCCAAGGAGCAGGGCGACTGGAAGAAGCTCAGCCACCAGGAGATCAAGGCTCTGTACCGCGCGAGTTTCTGCCAAACCATCGCCGAGGTGCAGGCCGGCACTGGAGAGTGGAAGCTGCACTTGGGTGTCGGTCTCCTCTTCACCGCCGCCGCCATCTGGGTTGCCGTGCTGATGAACCTCTTCGGTGAGCCCTTCTTATTCCCTTAGAGTCTTGTTCTTTGCTGACATCTGAGCTGTTGCTTTCAGTGTACGATGAGCTGCCCGTTACCTTCGATGAGGAGCACCAGAAGGCCCAGCTGAAGCGTATCATTGACCTGGAAATCAACCCCGTCACCGGCTTGACCTCCAAGTGGGACTACGAGAACAACAAGTGGAAGAACTAAGTCCTCGATTCCAGCAAGTGCGTTGTGTGTGAGCGTAGTTAAGCGAAAAGTTAGTCGACGACGTCTATTGTGTATTTAGTGGAAGCCAGATAGTCGAAATTAAAGTATGGCCGCCGCTGGCTAAACTGATTACTGTGTTTGGTAAAAACGACGAGGTGTTGTCCCGTGATCCTTGGGGAGGGTTCAGTTGTGACATGAGTTTTCTTAGTCGAAATTGCGCTTATAACTGTGGGATTTGCAAGAGAGACGGAAGGTAAAAATGTGTTTCTACTAATTATGGAGTTAAGTACCCATTCTTCTCCCAATCGTATCCTGTGTAGGGAGCCCTGTGCATATTGTGAGGACGCCTGTGCCACGGTCTATCATCAGGCTTGTGATTTTTATTACCTTTGCTGTCCACTGTGACAAGAATGCACAGAAAGCAGACAAGAATCACGACGAAAGTTGATACTAATCCCATGATGCCTATTTTGAATGTGAAATTAGTGAAACAAATCGTCAAACAATAATGAAATAAATTGATTTCTGCTAATTTAGAAATTCGCTCCAGAAAATTAACATTCATAGGTACAGGTAACTCAATATTAAATGAGCAATTTATTAATTTTGGCACAATTTTCCATTATTTTTTAAATTTTGTATAAAGTAAGTATAAAGGTAAAATTTTATTTTTTCGGGTTATTTCCAAAAGGTCAGTGATAAACAATGGCCATTAAAAGTATTTAATAATGAAATATTGCTTAAAAATAAAAAATATATATATATTTTACCTAAAAGTTTATTAAAACACCATTAAAATTATATATACATTTTTCTTTTTCAAAAATGGTTATGTGATTTAAAGATTGCATACTTTTAAGGTTGAAAAACACCGATGAATTAATTTAAAATCTTTGTAAACTCTAAAGTTTATAATAATAATAATAATTTAAAATATTCATTTTATCACCTAGTAACGGTCATACTTTTTGTATTATTTCTGTACCAAACACGGTCTGCTTAAGTTTTGCCAGTGATGAGACCTTGAGCAGGCTAGATTCAGAGAAAAAAAAAAAGCTAAAATAAGTAAACTAAAATATACTAACAAAAACAAACTAGTACAATAAAATAAAATAGCTCGAAATAAGCTAAACTGGCAGCACTGCTCAAAATAAACGGTGGCAAAAATCTCATTAGTTTCTAGTTCTATTTTTTATTTTCTATTAAGTTCAGCGAAAAGTTAACCCTCACCGCCCGCCTGCCCGTTTGCAGCTCCCGTTCAGTTCCTCCAAATTGTGTTCTCCTCCTCCCACGCACTGCTGCCCGTTGGAGCTGCCGTTGTTTTTGCTGTTGCGCCGTTGTTGTCGCTGCTACTGAAGTGGCACAAGGACAAGTGGTTCGTCCTGGAAAAGCGCAACAATTTACCCCGCGCAACAAGGTGTCGCGGGTGGAGGAAAAAATCAATAAATAGCCAACGAGCAAGTGCATACGCGAGTGGCGTCGCTGTGTATGCGTGCTTGTGGGTGTAGGTGTCAGTGTGAGTATGTGCGTCGGTGTGAGTGAGTGCGTTGTATACTAAACTTTCTTTTTCTAGGCTTCCAGCTGCGGAATAGCCAGCTCAGACAAGGGAAGACTCGGCGGTGCGTCCTCAGCGGAAGCGTACTATTATGGACAATCCCGGTGATGACAGCGACAACGATGTGGTCACCGATTTCCTGAACTCCAACTGCAGCGAGCCCGCCTCCACCTCAGCCGCTGCTGCTGCTGCTGTACTGAATGGTGGTGGCCCGTCCACGGGGCCTCGCGTCACCGTTGAGAGCCAGAACTACTGCATACCCATCATAAACGCACCAGCTCCGGCACCAGCGCTTGCTCCAGCCACTGCTCCGGCCCAGTCCATCGCTCCAGCCAGCCACAATAATAGCATTAACAACAACAACATGATACCCACCATCAATGTGACGCCACACAGCCCTGCTCTGGCCTCAAAGTACAACAACATATTTGAGGACACGCTCAGCCAGTTGCAGAGCATCCGGGAGACCGTGGTGCAGATGAAGAACTCATCCTCGGCCAGTCAGCACGTGCAGGATGGTCTGTCGTCCAATGGCATGATGAGCGCGGCCATCCTGAGTTCCTCGCTGCCCGATCTAACGGGCTCAGGGCCGGGAACTGGCTTTGCCCATTCGGTTGCTCCGTATGCCATGTGGTCAACGGCGGCGCCACAGCAGTGCCTCTTCCTGCACACGGACCGAAGGAAGTCATGGACAACGGCGGATGATGCCAGTGCCGGTGGAGGTGACTGCACGAACAAGAGCGTCAGCCTGTCTAGCCTGGACAGCGAGGAGCAGGAGACGATCCGGGTCACTGAGCAACGGCGAAGATCGGCACGAAACAGCACTGGAGGTAGGTTATGAATTTATGTTGATATTTTTCAAATCAGAGTAAACTGAAGGATTTCTTCTTAAAATGATAGAAAAGTGAATATTTTTAAATAGAAGAGGCTTCTTTATATACAATGAGGTAATTTTATTGTAAAGACTTTACCAAACTTTTACGATGGGTTTTAATTTGTAAAATATTTAGGAATTCCGGAAGAGGCAAACCAAAAATATAATTGTTATTGCCGACATCTAATCTGCATATTTCCATAATAAAAAAAATAATCTAAACACTCCCAAATAATACTACATGCACGTTAAAAAAAACAAATTGATTGCCTTATGAGAAATAAGCCATTCCCGCATGCCTATATTTTCGAGGAATTTGGCATACAATCATTAGGAAACAGGGCTAGAACCGCATTTTGCCTTTATATCCCATTCGTGGGTTTGTTTTATGAGAGCCATAAACCTGGAAAAAAGTAATTATACATTTCCCAGATTTGTGGAGATCTGCAAATACCCTGCAAAGTTACAAATAAAATCTATAGAAAATATATGGTTTATAACTGTGAGTGTAGTATATGTTTTAGATTTTTGAAATAATTTCCAAAATGTTTGAAGCTTTTTCGCATAAAATTAGCCAAGGTATTCATAATTAACTTTTCGACTTCCACTTGTTCGTAGGGAATTGATATGCCGCTGGTTTAAAGCGCAGGTGGGGGCCAAGTTAGTTTCAATTTTGATAAGAAATTCCACAAATGCCCCTTATCTTTTGGAGCTCTCTGGCATTGGAAGCTCCGGCAAGAGGCAGACGAATCGAACCCTCCACGATTAGTAATTAGTAACTAACCGAGTGCCTACCTCTCATCGTTTGCAGGCATTTCTACCCACTCCTTGAACGAGGCCGAGCTGGCCAGGGATTTCGAGCGGATTGCAGCTAAACGCAGCCTGGCCACGGAGATCATCAGTCGGATACCACTGCAAAAGAGCATTTCGACGAGCTCGATAATTGCCAAGGAGGACATCAAGGCGATCGCCCGCCACCTCACGGATAGCGAGGATGAAAACCAAAGCCTACTGCGGTCTCATGCCAAGATCGAGGTCTACGACAACGTAGAGAAGCGTCCGAAGCGGGGCTCCATCTTCTTTCGCAAGAAAAAGCCCAAGGCTAAGGCAAAGTCACTCGTCGGCGGTCAACTTAGCGCGTGCGACGTGTGCGGGGCGAGCATAACACTGGCGCAGATAAAGGAGCACCACTTGGAGTGCAACCGGATAAGGAAAATGGCAGCCGGCCAGGACTATTATGACGGTCCAGATGCCGCTACCACCTTTAGCAATCCAGAGGATCAGCCGCTGATACGATCTGACCTGCAGTTCCTCAACGAACCACCCATCGAGGCTCAGCACTTGGGGGCAGATCCCACATTGGGCATAGTTCTCAAGGAGCACGACTCCTGGACCCCGAATGTGCCCAAAGAGCTGCTCAAGACCCTCAAGGAGCTGCAGATTAAGCGGCAGGAGCACATCTATGAGTTCATCATGACCGAGAAGCACCACTGCCAGACCCTAATTGTCATGCAGAAGGTGTTTGTGGAGAGCTTGGAGCGACACTTTCCCTCCCTCAATCTCAATGGTATGTTTCCACGCTTGCAGCAGCTCACCGATCTCCACACCTGCTTCCTGCGTCAGCTGCGCCTCAAGCAGCGGGAGCAACCGATGGTCGACAGCATTGCTGACATCCTGCTGGACTTCTTCTCACTGGAGCAGGCTCAGTGCCTGAGGCTGGCGTACGGCGAGTTCTGTGCCAACCACCGCACCGCTTTGGAGCAGTTCAAGCTCTGTCTGACGGATCCGAGCTTCGCCGAGTGGTACAAGCATTGCCTGCAGAATCCGCTGCTGAAGAAGAAGGGCATCCCCGAGTGCATACTGTTCGTGACTCAGCGCCTCACCAAGTACCCCCTGTTGATCGAGCCGCTGCTGAAGAGCGCCAAGGATAACAAGCTGGAGACGGACAAACTGCAGCATGCCCTAAACCTGGTCAAATCGCTTCTAGTCGACGTCGATGCCTGTGTGGCAGAAAAGGAGCTGCGGGAGCGACAGCTTGAGATCTATGGCCGGGTGGATGCCAAGTCCTTTGCCATTTACAAGAACAAGCCCTTCCGCAAGTCTGAACTTGGTGTGGAATCGCGACGCCGTCTGAAGTTCGATGGATTGGCCACCCTGATGCAGGGCAGAGCCAAGACCCAGCTGGTTCTAGTGGTGGTGCTCACCGACTGTCTGTGCTTCCTCAGCGAAAACTCCGGCCACAACAAGTACACCTTCTTCACGCCGGAACACAAGGCGGGGGTGGTGCCGCTCCAGAAGCTGCTTATCAGGGAGAAGGCGGGCACTGAGTCCCGGGGAATATATATCATCAGCTCGAATCCCGATTTTCCCGAAATGTACGAGCTGAAGGTGCAGACACCGAAGGATAAGAACACATGGATACAGACCATTCGCCAGGCCGTTCTCGACTGCCCCGCCACGGACATCATCGAGGCCGAGGATCTGACGGCAGAGGAGAAACTGCGCATTGGCGTAAACAAGAGGGAAACGATTGAGAAGATGCGGCAGAAGGACATTGAGCAGGCGCTGCTTCTCGAAGAGAAGCTGATGCTGCAGCTGAATTTGTTAAAGGATCAGAAACCGTTCGGGGATGTCATTCCCGGCTCTTCCTCCTCCTCCGCCAATGGCAGTGCAGCCAATTTCCTAGCTGCCTTCGGCTCCTACAAAGATCTCGTTACCGCCGACTGTGACACGGCCGAGCTCTGGCGGCGGGTGCTCAACACAGTGCAGGACATAAGCCAATTGGCGTCCACCATCTACTCGGCGGCCATGGGTCAACCGGTGTCCAGAACTCTGAGCAGCGTGGGCGAGAAGCAAAGCGACCAGTATGCGTCACCCACGCTGCCGAAGCGAGCGGAAACCTTTGCGGGATTCGATGAAAAGCGTGGAAAGTTTGGCTCAAAGCTGGTGCTCACGCCACGCCTGCAGGAACTGCAAGAAGAGAAGCGGGACTCGAAGAGCAGCTCAACGTCGGGCGCAATGGCAGCCGAGCAGCAGTCGCTGGAGAACAACAACTATGCCGTGCTCCAGGTGTCCCATCATCTGCACACCTTGCTCTGCATTATTTCCCAGCAAATGACAAGCATCCACAGCCTGCAACAGCAGTTGGCCCTTTACCGGGAGAGTCCCCGGACGAGTGCTTACACGCACAAGGATCAGCTGGAGGAGCTGCGCAATTTGCAGGACAAACTGCAGGAGGAGAAGACAGTCTGGCATCGTCAGCAGAAGCAGCAGCAGGAGGAGCTGGCCGACATGAGGGCCCAGCAACTGCAGTTGCAGCAGCAGATCAAGGCCGAGCAGGAGGATGTGCGTCAGCAGCGCGAGCAATTGTACAAAAAAATGGAACTGCTATCGAGTCAGGGCCTGCTACTCTCGCCCAGCACTCCGCTACCCGTGCCCCTGGTGGCCCCCAGTCACACCCTACCAACTGCTCCAGTGTCCGATGACGGCCATGAAACGGACATGGCAGGCAGCAGCACTCCCAGTGTGGCTGGGACTGTGGACCGGCGCAAGGAGAAGTGGCTAAGCGGTCCCTCCAGCTGCAAGACACCGCCTGTGAATTTGCTCAGTGCGAATAATGCACCCAAGGCTAACGCCGCACTTGTCAAACAGAAGCTGCCCATGAAGCTCTCATCGCTCTCGTCGGCGAGCTCTAGTTCCGCCTCCCGTGTGGACAAGTCCGCCAGCTTCAACAGCACCCACAGTTCGCCGGCAGCGTCTACCATTGGCTGTGTTCAGCAAATCTTTCCACTCAAGTTGGCGGACCGAAGGAATGTTGTCACCACGCCTTCAAATGCCACAACGACCCCGACGCCGAATTCGGGATTAGTGCCGCAACACTCGCGTACGGGCAGCTCGCCGGCCATTATTCAGCAGACAACGACTACAGCAACTACCACGCCCACTTCAAGCGGCATAGCTCGAGCGGAATCCAGCGCTGCCCACTATACGCAGCGAACGCCGACGAGTAGCCGGGCTGGAACGTTTGCCAGAACGGCAGTGGGGACGGGAGGCCTGGCCTTGGGATCCGGCACGGCACCGCGTGCCAAGCCTGAGGAGGAGGAGATCTACTTCTGACGCAAATTCTCGCCAGAAGTCGAAATCTAAAATCTGAAATCACAATGCCTAAATTCAGCGACACGTATTTTTCACATTGCAATTAATATACATTCCTCTAAATAAGATAGGAAAAAGTGAAAATGTTTTAGAAAACCTATATATTTATTATGAAATACCTAAAAGTACTTTGAAGTTCGATATTATGTACCTGTAAATGTAAACTTCCAGTGGAGAATATGTGTCCATGGAATTAGGCTGAAAGATCAAGGCAAAGATCAATAATAATAGCAAGATGCATAGCGTTCATAATATGATATGTGTAATGCTTGTTATTATAAAGTCGTTGATCAAACATTCCGAATGCAAGACCTAAAGGAAGTAGAATATAAAATCGGAAATAATTGGCTTCCCAAAAAACGTCATTCCAACAGAAAGTTATATGAATGTTTTAGATGTAGTCCTAAGCTTAACTCATTCCTAAACCGAGAATGCATATTTTTCATACTGCCCGTATTTTAGGCTCAATATTTAATTTTATTTACCCTAATTGTACTTAATATTTTTTCAAAGACTCGCTACCATTCCAATGCATCTCAAAACTGTTCAGTAATTTACTATAATATTTATTTATTTATATTTTAATGCAATTTTACACCAGAAAAACAAGCAAAAGTATATAACATGTGTAAGTGTTTCCAAACGAATTTTATTTCTTCAAAAAGAAAGCTTTTTAAATATTTATGTTCATTTCCGTGTTGCGCTTATATAACGATATAAAAACTATTTAGGATATAGTTTATATACCTTGTAAATAAATTATAATATCTGTGTGTGTGTGTATTTTACATATCCGATTTGCTCGCTATATAGTAAGTTTTTATGGGAGCAAACACTCTCGATCCTGACCCTAATCCCCATCTCATCTATGCAATATTGTAAGCTCCAATAAATGTTTTAAATTATACATTCAAATTTAACAAATTTATATTTTTCTGTTGGACAAGATGTTAACTCTTATGTTGGTGTGTACTTCGGGCTTTTACAAATTTTAAATTCTATAAAATTCTATAAAATCAATCAACTTCATTTTAAAAAATATACAAATATGTTTCCAAATATATTTCTGTTTCACCTTAAATACTATATAACGAATAATCGTTATTATGAACCTTATTTACATTTTAGAAAAAAACAAACCTTTGTCAACAAATTTGTTTTCACTATGTGCAATTTCTTATGCAGAAAATTCTAATTTTCCTCCAACTTTATGCGGTTTTTACCTACATATCAAAGTCATTCTTTCGCGGACATTTATTGCGAGTATGCCCTTCCTGGCGACAAAGGCCACAGCGACGCGATTTCCCTGTCTTTTCAGAAGAATCTGCTGGCGGTTTTCGATTGCCCGATCCCCAGGAAGCGCTGCTGCTGCTGCTGGTACCTTGGCTTTGATCCTCATCGCCCCACTTGAAGAAGCCGCATGACTTCTCCCGCGTGGAACAGGCAAAGAAGGGCCTGCCCTGGTTGGGTCCATCCTTGCGCACAATAAGACTGCTGGCTACCTGTCCGCAGTTGCACTTGACCTCCTCCTCTCCATGGTTTTGCGTGGTCTTCGTCTTCGTCTTGGTTTGAGTTATGGTGACAGTGCTGCTTGAGTTGGAGCGCATGACGCCACCTTGGTGGCTTCTCTCCTGGTGACTTGGCAGAGTAACGACACGATTTGTGCCCCAGGAGGTGGCATTGGTGCTGCTGCTCTGCGTGGGTTGTCTCGATGAAGTTGGTGCTTGTTCCTCATCAGCCCATTGGAAGAACTTGCACTCGTTGGACTTGGGGCACTTGTAGAACTGCCTGCCCTGGTTGGGACCATCCTTTCGCACGGTGTGTTGACGAGCCGGCTGATGACATCCTGTGCACAGCACTGCTTCAGGATCGGCAGACCCAGTGGTAGGCCTATCCCATTCGGTGCTGTCTAAGCGAGGACGTTTAGCTACTGGTTTCGGAGGCGGTGTGGATGCTGGAGTAGCGACGGCTGAGCGGGCTCGACTACCCCACACCATAGGCTTCTCATTCACTTCGTCCTGTGCCTTCATCCAGTCCGACAGACTCATGTCCAGACGCTCATCATTTTGAGTGTTGCCATTCACCAAGGCCTCAAACTCGGCATCATCATCTGCGGCAAAGGCAGCGGCTATGTCGTCATCCAGGGTTATGGGATTGGCGACTTGTGGCTGAGTCGTGCTTGTACTGGTGTCCACAGAGTCCACAGCAGCCAGCATGGCCTCCTCAAAGCCATCATTACTGTCAAAGAAGCCATCCAGTTCGGTGGAGGGTGAGTTGGCAGCCGCACAACTAAAGTAGCTGCGAATGGTGACGCCAGTGGAAGAGCTGTTACTGGATTTTGGGCCTTTTTTGGGTTTTGTTTCGGCTTTTGGTGGTTTCTTGGTTTTTCCTGGTGGTTTCTTGGGTCCGCCATCAATGGGCTTATTTGGCTTTCTAGTTGGAGGAGGACCAGAACCTAAGGAGCCCCAACTAGCTGAGTTTCCTCCTCCTCCTCCGCTACCGCCACTTCCTCCTCCTCCTCCGCCTCCGCCACTTCCTCCTCCTCCGCCACCACCTCCTCCCGGTCCTGGTCGCCAGTCTCCCCCACTTCCTGCCTCTCCCACAATACGGCCTGCTCTCTTTACAGAATCCAAATTAATGTTGAACGTGGAGCGGAAGAGATTGTCGCAGGGCAGGCAGGTCTTGTACCAGCCACTTGGAGTGTTGAACACGCCGCGATAGTAGGGCGTGCTCAGGCGGAACTTGAGCAGACGGTGTGTATCGCCGCAGCTCGGACAGCACTCATCCAAAACGGTCACATCCTTGCATTCCATGGGCAGCCAGACAACATTCTTGCAGTCGGGAAAGTTGGTGCAGCCGATGTACCAGCCCTGCTGGTTCTTCTTGGCCTTCAAAGCCAAGGTGCCTTCATTACACTTGGGGCATTTGAAGAGCATTTGCATATGATCGCTTTCCGATTCTTGGTTCGGGGGATTCGCCGCGGGAGTTTCGTTAATACGAGCCGCTATCTTCGTGTCCATGGCGGTGACCTTGTCGGTAATCTGCTGGTAGGACTGCTTATACTTGGCTATATTCTCCATCAGAACCACCTTGGGATCCTTTTGACCCTGACAAATGAGTTTTAGGTCCGATTCGAACTCTGCGCGCAACTGGGGCTTAGCCAGAGCCAGTTCCATGGCATCATAGCCCTCGTAGAGTCCCATCCCAATAACACCCGGCACCAAAGCCCCCTTGTCCAACACTCCGATGTAGCCACGTTCCTTGATCGTATTGATATGCTCCGCGTGCGTGGCATCCGTTCCGATTCCGTGCTTCTCCATCAGAGCTATCAGATCCGCCTCCGTCAGCAAAGGGGGGGCAGTGGTAGCACCCTCGTGCAGCGACACCTCTGTCGGCTCGAAGCGCTGCCCCTGCTCGTAGTGATGGATCTGCTTGGCGTTCCACTTTTCGTACACATAAACGTCAAGGTAGTTGCGCTCGTGAATGACCAGGCCGTTGGCCGTAAACTTCTCGCCGGCAATGTCGATGTGTACCAGGGTTTCAGAACCGATGGCATCCTTGCTGACACAAGCTAGGAAATGCCGGACCACCAGTTCATAGACCCGAGCATCGTTCCCCTGCAAATCTTACGAGAAATGGAATGTAAGTCAAGATTAAAGCGGTACCCGGGGATCTACTTACTGTCTGCCGGCTTGGTGGGATGTATGGGGGGATGCGCCTGATCCGACTTGCTGCCGTTGCGTGGATTCGGACCCCAGTCGACCACCCGCTGGGCAAAGGCTCCCCATTCGGGGTGACCCGTATGCATCTGGACCAGGGGCGCCAGCTCGAACTCCTTGGAGAACTGGTTCGTCTCCGTGCGGGGATAGCTGATGAAACCCTTGCTGTACAACTTCTCAGCAATGGTCATCGTCTCTTTGGCCGACAGCTTCAGCTTGCGAGAGCCGAGCTTTTCCATTTCCACCGTATCCATTGGCGTGGGGCGCCATTTGTGTTTCGGCTTGACCGTAACGCTCTCCACAAGAGCACGCGGAGCGGGCTCTGAGAGGCACAGCAGCAGGTAGTTCTCGCAAGATTCCTTGTCGAATAGACGGTTCCTAGCCCAATTGAACTCCACCGTCAGGTCATCAATCGTGTGGAGAACTTGTAAAAGAAGTCAATGACTACTTGGGATCTTTGTGGTCGGTATCTTATTACCTCTGATCTTCCAAAAGGGCTCAGAGACAAAGGCCTCCACTTCCTTGTAACGCTCGGCGACGAACCCCAGAGTGGGGATCTGACAGCTTCCGTAGGATATGAGCTTATCTGCTATCTTCTCGGGGAACAACCGTTGCAGGCGCATTGTCTGGAAGCGGGTAATGGCTGCCCCAGTGCGTAGGTCCAGCTCGCTGCGCACATCCACTGCATCGCTCTGCCGCTTGTCCGGCTGGCCCAGCTGCTGGAGAGCCCGGCGCACTGCCGCCGTTGTGATCTCCGAGAAGCTGGCCCGATAAACCGTCAGATTCGGTTTAATGGCACGACAGACGTCGATAATCTCGTAGCCAATGTTCTCGCCCTCTCGATCACAATCCGTCCAGATGATCAGGCCCTGGCAGCCGCGCACCTCGCGCTCCAATGTCCGCTTGATGGGCTGATAGTCCGAACCGACACTCTTCTTCACGGGCGCATCGAAAAGCACGCGGGGATCAACGATGCGCCAATTGCGGTAGGACACCGGGAACTCCAGCTGCATCAGGTGGCCGGAGACGGAGGTCATGACCATCTTGGCATTTTGGCCGCGCACTGGCGCCTCGAAGTCGTACACCTTGTTGTATACCGAGTATCCCTCGCGCTGCGTGGGAAATGGAAGACTAAGCCACTTATTCCACAAATCCTTCCATTCCGCTTGCTTACCCGACGCGCCGCACCCTGGGACAACAGTCCGGCAATCGTCTTGGCCGCATCGTTCTTCTCGGCCACATTGAGGAACTTCATCTCCCTGGTTTGATTAGCGCAGCAACGTCTCTGTGCGGCGTAGACTGGGCGGAAACATCTTAGGAACACTACCATTCAACGAAATTCTAAGTAAAATCATTTAATCGCGCCACCGTCAAAAATAAGGAGGCTAGAGATGAGTCAACCACTTAACAATAGGTACTATCGATACATCATGTTTTAATTATGCCATATTTTCAGAATCGATGTTATCGATAAAGTTATATATCGTGGAAAAGGTTCAAATATTTTATATGGTTTATAATTATGATTAGTGCTGTGCTCTTTCATTATTTTTGCATTCCGAACTCCATTGTCTGTCCTTGTAAACTAATCAATGAAATTGTATTTAAAAATTTGTCGTATAAAATATTAGAAACAACAAAAAGTTATTATATCAATACAAATATCGATCTATAAAATGTGTAAAACACTAAAATTAGAAATTAATGATGAATATTTATTACGTTTTTAAAAGTTTTAATGGTTTTTAAAGGTTTTTTCCTTTGCAACAATGAATTAATTCGAGAAGTCGCAGGACATTAAAAATATGTAAGAAATGTTTGATATTCCCACCCTTGACCCACAGTAAAAAGCTTTTATTGACTTCCTGAAATACGAAACTATTTACTTTATTTATTATATATCTCTCTATATAACTTTGCGGTTTGTTTTATCTTTCACGTTGCTATATTTTTTTTCTTTTTCTTTTGACTTATTTTCATTGCGCTTGTTTTTGGGGTTCTTTTTCTTTTGCAATTTTTTTGTGTTCTTTTAGTATTTTATCGTTTTTTAACTCAACATAAAATCTTAACAATTATATATATGCATCTATATATGTATATATATATATTTGTATATAAGAAAAGGATAGAGTGAAAAATGTGTAAATACAAAGAGTAGTTCACGCGGTGTTTGACCAATGATTTGCCAGCGCTGCTTCGCACAGAGCTGTGGAGTTGTTGGTTCGCATTTCGCAGTTGAATTGTTGTTTTAGGATTAGTGTTTCTACTTCGGACTTAGGCTTAGCTAAAAACTCATTCGTATTTTTGTAGGCGATTCATAATTTATGTTCATTTAAAATATTAGTAATATTTAGAGCGTTTTTAATCATGCGCTGGAGGTGCGGCGAGTGCATCGCTAGGCTTCTGTTTCTACGCACCACCGCAGCACGCTCCACCACATTTAGATATAGAATAACAACAAACACATGTTAAGGACTTCCTAACAATTGTGAGCCACTTGGCTGCTGCCTTAGCAGCGCAGGGCGGTGCATCAACGGCGCCAAGAGCGATCCTCGGACTCCTCATCCTCCTCTTCATCCTCCAGACGCAGCTCCGGAAGCGTGTCGCTGCCCAACAGGCTCTCGCTCTCGCTGACGGACTGAATCAACTGTTTGGGATTCTCTGGCGCCGAAGACTTCTCAACAGGCGGGGCTGCCATTGGAGCAGGTGTCGTTGGTGTTACCACAGGCGCCCAGGAAATCTGTAATCATGAGATTTATCTAGAAAAAGTCCTTTCTCCCTTCCTTTTTTTCTTCTCTCACCTGCAGGAGCTTGTCTTTGTACATTTTGCCACGGAGCACGGCCTGCTCAGCATTGAGGCGGGTCGCATAGGAGAGTATTAACTGTGGAATCTCACGGTCTACATCATGCTTGGAAATCTCACCGAAATTCTGTAAAACAAAAGCAGAGAAAAGTGTATTGAAAAACTGCACCAGTTCGCATATTTCCAGGTTTTATATAGAGACCGCACTTACCTTGAAGTGCCCCAGGACAAAGTCCGCCTCTTCGGCCGCAAATCCAGTGACCACGATGGCTTTTGGTCTTCGATCGACTCGCGTCGGTCCTTCCGGCAAGTTGGGCCGCTTGCGTCCTGCACCGGCACCGCCTGCTACTCCCGAAGAGGCTCCAAAATGCGGCGACTTGCTATTGTTGTGCGCGGCTAGGGGTCCACCCACGATTCCACCCAGATTTCTCTGCAGCTCCTCCAATCGCTTCTGTATGGCCGTTGTGTCGTTACCCTCCTGCTGCTGGGCAATCAATTCCAGCTCCATGTCCAGCAACTCCTTCTTCTGTTGCTCCTTGGTCTTCTTAACGGGCGGTTGCTGCTGCTGCTGTTGTTGCTGAATTTGCGCCTGCAGCTGATCCTGATCGGCATGGACATCCTTGCTCAGCTTGTCAATGTTCTCTTGCAGATCTTTGATTGTCCGCAGAGTCAGTGGTCGCTGAGCATCATTGGGGTCCATCCGTTCAACCAGCTCCAGAGCAGTCTTCACCTGCTTGACATAGCTCTGTAGCAGCTCCTGTTTCCTTTTGCGCAGCCCGTTTGCCAGCTGATGCACCGCCTTCTGTTGTTCCTCCTTCTTCTTGCGTATGCTAGCGGCATTAGCAGCCGGATTCAAGGTACGGCCCGCAGCTGCTCCACCTGGAGTTCCAGCAACTGCTCCCGTTCCACCCGTTGCTCCTGTCGTTGTGTTAAGCTTCAGACGCATAGATGCAGGAGCCGCCGTGCTGGCCTGCTGTTCTGTCGCTGGCGTGGCATTGTTGTTAGCCGCACCAGCCTCGGTCAAAGGATTAGCATTGGTGATCTTTGCACCGTCGGCATTCGGCGTGGGCACGGCGGGCACGTTGTGCAAATGATACTGGCTCGCATTCTTTCGGCCGCCACCTCCTCCGCCGCTACCCATCGGATTCAGCTGTCCCACATCCACACCGCTGCTGTCGTTGTGCCAGAAAACCTTGATAAATCTGTTGTTGAGCACCGCCTCGGTGCTCCTGTATGCCACATTGGCCTCCGCGTGCGTGGAGAAGGTGACTATGGCTGCCTCGGGATCGCCTTCGTACGAGACTTGGATGTTGACGATCTTGCCGAACTTGGCGAAGTGATTGTTCAAATGGGCGATGGTGTTCAGTCCGCGCGGCACCTTCCTCAACTCCAGCGAGCTGTTGTGCTGTTGCATATTGGGATTGATCCGTGGACCGAGTCGGCTGTTGATCGGCACTTTGCGCTTCGTTGGTACATCTGCAATGGCCACGGAATCCTCTAGCTCGAATCGACGCTTTCCTATCTCTGCCACGCCACCCGAGGCGGGGGCACCATCAACCACAGGTATAGGTATCAATTGGCGCTGGAGTGGTGTTGTCACCGCCGTAGGATTGAAGGGGAATGGCATCATTGCGGGTGGTGGAGGTGGTCCGCCCGGATTACGCGCATAGTCGGCGGGATTAGGCACGCCCATTGGATTTGGACCTGCTCCGCCGCTCATTAGTGTGTTGGGTCGCACATTACCGGTGAATGGATTAATGGTGGTTTGTCCGGGACCCGGTGCTGGTGGCGCCACTGCTCCCTGGGCTCCAGGTCCTGGCGGCGGTCCTCCTCCTCGCGCCCAAATCTCGGGCGCATCTGGATTGTACTCTCGCATGGACATCATAAGGGCCGAATTGTTGATGCCTTCGAAAACCACTGGGTTGATACCGTGATCCCAGGGGCACGTCTCTCCCCTTACGCAGTAGCCCTTCTCGTCAAAATCACGACAACGCTGCCGGGGATGGAGAACAGCTGGATGCTCTACGGGTGGGGGCGGTGCCACTGGAACGGGTACTTGTTGATTTCCTTGTCCAGCAGCCTGTCCTCGATCCGGTGAGCTCTGCTGATTCCGTCGTGAGTTTCGCTCGGGTGACATGGATCGGCTGTGCGACCGCCGGCTCTTGTTGTTCCCAAAGCGTGGCCGTTCGTCCGCATTATTGCCTCCACCGATGCGGCGGCGGTCAAAGTTGCGCCGCCCGTGACCGTGGCGGTTATCAGTCTGAGAGCCTGGCGGGGATTTATTGCGGAACTGGCGCTGGGTTTTCTCGCGCTCGTTCACACGCCGGTCGCGGGACCTGGAGCGGCGAAAGGCACGCTCATTGGACCGCGAGCGTGAACGGGACCGAGATCGCAGGGAAGCACGTCGCCGGCGACTGTCGCGTGGTTGGTTCTCCTTGTCGGCATAGCCAGTCACCAGGCCTGTTGCCACGCCTCCACCTCCACTCCCACTGCTTCTGGCGGCATGTGGACTAGCGCTACGTACATGATGTTGGTGTTGGTAGGAGGCGGACTGTAGATTGTGGGACTCTTTGGTTTTCTGCTGCAAGAAATGATAGCAAGAAGATATTAATAATGCTATTAATGCATTTCGGATAAATAATACTCACATCGAAGGCTGTCTTGGCATCTGTAGATGAGTTCGGGGCAAAGCCACCTTCCTGGCTAACGAAGGCAAGCGCCTCAGCTTCCCTGGCATCGTGGCTCACTTGCTCCAACGCCGCCGGATTGCTCTGCGGGGTTATCACATTGTCTTTAGGTGCCGGAGGCGGTGGAGAATCGGCGGCCAGCACGGCCTCGATGTCATCGTGTGCCCCGTCAATGGCCAAGGCCAGTTCATGGTCGAGATCCAGCTCAGCGGCAGCGGCGGCGGCGCTATTGGCCGTTGATGGCAGTGGGGCGGGCAGCGTCAGGTACTCCTCGCTGGCGATGGCATCGAACAACCGTTCAACAAAGCGTGTCGTTTCCTCGGACAGAAAGACATCGAGCTGCTCGATCATGATCCGCTTGAGATCCTTATCCGATTTGTCTTTCTTGAGGAGTGCGATAACGTAGCGCGCCAAGGCCGAGGAGTCCGCATCGCAACTGTGCCGGAAAAGGGGAAGGGATCGGTCAATAGAATCAAAAAATCAGAAGATGACGGGTCTGCTACTTACAGTGGCTCCAAGACCACGCTCAGCCAGTCCTTGAGCTTGTCGGAGTTCTCCAGTATCATGCTGAGGCGGGTTAGATGCTACTGCTTGCTGCTGCTGCTATTGTTGGTGGCTGCTGCTTGCGTTGGTCTTGGCTCTGCTCTGGGTAGGGGGTTAATAGTTCTCGGGGTGAGGGCCGCACACATGCACACACGCCCGAAAAATGTATTTATAAGATGACCTCTGTCGCTCTGCTTCGATGATGACGATTCCGCTCTGCTCTAGGGCTCAAACGACTTCTGCTGCAATCCGCTGTAAGTAGATGACAGCGATTAGCTTGCTTTTCGCCGACTTTTCGGGTTCTTTTGCCCCTTTTTAATCAAATGACAGCTGCTTCTTCTTGTTCGCTCGGCTATCGTCAATAAGAAAGTTTCTCGATTTTGCTACCCGATACTTTTTGCTTGCGTACGAGAAGCACGAACCACACACACACAGACGTACGCGAAACACACACTCACACAGGCACAGGCATTCACAGATGTCCCACCAGAAGCACCCAGTTTTTTGCGCCCAAATTTGAGAGACTTATTGATCAAATTTTGTCACACCATCACTTTTGGCACATACCTCTTGGCTTAAATTTAACTTATCAATAATTTTTGTACAAGTAATTGTAGTTTTAACAGCTATTTTTGTATTTTTCACTGCTTTTCCTGTTGCAAGGTTGCTTTTTGACGAGTCTGGGCTGCGTAGTCGATAAACGGTATCGATAGTTGGTGGCCGATACCCACTACCCACTATTGTTTACAAAAATAGCTAAAGTTTCTGTGGTCAAAAAAGGTCTACTATATTTTACTAATATTCCGAATGTGTAATATAAAAGGATATTTGTGTAAAATGAACGACTTGTATTATCAATTTCCCTTGCTCCATTAATTTTTGATCGTTGTGATTAAAGATATTTGAGCATCACTAGCCACTTTGAACTGTGATCCCATCCCTGGCCATTTCGTTTTGATGTGAAATTCGTGTAAATAGTTGCCATGTGCAGTATCGGCGAAGATGATTTCGGCGACGAGGGTGGCGCCCATGCCATGGTGGCGGAATCCCTGCCCGCTGGCATAGTTCTGAGCACAGGGGACTGCACCAAATGTGGCACATCATCCTCCGAACTGTACAAACTGAACTTCCGGACGCCGGAGTGCCGTGCTTGTTTCCTCACCTATGTGAGGCACAAGTTCCGGGCAGCGCTGGGCGCAGCCAAAGTTCTGCCCCGGGATGCAGAGGTCCTCCTCGTACTCGATGGCTCTGCTGAGTCCCTTGTGCTTCTGGATATGCTACACTTCGCCCAGACGCAGAACACATTCAAAAGACTCCATTGCAATGCTCGTGTGGTCTACGTGGAGGACCAAGCACTGCAGGAGCGCGATCCTGTGGATGTGGAATCTCTTCAGGCATTGTCTCGGCAATACGAACCCTTCGAATTCCATGTGATAGAACTGGGGGCGCCGCCAAGCTCGCTACGGAATATAAAGGATTACTCTCCCACCTCTGCCGAAGAAATCAACAGGCTTGGCGTTAAGCTGGAAAAACTGCGAAGCCTTACAGCTCGCCAGGATTACCTGCAGCAGGAGCGCAAGAACCTCATTGCTTCGGTGGCCCAGCAGCTCCACTGCAGTCATGTTTTTGAATCCAGTATAAGTGTGGATTTGGCCACCCAATTGCTGACGGCCATCGCCTTGGGACGAGGTGGCAGTGCCGCCTTGGATGTGGCTCTTCTGGACGATCGACTGGCCGGCGGCGATGTCAAACTTCTGCGACCCCTTAAAGACCTCAACGAACAGGAGGTACAGTTCTATGTTCATGCCCAGCGACTTAAGCCACTACTCAAGGGTAGGCTCCGGTATGGCCAGGAGCGAGGAGAGACTGCTAGCCTGCAGAACCTGACGTCGGCGTTCGTAACCAACCTGCAGCAAAACTATGCCTCCACTGTATCCACGGTTTTTCGGACTGGTGACAAAATTACTTCCAATACGCATCCCGAGCAGGCCAGTTGTTTTCACTGCCAGTCTGCGCTGGATTCCCAACTCTCAGACACTCTCCTGGCCATCGAGTATTCGCGTTCGGTGTCCGAGGCGGGCGTGTCTCTCCACAAGAACGGCGAAGATCTCGAAGAACTGGCTAGGAAGCGGCTGGAGTCGCAGAATGACCTGTGCCACGCTTGCCACCGCATACAGATGGAGTTGGACAGCGGTATATAGTTGTTATTAAACATAAAATATATATTTTCCACACTATAACTTTGCCAACTTTGTGTTGACCAGTGGTTGCAGCTGCAGATGACCATCGATGGGCGGAACATTACAAGCGAGCACTACCTTATGGAAATCGTAGATGATATAGCGGTTGTATCGCTTGGCCTTTCGGTGTTGGTCATTCAACGACCCCGACAGAATGATAGTTTGTGTGCAAGCGCCAGGCTCGTTTGGATACAGTTCATCCCCGGGAAGCACTCCAAACATGCACTCATCACAGCGATAGTAGACGGGCTGCACCATTGTGCCGCCCCAGATGCTTCGATGGCGGGAAAAGTCGGCGAGCTCTTGCCAGCGGTGCAAATTCATCAGGCGAGCCGTGTCGTAGAGCAGCATGAAAGGAAGCCAGATGGTGCCGTCTTGGGAGCGGGACCAGGCCTCCTTTGGGCTCATCCAATGGGCTGAAGCTACCTCGTGTGGTTCCAGAAGCAGGCTCACCTCTTTGGCATCATTGTCCAGCGTGGTAACATAGTACACCGTGTCGTATTTTCGATTGGCCGTGGCTGCTGTTCGCCAAACAGACCATTCGTGAAGGGCCCACAGGTTGGGTATTACATTGAGATGCTTGCACAGCTCCAGAAATTGCGAGGCATCATTGTGAACACGACGCTGCCACTCGGTGCGATCGCTGATGGGGTCCAAGAGCAAAGCCCGTGGTGGCAGCCCCTTTGCCGTGCTATCCCAGTTATTAAAGGAATCACGGCTCACACATATCAGGATTCCCACTTCCTCGAAGGCTTCTCTGAGGGCAGTCAACCTTAGGGCGATGTCCTTGGAAAGGTGCTGCCCGCCAGAGAGAAACTCCGGCCTGGGCGATTGCTGATCGTGGGTAAGTATTTTCAACTGCTCAGCGGTTATCCCGAAGGAGCTGAAATATCTCAACCATTCGGGAGACTCATCATCTCGGGGATCAAACACACCTCCAGGGAAGACGCAGTGATTAAGGGTATAGGAAGTGCCCTCCGCGCGTTTGATCAAAAGTAACTTGAAGGATAGTAAACGAGTTGGTCGAGTTTATCTTTGTACCTCGGGTCAAACTGTTTAACTCACACTGTAGTCGTATTCCTTGTTGGAATCGTCTTTGGCAGCCAGTATTAGACTAGCGGAAGGCCTGTAAGCGCTTTTCTGAGAAGGAGCTACCATTGTTTGCAGCCGCACTAATCCCTGATCCAAACTTTAAAGTTTAATCTTTAAACCTTTGCTCTTTAGCACTCCCCCTGTCAGAGGAAGTCGACCTGTGGATACCCTATAATAATAATTATACTTTGAGAGATTAAATAATATAAAATTATAATATTGAAAAATTGAAATCAATAGATAATCATTATATATACATTGTTTTTTTTCACTTATGGTCCCTGCTATATATACACAAATATACTCTATAATCAACAGGTATGCGCTTTAAAGTGTAAACAACAGCTGACTAGCAATCGATAATGCCTCCCAATCGAAATCGTTATCGCTCTCAGTTACCTAAACGAGCAATGTCCAAGCAGGTGTTGCCAAAAATCCGGCTGTCCTCCAGCCTTATTCTGCTGGCCAGAAACCAGGATGTGAAGCCCAAGTCCTTCGACTACAATGTATATACCATTAAATTAAAGCTAAACCTTAACTTATCTTGTTAATTGCATTATTAGGCCCTGCTTCTGACCCGTACCCCAAAGTCTAGCTTCATGCCCGAGTCTTCGGTGTTTCCCGGTGGCGTATGTGATGGCACGGACAGCTCTTCCTCTTGGCTGGAGCACTTCAAGCGAAGCCAAATCAGCTCAGCCAAGCTGCAGGAATTAAGCCAAGTGAAGGGGCCGCGACCGGAGATTTTCAAGGCTAAAGCTGATAACGAGGGCATGGATCCGTAAGATTGTGTAGAGTGACTCCCTGGAAAATCATTCCTGTAACTTCTTGCGTTTGTTATAGCTCCCTGTCCTTGCGCCTGACTGCCATAAGAGAAACCTTTGAGGAACTAGGCATCTTGCTGTGTCGGGACAGTAAATCTCTGACCTCTACCAGCGGCTTCGGACAGTTTCACGAGCAGTTCGATCGAGCCCACTGGCAGCATGTCGTCCATAACGACGCTAGCAAGTTCCTGACGCTCTGCCAGGAGTTGGAAGTGCTGCCCGATGTGTGGTCCCTGCACGATTGGTCTGTCTGGCGCACACCGTCCACATTCAAGAAGCGTTTTGAAACTGCCTTCTTTGTGGCAGCCCTAGAGCAGGAGCCCAGTGTACACATCGAACCGAATGAGGTCAAGGACTGTGCGTGGCGATCCCCCTTGGATTACCTTCAGGCTTGCCTGAGAAAGGAGCTCTGGTTGCCGCCACCTCAATTCTATGAGCTATCTCGTTGCCTAAACTTTCCCTCTTTGGATGATTTACGGCAGTTTGCCGAAAATCGTTCCGAAAAAGGCATCGACCTGATTCATCCTGTAATGTACAAATGCAAAAACGGAGTTGTGCATCTGTTGCCTGGCGACGATGCGTATCCCTCCGATCCGGATGCTAGCAATGACAAAATTGAGACTGGATTGTCAGTTGAAGACTTTCGGTCAAAGGCCAATGGAAAACTTCATCGCTCGGAGCACTGGAACCAGCATCAATCGCAGCTGCTTATAAACTTCGATAGGTCAGATGGGCAGGTGCATCCATTGGACCCCAAAAAGCTTTGAGACGCGGTTCCATCTTCTCTGATGTTATGTTTGTGCATTTATTAGACCTTTTGTAAGATTTATACATTAGAACCGGTAAAGAATAACATGCATGATTGTTGCTGATCAAGAATTTATATAATTTATATATTGTATAAGTTAAACTTTCACTGCGATGCCAACGTTTTACTATATTTACAATATCCTTCAAGGGTATAATTAAAGAAACCTTGTAAAACAAGAATTTAATTTATTTTTAAAGGTAGAAGAGAGAATTTCCTATGGTTTTATTGAGCTCGTGTCTTCCTTTACTGCTGACCTTTGCCGTACCAGAGCTTGTACAACTGCTCGGCCTCCTCCTCTGAAGCGTAGCTGCTATGTTGGTATTCTGGCTTCTGCTCCGGCCGCAATCTAAAAGACGGATACAACGGGATCATCAAAATGAGAGGATTCGGAGCTGGGTTGCTACTTACTTGTGATCGGGGGCGTATTCTGAACGGGTCCAGATCTCGTGGGGCTTGGGCTGGTGTGGCTGGTGCCTGTGCTTGCACTGCTCTAGAGTCTTGTCGATGTTCTTTTGGTTGTTCAGCAGGATGCCAAGCTTTTGATCGATCTGGAAGGTTGCCACTTGCACTCCACGAACCGTGTTCTCAATACTGTTGAGGCTCTTGGACTGGGTGCTATTCAGCGAGGTGAGGCCGCATTCCAGCTGAGTCAACTTGTGGTTGGCCCGGCCAGCCAGACCGTTAAGCTGCTCCAGATGTCCCAACTGACCGTCGATATTGCGCTGATGCTGGTGCAGAACCTTGACCTTACCATCCAAACCAATGAGCTCTTTGATTACGGCCTGCTTCAATATCTGTTCGATCTCGGCCAAATGAGTTGTGATGGATGCGGCCACTTCGTTAAGATTGTGCTCATATTTGTTCTGGTTGACATCAACCTGGCCCAGAGCATGTCGCACTTCTAGCTCCACTTTGGTGAGGTTTTGAATGGCCTGTTCGTTACGGTTTTGGGTTGCCGTGACAATGGCTGTTAGATTTCTTAACCCAGCGGACGTATCCTGGAAGCTGTCGACCACCTTTTCTTCAAGTTTGATGAGTACCTTGTCCAATTCGGCAATGCGCTCGACCTCGTCCCTCAAAACCTTTATCTTTTCCTCGAAACTTTTGCTCTTGTCGTTCACATCGAGCGCTATTCTGACCAGTTTGCCCAGCTCCTCGTTGCTCTTCTTCAGGACTTTAACGGCCTCTGCCTCTGAAGGCTTCTTCGAATCCGTGGACGCATTCTGAGCGAAAGCGGGCCAGAAGAGGCAAAGGTAGATCGTTACAAGAAGCAATTGGATTCTCATGGTGTTTCTCTTTTGAACTTCAACCGCAGTGTGTGTCTTGTGTCGATCCGAACAGTGCCTTAAGTAGCCCAACTAAAGTTTCCGGAACGTGTCTCCGACATGCTTAGGTTCAATCTATAGTCCAGTAGTGGGTGCAGCTGCAAACATAGCTCTAATCTTTATCTATTCCAGCAACTCAACAAGGTTGACCTACAGTTTCCATATTTATCGTGCAGATATAAACAAATGTTTGGTCATTATCTGATGGCTTACTAGAAATCATAAACAAGCCATGTTCCACCTTGTCTTACGACATTTATTTTGGTTCAACGACTTTTTGGCGGTCTTTGAGAAATTTTGTAATTGGCACGTTCTAAAATTCTTCTTTGCTTCTAAATAGGTCTTTTGTGAGAGATACTAGTCTTTTTTGCATGTAATTGGTACTACGATAAAACTGACGTGACCAAATGCGCTATTTCTTAAATTTCATTCAGAAAATAGGTCTACATGAGGATGTATAGCAAGAAAAGATTAAACAGTCTAAAAACTAAAGAGAGATTGCTTTAAATATTTTACTTATACACCGCACGCGTTATTGCTACCTATCGGGTTTAGAAGTATGATATTTTGGTCTCAATCGAAAATTTTAGTAATATTCAGGAGGGTAATAAAAAGATTATTGATCAGCATTACCAGGCGAGTCGATCTAGCCATGCCAGTTCTGTTGTCTTCAGGGAAAATGCAGTTTGATTTGATTAAAGTTTAGGTATATTTAATTGTGCATTTATTTATTTTATTTAATGTGCGCCAGCAAATTGTATAAATATAGTTCTATACTTTTTGGTACCAGGTATCTCACAGTTGAGCTCATTCTCTGTTATATTATAGTTTTCTACATTTCACTGCATGCTTCTTTTGATAACAATAAATTATTTATTCTCTTTGTCATATTAAGATATATTTAGGCTTTTTATTTACATGTTCATAATAAAATCTATTAGATTAGTTATACATTTTGGCAATGCAGCTTTAAATAATATTGTCTAGAATTTGGTAAAGATTAAAGTTGGAGTAACATTTTATGAAAAACAAAACTATGTTCTTCTAAGTACATATATCCATCCTGGTCAAGTGTGATATGCAAGGACTTAAGAGTAAAAAAAGAAAGAAGTAAACACATTTGACATCTAACGCTTTGCATCGTTTTAAAAATAACCAATTCATTTTTTTAAATATAATTTATTTATCAAAATGTAAAATTATAATTATAATATCATTTTCGAGGAAGAGTTTTTACGATTTTTGTTTCAGAATAGTTTTGTTCAAAAAAATTAATATCCTTGGGGCAATGTACCGTCTTCGTACCAGATCCTGTAGGAATCTCCAGGCTGGACAGGCTGCGGCTTGAAGATAGGCTGCTTCGGAGATGGTTCCGGATGGGAGTGCGATTTGTAGCCATGCTCTTGCTTGGGACACGGCTTGGGCTTGGGCGTGGAGGCGGGAGCTGGCTTCCATGGAGCTGGAGCGGGATGATATTGTGGGGCTGTTTCCCAGGGCAATGAATCCCACCAGGAGCTAGAGCTGTGACCGGACTGGGAGTGCGATTTCTTTGGCTCGGGGGACTGGGCATAGGCCGATACTCTCTTGGTCTGTGGATACTCTCCTAGAAATGGTTGGGGTAATTAATATTTAGACTTCATGGGAGATTGTGAGATCAATTACCATGATTGACGTTCCAAACTTGCACCAAGTCAACACGTTTGGGCTTAGGCTCAGGCTCAGGATGATGGTGGGGCTGAGGCTGGTGGTGGGGCTGATGCTCGGGCTGATGGTGGGGCTGAGGCTGATGGTGGGGCTGAGGCTGATGCTCGGGCTGATGGTGGGGTTGAGGCTGAGGATAAGGCTGATGGTGAGGCTGAGGATGAGGCTTAGGACGAGGCTGAGGATGAGGCTGAGGATGAGGCTGATGATGCGGCTCAGGGTGCTGCTGAGGATAGTGCGGCGCTGAAGCCTCAACTTGGTAGCTGGATTTATAGGACTGAGAGTGATGGCTGCATTCCTCCAGATCGAGTTCAATGCGCTTCTGGGAAATGATCAGTTCGCGCAGGGCTCCTTCCACCTTCCACGAGTCAAGCGGCTGCAGATGCTTCACCGCGTGGGTCAATCCCGCCAGGCGAACCTCCTGGGTGCGATTCAGGTCCTTCAGCTGACGTTCTAGCACATCCAGCTTGTGGATGGAATCGACGCCTATCTCCTTAATGCCTGCCAAACTCTTAAGTTCCACCTCCACGTTGATCTGCGATGTCTCCAGGCTGTCAACGGAGCACTTCAGGCCGTTTAGTTGCGGCAGGACCGTACGAGTGATCAGCCTGGCCAGGCCATCGATATTCTTGTCAATGCTGCGGGCACTGTGGAGCACGTGCGTCTGGTAGGCGTCCATCTTGGACTCTAGGACACGGAGTAGCTGTGCCGTGACCTCTTGCGCACGGGCCAGCTCCAGGAGTTCCGATTCCGAGCGCTTGGCATACTCTTCACCTTGCTTCGAAATGTTGAACAGCGTAGCCACCATCAGATCGGTCTTTTCCACCAGCACAACTTCGAGACGGGCCAGCAGTTCCTGTACAAGGGTTACAATGTTGAGAGCCTCCTTTTGTGCCACCAAGTTGGCCCGGGTCTCCTCGTAGATGGCGGCAATCCTGGCCAGGAGCTCATTGGCCCTTCCAATGCCATTGGTGTTGTCCTTGAGTAGCTCCACCAGATCATCCTCTGCCCGGACACTGCACAGGCACAAGCCCAGGAACAAGAAAGTGACTATAATTCTCATTTCTTCTACTACAAGTTGCTGTCGGTTACAAACTCTAATCGTAAGTGTCTTTTCTTGGGCAAGGGTGAGCGCTTAAATATGTTTCCAACCGAACACGTGTGCCCCTCAGCAGCTAATCTATATTCAAGTTTTTGTTCGTTTACTCATGAGACTCTGCTTATGTGCTTTTATCGGGCACTAGGCAAAGTTTGAATTCTGCACGAATTTCAAATATTCAGTGTTGATAACCGGCCAAATAGTTCGTTTCCTGAGCGCAGGAGCCGTTACCGTTATCGATATCGATTGGCGGCTGCGGATCAGCTGTTGGCGCGAGCAAAACAAAACCCAATTCAAAGTAGAATTAATTACATTTAGTTTAAGCCAATTTTAAGGTGCAGCCATGAGTCAAGCCACTGCTACTGCCAAATGGCGCACCTCGGCCAGCGTAATTCTGGTGGCCAGCGATGCCGGAACGAGCGACGATTACAAGGCAACTACGGAGATCTCTTTAGAAATGTTTATTCTTCCGTCACTTACTCCGCCCGATCTTGCAGTTGCTAATGCTCAAGCGCAGCGATGCCACGGCTATGGTGGTCAACCAGACCGTCTTCCCCGGCGGCCTTTTGGACTCGGAGGCCGATGAAAGTGTGGCCTGGCTGCAGTACTTTGAGGAGTTCGGTGTCCCGCAGGAGGAGCTGCGTCCCCTGGTGCTGATCCGGGACGATCGTCCTGCCATTTTGGCACCCCAGGGTACTGGATGCTATGATCGTTTTTTCAAGAGCTCCCGCATTTGGTCGCGGTGGGTCGGTCCAAAGGTTAAGGTTGAGATTAGAGTAAGCTGATCTTTGCCCTCTGTGGTTTCAGGGAGATAATACTGCGCCTCACAGCCGTGCGCGAGACCTTTGAGGAAGTTGGAGTGCTGCTGGCCCGCAGTCAAAAGCAACTGGACTTTGGCGCAGTGGCCTGTGTTCAGGATGTGCCCGATCTGGAGGCGTGGCAGCGGAGGGTGCACGACAAGCCCAGTGAGTTCTTGACCCTATGCCGTCATCTGAAGGTGGTTCCAGATCTGTGGGCCCTGCATGAGTGGTCGGCCTGGGCAAGTCCGGGATTTCTGCGCAAGGGGTTAGTAAATGGTATATGTTTAGTCAGCTTTATGTTTAGTGATTATCTTCCGTAGGTATGAAACGGTTTTCTTTATGGCCTTTGTGGACAAGCAGCCTAAACTGCTGGAGGAGCCCGGCGAGGTCAAGGAGACGATGGTAAGATAGTTATCCTGGCTGGCAAAAAGCCTTATAAATCAATTAACTTAATATTAAACTAGTGGCTGGCTCCGCTGGACTTGCTGCGACTCAACCAAATGGGTGAGGTTTGGTTTCTCCCACCTCAAGTCTACGAATTGTTGCGTCTAATAGGTATCAAGAAGTACCTGCGCTTATTGGATTTCGCCGTCAAACGAGGTAGATTAGGAACGACCATGTTTCTGCCGGTGGTTTACAATTGCGAAGGAACTATGGTCTATGTCCTGCCAGGCGATGACTACTATGTGCCAGAGCCGCATTTGGTCAGTGAGGTTATCTCTTTTCCGGGCTCAGCGGATGAGTTTATAGCCCGTTCAAAGCACTTGCATCGCTATGCCTATGGTCTTTCCATTAAAAATTTGGAACTCAACATTCCCCCGCCCAATGGACACTTGAGACCGCTAAAATTCCAGATGGAACGCCAAAAGCTGTAATCACATTCCGCCGTTGCCTGGACTTCGATGACGATGGGGGTCACCCCAGCTGCTTAGCTCTGATAAGATGCTTACTGTGACCCCACAAATTGTTGTTTTCTTAAATTGTTCTAAGCGGCTTTAGCCGGTCATCAAATCTAGACGCCGAGCTCTGGACAGAGAAGCATTAATTATAATTTTATAGGCAAAATTTTAATTAAAAAAATGTACAGTTTAACCTAAAGTATTGCCGTAAGTTTGGCTTACGATGAAGGTGCCCCCGCTTGTCCTGGAGGGCACATCAAAAGCGCAATTCTTTGCATATTCATGTGTCCTCCCTCCTTGAAACCGCAATTCGGAATAGAAACGGGAATGGGATCAAAGTGGACGGAGGTGAAGAGCGACCACGAGCCCAGACAGTATATAATTTCATCCCATTAGAAGTGCATTTAAATCACTTTGTGTGCAGATCTCCCCACCATTCCCCGCCTCCTGGGATGCTTTACGCCACCTGCCGTGTGACTTTGTGCGCTTTACAGCCTTGTCTCCTGAAACTCCACCCCCCCGTTGTGCCGTTTAAAAATCAAAATCTCAACGAGCTTCGTGCGCTTCCCCACTTTTGTTTGCTCCGTGCCCGCTCGACTGTTTATTATGCATTGTAAAGGACCCGGATCCCAGGACAACCCCTCAGAGACGAGGGCCAAAACTTCGAGAGACGGGGTGGAAACTCCACTGGCTGGCAGGGGACTGTGGTACGTAACAATTACTTCGTTTAATTTAACCTTTTGTGGCTGAGTTTCCTGCCTTTATTGTTCTGTTCTCGGCTGCTCATTTAATATCGATTAATTATGCTATTATGTGGCCCAGCGGAAGTAACCATTATGGAGTGCAATTAATAGAGTACTCTCTAGGTATCATCTAGGTATAAAATGTATTTGTAAAGAGCGTAAAAGTAGGCTATGCTTTATTTAAGGACAACATTTTATGTTAATTTGTGCTCTGTAGTTTTTATTTATATTTAATAACTTAAACTCTTGTATAATAATATTTTTTGTTAATTTAAAATATAATTAAAAAGTAGGAACTTAATGTCGTGAGAAAAAGCTTAATTTCTAACCACACTTACTCTTCGTTGGCTTTCTAATTAGTTGTTACCACCGCCGGGGGCGGGAAGGTCGACAAATCCGCCCATAAATTACCCATTAAATTTAAATTCATAATGTGACAAAGTGTCTGGGTGAGTTATGAGCGAGCAAAGCCGCTTAGCATCTTCTAAGACATTCCAGGGCCAGGGTAAATTAGAATCTCAGGCCCAGGCAGGCAGCCAGGACTCTTGATTTATGCAAGAGTGAGTGAGGCATGCGATGAAGACGAAGCCACCGGTCTGTAATTGAATTTAGAGCTCATTTTCATTGCCTCCGACATAATGCTGATTTACGTTGCCGCCGATAAGTTTTAGCTGGGAATTGTCCTATATTAATTGCCTGGCTAGGATGAAAATGCATATCACGTACTTTCTCGGCATGACTTCTATAGAGACGCTCCAATTAGAGCGATTATTCAAGGATGTACCGGTCACCTGGCGTTGACATGAATGCCAAAACAGATCCCGGACAGATCGATTCGTAAGTAATTGACAACTTCTCGCCCGGTCTTCCCACGGGTATAACAAAGCGAACACACACACACTTGTTCCAAAAAGATTTATTTTTATTGTGTGCATTGTTTGCACTCAACTCGACTCAAGTCGATTTTTATACCCTTGAATCGAGCAGGAGAGGGATATGTTCGTTTGAATTTATAAAATTACATAAACATAAAGCTTCGAATTTGAGATTTTCTTAACTTTTAGAACAGTTAAAACCAAATGTACAGATTTAAAATCAATTGGAATGATTCTAAAAAGTAAAAACAACTAATACAATTTATTTGGGACCCAAAATTTTAATTCATTTTTAAATTTGTAATATTGTAATAAATTCTACTACTTTCTAATTTGCACTTTACAAATTGCAGTGCTCGGTACCTCATATTCGACTACTTAAGTTTTTTTTCTGTTCACTTCACCCCGCTAAAGGCTGGTCCACTAAATGAGTATTACCGCAATAAATCGCCGCAATTCATTTGAGGGCGAGTCGTCGCTGGCTGGCAACCCTTAAATCACCAGCAGAAGCTGCTAACTGTTGATGAGAGCCGGCTGCCCGTGCTCCCAGTTCCCAGTTCCCAATCCCTGTTCCCCGCAGGGCACCACCCACTATTCGTCAGACCGTGAACCTGTTACGGCATGTCAGATTGTCACTGGGGAAATTGCCCCTGGCCCCGGCGAATGCTCTCCGGCTGTTCGGACAAATTGCATCAATTGACTTGCGTGTTCGACATAATGGCAATTGCGGCTGCCTCCCGGAGAGGGTGTGGTTCCACAGAGTGGGGTTGGGGTGTGGCGACGACAGTTGGATTAATGCGCTACATGACTTTCTAATGATATCTTTATTTGGTTCAAACAGGTATCGTGTTCGCATTGAGAAATAGACTCCAGGACAAAAAGGGTCAGAAGGATGTGAGGGGTTCAAGAATGGAAATAGCCGAAAATGCTATAAGGTTATCCGTTAATCCGTTAATCCGTTATAATACACCATAAGGTGTTTATATCTTTAACCACCGGATGTTATAAGCAGTATCCATAAGATACGATCGAATTTATTAGCAGCATCTGCGAAATCATTGTGTACAGTAGCCATGATATATGTAGATATTTATGATAAACGTCTGGTGATGTTTATCATAATCGATTTAGATAATAAAAACTACTATCTGAGATACCCTATAAAATTCGGAGTGGGTTTCATAAGTAAACTAAAAGTGGAAAATGGTTTGTTCTTACGGACATGGCTTGATTGACTCCGGCAGTTGATGCAGATCCTATAATGATGATTTTAATAACCTTTGTTATACCCTTGCAGGGTATTATAATTTCAGTCAGAAGTTTGCAACGCAGTGAAGGAGACCTTTCCGACCCTATAAAGTATATATATTCTTGATCAGCATCAACAGGGGAATCTTTCTAGATATGTCAGGAAGAAATCGATTTTTTGGCCATTTTTGCAAAATTTTATAAGGGGTTTCATCATTAAAATTTTTGATTTTGATAAAAAATTGAATTTTCAAAATTTTAAAATTAAGTATGCAGATTTATTAACTGTAGAAAATCTTGCACAGAACAGTTTTCCGATTTAAAATTAATGCTCTTTTGGCCGAGTTATGATATTTTTAATTTAAAAAAAATCAAGAAGTTTTTTAATTATAAAAAATCAGATTTTATAATACAAAATAATATTTTTCTAAGTCAAGGAATCATTTCCGACCCCATAAACCATATATATTCTTGATCAGCATCAATAGGGGAATATTTCTAGACATGTCCGGAAGAAATCGATTTTTTGGCCATTTTTGCAAAATTTTATAAGGGGTTACATCATTAAAATTAGCAAAAATGGCCAAAAATTTTGATTTCTTAAAATTTTAAATTTGGTATGCAGTTTTTTTAAATTAATAAAAACTAACACAAAACTGCTTTCCGAATCAAAATTAATACATTTTTGGCTTAGTTATGATATATTTTAATTATACAAACTTTGACTGGCCAAAGTTAGCTTTCTTTCTTGTTTTAATATAATTTTGTTATATAAAAAACCCAAACTTAATACATTTAATAATATATGTACATATGTACATATGTATGTTTCAAGTGCATTTTTAATAATTTGTTGAGTAGCTGGAATTCAACACAATTACCTCTGTCCTTATGTATCCAAGTATATAGCTAAACATGAAAATCACCTTTATGTATTTAATAATTTGCCAAACATAATTGAAAACCACCTGCACACACACACAGACGCACACACGCACAGGGGTCCGAGTGGGCGTTTCTGGTGGAATATAAATTTTGCGCTTGCTCCAAGTCCAGGTTGTTATTGTTTTTGTTGTGGCTCCATTTCCTTTGGTTAATTTCTATTTAGCTCTTGGCCTTCTCTCTCGTTCGCTCACTCTCGTTCTTTCGCTCTCTGCAGCCACCATTGCAAAGTTCACACACCCACACACACATAGTCATGCCAGGTTGGAGGATGCATGCTCCCTCTCTCTCCCGCTTGATGTATTCTCTTCCCACTGGAGGACACTCGGTCGTAATTCATTTTCCAGTCCCGCAGCTGCGCAAAAGTCACGCTGGAAAATTAAGCACTTCCCTAAGTGTTGCAGTTGATGTTGTTGTTGTTGTTGGAGCCTTGGAACATTGGAGCATTGGGGTAGGTGTAGGGCATAATGCTGTCACGGATTACAGTTGCATTCCATTGAATCCGCTTCCAAATGTATGCTTATGTCGGTCTGTGTATCTATGGCAAATGTATATTTGTATATTTGTAAGCAATATAGCGTTGCATTTCGGTACATGTGCAAAATTTGCAATTTCTTTGGCGGCGCGGAGCCACTTTTGACTCTTTTTTTTGTTATCTGTGCAAAAAAAAATCCATGACCTTGTAACAGTGTTTTAATTGCAATTGACAATATGCACTGGATTTGAGACTTAAAAGATACAACTTCAAAGATTCCTCTTTCCTGAAATAAAACTTTCGATATATTGGCCAATAGACTTTACAAAAGTGCACATGGTTTTACCAAAGGATTTGTCTGCCCGAAGGACGACCCTCATCAAAATCCAGTCTAGCTTCTCATAGTCCATTCGTCGGGGGGTGGTGGCATTTAAGAAACCATAAATTCGACGGCAATAACGGATAAAGTATGTTTATTTGGATATTAGGCTAAGCAGCAAAGGCATAACGTTGAAAAAAAAAGGGGTAGAAGGAGCCAAAAGAAATTGCGACGACACAAGACGAACAGCAACGAGGATGACGTTCCTCAAAAAACTCTTTAACACTTGATTTAACTCGTCGGAGTACAGTGCAAGGCATCGCTGTAAACTAAACGGGTAAAAGTTTTTAAAAACCCTCAGAAAATAAAATAAAATTATTTATAAATCGCAGTTTAATCCCAAAAATATTATACAATAAATGATTGTCAAATCCCAAAGGTTCCCTAATACAGCAGATGGAGAATTGGCGATAATATCTTGGGGAAACTTATCCCCCCGAACCGGACTGTTTTCACCATCCCCCAAATCAGGAAATGTTCGAGGGGTGAATGTCTGGCTGTGTGCTTGGCATAAAAATATGAATTGTAATAGATTTAGATATGAATCAGACATATGTATGGATATATGGATAACTGCGGGGACCTCCGACAAAGGTCTCTGGTCCAGTGAAAGGAGCAGTCCCAGCGTAAAATCCAAGCACAAATTGATTGAAGGAGCCAAACCGCTTTCTTTGAGATGACATGAAAGAAAGTTACAAAAATAGACTTCTGCTGTAAAATGCCACAAAGGAGAAAAATTAATTTTCCATTTGAAAATAAAATGTTAAGCTAAATGAGTTGGACGACGCGTCGCTCCACAGAAAAGCGACCGACAAAAGTTTAAAGTTTCCCAAAATAATGTTGAAAAATTCCTCAGCAGATTGAGCGGATCGAATTCGATACCCGGCAAAGTCTCGACCAAACTCTTGGGTCTCCCCTTTAGCCTTTTTTTCCTGTTATAAATTATATGGCACTTGCCACGTGTCGCTGATTTGTACGGCCAAAGTGTGAAATATTCCGGAAAGGACTTCATAATATGGCTTACCCTCAAGCTCCCTTCCCTCCAATCGTCAATCAGTCGAAGCGTGAAATATTTTTCGCTTCTCCACTTGGCAAGCTACAAGCTACAAAAAAATTTAATTCGTGCGGAAATTCAACCAATTTAAAATTCGAACAACACACACGACCAGCGAGAAAGGGCACGCCCCCTTTTCTCGGGTCTGACTTCATTGTATCCTTTTGCTCCTTTTCACCAGGGGAGTTAAGGGAAGCCAGGACGAGGGGAGAGCGAGACCTGCTTAATCCGTTTTATTGTGGTAATAAAACTACAATACAAATTGTTTCAATGAGATTGAACAACATTTGAATTGAGCGTGAAACGATGCCGGTTCTTTGACTGCTGCTGGTCCGATGCCAGGGTCCTTTTTCACCAATTCCAAGTCGATATTTATGGATTTCTTGTGGCTCATTTCAGAGGGTAAATTTGTTATAAAGATGTTAAAGCTTTGGTTACCCAGTTTGCCTTTAAGTCGTTTGTCCTTGGTTTTTATGTTCAAAGGGATACTTGATATGTGAAAGTCATTTTTTTATAAGCTACTATGTGTTTTCTAGGTTACGATTATTATTTTGCGTGTTATTCCGTGTTTTGTTAATAGTAAAATTACTAATAATATAACAAACAGAATAAAATTTAACAAGGATATATTTTTAGTACAACTATTAAACTACAACAACTATTAAATTTTCTGTAAAATTGTTCTTCTACTTTTACTGTTTAACTTTTTGTGGCTCCATACTAATATACTAGACAAGTATAAATATCTTATCCCTTTTTTAATATGTATAAGCCTTTAAAATATTTAGAACCCAATTTCAAAGGGTACAAAATTTATTGGAAAAATACTAAATACTTAATATTCAATTTGGGTCAAATATTTCACCCGATCTCATTTCTTCGCTTTGCATAAGAAACCATAAAACTAGATTTATAATTACCAAAGTCAGGCTATAAGCATGCAAACAGTCGCTGCATTGTGGGTACTATTAAAGGGTTCACACGTAATAAAACCTCCGGAAGAAACAAGGTCACATGAAGCCAGGCGCTATGTGGGTGACCGGTGACCGGTTGGCTCTGCCGGACCTGGTCAATGGGGATTTAATCTACATGTTTATGGCTATTTGCGTTTTGACCTCCGCCAAGTCGACACCATCCGAGATAAGCCATAATTTGATTAAGCCAGCCACCTTCCCGCCCATATATCCTTGCACCCTTGGCACCCTTTTTTGTGTTAAGTGAATAAAAATATGTAAAAGCATAATTCAAACAAGGTCCACAAAGGGACCGAGCAGGACGGAAAGGCTTAGGGCCGTAAAACCAGGAACATAAACTGTGGTCAGCTTGACCAGGCAGGCATGTGTGATTCCATATTCCGGGCCCAGTGTGTGTTCGGTCTTGTTTAACCAGCGATTATGGAAATCGGCGACGGAATGAGAGAACGGGGGCAACGGAAAGATTTGCTCGGCCAGATAGGACAAATGACACGTAGCCGGGGCTACGGATACCAGCAAGGACCCGCATCCAGGGCGGACTGGACACCCTCTAAAAAATATTTGTTCACACATGTGGGCGGTAACAATCGGGCGCTGAGAAGCTGGAGCAGGAGCAGGAGTTGGCTGGTGGTAGCTATGTCCACTGCAGTCACGTGTGGACTCGCTTCTAAACATTCTTTTTTTATTTTGTGTGGCTCTTCCCCCAAACACATAAATTGCATTTGCCGGGAGAGGTTACCACACTAAAAAGAATTCATCCAAATATAAAGGATTTGTTATTTGGCGACTTATGTTATATATTCCTGTCTTATAGTTACATATTTCTTATATTTAGATATGACACTATATTTTGAATAAAAAAGACTTTTTAAGTGATTCAATAAGTAAATAAATTAAATTTTTTCAAGTGTTTTTTTTAGCAGTGCATTTGAGACTCTTCCTCCATCTCCCATAGCGCTATTTAAACTAAATCAAGTCCCTGGATATATCAGCGTCAAATTGGCAAAGCCAAAGTCGAGTCTCGACTCGAACGGATGGAACATAAAAATAATCATAAACGTTTATCACATGACCAACGGACAAGAGAAGCCCAGGAGCGGCAGGAGTGGAAGGAAGTGGACAGATTTGATGAAAAGGATAGAGCAAATTTCGGTTCCAAGAACAGGAAGACGATGGAACGTGATGTTTGGTCGGAAGAAGTCAGGCCTTCAATGTGGGTCACTTTCGTGGGTAAGATTGGGCGGAAACTTGATTGGGAAGGAAGTAGAAATAAAGGGGGAATATATATTCTATTCGAAGGAAGTCAGATGTGAGAGACTGGGATTGATACAACAAATAAGGATATATGCTTATTAAGATTAATTAAATATACAAGAAACTAAATGCAGTGTTTATTTGTATTATTTTTTACAATGTACAACTTTTTCATATTGCTTAGACTTGATTTTAAGGGATTTTAACACCCTATTGAATTTGGCTTCCTAAATTATTTTACATTTATGTGAATACTAGTTTAAACTCCTTTAGAATATGCATTAAACTTATCAATATTAATTAATAAATAGCTACGATAGCAGTTTTTTCTAAAGATACAGGTACTAAGTCTACGCTTGTGTAAGCAGAACCATTTGTACATTTATCCTTGTGCCTACAGAGTCATTCAGGATCAACTCCACCTCCGCCCCCCCAAATATGCAATTTGCAAACCGTAAATTGCTCTTAAGTGATTTTCAACTGGCGACTTCCGCTTTGCACTCGCCATCGGGGGGCATCACATGTGCTTTGTTCGGCTTTGTTGTCAAAACAATGAACACTTAACAAGCCAGAAGCAGCCGTGATTTTACCTTTTCACACATGAAGCATCGAATCTGAATGTCACTTGCTGCCGAAGCTAACCGCACGGCAAAAGCCTTCTTTGCACTGCAATTAAATTTGGCCAGAACAAACGAAGGAAGGAAGGTCCGGAGCAGCCAGCTCCCCGCTCGCATTTACGGCAAATGAGGGTCATTACGCTGCTGCCCAGCTCTGGCCGCTTTATCGATGGGCATTGTATTGGGTATTGTTTGTTGTTCCTGTTCCATGTGTGCTAATCTCTTAATGCGTTTAGCGCACATTTCTATTTGCTTAATGAATTGTTACCGAACACATTCATTGCGAGTTGTCGGCCTCTCTGGTATTCATTTATTCACTGCGCCGGGTCATTTGTCGACGTTTGTCTTTTGATTTAGAACGGTTTACTTTTAGGGCTGATATATCGAACGAATCGGAACGGTGGGGGGGTGGTGGTGACCCCAATGGGGGCAGCAGCAGGCCAGAAGTTGGCCATTGGAGCAGCTCAATTAGGCTGATTGCTCAGGCATTCGGAGTGGCTGGTCATGGTCAAGATCCTTTTGGACCAAGAAGTGCATATAAAAATTAACATTATTTTGTACTTTGTTAAAGAATCAAAAAATTGTTAATATTTTATTTATTTAAGCACAGTTATTGACAGATTTAGGACTCTGCATGTGGTAACAAATATTGTAGCCTACTTTTTGGGGATATTTTTATAAATGTTCGTGCAATCCTTGAATGGTTTCTTTTTCACCAACAAATAAAGGACAACTATGTTGAAAAAGTGTAGAAATAAGTATATTTTTTTTCTTAATGTAATAAAGTGGGGTAATCACATAGTCATGTGAAAGTCCTACGTGCCCGCCCCATTACATATAAATATTTTGTATTAAAGATCAGAATCGTCAAGCGTTTCAATATTCTTTCTTTATTCTTACCCAGAAAATTCTTAGCAAAGAACTCACTGTAAGACCCAAAGCCTCTCATGACCAATTTCCAAATCATATGTCAGTCATATAACAGTCACATATCGAACTTATTCTTTGCGAAAACCGTTTTTAAAATCAATACTTGCCAAAATTCACATAAATCTAAGCACATTACTTCGCTCTATTAACTCCCCCCAGGAGATTCCATTTTAGGATCACGCTCCACTAAACAGGAAACAAAGGAAAGTGGCCGCCAAATCAAAGTCTTAGTTCCCTGCGACTTTTCGTTGCTCTTAACTGCAGCCGCAACATCCATCTATAAACAATAATTTTATTATCCCGGCGGAAGGACCGGGGAATGAGGCTGATGTGAGCGATATGCAGCGATTGGTTACGGCATAAATTACAATCAAAATGAATTGATATGCGTGTTAATAAAGGAGAGCCGGGCCAGAGGGGGGCAGACAGGACATCGAAAAAGACAGATAACACGTTTATGCGATGCTCACTTTATTCAAGAAATAATATAAAAATGACGTCGAAACTGCACTAATACTTTTTAAGAATCCATGAAGGTATTGAAATTTATTTAATAAAAACAAATTAAATTTAATTAATTAATGAAAAACTTTTTGTTATTCAGAAAAACCTTATTAAAGTTCAATTTCTGGCTTTTGTTTTTGTGTAAACATCATAGTCTTTTAATTTCATTAAAGAATTTATAAGGCAAACATTATTTGGAAGTTTCACTTTATTGAAAGTAGTTCCTTCTTCCTGTGCCTGTCTTCATCATTTCTTTGATGTATATTTTTAAATATTTAAAAATTCATAAAAAAGCAACGCATAAACTTAGCAAAGGACACGAGCGCAGACAGAGTCAGAGACAGGAAGTAGTCAGTTTGGCAGCCACCACGGAATGGCGGCGTTTCGATTTTACGCTTTTATGATTTCTCGATTCCGGGCTGAAAACAAGGATACCGGAGAGAGTGCGGAAAGTGATGCAGGGAGCTGGTGGCGGTGTGCTCGAGTCTGGACTGGGACTGGGTCTCTCTTAATTAATAAGTCCTAGCCAAAGTTGTGTGTGTTTGTTTGTTGGCTAAATATTTGCAATGGCATAAATTAAGGAGCAGTGCGGCCAGGTACAGTTCCAGCACCGGCTGCAAAGCGTCGATGTCGATAACAAGGAGAGAGCGACTCTGCCCCAGTCCTGGAATTGAGCCGTTCTGCTGCACATTGTATAATTATCGAGCCGCTCTTAATGGCCGTGTAATTCAATATTAATTAAATCATCAAATTGCATTAACAGTCGTCGACAACAATAAATAAATTAAGCGCGGCGAGTTGACGGAATGCTGATCCCTGCAATCGATTCTTTTTTCTTTGCCTTTTCACTTGCGAGTTTATTGCAAATTCAGCACATTTAATTTGCGCAAAAAGTTTATTTAAAATAATTTTTTAAGTTGGTTGCTTCGGTAACAATATGCTGGCGAAAAAAAGCTAAATTGATTTATTTAAAAAATATGTATATAAATTGTTTTGTAACCTCATTATGAGCACAATTTGCGCGTGCAATCTGTTGTAGTCTTTTCATACGGAAAGAGCTCGAGTTGGAAGCGCAATTTCTGCTATTGCAATCACTTTTTTATTATTTTTGTTATTTTTGTGCAATTTTTTTTTAGTTTTTCCGCCGGTGGGTTCATCGACCGACAGCGACGACCTCAGAGTGCTGACACGAGCGTCGTTGGAACCCCCTTCGCATGCTTCGTGTTGCAATCGCATCGAGTCTACGGTGTTATTGCTTTTGCCTAAGTCTTTAATCAGCAAAATCTTTAGAAATACTAAGGTGATACTAGTAAGTGAGTAAGTTTTCTCTCTGAGAGAGATTTCAATAGTCAATGATCGAAAAAGATGATTAACTTGAGAAAGTATTATTGATTAAAATGTTGGTTGTTTGATGAAGATGGAAAGATCAATAATCTTTGCAGTCATAAACCATTAAAATCAAAAGTCAGCAAGTCTTGTTCTCTATAGATTCCCCAGATATGGATTTTATTATAACCCACAAGTTTTCATTAAGAATGTAGCTTATAGAAATTATTTATAAAGTCAGCAAAAATCACATGAGTCAATGGGCACCATCAAACGATATCCTCCTTCGAATTGAACACCCTGATCGGTGAAATTCAGAGCTCTAATTGCACTTGTCTGAGTTGTGTAATGTATTTGGATTTGACTTGAGCTCAGAGATATTTACATATATGCATATATATACAAACTGAACGTGAGGGAAGCCGTTGTTTATGTTCCCACGGTTGTTGTACACTTTTCGAGGTAATCGAGAGTCTACGAATAATTCGAATAAAAAATTAAAGAAAGGGAGATCACAAAGTAAATTTTATATTTACAATGATTTAAAATGTTCCTTAATTAAATAAAATATTATCGGAAATGAAGAACCAATTCTTTAATCATATCTTTCCAAGAATATTCAACATGAGACTTTATCTTTAGGATTCAGCTCTAATTATGAGACATTCTTATCAACGAAAGCCGGCTTATCCCGGCCACATTCCACATGAGATTCCAGGAAGCTCTTTGACATTATATATAACCCTGCCCAAAAGCCTAAGTAAACATATGCATATCCGATCTTGGGCTATATGCAAGTGTTCTCATTACTCATCTAGCTTTTTGCCGTTGCATTTTGTTTGCCTCTTTTTACATAAGCCACTCTACAAAAAAAAAGAACAACAGAAGAAATCTGCCGAATCGGCGGAAAGAAAACACCCAGCTCCGAGTGTTGAAAAAAACAATAATACGAAATAAAATATAATACACCAAAATGAAATGCCAGAAAGAAATAAAGAAATGAAAGAAACAAAAACAATTTGGATGCACCTGTGTCGCCACCGCTACCTGGTTCTTGCTTCTCGGATTTGGATTGGGGCTTCGGCAGCGACGGTGGTTCAACCTTCAGCCAAAGCGACTGTTGTTGCCGAAGGTTGCCCCAGAATAGATTCACCCATCTCCCAGCCCCTTTCCCGTGTCCGTTGCCCATCGATCCATCCCGCGGACACCACAGAATGGGGCAAAAGTGCTCGTTTCTCGGACCAAAATCAAATTCAACCAATTTGCAATGGGCCCGGAGTTGAGGCCAAAGGCAAATGTCTTCATATGCTTTATGCTACGGCTTCCTTCCTCCTTTAGCTTTTTATGGGCCACAGCCAATGAACCGAAGAGACATCATGCCATGGCCCACACACACATGGACGCACACCGAGCGCCTTGAAAGGAACCCAGATTTGTCGAAGACTAAAATACCCTTCTTTTTGGGCAGTTTCTGTAAGGGAAATGCGGAAAAAACTGGTGTTAATTATGAAAATAAGAATCCAGAATATACTTTGGTTTACTTATATTAATAATATTTGGTATTTTAATAAATGTCTTAATATATATTTTTAATTCCACGATAAAGAAATAGCTGATGATAAGTAGACGTTTTTTTTTGTGAGATCATAGCAAATTCTTCAATAAATTTTAATTTATTATATAAAAAGCAACGTTACCCTCAGAAAGTGTATGAAAATAAGCGAAAAAAAAACCGAAATGTGATTTAATTTATTATTACAAACGTTAAAGGAGTCAAAGACGGTCTCGGAATTCCTCGTGGAGGAGGGTGCAAAGCGATTTACGGTGGCGCATCAATTCAGAGTAAAACGAAGGACACAGGACGAGGGCACTGGCGGGGTCTGGCAAATGAGTTCCATTTATATCATTGGTCATTACGGAAATTATGCGACGCCGCACCGAGCGACTGGCCACGGAAGCGGTATAAAACGATAAAGATACATTGCAAACGGATGTCCAAGTATGAAAATCGCCTCGGGGATGCCCGATTGAGCTGCACGGGCAAAGGATGTAAGGATGTCTCTGGTCAGGACTTGAAATGTGCGGGGGAAAGAACTCTGTTCTGAGCTGAACTGGACTGTCTCTGACCGTTCACTAAAAGAGGCCGGGGTGAAGTCGTAAAAAACAGCAAGGGCGGTCGGCCCATCAATAAAAAAGGGAAGACAATGGACTGGACTGGTTGTAAGGAAAGTCGCTTATTTTTTTGGGGGGAAGGAACTAAGGAAGTTTTAGACTTGTACAAGATGCCAGCCCACAGATTAGAAATGGGTAGAGTCCTGTGAGGAGAGGTGGTGCCAGAACTACTATTGTTTCTTTAAATTTTAGGTGATAAATAAGGAATAAACAAATTTGCATCAAGCTGATTTTTATTTAGTTTTTAAGATCCTAATGAAACTGAGATTAATCTTCTTTGTTGAGCTTTAGAATTTAGGGAAGCAAAACTATTACATTTTAAACGAATTTCTTATCTTTAATATATTTATTTTTTGATATTAATATTGTCTTTTATTTCCCATATCTATCAAGGACTACTTTGTGGGACTATTATTATACAATCACTTTGTTTATTAGTCAGATAAAACATGGTTTAAAAGGTAATATAACTTAGCGTTTATTCGATTTTTATATGTATAATGAACATACGTTCACAATATTAGCCTTCAAGTTTTACTATCTCAACGAAACCCATTCCCAGCCACACATCAATGATTGATAAGCTTTTGGTCAAAAACTTTTTGGCACTTGGGTCCTTTGACGCGATAAATATCCCCTTTTCAGTGCTGCCAAATCGAGATTTATGAGCATATTTTGTGAAAAACTTTCCACGACCAAACAAAGCGACAACTAATGAGCTTCGAACAGGACTTGGGACTTGGCTCTTTGCTCTTCATTACGCTAATGAGTGGCGGCGGAATGACGCGGCAACTGGGAAAAAGCTAATGTGTTAACGATTTAAGGTTAAAGTCAGATCGGAAAACAGGAACAATTCGCAGCCCCTCCTCCTCCTCCTCTATCTTCAATGTCAACGCTACGTGTTTGGCATGCAAAAAGAGGTGACAAAGAACCGGGGAACCAGAGTAAAAGTAAAATGCAGGAAGAAGCCCCCCAATCATCCGTCCGTGCGATTACATGTGTGAACTATCGATTGAATTAAGACAAGCCAGCGGAGACGGAAGCGGAGGCGGGGGCACATGCGAGCCACTTAAGCGTGTCGCTCGACGCCGGCTCATCTTCATCCTCATCCCCATACCCATTCCCAAACCCATCTTTATCCTCGTCCGCATCCACTTGAGGAGCATCATAAAAAACGCACCACCCCGCAATCCAGACGGGCCAAAAAGAGATTCCCTTTCTCTATCCGAAATCACATCGCTGCACTAGAAAAAATGTAGAAAAATAATCATAAAATTTAAAAAAAAATCATATAAAAGGTGCTCTAAAAAATATTAAGTATTAATTTTCCCATTTTTATATAGGAGATCTTATATTATCCTTTTATCTAAATTAATGTTTCTTGAATATCTTGCAAAGTTCCCCATACAGTGTTTTTTTAAGTGCATTCCTCATCGAAGCCGTCACACGTCGCAGTGCAGGCATAAAAAGAGTGCCCGACCGAATGCGCAGCATAATCAAACGGTGTGTGTGTGTGGGCCATAATAATGTTGACAATCATCCCAGTTGTCCGAGAAGGCTTCGCTTTGGGTACGGTTGGGTTGGGCTCTGACCGTGGTCCACGGGTAGTACGGGTCCTGCCCCTAAGCACTGATTATGCCGAGATGAACTCCAGCCCCATGGCCATGACAATTTACCGATTGTCATTGCCGTGTCTATAAATTTCATTTGACAAAATGCCGGGCACTCAGCACTTCCCCCCCTGGAATCTCTCCTGGCCGGCTTATCCACTCTTGACATCCACTCAAGCTGCCAGTGTTTCACTCGTGTCTGGCCTGCGGCTCAGAAAACTCTCGAATCAATAATGAAAAGGGCGAAGGGGCAAGAAGAAAGGAGACTTTCGGTCGCCAGCGATTTGCATCAGAATTTCATAATTATTGTTTAATCTGCACTTGAAGGAAAGTCCCGAAATGTAGCAGATTTCACCGGGGGAAATAGGATTCTGAGTTGGTATTGCTATCGGATTGGTTGTCAGCCAAAAGACAAGATTATTTCGGCTTTGTTACAGTTTAAGTAAAAAATTCTACAATTTAAAATACAAGAAAAACATTCTTGATTCTTATAAAATGGTTAATATCATAGTTATTGTTGTGATTTTATTTATCAAAGAAATTTAAATGTTGCATTAAAACGATTTGCTTTGGTAGATTCAAATTTCGTCTATAGTATTTTTTCCATGGTTTTGCATATGCCGAAATCAGTGGAAATTTGACACTTCCTGCTGGCCGAGAATGAAGCTAGAAAATAAATAAATAAAAAACTGAAAAAAGTCGAATAAAAATGGCCACTTGATGGGCGATCATCATCGTCGGCTTGGACAAAGCACATAAATTCAGAATTCGACAAAACTTCTTGCGCAATCCGTCGGTCGATCGAGTGGCTGTGTCCCATTACATAAACCCCAAAGAAGACCAATATCGTCTTGGGGGAGGAGAAGGGAGTGGGTGGACGGGGTTCGAGTTCTTGGTAGGGCAGGAAATTCATATATAATCAAAATAAAAATAATAAATTCAAGACCAGAATCTGAAAAGACCGCCGCAGCCGCAGCCGCGCCAAATCAAATCAGAAATGCAATCAAAATAAACAAACACTGAGGGACTTAAATTTTTATTAATGAACATTTACAAGCCGCGAGGGTTCGTTTGGAGATGTGGATCCCAGTTGAATCGACACTTTACCGAATTACGCCGCCTGGATCTTGCCTCTGATGCTGTTGTTGATCTCCATGTTGATGATTGTAACCCAATGCCGCGGCTGCAACGCCTCTTTCTGCTCCTGCATGCGCCATTACGCGACCAATGTTTGTTGACATTCTGCTGCTCTGCTCCTCAGAGGCTTTGCAGTGTTTATTTGGGTTTCTTAACTGTTGCTGGCGGTGGTCCGTCTCAGTTGGAAGCCGATTTATCCATGCCGCCAGACCACACACCCATGGGCACTTCTTCGAAATCGAAAGGGAGAAGTCGGATCCTGCTCTCAAATCTATGCTGAAAGCGGACACTTACTTTTGATAGTCTTCTTGGCTTAAAAAACTAAATATTAATTTTTAAGACTGTGAATTATTTGAAATATTAAGGCAGACAGTTGGAAATCGACATGGACTTAAAACAAGTTAAAATCGTAAAAAACTTATACATTTTTGAATGGCTTTTCTAATTTTCCAGAAATTATGCCTCAAATAAAAGAAATGCCGGACAAAAGAATATTCTGTCCTCGAGTCATTGCAAGGTATTTGATTTCATTGATTCTGAAGAAGATATTTCCTATCAATTAATGTGCAGACTAGTAATTTAATTTAAAATATACCTGAATAATCTTTTGCAACAGTATCTTTATCTTTCTTTTGCAGAAACATAACTTACATACAAGTCTGAACTGCCCAGATCGAAAGACTGTATAATATTGTTTTTGTAACTAAGAATCTATGTTATAGATAAAAGGAGGCAAGTATCCATCCTCATAAAGTATAAATATTTTTGATAATCGTTTCCAGACGAGTCGATTTAGTCATGTCAGTCTCGTCTTTGGGATACTAATCAAGAATATTTTACTCTTACAGATTAGAAAAAGATGACTGCTGCTTTATAAAGACATTTTTGGTTGGCATAAATCTTTGGACTAGCCATAGATTTTTTACTTCATCGCCTGCATAATAATTTTTAAGATTGATCAAACGATACCCACCTTTGTCAGCATAATAATCTTAACAATCATTTTACAACAAATTAAGCAAATGGAATATAGACAAACATATTCCATTTGCTTAATTTGTTGTAAAATGAAACCTAATTAAAATAATTTTAAATAAATAAATACAAATCCATCATTTTACTTTAATTTTAGATTTATTTATTACTAAATTGTTTTATGCACACTTATCAACTACTCACAATTGTTATTAGTTATTAATTATCTTAAATTTGTTGTCTTCTCTGTTCGGATCCGCTCTTTTGATTTTACAAAACGAGATTTAAATATTTTTGCAAGTTCCTTAAAGTTTAAAGAATTTAAATTTGTAGCATTTTCTTATTTTGTATGTGTGGTTGGGTGTATTTACATATGCCATTATCGTTCTTTTAAAGTGCTTATTACATTGTATAGGACTTGTTGTTTGTTTAGTTTACTTCAGTAGAGTTTTGCTCAGCTTCTCTTTATACAACATCATTTGCTCGTTTGCTTCTGCAGTATTTAAACATAATTACAACCTTTAGTTTTAGTAATTTTATTGCTTACGGAGGAGTGGAATCGGGCTTAAACGGAAACGGAAACACGGCCTCTAAGAACAACTCTGCGTACAACTATTGCTTCTATGATATTATTATTTTTCGCTCCTTCGTGCCTTCCGCTTAAAACTAGAAGAGAAACTAAGTCTAGAACTAATCAACAAATAAGCGTGTGTTACTAACTCGTAATTTGTAATAATGTAGCGATCGTTAATCAGAAGCTGCAAGTTTGATTCTCTTGATTTGTTTTTGTTTCTCTGCTTTATACAATGTTTGTTCTTTATACATACACGTTCGAATTAATTTTATTTATAATCGATTTTTGCCTTAGTCAGACTGATAATCAGCAATAGTTCAATATATCATCATCAATCTCTGGCGATCACTTTCAAAGTGCACGAACGCAAATTCAATTGAAATTTATTGTCACAATCAAAATTAAAGGGAATTTAAATGCTTTAAATATTTCTCTAAATAATTCCCTGAAAACTATTAATTAGGAAAAAATATTGATTACGAATAACTGTGCTCCAAAACAAATGAGAGAAATTTCGTGGAATTATAGGATGAAGTTCGTTGGGTGAATTTAAAATTCAAATATTTTCTTAATGTTCTAAAATTGATTTAATAAATATCAACAATGGTGGTAATGGGAATGCAAAAATGGACAAAAAAAGAAATATAAAATATTACTGAACGTATGACTAACTTTAAAATAATATTAATTAATTTTTGGAATATACTTAATTATATGTGCTTTTATTGTTGGAAACTAAAACCTTTCAGCAAATGATTTTCAAAGTGTTCTCCGAAAATTTACTTAAAAATTATTTATAGTCTGATGAACCCCTAGAGCCCCAAATGGGCTCCAGAAATAACCTCTTTGGGGAAATACCTTACACCCGGAACGCTTTTCGCTCAGTTGACCATCTGCTGGGGGTTCCACTGTGGACCCCGGTGCTGGATATGGAGCTGGTGGTGTTGCGATGTAGACGCGGATGCGGATGTGGAGGAGCCGTTGCCGCTGGCCGCCGCCAGCTGGCGTCAGAGGTAGAACTCCGGCGAGTTTTGGTTGTCTCCGGCACCTGTGCCCCCACCTCCGTTTCCGCCCACGCGCTGCAGACGCTGCATGAGAGCGTCCCGCTCCTGGCACACCCGCGAGTACTCCACCTTCAGGCGATGCAGGTCCTGGTTAAGCTGCCTGTTGGCCTTTTCCAGTTCATGGCGCTGGTGCAGTCGCTTGGAGCGGCAGTTCTGGGCGTAGCCACGGTTCTTCAATGTGCGCCGCTTCTGCTTCAAACGCACCACCTCCTCCCGAGGGCAGCCGTGGAGTCGCTTGTTTAGTTCTCGTACCGTCAGTGTGGTCAGCATGTCGTCGTTGATGCAGTCCTCCAGGGTGGCAGTGCTGTAGGCCCCGGAGCACGTTCGGGGCGACATGTTGTTTGAGGATCTTGTGGAGCTTGCAGAGAGCGGGCGGCATGGTTGGAGGGCTGCCCGGGTGATCACACAGGATCCGCCGCTGACGCTGCCAGGACCTCCACTGCCTCCTCCTCCGCCACCGCCCCCGCTGCTACTGCCGCTCCCATTGCTCGGCACCTGCGGCAGGCAAGTGGGCGTCACCGATCCCGATCCGAGCGCACCGCCGTAGGAGTTCGAGTGCGAGTGCATGTTGATGGGTGTCAGGTCCAGGTTGTGGAAATGGTGGTGGTGGTGGTGCGGGTACTTGGCCTGCTGCAGATGCGGATGTGGGTGACCGCCGTGGCCGTGCGGATGATGCTGCGCCTGCATCAGCGGCTGTCCATGGTGGTGATGATGGGCCGCGGCCGCTTGCAGAGCGTAGTCCCGCTGCCGATCCCACTCCTCCGCCTCCTCCTGTGAGCCGGGATAGGCCAGCGGACGCAGATCCAGGGGCTGCTGCTCTGCCCGAATGGAGTTCGTCAGCCACATCATGTCGTGACTCAGTCCGGCGCTTACTGCCGCCGCTCCGGATGCAGCGGCCGCGGCAGAGGCGGCAACAGCAGCGGATGCAGGGCCACCCGGTGTCCGGGCGTAGTGGTGGGCATAGGTCTGGGCCGGACAGCTGCTGCTGCCCGTGGGCGAGCCCACGACAGGTGGCGTCTCCGGCGGCGTGGAGGGCACCCCGCCTGGTACACCTGGCGCTCCTGCTGCTCCAGAGGATGTGTTAACCAGAATAGCTTGTCCGGGCAGCGGTCCATACTGCTCTGGCGGCGGAGAGAGCGGCTGCAGCCGTCGCTCGTCCATGTGCCACTGGTGGCCCGAGAAGGAGCGCAGCTTGATGTGCGGCGACGGTGAGACCTCCACGGCTCCGGCGGGCTCTGGCCCGGATAGGGGCAATGCTTCCGGTCCGTCGTCCGGATTGGTGGGCTCCCCGTGGATCGTTGTCCACTTGACTGCCACCGGCTGCGGCGGACTGTGATCCTCACGTTTCACGTGACCAATGGGGGCCACCGAGGGTCCGCCGTTGGTGGTTCCGCTACCAGGGGCTCCGCCCACCTCCAAATGGTGCAGATCAAACTCCTGCACGTACGTGTCGTTAATGGTGGGATCTTCCATTTTCATTGGATCGACCAGGACCAGGACCGGAAAGGGTCGGTTACGGGTCTCACATGCAAGGTGGTGAATGGGTTATCGCCGTTGATGGGAGATCGAAAGTCAAGGGCCGCGGTCACTGAGTTTCTTTCCGTTGATTACCTGTCTTCCAAAGACCAAGTTATAGTTTTCTTCTTTTAAATTAAATTAAATTTCAGATGGAACTTGACGTGAGTTATTTATAGGAATTACGGATCATTACTAAGTAATCCGCTAATGGATTTTATTATTTATTTTGTATTTTATATATTTTATTATTGTGATTATATTTATTGTTAGATTATTTTTATAGGAAGCTTTGCAAGCCCAAGTTTTGGTTTAGATTATTCGGCTTTCGATTTGTTTTAGTGTTTTGGATAGTTTTCCTGTTATCAACTATTTTTCCAGCTCTATTTGTCAGCTTTATTGCGAATGCAATTAATTTTTCAGATCACTTTCCGCACTTTCTCTAGGGCATTATCAATAGGCTTGCTTTCGCTCTATATCTTCCCTTCTCGCTCACTGTGGCCACGAACGCGTATTCGCCGCTCGCTGCGTCCAATTTCAAAGAGTTAACGGTGGCGACTGAACTCCGGATCCGGCTCTGCTGCTGGCGCACTTATTGACTGGATGACTGGATGGATGGCCTGAGGGTGGCCGAAGCTCCTGGCAGAATGGCTGCGGCGCGCGCATCGCCCCGACACTCACCCACACAGGCAAAGCCACATGCCGCAAAAAACCGACCAACACAACAACAAAAAGCCCAAGCTCGAACGCCATTCGCTGATGGCTTTTTTTCTCTGGGGGCTCGGGGCTCCTGCTGGAAGTTGGCACTTGGAAGGCACTTGTCGAGAGAGCCCAGCACCCGTTCGTGCTGGTGTTTGTTGTTGCTGTCGCTTGCCGGCAGCAGCTCTCTCGCGTAGAACAACAAACCTCAAGCCGAGGAAAGCTTCGCACACCGCTGCACTGCACAGTGGAACAAATAGTTGGGGTTTCATATTACTTTAGAAGTGCATTGTAGTGGTTAAAAGCTTTGAAGTAAATAGCTCTTAAGGATTTAAACAAAACAAAAATTGTAATTATATAAAAATATGTACTTATTTAAGTATCAAGAGAATTCCGTAAATTGATGTCTAATAATAATAATTAATAATAATTATGTTCATTAAATTCATACAGCTTCAGTTTTTAACAGTGATCTTTATCTATAATACCCTAAAATATGCACTATATCTAAAACATCTCACGAAACTAAACTAAAGGTTAACTTTTTTCTAGAAGAATAGAAAAAAATATGTAATTTGAAATAAACAGTCAATGCTATCCACATCACCTGGAGTTAAGTTAGATAGTATCCTTGTACGTTTATCCAAGAATGGTATTTTTATGAAAATAAGTATATAAGTCTTGAATAAATAAAATAAAAAAGAAAAGAGAGTCCTTTTAAACAAGTTTACCTAATTTATAGTAAATCCGCAACTGACTCAATTCGCATAATCCGTGATCCAGAACTAAGCAACTAAATATACTCAAAATAAGTATAGGGAACATTCAATTCTTTGAACCATATTTTAATATATCCAAGCTCTTTAGTAGCTACAGTCACCATGCATAAAATGTGATCTTGAGTATCTTAGAACTAAAATATGTTGCCTTATTAGGACAGACGATGTCTAGAGCGACTAGGTTGGTGATGCTGATCAAGTATATACAATGCCTCTCTGTGCAACGATATGAAACGTTGACCACTGTGCAGGAGCACAAAGATATGCTGCGAATCCCCTCGCAAACCCGCTCTCCCCCCTGCTACTGGGGGTCTCTCGTTTCGGTGGTGGAATTACTGTCGTCGCTGTTCAGTTCGGCTCAGTTTGGCAGAGCTCTTGAAGTAGGCGTTTTTGAATTGCCATGGAGCGCATAAAAAATGGCACGGCCACAAGCGAACACATAGATGCCCGGACTGATACACAGATACACCTCATGCTGTTGTCGGCTCCGCCCACTTGCCCACTGTGTGTGTGTGTGTGCGAGTGAATATTTATGAGCAACTACCACGGAAATTCCTACATAGCCAAGCTTCCAGTCTCGTTTGGCTGGCCATTGCTGGGGTAAGTTGGAGCTGTTGGAACCGCATCTGAAGCTGGAGCTGGAGTGGAGGAGTGGAAGACAGCCTGTTTGGCCTCGTCCACTGTTCCATTTTCCAGTGCATAAGTCAATGCGAGATGTTTTAGCTGAGATAAGTCGCTCGATTTGTTTTGGCTCGTATATAATACACGCCGGCCTGCCTGTCTGTCTGTCTGTCTGTCTCCGTATCTATGTACGTTTGTATCTGTGTGTTTGCTCTAAGCAAAGGATTCCTCGATGCACAGGTGCACCTATGTAGTTGCTGAGCCAGCAAAAATGGACACGGACCCGCCATTCCCGGGCAAGGGATTGGGTTCGGGGCTTCCCTTGGTTTATTTTAATTTGGCTTCCTTTTGTTTGGATTTTTTTTTTTTTTTTGGGCAAATGTTTTGGCTTCGTTGACCAAACAGATTTCTCTGATGTAATAGGCTGCTCACGGGATATATATGAGCGGACGTCTTGCTTGTTTGTGCAACAAGTTATATAAACATATATTTTCGGAATATGGGCCAGCAATGGCCAATATAACTTACATGAATATTAAAGATTTTATTCGTATTACTTACATCAGATTTTTCAAAAGAATGTTTCGTAAAATTTTGGCAAATCGAATAAATTATAGATTTCTTAATCATTCTTAGCAAATTTGATTTTCGTTTAAAACTTAAATTAAGTCATAAGTAATATATATTATAGTTAAATTCTACACAGTTTTTTGACTACCCTTCTGGTTATTATTATTTTCATTAGTCAACAAGAAAGAAAGCTATACCCTTGCAGGTAACCATTATAATATATCATAACTAAGCCAAAAATGCATTAATTTCGATTCGGAAAGCAGTTTTGTGTTAGTTTTTATTAATTAAAAAAAAACTGCATACCAAATTTAAAATTTTAAGAGATCAAAATTTTTGGCCATTTTTGGAAATTTTAATGATGTAACCCCTTATCAAATTTCGCAAAAATGGCAAAAAAATCGATTTCTTCTGGACATGTCTAGAAAGATTCGCATGTTAATGCTGATCAAGAATATATATGGTTTATGGGGTCGGAAATGATTCCTTGACTTAGAAAAATATTATTTTGTATTATAAAATCGGATTTTTTATATTAAAAAACTTCTTGATTTTTTTTTTAAATTAAAAATATCATAACTCGGCCATAAGAGCATTAATTTTAAATCGGAAAACTGTTCTGTGCAAGATTTTCTACAGTTAATAAATCTGCATACTTCATTTAAAAATTTTGAAAATTCAATTTTTTATCAAAATCAAACATTTTACTGATGTAACCCCTTATAAAATTTTGCAAAAATGGCCAAAAAATCAATTTCTTCCTGACATATCTAGAATGATTCCCCTGTTGATGCTGATCAAAAATATATATACTTTATAGGGTCGGAAACGTCTCCTTCACTGCGTTGCAAACTTCTGACTGAAATTATAATACCCTGCAAGGGTATAAAAATGATGTCCTATAGCTTTCATAGTAAGGGTTAGTTCAAGTTATAAGGGTATGCAATCATCGGCTTCCCGAAGGTAGCTTCCTTTCTTGCTTATTATGTAACATTAAATAGTTTTACGGTTACGCAATTAATTTTTTACTAAACATGGGAGGGCTTTAAGATTTTATAAAATAAACAAGGTTTAAAATTTCATTACAATTTAAACATTAGATTTACAAATAGATTTAGTATGCCATCAATAAATAAATAATAGAGTTCGTGGCATCTCAATCCAATTTTCAAATTCGAAACAAACCAAGAATCTGAAATATATACAGAACTAGTAACTGGATAATTTACTAATTTAGTTTCTTTAAAATATTGTAATAAAATTAAAAGAAAATGTTGTGTTCTTTTGTAAGTAATTGCAATAAATTATTTTATTGTATTTAAAAAAATATTTTTTGGAATTCTTTGACATTATAAAAAAGACTTGAAAATAATTATTCCTATAATAAGTTGAGACATACAAAAATAACACTTAATTATGCGAATTAGGTATAGTTTTTCCTTTTAAATTCTTGGTTAGGCATTGTCAGTGAACACTTTATCGCAAAAACTAATCCAACTATTTTGGTCTGCTTTGTGAGCCACAAAAGTGACCGCAGAAACTTGGCATTAAAGCAAACCCCTAGCCAGCATCCCTCGCACACGCACACACACCCATTACCCCACTCTCAGTTGTTGTGTCGCAATGAATCGCAAAGGGGCGGGTGGCCAGGGGTGTGGGCGTGGGCGAGGGTGTGCCGGAAAAGGGGGGCATGTTTTATATGCTTCTTCTTCTCCTTAGGCCCTCTGCTAGCGGGAAAAACATAAAACAAAATCAAATCAACTGTTGGGAAATGCAGGGAAATTCAGGGAAACAAAGACGGCTCTAGGCTTCATTGAAGCTTGTCAAAATTAAATTGAACACAATCGAATTATCCTCTGCATGCTCCATTTGGCTGTCTGTGCTGATTTCCAGCAATGCGGGGGTTTCCCCCAGAGAAGGGAGCGGGCAATTCAGAAACTCAGTGCAAAGGACGAGAGTGCGGTCAGAAGGTGGAGCAGCACTTAGGCATATTAAAAAGGGTTAAAGGTGTGCAAATATTTATCTGTGGCCAATTAAAAATATGTTTAATAATCAACTCGAGAGAGGCAATCCACAGGGGAGCGGGGTCATCAGCAGGCAGCAGCCACGTGCTAGCCAAGTTTTTCCATTCTTTTATTTGCAGTTATCGCCCCCTGCCAAAAAGTATGCTATGGATAAGACTTTTGAGAGATTGAGAAATCGGATGAGCTAATATTTTATAACTTTTAGAAGACGGAATCATGATTTAAGGTATCTCGTTAAACCGATACAAAAATCTACCAGCATCTCCCAGTCTTTTTATTGGAAGTATAGCCTCCTGCAGGATATTTCCATATCTCCTCATTTGCATCTACTCGTATTCCGAAGGACTCGCCATCATTGTCAATCGCTGAATCCAAGTGCAAATATTTGTCCGCGATTCCTTTCAATTGCATTTCAATTGTCGACGATGATGATGCGGATCCGGATGTGTGTGTGTTCTCTGATGTCAATAATGATTTCCCTCCCGCATCAAGCGAAGAACGCGTTTGACAATGTTTATTACGCCGGATTAGGCAGCATTACAACTTACGGCAAAAAGGCGCTCAGCTCGGTCGCCGGTCTGGCATGATGTGGTGATGTGATTGATTGTGCCGGGTTCCCCTGCTCCCTGCCTCCTGCCATTCCCCAGGATCATCGGTTGGAGTGCACTTAAAGCACGAAGTAGCATCGTGTTTTATCGCAAATAATTTCTGGTAAATCTACAGAAAATCGATTTCAAAAATATATAAGAAAGAAAGCAAAAAAACGTTGACATGTCGCAGTCAATTTACATGCCCCTTCATCTGGCAAAACCCAGCATGAGTGCACCTCTGCTGGGGGTCTTCTCCTGTATGCCAGGCCATGATTTGTACTCTCTCGATTTCTCGGCGGGTTTAATGACATGAGAAAAGGAATCAACGAGGAGGACATCGGACTATAGAAGATGGGTGATTTCCAAGCCAGTGTTTACTAGAACTTTTTAATAAATTTCAGATTTTCTGAACAAGCTAACAGTTTTTATTTTTGTAATTTGTAATGTGTGATATTTTCTCTAACATTTTTTGCTGCGATTAAAATAATACAACAATTTCAAAATGTATCAAAAAATAATGCAATATTTTTTTTTTAAACAATCAATTTCTTTTTCGTTCTTGATGTCTCAATCTCGCCTTAATCTACCATGATTTCCTTGGCACACACACTCCCCCAGTGGGTAGTGCAAGGAAAATAAATTTCGCAACCATTTATCAACTTGGGTGGTCCTTCCTTCGCTGAGCAAACAGGCATGGTCCTGCCGCAGGACCTGTGGAAATCGGTGTCAATAGCACCAACAAAGCCATAACGAGCCGCCATTTATACGGTTTACACCTACGCCTCGGGCCCGGAAGCGTCTTTCGTAGTCAACAAATTGACAGCAAATATTTCAATTATTCTGCCCTGGTCCTTATTTATGGAAATCCCCAAACATTCCGCTGTCCTTGTGCGGGAGGAGATGGTGACCCCCGTTTAGACCAGTTGATGTTTGTTTACAAATCGCTGGACATAATTTATTTGTTCCCATTGTTTTGATTTCAGCTTTGGCTCTGCCTGCCAATCGCTGAATGATAAACTGCTTTCCACGATAAGCCAGTGACTGAGGGTAAGCGATTTTCAGGGGTTTGCATGGTTGGGTCACCCCTCGCCAGCTCATTAGGAAGCAATTATACGTTTAGGCCTCTGGGGTTGCAACTTCCAGGCACACCCACCACCCCTTTCGGCTGGAAAAATTGAAGGTCAGGACCTCTGACAGCGGATGTCAACGGCTGTCAGTTTGACACTACGAACTGACAGTTGACAGCCGAGGCAACGCCCCCAAATGTGTCCTCCGGATAATATGGCTAATTTTGGGAGTGAAGTCTAAGGGAGTTGGAAATAAGGAAGTACTTAAAGGGGATTGCAGTTGGTTTGCCGTTAGAATAATAAATCAGAGGTGAAAATTGATATCAACATTATTTTCGGAATAGAAAAGGGAACAGTTTAAATGTTAATACAAAATGGAGAAGTTAGGTTTAGATATATATCCACGATATCTATTATTAGCAATCTTTAAATGCAGGAAATATTAGCATTGGACACTTAAGTTCATATATATGCTGAATACAAGTATGAGTTTGAGGTAACATGCTGGAGAAGATAAATCCCTTGGCCCGCTGTGCTCTTTCTTTATTTTTCAATAAAATTCGTATAAATTCAGTTTGCAGGCCATAAATTATGTCCAGTTTCAGAATCGACTCACACACGTGTTGCCAGAAGCCAGAAAGCCAGAAGGCCAGAAGCCAACTAATAACGGGACAGCGGTCATGCCTCCCAAATGTAGGCTATGGGATGTGTATGTTTTTTTGTCCGCCTGCCTTTTTTTTCGACTCTTTCGACTGCCACTGTTACTGTCCCCCATAAATATTTACGCAATAAATTTTTTAATCTTGTCGCTTTAATCGCACAAATGTCGCTGCCTTTTATACGCGCTCACACAGACACACACGTACCCAGATTATGGATGTCCGTCTCCCCTCGGAGCCTTGCCCGCTGCCACAATGTCAACCTAGACCCCTCGGCAGAAGCAAAATCAATTTCACTATCGTTGACCAAAGGGCGAGGAATGAATATGGGAGGCAGGGGAACAGACCGAGCTTTGGATACCCTGTAATGTCCTATGTCTAAAATTATATTAGTATCTATAATAATTTTAATCGTATCTTATTTTAAAATATTTAAAGATAAATCCAATGCATATCCAAATCCACTCATTTCGAGACCTTCACTGATTGCTATACACCTTAAGGATATTTTTTTAAGGATTTCAAATTTTATTATATACATTTTACACATTTACGTCACATATCCTTTCATCTTTGCTTTATTTTTAACTAAAAGATTCTTTTAGTAACAAGGGGTATCTATGAGTTCAAGTCTTCTCCTAAAAATATACTGATGTTTTTTACTGTACAGTTTTGTGAGCAGGACACAGACGGCAACGACTTCCGGTGGCCGGGGGTTGAGGGTGAGACAACGGGATTCAATAAAAAATATCAAACATATTCGTAACGGTCAGAAGAAGGAATCTTCCTCCCCTTTCCTCCTTTCTCTTCCTCCTTCGGCCAGCCTGCTATCCCTCACATTCCCTGGCACTGGCCGAGTGCAAACATATTTATGGCCACCGACTGCATTTTATGCGTTGTCCAACACTCAATTACCATAACGGGAAATGGTCGTGCCAGCTAGTTGTCTCGCTCTGGCACCTACCGCACTTTGCATACAAATCGCATAAAACGAATACGGTCAAGATGCTTAGCCTTCTGACCGGAACAAATTTTTGGTGGACGCACTTTTTTGCCATTTGATTCGGTTAGACCAAATTATTATTGCCTTGAGCGTTCGGTCGTCAGTGGTCATTGATGTGGCCGCGTTACGATCTGTATTTTGGGCGGCAAATGTGCGAAGCATTATTGTTTATGCTTGGAGTCGTGGTACAGACTTGCTTAGATTATTAAAGAAGAGATTAGATGTTTAGTATATACTTTCTATATTTAAAATTCAGCAAGTAAAACCTACTTGTGACGTCTACCTTTTAACTATAAATAACCATGAAATAAGGTAAACAAACTAAAATTATTATCAGTTTCACATTTCCCTTTCTTACTTAGTAAAATCAACTGACTTGAGAGTTAGTCAAAGATGAAGCCCAATTGCTCCATATCCTTTTGGACCCCATTAGTCGAACACTGTTCCTTCAGCATGTCCAGCCAGAGCGTATAAGAGTAATCCTCGTGCAAGCCCCCATAGCTGAAGGTGAGTAAAAGTCATTTAAATAAATGTATAATTATTTAAAAATAATATAAATTATACTAACCGTTTTGGCAAATGCTCAGGATCGATGTGTTTGTGCAAGGAGCTCATATCGCTACCATGAATGTATAGTTTCTCTCGCATGGCGGCATTTAAGAAGGGCTTAAAAATCTTGAATGCCGCATTAAAAACCCAATTCTGGTTCACTATATGAAGGGCGGAGGTGCGAATGGGCATGGAGGTCTAAAAGAGAAAGTATACGAATTAATTAAACCAAGATAAAATATTCACAAAAGAAAAACAGACTCACCACCAGCAGGGCTATCATTTTCTGAGCCACACTGGGACTTAGGTGTAGTATGTGCTCTAGTCCCAAGTCCTTCAGATCAAAGATACCCACTCCACCCACTATTTGGGAGATGGGTTCCAAGCTGCCCAGTTCCTGCAGGACAATGGTGGCCCGGAATATATCGTCCACTATCACGCGGTTGGGTCGCCAAAGTCCAAAGCGGTATATGAGTATGCGATGACCGTGTTGATCTCGGTATGGCGTCACCGACAGGATGTCCGACTCTCCAACATGGCGTAGATCCAGAGGACGAACCTTTTCGTAGTAGCTTTTGTTGTGCTCCCGAAACTTGTAGTAACTGCAGAGCTGGAAATTAAATTCTATAATCAGTAAGACTTTGAGTAGTTAAAGTTAAAATAAGTTTAAAAATTCGGCTTTAAATCTAAAAGATTATGTAAAAGTGCACTATATATATTGTTATATATGCCAAAAAGTATACAAAAACTTTTTGTAAAATTTAACTAGTGGTATAATCATTAATTTTATCATTAATTTTATTATTTTTCAACCCCAACTCACCAATCTGTAGCTGTTCTCAATTTTCCAGTAGCGGGCTCTCAGGAACTTCTTCAGATACTTGTCATCGCTGCGGTGTGGCTGGCATTCGTTACGTTCTGTGAAATTTTGTTACGGACTTGATAACTAAGCTTCACTAGCTTAAGGACAAAGGATAACCCACCCAAAATGTAGCTGCGGAACTGCTCGATGACCGCTGCCTCGGAGCTGGTGCTCTCGCCCTGCTGCTCTGCCAGCCGGAGTATCTGTTCCGGTACCTCCTCCTCGGAAATATTCAGCTTATGCTCGATGGCGGGCATTGTGCGGGAGCGGGGACGGCTGCTGGTTGTCTGAATAACAACAAAGAGAGGGCGTAGTAAGCGTTAATTATTATGCGGCCATAAAAAAAAGTACGCGATGTTTTCGGCTAAGCCATTTTCACACGGGTTCCCCAGTATACCCCACATAGAGCACAGGTGAGTGAATCCACAGTGGCAGATAGCACCTGCTCCGATACGGCGATACACTACACTCGACTCGACCTCACACGCGTCTCATTGTTAACCACATTTTCAAGATTTTGACATTGCAATTCCAGTCTGAGAATTTGCCTGCCGCATTTATTGATGGGCGATTTTCTTGTTACCATTTGATGGGTTGCGATCCGCTCGACTTCAAGTGTGTAACTGAGCCCCCGAACGGAATCAGGCCAAATGTTCCCAGTCCCATGTATGCGACCATTAAATATTAAGTAGAAACCGAACAACAATGGACCCGACAAAGCTATAGCGATAGCGTAAGGGAGACAGCTAATCGGGCGATAACAGTATGTCACATAGAACAAGTTGTTTGTATTATTATTTTTAGTTTACTGGTTCAAATCACTTTACTTACAATTCTTGGCAGGTAAGGTTACAATATTTCAATACTAAAATGATTATTATTAAGTCGCGTTCTTCGTAATTCTTCATATACTTTCTTCCTACCCGGCAATCCAATATTTTGTTGTCCAGTGCTGTTGCCTAGCTTCCGTGCCACCCTTGGCCCCATCCCAAATCCCTGATCCCCGAGAAATCAGACTCGCCCTCGTCTGAACCCCGCAAACAAATATATTGCGTACTGTGTGGGTATTGGACCCGGGACCCTCCTGATAAGCGGGGCACATCACAAATCGCAATGGCTAATCAGGTCGCTTGGGGTCTAGTGCAATGCGGCGGCGGCTTGGACGCGAATTTCACAGATAACGATGATGCCACCGCGATCTCAAAGTGCAGCACCCACAGTACCAAACACACAGCGAGCTCATGGAGTGATGTGCAAAGTGCCGGGGCCAATATTTGATTATATTCAACAAATTCCGACTAATTACACAGTTCGCCAGAGAGCTGTTCTGCTGGGAATCCATTGGATTGCAGTGGTAAAAACTCCAATGTGTCGGAACTTCTTCGGTTCAAAAGTTAATGAGCAATACCCCCTAACAATGGGCGTCATTAATTGTCCCCCCAGACAATTGGAGGTAATCAAAGAAATTAGTAGGCTCCATTGGTGTGCAATTATTTTTTCACACCGCCCAGAGTCGCCCGACACCTGGGTTTAACACCCCATTAGTTCGGGGTCTCCGCTTGCATTACCTGGTATTATTCTGATATTGCCGGCTATCACGCACTGGAGCTAGCTTTACGGGAAACTCAAACCCGAAGTTCTACAAAGATCGCGCTCGCAGCTGGCACAAGTGTCGGTGCAGAAGGTTGTGCTGAAACTGAGCTACAGATCGCTTAGAACAAATTATTTTAAGCTCAGAACTCTTAATGGAAAAAGTTGAGAAAAAAACGCAGCAGTAATAACTACAAACCAGTATGGGGAATGAGTAACCCGACTGGAGCAGGCAATATTGTGAAAGCGAAGCTATGAATACCCTCGCAGAGTGACAATCAAGACTTGTAGGACCTATAGTTTATTTCAGAATTCATTTTTATTATTGTAAATTGTAAATAAAAGTGTATAAAAGTAATGTAATAACTTCATTTAGTTTAATAAAAGATAACGAAATCAATTTTTCTTGTATTTTTTAGCACCAATCCGAATTGTTTTATAAAATAAAACTTTAAGTGGTCAATTAAATTTTTAGTGAATTATTAGTGAATTATTACATCTAATATTTAATTCCCAGATTTATCAATTTTAAACTTTAAATAAAGTTTCCATTTTATGTGAAATTTGCCATATACCGAAAACCTTTACCCGCTCGACGAAATTCCCCACTTAATCAAGGGTACAAACTGCAGTCCCTCGTTCACAGTCAGTGTGAGATCTCAGCTAATTCTCCAGCAAGATGCGGGAGAATACACACTTTGTAAACAAGATCTGATGGATAAGTTCAATGAGCTCCGGTGACGTCACAACTTGAAGGGTTCCACCTCGTCTCCACGCACAGACCTCAAGGGGATCGGTCCAGCACACAAACCAGATCTCTTGTATCCAGAATATAGTACTTGATGCGAGACTGGAATCCGATTCTGCAAGGAAACCGCCATCGGAGGCGGAGAGGGAGGACCGACTTGCCCCTTTTCTCGTTGGGCAAGGTCAAGCAAAAGCAGCAGAAAGAAAACCAGTTTCGCTCATTTCCATGCTCTTGGCTCTGACCGTCGAAGCAATTGGCTTGGCAATTTTCATATCACCAGCTGCTTAATTGAAAAACAATCTGCATAACATATAGGTTTAGAACTAAACATAGTAGCAATCTATAATCTTTATTAAAATGTAAATAATTGTCAGAAGCTGGTGAAGTCATTTATTTTACTTTGAAAAGATGCAACAGTTGTAAAGAAAATATCAGATATTCTGTATGCATAAACATTTCTGGTTAAAGGTGATAGTACAGAGGCTTTATACATGTCTTAACTTTTAACGCCTTTGAGTTTTGAATAAATTAACATTTAAAATATAGCGTCAATTTTTTACAAAGTTACTCAATTCCTATTTTTGAACATGCCAACATTGTATTTCCGAAAAATTGCACCGTTCATAATTCATATAAAATCCGGTAATTTTGAGGTTCCAGAGTACAACTTATATTATTGAAAAGGTTTCATTTTGTTTATATATATCCCATTTTTTATTATAGTGGTATGCCTATCATTTATTAAATTGTTAATAATTATTAAATTTTGTATGGAAAATTAAACAGTAAAATACAAAATTTAAAAAAATTGTCTCTGCAATCATATCTCTGTACATATCTACACACTCGCTTATGTATCTTCAAAAAAGAAAAATATATACTATATATGTATGTATATTTTGTTTTATAATGCCATTAAAGAATGCAAACATAATTGAGCAAACGCCGCAAGTGGGTTAAATATATAAATATATGTATAAATAAAAATCATTCCTAATTTTACATGTTCTCTAGATAAACTTGTGTAAAAATGAGGATAAAAAAGTTTCCAGTATGACCATAGCCAATGTTTAAATAAAAAACCGTTATATCGACCAGCCTTGCCAGACCATGCGTTCATGAGGGTTTTCAGAGTTTTAGTGTGTCCAGATGCCGCATAAGCAGAAAATTACACGCATTTCCTTTGGGATTTGGCGCCTTTTCTGGGATTTTTCGCAATATCAGCAGAAAAACCAAAGAATTACTGAAAAAGAAAGATCACAGGTGCTCCATCAATTAATTTAAAACTTAAAGTAGCAATAATATATATTACTTTTATTATCAATAAATAATTGCTTTAAAATTCAGTGTGACCAAAGAAAAAATATCAAAAAATATCAAAAAAATATCGCGGTTTCGATATTTGGCTAAAAAATGTCACGATATATGTCATTTTTCAGAAAAAATACAACAGCCCTACAGTGCGTTTTTCGAGTCGAACAGTTGAAGTTTGTAGTTTGTAAATGTTCATAATATAAATATAATATATTATAGCCCAGTGCGAGTGGCAATCACGCAAGAAGTGCAGTAGAACGCAAAAGGAGGACGCACAGACAACGTGAAAATCGTGGTGCGTCGTCTGTTACATCCCCTACATTTGTGCATCGTTGTTGGGCGGCAGCAGCGACTTAGCACCGCAAAAACTGTGCAACTTTTAGGCCAGGTAAGGAAAACCCAGACGGCATCGCAAATTGTTAGTTGAGGGAAAAACGGAAGAAAACCATCCCACCGTTTTCTAGGAGACGCTCGATTTTCTGCAAACGTAGTTTTTTTTTTCGCTTGCAAATTAAAAATGGCGGTGCCGGTATAGAGAGCACATTTATAGCTGCTATTCGCTGAAAGAAAAACCGCCCGTGTTCTGCCAGCCAGGTCAACCACAATTAAGCCTTTGATCTTGTTAATTTTGAGTGGGAAAATCCACAGAAACAGGGCCTTGATTGGGTTTCCGCGAGGAGCCGGCAAAGTCTTGCACATCAACACACACAGATACACACGTGCACAGACAGACGCCGAAATGCCGCCAACATCGGAACAGTTTTTTAAAAGACGCGCCGAGCGGTTAATGGAGTACAGTTACAGCTGCGGAAATGTAGTTGTTTAAACAAATCAAATAGTTTAAAGATTCCACCAACTGCATCCGGCATTTTCCCCTAACGTAATCATTAGAGAGGTAGTCTCATCAGGGGGGAGGCCAGGTGCAGAACCAAAGAGCGCGCGCGCGTAGTTTTTGTTAGCTTGAAGTACAGTATGTATCGGCTAAGGTTGTCTTTTAAATATATAGGTTTTTGTGAATTTATTATAAATATGATAGATAATAAAATTATCTTGCGAAAATTTTAAATTTCTAATTTTTAAATATCTTTCAAAGTTTACATACAATTTTAGTCAAATAAAAAAAATCTTTAAGTACAAAAAGAGTAATTATCTATTAAGAATATTACGCAACATAGCTTATTAAATGATATTAAATATTTTACAAAATATATTAGAATGTGATGTGCTAATATCTACTGTAGTTGAGTGTAGAAGACGGACAAAACTAATAGAACAATTTAAAATGCCCAAGGCTGTATTCAAAGCTTTAGTTTTACTGCGTACAGTCTGCCTCGCTGACCAACTAATTAATTTTTTTTATCTTTACAGAAGAGGCAACCAAGACAAAACAACAGCAGAATCATGGAGAACGGCATGTCCATCGAGCAGATGTACCAGAAGAAGTCGCAGCTGGAGCACATTCTGCTGCGACCGGACTCCTACATCGGATCCGTAGAGTTCACCAAGGAGCTGATGTGGGTCTTCGACTCTGAACTGAAGCGAATGGTCCAAAAGGAGATCTCATTTGTGCCTGGCCTGTACAAGATCTTCGACGAGATTCTGGTAAATGCGGCCGACAACAAGCAGCGCGACAAGTCAATGAATACCATCAAGATTGACATTGATCCGGAGCGCAATGTTGTGTCCATTTGGAACAACGGTCAGGGCATTCCGGTGACCATGCACAAGGAGCAGAAGATGTACGTTCCTACAATGATCTTTGGCCACTTGCTGACTTCCTCAAACTACAACGACGATGAAAAGAAGGTGACTGGCGGCAGAAACGGCTATGGTGCAAAGCTGTGCAACATATTTTCCACTAGCTTCACCGTGGAAACTGCCACGAAGCAATACAAGAAAAGCTTCAAACAAACCTGGGCCGATAACATGGGCAAGGCCTCCGAAGTTAAGGTATATTCAAATACATAAATACATCTCCAAGGATGCTTTAATCCCTTTTAACACCTTACAGATCAAGGAGTTTAGTGGCACTGACTTCACCCGCATCACGTTCAGCCCCGATCTGGCCAAATTCAAGATGGAACGCCTCGACGATGATATTGTGGCTCTTATGTCGCGTCGTGCCTACGATGTGGCCGCTTCCTCGAAGGGTGTTTCCGTCTTCCTTAACGGCAACAAGCTTACGGTGAAGAACTTTAAGGACTACATTGATCTGCACGTAAAGAACGCAGATGATGACGGGCCAGTCATTAAGGTCGTCCACGAGGTGGCTAACGAGCGGTGGGAAGTGGCCTGTTGTCCCTCGGACCGCGGCTTCCAGCAGGTCTCGTTCGTAAACTCCATATGCACGTACAAGGGCGGTCGGCATGTTGACCATGTAGTTGACAATGTCATCAAGCAGCTCATTGAGGTTCTGAAAAAGAAGAACAAGGGTGAGTTCAGTGCTTCCTCCAGAGACGTGGACTTCGAATGATTATGATTTTCTTTTGCACTTACAGGTGGCATCAACATAAAACCCTTCCAGGTGCGCAACCATCTGTGGGTCTTCGTCAATTGCTTAATTGAGAACCCAACGTTCGACTCTCAGACCAAGGAGAACATGACCCTGCAGGCCAAGAGCTTTGGCTCCAAGTGCACTCTGTCCGAAAAGTTCATTGCCAACATGTCCAAATCGGGCATTGTTGAGTCGGTGCTGGCTTGGGCCAAGTTCAAGGCTCAGAACGACATTGCCAAGACGGGCGGTCGGAAATCGAGCAAGATCAAGGGCATTCCCAAGCTGGAGGATGCCAACGAGGCGGGTGGCAAGAACTCGATCAACTGCACACTCATCCTGACCGAGGGAGACTCGGCCAAATCGTTGGCTGTGTCCGGTCTGGGTGTCATTGGCCGGAACTATTACGGTGTGTTCCCGCTTCGGGGAAAGCTGCTAAACGTACGCGAGGCCAATTTCAAGCAGCTATCGGAAAACGCAGAAATTAACAATCTGTGCAAGATCATCGGCCTGCAATACAAAAAGAAGTATCTGACCGAGGACGATCTGAAGACATTACGATACGGCAAAGTGATGATCATGACTGATCAGGATCAGGATGGTTCCCACATTAAGGGCCTACTTATCAATTTTGTTCACACCAATTGGCCGGAGCTGCTGCGCCTCCCGTTCCTCGAGGAGTTCATAACGCCGATTGTGAAGGCCACCAAGAAAAACGAAGAGCTGTCGTTTTACTCGCTGCCCGAGTTCGAGGAGTGGAAGAACGATACGGCCAATCATCACACGTACAATATCAAGTACTATAAGGGTCTGGGTACCTCCACGTCCAAGGAGGCGAAGGAGTATTTCCAGGACATGGAGCGCCATCGCATCCTCTTCAAGTACGACGGCTCCGTGGACGACGAGAGCATTATGATGGCCTTCTCCAGGAAGCATATCGAATCGAGAAAGGTGTGGCTCACCAACCACATGGACGAGGTGAAGCGACGCAAGGAGCTGGGCCTGCCGGAACGCTATCTTTACACCAAGGGCACCAAGCACATCAGCTACGCGGATTTTATCAACCTGGAGCTGGTGCTGTTCTCCAATGCCGACAACGAACGCTCCATTCCCAGCCTGGTCGATGGCCTGAAGCCGGGCCAGCGTAAGGTTATGTTTACCTGCTTCAAGAGGAACGATAAGCGAGAGGTTAAAGTGGCGCAACTTTCCGGTTCGGTGGCCGAGATGTCGGCCTATCATCACGGCGAGGTCTCCCTCCAAATGACCATTGTGAATCTGGCCCAGAACTTTGTGGGATCCAACAACATAAACCTTCTGGAGCCCCGGGGTCAGTTCGGTACCCGTTTGACCGGCGGCAAGGATTCGGCCAGCGCTCGTTACATTTTCACGCTGATGTCGCCGCTAACGCGACTCATCTTCCATCCCCTGGACGATCCGCTGCTGGCCTATCAAACCGATGATGGCCAGCGGATAGAGCCGCTCTGGTACTTGCCCATCATTCCTATGGTGCTGGTCAATGGTGCCGAGGGCATTGGCACCGGTTGGTCCACCAAGATAGCCAATCACAATCCCCGCGAGATAATGCGCAATCTTAAGCGGATGATCAACGGGGAGGAGCCCCAGGCAATGCATCCTTGGTACAAAAACTTCAAGGGATGCACGGAATACATTTCGGATGGCCGATATGTGGTCAGTGGCAATATACAGATCTTGCCGGGCGAGCGCATTGAGATCACCGAGCTACCTGTGGGCGTTTGGACGCAGACCTACAAGGAGAATGTACTGGAGCCGCTGGCAAATGGCACCGAGAAGGTCAAGGCCGTGATCAACGAGTACAGGGAGTATCACACGGACACCACCGTACGCTTTGTGGTCAGCTTCTCGCCCGGCGAGTTTGTGCGCATCCGCAACGAGGATGGCGGGTTCTTCCGCGTGTTCAAGCTCTCCACAACGATATCAACCAACCAGATGCATGCCTTCGATAAGAATAATTGCCTGCGTCGCTTCCCCAATGCCTTGGATATACTCAACGAGTTCTATAAGCTGCGACTGGAGTACTATGCCCGGCGCAAGGACTACTTGGTGGGACAGCTAACGGCCCAGGCCGATCGGCTTAGCGATCAGGCACGCTTCATCCTTGAGAAGTGCGAGAAGAAGCTGGTGGTGGAGAATAAACAGCGGAAGGCTATGTGCGATGAGCTGGTGAAGCGTGGCTATCGTGCCGATCCCGTCAAGGAGTGGCAGCGCCGCATCAAGCAGGAGGATGCCGAAGCCGAAAACGAGGAGGAGGACGACGATGAAGCGGATGCAGAGGCAGCTCCCAGTGCCAGCTCCAAGGTCAAGAAGGAGAAGGAGGTGGATCCGGATAAGGCATTCAAGAAGCTAACTGACGTCAAGAAGTTCGACTATCTCCTGGGCATGTCCATGTGGATGCTGACTGAGGAGAAGAAGAACGAGCTGCTCAAACAGCGAGATGCCAAGCTCGCCGAGCTGGATAATCTGATAAAGAAGACACCGGAATTGCTCTGGCTGGACGATTTAGATGCCCTCGAGCAGAAGATGAACGAGGTCGAGGAGAAGGAGCGACTGGAGGAGCTGGGCATAAATACAAAGACGTCCAAGGCACTCAAGGGCCAGAAGGGCGCCACAACCGCCAAGGGCAGAAAGGTAAAGGGAATGGCGGGACAGGGCGGTGGCGACATTTTCCCCGATCCCGAGGGCGAGCAGGTTGAGTTTAAGGTCACCGATGAAATGCTAAAGAAAATGGCTCTGGCGGCCAAGGTGGCCAAGGCTGCCAAGGAACCCAAGGAGCCCAAGGTGAAGAAAGAGCCGAAGGGCAAAGCCGTTAAGTCCGAGGCCGATGAGTTGGACGACTTTGATGCTATGGTCGAGAGCGGCGCGAAGGCCTCGCCCAAGGCCAAGAAGGCTGCTGCTGTCAAAAAGGAGCCGGGAGTGAAGAAGCCGCGACAAAAGAAGGAGAACGGCGACGGGCTGAAGCAGGGTAAACTGGATTTCAGCAAGGCTAAGGTAAGGAAGCGCTCTCTCTCTCTTGGAAGCTTCATTAAATATTTAAAATATATTTCTCTTTCAGTCAAAGAATACATCGATTTCCGATGATGATGATGTGGTGGAGGTTTCCAGCAAATCGGTAGAACGCCCTGGACGTCGGGCAGCCAGCAAGAAAATCGACTACAGCTCCCTCTTCTCCGAAGATGAAGAGGGAGCCGGTAATGGTGATGATGCCAGCCCGGCTGAAGACGACGATGAAGACTCACCGGTCAAGCGTCCAGTTAAGCGGACACGCGACGAGGAGAGCAGTGGAGGAGGCAAAAAGAAGGCGCCGCCAAAGAAGCGCCGCGCCGTGATCGAAAGTGACGATGACGAGGACGCGGCTATTGATCTTGATGATGATGATGATTCCGATTTCGAGTGTTGAGCCACTCGAACTATTGTTCTTTTTTGCCTAAAGTATTTTTGAAAATTCACAATCATATTCGGCGGAGGCTCTAAAGTTTAGAGTCTAAACTCTGCAACGAATCTTTATGATTTCCCATTATGCCCCTTAATGTTCAGCAGTCAATGTTTCTTTTATTTTACTTCCAATGTATACTTTTCCCGTTTTAATTTTACTTTAATTTATTCCTAAAGGAATCAACAACTTCGCTACATTCTCTCCCTGTGGCTGATCTCTGTATCCCAGGCCAGAACAGTGAGTTAATCCACCAACTGGAATAAATACATACATAAGCATAATATCGATGTATTTCCTTACCATGTTTTATAAACATAGTTCTTAGTCCTCTCATAAATGTTTTTTATGTAAATAAATCCATTTTAACCGAATTAAAAAGAGTTTCCATTGGAAAACCGATGCAAATTAAAGTTGCTATTAGCTTTAATAATAATTCATATAAAAAGGGTTATACTTTCAATAATATTAAAGGTTTTAATATAAATATTAAAATGCTGCTTAGTAATTTCGTTTGCCTTTTATTTGCAAGTTCAGAAACATATATAATTCCCTCGCCAAAGAACTCTACATTCTATAATTTGGAACGTATAATAATACATTAGAAATTCAACTCTTTGGCTGGGCTTTTATCCACCTCGGCTTAGACATCGATCTTCTCCAGGAACAACTTGAACGTGTTCTTTATGTTGTCGTTGGCAAACTGTGGACTTCTGATGGCCTCCGACAAGGCGAATCGGCAGCTCTTGATGTTGTAGTCGGATTTGAAGGGCTCCTCGCAGCGGAGAAGGCACAGCTGCTTGAGAACGTAGTTGGTCACACGGGTCTCCTGCTTGGTCTTTATGGCGTAATCAAAGGTTAGCTGGTACAGAGAGACGGCCAGCTCCAAGGCGGCCTTCGATGACTGAGACAGATGTGCGCACTTCAGGGTGGTGAAGACGAGCAGCAGCAGATGGTTGTCATCATTGAATTGCTAATTGAGAGTACCAAATGGAGTTAGTTTATCAAGTTATTAAGCTCAAATGATGTTTAATTACATTCAAGATTCCCTGCAGGTCCCGAAGCTTGTTGTCAGAGTCCAGAGAGTCGAAGTGCTCCAGGGAGCAGGGCTTCTGGCTGAGGCAGAACGTCTCGGGGGTAAAGATTGGGTTCATCGTTTTGTTGCTCACCGAAAGAGGGTCGCTGGCAACCGAGTTGGTTGTCTCGTTGAAAAGCTAAAAAAAAAGAACATTATTTTCATAAATTCTTGGGATAAATAATTTACAATTAATTAATTATAAATAATTTACTTTAACTTACAATTAGTAAATTATTTAATTATCTATTTTTATTAATTATTTTTTTTTATTCTCCCTCACCTTTGTAACGTAGGGATTGGTGGTCACATAGGCAGTCTCCTCGGCAATGTTGACATATTCCTCGTCTTCCTCGTCGGCCTCCTCCGTGGTATCGTTAGCGTGCTCATGCTCATCGTACTCCTCGCCCTCATCCTCATCATACTCATCCTCCTGATCACCATCATCATCGTCGGCGTTCTCATCGCCAGACTCATCGTCCCCAGCTTCGTCCTCGGAAGCATCTTCCTCGAATGGTTGCAGGGCAGCGGCATTATCCAGCTTGGCCATTTCAGCTTTGATCTGTTCGCAGCCTTCCTGGCCAAAGCAATTGCCATCGATATTGAATATGCGTAGCTTGGGCTTGTTTTGCATGGCCGACACTAAAACCAGGCCGCCATCGCTGTTTATTTCGTTGAAACCCAAATCGACGACCTCCAGTTTGTCATTTGAGTTCTCCAAGGCCTCGCCGAAGTGGTATGCGCCATTGGTACGGATCAGGCAGTCGCCAAAGTTTAGTTCCCGAAGTCTGCACAGAAATATAAGCAAATATACATAAAAACCAATATAAATAATTAGTTTATAAGCATCTTAACCGACTAGACTCACAAGGGAAGAGACGGCAGGATCTCTGCTATTTGGCCGGCACCTTTGGCTCTCAGGGTGTTGTCATTCATGTTCAGCACTCGGAGGTGCGGATTCTCCTTGAAGGACTCGGCCAGGGCTTGGACCCCCTCAAAGTATATCGAGTTTTGCATCAGGACAATCTCTTCAAATGTCTGCAGCGTCTTGAAAGCCTTGGCCAGTGCCTTGGCACCCACATTCTCCAACCGATTGCGTCCGCCAACGAAAACGCGCAACTGGAGCGGCGATCCCGCCTTCTTGGCATTGGCATGCAGGTCGATGAGAGCTTTGGAGAGCATGGTGCCGCCCTCGGGGCCGAGTCCACAGTTGTAGAGCAGCAGCTCCTGCAGGGAGTAGCAGACGGGCGAGCGTAGGAACTCCTCCAGGCCCCGCATTCCGTTCGGTCCCAAAGCATTGTCGCTGAGATCAAGAACCGTCAGTTTGGCACCCGCCGTAATAAGACCCGCACCAAGATGCTGCAGCGCCACTGGAATCTCGGTCTTGAGGCGGCGCGTAAACAGATTCTTCCACAGGGCCTTCCGGAACTCTGGGTGGCGCTTCAGCGCCTCGCCAATGGCCTGGGCAGCCTCCACGCCGAGCGTGTTGCCATCCAGGTTAAGGTAGTGCACCGTAGACTGGTTGTTGAGCGCGTCCACCACTTCCTGGGCTACTCAGGGGGATTAAGTTAATCCTTCTAGGGAATAAATGTAGCGTCACTCTACTCACCATCGGCCGCCGTGTCCCAGGTGCGGGCCTTGTCCTGGAATGTGATGCCCCGCTCCTCGTCAAGCTGGGCCGCCATGTTGACAAAGCTGAAGTTGGATATGGACATGGTGGTTCTGGTTGTGGTTAACGTTAGCTTGCTTTCTTTTTTTCTGTACTTTAAAACCGGCGTTCTGTTCAGAAAAGGCGGCAGGCAGGATTCTAGCGTGACTGTATTCTACGAATACCTTCACTCAGCCAGAGATGTCTGGTCACTCACAACTTATTAGGGTTGGCCACACTGGCAGCCAGCTGATCGACGCACGTTTAACAACACTGACCCCGAAGCAATTGCAGAAAAATCGGAAAACAATGCAAAACAGGGAACTGCGGTGAAGCGCCTGCTGGAAATGAGCTGCAGATTTGGAAACCAGTAAAAGCGCCATGTTCAGGAAACTGCTCAGGATGTGGGTACTGCTGCGACCTACCCACTGGCTAATCTTGATTGCCCTGTGCGTGCTTACCTGCGCTGGATACTGGTTGCTCTGGTCGGAGATTCGCTTTGAACACGGTGAGTGATGAGTGCCATCCTGGCGAGAGGTGCTCTAAACCCTAATCTTCTATTGCAGCCTTTAAGCCACTGTCCAAGCTGACCACCAGTGGCAGCCCACAGGCGGATGCACATGCCCCGCCCGCGGACGACTTCGACTACGATGCCGATCTGGTGGTGCTGTATAACCGCGTGCCAAAGACGGGATCCACCAGCTTCGTGAACATTGCCTACGACCTGTGCAAGCTAAACAAATTCCATGTGCTGCACATCAATGTGACTGCCAACATGCACGTCCTGTCGCTACCAAACCAGATACAGTTCGTGCGCAACGTGTCCCGGTGGCACGAGATGAGACCAGCCCTCTTCCACGGCCACATGGCCTTCTTGGACTTTTCCAAGTAAGAAACTGATAGTCTTAAATCTTGTTTGAGCCACTGCTAAGTTTTCGTTCACTCTTTGCAGGTTCCAAATCGCCCACAAGCCCATCTACATAAACTTAGTGCGTAAGCCTCTGGACAGACTTGTCTCCTACTATTACTTCCTTCGCTTCGGCGACAACTACAGACCGAATTTAGTGCGCAAGAAGGCGGGCAATAAAATAGTAAGTGTTGAATCAAAATTCAAAGTTCATCAGGAAAATGAATGGCTTTTTGCAGACCTTTGACGAATGCGTGGTGCAGAAACAACCCGACTGTGATCCCAAGAACATGTGGCTGCAAATACCCTTCTTCTGCGGCCACGCTGCAGAGTGCTGGGAGCCCGGCAGCACCTGGGCCTTGGAGCAGGCCAAGCGCAATCTGGTCAACGAGTACTTTCTAGTCGGCGTCACCGAGCAAATGTATGAGTTTGTGGATCTGCTGGAGAGGTCACTTCCAAGGTGAGAGAAGGCAGTACTTGAAATCATTTAATCCATAACTCATATCAAAGAGCAACATTTAATAATAATATATTAATATATAACCACATTCTTATCTATTTCTATTTGTAGAATTTTCCATGGCTTTCGCGAGCACTATCAAAACTCAAACAAATCTCATCTACGTGTGACGTCGTCCAAGCTGCCGCCCAGCGAGCTAACAATTCAAGCAATTCAAAAGACAAAAATCTGGCAAATGGAAAACGATCTCTACGAATTTGCACTGGCCCAGTTCGAGTTCAACAAGAAAAAGCTAATGCAGCCGGACAACAAGCATCTGCAGAAATTTATGTATGAAAAAATACGGCCAAAATGATTGCAGAGGCGACGCCGGCGGAGTCGAGGACCTAGACTCAGGTCCTCGACTCGTGAACAGGCTCTTATGTTTGTATTGTAAATACGCGCATCCCCCCCATGAGATTTGATCCTGTACTTAAAGAGCAACCTAACACTTAAGCGACACTAAAGACTTTAGCAGTGAATATCGTTGGCATATTTCATAATCATAATAAGACCTTCTCTAGTTGAATGTAAGTAAGCAATATCTAGCAACAATTGTCTGCACAATATCTCTTGGTTTAGTCAAATGTACGTTTTATACTCGACAATACAGATAATGAATATGGAGTAAGTAGTTCGATGTAGCCATAAGTTTATTCACACTCACTGATAGTTGACCCTAGAGACCTAAGACCACACTCAATAATTGTAACTGTCATAATAGGGTAGGCTTAAGCGATCAAATGAATTTGACATTCAAATTAAATGCATGTAAATAGTGGATAATTGATTGTCTATTCCATATCAACAGCTGTCGCTGGGATTGCGTGTTCGCAAATTGATTAATGCCATTCATAGCCGGGTTACTGTTTAGTTTCAGCACGCTGTACTTTGACTAAGCTAATTGCAATAATCGGGACGGACTTTAAAGGCTGACGTAGCTCCTCCATGGGCGAAGGTGACTGACTGACTGGGTAACCGTCAGACGAAGCGACACGGAGAATGGGCGCAAGCAAGTGCAAGAAAATGAAATTGAAATACATTTGGAAACGGCGGTAAGCAGCGAAATACTTAATTAATTGCTCGCGCTTGAAACTAAAAGCAAATGAGTTTGCATTACCCATCGCCCCGTCAGTTGATCGCGGACACGCAAGTCGAACGTAGAGCTACTATTTACTGCCAGGAAATCGTGTGATAATCGCAGTATTAACCATCCGGATAGCCTATATAGTTGTGTGTGTGTGTATAACGAGAGTCTTAGCAGGAGGCTTAGGGTCCAAATCCTACTTCCACGGAGAGAGGTTTATAACAAGTTTTTTACTCGGTCACACACAGGCGATTAGACTCTAAACTAGTTGTGTTTACGGAGCGTTCAAAAGTTCAAGTTTAATTACGGCCAAGTCGGCGTTTACTTATGTAAAAAGTATCAGAAGATTCTTTGCGGTGTACACTGTACGAAATCTTTAGTATTTACTTGTTTCAAGTATAAAAATCACATTTCTCAGTGCGACTGGTATACTTTTAATAAAAAATAATATTTTGGTGTCTTAAAACTTGAGAGAAATAGTTCAAGTTTTGGAATATAAGTGGAATATTAAGTTTATAGTGAAAAATATATATAGAAAATACCGCCCATTTCTAGTTTAACGTTCCTTCTGCTGATTAAAATTATACATTTTACAAAATAAAAAATAAAACTTTTTTTTTTATATTAATTAAAATATTTAAAGCTGAGTTGAGAATCGCTCTCTGTGTACTTACTCTAATAACAAATTTAATAATGTTAATTGCTATACACTGATGATTAACTAGGCTACACCGTAAGAAATTGGTACTAATACTTGTTAACAATATTACAAAAATTGTGAGAGAAGCATTAATTTTATGCTGAATACCCAATTTCTTGGCTTGTGTTTTAAAGAAGCCACGAATCGAAAGATCCCACCGACGCTTCGCAACGTGCTCTTTAACGCTCTTTGACCAGACTCTGGTCGGTTATAATGACCTATTAAAACGCGCTGACCTTATATACACTATAACTTTCTTATATATATATGTGTGTAATGAGGGTCTGTACATAGAAGGGGCGGGTATAAAACGATTTGACGTGCAGCTTTATATTTCCAGTCTGAACAATTGCTCCAAACTCGCCAGATCAGAGTCGGAAGGGAGCTGCCAAGGGAATTTTACAAAATTTACGCCCATTTTGGACTAGCTGAACCTTCATTAAACTAAGGTGAGTTTTAATCTAAGCAAATCTTTGTTATTATAGTACTACTTAAAAACACTAGTTAAGCAGATGGAACTACATTTAAAATGTCATAAAAATAAATTTAAAATAGAATGTAGCGCTTACTTCAAGACTTTGAACTGATGAAGCTTAAGTTCTTTTCTGGAAATATATTACTCCCTCTTAACAAACATAATTTAAATCATTTGAATGCCTTGAAATGGTTTACTATCTAGAAAAGTCCATAATTCTAAAATGAATTATCTGTTAGTAATCGTTGCAACACTTGGTGCAATTAAGTAATTAAACAAGATTTCTGAATCATTGCTTTAATGTTTTATGTACAGGGTTCTACTTAGTTGTTAATTGGCACTGTAACCTGTTTCTATTTCTTGCTGAAGCTAAGAATTTAAGACTTAAAGTGCTTACTTTGTATTTTAAAAAATTATGATGAAAAAAAAGCAAAAAAGCAATCAACAAATCAACTAGAAATTAAAGCTCTATTTTTAGACTTATAGGAATAATATTTAACTCCCTTAAAAGCATAAAGTTATTTCCTATAAAAGCTACTAGATACTTTTTTTTTCTAGAAACCATTGTGTTTATTATATCAATTTGAGTTTTTAAAAGTACCTAAAACAATGCTCATCACTGTCCGAGTTTCTTTTTCGCTGTGCCTTTTCCTCATTATTTTTGCGTGCCTTGTTCGTTTGGTCGATCGGTCGAGAATTCGATGTAAAGTTCAGTAACTCGCCGACATTGACCCATTTACCGTGTGCGGATCCGATGCTCCCGGCGTGAACGAGCACTTTTCAGAAAATATCATTTGATTTGCATTTGGCATTTGCATTTATGCAATACTTGTCGCGCTCGCGGGGCATTTAGTATCGGCTTTCAATTTGCATTAACATCGTGACAATGTTGACCGCCTCCGCAGCAGCCATGCCCTGTCTGCCAAAGCAGCCGGGCAACTCATCCTCCTCCGCTCCACCGATACGATGCCATGCGGGTGAGAAGAAGCGAATAATTGCTAGAGTGATGTTTTGTATATGTATCCTATAAGGGTATTACATGTATTTTTAGTCAGACGTTTGTAACGCAGCGTCAACAGCCGATTTGACCTAGCCATGCCCGTTTTTTTCTAGCGAACATGACTAGATCTTCTCGTATCTTGAGGATGATACAAAATATACTTCTTTTACTCCTTCACTCCTTCTGCCTTAAATTATAATTCCCTGCAAGTATATAAAAAGATCGAAAAATAATTAGGAACTTAAATGAAAGCTTAAATAGCATAGTTGTTTTCTTCATCTAATATTCATATACCATTAATTAAAGTAATATTTTGCTTAAATTTGGAAATAACAGAGGTATTTAAACTTTGACTTTCTGAAGTTTTCTTTCCCTTATTATTTGAAAGTAATATTTTCACCAAAGGCTTTCAACAACGCCTGATTGTATAAACAAACAAGAAAGAAAGCTAACTTTGGCCAGCCAAAGTTTGTATACTCTTGCAGGTAACAATTAAAATATATCATAACTAAGCCAAAAATGCATTAATTTCGATTCGGAAAGCAGTTTTGTGTTAGTTTTTATTAATTTAAAAAAAACTGCATACCAAATTTAAAATTTTAAGAAATCAAAATTTTTGGCCACTTTTGCTAATTTTAATGATGTAACCCCTTATCAAATTTCGCAAAAATGGCCAAAAAATCGATTTCTTCCGGACATGTCTAGAAAGATTCCCCTGTTGATGCTGATCAAGAATATATATGGTTTATGGGGTCGGAAATGATTCCTTGACTTGGAAAAATGTTATTTTGTATTATAAAATCTGATTTTTTGTATTAAAAAACTTCTTGTTTTTTTTTTAATTAAAAATATCATAACTCGGCCAAAAAAGCATTAATTTTAAATCGGAAAACTGTTCTGTGCAAGATTTTCTACAGTTAATAAATCTGCATACTTCATTTAAAAAATTCAAAAATTCAATTTTTTATCAAAATCAAAATTTTTAATGATGTAACCCCTTATAAAATTTTTCAAAAATGGCAAAAAAATCGATTTCTTCCGGACATGTCTAGAAAGATTCGCATGTTAATGCTGATCAAGAATATATATACTTTATAGGGTCGGAAACGTCTCCTTCACTGCGTTGCAAACTTCTGACTGAAATTATAATACCCTGCAAGGGTATAAAAATACAATTATTATTTTTTTAATTGTTTAATAAACCTGTTTTCTTATTGTATTGTCACAGGTCAAGTTAAGTACTCTGTCCGATCGATCAATGTCTTTGTTTTTTGTAGGAAATAACAGTAATAATTTTAAGAGGCCTTAAACGCAGTTTAGATAGATATTTATGTGCCTAATTATTTCCCTTGCCATGTTTAACATTTTTTTAAGTTTTCTTACTTTGAATTTACAAGTACATATGTTTCTTGTACTTTTTTATGACTGCACAAAGTAAGGTCAAAGCACTTTATATGTACGTTGGGATCGCCCTTGCCTTTGTCGCCAGTTTTTCGAAATCCAGTTTCTCAAGTAGGTTTTTTGCAAAAAAATCGAAGGGCGTAGGTTGACATTGCAAAGGGGTTTAACCCCAGAATGACTAGCACAATTCAGGCTTTCCCTGCTGAAAATAAAAGCCCATTTTCTACAGTCAAAAAGGGCTATTTTCCGAGGTTTCGTAGACCGCAGCTTTTGTGTGCGTCCAGTTCAAGTTCGTTATTAAAAATAGACCAACTCGCAGGCCCCAAAATCTGGCCAAAAGGAAAACGAGAGTATAACGAAGCGTAAAACCATGAATGGCCGAAGTCTGTGCACGTGCGATCGTGCGATTGAACCGATTTGTCCAAAACCGGACGCCGAACCACAACACAATACTTCACAGGTTGCTGAGCTTTGGGACGTGCTAATTTGACCAAATATTCGATTCATACAAATGGGGATACAACAATAGGACTTGATTTTAAATGTTAAATACTGCAATAAGTACATTCCATATATTTGTGCCTGTTTTAACGAGGTATTTAGGGATTCATCCAGTTTTTTGTATATTTAAAGTAATTAAACCCAAATTTTACCTTATACTGTCCATGCATTCTCTCAGTTGATCTAAACATGACTATATAAAACGCCAAAATATCATAGTTTCTTGGTTTCTACCAAGTTTATTCTCATACCAGTTGGGAATTACAAAATTCGTTTTGATTTTCTGGCAAACTCTTCTAAAAAATAAGCACCAAAAATCGTATCCCTTTGACTGACAGCCCTAGTGACTTGACCCCAAGTGTATGTTTGCCAAACAGGTGTAAGCACTAATTGGCGTAGAGCGTGGAGCGGGCCAGCATTGAAACCGGATGGCACAGTGCGCGGAGTTTCAGGGTCGTTATAGGAAATGCCTAAGCCAAGGGATTTTCAAGCGCCCTGTGATCTGGGTAATTACACTCCAAGAAAACCCGAATAAATTAGCTAAGGCAGCTGAGAAAACTTTGAAGTTGAAAGCGAAACTGAAACCGGCTTGAGGTGTCATCATTACCCAATGATGATGCACCCAGATTGAAGCTCTCTCTGTCTCTTGACCCTCTCATCGCTCTGACCAACACACACGTGAATGTCATGCTCAAGCTCAGATTTTTGTAATGTTGTAAAGATAAACTCTATAAAAAATTAAAACAAAATAAATAAATGAATATATTATGCCATTGAAAAGCTATTACTTTGTTAGAAATAAAAAAAAAATTAAGTTAATCATTTGGTCCGATTTTTTAGCTTAACTTCAAAAATATATTGGTAACATGAAATGCGTACATACATTAAATATAATCCATCAACTTAGGGATTCCCTCTGTTCAAGATCCAAAAAGCTAATTGAAAACTTAAATTATTTTAGCTTAAAAGACTTTGAAAACTTGTGATCTTTTTTAATTACCAAGTGACTTGACTTTAAGCCCCAAGTAAGTCGATAAATCCGCTGTTTTGGCAACACTGCGCTTTAAGCGCGTCTCCGTCGCCCACTCTCTTGGCGCTCTCTTGCCAAATCCAGTTTTGATTCTTGGCCTGGCATAAAATCTCCTCAGCTCGCTCTTGGCCGCAACAGTTTCATCTGGGCTTTCGGCTCTGTTGCACGCGTCTCCCTGCTTCTCCTCCGGTCGTCTTCGCCCTCGCGGATTACTGTTAGCCAAAATCCAAAACAAGTTTCGGTTTGTGCGGTGCCCTCCTTGTGTAGTACTTCGATTAGATTTCGGATTTTCCCAGCCAGCAGCAGCAGCTCGGTCAAAACATTATCTATTCAAAGGTGTCACAGGGTGTGTGTCATTTATGAATGCGAAAATATGCGAGATCTTTAGCATATCACCTGGCCGATCTAATCGAAGTTTGTAGAAATTTTCAATGTCATGCTTTTGACGCTGATTTCCAAATCTTTTGTTTTTGAGATCATCCGAACAGCGCAACAAGTTGGAAAATGTATGGCGCTAATTTTTCGAGTTCATCAAGCAGCCAGATTTTACTCAATTGGACTTTACCAGACTAAGTTGCTAGTTTTGAAATTGAAAACTCGTTCAACTACATTTTCGTTCAAGTAGAACGTGTCAAGAGTCTGGAGAATCCAGCTCAAGGTTTCCCCCTTTCGTCACCTGACATGACAGCTCAATAGCATCTCTTCTCTGCAAGAATTGCATTAGTCGCGATCCGTTGTCTTCGATGGTCAGCGATTTTGCGATGCTGCAAAATCTATGGCTTTGCCTTCCGCTATGATTTTGCGAATGTCAAGGTGAAGGTTGGCCAGGTGATAAATAAAGCGATCGAAACTCAATGCAGTCCCCCTCTGCGCCGGTTTCGATTCACTGTCGTCTGCCTCATTAATAAATTGAAATTTTCCACCCATTTACCTCTGAATAGAGTGCCAAAGGCCTGAGATCGCAAATATTACAAAAAAATAAATTGAAACTTACACGAGAATAATTTTAGTTTGAGGAGAGTCAACATCAATTGCAAAATGAGTAAGTAATTGTGAAGTGCAGTAACTGAGCTTACTTAGGTCCAAGTGCGTCCCGCATCTCGCGAGCTCAAAGTACAGAAGCCACCTATCGCTAATTGAATATTAATGACTGCCCTTTCAGGAGTTCCCACCATGTTGTCGGACTTAGATCAGCTGCCCACGCTCCAGGTGGGCGACTACACGCTCCAGTTTGACCTGGGTGAACCGTCGGCCCAAGGCAAGGAGGTGGCCATCAAGGAGCTACGGGAAACTCCCGAGCGGCAGAAGGAGGCAGCCAAGGAGTTGGCTCGGCTCTTAGAGGGTAAGCAATGATCTCTAATTAAGTCTTAAGTTTTTTACAAGGGGAAATTATAGAATTAAGTAATAACATAATTACTAAATGAGAATTTAACATTAATAAGCTTCAGACTCTGATTTAATTTTGTGAAATTACAAAGCCGCAATATTCCAGGAATCCCCACTTTAAATTTTTAATCACTTGTGACCTTTCAAGATTAAGCAATTATCTGTGATCAAGGCATTCTATATATATATATATATATATATAATTATAACTTATGCCTCAAGTGCATTCATTTTCATTGTCACAAGTTCAGTTATTCAGCAATAATTCTATAATATATATTTTAACAGTAGTTTCTACTTTTAGCTAGAAAAATAATTGCCTCTTAGTAACTTACAAAAAAGCATTTTAAAGTTTTTATAAGTCTTAACTGCATTCCTATATGATTAAAAGTACTTTTGAGTAGAGTTTTACTATTTAAAAACTATTTTTCTTTGAAAATAACTAGTTATGGGATGTAACTCTGTATAAATCTTAAGGCTCTAATTAAATATCGGAAATCTATTTGTAGACTCTTTCTATAAACTATAATTTTAAAGAACTACATGGACATTTCGTGTCAGTAATCACCGGGGTTAGGCTACAGTGGCACGCCTTTGGTAGAAATTATTATGCAATCGCGTTCTCTGTAATCAATTTCCTTGATAATTGCCTCTAAATGTTAATTGTCTATGGTAAACACAGTGTTAATAACTCTAAATATATATTTGTTTTCAGCCGAGACCGATTTGCTGTATCCCAAGGGAAACGAGGAGTGGCTGATTCGATACCTGCGTCCCTGCAAGTATTATCCAGAGAGCGCCCGCGACTTGGTAAGATTTTATTAATTGGTGCTTGAAACAAATAATGACTTAAAATTTCACTTTTAAAACAGATCAAGCGCTACTACGCCTTCAAGGTGAAGCATTCGGATGTGTACAACAACCTCAAGCCGTCCGGAGAGTCCAACATCTTCAAGCACAATATACTCACAGTCTTTCCCAATAGAGATCAGTGTGGGCGTCGTATTTTGGTTTTGGAGCTTGGCAGTAAGTGCAAATAAACAAAACAAAAATGCATATTTTATTCTCTTTTTAAGAATTTGTAAAAGATAATCAATTTAGAGGTTTACGCCGATGGTTAAAGGCATCGGCGGCGGCGTAGAGGTCAAAATGACTCGGCGGCGGCGGCGTAGTAGTCAGAAAGAACCGGCGGCGGCGGCGCGTCAAATAAGGCAAAAAGGCCATTTTAATGAGTTATTTATTTTTTTTTAAGTTTTATAAAGAACAATGACACTGAAGGCCGCGCTGAAGCTGCGCCGATGCCGCACCAGCGGCGCGCCGCGGCGCGCCGTTATTTTCATAATTTGGCGGCGGCGCGTCAAATAAGGCAAAAATCGGCGGCGGCGGCGGCGTGGCGCGGCGGCGTATATGTCTAAATCAATTTATGAAAGAGAAGTGACTAAATCCCTAAAGAATAAAGAGACTTAATTGAAAATTTATGGGAGAAGTATATGACCCTTTACTAATCCTTTTCTATTTCCATTTTCAGAGCGCTGGAAGCACAAGCAGGTCACCCTGGACGAGGTGTTCAAGGGTGCTGTGCTCTTTCTAGAGGCTGCTATGCTGGAACCGGAGACACAGATCTGCGGAGCCGTGGTGATCTTCGATATGGACGGCCTTAGCTTGCAGCAAACCTGGCAATTTACGCCTCCCTTCGCCAAGCGCATAGTGGACTGGCTGCAGGACTCTGTACCCCTGAGAATTAAGGCCATTCACATTGTGAACCAGCCAAAGCTCTTCAACGTGGTGTTTGCTCTATTCAAGCCCTTCCTCAGGGAGAAGCTGCGCGCCAGGATCATCTTCCATGGCACCGATCGTGAGTCCCTGCACAAGTACATGTCGCCCAAGTGCCTGCCCGCCGCCTATGGCGGTATCCTTGAGTCCAACCGAATCGACAGTGATCAATGGTACCAGCTACTGCTCAAGTGCGATGCCGAGTTTGATGCCATTAATTCATATGGTTACAAGAAGAAGTGATTCCGTATTCGCTGTAAACAGTGTGTAGATTCCGGCGGAAGCAAGTGATAATCAACTACCCAATAGTTTTTTATAACTCACCTTATAGTTAAGCACTCGATCTGTTATACGCTTGTCCTGTTAGTGAATAGCGCCTAAAGTTTGCCTTAGTCTTAATCAGGGTCGAAGCCTCGATCGAATCCAGCAAAAGTGTTATACCCACATATATTATATTTAGTCCGGGGTAAGCGTATTTATATCATGTTACTATTGTACTTTTTAAACCAAATTTGTTGAAATATAAAACCTCACATTTGTGCAAAAAAGCAGTCTCTTTATCCTGTTTTAAAGATGGTTTGTTTTTCGATATTTTTTCAATTTATTTTAATATCCATAAATCTGTGTAATAATCCATTTATAAACATTGGGTAAGTAGCAGTCAAAAAATGTCTTTCTTAGAATCATTGGTGATGTTTGAGTAAAATTGCACAGAATATTATATTGTTTATATATACTGAAACAATATTTGGTCTTAATTCCTAAGGCACATCGAAAGGCAAATAAGTTTACCATTTGTAGCTTACAATCAAAGCATTTTTAGTGTGTTAAAAGTAACCCGAGTGTGATATATAATTTAAGCAACCAATATAATTCATTTATAACAGTTTTTCGGACACTTGTCTTACTGTTATACAGTGCAAGAGTCTTTAGTACACAATATATTTCGTTCTGTATTATAACAAAAGCATATATCATGTTATTTTGGTACAGTCAACTTGTTGAATATAATACTATTTCCATTTATAAATTAATATTTATATAAATTTAAAGACAAAAACGTTTTCTGTCCTAATATTCGCTGCTTTTAAAGAATATTTTCTTTTGCTAGTTACTTAAAAAAGTAAATCATACAAAAATAACCTTTAAAATATGTGTATATAATTAATTAATCATTTTTTAACTTTTTGGTCTCTGTCTCTTTTTCGCTTTAGAATGGAATGCATTTGCTGGGAGTAGGGTCAAGGTCAGGACCTTGATAAGTGGTTAAATTAAGCGTAGATTCCCTGTCAGCTGCAGTCTGTCTGCTCACAGCCGATAATTGGTGGCTGGCGCCTTAGCTGCATTGCGCTTTTTTCCCGGACTCCGCATGGCGGCATCGCTGTCATTATCCGCATCCCCGTCCTGGCCCCCACCACCACCGCCTCCTGTGCAACAGATGCGTCGCTGCACAAGGCGTATGGGGCGGGTGAGGTCGATAGTGTCGCCTTGCTGCCGCAGCTCCGCCTCGGCCACGCACTCCATGTGACGCCACTGGCGCAGGCCCAGGATAAAGGCATCCGTGACATTGGTGGCCGCCTTCGAGGACGTCTCGATGTGGGAGGCGATCTTTTGGTCGGCGCACCACTGCTGCACGCGCTCGTAGCTCACCTGGCGCTTCTGTGGAGGTATGTCATTCTGGAAAATAAGATATCAGTTATCGATCATTTGAGGATTACAGGTCTAATCCTAGTTGTTCCATTTAACGTCGTTATTTATTGATAATGAATGTTTACAGAAGAATAAATCATAACTTTAGGGAAATAAAAATCAATGTTAATTATAATTATTCTCACCTTATTGCCCACCACAATGAAGGGAAATTTTTCGGGATCCACATCCGCATAGTTGAGGAACTCATTTCGCCACAAATCCAATCCATTCAAGCTGTCCCTATCGTCCAGAGCATAACACAGCAGGCAAATGTCCGATCCACGGTAGAAGGGTGTCCGAAGAGCCCGGAATCGCTCCTGACCGGCAGTGTCCCATATCTAGATTTCGGAGAAGAGTCAAACAGTCGCAGCAATTAATTTTGATTGAATTGATTTGATTCAATTAGAGCTCTATTAAAATAGACATTCAATACAGAACTCAACTCGCCAATTCCCATGGTTAAGAGAGTGGCAAACAGGGCAAGTATCCAAAATTAAGGCGCCTGCCCACCTGACTCACTTACATCAGCACCCTTACCTTTGTGGGACAGACAAATATTTGGTTCTAGAGGTAGTCAGAGCCTAAAGCTGATAACAAAGTGGCAGTGATAAGCAAATAACCCAAACAAGAGAGCTAAAAAAAAGGGCATTCCACCATAAAAAAAAAAAATTAAAAACAAATATTAGATCTAAGATTTAGATTGTAAAAATTCAAAGAGGTAGCTGAGCTTCAAAGCGTTATATAACATTTTAGTCCTCCATTAATATTAATCATTTGTTAATTAAATGAGAAAATTACCCTTTAAATTACTGTAAAAAACGCATACTTCATGCTAATATTTATTTATATATTTTTTAAAGCATAAAACGGTATTAGCAGTCACCCAATAATAGCGTTTGCTTTCATAATATAAATATGTATATGGGTCTGCCCATAGTAACCTGTATTGTTTATTATTTGCTTGGTAATCCCCCGTTTCGGAAATTCTTCTCCAGCCCAACGAACCTCAGAGATTAGGGAAAATGACCCCGCCATTTAAATAGGTAAATCGGTATGTGTTCTATGGAATAATGTTAAATTCCCCTGGGATTAGTCACCTATCAAGACACATTCCTACACTTTCTAGTGCTCCTAGCATCGGCTCCTGGTTCAGTTAGAATCATTATTCCAAATCGCCGCCACCTCGACTGCACTCACTTTGCTTACTCACTGAGACGGCTACATATTCATGAGCCCGTCGTCGATATTCCGAGCTTGGCGAACTGTGAACAATATTTTGTTTTCGTTTCGATAATTTAGAAGACAGGCGACATCAGCATAAATGAAAAACAATTACGAAAACACACACGGGATTGAGAACAGAAAATGAGGCGGCGGATGAAACAAAGTTATCCCCTGACCGACTAGTGGAACTATCATTATTGTTATTATTTCAGTTTTTGTTTTTTGCAATGCCGAGCTGTACGTTAATTGAGTAGAAAATTGTTGTCTGTCCGTGAGTGAGTGTGAGTGGGCATGGGGGCAGATGGAAGAGATACAGACCATATAATAAAGGTACAGTGGTATAGCAGAAAAAAGTCTAGATTTTAAAACCTAATAATAATATAGAGAACCTTAGTAATTATACAAATAAAGACGTTATTAACTTCAGAAATGAAATCTGGTTGTAACCTTTGAAATCGTCGAGCTGCCCTTAGACAAAAATCTAACATTTTTAAACATTTATGTAATGTCTATTATTAGAAATGTATCACAAATAATATTTTCTTAAAATACTGGTTTCCTCTAGTCTTTTTTAAAAGTATCTAGAAGATATTTTCTTCAAATAGGAAACAATAAATAATATGGCTTGATTTCGACCTTGATTTTTGGGGGGTTTTAACATCCGCCTGACCACTGTACCACCTGATGATAGGGAAAGAAAAACAAAGCCAGATCGTTGTTCACTTTTTAAGTATTTACATCAACCAAATGCCGGTGCATTCTGATGGTTTTGCAAAAAAAAACTAGAGGGGTTGATCAGACGGAGGAGGACGAAGGAATCACGCTTGGCTAATCATTATCTTGCCCAACTGTTGCAGTGGCTTTGTTACTTTTCAGAAGTTTCTTTTGCTTTCGTAATATTTATCAAGTTTTATAAAGCTCATGTAAGACCTGCAGTGTGTAGCGCTCGCCCTCGACGACTATATCCTTGTTCATGAACTCAACGCCGATGGTGTGGAAATTGTTCTCCTCGTAGCGGTTCGAAACGAAGCGGGTGAGTAGGGCAGACTTTCCAACGCCCCCATCGCCCAGTATGACGACCTTCAGCAACTTGGATTTCTGTGGGCGCATATTTGTCATGTTGTTTGTGTTTTGTTTACTCTTCCAGTTAAGACGGGGACAGCAAACGATGTGGTGTGTCGGTTTCTTTAGTTTTCCCTTAACTGCGCAGCTGAAAATTGCTTCAGCCCTTTCCCCCGGCTTCAGATTAGTTTTAATTTCACCCACGACTCGACGACGATTGATTACTGGCGATTTTATAATTACAATCGGCGTGCACTTTACACAAAAAACCGCAATTAATTGAGCGATTTTGAATGCAAAATATGCCCTCAACCGAAATCCGCGCCGGGGAGCAAGTCCAATTGGATGGGCTGTCAGCTGACAACTATCAAAAAGCTTCTTATTGGATAGTGTTGCCAACATTGGGTTAGAAAAATAATATAAATAGTTTTAGATTTTTTAATATTTTATAAAATAAATGTAAGAAAAAAAAAGTTTAACCTAATTTTACATGAAAAACAATATTTAAATGGCTGCTTTTTGCAAAATATAACAACAGTAAGAGTGTTGATTAGGTCTGATTAGAGTGACCAATTGCAATTTACATCGGTACGTGTATATACATATGTAAAAATAATGTATACAATTTGTAAGGTGTAAAATATTAAAAAAAATTAAATTAAGAAAAATAATAAAATTATAAAAAAAACTTTAATTACTTACTAAATAAAATAACTAAATAACTATTTACATTAAAATAAACAATACTTTAGTTTAAAATATAAATTATATTTATCAATAAAAACTTTATAAAACATTTTTTTTAGATATTATTTCCGAAATGTTAAGATTCCCAGGCAATAAAATTTAAAAAAAAATGTTCGCAAGAAATACATTTTTTAAATGTAAAAAAATCTTTATTTATATTTAATTTAACTTAATCAGCCTGTAGAAATATTAACCCTTGATAACAGCAATTGGTCGCAGTTTGATACACTTCTTGCTTATGCCCGCCGCATGACAGGTGTCCACCACATCGGTGACATCCTTGTAGGACTCCGGAGCCTCCTCCATGACCAGCTTGGGCGAAGCTACGCGAATGGCTATGCCAATCTGATCCAGCTTTTCAAGTACTTCCTTATAGTCGATATTACGGCGGGATTTGGCACGAGATAAAGCGCGACCCTAGAAAAAAGAAACAAAATATAAAATATTTTTACCAATAAAAATTTACTTAAATAAATTGATTTCGCAATCTCCCTTAATGTATATATATTAATAAGAACTGAAGAGTGACTCACCGCTCCGTGGCAAGTGCTGCCAAAGGTCTCCTTCATGCCCTGCTCCGTTCCGGTTAGAACGTAGCTGCAAGTGCCCATGGTTCCGCCCACCAGGACGGGTTGTCCCGTGAGCTGATAGTCCACTGGGATGAGAGGGTGATGCGGGGGAAAGGCTCGGGTGGAGCCCTTGCGGTGAACGAGCAGCTTCCGCTCCTTTCCATCGACCATGTGATTCTCCACCTTGGCAATGTTGTGCGAGACATCGTAGATGACGTGCATGTCGAGATCATCCGGCGTGGTGTTGAACATCTTGGCGAAGGCCTGGCGCGTGAGGAAGGTCATCGAGCTGCGATTCACCCAGGCGAAGTTAGCCGCCGCCGCCATGGCCTTGAGGTAATCCTGACCCTCCACAGAGTTGATTCTGGCGCAGGCCAGCTGCCGGTCATTGGTCTCGATCTTGTCCCGCTTCATGGCCTTCTCCATCTGCACCAGAGCGTCGGTGGCCACTTGGTGACCAAAGCCACGGCTTCCGGAGTGAATCATTACCACTACTTGGCCCTTTTCCTCGATGCCCATCTTGGATGCGCTCCACTTGTCGTAGATCTCGTCCACCACCTGGATCTCGGCGTAATGGTTGCCAGCGCCCAGAGTTCCCAGCTGGGGCAGACCGCGCTTCTTGGCTCGCATGCTCACCTTGGCGGGATCGGCGTTAAGCATCCGTCCGTACTCCTCGCAATGCTCCTTGTCCTCCGCCCAGACGTAGCCCTCCCGCAGCGACCAGTCCATGCCCATCTCGAGGGCCTCCTCCAGATCGCGGGCGTTCATCGGAATGATGCCCTTAGATCCCACGCCCACGGGTATATGATCGAACAGGGACTGGGCCAGTTGCTCCTTCACCGGCTGCACATCTTTCTCGTACAGATTGGTGCGCAGCAGACGGACGCCGCAGTTAATGTCGAAGCCAACGCCCCCGGGACTCACCACGGACAACGGGTCGTCCATGTCGAAGGCAGCCATGTTTCCGATGGCAAATCCATAACCGGAGTGGATGTCGGGCAGCCCAATAGAACGGCCCACGATTCCAGGCAGCGCTGCCACATTAGCGATCTGCTTCACTCCCGGCAGGAAGCCTCCAACGGCTCCCGGACGACAGGAGTTCTTCAGCTCCTCCAGCATGAGACGCTCCAGGCGGCTGTTCACATAGAAGCATCCCTCCACGTTCATGTTCGGCTGGAAGCCTTTCTTGATGCGCCAGCAGTGATCGCTCACCTTTTCCAGGTACTTGAGCTCATCGTTGTACGAGCGCACGACCATCCTGAGGACTTCAGTTGACTTTTCTTGCTTCTTTGTCACGAAATGCTATTTATTTGCTCGCTATTTCATCAGTTTTTGCATTTGACCATATGTTTTTTTACATTTTACTTGGCAATTAGAGATGGTGCCGGGCCGGCAACTTCGATAGCTTATCGAACTATTGCGATAGTAACGTTTGCAATCGGTTTGATAACTCCCATCCCTATTTGGCTCGCAAAAAAGAGTAAATATAAATAATAAACATGTTTCGGAGTTCATCAAATTTCTCCAGGAGCAGTCCCCAACCCAGGCATTACATAGGTGAGGCTCAGCCGGGCACCACTGAAAATATCAGAATCGATTTGCTTACACATAAAAAAAGACGAGCAAGAGTGAATAGAGCCCGCTTCATCCTTGGCAAGATAGCCAAGAACGAAGCTGAGGGCATAGCCGATCCTCGGGATGCTGAAGACAAGGCCAAATTCCTTGCGGAGATCGCGGAATATGAGGCGTATAAGGCGAACCCGAAAGCGTTCAAGCCCCCCCAGCCAAAAAGAAATCGGTCTCACGATGTAAACGAAAGCGCACCTAAGAGGACAAAGGACTCTCATGGTGAGCCGAGAGCAACAACCTACGTCAATCGGGCAAAGAAGTTCAGCGAGGTGGCCAGAGACAGTCTGGCCATGGCTCTGGTGGATGAACTTAACGACGACGGTCGTCTGCTTTCGGAAAAGTGGGAGGACATCGAGTCCAAGTTGACCGACATGGTCACCGACAGGTTGGTTAACGCGCCGAACAGCCCCATTCCGTCCTTCGACTCGTCAGATGTGGTCGGTGGGCATCGGGTAATCAGATGCGACGATGGGTTTTCAAGGAGCTTCCTTGAAAAGTGTGTGGCTAGGATCAGCCACAATTGGTCTGGCCTTAAAATAAGGTTAGTCCACGCCAGTGAGATTCCGAGGAGACCCAGAGCGCGCATCTGGTTGCCAAACGGGCAAAGTGATCACAAGAGAGTGATCACATGTCTGCGAGCTCAGAACCCGGATGTCTATACAGAGGACTGGGCCATACTGAAGGCGGAGAAGGAGATGAAGTCGAGCCAGCCGTTCCTCCTCCTGATAAACAAACGCTGCCTGCCGCAGCTAAAAGCTCTTGATTACAAGGTTCGGTACGGCATAAGGAAGGCCAAGATCAAGATCTTCCTAGCCGAGCCGGACGAGATTTTGGAAGAAGTCGATGACGACGACTTCGACGACCAGTTCCCCGACACAACTACTGAAGGCGATTTTTGTACAAAAGGAGAAGAAGGGATGTGGATTAAAGAGGAGCCCGACTCTAATTGGAGTCACTAGAAAGAATGACATCACTTATCTACCTATCATTTTACATAGTTTTAGCTACTAAGTTCATTCAATGCTTTGCAAAAGTTACAAGTAAAACAAAAAACATATAAAGTTGTATATATTGTTAAAGTTCATTAATTTCAAAATATAATCTACTTATTTGTCAAGGATTCTTAAAATACTCATGATAGTATTTATAATAGTTTTGTAGGTAACCAGGAGGTCCATATATTTTGAATTCGCTGTTAATTAGATCACTTATGAGGAAGCTCAGGTTCGGGCACTGCTGGGCGAGATCCTCTGGGGAGAACGGCAACGGGCCAAGGATTGTGATGTGGATGAGTCTCAGGGATGGCACACTGTTGAGTATTCTAGGCTGCAGATAAGAGTCTCCAGTCTGATTATTAACATGCAGCAGAGCGAGGGCTTTCAACTTATCGGCCGATTCCAAGAGCTGTGCTATCTGGTAGTCCCGCACATCGCAGTGACGCATGTCCAAAAAGAACAGCGAAGGAGCCACACTTTGAACGGTGGCCAATATATCGGGTGACCATTTGGCATGGTCCAGTTTCAGAGCGCGCAAACGTCGGCTCTCGGAGGCACCTTGGCACAGCGGCTTTAAATATCGCAGAGTGTCTTGGTCCTTGGTTGAGTAGCCGACATTGATGTGAAGGCTGTGCAGGTGGCGACCCAAGGCTATCATCAGATCTTCGTGAAAATATGGAGGCAGTCTCATGCTGAACTCTAGCTCTTTAAACCGATGGAGTTGTCTTTCAATGGCCTCATCGAAGCGATTGTGAATTTTTCTGTATAAAGGCAGCAGTTCATCCAGTTTAAAGTTGAGAAATATGAGATCCAGGCAGTCATCATGCAGTTGTAGCAAGTCCATTTTTAACTAAAATATAAGACAGATTAATAATTTATTTTAAAGTAATATTTTGCTTACTTTTAAACAGACCCAACCTTTTAGATCGAGCAACGTTTTAAATTTCTTGTGCATACGTTTGATTTATTTTCGTTTGGCCATTTAGATAATGAAATCGGTCTGATAATATAAACTGCAGTTCATATAGAATATTTAGCATTTATTCTTTCTTTTTATACTTATATTAAGCGTAAGATTTAAACGAAAGTCCACATGATTTATTTTGTAAAGTTAGCATCTTGGTATGTAGATTTTGTTTGTACTTCCAATGTTTTAAGAAAGTCAAATATATCAGCTTTTCATTATAACTTTATTTTTATTTAGTAATTCAATAACATTTCTTAATATTACAAATTCATTTTTATATTAAGGGATTAAATAGGGATTCCTCTTGCTATTGACGAAACCAAAACCTTTTCTTATTCTAGCCCTAAATAATTTAATCCCTGATTTTAAACTTGGCAAGTAGTATACATTTCTTAAGATTTCTTCTTATATTTCATCTTATTTCTTAATATTTCAAAATTAAAGCGGCGTCAGCTCAGCCAGTGTCTCAACTATGGAGCTGTCTCGGAAACGTCCGATCCTCAAGGCATAAGAAATGGCGTGGGCCACGTAGCTCTGTTCGTGCACTCCGTGGAACAGGTAGGACATGGCACCTTCGGCATGGATTGTCACATCCGATCCGCCATGTAGGTTTTCATCCGTATTGATGGCGGCCTGCTGGGTATACTCCCAGTCGTGGATATCGCTTTCTGCAGGATTCTTTCGCTTTTGAGTGCTAGGATCCACTTGGAATCCTTCGTAGCTGGTGCCATAGGTGAGTGTGGTATAGGATGTCTGTTCAGTCTTTGATGTTCCCGCCAGTCCCAATATGCTGGAGCCCCGATCCGGGTGCCCATTGATGGTCAGGCTGTGTGAATGATCGGCGGTCACGATGACCAGTGTTTCGTCCAAGCGGTCCGTTGACTTCAGGAACGAAAGGGTGGACTCCACCGCTGTACTGAGTTCGAGAACTTCGTGAAGGGCCTTGCGAGCCTTTCCCCGATGATGGGCCTGATCGATTAAGCCGGCTTCGACGACAAGCAGAAATCCCTTGTCACTGTTTCCCAGCACCTCGAGAGCCTTGAGGGTCATATTCGAAAGTGACGGCATTCCGGACTCACCTCGATCACGCTCGTGATCGTACATAAGATGTCCGTTGGCAAAGATGCCCAGAAGGTAGTCGACCTCCTCACCTTTGAGATTCCATAGCTCCCGATTGTTTTGGATGACGGCATGTGCCTCTCCCGCCTCTTCCTTCTTCCGTCTCCAGTCCTTGATAAGATCTCGGCCATCTGCTGACTTGCTCGCCCAAGTGTCCAAGGGATCGGCCTCCGAGTGGCTGACATTCGACACAAGCATTTGACGGCCCCCGCCCATGATCACATTGATGTTCTGACCCGTGGGCAGTTCGACTAGCTGACGGGCAATGTCTATGCAACCCTGATCCCGGGCCTCTGGCGTCATTCCTGTCTCACATTCCCAGCGACGATCCGGCACATGGGCATAGAGAGCGGCGGGAGTGGCATGCGTTACCCTGGTGGTTGTCACGAAGCCCGTTCGCATTCCGTCCATCTGAGCCCATCGCAGGATCGTCTGCACGTGGTGGTCCTGCTGCAAGGAGGCGGTGCAGTTGCCCAGAGGCACACTGGAGTCCACGCCACCCGTCTCGTAGTTAACCTTCACACCGCCAAATAGAGCTGTAGCCGTCGAGAAGGAATCCGAAACTTGTTTGTCCGCGCAGTACGTCTTAAGTAGTCCCATATGGGGGAAGTGCTCCCAGCTGAGCAAACCCTCCTCCTTGAATCCATAGATTCGGGCTGCAGTCACCGTATTAGGACCCATTCCGTCGCCAACAAAAAGGACAACATTTTTGGCCCGGCGCCGATTAAAGTCCCTAGAAACTGCTTTCTTAAGCTCCTTGATTCCTAGGTCGTACCACTCATGCTGCTCCTTGGGTAACTCCACCGGCCAATAGGTCACCGTGTCCATGTCGCCCACATCTTCAGCCATTTCATAGTGCACCACAAAGCCAATACACATGGCTGTTATCAAGAGGCAAGAAAATACGAGCGACATGATGAAGAATCTGGACCTAAACCATTTTGATGGGGGCTCCGCATTGCTGCCGTCGAATTTGGTTTCTTCGGTTCCGCTGGAGCTTCCGGTTTCCACATTATTCCTGGCACTGAGGTCCACTTCATTTAGTTGCACTTCGGTCATTTCCACATCGCTCAGTTTCCGGATCTTTCTGTTTTTGATCGGTGTTTCAGTCATGTCTCCTTCTCACGTCTAGATCGGCTGCCTAATCTTTATACAGACTGAAAATGCGAGATATATTGCAGATTGTTAACTAATCATTGTTTACCACAGATAAAACAGCAATTTATAGACAGATAAACGAAACTGGCAATGAAATTCTCAGTATTTTCAGTGGGTTTTAAATTATAAGACTGAGGCAGCAGTTACGAATTTTGTAAGGGGAACATTTAATTACAGTCCATCTTCCATACCTTAAACTTAGCACTTGCATTATATATATTAATTAATTGTTTAATTTTATGGAGACAAGTTAATGATATTTTTAATATTTGGTAACGGGAAATAAAATAAAAATTATATTTACAAAAGTGAGGTTCTTATTTAAATCGTTGTAGGAAAAATCCAAAAAAAGTTTTTAATTATTTGAAAAAAGGCAGTGGCCCAGTTTTTAATAAAATGGCATTTAAATAAATTTATGAAAAGTACATATGGGAAAATATCTATATAAGAGAAAATGTATAGTAAATATATAACACAAGATTAACCCAGAAGTTCTAATAATTTTTCTTTTCTTTATATTTAAACAAAAAAATTTATTATTTATGCACTTTCCAAAGTTGACTTTTCTTATTTGCTTTATTCGCTTTTTGGAAAATTTTAAAAGGATTTATATAGCCACTGTCTACTGTAGTTGTGAACTAGTGAATCTGTGGTTCCCCAACCAGTGTTGCTAAGTTTTCGGTACAGGACGTAGCTAAACATATCTGTAAGACAAATCAAATAAAAATAGACAGAAAATATGTATGGTAAAATCTTAAAATAAAACAATAATAAGGTGAATTACAAAAATATAATTTAGAAGTTCATCAAGGATTTATCTTAATTTTGTTTTGAAATTAATATTTAATTGTGGAAAAATAGCTAAGCTTGCTTCACTGTCCCCCATCCGATAGCTTCCACCATTCCGGCTATCGATAACCAGTCAGCTGTTCGCTCTCTCGCGCTTGCTCTCCGCTCTCCAACAACTCTCAAACAAATAATGCCTAAAATAACGAATAACCCTTAAATTAACACACCTTTTTGTGGCCACTAGGCTTCAAAATGTTTTCAAAACTGCACAAGGCTGGAAATATGCAATTCTAATGCAAACTGGCCCCAACAACAGCTGGAGAAACATCGATGTATCGATGTCACATCGACCTTACTTCCAGCTCTAGATTGGGGGGTATTGTTTATGGCCGCTCCACCGCCGCTCCAAAACCGAAGTGATTCATATAAAACTCGTCTCCGAATCGCGGCGAAGAGCGCGATTACTGGCCAACGGCTCGAATTAGTCTCGATCACACAAGCGAACGTCCAACTCCGCGAATCCGTACGCGAGCCACGAGTGAAAAGTGTTTGCGTGGACCACGGTTTTCTTTCCCGTCTTCAATCAAAATCAATTAGCTGCGCGTGTGCCTGGGCCGAAAACTGAACTGAACCAGAACTAGCCCACTACCGTGAGCATTCCAATTTGAGAGCAGCCGAAGCACACGCACACATCGGCCCGCCGAGGGAAAAGCAACGCCATGGACGACTTGGGTAAGTCCGCTTTTTTTCGGAGGAAAACTTCCTCAAAACATTCCGCAGCCACCGTACACACACAGAGACACGGCGAACTTAAGCTCCAACTTCAAGGTCGGTCGTTAATTGGAGTTAATTAGCATGCTGCGAAGGTGTGTAGAGTTGGCCGCCAGGTGGCGACACCTCTGGGCCGGAAATCTCTCGGATGAATAATATTCGGTACAGTGAAACGCGAGTAGAAGCAACTATGGCGCTGAGCTTCTACACAAAAATACTTAATACTAAAACAATTAAAATGGTTTTTATATAGCAGAAATAAGAATGCGTAAAAGAAAATTGCTAATTTAAATATAAATATAGAAATATTAGTAGAATGGTTATGTACTTTATATTCTGTATATTTGTTTTCTAAAAATAATACTGTTTAATAATTCCCCTAATTTCCCAATTCTTATCTCAGACGAAGGAACATTAATCATTATATAAAATAGTATTTACGTGCCGCTTTATTCTTGATGATGCATACCAAGTGACATCTTATCGCTACCCGTAAATACTACTAAATTGTGTATATTTGTATGTTAATTGGGAGGTGGCCCCTTCCGCACCTCATCTCACACACCATTTAATACGATTTGCATTCCTTGCACTTTATGATTTATCCGCATTCCTGGAAACCGAATGTATAACTTCGAGGCCACCACTTCCCGCATGTGAGATCATTCACTATTGCGGCATGAGGGCGTGGCTTCGGTTAGCTGCCAAGCTCACCGAACCCTTGGACGTTCAGTGAATGATCTCGGAGAGCCATCGAGCCGGCTTTATTTGCTTTCTTTTGCTGCCACACAGCACACTTTTAGTCATCATCAGCGAAATAAAAGTGTATCTGCCATCTCTTGGCTTCGTTCTCTTTATGACACAATTCTTTGCTGTTTACAGTCCCGTGGAGTGTCTTCTGATAAAGCCACAAATGCAGCCAACTATCTCCATACATACGTATGCTTGTTTGTATATAAGTGGATTTGGGTAATCTTGTTTTTTTTTTCTGGTCAGACATTCTTGAGAAATGAGTAAAGGCCAGGTCGGTCACAAACACCCTCGACAAATTCCAGCTGACCGGCACTCCACCTCAGCACAGTGGTCTGAGACCTATTTGAGAACTGATTCTATTAGATTACTTCCCTTCCTATCTTGTATTCATAAAATGCCAACGACAAATAAACTCTACATTAATGACAGGTGTAGTTTAGGTAGAAGCTTTCTAAAGATTTCGTTCCTATATGTTCAGATTTCTTGTCTACTTGTTAAGGTTGCATGAAAAAGCATATAAAGAAAATATTAAGAAAATTTAGTTAAAAAAGCTAACATAAACAGGAAGTTCAAATCCCTGTCGTACTTTTCGAGAAGAACATACCATGTCTTTTTGTTTGCAGCATAATTCAGAGCGTGGTCCAAATAAGTATATACTCTCTGATATTTATTTATATTTTTTTTGTTTTTAATTTAATAAATTATTTAAACGCTTATTGTGTATAGATTAATATAGAGCAGTGCGCTCTTAAAAAAAACCCAACAAACCAAAAAACCTCATTTCCATTGTCTGCATCTCGATTTTCTTGTCTCAGCTTCAAGCTAAGGAAATTCGACTCTTAACAAGATCGTTTATACAGGAAGTTGGGGCTTCAGCTCCATCTTGATCTCCTGCTTCAATTGCATCAATTTTGCGGCTATTAGCGAGTGCGCGCCCACTTCATCGGTGGCTGCCCACTCGACACGCAACCACTTTTGTTCGTGTTGCGTGTGCGCACTGTAACAGCGGTTGACTCGGCAGTGTTCCCCCGATGAAAGGAAATGTGAAGATCTGCCGAGATCGGTTGAAGGTACTGCTTCAACTGAAGACTGCGATCAGAAATACGCACAGTGGGCCATTACGATTTCTATAGTTTTAGTTTAAATAAACAAATCTCTTAGGGATCGCAAAGAATGTTTAACTCTTTATCAATTTTGAATATGATATAAAAATTAATCATCCATCAATCTAGACATCTAGAACCTAACCTTGTTTTTTAGTTTTAGAGCCATAAACTAATTTAAGCAGATAGATATACTTAGGTAAAACAGATAAAAGAGATATTTATGGAAAATTAATTAATATTATAAATGATTCTTGTATCTAATCTATATTTTAGGGACTTAATTTGGAACTGTAGTTTAAAAACTTACTTCATTAAAGCCATTTAAAGTTAAAGGTAAACTTATTACTTTTTTTAAGACTCACGCTAATTATATTATCTCTTCGAGGCGTCGTTATCGGCCAGATTTAAGCACACTGCTCTCACTCAAACAAAAACAAAACAGAGAAAACGGGCGAAAATATTCCTCGACAGTTTCCTTTTCCCACTTGCGGTCGAGATGCTTCAGTCAGCCGCAGAGAAATGCGAAATGAAAAGCCACTCCACAAGCAAGACAAAAAGCTACTTTTGTTGCGATTATTTTGCTCTCTATTTGTCTTGCAATCTCTTTGCTCTCTTAGCACTCTGAAAACAAAGCCCAGCCAAAATGAATACAAAAAATAACAGAAATATAAGGATTATAAATAAGGCTGTTAAAATTATTAAGTAAAAAATATTGTCATACATTAAATCCAAATAAATGTAGAACAAGTAAAGGTAACAGCTTCCAGAAAATATTTTTTTTCTAAGTTGTAGTTTTTTCTTTTAATATAGGGTTATGTATGATTTCACTAAGAAGATATTGTTTTCACAAATAGGAATCTCTTTTACAAGTTTAACTTAAATTTGGCTAAAAAAGGTATTATAAACATTGACATTTTAGCACATCATTAATAAAGTTTCTTTAATTTGTTTTTAAGCTTTTATTTTATGAGAATAATCTATGTTTAAATAAATATATCAATTTAATCAAGTTAAATTAATCTCTTTTATCAATTTAAAGAGAGAATTTTTAAAATCTATCAAACATTTTGTTAAGTGCACTTTGTTTACCTACTCTCTCAAACATTGGAGCTCTCAAGCTTTCCCTCTCTGCGCTCTTGGGGCGCGAGATCCAGAGAGCCGGAGAGCGAGCGTTGTCTTCTAATGGAGCCCAAGCACTGGGTCCCCAATTGGATTTCAGTCGATTGGGTCTGTTTCTGTTTCGGAGACGCGGACGCAACGCGCGCATTTCTCAGTCTCTCCGATTTCCGAGTCTCGGGTCTCTGTGCTCCGTTCTCCTGCTAAAACAATAACAAAATATGTGACAAGGCAACAAACAGACTGTCAAAGTGCAGGCAAAAGTGTGGAGATAACTCGCAGGAAAAAATAAAAAACAAAAATAGGTGCGAAATCGAGGCGGGAAAAGCTGATGAAAAATCTGTGGAACTGTGCTGGTGACAATACATACTTGTGCAGGTTGAAGCGTGGGAAACTGCTTACTTCGCGCGCAGGAAAACTCACCTCAAAAAAGTTGACAAACAGCTGAAAGATAGCAAGGAGCTCAGAAGCCCAGATAAAAACGATAAAAGTGGAATGCCAGTGGCTGCTAAGTAAACCCCCATTCATAGTGGAATTTTGTCAAGATTAATGGATCCGTGTCACTCGCCTTAAGATTCTGCTAATTCTTGGCAAATCTCCGCGCCAAGATGTTTGAAAAACATTTCGATTTCATTAGCATTTCCCACTAATTATGGAACTAATTATCAACGGACGAGACATTCAAATAGATGAGGTATTTGCCCCGATCTGGCGGAGCAAAGAAATTCGGTTAGCCCCATTCATTTTCGAGCGGATTAAAGTCGTGGGCGGCTGTGATGGAAATGTTGTTTTGGTCTCTGTTCGTTTTTCCGTTTTCTGGAGGGGAAATGCTCGCAATAGAATAACAATAACAATAACAACATGGTACAAAAGCAATTAAATTGTGCCCACTTAATCTATTAAAATTATGACATTTTTCACATATTTCAAGCACTCGAAACCAAGTGCATTCGCAGAGAGGGGAACTTCCGTTCTCTACTCGTAAAAGTATCTCGGGTTACGACAGCAAATGGAAATGCTGGAAAATGATGTAAACTCGCCGGACAAAGTGCTCACAAATAAATATTTTTCTGTATGAGAAGCGCTTTCGTTTTCGGTTTTTATTTTCTATTTTTCGAATATCTTTGTATCTTTCTGATACGCTTGGTTTGCGGCCAAACAGCTCCTCTCTTTGTGTCTCTCCCGAAGCGATCTGCAACCACAAATTATATAGCAATCACTGATCTCCAGAAGATTGGCGGTTTCTTCCACCGCAAACTCGAAGCTTATTTTAGTCTCAGCTACTTAGCACCTTCTGGCTTGGCATTGCAATGAGTTCATCGCTAGTTTCTATTGTTCAGCAAGTTCCCCTAGACTTATAAAGAGCATATTCTCTTTCCATGTTCGATTCTTATCGCCAGCCAAGTCATATAATTTCAATTAGTGTTTGTTGTTTCTATTGGCTCTCCTGATCGGGGCTTTTGAAAGATTTCGAAATGTATAATTGCTGCTGACAGAGACTTGTTGCGTAATAAAAAGCCAGAATTTGATGATGCACAAAGGAACAAGTTTAAAAAGTAAACAATGGAATATTATTTGGATTCTTGGTTTTTTGGCATTTTATTTTGTGTGTTTTTATGAGTATATAACATATGTTTTAAAATACTCTATACATCCTCAATCATTTAGGCATATCTTCCACACAAATTTCTCATAAAAAAAGCCAAAAGATACTTTTCTAAAAGTGAGTCTCTTCCAGAACTAAATCAATATAGCCCAATCAATATAGTCTTCCATTTCCAATCATTGACCAATACCCTAATCAGTTCAACCCTAATTTGATCATCTTGTAGGCACTTCCCTAGAGACACATTATCTTATCTTAAGACTCCAAACAAAATTTAGTGCGCTTGAAAGCCTTAGCAGCAAAGTGTGAGAGATACAGTTTTACAGCGGCGTAAATTGGCCAAGTTTATTGACGGACCTCTCACAGGAGGGACATTGGATTAACCGCCTACATTTTCGTCGGCCTTTCTTTTGGCCACGCATCGCATTTTCACCTTTGCGCCTTCAGCAAGGTCAACACTCGCATTCACACACATTTTATCTACTTACTAATAAAATATTTATATTGAGATCGCGGCGATCGGCCGACGCTCGATAGGTTGGAATTTCCTCTGGCCGGCGCTGCGAAAGAAACGGATCCGTGCCTTGGACTTTTAAATATAGAAGGAAGGCCCGCCGAAAAAAAAAAACAATTGCCCACAATTTTCGGCCCGACGTCATCCTATACACCGACTGAGTAATGCCTCAGGTGTGGAGGGAAACTGATTTGCTATGCACAGACCTGGAACGAAAGCAAGTTTTCTTCTTTTTTAGCCTTTCTTTTGGCAACGTCTTGCGGAAATCTCTCGTCGTAATTTCAATTAATTTCCCCATTTTCCCTAGTTCAGCCCTCTCTCCCTTCATTAGACGACCGAAACGTCGCCTTTGATTTGCTAAAAGTGCTGTTTTTCTTCTTTTTTTTCGCCGGTCCGATATTTTTAGTTGGCGATCATGGTGTTGACGTAATTTGGCAACCTTGATTCCCCTTCCCTCCCACCGGCTTCAGTATTTTTGGCTTGGCTTGCTTTGTTTTTAGTTTGTGAATTTATGTTTATTATTTTTTACCTTTTTTCAATGTGTCGTTATGTGTTTAAAACAAATGTGAAATGTGGCCTGCATGTTCATTTTGGTATTTTTATGATTCCATAAATCTGTCTTCCCAGATCGTTTGGATCAACTTGATCTGGTCTACTATATCTGCAGGCCATCGTAAATTTTGTTAGTTTCATAGATCATCCATTGAAATTCACCTACACATTTTGGATTAGGAGGGAGTCAGCGGAGTGAATGTTTCTCGGGCATCTCTGTTTTGGTTTTCTCTTTCGGTGGCCTCCGAGCTAATTTATCGATCGTGTTGCTGCCTTTTTGATCTTTAGATCACATAGATTATAAAGACTTCTTGTCGAGCTTCTTTATAGAGATCTACCTTGGATGCAGCCAAGATCTAACAATCAAAGCCAACAAGATTCCATTTGATTAGTGATTTGTCGGTGATTTATTGTCCGTGTCATGTTTAGGATAGTAATACTTATGATTGTTAAACGTAATTTTCGAGCTTCTGGTGTTATGAAGTGGCTACATGTAAAGCCTCCTCCCTCTGTTTCACATACCATCAGCGATCATAAGCAAATCCCCATCATCCAATTCCGTATTTTATCAGTCCCAGTCAATTAATAGAATATTTCGAATGCACAAAGCACTCCCTGGGCAACAATTTTCTACATTAAATCACTTGGACTTCCACTGGGGGCAGGAAACTAGTTTTTTTTTTTTTTTTTGTATTATTTTCTTTCTGGGTACTGGGGCAAAGCTCTGATAGACAAGCAAAGACAACGACGACATCGACAACGACAACTACAACGACTCCTCTGACAGGCTAACTCAACGCAAACAAAAACGAACAAATCCGTCGTCGAGCCCCGAAATGCCAAAAATAAAAATGCGCTTATAAATAATTCAAATGAAACTGCTTTTTGTCAATCGCAGCAAAATAACAAAAACCAAAATCTGAAGACTTACAAAATATATATTAAAATGTCACTAAACAGTTCCTAGATTAATCATTAGTATTTTAAATAAAATCCGTGAGCATTGAAAGTGAATCTCGACCGGCATCATGGATAGAACAATGTACGGCAAAATTGATCCGGGTGCGCGTCAACCTTATCGCACGGCCCGCACTAAAGGCATCCTACCAGGCTGTAAGTATTCGCATTGAAGATGTTACCAACAGAACGCAAATTATACGCAAAAGTTAATAATTTGAATAATTAATTGAAGTGAATGCACGCGAGGCTTTCATTTTATTTTCGACTGACAATAAAGTATATAGTACATATTTTTTTAGATGTTGAAATATAGTTACATACCCGGTAAGCAAAGCTCTGTAGCTTAAAAATGCAAGCTTGTTCTGCTTGTTCTAGGTCGTTTACGATATATATTAAAATTTATTGAAGGTCTTTATTTCCATACAAGAATAGAAATAGTTTCCTGTTTGGGAGCTTCGCAAACATATTTAAATAGGCTGTTACCATCGTTACTGCAAGGACGATCGTTGAGCTGAATGTCCGTTGAATCCTTGTAGATGTAACCCAAATGTATGCAATGTTCTTTTCCTCCAGCATTATCTGGTTGCCTTGGAGCCCATTTTTTGATATCTATCGGCTGAGCATTGGAAAACCAATTGTGTTTTCCAGTTTTGCCTAGGTCGTTGCCGGAGGTCCAGTGCTCTGTGCGTTCTCCCTTGCCTTTCAAATACCCAGAAATGGCGTCAAACTCTTCGGCGGTCTCAAAAGTCACCAGTTCGGCTCCCAATTTCCGGCAATTCTCATATCCAATGTACCAATTCACTCTCTCCGCTCCAAAATAATAGTAACCATCATTGATCTTGACAAAAGGAGTCGAATCAATGGCCAATTTTAATGGATTTCCTTGAAATATATGAATTTAGAATAGGGTTTCATTCCTGGTTTTGTCTTTCAAGTACAATATGAAGTACAATATGAATAGTTAAACGGAATATGTAATTGTAATTACTTTGGATTTATCCTAAATAAAAATTCCCTGCAAATACTTACCAGGACTCACAACGACCGAGTGTTTCTCACTTGTCCATCCAAGGCTCAAATGAACCAGGAGGAAAATTAGTTTAACTGCCACCTTCTGCATTGTGTTGCAAACTGATGCGTTTGAAAAGTACTGTCAGCTTATTTATACTCTCTGTATTATCTGGCTGCTAATTACTTGCTGTAGGAGTAAATTGACTGTGTGGACTGTTCTTATGATAAGAAAAGAAGACTTGATAAAATGTGATTAAACTTTCTTCCAGGTATTTGGAATTGCGGCGGGTGTAATTGACTAAACCAACATTTAATTAGTAACCGTATTTACTATCTCATCCAGGATAGTGTATTTATTTTTAAATATAGATTAGGTAAATATTTGCAATTTACTTCCACACCACAATTGATAGGGTTTCTAGTTTAGGTGCCTCACATATATACTTGAACAAACTGTTGTTGTCCTGGGCGCAAGGCCGATCGTTCAGCTCGAATTTCTTGGAATTTTGATATATGTAGCCCATGTGGATGCAGTGCTCCCTCTGGCCAGCATTATCAGGCTGATTGACTGCCCACCTAAGAGTGCTGATGATTTGGCCACTGGTGAACCACTTGTGGGTGCCCGTCTTTCCCAGATCGTTACCCGAAGTCCAATAGTTCTCACGGGAATCGTTGGCCATCAAGTAACTGGCAACGAAATCGAACTCCGCGTCTGTCTCGAAAGTAACTAGTTCGGAATCCAGCACCCGGCACTTCTCATAGGCCTCATACCAGTTCAGAGACTCCCTTCCAAAAAAATAGTATCCATCGTTGATTTTGATAAAGGGTTCTGACTTGAGGACAGCATTAATGGCATTGCCTAAAAATAAAAACCATTTTTAAAATAAATTCACATTGTATTAGGTATTTGAAGTAGATATTTACCTTCATTTATTTGAATGGTGAACTTTTCATGACCCCAACTAACTTTTGTACTGGCCAGCAATACAATAAATATAACAGCAGACTTTATCATTTCTGTGGAAACTGAACCAAACCCAAAGAGCGAGCACGCTTATATACAGCAAGTAGAAGCACTCAGTTTTCAATTAACATTGCTAATTTGTAGCTTATTCCACTTGTTTTGTATGTTTTTTTTAACGTTGAAAATGTTTAATTTGAGCTGACTGAATGTTATTGATAAGGTCGTTTTTATTTAGTATATACATAGTTAAATACAAATGTATGAATTCTTAAGAGAATATGATTAAATTGGTTTAAACTCGAAAAAGAAACTGGGAATTATATTTGTTAAAATTAACTAAAGACATTCTTATTTTGTTACAAAGATGATATTAATCTATTGAAACTCTGGTAATATTAAATATTATTGTTGGACACATTTAATATTTATTTTTGGAAACAAATTGAAATTCGTTTAGCTCAAATAATAAAGCCTACTTTTAGGCAGAAAATAACATTTTTATAATTTATTAAAAGTAGCTCTCTTTGCGGCTGTTATTTGGTTATTGAATATTCAACAAGTCTCTCCTCAGAAATAGGTATAAAGCTTAACAGCAACAAAAAGTAATGTAAACAATTGTAGTATCTCAATCGCAACGGATGACGTAATCGTTACATTATAAACTTACAAGATGCTTAGCTGTTCCTGTCTGCCTTTTCCGTTTTTATTTCACACCTTTTATTCACTCAAAAAAAAAAAAAAAATAAGAACAAGTTTATAATCTTTAGAGCTTTACTAAAATGTAATCCCTTAAAGCTACATAAATTAATAAAGTAATAATAGCATACAACATTATTTTCTTTAAAATTTAAAATTGTATTATTTAATAATATTTTTTATATTTACATTTAGAAAAAGTTAGAATTTAAAAAAAAATCTATTATAAATATTTACTTAAAGTGTAGTTGCTTAGTTGCTTTGTTTACATCTGGCCGGAGTAATGTTAATTGCACACAGACAAACACCTCGCTTGCATTAGCATCGGATTCTCCAGTTGTCAGCACTCGATTTGAATATTCCCAATTCAGTTTGCATTGCGCCGTCGAGCGGTATTCATCGTATTCAATTTAATAAGTAAATCACACAACCGGCCAAGTGACATGAAAATCGGTAAGCGGCAATCTGTCGAGTGTTGTGGCGTGGGACTCGCATTACAATCGTTGGTAGTCGCTGACCTTACTACGCGCTTCATTCATTAGATCATTAGATCATTGTTCCCATTGAGATCCGAGTATCGGCAGTGGGCGTCAGTGGTTTCCATTCGATTCGTGTTCTATTTATTGCCAGACACGACACTTTGCCATCGAATATGTATAATCTGTGTGGATAAAGTGCGTTTCGCAATGATAAGATTAGCAAATACCTCGCAAGAATAATACATGTGTGTTTTCTTTCGGAATTATGTGTATTCATGTATAAAAAAAGTTCTATAAATAAATACAGTCTTTAGTTTTTGTGATAGCATTTTCCAAAATGTTATCTCAAAATCAGCATAAATACAAATATATTTCTTTTACAAAGATTGTAATAATACTTTTCACCCTTGGATCACAAATGAATAATGTCGTTAAGGTTTTCATACTCTACATTTTTAAAATAACGCAAATTTTGATTTAGTTTCTAATTATTTTGAAACTGAGGGTTTATTTGATCAAAAATATTACCTTAAAAACTTATACTTCTACTTTAAGGGAAGCGGTTCTACGCGAATTTCTTTCTTTCCACAAAAATTATAAAAAGATTTTGATTTTGTTTTAAATCTATAATTAATATGTAGGCTTTATGATAAATTTTTAAAACTTTTCTGCCTTGTTAGCCAGACATATCATAAACTTAAAGTTTCGTCTTGTAGGTCACCTTTGGCTATATACACCTGTTTGGGTTGGCATTACGCAAGTTATTCTAATTGCCGAGGTGATCGCCTCAGGGCATCTAAAACCCGATTGAGATTGATTGCTCTGGTGGTTGATCTCATAGGTCGGCCTGGGCGGATACTACGGAAATTGGAAGCCTGAAGTTGGGCGGGATCCATGGCAACCACGGCGATAAGGTAGAACCCGTTATGCGGCTTTTCAGTTGACACAGGTCGTGGCCATCGGTTTGTTTTGACCGATAATCTCTTGTATTTGCTCAAAGATCAATTGAGTCAAAGCAACGACGCAAACCGAAAAAGATCAAAAAAATACAATACGACTAATTTCCAACAAAAGCTTTAACAATTTGCTGCCATTTGTTGCTTTTGTTGTTCTACTACTAATTTTAGTTTTCGTTTCAAAGTCAAGTGATTCATTCACCCACCGAAAAAAAACAAAAACACAAACAAAAACATAAAACAAGAAACAAAAGCAACGCACTCAAAAGTAGAGAGTGAAAAGCGTGTTGCTAAAGGCGGACGCCAGGTGGCGTCGCAGAGAATGGGACCCAAACGCCTACACAACAACAAATGGCAATAATTACCCAACACCTCCTGTTTGCTCCTCTGTTTCTGCTGAGCTCCAACTGTAAATGTTTTGTAACTGAGCGTTAGAGTTTCACTCAAGTGGCGTCGCACAGTGGCTCTTTTGCTCAAATCATTTGAGTAGAAATACTATGCAAAATCAATCACTTTTGATTATTTATTTTGAAAAGTAAACTCCAATTATTATGAATTATTTATTAACATTTATAAATACAAGTTATAAATATTATATAAAAATCTATAAAAACTTAAAATATTAGTTTTTAATAGCCTGAATACTTCCCCATGAAAGGATAGCATGAAATCCCTTTGTTGCAACGAGTGTTCAACAAAACAAGCAGCCACTGTGCGTCGTCGAGTGAGTATGCTTTGAGTGAAATTAGCGAGGGAGTGGAATCGAGCGCGCGCAGCTTCAGCGGCGTTTGTTGTCGAGCGTCTTGTTCAGTTGCTTTTAAGATTTTGCCGAGCGAAAATAATTCCTGTGCCGCTGCTGCTCGTGTGTGAGAAATTCGTGCGAATGTGTGTGTGTGTGTGAAGAATTTAATTAAGGCAACCGCAATCGATCAGCAGCATCGCAACAAAAACAGCAGCAGCAATAAACCGCAAACAAGCCGCCAAAATGAAAATCGAAAGTGCTCCCCAAAACGAGTCAAAACAGAAAGAGGCGAAGCAGCAGAGAAATATGTAACAATGTCAACAACAATTGCGAAAGGGAGAGCGTCGGCCAATAACAACAATTCGCGAGTGACTTGACCTGCTCTCCCACCCACGCTCTTCGCTCCCACTCTCTCAATCTCTCCTTCGCTGCAGTTGTCATTGCCATTTCAACAGCTGTCACGAGCTGCAACTATTCCTGCCCCTGTCCCTCTCCTCGCCTTCAACTCAAAACTGAGTCCGAGTTGCAGTTTTCCTAAGTGCAACTCCGGCATTGACAAACAGTTTGAGTTGTCCAGCTGCCAGCATTTCTGTGGTGGCTCTTAATTGATTTTAATTGCATTTTAATCAAGCCAGCCAGCTGCCTCTGCCATTGCACTCTATGAATCTAATGTGTGAAATGGCTTTTTAATGAAAAGTTCCCTTGTTAAGGTCTTGAACAACCCAAACAATTTATAGATATTTTATTAGAGAAGTATTTTTTAGATTCCGAAACCGAATCTAAATTCTCTATACTCACATGTTCTTTATAAGATTTTTTCTGAGGACCCTTTAAAATATTTGTATGACAAATATAATTTATAATCGAATCAATATTTTAATCAATTAAAATTCTCAGAATATTTGGTGTTCAAACCAGGGTCTAAAAAACAGTTTAAAACAAACCACAAGCGATTTAAAAGAAAACGTTATTGGATTTGGGATAACATTAACATTAATATTAATAACCTTTAGTAATGCTTTCATCTTTGAAGACTAATAGTCCCTTATTATCTTATTTTGAATTGATTTTGATGATTAAGACAGTTCCATATTGCATCTTTAATATTCTTTAGTAAATCGTTTCTATATAGCTTTGACATTTAATTGCTCTAAAAATGATAAACCAAGATGATTAATGGGAATTCTACCAATTTGGGATTATGAATTTAAAAATCTAGCTCTGCTTCTTTGTCGGTCTTTCCCCTGTGTAGACGTTGACCCACTGAGGCGTGACGTTCTGATAACCCTGCCCTGTCCTATTTATAGACGCTCCCCTTCATTTGCCGCGAGGAAACTCATGGGGAATGGGCGTACAGACCTCACATATGATGAATTGAACGCCTTTCTCGTCAACCACATGTTCGATCTTTCAATTTTGGACTATTTTTAAATTTATTGCGAAATAATTTGGCTGATTTTCTTGCCCAATAATGCAAAATGTTTTCGAATATAAAATCGAGCATCGCCGCCTCTGGTGCCTTCTTGATGTTTTCTTACATACTTGTTATGAATTCGCTTGCCAAAATGTATAAATCGCGTCACACCTTATTTTGCTTTATATAACTCATATACATATTATTGAGTTTAATGTTGAGTGTTTTTTTTTCTTCTCACCGTTCTATTTTCTCGTTCTCTTTTGGCATTGGCCCAGTTACAGGTGTGCCTTTTCCGCACTTCCCTTCCCGCAGAACTTATGAACTCTTGGGTGAAATGTTCAAGTTTGTTTGATTTATTTTCCGGCCTTATGGCTTAATCGCCGGCTGTCATGTCTTTCTAGTGTTTTAGCGATTGTTGTTGTTCCTATTTCATGGGCAGGTCAAATGAATGGCGTTAAGTGCGATTATATGACAGCAGAAACGGCGCGACATCCGAAAGATACTTTCGGCTAGCCTCAAAGCAAGTTGGAGCCTTAGGCTTAGTGCACAGAGAGAAATGAACCTTACTAGAAATCTAATTAAATTTTAATTTAATATTTGACACAAAATTGAAAACTGTTAGCCCAAATGGTCAGCCATCTGGAGCACGATAATCTAAAGACTATTTAAATCGAAAGCTTATTTAAAGCTTCCAAATATTTATGTATGCTAATATACATATATGCGCAAATGAACTTAAGAAAATCAGAAATTCTCAGCAGGTTGTTATGCGTCTTTTTTATTTCTTATAAAAAACCATAATTTATTTTAAATAATTCAGAATTCATCTAATAGACGTATGTTAAGTACTCTTTTAGAATTTTTTGACATTTTTCCCACTCTATTCCAAGGCGCCATTATCATATTTAAGATACATACTTCCCCATTCCCGCTTGACTTTAGCTGATTTAAATATAATGCAAACAACATTAATTTGATCAAATATTTTGTCTAAAAAAAATACTCACACACCGGCAGTTATTATGGCATCGAGTGGATGCGATATTTCATGACTTGGTGCGATTTTTGGCCCGTTCGACAAGTTCGTCCCACCTAAACTGAATCAAAAAACTGTGTGTAGACGTCCCTGTCTCTTGTATATACTTAGATTTCTATGTGTATGTTATGATCAGTCTGTGTTTGGCTAGTTTTGACTGCAGTGTGGGTGTATCTTTGGTCTGACTTTGCTTGGTCCCGGAGCTGATTGAGTTTTTAGTGCTTTAATTTGGTCAGTTGGCAACTGAACTTTCGGGTTCGTTACCTGTAACCAGCTGATGTTTGTTGCTGTTGCCGTATGCTGGATGCTGTATGCCGTATCGGTCAAATTATTTAACTAAACTACCGTTTATAGTGGTCTTTAAAAAGTCGAATTTCGCATACCACAAAGGCAATCGAGTGACAGACAAAAACGAACCATATCGATCCCATCGATTCTGGCCAAATTTAGTGCGTGAAAATGTCTTCAAAACTGATATCATCGTCGTTCCACAGTTCGCCCCTCAGCGACTGCTTCAAAGTGGGCGAGTTCGAGAGACGTTTGGGTAAGTTTGGACGCGTGACGCTATGTTCGATGGGAGCAAGTGCAGCGTGGGCGTTATAGGGTTAATGATGGAGTCTCTGCAGATCGAGTGATATGTACTATTCAAACTGTGCGGGGGATCAAGGTCAAGGGCAAGGTAGCTTTCACTGGGGATGCTGCAGCGGCAGTTATTAATGGGAAAAAGTTTTTATCATCCAAAAATGTATTAATAAGATTTTCGTTAACATTCAACCTGTCCCTAAATTATCGGAAATTTATTTATTTAATGTGACAGAAAGATAAAGAAACTAAAAGTCTCTAACTATAACCTTCAAGAACATTAAACTGTATTTTCTTCCGCCTTGGATAACAAATTATACATCCAATGTGCTGAGCTTATTATCGCCTCCGAAACAAGCTTTCAATTCTTCCCCAGTGACAATTAGCCGGGACACGAACCGAAGACTAAACCTATGAAATCATTTCCAGTATTATTGGGCGATATCTTGCGAGACAAAAGAAAACAAATAAAGTGTTATCAGAAACTTTGGCTGTGAGATATGTGCCAGCTAGCGAAGGTAAATGGCAACGGAACGGGATCTCCGTTCAGTTAACAACGGGCTATGCGTCACAATTGCAGTGACAGGTGCTACTAGCTAGGAATTTATAAGAGAGAATAACCGGAAAAACAATAGCCATGGCCAACTACGGGGATTACGACAATTTGGGTAGCTATAAAAATCTGCAATGAACTTAATAGGTTAACAAAAGTGATGTTTTAAACATAAATGCATAAATAAATGCAATATACCTTGAGTAAAGTGAATAAAAAACGATCTAATAACCAACAATGCATATATAAAATATAGAATATACAAAAATAATTAACATTAAGACAGTACATTACATCATTAACATTATTTTTGTTATCTTCTTTATAGATGCTCTCCTAGCTGATCTGCAAAACAGTGTGCCAGGTCAACCCCAGCAACCTCAGTCGCAATATGGTACTGTGCAGCCCAAGCAGACGCCACTGCATCAACAACAACAGCAGCAGTTTGTGGACAACACTCCAGGCTATGGCAGTCTCAGGGGCAAGGCCCAGCCTCAGGTGGTAAGTACTTACTACCAAAAATGTTACGAAATCAAAACCAACTAAATTAACGTAATCTTTTGCAGTTCCAAGAGCACTACAGCGTAGAAACACGCTCCCCAACGGCCACAGGCGACTTTAATGGCTCCTCTGCTGCACCCGGCTATGCCAACCAGGGATCCTTGCCACGCCAGGCGGCACCTGGGGGCTCTGGACTTTCCGAGCTGGACTCACTGCTGCAGGATCTACAAAATGCTCGCTACAATGGGGCTGAAAAGAAGGGTGAGCACAGAAAAACAAAACTAAAATATTTTAAAAGTTTAAAAAAGCTTTTAAATCCCTTATACCCTCCTCTCGTATCCCTCTTTATTATTTTTAAAAGAAATATCTAGTTGATATTAATTAAATGTGTCTTTTATTATTATCCGTAGATATCGATGTGCCGGTTAACTATAGCACTCCAGTCTCGAAATATAATACATACAACAGCTATGCCACCGTGGAGGAGCGTCCCACCATGGACAGCCTGCTTAACGAATTGGACAATGCTCACATTTATGCCGTGCCCAATGGGTAAACACTATACAATGATAATCCCCACCTGCGGACGCAAAGATTAACTGTGTGACTTTTTTATTATTTCAACAGATCTGCACACAAATCACCAACGCCCGGGCGCCATGTCACCATCACTGTATGCGAAACAAAGACGGAGAAGCTGACGGGTCCCGATGGACCAGGTATATATTTACCATTTCCCCCTTATTTCCCTGGTTCAATTTTAACCGATGTGCTCTTCTCTTTGCGTTTGCAGTTGGAACGGTGGAGGAGCAGATTGTGCAGCAGAAAGATTCGTATACACCCAACCATGCGTTGCCCGGTCAACAGGTTGTGCATCAGGCATACACGTCACAGGCCACCAAGGAACTCGATGACCTCATGGCTTCACTGTCTGATTTTAAGGTGAGTCATAAAAAGTTACTGAGAAAAGAGGATTGCAGCACTTAAATTGTTTACTATTATTGAATTTAAAATAGTGCTGAATATTTGTGCCTAATAAGCTTAACTAGCGTTCTTTCTTTATAAAAAAATACTGCAGAAAAGAGGATAAGGAAATTAGAATAGGAAGACTAGGAAAAGAACTAAGTATATTTTTTTTATGAATTCTTTATATACTAGGAAAAAGTATAAATTGAAACCGCTAGTTAGGAGATTCATTTATATAGAAATTCTATATCAATGCTACATTCACATAAGAATGTCTCTTGATATTGATATTAGGATTATATTTTGACTAGACAGGGTGTATTGTATTGTATTGATAAATTTATATTAAGCTAACGTACCAAAATAATCGGAAGGGCTAAAAATTAAATAATCTAACGTTTTTCGAACATATCGATATAAATCGTTTTTTTTTTCGATAGATGAATGTTAACTATATACTGTTGTTTAGGTTGATATATCATCTTAAACTTTTCCCCTCAATATGAATACCTATTTGACGATATAGATATATTTAGAACTCTTTTGTTTAATTTTAAATATTGTACATACAAATTTTAATTCAAAAACCAAACTATTCTGCGTGTTATTCTGAAATCTTTTCTCTTGTCTATTGTGAAATACAATATTTGTCAATGATTTGCTGCGAGCATCACAAATCATTTACCTTTTCCACCTGTCGGAGTGTTACGCTCACTTTGAACAGCGTCAGAACGAATTGCATGTGGCCAAAAGGCTTTGTACTTTTTCTTGGGCATCGCCTACCTTATTCTGCTCATTTTGCTATCTATGCGGATGATATTTTTAGCAGACGACACCCCAGTGTGCTCGGTTAGATTGGGCTTGTTCTTGGTAATAAAAACCATAAAATGGACAGATTTATCATCGCAAATCGTGTGACGCCAGGCAATGGTGCGAATCTAATGACACGGCCGATCCATAGGTACACCGTTCCCCATGCCCATGAGGCCCACTAAAGATCCCTTAGAGCAAAAGTCGCTGAGGATGCGAGAAAGATCTTGACTTTGACATCTTCCAACGCAATTTGAAGGTGGATGAATATCGGGTATAGTTTAATGGGCAACATAAATTGACTCTGCTAATGAAGTCTGATTATGGTGGCAAGCATTTATGTGAGCCATAGTGATTGTCACATTTCAGCGATTTATTGCACACGGCGCCAAAATATTTAAAGACACCAGATTTCCCCATCCCGCCCCTTATTTACATACATATACCCCAATATTTCTTTATTCTATCCGGATCTCATTAAGCCATCGATCAATTTTGGTGGCAATCGAGTAAACAAAATATTCATTGCACATCTCCTTTAAATGTATACATATGTACATATAAAAAAAAAACATTGTTTCCGTTGATTTGGATTAGCCTGTTGTCGGCGTTCGGCCCTGCCTCGTTTTCTCACATGTCTGACATTTGTTTTTAGAACTTTCGGACATCTTAAAGAGAACGCCTATGGGGATGATGTATCTTAGCAGATGTCTTTTGCATTTCATTCCGTATTTTTTTATGCCTTTTTTTAGCTTGCCTTTTATGAGCTCGTTTAATATACTGCAGTCCTCCGGATGCCCGGTTCTTTCATTGTATTCATAAATTTGTGCCAAGGCTGGGGGAAAGTTTCCTTTTATTGAAAATGTCCTTGGCTCAGTTTGTTAATGGAAGACATCAATCACTGGGTTGAAAAATGCATTATATTTAAATGGGAAACCAATTTAAAAGGAAGAAAAAATAAAAACACATTTAATTTAGAGCTGCTAGTAAAATAGTATAAAAATAGTAAATAGTTTAGTATATAATAGCGAAATTCAAGTTCAATTTTTGTCAACTTTTTTCAAGCCCAATGCTAAGCATTGTTTTTTTTTTATTATTAAATTGAATCTGAAATCTACATTTTACCTTAATATATATATTTAGATTTTAAATACTTTGTGCCAGATGTATTTAAATACATTTTTGCCGTCTTAGTCCAAAAGATTTATTGGCAATATTTTTAATTTGATTATACGTTTTGACGTGACGTTTAGCATCGTTTTTATTTAAGGGAACATTTTTGTTTAAGTTTTAAACTTGCTAATTTATTAAACGATTTGGATTTAACGAAAACGATTCAACTCGATATTATTGATATTTTCAAGTACTTTTGTCATCACCATATAGCTAGAAACAAAAGACCTTATCCGAAAAATGTCAAGATGTCAGCAGGGAATGCGGCAAATTGTCAGTTTGTCGCCAAGTTATTTGACTCGCATTAATTAATAATTAATTACTAAGTGAGGAATATTTTCTGCACACTGTTGGCAATCGATTTGATGGTCATCGTTGCAACAAAATTAGCTCGCAGACACTTAATGGCCAAGCAGAGAAACAGAAACAAGGGGAAGTCCCCCCGCCGAGTCTAGAATCTTTTGAGTAAATTGCAATTCAATGTCATTGACGAATGGCAGCCGTGCATATTTATACGGAGTACGAGTTCGCGAGTATATATTCGGTGGGGCCTGTTAATTATTTAATATCATTTTCAATTTTCTGCCAGCCGTCAGAACGGGTAAAGGCGTGTCCGTGACTTTTTGTTGATATGATAAATACGAAAATTAAATAGGAAATCCTCACACTCTCTCTCAGCCCCTCTCGTCGCTGTTCTTTTTGAAAGTGTATGTATGAAAAGCAAAATATAAATATATTTCAGATATAAACAATATTGCACACGGCACGTCGGATTTTCCCCGGCGCTCAGACAGTTACCCGCCCCCCTCCATTTTCCGCCCTCCTCGCCCCCTGCTTGTCAACGCTTTTTTTTCCACAACGTTCCGCTTTTGCTATAGTTTTTCATTGCAAATCATTTGCATATCTATTTTAGAAAGCGTTTTTTATTCTATTTTTCCCTCGTTTCTATAACCATAACGATCCATTTGGCATTCGTGTGCGTTTTGTGATCTCTATATTTCTGTTTGCGCTTTCATTGCCATCATGTGCTGCTGCTTAAAACCGCACTCGCACTCGCGTTTTCCCCGTTTTCATTGATCGAGATTTCCTTCGGTGCCCCGCTTCCTGTCTCCTCCCCCTTTGGGCTGTTTTTCCTCTCCTCTTGACCGCGACTGGATGGCAGCGTGTGCCGAACGCGCTCATGCGCTTTTTATGGGGAAATCCTGTTGGCCAGCCGCTCGACGTTTGGTTTTATACTCCACGCCAAGCGACGATATCAGCGGTTCCATTCTATGGTCTATTGTCTGCATTGTGTACGATTTGGCTCTTAAAATAGCCAACAAAAATATTGAATAAGAAGCTGGCCCGCCAACGCCAAAGCAATTGGTTTTTTTTTGGGAAAAGCAGGAGCGGATTTCTGATGATACGGGTTAGGTAATGGTCATTTGGTTTTGATTATAGAAAGAAACAGGAATGGTTTTTGTTTTCTATTTTATTTCTTATTTTAAGATATTAGAATGTATAATAGAGATAAATTAGAAAATATTTATAACACCAGATAAATACATATATAATACACAAAAGGACCCCGAACTTATGACTAAACTCGAGACCTCCAGCTCGTAGATCTAGAGTTTTTCCTTTGCATCACAGCTTTTCTTGAATTAAGGGAACATTGGGATAGTGCATAGTAGAAGAATAACAAATTCTTTTTTAAAATGTATCTTTGACCGAAAATGAAGCTTATCAAGTGGCTGAAGCCAACGATATCTGCAGGACGATCTAGACTTTAGAAGTCTGTTAAATAAGGAATGCGACTATGGCTTGAATTTTGGTACATAGATCGATAATTGTCAATAATAATTGACTCGGGGATTATACCCTTTTTCGGCCTGATCCTGCACCTTACAAAAAGCCTAAGCAGCGGTCGCTCAATTAGGCGTCTACTCAGTAAGGCTAAAGCCGGCAGGCGGGCGGGCATAACCCAAGCACGCCCAATGAAAACGCAAAGTTTATGAAAGAAAAATTGAATATTGAAATGGAGACTCGACAGACAAGACCCACATATACACCGAGGCGGTGGCCAGAACAGAGAATCCCCGCCGCCCACTCCTCCTTCCACTTTCCCCGCTTTTCTCCCGGCCAGTTGTTCGCTGGCTCGTTCGTTTGTATTTTTGGCAATGAACGAAAACTACGTCAACGTTGAAGAAAAATGCTTTGCATATGAGGAGAGCGTCGTGCGCAAACACATATAGTTCGGCCAGGAGAATCTGTGCGAAGTGGAAGAGGAAGAGCAGCATTATTTTTGATATTTTGATTTTGATTTTTTTTTGGTAGCGGCGGCTAAAAGCAAAAGTTTTTGTGCTAGCGCTCGCACAACTTTTGATTCAGTCGAGGCAGACACATCGACGTAGGGACCAGCACAGCAGAGCGACGCAAAGGATAATTTCCACTAATCCGCCTCCATTCTACCCCTACCATTCGCAGGTCAGCAACGGAACCAACGGAGTAGGAGTCGGAAACGGAAGCCACCCGCAGCAACACTCGTCGACGTTGCAGCACCAGACGGTCACCGACTACGCCAGACCGAACAAGGGCAGCCAGCAGGCCCATTTAACCCAGACGATCGAGGAGACGACCATCGTCGAGGACAGTCGCGAGGATCAGTTGGATTCTATGCTAGGAAACCTACAAGCAAATATGAGTCGCCAAGGAGTCAATACCGTACAGAAGGGCTGCTGCAATGCCTGCGAGAAGCCGATCGTTGGCCAGGTGATCACCGCCCTGGGCAAGACCTGGCATCCGGAGCACTTTACGTGCAATCACTGCAGCCAGGAGCTGGGCACCCGCAACTTCTTTGAACGCGACGGCTTCCCGTACTGCGAGCCGGATTATCACAATCTCTTCAGCCCGCGTTGCGCCTACTGCAACGGCGCCATTCTGGACAAGTGCGTCACCGCCCTGGACAAGACCTGGCACACGGAGCACTTCTTCTGCGCCCAGTGCGGCCAGCAGTTCGGCGAGGATGGCTTCCATGAGCGCGACGGCAAGCCATACTGCCGCAACGACTACTTTGAGATGTTTGCCCCGAAGTGCAACGGTTGCAACAGGGCCATCATGGAGAACTACATCTCTGCGCTGAACTCGCAGTGGCATCCGGACTGCTTCGTCTGCAGGGTAGGTTTATTCCACACTTTACACCTTGCTCTTTCAAAATAATATCCTTTACTTTTGCGAAAAGATATATTTATTTCAAAAGGATGTTCCACCGACACAAGCTCATAAAAGTGGTCAACATTTCTGTTGGATTTTTGCAGTTTAAATAAGTTGGTGGAACAACTTTTCAAAGCTCAGTCCTTTGCTAGGATATCTTAGCTTTACAAAACTTGAATCCCCCCAAATCATACATCAGCTGACTTTATTTTGCAACACACATGTACCCCTTTTAATCGGTCATCCCGATAACGTTTGTCATTTAGGACTGCAAGAAGGCCGTTCGGGGCAAATCCTTCTACGCCATGGAGGGCAAGCCGGTCTGTCCACAGTGCGTGGGCGTTGATGAGGAGGAATAGAAGAGGAGGAGTCCCAACCATAGCAGCAGCAGCACCAAAACTTGTTGCTGAAGTTCATCAGCAAGCAAAACGAAAATAGACCCGGTGGCAGCGGCTTCGGATACATTTTTGTATCTAGCTGCGTGCCACTTTTCTACTATCAGCGTCACGAGGAGAACCGGCAACCAGCTGCCCGCCGTCCGTCTCGTTCTATTTTCGTTGTGGGTCTAGGAGCAACACAGCAACAGCAACATCAAAAGCAACAGCAACATCGGCAGCGGCCCAGCAAACCCTTGTCTTACCTTCTCTGTTTCCGCCCGGCTGGCCCGCTCCTTGGGGCAGGTGCCGCTGGGCGGTGACTGGAGTTCTTAGTCCTTGAACCAGCCCTCTATGATGGTCTTTTGCCCCTGAGCCCCTGCCCCTTAGCCCTGGCCCCCTCTGACTTGTTGAACTATTCTATGCACCTTTTTGTAGGATTAAGTTTGTAGGTACTTTTTAAATTTAAAATCATTTATGAAAATGACCAACAATATTGTAATTTGTTTTTGTAAATAAAATTTTAATAATTACATATACAAAAGAACAAAAAAAAAATCTAAAAAAAAAAAACAACCAAAAAAACAAACAAGAAGAACACAAAAGGGGAGAAGAAACGTTGAATAGTGTTTTCATCGTTTCAAGGTGGCTGCTGTGACCCTGAGGCACCTCAGAGTCACGCAGCCACCCACTCCCACCCCCCACGCAGGGCCACCTATGTTAGTGTCAAGGTCAGTGTCAGTCCACTGGCCTTGACACATGCGTGGGCGTCGCTGTGCTTGTTCTTCTTGTTGCTCTGTGCTGTTGGTTGATAAACAAATTACAATATTGTGGATTAGATTTTCGATTAGCGAGGGTTATAATTTCCTCAGCCGAGACTATTTTCGTTGCTGACGCTCTAGTCAGCGTCTATCTATATGTTTTGTCTGTGATCGTACAAGTACTTGGGCCATATATCTGACTAGAATGTTTATTGCTTTAGATTTAGTGAAAGCCCCCGCGGTGTTAATTGAATTGATTAGTCTAAATGAATTTATAGATATTCGTCAATTTCCCTAAACTAAACTGTGGATATATGCAATATATTTGTGGCTAAAAATAGCTGGAAAATAATTCCAAAATGCAGTTGCCTTCCAAGTACTTATTAAATAATTGAAATTCCCTATTGATTGGTGAAAATATATTCGTGTCGTGGGATATTTTTAGTCCATATCGATATTGATTATTTCGGTTCGCCTGTTCTTGTTGCTGGGCTGCCCCACTTTCGAGTTTCCTTTACATATACATTAAATCAACAAAGAAAATGTTATGAATCGGGGGAAATCGTTGCACCTGTTGTTTATGGAATGATTGATTTGCGTGGGCTGGGAGGGAGGTTGAAAACTGAAAATAGTTCTCCCCCGCAGCAGATATCACGTTCGCAATGATCCTTTGCTTGGATGATACCGTCCTCCGCCCCCTCCATCCGCCCCTCTGTCTTATCCATTTTCCCCTTGGATGCTGGCCAAAAGCGTGCGCAAAATGTTATTGTCTTCGTGGGACAATTGTTGCTGTCTTGCTTCTTGCGAAATGTTTTTCCAAAAGCTCGAATAAATTAAAACAAATGCCCCTTGCCTTGTATTTATCATATTTAAATTTCGTTCGCTTGTCTTTTTTGACAATGTTGAATTTTCGTTTCCAATTAGCCAGCCATTGTGTATTGTGCCAGGGTATCTGCGCCGTCCATTCGACACTTTTGGTCGTTCTAATTGGGTTTCTCAGGCCAGGCGTAAAATCTCGCACAGCAAATATGATGTTGTCGAGGATTCTCGATCGGTTTTGCTGGTCCGGTCACGCTATATGGCAACTAATTTATAGTCGTAATTAGCCTCAGACGGAGGCTGCACAAACATTTGGCCCACAATACATCATCTAAGCACCTCTCATATATTTCCGAATCTCGTATTCATACCTCTATCTAGTGCCAAGATTTTGTAGTTTCGCTTTTATGGCGCAGTAATTATTTTAAGTAGGTTTATACTGTGGTATAAAATGATCTTTCTAAGGAGTATTTTAGCCATTGGATGAGGATTCTTGCTTTGCTGAATTTATATTTATATTCCTTAAATAGAAACCCAATTAATATATTTTCTATTTCTTTTCCAGGACTGCCGACAGCCCTTCCAGGGCGGCTCCTTCTTCGATCACGAGGGATTGCCGTACTGTGAGACGCACTACCACGCCAAGCGCGGATCGCTGTGCGCCGGTTGCTCTAAGCCAATCACTGGGCGCTGCATTACGGCCATGTTTAAGAAATTCCACCCGGAACACTTTGTCTGCGCCTTCTGCCTCAAGCAGCTGAACAAGGGAACCTTCAAGGAGCAGAAGGACAAGCCATACTGCCACGTCTGCTTCGACAAGATATTCGGTTGAAGATAATTCGCAGCTGCCAAACTTCTAGTTACGGATATAAATATTGTTTTTTATACGATTTACGAACCCTATCCCCCCCTCCAAGCAAGCACAAGCCCCAAACACCACACGTACACCTACTTACCGTGCATCTGTGCTTTTGTATAACCGAGTCAAATTAGTACTTTAATTAACGCTTATCGACAGGATACGATAATAAATGCAATCGTAATCAATTAGCGGACACTAATCCTAATCAATTATGTTGGTCACTTTGATATTGCTACTCGTTCGACAAGGAAAAGACCACAGAATGATAAATAAACATGAGAAAATAAACAAAAACACTTTATATTATGAGGATAATTGGTTTTTTATACGTGGGAAATATGATTAACGGGGCTGGTTTTTCATTAAAGTACTTGTCACCTCGCAACTTTAGAGCTTGTTAACACACATGACAAGTTTTATACATTTATTTTCGTTTTATATTCTCTTTTTAACGATCTTGTAGTATATCTTATTGTATGAAATGTTCTATATTTGTAAAGGTTATACAAATCTTACAACACTTTCGTAGCGATCGTCTTCAAGATCTATAAATACTTTGTTCATTTCTTTTTTTTGTTTAAAAATGATTGAAGTTCTTAATAGAATAATGTACTGTTTCCTTAATTTTGGTTAACTTAATCTAATATTTGGATTTGTAAATAAACCTTTTAAATAATCTGGAATGTGTTGCATACTTTTAGGCATGAACGTGATAGAAAGTTGGTTTTTGCACAAAGAACTTTTCCAATTTTATAATTAAATTAGAAACTGTACACTAATTATAAAAGCGTTTATAATATTTTTAGATTATATTTCGGCGATATTTTTCAAAAATTTTAATTAATTCTCTTCTCGCCAAATAGGCGATTTTTTTAAGAGGCAGTGTGATTCAACCAGCAGCCTCGAATTGTACCGTTTTACTTAGTCCAGCACGCTCTCTCTCCCTCTGGCTTTCCAGGTCCAGAGCCACTCTCCCCCAACTTATGTTTAAGTTATACGTACGTAGTTAGTACTAATTTACACACAATCGATGCACATCGCGCAAAGCTTCGAATGGTTATTATTTATCTTGTGTTATTGTGTATTTTATTCGGAAGAAACACCACCTGAAGATTGCTGACATTTAGTGAACACTTTTTAGTGCATTCAGTAGAGTATTGAAACCGCGTAAGGCAGAGTTTCTTTTAAGACAGTGAAAATTCGACGGAGTGGGGTGAACCTACCTGTAAACTGGACCAGTGATATTTGCAAAAGCGTAGTGGATGAAGGAAGATCCGCAAAAACCAGTGAGTTTGTCGAGAAATGGGCAAGTTGTTGTTTATAAATGCAGGTTGCTTGAAGTTTCCATAGGATCATAACATCGAATTAAAAATGGATCATAACTAAGGAAAAAAGCATTAATTTCAAGTCGGAATATTTTACTGTATTTGTTATTATTAGGTTACCAAATCAGCACCCTGAATTTTACATTTTTTAGACATCCTTGGCCAATTTTTGACAATTTAAACTATATAACGCCTTTATTTTGAAAAAAATTTGAAAAAATTTGTTTTCCTTCAAACATGGCTAGAAAGAAGCGCCTTTTGATGCTAGTGATAGTTTCCAATAAAGCTTGAGGTACCACGGCAGGGAGTGTAATGAATATAAAAAAATATATGCAATGAGTATCTAGTGAACTTCAAAGCCCTATATTTGCTATATTAGCTCTGTTAACTCGTTAGCCGTGACTCGAACCCACACGCTGGCCTCGCTCTTGGGGTTATGTATCTGTATCTTGTTTGCAGAATATTTCACCAACATCTTTGTATCTTCGCACTTGCTCTCTCTGCTCTCTCGCTCACCTTGGACGCTATACTCACCCATGCAGCTGAACAACGATGCCGGCCGGTGCCGACTGCCTTCTCGCTCCCGCAACAGCCACTTGACATTGGGGCAGCAACAGAAGAAGAGGAAGAACCGTGGTGGCCTGCATGCTCTCATCGACCGGTATCCACCAGCCGCACCCCCTCTGGCCATATAAATTCCATCCCCACGAGAGATGGGCGTGTGCGTGTGTGTGTGAATTTGGGCACGTGTGCGTACGAGGTTCGCTTCGCCCCTATATAACGCCGTAGGGTTCCGATACAGCTATGAATCAGGCGGCGTTATTCTCGCTCAGCTCCGCTCATTCATTTCCCATCCGTTGGCCGGTTCGGTTCGCAATTCCGGGTTCTCCGTTTCTCCGATTCTCTATATACTCGCTTTCGGTTCGTCTCGCGGTCGTGTGCCGGTTGTTGTTTTTGGTGCTCGTCCGATTCCGCGTGGGTGTGTATATCATAATATGTATTATATTATTGGTTTAATTGCCATTATTCTATGAGCTCAGCCGGCAAAGAGTTTTTGAATAAAAAATTGTGGAGCTCTGGATAGCGAAATTGTGTGGGGAGAAAAGAGAAAAGGGCGGGCCAAAAAGAAGCGCTACAGGTTGGTGGTGCAAACACACACACAAATACAGATACATAAACTGCGAGAGCATCTCTCACGTGCCTAACTCCGATTCTGACTTTCCGCTCTCTCCTGCCTTCCTCTGAGCCCAAAACATAGCCTTAGCTATCGCCTCTCTCCGAGGTGATGTAATATAAGCCAGGGTAAACCGAGTCCTTAGCCAAACAAAACGCCTACAGGGTGTGCCGGCTAACAGTTATAGTTAAAACTAATTATAGGAGAAGAATCCTAAGATATCAAAAATATATATCTAGATCTGAGGATGCTTAAAGATTTAATTCTATAAATTATATCTTAATATTTATTGAGTCACCTCACCCTAAAGTTCACCGGTAAGACGGTTTACTGTCCCATGATATCAGCCCCAATTGGGCTTATTGTGGCCACAATTGAGGGCCCTATGTGCGGGAGTGTTGATTGTGCGCTAATTTGTCCCGGGTGCGAGTGCGGTGTGTAAATAAAAGTGAAATTAGCCATCGCAAATTGCATTGTAATTCATTTAAAGAGAGTCCCCCGCCTGGCCATTCAGCTCCAATTGATCGAAAGGGAAGGGTATATAAATAGCCGACCGGCTATTTTCAGGTTCAAGGTTTGGGCCTGTCCCCAAACACAACACACCACAACAACAACAACAGTGGAGCCCACACCCTTATGGAGTGCCTGGCCAACAAATTGGGACAATTTCCAGCAACACGCAAAGGCGATTGGGTGGGAGTAATGGCTTTTTTGCTTATTACAGCTCACCTGGCCACAATTTTTGAGGCAGCTTATCACGTAAGCCAAGGGTTTGGCAGCCACTTGGCCAGCTGCTCAGTGCTGCTCCAACCTCTCGGTGGCCACTTATCAGTTTTTGGGTTTTTTTTTTCTGCAATTTTTATGTGTTTACTCGCCGGTTTGTTCAGATTTCTGCCGTATAGTACAATTATTTGCCTTTTCCGGCTGTTGACAGGCACGCCTCTTGCTATTCATGTTTTGTTTATTATTTATATCTAAAAGTATATCCCCCTTTTCAAATGCAAACACTTATTTTTAGAGCATTTTTAATATATATAATAAAATCTTTTCTTAATGGCTTAAAAATCCTTTAAAAATCTTAATTTGTCCCAGTATTCGCTCACATTTTCCATATAAAAAATAAACAAATTTAATGGTATGACTATCACCGCCGAGGGTAAGCAAATATCGTTTCGAGTGGAGCACAGTTCCCTCGTGATTACGGGAATGTACTGATTGTGGGCACTCTTGGGTGCGAGTACATATCTGAGATTGCGAATCGAGTTGCTAATTAGCTGAAGCAGTTAACGTTCTGAGAAATCCATGCAAAAAATAAATAAAAACAGTTTATGGGTGCTTACTCGACCGAAATATTCCCGAACCTAGACAATACGAACTTATCGCTGTGACTGTTTTGCGCGTTGGTATAATTAATGCTAATTGTTATAATTGGCCGATAATTGTCACCGAATCGGCCATTCGCTGTTGGCCTTATCTGCGAATCATGTTTTGTCGCAAGGGGTTTCATAACACGTTTCTTTGCTGTTTCTTTATCAAAGATAATTATCATATTATTTTAGACTTTAGATATAGGCTCCATAGAGAAGATCGTAGCAAATTGACGTAGCTAAAATATCTTTTATAAAAGCGATTGGGTTGTATTAGTAAACTAATCTATTGTGGTGGAACTGACAGGCTGGATAAACATAAAACTGCTGATGTTAGTTTCTTTAAAGAAAGCGTAGATATAGTCTCTTAGCAACTGAATCATATCCACAGCATTCCTTAGACTTCTTAAAGTAACAAAACTGAAGAGCCCAAAAACTAGATAGTATAGAATCGATCACAGAAAAGATTGCTGAAAATTGGCACTGAAATGAAACTGAAAGTTAAATTATTTAGAGATTATCTTCATCGATCATTATACCGCTTTGATGTTGATGTTGTTTTCAGAATGAGAAATAACCAAACACTATTTTTCTGACAAAACATCGCATGATCGATCCGTGCTCGGCACTTCTATATATATTTTCAAGATAGGCTTGCCTTGCAGGGTGGATGCGTAATCGAATTCCTAAGATATTGAGGGCTCAATAAATTCATGCATTCCACGCAAACTTGATAATCTTCGATATATTTAGACATGCATGAGTCGCATTTACGACTCCACTTCAACGAGGGGATTTCAGAGCCCAGACGAGTGCCAGACACTTACTGGGGGCGTGCATAACCGCAAAACTTGGCTATTTCTTAGAATGCAACGGCTAAGTTAACGGTTGCTTATATCTTGCAGATTTCTAAATACATTTAATTAACGATTTTGAGTAACAAGTCAAATTTTCACAACTGAGAACGCAGAAGAACCAAATCATATATCTGTCTCCTCCAGCTTGAATGTCTTGAGATCGATGTGGGGGTAAGGAGCGTCGTCGTGGCCAGGATCTTCCTTCTCCTCGTCCAGCAGGCAGTAGATGCTGTCTGTCTCCTGCTTGATGATCTCACTGCCCAGACGCTTCCAGAAGGGACGACAGCGGTTCTTCCACTGTCGCAGGTTGAAGAAGGCGCAATAACGGCTGGAGGAGGCCTTCAGCATGGCCATATAGAGCGGAGTGATCTCGTCGGCCATTAGCTTGGCCTGCAGATAGTTAGCCATCTTGCGGCTGTGCTGGTCGTTGAAGTCCACGTAGATGCGTTTGGCGTGCTCGTAGCACTTCTTTGCAATGCTCGTCATCTGTGGGTTCTTGGCAAAGATTTTGCCCAGATGCAAAAGGATTTTTGCCTCGAGGTCCCGATGTGAATAAATGCGGGCCAAGCGAAGGGCACGCTTGTAGCAGGAAATGGCTTTTTCCGTCTGATCAAAACTGTTTAAAAATATAAGCTTTTGGGTTAGCTAATCAAGGCATTTGATAAAGTCGAATAGGAATTAACTGAAAGTTATCTTTAGTTGAGAAAACGCTCTTACTTACATCTGTGAGCACTCGCCTTGATATAGATAGTACTTTATGTTCAGTTTCACGAAGCAGTACTCCTTGAGGGCCAGTATTTGTGTTCGGATCTGATCTAGGCACTGCTGGGCCGAATCGTAGTCGCCGGCCTCCATCAGGAAGAAAGCGCTCTGAAGGAAGGTATCACAAAAGATTTCCAGGTTTTTTTCCCTGCCAACTGCAGTGAGCAAAATATTAGTTTACAAATTTAAAGTTTAATACTCAACGCAAAAAACCATTTCCAAGAGTTCTACAAGAGCTCTCGGGACTGCATTGGCTTATAAAATAACTTACTTTCCGCTACGAGAACCGTAGCCTGTCGTGCCAAGGCAATGGCCTCCTCCGGCTCCTGGCGCACGATGGTTTCGCCGTGGATGAGCAGCTGGCGGGCGAGATCCTGGGCCACCAGTTCGTGGAGCGTGAGGCTACCGGCAGGCATACCTATCTGAGCGGTCCAGACATGACCTCGCACTATATTCATGGCGAACTGCAGGTACTTAAGGGTCCCAGCCCGCTGGTTAGTTTTCATGAGATAGATGGCGTACAAGTAGTAGATGCGCGAGATGGACTCCGCGGCCTCCCGAGCCCGTTCCTGGCCCTCGACCTTGTGGCACAGCGCGATGATGTGCTCGTAGAGAGATCCCAAAGCGTAGGCATACTTCTGGCGGTAGGGCTTCATCAGGTCCATCGTCTCGTAAAACAAAGCGAAGGGCTTCTTGAGACCTCGATGCTTGTTCACCTTATAGGCCAGCTCCGCTTCCTTGAGTCGATCCACCATTTTACAGAGCACCTCAGTATCGTCGGAGATCCGCTCTCGGATGTTAAGGCTTTCGAAGAGTGCCTGCTCCTTGGTGGCCAGGCAAACGAGAAACTCCGGCAGCAATGTGCATCCCGCCCGGCGCACCTCATCCTCCAGGGCCTTGTACACGGGACCCTTGATCCGAAGGGCTTGGTCGCTGGTCAGCGGAGGAATGCTCTCCCGGATAATGTCGCGATCGAAGCAGATCTCGCGAAAGCTTCGGTGCGGTAGATTCCTCTTAACCTGGCGCGCAATGCGCACCATTTCGTTATGCCTCTGGGTATCCATGATTGGGATTAAAGATCCTGGGTCAGGACCGAGTAAAAGTGTTTACTTCGATCACTGTGGAAAATATTTTCTGTTTGAAACGTCAACGGTTACTTGATTTAGACTCTTGTTTGCCTGGCTTTTTCAACAGTTTAACTTTGAATTAGTAGCTATTTTTTAAATTGGTTCTTCGTTAAATATTTTATTAGTGTATTAGGATTCAAAAATATCCCAAGTTGGAATTCATTACAATTTGATTCATGTCTTCTGACGTAAAATGCAAATATTAGTAATTTTTTAAACTTTGTCATAAGTATATGTTATATTATTTTACGGTCTCTAATGCGACATACAATTTCATTATTTTAAGTGGTTGTATATAGAAAATATTATTATAGGTTAAAATTTATAAAAAAAAACAATCATATTTGTATTTCTTGGCTTTCACTTCAGATTATTCCACTTGCGCTCTTTTTATAATATTTGGTTTCCGCCCCTTGATAGCTCTAAAAGTTCAAAGTATTAATTTTGCCTCGAAAAAAACACAATTTTCTATCTTTACTGCCAAGCTCAAATGACAGTTTTCATTTGTCTTGCAGTTAAAAGATTTAGTATATGGCTGCCATAAAATTTGTGCAAAGATAAGATGATTTCTGTCACTTACATACATTATTTTATTGGAATTTTTTCTTAAACTGCATTTATTACAGTTTAAGAAGCTATGCAAAGATACTTAGATACATTGTATCCGTTCCCAGCTGTGCTTAGCAAATACTCGAACCAACGCCTGAAACTCTTCCCAGATGTACTTCACAGTAACAGTAAATACACAAACCCTGGACTCACTGACTCTCAAACCACCCACTCTTGAGGTTTTCGCCTACTATGGCTTCAGTTCAGTGCACGCTTGCAGATAATGCAGTTAGAGTGCTCCACTTGGTGGGTGCGTCTTCGTCATCACCTGTCCAGTCGGTCTGGTACCTTCTTTTTCGTTAATTGTATTTGTAGTTTGGGTATGCTTCTTATGGCTCATTGATCGCAAATCTCACGCTTTTGCTTCTGTTTACAGTAATCGATTCAAACAATGGCCAACGAGGACACGAGCTTCATTCCCGATCTACCCACCGGCGGACCTCTGGCCGCATATCGCAAGAGGGCCAACTTTGACTGGAAGCGATTGCGACTCATATTCGAAAAGGAGCAGGGACTGCGCATTAAGGTGAGTGCAACGCGATCAATTAAGGGAACTTGAGTGCCATCGAGCATTTGGAATTCCAGTGAAGCTAATTACCGCGCTTTGACTTCTTGATTGACCCCGAATGTCAATTTAATTGAAGTAATTGTCGAGATCAAAGCATTTTTTAAGTAAACTCCCAGCATTAGACTGTGGGAAACTGATTTCCAGTGAGCTATAATTTGTTTTAAATACTTTAAAAAAGTTTAAATTAAATTCTCCTATTTGCAGTACAAAGTATGGCGTCGCCTGGAGAACGATCCCCTCTTTGCCCATCCCTCCCGCACACTGCCCATGGATGAGCAAAAGCGACTTTGCGCCATGCAGGTGAACCGCATGAAGCACCTGGATCTGGTGCCCAAGGAGATTGAAAGCCTGAGCTTCTCGGCCAAGACCAAGTACCTGATGTACATCAACGAGGCCCTGGCCTGCTACTCGCCCAGTCTCTCTGTTAAGATCGCCTTGGGCGTTGGCCTGTTCAATAATGCCATCCGGGCCATGGGCACTGAGAAGCACCAGAAGTACATCGAGGCGGCATGGAACCGTGAGGTGATCACATGCCTGGCCATCACGGAATTGTCGCATGGCAGCAACACGAAAAGCATTCGCACCACGGCCACCTATGATCCGAGCACCCAGGAGTTTGTGATCAACACGCCGGACTTTGAGGCCGCCAAGTGCTGGGTTGGAAATCTGGGCAAGATGGCCACCGTGGCCATGACCTTTGCCAATCTGTACACGGCCGATGGTGAGAACCATGGACTGCACGGCTTCTTGATTCCCATACGTGACCCCAAGACCCTGATCTCCTACCCGGGCGTTCTCGTGGGCGACATCGGTGAGAAGTGCGGCCTGAATGGCATCGACAATGGCTTTGTGGTCTTTACCAACTATCGCATTCCGCGCGACAATCTCCTTAATCGCACCAGCGATGTGTCGCCCGAGGGGGTCTATGAAAGCGTGTTCACGGAGCCCGGCAAGGTCCTGGGAGCCGCTCTTGAGAGCTTCTCGGCCGGACGCATTGGCATCATGCAGGAGTCGGCCAATACCTTGTGCAGTGCCGCTGTCATTGCTGTGCGTTATGCGGCGGTTCGCAAGCAATTCGGACCGGAGCGACAGGGCGAGGAGATGGCCATCTTGGAGTACCAATTGCATGTAAATTCAATGTAAATTCATTTATTTATTAATTTATTAGCAACATTTTTGTTATATCCCTCCAGCAATATCGTATATTCCCCTATCTGGCTGCTGCCTGCGTCCAGAAAATAGCTGTTGAAGAGCTGACCATCACGTATATGGAAATCATAGCCCGTTCCCAGGCCGACTCCAATGGCTTCGACATCTTGGTGAGTCTTGTCTTAATTATTAAACGTTCTGTTAATTAATTACTCAATTTTAAGACCCAAAATGCAGCTGAGATCCATGCCTTGATCTCCTCCTCGAAGCCGCTCATTACTTGGGCCGCCCGGGATGCCATTCAGGAGGCCCGAGAGGCTTGTGGCGGTCATGGCTACTTGGCAGCTGCCAAGCTGGGTCAGATGCGCACCGACCACGATCCGCTGTGCACCTACGAGGGCGACAACAATGTGCTGGGACAGCAGGCCTCCAACTGGCTGCTGCGCCAATGGAGCGCCAAGGAGCTAGAGACGCCCATTGGCAGCGTGAAGTTCCTGGAGCGACGTCATGATTTGCTGGCTCTGAAGTATGCTACGCTGGTCCAGCAGACTCCGATTTCCAGCTGGGAATGTGAGTGAATATAAGGTTCCACTTACTTCAAGATCAAACCTTATTAATGCCTCAATTTATTTGCAGTTTCTCTCCGTTGCTACGAGTGGCTGCTGTGCCATCTGATGGCTCACACCACGGCTCACATTGAGGGCGAGTTGGCGGCCGGTGGAAGCAGATTCGATGCGAGAAACAACTCCCAGGTGGCCGGAGCCCGGGAACTGTCCTTGGCCTACGCCGAGTACTATGCTCTGAGCCGCTATGCCGATCATGTCCGCAAGCTTAGTGTGGAGCCGCCATATGCTTCTGTGCTGCGTCTGCTGTTCGATGTGTATTCTATGTGGTTGCTGGAGAAGCACATGACCACCTTCTATGTGGGTGGATTCGCAGCCGGCAAGGATTTCGCGGCGGCAGTGCGACGGCTGCTACTCGACAGCTGCCTGAAGCTAAAGGATGTGGCCGTGAGCGTGGCCGATGCCATTTCACCGCCCGACTTCGCTCTGAACTCGGTGATCGCTCGAGCGGATGGGCTGCTCTATGAGAATTTGCAAAATGAATTTATGACCAACGAGGGTGCGTTCCAGCGTCCCACCTGGTGGCGGGATGTCATCATACCGCAGGCCCAGTCCAAACTGTGAGGATTCCCACCGATTTTCATTGAGACGACAAGTGCCTGGGACTTGGTAACGGGAAGGGAGTCGGCCAAGTTGTAATTGTAATTGTGATTGCCCCATTTGTTATCAGGTATTACGGCAAATTGCATTCGCATTGATCCTACATAGTAAACATTTTCCATCATAAATTGTAACGTTCACTCGAGTATTTTAAGATCAAATCTGTTACTAGCATACGGGTTAACAAGTTATGTAAAAATTAAATGATGTCAGTTGATTACAAGATTTATTGATGCGTTTGATTTATATTTATAAGAGAAGAAAGAGCTTCAGAATCAATGAAATTGATGGAACCATATTATAATATAGATATAGAATCTTTTGAATTTTTGATTAATAATTATAATCCTCGAAAACTCTTAACTGCTGGACTCGCATATTTCAGTTAAAAAACCTTATTTATAGAAGGCTTTTTACAAAGGTTATACAAAGGTGAACAAAGCAATTAGCTAGAACAATGATTGTAAATATAAAATCTTTAAAAATATCTTATCTAGGCAAGCAGGTACTTACTTTATTCCTTTACAGAATTAAGTCAGCAAGTCAGCCCAGTCAGGAATTATAGACAGGATCGAAGAAATGGATTTGCCAGAAACTCGGAATAATTTAAAATTCAATAACCCTCATTAAAAATTCGGGAAATTCTCGTGCTCTACATGAACTTAATTACTTTCATTAAATTTGCATTTTATGAACCGTAAATCATAAATGCCCCTCAACTGTTGTCTTCAAAATCGCCCACAAACAAGCTTCAAAAACAGCTAAACGCTTTCATCGATCGAGAAGTAGAAACCCAAACTATTTTTTATTATAATTAGTCAGCGAGACAGCGAGCCTCCTCTTACATTGAATCCCCGAGGCAAGAGAATCAGCCAGCGTGCCGTCATCGCCGCAGGTGCCAGATCGTTTATAAGAGGACCTGGCCTCACCTGACCGGACCCAGACGTTGCCCAGTTGCCGCACAGTGAAGAAGACCGCGGAGCATACGAATCCGAAGCCGAGCTCGAAACAAAACAAATATACCTAAACTGGTCGGGAATCGATTCATAAACAAATCAAGTGAGTGGTGCTCGCAGTGTTTCTGTATCTGTGAAACTGAGAACCCTCCGCCGAGAGGCACCTCTCACTCTCTGCTGCCCAGCAATATAACTTTGATAGTTTTGCCAATTTGTGGCGCAGTTTTGGTTCCGTATTTGGCAGTGTATGTGGTAAAAAGTGCTCCGCCTTATCAGCAAATGTGATTATAACGATGCTCCATGAGAAACAGTTCACTGATCATCATCAAAGTCACGGCATTGTGATCAGGGAATAAATATATCAGAATGCGTGTGCTACTCAGTCGAGTTCCTTTGTCTCAGCGGAGCAACGTGCAAAAAGTTGTTAATTATTAAAAATGTATATGAGAAAACACAAAAAAACCAAAATGAAAATTGTAAATCATGCTCGTTGGACCGGTTGCTCATTCAATTAGAACATCACAATTGCCGAAAACAAAAAATCCCCCGTTCGATTGGCAAACTTGATAAGATCTTTTTTGTAAAAAAGTGACAAGCAAAACCGTAAACAAATCGGAATATAAATGGCGCACCAAAAAATATATAGAATAAAGTGGCAGCCGTTGAAGAAGACTAAAGGGAAAAAGCTAACAAAAAATAATATAACGAAACCATAATAATATATATATATATATAATTTCTAAACGCCGAACAAATTAGTAAAAACCGGTTTGTTCTTCCTCTCCGCCCCTCTCCCTGGGCAGCCGAACAAAACAAATTGAGTCAATAATATACAGAGTCATATGGATATATCTATCCATTAATTTACATTTCGGGGATTTCCGCTTTCGATTCGGCGGTAGGCCGGGCGGCGATTTCTTTTCGCCAATTCATTATTAAAAAATCGTGTAAGGGCAATTAGCCGAGCTTGGAGTTGCACATTTTATGAAATGCCTGTAATTGCAGGCTTTGAATATATGCACACACATCGTGGCCCTTTCAGCGGGGGGATGCAGTGAAGCCAATGACCCAGGAATCGATTACAGGCAGTGTGCCGCCCCGCACAGATTACCGGCTTATGCAAGCGGATTTATGGATTCTGGCCCGGGGCTTCTAATGACAATGGGTGCGAACACTGGGGAAACAAAGGGCCCCAGTCATTAGCAGACGCTACTGGACTCTCTACAGACTCCCCAGTAGATGATCTTATATAAGAAGAATTCATCTCGGATTCTAAATTTCGAGTATATCTATTTCCGCTTGGCTGATCTGCCACTTACACCCCGAATTTGTGTATCTAAAATATGCATCGCTGGATGCCAACCAGTTATTTTTACACTAATTTTCCAACCAGTTCTTAATGACTCCTTTGTTTTATGTTTTTTTAGAACCTCAAAACAATACAGCAAGCGAATTTTGCGTGCGCCGATGCGAGTGAAATAAAATGTGGAAGTTTCTGCTGATTTGTGTGGTGATGAGTGTTTTGAATGGAGAGTCATCTGGCGGTAAGACTTACCTTTAAAAAGATTATTTCCTTATTTGAAGAAACAAAATGAGTTTAATTTTAAAAGCAAACATAATTTACAACTGTTTTGTTTGCCTTTCAGCCAATAATAGGCAGCGTTCCCGTCCACGTCGCGCCTATGCCGGAGGCTACGCAGGAGGATATGCCAGCAGCGGCGGAGGAACTGGTGGTTATACGGGCACCTACAACAGCGGCGGTGGCGGTGGCTACTACGACTATGATGACTATGATGGCAACTCACCCAACTTTGGCATCATCGATCCGTACCTCTTCCATCAGCAGCTGACCAACCATATTCTGGCCCAGAATTACGCCAACCAACAGTGAGCATCGATCTTGTCCGTGGGATCTTGACTGGGATCTTGGGCTGGTTACGGGTGGCTTTGGGTTTACTTAACGCTTGACTCTGTCTATTCTTGTAGAGCTGTAACGGGTCTGGCCACGGCTGGCAATGCTTTTGCATCGGCAGATGCTTCTCTAGTCGACGACAACGACATGTAATTACGACTAACCAAAACAGAGTTGCTCACACAGGTGTCCTCGAGGGCTTTGAGCTGAATGGCTCGTGGTCCACGGAGACTCTAAAGGAGCATATCTGGAACCTAACTTGGAACTAATGATCATTCTGACCATCTTTTCGATATACTAATTTGGGTTTTTGTCCTTGGCAGTCGCATCCAGCAGCAGATTGCCGCCCAGCAGGCCTATCATGATAATCTAGTGCGCCAGAATCGGTATCGCGGAGGCTCAGGTGGATCATCCTACAACTCCCATCGCTATGCTCCCAGCTATGCCGTTGCTTCCGGATCCATCGGACCCAATGGACACCGCCAGACGGCCTATATTAACCCAGCCAATCCGGTAAGTGCATACAAGTAGTATCACATCTGGTTTTAGATTTTAATAATTTTTTTACAAATAAAAATACAGAATAAAGATTTTAAATGAATGAATTTTCCGTTTTGATTGATCAGTAGAATTAAAGTAAAATCCCTATAAAGGATTATCACTATGGAATGTGCAATAAATTTTGTTTAGTTTTGCTTTAAATAAAAAATCTTGTAGTCAAAGGATTACTTTGATTTAAGTTTAATAAAATTAATTAAAAGACATAATCAAATAACTAAAATTAATTTTATTAAACAGAAATAATTTAATAATCTAACAATATATTTGTTAATTTAAGAATTCCATTAGATAATACAATTTTAAGATGATTTCGCAAGTAAATACATAATATAAGATACTGCAGCTCCCTGTTTTGTACTTGATTATTCCAAACTTATGATTACTCTTAAAAATATATATTTTACATACTTTTTTAAAACCAATCCTTCATTTACAGGCCTCTCCCAATATTGTAAACCGCTTTGGCGGCGGCAGCAGCGGTGGCGGCGGCTCCTCGTACTCCAGCTCCAGTAGCTCTGGAGGCGGCAGCGGAGGTGGCGGCGGCTACAAGGGCGTCTCGGTCTCATCCTACAGCCACAGCAACGGGGACGGAACCAGCCGACGTGGCGCCCAGACCACGGTCAACGACAACGGAAAGGTTACCTCGTATTCGGTGCACTCCTAGGTGAATCGCTGGATACACTGATACTTTTATTTCGGAATGGCAAAAGGCTGACCGAGCCCATTTAATTTTGTATAAAATAAATATATAAACATATGTGTATTTTATTATAAGTGTGGCGACTTTCTTATCGGTGGGATTTCCAGCGCGGCAAAGCTTTCTTTTATTAGAAAGTTTCCTCTCCCTTTCTCGCACAAAATATGCAACTTTTTTGTATATTGACCTTGATTTTGATAATGGCACACAAATCATTGTATTTGATTTTGTATTTATATACATAATTTCGTGATAAAGTGTTATATACTTGGGGTTTATTTCTTGAATATATAGCAATATAATTAAATGATTATTTTTATTTGTTTGTTTTGCTTGGACATTTCCTTTTCATAATGGATGGAAGAGCTTATCAAAGGTGACAGGAAGTGATTGATCTCATTTGGCTTGGTTTAATATAAAATGGCTAAATTTTGGTAAAATAAGTCTTTATTCAACGTTAAGGTAAACGAGAAGAAGTTCTGAAGAATTTTGTATCTGAAAATTTTAAAAGGGAAAGATGTTATCATCTTGAGAAACTTGAAATACATTCCAAAGCATTTGGCTTACAATTTTCGTAAGATGTCTTTGTGTTATTAAATATTATTGTAAATTTTCATTTCATTTTCATTTCTATAAATAGAAACTAAGTATCATACTTAAATATCCCTTTGATATAACCATAATTTAAGATGCATTTATCCGAGCTAGTCATAAAATCAGATTACATCTGACAGATCTTGATCTCAAAGTTAATACCAGGAAAATTCTAAAACGTAATTCCTGCCAAGTTTGTTTACAAAACGAACAGTATCCGCAAATAGTACGTACATCGGAAAGCGAAATGTGTATTTCCTGAAACATAATTCGCGCTCCAAGGTCTTCTATATATTCCTTCACCTTGGTCAACGCTTTTTCTAAGTTCAAAGTGAGCTCATTACAATCGTCTTCCACCTATAAACATGGTCCTCATATAAAATAAAGCAATCGCTGATGTGTTAATGCTCGCAATCCGAACATGGCAACTATATACTATACAGTCTTTGGGCAAGGTTCCGAGGCAATATAAACCACAATCTATATACAGAGATGATGTCGCAATTAACTTTCATCACTCGGCTTTCTGCACCAATTGCGAGCTCCAATTCGTAGTGTATATAGTACACATTATCAGTGCCGCGGCCCAGAGTGGCATCCTCTCTAGGTCAAGAATCAATCAGTTCAAGTCTGGCCTTATCATCCCCCATGTCTGGGCTTTAAAGCTCGGTCCGACTCGCCGTGTTCCTTAGTTCAATTTCAATCGCGAGCGTCGAACGTTTTTCCGGAGGAGAATAAATCAATACCCAAAATGAATAAGCTGCTGATTTTGGCCCTCTGCCTGGGTGTGGTCTGTGCAGGTAGTGAGCGATTCTAAAATTTCTTAAAACAATTCAAATCCTGCCTAAGCCGAATCGATTCCGAATCGCCTTGGTGGTGGCCTTATCAGCTCAGTCGGATCTGTGGTGTCGTCATTGCCATTGGTGGATTTTACCCTCAATGAAATATTTACACAACACCTTGGAAAATTGTGTAATCGTGGCGCGTGTTGTGATTAGAGATTGTGAATTTTTCAAGTAGTAATTTTGATATTCAAAGCTATAAAAGTGATTTAAATTATATCACTTAAAGTCTTGACTAAAAGAAAGTGTGTGTGATTTTTTAAAGAGGCCTCTCAACATTATTAGAAATATTTTTTAAGCAACTAAATATTAATCACTAATTTTCCTTTCTCATTTACAGATTTCCAGAACAGGTAAGTTTTTTATGGAAAATTTCGTTTGTTCCACCTCATAATCTCGTATGTATTTTGCAATTTTGGTAAAATGGTTAGACAAAAACGGAACGATTTCCATTCTCGGTAAGTGCAGTGTGGCAAATGTTGAAGATTTTTCTTTTTGTATTGGCAAAAATTGAAAATTCCCCCATTGGCTGGCATGGCACTTCAAAATTTAAATCGAAATTACTAAAATTCTTTAAAAAATTGTGTATGAAAGTATAAAAACTCTTTCATATTTCAAGAATGATTTCAAAGGAAAACCAAATATTGAATATAATATAAAAAACCTTTAAATTAAATTTTAGAATTGATTACTATAATAATTTTCAATGTATAGTAAAGAATGCATTCTTGAGATTTTGAATATTGTTTTTTTGTTTAATTAAATTTTTCCTTTTTAATAAAAAACCCCAAATTCCGCTCTCAGCCACTACGCAAACCATAATCAGGCTGTGGAGACGGCCCGCAGGAATGCCTACGGATCGAGTGGCGGCTACGGAGGAGGAGTCTCTGGCCAGGCCGATGGCTCCGCTAGTTTGGGAAAGCTGGAGAGCACCTACGACTCTGTGGGCGTGACGGAGTCCGCCGAGGGTGCCAGCGCTGGCGGCGCTGAGGTGGCCGGTGGTGCTAACGTGGGCCTGGGTGCTGGAGTTGGCTCCTCCTTTGGCTCCCACAATGCTGCCTCCTTTGGATCCCAGAATGCTGCCTCCTTTGGATCCCAGAATGCTGCCTCCTTTGGATCCCAGAATGCTGCCTCCTTTGGATCCCAGAATGCTGCCTCCTTCGGAGCCCAGAACGCTGCCGCCTTCGGAGCCCAGAACGCTGCCGCCTTCGGAGCCCAGAACGCCGCCTCTTTTGGATCCCAGAACGCCGCCTCCTTCGGCTCCCAATTCTCTAGCAACGCCGCCTTTACATCCAACCACGCTGCCAACTTCGGCCAAAACGTGGGCAGCAATGTGGAATTCGCCGATTCCTCCAATGCCGGCACCAAGGTCAACTTCGGTGGCTCCAACGCTGTGGACGCCGAGTACGTGAGGGGTGTCCAGACCGTCCAATCCGTTCCCGCCGCCACGGGCAACGTGGAGTACTACCGCGAGGAGAAGGTGAGCTCCGCTGCCCCCGTGACCTACACCCTCCCCGCCTCCTCGGAGAAATACGTGCGCCATGAGGAGCGCACCGTCCAGCAGCAGCCCTCGGTCCAATACGTCCAAGCCCCCACTCAGACTGCACACTACTACCAGCGCAAGGTGACCACCACCGCCTCAGCTCCCCAGGTGGTGCAGCCTTCCGCCCGCATTACCTACGGCTCCAGCTCAAACCTCGCCTCCAATTTCGGCAGCAATGCCGCCTTCTCCTCGCAGCTCGGCAGCTCCTTTGGCCAGAACTTGGCTTCCAGCAGCGGACTCTTTGCGGGCCAGAACAGCGCCCTTACGGCTGGACAGAACAGTGGATTCAACAGCGGATTCAGCAACACACTGTCGGCGGGACAGACCGGTTTTAACGCGCATAGCAACTCTCACCTGTCGCAGCTGCTCAACCAGGTTCACCAGACCGCTCGCCAGCAGATTGGCTCCAACTCAGTTTCCGCCAACCAGGCTCAGGCCGGCGGCTACAACTCTGGAGTTAACGCGGGCTTGCAGTCTGGCTTCAACACCGGCTTCGGCTTTAACTCGGCCAGCTCCCTGAACTCTGCCAGCTCCCTCAACTCGGCCAGCTCCCTGAACTCCGCCAACTCTCTGAACGCTGGAACCACCAGTGGATCCTTGCTGGCCGGCAGCCAGGGTAGTCTTTTCGGTGGGCAGTCCCTGCTCAACAGCGGCATATTTGGCCAGCAGAGCAGCCAGCTGGGACAGAACAGCGGCCTGCAGGCTGGCTTTGGAGCCGGAGTTGGTGCCGGCCAAGGTGGCAGCAACTACCAGACCAAGCAGTGGGAGAAGCAGTCCAAATGGTCCTCCCAGTCTGAGGTAAATCTGCATGAAATATCCCTATTTTTATAATTTACTACTATGAGCTTATTTAATTAGTTAATTGGATTTAATTTTATTATTAGAAACTATTAGATTTTCATCTAAAAAAATTAATTTCATTTCTTTCAGTTTGACTCCAACGGTCAGGTGAAGAACTACAGAGATTTAGCCACCGGAGAAAGCGAGAAAGTCAATGTCAATGGCAAGGAGACCGGCTACCATGCAGCCACCGCCACCGTTGACGACAATGGCAAGATCGGCTCCCACAGTGTCCACTCGTAAGCGGTGTAGCTGTTAAATCCTTATCTAAATCAAATTTTAGAAGCCTTTCGTGTTCTTAGAGAGTGAGTCATCCAACTGAATGTTATTGTAAAATAATGTGAAAATAAATAATACAAAACAAACATTAATAAAAGTATGTTTTTAAGACTAGGGTTGATCTGGGTACTTTTGGTTGAAGAAGATCAATAAATCGGTTGAATTAAACTTGGTTCAAGCTCAAAAAAGCCTCAAAAAGTGTTAAAAAGCATGTGTTTTATATTGAAATTCTCTCGAAATTTGTAATCTCTTTCCTGAATTTTACAAATATTCCAAAAATTAAAATGTCGAAATGTCTTTATTAAGAAACGAATAAAGTATAGCTTGGGCTTGATCTCAATTCCCGGTGCAAAGTATAAATGAGACTCTTTCTCAGGAAAAGGGCTTCTCCAGCTTACCATCCACCACCTGAACAACGCCACTGTTGATTACGCCTTTATGCTGATCCCAGGTCCTACTGTCCCGACGACGCCTGAAATCGGCGGATGACATACAATAGCAAGGCTTCCAGCTGGGCCGACGATAAGTCTGTCCCTGCTCGTGCGGTGCCCGCTCCGTGGTCCAAACTGGAACATAGTGTGTCCAGGTCTCGCCATTTCGGTAGACACTGCCGGCGTCTGAACTTCCGTCGGTGTAAACGTTTTGGGGATAGTACTGCGGGTAGTAGTTGCTGCCTCCACCTCGACTAGATCCCTGGTAGCCCCGTTGCTCCCCGGAGAAATTGGGATTCCACTGGGACTTGGGATCATATGGCTTGCGAGTTTTGTGCTTGGAGTCACTGCCGCCGCGGCCCTTGTAGATGGGGACACTGGCGTCCTCTGGTTAAAAGTTTTAAACAGAAGATAAAACAATTAAAGTTTTATTTTATTATTTAAGCAATTCAAGTTTTAATATTAAAAAAAAAACTTGGCCTAAGCTTTCTCAAAGTGAGAGTGAAATTGAAAAGCGCCTTCTGGCCCTGGGACTCACCCTTGTCGCCCTGCTGCTGGGCGGAACTGGTCTCGTTTCCGTCCGCCTCCGAGGTTATCTCAAACGTGATGTCCGTGTGGATGCCCACACGCTTCTTGTGCTTGCCCAAATCCGTAATTTCCACGCTCTCCTTGGACTCTTTATTTGTTTTATATTTTTTGGTTCAGCCCAAAGGGAATCGGAGTCGTTAGTTCTTGTGCTGAGGTGGTGTGAGCACATTTTAATTACCTTTCGTTTGCTGCTGTCCATCGCCTGTATCGACAGTCACCCGGACGCCATGGATCTTGGGTCGATTTCCCCCGCCACCGGAGGATGTGGTGCCTCCTCCACCACCGAAGCTGCGGCCCATGCCCTGGTCGTAGCTCCCGTTGCCAAAGGCCCCCACCTGCCCTTGCCCCGACTGGCCGGGTAAGCCCGTCTGATTGTTGCTCCCGTTGCTCTCATCGAAATCCAGCTTGGAGGACACTTTATTCGCCTGACCTGGTTGCGTCCGAGCGTTGTTTGTTTTCGGTTTAGCATGGAAATTAGATTTAGCAGAAATTTAATTAAAGTTATGTAAGCACTACGGAGCTGCCCCACCCTCCCCGTTCCCATTTCCATTTCCATCTCCCGCTTGGACCTCAATCGGAGGAACTGGAGCGTGGCCGGGTTCGTGGCGTATAAGTGATGCAATTAGCGCACACTGACTTATTTATGGATATGCACCGCTCGCAAGTGATTCAGCTGACTGAACTAATCCGCAACTTGAGCTGCGGCTGTCCGGTTTGAGGTCGCACTCGAATATGCCGGGCATGGCCACAATTATGGGATTAGAAGCAATCAGAATCGGCTTTAACCCGAGAAGGGAGTGACTACCCTAGGGGGTTCGAGGCTTCAGTAAGATGTGGATTGCAATTAGAGGGTTTTGCTCACTTAATTCTGAGAATGTTTTGTTCTGTTCTGGATTAAATATTATTTCAATGTTTAACATAAAGAAAAGATATCACCACCACGCTGCTGCTGCCCACAGTTCTCCAATTGGCCGACGATCCCGTTGCCAACGTTCGCTTCAATGTGGCCAAAACCCTGCAGAAGATCTGTCATTTTGTGGAGGCCAGTGTCATCGAAGCTCAAGTGAAGCCCACTCTCGACAAGCTGAACGCGGATACGGATACCATCGCCGGTATGACAGCAGCTTAATTAATATCCTTGCTTCTTTTTATATATATTGTTTTTACTGGAAAATCATATGTAGCAACAAGTAGGTATGGATATTTGGAGTGTATTTTGGTGCCACTCACTTGTCCAGAAGTCGAGAGCTGAGGAGTTGATACCATCGTATGAAAGCGAGAGCCTTTAAAAACAACACATTAAAACATTATGGACAACTTTTTATACCCTTGCAGGGTATTATAATTTCAGTCAGAAGTTTGCAACGCAGTGAAGGACGTTTCCGACCCTATAAAGTATATATATTCTTAATCAGCATCAACAGGGGAATCTTTCTAGATATGTCAGGAAGAAATAGATTTTTTGGCCATTTTTGCAAAATTTTATAAGGGGTTACATCATTAAAATTTTTGATTTTGACAAAAAATTGAATTTTCAAAATTTTTGCAGATTTATTAACTGTAGAAAATCTTGCACAGAACAGTTTTCCGATTTAAAATTAATGCTCTTTTGGCCGAGTTATGATATTTTTAATTTTAAAAAAATTCAAGAAATTTTTTAATATAAAAAATCCGATTTTATAATACAAAATAATATTTTTCTAAGTCAAGGAATCATTTCCGACCCCATAAACCATATATATTCATGATCAGCATTAACATGCGAATCTTTCTAGACATGTCCGGAAGAAATCGATTTTTTGGCCATTTTTGCGAAATTTGATAAGGGGTTACATCATTAAAATTTGCAAAAATGGCCAAAAATTTTGATTTCTTAAAATTTTAAATTTGGTATGCAGTTTTTTAAAATTAATAAAAACTAACACAAAACTGCTTTCCGAATCGAAATTAATGCCTTTTTGGCTTAGTTATGATATATTTTAATTGTTACCTGCAAGGGCATACAAACTTTGGCTGGCCAAAGTTAGCTTTCTTTCTTGTTATATAATAAAAATTATCACATAAACACAAAGACCATTAAAATATTTAGCCACAAAATGACAATCAGACATTTCTATTCTGGTCGAGCAGAGAAATGAGATGACAACAAACCACAGTTCTAATGTTATGAAAATATTTGGGCATTTCTTAAGTTCTCCCGGAACTTTATTCTGGGTTTTTTATCTTCCTACGACGTTAAATTAAATTTTTTAAAACAATACCAAAACACCATCAGAACATCATTTAAGAATATCTTGAAACAATAAAGCGCTATAAATATATTTTTCCACTTTAAATTTCACCCAAATATCGTAGTTCCCCCGCTAAGGGAATTTCCCCCGAAATTGTGCGGAACGAAAGCAAGGCTAGCTCCAGAGAAATTAGCTTAGTCATGGAGGAGCTCCTGCCACCCGCCGCGTGATTGATTGTCGATCAATTACTCTGAACAACCTTGGACACCGTGATGAGTGAGCAGCAGGCCACAGAATATTAACAAGAGGTAGGCGGTGAAAGATCGCGCTGTTGACAGCATCTTGGGTTTTTGCTCTTCCCGATAATGGGCTTTTCCCAAGGAGTTTCGCGAACAGTTCTCGAGTTTGGAGCGCGTCTTGTGTGCGCACTTGAAAGCCACCGACAAACAACTAAGCGATGCAAAACAACCAAGCTGACTTCGAATATCTACGGCGATTCATTAAAATTAACTGGCAAAGCTGGAGAGCAGAAAAAAGCTGCTTTTGTTTATAATTCTATTTCAGTTTCACTTGCTGTTGAAGTTTTTGCACCCAGAGAAACGCAGATGGGTCTTTCTTACTTTACAAATTATTAATTTACAATCTAAGTTGTGTAAGGGCTTAATATTTGTATGTATTTAAGAAAATGTAAAATTATTAAATCAACTTTTAAGGGGAATGAATTCAAAATTCTTTATGAAGTAAGTTTTATAATTTCTACTTAAGAGTAAATTCCATTAGTAAATTCCCTTAAATTTTTTCTCTACGTGTGCTTCTGTTGTTGACGGCTCGTTAGGGCTTTGCGGATAACATCTTGACTCGACCCGGAGTGAGTTGTTGCAGTTGCCTCTGGTGCACTCGTGGGTGGGGCCAGCTGCACCTGAGTGGGTAACGTAATGCGTAAGTCGGAACCCTTGCCTCCCCCCCTCCCCAGTAATTGGCTTTAATCGGTGGGCTAGCATCTCTTGCGATTGTTCCGATGCCGTTTCCGCTGTATCTGTATCTTGGAGATTCCATTGTATCGAGCGGTCGCCTGTTGTTGATGCTGTTGTTGTTCGCCATTCTGGGGCTTGTTTTGGGCCTTTTCATAATGCTCTCATCGTTAATCATGGGACGCCGAGCGCTTCTCTATGGCTATCTGGCAATTATATTCTGCGGCAATTTTGACAGCCGCCAAGCGATTATCGTCATTAGCCCCCCCGGAGAAACGAATATACGAAATACGAAGTTCATCGCGTCTCAAGTTCAAGCTGACTCTGAAATAAATTGCGTTCTATTCGAAGGTTCTATTTATTTATCGGATGTATTTTGGGGAATTTCTTATCCGCCTCTTGGCCTGCATTGTGTGGTCATCCCCTTGGAGTGGTGGTGGTGCACTAATGAAGCATTTTCCCATTGCCGCAGCAACGCCCCCGAATCAACCACTTCCTCAAGGAGAAATAGATGGATCTAGATCTCCCCATAACCGCACATGTTGGAATAATAATGTTTTGTAAGCCAAGAGAGCCCCATTCAACCCCCCTGGTCCAAGGCAATTAATTAGCAATTGCATTTGCCGCTGTCATTACGTGTGATAATTAAAAGGACTCTCGGGTCACCCAAGTTTTCGTATGCGAAGGAAGCAAAAGAACTCCTGGCAAATGTATGGCCATAAATCGTATGCCCTTTTGGGCCTGGCTAACAGATCCTGGCCCGGCTGCAAATGCACTTTAATCTGGAATTTATCAAGCGTAATAGTTTTGCCCCCTTAGCCAGGCAGGGCTTTTGTAATCTCAGGGATTAGACTGCCGGGCAGGAGGGCCAGTATGGGTGGGTCTCGAGCGAGACCATTAAACAGATGGATTTCGTTGTCAACCTTTTTATTACAAGGCATGAGTGGTCGAGAGTCGTCCTGACGTGTTCAGGGGTATATTGCTTTTGCAAGAAAATGTTTGGTTTTTTTTCTCAGCAAAGATTGCTGAGTCTATGGCTGTAATTACAAGATGGTTTCAGTGAAGACACGTGTGGAAATACATTTATATTTTTTACATAATTGAGATTGTATAGGACATATAATAATGTGGTAGCACTCTTCTACTCTTGCTTAACTCAAGTAAATTCTTTAACAAGAAATTTTTAGTAATGGAAACAATTTGTTAAAACTTATAAGCGAACTATTTTATAATATAGACTTACAAATACTAATCTGCAAATCAAACTTAAAAATACTTTTTTGATAAACAATCTGAAATTTTAAGAATTTATTTAACAAGTTTCACATATTATCCAAAATCGCTTAATCCTCTTCATAATACTTCATCATTTTGTTCATCCAAAGCAAAAATCTGGTAAATAAATCTGTAGAGTTATTCCCTCATTCCCCTGGGCGCTCCAACTTGTTTAATATAGTTTTTGCTGACTCCACCAGAATCAGTTCCCCATTTGGTCTCTGCTCTCGACTGACTGACAGCTTCTTGTTGCCGCTGCTGCTGATGCTGTGCGTTGTTGTGTGGTGGCCGGCGATTTGCATAAAGTTTTGCATTTGCTTACATCAACTTACTATAATTCTCATTGTTCCTATGCATTTGTGCTGCACTCGCCGGACGGCAGGCCGTTCGACGGACGGCGGAGAAGTTCAAGTGCGTTTCCAGCGAGTTGCTTGCATAATTCTATGGGCCCTTCAAGACCAGAAAAACTCAGCTCTCTGCGGGGCGAGGGAGCTCTCGGCATCCGTTCGGACAAAGGCATACTTTTGGGCTGCTCGGTGAATGGAAATAGGATTTTTGAAATACTTTGGGAGGGAAAGAGCTGCTGCTGCTGCTGCTGCTGCTGTTGACTTGGCCACAGATTCTATTCTGGCCATAAATGTTAATTACACAGAATTTTGCATACCAAATAATGGAGCGACGGACGCCTGAACACCTATCTAACAGATGCAGATACAAAGATACAACATGTCTGGCGGGCCAAGAACAATCACTATTGTCGGACAGGGGCCAGCGCAAACAATTAAACTGGCAAAATCAAAATCGAAATTTACTAATTTATGCGTCTAGCTGCCATTTACAGTTTATCCAACATTACTGGCCAGTAACCACCTCTTCTTCTTTTCCAGCCCCGAATAAATTGCACAATTTTCGGGGGGCCATCCTTGAACTAATGAAATAATGGGACGACCGAATTAAATTATGGCCGGGGCAATCCCAAAGGACCGCAGGAACAGGACTCGGGACAATAACTAAATTTGCACCCAGCCAAGGTACCGACATTTTTTGATTGCATTGTTGCCGTTTGATTTGCAACCACTCGAGGAACAGCCACCCACCACCGCCGCCCGAAGGGCAATTCGACACCTTGCAGGAACCCAGGAACGGCGCCCATCCACTTCCACTTCCGACCCTCATTGACTATTCACACTCATGTATTTCTCTACAGCATCGTATTATTATTATTTTTTCTCCTTTTGCTGTATATAAAATTTTTATTATTTGCTCGTTTACGACTCTAGCGTTTTCTCTTTCTATAGCTCTTATTTTCCCTTTCTGCGCCGCCCGGGTTTATCGTTTCTCGTGTAGTGCAAAATTATCACAAAACGCATTGAATTTGCTTTTATTGTTGTCGGGTGTCGGCTGCTTTTGCTCGCCGGGCATCCCCCGCAGTGCAAAATCATTTTTCCACCCCCTCTTCATAGGTCGCCCTCCCCCTAAGTCACCATACTTGACTGCACTTGAAAAAATCGTATCTAAGTTAATTAATTTATTAATTTATTAATGTTTTAAAGTAGGTTCAGAAGAAGTCTTTTTAAAAAAATATCCTTTTTAAAGAACAAATATATATTTTTTCTATTATTTTATATATTTCGCCAAGTGTAGCTGATGCAGTGCAGCGGAAGCAGCAAGAGCCGGCTGCTTTTGCCGCCATCGTCGTCTTATCGTCTATGTCTCCTTTGTTGTGTCGCCATCGCCACCGCTGCTCCTGATGCCACTGACGCGGTAGTGCCCTGTAAAACCACAGTTGTTAGTACTGGTTGTACAGGCTTCAACTAAAACCGTGGAAATTAATATCTATTTGATATATATTTTAAGCCAAGGAATTTTTCAGTTTTAGAAAAACCACTAACCAAGAAACTCTCTCCCAATAAACAAACCCATCTTTTAGGGTTTCTTAAATTCAACCAGCAATAAAAAAACCCTTTAAATTGACTTGGGCTCTTCGCCTTTCTGGACCCACTGTGCATGTAAGGATTCTTTATGGCCACCTTCCCACATCTACGTAATCTGGCAGGTTGCTTGAGTGCAAAAAAGTTGGTTTAAGGCCCTTGAAAATGAAAATGTTCTCTGCTGTTTCGAGGGCTTTTGCGGCGGCTTGTTGACCCACCCTGCCCCGCCACTCCCACTCCCCGACACTTAGCTGACAATGAGCAGTGACAGCTTCGAAGGGGGGTTTTCCACAAACGGCAGGGGGTTGGCTCTGTATAAGAGCCGCTTGCGGTCGCACCGCAAAACCCCCCCGGAATCCAGGATCTCAGATCCCACATCCTAAAACCCCGCACCCTGGACGTCTGCACGTCGGCTGCATCTGTCGCATGCCGGAACTAAGCGAAAAACGAAACGGGGTCGGGGCGATCCGGGGTCGACCCCCGGGGACAGTGCCGCCGATAATGATGCGTACTCGCACAGGCGATTATGATGAGTTTGATAGAGAGATGCAAACGGGACAACTACTCGACTTGACATGCATGATTTAGTGTCCCGTCTGGCGGGTTGCACTTGTCCAACACCCTAAAACCCGCCCCAGCCAGTGACCTTCATTCTCTTCGGGCCTCGTTTCCATTTCGCAAATTGCAAATAAGTCAGTACAAAGTGCCCGTGGCCGTGTCGTGTGACAATTCTCGCAAATTATGATTTTTCCATTCTGTTGTTTCCCTCCAGCAGGCTAGGGAACTGCAGCCTAATCCGATTACACTGAGCAACAAGACTTTGGGCTGTATTTGAAATAATGATAAGAAGTTTTTGCTAGATTAATAATGAATTATTATATAGATAGACCAACCTCTAGATATAATAGTTCATGTTTTATTTATTAATCGTACTATTGATTATATTTCAACTTAGTCAAAGGTTCAAACTAAATTTTCTTTGTATATCATACAATATAATTTACTCTTGAAGTACCTTTCATATTTTGTGATATTTTATTAAGCTTTAGCTAGTGAAAAGTTTGCATTAACTTGTAGTTCAGTGTATCAATTCGTCCTGCACTTTGGATATCTCGCTGGCAGCATATGGCTCTTAGGACCAGGATGTAGAGGCTTCGAGGAGAGCAACACTCGGGTTACCCTGACCAATGCCAAGCGGATCTGGACTCTGGTCTCACACACGGACCATAATTGGATTTCGATGACTGCAAATTGGTGATAATTCCGATTCGCTTCCGGGCAGCTTCCACGGGGTGCACGTGATTCGTGAAAATGCGAACATCTGCGCCCGATAGTGCAGACTCTTTATGTCTGGTCGTGACCGGCTAAATACGGATTGTGCAAATGGACAAACGGATTGGCACCGCCGGGAATGGAGAGGGGGGGACCCGTGTCCGGTGGCTAAAGTCCACAATGGGCTCTTTGTGTCTGGTCAAACAGCCTCGATCACACATTGTCCACAATCGCGGACAAAAACCGATTCCCGAAATGGGGCAAGTGGAACATGCAAGGTAAACATCTTGCCACAGCGATTACTCGATAAGAACTATAATATAAGCGCCTGTCAGTTGGCATTGGGAGGCACTAGGCATTCGACATGAAGGGCTTAGGAATAGTGGTGGGCCTTCTGGGCATCCTGGAGCTCGTCCTGGCCCAGGATGGCACTTGCGGTGTGAAGTTTGTCAAGTTGGGCAACAGCGCCTATCATTTGGAGCGCGGAAAGGTAAGGAATAAATTTGAGAAGATGTAATGAAGAATGTTTAAAATTATTCAATCTAATTGCAGTTCAACTGGTGGGACTCTGCTCGCCGCTGCATGGCTTTGGGCTCTCAATTGGCCCACATTGACAGCGAGGAGGAGCTGAATGCCATCTCCACATACCTCAACCAGTTGGGATTTGCCACCACTGAGGCCGTGTGGTTCTCCGGCTTTGGCATAAAGTCCGGAGCCTGGATCTCACTGGCCAACTCACAGATCCTCTCCTACCTCAAGTGGGGTCCTTCAGAGCCTAATGACTATGGCTCTGCCGAGAACTGCCTGGGCATTAAGGTCAACAGTGGCAACTGGTTCATGTACGACCTGAATTGCTTTACAGAGTACTCTTACCTGTGCGAGGGCGTTTCGAGGGAGAGTGCAATTAATTTAATATAAATTAAATATGCTTTTACATGGTTTAAAATATAACATGAAATATTATAGTATTGTGACTTTAATTCTACAATAAATAAAGTATTTCGGTTCATCCAGGATTTTCCCTTAAATTTACTAATCAAGCTATAGAATTAAGTCGTTCCATTAAGAATTCATATTCAATAAACACTTATCTATACCTTATTTGTATTATTTCCCTAATATTTCTGATCGTATTCTTATTATATAGTCTTTCGATCTAGCACGTAATGGCAGAAGACTTTAGAAAGACAGCTGAACATGGCTGGATCTTTTCGGTTTTTGATACTGATTAAGAATAATTTTGTAAAAAAAGGATATTGAAATGTAAAATATAAAAACAACTTAAATTTAGAGTATAAAAACCAAGAGGTAAAGCTTTGTCTTGATTTAACCTTGTAGTTAGAACTTATACAAATCATGAATCGTTAATTCAAATCGATTTTATTAAACTTAAGGTATTTTTTATTTTAATTTATATTTTTAATATCTTAATATTTACAAAACATTTTTTAATTCGTGTAGATCCTGGTACTGTCGTACTCGCAGATGTAGGACAACTTGGTGCGGCAAGAATAGTCGTTCATGTACCAAGGCTCTGCTATGCGGTAGAGGTTCATGCAGTTCTCGCTGTTCAAGTTGTCCGGCTGGCTGATATACCACTTGGCGTACGGCAGAGGACGGGCGGGTCCGAACTGCAACCAGCTGCCTTGGCGCCCAATGCCTCCTATCCAAATCCAGTCCGACCGATAGCCCATGGTGCTTAGGAAGTCGGCCAGCTCGTTGAACTTGTACTCGGAGTCGACGGTGGCCAGCTGCAGGCCGGCGCGTATGCAGCGCTCGTTGGCATCGTACCAGTTTTGCTATATGAACAAATATTAATATTTACTAAATTAAATCATTTTCTCAAGTTACCTTCTCCTTGCTCTCCACATAGTACGCCTTCTCGCCGACTCGACTCAACGGCAGGGTGCAGTTGGTGATGGCCTGTATCCTGGCTATTCCGAGCGCCAAAAGCAAAAGTTTCAAGGCAAAGCGCGCCATTTTCGACTCACTGCTGGAGTGATGATCTGCTGAGATTCACTACTGACTTATATAGAAGCTTCTCGCCTTTGTTATGAATATTTGAACTAAAATCTTGGGCCCACCTCAATCGATAAGGGAGCTCCCGGAATGGGGCAACACTTTCGATGTCTGAAATGCTCATTACTTTGGATTGGATGCGATTGAGCCCACGGGGCGTTGCGTGTCAATTTATGCAACTCTCCTGCAATTTCCGGGGTATTAAGGCAATTTCCAGCCCACTGGCCACAGCATACATACCCGTGGACAGGGGCAGGACTTAATGGGGAAGTCCTGCATATGACTGCTCCCTCTACGGCAGTTTGGGTGTGACGGAAAAGCCCTTCTGGGCATTGGAACGCCCAAGTGTGGGCGAATCGACGGCATTGAGGAGACTTTTTTGGTAGCTCACCAAAAATTGATATAGCATTTGGAGAAGGGAGAGTCATGACAGGTTGAATGAAGGCCTCTTTTTAAAGAGCGAACCAGAAAATGCGTTAAAAGCTATAAACTTTAAATATTTGACTTATGTATACCAAAATATGGTTCAAATTGTCCAAAGATATAACTTTAATTAATGCTTTATTTATATTTTAGTTACTATTCTCTTACTTCTAAGCACTTCCATAAATTTTTAAGGTATTTAAAGTATTTCCTTACATAAAACTTATTAAAAATAATATATTTAGTTACACATTCACTGCGTTAAAAACTTATGACTTAAATTATGACACCCCGCAAGGATATAAAAATGCAATAAATTTGTGTACAATAAAAACAAAAGCACTTCCAGACATCTATCTTAGAGTTCCCTTAAATAAACAAAGTTCAAAAACTCAATTCACTTCTCGGCTAAACATCTCATTATATTCCAATTTCGATTTTAATCTTTTGAGAGGATTTAGCATCTAAATCAAAGTTTTGGCGCCCCACGGCGAACCCTTTTTCCCGCCAGCATCCCCTGTCATTAAAATGACAAGTCCGGACTCCTTCTTCGACGCAATAAAAAATACTCTTAGAGAGAGCAGTGCGTATAAAATGTCAAAACGTTTTACCAGCATTCGGAACGTGAAGCTGAAGTCGATTCGGGAGCATCACAATAAAATGGGAAATTCGCAGCAAGTAAATGCAATTTAGCCGAACGGGAGGGTCGTCAAGTGGCGCTGCACCCAGGGGGACTGTTTGATTTACCGTCAACAGGAGATTGAAAAAAATACAGAAATAGAATCAAGCGGGCAAAAAACACGCGCCACCAAAAAGTGAATTAAGAACGAGTGTGCTGGAACGGAGGAAGCCCATCGGTGGAGGGTGTTTTTTTTTCAGATGGGGTGTGGCCTTGCTGTGGGGGGAATTGAGTTGCAACACTTGGCAGGTTTTTATCTACGCACCACAATCAACCAGCCAACGGCCAACGAGCCGGGCCAGGATCAGGACGGGGGCCCCCAGACCCTGTCAGCAGGTCACAGACCATCCCAGCCGCCATCCATCCCATCCTTGAATACACTCGACGAATTTTGATCTTTATAGAGTCTTGTCATATGACATTATGGGGTTGCAAAAATGTATCTTTTCGGGTTTGGAATCTTTTAAAATTTGGAAATATAATATAGGAATATTTTAAATTATTTTAGATATTATTTTAAGCAAATATTTTTTGAGATTAACAACCTCTACTAAAGAGTTTTTTCAAAGTAATTATGAATGCATATTAGTTAGTCTTTATTTACCCGCTCCATAAATTTTCTTCCACTGTAAACCCATTTTCAAGGGTGCTTTGAGGCAATTAAATTCTCCAAGTGTAGGCGAAGTGACCATCAGCCAGGCCAGAAACCAAACAGGAGCAACTGTTTCGTGTTGGCTTGCGTTGATAACAAGATTTGTTTTTCAAAATTTGTGGAGGGTCGCCCTTAATTACGCCGAAAAGCGCTATGAGCAATTTGGAAATGGCAAGTGCGCGGGCAATGCCAGGAGAGGTCTAAAAACCGCATCCACCCCCTCTGGCAATTTAAGTAAATTAAATTTAGAGTGCGCCCATCCTTCGATTTTCCCCTGCCCCCCCGCTCAAAAAAGTCAAAAGTGTATGGCCCGTTTGGTTGATTTAAGCCAGAGATAAGGGGATCGGAACCGGAGCGAGGGCGGACGCAGGCCCAGACAGGATACAGGAGGAGCGGCCCGAGCTCGCATCCTTAGACAAATGCGTTTTACCAGACACTCGACATTCGCTACACGGATATTCCATTAAAAGAGCCAACGCGAATTGAACAATTTTCACTTTATGATTTATTGTAATGAGCTTTTTATTTATGGCACGACTTCTTCTATTGGCCCGAAGCAGAGGACATAAAAAATATATTGCAGCGTCTGCTCTTGTTGGTACTTCCCCGAGTGTTTTGTGTTTTCGAAAATTAAAAATTAATTAGGCATTTATCACTTGACTGTCTAACAGATGGCGGCTTTCCTAGTGGCGTGGTGGTGACACAAGTACGAGGTAAGTGCAACTGAACATGAATATTCTTTCAGGGAAAAAGTCCTACACGAAAGTCTGTCCTGGTTCGTAAGGGACGAGGTTTGAGGGATTCATTGAAAACTGAACAGGATATGGACTTGATTATGTAAAAATCGTGCACTATTGGCTTTAAATAAATTGAAATACTAAAAATAAATTCATTAAACTGGGAGTAAAGCTTCTAGGGAAAATTAAAGAAGACACATTTGTACTTTGATTTGCCGGAGGCTGATTATGAATATATGTTTCTTCTTCTAAGAAAAAGATGAGCCGTTGAATCTTTCAATAAAAAAGTGAAATATATATTAAAAGCAGACTCGTTTTAAAAACATATTTTCTTTTGAATCAAACGAATCGAATTGAACCTATATGCAAGAAAATATATTTTTTGCTAGTATTTAAAAATAAACTTAATTAAAAATAATTATTAAACAGAACGCTGTCAACAGTTTGAGCTGATAACACAGACGGTGGGCCAAGATTTCTCAGAATTTGCATTGATAAGGCACCAGGCTTCTTCAGAAAAATATCAATTATTCTGAACTCTGAAGGAGCCCCCTGATTGTACAGATCTTGGGACCATTGCGGCTATATAAACCCGGCACAGTTGGAAAACATTTCGAGTCAGCATCGAACACTTAAGAAAATCAAACACTTCAAAAATGCGAGCCATTCTCGTAATCGTACTTTTTGGACTAGCTTCCCAAAATAGCTTGGCACTTCCGGTGAGTTTTTTGTTTTGCCTCAGCCAGACATTATAATTACTCCTCCTTAAATAATTTCAGAGCACAATATTGGAGCCACCACTAATGTACGACAATATAGATTCTGCTCTAGATCCTGTTTTAACAAAGCTGGAAGCTTTGGAAAATCGTGAAGCGGAGCAGACAATCATGGTTTCGACACTTCAATCTTCGTATGACAATATTTTGGAAAAACTGACAAGGATAGAACAGCAAATCACTGGACTCCAAAAAGATGCCCAACTGGCCGTAGATATGAGGGAATGGCTCGAGCCAACAGAAGGACCGGTGATCGAGAAAAGGAAAGAGCGGTTGGTGGAAAATTATGAGAGAATTGGATCAAAATATTACCACATTGAGAGCAATGAACAACTTGACTGGCACGAGGCCCTGGCCAAATGTAAAAGCTTGAATGGCAGCCTTCTTAGCCTCAAAAGTGAAGCCGAGTGGAAGGCCATTACAGCCCGGCTGGACAAAACCCTAAGCTATTGGGTGGACATCAACGATCGTGAAACAGAGGGAGAGTTCATGTCTGAAACTAGCGGAAAGGCAGCTCCATTCCTTAAGTGGGATATCCACGAGCCAAATAATATTGCTTTTACGATAAACAACGAAAACTGCGTCGAGCTGCGGTCACAATATAATCATTACATGAACGACATCAACTGCTTCAACAAAAACCACTATATCTGTGAAGAGAACGTGACGGTTGTGTTTATTTAGATCCAGCATTAATGGATTGAAAAATACACATTGTGGAACATACAACTTTCCATTAGTAACTAATAAAATTTGAGGACAATTTGATGATTTTAATATCGCAAGGAAAGTTATCATTCAGACATAAAGCAAGCAATTCAGTTTCTAAAATAATTTCCGTAAGCCCAGTTAATAGATAATCCGAATATTGTCGACTCGTTGTCTGGTCAACCGAATGCAAGAATTTGGTTAACTCTACTCCAATTTGTAGGCTAACATTTCGATATGATTTAAAATAAACTTAAATCTTTCAAACTGAAACCTATTCGAAGGGCAAACTTGGGAACTCAGTACAGGCGGGGCTTAGGGGCCTCGCACTTGGGAAACACGCTGCTCTCGTAGGTGGGTACCATGTACTTGATGTTGATGAAGGCATTGGGACCACCGCAATACTCCAGCAGCTTCAGGGTGTCCTCGATGACGTCGCCAATCCGGCGGTTGCGATCGGGATCAATGCCCTCGCCCAGGTTCACATTGATGTTCTTGTACAGGTTGCACACGGCCAGCAACTGGCGATAGAAGGGCACCAGGGCCTGGCCCACGCAAGGACCTGTGTGTGGGATTGGAGTTTAATTAAAAAGATGTTAAAATAATTCATAAATAAACCCCAAGGTAACCAAGGCCTTTGGTCTTATTTTAATCCCCTAATCGTAGTCAGCTTACCCAGACGAACCATCAGTTGGATGACCTGCAGGGCGGAGATAATGATCCGCTTGTCACGCGTCTGGAAAGCTCGCTTCAAAGGAAGGATCAGCTTGGGTAGCACTGGAAGCACCTTCTTGGGCGATCTGATGATCAGGTCGATGGCTCCGTTAACGGCCAGAAGCCGCGTGTCAGAGTCCATGTCCGCCAACCCGTCTACAAAGATGGGCAAATAATAGCAGTAATCGAGCTGCTCCGGCACACAATGCCACTTCACCGGACGCTCCTTGGTGGGATCCTGCTTGCTGCTGCGACCGGACATTACGCAGGGAATGTCGCCGCGATTGAAGTAGATCTTGAACACAGTTTCCTTCACGGGCTTCCGCTTGAAAATATCGATTCTATGCATCAAAGGATGAGATAGGGATTTATTATTTTATACTTCTTTGTAAGTTACTAAAATTTTTACTTTGGAGGAGGCTTCACCACCGTGTTGGGCTGCAGTGCCTGATAGGTAAAGGCTGGCACTTCCCGTTTTGGCTAAAAAAAGAGACATTTTCAGATGCAGCTCTACGAATCTAATTTCCCAGCTTTCCTTACCAACTTCATTCTGCGGTACAGCAGCTCTCGACAAACCCTTCCGGGCTCGTGGAGTCGCGTGACTCGTTCGTTGGTCGTGGAGCACATCGTGGCTAGTACTACTTCAACCAGTTACTAGCTTCAAAAATTAGTTACATAAGAAAATGCTTCGTGTGGAGGGAGTTTGACTCGGTTATTTTAAGGTTTTGTTGTAGAAAAAATTATCGGATGTTTCTGGACTGGGCTACCGGGTCAAGAAGCCAAAAAGACTATTAGGAAATGTGGAAAAATAAAAACTGGGTTGACAGTTCCGAAGCAGATTACTTAGTAGCAAATGATGGAGGCAGATGTAGGGCGAACCCACACTTGAAATGTAAATAAAATGTTTGTAGTGTTGGGAAAATATATGTAAAAGCGAACAGCTTCTTATCAAGACGTCAACACTCTCCCCCGCCCGCAAAACCAAATATTTTTTGGGGTGCCATTGCCATCCCCCCCTCGCACATTCACACCTCAAACTGTTTTGGCGTCTCCAAAGAGTCATAAAGGGAAAGTGCAAACATTTGCGCACTTTATCATCTTTTTCCATTTCCCGCCTCGGTAGATGTTACGGTAAATATTTTGTAACGCCCGCCAATTAAGGCGTCTGCCAGGAACTCCCCAACTCCCCCGACTTCCGACCCTGCCACCTCCTCCCAGGCGGCATTAACCTACTTAGAGCGGCGGGGAAAATGAGAGGCAGGTATTATCGCCATCGCGCTCCTTGTTACTGGTGCCCTGAATTAATTAAAATCCGACATGCGAATTACTCGACTGTCCTTATCCTACTCTGTTTTCCAGCTTCTCTCTGGCTCTGGCTTTTCCAGCTTCTGTTTTTAATTACCCACGCACAGCTTTTCACTTTCACCCAACACATCGTGGCACGTCGCGATTTATCCGTTTTAATAATGTCGAGTGGCCCACCCAGATCGGGACCCTTTCCCTCACTTAACTTGGCTTAGCTTCTGTCACTTTCTGGCATGTAAATTAAGTTAGAAGCATTTAGGATTAGGGAGCATACGGAATTACTGAGGGGGCAGGTAACCTCCAACTTTCTCGGTAATTGCTTGGCAATATGATGAGACTAAGGGGAAAATATATATGAATTAACTGAATAGAATATAAGATTTTAGAAAATATTCTCAATAAATTAAATAATATCACAATCAGAACAAGTTTTACTAAAATTCTCCTACTTCTATTTAGTTTAATTTGACTTTAGACTTTAGCCCCAAAGTAGGCAATATATCAAATGAGTAATAATTATTAAATATTCGCCATTAGGGAGCCCAACCACTGGAAAATCGGAACAAAAGACTCGACCAGTAGACGACAGTGGACCAGCTTTTACAATGGCCACAACGCAAATCAGCCGGATCATAATTTATTGGGCCGAAAATGGGAGGCATCTCCCACGGAGAGCTGGCCGGGCTTTGAGGTGAGCTGTGCTATCAGTGAGGTGAGGAGAGTCCCCGGGTTTGGGGTGCGTTTGTCTAGCTGACACTTTCATTAACAAAAAGTCAGAGCGATGACAGGGGCCAGTGTGTGGGTCTGTCTGGTTGTTTTTGCATTGTTACAAAGTGCAATTCGGGCTGAAGTTGGGCGGTATTGCTGATGGCTTGTGGGCTTGTGGACCTCGGACCAGCGGACCTGCGGACATTTGGGGGTGTTGGCCATTTAGCTGACAGGGCTGCAGTGCGGCACGTAAATCTAAACAGCCACTGACAGCTTTCAACTGGCACTCACTCCCGCTCTTTTTATGTGCGGCTCAAAGTGGACAGTCGGGTTGGGACAGACGGACGGACGGACGGGTGGCAGGAGAGCCCGAGCCCATCTTGAATGTCATATGGGCCAGGCACACACATACTACACACTCTATACTATATATATATATCAATATCCTGGCCATATATCAATATGTGCGCGCTCGCATATATCTACTTTCGTTGGGTTGTTTGTCTGAAATTGACATCGTCTGTATGCTGTATTCAGTGCAACCTCCTCCTGCCTGCCGGAACATGGCCAAACAGGGTTTTGGCCTTTTGTTTTAGCCCGGTCTACTACTCCTACAGTCTGGCCGAGATTTTATGTTCGCATACATTTTGAGCGCTTTATTGTTTGTCCAATTTCGTGCAACATCGCCCGGGCCGAGCGACAGGGAGAGTAATCGAGTATCCGTTGTTGTATGTCCACCAGTCGTGCCCGGAATAGAGAGGAGGACTCCATACGAAGTCCTCCAACCCAATAGTCGTTAGGTGTTAATCTAATAACTGTCAAATGCAGGATGATGGCACTTCAAATTGGTAGGGAAATTGCTGCTAACTAGCACTGAATGACGAATATGTCAGTGGGGAAAACTAAGTGGATTGACACCATAATTAAAGTGGGTTTACTGCTATTGTTGTTTATTTTTTAGATCACATTTTTAGTCATTTTATTTCTGGATAGAAAGAATACATTTTACAATATAAAAATTATTTATTTTGTATATTTAACATGCGAGTTAATAATGTCTAGTCTTTTCTCTCTCCTTACTGGGATTGATTACCCATATAATAGGTCTTTCATCATCGAATTTGGTACTGCAAATTGCCAGATTATCTGTCAGAGTCAGTTGAAAGTAGTAAAAGGTCACTTCTGCTGTTAAAACCATTCAGAGTTCAGACTTCAATTCAAACTTATAATGGCTTTTTCTCTGTTTATTTGGTTCAATTGCGCTGGCGGCAGCATAAGAATAATTTCTGCATCGCTAAAATCCCATAAAAATCAACAACGCTGGGACGCGGCACATACGAAAGTCCAACTGCTAACTGCAGGCCCGGTCACAGGAGCAGTCGAGCATTAAATGGCCCCAACCGAGGGGATCTTCGGTGGGTTGGGGCGTGGACTCGCTTCCCATGCAGACAAATAAAGTCCCGCTCTGTACTCTAACATTTTATGAGTCGTAAATCGAAGCGATAAAATCACAAGAAATGGAGATACAAAAACAAAATAGCCTGGGCAACGAGAAAAAGAGAGAGGTCAGTCCGGAGACCAGACTGGGTTAGGCTGGGCACTCATCCTACATATCTCTCATAAGTCACACGATAAATTCTGCAACATTGCGCTAATGACGACAAGAGCACTTTGAAAAGTCGTAAAACTTTTTTCAGTTAGTAAATATTGCCTGAAAAATGTATTCAAAAAGGATTTTTACGAGGTAGTCCAGATCAAGAGAAGATCACACAGATTGTTTATACTTTCTATAATAATTAAATATTTCGAAATTATAACTACTTTTTACGAGTGCATTTTAGATCAAGAGATGTCGCCCCAGTATCCTGCAAATGGCGGAAGTTCATTATTGTCAGTGATTAATGTCAAGAGCCGCGGACGGATCCTGGTCCGGCAATGTAAAGCCTGGGCCTGGGCCACATAAGTTAGCTGTTGCTGTCAGTTGGCACAAAACCGAACCGCCGGGCTTCAGAAAGCAGAAAAATTCGGAAACCAAAGCTTGCAGGGCCCGAGGCCGGGACAAAAACCAGAGACCAGAGAACTGTGGGACAGACTGGCTGTTGACATCCTGGAATGTCACTCCGTCCGTCAGTTAGCAGGAAAATGCATTGCTGCCAGCTGCCAACGTGATTAGCGCGTTGATTTGGCAACCGATTGCCGGGCGCAATGCATCCGAGCCAGCATTTCAGCCATCCTCAACAGAGTTTGACTTGGCAAACGCCAGCTTCGAGGCATTTACTTCTGCCGGATATGGCCTTAAACTTATGCAACGCTAAGCGGCATTGACAACGGCACGCACACATCGCTCATCCAGGGTTCGGGGGTTTCAGGGGAACGGAACCCCAACCCCTCTGACGGTTCAATGTACGACGAGTGAAATTAATTTCAAACAATGCAGCAAACTGCGAAGACAACAGAACAGGAGAAGCTAAAACCCCACGACAGCAGAAGCAAATTAAATAAAAATTCCAGCATGAACGCTGCCATTGGGGGTTGAGTTGAACTTCACTGGAAATAAATTAGTTAGACAAGTTATAAGTTTAAAATATTTATTAAGTTGAATAGATTAATGATTTCGCTTTTGAAGTAATTAAATGTATTTAGTTATATTTATTTACTAATGCATCCAAATTTAATAAAGTAAATTAGCGGATTAAGATCACAAATTATTAGTTTTATATTATAATTTATCTTTACTTTGATCATAAATACAATGTGATTAAATGAATCTCTTTTTATTTATATCTATTTCTTTCTTTCAAACTTGTCGCAGTGTAAAGACATCATCTAGCTAAGGACCCGCAGGAGCTGAGTAGATTGCCAGCCATATGACAGACTCAATCTACGTGCCTCGAGTCGATGAGTAAGCCAAGTTAAGGGCAAGCAAAAAAGCCAAGCCCAAGCCAAACCGAACTTGTCGAAAATTATTTCGTTTTAATTATGCCAAAGGGCTCGGGCTCTATCGAAGGACGTGTCGGAATGTGTCGCCATTTTGCATGCACTCTAAATGAAATCACGTCACCGATTTTACCCACCTCCCTTAACCAGCGCTCGGCACTTCAGGTTGCCTACAACTTTCCGTTGTCATTATCAATTTGAGTTAATTGCCGCAGCCGTCGTCGTGGCCAGAAAGTTGCCATTTTGTGTCGGCTGCTGCCGCCATTGCTGTTGTGTTGCGCCATCACTTCCGGTCTGGGGATCCCCTTACTTTGTCCCGTCGCCCGTCGCCCGCCGCCCGCCAGACGACGCGACAACGCATTGTCTGCGACTGTTTGAAAGCGTTTAGTCGAAATTTATTTGTATTACATGCCAAAAACTGCAGACACTCTTATGACAGGACGGGGCGGGGGGAGGTAAAGTGTTGAATTATTAAATTAAGTACTTGTTTGATTATGGCATAAATTCCCTTGTACAACGGCGACAGGTGTAAGCAAGGAGTTGAGTGCCTGAGGCGATTTTGTGAAGCAGGTGCCAAACTACAGCGAAATTACAGGATGCCGAGTTGCAAGTACTGAAAATTAAAAGTGACTTGAATTTATGGAGTTAGAGTCACTAGGAAAATATTTAATTAATATTCATTAAAAAATAGTTATAAAATAATATAAGTAAAGCAAGATAAATGAATATTTTTAGGGAATAATCTAAACAAAAGAAGATCAAGTTATGACTTCTCTTACATATTGAATTACTTTACTTTTTCCTTTTTAAAGAAATACATTTGTATTCCAAGTAATGGGCATCTTTTCGTCGAGAGTCTCTGGGTTTAATTTTAAGCTTTTTAAGCTTAACTACATAAATATGAGGGCTTTGCGTTTTGTGATTTCGTATTTGGTGATAATAATTTATCAATGGAACTCAAGTGACAAAAGGAAATAATGTCCAAAAACCGGAAGGAGTGAAGAGATACGTCTTTAATCTTTTATTAATAAAAAAATACTTATAAATTATAAGTTATATAATAAAACAAAATTAAAGTAAAAGTAAAATCCCAATAGTTAGTTTTAGTTTTTTATTTAACTTTTTAAAACTCTTTTTTTTTTATTAATTTTCCCAATTATTTTCTGCGTTAGCAATCATTGATCATATATAAAAGCAAACCCTCTGTATTTTTTTATTGAACACTTGTAACAAAGAAGACTTTTATCAACTTTTGTTTATTACAAAGCCTTGTCTATATATAGTTACTAGAGTTCAATTCCTCATAAAGTCTCACAACAGATTACATTTATTGTACCCTAGGGCACTGCACAGTCTATACAAAGAAACTCTATAGCACTGCTTGTTTACACTTCAGAAACCACCTTTTATGGATTAGAACTTGTAAATGAATCCACACTTTTTCATAATTACCTGAAATACCTTAACCGATTTTTATTACATTAATTTGTTTGTTAATTATAACCCATTGGGATTCAGTTCACATACAAAAGCTATTTTTTTATCGCATTGGGCAACGCCCATCACTAGCTCCTCACCGGTAAACTCCAGGTAGACACAGAAGCCATCCTGGAACTTGCGTTTCGGTGGCTTGCTGGCCACAAAATTAGTAAAGTTCATGGGATGGGGATCCTGATGCCAGTAAAACTGCACCAGAGTCTTGTGATCAACATCATCCACGGCGGACAGTCTTCCGCGATGGCCCCCGCTCCAGAATACGGCGTGTGTCTGGGCATGGGCGCCATATCGCATATAGTTGGAAATCAGGCGCATTTCCTCGGAGTTCCGAATGGTCACCAGTCGAGCCTGAGGGTCGATGGTCTCACATCCAAAGTTGGCATGAAGCCAATCCATCTAAAATCAATAATAAATAAATATAAACAAAACAAATGAATTGTATTTTTATCTAAAAGTTTACTCACTATGACGGGTACACTGAAAACTCGATTCTTGTAGCCCACTCTGTAGTATTCATATGTGGGCTGGAAATAAGATCATTTAGCTATGAGGAGAACTTCTGTCCTCAGTTCACACTTACGGGCTTGTTTGAGGAGAAGAAAAAGCAACGTTCACCAATGTTTACAAAGGGCTTTGAACATAAAGCTGGCTTAGGAATAGCACCATAAACAATTTGAATATTACAACTATTACAACTCACGCTTGGAAAATTCCTTGAAAATGTATATATAACTAAACAACAGGAGCAGTAAGCCAGTCAGGCCCACAAAGGACTTGCCCAGTGCCGACATTTTGATCAGTGACTCCAGTGCAACTGAAGGTGCACGGGAACACCAACAGCTTTTTATAGACTGCCCTTCAAAGTTTCCAATAAAATCTAGTAAATTGAGAACCCACATGTGGCAGCCACAGAGAGTTTATGTATTTACAAAACACAATTCATTTACAACGAATAAGTGCTTAATAATAACAATAATAATGATGAAATGAATATCTTTACTTTTATAACAATAATATCAGGAAGATTGATTTTAATCATAATTGTAATAATCAATAATTATTATTGACTTTATTTTTCTTATATTAGACTTTCTTTGTCATCCGGGCTTTGGACTGGTTTCCTTCTTGGCATCCATCTATGCAAAAGGATCAGGAGACCAAGAGATGCTAAGCATCCGATGACAAGCACAATCCCTATCCTGGTCGTGGGATCCAGGTACAGCCAAAGCTGATTCGCCGAGAGCCTATACTCGCAGATGAAGTAGTCATCCAGGCCATAGGATCGCCGCATGTACAGCGAGCTGTTGATGAGTTCCAGGGAGAGATAGCTCTTCTCCACGAAAACCTTGGAATTGGGAGCCCAGCGGGCGAAGTTTACAGGCTTATTAGAGCCCTCCCAAGAGAAGGGCGGTTGGCTGTAGAAGTTGTGGCCCGAGGTGGCGAAGGTGCTGCCATCAGGATAGCCCCTGGATACGATGTAATCTTCAAGAGCTGTCAGCTCCTCCGACGTCTCCACAGAGACTAGGTTACTTACGTTTCGCCAGCAAGCTCGCCTCGCAATAAACCAGTCAAAGTAATGATCCGCCTGGAAATAATCAGACGTCGAGTCATATTTCTTATAGAGTCCAATCAGAACGGAAATTGCTCTTTAGTATTTTATAAATCACTTTCCGTGATATAACATTTTAAATTTTGTCACAAATTTCCATTTTTTAAAACCAGTTTCAGAGTAAGCTTACTGTCTTTTCACTGCCTATAAAGTAATAGCCATCACCAATCTTCTCAAAAACCGAATGACTCTGACAGCCAGCTATCAGCAGAAATAAGAAATAATACTCCGCTCGCATTGCTCAACGTTGTTATTCCGATTTGTGTGCAATTCCAACTGAAATTGCTTTTTAAAAAACAACTGATTATCAAGTTGTATGGCATTACCCATGTGAATTGCTTGATAGTGGTTCATTTTCAAGATGGGGATGTACCCTCGTAAGTGTAACTGTCGCAAAACTTAACTAACTAAGAGCTGTGGAGGAAAGGGACAAAACTTATACAAGAAACTCACGTAAACATAAAGTACCGAATATATATATACGATTATCACTCTCAGTATATAAAATGATTTCTTTGTTTATAAATAAAATTCATTTGAATGATTAACTGTACACCGCTCTTCATCTCGACAGGCTTTTGTTTTCAAATAGAAAATTACCAATAATTAAGTCCAACAGGAATAACGCCTCTGATTGGTCCCTTACCTTCTTAAGTATTTGAATTCAAGTATAAAGATATTTTTTAATAACCAAGGTGCAATCGAACGATAAGGTTTATTTATTATTTGTAAGAGAGTACTTTACACCATGAGTGTGATATTTATGAGATATACATATGTATATATATGTACATACATATAACAGGAAACCGCAATCGACTACGATTCAGCATTTTCTTGTTCCTCGATAAACAAACCAGAACAATTTTTAAGCTCAAGCTAATTTAACATTTTTGTGTTTTTTAAATCAAGAGCATACAGTCTTAAACAGACATTAAGTATACAATTATATTTCTAGGATTAAGACAAAACTTTCGGAATAATTAAATATACCATAGGTACATTATAAAAAATGTATCTAGATAATAGGGAAATATAATAGAAACATAAATTTTTTTATATTCGCATAACATTTTTATTTTTTTAACGATTTCATCATCTTTTGTCATCCCTGATTTGGATTATATAAAAACTTTTTATATACTGAATACTTTGTGATTCCTACAAATTTATAAACAAAGTGTGATTGATCGATAAGGTTTGCAAACTTTATGAAACTATGAGATATAAAACAGATTCAAGATATTCCACATTATATTCTAATTATTATTATCTATTATTATTCAAATTAATAGTTAATTATTAAGTATTTTAGCAGCCCTAAATGTGTGCGAAATAAGTAGGTACACATGTAGTTATATTGGCTTAAATCCGCCGATTAGTGGATTACGGATCGCGAGTCGCTGTCCGCCAATGATTGCTCACAAATGTCGACAGCCCGCGTGTAGCAGGACTCGCTGCTCATCACCAGCTCGTCCCCGCTAAGCGTCAGGATCAGGCAATTGCGACCCATTTGGGGCGTGGGCTCCTCTTCAGCCCAGTTCGAGTAGTTCATGGGCCGAGCTCGCCCAAAGTAGTTCCAATAGAAGCGATTGTCCAACGGCCAACGGTGGCCGGCGCTCCAGAACTTGGTGCCATCCGGATAGCCCATTTCGTGCAGGTGCTGAGCCAGGAATCGCATTTCCTCCTCGCTGTCCACGCAAACGCGGGACGTCCTCTTGTCCTGGTAGCAGAAATTGTGGAACGATGTGTGCTGTGGGGGGGGGGGGTTTGATAGTTAATATATTTAAATACTCTTACTATTAAAAATATGGAATAACAATACAATAGAAGCCGAAGATGCATGCCCTTGCCACAGCAGATATCTGTATCTGAGAGATACGGACTTTGAACACTGAATATTGAAAATTAATAATTAATTATTAATAATTAATTATTTTTGAATATTGAAAAGTATTGTAAAAATACAACATGGACTTTAGCTTAAATTTATCTACTTACATAAACTAAAATGTGACTCAGTGTTGACTCACCAGCGGTTCCTCATCCGCCACAAAGTAGCAGTAATTTTCCTGGACCCTCTCGTAGGGAATCTTGCATCGCATGGCATCGACAATGTGCCGGTGTGCCAGGAAGATCAGCCAGAAGGTCAGGAAGTGGCGCAGGAGAGTGCTTGGCTCTATCTTCCGCGTCGGGCGATTCGGCATTGTGCTGAAATAAAACTGCCGGCGGATCGGAATCGGGCGTTATCGCCATGCGCTATCTCGCTGTGAGCTCAATCCATAAAGCGCCGACTTTGTTTTGGTTTTTCGCTCTCCAGATAAGGCAACTGATGAACTAGTTCAAGATCGCACACAATAAAAGCGTTTCAATATTGTACAAATTAAAATTCTTTACCATAAAATCATTTTTTTAAATTTGAAAAAATTAACTTAGTGGCTTTTTTTTTCTTGGAGCTTGGGGAGTTGTAAATAACATTACTATGTCTTACCTTTGTTTGCTTTTTATTTACAAAATTCTAGCTTCAACTTCTTCTTTCTATTTTTGTATTAATAAAAGAAGAACTTTTTCTAAATAAAAAAAATAATAAAATAATAATTGAAAGTAATAATCATTTTAATGATTATTCATCTTAAATATCCCAAACTGCATAGCGGGAATCCCCTTTAATTTGGGATCCACATCGAACCCATCCACACGAATTTTTCTCTTCACACTTCGTTCCGACTTCGCTAACTGTAATACAATACTTTCCCCTTATCGAACTGTTATATTCCGCTCTCTTCAAGCGCAGTTTGTCCCTCCTTGGGCTAGCCGAGTCGGCTAGCTATGCCAATTTTGCTATTTTCCCACTAAAATCAGCTTTTTTCTTAGATTTTTTCCAATGGAATTAGGATTTTGCTAGATGCCAAAAAATTCGAATCAAAAATTTGTATCTGTTCATTTTGTATCTGAATCTCCCTGTTTTTTATTAGTATCGGAATTTGAAGTTTCCTGTTCACTGTTGTCGAAGTCTGATCCTGTTTCAAAATCCTTGCTTAATTTTACACTTTTATTTAAGAAGATTCTTGCTTAAACCAGCTACTAATATCTAAACTTTATTATTTTATTGTTTATTTGATTCTTTTAATCTTGTTCAAGAATGAGTCTCAGTTTTCTAATAAATTTTCTTAATCTAAAATGTCCATGTTCTGAAATAATTAGAATTTTGTTGCTTTAATCTCCTGATTTGTTTTCCTAAATCCGGTCTTTTTCCTTAACAGCGATCTGGCCAAGGCCTGTAAAACAATATTGTTCATCGAAAGGGGTAAGAGAGCCTAAGAGAGCCCAAGTCATCCGAGAGCGCATTTTGCCTGAACAGCTGTTAATATGTATCTGTATCTAGCAAAGAGACTCGACCCGAAGTGCGTTCGGGTCTCTCAGCCGAACGCGAATCGGCCTGTATCTCAAAGTTTGTTTTACTCTGCCTGTATCTCGAAATTTTTTTTACTCTTGTCGCACATTCACTCGGTCGAAGATGTTGAGAAATTTCAGCGCGTCGGCAATGAAAACGGTCGGGCATAAGTGAAAATCGTAAGGAAAAACGTGAAAACATAGTTGACAAATAGTAGAGTGTGATTTTCTAAACAATGTGCTAAATTTAAACGAATTTGTGATGGTTTTTCCCGCTTAAATCATGTTTTTGCTGCCACTTTGGTGCTAACGACGCCGTCGCACTCGCACTCGCGCTCTCTCGTTCTCTCTCTGACCGCTCTCTCCCTGTGTCTTGTTTGCCGTTTGCTTTTGTGCTGGTCGTCCGCAGATATTGTTTACGAATTGCGGTGTGTGATAGAAAGCAAAGAAAGCGCGAAAATTGCATCAATCCAGATGGAATCCGCTGGAAAAACAGCGAATATGAGCCGCAAAACACTGTTGCTGTCTCTGCTGACGCTGGCAGCGCTGCTGCTGCGCTCGGGCAGCGGCGTCGCGGGACACCTGAATGTTTTCCTGAATCCCGTGGAAGTGATGCGATTATTGGGTGAGTCTCCCCCCTTTTCACCTACTTTGTGTTCCTTCATCGTTTTTCGTTTTGTTTATCTTCCCCATATTCGGGTCGCGCCCTTTGTTATTGATTTCTCCCCTACACCTATCTCTCTCTTTTGCCGTCTCCGTCACCCACGCACTTCGCAGGCAAAAACAACAGTTGAACGAAATTAGTGTGTCAACCAATTTTGGAGATACATAACTTGAAGTTTTCCATTCATATCTTTCAGTTAAAAAGCGCACTGTAAAAATATTGGCTTCCCTTAAAAATTATGTTTATTTGTTTGCTTTTGGCTTAATTTAGATGCCCCCGCCAACGCCTCGCCATGCCGCAGGTGTTGTTAAACAGTAAAACAAATAAACAAACATCCCGCAACGGCAAAAACAACGAAAACAACAAAAACAGCAACCGGGAACTAACTTTCGTTTGCTTCGTTAGGGAATTTTACGCTTCGTAAAACGAGGATGAAATTAAAGAAGAGGAGGCACAGAGAAGAGCAAAAGACACAAGAAATGCAGCAAATACACACATACAACAGCACATTAAATTTATTTCACTGTTTGGGGGAATATTTTTGAATATTTCTTGGAACCCAAATTCCTTGGCACCCAAAAACAACAACGAAAACCAAAACAGAAACAACAAAAAAGCTTGAGAACATGCTGCGCGAAGCGAGACAGATAGCGAGGTGGGTGGGGGTGGCTGAGACAGAGATAGACATGCAAACGAGATGACAACGCGAAGGCGACAACAACACCAGAAACAGAAAAACAAAAACAACAAAAGGCGCAGCCAAAACGTGACTGCGAGAATACGAAGGAGCAGGAAGAGGAAGACGTCGAAGGAGCAGAAGAATATGATGGGGTGGTGGGGAGGCATACAGAAGCTGCACAGTGGGGTGGAATACATTTTGTTGGCAAAAGTAAACTTTAAATTGATAATACAAGTTCACTTACGCAGAAACATTAGATTTCAGACTAAGAATCTACTACCAAACATGCCCACTGTTCATGCTTTCCATCATCGCCACCTCTTCTGACAGAGCCCACTGTCTTCGTATTTGGCAGTCTTTTGCATGACAAGTCTGCTAGTCTCTGCCCCCACAATGCAGTTTCTTTTTTTTTTGCTGCAAATCGAAGTTTTCCCACTTTTCCTAACCATGTGTGTGGGAGCAGATCCGCCAACGACGACAATGACGATGCGCATAATTTTGCGTATGCATTCCGGATTGGAGATTTGCGAATTTCGGGGGCGTGAAATCAAGTATGCAGAATGTGCGGCAGATTGAAAGCGACCGTGGGCCGCAGAATGTTGCAACTTGCAAGCAATTTTAACATCTGAGGGGTAATTAAGACAAAGCTGAAAAGTTTTGCAGACTGGCGTAGGATAAAGACTGCAGCCATGAGGAATGGCGCAAGGGCTTTGTACTTCTCCAGTCATAAATCAATTAAGCTGCATAATTTGCATTTGATTTGTGTGCGGAAAAATGGGGTTACGGTACAGGGTGGCTAGGAGTCTGTTCCATTGCGCCCCGGCTTTATGAAATTCATTTGCATTTACGCTTAATTTATAGCCCCGCCGATGATCACACAAGTTTGGTTTTTCTCCTTTTGTTTCTTCTTGTTATCATCGCCACAAGGGGTCCCGGCAAAAGTTCAATGCTAAAAAACTTTGAGTCATATAGAGAGTCATAAAGAGTTCGTGGCATCTCTGACAGCCACATGAAATACGATCCGGGGGACCGTTGGGTTGGGCTCGCGATCCACAAGTGATCGGATCATAATAATATCGTACAGCTCCCCCACCTTATTCCCCATTTCAATTCCAATCATATTCCTCGGAAAGAAAACCGGCACCCAGAAGACTTTTAACGACCTTTTTGCTGCTGTGACACGCGCTACATTTTAAATAGCCGAAAAGTGCATTATTTAAATTTAATTTTATTGCCCCATGCTACAGTTTTCTTATTTTTTCCCTCATTCTGGTACGTTTTATGGCCCTTTATTGACGCTTGGGAATTTTCTTTTTCTCTACTTTTTATTGCCAGCAGTTTTAGGGTGCTTTGATTTAATTTTACTGTTTGTCGCCGTCTAATGAAGCTGCAATTAAGGCCCCAACAGGGGAAGAGGTCAGATTAGGAGCTTCGGCACGATTTTCACACTCTCGAGCCGAAAAAGAATGTGCTAAAATCGCTAAAAACGCCCCCCTTTCAAATGATCGATTGGCTCACAACGCTTTGGGCCATAAATTAGCCACAGATACCCTCGGTATGCGGGGAAAACGTTAGCGTTTGGATGTGTTAGAATTACCACCAACTGTGTTAAATGAATTGAGAGCTCGCGGGCCGCTTTTGTTTAGGCCAATTTAAATATTTTCATATTTGCATAGGTATCGGGAAACATATTGATGGCTTTTGTTATTTGAAGTGAGCCGCGGCTAAGCGGCTTACACCGCAAACAAGCTGCCAAAGTACGAGTATCTCGAAGATACACACGACACGCCGCTACTGTGGCAACTTTTAGCACCTAACCGTCGAAGCTGTTGTATCTGTCGGATGCCCGTAACAAGCCGCCGGCCTGTATCTCGTTTATCCCCCGCTCCACGTTCTCCGTTCAGCTTGTTTTTATATTTTCCTCTCGCATCTGTATCTCTCGTGTTTTGTTAGCCGTCGAGACATTTGCGCGCTTCTCCGGTTTATGGCTTGTTCTTGGCTGCCTTTCCGAGATCTGGCCATCCGATAATTGCGAGCGAACAACAGCAAAGTCAGGGAAGGCATCTCCTCCTGGTCGTGCTAAAAGCCTTCCGAGAAACGCCACCGATCCTCCGACATTAGCCTGAGCTTCTCTTAACGGTTTGCGTACGCCTGCTACATAGATACATGTGGCATATGATATGATCAGCGGGCATGATCTATATTTTAATTGGTGTTGCCAATTTATGGTCCAGCTTCGCCTTTCGCCTGGCTCTCTATGCCGCACATAATGAAGTGGCCATTAGCTAATGAAGCTGTCCCCCACGAACGACGAAAGAAAAACGAGGGAAACCAAGACCAAGACCGGCTGCGACAAGAGTTTATGGACCTGATCGTGGCACTTTTTGCTATACGACGTGCTAGTGTTAACAGCTCACCTGACAGATCGTAAAAAGTGCTATCCGAAGGAGTTGACACAGCTGCCTCGTCGCCAGATCTTATCTGTTCAATTAGTGATCGCGAAAGGGGACAGGAAACTTTGTTCACTTGGCTAGATCTAGATTTGTAACGATGTCTTAATATCGTTAAAACTTTAACATGATAGTTCAGAATTTAGTTTATTTTGTCTTCATTTTCTTTAAGTATTATATATTATTTATCTTAGTTTGTTCCAAATTGATCTTAAATATTTAAAACTTTCTTAACTCCAACTAATTTCTGATGGGAACTGATCATCAAATCCATTATCTACTTCGGCCTCACTTTATCACGCTGTTCTGGGATCACTTCCGCAGAGGGCTGCCACGGTCCACGATCTTCGGAGATCTTTATCTGGTCGTACGTGACTTATGGCCCAGTCCCAAAAGTTCGTGTCTGGGCATCAAGTTCAATATTTCGATTTGATTTTCAATCTATTTTTAATGCGGTCACTGATCGTGCGGCCTCGCAGGGCTATCGATTACGAATTGATGGGCACTTGGCGGGTCATAAAGTGTCTCCCAAACCAAACAAGATCTCTCTTCTCGAATTTCATTACGCTCTTTTTTCGATCCCGAGTGCCGCTTTGGGAACTGCGATTTGATTAGGCCTGGTTCGTGGAACAAGGCAGCGCCAGATGGGAGGCTCAGAGGCAATTTGCATACTTATTTTATGGGTTCATGTGTCTGGTGACTGTAAACCGCCATAAACTTGGCTAAGCCCGGGCTTAAAGCCATTTCCATTACCAGCAAAACTATTGACAAAAAAGCGGCATTTAAACAAATGAAAATCGCATAAACCGATTGCAGGCAATAACAGCAGAACTGCAGAATTTCCCCGCAAATAAACGATGCTCGTCAAAGGCTTACTGAGGGGCTGACGGCGACGGCGACTGTGGTTATCACTGGCAACTGACAACTCTGATAACCCCGCCGGGGGCTGCCACAAGAAGGGCGCAGGCAGCAAGAGGGGGGCATGTCAATAATAAATATCAGCCATTGTTTGCCAGCTTGTGCTCCCCGTACAATATATGGTGCATATATAAAGTACAAGCTGCACAATATGCATGCATAGTATGGCGAAAAAAGAATAATCATATTTACATTAAACAACAACAAGCGCCATCAATGAAGCCCGTTTTGCTTTTTCTCAACACTGAAAGAAAATAATACCAAATATTTACTGAAACAGAATGAAAAATATACAAATAATTAGAAATATCCTCAAGTCAACAGTTGCAATTCGCATTCTATTATTAATTTCTTGTTGAAGATTTTAATGTAATATTTAATAATTCAAACTAAAAAAATTTTCTCTCCTGCCTGAAGTTGGGGCTGCAACTGAGTTTATTTCCATGTCACTATGACATGTGGGCGCCTCTAAGGGGGCGTGGCAGCTTTGGGCAACTGCAAAGATGCACATGTAGATGCAGTGCGTGCATATGTGGCCTTTGTTGTCGCGGAGCTGTGTTTATTGAGTCGTTCGCTGTTTATTTGGGTTATGCGCTGTGGGAGTTTTGCATTGCAGAAAGTTACATGGAAAGTATCGAAAGGGGTGGCGCGGATGATGCCCATTGGAACAAAAACAGGCATTCGGCTTGTTCGTGGAAAGTAACGCGGGAGCATCTAGATGCATCGCTAACTAGGCGTGTAGTACGGGTATCCGTGAGATGCATGTGCCGCTAACACGATTCCACTGACATTCCCACAATGGAAAAATTCGTGATACGGCTCTGAAGTATTAGGATAGATGGCATGGCTAACTGGCAGATACAGTGGCATCTTCTAGATACGAATCTCGAGAGAGATGCCTATCTATTTCATGGATATGCATGTCGGGTTTGCTTTAAGGAAATTTAGGGGAAATGGTGTTGAATTTTGGTGTTTTGGTTCATTGAAGGATTACATTTATTTTCTATTTATTCTAATTTTCTTAAATAGTCCTATTTTGAGATACCTTAAATTATCTTCAATAAAGTAAAGAAAACAATTCAATTTGCTTAGCAACTGACAACTTTTAAAATATTTTCTTTCTTTCTTTCCTCTTTCAACGGAGATACTTTTGTTTCTTTAAGATACTTTAAGTTATTGAAAATGGTTAATTTCAAAACAACCAGTTTCTTGGCAGCTGCAACCTCTCGAAGCTCAATTATCTTCATATGCCATCAGTCTTGACCCGCATCATCCTCCATTATATATATATTTCTAGGGGGCTGTCCTCTTTTCTCTCCACTCAACACTCGAAAGACAACAGAAAACTGACAAAAAATGAATAACGATTAAGGTTAATTACTATTGATTCTGCCTGTTACAATAAGCCGGCCGCTCTCAGCCTTTTGTCAGCCGGCCAAGTTGTTTGGAAAACGTCAACTCTGAAAATTTGAATGATTAATTCGAGCTAATTTCCAGAACCCCCGAAAAGGGAAAACAAAATCACAGCGCTAACTGTGCCAAATCTCTGGATCGCTGGCGTTTGCCAGAGCTTGCGGCCTGAAGAGATGGCTAATTTTGCCGGCACAAATTTGTTACAATCAAAAGCCGAAAACGAGAACGATGAGCCGGCGGCTAGAAAAAACCATCCGAGCAAGCAAAAAAAAAAAAAATATATATATATTAGGCAAAACAAAACAAAAGGAGCGTCATTTATCATAACGACGTGAGGCAACTAAGAAACGATTCGCACAGAGATACGGATGCGAGTGGGGTTCACGATGGTTCCGGGGTCTCCAGGGTTTCGGGGCTCTGCTGGTGGAGACATGGCTCAAAAACATGTTAAATGTTGACATGTGGTGGGCGGCGTTTGGGGGTGGTGCCCGGAGCTTGTAAGCGAGATTGTTGTGCGTGATAAGCCGGGGGCTTTGAAGGGGGTTGACGGCGTGGAGGCGGTTCCCGGCAGGCGCCGATCATTTGTTTTATTTATTTTTCGATTTGGCCACAAAACTGCACAAAGGACCCAGACCCGGACCCGGGGCAGATTCCGCAAGCCAATGCAGCCAAAGTGACATATTAGCCATTAGACGGCGGAAGCCCCAGAATATTGGCTGGCTTCGGGGTTGCAGACACGGGGGGGAGGCTGCAAAAGTTCAATGCGGTTACGGTGCAGATGGAGTCGCTCAGTTGCTCACCATCATTTATCATCTATTGCAATTTTTGTTTGCCGGGCCAGAGGACGGGACAAGATAAAAGACGCCAGCGATTCCCGGGCTGTCCATCTGGCCCACGTACCACTCTGTTTGCTTAAGCAAAATTGCTTGTAGTCCCAGGCTGAGCCTGGGATATTTGTCAACCGAGATAATGGAGAACGAGCGTTGCGAGCTGATGATGGAACAGGACAGTAAATCGAAGGTGTTGCTTTGCCAGTAGTTTTCATAAATTATCCGTCTCCCAGGCTTTGTTTATACATAAATAACCAGAGGTCTATCTACGGAATTCTCTTCATTTATTATCCGAAAGACCTATTAGTTTGACAGCAAAAACTTTTTAAATTAAATTCCTTTTAAGGGAGGATAAGAAAGGTGTAAAACAACCATTTTTCTAAGGAGATAAACTAGCTAGTACTTTTGGTGGGAGGTTCTTTCATTACCATTATATAAAACCCTAACTAAGTTCTTAGTACAACAAAAACTATAATCCCGATTACTTTGAAGAACTTCACCCGGATGGTTTCCCACATGAAGCACCACTCCCAGCACAGAAGAGCTGAAGTTATGAGATGGTCGCTACCAATCCACTGACCCCAGAGAGTGACCCCAGTGAAAACTCTAATTTTTTTAGCTGGTCTTTGTTTCAAGTCTTTGGGTGGAGGGGAAAAATCAGCATAGGAAATCGGCACAGCGGAAAGCACTTCACGAATTGCAACGCTAATTACACGAAACTGGAAACCGAACCGCAGACATTTTGGTTGTGTTTTTTTATTTCGGTGTGCGAGTGTCTCCGTCCAGTTGTTCGGCAGTTCTGTCAGGCCGCTCCTGCCTCCTCCGCCGCTCCTGGCGGCATTGAAACAATGGTCACGACTGTGACTCTGAGCAGTAGCAAGCTATTAAAAAGTCGCAAAAAATAGTCGCTGCGACAGCGTCATGACTGCACGCTCCGAAAAATTCGACATACGATATGGGAGACTCCCGACGCCACCTCCAGCCCCACATCCTCCAGCAGATCCTAGTCGCAGGCACGCCCACACAGCAGAAGATATCACTGAAATTTTTCAATTTGGGAAATTTCTATTAGAGAAAATTTTGGATTATCAGTCCGCGCAGTATAAAAGGCCTCCAGTAATCCCATCAATCATTTACAAGCTGGAAATTTTTAATAAGAGTCTGGAATTTAATTCATGTCAGAATTATATTTTCTAATCTATAAAATTATGAGTTTCTTTTACGTATTTTCACCATTTTTGCTGGGATTTTCTCTTTGTGCAATGCTAAAAAAGGAGCCAGTTATGAACACGAGGATAATACTAGCACAAAAAGGTTAAAAAAGTTCAAGAGGCGACCCGCGTTGGGCACATGCAAGTGACATTTGCTCGTGACATGAGGTAGACGACAGCGAATCCACTCCAAGACACGGGCCCCACCAAAGCCCATCCCAGCTCCCAGGCCCTGCTCCTCGTAAAAATGCAATAGAGCGGCAACTTTCACATGAACCTGTGAACTCCTGGCCATCCCGAGATGTCTCTCCGAATCTCAGCCTCGGTGAAAAGGGTCAATGGAAGCGTGTGTCTGAGGAGCTGCTCCTGCAGCCCTGCAGGGAAATTGCGAGGTGGGGAAAGGGATAGGACGCGTTGCATTTGATTAAGTCATGGGCGCTATTTTTAAAACCCTGCCGAGGAATTTGCCGTGGTCGCAGCAACAACAGCGTCACAGTGCAACAGCAACGTGCAACATGTTGCACATTGCAGGGGAAGTCGGCAACTTCTGCTGGAAAGTCGAGACTTCAGGGCCTGCACTTGGGAAAATTCGAGGGAAATTAAGCTCTATCTATTGTCTACATATCTTACATTTTTATTCAAAAGTTGATCAAGTTTTTGCATTGCTGAAAAATAAATTAATATTTTCATTAAGATATTTCTTACCCATTTAAAATATCGCTTTTTATTCACGTGTTTCAAAGTAATTTTAGATTTAGTCCCTAAGATGTGTAAATTTTCACAAGTTACTGTGAAGAGTTGATACCAGAACGTTTATATTACCTAGACCACACTTTGTGTGTCTATTTTTGCGAGTGCATGTGCATATACCCGCGTGTCTGACACAATTTATACGCCACCCAGTTGAGCCATTGGCCGGGAGTGCCTGCCTCCGTCTATTTCTATATCCACGCTGGCGTCTGGGACGCTGCTGTCTGTGGGTCTGTCTACCTACAAGCTCGCTGATTTTTATTGTTATTGCCAGTTGTCAAAGGAAGTGCGCGCCACGTTCCGTCGGGTGTTCCAGCGATTTTCGTAAATTATTTCCTGGGCCGGGAGTTTGCCAAAGGCTGTCGGTTCTCGTATATATGGAGGGGCTTCCTTGGGGGAAAAGTTGAATGCACTGGGCACCGAGCTGGAAATGTAAAATTGGGCAACGAGGGCCGAGTCACACACAACGAGTTCAATTGGCGTGCGGTCTGTGTGTGGTCCGCGGAAGCCTCGTTAGGAACGAGGGATGAACCCATATGAGCTACCTGCTGGCCTGGCATCATTATCATTAGCATAAGACGTCATAACAAACCAAATGAGTTGGCAATCGCGGCCAGACATCTCCAGAATCTCCGAAAAAAAAAGAAAGACAAACATAAATAAAAACTCTGTCGAAGATGTTTCATTAACTGGAACCGGCCCGGGTCAAACCGCAACCATTCCAGACAGGCAATCGAAGCCCAGGGATCAAATTGTGTGTTGGCCCTACCTCGTTCTTGTTTTGCCAACCTCGGGGATCGGGGACTCGTGTGTTTGCAGTTGCTACTCCCTAAATCCAGTTCGTGCTCTCGTGTTCCACATAGATTTCCAAGGGACAGATTTAGATACAGATACAACTGGCGATAAACTCGAGAATATTTCCAAGGAATCCCCCAAACTCGAGCGCTTGTTCTTGGTTTGTTTATTTATATAAAACTGTTGCCGGCGACTGTCTGCGGATCGGGTTAAGCAAACAAGCCTCAAGATAAATCTCTCGGGAAAAACTCATTGCGCTGAGTGCATTCGGGGAGATTTACATGCAAAGTAGTCGATGAGTTTGTTTTATCAACTAGCACAGGTGATGGGCCGAAGGGGAAATATACACAAGCCAAGTTTGGAAGTAGGATTTTAGAAGTATTTGAGATACCATGAGGTAAAGTGAGCATTTTAAGGGCTTCTAAGAGAACAGAAAGTGTGTGATTTAATATAAAATATTTTTATATATTGTTTCCTAATTATTTTAATTATTTTATTAATCCTTCTATCCTTAATATTTTTCAGGTGTCTCGGCTGAAGTCTACTACGTCCGCGAGGGACTCATCAACAACTATGCTTTGAACTTTATTGTACCCGTTCCGGCGAATGTCAGGGACATCAGCTTCACCTGGCAGTCGCTGGCGGGACGTGGATTGCCCTACAGCATCAACGTGGTCAGCTCGGATCTGGAGGTGCTACCACGGCCGGCGATCAATGTGTCGCACAGCGGTGAGATCCCCACCAGCATCCAGACCTGGGCCATTGCCCTCAAGTGCACCGGACTGAAAGCCGCCGAGGTGGACGTCACTGTCAGCCTGGAGGTGGTGTTGAATCGGTCACTGAACAATGTGACTCATCTGGTGTTTCGACGCAAGAAGATTTGTCTTGTGAATGACAGCGCCGAGGATCCCTCGGAGGATGTGGACGATCCTCAGCTGCTTGAGACTGTGATGTTGCCGCCCACTGGCTTGATCACCCTGGTAGTGGGTGTGTCCGTGGCCATGGGATCGGTGTGCTGTCTCCTGATGATTGCATACTGCATCAGGGGTGCGGCCAACAAGAGGCAACACCACCAGCATGGGGGACAGCCCATGAGGACGTCCAGTTTCCAGAGACTGAACACCCACCCACCCTGCCAGTCTTCCATGGGCTCAGCGGCTTACATGACGCCCTCGATCATAGCCCCGGTACATGGTTCCTCCCTGCCGCGCAAGGTGCCCGTGTCCGTGGAGCAGCAACATCCGGAAGAGTTGCATAGGCGCATCTCTGAGCTGACCGTAGAGCGTTGCCGGGTGCGACTGTCTAGTTTACTACAGGAGGGAACCTTCGGGCGCGTGTATCGCGGCACCTACAACGAAAACCAGGATGTCATAGTAAAGACAGTGGCCCAGCATGCCAGCCAGATGCAGGTGCTCCTTCTGCTCCAAGAGGGAATGCTGCTGTATGGCGCCTCGCATCCCGGAATCCTCTCCGTCCTGGGCGTCTCCATTGAGGACCACACCACGCCCTTCGTCCTCTATCCCGCCCTGAATAACACTCGCAATCTGAAGCTCTTCCTGCTCGATCCGGCCTGCGCCCGCACAGTGACCACCATTCAGATTGTGATGATGGCCTCGCAGCTGTCCATGGCCCTGGATCATCTGCACAGCCACGGAGTGGTACACAAGGACATAGCCACCAGGAACTGTGTGTAAGTAGAATTATAGCTCAATATATATGATAAAGCTACATAGGACAGCATATATTGTATATACACAAGAATGCGGTAGAATAAACACTGCTCCGAGCTAGCTACGTATTTATAAACATTGAATCTTTTATAAATATTCACTCGTGCTCAGCCTTGTAGGTTAATCAAAATTTATGATCAGTTCTATATCGGATTTATTTCCAGAGAATTATATATTCGTTTAGGAAAGCGTTTTATTTAGAGAATTTTGCAATCAAGAGTTTGTTTACGATAAAGAGTTTAATTTTTAACATAAATCTTAAACTAGTTTGATAAATTTTATATTTTAAATAATACAAAGAACCCCTTTATAACATTATAGTACTTTTGTTTTAAATATTTCCATTCATTCAAGATACTTTACAATTCTTTATTTGGTGCAGTAGTTGCTTTCCCGTTTGGGGTTTTGTTAGTTTGTTTTATTATTATTTATTATATTTCTTAGTGTGGCAAAGGGTGTAAATTTAGAAGATCGAGGAAACATTAAAATCTTTAATTTTATACCCCAAAAACCCGATTAATTTCATTATCGCTTTATCTTCCAGCATCGACGATCAGCTGCGCGTGAAGCTGTCGGACAGCTCGTTGTCGCGCGACCTCTTTCCCTCGGACTACAACTGCCTGGGGGACAGTGAGAACCGGCCGGTGAAGTGGATGTCGCTTGAGGCACTGCAGCATAAGCAGTTCTCCGAGGCTAGCGACTCGTGGGCCTTCGGGGTGCTGATGTGGGAGCTGTGCACCTCAGCCAAGCAGCCCTACGCCGAGGTGGATCCCTTCGAGATGGAGCACTACCTAAAAGATGGCTACCGTCTGGCCCAGCCCTTCAACTGCCCCGACGAGCTGTAAGTATTGGTATAGCAAAGATCTTGTTCGATGAGGCCTTACTAATTGGATTATCTTTTATCTCGTTAAAGGTTCACCATCATGGCCTATTGTTGGGCCCTTCTACCTGGCGAGCGACCAACCTTTGCCCAGCTGCAGTCTTGCCTCTCCGAATTCTATTCACAAATCACACGCTATGTCTAGGATGTCGTAGATCCGAAGGGGTTACGCTCTTCTGAAGAGTGCAACCGGTTGCGTGGAGGTCTTTACCCAAAAAAATAAGTCCTGTAGCTTACTCGCATTTGTTTAAACTTTAGCTGCCCCATCATCTGTACATATAGTTAACATATTCAGCTCTTTAGGAACCTATATCTAAGTTTATAAGTCCATAGAACACAGAGTTTTTCCCTAATATCCACCACATCTAGATAAAGCCCGAATGCCGAAATCAAATATAGTGATATTTATCAATAGACTTAGTTGTACCGTATACGTAAGTTTTAACAAACACCTAACATACATATTTATGAAGCATATTCTATACATGTTTAGCATTTCGACAATTTACCGTTTATATATGAGAGATTAAAACATGATATACAAATATATACACGTATATATACACATATATATGCCAAAACAATTCCAGAAATTACCAATTTGTTTTTATTCGATTTTATGGTTGCGCCGTTAAGGTTTTATCACCGCATTTCGAAGGGTTCTTTTCCAGCAGAAGTCACGCCCTCGCCGTCGTCGGGGCTTAGGCTCTCCCACTCCTGCCTCTTCCACTTTTCCACATTTCCATTGAAAAGTCGCCCAGGCAAATGAAGGAAATTTACGGCTTTCCCACTTGAGGGCACCGAAGGAAAACGGTCGGGTAACAAAGTTACGTTCACCCACACAAATTAGCCATAAATTTTAATTTTACATGACAATGTTTTGGGCCCAAGTGAGAAGTAGGGAAGGCTGAAAGGAATTTTTCCAAGAGGCCAGGAAGATGAATCAATTTTTTGCCTTCGGGTTGGGTGTCCTTGGCAGCGAACATAGATGAGCTGAGCAATATATATCCTGTGAACGAAGAGTGTAGCCCGCAAATAGCATGTGCTACACATGTCCTGCGTCCTTCGGCCATTGTGTGATTGTTCGTGGGCGGGCGGGACGTCCTTCTTCCACTTGGGAAGCCATTGCCAGAGAGACGACGACGACGACATATCGTAAATATTTTGACAGAATCGCCTTTTGCTTTTGCCTTGCCGTTTTGGCCATTGTTACCCAGCATCAACTTCCTTTATCCTTGGCACCTGCTGCCCCGCAGCTCACATAACACACACACACACAACACACACACGCACACACAACATCAACAACTATAGTGTTCTCCTACCTCCTGGTAATCCTTGTGTTTGTGCGACTTGACCTGCTCCGTTTGCCATGGCATTTCTGGTTATGGCCTTAAGCGGCTTTAAACTTGCTGCCTGTTGCTGCTCCTGTTGTGTGACTTGTCCCCGTTGCTGCTAATATGTCGTATATTCCCCGGACGACGGCATTACGAGTCGCCGAAACGCAAACAGTTTGCTTAAGCGCATAGTTTGTTTATACTTATTAGTTGATAATGTGGCATGCTAAACTATTGTTAGGGGATCTAGGAGGCCGACAGGTGCGGGCGCTCACACCAGAGTGATGGTCCACAATGGGTTAACTGTTTTACTGCTCGAGGGTTAAAGCTATAGACATTATTCCTTCTTGGACAATCAACTTAGAACATAGCTTAATATGGTGTATATTTTCCTTTAAGTTATTGTCATTAGCTGGAAAATCGTGCCTGATCCCTGTCCATGTTGCATTCTGCACTTCCTCCCCATCACCATGGCATGTTCCCGCTGTAAACAAGCTTCCCAGACGATAAGCAAAATACTGTCTCGGATTTCCGGCTTCTGTTGGGGCGCCATCGCCAGACAAGCCCCACCAATGCTGATTTCCCCCAAAAGCTAACCCACTCCCACTCCGACTCATCAATGGCCATGTACTCTTCGAACATTTCGCTGGAATCCAAAAAGGGGTTCCCGCTCCGCCTAGGGGGGAGTTGGAGGCGGGGTGCCGCCATTTCCATTTCACATGGCCATGCGATTTCCATGTACATCGATGTCTGCCTCAAGTGGCAGCCGCCGTCTCCGTCTGCCACCCGCACTCGCTTCCCGACTGCGCTCCGGTGATAATTTAAAAAGTTTATATGGCCAAACTGCCACGGATTGCCAGAGCTGCCGTTGCTTTGCACCATTCTAATGACAACTTAAATAAACAACAACAATGGGGCAATGCGAGGAAAATTTGTTGGGAGAAAATCCACCAAAGGGCTCGAGAAATGAGCAAGAATCCGAGGGGATTAGCCCGACTTGTTGATACCCAATTGAAAGGGCTTAATAATAATTAATAATTTCCAGAAATAAAACCAACATAAATTATTTAAGCTTTTGAAAATACTTTATAGTTTCTAAAATTTAAATCTCTTTGGGGTTTGTATGGTTAAAGTTTCCTTAATGAAATTATAAATCCTAACAGTACGTATATCCAAGTCGAGTATACTCAAAGTTCCCTAAGATTCCGTTATAAAAAACGATCCGAGAGGAAAATGGAAGTTCAAGTTTCCCATCGTCTACGGCGGGCCATTGTGTGGAAATATTTATTTTCTATAAATTATTTTCGATTATCGCTCGCAGCCTTCTCTCTCAGCTGCTGAGGAACTAAATAAATACGCAGAGCTGCAATTAAAGCTAAACAAAATGCATAATTTCTGGTCATTTGTCGATAAGCCGGCAATCGGGGGGGAAATTCGGGTCTCCCCCTGCTGTTATCCGGGGAGCAGCGGCACAATTTATGCTGCTCGCTTCCGCTAATGGAATTTTAATGTTTCATTGGAAGTAGACGCATAAATTTTGCTTTTTTGGTCAAAACCAATATTGAACCCAGTAGGAGAAAAGTCTCATTGGGTTTCCTATATATATTATTTTACAATCCGACGGCTAACAAGTGAAGTGGCCCATTTAGTTCATTGGCGCCGCAATTTCATCGAATTGAAAAACACACAAATAAATAGAAGAGCTGAAACATTTTTGAATTGGTTTTAATTGGAAGACAGCAGGTAACAACCGGGGGACACTACTCTAGAGTACAAAATTGTACGGATTTATTTGTTTGTGTATTGAAGCTCGCTAGCTTCCATTGTTTACAGGAAATGTAAATGTAAAATTAATTGGGAAATCGGGAAATGCTTAAGAATTTATATATTTACTTATTTTTTAATTGTGTGGCAAATGCAAAGGTTGTATAAAAGAACATTTTAACAAGAAAAAAAGCTAACTTTGGCTAGCCAAAGTTTGTATACCCTTGCAGGTAACAATTAAAATATATCATAACTAAGCCAAAAATGCATTAATTTCGATTCGGAAAGCAGTTTTGTGTTAGTTTTTATAAATTTAAAAAAAACTGCATACCAAATTTAAAATTTTAAGAAATCAAAATTTTTGGCCATTTTTGCTAATTTTAATGATGTAACCCCTTATAAAATTTTGCAAAAATGGCCAAAAAATCGATTTCTTCCTGGCATATCTAGAATGATTCCCCTGTTGATGCTGATCAAGAATATATATACTTTATAGGGTCGGAAACGTCTCCTTCACTGCGTTGCAAACTTCTGACTGAAATTATAATACCCTGCAAGGGTATACAAATAGAAAGAATTTATTGTTAATAGTTCCATACATCTAAACAAGGTAATTTCCCTTACCTCAATTCGGAAATCCTTCCCAAAAGGACACACCATCATGGACACCATCATGGACACTCTTTATAAACATATTCGATTGCACATTTTGTTGGGATAGCAGAGTCTGTGGCAACTATTTGGCTGATAGAAAAGTGTAAGTCCTAACTGAGTTATTCACGCAAATCCTTTAATGCCATTTATCATACAAGGTGCACCCACACACACATACACATTTGAAATTCATGTAAAGTACAACGCATCCTGGCACTGGTACCGAGCCTGATCCCTTGGTAAGAACAACATTAAATTGAAACAAATTGAACATAAAAAGCATTCAAAATAAGGCAAACACCTCGACGATGAAGAAGGTGCCAGGATTCAGGACCCGGGAGCCAGGAGCGAGGACCCAGGACCCAGAATTCAGGACACAGACGAAGACGAGTTGCTGCCAAGGTAAACACACAACGACACCGAAAACTACGAGAAAAAGTTCCTAGTGGGAAGTTCATTTTTTTCCCCCTGTGTTGCAGCTGCACAGAGAGAAACGGCATTACAAACAAAAAAAATATAGTTATAATATTGTTAATAAAATAAGAAGCACAAGAGGAATGTGTAAGCGATGGAATTATAATGATTTTTTAAGTTATAAGGCTTTATATATATTAGAAAGGGAATTTATAAGAAGTGAAACCCAAACCATTAAGTGCTTTAAAACCCCAAACCTTAAGCTTGAAATAACCCAATTTTCTAGGAAGGAAATGAAATAAGACCAATACATATTTTCAAACCTTTTTCACAGTGGAGAACTGACTGAAAATCAGGCAAAGGTACACAACAGCAAAGGGAAGGGCATAGGAAACGGAAGTATTTTCTGTTGATACTGAACTCAATTTAGACGAAATCAAGTCAAACATGGCAGCTACCAGGGCGGAGGGCTGGCGGCTGGCGGCGTGGAAAGCGGCCACAGGAAATGTTGTAGTAAATCATGTGGGAGCCGTGAGGTAAGTGGGAGCCGGAGGATGTGGGTTGTGTGCAGATGCCAAAGAAATGCGAAATGTGAAATGCTCAAGACGATGTCCTGCCTCCCGCTTCGCCCTCGAAGAAGTTGACAAAAATACAAGCACCCAAGGAGAAAAGGAAAAAAAAAGAGGAGACCAAACTCGGGGCTTGATTGATGTTTGTGCTGTTAGTTGTTGTTTGAGCGGCAGTAGGAGGTCGGCGGGGGTATTAAAGTTTCGATTAAAGATTTCGATTTGAGGCGGACAGCAATTTGGTCTGTCAAGCGGGAGAGTGGCCACTAATCAATCCTTGTCCAAATATTTATACGTTCCAAACTAAATGAATCCAGTGCCAAAGTGAAAGTCACGGATTTAGTAGCGAAATGACAAGGAAAAACTAGGAAGCACATTTTTTTCTGTTGCGAGTATCAGTAGAGTAATAGAAGGGAATTTGGTGTAGTTTTTAATTATATTTTTAATGGGAAATTTCTGCAAACTATTCCGGTATTAAATGAGATTAAGGTTTTTTAGATGGAAAAATATTTTAGATAATAATCAAAGCAAAATCACTTGAAACATGATAATCTTGTTTTATATATGTAAAAGTTACTTAACAAATTGCATATATACCCCTAAGCTCTAAGGGGTACAAAAAGAAAACAAGAAAAAACAGTTCCATGTCGCCATTTCTCTTGCACCACTCCGAGGCTCGTTTTAATGGCCTGAGCTCTCGTTTTGCTCGTTTCGAAAGGACTCCGAGTCTCGGCTCCAGCCGGATTTAGGGTTAGAGTTAGGTGCTCTCAGCATGTGGTGCCGGGGATTTGGTGTCCTTGCTGGCCGTCCGCACTTTCACTGCCCGCCGCGCTCTATTTACAGTTTTTGGGACAGCAACGGAGGCGAGAAAGAGGACGAGGACGACGACGACGAGGACGGTGGGAGTCCTGCGGCCGGGGACAGTGAGGATTTGCCGGAATTGTGTTTGGTAAACATTTTCGGCTCTCTGTTGTTTTTAATAAGAAAATTGGCCAAAGGCCACACACACGAACACAGCGGACATGGCGAAACGGCGGCGCAGAGGAGTGGGATTTCGTATCCCAGATTGCTTTTAAATTTTGGCTTGAGTTCTGGTTTTCCCCTGGTTTATTTTCTTTGCTTTGTCCTGCTGGTGATTTATGTGTTTGTTTTGGGCCGCTCTGTGGGTCAAGCCGTGGACGAGTGGAACCGTTTATAGGAATTAGTCGGGTAGCAGCAGTTCAGCTCGGATCATACCCAGACTGCTGGATGCTGGCTGAATAAACAAAAGCCGAAAAAAAGTCCGAAAAGCAATTGAGTTGACAATTTCCACCCCGGCCCAAAACAGAGACCCATCTCTCTCTGCCTTCCTCCATATTTAGAAATAGACTTCGATTAGAATCTTGAAGGAAAATACAACGCAGACGAAACTAATTCCCTAAACAAATGGAAATATGCATTGAGTTTTCCCCACATTTTCCACATTAAAATGTAAATAAATATGGAAGATATGGCATAGAGAGTACGAAATAAAATGTCTCTGGGGTAGACAACATCAAAAGCCCAGCGAGCGATAAAATCACAGTCGAAATAATCACGAGAAAGGGGAGAGCTCTTCTTGGAGCAGGGGGGCCCTCGCTTATCGCTGGCATCAGCGGAGGCAAAAGGGTAGCCCCCCAGTATCTTTACCAGATTCGATTTAGGGAAACCCTCGGTTCTGGGCGCAATCAATTAGGCCGCTCCAAAAAGGTAAACAAGCCCAGACGAGCCCCGAAAAAATCGCCGGCCATAATCATGTCTGATGGGGACGATGATGATGATGATGAGGATGCTGCGGCTCGGCTCCCGTTGACAGAGGCCCCGGTCTTTAAGAGACGCCAGCCTAGACGCAATTCATTTGCCGATAATCTCCCCCGACTGAGCCTCTTTAAGCCAACTGATTAATGTTGATTATTATTATCGGATCCATCAGATCTGATTCTGGAAGGGGGCAACTTTTCATTTGCTTGATTTGATAAATGATTGGGAATATGGCAGAACCCTTAACCTTAGCCTCCCGGCTAAATTAAGGATTTCCACAGCTCTGAGGACTTTGACTGCTGATTGGGTATTTGAAAAGACAGAGAGTGAAAATTTTCAATTAATGATACCTCATTTCAATCGAAAGTCGCTAATGAAGGCTTTTACTGTCTCAGAAATAAAAGCCTTGTTGATTTATTTACACGTGCGACATTGATTAAGGGATGTGTGGACAAATTAAAGGATTTTTAAGAAGATGGGAAAGCTAAAAAGGTATTGCATACCTAAGTAAGAGGCTAAAATTTTGTATAGGAAACAATTTTTCTTATACAAATTTTGTTTTCTAATTGTATGCTGAACATTTTATTGTTTGTTTTGAGTGCAGGCCATGCACTCACCTCAAAAGCAGGAGCAACTAATTTCCGCTTCGCCAGTCACACGGCTGGATAATCCACGACAATAGAGCTTTCTCTTTAAATCATAACCAGCTTTCCTCCAAAGTACCTTATTTGTCAACCGAGTAACTTGAAAACATCTTTGACTTTTTCTCTCAACAGAATTAGTCGAAAAAACGACTGAACACGGAGACACGGGCTCTTTTTCTAGACCTGAGCATAAAAACTAACAACCTACACTATATTTTTACGGTAACAGTCCGTTTCAGAGTCTTAGAGTTAGGTGTTGTGTCAAGGCAAATAAATTAAAACAATATTTAAATTAGTATTTAATTTTATAAACTAAAAACAAGAATTTATAAAACATTATTTCATACTTGTTTGATAAGTACTGTTTCAAATATATACAAAAAGAGTAGTAAAATGAATAAAAAAAACCTTTGCAGAGTAAAATAATCTATGATGACTTCAGTTATGATTCGCACTGTACCTGCACCAGGATGCTCTATGCAACTGTCAGTCGTCAACGGCGAAAGTGTTGACAAAAGCCGCCGACAACATCAGACGTCAACAGATGCGATCCACACGACTAGCTATGGCTGCAACAGCCACATCCTGGGACACCTTCCCCAGCCACGCCCACGCCCAGACCGCCCCTACAGCGCGACAGAAGCAAATCCGAGGTATTTTGCAGCGGAAATAAACCGCGCACATTGCACGAACTTTTGAGTCTTTATGGCAGCGCGGAAAATTGTCTAAGGGGGAATATAAAATTTGCCCAAGTTTGCTGAACATATTAAAAAAAAAACCGTAGGATAAAAAGGGGATCTGCGGTGGGAGGGACAGTATATAGGAAAGGAACTGTAAAAATTTGCTGCACTGCCAACGGAAATAAAATAAATAGGAAAAAATAACTAGCTTTAACAAAAAAAATGACAGGAGCTTGGAGTTGAAGTCTTCTGCTAGTTCTCCTTTATGGTGGCAAACTTTTTCCTTTCTTGCTGCATGCGTTCCCTCTCCCCCGTACAATGCAGCTGCTCCCAGCCCCAAGATGGTGGGCGGGGGGCGTGGCTGTGGCTTATTTAGCATTAGCTTTGGCCAGGCCACCCATTTCGAGGAACAGTCGGTTCGGGCTGCCAAACATGGCAAAACTAATTTCGTATGCAAACCTGGCCCAAGACCAAGACCCCAACCAAGACGGTCCGGGTCAGGCGGACCACCCCAAATAGCTATTGAAATTTCGAAATTTGCAATCCCAGAAATCACGAGAACTAACTGAACTTTATGGCAAAATAATCATTGGCACTCGTGCGGCCTATTGATTAGCATTTGGCCAGGGAGCCAGCCACCTTCGATTCTAGTTCTATAGTGTCCCCATCCCAACGTTGCCTCTATCGGTTGTCGAATGGCCTTATGCTAATGCCCATGTTCATGTTGCAGGTGCAACGCGTTGGCATTTGCATGCAAATTAGTTGACAACGCTCAACACTCTGCTTCGATTGGGTTCTCAGTGGGATTTTCGCTCTCCTGGGCAACAATGGATCGGGAAAATCGGGGAAATAGGGGAGGCGGACTCATCGATCAGGGGGTCAAGGCGGTTTTGTAATGCCACACACTGTCACACTGGGGGAAAATCTAATGTGCACTTAAAAGGGAATGTCTTGAATTAAGTAACAATAATGCTGTTGATTTCTAATTCTTTCTTATTTATAATGGAAGCTATCTTAGAGGTTCCTCCAGATCCAGAGCTTCTCTGGCCAGTCAGTCAGACCCAAGAACTCAATGCATAACATAAGTTTTGATATTTTGTTAGTGCAGACACACACCGAAACTAAATCAAATCAAAGTCAAGGCGGGCAATGTAAATCTTGTATTTGGCCAGGCAGGAGTTTCTTTTATTTGCCTTCTCTGGATGTGCTGCCCACGTTGTTGCTTCATTTGCATTGAGAAAAGTCCCACACAGAGAGCGGAAAATGGGGAAATCTATGTGCGGCAACTCCTCAATTTCGTATTCCGTTCATCGTTGCTGCTGCTGCTGCTGCCTACTGGAAAACGCCTTGCCACTCGACCGCCTCCTTCTTTTTGCCCGCTCCCTGCTTTTTAATCAATTTCTGTCAGTTGGCTGTCAGTTTGGGCCAGAAATCCTTGCACACATACAGAGTATATGGCCCCATATGGGGGGCATTTGCATGGCGGCAGGGTCGGCAGAAATTATGCGCATAGATTTTCCAGTTCGTGACACTGGCCGGGCAGACCCGGGAAGGTTTTTGGGTGGGTGAACTTGGTGATTTTTAATTATGATAAGTCGCCAGAGACATTTCCGCAGCCGATTAAAATCTAGAGCAAATTGTGCAATGAAAGCGGCGGCCACTGCAGTTGCAACGGAAACTTAAATGCAGGAAAACAATTTGGTTCCGTATTTATCCGGCAACACTGAAAGGCATTGAGTGCAGGAGCGAAAAAGCACGGACGAGGGAAATCTCACGTTGATGCCACTGACCCAATGAGTTCGTTTTTTAAGTTTGTTCAAGGTACTTGAATAGCACGTAGAACTTTTTCAACAGGTAAATATAGGGGAAATATAGGAAATGTTATCTATTTACTGGATTCAAAGCCACTTATGGTTCATGGCTTAAAGAGGTTTACTACAATATTTAATGAGTATTTTAACTAACCATGAATGTGTGTAGATTAACGCATTTTAACCACTTATACTTAAATACATAATTGTATTTATCATTAAACAAAAGCTGCTTTATCTCTTTAGCACATAGTGTTAGTTGTGTTATGTATCTTTATTTGCAGTATAATTGAACGAGCTTTGGCTTGGCCATTGAAATTTGATTTTAATTTGGCTTTTGTTCAGCATTTTACTGCAACTTGAAAGGCTTTGATTACTTGGTTGAACTTTACTTTCCATTCCTCAAAACCCTTTATTCCACCTTATAAACTCAAGTTAAATTGTTACTGAATCAAATGAGAAAATAAAGAAAATAATTCTTAAATAGCTAGGTATTATTGATTTCTAATTGTTGTTTCAGTAATATTTACTCCGTACATTTTGCACGCTGGATTTGTGTGTACGTTGACACCTACTCTTCAAGTTGATCCTTACCTTGATCCTCCTCCTTCCCAACCGAACCATCCTTGTTCAAAAACCCTCCTACCCAAACCTCCTCTGCCAAATGCCACCGGTGTGGAACCACCTCAGCTCCTTAAAACAAACAAAAACTATAAGCTGCGTGCATGACGCATTGCCTGGTTGGCATTTTGGCCCAAACGATCGTGCTTGGGAGGCATCTCATCCGGTCGGAGATTTGGAGGCGGCTTGTTTGCTTCGCGTATCGCGTATCGCGTTACTTATGCAAATAATTTCAGTGGAAATGAGAAGACATGAAATCTTGGCAGCCACCGCCTCCTCCTCCTCCTCCTCGTCGCAGACCAGCTCTCGACTCCATCTTCATTTTTCTTTCGAATAATTTTTGTGTCTCTCTCAGTGTGAGTCGCAGCCCGTTGTTGTAATTTAATAACCAGGCAAGTCATATTTTTTACCTCCTGCTGCTTAAGGCCAGCGGCACCGAAATGGAGCCCAGCCGGGAGTGGGATTGGACCAGGGAGTGGGAGGAGCCGTGGCTCTTAAAGCACTTGTGCAATAAATTAAAAAGGCGATTTCGTGTCGCCCGTTGTTGCTGTCCCCTTGCGGGGCAGCAGCCGGCAGGCGGCAGGCGGCAGCAAGTGGTGGCAGACATGCAGATTTTTGACATACTTGTTTGCATTTTGCTGCCGTGGCTGCTGTTCCAGTCCCGCCTCCCCTCATCTTTTCCACATCTGCTGCTCGGTTGCTGTTGCTTTTGCTGTTACTGCTGCTGCATCAGCATCAGCAACATGTCGCAGCAACCTCAGGCAATGGCGGGGCGCAGAAAAAAAATCAGAGACAACAGCGTTGAAGTCGACGCCAAGATACCCCCAAAAATAATTGAAGGTAAGCAGCCAGAGATCGATTTATCACATAAAAAACTGTGCATAAAAACCACTTCCTTTTGATCTAATTTCAAAATGAATTAATAAACGTTTTCTAATTATTATATATATATTTTAATGCTACTAGTATTCCCAATTAATAAAATAAATACAATTTAAACCACAAACTTTATATCCCTCTTAAGACTACAGGATGAGGTAAGAGTTGCCGCGTCCTGAAATGTGCGAAGTCATTTCACTGAAGCGCATTTAAAAATGAACACTGACAGAAAAATAAACTACCTACTAATGCCTTTTTCATAGTCTTTATTGCATTGCAGGGAACTTTTCTGTCAGTGCCTGCTGGAGGATGCCCGCCAAGTGACATGCCACGCCTCCGGCCGCCCCGCCAGCGCAGAGACATGACACTGCATTCTGGGCCGGCTCATCATCGTCCCCATCATCAGGGGCATCGCTGGCGTCTCTGTATGCGAATCTGATTCCAAATCTGAGTCTGGACAGACGCCCGGGCATCGTTTGTCAGCTTAAACGTGTCCCTGGTCCCTGGTTCGTCCTCTTGCGCCCGGCGAGATGTTTAGCATACCCGTGGAAAATTGTTTTTCAACTGCAGCGTCAGGATTTATGTCTCCACTGGGGGTCGCATCCCAACACCCCAGCTCCCAACTGCCATCTACAAAGCTGCCAGTGGCCTGTTTGGCCATTTAGTGGCTGCCAGTCACGCTATGATTTGACCCACTTTTATTGGGTCCACGTAAGCCGACGCGTAATGAGCTGAAGGCTAAGCTGAAAAGTGGACCCAGCCTCTGCAATGGCACACTAAGAGAAATTAAGAAGCTTATCCATCTCTAAAATGAACATCAAATTGATGGGAATTTTTAAAAAAGACCCAAGACAGCTTCCTTCAAACGAGAAAACCTCCAAATCGATCGAGAAAGTTATCAAAATATTCTCTGTGCAATGGCTAGCACCTGTACATTGGCACCTGTGGCGCTGTGGCCACCGGAGAGTAGTGGTCGTGTCCTGTCTTGTCACCCGACAATAAGCCCGACATCTCCTCCTGCGAAAACACAAAAGACCCAAACACACAACTTTGGCAGAAGTCACAGCAGGCCGCCCAGTTCCGTCCCGTCGGAGATGGGACAAATTGCAGGACAGTCCGGCGATCCGGCGGGGGAAATGCAAAATTATGACAACTGCATTTGCAGTAAGCCGGGAGGCTCTGGCTTCGACTCCTCCTGGCAGGAGGTCTCCTCGGGCCACAGCCCCAGACTCCGGCCGAGGCCCAGTTCCAGTTGCAAGTGTCAAAGTTAACTCGAAATTATTGTTGGCTAAACTTTTGTGGCGCTTAGTTTCGGCCCCCGTCGCCTCCTTCCGGGCCAGAATTTATTGTTTGCGGTTGCAGTTGTTGTGCCTCGGCTTAATCAACTGCAATTGCCGGCTGGCCTGCTGGACTTGGGCATTTCCATTCGGTATTTTCCTGAACAGAGTTGCATTAAAAGTTTTGATTGTTGCTGCGGCAGCAGGTACATCCGAATTGTTATTAGTTTTCCCAACTTGATTCGTTTTGAGTACTCAATTTTCCACTTAACCCGCCGCTTGACCTCAATTAAGCCCTATCTAATCCGATTTCCACGCTTCGGGGGGAACAGGCACACGGACATTTTGTTGTGACCTAATCACCTTGGCGGCTCAGTGTCCTCGCCCGCCCGCCTTCACCTTTACATTCGCCTCTACCTGAGAGGAAAACAAACCAATTTTCCATTTCCCGTCGTGACCTTTCATAAAGACAGCGTGACACTTTCGACGGGCTGACAGCCACGCCTTTTTCCCCCCGAGCAGCCGTGTTCTCTATTCGTATTTGGAAATGTGAATATTGTGCGTATTTTTCAATTTCAATTTTCGGCCTGTCAGTCCCGCTGAGAGGCAATCAGTGTCGGGGCCACGCCTAGGAATACCATAACTCTGAGGACGATCCGGGGCACACGGTTTGCGGTTAGCAGCTGGAGGTGCTCTTCAAAGGAATGCATCTCGGATACAAGCTGGTACACTACGTGTGTGTGTATCTTTCGGGGGAATCAGAAGTAGAGCCTTGCTTTAAATTCGCTCGGCCTGAAAGCGCATTAAATAAAATGCAAAAATCTTTCGAGTCAGCACACACGATAAACTCGAATAACTGCCGCATAAAAATGCACAAACTTGGATACTCAGTTCTACACTCGAAAAAAGTTGTGTTGCCAAAAGTTTGTATCTCTTAGTAGAGCCAGAATAATTCAGTGTTTGTTTTACATTTATGTCAAGGTATATAGATGGGTAGAAGCATAAATTCTAAATGATACAGTTAGTATGCCTCAGTTTTTTTCAAGTGCAGGTGCCGGGACAGGACCCCAATTCCAACTCCAGCCCCGGGAGCAGGTCCAGGTCCTACCCACACAAGCTCCTTGCCTTGCCTTGCCTTTGCCATCCCAGGCCAAACTCAAACTTTGATAATAATGACGCTGCATAAATTGCATTTTAATGTCAACAAAGAGACAAATATTATAATATCCCGCCAGAGCCAGGCGGTGAGTGCATCGCAGGCCCCAAGAAGAAGACCCCAATTGCATGCATGCATCCCCCCCTTTTTCCCGACCCGAAAGTCGACCCCAACCAGATGTCAAAGTGCGAACGCAAACGTGGAGAATTATTTGCGGCCGGCGAAAGATATTTCCTGTGGCTCTGTGGCGAAACTTTCATGCCACATGCAACTTGCTGCAATCTAATGGAAATTTATGTTGAAAGCCTGCCAGCCCCCGCCACCGCCTCCCAGCTCCACTACCTTTGACTTCTTCTCCGCCCAACAGATGATTGCTGACTAGCCACGGCAGACTGTTGCAGTTGACTGTCCGCTCGGCAACAATGGCAGCAACAATTTGTAGGCATTTTCATATCGAACTGACCAAAACGCAGGCCAAGCAATGGCACTAGTCAACCAGGTCAACATTTTATATGCAGACTTTTGAGGGACACTAAACAAGTATTTTCCAAAAGATATAAACTTCAATTCACTTTTAAAAACTTAGGGAATTAATAATAAGAGATGAATATTTTAAATTTATTAAATATTTGCCTAATTGTTAACCTGATAAAAACTAGCACAATAAAGCTATGCTAATATAAATAATAGCTATTTGGCCATATCTAGTTATGGCTTACTTCTTTTTCAGCCACTGATCCACCTGGACACTGATAAGGTTTATAAATATTATATAAACAAAGCATTTATTTTGCTAACTAGTGTAAACTTCGATCCAAGTCACAACTGGCCGGCGGAAGAAGACGAGGGAAATGTAATTTTGCAATTATTTGCTTGCTATGGCCATAACTCACAGTACTTGTCATCAGGGGGGTGGGGACTGGGGTTCGATGATGGGGAGAGTGTGGGTGCCTTTTCTTCACATTCCCCCCTCGGGCTGAGGCTAAAGCTGAGGTTCAGGCTCGCCAGACTCCTCTGTGGCCTGTGGATTTTTGCGGCCAGCACGTTTCCAATGCCTGAACTTTGACACACATTCACCCCCGCCATCGCCATCGCCCATTTAATTGATAATCGCAGGCCGGACTGGGATAGAAAGAGAAATATGCTCCACGTTTGGGCCTTCGGGGCGTTTGCCGTGAAAGTTTGTGGGATGCAGATAGGGCTCCGCTAGTTTGAGTACTTTTGAAAGGTTTACTCGGTATAAACGGCATATGGAAGTGGTCTAACTACCTGCGTTCCCTTCCCTTCAACTTCGACTCAGACTTTTTTCTGGTTACTTCCCGGGGCTATCTCATGACCCGAACACGATCAGCCTGCTCAGATAAGGATTATAAATCATTTTTACAATATTTTCCACATAAACACACACACGGCAATAAATCACAGCGAAGGGAAAACTGTCATTTGGCGCCAGTCACCACTGAAGAGACAATTTTTGGAAAAGATTCTCACATGTAACCGAAATCGTTTAAATGATTAATGTCAACTCTACGCGTTTATGATAAAAAGTCTAAACGCCATTTGCATAATTACGCGACCTTTGTTCCTTGTCGTTGGGAAAATCAAACCTGATTCGTAGGAAAAGCAAACATTATTAAAAATAATGAATAATGGTTACTGTGAAAAATTATACTGTGAGACTTACGTTGATTAGCAACTTTAAGAAGCGATCTACCCCTGGATTTTATAAAAGATGCAGGTTTTATAAATCTTTTAAAATAAATTTATAAATTTATTGTAAAAAAATGATATCAAAAAAAATGTTTTCAAGATTGAGAAGATTCAACTGAGTTAGCAGTACATGTTATTTTTAGTAAATTTATTTAGGATGTTACATCCATACATATTTTAAGTGCCACACTTTTCTATAAGAAAATTCTTTATAAAAAAGTTGGCAAGGCACTCGAATGTATGTTGTATTATCAATACATGCACCGCAGCTAAGGCTGCTGCACCTGACCATAAATCACGGCTTTTCGTCGAAGTCCTTATCAGCTTCTGGCCTACATGAACTCAAGCGATAAGGGAAACGCGCTCACAAAATGTAATCTCTGACCCGAAATCGGTCGACTGCTCTCCTAAGAATTGCTTCATTACCCCACGGATTACCAACACTTCCAGGGAACTTTTTGCCATATAAAACAGGGGAAAAGGTGCTGGGTTAGCTGCCTTTTTAATTGATTGCTCTCTGCCTTGGCCAATGTCTCGCATTATTATCACAACAGGGCAATCTGGCTGTGCAGCAACAAAACACGATAAATAACAGCTCGCTGCGGGGAGTGCAGGGAATGCCTATTCTGGAGACCCTTTCTAGGGTCCCGGTCTCGAGGCTGTACGTGCCCTGCCTGCCTGCCGGTCGAGGGTTTCGGGCCATAAAGGCCATAATGAACCCTTTCTCTCCGCACCTTGTCCGCCCGACTTGCCAGCTCGACCAAAGGCGCGATAAACATCGGGCATCGTTAGTCTTTCACTCCGTCTTCGGAGCAGCTTTGCTTGCAAGTCCAGCTCTCCAGCTCCAGCTGCATCTCCATCTCCATCTTCATCTTCATCTCCATCTGCGTTCTTGTTTTGACTGCCCGTTTTGCTCCGTCAGTTGATCTTTGTTTGCTCCGTGTTCTTAACGAGCTTGTACTTGGGCTATCGATTAAGCGATTCCCATCTGGGTCCCTTGGACCCAGTGATTTTCACTTAGCCAGGAAGCACGTTATTAAGTGTTTTATAACTGGCCCAAGAAAGCCCTTCAAATTAATTATACAAGCGGGACTGAACGATAACGTTTATGTCGAATTCAGATCCGAAATGAGATACAAGCTACTGTAAATAAATGTTGTAACTGGTCTTTGGTAGAACTTTAACAGAAATTATAAGCTAGAGATTCTGCAGGCCCTTCTTTTCCTCAAATTCCTAACTAATTCTATCCATCATGATCATCTCTTTAGGTGTGGAGTTTTGAGATTTAAATGACACTATTTAAGTTTTCAAAATCAAACAGATTAAATTCTCATTACCCTTAACCCCACTAGTTAATCCTTGATTGTTAACAAATATCTTAATTAATCTTACTAGGAAGTATCTCAAAGTCTTAATAACCACAGTGGCTGCTCGTTTGTTGGGCTTACAAATTGCCGACAGGATGGCAAGATAAAACTGTCTGCTGCCTGCGGCTTAGTCAGCTGTCAGCACTTGATAGTTGGGCCACCAAAACGAGATCAAGCCACACCCAAATGCAGTCGCAGGCTCTGCTCCAGATCCACATCCAGATACTCCTCTAGAAGCGAAGCCAACATATGTGTCGTCAAGCCCTTTCGTCGCTGGCATTATTTTGACAGTTCATTTGTCACATCTCTTGATTTGACTGAATGGGAACGGGAATGGGAACCGCGGAGCAGGGTAGGATCTACACCAAGCCCTCGGCAGATGTGTGAAAATCACCAGTCACCATTGCCCATACTGCTGGCACTTGAGGCCGGAAAAGAGGCGTGACCCATGATCACAAAGGAGATCTTAATTGCAGGTTAAGACCAATTGAGGGTTCTGTATCAGAGAGAGTGGAGGGAATAACTATAAGCTAAATGTTGAAATTTGGTACAATTCAGTGTCTACCACTTTAAAAATCGATTTAGAGAAAACTATATGTAAGAAAACGGCGCTAAAATGTCCCTAAAACAAACAGAAAACCCCAAAAAATCCATACATATTTATGTTATGTTTCCAATCCCCATTCCGGACCCCAGCTCATAAGCATTCTAATCAGCCAGAGACTGTTCCAAAGAGAGTCGCCTTTAAATGGGAATTTATTGCCCCCATCGAATGGGTCTGCCCCTCGTGCGTGCTCCGCCCCGCACAGCCATCGCCGATCCGATGACCCCGTCGGAATCCACAGCGGTCTTGTTAGCAAAATCACCTGCAGTGCAGCCGGCCAGCGGGCCGGCGGAATTAATAATTCAGGCTGGAGCCGTCGATGGCTTTTTTTTCTGGGGGATACTGGATTCTGTGTTCGGGATTTTTGGCTACCTGCAGAGCAATACGTCCAGCGGTTGGTGAATGATGCATTCCGCTGACTTGGGCCTTTTTGGCTCTCTGAATTATGGAGGCGGCTCTTGTCAAATTTAAAGTAATTGACGGTTGTGAGTAGAAACTTAAAATATTGTGTGTAAAGCGAGTAGCCAAAAAAGCTCTGTTAAAGGCCAAAATAAACTCTGGTTAGCGAATTTAAAAGGGAGTGGCAGCAGGACGAGTTTTGATTAAAATTCGGAATGCGTAGGGCTTTACACTTATTTAAAAAACAAATACGAAAGGGTTGAACTGTGTGGGGACTTTAATTAATTAATAAACAGGCAAGATTTCCTTGTTCAAGTTTTTATACAAATTGAATTTGGGTTTCTTGAAATAAAAGAAGGATGAGTAAAATATTTATAGCAGATTCTTTGCTTAATACTTTCTAATTTAGTTATTGTTCCGTTCAAACACATTTTAAGGAACTTTGAAAGACAGCAATTGAAAGTTCAAAGTATGTTTTAAGGACTCTAATTCCGTAAGGTCTTTTGTTGTCTTAATTGAAACATCAATTTAAACTTAAATCCCAACAGATTTATTAATTCAATACCATTCTAAAGTGTTTGCCGTAAAAGACCATTGTTAACATTCAAAATCAAAGCAAACTAGTTCGTTTTACGACCCACAAATGGGCGCAACATTTGACTTTGATTCTGGTCCCTCGGCGGGGGCATGGAAAATTATGTAAATCTGTGCAGGGCCAGACAATGAAAACTGTAAACATGTCGCATAAATTTAATTAATTACGATTTCTTTATCCAACCGACCCAGTTCGGAGCTGGGGACCTCGGGATAAGCGTTTTATGGCCGCACAGCAGCCGCCTACAGATCATCGAAGATTAGGAGCTGCGAGTCCGGAGAGGGGACCGACCACCACATGCCCCGGGGCCGAAATCACTTGATCACACTGCCCGAGTTGTTGGCATCCAATCGAAATGCCTTTCGATTGGCTTTTCACAGCCATCCGGGCCCATTTCTTATTCAAATTTGATTTAGTTTTCCATTCCATTCCAGTTCGGGCCGAGCTGGAGTTCGATTGGGGAATGACCGCCTTTGGCAGCTCATTAAGAAAGTTGTTCCGCATTCATTTTTTATCGCCGTTGTTTATCGTGCCGCTTGATTATCTCCCTGCATTTTTATTGGGAGCTTTCCTCTCTTCATCTCGTCGCGCTTTTTATTGTCAGGCGTTTATTCTGCCTAAATGTTTTGATAAGTTTTCCCCGAAAACTCGGGGCGGAGTCCGCTGGTGCAGTGGGAAAATTTATGTGGCATCGTTTGTCATTTGGTTTATGGCTTGTTTAGGTGAGATGAGAAGCGATATGGGGGCTTTATAGTTTCGGGTTACCCCGACTTATGAAAGATTAGACGAGGCGAAGACTCACCCGGCTCAAAAGTCTACAATGCACATGTTCATGTATCTGAAATCCTTATCTTATCCGAAAGGCATCGCTTTCTATTTTCCATGTCACCTGTTGAGTTACCTTTTACATAATTTATTAATTTTTCTTAAGCTATCGAGGCTTTCATCTATGAATTTATTAATTAATAAACAATTATAAAGGGAATCACAAATAATATGGAGAGAAGATGTGAATACTACGTGTAATATAACAATCATAGCTCTGTATATTGTATAATTATTTCTCTATAACTTAAACTTTAATTTTTCCTTGTTCCTATAAATAATTCATTGAACTTAAATTTTATTACAGTTTATAATGCATTTTACAATTTTAAAGACCATTCATTTCATTTATTTTGAACATTTTGAGCATGCATATATTGATACCTATCCCCAGCCCATAGTAAAGTCATAAAGTTGGTTTGTCCATACATTGTCTGGTAAATTGTAAATCTTGTCTGGGTTTAAACGTGTCATCGCTGCTTGGGGACACAGTTCTTGGCCGGACAATCTCATCATATAATCATCGGGCATATATAAACTATAATTTTTTTACGAGCAACTTCCACAACTATCCGATGCGGGACATAGTTTCAACATTAAGGCATCGTAAAACCGTCATGATAATTGAAGGGAGAAATAATTTTCCTCCCTCGCTTCTTTATTTCCCCGCTTTTTTTTACGAACGAATTACGAAAATTTCATTAAAAATGAATCGAAGGGCGGACAGAGAGCTCAGGCAGAGGCTAAAGAAAAATATTTTATTAACACTCCGTTCCACTGAAGATCAATATTATTTTTAACGTGAAACTTGCGGAGCGCCGGAGCTTCCTTCCATTTTCCCCAGAAGGGTTGGGTTGGTTGGAATAAAATGTGAAAACGGGGGCATAGGATGGGGGGATTTTCATATTGGGAAGCTGGAATTTTTCATCGGCAGCAACAAGAAGGAAACTCATTTCGATCATTCCGGCATCGAGGTCTTCCCATCGCGCACTTTAATTGTACCATAAATACGTCAGCGACATGCAGTCGAAGAACTATTCTTAATTTGTTTGTTTTAATTTATATTTGTTGAAGTTTTTATTTATTTCCCCAGCCGTTTTTTGTGGGCGAGCGAATACCGAGAAGCGATGCAGAGAGAGTGAGCAGTTTATAAACACATGAATCACTCGGCGAGCGGAAACTTTTTGGGGCCAGAGATTCTTTACTTTGCTTTCCCCTCGAGAATCCTTGGCTGCCTGGGATGGCCAGTCATTAGCCGGGAAATTGCACGAGGCGCCCCTGTCGGTGATGTGCGCCATTTCTCAGGAACCTCCGGAGCACCGGCCTCTCGAGTAGAGAGTCTCCACCTCAGACTCCGCCTAGGTAATTACCGGTCATTAATAATATGCAGATGTGCCTCCGCATCTTCCCGTTCCCGTTCCCTTTCCTTCCATCAACTCGAATTTCACTCGTGCAATTTCTGTACAATTTCGGTTACGTTCTGTTTATGTTTTTATGGGCCACACATTTTCGAAAACATAAGCACCCAAGTAGGAATTCATTTTCAAGTGGCCGTTAAAAAAGGCAAACGCCTTGGCGAGCCGCATTTTCCTTGAGTTTTCCTAATTTCCATTTCTTGACCCCACGGGACGGGCTACAAAACACGAATTTTATGATGGGAAAAATGAGAGTCTTTCGTTTGTATGTTAAGTGGGCGACAGGAAGGAGGATCCGGCCAAGGTATGGGGAAATTATTATGGAACATCTGGGCCTAAGGAATGCCGAAGGATGTGAACGGAATAATGGAACGAGCGATTTGTAAATTTCTTGTAAAATATTTTAAACATCAAAGACCCAGAAGGAAAACTTAAATTGAATAGACCATGAAAGCTGTAGTGTTTTCATATATAATACGGAGTTAAAAAATATCTTTAGTATTTTCCATTTCATGTTAAAAATAATTTTTAATAGCTTTAGCAAAAGCTTAACAATATTCACCATCCACCGTGACAATTTTTTCCATCTGCTGGCAGCTATGGAAACCTCGTATCTGGCTCGCCTAATGAATTGTCTCGAATAATGAAATAAAATTTTATTACACTTCAGTGCAGCAGCTGTTGCATGTTGCGCTGCAACTAATGAATAAGTGTAAATTCTAATGGAAACAGCGTTGAGCCAGCGAAATATTCAGGCGGTGGGTAGAATCTAAAAGCGGGAACCTGCAACTACACCATGAGAGCATCAAGTGCTGTGTAAAAGAATGCAAACTATGGCGAAAATTCAATTAAAAATGTTTAACAACTCAAAAGCGTGAAACAAGAGTGGGAGGGAAGGATGCAGGACAGGCAGTGGAGGCAGCTGATGAAGCGCGCGAGAAGCGACAATGCAAACGAAGCCACTAGATGGTATTAGAGGGGCAAGAGGAGAAAGCTGGCTAAATGGAACTATGGGGTCTACACTGCCTGAATAATATTTTGGTAATAGTTTGCTTAAAGACACTTAAAATACAATATTAATATTTACAACCTATATTATATATGTAGATTTAATTTTGTATTTTCATTTATAAATAAAAATAATAAATATCCCAGTCTATAAGTATTTTTTTCTGTGCATCTGCTGGGCACAGTTGGCTTTGATTGCTCAATATGCGTGTCTGGTGGGACGGTTGGTTTATTGTATCGCGGCTTTAGTGCGAATAGAGAGTGGTTAGCCATGCCTGCCCCCGGCACAGATAATGCCCAATGAAATGGAATGGTCCAGGTCCGTAAAATTGACAAAGAACTTAGTTAAAACGAACGCACAGCAACGTCATACACGTAACATCTGTGGACTGCATTGGTTAAATTGCGACCTGGCATTGTTGTGCCCACAACCCACGAAGGATTACGGTTTGACTAGTGACTAAAAATGGCAAATAAACAGGTAAGGTCTGACAATAAATATATTTAAATAGAATTAAATACAAGCCAAATAGGAAACTTAAGGGTTACAAGGTAGACAGGGTAAGAGATTGTTATATATTATTTTTCTAACAATTTTCCAAACATTATTTGGGTTAAAATTATAATGAAAATTTAGATGGCCCTTGTGAGTCTTCTGTAAAAATCCTTAGGACCCAAGAAACCCCAGCTGAACAAACACAATCTTTTCCAAAGCTCACTCTTTTCTTTTCTAATATTTTTCCTCAAGTCAATTAAAGTTCAGGCTATGTAGGAGTAGAAATCCTTCGCAGACTCCCAACCAACGCCAACAAATCGCAGTCCTGCGACCCAGGACTATCATTTATATTGAGGCTAAGGAGGAATAACTCTGTTCCACCCTCGGCAGAGATTTATTTGCCGAGATTTTGGGGGAAAGAGTTGTGGCCCCAGCCGCGCGATTATCCAGTGCATTGAACGCGGCCAGACATTAATTACCAGCAGCTGTTGGAGACTCCACTGCCCCTTAGTGGGAATCCCTTTGGGGTTGGGTGAGAAATCCCAACCGCATTTTTGCCTATTTATGAAAAATTATTCCCCAGTCCATGAACAGTAAAATTTAGCATTTTTCACGGCGGCATGGAAAGGAATTTCCATGTCATCTTCTATTTTTTCCCCTCGACAGAGATGAATTCCCGGGTTATTGCGTAGGTGTTGCCCTCCTCGGATTTCCACAGCAATTGTGGTTGGATTTCAGTTTTTGGTCGCTCCATCCGTTGATTATATTTATACAAATAGCCATGTGTCCCCTCTGCTAGTTTTTTCCAGCTCTGCGGCAGGCAGAGAGAGGGGTGTCTCCACCCCTTCAGCGAGTGCACGGCTTTTATGGTGCTAAATACATTAAAACTGTCATAGCATTGGGCACTTAATTTGATATTCGAGCGCGGGATAATTGGAACAGACTCCTTCGTGTCGCATGTGGATGTCCGGGCTCTGGAGTTTGGGGCGTGGAAACGGGATCCGCTGTTTTTGTAGCGACGTGAAAATCATTTCTGACAAATACTTGGCGGGTTCATGGGTGGCCCACACACAGCAGGCTCAGAGTGAGGGGAGTTGGCGTGGGAGCTTGGGCGGAGGAAGTTGATCTATTTCGGTCCTGCCTGGTGGGGAACCGAGTAAACACTATCCGGGATATGGGGTGGGTCACAAACTGCAGATCTCGGGGAAGGATGAGTCTGAAAACCACTTTTTAAGATCCATTTTTGCGCTGCCTTAATAAATACATTATTAGTCTATAATAGACCTCTTTCAGCTTATAAATTTTTATAGACTTGAAGTAAAAATTTCCTATCTGAGTGGGGCTTCTATGAGTGTTCATTATTGCCAAAAAATTACGATTCATAACCCATAGTCACCCCATGAGCAACGCTTTCCATCTTGCACCATCGCTGGCACGTTTGTATCGCACCAATCTGTGGCATAAATCAAAATCCCAGTCATCGCAGGGAACTTTCCCACGCCTTGGCCCAGACATATGGCCCAAAGAGAAGGCAAAGGGTGGTCCCGAGGATGTCACTGGCCATAAAGCATGCGTCGCCCGCACATGAAAAGCTCTCTTCCCGCAATATAATAAACAATTTCCTGATAAATAGTCGAGAGCCGGGATCAAGTCCACGATTTGGTGCCAGAGCCAGTGGCCACGGGTTCTGCAACTCACTCATTGGCATGCCACGAGTAGCAAAGGCGACGGCGGACCATGAAATTTATGGCAAACTCAAATTTATGCATTTTAAAATGTAAGCAAAGAACAGAGACGTACGTGTCTAATGTGCGAATGGGGAGAGCCTCATTAGGGCTGCTGCCGGTCCACTGCCTGCCTCCCCGCGGATGCAATGTTGCGCAAATAACTCAAGTTGCAACTAATTACGACGCATTTCGTACTTAACAACTGTGGCAATAAATTTCCAGCGTGGCCCATGACACGACTGACGTCAACGGCGGCGACTGCCGGTCGCCGTTTCCCCATTGCAGCCAGATTTCAGTCCAGATTTTTCCCTCCTTAACGCGCCGCGTCATCATATTCGGAAGCAATACATCATTCGAGTCGAAAGCCGAAAACACACAGGCAGAATCTTGGCTTCAAAAAGATTAAGAACTTTGAGACAACCATAAAAATATTTTTTTAAATACTCAGAATATACGAATAAAAAACTTGGGGTGGTATCCTTTGTATCCATCATGGGTATTTATTTGAACTTAGCTTTGTTCTTTCTTTCCTATTTCTTAATTAAATATTATTTTTTTCTAAGTGTACTAGGAGAAGGCACAGGGCATGTCCGCGGCATGTGTCACGATGGCAACCGAGTCACTTGCCGCAAATTGGTTTGCATTTCACGGGAGGGGTAGAAGGGGCCACTCATGCCGCCCATCTCGTTAGTTGAGTTGCATACGCAAATTGTGTTCGGGATGGGTTAAGTTGAGGCTGGGGAGTAGAGTGTTAAATTGGAGAATGCTTCAGGTAGCCTGTAAATTGCAAGTGAGCGTGACACTGACGAAGACACCAATAACAACTCAAAGGAAGAGTCTGGTCAGCCTGGTTATCAACCAGATTAACTTTACATTTAATCCAAAATACCATAGAGCAAATATGAAGGAATTTAGAATCAATGTATCAGGTAACATTTACAAGCAAATGTATTTAAATGCAAAATGTTATTTAATATTTACCTTTGATTTAATTGCAATAACATAATTCCTGAGAGTTCCTTTCATTTGAAAATTAAATCAAATTATTCAATTTAATTCTATCTTCCAAGCTGTTTATTGTTTGTCACAGGTTGCCTTCTCATTAATTTGTATTTAACCAGACGAAGTAAGGTCAATAGACAATTTCGAGAGTAGGCTTACTGACACCCAACCCCCAATATATGGAGGATTACAATGAGGGACTCACAAATTCGCGACAAATTTGATAATGAGTTGTATATATTCGCAATTAATTGCAAGTCAAACATCGCAACAACTGCCGGTCACGCACAGCTAGAGCACAAAAAAGAGGAGATTCGAAAGCCCACGAACTGTTTGGGGCTGCATACAAATCGGTGCCACGCCCACCTATCGCCTAATCAGCAAACACATGTGCGCTCCATAATTACATTGCAGCGGCAGATACGTGACGCGCCCAGGCCACTGAAACCCAAAATTAAGAGCAATGCAACGGCAGAGGCAGCGGCAACATCGGTGCAACATGGCTGGCAACAGCAACACTATTGCCAGCCAATATCTCGTGCATTATTTCCCCAGAAATAAGCTACGAGCTCCGGCAGAGCAAAGGTGTCGCATAGCTGAATCAGTTGCGTGTTTCGAGGGGATTAGATATGAGCAGATTCTCGCAGGGCAGTCACCCAAATGGGTTGCAGTGACTTTTCCCAAGCGTTGCAGTGATTAGGGGGAATTTCCAAATGTTTGCTGAATTAATTTAATTTGACTTTGTTAATGCAATTAATTAAAGTGATTACATACGATGTAGCTCATAAATCTGTGAGAGCATATTTTCCACATTATTACTAATCCTTATTATAAATTATTTGGCTCTAAAAAAAAAATTGAATCAATAACGAATAATTTCATAGAATTAGTTTCCAAATAAATTTATTGGGCAATTGACAGGCAGAAATCTGTTACACTAAGAGGATTAAAATCGAGTCAAATTTTAACTATTCAATCGTAAACAACACTTAAAAAGTGATTTATATAACATTAATTCATTATATAACAGTAATTCAATTTTAAATATTAGTTTATATATTGTGATATTGTGTGATAAGGCGCAAGGAGACATTTCTATTATTATTAATTTTTAAATTAGGTTTTTATTCTATTCCATTTCAAGAAGCATTCATAAATTTCGTTATGACTATATTATAATTTCCTTATTCCTTTCCATTTTCTACGAATTATAGGTGCACTTACTCATGACATTAGATATTTAAGTATCCTTATTTGCATTACTATTACTTACCCATCTTTCCCCCACAACAGTTTTCACATTTCCCCCTAATCATCCTTACTTAAAATTCAGCAGAACCCTCGAGTATTATTTGCTGTACCCCAGTTGGTAGCCCTTTCAGTCAGTGTTTGTGGCACCATAGTCGCCGTCGTTCCAATCACTTCCTCGCTAATCACTTTGATTGCCAAATCACCGTTTTCCCCGGCGACCCCGAACCCCCTCCTACGCTTTCCCGCCCCGCCGCCTTCATTATTGCACTCATCACGTGCGAGCTGCAAGAACAACAGTCGCAGCGGCAGCAGAGCGGCAGAGACAACAGAGCCAGCAATTGTAACAACAACCGCACAATCAGTAGCCCCACTCTGCCGCCCACACCCACCCTTTCCCTTGCGTTTTCCCTTGATTTCCCTCTGCCTCTCCGCGCTGCGTACTGCGTAAAATCAGTCGATGGTTTTCGCTGGCTATTGAAGTTTTATTGGGCAGCGACGCCAAGGAACAGTGGCGGTCAAGACAATAGCATTCAACAAAACAGAATATATTTATTTTCTTAAAAGAGTGTATACATTTTAATAACTTTTTTGTATGATTTATTTCTTATGAGAATACTATAAACAAGAAAGAAAGCTAACTTTGGCCAGCCAAAGTTTGTATACCCTTTCAGGTAACAGTTAAAAGATATCATAACTAAGCCAAAAATGCATTAATTTCGATTCGGAAAGCAGTTTTGTGTTAGTTTTTATTAATTTAAAAAAACTGCATACCAAATTTAAAATTTTAAGAAATCAAAATTTTTGGCCATTTTTGCTAATTTTAATGATGTATCCCCTTATCAAATTTCGCAAAAATGGCCAAAAAATCGATTTCTTCCGGACATGTCTACAAAGATTCGCATGTTAATGCTGATCAAGAATATATATGGTTTATGGGGTCGGAAATGATTCCTTGACTTAGAAAAATATTATTTATATATATTAAAATTAAAAATATCATAACTCGGCCAAAAGAGCATTAATTTTAAATCGGTAAACTATTCTGTGCAAGATTTTCTACAGTTAATAAATCTGCATACTTCATTTAAAAATTTAAAAAATTCAATTTTTTATCAAAATCAAAAATTTTAATGATGTAAAAATTTGCAAAAATGGCCAAAAAATCGATTTCTTCCGGACATGTCTAGAAAGATTCGCATGTTAATGCTGATCAAGAATATATATGGTTTATGGGGTCGGAAATGATTCCTTGACTAGAAAATTATTATTTTGTATTATAAAATCTGATTTTTATACCCTTGCAGGGTATTATAATTTCAGTCAGAAGTTTGCAACGCAGTGAAGGAGACGTTTCCGACCCTATAAGGTATATATATTCTTGATCAGCATCAACAGCCGAGTCGATCTAGCCATGTCCGTCTGTCTGTTTCTACTCAAACTAGTCCCTCAGTTTTAAAGCTATCTGAATGAAACTTTGCATATAGTCTTCTATATGCTCTCACTGCTATATATGTCGGAATAAGCCGGATCGGACGACTATATCATATAGATGCCATACAAATGTTCGATATATTTTTGGAAAAAAAATTATAACTTTGCTGTTTTTAAACATTTTTGCACAATTTTTAGATATGGCCATTTTATATTATTTCAGAATTTTGGTAAAAATTTTATGAAAATCGGACGACTATATGATATAGCTGCCATAGGAACGATCGAGAAATAAATAGGAAAACAAGAAAGAAAGCTAACTTCGACACGCCGAAGTTCGTATACCCTTGCAGATTGCAATTGGATCACTAAGAATCGACTCGAATGTAGAATTTTTTACATTTTTTTAAATATTTTAACTGCCAAATTTGAATTTGAATTTAACTGCCAAATTTGAATTTGAATTTAACGACAATCAGTTTCAGTGTGCCCAGGTGCAGTTGTAAAATAATACCTAAATTTGGATTCGAAGGGTTTGAGTCTCCGCTTACTTGCGCCGGCTCCTAAATGGTTCGAAACTTGGACTTTTTATAACAGTTTATACCAGTTTTCAGCTGCTTGCTGCTGATTTCTGTTCGCCTGTTACCCCAATTTGGGAAACGGGCAATTTGCATGGAAATGTTCGGAAATTTGGATGGGCTGCTGTAGAGATGTTGTTGTAAAAAGGTTGTTGTTGCCATCAAGCTGTTGTTGTCGGCAACAAATAGGTATAAATGCATACAATGAAATATAACAGTTTATACCAATTATTATTTTTGCCCAAAAGTTTTTATAACAGTTTATACCAGTTTTCAGTTGCTTGCTGCTGATTTCTGTTCGCCTGTTACCCCAGTTCGGAAAGCGGCCAATTTGAATGAAAAGTTTTGCTCACTTCCATCAGTGATGCTCACTTTCATCAGTGATGCTTACTTCCATCAGTGATGCTCACTTCCTTCAGTGATGCTCACTTCCATCAGTGATGCTCACTTCCATCAGTGATGCTCACTTCCATCAGTGATGCTCACTTCCATCAGTGATGCTCACTTCCATCAGTGATGCTCACTTCCATCAGTGGTGCTCACTTCCATCAGTGATGCTCACTTCCATCAGTGATGCTCACTTCCATCAGTGATGCTCACTTCCATCAGTGATGCTCACTTCCATCAGTGATGCTCACTTCCATCAGTGATGTTCATCACTGGCAGCTAGTGAGATGTAATTTTCTACCAATAATGCAAAAAAATAGCTAGATGAGCATCACTGATGCACATGCGCATCACTGACATTAAGCCCGACTTTATTGACCTCCAATATTGAAATATAGCCAGATGAGCATCACTGATGCAGATGAGCATCACTCATGCAAGTGAGCAAAAATTTCCATCCAATTTGGCCGTTGCCCAAACTGGGGTAACAGGCGAACAGAAACCAGCAGCAAGCAACTGATAACTGGTATAAACTGTTATAAAAAGTCCAAGTTTCAAACCATTTAGGAGCCGGCGCAAGTTAGCGGAGACTCAAACCCCTTGAATCTATATTTAGGTATTATTTTACAACTGCACCTGGGCACACTGAAACTGATCGTCGTTAAATTCAAATTTGACAGTTAAATTCAAATTCAAATTTGGCAGTTACAACATTTAAAAAAATGTAACAAATTCTAAAAAAAAATTCTAAAAAATATAAAAAAATCTGAAAAAAAAATTTTAAAAATTCAGGCAAAATTTTAAGAATTCAGAAAAGTTTTAAATATTTAGAAAAACAATTTTAATAGCTGCCATAGGAACGATCGAGAAATAAATAGGAAAACAAGAAAGAAAGCTAACTTTGGCCGGAAAGAGGTTTGTATACCCTTGCAGGTAACAATTAAAAGATATCATAACTAAGCCAAAAATGCATTAATTTCGATTCGGAAAGCAGTTTTGTGTTAGTATTTATTAATTTAAAAAAACTGCATACCAAATTTAAAATTTTAAGAAATCAAAATTTTTGGCCATTTTTGCTCATTTTAATGATGTAACCCCTTATCAAATTTCGCAAAAATGGCCAAAAAATCGATTTCTTCCGGACATGTCTAGAAAGATTCGCATGTTAATGCTGATCAAGAATATATATGGTTTATGGGGTCGGAAATGATTCCTTGACTTAGAAAAATATTATTTTGTATTATAAAATCGGATTTTTTATATTAAAAAACTTCTTGATTTTTTTAAAATTAAAAATATCATAACTCGGCCAAAAGAGCGTTAATTTTAAATCGGTAAACTATTCTGTGCAAGATTTTCTACAGTTAATAAATCTGCATACTTCATTTAAAAATTTAAAAAATTCAATTTTTTATCAAAATCAAAAATTTTAATGATGTAACCCCTTATAAAATTTTGCAAAAATGGCCAAAAAATCGATTTCTTCCTGACATATCTAGAATGATTCCCCTGTTGATGCTGATCAAGAATATATATACTTTATAGGGTCGGAAACGTCTCCTTCACTGCGTTGCAAACTTCTGACTGAAATTATAATACCCTGCAAGGGTATAAAAAACTATTATTTTACTATTATATATATTATAAGCTATTTACATTTGCATTGAGTAGGACCTACTCTAGATCCTCTAGGGGTTTCTTTAATGTTGCTTGAAATATATACACTAAAAAACTATTAAATAATTAAATTCTTGAAAAAATCAACAACGAAGATAAGGACCTGGGAGTCCCATTTTTGTGATCACAACTGTAACTTCACTTCTTGATATTGCTGCTGTGCCATTGATGTTGCTGTTGTCGTTGCTGTTGCATTGGTTGCTGCTGTTGTCATCGGCGGCGTCGTCGTTTCCGTTTGACATTTTGTTAACAATTTCGACCACAATGCGTTTTCATTGCAGCCCCCGAAAAAGGCTGGGTGGATACTGACGGGGGAAGGCATGCGTGTGAATGGTGAATGAATGCATGAATGAGTGCAGTGAGTGGATCGCAGAGCTGGCGGTTGTGTGGACCGGACGAAGAGGGGTTTCCTTGGCGTTAAATCAGACGACAAATGTCACGAAGCTAATGAATTGAAACGTGCCAAAGATTTGGTGTTCATAATCAAAGCAGCATTTTCAGGAGAGAAGAGGGACGAGAGGTATATAAAAAGTATTTGTATTGTATAAATTCCAATAGATACCAGCTCCAGCAAGGGCTTCTATTCAATGGAATTTATTTACTCCATTCCTTAAATTTTAAATTATTTATAATCTCGTATATTTCAAAGAAAAGCGAGTAAGCAATTGAGAAGCCTAAAGGAAAATCTAGGCTTAGCTATCCAGCTTAACAGAGCATTTATTAGAATGCATACATTGATTACAGAATACAGAATGTGAAATTGCTACGAAAGATATGCATGAGAAAAAGTAAGCAATTAAAATCCTCAGTCGCGCTTTAATTGTACTGATCCACCTCGAAGACAGTGCGCTCCACGACGAACACCCTCTTGGAGCGCTTAGCGGCGATGGCGTCTGTAGCCTCATTGAAATCCACCAGAGCCTGGGTAAGCTCAACATCGCTTTGAACGGCCCTCAGGAAAGCATTAGCCTCCTCTTCTTTCTGTTCTAGCTCTGATAATTCCTTTTTGGGTGGCACCTTTTTCTTCTTGGGGTCAATCTTTTCGAGGGGTACGGTCTCCTCCTCCTTAATAGGCATACTAAGGCGTTTCTTCAGCTTCATTTCCTCCTCCCGAGCCTCGAGATGCTTGCATCTAAAAATCTCTCGCTCGAACATCTGTGGTAAAGGAATATAGCTTTGCTTTCAGGTAGTGTACAAGGTCAAAAGGACTTACCGCCATTATGAGCGACTTCTCCTTGACTGTGGCGCTTCGCATGCCTTCGTCCAATTTCAGAATAATGCAGTCTCCATTCTTGAGGCACACAGTGAGCATATGACCATCTGGCCGAAAGACCAAATTGGTGATGGCATGCGGAAACTTGACGGTCTGAAAGGGCTTTTGTTGACTCATGAGGAGATCCCAGAAGTGCAAGTTTCCGCGTTCGTCGCCGGTGACGAAGAGCGAGCAGCGACCGGTGCTCCAGGCGCCGCTGAGCAGTTGGTGCTTGCTCCGGAAGTAGAAGGTGCTCGGGCAGTTTTTCACCTCCTCCGACCAGATGCGCGCGCGCCAGTCGCCGATGAGCAGGAAGTTCTTCACGAAGAACGGATTACGCATAACGCTGCGGATGGGGCCGGCGAACATCGGATAAGCAGCTATAATTGTGTCCTGTGGCGTGAGGCCCTTCCGGTTGCCCACGAACACGTAGCCCATGTCGGTGCCAATGATGTAGCGCACCGGAATCGTATACTCAAACTCCATGACGGTAACCCCGTGCGCGTCCTGACGGTTCTGCACCAACTCGGGAAACGGCTCGGCCAGCACCTCGTTCACCGGCATTACCATGTCCCGAGAGTCCCAGTACTTAATGGACCCGTCCAGCGAGCCTGTGTAAAACTCGGTGTTTGCCTTGTTGTGCACCCAGCACAGGGCCGATGTCTCCTCTCGATGGGAGGCCTCCAGCGGACATATCCTTTTTGGAGCTCCCATCTCGGCGGTCTCCCAGTAGCACACCTGGCCGTTGTTAAGGCCACCCACCATGTAGTTCTCGTCGCGCATACAGACCTTGGCGATCTGCACCAACTTGTCGGAGTCATAGTGGGCCACCGGGCGTGTGGGGTCGTCCACGTCCCACACGTAGAAGGCATTGCGGTTGTCGTTGCCAAAGTCAGGCAACATGTTGAGGAGCTTCTGGTTGCCAGCGTTAACGTACGACAGTACGAACTGGTTCGGGTCAGTGTTCAGCCATTCGCACATGGTCAGCTTGCGCTGTGGTAACCACAGGTCGTGGAAGACGTTGATGCCTCTGGCATTTAAACGCACCTTGAGTCCGTGTCCAAGGTCCTCTGGCAAGTCCTTGAAATAGTCCTCATAGATGTTAATTGAGTTGTTCTGGGAGCTGATCGTCATCACATCGCGGATTAGCTGGTTCACTTCAATGCCCCACGAGTCCTCCCTCTCGACCTTCTTGCGGTAGCGCAGTGTGGACTCTTCGTCCATAACGTTCACCTCCTTGATGTTCCAGCCGCCCTCGTAGTGGTTAATACCGTGCGAGTCCAAGACCACGTTGTGTGTAATGATCGAGGAGAGCGCCATCTGATCGGATAACTGCGTGCCCTCGTTAATAGGATTGCGCAGGATGTACTTCAGGCGCATGCGTCCGCTCGGCTGAATGCTGAGGATCATCTCGTTGCGGTCGGTGAAGAGGCACTGGCGTCCGAAGCGGCGGCGCTCCCGCAAAATAGTTAATGAGTTGCCCAAGGTACCCATAGCTTTTAGGTTTTTATTTTTAGATTGTATATTAGGAAAGAATCTTGAAATTTATATAAGCTGAGCACAGTATTTTTGATAAATTTATCGCAGTAGATGTGGAAAACAAAAAACGGAATTATTTAAAGAAATTCAACTTGACACTAAAAAGCAAACTTTATTTCTTCTTACAAATTCAATATAAAAGTAAAAGGTTGTTTGCAGGATCAACAGAGTCAAATGGAGTCATCTGAAGTCATCATCATTTTTCCTTCTCCTCTGTTAAATAATAAGTAAACAGGGCCATGGGGATTTTGTTAATATAATAATAATATCAACGGTTTACTGTTCTAATCTAAAAAATCAAATCGTGTCCTTGGTGGCTTGCAATCAGATCCTGGGGCGCCATCAAATCGTTGCAACAACGTTGGGTTTAGCAGCTATCTTAAATGACTTATGTCAGACATATTCCGGCTTGGAGACTTTCAGGGGACCCACCCGCTCATTGCCAGCTGGCTGAGCAAGGACAAGGCCACGCACGCAGTTGGGCACCCAGAAGCCACCCACAGGCCAGCCCCTCATCAGTGGCAATGTGGCAACATTGTGCAGCTTTTTACCCCTCTCCGGAGACACTGACATTGCAATTCCGCCTGCCATTCTTTTTCAAGCACTTTCCTTCGAGGGACTGCAAGGGGAGCGTATTTCTCTTCCGGACCCGGACCCGGACCAGGACTAGCACCCGGGCCTGGGGCCCACTTGTAACCGTCGTTGTCGTCGTCGTCCTCGTTGCACGGCTGGCCGCCCATTGTCACTGCAACTTTTGTTGCAAGGCGCAGCGCTTTAATCTTAAACACGCCAGCGGAACGGAACACTCGAGCGTTGTCAAGTGGGGCTGCCCTGACTGCTTGGCTGCTTGACTGCGTGAATGCCAGCTGCCAGGAGCCGGGACCTACAAGTCAAGATCCTGATGGGCAGTGATGCCAGTTGCCAGTTTCATTTTCACAGAGAACTGAGTTAAAAGTCGACAGAAATTAAGCTTTTTAATGGAAATATAACATAAAATTATAAAAAATAAACTAAAGTATGTCCAGTTGTGGTAAATTCTACAGAATTTTTATTTCATTTATTCAATATTCTAGAATTCCATTTATAAGAGTTAGGTTATTCATTGGTAATGATCCTAAATGGAAAAACCTAAAAGAACATCTCTGCTGCTTCCTTCAACGCTGCGCCAGCAGTTGTCCTGGGCGCACGCAAAGTAGACAGTTGACTTGCAACCAGCTCTTGGCTCTGCCCCTCCTTATGTATCCCCCTCTCCGGTTGCTTCTGTGGGAGTGGGAGCGCTTAAAGCGCCGCCTGATTTCCATTTCATGCCACGCCCGCGCGCAAAAGCTGCTTAGGCATCCAAGTCGAATCCCCAAATCCTTTTTGCCATCCTCAAGTGTTTATCTATATCGCTTACTGGATTCGAATTTCTCCCAAGGCGGTTCAAATGAGATTGCCCTTGCAAAGGGTTTTTGTTATTTAATGCAAAATGTTTCAAGGGATTTCTTAAATAAAACGGGTAAATGCTTATATGCTTACCAATTAAATCCAGTTACTTTAAGGCGATTATTAAAATAAATAAAAAGAACTTAAGGGAAGTCCTTTGACAAATTTTTGCTGAAATCTCCTCCAAACCAGTCAAACTAGTTTTAATATGCTTTTTATAAACCTTGTTAATCCCATTACAAATCGGTAACTTAAAGATTTCCGTTCTGTTATTAAAATCCAAGTTGTTAAATTCCAAAGTCCGATGGACCACAAAGGGTATTCCGAACCAAGAATCCTAAGCACGACCCTTCTCCAATTTGTTTTGCACTTGGTCTTGTTGCCCTTTTTTGGCATGTGCGCATTTAATTGAAATTTCCAAAGTCGCCCATTTTTGGGGGCGATGGCGGCCACGCCCACTTTGTGAGCTATGCTACGCACTCGCTTTCTTCTTGGGCAAATTTTAATTAAAATGTTCGTAAAGCATTCACGTTTCCCGGCATTTTTTCCGATTGCTTCGTCGCCGCCAGTTTAAAGTGTGAAGTTCCGAGACAATTTTCCGGCTACTACTGGGTTTTCCATTCGCCGAGCTCCCCACCCCTTTCCGGGTGGGTGAAATATTTAACATGCAAATGAGTTTGGCTGTGCATAAAGTTTCGCTTTAAATGTGTTTATTTTAGTTGCCACGCCCACACCGCCCCGCCACCGCCGCCAGCGCCGCCGTTCGAGCGGCTCCAACGCATCGCTCGTTAAAAAGAGTTACAAAGTTGGTGAATATTTTAACACTTCTTCGCTGCGTTTTAACATTTATTTAGTCCGGGCCAGGATTGCCCTCTGCCGCCCTGGCCTATTGCCGGCTTTTAATGAGTTTTTCAATTTCAATGAGTTTGGTTCCGGTCCCTTTTCTGTCACTTCATTAGGTTACTCTCCGCAAACACCTTTGACTTGAATCCCGGCACTTGTCAGTGAAGGGCCGAAAATAAACAGGGCTAAAGGATACTCGATACTCTTGTACTTATTACATAACCTTTGACCTGGAGAGTTGATAAGAGAGACTTTGAAAGGTACTTTATTTAAATAATTCAAATGTGAACTGTTAGATACAAATACTTTATTCTCTTATAAGAAACCCAAATACATCCGATAATTTTATATAATTAAATTTAAGAAAGAGCCTATTAAAGCTACATCTATACTTTAGATTTTGTAGCGAGCAAATTTGTTCACTTAAAATTATCCCCTTACAGGATCTGCTTGTGCAAGCATGACCAACTTTAAAGAGACCTTAAAGCTACTTTTCAAGTTTTCTCCACGACTTTACCTGCCACTCGGCTTGTGTTTACTTAGCCTTAGATGGCGCCTCACCCAAGACATTCGGCCCCACTCCATCAGGAGCATCTGGAGTTGGAAACTTTTTGCATTAGCAGCTGCCACCGAAGCCCCTGCCACTCGATAAACTCTCTCTTTGTCTTTGCTGCACTGCTTGCTGCTCTCGGACCTGATTGCAACTGGTGTCTGTGGCATAATTGATTCGCTAACCACCGAAGACCGGGCTCTGGAGCTAGAGCTGTGGGCCGGCCGGTGGCTGGAGCTGGAGTGTTCCTGGCCATGTGTATTTTGCCACTAAACGTTTTGCTGACAAGCAGCCACTTGTCTGGCATCAGCTCTCCAGCAGCTCTCCTCATCGTGTTAGTCAATCAGTGACTTTTCTTTGGCAACAAATTCTCCAAATGAAAATGCAGCATCATTTATCAACATCAAAACGGCAAACGGCAGCACATTGGCCACATCAAGTGCACTTAAAAAAGAGAAGGTGTTAGCCGAGGATGTTTAGTTATAAGTTATAAGTTTTTAATAAGAAAAAGCTTTTCCCACATGTTTAATATGTTTAAATAAAAACTATTAATACAAAATGGACATACTTTTCCTTGGTAGCTATTGTGAATTATTTTATTATTTATAAGAAAGGGTATTCTAAACAAATGATTTCTTTCAGTGTACTCCGACGAAGACGAGCTAGAGCATGGCAGAGGAAGTGAATGGATCTCTTGCTTAATTTTGAAGTGGCAAAAGTTGAACACTCAGCACTGCACTACAAAGGAGCAGTAGGGTCTGGTCTGCACTAAAACTTGGCCTCAGATGCCACACCTTTTTCGCCGCAGACTTGGACTCATTAGAAGGCGCCGGTGCTCACATCAAGAGATTTGCATGCACTTCATTAGGCGCAGCTTCAGCAGACGCCCACACGGTTGTCACATCTCCGACCAGGCCGATCATCCATCCATGTCCTTCGGCCACGTCAATGACAATCCCGAAATTGCTGCTCCAGCTGCCTGTTTACTCAGAGCCCTCCCCCCTTCCATCCGTGCCATCCATCTCGGTGGGGCTAAGTCAACACAGACCGAGTGGAAATAAATTACAGACGACTTTGTCATGCTGTCCACTCTGCCAAGTCAGCCTTCTTGGACTTGGACTCCTACTCGCACTCCCTCGGCCGAACGTTTTGGCTAAATAATTGCAATTTTTATCAGAGAACGCAATAAACACCAGACAGTCGGGTAGAGTGGCCGAACTATCCACTCACTATCGTGGTTATAATACTCATCGTCATTGCCATCGGACAACATCAATGATGCTGTTGCTCCGGGGACTGGGGAAAGTTGTTGACCGGTCGCAGTCTACGATACTCTACAATGGGATACATTTTCTTTCTGAAGCTCATTCGTAATTTATTTTTATAAATTTATTCCATCTTCTAAATCTTGGTTTTATAGTGTGTATTGTATTGTAGTTTATCTTTCAGTTGTTTGGCTGTTAAATAACTTTTTTTAATGATAATAATATCTAAGACTTATTTTATCTAATCAATCCCACTTTCTAGTAAAAATTTCCCTAGTCTACTTTAATTTTAGGGTATTAAAAACTTCTTTAACCTCTAGGTTTGGTGAATTTCTGGTTTCGCATTTGGCAAACTTTCTTGGACAGACGTCTCGGCTCATATGCCTCGACACTTAATTGGATTTCTGCTAAAATTGCGTTTATTATTGTGGTCACTTTGCCAGTGTTTCCCTTGCCCCACGTCTCCCCGTCCGAGAGTGGCTCTTTACGAGGTGTGAAGGGGCCAATCATGTGTCCAAACTCCCAGTTTCCCCACTTAAGCCTGAGCAGTATCCAACTCCACCGATAAGTAGCTACTGGCCGGGCGGTAATTAAGTTTTTGGAATGCCCGGTCTATGCATAGCTTGTGGTCACTGCGGTCTGTGGCCCTCAGGGATCGAGGTGCGAGGTGTGGCTTAAAGCTACCTGAGTTAAAGGGGAAATCGAAGGGATGCGCAATTTGCTGGGCTGTCAGTCAGCCGAAAAATCTCATGTCAATTGCAGGACATAAATCACTAGATGCTGAATTGAGCAGATGTAAATTTGAGATCCTTTGGGGAGAGGAGCACGCGTATGTTTAGCCAGGTTGACTTACTGCCAAGGACCTTTGGGGTGCTCGACGTCGGTAAATGGCGACAATTTGTAAAGCGAGAGGCAGCTTGAATGGAAGCTCTGTAAATACTTGGCTCACATGTAAGGAGCTGGGCTGAGCAAGAAGGTACCTTTTATTTGCCTGACCCAGTTTGCTTACTTTCCTTTGAGAAGTCGACTAGATTACAGTTTTCTAGCCCGGCTGAATGGCGTTTTGATAGGTTCTAATGCAGCTATCTGGCAAACGCGATGCAGTCCACTTAGTGCCAGTTAGGCAGAGTGCAGTGCCCACTTTCACTGCCGCTTTAAGTCCCCCTCTGACCCTTCCAGCTCAGCTGGGGCTCTTGGGGCTCTATGCAAATCTCGGTCCTTGAGCCTGGACATTTCCAGTAGCTCAGATCCTCCCTTGGCACTCCACTGGCAGTGCCTCGGCTGCTGCCATAATACACTTGATATATACGAGTATTTTTGCATTCCACTCGACGCTGTTTCGTTTTGTGACAAAGTGTCAGGAAGGGTCGCCCGACATTCCGGCCATATCTGACTGAATTATATTAAAAATTACCGCCTCTGCTGGCACTCGTTGTGCCACTGAGGGCCCTCAGGATTTATGGCTTTGTGATTATTGCTTCACTTGTCTGGAGATAGAACAGAATCTGTCTCATAAATCCCACGTCACTTTGGATTGGTTTATCATCCGGGAGGGGTGCGGGTGGGTGTGGCCAGGAGAAGATTTAAGCCTGAGCAACTTCCGGTCTCCCGCTCCCACTGGTTACATATCCGCCATCGCCCCGCCACGGGCCGTACATTTATACAATTAAGCACTTAATTGTCTGACAGGCAAATTGCTTTGTCAATATTTTCACCAAGTCACCGACCCGACCCCCATTCCATCCATCTATGGGGCGAACCATCCCTATCGCACGCTCTTCTGACAGCCTCAAGTGGCGGACTTCATTACCCAAACCCAGACCCTGGAATCGGAGGAGCAAAACCATCAAAGAGGCTTTCAAGTTTGACCACAAGTGTTGTTGTTGATGTTACCTAAAAAGCTTCCTTTTTCCTGCCGGGCGGAGGGGTGCCGGCGTCTGACTCGTGTCACTTATAAACTTCACTTTAAGCCGTCAATATTTATAAATATTTACACGCCACGAATGGTGGCAGGATGGGCCAGGGGCCGGGGTGACTTGGCGCCCTGTGCTCCGGAGTGGCACTTGGTGGTGGATCTATGTATCTATTATATATCTATGTATCTTTGTATCTAGGAAGACTGAAGCTCTGTCAGGACCAGGACAAAATCTTAAGGCGAAGACAGGTGACTTTTGAGTGAGTTTAAGGGTTTATTTTAAAGTATTTTATGTGTAGAATTTAAGAGTTGGTCTTCTGGTAAAATGTAAGAAAAGCGTTCAAAGATTCTCTCGTAAAATAGTAGCTTTTTTTTAGTACCTATAAATACTCGTTTCCTTTATTGATTGAAATATTGGAAACATTGAATAGATAAATTAAAATGGTCCCCACATAATTCCGGTTCAGTTTTTATGCCTTCTAAGAAATATTCCCTGTAAAAAAAAGGGGACCCAACTGGTGGTTGGAACTGCCTAACCCACATCTGACAATCATTAGGCGTAATAAATTTCTGCTGTCATCCATCTTAAACCCTTTCCGTGAGACTACCCCGATGCCCCCACTCCTTGAGACCGGATAACAAAGGAAAACGATAAAAGACAAGAGTTCGCTCCTTAAAGGCTCGACTCGAGACCATAAATGTGCAACATAATTCTCGGGGCCCTCAATCCGAACGATATTTTTATGCAAATTGTAATCAAGGAGCAGAGGGCACACAATCAGCATCACACATGGACATATGCCGAGCTCAATTCGGCTCAATAAAAAGCGAACAAATGCCGCTTGGGTAAGTGTAAAATTTACAATTCCAATTCCGCATCCGTTTTCAATTTCCCAACAGTTGTGCCGAGAGTCTTTAAAGCGAACAATGGGTTGGAAAATTTTGAAGGCTTAACCGGGGGCCTGGCAACAACAATGGATCTGTCGGGACCCAGGGAACAATGCCGCAGATGTTTAACACGTATTTTGCTCAACTATTTAAGCTGTTGATTTCGACGCCCAATCAAACGAAATTAATAAATTTTCAATTCAATTGGAAGCGTAATCTTCGCCGGATTCCGGGGTAGTTTTCAGTGCCCCCTCTTAGACCAGACACTCGGATCTCTAATGAAGTCATTAAGGGTTGCTAGTGCCCGGGTCCTCCATCTTGGCATGTGTGGTTAACTTTTGGCAAACACAGAGGTCCATAAATGTTGTCGTTCCAGCCGGCAAATGAATAAATTATCAACTATGCGAGGTAAGAAAAGTCCTTCGGCCTCCGCTCTTTCGGGTAGTTGACTTCCCAGTGTGAGTGTGCTCTAATTGCAGCTCCTTGTCGTCGGGCCATTAGAACCCGGCACTAATGGCTCTCATTGAGGGGGTGGTGGTGCTGGGTGGGTGGCCCAGGGCGGTAGGCTGGCACGTTAAAGTTGGAAGAAGCCGCAGCGACATTAGCGCATAAAAAAGGCATTTGTAAGACATGAAAGGTACTCAGTCAAGGGAGCTGAGGGCAGCAGGTGGCTTCCTTTTTCCTTCCCACCAAGTCCGGTGACACAAAAATAAAAGTAAAAGACGGGCTGATGCAAATCAAGAATACCCTGTAAAAAAGAAATAATATATACGCAGAAGATATTATTTTTCTTTATGTTTATCTTAAATATAAGAAATATACTTACTTTCCATATTCTTGTATTTTTCGAAGCCTTCTCCCTAGCGTACATATCCTTTAGCTTGACTGCTTAAGCTCCGGGAGTCATCATAGCCCTGAACTCTATGGCAACGGGGTATAAAAAAGGAAGACAAATCAATGCAGGTGTCACAAATGTCAGACGACAGCTTTGGGGTCCATCCCTTGCCGGGAGGATATTAATGTCGCCAAGTGAATTGATGATGCCGATTGTTGTTGTCCCAGGGCATAAGCCGATTTGCCATCTTATCACAGGCCATGTCGCTCGACGACTTCGCCAGTAAATCCAGCTCCAGCTCCAGCTCCGACTCCAACTCCAATGCCAGCGATTCCGATTTCAATCTCTGAAGCAAGCTTTCATAATGGGCTTCCCCTCCGCCGATTGACAGGCATAATAAATCATGTGTTATAGTATTAATCAAGGAGCTGGCTTCTGGTTGCTCTTCCGACTGCCAGAGCCGCCCTTTGTTGTTGCGGTAATCGCTTGACATTTATTGCAGTTCTTAGACTTTAAAGCGCCTTCAACTTGCCGAGAAGGTGAGTGTGTTTTAATTGCGCCTATTTTATTTTGTCTGCCGGCTCTTCCAGCTTTGCAACCGTTTTGCCAGGCATTGTTTCTCTAATTGCCATTTGTCGCCAGTGTCCCATACAAGTGGCCAAGACCCGGCCTTCCCAACTGCGCCGTCTACCCAACACACAACTTTTCTGTCTGGCCGTCACATTAAGAACTTGTAAAGTTAAATTAAGTGTTTCGTCTAGTAAGCAGGAAAAAAGCAAATGGCAACAAAAGCGCCAAGAAACTGCACAACTTTCGAAAGGGATAATTGGAGCGGCGGAAAGGTAATTCAGAGTTCGGTTCGGCAGGATGGAGCCTCCAATGTCCTTCCTCAAGACAGAGAAATATTTATATATCCATAGTAAATAGTTTTCTTATTTAAATATTTATTCCATTTAAATATAAAATGGTTTATATTTTGTAAAAATAAATTAAGTTAATTATCTGCAACTAAAATTCGAAACAATTCGTTCGTGTCCTGCTATTACCTAGTTGGCATTGCTGGCCATATTATTTAATTCGCAGACAGTTAATTGTAATGCAATTAAGGGATTAGCCGAGAATGCCATTAGGCTTTATTGTAACCATGGATATGACGCCATAGACTGGGTACTCAGCTGAATAAATTCCGAGTAATGGCATCTCCAGCTGCTTTCTCCCAATGATTTCTTTCATCTCAAAAGCTCTTTGGCCCGAAATAACTCAGACCACGGAAGAAGAGATAGAATGCATTTTTCAATTATTTAAATGACAGGCTACAAATCTTAAGTGTTTACACGATTTGCACGAGAGGCAGCAGCTCCGATGAGCAACTTAATGTGATTGCCGGGCCCATTGATGAGGCTGGAGGACCACAAAACCGATGGCCGAAGTACAAAAAAACCCTCCGGGGCCCGGACAACTTGTGGGATGTCCTCACGGTCCATTTAAATAAACCAAATGTTGACTTTGCCCCGAACTACATAGTTCGATTTCTTTGGCTCCGCCGTCTCTCTTTTTTATTTCCTTGAAAATAAATGTCCTTGCATTTTATTTTGCTTTCCATTTGATTTGATTTTTAGCCTAGGTCTATCTGTAGCATCGAGTGTCCTGCCGGGAGCCCTGGGAGTTCCTCTTCCAGCTGATATCAGCAAAAATCGCAAATCAAATAAAGCAAATTGAATAAGAGACAAGGGCCACGCCTCTTCCGGCGATTGGGCGTTAAGTGGGCGTCCTCGACTGGGCGTGGGCGTGGCCCTACGGTTGCACAGTACAAAATTAGTTGCTAGTTCCTTTCGGCCAGCGTTGTTGTAAATGCGAGGACAGAAATCAAAATGTTCGCATAAAAGAATTATCTGTGCTTAAGTTAGATTATCCCTGGGCCATAGCATCCAATTGGCAATTGAATGGAAAGATGTCGCAGATTCGATTTGCCAACTTTATTTTCCTGCCCATCGCTTGCTCCCCTTCCCTTTGTCCCTTCGTTGATTTGAAGTTCGAGTGCCACTTAAAAAGTTTTCCAGCCCCAGTGTATCTCGGTCTCCCTGCCCCATGCATTTACTTTTTATCGAATTTCATTTGATTTTCTTTAGGGCTTAGGCACCAACAAAGCCACACACGCTCACATATGTTGGTCGTTTTTTTTGGGGGGCTCTCAAGGTTTTAGGGTTAGACAACTGTTATGGCGGCCATAAGGCAGAAGGTGGGGCCGAAGCCCATTAAAGTTGTTGCGGGGTGGAGCTACGAAGCTACTTAGCTTCGATGGGACTGCTCTTGCAGCCCGATAAAGCCCATACACAGACTAGCCCATAAATCAGGAGATATATTTGATCGAAGTCACATTCCTCTCATCGGGATGTTTTTTAAGAGGCATTAAATTGAAGAAACAAGATTTAGTTCCTTAAATAGTTTCTGCACCATAAGCAGAAGTGTCCTTAGAAGTGTAAACCTTATATATCCCAAAGGCAAACACAAGTTCTTAGCTTAGAGCATCTCTAGCATTTTACTCATGCTTTAATAACAAGTGTAAAAGTATGTATGTATATTGAAACTATATTTGCTGTGACTAGCAAATCTGTCCCGAGTCAAGTTTATCGCTCTTGCCGGACTCGACCTCCCGGAGGACTGAAGAGAGCAGATCGATTTCGCGCATTATAAAGCTCATGATGCGGTCGATCTCGTAGCTGTGGAGGCTGGGAGACACATCTAAGCCGAAATATTATCAATTTAGTTCTAAATATTGTTACCTAATTGCGGAACTCACCTCGACGCTTGCAGAGAATGCGGTACAAGACCAGGATGGCGTCAAACATTCGATCCTTGTCCAGGGTGTAGTTCGAGGGGGCGTCCTTGCAGGCGGTGAGGGCCTTCTCCCACTTGAGGCACGTGGCACGCGATTGGACATATGAGCGCTCCAGCCGGGCCAGATCGTTTTTTAAGCCCAGGACGGTCAGAGCCGCCTCGCTAGTTATTTGGACCATGCGCTGCCGCATTTTTTCGATTTCATTGAGCTTCTGGCTCTTCAGTTCATGAATCTCTACCTGAGCGAGCACTTAATAAAGGGAATGTATATGTAGATTAGTTCCTTAATGCTTTAGCCAACTTACTCAGGGCGTCGCAACGATCTATGCAGTCCTTCGGCGAAACGAATATGTCCGAAACCTTAACCACTTCATCTAGGACCTGCTCGTATGGCTGGAACTCGGCCACCGTCGCCTTAAGGGCATTCCGAAAGGTGCTCAGCTCGCCGATGGAGGTCTTGAAGTCATCGATCGAGGAGCTGAGCTCCTCATGATGAACGGTCTCCTCGCGAATGCACTTATCGGCACTGCGCTTCTTGTCCGCGCAATCCTTGATGAATCCGTTGACCTCGACGAAACGTTTGCGCAGTCGTTCCTGGATCTTGTTCATCTTGCGGATGCGGTGCACATTCATCGCCGTCTGCCGCTTGGCGTCCTTCAGCAGCTGGCCCTGCAGCTGCTTCATCGCTTCGTATTCCCGCAAATTGGCAATGTAAAGCATTTCAATGGACTCGCCGGCAGAGTCCCAGTTGGGCGGTTTCCTAGAGGCAGCACACGAGGTTGGATTAGGGATAGAGGAAGCTGTGTGTTCTCTAAACGTACACGAAAAACTGATCTTGCTGCCGCGAGACACGATAGTCATCGATGGCCCCCTCAGGGCTAAGATCAAGGTCCCCGATCACATCGGTCTTAAAGGTTGGCCTATGACGCGGCATCTTGGCTCAAAGAAAAAAGTTACTTGTAGAAATAAATATATAGGTATATATTTTTGGGAATATATATTTCGTAGCAAATGTTGTGTTAGCGAGGCTCAGGGTTATACTGAAAGTATACAGGTAGATTCTTTAGACAGCAAGTGCTGTGTTTGCTATAATTTTGTATTTTTGAATACTTTTTTTTATGAAGTCTTGCAGGACTGGTGTTTAAATCAGCCTAGGATAATATGGTAAATATATATTAGCAAATTAAATAAAGAATATATAGTAGTGCCAATGTAAATATTAAAAGTAATTATGAATATTTTTTTAATGCAATTGGAATTGTTTAAAAAATACACATACATCCAAAACATAATGCAGGTAATATATATAATAATAGTACAAGGAAACTCCCCCTGTCGCTGCTTTTCCTCGCTTAGCAACCTTCACCAAGGAAATTAACCGTGGTCTTGGCAACCATTGTTTTCTTTTATGTCACCCAAATAAAAATCATGTTTCAAGTAGGTCTTGGTTAATTTTATTACAAAACCGTAACACATTCCCAAACGTTAACACAAAACACACCCAGCTACACGAGACACAACACCCCGCGGTAAAAAAGAAAAAAAACTACACATACTAATCCTTATACTAGAAGTTACTGCTGCCGACGAAGGGGTCCAAGATGCCGCGTGTAAAACCCACCAAAAAGCTCGATGTCCTGGGAAATCTGGACCTGCGGCCAGAGGAGGCGGTGGGGGACTATCTCTGCTCGAAGCAGCAGGACAAGTTCTTTGTGTAAGCAAATACAAGTCACTTAAGTGTAACCAAAATATAACAAACTAATCCTTGCCCTTGCAGAATTCCTCCCAACTCTGATTCCGCGGGAGATTCCATCGAGCTCATTTTCGTCAACAATCTGCGCGAGAACGAAGCAATGCTCAAGTTGCAGGACGAGATGCTGGCCAGCGCCAAGAGGCAGTCCAAGGTTAACCATAGCAGGGTGCGGAACATGTACAAGATCCAGGAGCGGTTGCGGCGGCGCTTCATCGAGGTGAACAGCTTCATCAAGGACTGCGCGGACAAGAAGCGAGCCGCCGAGAAGACAGCCCAGGGCGAGACGCTCTACCACAAGGAACTGGGCGAGGGCATTGAGAGCTTCAAGGACTCGATCAGCGAGCTTAAAGCCTTTCGAGAGGCTCTTAAGGCCACCGTCCATGAGTTCCAGCCGTACGAGAAGGTTCTCGATGAGGTGGTAAAGGTCTCTGACATATTCGTCTCGCCAAAGGACTGCATGGACCGCTGCGACGCATTAAGTAAGCCATCCATCGCCTATGAGATTGCCTCTGATCTTTGTAAGCTGATCCTTTCTTTCGCAGTGCTGGCCCAAGTGGAAATCAGTCAGTTGGAGCAGCAGAAACTGAATGAGATCGAGAACATGCGACAACGCATGGTGCAAATCACGAATGAAGCCGCCCTGACAGTCCTGGGACTCAAAAACGATCTGGCCAAGCTCGAGCGATCGTACAACGAGTCCCGTGTGCAGTGCCTCAAATGGGAGAAGATCCTGGCCAACAGCAAGGACGCCATTACCAACGGTGCAATGGACAAGGACCGAACCCTGGATGGCATAAATCACTTGTACAGGATTCTCTGCCGCCGAAGAGGTGAGTCCATAAAATGATGCCGTATTTTCAAGGATTATCATTGACTTTAACGATACTAGATGTTCCTGGATGGGGCCGCGGATGTGTGGAAGGAAAATTGGATATTATTAAGAACGAAGTGGATATACTATTCGGAGTCTTGGAGCAGATCCAATCGATGGATGGGAAGGGTAAACAGAATGAGGCCTCACAGGATATGTGTTAGTAGATCGAATAAATTCAAAGTAGTTTATAGATCGAAGAAAAATATTAAAATATCAATTTAATCAAATATCTTTCTTTAAAACATTATCATAAAGTCGAAAATATACTGGTCTTTCTGTCGTTTTAAGAAGTGGTTATTTACTCCCTTGTTGTAATGGTGCTCCTTTGGGATGCACCCCCTCACTTGGCCCTGTGTTTTTCAATGTCTACAGCTTGCAGCTATTATAAATTGTTCTACGCTCCTCGCATTCGCTTGTTAATACCACTTTCTAATTGCTTTTACCTCATAAATCTTGCTCCCCAACTTGGCCAGTGCTTTGGTCCGCTCTGCAGTCGTCATAAGTCACCAAATTGTCGGACACTCAAGACAAATGTGACGCTGGCTTATTTAATTAGAGAGCTGCAGACGGAGCGCTTAAAGAGCGGTATTTAACGGCCAGAGTCTGTGCATCAATTGGACATTTAGCGCTAACTGCGCCAACTCCGCTTGACGGCTTTTTAATTACGTCAGGCCAGGAAAATGTCCTCCCTGCCACTTCTCTGCATGACAATTAGCCGGTCTACAAAAAAACTCTGCTGACAATTGGCAATTTCTTTCTATTTTTCACAGTAAAAAACTTTTTTAATTACCCCGAAAAGCGACACTGACAAAAAAACTACGGTAAACCATTCTGCTGGCGGCTCTGATTTTCAATTACTTATTGACAGCAGACTCGATCCGTCGCTTAAACTGTCCAACACTTGACATGACCTCCGCTTCAGGCGAAGAGTATCGGGTTCACACTTTTGCTCTGTTGGTATTAAATGCTTTTATTTTTTTGTACTTCCATAGTTTTTACATAAAATTTATAAAAAACAATTTAATTATAATTTTGTAGTTTAATTTGTTAAAATACTTGGCAAAAAATGTATATTTAATTAGGAAAACTAATGGACGCCAATTATCGGCATGACAAAAGCCAGACGACCAAAAATAAACTTAAATATTTCCCAAAACATGCGATCTGGATGATAATTCTTGGCCCCCAACCCTTCCGGGCCTTGACATCTTTATGTTATGTCGACTTCTGGTCGTGTTTTGATTCCCGTCCTCCAAAGACATTTCCGCTCTGGCTGCCTTCGGGCCGGTTTTGGGGCACCGAAAAGGTGTTGGAACTCCGCCGAGGTGATGTATGAAAACATTTTAATTAATGCTGACAGCTGGAAATGTCGCGGCCACCTTTTGTTGTGTAAATTTCATCGACTCGAGGCGTTGGTCTCTATAATTATGATTGGATTTCGTTGCACGTTCCCCGCTCTATTTTCCCCGCATTTCTATTTTCAATTTGCCTTTGAGCAGCACGTCGGTGAATTAATCCGCTTAGCCCTCGCATATCCCCGTGGGGCTCGCCAGACTAGACAACCACCAGACCTGGATCCAAGCCCAAGACCTATGAATCAGGTCTGGGGAACGGGGCGAGACCTCGCCAGACGCTTGACCAGACGGTTAAGCCCTAATCCCCAATAGTTGTTGCCCCTCAGACCTTACTAGGGTTTCCACTCGGCTATTCCTCCTTCAGGTGTCAAGGCGAATAAATGGTCTGCCCGGGAGCTGGGACTCCACTTGGCTGGCAAAGCTAATTAATGGGTTCAATTGTTCGCTAAAAGCATAGAAAAAAGAGTTGAGATAGGGATTAATTACTGATTATTCAAAAAATGTGCTGGGGAAAAGCGAGCGAACAACAAATCATCGGACAAATTATGGTAAATAAATCTCAGCCAGATAACCGCGATCAAAAACTACTACACAAAAGGATGATAAACCAACAGACAATATTTAAATTATGTGAGAAGAGATAACCACTTTTATTAATAGTTTTGTGATTACAAATTATACATTAATAATATTCGATAATTTTAAAAAAGTTAAGATATCAGCAAACTGTTTCAAATTAATCATTATAATTAATAGTTTGCATTAAGCCAAATAAAAAGAGAAACAGTGCTTAAACTTTATTTTATTACTAAATTTACATTTCCAATTTCAACTACTCCATAGGTTATCGACATTTCCCCACTAAATAATTCTCAGTAAAAGATAATGCATGACCAAATAGAGGTTCTCTGGATGGAAATCACCTCAATGCCAGCCAAAACTATTGACCCTGGCCACGTCACGAACCTTTGCTTAGCCCGCCGGCCAGAATATGTGAACTGCTCCCGACCAGTCGGGACGACAACAGGAGCTGCAACAATTTTCATTGTAATAACAATATATAACACACAAATTTGAATAACAAATTAACTCGCACACACACAAACACACTTGACCGATGAGTGACATTCGGGAAGTCTTTGAGTCCAGTCCTTCTGTGTGGCGTGCGACTTGAAATTGCCATCCGCCTTGGACTCCTGGCCGTACATGCCATATAATTGAATGCCCGCAGGACACACGGACACATTTGTGTGTGTGCGCCGTACACAATATAGGAGTAATAGCCACAAAATATTTGCTCATGTGGCCCAGACTAGACCGGACCGGACCGGACCGAGCAGACCGAACAGACCAGACCAGACCGGAGTTAGAGGCCGGCCCAAACAGCTTTCGGCCAACAGCCAAATGTGACTTTGCAGCGTCAACGTCGATGTTGCATAAACCAACACACCGACGATGGCGCTGCCAATTTTGTGGCTTACTATATATATCCTATCCCCCGTCCCGCCGACTTGATTGAATATTTCAAGCTATGCATCTTTAATAATGCGCCACGATGACGCTGCCCCCGGGCCTGTTAGTGGCACCGTCCATGCAAACGCAAGGCCAAACGCAAATGCAAATGTGCAAAATGCAAAGTGCACAGTAGCCGTCGTCACCATGTGGAGGATGTAATTTGGGCGTTTTTTCCTCTTCCTACACTAAACAGACGGACGTCCAAGTCCGGGACACGGCAGCCGGGAGTCGTGAGCGGAGAGCAGGGATCTCGGTGTCCCAAGCTAGAAACGCCTTCTAATCAAACGCGCCTTGACTTTTATTTTCTACGTGCTAGCCATACTCTGGCTCGGGGTAATGACATTTAAGGAAACACGCTTAGTTAAAGTCTTATAAGAATATTTACTTAAATATTTGCACATATCAAACCTCTAATTAAAGCTTTAATTAACCCCCAAAAGTTTGTTGAAATATTCCTTTCCCTAATTCTGATAAATTGTTGCTTTATTATCTTTAGGTTTCAGTTAATAAATTTAACATCCATCTGACTTTTGCTAGGGTATCTGTTAGCTTATCTTTAGCGGTTACTTTCTTGCCGCCCAAGAAAAACTTTAAAATTTGAATTGAGCCCTGGTCTCGGTTTGGTTTTCCTTTTCGGTTTCGGTCTGGCAACATCTAATTGAATCCGACCACATCAAGATGAAGTTCGTCTTTGGCGACAGTTTTGTTTGGGGTTTCTGACTCCAGTCATCCCTTCTGCCCCTCCCTGAGCCCTTTGGGTCCATCCACTTTGTGTGTGTTTAGTTGACCGCAGTCAAAAATAGCTTTGAAAAAGTTTTGCTGGAAGAGTCTCGCCTGCGGAAGAGCTCCTCCCTGGCCCAGCCAGATGATTCAGTGTCGGGGAGATTTTCGGTTGCTGGCATCTTTGTCAAAGTCAAAAGTTTGTCATAGTTCAAGTTAATGTTCTGTGACTTTTCGCAGTTTTCTTTTCGCCCAGGCAAATGAACCATGTTTCGGATGATGTATTGATGTATTGCCAACAGAGAAGTAAAGACAAACTTTTAATAAGTTTGTCAATCGCTGGCATAGATTGCATAATGGCCAAAGAAAACTTTTTCTGGCTAATAGAAAACCCTTTTAGAGTTCAAGACCATTCTACGAGGGATGAGTAGCACCCTTATCTCAGGTCAGATTATGGCGTTAATTAAAATGTTGCACTACTGCAGCGGCTAATGCCGAGTTATAAGAGCCCCCCCATTGCGTATACGTCCTGTTGCAGACGTCAGCCAATCAGCTTAGTGTGGCTCAGCTCGGACAACTGCCACGGCTCCATCTCAGCGCTCCAACAATGGGTGAATTTAATTAAGCCTCTGCTTTATTTTGTTCACACTAGCCTAGGTGAGCGAGCGCCGTGAGACGCATTACCCATACGCACTGTGGTCCGGCCATTGTAGCCTCACCCTTAGTGGGACTAACCACAGGAAATTAATTTGGTGCCTGTGCATTTTATTCACAGCCAAATGCGCTGAGGGGTGAGCTAGCTCAGACAGCACGCCCTAATCCCGGATGGAGAAGAGCCAGCCAGGCACGAAGGTGGCTCAAGTCGGTGACCGGGTTCACTAGGAAAAGGGATCAGGGAAAAAAGGGAATTTTTTAAACTAAAGTCCTGCACTTATACCTTAATAAATTTATAACAGTCGTGGTCCCCCTAATCTGCAATTATATTAGTAATTAAATTGGTCTTCTCTTCATTGCTTTTTGTATTAAATCTTAATATGAAATTTAATCTGGCTTAATTTTTTAACCGATCTTAAAATTTGTAGCAAAATAAAGTGCCAAAATTAGGGGAATTCATTAAAATAGATTAGGTAATTAGCCTCATTTGAGATCAAGGCTTATTGAGCAGATTGGCTATTAAGCAGCAATTAGTCACACGACCTCTTCCACTGGCACTTCTGATTGAGCTGGTGGGCGTGGCAATCAAAATTACACCCTGTCAATATTATCGACACGCATTATAAGCCTCCCCGCCACCTGCCACCTGCCTCAACCCACGTGCCCACTGCCGTGGCACTTGAGAAGCCGTGTGGCATTGCTGGTGATATCCTGCTGACACTTTAGACAGGCCACAAGCCCAGCGACTTTGATGTGGGCGCAAGGACGAGGGGAGGAGAGAGGAAGGACAGTGGTGTGTGGCCGGCCAAAGGTGTGTGTCCAGCAGCGGAAGCTGTGCATAATTGGAAATAGTTCGGAGGGCGAACAGCCGGGGGCCATTAAGTAGCTTACTCCGAGCTGTGGCTGTGCCGGCTGCGGCTGTCCTGGATAATTGGCCAGCAGCTCGGATACGTTTAAGTACCTGAAATTGCCTGATCACACAGTGAATCAAACTTAAGAGGGTATTCATGGAAATGGGGTAGAGCTACTGCTCCACTTTAATATTCCGCATTGACCACTTTAATATTCTCGCATTAAGTAAAAGTTGTGGAGCCCCCATCTCCTCCCCACTCGGCAGAGCAATGGTGGCAAAAAGTTTGCTGGCGTTGGCTCATAAATTTCAAATTTTGAACCATGAACATAAGTTTGGAGTTTTCCCAGTTTTCCGAACCAAAAAGAAAACTCTGCAAATACACAAATCGCAAAACTCATTACCGTAATTAGACAGGGGGCTGGACAGCAGTGGGCGGAGGCTAAAAATTTATGTGGAGCGGACTAAGTGCCTCTGCGGCTGATGGAGCATTTGAATTTTCAATATTTCGAATTGATTTCTGTTTCCCGCCAACAAGCGCTATCATTTAGGCCAATTTGCTGTGGCTGCCGGTGGGTGGGTGCCGAGAGGGATATATATGTGGATATTGCTTATCAACTGTCAGTTGCATTTCGCTCTTCTAGGTCAGTGAGCTTAAATGGGATTGCTAATTGAGTGGAAGGTGGTCTGGGCAACAGGAAGTGAGCCCGTCCCTGCAGCTAGCCCGCCAGCCAGGACACCCCGCACTTTGTAAACACTTCATAAATAATTTGTTGATAAATTTGCCGCTGTTGTTGGTGTCGTGTTGTCGGACATGTTGTGAAATACGGCAATAAGTGCATTGACAATGGCAGCGTAATTATGAATTTTACATCGATAAAAATTGCATTTAAATTCATTAATTTTCGCCGCAATAATAGTTGGCACTCATTATATATATTGTTCATTATTGTGCCTGTCGCTCGCTGTAATGCAGCAGTTGTTAAGTCCTTTAATTCGATTTTCAACAACTGACACTTACAGGCCATTTATTTTCGCAATTTAAGTGCCTGCTTGACCGACCCAGATTGGGTCATCGAACTCTGATTGCGCATTGACACCGTTTCGAAGCCGCAAAGTTTTCACGTTAAATTGGGCTCTTCTATGCGATTCTCACTGTTAGGAGTCTCCCGTATCCTTCCAGCTTCTGTTAGCTGTGTGCGTGCATTTTCCATTTTCCGTCTTCCATTATGTTCATTTGGAATCTGTGTGTATAAGGCAGAAAACCGCAACCACGCCTCCTTTTCGCAGCCAGCGCCTTTGTACTTTTGTATCTGCATGGGGTATATGTGTATAAATGTACGTAGTATATGTGGGAATGAGCCGGTCTCTTTTGTCTGAGGCAACCGCATTGAAATTAACTTTAGTGCCATTTAAAGTTATGCGCTTCATAAATTTGCAACAACAGTTTCAATTAAAATGCGGCCATCATAAAAAGGAAATGCTGTCGGCTCATATTGCTCCTGCAAATGCAATACAGTTGTTGTAGCTGCTGCTCCTGTTGTTGTCCTAGTGGCTGGTTGTAGTTCCTTTATAGAGAGACGAACAAAAGGCGCAGCATCCGACCGCACGGTCAATAATGCAAAAACCCAGAGACGTGGACAAGAGGAACTCCGAGCAAGGGATAGTTTTTAATTAAAATATAATTTGTTGCTTATTTCTTAGGTATTTGTCAATAAAGCATCCTGATGTAAATAGACTTTTATTACTTCAATTTAAATGTAATACAGGAATATTGTTAAATATTCTGTTCAGTAATAACTTCTCGGCCCACTGTACTATTTATGTACTTAAAAGTAACGTTTTTTATTTGGTATTATCCTGGCAACAATTGAAATTCCCCCATTTTGGAGCCTTTTAACCACGCCTCTGGAGACCAACGTCCGCCCTGTTCACAGATGGCTCGTTTGCATGGGCTGCTCGTCCGGTTATCTGGCGTCCCGACCACATCCACGTCCACCGCGTCAGGCGGCCATCAGCATCAACATAATTTGAATGCAATGCTTTTAATTGCAAACTTGCATTAATTATGATTGAACAATTTTAAAATGCAACTGCGCATACAAAAGACATTTCTGTTTTTCCGCCTTTCTCCCATGCTGTGAATTTGCGGTTGCTCCGGCTCCGCGGGGAATGGACCGAATGGAGGAGCGTTGCCAGCCTTTGTCTGCCTTATCTATTCCACGCCAGGACTTCAAAGCAGCTTGGGGCGACGTGCCGTGAATGTTCCCCCAGCTCCTTGGCACTTTGCTGTTCCTGGCTGCTTATCGCGAATGAAATTTCATAGGCTCACCTTGGCATTGCCCCGCGGCGTTTGGGATCGATAAGAGGCAATTTTCGGAGGCTCTGCCCCAGTTAGGTGACGGCGTCAAATTTATCGAATTTTTTATATATTGACGGTAAATTGCTGGAGCCCGAGCGAGTGAAAGTTTTTGCGCCCACGAAATTATGAAAGTTTTCTGCTAACGATGGAAAACCGTTGAGTTGCCTTTTCCTTGAAGAGGAAACTTTAAAAGATGGCTTTAAGGGCTCTCAAATACTGCTATTAAGTTTTTCCTGCTTAATGAAATTACCTGCCACTCTATACGACCAATCAGTAGCAACAGCCAGTGTCGATGCTTCCACTGTTTAAATATTTGGTGTTAATTAATTGTGTAAATTTACTTATAAAATTAAAAATCTCGGCTTCTGTCCGTACTATGTTTTTAACAATTACCACTGACTGTGTTTCCTTATATTTTTCATTTGGTTTCCATTTAATTGGGCCTTCTGGCCAAGAAATTCATTTTGAATCATTGCCCAGGCCAGGGAATATGATATTCGAATCGATTCGAATGGATTCGGTGGCAAAAATTGAATTTACAGTTAATCAGACACGGCCACAAATGCGTTATAAGCAAATACAAGCAGACAACTTAAAAAAAAAAAGAGCAAATGGCTAACGAATCCAATGGCCTGGAGCGATGTTGGCTTCCCATTACACACGTGCGTTTTTATTTCCGTTCCGTTTTTACCTCAGCTGGCGCCATTTTTTTGCCTACCCACCCGCCATCCAGGGATCATAATTGTTGAATTCACCGTTGACGATGCCTCCTATAAAATAAATCAAGGATAATGCCGAACGGAATTAAAAATTAAACGAAGTGCGCCATTTACGGCTCCCGTTTTTTGTTCTCCTCCGCAGCATCATCCGCGGCCGCAGTCAGTAACAGATCCCGATGACGATGACGATGGCGATGGCGGTCCGCGTAGTCCACCGGCATCCATCCATATTGCATATCGTGTGTGCATAGCCGATTTTTATAGACGCTTTTTATTGCGCATTTTCCATTGATGTTGAAATTTTCGCCAGTTTTTCCTTATACCGCCAGCAGCCGGGTCCTCTTTTTTGCCTCGATGCTCGCTGATTTTATTTGAATGAAAATTGGCGAATTGTACGAGTATGATAGACGTTGTCTGCGATTGGGCGTGGCATGCGGGCGTGGCGTATGCGTAATATTTTACAGCGCGGCAGCGGGAGGACCTCTTAATCCCCCCCATTCAAGTGGGCAGGCGGCGGCGGGGGGCTGGCTGATTGGAGGAGGCGTGGGGTGAGGTCGTTTGCTTGGCTGCACATCTGTTCAAGTAGCTGATTATGTTTGGAGGGCAAACATTGTAAGCTTTAAGAACTTTAATAGCTTAAGAAACTCAATGTGAAGTAAAGAGAGTCCTGGAAATAGGAATTTCATAAAAGAAAATGAAGAAACTTGGTCAATTTAAGCCTGGAAATGAGTTGCAATCTATTTTCACTTATTATATTTAGTTATTAAACCCAAAATTCGAAGGGTTCAAAGTAGGGCTCTGATTAAATTACGGAAGCAAAGTCCAATAAATTTTGCACACAACCCTACAGAATATTACTGCTCTGAAAATCCGTATTTTTCCCAAGTTATAAAATCAGAATATTTGTCCCTGGTAGCAGAAAGAAAAATTGGTCATTGTGAGCCAACAAATAACTTAAAGGACTCCCAAACACATCCTCGGCAGAATCAGACCCCAGACCCTGCTTTCAGGCAGCCTCATTTATGTCAAATGACCCTCATTATTTTGTCTTATTACCAAAATAAATTGAGTTTTAGCCCCTCCCCAAGGCGGGCCTGGCATGCGGCGTGGCATGCGGGCGTGGCGTATGCGTAATATTTTACAGCGCGGCAGCGGGAGGACCTCTTAATCCCCCCCATTCAAGTGGGCAGGCGGCGGCGGGGGGCTGGCTGATTGGAGGAGGCGTGGGGTGAGGTCGTTTGCTTGGCTGCACATCTGTTCAAGTAGCTGATTATGTTTGGAGGGCAAACATTGTAAGCTTTAAGAACTTTAATAGCTTAAGAAACTCAATGTGAAGTAAAGAGAGTCCTGGAAATAGGAATTTCATAAAAGAAAATGAAGAAACTTGGTCAATTTAAGCCTGGAAATGAGTTGCAATCTATTTTCACTTATTATATTTAGTTATTAAACCCAAAATTCGAAGGGTTCAAAGTAGGGCTCTGATTAAATTACGGAAGCAAAGTCCAATAAATTTTGCACACAACCCTACAGAATATTACTGCTCTGAAAATCCGTATTTTTCCCAAGTTATAAAATCAGAATATTTGTCCCTGGTAGCAGAAAGAAAAATTGGTCATTGTGAGCCAACAAATAACTTAAAGGACTCCCAAACACATCCTCGGCAGAATCAGACCCCAGACCCTGCTTTCAGGCAGCCTCATTTATGTCAAATGACCCTCATTATTTTGTCTTATTACCAAAATAAATTGAGTTTTAGCCCCTCCCCAAGGCGGGCCTCATGTGTAACCCAGCCAAATGAGCTGCTGGGGACACTTTCTCATACCCACGATGTAACTTTTAAAGGCGAGCAAAATTAAAAATTAAATTGCTGCTTTCTTTTCGCACTTAAATTGTGGAAAATTGAAGCGAAAATTGAGTTTACCTGGAGCATAAAGGCGAGGGAAAACTGTTTGTCCTACTGCTCCATTGAAAATCCATCACGGGAGCAGTCAAAAAGCATTTCCCCACCCGTCCCAAACCGGACTTTAATTGCTGTTGCCGCTGGCGCCTCGGTAAATGTGAGAAATGCCAAATCAAATATTGACAGAAAGTAAGTAAAAGCGCGCTTTTCCCTCTCAGCTCCAACAACGTGGTAAATTCGATTAAGGGCCACGCCTCCAGCGCCGCATTGTAGGGCCATTAGCAGGGCTCTGTTCCAGGCGAAATTGAATTAAAAATGCATCATAAAATGGACGCAGATTTGATTAATGGACGTCGTCGTCCCGGCTAGGGACACTCGAAATGTTCCCATTTCTGACTGCTACAAAATGGCGGAATATGCAAAAAGGTTTCGAAAATAAATGACGGCCGAGACTTCTTGGCAAGACAGTCCAACTAATCATGGAATTGGGTCGAGGCCCACATGACAGGGGCTATTTTACATGTTTCTTCTAGCCAGAGATGGCAAGTTGAAGGATTTTTAGCTGGGGTTACTCTTAGATATTAGGAAAAGGATTCTTACACTGTTCAATAAATCTTTTGTCTGAACAATTGAATATTTTAATAATCTCAATTAATTATCTTTTATTTAATATAATTTTAAATGCATTAGTTTTTATTTAAAGCTTAAGGTTTATGATTTCTGAAGGATAAGCTCAGGGAGCTCAGACACCCATCATAATCCTGGCCCCCAAAACAGGTCCTTCTTAAGGCCTCTCGCTTGTTAATGAAGCCATTTCAGTGCAGCGAAAACTTGCAGAAACTTGAGATGGTGCGGTACCCATCTGCTTACAAATTGGGCAAGGACGAGACGCATAAATTAAACGAGAAGGAAAGTGTTCGAGGACAACTTTTTGGCGAAACGAAGGGGCGGCCAATGGGTGGGAGACCGAGGGTTGACTAAGGACAAGCCTTATAGTCGTAGTATCGTAAAAGTCAACAGCCATATGGTGAGGTAACAAAAAATAACAAGCCGCAGGGCCAGGACTTTGGCGTTAGTCACCCTCGGGTGACACATTACCGAGAACCCTCGGTGCCTTCCGAGGCGAACGTGCTTGTGGCACATAAAAGTATAAAAATATATTTCAATTAGTCGCTTCTTTTTACGAAACGTAGTTTAAGTTTGAACGTCCGACCATAAAAAACATTCGTGGAGCGCTTGCTAGTTCATTTCTGGTTCGCTTCGACAGACCCGTAAATTACGCGGCGGCAAATCGTAAATAATTTCTAGACTCCTAATAGGTTTTTACAGCTCTGCGAGAGCGGAGCGGCAGATGTTCCTGTCCGCTTTCATAGCCCATAAAGACACGAGCCTGTTCATCCGGAGAAGAAGGGGTTCGCTGTCAGTCCGCATGGGGTATTCCCTCCAGAAATATGATATGAGCATGGTTGTGCGACTGATGAATGAAGTGTTTATGGCTTGTCTCTTGGATTATATTGAACTGCGGCCAAGACATTGATGACTTCCTGGATTGTAGAGTAGTGAAATGGGGAGATTCTGGGCTAGTTATAATGAGTCTTTGAAGGTTTACTGCTTCGACTTTGTTTAATTAAATTATTTAAAGTGAAGCGGGTTTGCTTTTACAAACTATTCATTAACTGCAGGCTCTGTATTTCGGTTCCTCTGTTACAATATTTACCAATTTCTCGTGGGAAAATGAAATTATCCCGCAAATTAAGCGCATTATGAATGCGATGCAACTTTTCGAATAAATATACCAGCACCATCACCGGGCACCATCTGATGATTTAATTCGAATGGACAGATGCAAAAGGACTCGGTGTGCACCGCTTAAAACCGTCAAAGCAATGCAAATAAAATCAAACCGAATTATTTTCGTAGCATTTACTGGCTGGGCAGGAGGCCTTTCCTGTCACTTTTTGCATGGCACGTCCTGGCTGCATATTTCGCTTTGTGTGCCATGGAAATTCGCTGCGAATAAATTCAATTTGAATTTGACCGTTTAGGACACCAATCCCAGGGAAAAAATAACCCCACCAACCAACAAACCCAATATAAGCTGAACGAAAGAAAAAACCCAAAACCGAAACCAAGCCCTACCAAAAACATTTTGATATGCCCAAAAACAAATTGAATTTGCGCTGGCGCAAAAACCGTCACTGTTGTATGTGTCCTCTCCTCCAACACCCTCAACGAGGCCATTCTCCTGGACCCTCTGAACAGGCGGAGTTTCCAGTCCTGGCCAGACCGTGAGCAGCTTTGCAAACCGACTTAAGAAATTGAAAATCCAAAATTATTTCCCCTGCCTGTGGGCTTTGTTATTGCGCTCGGCGTAGTTCCTTGGTTTTTATACCCATCGTATATCATTATTTTCTTTATGTTTGCCTGTGGTTTCGGCGATAGGCAGAAATAGGATAATAGAAACACTGTCTAGCATATAAAAAATAACCAGGGGCAGCACCACAGGCTGATAGGGATTTTGGTGTAATGGAAAATTCAACTAAAATGGTCTTCATTTTTAAGAAAAATATAGTTTTTTTTTTTTTAGAAAACTGATTAGACCTCTTTTTACCAAAGCTAGCTAATTATTTTAAAGTTTCAATTTATATTTAAATTTTTATATATTTTTTTTATTAAAAGCCTTGAATTGGTGTGGAAAATAACAGCAACTTTCCACAACGAAAAACTTTTAATGTGATAATAGAAACCTTAAAAAACATCTCCCGCATCCGCTCACATCCGCTGTCCTCCAACAATTTCCTCTGGCTCCATCAAATTTCCCACTGGGCTTGCGGCATCCGTAGCTCTGGCTGCTCCCGTCGACAGTGGCATCCGCAGTAGTTGGCAGTAGGCAATTTCAGTTACGACGACAGTCAGCAAAATAAAATCATTTCTTCTCTTCGGCGGTCGGTGCGTTGGAGGGTCTCGGTCTGGTCTGTCTGTCCATCTGCGAGCCAAAGGAAAAATATCATAAAATACGTAACGAACGGCGATTTGACTGGCTTATGCATGGATCAGGTGTCGATTCCTTGATACCCTGCTATTCGGAGATAATGGGGTTAGCATATAATAAGCTGGTTTTTTAAATCATCCCAACGGTTCCAACAACCTGCTGCCATATCCTGTATCTTAAATATATTAACCAAATAATAAGTTTCACAATAAAATCAATTACTTAATAAATAAAAATGTGTCAGATACTAGGTACGCTTCCTTTGCAACAATTCGAAGATTGCCTTCGGGTTCTCCCATTCCTCCTCATGTCCTGGGAGCAGTCCTGCATTTAGCTTCCTGTTCGCATTGCTTTTTGCATGCTCAGGCCCGTCGGCAGATAGAATTTGGCGCTTTGTGCGAAAGTTTTCATTCTCTGGGCCTGGTTTTTTCGGCTCGCTTTTCCCTTGGCCAGTGAAGCGTGTAAAAGGCGATGACAATGCGGAGCAGGAGGAAGTGGACGAGGGTGGTCTGGTGGAAATTTCATCTATCAACAAATCAGCTGCCAAATTCCTACTCACGCGTGTAGCCATTGACAACGCTAGCAGTGGCTTTTTGGCCAATATGCAGCTCCTCGTGTCGCCCAGTTGGGACGCCTGCCGGCACACCTATCGCCCCCCAAAAATCACGCAAACTGCTGACGCTGGCGAATTGGCCGAAACAAATGCAAAAAGGCGGCGGCGACAAAATCAAATAAAATTGTTAAATTGAATAAAAATCGGCAGCTGGAAAACGGAAAAATATTTGCGCATTTAATGCAATTGCAGACATGGGAATGCGGCCGCAGCCGGGAGGCCAATTTGTAGAGGTCCCCCTCTCCTGGTCCATCCCAGATCCGTTCGCTCGATTCCCTCCCTGGCCACCGAGGCGTGGCGTAATTAATGGCCCATCGCCGGCATCGTTTTAATGGACAGATGCTGGGCCCACAGACCCTCCGCACGAAGCGATAAGGTCTTCATTTGGCATTCTCATTGGTAACTCCATTAGCGCCGCCATTGAGCGGTCCCCATTAAGCAAATGTAAATGGCCAACAATCAAAACGAAGACATTGCCGCACTCTCATCGGATATTAAAGACCAACGGGAGTTGAATTAGGGACATGGCGAGCCTTAAAGACGCCAGTACAGAGCTTATTTGTGGCACTAAGAAATCCTCCTAATCCCAATCTTATTTTGAGGAGAAAAAAACTTAAAAACGCCTTTCCTCTACTGAAGCTTATAATACTTAAAGCCAGATGTTTTGCTCAGGGGATTCATTCGGTATTTCAAGAGGCAACAAATGGTTTTATTATTTCTAAGGGTTTTCTGTAACTGTAAAGTATAGTTTGTAAGAAGTCTCACTCTGATTATCTTATAGTTTTCCCCTTTGCAGAATAGTTTATTCATTCAGAATTTCCATGCCTGTGACCATCAGACTTAACCCCACTAAAGGGCAAAAACACCTTTGTGCTGAGATTCTCCCTGATTAATTAAGGGGCAACCGCAAGCCTGTTGGCAGCTGAAAAGTGGGCAATGCTTTCGCTCACTTTTCAACTGCAACTCCACTACAAACTGTGTTTACAGTTGCCACTGTGCAGCTCGGACTCGAAAGTTGGCTTCAAGTTCAGTCGCAGTGCGCTCGACTCATTAAAGTTACACAAAGATGTTCTGGCAGAAACAAAGCCACAGGAACGAGAGCAGGAGCTGGAGCAGGAGTCGGACTTGAAATGGCAGCTCAATCGGAGTTCCATGGAGAATGACCAAGTTGATGTCTCAAGCAGCCCGCAACTTTTTCCTCTTTGGCGCGTTGTTTGTACAATAAATGCCACAAGAGATGACCGAAATGGCGGGGCGCAGAGTTCGGGGGCGGATATATCCTGGCCCTTCATCAGGACGAGACGAAATCGTCAAAAATCGCACTTATCGCCTCGGCTAAGAAGTCGACAAGTGCAGGACGACGAGGCTCAGAGCTGAAGCTCTCTCTCGCTCTGAAAACTTAATTTCCGCTGTCGGGGCTCTGTGCGGGGCCCTGAAAGTTTATGGCTGCTTGAGAGCCCCTGGAACAACAAAATAAAACTTAAAATAACAACAACTATTTGCTCGTAAACAAGAAAATTCCACCCAGACACTAGATGGATGGATGGGGTCCTTTGAGCTGCATAGACGAAGGGGCGAAAAACTTTGGCCAGAACAACCGAAAAACCCAGCCAACGAACCAAACTCTGAATTTGTCTGCCGGAAATCCGCAGGAAATCGTTGGATTGTCCCACTCCCCACTCTTTACTATCCTTAAGACTTGCGGCAAAAAAGAAGGGTTGTGGCTGGCTGTGAAAATGAAGACGTTTGAAGGGAGACAAATCGAGCAAATTGTCTCGTCTTTAGTTTAATTTCTACGGCTCGCACTCACGTCCCTCGCCTGGTAATTATGCGTCCAACAATTGAGCCCTGGACTGCGGCCAATCGAGTTAATGTGGCAAACGTTTGGCATCAGAATCAGCATCCAGCATCCAGCAAACGGCATCTAGCAGATGAGCAATCGAACGGAGACTGGAGAATGGCGAATGGCTGGGCATTTGACGTACAAATAATTTGCAATGAGTTTGCGGCTCATTGAGCCCCGACGACGTGAGGGAATCGTACGATTCGCTTTTGTCCCGAACAATGGACCACGGTCTAAATGCTTGGGCTGGACTCGGGCTAACCAAAGCATTTCCCTGTGGCTGGGCATCGGAGATTTGGGATTGGGCCTTGTGGAGCGGAGTTCCAGGCATTCAGGCCAAACAATTTGACATCAATTAATGCAAATGAATGTCTTCATATGCGAGGATTCTTTGCCGGCTGCATAACAGGCCTGGGCAATTGGCTTTTGAACTCATTAGGGGCAAGCCTGGGAGGAATGCGGGCTGAGAATATAATTTGATATTAATTATAGAAGGGTTGGGTAAATTCCAAGCCACTATTCCATCGGGAATTAAGGGTATTAGCGAAGGAGAGCAAGCAGGAAATTCATTTAAGTTTGAAGACTGAAGGAAAATTGAAAGTACAGCACTTTAGTTTGAGTATTTAACATAAACAACTAGTTTATTCATAATACTAAAATAATCTCTAAAAAAAATATCACTTCTTTCGTCTTTAAATATAATTTATTCAAATCAATGCTACATTGAAACTAAAGACAAATGTACTCTGTACTTCCGAATCGAAAATAACATATTTCGCAAAGTTATTTCAGTTACACAACCCGGTGTATTCCATTTTAAGGGCTAAAATATCCCAACATATATTTGAATTGATTAAGCACAAGTGCCCAACTTTCTCCCATGTCAGCCACTTAAATTTCAATAACGAGCAGGCAAAGCTCTCCACGTGATACAGTGTGGCACTGCCAAGCTCCCGGAATTCAACGACCCGGCACAATGCAAAACTTATTCCGCTCTAGCCCCCCCGTGGGCAAGGCGGGGCGGGGGCGGAAAAGCCGGCTCACAGCTCACGGCTCACGTGGATGCAGTGGAAAACTGGCACTTTTCAAGTGCCCCGGCACAAAGAGCAGCTGAAAAGGGGTTTTGCATTTTCATAAATGCCATCGCATAAAGCAAAGTTGTTGAAGCTGTTATTAAGTACATAATTTCTGGCAGGCAGAGAGCAGCTCCGGTTGCCACGCCCATGCAGACGCCCGAGCCTGCCCCGTCGCCCCCGTCGCCCCCATCGCCGCAGCAATGTGTTTCTATTTAATTTTTATGAAATTGCAACGCAACCAAAAATGCGAGGAGGCGAAAGCAAAAAGGCAAGCCAGCAAGCTGGCAAGAACTTTTCGCCAGGGAGGTCGTTAACACGTTTACTACCAACTCCGGCTTCCCAACCCCGCACCGAGGGGGCCGGCGTTCTCGGAGGAGCAACAGTTAACGTGGCGTATGCGCAACGTATGCATTTAATTTAATTTCATTATATTTATGCGCATCTATAGAACTGTGGGCTGTGGGCCGTGGGCGTGGCATGCAAATTGCAAAACTTTGTGCTCGTCCCCATTTTATGTTAAATAATTTATGTGGCAATGTATGCCAAACACACAGGCACCCACACAGACGCCGTTTATGAATTTAATATTAAAGTGTCATTTAATTGACATTTTTTGATAAAATATATAACGCATTTCCGACTATCGCAGGCCACACAAACTACATGCATCGAAACTCATTTATTTTCATGCCGAATATGCAATATTAAAATGGGCTGCAAGGATAACTCAATTAATTTGCAACAAGTATTCTGGCTTTAAAGCGATTCAACCGCTCTTAGTTCGAGCAAAAAGTGTGCTGCAATTTTCCAAAATACATTTCGTTGGAATTCAATTATCCATATATACATATACATACTATATACATCATGACAGGGGATATCGGGTGAAGCATCTGCTATTTAAACAGTTTGCTAATTTGCATTTGCTTTCAGCCAAAACACCTCCGACACGCCGGAGTGTTGGCCACTCCTCTAAGCGTTAATAGCCAAAAATGGCGTGATAACATTTCCGACTGGGGTTTCAGCAATCGCTTTATTTTTTGGGGTTTCTCGCCCGTTTGTTTGTCGCGACAAAATTTCATAAATATACATTTCGGGCAAATTATGCGGAATTTTCCATTGAAAGTGTTTCAGACTCTGCTCGGGACGAGGGATTGGAGGGGCTGTTGGTTTTGCTTTTAACTAAGCACTTGGGCAAATGCATTAATGCCGCTGCAATTTGAATTTTGAATTATGCTTTTGGGATATAAATTAGAAGGAGAGCGGAGTCGGAGGACCAGATGTACGAGTACTCGTTAGTTATGCAGATGCAGGACGCAGGACACCGGACGTTGGACGAAACAAGGGGTTCGGATATCAAAGGCAAGGCTTTTTACGAGGTAATGAGAAAAGCTGCAGCACCACTGGAAAATGCTTCTTTGAGCGGTTTCATTTGTAATGCAAATCGCTTTCGGCGGTTCTGGCTGATTTGGTGCAAAGTGAATGTTGCTTGGTTGTTGTGGCTCTAATTTTCCAGCAAAGCAATTCATATTAATAGCTATTTAATGGAATTTTAATTACCTAAGAATTACCTTTAGACAGCTCCAAAAAAAAGACACACAACGTTTATAGCCAATGTCTCCAAAAATAAGCTGCTTGGGTCGAAAGCACTTTCACTCAGCTTCAGTCCACTCATGTTCGTTTGCAGCTTGCATAGCTGGCCAAAACGCTTTGACCAAGTTATTTACAAGCGAATTAACTTATTATCCATAAAGTAAACCCCATTTGGCGGGGTTTTTAAATGCAACAAGCAGAAGGCTTCGGCATGGGCTGGCTTCTGCCGTGCCTTTGCCTTTCTTTGCCGCCCTTTTGTTTGAGTTACTTGCAGTTGGCAATTGTCGGGGCCACAATGGACCAGACCGGGATCCAGACCGAGCATCATTCTCGTCCGCATCCTCGTTCTCCTTCTCGTGCTCGTCCTGGCAATGTAAATGGAGCCGTGGAAGTCAAGCCAAGCGGAAATGCTGCTTTTAGCTCGTTTTTAGCTCGTTTTCAGCAGAAATTTTGCACATTGTTTTTAGTATTCCTATTTTTTTTTTTTCGTTCGCCGTTACCCGGCTCGGCTAAGAGATTTTTGCACGACTAACACAGTTCCGGTTTTTATGTGCCATATTTTAGTTTAAGTCGTAGTTTTTTCCGTGGCCCTTTGTTGGTCTTGGCTGCCATTATTTTTGTTGTGTTCCTGCTTTGTTTTATAGATTCGTTAGTTGGCTACAAAGTGGCTAAAGAAGGGTAAATGTGCGGGGGAGGAGGGTGGCTAATGCAGATGCAGATGCAAATGCAAAAGCAAATGTGAACGTGAATGATTTTTAAGTGCACTTTGGCCAGATTAAGCATACGACATGGGGTCCCCCCTCATAATTATGCACAAAGGGAGGTGGCCTAATTCAGCGTTCAGCAGTCCTTTGCATGACTTTTGTTCTCTTCATTTTCCTTCTATATCCGCGGCTTAACCCCCTTTGATAGCTGATAATTAAGTTGAAAAAAAGAAGGAGCCCTGCCCTGGAAGCTTCTGCTGTTGATTATTATTTAACCTACCCTGAAAAAGAAAGCAAACGAGGGAAGAGGGAAACACAGAATCATTTCTCGTAATTGAATTTCACTCCCCGGCTTTGTGCCAACTTTTATTTGTTGTTTCTCTTTTTGACGCAAACAAAAACCAAAAAAAAAAAGGCAAGAGAAAACCAGAGCAATGATTTAAATAAAAACACAAATGCCATAAATGTGTAGGAAACTTTTTAATTACTTTATATGCGAACGCATTTTGAGCTGTTTTCTTGTTATTGTTTATATTTAAATAATTTCTTCGTTGTGTCGCCTCTCTTTGACCTTGTCTCCGGCCAAGTTGTTTTCCGTTTGCTGAATTATTTCCATAAATTTGTGAGCTTCTTGTGGCCTTCCCCCCCTCAACTAATTAGAAGTGTTTGTTCCGAGAAGGCTTCGCCCTATTGTGAGCCTGTTTGCGTCCTCTTGGTGTGTGTACGTGTCATAAAAGTTTTTCATAAACTTTTTCAGCTTTTTTTTTTCGTTGATTGCTTTGACACTTTTGAGGAATTTGCCTTGTTGTTTTTGTGCCTCTTGAAACATAATTGGATTGTTTAACAAAACGAAGCCAGGATGATTGGCAGGCTTTGTCCTTCTTATTCAAGAATATGAGGAGAATTTCCGAAGTTGTATAGTCTTTTGCAGTCTATTTTGGTTATTGATCTAGGCTGTGGGGTAAGTCTTTAATTTAAGAAAATTTTAGAAATTTTATTTCAATTTAGTAAGGCTTGAAGAAGTATGGTTTATATTTAAAATGCCAATTGTAACGAATTTTAGTTGATTCAAAATTTTCTGGCGTACATGCTGTGGGGGCTTTGGCAAAATGTTTCCCTACTTTGGGGTTTTTTTCTCACATTTTCCCTAATTTTTCCATGGTTTTAATTTTGAAATATCCCCAAAATCCATATTTAAAATCAGAGAAAACTCTAAACTTTTCGCTGCTTAGGATCAGCTTCTATTTGGCTTTGTTTTGTGCATTATACAACCTACCGACAATCTCATTTAAGTTTCTGCTGCTCACTACTCAGCCCAATCCGAAATCCCTTAAAAGTTTCCCAACAGCCACAGCGCAACAGTTAGAACATTCAAAAGTTTACATTTCCAGCTCATTAACTGGCGCAAACTGTGAACATTTCTCTAATTCCCATGCAGCCGGGGAATAGAGCAGCCACATTCCGGCAGCCAGCCCCTTCTTGACCTTCCCGCAACCCAGAGCCAGAAAACAATGACAGGAGCAACAACTAATGCTTAAACTAAGCACATATATTACGGGTAAGAGATGCCAGCCAGCCCCAACTATGTCACTCCCCCGGATCCGGCCGAGACACGCTCCTGGAACTTTGCAAACTGCAAGGAAAGTTGCCGAGGGAAATTGATAAAATTTCTTAAAGTCGCCTGGGGGACACATTCCAGGAGATCCAGCAACGAGACCCAGGCAGTTTCGGAACTCCTTTTGGCCTTTAAGGATTCGTGGCGAGTGAGCGCATAATCATTTGCCAGTCTCATTTGCACTAAGTGGGGAATTCGGACTTGGGCGGCAAGATGCGTGCGCACACGCTGCAGCTGCCAGAATTTGCATTTAAAACTGTTGACGGCATTTTATTAAGTTGAAGATAAAACCAGGAAAGCCACAAACTAAAAGTAAAACACGAAACTTTCCCAAAAGCTGCCGACCGAAGCTGTGAAACGCCATGCAGCCTGACGCCCAAAGGGGTGGTGGGTGATGGGTGTTTTTGGATGGACGGGAGGCAAGGCCGCGTATATGGGCGAGAGGTTTGGGATAGAATATTAAGGCGGACTGAGAACCGCAGAAAGCAGCGAATGTTGGGGAGGTACAGTAGGATTATGTTATAGTTACTTGCTTAAAAACTGTTATTTGAAATTTATTATAAGGAATTTAATAAGATTTTGCTAAGCAGAGTTTTTTAATTTTCTATACTGGAATTATTATTTCTGAAAATTATTCGTATATCCTTCCAGCTGATATTTTATGAGACCTTACACTGTGCAGCATCGATGGCGCCGCCCTGGTAGTGAGTTGTGGGTCCTAATGCCCCACTCCCGTCGGCCTTCTAGTGGTCGACGCTCGACTTTGTGTGTTAAGGGATATGTAACTTGTGGGCTGCCTTACACAACCCCCATCCCGTGTAACCCTTTCCGCTGCCAGATATATGTAGTCTCTTTGGCGACCCGCTCGCCAGTTGTAGGTTTTATTTCGGTGAGCGCTTTTTGTGGGGCCCGAAGTTGTATGTAAACGAAAGTGTTTACAAAATGAAGTTGCCACTTGAACGAGTAAACAAATGAATGAATTCATTGCTTCCTGGGGGGGGACGGCGGGAGGAAGGACCCCTTCCGGTAGTCTGGTAGTCTGCTCTTCGGGGTCGAGTTATTTGGCCGTCGTAGGTGTCAAAAGTTAAAGCATTCGAGCGCAAAAGTTGCGCAAAATTTTAAATGCTCTCCGCCATTTATACATTTGGCGGCGGAGCAACTTTTTCGGGTCACAATGTGGGCGAGGTCGAGTGGGTTGGATGGCTGTGGTCGGCGGGTCAGAGGCCGGAGGGGCAGAGTGGCGGTGTGGGAGATTGGGAGGTGGCGCGTGTGCCAAAGCAATTATTTCTCGCTGGCAGCAGTCTAAATTGAAGCCGCTAATAGAGCCAGAGCTGCCGGGAGCACAGCTCAGTTGGCGGGACAGTTGCCATAGGCTATGTCCTCGATTAAGTTGAGTTGCTCCCGCAAGGAGGCCACAATTAACTCTCGCAGATTGGGAGGATTTTGCGGCCAGGCTTTAAATTGTATTTTATTAGGTCACTCGGTTATACTCAGGACCTTAAATAATGGCATTAAAATGGAGGCTAGAAACCTGGATAGAAATGATATTGATATTGATAGAAAATATTCATAAAATTTATCAGTAAATATTTTTTATAAATTCAGCAAAGCTTAGTTATATTTCTAGAAGAAACCCTAATTTTGGGTATTATTCTTACTCTCCTTTGACTACTTTTTCTTTTCGAAATCCCACATTAATATGCCACTTTTAAAAGTCTTACTTCTCTTTGTCTTTCCTCCTCAATTAGATGTAAATTATGCAATCCACTTTTATAAATCCAACCCAAGGAGCGTTGGGCCATTCCCCCTATTTACCCTGACTGCTTCCCTCTGACTACCGAACACTAAACACTTTAGGCAAATGGCCATAGCCAATGGCCATTGGCCATAAGTTATGTCATTCATATTTTCCACTTTCGCACTTCATGACGATAAACCATTTTTGCCTCCTTATATATCAGGGACTAACGAATATTAGACCGAGCGCTCCCTACTTTGCTTTCTATAAACTACATAGAAGGCACTGCCACCATCAGCAGAGGCGTGGGGCCACAGAAACAAGCCGGCAACAAAACCCCAGAACAGACAACTTGAACTTTCGCCCTGAAATTGCGCAACAAAATGCAAAAGTCAAAATTCTGCGGTGCTGCCGGGGGAGGGATAGGAGCGGAGGCGGAGGCGGAGGAGGGCGTGGCTTTGAAATGAGCGTAGCCAAAAATTCTGTACTGTTGTGGAAACCTAATGTATGCATAATCAACTTTGTTTAAACTTGGGCGCCGTTGCCAGAGTGGTTGTTGGTGCTGCCGTTTATGCTCCAATTGCTGTTAGCCCTCTTGGCCCGGCCACGTTGTCCTTGTTGCTCTGCTGCCGCCGGTTGTGGCGCCTTATCTCTCTAGCTAAAAAGGCGCCAAGTTAAACTCAAGTTAAAGGTTCATTTCATTAATTTGCAAGTCGCATTTAGTGCGTCGATGTCGACAGAAATTTGCATTTAAATCCCGTGGCAAAACGAGCAGAAAAGCGTCGAGAGTCGGCGACGACAACGAGGAAAGAACTACTGGGGATTTTCGATGGATGCCGCGGCAGGAGTGGCACAAGATGGTAATGGTTGAAGCTCGGATCTGCCGGCTGGCAGCTGGTAGGAGGGAGGCGGGAAGTAGGAGGTGGCAGTGTAGCAGCGTGGTGGCCGGAAGCGGATTTCGACGGCTGCCAGGCAACTTATGTCGCTGGCAGTAACTGGCGGATACTCTGCGGTAGACTTACACTTTGCTGCGGTAACTGAAGATAGAGAAGTGCACTACTAACAAAAGAACTTACTTAGGATAAGTAATATTTTGAAGACTTAAGTTAGAGGTTTAATTTCAAACTTAATACAATGTTTTATTAATAATAATATTAAATTCATAAATAAATTAACTTATATTTATTCACAAGTACCCATTCAGTAAGGTACTTGAGCTTGCGACCTTCTCTTCTTTCGGGGGCTCTGCAAACAGAAATTGTTTAGCAAATTAAGTTGCCACTTGAGCCGCTGATAACTTTTTCCTCCTCGCCCTTGACTACACTCGCTATCTTTTCATTAGCCATTAATAACTTGATATCGATGAGCGGAGCAAGGCCACGAGGAGAGCAGAGCCTTGGGGCACGAGTGGTCCGGATGGCGTGGCTCTCGGTTTCCGGCCAGTGGGCGGATGCTTGCCACAAGCCGGCAATTGGATATGTTGCCTGGACAGCAGATATCCATTCCATTTCGCCCGGATCGCCTGCGGTGAGACGCAAAATTATGCTTGCCACTTCTGCATACCCGAATTCTGCTAATTGGCTGCGCATTTGAGTGGTGCCCGAGCAGGGGCACGGCCTCGATTTGGATTGCCCCGCACTCTGATTTAAGGCTTTAACGCTGTCATTACGCATACGCCGCGTGGCCGCATTACAAGAGCAGCTCTCAGAGCACTCTATTGCCTGATGCGCGCAACGCTTCTTTGCATAATCAGGAGGAGTCCCGGTCGAAGAGTCCTCGAGTCCGCCAGTGCTCCAGTCCCGATTCAAGGCCCTCCGCTAAGTGCCGCGTGAGAAGCGGCACAGCTGCTCTGAATAGGAGTGAAATAGGAGCCGAGAAGGACACGGCCAGGACGTTAGCTGCCCGGGATGTAAGCATCGCCCTGTAGCCGTTAAAATAAACACAAATTATTTGTGTAAACTTTGCCGAGATCTCCCACACTTAGCATCTACATTTCGGAATATGAATCGTGGGCTAAGTGGCCACTCTCCTATTCAACGGGCTTTGACTCTGATATGGGGCCTTCTCGGTGGAAGTTGATTGATTGAAATTGATCGTCCTTCCACTGAAAGCAACTCCTTGGCTGGCGGGGGGAAGGACTGGGAAACCCTTCTCAGGCCTGTCATGTCAACAGAGCGGAGGAGTTGAGTTTGCTCCTGGTCGATTTCTTGGGTCAGGGATGGTTAGGTATGCGAAACATGCAAATCGATATGTCAATTTGTCACGCTTTTCATTTTGGATGCTGGCAAAATAGTTCCAAATTGAAAGGAACAACAAAATGGTTATTTGATTAATCCGATAAGGATAATAGAATTATGTAAATTTAACTCGTACCTTTAAATTGAAATGAAAATAACTCTTTCCCTTCGTTGAGGGTTTGACGTTTATGCACTTCGAACCAATTTGTTTATTCAAGATATTTTTTTTACGAACTAAAACTGCACATATATTGGACTTATACTATTCTTAATTATAATTTACCTTTGTATTATGTATATTCTGTACAGGAAACCCCCTTCAACATGGCACCTTTATTTTCTTCAACAACTTAATTGACTCGATCTCGATCAAGAAGTCTTCCAGTTGATGTTCCCATTTCAACACCCACACAATTTGGAACATAACTCATTGACATTATAAACGGCGAGGGCGACAACAACGAAAACGACACCGAACGCCCCATTCGTGTTCCGTTTGAATAATTTTCGAGTCGAAAAAGAGACACCTAAATCGCAGGCGAATGTCGATTCCTTGCCGCTTTTGTCAGAGGTTGGCTCTTTAAATGCCGCCGCTGGAACGCCACATATTGTTGTCATTAATTAAAACGTTTTATGGATTACATGGAGCGAGGCGAGGCGGAGCGTGTTATTCTTTTTTTTTTTTTTTTGTGGGTGGGAGAAGGGGAGCTTGTATTTTCACCTTTCCGATGATTTTTCACCATTTTTCAGCCCGCCACTAAATCACTTTAATATTCAAATATTTTCAGAGTCGCAGACCCAAAGCGAAAGAATGAAAGACAAACTCAAACAATAAAACATAAAAATGTCGGGGAGATGCCGAGGCCCCCGACAGGAAACTGGGGAGCATTCCCGTCCCAGCAGTTTATTGATATTCTATAGGGGGGTTACGGCTCGGGGATTTGGGATGGAGCGGAGCGGAGTGCTAGCGGTCGGGGTCCTCCTCCCTAGGAGGAGCGCAAGCGCTCGCTATAAAAATGTCACATAAATACCAAGTCGAAGATGGAACTTTCTTGGCTTGTAGTTTTTGGTTTCGGCTCGTTTTTCGACAGTTGTGACCCAGTTCTCGGGCCGAAGGAATTCCAATTTAGCCGCCAGGGCTTCAGTTTCTGTTGGGGATGTGTCGATGGCACTGCCATTACCATCATCCGGCTGCCGGAAATTAAATGCAATGACAGGCAAGCCCGGCCAAGGCCCCAACCGCATATTTTAACCCTTTGTTGACACTCACACACAGCAGCCGAGCCCATCATCCGACCCCCGTTCTCTTCACTTTGACGCCTCAGATGTCAGAGGCAAGCAGCTCCTTTCACCTGTCGTTCGTGTTTGTATTTATGAAATATGCCAAGGAGGTGCCAACTCCTTCTTCCTCGGGGATATCCTGCCAACTGCACATCAAAGGCAATTCCCAAAGGAGCCGCCAGAGAGTTTTCGGCTGACTTTCGCTCATTTACGAGCAAAAGCCAAACATGCAAATGCAGCCAAAAGCAGGTTTTAATTTATTTTATGCAAGTTGCAAAAACACCAAAAGCGAAAATTGTCAAAGGCCGTGTGCCCCGAACACAAAGGATGAAATTCAGAAAAGTTCGTCCAGGCTTTGTAGGGTCTTTGCAGCGGGTCGAGGGGTCGTTGTGGGTTAAGAGCTTCGCGTACTAAGAGCTTTGCAACTGAATATGAAGAGTTTTTGGCGGCAAGTCAAAGGTGTCTATCAAAAAAGGGAAAAAGACAAGTGCTTGGGGTCCAGAAAAAAGTCTTTAAAAAATCTAAAAGAAACTAATTACATTGCAAATCAATTTATATTCCCCAATTGATTTTACTTAGATTGCAAACTTTTTTTTTAAGTTCTGCAACGATTACTGAAGAGATTGATTAGCTTTGAGCCAGAATCTATTCGAAAACAAATGCCACTCTGCTGTTAATTCCCAGCGACTGTGTTTTTCCCGCTTAAATCCACTTCAATCAATCCAGCCGTCACTCTTATGAAAACATCTTCTAATTGCGTATCATTCAGCTAATGACAACACTTCCCCAACTTGCCTCCAATCGCTTCAAACTGCATTAGCAATAATAGCACTTCAAATCCCGAGCATCCCAACCCAAGAGTCCTGAGTCCTGCCTCCTGAGCTTCTGAATCCGGGTGCGGCAGCGGCGCCAAATGCAAGTGTCAAAAACTTAATTAAAAACGCGTTGCTCGAGTTGCTCGACCAAAGTGCCAAGGCAAACAAACTTCGGCGCCAGCTACAACTACTTGCGCTTCTTGCAACTGCAACTACAACTACAACTACAACTACAACTACAACTACAACTACAACTACAACTACAACTACAACTACAACTACAACTACAACTACAACTGCTACTAAGAGTATATCCGCTGCCACGGCAGCCACTTAATTAGACGTTAAACACTTGTAAAACGCTCAGCGATAATGGATGCGTGAGAGTACTGAGCCCTCGAGAGCCGGAGTTTGGGTAATGCGCCCAGGATAAGAGACAATTAGAGAGCGGAAGCAAAGACAAATTATATTAGAAGAGCAGATAACTTACAAAATTAAATGGAAAAGAATATATTTTAATTTCCAAAATTACTTTATACTAAATACATTTAAATTTCAAACTGTAATCTATACTATCAACCTTAAAAGTCAACTTAATTTTCGTCAGAAACATAGCTTGTTACCCGGAAATTACTGTTGCCTGTGGGCTCATTGTATTTTAGTTGTACTTATTAAAACCAGAATACCAAGTGCATTAAATTGATTTCAATAAAGATTAGGCATTTATTATGGACACTTCCCTATTTTAAAGTTGGTATCGCGGCTACATAAATTTATCTGAGAATCTTCTACTTGTTTTGATGCCCCTGGCGAATGTGCTAATTTTTTAAAGCATCAACTATGTATTTAGCAAATTAATTATCCGTGCCGAGTGGTGGGTGGTTAGGTGCGGAATGCCGGGCCAAAGATAAGTTCTCAGTTACCTGTCCGTGCTTCCAACTTGGTCATTAGTTAATTCACTATGCGGAGAACTTACCAACAAGCTAACCATAAATACGGGGGTTCCTGTTCGAGGCATTAGAAGCTACTGGGGAGTTGCCAAAGTGAAATCGTGTAAATTGGACCACACAGACACCAGAAACCAGCCCGACCAGGCCGGGCCAGAACCAGAGCAGGCCGGGCCAGGCCAAAGCATCAACTTGGCAGAGCTGGGAAAGTTTTGCATGCAGCTGGCAGACGAAGATGGAGCGGGCGGATCTCCATGCATATCATGCATATGCAGTGGCAAGCGGGCGGGGCTTTCGGCGGGTGGGGGAGGGGGGATATTTCGGTCTCCCCTCATATATATTTTGCATAAATTATCATCCGAGACCGGGGCGGCCGGGCAACAAACAAGATAATGCCACAGCGGTGCAACATCATTAAGGAAATTACTTGTAGTGCAGACAGCAGGTACTTACTGCTCTTAGTTACCCAGTTACAGCTTACTGCTCACCGTGGATGGATGCACTGTAAGAAAAATTTAAATTGAAATTAATTACATTTAGTTTTAGTAATAGTTTGTTAAGGTAACCAAGCAATCTCTTTTCTCTCTGTGCCTTGACCAGGGAAAATTATCATAACTGCGGCAAACTTTGGTCGCGACGTGTGTTCTCGATATTTGTGATGCAAAAATAATTAATGTGAGAAGAGCTTTGGCAGCTTGGTCTGGTTTTGGTTTTGGTTCTGGTCTCAGATTCTCACCCTGATTCGGATTTGGTGTGGGTTTCTTTCCCCCCTGAGTCAGGCTGTGCGACTTTTGCCGCTTTAATCGTGGTTGGTTTAATTAGTTCACCTGCTCGTTGCTGTCATGCCATCGAAGGGCTTACAAATTAGTCTATTTGCTGAAGTTGTCTTGTTGATTAGCCTTGGCTTCAGTAATTCGGAGGGGGAGAGGGAAAGCCAGGTGATCAAGGAAAGTCACGAACTGTAAAACAAATTAAATTTGGGTTGGGTTGTAGGGTAAGCTATAGGTATCTTGTAAGAGGTTCTGTTTCATTAAAAGTATATTTTTATTTTAGTAATTTTTGCTTGAGAAATACCTCAAACCTCAAAATTAAATGAGTTTCCAGCCATACAACTGCCATTTCTTATATGATTTCTTAATGTTGTAATGTCATAACTATTTACTTTTCAATGGTTTAAAATAAGCAAATAACTTTTCAGTTAAGCGATGCCATTTCATGAGACATTATTTCATCAAATGAATGCCCTTGCAACCGCATGGAAAGCAATTTCCATCAATATTGGTTTACAATTTTCACAGATATTCCTTGGCAAAGGCTAACCATATTTTCAGCTCTGATATTTGCCGCAGAAGGCAGACCATTGGCTGCCTTTGGTCAGTCCCGCAAACACTTTCGCTGCCCGACTGTGCCCATCCGCTTATCCGCCCACAAATCCACACGAGAGCCACCCAGAAACGGCACAGATTGAGCCAGATTGAGGATGGAGTCCTTGTAAGGACGAAGCGCTTCGGTTTCGTTGGTTTTGCTCTGCTAGTTACCCGAAATTCTGCTGCAAATTACACAAAAATTAAATGCATGAATAATTCGAATGGTTGCTGTGGTCAACAGCCCGAAACGGGGGGAGTGGCAGCTCTCCCCCCGACTAATCATACAAAAAGGGCAAAAGGACCTCAAAGGCTGCTGCCAGTCAGGCATGTGGGCTGTGGACCGAATTGGGTTAGCTGCTTTGTATTTACACTGCATTTTATCGCTTTAACACTCCGACACAATGAATATAAATATTTGGACAGCAAAAACAGCAGCAGCGGCAGCATGTCCTAGCTGCAGGACACGAGCTTCAGATATGTTCGTGTGGGGCAATGTGTGGACTTGACCTGCGCATAAATTTTAATACCTAACGAAATGCCATCGGATGGCTGCAAATTCGTACGTGAGCTTTGGTGTGGCCAATTTTTCTCCATTTATTTATCATAACCCCTCCATCGTCCCCTTGAATTCCCACAACAGATCGATATATTGATCGGGCAAATACCAAATACATTGTCTGGCTATTAAAAACTGCAGTCAAAGCCTTGTTTATGTGCGCTTTTAGTTAACTTTCCAGGGGCAGAAGCAACAAAATAGCAGCAAACTCGATAGACCCATAAATTGAGTGCCAAAACAGAAGTCAAAGTTCGTTTAAAAGGAGCACTTCGCCGCTCGGCCGGCCGAGGTAGAGACTTCCAGTTCCACTTTGTCCACAACCTTTTTGCGCCTGGCAAATTTGTCGCAGGAAATGTGCGTTGTGTCCTTTGGCCCTTTTTTGGGTAGGTGCCAGTATTGCTCCTTATTCTGCGCTCAAAGCGAAATCAATTTCCGCCACAGAAAACTGCCTGTACCGCCGCCTTCCTCCACTCTCCCTCCACTTTGCAATTTTCCAACTTTCTTCCTGTTGCACAAATAAACATTTTGCACCGGATGTTTGGGTCACAATTTTCGTTAGATCCTCACACACACACTCGTAGGCGACTTTGTGTTTTATGTTAAATGAAAAGCTTTAAATAGTAATGGCGGAAAATAATGGAAAATAAATGCATTTGATTTTATTTTCAATTTTGGGTTGTGGCATAACTTAGGGGGTTTAACTAGGACTTTCCTTGAAAAAGGAAGCTCTTAAAATAGTTAATGGTTTAATAATAACCTTTAATATTGTCCGAGTACTTCTAATAAATAACAATAAATACTCAATAGCTAATAACCAGTAACCGACTAATTAAACATAATATTTACTGTATAATTATTCCGCCATAAAGCGAGGTAAAATATCAAAACAGAAGCGTGTCACAATGGTCAGCAAATAAATTGATTAAATTTTACAAATATTTGACATTTACTTTCATTTTAATTAAATCACCAAAGCCAATTTAATTAGTTAAAGCAATCACATAAAAAAATGCAATTACAAACAAAGTTTTGTATATTAAAATTCACCAGCACATCCACTTTCTTCAACTGTAATTTCCGCTATTACTTTAATGATTATTTTCTGAAAACTATTTAGTAAAGCTGTGTTAAAAGGTACTGATATCAAAGATAAAGTATCGAAATAGACACTGTTTAGGATTCAGGTGTTCAAGGCTCAGCTGGCCTTAAACTTTGGCCGAGAACAGCTTCATTAGTTGCCCAGCACGAGCTTGTCTCCGTCTGCGTCTCCATCTCCATTTCCGTCTGCGTTCCTGTCTCGACAAAAAAAACCGCAAAAACTTTAAGGCACGCACTGCCCCTAGCCCAGGCTCACGTCCTAGTCCATCCCATACCAACCTGTCCTGGCCACCTCCATCGACGGGGAGAGTCCTTGGCCAGAGCTCAGCTTGCTGGTGCTTAAGTCGCTGAAAGAGTGGCAAAGTTTTTCTGGAATTTATTTTTCTGCTTCTTGTGCCGTTCGAATGCCGACGGCGAAGTTCTGTTCTTATTGTTGCCCTGCCATGTTGCTAAAAGTTATATTATGATTTTTCCTGCTCGGTTTGGTTTCGGCTTTCTCTTTTTTGCCGCTGCTTTTTGTGTGATTTTCATCCTGTTTTGACTTTGTTGACAATTGAAGTTGATTTTGTGGTCAGTCACAATGACTGCTGATTTTCGCAAAATGTTTTTTTCTTCTCGCTTCGCATCACGGAGAAATAATCACACGTTGCCCGGCAAATTTTAAATCAGTTTCAAAGTAGCAAATATTATTTGATTTTTCGGTGAGATAAAATTTAGTGCTATGGTGCGAAATGTCATTAAATTTGTATTTATTTTACCCTCACCAAACACGAACACATGAAAGACTTTGGCAAATAACAAATAAACCGATTCGAAAAAAAAAAACAAATAAAAATCGAAACCGATCAAATAAATACAACATAGAATTCTGCGCATTAATTCAGTTTGGCCTGAAGGCAAACGGGAGCGGGTCAGAGGGAAAACTGCTCTGAACAGGAAGAAACATTCAACATAATTGACATTTTAATGCGCTGATAGTTGACCAGCGATAAAAACCGATTTAATATTCTGATAATTGTCGCACTCCCAGCACCAATTGGGCCAAACTTAATCGAATTGTCAGTTGACCGAACTGCGAAAATGTTTTGAGTGCTGGCCGGACAACGCTTCGTATGCGTAATATCCTGATATGACACTTGATAATTTCCTAAATAAGTGAGAGCATTACCATAAATGTTAAAGTTTTTCCGCTTAAATTAAGGAGGAAACTTTTCATATGATTTCCTAAACATTTCATCATTCATCGACTCATGGGGTATATAATTATTTTTCCCCTTTTATTTTTTGTGGCCGTTCACAGCTTGAGATCAGTCGCAACGCTCGATCACTGCCCAACGCTTCATTACATTTGATGTCATCGAAATCTTCCCCAAATTTTCGCTCTTCCCCCAAAATATATTTATTGTGACATTTTTACAAATGACGCTTGACATAATTTCAAGAGGCGTGTCCCACACTGAAGCTTAATGAAAAGTTTTCATTGAAAACTAAATTGGTTTTGGTCAACGGAAATCTTAGCTGTGAATTTGTTTATAAAACTTGTACAATAAGAATTAAGGGGATAAAACTTTAAAAATATTATTCAAGATAAGAAAAAAAACTATTTTAAGTCTTCTATTTAAATTATCTCAAAACGTCGACCAAATACCCACCCACACTCTATTAGAAATACTACTCAGAGACTGCTGTACGTGCACGATTTTCATGTCACTCTGAGATCCAACATTTGGTTGTGGCACTGAAATTGCTGAACCGAATTAGACATGGAATATCTCTCAATGCTTCGATAATCCCTCGCTGCTCCCCCCAGCGTTCCACGGGCGGTACACCTTGAGCAAATAGTGAGGAATAATGATTTCGTACGTTTTATTTGCGCCTTTTTGTAGCTCGCATTAAAATTGAAATTGAAATGCCACAGACGGACCGCAGCAGTGGGACCTGGCTAGACCCAACCCATCAGCTGTGCCGGCTCCACCCATGTTGATGATGGCAGCGTGGCCAGAAGGATAAACCAAAAACCACGTACAGTGGGCTCTGGGTCAGATGGACCACGACGAGCCCTGTCACATTTCCGGGGCGCTCAGAGCGAGGGTGTACGCTCCACGAGTGGGATTGTAAAACAAACGGAATGGCGACAAGCGCATAGTTTCATTATCCTGCGCCGGGACCGGCAGTCAGACAGCGGAACAGGCACGGAACAGGTCCTGTCGCTACATGAGGCGCATTACAAATTTCGAAATGAAACTGAAATCAAATAAAGGACAGCGTCACTCCCTCCGCACACAAACATCGGTCTGACGACAGAGTGAAACCTATATATAGTATGTAACCAGCCAAGCCAAACCAACAATTAAAAATGGCCGTCCTCCGGCAGGGGGACCCCCGCCCGAGACTGAGAAAAAATAAATAAAACAACCGAAAATTGGCAACAGCAGCAGCAAAACTGTGGAATGACAAACATGCTGCGAATTTGTAATCTGTAATATGAATTCGAATTTTAAGGATATGTACATTCTACATTCCCATGCAGACCAGCTGCGAGCTGAAACAATGCGAGGGGCAGGAGGAGCAGGCGGAGGCGGAGGCGGAGGCGGATGCAGGTGAATATGATTGCAGCTCGATTTAATTGAGTTGCCCTGGAATGCAGGGAAGGAATGGACGGATAGACAGACACACGTGCAGCAGCTCGAATCGACAAAAAATGAGGGGAAAACAATCGGAAAAAAGATTGGCAACAATCCAATCAGCTATGCTGTAATTGGCAAAATGCAAAATTGCGAATGAGCGAATACTTTTTGTCCGCAAATTGATTGAAAACTCAAAATTGGCCAAATGATGAAATGTAATGCAAATGCGGTTTCGGATCGCATTGCATGCAGTCCTTGGAAAATTAAATGCTGAGGATGGAAAAAATCATGTGTGTGCAGCCAGATTGAGTGGAAAAGAGTGACAATTTCACTTAGAAAAAAATATATATATAATTGATTCTCATCATTTTTGTCTTCCTCAATATAAACTCAATTAAAATCCACTTGATTTGTTTTTTTTTTCCGGGATACCTTATCATTCATTTGACACCTCCGATCGATCACTTTAGCAATTATATCCTTGGAAGCCTGCCAACATTTATTTTGCACATCGCCTGCCGTTTTTGCCTTTACTCTTGGCCAGTTTTCAAACTTCCTGACTGGCTGACTGATTGCTTTGTCTTATCAATGCCCTCGAACCGAATACAATTCAATTTGTTCAACTGCCACACCCACCGAGCGAGCGAGCGAGCGACGCCCCATTTGTCTCTGGCTTGTATTTTTCCTTTTTGGCCGTGTTTTACCTCTGGCTGCTTTTCGGGCGCTTCTAATCAGAATTTGTAACCAATTTTCAATGCTCGGTGCGTTTCCTTTGACGCTTACGCAATCATCCAAAAACCATTGGGTACCAGCATTGAAAAAAGCATTTGACTTGCGATTGAATCAAACAATCAATTATCCTGTCCTCTTTCGCTTTTCGCCTTTTTTCGTAATATTTTCCTCAACTTGCTCAGCTTGTGTCTTTTGTCATTTCAGCCTCTTTGTGTTTTTTACTGTCAGATGCAATTTTTATTGGCCACATTCCTGTCAAATGGCACAGTGGCAAAAGCAAAGGCACTTGGAGAGAGCCAATAACTAAATGCAAATAACTTTCCATCGAATGAGCCAATTTTCTTGAATTAGCTGATTGAGAAAATCACAAAATTGAAGTTTATTTTACGCACAAATTGTAATTGTTTGAGATATGAAAAAGCTCTAGGATATTTGGGGTATAATATTAATATTGTGAATTTCAGAGTAACCAGTAAAATTTGTATATAAAATTAATAAATAGAATTGGTAAGGAAAAGACTCGTCTAACTATCTGCGGAGAGGCAGAGTAAGAACGAGAGGAAGGTACAAGAATTTTACTTTGCAATAGCTCCCATTATGATCATCTAATTGCACTCAAATTAGTAAAAACTTTCAGCTAGCATAAAGTATTTAAAAAGCTAACATTTATAAACTATGATGTTATATCTTAGAGTTTATCATTTCAGAGGATCTGCAGACGTCCTCCTATTTATTTATTTACCTCCCAAATGCACATATCGTGGCGATTTTCTGTACAATTTGGTACCGTCCCGGAGCTTTTAGTGACCGAAACTCTTTTGCCGACCATCTTGCACGTCAACAGGAAGCCAAATATGTGCACACACCACACACCCAGCAGCAGCAGCAGCGATACAAAAACAAACATGTCCGCGGCAAAATGGCGAGCATAAATTTCCGCTCCGCCATCCGTTGCTGCTGACGTTTTATGAGCAGAGCAAGACGCGGGCTCGGCGGGACTCGGCGGGTAGCGAGTCAAAGATGGTTTATGGCGGCCAACAGTTGATTCATCGCATTTAATGGATAACGCTCAAGCACATTCAGCGGAAAAAGAATCAAATTCGCGGACGCAGCGTGCGGAGATATGGGAGTGAGCATATGCGAGTCTGCCATTTTTATGCTGAATTTATGAATTTATTTCTGCCGCACACAAGCTGCGAGAATGTGCGAAGAAGGGGTCTAATATATGTGGCAATAAATTTGCAAAGGGACATGTCTCTATGCAGATGTCCGGGCATAAATCGGTGGAGGGGAAATTCCTCGGCTCAGCTCACTCAACTCCTTCATCAATTATGATTATTTACATGTTAACCCCCCCAGCTTAAGTTTGCCGCCCCTTAAGCCCCAATTACCAGTGATTGTTTCGGGTCGGGTCTGAAATTGCAACGCCTGATCCGCAATTGTTTGGTCAGATGTCGATGGCTTATCATTTAATGAACTGCTCGCCGAGGCACAACATCAACACAATATGACTATTGTACTTATGGCCATATTCCCGTTATGTGTGTGTGTGTGTGTGTGTGTGCTCAGGCGTTGGCTTTTATTAAACTGCGCTTGTTTTTATTTAGGTCAACTTTATTATATGCACATAATTACTAAAGCCAACACAGGCCTAGCCTCCGTGTGTGCTGGCCGGAGATAAAGCATTTATGAAGACAGTCATGTGGGAAATGCGGTGCTGGCAGGACAAACAAAGTGCCACATGCCTCTCCTCTCCTCTCCTCGTTCCCCGTTCCCCTTTCCCGGCTTCCGATTCTCATTTATTTGCGCTGTTCTAATAATAAGAAATAATGTCATTTCATGTCGTATTCCTGCTCGGCCTATTGTCTATGTCCTTGCCGGCACCGGCACTGCTTCAGTTGCCTCGCCGCTCTCAAGGCCCAAGTAAAATATTTATGCGACAAAAGACAATTTTGGATTTATGCTTCTGTGTCCTATGTAGCGCTACTGTGCTCACATCCCGACCAGCAACACATCTACGTTTGTATGGGGCTGTGGCTCTAAAAGCAGCTGACTTTGGCTTTTTGTGCTTCTCGTATTTTTCCCTTTTTCGGCCGAACAGGAACTGCTCCATAAATAGCACTGCCATGTCAGGCTCTTTCGTGTGCGAATTTATGTGGCAATGGGCAGGAAATTGTGTGGGGAACGAACCCCCAATGCCTCTTTCCAAGCGGTCTGAAACTGGGACAGCAAATTAAAGTGTGCAAACTTTAATTGGAGCTCATGCTGATGGATGCGGGAGCACTTTCCCTTCCTCTTGCCAAAGTAAATTTCTGGAGTGACAAGGATTAGGTTTCGGAGACTGTGAGAGATGGTTACCATAATTCGGATGCACTGGAATATAAAAATTTGCTTTAGCTTCCATGGAAACCATTCTGATCATCGAAGACCCCTTGCTCGACATTTCAAATCACCGAAATGAACCCAGAACTCCATTCAGTCGCCAGAGTTAGGGCAGGCAACTAGCCAAATAAGATTTAAAATTTTCTAGTGCAAGAAATTCCAAAACATTCCATTCGAGGTATTCACAGATGAGTTCAAGCAAGAAAGTGGTGAGACGACGCAGTCCTGCCTATCCGGAGGATGATGAAACGCAACAGGACTATGTTCCCACGCCCAGGGAGGCGATGAGGCTAGGCAACTGCCAGGACTATCGCTTCCATCGGGCGGAGACCTACCCCTCGATCCGTCCACAAGTATCACGCTGCGATCCCAACAATGTCCAGGCCAACGCTTGGCTAGCCGACTCACTCGAGGCGGACGGATGTGGGCGATCCTTTGACGTGAAACAGGACGATCTACTGTACCTGTGGCAGCAGATACCGGATAAGCACACGTTGGGTTTCTATGGCGTCGGCTCGCCCAGACACCAGCCGGAGTCGGTGACGTTTAACCAGGTGCTGAAGGCCAGCCTGGACAAGGCTGGCGTTGACGCCAACAATCGGCGTTCTAACAGGCCCACACCACCACCGGCGCCTAAGGCGACGCCCCTTTCAGGAAATACTTTATCCAATGATATGTGTCAGCCTTTCATCCTCAACCGCCAGGCTCTGCAAACGGAGCTGCAGCAGATGCCCATGGTGCAGCGCAGGCTGAATCCCCTTACGGCCTTGGAGTCTGTCTTTTGCCCTGACCCAGTCGATCCCTTCGATCCCTCAGGCATAGCCCGGCTGGAAGAGATGAAGGTCTCCATAGCCCAAGCTCTTGACATGAAAGGACCTCCGAAACAGAAACCTCATGGATTACGACGCCATCACTGGTACTGCCCCGCGGACTGCGATGGAGAGCAGAATGCGTGCGCCCAGTACGAGTGGGCCAAGTACAAGCTTGATCCCCGGCCCTATAACGCAGAGTTTCGGCAATGGCTTCGCGACCAAAAGGAGATAAGGAGTCCTGAACCCAAGGACTACGATCAATTGTACGAAAGGTTCCTCAATTGCTTCGAGCGGAATTCCTCGCCAGATCCGCTCTTGAACACCTACAAGCTCTGCTGCGCGGCGAAGTCATGTGGAGACGATGGGAAGGCTGACGTTGGCGGTGGTTCCGGTCACGGTGGTGCTGGTGGCGATGGGGCAAGCGGCGGTGGTGGCGGAGCTGATGGTGGCCGAGGCGGAGGTGCCGGTGGCGGTACTACCGGAGGTGGTACTACCAGTGGCGGTGCTGGCGGAGGAGGAGGCGGCACTGGCGGTGCTGGCGGAGGAGGAGGCGCTGGTGGTGGCCGAGGCGGAGGTACCGGTGGCGGTACTACCGAAGGTGGTACAACCGGTGGCGGTGCTGGCGGAGGAGGAGGCGCCACTGGCGGTGCTGGCGGAGGAGGAGGAGCTGGTGGTGGCCGAGGCGGAGGTACCGGTGGCGGTGCTGGCGGAGGAGGAGGAACTGGTGGTGGCCGAGGCGGAGGTACCGGTGGCGGTGCTGGAGGAGGAGGAGGCGCCACTGGAGGTACTGGCGGAGGAGGAGGAGCTGGTGGTGGCCGAGGCGGAGGTACCGGTGGCGGCGGGGGTGCCGGTGGCGGAGCTCCAGGTGAAGGTGGAAGAGGACCTGGACGAGAAGGAAGTAATGAAACTGGATACAAGGACAAAGACAAGGATGGGAACAAGGACAAGAACAAAGACAAGGAGATTACTAAGAACAAGGATAAGAATACGGGCAAAGACATTGGTAAGGATAAGGATAAAGTCACGGAAAAAGGCAAAGGGACCGGAGATCGCAAAAATTTAGGCGAGTATGAAGGAGATGGAGATGGAGAGGCTACCGGAGGTGACGGCAAACGTAAGGACAAAAAAAATGTTAAGGATGGGAAAGAGAAGAGCGAGGAGCAGGACGAAAAGAAAATAAATAAAACCTACCCGGAGCCCGATAATAATCCACCAACAAAAATACCACAGAAGGAGAAGGAAAAGGCACGGAAGCCCCCAAAAGAGATTGCAGACATTCAGGATCCTCCAGAAATAAACCAACCAGTGATAAATAATCCTGATACTGCATTAGTAACTGGCACGGAAGGATCTAAGAATGATTTCGATAATGACGATCTCGGTCCCGTTACCGACTGGAAGGACAAGTACCCGTCTAAAAACAAAACTCCGGGAAAGGGCAAAGACAAGGAGAAGAATAAGAGCAAGGGCAAGGATAAGGGCAAAGAAAAGAACAAGGATATGTACGGTTGTGAGAAGATGTGCCATATGTGTCCGCCCGCAGGATGCCCCTGCGAGATATGTAGCTTCATGCATCGTATCCGCGCCGAGCCAGAAGCCCGATTTATCCTGGATATGAAAAGAGAGGAAAAAAGGCGTCAGCTCCGGGACTACTATCGCCAGATGTGCCACCGGGAGTACATCCGAAATAGCTGCCGGGAGGACCTTCGCACTCCGCTCCACAAGTGCGATCCTATCGACTGCGACAATAGCTTCTGCCGAAACCCACATTTCAGCCAGCACTGCGACTGTCTCGACGCCGTGCAGGATCTGCAAAAGCTCCTCGTCGGCGGCCAGGACAAAAGTTGGGATCAAAAACTCTTGCAGCAGGTCGAACACTTGCGCCGGCGCATTTCCCAGCGGATGTGCGACTGCATCCTCCCCTAATTTGCTCGGGAGCTCTATTTGGTTTTATGATTTATCTTTTGGTTTTAGCTATGAGTTTTATTTAGAACGTATTGGTATTTTATGAATTTAATAAACCATTCTATGTTTTACTAACCTAAGGAGAATAGTAACAGTTTCAGTGAAAAGCTTGTAGACAATTTCATATAACTTGTTTAAGATAAACACTCTGGCATCATGCCTCATTTTGTATTGAATACTTGATATGAAAGCCTCTTATATTAGGCTATTTGGTAGTCTCTCATAATAGCTCAAAATCCCAAGGCAAGGCGATTGTGTACATTTGGCAAAGTTGGGAATTTACAGCCACTTTATTTCCAATATCGAATTTCCCAAAAATTTTCAACAGCCGCAAACACTTGAACGTTTTCCCAGCGCTCAATTAAAGGCCATTAGCCAGGAGCCAGAAAGAGAGAGCTATCCCCGACTCCTTGCTCAAATCCGTTGCAATATGTTTGCTGTGTATGGCCAAAGGATATTCTGGAAACACGCATTGAATTACGCAGACAAAGGACTTGGGCTTTTCGGGAATTTCCCCCATATGCAGAGTTTCTCATAGTGGAAAACTCCCTGCATCCCAAGAGGGAGAGAGAGAGAGAGAGAGGAGCTAAAGTTTTCCCCCAGGCACATTACTTGACGAAAAATGTTCCGGTCCTCGGGCTGGGGAGTAATTAAAGTTTTGCTCAAGTGTCGATAAATTATGCGGAAGATGCTCTATGCAAATGGCTTCCAACAATACGAGCAGCTGCCAAGCGGGCCTTGACGAACTGACAGGCTGACAGACGGACGGTCGGACGGCCTGACGGAATGACGGTCTGACGGTCTAACAGACGGATGGACGGGCAGTTGGGCATTCTTTCAGCCTCCGAATGACAGGCACTTCATCATCGTGTCCTTCGGCGAGTGTGTAATTCATCACGCGAACAACCGCAGCTTCACTCCCCTTCCGCAAAAGTGACGTGACATGTTGAGCCCACAGCTTGGCCCAAAGAGGGGGGGGGGGAGGCAGTAATACCCACTCCCGAGAAGAAGGCTTTAAGTTCGCTGAGCCGCTCTCCGTGATGAGGCAAAAGGAATGCTATTAAGCAAGTTGACATTAATCGTTCTGACTTCCGAGGGGGGCTGCTGCCAAGAAGCCAGGGGAGGACCATGTGTGCTGGTGCTAATGAAGCTCTGGCAGCCAGTCGCCAGGCTGTAATGGGAAAACAATTAAGTATGTAATATGCAAATGACGGGCCCTAAAAATCTTGTCAAAATGTTCGTCATGCATATTGATAAGTTCAAGGAGGAATAAAGGTGAGCGGAGAGAGTAGAAGGGTTTCTACATGCTCCGCAATTAGAACATCCTTCTGGGTTGTCGTCGGTGAATAAATATGAGCTTGTAGATGTCGGAGCCCTTAACATTGAAGAGATTTATATATACCTAGACTGCTAGTTGTGCATGAACAGCTTTTACCAATTTGTATATAGTTTTACAAAAACTTAACTTAGTGATTTAAAATTTGTAATAATCATAATTATTTACCCAAAACTCTAGTCTTGCTCATGATGCCTTATCAAATGCATTATAAATTCCTGAATTCAAAGCACAATCCTCAATAATTGTCACATAAATATGCATATCATTAAGCAATCTTCCTGTCTCCATAAATGTCTGCCTATTTTACGAATAGGATTTGTGGCTAAACTGGCCAAAGCCAAAGCCAAATTATCCAGTCAAAGTGCCTCCCCCCAAACAGTATTTAGGCTGTTAGGTTCTAATTAATGTTCAGAATTGGAAAATTGTTGGTGCTGGTTAAATGCGAAAACGTAATGCATAATGGCTGGAGAGATCCAATAGACAGGATTACGTATACGCCACAAGGACACCTAACGTACACTCAAAAAAGCCGAAGAATGTCTCATTAGTTTGGAACTTTTCTTAGTGCTATTTTAATAATTTATTTATTTTTCAAATTAAATTAAGTTACTAAATATTATAAGAAAAAAATAAATTGCAAACTTTAAGCTTTGCCTTATTTAAGTGTATAATTAATGTTCATAACAGTACTCCTCACCACATCTGGCCTCCTGTATATTTATGTTTGCACAATTAATGAACACTAATTCTCTTGTTTATTGGTCCTCAGCCCGTTCCCTCGCTCCCCCTTACCCTCTCAACCATGCAACTTAACCAATTTCCTGTTGCTGCAGGCCAGCAAATTTCAGTTAGTTAGCGAAGATGCTGGGATCTGTTCCTTGTATTGTTTGCTGCAAGCTGCACATTAATGTTAATGCAATTATGAAAATCAAATCTTGTTTATTTGTGTGTTGATAATTCCAGGGTTTTGATTTAAGCTCCCCGAGTGCATGGCTGTCGAATAGCTCAGACATCTGTCAGTATTTAGTTTGGAATAATATCTTGTATATTAAGTAGGTAAATACACAAAGGGAACTACAATATCTCTTTTTTTATTATTTATTTAAAAACTTGAACCCTATAGGTATTTTTTATACACTTTTAAAGTTTATTTAAGTAGCCTCTCATTTTTTATTTCTGCAAATTTTACAACTTTTATCAGAGAAAAAAATCGTTTACAAGTAACTTAATTTTATTGTAATTGGCTTTTCCCGGCGCTTTTCCCAAAACTTTCCCGTGAGCTTACTCACTTAAATGGCGCTAATCATAAGAATGAAGTTGATGTTCCTTTACGAGCACTTACGCCGTATGATGGTGACGATTCGCATTAAATTCGGTCGAGACCCGCACATAAAACCATTTTATGTCCTCGCATAAACAGGTGGAGGAGCCACAAGGGAAGCGGGTGGCGGTGAAGGCCCACAGGTGACGCTCCTATTCCCGAGCCTCCACCAAAAATGCTCCCAATTTTGCGCAAATGTTCTGGCTGTTTTTATTGGGCGCGTGTCGCAGCGTCCCTTTGTTGGTCTTTAGAAGCCAACAGTTGACTCTTCAAAATGGCCAGAACATAAAAATTGTATTAAGCCATAAAGTGAAGAGCGAAGCCGAGGTGAGCGGAAATGGGAAATGAAATAAAAGCAGCTAAAATGTACATAAAACGATTTTATATGCGGCTGCCAGACAATTGAATTGACTTCTTGTACTCTTCACGAATGCGAGTCTTGATTCATCCACGAGTATTAAGCTCTATTGTTCCGGCAGTCAAAACATCATTGGATCTAAGACCATTTCATTTTCCATTGGCAAAAACGGAGCTTTAGTTAAATAGAAAAAACTATATACTCTTACTTATTTTGGCTTGTCCTTCTCTTTTGATATCTGTTGGATTTAGTTTGGAAAATGATGTATTGAATTTGAATTAAAAACATTTTGAAAATATTCTAATTAACTACTCTAATAAATCTAAATAGATTTTTTCATCTTTATCGAATCAAACGTCGAACTTTCTTTTACGTTCTCTAAAATGTCCGTAAATTAAATAAAATACACTTCATAAATCAATAAAAAAAAAGGTGTTTCCTAGTCGCATAACTAACGAACCACATTTTTCATGTTTTTTTATTCAACTCCTCACGATGTTTGTCGTTTGTGAGTTGTGTGATGTTAGCGTGAGCACTTGAGTCCGGATTCCTCCCGGCACAGAGTTCTCAGTCCGAAGTCAAGTGCGTCTGCTTCTAGCTCCTGCACTTGCCCCAAATATGATTTCAATATTTTTTTTGCTAAGAACATTTCAATTTATGTTCTTTCGGTTCTGGTTCTGGTGCCTGGCTTGGGTTGGGGCTGGGGTCTGCTCAATATGCGAGCAGTTGTCCCTTTCCAGTTTGCTCCGGCTTAGGGCAAACATAAATCGCAGAGCATATTACACAATGCTCGATGCGTGCCCGGCTCAAATGGAGCTCCTCCGCCACCGGAAGGGAGGACTCCTGGCAACTGCACCTCCAACTCCACATCCTTCCAATGCCTCGCTCTGTTTGCATTGCAAATGGCTGGAGCTGTGGTGGGGCATAGGATTGAGTAAGCATAGTTAGGGTTACGGGAACAAAGAGCAAACTTTTTACGCTACGATTGTCCTGTTGCTGCACTGGCGGGGTGCGGATGGAGGGGTAACTCTCCCCAGTTAAGGAGCCAGCTTTTGGGTAGAGATGAGTGCCAGGAGCCCTTTGAACCAAGCAGACAACGTGGCGAACGGTCGAACTATCAATATTAAAAAGCGAACGTGAATGGGATTTTTAAAATATTTATTCGCCCCTGATTAATCTGGTTCGGCTATCAATCACCGGTCTGGAAGGACTCGAAGGTTAATATTTGTTCATTTCGAGTACTTCACATATCAGTGAAGTTGAATTTGTGCTGAGCATATAGAGAGAGACAATATCAATGCCTCCACTATTTTCAAACATTTTCAAGAATATTTACATGAGGAGCAGCTTAGCCGTGAGTAATAAATATATAATAAAATTTATTCAGAGCTTGCAAATAACTGTTGACGGGGTTTTTCCTGTGCTCTCGTTGCGAGTAAAACCGAAAAAGATCATACTCTCTCGCTCTCGCTCAGAGCAAGGGAGTTTTGCTGTCTTCATTTCGTTTTTTTGTTGAACGCTTTTCGTTGAGCTCTTTTTACTTCGGCCTTTCAATCAGCCGTGCGTAAAGAGCGGGACGAGAAACGTTCGCACACAGAGAGCCAGCAAAAGACCAAGTGACCGAACAGCTCAGCGCGAACGGTCTTCACCTTTGTTTTTTTTTTTTTTTTTTTATTTATTTATTTTTGTGAACAAGTGTCCATATAAAAAATACAATTAAAAAGAAAAGAAAAGTTGTAGACAATGTTGTTTTTAATTTTTTTTTTTGTATTTTTATTATTTACATTATGTGTTAAGCTTAACAACAAGTAACGAGTTTAAATTTTCCGCACCAATGGAACTTCTTCGTTCACTTAAAATAAAATGTAAGGCTGAGAATGCCCGTTCGACGGACACCTGCGTTGCAGGTGTAGCCAGTACAACCTGCGCTAGTGCACTTATATGAGGAATCCTAAGTTGCAATTCCCATTTTACAAAAATTAGTTCGCAACTTCCCGCACTCAATTCACGATCGCAACTAAACGTTTAAGGATTTGCTTGCCTATGCGTGTGAATGTATTCCAATACATACGCAAAAGACTTTTGTTCACTGACCACGGTTCATGGGACAACCAAAACAAAACAGAATAGAAAAAAACGAGTTCGCTCTGAACGCGCGCGAGCTGATTCCAAGAACTCATGAACGGGTGCTCTCTGAGTCTTTTCGTAAAGAGTGAGAGAGAGACAGATATATGCAGACAACTAGAAACGGTCGACAGTTTTTTGCAAGCTCTGAATTTATTTCAAGCTAATCAGACTGTTCGTGTCACTCTGCCATCGCCAGGGTATATAGTTCTTGGGAAAAAGAGACATCCCCGATCCTGGCTGCTGGCTGCTCCTCCTCTACGTGTCCTGCCTGCCAAAGCATTCAAATTGTTTACCGTATGAGCGGGGTGCGCACGTGAAAGCCAAAAGAAAATTGTAGTAAATTTTAAATGGTACGGCAGCAAAAATGTGCAGCAGCTTCAGTGCTCCTCTCGGTGTCTCCCTGGTACCAGGATGCAGCAACCAGGAACCAGGAACCAGGAGCCAGGAGCTAGGAGCCGTTGCCTTGACGCAGTGTAATTTATTGGCAGCACGTTTATCATGCCGTCGACTCGGCCTCAGCCTCTCCAGCTCTCTCCAGCCTCCAGCTCCTCATCCTGTGCCAGCACTGAGACTACAGCCATTGCAACAACGCCCCTATATCCTCCAGGATACCACCACATGCAGTCCTTACTCCATGCTCCATGGTAAGCCCAAAAAATGCAACCATGCGCCGCATGCAAAAATGCCTATGCCTAGGCCTGCACTGAGCGAATATTCTTGGTCTTCTGCACACAAAATAATCTATGCCAAATCAATAACTAAGCCTTTTCACAGGATGCATCAATTTTTTAACATGATAAGATATTATTTGGATTAATTTAGAGAAAGATATATTCTTTACTAAGTACAAGAAAGATCTTAGCAATAATTTCCCGTGTAGACTCGAGTAAAGGAGCTGCAGTTGGATCTGTTGCCTCCTCCTTTGTCTGCCCCTCCTGCTTGCCACAATATTTGCACAAATTGCATCCAACGAGCGAGCGATGGCGGGCGCCTTTTCCACATCCTTTTTACTTACTTTTATCGCTCGGGCAATGTTTGTCGAGCATTTTGAAAGCCGACTCGAAGCCCTTTTCCCATTGTTTGTCTGCGGCAGCGGCGGCTGCAACATTCATTAAAATGTTGCCAATGTGTTTTTGTGGCAAATTGAAGCTGTCTGAGCTGGCCTCGACTCTCTGCCGAGAGTCCCCCCAGGATATGCATTTTCCGAGTAGTTCCATATGCATAAACATGAGGCAACGGATTAGGCAGCAGATGGGCAGGTGAACCGAGCAGATATAGCAATGATTGGAAATCAGAAGTCTCTAATGGCTGTGTCAGGTGTTCGGGTGTGCTAAGAGCTTGCTAAACACTGGAAAGAGCCAAAGCTGAAGTTAAGAATAAGTATTTCTATCTGTGATACCATGAAAGGTATTCTCAGGTATTCCTTAAGATTCTTATAGATAAGATATTAGACAGTCTTAGTATAATTTTTTCATTCCATAATCTTTTACACCTCTTTGAACAGAGACAGTTTCCTTTCTTGCCACTGCACTTCCGTTTCCTGTTGCTCATCCTCCAGATCTATGCTCTTTTCTACTCTTCTTTCCAGCATGAGCAACTGCATCTAATTGTTATTTAACTAAATCATAAACGTTTGCAATTAAGGCAGCGTCTGTGCTCCTCCTCCACAGCGTTTCCCACAAACTGTTGACACTTTGTTAGCAATTAGTCTGGTCAATAGGAGGGGAGTGGGAGTGAAAGTGGGAGTTGGGCGAAAAACTACTGAACTGTTCCCCAAGTCAAGTTCGGTTGGAGCAGGGCAGAAAGGAGCTGAGATGGAAAAAGTGCCGGGACCAGGCATCGCCTCAAATGTGGAAAATTGCTGCAATTTTTTGCCATCTAATTGGGGCAGTCACAAAAAGGAAATGACGATGGCAAGAAGTGGAGGAAAACAGCAGCCGGAAAAATGAATTGGGGAGAGAGAGAGAGGGAAAATAAAGAAGAAGCCTGGCCAGAAAATTAATTAAAATGCTGACTTCTTTTCTATTTACGCAACAAATTGCGGCAAATGCGCATAAATCAAATTGTTCGCACCGTTCGATGTTTGCCTTTCCTGGCACCCCACCGAAAATGCTTGACCAGGGGAAATTCAATTTTCCATGCATATTTCATATGTTTGTGTGTTTTTCGGCGTGTTTAAAGCCGCACTCGAGAGCCCCGGGAAACAAACCCCAAACCATACCGAAAACCCAAAAGCAACCCAAACATCCAGGGCCAACAGGTTTTTCCCACTCATTGTTGATGCGTATGTGCGGGGAGGTCAGATCGGGAAAAACAAAACAAAGCATTGGGGAAGAAACGGGAAAACGACAAAAATAAAAGTATCGAGTTTCAGGACTGCGGAGTACCCAGTGGTTAATTCAGAAAATATTATATATTGGGACTTGAACACGGCTCTTTAATAATTAAGAATCAAAAGTGTTAGGTTTATGATTAACTTGCCTTATATTTACATTTATTAATCTGTCTTGAAATTTTCATTTACGGAATATTAAAAAATATTTTATTATTATCCAGAAAATAATCATAAATTCAATATACCCTCACTTGCGGATGACTACCGGGTGCACAAAGGGCAGAAAAAATGAAATGCGTGAACAAAAAGCGACCCAGGGGAGCACGCCAGAAAGGCAGGGAGTGGGGGCGTGGCACATCATGGTAGATGAGGGTCGGAGTGGGTGAAGTGGGAGTGGGGCAGGCACTCGTGCTTCTGGCAGCGACTGTCAGCCTGCTTTTGATTCATGTGTTAAATGAAAATTAATCCGATTTAATCTGTCGCTAATTAGGTTTACTTTGGGTTTGTTTCGCACCTCGCAGCGAGCCCAAAGAGCTGCCAATTGAAACGAATCGGATCGATTTCCACATCCACTGGTAATATGTGTATTGTGTCTGAAATCAATTAATGTTCCAAGCGCAGCTCGATATACTACAATCCGCAAACGGCGAAATAGATTAATGGTTTGGCCACGTAAAAAACCTTGATTTATTGTTTGGCCAAGTAATTCGTTATTCCATTTGAAATATTTATTTAATTAAGTAATTAATACCTCCTTCCGCTACTTGTGCATACTTAACAGTGCCGTATCTCATTCTAAATGGCTTTTAAATTTAAAAAATCTGATTTAATTCCACATAATAATAATATCAGAGCTTTAAAACATGTATTATTTCTACTAGATTAGTGTTAAAACTGAATTATCCTGCTGAACATTTTAGCATTTACATTTCCCATCTTTATAGCTTCGATAAGGGGTAACGACATAAGTCCGCCGCCATAAGTTCGCCGTTTTAAAACGACATAATTTCGCGCGATCTTATGACGCTTGAAAGCGCCATAAGTTCGCCACAGAAAAAACGACATAATTTCGCCAGCCGCGATCTTATGTCGCCGAAAAGCGTCATAAGTTCGCGCGAAATTATGGCGTTCAAAAATTACTTGCGGCGGACTTATGACGCTTCAAAGCGCCATAAGTTCGCCACAGAAAAAACGACATAATTTCGCCAGCCGCGATCTTATGTCGCCGAAAAGCGTCATAAGTTCGCGCGAAATTATGGCGTTTAAAAATTACTTGCGGCGGACTTATGACGCTTCAAAGCGCCATAAGTTCGCCATAGGAAAAAATACATCATTTCGCAATTTGGATGTACGTATGTATGTATGAACATGTATGTACATACATCAATAACCATTATATCGGCCAGAAAACGAAAATTTTGGTATTTTATGGTATTTTTAAGTGATTTTTATATTTCAGTTTTTGCATGTAAAACAAACAAAATGTTTTCTACAACAATTTCTCTTTGATATCTATTAAGTACACAATAAGTTGCTTTTCAAAAAAATATGAAGTTATTCATACAAAAACGTGAGGTAAAAACATATAAAAATCTTGTACCGTTCGCGATGTAACGTTACAAATCTGAAATTAGCTTCTAATACTGTCTTCCCACACAGCACATTTGTGAGGAACGTTTGGGATTTTTCACAAATGTGAAACTCGTGTTCCCACACACCGTCAAAGCACATTCACCATCCGAACAGCTGATCGATCAGCTACGGCTCATGAAAACGTAAACAAAGACTGTCGAATTGGCAGTTGCAAATTTGAAATAGAGCATTTACCAACTATTTTGGCTGTTGTACATCAGCAAAAGGCACAGATTGCGTCAGAATTTATCTGCACTAAATTTAAATGAATTAAATGACAAGGAATTTTAGTTTTTCTAATGATTTTTCTTTAATAAACAGCAAATTCCCCGAAGAGTGTCTATAGGTGGTATAGGCATCCAAAATCTTTAAAATAAGATAGAGGCCGGCGGTTTATATTAAATAGTAACAATTGGGGACATATTGGGGCAAGAATATACAGAAAAAACGCTAACAACTATTTTGGGCATGCTTGTAGCTTTGGCGCCACATTTTAAATTCCATATTTCATTTGTTCCTCGCCAAGTGTGTATACACTTTCGTAGTGATGGTCAAATTTTCAGAGTTGCACCGAAAAACTATCGCCTAACTATCGCCAAACAAACCGTGGTTAGATTTTAATGTGTTCTAACGGCGGTCCATTTGGGTAAATTCGGCACTGCTAAACCTTTGCTTTGACGATGTGTGGGAAGACCCTATAAAATAAAAATAACTTTCATGAATGGAAAGCAACAGTATTTTATTGTGATTTTAGTTTTTCAGGCTGAAGTCAAACAAGACTTATGTTTTCTGTACCGTTTGCGATGCATTGTTTTCTGCAAATAATTTAAATGTGACAATTCCCTAAAGCTTGCCTTTTATAATACAATTAGTACTGGTCAAATGCATCGATCGTGCAAAAAAACATTTAAGAAAATGGTCATATTTTTTCCCATTATTTCATTATAATACAAATTCAGTACACTTCAATTCAAAATATTACATATTATGATATATATTATATTATAAACCGATTTGTAACGTTACATCGCGAGCGGTACAAGATTTTCTATGTTTTTACCTTACGTTTTCGTATAAATAACTTTATATTTTCTTGAAAAGCAACTTATTAGAGAAGATTTTTTAGAAAAAGGGAAATCATTTCGTTTGTTTTTCATTCGAAAAATTAAATATAAAAATGCTCTTAAAAATATAAAAAAATACCAAAATTTTAGTTTTCTGGCCGATTTTTATATTAAAATACTGCTATGTAAACATTGTATTCAGCCCTGCTCCGGTAATCGTAAAATTTTTTCGATTTCGTTTTGGGCGAAAACGAACCGTTTTCGTTTTTAGCTGCTCCGGTTTTCGGCAAATTTCTGCTATCGGATGTTTCGTTTTCTCATCGTTTCTCTCTGCTCAAGCAGCTAACTTGTGTTGTTGGTAATAAGCAAACAACGTAAAGTACTGCCTATTATATTTTCAATTGCCCTTTTTCTAAGCCAGAAAAAGGCAAAAAATGGTAGAATTAAGCAAATCCAGGCACCTAAGATGCTGCCACACTTTTCACAGTTTTAATTCCGGTGGTCTCAGATAATTATTTGGTTAATTTGGACCATTTAAGTTATTACATTTAATAGCATTAATTATAAACAACCATTTTGGCGGTCCTTTAAAGTTATTAATGTATTCATTTATATTTTATAAGTATTTTTAACTGGCTGTTTCGTTCCACCAACAATATGGCAACCTTGGCGATAACTTTTTGCGGTGAACTTATCGACCTATCGCCAAAACGAGAAAACTGGTTGAGCACGGCAAAATTTTCGTTGTCAAATCTGAGGTGGGGTCAGAAATAAATTTTTTATAAAATAATTACCTGTCAGAATGATCTTGTGGTGGTGTGGAATAAACATCAATAGACCACTGAGTAAACTATTTTTTTCCTTTTGTAAATAAGATCTGATTTCATATAAAAAAAACCATTTACTTTTCATTCCGGCCAGAAAAAGGTGCCCGTTTTTCAAATCGAAAAAATCTTTCGTTTTCGATTACCGGAGCACCAATTTCTCGTTTTCAAAAACGAAAACGAAAAAATCTTGCCGTTTTCGATTACCGGAGCAGGCCTGATTATGAAAATTTATATTTAGGTTTTTTTTTGGATTTAAAGTTTTATATATATGTACATATATGTACACAAAAAAAACTTTAAGTCCAAAACAAATTTTTCATAATACAATGTTTACATAGCAGTGTTTTCATATAAAAATCGGCCAGAAAACTAAAATTTTGGTATTTTTTTGTATTTTTACAGGTTGTACATATTTACAATGTACAAACAAATGAAATAAATGTATGAACATATGTATGTATACATACATAAATTCGCGCGATCTTATGACGCTTTTCGGCGACATAAGATCGCGGCTGGCGAAATTATGTCGTTTTTTCTGTGGCGAACTTATGGCGCTTTGAAGCGTCATAAGTCCGCCGCAAGTAATTTTTGAACGCCATAATTTCGCGCGAACTTATGACGCTTTTTGGCGACATAAGATCGCGGCTGGCGAAATTATGTCGTTTTTTCTTTGGCGAACTTATGGCGCTTTGAAGAGTCATAAGTCCGCCGCAAGTAATTTTTGAACGCCATAATTTCGCGCGAACTTATGACGCTTTTCGGCGACATAAGATCGCCGGAAAAAAACGCCATAATTTCGCGGACCAAATGTACTGGGCGAACTTATGGCGGCGGACTTATGTCGCTATGCCCTTCGATAACACTTTAAGTAGATTTGAATAACTCGCACTAAATTCGTGTCTGGTCAAAGGCCCTCCCAAATCAATGCTGATGATGACACTCATACGCACTGTTGCCCTTTCATTTCGGTCCAGAATCCTCAACCGTCGCCGGAGCCTGTTGTTGACAACATTGTTTCAAACCCACGCCGGTGCACAAACGTTGATACGCACACACGCCCACAAGTGTGTGTTCTTGGCACATGGCCATGTCAGTGCTCTAGTCGATACACAAAACAAAAAAGGATTAGGATAAGGATAATACATAACCCTTTCTACCAAGGGAATAATTGAATTAAATTAATTTAAATTAAAGCCCGCAGACTTGCAGAAATATAACATTTTATGATTACTTGTAGATTATATAAACACGTTTATTGTATTTAACTTAAACTAACTGAATTCATTTATAAAAAACAAAATTGAATAATAATCCTATTCTCTCAACATTTTCTTATAAAATTTCTTTAAATTTCCTAGATTTTTTATATGTCCCCGTTTCCCTTAGTGTATCAGCGTAGACATACTCCTGGCTGGTTTGACTGCCTCATTTCCATAACGAAAACAAAGCCAAAAATCTGAAGTTTCATTAGGCAAGGATGGCTCCTGCATCCTGCTCCTTTCCGCCTGCGTGGGCCTCCATTTCGGGCGATGTCAAGAACCAGCAAATCCAAACGCCCGGTGCGCCACATCGTCGTCTGGCAGGCGTCTGTGCCTGCCTAGATAATATGCTTAATACGTTTTTATGTGCCCAGGAGTTGGGCCTGAGCTCCAGCTCTATTCCCTCATCCTCGTCCTAGCGGCAAAGCCTGCATCCTTTTTCACAAGTTCCATTGTTGCTGCAAACTGCCATTGACGGTTGGCGGTGCCTCGCGTGAAATCAAATTTCCACTGAAATGACTTTTGGCCCAAAACAAAAAGTTTTTGTTTTGGTTCAGCCGCCACTCCGCTCGTTCGCTGGGATGGGCTTTGGTTTTGGTTTTGTGTAGCCATGAATTATGCAAAAGGACTCTTGGCAGGCGTTCGGTTGCCATTGCCTGTTGGTTATCAGAAACTATTGACCCATTAACGGGTGTTGTCTGTATGCGACGAGTGTGTGCGAATGGCACTCGAGTGCAACAGCAGGCTCTGCCAAACAATCCGCAAACTAATTAACATAACGCATTAAAGCGGCAAACACTTTGGAATTATGTCAAGTGCCTCAGTCGCCGGCAGAAGCATCAAAGGATTACCAGAACTGGATGGTTGCATGGCTGATAAGTATGCCTTTACTCTGGATACCCAGCACCCATTGATGGCGAAGGTATGCTGACTCCTCTGTGAATTATTATCCCTATACTAAAAAGCACCAAAATAATAATAAATAAATCAAAGATTAAAAATATGATATATACATTTTTATATTATTTTATATTTATATTACTTTAAAGCCTTTCGTGAACTGTTAAAAAGAATTATAGAAATCTTAGCTAAGTAAGAGGTATTAACCAGTTCTTATCTAGCTCAGGATTTTGTACTTTCTTTTTTTATGTTTTGTGGAACTGCATTTGCATTAATCGGGAAGGCAGCTTCTTGAAAAATCTTGAAGATGGGCGAGCCTTGGACGCTTGGCGTTTTGTTTGCGCTTTGACACGCGCTCCCGACACTCAAAAGACAGCTCAAAGAAACGAGGAGACGACGCCGATGAGGATGAGGATGAGGAGGACGATAGTGCGGCGATGATGACGATGATGGGGATGCGACTTTCCGACTTTTCTGACACCGAACATTGCACCAAGCTAGGGGACCAGCAGCAGACGATGCATATTAAGCACTCGAGTGGCGCCACTGGCCTCCAGTTAGTCAAAGCAGCCAAAGCCAAGCCCCAGTACTGAAAGAACTGCATATGCAAACACAAAACTTCCCAGTAATAGCTTGCCTCTATGAAGAAAAGAAGGTTTTTTCAGCTTTAAATAAAGTAAACTATAAGTACTTTCGATTTATTATAAAGATAAGTCTCATTCGTATAAATTAAATGCATTTTTAAAGAAGGCCCATCGATATCTCATGCTTGACTGCTCCAACAACTCCCGTAATCGATCTCATCTCTAGAGCTGTTGGCACTTGTGCTCAACTCATTATTTGCTCATTATTTACATTAAAACAATGGCCGACCGTAATAAGCAATTACATAAAAGTTGATGTAATTATTAATTATTTAATGTAAATATAAATAAAAGTCACGACGCTCGACGCTCGCTGGCCATGTGTGTGCGCAAGGGCAATAAATGTATTTAAATTTATTGCATAATAAAGATTAAATATTTATTTACACAACGTTTCAATTAACTTTCGGCTTTGCTGACCCGCCGCTCCCCAGCATTCCATTTCCTTCCATTCACAACTATTATTTCGGTTTTTGCGCCAATTTAATTATAAAATTTATTGTTTAAATTCGCGTCAGCAACAAAATGGCGGACGACATGCCGGAAGTAGGTTGCCGCCGGCAGCCAAAAGCCGGTTGAACGACCTTTATCCGAGTGTCGCCGTCTCTTTCCGTCGACCGTCTGGGAATGTGCCACATTTTATGCGGCGAGGCGCGGGAATGTAGGCCGTAAACTTGCCATAAATTTCCAAGCGCCACACGCACAAACGACAAGGAATTTGCAGCGTTTTCCCAGCCTGTGTCCTTCTGTGTCACTTTTTTTTTGTTTGCTGTGTGTGTGTGTAAATTTCACTCAATTGACATTGGTCAAGGGTTGGTGCAGTTTTCCCCGGGGCTCGGCAGCTTTCCCCGTTGGCTCTCTCATTTTCCTGCACTTCAAAGTCAACGCAGCTGCTGTCCCGGCACAGGAAAAAAGAGAGTCCGGAAACTGCACGGAAGCGGAAGTCGCAGTGGCAGTGGCAATGGCGTCGGCGGAGGAGGATGGCAGACGACGGTGCCGAGCAGATAGAGATGGCCAGGAGTAGCAGCTGTGTTGACCAGCCGCATGCATCCTCATTCTCGTCTGCCCATCCTCTCGTTCCCAGCTCGTCCTGCCAAACGAAAGTCGCGCTGCTGCTGTCGCTTTCAAAAATTCATATTCGTAATTGTTGACTGTATTGTCGCCGGAGAATTGTTGCCTCTTCCACACTCAGTTGCCAGGAGGAGTGCCACGGTCGGGACTCGTTAAAAAAGACTGCCGTCAAGTGACTGGGGGTGAAGTACTGCGGAAGGAAATTAACTTGGTTGACAAAAGTCCTTCACAATCACTCAGATAATTGACTTTAAAATACGTACTTGCATGTAAAAAGTTTTATATTTATTGCAGAGTCTTATAAATAAATCAGTTATAACTTATAATTGTTAGATTTTTTTACAATATACTTAAATTTTCAAATATTCCTCGTATACTGATAAATTTCCCCCAGCTAATCCTCACTGTTGGTTGAAGCTTCACACTCTCTTTTTGGATTTGGCACTCAGCTGGACTCGCCTTCTGTGGAGCATGCAAAATATACAATATTTTACGAGCTAATCTTATGCGGCCGGAACCGTCAAGTTCCGGCGCAGCTTTGCCAGCGTTTTCCGCTAGCCTGGCTATATCCTAGCCCCATGCATATGTCTTGAACATCCTGTCCCGCCAGCAAACGTGCAACATGCAACGTGAATCATGCAGCGCGAAAATAAGCTGTTCCTTAAATGGCAAGTTTAACATTTTCTTGCCATAAACTGTGGCCTTTGGAAAATTATTTTGATTAAACTGGAAGGTATATGTATTTAAATTTAATTTAAAAAGTAACTGGAGCATACAGCAATATTTTCAGTCTGCTAAAAAATATATATATAAATTAGTTTCTTTCTCTTTGCACTTAGCAAAGTGCCGCCAGCATTTTTCGAGCGGCCACACATCATATTTATGTTAAGTGTGACCCACACCCGCACACAACCACAATCAACTCCTCCGCGATCTCCGGACCCGACTCCTACTCCGATTCTCCGGAGCAGAGTCAAGTGCAGACGTCGCTTTGTTAATTGCAGACCAGGCCGCCGGCCCTGACGAGTTTAATTGAAATAATGTGATGCACTCTTGGCGGGGTGGAACAAGTGGAAAAAGCATTAATAATAATTCAGTCTTTTTTCGGTTTGTCTCTAATGAAGTTTATTCCCCGAAAATGCTGAGAAATGAGCGGGATGAGCAGAAGTCGCTTAATTGCTCAAAAGCCTAATGAAGCTCATGATTTGCAGCAGAAGCCGTCTCTACATGACTCTTTTAAGTACTTCAAGAGATGCAGCTGTTCCAGTTTTAAGCTTTTGAGATTGACATTTATGTGTTCACCGGTCTCTGATTTGTATTTAATAAATTATTAGGTATTGTATTTAATTATAATAAAATGCATTTACTGTGAAAGACAGCCTTTCCCTTTCATTAAATCAAACAATTACCCTTTGAATGAAATCAAATTCCAGGTTCGAAATTCAATTCGCCAGCGGAATGTTAATAGGCTAGAACACAACTGACAAATAAAAAAATTGAAGTCGGCTTCTGACTAAATGCATTCGAGTTGAAAATATTTGCCCCATTCCGAACTTGCCCGAACTTTATGCAGATTCCTCCTTGGGCCCCCTCCTAAAGGCTGCTGAAATGATCTATTGTGGAGCTGCTCCTGGGCCCAGAAAGAAGTCCGGGAGACTCGAAAGTCGTACTGTGAAACATGCGGCGGCTGCCCAGAAAGTTAAGTGAATTGTGCGAAAGTTTTTCGCTTGCTGCAAATTTGTTCAAGGCATCCAAAAAAGTTGTAGAAAACGGTATGGGAGCATCCCGTCCGATCTCATCCCGGTGAACAGCTAAAAGGTAAATATGCCGGAGCAGCACATAAAAAAAGAAGACCAAAAGGCAACAATGGCAATACAAAGGGTCCCATGGAATGTGCTACCAAATGCAAAAATAGCTTTTGCGGTTTCAATGGCAACGCGCCGAGCCTCGCCTCGCCTTTTCCGAGGAGCAAGACCCATCCTCCGATGTCGGGTGAACCGCTGATGCTATGAAATTTACCGTTCCAAACTTTTGTGTTGCTGCGCTTGGCCAGGCGACCGCCAGGTGGCGCCCCAATGTACGCTCACCTGAAACACCTGAGCCACCAGTTGCATTGACACAACAAGCATAAAATGAAAAGTTTTCAGCAAGGGTACGAATTTACAAAAAGGGTATATTGAATATGCGAAAACTGTAAAGAATTATAAAATTATTTTATACTTCTTCAAATAATAATTAAATATTTAATGAACATATATATTTATTTTTTTAAATAATTGTTTAAAGAAACATATTTAATTAAAATTTTTGTATAATTATTACCAGCTATTCTTTATTATTTTGGTTCTACATGTGACTTTAATTTATTTTAAGATAAAATCGGATACAAACTGTGGTTTGTATTTATCTGAAAAAATCTTAAAATTTTACTTTTAAAATTATCAATTACTCACGAGGTAACATTGAGTCGATATAATCTCTTTCATGCTCCCTGCTCAGGTGTAATTTGACTTTTTTGCTGCGGCATGAGCTCTTTGCCAGATGAAGTAATAAATGTTGCATTTAATGTATTAGGGGTGTTGCGGTGTCGGAGTTACCTGGCTCGAGATGGAAATGAGAGAGCACGAGGGGATTTTATGCATGCCATAAAAGTGATTTACGAATGAGATTGGTTTGCATGCTTCTGTAATGATGACTTTAAAGGAGGTTCATTACAGAAAAGTTCATAAATGCAGTGTTGAATATAAAAACAAGACAGAGAGAGCTCTAGAGTTGGGGAATTCAATTTACTATGTATCATTTACTATGTACCATATAAATAGTAATTTTAAACGAAAAAATCTATATTTTTCCTTGGCCGAAAATAGCCTAAAAAGTCCAAGGGAACTTGAAACCACAAATTCCATTATACATTTTACTCATCCAATGCCAGCTTACTTAAACAACATTGTCCGGAGAAGCCGCACAACAGCTCACGTCTACAATTATATCGCTATAATCGGCTGTTAAATTCGTATTACGTCCAAATAAAGTTTACACACTGGTGAGCTTGAGTTTCCCGCGCCCTGATCCCTCACTTGTAGGACTTCACCAGACCAATTTAATGACATTACCGGGGAATCCGAGGCACTACAAATATGTGCGGACCTTGTCCGACTGACACTCGATATCATAAATCAAGCCGGACACTCTCCGGCTTAGCTCCTCAATCGCACCATGGGACACTGCAGTCGATTAATTGATTGTCTAAATGCACTTGTAAGCAACTCGGCAAATCAATGAAGTGTGGAGGCAACAACTTGGTCGCCCGCCGCCCTCGCATATCGGGCTCTGCAGCGGTGGAGCAGGCGCAACTCCCAGACGAACGAATAAAAAAAAAAAAGAAAATGGGAAAAGATAGCGAAAAAATAGAGCCCGAGAAACAAAGAATGAACTCTTGTCTGGGAATTGGATTTTGCGGTTTCACGTTTCAAATTACCATCGACAGCAGCTGACAGATATGCCAGGAGATTCCCGTCATGCCGCAAAAGAGTTAGCCACGGTTAATTGTCACTATCGTTGTCTGGTCGGGTCGGTCTGGCCAGGTTCCCTTCTCCGAGTGTCGCAATTATGCCGTATAGCATTTCAGGGGGCGTATGTGGTGCATTTTTATATGGCACAGGGGCGGAGAAACCTCTTTCACTCCACTCAGCTCCATGGCAGCCACTGCATTTAATGGTAAGCGCTTGGAATTCGATTGGAATTTATACGCATCTAAGCCACGCTCTGTTGACTCTTAACGACGACTGTCAGCAGATTCGAGTTTGCTGTGAAATTGAGTCTGCGAGTTCTTTAAGAAGCTAAGTACCAATGATTTGTACTCCCAGTTTTAGGCCAAGATAAGATGAAAGAAACGATTGCACTTTTAAGTCCAACAACTTTTAAACTTTTTCTAACCCTTGAAATTGAAAACACGAATTGAGGAACCAAAACGTTCCATGTCCAATTTCCATATCAAATTAGGTTAACACAAAGGGTATATATAGAGACCCGCCCGAAAATCTGCAGTGTGTTTGAAACAAAGTTCCCAATGAATTACTTACTATTACTGAACTATTTCAACAATAAATTACCTTTCTTAGGTCAATCCTAGAAAATAAAAATTCTGTGTTCCAAACAATCTGTAAATCCTTTTAAAGACATTTCGCAAAACCTGAAAAGCAACCTACAAGCTTTATGAAATACATTTACAAATTTATGAGTAACTTCCTATCCTGTATTAGTAACTCATTCAAACTTAAGATTAAGCCCAAAAAGCCAACCAGACAGAGGAAAACATTTTCAACGTCCAGCTGCCACCATTGTTGGCCATTTCTTCTCATCTTTGGCCTTTGTTTTACACTGCAGCAAAGCTGACTGGCTGGTTGGTTTAATCATGTTAAACATTTTATGGACGAGTCTCCGTGGCCCTGCTCGCCGGCCGGCCCTTTTTGTTGGTGCACCAGAAAACCTTTTTGCGGTTGTCATAATTGTAATTTTGGTCACTGCAGGGATGCGGTACAAAGTGCATAAATTTATGATGACTCGCCGGAGAAGGAGATGGACCAGGACTAGGACCAGGACCACGACCAGTAGCAGTCCCGCTGCTATCCCTGACACAGATTCGGCAATGTCCGCATCATAAATGTCACAGAGTGGCTTAAATATATATGTATTCCGTCTATATGCCAAGTTATGGTGCGGAGCCTGCTCTACAACTGTCCGAAGTCTAGTCAAAGTTGGCCGGACTTGCGGTTAAGTGCATATTGAGCAGCCTTTTTTGATGAAAAGCAAAAGTTTTCAACATGCTGCTGCTCGAAGTTAAGTGCTTGACCGTTGCCCAGTCGAGGGGCGGTGGGTGAAAACCAAAGTTGGTTAACAGAATGGCCAAGTGAACTCAAGAGCGGGTTCACCAGGGACTTGAGTATCAATAGAGCCGCATCTTAAAGCTTCTACCCTCGATTGATTGGCCCACTGTATATGTGCACATGTAGTCGGGCATTCAAACTTGTTGGCCAGTGCACTCAGGCGATAATTTTGAGCCACACTTTGTTAAATTAAACCCTGCCTGGTGCCGATTTTATTGTTGACTGAACATTTACACAATCTATGCGTCAACGTTTATTCTATTTAAAACTCAAAACAATTTCCCTTGGCTTAGTGATGGACGGGCCACAAATAAAAGTCTATCAGACGGCATCAACCGAAATTGTTATCCACAGTCAGTCGGCTGGCTGAATGGACGCCGGTCCTGGCTACTGGCCACTGGCCACTGGATGGCTGTTATCGACGCATATATGCATATGTACGCAAATATATACATATCTAAACTTGGCTGAATCGCTCTTAAATAACCAAACAATAACTACAAGTGGAAACACCCAGAGCCCATGCATTTCAGCCTGGAATTGTCCCTGTTGTAGCTGCATTTTTTATTTACTCCGGCGTACGCTGCAAAAAAGATTCAATTGGGTGAGAGGAGGGCTGTTCCAGCGGAAGGGAAAATTGAAAATGTATTCCGTTTGTTATAAAATTTATTCGGCCATGCCTGGATATTTCTTGCAATACAAAAACGGAAAAACCCTCGGCTTAGTTAAAAATAATAATAATAAAAATATGAAATAAACTATTCCGTTTCACTGTGATTGTTTAGAAAATCAGCAGCAGCAAGAAGCTAAATATTTTGAAAAGGAAATAAAAATGTAATAATCAAATGTAGAAAACCTGAAATTGTATTTATTATTAGTTCACAAAGCAGAAGGAGCTCTTATATGTGAGTTTTTCATTGACTTGGTTTTACTACCTAGTAAAATATTGCAAAACAAATCAAGTTAAGTTCACATAAATATAATAAAAATAAAAATATGTAGATATATAAGGAAAAATTGTCTCTCGTCTTTTTCATCCAATTATAATACTCACTCCCAGCTCTTCCTGATCAATTTCATTTCCTGCATCCGCATCGCCTGCATCTATCTAACCCATAAAGTTGTAGGGCACACCGCCAATAAACATAACAATGGATGGTCGCCGCTCCGTTGATGACGGTCGATGGATGGGGCATCCTGTGCAGGACCCGTTTAGGAGCAGGACCTCAATTTGTTTTAGCGCTAAAAATACAAATAAAACACGACCCGCGCGGGTATGGATGGCCAGGGGGAGATGGAGACCCTTGAAAAAACCACACCAATTTGCAGCTGCAGCCAACATTTTACGCCAGGATATTCGACACCAAAAAACAACAACTGAAAAATCGTAAAAACAGTAAAGAAATATCGGCGGTTAGGGCAGAAAATAGGGCCTGGGAAGCTGGTCGGCGAAAAAATATGTCTATTTAAATTTGTTTTGTGGTCTCGTTGTGTTCGTCTGCGGTTCTTTTAGGTAATTTGCACATTTTACACGCAGACAGGACGGGCTGCATAGATATTGAACCGAGTCGGCGAGGGCCCTAGCCCTATAACGTAAATATTGAAATGTATTTGGCAGCTGCGCTCGAAATTCGCCCCAAAAGTAAATAGACGGCGGGAAAAGGTGTGTGGGCATGAGGAGATGGCGGCTGGATGGAGCTGACATATGTGCTTGGCAACGGCGGCACGTGATTTGCATTTTAAAGCGATTGCCGTCGCTTATAATGTGTAATATGTAATCACAATGCAATTAAATACGATAAAAAATATTAATCATACGCCGCGTGGCGCTCATTATACGCCACTTGAGGCGAATTCCAAGACGCAGCCACCGGCAGCGGGGACAAATAAAAAGGAGAAAAGCCAGCCACGCCCCAAGAGGCGAGGAAAAGCTGCCAAAGCCCTGAGCTCCTAGGGAAATGAAAAGTGAAAGGCGCCACACAGAGCGAGGCGTAACGGTCCAAGGAGTTTTTTTCCGGAAGTTCAAAAAAATTTAATTAAAGCTGCCGGCGCTGTAGGCATCCTGCAAACAGAAGAAGAAGGAAAGTTCCTGGCCAAAAGGCAGCTCCACAGTTTACTTTACTTAAGACTCTTCTGGAAAAGGGAAAAGGAAACAATTCCAAAGCAGGCTAAATGATCGATTAATAAGAGGACAAGGTCTATAAAGATTTTTAAACAATTATTTCTTCTGGCTCTCTCTCTGACTCTCCCTAACAAGCAATAATTTGCGGCTAAGCTTCATTGCCCTATAAAACTCCCTCTTAACCTTAACGATCTCCATCCGTGTTCCATTGAAAAGCCGTTCGTTGTATTTACTACCAACTGCAAATAGTTAGTACCTTTTAGAGTCCGCAGTGCATCGATGAGTGGAGCACATTAGGTCGGTGCTCGCGGCTCTGTCGCTCACTGGGAAAAGAGCTAGTTTATGGCGGGGGCTTTGTTCTGGCCAACCAACTGTCTGCCTGACCGTCTTTATGTCCTGACATGTCCTGCTCCACTCTCGAATGGATGTGTGTGCATGTGGGTTAATAACGTCATTTATTATGCACTTCTTTCCGGCATTTCCGGTATTTACCGCGCACGCGACACGACACATAAATGTTGCCATAAATTTTGCACTGCAGCGCCGCAGGAGACGACCGAGTATATATGTATATGTGTGTGGGGCGAATGCAGTTCACGTTTGTTCGGCATTCCTGGTTACGACTCCTCTGAGGACGTCTTCACTGCGGTCTCCGAAGGTACGGGTACTTTTGCTCAAATAACTTGCAATTTATTTGCCGTACAACTGCGCCGTTGTGTGTGTATGTGAGTGTGTGGCGAAAAGCAACTTCCGTTGACGCCTCCGCCATTTTGTTGGTGCGCCGCAAACGCCATTTTGCAAAAGCAACAACATGGCGTCGAAAGAAATGCAAATGCAAACTGCAGGCTGCATGCCACCTGCCCAGAATCCCGTGGCTCCTCGCACCTGAACTGTATTTTATTTTATTCCGCTGCCTCGTCGGTTTATAAATTTGTATTTCTTCGCTGCTTGTTTTTGCGATTTTACGGCGCAAAACTTTACGGTTTACGCGGTGAAAGTGGCTTCGTGGGTTACGCCCGGGTTCCTTCGCTGCACATAAATTTCCATTTCGTTTCAGCCATTGGTTTTGCACAGAAATTGAGTAGCTGCGAGTACTCATAAATCTCAGCCAGTTCAATAAGGTAAACACGAGCAAAAAAAAATGAAGCTTGAATTTTGGAAGTTTGGCCCTCCACCGCCTCCTACATGATTTGCATTTATATGCAGTTTGGCTTTCCCAGGAAATGTCTGACGGAAGTGCATTAAATGTGCATGCATGGGAGTCAATGGAGGAAAGTTTACGCGCATCGCGTCTGGTCTTTTGGCAATTTTAAGTACCCAGCATAAGCAGCTCTTGTGGTGGCTAGACATAATCGTATTACATTATCTATGGTTCTACATCTACTTAAATATATGGCCACCACAACGGGAACATCCTCGCTAATTAATACAAGCATTGGCGTCGACCACCAACGATGCTGTTGCTCAATTAGAGAACATCAATATCTACTTGGGTTCGAGTGCGGTCAAACACAGGCCACCCACAAGGAAGAAATTGACATAAATTACTATCAAGCCAGGGGTGGGTTCTTGGAAATTGTAAGGGGTTCTAGACAAATCTATTTTATTTAAATATTAATCATTTGAATATCAATAGAAAATATAATATTAAAGAGGGTCGAGTAAAGTTGACCTGCAGAAACTCTGCCAGAAGACCACAATTTCCCTATTTTAAAGGAGTTCCCCTTCAACTACGCCTCTGATCGAATCACCAGTCTTCTACGCTAGCAACGCCATCCTCAGCTCGCCCTTGTCCTGTTTATTTATTGCCATAATTCAAACTCAATTTTAATCTTTCCATGCCCGGGCTCCTTGATAGTTGAAGGGGACGATGGTTGGTGGCGGCACAGACTGTAAAATATGCAAAAATAATTATGCGCAAAGTGCAAACCCAATGGGAAGGGGTTACTGTGACCGCCGCCTTCGAATGAGTGCCGGAATGCAGTTGTAAATGTGTCCGTTTATTTGTTTGCCTATTTGCTTGTCTATTTGTTTGACTGTATGGACAGTCGGCGGTCGGTTGGCCTGTTTATTTGCTCGCCAGCCTATTTTGCATAGTTTTGCCGGGTGGGGCTGTTGAAGGGCGGCGCTTTCAAAAATTTAGAACTCATTTGATTTGCATGAAATTTCATTGGCTTTTCTCGGTTTATTTACCTCACATTGATATGTGTGTGTGTGTGTGCACTGCAACGAAAGAAGGATAATAATGCTGGGAATTACTTAAATAAAATAATATATAATATATATAATTGTAAAAATGACATTTGTATTAAAAGGAATCCGGGGAATTCTGCTATAAAAAAGGCAATTGGAATTTAATTATATTATAAATATTTAAATCATCATTAATTAACTATTTTTTAGCACAAACTAACTGTTATTAGAAATATCTATGGTTAAATAGCTTCAGCTCACACTCTTCTCACAGTCCAAGTCGCCAAAAACTACATAAATTGATGCGCATTTATAATTGTTTTGAAAACACACACACACAAAGAGAGAGCTTTCGTTTTATCATCAACCGAACAGAGCACCAGGCAGACCCGATTGCAAATCGAAATAATGAAAATGTAATTCCATTTTTGGGCCAGGGAACCAGCAATCACTTAAAATGCCCCCCTGGCTCACCATTATGCACAGACTCCTCCACCAATTATTGTTGTTTGTTGTTTGCGTTCCCCGTACCCTCCTTTTAGAGAAGTTGTTTTTCGTTTATGAAATTAATTTTCATTGATTTGGCAAACGTTGAATTCATAATTTTGACGCATTATTTTTGCGTGAATTTCGAATTGTGTTTATCTGAATACATTGGCGCATTAAAAGATAATGAACCTGATGGGGGGAAGCGTGCCCGGATTTATCGGTGGGGGGTATGGCGTGCTATCTGTTTGCGGTCTGTGATGGAAATTTGCACATGAAAAGGATAACTTTTGTGAAATATAATGAGAATAAGTAATGGACCATGGCTCATTTAGATATTGAAAAGTGTTTTTGCAAATTGAAGTGTGATAGATAATTAAACAACACTTTTAGGGAAACATTAATTTAATATTCACTATTACTCTTGTTAGTTACTGATTTACTCTTAAAATCAATATCAAAACCTAAACAAAAAATCAAGCGAACCTAATTAAAATTGTTTTCCCATCGAAATTATAAATGAATCCACTTCGGGACCACTTCTAGCCACAATAACCTTGACATCTTAATTAGGCAACTGGCAATTCTGGGGATTGGCACTCGAGAAGCCAAGCACGACTCCAGCGACAGCCAGCTGAGAAAATTTCAACAACATTTAACACATTGCCAAATCTAGCGAAACCTCCCGTCTCAGTCCTGCCTTCTGGATAAGTGAAAAGCCAGAGCCAGAGCCAGGCAGCTGGACTGGAAAATCTGGGGAGAAAAACTACAAGAAACACCCATGTCAGAAGTTCATGAAAATTTTATTTACACGCTACCAAACGGTCCGAATTAATCTCTTGGCAAATTTATTTGAAAATGTGCCATAAAAATGCATACAAAAAAAGAAGGAAATCCCAGTCCCGGGGGCGAGGGCTGAGCAAACAAGCTCTATACAATTTTCCTTCACTTGACGCTTTTCTCAATTTTCACCCACCCTCGCCCTTACTCTAGCTGATTTCCTCTGTGCGAGCTGCTTGATTTTCGATTTGTTTCTTAATTTCTGCGAATTTGTTCTGTGCTCAACGATTTGGGCAAACACACACACACACACACACAGAAAGAGAATAAGGGAAAAAATTGGGTGGGACGGGTCGGCGAGGAAAATCCCTGGAGCGTCCACCCATTCGAACCATAAATACTTCCTCCCCTCTGTCAGCAACTGATTTCCCTCTGATTTATTTGCAAATGCGAAATTTGCTTTTTATGTTTTTATTTTTATTTACTTTGTATTCGCACCACGAATTCGGTAAGCAGTCCGCAAAAACTCTCGGGGTTAGAGTGTCGCCCATGCCCACGCCCACTCCATACCCGTCTCCATCTCCATCTCCACTACATTCCCCTCCCCATGGAGGTGTGAACATGTTTTCCTTGGCCACCCTCCAAAGGCAGCCACCCTGCCCGGCAACTCGGGTAATTTTTCTCTATTTTGTTCAGCACTTTCACTTGGCTTCACCGCATTTCGCCATTTTTCCAGCAGCCTTCGCTTTTCCTCTATTTCAGCTTCCTCCTCTGGGTTTTTTCTTCTTTTTTGATGGCATTTACTATACACACAATAATCATTGCAATTTTGATGCTCCAATAATTTGGAAATAAGTTGGCAACCATGAAAGGGTTGTTGTTTACTTGGGAACCTCGAATTCAAGGAGCTGCTGCTGCTTTTTTTACTCGGAACAGGCTATTTGGGTCAAAGACATTTTATTCACTGAGGAAACACTACCAATAGGTAGTAAAGTATTTCGGCGAGGAAAGGGAAATTATGGAAAGCGAATTTTAAATTAAGTTACATTCACAGCTTTTATTCGAACTATTACAAGATCTTATGCACAAGTTGAATTAATTTTATAAATTATAATTATATCAGATTTATAAGCAAAATATTAAAACTTATTTTCCTCAAGCCCAGCAGCTTACTATTTAGTAGATACACAATAAATAAGCAAACGAATTGACAGCTCATTTTGGGCTCTTTCCACAGCGCTCCCTTAAACACCTAAGCCAGTAACAAATCCCACAGGAGCCCTTAGGTAACACCCACCAACAACTGTCAGCTTTTCCAGAAATGAATCAATTCACCTTTATCCACGCCATTCAACCACCATTGAATGCCGCTCAGGAGGTCCTTCTCCAAAGGCCATCATGCCATATATGTACATACTCTATCCAAATGAGTCATATGTGTGAGGCGAACCTGGCCGGCATTTCGGGAGCGGAAATCAGAGTTCCGTGGGCGAAACGCCCGAAAAACCCATAACTCCGACCCCGGGGCTTAGCCAGAGATCCCTCGCCGGACCATGAATAAAAGCGACAAATGTCAGTTAACGCCTAACGCCTCGTATCCAGGAAAACCAGTCGTCGCGGGTCTCTATAAATTTGCATTAGAGCGAAGGGGTCGCATTATATCGCCCCGTATCAGTTCGGTTCGGTTCAGTTTGGTTTGTATCCTGCCGGCGTCCTTCTTCATATGCATAAATTATCTGCAGAGAAGGAAGTGCGCACATTTTCATTGCTGTCAGGGAATCAGAAATGGCAGAGTGCGAGAACTTGTTTATATTTAAATTAGTAGGCAACACAAACAAGGCTGGCAAGGATATCGGCCGAAAAGGGTGACGGAAGCGGGTGACTTCTCGCACCACCGTAGCCATAACCATAACCACCCCACCACCATCACCACCACCTCCAAAGAAAGGACCTTGGATTGTGACATCTGATTTGCTTTGGTTTTGCGCGGTAATGAGCATTTTATGAAGATGCCACCGAACTGACAACTTAATTAAGTTGCTATTGTATGCATAGGCGGTTGGGGGTGGGCCTCGGATCTCTGGCAAGGGGATGAAAGTGGAATGGAAAGCAGAGTTCCTCTGTGCGGAACATCCAACAAATTCCGAGCAATCAGAGTCCATTGTAAACGGGAGTGTCACAGCATTGTTGCGGGAGCCAGACTCTCTTGCACGCCCCACTATGCTATGATCGATCGATCGGAACCCAAGTCAGGCTGAAAATCAGACCGCTGGCTGTGCAACAAATGAGTGTAATTAATTTGAAGCGTTCCGTTTATTAATTAATAACTGGGCTGGCCGGGGTTTCTATTTCTACACTTGGGAAAAACTCAAAATATAAAAGGGATTTTTAAAGAAATTTCTTAATCAGTTTGGTTATTAAACAAATGTAAATAAATTAATACATTTATATTTACAATAAATTTTCTTTGTTATAATTTTTGGTTTAAGTTTTGCTCTCTTTAAAAGTTTCTTTTTATTCTAAGTGCAGGCCTGCACCACTCCTATCGGTGTTTAGACCCAAAACTCGTTTCCTGGCCACCTCTGTAAGCCTTCCGAACTGACCAAGCTGACTAATTTGTGGTTGTTGCAACTTATTAGCGTGCAATTTTGGTGTGAAATTGATTGTTGGCTGCTGCAACAATTTCAGTTAGTCGATCAATCAACACTGAAACCAGTTTACAGGCGAGGTGAGCGGTTGATAAGTTGTTTGGTTTTATTAAGATACGGCAATAGCTAGATTGCGAATATTATTAATAGCTGCAATGGTTGGCTAAGCTGGACTTGACATTTTCTTAGCTGGTATAGTACTAAATCTTTCTTTAACTTGCTGTTACTTTACAAGAATTTGTTTAAGTTGAATTCATTAAGGGATCAAAATAATATTAATATAATTTTCAAAAATTATTAATTATTTCTTCTAACTAAAGAAATGCCTTTTTAGTATTAATAATAAATAACTGTTTCCCAAATGTTTTACATTAAACCAAACCTTCCTTCATAGCCAGAAATTGCCTTTATTTCTACCATCCATTGTCACACAACCATCTCTCTCGTAATCCTGGCAGCTTAATCCCAAACAGAAATCGCCTTCAAACAATGATTACCGGACTCATAGCCAGAGTCAAATATTTTAATAAAGTGCCCGAAAACTGTCAGTGGCAAAAACTCAAATTACACTTCATTCCACAGCTCTCCATTTGCTGGGTACTGTGCAGAATGCAAAGGACTCTTCCACCTCCTGCTCTGCTGGCTCAGAGGCATTGTTTGGTGCACGTTGGACTCTGTTGGGTCTCCGAGAGGCAGCCGCCTGGTGGCATATTTATTTAAGCAATCAACAGACCGCTGCTGGAGCCCAGCTCATGCCTCCTTCCGCAAATCAAAAACACAGAACTAATTCCTTTGACAATGCCACACGCAGGAGCCGGGGTATATCCCGAGTGGGAAGCCCGGCCTTAAATGAAAGCCCAAGGCCCAGGGAGGACGGTGGATTCGGGAGGATGATGATGATGCTGTCAAAGATGCATTCAAGGATTAAATTAATGTCACTGCCAGTGGACAATGGCCCGGGACTGGACCCCGAAGAGCCTGCAGTGAAAACGCTTAATTGTTTGTAGGCTGCGTGGAACCTGCTACCGAAATGAAGTCATAAAGAACCTCCTAAATATGGAAATGTATTCCCAGGGCCGCGGCCATTGTCGCAGTGGCAAGGGTCGCCAGTTCCTCGTCTTCATCAACATCTTGATTCGGTTCGGTTCTATTCTTTAAATCAAATCGCATTAACATTTCTATACAATTTTCTGCTCAGCTTCGTGACAAAGAAGTGGAAAAAAACACTCGCTGGAATATAAAGTATTTTGTTGTTGTTGCTGGTCGGCCAGAAAGCGAGGCGGGGCAAAGCGCATAAAAAGGATATTTGACACTTTTAAATGTGCGCTTATTGTGACTGCCTTTCCCTATTTTTCCTTCTTTTTTAAGACATTTCTCCTTTTATTCCTTTTGTCTGGTGAACTATTTGCCGGCTGCCTCAGTGCCGTCTTCAATTTTTGTTATATTTCTTGCGCTTCGTGCTGCTTTTTTTATTGTTTGCTTTTGTGTCCTGGGTCTTGACTGCCATCACACAGCAGCCAGCAAAAGTCCTCGGGGTCCCCTCTTGCCGCGCTGGTAAAATCAAATCTATTGTCATTTTGCCAGCTTCATTCTAGTGTTCCCATGCACTGAAAGAAACAAGCCAATACTCATAGATACAGCTCTTTCTTCTCTATTTTCCTTACAAAGAATTTGATAACTTGTTTCTGAGTTGTTTCTTTTTTCTTTTATCCTGAACTTTATAATAACCATACAAAATCCAATTCCAGTTTTATTAATATAAATAATAAATAAAAATATAATTCTTTCACCATTTTTACGCTGTGTATTTCCTAGAACCTGTCTTAGGAGCGGCCTGCCCTACGCTTAGCACTTTGCCGGTGTCTCCTTCCACAGCATCCTTCGTATCCTTGGGCCGTTCGGCGTAGTTTAAAAGCCCCGAGCATTTGGTTTTATTGAGTTTTTATTGTTTTTTATACGCGCTGCTGTGCTATCGTCCTGTCTGCCTGTCTGCTGCGGACTCTAGATGCGGTACGTCACTACTGATAGTTTTATTATCGGGAATCAATGATCTATAAGCATTTTCAAGCCACGTTTCTCGTTTCCGTTTCTCTTCTTGTTGGCTGACTGCAAACTGTCAGCACGTAGAGCATACAGTAGCCACTCACTAAATTACTCTTCAAAAATGTTGTATTTATCTTTGTTTCAAGAGTGGCTCAGAAGCCTTTGGGAAACGGTAGAGAATATACCTATTGAAATTTTAAATGATATTTCAAGTAGTACAAATGATTGATGTAATTGCAGAGATACTTGAACCTTTTAGAATTAATTATAAATAATATAAAAAGAAGCAACTTCCAAAAATTGAACTGCAGACTGTAGGATTTTCTATCCTAGCCCAGGTGAGGCAGTAAGCACCATGTTCAAATCATCAAATGTATGTCAGTTACACTGGCCGACACCATTCGCCTTGCTGTCAACACAGCACTCCTCACCCAGGATCCCGAGGAAATCTTATTTCAAAAATTCATTTCATTTCCCACGAAGAAAGCGAACAAGTTGCTAAATAAAAGAAGAAATAGCCGGACGGAAAATAAAATACTATATACACCCAACGCATTCGCAGCATGAAGCCCTATAATAAAAATGGAGAAATGAAAAGTATTTTTCGCAATCGTTCATTGAAATTATGACAAACGCATTTCTAAGCTGTCGCATTGATTGAATTCCCGCCATCCATTGAGTCCCTCTTACCCTTATTCTATTCATTCTCCATCTGGCCCATTGTGTGCTGGGAATTTCGCACCTTTTCATCAGCTCACGACTTTCAGCCGGATTAAGAGCAGCTCAGAGCCGCTGGATTCGATTTTGAGTTCGGTTTGGTTTGTCTGTTTTCGAAGAAATCATTTCCACTTACAGTTGGAAATGGCATTTTCATTTGTGTCACCTTAGTGTCGACACCTTTTCCCTTTGTATTTCAATCATAATGAGCGGCGGCAACAAACGCTTAAAAATTAATTAACAAAATCCCTTTTGAAAAGAGTGTCAGGCTTTGTCAACAGATTCGAGTTAGTCTTGCCATTCTTTGAATAAAATATAAATAAATTTGGTACTTTATAGATAGTTATTTAAAAACAAAATATAAAGTGGTTAATAGGTAAAATTCTAGGTAATTATTTTGTGGACTTCTTACATACTAAACAAATCATTTTCTTTGACAAAAAAGCGTAATATAATATATAAAAAAAAACTATCTTTGGAAGTTTAAATATGATTTTGGGCTTGAGAATTCGCTCTTCATTTTGGTTTATATTTTTTCACTTGAGGCACAATTTATTTATGCCCATTTTCATATATATTAAAACAACACGTTTTCATATAAATTCCATTTTATGTTCTATATAACCTTCTTCTTATTGACCTCCCTTCATCCATAACTCCATATAATTGACGTTGACATTTGAGGGGTTTTTCGTTTCGATTGGACGAACCGAAATCAATTTTCATAAATATTGAGACAGGCGCATAATTGATGCCGGAAACCTCAAACAGTGGCAGAACTATTTTCGAGCTCTTTGCATAGTTTCGCCAGTTGATTGATGGATGAAACCAAAACTGAGACCAAACCGAGACGGAAGTCCGAGGAAGAAGTCGAATGCTAGACAGTGTTATTTATTGTCCGCTGGCAAAGTGTTTCCCCCATAAATTTTGGGCATCTCCTCCTTATCAGAAATGACTACTAATTGACCGATCTCCCCGCCTCCTCGGTTCCTGCTAATATTATTTGCCACTTTCCGGTTTCTTTTGTTTTATTAATGCGCCTGGCTGCCGCAGATTAAAATCTCCTTGCCACACTCAAATCCAACTGGATGCCAGGGGGGGTAATCAAGTCGATCAATCATTTGATTGACGCCACACTGTGTGAAGCGTGAAGGATATGGATGCGAATGGAAAGTGGGGAAAATCGGAAAAAGTGGGCAAGGCGGCAGAGCCAGAGCGCCAGCACCTGTCTGGCTGTGTGGGTGAGTGTGTTTGTTTGGAAAACACGCAAAAAGTTGTGTGGTCAGCAAGCTGACGCTCGTTGCCGTTGGGAAAGCGAAGGCCCAAAGAGGTGTGACAGAGAGGTAAAAATCAGCCACCTTAACTCCAGGCCACCGAATTCCCGTTGGCATCCGCTTAACCCTTGTTTGCAACTCCGCCTCCGAAAATAGTGCGGAAAATGGCATCTCGCTGCGTCGGCCAACTTCTGCTTTGGCCCTTTTTGCAGCTGACAGCCTGTGATGAGCTGCTGCTTTACGGCTAGCCAACTAATCATCAAACCAAATGCATTGACATGTAAACAACGTTTGATTAATTCTCCCTGCGAATGGGAATACTAGCTGTATTTTTTCGCTAAAACTCGGGTTGAGTAAATTATTGGCCAGAACAAAAGCACGCCATTTTGTTGTTAGCTATCCGAAAGCAATTTTTTGCGCAACAAATATACCGATTTATTAATGGGTATATTAGTTGAGGCAGGCTAAAAAAAACTATAAAATGATTTATTTTTTATATTGTCATAAAAACCATCTATTCCTTGCTCGTAATTATAAAATATTTATTATATTTATATATGTAGTTCCTCCTTTCTTTTCTTAATTTTACTTACTTTTATCTCCTTGCCTTATACAACACCATTTTATTCCTTTCATTTTCCACGATTTTCCCCGTCGCTGTCCAATTAAAAACTCAATTTTCCCCTCGAAAGGATGCAGTAGAAGTGAAAATCAGAGAGCCTCTTTGGGGTATCCTTCAGTCGGTAGCCGTAATGAAGGACTTCCGCCTTTGTCGTTTTTCAGTTTGGTGGCAGTAACGACAACAAACAACCCAGAGGAACAACAAACAATGGTTTTTTTGGGCTTACTTTTATTATTGAAAATCGGTGGCCAAAAAAAAAAAAAAAAGATGGAGGTAGAAAGACGAGAAAGAAAAACAAAAACAAACGGCGCAGCCAAAAAATTCGCTGCTAATTGCTTTTAAAATGCAAAAGCTCAAAGGCAGAGCCCTGGCAGAGGAGTCCGTACAAAGGACCAACATTGACTTTGGGACAGGCGGGCGAATAATAAAAACCGCAGCTGGAGGACGCAGACAGTGAGTGCAGAAAGTAAACGGTCCCCGTAATTGTTTATGATGGCGAAGGGCCGCTCGGATGGATGTGGACCAGCAGGATACACATAAATCAAGGATAATGGCCAGCGTCGTCGAGTCGTCGTCATCCGTGCGGTTTGGAATCCGTAATTCGATGCCTCTTGCATTCGGTTCGGTTCGGTTTGGTTTGGTTTGGTTCGATTCCCTCGTTCATTTCAGCTTTATTAAAAATTGAAAACGCATTCAATTTATTCATTCGTGAGCAAGGTCGTCCCTCCCACCGCCTCCTCGTCCCTAGCCCGCCAGCATCCCATTCAAATCGATTCAATGACTCCGCCCTGCAGGGTGCATATACCCATCCTGAAGGGAGGAAAAGAGAAGGAAATGGACTTCTCCTCTCCTCGGAACCCGGCCGGGATTAGGGCGTTGTCTGGCCTGACGTTTCGTGGCAGTTGTGTGAAACGCTGCCCGCTCCGGGTTCCTTTTTTTTCTGCCCGCCCCGCGTTGTCTTTAAATCAATGTTAAAGCAATTTGTCACGGCCGACGTTCCCGGTGACAATGAGACCAAGGAGCGTTGAGTGGTTCACAACGGAAAGGGGTTCTAGATCACTCGAAAAAATTAGACAATTTAAAACTCATTTACGGTTCTATATAAAATGGGAACTTGCTTTAGGTAAAAAAGGTTTCATGCACAAAAATAAATTAAATAATAGTATCGGATATGATAAAGATTCCCATAAATATCCAATAATTTTATTTAATTTATTTTTACCATTTACCCACATTTAAAACTATATTTTATGATATGAAAACTACTCCCATATATCAAAAATAATGTAGATTTATTGCACGTTTATTGAACTTTAAAAAACTATGTTTATGTTGGCCTTCACAGAAAATATGTAAATAGTATCCATGCATAGATATTTTAAAGTGTGGCCTAAAAGATACCTATGACGGACCCAGGCAATGCCTATTCTCATTATTTTCCATATATCCACATAATAAACCCGTATTATTTAAATCAATATAAAAATCTCACAACACAAGTTTAGTATCCCATTTTCTACAGTATTTAATTCTCGCAGTGTACCCGGATGGTTGAGGACTTCCCTCTGGGCTGCCATTACCTGTCAAGTGAGCTGAAAACAAATCGCAATGGGAATGTCAATAGGCCAGGACCAGAAGCAGGACCAGTAGAGGCGAACTTTCAGTCGAGCCGAGTCGAAATGCTCCCAATCGAGAATGCAAAGTGGCGGCAAAAAGGCCGACAGCGTCGTCGGGTCAAGTCAATTGAGTTAGTGGCTGACGGATAAAATCAATTCGTATAGCAGAAATTCGAAAGTGATTTCGGATCAGGCGGATCAAGCTTATGCATTTTGTGGTTTCGACTTGCTGAATGGATCAGGGAGCTTTGGTGCACCGTCATCTCACCGCCCCATCGTGGGTAATGTGCATAATTGAGTTGGCGTCGTCTAGGAGAAACATAACAACTCCATTAGAGGGAACGTGTGTCCTGTGTACTCGCAGATAATCCAATTAGAGCGGGCGGTGAACGAAAATTGCAATTAAATAAAACTGCAGTACAAAAACCAAAAACGAAACTAATCCGTTGCTAGCTAAATGCTGCCAAAGATTCAGATTGCGAGGAGAGAGCTGCCGATGGATGCCAGGCACTAAGCTGGTCTAAGTTGCAGTTGCACAAAAAACGAATGTTTTTCGACCGCAGATCAGGCAACACGAATTAGGAAAGCACAAAAGTAATGTTTTAATTTAAAGCCTTAAATATTGAAAAATAATATAAGAAAATATTTATCCCTTAAGTTTTAGAATGCAATATTTTATACAAGCTTAGATAAATTTATTAAAAGCTAAGTAGGAATAATTTAATACTCTCCTTGAAATTCTCTTCCAGATCTTTTTAATCACTTAAAACTATTTAGAATTTTCTCTCCACAAAGAGGATATAAACCTGCAATTAGTGTGTAAAACCCAGTCTTCTTTGAGAGTTATAATCAACCCAACGCATTTTCAGCATGCCAAGTGAGGACCAGGGTACAGATTCGTTGAAGTCGCGTCGATGGCGATAATTATGTGGGCGTGTCGGGTGCCAAATAAAGCTATGGACACCTCCCCTCGCCTGGCATCAAACGCAAAATGCCGCACGTGTCGCCTGCGAGCAAGGGGAGCCAAGGATGAGCAGAGTTGGCATCCGCATCCATATCCTCCTCCCTGCCACACTCCAGGCCCATTCCATTGGCGGCGTGTGGGTGCACAACAATTGCTGATAATCGCGCCTGATCGGCGGCGGCCTTTTTGCAACTGCCACCTCCACACCCTCACCCACTCGCCTCTTATCCCCGTGCCCGTGCCCGGCACCTGCCAGGCCCATCAGCCTGCACTTCACTTAATTAAATTGCAGCGCAGCAACGTTCGCCACGCGGATGTGCCGCATTCAGCACAGTGCTGCTTGAAAGTCGCCGCACCATAATCGAATTATGCGGCAAGTCGCGACTGCAGAGAATTACGATGGCAAAAGGCGAACGGAAAGTGCGGCGAGTGCAAAGAGTACGAAAAGTATTAAAAGCTCATCAGCAATTGACATGCGGAGGAGTTGACGAGGCCAGCGGAAAGGTTAGACAGCGACGACCCACAATTAAACGGAAGCAGCAACTTAAAAATGACTTCATTAACTAACCTTTTAAGCGCGATCCGCCAGAGGGAAAAAATAAAGGTTGAACTGAAAGGAAATGGGAGGGTATGTGGAGGGGGAGGATATGGGGACCCTCGTCATCATCATTTTTATCAGGAGGAAATGATGGCGCAAGTAATGAAGCTTTGCGAATATGGAAATTCAGCTCAACAAGTCTTTGCCATTGTTGGCGCAATTCTGGTTATTTAATGAACTTTCAAATGAGCTTATGGCCTTGATCCAGGTTGGGTAAAAAGAAAATCGTTTTAGTGATTGTAATCAAGGTGATATAAGATCTAGAGTATAATTTTAGCAGAAGCAATTAAGATTTTGATCAGAGCCTTCAGATTACACCATAATATAAAATATTATAACAAATATAAATAAATATATCTTTCAACCTCATTTAAGACACTGGATAGCTTCTATTTTACTCACAATTTAAATCATTTTCCGCTTCCCATTTCAAATTGATAGATTCCTCAGAATAAACTTCATTATTCCAATATTCAAATGCAGGCAAATCTCCTGCAATCCATCCACTCGCAATCTCCTTGCCCATTTTGCAGTTCTGCAACCAAATCGCCCTCATATCACTCACATCGGAACTCAGATAAAGCACCCAGCAAATGTTCGAATAACGTGTGCACATTGCCATGCCCATTATCGGCGACATCATCGTTCGCATCGTCCACGACCCGTCGTCGGAGTGCAACACTCTGGGCTCCTCTCCGGCAGAGCCCTGCTGACTGCCTGCTGCATCAGTGATGCAATCCACGTGCAAGTTTTTTCTGCTCGTTGTTTGTTTTTTTGTGTGCGAGAGCATCTCATATTGAATGCGACGGGAAAATTATGTCCACACATTAAATTGACGCTGGTCGTTTTGGGAAAAACGAGGCACCCAAGGAACATAGCTGCGAATCAGGAAAGTATGCTTTTATCGGGTTGCAACTTAAATATATCCTGGATATATATTTAAGATTAAGAGGGTATGATGAAGAAAGTTTCTTGAATACTTAACAAGTCATACATAAATCGAGAAACGATTATGAGCTAGATCCCAGGCAGATTGTCTTTTGTATGAACAGTCTGGAAATCTATAAATGAATTCAAGCAACATAATATAATATACTAACTATGAAACCACAAGTACCAACATACCCTTAGAATCCACATGGACAGGATATTTGCAGGCAGAATAGAGTGCTGAGGTACGAGTACTTGTGCTGGTACACAAACACTCAGTCACCCGACGTGGCAGAAAGCGGACGAGAGGCCACCGCATCTTGCAACTCGGGCGCTTGTCAACTTAATTTATGCTCGATTCCGAAAACAACTCTCCCCTCGCCCAGTGCTGCATTTGGCAAAGGCCATCGATCGACTCGAATCGGATCGCATCGGATCGGATCGGTCTGTCTCCAAGATAGGAGATCGCAGCGCAATCGTCATCTCATTGCCGTGGCAACTTGCGGCGACATTTTTCATGTCTTCATGTGATCGAAGGCATAAATTATCGCAGATCGCGCAGCGTTGTCTCTCTTCTTATGGTCTCCGTTCCTTGTACTCTGGTCTCCGATGCTCCGACTCTGCCCGCCGCCAGAGGCATTCAATCTTTGTGTCAACAGAAATTATTTTTAACAGCAACTACAACCGGCAGGCAGGCAGGCAGGCAGGCAGGCTGGCCCGGGCAAACTTGAGGCAACGGAGGAACGAGTCCCAAGATTAATTGGACCTGATTACAAATGTTTTGTATGGCAAACTAGCTGCAACTGCCACTGCAACTGCAAGTTGCCCCAAGGAGGGGGACATTGCAGCAGAGTTAAATAAACATTTGGATCCATTAGGGCTTAAATGTGATAATGGTTAATGGTTAACATGGCGCGATATTCCCTGTTTGTGGCTGCGAATTTGCAATGCTAAAGTTCGATTGCAGAGATCGCATAAATGCAAGGCCTTCAGAGACATTCCTTTATGCTTCAATGTTGAGTGATGACTGATGAGTGTGGTTACGTGATCGGAATGAAATATGCCAAGAAGACGAGAAATATTTCCCCAATATCTGTTGAAGACTTTAAATGAATTGTTTGGCATCTTTTGATTATCTAAATTTGAGTGTGTCGTATTATATTATGGCTTTAAATTAGGAAAGTTATATAAGATGAAGAAACAGAATTCTAAATTCTAAGGAATTTAATTAGCAAATAAGTCAAGGTTTTTATTAAAGAGTATCTGACCTTACGTTTTAATTTTGAAGTTAATGTCCCTTCATGTTACTTTTATAAGATCCTTATAAAGTTACATTGAAGATTATGACAAAACCTTAATGAATTTTAAGCTTATTTTTTTCCTTGTTTAACAATTCTAAAGGCCCTTCTTTAACTGGATTTCCCTGATCCTTAAACCCAACTTCATGCTTCGTTTTAATCAAAATTAGCGTGTAAGCCAGGGCTTTCCATCCCATTTTAATTCTTAATGTGGATATCTGCGGCTTTCGCATGGAGATCAGAATTTCAACGGCTGCCACAAAAGTTGGCTCCCGGCCTCAGGCAAATCCCTGACCCTGCCACTTCCCCTCCGTTTTGGAAGAGGGGCACGAGAAATACCTTAATAGTTTATTAATGATTTTGCTGCCGACGTCAAGAGCTTTTCTTGCCTTGCCCTAGGTGGAAGTTTATTATAAGCGGCTCGAGAAAAGTGGAGTTTGGGGGGGAATTCTTAACTATCTGAAAGTATCAAACCAGCCAACACTTTCTTTTCACGTTTTTTAAACCAATTATAAAAGTATTCAGTGCAAGAAGTTGCAAATGGGCGGGCGCAGGGAGGCGCTCCTCGATGGCAACACTTGCCGGGGCCAAAGTCTATGAAGCCATCATGTGGAAAAACACTTAATTACTTTAGAAGAGCTGGCTGCTTGGCACAAAAGTGTAAAGTGCTCGACCACGCCTCTTCCGATCCCAGCGTACATACATATACACATAGTTCATAAACAGTTAACTAACTAAGGCAAACTGGTAACTGGAAACTAGTAGATGGTAGCTGGTAGCTGGTAGCTCTGCCCAGGAACTGGTGGAAGCCGTCAAAGGTTGCCCCTGCCTCCCCATATCGGCTGAAGGGGGAGAGCCTGACGTGTAGTCGTATTTAAATTAGATTTGCCTGAAATCGTGCGTGATTGTCAGCGGCTTGTAGGGGGGCTTGGGGAGCTAAAGATGGAGTGGCAAAAAGTATGGGTAGTACCCGAGTACCTGAGCAAACACCATTACCCATTTTGCCAAGGAGGATTTCTGCGTGCGTGTGTGTGTGTGCCACTTGAGAAACTTGCAAATTGGATTTCGGTTTTTCCCCCCTAGACGGCGGCGGCGGCAACTTTGAGTGTTAAAGTTCCTATTTTCCCGGGCCCACGTGGGTGCCTCCTAAGTGGCAGAGGTCGTGAGCATAGCTTTTTTTACGTCCTCCCCAACTGGAGTCCAGTTTACTCTGCTACCCGACATTGAATCATTTCAAAATTCAGTCGTTTTCTGGGTCAATTAAAGTGAAGCATTTGCTCTTTATCAATTAAGTAAAGTCCAGTGACAGGCTATTGTCTGAAGAGGCCCTCGCGGGGCGAAACACAGCATAGTTATTTTTAATTCTGAACCTTGCCTTATTTTACATTGTGAGTGAAGCTTGGGGTATATAAGTTTTAAGATTTTAGTATAGTTTTTTATTCTTCAACCTTTTTATTTTTATTTTGATTAATGTGCATTATTTTATACTATTTTGCATACTACATTTATTTGTATTCCCTAAAATTAGCTAGACATTTTTATTCAACTTTAATAGAGGGTATTTTAAAGTCGAACTCGATAAAAATAAAACTCCAGATTCAGTTTGTTTTATTCAAAGTTCTGTGTTGGAAAGGAAATGAATCATTTATGGGTCTTTAATGCCTGAAAGCTGTTGAAATGAATTGAAAATTTGTCTTAATCAGCGCTTGGAGTGGTGGGAAAACTTCACTATCCCCTTAAAAGATCCAATTTCACAAACCATTTCTATATCTGCATCTGTAGACTCCTCCAACTACGATAGATCCCAAAAGCGGAAGTATAAATAATGAAATGAAATGGCTGACAATTAAAGCCATTTTAACGCGCATTTGTAGCCAGAACACCGCAGGACATTTATCGCAGCCAAGGACAAGGTTCAGACCGAGTCCTTGCATAACACAGATAATAAATGAGCCTTTGCAGGGCCGGAACAGGGGCGGCGGCTAAACTGTTTTGACTTTGTTAATAAATTGAAAAATTATGATAATGCCAACGGGGACAACGACAACTGTGTGGGCGCATTAAATTAAACAAAAGCAGCTCCCGGAGGACTCGGACTTCGAGGCTGGAGCTCCCAGACTCGTGCAATGCGCAACGCAACATTAAGCAGGCGACGCGTCGCTCCAGGACATTAAGGCCACCGAGGCAATGATGCAGCGCATTCCGGCGACCGTTGAGGACTCCAAGACGCCGCAAATGCGCAATTACACTGTCCCGTGTCCCGTGTCCTGAGTCCCATGTCCTGCGCCTTCCCCCTCGGATCGTGTTCGTATCCGCATCCCTGTGCTATGTAGTGCGTGTGCATATCCTGCAGCCGTCGCCGGTGGCACTGCAATAAAGTGTCACTATAAATAAATAATAACGCCCTCAAAGAGAAGCCAATGGCAAGAGCAGCGTGGACTGTAGGATAAGAGAGGAGGAGGTAAGGATCCAGGAGCCAAAAATTGCAACTAAAATATACCTTTTAAACATAAACTCTTTACACTAACGATGCATTTAACATAAATCAATAATAATAATTAAATTATAAGTTTAAGGCCTTCTAAGAGTTTAAAAACTATTAAGAGCTTTGAGAGTTAAAAATAATCATATAGTTACAACCCGTATACACTATCTTCCATCCTATACATCCCAAAAATCGGACATACCCCAAGACTATAACGAGTGCACGGTACCAGAATACCCAGTATCCCGGCACAAGCCCGTGTGTGGATGCAAAGGCGACGCCCGCTGTGCGAAAATATTGAAAAATTGTAATTGTATCTATAAGATACAATTACAGAACGGAGCCTGACACGTGACCGTCGCAACGCATCGCGTCGCTTCCCCTCTCAGGATCGAGTGCGAAAAGTCACCAGCGGCGACGGCCTTCGACGACGACGACGACGACACTTAATGGGCCAGAGTTCCGAAAAGCAAACAAAAGTAACGCTTGATTGCGGGCGGATCGGAGCGGCAAAAGGGCAAAGAGCACCGGGAGCTGGGGGCATCATTCATTGGCGAAAAGGGCAGTGCGTAAGCCCTTGGCGAATGCAAACAAACACACTCCGAAAGGCGAAAGGGAAAGCGGATGGAGCGGACAGGAAGACCGGAAGCGACTAACGTGCCACTGCAGATGAGAGATGCCGGGATGTGATGAGTACAGTCGAGATGTGCTGGCCAGGACTGAAGTGAATTGGACTGGTGTTGGTGGAGAACACGCTCGAGGGCAGGACAACGGCTGCTGCTAAATGCGAAATGTTCCGGGCCAGCGAAAGTGTGAACCTGAAAGCAGATGTCAGTGGGAAATGCCATGGAAAATTGGAAAAAAGAGCTCCAGAGCAGAGATGTTCAGCGTGCGAATGGCTTTGAGTGTTTAAAAGGACTATTTAATTTACACCAAGGACTTTGGAGAAAAAGGAGTTTCACGTTAATCGATGCATAAACTTAAGATAAATAAAATAAAATGAAAGAAACATTTTAATTGACTCAAAAATAAAGTCTCTTTTAGTCTAGGATATTTACAAACATTAAACATAAATTAAATAAATATAATTATAATTTTTAGAAAAGGTTAAATTTATTTTTAAATACAAATAATTAATAATTCATAGGAATTATATAAAAACTCTTTAGAAACTCACTGGTTAAAGAATAATCCTCTTCAGATTTAAAAAAAGAAATTCATTTTCTACCCTTAACTACCAAAATCTCAAGCTTTAAGTTACAGACTCCCCGCGACACTTGGCCACTATTAGTTACCCCATTAGCAAATCTCATTATACAAAACGTTTGATTTATGATTGCAATCTATGAATGTGAGAAACGCACACAAAGCATTTCCTGGCGACCACAAATGCGGCTGAAGGACTCTCGAGGAGGGGCGCGTGTCCTTCGGCACCGGCACAAAGCCAGGCGCAGAGGCAAAAGCGCAGGATCAACTTAAGTGCAGGCCACAAGGACGCACGAGACAGGAGACAGGAGACGCGTGTCCGTGGCCCAAAGTCGCATAAAGTAATATAATCTCTTATTACAAGTACGGCAAAAGCGACCCGGCTGCCACATGCCGTATGCCACATGCCACCCCCTTGCCACCCAATCTGTGTATCTCGCTCACTGCAGGCAGTCCCAAGCCCAAGCCCAATCCCTATCCCAATCTCTCGGCCCGAATTTATTGCCCCTGCAGTGCAATGCGACTGCGAGTGCAACAAGCTCTGGCTCGGAAAAATATTTATAACTAGGCATAATGAACTCATATTTTATACCGGCGTTTATTAACCCATTGATAGCCGGGCGTCCCAACGAATTTATGCGTCTGGGCTCCCGAGCAAACCATTTAGGAGGGTTGATGGATCTAAGGGGGTTGCATGTATCTGACGGGTTATCGTTATACCCCGAGCAGGCGGGGCCAGTGACAAATAAATGTCATATTAATGTCAGAAACCCACAAGCAGAATTGATTCGTTGCGGTGCCTGGACCCCAATTTCAGACCCCGATTCCCGACCGTCCTTCTATTCAAATCTTTGCACTGCCCAACTCAAGGCACAGGCCACGTCGCAGGGGATATTTTTCGTTTAGAGATGGAAACGTGAAATAAAAGGTAAGGAAATTTTGTAAACTAATATTTTTAAATAGGTTCAAGGTCTGAAATTAAATGATACATAATCAAATATTTATTTTAATTTAATCAAAGCTAAAATTTTGTATTTCAAAATAATAATAATTATATATTAGTATCTATAAGTGTGTAAAATAAAATTGTACACAAAGTTTTATAGGCTCATTGACTATTAGTAACCATATATAAAACCCTTTAACCTATTTCCAATTATAAATATATTAAATATTAAATTAAACATTTCTCCAAAGGATTCCAGCCTTAATCGTGTCACGCAAACATCCCCAAAAAACCCCCAAGTATGTGTTCATCCCGCTTCAACAACTTCATGCGTGGCTCGAACGGCAGGCGTTTTATTTCAAGAATGTCTGCGATAAGCCAGCATTATGGCTTTGGGATAGCCTGAATGGACAGGGGCTCCGGTTGTTCCGACTGTGAGTGGCTTAGTGCAGTTGTAGTTATCGCAACACAAATTGTTCTCAGATATTAAGAGGGAAATTATGGGATAATGGGAGTAAACGGTCTCGAATGGGAATTGGAAACGTCTTCATTCTGCCGGCGATGATTCGGATTACCCATTGTTCATTTTTGAATTATCCTCACCGGCTTCGACGCAACTTGTGTGGCTTCGGCTACCTCAGTTCGAGTTGCCGAATTTCTCAATAAGCAAAACAATGGGTTACCCGAGGCCCATTGAACGCCTGCCAATTTCACGTTAATAATACCCGTAAAACGAGCCAATCCCCTAATGAAGCTGTCCGGACCGAAACTCACCTGCCCGGTGCCCGGTTACTGTGATTCTGGAAAAAAAAAGGAGAGAGTAACTAAACCGTGACCAGGATGACCGGGTCGGACCCTATTGTGTTTTTTGGGTGAACGCGTGTGGTCGAACTGTCGGTCTGCTCCAGACAAAAGGAAAGCAAACAGCGTAACAGACAATAAATAAACAATAGATTTGTATGGGTAAACTGCTACCTTGTGTTCGTCCTCCTCCTTCTCCTTCTCCTCTGACTTTTCCCTTTCCAGGACATGCGTTTTAAATTTGTCGCCTGCATAAATTTTCCGCCCGCCTTCGATTATTCCTTCGCATTCATTGTTGTCCTTTCTTGAGTGCGTGTTTGGCCTAACAAATTTCCAGCTAATGCCTATTTCCTTTCCTAGGCTCGCTCCTATCCTATCCAATATCCAATATTGTGTAAACAAATGATGGCTGTAGGTGTCGCCTTACAATTTCCTCTGTCATACCATCCTTTTTCTCTCAAGTGAGTGTGTATATGTGTGTCGCATAGATCATGTCTCGGCAGCAACGGCAGCCTGTTGGATTTGGTTCCGCCCATTTCTTTTGTACCCTGTAACTTAAAATTTCAGGATATATATTGGTATATTGGTGAATATTCAAGTTAGGTGCAAGATTTTTAATTAATTAGTTTTATTATTAATTGAATTTGTATTACATTATTTTTATAGATTTTTATTTTCAAGAAACAAAATTATTATTGTACTTCGAGAGGGATTTCCCAGCGCTCTCGCACCAATATATTTTATTTATAATATGAAAGGTATAGCTGGATTGAGATACAAATAAAATTTTCAGGGAATGGCGGTAATAGGTACCTCCTATTCGGTTCACTCGCTATCCCCAAGGCTGCACTCCCATCTATATCCCAGTGCGTCTCACTGGGTTGACAGTTGCCAGCAGCTGTTCAGACCATTATCATTCAGTGTTTATCTGTCTCCGAATGCGGGCGAACCTATTGACACAATTGTTTTTGCCCAGGAGAGACCAGGGGTTGGACCTTCTTCCTGGAGTCCGTTTGACAGTCGCACAATTTGCGCCGCCATTCATTGCCCAGCCATTGTCTCTCCCTGGGCTATTTTTAATTATTTGTATTATGTTTCAGTTGTTTACGCTGATGCATTTCGAGAGTGTAGCCATAATAACCTCAACCTCTCGATGTCCCCATCAATTTCTCCTCGTTAGCGGCGACCGATAATGTGCCTTTCGGATCGTTCAGGAAAGATAGATATACGAACGGAACGGCAGCTTTTCCAATATTTGTCGATGGTCTGAGTTCGGTTTCACTTACATGGTGGTCTGCCTATAAAGTACTTATACTTATAGGGGATCTCTAATGCGGTTTTTGTGTTAGGTCAGTTGGGTCAAACACTTTCCCAAATGACTTTCGCCTCGACTTTTGCCGCCCGAAACCTTGGATTTCAATTATCTAAACTCCCCCGTACCATCCATCCATCATGATGCCCCGGCTCTCGGGGGTTCCTGAGCCACGTTAATACCTTCAAAATTGCCAACCGACGCGACGGGGGAAAGAATTACGCTTTATTACCAGATAATTTCATTATTTAGCCAAAACATAATCAAATGTGCCCATATCCATCACCGCATCTACCCCTACACACACACACCACACACACACAATTAATTTCATAAGCTTATAAAAACGTGCTAAGGCAAGGGCGAAAAAAAAATCACACAAAAAAATATATATACCTAGCGGATCAGATAAACCAGGAGGTGCCGCAGGGAGGGATTCTGGGGGGGGTGGGGATTTTGGGAAGACCGAAAAACCGAAGAGAAATTATACATAATCCCGCCGTGCAATCAGCGTGTAAATTATATGGGACGAAGGCTGTGAGCCAAAGTACCGCAAAACTTGCTAGCGGTCCTGAAAATAAAGTAATGCGAAATAATCCTCGCCGTGTTATCGCACACACACCCGTACACACAAACACACACAAAGGGAAGTCCTGCCTCCTGCCCAGCACGACACTCGCCGTGTGCCACACAAAAGCCTAATATCATCGGCGAAGGCTGTGGCGGAAAACTGGAAAATGCAAAGTGGAAAACGTTAAGCGGAAAGCGCAGCCAGGACACGGAGACAGGATATTTACACAGCGTACAATATTTGCTCAATGTATGTATGTGGATGTTTGTGTCTCTATGCCTCCTTGGCCACGTATGTTTAATTCGAGACTGGCAATAGATTTGCACAGTGCCTAACGTAATTGTAAGGTTATAAAATATCAAGGCTTTAGCTTAATGTAAAAATATAAATAATAAACTAGTTAAAAACCAACAAATTTGTATAATTAATAGCTTATTTTTGTTATTTATTTATTTTTTGAAAATGGGAAAAAATCAAAAGCATTACATAAAATCATATTGCCCAAAAAATAATTTAATTTAAAGGTTTAAAATAGTATTAATATTAAATTTAACATGTTATTTTTTAGTATTTAATACTTTAATCTTCGCTTTATATTTGCGAAACGCTGTGTATGCCCGTACATATTGAATACATTGTATCCTCTTACCCAAAAAGGGGATGATATATGGAATATCCGATGCTCTGGCTTCGGTGAAAGGCGATCCGATGTGGGCGGAGTCCGATAACAGGCAAAGATATTTATTGAGTACCAAGTTTAATTGGTGGTTAGAAATGGTTTATCTTCAGTGAAATGGCGCAACCAAAATGGATCGAATTAAAACAATTTAAGTGGAAGAGAGATCTTGTGTGAGATAAATAAATCTATTTTCAATGAGGCTTCAATTGGGAATTACGTAAGCTTAATTTAATGAATTTCTTAATGGCATTGGCTTTCAAAGGAAAAATATTGATTAATTAATGAGAATTAACAAACATGGTATTACATTTAGTAATTATTTAAGTAATTACTTAAAAACTACTGCATTAAAAAACCCTTTCAATTCGTTCGAATTATATATTACATTCTCGTTTCACAGCTATTTTTATTAAACTCTCACATAAAGGATATAAATAAAGAGTTCATTGCATTGATTTTTCCAAAGGATCCTCCTCATTATCCGGTTAAGTATAGCAGCTCCTTCAATAGGCGTCTGTTTTTCCACTGAGCCCTGAATTGTAATATTTTCTCTTTCATACATACTCCCTTTTTACTTTTATTTGCCTGCTGCTAAATCAGTTTATAATGGTTTTAATGAAAATTTTTATCTTTTGTTGCCACACACACACACACACACACACACAAATTGAAGCCTGTGCCAGGCGATGAAAAGCCGCATTGTCATCAATTTTGCCTTTGAAAAGGGAAAAACACCGGGGAGTGGATGGAAAATGCTGGCTGACAAGGCAATCTCCTTTGGCAGGGCCGTGGCTGTGGCTCCCGCTTTTATGGCTCTATAGTTTATGTTATGAAGCAATTTTTAATTTATGCACAATTTTGTTTAGTCGCCCCGTAAATGATTTGGATAAGGTCCCTGGAAGGGCCAACAAGTAGGTCATTGTCACTAAATAGTGCGGCAGCACAGGCAATTGCCCAGGGGTAGAACCTCGGGCAGAACACACAAAAAATATATATGTATATAAACCCTAGACAGCCCTTTAAATCCGATTATGTGCGCATGCAACAATTTGGTGACCCTTCTGTGGACCCAAATTGGATTAACGCTTCAGTGGGAATTTATTTCGGGGGAAAAAATGAGCCATGCACCGAATCCTTTCCAATCAATTGTTCACAACGGCCCCTGGCAAAGTCTCGGGTTACGGCCCTGCGCTGTCTGAAATTCGAGCCTGAGTAATTCTTCAACACATCTCCAGATACAAGATTCGAGATACAAGATACTCGAGCTCGTAGCTACAGAGCCCCGAAATGTCCGTGTTCATTCGAGCTCGCAAAATCTGCTCATAATTCGTGGAAGTAACATGTTAATTGAGTTATCAATACGCACACACACCTCTCAATGGTTTCGTTAGTTCCCTTTAAAATTGATCTCCCATTCGAGTGTTGTTTTCCGCACTCGTTGCGATTGAATTACACGGCCTGACAGCCGCATTTTCTATCGCCACTGATTGATTTATCGGATCGTACTTCCTTTCTTACGCGGACAAAAGGTTAAGCGGGAATATCTCCCGGCTGTGACCCATAACATATTTTTATTGGGATATATTCCTGGCATGCCAAGGCCAGTCAACCGCAGAGCATGAATATATTATGCCGCACAAAAAGCATTCTGTGCGGTGAAGTCAAGCATGGAGGCGTGCAACTCCCAACTCCCAACTTCCTACCAGGCTCCCTACCAATCTATCTGTTTATCCATCTATGCAAAAGAAATAACTCGTGTACCGCAGCATTTTATTGATAAACTTCTGGCCAAGGTCCCCTCAGCCCAGCCCTCTCCACTTCCCCCCTTGGCCCAGAGGCACACTTCAATGAGCACAAACCAGCTCCACTCGGAACATGTCTGCCAGACGAAGGACTCCACACTTTTTCCTTCCTCATTGCAGGCCAGAAAAGCCAGACCAAGAAAAGCCAGTTGCCAGAGCAGTTGTCGCAAAAAGTGGAAATAAAATAAAATATAAATCCGTGTCTGCTGAATGCAAATTTAAATCAGTGAAACCAGCAATCTAGTTTCAGCCAAAAATGTTCCACAAATATTGGTAATATTTACTAAAAAATATTACTTTATAATCAAAGAAAGGTGATAGATGATTAGATTGTTTTAGAACACTTTATAAATTGACTTATTTGTAGAAGCCAGTAAAGAAGAATTCTCAAAAATTGAATAGAAAATCTTTCATCAACAATTCAAACGACAATTCTTCTACCACTGAGTAATTGCTTTTCAAGATTGATTTAAATTTCCCGTTTCGAATTTCAAATAATATTAGTTTAGTTGAAAGGGTGCCAAAATGGAATTGCCCGTAAATTTGCAAATGGAAATAGTTAGATCGCTTAGTTATTTTTTATATTTCAGAGATGCACCGTAAATTTCTCCTCAATAAGTGCCAGGCTGGAACTTTATGGCACTTGGAGCAGCTGGAGAGGAGCCAACGGAAGACACCTTTTTGGGAAATTGAAACGGACGTGAGCCAAAAAGTGCAACATCGAAATAAACACGGCTGGCGAGTGTGCGGCGGGGCAGAGGCAGAAATGATTAACTGCCGGAGTGCAGGCCTGGTGAGAACGAGTAATGCGAATAATGTTGTCGCAGTTGGGTGGCAGCAGAAGAAAAATGAATTTAAATCAATAAAAAATAAAATACACACACACACACACAAGGCGGTAAATGTATCTCAAGGAGGTCCCCTGGCTGCCACCTCTCCACCTGGCCGAGAAAAACTAATGAGCAATGCCTACACGTTTGTGGCCCAAAGCCAGAGGCGAGTGGCAAGTGGCAGGTGGCAGTACCAGAACCAGTACGTGAGCCAGTTCGTTCTACTCGACTCCTCGGAGTGTTTAATTTATGCGCCGCATATGTCGCCACCCGGCAGAGACTTTCCAGGTATGCGCACATATAAACTCGCAGAAGAACGCCTCGCTCCTCCATTGCCGGGCACGTAGTCCGGACCGAAACTAGACCATACCGGAATCAACGGGCCTTGGCCAAAATTTAATTAAATTGCCGTTGTGAGCGGCACCATTTCAAGTATTATTGTTTGTTATTTGCGCTTCTCCTGGCCAACCCCCTGGCCATAAACAAGTTGCCAGAATGAATGGCAAACTTGCTCCGTTTGTTCAGATTACGAGGAGTGTGAAAAAGTTTGGTGAAAAGAGTTATAAAGCTTATATTACATTAAGCTGGAAAGTTGAAAATCATATCCATATCGTGGGCGAAACTATTAAAATTAATTAGTTGTTCTGCAGTGTGTTATTTTTACAATTAAATTTCTTTTTTCAACAAGCTATACTTATCGTTATAGCTGTTTTACAAAATTTAATTTCTTGTATCACTTGTAAAGTTGAATTTATAATGTCTTAAAAGTAATCGTGAAAGAAGTCCCATAAAGAGATTGGCACGAGTAATTCCTTTAAAACCTTCTCTGCCTTCGAAGGCTTCAGGTGAGTCCATGGACAACTTAGTCAAGTTTACCCTACGGATTTCCACAAATTAAAAAGCCAAACAGTCGTAGCCGTTGGCATACTCCCCATATCCTGTCCAGGGACTGAATAGGATGCAATGGGGAATTTAATCCGTTTGATACTCCACAAGCAGACTGTACGACAAAACATTTATGCAGGACGACGGCGGCAATCGAAGATGGAACCCAGACCGAGGCAGGAGCACCATTAATCTCCGACCACATTCAATAATCTGGCCTGAACGGGCCAGGATGGATGGGAGAAATGGAGAGCTGTGGAGCACAGAGATAGTGGGCACGCCAGTCATGCATGGCACTTAACCCCTTGGTGGCCCCCATCACAGCAGAAGATGGGGCGCTTTAAATTATGCCAATGATTTGTTGCATAAAACCAAGTGGCAAGTGGCAATATGGCAGCCAGTGGATGGCCCAAAAACGAATCTCCCAGCCGACAAATTGTGCAACTGCAGTCAGCCAAATCCGAAAGCCAAAGCCGAAGCTGTTGCCATTGCCGTAGCCAAAAGCAGCGCCAGAGCCAAAGCCAGAGTCAGAGCCAGAGTCATAGCCAAGTCAAGTAGAGCTAAGCTCCGCCCCACACCCCTTTTCTGGCTGTGCTGATTTTGGCAGCAAGTGGCATGGCCACATTTGTCGGTTGAATGGAGCTGCACCGCCCACCGTCCTTGTTTCGAGTCTGCATAATTTTTATACCAAGCCTTGGCAGCGCTTCCACTGCTTTCCCTTCGAGTATGAGCAGCTGCCTGCCGGAGTCTGTGTAGTCCAAAACTGAAGCTCGGCTTCAGTTCCGGGTATTTCTGCATCCTTCTTGCCTCAAAACATCCTCCCAGCATCGGTAATGGCCAAGCGGCAGCCGCATTGCATTGACAATGGCAAATGATTAAGTTGCTTATTCGACAAATTGATGTAGCGTTCGCTGCATCCCAAAGAGGGAAATATCTGTGTGTGTGGCCGGTTCTGGGAGTCTGTATATTCCCAATATAATGGCTTTAATGGCTATTGTTTCAAGCTGATGCCAAAGGGGAGCAGTCTGGGCGAAACAAGTGCCAAGAACGGGGAGTTAGGAAAGCGAGAAGTGTCAAAAAATCAGTTTGCAAGATAAACCAAGCTTACTGGCTACAGGAATAAGTGGAAATTATGTATGAGATACAATATCTATGAGAAACAAGCTAGGGATGACAGGATAGTATATGGATATAAATCGATATTTTTTTAATTCTGTTTGATATGTTATGAACTGTACTTGTAGAAAAGAAAAATTTGTTTAAATATTAACAATACAAAAATTAGGTTGTATGCCAAAACCCCCGTACATTTTCTTAGTGCTCAAAGACTTTATTAGCCACTTGATGAACTCGCATAAAATCGTACAACCCAGCTGAAAGTGACAACAATTCCAACGAAATTACTTCAGTTCGACAGCTCTTGATTAGCCAAGTTTATAAATCACATGAGCGAAATGGAACTCTTAAAACACAGATGCCTCGTTGGGGCAATCAATTGCTGCTGCCCCAAACCAATCTCAAGTTCGGCGGGTGTTTTATGGGCCCTGACTGCAGAATTTAGCGTCAACACAAATAACCAGAAGTAACCCGACTCACTTGACTCTGGCAGCCAACCCGATCATAGTCGTCCGGCCGCCATACTGGCAACAATTAATCACACCCCGGGTCCGGCATATGTGGGAAATTTTCGGCTAACTCGCAGTCCAAACCGAGAGAGGAAATTGAGGTGGAAGCTGGAAAACAGTTTGCGATGAATAATGACAATTGGCAGAAAGTCAAAGGCAAAGTCAAAGGCGCCAAGTGACGAAAGGCGGCGGTGGAAAATGATAAATGAATGCAGGTGGCGACGTTTTTTTTTCGGGAAGGGGAGTGAAAACAGAGAAGGCAGGAAGGCTAATCGATTGACAACGTCGGCGAAAAAGTGGGGAAAAGTTTTTAATGAATTTTCAAAAAGGCGTTATAATCAAAAGGAAGAGCGCTGCTACATCCTAGCCGAACTCCGTCAGCCACTCGATTTCAAAGACAGTCTGCGACTGGAGGCACGCCCGAGTAATTCAATAAAACTTTGCGACAAATGAAGCGGTAAGGGGGAAACGGGATGCGGTTCCTGTAGACCAGCTCAGCTACGTCTGAAGTTGGGTAACCGTAACTCCAATCAAGCGATGGCTGGCAAATGAAAATCATTTCCTTCCATGTCATTATTATGTATTTTAAGCCAACTCGCGATGGATTTCACTTTCCTGCACACGGAGAGAAATGTATACAAGTTTTAAAGTGATATTGGGGAATTATATTCCAAATAACTTGTAAAACGATGTGAGAAATGTGGTAGGGAAATAGATTACTTCATCCAAAAGCTTAAATTTTATTTATAATATACTTATATTTAATAATTCTAATTGATATCGAATGATTCACAGAAAAATCCTTTCAAATTTAGAAAAAATGTAATGGCTAATTTTTGAAAAATTGTTCTTTGTGTGTCCACTGGCTTTGACTCATCGACACAACTCCAACTCCACAACAGATACACCCACAGATACAGATACATCTACGGATGCAAAGATATTCAAAGCTGAGATATAACGCACCGCCCTTCGTTACACCACCGAGCAAACGAAATTTTCCTTTGGCGTTTGTCTGGCGTTGTATTCTTTCCGTTTCCGCTTCCTTGGCCGTTTGCAGTTTTGTTGCTGACGCTGCTCCTCGGTCCCGGGTCCCCTTTGGTCTCGCCTTATCCTGGAACTTCTTTCCCATTTCCCCATTTCGCATTTGCCAGCGACGGCGGCAATTTGGAGAATTTTTCACATAAAAAATAATAAGAAAAGTTGTATGCTAATGTTGTTCTCTGTTCTGAACGTCAGACGCGCTTTTCGTCCTTTCTGGTCCTCCTTCACGCCGCTGAGCGTATTGAAAAAGAAGAAAAGAAATTGAAAAACAATTTTTGCATTTGGCATTTTCACAGCGGGCGGGAAAAGTGGATGGGGTTTCAAGTGGAGAAAGTGGCTTAAGCAGCTCCCAGCTTAAAACTTAAGAACTGAACTATGGGCATTCTTTAACCATAGAAAAGATGGGGCATTCTAAATTTTTCTATGTTTATTAATATGTATTAAAGTTACTGACCAAAATACTGATCACCTTGTTACCCCCTTTAAAATCCCTACCCCTTTTATTTTGTTTTTCACCGTAAAAGAAAATAACCCCAAGCTTAAATCGCTTTCATCCAAAGCAACTCCCTTCCACCAGTAATTTACGAATTAAATCTTTAAAAGCAATACCAAGCGGCGAACTTCATCAACTTTTTAATTAGTTTTGCAATCGAAAGCAAAAAAAAAAATAAAACTTTTCCAAGCTAACCGAGCTGATGCAACAATCATAGGATTCGTACCAGAAGCTGGGCAAACTTTGCCTTATAATTTCAAAGGTAAATATTTATTTTTGAGCTAATGCCTCGTGGCCATAATCAACAGCTTGAAAATGCCCACCGAACCGCACTGAACCAAACTGGACCGCGTCGCGCTTTCGACAAAGTAATCAATTTTTGAGGACAGGCCAAACCCCGACCGACTTTCAAAAAGTTTTGATGCAGTTAGGCAAAGCCATCAACAGGACGAGCTCTCGTCCTGCCTCTGAATCAGTGCAGCCAGTGAAATTGGGTAAATTATTAAAGAATATATAATCACAAAAGTTAAAAAATTATTTATATTAATAGATATAAAATATATTTCCTTTAATTCGAAACTCCAAGAATTTAATTAACTTAAAGGAATTCCAAAAGAAGTGTCTTGTTATTAATTAAATACTTATACTTTAGGTACAAATTTTGGTATAATATTATTTTCCTTTAAAACGAAATAAACTAAATTATAAAAATTTTAAAATATTAAACTGTCTGCTTTGTTTTGTCGATTAAATACTCTTTTCCTTTACTTGTAATACGAATTAGCCGCATTTGAACTTGGCTATTCGTTGGCATCAAATATCGGCAACACTGACAGCTCCTCGTCAACCCAACCCCCTCCAGCTGCTTCACCGCAAAGTTCAGACATCACCTGGCGCAGGGGGCGGAGAAAGGAGTGGCACTCGCAGGAGCAGGATCTGGGACTCGGGGGCGGCACAGGAGATGGCTCCCCAAATGGCTCCCAACTGACTCCACTCTCGCTGACTGACGACCAACTGTCGTCCCACTCTCACTCACTCTTGATTTCCCGCTTTTCCCACTTTTCTCAGTCGGCGTCTGTTGCTGGTGTTTTATGGCATTGGTGTTTTAGGGGGAAGGGACACCCAGGCGCTGCCGCTGCTCTGCCAAAAGTTTTAGCGCTAAAAAATTGAAATGCTGCCTCACGTGCCACCAAATTTTTTATATTTGTTGATTTTTGGCTTAGAGTGTTGACCGAAAACAAAGTTCCAGTTGGCTTTTGTTTTTCAATTTTCAGTTTTTTTTTTTCAGGTTTTTTTCCGCACTCACTTTTCCGTTGGCTTCCTTTTTTTTCGCCCATTTCGGGGATTCGGTTTCACTGCGACCTCTTTGGCGATTTGGTTGTGTTCAGTTATTTGTGCCCCACCATTTTGTTCGTTTTTTTTAATAACTAAATATCCTTTGTACGCCCTAGCCCTGGGACTCTAGTTTAATTTGATTGAAACGCAACTATTCGAGCTCACTGTTTTTTGAGCCCTTTGATTGGGCTTTTCCTTTGACTCCATAAATCTTTTGCTGACCGCATTGCGACTTTTATGGATATTAAGTGACCGGGAGGAAATTCGCCAAAAAGTCAAAAGGATGCTCTTTTCATCGATGTCACGAGTTCACCGCTCTCTCATCGATATCACTTCAAAGTTTTGAACTTTCAGGAGTTTTTCTGTACGCCAGATTGGCCACAAAGTGAAACATAGAAAAGGGTATGGCTCTTACAGTTTTGGTGAACTTTATTACAGTTTTAAATAACTCTTTGATTGGATTTCCATAGGTTCATTATGTTCGTTTTTTTATGGTATATTAAAGATTGTTAATCATTATGAAATCTCTTAAACTTTGCTCTCTGCATTTCCTGTAAGACTTTAATTTATTAACCATTCAAATGTAAATACCAATTCCATTAGGACGTTTCTTAAATAATTTAAAGCATGCAATATGTAAACCTGACCATATTTCTTACTCCTCTGCTCTTAAAATGAGCTCTGAATTTATGCATAAACCTGGAGATTTGTGACTCTGTATAAGCCACTCTCCTGCTAAACCTCGTGTCCTTGGTGGCCTCGTACTTATTAGCTTTCGATTTGCGTAGTGGCTTTAGCTAAATGCTATGGCTGCGGGCACGTGCCGAAAGAGCAGACCGCTTTGAGCGCTTTTTAAAGGATCTCGCCGGGTAGATAGGGACATTAGGGGGCAGGACGAAAACTAGTCTTTGCTCGTTGATGGTGTGACGGGCATATTAAAAAGGGACGCTGCCAACATCGTGTCCCCAGCATGACGTGCCAAAAACTAAGTAGTGTCAGCATGGCAATCAAAAGGCATGCCGTGACCTGAGCCTTCCCCCGCCCCTCCTCAACGTGTGCAGGTGTGCGGACAAGGACTTTGCCTATGTAAAGTAGTTGCTGCCTAAAGAAGAAAATGATCAGGTTGATATGCTGAAACAAATAGTTTAAATGGTTACGTAAACAAAAAAAAAACTTTTTCAAATTACCTTTTTGTTGAGAAATTTTACTTACTTTAGTTAGGACTTTTTAAAGAGTTTGCCTTAAATCAGCTCTTGCCAGGAAGATGAATAGTTTCCACTGTGGAGGTACCACTGTAGCCAGAGGTAGAGGGACAGCCCGCTCTCAAATAGGCAGTTGGCATTACATGCCTTTTGTGTTGCAAAGAGATTGGTTCGGTTGCGTTGGGCTGGGCTAGGTTCACTTGGGGTTGGGGTGTGGGCTGGGGTTTTTGGTTTGGTTTCGTGAAATAGGGACGTGCGGGGGTAGTAACCAAACAACACATTGCTCTTAGAGTGCGTTGTTTTAGGCTAAGTGACGGGCGTGGTCGAGGCTCAATGAGAATGCTTTCCTTAGGCCATGGAGAGTGTTTCGCTCGTTCCATTTCCCCTTGCCCCACTTGAGTAGAAAAAGTCAGCATATAGTTTTGTTTTTTAAATATTATGCACGGACGTTTATTGAAATCGTTTTTCTTTTGTGTCTTTGCCATAGAAATCATAAGAGTAACTTAAGAACTAATGCAAACTGCTTAAGTATATTACACAAAAACTTACAACTCGAGACTGCAAGGGGCAATAACTTAGGGTTAGGGGTTCTGGTTTGGGGATCGCTTGTGCTCTAACATTAGATAAATATTTCGAGTTCGTACTAGCACTACGGTCTTAGACATTTACATACACGCGAATACATTTACATAGATATATGTTCCGGTATTGGTATTGGTATCCCATTATAATGACAAACTTGCAACGCTCTCATTGAAACTACGATTTTGTTGTGGACCTATCCTAGTACGGGCTTACTTCGGAATTCCGGGTTTTCTGTATGTGCTTTAGCAATGATTACCATATCAATATTTTCTAGTCTCTTGCAACGCAGTTGAAATTTTTTTTACTGGGCTTCTGCTCTGCTTAGCGAGAGAAAGTGTATCTTAACAGGGAAATTCAATTGGTGTATAGTTCTGTTGCGTAATCCTAGTTCTTGCATTGAAATGTCACATGTCCTTACTAACTAACCTACAGCTAAGAGTTATTTAGAGGAGAGTTCGGATGGAGAGTCTTTCGAACAACTGTGTCACCTTTGTCCTCTCCATCCAACTCCTGGCTCACTTGCTTACGGTTGGGTATCTCTCCAGTAAGATGGCTGCTAGTCCCTATATATATCTAAGCGCTACCTTTTAAATATGTCTTTGGGAACAGAGTGGACGAGGTGGTCTGCTGGAAAATCTTGCGACGCCGCCTCTTGTTGTATTTACAGGTCTTGGCATGCTTCAGCACCGCTGGTTAAACATATCTGGTGATCTGAGTGTGGAACTCCGATAGGCAGATCTGCAGCTGGCTGAACGAGGGTCGTTCGGCCGGCATCGAGGCCCAGCAATAAGCCATAATAGTGAATCTAAAAATGGGAAAAACAAATAAAGGAAATTACAAAAAAAGTCTTGCAAAAAGCAATTTAAATTATAGTACTAATATTACAGAAAACATGGATTAAAGTTTATACCACTAAGTCTACTAATTCTGCTTTTGATTTTTTAGTTCAATTAAAGTTTTATAATAATCATTTCTTGTACTTACAGCTCATCGGGGCAGTTGAAGGGCTGGGCCAGCCGATAGCCATCCTTTAGATAGTGCTCCATTTCGTAGGGATCGATCTCAGCGTAGGGCAGCTTGCCCAAAGTGCACATCTCCCACATAAGGACCCCAAAGGACCAGACGTCGCTGCCCTCGTTGTAATGCGACTTTTGCAAGGCCTCCAGCGAGAGCCACTTGATGGGTCGGTACTCCCCATCGCCCAGCGAGTTGTAGTCGCCCGGGAAGAGGTCCCGACTCAAGGCGCTATCTGTGAGCTTTACGCGCAGCTGATCATCGATTCTGTAGAAACAAATATTTAGAGATATAGATTAAATGAGGGTTCATAACACATCTTATGTTAAATAAACTAATGGTGGTCCAATGTCCATTACTAATTAAAAAACTTCCAAATAAATACTTACACACAGTTCCTGGCCGCAATGTCCTTGTGGATAACCCCGTGGTTGTGCAAATGCTCCATGGCCATGGCCAGCTGTGAGGCCATCAGTACTGTCTGAATGGTGGTCACGCTCCTGGCATATGACGGATCCTGCAGGAAGCTCTTCAGATTCCTCACACTTCCGGTGGCGGCATAGAGCACGAAGGGCGTGGCATAGTCCTCAATAGAGATGCCGAGAACAGAGAGAACGTTCGGGTGTGAGGCCTCGTACAGCATCATGGACTCCTGGAGCAGGAGATTTACTTGCAACTGGCTGGCGTGCTGGGCCACGGTCTTGACCAGTACCTCCTGGCAGTCATTGTAAGTGCCGCGATAGATGCGCCCAAAGTTTCCCTCCTGGACGAGGCAGGAGAGCCGGACCCGGCACTTCTGGACTGTAAGCTCCTGGAGACGGCGGTTGAACTCCTCAGGCTCATGCTCATATTCGCGAAAGGGCCGCGTCAGAGTCGCGTATGTGGGTGTAATGGTCGAGGGGCAGACGTAGATCGAGTTGTGGGCAGTCGAGGATATTGTGGGAAGTCGCTGGAAGCTAGAGGTCTTGATCAGGTGCACTCCATTCGAGGGATGTCGCTTGGAGGGACCCTTGGCACAGTAGGCTATCAGTATGAGGGTGGAGACCAGCACCAGAGCCAGTATACCGCCAACGATAAGGGTGATCACACCACTAGCCGGCGGCACAAGATTCTCCCTCAGCATGGGATCAAAGTCCCGTTTGGAGCCTCCGGAATTGCCACGACCCACATTCACCGGCGCCTCCGTGATCACCGGGCGCTTCTTGTCCTTCTCCCGTTCCGGTGACAGGTGTCCATTGGCCACCACATGCTCTTCATTGCGATCCACATAGTGGATGTCGCTGTTGTGTCCTCCCAACGCCGGCTGTAGCACATCCAGATCATCGTCATCGTACTCCTCGTGGGCACTGTCCTGCTCCTCCCGCAAGCATATCTTCTTGCGCTTGAATATCAGGTTCGTGTTGTTATTGGTTGCCCGGTCCAGGATCACCTCAACGTTAATGGTTACGGTAACCTCGGCATTTCTGGTTCCTGAGCATTTCAGAGCAATGCCCCAGGTCTGCGGCTCCATTGGCACATCCCCAATACGGGAGATATTCAACTGGGGCCGTGGCAGCACCTCCGTGTCCGAGGTGGCTATGTTGATGCTGTAGGGCAATGGATGCTCCACCAGCGACTGCCAGGTGAAGGTTACATCGCTGATGTTAGCCGGCACGGGCACGGCAAAGTTCAGGGCGTAGTCATTGATGGCTCCCTCACGCACGTAATATAACTCAGCAGAGACGCCTGGAAAGGATTTAGAAAAAGGAAAATATTTATTAAATAAGATTATAGAAAAAACTGCTAAAAAGTATTATTACAATATTATTTTATAAAATATTTTATAGTATTATTTTTGTTATTTAAGCTTTTAGCTTCTGGCAGGTGTCTAGGCAGTTGAGACTTTCTTTTTCTTTAGTGTTAGTATTCATATTTAAATAAATATCATAAATATTTATTTTCAGTGCTTTGCTTGTTGCACATCAGCGCCTGAACCCGTGCTAATCCCATCCAGTCACTGGCAAAATTAATGATTTATTTGTGGGCCAAGTGAATCGGAGAAAAACTTTTAGCTCAGTCACTCGACCCGGCTGCGTAATCAATCAACAGGGATAACAGTTTTCTTCTGCTTGGCGAGGGCGTGGAAAATTGATTTTCGCCAAAGTGGATCGGGCACAGGACTCGGGCAATATCTGTCCGTCGAGACACTTTAGTGACATATTGAAAGAGTTAAATGGCATGCTGCGCGCTCCGAAAGTGATTGTCAATTTTCAGAGCGCCCCCATCGTCCTTTTTATCGGAGACAATCAACAAATAAGTTGGCTAACAAATAAAAGGAGTGATGGACGAGGACCTTCAAGATCTCAGGTTCTAAGGTTCCACCTTAAAGTAGAGAATACTTCTACCTAATTTTTCTTTGAGTAAATAGTAAGGGCACCCACGTCACACCTCCTGGCACCTGTCCGGGATACCTTTCCCTGTCTTATCTGCAAATTGATCTGATAGTTTTGACAGGTCGTGTTTGTGTGTGCAACCTGCAACTGTTACCTGTCCGGCAAATGCATTTTTAATTAAATTAGCCATACGATTACGGAGGAGGGTTGCCCCTTCACATAATGCCTTTGCATCTGCAAGGCGCCTCCGTGGGATACACAATAAATCAATCACATTATTAAAACCGAACAGAACGCAGAACAGGAAACAGGGAATAGGGAAGAGAGAGAGAGAGAGAGACCCCTGGCCAAGACACGCGACTCCCTAGGAATGGTGGATAGGTGGAGGCGTGGCCGAGTGGGCAGGTTAAATGTTCATGCTTAATTAATGCTGATGTAGTTGCTGGGCGCGTTGCATGTTGCTGCTGCAGCGTGTGTTTATTTTAGATTTTTATCGCTCCCGTCGTCTCCCGTCCGCCGCAGTTACATTTCATACTTGTACATTTTATTTTAATTTATGCCACTTATTCCTCGCTCTATTCATGCCACCGGGAGCCGGAGGAGAGCATAAAGCGGTCCGCATTATAAACACATATATATCGTACCAATTAGTGGGGCAAACCCCCAGACAGCCCCTCCGCCGCGTCGCCCCTTCGCACGCTTCGTTTGCACTCGGAAAATGTAATTAGTAAGAGCAGAGACGGCTTGCAGGAATTCGAGGTCTAGGGGTAGATATGAAAAACTGTCGCATAATGAACCCGGCTAAGCCAGATAGAGAGCTTGCGATACCTGGGCCGCTGCATTGCGGGGGTCAAAGGGTTTAATGGGCCTCAGACATGTGAGTTGCAGCTCATTAAACAGAAAAAGAACTGCAAACTGGAGATGTTAACTGAAATAAATGTGGCGATAAGTGGTTGGAATTATGAGAGCGCTGAAGTTTACTGGCTTCCTCCTAATTATATTTAAAAAAAATGTAATGGTAAGACTGTCAGAATTAAATTAAATAAATCATAAAAGAATGTGACTTATAGTTACTACTCTATGCTACAGTATTTTTACCCACAATACCTATTAGACTTCAACATTTCCGCGGTTAAATATAATTTTCCATGATATATAAAAGAAAAACATTGTTGCTAAACATAATTTCCCAACTAAACTGCAGTCTCCTACACCCACAGCTCTTTCCGCTTTTAATTTCACTCAGTCACCCATTCTAACATTCAACTTTGAAAACAATTACAATTAAAATTCCGCAGATGTAAAACTTTTGCTCCCTCCCCCAGCCCTTAACACAATTATAGACAAGTAATAGCAATTTACTTTGAGCTACCCATCCGTTCCCCAACCCCAGAAGCTACCCTCGCAACGCGTTTTGCATTTCAACTTGGTCTGATGCTAATTAGAGCTGATTGCCCAACAAATGAAGTCGATACCGGGGATGCTACGGATGCCGGAATGCCAGGTGCCTTGAAGGAAAATCGATTTCGCCAACATCAATTCACGGCGAAGGAAATACCGGGGTACTTCCCGATGAAACTTCCACTTGAAGTGCCAGTGACACATAAATTCAGCGCGCTTCGTGAAAAGTAAAAGTTTTTCAAGCTTTGCGAAAATAGTTCCGCCGTTGCGGGAAAATAGCAAGTGGAAAGAAAAGCAATCGCTTTTACTCGCTGGGTGTTGATAAGAGAAATGAAAATACGGAAAAATTGTTGAATAGAAAGAAGAACAGGAATTTTCAGAGGATGCTGAAAAAGAGTTTGAATTCCTCTTAGCTTTTTGCATATTTTTGTAAGCTTTATGAATTTTTGGGAAACTACTAAAGTTAAATTCAGGCTTTATATTCCAATATTTCTTTAAGAAAATTTTCCAATGTACCCGTTTTATTTCTGTGCAAATTCAACTCTTTAAGCCCCCATTTTGTTGGCCAAACGAAAGCGATTTGAATTCATGGCACGACATCTATTTAATTTCAATTACAACCCTAAAAATGCCATAGCAAACGCATCAACCGAAAAGGAAAATTCTGCCACACACACACACTGGGAGCTCTCGGGTAGGAAAAGAAAAAAAAAAAAAGAAGTGAAATGCCAGTTTTTTGCGTTACCAACTGAATATTTTCCCCTGCGCCTCCCTTTTCCTTTCAGCAACCCGTCCAGATCCTAATTTATGCAAACCCAAGGCAGACATGAGCGAGATTTCCAGCCAAAGCCCCGAACCCAGACACAGAGACGGAGACCAGATCACACACATAGTGGGTAGTTTGGATATCATTTTATGCTTTCTTAACATATTTTTTGCCCTTGTTGGTGGCTCGCCCACATTGCGTCACTCGCTGGCTGCGGCGTATTGGGTCCGGGGGATTTCGCAGGCCATAAATCCGGAATTGTCTTTTGACACATGAATATGTTGTGCATTAAAGCAGACCCAGACGGAGGACGATGGCCCAAAAGACACCCCCGCGCCGAAAGTCAGACGACATTTTTATTACGATCTGGGGAGCGAGTTATCCGCTGGATGGCCCGCGGCTGATGATGACATTCGGTTGGGCACTGGCCTAGAAGCTGATGCTGATTTAGGGTCATTACCGCGGGGTCTTGGGTTTGGGGAAGGGCTTGTGTCGACATCTAATGGGCTTTGCCATTGCCATTTCCATTTCCCATCTGCATACGAAACCAGAGAGGCCAGAGTTGGTCTAAGCCAGAGGCAGGCCATCATAACCCAGGCGGATTCAATTTGCTGGCCTCCTTTGAAATCGGGAACATTGCCGAGGCTGGGAACCCCCAACTGCCCATTGTCGTCCCTAACATGCAACTTGCAATTCGCAAAATTATATGTTGGTCGACGAGGCTGATTAAATCTGCAGCCAATCGAGAGCTGACTCGAGAAGCTGAGACTCAATCTTCCCATAAAAGGTTAAGAGAAGTCTCAAAGAAGGTTACACTGATCAAAAAAATGAAAAATTACCGAAGCCAAATAATTAAAACATTAATCCCTATGAGCTTCTAATTTAGAACCTTCCTAAAGATTTCTAAACTTTTCCTAAAATTTGACTTTAAACTTACTAAAATTATATAGTTTAGTTCCCGATAGTTTCTCCAGGTGTAAAAACGACTCAGCAAAAGGTAATTTTTATGCCCAAATGATCATGATTCGTGCTCGACTACGTTGGCCAGACATTTGGCCAAGTCTTGTCTGGCCAAACAACTTTACTTTGCGCGGCTCCGATCCACGGAGCGTCAGAGTGTAAGACAAACAAGCCGAAGGACATGTGAAGTGACTACGTCTGACAGCCAGCCCAGGCAGCCTCCCTCCGATTCCCCGCAGCTCGCAGGGGAACCAACTGTGTGGCAACTTCATCCAGCATCCAGTAGCTGCCAAGTCTTTCTATTTGTATTTCATCGCCCCGGTCGAGCAGCTGCAATTTATTTGCCTTGGTCTTTTGGTCTTTAGTCTTTGGGCTTCGGTCGGATTCTGCTCCGGACTCTTTGGTCGTAGCTCTTCTTTTAGTTATGGCCTGCCCGCAGCACTGACGCAATCATCAAGGCCCCAGCCGAGCCCCGGTCGTGTGTTTTCCTATACATTATCACCTCGGCACAGCCTCTTCATCGATGTGGCGAATGCCCTCTTCTGGTCAAGACCATAAATTCCGCGCAGAAAGACGGCCAGTGATGCATAAATTATGTTGCCAACTGTTGTTGCTGGACTTCTATGACAAAGTCCATAAAAAAAACGCATTACATTTATGGAGTTCTTTGTGAGATGGGAATGTAATGTGGTCAGTCTTCCCTCAAACCTTTGTTAACTGATTCTGGTTCTTCAATTAAGAATGTAAATGCTGTGTTGCAGAACAGATCGTAACTATAGTTACAAAGGAATACATAAACAGTCTAAAACGATTTCCTATTTTCTCATTAAGGATCCGAGAGCTAAAAAATGTAATTTGCTAAGCTAAAAGTTATTTCAAGGTATGCATCATTGGCTTTACCTAGAAAAAAGCTCATTAACTGTTTTTAACCAGGTATTTTTACTAGAAAATAAAAAGGATTCCAAGCTATTAACTTGACCATTAAGAGCTCTTACCAAACTGCAAACCTAAAACATTAATTGTTTGTTTTTACAAACAGAAATAATTACCTCTCCTGACTAAAACCCATTTAGGCCAAACCGCTCAATTATTCAACCACTAATCTGTAATTAATCTAATACCTAAGCTACTTCCCCGATACCTAGGAGCAACCCGTAAGAACCGCAAATGTAAAGTCGATATCTGGCATAAAAACAAGGAAATCCCACCCATCGAAGGCGTGAACGGGGAGTGAAGTGCACTGAGCGGAGGAGGTCTTATTGACTCATAAAAAATCAAAGGGAGCATTAACAGGAGAGCTCTTAAATTTAATGTGATTATCTGGAGAAGTTAATGTGATTATTATCCGAGCGATAGCAACCGACACCTGGCAAAGACAACGGGGAAACCAGGTAGATGTGGTAACAACACCCACCTACACATCCATCAGTCCTGCCTGCGGCAGTGTCCTTCCCCTGACAGTGATTTCAGCCACAGTGTTGCCCATTAACTTGCCACTGGTGCCAAGTTTTCTTTCAATTTCACCAGGTTAGCACTGGGGAAAATATTTTTTAAATCAAACTAATGCACCTTTTTATATTAAGGATTTGGGGTTTATATATATTTTTTCTAATTAAAAATCGAAACTAGTGTAAAGTTTGGAGTCTCCTTTGCTTAAAAGCATCAAGTATTTGCGGAATTTTAAAGCCATAGAAAGTCTTGAGTTAATTTTTTCAGTGTTTAGACTAGCTTTTGAGTCGAGCAGCATTGCGTGACGTAATGAAATTTTTATCACCTCTGGCTGAGGGATCTCCTCCGTCTCATTCTGTATCTGTATATCGGTGTCTAGGCGCTGTCATAAAATTTATGGTAAGTCATAAAGCGAGGGCGGTCCACCCGCAACCGAATGGGATGGTTAGAACTGCCCATGGGTTGGGTTCGGGTGAATGGATGCCTGGGGTTTCTCGAGTTCCTTGCGTTTCTGGGGCAGGTGCCGCCACCACCTGGTCGATCTGGGGGGTTGGAGCAGTTGGAGCAGTTGGAAGCCCTGGCCTGCGGTTTACGGTTCGGCCTGCTCTGGTCAGCTTCTAATGTGCGTTGTGGATTTGGATATGCATGCCAGCCAGCCAGCCTCCGTGGCCATGGGTGGTCCCAGTCAAAAGACAAACCCGCAAAGTCGCATGTGTGTGTGTTAAGTAAACAGAAACTTCCTGTGCTGAAATTTCTGCCGGAGCTTGGGAATTTATGAACAATTTTTGACAAGGCAGTCGAGGAGCAGTTTGGCCAACAGCGGAGCCTCCTCGGGGCATCGTTGCCAGCGAACCGAGCCCGAGCCCGAGCCCAGCCCAAACAAACACACACAAAGGGACGAAAGTGGAGGGAAACGCACATATTTTTCAATAGCACCCTGGGGATGCGGTAATTTATGACTCTGACCGAGTGAGAGGAGCTGCTGCTGGCCCGAAGCTTGCCGCCGCCGCCCGTAGTATTGACTTTTTTACTCGAGCAGCTGCCGGCAGTCAAAACACGAAAAGTAGAAAAAACACACACAGAAAGAACGAGCAGAAGGCACAAGGAAGAGCAGATTAGCATTGTTGCACTGGCGTGGCCACTGAAGTGGACATTGTCACCCAACCTTCCTGCCCAGCGAGGCACCCACTTCCACCCGCCGAAAGTTTTCAGCTTTTGTTTGTGTCAAGTGCGGGTGAGAACGAGTGTTTTTGGGTCAAGCAAATATACATATATGTGTATATATATTTGGGTCCTGTTTCCATTCGCCGTTGAAAAGTGGTTAAGGCTTTATCATCTTGTAAACGTGACGATGCAGAAGGCAGGAAAATAAAACGAAAACCCACCCAACAAAAAAAGGGTAGACTTTGCCACACACGAGGAACAAAGCTTTCGTTCGCTCTTTGCCACTACTTTTCAGCATTTTCCTCTGCGGTTTGCTTTACTCTCATCAGCTCTGGCGGATGAGTGGAATTCAGGAAAAAAAAATCTGTTAAGATCTCTATAATTAACACAGCTTAGCGGTGAGATAATTGGATGTGAGGGTGTTTAAGTAATTTACAGCAAGTTAAAAGCATATTTATTCAAAAGGTTAAATACTACAGAGGAAGTTGTAATGAAATTTACACCAGCTATGGCTACATAATATAGTATTTTCTACTAAATTAACTCCACTTACATCTTAATTATAAAAGAAGTTTATCAGATTTCTTAGTATTCATAAAAATGTATTCCTCAATGGTTTGTTTTCAACAATTAACTATGAAAATCATCTTTCGTTACGTTAAATTATCAAAAAACAAATAAATAAAAACCGTGTCACATTCATTCACAAAATCGTATGCTACTTTTCCGCTCACTTAATAGATTTTCATTTGAATTCATTCACTCATTTATTCATTGGTCGCCACCCTTGGTTTTTCCCATCATTTAAATATGTTAATGATAATGTTGCTAATGCCCATTATGTGTGCCTTTCTTCCCTCTCACAGCCCCAAGTCAGCAGCTGGAACTACCAGGCATTTCACGCCCCACACCCAAACGAGTCCAACAATAACAAACCGAAGTTGGGAGCATAAATATTATAAAAGAAGAGGGAACAGACATGATAATAACCGCGACAAATTCACGGAAGAACGCAAAGCGAATTGCATTCGCCGTGGAACGAATCAGCCGAGTGCCCGGCAAACCTCCCCTCGCTTCCACAATTCTCCCTCTGGGTAAATGAAATTTATAAATATTCTATATCATCGCTTAATTAAACTTAAAATAAACCGCAAAATAATCAGGATTCACTGGCGGCTGGCTCTTCACGTGCCATGTGGAGTTTCCATCGGGCGTGACAGGAAAATTGCCAAGGCAGATGGAAAAGGCATACAAAAAATGAGCAACTCTTCACCGTCGGCGTGTCGTCAGATTGCAGACATAAATTATATAGGGGAGAGACTGATGGTCAGATGGTTATTTTGATTAGCGCGAAATTGTTGGAAAACATTTGGCCCCGGCTTGTATGAGCTCCCCATCCATCCACCGTTGACAAGGCAGATCGAAAAAATCAAAGAAAATTGGGTCAATCGAACGCAACTGGCATCTCGCAATGTTTGCTGCTAAGAGTGTTTCTCTGAGTTCTGGAACTTGGTTTTGGGAACGCATCTGCCGAAAAGTTTGCCTGGGATTTCTGGAAAATAATTTCAAAAGTTGAAGCTCACTTCAAAAGTTTTGGTTAAGGCATTCAACTTTGCACATAAAATTGTTTTATTCAGGTTTTAAGTTTTGATTGTGTGGAGTATTAAGCATAAATAAAAACAGAGACATTCTAATGTGGCAATTTAGTTTGAGAAGCTCTAAAATATTTTAAAATCTGTACATATAGTATACTCTGTTCTTTTAAGTGTTACTTATGATTTACATTATTTACCATATATTTTTTTTTAATAACCCCCAACTTGGCAATGCATTAAGTAGCCATAATCGCCTTATTTTTTGGGTGCACTCAGAGGGGACTCATCCCCTTCTTCCCCACTGTTGCTTTCATCTTTTGCTTGCTCCCCCATAGAAACTCATTATGGAACCCCACATGCGCCTCGCTTTTGCGGCACTTAAGTGCTCCAAAAATGCCTAATTGCCAGAGCCATGTTATCAGGACTCGGTTATATGTACGTTATATGTGTGTGTGCCAGATATAGTTTATTTTCGAAGAGAGAAAGTCCCCCAGGCTGGCTATCTTTTCCCTGTGCGTGGGAAGCTGCTGCTGCTAGTGCAACTTGTGCGGGCGTGTGAAATTTCCCAATGAACTGCACTTGTGGCTATATCTACTTATGGATTTTTTTCTTGGCTGGCAGCATATACATAATTGTGCGTAAAGTAATTAGCATTTTGGTTAATCGATTGCCTGACAGACTCATATTACGCGGTGTGAAATTGTGCCACGAAATCAAGAGGAAAATCGAATGGCACGAACTCCCTATTCTTGTTTTCTCATCGGTGGTCCTATCAGATTCGATTCCCACAATCAATTCCAATATCAAATGTATGCCCAACACGCGCCGTCGTTTTTTCACTCTTCCTGCTTGGTGTCCTGAATGTAAAAGGAGTAGCTCTGAGGAACAATGAAAAAATTAAATACAAAATAATAAAAAATAATGTACGGGCTCATTACGAGAGTCATGTTGAGAGGTGGTGCTGGTGGTGGTGGTGGGTAATGAAGGAAGCACCCGCCCGGAATTCGCCGGCAATAAAAATATGAGCCGCTAACGGGTCTAGGGTACAGTGGAACCAAAGCTAGATGGCATAAATAAATATTCAAATATTGAAACTACAGCTAAGGACCCTAAAATTATTTCCAAAAATATATATCTAAACATTTCTGTGGCACCCCTAAAATCATTATTTCTAAACAGAATATACTTTGCATTGAAATCATTAGAGGCCTGTTCTATTTTCAGTAAATGCCAATAGACCTTGGTTAATCAAAGACCACTGTGCGAGTGCCACCATTGGGAATGTCAGCCTGCAGCTCGCCTGCAGGCAATGGCTCCTGGCTCCTGCCTCTTGGAACACCCCTCACCTCAGCCCGGCAAGCGGTGGCAAATAAAGCACTCAACGCGGGTAGCTGGCAGGGATGAAAGGAGGTCTCTGTCTCACCAGGGGTGGCATGCCTGTCTGCTGAGGGACTGAACTGGGTTTTGGGCCGGCTCTCGGTGGATGGGAGGGGCAACAGGAGTGGAATCCACGGCGTGCTCAAGTGCCGGAGCCCGCCTGCTTTCCATTCAGTGCCGGCGTTTTCTCTGCGATCCTGCCTCGGATTTCGCTTCCGGGCACAGTCCTCCTCCCGTTTGTTTGCATACGCAGCGCGCTGGCAGGACGAGGGTCAGGGACATCAACCTGGGGGATGCATGATGAGGGGGAGCTGCTGTTTGCACAACGCATTTCTGGTCCATTAAGTAGCGACGTTGTTGCAGAAGGAGAGAGGTAGAAGGCAGTAGTAGTAACCCTCCGCCCGGGCCGTTTGTCATTGTTGTGTGCGACTTTTCTCACTTTGGGAAAACGGAGGAGGACGAGGGATAGATGCATAAGTATCCATGAGATACAATTGCTTTTGGCTAGCACGCGTCTCGCTGGCTTGCCTTTGTTTATTCAGACATTTTATTTGCAGCTTAGCCGATGCATTTGCAGGACAACCCTCCGCTAATCACCCATTATGATTGTGGGAAAACGAGATTTTCCCTCAGCTTTGGCTTAATTACCAGCGGCGTTTATTTATTTTATTATTTTTTGCTAGCCCCAGGATCATTTTGTTATTTTTTCTTAAGCCGCTAAGATGATTTGGGCATTTTCCCAAGGCTTGAGGAGATTTATCCTTAAAAGAGAATTTCATTTTCACACGACACTTAAATTGCTTTTGGGAGAAATTTTTGAGAAATTACTTGGGATTTTTAAACTAAGTCTTACATGTTTAATTGAAATTTAAAATACTTTTTCTACACTAAACTTTATAAGCTATGAAATATATTCTACTAACATTTATCAAGGATTATCCCCGGCATAACTTAATTTTATTTTCATGCGAGAATAAGTACATGACGGCCATTTTCCCAAGGATAACTATAAATACAAGAGTCTTTATTTCTGATTTAATCCTCACACGCAATCGTAATTCCTTTCATGGACCTACTTCCCCTGTCCACATGTGGTAACAAAACGAAACCAACCATTATATCCGCCTTTTAATGGACGCAACAATTTGTCTAAGCAGATAATTGCCCAGAAAAAAATAAAACCGAAATTATGAAGTTCAACGTAAATGGGGAAAAGCTCAAGTCAATTGGAAGTTATGCAACTCATTCAGGGGCGGGAATGGAAATGGATATGAGAGACCTCACCCATTTCGTGTCTGGCCACCACCAATCATGCAAAAATCCAAAAAAGCAACCGAAAAAGAACCTCTCCAAGAAGACAAAAAACATAAACAATTGAAACTGATTAAATTAATTTGATAACAAGTCCGGACTGACTGACAGACCGAGCATTGAAGCACTTTAGATACGAGTCCGGTTTCCTCCGAGGGGGTGAAAATAACTCCTCCCAAGAATTGATATGCGGAGCACTTTGGGGAATTCTCTGCGAAGTGTGCGTGTGTGCGTTTATTGCTAAATTGGAATGTGAAATATGATTTTAATTTAAATAAATTTAGTTTAATTGAAAGCCGAGCAAATGGGCTGGCCCAAAGCAATTACAGATAGTTTAAATCGCTTCCGTTTTTTTGTTGACCTTTTTGGGTTCAGATAATGGTTATAAATTTCAAAGATTGCCTTGGTCACTCGGATATGTTAAAGTTATGGTTTTATGTTTATTTTTAATAATTGGCTTTTAAGCTAAGCTAAAAGCCATTAATCAAACAAACTGATCAAAATCTACTAGATAAACACTAAACTAAAATAAACATGAAAAATGTATACTAATAAACAGGATTCTCGTCTTGGCCTGACCAACTTCTGTATAAGCTCCATGAAAAACTTTTTTAATAATAACCGACTGTAGAAGTTTTTGCCATGTTGGTAGAAATTGCCAAAATAAATCAAATATAGCATACACTTTTCTTTTTTTGGCAACTGGTGACTATGAAGTTTGCATTGCCAATAAATGGCAAAAAATGGAAGTGCAGCTGAAAGAGTGTTTTCCTTTTATTACCACTTTATCCGATTAAATTGAAACTATTTTTGGACATAACATACGAGTGTATTCAAATGGACAAGCAGGAGAATACAGTACATATAGTAGCTTTTATAGGGGAAGTGATGTTATGTATGTATTATGAACACCTTATTTTCTTGTATTACAAATCTCATTACAACTTTCGAATTGCTGAACTTCTATTGCTTCTGAGGTTTCCTTGGCGTGCGTGTGCCAGTTAAGGTGTGAAAGCTTGTGTTGTTTATGTTTACGTGGTTATTATTGTCACACCCCGTGACGCATGAACAACAACATCCGTATCCGCAAATCATTTAGTTATTTAATTAAGCGCAAGTGCAGGCGTCAATAGCGGGGGCGTGGTCACCTAACCATAACCGATTTTTTGGTTTTGTTGTTTGAAAATATTTACGCAACACTCGGAGGAGGGTGGTGGCAGTGAAAGCCACTGAAGGGCCGATGACTTGCAATTGCAGTTTGCCAGAGGGGATGGAGATTGAAATGCAGGGCTGAAGATGTGGGTGCCGTTCCCATCGTTAAGCCAGTGAGGCGAACTGGATTATGAGTGGCAACTGAGATTTGGCCAGCCAGCGAAACGTTGCATGTGACACTCGCAATGCTGCCGTTGCCACTTTGGGCTACATCATCATCGGTGCAACAGCATGGGCTTTGCTGCCCTCCTATGTCTGCTGTTCATTTGCCAATTATGTAGCCAGACGCGACAACTTGGCAGCAGAATGAATTCGTACACTTAACGAGAATATAGTAACCCATTTTCCTAATAAACTTTAGAAATTAAATGTAAGACCAAATTTAAATTGAAGTCAAATTGTGCTACATAATAATAAATAATATTTTTTTTATATTTTTCTATTTAAAGATATATTTTTTTGATAATTTAAATATTGAATATAATATTGATTACAAATTGTTTACTATTTAAACATAATCAAAAGAAAAATTAAGGTTTAATCAGAGTCGATCATGGTCGCCACCTAACTAAGTTACATTAAAGTGACTCCTTCAAAACAGATCAAATCTTTTAAATTACTTACTTAAAGTTTATAAACAAATATGCTCTATTGGCCTTTAGTTTCAACAAAGTTTAAGGCTTCTAATAACAATAACTTATATCTTTCAAATTTCAATTTTATGTATTTGAATTGTAAATTGTATATAAAATACATTCTATATTTCCCTATTCCTAACTGAATACAAACTATTTGTTAAGTTTCTCTCTGTGCAGACAGGTGGCAGGGAACAAAGAGCCCAGATTCGGGGGCCGAGAGTAGATCCTTGTTTATGTTGTCGTGGCAAGTTGGCAACACATGCCGCACGCTCGAGCACATCTAATGGCTTCGATTCCAACTGCAACATTAATTATGCCGAGGGTGAAATATTTTTGGCCACGCACACAAGAGATTTAGCTTAAGTTCTGAGCCCCGTGGTGATGCTTCTACTGATGCTGCTGGGCCCCCCTAATTGAGTTCACATTACTTGCCGAAAATATGTTTTGTATTTCGGCCAAATGTTCGCATGCTTTTATTAGGCAAACGTGAGTTGGCAACAATTTCCATTGTGCGCCGGAAAATCATGTTCAGTTGTACAATGATGAATCTTTTGGCCGCGCCAGTTGAAAGTGTCAAACCATTTAGAGAGATGGGGTTGAGATTAGCAAGTGTTGATAGACAGACCCGAAACGTGACTGGCGAATGTCGATGGGTTAGACGTGGACCTGGACCTGGGGATCTGTTCAGACAGCTGCCAGGGATACACAAAGTTGGGAAAAGTTACGCCAGGATTATTGAGCAAGGTGTGAAGGAAACTTTTTGGGGGCTGTAAAATGGTGGCAGGAGTACTGTGAACGACTTTTTTGGGTGGCTTACAATATGGTTTTAATAGGTTGTGTAGGTTTAAGGATAGGTAAGTTAAATCTTAAAAGTCTAGAAAAAAAAATCATAAAAATATAGTTTTATCCCGGATTTTACCTAAGAAATAAACCAGGCTCGTTTTAACTTTACTGATGATCCCATAACTCGCTTCTTTGCTAAATTAAGACTCTTTTAATTATCTAATGGTGTCCCCAAATTATTTTCCTACACACCTGCAAAATTGTTTCAACTGTCTTTCAACCGGAGTGACCCCTTCGGTCACTCATTGCAACCGCAAAATCCATCAACTGTACCGACTTTACATATCCGCTCATTTCACTAACGAGCTGGGGCCACAGGACCAAAACCGAGACCTCCGCCCCCTCTTGATCCGCACCTGACATGGTTTACATAGAGCTCAGCAATTTGGGACGCACCAAGGAGAGGGGATTGGGGGGGGGGTCTGGTATAACCTAACGAACAGTGAATGCCATGCCGCAGCTGCAAGTGCATAAAACTCTTCTTCGGGCTGGATCTCCTGCTGCCGGGTTGGGTTGACAATTTAATTGATGTGCACTCACACAAAGGCTTTTGAAGCGACCGCTAAAAAAATATATGTATAAAAAAAAGTGACACCTACCCGACGTTGCGAACACATAGTGAAGGACCGAAAGTAGGTCAGGCATGCAACCCGCTGTCAGCGCTAAATAATTGGAGAGTGGGTATCGTCGGCAAACCCACCCACCCAATCCCAATTCCAGTCGGAAACCCCAAAAACCCGACACCCCCAACTCGAAACCCCAATCCCGAAGCCCCGAGAGCTCAGGCAACCGCAATTGGAGGAGCTGGCAGGCACCGCTTAATGGGTTTTAATTCTGATTTCGTTTGACACGCGGCTGCCACAACTAATAAATTTCCCGGGGCCATGTCAAGTGGAAAGCCTCAACTGGCCATCGCCCATCCTCCCACTGGCCATAGCACCTTTGATTGATTGTCTGCTGGCGCTCGACGGATGATAAGCGGGCCAAGAAGCCAGGTCCGCGTCCTGAAGCCAAATCAAACATGAATTACGACGAGTGGCAACGGATGATAAGCGGCCAGATAAGCGCCTGATTAGCCCCTGCTGCAGTTGCAGCACCTTCGTACAAATATTTACCCAGTTATTCACAAGTGACGCGATGCAATCTGCGGACCTGCTCCGCCTCCTGCTGCCCATCAATCACCCAGGCCTGTTTGCACACACTCGCACACACGCGAGTGTTGTAAATTTAACAACATAATTTTTGATAATTTTTCCATATCTCCCATATACAACCCGTTCACCCAGAGCAAACAAACACTTTGCATGTGTTTTACGACTCCACATGGATTTGTCCCCACTTGGCCGGTCGGTGGGTCGCCTCACCCCATTCCGGGCTATCCCTTCGGCTACTGATTTATTTTTTATATGCACTGGGTTGTAAATTCTTTGTTCGGGCCCTGTGACACATTGTAAAACAATTTTCCTCACTTTTATTAGCCTGGCAATCTTTTCTGCGGGATTTGTGGGTGTTTTCTTGGTAGAAAAAATATCTTGACTTGGGCTTGACTTGAGATACATAAGAATTTTTTGGTAAAGGAATAAATTGGTGAAAATAGGATAAAATCTTCATTGGTTTATGCTGGAAAAGCATGTATATCTAAGCCAATTTGGTTATTTGAGTGGAAATTCGGCTTTTATATGGAGATAAAGGCGCACACGAGTTCCGAAACGAACACAAACTTCACTTGATACAAGAGAATATATATTTTTAAAATTCAAAGAAAATATTTGTTGTGCTCTCTTGACTTTTATTTTTTGTCTTATTGACCTCGTTAGAAAATATTTGCGTCTTAAAAGATTATTTTGAGTAATCGTGGCCTATGGCTTGAGCAAAAATTTAAATAAAACCAATATTGTGTGAGCAAATAAAAATAGCAATATAATCTCTGACCGAGCTGCTTGTCAGAAAGCAGTATCAGCTTCTCAAATTGAACCTTGTTGTTCTGGGCCAGAAAGCAATTAGCAGCATGTATTATTTACAAAGCAGTAAATAAATCAGGAAAATCTGTCTTCACTCGCCCCAAAGCCATGGTGGAAAACATAAAAGAAACCCACAAAAGATGTATGTATATTTTTCCACAAAACTTGGCTTTGTGTAAATCAAATTTGGTTTTAAGCTCTGCCAGAAATTGGTGAGTTAATTGACAAACAATCTGACGACGACTGGCGAAAAGGGAGAAGGGATTTCCCCGAAAATAAGCCTGGAATAATTGCGTGAAAACTCACCGATTAAACGCAACACCTCGTGCAAGTTCAGGAAGATGTTTAGGTGGGCCTGGCCACTGGCGACCAGGGCCAGAAGTAATCCAATTGTCAGGCAGTTGGGGCCCATCTTCGGATCGGGATGTCCTTTTAGGTAGCTCTAGGGTCTTGGAGTTTATTTTGTTTATTTATTTGAAGCCTTTAAGAGTTTCTCCTTGGCACTGGCAAAAACTTAAACTTTTGGCTGTTCACTTTGCGATTTTAATTTAAAATTTTATGCGGCTTGCATTTCCGAATCCCGCAGATTATTACAACAATTATTTGTCAGAGCATTTGGCACTGTGCCTTATTCTGGCCGTTCTGGGTAACTCGGGCGCACGGAGTTCCCAATACGAGTCGAGCCGAATCAGAGTCTCTCCCGTTTCCTCGCACTTTTCCGCTGCGGATTCACGTTGATGCGCACACCGTGACGATTTCCCAACGACTGTTTCCCAACGACTGTTCAAATTGACTGAGCGCGGCAAAACATCCCGTTAGTGCTGGCAAAAATCGTTTTTCCACTATCGATTTTTCGATGTTTTTTCGGACGATGGTTTCATTGTATATGCTATATGAAAACCATCGATAAAAAAAAATAGCTCGAGTTTAATCGAAAACTTCAAAAAACGGTTCCCAATTTAATGCCAAATTATTTTAAGTTTTTTTACAAAATTCAAAACGATTAGTAAATTTTTCTAGACGCACTCTAAATTTAAATATCTATTTTTCAAATGCTTTAGCTATTCCTCTTTATTTCGGGAAAATCGGCAATGAAATACTATTTAATTTAATTTAAAAAATCAATTTTTTCTTTAAATCCTTAAAATTTGTTATATTTTTAGTTTCTATTTATATTATTTCACAAAATATCCCGCTTTTTAGGTTTCGAAACCCGCCAGATCTAGTGGGAAAATAGCTAAATTAACAACACTGCTGCGCGTATAACAGTTCATCTGGCCTTGGAGGGGAAATCCCCAAACCGTTGCGGTTTGAAGGCGCTTTGACTTTCTCTCTTCAACGAACACAGGTTCGCAGGGGAAATTTTATTAGAATTTACTTAAATTAATAATTTTGTTAAAATAAAACAAGCATACTTAAGGTTTTGTAAACTTAAATTAGTTAAGTTAGTAAATAAGCTAGTCTTCTCTGGAAATTAATAAATTTTAAAAATTATAAACGCATAAAAATATACTTGTGACTTTAGTACAGTTTTTATCCATTAAATATGGTGATATCTAAATGAAACCAATTTTATTTATAAATATTGATAGATTTCCAACTAAATGAATAATTTTATTCTTGTATATCATTTCACTAGTTTAACACAATAAAAAAACTACACAAAGAACTCCGTTGAAAAGCTCCGCATAACTCTGCAACATTAGCTTTATTGAAACAAAATGTTAAGGAAATCAAGCACACTAAATAATTAATAATTTAGGTTTTTTACATAGATATTCTTAAAGCTTTGAAATAACTAAACCAAAAAAACAACCTTATAAGGGGCACAGATGTGAGCTCCCGACCGATTCAGTTTAAGATGCACTCGCACATCCGCTGGCTAATGCGCCGGCGCAATTCCTCAACGCGGCGTAGGAGTTGTATGTCCTGGCGGTCCGTAAGAATCTTTTGCAGATCCTGCACCGCCTCCAGACACTCGCAGTGCTGGGCGAGACGTGGACTTTGGCAGAAGCTATTGTCGTAGCTGATGGGGTCGCATTTGTGCAGAGGAGCGGGAAGGTTCTCTCGACAGCATTTGCTGATGTACTCCCGGTGGCACATCTGACGATAGTAGTCCCGAAGCTTTCGCTTTTGGTCCGCCCGCTTCATGTCCTGGATGAAGGGGGCTTCCGGCTCGCCGCGACCGCGGTCTATTAGGTCACAGATCTCGCACGGGCATCCTTGGGGCGGGCATCTAGGGTCCTGGCACTTTTTCGGATTTTTAATCTTGTCATTTTTCTTGGTCTTGTCCTTTTTCGTGTTTGGTCGTTTTTTTACATTCTTAACCTTGTCCTTGATCCTACTAATGGAATCTTTGGGAATCCTTATCACGTGGGGAACCTCATTAGAACCATCCAAGTCGGCATTTGTTTTCCTTTGACCAGTGGGCCTTCGCGAATCCTGCTCTATTTTTGAATGTTGTTCGACTTTGCTCACTCTCTCATTATCCCGGTCAGATAACCCGGTGCTAGGTACTTCGCTGTCCCGTTCGAATTTGTTCAGGTCATCAGTCTGCTTTTTCTTTTCTTTCTGCTTTTTGTCTTTATTCCGGCTCTCACGTTTTATCTTCCAGTCTTCATTTCCATCTCTATCATCCGAGCTTTTAGTTTTGCCATCTTCGGTCACCTTGTCCTTGTCCTCGTTCTTGTTCTTCTCCTTGTCCTTGTCCTTGTCCTTGGCCGAATTCTTATCCTTGTTCTTTTCTTTATCCATATCCATATCCTTGTTCTTATCCTTGTTTTTATCCTTGTTCTTATCCTTGTTCTTTTCCTTGTCCATATCCTTCTTATCCTTGTCCATATCCTTGTCCTTGTTGTTGTCCATATCCCTGTCCATATCCTTGTGCTTGTTCTTGTCCTTGTTCTTGTCCTTCTTGTTCTTGTTCTTTTCCTTATCCTTGTCCAGATCCATATCCATATTCTTGTCCTTATCCTTGTCCATATCCATGTCCATATCCTTGCCCTTATCCATGTACTTGATTTTGTCCTTGTTTCCATACTTATTTTCGTCCTTGTATTCAGTTCCTCGGGTTCCCCCCCCAGTGCCGCCACAATCACCACCATGCCAATCGCCACCGCCTTGCCCATCGTCGTCACCTGACTTCTTTGTCAGGCAGCAGCTCTCATACATCTTCAAGAGCGGATCAGGCAAGGGATCCTGCTCGAAGCAATTAAGAAATCTTTCGTACAACTGATCGTAGTCCTTGGGTTCGCGACTCCTTATCTCTCTCTGGTTGCACAGCCATTGCCGAAACTCTGCGTTATAGGGCCGGGGATCAAGCTTGTACTTGGCCCACTCGTACTGGGAGCAAGCATTCTGCTCTCCATCGCAATCCGGGGGGCAGTACCAGTGACGGCGTCGTAGTCCGTGAGGCCTCTTTTTGGGAGATCGTTCCATGTCAAGGGCTTGGGATATGGAGACCCTCACATTTTCGTGCTCTGCTACATCAAAGGGATCGTGGGGATCGGGGCAGAAGATCGACTCCAAGACCTTAAGAGGATTCAGCCTCCGCTGAACCATGGGCATCTGCCGCATCTCCCTCTGCAGAGCCCGACGATTGAGGATGAAGTGCTGGCCCATCTGGCCGGAAACAGAGTTCTTCACATGGGTATTTCTTTTCGGAGGCGGCTTGGTAGAACGACGCTTGGTGGCGTCAACGCTTGCCTTGTCCAGGCTAGCCATCAGCACCTGGTTAAACCTCACCGACTCCGGGTGACTAGTAGGCGAGCCGACGCCATAGAAACCCAACGTATTCTTACCCGAAATTTGCTGCCACTGGAGCACTACGTCGTCCTGTTTCACTTCAAAAGGTCGCCCACAACCGTCCGCCTCGATGGAGTCGGCCAACCAGGCGAAGGCCTTGGTCTTGCTGGGATCGCAGGGTGGCACATGCGGACGGATCGAGGGGTAGGTCTCCGCCCGATGGAAGCGATAGTCCTGGCAGTTACCCCGCCTCATTGCCTCCCTGGGCGTGGGCAAAGTCTCGTCTGCCCGGGAATACTGAGAGCTGATTGCGTCATCTTCCTTCAGGCATACAGAACTGTGTTGCCTCACGAATCTCTGGCTCGAACTCATGTGTGATTACCTACTCTGACTTTTTTACTTACGAAATTTAATAATTTATATGTTTGCCCTAAGAGCTCTGTCGACAGAATGACATTTCCCAAACGGACTAGTTCCGGTGAAGTGCCTTGTCGAGCTAAGGCTTTGCGATGATCAGGAAGAAGCTCGCGAGTGGGTAAACATTTCAATTTTGTATATATAAATTAAATATTTTATTAAATGCAAACTTCATGTTTTTCTTTTTATTATTTTAATAACTCGTTTATGGTAAATACAAGCTGCCAGTGTTTTTGACAAATAAATAAATAAATAATAAACAAATATGTACGACACAGATACATAAATTCGTGATATAAACTATAAGACATGGAATGCATAAATTCATTGACATATAAATAATAATAGGAACGAACGTTAAACATAAAATTATTGATTTAAGCTGCACGGAAAACAAGACTTAGAATAGTAACACAAGCGTAACTGCATGTGGGGTCCAATACTTGATATTTTGACACTATACTTTGGCCTTTAGTTAATACCCTTTCAATTACTGTCATGACTGCTATAAGCACGTTAGCCCTCCACCTTGAGGAGATCAATGGAGCTCAAGGTGGTCTCAATAAGCAAATTATAGTCCAATTCGTTTAGACTGGCCTTGGCCGTCAGCAGGTCCAGAAAGGAGTCCAACGGCGTCAGGGCTTCGGCAGTTAAGTCTGTCAAAGAGAATTGTAAGAAAACTGTAAGAATTGTGCTTAGCGAAATAACGAATAATGATTCGTGCAAACGGGACTAGGACACTGGCAAACACTGATCAGCGTTGCTTACCAGTCGGCGATGATTCGATCTACCAAGCAACACATAGCTCGCCATGCTCAGGAAGGCCGTGGTTAAAATAATAAAGAGAAAAACCAAAAGCAGCGAATGGCAGACCACAGTGTTGGGTTTGCCCAAAGCTGAACGAAATGATGTGGGTGAAAAAATATATGCAAATGAAATGAACAAGAATTCAAGTGGAAATCTCACCGCTCCTGGCATTGTTTCGGGATTGGTTTGCACAAGCCGATGGCCGCTGCTGCTGGTTGGCTTCCAGAAGCTGCTGACCGGACAGAATGTTGGCTGCATGCTCCCTGCCACGGATCATGAGGCTATCCGGATGCTGCCAACATTTTAGCAGACGCTGGGCCCGCTGCTTGGGCAGAGCCGACAGCAGGGAAAGCTTACGTTCGATGCCCAAAGGAGAGTCCTCGATATCTTCACAAAACATGTAAGAAAACAATTATAAAATCAACTTGGAAAACAAACTAAGAAACCCACCAAAAACAATGGCCTTCATGACGTCCACCTGCAGCTCGAACACATGGTTCTCCACATACTGAAGGAACATGTTGTAGCCCAGGGCCCGATAGCCCAGGTAAGTGAAGAACGAGGAGAAGCCCTCGGGCAGGGGAAAGGCTATCGATTCCACTGCCAGGCAGTATCTCTCCAGGATAAGAAACAGCGAGTGCTGTTGGCTAGCAGGCATTTTGTCTCTGCAAATATTTCCAAAAATAAAATAAAGTCAAACCCAGAACCAAGTCAAACTCACATCAACTGGAAGCCACGCAGCGTTTCCATGCGAGCATCCAGGCCCGCCGCCCGGCACACGAGAGAGCATAGAGCACGGGACAGCTCCAGCTGCGAGGAAACGAACTGGGAAGCCACCGCATGCACGTGAGCCGGAGCCTGGGAGCGCTCAAAGAAGGTCTCCTTCAGCCAACGGAAGCCTGTGTGCGGTTTGGAGGAATGCTTCACCAAATGCACGCTCAGCTCCCGCAAATACTATAAATATTTTACAATTTAAATGGAAATAGATAATGAGAATAATCTCGGTTAAGTTACCACCGAAATGACGTGCTCCTGCTTGCTGGCCGTGCAGCCCTCCAGCTCAATGAAGGGTAGAACTTCGTTGCTAAAGGGAAACGCACTGCCGCTGCTGTAGTCTCCAAAGCCACCGCCAGTGCCGGCGTCTGGGGAAAGGGGCGTGGTGCACCGGGACAGAGCCTCCGGTTGATAGCAGGCCAGGCTAAACATGAGCTTCTCAGTCACCTGCTCTCCACTAAAACGCGGCTGTTCCTGCTTTGCAGACTCGTTGAGCAGATCCCACAGCCGTGTCCAGATATCCGTGCGGTAGGGTGACAGTCGCTGCTGCGGCGAGAGAAGCATCATGCTGGTGTTGTGCAGGGTTTCATGCGAGAGGCCCACACTTATGTCAGCCACCCGGGCCTGAATGGGTCGCGAGGCGATGGCTGTGGTCAGTGGCAATAGCCTCATCAGCGGCTTGGCCTCCTCCGGCAGACCGCGAACTGCAGCCGCATAGCTGCCAGCCACAAGGGCCTCCTTTAGCAGGGCCACCGTGTCCAGGGAAAGCGGACGTTCCAGTATACTATTCAGCAGCTCGGCCAGCACGTCCATGTCGTTCGAGTGCAGCAGAAAGTAGTGGATTATGCTGATTCTGTTGTCCAGTGAGCTGTCATTGCGAAACGCCTCGATCAAATGCGACTTGGGCACAGTTAAAGAGACCAAATCCAAGGTGGCCACATCGTAGGCCAGGGCTCCCCACTTCCGCAAAGGAACCAGCTGGGTGATATCGGGACTCCGGTTGCTGTGGGCGGCACACACGATGTGACAATTCGGTTCGTGCTGCAGTCCCACGTCCAGCAAATGGACAAAAAAGGCCGACGACACCAGCAAGTGATGCTGTCCGTGCAGAGCAAAAGTGGGCTTCAACAGCCGAGCCTTCTGCCACGGCACCCCGGGCATAACGCAGTGCACCACGCAGCCGTGATGCAGCAGGGTCACCGAGTAGGCGAAATGCACGTCCTTCTGCTCCGACTGCATCGGCTGGTAAAGGTAGTAGTGGCAGACGAAGAACATGCCCGAAGAACTGTCAGCCAGAATGATAAGATTCAGGGAGCTGTCGTGAACACGCAACGGTACCGCATCATCGTCGTAGCTAGGGGTTTCCTCCTCCCTCGAGCCACCAGCGGGAAGCTTGGGCAGATTGAGAGGTATATTTAGCTGAAAAGGAGGAAAAGGATAACCTCAAAGCTTAAATACAAATCAGGGAAACCTACCACCGTCTCCGTGGGCTGCTTTTCGTTGAACTGAAAGGCCGACAGTGTGGGACTTAGAATCGGAGCCGCCTGCTCGCCACCCGCCTCCTCCCTTTCATCCAGCAGGCTGAGGCTTTTGGCCTTTGGCTTCAGATGTATGTAGTAGAGGGCCTGACACTCGGGATCCCACTGAGCCCAGCTGAAGTTCCTGGCCAGAGTTTCGAATGTCAGGATGCTGGTGTCTAGGCGCCAGGCACTGCCCTCGCCGGCACCAGTCGAAGATGTGGTCGAACTCTGCTTTACCACACAGCTGTACTGCCTGATGGCTGTAAAGCGATATTCATTCCATAAAATTCGTAGGAAAAAGAATCTGCTGGATACCTACACTCTTCGTGGGTGAGCACTAGCAACTTGTCCTGCCAGCAGGTGCGCGTGGCACTCTCCACGCGCCACAGAAACTGCGTCATAATTTGCCGAGGCGTAGGCTCCGCATTTATGGGCGTAACAGTGCCGCCCTCCGAACTGCGCACCTCCACAACAAAGGCCTGGTAAAGATTACCCTCGGTCTTCTCCACAAAGGACAAAAGGGTGACGCTGCTATTGACGCTCGCCTGGATGATTTCACAGCATTTGGGCAGGGTCCAGAGCAAGCGGAGCTGCTTTTTGGTGGCATGGAAGTGCCCAATGCAGGTCTCCTTGCGCACCTTCTCCTCCGCATCCTCCACATACTCAAATATCCAGGATGTGAGCATAGAGCCATCTTGCTCCTGCCCCAAAATGCGCCACTCGTTTGCCTTTTCTGTTCAATGGAAAAACTTTTTACATTATTGTATTGAACAGCTGGAATGGCTTACTCACCCTTGTAGCCTTGGGTGGCCAACAGACCGCAGAAGTTGGCCGCCAAGTTCTCCTGGCGCAGCATTTTGAGTTTTATTTATAATTCGTACAATAACATTTAATATTCTAGTTTTTCAATCTTCCAATTGGAACTTTTGTTGCCAGTGTGAACGTTGCACACTCAAAGAGGTTGCTACCGAAAATACTAAAATAAGACAATGGTATGATAAGAAATCGATAAATCGGTAGCTTTAATTTTAAAATAAACGTATTTTTTTGTTAATTTTATAAAATGTCTAATAAATACGGGGCACAGCGAAGATTGTTGCTCTTTTTGGGGGTATACCGATGCAGAGAAACTATGACTTTAATCCAAACTGCAGACTAAATTACCTGATGAGACAACACAGATCTTAAACTTCAGGAAGAAAACTATGTATTTTTATACCCCTAAAGGGTATTATAATTTCAGTCAGAAGTTTGCAACGCAGTGAAGGAGACGTTTCCGACCCTATAAAGTATATATATTCTTGATCAGCATCAACAGGGGAATTATTCTAGATATGCCTGGAAAAAATCGATTTTTTGGCCATTTTTGCAAAATTTTATAAGGGGTTACATCATTAAAATTTTTGATTTTGATAAAAAATTGATTTTTAAAAATGTTTAAATGAATTATGCAGATTTATTAACTGTAGAAAATCATGCACAGAACAGTTTTCCGATTTAAAATTAATGCTCTTTTGGCCGTGTTATGATATTTTTAATTTAAAAAAAAAAATTAAGAAGTTTTTTAATATAAAAAATCCGATTTCATAATACAAAATAATATTTTTCCAAGTCAAGGAATCATTTCCGACCCCATAAACCATATATATTCTTGATCAGCATCAACAGGGGAATCTTTCTAGACATGTCCGGAAGAAATCGAATTTTTTGCCATTTTTGCGAAATTTGATAAGGGGTAACATCATTAAAATTAGCAAAAATGGCCAAAAATTTTGATATCTTAAAATTTTAAATTTGGTATGCAGTTTTTTTAAATTAATAAAAACTAACACAAGACCGCTTTCCGAATCGAAATTAATGCATTTTTGGCTTTGTTATGATATATTTTAATTGTTACCTGCAAGGGTACATATATTTGGCTGGCCAAAGTTAGCTTTCTTTCTTGTTAAGGTTTCAAAAGCTGCTGATCGAAATCCTTAATCGAAAAACCTTACGAAGATGCCCTCTTAAGGATCCTATAATTTCATGTTCAAAGCTTTAGATATCTCACAGTAAAGCACTTCGAAAGCTGGTTTATTATACAAGAAATTTTCTGATTACCCCAAGTAGGCCCTGATATTCATTTAATACCAGTAAATTTTAAATGTCCTAGTTATCTACTTTATATATTCACTCGTTTTACAAAATTCGTTGTGTTAACACCTCTAGAAATAGTTATTGTCCAAAATTTATCGTTACTATTTTGTTTGTTGTAAAATCCTATTTCTGTAACTGAGTTCAACGTGAGTTTAGCTAGCTTAATAATTATAATAATAATAATTAACTATACTTTTCTTACAGCTTTTAAGATTGACTTTTTTAGAACGAAAAAAGGATAAATAAAATTAGGACCCCTAAAAAAGCTAAACCTTAACTAAGGTAAGCAAAACGTCTATCCTGCTTATAAAACTGTATTCAGAGGTTTGATTTTGTTCAGAACATGTGCTGCGGACCTTGTGGACCTCGTTGCTGCGACCCGTGCGGCGGCGCCTACAACTGTTGCGTAGAAATGTGCTGCGAACCCTGCACTCCAGCCTATCTTCAATGTACTATTATGCCATGCGGCCCCAGAGGTTGCTGCTAAGTCATAAATATGGAGCTGCCAAATAGGAAATATTGAGATAAGATCGATGCTCCTTCTGTACAAATTTATAATGGGTTTATATTCGAACTTCTCAACGACCTGCAACAAAATAGTAATATAAACATCGAGAAAAATACAACGAATAAAAAAACGAGTTCTTAAACATTTTCGTATAATATTATTTAAAGACATGACCAAAATCTGCCACCAATTCTAAAAATATTCAACATTTTTTACAAACACTTGTTATGAATGTACGAATCTATTCCAAAGGAACATCTTAAATTATTAGATTTTTTTAGTTAAAATATTTTCCTAACTGAGTTGGCTTTGCTTTCAATTTCGAGGATGTAGTTGAACTCGTTCTATTCCATAATCAGTTTGTTCCCAAGCCTTGTCCTGTAAGGTGTGTTTATCGTCGACTTTTCCGTATAAATATTTTAAATGTGAGTTTATTTAAAAAAAAATGTACATGATTGAAAACCCAACAAAATGGTCTCTCAATATTTTGCAAATACTGCTCCGGTGCATTTACTAACATTTTCAGAGTACACTACAGTTTTTGGACTCGTGTAATATCAGATATTTCGTCTTTCCAGCCACCATGTGTTGCCCTAGCCGCTATTACCGCTCCACTCCCTGCGTCCAGTGCTGTCTAATTGACTGCAGCTACTGCTGTCCTACATCGCAGTGCGGAGGTCCTTACTGTGTTACCGCCTATTCACCAATGCTAGGCAATATTGAATGTCGATGGCAAAAAAACACCTTAACGGGACAGAATCCATCTAGTAATCCCTGAATTCCAGTGCCTGCCAAAATCTTTCAAGTTGCCCAATGACAACGGGAGAAATCATCAGTCTGACTTTGAGTCTCGTCATGAACACGACACAAAAATCATAAATCATCATCAAAATCATTCCAATAGTATAAACTTTTTGGAAATAGGTTGAGGTAAGTGAGGAATTTTATTATTTTAATAATTTAACATTTCTTCTTTAGTTCTTTCGGGTACTCCTTGTCGAACGCAGCCGTCAAATTTTACGAACTCCAAGATGTGCTGCAATCCAGGAGGCTGCTGCAATCTACCCGCATGCATCCAATGCACCAACTTTTGCTACAACTGCTGGACAGGCACTGCAACAATGCCGTGTTGCCGCTGCAGCGGCAGCTGCTGTTGCGGTCCGCGGTGCTGAAGGCTTTAGGTGAACAAAACATAGTGGAACAATAAATGTAAAAAAAAAAAAACAGCACAAAGGTTTTTTATTTTATTTATTATACAGAAAAAGAAAAATTAATACCGTTAGAAAGTTTTTTAACGGAAAATACTACCACGCGCATTGCCTAGTATTTTATTTGAACAAAAAATACTATTTGACGACAATCGAATATTATCGATAGTCCACCGAAACAACAAACAGAATTTAGACGCTAATCTCGCTAAAAAAGTAAACAATTCCTGGACGATGCGATAAGACAACTGGAAACCGTCTAACTATGGCGGAGGACAGCCACTGGCTAAGCTGGTGCCGGCTGTGCGCCAAGGACGATGCCAGGAGGAACGTGAAGGTGCAAATGAGCGACCAGACGGGAACCTGGGACAACGTCCTGGTAATGGCCATTCGAAAGTACTTCGAAGTGCATGTAAGTAGTTATCTGGTTTAAGGAGATGCTGAAGATGACGCTACGCCACTTTCTATCTCAGATGCGGATGGAGGATGAGCTGAGCAGTGTGCTGTGCACCGAGTGCTACACACTGATAAGCGAACTAATTGATTTTTCGGAACATGTGACCAAGGTGCAGGCCATCTTCGAGGTGCTGCGACGCACGGAAAAGGAGCCGGACAAGCGCCTGGATGTGGCAGCTCTGCGACAGCAGTACGGACTTGATGAGGATGACTGGACGCACATTATCAAGCCAATGGCAGTGCCGGAAATGGACGACGTTTCAGAGTTTGGGAAACGAAAGCTAGTATTACAGGAGGAATCTCAACCACAAGGAGCAAGGGAAGAACTCATAATGATAAGAGATGCAGACTCCTCACAGCGGGCTCAAACCAAAGACACTTTAGAAGGCGATGTGCCCAAGCAGGAATTTATTGACATGGATCCCATTTTGCTGGAGAACAACTATACAAATCAGTTGGGAATGGATGATGTGCTGATTGAGGTGCCGCAGCATGGGGAATCTCGAATGTACATCACCTCCACCTACTCGGGTTCCAGCGAAGAGGAGGAGGAGGAGGAGGATGTCAAGCCAGACCTGATGGCAGCTGATCCCGAATTCCTGCCACTTACACCCAATGAAATCTCTAGTCTCGTCTCTTTGGCCAAACCGCTAACGGCCGATAACGAAGTAATCGCTGATGAGAGCGGCAAACGCAGACGCATGAGTTGCGAGAGATGCGGCAAGGTCTACAAGAATCGCGCCTCGTATGAGAAGCACAGGGAAGGCGAGTGCCGCAGAATCGAGCGAAGGGTAAAAGTGGACAAGGCAACAACCGCCAACACCACCTGTGATCTATGCAACAAGACCCTCTCCTCTGCCACAGCCTTAAAGCTGCACAAGGAGGGCATGCACAACAATGTAAAGCCCTTCATATGCGATAGCTGCGGCAAGCAGCTGAAGACAATCACGGCCCTAAATGAACACAAGCTGGTGCATACGGACAATCGGCCGTTCGAGTGCAGCATCTGCAAGGCCAGATTTAAGAATCGATCTCGACTGAAGGCCCACAACCAGATCCATGCGGAGCCCAGCTTCGTATGCAACATCTGCGGCAAGAAGCTACAGACGCGTCGCACCTGGAACATGCACAAGGTGGTGCACAGCGAGGAGCGTCGGCTGAAGTGCGACGTCTGCGGAGCACTATTCAAGCGCTCGAAGACACTCAAGACGCACTTACTCAGCCACACGGGCCTACGGCCATATGTGTGCAACTATTGCGGAAAGTCTTTTGCATGCAATGCCAACTGTCGATCCCACAAAGTGAAGAAGCATCCTGTGGAAATGCAGCAAGAGGATGCCGCTGGCCACTTGCCGTCACGTTTGAGTATACCCACGCTGGAAGAGCTGCGAGTGATGTGAGTAGTAAAGTCTTTACAAAAGTCCATTCATTTTATTGATTTCTTGTTTTGTTTGCAGGACTAAAAAACTACCAAAATCATCAGAATAGGATAAGCCTAGAATAACAAAATCAATAAATAAATACAAAAAGAAAACAAGAAACTATTTTGGTTGAAATTCCAGTTTGGGGACAGGGAAATATCAATAGCTCTTTAATCGGATTGTTTTCTATCCACATACATATGTACTCGCCATTAGTAACCTACAGGCTTTACTACGTGTCCTTGAAAATAGACTGTATTTTCGTCACGAATTATGTAAGCAAACGGATGATCAGCTATGAAATCAATTATTATTTCTCGAGGTTCCTTAGATAGCTGCCGAGACACTGGTATTAAAACCGCTAGATATTAAGAAAATGTATAATATATATATATTTAACAGAAAAGCAAACCCTTACCTGTGACAGCTGCTGCCTCTGCGCCCTCTTCATTTACCTCTATGAAGGCTTTTTGCAAGACTTTATTAATTTTGATGTTTGATTTAAGCACAAGCGAATGGCCAACTGCAGGTACGAGAACAATACTTAAATCCCTTGATAACAAGGATAAAAATATACCAACCATTTTAAGGTAATCCGTTAGTTCCTTTTCAAACTCAATTTTGAACTTTGGCAGCTTGACATACACTTTCCTTTCGAACAAAGGTCTTGAGAAGCCTATTATCTTATCCTCCAATTCGCTAAGACCATCCACCTTGTTCGGGAGAAAGATGAGCATTGACATGGTGGAGTTTCGATATGGCAATTCGATCACTTTGGCATCTCAGTCATACAGGTAAGCAGCTTTAAATGTTCCCAACTGGGACATCATCTGGGCAGGTGAGCGCTCCTCTTTGGATACTTGATACTTCTTTTTTGATTCTGCTTTTATCAAACTTGTACTGCCATTGGCCTTTGAAGTAAATGGCATTCAGGAGCAAGGCTTTTAGACCACGATTCATGTCACTGGAGGTAACTATTTCCCTGATTTTGCCACGAGTCTGATCCGACACCCACTGGTTGACCTTCCCGGCTGCACTTTGAGCATTGCTAAGACTGATGGTCACAGCTTCTGCCTTGAAGGAGTCTCTCAATACTTCATTATACTCTGGCACCAGACTATATTCATCATTGACGTATATCCGGTTAGCCAGTTCAAGAATCGCATCCTTTTCCCGCCCTAGGAGGTCATTAAGGAGTTCCTTGTACTTGCTGGCCACCTGCTTTTTCTCCCCCGTTAGGTTCAGGGCGGTTCGTAGTTCGTCTGCTGTTGTCCCTTCAGCTCCCATGTACGCCATGGCCATAGCTATCTTAACGGAGAGCGGAGAGGAAATTAGATTCTTCTGCGCATTATCCTTGGCTAAGAGTCGATAGAAGTCTTCCGTGAACCGGCCAGCCACTGACTGATATGAGACCTGGGAAGAAGGTATTAAATGGATTGATATGGATCCTCTTGATTTAAGACTCACCAAAGTATTTCATTGGAAACTTTGTTTCAAACACACTGCAGATTGTCGGGCGGGACTCTATATATACCCTTTGTTTTAACCTAATTTGATATGGAAATTGGACATGGAACACTTTCGGAGATGAACTAATTCGTGTTTTCAATTTCAAAGGTAAGAAAAAGTTTTGAAGCTATTGGACTCTAAGGTACAATTGTCTTTTTATACCCTTGCGGGGTATTATAATTGAAGTAAGAAGTTTGCAACGCAGTAAAGGAGATATCTAAAGTATATATTATCTTGATCAGCATCAAAAGCCGAGTCGATCTAGCCATGTCCGTCTGTCCGTTCCCAAACCCTATATCATATAGCTGCCATAGGAACGATAGGAATATTAATAGAAAGAAATTAAAGCTTCGTTGTTTTTCAACGTATTTTCATCTACTCTGAGCTATGAGCTTTCTCTTATTTTATTTTGTATTAAAAAGCCTACCTTTTCTTTAATATTATATGGCTTAGTTTTTTACTCACCTTTAAGATATACAAATATCTTTATGAATATGTTTAAATATTGAATATTGAAAGCCATTTAGTTTATTTAAAAACAAAATAATTTTATTGTGGTTTAATGGAAATAGAAATTCTTACAATACAATTGTTGTTGTTGCTGGTTGTTCTTGGTTGGTTTATTAATAATGTTACACAACATTTTTTAAATGTTAATTAATACCGTATATTAATATAATAATTTCATGTTGTTTTTGTTTTCTTCATTTTTTTAATTACTTCGAAAATTGTGGCCCCTAAGCATTAAAAAGACTTTCATGTTGTTGTTAAATACTCAAATTCACGCCGATGTTGTTGACATTTGCAATGGAGTTATTGAGTAGAAATTCTTGTAGTGTTGTTCTAGAACTCGTCACTCGATCAAATTGCAGCTTTTAACGAATTATCATGCATTTATTTTATTATTTTTTTTTAAGTTTTTCCACATGTATAAAAATATTTATATATAATTTAATGTAAGTTTTTTTTGGTTTTGTTTTGTTTTGTTTTCCCTTACACATTACATTAATGAGTTGTTTTTTATTTTGTTTGCCTTACTTTTTTATATATGTATAAAATGCGCATACAGTTGGAATCTTAGATTATAATAATAGTTAATGAGTTAATAACGTTCACATTCAATTACATCGTATTCGATTTAGTTACGATTAAGTTTATATTTTATTTGAGTTTTCATTATTTGTTCTTCTTGACCAAAAACAAAAAGTAAACACCGTTGGAAAATATAAAATATTCAAGTTAAATGCTTTTCCTCTTTTGTATTACATTTAATTGTGCTTGATTCCTGGGTAGGATTGGTTGATTGCGTGAATGACTGATCGACTGACTGACTGACTGACTGACTGATCGATTGACTGACTGAGTGAGTTTAATGCAGGGTGTATGAGGAGGAGCTGAGCTGAGCTATCCTGGCAGTAAGTTGGGTCAGTTACGAACTTTAACCAAATGTTGTAATTGTTCAGTATCATCAGTACCAGTTTCTGTCTGTGTGTGTGTGTGTGGTTAAATCTTTGTATGCATATTAGAAACAGTATATAGCATATAGTATGCATTTGGTGGGCGTGTATATATGTTATTTTATTTCTTACGTTTTTCTTTTTTATTTTTCTTTTTTCATTTCAACACAAAAAGTTAACAATTTTCCCGTTTCGAAACAGCTGAGAGAATGCCTGACGCGACAAAGTCTACAATGTATTATTTGTAATTATTTTATATACTTATGTAAAGACTAAAAATGCCAACCCTCAATGATATACATGATTTGCTTGTCAGTCCATATTTTCCACATTTTCCTTCCTTATCATCCGTTGCTTTAACATTTTCGTTTTCTTTGTAAGTACTTCTTAACTGTAAAACAAAATTTGAGCGAAATATACGAGTTGTAACCGAGAACGTGTGTGGCATGGTGTAAACAATTAACCATAATAGATAAAACATAATATTTTAGCAGATATTAAATGTTTGTTTTCATATGACAATATAATACATATACGGTATATGAAAGCCATTTAAGCAAAACCCTGTATACACTTGTTTTTTTTTTTATTTAGTTTTAAATTCAAACTGCGGGAGACTTTAAAATCAAATATATAAATCGTTAGCTAAAACATAAATATATATATGTGTATATAAAGAAAACTTAATTATAACGACATTTAACATTAGATTGGTGTTCTTTTTCGGTTTAGTTCATATTTGTTTTCGTTTCGTTTTGGTTTCGTTTAATATTAATTATTATAAAAATACATATATGTATGCATGATGACTAGATGATGATTCCATGATTCGGCTTAGTTGCACTATATAGCTTTATAAATATCTAAAATCTAGATGCGAATGCGTGATTATGAGTAAGATGAGCTAACATTATGCATATTTCCAAATGATTTAGCAACATTCTTTTCTTCTTTGTTTATGTATTGTGTTTTTGTTTTTAATGTGCGGTTCGACCGTAGAGACTCATTTACACTAATTGCAAATATATATTCGTATTTATATAAATTTTTTTTGAGTCCCAAAATTGATTTAAAATAATTGCGTAACGTAAACGTGTTTCATTTCCATATCCTTACATAAGAAAATGAATGGCATGGCATACAATCCTTAATTAATTACCACTTATTTTCTCCAACAACAAATTTCAACACAACTTAACACAATTAAATGGGGAATGTTTTGTTATTAATAATAATAATAATCTCTCTTTTAAATGAAATGTTGCTGTATTCTGTCTGCCAAGTAGCTCTTGTTGTCACTGCTGCTGCTGCTGCTGTTGTGTAATTTGTGCATTACTGTAAGAGATAAAAATAAAAATTAAACAAATTAAAAAAGGGGGAATTTATAATTTAGAAAATAATATATTATAATTGAAAATTTTGAGACATACTTGTGGTAGAGTAATTTTTCTAAGCCAAAAGAACAGGAATAAAAAAGAAATGTGTTAATTTGTAAAAATATGTCATAATTTTATAAACTTCTTATTTAGTTATTGCATTATACATTGCCCATTTGGTTCTCATTTAAAGTTAGATTAACTTTCTTTCTTAAAATGTTTCACTTAAATACATTTTTTTTTAGTTTTCTTTTTTTTTTGCGTGCTTCTGCTTTATTTTTAGTATTATTTTTTAATATGTTGCTTTGCTTCAAAAATTACAAAATGCTTGGGATATGAATTGTGTATGTAATTTTTGGTTTATATTAGGTAATCTTCAATAGGAAGAATAAGCAGCTAACAACAAACATTTAATTATTATGCCTTATAGTTTGTATACGCACTTTAATTATAGATTAAATTTACGGATGTATATAAATATTATATTTTGCACCTAGAAAAGTTAGCGAAAATATTCATTATATTCTTCTTCTCGTTCTTCCTTTTTTTTTTCTTATATTTTTTTCTTGCATTTTTAGTGTTTTATATCGTTTTAGTCAATAAAGAAGTGAAAAATCAGTTGTTCAGCCTAAATCAGTTAGTTAGTTTTAATTTCTCAGTTTAAACAAGTGCAGAGATAAAAGCGGAAACGGAAAATCTTTTCAGAAAAATTCCCTAAACGAGTCTCATATTCATTTTATTTCACAAGAGTTTTTATTTTGTTAAGTTTCACGTTTACGTTTTCGAAGCAGTCTAAGATTTTGTTGTTTTTGAGTGTTAAAAAACTGTTGAGTTCACTACTATATATATTTTGTTTTCTTTTTTAAACACACACATAAATATATATATTCATATATATACTCGTAGATATATATATATATAAGTATTAGCAGAAGTAGCCTAACGTGTAAAATGTATTACAGATGGAGAGGTCCAGGACTTAATCCGGGGCTTCAACTTCAACTCGTCTCGTTTTATATAATAGTAGCAACATTATAAATATAAATATTCATATATATATATGTATGTATATGTGTATAATTTGTTGTGTAAATCTTCTTTTTTTTTCAATTCGTGTATAAAATCAGTCATAGTCATTAATTATTTTGTTTGGTATTTATCATTTATGTTTAGTTGTGTTTCTTGGATTGCTACTTGAATATTCGGTGAAGTTCCTAAACCAAAGCAGTTAATGGTTACAGAAATGATGAATTGATCTTGTTCATGTTTTTGTTCCTCAATTTCTAGTCTAGATAATCATGTTATCAATTCCTTACTCCTAATGAGAAACAAGGAAAACCATACGGGGGGTGGGGGGGGTGATGGAACGAAATCGTTTTACGCAAATTCTTAGTTAGGTTACATACCAATTACATACACTCAAACAGACACTACTCAAGCATGCATATTAAATGTATTCCTATATATACGCTCCTCGTGTTCTTATTCCCTTAAAACATGTGGTTGAAGTAAGCACTACCAAGAATTAAAATCCTACTTATTGAAAGCCGATTTCGATCGAGCTGCGATCGCTTTGCACTAGATGCTAACCGAAACATAGACGACACAGACACACTCAGTTGTTGAGATTATTCAATTGGATGCATATATCTATATGTTATGTTCATAATAATTTAGTGGTTCAAGCATTTCTTTTGGAGCTTTCCTTTTTTTTTACTGCATAATTTCTAATAATACTTAAAAACACTTCTACGAAGCCAGTTTGAATTTTAATTTACTTTTTGGATTTGGTTTTAGTTTTAGTTTTGGTTTTGGTTTGCTTTCATTAGTTCGCTGCCCTTTTGAGAGATATTGAATTCAAACTGCCGCCAATCTCTACTAGAACTTGTACAAAATTTAAATTCCATACAAATACGCTTAACAATGCCGCCAAATGACCTTTGATTTATGTTGTTTTTTTTTTTTGTTTTCTTTGTTTTTGGTTTGGTTTTTGTGTTCCGTTCCTTAATAACATTTATCAAAAATATAAACTACAATTAAAATGATTTTTAGATATGGCATACAAACACCAAATATGTCTGTATATATACATATATATATATCCTAACATCTAGGTCTGTTCTGTTCTGTAACTTGTGCCTGACAGTCTCTTAACCAACCCCAAAAAGAGAGAGGAGCCAATCCGTAGATGGATTGGCCTCGATTCGATTTCGCTTCGATTCCGTTCAACATTCATAGAGAGCTCCTAACAATCATAAAAAATAATAGTGGCAATAATATATATATGGATAATATGTATGGATGTATATGTGGTGTTTTCCAACACTAGCATGCATTGCCATTTATTATACAACACTTACGCTTAACATTACTCAAAATATGACTTTTCTAAATGATTCTTTTTTATCCTTTCCTCCTCTATCGTTTTCTTTTCTTGCGTTTTCCTTTTTTCTGGTGGTTTTTACTTAACTTTTGAATTTTTCCCTTTCCTTTCAGATTTTTCCCTTCCGTTTTGGCGTCCTTTTTTCGGGTAAAACTAGACTTTGCCCAAAAAAATAATCACAAATGGCGACACACGCGAAATGCCCAACTACATATACTATATCGGCAATATTAACATACATAAATCGGTCATATATATATATATATATATATATAGAGCAAGATATCAGAGGGCCTTGACGCTTGTCTGGTTATATAGAGGATTAGAGCACAGTTAATTGGCGGTATAAATCGTTTACATATCGATCTGGAATATCGAAAATAAAAACTGCTAATTATTTAGTAAGTTTTGATAGCTCACACTGTGCTTTAGTTACACAATTTATCTTGTATAAATATTTTATATATTTCTCTTTCTCTGGGATTACGTGCCAAAGAGACTATTTTTCTTTTTATTTATTTATTTTTTTTTGTTTTGTTTTGTTTTGCTCCTTATCCGAGATTTTTAAATATACAGAAATATATATTTAAAAAAATTGTTGTCGGTTTTCCTTATTTTCTTTTCTTTTTTGCACAGTCTATTAGATTCTCAATTCATCAATTTGTTTATCAACATACATTCACATATATATTTATATCCATATAAAGATTAAATAGTTTACCACTAGTACAATAGGGGTGCGTCAGAGACGGACAGAGAAATGGGGTCGGGGGTCAGAAGGGCGGAAAGAAAGGGGCTACGGAAGCGGGACAGTCGGCATCATAGGGTTAATAAACATCGCATCTGTGTTCAAACCAATAATGTACAAATCTAAAAGTGCTAAGAACGGAAAATATAATCAAATCGAACAAATAATAAATAAATTAAACAAATTGTTGGGTTTTCTTTTATCGGAATATGTATAAAAATCTTTAATTGTTTCTCAGTTTCTCAGTTTGTGGCATTTGTTTTGGGTGTGTTGTGTTTTTCGTGTAGGGTTTTACAACAGTTTTTTTTTTTGTTTGTTTTTAAGCAGAGATTGCTTGGCTATTGTTAATGCATATATTTTATATTACTTTATATTCTTTCTTGTGTCCCACTTTTCGTGTTTGTAGTTTGCAGTTTGTTGTATAACATTTTAAAACGTAATAATAAAGATATAATAATAGTTGATAAACATAAAAACAAATTTATGCAAGCACAAAATACAAATAAAAGTCCTTGTCAGAAACGCGGCTTGTGCAAGCTAAAATGCTAATAATAAATATATAATTAAATAGTATGCATTAGGCCATAATAAATACCATCAATTAGCAGTTTCATTTATGTTTTAGGTGTTTTTTTTTTTTTTGTTTTGTTTCAACAATTTATATAAAAAATTTTCAACAGTTTTTATTCTTTTTTTTAGTGTTTGTATTTTGTTTTGTAATTTTTTTTTTTTTTGGTTGTCAAAGAGTTTGTTTTTCTCTCACACAGAAAACGTACAATACTTTTGTTTTTAACCCATTTGTCGTTGTTACAGCTACCATTATACATCGATACATATCAGCTTTAAAATACAATAATAAGTCAAATTCAAGTCAATGAAATTTTACAACAAGAAAGAACTAAAAAATATATTCTCGTATATTTAATAATCTCACTTAAGTAGATACACACAAATAAAAATAATTATATTATAGTACAATCGAAATAATAATAATAATAATAATAAAAATATAAACCAAAGTTTCAAGTTACACAAAGCAAAGCGTTTTTTCAAAACAAACAAAGAGGAAACTATGCTAGTTAAATACTACGTTTTGTTTTTAATACAATATTCGTAAAATTATATTCAAGAATTCTAATACCTGCTTATGCGTGTGGGTGTGGTTAATGAGGGAGGGCGGGGGTAAGGGAGTTTGGGGATACTTCGCGTCGCGTTTCAAGCTCAAAACTAACGAAAAATAGTGATTATTACTTTAAAAAAATTACAAAATAAACATTTTTTAAATGCTGTTCCTGTTAATGTTGCGTTTGTAGTCTCAAAAAGTTGTTTGTTTTACCTTCGCCTTAAATAGTACACACTAAATATTCACTTTAGATATTTAACTTGTCACATCTTCATCCCTCTTTCAACTAACGTTTAACTTAGAGAACACTTTCGTTTAGGTTTGCATTGTTTTTGAGGCTCGGCAAACATAAATGCTTTCATAATCTGAATTATTGCAAGCAACAACAAAGTCTAGCTAAAATACAGTGCGGAACATCATCCTTCCGCACTGCCTGGCCTTCTTTTTATTAAATATTAATATTACTTTCGAAGAAACCAAGAGAGAGAGAAAAACAAAACAATGAAGCGAATGGTCGTCTTGGCTTGGCTTGGCATGGTTTTCTTCATTTTTATAACTATTAAATTATTTTGAGATTTTTGCATTACTTGTTTAAGTGTTTATCATAATTTAATGTATATTTATAAATACATATATGCGTATGTATAGAGACATAGACATATTTAATTGTATAATTATAATAGTTATAAATGTTTTAAGTCTTCTGCACTGATTGCCAACTTTCAGTTAAGTGTTATTTTGTTTAATCCTTAATTTGATTTATCTATGCACACGCTCACGTTCGCTAATCGATTAAAATTAAAAACAGTCGCATGTGTTGGTGTGCACATAACTATTCATTTTCGTCTTCATTTCTTGTTAATATTTATTTAAATTCCATTTGACAACAAATCATTTATCAGGCCAAACAACAAATTTGTCGAAATAATAGGGTTTAAAAAAAAAAATTCCTAAACAAAAAATAGCTTTAACAGTTATGAACATAAATGTGTTATTTTAACTACTTTCAGTGCATTGTTTTGTTGCAGTTGTTGGTCTTGTTGAATTAAAATTAAGAAACGGTGTGTTGATGGTTTTTGTTTTAATAAAATTCTTTTTTCGTTTTCGTTTTGTGGGGGGTGTGTGGTTGTACAATAATATAATAAAACAATAAAAACATAAAAACTAAGCGAGTATAAAAATTTGTGAATTGTTGTTTGTGTGTCGCGGTTGGGTTCGGTTTTGTTTTGTTTTTGTTTTGGGTTCGGTTTTGATTTCGTATAAAAGTAGCAAACATGTCTTAGCGGATATAATTAAGGTCTACAATATAAATAATCAGTAATCAATAGGTTTCTTGTATAATCAAAAATAATTTATAAACGTAAAAAACAGTTATAATAATATATATGTATGTATCAAAATGTGTTTATGCAATCAAAAATAATAATAACAAACAATTTGCGCAATCATATATAGGTATATCTAAGAATTACAATCAATTATTACTTATTTAATGCTCGATACGCGGCTTGTTCCTCATTTGGGGTTGTTAATTGTTAAATTTAGATTATATAAAGTTTACTTTTTGTTAATTTGTTTTAACTTTCGCAGTTATTGCAACAAAGTTAAAAAGTGGAGGGATTTCTTCTTGTATTATTATGATTATTATTATTTTTGTTATAGGTAAGTAGTGTCATTTATTTTGTTTTTTTTTTCTTTCAAAACGAATGCGGGAGAGAGACTTGCACGCGAGAGAGATGGGAGATGGGGGCGGAAAAAAAAAGTTGCTCAGTTTGGAGTCCGATTTATAAAATGAACGTGAAAATTCACACAGAGATATCCGTATATATATATATATTTATCGTAAAACAAATACACAAAAAAATATAAAAACTAAGCCTTAAACAGCGTAAATATACATATATATATATAAAAAATCAAAACAAAATTCAACAATAATTTAAATAGATAATTAATAAAAAGCAATCCAACAGTGTGCGTGTGTAAGTCGTTAGGCTATGAGACGACGACAGTACGACAGTTTCAGAGGAGAATAAGGGGCATATATATGTAGATTTCGATTCGGTTTCAGTTTCTTAATCTCTTCCTGTTTCTCTTCTCAGATTTCGATTCAGTTTAAGCTTTAGATTTAGTTTTTAGAATTATAGCTGGGGGGAGACCGCGCAAGTCAGACTATTGAGAGAACTAGGCTTAGAGCAGAGAGGTGAGAGAGCCGGACGACACCTGACAGTACTCTCCCCTGTTCCGGACTCCCATCCATGGAGTGTGTTTGTGTGTGTTGTATGTGTGTTTGTGTGTTTACATACCCACTGGCGCCAGTTGGACATAGCGATAGATGTAGAGCCGGTAGTCTTTGCTGGCCAGCACCACACTGCCATCGTCCATTAACGCCACATCGAAGCACTGGGCATGCTTCACCTTCGACTCGAGCGCCGAGATCAGCTGCCCTTCCTGCGTGAAAATCGTCAAATTGAAGTTGTTGTGGTTGTCCGCTATCAGGATCTCGCCGTTCGAATTGATTCCGACTCCGATGGGGTAATTGGTGATGCCCTCGCCGCCAATTTGCCTTAGGTATTGGCCCTCGTAGTTGAAAACCTTGACACAATGGGCCCGATTGTCGCTAATGAAGATCTCCTGCTTGTCGTTGACCACCACACCGTTGGGGAACTCCAGATGCTTGGAGCAGCCAAACTTGTGCAGCACATTGCCATTCTGGTCGAAGATGATCACGCGCATCACCTTGCACTCCACCACGATAATGCGTCCCTTGTTGTCCACAGTCACGCCGCGCGGATGCTGCAAAATGGTGGCTCCAAACTTCCGCACAAACTGTCCATACTGGTTGTAAATCTGGATCTGGTGCGTCGGTGAGCGTTCGGTAACGATAATGTCCCCGGAGTTGCGAACCACGGCCACTCGGTTCGGATACAGCAACTGAGAGTCGCGTTTGCCGCACTCGCCGAACTGGAACTTGAAGCGTCCCTCCTTGTCGAAGATCTGGATGCGATGATTGTTCGTATCCGCCACAATGATGTCGTTTTGAGCATTCACCGCCACACCGCTGGGCTCTGTAAACTGTCCCTCCATGACGCCGAACTCACCAAACTTGCAGTGATATATCATCTTCTGGCGCTTGATCTGCGACTTTGGCGGGTAAATGGTAGCCGACAGCAGCTTGTTGGTCAAGTCTAGGAGCGATTCAGAGCTAACGGCACTGCCACCGCCACTCACCACGGTACCGCCTCCCACCGACGACAGACTGGCAAAGGCATCGGCCACGGATGAGCTGCCTGCTCCTCCGCCATTAGTCACAGACGAAAAGAGATTATCGCTGCCGCCATTGCTCCACTTCTCGTAGGGATTATAGTGTGCCACGGTGCTGTTGGTGCCAGTTCCATTGCTTCCGTTGTAGCCACCGCCTCCGCGCTTGGGCATTAGCTCACCAAAGTGCTGCTCTACGGCCAAAGCGTTGCTGCGATCTCGGCCGCTTAAAAGGAGGCTTCCATTGCTAAAGGCTCCGGCGCCTGAACCACCAACAGTAGAGCTGCTGCTGTCTAGCAGACTGCTGCCACTCAATCCCAGACCGAGGCCATGGAGTGAGGATTGCGCCTGCAATTGCTGATGATGGTGCGACGACGCCTGGTGATGATTGTGATGGCCGCCGTGATGATGCGACTGCTGATGGTGACCGCCATGGTGGCCACTGCCCGCGCTGCTGGCGCTGCTGTTACTTGCGCTCTGTGTGGGCCTAGCGATTGGTGGCTGCTTTCCGTGACCGTTGCTGGGGAGGCTTAGGCCGGCATGGCCTCCATCTGAGCTGCTGGCCCGGATATAGCCAAAGGTGTTACGGACGCCAGCTTGAATCGACTGATAGTTGGACATAAACTCCATTTCGAAGGGCAGCTGCATCTCCTGGATGCCCGTTTGCAGTTGCTGCTCCAGGGACTTGCGCAGGAGCAGAGCTTCCGCCAGCAGTGATGACGGTGGAGCAGGACTCCGCTCCACAGCCTCGCAGGTGGCCAGACCCTTGTCGATCAGATCGCGGGAACGCTGCTGCCACGCACTGTTGCTGTTCACCTTGGCCGAGTACAGGGACTCCAGCTCCTTGAGCAACTCCGTCTTGCGCTCATCCAGCATGGAGGCAAAGAACTGATGCGTCTCGTTCAGCTCGTTATGCGCCTTCTGATACTGCAGCTTCACCTTGGTAAGATTCTGATCCGAGTTTCCGGCAATGCCCACAATCTCGCCAATCTTGCCGCGCATATCGGCGAGCAGTGTCTGCAAGGCTGTCTCATTGGCCGAGGTTCCCGCGGTGGAGGCTGGTGTCAATCCCGGAGACTGCACATTCTCAAGTTCGTGCAGCCCGGTTGAGTGCTCCAGGACAATGCACTCCTTGCAGACCAGAATGCAGCAGGTGCGACAGCTAAACTTCAGCAGCTCCTGCTTGTGGCGCGGACAAAAAAGTTGCCTTTGCTGCTGCTGTTGTTGTTGTGGGTGCAGTGAGCCGTAGAGTGAGTTCTCCTCTCGCTGTTGCTCCTGGGAATTCGCCTGGGCGGCAGCGGCTAGCACAATCTTCGAGAGCTGTGACATGGGCTGCGCCGGCAGCAGCTGTTGCTGCTGCTGCTGCTGTTGTTGCTGTGAATCGAGCTGCTGCTGCTGTTGCTGCAGCATCATGGTCAGAGAGCTGGCGTACTTGAACTCATTGGAGGCCGGATTGTTGCTCGGCGATCCAACGGAACCCAGTGGTGAGCCAGCGGTGGTGCTGGCCTCAAAGCCCTTGATCAAGCACACATTGTGGCCGTTGAAACAGTGCATAAATTCGTGAGCAGTCACACAATTGGCGCACAGATAGCTCTGGCAATCGAAGCACTTGGCCACCGCATCGCTGCACTTGCTCTTGCAGGCGGTGCAACGTGGCGGGGATCCATTGGCGGATGTGTTGCTGGATGAGCTGCTGCTTCCGTTGCTGGCACTACTGTTGCTTCCCTTGCCTGCTCCCACGACCAGGCTGCTGATTCCAGAGTTGCTGTTGCCATTGCTATTGCCCTGCAGATTGCTACCAATCACGCCGGGCCCGTTGCTTGTAGTTCCATTGTTGGTGCTGATCACACTGCTGCTGGTGCTGCCGCAGCCACTGAGACCGCTGGTCGAGGAGCTGCTGGACGATGATGAGGACGATGACGACGAGGATGACGATGAGCAGGATGAGGAGCTAGCCGAGGAGCTGGACGAGACCGAGGCCGAGATGGGATGATGGCCATTGATCACCGTCACCTCTGACCGGGACTTGACGCTGCTTCCGCCCGTGTACTCGTCGCTGCAGATTGCCGAATCGCTGGCCGGTGGCGATGAGCCGCTCAGCGTGAGCGGGGAGTCTGATAGGTAGCCGGCGTGTTCATACGATTCAATCGAGTTCGCCCCGCCCCGCATCGAGTCTAGTGATGGTGTCGGCGAGGACGCCATCTTAGCGCTGTAATTGCCGTCGGTGGCCCCGTTTACCTTTAGGAGTAACAGCTGCAAAGAAACACGGCAAGCGCAAAGAATAAAATTGAGAAAAATTAATTATTAACGAGTGCTAATGTGTGTACACGGAAGGAAGATTGTACTATGGTCGCTGCTCTTCATTTAAACGTGCGGTCGTTATCCGAGTACCTCCGACAAGGAGTTTACGATGACTTCATTTATAATACTTTAAAAGCTTTGCTAGGATGCCACAAAAAACGCTGGCGTACAAAACTAAATTAGATTGAATTGGACTCCTCATATATTTTATCCTTTTTAATAATTTTAATTGTACGACAACTTTGGAAAAGTCAGGGATATTCACCATAGCTTAGCATTTAAAATACATTTCTCTACATATTATTATAGCTTTGCTTTTATTCTATGCCTTTTCCCTTGAATGAGTATGAGTCACCTGAGGTCCTTCCTTGTCTCTCTTTATTTAATCCTCATGACTCAGCCGCATTTGGCATTTCCATGGCCCCAACAACAAAAAACAAATATATTCCACAGGCAGCCCCTTTTTCTTAGTCACGGCCTGCCCTCTCTTTGTTATCATAATTTGTAGTTAATTGCCTCCATCCCATCAGCGGTCGAACACTCTAATCCCCCAAAGCTTGACAGCTGTGACCCGTCTTTTATTAAACATCCTCGAAGACGGTTGAAAGGTATGTGTAAGCATGTCTTTTCTCCATCTAAAGGGGATCGAATCCAACTAGGAAACACGCCCCCACGGAATGCTTTTTAACACAATTCCAATTTCTTACGCCACAATGAAGCGAAGCTGTACTCTGGGATGAAAGAACTTTGGCCGCGAGGGGAATCCCCTGCCACACATACCCGTCGCCTTCCCCCTAATTTCCCCCCTATATCCTGCCTTCAGAGACGAAGTCGGAGACGGACACAAATGCAATAAACGCACGCACAGACAGACGGACAACTTCGCCACTTCACAGAGCCCCTCGTCATAATTTTACTCCCCCTTTTTGCTTCCTTCGCGGTTCGCTGCCTTGGACAGACGAAGAGAAGGGAACGGAGCAGGAGCAGAAATGGCGGCTAGGAAAGTAACAGGAGTTGGAAAGCGAACAGGGCAAAGGCCGTTGAAATATGAGGGCAACAGAAGGGGAGTTGTACAACAAACCCCTGTCGCAAAAAAAGTAAACAAAACGATAAAGGCAACAAACTTCGGTAAGACGAAGGATATACATCCTTGCACTTTTGTTACAAGTAATTGAACAAAAGCGCGTTGCCAAGGCAGCATTAAACATTTTTATAGAAAGCATAAATCATGTGACAGATATTGCATTTTTAAGTTATGTTGTGTCTCCTCAAATTGGAATTGTGTCAAAAAGAAAGCTATTAAATATTAAAACGGAATTGAAAAAAATTAAAGACTTGAAAGATTGGATTGATATTCCTTTCATTACAAGTTTGAGCAAAGTAGAAGAACTCTTCTATGTAAGTTAGGGTATCGAATATTCAGGAACTTCTTCCAGAGTTCTAGACCAAGCGAAATTTCCGTCAACAAGAAAATCAACGTAAAAGGCAATTGAAGTGAAAGCAAAGAGAGCCAGCGAAACGAAACGAAATACAAAATCAACCCCGAAAAATGCGCCCAAGGGGGAGTTTTATATGCGAAAGGGATGTGGCCCTGAGAAGGGGAAAGGGAAATGGAGTCCTGCAACTGTCTAGACTGGATGTACATTTATCATGCGCACACACACACACACACACCACACACCGGCACAGTCGGCATACATATACAGTGATCCCTAGAAACTTCCTTTCTTTTGTCTTTGTTTCTTTGATCTTTGTTTCTTAAAATCGAATAGTTCAAAGATCTAAGATATCAAGTTCCTGTATGTTGCAATCAAATTTGATTTTTAGATGCCAATTCTAATGCTTGCAAAAATCCCCATCCTTATGTTCGTTCCACATTTCATTCCGATATTTATAAATATTAATCATTTTTCAACGAATTAAATCCATTTAGGGTTTAATTTGTATTATTAATACATTTTGTGAAATAATTTAGGTAAACAAGGATTATAATAATTTACACTCCAAATCTAAGAGTTGGTTTTAAACAATTATTGGAGGCAAATTGTATGTTAATAGCCTCTAATAAATGTTTTCATTTGCATATTTCATATATTGGAAATGGAATTTAAACTTTCCTTTTCAATATTCCTGTTAAAAGCTTACTATTTTCAGAAAGAATTAATCTAAATCCATTTTCCCTATATCCATTAGGCAACTGTTAATCCAAGATACGCGAAAATACACATTTTCCGGTACGGATTCTCATTTTCAGGAGCGACCACTGTACAATGTGATAAACGGAGATAAGCCAACACTTACCTTTACTTTTTTGTTGTTATTTTGTTGTAGAAATTTCTATATATATTCCAGTTGGTAACGTCGTTTCCTGGTTGTTGTTTTTGCTTTCTTGTTGCTATAGTTTGTTGCTCTCGTCCTTCCTCTCTCTCGCTCTCTACCTGTCTCTGTCTCTGTCTTGAGCGCAGTCTATATGATAAAGTGTGTGGTATGTTGATGGTTGTTGTTGGTCTTGTTCTTGCAGTAACACGTTGAAACAAATTTGTGTAGCATACTTTCAAGAGCTGCCCAGTTATTGCGTCGCGCGCACAAAAGGCTGCAATAGAAAAGAGAATGCCGTTATTGTTATTGTTATTATTAGAAAGGATAATTAAATGCTAAGCAAGGTGACGTCTGCGTGCGTACGTGTTTTCAGTTTTCCTTGCGTCCTTGCTATAACGGAAAAAAATGCTTCGCTATTTATGTACAATTGCGTGACGTGAATGCGAGGTAGCTCCCTGCAAAACTAACTCTGCGCATAATGCAGCGACCCGGGTAAAGCTCACATCTCAGATCCCAGCAGTCACTCCGACAGCGACGCCGGCAGAGGCGGCGGCAGACTAGCGAGAGAGAGCGCCAAAATGTCCTGGGAATTCGCTCTGCTCCACTCACAACAACAACAGCAACCAGGGGGAGTCACTAGCTTGCACAAGTGCAACGCTGCGGCTGCTGTCTGTCTGTGGTTTTCCTCTTTTTTCCCCATAATAACTAATAAACTCTAGAGAAAGCACGGTAAAACCCCGCCAGAAAATCAGGGAAAAATCAATACATCCTATTTACATTTACAAAAAGAGAGACAGGAACAGTGAGAGAGCTCGCGCAAAGAGAGTGCTCTTTTTGCCGAACTGTTGAATGCCGGCTGCAAAAGCAACAATAAAACTGCACCCCCTCACCACACCACCCCCCACAAAAATGTTTAGCCACCCCTAAAACAATATGGCGGCCAGTCACCCACAGCAAAACAAATAAAAGCAACAACAACAGAAAAGAATACGGAAAACCTCCCCAGAAAGAGCAACAAACGGTTTATTTGCGCGCGCTACAGGTTGCGTGAGAGGCAGAAAGGCACGAAAGAGAGAGCACAGCAAGCAGGAAGCGATAACCGATAACTTTGGCCTGCGCATGTTTTTTCCCCGATTTGGGCAACGACCGCAGCCAAAAGCAATAAAAACAAAGCGATGTGCTCTCCCACACACAAACACGTACCTCCCATCTCTTTCTCCTCGCTCTATCTCTGTTCTATGTTGCCGCAGAACTTTCGAGGAGAAGAAGAAGCTATGCTAGAAATGACGTTGCAGCTCATCAACATAACTGCATAGCGAAAAATTTCTGTATACCGGCAGACACGGTAGCCGGAAAGAGACAGAGTTGGAGCCAGAAGAGCGAAGATATGCGGAAAATGGCCAGACGACACACACACACAATAGACAGATTTACACATGTAAAGTAGCGGTAATTTTCGTTTCCTTTTGCCAACTGTTGCGAATCGAGGGGGATGTCAGAAAAGTATAAAAATATGGTAAAAAAAAAAGAAGCGTTGCGGAGATCTTCAAAAGGTATCGATCACTCACTCACTAACGTTAGCACTTTTTCCGCTCACACCTGACACTCGCACACACACAGCCAAAAACATAACCGTGTACAGGCGAAGAAACTGACTCATAAACAAACCACCGGTAATTTCGACAAATTAGTTAATAAACACGAGAATAGCACAAAAACGTCACCGGTTAAAGAGGAAGAGAAACAAGAAATATGCACTATGGAATCTACAAATACCCTACAACAAAAGACATGTTATTTCAGCTTGACGATCAACATAGTAAATGTTTTGTTTAAGCTAAAAATTAATTATGGGATATTTATATAACACATACATAGATATGTATGCTAAAAATAACTTATTACAACAATCGAAACTAAAACTCCAACGATAAGAAATATCTTTAAATAAGAGTAAAATCATAATTCTTACAATATAGTAGATAGAATTGAAATTTGTCTGAAATTTTGGGTACCACTGATCAAAACAAAGTGATGTTTCATAAATTTAAGCCCTGAGAAAGGTATTGAAACCATAAATAATCTTAGTATTGTAGAATTTCTGATGAAGAAATAGAGGGGATAGCTTCTCCTCCTTCCTCTATTGGGTCATAAGTTGATAATGAGTGAATTGTCTATCGATTAGATTACCCAATTTGTGAGATACATAGTTGACGGAAGGCAGACGACCAGGCCAGGCCAACAGGAATACGGGCCAAATCAAACTGACAGTTGGATTGTATATCATGACGAGATTAATATCATTTGGGGCCACAGGCCATCTGAATCGTAGAAATATTGTGTCGTCTCCTCGCTTTTCCGCTTTTCTGGCGGGCGACTGTGCATAGAGTGTGCCATAGCTCAAAGTCGGTGCCATATGTTTTACTTTGCATTTTTCTTTTGGAGGGGCCACAAATTCCAGAGTGCTTGTAAAAGTGTTTAAAAATAGAGAGCAGGCTAATAATCAGAAATGCGAGTGCAGTGCACTGAGGGCGGCGAGCCGCACCCCTTTTTGCTCTACGCCCCCTTCCATCTTTTGTAATTAAGCACAGCGAAGAGGCGCACAAGAAGCAACGAAGGAGGAAAGCAAAACAAAAGGGAGCTGAGAATAGACCAGAACCAGAAAAGAACGGAGCAGAAGAACCGACCCATGTGAGAAGTGGAACAAACTGCGCCACAGGCATTACTAATGCAAAACAATTTGTACAAGATTATAAATTTCATGGCTCAGGAGAAGTGGAAGAAAAACAAAGCGGAGCGGCGGCGTCGATGGCGATGATTATTATGAAGGAAATAATGATCAGAAACAAGAGCGCGGGCAGCAGCACCAAGTTCAAGCCAAAAGCTAGTGTGGGTGAAAAAATAATAAGGGGGGTGCGAGCCATTGCACTACACTACAGTCGTACATCGCAAAGACGCATATAATTCATGTGATTTCCTAATGAGTTCAATATTATTTTAGAAATGGTTTCTACAAGACGCAAACCCTAACTCTAAAGAATATGCCAGCGCTGACGGTGTTTTGTGTTTGTTACCTTGCCTTATGTATGTATTTTCACGTTTTACCATTTTTCTTAGACAAGTACCACTGTAATTCCATAAAATGCAAATCAAGCCAGCAACAAAAATAACGTGGAATATGGCAAAGAGGAAGGGGCGCGTTCGTTCTGGTTGTGCAGCAAAATAAACAAGCGTTCCATTTTCATGCATTCCCCTGCGGTCTGTTTTTTGGGGTTGCAACTGCGGAATCGTTGAAGCAGCGGCTGCAGCAGAGTTCAATGGTACCCAAAGGCAGATTCACAATGGTGGTACGAAAAATTGGCAATGCAAAAAAAGTTTGGTTAATCATTACTAGATTGTATTAAATTATAGTATTTTGTTAGATAAATTTTCAAGTTTACTTAAAAAACACGCTATAAAGCAATAGCTACATTTTGAGATACATTCTTCTTATTTATCCTTTAAATCTAATAATTTGCCCTCTGTCGTATCCACAGGATACAGAATCCACGAAAATGCATGGCAAATATACCAGAAGACCAGCACAAAGAGCATGGCCATAAGACAGAACAAAGCAAACTACGCTTACCTGTTCTGTCCACACACATACACACCTAAATTCACATTCTTCTCAGAGGTACCACAACAACAACAACAAAAACGCTGACAGTTGGAAGATAAAATATCCATCCCGAACCCAAGGCCCAAACACAATTTCAATCCTCATCCCATCAGCAAAATCCCAGGTTCCAAACTCCAAGCTCCATGTACCATCGCTTCTCCACAACTTAATCGCAGACAAAGGCACCGCCAGCCAACATCACGACCGATTGTTGTTCTTGTTGTCTCGGTTCGATGCAAATTAAAATACAGTAGATATTGGCAGAGGGCAACAACGAAAGATCCAAGCTAAGGATGGCAATGCATTGTCTGAGAGAAATTAATGAAAATCATATACCAACATAATTTTGTGGTATCTACTATATAAAATAACATTTTGAGGAAACCTTATTATTACCATTTTCTACCAAATTAAATATCTGAATTCGTTTTATAATTGGATATGCTTAGCAAATATCCACTGTAATCCGTAGCAGAATTCGTCGAATTCTGCGACGTTTGCTCCTCCCGTTTTTTTTTTTTTTTTTTCTCAGACGGTGCCAGCTATGCGTCAGCAGCAGCCGGGCAGCGCCGCGACCCCCAAAGCAGCTGCTGGTGAATGAAATTGACTCGACGCATTTTATTGAAGACAATGGGCGAAAAAAGAAGGAAAGGAAAAGGAAATCTGCGACTGCGACAAGCACAAGGGAGTTTTATTGTTGCAGAGGAGAGATGAAGACCTGGAAGAAGAATAAGGACAGCAGAAGAGCAGCAGCAGCAGCATCCAATTTAGCAGACAACAACGATGTGCCCCGAGATCCCAGACGCCGTGCATCTCTCCTCCTTCTACCTCACCCCACTCCCCGCTCTCCTTCGGGTCGTTCTCCCACGACTAGTTCCGACTCTTTCCCACTCCCGTCAAAGGCCCCGCAGGTCAACGTCGTCGTTGCAGTTCTTGTATTTTATTATTTTTTTTTTTTTTCTTATTTCTTCTTTGTTGTCTCTTTTTTTCTGCACAACATTTTTCTTTCTTACTGCGCTTTGTAGTGTCTGTGGTTCGTTAGCTGCTGGCCCCCTCCCTCGCTCGAGTGCATTGGCATTAATGGGTGCGAGAGAAAGGGAGATAGCGAGTGTCTGCGTGTCCTGGGCTCTACACTGGTGGTCGGAAATAGCAAGGCAACCTTGCACGCAGGTACAGTGTCGGCTGGGAAATATTCCATATAGAGTTTAAGATACAAAAATTGTATTCTCCAACCACGTTTTTGTGTACACCTTAATTGAGCTATCGACTTTAAAATAAGTCTGCAACAGAAAATCTTAGCAGAAATCTAACTAAAAGATTTTTATTTACTATGAAAAACATAAATTTGCGCTATCTCCTAGGGGCTGCAACACCACCACATCATCCAATCAAGTGGAACGTGTTCGCTCGCCTCGTTTGCGTGTTAAGTTCCGATAAATATTTACTATCTTCTTTACATTTTCAATTAGAGTTGTACCAATTTCGGGTTCCCCTCGTTATCTATTACGTGGTGGCAAAGCGACGCTCTGCGATAGTGCAGACATATACAGAACACAAAATATACATAATGGGTACAGCAAGAAGCGCTGGCAAAGATTGGCGGGAACTGGCAAGCGAACGACCCCGACCGAGTTCTAGAAATCTCGGAAAAGAACAGTGTCGCCACGGGCAGGAAATGCATTCTACACAAGAGTTTTCTTTCCGAGTTACGGGAGATGGCCCAAATCGGCCCTGATGAAAGGATCGTTGACTGGAATTATCATTTATCCGTTCTCTACTCTGGCTAGCGAACTTATCTGAATTGCAAATCACGGAAATGGTACATCACAGCAGCACAGATACAGTAAACTCCCTGTTGTTAAACCTTTAATCTTTAGTTTTCAAGGACTAACATATGTACATAAAATGTTCTCAACTGAATCATATTGCAATCTCAATAGTTTTTATAACAAAAATATAAATAATTATATCTCAAACTAATGTAATCTTGCCTTGAACAAGTGGTATACCACCTTTAAACAGGTATTTCACAAGTTTGGCTCAAAACAACTTAAGAATTTCTGGCTTTTTTGTGCATTAATTATAAACATGTTTTCCAAATTTAACAAGAAACCATTGGCTCGCAAACAATACAAACAATAATAATACTTAGAATCCCTGCTAAACGAAATCAGTCCCGTTTAGTTTGAGTACTAGGGAACCTTTGACTTTGGGTTAATCGCTAGTCTTTTCTATCATGTTCTCGCTTTCCGGGGCCCACTGCAATCGGTTCTACATAAAGCACAGCCAGCTGCGACAGCTTTTAATCAGAGATCTGCTGGCGTCGCCAAATCGAGCGTGAAACAAGACACATGGAATATATAGCGTTCGACAGACATGTTATGCTGTATTTCTTCTTTCCGTTCTGTACGTTTGTTTTATGTTTGCACTCACACAGAGATAGGAACAAATTTAAAACACGTTTTTAGCGTTCTCGTATTTTTTTTAGTTGGGTTCGGCGCACACACTCACGCAGTTTGTTTATTAATGAGGAACCCCAAGCGTGGCTCACACGTCGATCAGCCTGTCAGTCAGTCTACACAGTGATTAAATTTAGAGAACATTGCCGTAATAATTTTTTGTTTAAAATACACACGAGAAACAAGAAAACCAACTCGTTATTTTATTCTTCCGCATCGACAAGGCAGCAACAACAATAACAAATAACGATATCAACAACAAAACCCAATGGCGGGGAATTGTTGAAACAGTTGGGTCGCAATAAATAGGCTCGACTCTCGGATTTTATTTTTATACATTTTCTTTATTGTGGACGCGGGAAGGTCGCGTTTCGAGTTGAAGGAAGTGCGCACCCCTCGGGCTTAAAAGGTTGTTAAACTATTTCATTATCAGACGATTTTGAATAATAAAAATTTAAATTACTTTTCAAGTTAAATTATTAGACTATATACAATATGTATATAATAATTAAATAATTAAAGAAGAAAAACTCCCATTTGTTATTATAATTTTAAGGTAAACGGTAAACATTCTAATCTTGTTTTTGGGGATGAAAACTTAAATATTCCATGGATAAATATTGCCGGTATCAATTTAGGTGGACGCGAGTGTTGAAAGCGCAGGGGGCGCAAAACAAAATAAGGAATGAGATAATAATAACAAAATGCGTACAAACGTTAAAAAGTTAATGCAAACAACAACACAGCGCGCCCCGTCAAAAAGAACAAACACACACGCACTGAATGGTAGAAGGAAGACGGAACGCGAAGAAGGAAGGCGGCAAGAAAATGTTTTGTTGCATTGCAACAAACAGAAACAATGCAAGTGATGCGTCGCAAGAAGACAGAGAGCGGAGACGGGCGACTGAGAGCGAGAAAGAATTCGTAGACAAAAGCAATGAAGAAGCGCAGCAGGAAAAGGCAACACTCACTCACATTCACACACACAGATACAGCCACGCACTCACGTACGCGATTCTAAACAAGTTGATGAACTCTACGGCGGCTGCGACGCCAACGTCAGCGTCAGCATCGGGGGAAGAAGAAGCAGAACTAAAGCAGAACCAAACAATTTGTTTCTTTCGTTTTTGTTGGCTTTTTTTATATGTATAATAATCTTATTTGATCGGTTCTCTGTACTCGGTTGCATACGTACATAGGCTAGGTATGTGTATGTTATTGTTGCACTTAGATTTACTTATTATTCCACTAGTATTAATACTTTTATTGCTTTTTCGCACAGTTCACTCGCACGCACGTACACAGGCAGGGACGCTCTTGTATTTTCTCTGAGCTCGACGAAAAATTTACGCGATTGATCGTCTTTCCGTGTTTATCCGGCTTAAAATTCGCAAACAGCTTATAGCCTTAAATATAGCATATGTATTTTAAGCTAATGTAACAAGAACAAACGTGCGTCCGGTCGAAAAATTGCGGAAAAATTTTTTTCGAATGGCCCGCTTGCACTTGTATTTATAGGTTTCACTCAAAGCGGAACGTTCCGTTCTTGTGAATGCTCTCTTCTCTCGAACGTCTCTCTCGCTCTCGTGGCGGGTTGTCAAAGAGAGAGTCGAGAACTGAATGAGAATGAAACCGACGAAGAATTTTTACAAGACATGTCGAACGCGGAACGAGGAACCGGGAACGGACGGAACTGGTACGAACGCCAAGCCGACAACAAAAAAACTCACCCAACCAGTTATCGCCAGCGGGAGAGACAAAGAACCAGCCAGAGAGAGAGGGTGGGAGCGCCAGAGAGTGGTAGAGAGGCGGCGGAGGCGAAATCTAGTTTTGGCTGCAGAACGACGCCAGAGGAATGGAATGGAATGGCAATTGGAACTGAGTGCAGACATATTTATGAACATTTGGATGTACATACAGACATACCCACGGCTAGGCTACGCCAGCTGCGCTGCCCGCAATGAGACTGACCTCTGACAACCTCCTACACACTCAAACGTACATACGGACATATGTATGTACATACATATTGTATATACAACCAGAGTACAGAACATAAATTGCGAGAGGGAGCAGTGCACTCCAAGTATTCCGGTCTCTGCATGTGTAAGTGTGGGAGTGAGTTACAGAAGAAGAGAACCGAAAAAAGGGCTGCACAGAGAGGAGGAGAAGGAAATGGTAAATGCAGAAAATAACACTGGTCGTGGGGTAATTTGTTCGGGCTTTTTGTTGTCGTTTTGAAGTAAAAACCCCATGCATAGAACGGTTGCACGCAGCGAGTCAAAAGATTATCGTTAGCATTTATTTTCGGCTCTGTTTCGCAATAACTGATTATTCGGAAGAATTAGCATAAATTCAAATTTAAAACAGTGTCAAAATTGAATGGAAACTGAACTGGAAGCTTTAATTACAGGTCCCAGTCATTGGAGTAATAAACACGGCCGGATGGGAAGTGCTCAGGGATTCATCCGAAATTCGAAATCTTTAAAAATTTCCAATGAATGGTGAATGACGAATTTGAAATTTGATTTATAGCTTAAAAATACTTCAATATGTTCTGAAATAGTACATTTTAAAATAGTTTTTCTTAGTAGTGAGATTAATCTTTTGTCCAACAATTGATCAATTTAAATGAACAGAAGAAACAAACACAACATTTTTACACTGTAAAGTGTGGCTAGAGAGCCCCAACACGCTGAACTGCTATTTATCTGCTCCAGAGAAAGGAAGAACCCAGCAGTCACACACACACCTGTCTTGTGCACGAATATAAGCGAGTTTAAGCTCTTTATGGTCATTACCAACCTGGCAAGTACAACAATAAGCGACTAGTTTACAACTGACTTTGCCGCTTCCACCGCTGATGCAATAGGTGGTGAGAGGGAGGGAGAAAGGAGCGACGTCGGGAACGGGAATGGAAATGGGAATGTAAAAGTCTGCGCGGGCTTGCGTCATGTGCGTTTCTTCAACTCTTCGATCGACAGCGCGCGGCTCAAAGAACAGCGTGGAATGGCAAAACCGCCGTTTGGCGTCTCTGCCGCGTCGCAGTCAAAGTCGACGTCGACGTCGGACTACGTCCGGAGAACAACAAAACCAGTCTAGAAACGCGCACGCCGCTCAACTCTATAATTATGCTGCCGTTCGAGTGGATACATACGTCAAATATATACAAACATACGTACATATGTATACGCCTGGCACAAAGGGCCTTAAACTTTGCTTAAAGTCAAGGTCAGTGATTTCTTGTTCGCCAATTGCGATAATATCGTAGCAGAGGCTGCGTGACTCACGCACCGCCCACCTACCGAAAAAGAGGAGGTGTCTCGGATTAAGTTCGATCCAATTAAGTGAAATCTCTTTGACTCTGGTATCTACATGAAGAGCTTGAATAGTTTTCTTGTATACCCTATGGGAGCTTAAAGTAACAGGAGGCCGGACTTCCTGTCAAGCCTTTTCGGCTCCGCAAGGTACTAAACTAGCAGATACCTTTAAACTGCCTATAAAGGATGCATATCTATTTCCAAAAAACTTATTCATTTTGGCCTAGTTGAATAACTCAACATATACATTATTTTGAAATCTGGATCTAGCAAATGGTATTTCTTAAAAAATTTGTATTCCTGGTACTCTTTATCGCATCCAAATATATGGATTAACAGGTATCCAAAAGTGGCGCTGTACACTTTAGTGCCCTCCAGATTAGCCCCGCCAAAATTCCAAGAACTGACGGGTTCAAGTGGACGGGATCTGGGAAGCGTGCGATGGGATGCTGCTGTGGCAGGGAAACAAGTGGGATTGTGGAATAAGGCACACAGACAGAAATGTATGCCTCCTCCCCATGTGATCGATATGTCCATGTAGCCAGCTTCTCCATCCCGCCGTCTCCGTAGCCACATCTTTTGTCCTTGCCGGCGGTTCATGAACCTTCGACTTTACTCCTCTGACGAACGACGTGCTTAAAGTAGCAAAAAAGATACGGCCGCAAAAAAAATCCAGAAAATACGACACAAGACAGCAAAAGGAAAAAAACAAAACAAGCAAAAACAGCCAAAAGCCAATGGCAAAGACAAAAGGAAAAAAAAAAGGAAAAAACAATTACGCCAAGCGTTGAAATATTTTTTGCTACAGCCGAACTTCTCCAACTGGAATACATCTGCCACACAAGACGTCAAAGTAACAAAAAGGCATAAAAATGCAGCCAAGTAGTAAGAACTATGTATTTATAATTTTAAATAAATTAACTTGAAGATAACTTAATGGCTTTTTTAGACGCTTTCATTTAAGAACCATGCATATGTTCATATATACACATGGATTGGCACATAAAAACCTTTAGTTTGGTAGTAAAAATCTATGACAGAATATGACAGTTGTAAAATACTTACAAGTAAAAAAATCATAAAAATTTAAAACGCATACATAAATATGAACAAATGTTTTTTTTTAAAGTATTTTTTTTTAATGAGTTTTTAACATTGGATTCTATAGTTGGGACCCTGGCCTATTGACACTTTTCTTATTGTAAATCCTTGAGGGCTTTCATTATTTATTATTATGATATAGCATTTTTTAATTTAGATATCAATCAATAATTTGAAAGTATTCTAAATTAAGATTTTGAGTTTTAAAAAGAAATTAAAAGAACGAGGTAAAGGGGGTAGGGTTTTTCATAAGCAGCCCGCCTTATAAGCTGACCGACCTCAGCAGCCTCAACTACTTTATTGCCGTATTGACAGACAATTCAATCGAGCGGGTTTCAATAATAATCACCCCAACGCAGCTAATTTCAATGTGCCACAAGAGCAAGAGGAACAACAAACGGAACGAGCGATCCCTTTTTAGCAGCTGTCGTACACAACAACTACAAACGCCGCCAGATGTTTCCCTTGATCGAAAGGGAAGAGGGGGAAGCCCAACCCATAAACCATAAAATACGGCCAGCGATCACATATTTGTTATGGCTCTTTCAATAATTTTGGGCTGGAAAAAAATGTGACACTTGAAACCGGAAATTAGCAGGAGCTGTGCAGCTGTCGTTCCCTCTCTTTCCCGCTCTCTTGCTCTCTCTCTTATTTTAAGACCAGGTGATGAGAGAAAGAGAGTAGTTAAGTCTTAATTGGAAGCAGGAAATACTCATCTCTGGTCATACTTGTCAGTTCTTATGTCACTAATGGATCCACGCGTTAGCTCTATAAACAGTTAGTTACACCTCTTAGTTCCGGAACACGGGCAATTTGAGAATGTTGTAATCAAGCCCTCTTAAGCAAGAAAGAAACGGAGAATTCTAAAGAACAGATTAAAACTAATTCTTTCGTAAGCTGTTGCTGTTTTCCTAGCCCAGATACCCAAGACAATTGTCTTGACTGAAGACTCGCAAACTCAATTCAGATTCTTTGCAAAAACTTTGAGTTTTGTTAACTCTAGCTGATTTTAAAATCTGAAATATGCTTTAAAATAAACTTTAAACAAGAAAGGAAGCTAACTTCGGCACGCCGAAGTTTGTATACCCTTGCAGATTGGTTTTGAGGTTTATATTATAGATTTAAATGCTGAAAACACTCACAAAACAGAGTTTCATTACATGTTACCTATACTTATTATGTTTAAAGTTTGACAGTTACAGTTTTACATTTTCTCTACATCTACCGATCGGTTTATATGGCAGCTATATGATATAGTTGTCCGATTTTTATGAAATTTATACCATAATTCTAGAATAATAAAAAAAGCTTATATCTCAGAGTAGATAAACATACGTTGAAAAACAACGAAGCTATAATTTTTTTTCCTATTTATTTCTCGACCGTTCCTATGGCAGCTATATCATATAGTCGTCCGATTTTCATAAAATTTTTACCAAAATTCTGAAATAATATAAAACGGCCATATCTAAAAAATGGTGCAAAAATGTTGAAAAACAGCAAAGGTATAATTTTTTTTCGAAAAATATATCGAACATTTGTATGGCAGCTATATGATATAGTCGTCCGATCCGGCCCGTTCCGACATATATAGCAGTGAGAGCATATAGAAGACTATATGCAAAGTTTCATTCAGATAGCTTTAAAACTGAGGGACTAGTTTGCGTAGAAACAGACAGACAGACAGACGGACAGACGGACAGACAGACAGACGGACAGACGGACAGACAGACAGACGGACAGACGGACATGGCTAGATCGACTCGGCTGTTGATGCTGATCAAGAATATATATACTTTATAGGGTCGGAAATGTCTCCTTCACTGCGTTGCAAACTTCTGACTGAAATTATAATACCCTGCAAGGGTATAAAAATTTCCTATTAACATAATAAATAACATAAGTATACAGTTTCTTAATTGAATAATTGTTAGCCCTACGAAGCTATTAACAAAATGGGAAAGTAGTGGGAAACTATAATAGTAAAGCTTTAATTCATTCCTGTATCTCAAATTGCTCAATTTACGTTTACAACTTAATGCCAAGAACAATAAGCAAATAAAGTGAATGTCTAAAAATGTTGGTATTTTATTTACACTTTCTGATAAGTTTATGTATTTCGGTGGAATGGAAGTCCGTAACTGGAGACACATGTGCCCGCATGAGCTTGGGGGATCCGCTTGGATCCCCTATTGAAGGTTCGAGGTCGGTCGTTCTCAGTTTTCAACGCCCACCATATCCCCTTACATTAAAGCTAATGAGGGCACTTTATTGAACTCTCTTCTGCCGTCTCCGACCCTTTTTCGTAATTTCTTTGTGTGAGTCTTCTTCTTAGGTGTCTTCCCGCTGTGAGTGTCTCAGTTTCTTTTTTTGTTCTTTTATTTTATTTTTTTGTTTCAGCACTGACCTCATAATTCGCATTAAACTAATAAGCGAAGAAGACGCCCCCTCATCCACGAGCAGGAAATTTCAATCAGCTCGTTGAAATCCGAACTTTAGTTGAGCTTTTTTTTTGTGCTCTTCCCCGTTTTCTCATGTTTTCAGCTTTGGTTCTTGGAAAACTCACGAGGTTTGGTTAAAATGTTGCGAAAATATTGTTGCAAAGGGTCACAGACTGTTAACTAGAAAGGAATTTCGAAACTGAAACGAGAACGAAACGCTATATGGTCGATGGCTGCCTTAGAGATACAGGGTTACAAATTTGGAAGAGTTTGGGTTGAAGACCCAAATTTTTTTAATCACCCCCAGTTTGAAATCACAGTTCGAGATTTGATTATACTTTAAAGGTTTGTTATTTGTTATCTCTTAAACTGTTTGCAACATTTTGTTGTTTCTATAGAAAGTAAAGTTTTCAAGATCATGATTCTTAACGCGAAAAACGCAGTATAGCCTTGATATAAAAGGTAGATAGATAGTTAAATACAGACAGCCTTAAAGAGACATTAGTTTGGACACAATAAATATATAAAACGTTAACAGACATGGAAAAACAACAACGGCAAAAGTCAACGAACGGCTAAAAAATTCACGAACTTGAAAAAGTGTGTAGCTTTAACGCTAACGCTGACGTTGCCGTCGACGCTGGCAGAACTTTGATGTCAATAAACCAACTAACCGGCGACCTGCGGACCATGAATAGACACAAAACAAAAAAAAGAGAATAACTTGTTGCTCGCACGGCAACAAAAAACTCATATTAATATATGTATAACCAAAAAGTGAAATAAAATCAGTGATGCCATCAAGAAATCTCTGGATAAATGTCCTGTTGCGAGAGAGAGTGCTTTACTATTGGGGGGGCCAAAGGCCCGGCGCGGAAGTGGGCTTAAAGCGAAAGAGAATAATAATAACAGCATTAGCACATGTTTCGCATTCGGTATGTAGGGTCCGGGTCTTCCTCTGACGGGATCCCGCCCGCATGGCATATAAATCAGAAAAAAAAGAAGAGCTACTCCAGACATCAGGCGCGTACGTGAGATATGATGAATAAGCCCAACGTCCGACCCGTTCTTCTTCTGTTCCCTCTACTATCACTCATTCCGCCTCCACACATCCGCACTTCAGTTCATCCAGAGCTGCTCCTCTTCACATGCTGGCAGGTATTGGGTTTCTAGTACGAAGGACACACGACAGAGAGGAGAGATGCCGAAGCGGTCTCAAGATAGATTTATTGTCTATGCGGATGTGTACAACAAAAAAAAAGGGACCTGAATACTAGATTTTAACGAAACCTTGAATACCCTTTCAGGCATTAGATATATGGTCTAACTTACCCCTTATCTTTCAAATATCAGTCGTTAGATTTGGACCATTTGTCAAGTAAATTGTGATTTTCTGAAAAGATATTTAAAGGAAAGAAAATAGGTTTAGTTGCTGTATTTTTAATATGATAGTTTATATTTATTATATTATTTTCGGGGTTTTGTAAGCCCTTAGTTGTTATGAGTCCCTAAATACGAAGCAATCCTGGATATTTCCGGTAAATATATTTATTTCTTAAATTAGATCAAATCAATTTAATATTACTATTGAAATTATTATTATTATTATTTTTCCCATAGGATTCTTAAGATAAAGTAATTATAATCGATTTCAGACTCCAATTGCTTTCTTTTATAGACGACCACCAAATTGTTGGCCAGATAATGGAGCCATTTGCTAGGGTATAAAAGCCCTTAAGTACACGCATTATTTCTAACATGTCCTCTCGATCTCTCCCTCTTTTTTTTTTTTTTTGTTTGCCATGAGAAACACTTTACGTTAATTATGCACTACACACAAAAAAGGAGCTTCCCTGCGGGGGATGCCCAATGGGATGTTAGAGGTTGTGGTGGGAGTTGGGTGGTTGGGGGCCGCATTTAAGAGCTTTGTCATTGCGGTATGCTGAGGTGGGATCTCCTATGAGTGGGGTGCGGGTGGGTGGGTCTGATGTAATTGATGAACGCTGTTAATTATGGCCGGCTTTAACTGTCACTTTTTTTGGAAAATTTCTCAGCACGAGTGGTTTAATGAAAGGTGCTGGTAAATTGGGGGACACAAAATTGTGACCAAAACTTCCTGTACATCCTCATAGTTGTATTTCAATTTTGTATAGATACAGATGAGGATAATATGAACATAACTATAAAATCTTAAAAAAAAAATAAAAAACTAAAGATAATCCACCTCTGAGTGTAATTCTGGGTAATTTCAGCAAATTGGACTTCATATCATCCACTGTGGAAATGATTGACCTGTGAGGGTAATCACTCCTCCAAAGCTTTTGCCTGCTTTTTCTGGTTTTTCTTCTGTTCGATTCGGTTCGGTTCAATGCCACAGAGCTCGTGTTCCAGTTACCATTTCGTTCCACAGTTCGCGATCTTCACACGCGCGATATTGGGGGAGTTGAGGGCTGCTGTGGAGGGGAGGTTGCCCGTGTGTAGGGGGATGATGGCTGGGAGGTAGAGATAGGTTAGCTAAGCGTCTGTTTCTGTTCTTTTGTTTCAAACTCGTTTATTGGCTCTACCTAGGCAAGCATTTCAACTTTCAAAAAGAGCCAAAGTCAGCGCCAGGTTATAGTACACAGCACAGCTACAGATACAGATACAGGTACAGAACTAAAGAGCCACAGAGGTGTGTATATAGTATGGTGGCTTAGACCCCGTGACTCCGACTCCAGCAAAGTCATTTTTGTTGGCCAAAATTTTGCTTTGTTTTGCACTCAACGGCGCCCCTTCTTTATTATTATCTGTCTCTCCTTTTAACAGCTCTTGTTTATTTGCTTTTCGAAACTTTTTGTTCTTTTGGCGCATTTTCTTCTTGGTTATTTGCCTTGGTTCTTGGCGGTTGGCTGTTGCCTCTTGGCACCCATTCACCCCGCACAGCCTCTTCTGTCTTTCTAATGGCTTTGTTACCTTCATTTTGGGGTCGGTCTTCGTCGGTTGGTCTCTGTTCTTTCACCTTTTTCGGGCAGTGGAAACTTTTTTTTGGCAGAAGGTCAACGTTCATAATTGCCTGTGTGATACACTCTTAAAGCCAACGAACCGCGTGCTTTTCGACCGACCGGCGAACTTCTTCTTGCACCACGCCAAATTGCGATATTAGATGCGGCAAATTATTATAGTAGTACAGTCAAAGTTGGCTAACATGGAACCACACTTAGATACTAAAGAAGAGATCGTTATTTTGAAATACGTTTAAGATCTCGAAACAAATAAAGTTATCCTAAATAACATGTTCTTATGAACATGTGAAAACTTTGTTACCGTTTTGTAAGCAAAAGCAGCAGGTTATTTATACAGTCTGTTTATATTTCAAAACATATCTTACAATATCCAAATTATTTTTTTCTAAACGTTATATTGGTTCTAATTATTTAAAAACTGCACTTAAAACTTATTCAATACTATCAGTACTCTAAAATAACCAAAGAACCATTAGATACCCTGGAAAATATACATGATGAGTGAGTTGTAAAGGTTCACAACTGTATGTATTTCTCTGCTGGTCCAACGGAAATGGCACTTTTGGGTCGGTCTTAGAGCTTTGCTTGCTTTTAAAGATTTCCCCGTACATTTCTTGCCTTTTCAATTCGCACACCCCTTGATTATTTCTTTAATCAGATGTGGGAAGTTCTGTGAACCGAGCCCGACCTCTGTTTCTTTCTCCCAGGGGCTTTGAGGACCGTTTCCTCTGTCGATTCGAGTGGGTTATTCCCCACTAATTTCCCCAAAGAACTTGTGACGGAGACGACAATTCTCGGGAGGGCATTACTCTGGGCACTCGCAGGGTTTGGGGTTAAATCGGTCAAAGGTTCCGCCAGATTACCGATGGGGCCAAGCCCCAGAAACATTAGTTGCCCAAATTGAAACAATTAAATTATTCCATAATTATATGGAAAGACTTTGCTAGAGGTGACGGAGGGCAGGGCAGGAAGGGAACTCAAACAGAGAGCCACGCCTGCAGAAACATCAAATATCATTAAACAACTTTATGGGTTGATTTTCAGTTTAGTTTTTTTTTTCTTTTGTACTTAAATGAAGGGGGACGAGCATCCAAGACTGAAACAAACATAAACAAAAGTTTCCTTGTATGCACTTCTATAATATTCTGTTACTATTTTCTTGAAAATCAATATTTAAAGAATGTTTAATGATAATGACATGTATTTCTGAGCAAAATACACTTTTCATTCACCGAAGCTGTAAATTAAACAACGAAATAATGGAGTGAACAAATGGTATAACCAGTATGTGAACACCTTGGTAAAAATCCTGATAATTAATAAACAAGATTAAAGAGAAATTTATAAACTAAGTGACCGAACGAATGAATAAATTAGTGAATAACTAACAAAACCCGAAGAAAATAAATGAATGAACGAATGAATGAATAAATTAGTGAATAACTAACAATAAGCGAACTGAGTAAACGACCGAATGACTACATGCGAAAAACTGACAATCTTTTAATGTTTATTCAATGTAGAAACAAACTTTTTATTGTTTTTAATCATTTAATATCGACAGAAGTTTGATGTAGAAGACGAAGTGGATACACCTCCAACCTTACTGTAAGTTCATTAAAAATTATCAGCCAAAGCCACAGACTTTTTCATTTTTTTACGAGTGTAATCAGATATGGACAATAACAACAACAACGACAATAGTGACCAATCATCGACAACAACATCCACAAAAGGCAGCGGCAGATGACGGAGAAGAAGCAGAATCAGAAGCAGAGAAGAACGTCGACTGCGGCGTTGGCGTACGAACATTGACCTTCATTAAGTAAGAAGAAGCAGCAGAAGAAAAAGAGGTAGAAGGCAGCCACAAATCTTTGAGCTTGCTCACTCGCTCACACTCAGATTGTTGTTGCTTTTGCTGCTGCTGGTGCTTTGACCATCAATCAGTCAATCACTACGACTCTCCTGCTTACACGCATGTAGTTTCCTTCCAGCCTGTTTCTCTCCCCCTCTCTCTTTCTAAACATCTATCGCTTACTCACGGCTTGCAACGGTAAATTTGCTTACGTTTTTCTGGTTTAATAAACACAATATTATTTAACACTGACATTTTACAACCAAGGAACACAAACACGAAATGCAAACTTATTTACACTTGAGAAAATTAAGTTCAAGTTGTTGCAAAAACGATTAAAAATTAGTACATTTTAAGATAAAATCTTAGTGCCATTAAAAATAAGGATTCAAATATATTCAAAACCCAAACGGGAAAATGAAATATAAGTTAAAATTGTATTTTTGTGCTAGATTGACTTACAACAATCTCTTAACACAGTTTTATATAGTCTTTTTTTTTATAATTTCTGCTACCTGGATTGCATATAATCCAAAATTTGTTCCCAGTGCTTGCTGGATTTGCTGCCGACGCCTACTGCTCTACCGCTGCTTTGGACGAGGGGAGTTGGGTAGCGGGGGCACATTCACTTCTCGTTTTGAGCTGAATCACCATAAACCAAAAGCCACGAGTTGCGGGCCAGCGAAAGAATAAATAATAAGTGTCTTTTGGAGCGGGCCAGCGAGGGGAGAGCGAGCGAGGGAGACGGACAGATGGGAGCAGAGCAGGCCAGGCGGCAAGAATATCTAATAAGAAATCAGCAAAAAGAAAAAAAATCAAACAAAAAAATCCGAGTCTGAAAAACGTGTTTTTCTGTTCTTCGCTGTGTTATTCCTTATTTTTATTTTATTTTTATTCCCCATTTTGTTTTATTTATTCTTTTCGTTGCAGAGGGGCTGGCTGGCTGTTGGCAACGGAGGCGGGCGGGGGGAGCTTAGCTGAACGGAACGGTCAACCGAAGCTCTAAGCGCGACGCCAAAGTACATTGTGAAATCATTTCTATTTCTAAACAACAACAAGCGGAAGCAACAATAAAAACCACAAAGAATTGATAGCAGGCTACAGTGGTCGATCGGAAATTCTCGGTTAGCGGAACCCGGAATTGCAATTACAAACTAAAAACCATTATGCAAAGTTTAAGTGCATGGTGGTAATTGCAAGAATTCTCAACTGGTTCGAGTTATAATATTATAAGCAGGGGGTTCGACCACTTAGAATTAGGGAAAATAATAATAATTTTATATATTTCTGTTATATTATATTTTTGAACTAAATTTAAAAACAATTAGACCGTTAAAACTGGAAGAGTTCCCAAAAACAGTTTTTCGTTTTGGACAGTTCACTGTACATGTGTGCAACTGGCTGGGCTTTGCCCCCTCATTCCCCATTGTCAAATCCATCTTGTTCCACCTCCAAAAGGCATTTTTTGCTTTGTTTTATCAGCAATTTCAGTTTCAGCTGAACTATAGTCTGAATATTTCTACATACAATGTTTCAATATGGATTCGAGTCGACGGTCTGTGACTGTTGTTATTTTTTCGTGTTGTTCTTCTTCGCCCGCCCTGTTTCTTCTGGCTCGCTGTTGTTATTGTTGTTAGATTAATTTGCTTTAACAGCTGTCTTGTCGTCTGGTCTGTGAACACACACACACACATACCATACCCCACACAACCCAAACAAAGTCAAAGACAGTTCCAAAGACTCCGAAAGCAAGCAGCGTGTGAACTTTTAGCGCAGAGGAGCGATTAGCAAGCCAAGTGCAAGAAGACTGAGAGTGAAAGACTGCAAAGAACTGAACATGAAGGCAAGAAGGAAGATAACTCTAAATTCGAACAGTAAGAACTGGCTATGCCAAGATTTGTAGTATAAGATGGATAGGTTAAGCATTTTACCTAATAAATCTGGTGTTTAAATAACTTGCTGCTCTTTTTTTTCAAAAACAATCTTTAAGTAATCTGGCACATTTTCGAAATACTTATGGATACATTTTTGTTAATCTGACAATTCATGATTTTTAATTAAGCTATAAATAAAAAATAATAAAATCTTAAATACCATTATTAAGTACTGATTATATTTTGTATACAATTTGTAACCTTATTTTATGATTGAGTTATCAAAATTATATTTATTTTCTAGTAATCTATTTCTGGTAATCTCTTTAGGTTTTAAAAAATATACTAAGCTGGGCATTCGCACAGTGTACGTTTCACACTATAGAGCAGCAACGAACCAGAAAAACAAATAAATTTAAACAGAAAACACACATGCTGTTTTTTATATTCCAAGAAAAACAAGAACCACACCCAAAATAATCACGTAGGGTGGGGAATGTAATAAAACAATTTTATATTCCACGCCCCCCCAAAGGTAAGATAACACTAAAACAAAAGCTTGAGGGGGACGGCCCTCTCTTTATATAGAGCGTGCAATTAAAGGTGATTCTTGACTTTATGGCGACATAAACCTGTAATCGAAGAGGTCTACACAGTGAATAGAAATACCAACTATATCCATTTGAAATTGGTCTTATACCTAAACAATTTCCATTTTCAGATATAACATTAAAAAGCTAACGAATTTCTGATATATTTTATTATTAACCATATCTAATTTTATAAAACAAATGTTATTCATATCTTAAATATATTTATGCCAAAGAAAGGACCTTTTTGTTAGTTTTATTATTTTTTACTGTGCACTTACTTGCGCGCCCCCACTGCAGAATACATATTTTAATATATAGAATCGTAAAAAAATATTATACAAAAATTCATAAAACTGCCTATAAAGGTGTAGGAATGAAAAAGCGAACGAACGAGGGGAAATCCAGGGAGTTAAATCCATCCATTGCACAGCTATAGTCACCCTCAATTCCCATTCAACATATGAAAATCAAATCAGCGAGGGTTGCCATTGTACTTATACAAACAGATGTGCGTGAGGGTGCACACGTGAGTGTGTGTGTGTGTGTGCGATGTAGGGGAGGAAAATGTTTGTATGGGGAAAGGAAGGGGAAGAGAGGGCTTCCGTCTGTCTGGGGTCAATGCACAAAAATGCGTAGAACGTGCTAGTGTCCGCCGGTTCTCAAAAACGGGGGGGTTGAGCTCTGCTCTGGAAAATCGTTCACTTTTCGCACTCACCAATACATGTGTACAGTACGTGTGATGCTGGGGGCTGGCCCAAAAGTTTGTTGACCCCAAACGCGAACAGACAGCAATGCGTAGATGAACGTACCTATATATATTGCGTACAGTGAACGCTCTCCAATCGCCTCTCTATTTGATTACTTTGGCGAGGTGAATACCCTTGCTTTAGAGAATACATATTGTTTTGAATTCAGCATGGAAATAAATCTGCTATTAGACATTTTCAAAAGAGTTTGGATCGCAATATAAACCATTTGATATTAATAACAAAATATAATATAATATGTATAATATTAATCAAAGTTCATGACAATTTAGTATTACAAATCACTAAACTATCCACACTTCGAGGAAGCACTGTATTTGATGTGCTCGATTTTCGGGGTAAGATGCGTTCCCCTTTCCGTTTGCCACACCCCCAGAGGGTTGATTAGCGCCGCCCGCCATGCACCCACCACCACCCATGTGAACCTTGCGCTACCTTCCTTTCTTCCTTCCTTCCTGGGCATTAATAATATGGCTGACATGACTATTTATTTATTTGCAAGACACTTTCCCTAATGCCGCTCTGTCGAGTCGAGGGGGTGGCCAGACAGACGTAGACGTAGTCGTGCCACCCCCCAAAAGGGGATCAAAGTCAGACGCATACAAAGCGCTATATAAGTTCCATACAAGTCCAACCACCCTTGCCAAAAATAATGAAGAAAGGACGAGGGCGAGGACGATGACGAGGACGCGAAAGGGAAATGCAAGTTGTAAGAGAAATAAAAACAAAATAAATACGAGCGGCAGCTGTAAAGTTCAACAATAAAAGTGGGAAGCAACAGAGCAAAAAAAGTGAAACGAAAATGAAATGAAACTAGGCACAGGGCACACAGGGGATGTTAGTCCTTGGAGGACTCGCAGCAACCACCACCAATGCACGGCAGTGAACTCAACACCCATCAGCAATATGGACGATGGCAACAGACGGCATCGGACACATTTTACGGGCCCTCAACAGCGTATTATGCAAATCTCCTCGAGCGTAGAGCGAACCAAAATTACAAATAATATGCGATACGAAAATGAATAAAACAAAAGCATAGATTTTAAATGAAAGCCAGGAAGAACTCCAGTGTTTTGGTGTGTTTTTTCTTAAAATGCATCTAAACCTACTGAGATCTATGGGAAATTCGAACTGCTAAATGTAAGGCTTGCCCTTAATTCTATGCATATTTTCTAGGTAAAGTTGTAGTTTTATAAATCTGAAAAGATGAATTTCTATTTGTCTTACCTCAGGATTTTTAAAATGTATTTTTATTTATTTACATTTGTTTTTTCCTTTTAAAGGAGTGAATATTTAAATTGCAAAAGGGATATACAAATGCATAAAGCAGACTGTCCCGATTGGCAATCAATGTGCCGAACAAGCCGCAGAGTCCTGGGAACTTGAATTTTGAACTGCAGCTACCTTTGTCCTTTTTTTATGACATTGCGAAATGTCGATATCCTCTGTGGAAGGCAAAGGCAGCGAGGAAACACGAACCGAAGAGGAAACTTGCGATAAACTCAACGTGTATAGTGCAGGTACCATGAACTGCCTGCCTCTCTGCCGATGACGCTGCTGCTGCGTCTGGGCTGCGATCACGCACGCACACCAAGAACAGGGGGGATGGAGGAAATCGAGAATAAGAGTGGGAAAGAAAGAGAGCAAGGAGACGACTTCCTTGCTCTTCTTAGTTGTCTGGCCACCATCTCTCATTCGCTTGGTTTTTTATGTTGATTTTGGGAATTCTAAAAATGCTTGCAGTACCATCCTTCGTCTCCTTTAGCCTGTTTGTTCTCCTTCTCCTTCCATCCGGCGGCAGATGACAGGTTTTCTGGTCTTTCTTCCCACCTCCTGCTTCGTTGTGTTCCCCACCCCCTATATTCGTTCGCTGCACAGGATGCTGGCCTGGCACGTTGTCGTGTCCGTTCTCCGCTCTATGCTCTCCATCTCCATCTCCGTCTTGTGCCATTGCCATTTCGCCTTTCTTGTCTGCTTCTGAACCCGGATCCCTCGGGCCCCCTTACCCGTGCTCTTCTTCCTCTTGACCCCCCTTCTGCTGTCTGCGTATTTTATTTATTTTATTTAGTTTGTGTGGCTTTCGATGTCTGCAAGCATCCTTGGAAATATTCCGCACAGTGGTACCTCGAAAAGACTACTTGCCTCAGAAATGCATCCAACGTGAGTCACCCGAGAAACTGCCTTTTTGTAAGCTTGTTGGTTATTTTTTTCGAAATATCTCAGCTGATCTTTTAGAAATCGGCTTTAGGTGATATGTATCATTGTCCTCATAAAAAAACAGCCACAAAAACATGACAGAAATCGTTTCTTCTTTCACCAGTGCTCACTGTATCAACTGCCTGTTGTCATCATGGCCTCTTGCAACATCCTGGCAAGTATTTCGTATATAAAATAGATTTTTGCAATATTCATGTCCCCAGGTGAAGGATATATCACTCCGGGGAGAGCTCATCGTATGTCTCACATTTATTTGCACGTGCAAATATGGCTTTTGTGCAGGTTTCGCTGGCTTTACAAGACTTACAAGAATACAATATTACCCACGGGTGCGGAGTGCGGAAATTGTTTACGAATCAGTTTCGCGAGTAAATGCTAGGGAAGTTCTTTTCCATATGTACATAATTACATATACATAGGTGTACTGAACACAGTACCAGCCAAATTAATAGGACTGATGTATTAAACAAATTTTCTTCATTTTAAAGTAGTAAATAAAATAATAATGCATTTTCTATAATTTCGAGAGACAACATAACCTGCAGTAAAAAATAAACCTTGAAATTTAAAAGAATACAAAATTAAAGACATGGTAAAAATTAAAAAAGGAGAACCCCCAGCAACTATTATGGTAAAATGGCTTAAACAACCACATAATTTCATTACTGCTATTATTTTGACCGCAGCTGTTCGCCTATTTGCCCATGAGTGTTCTGTTTGTGTGTGTTTATTTGCACGGGCCAAATGAGAACCCCTGTATCGTGTTCCCAGAACCATTTCGCACTTCTTTTATTCTTTTTTTTTTTTTTTTTGCGACGATCGTGACGCTTAAATGCAGTTCCTTTGTTGTAACCACCACAAAGCCAAATAATTGCAGGAGCAAAAAAAAAGAATAGAGTCAGCTAAGGAGAGGGAAAGGGCAAAAGGAAGCGAGAGCGAACCCCTTTTTTGGCCAGGAGAGAGCAGCTGCCTCCGCTGGCTCTGTCTCACACACACTCACGTGGACGTCAGACGAACGCCGGCAGGCAAATATACATACATTCAAACATATTTATGCGCAGCACTGCAGCTATGTAAAAGCAACAACAAGAAAAGGGCGAATGGGGGAAACGAAATGGGAACGGAACACAGCCTAGACCAAATTGCAACAACTGCAAATTGGGGGGAACGCATGGCGCCAAACGAAACGTGAGACAAGCGTGCACCCAGGCACACACACTAACAAGCAGATTATTACAACACAAGCTTTTTGGCGTGGGCGCGCGGAGGGGAAACGCATGAGATAACGGAACATGCTGCCGCATTAGTCACCACCAAACAACAGATGTGAACGGGATGTACCACCTAACAAATGAGTGCAAAGGAGCCAGCAGGATGCCGTGTTGGGGAGAGAGAAACAAGCAATACGGCTTAGCAACCAGTGGAAATCTCATTACAGTGAATATCGGCTAAAAGCAATGAAATAATTATGTATTAACAATTGTTTACTCCAGCTTGGCTCAGAAAAGAATTCATTGTTTTCAGAATAGAAGCCCTAAAAGAACACATTACATTTTGAAAGGAGCTCCATGTACACATGTATGTATGTACAAATGTAAATATGTAAATTTTAAATGTCAGAAAAATAAAAAATATTATGAATTTTTCAATTGTTTATATAATAATGCTTAGTGTATCATCGAAAACGGCTAAAGAGAACAGAAAAGGCAAAGTGGAGCTGCAAAGCTTAAAGCCTGCCTCTGTGAACTGGTATTATTTTTTCGAACACTTCCGCCTTTGTCTGCGCCGGCAGAGAAGTTGACGTCTCGGCTGCCTGCTTTGCGCTTGTGTGCGTGCAACAGTACGCCGCTCCATGAATTTGCATAATTTCGGGACTGACAAGGGGGCGTGGCAGTCATTGCCAAATAAGAGAATTCATTGAAATGACACTTAGTGTCGATCGTTAAATAATGCATACTTATTTATAAGGTATTATTAATAAGCACATTGTGCATTAAACAAACCTGTATTGCAGTTTATTCCTGTCGCGCGCTCGATGCAAAAGAAATGGAAAAAAGCTGAAGTGCCGTTTCTTGGCTGTATGCGTTTTCGGGGTGTCCGTGTTTTTGGAGCAACTTCACGTTCAATGCATTGCAAAAATAATTGTTTGCCGTTGCATTTTTTTTTTTGTTTTTGTGCTGCCGCCGCTGTCGGTGTCGTTCTTCTTTTTCTTTTCGCTCTCCACTTCGCCTCTTTTTGCCGCCTTTTCTGCTGATGCTTTCAAACAATTCGCGCACACACCACACACATACACTCAAAAGCGGCACACTCTGCGTGCGATGCAATTATGCTAATGCGGCTGTTTGCGACACTTCGCTTGGCCTACAACTACGGTTAGCTGATTTCGTTGCTAGCCTGGCCCCCAATATATTGGCCGCAAAATGAATTAACAAACAATATAAATTCACAAACGCAAGCTGCGGCTTTTTTGCTCAAAACGCGTCAGAACTAGAGGCGGAAGTAGGGGCGAGCTTGCAATCGAATAATCGATATTTACGGATTCTATAATCATCGATATATCTTCTGGGAATCGAAAGCAAAACTTATATTATTTTTTAATGTAAGCTGTAAATATAAAATGACTACTTTAAATATATATATAATATATTTAAACTAATCAAATATAGGTTTCTTAATTTGTATTTAAAAGAATGGTTTTTATTGGATTTGGATGTAATCGATGTGTTCTCTGAAATATCGATTCACTTCCATCTTTAAGAGTCAGCACGTTTTTTTGTAAACAAACGGAAAAACCTTTTTAAAAACTTAAAATGGGCGCACTTGCAGAGGTTAGTAACTGATATTATCATTCGTATAGCGTTCGTTAACCGCAAGATTATCCCTAGTTGGCTGGGGACGAGAAGAATGGCGAGGGATCCCGCACGTTTGTGTTCTCCAACGAGGGTCACACATTGGGCAATGCGTTGAAGACCATAATTGCCCGGTACCCGGAGGTGGACTTTTGCGGGTACACCATTCCGCATCCCACCGAGCAGAAGCTGCACTTCCGCATCCAAGCCCGCCGAGACCGGGCCGTCGATATACTCAAGCGGGGGCTGGAGGATCTAGAGGCGTTGTGCGATCACACAATGGTCACATTCGAGAAGGAGATGAAGGACTTTAATGCTACGAAAGAGGAGAATACATGATGGGCCAGAGGCTATAAACTAGACGACACTGCGTGCCTTTTTGGGATCGTAATTGGGCTTGCGAAGATGGTGGTAGTTGGGCAGGACCTTGCGCAAGAAGTCGATCTGGAGTGTCTGCGATCCTTGCTTGTCGATGGCCTCTCGCTGCAGGGCCTGCTCCCCATAGACAATTGTGTTCTCCGACAAGCGCTGGCTGGTGAGCATCTTGATTCCGGCACCAACCACACAGCCACTAGTCACGGTGACTCCGCGGCCCACGAAGCATTTGCTCTCGAATACATTCTTGTCGCCTATCCGAGCTGCCTCCACATTGCAGCCTACCTCGAAGACGTTGTGCGTGCCAATGCTGAGGATATTGTTAGCATCCCAGCTGGCCCCAGGCTCCAGGCGATGAGCTATGGTGGCATACTCCTCGATAATGCAGTTTTCCCCTATTATTATGGGACCCGCATCAGCGATGACTGTCGCACTTGGGTGGACAACGCAGCCAGAGGAGAAGGTGATGTCACCCCGCAGGTTGCTCTCCTCGCAAACTACCGACTTGGGGAAGATTTTGATCCTAAGGGACGGGGTTCAGGGATATATTAGGTGTCAATGAAGTTCCGATATGGAATGGATTAATTAAATTTACCTGTTTTCCGAAGGCATTTTCTGGATTTCTATCTTGTTTACCTTTTCCTCAGAGCTTGAATAGTGCTAAAAATTACCACGAATATCAATTGATAGTGCTGGAAAGCTCTAGAGATTTCCGATATTTTATAGCTAGATAGAAATAATTATTTCCAATTTTATCGAATTTCTCATAAAAAATCAAATTTTAATATTTATGAATATTTCTTACCTGGTTTTATTATTTTAAATCTTAATTAATATTCAAAATTATAACTTTAAAATATTTAAATCGTTATAATTGGCAACCCGGTGTTATCGGACTATCGAATATCCGGCAGCGGTATCGGTATTTTGTACGGAACGTCAAGCTGATGCAATTTTGTGCAGCTTTTACGGAGATAATAAAGCCCAGTTCTTGGTAAAATATTATTCATTCAGCAAACAAGATGTCCGCCGACCAGTTGGCTGAGTTAACCTTAGGTAAGTGCCCCTTTTTGTCGAAATCCGGGAGAAACTATTCGTCCACGTTGTCAGGCCAGCCAAAATTATCGATCTATAATGTGAAATATGTATATTTATGGCCATGTGCAGGTTCTATCTTCACTTCCGAAAAGAAGGGAAGCGATGATGCAGGCGATGGCAGCGAGTCCAAGCCCTTCAAGACCATCCTGCAGGCGATGCGGAGTGCTGGTAAGGAGCCGTTCCCCACCATTTACGTGGACAGCAAGGACCCGAATGCGGCAGAGCCTTTCGAGCCGGCTGCCAAGTCGCAGCTAAAGAAGATCCAAAAGCTGTTCGTGCGTGAGTCCCAAAAGAATGCCGAGAAGCAGCAGCGAGAGGCTGAAGATGCGGTGAAGCGCCAGCAAAATCTGGAGGAGGCACGTAAAGTGAAAATCGCCGAGGATCCCAGTTGGCCGGTGGCGCGCAAGATTCGCATCCTCGAAGGCACCGCCAATCGCGGCTCCCGCGTCAAAATCTATGGCTGGGTGCATCGGCTACGTCGCCAGGGCAAGTCTCTCATCTTCATTACACTTCGCGACGGCACTGGCTTCCTGCAGTGCGTGCTGAACGATCAGCTCTGCCAGACGTACGATGCCCTGGTCCTCAGCACGGAGAGCAGTGTGGTTCTGTTTGGCACTTTGAAGTTGGTGCCGGAGGGCAAGACGGCTCCTGGCGGCCACGAACTTAACGTGGACTACTGGGAGGTGATTGGATTGGCTCCGCCCGGTGGCGCTGACGCCATTCTCAACGAGGAAGCCCAGCCAGATGTGCAGCTGGACAACCGGCACATCATGATTCGTGGCGAGAACACCTCCAAGGTGCTAAAGATGCGTTCCGTAGTGACGCAGGCATTCCGGGCTCATTACGAGGCCCGGGGCTATAACGAGGTGACGCCACCAACTTTGGTGCAAACCCAAGTGGAGGGCGGCTCCACCCTCTTCAAGCTGAAGTATTTCGGCGAAGAGGCCTACCTCACGCAGAGCTCGCAGCTGTATCTGGAGACGTGTCTGCCGGCCCTGGGCGATGTCTTCACCATTTCCCAGAGCTATCGGGCGGAGCAGAGCCGCACGCGTCGCCATCTGGCTGAGTATTCGCACGTCGAGGCCGAGTGCCCCTTCATCACGTTCGATGACCTCCTGGACCGCCTGGAGGATTTGGTGTGCGATGTGGTGGATCGCGTGCTGAAGTCCCCTTGGGGCTACTTGGTGAAGGAGCTCAACCCTGATTTCAAGCCGCCGCAGAAGCCATTCCGTCGCATGAACTATGTCGATGCGATCAAGTGGCTAAAGGAGAACAATGTGACCAAAGACGATGGCACCTTCTACGAGTTCGGCGAGGACATACCCGAGGCCCCGGAGCGCAAGATGACCGATACCATTAACGAGCCCATCATGCTGTGCCGTTTCCCGGCCGAGATCAAGTCCTTCTACATGTCACGCTGCGAAGAGGATCAGCGATTGACCGAAAGCGTGGACGTTCTGTTGCCAAATGTGGGTGAGATTGTGGGCGGATCGATGAGGATACACGACAGCGAGGAGCTGCTCAAGGGCTACCAGCGCGAGGGCATTGATCCCAAGCCCTACTACTGGTACACGGATCAGCGCATCTACGGAACTTTGCCCCATGGTGGCTATGGATTGGGCTTGGAGCGCTTCCTTTGCTGGCTGCTCAACCGGTATCACATTCGCGAGGTCTGTTTGTACCCTCGTTTCCTCGACAGATGCAAGCCTTAAGGGGGACACAGGGAGACGAGCTTTTTCTGCCAGCATTTACACGAAATTTATATCGTAAATATAACAACTCGTTTTAATACTTTTTAGCTTCTGCTCATGAAATGAAACTTAATACAATTTATTTGTATGAATATGCAAAAATAAAGGCCGCGCCTAAGCTTATATTGAATTGAATTTATTTTATCTTACATATGTTTCCTTTTGCATTTCGAATTTGGAATTTATATCAAGAAAAAACGCACAGCAAAGGGAAAGTAAACTCGAAGGGTTTCTTCAAAAACCTTTTAAAAGGAGGCTTTAATAAATGCTTAAAATATAAATTATAAATTCACTTAAATTAACCTTTAAATATCTAAACCAACGAGCCAACTTTCGGTCGCGAATCACCTCAGCTGGTGATATTATCCAAGAGCTGTTCAATATCGGTATCTGGGTACTGCTCGGTCTGCGATTCATCTTGCTCCATGTCCTCTTCTTGCGTGTCTTCCTCCTCTTCGACATCGGCCTCGTCCTCCTCCTCGGCGGCATCGGTCTGGGGAACCGCTTCCACCTCGGCTGTCAGATGCTCCTTGCGGTAGTGACTGCGCAGCAGTTCGCTAATGGTGCTGCACACAATTTGCCGCACTTGGGCATCGAATCCAGGCGGCAGCCAACCGGTTCTCTCATTGCACACGGCTCCTGTTAGAGGCGTAGGTATCTTTTCCAACATTTCCTGAATCCTTGCCATCCGGACATCAGAGTAACGCAGCATGCACTGCCGGGAGCGCGGCAACTTGTGCTCGTCAAAATAGGGATAATCAATGTCCTGGACCAAGTCGGAGGAGCCGTCCTCGGAAGGTCCAGACGAAGCGTTAGCCGCCTTTCGCTGCTTCACAAACTTCTTGGAGTAAACGAATTCCGAGAGGCCAGTGCTGAATCTCAGTCGGAAATCGAATGTCTGGTAGTAGCGACTGTTGAAATCCTTGCGTGGATCGTAGCCAAAGCGTACATACATCGTTCGCCACGGTCCATTGCTGAAGTAATAGGCCAGCGAAGGCGTTATGCACTTCAGCTTGTCATTGGTCAGTCCAGACTCATATTGCAGCGCAATCCGTGTCCAAATGGGGCAGTCATCGAAGAGTTTCTTGACGCAGGCCAGCTGCTCATCGGACACGTACTTCACCTTAAGTCGCTTGAGATTCTGTGAGTCTGCCTGGGTGGGAAAGCTGTCCACCATGTTGAAGGAGATAACGCCCTGGTTATCATAGGTGGCCTTTGACTGCACACCGAGGACCTCCTGCTGGCCATCCTCCTGACTGTCGGTGCGATAGGATCCTGGGTAGACCACGTCAACGTGCGTGAACAATTCTGGGAGGGACAGGAGCTGACTATGGCGGCGTCTGCAGGGTGATAATAATTATTCGTTAATAATTACAAGTACTATATGTTTAACTACTTGAAAAAGTCCAGATCGGCGCTGTCTCTGGGCATCAATTGATCGAGGGCGTATGTGAGCTCCAGGGCAGCGTTGGCACTGTCACTCCTCGGCGTCGACCAGAGGGGCAGGTACTGAAAGTCACACAGGGAATCGAAGGTAAACACTCTGCTGCAGTGGCCCAAAACACGCACAAAGTATTCCGGCGGACGCTGTCTGTCCTTTTTGTGACGTCTGACGGTTATGGAAAGCAGGACACCGGTTTTCTCGCTACAATCACCAAAGGCGGGTTTGTTGTAGGGATTCTCCGGATGGAAACGCAGTGGCAACCGCTTGACCTCATCGCCCAGAACCTGGAATGGGATAGATTCTGAAGGAGACTATGGATATACCATCGATAATCCAATGCTTACCTTGGATATGTTGATTATGCCGCCTAGCGTGGCCAGCATACGGTCGGGATTGACCACTTTTCCAGGATATTCAATCAATTCAAACTCTTTTTGAGGATTAAAACTCAACTGGCGCGACATGGTCCTAAATTGAGATGGTATTTCATAAAAATAACAAAGCCATATGTATCGATTATCGGGTAAAAAATCGATTAGTATAGCTAATAAATTGCTGAGTTGTTTACATTTTACCCATATGTAAATAAAATAGCCAAACTCCCATCGCTGAATATTATCGCTTATCGATAAACAGCCGGTGATTTCCTCTTCTTCCCTCATTCGGTTTGTTTATGAATAAAAATGTCGAGTAAAAACAGAAAACGGACGGCCAGCAGCAGCAGCAGCGCCGAGGAGCCGGACAGCGAGGAAGAGTCACGCCTGAAGGATCTCCAAGAGCGCGACGAGTTTGCCAACAGGCTCAAGCAGCGCGATGAGGATCGCACCAGAAAAGTGGTGGACTCCACTGGCGGGCGTAAGGCCATCGAGGAGGCCACCAAGCGTTTGAAGCTGGAGCATGAGGACCGGGACAAGATTGTGCCCCACCTGCGTCTGCAGTCGCGTCGCCAGTATCTGGAGAAGCGCAAGGACGACAAGGTGGCGGAACTGGAGGCAGACATCCTGGACGATGAATACCTGTTCGATGAGAGCGTGTAGGATAAAAATTAAGATTAATAGCAGTTAAGAGTGACTAATGAGGCATTCATTGCAGGTTAACCAAGCGGGAGAAGGAGGAGCGACAGTACAAGAAGCAGCTGCTGAACATTGCCAAGGAGCATGAGAAGGCCCGGGAACTGGAGCGCGTGCAGCGCTATCGTATGCCGCAGGACTTGAAGAAGGGCGAGAGATGTGAGTAAATGATCTACACCTAATCTTCTCTAAATCCTAATTTCCTTCGCCTACTTTCAGCGGAATATGTGGAAGTGGATGACTTTGAGAAGCAACCAAACTCGGAACAAAAGAAATGGGAGGCCGAGCAGTTGGCCTCGGCACGCTTTCAGTTCGGTGCCAAGGATGCCAAGGCTGAGGAGGAGTACGAGCTGCTGCTAGACGACCAGATTGACTTTATCCAAGCCTTGACTCTGGACGGAAGTCGCGAAAAGTCCACCAGTCGGCAGCCAGAATTAACAGAGAAAGAGCGCAAGCGTTTGACTTTGGAGGAAACGAAAAGATCCCTGCCTGTGTATCCCTTCAAGGACGATCTGATAGCCGCCGTCAAGGAGCACCAGGTGCTTATCATCGAAGGTGAAACCGGATCGGGCAAGACCACCCAGGTGCCTCAATATCTGGTCGAAGCGGGCTTCACCAAGGACAAGAAGATGATCGGATGCACCCAGCCTCGTCGAGTGGCCGCCATGTCGGTGGCGGCGCGTGTGGCCGAGGAAATGGGCGTTAAGCTGGGCAACGAGGTGGGCTACAGCATTCGCTTCGAGGACTGCACCTCGGATCGCACCATTCTCAAATACATGACGGACGGCACCTTGCATAGGGAGTTCCTTTCGGAGCCCGATCTCGCCTCCTACAGTGTGATGATCATCGACGAGGCCCACGAGCGAACGCTTCACACGGACATTCTGTTTGGCCTGGTCAAGGATATTGCTCGCTTTAGGCCAGAACTGAAGCTGCTTATCTCGAGTGCCACCTTGGATGCGGATAAGTTCTCGGCCTTCTTCGATGATGCACCCATCTTCCGGATACCTGGACGTCGTTATCCTGTTGATATTTTCTATACCAAGGCCCCGGAGGCGGACTACATCGATGCCTGCTGTGTTTCGGTCCTGCAAATCCATGCCACCCAGCCTTTGGGCGATATTCTGGTGTTCCTTACCGGCCAGGATGAGATCGAGACCTGCCAGGAGGTTCTACAGGATCGCGTTAAGCGACTGGGTTCCAAGATCCGTGAACTCATTGTCATTCCCGTCTACGCGAATCTGCCCAGTGACATGCAGGCCAAGATCTTTGAGCCCACGCCACCCAATGCCCGCAAGGTGATCCTGGCCACGAATATAGCAGAAACCTCGCTAACCATCGATAATATCATCTATGTGATTGATCCCGGCTTTGCCAAGCAGAATAACTTTAATTCCAGGACGGGAATGGAGTCTCTGATGGTGGTTCCTATATCAAAAGCCTCGGCCAATCAGCGAGCGGGCCGAGCGGGACGTACTGCTCCGGGCAAGTGCTTTCGGCTGTACACTGCTTGGGCATACAAGCACGAACTGGAGGACAACACGGTGCCGGAGATACAGCGCATCAATCTGGGCAATGCTGTGCTCATGCTGAAAGCTTTGGGAATCAACGACCTCATACACTTTGACTTTCTGGATCCCCCGCCGCACGAGACGCTCGTTCTGGCTCTGGAGCAGCTGTACGCCTTGGGCGCTCTGAATCACCACGGGGAGCTGACCAAGTTGGGCCGCCGAATGGCCGAGTTTCCGGTGGATCCAATGATGGGCAAAATGCTGCTGGCAAGCGAAAAGTAAGTGTTACTTTTTAATCGAAAATCCAATCTTAATCCCCACTTCCATTTCAGATACAAATGCTCCGAGGAGATGGTCACCATTGCCGCCATGCTCTCCGTGAATAGCGCCATCTTCTACAGGCCCAAGGACAAGATCATCCATGCGGACACAGCGCGAAAGAATTTCAATCACATGCACGGAGACCATTTGAGTCTGCTCCAGGTGTACAATCAATGGGCGGAGACGGACTACAGCACCCAGTGGTGCTACGAGAACTTCATCCAATATCGGTCCATGAAGCGGGCACGGGATGTCCGTGAGCAGCTCGTGGGCCTGATGCAGCGCGTCGAAATCGATATGGTCAGCTGCCTGCCGGAGACGATTAACGTTCGTAAGGCGGCCACTGCCGGCTACTTCTACCACGTGGCACGCCTGTCCAAGGGGGGCCACTACAAGACCATAAAGCACAACCAGACGGTAATGATTCACCCGAACTCGTCGCTCTTCGAGGAGCTGCCGCGATGGGTGCTCTACCACGAGCTCGTATTTACGTCCAAGGAGTATATGCGCCAGGTGATCGAGATCGAGAGCAAGTGGCTGCTGGAGGTGGCGCCGCACTACTACAAGGCCAAGGAGCTGGAGGATTCCACCAACAAGAAGATGCCCAAGGGCGCGGGGCGGGCCGAGATGACGCAGTAGTTTGGGGGAATTTCCAAAAACCTTAGTTTTGTACAAATTAAAATGCAATTAAAACTAAGTTGTAAAAGATTTTATTTTTAAACTTGAAATCAATTCAAAAAGTCCGCCAAGTTTACTATCGACTTTACGATAACATAAAGTTGGGGTACAGTGGCGACATCTATAAATATTATTAAAATTAATAAAATTATAAAAACACACTTATTATGTTTATAATTTATTCACAGTATTTATACATTTTCAACAAGAATATATCTTAATATATAAATATTTTAATATCTAGAAAAACTCAACTATCGATAATGTGATAACTTTATTGTACCTGTCAACTCAACTATCGAGTTATCGGTCTGCCGTGCGGTTGAATTTCGTGTTTTGTTCGTTTCGAAGGGCAAAATTGCACAATATTCTGATTTAATTTAACTCAAACAGCTTTAATTAGTAAGTGTTTAAGCGCACAGATTGGGTTTTACAAGAAATCCCTTTCAATTACACCGAAAATCATGTAAACATCACGTTGTCGGGCAGCAATGACGTTCTAACCTAAAAATCTGACGAAATTGCTTAATCCAGTCGGCTTTTTATTTATGTGTAGAAGTCTATTGAAGACACCAACTGATTAATTCCATTTGTTTTTTATTTAACCACAGACACAATGGCTGCTCAATTCTTCAATCGCATCGGCCAGCTTGGTCTTGGAGTGGCGGTGCTGGGAGGCGTCGTGAACTCGGCGTTATATAATGTGGAAGGCGGACACCGGGCGGTGATCTTCGATCGCTTCACCGGCATCAAGGAGAGTGTGGTCGGCGAGGGCACACACTTCTTCATTCCGTGGGTGCAGCGGCCCATCATCTTTGACATTCGCTCCCAGCCCCGCAATGTTCCAGTCATTACGGGCAGCAAGGATCTGCAGAATGTCAACATTACGCTGCGTATCCTGTACCGACCCATTCCCGACCAGCTGCCCAAGATCTACACTATTTTGGGCCAGGACTACGACGAGCGTGTGTTGCCCTCTATTGCGCCCGAGGTGCTGAAGGCTGTGGTTGCCCAGTTCGATGCCGGCGAGCTGATTACCCAGCGTGAGGTGGGTTTAAGTTCAGAGAGTTGCCTGAAGGCATAATTTTTGGACTCATATTAACATACATTTCTTGATTTTTCAATTTACAGATGGTATCCCAGCGCGTTTCCCAGGAATTGACTGTGCGCGCCAAGCAGTTCGGCTTCATTCTGGACGACATCTCGCTCACACACTTGACCTTCGGACGGGAATTCACGCAGGCTGTGGAGATGAAGCAGGTGGCCCAACAGGAGGCGGAGAAGGCTCGCTTTGTCGTGGAGAAGGCCGAGCAGCAGAAGCTGGCCTCCATCATTTCAGCGGAGGGTGATGCCGCTGCCGCCGATCTGTTGGCCAAGTCATTCGGCGAGGCCGGCGATGGTCTGGTGGAGCTGCGTCGTATCGAGGCCGCCGAGGATATTGCCTACCAGCTATCGAGGTCCCGCGGTGTTGCCTACTTGCCCAGCGGACAGAGCACGTTGCTCAACCTGCCGTCGACCATTGCACAGTAGCTGGGTGCATCACCTAGTTCCGTTAAGTTGTAACTACCTACATATAGCATTTAACTAAGTACTTTTCGATTCTTGTTTCTGCTGAAATATGCACTTCGACTGACTGAGATTGTGGAGAAAATGAAGCGAAACAACCAAAATTTGTCCCCTGTAAACGGTTCTATTTCATTCTCTTCCCGATCGGGGTCGATCCTCGGTCCTCTGTGCGTGCTCCGCTTGCGGCTCAACGTTTGTTGTACCCTCCGTTGTCTGGGTCGTTCGGGGGCGCGCTTCCAACTGATTTGGTCCCTAAGATCTGGATCTCTGGCTAACCAGTGTGTGTGGAACACAAAGAACAAATTTGATTGTGAACCGTAAACAATAAAATTTAAACCACAAATTCATTCGTTTTTAATTTGGGTTTTTTTTATTTTAAAGTTGGAATTATATTTAAAATCTTTGTTTTTAATATCTTAGGAATATTGTGTCAAAGTTTTACATTAATTATAGCAATGTTCACCAAGTTATTGATCAGAGGTCGTTTGAAAAGTGCCCTATGGGAAGTCGCTGTACTCAAAATCTACTCGACCAATTAGTTTGAAATTTTGGAACATAACATCTTTAATTTATTTTACAACTATAATAACTAAACTACAAAGATTACATTTCAACGTACGAATATCTAGAATAACGCTTAATATAAATATACTTATGTAAAAAGGATACATTCTCCAATTAATGTAACTCCCTTGGCATTTATGTATATTTTATACAATTTAACTAAAACCCACTGATTGTTTCCCTTATCTCAACTCATTTTCACTTCTTTAGCCTGGTTATGCAATTCCCACTTGAGGGCGCCATGAATGCCAAAGTCGCCTTTATTCTCTAGCAACTTCAAGTCAGCCATAAATCAAATAGTAGTATTTCTTTTGCCTCAATCCCAGACTCCAGCCACCCGTAAAGGAGCATAATGGGGGTAGAAAGGGAGTGGGAGTGAACGGGCGGTGCACCCAACGCACTAAAATCGAAAGCAGAGCCGTTGGCATGGCATATAAATCTGTTGATTCAGTCAAGTGATTTGCCAAAGTGGCTTCGTTGAAATGTTGTCAGGCACACACACACACCGACTGCCTGCCTTCCAGCTCAGCAACAGTTGGCCCTAACCCGCAGGTCACCCCACAAGCCCCATACCACACATCCCTTATTCGAAATGCTCCTCAACCTAGCCCACACTCACTTCCTCCCCTAGCACAATAGGAAAGCCAGAGTGAGAGGCTGAAGAGGATGGATTTTTTTGACGTCACTATGCCATGAGCGGATCAGGGGGTCGCCAAAAGCCACATGACGTTTGATGCTCTGAAAACCTGTTCCGCAGATGCGCGTAAAGCGTGCCATTCGCTTACGTTTGATTTCTTGTTTCTTCTATGAATTTTAAATTTGTTTGTTTATCTTTTTTTGCGTACGATCTCGAGGAAATCCCGGCTGGTGATGACTCACGATGGGGGATTCCTGGCATTGTCGTCCAGGTTTTCTTTCTCTCAAAATGAGAGCAGAGTTGGACATAACGTGAGCAGAATATGATCAGTAAGCTTCTGGGAAATGAAGATTTTTTTGTTAAATAAATATTTTTAAATAATTTAATAATTTATATTTTGTTTGTAAATTTAAAATATGATATAGAAACATTGCTTATTCATAAAAAAAAATGTAATCCCAAAGAAGTAAGCAAATTAATTCGTCTCACAAATATTTCCATTTAGTTTTAAATCTTTTACTTCTTTTTTCTTTATTTAATAACATTGTAAGATAGTTAAATTACTTTTTAAATTTATTTTTAAAGGACTAATTGATTGATTAATTCCACAATTAAACCTTTGGCTGTATTTTCCTGCTACTGAGTCACGCCGAAATTAATGTATGTTTCAAAAAGAGTAACAAAATCACCGCACAGAACGTAAAGAACACAAATCAAGTGCAGAATATACATACATAATATATATTTTTACAGCCCGCAAGGTGGAGTTCAGCGGCAGAGCGGCTTGAACCGGTCCTGCGACAGCGGCAGCGCCCGCTGGCCGAGCTTTAAAAGCCTTGGCCAAAAGCGAGTGGCGCTCAGTTAAGAGGCGAATGCCGAGCACAGCACAGCAGCTCCATCAGATCGAACAGATATAGCTGACGTTATACATATAGAGCGAACTCTAAGTTGGGCAAAGATTTAGTTCGGAACGGAAACAAAGCTCGGCGACAAGTGCAAATAATTAAAAGCAGTTAAGTAAAGTGCACGGTGAGTGGCATGTGTGTGTGTCTAAGATTTAAATACCTAAAGTGCTTGGGCAACATAATGAGTGCATGGCAGAGATTCATTTTCGGGGCTAACGCGGCGTATACGTAATGCGCGAACCTGGCATACATCTAAAACTAGGCATCTAACCTTGCCTTGCTTTAATCCACTGTATTTTTTAAGTTTCGGCATTCTTTAGTGGCTTACTTTTTGGGTCTTAGTATCTGAAAGTTTGTGTATTATTCAAAAAAAAAAAAATGTGTGTATTTGCTGGCCACGCCACCAGTTGCCAGTCTCAATGTCAACTTGTTTACGTTGTTAAAAGTGAATTGAGAAAAATAATCTAAAGTTAATTAATGCAAAATGTTAATGGCAATATTCTAATTATCATACAAATTTACTGTGTGATCAAACGAAGAAGTTATCGAGACTAATCTTAATTGTAATTAGTAGCTAAAAGTAAAAGGAATTTTGAAAAATTAACTACTAATAGAGGGTTTTATTTACGAACATAAACCTTTTAAGAGAGGCACTCAAGCAAAACCAAAAAGGCATAAATAAAAGCTTTGGTAATAGCAAATTAATATAGTTAAACCCTTAGTTTTTATATCATAAAAACTTAAAAAGAACAATATTATTCATTATTATCTTATTACAAAATGAATACACAGTTTTTTATTAGTTTTAGCTCAGTGTAAACATCACACTCTGAAATTCGCAGCTGCCCCTGATTAATATTATCTCTTAGTTACTGATAGACTGCTTTTGTGTCATTCTCCCATTAAAGATTTCGATTTCATTCCATTACTAATTATATTTGGACTAACACAACATGAGCAAATTACCCATTAATAACACTAACCAACCAAAGCAAACTAACGGTAATGGTAAAGCTAACAATATGGAAGATAAACTGGATCCCAAGGTCTCGGTATGTCTATAGCTTGTGTCTAAACAATACAAATATCAATCCTGACCTCTTCTTACCCTTTCCCTTTAAGATCGATATGGAGGCACCAGAGTTTAAAGATTTCGCCAAGACAATGGTGGATTTTATTGCCGAATATTTGGAGAACATACGCGAAAGGTAAGTCAGCGAGAACGAGTGTCTCAATTAGCTTGAATTTAATTTAATTTGTAGCAGTGTCGATACATATAGGTTTTATTTATAAGCAACCTGTGTTGCTTGACCTCAGCTGCGTTTTGTTTTCGATTTGAAAGTTCGTTCTGTTCGATTCCGGGCAAGTGAATGACATTTTGCACACGTTTGGAGCATTAGTCATGGGAAAGCCGCCACACGATCGGAAAGGGAACTTTGCTTTATATATAGTACTTAAAGGCAGTTTAAGCGACCTTCTCAATTGCATACTCTATTTCAAAACACTTTCACAGTTTTTGTTATTTTTTTTGTGCGGTTTTTTAGCTCTTACTCTTGAGCCTACGGCTAATTAATCATTACGGCATTAAAAAGGTTTATAATTGTTGGCGTGTCAAGGTCGATTTTTATGTAGATATAATTGCTTATAAGCCTTGGGGCAAAAGCGACAGGTTGCGCATTGTTCTTGTGCGGTTTTTAAAACTTATTTTAGGTTTCTTTAGCCTTGATAAAATTATTAATAAATTTTAAAAGACTTTTCTTTGGGGTTATTAAAATTTTAAAACTCTTTTAACCTGCAAATTATTCTTAGTCATTTTATAATTATTTATTATACAACTCTTTTTTTTTAGAGTAGATAGATAGTAACAATAATCTTTTATTTTGAGCCCCACATAATTTTTCTTATTGTTTAAATCACATATATTGAAAGGAAATGCGTCAGCAACCATCGCCGGCTTCTATGTCTGTTATTCTTCTCTTGACGACACTTTTCAACACATTTATATATTTATATTGATTTTTTATTGCCACAAGGCAACAAGTTGGGGAGGGCAGGATGCTGAGCTTCTTCCTTCCGCCCATTCCCTACTGCCTTTGTGTGATAACGAAGTTTCACAATCAATTAGCTAGAAGCTTTTCATGCAATCAGAGACCTAATAAGATTATTCTCGTTTCAGACGCGTTCTGCCTGAAGTAAAGCCCGGCTATCTAAAGCCCCTCATCCCGGATGCCGCTCCTGAGAAACCAGAGAAATGGCAGGATGTGATGCAGGACATCGAGAGGGTCATTATGCCGGGGGTTACCCACTGGCACAGCCCCAAGTTCCATGCCTACTTCCCCACGGCCAACTCCTATCCGGCCATTGTGGCTGACATGCTGAGCGGAGCCATTGCCTGCATTGGATTCACTTGGATTGCCAGTCCCGCCTGCACAGAACTGGAGGTGGTCATGATGGACTGGCTGGGCAAGATGCTGGATCTACCAGCTGAGTTCCTGGCCTGCTCCGGTGGCAAAGGAGGCGGAGTTATTCAGGGAACGGCCAGCGAGTCCACCTTGGTGGCTCTTCTGGGAGCCAAGGCCAAGAAGGTGCAGGAGGTCAAGGCTCAGCATCCGGAGTGGGACGAGCACACTATCGTTGGAAAGCTTGTGGGTTACTGCTCCGATCAGGCACACTCCTCCGTGGAGCGTGCTGGTCTCCTGGGAGGCGTGCGACTGCGATCGGTGCCCTCGGATAACCACAGGATGCGCGGGGATGCCCTGGAAAAGGCCATAAAGCAGGATTTGGCCGATGGTTTGATTCCTTTCTATGCAGTGGTCACCCTGGGCACCACGAACTCGTGTGCTTTCGATTACCTAGACGAGTGTGGACCCGTGGGAAACAAGCACAATGTGTGGATCCATGTGGATGCCGCCTATGCCGGCTCCGCGTTCATTTGTCCAGAGTACCGCCACTTGATGAAGGGCATTGAAACTGCGGATTCCTTCAATTTCAATCCGCACAAATGGATGCTGGTGAACTTTGACTGCTCGGCCATGTGGCTGAAGGATCCCAGCTGGGTGGTGAACGCCTTCAATGTGGATCCCCTCTACTTGAAGCACGACATGCAGGGATCTGCTCCGGACTATCGCCACTGGCAGATTCCCCTGGGACGTCGGTTTCGTGCCCTCAAGCTCTGGTTTGTCCTGCGCCTTTACGGTGTGGAGAATCTGCAGGCGCATATCCGCAGGCACTGCAACTTTGCCAAGCAGTTTGGAGATCTCTGTGTGGCCGACTCGAGGTTCGAACTGGCGGCAGAGGTCAACATGGGCTTGGTGTGCTTCCGGCTGAAGGGCAGCAATGAGAACAACGAGGCTCTATTGAAGAGGATCAACGGACGTGGCAATATCCATATGGTTCCGGCCAAAATCAAGGACGTGTACTTCCTACGCATGGCAGTGTGCTCGCGCTTCACCAAGTCCGAGGATATGGAGTACTCGTGGAAGGAAGTCAGTGCTGCTGCCGATGAAATGGAAAAGGAGCAGTAAAATGGAGATTATAAAGTTCTGTTCCGGCTTATTTCGAATTTACAGACCAGCATTAATTCATTGTTATTTTAATATTTTAATTTAATGAGTTATCACCAAAATCATGGCTAAGAATGTATTAGCTCCTTCATCTCTCAAAATCTTGTTGATTATGTTTTGCCTCTGATCTTGAAATTGTTTGTCCATCTATTTTATAAAATTCGTTTTCATTTTAAAATCTTAAATTTGGATATTTAAAGCCGGAATAGAACACATTACCTTTGACCAATCGCGACATGTTTAGGGAATTTACATAAATCGCAAGAAAAAGATGGAAGGCCTGTCTTCCATCGCCACATTATAGTTATAGTGTCCTATTCCATGTGTATTGATGTTGTTGTTAATGTTTTTATTGTTAACATGCTACTTGTAATTACCAAAATAAATGCTTAAATATATGAAACATATTATAAATATATATTTCGACTAGAGAGTTCTTATTTCGTTACATATTTATTTCTAATCAATTTCATTTTCGGTGAGATAACTTTTAGGTCAAGAAATTAAATCAGCATATATAAAATGTGTGAAATTTTACATAAAATTGCAATAGTTTTTGCACAGTGTAAACTAAAGTGGCGTTTACCACTATCTGAGCTCCGTAACTGACTGATTAGGATTATTATCTCAAAGTTCTAAGTCGGAGCAGTATAAATACTGATAAAGTGCCTGCAAACGTTTCACTTGTAGTTTTGTAATCCCCCCCAAAGGTTCGCATTCAGTCGCTTGCAAATTAATTTCGGTCTAGGAAAACATGAGCAAATTACCCAATAATAACACCAAAGCTAACAATGTGGACGATAAACTGAATCCCAACGTCTCGGTATGTCCATAGCTATTTCTAATTAATACAGAAATCAATAATTTCCCGCTGTTTACCCTTTCAAGATTGCCATGGAGGCACCAGAATTTAAAGATTTTGCCGAGACAATGGTGTATTTTATAACCGAATATATGGAGAATATACGCGAGAGGTAAGTTATTTTTTATTGTTAACATGCTACGCCTAATTAAAAAAGAATTAACTGCTTAGATATATACAATAATTTTTAACTATAAATTTTGACTAGTGTGTTTCTATTTGTAGGTTCTTTGTACCATTTTTGTGTAAATTTTGAGAGATTCATTTCCATTCAAGATGTACGCTGCTCCTGTAATAATCGATGATGCGTTGCGCTTCTCGAATACCACTGGACCGGGCTGCATCGATAGTGCCAAAGCCTTGGACAGCAGTGGCATCCCCGGCAAAGAGCAGGCTCGGTGATTGCTCCCCCAGCGGTGCCGCCAGTCGCTGGACATCGCGTGCACTGCTGTTCGTGGAGAAGTATGGACGTCCGCCTAGGTAGCATGCCGAAGTACTCCAGCTGGAGCGAAGTAGGGCTTCGGGATAGGGAACCAATTGGTTGCTTATACAGCGTTTCAGCAACGTGGTAATCTGTTCCAGCAGCTTGTCATCCGAAAGCTTCTCGATTTCCTCGTAGTACCCGCCACCCACTTGCACCTCCAGGACATGCTGGCTGTTGGGCACCTGGCTGATCTCCACCACCTGTTGCGTCCAATTACGCTCTACTTGAGGTTCAGTGGAGCGACTTGGGTGTGCCCCTAGTGGTCGCAGGCTTGTCTTGAGCCACTGTTTAATTGGATTCTTGTATGAAAGATAGATCTTCAGGGGATTTCCAAAGCCCAGATTGCGTATGGCCAGCATTTTGTCTAGCGGCAACGTCGGCCGGAACAGTATTCCTGCAAAGCTCTTGAGCACGCCCAGGGGCAGGGTGCAAATAATGTGATCCGCATTATAAAGACTACCATCCAGGCAGCCCACGCCCTTGAGTTGCGACGGTGTCCACTGTATCTGTCCCACAGGCTTGCCCGTCTGCAGCTGCTCCTTGTCCAGCTGTTGTGTGAGCTCCTCCACGATGTTATCCAGTCCTGTGGGCACGTATAGGGGGCACTTTTCCGGCTGCACTGGACACTTGGTTATGTGCTCAATGTTCACGTATTCCAGGCAACATCCGAGGACGCTGCCGAACTCCTTGAATAGCGACTGAAAGATCTCACGCGCCGCCTGTTGCTCCTCCGGTTGCTGGAATGTGGCGGCAATTATCCGATTGCTTTCTGCCCTAAAGTAGCTCATTACGTTGTCTAGGGCCTGCATGTCTTCGCCGCGTTTAACTCGGTCCGAGACCTTAAAGCCGCGACATAGCTGCCGGAACAGGGTGTCGATGAGTTCGGCTATGGCTGGCTTAATGGCTTGGCCTCCATCCTGCTCCATGTGGACGTAGGTGGGCCGCTCGGGCTGCTTTATCTGCTTGCCTAGACCCTCGGTGTTGCGCAACAGCTCGTACATAGAATCCTGCGACCCGTCGATTTTCACCCACTTGGCACCCAGCTCGCAGAAGGTGTCGCCGAATCGCTGGGAGTTAATTCTGCCGCCGTAACGCTCGGTAGCCTCCAAGACGATGGTGCGTCGGAATCCATGCGACAGCAGGTGCTGGGCGGCAGAGAGACCGGATATTCCGGCCCCTATGACCACTATCCGGGCACTTTGCCGCGCTGCTTCCAGATCCGGGCTGTATACATGGGCGCCGGAGTCCGCCTGGAGCACAGTTGCATTGTATAAACTGCGTTTGGTGGCTAGTTTATAACTGCTGGTAACGAGAGGAGAATTCAGTAGGTGGCGCATTGTGGCACATCCGAGCTGCCCGGCCGGTTGATGCAACGCCACTTACCACTGCATGGCAAGCGGTAAACGGAGGAATTAAGAAATCCAAAGTGTTTTCAAAATTTTGTCGAATTTGGTTTGTTTTGTTTTGTGAACACTAGAGACGGCACACTACGTTTCGATTATTGACCTTGCTGTGCTATCGATATATCAAAACGGGATTTCTGGAAGATGCAGCCACACTAAAACGCAAAATTTAAAAGCATGTGAATTTGACTTTTGGAAAACTTAGAATAAATAAATTAAGGTAAATTAAATAATAAAAAAAATGGAAATAATGTTTAAATAATGTTTAGACTAACATCTATAAAACACACATTTCTTAATTTTGCATTAAGCTGCCTAAAAATATTCTACAAAAAGATGCACAATTTTGCATAGCAAGTAAATTCGTAAAATATTTTATTGCATACTTTTGGGCATACTTTATTAATAAAGGCCTGAGATACCTGGTTATCTCTTTATCTTTTATATCTGCGATTGAGGCAGTCCAGTCTTTTATCAAATAAAAGAAAATAAAAATTCATATTTCTTTCACTTTTTATTTATAAACACATGGTAATCTTAACTACTACAATGCACTCTAAGGACATCCTAAACATAAATATGAAGTTAAATTTCAAGTAAAGGGGTCATCTCACTGAGACTTCTCGTGATCGTTCAGATGGATTTTAAAATGTTGCGTCAGATCGGCCACATTTCCCGTCTTGCGAGCGGCCAGTGATTGCTCCGTCAGCAGGGCCGTTAGCTGGGACTCGATCTCCGTCCAGGCAAACTCAATATCGGAGGGCTTTGAGTCCATGCCGCACACAACGAACCTGAGGAACTGGCGACCGGCATGCTCCGCCTTGACCATGTAGATCTTCTTGCGCTCCATGAGCCTGTGCAGGAGTTGGGCCGTTATCTCGTTGTCACCCTTTGGGCGGAAGCAGACCAAGCCCAGGGCTCGAGGAGCCACCAGCTCGAAGCGAGAGTCCTTGGTCACCAGCTCCTCGAATTGTTTGGCCAGCTCAATGTGTTTGCGCACATGATTCCTCAAGCCCTCGGCTCCCAGAGTGCGGAATGTGATCCAGACCTTGAGGGCTCGGAAGCGGCGACCCAGAGGGATTTGCCAGTGCCTGAAGTCGGGGATCTGGGACTGACCCTCGTGTTTGTGCTTCAGGTAAATGCGGTCCACATTGAAGCTGTCCACCACCTTGTTGGCGTCCCGCAGCCACATGGCCGAGCAGTCAAAGTTCACCAGCATGAACTTGTGCAGGTTGAAGTTCAGCGAATCCACCCGATCCAAACCCTTTCGGAGATCGGAGCATTCCTCCAGGGCGAACGCCCCACCAGCATAGGCGGCATCGACATGGAGCCATACCTTGAATTCCTCGCAGACTGTGGACAAGGTCTCGATGTCGTCGTAGGCACAGGTGCCCGTGGTGCCCAGGGTGGCAATGCAGATGACAGGAATCCTTCCCGATGCCACATCCTCCTCGATGGCCTTCTTTAGGGTCTCTCCCCTAAGTACCAGATCCTCTCCAGCTGGCAGGAGCCTGATAGGCATGGCGGCCAGGACTCCGGCCTTCTCGATGCAACTGTTGCTCTGATCCGAGGAGTAGGCCACCAGGCGGCCTCGAACCTCGCTCTCGCTCAATTCCGGATGTGACTCCCTATAGCTAACCACCGCCTGTTCGCGGGCAGCAAGAACGGCCACCAGAACTGCCTCGCTAGCAGATCCCTGGATTACACCGCCACCGGGACCCTCGCTGGCATGCAGGAAGTGCTCTGGCAGCTTCAAGAATTTGGCCAGCCAATCCATGACCACCACTTCCAGTTCTGTGCATGCAGGACTGCAGATCTGCGAAGGAGGGAATGGTGAGATGCCTTTTTAGATTTTGAAAAGTATTTTAAGCTAAAGAGAATGTTACTTTGTGATAATCAATAGTTAAATATCCCTTTTTGCAATATTATTTGTATATAAATCTAAAGACGTTTTCCCCTAATAATAAGCCATTAACAACTCAATTATTTGTATCTTGAACCCCAATCGATAGCTTATACAATAAATGTGCATTGTTAAGATTTGATTGCCGCACAAAAGAATTAATTATGGTAATCTCTGTTCCGGCAAAATAATATGGGGTGTAAACTCGCGATTTCTTGTATGGAAAACTCTTATGAAGGTGCCTGCATCGCAACCTGTTTGTCGAGTTCTTGGTTTCACTTTCACCCAACGCTTACAATGGGACAATGGCCCATTCAGCTGGCCAAAACAATGGATCAGCAGTCAGCGGCCAGATTTCACCGCCAGATACATGGGGGGGACAGGTGACAACATACCCAGCTGAATCCAATGATGCCGAACCCGCTGGCCAGCATCTCACCCACTATGGAGGGATAGGAGGTGCTGGTGGGGTAATAGGCATGCATTTGCGGCGACTGCCAGTGGGTAATGCCTGGCTTGATCACGCGATCGATGTCGCTGAGGACCGTTTTCCATGACTCCCCCTGTTCGGGCATTTGGTTGGGCAGCAGGTCCAGGAGGTATCCCGGCTCCACGGAGGGCAGTACTTCATTGTCACGGATATTCTCTAGATAGTCGGCCACAAAATCAATTGCCGCCTTGCCAAATTCCCGAAACTCCTTGGCATCCATTTCGCTGACACACTGCCTCGAAAGCCGTTTCTATTTGCACTTTTTACGTTCTGTTTGTTTTCGCTTTATTTCTCCGCTTTCGGTTTATTTATTTGTCCAGTTCGATTTCCAATCGCTCCGTTGACTCTTCTCTGCGTAGCCTGAAGTTCACTCTGAAACCGATCGGCGATGGTGACCGGCTTTTTATAGTCGGACGACTCCTCTGGTCAGCCTCCAGTGCTGGCATGCTAGCTGTTTTTCCCGTCAAATATAGTTATGGGTCTTGTATAAAATATAATATATTATGATTCTACAGAATATTTGGCAGGAGATTACAATATACGGCTCGAAAATCTTTCTTATTATTATTCCAAATTTCAGCTTGGCATATTTCTAATTAAATAGTAAGAATAAAATAAGTTCTATTGATTTTTGCTACTACAGAATTATAAATTTAACTTTAGAGTCTATAACATTATAATATTTTCTCCCTTTAACAAACAAACATCTCTGATTACCCCCTCATTGGGTCGCTCCGAGAATCGCTGAGATTAGGGAACGAATTGGAAGCTTGTTTAGTTTTATGATGATCGTATAACACCGGCTATTTATATGATTAAAGAAAACAATTACTTGGCAATTTTCTTAATCATCATTAATTGTTCTTATCTCTGTTCTAGGAGGTAAGTTCGATCGATAAGTATTTCTTATCCAACGCATCGATCGCCCATCGATCGATCGTGTTACCAAGGAAGAAACTATTCCCTCAGTTGTGCTTAGGTTTTCGCTCTTAACTCTAAGCTTTCTCAGTCTTTTGTAAAGCTTTCTCTCTTAACAAACGCTTTCATTATTTACTTAACATTCATATCGGTTCAATCAACCAATCAGGTAGATCGTTATTGGGAAGGCGAGTTCTTGTTGTAAAAACGATTTTAAATGGACTGCTAATGAACCATAATTATAGAGTTTCATTCATTCTTACATATATCATTATATTGTTGGATTACTTAACGGAAGAAAAGATCACAATCTTTTTGGGCTTTTATCTTTCAACTCAACTTAAGACTTAATCTTCTGTTAGGTTTAAATGTACTTTAAAGTTGATAATACTATTATAACTATTTGGTGTATTTGATGTTATAAGACACATAGGTATCCTTTAACCCATATTTGTGTAATTCTGCTGTATGAGAGTTTTGATAATAAACAGATTTTGTTTTTAACTTACCCAACTGAATCCCAGGACTCCGATGCCCGCAATCAATAATTCACCAATAATGGATCCCGCCGAGGAGGATGATGGGTAGAAGGCATTGAAGTAGGGCGACTGCCAGTGAGTCAAACCCGGCAGGATAATGCTCTCCAGATCCTTGAGCACTTCCCGCCAGTGTTCCGGCTGTTCGGGAATCTCCTTGGGCAATTGATTGACCACCGCATAGGGAACGGCGTTGGGCAGGACATTTCTATAAAAATTGACAGGGAGTCAGGCTAAAGACTCAAGGCTTAAATTATCATTTTATCCTCGCCACACACACACCTCTCACGAATGCTGCTCAGGTAGTTGATGATAAACTCAATCGAGGCGTGACCGAACTCGCGAAACTCGTCAAAGTCCATGGCAAAATGGACGATCCTGGTTAATCAAAGTCTACTACACACTATTTTTAGTCAGGGATTTTTGATAGTTAGCCGCTCTCGGTGGGTTCCGCACTTGTTCACCGCTGACAATCGAATCTACAAATGAGCTAGCTGCGATTTAACCAAGCCTCAATGAGCCCCGAATCTCACGACGTCGCGTAGGCCCCCCGAAAATACGTCTTGGGGGGAAAACAACAGCAATAGCAACAAAAATCCGGCTATGTGTGAAAATGTGCAGTGGCAGCAAGTTTTTTGTCTTTTGGTCTGTGAGTGGCCCATTGCCGAGATTTATGTTTATATAACTACTACCGACTGAACGACGACATCGACATCGTGCGAGACGCCACTGAGCTGAGAAATGTCGAAGAAGAAAATTTAAATAAACTGCCTGTTAATTGTCAAATGTTGTCCAAACATTGGCCATCATGGAACTAAAACTATTCATTTTATCGCCCTGCTTACTAATTCCCTTACTTGTCCCTTACTTACTGTCAATCCGGTTCCATATCGTCGCGTCATCGGCAGTTAAGTGCCCCAGGTCGGGCTCATTTGGCAAAATACTTGATGTGGTTAACTATTAACGGCCACATTAGATGGCCACAACAAAGCGCTGACACAATTTGAAAGTCAAAGTCGATTTTGTAACCGCGGAAGTGCAGCTCTGCGGAGCGATCGCATTCGGATTGGATTGTATCTGCATTCGTTGGGTGCATTTCATCAGCCATTCCCCATTCCAGATGCGTTTCAGGGTCACGATGCTGACTAACGGCATGGCCCAATTTTATATATTTTTTATAACGTGGTACTTGGGGGTTCAAGGGTATAATGTTTTTGTGTTGTTGGTCATTGCATATCGTCAAAGGAACCTGAGGCAAACTCTAAATTTTAAGTCACTGAAAGCTGATGAAAGATAAGGATACTCTGTATATAATTTGGAAGAAGGTTATATCTATAAAACAATAACTAACATCTTAAATGGATTCTTGAAATATTGTTAAAGCATATAAAATATCATATTTATTAATGGGTATGTTTTGGTTGTAACTCTCCGTTCAAATAGATTATGACTTATTTTATTAGGTGAATTTTAACTTCTCTGGGAAGGGGAGGTAAGGCAGCTTTGGTTACCCTGTAGTAGGAGCCTGTTTGACTTTTACGATTAAATAATTCTTATAAATATATTGGGAGCAAAAGTCAAAGAATAAATTTAAAAGGTTTTCGACTAAATAATTATCATAAATTTCGTTCTATTCACTTCAATGTTTCAATGATTAATAAATAGTTTATAGGAGCTTTCTATTATATTGATTTATTCTTTATATTATAATTTTTATTTATTATTATGTGTTTCAAAAAATCGACAAACTTATCAAGCGACCCATGCAATCCAGCTGTTCGCGCTGCCACTCCGTCCTTCCCTCGGAAAACCCAACCCATAAACGACCTTCTTCTAGTGACCACTTCTTTTTTGGCGGTGGGGTGTGTATGCGCCATGGGGAATGGGTTCCGTTTTCGGTTCCCGGATGAAACGGGGTTGGGGATCTCGGGGTTCAAAGTGTTTGGCAAAGTATTTGGCGCGCTCTAAGCGGCTCATAAATAAATGCGAAAACAAAATCGTTTTTGCAGACGCAACGCATTTAAGGGGTTTTGCCATGGGTTGTATGTATGTATGTATGTGGGGGGTGTGTACTATAGATAAACCGAGGTCTGAGAGCTTCAGACAGACACAGACGACGACACCACCCTATATGCAGATACAGCGAACGCATGGACACAGGGTGACTCGTGTCCGGGTGGGCTTTTCTCGTTCGTGTGTGTGCCTGTGTGAGGAGGCACTGCGTCGGCGCTGGAACGATTTGAACCCTAGAAATAGATGTCACCCACCCACTTTAATGGCGACAGGCTGGGGCGATAAGATAACGGGCACTGCCTGCGCATGCCCGGACCACGGACACGTTGTTGTTGCTGTCTCTATCAACGATTTCCAATGTTTTCAATATAAAGGGGCGGCGCTTGTTTTCCCCTGGAAAGCCAAAGGCGTTGTTGCTGTTGCTGCCCCTCTCTCTGCCCGCCTGCTTTTTTGATGACCGCGCGTATTGACTTGGATTTTTGAGTTAAGTTTCTCATATTTGTTCGCCTCTGTCGGCGCTGCAGTCACTGCCGGCGTCGCAGCCGACTTTTAAGTGCTGTTTACTGTTGTTTTGGGGCCACGAAGGTGTCGCTCGACGTTGGTTGGCTTTTTGTTCTTGTTCCTCTGTTCTATCTTTCTATCTTTTTTCCTTCTCCGTGTGCAGTTTTGCAGCTTGAAATTCTTGAGGCAGAGGGAAACAGAAAAGTTCCCATTTTTCGGGGCAAAGTTTTTACGTTTTACAAATATTGTAATGCTCATGGAATTTTCGGGTTGTGGGGGGGAATGTATGGAAAGATATGCGCATGGCCAAAAAAACAAGCATAAAAATGTCGTCTCTGCTGTCGCTGCTGGCGTTGTCGCCTTGTTGCCATTGTTGTCCTGCCATTCAGGGCTGGCTGTATGCATTTTACCATATCATTTGTGTCACATTAAGATCAATTGGTAAACACACGCACACAGGCTGCCATCAGCACACACACACACAAACGCCCAGACAAATACCCACACGGTCATAGAACACCCATATGGCCAGCGAAAAGGCAAGCGCGGCGTAAAAAGTATCGTAAAAAGCTCATAGTCCAACGGCAGCGGCGGCAACAAAAGCGTCAAAAAGTGCGCAAAAAAAAAGTAAACGAAAGAAAACACACGGCGACGAAGAAAATAAATAAAGATGCAGCGCGGCAAATAGAAGAATCCAGGCCCAGCAACAACAAACAGCAAACAACGCAGCGGGAAACCACTGTCAGCCGCCTGCCAGTGTGGCCATGCCCTGTGTTGTCGCTGGTACTGGTACCGTTAGCCGTTGGCCTTTCGTCGCTCGTCGCTTCCGTTAGCCATGCCGTCGCCATTTTGTCGTTCGCTCGCATTTGCCGTCGTCATTTCCGTTGTAATTGCCGTCGCTAAAATGGCGTTCGCATAAAATCGCGTACGGGTTCGTGTGCAACCGAAACGAAATCTAGATAAAAGCAAAGCCAACGAAAACGAATTAATTTTTATTGAAATACTAATATTGAGTATTGAAAGTGCAGCGCGTTTCAGTGCCGTTCGACTCTGCCGTTCTGTGTAAAAATTATTTTTTATTATTATTAATATTTTGAACTGGGTAGAAATGTCAGCTACATTGATAACACAATAAATTAAAGGGTATTTGCAAGGATTGGCAAATGAATATCAATATTGAATATGTTTAAAATGAAATACAAATGGCTTTAATTCAGAAATTTGTATTTAAAGCATGCTAAAACCTAAGATAACATTATTATTTACATAAAATAGCAATATGGATTATAACAATGCTTGGTAATCAGCAATTTCAAAGCAAGCAGATATTCTTACAGAAATGTTTTGTAAATGTTGTTTAGAAACACAAAGTATAAAAGCAGTAAAGTAAATTTATAAACGTAAATATTTGTGCATACTTGAATGTGAAATTAATTTGAACTATATCTTTTTTTAAATTCCTTATTGCAACCAAAATCCTTATAAAAAAAAACATAAAGAAACATGAAGCAACTTTGCTATTTATTTTTATATTGATTTTTAATAAAAAAAACCACAAAATATTTCTATAATTAGACGATGAATAAATATGCGCTCATCATACTATAAATACTTCCATTGATCAGTTAGCATATACCCCCGACTTACATAAAGCTCAGCTGACTCTCTTGGTGTCCCCCGTGTCGCAAACAGATTCAAATGGCTCAAGTCCCTGGCTACTTTAACTGATATAGAGCAGCCGAATGAGCTAGCGATCCAACGATCCAACGAACCAAACCGAATAGAAAAAAAACGAAAGCCCCAAGAAACCGTCGCGATAAGGAGAAACATTCAGCGGGTTCCGCCGTTGAGCACGAGCCAATGCCAGTTATCGAGCAGACAGCGATCCCGACTAGCGTCTCCGGCTCGTTTAACGGCTAACGGGACGCGAGTGCGGAAAACTAACCAAGAAACACGGTTTCTGCTCTCTTTTAGGGCTAATATAAAAGGCTAAAACAAATATAACTCATACGCCGCGTGTACAAACCAACGGCCCCTTAGCAATGATGCAAACCCTGAAACCACCGCCGCCACTACATCATCACCACCAACTACAGCACCAGCACCAGCATCCGCAGCAGCCACATCAACATCAGCAGCATCCGCAGGTGCAACATCCGCAGCAGCAACAGCACCTGACAGTCATGGATAATCATCAGCCACATCCGCCGCATATCCATCAGCAGCAGCAGCAGCAGCAGCAACAATTGCCGCCCACGCCGCAGGCATCGCACCTGGTCGGTGGTGGGCAGCTTCCGCACCACAATCACCTGGCTGTCGACCAGGATGACCCAAATCCCGAACTGGTGCTCGCCTTAATTTCCAGGAACCGGGCGCTCGAGGGTAAGTGGCCAAGTCATGCCATCTTTGATTCAGCCTTGTCCAACGGAGCTTTTGTCTAAGAGTTTTACTGCAGTGAGAAAAAAAGGCCATAACAAGTCTTAGTTTGAAGGTGAATTTAGAACATTTTTATATATTTAAAATATTTTGAAGACTATTTTAATTTAAAATTAAACACAATTTCTGTGGCTCTGATGAAAGTCTTAAGAATTCTCCATCATCATTTGGAAAAAACCTTTTTAAAAGAGTGGGAAGAAGAGGAGAAATATGTCACTTTTGTTGCTTTTTGGGTTGTCACATTTTAGTTTTGACCTTTTTTCTCTCTGTGGGCCGCGCTTTAATTATGCAAAGTTTTTGTTTTCCGCTCGCTCTTTGTTTTTATGAACCGCAAAAAGGTCATGCGATGAAGATGGGTTGAGGTTGTAGGGTTCATGTAAGGCTCTTGCGGTCGGCCTGGCTTTAGCATTTCCATTCTCGTTTCCGGCAGCTTAAGTGTTTTTCAATTAAATACGAAAGCTTTCCCGGTGGCCCGCCACCATCTTCATATCTTAACATCTCCGAGGAGCTCATTTCGAATGCCCTTTTAGGAGGGCTCAATGTGGCGGCTTCTTGGTTTCCCGCTCTCCTTTTTTATGCACTCGCTTGAAATGTATGGTCCAAAGGGACGATAATATATAACTTGAAAACTACCGAAGAAAGTTTTCTGCAAGAAAATATGCTGAACAACTTTGTAAGGAGGATGATTTATTAGTGCTGGGTTTTTCGGTTGGTCAAAGGGATTTCGTTTGTCGGAACTGCTTGAAACCGACCAAGGGAGATCCCGGCATGTCACATTTATGATTTCGTTTCATGTCCTCCGACCGCCCCCCACACACACATGCTCGTGTATCCCCACTCGAAAATCCCTCGCTAAATCAATCGAGAATCCCCGGACTAAAAGCCAGTCCAGAAAGTTGACAACTGACTGCGGATTGTAGTCTTGTGGAGAAGATGACATCTCGGACGGAGACACGCGCCGCTGACGATGACAAAAGCCGTAACCAAATCCGAAGGCGAAACTGTTGACAAACTCCGAATGTCGCCGGCATTGTTGCTAATGCATTGGGAATACCCTCAACCAGAAGAGGCGGTACGATGCACGTGCTCGGAGTCCGCTGTCCAAAGTACAAAATCCCAGAGTCGATGTCGAGTTGTGGCATTGAAAAGAGCAGGCTCAGCTGATTTGTCCATTACCCGGGGACTCAAGTGCGGCGGGATTTAGTTTTTGAGCACGCGTAATTACAAACAAATAAATGACGGAAACGGAGTTGGAGACACGGAGGTCCGTGCCCGAAACCGCATGTGCTGGGACTCTCGGAGCGCCTTCGCCACGTGTCACTAATATGCGCTGCATTTCTGGTAAAGTGCGTGTGGACTTGGAGAAAAATTGATAACTAGAAAAGATTGTTACTAAATAAAATTGAGAAAAAGAACTTCAAAAATATATAAATTAAATTAAAATTTAATTAAATTACTTATGAATATATAAAAATTATAAATGCTATATAAAAGATTTAGAAACCTCTCTTAAAATCTCTATTTTTACATACTCTTTAAAACTAAAAGTAGACTTTACTGACTCCTGACCTTGTCAAATAAGATATTGTATTTTATTTTTTAATTTTTATTTTGTAAAAACATAATGTTTTTCCCAGTGTACTTATGACAATTCTCTAGTTTTATTCGGAATTCGGTTCTCAGTGCAAGCAGGCGAGGTTTGGGCTGGTGTAGCGTGGCAGCTCGATGTCCCAGCGGACTCGGGTGACGTGTGCCGGGCGACGTGCAAAAACGAGCAGAAAAATTGAATTATGCGCTTGCGGTGCTTCCTCTCCCTTTTCCCTCTGTCTTCGTCCTGGCAGATCCTGCCCTGCCTTGCCCCGAAGCCAAAGTCCCACCCCTTCCAGCGCCTCGTTTTGGGCAATCGACAAATATTTTGTTATTTGCACATAAACATATTTATCGAGTTTGGGTTTGGTTTTCTTTTCGACTGCTTCAAGTGCGTGCGGAAAGGGGTTGGTAGGGGGGGGGGGGCTGAGGGCTGCACCCACGGGTGTTTTGTTTCACCCGTTCGCCTGTCAAAAATTGTGTAAATATATTTATCATTTCCACTTGCCCACGGACCCGGTGCACTTAGCGCTGAGCAAACAGTCGACCCAAAAGAACTCGTCCTCCCCGACCCATTCCCGGCGCACTTGCCGCTCAACCGCCGTGCTGGCCGCGTGTCCTTCGTTAGCAGTCCTTGTGTGGCTTTCCTATTAACGGGCCTACAAGCCCGAACCACCCCATTTGCCCACTCCATGCTAGCTTAAGCGTATCCGTTTTTGGTTTGTTGTTTCCTTCCTTCTTTCCTTCCTTCCCCTGTATCCGGATCCGGATCGGCAGTGGGAATGGGGTTCGGCAATTGTTGCCTTTAGCTTATGTAATTTGTCATAATGTCAACAGGCGCAGATCACGCAGGAAGAGCAAACACTTCACTTCACTCGAGAACTGATTGTTCATTGAAATGACTGAGGAAAGTTATTAAGTTCCCTCCAGTCATATAACTTTAGGAAGGTCCAAAAATCCCTTTGAAGATTCTATAAATATTTACATAATATCATATCAAAATGTCATAGGTCGGTGAAATTTTAATAATTTTTTATGAAGACAAATGTCACAAATTAATAAAAAAAAAATGGTTAAAAAGTTAAAAAATACTCCGTTTTTTTGTAATACTCCATTAATATTCGTAAATTTATTTAAGTTGCTTAAAAATTAATAGTATATGCATATAGACTCCCTCAAACTACAAGAGGGTTTTTATTGATAAATCTTGAAGTATTTATTGCTTATTACCGTGTGTTTTAAAATCAAGCATTCGAGTTCTCTCAATATGGTCACTGGAAATTTTGAATATCCTTCGAACCGACTACATGTAGTTATAGGCAATAATATAGATGGCTTGATTGTTCCATCCTCCGATATGGAACATGGCATTGGCCAGCAATTCTTGCAAGTCCCGGCGAACGGACTGGATCTCCTCTCCAGACGAAGAGGGGTTAACTTCCACGTGAACCTCGCGCAGAAAATTTGTGGGAGGTGGTCCGTAAAGGGTCTGAATGCTGCCAAAAGAGCTGCTGCTGCCTGAAGTTAGAGGTTCGTATCCAAAGGCGGTCGGGTAATTGCTCTCGGTGGTGAATCCAGAAGTCTGAGACTCCACTGTCGAGAGATGGGCACTGCCAGTGGTTCCTATGGATCTTGTTCTTGAATCCCTTGATTCCAAGGTCTCACTTGAGTGTTCCTGGATCTCCTGAACCGAATCCCCGGATATATTTGTGTTGTCTTGGGAATTGGTTTCGGTTTGCGAATTATTCTTTTTCTGGTTTTCTCCTTTCTTATGATTTGGATTGGGTTTTTCCTCGGGGTTTCCGTTTCCTTCCGGAGACGCTTCCATTGTGGGAAACTTACTAATCCAGTTCTAGGTCGTAAAGTTTAGAAAGAGTTATTTCCGAAGAAGACTTCAAATCAAATTCAGTGCTGGTTCCAATGTCGTCAGTAAAATCGGTTTGCGTAGAGGAATTGAAAGTCCTAAAGATTTTGGCCAGATCGCGTCGGAAGACGTTATAGGCAACCAAGTTGATATCTGACATCTGAGCAGAAATGATTAGTTCTGAACAGTGAAAAAGATTTGAAATTATTTGCTTACCTTAAATATATTTTGAAATTGAAAGTCAGTCCGAAATAAGTTTAATGCTAAGAAGACTAGGCTTGAAATAGAAAAGGTAGCAGACTTTATTGGCAAGGCTACTATAATGAAAACTTAAAACGGATCAAAATCAATAATAAATCTAATCCTATGAGAAACCTCTCTAGTTTCTATGCTCCTAACTCAAGAAACTTGTTTAGTATGCTTTTTCCAGTACTTTTTTTTCGGAATGAGCATTTCCCGTTGAGCATTTATGTCGTATTCACATTCTGGAAGAATGAGTCCCGCCTTCCTTTTGGGTTCTAAGGCGAAGGCTCAGACCCAGGCCCAGAGAAGGCCTTCTCCTCTGGGGACATCAATATCTTATGCCTTTTCGGTGACCCCAATACCATTGGAGTCCGCTGTCTGTTGAGCACGCTTTCAGCATTTTTCATTGCTTGAAAAAAAAAACAGAAGAGGCAGAAAAGTCCTGAAGGGAAGGTAAAATTGTGGGCTTAAGCCCGCGCGCAGGTCTGGCAAACAAAGGCTGCTGGTCCAGAGCCAAGTTGAGAAATCAGTTGATTTTGTTATTTTTCCCGGGTTATTGTTGGCTGTTTCCCTTCCTTTCGTGGCGTTCACATAAATCATTTTTTCGCCATTTTTCCGGACTCTGAGTGAAAACGTGGGGTTGGGCTTTGTACATTTTCCCCATCCTCATCCGCCTCCTTCTTCTCCTGCATATTTCATGGCATTCTGGGTCTGCGCTTAGCATCGACGACAGCTTTTTGACTAGCCAACTGCCGGCTGGCAGGTAAGCCAAGCGACCACCTCACCACCCACATTACTTTACCTACACAATCCCCCACTTTTTCACCGCCCCCCCCCCCACATTTCCGGGGGTTCTTTATTTTTCCTTCGGTGTGTGTGTTTTTTTGGCTACGCTTGGTGCTCCCCTTGGAGGGCTCTTTTTTATCGGGGGGGTTGAAGGCGAATGTTCAAGTTATGTTAAGTAAATAATGGGGCGTTCATATGACGCTGGAAATGTGTGGGCGTGGGTTTCTTTTTGTTTTCTCTCCTTTGCTTTCCACTCTCCTGGGGGAATGTGGGGGATGTACACAACAGCCATACTTATGTGTGTTTTTGCAGTCAACTGTTTACTTTTATATTTCTTCGCTGCTTAATAAAATAAAATAGGAATTCCACTTGCTAAAAAATAAACAGTACGAAAATGGTCGGGGATGTCAGCTGAGAATAGGATAGACATCTCTGTGGATGCCGTGACTTTAATTGGTCGCCAGAACTTGAGGTAATATAACTTTTTTTTTGGGTTAAGAAAACATTTTAAATGTTATATAATTTTGAAAATTAAATTTAAAGGATTAAATAACAACTGTTGTTTTTAGGCTAAAAATGCTATGCATCTAAATTCTATGAATCTCTCTCTTAACTTAAATCAGGTATATGTTAAACCTTGCATTTACCTTTAGTGACAGATAGAAAGACCATATTTTATATAGCTCTATTATAATATTATATAATTATACAAATTATATTTATCTGCAGTTCCATTACAACTTCTTGTACTCCTAAATTAAGGAGATTTCTTATTAATGTTTTTAAGGAATACAAGAAAAATAATTTTGCAAAAATTTAAGTTACAAGTCCTTTAATTTTGTCACTTGATTTGGCCAACGAAAATATTTTATTTTGCCAAAGGCAAATAACAACTTTTTTTCGCTACTTTCAAGTAAATATGTAAGTAAATTCATAGGTACAGACGAATATGTATATGTTTATTTATATAGTATGATATTTCTCCCCCCCCCCCCTCCCCCCCCCCCCTCGAGTGTGTTTGCCGAGTGCCTGTGGCGGCCCCCAAAAAGACAACATTGCGTTGTTGCAGTGCTGTTTGTAACTGAAGTGAACTGAATATACTCATATTTGTGCAGCACACTTTGAGGAGCCGCAGTGCCGTTTTCGCCCCTTCTCCGGGCAACCCCAACGCCAGCCACAATTTCCACAATTTTCCAGCCACTCCCCATTTGGCAGCTGGCAAAAGCTGTCTCAATGTTGCTCTGGCTTCTATAAAAAACAATATCCCGCAGCGAACTTTATTAAATTACACGATTTTGACAGTTAAGCAACAGCCTGCCCCCTCTAGTCTCCCCCGGAACTACCCCGAAATTCTGCTTCCCTCTCTGTACCGTGGAAATCATAATTTTTCTTATTTTATGTAATATGCTCGAAGCTGCCAACAAGCCGGAGAGGAAGGACCAAGGCAGCGCATCCATATTTGTATCCTCGATGCCGAAGGTCTGTCTAGCAACGTGTTGGGGTTCAGGAGCTCCATGGTATTCCTTAGGGGCCGGTTTAGGCAAATACAAGGCGAAAATGCTGGCAATAACAAAGTGTACAGAGATACGAATTCTTATTTTTATTTAATTCCCATACCCTTGAAGAGAGTTTTATGATTTTCATGAAACTCTAAAAGCGCTTCAGGGTTTCTTAGTTTTATAGAAGGCGGAGAAATGTAAAATAATACAAGAATAAAATAAGAAATTGGGAAGAGTAAAAATATCTTAGGGATTTTTTTTAAATAAATACATACATACATATATTTTTAAAGATTTTTAACAGTTTTTAACAGGGACATGAGCAATTCCAATTCCAAAAAATTTCACATCCTTATAAGTTCTATATTATTCTTAAAGATATATTGCATTCTAGAAGCCTTAAATAGTTTAGTTTATTATAATTTAAAATCTATATATATTTCAAGACTTTTTAAAAGGGTATTTTAACGTTCATCTAACAAATAATCTTATTCTTTGAGGCCGCTTTAATTTTTAACCAAATTCAAAAATCCTGGCAATGGCAACCGAGTTGATGGAACATTTGTGTGCTGTTGCCCCCGGGGCAGATGGAAACGTAAGGGGCATTCCGGGGAAACGGTTAGCTACTTTTTGCTTTTATCATTCCGCAATTAGCGCGCCCATGTCCGCTCCCGCTTATCATCCGCTCTGGACTCCGGACTCCGGAGCAGTAGCTGCGGTGCTGGCGGGGTATGAGGCGAAAATCTCTGTGCTCTGTGCTGCCGGGGTGTAAATATTTGAACGGCATTTCAGTCGATACCTTGAATGTTGATAAGGCTTCTCGGCGCAGTATCTAAGTATCTGGGTATCTGGGTATCTATAAATACGCAAGGTAGGCATTCTTAGCGTTTTCTATTTCCATTCGCCTGTATCTGTATCTTCTTCTTTGGGCCGTGTTCCGTGCTCCTCCAGTGGTTATCGGAGTCTGGTACAAGATTCGCCCATTGAGAAGGCAACACATTTTGTTGACACTCTGTTCGCTCTATGTTACAAGGCACTGGTTACTCTGTACTCAGGTGCAAACAACCACACCGAATGTACCAATTGATAACGCTGGAGGAGTACATGAAACCGAAACCGTGTTCCGAAACCAGAACGAGTACCTTGTTTTGCTCACCGATATGTTTTTTTTATCAGAAGGGTATGGAAAGGAAAGGGAAGCGGTGAAGTGATTTTTATGGCTTTATTGGTATTGAAAGTCTTTCGGGGATCACTCAAAGCAGGCAGCGTTAAATGAGCCCTATTAACATGAATCCGCGGGATAATGCGGAAATTTTTCTTTTCATTCCATCCACCCCCAACCAGTGCCAACTCACACTCACCCTTCCTTCTCCAGTCCCAGTTGTAGTACCCATTCAGCCACCCCTTTTTATGTTGGTCCTTTATGCTCTTATTTTATCAGTGATTATTTTCCACGTCGCTATGCTCTTTGTCTCGATTCCGGATCTTTTGTCCGGAGCATATCTAAACAGGTGGTCCCAGCAGGTGGCTATAAAGCCAGCTCGGAAGCCCGAATCCAGATCCCTTTGTCTGCGGTGCGGCCACCACCCATCTCTCCGCTGCGGCTCCTGTCCATTTATGCAGTATTTACCTTTCAATCAAGCCAGGATGTAGTTGTTTGGATTTATGATTTCATCTTTTTGTGTGTGTTTTCCTTGGCCAGCCAAGTCAACCGCATATTATTAGCAGTCGAAAAAGGGAGATAACAGCTTCGATGGCAGTCTTACATGTTCTTTGTTAATATCTCATGTTATTGTTTATTAAATAATCAATATTTATAGCTTTTTATGTAGTTAACAAATGGTCTTATCAGGTATATATTCATGTAAGATTTTGAATATTTTTTTTGCAATAGTTTTGAGATTGTTCAATGCCAATATTTGTTGAATAATCAGTATTTACATTTTAATTTTATTACTTTTGAAGTTTTTTTTTGAATATCTAATAAACTATAACAATAATGCCTTTTTTAATATTCTTAACTTACTAAGAGGTATGAAAAAACTCAATTCAAAAATAACTAAAAACACTTGAAAAGCAGCGTGATAAAAACGTGATGTCAATTATTTATAATTATATGCATTTCTAAGTTTTCAATTTTGTTGCCAAGTGAATGTTCGGTCGACTGAGTCACGATCTAACGATCGAGTAAGCCACTAATTTTAGCTAAAATAATCTTTTGGGTTTTTCGCTAGTGGAAGATAATCAATTGACAGACAATGCTAAACAATCGAGGAGTGTTATTATTCGAACTATTTTTAAGTTTTATTCACGCGGACTCCACTTTTGTGAGTGATGGAAGTGTTGTCATTATAAAGCAATCTAATTCCCGATATGTCATTTTCAACAATAATAGCCGCCGATTAGTTAACTTATCACTCACACCAAGGAGAGCCCAATTCCGCCGCAATCAAAGTATCAAGAGAAATCTTTGCTGGTCGATAAATAAAATAAAAAAGATTCGAAGAAGTTATATATTTGGGATGAGCCTTGTGTTCACAAGTCGCAAAGGTCGACGGGTATAGACACCAAAGCAGATTTGTTTTGATTTTGGAAACCAAACAGTTGGAAGTCGATCCTATGAGTGCGGCCACTTATAGGGGCTTATCGGGTTTACTGGAAGATAAGGAAAGTTTTGCCTAACCCTTGCCGATCACCTATCACGACAGATAAGTGTCACTCGAGGAACAAGTATTGGAGAGCTATAGGAAAGTGTTTCGACTTATGGGCATCCGCTAGATGAGTTTATGACTTTATAAGGGATGAATACCGCGTTCAATATCATATTGAAACTTGCATAAATTTGTATTTATCGAAATTTAAAATATCGAAAAATGTACGATATAATTTAAAAATATTGATGTAATTGAAATTATGGAAAAAAATTGGAAAAATTATATTTAATTGATTAGTTATTCTCCGATTATATTAATCTTATATATACAACATAATATCGATTAATTTCACACTTATCGCAAACTATCAGATATCGATTATAATTTCGGTTCCGCGTTAAACATCGTTGCATTATCGGTACACCGAAGTTTTCTGGCATTGTTTATTTTAAAAATAGCAATAGAAAGAATCAAATTTTTACTAGATATAAAATTGTTTAAAAATAGATATAAAATATCTAGTTAACTTGTAAGATTATAATATTACATATATACCTATGTTACTTTTTTTTGAATGGGTATAAAGACAATCAAAGTTTAACAGCCTTCACATAGAGCAGTTCCTCCAGACCTTCTTCAGTGGTCTGTTTGTCCGGACATCTAAAAGTGCCGCTGAAGGTTCTTCTCCGGGTTCTGGGCCTGTGCATGGGTTCCGATTCAGTTTGCCGTAATATTTACACAGATTGCTGAACTACTTTCCAGCGAAGTCAGTGAGCACTTGAAGGTGTCAAGCAACTGTTGTATAACTAGCGATGGCCTAACCCGCCGATGAGTGCTCCGAGTTGGGTAAAGCTGGCCCCGGGGCACACCGACTATCTCTTTGGGGATCGGAGAGGAGGCAATGCGGCTTGCGATCCACTCCAGAGCCTGAGCTCTTTCGAGTGGCCCCTATAAATGTGTGGCACTGATTGCGCCTCGAGTAGCTGATTAGGGCAATTCAACGGCAGCATAAGGCCCATAGAGCGCAAACACTGCCTACTTGGATTTAAGTCCAATATAATCGTTTATTAAATCTAGAGTAAAGTTATTTGTGCGCTTTGAAGTCACCGCAGTGCAGTGCAGTCGCTATCCGATGTTTGTCTGGAGCCGGATTGCAGTTGACCCAGTAATACCATCTAGGGGAAGGGCAATCAAAGCTCCCGATAAGCGGGCCCCCTCTAGCAGCCAAATCACAAGCTGGCAAATAGATAAATGGGTTTATTTCCCAAACACATGACACCCGGACTTCGATTGCGATTGCGAATGCGACCTGACCATTGACTCGAGCGTATGTCGCAAATTATGTGATGCTTGCTGAAAGCGTTCACTGAACAAAATGATTTTATTGCATGAGCCTTCGCTCTTAGCCGTAGCTGGATCCTTAGCCTTAGCCACTTGAAACCGTTTGCCCATATGTTGCCATTTGTGACAAAACTGCACCAGACACGCCATTTCCGTGAGGGGTGGCATGTGATGGAACCAGAAAGTCGTACACTGAGAACAGTAACTTTTAAGCTTCACAGATTTTAAAAACAAATATTTCTGAGACTTGAAAAAGTACAAAAGATTTTGTAGAACAAATAAATATGTCCTCTTTTAATTTCAGAATTTTTATATATTAAAACCTTTTAAAACATATTTTTTACTATATTCATTGAGGGTACAAAATATTCTTAAAAATTCTAAACCGTTTACTTTTAAATAAAGATGGCAAAAACATTCTAAATATCTAAATTTCAAATCAATTTTGGTTTTAAGTGTAAAATCGGGGCGGGGTGGGATAGTTAAGCGGGAAGGAAGATGCTGGTGCTGCTGTCGTTTGTTGTCGTTAATGCCCAATGGGTGGCAAATTGTTTTTTATTATCGCTCGGGCCGTGGCTGTGTCCGTGGCCAGACAAACTGGTTGTGCTTGGGCCGAGTCGAGCCGGGGGTTGGGTTCCATTTCCCGACAAAGGAGTAAAGCGTAAACGAGTCCCCTTCTCCCTTGCCGATTGCGTGAATAAAACTTTAATGGAACGACACAAATCCCTGTTTGTTGTCTCGACCCTCGCCCCACGTCTTTGGTGTCTCTAATGCAAAGTAATTGAGTGCGAAAATGCCGTCAGTTTTGTCGGAGGTTTTGTGGCTGGTGCTTGAATTTTTGATACTTTATGTCCCCGGGACATCCCTACGGCTATGAGCAGGCATAAAGAATGCACTCCAAGTGCATCCCGCTCCCCAGTTGCGCGCCGCCACATTTGGGAATAGCAACGAGACTCGAAATAAAAACAAGAATACGGAGGAGTGAACTCCAAATGGTCAAACTACAAGGCACAGTGAACACGGGTAAAAGTTGGGACCGGAAACAAATTTTTAACAGCTTCATTGATTTAAAATAATGTTTACTTTACTTAGTATAGAGATTAGAAATTATATATAACATAAATATAATACTATCAACTTTATAAAATATCAAAAGTTTTGTTAATTTTTTAAACCAATTTAGGTCCTTAAATACCAAGAAAATGAATTATATATATTTTATTTCGTTATTTAACCTGAGAATCAGATATACTGTGCACAAGTGCAAGGATTGGTGAGGAGGTGGTGACGTTGTGCTGACCTCCGGGGAGACATGCAGCTGGGTCACGCGTTGTGGGCGTGTCAGGACATTCCGACTCCACTGTCACATGGAGCTCACGTAAATTGGTGATTGCAGCGCGTCCATTGCACGTCCCCATTTTTGCTTGCCGAATCACAACTGGAAACTGGCAGCTAAGTTGAGTTTATGGCTTCAGTCGAGGATGGGCGTAGTCCTGCGGACGTGACCATGCAGTTACGACAGGCAAAAGGGGGCACAGATTGAAAGCTTGGTCCTGAAATTTTTTGTTTTCTTTTGGGGTTTATGTGCATAATTTGAAATTAAATTTAAAGCCTTTAATTTTCTATTTTCGCAATTTGTTTCTTTTCTTATATAATTCTGCGGGAGTGACACTGATTATGGTCACTTTTGTATACGAACACATTAAGAACATACCCGAGAATGTGATTATATCGAGCGGTGGAATGGCACTATTATTTTTGACACTCCAGCCTTGAGTATGATAATTTGTTCAACATCCTTTGGTCACATTGTCAAGTGGCACGTCTTAACTTTTGCATTTCAACGCTATAAATCTATAAAGAAAATAAAGATAGACATAAAAATGAGTCTTATGAAAACTGACGAGGAGGCTTACGCGGAGGCCTACGAGGAGCCTCAGGAGGAGCTTTCCGAAGAACCCTCCAGTATTAATGAAAATTCCAAGACGATTTTTAAAGTCAAGAGATGGGACGCTGTGGCCATGTGGCAATGGAATGTTGAAGTAGACAACTGCTCCATTTGCCGGAACCAGAATATGGAGCTGTGCATCGAGTGCCAGGCTTTCGAGTTGCAGGGCACCAGACAAGAGTGCCTATTAGCCTGGGGCAACTGCAACCATGCCTTCCACTTCCATTGCATTTCTCGCTGGCTTAAGTCGCGCCGAGTATGCCCGCTGGACAACAAAATGTGGGAGTATCAAAAGGTTGGACCAGTTTCGGTGCCCAAGGGATCTTAAAGTAAGGCCATAAATCATATTTTTAAATCTCTGAATAAAAATTAATTGCATAATACCTTCATATAAATAGAACCCCCGCATAAAAGGCAAGCCATGTGCCATGGATCATCTCATATGCCGAATGCTGGTATATAAAATATCTTGAATAATACATAGTTGACACGTTTAGAAGGAAAGGCATTTTACACCTGAATAAACCAGAAAAAATAAATAACCTACCATTTATCATTGGGCCAAAGCGCGTTGCTTTAAATAAGTCTTTTACTTTAAAATTTAATGTTTTTAATGCTTTATGCAGTTACCTAGGGCTACCCATTTTCGTTTTAGGAATTTTGGTCAAGGCAATTTATAAATTAAAATAAATAAATTAAGATTTAGGCCTTACTCTTAAAATTAAAGAGTTAATTTACAGCTTTAAACCATTTTTTAGCATTCAATTTAAGTATTAAAATATAAACAAAAAGTAATAGCTTTTTAAGGCATTGAATGTGAAGCTGTAAAAAGTGAAATGTTCTTTAAATTCCTGTGGAAATTGAATCCACAGTCCCACAATATCCACACAGATTTAAACTTCCTTCTCCACATCCATACAAGCGAACACCAGCGCACCCGCAGGATGTGCACACACAGTTTCCATTCCTGGCCCCTTTATAAATATGGCGACGTCCATTTTTGTGGCTGATAATTCAACAACACAGCAGGCGGGCAGGCTGAAATAGCTCTTTACTCCCTGCTCCCCGTGCTCCCTTGCTCTGGCCATGGAGTTACTCCATCCTCCCCCACGCAGAGCGTAGCCAACCATTTTCTGCGCCATCTTGGCTTCATCAAACGCACACAAAAGACCATAAAGGCAAAGCCAAGATAATGGCTGCACAGCACAGCACAGCACGGAACGGAACGACGGAGTAGAGCTCTCGGAGCAGGCAAATAAAATGGGCACCGAAACGAAGTCGTTAGAGCAGACGAACGGAGCAGCATCTCCCAACCATCTCTAACCTCCAACAATGCCGGGGCTGGGTGAGAGACCCAACCCATAGAATCATAGAATCCCACCCACGCCTAGGACGTTTTGTGCCAGCTTCAAAGGAGGAAATCACCCCAAGTGTGTATTTTTATAGAGACCGCAATAAACCTTTTTCTTCTGCCATTTCCACTGTTGCTCCCGCTTTTGGCTCTGGTTCCATTTCAGTTTGAATCTAAGTACACTTGGAAAGGAAGTTTGTGACTTGTACAAGTTTTTGGGAACCCACAAAATCGGAAAAAAAAAGTTTTATGTTGAACATTTCCCTATGAGGCATACTTAGAAAATTATTTGAATTTCAGCCTCTTACCAAGTCACTTAATATTTTAGCCTTTTTCTTAAAATATATATAGGATAATGATCTGTTGATTCCTTTAAGTGAAACTTTAGGAAAGCCCTAAATTTAGTTATATATAAAATCCGAAAAATGTCCTTATACTATATTAATTTAAATTGAAGTGTAGAAAGTGGTTGTGGTGGTTCCACATCATCCCCGAGCTCCTGGCAGCTTGATGAAGTTGCAGTTGAGACACAATACAGACTGGACGAAGACTACGAGTGGCGGTCGTCCATAAACATAAAGGCGGCTCAACGAGGCGGAGGCGAACCCGATTGATGATGAGTCCCGAGCTTGGGAGCACTCAAAATTCGAAAGCAAGGACCCGGCCATGTCTTACCCCAAGCAGCTAAGCCCGGCCAACATCGGACATGGGCTTGGCATGTCGTCGTCGTTGTCGCCTATTCCTATTCCTATATATTTTTTTTTTTCGCTCTGTAAACCTTTTTTGTGACGTTTTATAGCTACGGTCAAGGGTGCTGGTGGTCGCTTGGACAGCTTGCAGCTCGGACTTGACGCTTCAATGGCTGCCAACGAGAGCGCACGCCTTTTGTTTGTTAACAAAAAAAAAACACAAAAAAGAATATCAGCCAGAGAACAAAATGCTTTTTGCAAAGTAGCCGAAAGCCAAGCGTGCTACAAAAGGCAAAAAAGAGAAATGAATAGGAAAAAAAAAACTGAAAAAAGAATGAAAAATACGGAAAATAGGAAAATGTGTGCGGCGAGTGGATCCCATTGTTTAATGGCCGTCAGATGGAATGTGCGCCATAAATTGAAAAGTTATTGTGTTGCACGGCCCGCAGAGCTGCCTGCCACGCCCTCTTCTCTCGAACCAGCCCCTCTTCCCACCCAAATGCTCCCGTTTTCCTCGTTCCAATTGTCCTGACAAGCAGTTTTTGTGTTAAAATTGTTGAACCAACATATTTGACAGTTAATTTTTGGTTAAAGCAAGAAATTTTCTGAATGCCGGTTTTGTGGGTTTTTTGTTTTCGTACTGAGAGTAATTCAGGCGTATTTTTAAATAAGGATTCGTAATGACCTTTGACTTTATAGCCGTCAATATGAGTTAACCTTTGGTTTGACTATTTTTAATGGCAGATTTCCGAGCTCCCAATGAAATTTAAAATGTTCCAGTTTAAGTAGAAAGAATTATTACTTATTGTTTCCTCTTAACAAAAAGAAATCAAATAAAACAAAAAGAAGGACAGAATAGAACCCTTTTGAAACCAGAATTAACAAATTGCATAAATGCTTAAGAAAAGCCCTAACAAGCTAAGGCCCTCCCTAGGATCCTTTTCATAATGGCTTAGGAGCAGGTATATAAAACAAATGCATAAAGTAAATTATAATAGACATAATAAAAAACGTGCTGAAAGGCAAGGCAAACATGTCGCAGCGCTTTGTTGCCAATTACTTTGAATGCCCCACGGCCGAGAATGGCGGAGGAAATGGGGGCAAGGCCGTAAGTGCTCACGGCCCGGAATTAAAAGCAAACGCATTAAAAGGTGCCCAAAAAGACTTTCACCTTGGCAAATGGCGACAAAACAGGCGACAAAATGGCCCAGCTGCAGATGGTCTCGCTTTGCTCTGCCCTTCTCTTGGGGGTTTGAGTGGGGTCCTGCGTTTCCCGTGACTTAATATTGCATGAGCTGATGGTGGCTGTTAGCCGGTAGGTAACCGGAGAGCATTGCGACCACACGACACCGGCAACATTTTTAATTATGAAACATTAAAAGTGGCAAAGCCAAAGTGCAACACGCCGTCGGTTGAGGCATGGCACGCGCTAATGGAGGGGATTCCGGATACCGGATTCCGGAACGGTAACGATGCCTCCGAGTTGGGGGTGAAGTCAGAGTGGGTCTGGGTAGAGCGGCAGAAGGAGGAGGAGGAGGAGGCCATTGCTATTAACTTAAACGCCTCTTTGCCGGTTAATGGAAATGAACCTGGTAGTCGTTGTAGTTGCCGGAGACCGGCAGTTATATGGTTAAGACACCGTTGGGGTGCCGGGCTCACGCACTGCACAGAGAGAAAAACTTGGGGAATGTGGAATTAGATGTTGGTATATATTTTTTGTAAACATTTAACAAAGGTTTACGAAAAATGTTATAAGAAGAATAAATAAAATAAAGTATTTTATTATTAATAATCTAATAATATATTTATTATTATTAATTTTTTGTACTGCATTTTGTGTTAACGTGGAGGCCACCTTAGCCACATCCCAACTTCGGATTGAGTTACCTTTTCCACCTTAATTGCAGGCACGTGTGAGCCGCTTTTAACGTGGCTAACAAGTCAAGTGCGTGGCTCGCACCTACGAACCAAGCCCTGTTCACTTTGGCTAAAGTCTGCCGTGAAAAGTTAAAGGGAAACTTAAGTCGCGCCTAAGCCGCACGCGCTTAAGCGGAGTTTCCACGCGGCTAGAATTTCCATATGTCGATGATAACTAGCCGGGTCTTGGAGTTGGAGTTGGGTTGGGCTGGGCCCAGGCGCGTGGCCTGTGTGATGAGTCCACTTAGCCAGTTGAGGGTTGCTCGCTGAACTGACTCATCTCTGGTTACCAGAGGTCTGAAGTATCTTTTTTTTATTGCTGCGCTATCGATGGCTGAGCCAGGTTCCAACCCTCGCTCCCTCCGGGTTAAGTGATTCCCATCTCGGAGCAGACACATGCAACAGTTTTGAGGGCTACTGGAAACCGTCTGACTCTGAGGCCCTTCCTCGGGGGTTGCTGGGAAAATTGATTAAGGTCATTATGCAGTTGGGTAGACGGCTTTCGGATCGACTGACACTTAATCCCAGCGGCATAATCAGCAACATATTGCAGCAAAAAGCTTCGCCATGAAAAGTGGCAAGTTTTTGTTTTCACCGAAATTTTTAGCACCCTCGTGTGGAGAGGGCTGCGAAAGGTTAAGCACCAAGCCGTTCTTTTTATGACTTACCCATTTTAGTTTCACAATAAACTTGCCTGCCTGTCTTCACCTGGCGAGCGAGATAGAGGAGAGTCCTGAAAACCAGTTTTCCACTGGTCTGGGCGCTCCCTTTTGGCGGAATCCGGATTATTCATGAGGTCAGTGGGTGGCCAGTGGGAGCTGTGTGTGTGTGTGTATGTGTATTGAGCGAGGGAAGAAGAGGACCCGGAGTATTCGATGTCTAGAGAACACTCATTGCTGACAGGCGACATAAATGACCGTAGCAACAAGTGCCGACAAACCAAAAACCTGTCCAATTTCCTACCACGAAGCAAACCCGAGCTCAGTCCTAGTACGCCCCTTAAATGCTGCAAATGTTTTTATTACATTAAAAGCATTAACATTAACGGTATGTAGAGCAAAGTACCCCCCGTTAACCAGTCCAGAATTTATCGGGGTGACACTCAACCATCGCCAATATGTCATCAATGCGGGGCAGAACTCGAGAGCCGAGCTGCTACGCTTTGTTAACACCCAACAACTCTGGGGGGTGGCATGTCCTTTGGCAGAACGGCAATGAATATTTTTCGGATATGGGCTCTTATTCGGGGTCTGTGCAAACAAACAGCGGGATTTTGTCATAAACGAGAGCTCAACGGCGGTCGACTCGGAAATTCCTTTCTTATTTGTGCATCCGATTGTGGATTAAGGATTAAGTTCGCAACTTTGAAAAATATAAATAGAATTTTACATAAAATATAGGTTTAATTTATTATTATATGTTAATAATGTTATTAGCTGTATATTTATAGTTGAAAGTTTTCGATTTTATAAAATTTTCGCTCTTAGTTTATCATAGATTTAAGGATATTTCCGTGTAGACCTTCAACTTATTTTATACTTATAAATATATTTTTTCTAAAAGGAAATCCAACTTAATTATAAGAGGAAACCTCAACTGTTTATCCTTGTTAAAAGTTAAAAAATTGTCTCAATAAGCTAGTATTATTCTTTAAAAAATTGCTCAAGAATATCGATATCTCAGCGTAAAGCACGATATGTTTCGATACATAAAACTTTACCATATTTTCGATAAAACTCTAAACGCTATAATTATTTTGATATGCTTTATATCAACCTTACTTGAGATGTGTTTATTAAATAAATAATCTTTATTTTGAGGACCTGCCCACTGTGCCAACTCCCTCGCTGTTCCATCCGCTGAAAACTTGACTTTGTCAATGAGGCAGCGCTGCCAGGATCCAGAGTTAGTCTCGATTCGTGCCTGGGCTGGTCCTTTTGTCCGCCACCCTTCGTTTCGTTTCGTTTCGTCCTTATTTAACTTTGTCGAATTGATTTCGTTAGGGCGATAACAACAACAACACCACCACCACCAACAACAACAACAAGGATAAGGAATCGTTGGAGGAAAGCAGCAACACCCTTGAACAAGAGCATTTTCCTTTCGCGCTGAGCTAGCTGCTGCTGCTGGTGATGTTTCCATTTGTACAAAATAGAGCACTTAACGGGGAAAACTGCAAACAAATTATTGCACTTGCTGTCACCAGAGAGAGTGACTCTGACTCCCCTCGTGCTGTGTGTGCCCCGCCCACTGGCACATCCGCATCCGCATTCACCGCCCCCGACCCCGGACAATATCCATCCATATCCATTGCTGGCGCTGCATACACTTAAAGGATTACAAGCGGATCTGTCGCTTGTTTGCCGCTAAATGGACGCATTTACCCGCCGCCAAAGGAATTAAGGAGTGGGAGGAGTGCCCAGTGGGCGGTTGGGCGAGAGTACACAATAGCCGGCGCTTTTTATGGCCAATGAATAGATGAATGAATGCATGACAAACTGACTGGTTGACGGACTGGCTCACTGACTGACTGAATGAGTGCGGCTGTGGAAACGGATGCGGATGCGGAGGCTAAGGCGAAGTTACTTAATGGATTTGGTTAAGTGCTGCATTGACATTTTGATAAATGCTTTGGAACAGATGCGTTGCCAGTCGCGTTTCAAGGAGCCCCGGGAAAGCTTAAAAGGGGGCGTTGCCATCGCGGCGCGCCCATCTCCTTTTGTCCTGGACACCGTCGCTGCCTTATGATAAATAGTTTTTCGCCTGGCAGCCCAAGGAAAAGTCATCCCCCGACCAGCGACTGGGCTTCTTTTTTCAGACAAATCCATTGACCGGAAAAGTATTCTCCTAGGGGGAAGAGTTATTTACCATAGTTCTCTAATATATATTCATTTTATTGCGGTAGGATCTTAAGTGAATTCAGGACAATACACTTGATTTGCATTTGTAATATCAATAACTAATAATGAGAACAAATAAATAAATCAATGTCAATGACATGGGAAATCCTGGGACAGTTAAAAACTATTCAAGTATCTAATAGAATCACCTAATTTGATTACAAAAATAATATTACAAAATTATAATTAATTTGTATACATTTTATTTTACATTATCCCCCTACTTAATTGCTTAATTTGTCTTTAATTGAATGTTTTCATGGTTATTTACCCAAAGTACCTCTGAGCTTAATAAAGTAAAACTCTTTCCAAGGAACTCTTACCATCAGAAATGACTTTCTTTGCGACTTCAGAGTAACTTTTGTAACTTTTTAATGGCCTCTCTTGTCCAAGTTCCGTTTTATTTTTGAACCCACAGACAAAGGACTCATTGCTCTGACCCCAAATCAACCCTGACCAAAGTTAAGTGTCAATTTTTTTGTACATTGTTTACCCTCAAATGGCAAAACTTTTTGTTTCGTAATTTTATTTTCGAGTGCCTCCTAATTAGATAATATGCGGCTGTCGCGACGTTCGTGTCCTTCTGCCTGGAAATCGAGTCCTGCCAGATGACGTCGGGGGCTTTCCTCTATGGAAAGTGACGACGCGTGCAGTGGCTCATTCAACGAATTATGGCTAAAGCCAAACCCATTCCAACTTGGTTTTTGTTGTGTTTTTTTACGATAATGGTAGGGCTATACTCTTAAATATGACTAGTTTAACATTAAGTCGGACAACGGGATCCTAATATCTTAACTTTTAGTTACATATTCATTGAATTTCAATATTTTGAATACTCATTCGTCCATTAATTTTTCTAAAAAAACATTTATTTTAAATGCCACCATAATTTATGTTAAGACAGGTTGTTATTTAGTATAAACCGCTTGTAAGTAGTTCGGCTCTTCTGCTCCTAGTAAATTCCATAGAAGAGTATGTTGAAAAACGAAAAGTAAAAAAAGGGAAAGCCAAAAAGGCAGGCGTGTAAAAAGGACGACGCCACCACGAACAATTTGAATCCTAATGGATGCGTGCGCCGCGGCAAACGACTGCCACGCACGCGATGAAGGCACAGCTGGCGGGGAAAGGCTCGGTGTCCCGGTGTCCCGGCCTGCTTTTTTTTTCTTGGCCCGAGCTGTGAGGGCGGTGTAAAGTTCACGTGTGCCCACTTACCCATCCCACGTTGCGATGCCGTTTTATTAATGCTTTTGGAGTGCTTTCAATATTTTATCGCGCATTTTGCTCTATGACTTGGGTCTGTTCAGTGTTTCCTGGCAGGACGATATCCATCGGTTCTGGTCTGTTTTTTACCCCTTTCGGAGTGCATCGGTCGTTGCGTAATAACTTTTAGTTGGTCACTTTGCGAGGGAGTAGCCTGGCCTGGCCTGGCCTGGCGAGGGAGTAAGCCTTTCAGGGGGCACATAAATAGTTGCCCAACGCCCGCCCACACTTCCACTATTATGATTATGACTTTGAGCTGCGCACTCTTTATCTAAATGGGTCTTTTGTTTGTCATGCGCGGGGGTCTAATGGATGGACGAGGTGAAGCTATATCGTCCTCGAGTGCGGTCCTAGCACGCTGATTACGGTCATTTGCTGTTTGGAGTTCTCGAGCTGCAATTGGTGAGCATTCGCAGTGGCACTCGCACCTCCTGCCCATGGGGCAGAGGGGCTCAATTAAGTTGTCAATCCAATTATATACTTCCTGATGATCCGAACAGATGTCAGCACTGGCCAGGAATCGATCTACGACTTGAACTGGGGGTGTGGGGCTAATGGAATTTTGGGGAGGTTATTGGCTTCTGTTTAAGTGGCTTATGTGTATATTAGCGGTTTGCGAGATTCAATTTTCAATAACTAAAAGCTATTATTAGTATTTTTTATTGGATATTTCATATTATAAAGTACATATAATAATTTAAAACTTACTTAATTGAACAATTTGTAATGCATTAAATAATAAGATAATCTTAATGAAGATCCTTATATGGTTAATATAGTCAAATTGCTAATAGAAACCCTTTCTAAAACAATGAAAACAAAACACATTTCACTTTGAAAAATATTTTAGATAGCTATTAATACTTTTCCCACTGCAGCTGGACGCATATGGCTCAAAGCTTCTATAGATAGCTAAACTACAAATATTTTTATATATATATGTTTATAAAGTAAACCCTAATAATACGAAATACTAAGCTACAAAGAAATAAAGTGGTGGTAACGCTTTTAAGTTTTAACGTCAAAGCAACACGACAAGCTAAAGTCACTAAGGGATTTTGAGCCAACGCGTTGCACTGGAAAGTACGGGGAAGGGAGAGTAACTCCACTAACTAATATTAAATATAAGCTTAAATGTGGGGAAAATACAAATGTAGCAATTATGTAATTTTCAAATATTTAATTTACATAAATTCACATTGAAGCACTTTGTCTTTAGTTTCGTCGGAAATGTGGAGTGCGTAACCATTTGGTCCTCATTCCTGGTCGCACGCATTCTTGAGCATCCTGTCTCTGTCTCTGCATGCTTAATACCTGCCGTTATCCCAGCCAGATCGAGGGTGTGTGCCGTGTCTGCATTAAAAATAGCTGCTTTCGAGCTCTGCGAGACGTAATCCCAGCTTTGGCTGCCTTTTGCCCGTTGCCAACATATTTAAGCTCCACTCCGGAGACCGGGTCCTGTTGTCCTGCTGCCCAGATAATGCTTAGCGACACAGTCCCTCCAACGTACATACGTACACTTTATACATATAAACATACATATGTATATATGATTGTGCATATAGCTGTCTGCCTGCCTGCGTATCGCTCAATTTGCCTTCGATTGCGGAGCCGCCATTTTACCCATGGCAGCCATTCAAAAAATCCCCTTTTCTTTTCGCTCTTTTTGTTGGCTGGGGGCCATTGTGAATCTTGTTGTCGATTCTGACAACGTCGCTGCCGGCTATGAATTTGGCTTGGTTTTCTTTTACTTGAAAAACACAATTGTGTGTGCCGCAGTTCCTTGGGTTGTTTTCAATTTGGTTTTGCAAAAGCCCGCAGAAGTAGACTACAAATATGCGCAAAAATATAATGCCGGGCATCTGGAATAAATTACACAGCACTTATAAGGAATAAGGACAGAAAAGAAGATGGATAATCGATTTTACCTCATAAAAACTAGACCTTTCACATACATAAATAAAAGGGGAAATTAAATTCTAAAATTGAAGAACAAAAATTTTAGGTAATGTGATTTAAATGGGGCAGACCTATTTCCACTCTTAACATTTTCCTGATTAAAATTATATACTTCAATGTATGACCGCAACGAAGATTCAACCTTAAAACCCTACATAACTTTAAACAAGGAAAAAAAAGAGAGAATTTCAGCCAGCCTGTCAAGTCAAATTACAAAGAAGAGACTTTAAAATCCCAAAAGTCCGGTCTCCGGATGTCGAATGCGAGGGTGTGTGTAGGGGCTCTGATTGTGTCGAGTGTATGTGTGTAGGTGTCGGTCTCTTTGGCTACGCACATTTTGGCTTTTGGAAAATGGCCGAAACCAAGAAGACCGAGAGCGCCGACCACTTGGCAGCTCATAAGTGTGCGTCTTGCTTCTCCAAACCAACTGACGGACGCCCCAAAAGCGTTTTGGGGTGTAGCTGCACTGGGAAAAATATGTCAAGGGTATGGAGAGTGTTTTTAATCTGTTGAATATAAATATTACCAGTGATGAAGTCTTCTTTATTAAAGTTAATGTGTAAAATAATTTATAATATAATTTTACAGGGTACAAAAGTTATTTAAAAATACAATTTTTTACCAAAATTATTAAGCTACTTTTGTAAATATGTCTTCGATGCTGGAACTGTCCTAAGGTATTTAAATTTTAAGAGTTTAAGAATAATAATTTAGAGTTTTTGATTCACTAAGTTCCAAGTTTAACCCAAAAAGCGTTGAGATATGTTCGAAGGTCTTTCATAAAATACATTTTGTTTTAAAAACTTTGTATTTGCATCATAATTTGTTGAAATTTAGTATTCATTTGCGATACCATTTCTCTGAGTGGGCGGAGTGCGGGGCAGGTGCGCAGACGTTGCTTTGGATCAGCCGGTCGGACCCGAGTCACTCAGTCAGCAATTTAACGGCTTTAAGGTCATTTTCACAGTTACGAAACAATGGCACAACAATAAGCAATGGCAGCCAAGTGCATAAGCACACACATGTACGAATGTATGTATGTAGTTGTGGCCAGGATATGGGAGGAAAGAAGAAGAGGCAGTTGGAGAACTGCAGCGCAGAACAATACAAATACAAATACAAATATATATATTTATGGGTATTTTTAGTACACTCCAACCCAAAACGAGAGAGAGCTGAAAGATAGAGACGGGCCGAGTTCGAGTAGGAAAGAGAGAGGGAATGAGGGCTAGAAAGAGAGAGCATAGAGTGTGCGAGAGAGAGGGAGGGAAAAAAGCGAAGCTGAAAAGAGCTTTTTCAAGAGACCACTCCCCGAAAACTGCAGGCGACGTCGACGCACACAAAACAACCAATCCCAGGCACAAACACACAAAAAACCCAAAAGAAAACCCCCCACACACACACACACACTCTCGCGAATATGGCAAAGTGTTACAATGCAATTTCCCCGCCGCTATTGTCGTTTATATTGTTGTTGTTGTTGTTGTTGGGCGACCAACCCAAACTTGATTGTTGGAAACAAGTAGAAGAAAACACAACAACAACAAAAACAAGAAAGGGCAGCCTGGAAAACTGGCACAGCCGAAAGCAACAACAATTGGCACAGGGTGCAGCAGCTGAATCGGCTTTCCAATTGGAAGTCCACTTGGCTTTCTAAGGGTTGGGTTGTTGCCCATTCCAACTGTGATTATGTCAGCAGCATGGTGTGCGTGTGTGTGTGTGTGTGCCACCCCCTTCCTACCCGCCGATGAGCAGTGGCATCGGGTGCCGTTAGTCGTCAGTTGCTTTCCAAGCGTCGAAGTTGCCGCTCGGCTTTTTTCCCGGTCATTCGTGCAGCAAAAATTCTGTGATAACGGTAACAAGCCAACCAACAACCAAAAAAAAAAACCAAATAAATAAAATAAATATGATAAAAAATTAATAAGCAGAGCGAAAATCTAGAGAAAGAGAAATACCGTTAACTGAAAATATCGACCGACGGGCGGGTTATCAAAACCGAAATGTGGATTAAATCAACAAAAATCAAAATGTGAATGGTGCAAAGTGGTGATGGCTGAAAGCTTCTTTAAATAAGGATAGCGAAACATCGGCATTTACTAACCAAATATCGCAAAGAATCCAACGCAGCATGGAACTCCTTAAGCTAATGATGTTCAAGAGCGACTTTCTGTCCAACGGCAAATGTGATGATCGCGTACCGCCAATTAATTTGAGTCAATTGCCAGAGTTTTTGCTGTGTAAGTTGCATTTCCCTTATCTGACAGAAAGGATAATGATTGGGGGCCATTGTAACATATAACATGGGATTTTATCCTGTCAGAGGTTCCGGAAAATCGGTCAAAAAATATCTGTGAATCTATCTTCATTCTAGGCAAATATTGCTTGATTACTAAAATCTATTTCCAAATTAATTTTAGGGAAATTTGTCAGAAATGTCTAAGGCAATCATTTTTATTTGCCTGTGCAAATAGTAATGAGTTTAAATAATTGAACATCAAATAAATATGCGTTGAATAAATATAATTGACATTATGAACGTTATGTTCATTCTATTTACAAATTCTTAATGTTAAAATATTCTTGTTTATGCTCTAAATAAACAGTTTTTGTATAGCAAGAAGACAGATTTGTTTAAAAGAATACAATGGGTGTTCTAAAAATGAAAATAAAAAGAAACTTTTAGACTTTTGAGGCCTTGAAAGTATGTTTTCTACAATAAATAATAACATATTTTCAACAAGAAAAAAAGCTGCCTTTACAAATCACATTTTACAAACATAAAATAGCTTTGTTTACATATTACATTGTTTAACTTTTGAAATTAGCCACTTGGTATTGCCAAGCGTGGAAGACTTTTAGGCGATTACAGACAAAAAGTATTTACCATAAAATATTCAAAGGCCATTTAATATAATTCTAATACTTTGTATTTTTTTAACAACAGTATAAGTATTTTACACAGTATAAGTATTTTTTTATAATATTTTTTTATTTACGGGGACAGAACAATGCAGTGCTAAAATCTATATAGACAGATTAGTATTACTTTTAGCTCTACATCTATAGATATAAAAATGTATATGTATGTGCGTGATAAAATCCTTTAAAAAGTGAAAGATACTATTTAAGCTGATGTTACAGACAGCTGGACTAATTTGGTATAGGTAACTTTAAAGTTTACACAGTGTGAGACAGTTCTTTAATTGTTTAAAATTTATATGGTTTATATGAAGATATAGGAAAAAGGCAATTATGCGAATGGAATTTCGAATAATTATATAAGTAATTTATGTAATTATGTAATTTTCATATGTTTAATGGGCTTTCGGTTTCCCAATCATCTAGCTAAATAGCTTAGAGTTCACAATGAAAATCAAGTCATAATCTAGTTAATAATGTTGTCTATAAAGTTACTTTTTAAATAGATGACAAAAGCATTTTCAAATTAGGTTCAAATAGCTCAATTAATATTTGACTTGATTTGTTTTAGTCAGTTCCAAAAATATTGAGGAAAAGAAAACCTTTGAAAAAGAATGATTGCGAGTCAAATAGGTAAAAAAAAGAAACAACTATTCCTGGACTAACGCTGATACGAATAAAAATACACATACACTCTAATTAATTGATACTTATCCTGTCTTACAGCTACGATCCCTAAGTGCGGCGGCTGCCACGAGCTTATCCTGGACCGCTTCATCCTCAAAGTGCTAGAGAGGACGTGGCACGCCAAGTGCCTGCAGTGCAGCGAGTGCCATGGCCAGCTGAACGACAAGTGCTTTGCGCGGAACGGCCAACTCTTTTGCAAGGAAGACTTCTTCAAGTAAGTAAATTTCTCAAATGAAAGGCCAGGCAAAGACTGGACCAACTGGGTGTGGTTAAGCCGGCTTGGTTTAATGAAAAATCTCCTTCCATGTCGCATTTGCCAATGTTTGGGTCGAACAGACGTTACGGTACAAAGTGTTCCGCTTGTGATATGGGCATCCCGCCCACGCAGGTGGTGCGGCGGGCCCAGGACAATGTCTATCATCTGCAGTGCTTCCTGTGCGCCATGTGCTCCCGCACCCTGAACACCGGCGACGAGTTCTACCTGATGGAGGACCGCAAGCTCATATGCAAGCGCGACTACGAGGAGGCCAAGGCGAAGGGTGGGTGTCTCTTCTTAAATTTCTTTCCTCCGAACCCCATTAACCTTGAGGTGTCCACCACATTGCAGGTCTCTATTTGGACGGCTCCTTGGACGGCGATCAGCCGAACAAGCGACCCCGCACCACGATCACCGCCAAGCAGCTGGAGACCCTGAAGACCGCCTACAACAACAGCCCCAAGCCCGCCCGCCATGTACGTGAGCAACTCTCGCAGGACACTGGCCTGGACATGCGTGTGGTGCAGGTCTGGTTCCAGAACAGGTGCGTCGGGTGCTTTGGCTTTATAGTTTTCTTTGTTACTAATTTGACTTTTCCCTATGCAGGCGGGCCAAGGAGAAACGACTGAAAAAGGATGCTGGCCGCACGCGTTGGAGCCAGTACTTCCGCTCGATGAAGGGCAACTGCTCGCCGCGCACCGACAAATTCCTGGACAAGGATGAGCTGAAGGTGGACTACGACAGTTTCAGTCATCATGGTGAGTTTTTTATTCTTATTATGTTTCGAGAAGGAAATATTTACTAGGATCCTACGAGATGTGGGGTTTATGTAAACTATAGATAAGCAAAAAGAGCAACCGAAGTCCTTCCGGAATTCACGTAAGCTCATGGAAGCGAGTAGATCTTTTCTGCTTTTCTTAGAACCCTAAAAACTTGAGAAAGAAAAATACAATTTATGAAATCGGAAATATAATATAAAATATTATATATTATAATATTCATAGTTCGATACTCACTCTGTAAACCAGTATTTTAACGGTGCTAAACCTTAGTGCTTCTTAAGAAAGCTAACTAATTTTACTCTTCCTTGACAGATCTAAGCAACGACAGCTACAGTACCGTCAATTTGGGTCTCGATGAAGGCGCCTCGCCACACAGCATTCGCGGTTCCTACATGCACGGCAGCTCCAGTCCATCGCAGTTTCCGCCGAGCAGTCGCTCGCCTCCGCCAGTTGGCCAGGGTCACACGTTCGGCTCCTATCCGGACAACATTGTGTACACCAATATAGGTGAGTTAAGACCGGGGGGAAAGCAAATTAAAAGTGATGAAAGATAACATCCTTTTCATTTCATCCTTAGATCATGCTGTGGCCTCCAATCTGCATGCCAGCAAGACGCACCATCGCCTGCATAGTAGCAACAATGTCTCGGATCTGAGCAATGACTCCAGTCCCGATCAGGGCTATCCTGATTTTCCGCCCAGCCCCGATTCCTGGCTTGGCGATTCCGGCAGCACTAACAATACCAGCGCCAACAACAACAACAGCACTAATAATGCGAACAACAACAGCAGCAACAACAACAGCAGCAGTGGGGGCGGCGGTGGGGGAAGTGGCAGTGTGAGCCTTAGTGCCGCTGCACCCAATGCTTCAGCGGCAGGTGTACATTACTGATACTCAAATCTGCTTTTGCGTTACTTCGAGATGCAATCGCGTAGCCTGCTGCTTGCCGCAACTGCTGCACAGCAGCATCAGCATCAATCGTCGCCATCTTGAAAGCTTGCGGCAGCTATAGCAAAGCTTACACACTTTGAGACATGTGGCAATGCTGCACACAAACACACACACACACACAACAAACACCCCCTATCGTTTAGGAAATAAGCGTTTTTTGTTTATTTTTAGTGAGAAGAAATCCCCAAAAAACACAATTTGCTCAAAATCCTTGATTTTTACTTCGGTAGCTTGAGATATATACACCCGACACGGCTTGAATGTTACTATCCTTGAACGATATAAACATCACTATCATTTACATTTGTATCCCCTATACTTTAATGTAAATATTGTATATTTGTGTATAGTGAATGGAAACTAAAACTGAATTTTAAATTAATTTAAGTCTGTATAGCGTAAAACAAATGCGGGGTAAACGAGAGCACAACATTGGTTAAGCCCTTGCCCAAAAACAAAAAACCAAAAAACAAAAAAATAACAAAAAAACAAACCAGTTATTTATTGCTTTATATAGGAATACAACCAAATTGCATAGGAGAAATATCAATTACGAAAACGTGATGTCGTATTTATATCTAACAAAAAACCAAAAAATATTTCAACCAAATAGAAATGTCAGTAATGAAGCAACTACGTAAAATGATAAAACGAAATGCGATGAAATAAATTACTATTTGACACATAAGAATAAAAGAAAACAACAAATTGTTAACCAGAAATGTTTATTAATTTATTATTATTTATCACAAAATTACTTCCTTTCCACAAGAAAATGACTATGCGGATCCAGTGGTCGTGTGCCACATTTCCGAGTTGCCGGAGAACGAGATGCGTGAGGTGGACTTCGATGAGCATACTCACATGCTCCTGGTCAATCAAAATGGACGCCTTCGGGCGCTCGGCGGTAGATGTCCGCATCGTGGAGCTCCCCTGCACAAGGGAGTACTTTCCAATGGCCGCGTGCGATGTCCCTGGCATGGCGCTTGCTTCGACCTGGAAACGGGCGACATAGAGAACTTTCCCGGCCTAGACTCTTTGCCCTGTCACCGGATGGCCGTTGACAGCAAGGGGCAGGTGCTGGTGCGTGCCAAGCGATCCCAATTGAGTAAGACCTCGAGAATCAAAGAGATGGCAGTGAGGCAGTGCCGGGATCAGAGATGCTTTGTTGTGGTGGGGGGAGGTCCCTCGGGAGCGGTCTGTGTGGAGAATCTGCGGCAGGAGGGCTTCACCGGTCGCCTAATCCTTGTCTGCCGCGAGAGATACCTGCCCTACGACCGAGTAGAAGTCATGAACTTCCAAGCCAAGAGCATGGATCAGTTGTGCTTTCGCGACGAAAAGTTCTACCGGGACCACGACATAGAGGTACGTCGAGGCGTTTCCGCCAAAAAGCTAGACACTCTACGTAAAGAGCTTCACTGCAGCAATGGAAAGGTTTTGCAATATGACAAGATCTACCTGGCTACTGGTTACTCTGCCGTAAGGCCAGATATACCCGGCGTGGAGCTTGGTAATGTGAAAACTATTCGAGACATTTGCGACGCCAGAAGCATCTTTAATATGGTTAACACTAAAACCCGCGTGGTCTGCTTGGGTTCTAGTTTTATGGCCGTGGAGGCAGCCGCCCATCTGGTCTCCAGGGCAGGCAGTGTTACTCTTGTGGCGCGACAAAATGTCCCATTCAAAACTCATCTGGGAGAACAAATTGGAAGAAGGATTCTGCAGCTTCTTGAGGATAATGGAGTCCATTTGCGCATGAATAGTGACATTGCCCGCATCTTGGAAAACCCCCTGGGCCAGGTGAAGAAAGTAGAGCTGGTGGACAGGTCCCGGATACCGTGCGACCTGCTTATTCTGGGCACTGGATGCCAGTGCAACACGGAATTTCTGATTGACTCTGGCGTATCAGTCAATCCTAATGGCTCTGTGAACGTCAACGATTTTCTGGAGACAAATGTAAGGCATGTGTATGCCGGTGGCGATATCGCCAACGCTTATATCCTGGGTGGGTATAAGGATCGTGTAAACATAAGTCACTATGGCTTGGCCCAATACCATGGACGCGTTGCTGCCATGAATATGTGTGGCCACATCAAAAAGGTGGAAGAGATACCCTTTTTTTATACCATCATCTTTGGCAAAGCGTTCAGATCCGCGGGTTATGGTGATTACCGGGAGGTCATTATCGACGGCAGTCTAGAGGATCTGCAGTTCGTGGCCTACTTTGTGGACAATAAGGATGTGGTGACGGCCGTGGCCTCCTGTGGCCGAGATTCGGTTGTGGCCAAGTTCGCTGAGCTAATTTCACAGGGTAAAGGACTATGGCTGTGCCAAATCGCTGATCCCAAAAAACGGAATAAATGGTTGTCTTTAATAACGCCTTAGTACTAATACTGCTAAGACCTTTAGAAAGTAGTTCAAATAATAATAATTTAGTTAGTTAATTGTGAAATTTTTATAATTTGCAAGCGTAATAATTAGATTTTAGTACCAAAACCTGGCGTCATGAACAATAGCAGTATAACAGTTCGGCTCAAGCTCAAATCTGTTAAATAAAGCTTCCTATATATTAAGTAAAGCTTTATAAAAGCCCTGAAAATAAACTATAACGTTTATCTTATAAAATTACTTAGCTTTTGAAATGTAAATAATTTGTTATATTTTTTTTCGATTTACGATAAGTATAAGTTATTGGATTTTTTATTATTTTCCAGAGCTCTTTAACCCATTTATTATATAGTAATCATATATGGTAGATAGCTCAATAACCTTATAAACTTTTTTGATATTGATGATACCTAATAGTCCTTGATTAATATAAGGAACAGTGTATCCTAATAAAATATTTCTTTATAATTTTTAAGTAAACTCGTAAAATACATATGTACTATGTATAATGCCATCATTCCTCTGTTTTTTGTTTAACTGACCCCAAACAATTAATTTTTTTTTTGGGGTGACATACAGTATAGAAGGTAATTCCCTATGTGTGATTGCTATTAAAATTTTTAGCAATTTACTGACAGTTTAAACACGTTAATAGCCACATCAAAACGGCTATAAGTGTCAAATAACGGTACAGCTTTATTGTTGGTGTTTTGTTTTGCACACAGCATATACCATATGTGAACTTTTTATGTTACAAAATGGGTTTACTTCCGCCAGTATTGAAATCTATTCTTTTGTTAAATGTTTAATGGGTTAACAGTTTAACGGTTAAATTATGTAATATGCGTTGTAAAGTGATCTAAATAGAAACAAAAACCCAGCTAATCAAGTACCTTTTATTTATGAAATGGAATATAGTTAACCAGCAATGATATGAACTTATTGTGTTTAACTGTAGTTCGATTTTGCATTAAATATCGCTAAAAACTTAAAAATATATTATCATATTGGAAATCTTTATCTATAGATGTAAACCCATATTAAAATAATTTTAAATATAAGGATATTAAGTCCAATTTTTTATTTACTTGGTGAAATAATTCATTTTGCTCATAAACAAATATTTTTTGCAAGAATATATTCGTATACCTTTACAGATATTTTTGGCTTTGCTCTTTCTGACAAATTTTCGGAATGTCTAGCTATATTATCTATTAGACTCGGTTAAAACTAAATTAAAAAAACGCCAACAGAATCCAAAAATATAAATATAAAAGGGGAGCTGTACGGACTACCATCTGGAAAGCATGTGCCCCAAGGAACCTGTGGACAGCAGTCTCCTGCCCGACTGTCGCATAGCCAACAGAGTGCTCCTCTTCACGCTGCTGCAAACTCTCCAGGCGGAGGAGCGGCGAATGGAGGAGGTGGACGTCCAGCTGCGAGATCGCTACGATGTGTTCCGTCAGGTGCTGGCCAACTATCCGGTGCCCGTTGAAGAAGACTCCGTTGTCATAACTGCCGGAGGCGATTCATCCGGAAACGAGATCTTCGAGGCCAGCCTGGAAAGTGATTCCAGAAGGATCCCCAACAGAGTCAACTAAATGGTTTGGATGAGTGCTCGTTATGCCAAAAGTACTAAGTAAATAAATAAGAAAGTGAAATTAACTAAAGTTCGTCGCGTGGATATGTATGAGCAACGAAAGTAAAACTTGACCATTAAACGGCAAGCAATAAAAAAAGAAAATTCAACATAAAATTACAAAACAATTTAGCGGCCACAGATGCCGACAAACATACATATGTATATACATTGTACATATTAAGCAATTTAATGTGCGTTTGTTGCGCTTGTTTTCCTGCTTAAAAAACTGGAACCAGTTGGCCGTTTGCCCAGTGAAATGTGAGAGCGCTTATCAAATCTAAATGATCACATTTAACATATTTTATTACAAAAAAAGAGGAAAGAATTAAAAAACGAACGCTAATCTCACTTAAATAATAACATAAAACACAAAAGGGAGGAAAGTTTCAGCCAACTGGAGTTACCAATTACCTACCAAAAGCTATTTATGGCTTAAATTTTAAATAGCTTTTGGTAGGAAATTAGGTTATTTGATAAACATTTTAGAGAAGACTATGTGACAAAACTTTAAAAATTTTGTTTTTATATTTTTTAGGAAATTTTGAATAGGTTATTTATTGGAATTATAGTTATCCAAAACTTTTTTGGATCGAAACTTTGAATTTGATTCGTGAAAGTAATTATAATTAATAATTCATCTCTTAGCTTAAATTTCTTTATTATTTCACATTATTATAACAGCTCACTTGCAGCGCGTTTTAAAGTCATTAAAGTCTACACAACTCCACCCTTTTGCCACCGAAACTCACATTTTCCCAAATGACCAACCAGTAATGGCTAAAACCGAGCACATATTGCAATGAGATCGCTGTCAGCGGACGGACAGATCTGCATGTTCTGCTATCACAAGCCATGGAAATGTGTATCTGCCACACAAATGAACAAATTATAGTATAACCTGGAAATGGTTGCGAATTGAGACCGAGCCGTCATAAAAATCAGTTAATAACCGCAACAGCAGTACATAGGGAAGTGTCACAGTGTGTGTGAGCTGAACCTCTCCGCATGTATATTTTTTAATTTTCATTTTCATTTGGCCAGATCGTTGGGGTATCGTTTCATTTAGTTGACAGAGCTTAGTTCAGCTGCGCGGTTCGAATCGACGGAAACTGAAAGTTCTTGGCTTTTATAATCGAAAGTGAAAAAAAAGTGATCAAGTGCACGCAAAGTGATCAAGTCCTGCGAAACAATGAGAGCACTGCCTATATTTTGTCTGATTTCTCAACTTTTGGCCATAGCTCAAACGGAATCCGGTGAATTCGGTAGGAAATGAGTGAAGAAAGTGTTCAGTTAAGGATCTAAAATTCAAAGGCAATTCAATAAACCACTTAACGCCCATACTTTTGAAAAATATATATAAAATAGCAATGTTTCTGGTGTTTTCTTGATATTAATTTAAGAACTTTTTAAATTGTTAAAATATTTTAACTTAAAATTCGTATAAAGGAATTTTATTTCTTAATGTGATAATTGATATCATGTATGGGTATGGAATACAAACTTAAAGACGTCCTTTATACATATATTTATATGTTTATACATATATATAAATTTATTTTACAACCAAAGCCTCGCTTAGGCACAATCCTTAAGGTCGTAAACACTTCTATATTCATGATTCTCGATTAAATAGTATATATTGTATTAAAACTAGAGCGCAAACTATAAAATATTATACTGGGAACCATCAGCTAAGAGTTTTAAGATCCCAACTATGTGGTTAAGTGGCTACTTAAGAAACCTGAAAAACACCTTAATTTAAGGATGTCTCCTAATAATTAGTGTAATTTAAAAATGTCCTAGAGAAACTACTGATTCCTGGATCGTATGCAAAACCGGGAGCAAGTAGAGCAGTGCAGGGTAATCAAACAAGTGGACACTCTGTGGCTGCACGCTCCTACTACGATGGTGGACACTCCGCAGGACAGACCAGCTGCTCCGTGGGCACAGAGTGCACTCCTCTGCACGATTGTACGGCCCTGATCTATGAGGTGGCTCGGAGCTGCTACTATGGCGACAAATCGCTATACTGCGGCGGGACTAGCGAGGAACTGCCTTACGTGTGCTGTCCCAGCAGTCCGCTGGAGAAGAACCAGGTGTGCGGAAAGTCACTAGTTCAGGGACATTTTTACAAGGGTTTGGGTTCGTATCCGTTCGTTGCCAGAATCGGATTTAAACGTAAGTTTTAATTATTTAATATTAATATTTATTACAAGATTAAGTGATCTCCAATTCCCTTATATCCAGATGTCAACACCGGAGCCTTTGCCTATCCGTGTGCTGGGGCCGTCATAGCCCGGCGTGTCATCCTCACTGCCGCTCACTGTGCCCTGGCCAAGGCCGATGGCCACCGACTGTAAGTGGGTCACCTAGAGCCGCTTATCGGACATGCAGCTATCGATCGACTTTCTCCCCTGGACTCTTGCAGGTCATCGGTGCGCGTGGGTGAGTACGACACGTCCAGCGATCCGGACTGTGCCAATACCGGATTCTGTGCCCCTCGCTCCGTGAACCATGCCATTAGCCACGTGATTGTGCATCCCGACTACAAGCAGGGCCAGTACCATCATGATATCGCCCTGCTGGTGCTCAAAACGCCGCTAAACTACTCGGGTGAGTTGGCTGGGGAGGATCTGATCGAACCTGGGGGACTCGGGGCGGTTACGCTTGGCGGTGTTGGCGTTAATTAAAAATCGTTTTGTTCTGTCATCTTTCCATCTGCTCCACTCGCTCCAAGTTCACAAATGTCAACTGTGACACACGGTGTGTCGCATGCCGCTAATTCTAGGTTGGGGATCCCAACATGTCGTTTAATTGGGCGGCGTTGGGCTTTGGTGCGTGTTTACTGTACCAGCTAATGAGCTGAGCACCGCCTGGTCAGTGGATTCACTTTGATTTTTCGCTTTTCGGATGCAGTTCAATGATCATGAACTTTGGAATTATGATATGCAATTAGTGGAGAGGGGATCTAAAAATAATGCTAAAAATATATAACTTAAAATTTTTAAAATATTATTAACATGATGATATTTATAATATTAACATAATAATATTTAAGAATTTACCTGCCTTTAAGTTATATATTTTCAGTAAACGGAAAGTGAATCCATTATGTTAATAATATTTAATAAAAATAAAGCAAACAAGAAAGAAAGCTAACTTTGGCCAGCCAAAGTTTGTATACCCTTGCAGGTAACAATTAAAATATATCATGACTAAGCCAAAAATGCATTAATTTCGATTCGGAAAGCAGTTTTGTGTTAGTTTTTATTAATTTAAAAAAACTGCATACCAAATTTAAAATTTTAAGAAATCCAAATTTTTGGCCATTTTTGCAAATTTTATCAAATTTCGCAAAAATGGCCAAAAAATCGATTTCTTCCGGACATGTCTAGAAAGATTCGCATGTTAATGCTGATCAAGAATATATATTGTTTATGGGGTCGGAAATGATTCCTTGACTTAGAAAAATATTATTTTGTATTATAAAATCGGATTTTTTATATTAAAAAACTTCTTGATTTTTTTAAAATTAAAAATATCATAACTCGGCCAAAAGAGCATTAATTTTAAATCGGTAAACTATTCTGTGCAAGATTTTCTACAGCTAATAAATCTGCATACTTCATTTAAAAATTTAAAAAATTCAATTTTTTATCAATACAAAAATTTTAATGATGTAACCCCTTATAAAATTTTTCAAAAATGGCCAAAAAATCAATTTCTTCCTGACATATCTAGAAAGATTCCCCTGTTGATGCTGATCAAGAATATATATACTTTATAGGGTCGGAAACGTCTCCTTCACTGCGTTGCAAACTTTTGACTGAAATTATAATACCCTGCAAGGTATAGAATTGATTGATACAATTGATAGAACTGGATTCTGTTTTTTGTTTGTTTACTATTTCTGATTTCTGTCAACAAGGATAAATATTGTTGTTTTGCACAGTCGGTCTATCTATTTTGACATGAAATATAAAATTTAGCATAAAAAATTCCCCCTAATATTCTTTATAATAATATTAAATGGATAAAACCTTTGAAAGTTCATAAAATAATCTTATTTATCCAACTATTCCTTCCGTCATTATTTAAGCCACTGTCCGTTGACTTTCCTTCTTGTTATTCGTAAATTATTGGTTGCCGATCTTGTAGATTGAAATTAACTGAAACGTGCTTTTGATGGCCCTTTCGAACAAATTGAATTTTAAAGCGTAAGCCCCAATTGCAGCACCTCTCGCACAAACCAGAACAAATAAGGGTGATTGCAAGGCAGGACCAAATTGCAATTTGGCCAGATCGTAAACAACACATTATTTTGGTATCCGAAAGGAGGCGTTGCCCAGTTAGCTGGCCAACTTGTTGCTACTTCTTATTATTGCTTTATAATGTCCAATAAAAGACAGCGGTCCGGCATAAATCACTGGGTCAGGCAAGGGCGTTGCCAGGAGGGTGCCTTAAACCGGGTAACAATTACCAGACTTTAACCCGTCTCCCTCTGAATTATAGTTCAATTACGAGTATTATTTTATTTGTTGAATTTTTGTGGAGATTTCCATGTCAAAGAAGATAAAAATAAATTACGAAGTAAAGAGGCCTTTTAAATAAGTTTATAATCTATTAGAGAATCAAACTATTTATAGTCTAGTTAATTATGTATCAAATTTTAATAGAAATAAGTTTAAACTACTGTTACTTCCAAAGGTTATATGACCAAGCAATCTTATATAAAAAAGCCTTTCAAATAGGCCCCCTTCTTGACCATCTTTCGTACGCCCTTTTGGGAGCCTTGCAACAATGTTGCAGTTTTGCCAGGTAGCGATCAAAAGTCAATCTAAAGATTAATGGCCACAAACACACACCCATTTCCACTTTCGCACCGCCAGTGGCCACACAACCGATCTGCCTGCAAAAGACACGCGCCAATTTGGTGGTGGGCAAGCGTGCCACCATCGCCGGCTGGGGCAAGATGTCCACGTCGAGCGTCCGGCAGCCGGAGATGTCGCATCTGGACGTACCGCTCACCAGCTGGGACTTGTGTCTGCGCAACTACGGATCCACTGGCGCCCTGGAATCCCCAAATTCGATTGAGGGCCAGTGGATGTGCGCTGGAGGAGAGGGCAAGGATGTTTGTCAAGGATTCGGCGGTGCTCCGCTTTTCATCCAGGAAAATGGGATTTTCTCACAGGTAAAGCCATAATTGAAATATAATTATTTAAGATATATATTTTTAAATAATACTAGACTTTTATTATGTTAACTCAAAATATCTGGAAATATTTGTGTAAAAAAAATTGAATTTAGATCGCAATATTCTTGTATAATCGCTTTGCAAATTCATTACACAGAAAAAAATGCAGACTCCCTTTTATTTTATTATCATAATTTTTTTTTTAGCTTAAGGTTGAATTGTGGTAATTAAATATTTTATTACTAATTTAAACGAAACATTTTTAAATGTAGTTTCAGTTTAAAAAGAGAACTAATTAAAAAAAAAAGGGACTATAAAATCATATTAATATTTTTAGGAATTCCTATTCTGTAAAAATTTTTAAATTTGCATTATATTTTACATTAAACAAAATATTTAAAATGTATTTCTATAGTTAAAACATTACAAAAACAAACAAAAACATATTACAAAATCAAGTGATTTTCAAGATAATGACACCTCTTTACCCAACAGATCGGCATTATGTCCTTTGGATCGGATAACTGCGGTGGCTTGCGTATCCCAAGTGTCTATACCTCCGTGGCCCATTTTGCCGAGTGGATACATGACAACACACCGCCGGAATAGGCTTATTTCTCTAAGCTTATTCAATAATCCTAACTTAAAATTAAAATTTGCATTATATAAAAAAAAAAACAAAGATACAATTATGCAGAGCTAATATACGACATTTACCTAAGAACATGTGCCCTCTTCTCTGAAACAGTTTTCAGTGATCGTGATATATCTTGATCTGAGCAGACACGCATCCAATAATTTAATTGAATTAATTGAACTCTGACACGAACCACTCGAAGGCGCTTGGGAAATATGAAAATATCTTTTACATAAAAAAATAAAATGACAAACAGAAAAGCGATCGGAGCCGCACTCTACCGAAAGAATCGTTGACTATTCACTAAGTATAGATGGGATTAGGGATTAAAGAAAAGGGAACAAAACAATTAAAATTAGTTGTGTCAAGTTTTAAATTCAATTTATTCCATTATTTAAATTTAAAATACTTTTCTAATATAAAAAAGAAAATAACTTACCATTTAAAAACTAAAATTTCGCCACTGATTTTGTGACCTTTATTTAAAGCTTCTCATTCCTGGTTCGCAATTCGATAAACTTAATCGCTTCTTGGACTGCGTGATTCTGTGTCTGAAGGGAACTTGATTTCCAGAGTGTTGCCTACCTGAGTGCCGGTACCGGTGCCGGTGCCATGTGGCTAATTGGAGTCAGCTGTTTTTATGAGCCACCTTGATCAGCTGGTGGTTTGGCAGGAGTCTTGGCAGCCTAAGAACTGAGCCATACAAATTGAATGGATGCACTGAGAGAAAGCAGCGCGACATATGAGGCGGCAAATGTAATTGCTTGTTGCATAAGCCGCCTTGGTGACACATTAATTTGTTCACATTCCCGCTGAAATCAAACGCTCGCCTAATCAATTTACGGCCGGTCGCTCGCAGATGCTGAAAAGGCACCGCCTGGGGCAGTGTATCACCCAATCGGCGATATTCCAGGGCCAGAGGCTGAAGGCAGAAGCCACTAAATGAAAAATCAATTTGTTTGCTCTCCACACAGTCCCCAGACGGTCAGTCGGCATTCGATCGTCGCGAGTTAAACATCGTCGAGCGCGGCAATCGCATCAATCCCAATCCGCCGGGGCGAAACATTCTTCGAACATTCTCCGCAAACTGTTCAAAATTTTAATTGTATATCGCCGGACGCCGTGTGTGTGGCCAGCCGGAATCCTTCGAAAATTTGAAATGCCTTTAAATATTTTTTTGGTGCTTTCTTATATTTAACAGTCTGGCTGGTTTGAGATTGGCACTAATTAACAATAGTGCCCAATTAGTTACATTTAATATACAGTAGTGAATCACTCTTGGGATTCAATGTGTCGGTACGGCTTATATAAGAAGAGTTACAATTAACTACATGGTCATAAATATGTTTTGCGTTAAACTTATGTGGTACATCCAGTGAGGTAGTGACGAAGAAGGGGTTTACATCCTCTGAAAAATAAGGGAAAAATAGAGAATGTTATTTAGCGTTTTACAAAATGTATGAATAAACAAGGAAGATTGCAATTTTAAATGAATCATAACTAAGCCAAAAGTGCATTACCTTTAATTCGAAAAGCTTTTCTGTATTGGTTTCTATTATAATAACCTAGCTTATAGGGTTGAAAATTTTGCAAAAAAATTTATTTGATATCTTGGACTGTTTTAATGATAAAACTTTGAAAACTCAAGCAAATTTTCTGGAATTTGTTGTTTTTATTTTTATATATTATTATATATTGCCGAAAATTCATATTTTTCATGTATGTATCTTAAAACTCGATTATTAAATATATTAAATGCAAATAAGTTGAAAAATAACTTATTAATGTCAAAATTACTATTTTCCTACTTGTTTTCTAAGTGTTCCAATTGCAGCTATACAGTCGACAAAATTTTATATAAATAATATTTTCATTTTGAAAGAAAAAGAGAAAAAACTGGTATATTTCAATGGTTCAAAAATGTAAAATAAAACTGCAGTTATAATTTTTTTTTATTAATTTTTGCTATAGATGCTGATCATGAATAAATATTTATATAAATAGGGTCCATGTCTACCTTACTGCTGTGCAAACTTCTTCTTAAAGTTATTATAACCTTTTCAAAACATAAATCTAGATCGAAGGTGACTAATTATTTTCGATTGCAGTCTGTAGGCAGTACTTTCAATGTAGATATGTGGTATTTATTTGAACAGCTTCGAGAGCATAATCATCGTTAAGCGATATCTGATCTGATTATATGGCAACCCTCGCGAAGTGAATGTGTGCCAAAAGAGAATAAAACAGAGGCCGCCCTCCGCGAGGCCAATCTAGCGCCAATAAAAAATTAAAATATAAACAAATAATAACGGGCCCGAAAAGTAATTGTTTTTAATGTGCGTAATGTGCTGCTTGGTGCGCGGGTGAGCGTGATAAACTGTTTGTTTACGCCTAAGCTACAGACAGACAGACAAGCAAATAAGCAAAATCCGAAGAAGTGGGCCCAAGAATTAGCAAAGCAAGAAAAAGGCAGGCAAACCCTTCGGACTCGTGCGAGTGCGATTTTTCGCCCACGATTGCGAGAGCCGAAAAGGCCGCGCGAAAAGCGAGCGAGTCATAAACATTCGTGGGCTAATCAGATGGCCAGCGGATCGAGCAGCTAATTAGCCGCCGCACCGCGAATGCTATAGCTGTGAGCGGCCGATCGGCGGATCAGCAAAAGCTAAGCAATATGTTGGTCTGCAGTCAGAAGCAGTAAAGAGAGCTAAAAGCAAAAAATAAAAATTAATTTCGGAGTATTTTCGGAGTTGCAGCTTTAGCAACATGTTGCCAAGCGCTAGCCTCATGTTGGTGGCCCTGCTTGGGGCCATAGCCGAGGCAAAGCCAGAGCACGAGTGCACCAGCATTGACATCCGCAACGATTGCAAGAATATGCATCAACTGGACAACTGCACAGTGGTCACGGGATACCTTATGATCACGTTGATCACCTCCGATGTGCCATGCAACTACTCGCAGTACACGTTTCCCCTGCTGACCGAGGTCACCGAGTTTGTTGTCTTTACGGGAGTGCGTGGCTTGACCAACATTACGGATATGTTTCCGCATCTCACCATTATCCGTGGCCGTCGGCTGTTTCTCAACTATGCCCTGGGTGTGACTAGCATGCCTGACCTGGAGCAGGTGAGTGGCAGCAGAGTCTCCAAAATCAGGCTTTCTTATATTAAAATTCGTTGCTTTTCTTTCTAAGTTGGCCTTCCCGCAATTGATGGCTATACAAAATGGACAAGTGTTTATTGGCAACTGTCCCAAGCTGTGCAATACAGACCGGGTAGGCGTTATATTATTTATTTTCCATCTAATGTTGATTAGAATTTAACCACAGGTCAACTGGGATCTGCTTACCCTGAGCACTGGCGACAACCAAATTATTGCCACGGGCAGCAACTGCAGTTCCCCGGTCTGCACCGGCTGTGCCTCCTCCCACTGCTGGTCGAACCTGTACTGCCAGCGATCCCTAAACGAAAACATTGCCAATCCCAAGGCGTAAGTCCTTACAAAGCAATTCTAACTAAAACAAAGTGTTAACAGCTTCTTAAATCATCCTTAGCAACATAAACTCCTGTCATGAGGAGTGTTTCGGGGGCTGTAGTAATCACTCAACGTCCGCCGCCGATTGTACTGTCTGTCGCGGACTAAGCGATGCCGGAACTTGTGTTAAGAGCTGCCCCAAGGACAAGTAAATAGTCCTGACATCCTTAAAGTTTCTTCACTAACTTCGTCTTCTTTGCAGGTACGTCCTGGAGCATCACCAGCGTTGCTACTCCAAAAGAGACTGCACATTAAAGCACAAATACTACATCTATGGATCGCAGTGCGTGGCCTTCTGTCCCAGCGGCTACAGGGCCAACAGCCAGTTTGAGTGCGTGGAGTGTGGCCCAGAGGAGGCTTGTATTAGCTTTTGCACCCCGGAGTCTCCGGCGAATGCGTTTACCATATACAACATAGCCGACGCCGAGAAGGTGCGCGGCTGCCAGATATTTAACGCCAGCCTGATCATTACCATACGCCAAAAGGTGAACGAATCGCAGCTAATCCAGAGCTTCACCAGCATCCGGGAGATACGTGGTTACCTTAAAGTTTATCGGTGAGGATTATCCAATCTTAAATTCATTTTTACAAGAGATAGATACTCTTTTTTCACAGCTCTTCTGAGCTGCGAAGCTTGAAGTTCCTCAGTAACCTGGTTCGCATTTATGGAGATCCCATGGAGAGTCACCGTTATTCCATTGTACTCTATGACAACAGAAGATTGTCCGAGCTGTGGGACCCGGCCCACAAGATGGAGCTCGGGGATGGCGGCATGTTTATTAATCGCAACAATAAACTATGCAATCGCCTGATGCTTGGCTTCCAAAGGGCGGTGAGCCACGACAGGGCCTTGGACTCCCTCCAGACTAACGACCAGGAAGTACTGTGCAGTCCCTCAAAGCTGCAGTTAAATGTGCAGGTAACTAACATACTTCAACCAGTTTAACTAATCCTAAGCAAAATCTCTTCTAGAAACGCACCTATCGAACTGTTAACCTGAGCTGGCTAAAGTCACAGACCAGCCAGAGACTAGAAATCATCCACCGGCCGCTGCCCCCAGGAAAACTTTATCACGAGGAGAGCGAACTAGAGGCGCCCGTGTGCACGCGCATCAATTGGAAGCGTCGCTTGCTCTTCCCCGACGAGCTTCAAGAGAACGGCACCCACTACCTCTTCGAGTTGGACTCCCTGGAACCGGACACGCGGTACGCCTGTCTGCTGCGTACTTTCAGCGACGACAACTTGCACGAGGCGCGTAGTGATTTGACCTACGTCCAGACGGAACGCGACATTCCAAAGCCACCAGTGCTGCAGTTGCTCAAAAAGACGGACAATTCGCTGAGTGTGCGGATGGCTGGCCAGGACCATGACAGCTTCCTTCTCACAGTGCTCGAACTGGCCGACGATCAGGCGTACATAGAGCAGCGAAATTACTGCCACCAGCCTTCGTACGTTTGGCAGGACATGGACAGTGCCCAGTGGCTGGCGTTCGAGGACTACGACGACTGCTGTGCCCACAAGGAGGAGCAAGCGGAGGACGCACGCTTCATAGCGGACATGCGGGAGCAATATCGCTGCACGCTGGACAATCGCAAGCAGTGCCGCGAACTGGACTTGGCCGAGGCAACCTTACCGCAGTTTCGTCTGCCGGGCAACACCTCGGAGTATGATCTGCGCCAGCTGCATCGCTATCGGTTATACGCCATGCAGTTGCAGGCGTGCAACGAGCTAGGATGCAGCTCCTATACGGCGCTCCACGAGCGCACCAACTACACCATGGGGGCGGATCAGCTCACCCATCTGCAGGCCTGCTACGTTCAGGAGACACAGAAGTACATCATACGCTTCCAGGAGCCCCTGCAGCCCAACGGTCTGGTGGTCAACTATGTGATCCACTATCGGAACAACTTTACCCAGACGCACACTGGATGCGTGACGAGGCAGGAGCACGCCAACGCCGGCTATGTGTTCGCGGAACACTTGAACATCACATACACAGACTGTGCCGTTCGAGTTCACTCCCTGGCCGGGAATGCAATAACGCCCTACGTGCCCATTACTCAGTGTACGGATGAGGAGCAGCAGCTGGCCCACAGCCGGCCGGCCAAGGAACTGGTCACCGACATCACCTATGTGCCAGTGACGGCAGTGCATGCCCGCGGCATTAGTATATTCCTAATTTGTTTCCTCTTCGGCTGCGGTGCAACTCTGGTCTGGGTCCTTTACAAGCGGCGTTGCTGGCAAAAGTGGCCGGGACTGCGGCGCTATATGCCCATCCGGGAGCAGTGGCTGCGCGAGCGTCAGCAGCCTGAGGACCGAGAAATTCTGGTCGATGGCTTTGAAACGGTTCGTTTCCAGAACAACAACATTAACGGCAATGCTGACGATTATCCCATGTAAACGATAATAAATGTAACTTACCACAAATGGGTCCTAGGTGGCCGATGTGCTGGGCTTGGGGGAGAGTGAAGAGGTTTTGGCCTCCGACTCGGACTCTGTGCTGCTGGTTAGCACAAGTCCTCCGCTGGAGGACATCGCTAGTACTTCGCTGTCGGAGGTTGGTGTAGGAGTTCGCGGCGACAGCAGCTGCTTGCGGCTCCTCAGGCGCTCCAGCTTGGCTTCCTCATACTCCTTGAGCTCGGACAGCTTCAGTTGGATCGTCTGTAGTTCACGGCGTCTCATTTTTCTTCGTTTTTCGTAAAATTTGTTTGCAACTAGGGGTGGAAGTGGTTATTGGGATGGCACAAGCGGGCGGATTTCGACCGCAACATCTATCGATTGTTAATCGATATCGGGAAGCGAATAAAAGGGGGATTCTTTGTAGCCTTAAAAATATCGCATCAACGTTTTTTCTGATGCTGCTGCAAATTTTATAATGTGAAATCAGTAAAGGGAATATTAATTTCATTATAATCAAGACATTGTATTATTTTTATTAATCTCTGAAGAAAAGTTTTAAAATAAGAAAATTCCTTAATCACTGTAAAAATTATGGTATTTCACCAATGTTCAATATTTGACTTATTTTAAAGTTATTATATTCATGTTGAAATTATCGTAATATTTAAAAAAATATTAAATCAAGTTTTACCCCCCAAATCGTATAACAAATATCAAATCTAATAATCAATCTTTGTTTATTTTTTTAAACGTCTATTGTACATATTTACATACATAGCTTAGCAATAAAGTTATTTAAAAATTCACTCCTCTTCGCCAAATAGACCCCCTAGTTCCAGATCTTCTCCCCCGGTCCCCGTCAACTGGTGTGCCCTGAATTCTGTAAAGAATTTGCCGTCACTCTTGGCGCTCCATGCCAGCTCGTCCGTCTCGGCAGCAATGTGGCGGGCGTGCTTGGGCGGAGTGAAGTGCGTGTAGGAGCAATCCGTATAGTTTGCCGCCGCTGGGAAAGCCTTCCCAGGTCGCACATCGTAGTGTTCCTCAAGGAAGTTTACCACCTGCTCCTTGGTGCTTAAACTGTTGAATCGGACCCGGAGCTCTCGTCTCATTTCGCCGCTCCACATGAAGGTTAGGTGGTGGTGGAAGCACTGGAACAGCAGGTTATCTCCGGCAGATGCAGCAATGTCTAGCCACTGCTGCACAGAGCTAACAGGCGTTGTCCTGGCCAGCGGATAGGCACTGTTGAAGAGCGCTGGATTAGCGAGGAGTCCACGGGCGGCCATAACGCCAGCAGCTCCCGTCTGGGCATGCAGCTCGCAGGCATCCGCCCAGCTCTCCACATTGCCGTTGACAATTAGTGGGATCTGCAGGGATTGGCGCACCTCAGCCATGGCAGGGATGTTTAGTGTGTCCTTCGAGTGCTTCTGGGCCGGCGTCCGGCCGTGCAGGGTGAGAAAGGTAACGCCTGCGTGCTCCAGTTGGCGACCCAGTTCAATGGTGCGTTGCAGGGAATCATCGCCGGCTAGCAGGCGCATCTTGACCGAGACACTGAAATCGGCGGGCAGAGTTCGCCGCACTTGCTGGACCACGTCGCGCACTAGCTCAGGCTGGCGCAGCAGGCCGCAGCCATAGCCCTTGGCCATCGCCCAACCCTGCGGGCAACCACAGTTCAGATCGATGCCGTCCACGTAGGGATAGATGAGCTGGGCGGACGTCACGAACTCCGAGGCATCCTTGGCAGCGAACTGGGCAATGACTGGCTGGTCGTCGGCTCCAGTGGAGAACTCGTTCTGGCGGGCCTTTTCGCTGTTGTTGATGGAGTCCGAGATCATCATGGGTGTGAATGCCAGCTGGACTCCGTTGAGCCGGACCAGGCGCCGGAACTCCAGCTTGCTGTAGCGCACCATTGGGGCGCTCACTCGCAGGAAATCCGGCTTGGCCTCCGCAAACAGCGTGGCGATGTCGTGGTGTGGCCTATGTTGTGGCAGGTGCATGTCTGTATTTGCTTCTTTTTAATTATTCACAAATGGAAACTATTATTTACAAACAACCCAAAAAGAAAACATATGGGATCGATTTGTTATCGATTGACGATGACGATGACGGTATAGGTCAGGGATTCGAAATAGCCGTTGAAATTTAAAAAATCCTGATTGGAGAAAAGCGTTTAGGGGTGCTTGGAAAAAGCTGATATTTCTGCAAAGAAAAGTTATTTCCAAGGGTATGAAAGTTAAGTTAAAAATAATTTAATGTGAATTTAAATACTGCTGTTACTACTGTCATGATATTAATATTTGTTTACAAATTTAAAATGTATGCCGCATACGTTTAATGGAAGTGTTTATAAATTTAACAATTTAAATTTTTAATAAGAATCTTCTTTTATTAAAGCTTTTATTGTAAAATATAATAGCTTAAAATAATTAAATCTAATAATAAAATCTGAAGTCGGCAATCATCCATAATCTGTATAGCTTTGCAGTTCTTTCAAAATGTATAAGTAAATTAATCAATTTGGCCAGATAAAATTTCAACAGATAAAATATTAAAAGGCCAATATTTGAATTTAATTATATAAACTTTAAAAACAACAGAGTAAAGCGAATAATCAAGGTAATTCCTTAGAGAAATATCTGCAAATATTCTAAGATTTATATAAGATTTATATTTATATAAGCTGATTCATATATTTCTTTTTGTAAACTGATTACTAACATGTCTAGATAGACTTGTCTGGTGATCCTAACATGCCCTGTTTACTTCGTTTTAATATTAGTTTCTTATAAAGATTATGTTAACTATTACCTCAAAAGAGGAAATCCTTATTAAAATAGAAAAACTAGAGTTCCGTGGTAGCCACTCCCCAGTATTTCCGCATGCGGCTCTCATGCTCGTTGAACTCATCCTCGTCGTGTTCCTCCTCATCCAGGATGTTCCGATCCCGCTCTTGAGTCACAGCAAAGTCGTACTCAAAATTGTAGGGCATCAGGCGTTGCAGGGATCCGAAGTAGGCGGAATGGGGTCCTCCTCCTCGCTTGGAAGAGCTTCCGGAGAACTTTCGTGCCTTGGCATCAAACAAGTTGTATCCATAGCTGTGTGCCTGCTGAAAGGAGAGGGCACTGCCAAAATGTCCAGGGACCGGCTGCTTGATGTGTGGAAAAGATCCCAGAGGGACGGAGTTGGGTGTGGAGCAGGTCAGGGGTTGTTGCAGCTGCGGTGTACTGGAGGAAATGAACTTGTTGGTCACGCTGCGCATCAGGTTTGAGGTGAAGTCGTTGCGATCTGGAGTCGGAGCGGCCAGAATGGCACTGGGCATGGGACGCTGCTTGGTAAAGGACTTGGAAATGGTGTTTAGTTCCTTGTCGAAGAGGAGCTGTGTGTTCTGTTCCAACATGTACTCCCAGCACTTGAACTGCTCCTCCGAGAGCACCGACTCCGTCTCGTCGAGCATCTCCAGCTGCTGCTCCTCCTGGAGGACCCGGGCGTGAGCCAGCACGAACTCGTCGCCGCCCCCATCCTTATCCTTGGCCAGCAAATCTCGATCACTTTGGCCACTTGGCGATGACCGTCCTGCCAGGGGCTCCTGATCAATAGCCCGGTGCCGGCAGGCGTTGCTCCGGTCACAGCAGGTGCGTTTGCAGACAGACACACTCGATGCTGGCACGGGAACCGGTGCTGGCTTCTTGCGGACGCTCTGCTTCAACTCCCGGATGAGGTGATCAACGTCGGTGCCCAAGTGCCGGAAGCGCACAACAATCACACTGAGGTTCTCCTCCGCCCCCAGACTCTGGGCGATGTCCACCAGCCGCTTGGCAGCCAGCAGAGCATTCTCCTCCTTGCGAATCTCTCGGGCGGCGCGATCAATGTCCATCACCGACCACAGTTGAGCATTGCCCACCACCAGATACTCGTCGTCATTGCTGAGTGTGAGCTGGGAATAAAAATTAATTTATTAATTTAAATTGTTTAATATTCCATTGAAACGCACCTCTAAAACATGTGGATCTCTTATCGTCTTAGTGGAACTGTGTTCAGTTTCCGTTTCCGTTAGACGCAGCTGGGCGGTTCTGCGCACAAGAAATGAGTCCAGTCGTCCAGTGCAGGCCATACGCAGGACATAACGCTTGCTCTTTAGGGGCCTCACCTTCGAAGGAGCGCGGGTCCGGGTGAGATGAAAGACGGCGGCACTTCTTACCCTCCCGCATTGCTGTTGCGCTGCCAGCAGGGTGAACTTGATGTAATCCTTCATAGCCGAGTCCTTGACCAACTGCTCCTGCTTCATCAGATCGGGAATGAGTTGAACCATTTCCTGAGCCACTCGACCCTGGCCCTCCATTGCCTCAAACATGCCATAGAGTGCTTCATCGGATCCGCCATAGTTGGGAGCCCTTAGCTGGCAGACCGAAAGCTTTCGGCAATCTCCAGAACCTGGAGTTTCCGCAAATCCCATACTCCACGGCGCCGACTTGTTCTGACTCCTTTGAACATTCACCTGTCGGAGAGTGGTCGTGGGCAAAGCGGCTCTGTTGTTGCCAGACACGTCAATAAGGCTCCAATGACGTTGGCTTTGCGTCTGACAAACCTTGAATTGTTGCTCGTCCACCTAGGAAGACAGGATATAATTACTGTGACGAAATGATGGCTTTCAAAATGAACTTTATACCTGCAGCTGAAGGTTCCCTGATAGGTCCAAGTACTTGAGATTCCGCGAGGGTACCAGAGCCACCAGATTGACCCGATCCAGGTGATTGTGCGAAAGATCCAGGACCTTCAATTTGCCCAGCTTGGCCAGCTGTGGCGTACACAGGAGAAGGTTGTTGCAGCAACGGAGCACTTTTAACTGGCCAAGAGTGGCCACCTCTTCGGGCAGTTGCTGCAGCATATTCCCCGACAATACCAGGATCTCCAGATCCTGCCAGTTGCGGATGCAGGTGGCGGGCAGCAGTCCAATACGATTGTAGGCCAGGTGAAGGACCCTCAGCTTTGCCGCATTGTGCAATGACTCGAAAATTGTGTCGTTAAGTTGGTTACCCGACAGGAATAGATTCACCAGGGCGGCGTGGTTGTTCTGTTCGTAGCGGGGCAAAGTAGCCAACTTGTTGCAGGAGACATTCAACGTTTCCAGCCGGGCATGGGTCACTGCAAAGAAGTTATCCGGCAGAGCCTGCAGTTCGTTGCTCTGCAGTTGGAGACTCTGGACACTACCAAAGGCATCCGGCAACTGCTCCATTTGCTTCAAGTCATTGTAAGCCAGATTCAAGGTGGCCAACTGACTGATCCTGTAGTTGCGGAGCAATCCTGTCATGTTGCTTAAGCGATTGTGCGAGGCTTCCAAGAAGGCAAGGGCTGAACAAGCTCCAATCCAGTTGGGCAGCTCACTAAAGTTGTTGTGGGAGATGTCGATGCGCTGGAGCTTCAGCGGCACAGGATGCGTGTTTGTAGTCGAGATGTTGTGCAGGTCTGCAATATATAGTATTATAAGGAAATCAAGGCTTAAGGGAAAGGAGTATCCTTACAATTCCGATCAGCTACTAGAGCCTGAAGATTGGTGGCATTGATTATTAGCTCCATGAGCTTGTTGCGGCTACACTTAAGCATCTCTAGCTGAGCCAGTGAGCTAAGGTCTAAGACCTCCATTTCGTTTTCGCACACCTCCAGCTGGGTCAAGTACTGTGGGCGAAAAGAGAAAACGCCGAGTGGAGGAAGTCGCAGCAACCGGATGCTGTGGGCTCCGAGTATCGGAGTGAATCCAACTTACGTTGTAGTTGCCAATCAAAATGCTCCCCCCCAGCTGGCTGCCCTTCAGGCTTAACTTCTGGGGGGATGTCTGGCCGCCGTTGGTAGCCTCCTCCGGCAGCGGCTCGACGGGCAGTGGATTGGAGCCACTGTGGCTGGCACTGAGCTTCAGCTTCGATTTGTATGGATCCGTCATTTTCCTTGCGGTGGCTTTGAGCATTGTTTCGGAAGTCTCTCTGGCTGGCTTTTTGTATTTCTTAGCTCTTGTTGAGGCTACAACGGCGTTGCACAGCACTTGGCTATGCATCAACGAGCACCCAACCACTGACGTATCGCCCCGAAGTTTATATATGTTTTCATTGGGGAATATATGGACTGCACTTCTAGTTTCGAATTTAGATTATTTACTGCCAATGATATTTTGTATTGTTTTCTAAAGGGTTTTATAGGGAGTATCCGATCTACTCGATGTGGCAAAAAACACCTGTCCCGGATTTGGTAATATATCTGGTAATATACCTGTCCCTCTTTAGGGATCCACACTGGCGCGATGCGACCGCTCAACTGAAGACGAACACGATAACTGCGATGGCTCTGGGTCGTTACAGCAAGACGGACACGCTTGAGAGCCGGCCCGACGGTCTTTCTGTTTCTCTTCGTGTTGCCCAAATCCGAGTTGCGTTTAAGACGTGGAAGTACAGTGGTGCCCAGCGAAAAGAAATAATTAATTCGAACGTTTTTTATACCCTTGAAAAGCTTGCAAAGCAGTGAAGGAGTCATTTCATGTACATGGACAACTCACTGTACTTGAAGCTCTCATAAAACACACTGGACTGGGCAATTCAGTGAGGGTGGTGCACCATGGCAATCCACTTAAAGAGCTCTGCGATCGGTTGCAGCAACGGATCTGTTTCATTTCGGTGGCCCATGGTGGCGGCTGTAGGTGGTGACTCCCCAAAAATGCTGCAAGAGCTGGTAGCAAAGAAGTAAAGACAGTTTGTTTTTTTTGTAGCTTTGTGTTGTTACACGAATTTTAGAAACAATTTGTTTTTTTTTTATTATTTCAGTGAAATATAATAATAATTGTTTGTTATGCCTACGCATTTAGCAGCGAAACTCAGAAAAGTGTGTTTATTTCATGTAAATCTTCTGCTTTTGTGTCCTAATTTCCCGTTGCAGTTCCTCTGCTGACTTTACAAAAATTTTAACAACATCATCTGTACATAAGAAACTAAAGGGCGGGCAGGAAATCATACATATCTCTTTTGGGGGGTGGTTATCTCTTCCTATAACTTGGCCAGTTTATACATATACAGGGGTCAAGTTCTGAGTACATAAAATAATAATTAGACAGCGTGCTTAGCATTAATGTACGCCCTATCCACATGGGAGTGTATCATATACGATTGTTTGCATTAAAATAATATTTATATATATATATAAATATATTTATATGTATATATGTATGTATGTAGGTATTCATATAAAGTACAAAAAAAAAAACATTGCTAAAATACATGTGTAAACAAAGGAGCAGCAAATAAATAGATGGCGAAGATAACTAGAGTGGGTGAGAAATAAGAAAGTCTGTTTTCTGGAATAAGAATAAGTCTGTTAACTAAGCACATTGTGCTGCTACGCCCATTTGTTTATACACATAATAAATTTGTTAAATATTTTTCGCTAAGTATTCCGTATGCTACATGTTTCCGTTTCCGGTTCCGTTTTTCGATTTCCTAGGCTCTTAATTCATCTCATCTTCGTTACGTGTCGCGGCTTACGTAATGAATGGTTCTTTAGCTTAATTCGATCGCGGTTATTATTGTTTACTGAACTGATTCTGCGACGTAACGCGGATTAGGGTTAGGATTACAAATTTTCTCTCTTTTTTTCTTATTGCTCTTTTACATACAACTTAACATTAGAAATATTTAAAGTGTGGCATATGACTAAAATTTGTTATCGACTATGTGTGTGTGTCAGGGCCAGCGTCCGTCTAAATCATTCTTATTTATGGATAAGGGTTGTCAAGATCTCTGCCCTACCTCGATCTCTGAATAATCGAATTAACGCACATGTCGAGAGGCTTGCTTATGGAACTAAGAGACGTGGCAAAGGCGGGAAATTTGATTTCCGCACACTACACAATCTTAATAAATGGTAATTCGTAATAAGTAGGTAAGGATTATGCATAATCATTAATATTATAGCAGTTATTATATTTCCATATACGTCCGCGAATATACGTGCCCTTTGTATTATTTCCCCGTACTGGCCACTGTGCCCGCCGGCGTCGTCGTCGCAGTGCTGATTTGCATGCCGCCCATATCCTTGTGGTGATCACCCGCCGAATTGGCATCCATGCTCGTCTCTGAGTAATCCAGCTTGTAGCTGGCACTGCGCGTCACGTCCTCCATGGACGCCTCCTGGCACTCCCGACCGCTGTGCGTCTGCGATCCGCAGTTGTAGCAGGAGATCACCTTTTGGCCGTTGTTCCCACCACCGCCCGCTCCCGTTATGGGGCACACGGTTAACGCACTGTACGGCGTCGTACTGGGAACTTGCTGCGGTTGTGGCGCTGGAACTGTCTGAACCGGAACCGCGTTCGTGCTCACTACGGCCGCCGTGCTCTGCAGTTGGGGCGGTGTTACCGCCGTCGGATTGCCGCCCGGCTGGACCGGCACGAAGTGGAAGGCCGGATAGATCAGTTCACCGTTGTGCGGCGGCCCCATTGGATAGCGGAAGCCACCACGCACTGTCTGAGGTGCGCCATGCGCCTGGAAAATTGTCTGCTGCGGCGGCGGTGGTCCACGTTGGTGATATGGATAGCTGGCATTGTAGGCTGCGGGCGGTGGCGGTTGAGGCTGCAGAAGGACTGTGGTTGTGGGCGTGCTCACCGGCGACGGACTGATAAGTAACGCCTGCTGCTGCTGCTGTTGTTGCTGCAAGCTGCCGCTGCTAATGGTTTGCGCCTCGCTGACAATGCTGGGCGTGCCCGTCGTGTAGATCTGCTGGTAGTTCTTATCCATACCATTGCGTCCGTTTAGCCGCTGCTGCAGGTTCAGTTGCTGCTGCTGCTGCTTGTAGCTGAGGTGATGCTGCTTCTGCTGCTGGTAACTGCCTAGGTTGCTGGGCACTACAGTGGTGATCATGCCCATGCCCGTATCCACTGTACTGTGAAGTGGCAGTGATAGTTGCGCCGTTGGCGTCGGCGTTTCCGAGGGCGACAGGTCTCCGCAGGAACCATTCGAACTGCCAGACTCACTGCCCGTGGTAGCCGTACTTTTCATCATCGATCCGCTGCCATCATCGTTCATGGTCATACTCTGCATCATTACGTTCATGTTGTAGTTGGTGTTCTGAAAGTGCGGCTGCTGCTGCTGCTGCTGTTGGTGATGGGGTATGAAGGTGTTCGCCTTGACCCGGTGGTGTCCTGGCCGCGGGAAACCGTTGCGTATGAGGCTGTGCAGGCTGGTGCCGCTGGAATTGGTGCTGACGCCTTCGCTGATACTCTGAAAGAATGAATGATACATTTAATTTAATTTATAACAAATTACTTCTGGAATTATATTAATAATTACATCATGTTGCTGCTCGCCGCCAACGGAGGAGGGCGGCGGCGTTGTCTCCACCGAAGGACGTCGAGCATTCTTCTGACCCGCCAATCGTTGCGACATACTCCTCATCTGCTGCTGATGTGGCTGCTGTTGCTGCTGCTGCTGCGCCTGCAAGGGAACATTGATGAGGGAGCGGTCCCGCTGGGGACTTGTTGTGCGACTGCTTGACGGTGAGGACTGCTGGCTCAGCATAGGCGAGCTGGCCGGTGGCACTTGATGGTCCACGCTTTGCGGCTGCTGCTGCTGCTGCGAAGCGGGCACTTGGTGGGGCGGTGGTGGAGGGTAGTGACGCATCGTCCATCCCGTGTTCTGGTGACCGACAATGGCACTGGTGTCCGCTGGAATGGTGATGTTCGACTGCATCAGGTGCGGCATACCCTCCACACTGATCTGATGCGTGCCATCGGAGCTGGGCAAGAGCTGCAGACCAGGGAATAAGTTATCTGACGGCTTTTATCCGATCGTTCGGGTGAACTTACCTTTTGAAAGTGCTGAGGAAATATCATGGGTATGTTGCCCTGCAGCACCTGCACCATCTGAGGGTGCTGCGGATGCGGTTGCGGCTGTTGCGCCTGCATCTGGTGGATCACATGCTGTTGCTGCTGCTGCTGCTGGAGAATCATATCGTGGGGGGACGGCGGTAGCGGGTGCGATGGCGCTGGCGGCGTCTGCGACTGCAGAGCCTCCATCTGCGCTTGCGGTATAAACCGCTCCACCACCAACTTGTTCTCTTTGATCTTGGCCAGTATGGCAAAGATCTTCTTCTGCTCGTCCATGGAGAAGACGGGGTGGATGGCCGCCATAGTATAGACTAGCAGCAGCTCGAGCAGCGTGTCCTGGTCGTTGATGCAGCCAAAGTCACACTCACCCCAGCACTCCAGAGTACGGAAGATCTCGCTCACGCAATTGCGGTTGCAGGCGCGGATAAGGGCCAGGTAAAGGGCCATCTTACGCCGGATCTTGCGGTCGGTGGGGTCGCCCTTCTGGCAGGTGAGCATATCCGCCGCCAGCTCGTGCGGATTGTTCGCCCGCAGCTCCATGCCGCGCAGCGTCTCCGAGTCACACCTGCCCTGCTCCTCCAGCAGGGTGCCCAGGAAGCGCAGCTCGAACGGCAGGCAGGCGGTGAGCAGAGCGTACATCGTTTCGATGCGATTGTAGCTCTCGAGTTTCTCAAACCACACCAGGACGTCCTGTTTGCAAATCATTTCCAGTTTTCCAGTGTTTCAGCTTGCGATCCCAAATCCGTGTGTGATCCTGCATCTACTTCGCGCCTCGCTGTGGATCGCCGATTTCCCTGCTCTGTGGGCCCGAGAGTGCGTGTTTCCGTTCTGTGTGTGAGTGTGTGTGTGTGTGTGGAAGTGTGTGAGTGCTCTAGTTACGTGTGGTGGGTGCAAAGGCACAACAACAACCACAACAACGGCGGCAGAATATCGTTAGGTGGCAGCAGCTGCTGCTGCACCACATCCGCAGTCGACGAGCGCTGGCTGGGATCCGCGCCTGGACACGGGCCAGCTTCCCGGGCACTGCTAATTGGCTTTTCACTGCCCGTCCCTCTGAATCGCTCGCTTTTTCGCCCCGTTTCTGCCGTTACTACTGCTCACAAAGGCTGCCAACAACTACAACTAGTCGCGTATATTTTGCGCGTTAGCGGGAGGAGGCGAAGGCGACGGCGACGTTTGTATCGGTGCGGGCGGCGGAGGACGGGGGGATACACCACATTGGCCAGGCACTCGCTACTTTGCTACTTTGGACTCGCTGTTGGGCCGCTGTTATTTGGGAGACTCGCCGCTGCCAAAAATTCTGAAATTTCCGCGATATTTGTCGCATCCGCGCGCGCTCCACGAGGACAGTTTATGCAGCACTCACGATCGGGGCCTCGCGGTATGGGTCACTAAATGGGGCACTTTAATTATTTCATTTGCATTCTATGCACTTTTTGTCAAATTTTCTATTTCCCTTCCACTTTGGTTCGGTGTGACCGTGGCCGCTGTTTGTGTTGTTTGACCCAATGTGACCATAAAGCGTGTGCGCCATAATACCAATTCGCAAATAATAAGAACAATAAAAAAAAAGTTACATTCATTTTTAAATCAATGTTTTAGTTTTTTTAGAATTAAAAATAAAATGATTTATTACATTTTCATAATTAATATCACTGTGCGAAAAAGTATTCTTTTTCTTGGCATCTGGGCACACTAGAAAGCTTGAAACCATCAAAACCCCACAGTCTGGCAACGCTAGTCGTTTGTCTAAAATGTTTAAAAAAATATTAATTTATACATTCTTTATTGTAGCTTGTTTTTCAGCATTTCGATTATCATATTTGAATTATTTTAGTTTATTTAGGGCATTTGACGTATAAATATATTGTGTTTATTGGGATTTTGGCAAAACCATGGTAATTAAATTATTATTCATAAGAAGTAAGGATATTAAATAAAAAACTTTATTAATCTCTGGAAAGCTTTTCTGTTAAAGTTTCATATATATAAATGGTATTAGTTCTTACTTTTTAACAAATTAAAATAAAATTTTTAATAAATTTTCCGCCATATGGTGGACTTTTACCCAAGTGTGGGGAAAGTACCGTTATAACTGAAAATCAACTAGTTCAGGGACGAAATCCAAGCCTGTTTGCATCCTTGGTAGTTCCTTCGTTAAGTCAGGGCTCCGAATAATGAGTTTCGCAAATGTAAGGTTTCTTCAGCCTTTGTTTGGCGGGAAATTATTTGAAATAAATGACAGCTCAAAAACTTGTAGACCAAAATAATAAAAAAATAGTAGTAGGAAAGGATTAGTAGATACAATTTTAGCAGGATGTTTGTATGGAACATTTTCGGAAAGCAGCCAATTCTTATTTACAATGTCATTCTCTAGGTGGATTGACTGATAGAAAAAAAACTGTTGAAACAGCTACATATGGTATGTATTAAGAAAATTTACATATTAAAAAAAAATATATATAAATATATATTTAACAGAAAAGAAAACCTTTACCTTTACAACTGCTGCCCCTGCTCCCTCTTCATTTACCTGTATTAAGGCTTTTTGTAAGACTTTTACAATTTTGATTTTTGATTTAATCACAAGGCCTTCAAAGTTCGCATTTTCATTGAATGCACGGCGAATGGCCAACTGCAAGTAAGAGTACAATACTTAAATCCCTCGATAACAAGGATAAAGATATATCTACCATTTTAAGATAATCCTTGATTTTGAACTTTGGCAGCTTGACATACACTTTTCTTTCGAGTTAATCTCAGAAATGTATGTTGTGTTATAAATATTTCAAATCTATTATAATAAAGGTCAACGATATTATTGTTTCAATTGATTTAAATTATATCCCATTTATACATGTGTGGTTGAAGCCTAATTTACAGAAATTTACGTTTAGTTTTAGGCACCTTTATTTCTATTCCACTCAGTAAGGACTCTCCTTTACCTCAAAGCTTGCTCAGAGTTTTCCTCGCATCCAGGCCAATTCTCCTCGCCCGAAATCACTTCGGGGCCCCTCACCTAGGCTGTCAGAGCTCCGATGGCCACATGCCGTGGCAATTGATGTCAAATTTATAACGACAAATACTCGAAAAGTTTGCCACGTAGCCCAAACACACACTTGTCCGCCGTAGTGGCCAGACATGCTTGCTCCCCTTCGTTTCCCCCCTGGTGGTTTCCATGCAACCCCTTTAGCAGACCCCCCCCCTCCACCCGGTTGTTCACATTTCGAGCATCATTATTGCTTTTTGATTTTTCGGTGTGAATTTGTTGAGCAGCAGACTGTGCGATTTCGGGTTGCCCCAGATGAATTATGGCCAGCAGATCCAGGCTCTTGGCTGGAACCGTGCCCAGGACACACCACACCGCCGGCAGCTGGGAGTCCTTTTCGACGGAGGGAACATATTAATGCAATTTTATTTAAATTATGCTACATTTATGCCTCTTGTTCGCTTTGATATATTTGTTTTTTATTCGCCGCCAGCGCCCATAGCCATCGCCCTGCCGGCACAATGGAGCGGAGAGACAAGGGAAACAGTCATCGGAACTGGCCTCCTTATTGTCCTTTTGTTGCATTTCATATTGCCTTGTCTGCAAAGTTTTGTGCCTCCGTTCCTCGGCATTTATTTATGGCCATCAAACAGTTTATGCCAGCTGATAATTTTAAATGTTAATTAGACTCCTCGCCCTCCCTGTCGCCGTGCGGCAGCCCGGGAAACCGTCCAATTATTAAAGATTTAATGGATGGCAAATAAATTTCTGTTTCACAGGAAGGATGAATTAAATACAAATTGATATATTAATATTAATAATTAAATTGCAGTAATGCGTAATCAATTGTCAATGAGTTGCAATTATGCAGGCCACGGTTTGTTGGGATGATAGCCTCGAGTTGGGAGCTGAGATTCAAAAATTTGTGACATTAAAGAGGAAACCACACCTGTATATTCCGCAGGGTTAATTTAATCCTATTAAAAATTTCAATTTAAATTGTGCCAGAAAATAATAAGCATGAAACTGGTGGTTATAATATGTTTGTTGTTAAACAATGTAAACATAACAATAAAAACTGTCTTTAATATTGTTTTTATAATGATTTTAAAAATGCAAAGAACGAAAGGAAAACATCTACTTTAAAGTAAGTGCTATTATGGTTGGTGTTGAACAATATAAAAAGGATATATATATAAGGACATATATAATACCAAGTAAAACCGGAAAAGAAAAACACATCTTGTGCCATATTTTAAGGTCTATAAGTAAGAATAGAATGGTTCCCCATTTCCCTTTTTAAACTTCCACAAATTTGGCAAGCAAACGAGCATTAATTATTCGTGTGAATAACTCTGACAGGACCTGCTCAAATTGTAGACAACTTCCGTGCGATTCCGAAGCCATTAGGTGCAGACTGAAGCAGAAAAATGCCTCAGGTATATCAAGATTGCTTAATTTTATTCGCACTCGCATTGAAAATCACTCCGAATTGTTTGCGGACATTCTTTTGGGATGAGCCTGGCCCAGAGCAAGGGGAAGGGATGGGAACTTTGCAATTATGGCCAAGGAATAGAATTCCCGTCGAGCCGTCAAAACCGGAAATGGCAAAGTGGCAAAGCGCAAAGCGGAAATGGCAGGCACAACACAACGCAGCGCAACAGAAAAATGCAAATTTTCACGAAAAGGAAATTATAAAAATATTTGTCGGGGCCACCACCTCCTCCTGCTGCTGCCTTGCTCGAAAAATAGCAAAAGAATTTTTGCACGTGGATCGTCCTTGTTATTGCAAGGGGCTGTCTGAAGTCCACTCGAAGCGAAGGTCCCACAACTCAAGTGCTCCGTCGTCTGGGGCAAGTTTTTATATTATTTTATTCCGCTTTTTTTTTGCCCGCCACTATATAACAAATAACAAGTAGCTGGATATATATATATATATATATATATATGCAGCCCAGATATAAATGGCTGTGTGGGGAAGTAAATTTATGCACTGGCAAGTGAAAGGTGGAGTTCATATTTTAGCCATCGCCAGCTAGCGAGCGAGCGAGCGATTTCAACTTTAATTATTTTTACAGGTGCAATTTATTTACATGAATTTCAATCTCCGCACCGGGGTATAAATTACCATAAACATCTCCTGTATGAATACAGGTGGATATATGGGCTCTTTTTCTGTTTTTTTTTTTTGTTCCTGGGCTTTTTCCATGATGAATATTTAATGCAGAGGGAAGAGGGGAGGAGAGAGCTACTCGAAATGTCAGATACAGCGAAACAGCAAAACGAGCATTACAAACAAAGGCTTGTTCCAGACTTATTTTCCGAGGCTTTTTCGGAAATCATAAATGCAGCAACAACACATACGCACAGGCTGGGCTCGTTGGGGTGTGTGTGAGGGCGAGTGTGTGTGTTAGTGAGTGTGCGGATGCACAGGTGAAAAGTCAGAGAAAGTCAAATTAATTCCACTTAATTTGTTTTAACCACAAAAGCCAGAGTATCGAATGCCAAATGGCTGTCAATTCGGCGGCAGAGACTGCAATTTTCACATTTCCATGGAACTGAGTTTTAACCAGCTTTGATAGGGCATAATGCGAGAGGAAACAATATAAAACTCTTAATTTTATTAAGTTTAAATTTAACTTAAAAACACTTTATTAAAACTTATTATTTTGTATTTTAGGTTTATTTTTAAAGAAATTATAACAATTCAATGCTATTTTAAAGTGTTTGCATTTACATTAACATTTCTGTAAACATTCTCTTAACATAATATGTTTTTTTACATCCCTGTAAAGCTTCCTTAAATCCTGACTGTTCAGTTACATTTTAAGGACATCTGTTAGTGGTAACATTGCTGTTAAGAGCTCCCCCACTTTCCCTGTAAATGCATGTACAGCTGCAAAATAACATAATTTACCACTTTTTGACATAACATTTATGTTGACTAACATATTGAAAATATCCTGAAAGTTGTATAAAATAATGGTAAATTTCCCCTGTGAAAAGCTTCAAGCTTTCAAGCTTAGTTTCACAAAGCTTTTGGCATCAACAACCCCAACAACTTAAGCTGCGCTACCCGCATTTTTTGGAATTTAGAAACCTCGCTTCTTGGCTCCGATTGGCCGAAGGCACATTATAAAAGGCAAGGCCATGTCCAATTAAAGTTCAGTTGGGCTTTGGGACCGTCAAAAGGATGCTGCTACCAGGATGTGCCGGACTATGCTTGGACGCCAGTGAAGGGTAAAATTACTACTTATTTAAGTTAATAAAAGTATTCCTAATAAAATGTTGAATTCTGTTAAAGTGTGATTTATTGTGGGTGGAAAACATTAGGGGATACAACTTGTTTTAAAATTAAAACATTAAAGCAAATACTTTTTGTTTGAAAGATAGTCCTAATCTTATTTTGCTATTGCAGGATATAATTATTTTGAATTGAAAAATCTCTAAAAAGTTTATATATTCCTAATTAGCATTACAGGAGATTAGTTATTATCTTTATAGTTGCTATGAACCTGGTGGCATTTCGGTTTTTCCTAAAAATTCCACAATCGGAGGGCTATATCTCTGTACAGCCGATGCTTTTCATATAACGATATCTTTAGTATATAAAGGATTTTTCTTTTAATTGTAATTTTTGTATGTATATTTGAATATCCTATTAATACATAAGAACTTTCCAACAGCACAATACAACCAGTTTGGTAGATCTTGTAAATAAATTATGAATTATAACTGCTTGATTAATTTTATATATGTATATATTAATTTTAAAGATTTTGGGTTGTCTTAGAAATATTTGATTTTTTTAATCAAGTTTTTGGGGCTTATCATCATTTTTCTATAATTGTGTAGGGTGTAGGATTGTACAATTTTTTCATTTACAGCATTTGCTATATAGAATTCCAAAGAAGGATTTCTAATGAATACGAATAGGAATATAACTTCAAATTATTCAAATTTTAGTAAACATTTGAAAAGAAATTACAAAGCATTTGAACGATGTAAGTAAAGGGTATACAAGCTATGTAGAAATCACAAAATTTCCTTAAGCGTCTTAAACCAATTTAAAAGCTAATAATAATAATTTTATAGAAATTGTCTTGGCCAGATTGTTAGTTTTCATTGCTCCCAGAGCAACCGACACGACTTGCGGCAATCATTTACTTCACCCCCTTTTATTACGCCTAAGTAATGTCTTGGGGGAGTCGTCACCCTCGACTTACTCCCGACCGCTGGCAGCCCGCAACCTCTCTCAAAAACTCCAATTACGACCTAATTAACAGTGCCTAATTACACCCAGCCACGCCCACTTGCCGCCCCAGAGGACCCACCCGATAACCCTAAACGCATTTCTCAGTTGCAGTTCACCAGAGTCATGTGAAAATTAAATGCTACGCGAATTTTCCCTCCTTCTTTATCCTCACCCAATTTGGCAAAGTGGGGGCCGGGGGAGCAGAGCGGGAGGAGGGGGGAACTCCTCGAGGCTGGAAACAATTTATTGGAAATGCAATTGAAAATGCAGCAGGCGTGTCGAGGTCGATTTAGAAAAATGCCAGCCATCGAAATGCTTTGAACTTGCGGCAATAAATTTCTCGATTCTGCCAGGCCATAAAAACAGCCAAAAAAAGGAATAAAAATCCTAATGAAGAGCCAGGGCCCGAGCCAGAGCCTACAAATTGTATTAAAACTTGCACGCTGCTCGGCACTCAAAAGCGTATTCCTTCTGTGGCCTCATATTCATTGGGAAATCACTCACGTAACTTTCCATTCCGAAAAAAGATAGTTGTGCCAAAGAGCCGGAAAAGTTGACTACATCTGAACTTTAACCTCCTTCGATGCGCCTGTCCGGGGAGAACATTAAACTATCCCACAACTAAGTGGACTAATTCCTGTTTTCAACTTATTTACTCTTTTCCATTTCCATCTCGGAAATCCATCTCGACCAACAGGACTCGCACCGAGCAGGCTAGCCCCACAAGCCGTTAAACGCCCACTCAGCCTCCGTCCTGGGTCCTTTGGAGGCCCCGAGCATATGCTACAAATAATTTGTTATTCAATACGAAACACGAAAAAGTACACAAAGCGGCAAACGAGCTTCAACAATTCAACACACACTGGACATTTAGTAAATTGGCTAACAACTTTTTCTTCGCCTCCCCTCTCCCCGTCGCCTTTTTATTGTTGTGGTTGTTGTTACGTGATTTCCCGGTGAGACTGTGAGTGTGTCTGTGTTGTAGGGTTCGGACAACATGTTGTCCCGTGTCCTGTGCCATATGCTTGACCACAGGCAGGGATAACAAGAGCACCGCCCAAAACAAGAAAAAGGATCCACGGGACAGATGTCACGGAGGATTTTCAGACTGGATGTAGATTGTACGGGGCTTAGGTGGACCAAAAGAGTCTGTCGCGGCCAATTAATTGTGACAAATTTAAGGCCTATCGGTGGGATGATCTATTATATCTGAAGACTTTATTAGATAACTTGAAGATTGAATGAGGGTATTGTTTATAATATATAGTATGCCAAATAACTTAGTTTGTATCTTGAAGATACATTTGAGGCAGCAGAAACAGCATAAGTTATATGTCTTTAATAAGTTTAAAACAAGCTTTGTATAAAAATATTTCCATATAAATAATTTTTAAATAAATTTGATAAACATGAAGGCCAAGGATAAAGTAAAAATCTGACACCTTCGCCAAATATAGTCCATGTAAGATCCAAGTACGTAAATGTTTTGCAAGAAAGCTTTGTATTTACCAAATATAAAATATTTATTAAGCCAAAGGTAGATAGCAGACATGGTCATTGAATAAAATATTTGCCTTATCAAACAATTGTCCAAGTTAGTGGCAATCAACTGGCTCTCATCAAGTCAGATTTGAGCCATGTCCTTCTGTTTTTTTTTTACATAGCTCCACTTACCGTTATGCCTCATGTTTATTCTCCCCACAACCATCAACCAGATTGTCTCCTTAGTTTTCTACTGCTTCTAGTACTGCTTTTGTTTACGCTATGGCCACTTGAGCTGCTTTTATTTTATTGAAGATTTGTATCAGAATGTCAACAGGAGCGCATGTCAACGGCAACAACAACACGGGGACAACATCGACATGGAGTGCCGAGAAAAGATGCAGAAGTTGCTCTTTTGATGTGGGTTGTGTGTCTCAAGTCCTTTTCTCGCTCCCCCTTTTTTTTGCGTGTTTTCCTAGCATTTCAGCAAATAAAATGTTTGCTTAAAAAATTGCAGACATGCATTGCCAGTTTCCCTGTCTCCTCCTGTTTCCTTTTTTTTTTTTGTCGGAGGTCCTTTGCTTAAGTTGAAAATGTTGAAATGCTCATTTCAAGCAAGTTTGCCATTCTCCGTTTTCTGGGAATTTTCGGGTAGTCAGGAATTTACTGCAGTCACGACTCCCAGCCTGACACAAATACATTTAAAAATGTGCTAACATATGTACGCTGCCATCCCGGAGCTCACATATTTCTTCTCCATCCGCCGCGTTGACAGGAGCCCCGAACGAGCGTCCCCCCCTTATCACGCATCCTTAAGGAGTGGAATGTAACGACAGTTGGCAGTTAAGTTCGGATAATGCAGGGAGCACCAAGAGCAGCTGGGCTAATCCAAGAGTGCGTGAAGATAATCTCCTAAGCTATGTACACAGAACTCTGATTTCACTCGAAAGTGACTTTCGGGGTAAGTAAGTCCAGCCATGTCAATGGTAATGCCATAATATTTACTCTCGAACCGAAATCCAACTCTTTTCTGCACAAGGTCCTTAAAGAAGAGTAAATATGCAGTTGCAGTTAATCTAATTCCCTCGGAAAACAAACAATAGTGTGAACGTCTACACACCTGACTTCCTGCCCGACATGTGAGATGTGAAATATTTAATATACTTCGTCCTTGTTCTCCAATTCCGAACCCATTCAGCTCGACGCCATCAACATGAAATCATCACAAGCACAAATTCAATTACTCAACACTGGGCCAACATTTGTGGGGCTGCCAAAGGATCCAGGAGGGGTGGGTGTGGGTGAACGTGTCCTGGGAGTGACATTAATGCGATTCCGGCGACTGTCAATCATATTAGTATTTCCAAAGCAATTGCCAAAATAATGTTCGACTCTTGTTTTTTCTGGCACTTTATTTTTATTTACTCGCTCTTTGAAGAGCGACCCAGCGCTCAATTTGCAATTTAATCGATTGCGTCTAAAAATCTACAAATAAATTGCCCCAAAAATATTTGTGTTGGCTGGGAAAGTTTTGAAAAGGAAAATGTACAGGAGATTTAGAAGATTTACACTGACGAGCAAAACTGTAACACGAGTTCAATACTCGAACTTTAAAGGGCTGTATCTTCTGTTCTAATGTATGGATTCTAAAAATCTTAGTCTTGTTTTGTTGGTATGTGTATACACTATGTTTCATAAAAATTTGAAGTCATTCCATAAAGAGAGAAACCTATTCTTAAGCCAAATGTAAAAAAAGTCAAATGTTACAGTTTTGCACCCAGGTTATTTTCGATCAAATATTTTTATTAATATTTTTTTTAATGATGTTTCCACAGCCCCTTTGATTTTTTAAGTTCTCCTATGGAATTTGGCATACTCTGGCTGTAGCCTAGCACAAATTCAGGGGGACTGGTGTACCAGACGTCCTTTGTCTTCTCCAAAAGCTCTATCATTCCATTTGGAGGAACTGCATATCTCGCGAATTGCGATTTAGCAGGACTCCATAAGTTTTCAATTGGATTCATATATGGAGGCTCTGGTGACCACTTTATACACTGGAAATTTTGTGTAGATATCAAATTTTGGACCCAATAGGACAAATGCTTGGGGGATTGTCTTGCTGAAAATTGCAATTTTCAACAGAAAGACCAAAATATTCGATGGCTACTGGAAGATTTTGTCGTAATATGCTTAAATACAGTTCCTTCCGCATTACTCCATCGATTAACACCAGCGGACCAACTCCGTTTTCATGTACGCACCCCCAGACCATAATTGAGCCGCCACCGTGCTTGACGGCCTGCCGCACATTACTTGGTGGGGTCTCTAGTCCAACACCAGGAGCGATCATCTGACTCAAATCGATCAATTTTTGTTTAGTTCGACTATATAACCTTGAAAACCCAAAAATTTTGGAATAGTTTTCATTTTTAAGACGAAAGTTACGGGGACTTACAGTATCCCAATCCGCTATAGTCAGATTTTCATGAGTTACAGCAAATTTATGGCGCAAACTGATGTGCCTTTTTGTCAGGGCTGGTTTCATTTTAATCTCCTTTGCTTTTAGACCTAGTTAAACAAGACTGCGTCGAAATGGCCAAGCAATGACATTTAAATTAAGCATCACCGCCGCTTTACTCGCGTTATGTGGCGGTTGCTCGTGACCAAGTTGGCCTCATAGCGTGTGTCGCGATCACTTAAAATTTTTGGTCGACCACAATAATTAACTGGAATACTTTCCAGACAGTGTTCTCTTGATCACTGCACAGTCATATGGCTAACACCGAATTTATCAGCCGTTTTCCGAACAGATTCACCTGCTATCAGCAAATCAATAATTTTATTTTTTTTCTGACTGCCCATAATTATTTCTTTGCAAAAATTACTTAAAAGTATCAATGCTCAGTGAACCATATGTAATTAAATTAATTTCAACGGTTAAAATAGCTTATAAACTAAAATAAAAAGTTTTGGAACAATGGGTGCAAAACTGTAACATTTGACTTTTATTACATTTGGCTGAAGCATATGTCTCTCCCTCAACCGATTGACTTCAAATTTTTATGAAACATAGTGTATACACATACCATCAAAACAAGACTAAGATTTTTAGAATCTATACATTAGAACAGAAGATACAGAGCTTTGAAGTTCGAGTATTGAACTCGTGTTACAGTTTTGCTCGTCAGTGTATGTAAACAGAAAAATAAACTTTAATTTATACTACGAATTTAAATTGATTCTAATAAAAACTTCAGTAATTTCTGAAGTATACAATGAATATATTAGCTGGGATGTCTATAAATCAGGGTTTGAAATAAGCGATGAATGCCACAATCGATGCTTTCAGCGGCACTATATATAATAATATATTTAGAAATATATTTATACTTATTTAGACTATTATATTTCCAACTTTTTACCAAACTTGTTCTTAAATAAATATATTATTTTAAGCAAAGAAAAAATATATATAAACTAAATATGAAGAAATGTATATAGGTAATTCGGAAACTTTATCCGCTTAAATATAATTAAATTCTAAAAAAAATATATCACTCACATTGTATATTATATCCCTTACAAAATCAAAAGGTTTCAACGATTTCCTAACCTGCCTTCGTTACCTATCGCATAAATAACACCCTTGACACACTCATTAACATCCTCGCTCCCCCAAGCCACCGCATCCAATTGGCCCTGCCGAAATACAAACAGCATCGCTTTCAACATATTCCAAAAAGAAACGAAACGAAATGAAATCGAATGTCGAGCGTTTGTCGGACAGATTAAAAATACAATTTACGGCAAATCAATTGCGGCTAACATGGCAACGGCGGGGAAGGCGAACAAAAAAAAAGGCAAACATTAAAATGGCCACCGCAAGGAAAACAGTTGGAGCAAAAAATGAAAAGCAAACAAAGGAGGACGACCGAATGCCGGAAAATCGAAAGCTGAAAGGCAACACCCAAAACCCACAAAACAAAAAAGAAAAAGAAAGGACGACAACAATAAGGCTGGCGATAGCAACAGCTGCTGGCATAAATTTGTATAAATAATAAACAATTTACGCGTTGGACTCGGCGAACGGCTTCGACTCTGGCCCCGAATCCTGATCCTGATCCGAATGTGACGTCTGGTACTCATCTGCCTGTAAATCCAGCAAATTCTGCAGATCCTCTAGTTTCCGTGTCTTCTCCTCCATTGACTGCTCCTCCTGTCCCGAATTTTGCTGCAGCTCATCTGAATGCACTTCCTGGATCGGATTTTCCGGCATTTCTTCTTGGTGCTCCTTCGACGGCTTATTTTTGGTGATTTTTGAGTTTTGCACTTGCAGCTTAAAGGCTCGAACGGCGAGGAGACGCTGCTCCCTGGTCAGCTGGCTAAAGTAGATAACTCCCATTACATAAGTACGCACATCCTGGAGGTAATTTAACAAGGATGCGGCACCCGCTGGAACGGGCAGGATGTCCAGAACCTCGCCAAGGGAGTCCTTAATCCGAGCTGGGCACACCACCTCGACCACCACGCAGAGTGAGGCAAACGCCCCCACAACGGTTATGATCGCCATCAGTGCGAACTCGCACCACACCTTGTGATAGCAAGCCACTTGCACCATTCTGTAGGTGATACGCTCGTAAGTACACCAGGCTAGATGCATGATCAGTTCCGTGGCGAATACAGTGATCAGGATTTCTGTGACGGCAAAGATCCATGGTGCACGCTGCCGGTAGAGCTTTGGTAGGATATTGCACTTCCACATCAGCAGCAGAATGGCCACCAGGAAGATGCTGCCACCCAGAGTAGGAGCCGGCGAGCAATCGACCATCGATTGGGCCATAAAGAGGGACTTGCCCCACATCTGCAGCAGGGCAGTGGCTGCAATCGCCGTCTGGCTCACCATCTCTGTATTTGGAGAAAGTCTCCAACTCCAGTTGCTGGGAAGTCTTGTGCTTTTGTATCGACTGCCTGAAATCTAGTGGACAGCTTACTTGGAGCGGTGCCAAGTGATAAACATATCACTTGGGCTCACCTGATTTTTATTTTGTCGTTTCCCTTCTTGTTGGCTTTCCCTGAAGCAGTTTAACGGCTTTTTTCTGTAGCTTCTGTTGGTGGATTTAAGCCCTCTTGGTATTTAAACACGTCATAAGTCGCCTGGCCAGCTCAGCTTGGCCTTAACATTTATTGCATACTTTTGAGGCCATGGCCTGTAAAACGCATTCTGAAGTGGCGTAGGTGAAAATATACCCTGCACATTTCAAGTCATACCTATTGAACGTTCATTTCGAAACACATACAATATTTTTGTAACTAACTAACTAACTAACTCTAGTAAATTGGTAGTAAATTAGCAGGAATCCCTGTTTTAAGAATTATTTAAAATTATCATTGAACAAAAAATAAAAAAAGGTAAATGTATCTTTAAAATATCCCTGAAAAAATTATTAAATTATCTTGATAATAATGAAAAAAATCTATATTTAAACATTAGTAATACATATAAGCAATGATTTTATAAATATTTTATTAACAATATAATTAAAATTTTCATCATTGGCTCTTAAATGATCTTTCCACCTTTCAGAAATTAAAACAGAAATCTTTATTCATGAAATTAATTTATTTTAACAATCATTATTATAGAGTATTACAAGTTTTACTTAAATAATTAAGAGTGTAAAATACCTCTGGAGCTTGTCTTTGCTCGTTTGGCTCTTTTGGAATTTATATTGGACACTTTCTGGTTTCGGTTTGTGTGATTTTCACTGGCCTCATAAATTATTTGATGACAGCAAAAGAGCAGAGAAAAATCAAGTTTTAGTGCGCACTTTGTGGCAGGCCCACAAGCAAGCAGACACTTAATGTGCCATCAAACAATTTGGGGCTGGGGCTGGGGCTGGGGCATAAGGCATAAGGCCTCTCCGGCTGTGACATTTAAGCGTGACAAATTTCCGGAAAGTCAGGCACTTTAAATTATCATGGCTCCGGGTTCCAAGCCAAGGCTTGCCGGAGGGAGTGAGACTTGAGCAAACATTGGGCCGAAAGTCAATGACAAAACTTTTGGCGCAGCAATAAAAATCAACATTATTATGTTAATTGGCTGGGCCTTGGCCAAGCCCTTTGGCTATCCCCGGTCGGGTCAAGATTTTAATCACTAAATTAGTTTACAAAATACGCAAGTATTTTCCTGGAATTTTTTAACCGAGTGCCTTAGGTCAGGCACGAACAATCAGGATGCCAAAGCGCCTAAAAGCATGTGGCCTTTATTTGTCTTATGGCACGAAGGCAAAAAGGTAAGTCGCGAGCTCCTTTGTTAACTGCGGAAAGTTCCCTCCACTGCATTCTTTTCGCTTTTACCTTCTTGTTTTTTTTTTACCGCCAAAAATAATAAGTAAACATTATTTATTTTAAAGGAAGCTGCCGAGTAGCTGCATGACCTCGGGCGTTTCAAAGTGGAAACAATGCCGGAAAGGATGAGGACGTGGAAGTTGGCTTGTCATGGTCGCGGGCAGAACGTCAAAGTAATTAAACAAAAGTAATTAAGATTAGCGGACCTGGAGTAGCTCCGAGTCATCGGCGGAGCTCTCACCTCAACCCGCCGCCATTACGCTCATTATCATTATCATAGCGCGAAAAGGTAAGGCTAATGTTAAAGGCAACAATATGAAAAGCTTCCCGACAACTTTGACGTCATTATGGCCGGCATCGCTCACGGTGTCCTTAAATATATATATATATATATATACATCTTAATGTAAGGGCTGACCTCTCTTTCCCTCCCCAGGGCCATTTGGCAAATTATTATTGTTGTGAAAAGTTTCGGTGAGCGGAGCTAATGATCTTTAAAGATTAGTTTCAAACCATAACAGAGCGCTCACTTGAAACCGGACCGGGACTGGGCAATCAGCAAGGGGTCACGACCCCCGAGGAACAATCATCATCAGGCACTAAACTCAATCGACAGCTGACTGGCCATATTTCTCCCACGAATCCTCGCATCCTCGCATCCTCTCATCCTCGGAAGGCGTGCTTCATTAACTCCCGCACACTCGTCCTGCCGTATCAATCCCATCCTTCATTGGCTTAACTCCTGGCTATCATCAACTACGTCTAAATCCCCTCGACTCTGATTCGGACCGCTTGCCAAAGTTTTTGGCCGGGTCCAACACAACTTTCGCAGATATTCGGCCGCTTAAATTATACTTGCCGCTGCCAAAGGTTAGCAGGATCCAGGATCCAGCGTTGATAGGCATCCCGGCCACGCACCGAACGAGATTTATTAGCATTCAAAGAGGCATTTTAGTCCGCCGCTTACCTCCAGTGTATGGGGTAATTTTTCACCAGACCAACTTTTGTTTTGATTAAATGAAGCTTAACGAGTGGACGCACAAGCCTCAAACAATTGCACAGCGAGAAAATAGCTTTCCAAGCTAAAAATATTTATTGAGAGAAATTTAAGGTAATAATCAATGCCCATAAAATTACCTAAAAAAGAAACAGTAAAACAGTAATAAAAATCCGATTATAAATTCTATTTTAAACTGAGCTTATTATTTTCTTATATATTAATCGTTTTTCTCACTGCAAAAGCAGCTACGTGTTACCCAAGCCAGTCTTAGGCGAGCTCGAGGTGCTGCCAACTTAACTAATGAGCTGATTTACAGCCCAACACGTCCAGGACAAAGGCCAAGGACTGCAGTTTGCCGAAAGGTGAATGGCTGCGGAGTGGGTGACGAGGTGGGGCGAGGTCGTATGACAAATGCGCTTTCCTGTTATTTATGGTGACCGCAGGACAAGATGTTCAACGTGCGGTCATTAGGCCTGTAGGCGTTGCGGCTCCGCCGTGCACTGGCAATTTGTGCAGGTTATCGATGTTCTACAATCGACTTTGGATTTCTGGGTAAAGTAGTTCGTCATGAATTTACAAAATATTTAAGTTTATAAATGGAAATTATAATTTATTGCGACTCAACACAAGCTTAAAGAATTTCCTTTATGGTAGATAATCTTGATCATTTACAAAGACTTGAAGATCTTATGGTCCCAAAGATGGTTACTTAGTTATGCCTGCTGCATAAAGACTCTTGCTTAAAGATTTTCAAACATTTTTAACAAAAATACGTAAGTGTAAAACTTAAATAGTAAAACCCTTTAAAAATGAAAGCAAAATGTAACTCATAATAATGTCTGGTGTCACAAACGAGCTTCTTCTTATTAAATCTCTTTCAACGCCTTTCCTTAGCCGTTGTTTGGCCAGCGATTATCCCTAATTAGGCCGTGATACATACCTTTTGCAGGCTATCAAGACGGGCGAAGGAAGACGCAAGCCACAAACCTGAGCCTGAGCCTGAGCCTCAGCCCAACTGACAAATTGTAATTGTGTGACAAACAAGCGGAAATCGGCTTAAATCTGCCGCCCCACAAAAGGAAATCCGCTGAAAGTGGCAGACGGTTTAGGGCATGACTTCCTTTATTGAGTTATTAGCCGAGCTCGACGCTTTTGGGCCATGTGGCAAGTCAATTTGTCAGCGGGAAAAAGTTTCATCAGCCGCGCTTAGTCACGATGGCTAATAAAGAGTAGACACCTTTTACGGGGCTGGGAAGTCAGCCCATTGACAACCGATGGAATGCAAATTTTTATTTGGTTCCGATGACAGAACAGGTTTTACATTTTTTGCAATGGTTGGTTGGTTGGTTGGGTTCCCGCCCCCAATTTTCCACACATTTTCCCTTTTCTAACGGCATTCGATTCTTTTGTTAGTATGCGCTTCATTCGGAAACCTTTACGCGAGGCGCTTTCAATGAATTTTTACCTAAAAAAAAAAGTATTTCAAAAAGGAAAAGCTACTCTTTAATTAGAGAAATGGCTTTCCCTTTTTGGTACTACGAAACTTCTGAATAAGTTATGGTATTTCCTATTAATGAAAATATTTTTCCTTGTAAAGTAACCAATAAAATGTTACTAACATATCCAAATAAATCACAGCTAAAATAAATAGTACAAGGAGAATTTTTTCAAATATTTGCCAGAATAACTAGCATTGAGTGGGCAAAAGAGTGAAATAAAAAGTGTAATACTCGCTAGGTGCCAAGGGGCACTTATGCGTAACATTGCGTAAGTGCAGCTGTCAGATAACAAGGCTGCTTTGGGGGTGGTGGTGGGTGGTGGTGGGTGGCAGCAAAGTGCATGCCAGCTTGAGTGTGAAAATTGCTGGAAAAACGAATGCATGCTTCCGGGGAATCAGTTTTGATTTTCCATTGCTTGACTTGTGAAATGGAAATGTGATGACTGCCTGCGGTTTTTAGTTGAACCCTCGCAAAACGTGATGTTATTACTCTTAAAAGGGTCTGCGAATGTACACCCAAACAACTTTCGATTCCTAAATCTTTCCCTCTATTCCATACTCAAATCTTTATTTATTACTTTAGGTAGATTTTCAACATGCGTTGCTATCCAGCGTAAACTTGAGAATCCCAAGTATAAATCTCCACAGACAGGCCAACGAAAAAACTTTCTCAATAGTATTCCCCGAACTAGTTTACCTCATTTGGACAGTCCTTAGCCCAAAGAGTAGTCTGCAAAGGGAAAACTGCCAGGGGAAATGTGAGTATATCTACGAATGTACAGGAAAACAGGAATGAAACTTTCCATTTTCAATTTGCTGCAGACTTTAGCTAAGTACCAGAACAGGGGGGAAAACATTTCCGTCCCATCGGTCGGTCACTTCCTTTTTTCTTTTCTTTTCTTGTTTTTTATTTTTATTTTTCAGCAGGAGCCATGTCTACTTAAAGTCGCATTGAACCGGAAGAATAACATTGAACAGCAAACAATCAGCAGTCAAAAATTTCATTGTTAGGGGCAGCAGCGGGAAAAAAAAAAATAGCAAAACAAGTGCGGGAAAAAAATAAACCGGAAAACTTTTGGACAAGGCGTGAAAAATACAAAAAGACTGCACAGGAGGAAAAAAAAAAGAAAACTTTTGCCATGGCGAGGAAACTTCACAAAGCAGCCAACAAAGTGTTGTAATGGCTGGCCAGGGGATCCCCCGTCCACCGCTTGACTTTTGACCCAACGAAGCGAATGTGTTGCAACGACCTTTGTGGCCTTCCGCCTCCCTCCTTCCACTTTCTCCTCCCGCCTACCGATTTGGTCACATGCTGGCGCAACAGTCGGCCACGCCCCCTCCAAGGTCCTCCAGGGAATGCCCTCACAATGAACCTGCTGGCGACGCTGCACGTATTTCCTGTGGGCGTGTGGGCACCAGGACTCCCGATGAGGAGCCAGCAGTCATCTTGTCTGCCGTCTAGCCTTGTCAGTTTTAATGTTTTTGGCATTGAGCGATGCCTCTGATTTGAAGGAGTTCATTAAGCTTGTTTGGCATGGCCAACAGGGAGTTACTCCCCCCGTCCCTTAGTCCTTGAAAGGATTTCCTTCCTTTCAGACAATATAGTATAGTGCCTTGTTAGTTCTGTTGGCGGAAAGTTCGAAAGCAGCTTGTTGCTGTCCACTGTTATTTGGCTTTTGTTTTGCTAATTAGTCTGTAGGCCTAAAACTTAATGAAAACAAGTAAATGGCATTCAGGCCTACATTGTTGGCATCGAAAATGTTTTATAGTCTTAAGGTATTTGCAGGTAATAAATGAAGACGTCAAGCATGATTTTGTTCCTTTTGCAGCCAGTAAGAAAATGTTCAATAGGATTAATAAAAGGATTTAAGTAAAATTTGTAAAGACCTAATAGCTGAGAGTAGATTTTTTTCTTATATAAAAAAGCTTGGATTCTAGAAATATATTTATTTATTTATCTTATTTGCTTATATGACTGCAATACAAATTGGCCCTTTAATTTCTCTAATAAAAAACAAAGTAGTCACAGCAATTAATAAACTTTCCACCGGTTGGTCAATTCATTCAACTAAGAAATGCAATTATTATCAGCAATTAGTTGGCTCTTTATCAGCGAAAATCACATAAGCAAAGCGTGCAAATTGAATATCTCAAATTAATTGCATTTTTCTGCGAACCAAACACACTTTAGCACTCTGGCAACCAACTAAAGGAGACTTTGAATAAAATGCAAATAAATTAAATTAACTTGTCTAATTAAAAGCTTGCGTACAAAATGCAATATATGCTGCAAAAGCAGAATTTCACCAGCTGCACAAGGGACAGAAATGTGTTTTGATTTTGCCTCTTAATTTGGCGTAATTCAATTATTTTTTTAAACCAGCCCAAAATGAAGCCCAACCTCGAACCGGGCCATAGGTTCGACACCGAATCGCACTTGCAACTCGAACCCGGAAAAGGGGGGGCGCAGGCATTTTGGGGCATGAGTTTTCGGTGGAGTCTGTTAACATTTTTGTCGCGTGTTTTGCGGTCTGTTGTTGTGGTTGCGGTTGCACGCAAACTACAAGCCCCGGAACACAGCCTGAAACACCGGCAGCCGACGACCGACAGGACGACCGACAGGACTACCAGCAACCAGCCAGCAACAACAACAACAACCAATGGGCCAGCATCCCCGTCCTTTGGTTGGCTCACAACGAAGTGCTGCTTCGGCTGGCTTCGGCCTGTTATCACTCGGCCACCACGGCGTATACGTAACAGCATTTTTCATTCGTTGGATTTTCTTTTCCTCGGCGTTGTTGTTGCTGCTGGCAGAAGAGCCAGAGCCGGGCTCTGGGCGAGCGCCAAGTGGCATCGGCAAATCAGTTTTGCTACGGATTCTGCACGAAGCGGACGCGTTTTACGGGAATTCGTCCTGGCAAATGTGTGTAAAGGATCTCGACCGGCAAAAAGTCGTCTTCTAGTGACACAAAACGCGTTCTTCGTCAAGTGATCGGTGAATAAAAAGGATCTTCTGACTTAAAAAAAGTGTTATTTTAAGAGTGCTGTGTTAAATGTTGATGAAACTGTAGAGGGAAAAGTGCGAAATGGTTGTCTATCTTAAACTTTAAGGAAATGGTATAAAATATTGGGTTTTTTCTAAAATTAAATATGAAGTTTGATCTAAAGGCATGCAATTGATTATGACCATTTCATGAAAGAAAATATTGGAAAAGGAATTAGATTTTAAAATCATGTAAAACCAAACCATTAATTTCAATTTAAAACGTGTCTTCTTTTATTTTTTAAGAAAGATAAATATTAGTAATTTGGAATAAGTTATAAAATCAACAATAGTTCTGAAGTTTAAGAAATTATCTTAAAATCGTTTTGTTTTTAGGTTTTTTTAAGAGTAAAATATTTTAATTATATCAACAATGTTTAGGTTAATTACATTTATACTTTGTTTTTTCATTTAACTTAATTTTATTTATAATCTTATGCTCTTAGCATAGGTTTATATTTATTCTTTTAGACTCAATACCGAAAACTACATTTTTATATTAATTTAAAACTAGTTAATTGAGCTTTGCTGAAAGTGAGACTTGATCGTGATCATAAAAGATTTTCCAATGTGTTGTGAAAATAGGATAAAAAGTTAAATACAAATGAAAGGTATACATTTTTCCACGTTTTTTATCTTTGTCTACTTTTTTGTTATAGTGTCATTTATGAGCTACTTAAAATAATGTCTTAAACCAAAAGAAAAGGGTACCGATCTAATCAGAAGATCAACTTAAAAAGGCTGGCTGTGATCTAATCTATCCTCGAATTTTATTTTATAAAAGTTAGTTTGTAAATTGAAGTACTTAAATTATTTAGCTACGACTTTCTTAATTAGCAAAAGCAATATTTAAAATACTTATTTAGTAAGCCATTAATTGCAAATAAATAGGTATATTTGCTACTATTTCGAAAGAGAATTTTAAAACAGTTTAATTTCTATAATGCACCTTAGTGTCAGCCTTTCCAGCTAACTCTCAAATGACTGAAAGCCATTTTAAGCTAAACCACAAGGACAATGAAGACATGCTCACACACTCACTCGTGCAAGTTCGAACGTCACTTGTCAGGCACTCGAAATGGGTAAACAATTAACAGTTAACTCTGCTAATGCACATTTCATGCCAACAAAAAGCAAACAAACAGTGCTAACACGCACACAGAGGCACTTTTCAATCTCGGAAAAATCGCAAACAAACTTATAAGCGAATAAATGAATCCACCAGAGTTCACTTTGGGACAACTGGCAAAAAAAGAAGTTAAGGAAAAAGGATAGTTCAGCAAGGGGGTTCTCGGTGGCGATTGATAAAGGACTGCTGCAACGCACAACACAGGCAAACACAACCGAAACAGCAACGCAAATATAAACAAAGAATTTAGCTTAAAAATACATTAACCCACTGCATCCATGGAAAGTGGGGCAGTGGAGGGGAAAAGGGCGGCCAACTGCTTGAAACTTGCATACGTAATGGAGTGTGGGAAGCTCTGAGAGCGTGTGAGTACAGTGGAGCTTGGTTAGGGTAGATATTCCGGTATGTTCTGTAAATAAGTGTAGAATAAATAGGGAAATTTCAAAATACATTGTGCTTGAAGGATGAGCGAGCTATGACAGTAACTCTTGATTGAATTAGAAATGAAAAAGTTAGATATTTTGGAAGCACTTTCTCATATTGTAGAACATGTAGATAAATCTCTATACTGTTTAGAAATTATCATTTAAAAAAATATTTTTAAATCTGATAAAACTCTGCAGAGTCCATCTCTGAGAGTCTTTACTGCTCTCGTTCGGTTGTTTTGCATTCAGGCATCGATGCAGATCAATGGCAGGACTCAGCAAACAGAATGGGAGGACGTTGGAAACTCCATGCTGTCAGCTGTTCCCGAACTTTTTGTCCTCCGCCAGTTCAGGGCTTATTGGCTCTCTATTTATTTCCATCCTCTTTTGTAACCTTTTTTTCTATTCTGTTTTTGTGTGTTTGGATTTGGTTTGCAGCAACTTTACAAATTGTGGAGAGAAATGCAAACAAAATTGCGAAAATATGAAGCCATTGTTGATGATGATGATGATGGTAAAAATATGGATATTATTGCTGTGTTTCAGAACTTGTGATCAAAAGTGAAAAACTACTGATGCATCAATTGAATAAATATTTGTATCTATAGTGGATAGTTTAGTTTTGGTTGAATTTAATGTCATTTAAATATGAAATTGTATTAATTTTAATTGAAAAGTAACAGAAATGATTCGTTTTTGTGCTCAAAAATGTAATTTAAAGATATATTATTTAAATTTTTAAAGTAAATTCTTGATAAAATCTAGTCGTACCATGATAATCTTTTCTTTCTTTGTTCTTTTTTCAATTGGGCATGACAAAAATTTAAGTTATCGGTATTAAAATCAATATAAATTCTATAAAAAATATCCGTTTATTAATTATATTAAACCTTTAATACAAAAAGTACAGCAAAATGACTTGGAAATCTTCTTGGCTTCCATTTTCCACACTTTCTATTCCATTTTCGGAGTTTCACGGAAAAGCTGAAAGCTGACAGTGTCCTGTGGCCACAGGAGCACTCCACTTAAGCTGGGGATGCCTGTCAAGGCTTATTACTGTTTGCTTTTCGCAATACCTTTTAAATAATTTTAAGCTCAGCTAAACACAAAATTGTTATTGCTTGTCATCCACTGAAATCCCCCTAATTAGCATGACTAGAATTTTTATAATTTCCTTTTTTTTTTGCTTCCACAGAGTACACTTTTTCTACCTTGTTTATTATTTCTAAAGTTGCTCCAGTTATAAGCCAATTTGTTTTGCCAAAAGTTATCATTCACAAAACAGGACACACACAATCTAAATAGCCTCATTAAAATTTAATTTCCTAGCATAAAAACAAAGAAAAAAATACAAAAACACATCCAGAACAAGTTGCTCCTCCGAACAATTTATTAATTTAATTACAAACACTTTGCCAAACTCATAAAAAAGTGCATAAAATTTGTTGGACTTCTTGTTCTTGTTCTCGTTTTTGATGGTAAATCTGTTTTGGTCTATGCCGAAAAAGCTTCATCATGTGTGAGCTGATGGCCAAGGGGCCGGGGTGTGCTGCCAGAAATTGCTTAATTTCATAAGCGAGCCATAAGGGAAAAAGTTTTGTCTCTCCGTTTGCGAGTGTGTTGGCCAAGCTGCGTGCGGACCCCACAAAAAGCAGAAGCTGAAGGCGACACGCTTAAAAGCCATAAAAAATAAAAATTGTTCAAGGGAAAGTTTCGCTTCCGATGGCCTGGCCAAGAAACAGAAACGAAACAGAGCCAGGAACAGTATGTTTTACAAATATGAACTAGAATTTAAACTATTTTGCCTATACTAAATATATTTTTAAATTGAATTTAAAAATATTGTTATTGCATATTATTTTGTTAATGTTTTTGTTTGTTTTTGAAATTCTGTTACGATCAGCATTAAATTTCATATCATATTCTATCCTAATATTCCTACAGTATGCAGAAATGATATATATCTTAATATTTTATAAGTAATAATAATAAAAAAAGAGTTTCAAACTTTTGGGGCACTGTATGCCAATCATAAAATGCTACACACTCATTTCTCCTAGAGAAACTTAAGATATTACTACAACGTTGTCAAAAAATAAAGTTGAAAAAGTAAGAAATAAAGTCAGAAACGAGGAAAGGAGGAGGCTGGGGGACCAAAAACTTAAGATAAACAACAAATGGAAAGAGCATTTAAATTAATTGGCATAAACTTCGCTGTCTGCACATGTGTGGTACATACTCCTATTTCTCAGCGTTTGCCGACTGTAGTGCCATTTATTTTTGAGAGCATTTTAGATAAGGAATTTTTATTTTTATGGAATCCGGTTGGGCCTTTCCCGACTTTTAATTCTGCCTAAAGATAAACTATATAAAGCAGAAACATTTATCAACTGGTCGCCAAAGGGCGCTCGAGTTCCTGCTTCCGAGGCAAATCTTTATGGCTTTTCGGGTATTTCGTTGGCCCCTTTCCTTTTTGGTGGCTTAAACTTTGCTGCAACACGTGCGACTGCCTACGCAAGGGGGCGTGGCAGGCGCCGGGCATGCGGCTCTGTGGCATAATATTTTGCCAAACTTTATTGAATTCCCCAGCAAATCTGCATGGCATCTGTGTGCACGCGTTGAAAGTTACTAGACGGCAAACAATTGCTGGGGGGGGACGGGAAACGGGGGAAATCCAGTGCATTGAAAGCAAATTTATGGCACCAAAGTCAAATGGAAAACTCGAGAATTAAGGCAGTTTTTCCTATCCTTTTTCTCGCTGGCAGATGGAAAATGTATCACTATAAAAGGGTGCAAATGGAAAAACTAGTCTGGGGCTTAAAGGTAACCTTACATTTTGGTTAGAGACCATATCCTTGTATTTTTCATTTAAAATAGGATACGCAGAGATTTAAAATTAATTATTATTATTTATAGGGTGACTTTTAATATTTTATTTGTTTTTAAGCGTTAAACAGTTTATATATACTGTCGTATTAGATTTTATATTTTTAAAAATGTTTCCAAATAGAAAACTTTGTTTCCAAATAGTTAAGTTTACTTTTTCCAACTATGGTAAACAAGAGTGAATGATTTTAAAAAATATTAGCAACCATTTCCAAAAATTCACCAGCAAAGTCACTTAAATAAAATAAAATTCCACCATTTCAATATATACCAGCCTTTCATAAAATGCATTTACAACATTGACACAGAATATCTCAAATGATTGGCCCACGAAAATAATCCCCGAAAAACGCTAAAAACAAATATGAAAATTTTGGTAAATGCCACTGGCGAAAAACTCCGATAACAAAGCCGCGTGAAAAGCGTCGAGTGAAAGCTGTAAAGCAAACAATCCCCGCGGCGGTCTAAAAAAACTAGAGCGACAGCGGGGCAGCTAAAAGCGAGGCGCCAGATCCGGGAGGATGCACTTTGGCCAGGAGACGAGGCCATCCTTGGGGCTCCTGGCTGTGGCTGAGTCGACCGCAACGGCAAGTTGATGTTGCCCCCGTCCTGGCGTCTAATTGGGGCCCTCCTCGTGCTCGCGGCAACAGCGGGGGACTCCACCAACAAGATCATCCTGCCGCAGATACTCAACGGCGGTAGCGGAGGCGGAGGCGTCGGCATTGCCGGGGGCAAGCATCCGTCCGGCTCCAAGACAGTGGCGGTGGGCTTTGGTGGACCAGGAGTGGGAACGGGAGCAGGAGCAGGCGGAGGAGCTGTGGTTGGCAGCGGCACCGCTAACACGGTGGTCGGGAGCAATGGCCTGATTGTTGCCGGCGGCGTGGCCAATGTGCCGACCTCGAATTTAAACAGTGAGTATCTCGTACATCTCATCTAAATGAAAATTAAGCTAAAGTAATAGAGAATACACTTTTATGAAAATGAAAAGTATAAAGAAAATGTGCCTTTAGTTTACCAATAACCTTTACCATCATCAATGAACTCTATTGTGTAGGGCTTTATAAATACTACAATCCGTTTGCCTCTTGTTTGGCCTCTCAGTGTGGCCTCTCAATATGACATGATGCCGTCAATAACACCCAGATAGTACTTTGGTCTCGTAGGCGTCCTGCCATGGCCACCCCCAAAGCCAATCATATTTGCATTGGCAAATATCAGAAGGGAAGGCAAATACATGCAGTTTGAAGGGAAAAGACGGATGATAAACGGACTCCGCGGGGCATTAGTGATACACGGCTTTATGCCAAAAACTGAGAGGCCGCAGGATTCAGAACAAGAGCCATGCTGATAGATACGGTAGTACACTAGGCGAAATTTAAATCCTTAAAAGAAATAAATTTAAAAATTCAATAAAAAAAAAAACAAAAATAATTCAAGTCCTTTGATAAGCTTCGGACATGAGATTCTGGTTGATTTTCAGTTATTCAAAAATTTAGTTAAATTACCTTTCAATTTTTCCAAGTACACACACATTTGTGTGGCGGTGAAAAGAAATCCAGTACGGTGACAGTGCCTCGGGGTTAACACGCACCCACCTCCGATCCGCCACTCAACTCGTGGCAACCCATGAAAATGCCGGCTGTCATTGTTCTCAGGTGCAGTGGCAAAAACAACAGCAACATAGCCGCTCAACTGTGCGCAAAATTCATTCAGGCAGCGAGATTTATGTCGCAACAGGCGACATCCACCGCATCATCCGCATCCTCAACTCAAACTCAGCTCCATCTGCATCCTGCCCTCCCCCGGGTTCCTGCTGCGATCCCCCAACTGCCGATGGCCAATACGAGCATCATAGCCAGCGTGTTTTATGCATTGTGAGCTGTCAATTTATTCATGAGTCGAGCACCTTGACAGTGCCAGCAAAATTGCAATATCAACTTCAATTAAGTGTTGAATATTTACTTGAAGACAGCAGTAATATTTTCATGCATGGTCTCATTGTTGGGGTTGCTTTTATATATATTTTTAGTCTATGTTTTTCGCTGCAATGAAAGTAATTTTTATTATTACAAATATAGGAATATTTTATTTAAAAAAAAACGGTGTGATCATCATTAGAATAATTCAAATAATAACAAATGTTTCATAATTTTGTGCCTCTTAGAAATAGGAAAAATAGAAAATGAGATTTTAGATTAGATGCATTTTAATCATCCCTAATTCACTTTCTCGCAAAACTGTCATCTCTATCAGGCTTCTCATTCATTCTGTTGTTTTTCTGCCCCCGTGGGGGCGTAGGGGCGTGGCAGCGAATGGCTGGCTGAGACCTCAACAAAATTTATATGCAGACACGCGCTCTGGCGCGAAAATTGCAGCTGGATGAAATCCCATGATTATGCAGAGCATTTCCCCGCTCCTGGTGCCATTGCGTAAACGTTGAACGCTTGACTTGCAGCAAGGGGCAACAGTGTTTGTGCTTTGCATCTATTTTTTGTCACTATTCCATGCAATGATCACACAGAAAGAAACAAAAACAGAAAGTTACAAGTATTTAAAGTACATTAAGCGTAATGAAAATGTGTGCAAATGATGCACCTAGGATTCCCAAGTACAGAGCCAAAAGAGTTGCCTCCGAAGCCACCAGAAACTATGGTAATATAGTTATCTAATTCATATATTTTCCTAAAAATTAGAGAGCTCTTCAGTAAGCTTTCGAATGACATCTTTATAATATCTGATTTCATTTAAATTTCTCTCTCTGCACTTTGCAATGGGAAGAACAAAAGGATGGTGACTTTCGTCAATTTATGCAACTCTTGTGTTATTGTTTCATAATTAGTTAGGCCAGCTGCCTGCTGTTCTGAAAAACGGCCCAAGAGGGCGAGCTGAAACACATTGTTTGCATGCCCCGTGGTTACGTCGAATCAACCGAATCGTATTGACTTGTGCACATTTCAATTCGGCCAATATGTAACTCTATATGTTTGTGGTGCATATACACAGATGTCTGGCAGGCACACGGACATTATAAATAGCTAATTAAGCTAGAGCCAAACGCGATACGATGCCAGTTTGAAACTATTTCAAGAGACGTGCAATTTTGTTGCCCAAATAGAAACGAGCTAATCATAAATTGTAATTAAAATTTGCACTTTCATAGAGCAAATACATTGAAATGAATCAATATATCTGACCAGAGAGATCAACTGAACAGTTTACTTTAAATATAATTTTCCAGAGAACAGTTTTTGATTTAGTTGTAGCTTGACTTTACCCAAGATATATATATTTTCTTCATAATTCAACAAGCTTGGATTGTAACTATCATAGTTATAGGGAAAAGGTTTTATTTGACTTCAAAAATCAATTTAATCTCGACTTTCCTGAATTTATAATAACTTTTATATACATAATGTAAGCTACGAGTCGAATTGCATACATAGTTGCGATGCTTATTCAAAATTCTTTGACTGCTCGGGCGCATGTTGACTTTATTGAAATTGTGCGATTTGTTATGCATAATTGTTGCCTTTTCAGGAATGCGATTAAATAATTGCAACTCAAACAGTTTAATTGAATTGCCAAAGCATTTCCGTGAGGCTATCAGGCTCAAAGCAAACATGAATTGAAAATCTATATTAAATATTTGCTTGGCTCAACTAAATTAGCAGCTAAATGAATAAAGCTAAGTCGCCCCCTTTGTCCCCGACGGAGTATCAATATTTGTCTGAACAATAAAGAAAATGCTGTTAGGAGTTTTCCCCAGTTGCCTTCGTGCCACAATTTAAATGCATTTTCACAGTACGGTTCGGTCATTAAAAGTTTAATGAAAGCATTTGCATTTCCACATTGAGAGCTGGGGAAAAAAAGAGAATTTAACTTGTTGATGTTGCAGGCATATATTGAAACGTGGAAATTCGGTATGCGTCTGTGTGTGCCAACATAAGTTAAATTATATTTGTACACATTTGTTGTTTTCCGATTTTCCCCTCCGGCAAAGCCCCGGGAAAGCATCAGCAATAATGAGTCAACGCAGAAATCAATGGAATAATTATTTTGCACCCCCAAAAGCAATTTTTTTGTGGCGTGTGCGCGGATATAGGAACATTTTTACAATTAATTTTGTGCGCATAATTGATTTTTACGCTTTATTTGATTATGCAAATTCATGGCTGGCATATTGACATAGAACTAAGTCAAATATGAATAAAACTTTATAAATATTTTATGCACTAAATTAAAATAAATTCCACTTCATCTCACTATTTGTATTATTTTGTTTTTTCACATTTTTAGCTGTTGTCGAAGAACCCGAATTTACCGAATACATCGAAAATGTAACTGTACCTGCTGGACGTAACGTTAAACTGGGATGTTCCGTTAAAAATCTGGGGTCTTATAAGGTGAGCATATGATTTAGAATTATAAATTATTTCCACATGTCCCTATAAAGATCTTAAATTAAAAACAAGATGAGTAACGCTGTACAATATTTTTGCACAAGATCTTTAAATCACCACAGAAAATACCCTATATTTTTCCCCCATTTAACGCAAAGGGGAGACTGCCCTGAAAAGTGCTTACACCGTTTAGTTTTTATGCATCATTAGCTGCTCCCCTTTGGCGGTGAAAGGAAATTAAAATAGAGAAAGGAAGACCAAAAAGCAGAAAAAGAAATGCGGAAGCAAAGGGAACGTGAAATGATTAATTAATTAAGCTGCTTGTAATGAGTGCTAATGATTTGATTACTTGGCATAAAATCCGTGTTCAAAAAAGACTAGACTGGGTATGCATGCTAAATGAGCTGGCACCGCGGCGAAGGATAAGTCAACTAATTAATTATTAAACTGCAACCCCAAAATCAGGCATTCAGTTTATTCTATTGAGACCTTTGACAATAGAGAGCCATCAAAAGCCGGGCTTTAAGCAGATCATTAACAAATCCAAAGGCGGATTACACTGCCACCGACTGGGGGGGCATCATTAGGCAGCACTCAAAGTGCTGGATTCCGAGCTCAAGTGGCCATCATCGCTGGCCTTGTTAGCGGCCTGGCTCCTGGATCTGACTCTGGCTCCGAAAAACCATCCAATAGAGTGCCGGAATGCAGGAAATAGAATCAAATTGAGGTGTAAATGAGAGCAACAAGAGGATGTGCAGCTGGGGAAGGCTTCTCTCTCCCCCGTACTCCGTGGACGTGCGGCGCATGCAAGTGCGTCCTGGGAATCTCTGGGCCAAAGGTATAGAAACGAGAGACCTGGTTTAGCTCTAGTCTCGGATGGCATGTTTAAGTAGCTGGGCGTCTGTAAGTAAGGCTTCGCCTCTCCCTAGATTGGCCTCATGTAATTCATAGCTATCACCGCACACACACACTCACACACACACAGGACTGCAGGTCCTTCTCCGTTTTTGAACATCACAGGAACTTGTAACCGGTTGCGTTTATTTTTATATGCGACACTATGATGCAATTTTCTCGCTTCCGCTCTCTGCCATTTTCCAAACATTTTTTTTTTTCTTCTCCTCCATTTTGACTGCTGATGCTGAGCTGTGAAATTGCTGGGTGTTCCATATACTACGTGTGTGCTAGTGACACAATATAAAAAAGAAGAACGGCTACGTTAGGATGTTATTAAAAAGTTCCGGGTCTTTTAAGTACCAGCCATGTCTGAAAGGTTACTAAATAGTCACAAGAGGAGGAACCAAATGCACATGAAGTAAAAGCAATTAGAGTGTTTTTACAAGCATAACCAATACTTTAGAGGATGTTTTGGTAATTTAAATATATAATTATATACATAGGTTGATTTTAAAACAAAACATGACCTTTTTTTAATGATATTTTTCAGCAAAATAAAGGAAAATCTCGGTTGCTGTTTCTGGAGAGTTATCCTTACATAATTTTCCTGCCGCTTGCTTAAGTTATATCTTTATTATTTATATTTTCAATTTCTTTTATTATTTTTTAAGTAAAACATTAAAGTTATATTTTCCTTTCAGGTCGCCTGGATGCACTTCGAGCAATCCGCCATTCTGACCGTTCACAATCACGTGATCACGCGCAATCCACGCATTAGTGTCACGCACGACAAGCACGACCGCCACCGCACCTGGTATCTGCACATAAACAACGTGCACGAGGAGGACAGGGGTCGGTACATGTGCCAGATCAACACGGTGACGGCCAAAACGCAGTTCGGCTACCTGAACGTAGTGGGTAAGTCCCGGCCATCTTTTCGGGGGAACCTAATCAGGGCGGTGAACTCCAGGGATTCTCGGCGGGGCTCACGGAAATCCTGTGCAAATACGCGGTGAATTAAAAAATAATTTATGTGCCTTAAAGCGGCGGACAAACATGGCGAAAAACAATACGGAAAGGGGGGAGGCGTAAACAGGAGAAGGCCAACAGCAAAGTGGAGTCCAGAGAACGAGATCCAGGACTTGGGCTCGTGCCCGGTTCGGAGCCCGAAACGGAGCACAGTTCAGTGAATCCTTTGGCCAGGCGAAATTATTTTCCCTGCCTGGACAAACAACAAACAAATTATTAAAAATGCATGCGATATTTGTGGATAAGGGAGCGAGTGAGCGTGCTTTTAATTAAAAAATGTGAGAAAAAGAAACGAAATTATATACAGACTATCAAATGTATTTTAGGCCCAGCCCGAAAAACCATAGATGTAATAATATTGGCTAACACTATACATGTGTCTAATAAATTTTATCCAAAAAAGGCTCGCTGCATGAAAGCACAACCCTGCTAATTGGGTTAGCATAAAGATAAACACCTTTTTTTTTGCCGATTATAATTGAATGAGCAAGGTTATAATAGGTTTCCCAAATTAAATCGAAAATAAAAGTGCAGACACATGCCGTATATCCCATAAATTGCTCTTCAATTTGATCGAATAATGAGAAATTCAAAAATAATTGCCCTGCAACTGTTGGGCTCATATAAAAGCAATTTCCTGTTGCCAAACTAGAGTGTGTTGGCCAATATTTATCATGCATAAATACAAGAGCAGAGTTCAATTTTAAATGGATGCTGACTTCATCTATTTAAGAGGATTATCGGTGTGCAACAGTTTAGCGGATATTGCCGATTACACTAGTCAACATCAGAGACATTTCTTTTAGAAATATTGGTTATTTATATACAATTATTAAATTCTTAATTATTTGATAACTAAATTATAAACATTAGAAAATCTAGAACTCATAATTGAACTACAAAAATACGTTTGGGATTAAGATACCCTTCGCGATTAACATTTATGAATGACCTGCTGAGTTTCCCAATATTAAATTCTGTGGGCTAAGTGTTGCCACTTTTTCGCTGATTTTCATATTTTCCAATATTCCGAATTTTCCCATTCTCCACAGTTCCCCCCAACATCGACGACTCGCTGAGCTCCAGCGATGTGATTGTGCGGGAGGGCGCCAACATATCGCTGAGGTGTCGGGCCAGCGGCAGTCCCCGCCCCATCATCAAATGGAAGCGGGACGACAACTCCCGCATAGCCATCAATAAGAATCACATAGGTAAGTGCGATTGTCAGCAGGATGCAGTGCATCAATCATTTAACACTGTCCCCGTCGTGTCATCCCTTTGCAGTGAACGAGTGGGAGGGCGATACGCTGGAGATCACCCGCATCTCGCGCCTGGACATGGGCGCCTATCTTTGCATCGCCTCCAACGGGGTGCCCCCCACGGTTTCCAAGCGCATCAAAGTCAGCGTGGACTGTAAGTATCCTCTCCCAGATGCCCCAGACTAGGGACTGCAAATGATGTAGTGACCCCCCAAAGTCAGCACTTTTTGCCAGCCACGTTAAGGGTTTTGTTACCCGTTCGATAACGTATTCGCAGAACTTGACTAAAATCGAAATACAAGCCCTGTTGTTTCCGCTGATATTCCCTATTTTTCCATTCGGCGGTGTTTCAATTTATTTTTGTTACGTGTGGACTGGATATTTTGTTTATCCGTTGTATTTGTCTAGCTTAAAGTTTGTTTTTATTACGAACACTTCGTGATTCGCTGCCACTCATATTTCTATTTGGCAGCCGCGGATTAAAGTTTAACACTCTTTCTGCGTGTAAAGGGATTAAGTTTACGGTAGAAAAAAGTTTTAAACACACAGATTTTTCTTAGAAAGGCATTAACAATTTTAACTTATTCTAAAAACTATTTCATTGCATGTTATTGGGTTTTGCATTTTACATTAAATCCATCCTTGTACCAATCCATGTTTTAAATCATCTCAAACTTCAACTCTTACGAGTCCTGCAGTGCAAAAAAAAAAAACTCGCTAAAGTCCCATAAAGGACACCCACTATGGCGAGATTTTGCAATCGGAAGCACACTTGTAGCTCCTATAGCTTGTGGCTTATACCAAAACAGCTTGGTAAAAAAATGGAGGATGGAATCAAATCACTGCGTTGCCTGTTGTGCACTTTTTCAAGATTTATTACAGGCGACAGACACATCACATGTGCTGTCAAGTGCTGACATCCCTGCGGAAATGGGCGGCTGGGCAGTGGGGCGGCTGGTCGTCACAGAAATTTGCTCGTTTGCTGTCACTTAAAAATGCCGCAAGCATAAATCTATTTTTGTTTTGTACACGACATTCGCCACTGCCGCCAAACAAACCTCGGTCACTATCCTGCAATCCTGCAATCCAGCAATCCTGCAATCCCTTCCTCCCAGCAGTAAACCGAACTGGACGGCACACCGGTCTCTGTTGGCAGTTGCTAACCCCTGTCCAGTATCCTGTAAAAAGTGCAATACAAATTACACTTGTGCGGGGGCTTTTCGCAAAAAACGAACTACAAAAAATGGGAATACAAACAGAACAGTCGAAAATACCTTGATTGCGGCAGAAGTCCTTCATAAAAAATGAAATTGTTCAATGTGTGTGCGGATCCTGTAGATGGAATGGGTGTAGTATCGACTATGAAAGGCCAAGTTTTTTGTGGTTAAGAGGAAATTGCAATCGCAAGTAAATATTAATACTATGTGTAATCAGCTTTCAATAAAAAGAACTAGAAACTATGTCTTTATCAATGACTAAATACATTCAGTAAGCTATTATTTGTAATACGGTTTCATTTATTTCTAAAAGTTGTAAATTGTAGTATTCACTTTTCATTGAAAAGCCTTGCGATATATTTTTCCTACACTCAGATGCTCCAATCAAGAGCAATTTCTTATTATAGCCGACTTCAAAGTCAAGGACTATCATGGCTAGCCATATTCGATTCTCTAATGGCTATTACTACTCCTGATTGGCCAGACAGAAATGATTTTTTAAACGTTGATCCCAACCAGGTGCCATCCACATCCACTGATAGCCGTAACAATCGACGATTGTCGTCGGGATTGTCGGAGAAAGCACACCGTTCTGCCGTGTAATGTTCCGACAATCAAGTCAATCCCATCATCCCATTGCGACTCACTAATTCCACAAATATTGTCCCAGGATTGTCCGCCGGCAGTGCAATCAATGGTGCGCTACTTGGACAGTAATCCACTCGGCTTGGCCCTCCCTTCAACCCCTTAACGAGGCTTCATTAACGGCTAATTTTCAAGTTGTTTACACTGGCAGTCGGGGCCACCTTACCATTTTTTTTTCTGCACTTTTCTATAGAAGAAAAGAATGTCACTCAATGTCCGGGTCCGGCACGGTCCGGCGCATTCTCTCCCCCGCCTGGCTAAATTATTGTTGATTCAACGCGAGTCCTTGTGGCACTTAACAGTTGTAGCTGCTTGGATCCTGCCTTGCTGAATTCTTGGCTTTCGCCAATATTGTCGCCACTCAATTGTAATTTAAATCAGTGACCGAAAGGAGTGGAGGAAGCTGTTAGTCCTGGCAAATGTTTGTCCTGCCGGCCGCGCCACTCGAGTCCTGGCGCCTTTCACTCGGCACTGCTTTTTGTGCGGGCAATTAAAATGAATGGAAATGGTAGAGACGACAACTTCAAGGTGATTTCTGCTTGACTTTCGCTTAAGCTCCGCTCAAAAGTTGTCTGGGGAAAAATCAACAGAAATTATATCAATATAGAATATCTGTGCTGCATACGAAATGAGTAAGGTTTCGGTTTTTTCTAGGAGTGGCACAGGTTAAGGGTCGTTTGCAGCATATGTTGCCCTTTGCTGGCGAACTTTTCCGTTCCGTCTCCGTTTCTGTTTCTGTTTCTGTTTCTGTTTCGGTTGCACAAAGGCAACAAATCAGTATGCAGTCAGAAATACACATAAGAACCGCTCTCCTTGGAGCCGGAAACAGAAACTGAATTTGTTGCTTCCTGCTTGTTAGGCAGCGCACGCCACAAAAATAAATGTATGCGACTGTACGTACTATATACTTACATACGTACATATATGTGTGGGCATCCTGGCTAAAGGACATATGCAAGCTGTCACAGTTGTTTTAACAAATTGTTCGGGACTGTGTGTATAAGTTTCAAGTATCAAAGGAAAATGTCCTTGCTTATGCGGAGGAATCTGCCAATCAAAATATTATCGTTATACTGAAAAATCTGGTAGCAAATTGGATTTGTGATCTCCTTTGGCAGATACTCTCCGAGTGGCACACTTGACCCTACTCGCAGACAGGCTAATTAAGCTGGCCACTTCATCACACTTAAGCTTGCTTTGATTAAGAGGATTATGCCCAACCCTAATGGCGCTGAACACCTCATCAAAAAAAAAACAAAAGAGCCACAAGATACTCCAAAAAAATATGAGCAAAAGAAGGCCGGCAAACCTGGCGCTAATTTGTGTCCGAGCTGATTAAAAATTCAATTGGAGCTCCTCCTCCTCCTCCTCCCTGTGGCATTTCTTTTTTGTCAACCCTTCAGCTTAATTGCCAACTCGTGGTGGACATAAATCAACAAAAGGTAAAACAGGCGGGCAAATGACAAGGCAAAAGCACCATGACTCCCGCCGAAGGATATCCATTGTGCACCTTAATGATGATGGAGATGCTGAAGAAGATGTTCGTCGGCTGACAATAACTATGGAGCGACGTAGTGCCGAGTGTTCATTAGTCCCGCTCTCTGCGACATTTCCCATTTAATATCTTAATTAAAAAAGCGCGCCAAATGCGCCTGAAGTGTGGGACTTTTTGTGTTAGCTTCTTCTTGAGGTGGCAAAGGTTGCTTCTCCATGGATGTCCTCGCATATAATTGCAAAGCTGCAGGCAGGTGCAAGATGGCAGTCGACCCAAGATAAGAAAAATCTCGAATAATGCTATTCATAAGATTTCGTTGAAAAGAAATAGTTTTTTTTCGTTTCCATTTTTTGAGGCTCAAGAACTTTCTCCTGGTGGCTCCTCTTGACTTGCAATTTAAATGAAAATCAGTGGCAGACTGAGAAAAAAATTGCCTGCTTAAATCAAGACATTTGCATAAACCTAAAAACAGCAGGCAAAAATCTATATGAAATATATGCATGCATAATTTGGTTTTGAAACTTTGTTGTTTGCCAATAACAAAAAGTGGGCAAAAATAAGTTCTAACAACGTCAAATGAATTATAGAGAAGTTGACCACAAGTTTACTTTCAGGCTGAGTTTATGAATTCGTTGAGTTGAACTTTTTTGATTACAAAAAGTGGGTGAAAGACAGTTGTACGATTGCCAAATGAAAGTGATTGGATTACATATAAAGTAATTGTGATGCTGATTGTATTTGTATTTGTGATTCTAGTTCCTCCAATGCTGCTGATACCCCATCAATTGGTTGGCGCTCCAGAAGGTTTCAACGTTACCATCGAATGCTTCACTGAGGCACATCCCACATCCCTCAACTATTGGACACGTGGCGAGGGACCAATTATTCACGATTCGCACAAGTACAAGTAAGTTGTTAGCTAACTATAAATTAACAACGGTATTTCTTTTAGAATGTGTTCTCAAAATGTGGAAAACATTTCATTCTTCATTCGCAGAGTTGAAGCAAGCATTGGTCTTCCGGCATATAAGACCCATATGAAGTTGACCATCATCAATGTGGGTAGTGGCGATGATGGCATCTACAAATGTGTGGCCAAGAATCCCAGAGGCGAGACGGATGGCATTATTCGGCTATATGGTAAGTCTATGAACTTAGTATCTTTACAATTCCAAACCTACTTTCAACTCTCAATTGTTATTAAAACAAAGAGATTTCTAAAGTTAAGGCAAAAAACAAGGCTAGTTTCTTAGTATAAGGTGCAACTATCCATTAAAGTTTTTCAACCTCCCATTCGGTCCCAGCTAATTAAGTTCTCCATGTCCAGTGGGTCCAATAAAGGCCCGAGGCATTGAAAAAATACCGCATTGGCCTTAACACGAATTGACAAATCTAAGCCATTTAGATGCTCGTCCGTGCCAGGGACAAAGCCAATTGGAAGGCCAAAAGGAAGCGAGAGCCAAACAAAAAAAATCTGAAAAAAACTCGACCGCATCCGTGGCCGGACTTAATTGCCCAAATTCGAAGCAGGACTCACTCTGGCACCCCGCCCTGGCACTTGCCCCTCGAGTGAACCTACATAGTCGCCACAGAATGGGAAAGGAAAAGCTCGTTGAGCGGGCATAATCAAGCCAGTGAAAAATCAAGTCACGTCTTACGCCCAAGGTGTGGAATTTTTGGCCAGGCTGGTCTTGGCTGGTCTGGCTTAGCCGCAGAAGTTTCCTTTCCTGCGGCTCCATGAACCTTAGCCTGGGCCATCGGCGAAAACTTGGCTTTAAAGTTGCTATGTGGCCATGTGGCCATGTGTGCGATTGCGAGTTAATATCACGTCTTTAGTTTAATTACGTGATGGATTTGATTGAAGGGAAGATTTTTTAGTTATCGATTGGAAACGAATTCAAAGTCATACTAAAAATAAAATAAAAGCAACGCTAAAAATGTACAACCTCGGGTCACCTTTGAGTAAACTGAATTTAATGGTTTATATTTATTACATTTCCTTTTTATTTTCGCCCAAAATTCAATACTATAGCTTAGTTATCCGTTTTTCATAATTTTTTAAATGGAAAATAGTACTTTTAATATTATTAGTTATTCAAAATAATATAAAAGAAAGATGTACTAAGCACCCACTAAATTTGTTTAAATTTATTAAGTGAAGACCACGCGGCGTATGCTTTATATGTTTCATTTTAAATGAAAATTGTAATATACCTCGAAGATTAAATAATTTTATTTAACACGTGTTGGCTGACCGTTGAAAGCCACCGGCTGAGCAAATGTTGGCCAAAGCTTGTTGCTTATTTAAGTTTCCGACAAAGTATTTATCAGATACTATCTAGACTTGGACTAGAACACAACAAAACCTCTGAGAAGAAGTTGGAAAAATGCAGCCAAGCGCGTGGCTGGTCCTTCTAATGGTCCTTGGTATTACCTGGGCTGAAGAATCTACTAAAGCCTTCATTAATGAGCAAGGAAATGAGAGGAGATTTTTGGTCGTTCCACAATTCGCCAAACTGCAGAACGATAATGTCCAAGCCGTTTCCCAATTCAAGGAGGAACTGAATAATGCGGTAAGGAAGTTACTGTCCGATCTACCAAATACCACCGAGAAGAAAAGGAAGAAGGCCCTGCAGGAAGCTCTGGCAGCTCTAACTGGCTTGCTCATTACTTGGCCACTGGATGGAGGCCTCAGCGACCTCCAATCGCTGCAAACCGAAGTTCTTGGGCTATTGGAGCAACAGGAGGAGTGGAAGATCTGGAAGACGAATCAAGTTGCGAAGGTATCAGAGTCTACGTCTGGTCAACGTACTCAAAAAGCCTTGGACGTTACCGAGAAGCTTAATGTTCGCTACGCAATCGAGTTGAATAGGCGTGCCGGTCAGTTTGCTTGGCCCCTAATCCAGTTAAATATTGACTTGGGAGTGTCCCTGTCCGATCTTCAGGACCGCTTCAATGAGGTGACCTATGCCACTGATAACTGTTCTAACATTGAACCCAATGAGTGCTTGAAGGCCGTGAGAGATGCTCTCAAGGGACTAGAGCCCGCGGCACAGACTCTCCAGGAGCTCACGTCTGGTATCGATCCGGTGCAGGAAGGTGAAGTTCAGGACATGGAGTTGGTTTTGGCGAAATATATGGAGGAGCGAATTCAGGTGGAGTTACAGCTGCAGGACACTATCCAGGAGTATCTCGGGACCATAAATTCGGGATAGATAGCGATATTCCTGCAGTTTAACAGTGAATTAAAATATATATTAATTAAACAGCAATATATATATCTTAAATATTTATTATAAGGGGGAGCATTTTTTGATTGTTCCTATAATAGTTATATTTATTCGCTTGTGATTAAATTCACAGCTATGGTATATCTGATACCCAAAGCTTTGTGCATTAAGGTGCCTAAATTAGATTGCCAAAGCTTTGTCTCTAAGACTAAGTTCCATTATAAAAATGTTCTTTGGCTCACTTAACTGGCTGAAAAATATTACTATGCAATTTTCACCTAACTAACACAGATGCATTGGCAACAATCGGAGTCACCCGTCAATATTTATTTCATTCTATTGTTATATATCTTCAAGATTACACAATGCGCTAACAAGGGCCAGCTAAGCAAACATTAATCGGATACTTCCTCTTACTTAAACTTTAAAACAAGGTGCCTACCAGGTAGTACCGGGACTTCGGTCAAAGCGCTACGAAGTCTCTTTTTAAACCGGAAAAATGCAGCGTATAACGTGCCTGATCCTTTTCCTTGTCCTTGCCGAATCCTGGGCTTACTATGATGTCGAGAGTAAAAGTGAAGAACTTGGTCTGTTGGTTCTCCAACAAATCACATCCAGTCAGCAGGCGAATTCAATGCAAAGTTTTGGACTCAAGAGCCGTCTAGAAGATTTCATGAGTAAAGGCCTCTCAATTCTTCCTGATATTATCAAGAAGAAGACGAGGCAAGGCATACTGGAAGCACTGACAGCTGTCACGGAATTAAACATTCACTGGCCAGGGAATGAAGAGTACTACAATAACCTCAGACAACAGGAAGAAGTCGTTCGCTTATTAGTCAGAACTCAGGATGAGTGGCAGTACTGGGCGGCGGATAAAGTCTTACAAGTGTCAAAGGCCTCCTACGGTAAAGGTACTCGAAACGCTCTGAATGTCACAGAAGAGGTCAACCAACGCTACTCTCTGAAGATGCGCCAATGTGCAAATGAATTTATCTGGCTTAATACGGTGTTCAATCGGAACTTGGACAGGGCCTTCAATGGTCTTGACAGCATCAACTTGGATGTGATCAATGCTGGCGTGAATTGTCCATCTTACGAGCCCCAGGAATGTCTGTCGGCCGTGGAAGAAGCTCTAGAAAAATTCAAGCAACCAGCATCTAATCTCAAAAACCTCGAATCACCATATAGAAATCTTGAGGGTGCCCAAATGTCTGCTGTTTCGTGTATGGATTATATTTTTGAGGAACATTTAGAAGAGCGAAGACAGGTGGAGATTATTCTACAGCAAATTATCGAGGAGACCGTAATGGCGGGATAGAAGATACTAACTAACCAAACTCTAATTCTGCAAAATAAAAGCTAAATATTATAATGCATTTAAAATTTTGTCTTCTTATTTAATTTTAACATATAGACAAGTGTATAAGCTACCTTCATCAAAATACAGAGGGTTTTATAGTTTCTAAGGTTTCAAAGTCCATCATGGCAAATCCCCGTATCACATATTTGGCATTTGAATAGTAATTACTCTAAAATTTTGAAAATGCATTCCCTCATTAAATGACATACCGAACAGATTTTACATATTTAAATAGTTTAGAGCTGAAGCTTTGATTTTCCATGAAAATCATCGCTGGAAATGCAATTGCAACAAATCAAAATGACAGCGAGTCGAAGGGTTTTAATTATGGACAACTCTCTGGGAGGCAAAAATGTGCATATTGACACATTATTACGAATATATATATTAATTAGCATTCTGCATAATCCACGAGGCGTATGGAATGTGAAGAGACACAAATGCAAAATTATGCAGAGTTGATAAAAAGCCGGACTGTCACTGACTGCACCAAAATTGAAATAAGAAAAAATGATTGTAAACGCATACAAAACAAATGAAATAAAACGTGCTGGAAATTCTCAATTGGAAAAATGTAAATTTTATGAAAACAAGAACTTCTCCCAGTAAATAGAATATTCATTGTTGTTATTGTTCATCAATGTGATGTATATCTATGGAGACTTGAATAAATTCAAAGTAAATGAAAACACAATACAGTGCAGAAGGGCGGATAAAATTAAATTGCCTATTGAAATATCTCAATTGGGGACAATTTTACAACAATAACAGGCAAAGGAAAATCAAATTTAAACATATAAATATATAAGAACAAGAAAGGAAGCTAACTTCGGCACGCCGAAGTTTGTATACCCTTGCAGATTGGTTTTGATGTTTATTTTATAGATTTAAATGCTGAAAACACTCACAAAACAGAGTTTCATTACATTTTACCTATACTTATTATGTTTACAGTTTGACAGTTACAGTTTTACATTCCCAGCTTTATATATTTTATACATTTACCGATCGCTTCTATGGCATAAGATATAGTTGTCCGATTTTTATGAAATTTATACCAAAATTCTAGAATAATAAAAAAAACTTATATCTCAGAGTAAATAAAAATGCGTTGAAAAACAACGAAGCTATAATTTGATTTCTATTAATTTCCCGATCTTTCCTATGGCAGCTATATCATATAGTCGTCCGATTTTCATAAAATTTTTACTAAAATTCTGGAATAATATAAAATGGCTATATCTCAAAAATGATGCAAAAATATTGAAAAACAGCAAAGTTATAATTTTTTTTCTAAAAATTTATCGAACATTTGTATGGCAGCTATATGATATAGTCGTCCGATCCGGCCCGTTCCGACATATATAGCAGTGAGAGCATATAGAAGACTATATGCAAAGTTTCATTAAGATAGCTTTAAAACTGAGGGACTAGTTTGCGTAGAAACAGACAGACGGACAGACGGACAGACAGACAGACGGACAGACAGACAGACGGACAGACGGACATGGCTGGATCGACTCGGCTGTTGATGCTGATCAAGAATATATATACTTTATAGGGTCGGAAACGTCTCCTTCACTGCGTTGCAAACTTCTGACTGAAATTATAATACCCTGCAAGGGTATAAAAATAAAGTATTATTCAATTCAGGAAATATGATAGGAAATATCAGTATATCGATACTGTATTAATGTTAATTGTTTCATTTTAATAATTTTATATTTTTTATAAAATATTTAAAATTTATTGTTGCCAATAAGGTAGACAAAAAGGTGCCTTATGCTGGCTTTAAATTACAAATATATGTAAAATTTACCTAGATTTAAATTCTTACCAAAACAAAATTTGTAATTAAATGCAACCTTGATCCTTGTTGCAGTGTCCTATCCGCCAACCACTGCCTCATCGGGCCTCTACTCCACAGACTCGCATTGGGGAGAGAATGGGATCAACAACAACTATGCGTACGGCGGCTCCGACTCCACGCGGTCCATCTATGGACAGGATAAAAGTGAGTAGATAGAAGACAGCCTCTTCCTTTGCTCCCTAGCACTCTTCTCAAATCGCTATGTCACTATGTCCCCACTCACAACGACTTCTACGGCTTCTTTGTGCTCTATTTCATTTCATGTCCACCATCCCTGCCATTCATTCAGATACGCGATATCAGTCGAACTTGAACGAAATCGGTTTATCTGAACAAAAATCCTTCCTAGATAAGACGCAGAACCCGTTGCTGGCCACCGGCAATGCCAACGAGGCGGATGCGGAATCCAGCGGGGGCCACAATCCCTCCGTGGACATTGCGTGGCTGCTGCTCCTCGTCATCATCCCGTCACTATTGTTAACAGTCCGAACTGCTGTTGGTTCTAGCCCTAGAGTAAGTCTGTGTTAGTTAAAGCGAATCTAGCCTAGAGTTTACACACTTTACCTATGTACGGAACTATGTGTAAGGCTTCTACGGAAATATATACAAGTACTCGATTAGTCCCTAGTGAAACAGACCCTGATTACGATCCGCCCTTCCCCCATATATATAACGCGAACGTATATATGAGACACCAGGCCCCCTAGAGCTTGGCCAGCATATGTATATCCATCAATCACGACCCTTACCGGGAATCTATATACACTCATAACCACAGCTATGTATAGGAGTTAAGACAAACCAACCAAAGGGTAAATGCAATTTCGTTTTGCTTTCAATGCTGTGCTTCAAAACTGAGAAAGTTTCATAGTTATCACATAGTAAACGACACGATCTAAGTATATATAAATACATACACATCTATATAATCGTGCGTCAAACGCTGCTGACACCCACACTCATGCATATAAGATAGCGAACACCCAAATTAAATATTTATTCGGATAGACGCCTTAAGGATTGCAAGTTAAATGCAAAGTAAAATAGGTAACTAAGCCCGCACACATATCGAGTACTTAGAATACGAAATTACCTTTACCGTTTTTATTTTTTGTAGATATAGGCCAGTTGACTTAAAGCTGCAAATTTTGGATTCAGTTTAAAGTTACAATTCAAGTGAACGAAAGCTTTGGCAGAAGAGATTCCAAAATGGTCAGACGAAGGTAATTTAAAGGAGGGTTACTTAGCATTAAACAATTCTAAAAATACTTATATATAATAAACAACAAATGCCAAATGATTAAAAAGCCTTTGATTAGTTTGCAAATTCTAAACTGAATAAAAAGTGCAATACTTCCACTTCAATTTAGTTTTGTTCATCAAATACTCTTACCAAAGCTCATGAGATCCAATCTTCATACGGTCATCTTCAACAAACAATTTAATTACCATGTACTAAAGGCTTACAATTGATGTAAAGATAAAACAGAATGTTAAACATTAAGCTAAAATAATAAAAACGATAATTGTGTTGCTTTAACTGCGTAAAAATTACACACAAAGAAAAATGTTGAATTGTGAGAACTATATTTGAATTAAAAGCAGAGCTATGGACACCATTGAAATGAAGACACAAAATATATATATATATATAAATATATACCATCATATACAGTTATAGACATATATATATACAGAAACAAACACACTCGTACACGGACTACACCTATGTATCATGTATTTAAGCATATAAAATGAGTTGTAACTGAGGCATTAAATTAAATAAAAATCCGAAAAAGACAAATAAAGGAACTGAATGGGCGGCCAAGGCACTCGGTGAGCAAATTGAAATAAAAATTAAATGCATCAGTAGGATACAAAAATGATGTGTTAAATGCTTAATTAGCAACCAAATTAAACAACGCCCGTTAAACATTAATATTAACAAAAACAAACATCATTTGCAACCGTAAAAAAGGGGAAAAAAATGCAAAACATTAATAAACAATTAACCTGGTTGCAGTTTTTTTTTTTGCTTGGATCTAGCAATTGGTTTGGATCTGGTAAGGAAGACCAATTCACTCCGACCGCATTTTATTCGTTATGCAATTTTATTGTATCCATTTTTTATGCCCTTTCCAACAACAACAGCAGCCATAACAACAGCGGTTAAAAAACAAAATGCTGAAAGAGGGATTTTTTAAATTAACGAAGATAGAACACCCTTGTAGATCTTAGAAATACTGGCATATATTTTTAATGTTTTATTAAACTATTAGAAATCGGAAGAATATCAGTTTATCTAAAGCTCTTTTTGGGTTTTTCATTTTCAATCATTTTATGAATTAATTTAAAAAACCTTGCTTACCCCGAGTCAGGGTATAAAAACAAGTGAAATTGGGTATAATTGCCATATTCAATTTAATTATTATGCGGACGTGTGATGTCTGAGGGTTTAATAGCAGGGATCGTGGGATGGGCAGGGCGGTGTGTCACTTGAATTTCAATGACACAAACGGGCCAAACTTTAGCATGCATTTTTCATTACGCTTTTTAATCATTTGAAAGTGCAACCAGGGCTGCCACGGTTAATGAGGCATCCCAGCGGATGTGGACGACGATCCTGATAATGGTTTATTGAAGTTTGCGAATTATTGTCGCCTGCGGATATTGATTATATCGTTGGATAATATGGTGAATGAAAATAATGTGAGAAAGTCATTTTATAGTTCTGATGGCACAAGCTTTGAATAACTATGCAACTGTCAACTTTTAAGTAACCAAAGATTTTTATTTTACCAAGAACTAAGACGGGAGTAAATAGAAAAAGAATAAGCCAAACAAATGCGGAAATTGAATTGAAATCTCTCCCAGAAGTAACAAGAGGATGTTGCAAAAGAAAAACGTACTTTATGAGGAAATTCGAAAGGCGAAATGAACATAACAGAGCGGAACAAAAACGGAATCAGCTTGAATCGCGGCACGAGATGTCAATTTCATTACAGAAAAGGACACTCTGCAAGCAGGACTCATCTGCATAAAAGGGAAATTATTTTTCCTATTTTTTCGTCGGTTCTTTTTACCCTCCTTCCTTGGTGCAATCTGCTCGGACCAAGTTCTCGCCAAGAATGATGGCAAAAACGATGTATAAATAAATTTCAGGGAAAAATGCAGAAATGAAGTATTCAAAACAATTTCCGCAGTGCACTGCGGGAGGAAATGTCGCCAAATTTATGTAAAATTAACAAACTTTAGCCAGCAAAAGTAAAAGATGAACTAAATTAACCTCGAAGCAAATGGAAAAATGCCATTATTGGGCCAAAAACTGTTCAAAATATTTACGAAATTCTTTAAGAAACCAAGTCCAAACCCACTCCATTATCTATCCATTGTGTTCGCCGCGAGCTCTTTTTATTCGTCGCCCATTGTGGAAAACTTCGGAAAACCCCCGGAATCCGGTACAGAATGGATGCAGCTGCGACTGCATACTTTTAGGCAGCCTCAAAAAAGAAAACAATACGGCGAGGCATGGGGCAAATTTCTTTGCGAATGCCTCGCGAGCCTAACAACAGAGTTATGCCTCCTTCAGATCCCGCCAGACGAGGATGAGGCCAACACATGTGCCCGAAAAAAAAGTTTATTCTGCGGAACATGCTTGCCATACTTTTTATCCTTTCCGGAGGAGGGGCGAGAAAGCCTTTATTAAGGCGGAAGTACGAAAGAAGTCCAGATATCTGGCAAGGCAAGGGAGTAATGGTAAAGGTTTAAAAGTTGTAAGTGCATTTCGCATAAATGGGAAATTGTTCAATTTATCGAGACAAACACAAAGAATCGAAACTAGGAACGTGGCCAAGGGATAACTTTATGAAATTGAAAAGATAAATATTTTCTATGCTGGTCAACTCAGTTACCCCACAAAGTTTGTGCCAGTCAACAGTTTACTTCAATTTAAATAAGGCAACTTGCTTTCCCATTTTCCATTTCCCCCTCATCCCCTCATCCCTTTTCAACCTCTGTAATTGCCACAAATGAGGCATATCAAATTTGATTTGATTTGAGCGTTTAAGCCACAACAAGGACAACAATGGGAGCGGGGATAACAATCGAAGGACAACACTTAAAGTGCAGTAATCTGAGGACGAGGGAACAGTTACGACGGAGGAGGAGGAATGATAAAAATATCAACAAGCCAGCAATAAAACATTCGGGGAGTGGAGTGCGGATAAGAGATCTGCACGGAGGCATCCAAGTGAGCACTGGCGGAGTATTGTCCAAATGACATCAATAAAATATTTAAACCCAACAACAAAGCAGAAGTCTAAAGGGGCTGGTGAATCGCATTCACGGATGTCCTTGTTCCACGCCCCCTGAAAAGGATAGGAAAAGTAAGAAGAAAATGAGGAAGGAAAAAACCTCCACTTGAGTGGCGCCGTGGCAAACGAGCTTAACAGGATAAACAGGAATAAGGATGTGCGGGAGGACTCTCTTGAAGCTGGAATCGGAGACGAAGCTCCATCCAGAGCGGGAGCTGCTCGTCTCGGTTTCATCCTGACTTTGAAGTGGAATGTCGGAATTTGAATTCAATTGCAATCGCTAACCAATCCTCCCTCTTACCACTTTTCCCAACCATATTCCATGTTTTTATTGCGGCTTCCTTCTTACTTTCTCGCTTCTGCCAGAATCATTTGTCGGGCCAGAAGCCTTCCGCAAAGGCTTAGACTTGTTAGCAACGGCTTCGAGCTGTTTACGGGTCTTAGGCTGTTGAAGATGTAAGGGGGTTCCGGGGGATGGTATATAAGTTTGTTTTGCCACTGCGTTGATCCGCTCAAGAAATCGCGCAGGCCAATCAAGAGGAGGAGTTGGAGGGGCTGAAAAGGACTCAGAGATGGGTTCCCGATGATAGGAAAGCCATTGAGATGCCAGATTGCAAATGGACATCGAGGGAAATTGTGGGGACACTTACGGATGCTGTTGCCTTGGTTTCCATTTCACGTTTTTGATTTCTCATAATTTGTGCAGTGCTCTCGGAAAATGTTTCGTCTCTGTAATCATTCCCCTTTGAAGAGCCCGAATCTCTGGCTCAATTTTTGTTGCCAGAAATTTACATATTTTAATCAGAAATTGCCGATTTCCCAACGGCAATCAATTTGTTGGCATCGATTTGGTTCCAGGCTTTGAGCCTAGTGATTGCCTTGATCTCATTTGCTGGTCAGTTGCAGTCCCAGCTTTAGGCTTGGCAAGCCGAGAGACGCTTTAAACTGGAAGTAATCCCGTGTCAACGCCTTGGTTATCCGCCTAGGATTTGCGGGCTGTCAACTGTCCGCCATCGTCGCGACCAAAGCTTAAGGGAATCGCTATGCCTGGCAGGATGATAAATGACTCCACCAGGTTCGCTTGTCTGTTGCTCCTTGGCAAATTTGCATTTAATTTTAAAGTGTCTGTGGCGCGTTTCCTTGGCCAAGTCAATAAAATATCAAATTAGCATTTATCCCCGAAGGCTTTTGCAAGCCTTTGAAGTTGCTGCTTCAGAGTCCGCAGGCGTGACTTTTCCTCACTGAGTAGGCCATAAACTGGCTAGAATCCCATTTGATGGCCTATATTAAATGGTAATTAAGTCCAGCTTCCTTATTTTAAATGGTTATTTAGTTTTGGTAATTAAGTTCTAGGCTAGTCTAGTAATAACATTATTTAATTTAGTTATTTAAATTATCCTTGGGATACATGTTAAATTTCTTGGCAGCAGCTTAAAGTGCTTTCCCAGCTAATCCTTCTTAACACCCTTCTCCCTTTGATATTTAAATTCACCCAATTGTCTGCTTCCGTCCCGGCCACATTGTTTTCCTTGGCTTTTGTGGGAAACCATTGCGCAATTAATACAATTATCACATTTAATGCTCGCGCACAATGCATATGAAATTTTCGTGAGGAAAATCCTTGGTCCTGCCGCACGCTGCTCACTTCAAGCCTCGTGCCAAAAGCGGAAGAGTTTCCCGGGGGAAAACGCGGGAAAGCGGAAGTCTAGGCCATTCAATTACACCTGCTTGCCGTCGTGCCGGTGTCTGGATGTGTGTGTGTGTTTTCCACCATTTTCCTCTTGGCACTCGTCGCGCTTCGGAAGTTTGCCAACAATTTTATTACATTTTCGTTTGTCGACACTTCTGCACTGATTTCGCTACTAACTGATGTTTTTGTTGGTACTTGCTGTTGCGGTTGCTTATTACTTAGCAGCAGCAAGAACAACAACAGCTACAACGGCGGCTCAAAAGTGCCAACAATAATAATTGCAACAGCAGCGACAAAAACAACAGCAAGAGCAGAAGTACGCTGTTGTCTGCCAGGCAAAGTTTTTTGTCAGCAAGTGCCAGAAAGAAAAAAAATAAAAAATTATACACAAAAAGCTTGAATGGGAAAACTAGCTAAGGAAGCTGAAATTTGGAGTACCCTTACTGAGGGATTATTATTGTAAATTGCACAAGTTAGCTTCCTTTCTTGTTATACTTTAGTAGTATCTTTTCGGTTTAAATATATTTGTTATACTTAATAAGTATAATAATTTATCATTATAATTAGTCCTTTCTATATTTTACATTTTATAATCATCATTTAGAGTCTAGAGGTATTTTAATGGAATTTTTTTAAAATTGCAAACGTTCTTATATTACCTATATAGGCTTCATGTCCTTCCAATACAGCCCTCTACAGAAGTATAGTTTAATAAAAAAGAGTAAACAACCTGAGCGGGAAATGCCGCATAAATCATAAATGAATAACAACAACAATTAGCAGCTAAGAGAGGCAGACAGAGACCGGTTGATAGACTCCTCTCGCCCTCTTGCCATTTGGCAGCGGCAGGAAATTTCCGAAAAGAAAAAATCCACTCTTGCTCCAAACATTTTTGGTTATTAAATTTTCAATGGGAATTTGAATTGCTCTCTGGCTGCCAGATCCCTTTACTTCGCCCCATCCTTTTGGCCTCTTGTTTTCCGGCTAGACGCAAAGTGTTAAAACATGTTACACACAGCAGCAGCAACTACTAGGATAGCGGGAAAGATATGTACATGGGTTGTTGGAGGGAAGAAGAACGAGATTCTGCTCGTTTTCCTCCCTTGTTTTGCTTCTTTTTTTTGTACAGATTTAATTAGTTTTTATTACCACAACACAGCTAAAAAAAAAAGAAAAATTGTTTGTTGCTGCATATGGAACTTTTCATGGCTGTCTGGCACTGTCTCTCTTTTTAGCTTCATCTCTTTCTGTCTGCATTGAAGGATTTTCCTAGTAGTTTTATTTTTTGTTGAGTCGTCTAGATTTTGGGTGCCACTTCCTTGGCACTCCTACTTTATTTTATTTAAGTGCTCGTGGTTGTGTTGCTAAGTGTGTCGCAGACATGTTGACACTAATATCCTTGTTAGCACAGAAGAAAAGAGGTGCATTTCGTCAAGGACATCATTAGTCGGCCTCTACATTTTTTAGATTTATGTCAAGGATAAACATTGAGGTGAAATTTTTCAAATTATATCAAAAATATCGTAAATTTGGATAACTTAATCTATTACTCCTCATTGTACTAACCCTTAGAATGTATTTAGTTATTTGCCAAATATCCAGTTAAGCTCACCCCAAGTATTTAGCTCTATGATCCTGATTATACTTTGAGCAGGCTTAATTCAAAACTGCCAGCGGCAAACTTTACTTCCTCCCAAATGTAAGTGGGCGCGGGGCTATGGAAAATGTTGGACTGAAATGATTGCAATATTTGTCTCGGCAGTTTATCATTTTCCGGCTGCCCAACAAGTTAGCTCAGCAGATGCAATTTGCCGAAAAACAACAATCGGAATGAGGATTGAATGGAGAAATGACACCACCACCACCACCACCAACAACAACAACAACATAAGCATGAACAACGGACGATAATGAAAAACCACAAAATTGATGCAAAACTTTGCCACTAAATTCACAAATTGCTCAAGTTTTAAAGTTTCGACAGGCAGGAAGGGTTACGGCGGAGGATTTCACCCAGGATCAAGGGTGTGTATGGGCAGGATGAGAAACTATTCAGAAACAGAGATTTGCAGCATCCGAAGTAGGAGGAGCTGGAAGCGTTCTTGGTTGGGAATGCAGATTTGCCTACACTAAGAAAAACAAAAGTCAAATCTTTTTTATCAGGAACTTTATAAGTTGTTAGCTCGTGCGTGAGGGGAATACTTTTTTCTTTCTAAGATTTTCTGTTTAGGTTTGGACATCTGGAGTTATTTAACTGAACTTTTGTGGTGTATATTTTAAGAATAAAATGATTTTCGTAAAGAAAATGTTTTTATATTTGTAGCTTTTATGTTTTAGAGGCATTGTAGAAATTTCCCGATTTATAATAATGTTGAGGTCACCAAAAATCTTACTAGAATATAGTAAGTAGCCCTATGTATTTGTGGTTCATTTAAGTATATTTATACCCTTGCAGGGTATTATAATTTCAGTCAGAAGTTTGCAACGCAGTGAAGGAGACGTTTCCGACCCTATAAACCATATATATTCTTGATCAGCATCAACAGGGGAATCTTTCTAGACATGTCCGGAAGAAATCGATTTTTTGGCCATTTTTGCGAAATTTGATAAGGGGTTACATCATTAAAATTTGCAAAAATGGCAAAAAATTTTGATTTCTTAAAATTTTAAATTTGGTATGCAGTTTTTTTAAATGAATAAAAGCTAACACAAAACTGCTTTCCGAATCGAAATTAATGCATTTTTGGCTTAGTTATGATACATTTTAATTGTTACCTGCAAGGGTATACAAGCTTTGGCTGCCCAAAGTTAGCTTTCTTTCTTGTTTTTATATACTTTTTATATTATATTTTATTTTTTAGTCAATTTCTGATGTCTTTTGTCGTCCCACAAATTTTAAAGATTTTTTATCCGCAAACTTTTTGGCTTTGTGTATCTTGGCACTGCCTGGGTTGATATTGTTGCTGCCTTCATTTAACTTCCCGTTGAAGGTTTGCTAGTTGTTGGCTTGCTGTTTTTGGTGCTGCCACACTGCGGTTGTTTTGCCTGCGTTGAGTTGGCTTAGTTGAGTTATTAAAAAGCAATTTGTGGTCGTCGCTAGTTTGGGAATGTGTGTGGCAGCAGATTGAGCGAGCAGCTGGGCAAAAAGTTCCAGGCAGCAAACTTGTTAGCACGCAGTAGGGGCATCAATGGGTTAAGTAAGCAGCTCAGCAATATTGAGCAAATCAATTGGCCAACGAGCGGATCCTGGCCAAAACTGATGAAGTGCTTAGAACTTTGTTTCCTTTTAAATAAATCGTTTTAACAAGGTTATTTATATTTATATTTATAAAAATTAAAAACCTTTAAACTATATACATATAGTTTAATAGAACACTTTGTTGTATAAATAAAAAATAGGTTCATAAAACTCTGATTATTTTCCACTAACGGCACCCTGTCGAATTTTTCTTATATTTATTCTATAAAAATTTTAACCCCATTTTGTATGGCATTTATTGAATCCCTTTGGCAACTTGTAAGCTCATTAAATCTTCTACTTATGCGACTGCTGCAAAATCAATGGCATTAAAAATGCAGTCTTTGGCTATACAAGTTCATATTCAAAAGCGGATTATAAATATTTTGTCTGTGAACTATTCTCGCTTTATTCCCTGTTCCTTTTTCTTTTCTTTATCCCGAATTCAGCTTTAGACCAAGTTCATTTGCCGGCTAACAAAAGTGTGCAATAAATTCCACACAGCCAACCAACACTCCAGAGAAAACTAGAAAATCGTTAAATAAAAAAGGAAAATACATAAAAACGGGGAAAAGGAGAAAAAATTGCATGCAAATAAAGCGAAAATCATTATCTGCACATGAAAATCTGGTTAACTTCGTTTAGAGAGAAACCGCGTAAAAATAGAGCAGGATGAAGGCGGAAAGTTCGCCGCGGAAAATGCAAACATTTTTCAAAATGCAGTCAAAAAGCCAGCAAACAAACACGGTCGGAGACTAAAATGCAAATTCTTCTCAAGTGCCGGCAGAGGCGAAGGTAAAAGGTATAAACTAGGTGCCAACAAGTTTGCGGCGTTAAAAGTTGTTGAAAGGGGGCAACTTTCATCATGGAGAGAGCTGCGGCAGTCAGGGGATCCCCCTCATATATTATGTTAGTCGAGGCAGGCAGGCAGCTGGCACCTGAAACAGGACTAACAATAGCAACAACAGCCTTGGCTGGCACTTGCATTAAATAACGGAAATGAAAACAAAGGACTTCAACTTCCGGTCCGGACTAGGGAGGTTGGAAAAAAGAGAGAGAGAGAGAGAGCAGTCGCCGAATTGCACTCGAGTGAAAGTAGAAAGTGGCAAGTGGAAAGTGGCAATGTGGCATTGTGGCTTTTGTTATTTGCCTCTCACCGCTCGCTTTGATTGCACAGCCAGGTGTGTTTCTCCCGGCTTGGCTCCGGATGGGTTATTCCCCCATGTGGCATAAATAATTTGCACTCGGCGGTGGAACAAAACGCGAGGCGAAGTCGGCACTTGTAGCGCTTTAGTTGCAGGCAACCAGGAATCCCGGTGTCGTGGGGCATGGGAATCCCCTTTCGGAAGTGGGATGGTGCACGTGCTCCGGTGGCTTGCCTTTTGCTGCTGCAGAGTTTTTCCGTTGATTGCATTTGTTAGTGCTGCTCAAGTGCAAGGACATGGCCCGGGAACAAGTGCGTCTGTTATTCCTCCAGCCACAATGAGGGATGCCCTTTGGGGAGATGTGCTTTTGCAAATGCTCTGCCTAAGAAAGAAACCTTATTTTAGAATGATAGTAACAAAAAACTTGAATGTAATCTAATCCTAAATTATAAAAACTAATTGACTGCCAGCATTTTATATATTCTTATATATATATATTCTTAGTAAGAAACTGTGGACTCTATTAAGTACACTATGAAGTGTACTCCTGTGTCGATGCAAGACCTCTTTAAGCCCTGCTCCCTTATAGTTTTATGTTCTGCCTGTGAAAAATGCTAAATAATTCAGTCTGGGCCAGCTTTTCCCAGGCTTCCCGAGCAGCTGCCTGGCGTAGCACGTGTATGAATAAGTGGACGGGTTAGCCTGATAACAGCTGAAATTTATAGGCAATACAGTGGCTCTAGCCACTTGCGGCTGAGGACTCTTAATAGAATTGCAGCGGACGAGGGCTTAAAGCCGCCGAAAGTAACTGAATGTGGCCCAAAAATAAAAGGAATAAGGGCCAAAGGCGCGAAGTTCAAGTTGAAGAACAGAAACAAGAACAGGAACAAGAGCAGATGCTTTCAGCCAGTTGAATTTGTATTTATGATGACATTAAATAGCCGCCGAAAAAAGGGAAAAAGCGAGTTGGTAAAGGGCTCAACTGAGGCGACTGGAGTTCGTAACCAGGCCAAGATAAATAGGAAAACAAAAACCACTCAAAGCAACGTAAATTGAGGATCCCCCCCTGTCCCGACTGAAAAGCGGGGGGAAAACTTTTTCCGAGAACTCGGACTCGGCGGTGGTCAACTGGAGGCTCAGACAGGATAACCAGGAAGGGGGGGGGACACTTAGCAAAAATTTCCTTTTCTCATTTTTTGCGCGACTTATTTTCTTATTCATGTTTACTATTTTATTGTGGCCCAAAGGAAGCAGGCGGCCGGAGCGGAAAACTTAGCGTTAAATTACTGGCAACTCTCGAGGGCATAGAACCGAAAATGGAAATTTATGTCCCAATTGCATTTTCGGGCTTCCCGCTCTCGTTATCTCCCCCCATTGCCATCCACAAAGAAAGTTTGCTCAGGCAGATTATTGGTTTTTCCTGAGTTCAGCCTCCCAGTCCGGCCTTCTGGCCTCCCCTCATTTTCCGCTTTAAACTCGGCGCTTTTGTGCTTCCGAGCCGTATAATTGTATTAAATTTGCATTAAAATTGTAAAATTTCCCGGACGCATTAACAGGCCACAGACAGTTTCCGGCCGCAATGAGAAATTAACATAAGTACACGGGGAAATGCTGTAAAACACTTAACTTGTCGGCCGGCAGGAGGGGTGCTCATTAAGCCATGTGGCATATTAAAAGGCAATTTAATACTTTATTGACTCGCTATCCGCCAGAGGAGGGCGCGGGCGGGCCATTAATAGAAATCCACTTTAATGCGGAGTCCAGGGCGGGGAAGTCCACGCGAGTCATTTATCATTCCGCTGCGGACATCCCTGATCTTTGGTCGCGGCGTTGTCGGACACTTGACACTCGGCAAATCCTTGGCGGAGACACGGGATTAGTTCCGTTTTAAAGCTGAAATTCTACAGAGAAATTTGCAAACTGGCCAACAAAATCGGAAGCCGCCAAATCAAAGATGAAATTTCCATTCCGTCTGAGGCAAAAAGTAAAGCTGAAACGATGCCGGCAAATTGATTGCCGTTGGGAAATCGGCAATTTCTGATTAAAATATGTAAATTTCTGGCAACAAAAATTGAGCCAGAGATTCGGGCTCTTCAAAGGGGAATGATTACAGAGACGAAACATTTTCCGAGAGCACTGCACAAATTATGAGAAATCAAAAACGTGAAATGGAAACCAAGGCAACAGCATCCGTAAGTGTCCCCACAATTTCCCTCGATGTCCATTTGCAATCTGGCATCGCAATGGCTTTCCTATCATCGGGAACCCATCTCTGAGTCTTTTTCAGCCCCTCCAACTCCTCCTCTTGATTGGCCTGCGCGATTTCTTGAGCGGATCAACGCAGTGGCAAAACAAACTTATGGCCCATCCCCCGGAACCCCCTTAAATCTTCAACTGCCTAAGACCTGTAAACAGCTCGAAGCCGTTGCTAACAAGTCTAAGCCTTTGCGGAAGGCTTCTGGCCCGACAAATGATTCTGGCAGAAGCGAGAAAGTAAGAAGGAAGCCGCAATAAAAACATGGAATATGGTTGGGAAAAGTGGTAAGAGGGAGGATTGGTTAGCGATTGCAATTGAATTCAAATTCCGACATTCCACTTCAAAGTCAGACGAGCAGCTCCCGCTCTGGATGGAGCTTCGTCTCCGATTCCAGCTTCAAGAGAGTCCTCCCGCACATCCTTATTCCTGTTTATCCTGTTAAGCTCGTTTGCCACGGCGCCACTCAAGTGGAGGTTTTTTCCTTCCTCATTTTCTTCTTACTTTTCCTATCCTTTTCAGGGGGCGTGGAACAAGGACATCCGTGAATGCGATTCACCAGCCCCTTTAGACTTCTGCTTTGTTGTTGGGTTTAAATATTTTATTGATGTCATTTGGACAATACTCCGCCAGTGCTCACTTGGATGCCTCCGTGCAGATCTCTTATCCGCACTCCACTCCCCGAATGTTTTATTGCTGGCTTGTTGATATTTTTATCATTCCTCCTCCTCCGTCGTAACTGTTCCCTCGTCCTGAGATTACTGCGCTTTAAGTGTTGTCCTTCGATTGTTATCCCCGCTCCCATTGTTGTCCTTGTTGTGGCTTAAACGCTCAAATCAAATCAAATTTGATATGCCTCATTTGTGGCAATTACAGAGGTTGAAAAGGGATGAGGGGATGAGGGGGAAATGGAAAATGGGAAAGCAAGTTGGCTTATTTAAATGTAAGTAAACTGTTGACTGGCACAAAGTTTGTGGGGTAACTGAGTTGACCAGCATAGAAAATATTTATCTTTTCAATTTCATAAAGTTATCCCTTGGCCACTCTCCGAGTTTCGATTCTTTGTTTGTCTCGATAAATTGAACAATTTCCCATTTATGCGAAATGCACTTACAACTTTTCCATCCTCCTTTTCTTTGTTCGCATTTTTCCAGCCACATATTTGGACTTGCTCCTCCCTAATAAAGTCCCTCCCTTCCTTTTCGGAAGATAAAGAGTATGGCTGGCATGTTCCGCACAAAAAACATTTAGTCGTTCTCGCATATGTTCGCCTCCCTCTTCATTATGTGGCTGCCACGCCCCCATAATCTCCTAACCAAAAGGCATAACTGCGTTTCCAGGCCGGAATGCATAAAGAATGTTCTACGTTTTTCTTAACTTTTCGTTTGTTTTTTCTTGGTTGGTGCTCGAAAGTATGCTACTATTTTATGGAATTGGCTGGGAAAATTGGCCCAGAATGGTAATCTTCAAACATTCTTGTGGTAATAATGGTTGGAATGCAAATGCATTATCCGTATGTGAAATTTAAGTAGAGCTAAAGTAGGTAATGAGAACAATTAAGAAATGCTTTTTGTTAAGTAAATGCATGTGTTTGCTCATCGGTTTGTTTTAAAGAAGTTTCTTATATTTCAAGAATACTTTAGACCTTAAAATAAAGATATATATTACGAATATAGGATTACTCTTCTCTGAGAAATCATCAAATCATGAAAAACTTTAAGCTACATTATAATAAACAAAATCTTAGGCATATATTTCCGTTAACTTTTGTTTTTAACTTTAATGAAAATCATTTCCAGCTGATATTATTTTTGGTCATGGCTTTAATATAATCTCAAAGGCTTTCCCCTTCAAAGAAACACGCTCGTGTTAAAGACAGTAAAGATTCCGTCATTTAGGCAACCTTTTCCGCGTGGCTCCTCCGCTTCCTCCACTCTCTTCTCTCGATAATCGAAAGCTATTATGCCCACATTAGTCTGAGTCCCAGATTTTTCGCCTCTGTTGTTGTTGTGGTTGCCGCTGCTGTTTTTGTGGGCTGAGATGGTGTCTCCTTTTATGCAAATATTTACATATGCTCAACGACGACATTGGCGGCTGCGGCACGCTGCTCTCTCGTGTCCTTGTCACCCAGGGGAAAATGGGATGGGGGTGGAGTCCTGCATCCCCTACGACATTTATTTTTCGATTGTTTGCAGAGGCAGGCTGCCTTCCTTCCCCCTTCCCCTTGAACGTGTGGCTCCTGTCTCGCTTGTCCCGTATTTTATTGTTATTTTTCCTATTAAATTGCGTCGGCTTATCGCACGTTTAAAATAGCAACAACGCCAACAATATGGCAGGCTGCAGCCCCCCGGAAAGCGTTTGAATTGTAACTTTTAACTCCATTTATTGTAAATTGTTGTCTGTACAATACGTCTCATACCCCTGCCAGTCCCCTTCTTCCCACGCCCAGCGGGCATGCTGCGTGTAGGCGTGGCATCTATCATTACAGATAAGAAAGAAAATAAAATGTGGCGCGTGCTTTACGATTTTCTCGAGGGCAGGACGGGCTCTGAATGGGGACAGAAAGGAGGAAATATCTTCCATCGATTCGATTTTCTTTAAAGGCATTTTTTGGGCTGTCTTTGTAAAAATATTTCGTTTGTTTCATACATTTTTTTGAATTAATATTGAGACATATTTATTAATTAAATTATATATTCACATATTTAAAGGATTATGCAAATGTGATGTGTTAAACTTAAAAATAGCTCGGCTTAAACCAAAATAATAATACCTCAAAGCACAAATATATTTACAGAGGAACATGTATATTTGATCTCGTCTAATTCTGAGGTCAAGAGCATAATTATTTTGCATATTTCTTTCAACTGCTGAAAGGCTGGGAGACTGAGTAGCTGGGTGAAAGGCAAACAAGTTGAATAGCTGTCGACTTGTGGTTGACTCTCTAATACCCACTTGAAGGAACGAAACCCACTCAAGTTCACAACTTGTCTATCTTTTCAGCTGCCCGCCCAAGCATTCGAGTCTTTTCAAATTGAATCAACACAATTTTCTTTGCCAGAATTATCATCATCATCATCGTCATCATCGTCGTCGTCGTCGGCAGCAGGAGCATCCTTCTAGATGTCTCTCCTGCTTTTCTGTGCATATAAAAGTGACCAAAGGACCTGAGCCCATCGTCCGGGGAGCCGAACTTTTTGACAAGCCACTTAATTACAAAATAATAAAGATTTTGGCTGCAGACAGTGGCGCTTTCATTAACACAATTCCGAGGAGCGTGTCTCCACCCGCGAACTTTTATTCTAATTTCAGACTCGTCGCTGTCCATAATGACCTGGTTACCAGGCATTTCCATTTCCATCTCTATTTCCATCGTCGCCTCCCCCGACATCTTGGTAATTTCAATTTGGAGCAGCCTCGGACCCACTTGTGGGACTCACGTGGCACGTGAGTCCTGAGCGGAGGCTCGGTCCGTGGACCTGTTTGTCTGATTTGATTATTAATTGAAATTATGTTTGCCGCGGCAACGCGCATTGAATTTCTGACAGTTTTGTGGCAGCTCTGTGGCAGGGATTTCCAAATTACCCCACGAAAGTCCCTCCAGGCCAGGGCCGTGGCAGAAAATCCATTTTGATTATACGGCCAATGCGAGGTGATTGTTATTGCATTGCAGGGTTAATTAGTAAGGTTAATAAGAGCTTTTCGATTTACATTTTGGAGTTTTAAGTGTATTCTAGGTGATAAAATGGTTGTTTTTAATTGGTATAAGGAGCTTGGCAAAGTGTATATACGGATATATTGAATATGTAATTGGTAGAGTACAAACAGGTAATAGTAGATAAGAGAGAAGACTTGGTTCTTAAATTGTTAATTTTAGCTTTTGTCTGTCTGGCTTCATAGCTCATGGATACGGAGGACTATTTAAAACTTTAGCATTTCGATAGGCTTATTCCACGAATTGCCCGTGGCGGACCCCGTTTTGATATGCAGGAGCGTGTCGGCGTTGGTTTCATCTGGCGGAACCCAGAGCAGCCTCCGCTTCCCGCCTGACATTTATGATGACAGGCGGTCATGTGGCTCTACGAGTGTGTGCCAGCGTCATTCGTTACCATTCCAACTGATGTTGACACGTGCTACATCATCATAGATGGCGATTTCCCCGTTCCTGGCCCTGCCCTGCCCCGTTTTTCCTCTGACGCTTTCCTCGGAGGCACGTACAAAACATAAAAGTAACTGCACTGCGCTTTGTTGAAATAGTTGCAAAAGGAAACGAGCAGCAAAGCACCAGAGGGCCGGCACAGGGCAAAGCCGGCAAAGCGAGGAAAAATTAGACAGAGAAATGGGAAGGGGGCAACGCAGCCCGACACACACAGGACGTCCAAATTCGACTGGACTTCAAAGTGTTCAAATTGCAGCGTCACGGAAAGTGCGAGAGAGATTTCCGTAGAGTCTAGGGTGCAATGCACCCGACACGAACCCAAAAAAAGAAAACAAAAAGCCAAAGAAATGAAAAAAGAATTTCGAAATAGAGATAGACAGCGATAAGCCTGGAAAAAACTGCATAGCCTAATGACGGAAAGGATGCCGAGAAAAAGATGTTAGCAGAGAGGGTACACAAAAGATACAGGATCTTTTTTTGAGTGCCTGTGTCCTGTGGCAAGGAGGTTGGGCTTTACTCATTTGAAAGAGTTTTGAAAAGCATGGTAATTTTAGAAAATTTAATTTTATAGAATTAAATAGTTAAATCTTGAAAAAGCCTATCAAGGAAATATCTTAAGTCTTTCTCTTAGATAATTCATTATGAAAATAATGCCAAGTTGTTTATCTTTAATACATTTTTTTAATATTTTTCTAGCTGCATTTTCAGTATATCGTCTTACCTTATATTATCATTTAGTTACCTTAAACCTATCTTAAATTGCCTAGTTTAAGTCCACTTGGTTTTCCTTCAACCCAATCACATCACCTGTAAGCCACTTTAAGCAAACATTCCCCCCCCTTACAATGGAAGACACACAAGCTTGGGTAACTTATAGCCAAAAGGTTGCATTTCAATGCCTGCAACCGCCCACACAATTCCCAGTGGCTGGATGAGTCCTGGGAGAGAGCACCGATGGCAACTCTCACTTGACTGCCCCGAAAGTGCATTTCATGTTCAAATCAAAGTAAAGGTTGCCGCCAGCCAACCTCCTGCCCCTTGGCCCAGTCGCCGGCCCCACATAGTAGTTCAGTTTGGCTGGCAATTTTTCAATGATGTGATGACTATGGATGCTATGGCTTTAAGAATTTATGAAAATGAAACTGATGGTTGCCATGGCCATCAGATAGGGCCAAAGCCAAAAGGAAACATGGCTGGGGCGAAAACAAACAGAAGTCGCTCGGTGGAACAACAACAAAGCTGCCTCGGCGGAAGAAGGATGGCTGGGTCGGAAAAGGTTCCCAATGCCATTACCACAATGCAGTCATCGTTGTTGTGCTTATATATATATCCTTGCAATGATTTCCAGCGTCCTGTTTACTCACGTCTCCAGCCCTCCGCCGGTCCCCTTGGCTGCTCAGTGAACTGTGCGAGGAACTGACGGCCCTGGCCGGGAATAAATTATTAAATCATATACCGTTTTAGTGCGATTTAAGCCTCGCGGTTCACCTTGATATCCCTTTGCGGGCTTTTCAATATTTAGAAAGCTTTAAATATTCTTGAAAAACAAATTAATTTGCTTAACCAAGCCACAACTAAAAGGATTCATGAAATACCTTACCCTGCTAAAAATTTTTTTAAAGAAGGAAGATGTTTTGACTTTAAAATTAATTATACTTTCATCCTATATATACTATAAATTTAATTATAAAGTTTAAATTACTTCTTAGTTCTTATTTAAGTGTATTAGTTTTTACGAGTAATTTTTTTGAGTGCATTTACGTTCTCTTTCCGTTAGCCAACTTAAGCCAGTTATGAATACGAGAGGCTTAGACGGCGAGCAACAAATTTCACAGTCAGCGCTTTGTGAAAATCTTCATGCAACTTAAACGCAGACGCACAAAAAAATGGTAGATTCCTTCGCTCAAGCGCTTAATTGAAGTGGGATAAGGACGATGAAAGGGAGTGAAAAACTGTGATATTCCTACAGGGCTTCGGCCCATAAATCCCCGTAATTTCAGACAGCGAGTGGAAGGAAGTTCCCGCAATCGATAAGCCCTTAATTGGCCACGCGAAGGACATCTTGATGCAGTCGCAGGAGGCTGATTGGCTTAGCCGTGAAATCAGCAGAGCTGAGAGGACTAAATGATGTTGGAGTCGCAGGATTATCGGGGCTTCCAAGGGTTATTCCACCTCTGTGAGGGTTTCATTAAAATTGTAGCAGATATTCCATGAAAGTTTTATGCCTGACCCAAGGACCATAATTGCGTGAAGTTTTTACCCCAAATGTGGGAGCCACAAAAACAAGTAAGCCCTGTGCACATATGCTGCAATTTTACGAGGACAATGAGAGGTGGTAACGCGGGATCAGATCACATTGTAAATAAAACATTGTGGGGAATGGCAGGGACAGGGGGCACTGCTCAACATAAAATGAGCAATGGCCAAGTGTTCCATAAAACAAAATTCCAAAAAACTGTGAAAAAGGCAAAGGCAAAGTGCCGCGAGTGCCGTCAAGTGCGAAATTTAAATTTGCATAAATTATACAATGGGCAGAGCCGCGAACGAAAAAGGAACAGGCAACGGAAACCAACCGCAAACACGAAAGACAAAAGCTCAAATTGTTACCAACAAATTTTTTGTGTGAAGTCATGAAATATATATGCGATAATCATGAAGGCGTGAGATTTGAGTGGCCATAAAGTGTTTGACGAGCGGGAGGATGGTGGGTGGGGTTGGTGAATGTGAAAAGAGCTGGAGCTCGGGGTCACTGCAATGACCAGCGAAAATATAAAACGATGGAGACGTAAATTACTTTTAAATGAAGTTAAGTTTACCAAGTAAAGTGTACAAGCTAAGATTAATATATATTTAAAATATCACAGATTTCAGTTAATTAGTTATAACATATCAAGCAATCATTATAAAATAAAAACACTAATATGTCGTGCCAACTTATTTGCATTAGCTAATTGTAATGACCGCTGTTTACAATATAAACAGATTATTCGTTAAACATTGCCATCTAGCTAATTTTAATGACCCATGTTTACAATTTTATTAGCAGATTATCAGATATAAATTAAAACAGGCATTAGTTTGGGCCTATAAAAGCTGAAGACAAAAATGGATTTTACTCCAAGTTTTTTAAGCTTTTGTTGTTGAATCGAACTCTGACCATTATGGTTGCATTGCGTGTGTTTGCTCTTCTTTTGCTGATCACCGAGGCGCTGGTCACCAAGGAACGCGATGTATGGCTTCGGTTATTATAAAATATAAATGCCAGGATTATCCTTCCATTATTAAAAAAAAACATTACTACAGTGCACTTCGTATTTTTTAACAATTCTCCCTTTGAATTCGTTAGTTCTTGATGAAGAAAGACTACAAGACGACCTTCATATCACTGGGCTGGTCGGAAAATGCCACCATTTTTGACATCAGCAAACTGAAACTGAAGGGCCGTGAACACACGTTGAATGGAACCTTTGATCTGTCAGAGGATTTGGACAATGAGCACTACACCTTTGTCGGCGACATGTGGAATGATGTTAATGGTGACGGGAACTACAAGTTGTGCCCATTTGAAATACGAAAGGATACCGTCTGCAAGACTTACAAGTCCTATCGGCGCTACTTGAAAGAAATGGGAGAGTTTGGTGTCGCAACGAACTTCCCAATCCATATAGATCTGTGTCCAATCAAAAAAGGCCATTATTACATAAAAAACGTAACAATTAACACAAACATGTGGCCTACAGTGGTGCCGCGCGGATTCGTCCGATTCACTGGACACTTCTACAAGGACGACGTATCCGTTGGCTCCTATTTTTTTATTGTATTAGTCGAGAATATATAAAAGCAATTTATTGAATTGCTCTGTTTTTATATAAATATAAACAGGATCTCATTTTGAGTCACTTTAATATGATAAATCAAGTCATTTGCATTAATATTTTTTGATGTTTTCAGTCTATACTACAGCATTAGTTTTTTCATTTAAAAATTTTTAATAATAACAAATTTTTAGCTCTATAAGGATTTTAGGATGGACACACTGAAGAAGACAAATGCACTTGGTACTCAAACTTCTGTTGTTCCTTTTGCTAATAATGGGCTACATATACTATATTATAGTTTTGTGTAATGTAATCATTTTTAATCTAGCTATCCTGCTGTCCAAAAGTAAGGCAATTTTATTCCTATAAGTTACCCCGAAAATATTATAAATACAATTTAATAAAAGCAAATCGTGTCTGCAAAAACATCTGCGAAGAGCAACAATTGTCAGGAATATTCCAAAGCATTAATCACAATAACTAGCCGCAAGCCAACTTCACTAGCCAAAGCATGGACCCGTAAATCCCCATAAATATGCGGAACAACAGCAAACTATTAAATATAAACACGCACACATATGCATACATATATCCTGACTTATTCCGGGACATTTAAGAGAAGGGCTCTCGCAAACGAAACCCGAAAACCGCAGCTTGTCATAATAAAGGACAGACTGGCAGGGGAAGCACGTTTAGATTGGCCTAGCAAGCGGCAGGACAACTACAAAACAAAAGGACGAAAAGGACCAGGGGGAGTGGTTAAGTGAGAGAGACAGAGATGGGAGAGGTGATGGACACGGGCTAGTCGAGGTCCTGTCGAGTCCCCTTCCCTGGTCCTTGGGAACGTGACTTTGTGATTTTATGAGCGTTGAAAATGCCACACGTACTCGGCAAGGATTTGCTTTGCCCAACACTCGCCTCCCTTCGAAATCCCCTGCATTAACACTCAACTAGTGGGGAGTCCGGGCAATGCTTTTTATGGCTGTGTTTAGTGAAAAAAAGGATTCAACTTGATTGCACCCCCAGGAATCTCTTGGCCAGGATATTGGCCTTATGACGAATTTAATTGGTCCAAGGACCAAGAGAGCTGGCGGGCTATAATCCCAGCCAATTAGGACCCTCAGACGATCAGAGTTAAAGGAATTTCAAGACCAGATTCCAGGCATATTATTATTTGGCTTTGGCCTGAAAATAGTTCCATTTGATTCCGGCACAAGCCAAAGGATCCGATCACACTCCAACTATGCAACCAGGAGCAATTAAATGCAAAGTCGTCGTCTGTAAAGTTTTCGACCCTCGCTCCGCGTATTCCCTGACTGTCTGTACTTTTTTAAAGCCCAGCGAAATGTTTCAAGTGCACGGAAACAAAAAGCAAAACTGCGGATACAAGGCAAAGGCAAAGGCAAAGGCAAAGGCAAAGGCAAAAGGCATTTTTTCCGCCGGAGAGGAAGAAATTGAAAGACAGTGGCCTGCCTGGCAGTGGCCATAGCTTTGGCCCGGCTGGCTGCGGATTTCCTGATGATTTTATTGGGCCGCCAGCAAACATTTTTGAGTGTTGCCAGCAGCGGCGGACTGCGGAATGCGCCAAAGAATTTGGTAACTTTTTTCCAACACCGCCTGCCTGCCTGGCCTGCCACCGTTCTTTATTCTTTTTCCCAGCCGGAGGCCAGCCAAAGGATGCGGCATAAAGGATTAAGCATGGGTAGCCAGCCAGCGGGCTTGTAAATTGTTAAGCAAGTTTCCTTTCCCCTTTTAAATTTCATCTTTTTGCCGCTCACGATGAAACCGAAGAAGACACAATAAAATGTTGCAAAATATTGAGCATTTGTAATGGGCATCAACAGGATGGAGGACGCGGAGGAGCACCCACCCACGCTGGAGCGCATGCATCCTTAGCATCCTTCTCGCCGTCATTGCCACTACGGTTTAGTTCGCTCTCCGGTTCCCTTATTGCAGCCGACAACCTGCAGGCTACTTACGGCTCCGGTTTCGTACAGAATTCAGGCCAACACATACTTCGGTGGGTGTGTGTGAGACGTGTGTGTTCCATTTCAGCCGCAGCCTCTCCTTGGGCTTTACGTATCGCTGCTTATAGACTATGGCATGGCTTCTGGGCAACTTACTTAGCGGTTGAGTGCAAATCTTATGCGAGTGTGTTTGTCTGAATTCGAGTGTGTGTGTTTGTGTGCGAAGGGTGTGCTGGTGGGAGAGTGTGCAGCGGGTGTGCATGTGTGAAGTGGCTGTTTTGTGGGCTTAAGCTGCAGTTACCAGCACGGGTATGTTAAACATTTGGCCTGGCCCAGGCACATTACGTGAATGTGATTGAAATTAGCCAAAGGGGAAAGCCCAATCTGCAAATAAGGCAATGTACCACAGGGCTTCCAAGGGGAAAAAAAGCTTATTTAGAACGTTAGAATTAATCTCCAGAATGAGATGAGAATTCATCTGAATCGATATTAAATCAAGTCTCAAAATATATTAATAAAATAATTTTAATGCTCCTTGAATACAATAACTCCTTAATAAACTCTCCATTAGTTCATATGCCATTAAAAGTTACTTTTAATTAACAACTTTTCCCCAGAAAAACTTAATCTTACCACCTTAGCTAAAGCCAAAAAATAGTTTGAAAACTCGAGGAAATAATTTGTAGAAAAATGTCAAGGACTTCGAATGGGTTTCCTTTTAATATTTCCGCTTCTTTCAACAGCAGGTACTATATTGTCCTGCCGACAAATGCTTCGTCCTATTTCAATGTCAAGAAGTCACCGACCAGACGAGTCGGCACTTGAATCGTTAATCATTTTGCGGCAAGAAATTCCGTATACGTCAAGTGTAACCGGTCAGATAAGCGGCGCAAGGAGACATTGAACGAGGGGCAAGGAAAGCGAAACAAGGTTAAGGTTTGAGTAGAACAAAAGGGGTTTATCGTTTGATAAATGGCCCCCGAAGTTCGTCAACCCCAAGCCGTGTCTCTTTCCCATTTTCATATGTTTGCAGTTGGGTTCAAGGTGAACTTTGGAGTCCCGAGATGAGCAGTGGCTATGTTCAAGGGTAAAATTATGCAAATGAGACCTCACATCCAGGCAGCCAAGCAATTTGTCAGCGGTTCAGAGGCGGAGACAGAGGCAGCCGAAAAACTTTCAAGACAAATCAATAGAGCCACTCGATTGCAATTAAAATAGTTGAGGGAAAGTTTTGGACGCGCCAAGAACGTGACTGAAAGAGATTTACTTTCTAATTAGGCACTGGGGAAAATCAATATGGCATTTATTCCGCAATCTTTTTCACAGTTCCACTTACTCAGCTTCATATCCTTCGAATCGACAAATGCAATTTTACAAGCAACTGAAGACAGACAATGAACTCCAGCCAAATAAAAGGGATTCATTCATTCTTTCGTATTTTTTTGCACTCCACGCGCACTCAATGCACAAATATCGGATAAGACTCTTCCGTCAGATGGGGGGATATATCGGGGATACTGCGGGTGTTGCACATTCTTATGCAGCCTGTTGTCTGTCTAGGCCGCTCACCCCTTTGATCTCTCCCGACTGTCATTTAACTGTCAGTTTCGCTGCTTGTTTGTGTCGCTTAAACGTCGCCACAGGAGGCGTAAAAGGGCGGGGCGTGGCCGCAATACGAAATGGGAAATCCTTCGGGCATATGTGCGACTCCTTGTGGTGATTATCTCGTTGGCCTGGCGGAGATTTTGGCTCGAGCGCGCAGGAAATTGGCCAGTGATAATTGATAAAGAAAGCGGAAAGGAATTTTAATGGTGGATAGTCCCGTTCGTTTTTATAAGATTTTGTCTCATGAACCCTTAAGTGGGGGTAGTAGAACTACTACTTCAGCATTTTTAAAATTAATTTTTAATTCATAAATTTATTAAAATGATTTTTTACAAGAATTTATTGCCTGAATGTATGTACCTTCACAAAGAAACACTTTACATCCTTCTTCTTTCATTCTTTGTAACAAAATTATTTCCTTCGATGGCAACATTTTCTTTTTTTCGGGCCAGAAACTTTAAAATGCCAGCTCGCTTACGGCCAAATTGATTTCATTGCACCCACTTGCGGCTCAAAGGCGAAAAAGGAAATTTCAATAAACTAGTTAGCCAAGAGCCATGAAAAAGTGAGCAAGCAGGGAGGGCGGACTAAAAGCCAAATGGGAAACATATTTTAGCCATGAAATTTATGCCGCCACACACTAAATGAATTTCGCAGACTAAGGACCTACTGCGAAACCAGGACGCGAACAGTGGCCACAACAGCAACAACAACAACAACAGCCACAGTAACAACAAAGGGCGAATGCAAACAATGCAGATAATTTAGTTGGCGGCGGATATTTCGCAACAAAAGCACAACAGGGAAAGATATCAGTGGAGGGGAAAGCGAGTCGAGGGCGCGGCGGGAAAATTCGGTTGGCCAACTAGGCCTTCCAACTTGTTTAAATTGGCGCTAACTCAACGGAAAAACAAAGAAGACGAAGGGGTAAGGGGTGGGAAATCCATTGGCACGCCACAAAAATAGTTAACTTTGCGCAGGCAACGTTTAAATTATGCAAGCTCCACAGGACACTGGGCAGAGGATGCAGGACACACGACGCTCTGGACTCTGGACTCTCTATCCATCTGTCGTCCGTCCTCATTTGTGTGTATGGTGGGCTTGTTTGTTTGCTAAACGTCTGTCAGGATCCACAAATGTTTGCGTTTGGCATTCAAAAAGTTCATGCAAAATGAAATTAAGTTGACTCGGCGGCAGTGGCTTTAAGGACTTACACGAGTCCTGTCTGTATCTGTGTCTGTATCTGTGTCTCTATTTGTAACTGTATCTGTGGCTGGGCCCCGCAAATGCAGCTCATTTAAACACATGTCACAATACTTTTGCACAGCTGTCACTTTGACAATTTCCTAGATGAGTTTCTGGCGATTTCGTCGGCGCTTCCGCATACCGAAAAAAAAGGCGAATCTTTAAGCCATCTCGCCGGGTGTCTGCTCCGCGTTGCGTAGGTCTGTCAACGTCATCATCGTTCTCGTAATGCGGCTCCCTGGTAGACACGAAGCTCACACACACAGCATACAGCACATCGCACATATCCTTCGGCTCCTTTGACTTTCAGACGCATAATGAAAACTTATATCACGCGTATTAGAGAAATTGCGAACACATGTGGCCGGGACTTACCAAAGATCCGGGTGCCTTAAAGTGGTTCTCGAAAGTGTTTTGGAGTGGATTGAGATATTTGATAGATAGTGTTCTATTCGTAGGTATTTATTTATTTATATTCATATATGTTGGAATAATTAATCATTACCTTGGATTATTATATCTTAAAGATAAACTTGTAATGAACATATATTCCGAGTTAATTTGTATTTATTTCTTTTTGGTTTACATTTCCATAGTTAAGCCCGTTTTTTATACACTATAATCATAACCAAAATCTATTATCAGACTTTAACTATAAATGGGTACCTTTAGGCACTCAAGATTATCACAAAAAATTTGTTTTGTCAACCAAGTTTGGCACGCGTAAACCTTCGAAAAAGGAAGGAACCCTGCTCCGGTTTCTTTGCATTAGCGAAATTAAAACCCATGAGCGAGGAGTGCACAATTCATGCGCTTCCCTATTTATCCTATTCCTCTGCCTGCGTGGCATAAAATTTCATAACAACAAGGACCCGTGCCGGAAATGGGAAGGATGCGCTTTGTGGCACCCACATCCGCACGAGCATCCCTTATCCCCCATCCTTATCCGACACATCGCCGCGGTCCGTGGAGTGGGACTGTGTGCTCGCGGTTTCCTAGGAAGTAAATTTCGTTATCGTTTATTATTATTATTATGCGCGATGTGTGAAATGTCTGAGTCCGGCGTCTTCCCGCCCACTTGATTCTGTGCCAGTGCCCGTGTCTGTGTATGTTTGTGTTGTGACGTGGGAAATAAATTTATATTCATAACACACAGGGCGAACAGGAAGCCGGCCGGAGAGGGGCCCAGGGAAGGCCCTTCGCCCGACATGCATACAAAGTGCTTTATGTGTGCCACAAGATGCTGAAAGATGGCTCTTAGATGCGGCCCGCTCCTGTAGCATTCCATCAGCAGACTCCGGCAAGTTTTTTGATTAAACTCCAGTGCCTCAGCCAGTGGGTTGGTTCTTTTCGGGCCTGGCCCTCTCAGCCCGGTGGCTTATTAAAGCCACGTCAAGTGCGTGTCGGTAGCAAAGTGCTGGGAGAGCATGTGCAGCCAACGGCTAATGGGATTAGCGCTGCATCCTGGGAGAGCCGCCCCTCTCAGAGGACCCTGGAACAGCTCCTCCAATCTCCTCATATTGATTACTAATTTACTTGTCGTAGAGCACATCCCCCCACACACTAAAACTTCACAGTGCACTTTCTGCAGTCTGAACTCGGCCTTTTCTGGCAACTATTTTGATATCAGAGTCTTAGCCTAATTTTGTTTAAAAAAAACTTTTACACAGGAAAAAAATACGTAAAAGTGGATTATTCCTAATCTTTCGAATTTTTAGGTTTGACTATTTCTTTCACAGTTAGGGGAGCTCTACTGTGACACGTCAGCCCAGATGCACACGCACAGGGTTGTAGATAACTCGATTTTAGGTAGCCAAACTTGGCATTAACATGACGACGACAACGACCAAAGTTGCAACATGCGTCTGGAATCCCGTCACTGGACAAAGTTGTCGTCATATAAAATGTACAAAGCTCAGGTAGTAGGTAGTAGTAGTTTCCCGACCGGCAGGGGACAGTCTCGGCCCGCTCCAGGTCTCCGATCCCGGCAATTTCTTCCAGCCACATGCAGTCCAAGTTCCACTCAAAGTCATTCATGCGAAGAGTCAAACGGCAGCCGAACATCGCAGCACAACAATCAAAAAAGCGCTTCAGAAGTCAAAGACGCTGCAGGGCAACTGGAACTACCAAAAAAGGTGGCGCTGGGAATGGGGATGCGAGAATGGAAATGGGCATGGAAATGAGTTGGGAATAGAGGACCGAATAGTAATGGGGGCGAGAGTGGGAATCCGAATGGGAATGGGCCATGTGCAGCGCAATAACTTGCCAAACTGACACCATGTCCTTGGGGTCTACTTTTTTCGGGAAGACTGAGCGCGTTGTATCGATAACGGTTTGTCTACTGCCAACAGGAAGTGGGTTGTGTTCATCATATGTTGGCGGAGGTCTAGGGATTACATTGGCCAAAGTTAGCTTTCTTTCTTGTTTTATATGTAATACTCAAATTAATTCGGTATTCATTTGGCTTTTGGGAAATATCTTTCATAAATATTTTAACCTTATTTTCTAAACTATATAAAAGTATGTAAAGTTGACTTAATATTCATATTCGCATCCTATTACTTTAAACCCGTGATGAACCTTCCTCCAAAGGTATACGAAATCTCTCCCAAATATTTATAAAACTTGACAAAATTTCTCCCACTGCACTTGACTATGCAAACAATGAGAAATCATGCACAAATCGAGCAAATTGCATATTTCTTATTTCTTACGCTGGCGACTTTTAATTTTTTATGCGAAATGCAGTTGAGACACGGCTGCGACTTGCTCCGCTTTCCATCTTGCTGCCATTCCGATTCGCCGAAAATTGTTCATTCCCCCGTTGGCCGAAGAAAGATGAGAGGGAAAACGCAACCACATGCCTTGGCTTGGCTTTTCCTTTGCCATTTTTTATGCGCCATATTTCGAACGCTCGTGTGTGACTTGTAAATTTCCCCAGTCGGACTCTCTGCTTCACTCAGCGGCGCTTGATTGAGCTCACGTTTCTCCGGGCTCTCCGTGTTCTCCGGCTTCTCGGGCTGCTCCGGCCACCCCTAGTTCCCCGGACTGCTGCGCCGGATACGTCTTCGGTTTGACTGTCAGACAGAGTGCACACTTGGTCTGACTTTTTATTTAAAATATATGAAATGGAGTGCATACTCGAATAAGCCCTGAAATTAAGCCCGGCCAGGGAAACTCTTTCTATTTCCCCCGAGTGCGAGAGCGAAGTTTGCCGCAATTTTCGCTTGGTTTCGGTCGGACGTGAGCCCCATAATTCCTGAAGCCCAAATGAGTTAACAGAACTTCGGCATCATTGTCTTTAATCAAAGGGCATTAAAATGTGCATGCGTGGAGGAACATTTATGCATGTATCCTAACCCAACCCCAGCCCCAATCCCAACCCATCGCTTGGCATCCGGATCCGGTTCCCCATTCGAACCGTTTTCACTTGGGGTCCGGACTCCGGAGTGGCATTTTTGCATGTCACACGGCGTATTGCGAAACATGAGTATGTAAATTTTTAGCTCCCTTCCTTACGGGCTTTCCCTACGCCATTATACTGTATTAAGTACGGAGTTGATTTCACATGTGTGTCCCCCCGTCAGGACGCTGGGGTGGCTGCTGTGAAAAATGTTGCAAAGATGCAAAACAACTGTTGGCAGTTTGTCAAATTTGATTTGTCATACATCAAATGGCTTTAAAATGACAAGGAGATGTCTGATGCGCTGCTGACAGGGGGCTCCGAGCTGTGGGCGGCAAAAATCCCCATTTCTATTCTATTCTCTTTAGGAATGCTGTGAAAGGAAGAACGGAGCAAGAGCTGAATGAAAATTTGTTCAGGGTTCTCCTTATATTTTTGTATTTTTTTGCTGGTGACAAAAAGTGTCCAGTGAATGAGTAAAAGTGTTGATGTGTAAACCCGTTGACGAGGGACTGCCAAAAAAATGGAATTGGAAAGGATTGGACTAATGAAATGGAGTATTTAAGTCATAAATAAAGTAGTGTTTATTACGGAAATGAAAGCGAAATAATTAAAAACGTTTGCAGATTATCTCTTATAATTTATAAATGGATAGGAAGATGTGCTAAACAAATATTTTAAATTTATATAAATAAATCATACATCGTATTTCTATACATTATATATATTCGCATATTCCGATAAACCAAAGTACATATATAATAACTCTAAATTCATACAGTTTTCGAATTCAAGTGCCATTTTTCTCTAGCCATAACATATTATTCTTGTTCCGCTTTATTAACAACCTCTTCTTACCCATTGAACCAACGTCGATCCCTGTAATTGCGAAACCAACTCGTGAGCAGCTCTTCTTAATAGCCCCGTCATCAGTCACTTGGCCATTTCCAGATGCGGCCAGCTTGAACCACAAATTGACGCCACTTCACTTCACCTGACTTAAGAGCCCCCACTCGTTGCCCTAATATTCTAATATAAATTTAACGCTCTCCATCAGGAGGCCAGGCACCTTGGCCCCTGGCTCCGGAATGGCAGAACAACAGGACCCGGAACAGCCGGCGGCAATGAGCTGACTTATGAGCAAGGACCTGGGAAACCCGACGCCAAAAGGTACTTGAGGCCAACAAGCCTGGCAGTCAAGGAGCAGCTGAAGGACATGCTAGCGAGGCTCATTTGCCTCATCAGACGGAGGAGAATGGAGCACTCCACAGTTGGTTGTGGCCAGGACCGGCTCTGCCTTTGTGCAGCGTGACAGGCAAATTGCCAGGACACACACCTGGCCACAGACAATGTGGCTACCTCCTCGCCGCACCTATCTGGCACTCTGCTCGCGTGTTATACTCGGCTGAATGGACTCCCCCGCACACATTTGTAACTGGGCCAAAAGAGCAGAGGATGTGGATGAAGATGAGCAGTGGGGGAGTGGAACTGGGACTGGGACTGGGCTGCAATTGGCCTGTGCGACCATGACTAATTTGTTAGCAATTATGTTGGATTGACGTCCCGGATTGGGCCACATTAGCATAATTGTTGTTATGAGATCGCCCAGGAGTCGGCCGCACACAGCAGCCCTTTTGATGGAGAGGATGCAGGGTTCGGGTTTGAGGTGGCTACACGCAGTGCACTTGACATTCATTAACATGGCACTCTGAGAGACATCGGATTCCGGGGAGGCAACGGCAAGTTGTGCTAACCGAAGCGAAAAATAACTAGGAAGGACCTTCGCAAATCTCTGTGTTCAAATTTTGCAGGAATACATAATGAATGGTGTTCAAGTTTGACTAGAAAACGTAGTAATTTACATTATTTTCCTGATCTATAAAAGGTGAGTATAAAATTTGTATTAATATATTAGAAATTATATTATATCTTAGCACGAATAGCGAAAATTTAGAATAATTTTTATCGAAACATATCCGGTAGTTGAGTTTTACATCAGTGTTTTGATTAATTTAAGCAAAATGAATCCAGACAAAATTTTGAATTCGATCCCGAAGCCGGAATGGCTAGTGCCCACACGGAGCTACCGCCACGCCGACGAGCGTCCATTCAATTCCTAGCCGGCATGGCGGTAGGCATGCTGGAGGTGGTCTTATTGAGTCCGCTGGACTTGGTCAAGTCCCGGCTCCAGGTGCAGGGCATCGACAGGGTGCCTTCTAGAGTTACCTACAGTGGCGTCCGTGACGCCTTTGTCAAGATATACAGACACGAGGGCCTGACTGCCTTCTGGAGGGGCATCGTGCCACCGTTGTTCATTGACCCGCCGAAGAGGGGCATCAAGTTCTTGACGATTTCCCTGTTCAAGCCACTGGTGCAGTTCGGTCCTCAGCCAACTTCAATGACTTATGCCATCGCCGGTGCTCTTTCTGGAACCGTTGAGGCCTTTCTGATGAATCCATTCGAGGTGGTCAAGATAACGCAGCAAGTTCATCAGGCGAAGCGTTTGAAGACCTTGGCGATGGCCAAGCACATAATTAGGCGGAACGGCTACGGGATGAAAGGTCTTTATCGAGGCATTACGGCGTTCATAGCACGCAACGTCGTCTTCCAATTCACCTATTTTGGCGTATACGCAAACATAAAGAGTCGGGCTCCCGTCGTGCAGCATTCGACCTCCGAACTGCTTCTTAGGTTCGCAATAGCAAGCTTTTCAGGCGCCATGGGCTGCACGCTAAGCGTCCCCCTAGACTTGGCCAAGTGCCGGATCCAGGCGCCTCAGCCAGTGCGGGGTGTGATTAAGTACGGTTGGACCGTTCAGACGCTGAGGACTATTTACCGGGAAGAAGGTATACGGGCGATGTACAAGGGCCTGACACCGCTGCTTATGCGAGCCATTCCAAGCGGAGCTATCCAAATGGTGTCATACGAAGCTATTTCGGATGCCCTTACCCGTAGCTTTAGCGACAAATGATGAGGAGAAATTACTTACGAGATCTCCCTATTTTACAATTTTAGACTTTTCACTAAAAGAAATAAATCCTACAATGATTACTTCTTACCTAAGGGTAGTTTTGATCTAATGGCTCAATGTAGGGGGATCTATTAGTTTCATTACAGTAATCCTAAAAACCTTTAGGTTTTTATTAAATAAAACTTCATAGTCCGATTGTTATTGCTCTTAATTTAAAATAATGTTACTGAACGGAAAAACTCTCTTAAATAAAGAACCCCAAATAGTTTTGTTGTTTCTTTTTCAGTTTCAACTTCCGTTTTCGGGATATCCCCATAAACACACACACACACAATTCGAGACAAGACCGCAGACCGCAGCTCTGCATGTTTTACAATTTACACTTAATTGTTTAGCACGACAACGACGACGACAACAACAACAACAACAACGGAAACAGCAACAGTAACACCAAAAACAGCCACTGAAACAGTATCAACAAGACCGACAATTATAAGCCAGCCATTACAACAATTACAATTACACGGAGCACTTACAAGGGGAATTATAATTAATTTATGCCGAGTGCTGGCAAGTGTTTGCTTGGACGCTCTCTAAGTGAGCTACTGACTTTGTTTTTCGCCCGGGGTTTCCCTATTTCCCTTCGTCCTTTATACCCATTAGTGCTTGAGTACAAGGGTGTATTAAATTTCATCAAATTAGAGCTATCTTTCCATATTTTTCAGTTTTAAGAGTGTAAATCCAAAGGAATAATACACTAGAATATATAATAAATTATATTCTGTGTGTTGGAAGTAATTTCCAGTCGGAATTTCCGTTTCTCACGTTTTTCCCCTTTGTTTTTTTGTATCATTCCACTTGACACTCGCACCTAATGGCCTGGTAATTGAAGAGTCCTGCAGAAATGGCAATTAAGACCCATTAAGGTAAGTAAAGCGGAGGCTGGCGGCAGGGCATGGAGCTCCTGGCTCAATTGCTACATTATCATATCTGAAATCGAGGCCCAATTAAGCTGACTAATTTCTATAAATCAAAGTTAAATGCCAGGAAAGTTCGACCGGCTGCCATCAATCAGATTTTGAGCATAAACAAGCCGGACCCGAACTTCTCCGGTCCACAGGGGCTGCGGGGGGGGGTGTTGGCCAGGCGGCATTTGTCAAATAGAGTTCATGCTTAATTAGTTTTAATGCGTAATAAGCATATTTCGGCTGAATTAGCCGAAAACATCAATCGTAGCTGCAACTGCAACAACAGCTCTCCCCGATTGTAATGCCAAATTGGGCCTTAAAGTATGCAATGCACATTTTCAATTATTCATAGTTGAAATTGCAAATGCGTAATGAAATGAAATCAAAAGCAGAATTCCCGATCCATGCAGCCCCGCCCAACCTAATGCCATGCCAGGCCATCGCAGCCCCATCGATTTCATCCCCAATGGAGTGGAAATGCCCTTGAGCCGTTTGCCATGTTCATGTCGACGTCATTTTCCATGGTATAGTAATTACACTAATCTATATTTTGAGTGTTGCTGTGTGAGTGCGATTGTTGTGCGTCTGTGTTTGTGGCTGTGTAAATGCATTTGAAATTGACCCTGGAGACATTCTCGTTGGCCAGAAAATGCAACACAAAATGCATTTATTGTTTGCCTGCCGTTTGTTTCTTGGTTTGTTTAATTGTTTGCCAGCTTCAAGTGTTTCTCCCCTGTTTGGCAATTTGTCAAACGATTTAAGTTTATGGCAACCAGATCTTATGCCTGGATATTTCACCTATTTAAATTATAGTTTGGGCAAATGGTTCGTTAATTCAGTGCGATATGTCGCCTGTGATATTTGAATGAACACATTTTCCACAAATAATAAAAGAAAAACGAGCCCTCAATCAGGCACTAAACCAAAATTTGCTTTGAAAAATTTGCAAACCAAATTGAATTAACACACGAAGTGCACAATACAGTTTAATTGCTCTGGCCAGAGAGTTTGAAATGCTCCTTTGCCCCGCCGCTTCCCCTGCCAGCGGTCGTGCCTAGTCAATAAAATATGAATTATTTGAAATATTTAAACGCCCCAAATAAATCAAATGCCAACACTCGACACCATCAAGCCCAGAGCCGGGAGGAGAGAAGGCAGAATTTACAAGTATTTTTTGTGCTGCCATGTTGTGTTGCCTGCCAAAAAATATTTCCAACTGAGGATAATATTTTTTTATATCAGAAAACAGCAAAAATTTGTGTTGCCGTTGTGGTTGTCTAAATAAATTTTTTATTGACCATGGTTAACGCTTCACTGGCCAATAACCAGAGACAGGAGCCAGGAGCAGGGAAGCAGGGGAGTGTGAAAAAGGCAAAAACCACTGGAGAATGCTGGGTGAAAACGGGAGTGAGTGCTCAAAGTCCTGGCAACCCGCACAAACGCCTCAAAGCATGCCACAAGTTATTTTCACAGCCCAGCACACACATACACAGAGTGCGTGTGAGTGTGTGTGTGTGTGTGTTCGGACGTGTCTGTGTCTGAGTGCGAACGAATAAATGTATGAATGAATGAATGAAATGCTCAAATTACACATGTTATACAATTGTTGGCAGAAAATATGATTATGCTTGAGGGAGAAAAGGGCCACAGAGCCCAAAATACGTCGAACGAAATTTTGAAATGCTTAAGTGTGTGTATGGTATGGTTTTGTAAAGTTATTTATTTGGCAGAGAATTGAAAGACCGAATTGAATGTTCTTTCTTTCTTTTTGAGAAAATTTGTACCTAAAATTAAGGTAAATATTTAAGAGAGGCAAAGAATTGCATACTATTTCATACTCTTTAACCTGAAATAGTTTTTTGCAATCTAATAACTTTGTTTAGCAAGGATCTCCCAAGTTACTTCGCTATAGATAATACTTACCACACTTTATTTTCCAATCATAGCATAGAGAACATACTCAATTCGTTGTTCAGCTTCGGAGGTAGCATTCCATAAATTCACAACACGTTTTCCGGTTACCTTCATTCGCCTAGCTATCGAATGCTCAGACGGATTTTATCCTTCTTGACTGGCTTTTATTCTCGTTGCTTACGTGTCCTCATGTGCGCTCATTTTCAACTTTAAAGCAGCCGCTGGGAGGCGGACAGTGTGCTGGTTGAAAACGAAATGAAATTAATATGAAGTTTGACTTAACGCCTCATAAATCATTGTCCAATTTTCAGACGACAACGAAACCAGGACACGGGCGGCACCCTGGTCTCGGGTGCTGGAGCCGGACTATCCTGCGGTGGCATCTCTGTCCTGCTGACGTCGTAACACAAACACACTTAAAATGATTGAAATATATGTAGAGTCGGATATATGCGTAACATGGCACGACATTGCCTCATATATATGGTGCACATCCCGATATATATTGGCCGGCTATCCTGCCATCCAGCCAGGCTGCCATCCTAGACGAGCGGAGACCGAAGACCGAAAACCGAGGACCGAAGACTTCCTCATTACACGCTTGTCACGTGCACATTTAACGTTCGGCTGCACACACACACATCCACATAATTATACGCACACCCAGGCAGGGACACCAACACCAAGGCATGACAGTCATTCATATTAATATTGTCGGTCAAAAAAACGGGAGAGAAAAAACAACGCCGCGGAGAAACGACGCTTTAGACGCTAGAAAGTCGGACTTGCATACCAATTTTTTAGATATCAACGACTCCAGGAACGCAGGGTATTTTTAAATCCTTAAGTTGGCGATTTAATAATTACAATTTTAAAGTGCAAAGAAAAATCTCAAAAAGGTTTTAATTATCAGAAGAATTTCGATTTGATCCTCCACTGAGTGTGTTATTATTGTAAAATATGAAAATTCAAGATTCAATATAATTTTAAAACATCTTATCCAAAATATTTCTTATTTATCCTTTGTTAAAGGCCTGAAGCATGAATCTTTGGCTATAATATTACTTACCAACAATGTCTAACAAGTACAAGCTTAAGCCGCTTGACCATTAAAACAAAATTTAAGTCCCATGAAAAACTTTAAGCTTAAGGAAAACAATCTCTGTTAAATAAAAGCAAGGGAGAGCAGATAAAGTCCTAGTTAAGTTAGTCAAATTTTCAGTTCCCACAACTGCTGGGATATGCAAATTCTTTCTGTAGACAAACTAGAAGAACAATATACCTTCGTGTAAGCAATGCATGGCAAGTGTTTTTCAATTTGTTTTGCAAATTATGCAGCAAAGTGAGAACTAGAAAATGAAACTCATCTGCAGGGCTCGGGTAAAATGTTGCTGAGGCTGTAGCTTTAAAAACAACTACCAATATTCGAGATTTATTAAATAACTAGATACTTCATGTGCAACTATGGAATTTTATGAAAAGCTTTTTAAAGTTACCCTAATCAACTTAATCTGGGCATCCCCCAACTCTTAATTCCATTTGAAATTTCTGCACCATTTCGAATTACAGCCAACAAGTTCATGTGCAATTTAATGGCAACTAAACAGACCCAGATCCAGAGCCGGGTCATTAAGCTTGGACTTGAAACACTGACCACATGAGCCGCAACCACAGGACGCCGTCCGTCGCCCTACTCGACACATATCCACACTTTCGCACACTCGCATCCGCATCCACATTTGGAGATAATTAAACATGCTGCGCACGTCCAGCGGCTGCTTTCAACATTTTATGCTCAAGCAAAAATGAAATAAAATGCAGGGAGCCAGGGAGCCCCCGGAGAGGCAGGGCAGGGGGCCATGTCTGGGGCTGTGTTCCACAAATTGAACCCCAAGTAGACGGAGCCACTGCTGACCGACAGCAGCAACAATTTTATATATATTAATTAAAAGGAATTTTACGCGCTAATGAAATAAAATGCGGTAGTGTGTGTGTGCGATGTGGGTTTAATAGGGACGTATATGTAGCATATGCAATGAAAAGGGAGTCCACAATTTAATTTGGCAGGCAAGAGATGCACACAAAAACGATGCAAGTAACACATACGCCCCGAGGACCGCCATAGACCAGGAGAGCCCAGAGAAGCGCAGTCCTTGCGTTATCCTGGCAGTTCCGAGCGGAACTAAGGGAATGTTTAAGTCGCTGAGATGGTTCGGTTCCAACGGCCAACATGTTCCGAGTCCAACGAGTTGGATACAACCCAAGGTTGCCACTGTTAAAAGTGGGTGGCATCGGGATCGGAATATGTAATGCCAACTGTTAAGATAATGATGTGTGGCCATTGGTAATTGAATATGTGGGTAAAATAATTAATGGCAGAGCCAAAGAATATAAATTCCCTGGCCTCGTTGTTGGTGCATCGTTACGGAGACTATCATTGTATAATTCTTTAAGAGCATCTCGACAGCACACAGTCAAACGATGCAGTATTCTACTCCCCATATGCCGCCCATTGCTGCTGCTGACCCATATCGTGGCAGTTCTGTCAACGTTTTCTGACAAATATTGTGACAGCTGTCGCCGAAAGGGAAAGTGACAGGCCGCTGACCCGCACTTCCGGCATTCTGTTGACTTCCCGGCACAACTGTACCCCACGCTGCCAACTCTCCGTCCTGACGCATCTTTATAATTGAAAATTAATAGTCGCTAGTTGCTTGTTTATGCATTCTCCGGCTGTCCGCCAACTCGGCCCCCCTTTTGGGCAGTTGCATCGGTTCCCATTTTGTATTTTCGATAGCATCACGAGTGTGGGTGGCTACCCTGGCCATTTCCGGAGAGTGGACACGCGTTCAGGCAAACAATACCAATTACCAGGCGCGTAACGGCTCGGTACAGGATATGTGCCAGGTCGGAGGATATGAGAGCCGGCACGCGTGTGTGAGACCTTCCCGGCTGCCCTTACATATTCATATAGATATATATGCACACGGTGGAGTGAGCGTGGAGGTGGGAGTGTGGCTGGGTGTCAACCATGGCCAATGCAGATGTCTGCTTGTGTTTGTTTTTTGCTGTTTGTTCGTTTAACTGACATTCGTCCAGTGTTATTTTTTGTTCTTCCCACCGCCCCACGAATGTTTCTTTTTTTAATTTTTCCTTTTTTTTTTTTTGTTTGGAGTCTCTGCCTGACCGAGAACCCATTGTACAATTTTAATTGGCGTTTCAGTTATTGAAATGTTGCACCCAGATCGATTTAAACGTACCCTACTCTAGCGGGTATTGTGAATAAGTGAATGTGAATTTGTCAAGGACGTCTTTAAAATTATTTTGTAAATTTTATTTATTTATTTTAATATGTACAGCTTCCTTATTTGGGGTTTCTTTAAAAACGTATTAAAAATAAGCAAGGAACTATTAAATAAACAAAATAAATAAATAAATAACAGTAACCCCACGTAATTTTCTAACAAATTAAACTTTATGACTCAACTTAACGTATGAAAAGTTCTCCCAAATATATATTTAAAACAACAAGATATTTTCAACTATACAACCTATTATAGTATAATTAATGCATATATAAGTAAGGGTATCCACACTTCTTCCACAAAAAAATAAAACTCTTCTGTCTGTGTTTTTCAGGATATTAACAGTCAATAATGTCAGGTTTTTGTCGAACATATGCGGCAGCGATTTTTCATTGTCGTTTCCAATACGAATTTTTCCCACTCTCTGTGTCTTAATATTTTAATTTTTTCCTGCATTTCACTTTTAATATGCTTAAATGTTGAAAAAGAAATAAGAATAATATCAGTATGAAGTGACACCTTTGACGATGCGAATAATGTTCGATTTTCTGCTTAAGAGGTGGCGCTGCCAGGATTTGCAAGCTAATTAAAATGCAACCTTCTGCTCGTATGAATTAAATCAAGTGGCTTCCTGTTTTTGTTTATCGGTTCGGATTTTGGTGTAAATAATAACATAAGCATTCGAAGACTGCAGCCATGTTTTGCTCCAGCGATTGTTTCCTAATAACAAACACGACACCCTGCAAATCCCTGTCCCTAGAAAATCTCTCGCACTTTCTCCCGTCATCTGACAGCTCACGTTGGCGCCTCGGCAAGGATTAAGTCATGCTGCTGTCATGCATAAATTCTGCAAGTTGTGCAAGAGGGATGGACACGAGGTGGGGCTACAGCCAGTGAGCCATTCTTCATTCCTTTGGATTAAATCATACTGAACTAAGTCCCAGAGTCATTTCTGGTTATGAAGCTATAAGCTGTGAACGAAGTAAAATCATAAAAATTTGAATAAAATTATTCGGTAATTTATAGATATGTTTTTACTTGTTCTGCATAAACCCCAAAGACATTGACATGAACCATCTTCCAACTATTTAACATACGCTTAGATAACACAAAATTGGAAAATCATTAGCTTCAACCCCACCAGACCATTACCTTAATAATAAAGTTTGCTGTGTCATCGTTAAATCACCAACAAATAAGCCGAATATATTGCTAATGACTTACAAACAAATCCGAAACCGAAACCAAAAGGAGCAACCAAGCCTTCCACTGGCTGCAGCAACACTAAAGACATTTTGCTAATCTCTCAACAAAACCCAAAAGCCGACCCTTCCTCCCAGCTCGTTATTGTGCACTTTGTGACAATGTGATAAACGTTTTGGGGCAAATATTACAATAATAATTTTCAAGTAGTTTCACAGCATTTGTGGCCAACAGATTTCAGTCCAGATTAAATGGAAATTTACCGTATTCTTAGTAAAGATTTTCACTTTTCATTTACAAATACTTGGTGCTTACATTTAAGCTGCTTGTCATAAATTATGAATTCACCAGGTTCGAATGTTTACTGCCCACATATTTATTCTCATGTCACATGCATATAAAGAGTATAAAATAATCAAAGGACAATAGAAACATTGTGAGTTTTCCTGCTGATTTATTTGTCTTTTATTAAACATTTGTGTGTTTAAGGTGTTTGCACTATTTTATTGGCCTTCTTCGAATTTGTCCTGATTTTTGGCAAAACAATTGAACTTCGAGTCGCCTGGAAGCTGGACAAAATCAGAATAAACAGACAAGGAAATATAAATAAATATTTTGAACTTTCTTTTTATTTCTGCAGATATATTCATATGTTTATTATTCAAAAATAAACTATCAAAAAATTAAACGCCAAGCTAATAGATTTAAAATCACAAAGCTATTTATGCTAATTGAACTGAGCGTTGGGCTTAGATTATTTCTTGAATATTTAAGTACAAAAATTAATGGGAATGTGAATAATTCATAGATGCCTATTAATAATTCTGTGAACAATGAAATCGAAATTTATGCAAAATGTTCAATTATTTGTTCTACCTTTAATGTCAGCATGTCATTTCAGCATCATTATTCAAATAGCCTTCTTTGATTTAAATTCCAAAACTTCCCAAAGCGCCTAGCCACACCGCAGACATTTTGCGGCAATTTTAAATTTTAATACAGATTTAATTTGCAACATTCATTCACTGCAACGCCAAATAACTGTCAGGCATTCCGTGCCAAATTACAATATTAATAAAATGGAAAAAGGGAACAAAAACTAACCATTTTAACTTGAATAAAAGTGACCAACGAACGAGGAGGAGAAGGTACAAAAAAATGAAATTAACCGCGAATTACAAATCAATTTAAATGCGGCAAACTTTTTTAGCGGGAGCCAAACAATGAAACTTCTCGTTATTCTATTTCCGCGGAAAAGCCCAAACTTTTAATTCAATTCGTGTCTCAGGCATGTCAATGAGTTTGTCTTTGCGGGGGGAGTTTTCGAGTAAGTTTCGGGCCTCCATTTTTGGCCTCTTGAATGCAACATTTTGGGTCGTAGCGCTGAAAATTTGTTTAGTAAATTAAGAGTACTTAAAGTGCAAGTCAAGATCCCAGTCTCCCCCTCTGATTCCGCCCCCTATTCCCAGCTTCATCTGTGGCATTATGTATTCTTTTTTAAAACATGCAAAATCACGTCTATGCATCTTAATAACTTTTCGTGCTCGTGCAAACAATGCGAACGTGAAAGTTGAATAGGTTTGGCTTAGTTATCAGAGGGTTCCCGTCTACGTTTCCCGAGGAGTGGGGTCCTGCCGTTGGGTGGTGGGCTCGGTCCACGGTCTCTCAATGCATAAATCAAATGTACATTTTGTAGTTGAAGTTGAACTTAATTTAGTTTCTGGGAGTTTCTCGGAAGTTTCGGAAACTGAAGGGGGAGCATAGCAATCGGAGTTGTGGAGACAAGTGGGGATACGGTTCTTATGGTTTTTAGTAGAGGAAATTTAGCTATCAATAGATGGGGTTTTTATATAAAATAAAAGTATTTACAATAAATAATAACATATAATAATAACATAGAGGATATGGAGCTATACATATTGTTGTCTTGTTAAAAATACATATCTGAAAGTATATTTATAGTTTTCATATTTTTGTATGACGACCTTGTATCGATGTAAAGAAACACCTACGCTGGCTTTGTTCACCCCACACCGGATGTCTAATCCATAACCATAACTTTGTTTAGGAAACACATCCATTCCCATTCCCCTCACACACGGAAAACAATTGAATCGAAAAGAAACCAATCAGTCAACAGGGATTCCCCCACGTAACCCAACGAGTGCAGCAAAAATCCGAAAAAAAAGCTTGGTTACAACAATACAAAAATTAATTGATGGCAAGCACACACACACTGGGACACACATGACTGCACCCACACACACACTCATATGGCACACACAGATGACGCACCAACACTAATTGGCAGCAGCAACAACATGGCGCACAGAGCCACGAAGTCGATTTGATAACGGAACAGGAGATGATGGGCGCCGAAGGTAGGGAATGGCCCTCCGATTTGGTTATGAAACAGCCAAAAGGGGCTCAAACGGGACGGGGAACATGGCCAAATCGATGCAGACATAGACGAGCAACAATCAATCAATTAAATGCCCGACTGCAGCTCCAACACGGCCCAGCGGATGATGTTCGACAGGCAAAAGTGTGGCAGCCTTTTAGGCGGCCGGCAACAATATTAAAGATTTATTCATGTTTTCCGTACTTTGCCATCTTTCCCTGGGATAGTTTGCCAATTTAAGTGACAGTCTGAAATGTGGAGAGTTCCCTCGATGACTAATGCTGCAACCCGAAGAGGCGACAGTCTTTCCATTGGCCAAATCATTTCCGGGCGACCAATAAGACAGGCAAATTTTTACCACATACTAAATGTTCATAATGACAAATCGGAAATGTTAGCGTACTTTAAATTTTAAACGTCTACTCAAATGACATTAGGACTCTTGAATTTTAAAAGCTACAAGCTGGAAACTCTTTAAGACGTCGATTATAAATAGTATTAGCTTGTTGATTCATCTACTACCTAGGTTTTTTATACCCTTGCAGGGTATTATAATTTCAGTCAAAAGTTTGCAACGCAGTGAAGGAGACCTTTCCGACCCTATAAAGTATATATATTCTTGATCAGCATCAACAGCCGAGCCGATCTAGCCATGTCCGTCTGTCCGTCTGTCCGTCCGTCTGTCCGTCCGTCTGTCCGTCCGTCTGTCCGTCTGTCCGTTTCTACGCAAACTAGTCCCTCAGTTTTAAAGCTATCTGAATGAAACTTTGCATATAGTCTTATATATACTCTCACTGCTATATATGTCGGAACGGACCGGATCGGACGACTATATCATATAGCTCCCATACAAATGATCGATAAATTTTTAGAAAAAAAATTATAACTTAGCTGTTTTTCAACATTTTTTCACCATTTTTTAGATATGGCCATTTTATATTATCCGAAAAGTGCTTGTCAAACTGTAAAAGTTGAAGCTCACTTGGACCAGTGCTTATCAAACTGTAATCTGAACTTCCGCCTAAAAGATGCCACGTTTTTAATAGAAAACCCCAAAAGTATGCTTTAATTTTTTAATAATGCTAATGAGCATCACAGATGCAAGTGAGCAAAATTTTTCTTTCAATTTGGCCGCTTTCCAGACTGGGGTAACAGGCGAACAGAAACCAGCAGCAAGCAACTGAAAACTGGTATAAACTGTTATAAAAACTTTTGGGCAAATATAATAATTGGTATAAACTGTTATATTTCATTTTATGCATTTATACCTATTTGTTGCCGACAACAACAGCTTGATGGCAACAACAGCCCCTTTACAACAACATCCCTGCAGCAGTCCATACAAATTTCTGAAATTTTCCATGCAAATTGCCAGTTTCCCAAATTGGGGTAACAGGCGAACAGAAACCAGCAGCAAGCAACTGAAAACTGGTATAAACTGTTAAAAAAAAGTCCAAGTTTCGAACCATTGATCTTGGAGTAAGCGAAGACTCAAACCAGATGTGACCATATTGTACATTTTTTGGCTAAAATGTTGGTTAAATGCACCTGGGCACACTGAATCTGACTTTGCATCAGTGATGCTCATCTATCTATTTTGTCCCAATAAAGAAATATAGCTAGATGGGCATCACTGCTATTACGTCTGATATATTGCCTCCCAATATTGCAAAATAGCTACATGAGCATCACTGATGCAAAGTCTGATTTTATAGCCTCCCAATATTGCAATATAGCCAGATGAGCATCACTGCCATTAAGCCCGATTTTATAGCCTCCCAATATTGCAATATAGCTAGATGAGCATCACTGATGCAGATGAGCATCACTGATGGAAGTGAGCATCACTGATGGAAGTGAGCATCACTGATGGAAGTGAGCATCACTGATGGAAGTGAGCATCACTGATGGAAGTGAGCATCACTGATGGAAGTGAGCATCACTGATGGAAGTGAACATCACTGATGGAAGTGAGCATCACTGATGGAAGTGAACATCACTGATGGAAGTGAGCATCACTGATGGAGATGAGCATCACTGATGCAAGTGAGCAAATTTTTTCATTCGATTTGGCCGCTTTCCAAACTGGGGTAACAGGCGAACAGAAACCAGCAGCAAGCAACTGAAAACTGGTATAAACTGTTATAAAAACATTTGGGCAAAAATAATAATTGGCATAAACTGTTATATTTCATTTTATGCATTTATACCTATTTGTTGCTGACAACAACAGCTTATGGCAACAACAACCTTTTTACAATAACATCCCTACAGCAGCCAATCCAAATTTCCGAACATTTCCATGCAAATTGCCCGTTTCCCAAATTGGGATACCAGGCGAACAGAAATCAGCAGCAAGCAACTGAAAACTGGTATAAACTGTTATAAAAACTTTGGGCCACAAAAAACGTGCCAGTGTGACCATATTGTAAATTTTGTCCAAGTTTCAAACCATTTCGGAGCCGGCGAAAGTTAGCGCAGACTCAAACCTTTTGAATCCAAATTTAGGTTTTATTTTACAACTGCACCTGGGCACACTGAAATTGATCGTCGTTAAATTCAAATTCAAATTTGACAGTTAAATTCAAATTCAAATTTGGCAGTTAAAATATTTAAAAAAATTTTTTAAATTCTAAAAAAAATTTTAAAAATCTAAAAAAAAAGTTAAAATATTAGAAAAAAATTTTAAATCTAATTTGAGACATGAGCTTCTGGTATTTTATCAGAATTTTGGTATAAATTTTATGAAAATCGGACGACTATATCATACACAGAAAAAATTATCGTGGGTAAATCTAACCATTTCGTGGGTTAAAAGGTAACAACCAAAATCTTGGGTTCCATGAACTGTACGCTGCAGTATAACGACGTAACGCGTTACGTAACATGTACTGCTCTACAGTAAATGGAACCACGATTTTGCGGTTAAAAAGCGCCAAACCACGAAAATTGTGAAATACACTATTTTACTATTTTACTGTAGACTACCCCCGACTACAGTAATTGCAGTTCATATTACCACCAAAATAAAACCAAAAATTATTTTAAAATTTTAATAGTATTTTTTTAATTACTTATTCTTTAAAAATATTTACAGAGGGTCTTAATTAATAATATTTTTTTAATTACTTATTCTTTAAAAATATTTACAGAGGGTCTTAATTAATAATATTATGGACTTATATATATATATTTCCTATATGATGAATAAATAAATTAAATATTAAAATTGTAAATTTATTAATAAATAAATATTAAGTCAAACGATGATTATCAATACTCACAAATATATATTAGTCCATATTTCACATCCGAACTGGTACTTTTGTCTCGACTATAGCTTTTCTGAAATAAAAATTGATTTAAGTAAATTTGTTTATTAAAATTAATAGAAAACGGCCAAATATTTTACTTACATTTTGTTGATTCCATTTACATAGTTATGTTTTATAGTTACATGTGTATACTCTCACCTGAAAACAAAATAGAAAAGTATAAAAGATTTAATTATATATGTATATCATAATAAGATATAAAACAAACGGTTTTTGGATGTCAGTGCCAGCTATCTTGCTCGCACTCGCCTGAGATGGTTGCCATCGCAAGTCAACAAGAAGCCAAAAAATACATTTGCATGCATGTACATGTCCGCTGATCGCTATTTAAATTGTAAAATAAAGAGAGGCAATCAAAGATCAGTGCCAAATATAAGATTTTACATATATGCATATATGTACATATGTATATATTTTAATCTGTACACTAACTTTACTTTTAAAAGCGTTACTTCTTGCGATCAGCGGCGTACGTGTACTTGCATATGTACATACATACATATATGTATATGTATGCATAAATACATATACATACATATGTACATTCGCCAATTGCGGATCTTTAAATGATTGTTTGGGAACTTACCGAGAAATGTGGGCAATAAGTCTCTGAAATCCCACTCCTCCAGAAGAAGGAAGGTCAATATCACTCATAACTTTTACTTTTAACTTTTTCACTTCACTTTTCGCTGCACAACTTCTCGAAACCGACGCCGCTTTTTAAGTGTGCCCGAAATCGTTTTTTCAAGAAACGTTTGCAATATACTAGAAGTTTAGAAATATATACCAGAATTATACCAGAAAGTATTTTAGTGGGCAGAAAAAGTTATGGATTTTCATAAAATATTTAATAAACTTATAAAATGTTAATGTTACTTACCTTAGTAATGCAAAAATACATACACGATACCAAAGAAGATAAAGAAACACATAAAACTTTTTACGTAAAACCTACAGTATTTTGACTGCAGCTGACAGTCACGACAGTTCGCAAAGCCAACAACAAAAAACACACAGAATCTCGTACGTAAGGGTGACTGTAATTGACTGTCATATAAACTGTCGTGCAGTCACCAAATCCAACAACAAAATACATTGACAGTAGCTTCACTGTTATTCAACCAAAAGAAATTGTTCATTTAACCCACCAGAATTTTTTCTGTGTATAGCTGCCATAGAAGCGATCCGTAGATGTAGAGAAAATGTAAAGCTGGGAATGTATAACTGTAACTTTCAAACTGTAAACATAATAAGTATAGATAAAATGTTATGAAACTCTGTTTAGTGTCTGTTTTCGGCATTATAATTTATGATATAAATATGAAAACCAATCTGCAAGGGTATACAAACTTCGGCGTGCCGAAGTTAACTTCCTTTCTTGTTTTTTATTTTATTCTTGCAAAAAATGTCTCGGCACTTAGTTCTAAGCTAAGCCGAGCCACACATCAACGCAATCATAAATTTTAATCAAAAACTGATTAGGGACTTGTGAAATATTAAAACGTGAACGCACGGAAAGTCCAAGAAGTCAATCTAATCGAGCCATTTGATAAGAAGCACATGAAAGTTGTACAAAAACATCTAAAAAAAGAATTAATTTATTAACAGACGACTCCGATCTCTTGTTCTTAGCTCATCACTAAATTAATACAGGCTTGTCTTCTACACATAGATCTTGACCAGCAAGAGACCAAACACGCTAGCCGCAATGGTCACAGTGCTGCTGCTCATCTTTCCGGCGGGACTCTTGTTGCACTTATCGCCGGAGCAGGTCAGACATTTCGTCTTATTGTAGTGGCCATAGGCCGGCTTCAGGGTCAAGCTGCAGGGTCCGACTGCCGGATGGACACAGCCATGGAGCTGATGGATCACATCGTTGTCTGGAGAGAGGTGTGCATTTTAGAGATTTTCGTTGGGACTTATCGAGACTCGAACTACTCACTCCAGGTGTATTTCAGGGCCAGACAATCGAACCGCGTGCTGGTCGCGTTACGAACATTCTGGTGGTAAACTTCCAGGTGGTTACTGGTCTCGTTGGCAGCCGCATTTGTGCAGGTTACTTTCTTGGGGCTCTTGCAGTCCTTCGGTGTAACGCAGGTGTAGCACACCAGGGAGTTGGCTTTAATTTATAATAAATATAAATTTAGTAAATCTAGTATAAGTTTTTTGACCTATTACTCACCAAACTGTACACAGACGATGGCAACCAGCACACTAACAATTACTGCCTTTGTATTCATTTTGCAAGATATATTTTTTGAACTGGCTACAGACACAGTGACACGATCTTAGCTATTAGCCCCTTTGCTTTAGACTAAACCATGCTGAGACTTTACCCACTCTTTTATAAGGTATTTCTCTTAACTTTTCGCGTCTCACTCAACAGGGAGAAGAGTCTTGCGATAAGCTTGAGTACTTTTACAGATAAGATTATCGCCTCTTTTATAGCGTTAGGAGATTGCGAAAAAGTTTCAATGGGGCATTGAAAGGGTTTCCCCTTTCCATGGCAATTGAATTGGTCGAGACGACATCATAAATATTCAAGATGTTTCAATTTGGTTTATAGACCAAGGGTTTTAAGGATTTAAACTCTAAGAAAAAAACTAATTTTAAATTATCATAATATTCTTAAGAAAATTATGGAGTTTTTTAAGTATTATCTATTAATTCTTTTAAACCTAGCCAACTGATCCGAAGCCTCGTCATAGCTTAACAATTTCATTCCTGACTAAAGAGCGGTCTGTTTTTTATGATTAGTGCTTATCTATAGATTATTATTTACCTTATCTATATACCAGCCGCAGTATATTTATAATCTTAATTCACCTGGCATATACGTAATATTGATAGCAATAGAAAAGGGGAATTGTTTTGAAAGCTTCCAAGCTACTTGGCAACCGTTTAATCAACAAAATGCCCAACATTGAGTCATTCTAAGCAATTCAAGCGATAATTTAGTAAATCTTATTCACAATGACTACTTTCAATCAGGGATGGTATATTATCATATTAATATTATCATATTATATTTTTAAACATGTTTGTGAAGCTTACTTATATATAAATAAACAAATTCAATAAGCTGAAAATTAAAAAAATATGTCGTAAGTGCAATTCTTATCAAGCTATTAAGATTTATTATCATCTTCCAAGTTATTAATTTGACATTAATAACCATAAAAGCAACACAGGATTTCCTTAGTTTTTCTAAGGAATTAAAAAACTTGGACTTTATGGGCAATTGAATGATTATATTGAAACCATAAAAAAACGTACTTCCTTTAAAAAAAATACAAAATTTGATAGATAAAAGTTCGAGTAAACATTGCTATATACTCGAGGGTTAATGGTGAGCAATAGCAACGGTGTATTCTGTCAATGACTTCTTAAAATCTCTATTCAACCAAATATATTATACTCATTATACCAGACTTATCAAGAACGTTATACTTGAGTCAAACTCTTTGCACTTTTTAATTTAAGGTTTGGTAAATATTATTTTATTTAAATAATTACATCTGGAATTTGTGTTTTGGTAGCCTAACTGAGGATCTTAGCCAGGAGCAGGGCAACAGCAGATCCCAAGATGGTGTAGGTGCTGCCGCTGAAGGTTCCCGCTGGATTGCAGTAGTCGGTGTTGCAGGTGGAGCAGTGCCTGCTCCAGCTATTCTGGTTGGCTGTGTTGGTCAAATTCAGCGTGCAGATATTCGTGGCAGGGAATACGCAGCCCAGGAACTCGGAGTTGTGAGAATTGTCTAGCGGAATTAAGCGTAGATTAGATATAGTTCGCTGACTTATGGAACAAGTAAATACATACTCTGGGAATAGTAGTAGGTGGAATTGGCGCACAAGAAGCTCAAGCTGCCGTTCACAGTAGGCACATCGCTGTGAATCGTCGCCAGATACTCCCTATTGGCATTGGCCGTGGCATTGGTGCACGTTTGGGTCGAGGGGTTGCGACATCCTGCGACGGTGTTACAGCTGTAGCAGGTCAGCGCATCGGCTAAGGATATAATAAATATTCCATTAGTAAGGATTCCAGGAGAGTGTCACATTTCTCTCTCACCAAACTGAACACCCAGAAAGGCCACAAGGACCACACAGAAAGTCACTTTCTTCCACATTTCGATCGCGATTTATTATTTCAGTACAACTGTTCGACAAGCTGTCCAAAGGGAAACTGATTTAAGTGCACCCTATGGCTGCGCATTTATCGGCCTCTTTCCCATAATAAAAGCCGATTTTATGCCGGCGATATAGATAAGATTTCGTTATCAACACGACTCTTAGCCTGTTTGAGTCAGGGTAACGTATTCGGAATGTTGACTAAACATCAATAAAGGGGGTTTCTATTGATCGATGGAATGCACTATTTTCCAGTCCCTAAACAAATATGGGTTTCCAACGAAAAACTACTTAAATGAACAATGATTTATAGAGATTAATATAGGTGTAAGATAGCGCAGAAAATAAAAGTTACTTCGACGTCTAACAATCTGACGGCAATCAGAAATATAATTTCAGTAAGCATAATGCAAACACAATATAATAAAAGATGACGCTATGAACGAGTTCATCAAGTGCAAGATTTGCTCTATATTTCCTCGTATAAGATTTCATTCTTAACCCATATTCGAGCCTAAATTGATAAGACTGACCTACATTTGGTTATTTGGGGATTTTTATTATTGTTAACGATATTTAAATCCCTTAGAAAACATGTTTATAATGCCGGTGATTGCAAAAGATAAAGTTAAAGATAATTAAAATCGATATTTGTAGAACTTAGCTTGTAATAATCTAATCAAAATTATGAGACATGGTGCGTTTTCTAATAAATTAAATATACTTAAAAATGTATAGATTCCCACCAAAGTGGTACTAGTATGACATGTATTTGTTTTCCAAACACTTCTCTCAACTTAAATTAATACGAATATTTGAAGAACACGTAGCTAATCCTCCCTGATAAACCCGGGATAAGCTCCAGAGCAAAGTATTCCATTTTCTCTTTTGTTTTCAAGCCAAGTAAATTAGAAGAGGACTTGCCGTAGGTGAAATTGAAAATCATACATCACAATCGTGGCCATTGCCCAGGACATGTCACGAATAGCTAAGCAGTTGTGGCAACCAGAATCCTAAGCTGCTGTCAAGGATGCGTAGGGAATATTACAAATGGCAGCACAAATGACTAAGTGCAGTGGCAAGGAGCCAGTAAGAGGGGACCCTGGCACTCCAATCTGACATAAAAAAAGAACAGGGATCGCCTGCGGTCGAGATTTAACAAAAAAATACGTGTATCCGTGTGTCCAAACAGGTAAACAACGGAATTACAATATGCTTTCTTAAAAATTAAAAGGAGCAAAAAAAAAATATAGTGAAAAACAAGGAGCAGCGAGCTTTTCTGACAGGACAATAAGCAAGGATAAGCATCAAAATGATGATGATGATGGCGGTGGGGGAAGTGGCTCAGGGGGCTGGCAAGACAAATACAAACACAAGCATAGATACAGATATGCGACAGGCGACAACGATAGCAAAAGTCGACGAGTCTGACAGTTACATTTTAGTCCTGTTGCGGCTCCTGTTTGTCTACTTTTTCCGCTTTTTGTTCCGCTCCTTGCTGGCCCCGGCCACATTTCCGCTTGCACATTGCACTCGTATTCCGGTCACGTATCCTTTTTAATCCTGACAAGAATATTATTTCCATAAAAAACCCACACACTCGCAGCGACAGCGAGCTAAGGCAGCATCCTGGCAGATCAAGCATACGCCGCGTAGGCCATCAGACTCAGCCATAGGCAAGTCGCAGCGGCCCAGAAGCAGATGTACTTAATTTTTCTATTATATATTTGTAGCCTAGCCTGGAAGTGGAGAATATTTAGCAACTTGAACCCATTTCACATATTTTTTATTTAAATTCCCCTATCATTTTTGAATATTTTTAATAGATCACAGTTTAACTTAAATGTACATACCTGGTAAGGTAGAAAGGAAGCAAGGACCCCCTCATTAGCATGCCTTCTGTCATTGCATAAACAAGTTTTCAATGGATTTTTTATGCTACCGACAATATTTGTCGTTCCCATAACAAATTACAAAAGCTGCAGAATAATTTATTGCAATCGAATGTTATTGGGCCAGCTGGACTTACACACAAGTCCGCCTTCGGACCAGCTAGGAGAACAACAATGCAGACTTCAATACAAACAAATCGACAAACTCTAATAATAAGACAGTCCCCATGGCAGGCCAAGAGATAAAATTAGAGAGCGAAGAGGGGCTCCTACACAGGACCCCACTCATTGCATTGTCTGCAGCAGCTGCAAAAACTTTCAACAACAATGAAAGGAAACAAACAAATTTTACATTTTCTATGTCTCGGTGGCTCCCATGAACAACAAACAGTGGAAAAAAAAGGGAAAACAAGAGAGGGGAAATGGGAAAACCAAGCCAGAAAAACAATAACAAAAGCGGCTCAAGTACTGCCACAAGTCGTTAGTGGAGGTCGAATCTCCTGAAAAAGGCTCAAGAACTTTAAAGGATAAACTCAGAGATGTCAATCGGACCTTGAAAAATAAGGTACTTACATATATATAATTTGTTAGATTTAATTACATTATACTTCTTTTTATATAACAAATTTATAAATAATTTGTATACTCTATATTTAATTATTTTTTATAATAGCGATTATTAAAATTTGTGAATTTTTCCAATAAAACACACGAATTAAGTATATTATATAGTGAAGTTCCTTTAGAAAACAAGAACTTGCTGCGAAACAACTCAACCTGCAAAATTGTGAACAGCTGAAATATAAAACGCAAAGTTCGGATGAAATCGAAATTCGCCAGAAATGGCGATAACCACAATTTTTTATTATTACAGATGATTAATACAAGCCATAAATTCTGAAGTGGACGTGCAACTGCGCCATTATATACTTGATGTAGGCGTTTGTGGGATAAGTGTTTACAACATCCTCAATATTAGAGGCAACTGATAAACAGGATTTAAAAGAATTTAAAGAAAAATGTGTAAAAATATTTCAAAGCCATCTGTCGAACACTTTTTTTAAAAACTTAATCAAATCATCATGTAACACGAAAGAGAGATAACTTTGGCCAGCCAAAGCTTGTATACCCTTGCAGGTAACAATTAAAATACAACATAGCTAAGCCAAAAAAGCATTAATTTCAATTCGGAAAGCAGTTTTGTGTTAGTTTTTATTACTTTAAAAAAACTGCATACCAAATTTAAAATTTTAAGAAATCAAAATTTTTGGACATTTTTGCTAATTTTAATGATGTAACCCCTTATCAAATTTCGCAAAAATGGCCAAAAAATCGATTTCTTCCGGACATGTCTAGAAAGATTCGCATGTTTATGCTGATCTAGAATATATATGGTTTATGGGGTCGGAAATGATTCCTTGACTTAGAAAAATATTATTTTGTATTATAAAATCTGATTTTTTATATTAAAAAACTTCTTGATTTATTTTATACATTTTTAAATTTAAAATTATCATAACTCGGCCAAAAGAGCATTAATTTTAAATCGGAAAACTGTTCTGTGCAAGATTTTCTACAGTTAATAAATCTGCATACTTCATTTAAAAATTTTGAAAATTCAATTTTTTATCAAAATCAAAAATTTTAATGATGTAACCCCTTATAAAATTTTGCAAAAATGGACAAAAATCGATTTCTTCCTGGCATATCTAGAATGATTCCCCTGTTGATGCTGATCAAGAATATATATGGTTTATAGGGTCGGAAACGACTCCTTCACTGCGTTGCAAACATCTGACTGAAATTATAATACCCTGCAAGGGTATAAAAATATAAATAAGTGCAAGCAAGGAAGCAGGGAACAGTTTCTTAATAAAATAGTTATTTGGTAACTAAGCTGTATATTGGAGTTATTTATTTATATATTAATAATTTACTAATAGAGTCGAATCAAAATTCAATGTAACAATGATGATGACGTATGAATACATTTACTTAAGGCGTCATCTTTCCTGGTTTTCAAACGCCTAACTAGAATTATATTACCCATTCCAAGGGTATATAAAAAAACAGCAGCTAACTACTCCTGAAAGTATGCTCTACCCAAAGCCACTTGAGTTCATTCGAATGTGGAAAACGCCAACACACAGAATGTTTGCCTTGTAACCCATCTCGACATAACCGTTCAATTTGCAGTTCATGTCTTGAGTTCTTTTTTCGTGTTTGGCTCCTTGCTGTTAACCAGTTCACGTGCAAAATTGCAATGACCCAAAGGACACGACGGTGTTCGCACACCGACACACCTGCCGGACCATTTGCACCCCGCCTCGATCCCCTCCAGCACCTGTGGTCGCCGTGCTAACCGCCTTGACAACCGTAGATGGTGAAAGGTAACCTAAAACGTCAACAGGAAAAGCCGGCAGAAACACAAGCAAGAATAGGAACACTCGCAGCAATTTGCAGCATTTAATCAACAATTAGTGCGTCCTGGAAAGTGTCTGCGAAGACCAAAACGAAAGACTCCAGGCAAAAAGCGTCACAGCAATCAAGGATGAAAACCATCGGGCAACTGGGTGGCACTTGAAATGGAAACTTATGGCAGTCTACCCCCAATCAATTCACTTTACCTATGACAACTTTGCTTCTCCTGTTCGTGTTCCTGTGAACTTTTATTTGCCTTTGGGCCAATCATTAAGTAAATTTGCTATTCGTCTCTGTCTGCAGTTATGGATATGATGTGGTCAGTCCTGCTTCTGCTCTCTGTAGACTGTGTCAATATTTGGCCTTAAGGTTTTTCTGGGTCAATTGCTTCCGTTGGATATGATGCTGAATGGACCGACAGAGGAGCAGCTGCCTCCCAGGCAAGACCCACAAGTTCTTTGATTAAATTGGTCTCAAAAGTCATAAAATTTGGCTATTTAAAGCAGGCTTTTAAATACAGATGAAATATAAGGCCAAATATCACCTCTAACTTGTAATATTTTTGGAATTATTGCTACCTTGGGCATATATGTATACCTATGGGTTCTAATGGTTACTGAGGCTGAATCGAAATTGAAATACAATAAACCAAGCTTAAAGTTGAAAATAGAGTTTATTATTTATTTAAATACCACTTGTTGAACTAATCCAGTTGCGCACCGAAGCCACTCGGGAGTAGACGCCCGGATAGCTGGGCCTGGCGCATCCGTAGCCCCAGGAGACGACTCCCCAAAGAATGCCGTCGGCAGCCAGAGGACCTCCAGAGTCACCTTGGCAGGCGTCCTTGCCGCCCTCGGGCAATCCGGCACAGATCATGCGATCCGTGATACTGCCAAAGCTTCCGTAGGCCTCCGTGCACTGACTCTGGCTTACTTTCGGCACGGTTACGGCTCGGAGGACAGCCGTGGACTCCTGGGCGCTTTGCGTGTTTCCCCAACCGGAAACGAGTACAGGAGTGCCATCTGCAATGTCCGCATCCTGGTCGGGCAGTCCCACAAAGGCCTGTGTCACATTCTGCGCATTGTAATCCTCCAGTTCAAGGAGCGAGAAGTCAAAATCTATGGTGTAGGCATCGAACTTGGGGTGCCGATGGACTCGCTTGATCCCCACCAGCACTCCGCCGTCGGCAGTGCGCGAAGAGCCGATTCGGACCTTGGACAGCAGTATGGCGGACCCTTCAGTGCAGTGGGCGGCGGTGAGAACCCAACCCTGGGCGATCAGAGAACCGCCACAGAAGTGATAGCTCCGCTGCAGGGAAACCTGGTAGGGAATGGCCTTTATATTGGTCTCCTGGCCACCCACAATGCGGCCATCCAGGCGTGGTCGCCTCACGGTGGCCGCCAGGCTCAGGTTCGCCAGGAGGATCCCGATGAGAAGCAGCTGAAGAATGGTCCGTTCCATGTCCGAGTCTTCGATGATAGATCGCTTGTGCTGAAGGGGCCACCCGATACACCCTTATATAGCGCCCGGCAATCAATCAGACCGACTATCAACCGCGATTTCAGGGTCAATCCCTGCACACTCGCCTCACCTCGCACTGTCCACTTGGCCTAGTTTGATGAGCTGGCCCCCAATAAACTTTATTGTCGCGAAATAAACGACGTTAACTACTCCATTGGCGTTATCTAAGAGGGTAATCGATCAATTGCCTTAATCTAGTGCACTATTTTACAGCTTAAGCCAGGTCAGAAACTTGTTGTTGGAGGGCATCTCCACCAGCTTCTCCAGCTCCAGACCGTTTTCCAGAGCCACCGCCTTAAGATCCTTGATGTCGCGAACGCCCCAGGAGGCGTCTCTGCTCCGTAGGCTCCTGTCGAAGTCAACGTTGCTCTGCGGCACGAGGACGCCGTCCTGGGCGTAGGGTCCATAGGTGAACATCCTGCCACCCTTCTTTAGTAGCTGCCCGGCAGCCCTAAAGAGTCCCAGCGAACAGGACCAAGGACTGATGTGCATCATGTTGGAGTTAAACATGTAATCGAAGCTGCCTGGTGTCGGGGGCACTTCCCAGTCTCTGGGGTCCTGAGTAATGTCCACACAAAAGGGTGCTCTTATGTTGCCGGTGGGGCAATCCTTTGCGTAGGCGGCAATGGAGTCCAACTGCTGCCTCTCGTACTCCGTCGGCTGGAAGGTGATGTTGGGCAGCAGCGGTGCCAAGAATCCCGCATGTTGTCCCGATCCGGAGGCAATCTCCAGCAACTGCAAGTTCTTTGATTCCCGGTCAACTTGCGCCAGAAGAGCCTCGGAAATCGGCTGGGAATTGCGGTCCGCGGAAGGATGTGTTCTCTTGGCGAAACTGGAACGAGGAAAGATGTGCAGGAGTCGCTTTGTCAGGTGGTGTCTGTGAGCCATTAAGTTGAGTATTTTGAGGATTAAACGAATATGCCAGTTGTTTACCTCATTTTGTTGTTAGGATATCCAAGGAAGTGTTGCCAACTTAGCTTATTAATAGCTGAAAAGCAAGGGCTTAAATTCTAGATTTTTGAAAATATCTTTTTCAAATTTTGGTATAACTTTTCTTACTAAATTAAATAACTTTTATAATAATTTAACAGTTAATTTTTTTAAATCTATATTTTTTCAAGAAATTATGTCAGCACTGATGCGATGTTCCTGGCTCAGACTGGCAACACTGGCTGATGCATTGTGTTTTAAATAATTAGTATTTAAAGGTTTCCCGACGCTTTACTACGAAAATATGATAATTGGATATTAAACACTACCGCAAACACAGATTTTTAAAGTAGTGAATTAAGTATGGAACTTAAAAACATGAATCGCACTATTTTATTTGCGAAGTCTGGCAGCGTTGTAGTTTGTTTTAGTGAGACCAAACGAGGGAATCCAAGAATCTTCTGAATTTTTGGCCGGCTATTGACTTTCAAACTAAACAACCAAACGGTCGCACTTTTCCCTGCTTTGTTTTTTGCAAAAACAAAATTATATTAATTTTATTTGATTGTCGGGCATATTTAACTGATCCGAAACTTCAAAATGTCGGACAATGATGACGATTTCATGTGCGACGACGACGAGGATTATGGACTGGTAGGAAAAGCGTGGGGAAACCCCCAATGGATGCCGGCTTCTGGTGTCTCAAATTGTTGCATTTATAGGAGTACTCAGAGGACAGCAATTCGGAGCCGGACGTGGACCTGGAGAACCAGTACTACAATAGCAAGGCCCTGAAGGAGGAGGAACCCAAGGCTGCCTTGGCCAGTTTCCAGAAGGTGCTCGACCTGGAGAACGGCGAGAAGGGAGAATGGGGCTTCAAGGCGCTGAAACAAATGATTAAAATCAACTTTAGGCTGGTAAGATAGTGCAAACAAAGTCCTCAACGAGTATGTATAACATAATCTCTACAAAGTGCAACTACGATGAGATGATGGTGCGTTATAAGCAGCTACTGACTTATATTAAAAGCGCTGTGACCAGAAACCACTCGGAAAAGAGCATCAATTCGATCCTGGACTATATATCCACCTCAAAGAATGTAAGTACTAAGAATCAACCAACCAGAAGGCAGCTTACTAACTGAATAACTTGAATTCCAGATGGCCCTGCTTCAGAACTTCTACGAGACCACGCTGGACGCCCTGCGCGATGCCAAAAACGACCGGCTTTGGTTCAAGACCAACACCAAGCTGGGCAAGCTCTACTTTGACCGCAGCGACTTTACCAAGCTGCAGAAGATACTCAAACAGCTGCACCAGAGCTGCCAGACGGACGATGGCGAGGACGACCTGAAGAAGGGCACCCAGCTGCTGGAGATCTATGCCCTTGAAATCCAGATGTACACGGTGCAGAAGAACAACAAGAAGCTCAAGGCTCTCTACGAGCAGTCCCTCCACATCAAGTCGGCCATTCCGCATCCCCTGATCATGGGCGTGATCCGTGAGTGTGGCGGAAAAATGCATCTCCGCGAGGGCGAGTTCGAGAAGGCGCACACCGACTTCTTTGAGGCGTTCAAGAACTACGATGAGAGCGGGTCCCCCCGGAGAACCACCTGCTTGAAGTACTTGGTTTTGGCCAACATGTGAGTTGAAAATTAACTTGAATAGTTTGTGAGATTAAGTAATCGCATTTCATTTTAAGGCTGATGAAATCCGGCATCAATCCGTTCGACTCCCAGGAGGCCAAGCCGTACAAGAACGACCCCGAGATCCTGGCCATGACCAATCTCGTCAACTCCTATCAAAACAACGACATCAATGAGTTCGAGACCATCCTGCGTCAGCACCGCAGCAACATAATGGCCGATCAGTTCATTCGGGAGCACATCGAGGACCTCTTGCGCAACATTCGCACTCAGGTGCTCATTAAACTGATAAGGCCATACAAGAACATCGCTATACCCTTCATTGCCAATGCGCTGAACATCGAGCCAGCGGAGGTCGAGAGTCTGCTGGTCTCCTGCATCCTGGATGAGTAAGAAAACATTTGAACACGCTGAGTATTCAACTAATATTTATTTCATTTGCAGCACTATCAAGGGACGCATCGACCAGGTGAACCAAGTGCTCCAGCTAGACAAGATCAACAGCAGCGCCTCGCGCTACAATGCCCTGGAGAAGTGGTCCAACCAAATCCAATCGCTACAGTTCGCGGTGGTCCAGAAAATGGCCTAACTATAGCTATGCTGTATACTAAAACTTTAAAGCCGATTAAAAATTATACAACTTTAATCAAACAGCTAGAGATGATTCGTTGTGGGCAGCTCCGGTGGAAAGTGTTTGACCTTTTCCGCAACATTTATACATCGAGATACGCAATCGGTAGATGCCAAAGGCCAACAGGGAAAAGCAGCAGATCAGAGCCAGGCTGGCGCAGACAATACCAATAGCGAGCCCAGGACGTGCCCAGTCCAGGGCGTAGTAAATGAATCGATTGCCGTCCCTGTTGGAGTAATAATATAGTAAGTCCTGTAGAACAGTTTGAAATCATTTGAATTAGCCACCGCTTACATGTCAGTGCCGCCAGCCCAATAGTAGATCAAAGAGTGCACCAAGAAGATAAGCACAACAGAAAGGGGATAGATACCGTGCAGGAGGCGGGCGGGATAGGCCACTATAAAGCAGTCGAAGACCATGCATATCGAGTTGAAGGCATGGCACCACAGGTTGTACAGTTCACCTGCAATTTCTGGCTGGGCTAAGGGTAGATTTGTCATGTACTTAGTGGGTTCAAGAGCACAACCAAAGGCCTCCACTTACTAGATGATAGAGCGGCCCAAAAGACCAGGGTAATCAGCATTGACAAAACAGATGTTGTATAGTGGGAGATCCAGTAAATCTTTAGGGATCGACTGCCAGGTTCTAAAAGTATCAGAGTTCTCATATTAGTTAACGATATAGCAACAAATTCTATAATAAGTTTTAAATTATATTATTATTGCAACAGTTTATCTGTCTCGTTTCCTAATTCTTAAATACTTCCCTGCCGTAAGTAATGGACTTTATACAGCAATTTTTACTCACCAAAATAGGCGGGGTTCATGTAGTAAATAGTTGCGATTACAGCCCCAAACGTACAGGTAAATAAGCACAGTGTAAATCCCCAGTCGGTAAGGAAAATGAACCAACGGCCGCCGTTAAAGTCCTGCATCATGCTCCCGATAACTCCAGCGGCAAAGAAAGCGGCCAGAAACCATCGGTACAAAACCCATATTAAATTACGGTCTCCTTTCTGCCATTGCGAGCGACAGAAAACTCCTGGATCCTCATGATAGAGCGAGAATTTTGAACGCTGGAACTCCTCCTTCAAGGGTTGACAGCAGGATTCCTGGCTCTTATCAGCCATGTCAACTAAATGTTTCCCTGGATTCGCTGGGATTGGAGGTCCTTTGAAAGCAAGTTACTACTTCGCCGGTAGAATGCAGACTGACAGCGGTTCCCCAGGTGTTCAATACTCTTAATAGGGGGTAAATTTTCCCGCACATTGTTTCGGCTTGAATGGTGCGATATCACGATCCTTATCATCCCAGTGAGCACCATTTATGTCTGATTCGGCAGCGGAGCACGCCCCCGATAAGACCCCCTACGTGGACAAGGTGGGTCGGAGCGGTCAACGAAATCGAACTTCGAGACGAGGACCATTAATCTCCTTTCTGGCGCAGCCGCGTTAGCAGTTATTGGAATTTAGAAGCACATTTTTCGGGGTTTCCATATGTACATACATATATGCATATGCCGTAAACTAGTAAATAACTTCTGATAATCCTCAAGTATCGTATGATTTTGCTCTAGTGACATAGCAATTACTAATTGCTTTACCTGCAATGATTTCAATCTCACTGTTCTACCACTAAAAAAACAGCTAAGGCTGTCTGTCTAATAATATTTATAAACTTAAATCGAAGCATGTTTTTTTTCAACAAATCAGAATGTGACTGTCATAAGTAAGTAGTAGTAAGTAAAATTTCCAAGATAGGGATAATTAGCTTAATACTAACACTTGTATAGCCACTATCAACCTGTCTGAATTGTGTACGGATATGAAATATTACAAAGGACTTGTTATTGCCATTGATACCGGCCGAATGACCAATATGTAGGCGATAAGTTTATGTACAAGCATAGGCCCAATGCTGATGTCGGTACATATACACCTTAGTTGATTGACATGAAACCAACTCACAAGTTAGCTACTATCTCACGAATTCAATACCAGACAGAATCATTCATAAAAAACATTTCATAAGTATTTTTCTTGTTTTATATAATTTGAATATTTGAATATAATTTGAATAATTTGCAAAACTAATATCTTAATTGACTTTTAGATTTATTAAAAAAAAAAAACATTATGGTTTTTGGTTTATTGGAGTAATTTATTTTTTTAATAAATATTTTTGATCAGGTTTAAAATAAAGGCCATTACCTTCTCTAGCAGAGATTGTAAAAGCTAGGATAATTAATGCACTGCCGGCAGGACTATCTTTAGAATTCCACGAGGAAATCAAATACCCATCCTATTGCTTTGGTAAAACTCCCATTGAAGCTAGAATTTTTAAGCAATTTGCCTTGGCTCTATGGGAGGTGGAGCTGTCGTTGCTGGAATTTCCTCAGGTTTTTTGCTGCAGCATTCGTGCATCGAGATGCGCAATCTGTAGAAACCAAATACCAGCACGCAGAAGCAACTGACCAGCACCACACATCCACAAACAGTTCCAATGGCCAGGCCCGGCCGCTCCCAGTCCAAGATGAAGTAGATGAATCGATTACCCATTCTGTGGATTTTTCAGAATGCTGGTAATAAACTCTTTGACTTATTTTAGCTCTTTACTTACGGATCAACTCCACCGGACCAAAAGTATATCAAGGAGAACACGCCATAGGTGATGCCAGCAATAAATGGATACACAAAGTGCATGATCCGGGTTGGAAAGGCCACCATGAAGCAGTCAAAGATCATGCAAATCGAGTTAAAGGCATGAGCCCACAAGTTGTAAAGCTCAGCCCCCATTTCAGGCATTGCTATCAAGATGTTTGTTTATTATTTATAATTAAACTGTTGTTCTGGCTGGCTAACAACTTCAACTTACACGGATAGAGGGCAGCCCAGAAAACCAAGGTAATCAACATGGCAAGCACCACAGTAGTATAGTGGGATATCCAGTAAATCTTTAAGGCCCGGCTTCCAGGAGCTGGAAAATAGTATAATCCATCGGAAGTCATATTATATTTCCATTATTACTTTATAAACGAACGAATGCCGCCAAACCATTACTCACCGAAATAGGAGGGTCTGATGAAGTAAATCGTGGCCACCACAGCGCCATAGGTGCAGCAGTAGAAGCACAGCGAGAAGCCCCAATCAGTCAGATATATGAACCAGCGCCCACCGTTAAAGGAGTCCACCATGCTGCCAATGACTCCGCCAGCGAAGAACGCCGCAAGGATCCAACGGTACAGGAGCCAGATCAGGTTGCGGTCCCCCTTCTGCCACTGCGAGCGGCAGAAGGCACCAGGATCATCGTGATGCAGCGAGAACTTGGAGCGCTGGAACTCCTCCTTCAGTGGTAGGCAGCAGGGCTCCTGACTCTTGTCGCGCATACTGGAGGCTGGGTGGACGCGTCGTCGGTTTCGCTGGACTAAGAGGGCCAAAAGAGTCCAGAGCAGGTGACTGCCTTGCCGGTAGATCGCAGACTGGCGGAACAATGTGTCGCAGGTGTCGAATACTCTGAGTCGAGGGCCATTTTTTCCGCAAATCGTTTCGGCCAGAATCGGGGTAATCGTGGAGTGTGATAGGAGCCGCTCCGGCTATCTGGGTCTTTATCACCCGAACGAGCGCCGTTAATGTCTAATTCGTACGCCTCCGATAAGGCCAGGAGCTCGGACGCGGATGTGGACAAGCTCGGCCAGATGCGTAAACCAAATTGAACCCTTACACCGACCTATGGCTGGGAATTTTCCCAACTCATTAATATCCCAATTGGGCGGAGCAGCTCCACCAATCGATGACTGTGAATTTTTAAACATTTTTGGGAATTTTCGCATATGCAAGTTCGGTCATAAACCTATTGATAAACCCTCGTGTTCCTGAAGTGTCGGCGGTTTTTCCTCTGTGACAAACCAAGTGCTGTCAGACTTGTTCCCACCAGACCCAGACGCGATAAGAGTTCGCCAAAAAAAAAAAAAAAAAGAAGTACCCAATCGGCCATATAGTGAAGCCCTTTGAATACTCTAGCTTATTGGTTTCTGAAACATTATCTTAGATTAAAAAAAAGTTTTTTTCTTGAATCGAAAGTTGATACTATGTTTATGAAATTAGTATAGAGAAAATAAATAATAGAAAAATGTAGGAATGTCGTGATAGTATACCGAGTGTGTTAACCAGTGTAATGAATTATAGATTACCTGAGAATATTGACAAAGGGAGCAAAAATGTTTAAGAACTTTCATAGAGCTTTTGGAAAATACAGGGTGTTTCTTAAATTTAATATATTAAAGTCAAACCAGTTTACTTATCGGTTTTAATTTCTTTGAGCTCTCTTTATTCTGAAGGTATGTAGGCTCTCATAATTTCCATTGTTTACTCGATGCAGATTGAATTTCAGGGAAAGTTACTCGGCTTCCAATTGAGCTACTTATGATTGAAAAATTTCCACTTATTTATAAACAACTAATCTCTGGTTTCCATTTCATGTAATCAGACTACACTTTGGAATATTCCTTCCAAATCACAGCAATCGGTCGGTCAATTTAACTTCTCGTTTCCCACACAAGAAGAAATCATGCAAAGTGTCAACTTGAAATGTTTTTCTTGAAATCGGTACTCAATTATAATTTATTTATGCAATAAAGAACCAATTTCAATTTGGCTTCTCGGCTATCTTTACAACAAGTGCCGACAACACTTTCGATCTGTGATTCCCGTCCGTCCAATGGCAAGGTCAGATATTGGGGTAACGAACCCGTAACCCTTCCGATGAGTTATGACCGGGTTGCGAGCGAGGGGCTCCGTATTCGATGTCGGGAATGATATGCAAATTAGCCGGAATGTCGATATGTAATCGATGCTGGGCGTTTAATAAACGCTTCAATTTCAATTTCAATTGCGCAAATATTCCAGCGAGACAGCGAGAGATGTATGCTCTTTGCCTATCCGAAAGGGGTATCAGATAAATACGCTGGATTTATTCCCCTGACGATATTTGGTATATAGCTACTCGAGTATATAAGTTCTATGAATAACCAGTTTAATAATTGTTGCTTTAAAAGCTTCTGAGTAATGAAATAAGTCTGGAAATAACGCTTATCAAATTTTCATTAATTCAAACATTTTATTTCGTTGAAACAGAATATAATTAAAAAAGCAAAACTAATTCAAAATATTTCTTAGGAAGGGCTCAGCGATAACATATGGTACTCCAAAATACTATTATCGCGTCAACGCAACGCCCTTTTACCATAGCATTTTCCATGAAATCCACTTGCTTGGCAATAAAAAAAAAAACAAATAAAAATTGTTTTGACAATTTGAAAAAATTCAAGAGAATAGGATTTTCCAAAAAATGTACTTGCATTAAAATCAAAAAATTAAAAATTTGAATAAAACCCTTTAACAAATGATTCGAAATCTATTTTACTTGTTGTTTTGAGATATAATTCCTTAAACATTTTAGTATTTATATTAAACTTTTATTGTTATTCTAAAACGTAACATTTTGCATTCTACATTTGAATACAAAATAAAGACTTTTTATAAATCTCAGTGAAACTGAACTTTAGTCAATAATAATTTTTATCTGATGCGATATTTAATCAAAACCCAATTACCGATTCTTAAACTGTGTGTAAAAGCTTTCTCTGGGGATTAGATAAGGCGGAACTTGAACCCCGTTTGCTTATCGCCAGACGGGTATGTTTGCGCCATTAGTGGACAATATAGGTCAGCGGGAATTTCGATCGTCAAGTGCTGCCAGGCAATTGGGACTCTCGCATTTTTTGGGTGGTACTGGTTAATGGCGATCTTAATTGGGCGACCTCTATGGCTTCAAGTTCAGTGCTGGTCAATCGTGACAAATGTGTGTGCGTCGCGGCGATCCCCAGCTGTCAATAGTGATCACTGATACAATATTATCTTGGGTAAAACGGTTCCCACCAGCGAGAGGGCGGCTTTTGCCATCCGACACTCTTTTGGCGGGCGGCTGCTCCACATATTTAATTGAATTTAGCGGCGATGTCGCTATAAAGCTATGTATGGATGGAGCTATAAAGCGTGATACGGCACTGGTCAGTTTTCCCATTTCCCGTTAGGCATCCGATGTGCAAAGTGATCGTGCGCCGAGTGATCACCGAGTTCCGATCGCGTTGCGAATCGAACTAACTATCAGTCAGTTTGCCGCTGGGAGTGATCGAGTGCGCGCGCCTCCAGACTCCGAAAATCCAAAAGCCCCATTTCAAGATCGGGGAACCCACTCCTCTTCCTCCTTCTGCACTCCTTCTCCCACCTCTTTCTCCACTCTCTCTCTCTCTCTATACCTCTCTCTTTTGGTGCTCGTGCGCGCCGTAAACATAACTCAAAAGCACTGGCAAAGTCACACGAAAAAGGTATTCGACGCCAGTTGCCGGTCACTAGCGACTCAGGTCGGAAGTCTCCCCTCCTCGCAATTCCCCTAAATAAATTCCTGTCCGCGATAAAAGTGTAGAAAAAAAAGTAAATAAAATAAAATTAAAGAAATATATGAAACCATGCAACTTTTCGACGACTTCTGCAAATGCTTCAACAAGGAACTGCAGCGGGCGAACTTCGGCTTCTCATACAATCGCGTTCATCTGTTCTACAGATCGCAGGTGAGGAGAGTTCCCCCTAATTACAGTCTAAATACTGCAACCTTATCGGTGCTGTAATAGCTCAGGTGCATCGTACGAGCAGTTAAAACAGCAGTAGCAAAAATAAACTAAGACACTGTAAGTCCCCGTTGAGGAGTTGTAACCGTTAGTGTGACATCATTGCAGCTAAAAGCGAGGCACGTGTTTCCGAAACACAAACAAATATATGTACATATAACAGCCTTTTGGTACAACCCCTAAAAATGGGAAGGTTGGCCCCCAAATTCTTACAAAAATTCCGCGAATTCGAAGTGACGTATGTACATACACCCGAACTATCTGGGAGACAACTAGATAAGTGCAATATAAAAATATTTTTTTGATAAGAATAACATCAGTAAAGAAGGCAAAGTTAAAGTAGATTGTGAATTAAAAATAAAAATATTATATAATATAGAATAGAACATTTTTATAAATGTCATGTAGTAATTAGTGTCAGAAATAAACAGTGACCTGAAATGAATTATAATATGAACTAACAAATTAATGTCATAATGCCCTATAAACTTCATCTTTATAGAAACGTTATAAAAAATCTACAATAAACCCACAGGGGTCACAGCAGCTGGGCTTAATGGAATATTCTTCGTAGAACATAAAATTAAAGAAGGAATGCATAAAAGTTCTAATTAGAGTGGCTTCACAGGGAGAGTAAGAAATGTTGGAGCATACATACTCGCAAGCTATGTTTATTCATTCGAATTTAATTAGCGTAGCTTAACTAAAAGCTGTGGCCCCATAGATTCGTTAGATCATTCAAGTGTGGAGTACATAACTATGGCAACGTCAGAACGGTTACCCATATTTGTATTCATGAGAATGTTTATGAATGAAAGCTGTACAAACAAACAACTTTTATAAATATTGATCGAACCAGTATTGTGCCAGACACACAAAATATTAAAATCACACAACAAAATTTAAACCACAGTTCTATGTACATATAAAGCGTTGGCTGGATAAAAGTCGCTAATCTTGCTCTATCTAGATACAGACTTTGATAAGAATATCTAAGTTAGTCCGCACTTTGCACAGAGCAATCGGTTATTTTTTACGTTTCATAATGAGTGTGCCAGCTACATATATTAGGCAATCAAAATAAAAAGAATTATTTGTTAGCTTATCAAAATAAACATTTAGTGAGTCATTTGAAAAACACCCGAACCGATGAGCCCCTAAAAGTTAACCCCAGACGCGACGCAAAAGTTCTGGGAATTCTGCCATAAAAGAATTACACACTTTTTGCCTATAGAAGGCTAATCAAAACAAACCAGGAACCAGATAGCAATATAGTTTTGGAGCACACCACCATAAATGTACTGGCCAGACCTTATCAGACGGTGTCCATAAATATCCATGGCGGAGAGTGTAATCTATCAACCATCGACAAATGAATCCATTTCCGCAAAAATTAAGTACAAATCAAACTAATTTAATTAGTATTAGCCACGCGTAAACAGAGACTTTGATTCGAAGGACAAGTGTGACTAGCTAGACGGGCCCGATTCTGACTACGTCATTGAGGGTGATAAGCAGAAAGTCGTGATAGGAGATGCCATAATCATTTATGGCTTGTTTTTGTTAATTTGAACGGGCAAAGGTGTGGAATATTTTAATTAATATATTGCATAAGCCTACAACAGATCACCGTAAAAGGGTTAGACAATTGACCGCGATAAGGACTAAGGGGAATTTCCATATTACACTCTATAATCTGTCCATCAACAATGTAAGTTTACAACTTAATAATATAATTGCAACGCATTATTAGTTGGGCTCTAAAAATTACAACATATTTAAAGGTTACATTTAATTGTGGAAATTAGATAACAAAGTTTCTTAGTACAAAATCTTTCTCCTCAAAATGTAACCCATCTAATTTTACAACTTTTTCAAACAGTGGCAAAAGGATGAGACCAATACAATGTACCTGCTCTATCGATGGATCTGGGCCCTGTTCTTTCTGGGAGTATATATCATGTGCATGATCGTCCAGTTCTGCGATGGCAAGTTCTTCATCTACATGACCAACTGGGGATACGGCCTGTGCACGATCACAATGCTGATCTCCGCGGTGCAAGTCACCTGCTGGCACTTTGATCTGAGAAACACCCGGAGCCTGGTGCAGGAATCCGGCAACAAGGCGGATACCTCGAGAGGCCTGAAGATATACTGGTGGCTGTATAATATGACCCTATCGCTGGCTCTGATTATATCGACGGTCTACTGGGTGTTTCTCCACGGCAAGATGAGTGAGTAGAGTCGTAGTTGTGATCCTTAAATTGATCAAATTAAAATGGTTTCGCAATTTCACAGATAAACCCGTGCGCTTCCCAGCTATTAGCATCATTACCCATGGACTGAACACTGTGATGATGCTGATCGACTTCCTGGTAGTGGCGTTTCCGCTGAGGGTCCTTCACATGGTTTACAGCATGAGCCTGGCCATCTTCTTCTTTGTCTTCACCATCATCTATCACTTCTGCGGGGGCACAGACGAGTGAGTACTGGTACCACCCGCATTCGGCTTAGTTTCTTACTGATCGGTTACCTAATTTCCTGCAGATTTGGCAATCCCTATGTGTATCCCATCCTGGACTGGAACCAGCCCAAGCGTTGTCTGGTGACCTTTGTGGGCATCTTTCTGCTCATCATGTGCTATTGGATGCTGCTCTTCGGACTGCACAAGCTGAAGAGGATGTTCAACAGGGCCTTCAGTGTGGTCTGGTCCCCGCATTCAGTGGGTCTAATATAAGGTCACCTACATGAACATCGCCTCATTAGCACCCTCACTTCTATAGGAGTCTAAAAGTATCACCAGCATTGCATTTTATTCCAACATACACACACCCACACACACTCGCATGCATTTATTTATGTCTAGTATTTCTATAGTAAGTTTTAATCTTCTGGTTCCTTAACGTTGAATTGGTTTAGTTAGGCTAATAAACAAAGATTTTGTTACTACATATATGGATTGAATAGCATAAATATGGAATTTGTTGAAATACTCTATTGATGCCATCACATTATACGGGATGCATTCAGAGAACTTTGGAATTGTATAAACATATAACAAGACAACATCTAACGAAAATCGAAATAAAAGAAATGTACATAATAAGCTAAAGTGATTTTAATAAAATTGTTGCCGGCACTGGAAACTATGTAAATAGGGGAATGCTAACAAATAATAAAAAAAGCAATGTACATACATGCATAAATTAAGTTTTTGGTATTATTCTGCATAATATCTAATTATATTCTATTCAAATGATGTACATTTAATTTAGCAATTTAAAACGTTGCTCTGAACGAACTCTTTAGCCACACTGACTTTGTAGGTATTGAGCAGATACATTTGGAATACATGTAGGAACCTTGGGGTCGGTAAATGACTAATTATCGAAAAGTTGAGTTTTTGTGGGAACAGCTTTGCATATGTTTTCACATTCCGTTTTATAGTCATGGCATTATAGGTACTACCCCAACTAATTTGAAATTAAGTTATTTATCTGTTTCTTAAACACAAGCGATATGAGTAGCTCCTGGGATTAATCATACTTCTCTAAAGTAAGCTTAATCAATTAACTTGGATTTATTTCCATCCACTTCCTAATAATATTTCACTTCTAAAGATTATGCTTTAAAAGCTTCACCGAAAAGTTTATCAGGTTCAATGACACAGAGAATTAGGTAACGAGAATTCTATTTTTGTGGCTTAGTTCCATAACCTAGTTCGTACTTTTTCAATGAATCAGTGACTCATCGTTTTCATTGTAAGATTGTAATTAGATTACAGATCCAGTTTTTAACAAGAACGGAAAGTATTCAGTTCTTGGTTAAAGTCAAGAAACTTCACTGATGCCATTAAGACATTGCAAAATGTAAATAACTCCTATCTTTTTTTTTTACCAAACTGTACCATCAGCAAAAAAATATATTTTGTTTTTCTTTTGGCTCTCAAAGATTTGCCAAATAAAAGCACACACAAAACACACACTTAGATGGACGAGTAATTAAGCCCAAAGTGGCTAACAGAGAAGGGAAGAAAGGTGAGCCAAAAGCATCCATCGTGTTTTATGGTTCTTTTATCGTTCTGACAATATTGCTACACGGAGAAAAAATAACATTAATACATGTGCAAAATATCTACATATATAGAGATATTGTCTAGACTATCTTAAATTTTCGAAGTACAGTTTTATCTTTCTATTTGGTATACAATTGTGCTTATCATAGATTATACACTTAAATGTATTTATTAACCCTCATCTTATATAAAGTTGTAAATATTAAAAAGAAAAAAAAATGTTCGGCAAACGTCAGCATACTATTATCAGTGACTATTAAATTTTATTGTTATTTTCATTAATACTGATCATTAAATTGGTTTTCCAGTTAAATTAATAATGACCATTTTAACAAGAAATAATAAGCCAGATTCCATTTATAAGTTGTCTAAACTTCCAATTTCAGATCAGTCATATTTTTGGTTTCATTTGTTCGCAAGTATTGCGGAGGTTATTTTTTATTAAAGACTTTGACGTGAACATTTTTAACTTAATGTGAGTAATTTCAACGTCCTTTAATCTCTTAAGAGCATATAAATACTCAGTGATCTATTGGAAAAGGAATTTCTCGGAAAATATAATGATTTTTCCCCGTGTATATCAAAAGCAACGTGGAGCGACGCGACCCTCTCTCGCACACACCAACAAACACAGCTGCCAGCGCACCTGGCGGCGTCGACGTCGGCGCCGCAGCAGCCGCGTCTGCGCTTACGATAAATGTGGACAGCCGTCCGCATAGTGACGATAAAAACCAAGAGTGTGTTAGGCTACTAGTTTTATCGTATACATTTTGAAATAAATACAAATAATTTAATTTATTCCGTAAACGGTAGTTATCTAAAAAATATTACGAAATTTAAAATATGGAGAACATTTAAAGTAGTCTTACCCCTTAATGAGATAATATAAAAGTGACAAAGGCACTGTGCAACTCAAAAAACTTCTCAAATAATTTTTTTTATTACAAATAATGGTTGTATAAATCACAAAAATATTAAAAAAAATTATTTTCGTAATCGACACTTACCTTAAAAAATGTAAGCCCTGTTTTAAAAGCATATGCAATTTTATTTTCGTTAACAAAACCTAATTCGTTACAAATTTCCATATCATACATTTTCGCAGTGTACGGCGTGATCGTAACTTTTCTCCTACCACGTTAAGATGTGTTTCTGTAGATATACGATATTCGAAATCGGCAGCAAGTCGCTCCAGCTCAGAAGCCACGATCATTCGCGGTACGTGCTTCGCTATGAGAAGTCGTGATTTCAGCCTCAATCGTTCGGTGCGTGTCTCTCCACTTTAGTTAGTAATATTATTAAAGTTGTTGCTGCCTGCTGGATGTTCTTGTGCATTGGTGCGTGAATGCAAAGTATTGTTGTTGCTGGCAGACAAACTAAAAAAACAAAATAATAAAAATTGCAAAGGCACAGCAAACAAACTCGTAAACGACTAGATACCGTTATGCAAAGTTGTTGTTGCCGTTGCTGTGGTGACCCAAATAGAAATTACCACCGGGCCAAAACTACATAAAAGACAATCCAAACCAAGCCGAGCTGCGTTTATAATTCCAAACAATAAATTGCTACTTTGGCAATCTTTCAAAATGTGATTGAATGTGTGGTGAATAAAGTGAATAGCATTAAAGTGTAGAATTTGTTTGCCAGAACCTTATTTTGCAAAAACCCTGAAAACTAGTTGCAATTTATAATTGTAATAAAGCTAGTAACAAATTAGCCTTTGAATTATACGACTGGATTTTTTAGACGATTGAAAATTCTCTTGGAAACTTGTTAAACTAGCAGAAATTTTTTACAATATTTGCATGCAAAATCAATTGAAATCTCTAAGCCAAAGTTTATATAAATAGATTTTGCAATAAGAATTGATTTAATATCAAAGTGACTAACTAGCAAACAATAGTTTACAAGTTGAGAGTATAAATATTTATTATTTATTTATTAGAAACTTGTTAAACTAGCAAAAATTCCCACTTTGGCAATATTTACATTTGAAACCAATTGACATCTCCCAGTCAATGTTGATATAAATAGAATTTGCAACAAGAATTGGCTTACTATTAAAATGACTAATTTGCACACAAAAGGTTTAAAAGTTAATAATATAAATATTTATTAACATTTCTCTCATTCCGTGTTTACTTATAATTCCACAGAAAATCTAGAGAAAAGATTTATTTGCTAAATAATAAAACATATATTAAGTCTATACATTTTCTATGGTATTACACGTGAGCTTAATTTTATTTTACTTTATTTTTTTGAAGAGACGTCATTCGATGTATTTTGAAGGTTCTTGAAGGTCTTTTACCTAAATTTTAAATACTGAATAAAAGGTATACCTCCTCCGGGTATTCATGCAAATTTAGGTTCTTGTATGTACATACATTACACTTGGGTTTCTACTCGCATGACTTTAGCTTTGCATATATATTGGCTCATTGGGTTTAACGTTACGCTTGAAATTTTAGGCACGTCCCCAAAAACGCGTTAATGAAAAAGTGAACTAAGTGAACGATTATAAGTTTCCTGCTCACCAACAACAACAGCGATTCCAAGGAGCGGCCAATCGGATTTGGCCAAAACGTTATTCATACTCGAAAGCCCGCTTGCAATTAGCTGAAGGTGAGCCTAGTCATGTAAAGTGTGCAAAAGTGGGTTTGAATACACATAAAATCATTACTGTTATCTAATTAACCGGCATTTGTTAGCAAACTAGTTAGTCGGCATTTTTCTGTGGTTTTCTTGGCCGCTGAGAACTGGACCATTTACATTTGTTTATGTTTTCAGTCTCTCAAGTGTTTATATAATCATTAACACTTTTAATATTTTCTCACTTCCGCTTGCTGATCATATTCGTTAATTAATTATTGACACCTTCTATATAAAAACTGACCTCGTTCAATCTTTCAATTGAGGTGGTTTAGAAGCCGGTTAAACTTTATGATGGAGAATAAAATGTTAGCACACAACGAATGTACTTAATTTTATTCATTTATTTTTGTTATATGGGGCTTAAGGTGCAGTATAAGTATAATAACAGATAAATGAAACCAAATAAACTCTATCTTTATAGCAACCAATTAACGTACTTTGGCCAATCAGAATCAAAACAATTGGCTAATTAACGTTAACAAGTGGTCTTTAAAAAGTCAAGAATTTTGATGACGATATTTGGTTGGTTTTTAGCTGAAATCCCCTTGAACAGCCACTTGAAAACCATAAGAAAGTTGTTGTGGCTACGCTTTTGTCATTAACATAAGAAATGCTGCCAATGGCGTTGAACTCTTGATTTCACTTTCTATTAGAGTGATTGAAAAGATTGTGAATTAATGGGACCGAACGAGTGGCTGACGTGTCTTATCTAATCATCAAGGGGATTATTGATAATATTGGAATCTAAAGATCGCCTCTTGGACTTGCCATTCACCCGAGCTGTTTGACTGCATTCGAGTCGAAAAATTATTTACACAGCTTGTAAAGGTCAACGAGTTTTTTTTTTCTTTGGTTCAATGTGGTACAACTTCAAGAGCCATAAACCTATATATTATTTGGCTACAGTGCGTTTCACAATTTATAGTCGGGCTTCGTCAAAAGAGTTAACTAAGCTAAATGATTTTAGTATTGCATTAAAAATAAGACAATTTAGCGAGTTATGGTGCCAGTTCTGATAATATCTCATTGTCGAGATTGATGTCTTCAAAGCTGACTAAAATTACTATTTGCCATACCTTTTCGAAACGCACTGTGAACATATGTTTAATGCGGGTTTCTCTTCTCTTTTGTTGACGAAAATGTAGCACAGGCGACAGCCGAAAAAGCGTGTAAATAAAATGCGCACTAAAGAGACTCGGAATTGTCTTGGCCACCAGGGTACATAGATCGGTTTGGAGTTGTTTAACTGAATGGGCCACCTGCCTGGTTTCTCGCTTAAAAGTTTCATTAGCGTGCCATTCGTGCAAGTTCAGGGACACTGAACATCGCTCTCGAAAATGTTTATATCAGAGTAAGGCTCTGGAGAAGTAATTTTAGCGTATGGCCCGGTGTTTGTATAACCAACGAAATTGCCGCGAATATGATGACTATATTGAAGTCAGGGTCTAGAGTTTCGAACGGAGCAGCTGTTGCCATTAGCACTTGCTATGAATTAGGCGATAGCACCGCACCTCTCGGTCAAAATTTACTAAACAAAATCTAATTTGCTTACACAAGATTAGTAGAAGTAAAAACTAATTTTATTTTATTTTATTATTTTTATTTATTATTATTACTAATTTTTATACCGAGGTTTTATAATTTTAGTTAGGAGTCGGCATAACTCAGCAGATAGATAGATAGATAGATAGATAGATAGATAGATAGATAGATAGATAGATAGATAGATAGATAGATAGATAGATAGATAGATAGATAGATAGATAGATAGATAGATAGATAGATAGATAGATAGATAGATAGATAGATAGATAGATAGATAGATAGATAGATAGATAGATGAATAGATAGATAGATAGATATTTTATGGTACTACAATTCTCAATTCCCAAGACCTACGACTTCTGTTTCCTCCTTATGTATTCAGTTTTGCTTAGAAATTCGACCTCGTTTGCAATATTTCTGGCCAGGTTTATATTTCTTCTGCAATTAACCTGTGGAGTTTTTCCCTATTTCCACACGGCCGTCATACTATCTTATCGGGAATGACGATTGCACTCAAGGTAATATAGTCACAACAATAAAGTTGTTTATACTTTTTTCTCTCGTCAGAGCGTATCTTGCAGATTGTTGTAAATTCGCCTCAGAGCTTAAGCACTTTGTTCATTACTCGGCTGTTGCGGCGGACGGACGACCTACACCCCAATAGGCCATGCCACCAGGGTTCTGTTTTTGTACATGTTCGACCTTAGCGGACTAGCTAATTAATACATTTTTATTGCGCAAGTTAATCAGGCCTGCTCCGGTAATCGAAAACGGCAAGATTTTTTCGTTTTCGTTTTTGAAAACGAGAAATTGGTGCTCCGGTAATCGAAAACGAAAGATTTTTTCGATTTGAAAAACGGGCACCTTTTTCTGGCCGGAATTAAAAGTAAATGGCTTTTTTTATATGAAATCAGATCTTATTTACAAAGGGAAAAAAATAGTTTACTCAGTGGTCTATTAATGTTTATTCCACACCACCACAAGATCATTCTGGAAGGTAGTTATTTTATAAAAAATTTATTTCTGACCCCTCCTCAGATTTGACAACAAAATTTTTGCCGTGTTCAACCCGTTTTCTCGTTTTGGCGATAGGCCGATAAGTTCACCGCAAAAAGTTATCGCCAAGGCTGCCATATTGTTGGTGGAACGAAACAGCCAGTTAAAAATACTTATAAAATATAAATGAATACATTAATAATTTTAAAGGACCGCCAAAATAGTTGTTTATAATTAATGCTATTTAATGTGATTACTTAAATGGTCCAAATTAACCAAATAATTATTTGAGACCACCGGAATTAAAACTGTGAAAAGTGTGGCAGCATCTTAGGTGCCTGGATTTGCTTAATTCTACCATTTTTTGCCTTTTTCTGGCTTAGAAAAAGGGCAATTGTAAATATAATAGGCAGTACTTTACGTTGTTTGCTTATTACCAACAACACAAGTTAGCTGCTTGAGCAGTGAGAAACGATGAGAAAACGAAACATCCGATAGCAGAAATTTGCCGAAAACCGGAGCAGCTAAAAACGAAAACGGTTCGTTTTCGCCCAAAACGAAATCGAAAAAATTTTACGATTACCGGAGCAGGCCTGAATATTTTTATTTTTGCAATTAATGGTCGACCAATGCCAGAGAATACACAGTACAAATTGTGGAGGGCTTCTCTCCTCCCTGGTGAAGCGAATAATTATTCACTGACTACATGATAATAGAGTGCTCGACGAAGCGAATGAACTATCTGGTAAATTGATCCATGAATGATGGCACCCCGACCCCCATCCTAGCTCTGCATATAATTATATGAATAGTCGTACAATAGTGGCATTATTAGCGCTATTAAGCAGACAACTAGGCCCAGCTCGTCTTGCTTCGCAATTTGGTTTCGCACTTTGCACATAAGTTACTAACCTGTCTGAGTCTGGGTCACGCCAAGGGTTTGCACATGCCCAGACCCAAAAAATCAGGGAAGTTTAGTAACGGCTCATGGTTACCAAAGTTTATCTGAATAAAAACTGCGGAAGGGGAACTTTCAGACAGATTTAATAGTTGTGATTTAAAAGTTGTGATTTTTAAACAATTATTAAATTAGTTGTGGGATAAGAATGATTCCCTGTTTAAATCAGAGCTAGAAATTTAACCCACTTCAAATAAAATAAAGATCTAAATTGATATTATTACCAACTTGCAAATTCTGTGCAATTTAATTAGCCAACTTTAATTTTGAACATTCATTGTAAGTATTCAAAAGCGGCCGAAACCATTACCCGAAATATTAAGAGAATAGGGCGAACTTAGGGTTCAATGCCGCCAGATTCTGCATCGATCTTATGATCCTTATACATCTTCTGCAATATATCCTTGGCAGCCTCGTGGTCGGCCTTGCCCAGGGTCAGAGATTTCCCATAAAGCTTGATGTACTTCTTACTATTGTCGTGGACCAAGTAGCCACCACCAAGCCCTTGGGTGCACAAGCCCAGTTTTTCGGCTTCCTCTTTCAGTTTGTCATAAACGTCAACTAGAAAAGGGACATTTTGTATGAATTTAGCCGAGGATTAGGTCAAAGTTCTCTTACGGTGGTATTTGGCCTTGGCCAGACTGCGTATGACCTTCTTTGCAGTGCGCATTTCTCCGTGAATGTAGACATGGGCCATCATGTACTTTGACTTTCCGGGTTCTATTTTGGCAACCGGAAACGAGACCAGGTTTTGCACCGGCAACTTGCAATAGGGACGAACCACTTTTTAAAGAAATGCCGGATATAATGTAAATTTGGATACCGCGTTGACTACGCGAACGCATATACTCACCGCACCCTAATGGACGCCATACAGGCTTAAGAAATTTTCCAGCCAACTCCATGTCAACACAAATAAAAATTTCGTATTTTTGTTTAATATTTCGGGTATTTGGCCTGTTGGTATGCTCGCATTTGAAAAACTGAGAATAAGCCGTGTGTGAATGGAAGGGGAGCAAACAGTCGATGACTTTTAAAACCAGGGTTACTAAGATTGGAAATATTTCGCTTACTTTATTATAAGATTCCTTTTAAATAATTTTATAAGGAAACAAAAAGAAAAGAAACTACATCTAAATATGTATCTTTTGAGGGTTCGTTAGAAGTATTTATATTTATATATTTATAATTCTACCCAATAATAATATTAAAATTCTTACTAACAATACAATCAACTTTCTCACTAATTATTTCAGACCTCAACACATTTTGATTATAAATCGAAGCGTGCAAAGAGAATGGCACCGCTGAATACGGCTTCAATTGCTTAACTGTTTGGAGAATCACAGTTGCATGCCGCGACTGATTGCATAAGCTGTTGCCGCATTATTTAGACACCGATCGACAGCAAAGCCAACGAGATGAGCAAGCTCCAGGTGATCGTGCACCCGGTGAAGAAGGAGTTCCAGCGGAAGAGCTGCGGCTTTGACCACGACACGCCCGATGATTTCGTCAAGTCGCAGGTAAGGATTAATCCCGGGTATGGGCCAAATTAAATAGTTCGATGACAGTACAAATAGCTGCGTCCTTGGGCCTTGGACACGCAACTGGGCAGGTGTTTATTTGGTTTCGTATTTGAGTTGCACTTGGAACGCGGGTCAATGTACATGATGGGCATTTTAAAGTGTTGGCCAGTGTCCGCATCGAGGTCAACAAGGTGTGCTTTGGCTAAGTGAGACTTTAAAGATTACATCAAAAATATTTAGCAACTGATTAGTGTTTAGCCAATACTTACTTACAAAGCGTCTAGAAAATATCTTAGACATTTTGTAAAGACATTTAGTACTTGTTAATTTTTTGTAAAAATAGTTATGTGATTTTTAATTAAGATTTAAATTTATCAAGAAAAAAGTTCCTCTGAAAAGTGTACCTTGGCTCATAAGGCCCGACCAAATCCAACTGTCTTACAAATGGTAAGAGACAATGGGCGTTTGTCCACTTTGTATAGCTCTTACCTTGGGAATATTTAATAAACTCCTTCATTCACAGTATCAATAGAGAGAGGGTTACAAATGTACACACCAACGGATATATGTATATGACAGTAAACTTTGACTTCTGTACACCGATTGCTCGTGCATTGTAAATTAAACTATTGAAATATGCATAAGCAGCAGGCAGTTACGAACTCTGTGGTCTGTCAAGAAAGCATTACTTTAAACATGCGATGGGTGCAGTCAATTTAAAGGAGATTTATTGTATAACAAATATTACAGTTAAGGAAATTTTAAATTATAGAAAAATTATATCACTGTATAGCACCTTATGACCTTATCCTTAGTCTTCAAAAATTTTAATAAATATTTTAAAACCATTTCAGTGGCAAACATGCTCAAAGAGTATGGGTTATTTGTTTTACCGCTGGTTCATGGCCCTGTTCTTTGTGGTCGTGGTTATCACCTCAATGTGGCCAGAAGCAGATGATGAAAGCAGCTACTGGCTGTACTTCATCTACATGACCAACTGGGGGATCTGGATGTGCATGCTGACGAACCTCTTGGGAGCAGTACTAGTCACCGTTTGGCACTATCATCCGGAATATGCGGGTGAGTTGTACCTTACGACCTTGGGAATGCTTTTAAAACGAAAAATGTACTTTTATCTTTTAGATAAACTCTTGAATATCAAGAGCTCCTTTAGCTATTTTCGAGTCTACTGGGGTATGCACATCATATCTCTGGTCTTATCTATTGTCATCACCATCATCTACTGGGCGATTCTGTATGACGGTGAGTATTACTTGGAAATAAATTCCGCATATACCTCACTCTTTGCTTGCTCTTCAGCTAACGAGAATAACTTGGACGCCACGAATGTGCTCACTCACGCCTTCAACTCGATCTGCATGTTCATCGATCTGTGGATAGTGGCACATCCCATGAGGCTGCTGCACATATTTCTGCCAGTATTATTCGGGGTTGTGTTTGCCATCTTCTCGTACATTTACCACTTGTGCGGAGGCCTTAACAAGTAAGTGTGCTTAAAATACATAAGATATAATAAAATACATCGTTACCTTTTCGATTTAGAAAGGGAAAGCCGTACATTTACCACGTGATTGATTGGAGCCAGCCGGAGAGTGCGTTCGTCACAGTCGTGGGCGTGCTCATCCTTTCCTGTTTCATCTACGTCCTGCTCTTTGTGTTCTTCAAGCTGCGACTTTTCCTGTACCGACGGTGTCGCAACGACAAGTTTGTCTTGCCCACCAGCAGTGGAAAGGGCTATGGACCGGATGACAAGTCCGGAAACGGAATACAACACTCGCCGTCGCGCATCTCCATGGTGCTGGGAAATTTCGCTGGATACGAGAACCAGGCCTACTCTGCCAGTGGGGAGGTGTCCAACAAGAGCTAAGGACGTAGTTTGGACCATATTTGGACCTTAGCAATTAGTCACCTGCACCTGTAGGACTACGACCAGTGATATTATATTTTATTGATTCGAGTTAAGTGAATAAATTCGTTCTGTCGGATTCTTTGAAGGTAATGCGCGACCCAATCATCTTCATCAGTGATGCGAGTGTCCTCATGACGAATCAATATTTATAGTTAAACAGAAAAACAACTTTTGGAGCTTTCGAGCTATCATCAAAAATTCAGACAGTTAAAAGTTCAAAGAGGACAACATTGAATGGTACCCAACAGCCTTCGGGTTTTTCTGTTTGATTGACACGCCCGCCTTTGGGAACTTTACAGTTGATAATTAATAATTGATAACTTTCACATTAGGATGGACTAGGGTCCCCATGCACTTAGAAAAATCCAGGTAGTCGGCGCACGCCGGGTGTGAGATCTGTAAATATTTTACTCAAGCCCCTAATCACATTCGAATGGCTATATTAGCCCAAATAGGCCCTGAAGGACGGACCATTAACCTGCGAGGGGAGGTTTAATTTCCACAGCAGGGAACCTATTTATAAATGCCGGAGAGTGTCAGGGGAGATTTTGCAGGGTGAAGTTGTATCTAAATAAAGACTTACATTAGAAAAACTACTCTTAGTTTTGCAATATATTTTTACCTTAAGAACAACATTAATACTTTAAATCCAAACACTTCTCTACCCCTTTTATTTTGCATGTTTTTAATGAGAATTTTTGACTGTCATTCTGTTGTCACAAAGCCACATTTAAATTATTCAACGTTATGTTTTATTAATTTAAGTGACCTCATCGCAGGGTTTTCCTCGAGTATATTGCTTTATCGGGTATTATTTATTGTCCTTAGCACAATTAAATGATTAATTTGTATGATTTTTTAAATTAGGGGTTGTCATCTCTTCCCATCCTCGGCAGCTTTCGTCGCCAACAAAAGCGGCCCTTAGCCTTAATCACATATGTTCGGTTCGAATTGCTTAACCCTAAGTTGACCGCACCCGTCTGCAGTTGTGTACACATGTTGGCCAAAACGCGTAGCCTTAATTAAGTTTGAAAAGGCATTTAATAACCAAAGGACCCGCCCAACAGCCCCAAGGACGAGCACGAGACACGAGCGAGTTGCTGGCCTGTTGTGGTCGCCGCTGGTCATTGCGAAGGATTTACTTTACGCATAAGTTGGAAATCCGGGTCCCACTGGACTGGTCTGGCCTAGTCTGGTGTGGGTGTCAATGTCAATCGCCGGTTTCAGTTCGATTCGGCAGTTGTTATCCTTGTTGTTGCCGCTGTCCTTGTGTCGACGGCACATGACATGTCACAAATTCCAACAAATTAGGCGTCGCATCTGTGGTTGCCCACGGATCGATATGAGACCAATTTGATCGATATGAAGTTTCCTTGAGCTTTGAACTTCTTTCGGTGTCCTTGGCGGCCTAATCAACCTGTCCCATGTCCTGGAGTGTCCAATGCCCCCTGCTTTAGCTTTGAAAGAACCAACAAAAAACAATAACCCAATTGAATTTTAATTGAACACGTTTGAAAATTTTGACAGCTGGCTTGGCTCCAGGGAATTGCCCACCGTACTTCTCCCAGAGTCGACCGAAACTTGAGGTAAACTTAATAATTTAGGTCAATTAAGGGTGTGAAATATTAATTGAATGCTCAGCCACGGCCCAGTGTTCCAGTTCCCATTCGTTGCTCGGAAAATCCTACATTTCACGTAATCACTCCACCCAATCCTTCTTTTTCAATTTAGAAACTATTGCCATTGTGTGGCGCTATGATTGCGCAATTTTGTTGCCATCAAGCTCATGAAAGCGCTTCCGAATGGACACATATCATACTATATAGCAGACTCATGATAGCTAAACACTTTGCCAGCAAACCAGGGGATATGCTTTTAGGTTCGGTTTGTTTGAATATTTATTTTAAACATTTATTTTATAAAGATTAGTACTGTAAAAGGTATTATAATTTTAGTTAGAAGCTTGCGACGCAGTGAAATAAATTATATATATTTTTAACCAGGCTCCCAGGGATAAAGGTTCTCCAATATATAAAAATTAATGAAAAATAAATTAGGCTTTTACATTTGTAATCTTCCAAAGTAAGGTATTGATTTTTTTTAGCCATTCATCTTATTTCAAATACTTGTGACTATTTTTTCGCCCGCACTGATTTCTATTATGCCTTTCAACTTAAACAGCTGCAAGTCAGTGGCTTTATTTACACCTAGAAAAACAAAAACTAAAATGACAACAACAATCAACATAGACGACAGGACACCACCAGCACACCAAGAGACTAGACACTGCCAGTGAAAACATAGAAAGTGTTTTAAAAAGCTGATGGGAGCCGCATGTGTGAGAAACGCACTGCTGGCTCCAGGACACAGGACTCAGGATACCGCCACTTTGTTTGGAGCGCATAAACAAATGGCGCCCCATGAATGACACGGACAATGACGACGGGCCAGGGTTTGAGATTAGGCTTGGGTTTGGGTGGTAAAAACGCTCCAAGGATGTCAGGAGCTAAAGCCGTGCGTGAAACTTCCAGCGGACCACGGGGCGAGCAGTGAACCCACCCGCGCGCCACTGGAATCGCATGTGGTTTCGAGTGGTGGCCAGGAAACTGCTGGAACTCATAAAGTATTCATTAATTGGAAAAGCGCGCCGGGCAACCAAAGTGACCAGGTGAATCGGCTCGGCGAGGTAAAAACCGAGTCCCTTGTCAATTTCGAAACTCAGTTTCGTTTCGGACGCTCGTCGAGGCGTACCTGTCCCGGTTTGTTGAACCCGCGGAAATCAGAACAGAATAGAATCGAATCGAAATCAGGAGCCCAAACATAAAACCGGCAGAGTCATGCAGTTCGTGGTGGTGCGTGTTGCCGACGATAAAACGCGAGAACAAGTATCCCAGAGATACCAACAATAAATGTACACAAATTTATAATATACATATATAGAAAACATAGGAGAACTTTCCGCGAGTTAGCCATGGACGGAGTGCAAATCATGTGTGGAATTCCACTGATGTTCGGTTAAAACTCTGAAAAACCTTTGGAAAAGTTCGATATATATTCGATTTATATATTTTTTAAAAACAAAATACTCCTTTGTGTGCGAGTTAGAGTGCACGCGGCCGGGCGCGTTTGGGAAAACACAATTGCGAAAATTCAGCTATACTGGCCACCGAATGGATAATGGGTATTTGTTTAGACACAGGTGAGTAATGTGCCCCGGTCGGTAGATCTGTAAGCAGAGATTAGCAATGCCTCTCCACGGCCAAAAGATAACAAAAAGAACCCTAATGAGTCGCGGCCAGAACACGCCAGGGGGACTACTTGTAATACCCAACTTTTCATTAGTTTTTGTGCCAATGAATTTTAGATGACGAACGTAGAGAATTAGCTGCACAATTGTAACTTTATTACTCATTTTCTATGGCAACCTTCTTGGCTGAGCAGTGTTTTTTAATCGAATACTGCATACTTTTCGGATACTCAGTAGATTATTTTTTGGAGTAAAATGAGGGGTCTACATATTGAGCTTACCCAGTTGGTCTACCAAAAATTAATGTTTTAAATTATTATCCGCGATCTACAATTGGATTTTGTTGGTCTTTGTTCATTTATTATCAGTGGAGCTACATTTTCACCAAAGCCTTGAAATCTTTTTAAGAAAATAACAAAACTACGCTTCAAAAAACTAAATTTATCCATGGTTTGGTACCTGAAACATTTTACTTTTCGCGTGTTTTCTAAATGCATTTTAAGCTCATAGTTGAAATAAATAAATAAAAATAAAAACTAGTTTCCTTTAATTCAAAATAAAATTGCCATTACTACCCAGTTAACCTTTTCCTTAAAGCCTGAAATAACGTTAAGATCCCTTTCCACCTGCTTAATTCTCGGTGACATATTCAATTGTCTACAATTCAAGGGACAGTTGAAATTGAAATTACAGCAATCATTAGCTAGGAAATTCATTCGCGAAAAACTATTATCTTCGACAAAACGATTTTACAAAATATATATATACAGTATATACATATATATAAAAAGAATGCCACAACACAGTTCTACGAAACATACAAATACGGATATTCCTTGATTCGTGTAAAGCGGCGGCAAAATAGGGACCTTGCCCAACGCTATAATTTGTATCGGAACTTGGGCTCGTTGTTCACCAAGGCTTCCAGGTCCTTGGACATGTACGTTGACCACCAAAGCCAGCCCACATTACACATAAATCCTAAAATGCGCGTCACACACAAAAACAAAAGGAAAACAAGAACGGAGTGGACATGGGAAACCCCGCGCCGGAAAGGGACAGCAACAATAACAAAACATGTCAATTAAATAAAACTGCAGAAAAATCAATAAAAATGCCACAGGACCGAAAGGGATTATAGGGGGCGAAAGGAGTGAAATTACAGGAGAGGGCAACTACTAAGAGGAGTTGGGGGCACATATCGAAAGCTATAGAAACGCCAGGCCGCAGCTGATTTTCCATGAATGAATTCAGCGGTGACGCCATACTATACTAGACACGGTTGCCATACAATTAAATAATTGTTTAACATGTTTTAATGATGTGTTTCGCGATTTGCGGCGCTTATATCGCTCCCCTGTCGAGTGCGTGTGCTTCTGACACTAATTTCCTATTCCTGGCAAATTGCTTCCGCCTCTCTGAAGGCTGGCTAATGCCGACTTGGCACGGACCCGGGATTCCTCACACTAAATTGCCAACACATCCGGTTTCCGGTCGAGTAATGGCGGTGCCCTGGCAGTAGGGTCAACTGTTGCTCTTGTAGAGAAAAACATCAATTTAAAGAATAAAGAAAAGGAAAAGTAAAACAATGTTGAAAGCTATTTTTAATTTTTTTTTTTAAATTTCTCTAAAAAAAAATATTCTGTGTAAACATGGATTACGATTCAGGTATTTCAGGTACATTAAAATCACAGTGCCTGTAGAATTTAGACTTCTTAAAAAATAATTTAAAAAATATATATTAAAAAAGGACAATTATATAAATAGGTTGGAGCAGGCAAAAGGGTGGCCTGACCTTATTAGCCTTTGGAAACTTTTCTTATTACAGCTGAAATATTAGACTTCACCCAGAGGTCTACTAAATTATTTATAAGTTCCATCTTTGATTTATTAAATTTTTTTTAGATGCCAGCGCGGCACAAGATACCGGCGAACAAGGCAACGATTGGAGTCATACACGGAATCGGAACGCCCAAAATGCTGGCGACTTGGAGGCCGCCGCGGCGGCGGGAAGATTGGGTTCTGCCAATGTCGGCGCTATCGATATGCAAAATGCTGGAAAAATCAAATTCGATCCGCCCAAAGTGCCAGTGATATTTGTTTTAGGCGGCCCAGGTAGTGGCAAGGTCACCCATTGCGATACATTTATGCAGGAGCGACGCGGAGTAACGCACATCAATATGATGGATCTGCTGCAGCAATATGCAATGGGAAATGGTAAGATTTCGTGCTCAATAAAAATTGAATGATATGGGAAACAGAAATCGTTAAAAAAATTAGTAAAATTAATAATTATATATTTAATTACCCAGACATGCAGGACTTTTCGCAACTATCGTCGAAAACAGTCACCGAGGTGCTGATGTTGGAAATGAAAATGGCTCCAGCTGCCAAAGCATACCTGATATCGGGATATCCACGATCAATGCGCGACGTTGTCGAGTACTCGGAGAAGGTAATTTCTGTCCACTCGTCCTGCCAATTTGCGCTGTCTTCCCCGTCGAGTCCTTTATTTGCTATAAAGCCATTTTTGTTGCCGCACAGTTTGTTTGCCCAGTAAATTGCTGTTGAGCTATTTGAACTAATTAACTGGCAAATGGGTCGCCGTCGGTGTGTTTGTTCGGCCATAATTCCCATGGATTTACAACCAAGCTCACATTCACTGTCCGTTACATATGCGAGTGCTAATTGGACAGAACTGGCAGTCCGTACAAGCCGTACTTGGGTAGTTCCGAGTACCCAGTCACGTACACAAGGCGTTAACTATGGCATATTGGCCTATAATTGCAAAAGTAGGACATTCTTGGGGAAGCAACCCCTTGAAGCACATTATTTGGGGTCTTGCTCAAAAGTAATCTCTTCTCTAATTCGCCTCTATTCCCACCTCCAGATACAAGTCGTGAATGGCGTGATTCTAATATCCTGGCGTCAATCGGTTCTACAGAAACAAATCGATTATGGGGCCAAATTAGGTCATGTAGTACTCTCCTTAGCCAAAATGGAATTGGAAAATTTCTTTAAAAATGTGATGCCAGTCGCTGATTATTTTGATCAAAGTGACATGCTGTTGGCCGTAAGTATGACTACGTTTACATTATGCTTAGCAAATACCAAAAATTCGAGAAACTACATAACATATAAGTGTAGAAAATTAAGATTCAACAATTTCGCCTGCAGGTCAATGGCGAGCGTGCTCCCACAGAGGTGTACAAAGATTTTCGCACCGCTGTCCTCGACATACTCAGCACCCTCGAGAACCAAGAGGCGGTGATGAACGGAGTTACAGGTATGGGCAGAGGGGTGCATGACATACCCGGCAGTATAGTTAGCGTTGACACCGCTCCAAGTCAAGCCCAACAAGCGACTCAAATTGCAGAAGGCAGCGCCACCATTGTGGCCAGAACCACCACCGACACCGATACCACCGGCACCGTTCTGGCCAGGGACCTGGCCTTGGATCGGAGCGACGGTGGCCGGAACGTGGCGGTGGCTGCCTTGAAGATGGACACCACCAGTGCAGACGATGATAGCGGTGTTGTCGTCACAAAGCAGCCAAAACTACGGCCGGGCTCGGAGGATTCCGGTCTACCGCCCATTATCTGGGTTATCGGTGGTCCAGGCAGCAACAAGGCCACGCTCTGTCTCAAGGCCGTGGGTCTAAACCCGGGCTGGGCACACATCAGGTGGGTTATAATGGCATTTATAAGATACCTTTGAAGCCATCTTAATCACCTTTATATGGATAATTCCTTTTTACAGTGTGGGTCGCCTTTTGCGCAACATCACGGACTCAGCACCACGTGCCAACACCGAGAGCTATGCCGTGAAGGAGGCCTTGGCCGCCGGAGATATGGCGCCGGAGAAGTCTCTGAATCAGTTACTGGAGACCAATTTGCGCCTGCTGCGGGATAGAACTGGAATCATCATAGATGGCTATCCAAGGAATTTGCAGCAAGTCAAATACTTTGAGAACAAGGTAATTTTGAATAATATTTGGAAACTAGTATTTTTTGAAATCGAACTTTAAATTGAAGTTAATTTTTATAAATTCCCATTTTCTCTGCTCCAGTACAAGCAACGCCCGCCCATTATCCTGCTAGACTGTTCCAAACTCCAACTCGGCAGAGGACGTATTGACGACACTGTGTCTTCGTTCCGCCGGCGCCTCGAGCTGTTTCGGGAGCAGACTCTGCCCATGCTTAAGATCCTGGACACGAGCAATCGCTTGCAGATCGTGAGTACCCTTACAAGGCTTAGTGATATGGTGCTCAAATCGCTTTATTCCCCAGGTCGATGGCGATACGGATAGTCCGTCGGTGCAACGTGAATTCGAGCGCCTTATCCGGAATCACATTCAACGGCTGCTGAACAAGGGCGATAATCCCGATGACTCGGCGCCACTGGGTGACCAGATGATGCGCAACGAGCAGACCGATGCCATTCTGCACGATTTGGAGACCAATGTGCCCGGGGCTGTTCCCACGATTAGTCACCATGTGAGCATGATGAACGGGCACCTGAAGAACCGGGGCAGTGCCTTGGGCAGCGGAAAGCATCCCACTCAGATGATGAACGGCCATGTTCCCGGCAGACCCGCAACCGGAAACGTTGCCCAGCCTGTGCCTGTTGATTTCCGGCACATGCTCGAGGAGGCCGAGCGGTATCCGGTCGACTCGTATATGTAGTCAAGTTTTATAGTTTTATAATGGAGCTAGGCTAAGCGTATTGTTAATGCTGGTTTGTTGAGTTTTCGTATCCGGTGCGAGGGACCAATAAGTTTCGAGAGTCCTGCTAGGCTAAAGGTTAGAAGAATTTAATTCTACATTCTACTTCACTAGAGATTAACACGCAAATCGGATTAGCCTAAGAGCGTTTTTATTGGAGGTTCCAATGTAATTGAAAGGTAGACATAAACTTGAACAAATTCAATAAAAGCAGAGAGTCCAAATATACTCCATTAATCTTAGTTTTTCTATGCTTAATGTTTGGAATTTTTGAGCCATTTAGGCATATTTAAGTTGGTTAGTAATGAATTAAATTTATTCACATATAACGAATTTAATTAATTCTAGCTCTGGACCAGCATGGTTGACACCAAAAGGAAAAGTATACTGTTTCTAGAAGACTATAATGTGTAATTTATCCAGAATTCCATTTCCTCGTCCTTAATTTCAGGGTAACAGATGCAAAACTTCTTAGCAGTCCTGTCCTTTACGCAATCCGAGCGATTGTTGGAGTTGAGCCTACTGATATCCCTAATATTGACCTTGATCAGTGTACGCGAGTTAGAGTTAAAGTGAACTGTGGACTCAAAGACGCTTTTATGGGGAACCGTGCGAACGCGCAGGCGAAAGATCCCCGACTCGAGGGACTCCAGATCATCCAAGCTCCGCTCCACGTAGTCCAGATGAGACAGTAGCAGACGATGGCAATATTTGTTGTAGTTGTTCTTGAGGATCCAATAGTTGAGAAAGGAGACGAACGTCTTGGCCAAGTAGTAGGCATCAAAGTTGTTCTCCACGAGGGCGAACTCATTGCAGCCGCACCAGTGCAGCCCGATGCAGGCCTGCTCGCAGCTGCGGTTGAAGGGCATCAAGTGCAACAGGGACTGGCTGAGACGACAATTCATCGTAGATTTCAGCTCCTTGGGAACGGAGGCCTTCAGGTTGAGTATGTGCCTCAGGGTGTTGTACAGGTCAAAGGGCGTGGTGAGGCGATTGCTGTTTAGGAGCAAGTTGCTGGCAAACATAGGATACGCCTTGCGAAACCAGGGCGGCAGGTAAATGTGCAGCATGGGAAGTCGTTCTTCGAGGAACCCGTCGGCCAAGTCGACCAGGTCTCCCGACGTTTGACCCTGGTCGCTGAACAGGATCACTATGGCGCGCTCGAAAATATGGTGATCACGCATCAGCCTCAGGTACTCCACTAACTTTTCGTCGAGACTTGCGGGCCCGTTTAGGTAGTCGCGCGTTAAGGTGGAGCTCCAAAATACACCGAACGCCGGCTGATCCAGCTCCTCGATCAGTCGTTGCGCGAACTGCATGCAAAAATCATACAGATAAGAGATGCTCTGGCGTCTGCCGATGCAGTTTTGAAACCCAAATCTGGAGGCTGTGTCCATGGATTGGCCAATATCCTCCAGCAGGGTACGAAGTTGGAAGTCTGGCCGAAACGGGGGAACATGGGATTCTAGGCTGTCCTCCCCAAAGGCAGTTGTGTAGCCAGCTTCCTTGTACGAATTCCATATCATTGGAAAGCGCTTTTCACAGGTTTTATCCGACTTGGCGCCGCCAAAGATGGCGCAGAAGGTGGCGTACGCGCTATCTTCTATTTTGTTGTATCCCTCCATCTCGAACCAGCCTTCCTGCTTCACGAACTCAGCTGCCTTCGGCATACTGCGCTTGAAATTCATCCGCGATATACTGTCCAGTCCCAGCATTAGTACACTCGGTTTTCTTTTCAAAGGATCCGACTTCACGCGTGCCCTCCGGTAAGGCACCTGTACCAGCGGAAAGGCATCCTGTTGGATAGTCCTCGTGGCTTTCAGTGCATCGTGACATTTTGCAACAATGCCGCTGGGAATCCAGTCGATGAGGGCCTCATCTTGAAAGCTCGTCCAAGGGGTAATCCTGACGAAAGTTTAATTATTTTAGGCCAAAATACATAAACAGATCCGTCAGGTGCCTTACGTGTCATTGGGGACTTCTCTGTAGGCGCACCTGTACTTCCGTAGGTTTGGTTGCAACTTTGCGAGCATAGTTCTGTTCACCTGCAGCCGATATCGCACCAACTTTCGATCAAATTTTAGAGCAAAGATTGGTCCTTCGTGGCTGCAGTTATTCAACTTCTCAGGCTTCGGGATGGCTAATGCCTCGCTGGAGAAGGGATCTGCATACGGCATTTTGCATTTGGGATTCTTCACGAAGAAACGACTGGCCGGTGCCCTTCTAAGCTTTCTGCGCTGTATATCGTTCAAGGACCACGAGTACTTATAAGAATCTTCAAGCTCAGTCTCTTCTGTGGTCGTGTCCTCATCCTGGTCGGGTCTCATAAGACGCTCATAAAAAATCCTTAAGCTTTTTTCCCGCGCCGATTCGGTCCGTGGTGATGGCTTTTCTTCTTCATAGGTTTTTTGCTCGACCACGGGAATGTCTTCAACGAGCTCCTTCTTAGAGGTCTTGCCTTGACTGTAATGGTTGATCCATATAATGGCCAACAAGACAACGAAGAAAATAATGATGTATCTCTTAAATTTTAATATGGACCTTCGTCTCATTGTAGTTTCCATATCTAAAGGAATTCTGGACTAACGAAATTCGAACGATAAGCAAAAGAATTCTGAGTTGCCGCACATCAAACGACACAACAAATTTGATTTCAAAAAGCTAACTTATACAAAATTATTAATAAATTGTTCTCATAATTAGGAATTGCGGCAAATGCAGAATTGTTTGGCCATTTCATCATCCACACAATAGGAGTCGTTGCTATCGGGGCCGAGACGCGTGATCATTTCCAATTGTACTTTCACATAATTTGTGTCGTTGTTGCTATGAACTAATGACCAAAACACGACTCCTTTCGGTTTGGTAGTAAAAACCAGGCGAATGGTCTCGAGCCCACTGGGAGAAGGCACTCTAATTCCCTTCTCATCATAGTGTAGCTGTCGCTCCGCTTTCAGGACTTTGTTCAAAACCATTAGATAGCATTCCTTGGCTACTTTTTGCCGCCTCAGGAACTTGTTCATTCGATACACAACCACCGACGCTATTTGTGCAAAGGAGTCCTCTATGGGCACCCTCAGGAAGGGCTCGCAGGCACACCATTTAGGGGGAATGGAGGCAACATCGCAACCGCGATTCTTGGGGAGTATCTTCATGATAGAATGACATGTGTAAGTGGACTCCACGAACCATATTCCCGGACGCGCCTGTTGCACAACCTGCCGGACTCCTAAGTGCAGGTCGCAATTGGAACTCAGACGATTCCTATTCAATTCCAGCGCCCTCACCACCGATGGATACCTCACATGATACTGCTCAGGGATGTAAATGTGCAGCATGGGCAGTCGCTCCTCCAGAAAGCCAGAGGGATGATCCACCAAAAGACCCTGACTGGAACCACGATCACTAATCAGAATCACAATGGAATTTTCAAACAATCCGTAATTCTGGAACTCCTCTAGGTAACGAACGAACAGCTCGTCTAAAGTTCTGCCCCCCCGAAAGTCGTTTTGAGTGAGGGTACTTGTCCAGAACAGGCCGAAGAGCGGAGTTGGATGCTCCAAAACATATCGTTCAATCAGCTGCTTGGCAAAGTCGAAGACGTAGCTGAAACTGTTCCTCCTGCCCAGGCAAAGTCCGAAATTCTTAACCGTTTTAAACACCTTCTCGACGGCGACCAGGAAGGGACGCATATAAAAGTCCACCGGCTGACGTAGGGAAGCCATTCCGAGATGGTCAAAATAGTCGGAGGTCACGTCCTCGGCATATGCAGTGAGGTAACCGGCATTCCGGAAGTGTTTCCACACCAATGTTAGGTCATAAAGGCAGGCGGGATTTCTGGGGTCACACAAAAGTTTGTCCTTCCAACGAGTTCCATCCGTAAGTATGGCCGCCAAGTTATTCATCTTGTTGTCGCCCACACTGTTGTAGCCCTCCATTTCAAACCATCCGTCCTCGCCAACGAATTTCGAGGTGAGCGGCATGGTCCTCCGGAAGTTCATCCGAGACATGCTTTCGATGCCGAATATGAAGACACTAGGCTTCTTGGCATCTGTTTTGGCAATATTGGGGTTCCTCGGATTTTGGACAAATGTGAAGGCGTCGCGCTGCATCACTCGGGAGGTGTTTGCCAGCGCATGACACTGGACAATCATACCCAGAAAGTGAGCCGGCACGATCCAGTCTGGATTAAAGTTTATTGGTTTTGATCTGCAATAAATTATGAATATTTATAATTATCAAATAAATATTAAAATTATTCTTACTGAGCAGACGAGTTGTTCGATCCAGGGGTTATCTCAATATACGTACAACCAAATGGGAAGTAGCTCGCAAAGTGCTTCTCAGCCACTGTTTTATTCAAGTGTACTCTATAACGCTCTCTGGCGCGATCAAAGCTAATGCTGAACAAATTCGGCCCGTCAGGGCATGTCTCAAGCTTTAGTGGTTCCCACCTGAGCAGCTCTTTCGCAAACGGATCAACATATGGAATCTTGCACTGGGGGCTAAACACGAAGAAGGAAGGTTTTCTCCTAAAAGCTCCAGTTGTATCGTTCCAGGGTTTAGGATGCAATTGCGTCAAGGCACTAGTATTTATCGAATTTTTGGTCCTGTCCCTTGCGAGCAAAAACAGAAATGTGAAGAGCACCACACAAATGCAGAGTCTTCGAAAATACCATCGAAACATATTTGTTTTTTTAATTGAAACAGAATTTGTTAAGTTAGGCAAGGCACCCCTGACAATGTCAGATCAGATATCAATAAATGACTTCTATAAATATCCAATATAATTTAGTAATTTAAATATGTTTAAAAAGCGTAATATGGTCTGATTAAAAATTATCACAGAGACTAGTTTGTAAGAAGAATACGAAGAAAACCCAAGCGACAACTTCAATCCTTTTACTAAAATATATATTAATAAATAATATTTAAAAAATTTAAATGATTATTTGCTATCAATCATTTCTGGTATACCGGTTCTTGTTACGTGTTCTCATGTTATTGTAAACCTATGACTTTCGTCATAATATTCGCCTTCGCGATCCTCCATAAATTCGTATTTAACTTTCCTCACTTTTTTCTCCCGTCCCCGATGAAGTTTTAAAAATTTATCTTTGCGGCAGAGGCAGAATTTCTTCGCAACAGCGTCCTTAACACAGTAAGACTCATTCTTATAGGGACTAACGCGACTAATCATATCTACTTCGGTATGAAAAATCGAATGGTTGGCGTTGCTATGAACTATTGTCCGAAACATACCGTCATTCGGAATTGTGGTAAAGAGCAGTCTGAAAGTTTCCAAACCATTTGGAGCAGCCACGACGTTTCCCAATTCATCAAAGTGCAACTGTTGGTCAGCCTGCAGAATTTTCTTGGGAATAACCAAATGGCAATCCCCTTCAACACCAAGCATCTTCAGGAACTCATTCATCCGATCGACAATCAGCTTACTGAGTTCCACAAAGAAATCCGTCACCTGGACATTTACGAAGGGCTTGCAAGTACACCAGTGCTCGGGTATACCGGCTTGGGAGCAAGTCCGATTCCTGGGCAGCACTCTGAGAATTGAGTGAATAGTGTTGGGGGGAAATAATGGCTGGAATTCCATTCTTGGATGAATTTCCTCGATAATCTGCCTGATACCCAGGTATAGATCATAGTTGGAACTCAGGCGATTCCTGTTTAATTGCAGCGCATTGGCCACACGTGGGTAACGTTTTCGATACCACGGGGGAATGTATATGTGCAGCATGGGCAGTCTCTCTTCCAGAAAGCCAGTGAAGTGCTCGGCCAGAGGTCCGAACCGCGTCCCGTGGTCACTGAGCAGTATCACAATGGAATTTTTAAGCAACCCGTACTCCTGGAACTCCTCCAGGTAACGAACAAACGGCTTGTCCAAATGTCTGCCTCCCTGAAAGTCGTCGTGGGTGCAGCTACTTGTCCAAAACAGGCCGAACAGCGGCTTTGGATTCTCAACGATAAATCGTTCGATCAGCTGCTTGGCAAAGTCAAGAATGTAGCTAAAACTGTGCCTTCTGCCCACACAAAAATTTAGTTCATCGTAGTTAATGGTCTTCATTTCCTGTTCGATGACCATCATAAAGTGACGTAAGTAAAAGTCCACCGGCCGTCGGGAGAAGCCTTCTTTCAAGTAGTTAAACGTGGACATGGAGGCGAGATCCTCGGCATAGGCTGTTAGGTAACCAGCGTTGCGGAATAGGTCCCAGAGAAAGGGTAGGCTGTCCAGGCAACCCTCCTTCCGAACATCACACTTGGACCGCCATTGTCTCGGAGTCCGACCTGTGAGCACGGCCAGCAAATTTGGAAGTGTGTTGTCGCCCACCTTATTGTAGCCTTCCATCTCATACCATCCCTCCTGGCTAACGAACTTGGCGGTGAGTGGCATGGACCTGTGGAAGTTCATTCGAGACATGCTGTCGATCCCGAACAGGAAGACACTGGGATACTCCGCTCCCCTCTTGGCATCGTTTGCCTCGTTGCGATTCTTTGGGTACTGGATGAAGAAGAAGGCATCACGTTGCAAGACCCGTGACTTGTTCCTCACCTCGTGACACTCAACAATCACACCCACAAAGTGAGTCGGCACAGGCCAATCCTGATGGATATATGCAGCCTTTCCTAAGCTGTAAAAGAATGATTTTTACAACAATAATATACAAAGCAGAATATCCAAAGCTATCTTTCATAAGCTTCCATTGAAATGCTTCAAAGTTAAACCCTAAGGATACAGATAAAAGCTGAATTAAAGCAATACTTACTAGGCAATTGTGTCGCCCGATCCAGACCGTGCCTCCTGACAGGTACAGCCATAATTTCCATAACTTGAAAAGTTCTTCTTAGCCACATCGGTATTTAAGTGCAGCTTATACTGTCTCTTAGAGGAATCGTAGATAACGCTGACCAATGCCGGTTCATTTGTGCAGGGTTTAAACTTTAGGAGATCCCACTGCTGGAAGCTCACGTCAAACGGATTAACGTACGGAATCTTGCACTGCGGACTAAACACGAAGAACCTAGATGTTTCCTTAGGCGTACTTTCATTTTCATCGATTTTCGTTACGGTTAGTGTAGAAATTTTCCGTGATATAGCAACAAATTTGTGGCTAAAGTTCTCGTGCTGCTGGTTTATCCAAACAAAAGACAATATAAAGAGTCCCACACATAGGCAAAGTGTACGAGCATAGTTTCGAAACATTGTTATATTTATTAGAATTTTTAAAGTGAATTTGATTTACAGAGAGATGCGCACTGCTTTATTTAAAAGGAAATTGTTTGGCTTCAGTCCATGTCAATGATGTGTTTATATACCTACTGTCTTGGTTCTGCCCCCTTACCCAAAAAGGGATTGCGCAACTGAAGACATTTTACCAGAATATGACCCAAAGGGTTTAGCGGGTGGACTGACGCCCAAAATATCTTCAGACTCCAGAACTCGAACTAGGTATCGGAAGATGAAGAGCCGCAGAGCTCCTGTTTAATTATTTTTACTAATTTTATTGAGTGCTTTATTACTTGATCGAAGCCAAATTCAACAACCAACTTGTATACTTGTATTAAATTAGTTTCCAGTATTTATCAGGTTTTTAAGTAGAGATTACTACAGCATGGCACTGTAGCAAATGCAGTAAAGTTTGGCCAGCTTGTCATCGATGCAAGGTGAGTCATCTTTGTAGGAGTTTGTTCTGCTGATTTTTTCCACATTTACTTCCGCGTTTCGGGTGACGTTATTATAAACCACGGTGGCTTGGAAGTCGGCACTATTCTGGACTACTTTGAATTTAACCCGATAGACAGCCGTCTCCACCTCCCTGAGATCCTCGTGCCAGCTGGAACCCGCCTTGATCTCGGTTCTGTGTACGTAGCGGAGCGTCAGATTGCTGCACAGGCTGCTGAGATTCTTGTGCACGAAGTACTCGTTCATTCGATCGATCACACTCTTGGAAATGGCATCGGTCCAGTCCTTGCCACGGATGGGAATGTAGGGGTCGCAGGTGCAATAGTGCTCCTCGATGGCCGCATCCTGACAGGATCGGTCCTCGGGCAGCGGGTAGAACAGGGACTGGCAGGTGGGACAATCAAAGGACTTCGGCAGAGTCGGACCATCCGGAGTGCCGCCTATCTCGACGATGTGCTTCAGTGTATTGTGGACATCAAAGTTGGAGCTTAGCCGATGCTGATTCACTTCCAGGGCCCGCGCGTATGTGGGATAAGTCTCGCGGAACCAAGGCGGTAGGTATATGAACATCATGGGCAGTCGCTCCTCTAGGAAGCCCTCCTTCAGCCTGGTCAATTTTCCATAGCGTGAACCGTGATCGGCGAAGAAGATCATAATCATCTCCTCGAATGCTCCTTCCGCTTTGAAATCAAGCAGGTCGCCCAGAACCTTGTCTTGCATAGCGGAAGGGAGAAAGGGATCGTCATGGCTGAAGTGGTTCGACCAGAACATGCCCCAAATGGGGCGTTCCTGCACGAACCTTTGGGTGAACTGCCGCCCATAGTCATAGATATATCGATTCGCCATCCTGCGGCCCAAGCAATACCGCATGTAATCGTGCTCCGGCAGCCGGTACACATTCATTTCAGATTCCAGAGCTTTCAGCAAGGGCCGGAAGTAATAGTCCATGGGCTTCTTTGAGAAGCCTGGCTTCAGGTAATTGAAGTGATTCGAATTGCTCTCGTCCTCCGCATACGCCGTCAAGTAGCTGGCGTTCTTAAAGTACTTCCATATCATGGGCATCTCATCCAGGCAGCCGGCCTTGTCCGTGTCACAGAGCATCTTTTTGGCCGCCTCCGCTGAGTAGCCGCTGAGAATGGCCAAGATATTGGGAAACGAGTTGTCGGCCACCTGTAAGACGATTATATTACTAATTAGCATTGGTTTAAATGCAAAGCAACAATTTCGTATATGTCATTACATAGTATATAAACTTATAGCTCCTATGTGTTTTGTTTAACTTTACAACCATCTGTTGAGCACCTATTTGTGATATGTCTAGATGCAATTGCATTGGTATTCAATCAAAATAAATATTAACTCTTACGATCCACACTTGTCGCTAACTTCAGGTATCGATAATGCAATGCAGCACTTGAGTCTTTTAATAGGTGTTTCCCCTTTCTATAACTTTCAGAAATTCTGAATCAGAATCCATTATCAGTTAGTTTTATTAACGTTTGAGTTGGCTTATCAAAAATGGAGCAATATGTAACTGCCATTACTCATATTTGATTGATTAGAAAACCAAATAAAGAATCGCACTAGAGAGCTTTAGAATCTAATTTTTGCAAGCCAAATGAATCATTTTCCACAATCTATCTAAAATTTTATAAAACTATGTGCTTTACCTTATTGTATCCCTGCATCTCGTACCATCCGGCGCTTTGCAGGAAACTGAAGACCTTGGGCATGGTGCGTCGCAGATTGATGCGGGATAGCGAGTCGATGCCGTACATGATCACACTGGGCTTCCGGGCGGCACGCGGCTTCAGGAGGTCCTTGGGCAGCGGCTGGTGCTGGACAAAGGTGAAGGCGTCCTTCTGAAGGAGCACCTTAGGCTCCTCGGCCGTGTGGCATTCGACAACCATGCCCTCTACATGCTGCGGCACCACATAGCCATCGGTGAAGTATTTATTCGCCTTGAGACTGTGCGATTGGAAGGCAACGTGTTGCGTATTTCTAGCGACTGGGGGATTCACCATATCTTACTTGTCATAGTTATCTACCTTCTTTCCGTACTTAATTTCCCGGTAGAAGCAGTTGAACTCCGATTCGGAGAAGTTCATCAGTTGGTGGGCAACTTCCTCGTCGATGTGAAGGACATATCGCTGCAGCAGAGAGCTGTATTCGGTTGAGATTAGGTCGGTTTCGTTCGTGCAGGTGACCAGAATCTGCGGTTGATATATCTCCATAACCTCCGCGTTGAAGGGATCCACATAGGGAATATAGCACTTGGAGCTTTTCACAAAATGCTGCTGAATCTGCGATTTCCACCTTGGCTGGAGAGGGACTCGCGATCGCGGAGAGGTAGAGGATTGCTTCATTTCATCCTCAGAGCTTTCACCTTCAAAGTGCATAAAGTAGACCAGGACTAGCAGCAGGCAGCAGAGGCCCAGAAGCTTGGCTCCTGGATGGCTGGTCCGGAATCGCGACTCCATGTTGTGTCTTCGAGCGCAAATACAATCCAACTGAAGCAGCGCAAAACGGGTTGTCCCGACGAGAAGTCTCCGGTCTTTGCCAATAGAATACACGCGCAGCGTTATCATGGTATTTTTATGAGCAGATGTGCAGGTAGCTCGATACCTTGAGGGGAGTTCGGAATTTCTCGAGCCACGACATCTTGGGCGAGGTCAGGCACGCCACACTCCGCTGGTATAACTTAAAGAAGTTTTTAATATTAAAAAAAACTGGGAAGACTTTTAAACAATATGCACTATAATAAATTTAAAATGTGCAAACTAAGTAGTTAAATTTTAATGATTACATGCAAAGGGAAACGAGTAATTGTTAATTTACTTTTTGATGATATGGGTGGATTTATGGGTACTTTTCCCTTAAACCCTGTTTATAAGCCCTGAAATTATAATAACTTCGAAAGGGGTATTACAATTTAAATATTTATCCATAACATTTGAAAAAAATTTAAGCTTAAAAAAGATTCATATATGTTAGACAAATTATGCAATTTTATTCCAATCACAATCAATTAATTCACAAATGTATAAAAAATACAAATAAAAAACTAAACCAAAGAAAATATCTCATGTGAGATTCACGTCCACAGCTTTTCGAGGCATATGCAATATAGCTTCACAATCTTATTCCGCACGCACTCGGAGTCGTTGCCGTACATGTTGGTGCGACTGATGAGCTCCACGTTGAGCTCAAGGGCCTCCGTCTCCCTGTCGTACAGCGTGGTGGCAAAGAACTCGCCCAGATTCTGGTGCACCTGGAACTTGGTGTGGTAGTGCCGCAGTCCGCCCGTCAAATTCGTATCCCCGTCGAGGTTGTCCACTCGCTGCTCAGTGGCGTTGACTACCCGCAGGGTGAGATTGCTGCAGCGTTCCTGCATATTGTGCTGCCAGAGGTACTGATTGATGCGTTCCACTACATGGATGGCCATCCGCCGGGTCCAGTCCGTCTCCCGGACCTCTTCGTACTTGTGGCAGGTGCAGTAGGGCTCGGTGATGCCTGCCTGTGAGCAGTTTCGGTTCTCGGGCAGCGGCAGCAGAAGCGACTGGCACTGCGGGCAGTCGTAGGACCAGCCGTCCGCCTTTCCGTCGATTTTCAGAATATGCTTCAGGGTGCTGTACAGGTCGAAGTTCGAGCTCAGTCGATGCTGATTCAGCTCCAGGGCACGCACATACATGGGATATTTCTCACGGAACCAGGGTGGCAGATAGATGAACATTATGGGCAATCGCTCCTCCAGAAAAGCCTCCTTCATATGCATCAGTGGTCCAAAGCGGGCGCCGTGGTCCGAAAAGAAGATCATGATCGTGTGCTCGAAGGCCCCGTCCCTCTCGAAATTGAGGAGATCGGTCAGGACCTTGTGCTCCATGGCCGAGAGCATGAAGACGTTGTCGTGGCTGAAGTGGTTAGACCAGAACATGCCCCAAACCGGTCGTTCGGCCACAAAGCGTTGCATGAACTGGCGACAATAGTCGTAGATATAGCTGTTGGCCAGACGCCGGCCTAGGCAGTACTTCATCAGACATCCTTCGCAGTACTTCACCTCAGTGTGGTTTTCTAGGGCGACCAGGAAAGGCCGAAAGTAGTAGTCTGTGGGCTTCACGGAGAAGCCCGGCTTCATGTAGGTGAAGGTATTCGCAATCTCCTCATCCTCTGCGTAGGCTGTCAGGTAGCCGGCTTCCCTCATTTCCTTCCAAATGAATGGTATTTTATCCAAGCAACCGTCAATATCAGTGTCGCAAACCTGAGCTTTTGCCGTTTCCGGTGAATAGCCAGTTAGCATAGCAAATATGTTGGGAAACGAATTATCAGCGACCTGAAATCAAAAGTATATGATGGATAAGTGGCTGCAGTTCTGAGGATTTCCATTTAGAGTTACCTTATTGTAACCCATCATTTCGTACCAGCCCGGAGACTTAAGGAACTCGTGTACCATGGGCATGGTGCGACGCAGATTTGTGCGCGACACGGTATCTATGCCGTACATGATAACACTGGCCTGCCGATCTGGCACTGATTTCCGGGGTTGCTCTTTGGGTTTCTTCTGGTATTGCACAAGCACAAAGGCGTCCTTTTGCAGGACTCTTTGTTCGTTCGCAGTCCTGCATTCTACCAGCATCCCCTCGATATCCACGGGGACCAAAAAGCTCTGATAGAATTGAGTTTTACTCCCAATGCTTTGCTTAAAAAATGTTGTTACATATATACTGCACATTAGTTAAGGCACAGATTTACCTATCGAACACATCCGCTTTGCGACCGTAAATAATTTTCTGGTAGAAGCAGGCAATGTCTCCCTGTCCCACCTCCTCGTGAACCACTTCCTTGTTGACGTGAAGCACATACTGATTGTACATGCGGTCGTAGTGCACCGTAATAAGGTCACTTTTATTGGTGCAGGGTATAAAGGGCATCGGCTTGTATACCTTCATCACCTCGGCATTGAAGGGCTCCACATACGGCACCTGGCACTTGGCGGAATTCACGTAAAATCTATCGACTTTATTGTGAGTTTCGTTCATGCCATTTGTAAGATTTTCCATCTCCTTGGAGGACAGTACGTGCCACAGGATTACTAGAGATAGGACCGCACAGCCCAAAAAATATATTTTGCAAGAGATCGTCAGAAGCCGCACCATTGTCGATTTAACGTATAACTAACTTTGAAACCTCTTCTACGAACCGGCTAAGTAAACCGAGAAAAATTAATTTCACAGTAAATTTACCATATTCCTAAAGAAAATCGTGACTAATTAATTTGGAGAATTGGTCTAGGTAATTTTATTTACACTATACAGCGAGTTTCTAACTTTTAACTTTATAATTCTCAACATTACTATTAAAGTTTTAGTTCTAATACAGATCCATTCTTATTTGTTTTAAGAAATCGCTGGTAGATATTCAAGACCTACCTTTCCTTTTGGCTGCCATCCTGGTTGAAGGACCTCCATCCGAAGAAGAAATCATGACGCATGTTTCCATTTCAAAGTATTACAATTTAAAACAGCAATCCACAATGCCACCAATAGGCCACCTAAAAGCAATGAAGCCCTGGCAAACTGCACTTCAGATGCAAAATTTTCCACACGGCTTATAAAGGAAATTGCACTAGATAAGATACACTGGAAGCATAAATTGTTCATTTATTTAATGTCTCAAACTCTTGATACGAGGATCTGTAGATGGCTGCGGCGATTAGCGATTTTATCTCTGTGTGCAGATGACGCTGGCAGGTGTCACCTAACTGTTTGGGTATCTGATAGATAGTAAAAAGCAACTGATGAGCTCAGTTGATAGCAAGCAATTCACATATAGTACATTGTTACTTTTCATTTTGTATCGTAAAGTCAAGGGAAAAATTCCAAATTTATTAATAAAAGTTTTTTAAAGTACCTAAATTATTAGTAAAAATGAATGAATGAATATATGCTACAAAGCTTTGTAATTAAAAAAAAAAAATGATTGAAATTGGCTTTTTCAATTTAAACCGGATCTCCGGAAACTAGATACTGCAATACAAAATGATAAAAAAAACGTTTGTTATTAATTTCCTATCGAGGTGTCATTGACAGCACTGTTGCCAGGAACACATCCGCAGATAAATATACATATATTTGTGGGTGTGTGCTCAGGTCCAGAGTCATTGTCACTGCCGGTTAGACTGACAATCACAATTAACCGCTTATCAATTGAATGCCTGGGTAGGCTGCATGTTCAGTAGACTTTATAGCATTGTTTACTAATTCATTATGATAATAGGCCGAAGGTATCCGTATCAGTGCCAGTTTCAGTATCAGTCTATCTTCGGATGAGGCCCCCAGACGGACAGACAGGCCGACGTCTGTTTGGATTAGGCGTCATCGTCATCCCAGATGCCGCCGCCCCGTTCGGATTATATTTCTGCGGTTAGTTCGCCGCGGCCATTCGCACGGTTCGGTTCTACTTTGACTTCCGCCAAGTCCTTCTAAAGGATTCCATTCTGCGTTCAGAATGGCCAATAAGAAGATGTTCAAGAGGACAACGTCCATTAGCCCCGGACAATTGCATTATTACCACACGGATTTCTACTACTCCATGCCGGACTTGCATAGTAAGTTGTTTCGATTTTAATATCGAAATTAAATCTCAGGAAGCTCTGCAGAATAAAATGAAATTCGGTGTCAGTGTGATGAAGTGTTTTCTGTGCAATCTTCCAAATCTTTTTTATTAAAATATTTATCTTGCCGATTAGAATCTGTCTTCTCACTTTTGGCACTTCTTCTAGACTGGGAATTCTTTGTGGGGGTAAATGTATATTATATTTAAGCTATATCTATGTATTATCCATTCATATATAAATGGGTTTTTCTGATTCAAATAGTACCAAGAAATTTATTTATAGTTAAATTCTGTATTAATTATTTTATATTTAATGTATTTGTAAATTATTTATTATTGAATGCTAAAACCATAAATCAATTATTTGATTTTGAAGTAAACCCATTTAATTTTATAAATCCAATGTAAAGACTTTCATCATACAACTTGAAATTTGTATTTAAAACATATAAAAATCAATGAAAATGTATTATATATATCATACGCAATGATGTTTATTTCCTCTTAAAAATAATAAGTAATACACCTTCCTAAGAGGTGGTCTATTTTATTTTTTATTATTATGAATATGAAAACCTACTATATCTTATATAAAAGTCTTGATTGATATTTCATTCTGGCACTTGAAAAATAATTTGAAATTGGTTAGTCGAGTTTCCAACCAAATGGCATTAATCGCAGCCAACTTCACGTCAAACAATAACGATATTTCTCTTAGTGTTTTATCGCACTGAGAGTTTTCCGAGAGATAGTCAATAGTCTCTTTCATTTTGGTCGCAAACTGAGAGCGCCCCGTGAGCGTATTGCGCTATCAACGTCTTTGTTGTTTGGGGTTAAATTTTCCGTTGCAGCAGTTCTCAGTTCTGTTTTTTCTGTCTCAATAACTGCATCGCTTATTGTTTTTCCACTGCCGCGATGAAAATTTCGTAATATTAAAGACAAATAAATATTGAATCAATTGGAAAAATGGGCGAGAGCGTGATGTGCCCTCGTGAAATAAGCAATAATTAAAATGACCATATAATTATAAATATAATCAGAAAACAAACAAAGATATGCGGAAACAAAATGTGTTAACACTAGACGAGAGAGACTAAGGGAGAACGTGGGAGAGAGCGTTGCGATAAGCAGCCAAACTGTGAGAGCGACAACAACAATTGTTGATTAGAATGTGTGTCAAAATACAAGAGCCGAGCGATGGAAAAAACAGTTGTTATTGCTATTGATAATAAATCATGGGAAGATGCACGTGCGCCCCCGCTCCCCAATGCATCCGTCTAATTTTGGATATCTGCTCAGCGAAGCCACTTATTTGATAGACAAGCGACAGCAAACAGAAGCCCTGAAGGAAACACACGCGAAATAAAACAACTGCCTGTGAAATTCACAACAAATCGCACTTGTCACTAGCACACCACCCTTTTGACGTCAGCTCCCGCGCTAATCCCAGATATATAGTGCAACTATTGGAAGGACAGGGCAACGCGAAGAATGTAAGTGGCCACCGACTAAAGGGAACAACTACAGCAGTAACTATATCAAAGACCAAATGTGTAAATTTGACTCGATTCCCACGCCCAGGTAATCGAAAGACAAAAACAAACGGGAAAAACACCTCCACAGGTGCTTGCAGCGGGTCTAGCGTTTCAAATGCATTTTCCGAGACTAGCCAACAAAATTTAATTTCGGAACCCGAAAAAACCGGCTAAGGAAATGCCAAGGTTTTCTTCAGCCTAGACTAGACAAGAAAACCACACTGATAGAAAATATTGCGAACATTTTAAACAATTTTTTTGTTACTAATTTAATTTATAGAGAGCTCGATTTGAAACCCTTTTTTAATATTAATTTTTTGTCCACCTTAAAAACATTAAAACCATTTAAAAATTAAAAAAAAATTATATTCAGTGTAGGCACAACAGGTTTTTTTTATAGCGTTACAAAGAAAACACAAGAAATATAGGTAAACTCGCGAAAAATATCAACAAAAGCGAAAACCAGAATAATGCCCGACCTATGGCATTATTTGAGTCCACATATGTGGGTCTTTGTCATGGGGAAGACCTGGGAAAACCCTGACAAAGAAAAATAAAAACCGGAAAATGCTGACATAGAGCTATATTGGTATTTCTATATTTCTCTTTTAGCAATACCAATTTTTAAGTGCAATGCTATCGAGCAGTAATATTGATGGTAAACTTTAATAAAAAATAGGCCAAGCTAAAGTGAGTCAAGTTAAAGCTTTTAAAGTTGAATCAAGTGGGTTGGGTGGATAAGAGAAATAATTTACTTCAATTAAATCAAAGTTCAAGCACTATACTAAATTCAGTTCTTATCTCTGACACTTTTCTTAAAGTTAGATTATTTTATCATCTGGTTTAAACAATATGCTAAACAAACAAATCTTAATTAAGTTTATTTGTTATTCATGTTGTAAGTTGCAGCTCAATTTACATTAATTCACACTTAATATAAAATTTATTTATTTAAAGAAAATACTCTTTATTAAGCTTTTTATGAGTATACTTTCACTATTATGTATAACTGATTAAGTTTTCTTTAGCAATCTCATATAGCCAAGGCACACAATGCATATTTAGTTGATAAGCAGAGAGAAAAGAGATATTGTTTATGGCTTTAAGCACATTTTTGTCGGGTTCAAAAAGCACTCGACAAAAACGTGACAAATAAAAAATAACTCGTGTGAGCTATGGAATATGGAATTATATATAGCAGTTGATGATCGCAATTTACCCGTTGGCGTCGATAAGACCTGACTAATATTAACAGCATTTTCATGGAGGAAAAACATGGCTTATCAATGTTGGCATCAATAGGCAGTCGGTAATTAGCAAAGGCCCCCGATAACGTTATATATATTGGAAATGCGTAACCAAGTCAGATTTCGAGGTTAATAAATCTGCAAAAAAAAATAATGTCTCTCTTTCCAAGAGTAATGATCTTTAAAATCACTGGTTACAAGTTTGTGTTCTACCCAAACTCAACCCAAACTTGTTGATAAATAAATCAAAATCTGTTTTGAAAGGTTACATATTTTAAAACTCTAAACGCCCTCCTTCTCGTAGTCCGCTCCTGTTCTACTTCTGGCTCAGTTAACAATGATAAGCAAATCTTTTCCGCAAAAATTAAGCGGAGAGACGGATGATCCGTTGTCGTGGGTCGCTAAACATCGATCAAACAGTGGACTGTCACTTGCTGCCCACTTGCCTGGCCATCGATCGATCCGAGCCTGCCAATTGAATCTTGTGAATAGCTTAGTTATACACTCGAACAATATCAACATTCGTGGCGGACTGTTGATACAATCTCGCCTCTCACAAATACTTGGCTAGCCAGATAAAAGGAATGGCAGGGGGCGTCGGGCGGCGGTAGGCGTGAAATCAAACTGAGACCGACCGGCCAGACTAATTTGATAATCGCACAATCAAGACAGTGAGCAACAAACCTGTCCGGCAATCAGACGTACTATTTTCGCGAGTAATTTTCACAGACCCTAAGGAAGATCCTGTGCCGCCAAGATGCAGCCCCTGACGGAGTATCACTTTGAAGGTGCCAGACCGGATTGGCTTATATAAATAGAATATATCTGAGGCCCTTAACTTATCAGAACCAGATAGTAATACTTGTTTTTCTTTATTCACTCTTTCCAGAAACCCGCAAGATGCACGGGGTGAAGCGGGTGCTAATCTTCTGCCTGATGATTGTGATACTGCCGGCCATTCTGATCATCATGCCCTTGCATCTGCGGAAGACTGTCTTCGCGGACGTTATCTATCCAATGGCGGAGTCGGACATCATTGAGATCCGCGCCGGAATCTCTTCGATCTTCTGCTCGAAGCACACCCTCCGGATGAGCTCAAACTTCAATGCCTTTCAGCTGCGCAACAAGCCCGAGGTTTCTACGAACCGCAAACACATCAGACTGAAGAAGTCGATGACCCTGCCCGACGACACCCTGGAGTACTGGGGCTTCTTTCTGCTGAAGGGGGCCAAGGTGCGGGTCAAGTTTTGCTCCCGCTATGATGGCTCCCGCATCCTGATCGTCAAGGGCCAGCGGCAGCTTAACCTGTGTGGCCTCACCGATCACAATAAGAACAAGTTAGGGGCCAATTATGCCAACGGCCATGAAGAGGTCAAGGTGTTCTTCGAGGATAACGTGGAGATCACCGAGGAAAAGAGCAATCAGGACGTTTTAATGGAGCACGAGAACCACGGAGGCGAGGACTTGAGCGAGGATCCTGCGCAACCGTTGGTGAATATATCGGTTAGGCCAGCCAGTACAGGAACAACGCCCAAACTGATAAGGAAAAAACTGAAAAAGGGCACCATTCATCATAACGATCAGGATGTGCACATTGGAATAGAGAACTCCGGAACCGAGATCGTTGAGCATGGGCATCATCATAATCACAACTCTGGAGTAGCAACACATCACCATCACTCATCAGCTGGAACTCCTGACGAGCAACACCCCAGCACTCACAACTCAAGTCAGACCCACGAGATAACCCATCGAGATCGTCACAGGAGACACATGGCAGGGACTCAAGGTCATCAGAGGAGGCAGGAGCTCTACGAGAAGCTCTACAAAAGAACGAAGCGGGAGAATGTCTACGATCGAAAGTACGTGCACGGCGGCAATGCCATTAACTTTACGGAAACGGACGAGTCCAACTCGGTGTCCAGCTTCGAGACCGGACTACTGGACTGCTTCAGCGGAATGATCCTGCTGAAGGAGTTCTTCCGGCCGAGCAACGAGTGCTCCAATCCGCACGTCATGGACACTTTCGGAAATAGGAGCTCCGTGGCTGTGCACAATGTGACCGACGATGCCTATTACTACTACATCTTCTACAGCGACAACGATCACGTACGGAACGAGATCCACGCCATATTCGATATATATAAGCCAACCTATCAGTACTCAAATCTGAGCGAGTCCCAGAGCTGCCTGAACACCACGAATTGCACCTTCAACATCAGCTTTCTCTCGGATGAAATCGTGGTGGTTGAGGTGCCAACGAGAGATGGAATCGAGCACGAGGAGGACGACATCACCAACTTAATATCCACCTGCCATCCGCGCAGCGAGATATATGCCCTCTTCCCAATTACGGTGCTCGTCCTGATCCTGTGCTGCTCCTTCCTGTAGTCCTCTTGAATCCCCATCCGTTCCGGCGGAGCCTTGTGATATTTATAGTGAGGTAACTGGGTGATATACGCGCATGTGAGTGTGGCAACGTGATGGCAGGCCCCAAAACGAGAGCTTTTCAAGTAGCCATAGGATCCAATATCGATTATACACGCGAAATGAACAGTCTGACCAATTCATATTTAGCAATTCACAGAATATAATCAATATCCGTAGTGTGTAATATAAGTGTAGCCTAAGACGCAAGCATTTAAATGTCTACAAATACTGAATGTTTATTTTAGAAGTTTAGGAAACAAAATTTGTATATCGTGTACAAATACTAATAGAATAATGTACATTTAAGTGGGAACTGTAGTACTTATCGATACCGAGACTCAAATGATTACAATTTCTGTTTTAACCTCAAGCTCTGTCTTTTAATGAGTTCAGGATAATAAACTATGTAAAATTTATGAATTGATATTATTAATTTTAGTTAAGCTTCACTGTTTTGTTATTATTAAGAGAATTTCCAGCTGAACCTTAAATTCCGCATTTCTATCTAAATAAATTTCAAAGGCAATACTAAAAGGGAAAATCAAAGCCATAATTGCGTTCTCTTCGCTATATTCAATGCAGGCATTTTGCCTTTGGCACAATCATAGAGCAGAATATTGTCAGTGGTCCCTAATTTCAAAGCAGAAAACAATTTTGTTGATTTTTCTTATTTTATATTAATTCACACACAAGTCAAATGCTTATTTGCTGGGCGCTTGTGTGTGACTCGATATTTTGTTTTCTGATTTGGCCACGGGAATAATGTTAATATTTACACAAAATGTCGGCCTGCAGTTGGCATAACAAACGAATGGAAAATAACATTGTCATCAGAAATGAATTAATTAACTTTATAGTCTGTCGGATTATGGCGTTCAATATGTCGCGCAAACAAAGTGCCTTGGATTATCATTAGTTTCATTAGGCTAACCGGAAATAATTGTACTAAGTCAAATAAATAAATAGGTATAATATTAAAAATAGCATTTTTATGGGGGTCAAATTAAAAATAATAGATTAAACCAGAGCTTCATCCCCGCATTAAGATATTGTAAATATATTTTGTTTAAATAAATATAGTTTATATTAATATAATTTTTTTTATAATACAATATCTGTTTTTTATTCTTTATTTATTTAAATAAATAACGTTAAAAAGTGACCATAAAAAATTAGAATTTATTCTACCCAGCGATTGGTAACACCGGAAAACCCAATTGGTTGCTGTCCTAACTGATCTTCACTACACACTAAGTTTAAAGAAATCATGTGTAGAATGTAAAATTACACAAAAGAACTGGTATTAATTTTAAACAAAATCTTTTAGTAATATAAATCTTGTTAAATAAAAAGGTATCATATTACCATGATCAGTTTAGTACCTTAACAGCTTTAATAATAACAATTTACAAGATAGGTTTCTAATGCTCAGTGCTCAAAAAGGCTAACAAAAGAGATTTAGTATTACTATTATATTTCCACATATACACAGAACAAAATGTGTTTAAAGTTCTATGCAATATTTATTGCAATGCATTTTAGAACCACTCCCATTTCATGTCAAGGTGTGAAAACATTTTCTCACTTATTATCTGACTAATTGACTGCGCACTTTTCTTATCATGTTTGACAGTTACTGAGTATGCATATGTAGACGTTTGCAATATCTTATCATTAAAGATCGATAGCAAATTGTTATATGATAAGCTCACTGTTGCAAAAGTGGACCGGTACAAAATTTAGTAAATATCTTGGTGCCCAACTCGAACTATTTTCAAGTTACTGGCACTATTCGATTTATAGATTACAAATTTGTAAAAAAAAATATTAATATATTTTTTAATCTGATAAGTATGTGTGAATAATTTCACATAAAACAAATAATATTGGACTTTCCCTATTTCCGGGACTCCTTAAAAATTTAAGAGAACAGCCTACAGGAAATTTTCCTGCCTAAAACTAAACTCTTAATCTCAACAGCTGTTTTTGCTTTAATGCTAGATAAAGGCAATAAGAAATCAAGGAAAAAAAAAATAAAGCACTTAACGCATGTTTTACAATTTATATTATATACAAGTCTATATTTCTACTACTTATCAAAAGTATTTATTAATAGTAATAGGCCATTTCCCAAACATCTGTTTTATCGCTCTCTCTTAAGCGCTCTCGCGGCAAAGTTGCAGCCGGCAATTTGGCCATCTCTCTCCCTCTCACTGCTGCGCAAAGAAACGTAGTATGAGGGAGAGAGCGAGCGTGCGCTCTCTTAGTCACTCTCTTCGTTGGCTTTCGAGGCAGCTATAGAATTTCGCGGCACTTTTTTTTCCCAACTCGTCGCGTTCGCTCATGTTTAGTTCTACGCTCGTCTAGAAAATAAGTTTAATTAAATATTTCGATTAACGCAATTCAACTGCTCGAATGACACGCCGAGCAATTAATTGGCAAAGCGAAACGTGAGAGCAATCGCCGGAATTGAAAGCGTCCTGCGATTGGAGAACATGTGAGAAATTGTGCAAAAAATCAATTTGTAAGTAACGGCAGCTGCAGTTCCTCCATTCCACTTCAGTGAAAAACATAAAATTAAACGAAACGAAAAATAGTTTAGTCAGCAAAAACTTTCGTATCAAAACAAAAAACGCAGCGGATAACGAAAATTTAATACAAGAAAAGCGCGAGGAAAACCAAGGAAGAAAAACAAAAGATAATAAAAATACAATTGCGCAGTGTAAACTATAAGAACGCCGTTGTTGGTCAAGTGAAATAATGAATCAGAAATATGCGGTCCTTGTTCTCCGATTCCTTCGGTCTAAGTTTGTGGAGTCATGATTGAAAAAGGTTCTTTTTTGCCTCTAACCAAAACCAGTTTTTTCGCTACAACGCGGAGTGCTACGTGCTTTTGAAGGCTTAAGGGATCTCAAGGAATACATTCTTAATCCGTGTCGAGAATTTTTAAGCAAACGTGCTTAAGTTCCTCAGAAGCGCGTTAATTTAATGCTAAAAACTGAGGGAAACCTCTCAGTGTAGTTCTCTTACGCCAAAACGGCAACATTAACTGCAAGTGCCCTCTTGTTGATTTTGATTTAAAATTCAAAACACATTTACAATACGTAAGTATGTGCTATACAAAATGAATCAAATGATAAGTAAATAATAATAATAATAAATTATAAAAATGTAAAATGATTAATCCATGAATCCGTAATAGTTGTCTAGGTTTCAAGTAATTTAAAAATATAGAGTATCTAAATATAGACTTATTTTTTTTTAAATACGAGGGCTACTACGCACACATATAAAAAAAGATATTTAAATATTTGATATTATTTTGGGTTTGGGAAGCGTGATCTTTATTCGTCATGCCTTATCCTGGTGGTTGTTGTTATTTTTAATATGCCGACATTCCCCAAACAGCTGCCTTTCCCTTTCGTCTCCTTTGCCATCCTCGTTCGCTCTCCGGCTCTCTTTAGTTGTCATTTCCGTTGTTGCTGTCACGTTATGTGCTCAGTTTCACCCCCTGTTCCCGCCCACCCCTCTGCACTCCAGGGGTGAATTGTCTGCAGCCGAACTGCATTTACTTAAATTTATTTGTGGTTCCAATTCCCGAGGGCGTCTCTGCTGCCTGCCTGTACCCTTACCCTCTTTATCTCCAGCACAGCACATGTGATTGTCTGACGCCTCTCTGATTAGCCGCTGTTGTTGTTGTTGTTGTTGTGCTTAATTCGTATGCAGATTGCACCCTTGATTTGCCGTTCAACTGCAGCGGCACTGATAACAGCGGCGAGTGACCGAGCTCCAGGCTTCTGGTCTGCCTGCTGGGTATCTGCCGATGAAAGGGGATATGTGATGGGGCGTGAATCTCTAGAGATTCTAGGGTACAATTCCTTTTTTTAGCCGTGTATGTAACACTCCGTATATGAAAATGTCATAAAATCTATTGTAGTATATTTTTGGACACCATTGTAATTATCCACAGCCATTTTTGTGGCCTTTTTGTAATTGAATTAAATTTGTATGAGTGAACAAATTAATGGGGCTATTTCTGAGATAAAAATTACATTTTATTGCCCATGCCACATTGACGACCCGTGATCATTTCACTTTGGCCAAACTGATTAAAATTTAACTTAGTAAAATGTATAGAATTCTTATTATAAGACTTTAAAAAGGAATACCATATAATTGGATACTTTAATCTTTTGTATACACAAGCAGGGTATTGTGTGTTCTATCCACTTGACCTCGTCAGCTCCATTGCAATCATTATCAAAGTACTTATTAACGGAGTACTTGAAATGACAGCTAAGTTGCGCTGATTCGTGCTGGAATATTTCCTAGAGGAGAGGCTTCCATGAATTGTATCTTTAACGGGGTGACACTTGATTACTTTAAGATTTAAGAGTACATTAAAAAGATGTTACTAGATACTTTTTATTGCACTTTAATGTTATAAAAATTATCTTTCACCATTCAAAATTTATGTAGGTCATTTCGTTCTTTAGGCAGTTTCAATGCCCTCAAGGTTAAAGCAAAACAATACCCTTCAAATTTCGGCCAATCCAGACATTTGACGTAAGAAATAGCTGAAAAGATTTCTTTTATTTATCAATCAGCGGGCAATTTTGAGAACCAAACTGTTTTCATTTAGAACCGAAAACGACCTTTGTCGTTGTCGTTTATAAAAATGTTTGACTTTACAAACGCTTAGGTTCTTAATATAAACAGTATACAACAGGTTTCTGACACAGCTTAGAGCTAACCTAACTGTCAATAGAACAAACTAGCAAAGAAATTCATTTTAAGTCGAATTTAGATAGTTCGCATAGTTTGTAGTTAGTAGTTTTTAATAAAGTTCTTTATAATACATTAAATTGTAATTATGTGATTGTTAAAGCTGTTCTTGTTATTTTAAAATTTGAAGCATGTACCGCTCTTTGTATATTCTACTTACAGAATTTTACTACAAATTTTATTATTGATAAAGCTAATTAACAAATGCAAATATTGTTCAATTTGGCCTCCCCTAATTAGTCATCATCAGAACTCAGTTACTCGATATAAGATAAATCTTTACATATGTGAACAGCGACTGATTGAGGAAAACAACTGAGTTTCTGAAACGGATGCAAGCCACATTTCTTTTTTGTGTCCGATAACAATTCCCAGCAGTTAAGGTTCCACATTGATAACCAGCGGGCAACTATTGTGGCAGCTTTATTGTTTATCTGAAAGGGAAGCCGCTGAAAGTGAAGTGAACTAAAATGGGCCGCATATGGCAATAAAACAATAACAGAATTGAAACATTCGCGGGATCGCAGAGCGTGGCTGATTTTATTGCCCTCAGATGAATGGAGGCCTAACAAAACAATTTGACAATTGGTTTGCTTTTTGGTTTGGTTTGGGTTTTTATTTGGTTTCGCCTTTTGTTCTGAGTGCAGTCGCTGTCACGCTAATGTGAGTTGAGTATAGGGCGGCAAAAATAGAAATTCTATTAACGGAATGACATAATAATATTACATTTATTTTAACTGCCTTTTAACAAACAGATGCTTCAGTATCTATTTAGCTGAGTCCGAAATTGTTGTTGTTAAAAATAAAAACTAAACACATTTAATATTTTATAAATGAATTATGGTAACAATATATTAAAAGCGAAAAATTCACTTAACTTTTCGAGATACAAACAGAATAAATCTTTAAATAGAACATTCATCACCTTTTTATGGCAATTTCGTCTAAATTCCAAGATATGTACAATGTTGTGCTTTTCTTTTAATTTTTATTTTAGGGGAAGAATATGTATAATTTAAATTTTAAATAATTTGTTAACTGTAACCATATTTAACATATTAATGTATTTTGTCAGGCTTTCCACACTAATGATAACATGTAGTTTTTGGGGCATACCGCATTATTTTACAAGGTTCTTCTAGTCATATAACTAATCTTAAAAAATCATATCTTAAAATAATCTTTTTAAACATTGCGCACTCAAGGCATTTAGCTTTAGGGGTTTTTTTCCATCATTTACAGACCTAGCATCACTATAATAATATAATTTTCAATGATAACGACATGATAGCGTAATTGCATAAATAAAACTAATCACAATAGATATCAAATATGTTGAACAATACAAATAAAATGCTTTGAATTAAAGGCACGTTGGCAAATGAGTTCATATTCGTGTTACGAAATAAAGTTATAATTGTATAATTTTCTTTTTTGTTCACCTGCAAATTTTTCAATTGGTGGCTGCAGTGCATGTGAAAAGTTTTACGATGGCAATGGGTCTAAAATTAGACTACCTATCTGTATGTAAAATATTTGGTTTAGATTGTGCATCTTTGTTTGGACTCGGCACAGCAAATCGAGCTTCCAGCTTGAAGTCGAAATTCTCAGTCGGCAACAATGATAGGTAAATATGCTGTTAAATTGCGTTTAATTGCAATTGCACACTGAATTGGAACGGAGCTGGGGGTCTGTCAGGTTGGGCATGCCTAAATTTAATTAATTTGCAATTACAATTGCAACTGGAAATTGCCAAGCAAGTCGGGCAAACATTTAGGTCCGTTTCGCCCCCACATGTGGGATTTGCCATGTCACGATTGTCAATTGAGAACATTCGTAGAACGCAACGTTCAGGGTTTCATCTCGGATTGCCCACGTCCTTGACCTGCTAATGGACCATCATCGTTCTCACCAACCCTAAAACGAAAGGTGTCGAAGTCATCGATGCGCAGTGGAACAGATACGAGCTTAACCAGGACGATAAACACAATTGATCCCAGCAGAAAAGTCAAAATAAGTTGACCCAGTGACACTGAAATATGAAGGCCTTATTAAAATCTGGTTTAAAATAGTAGGACACTCTAGAGACCTTTTCTTGAGGACCAGGGCACTTGTATCTTTGATGGTATCATTTTATTATCGCACTTCTCACTTGGATAACCGAATTAATAATGAGCAGCTATATGTGCGTCTGTAATAAGAGCTTACCTGCCATTGAGATACTATGACGTTAAGATTGGCCAGCTGCTCAAACAGAAACTACAATGCATACCTGCCAGAACCTACAGTGATCTCTGGGAATAAAGGGAGTAGGAAATAATCGAAAGTACTTTATGACTGACAATACAATCAAAACACGGAAAAACAACCTATTATAAGAACTTCTTTAAAAAATTAATAAATTCTTTTTGCCCTTTGTGATCCAAAGAATGAAATTTGGTTTTTGTTTTTAATTTTTTATATCAAGCTTATGATTATAAGGTAGTTAAAATTAGATTGGAAAATGTCGAAAGGTTTTAACCAACTTAATTGATTTCTTACCTTCTTGATAACCATATCAGTTTACCAAGAAACCACTTTGAGTATAAAATAATAGACTTCATCGAAATCAAGTCTGCTAATATATCAATAATGGACAGTACGAAAAACTAATCGCGCCGACAGAACTTGACCCACAAAATGTGATTAAAACCCAGGCAAGCAAACGCTATCACGCTATCACAAATTCGATGATAAAGTGTAATTGTTGCTATAGATAAGTTGTGAATAGAGGCCCAATGATAAGCCCGCAAATTAGGAGTGGCAAACCCACAAACCCATGTGAATCACCGGAAACTCAGTAATATATTGTTGAAACCCAAAAACATCGGAGGGCTGCAGGGCTCTAGATATGGATGAGTGTTTTTGCTTTTATTTATCTGTTGGGTTGAAAGAACTGCAAGAAACAAAAGAGAATGAAGCCCAGAACTGAATGTATTTTGCTTTAAAAACTCGGTTTTTTGGCTGTCTGACTGCATTTCTTGACAAGGTGCCGTCTTGTTCGGATTCAAAACTGATTTGCTTAAGCCAAGATCTGTTGTCGCATCTGTTTTGCCCTGTTGCTGCTATTAATATTACCAAAGTTATTGTTTCATCCATGCAAATAAAGTTGATAAGTGAGTGCTAAACGATCTATTTGCTAAACAATGACTAAAGACGCTCCGAAACAAAGAGTTTTGTTTGCTCAAAACAAAGATTTAATTGTTCTAATAAATGTGACGCTGGGCGGTTCAAGTTTAACGAATCGAAGTGGATCGGTAATGGTTAATGAAAGGGAAATTAATCTCACGCTTCAGGTCTGGAGAAGTCTGTTTCACTATAATTTTGGTCTTTAACTATATTATATTTAGGCAGTGTAAATTTACACTCTTTCTAGCATAAATATACTTCATCAATTAACATTAATTATGTAGGTGTTTAGTTCAACGGCCCCAACTTCTCCGATTTGAGTTTGATTTGCTCAGCACTCGCGACACGCTAGTCCCCAACTAAACAAAGTCTTAAACCGAAAATAATCTTTTTTTTATGGTGTCAAAAGTGTAATTGCTTTTCTATTTGTTCTTCGCATGCAAAACAAGCGAATTGTTTAGATTTTATGTTGTTTGTTAGTTTTACGACACAAGCTCGAAAATGGCCATACTTGTTGCAGACACTTGGCTGCTCGCCGATGATGTTTACGTATGCCAAAAAGCAAAATTTCTGTATGGCAGTTATCTCGGAAGAGAAGCCCTCCATACCGGGAAAATACACACAAGCTGGCACGTACAAAAAGAGAAGAGCAAATAAGAATAACTAAAATGTTTTAAAAAAAATGAAATAATAAATATTTATCAGCAACGCGCAGCTGGAGAATGCAGTTCCGAACAGTAGCAATTGTCACGTTTTGCATGAGATTAGCACAGTTCGGCCAAGCCGAGTGGAGGCGAACCAAACTTCGACCGAGCAGAACCAGCACAATTTTCAGATAGTTGACACTAGTGATCGAGTGACTGACGTGAGCACACATGCATCACTAAGGGAGTACCTCTATTTTGCATTGCAGAAGATGTAAGGCGAAACCCGAGTGGAGCTCCCCGCCTTGAAGAAACGCAACCAAAGAAGCTGCAGGTCCAGGTCCCAGAAGTCCAACCATAAGTTCCTTTCATCACCGCAAGAATTATCCCATAATAAAGCCAAATGACTGCCAATAGTCTTCTGGGAAGGTCCATACTTAATGAAGGTGAGTAAGAGCTTCGTGCTGACGGATAATTAAAATAGATTTATATATATTTATATTTACAGGCCGCTCAAATAAACGATCTTTTGTGTCGCTCATTGTGGGTCTGGTAGTGGGCTTTTGCCTGGCGGAGTTATTTGTGTACTCCTCCACACCGGAACGCAGCGAATTCATGCCCTATGATGGCCACCGGCATGGCGACGTGAACGATGCCCACCACAGTCACGATATGATGGAGCTGACGGGGCCGGAGCAGGATGTGGGTACCCATGAGCACGCGCACGAGAACTCCACCATTGCGGAGCGGCTCTACGGCGAGGTTCGAGTGCTTTGCTGGATCATGACCAGTCCGAGCAACCACCAGAAGAAGGCGCGACATGTGAAGCGCACCTGGGGAAAGCGCTGCAACAAGCTGATCTTCATGAGCTCGGCCAAGGACGAGGAGCTGAATGCAGTGGCCCTGCCCGTGGGCGAGGGTCGCAACAACTTGTGGGGCAAGACAAAGGAGGCCTACAAGTACATCTACGAGCACCATATCAATGACGCCGACTGGTTCCTCAAAGCTGACGACGACACCTACACGATAGTGGAGAATATGCGCTACATGCTGTATCCGTATAATCCCGAGACTCCGGTGTACTTCGGATGCAAGTTTAAGCCGTACGTGAAGCAGGGCTATATGTCCGGCGGTGCCGGGTATGTCCTCAGCCGCGAGGCAGTGCGTCGCTTTGTGGTCGAGGCTCTGCCCAATCCCAAGCTCTGCAAAGCGGATAACACGGGCGCCGAAGATGTGGAGATCGGCAAGTGCCTGCAGAATGTCAAGGTTCTAGCAGGGGATTCCCGGGATTCCAATGGACGGGGACGCTTCTTTCCGTTTGTCCCAGAGCACCATTTGATACCAGCGCACACGGACAAGAAGTTCTGGTACTGGCAGTACATCTTCTACAAAACAGATGAGGTAAGCCATAAAAAAATAAAGAAAAAACGAGAAAATTAATGTATTTTCCTTTTATTACAGGGTCTGGACTGCTGCTCGGACAATGCCATATCCTTCCACTACGTCTCTCCAAACCAAATGTACGTGCTGGACTATCTGATCTATCATCTGAGGCCGTACGGCATTATAAATACGCCGGATGCACTGCCCAATAAGTTGGGCATCGGAGAACTGATGCCGGAACCCAAGGAGCAGCCAACGGAAGCTACGAGTGATGCGGTGTCCAAAAGATCTGCCGAAACGAAGACGCAATAATAGAGACAGTCGATCCAAGCTCCTAATGTACATAGATAGCTTTTGTATATATTTATACGTACTTCCACACGATAGATCGCCCTAAGCTGTACTAGCATTGCCATTATTACCTTCATTTCCATATATTTTCTGTTATGCCGACGGACCTTGAATTAGTATAATTTCCCTCATATGCTCTCGGGGGTTTTCGTTTGGGAACCCATCGCTGTGCCCTCATCTTTTGTACAAATACCAAAACTAGATATAATTTAGAACTGTTAATTTAGTTTGTAATTAAGTCTAGGTTGTATATTTCGAAAATCATCACTAATTTAATCGAGATAAGTTGTCGTTTCATTTAGCTAGCCATTTACAATTTTCGAAATGTCTAAGTATATCCTATATACATATGTAGCTATATATATTTAATCTCTCTTGTGATTGAGATATTACGTATTATAGATATTAATGTACTACACAATTCAACAAGTATTTAATAAAATGCTGCTAATGTATTATAAAGGAACCAAACGTTGTCCTGATTCAGAAGCCATTAAAATGAAATGAAAGGTAGTATTCGTTTTCTTATATGTAATAATACTATATTTTGATATCTTAAATTAAAGAATTCATTAATTATTTTTTAAAGGCTTTTTTTAATTTTAATTCAAAGATTTAACTTAAGAGATAACGTTTCTACATTCCTAATGATAACTATTTTACTTACATTACACTATTTTACCAGAGACTTATTTTGACATGCATTCTACATGAATTTTACATAGATTCACATAGATGGCGCCACTTTAGAAAAAACAATACATTTATTTAATTGTTTATTTATTAAATTAAAATTAAATTACAAATACAAATACACAATATATATTTTTTTCGGATTGCGGGTAGCCGAAGTTTGTGTACCCATGCAGTCTGCAATTGAATTCAGAATCGCTTATTGAGTTTAAAATTAAAAAAATTGTTTTTGGTTGTATTTTACAATTTTAATGTTATTTTTTAATATATTGTTTGTATTTTTCAGGACTGCAATGCGCCAAGTACAAGTTACTAGTCTTAAAATTTAAAAATTCAGAAATATTTCTGATAAGATTTTCTTTTGCTTAAACACTTGAATGACCTTTCATTTAATTTCCATTTATTCGGGCCACCAAATTATTTGATTAAATTGTAATTATTTTGAGACAGAAACGGGTCACAAAATAAGTCCTCGCTTAAGCAGTTAAACACGAATGACTTACAATAAAACTGTCAAAACGTCAACCACTAAGCTGAAAATGGAAACCGTCAGGACGCCGCGGCGGACCACAGGCCAATTTAATTGATTCGCGCTAAGCTGCGTTGGCAGCCGCCTTTTGGGACTGGGAGACAATTTAGATGCTTCCGGCTTGGAATAAATGTATATGTATATCGCCTATAAGTTATGCATATTTTAGGCAACATTACCGCACATAAAGCCCTACCATCTATTATGCAAAATCCGCTTGCTGTTTGCGGAAATGATTTATTCACGCGTCGCCAACCCCAGCGGCCAAAGTGCAAATTTCTCGGCTGTTTATTTTGTATTTGTTTTAATTGCGTCTACAAAACCCTTAAATGAGAAAGTTCATTTGAATTTATTGCATTCACTGGTATGCAATTAAACTGGCTTAATCGTTGAATTTAATTTAATTATTGATGCGAGTAAATTGCTGCTTCTTTTGGGTCAGCGAAGCGTATCTGAAAGGAAAAGTATTTTTTCGGAACTCTTTGTAATGAATCCTTAGCAAAGGACTTGATTAGGGAAAGTATAAAAAATGCTTATTTAACAAGTAACTTTGCTTTTGAAAGCATTACAGGTAATTATATAAATTAAAATCTGAAGAAAGATCTTTAGCTGAAAAACCGCTCATCCGATGTTTGTGTGCTCTTTAATATATTTAGTAAGTTCATCCTTAATAAAAATTTATTAAAAGTAAATTCAAATTGCAAAAGAAATTGCAATAAGCTGATGGTATGCCACTTTTTCCCTTTGTTCTAGGGTTTCATTGCATGTCAATGGCAGTATCTCCCTGCTCGAAGTATGCTTTCAATTTGCTGCAGATGCAACTTTTCCTCAATCTTTTTCCCCGTCTTGTGCTGTGCCGTCTATTGAAGCGTTAATGAAAAACTTTGACAAAAAACTGCATAGCTCCATAGCTCCAACCCATCTCAAAAGTTCCAAGAAAGACAGCAAAGTACGCGACTGGAGGATAACAATAGCCTGCGAAGGGCACGGGCCAACATGGCGTATGATTAATGCTACCAAGGCATCAATGAAAATCAATTAATTAACGACAACAACACGGGCTCCAGAGGCAACAGCGGCTGGGAATTGGAAAACAAAGGACACGCGCTCTCGTCTGCTCATGAATGAATCAACGATTGAATGAATGAATGAGTGTAATGACTCTTTCATTAAGCGCTGGACCGTGAATAAAGTATTAACCCACTCCGGAACCAGACTCAGAAATGAACACGGAGGCAGGCACTCTTGACGACGACCGACGCGCCGAGGAGCTGCATAAATTTCCATTTAGTTAGACAAATGTGACAAAACGGAAATTGCAAACGGAGCTAAGCACTCGTCGGCAATGGCTCAGCAGCATTCCGGCTTCCTGCTTGCAACCGAGTCCCTGGCAGGGCTCAAGGATTCTCGCTGCTCGTTCCTTTATTGGCATTTGCCTGCCTGCCGCTAGTTCTCCCCAGTGGGCTAAATAAATGATGAACTCGTTGAAGCATATTGAAATATAATTCATAACGCAGCATTGGCTCACATTCCTCCTGTTGCAGCCTCCACATTGCGCATACGTCACGTTGGTCACAGGATGTGCCAGCAGGCATTGGCCCGTTGTACTCTTCCACATGCTAATTGAATTATGCAACTGCATCGGTACGATCTCCATGTAATTCAATAAGCTCAAAGTGACTGGGGTACTACGGGTCAACTTTATCTGGCGGACTCAGTATTTCATGAAGATTAAGTTCAGGTTGGTATAAACTGGACAGAATTAAGCTTAGGATCTCTTGAGAGATTTAGAAATAAGATCTGGGACTTGGAAGTTGCATTTACTAAAATAGAAATCCAGATTGATTAAAGTAAAGAAATAAATAATTTAAAATTTACTGCTTAGAATTCTCTGGATAAATATTATGAACGATTTTTAACTTTGAGTTTCTTAGTTATGTGTACTGTAATATTATTATTCACTTAATCCATTAATTTCCATATGAAAAGTTAATTAAATATTTTGATTAAAAAATAAATACCATTTAAAAATGCCAATAATTGGCATAAATATATCCTCAGGTAATATAAAAATCACTTCCCCACCAATGACATGACACGAAAAAAACATACTCGGTAGAGCAAACAGAATCACTTAAAAAGTTATCATTTTATTTATTGAATTAAAAAATTGCAATTAAACTTTCGCTGGCAAAAAGTGATGACTGCAGGTTATTTAAAATCGTTTTTCATCCGAGCTGACTGCGCTTAAATTTGCGACATATCGCGCTCGAGTTCGGACACATCTCTGACTCTGCCAAGATAAGCGTACAATTTCGGTTTCTACCACAGTCCATAGTTTACTCTGGGCTCCATCTGTCCCCTTCCTGGTCCCGTCCTGGCGGCCCTGCATGTCCAACGAAAACTTTCATTGGCCACTTTTGGACTGTGATTTCCTTTTTCCTTTCTGGCGATCTTTTTTCCTTTGGCTTGGTCCTCGAATTCCGCGCTGACAAACTTTATTATTTCGCTAAAAACTTTTTAATGACAAAATCAAATTGGTGCAGGCAAAAAAGTTGCGGACAAGAAAAGGCGGGGCAAAAAGTAGAAAAAAACAAGCGGCTGTTTGCCATATAATTTGAGGCTTATTAAAGCGGACTCTGTGAAGCAGCTGTAGTACATTTGTATTCCTCAAAGTTGGTTCCGCAAATAGCACGGGTTCTTCCACGAAATCATTTCATGTCCTGTCCATCAATTGCATTGTCAGCCATGTCTTGCCGCTGGGAATGCGATGAGAGGGAGAAAATTAGTTCTATTCACTTGTGTCATGCCACATTTAGTTGCACACTCTCCGAGTATAAATTCCCCTTGTGCCATCACATATAACATAAGCAGTGTCCAATGGAGCATTCACATTCACTCATTGTGGGCGAGTCCCTTTTGGAAGTGCCAAGCCATCAGGGATATTAAATTTAAAGCTCTAATGTTTATGACTATCGATTATGCGACCAAACCCCCCACATACATTTATATATATAGTTTTTTGCCTTGAAAAAGTATTTTTATGATACAGTGAAGAGTCTTTCTAATGTACGCAGAATGTCTGTCCATATAGGTAAGGCAGATTATGGAAATATCTATAAATTATAGCAGTTTTCTTAAATAACCCTTAAAAATAGATTTTAGATTTGTTAAATAAAGTCAATAATTTTCACATTATTTTTTTTTGTTCTTCCTAAAAAAGCTTCCTTAATATTATTTATACTATTCTTTCAAGCTCAATTTAAACACTTTCTTAATAGCGAGAACCTACTGTAAGTGTGTGAGGAATGGACGGTCAAATGTTTATATGGTCGTTCAATCAAATGCCTGGACATGTCGTGGGAGAAGACTCCGCCATCGCAGTGGATGAGTTCCTGACGGGGTGTTCTTGGGATGCCCAAATCTCATCCCCAAAGCGTAACATCTCCGCAGAAGGGATAATTGCAAACTATTTGTTAGAATTCAGAGATTGGAGGAAAGGTTTCGTAGGGGGCAGAAATATGCGGGCCATAAAAACTAAAGTAAAATGCAATTCCTTAGTAAATTAATATGCTCCGAAGGATGACCAAGGCCCTAACCATCCATCAATCAACGGCTTGTCGATTTTGAGGGGAACTACCCTAAATGCGGATGAGGAGGCGACAAGTTGCACTACAAAATCAATAAAATTGTTGGGTAGCTGGGGCCCTGACTCATTTATTTAAACAATCAGTCGGATGCTGAGCCAAATGTGACTCAAAACTACATTTGTTAGCCTCGTTTAGGGGACTTCCCCGCTCGGTTTGTTCCTTTTTTTGGCCGTTCGGTTTGCCAACTCACATGTGTCCCGGTCTGGGGCTCCATCTCATCCCCGCTTTGGCCATAAATCTTCTTGAGGCTGACACAGAAAGCAAAAAGTTAGAAATTCTCTTTCTATTTTTCGTCAGGCTTTGTATTTGAGTTTCGGCATATGATTGATGTTCCCCAAAAGGAACATGAAAAATGGAAGGGTTCGAGTTCGTCGGGAAAGGAAGGAGGAGTAGGTGCTCCTTGTAATTACTCGAGTGTTGCTAATTTAATTAAACACAGACCATCAACAATTGGAAATGATTATCAGTGGCATCAACTTGAAGGGAAAATATGCATTGCCTTTCCTCGTATTTCGGCCACAACAAAGGCTAATGAGGCACTCCACACCCGCCCCTATTCCGCCCACTTCATCTCTGTCTGCGGCAGGATCCCGAGGACTCTGAGGCTCTCCAACTGACACTGAGAAATTGCAGGCACCACGAAATTAAAAATAACCCAAGCAAAAATCTTGAGAAACAAAGGCGAACTGGCAATTTATGAAGCTGCTGTTGCCGCTGTTGCCCAAACTCCTGTCCCTCACCAAAAGGCTTAAGGTATTGTTAGCCCAGGAAAATTCACCTTCTCTGTTTTTCCAGCGAAACAAAAGCCGAGAAAGCGAAAGCAAACGAAAAATTCGTTAGCGCGTTGATTTATCATCGACAGACCTCCTCTTGTGTCTCCGCCACTAACTATACTATAGGATATATGCACGCTCTGGGGAATCGGAGGAGAGGGCCGCTAGGTAAGTTTCCGGTAATCCAATAACAGCCAAATAGTCCGGTCCCGCGACAAAGGCGGTCTGAATGCGAGTAAATTGTGATATAAATCACACAACAACCGAGCGCACTCAGGAGAAGGAGAGGAAACGAAAAAATGTTCCTTGTTGGCAACTGACAGGCGGCACCGCCGCCACCAGGACCAGGCTTCCGCCTCCCAGGCTTCACCAAGAGCCGAAAAGGAAAAACCCGAAAATGAAACTCGTTAGAAGTTTTCTTTCGGTCACAGCCTTCCAGGGTGGTCGGGGGGTGGCCAGGGTAACCGGAGCGGCAGAAATGAGTAAAAAGGCAACAAACAAAAATCAAAAGAGTCGCCATGGCTTGGGGCCTGGTGTTTGACCAAGTAACGAGGTTTGTTTGAAGAGTTCTAGATAGAGCGATAGATACTTATTCCATTTTCTTAACCAATTGAATTTACATCGTGTAAAGTATATTTTGAAGAAATATATTTTTATTCATCCATTTGTAGTCATGCTTTTTTGTATCCCAATCCCATTTAACTTCTTCCAGAACAATTTCCAACCCTTAATCAACAAAAACAATTCTAAAGATAATTTTTGTTTGCAGGTAGGCTTATTTTGAAAATTACCTGAGCAGACCAACCCCTATAATTTAAGGTTTAGGGACATTTTTCGACCTCACTTTGCACTATAATTCCCAACTACTTCTAACTTGCAACATATAGAGAGGCCCTTGGTTTGAGGTACCAAATCACTCTGGTTTCTCTTCAATTGTCGAATAAATCTTTCGCCTTTTACTAAAGATTTCCGTGGAGAGGAACACTCTAATGAGTCTAAACTCAATTTTTAACTAGCGCCCATGCAGGTGTATTCCTGTAGGGCCATAAATAATACATTTTAAATTAACATTAACAAAGGTTATGCTTAAGTAAGTCAAATCAGTTGCAAAATAATTAAAATTTATTATTAAACAAGAAAGAAAGCTAACTTTTGCCAGCCACAGTTTTTATACCCTTGCAGGTAACAATTAAAATATATCATAACTAAGCCAAAAATGCATTAATTTCGATCCGGAAAGCAGTTTTGTGTTAGTTTTTATTAATTTAAAAAAACTGCATACCAAATTTAAAATTTTAAGAAATCAAAATTTTTGGCCATTTATGCTAATTTTAATGATGTAACACCCCTTATCAAATTTCGCAAAAATGGCCAAAAAATCGATTTCTTCCGGACATGTCTAGAAAGATTCCCCTGTTGATGCTGATCAAGAATATATATGGTTTATGGGGTCGGAAATGATTCCTTGACTTAGAAAAATATTATTTTGTAATATAAAATTTTATATTAAAAAAGTCTTAATATTTTTAAATTAAAAATATCATAACTCGGCCAAAAGAGCATTAATTTTAAATCGGAAAACTGTCCTGTGCAAGATTTTCTTCAGTTAATAAATCTGCATACTTCATTTAAAATTTTTGAAAATTTAATTTTTTATCAAAATCAAAAATTTTAATGATGTAACCCCTTATAAAATTTTGCAAAAATGTCCAAAAAATCGATTTCTTCCTGACATATCCAGAAAGATTCCCCTGTTGATGCTGATCAAGAATATATATGGTTTATAGGGTCGGAAATGCTTTCTTCACTGTTTTTGAAGCTTTTGACTAAATTTATAATAATATAAAAATACATTTTTGATACTAATTGTTAAAGTTAACAAATGCTCTTCATAATAAAATACCTTTAATTATTTATTCCTTATCATTGTAAAACTTGTAAAGCCGCCCTCATGACTGTCAAAAAAAAATTCTGTAGCAATTTGTCTGTACCAGAAAGAATATTATTTAAATGTCGACCCATAATTGTGCACTGTACATTATATAAACATATGTATATATACATATGTATATTCTTGCGTACAGATATATGGGTACGCCCTCACATACGACTACGCTGCTGATGAATGGCCGTAAAATGAACTTTAATTAAATTTGTTGAACCAAAACACAAAGTCATAAATAAGTTAAATAGCACACCATGGAGCGAGTGCGCGATGTGGTCAAACAAAAAGAGGAATTATAATTAAAACTTGATCAAAGATACACAAAATGTATCTTTTATATTTATTCAAACTAGTTGCGTTGAACTTTTAACATCTACAAGAAGTGTATATAACTCAAAGTTTCAAAGAAGTGGGCCAGGCTAATGAAAAAGCCAGATTATGAATGAATTATTATAAATAAACTCAAACGAGGACTGCTTGACTATAAGCTATGCTTAGTTTCGTTTGGAAGAACTATGTATAAATAAATATCAACCCCAAAGTCTTGAAAGTTACCCGAATGATTTTAACCAAGGATGACTGCATCACCAATTCATATGCAATCTATATTGCTCAAAACTGCTTCCGTATGAAGGAAAACATCTCGTCGACATGATTCGTCTCTGTATCAGCAAATTTTCTGCAGTTCCTTCGAAACCAAAACATGTCCTGGGTGCCGCATTTTCATTTCATTTCGAAAGCACACGCACATGTCGCATGTCCTACCAAGAGTGTGGCTGTTGTTGTTACCCTCATTTGCTCCGTTCTGCCTGCTGTGTTTGCAGTGTCCTGCAATTTCCTATGCTCCTGTTCCAACAAGACAAGAGACACATGTTCCCTTGTTTGGCCAAACACTTGAACCAAAATGGTTTCTTAGTGGGCTTGCGGCCGACACGGCGTATGCGTAACTTTGTGGAGCCAGCAGTGGCAGTGGCAAATTGCATTCCGTGAGAGACTAGAAAGTTCACAAAAAAAAAGACGAGCAGAACTTTCAATCAATAACTGAATGGAAGGACGGAGAGAGCTCCTATCGGCTCACTTGAATTTAATTTTGCATGATTTGTGCTGCTTGTGTGACCAGCCTGTGGCCAATAAACGTGACTCGGCCACGTTTCCTGGCTTTCTGGCTTAAGTCTTTATGTAAATTTGCCAGCCACCGCCACCGCCCACAGTGGTTTTGTTTTGTCTGCCACATTGGTTGCAGGCTGTGGCAGCTGCAGCAACATTGATGCACGTACGAACATAAATAATCGTTGCGGCCAGGGAAGTTAGTTGAAAAATCCCCAAAATTGTGTAAGCCCGGCCACAGGCGATTGGCATTGAATTCAAGCCGTCTTATCCGGAAAAGAAATCATTTACTAGGGCAGAGTTCTTAATCGAGACAGGAAGAACAGTTAAAGTTTAATTTGTTGACTCGCAGTTTAATTTCTCTGCGTGTTTCACTACATATGGCTGTCAGCTAGAGACAATTAAGCTTTAATTAGAAATAACTTGAGGGAATGGGGTGTGGGCGCCCAGCGAAGCAAAGAGCATTGCATTCTCCACTCGACAGCAGGAAGAGCAGCAGTTGAGTTTATTTTTGTGGCTGCCATGTGGTGTTTATACATATATATATTTCTAAAACACATATAGAATATATATATATATCCATGTGCGTCGGTTGCCTGGCATTCCCACACATGTCGGTCGAGGGCTTTTGCCATTGTCAGACATTGGATTGCAAAGTTAATTTGCAATTGAAATGGCAAATAGAAAGCGGCGACCAAATTCACTTAACACAAGCTGTCATTTTCCAAGGAAGGCGAGCTGCAGATGCAGATGGAGATGGAGATTCTATATAGATATGGTCCATCCATTGTGCTTGGCCACAATTAAAACCGGATGGCAAACTCAGCTCAAACATTTGGCTCCGGTTTTTCCATCGTTTAAGCATTTACAATCGCAAAATGTTCTGCATAAATTGAACAAAGGCATAAGCGCGTAGAGCACAGTAGTCCTTTCCCAGAATGTATGCGCATAAATTGCGGCAAATTGCGCTGGTAGCTAATTATTATGCGTCGGTCCAGAAGCCCCAACTATGACCTCACTGGCAGCGCAAAAGCAGTTACTTAGGAGGAGGATGGAAAAGGGCCGGCTGGATTAACTCTTGATTAGGCAGTTAGTCGCTTCTGAAGTGGGCGATATAAAAGCTGGAAAAAATAGAACGCATAAAATGTTAATTGTCAGCAAATAGTGCTGCAGCGTGGCCATAAAACTCATGCAATGAAAAACGAATTTGAAACTTGTGGCCTAAGCACGAATGCGGGATACTCTGTGGATTGCAGACTCTTAAAAACTGTATTTTAATATTTAAAATTAATTAAGAATTATGTAATGACCAGCTAGGGCAGCTTCGGTTATGAAGATCACTTTTGAAAATTTTGCTAATAGATCGGCTATCATACATGTAATTTTCTGTAAAAACTTAGCATGTACAAGTTTTTGCCCTACAAATTTCAGCCAGGACTTTGCCACCACATGGTCCTAACCCCTTGAAAGGGCATAATCACTCTGTTGATTCTGCAATGTTTGGCTTTAACGACACATTCAAGAGCTTGTGGCATTTGGTGTTGGCGCTGAGTATTCATCGTAAAGCCGCTTTTATCAACGCTCCATTGGCACGAGGATTGCTGAAATGGTTGCCCCGATTTCTATGCAGTTGCGCTGCGCTTTATGTGGCCACTGGCCAGTTTATGAAATTATGATAAATTATTACGCACGCTGCAAAGGGGGGAATAATCCGGCATAATATTCAAATTGAATGGCTAACCACAATTCACGGTCCAACTCCGCCAATTAAGCCAAATGCGTAATTATGAAATGAATTACCGGCCAAAGCCGAGGGCATTGGATATATGTATACGAACATACAAGTTGAGTCCAACGCAAATGCAAATTTCAATCCCCAATATCCCGGCTGAAATCCTCCCCTGCTATCATTTACATCAAAGACCTATCAGTGCCGCCTCCACGGAGCTGTGCCAATTATTCGAAAACCAAAACTTAAAGTAATCAAAGCCCAAACAAAACAAGAAACCCCAACAATGGCAAAGATTGAAAAGGGAAGCCTAAAAATACCGAAAGAATGCGAGCGAGACCCGGACGGAGGGCCATAGGAATGGGATTGGGAATGGCTACCGGTGGGGTCATATGGCAGAAAGGATTACACGTGGCAGCCGGGACTGGGAAATCCCCTTTCGGGCCACTTGGGCACGCTACTGCGGCTCCTTCACCGGAACTGCCGGTCTAAGCAAAAGGCAGCAGCAGCAAAACAGAAGGCAGTCCGGGCAGCAGCAATAATAGCGACTAACTTTGAGCCCGGAAAAACAAAAAAAAAAGCTGATAAACAAGAGAAGAAAAACGAACAAGAAAAGCAAAAAGCAAGGCAGAAAACATGCATGTGAGGCTTAATAACAGCAGAAATTTTTCGTTTTGTCATAGATTAAGTTGGTAAGCCTTTACGCCTTTCCTTCAGCCTGCCGAATCGTATTTAAATTTAAGGTAATATCCGTTTGCAAATAAATAAAAAAAGAAAATATTTTCTTAAAAAATTACTTTAATTATTAATTGGAATTAAAAATGGGGTTTCCATTTCTACTAAGATTTTGTAAAGTTAGATTAACTAAATAATCCTTATACTTATATTAGCATTCTTTCCTTCTTACCTTCTGAACAGGTTCAAAAGTTTAAGAGTTTCTTATAACTGTAAGGGTCTCCACTTGGCCTCTTATTTTCCCTTTGAGTTTCAAACAATTACCTTGGTGTTTTTAACCAAAGAACCCTTTTTATAAATCTTGTCAGGCTGCCTTGAACTTTTACTCTTCCAGAAAGATGTTTTGCTTTCATTTTTTAAAACCAAAAAACTTGCCTGCCCTGTTTTCCTTTGGCCTAATCGTTCCCAAACTGAGGAACCTGTTTCAATTAAGCCCCAAAAGTTGATGAAATCTGTGCTCCATTTGTGAGCAGCGCAATTTCCGGCTACAAAATATAAAAGAGAAATGGAGGGAAAATCATGTTCTGATTGCGATCTCTGCCTTTTGCTCGTTATGCAATTAAATTGCAATTAGCGCGCGCTTAATGAATTGCATTTTTAAATTACACACACGAGGAGTTCGCAGACGGACGCTATCTCACATTTGGTTGGGTTAACATCGCCACCTGTGCGCTCTAGTCCAGCACGTGTAAAATCAACATGTTGCTCCTTGGCTCCTGTAAATATGCCACCTTGCGAGCCGAGCCACCCCAATATGGAAACTAGTCTGGGAGTTTCCCGCACATGCAGTGGTTTTTCATCAACAAGTTTGGAGTGCCTGATTTTTGAATTTCTCGACTTTAGCCCGCTTCTCTCGCAGCGGGGAGGAAAATAAAAAAAAAAAAAAAAAACAATAAAATACACAGAAAATGTAAGAAAACAAACAGATAAACACACGGACACACACCGTCCAACATACACTCCCTTGGACAGGCACCCACTTAGCGTCCTCTCGCCTCTCCCGGCAATAAAAACTTCTACTCCGACCGAGACTTTCCCCGGAATCCTGCTTTTGCTGTTGCTCTCGCGTGCCTCAGTTGCCCGCGTGCCTCAGTTTTTTTTTTGGCTCTGCAATTTGTTTGGTAAAATAAAAGTTTTATCAAGCCTAAAGGAAGCGCTCTCAGTGGCCGCAAAAAAACTCTCTCTTGCCATCTCTCATACACTGCAAAAAAGCCGGGAACAAAAGGATGAAAGTGATACAGTGGGTCAAGGTTGGTGGAAATAAGGGTAAATATTTTTAAGGAGGGATATTAAAGACCTTAGACTTTATAAGCAAAAGATAGATTGAGTCTTTGCAGTCGTAAGTAAACATTCTTAAAGATGTTCGAAAAAAATGATTCAAAATCATATTATATCATCATATTTTAGCTTTAGAATGCAGTTGGATTTACAGTCTCCAAATAAAAATTATTTAAAGTTAATAATAAACAATTTTTATAAATATTTCAATAAAAATGAACACATAAATTTCGATTTATAAACCAATTTAGACACATATTATATTATTTAAATCTTCTCGCTAGGATATTAAACAATTCAAGGCGCATTTTTTATTCAAATGTGGACCACTGTGCCCTCAGCTGGTTTTTGTCGTAACGTTACGTATACGCCGTGTGTGTGTGCCGAGAGCGGGAGAGCAAGAGTGCTGGAGAGCAAGAGTCAGGCGAAAGAGCAAGAGAGACGGCGAGCGGCAGTTGCGCTCTTTGCCGTAGTTTTGTTGTTGCTCCTGGCCACATGGATTTTCCGATTTTCCAGGGGGTATTTCATCTGGCTGCGAATCTCAGGCAGCGTTCAGTGTTCAGTTTCATCTGAGACGTTTGGCGCAGCGGTCGATACCTGGGAAAAATCTGGCCAAAAGCTGTGAAAAATTACGAACGAAGGCGAGAAACTCGAGCAAACCAGATTCCAGAATTAAAGATTTTGCAAATATATACCTATTTAGTTAAGCTCTGCCGAACAGTGTTAACAGTGATTGCCATAAAAAAAACCCAAGCTTGTGCTTTAACGTGTTGTGTTTATTTTGGAGAGGAACTAGACAGTGTCCTGCGGCCGTAAAGATTTGCATTTGCCGTCGCTAATTGTGAGCTACGAACTGCAACTGACAGACGGCAATCAGTGGGTAAAAGGAAATCGGAAAGGAAAAACTTTCTGCGCCTGCTGCCGGGTTTTCTTCCTACCAACGCACTTCAGCCAAATCCCGGGAAATTGTTCGCCTGCCAAGCCTCAAGCTGGGCGATTACCGCAAAATGACACGTGTCAGGCGCATTGTGGTGAGTCCCCAGGAGCTCCTTGCTCCCCTTAAATTTCCCGCTGGCTAATGCCGCAAGCGGCGGAATTCCCGCCTTTAAAATTAAACACTTTAAAGAGTAACCAACACAGCACACTCCCTAACCCAAACCCAGAAGCAGACACACATTTTTCACCGACCGAATTTTTGCGGCATGCCTTTTTTGCCCTTTGCTCGTTTCCTCTCAACAAAATTGAATTTCACATTTTAACGCGTTTGCATGCCGACTCGCTCCTCTCCGCTCGCCCTGCTAATTCTATATTTATTTTCATTTTCCATTGAATTTGGGGCTCTTTGAACTCTGGCCATTCGTCAATGGCGAATACCCTTTGGCCGCAGGATGTTTTCGTTGGCTTTTGGCCTAGTCACGAGGTGGCTGCGCTGCTCAGTTGGCAAATATTAAACGTGGGCTTAGAATATGCGTCCAATATGCTGAATCAATCCTATAGGGTATCCCCGGAGCCAGCGTCTTGGTCACCTTCTGTTGGGTCCTGCACGAAATTTTATTTTACGATTATTGCCGCACGAAGGATGAGAAGAACAGCCCAGCACCATTCACGTGACATACACGTCCCGATGGCAATGTGTTTGTTTATTTTTTATGCGTTTACTGGCCCAAATTCGTGAGGTTAAATTTAAGCACACACATAAACACAGAGACAAAAACTTAACCTTATCTGCCGGCCAAGTTGGCTGCCAAGAACAGACGCCCGTAGCCAGGCAGAAGTCGCGCATTAATTTTCCAGAGTCCTTATCTGAGCCTTCAAACTAACCCAACTGGCTTTTTTGGCGTTGGCAGTAGCACATTGCAAAAAAGAGAAAAGAATTTCACGGAAAAAAGGCAACCAGCAGCTGGCAGCCGGAAGCAGGCAATGAAAAAAAGTAAAGAATGCAAGTGCAGTTGGTGGAACCTTTGAGGAATTTCGCTTTTTTCGCCGAATTTTTGTACCTCTTAGGCTTAATTTTGGGCAACAGCTGCAGCAAGGCGCAAAGGTATGAAGAGCCAGCGGAAATTTTGGAACAAAAAACGGGCGAAAACAAAGCTAGGAAAAAAAGGGAGAGCGGGATGGAAAAATGTCAAAACAAGCTACTAAAGCGCTTTGCGGGGCAAAGAAAAAAACACTTTGAGGGCCAATGTCGAGCATACGCCACGTTGGACACGAATTTTGGGCAAATATCTGTTCACCGGCGAAGTTGATTGAACCTTGAACGGGAAAGTTTTCCCTTTGCCACGGCAGCTTTTCTAGGTTATCAGTTATCCGGTTAGGGCTTTTACTTGCATTTGAACTTTGGCTTTGGCATTGCCTCCCCTTACAATTCAATGAAGTTGGCAGCCACCCCTGCTTCCGTTTCCGTTTACAAATGCAAAAAAAAAAAATTACATTAAATTTATTTGCCACTTATTTTCACATTTCCCAGAGTGACATTTGCGCAAGTTGAGTTCAAGTTGAACAGATGAAATTTTTTATTTTATTTTTTTATAATAAAATTAGGCAAGATATAGAATTTTATTTTATTTCAAATAAATAAAAAGCAAATTGTAAGAATATCCTTTGCCCCAATAGCTGCCCCCAGCTTATATTCGAATGAGAATTTGTCTTGCTTTCCGCCATTTAGCCAACAACTTAATTTGGCCAACTTGCACCCAAGTTCAGCCATTAGAGATCATCAATCTGGCCCTCATTATTCAAAACGCCACTCCCCCAGGCAGCGGCTTGGCTCGCATTAACCTGTTGTCAGCCGTTCGCATGGCAATGGCAGTGAATGCCGCTTTTGGCCTGGCCCACACACACACACACACAGGCACACAAATCAAATGTAAGAGGCACTTGTAAAATGTCCTGCTCATCCACCCGCCTCCACCGGCTGGAGGGCGTGGCCCTTTGGCACAGCGCGTCACGTTTATCACAACAAGGCAATAAATTTCATTTGCCTTGTCCCGTTTGGCTACAACATTTTATGGTCTCTTCATTTTCGACAGCTGCAAACAGTCGAATTCGAAAAACTGGGAACCCGTATCCGTATCCGAATCGGAATCCTTATTCTAGGACCCAATGCGAGTGCCTTTGCATACTTGACGAGGCCCTGTCAATGCACATTATTATCTGCAGAGGCCCCGCCCTCGGTGCGGGAGAACAAACATTTTATTTTGTCATTTTGATTGATGGCCATAAGCCCGACATTTCTTCCCCCTCCATTGGCTAGAGTTTCGTGTTTGTTCGTCGTTTTAATTAAAGTAGAAGGAAACTATGCTCCGGCAGGAACAAGTTTCCGCCAAGGCCGCCGGCACGCACACACCCCTCAAAAATATTATGTTTTCTGAATCGGTGTGAAGCGGTAGCCGGCGGGCAAACGTTTTTTTGGTTTTGATTAAGGACGAGGTGAAGACTTCTCCTGGCATACACACACACAATCATTAGCAAAGGATGCGAGTGTAGTTGATGGTTCTGCTGGCTGCGGATGATGGATGACGAGGAAAGCGGTTCCTGCGGCTTCGCCGGGCCGTTTCATCTCGAGATGAAATTCCATAATAAACGAAGGGATTAACTTGCTTTTGCGGATTTAAAATTCCTTCTCGCAAAATTCCTCAAAATTCGGTACCTATAAAAACGATGCTTTTATGTGATTTTATATTTGCTTCTTTCGTTTGGTGGCGCAAAGCTCGGCAATTATGGGCTGGGCCGGGGAAAAATCCCTTCGTCCTTTGAATACCCAATTTGGGCCAATCTTGCCGCATTACGTATACGCACTGTCATCTCCAGCACTGAATTTTAATAGCCTAGATTATGTACCAGAAAAAAAAACGGTGAATGAGTAAGTGAGTGGAAAAAAAGCCACTCTCTCTCTCTCTGACTCTGTAAATGTGTGTGTGTGATTTCCATTAAAGTTATGGTCGCCAATGTCCGGTTATAACAGCCAACAGCCAGCACAGACCATTAGGCAGGTGATGGGATCTGGACAGCCCTCTGGTCCTGTGTCTGGAATACTTTCGCAGTTCTGTCGCCGCTGTCGTTATAAAATTGAAGTGCTAAAGCCAGCGGGGTGTCAACACCGCAGCGACAGAAGCAGCAACTGTATAAAATGGCTTGTTTGCGGAGAAAGGACCACACAGGAGACAGGGCCCAAGGAGGCGGACAGACACGGCAGCACAAAAGGCTGTCAGCGCGGAGGACCAAAGCGCACCACCAAAGCCGCTCGCTGGCAGGCCAAATTGCTTTTTGCCGTATGAAAACCCGGGGAAAACAGTGGCAGCAACATCAACATCAACAACAACACAGACGAAGGCGGCAGGACATCAGCCACTGACAACGGGCGACAAGAGCGTGGAGCAGCAGGTGGCGAGCCAGAGATGCCCCGAAGTCGTGATCGCGTGGGGATATTACAAGAAATCTCCACCACTTAAAGATGGCCATAAGCTGTCTATTCAAAGGATCTATTCACTTTAGGGCTTTATTTATTTACTTTTGTCTAGCAGACACTTTTGTGACATATCGAAATGGTAACTGACTTGGTTATCTATAATTCAAGCCGTACAGCCTTTCAAGTCAGTTTAAAGCCAAACTATGACATCTTTGTAATGTCTCAAAAGTATTAATAAAGTTTAAAATTACCACAAATTAAGTGCCTTAAAACTTGTCATTTGATTGGCATTTAGTTCGGCTTTATTTGAAAATACCTGCAAAACCTATGCTCAAATTCCGTTCATATTTAAATGAGATTACAAGCTCAAGCGCTTGAAATTGTCTACGGACAATAGCAATTAAACTAAGAATTTGTGGTTAGGTTTTGGTTGATTTAAATATTTAATATACGATGTAGCCAACAAATTAAAGTCCACCTGTGACTGGCTCGAGTTTCTAAAGGCTCAACAAGTTTATTGACATTTAATACCACCGCCTGACTTATCACGTGGCCAGCTCCAGGGCAAAATTAGAGAGAGAAATTTGGCTGTAACATAAAAAATATAATAATATTCTGTATATATGCCAGATTGCCTATATACATTTCCTTTTTGTGGCCACGCACACCTCAGTGTTTGCAGCGGGTATTTTAATTAAGCTAAACAAACGCACCGAAAACAATTATGTACAGTCGTCCTCGCACCTGGAGGGCGGCCCCTAATGTTGTGTGCCAGCATTCGACCTTTTCTGTGAGCGGATCCCGGAGCTTCACACTTAATTTCATTTCAATTTAAAGTTTTTTTTCTTCGTGTGCGTCCTTTGCCTATGCTATAGTCCCGCTTTTTTATTCCTGGCTGCGGCTGCCAATTACGAAGGCAAGTTGCTTTATTATACGAGAGCAGAGTCACGGCACTCCGGTGCTCGATGCCTCGGAATGGCAGCCATTTCTCCGCGTTCTCCGCAATTCCACGTAATTGTCCCCCTCGACGGCGTCGTCTTGGTGTTGCTTTATTAAACCTTAGCAGCGCAATCACCGAAATGGGCGCACTCACACAGACGCTCCTACAGGGCCAACACACACGTGCCGATATGGCCCATTGCCGGGAGACTCGCAACTGAAACACCTACGAGGCACGTGCAACATTTGTATTTAAATTTGAATGTCTTTGCCGGCAGAGCGCTTCACCTTGCACACCGACAGTTCCACGTATAGTAGGTGTGCTCCTAATGGTCTTGTGTGCGCGTCACTCAGACAGGCGCGGTAATATACAGACAAAGCTGTATATACACACAGAGAGCACCTCAGAAGAAGCAACAATTTTCGCTTGAGCCAGGAAGCTGGTACAAGGTTGGCCTCAAAAGTTTTGAGACCAAGTAAAAGTGAAAGGATGTAAGTAGTTCAAGGCACGACCTAATTGATGGATGCCTTGCCTCTTGGCTTATAGAGAAGAATATCAATCTTTGAAAATGATGCCTTAGTTATTGTTGTACAAATAATTTAAAAAACAATAGTTTGTTTCATAGTAAAATTCCATGGATAAATCTCATCCACAAAGAGTCAGTGATAAATGAAATATCTTTGACAGTCTGCAAGAAAATTTACTTTTGCAAACTTTTCAGTTTGAGCAATTAATTTGGCAAAATCATAAGTCTCTTTCTCACTGACAAAACATATTTATTTCTAGGCAAATGATTCTGAAAAGTTTTCTCCGGCCAAGTGAAAACCTAATCAAAGTTTGAGAAAGTTATTCTCGGACAAGATTTGAAGCCACCCGTTCGCATTACCCACCCACTACCCATCCACTTAGCCGCTCAATGCCATGACCATTCAACCTTGCAGGCACTCGCCTCCCCCTCCTCACCTGCCACCCGCCAGCTGCCAAGACCAGCAGCAAGACTCCCCAATGATTCCTGGCATTACATTCTGGCCGAAATGCGTTCACATCAAACTATATAACACGTTCATATTTCTTACGGTTCGTTACCCATTTAATATTAAAGCAAATTGCTGACTGAGTTGCTTTGCCCTGCTGAAAGTGGGCAAAGGCTCGTACAGAGCACAAAAAACATGGCCTTTTCGGTTGTTTTGCCATCAAAAAAGTGTTATTTTTGAATCAAAACTTTTAGCCAAGTTCCATTTTGGGTACGCTCAGTAAATCAGAATGTATGTCTTTCGCTTAATATTGATTTTGTAATCTGACCCTAGGCCTTTATAGATTTTTGGTATGCGATGGTCCTTTGTTCAAGACCGATCGATATTGTTGAATCGTTTACATTTTCACTTTAATCCTGAATTTATATTTTAGAGGAAAGAATTTTCTCTGCATGCAGGCAGGTAGTTTGTCTTAGGCCGCCTTTTTTATTTTCTTACTTCCTGGCAACATTCCTCAGCCGTTACGGGCTCTAAATGATATGCAAATAAAAACGTTACCCAAGTACGTGGAGCACCCAGGCCCCATGTGTGCCAAGGAATTTGGAGAGAAAGAGTACTGAGTCAAAGGAAAGGCTATTTAAATTCAAATTTAAATGTCTGCGCTTCACTTAAGCGGCGAAAATTGTTCGGTTGCCAGGCATATGGCAAACTTTTTGTACCCATTGCTTAATTAACATAATTATGACCAAAAAGCCAGCAGAATTTTGAAAGTTTGCTTTAGCAAGGCTCTCCTCTGGCATTTTCAGTTCCCAGTACCTGGTAGAAAAAAGGGCGGCCAGCACAGATTTGTTTTCCTGGCATCCGCAGCTATTTACCTTGAGCGCCAGCTCCCCCAAAGTATGCAGCATAAGTAGTGCACACGCACACACTGACAGCAGTCACACACAGACACACACTGATGCACTCGGTGTTGAGTGCACTTTCCACTTTCACTTGGCGCTCGCTTGTTGACTGCTTCCCATCATCTCACGTTTCCATCCCTGCCTCCCTTGCACTTTCATTATTTGCGTTTAGCTCACGAAAGTCTCGCATTACACACACATTCACACTGGCTTTTCCATCCCCCCCCACCCACACATGAGCACAAAGCCCTTTTCATTGTCATTTGCGCCTCAACGTATGCCATGCATTCTGCCGCTGACTCATGTCCGTGCAGTAAAAATTCCATTCCCGCAGCAGTTTCATCTCTCGCCATACCCTTTAAGCGGGCATTATAGCTGGCTTATGACGCTGCGCTTTAGTTTTGTATTATTCGGGGATGTGATTTCAAAACTATGGGATTGCTTGAGGGATTCAGAGTGATTGGGTGACATCCAAATGGTTATATTCCTATTGAAATGGTTGTAAAGACAATCGCAGGAATATATTTCAAGCTTTGCATTATTGAAAGTGTAAATAATATTGTTTGTATTAGTTGGATTTATTTAACAGTAAGAAGTGTATACATTTATATATTTATATTATTACAACAAAGCAATATTTATTATACAATTTTTACTAATTATTTATGAGAAGGAGTTTTATAATTTAAATTATTTTGATATAAAAATTAAATGAAGGTCAGATTTCCTGTAGTTAATTAATTAGTAACTCAGCATAAGTTAAGATCAACTCCAAACCAAATGTAAACTAAACATTAGTTGTACTTAACAAAGTGCATATTTGCTTGTACTACACTTTCGTGTCCAAGATATTTCGACCATTGTTTATTCTTTTAGCCTGACAGCATTTTGTGCTTACTAGCTGGTCACCCACTGGCCTCCGATTTCTGTCCAACGCCCACTCGTCGTCCCTCATTCTGGAAACTTATGAAGCAAGTTTTTGCCATTTCATTTTTGTTTTTGTTATTGTGTACTCGTATTTGACACTTGTTTTTGTTTCCTGTTTCCAAGGGGAAACGAAACAATGGGTCCGAGGGATGGGAACATACAGTTTTTGTCATGTTTGTTGATTGTGAAAGTTGGTGAAGCGCTTTTTAACAGTTTTCGTGACACTTTTCGGTTCTGTGCCATGGCATGTATATTTTATGCTTTGTTGCCGCTGGCCAGGACCAGACAGGACGCCACTGACATGGCCGGGTGACCTTAATGCACCAATGACATGTTCGAGTGGAAGCCAACCGACATGCCCGTCAGCCGCTACTGTATCCATCGCAATGTCTATAATGCAATTTTCCGGCCATTTTAAGCCAACTCGAAATGAAAATGTTGAATAATTTATAAGACACAAACAACAGAAGTAGGAAAAATGAAAAAAAAAAATCATTATCAATTATTGTATGAGGGAGGCATTGAGAATTATGGGGAGGCTTGCATTGTGGTTCGATTGCGGTCCCACATTAAGCCAGTTCCCCTTGCAGCAACATTGCATGTGGCAAGGACATTGGCAAAAGTTTCCATGCCACATTCCATTTACTAAAGAGCCTTTCAAATCGTTGTTGTCGAATTCACCTCAGTGCCATTGCAATTCCATTGAATCGTTAGGCGTAATGAGTTTCTGTGGCCAGCTTATTAAGTTGCTTTGAGGCTGCTCAAAATGCAGAAATTTTGATTAATATTTATTTATAGTTTGCACTCTAAGAAAGCAATAGCAGCCGAAGGTTTCCCAAATTGTTTAGGTTTTTAATAGACGATCAAAACCGAATAAAAAATGAAAAATCTCTTAACACAACGAAAATATTGTTATATATATTAATATTATTTTTAAACCATATTTTCCATTCTTTTATTATACAACATTTTCAATACTGCTTTTTAAACACTAGAATTCCGACATTTACGAGTATTGGCAGTCATTACTCAATCGCTGGCCATTAATTTGACTCACCTTGTACAGATTTAAGATATATATGCTCGTACATATATCCTCGCGAGCAGCCAGAACAAATTACGCTCCATAAACATCAATCAGCAAGGCGTCTTCCTCCAATTGAAATTGAATTCGAAAATAGCCAACTAATGGCGTATTTTCAATTCGATTGAAAATTATATTTCCCATATGTATGTATGTATGAGAGTGTGGTCAAGTTAATATATTATCAGCTAGATGTGGCGGCAATTGAAAAAGCAATTTTCTGCTTTAATAAGCGTTGTTTATTTTGTTTATTCTTATGCTTAGTTCGTTTTTAGTGCGACTATATAGTATTCTCTTTAGTATATATAATTCTAAAAGACAATAATACTAAGTAATATTTTTTTATTTTTTTAAGATTACCAATCATATATTTCTCTTTTTCTAATATTAAAATATATTTGGTTTAAATTTAAATAAACTTGTAGGGTATTTCGTATGTATATAATATTTCGTATTTGTTTTCTGTTAAAGTATTTTTCAATTATGCCATAAATAATTTGCTCGTGCTTTTCAATTAATGGGCCTCACCCCCTGTGTTTTCTTTGTAAATAATGTTATTTAATCGAAAGACCGTCATTGTTATTGTTTTACTATCACAGGGAGAATCGAACATTTAATGTGAATTAAAGTACTGAATATTTTGTCCCTGAAACTGCGTCAGTCACCTCGAATCACCTTTGCAGCTGTCGATTCATCCAATGCTCCAGATACCTGTCAGTCTGTCAGTCAGAGGATGGAATCCATCTCTTGACTGACCTCAGCAATGGATGCTAAAATCGCTTCTATCGTGCCCCGACTCACCTAGACTGGGGATTTCCCTCGATTCCCCGTCAGAAGAACATTTGCACTCTCACAATTGCGGGGCTTTGTTTGTTGGCTTAATGTAAAATATTGTGTATACGCCAGGTTGTACATTAAAAGCTTTGTGCCACAATAAGCAAAACATTTTCCTGTTATTTATAGTAATTTTTGTTCTCCATTCGCCAACTTGTGTGGCGGCAGGCAGGGTTAATGTTATGGGATTTCTAATATATTTCCTGGGATCAACAGAGTTAAATGATGGTGAAAAGATACGAAAAAAAAACAAATTCAATTAGATTAATCACTGCCATTTATTTGGTAGAAAATGAGATTTATATTTTCAGTGTTTTCAATATTAAAATAGGCATTTCATTGGAATTAGTTTATTTATATTTAAAAGTTGTTCCACCAGAAATCCATTACCCCGAACTTGACTAGATTCCATTAAAATTATCTGTAATTTTCGCGTCTTTATTTATTTATGTATATATTGACCTATAGATTACTACGAAAATTAATACGAATTTACCTTTCTTTAGTTGTAAATCCCTCATTAAAAAGTAAACCCATTTCTGAAAAATATTCCAACAAAGCCAGACAAAGTTCATTCCTGGAATCTCTCAGCTAACTGACCTTTCGTTCCAAAAGTTTATCCCAGCGGGTCGTCGGCACTTGAATATTCGTTTACAAGCCGCTGCGGACACGTTCCCCGCATAAATTGGTTTTTGGTAAAATGCGTACATTATCCGAAATCGAACGATTGCACTTTGTTTATTGATCTTGATGGGCTTTTGCCCTCAATTTTGACCCTTCCTGTCTATATTTGGGCCTTCCAGGCATTGTCTCCTGTTCCCGGTGAGCTGTTTGAACATTTCGTGGCCTGTTTATTATTGCTAAATATTTTCATGCCGATTTTTACATTTCGGAGGCGGTCGTGTTTGTTTTGATAATTTGTTGGATGTGCACGCTGGAAATTTGTTGTTCTTTTCACGAAGCTTTTATGTAATTTTCTTTTTTTCGTGGTCTTGACTTTTACAAGGTGAAAAATGTTCTTTGGAAATGTGCCCCATAAATTTGAACTGAAATTGCCTCAAAGAAGAAAAATCGGAATAAGGCAAACACGTAAAGCCGGCAACGAGAAGACACTGACATGGACATGGACATGAACTTGTCTCTTATTCTCTGTCATTTGTCGTCGTCGCCGTCGCCGTCGTCTTTATTTGTTTATTTACATTGCCCAACGACTCTAATTTGGCTTTTATGCCTCGCTTTACAATTCGGCCAGCTTCTGTCGCTTCTGTCGCAGTTAACTAGTCTCGTTTCTCTGGGCCACTTTCGGTTGTCTTGGCCAAATTTATCCCAATTCCCCATTCCCTCTCCAGCATCGCTGCTGCTATTTCTGTCTGGGCAAACATGTCGAACATTTTGTCCGCTTCGCTGCCTGCTTATGGCCTGTAAGCCGACGCGTCTTCGGCTCAGAGTCTGCTGGCCATAAAGTGTTGGCGCCATTCGACGGAAGTATCTAAAATCAACAGAGATGCCTACCAAATCAGCTGGAACATAACACATAATGCCATGGCCCCAGCGAAAATCTGGAAGTGGCTCTTAGCGCAGCCCATTTCTTGGCAGGTCGGTTATAAAGCTATTTTGGTGGAAGAGTGATTTTACGGTCGAGGGTTTATAGTTTTGACATGAGTATATTCTCGAAAATGTTCGTACTTCCTTTCGATCAAAAAAATTAAATTTCTTGAAGCAAATAACTTTATCAAATAAGTGATAATCCGCTCTCTACAAGGAACCTCTTATCAAATTATATCATTTAGCAAGTGATATTGTGGAGGTTCCTCTTTAATTTTTTCCGAATCGTGCCGCATCACTGAGGAAGAGACAGGTCCTTTAATCAGGGCACAAATCAAGTGCTGGTAGACATAGGCGGAAATCTAAATTTGGCACTTGGCATTTGGCATTGTTGCTCACGACGTGCGACGCGGACTGCCTGGGGAGCTGGAAATCTCGTTGCCGCCAAGGCTGTCAGACTCGATCCAAGTTCCAGTAGCCCCCATAGTCCGTGTCCTGCCATAAGAGACAATTTATTTGGCTCTGCTTAAAGCTCGGTCTGGCGAGGTCGCTCCTGGCCAGTGGCATTTATTATTTTTCTTAATTAAACCTTAATTTTTCTTGCTGGCGCGTGTGTGCGGACATCGGGCGCTTAAAATAAATGCAGGACTGACGAATGCCGCCGACCGCCGGGCTTAATGATGATACAGGAGTGGAATAAAAAGCTTACTGCACATCCTGCAGCGTGCGACAATAATAAAATTGCATACCTGTTAAAGCCGCCTGTCTGGCCAAAGTCCCCGCCTCAACCCTTGACCTCCAGCGTTACATTGAAACTCATTTAAGTAGAGCCCGGATGGGGGCTGCGAATGCCACTAATTAAGCCTAATGGCGCATGAAACATGCATTAAAACTAATGTGCAAGCCTCGTCGCCACCGTCAGTAACGTGGCGGAGGGATGGAGGGGTGGCGATATGGAGATGGCCTTGCCATTTGTGTCGCACTGAGGCAAGAGTTGCCCTTGTTGTTCACCCCCTTTAACGATGGCAGCCTAATTTTATGCTACGCAATATTTTGTTGTTGAAGTGGTGGAGAAAGCAGGCCTGGCCCCCTGGTAATAGGTGGAGCGAAGGCTTCCCATTACGATAAATTTCGGAATAAAGTTCCGCGAAACTAATTCCCATTTCGATAATTTAGCATTGCATTTGCTGCTTCAAGGAAGCAAGCTGTTTTCAGCGTGTACATACATTTCCTGCTAAAAAGAAGAGTGCTACATATCGTTGTTGAACTTTTGTTGAGAAACTAATTATACTGATTTGTAGTGCAAAGTTGAACGAAACCAGTTTTGAATTAAATTATTTTCATAAACTTTTATTGGTTTATCAGGTTAAGTATGTTAGTTGTTCTGTTTTGTTGTTGAATTATTGTTATATATATCATCTAATAAAAGAGACCTCTTGATAAATCTCTTGCACTTAATGCAATAAACTTGACTCCAGTTTTCAAGTACATCTGCAGTTTTGAAGAGCCGCCTGATTTGCCGCCACTGGTACTCCCCCCATCCCACGATACAAGATATTCGCTGTCAAGCAACCACTAATGAAACATTATGGCTGTCGTAACCCGGTCGACGAGCCAGACAGCTAGGCCACAAATCCACTAAAAACGTTTACGGCTTACGTGCAACATGGGCCGTGGTCCGAGCCATAAGTGGCACGTAGCAGCCCCGTCAAAAGCCACAAAAGTGTCCTCTCAAATTGCCCCGCTGCAACACGTTTCCAGTAGCTGCAATTGATTTTTCCTCCCAAATAGGCAACCCGAGTTTTCCTTTAATATAATCAACAATTCATATTTTACGATTGTAGATTTGGCTGGGTGGCGTTTTGTCGCTTCATTGAAGCAATAAATTTAAAACTTTTGCCAAATGCCACGGTAGCTATACGAAAAACACATGAAAATTATATATATGCCATACTGGCACTCCTATGCATCCGTTGTGACTGTATGCGTAGCACTTTGCGGAGCGGGCACTCGGCCTTCAACAGGAAGTGACTTACGCACGGCTGCATCAGGCCGGAAGTCGGGCTGCGAGCGAGATAGACACAATAAAATGTTGGGGGAAAATATTCCATTCCCTCCGCACACGAATGAATGTCAACATGTTGATAACCAAATACATGAAACCAACTTGCAGAGAAAGCAAAAAAGAAACTTTTTCGTGCTCTCAAAACAGAAAGGAAAAATATAAAATATGAGGAAGTGAATTTTCCACACACACATCCACAGAACTCGTCTGAAGGTTGCATATTAAATTTAATTTAAACTATTACTCCATAAAATATTTATTTCAGCAGATATTTTAAATTCACAAGGTATCCAAAAAAGAGCAAATCACTTGGAAAATAATACAAAAAGTACGCATAACGTATAATCCTTTAAACCGCAGAAATATTTGCATTTTATTTGGTTTATTCAACAGCCAAACTTATGTTGTGCTAAAAGCTAAATGGAAATCGAAATCAAACTAATATTTTTATTTAGCTGTTGTATTTTATGGAGTTCCGGTATATATTTATTTCGCATTTGATGGGGTGTCGGTATAAATTTATAAAGATTAAATTTAAACTATGAAATATTATTGGCAGCGCAGGTATTTAAAAGCAGAAGATATATCTGCAAGCTATATAAATATATACAAATAATTAGAAATATAATAATAAATAGAAATAATGAGAAATTCTTTTGTATTCCAATCAATCATCACAAAAACCTCTCCTTGTTTGTCTGAAAGAAGAACTTATGCTTGAGTTGGAAAGAAATAAAAACGGAATTCGAACTATTTTCTCAAAAGTAAAAACCGTAACGGGCCAATTATTTATAAGCCACTCTTTTTGTCCTTCCATGGGGTTCTGGCATGCCCTAATGGACGCGCACATGGTCGTCAGATGATACTCGTTAGTCAACTCCCCGAACCCCGCTGTGCCATACCGCAATTGTGTGCGCCCGCAAATATGCAATGCGTTTTGCTTTATTTCGCTGTAAGGAATTTTTCAATGCTACATTGTTCGGCGAAAAAATGAAAATCATTTTTATGAAAACAATAAAATCTGCGCTTGGCTGCGCAAGCATGCCGCAAACCGAACAAAAATAACACCGACCAGAACAAAACAAAAAACTTCTCCAAACAATTTGGCTACGTAAGAATTAATGAAATTTATGTTGGCTGCAAACATTTCCATTGTTCCCAGAAGTGACGTTTAGGGCGAGGATCCTGTTTCCTAGAGCATATACTTTTTAATTTATAGTTTCGTCCGTCGCTTTAGGTGAAAGCCAAGCAAAAACCCCACAATGCCCGAAAGTTTATGCATTGTAATGCGCTCCAAGGCAGAGTGCACAGTGAATGCTCCCTAAAGATGACTCAGGCGAATGATAAACACCCTTCCTGCCCACTCCGTCCCTCTCGGGGCTATTGTAGATTATTTGTGTGTCATTGGCTATTTAAGCCAAAGCTTCTCTAGGGGGGCAAGAACAAGTTCCAGTGTTCCGCAAAAGGCAGCAGCAAGTGCATGGCTGTGGAAAGTGTTTTGTGGTCTTATTTGGGTGTCATTTGTCTTCCTCAGGGCATGGGGCTATATAGCTGACATTTAGGGTAATTATGGTATATATATGTAGAAAATGGCTTTGTTAGACTTTGGATTATGGGGATAACATGAGCTTGATCCCCTTGGGACTCTACAAGTTGTTGAGTCATAGTTGGGGCAGCCGGTAAAGGCAGTCTGAAGAAACATGGGTATTCAATGTCATTCATGTTTGACTGTTAATGGGTATTAATTTGATCGATAATGTATCGATATTTTACGTCAGATTCTCTCTCGATTATTGTTCTTATACTACTCGAAATCATTTTATTTAAGTTCGACTCGAAATATCCTAATCTCTAAATCTTGTTGTGCTTGCAAATTATCACATAATAACTATTTATTCACAAATCCCTTCCTTTTAACCCCTCTTAACTCCTTAACTTTATTAGTACTCTATTTTCCCATTTTTATCTCTATTAAAATTAATCTTTTCTACCATGAATCAATGAACCGTGCCAATAATCAAACTATCCACCCGTCTGTGAACTTTTATCCATATGCCCTTTAGCCATCGTTTACTGTGCATGCATTTTGCATAATAAGCTGCTTAGAAGGCGCACCAAGAAAAAAGCGAGCGGGGCAAAGAAAAACTTGCCATAACTTAAATTGAAAATGTAATGCTATTAACACTCTCTACTCAGCCGCCGTGACCCGCATCCGCCCGCGCCCAGAACTAAATTTGCATATTACAACACAGCCATGTTTAAAGTGTTAAGTCCACGCCTCATCCTCCCTCCGTCGCATGCAACATTCTGCATAATAAACAGATTAGTTTTTTAGGACTCACCTGCATGTCGCACACAACCACCTACAGCAGCAAGAGCGAGTACAAAGGCGCTGCCATGTTTCCAGTACATGTAATTAGAAAGCTACATTGCCTGCTTTTGGGCAGTGGCCTTTGTTTATGCAAATATTTAAACACTAGACTACTTAACCCACATACAAATGCCAGCGAATCCCAACACAAAGCATAGAGACAAAGAAGGCAGCAGCAGCAAATATGTGTCTTGCTGCATAAGCACCCACACAACACCACACCAGCACACACATGCACACTCTTGAGCACTAACAAGGCTAAAAGCACAACACACGAAATTGGCACTAACAACAGCACACACAAACAGATGATGCACAGCCACTAACTAGCGATGAACAAGAAGAATGAGGAGGGAAAATGTTTAAGCAAAAACTGCATTTTAAAATATTGTGTGTGTTTTCTCTTTCCCTTTCCACACCAACACACCACTCCATTCCAATTTAGCGCTTGGCCTAAAAGTATGCAGCATCATTAGTGTCAGAGCGAAGGGCTCGCCAAAACTACACCAACGCTACAACAACAACGGGGAAAACAAAGGAAAAACTGAGGAAAAACTGAGCTGCACCCGGCAAAATTGAAAATGTATGCTCATTAGTAATGGCAGATGCGACGAGCGGCAAAAACTAACTGAAAAGCGCATTGCAAGGACCGAACCGACAGCGACAAGTTCCTAAGTCAAACGCCATTCATAATTAGCAACAATAACAACAAGGACGCTGGAACATCTGGCAAAAGTCAAGGACGAGTTGTAAAATAATTCGCGAAAGCATGGCCCAAAGAAGCAACTCCAGTTATCTCGAGCCCCACCAGAAGAAGCCAGAGTCCTTCTCAGCGAGCTGATTTCGAGAGCCCGACAAATTAGCAGAGCGCACAAATTATCGCCGGGGAAATTGATAGATTCGATTAGCAATATAAAAAGCTCAGAGCCAGCGAGGACGGAGATAGCAGCCGGCGGCTCCTTTAATTTGTCACAACCACCAAAGCACGAACCATCCCATCGGACTTCCGCCAAATCCATCGCTTTAAGCCAACAAATATCGAGTCATGCCTGAGCAGGATAATTACGATGATGAGGTAATTTCTTTTGTTATACTTTGCGCACAAAGCCAACCACCGGCGAAGTAAAATAAAGCACAGAACTGGGTCCCAAAAAAAAAAAAGAGAATATGTTTTCAGCCCAAATATAATTAGGCATAATTAATTTTAAAAACAAATATTGCACGCTACGTGTGTGCGCGTGAGGGGTCCCTGAGTTCCGTTCCCGAGTTCCGGTTCCTTCTTCGGGGCATTTTGCTGGGCTTAGTCGAGCGTTTTTGAAGGCAACCCGAACTTGGCATTGGGATTACAATTTTAAATTGCCTAATGACTGGGAAAATTGAAATTCGCCCCAAGAATACATTAGGAATAGCTAGCTTTCAAAATGTTCTAGCTGACGTAAGCGGTACATGGGGTTATTGTTGAATAACATAATTATAATGCAAAAAGTATGGTTTTTCCTGATATTTTTGTTTAATAGCTAACAAAAACTCTTTGAACTATAACTTTATTGTATTATTTTTAACAAATTGAATTTAAATATTAAATTCATATGCTTACATTGAAAAAAAAAGGTCAATTAGTAAGCCAATTAAACAAGTCACTTTATGCAGGCACTTTTTATTGCGTGCTTTTTTTAGATAATTATATTTTATACTGTGATTTGATTTGTATTCAAAGCGATAAATGTAAAAAAAAAGCTAATTAACTGTTTGATTTTATGGTTAATGAAGAACTGAGGAAAAATATGCTTAATATATAAATATTAAACAAATAAATGTGTTCATAGAATAGAAAATTAAAGGATATATCTTGTTTATTATACTTTATTATTAGCTTGCTTCTATTTAGTGTAATATATAAACTTTCTTTTTATCAATGTAGTCCACTTATATCATGGGAATTATGTTGAGAAACAGGAAATAAAGTTTGAATATTGAACGACAGCTGCTGGGTGACACACCGGGGAAATCCCCTTATTGGCCAGCTCAATCTCTTCCGCAATCGTACTTATTATTAGCTCCACTTGGCCAACGAGCTGACTAAGCTCTTACATCGCCACTTCAGCCGCGACTCACTTTGATTTCAACTTTGAGAAGTACCTCGAGGAGGCGGAAAACTTCACTCGACGACCTAGGGAGGCTGGCAACTTGAGCTTCTTTGCGCCACTTGCCTCTCCCATCGTCTTTCGTCCTTCGTATTTCCTTCTCTTCCCGCCAATGGTCCGTGTTGGTCAGCTTTTCCCGCTTGGCTGCATTCTTGGCGGCGCCATGGAATCAGCTTTGCGGCTGCGATGCTAATTGAAATAAATTCCGCCTGCTATCCCCACGAAAAGCGCTGACAGCAGCGACTACAATTGTAAAATTGAATTAGCCATGGCGACTACGTATGTGATTTGCATACTAAGTTGTCTGGGAGAGAGGATGATTTGGCAGGACGAGTGGAAGGGTCCAACGCTTGCGCAAGATAAACAGCCGTCGAAATGCCAATCAGCCGTTCGAGCGGAAATCAATTAGCCGGCATTTTCACTTCGATTTCTACCCTCTCCTACGAACCAGTGAAGGGATCGGTGGGTTTTGACCACCGGTCAGGGATGCAATCGAGTTTAGCAGTGCATCCAATCTATTTTAACTGTTGTGATAGCGCTAATGATGGCTGACAGGTGTTATTGTGCGCGACAGGTACACACGGTAAATGTTTGTAACCTGTCTGTGTCATAATGCAGTTTGGATACGAGTACTTTCATAAATTTTGGATTAGCAGCAGGTCAACACTCAAGGCTTCATAAACTATAAAACTATGAAGAGATTAAGATATATTTTAGTTTAGTAGGAACTATACAAACCTCACTAGACTTTCAAAGGAATAACCATAACCAAAACCTTTCTATATTACACTATTTTATACAGAAAATCTAAAAACTACAAATTCTTTTTTTTAATCTGCACAATAACTAAATAATCACTTTAATTTTATTCAAGAATAAACTCTCTTAGTGCCTTAAGACTCTTATACAAGGTAGCTGCAACTTTGTACTGAGCCAACAAAGTTTGCGAGCATTCTAAGGTATTTACTCAACCATTAAGTCATAAAAACAGAAACTTCCCAGGGATTTCTTGCAAAATAATCGCTCCTAAACTACCCAACCAAAGTCAGACGCTGCACATCGCGTTCAATTGTGTCAGCGCTGGCATATTACATTTTATTTTGACAAATTCAGGTGACTTAACGACCCCCGACAGACGCCACACCTGCAGGAACAGGATGATCGAGGACAGGAGCGGGAACTGAAGCAGGTTGGAGAGGGGGGAAAGGACAGAAAAATAAGCAATCATGGCCGTGTAATGGAAGCTCAAGTGTGTGTTGACATAGAGGCAACCCCGCACACACATACACCTGACTGCAGAAGTACAAGTACACACACAACACACCCACAGACACACGTGACAGTTATAGCAAATGCTGTGCCGTTATGGCCTTGAGCTAAACTGCTGTTGACAACGGCACCCCATGCCAAGGGGACAGGTGAGCCAGGCGGCACGGAGGGGAGGCGCACTCACAGGTAGACAATGGGGCGGCCTGCCGGAAAGCCAGGTACAGGCAACCGTACACGGCAGAATCTATTGCACCAAGCGAGCAAGGATGCACTACACAGAGAAAAAAGAGTTATGGATATCCTATTTTAAATTTCTTCTATATCGAAACTGTCATGGCTTAGATTTGTTTCTGTTCTCCCATCACAATTTATAAAGAGAATTTCATTACCCCATTTTAAGCTTGTCATTTGGTTTAATCTTCGTTGTTGGTCCTTGATTTTCCCTGTGTATGTATGTTGCATCCTTTTCGCAATCGCAATCGCCTTGCCAACGAGCGACTGAAAGACTGTTTATGGATTTCGTGTTTGACAGGAAGGCAGCAGGCCATAAAGATTGCCTACTAATGTCGCCCGCCCAACGGGAAAGGCAATATTGCCCCAATGGAAGGTGTCTCCCCATATTCACAAAAAAAAAAAGCAAAGAAAACGAATCCACTGGTAAATGCAATAAGTCAGCTTTCATTGGCTCAGAAGTTTTCCTTTGACTTTGACAGAAAAGCAAAAATGGCTTCAGGAATATCAGTGAAATTTAGTTCAGCTTTTAGCTTCAATATTTTTCAAAGGTAAGAGGTCAGCTCAAAGATACCTAAATATTTTTAGGAAAATTCACAGACTTCACAGAGAAATTATAATTGAAATTCACAAATGAAACTAGATAATTTTCTTGACTTTTGTGTATATATCCATTGCTCTGGCTTACGGTCTCATTTGAGCTTTCCCTCCTGCCATCAACATCATTTCCAGATTAAGCCACAAGGACCTCGATATTATTTTTAGTTTAATCTCAAGAAGAAAATTTCGTAAAACCAAAACTGAAGACCCTGCTCATAGATGACCTTCTTTGTGTGCGCCAAACAGCTGTCTTTTAATGCGATTAACTGGGCCAGCTCTATCGCAGCAGAGCCAACTGGCAAGTTAATTGAAAACGACACTTTCACTGCCAGCGGGGCTTAGACCCCGTTCTCGTTCCCAACCCAGTTACCCCCTTTCCTTCGACAAATACTACGACTGGCATCTATTTTTAATGCGCTTAAGAGTATGCAGCAAAGAATTTTAACGCTCAGAGCTTAATAACTATGACAACTTATGCAAATAACCGGCAGCTCCCCACCGCTTAACCCCTTGCAGCCGGCTCTTTCAACTTTCTGCACTCGAGAAGCGGCCAAAGTTTACCCAGCTCAGCTCGACGAGCTCAACCGCAAAAGGCAGCTAATGCTCTTCCCGGGACTGGGAGTGGAGGTGTATGTGGGTGCCATGTGCTATGGGTTTTCCATCCGCATTATCTCTGGCCCCTGGCCAGCTCAGTGGAGGTGAGAGTGTGAGCGAGATTGAAAGTGTGGTAGGAACTTAATTTGGTTATTCCAAACTCGGTCGGGTTGAAATTTCCAGCAACACCCATTCGGCTCAAACTTAAACTCTGAGCAATTCCTGAAAAAGAATACTCTAGCAGCCACGCCTGGCTTTTGCTGCGGTTTAAATCTCAGGTAACCGAGAATTTAATAAAGTCCGTTTGTACCGGTATTTCCCAGCGGGAACAACGTAGCAGCTCCCTGTTTGCCAGGACAATGAAAATGGAATGATAACATTGTTGATCCAAAGTCCCAAGATATTCAAGAGTCAGCAGAAATAAAGAGCAAACAATAATATGGGGAAATCCTGTGAGCAAACATCATTAAGCGGTGGGAAAAGCGGTTTCCCATTCTATCAATCTTTTAGCTCTTTCACGTTTTTTGTTTCCGCCTGCACTTAAATCGCTATCCATTTCCATTACGATTTCCTCTTGTGCATTTCATTTTCACATGTCGAGTGGCGTATTGCGTGCAATTTTGGTTACAATATTCCTGGCCAGAAAAGGGGCCATTAAACGAACGGCCTTCGGTTTGTTTATGGAAGCCCTGGGAATCTGAAATCTCTGGGAATCGAAAAAAAAAATTGGTTGGTTGCAAACCGGAAAGCTGACTTATTTATGGCCCTCTCATTTATTTGTTTTATAATTGTCCTTATATTTTATTCAAAAGGCTTAAAGCCTTATCTCAACAATTTTCAAAGTTCAATGTAAACAAATAAATTATGGTATCTCAACCTTGGCAAATTTACAGCTTGCTATTTATTATTTATTGTCCTCAAATATTTTATTCAAGCAAATAAACAGAACAAATCTATTGATGCTTTAAGGCGATTTGTTACGAAACTAAAGCCTTTAAACAATTTTCAAATGGCAAAAAGCCTGCTTACATTTAAAAGCCAGCCACATTTGTTGCCAAAAATGCTCGTGATAGACCCGCATTTAAAGCCAACTAATTTCTTCCGGCTCAGTCTAGGACTTAAAAATATTTCCGGCCTCTGCCAGACTCTGCCTAATAGCTGGGCATTAAAAATTTATTGAAATTAATAGCAGGCGCTGCTCATGTGCTCTGTTCATTTGGGGATCCTTCAAATTCGTCCATTAACCAAAGACGTCAGAAGTAAACTCATTGAGGCTAAGGGCGGCCTCTGCCCAAATTGATGACTGTCATTATTTTTAATTCCTTTAGCGTTAACAGCAACTCATCAAGTTGAGTGTTTAAATTTCATTTATGCTCGTATTTTTGCATATTTACTCGAGCTTGTGTGTGAGTTCAACATATTTACAATCAAGTTGAGTGTTTCGAGCTCTCTTCTTCTTATGTAAGTGTCCTAAGGACTCTACGTCTTGACCCTCCCGACGCAAAATAAATTCAATTCAATTAAGACAAATGAAGTATACGCCGCGTGTGCCCGCAAGAGATTCCCATTATGATTATGATGGCTTTCGCGAAAATATTTTCATGCAGCCAAGCGGTGAAATAAAGTTACCCAAAAGTTCTCCTGGCTCGGGGTCTCTATTGTTGTTTGATAGTTTAGTTTACGCAGTTTTCAGGTTATTTGCGGCACAACTCCGCTGCAAGTAATAAATACTACATACACTCGGAGGGTTAAGCCGAGGAACCCTTATAAATAAACATGCTGGCGAAGGATGCGTGTGTGCCTCCGGAACACGTGTTCTCTCGCAATTTGTCCCCATTTGTATGTGAGCCGTGTTATTAATTAAGAATCGCGCTTCGCCAACGTGCACTAATGGCCAAAAGGGAAGCTCTGCGGGTTGAGCATATTTATGCGATTTTAATTGAGCGATTTCTACCTCTCCCCCTCCCTTGTTTAGTGTCTGTAATGGTAAGCAATGTTGGGGGAAAATCGATTAGTTTTTGGTATTTGTCTTATGCTGTTTAAGGGTTGGTAATCCGGAAGGAATTTTCTCATTTTTTATGAGGCAAATACAACAAAATGTGCCTGTTGGCAATGGATTTTAGTAAATAATAATAATAAAAGTGTCAAAAAGTACTTTATTTCGTTAAAAATTTAAATAATAATCTCTCCAACGGAAGTTATTTAATGGCACATCTTAAATGATAACAAAATATGTAACAATGTCCCCGCAAATTAATTTGATAAGCCCCAAACATTCCGGTACGCAACTCTTGATTAATACATTGCCATTTTTCTATTATCTGGCAGAAGAGTCCCGTTTTACGAGCCTTTAATTAATTATACGGCTAAGCGGCATTGTATGTGTGTGACATGATGGACTGACTAGGACGAAATCGGGCACCGACCCAAGGCATAAGCTCCGGCCCCTCGTAAAAATCGGTATCAACTTGTGCGGGCTGCGTGAGTTTAGTTTTCTGTCGTGTTTAATTCGAGCCTCTGCTTCTGTTTCCCTTTGTTCGGCTCGGCTACATTAAATATGCATTAAGCCTTGATTTCCGAGGGATGGGGCAGGTCCTTGTTCTTCCTTCGTATGTGTGGGTAGACATAAATTAGTAAGAGGAACGCTTATGAGGTTCAACGGCCGGCACACAGAGCGAGCGATAACTGAATCATCAGTTTACTAATTGCATCTTGGCCGGCCGACCAATTATTGGCCAGTTTATTATGGCCAGCCTTCATAACTCCGAGACTAATGAGCCGCACGTGCGCTTTATGTGCAGCATTTGCATTCCATCATATCTCAATTAATTTTCCTAATGTTTCTGTGTTCCCTCTGATTACTTTTCTTCTTATTCCGCACAGTTGGTCTCCAGCAATCCGAACCAGCGGAACTGGCGTGGGATCCTCATCGCGCTCCTGGTCATCATAATCGTCCTGGCCCTGATTGTTACATCGGTGGTGAGTTTCTATCTAGTAAATAATACAGCATGATATGTTTTGTCCTTGCGTCCATTGCGGTGTAATCAGGGTCCGATTGCCGAAATCGGTGTCACAAATGAATTTATTTAGAGCCCCATGTAGGCAGCCCCTCCAAGCACCCGGCCAGAAATCCCGAAATGTATTCTACAAATGCACAATGCAATTACATTTATTCAGCAACCAGAAAACCCGAAAACAATAATACAAATTCTGTCAAAACAAAAGCACACTTCCCTTTACACAAACACTGAAAATCCTATGTAAATACAAGTGGAAAATAACACAATTGCAGAAAGTCAAGGGATTTAAATACTCTTTTTAAAAAGACTTAAATACTTGGAGAGTTAAGCCATTTATGAATTTAACTTGAGTTGTTACTATATATTTGTAAATATTTAAAATATAGGTATTTATTGAAAATATAATAATCCAAATTTAAAGCCTCTTAGTAAGGGTATAATAGATTTGTCCTACCCACATTTCCTAGCTTCTGTAAAATTACACACCGCAATGCGAATTTCATTGGCCCGCAGAGCTGACATGTTTTGAAATACGTAAAATGTTATTCTGTTCGAAATCACCACAGAAATAAAAACAAATCCACACGTGTAATTGGATGGTAAAAGTTTTCTTTTTTAATTGGCCTAACTGTGCAGTTTTTAGCCCGCTTCAGGGGCCCGTCCCATAAATATTTTCACATCAATCTATGGCAAAACAAAAAGGAAACTCGAACTTCCATTAATATTTATGTGTATATATGTCTTTACCTACCTATATGATATATATAAAAAAAAAAAAGAAAACAAGAAAATGTGATAAATTTTTTGTGTAAATACGTTACGCTCATTTTTGTCTTTTGTCTGTTTGTTTACTTCTTTTGCGAATTTGTGGCTGCCTGATAAATTTAACCCCACACCACCGAACATTTTCCTTTCCCTTCGTTGTTGCTGTTGGTGTTTTGTGTGTGTTGTTCACGTGTGCCTGACTGCCTGCCTGCCTGTCTGTCTGTGTGAGTGTGCAGAAGACAACATATAAAATTTCTAAATTTATCAAAAAAGGTGCTGCTCACGCCGCCCGATGAGGGACCGCGGGTCAAGGGTCAGCGCATCAAGCTGCAGGACATCGTCGATGGCCTCTTCACGCCGCAGCACGCCAACGGCAGTTGGATCGATGGTGAGTCCTTCGTCCTTCATGCTCCACGAGTGTCATTCTATAGCTTGCCATTCTACCGGGCAAATCGCTTTTAATTTCCGCCCTGTTTTTTCGTGTCTCCCGGTCTCAATTCATCTCATCTTTTCGCAGGCGAGGAGTTCCTGTACCAGGACCATTTGGGTCGCATCTGTCTGCTGAATGCAGCCAATCGCTCGGAACGTGTCCTCATGTCCAATGTGACATTTGTAAGTACATTTCGTCCACCATGCGACCCCCTTCGCTCTGGCCACCCGCTGTTTGTTTGCTTATTGCTTATCTCTCTGAGCAGAATAAATATTTGCCCCATCTTATTTACGAGCTGGGGGAGTTGTCGGGAGACCTAGATATAGTTGGACGGGCTAGGTGCACTCAGAAAAAAAACTTAAAGATTTAAAGAATAATTAATATCGTTTGATTTTGGGATCTAAAACACACTTCAAGGAAAAGATAACCTCTGTTTTGATTCTATAGTTTGGTTTACTCCCAAACAATTTAGTTTTTTTTTTAGCCTCCTTTTTTCCAAGTGTTGTGCGAATGGGAGAGGTGGGTGTGCCGCAAGGCAGATATCTCAAGTGTACACACTCGACTTGGCAATGTTAACTGATATTATGGTGCGCACAAAAGTAGGCGAAACAAATGGGCCAAGTTATCGTTAACTGAGTGCGGGCGGGAACGACTTTTGCCCCAATCCAGCGATAGCGATAAAAGGCAAAAAGATTTTTATGTCAATGACTGGGGTAAACACACATGTGAAAAGGCCGGGGAAAGAGCAGGGAGGTGGGGTGCTCTCTAATGAATAATGCGCGCGGCTGAAATTGAAAAACAAACAAATAAAGAAATGCGAAGGAAAGGCAGCTGAATGAACTACCGCCGCTCGGCTGGAGAAGGGGAAAGAGCAAAAGGAGCTTTCCTTTGCCAAGTTGGAAACTTGGCTGGCGAAATTTCGAGTGCCTCGGGGAGCCAAGCAATGCAGACAGCAACAAGTGCACAGCCACTGCAAGTCAACAGTTGCCAGCTGAGTGGGAAATAATTAATGTGCAGCCAAATCCAAGGCAGCACGAGTGAGCAGTCAAAAGTACGTAATGGCAATGCATATTCATGCCCAGTTAAGAATCTGGTGTAAAGTTATTCCTTACACAAACTCAAACAAGAAATGAGCAATGAATAGCTAAATGCTAAGCTCGGCTCGGCTAGGCTGATTGAGTTGCTCCGGGGAGAAACATTTGCAGAGCACTTTCCGGACCAAATTAAGGCGGCAACTCTTTGGCAACAAATTCCGCATTCAAGTCCCATAAACAATGCCGCAAATTTCGAAAATTTCCCCGCCAAGCCACCAGCAAAACTTCCGCAATTTTGCGTGCGAATCAGAAAAGACCATTAAAATTTTAATTAAAATTGCGTATACGCAACGTGTTCGCATTGTAACAGCCGCGCTGGCAGGCCCTACTCTCATTCTCATCAGTTTTCCGCACAATTTACAGGCAGCATTTAAGTCTATTTAATCCCAATCCCCTGCCCGCAGAAAACTCTGGCCCCCTTCACCTTCACCATATCGGCGGACAAACGCTATCTGCTTCTGGCCCAGAATGTTGTGAAACTGTTCCGCCACTCCTACCTGGCCCAATACACGCTCTACGACATCCAGACCAGGTAAGCTCGAAACGAGGCTCACTTTGCCCGTAATCATGGCCCCCTTACCCCTAATTCCTCCCTGCAGCGAGAGCATCAAGTTGCGGCACAGTCAGCACCAGGATGAATGGCCGTATCTGCACTTTGCACGCTTCACACCCGCCGGCAACGCGCTGGTCTGGGTGCAGGGCTACGACATCTACTACCGCACGGAGGTGCGCAGCCCGACGGTGCATCGGATTACCCATGATGCGGTGCCCGGAGTGGTGTACAACGGAATACCGGACTGGCTGTATGAAGGTGAGACGTCAGTCGGTTATAAGATATATTCCAGGGTGTTTGGTATTTAAAAGAAGAAAAAGAGAGGTTGTTCTTAATATTTCTTAAATTAAAATATAAATTAATATACTAAACAAATATATTCGCTAATTATTTTATAATGAAGCGGTTTGTAGTCTTTAGAATCGTTTTTCCAGTTCCCGTACAGTTCACCCAGTCGTATACGTGATTTTTGAACAAAGTAATTAAGAGCTACTGAATTCCTTAGTTTAATTTCTAAAAAGCTCCTGATTATCATTATTCATCAAAACCTTTTAAATATTTATATTTTCTGATTCCGAGATACAAACTATTTTCTATTTTAAAATTGGTTTTTAGCATTCCTTACTATTGTGCAGTCATTTGTAAAGTGAGAACTCGCCAAGTTAGCATTTAATTTAATCTAAACGATATTATACTCAACTACCACTTATTGCCATTTTCCGTTCTGTTGCGCATTTCACAGAGGAAATTCTCCATGCAAATAATGCGATTTGGATGTCGGACAACGGCCAACTGATGCTGTACGCCACCTTCAACGACACGCACGTCCAGGAGCAGCACTTTGCCTGGTACGGCACGACTGGCTCGTCCGGCGGAGCGGCTGCAGCTGCAGCGGCAGCGGCGGCAGCAGGAGGAGGCGGTGGCACTGGAACTGGTGGAAATAGCGGCTCGGCGGGCAGCAGTAATCCGCATGCCAACCTGTACCCGGAAATCAGGTCCTTACGGTAAGTCGTGACCCCATTACGGGCGAGACTTGGGCTATATCGCTTTTCGATTATGTGTTAATGATGCCTCATCTCTCTCGTGGCCGTCGTTAGCTCTAATGGGATCCTAGCGTCACGCTTGAAATTCATGAGGTGACAGTGGGGTAACCTTTTTGTAGGTGGATTCAGGCAGTGGATTCAACCTTTTCCGGTGGCAAAATCCCTTCTCCGCTGCCTGACTGACAGTGTGGGCATGGGCAGGGAAATTAGTTACCGGGCAGCATAAGACAAAACAACATTTTGGGGCACCTTGCCAGGCGGCGATGTATTAACGGAGTGTGGGCTCCATACAGGTTGATCCCCTGTCAATTGGGTTTGATAAATTGCTGAAGGAGGCACCCGGAAAAGGCCAAGAGAAGGCTGTCCAACTTGGTAGGCTAGGGTTTTGTCCCAAAGTCGACAAATAATGAATGAAGCTAAAGGTGAATTAAGGTTTAATTTTGTTTTGCTTTCCTCCGGCAGATATCCAAAGCCGGGCACTCAGAATCCCACAGTGACCTTGCGGGTCGCCGATCTGAAGGATCCGCAGAAGGTTCACATCACCGACCTGCGACCACCGCAAATTCTGGCTCATGAGTAAGTTATCTGTAACTCATAAATAATTTAAAATATTTTGTATATTACCTAGATATATTACTAAACAAATTAACTAAAACTACTCCTATCCCCTGTTCCTTCTCCACACAGAGATCATTACTTCAGCAGCGCCAGTTGGGTGAGCCACTCAAAGATTGCCGTCGTTTGGCTAAATCGTCCTCAGAACATCTCCGTGGTCAGTGTGTGCAAGGCTCCCGCCTTCGAGTGCATCGAGGTGAGTCCAATTAGGCTTCGGAGCCACCAATCTGCTTATAAATCCCATCCGCCGGTTGCAGACCCACCGGGTGAGCGGCGACGGACGCGGCTGGGTGGACACTGTCACAGTGCCTCTGTTTGCCACCAATGCCAGTATCTACGTGGCCATCTCCCCGCTGCGAGATGGTCTGTTTGGTAAGTCATTGAATCGTCAAATTGGCCTTTGTTCCTCGGAGTGACACAGAATCCCTCTCCCTCTCCAACCAATACCTCTTAATCGCAGGCTATTTCCGGCACATCGTGCACGTAGACATCGACAATAACCGGGTGCTGCCCCTCACCCATGGGCCCTACGAGGTGAATCGATTGTTGCACTGGGATCAGCTGGATAATTGGATGTAAGTGATTGGGCACACACGCGGCCGGTTTCACTTCCGTTCGAGCTGTGGAAAACGTATATACGAAATGGAGCCACCCATAAGCTGTGGCTCATTTATTGAAATTGTAAATAAAATATATTTCCAAGCTCGAAAAAGGAGTGATACTCTGAAGTAAAATTTTTCCACATAAAATATAAAGCAATAAAATTAAACCCGTAACTATGAAACCTTTGATCATTCTAGCTACTTCCTTGGCACTCCGGAGCGCCTACCTTCCCAGCAACATCTATATCGCGTATCCGCCCTGCCGGCCCGTCAAGGCCAAGCCTTGCAGCCGCCAGACTGCCTGACATGTCCGGCGCTGATGCAGCAAGCCGAGGGCTACGAGGAAGGTCACACCAAGTCGCCACCGAAGCTGGTGACTGCCTGGGACGATGACTGGGAGGACTCCGAGGAAACAGAGGCGCAGTTGCCGCCACAACCCGCGCTGCCGGTAGAGCAGCAGCGTCCTGGAAGAGGTCAAAGTGCCCCATTGCCACCGCCTCCAAGTGATTGCCTTTACCACGAGGCCCAGTTTCCGCCCTCTCGGCGGGCCAAATACGTCCTGGTCGACTGCCTGGGACCTGTAGTACCCACCTCCATTATCTACGGCCTGAAATCCTCCACTCCCTCCAAAACAAAGAGGCAGAGCACTCAGCAAGAAGAGCCTCCCACGGATGGCGGGGGAGAGAAGGTGACGGAGGAGCCGAAGTCACAGTTCCTGGAACTCCTCGTCACCGTGCAGAATAACACTCGGTTAAAAGAGAAGATGGCCAAGACAGCCATGCCACAAGTCAAGACCTTCCCCGTGATGATCTCCGGAGGCTACCATGCCCAGGTGCGACTTTATTTGCCGCCCGTTTTGCGCGAGGATGAGATCACGCGGTATCCCACCATATTGCACGTTTACTCGGGTCCCGGCTCTCAGTTGGTCACCGATCGCTGGCACGTCGATTGGAACACCTATCTGGCTGGCAGCAAGGACTATATTGTCGTGGAGATCGACGGACGGGGATCCGCGGGCCAGGGTTACCAGCTGCTCCACGAGGTCTACAAACGTTTGGGCAGCGTTGAGGTGTCCGACCAACTGGAGGTCAGTGAGTACCTTAGGGACAACCTGCACTTTATTGACTCCCGGAGAATGGGAGTCTGGGGCTGGAGTTACGGCGGATACACGGCTGCACTGGCCCTCGCTGGCCAGCAGTCGATCTTCCAATGCGGCATAAGTGTATCGCCGGTGACCAACTGGAAGCTGTATGGTGAGTTTGTTATAGTTTCTTAAATTGTGAATAGAAAACACCTGCTCCACTCTATATATTTTCAGACTCCACCTATGCCGAGCGCTATCTGAGTTTCCCCAACGTGACGGATAACTACAAGGGTTACGAGGAGAGCGACCTATCCAAGTACGTGGATAACCTGCGAGATCGCCAGTTCCTGCTCGTTCATGGCACTGCGGACGACAATGTCCATGTGCAGCAGTCGATGGTGCTGGCCAGATCCCTCACCAGCAAGGGAGTGCTCTACAAGCAGCAGATATATCCTGACGAGGGTCACAGTTTATCGGGGGTCAAGCGACACCTGTACCGCTCGATGACAGCCTTTTTCGAGGACTGCTTCAAGAAACTGGTAAGTGATGCGACTCTGATTTTAGGACATTATTTTGTATTATATTCCACTCTCCTACCACAATTATATATATATATAAATCTCTCTGTTTCTCCTGCTCTCAAAAAAAAATACACAAATTCACCAACTCACCGCCAAAACATACCACAACAATTGTTATTTATTTTCGGTTGTCTTTTCGGTTACGTTCTTGTTCACCGACCCCCCCTCCTCGTATAGATCGATCAGCAACAACAAAATCAAACAGATTCCATGGATTTCCTGGACTTTCATAGTTTCTATGGCCGCTAAGTTTGATTCCATTCCCGCACTCTCCAGATAGTAGGTACTGTCGCCGTTGCCAGTTGTCCTCCATCGCCGTCGATTTCCCATTGCTTTCGAATGGTTAATACTTAATTGTCGTTATCATTGTCGATGTTGTCATTAGTTGAAGGTGCTCTCAATCTGTTTACCAATTTATTCGCTGTTTCAATGTCATGTTGTCAATGTTGGATGGGGACCGAACCTATATACTTTCTGTCACAAAAATTAAGAGTTAAGATAGTAGATGTTTTATGTTTAGATACCACTTTTCACATGGTGTTATTATAATTTATTTATTTTAAAAATGATTTACTTTTTATAAACCTGAAAATGAGAGCTTGAATCGAATCCGGAACGAGCTTGAATGTAACCCAATTTGTGTAAGCATGCGTAGTAAAATCAATATTAAATAATAAGGATTATTTCAAGCAGATTCCGGTCTTAACCTATAGGAAAGTGTGTTAAGAGAAACATTCCAATATGATAAATAATATTTAAAACATTTCTTTGTCACAGTCCGATAAATCATAGTTCAAACCTAAACTTAGCCGAATAGTTTTCCGACATAAGCCTTAAGTTACCGCGTAAAGCTTTCTAGGTGGTATTTTAATTTAATATTACACGCGTTGAATCCGAATTACACTGGTTACACTTTAGGCTTAATATAGCTTACCAGGGAAACTTCATTTTCGGTCCCTGTACCAGTCATAATCGTATGTGTTTGCTGTTGGTTTGTTGGCTTTTTTCCCGGGGATATTGCGGCTTCCAGTTGAACTTACTTGTGTTTATTTTAGTTTTCGGTTGGTCTTCCCTGGATTATTTTTGGCTCTTGTCTGCTGCAAGTTTTCGTTATGAGTTCCACATCTTCCTCTGTTTGGGAGCCCACTTTCCCCATTATTATTCCGAAAGTTGTTTCGCCTTGGATATACATATACATTTTATATATGTGTGTGTATATTTATTTTTTTTGTTCTTTTGTCCTGAATTCCCGTTGATCCTTTGTTTGATTCAAACAAATTGTTTTGGCTGTCCTACATATGTTTTTTTTTTTTTTTTGTATTCATTTATTACACAACAACAATTACAATTCGCTCACGAGTAACAAAAACAAAAGATGAGTGTCCTACATATGTATCTTTTGGTGTGTGCGTGTGCGAGTCTTTTATTGGGACTTTTTGTTGCTCGATGTGTTTTCCTTTTAAGCAGGCTAGAACCACACACACACACACACAAAATACACACACACACACAGACACAGACTTTCTACTTTACCTAAATGTTTGCTTATGCCTTGATTGTGCTTACTGTTTTCCATGTAAAACTGCTATCCTTCCGAACAAGTATCCTATCCAGTTTCACTATCTTTTACTCTTACTCTTACTCTTGCCTTGTCTGCCAATCAGTGTAGAAAATAATTGAATTCGATGCGGTGAAGTAATGGTGCTTTTTTTGTAATTTACCAAACAACAGGTGCCGCCGGAAACGAAAGCTGGCCTGGGGAGTGGCGGCGATATGCAGCAGCAATAAGCATAAATTATGGAATCACCAACAATATACATATATAAACAGCATATTTCTGATAGGAAACAAAAAAAAGTATAAAACGTCGCTAACTTCAACTGGAACGTGCGAACGAAATGGTTTTGTGAATTGCATAAAATGTGATTTATCATCGGCACACCAACAGCAACACTCACACAGACCCACACACACCCTGGGACAGAGAACTGTTAAATGGCAACACGAATGGCCCAGCAACAACAAGCAACTAAGTTAAATGGCATTTGGTGTAAAATTAATAAGCAAAACAGCGCAGCAGCAGCAGCAAAAGCAGCGAAAATGCCAAGTAAGTGTGGACAAAAAGCAGCATAAACAAATAAATGTATGTGTACGAACGTACGTACATATGTATATGTGTGCAGACAAAGCGAACAAAATCAACATGGTTGTGAAAACATAACTCACACAGGCACAGACCCCGACACTCGCACACAGACACAAGCACAACGACAGAGAAAGTAAGAGAGAGCGGCAGAGGGAAGAAGAGCGCGCGAGAGCACGCACAAAGGTAGGCAATAAAAATTTACACATGCGGCTTTTCTCCGCCGACAGGTGTGACATTTCCTTACTCTCGTAAAAAGGTTTTCATAACTCCATAAAGCCTTTGCTCAAAGTGTCCCTCACCGAGTCAATATCCTTGAATTTTCATAGTTTTCGTTCGCTGATTTCTTGAAAACCAAAACAAAGCTGGCTAACATTGAGTATTATTTTAATTAAATTCAGCTAATTATATTTCAGAAAAAACATTTGTACAACAAGAGTATTCCTGTATCGACTGTACCCTATTTTACTTATTCCCTGCCACTTTTTTCTCCCATATCGTAATTTATGCATTTTTTGCATAAATTTCCAATGAACAACAAACAGAAGCAAAATTGAAAAACAAATTTATAGAAAATGGTACACGTGAGCCAGCTGAGGTTGAGGTTGCCCGCTTGTACGGAAATGACCAGCATAAATCAAATCTGACGGCATTCTAAACGACATTTTCGGATAGTCAAACATTTTTATCATTTGCCAGGGTAAAGTTTCCCAAAATGTATAATGGCTCACAGGGGCAGGAAGTGGCCCATAAATTGGTAGGAAATTTATGGACTTGGCTCGTAATTGAGACTGGCTTTGCTGACAGAACTTCTGATTGAGGCGACAACTCGTTAACTGAACTTATTCCAAGATTAAACACACATTGAATTTGAATTCAATTCAGTCATTGTTTGGCTAGATTAAATTACGCTTTTAATTTTATTTTCGTTACTCGTAAATTTGACCATAAAATTTACTGCCGGACAGAACACGGAATGAAACTGAACCGTGTCCGAGAGATGGACCTGGACCTCAGCTGAAGAGTAAAGAATTCGTTTGCAGTAAAGTTTAATTAAATCAAGCGATATAAAAACAGGGCAATAAATAAAGCATAAATAATTGAAACGAAATGAAATGAGCAACAAACAAGCAACAAAATACTTTCGAATAAATGCTGAAATAATTACATTTTCAGTCAGCAAACACAACGGAAACCAAATGGCCAAAGTAAAATTAAATGAACAAGGGAGGACAAAAGATGAAAATACAAACATACTGAAATTAAAAATCAAACCAATTAATTAGTTTAAATGCATGTAAGTAGCGCAACAATATTTAAAATATGAACTAGTTAAATTTGAGACTTTTTGTTCATTTCTATTGCCATTACTTCGCACCGAAGGCAACCAAAAAATACAATTCTAAACGAGAGTAGTGACAGTAGCGTTAATCCGAAACCGAAAACCAAAAAATATAGTAGTTAAGCGAGGATTAAAGTATAAACACAACTGAGAAAAGGTCAAAAATAGCTGCGATACACATTAAACATAAAATGGTATGGAAAACAATGCTCGAATCACAGAATCGGAAGCAGGAAGTAAGGAAGCTCCATGGCGCAAAGGACACCGCATCGCACAGTTGGCAAAAATCTCAATTAGAACAAGTTACCTCCTCTCTATCCCCAACCTAGACCAGAGCAATGTGCAGAAAAGGATTAGCTTTAATTAGATATTTGGCGCGGCACAGTTTTTGAGAGCGGTAGTTAATTAGCAACCGCCGGGCGAATTTTCACTGAGTTGCGGCCCTTAATTATGACGGTTGTACAGGCCGTCCCCCAGGAGATGGGGCACAACCCATCGTATTCTGTGTCAGATGAACATGGGCCCATGATACCCCTAATGGGACACGGTACACAGTGAAGTAAGATAAAAGCTTGTACCTGAAATTTCGGCAGATAGAGAAGCAAGAAATGAGCCCTAAAAGGAATTCTGAATTTAATTTACAAAATCTAACCTAATTTTGGATACAAATTTGCTAACTAGCAGCAATCTTCACGCGTTTAGGTACTGCAAAATGGCCAACAGTCTTGAAACTTTATCTTGCCATAAAATCTGTTCAAGTTGCGCCAACGAAGCAGTACTTTAATGCTCGCAAAATTTATATAAATATAAACGTGTGTATCCAGTTACGGCTCCTGCAGCCCCTAGCAATCCCAGCGGTCTAGAGTTTTTCCCCCAACTTTCAGGGCAATTTTAATAATAAAGCCGCGTTGGCCGTAGAGTATGCTACACAAAATATAAGCTCGTCCTTACAACGTAACCCATTTTCAGCCATCCGCCACCCAGGTAGGCAGTGATGTGTGCCGTTACCGGTGGCTGGCATTGGTGTTGGAAAATTGCGAGGCAACATAAATTTATGTCTGCCTGACACTTTTATGTGCCGCGCTGGCGGTTTCAGCTTTTTACGTCGCGTTTTTAGACGCTGGCAAAACGCATGCCAATGTTTGGCTAAGCCGCAGGTTCTCCTGTCCACAATTAACTCGCCCAGGTGCCGCACCGCCACACCTGGCCAGCCCAGAGTGCGTGTGTGTGTGTGTATCTGTGCGAAGGCGTTTATATTTAGCCGGAGAAAGGTCGTCTGTAAAAGGCCATCTGCTGCTCTCAATCCCGGCCCCAACGCCAGATAAAGGAGAAAGGTGTCTGCCTTAAAAAGGGCCTAGACTGGAGACCATTGTTCCTGTGGACTCTCCGAGATGAAGCCATAAGTGCGATGCTGTGTCGGGGGAAATTTGAATGGCGTGAAAATAAAACGATACCGAAAACCAAATACAAAAAAAAAAGAATACTTAAATGCTTTCTATGTAGTGTACTAAGGACCAATTACCAAAGAGACATGCGGAAATAACTAAATAAATATATATACATATACAAATTATGAAATTGTAGCCACGCGCAGTAGAGGATTAACGAAATTTGCAATATATACATAGACCCACATACGACATAATGAATATTGACTCAATACCATTTAGTAATTATACAAGCATATATATACACCTAACGATATATACAAGAAATCGAATAAATATGTATACACATACGGATATGGTAGCTTAGTTCGATTAGTGGATCAAAAGTTTGCATTATTCGAGTTACGACCTTTGAAAACCAAACCAAGTAAAAACCAAAAACACTCAAACAAAACAAACTCTGAACTGTTAAAATACTATTAGCTCAAATGGAAACTCGCCGGGGAGTGAATAACCCGGCTAGTGGCTCTGTATAAAAGGTAAACTGTAATATACGCCTATGCATAACTAAATAACTATACTTTGATATATGATAAATATATTTTATAAACAACTTTTACTCTTAAACAATAAACAATTTTAATACTCTGTCTTCAGCCTTACCGTAAAGTAAATGAAAGAATCTATTAACTCCTTAAGTAGATCTCCAGCAAGGATGGACCTAGCCTAAATCCAACGAAATCGATAACAAGTTGTTAGTTATGTTCTTGATTGTAAATAAGCTTTAAATGGTTGACTCAATTCGAACACTTTGTTTACTCCTTTCGTTAGAGAGCGTTTGCGAAATACTTTCAAGTGTTTGAACCAAACAGGCCAATAGCGAAAACAAAACCTTTGTGATCCAACAAGTTTCTTCTCTTCCATGAAGCAAAACCAAAGCTAACAAATATAATAATATGAATTTAAACTAATTATGTAATTACATTGACTTAATTAGCTGAGATGTTCAATAATTTCGCCAGGCATTTAGTAATGAAAGTTTATGAAAAATCATGAAAAATGAAAATCCCTATAATAAATGAAGGAATAAACAGAACACTGAATGAGATGATGTTTTTATTTGTGGGAATTTAAACTTTTAAAGGTAAATATTTTGTAGAATAGAATGAGTTCCAGCTTGAAAAAATTACTTAAATTGCACACCAACAACTTCTAAATCGTAAATCAAACCTTTCAAGCAATCCCCAGCCCATAATACGTAACCATTGTGCATTTTCCCCACCATTCCCAGCTGGGATATTCCCAGCATTATAGCTGCAAAAAATGTCGATCAATTTCCTGGTCTATTGGCCAACTAAATCAAATCCACACCTCTGGGGCCCGAATTAAAAATGAAATATTGCACTAAGTGCCCGAAAGAGTTCCATTGAAGCGGCGATTGCCAACCTGTCTGCGATTTTGCGGTCCTGCCGCCCGGAGAAGGAACAGAAAATCGAAAATGTAAACCGTGAAAAAGTCCGGTTTGGCAATCTGCATAAAACACGTAACGAGTTGCAGTCCGCTTTACCGCTTTGCCACATTCCGAACTTTTCCGCCCACCCAACGCCCCTTTGTTGGCCACCGACCGCCGACTAAAAGGCGGCACGCAAATAGCCACAAAATGTGCGCCTGGCATGCAATGACCATCGGTTTGGGGCCACTGGACGCGGGCCAAGAGAAAGAGGCCGGCCGGGTCCTGGCCAGGCAGAGACCTCCCTGATTCAAGCAGGCAAACTTTCGACTAAATTGGCCAATTGTTTGCCAAGGCGCTGAGCAAGAAAAAGTGTTGCATATTTGATGCCGTTTTACACACAGCTTTTCCCCATCGTTTTTCTTTTGTGCGCCCCAAACGAACCGGAGCCGAAAAGGTGGCAAGTTTTAAAAGCCCTCGTTTTGGCAGCTAATAATTTATCGGAGCGATTCTTGCCACTAAGCGTCTAATTGCCACTCGAGCGGGGTGTTGGCCGTTTCGCTGGTTATCGGGAACAAATATAAAAGTATATGGTGTTATAATGTACGGATGGCATGGCCGGCTGCTCTAATTGAGCCGCAACAACAAGGGATATGTCCGGCGCAAATTGGCGTCCACTTAAATCGGGAAACCCGAGACGACGACGAGAAAGGAATGGACCGCCCACCGGCACTGCGATTCACGTATGTCATTCCGGGTCATTATCTAATTTAAACAATGGCCTCCGTTTGTATCAAATTTAACTCAGCTGGGAAACACCCATTGCATAAACAGCTAAGGATTTGGCCCACCTAGTGGTGGGTCAATGTAATCAGTGCAAAAAAAACTTAAATTAAATTGCTTAAAAACATGCTTTAATATTTATCAATGGGTGCACTTTCCTGCAATTTATTTGTAGTTGAAATTTATAATTTAAGCTGTAAATCTTAGACCTGAATAAAGAATATAAAGACTCTGAAATATATTAAATAAATGTTTAAGCTGCTGCAGGGTTTTTTCTAAATTCTATAAATTATTCTATAAATTATTCATTTTTAAGTTGCAGAAGGAAAAAGTCATAAAGGCAAAAGGTAGCACTTATGCATTCATAAAGTGTGTGATTTGGTACGTAATCAAGAGAGGTGTCAGCTTACGGCACACATGACGTGGGTTCAGTGACCTAATTCGGCAGCATCGATTCCAATTTATGGCACCTACGAAAGCTGAAATGTAAATTTTAAATGTTTGCTTTAATTTTTTTTTGCCCCGATATGTTATTCAGGGCACACTCGGAGGCTACTCCGCCTGCCCAGTCCGCCGCTAATGCCAATCAATTGCCGTCCGATATCCTGACAAGGGTTCCTCCAACAGTTGGCTATTTCTGCGCTATTGTGAATCATACGCCGGAGAAGCCCGTCGTCTGTCAGAGCGGAGTAGGACTCCATACAGTCGCAGGATAATGCCTTATGTACGGACGCACAATACATAAATAATTTACATTTCGCATGGTCACGCACAAATCATGTGAGCCCCGGTGCCGTGGCGGGAGCAAACAGACAGTCGAGGAATTGGAATTGGGTTTTGGGTTTTTGGCTCCACATAGCATAGAGAGGGCGGACGATGCCGCATGATGCGTATAAAAGTGACAGTTCAACATGGAAACCCACTCAAAATGTTAATTGATACGTATGCAAGACGGAAACGGGCCGCGGGGCATGTGCTGAAACTTTTCCATTCTGTTTTTTTGGACGGCAGCCAGGCAGGAGCTGTCAATGGAATGATTTTCAAGGGAGCTTAATGCAGGGCTGCGTGAAACGGATCATCGATTAAGGGGGGATATACATGTAAACCAAAATTTTTTGGGCAAATTTTTTTTTTGGTTTAAAAAATAGTTTATTATTTAAAGAATATAGTGTGTAAGTTTCATTATCGAATTCCAACTCTAAGTGCCTCAAATCAAGTATGCACGCAAGGTTCACAAGGGTTAACGTGGGCGCATTAAAAACTTTAAACGTCTTTTTCTCAGCTTCTAATTTTTGCACTTCTACCTATGCTATGGACACGATTCACAAAAAACTATGTAACATATCGGAGTAAATCAAAAATTATTATGATCAGCATGAAATTATCTTCTATTTGAACCTACATGGTTGTTATAAAACTGAGTATTACTATTTTTAAGAGGGTGGGAAGTGAAAACTGATAACCTGAAAATGGCATTTTTTCCTTCAAATCAAAATTTATTTTATTTGTCTTGATTTCTTTTTGGTTTTTTAGGTTCAAATAGAAGATACAGGTGTAATGAATACAAAAAAATTTAGTTTAAGGATTTCGGACAGGAATTACGAGCTCTATCGTGTCCATAGCACGGCAACTCAAAGCTCAAGGCGCTACGGCATATGTTCCATAAGTCCGCCATTTTGTAAAATATTGTTTATAACTAATTTTTTTTATCATCTCTGATTCTACTTTAAACTATATCCAAAGTTTCAAGACGATTGCTTGACTATTTCTTATAAAAAAAATTCACGAAAAATGGCCAAATTTTGTCCGCTTACATGTATATCCCCCCTTAAGATAATGGAATATACATTAGAGGTTTACGCCGATGGTTAAAGGCATCGGCGGCGGCGTAGAGGTCAAAATGACTCGGCGGCGGCGGCGTAGTAGTCAGAAAGAACCGGCGGCGGCGGCGCGTCAAATAAGGCAAAAAGGCCATTTTAATGAGTTATTTATTTTTTTTTAAGTTTTATAAAGAACAATGACACTGAAGGCCGCGCTGAAGCTGCGCCGATGCCGCACCAGCGGCGCGACGCGGCGCGCCGTTATTTTCATAATTTGGCGGCGGCGCGTCAAATAAGGCAAAAATCGGCGGCGGCGGCGGCGTGGCGCGGCGGCGTATATGTCTAATATACATATGTTATGAAGGTATAGGTACATATGCATGAATGGACTTTTGGGAGATTCGAAATAATAAATTAGTTTATATTTAAAACCAGTTTTTTCTGAATCTTAAATTGATAATTTTATTAATTTTTACGTTTACTGTACTATATTTTTAACAATACGTTATGGTTACTTTTAAAATAAAATTTTCAAAGCCATTCTATATGAAAGCTTCCTTGATTCTTAAGTTTATTTATGAAAGATATCAAGGAAAGATATTATTTTTATTTATATCCAGTGAGTCAGGCGGCTATATTACTCTCAAAATTATAAATTTATTTTGCTACTATTAAAATTAAAACATTTTGGTAGCAATGATTGATTTTAAACTCCGTAGAACCAGCTAGGCATTATTTTAATTTAATCTTTATTTGTAACGGTCATTTTCAAACATAGATTTCAGGCGTTGCCATATGGAACAATCTTATGACCACTGTTGCCACTGACGTTTTTTAAAAGTATTTTTCGTCAGCAGGCGCAGGGTCACACTGATTACATCGCAAAAAAGAAAACATATTTACGTTACAATAATTTAATTATTTTATCCATGGAATCACTCAACGATGACTGCGTATGTCACATACTGGAATTCCTGCCCCTCGTGGAACAGATTAAGATGGCCCGGCTGGCGCCGCGGTTTCAGGAGCTGCTATGTCTGATTGTGTGGCGAAAGCCCCGGTACCGGAAGGTTTCCGTATCCGATTCCATGCTGGAACCCCTGAGCAAGGAGGATTACGTCTTCTTCTTCGAGCTGACCAGCGCGGCAATGGAGGAGCTGTACATCTGGAACGTCCACAAGAAGGCCTTCGACTCGTATTTGGGTCGACACCTCATGAGGCCAGAACTGGCCTTCTACTTGCGCCGAGACTACAGAAACCTCCGGGAATTGTGCATCGCCGACGAGAGCATGAACAACAGCATGATAAACACGATTGCCAAGAGCTGCCTCCAGCTGCGCAGCTTGAGCGTTTCCAGTGCCTATATCACGGGGAAGTACATTGTGGCCCTGACCAAGCTGGAGTCGTTGGTGGCTCCCGAGTGCTCCGTGGAGCTGTCCTACCTAACTGAGTTGCTGAAAGTCCTGCCTCTCAAGCACCTGGATCTTACCTCCAACCGACATCCTGTGGAGGCGACCATTCTGCAGGCGGAGGGCAGCAAACGCTTGGAACGCCTTGGACTATCCGATGCTCAGGACTATGGATTTCCGTTGGCTGATAGCCTGCCCCAGCTGACGACGCTGGTGGTCAGCTATCACAAGGTGAGCCCACAGGATCAACTGGACATGCTAGAGACAACACGGAAGCGGGTGGAGGGATATGAAGGCAAGTTTCCCAAGCGCCTGCAATCGATCCTCTGCAATGTGGTGGATGTGGAGGTGGCCCTCGAGCAGATCGCCGGCCTAGAGAAGCGCCAGCCCAGGGAATCGCCCAAGTTCAGTGAGCTGCTAAAGATTATGTACTTCTTGTCGAACGCGCAGGTCGCTGATAAGAGCTCACCTTGAGATTATGCCACTGGTCTGCCCTCTGTACATGTACATAAATAGCTATTAGATGTCACCAAACTGACAAGTGGAACTGATATGTTTATCTGTTAGCCAGTAGCTTCTCCCTAGGGTAATTATGTGGCGTCGCAGATAGCTTTGTTTGGACTGGTATCTGTTGTTTACCTATATTTTCGGCGTCTTGTTTAAGCTAAAGTATATTGTATCAGTTGTTGGAAAGTTGCGCTGAATAACTGTTTGTTTTACTCTTGCCCCAGAGTCTATAACTTTTAAACATAAACGTAATATGCATATAAAAAACCATAAAAACGTATACTAGGTGAACGTTAAGTGGTGAATTAGCGTGGGAAACCACTTGCCTGGCTGGATTTGTTGTTCAATTTTTGTTTATTTAATTTAATTTTAAATTTCGCCCAGCTTGAAATATCTATTTTATGCAAATACGTATGTAATGTAATACAAAAATGTTTATAAACCTTAATTTGTGGGGCGTTAAATACCATTACACCAATGCGATAGAATAATATTACATTTTCGCCAAAAACAATGTTTTGATACCCTTCCGATTATAAACAAATTTGTTTTTCTTAAAATTTGGTAAGACGATCTATAGAAGCCATAAACTATTGTCGACAAACAGAACATACATATCCATTGTATTTCGACTTACTACGAGCTAAAAAAGATATATTTTTATTGTAAGAGGTAGAATGTCTCCTTAAAAGCTTTGCTAACAAATTTATTACCGTGCCTTGGCCTTAATTTTCTTTTTCTTTTATTTCTCCCAATCATTTCAAAACCTAAACCAAGTGTATTTAAAGTTTCGGCTACTCCGAACCTAGTCCACCATTATTTTTCCGAAATGTATTCTGCTTGCAGTTAACGTGGCTGCACGGGACTAAATATTTATTTTGTTTTGTGTCCACATTTGTGCCAGTTCTGTAAACAAGATGATTCTGGCGGAGGATGGAGCTGTGATAGAAGCGAACCAAATATTCCATTGACTTGTTAGACCCCTGTCTAATTGATATATGTATATCAATTAGGACCCAATTGTCAGACAATACACAGTTCTCTTCTCTTTTGTCGGCACATTTTTCCTATGGTTAAGAGGTTTTTTGTTGCTTAAATCTGTACTGTTATTATATTTGTATAAATGCAGGTCATGTTATTAAAATAAGAATTGAAAACTTTATTAAATGAAACGTGAGTCAGAAATGATTGGTTAAAACGAAACCAATAAAATATAAATTCAAAGTGTATTAATGTCGGATAATGAACAATGAAAAATGGGAATAGTAGTCCCCTTTCTTGGAACTCCAGTACTGGTGATACGTGTCCAAGTGTGTCATGCTGCAAGCGGACTATACCACAAACCAGGGCCCCAGATACGAGAACATCACGCCGGAAAAAATGCCCGTAATCAGCATGGCAGCTGCGTACATACCAGCCGTCGTCTGGTACTTGGTATGAACGGTCTGCGGGGCATACATCATGCCCAGGGAGCTGAGATATCCGGAGCTGTAGGCCATCAGAATGCCGATGCCCCAGTAAATCCAATCGTTGTCAATGTACACCGCCAAGGAGCGAATGGTGTCCGGTGGGGCGTAGTTGCAGAACACGAACAGGGGGATGAACACCACGCGCAGCACCACGGGCACCCAAAGGAACCGCGGACCAGGCCATTGTATCCAGGATGTGGTCAGGCTACCCAGCATCGCACACACGTTGAACGTTAGGAAGCACGTGATCAACACGTAGTAGTTATCGCTGACGATGAAGTCGGGATCCGAACGGTGCACACTGGACTGGATGGCTGGGAACACGGACAGCGATACAAAGAACGTGAAGAAGATGTTGAACAGCTGCGGCGAGGCCTTCTTGAAGATCGCCCAATAAGGCACATTTAGCTGCTGCTTTGAGTCCGTCTTCTTCTCGCTGCTCCGGCTAATGCTTTCGTAGTGCCGGAAGAACTTGTTCAGCGGCAGAGCGAAGTAGGAATCAAAACAGAGCAGTAGCACCAGGATGGCCGTCACAAAGTAGTAGATGGCAGCGGTGCGCTTGGAGTCGAATATCAAGGCGCACAGAATGGACATCAGGGTGGTGAAGCAGCCGCAGATGTTCGAACCGAGCACCACGGCACCGGTGTACTTAATCGGCAGCGAGGCCACAATGCCGTAGATGGTGTTCTGATAGATGCCGTTGCAAATGTTGAGTAGGACAATGCAAACCATGGTGATCCAGAAGAAGGTGCCGGGCCACTCGGACGAGTCCAGCATGGCCAGGACAATTGTCACCAGCAGGATGACCATCTCGATGATGATGCTGTACACAATCCGGCTGGTCAGGTCCCCGCCGAAGTTGACGAAGATGTTCAGCCAGTTGAACAGCACGTTGGGAATCTGCGAGGCAAAGCCCATGTTCTGCATGAAGTTGGTCCGATAGTTAATCTCCGTGGGCACCGTGTTGTTGGCACCGAACTTGAAGTCCTCGAAGTAGGACTTGGCGGTGATGAACATGTTCCATGGCATCAGCGTACCCAGGCCATGCAGCATGAAGATGAAAAACACGATGAGAAACTTGTCCTTTGGCTCCAGCCGGCCGAGCTTGGCTATCGCCGACCCAGCAACGGATCCCTTGCCATTGGAGGAGTCATGGGGCGGCAGTTTGGACTCCCACGAAGGATTCAGCGTCACTGGGGCCGGCTGCCCGCTGATGAACGGCGACTTTTCCGATTTTGAGTCCCTCATGGCTGCGAGCGAATGCAGTTGTGGTGGGCCTGGTCCGGGTTCGGATGTCTTTCAGGTTCTGGTTATGCGGGCGACAGCAATTATTGGGGCGTATGCTTGAAATCCGAAAACTTGCGCGGTCAGTTATTCTCGCCGATTGGCGCGGGGGACGCTAAACCGGTAGGAGAGCGGGAAGGTTTGATTTTCAGCTTCGGCGTGGGACTGCTCCAATTTCAGGTACGCTGCATGCGGATTTCGCCTCCGTGCGGGTCTCGTCGCGCCTCGGATTAGCGTCACGTGGAGTTGTGCGAACTGCACTGGCCGGAGCACTGCGCGGACGTGATTACAAAATAGATCGAGAATCAAAGGTTATATACATATATAAAGGCACACGAGTTCTTGTACTATCGCCGCAGAAGATTATCGCTATCAGTCGATCGAAACGGCGGGCGTTGCCAGACCGCCGCACCACGAACCCAAGAAATAATTATGATTTATGGGCGTAGGCAATTCTTGGGGGGGGTTACGACATACTGGGGCCCCGGCTGATTTCAGCAATAGGGGGCCTCGGCTATTTTGTAATTATTGATAAGGTTTACGGAATCATACATTTCTGGATTATCAGTTATATTTATAAAACATAACGAAGTTTATTACCCTCTTGCTACGCCCATGGAACTATTAGTAATCATGGCAACAAGAAAAATAAAATCTTAAGATTATAAATTGCAAGAGATAGAAAACATGTGAAGTATGTTTCGTTGTTGATTATCTGTAATAAAAAAATTTAATTTAGTTATTTATTATTTGTATCTGTTTTATATCGTATCTCAATTATCGAGGAAACAAATCATTAAAGAAAATTTCATCAAGTTTATTTGTTATATTTTTTATTAAAGTTTTTTTCTTTTAACTTTCTTGTAGATTACGTATCTATAAAGTATGTCTTGATACTACGGTTAATACCTGATTTAAGGCCTCCGAGTCTTTCCTAATCTTATTTGTTATCAGAAGCAATTTCAAGAAATTGTAACCAAGGGGCACTGTTGCTCAAGGCAGCTCAGCTGAAAATAATATAATAAAAACTTTTCGAATTTTAAAATAATTCATTAAATTTAATATAATTATATATTAATTTAATATAATAAAAATTAATTAATTAATAATTTATTGTTAATCATTAAAAATAATAATTTATATAATATAACAACTAGTGAATTTGCTATACACCACGGAGTAGCATATTCACTGGTTCTGTAGGGGGTATTAGGCTCAACAAGTGGCAGGGCTGCCAGATCACATCAATTTCAAAATTAAAAAAAATTTCAAAATTAAAAAAAAAAAATTAATCATATTTATATTTGTAAATATACATTTTTTATTTTTTTTTTAATTAACAACAATTTAAACTTAAATTTTTTTTTAATTTTATGACTTTTAGGAGCAACAAGTGGCAGGGCTGCCAGATCATCCCAATTTCAAAATTAAAAAAAGTTAGTTACATTTATATATGTAAATAATTATATATATATTTTTTTAATTTAATTAAATTTAAGCTTTAAAATTGATTTAATTTTATAACTTTTCCAGCCCAAAGTTTCCGCAATAGGTGGCAAGGCTGCCTTTTTTGCCCTCTTCTTCTTTCATTTCCTCGGCGGCTTTTCGTTTTTATAATATAACCACGTTGTTTACCATTTTAATCACTGAAATCAACGACCATGGCCACTGAAACGGCCTCTCCGAGCATTCAGTTGGGCGACTACATCGTCATCCAGCGCCAGAAGTACACAAAACTGCAGAAATTCGGCAGTTTGGACACCACAGCCACTCTGGGCAAGGAGACACTGGAGCTGAAGTCGCTTCTGGACCAGCCCTATGGCTCCACATTTAAGATGAGCGTTAAGGAGACGAAGCCCGGCAAGCGCGGAGCACAGCGCCAGCATACGCTGGAGCTGTGCAGCGAAACGGAGCTCAATAGCACGCGGGAGGCCCTGGGAATCTCCAGCAGTGGAGCGGATAACCGCGATATCTGCGACAATGGAGAGGCGCAGTCCCTCAAGTCGGCGGACATTGAGCAACTGCGTGAGGAGTGCAACGAGTCCAGCAAGATCATTGAGAAGCTGGTGGAGAACTCGAAGACCTTCCACAACCGCACGGAGTACTCCCAGGAGAAGTACCTGCGCAAGAAGGAGAAGAAGTACTTCGAGTTTGTCCAAATCCGACAGCCCACGATCCGACTGATGTTGGACATCTTCTACCGCCAAGACGCTGAGAAGATCATGGGCATTCGCGTAGACACGCTTTCGCAGATCATCTCATACTCGGGAGTCTGCGGACTTGGGAGTTATCTCCTCTACGAAAGCGGGACCAATGGCCTGCTGCCAGCTGCTATGCTGAACTCCATAGGAGCGGGTACGGAGGGCAGCCTGGTTCACATGCATCCTGGCAATGTGCCACAAAAGCAGGCACTTTTGGCCCTAAAGCTCCCCCTGGAACAGCAGCTCAGATGTGTGTCGGTTAATTTGTACTCGGTTTTAAGGGAGTTCTACCAGGGAGGTGAAACGATAGGCTCGAATCTTTCTGTCACAGAGCCTACAGAAGTTGTGAGGGAGGAAACCCAGCCGGAGACACCCACTGAAGATCAGCCGGAGGCGATCGAACCGAGCACCAAAAAACCCAAGCTGGAGGAGGTTAAGGGAGAAGGTACTTATGTCTTTTAGAGAAAGCTGTGTAGAGATAAAAATTTAACACATATATCCTTTCCAGCAAACAAGGGTCCTCCACGGTGGCAGCTGGAGAACAAGCGAGCCACTGCTCTTATGCACAACAAATTTGATAGTCTTGTCTTGGCAGCCAAGGAGCATCCATCTAGCATTCTGCAGGCCCTGCTGCCCCTCGTCAAGCCCTCACGACCTGTGGTGGTGTTCAGCACCTGCAAGGAGCTGCTCCAGGAGACGTACATGGAGCTAAAGACCTCCGGAAAGGTGACGGGTCTGCATCTCACCTCGAACTGGATGCGCACCTACCAGATCCTGCCGAACCGGACACATCCGGAGGTAAACATGAGCGGAAATAGCGGCTATCTGCTGACGGGATATACGCTAAGATAGTTGTTTGACTGCCAAATACATGTAAGCGTTTGTTTTGATAATATCATGCAATGTTTTTTATCCCTATTGTGAGTGGGGATACGTGTGGAGTCCCAGTGTATGTCGAGTGTGGTGGATGGTGTTTGTATCTATGTACAGCGCTCTGTGTGATGGATCTAGTAGACGGGTGGCACATTCTTCAGCACAAAGAAATGCCCGCACTCGCACCGCTTCGGTCCCTCGTCCTTCTCGATCCACATCCACTTGGGCTGGCGGTCGTCCAGGCAAAGACAGCCCACGAGGCGGGCGTCAAATGCAGAGGGAATCACAGTTGGATCGTTCTCCCGCCCAGTGCCGCGCTTTATGATCCGCCTAAAGCCCCAGGGATCGTCGCAGCCCTGCTTGACCAGGTCCATCTCGCGCTTTTGAATGCCTGTCGCCAGTTCTTCGTCTTCAATCAACACTGATTGGTGGACACAGGCGTTTAACTAGAGATCTTTGAATTGTCCTGCCCTCCACTTACCCGACTTGTGCACCTGCGATGTGGATATGGCACGAGGTTTGGTAGAAGTTGATCCTCCCTTCAATCCAAGTTGACGCCACAAGGACTTTAGCTTGCCCTCGCGCTGGGTCAAATTAGATATAAGCCGCTTGGAGGCAGCTTGCGCCTTCAGCAGGCGCGAAATATAGGAGGACATATTTGTATTTCATAAATTTTTCCCGGTTTTTGTTAGGAAAAATAGGGCACTCCCGATAAGATGAATAAAGCAAAACTGATGGTAGAGGATTTAACAAAGCCTGACTTTTTGCGGAGAGGCCTACTTTGAGTTTAGTAAATATATTTTCTTTAAATATCCTTTTCTTTTACTTGGTGAAGTTTTATCAGAGAAAATAGCTAAAGGCTAAGCGCACATCATCATAAATTCAAAACCCACTGCGATAGGAAGTCTTCTCCTTTGGATTTGCTCAAAGAACTCATGGTTATAGCTTTCGCTCGAAATCACTTTGTTGCCTTTATTGTTTGCGTATCGTGTATAATTAAGCATCCAGCACGCCTCTCAGTTGTTGCGGTGGAGAAAATAAGGACACAACTGAAAATGGAAGATACGGCCGCCCGTTTTCTTTTGTTGTTTTTGGGTTGATGTTTGTTTATTTGGACAGCTAAATTGGTTGACTTTTAGCTTAGTAGTTGTTGTTGTTGTTGTTTTTTGTTATTAATTGGTTTATTGAATTAATTAATAATAACTTTAAACAGCTGCCTTCTCCACCAGCTTGAACCAGTGGCCGCACTCACAACGCTTCTGGTTGCCCTTCTGCAGCCACATCCATTGCACGTAGGTCTGATCCTCTTCGCCTGTGGGTGATGGAGAATATATTAAAATAAGATTTAAGGTAAGAAGCGTATAGTTAGCACTGAACACAAGTGTCTTTTAAATTTTAACCGCTTGAAAGTAACAAATAATTTGTATACTAATAAAATCCAAACAAATTAGTTATTTCGCTTCAACTAAATTTATGAAAAATTAATAATCTAATTTTAAATTAAATTTTAACTGTTAAAGACAAGGAATATTTGCAATATAGGGTCACATCCATATCAAAACAAACTTGATCTTGGAACATTCTTTGAGAATCACTGACACTAGCATATCTTGTGCTATTATCTTGCCCACAAGGACTGCCGAGGACTACTCACAGATGCAGCCCACAATGCGGGCATCGAAGGCTGATGGAATCAGGTTGGGGTTCTCCTTGGTGCCGGCACCCCTCTTGAAGACCTTCATGTCGAAGGGATTATCGTTACCGGCGGCCTTCAGCAGCAGCTCGCGCTTCTCGATACCGGTGGCGTGCTCCAATGGATCGTTCATCACTGCAATGCGGAGGAAGGAAAGGAGATGAGATGAGGAACTTGGCTCATAAATTGATAAGCGAGGGGGCCATCAGCTGGGCAATTGGCAAGCTGGTTACATAAACGGCAGACGCCCCAAACGTCAGGAGCTGCGTCATGGGTTGGGTCATCATCGGCTATTAATCTGGACGAGACCCCATCGAGGTGCTAACTCCGCAGCTCTGCCGCTCCGCTCCCCCCTCTCCATGGCAAGGCACACATTTCCCTGCGCATAGTCATTACATAACCTCGCACTCTCCACAACATCGACTTTTTCCTGCGCCCAAATTGCAGTTTTCCAGATGTCCCCGTGCAGGAGGATTGGTATTTGACTGCAGCCACTCCATAATTATGCAATTCCGGCCTTCGGTCGCCGCCAATTGGCCAGCCAACGGTGGTGAACGTGACGGATGGCAAACTGCTTCATCTGCGGGATTTCCCTCCTGGTTTTGGCACACTTACTTTTGCAGAAACGCACGGGCGTGTATGCAACATTCTGGCGTGCGGCGGCACGGAGCGCCATGCGTCCACAGATCGATGCCATTGTTCGTTTTGCGAAAATTTCGGTCGGTCTTAAAAGTGAACACCAAAAATTCTTTCGTAATTTTTCACACACCGAGTTTTAAGGAAGTGTGACCAGCGGACCGCGGAACTATCGATAAATTTACCAAACGAAAAGTCTGGCATCGCTGGTGCGTTGCCAGACTCGCCCAACGTTGTCATCCCCCGCCAGAGAGCGCCACTTAGTTGCCGGGCAACGGAAACGGGGAAGACCAAAACAAACAATTAATTAAAAATAATATTTCAGCAGTCAGAAAAATGTCCAGCAAGCCGGTAATCTGTTTTGATACATCCAAAAATGAAAGATTTCAAATATCGGACAACTATAAAATGCTTCACCGCAAGCTAAAGGTCAACTGGAATGTGGAACAGTCAGTATGCCAATAAATAATTTCACAAGACTTGCTTGATTTGTAAATCCAATAAATCCAATGTAACCAATTTTTTATTATTAATTTATTATTTTAGAAACGCTGCTGAACTCAGAAAGGAGCGACTGGCCCGGGTGAAGGTCTTTGTGCTGGCAGGACCCCAGGACCGCTTCACGGAGGACGAATTCGAGGTGCTCAAACATTATGTGGAGGTGCAGGGCGGCAGTTTGCTGGTCCTCCTTGGCGAAGGCGGGGAGGCGGAGTTCAACACCAATGTGAACTTCTTTTTGGAGCAGTACGGGATTTTTATCAACGGGGATAACGTGGTGCGACCTCACTACTACAAGAACTTTCATCCCAAGGAGTGCATCGTTGGCGGGGGCGTAGTCTGCGAGTCCATGTGGCGGCATCTCCTCAAGATGGATATAGAGAAAGTGGACTACGACTTTAGCGACGAAAAGTACAAGATACATTTCCAATATCCGTACGGCGCCACGCTGAACGTCTCGGAGCCGGCCAATGTCCTTCTGACCACGGGCCCAGTTGTCTATCCCTTCAACCGTCCGTTGTGTGGTTACTATAGTAATGGAAAGGGTGGAAAGATCCTGGCACTGGGGTCAGGCTACATTTGGCACGATAAATATCTGCAGGACAAGACCAACGATGCCATATGGGAGTATATGCTGAGGCTGCTCGATGGAGACGAGATAAGTTCCAAGTACACCCACTTGGACTTTAACGATGTGGAGGTGGGTGAAGGGTCCTTAATTACAGTTGTACAATTATTCTAATTGATTTCTGACCTTCTATAGATCAGCGACAATAAGCACTTTACGGATCTGGCATTTCTGGCCGATATGCCCAAGGCCTGTCTGATCGACTCGATTGGTTCGGAGATGCCCACCGACTTTAAGCAGATGTTCGACATGAATCTGTGTGCGCTGAGCAACAATCTCCTGAAAGACGTCATCGACGCCTACGAGAAGCTGCATGTGAAGTACGAGCCGCTGAGGATCATCAAGCCGCAGTTCGAGATCCCACTACCAAATCTCCAGCTGGCCACATTTCCGCCGATCTTTAGTGAGCCACCCGCTCCGCCTCTAGAGCTATACGACCTCGATGAGACCTTCAGCGGCGCCCGATCCCAGCTGGCCCACATGACGGGCCAGTGCCTCCAAGCACTGCAGTCCAAGGAGCCACAGAGGAGAGCTCTGAACCAGCGGGAACTGGAGAACTACATAAAGGAGTGCGCCAGAATTACGGCCATTGTGGACGAGCGGCAGGACATGGCTGCCCGCGAGATTCTCAACATTGTGGCCCGCCAGATTGTTAGCTACAGGCCCTTTGCGGAGGACTAGGACGATCCAATTACCTGCAGAACGGCACATTCCGCGCTACCATTTTCCGGCCAATCAGCAGAATTTTGTGAATTCAAAAAATATATAAAATTGAAAACCTAGTCCGTTTTATGTAAACATGTTGGCGACTCGTATTCAAACATGGCCGGCAAGCCAGCGACTGAACGAACGCTCCTCCGTTCTCCGCCGGGCTCCCGAATTGGATTACACTAAAGACAATTTTTGGAGTGCAGAAACCCAAAACCTGTGGGAAGTAAAGCTATATAGTCTTGCTCTCCCTTCGCTTAGTACGAAAATTGTTTACTTAACACAATTAATTATTTGTATTAATATTTCCCCATATTTTCCCCGAGGGTCCCTCTTTCCCGCTTTCCCAAAGAGCCCCCGAGAAGTTGCTTTGTTTTTAGGTGTCAATAATTTGTTTCCGCCTTTTCGGAGGGGCCTGTGTCTCCCCTCGCCGCTAATTGGAACGGCAGGCGGGGGTAATAGGGAGCTCTTTTAGTGTGTGAAACCGCTAGTTAGTACTTGTCCCAACAAATGTTGTCATCAATCTGAGGTCTCTAGGGAGAAATCTCCGGGCGGAGCTAGAGAGTCCTGTAAAAAACTAGATACGCACAACTGACGGTTGTAAATTTCTTGGTTTAAAGAGATCTCAATTTTTTAAATGGAAACTAATTCTCTGGAGCTTCTATAGGAGAAGGACTCGTAAAAGAATAGTATCTTAGTAGAACTTGAATAAAAACTGTAGAAATGTTATTTATAAACATTATTATGACTTCAAAGGTTTTTTTTTTAATAAAAAAATCTACTCAAAAGTGTTTAATACTTGAGTGTAAAAAAGATTCTTCTTAAATTCTAGTGCAGCAGAAATCGATTCAACCGAAGGCCTCCTTCTCTGCTCTGATAACCGTTGCGACTCTCCCCGAGCACTGGTGTTCCATCAATCAATATTGATGGTTCCCACACCGCAACCCGAGTGCTCCATCGGCCCCTATCCATCCCCTCGGGTCTTGCGAGTTCGCCATTTTGTTTGCTATTTCTGTTTGGCTTTTTTCCTCTTGGACTGACCGCTAAATACAAGGTTGGACGGTTAAGCCGAGAAGGGGCTGGGGTTGCGGAGTTGGGGCGGGGTGCAATAATCTCTCGGGTCGGACTGAAATCGGACCCGAGGCAAGTAGGAAGTTACCTTGAGTGCATTTCTATATATTGACAGTGACAATGCCCGTCCAACTTGCAGTTCATTCATGGTTTCAGTTGGATTTTTTCTCTTCTTGTGTGTTTTTTTTTTTAATACAAACAGGTTCACAGGCTCACGGCACAGAAGCCGCACAAGTTTTTCCTGGGTGTCCATCCTCCTCCGCCTTCTGTCCCTCAGCCCTCAGCCATCTGGCTGCCAAGAGTGGCTTCATTAGCTGAATGAAAAACTATGTTATTCCGATTCTGTTTGCTTAACAAATCCAGCTGTATTTGCCGCACTTCCGTTCTCCCAGAGCCTCGTGCAAATATTCGGAAAAGTCCTGACTTTTCAAGTGCTTTGTTTGACTCTTCATCGGGACATCCCTTCTACGCGGCCAGCTGGGATTTTTATGAATCCCCGAACGTCGTCTAGCCGCCTTTATAAATTAGTTACTTTCCCGAAGTGGCCAACATTTGTCACCTGTGCGGTGTGAAGCTTGGGCCGCGGGGAAATTCCGGGAAAACCCTCATGAAACAGGCCGTGATGCGGGTCGTCGCGACATCATTTTAATTAAATTACAGCCACCAAAACGTGCGACACTACAATAATTTTTATTCATTGTCAAAAATGGGCAATCATAAAAAACAACACGTCTGCATCGCAGCTGGCGGGGATCGTGGCGTGGGGTGTGGGGGAATCTGGCCAGACATAAACACACACACGCGCTCACATATAGGGAATGTAACAATCAATTAACAGGCCAGATGGGTTCAGATAGCAGATGGAGCTCTTAACCCTTGGTTCCATAGGTGTCTACTTTGGTTCAACAATTTTTGGACATTTTAGTATATATTTTGGGATTTATATTAAGCTTAATAATGCTATTTTTAAAGGGTCTAGAAATGATATTATTTATTTATTTATTATCTAGTAATTGATACTTATAAATGTTAATAAACCAATATATAATGTATACTTTTTTACATCTTTGTTTAATATAGGTATTTGTTTTTAAGATCAAAACAAATGCTTAAAAAAGAAGACCCTCAAGATGGTTGTTAAATATCTTATTTATATTGTATTTTTTGTATTTTAAACTAGCGTTCTTTTTGTGCCTTCTTGATTCACGACAGGGTTAAGACGCTGACCCAAGAGTTCGTCTTGGCACGCTTCTTGGCCCATTTGCCTCTTGGCTCTTTGTCTTTGCTGGCTCCATGGCTGTTTCAGCTTGTCGCTGTGGGGCCCAATGTCAATGTCTATATGGCGGGGACATGATGGCCATCATTGAAATAGAAAGCTTGTCTTTTATGTTCTGGCATTGTTATTAATTTATCATTAAGTCGCCGTTGTACAACAAGCTCTAATGATGCGTGTAAATGCTAAATCCATGGCACTCCCCTCTGATGCCAGAGAATCCAAACCGAATATCTCACACTAAGCTGAGAAAATGCTCGAAGCTCGTGTACAATTTAAAATGAAATAAAATCAGACTGCGCAGCTTTCGAAATTTTATGAGCTTGTTGTGCTTATTAGTCGCACCGAGAGAAATGGCGACAGGCCACAACACCAGCAAAACAACCATAAAAACAACAACCACAACACGCATTTCCACTGCTAATTTTTCACGCGCACTCCGTTCCCAATCTCCTTCCTCTCCCGCACCCATTCCGACTCCCATTCCCGTTGCCAAAGTTGGCAACCGACAGCGACAGCTCCTGACCAGGCTATTGCTGGCTTCCACCAAGGGTATCATTCTTACTTTGTGGCCTTTGTCAGTTTCATTTGAAGGGACATAGATTTTCTCGCTTGTTTAAAGAATTTTAAAATGAATTTTTATATTTAAGTTAAGAATTGTTATAGAACTCTGTAAATATATTTTCCATTTTTTATTTTCCATTATTTATTTATTTTTAGGTACTTTAAAACCTGCAATCATTTTCAAAACATAAATCTTATAGAATATTTTATCAGTAACACCAGTTTCTTACCTATATTTCTTCAGTTGTGTAACACATAGTTCATCCAGAATTCGTTGGCATTCAATTAGCTGATGTAGGTTCCTTGTGCTTTATTTTTATATTTTTTGGCACGCCAGACACGCACGAGAAATTCCAAGAGATAAGGATCGTGTACGACAAGGTGTATTATGGACCCCCAATCCTGAATCCCCAGCTCCCTCGCTCTGGACCCCCTTTGGACACTGCAGCTCCAACTCCAGTCCGGAGTCCAGTCGAGTGCCATACTGTTGACTCTGTTAAATTGCCAATATTTATGGTCTTGGCCGCACGGGCTGACTTGTTAAATGGGTGTTCCTTCCAGCGGCCTTTCGTAGGACCTCAGTCCGTGCGTCCATGGTTGCCGGTCCCTGGTCCAGGCCCCTTGCCAGTTGGTAGCTGCGAAACGTTTAAAGACAAAACGTGTTGGCCCGATAAGGCCAAAGGCAGCTGGGTCTCAACGTAGGGCCCTGCCCATCAATTTTGACGTATGCCCATCAAAGTTTTTACGGGCAGAGCTCGCCATTTTGATTCTGAAAGTGTCCCCGAGCTCAGTCTATCCATATGTGCAGCTAAGCATAAATGTGCAATGTCGTTGCTGAAGCTATAAAAATGTCAATTAAAAAAAAGAAGAATTATAAAGAATTCTAGAGAGAGAGCAAAATGGCACTAAATGCGAGCAATGTCAGTCAGTCATTCCGTCACTCGTCAAGCCACAGATTCTCTTGAATCTGTGAAAAGAATAATGCATCTGGTACAAAACTGTATTCTCTTTCTTAATAAAGTTTTTGATTGTCTGAATACTTAGGGGGATTCGGGCTGCCATATGAATAATAATGGAGTACAAAATATGAGCTTGAACGTAAGTTATATATATTATTATATTCCATTTCTATGAAGATCTAGTTATAAGCATCCTGTTTAATATAGAAACATAAAGATCTACTTATAAACATCATGCTCAAAAGATTTGAGCTCTATTACCTGTAGATTCCAAGTACTACCTGTGTAAAAACACTCACCTTAGAACTCAGGGCATTTAAAATTCTATTTATCCCAAGTCTGACACTCTTATCTCACTGGATTCTTGTTATTTATGTATATATTTTTAATATAATGCAACGAAAATGAAAAAAACGCCTTGTTTCCAGGTTGATACGCCGCTGATCGTGCGGTTTTTATGGTTTTATACCACATTAATGCCATTTTCCCTGCTAGCTTTACGTTTATTTTGGCGAGGAGCCCCACGCGAATCTGCCATGATGCTGACATTTCGAAATCATTCGACCCGGGTCCGCGTCCGAGTCCCTTCTGAAACCGTAGATGTGTGAGAGAGGAGGAGCACTCGGGCTTATCTCGGTCCGCATGATCGTCACCTAAAATGTTATAAGTCACACCTAGCAATTTGTCAGATTTCTAGCCGAGCACGGGGGCGGGGGCGAGTGGCCAGCGAGACTTGTTCCATAAATCAAATCGGTGCACGTTACATTTGAGGCCCATAAAAATGCAAATTGTATGCATAAAGTATAATTTTTATAACTTAATTAACCGAGCTTTACGGGGGAAGTGGGACCTGGGCTGGGTGCCTGCTGCGTTGTTGCCTTTTCCTCATTAGGCTGGCGCCAAGTTTGAAATTGATTTCGGCCGCATTTACATGACAAAGCTGCTGGCTGGGCGGAGGCAGCGTTGGCCCGAGCCCGATTTGTCTGTGATAAGCTTATCAAATGACCACTGCCAGCGGCAGCTACTCCTTAAAAAAAAGTCAGCCCGAGCCTCGGACTTGACCAAGTTCTCGGAAGAGTGGCGATAAGGCGAGAGCCAGACGCACCATAAAATAATCTCCGCCTAATTTGGGTGTCGTTTACACGTGCCAAGAGATCCCGCCACTCCACCTCTACACCGAATGCCCTGACACTGATGAGGCCCATCAAGATGATGGGTCAAGTGTTGGGTCCCGGAGGGCAGGGTCATCAAACATGCGGTTTTATCGCTTCATCTCGGAATGCTGGAATGCCCGTGATGTGCATTTTCCAGTTATCCAGGGGGTGGTGCAGTTCCACTGGCAGATTGACGGAGTTTACATATTTGATTGGGTTTTATGGAAAGGGTTTCGGGCTAATTTTTGAGGAATGTTTCGGTGGAAAGTGTTTTACAGCGGCATACTAAAATTAATCATCCTACCTAAGCTTTCATCGTCCATCGTCCATCGTCTGATTAAAGACTAATCCTAGTTGCTTCAGTGACTTTTTTCTTCAGAAAATTATAAATGAAAGACTTCTTTGCACTGATTTACCATATTTTATAATGGGATAATAATATTAATTTGTTAAAGGATGCAAAGAAGAGTGGTTCAAATAAGAAAATGTAAACATTTACAGACTTAAAACCAGTTAAAATAGTAAACAATTAAAACAAATTTAATTCAATAAAAAGAATTTCCTTATAAAGAAATTTTCAGTTTACTTTTGTTTATAATGTGTTTTTTATTTTTAAAGAAAAACTTTGTCAATTGAAAACTTAAGTAGTTAACTAATTTTATATATTTATTTATTGTATTTATAAAATATTATATGGAAGGTTTATTTTGGTATTTTAACCTTCTTTAACCTATTAACGAAAAGGGAGAAGCCAAATGCCATTGATTTGTGACTGTTGCTCCTCGAGACGTTTATTTATATATTTATTTATTTATACTGTCTAATTTGCTAACTCCTCCCTCCCTTTTGGCCGGGACTTCGACTGTCTGACACTTGACCCTTTCGGAAAATAAGCAGTTGCGAGTGTGAACGTCGATGGGGTGAATACTGGTGACTGTCTGGAAATCGAAATCTGGCGCCGTTTACATTGCCAGCGGCTAAACAAAACTAAAAAAGAAACATCAGCCAAATCCACAAACGAGAATGTCTACACAAAAGTCAATAAACTTCGATCCGATAGGTATGTGGACGACAGCAACAATCACAGGGCAGCAATAGTAACAATACCGAGCGCCATAACAACGACCACGGGGGGCGTATCGAATCGAAGGGATAAACAAAGGGGTTTCCTCGGAGTAAGCCTGCCTGGCTGCCCCTCCATGTGTGCGTGTAGAATCAACAGGTGCAATGGCATTATCAAAACATATTGCTCAAATATGGGGATTCTTTGTGCTTCTAAATATTATTGTATAGGATATCTTATTGCTTATGATTCATTGTAGGAGTTATTGTGTTTTACTCTTTCTTTACTTTTATATTACTAAAATTTGTGTTAACTTGCATTTTAGGTAAAAATATAAACATTACCACAATTCATTCTTCAAAGAGTTTACGTCTTAAAACACCTGTTTCTAAGTCGTTAAATTCGCTATCTACCTAAATTACTCATAGCTATGAATCCCCTGGGAAAATCTAAGCTGCAAAGTTTAAACTCTTTACTTTAAAGTTCACTGGGTGCTGGTGTCCCAGCTGATAGTTTTCACCCAACAGTTGCCTCCCCTGAAAACCTGGAAACCCACCACCACCACCACCACCTTTCGACGCTGACTCATCGGGCAGCTGTCTGGCGGCTCTTCCCGCTGGTGACTTACTGTCAACTGGCGCTTGGACCGAACCCGTGGGTCATAAATAATGCCGGAGTGCAGCGAAGGCAGAGAGAGACCCTACGCCTTTGTGTCCCAATTGGAGGAGACTGGGTTCGGGCTGGGGCCCTCGGGGTCTGCCTCCTCACTGTCGCCAGCTCGGATGCCAAGTGATTTTTTCTTAACGCGCCCAGCGGGTGCTCATTGTACGGGCAGTTAAACAAGACGCTTTTCAGCTCGTAAAACAGGCCACAAGAGGGATCCAGCTTCCCAGGTCCGCTCCTTCTGCTGGCCGTTTGTTTTCGTATAATAAAGTTATTGATTTGTGTTTAAGTGGCGTGGGTGACCCCCTAAGAACCGCGAGGTCCCGAAGAACTCAGAAGAAAGCATTTCTCCATTAATATTAATGCGTCGCATTTGGGCCCACAATCGTTGGCATTTATCAGTTTATTTGCTTTATTAAATGCTGAGCTGTTTAAGGCCCAAAGCCGATGCCTGTCAACTGCGACATGAGCAAGTCACTCCCCTTGAGAGATCGCTGCCCACTCCAGTCCAGCTTCAGCTTCAGCTCGAGTCCAGCTTCAATCTTTGGACTGTGGGCGGCGCATTTAAGTAGCTTAAACAGACGCGGTGGTCCAAGACATAACTTTGTCAAATGACTCGGAAATCCGTCACTAATAATAAGAGCCAAGGCAATAAAAAGGCAGCGAGCATTTGAGACCCAGCGTTCAGCGTCCGGAGATTGCTGATGCATTTCTGCACTTAACTCGAACTGGCCAACTGAGCCTCGAACTCCCATCAGAGGCTTGACTCGGAGCCGGAGGAGGGTTCCAGATGGAGCTGGGGATGGAGGTGGGGCCACTGACACTGAGCACGTGTGCTGCCTGCATAATCCTATTACCCAGCTGACGTCGCTCGAGCTTTATGAATGAAAATATGCCTCCGTCCGTTTCACAAAAACAACTGGTTGTTGAAATCGAATTGAGAGTAAGTCCAATTGAAAGCAATTAAGGGAAAGTTAAGCTTAAAAATGTATAAAAAGAAATTTAAAACTAGATATGTAAGAGTTTTCCTTTGTTTTCAGTAAATGTCTAGCATACAGGATAATTGATTTAAATTTGGAATTTATTTTGGGTTTTTTATACCCTTGCAGGGTATTATAATTTCAGTCAGACGTTTGAAACGCAGTGATGGAGACGTTTCCGACCCTATAAAGTATATATATTCATGATCAGCATTAACATGCGAATCTTTCTAGACATGTCCGGAAGAAATCGATTTTTTGGCCATTTTTCAGAAATTTGATAAGGGGTTACATCATTAAAATTTTTGATAAAAAATGAATTTTCAAAATTTTTAAATGAAGTATGCAGATTTATTAACTATAGAAAATCTTGCACAGAACAGTTTTCCGATTTAAAATTAATGCTCTTTTGGCCGAGTTATGATATTTTTAATTTAAAAAAAAATCAAGAAGTTTTTTAATATAAAAAATCCGATTTTATAATACAAAATAATATTTTTCTGAGTCAAGGAATCATTTCCGACCCCATAAACCATATATATTCTTGATCAGCATCAACAGGGGAATCTTTCTAGATATGTCCGGAAGAAATCGATTTTTTTGCCATTTTTGCGAAATTTGATAAGGGGTAACATCATTAAAATTAGCAAAAATGGCAAAAAATTTTGATTTCTTAAAATTTTAAATTTGGTATGCATTTTTTTTAAATTAATAAAAACGAACACAAAACTGCTTTCCGAATCGAAATTAATGCATTTTTGGCTTAGTTATGATATATTTTAACTGTTACCTGCAAGGGTATACAAACTTTGGCTGGCCAAAGTTAGCTTTCTTTCTTGTTTTTAATTAACATTAAGTAAAAAAATGTGAACACTACCAGAGCTTATTTTAATAAAGAATTCATTTAGGAACTTGGTTTTCCGACTATACATTTAATATACTATTTTAATATATTTCTTAATATTTGTCTGTATCATTAAAATTTGCAGCAATTCTTCAAATATTCAACTATTCAAAGCATCTTAATGTATCTGATTATGCCTAGTTGAATGAAGCATCATCTAATTATATCAATCATAACTTGCCCTCAGCATATGGTGCAAAGCATTCCTAATTATTTTCCGCCGCCATAGATTTTACTCCAATCTGGCCGAGCCCATATTATCTAACTCATTAGAGGGAGTTGCCTTCCCTTCCGCCTGCCAGAAACCAATTTAAAGCCGTACTTTTCCAAACAACTTAAAGTTTGGCAAAACTGGAAACACTACAAACTTGTGGACGCCCATCAACACCAACCCGACAGTCTCAACCCTCTAAGATTCCAATTGAGTGCTTTTTGGTGCGCAGGCGCCCGAAAATCCTCGCCAAGCGACGGGGGAGGATAGGACTCCCCACAGGAGCAGGACAATTCAAAATGGCTGCTCAAATATTTGGCAAGGGAGTGTCCCCAGAAGGAGCGGAGCTGTGGGGGGGGGAGCTATAGTGTGTTGTGTTGTTAAGCCTAACTGTTACTGTCGCAATTCATTGAATTTGCAGGGCTAATTAAACACGTTAACAACTGTCGCGACGCACTGGGGCGTGCAGGGATAACTTGCTCCAAGATCGTTGTCGTCGTCGTCCAGACGCCAGTCCAAAAAAAAAATATTAATAATAATAATAAGAAAAAAAAAACCTTATGCCGAAACCAAGGCAACCAAAGAGGAGACAAAATCGACCTTATGTCTCCTAGTCTGCGCTGTGATTTTTTGGCTAAAGACCAGCGGCTTGAAGCTGTCCATAATATCCCAAAATTGGCCAGACTAATGAGAGTTGACGTTTCGCCTGGCGCCCAATCAAGTGTTGCCAAATTGGGTTAGCCAGAGGGCCGGAAAAAAGGAGACCGAGAACCGTTCGTGGAAGGTCCCCAGAACAGAAAAAAGGCTTCCAGGAAGCCCTAATGTCAAACGAACAGAGCTGTCAACTTGTCTGAAAATTGTTGTATATTTGTTGTTGTCAAATGTTCCGTCACTGATACAATTCTGGACTGCCAACTTGGTGTTTGATTTAATTCTTTGGTAATGTTTACAAAAATAGTAATTCTTTGGTAGTTAATCTGACCAATATTGATAAAGTATATATAAAGAATTATTTTGGGCCAACTTATAGATAAGATAGTTATGATTTTAAATTAAATATAATTAATTAATTGTAAATTAAAGATCATTAGTTAGTGGTTTAGCATTGGTGTTTAATTAAAAGTGTTAATACTTAGAGCTTATCCTATACAAAATTGTATGTTGTATAACTGAATAGTTGTAAAATAAGGACACTCAAATTTATATCCCTGCCAACTTGCTGAGTCTGTGACAGTTATATTTGTTTTTTATTCAGATCCTTCACAAAGCCATTGTGTGAAAAAGGTATTCTGAGGCGCCTAGCACGTTGCCTGTGTATCTGCATCTGGTCCTGCCCGAAATGTTCCGTTACGGTCGACCGATGAGTGGATTTACAGGCGAATCCTGATGCGCCGCCCTAAAAGCAGGCAAAAAAAACTCACTCAAAACCGACTAAAGCAGTGCGCCCTAAGGTGTGAGCGAGAGCGTCGCACTGCCGAAGGGCAGGCATCGCTCAAAGCGAGATGGCAACAGAGCAGCGATGATCGAGTGAGTCTCGGAAAATGTGGGGTGGGGTTGGGAGTGCGAGGGAGAGACACTGAGACGGCGAGCGCATGGCGACGACGTCGACAGCTTTGCGACCGAGATGAGTGCTTTTTCGGCGATGAGTGCTTTTCTGGGCTGGAATCCCGAGCTGGAATCAGTTGACACACAATTGTTTAAATAAAACAAAACACTCGTGGCGAGAGCGGACGACCATTTGCTACAGGCAGAGCTTTTCCCGTCGGCTCAGCGCCCAAATAAGAAACAGAGACGAGTCCGAATATAAACCATTCACATCATACGAATTAATTTGGCACAAATTAATTTGCGTAACGGAACTGCTCACTTAACACAATTTAATGTCCATCCATCGCTCACTCGCTGGTGTCGCGCGTCTCGTGCAATAAAACGAAATAGGCTTGAATTAATGAATTAATCAGCAATCAACTTTTCGAAATTATTCCAATTGGATCGGTGTGTGTACCTCGAGAGCATAAATAAAAAAATATAATAATAATAGAGATCACATTATTGTGGAAATGACGCCTTTATCGTGTTCTATCTGACATTTCCACTGGACTCTGCAGGATCCATAGTTCCAGGAATTGGAAGTCGCAGGAGCAGCGACCACACCAGCCACAACACTTGGAATATGTTGTATAATGTACCGTGCTACCAAAACTTTTCAACACTGGATTACTACAAAGTAAGTAGAAAAGTTTATATAAATAATAACCTAAATCTAAAGTTTTGAATACCATAGTTCAATTAAAAAATATTTATTCTGGTCCTAATGCAGCAATATTTAAAGACCATCGAATAAACTTCGATATATTAAAATATTCAAAGGTTATAGTAATATTATCCGCTAGTTCTTCATTTAGTCATTATGGAATAGAAAAGTAACAAAATAACAAATATTTTAATATAATTTCCCATTTCTAACTTGTTAATATCTCTTTTCTGGACCACACAAAGATTGCATAATCCACACAGACTTTCCAAATCGAAATCCGATTTAAATCAAAGCCAAATCCAGCTCCTTCGACTCACCAGACTCCTGATTTCTGACTCTGAGTGCTCCCAGTCATATTTTCCGCCTCAAGTATTCATAATTGCGATCCCTTAATGCGAGTTCCTAAATCAGAGTAGACTGGTAGCCGATGATCGGGACAGATAAGGCTGCTCACCGTACAGTGAACTGTAAGAAATCAACGATGCTACTGCGCATTTGCCCAGTGCTGATCCTTTAAACGCAGGACACAATGCAGACAGTAGTCAAAAGGGAATTTTCAGCTTAAGTGCGCACAAAAGGCCACAGCTAGGGAGAGAGAGATATCCTGTCGATCGAGTGGGAATCATTTGACCAGAAATAAAACCGCAAAAAGGATCAGCTCGAGAAGGCACTAGGTCAAGGGCTGAAACTGAAGGAGCTAGATCTCCAGATCGGGATTTCTGTTTCTGGCGAATTCTTCCTTGATTGACAGTCAGGTTATTTGGGTCTCTGTCCCTGTTCCCCGGATTTCTTTTGGCTCCGAGTGAGTTCCTGTCTAACGATTTCCTAGGCTGCCGTTGCCCAGGCAGCTCCGTCACAGCGCCAGGACCCCGCTGCCATCGTTCGTAATTTGAGCAAAGTTTTCTGGGCGAAGCAATTTGCGATGTTGTTGTCACGGACAACACACAGAATGTTCCAAAATGGCTGCCATCGATGGCGGGGCGAAAGGACGAAAGGCAGAAAGCCAAAAACGCTGCCACAAAAAGCGTCAACTGCCGCCATTTTTTGGGTATCTATGTGACAGCATCGGAGAGGAGACAACACGAAAATCTCATAAATGTAAATGCAAAAAAAGGACGAGTCGCGTTTGCGAAAGCCATTAGCAAATAATTTCAGCGAAAATTTTTGTATTCCACATTGTTGGGCACACACACACAGAGTGAAGGAGGAAGGAGGGAGGAGGAGAGGGATACGGAGTGAGAGAGAGAGACGAATGCCGTGAGGATAATTTCATTGAAATTTGAGTAGTCAGAAAGGAGCAGCAGCAAAATGTACAAAAGGACAACGCCGTGCAGATGCCTTGCGCTTTTCGTTCGCCATTATAACAACAAACAATGCAGGCAGGAGCGGGACAGGGGCAGGGTATACGGATCCTGGGACCCGGGGTCCTTCAGCCCCCCCTTCAGCCTTCCTTTAGCCCAACCCAAGCCCCTTCCTTTACTCTCCGTGTGTTTGCGTTGCCCGCAGGACTCTCGGCTCTGCGGGTTTTCAACGAAAAATTTGTAATTCGTTTCTCGTTTGCGGCTTGGCTCGGCTGCTCCATTTCAGCCACGCCCTGGAATTGCTCGGAAAATTAAAATTAAATGCTACCCCCACCCGTTGGAGCTGCTGCGCTCATTATTGTCCCGGTGCAAATGTCCTCCTGCGACATTCGTACAAAATCTGTGAAATCTCTGAATCCCTTGGAATCCCTGGCCCATCATCTCCTTTCTGATAATCCGCTTTGTCCTCCGGCTTAAGTGGCAAATGTTTGTCTGGGGCGTGGCACGGGAAGTGCGTCTATTCTATCTCTTTTCCTGTATCGATCTACTTCACTACTCCTACCTGTTCCTGTCCGGTTTCGAGGCACTCCTCTGGCTCGCCGTCGAGCAACCAAATAAATATGTTTGTTTGTTTACCCAAAAGCTCCGACAGCGCTGAGTTGTGCAAGATTTTCAGTAGCCATGGTCGAGACAGAGTCAATAAACAAATTTGGAGCTCGATCTGGAAGCCCTTTTCCGGGGACTGGCACGAGTTGGGAATTCGATGATGGCCATAATGATAATGATCATATTGAGGGAGCTTGATTTTTTAAATTTTGTGGAAAAAAGCACCTTAGCTGCACACATACTTTCAGTATTTAATTCATTATTAATTCACTTCACATTTAATTATAGTTAGTCATGTTTACAAGGCTTATCGCTTGCTTTTCGCCTCACATAATTCTGCTAACATCGTCCTTGTGACCCGATTGTGACGTCATTTCCGAGGACAAAACCACAAGATATATACACATATATGGTATAAATTTGCATGCATCATGCTAGAATTACAGCACTGGAAAACGTCGTGCCGAAGGTTTATCCCTTAGGCCCTCTCCCTCCCGACCTCCTTTGTTCCAGTTTCCAGCTCATAATCCGCTCAACTGGTCCTTTTTATCCTGTTTTATGTCGCCTGTCCGCAGATGAGGATGTGAAACGAAAAATTAGAGCAACCTGTCTGTGATGGATGTCCCTCTTTTCTTCTCATCCACTGGATTTCGATCTCTAATGCCCTCTAATGATTGCAAATATTTGTACCTTGTTGTGGCCATTTTGCCAGGGATTTGCTTTGTCTGCCTCCAGCCTTGTGACTCATTGTTGTCTCCCGGTCTAAATTTGAATGGTGGCAGTGCTCGAAATAGTCCCGACCATCTACCAAAGGTCTGTGCACAATCAATTGTCACTTTCGACAGCATATTTTGAGCTAACGCTGGTCTAAAGATAGCCAAAACTAACCCAAATATAGTACGCAACTCTTTGCCGGGTGAATAATTACGCGGAATGGATCAGCTGCTGTCATTAGAGCACCAATCTAATGGACCAAGTCTAGAGATCGAAGTGTCTAGACCTGAGATCTATAGTATAACCAATTTAAAAGCTATTGTGTCGTGTGATTTCTCTATTTAAAACTCGTGTGATTAAGAAAATTAATTATATTTTTGTACCTTTAGGATAATATTTGAAACAGATACAAGATGAAGAGCAGAAGATACATAAGTGTGGCAGGATTTTTGTACAGTCTGTTTCGCTTTACACCGCGAAGGATCTTCAGCAAGCTTCACTACCTTATTACAAAATTCACACTTTTGAGATCTCTTTTAATATTAATAATAATTCTTTAACATTTCTATGGCTATATCAACCAAATCTTGCATATATTGTCCATATGTAATTGTAATATCAAGTTGATTAAAGTATTTAATTGATGAGTTTCCTAGCATACTTTCTAGTAGTAAAAGTAACCCCTTGCAGCAAGCTGCTTGGTTGCCAAATTCTTAGGTATTTCTACACATTTATATAGAGCAAATCCCATATAGATGGAGCAATACAGCTCAACGACGACACGGACACGCATCTGTCACATCAAAAGCGCCGGAGCATCTTACAACGCTCCGGTAATTGGTGCGGGGCCGGAGCCCAGTTCGGGCCTGAGATCTTGCCCGGGGACTGCCTTCGCTTACAGGAATTCTGGGTAAAATCGGGAAAAAATAGATGTCGAATGGGAGCTAAACAAATGGGCGAAAGTGCGACGAAATGAACTTGTCATAATTATTTGACAGTCCGGGGTAAGTGTGATGCTGCGGCGGCACTCCCCTGCCATTAACCAGAAATTGATGTAAAACATTTTGCCAGAGGCGAGGGGCAAAGGAGTGACAATGAAGGCAAAGGGGTGCTCTGCGCTCCTCTGGGTATCCAATTCGGTCGCTTTGATTCTCCTTTACGGTGTCACTGCCAGCGGGTTGCGGGGTCAAGTGGTCGCAGCCTGTGAAAACAGAACTTGCGCCTCATTTCCGGTGCAATCGAGTGGCAGACAGCTTGGAGCACGATAAGATTCCTGTCGCGGGGCTCCTCCATTCCTTGCTGGGTTTACTTAGGTGTGGCTGTTGTCAGTCAAAGGCGCAGACAGGCAGCTGCCCTCCCGGTAACCCCATCCCAATGCAACCCATTCCACCCAACCCCTTACCAATTAAGCGGTTTTTTCTGAGACAAATTTGGGCGACCTTTGACTTGACGTGGATGGCATTACTCGTTAGCAGTCGTGACAGTTTTTCTTCGATTTTTCCATAATTTTACCACGAATTTATTTTGGCCTGCCTCGTCCCTAGCAATTTTCCTAGCTGTCTCACCAAAAAAAAAAAAAAATATCAGATTTCCTCGTTGCACATTTTTCCATCCATCCATTCTTCGAGGCTTGGGAAAGTGCAGCAGCAGTGGCAGTAGCAGCCTCCGGACTCCGGACAATTGGCAGCCAAAATGCCAACAAACAAATCATTCACATTTCGTCCATTGATTGGCGAGGCGGCAGAGCGAAATTCGATATTCGTGATCGGGATCGGGATCGGTGGAAAGGGACCAGGAACCAGGGAGATGAAAGTGCTGAGAGGCTAAGAGGAGGGATCGACAAGGAGAAAGGGAGGAGGAGGAGGAGGCTTAGGGCAGGCCATCCTCCGATTTCGATAAGGCCGGCGATTCCGGTCCCAGTTGCCAGAGCGCACCTGTTCCTCTGCTCGCGGAACGCGTCCCATCAACAGTTGGTCTCGTTTCAGCTTTCGCCCAGCAGTAACACTATACTTACGTCCCGTCTACCCTCCATTCGGCGGCCTTGTCGTTAATTTTTGCCGTAATTAAGTTTTACGGAAATAATCAACTATTTGCCATTTTCATAACAATTTTTTTTCGCTTTATTGCCGCCTTTTCCCCTGCTATTTAATTCGCAATTGTTGAACAGAAGCAGCGCAAAAGTTAAATGTGGCCAAGGTCTGAGCGATGAAAACGATCCCCGGCAACTTTAGGGCTGCCACATATGGTGTAAATGTAACCGATAGGCCAGCAGGGGTATACGGTTGCCAGTTGCCATTTACCATTTACCAGTTGCCAGTTGCCCAAGTCCGAGTGTTGCACAGTTGGCACAGTTTGTGGTTCGCCATCCGCCGCAAAGGGGAATCTCTGCCTTTAACGGAGATGGATTCTGTTTAGCTGGGGATTTAGTCAGGGAGTCGATATGATAATTACAGCATCCACTCCGCTAACTACATACTATATACAACAAATATTAATGCATAAATGTGTGGCTTTATCGCGGATTAAACTTGCAATTACATTTCTTGGAATTAATGCAACAAAGTGTTTAGATTTGTTTCGTTGGCAATGCTCCAGGCAAATAACTGTGTTATGGAACCCTACCCCAACCGATTGCTAAGTACTGGTCTTCTGGCGTCCTATTGTTAGGGATTGGCAACAACCGGAGCTGGCTCTTTGGGTTTCTCCTCCTTTGGCTGAGCGACAAGACCGCTCTCCAAGGCGCTAAGAATCTTCTCATCGGAGTTGAGCTTCTTGGACTCTGGCTTTGGGGCCTTTTCTGGTTGCTGCTTCTGGGTTGTTTCCGGTTGCGGCTTTGGGACCTTTTCCAGTTGCGTCTTCGGTGCCTTTTCCGATTGCGTCTTCGGTGCCGCTTCCGGCTGCAGCTTTGGCTTTGCTTCGAGATCTGGTTCGTTCGAGTCCTGGATCTGGACCTCCGAATCATTCGGCACCAACTGCAGTTCGTGCACCTCCTCCGGCCCATTGACGGCTGTCTGTTCAGGCCCAGACCCCTCATCCTGATTCTGGGCCTTGTGAAGGTGGAACAGCCGCTTCCAGTACATCGACATGGATGACTTAACGCCCGGTTTCGTGGTGGTCAAGGGCTTATCCTGCTGGTTGGGGGTGCTCATGGAGCTCGACTGCTCGGGCCCATCTGTGTTAGGTTCATCCTTTTTCGGTCCATCCTTGTTGGGTATTTTCCTTCGTGAAAATATACGACTCAAAGTCTTGGACTTGCCCAGTTCCTTGTTGTCGCCCTCAATGGAGGTCTCACTTCCGTATTCCTTCAGGGCCGGCTTCTTGCTGAGCTTAAAAAAGCGTTTCAGCGAATTGGTCTTGGACATTTGGGCATCCTCCCCTGGCAGGCCCTCCGATTCGTTGAGCGGCACATCCTGCAGATTGGACATGTTTCTTCACTATGTCCACTGGAATCGCTAGAAGTTTTTTGAAAATTAACTTTGGTTTGGTGAACTACGAAATATATATAATATGCGTGGAGTGGCTAAACAGAATGATAAACGTATGCCACCAGAAAATCCATAGCCTACCATATTAGGGATGAATTTTCAGGAATACAAAAATCTCTAATTTCAGAAATAAATTCGGTTTTTTTAAATAAGAAAAACTGATTCAAGATGAAGAAGCTTAGTTTGCTTTTTCTGGGAATTCTGTCCCCAACCGGTTCTTAGTTAGGCTTTCTTGTCTTACCTTGCAAATTCTAAAAATTCTTGAAAAACTTCATTGTGTCTAGCTCAATCTTGTAAAGCATATTCCATTTTTACAACATTACTTCAATAATTTTCCCGTAATTCCATAATATGTGTAATGCCCAATCCTGTCTTTCCTACATCTTAATTAACAAAAAAAACTCTCGTTTTCCGCTGACTGCCCTCAGAAGGGTTGAAGCTAGGGGTTCAAGGCACACCTGAAGAAAATCTCAAAGAGTTAACGAGCAACTCCTTTATCAGAGATAAACTCAAAGAGTTACGCAGACACAATAAACTTGGCCATTCTAGAGGGTTGTTTTCCTGCCGGCAATCAAAGTTTTTAATTAACAAACAAAGAAACCGATTTTCCAAAAAATTGTGTAAATAATTCGCAAGGATTTTTCCAGCCAAAAAGGGAAGTTTGGCAATCGTTGAACCCGAACCGTGACATCTTGAGAATAGGTCAACATTGTTGTTTAATTAGAGGACAATAGCTGTCAATAGCTTGCCCCTAGCGCACACAGAGTGCAGGAAGCAAGAAAGTTGGAAGCCAAAGTCAAAGGTGGCTGGCTAATTGCGAGGCGGGGACAGGACTGCCAGCTGTGAAAAAATCTTATCCACACTCCATCTTAATGACTACTTAAACAGCGACAAAGCCAACCCCCAACCTCGAGTCCAACCCCGACCCCAACCCCACTCAACCGCCCGAGTGCAACCCCCTTGGGCAACTCTGTATGGATATCGCCGCTCAGCTCAAGTGCAGCACTTGAGGCAGCTGTTTGGCACTCGGGATGACTTTAATTTAAGCCCTGGGGTGCCATATATATATATGGAAACCTCAACATTAATAAGTGTTAATAATCGTGTGCCTGCGTGTGTTATTTTTTCCGACTGCGCCGACACGCCCCCCAACCGCCCAAAAAACGGGTCTACGATTTCACATCACTTTCGCAACAGCTTGACGGGGGAGGTTAGGTTGACTGAGAACCCGGCGAACTGAGACCGAGTTAGAAAGTCCGTCCAGAGGAGCGTAACATGGATAGGGTATAAGTATAGGATTACCGGCATCGGCATCAGCATCACCATCAGCATCCACCTCCATGTCCATGTCCAAGTCCGTGTGCGGATATGGCAACCGAAACAGCATCCCTGGGGGTCTCCAATGATTTGTTGTTGTCGCCGGGCAAGTTTACAAATTCAATTTGTCAGCGATGCCTCAGTGCTGGTTTTGCGGGCGGGGTGAGTTCTTGAAAACCCAATTCCATAGGCTTGGCAACGGTTAACACAAAAAACACCGGAACTAAATTGGGGAAGCAAGTGCAGGGTATAGATCCTTTGATACCCATTAATTTTATAATTTTTGCTCTATATTTTTTGTTTTGGTTCATAACTTTAAAGCAAAGAAAACATATTTAAAGAAGTTACTAATATGGTAAGACAGAAATGCTCCACTGTAAATGTAAAGGAGATATTATAAATTAAAAATTTTATAAATTTCAAAATCGAATCGAAGTTTATTATTCTAAAAATCCTGTACATTTTATTGATTAATTATATTCCGTCTAATCAATGAAATAATGCTGAACATAGTTCAAAAACTATTTTAAATATGCGTAATCCTTAGCAAATTATTTTATGTTACCAGTGGTCATCCCCTAGTCGAGCATATCCTTTTCGTCCTGCAGGGCCACCGCGTAAGAGCATATGTTCCCATTGCATACTTGAGGGCGCATTTGATTAGAGCCCACCGAGGCGGGAATATTTAATTTGGATGTTTGGCTGCGGCGCGTTTTGACACGCGCTAGTCGAGAGCACGTAATTAAATTAATTAGAGAGTCGTTCCCACAGGTAAACCTCCGCCCCCTGCCAAGGCCTCGCTGCCACCACTCGCCGGCAGCTCAATTTGATGCGATCCAATCTACTCAGAGTTACCCCACAGCCCGGCCAGAGTTTTGATGCTCATTCGCAGTGACAGGCGACACACTTCGCTCGGTGGGTGGGCCAGCCAGCAGGTTGGAGTGGGTGGTGCCGGTGCCGGTGCTGGAACTGGTTACCAAGAGAACACACAGATAGCAGAGCTGGTGCCTTTGGGCTTCGGCTTTGCCTTTTAATGAAATTCCTGACCAATGTTTGTTTTGCTTAGGTCACCATGGCGATTCTCCCCTCGGCACATCGGGTGCCCATGTTATAGTCCGACCTCCAGCTGTATATATGGGTATATATCACTCGGCGATCGGCACGTGCCTGGAGCACAGGCACAGGTTCCGCATAATTTTTCCCAAGAATGAAAGCATAAACGAACCGTTTCTCGCCAACCCCGGTGGTCATCATAATCGGCTCAATCGTAATGAGCTGCCAGCGTCATTATGGTGCAAGTGCAGTCTCTGAGTCGGTTTATTTTCGTTATTTATCGGGGGAAGCAAGACGCCCACACAGGCCAAGTCTTTGTTTGGCTTCGCTCTCCCAATATTCGGAATATACATATTCCCTCTGGCCTTGTCGATTCATAAAACCCAAGTTTATGTTCATATTTTTTATGAAGCCAGCAGCACAGTAGTTGGCCAGGCGCACTTTAACGATCTTTGGGCCATAAAAAAATGGCTGTCTCCGCCATATACTTGTATACGTTTAAATATGTATATTTGGTTAATGTGTCGCGGGGCTCAGCTGGAAACAAAGCACGATTTTTGTGTGATTTACGATCGATTCAATTCGATAGATATGGGATCCCTGGAACAGCTGATTGTCTGCGGTTACACTATAAATATTTGTACAAGTGGAAAATGTGTTTTCCAAGGGAAATGCAATACCTCCAAAGTTGTTGTTCCTATTCTTTATTAATTTTGCAAGTTTCTGGGGAACTGAATGAGTGTGGTAACCGGACCAAATGAAGTTTGTTTTGTCTATGAAGCATTTTAATTACCAAATCGTTTCATTCAAGATTTTCGGAATCGGAATTCCAAGTTCAGTTCCCCCCTTACAAAACGAAGAAACCCCAAGCCAGAAATCTGCATAATAAACTCTTCCCGTCTTCGGTTCGTGCCAACTGCACGTTGGACTACACAAGTAATTTTATGCAATTTCCAGCTCCTTACACTGCGCTTTTCATCCTACGTTTTGTTCTCTATTTTATATGGTGTTGTTGTGGTCAGATCTCCATGGCTCAGCGATTTTATTTGTGACGGGAAGAATGCCTCAGACCTTTGGCATGTGCTGACAAATGTGGAAAGTCGCTAATCAGCAAGGCAAAAACAAAAAACTGACCCAATTCGTAGGCTGTCTCAGAAGCTATCGCAGTCGCAGTCGAGTGACGCACTACCCGATGGATGATGACTCTTGAACTCGGGAACTTGAGTTCCCCAGGGGGGGGGACAAGGTGCTGGATACCCAACATCGGCGGAATGACAACAGACAAGCAAGCAATCCAGTGTCGCAGAGCTCCAATCCTTATCTAGATGTCCAGGCAAACAGTCGCAGGCCCAGATCAAGTTGTAAGAATGCGAACATGGCAACAAATGTGCTCGACTCAGGTGTTAAAACTTTTGCATTAAAATGGCGCCCAACTATGGGGCCGATCCCTGTGCCCCTCGAGCCCCTGGCCGTGTAAAATTAATACAACACTCGGGGAGGTCCAGGCCGATCAAAACTGAACGTAAATCTTAAACGCTTTCGGTCCCGGTCGCCCAGCCATTCTCTGGTTGCTGCTCCATTGTGTGCAGCAGCCTCTGCAGTCGCACGATCAGCACGTTCGGCCGCGGAGGGAGGAGATCTCCGGAGGAACAGGATGGTCGGCGATCGGCAACCGGTCCACGACAAATGTGCCAGTCTCAGCAACATGCCGGGCCCCAGAAATATCTGCAAATGCAGCGAATTGTGTGCAGATTTGTTTACAGAAGACTCTCCAAGTGGCCACAGGACGGGACACAGAGGCCAGGGGACAGGGGCACGTTGATCATCGTAGATATAATTGACGACATGTTGTCTCACGATCGTGCTAAAGCGATTAAAGCTAATTTAATGCCCAACTCGCCGAATCATTCCCCTAAAAATGGCCTAAAGGTCAAACGGGTGTCCAACTCCCACCCACTTTGGACCATTTTCCCTTGGAGAGCCCAGACTTTATATGAAAATTCCCACTTTGATTTGCGGTAATCAAGTTACCAGCTTAACTACTGATTTTTAAATAAACTTTTTTGCCAGAATTTGATTGCATGTGTGTCTACGTTTATTTTCTTAACTGCACTCGATTCTGTGTACTTGTGTAATTCCATCCGGGCCTTTACGTCAGTGTTTGCCTAGACGTTCAGCCAAAAACTAATTGTTAAATCAATATAAATTAATTACAACACGAAGAAATTGTTTGGAGTAGCTTTCCTTTATACATTCAAACGAAATGGTGTTAATAAAAACTTACATAAACATTGATTTTAATTAGGTAACACTAGATGTCCGATTTATTGCTCTTTCTTTGATTGCCTCAAGTCTGGAAATTGTACAGCAAACTTGCTTGTAATTGCCATTACCAAAAGCTAGAAAATAACTTATCAATTTACTTGCCTTTAGTTTATAATTGTTTAATTTCGTTTAATCTTTAAAGTAAGTGCCGTTATACAATATATTCTACCTCGTTTAAGGCTATTTACCATTTCACTTGGGGCATTTTCAACTATAATCTGAGCTCATTAGTGGCCGTCTACAAATTACCATTGATGGTGATTCACTGGATAAAGTGTACAGGGGCTCTGTAATTTTGATTAGATGCCAATTTGTTTATGGCACTCGCCGGCCTGGCCAGAGATCAGATATCCTCGTATATCGCATATCGGTTAGACTATGCCAGCACACTCCGGCTCGTCTTACATAAGCATTCCGATATTTTGGGAGCTCCTTCTCTAATGCGTTACGGATCCACATCGAAACCAATAAGTTTGGTGGGGCGGCTTGGATTACCCGATATTTTCGTTTTGGTTTTTACGATTGCCATAAAATTGCTGGCGGTTTCCATTGAACAATCGGAGAGACTTCATCTGATTAGCTTATTAATTTGTGTAATGTGCGTGAATGGTGGCCTAGTATTAATTTATTCATTTATGCGCATAGAAGACATGGGAACACACTTTTCAAATGGCGTTTGCCCAGCGGCAAAATCCCTCCACAATGGGCATTGTTCGCCCGCATCTGAGAGATACAAAAAGACGAAGATACAAGCTCTGGAAAAGTGGTTTCTATACCACCCCAGTGGTGGTGAACATGGTTGGATTTTCGCTTGGGGACTGGGAATGGGCGGAGTCATGGTTGGGCCCTGCTAAAGGCAGTGCGAGCGGGAGAGCTGTTAACTTGTTTCGAGTGAGCCGTCATCCAATGCCGAGATTTCCACTCAAGCATTGTCGACGCCGCTCTCTCTCGCCCTCATCGCGCTCCCTTTTCTCTTCAGGCTCTCTCGACGTCCGAACCTCTCTCTCTTTCCTGCCGAACAGCTCTGCCGGCGTCGCAGTCGGAGCGCTCTTTTCCGGTCTTGAGTGAAATGCCCAAACCCGCTTTCGCACTCATTCTCTCCCTCAGACTCCGCCCACCGCGAGAAAACCTCCCTCTCAGGCGTTATACGATTTTCGATCCGTAGTAGTAAGGCCGCTCAGTCGCCTGCTTCACCAGTCAGTTGATTTTTTCGTTTCGAGCGCTACGGGAACGCTCGGTGCGCTCCGATCCGATATCGATATAGATTCTATCCAGCACTCGTTCCCCGTTCGTTCTCAAGTCAAGCGTAAATCACATCTGATCCGAATCGGCGTTCGATTTTAAAACATATATATCCACCTGAATCGGGATCTGCCAAGACCAAATCCGCCGCGTGTGTTCGCAACTCATAGTTCCTAGTGAAAGTTATCGCAATCCCGCATAATGGTCACCCTAATGCCATACAACTATGCTGCCCCGCGCTGCGGATTAATTGACAAAATGATCGAGCCAAAGGTAATCAAGTCGTCGGGATTTTCACCCATCGGGAAGCTTTAAAAGTGATGTTGTGGTTGCCGTCGGTTATGGTTATTGTTAGTGTTATGATGATGCTGCTGGGAGTAGCTTCCTTGGTGGTTACCTTGTGGGGCTTCTCGCCTACCAAATAGTGCAACTTTGCCATAATAATTTATTGCGCCTGGACTCTAAAATATAAAACCCACAGTTTAGGATGGTTTATGGGGTTGGGTCTAAAGGTGATCTATTGGGTGGTTATGCTATATAAATCTAGCTCAGGGTGACACCTAAAACAAGTTGTGGTGTCAAGGTTTCATTAACACCTTCCTAACATCTCTTCCAGATTGTTTGGTTTCTCCAAATAAATATGGAAGGTCCCCTAAGTTTATAGGAGCAAAAACCACCTTCATTTCTAGATCTAATGACACCTAAGACCTGTTCAAGATTTATAAACACCTTGGAATATTGCCAGAAATCTCTGTCGTTTGACTTTCTTCCTATCCCGGATTCTCCTGCTTTAAGCAGATTTTATATTTGCCACATAATTATGAAATGTCCCCAACCCCAAAAGAGGATTACTACTTTTTATGGACCCAAGCCCAAATAGAAGCATTTTATTGACTCAAAGTTGGTGCTGTTGTTGGGAAAATCGTTAATGGGGATGAAGATTATAGACACCTGACCACAATTTTATTACAAGGCATTAATCGGCTTAACTCTGGAGCTGGCTGGGAGAGGTCAAGTCTTAAGGGTTTTAACAAAAAATGTCCAATAGGGTTTGTGGAGGTTGGTAGAGGTTCGAAGAGGTTCAGAGATGTTGCCAACTTTTGGGAAAGTAACAACTAATGACCCCTTCAGTCAGGGGAATATCGTTTGCTCCAGATCAGCGGACGCAATGAGTTCGTTTCCCGGTGATTTAATGGCACAGCATATACTACCAGCATCCAGCAGCGACACCGTTTTATGGGTCCCTGAACTTCGACTAAGACAAAGTCCAATCTGGACTGGGAGGAACGTGACGAACGTCGAGCGACTGGCTGACGAGATGGTTAAGGCGAAATATTAATAGAGCATAAATTACAGCCCTAGGGCCGAGTGGCCGCTTTATGGGAATTTAAAGAGCCTGGCCCACAAAGGCCGGAGCTGGGCTTCGGCCGGCCAGCGGCATTAATCACATTTTAATTAAGTTTAAGCCGTAATCGTAAAAATTAACACGCCATAATTCAACTGCGACAATGCGCGCTGCATGTAATTTATGACAAAGACGAAGGCGAAGGAGAACTCTCGGTCTCGATCTCGGTCTCGGCTCGGTCTCTCCAGTCGAAATATTGATTATGGCCCCGCCGATTGACACTTGGCGATTGTTGATTATACTGCCACGATTGTCGATTGTGGCCCGAACGTAATTAACGTGCCAAAGTGTTAAAGGTGCACGGGATAGTAGGTTCCCTTCGTCCCCTCGCCACAGCCACCGAAGAAACAAATTTTCCTCTTGTTTATTTTGATGCTTATCGGGGAACGGAGGAGTGGGGTGGGGTAGTCAGGGGCGGAGGGGTCTTAGGGCCGGGTTAATAAAAAATTTGTCGCCGTCTTCTCGTCTTGTCTTTTGTTCGCCTTTTGTGGCCGAGAGTCTGTTCCGAGAGTGTGTGTGTTTTAATCTTCTTCTAAAGCAGCAGAAGAGACAATGAGATTACGATCGCAGGAATTTCGTTAAAGATGCTCGAAAACAGGTCTTTATACGTACGGGTATATGGCTCGGGGACCAGCCCCCCAGCCCCTCTTCCTTGGTCCCCTCTTCCCGGTCACCCCTCATTCCCGTCCGTTGTCTGTGTTAATGTTTACGTTGTCAGCTTGTGCCATAAATTAGTTTAGTAAAAGGTTGCATTTGGATCTCCCAGCCCGATCTCCCGACCTCCCGATCCTCCCTCCTGTCACTATCTCATTTTTTTTTTTTTGCATACAACTGCGAGTCGAATTCGGTTGCTCGTGCAACACGCAATGCTGATTCGCGACTCGGGATTCGCGCGATCCGGAATCGCAACTCCATGCTACCGTTCGGTATCCATCCATCCATCCGTCCCTCTGTCCGTCCGCTGTGCATGCGCGTGTTCCTCTGTTCCGACGACAAATTTGAGGAACCTCCTTCAGCTCCTCCCCTTGCTGCTGCTGCTGCCGCTCTACTATCCTCCTTCCCTTCTCCCGATATCGCCGGATGATGGACAGTGCGTGCGTGTGGTCATCGCCGGACGGCAGAAGCTGTCAACTGAAGCCGCTCAGCTTTTTTGGGCTGGCTCTTTAGGGGCGGGAAGGTGTGCACGAATTCCAGCACCTGGGCTTGCCTCTACCTTCGATTTGTCTGGCTTCCGTTTGATTTGCATAAATTTATCTCAACTCGCACTTCCTTTTCGCTTTGTGTGGCATTTGTCAAACTCGAAATAATAATTTTTAAAGATCTTATTAACTCTCTGGATATATTGGGTGGTTTTGTAAAGAAGACTCTTGGAACTTTGTTAAAAATTTGAAGCTAAGATCTTTATTTTATAATATTTTAATATATATAATATATAATAAGCATATACTTTTCTCTCTTCCTCTAATTTTCTTTTAATTTTTAATAACGCCTTTAATTTAAAAGTCTGGCATAACCTTCAATATTTTCCCAGGTATCTTCACAACTTCTCCGTTCCAACTTCTCGTTAAGCTTCTTTCAATTAGTTATCTATCTTCCCCGTGGAAGAGTGACTTCCTATCTTGACACATTCTTATCAATATCTGGGACAAGGCTATGGCACCGCCACCTGCTTCTGATCCCATTCTGTCCCCTAAATCGACTTCCCCTTAAATGGCGCCGAGCGTCCACCAAGTCCCAGTAAAACTTTTTCCCACGCACGATTTTGTGCTGCGAAAAGCGCTTGGCGCAGCAGCAAATGGCGATTGCGAATTATGTAAAATTGGCTGTTTTCTTTCGCCACTCCGCAGTGGATAACCCACATAGGGTTTCAGGCGGTGGAAGTGCAGAGCTCAGCAGGTGTTGGCCCGTTGTTTATAAACAAATTCTGTCGAGGGCCAGCACAAATTGCGCCTCGGCGACTTTACATAATAAGCCGACAGCCAACAAAATAAATAAATTTGATTATGTACTCTTCGTGTGTTAATTGTGTTTTTTCTTGGCATATTTTCAGGTTAAACGTCCCAAGACAGAGCACACGGATACACATGAACGCAACCGGTAGGTCTTAAAATTAAATCCATTTCTGAATAAGATACATTTTAAAAAGTAAACTTATTTGTAGAATTATATTGCTTAAGACTCAACTTATTTTAAAGGCTTACATTTAGCAGACTTGAAACTTAACCATGAGACTTTCCTAATTTATTTTTTCTTATTTAATTTCGACATTATTTTTCCACCTAAACATCAAAAAATGTATATTAGAATCTTTCCCTGGCACATCTAATTTATGAATCCTTAGCGAGGACCTTCAAGAGGTTCCCAGCTGTAAGCGTAGACAATTTGTAACAGAAAGAAAGGCAAACCCCTCACACTTGCCAGGCGGCACACCATCCTCAATTGGTTTCAATTGAAAAGAGGCGAGGGTCGCTGGTGGAATGGAAGTACTAGAATTTTGCATGTGGCCCTCACAACCTGACACATGCCCCGGCAGAAATTCAAAGAATTCCTTCCACGCTTCAGCTGCTGCGACGCAGCACAGAGAGATCCTAAAAACCAAAGACAAAATAAAAATTAAAAAAGAAAATGTGAACCGAAAAGTGTCAGAGCACTTAACACTTGCCAAGAGGGGCAGGAAAGAGCGGAGAGATTCCGGTGAGGAGGTCCCTGGTCCAGGCCTTAAAAGGGGCTTAAGGGCGGCAACAGTTGCGGCTTAGTCTTAAAGAATTCTCGCGCCGCCTCCCTCTTTAATATTGCTCATTATTATTTCGGTAAATCTGAAAAATCTCCCATTGGCCACCACAACATGTGCGAGGAGCGGAGAAAACTCACTCAAAATATGGGATCCCCAGGCGAAAAACTTGGTTGGCTTTTCCTCTTTCTCTCTTGTTGGCGCACGCGTCGTTCTTCGCTGGGAAAATACTTTTCCCCCTTCTTGGGCCAGCTGCTTCCCCTTCTTTATGCTCCCCTTGTTGTGGCTGCTGGCAAGATAAATGTTCCTACTTCCACAAAAAAAGTATCTCGAGGTGTCAAATTCCTTTGGAAATTGGGCACTTAATTTACCTTCCTATTAAAATTATGAAAAATTGTTACAAATCTTGTGGAAGCCGGCTGGGAGGAGTTCTAAAAGGGGGGAATGCGGTGGAAGTATCTAAAGAGGTATAGGATAGTTATAGGGTTTTTAAAGAAGTCGTTGAAGGGGGTGTATTGAAAGAAGAGAAAATTACCAAATAATTATAATAATAATAGAAAAGGACTGTTTAAGAAACTATAAAACAGGATTTAGGGGAATTTTAAGTACAACTTCCCAAATTAAAGCTCATAGGTTTCCTTGCCACGTAAATACAGCTGCCAGCCTCTATGATGAGGGACCACGTAGAACTCCATTTAATTGCTGTGAAAAGGATTAAATTACCAAATATATACTATCCCATTTGTCTGCCCCCCTTCCGCCCTCGCTCCACATTATTTATATACCCCAACATTTTCCAGTGTTTTGATTTTTCTCGGGAATTTATTTGATTTTCCATTGGGGCTCCGTTTTATTTGATTTTTATTGAGCCCTTCAGGATTTTCGAATTTGTCCACTTAATTTGTGTGCATCAATTGATTCTACTTGAAAAGTAATAACGCCAGAGAACACAAAAAAACATCAAAATACAAAACGTAAAATATAAAAGGAAAATAATATTTGTCGCCGCTCCTTGGGAACAAAACATTTGCTGCACACATGGCCAGGAAGGGGGCTGGGGCAGGGTCACCAGGGAAGCCAACGGGACAATGAGACTTGTCCGGGACAGTCCGCACATGCCAGAAGAAAAAAAGGCAAGTCCTACAAGACTCTCAAGTGCCCCGAATCGATTTCGGGCGATTTCCTCTTCTCATCCCAGCGACTCGCCGTAGGAGCAAACATCCAAAAAAAAAAGTCTGGCGACGGATGCGAGATCGTAGAAAAATATTTATAACACTTGACGAGATTTTAAAGACCTCTTCGCCGGTCGGGCAGCCCAGCATCCCGGCTGGGACACACTTGACTCGGGCTCTGGGGCAAGAGAACTGGAAACTGGGCATGGGGAACCGAAAACAAGGAACGACAACGTGCCGTTAATTTTATGGCTCTTTAAAGATTATTGGAAATTATTTTATGTGTTTCCCTAACGAGTCAAGGGTTTTGTGTGTTTCAGTGTTTCTCTTCCACACAACGGTCTATGTTTCCATGTAGATGTTACTGGTCTTACATGCCTAGAAGTTCTAGAATCCTATTATTTTAAAAGGAAACTAAGTGACTTTCTTTTGTTTATAATTTAGTTTTTTGTCTTTAACATATTTGTATTATATTGAAGCATTGTAGATATGTCCTTTGCATAACTATTAAAAATATTGGGTTATAGTTTGGGATTCTGTAAATATTTATTTATGAAAAGAATTAAAAACACACTAGTCTTTTTGTGTAAATGTAATACTAAAATATATTAAGATACTTTTATTTAGACAAATTTAAAATGCGACATTAAATAAGATTGAATAAATTGAAAGGTTCAGAAATTGCTATTTGAATTTATTATGTAAATATTCTTCTTGTTATATTTACATAATAAATTCAAATAACTAACTTTGGCCAGTCAAAGTTTGTGTACCCTTACAGGTAACAATTAAAATATATCATAACTAAGCCAAAAATGCATTAATTTCGATTCGGAAAGCAGTTTTGTGTTAGTTTTTATTAATTTAAAACAACTGCATACCAAATTTAAAATTTTAAGAAATCAAAATTTTTGGCCATTTTCGCTAATTTTAATGATGTAACCCCTTATCAAATTTCGCAAAAATGGCCAAAAAATCGATTTCTTCCGGACATGTCTAGAATGATTCCCCTGTTGATGCTGATCAAGAATATATATGGTTTATGGGGTCGGAAATGATTCCTTGACTTAGAAAAATATTATTTTGTATTATAAAATCTGATTTTTTATATTAAAAAACTTCTTGATTTTTTTTTTTAATTAAAAATATCATAACTCGGCCAAAAGAGCATTAATTTTAAATCGGAAAACTGTTCTGTGCAAGATTTTCTACAGTTAATAAATCTGCATACTTCATTTTAAAATTTTGAAAATTCAATTTTTTATCAAAATCAAAAATTTTAATGATGTAACCCCTTATAAAATATTGCGAAAATGGCCAAAAAATCGATTGCTTCCTGACATATCTAGAAAGATTCCCCTGTTGATGCTGATCAAAAATATATATACTTTATAGGGTCGGAAACGTCTCCTTCACTGCGTTTCAAACTTCTGACTGAAATTATAATACCCTGCAAGGGTATAAAAAGCGAATTAAAATATCGAGGTCCGTTTTATACATATTTTATAGTTTCACAAAGTTATAATTACTGAGCTGGCCAAGTTAATTACTTATTCATTACCCTTCTCTTCTTACTTACTGGTTTTAATTATTTATTTGTAAAATGTAAAGAGCGAGTTTAAAAATGAGTACTCTGATTGAGCCACAAATTACACTTTGTCAGAGTTATTATTAACAGTCTTAATTCACTTTTTATTAACTGGCTCATTTACATTTTATTGAATTATTTGAAAATGTTATCTCTTGTCGTGATTTATTTTTTAATCGAATTTATTTTTAAAACAAGTGAAACAAGAAGGTTTAGTAACGCAAACTTAAATTATTGCATATCCTTTATAACTTTTAAAGTTGCCTCACCTCTCACCCCCTTTCCAATTACCTTCCCTTCACTAACAACCCTTTAATTTTATCTTTTTGCAGCCTCTGCAATCTGTCACAGCAGCAACAGCAGCAGCAACAACCCCAACAACAGCAGCAACAGTCGCAGCAGCAGCACACGCAGCAGCAGCAACAGCAGGGAACTCATCCCAGCACCGTGTTGGCCAGCAATGGACCTAGTAGCGCCGGTGCCAGCATGGGCGTCGGTGTGGGAGTGGGTGTGGGCGTGGCCGGGCAGTGCAGTCCACTGGGACTGCCGCCACAGAGCCAGCCGCTGCAGCCCACAATTGGATCGCTGGCCTCGCTGAGCGGACACTATTCGAACGGGAACGCCAATCCCAATGTGAATCCGAGCAGCTGCAGCCTGGCAGCAGCCTCCAGTTTCTCGCAGTCCGTGAGCAGCAGCTTCTCCACATATCAGCAGGCGGGTGGCGGCACAGGCGGAGTGTCTGGCGAGGATGTGGGCGTGGGCGTAGGCGGGGCCAATGTGATGTCGCACTGGTCGCATGACGGAACTGCCTCGAGTGCGGCCGTTAAATCAGAGTCACGCAGTCCGGGCCAAGTGCATCCTGTCCTCGACAATGGCTCGGTGACCAGTGTCAGTGGCTCCAATCTCTATGGCTGCAGTTCGGCCAGCTCCAATCCCCTGGACGGCGGCGCAGCAACGGTCAACTCCTCCGCGGTGGCGGCGGCTGCAGCGGCTGTGTATGATGGCAAGCACGACTATTACTACTACAACAGCATGCAGCAGTACACGCCGCCACCCTTCTACTCCGGCTATGGAGCTCCATATGCAGCGGCGACGGCAGCCAGGCAGGCCAAGATGGAGCCTGGGGCTGCGGCAGCGGCAGCCTACCTGACGCCCAGCTACGCTTCCAGCGGCAACAACAACTCGCAGCTGTACAGCAGTCCCTACGCAGGCTACAACAACTTCGGGCAGCAGGACTACAGCGGGTACTACAACGAGCAGTACGGCAACTATTACAGTCCGGCCAACTACTCGCCGTACGCGGTGAGCTCGCCCAGCTCGAGCGCCAGCCATGGTCACGGATTCCATGTGGCGGCCTCCTCGAACCTCTCCGAGAGTCCCACGGATACGCACTCGACAACGCCGGTGCACCAGACAACGCACTCGCCGCACTCCCCGCTCCCGATCTCACCCAGCGCCAGCTCCGGCATTGGACCACTGGGCTCTGCTGCAGCTGCGGCTGCTGCGGCTACCTTGAACTCCAGCGGCGGCAGCAGCGTGGGCACGGCAGGATCAGGCGGGGGCGTGGCGGCCAGCAAGACCACGCCCACCGGCAAGACGGGGCGGGCGCGTGGTAGGCGCCACCAGCAGCCAAGTCCCACCAGAAGCACCGCCTCGGATACCGGAAACAGCGAGGCAGTGAAACCGCCGGAGAGGGTGTTTGTGTGGGACCTGGACGAGACCCTGATCATCTTTCACACGCTGCTCTCGGGCAGCTATGCCAACCGCTACACCAAAGACCACAGCTCCCTGATGACCATCGCCTTCCGCATGGAGGAAATGGTCTTCAACATGGCCGACACTCACTTCTTCTTTAACGAGATCGAGGAGTGCGACCAGGTGCACATCGACGACGTCAGCTCCGACGACAACGGGCAGGACCTGAGCGCCTACAACTTTGCCACCGATGGCTTTCACACGGGCACTCCGCCCGGCGCCCCGCCCAATCTCTGCCTGCCCACCGGCGTCCGGGGTGGCGTCGACTGGATGCGCAAGCTGGCCTTCCGTTATCGCAAGATCAAGGACATCTACAACAGCTACCGGGGAAAGTGAGTACATTTAACACAAGAATTCCGTCAGTACCTAACTAACTTGTCTTTGCACCTTCCAGCGTTGGCACTTTGCTGGGACCCGGAAAACGCGAGGCCTGGCTGCAGATCCGCTCGGAGATCGAGGTGGCCACCGACAACTGGGCCACGCTGGCGCTCAAGTGTCTGAGCATGATTGCCCAGCGCGAGAACTGTGTCAATGTGCTGGTCACCTCAACGCAGCTGGCCCCGGCGCTGGCCAAGGTCCTGCTCTTCGGCCTGGGCAGCATCTTCAATATCGAGAACATTTACAGTGCGCACAAGATCGGTGAGTGGACACGACGAATGGCAATCGATGGATCTGAGATGTAACCCCCGTTTTTTTCTTATTTTTTCTGCAGGCCAGGAGACCTGCTACGAACGGATCGTGACTCGCTTCGGGCGCAAAAGCACCTACGTGGTGATCGGCGATGGGGCCGAGGAGGAGTCCGCCGCCAAGGCCATGAACTTCCCCTTCTGGCGCATCTCCGCCCACAGCGACATTCGCGCCCTGTACACCGCCCTTGACATGGGCTTCTTATGAAAGGCCAAATTGTAAGGCTTGCGGTTTTGAGTACAAACAGCAGAGGATTTAATTAATTTATTTAATGTGTGTGTGAGTGTGTCTGTGTGTATGTGTGTGTGCGTGTGAGACAACAAAAACAAATGGTAACTGTAAACCAGCGCAAAATAATTTAATTATTTTGTTTAAACCACTTATACTTTAATGCCAAGACTTTTTGTATTATATAGTTTTAAAACACCTAATCAACGATCGTATCAATTCTCGCACGAAATTGTTTCAAGTGTATAATTAATAAATTAATGAATTAACGATATATATATACGTATTTAGCACCTTAGAGTAGCAAACAATAACAGACCGACCCGGATCCTGGCAAAGGAGCGGCGAGCAGCGGGGCAGAGAGGCGGCGAGATCGATCGGAGCAAACACAACAAAAATTAGTTTAAAGTTTTAAGTTTAAAGCAGACGCATAACTATAATGATTATAAATAATTCGACAAAGCCGTAGTATTCAAATTTTAAATAACTATTATATAGCTGCATATATTAAACTATATTTAAAATATAAAACCGAGTAATAAAAGAGCAAAACCAACAACGACGCACTCTATTAAAGCATAACCAAGCGAGTTTGATTTTTTAACCTTGGCAGGGAATATCTTATGGCTTTTTATAATTTTTTTTAATATTTTAAATATTTTCTCTTCACAGAACTGCTGAAATTTAACCTCTGAAAGAAGAAAAGAGACAAAAATTATATTTATTTTTGGCTTTTTAAACTACGTTTTATTTTTCCAGTGTAAAGTAAGCAGATCCTAGTTGGAGTTGTTTGTGACCTGACTAAATACACGCGTAACGTGTAAAATGTCATTTTTAGCCATTTTCACAACCTTCTTTGCTACATACCACATGAGCGACCAGCGATGCCAGACTTTTCGTTCATGAGGGTTTCAGCGCGTTAGAATCCCCAGAATCCTTTTATCCTCTTATTGGACAACGACAAATGTCAAATTGGAAAACGGATCTCATGAATTTGAAATACTTTTAAATGCAAAATCTCACTAGTACCTAAAATTTAATTAAATTAGAAATTATATGTAAGCTCCACAATAAGTACAATATAAACGCTTCATTATTCATTGTTTATTCAGTTGTTATCTTGCTTAATAAGTGTAATTTATGCAAATATTGCTGGATTCTTTATTTTATTAAATAATCCGATTACTCGTTTAACATCGCGTTGCCAAAATTTGATCAATTTACTGGGCTTCGTTTTGGAAAAAGAAAACGAATTCAACACAGTTGTGTAATATAAGGACATAAAGTATAGTACAATTTAATTACAATTACAACTAAATAACCATACAAATAAGTTATGCCTAAGGAAACTTATGCTTAGGAGTTGAGTGCCCATTGCTCTTCTCGTCCACTTTTATAGATATACATATATAATTTGCTTAGGAAATTCGTGTCTAAATTGATTCTAGCGTGATTAAATTGTTCTCCTTTCCACTTGATAAATATTGCACAATTTGTGGTATGCCAAACACGGTTGTATAATTATTGCATCTCTAGTAGTTTCGAACTCTTTCAATTTTTGACTCTGACTCTGATACGTTTTGGTTGTGTGTTAGATGCTAAATCACTGGATTTCTATGCACTTGCTGGTTAAGCTGAATTACAAAAGTTTCCGCCTAAATAATTTACATCAAAAAGCCAACTAAACAATCCACAATATGCAGCCCTATATAGACTAAACTTTCAGTTATTGGTTGCTTAAGATCTAGGCCTAAATGTAAATCTGATATTCGACTGGTTTTCGTACCGTTTTACGCTCTACACAAAATTCGCCAATTACTAAACTTATGCATTTCATATTGTATATTCAGTTTATATATATTAATAACTATTGCTCAGTTAAGTGTGTTTGCGTGTTCAGCAAAAATGTGCCAGCTATGAATTGAGTTTCCACAGTGCATCCGTTTCCCCTCCTCTGGCCACTCATTGCGCCCGCCTCCATCGAATCACCACCTTCCTCTGCTCCATTTCTCTATCTTTTTGCTCGCTCAACACGACGATATCACAACAAAATGTACCAAGTAGAAGAATTAGTTATCTTTATCAGTTATCGTAGACGATAGGTCAGCTAGACCCGCCCGCTTCACGTGAATGGAGGCGGCAGCACCATTGGATCGAAGCTCTGCTGCAGGCTGGAGAAGTTGCTGAAGTTCTCGATGCGACGATAGCCCCACATGTCCATGGCATCGACGCAGACATCCTGGATTTGCTTAATCTGAAATTGGATGATGGAGAAGTTAGGCCGGCCATCATAGAAATATATATCAAAAACTAACCTCTTCTGGCTTTAGATCCTGCATCCAATGGAAGGGCGCTGACCTGGAATCACGATAGGTGGAGCTGACACCGCCAATGTTGACCTTGGTGTGCGTGTCTAGGAACTCCTCGACGGCTGGATCGAATGGCAAACCGTAGAACTGCAAAATGTCCTGTGTCATTTCACTGGGATTCAGTGACAAGTCCTCATAGCGCAGAGTCCTGGGACAGATAAGAAATTTTTGAGTTATATTATATAACGTAGAGAGCGGTTAGTAAACTCACCTAAAACGCGATGGATACTTTTGCAACAGCAGCTCAGCTGTCTTGTAGTCATCCTGAAGATCCTGGCAGACGAGTCGCGGATCCTCGCAGTCCTCGTTGCCCCCGCACCAGACTCGATGTCGCCTCGACTGCATCGTACCCCGTGGATCTCGCACCAGAAGCACGATCCGCACACTGGCCATACTGCGGGGCGGTGGAGGAGGAGGAGGAGAAGGGGAAACTTGTTAGAATAACCATATAGATAATCGCATATATATGTGATGAATGAGATATATAATTGCTAGCGTAATAGTTGTGCACCAAGCCGTGAAGTTCACTTGCCATAACAATCGCACGGAGGGTGGGCGGAGGCGGAGGGAGGCCGCCTGGAATTGGCTTTCAATTAAATCGGATTAAAACTTCCATAATGAAGCATAATTAGCATTTGCATGGGGCTGGATCAGTACGAGCTAGATTCCAGTTGGGCTTTGAGCCGAACTCCAATGGCAATATATCGTCCGACCGAAAATTGTTTTTAATTACAACACTCAAATGTATCTCTGTCAGCCCCCCTGCCCCCTCCCGGCGCTGTGCAGATATTGCATTTGCTAATTTATTTCATGAAAATGTTTTTCCTAAGCGGAAGCAACAAAAACGTTGATAAAGCGGCAAGAGCGGAAACGGGGAACGTGGTTGCTGGAGGACCAGAAGTGCCAATGAAAGAGCCAAAAACCAATACTAAATACGCTGGTAAATGGATTTTTATTCGCCCTTTTTTTTGCAGCTATCTAATTTGGTAAATAAATGTGTATTTAACAAGTAATCTAAATTTGAATCGCTCGTTTTAATCGGAAAAATATAAATGCTTAGCTTTAATGGGTCGAGATTTGTAAGCTGGGAAATAATAACAACTAAATAAAAACTAAATATTAAAAGAACTAAGATCATAAAATCTGTTCTAACAAATTCATAGGCAAGCCTATAAATTAAATATTTTTTATGTTTAAATATTTATTATTACTAAATATATCTTTTGTAATATTCAGCACATGTTAAGGCTAAAGATCCTATGGGAAAATTAGTTTAAAAATCATTACTTAATACTTAAATATTTAAAAAGGGTTTTTGCAGAACCTCATAACTTCTTCATCCCAATTCGTTTAGGATTCTCATCCGATTTCTAGACATCTCAACCACAAACACAAATTGGCACTCCCGAAAATACACAATCCTAATATGCAATCCTCTGCAAAATAAATGATTCCTGATGCAACCAGTTCCCAGAGTCATCACCATCATCGTTCGTTATTATCATTGCCGTTGTCGGAGCTGCACAACCGCAGGCAGTGCCACGTCTCCCACTGCCACCCACTTAACCACATTTCTAATGAGTTTGTAGTGAATTGGAAACAATGTAAACAGCCAGGCCATCAGCGCCGAATGTGACAAATTGCAGCAGGTCTTTAAAGGACATTTTGGCAAACAAAATTAAACAGGGCACAAAACGAATGTCGCCTGCGGAATTGAATATCATCGGTACAATAGTGGAGAGAGCCAGAAATCATGTAAAAAATTGACAACAGCTGCCACCGCTGGGGATGGCGAGGAAGGGTGCAGCAGCGCGTGCAGGAATAATAACAGTAACAATAAGAAATAACAGAGAGGCTCCACAGTCACAGCTCCCCCAGCCCCGAAACAGGGCTCTATTGCTGTGGCGGCAGCAGCGACAGCTGCAAAAATACCAATGCCAAAAACTTCTCCAAAAGCCGCCAAACTGAACAAAAGCAAGGATATATAGTAGAAAACCCAAATGGGTGAAATCTACATTCCGCTTCTTTAATTTAAAGCAAAGTACCAAAGGAAACGGAGAGAGAGGGACTCAAACCAAAGGGTCAAATGGTTTAGCTGGTGAAAAGGGTTTGAGGAAACTCATATGCATACTTTATTAAAACAACAACAAGTGTGGTTCTCTATAATGGTTTTATAAACGTCATTTTAAACCTTAAAACTCTTTCGAAACATAAGCTTTAAGACGTTCAATAGAAATTGATACATTAAATATCCAAAGTTATAATTTTAGTCAGAGGCTTGCAAAGCAGTGAAAAACTCATTTCCGACCCCATAAATCATATATATACTTGATCAGCATCAACAGGCGAGTATTTCTGGCCATTTTAAAAAGAAAAAAAAATTTTTAATTTTTTAAAAAATTTTATAAGGGGTTACATCGTTAAAATTGGCAAAAATGAACAAAAAATTTAATATCCTAAAATTTTAAATTTAATATGCTGATTTGTTAACCTAATAATAACAAACACAGTAAAGCATTCCAAACTGAAATTGATCAATTTTTGGCTTAGTTATGTTCGATTTTTGATTCAATGCCATGATCCTATGGCAAACTGCAAAAATATATAATTTCGGCTTCCCAAAGTTAGTTTCCTTTCTTGTTAAAGTGGATTTGATTCCAAATTCTCCATAAATGTATTTAGACTTAACTCCTTTTTTTATTTTATAGGCATAAATTATGAAATTCCGTTTCGAAAAACATGCCCAAAGATCTGCAATTACATGAATGCAGTCAAAATGAGTTTTTGGATTCGATTTCTTTTATTCACATTTCAAGTTGAATGATTTTTGTGGAGTGCACTTGCAGATGGACCCAAAAAAATACAATACCCGAGTGGCCTTCAGGCCAACATGAATTTCACTTTCAGTTCAGCTGAGTAATTTGAGCTGTTCATTTGTATTTTGTAATTGTGCGAACAAGAGACACTTGGCGCGTCTAAAAATATGCATAAAGAGTATTTTGCATAAGAGTCCGCTAAAATATGACGAATCAAATGGCCTGTCGAATAATATTCTCAAGTGGATTCCGAACCGTTTTCCACATTGGCAGCGACAGAGAGTTTATCTAGCATAAATTAAAAATAGCAACAATTTATTTGAATAAAATAATAATTTGTCCCAAAAGTATTACCAAATATCTTACGATGTTTCGGGTTGCTTTTTTAATTGGTCTCTGCATATGTGATTATATGTGTGCTTTTCGCATTTTTTATTGGGTATTTTTCCACTTGATGGCCATAATTCAAGATGGCTTTTAATTTAATTTTAATGGAGCCGCGGCAATGCTTCGCATGCCATGCATTAAGTGCTTGTTAAATGCATTTAGCCCTGGAAATAAATGTTCATGAAACACATAAAATAAACGGAAAATCAGCAGTGCGACGATGCTGCCGCAATTCGCATTTGATTCCTCGCCACTTTGACCCACTGACAGTGGCTTTTGGCGACTGGTTGGCCCCAAAAACCCAAAGCTTCTTAGCATCTCCACTATTTCTGACTCACTGTCGGTCTTTTTTTGTATTTATAAATTTTGTTTTGTATTTTTTTTTGGCTTTATTTTGGGTCTGCAGCAGTTGTGCCGCATTCTGACACAATTCCGGAGATCAAAAGGCGAAAATTTGCGCAAAAATATACGCAAAATTATTCTAGAGAAGAAGCCCAATCAATACCGATAGAAGCGGTTGGCTCTGGTCTGGTATGTGGCACACATGATGGCCATAGAGACGTTCACAGTTCACAGTTAGCCGCTCCGGACGACGCTCTTTGTTGAATAGTTCGGGGTCAACCTGAGCAGCGGCGGACCTTAGACGATTAATCAATATAATAGGCCAAGCCCGGGCCCCTTTTGTGTTTTCCATCGCGCTGAGATTCCACTGACCCCCAAACCGATGCCCAACTACTATTTACATAACTCTACCCGGGCAGCGGCTAACAAAAGTAAAAGTCGCTCACGTGTTGCTCGAGGCCTTGAACTTTTCTTCAGGTGAACTCTTGGAAGTGATTCGAATCATTAGAGAGATTTCTAGTTCCCTCAGTGGCTCACTTTGGGGGCTCCTTTCCAATTAAATCGCCGTTCTGCGGCTGTCCCACTTCTGGCATGGCCAAGTATCATTCGGTTGGGCTCCCATGCATGTGCAGATGTCTCGCCTTATAAACCCGGCCGCGCACTAAGTACTGGGTAATTATTTCCAGAGGTTCGCCGGCTTAGGCTTGACATAAGCTGATAATGTTGATTAATGGCTGCTGGGAAAGCCAAGAGCCGCAAGTCGGGAGAGCGGAAAATTGGAAAAGGCTTTTCGCTGCGATAGGGTAAGACTTTCTTTCAGCGATCATCAGAGGCTCAGTGAATTTCCATGGCAGGTTTCGGCTTTCCCTTCTCCTTCTAAAATTATTTTTAATAAGACTCGACACGTTCCCGGTTTCGACTTTATAAATTCATGATTTTTTGCAATCAATTAGGCAATTTTTAAGCCTTCACAATCTCCTTTTCATATTTCCCCTGGGGCAACATTTTTTAAGCAGTGAAAATTTATTATTTTTTTTTTTTTTAAGAATTTATTTTCACGACGCGCTGAATGTGTTGGCCAGAGCTGAAAAAATATTACGCATACGCTTCGTTGGCCAAAGGCCTGTAAATATATGTATACGTATGTATGTATATGTGCCTGCGCGCGCGTGTTTGCATGTTTATTTATAAAAATATGCATAATTGTCGCGTGCGGGTTAAAAAACCGACGTGAGAGAGAAAGAGGAAAGCGAGGAAAAGGCACAGAGAGTCGTTGAAAACAGAGAAAAAGTATACTACTTTGAAAGAAATACAAAAATCGTTTATTTTTAGATTAGATCTGTCAATATCCCCGAGTTTTGCTTGCTAATCCCATATTACTTTTAATATAAAATGAATTTCAAATACCTTTACAAAACATTTAAGTATATTTAAAGGGAAATTTATTCATAAAAACGGTCTCAAAATACACTTAAAATTTAAGGTAAATTATGGTGGATTTGTAGCATTTAAGGTTGACAAATTTTTGCAGTGTATGAAATCAGAACACCAAAAATAAGAGAAAGGAAGCGCGACGAAAACTTCCTGCAACGAATTAAACTTGCTCAAAAAAAACTCCATTTGCAATTCAACAAACTAGAAGCAAGGGAATATTAACAAGAAAGGAAGCTAACTTCGGCACGCCGAAGTTTGTATACCCTTGCAGATTGGTTTTCATATTTATATCATAAATTATAATGCCGAAAACAGACACTAAACAGAGTTTGATAACATTTTACCTATACCTATTATGTTTACAGTTTGACAGTTACAGTTTTACATTCCCAGCTTTATATATTTTATACATTTACCGATCGCTTCTATGGCAGCTATAAGATATAGTTGTCCGATTTTTATGAAATTTATACCAAAATTCTATAATAATAAGTGAAGCTCATATCTCAGAGTAGATGAAAATACGTTGAAAACAACGAAGTTATAATTTTTTCTATTACTTTCCCTATCTTTCCTATGGCAGCTATAAGATATAGTCATCCGACTTTCATGAAATTTATACCAAAATTCTGAAATAATACCAGAAGCTTATGTACCAAAGTAGATTAAAATACGTTGAAAAACAACGAAGTTATAATATTTTTCGATTAATTTCCCGATCGTTCCTATGGCAGCTATAAGATATAGTGGTCCGATTTTCATAAAATTTTTACCAAAATTCTGGAATAATAAAAAAAGGCTATATCCCAAAAATGATGCAATAATATTGAAAAACGGCCAAGTTATAATTTTTTTTCTAAAAATTTTTCGAACATTTGTATGGCAGCTATATGATATAGTCGTCCGATCCGGCCCGTTCCGACATATATAGCAGTGAGAGTATATAGAAGACTATATGCAAAGTTTCATTCAGATAGCTTTAAAACTGAGGGACTAGTTTGCGTAGAAACGGACAGACGGACAGACGGACAGACGGACGGACAGACGGACAGACGGACAGACGGACATGGCTAGATCAACTCGGCTGTTGATGCTGATCAAGAATATATATACTTTATAGGGTCGGAAACGTCTCCTTCACTGCGTTGCAAACTTCTGACTGAAATTATAATACCCTGCAAGGGTATAAAAATGTAACCAGACTCTGCTTGTAATTTGATTATATTTATAATTTCAGGCTCACTGTAATCCCGGAAAAAGCAAAAGGAATCCCCACTAAGCCACTTTAGTCGCTCGACACTAATTCCACAAACACGGCGACCGAAAAAAATATAGTGAAATATATAGAACAGGGCAACGAAAATAGCTCGGCAGAGTACACAAGGTTTTTGGCAAAACCAAATAAATACTTACAAAGCCGAAGCCAAAGAATTTTATCGATTTAACAATTGGCCAACAAGCACAAAATGCAGGCGGCACGTAAATGCGAGGAGTACAACTTCCCCCGGAGAGTCGCCCAGCACTTGGCCCATATATATCAGAGCCAGCTAGTAACTAACTCTAGCTAGTCCGGTCAAAAATATGCACAAATACCGCCCACAGCTCCGCCCAATTCTTGTGTTACTGACAAAAAAAAAAAACGCAAACACAAAAAGCTGGAAAACATGCAGAACGATAGAAACGATGACTCCGAATGAAGTTAACTCGGAAAATGCGTCCCCAAAACTATTCCGGGTCGTTGAAAGGGAAAAACAAGAGAGTAAACTAAACTGATTTCAGAATGCAAGAGCATGGTAATAATTTTAATTACGAGTGACATGCGAACGGGGGAGGAGCGACATCATAACGGGCAATTAGAGCATGTTGAGCTGCTTTAACTCGCAAAATGCATTATTTTAATGTTTGTCCGGAGATTTCTGGTCTGGATGGAACCGGGTCAAGTGTCCTCCGACCCAAAGAAAAGTTGGCCAATTTAAAAAGCTTTTAATGCTCGCACAGAGCTGGAAAAACTTGCCAAAGTCAGTAACTTTATTTAATGTTTCCCTAAGCAGGATCATGGGGAGAAATCCTTTCATGGATTTAATTTAAAAGTTCATAGTTTAAGTAGATAGAAAATAATTTCTTACTTCGACATATCTCTGAATAATTTGTGGTGTTTAATGTTCATGTAAAAGATTTAATTTCACCTCCGAAAAGGGTCTCCAAACAGTTGTATTGTGTCTTAATTAGCCATTAGCTACCAATTTTATTCCTGCGATAAATATCTTTTCCATCATTGCCTTGTCATTACAGATAATGGTGGGGCATTTAACCATAGAAACAGAGACCTTGAACTTGACACACACGAACCAAAGTCATATAGCTTCCATATCTACTCCGCAAATGGTATTCCCAACAAAGTTCCCTTCACCTGCGAAAATTGCGTGACTAACGAATCAAATCAAGCCAATTCTAAGGATAATGCTAGCTGCGATCCGCAACTGGGTCAAAGCCCAGGGGAGCACAGACCGCCGATCAATTTCCAGGGGCAAACAGAAAAGCAGCCAATGGGCCACCCAAAATGCGAAATGAAATCATGCTGGAGTACCTGGAAAAAGTACGGGCAAAAAGTCAGAAATTGTTCCGGCAAATGCAAACAACAGCAAATGTCAATCAAAGTCAACTGGGATGCGGCCAAGTCGAGTGGCAAAAGAGAAAGGCAGCAGCACATTTGTAGTTTTGGTAGAAAGACTGAGGTAAGGCTGAGAGCAGGGAGCTGGGAGCTGAAAGAAAGAGAATCACATTGAAGAAGGCCAAGTAGGCGGTCGGGGGCGTTGCAGGGGAAAATTTTGAAGAGTAACTATCTGCAGTTTTTCCGTTCCACAACCGTGTGAGTGCGCCTCCCTTGGGACCGGGGGAAGGCCAAAGGAGCCGAGGTGCAAAAGCCTCTTGGAAACTTCATTAATAACAAACTAAGCGACGTCTCTAATGGATATGCCATGGATATATGCACGTTCGTACCGAACCTATCCACATACATATGACAGGGAATTGTCTGAAGGTCTCGGCAAACAAGCCACGGGCACAATGTTGGGACAAAAAAGGAATAGAGCCGACCTATGGCACAGTGGCATTGAAATAATAGAGTTTTTAAAACAAATAAATCAATTAAAAACTTGGAAATTGCATTGAAAAGAGCTACAAATTTAAGGGTTTTAAGCAAAGGATCTTAAAATAATAGATATTTTTAGAATATTCAGTTACAATCTATTTATAATCTATTTATATAAAATATTATAATTAGCATATAAAAGAGAACCAGCTTTAATCTTAAATATATTCTTCCCTTTTTAAATACAACATATTTTTTATATTATTAAAACAGATTTACGTTTACACACTGTGCCCATGCCTGACCGCAAGCCCGATTGTCAGCTTTTTTTTTGTTTTTCAACTGCCCCGAGTATGAAATTTATTGGGTTCGTGCATTTGACATGAAGCCTTAGGGCGATGCTTTTGATAGGCGACCCCAGAAAAAGACCGAAACCCCAAAACCCAGTGTGTTGTTGCTGATGATGATGATGGCGATGGCGGTAACGATGCTCGTGGTTAGGGAAAGGACAACAAATGCGAGGCAATTTGTTTTTGATATGTCTAATGACAACGACGTACCCAAAATAGATATAGGATATCTGCTTTAATGCAAGTTTTGTCCTATCGGCATTAATCCGATTCCGTCCACTAGTAATTTCATCGATTATCAAACTAATTGTCTGAAACTTGCGCCATTAGAGTCAGGCCAGTAGCCAGTAACTATCCTTTAGCAACACTAAATCCATACACAATGTCCTTTAATGCGATTCCAACCACCCCTTGCACTTGATTGACTTCTGATCTAATTGAATTTCGCACGCCTGGGGGCTGCTCCTGGGCAAAGGGAAATCAATGAGGGAGCACTAAAATCTTGATTGGAATTTATGTGCGGCACTTGAAACTTTTAATTAAAATGGGGGGCAAGGACACAAAGATAGCTGCTGGAGACTTATGGAAAATGAAATGAAGTGAAATGATTTATGCGGAACAAATGGCGAAAGAGTGTGCCAGCGAGTAAGGATCAGAGCTATTTTGATTGAAACCTTTTTTACAGGGTTCTTTTCTTAGTTTTAAATAAGCTAGAGACACAGGATAAGAGGATAAGGATATTACTTACATCAAAATGAAGTGTAACCAAAAAGAAAGTTAATTACAAATTTCTGTCATTAACAGAAGGACATTTTATTCAAGGGTTCTTCAGTTTGAAATTCCTTGTTTTTCAAAGCTTTTTTCAATATATTTTCTTTAGGTTCTACCTTGAGCTCTGAAGTCCCACCCCTTGTTCAATTAACTCCCCCCGTTGCATATTGATTTCTTAAAAGTTCCTTAGAGCTGCCTTGGCAACTTCCTTTGCCCCAGACCAACGCCTAGAATGCATTTGCACAGCGGCACTTGCGGCACTAGTACTAGTTTCCTGTGAAAACAGTGCGAAGCGCTTGAATAATATGAATGGACCGATGCCGCCTCCTCAGAAGCCCCCACAGTCCGCCCACAATCTATTGACTCTGCCTCGTTACGACGTCTTCTGAAGTGAACGCTGGATGTCGAGCGTCGCGTCGAGCGTTGAGCGTTGAGCGTTGAGCTACTTAATGACTTATCGCCGTCATTATGCCTTGCTGGCTGTGCGATTCAAAGTGACTTTTGGGCTGCAGCTAAGAAAGCGTAAAGTGAAAGAAGCTCGAGTGGCAACGAGATGCCGGCCAAGTGCGGCCCAGTTGCCAAGACGGATGCCAAGCTGCCTAGGCCACTAAGCCCGTCCTCCGCTCATATTCGGAGATGAGTCCGCTGAACCAAAAGAGTTCCATGGAGAGCCAAGAGCCCAGCGGGTAACACATCCGAGAACTACGCGTCACCCACATAAATTCAGCTGGCAAGACCTTCCTTTCACTTTGCCCACGGCCTGAATGAAATTAAATGTAACCAAAGGAATACTCAAACAAAAGGGAGAATGCCATGAAAGGATGGAGAAGCTTGAATGCACTAACGGGCGCCAAAGTAACCCAGTCTTTGAATATTCTTCAGGCTTCTTGATTTTTGAATGTATCTAAGGGTATTAGAAAGTAGTGCCCCTCAACTTATACATAGTTTTTAGGCTAATTAGGAAGCGCGGAAAATATCAATATAAAGATAATTTATCTATATATTACCTAAATATAAACAATATTTTAGAGTACGATAAATCAATATTCTGTTTGATATTTTAAATTATTTTATCTTAAGGGGAACAGTCCATGTAAAACCCGTTTAAATTCCAGTTTATTATCACATTCGTTTTTATTTTCCCTGTTTAATTTATTAATTTGTCCATAAAGGATGGGACTGCTCCAAGGTAACGAAGCCAGATAAATTATGCAAAAATCCAGATCCCCTTTTTACGTAATTTGTGTAATTTATGGTTTTTGTAATCCTTTAAGCCCTGTTGGTTACGTTGGTTAGCAACAGGGTATCGAGTAATATCGATGGATCCGACCTACCGCAAGGGAATTCCCGGGACAATGTGTACCTGAACCTGAGCTGAACTTGGGTTGCTTTTCTTTCTGCTGGACTGCAATTTACGCCCCCTTTTGATTGTCATGTAAATGTGAGCGTTTTTTCTCCTCTTGGCTCTTAAATAAATTGCTACACTTGTGACCAGGAAGTGGCAGGATTCCAGATGGGCGTGGCCACCAAAGGGCATTGCCGCTCGAGCGTTTTGACACTTCATTTCATTTCAGTTAAATTTTTCCCAACCCTTCCCCTTAAGTTTCCTGTGAGAGTGTGTGTGTGTGTCTGTGGGGGCCACGCCCCATTTTCCCCGAGTCTCCTTTGATTTATTAATGAACTTTTCGTGTAAATTGCATTACTCTCAAGATTCTCGTTTTGTCAAGCACTCGAGGCTGCATAACAAATGGAAACTTATGTATGTATCTCACAGATAGGAGTATCTGATAAAACAGAGGCAGCATTTACTTATCTTAGTACTTACGACGAATCTGTTTAGGGACTTGCATGGTAAACACTTTTCTTGAATTTCTTACTCTAGTTTCTTCCTCTACTTTTCGTTGTTGTTGCCATACCTGGAAGCAGAAATGAGAGAAATAAAATAAAGTTAATAAAGTCAGATTCAATTCCAGGGAGAGTTTAAGGAAAAGGCAATTACAAGCTGCATACAAAAGAACCGCCCACGGAAACGAATTAAAGCAATCATAAATAAACGAGCCAAGGTCTGGCTGAAATAGCCCCAAAATCAATGCCGAGCACGTTTGGCCAACTGCTGTTTCCCCGCCCCGCTCCAGATACCAGATTCCAGGTTCCAGGCTCGGCTGCCCACACAGAGACACCCATCTGCATCTGGCACCGAACCAGGGTTTTCCGCCAGGAGAAGGTAATGCAAGCCCACCGATTGAAAGGCGATGGAAGGCGGAGCCCCGCGCTTGTTTATGGAGCACGAAAGGGTAACCCGTGTGGACGCGCCATTATTCGGAGCAAGCGCGAGCGATAAATTGCAGCAGATCTGTGACAAATAGCTGCGCCCGACCATGTGAAAGGCGAAAATGTGAAGGTAAGGAGAGCAACATGAGCAGCAAGAATAAAGGGAGCTCCGACCAAGGAATGCAGCTGCAGCAGCAGTGGTTTTTGGGAAGGAAAATCAGGTAACTAGCTAAGAATTTTTTGAAAAATATATTCATCGTGAAAGTTTTGTTACATAAATTTTGCTAAGTGCATCAGCCGAAGTCATTCCACAAAATTGTACTATGAATCTGGTATTAAAAATAATAGCATAGAATTAAAGTCAAGTTCTCTATTATAGTTAATCCAAAAAGGACCCAGGCAACACCCAGATATTACAGAATTACACAAGACTGGGTAAGCGAATCAAATCTTCACATAATAAAATCAATTTGGAGTACATTACTTTTCCTTGGCTTTGGCAAAGAGGAAAATACTGGGTGTAGAATGGAAAGAGTTGAAACTAATTTCGCGTTTATTACAGCCGGCGAAATGTGCGCAAATTACATGGATACACGGGCATAGGCCCAGTCATGGCATAGAGAACATTACGCCAGAACTGAGCAACGCGCACGCTTTGCCAGCTTTAGATACAAAAGTGTGTGCACTGAACAAATAGTAGTATATACATTTGGGTCACACAATGAATCAGGTGAACAGATAGGTGACATATCATTCCTAGTAATTTATATATATTATATTTATAAACTTGGCTGTAACGAAGGGATCTTCTTTCTTTGAATAAAGTTTATCTAATCTGCCTTAAACTAATCTAGTTACAAGGAATGTTTATAGAGAGAATCTAAATCGAAAAATATCTAGTCAAAAAATCGAACATTTTAGGCAAGAGGATACCTTATGTGTTTTAAATTGATCATTGAATAAATATTACATTTTTCTGTCAGTGCTACGACAAATGCAATTGTCCGAGGCGGTATGGGGTTCTGAGTGAAGATGGGGGCTGTTGGGAAGCGTGGCTAACAATACAACGGAGCTGGCTATGGCGGCAAAAAAAAAGAGAAGAAGAATGCGACTGCGACTGCGGCATCCACGGCGACGCCACACAAAAGGTGCCACGTACAAAATTGCACAAGAATAGAACTAATTTAAACAACTTGCAGATATGCGGCTCAAGGTTGGGCCCCCGCCCCTCAGTGCCCCCCTGTGAAAAAAGGTAATAAAAATTATACAATAAAATGTACAGCCGTTCTAGCCCCATCCCCGTATCAATATGGGAGATGCAGTTGATGTCTGCCTGTCGGCTCTTTACAATTGCATTGTGCTCATGTTCGACGCGATGATAGATAGTATCTGATGGATACCCTGCCCAGCAGTGTTTGCCTCTTTTACCGCTGATGAACGTTGCTGATAAGAAGACGATACAAGTACAAACTGTAGTTTGATTGAAGCCTAAAGAAAGTCGGAAGCTAGTACAAGAAATTCATTAAATTTCGAATTATCTTGTTATCTTGTTATCTTGTTATGAGCTTGTCACATCTGCAAATGTATGAACATGGTTTTGTTCAAGATAAATGCTTAAAGTTATGGTGATTCATACTAAATCAATACAGTTAAGATAATCTGCGATGCAATATTTACACAGCTGCTTAACTATAGACATACTTTAAAATTAACTAAGATTTATTTGCGGTCTATGGTCTCAATTTCACGAACAACACATCTGGGGAGGTATTATCTAAGTAGGTAAATAAAAGCAGTATTTATGATAATATAATAATATAAATAAGTATTAAATTTAAAATATATACCTGCAATAAGGTTGAACTAACTTGTTAAATAAAAGTGAATTACATCTGGTTTATATAATTTCCTGGAATTAAATCGGCAAAGAGAAACCGTAAAAGAAACTTACAATCCGTTCACTTTTCGCCTGATGCTCGTTTTGGCTTTTTCAACTCGTTATTCATGCATGCAAATCCTTGACTTTGTGCCTTAATTAAACAACGAGGAGCAATCGCAGAACCACTTGGTGACACACTTAGCCGCAGCTGCCACAAGCCCCACACCCGTCCTCCTTCCCGTGACATATGCAAACAAATTACCCACAAAAAACAAAAAAAAAAACGAAGGTAAAGAAAGCGAAAAGGAAAAGTGAACTGCGTAACTTTTTATGCGACCGCAATGCCATACACATGGCCCATCCCCAAGACCCATCCCATCCCCACACCACTCCCACCTGCTGAGCTTCGTCCGAATGCGTTGACACTGTTATTTGTCTTTGTTGCCTGCTCTCAGGTGCGAGGATTGGGAGGCGCCTCATCGCATACTCATCCTCAGTCGACTTGGGTTCAGGTTGTTAAGCCAAAGTCACGTTGGGCGCCAGCCACAAGGTTAAGTGGCAAAAAGCTCCTACAACAAACAAAACAAGTCCAAGTTGGGAGATAAGGCCCAGGGCAACAACAGCATCATAATATATATATGCATATATATATATGGATATACGGTTGCGGACACAATAATAAAACTCTTTTAAGCCTAAAGCACTTGGCTCAATATTTTTGTAAGATTTTAGCTGGGGTTGTGAAGTGAAAAAAGCTTATTAAATTTATAATTTTTAAGCTCTTTAGTAACTAAAGTTTCCTTTATTAATCAATTGCTATTAAGAATTTTTAATAATATCAATTGATTCTGCAATACCACACTTAATACTCTATAAGGTCTTATATAATTTTAAAAAAATCGAAAACATTTGAATATAGTTTTTAAAATCCCTTATAAATAGTTAATAACTTCAATACGTACTTATCATTGATATGAAAAATGTTGAAAATATTTAATATATGTTTAATATTCCTTAAATAAACGAATGCTATTAGTTTGCTATTATTTTGACCACATTTGTATGTAAATACAAAACACCAGTTATCTGTTTACCACAAAAGATGGCAGTTATCCCTGGAAACGAACCAGATTAAAATGGCCTACGGAATGGAAATTTTAGGAGCCACTCTCCAGTGATAATGATCATTTTTATATATTCATATTTTTCTAATGCAACCTATATTTTTAAACTGTTCTTTTAGTTTTATATTTCTCTAATTATTTTCTCAGAAACTGTAAACTTTAAAGTTATCTCTTCCGCAGTACTTAAGTAAATAATGAATAAAATATATATATTTAATTGTTGTATTAATATAAATTAATGGACATAGGAAGTCTAAACTCTCAAGACTTTATAGCTACTTTATTAATATATAAAAGTAACTACCATAAGTAATAAATGTCCAATATCCTCGTCCATCCGGATGACTCCTCTCGGGATAGTGCCAAGAAGTGTCCATTGCACTTAAGCGATCTGCCTCCATATGCTGTCGGCTCATTTTATTTCTTAATTGCCATTACTTATCTGAAACCCTTTCACAGAAGGCCCCACGATCCCAGAGACCTGACAGCGCCTGCCACGGCGGACCATCCCAAGATTGTGCTAGATTTTTCTCAATTTCCTCGCGCTTTTCCCGACTGCCGTCTGCAGTAGAGCACTCTTTCCATGATTTGTGGCCGTGGCTCGCTTTTAATTATTGCGATTATTGTGGCAACAATTTACAGTTTTCGAACGCTACTGGGGAGTGAGGACTGGGGAGTGCGGAGTGCCTGTGCAGAAGTAATTTAGAGCGGAATGAATTGTCTGGAGAGCGGCGGCGAGAAATTGCAACTTGATAATTATAATGAGCCAATAATGACGACGAGCTGAGCAGCCATGACAACCTTGTTCTCTGCTATATATTATAACCAGATATAGCTGAAATTTGATACGGGAAGTGAAGTGTTGACTAGAGAAAAATGAAGCACCGATCAGTGATCTATAACAATTGAACGAGGTCAGTTGTGGTTTGAACAAGGCATATTTGAAAAGTATTTTAATAAAATTAGCACAAAGTACTCAATCTTCACAGGTGTAATAATATACAAATTTAATTGAGGGAAAGGTTTACTTGGTTAGACTTTAGTTTTCCATTTGCCATTGGGCTTAGATCTTCCCGACTTTCATTTGAAGAACTCCGCCAACAATCGACCCTATTTTCAATTTGCTAGGCCCTAGGTTCCGGGCCATCGTTCCAAGGTTCTGCACAGGCACGTGCAGTAGTGAAGGCATCCCATCCGTCGGGCACTTGAGCGAAACATGTCGGAGAAAATTGCAACACGGAATTTTGCGTAATGGAATTCGAACTCAATGTGTCAGTGCTGTTCGTTTAAGGCAACATTCCAAGTAGAATGGAACGAAATGTTGTCCAAATCAAATGAAATGGAAAATATTGCAGGTACTGAAAAACTTGTACGAACAATTTTCCCCTTCAAACGGTTACATTCGCCTCCCTCCCATTAAGATTGGCATGCCAAAAGTGTTTCCACGTCACTTCCCCGGTTGCTTCGAACATTTTAACAAATTGTGTGTCAATATAAAGGGTACAGCAACGGCATGGCGACAAATATTTGCTATTGGTTGACAGTCAAGTGTTTTTCAAATATTTATATTTAGAAAGCGTGTGAAACAACAATAGGGAAAATGTGACAAAAGTAATTAAATAGCAATCAAACAATATTTATTAAACTCGCTGTTATTTATCGGTAAATATCACATGTAATGATAACATGTGATATTTACCGATAAATAACAGCGAGTGGGAATTTTAAATATTTTTGAGATACAGGGTGTACATATGAACAAATTTCCACTAAGGTTATAATTTCAGTTAAATATTAACGTTTATATTCCATTTGCTTTAAGGGTATTTTTCTGCCACTCAAAAAAACTAAGAAAGTAAAAAACTAAACAAAAGCGTAAGACAAGTTGCCCCTTGCCTTGCCACCAATTGCTGCCGTGGCCAAGATTTTGGCAAGAAAAGGACGTGACTTGGGAGGACACAGGGGCCACATGGCGGGGCAGCTTTTCCCAAAGATGGGGAAACAGGAGGAAAGACTAGGAGCAGAGGGGAACCTACGCCACTGACACGTACTAACGAGCGACGCCTGACAGCTCACAGAGAGCGTCATCATGCTTAAAACTTAATTTGAAGCAACAAAGAGACGGAGTTTTTGGGCAACGGAAACCGGAGGAGTGGAGTAGGGGTAGCAGCAGGGTCTGCGTCATTATGCAATGCCACGAGGAAGGCTTATATAATGAGTGCGGAACAGACCATATGAAAAATAGTCGGGGAATCTCCTTGTCAGAGCTTGTCAGCAGAAGATTACTGGCCAAAATAAGTGAGAGAAGCGAGGCATGTGTGAGCCCGAGCCCCGCCAAGCCAAAGAAACCTCTCACTGACCCATTTTACCAGTGCTACCAAATATATGCCCGACTATTTATGTACTTTCGTTCCAGCGTGCATACTTAGAGATAAACAACCGTCAAACAACCGCAGCTAGACGCAGACCACAGCAAATAAATGTTGTGTTTATAACACCAATTTGCACTGAGCTCCATGGGAAAGGCCAATAAATAAACCTCACAATCATCTAATGGAGAAGACAATAAATATAAACAAGATTTAATCGCAGCTGCTAAAACCTATGAGGTGCGAGGCCAGCAGCCTCAGAATTATGGAGAAAAATTGCATGAATGAATCAGAATAAATTATAAATAGATATTCAAGTGGCAAGTTAAAGGTTCTTGTGAGTAAATTATAATTAAACAGGAAAGTCCCACGGGAAAACCAAATATATATAATTAAATCTTTTCTTTTATCATGACCTAAATAATTCTACTCTTTGCAATAAAATAGGGCAAGCAGCAAGTCAGCAAAAAATAGGTTTTCATTGAGAAGAAAAGTCTACAGTATAAGCACTATTTTTGAAATATTTAGTTGTATTTATAACTCAATAAATGTTTATGATTTGACTCACATTATAATAAATAAACATTTTATAGTCTCAGATGATTTTATGAGACTTACTTCCACTCCTCTGAATTAATGTATAGATGTATGTATGGGCCTAATTCAGTTACCCGTGAGGAAAGGACCTCCGAAAGGACCTCTGACCTTGGGGTCAGCACAGCACACACGTGCGATCGACAGATGTACTCCGGCAAACACACATATGCCAACTTATGGTTATGGGAATTAGTCGTTGGAGTAGGCATTGCCCCCCACCCACATATCCTTCTGCTTTGCGTGTTGCCAGAAAAAAAAATGGAAAGGAACAAAAATGGGGAAAAACCGAAACGCAAACGAAATGAAATATGTATGTGGTGGAGTACGTTCCAAGCATGGAATTTAGGCGGTTCAAGTGGGTAACGGGTTTAGGGTAACGAGTAACGCAAATGAATGTCCATGCTGGCATACGAAAAAAAAAATAAAAGAAATGCCGGAAAAACGGAAAAGCTAAGCCCTGCGAACGTGTGGCCAAGGCAAGACAACTTTTTTGTTTGGCCAGGAGCCAAAAAGCCGAGAGCAAATAAAGGCCAGGACATCATGCCACCGGAAGGAGAAGGCACCAACCGGCCACTAAGAAGCCAGAGCCTGGCATTTCTCTTTCTCTTCCCTGAAAGAATATATCCCTAAGCACCGGCGTTGACAAACCAAATACCAAGGGGAGCGGGGAGAGCCAGGAAATGGGATGGTTATGCTTTTGATTTTCGCTGAGATCAGGACAAGAAGCTGGCCAGGAAGCAGAGCAGGTAACACAGTCACGGCCAGGGGTTAAATGTTGACAGTCTGCTTTGAAATAGCTTGTAAAATCCAAAGCAAAAATCAATTTATAGACATTACTTTTACGCTTACGGTCAGGGATTGTGTAAGCAGATTGTGAATTTCAAAAGGAAGTTTTTTGCTTAAGGAAAACTTATGGAAAAGTATTTCTATTATGGGACTAGGTTACAATTTATTTACATTTTATTTTCGCTTTTATAAAATTTAAAAAATACCTAATTTGGGCATGGCTTGGCACTCACAATTAATTAAATTACCCCGAATAAATTTATGTAATTACAAAAAGAATCCAAGGCAAGCTGTAAACATGCTTAAAGCGCGGAAGAGCTAAAAAGAATTCAAAAGACTTGGGGAAACCAACATAAAAAGCATTCTCGGTCTCTGAAGTTATTCCACCTCACCCAATTCCCACTGACCCCCCCGCCCATTTCCTGGAGCTTAGTTGCCATAGCATCGGGCTTTTTCCTCCACTTCTTTTGTCGTTTATTAATTTAACAAGTGCTGGCCATTTGCTTTTTAATGAACAGGGCGACACAGTTTTGTGTCTCTTTGTGTGTGTCGCGGAGAGTGACAAGACGGAGAGCGAATACAAACTTAAGTACACTGAGGGAAATAAAAACATAATGTTAATAAGAATGTTAAGTTTATGTGGAATATATATTTTAATAAACTTTTTAGGTAATTTAGATATTTTATGGTATAGAAATTAAAGTTCTGAATATGGTAAACTATTTTTTAATGCCATCTTTTATTTAAGGTATTAGAATGTTAATTTCCCAATTATTATTATTTATTATTTCCATCTTGTATACCCATTAGATGTTTTATTTTGCTTTTCCGAATTAATTTTCAGTTATAAAAACCTTTAAGAAAAATCTTATGTGAGGGAAAGCCCAACCATGAGTCATCTAATTTCCTTGGAATTTTACAAATACAAGGTATTGCTATTGAAATTAAATATATAGGTAACATAAAGGGACAACCAGTGGTAATTTGAGAGTCAAAAAAACACTTTTCCCACATCTCTGTTCTCCTATTTCTCATTTTTCTACAAGTAAGTGTGATGTTGTGCCTTGACTTGGTCTAGCTAAACCCTTAACATTAAAGTGAATGAAATGAATGATTTCTCTCAGTGTCAGAGCATTGTACATGCATTCACAAATATATATATGTTTGTATGCAAAGACGGGAGGTAAAAAAAATTAACAGCAAGCATAGAGAAGGCATGGGCATGAAAGTATCTAGAGCCGTTACAACGGAAGTTTTCTAATGTATCTGCTGAGCTTTTTGCCTTTGCAATCGCCCGGGATGCTATTGTTGTTAATATTGTTGTTGTTCTGTTTGATGCTCTCTGCTGTTTGATGTAAGCGGATACACGACTGCTGCAAAAACAGCTGAGGAGGAGAGCGAGGAGGCATGACAATGTTCAAAGTTTGCAATAGGCAGGCAGGCGGCGGCAAGAAAAAGCGGCAGCGGCTGAAACGAACCGGACCACACACCGCAGCGAGCCGGGCAAAATTAAAACAATGCCGGCTAGAAGATCTCACTCACATCAGAATAACCCAGTTAAAGCGAGTTAAGTTGTGATTAACTGCCAAAGACAAGGCAGTCAGAATTCGACCAAAAACAAAGACCGCCAGAGTAACAGAACAGCAGTGTGAACGGAATTTAATGAGCCCGGGCCAAAAGAGAAAGTCTCCCGCCGCTCCGGCTGGCCAAGGGAACTGCATCGAAGGTACGGTCTGTTGCGGGTAACTGAAATGCGTGTCATGACTAGAAACAATTTATAATGCGGCCTGCAGTTGCTCGCTCGGCCCCGAATCGAAACTGGGCCTCCGTCTCCACCTCCCTTCGGCTCCGTTCTCCTCCTCCTCCTCCTCCTCCCTTTACTAATTCAGACTTGAAGCCAGAGCCCGAGACTCTGTCTCAGTTTAAAGCTCCGCTCAATCATTAACAGTCGTGGACGCAAATTGCTCAGCCATTCAAGCCTGGATACCCCTGCCTCCTCCTCGGCGGCCAGAAAACTTTCGCGCATAAATTAGGCTAATATATCTCTGCCCAAAAGGTAGAGCGGCGAAAATAGTGCAGCCCGAAGATTACAGTGTTTAGCAGCGAGGGAGGTCAGGATCTGTACCTTGTGCTAATGATAGTCACAAAGCTGTCAGGCCAGGTAGGTAACTGCGAGGTGGTGGTGGAGGTGGATGTGCTCCCAGGTATCGCAGATAGAGCAGCTGGGATTTCGTGGTAATTCAGATTGGTGGAGAGCCCTCCAGGGAGCAGCTGTTAGAGCACTTTTCTCAGGTCTTAATGTGTCCGACTAAACCCAGAAATTTTGCGGGAATAAAGAGTTATCGAGGTCAGAGATAAGTGTATTAGCACAACCCGGGCTAAGTCTCAGGGATTGCTTAACTAAAAATAATAGGAGATACTGCGGATACTGCTTGAATTTACAAGCTGACAGATTTATTTAACATCATGCAGCAGAGTTTTAAAGAGCGCTGCTCTATACCTTTGCTTCCTCCTGGCTGCCCTGGCACGTTGCCTTATCCATAATCTAAGACCCTTGGAGCACCAGCAGTGCCCACACACATACATAGGTTCTTCAATTATTTCATTTCGTTTATGCCAAGGTAAGGAGAATTTTGTCGAGCGATGCCGGTGGCCATAAATCGTTGAGCAACTTGCTCGACCTTCTTGTCGCCACATAGAAGGTCCTTTGGCAGGACTCGGAAGCGGAACAATTTGCCTGGGGGGGCACAGACGGAGAGCGTTCTTATGCAATCAGAGTACTTCACTTCGCTTCACTTGGTTCGATGCCACCCCATCCCTTCGATTCTCCGGCTCATCTACGGCTCACTTACGTAAAATGCAGTCCAGAGACGACGCCCACATGTCGGACAAGATGCCGTGCCCCCGAAGCACAGACAACGACGTCGATTCGAGTTTTTTTTTTCACTTTTTTTCGCTTTCCCAGGCAAGGATCATTTAAAAAGTAAAGTGAGCGGGAGGAGGAACTTGCCCCACATGCATAAATAAATGGCCACAGACTCGACTTAAAGCGGTCCAAGGGGGCCGTGGGGTGGAGCCCATTGCAACGGATTTCCGACAAAAAACAACACCGAACTTTGGTTACAAGAACCAACTTCTCTGCAGAGCGAAAAAACGAGACTGAAGACAGGAAATTTGTTTCGCGTTGGATACGCTCCCTTAAAAAAAAAAAATTAAAAAAAAAAAAACAAGAAATAGAGAGCATAAAACAAAAATGAGCTTAGCGAAAATGTTACGGAAATATGAAAAACGAGGGGAGTGGCAGAGGAGATGTGGAAAAGATTATAAACAGTTTCGGGCGAAAAACTGAAAACGAAAAGTTTTCGTTCAAAATGGAACCAAATATTTGTGCTGCTAAAGTTTTTCTTACGGAAATTTGGTACAGATTTTTAAGAACAAGCTGACCGGTAGGGTTGGCAGAAAATTGAACCCAAATTTCGATACATAAACGATATTCAAGAAAGCGATATATGTGCAATAAATCGATATTCTGTTTGATAGAATTTTGCTTAAACTATCATTGTTGGAAATAAATATAAAAAGTTATTAAATTCAAAAGTTACAAAACACAAAGTAGCTCTTTTAAATATCCGTATTATAGTGCAAAATATTGATGATATTTTATTTATTTAAAGCGCAACATTTTTATCGATACATTAATCGAACCTTTCCCTTTGAAATACATCCTAGTATTATATGCACTTACCACAAATTAAAATTGCACTTAACTATTTATTTAGTTTCCATAAAAATACTTCCATATTCGTCTGATTAAAGCAAAACAACATGAGATTCTTAAACATTAAAATCAATTGTGCAACTGTGCACTTTTATGGGTCATAAAATCTTACCTAACCGAAGGCAATTGAAAAACTTTCCCAAAGGCCACATTTAACAAATTCCAGAAACGAGAATAAAAATAATCAATTGCATTGGGGCACAGAGAGAAAGATGATAAACGATGCTGGGGCAACACTGTTGAGTCGAGAGAGTGAAAATTGTTTAAGCGCGGCTGCCGAAAAGTTCCGGCTTGTTGGCAGCCAAAGAAAACTTTACATTACAAGCTCTGTGAAATTCACATAATTATGTTATTGAAAGGAAAGATGTGGAAAAACAGAGCCAAACAAAGAGGAAAACAGAGCTCACAAATGGTAAGGTGAGGTTAGACACAATGACATTGACGACAACGACTGCATTTCCCCGCTAAAAATTTTCACAGAAAAGAAATTGAAGACTTTCTACGGCGACGCCGATTCATTCTACTATGGCTGCAATTAAAAGCGGGCAAGGTGAGAGCAAAAGCAAAAACTGCAACAGAAAAACTTTTTCCCCGTCCATTAAAAGAAAAATAAATCCACTTTTACTGCTCAACTTAAGGAGAATTGGGATGTCAGAACGGACCTAAGCTTGTGATTAAAACGAAATCAGTAAAGAAATAAATGTAAATGAAATGCTATCACAGGAAATAGTATTTATATGAAAAACTAAGTCACTTGAAGAAATACATTTTCTACACAAAAAAATGTTTTAGTCTAAAATAAATCAAATAATATAAATTTAATTTTTATGTTTACAGGCAATGGGAAAACTTTCGAAATCCTTTGCAATGTAAATCATAAAATTTTGCCAAGACTTCAGAGATGGAAGGGGGAAGTACACTGCCAAAAGGTGTGAAAATTAAATCCGCAAACTGCAACTGCGTTTTGCCCAGAGTTTGTGGCACCATAAAGGTCACCAAGAGAAACAAAAGTTGTAAAAATTCGCATTTTATGGGTTTACAAAGTTTGGTTAGTTTTATTTTGGCATTACGGTAGAGCTTTCTCTTAGCTATTTTTGCTTTTGAGCAGGCTTCAAGGGTGGTCCTAGAGCCAATTAATATGGAAGAAGGGTAAATATAAGTGAATTACCAATTCTGAAGGCAATGTTGGCTAAGAATAGAACTTCTTCTTTATTTATAAAGATTGATTTAACACCTTTCGCAATCATTAATCGTTAGCGAAACCAAGTTTCCCATTATTTGACCAAAAAGCAAACTCATTAGGTAATGCGCCAACACTTTTGGCCATTGCCACACCACACCATCTGCGCTTATTTGTTTATTTTTAAATGCTGACAGGCAAACTAGCCAGAAATGCACAAAAAAAGATGGAAAAGAAGTAGAAATATATCCGAGTTCTTTATTTCCCCCAGCAGCTGTAAGCAGAACTTCAATCAGCGATACATACTCAGGCCTTGAGCAGAGCTTTTCGGTTTCTAGTTTTTGTGTCAGATTCCCTCTCTGGGTTTCAGTTGCGGCGTACAATTACCGGGCGGAATTTATGGCCGAAACGTCGCGCTGTAAATCTTTAAGTAGCCATAGACAAGGTTCGCATCGCCTAATGCGATTTGGCCCTCTTACCCCCGGACTACTGCAACTTTATGACATTAGTTTTGGTCGTGGTTCTCGGGACAAGCTGGAGACCTTCCTCCTCTCCATTCCACTCCACTCCACTCTACTCCCCTAAGCCATGCTTCATCAATTTTCTGTGCGTTTCGGGGCAACAGATGCTGCGGTCGCATCGTTAGCTGCATTGAACTGATCGATTCTATTGATCGATGAGCTGCTTTCAGCCACTAAATCATTGTGATTTTCACACGCTTTGCGGGGCTCTGACCAGAACCAGGCACTGGGCTGCAGTAGAAAGAAGACCGCCAGTTATTACAGGCCCCCCCGAAGCGATTGGCTCTATTTTTTATGGTTTTATAGCGGGGAGGGGACTTGGTTACAGTCTGTTTTTGTTGGATGGAATATTTAAGTTTTTCCAGAAGCAGAAGGAACAGCATTATTTCCATAAAAGAACTTATCATTGCCTCTATTAGACTCCAATTAGAGTGAGTTGTATAATAATGGATATATATTTCAAAATAGTCTTCAGCATTTATATATCCAGATTGCATTTCACTATACAGTCAAACTACACTTAGTTCAAAATAAAAACTCTCAATTCATTTCCCCAGCATACATTTATTTCCACAACTATTCGAATATTATTATTCATGCAGCTTGCGCCAACTGGCTTAACTGGTTTCTGGCCAAATTTCTATACTTATCATTATTTGCCATTATTATCATCATCCGACGCCTCATCAACTTCCACCATAAAGAGGAAAAATAAGTAAGCTACAAAAATCCAGCAATAAAACCAGGCAAACCCAGCACTAGCTACGATTTTAGAAATTATTTGTACGCCCAAACACCGAAAAAAAAGCGAAATTTCCAGTACATGTTGAGGAGAAGTAGCTAAAAAAAAAATCAATCACTTTCACTGCCGGCCACGAGAGTTTGTCATAGTCAAGTTTCTGGTCGGGTCTACTCCGGGGTCTCTGGTCGCTCGCTCCTAGCTCCGCGTTGTACCGACAATTTTTATTGCTGCTTTTCACCCATTTACGCCGGCGATCTCTACACGTACCAAAACAACAACAGCAACAGAAACAGCAAACCAACAAACACCAAAAGCAAAGAAAAAGGTTTTGGCTTAGCCACCAACGAAACGAGTTTCAGTTTTTGCGAATGCAATAGGAGACAAAGTTTGGGGCACAAAAAATAGTATAAATAGCCAGAGACCCAATACTCTCCCTGTTGATGATTGACTACAAAAATGTCGGTCAAATTTGGCATAAGCTGGCTTTACTACAGATGCTTAAGTGGAATAAGTCTTTGTGCTAAATTTTGTATTTTTATTTATTTATAAATCTTTTTAACGAACTAATACGGTAGTTACAAAGATAAAAGAGATACAAAACCATTTTGTCAAAGATATTTTTTGTATAATATTTCTGAAACTGTAAGTTACCAAAAAATATCCTATTATTCTAGTTTCCCAATATAATTTATCTAAGTTCCTGAAGCAAAAATGTTAAACAAACTTAAAACTTAACTTTAACATCAATCTCTAAATTCTCCATTTCCCTTAAGGCACACAAGGATATCCACTTTATGGAAATACCCCTTAAAAGTGTAAAAAAGAGACACCCGCACAGAGAGCATGAAAATTATGCTACTCGAACGTTCAGTGAACTCACGATCGCTCGCTTTCGTCGCCCCGCGTCGCCTTCTGGGTGCTAGCTTTGTTGTCAAAACTGTCAAGTCAAAAGTTCAAAGCGCTAACAACAATGTTAAACGGCCCAGAATGAGGTCTATGGTGCAATAGGCTTCCAAGAACCAAGCTTTACAACAGCTCAAAACTGCGGGGTCTTGACATCTAGCGGCTTCTAACGGCCTCCCGCTCCCGCTGCCTGTTTGTCTCTGTGCCTCTTTAAAACGCAGCTCACAAAAGTTTTCGAGTTAATGGCCACTTTGCTCATTATAAGCCAACTAAAACTGACTGGGGCCCAAACTCTTTGTGGTTTCTGTGGTTCTTTCGGCTCTTTTAGCCGCCACTGGATGCTCCTCTCTCTCTAGGAGGAATTCCGCCCAGAGGGCCTGCGCTTTGTGCGGCCTGCGGGCGCTTTCAATTTTCGCAAATTTTAATCTACTTGATGCCAAAAACGGCTCAAAGTTAGCGGCCGCAAAAACCCCAGTCTGGAAAATTGAATGGAAAACTAACTGAGGAGGCTTTTCAGCAAATACAAGTAGTCTAATTGAATCCCTATATAAATCTTTTGCAAAAGACAATATAAATTACTCAGCTAAAATTATAAATTAAATGTATTTGTCATAAAATAAAAACAAAGCTCTTTGCTACGCCATATAATATTCCATTATCATTTGACATTTTACCAATCAATTCCCAGAAAGAAATAATAATAAATTTGGAAATAAAACTCGGAATCAGAAGAGTACAACAAAAAAACCAACTCCCCTATTTCGTAATTCATTTCATTAAACACATTCCCTTCCTTATCGCCGCACACGGAGAGCGGGAAAAAGTCTATGAAAAATGGCATAAAAATAATGTGTGATTTATAAATAAAATGGCCATTCGGCATTAAATATAAGAGCCCGTCCATCGTGGCGTATACGCGATGATGATGAGGCGAAAGGTTCGGCCAGCTCGTCTAGTTTTCCAAAAACTTCTGGGCACACCCAGCCCAGAGGAAAAGCCAAAGCAAATCGACAATTAGAAGCCAAGTTAGCGGCCGCTTAGTGAGTGAGTGAGTGAGTGACTCACCGAGCATGGCTTTTTGCCCCACAATGCGCGCACTGACCCAAATTGGGGCTAAGTGAGCAGCGGCGAGGTGCCTGGGATTATGTTGGCCGCAGAAAACATAAATCCAAGTGCTGGTCAACATTTCCGGAATTTTGATGCATTTCACTGGGGGGATAGCGGGGCCAGGCATGCGTTAATAGAGTGTGAAAGAATTTTTACTGCAGCCCGCAAAGTGGTAAACTAACAATTGAGTGAGTGCCAGACGAAACCTTAAGAGCAAAGCTAATTTAAGAAGGTATTCATGGAAGTAAGAGGGTATAAATGGAGCCATAAAACAAGTAATGGTTAAGCAAAGAGTTATTAAATTTAAAGGCTGAAGTTTCATTAGCCATTTGATGGAGAAAACCAGGTTAATTTTAAATTATTTTGATAAGAAAAATCAAAAGAATGCATAGGCTTTGTTTCTATATTAGTATTGATATTCCAGTTTTTATGTTTTGTATTACCCAGACCCAATATAATTTTAAAAAATCAACTAAAATCATAGGGAATACATGGCCTAAACCAAACAAAAATACAGACCAGGCCAAAAGAGAAATTCCGCAAGCTCTACTTGAAGTGTCTGGTAATTTACTGGCTTAACTTCCGGGTGGCAGACTGCTAGAGTCTAAACAAACTACGTTCGGTTCATGATTTAGTGTGTTAATTGTTTTCTGTCTTGTGGTACCGGAACCACAAATCGGACCCGTTGGGGGGAAAGGAGGCGACGCGAACCAGCTCAGCGCCAGTAAGCAGTAAATATCCATTAAATGACATCAAACATTTCTTTTTGGCATTTGTTAGCCCGGCAAAGAATGCCTCAAATGACATTTTCCACTCGGCAATTTTATCTCCATCAATTCGATTCGTTTATTTATTGAACTGAAATCTGTGCACAAATGTCAGTTTCGCTCTCATTGATTGAAATTTGTTTTTGGGAATCTTTTGCATAACATTGACACAACTGAGCCAACACAAAAGCCGGATCTAATACATATTCCCGATGTCCTTACATAGCGGCTCCAAATGTAATCGAAACCACAAGAGGGTTGGACAGGGGGGGACCACAAAGCCAGGACCCTCACATCAATCAAATACATTTTCGTTTTTTGTTTACTTTTGCTGGTTTGCTTAGCCGAAGAGATTTCTATACACTAATTTTATCGATTTTTGCCTTTGTTGGCCAGCTTACATTTTAAATGGGAAATTATGTAAATGAAACTTTTGTTTGCGGCATTTGGGAAATGCCTGAAAAGGATTTGATTTCGATTGTATTGCCAAAGGATTTGCTCTGAAGGAGAAAAGTGTTTTTCGCTCAGCCAAAAGCAAATACTTTGAAATTGATACTTGAGAATGTTTGACTTTCCGTAAGTAACTTTTCTTGGGGTCTAAAGTAAGGCAACGAGCAACGCAGCCGTTTGAAAAGATATCAGAAGCTTATAACTGATAAATCAGAAAATTCATAGCACTAGACTTTAGTATAAATTCTTTGACAAGTTGTAATGGCGCCCTACTAGATTATTTTTTTAATTTCTAATCGGAATTCTCTGTTTTAATCACCTACTTATTATAACGCAGTTCCGGCGATAACAAAGACCATGTCAGAAATGGCTGGGAAGTAGCTACTAGTAGTCAGAAATATAATCTTCACAATCCTCTATCTACTTTCCAGGAACAAAGGGTCATTATCTCTTTTGAAAAGCTTGGAAACCCCTAAAAGTAATTACAGTCATAAAGAAAAAACGATAACGTGATTGTCTTTGGGAGTTAAATCAGTAAAATGACAGACATGTATCGATTTTAAATTAATTGACAGAAATGAATTCATAAATCGAAATCAATTAGCAGAAGTCTTGTTTCAAATGTATACAATGAGAGGTTAATGATATCCATTTATGAGATAACATAATGCTGAGAATTTCTTAAAAACAATCGGCTAAACTTTGTTTTGAATGTACTATGATAGTGTGTTTGTTTTGCCGCACAACAATTTGATAAACATTCTTGGTTGATAAGCTAAAAGGCTTGTCCGGCCGCTAGCTAAGGAAGTAATGTGGCAAAACTATGGAAATAACGTTCAAGACTTATCACAAATGGGGGCCTTGGCCTGCTCGCAGATAAAAGCTGAATGGATGAATTGAGAAATTGTTGCGGCAATTGAGCGAGTGACAAAGTGGAAAAACTGCAATTTATACGATAAAAAAAAGAGTCACAGACCGGAATGAGACAAAAACTAATGGCAAGAAATGATTATTTATATAAATTTAAGATGAAACCACAAACGTTTGTTAATATATGAGTATAATAAATCAGTCGATGAAGATTTTAGAAAATGTTTAAATATTTTAATGTAATCCCATAAAAATTGGGATCTAGTCAAGATTTTTGACAGTTATACAAAAAAAGTGAGTTTTTATATAATTAACAAAAAGTCAAAGTTTTGGCAAAGGTTTCTATATCCTCCGTATTTTATTGGATCCTATTAGATCCCTTCCTTTCGGTTATTCCTACGTTTTACTACAAGATCAGTAAAAATTACTATATTTATCTATTCCCCCGGTATCTAAATATATAGTAATATTTTACACAGAAAATCGAAATAATTTGGCATATTAAATGAGTTAAATTCAAGTTAAGGACAGCCGGATATAAAAACGTTAAATTGCACTTCGACACAAGCAATATTTAGCAACATCTCTGCACTCCCACTGAGCTGCTCTCCCTGCCTGATTTCACGAACTGGGCCTCCGCCCAAGCACCTCGCCACGGCAGATCGCCCGCCTGTCAGCTTATGACTCTCGCCTTTCACTTTCTTCCCGGATATGTTGCGGCCCACTCACCTTTGGTCCTCGAGCAGCTTCTCGGCCTGTGCGAGACGCAGACGCACCGTCTTCATGCTCTGGATGGGGAAGAGGCGGCAGAAGCGCGTGAGGAACGCGGGCCGCCAGCAGAAGCGCGGAAACTCCCGACAGACGTCCCACAGCCGTGTGTTGTGCTCGAAGAGATATGTGTGCGTCTTGCCGAAGTTCAAGTAGTCCAGCATGTCGGCGTAGTCGCAATTGAGCAGGTTCTTCAGATTTTGCACGGCCAGCTCCTGGTCGTCCGGATCCCGGATCTGCTTGATGCCAAAGTCCAGCAGGGGTTCGTAGTGGTAAAAGTTACCCGGTATCGAATTGAGTATATCGCCCAGGAAGGTGGAGCCGGAGCGCCACGATGTGACCACCACGCTGCGCACCGGAGTGCCGTTCGTCTCTGGCGTCATGTCTGCCAGGCGCTCGGCACCGCCGCGCGGATACTCGAAGTTCTCCATCTCGGTTAGGATGCGCGACCGTTGAGCCGACAGGACATCCACTATAGTAGCTGTCAGATTGTAGACGGCCGTTTGGGATGGCTGCTGCTGCTGCAACTGCTGCTGGAAGCGGTCGTAGAAGGCGCTACGCGCCAGGGAATTGGACGGCCCCCCGTCGACGCCATAGGCGTTGCCAGGGCCGCCACCAGCACCCGCTCCCGCACCCTGATCCCGGCCAGCGGCCTGGTTGAACGGAGTGGTAAGCGGACGGTGCTGGGTGGTGGCGATCAGCAGCAGGATGCACAGGCTGCTCACGCCGCAGATGCCGATCAGATTGGCCCTGCGCGACATTCGGCTGCGTCGCCGCTTTCCGCTCAAGCTGATGCGCTGCTTAGCGCGTGTCCTGCCGGGATCGACGGGTCCGGGTCCGTTTGACGCTTCCGCCTTTGCGTTAAGCAGCGCGCACGACTCCAAGTCCAGATCGAGGTCCACGTCCGCCTCCGAGCCCGCTGTGCTCATTGGACGGGGCGAGGAGAGGCGCTGCTCCTGGCTAATTGCTGGTGGCCACTGCCCAATAGGTTAGCCAATGGCCAATGGCTAATGGTAATGACTAATTGGCGATGTAACGAACGCAACGCACTTGGCACCGCTCAGCACTTGCACATTACTGGCCCGCTGGGTCGCTCCCACACGCACATAGTTATCGCCCGCGCCCTCAGCTCGAGAGCATCGCAGAGATCGCTGCAGATGTCGCGTATTATTATTATCTTTGTTTTCCAGAGCGGTGTTTTTCCGCGACGCGACCGACCGAATGAAACGATTGAAAACAATAAAGTGACCAGATTAATCTTTGACTGTCCTCCTAAAAAATCTCACAAGTTGAAATTTCCCCCTAGTCTAATTGGAAAAAGCTTGAAAATAAGTGTGACCGTTATCTGAACGATAAAATACATTATCGATGTCGAGGGAGATGTAGGAAAATCGAAAGCAAAAACAATCGGCGCGATTTTTAATTTTTGTTTATTATTTTATAACGGTCCTTTTAACTTTTAAAATAATGTTAATAATTATTTTATTGTTAATCTTAGCTTCTGTTCTAGCAACGATCAATTTATGCGGTAATTCATTTTTACCCGTCTGATTTAAACCAAAATAGATTTTAAATAAACGCACAATTAAAAACCAAAACAATAACAAATTCCCCTAAAGAAATGCTTAATTTAATCAACTTATGCTCACAAGATGCGTGCTCACTAACTATTGTACCATAAATGTTAAACTTTCTTGTTAATTTAAACCCCTTAAATGTTACAAATTGATGTTATGGTTGGTTTGTAAGTAAACTGCGCTCCAGAAATGTATACTAACGACGTTCCAAACACCTTTACTTAGGCCTTTCCCATAAACGGTTCAAAAGTGTCGGCTGAAAAGTGCTCAAAGTCCTGGATAATACGATAGTCCCAGAGCTCCATGGCCTCGGTACAGACATTCTGGACCGCCTGGATGTCTGCCAAGGGCATTTTGTGCATCCACTCGTAGGCTGGCTGGATCGAGTACTTCCAGGGCAGTTCCCAACCAAGCGACTCAACGACTGGCTCACTGCGGGAATGAAGTCCGCGAGTTTTGGTCTTGGGTCTCTCCATTGGTATTCCGTAGAAGTCGAAGGCCAACTTGATGCTCTCCTCGGGATGCTCCAGCAGATCTTCGTAACGAATGATTCTGGGATATGGGAGAACCACTTCGATATGGATCATGTAATACATAAATAAAGATACATACTCGAAGCGTCGCGGATAATTCTTGACCAATGTCTCGGCTATCTTATGATCGCTGACCATGTCTTTGCAAAGAGTCTCAGCCTCGCAGTCCTCTTCGCCCACACACCATTGGCGCTGCTTGCGCAAATACATAGTTCCACGAGGATCGCGGACCAGCAGCAGAATTCGCAGATTCAGCCTACGGAATTCCATTGGAGGAGTAACCCAAGAGGCCCCAAAAATATTACACTTACCCTTCCTTTTCCAGCAATGAGACCAGGTACTCAAGCCTCATATTGTATACCGCCATATTGATGAAGGGATGCAGCTTGCAGACCCCAGCCATGGTCTCCGGATTCCAGCAGTCGGCCAAGCTATGTGTCAGGCAGGTTTTCGACTGGGCCCCGTAAAAACGACGGAAGATAGCCGATCGCATACCCCAGTGGATCATCTCCGAGGACTTGTTGTAGTTGCAATTGTACAACGCCACCAGTTCGTCCAGCACCTGGGCCTGATGCTTGTGCGCGGTACTGCGGTTGTGGTAGGCAATCAGCGGAGCATAGTGCTGGTAGCAACCAGGCTGGTGGGCCAGGTTGTCCAGAAGAGTGAGGGCTCCAGAGCCCCGGAAGGAGACCAGCATTGAACGAAGCGGCTGGCCCCCCGTCTCTAAAGTGTAGTTGCTCAAATTGCCCAGGTGACGCGTTTTATAGGCCACCAATGCCCGCTGCAAGGTCACAACGTCCGGCATCAACGAGGGCAGCAGGATGAATACGAAGAGTACGTAGGTCACGTAGACGCATACGCAGATGCCCGTAAATTTGGTTGCTCGCGATAATTGCACCATGATTATAAATTAATTTATTTTTTTGTTTTCCAAAACTTGTAACAAGACAAAAAATTTAAAAATAATTTTCAATGTGTCGTTTTTCTGAGAGCCGGGTTCTAGCTACTGTGAAGGTCCAACCAAAGCCAACTCGGATTCCCCTTCCGGAGACAAACAATACAAACTTTGGTTGCTTAATATTCGTAACATACTAGCTTTATTTGCATATTTTGTGTATTTAATATAAGTAGTTTTAAATAAGAGTAAAAATGATTATTATTCACGAACTAAACCGCTAAGATTACCATGTTTTGATACGTAAATATTTGTATTTTAAATTTGTTTTCATGTATTTTGTATAAGATCGAATATGCTGCCAAAAAAAACTACAAGTTTTCCAAAAATGTTTAGAATATAAAAGAAATTCGGACTAGGATCAAAGATAATCGTTTAATTTGGTCAGCAGCATATTGCTAATGTCCTATTAAATCTCGTAAAATTTCTATAGATCTCTGGCACTAATTTTGTATTCCGCAACAATCGAACACCTGTATATTATGCTTCAATACGTATATATGTTTTGTAGGTATATCTGATGTAAAGTCTGTTAATTTGTTTAATCAAGGCAAAGGGTTTTCGATGAGGATGATGAGAAAGACTCATGAAGCAGTTTGAGAAGTTATCCTTAACTTAAATGGAATATTGTTCAAGATATAAGCTTATCTTTTGATGGGAATTAGTGGTGCAAAATTAAACATATCTTAATGCTTACGTAAGTAATTGTATAAGGTTATAAATTATTTTCGATTTTGAAATACGTAATCGCGAATGTTGTTACTTAGGTACTTACAAATCAACTAAGGAACCAGTTGGTAATAGCCCCAAATATAAGCTAGGATAATGGTTCATATTTGGGACTCTGATGCTCCACCAACTTTAAAGTACATATTTCCAAATGAATACTAAATGTGTAATACCATTAGCTGTCCGTCCCACGAATGTCTTGGATCTTTAGGTCTCAATCGCTGTTGCCCTCAGTCTCATCGTCCAGCAACAAGCTTGTCGAACCATAGCTACGGAGTCTGAAAAGCAAACAAAATTAAGGAATTATTTTTGTACATGATTAAATTGAGAAAAGAACAAAGTAAATTAATAAACAAAATATAAATTTCACCTTTTTCGGATTAACACAAATAAATAATATAACGAAGAACAAACCATAAAAAGGAAGCACATTATTTACACCGCCTACAATCTCACCTCATCATCGGATACCTTGAGACCATCAAGATTAATGCTGTTCCTGGCATAGCCCACCCCTGCCGACTGCTCCTTCTCATGCGCCTCGTACAGCTGCCGGTTTAGCTCATCCTTGCTGGAAGCGTTGCTGCTGCTGCCGCCGTTTGTCATTCCCTTGAGCGGCAGAGCGAGATTCGCCCGGCTGGCATTGCTGCCAGCACTCCCATACCGCCCATTTCCGGATCGCTGTCTCTGGTGATGGTGGTGGTGCTGTCCGTGGGGATTATCGAACTTTTGCTTGGCCCGCTCAAACTCTAGATTTCGCGACTTTGACTCGAAGATGTTCTCCTCCAAATGCGTGGGCTTGGCATCATAGAATGCCGCCGCTGCTGCAGCTGCCGCCGCCGCCGAGGCAGCAGAACTGCTCTGCTGCTGCTGGAGAAGCGTTCGCTCCGTGTGACTTGACCTCTTGACGGAGGCAGCATGATGAGCCGCTGCATCGCTACCATTGTGGGAGCTCCTTAAGCCAGCCTGCGAGTCATCGAAGATTTGACGCAAGTCGTTAATGTTCGGCAGACAGTCGTTGGGCAGCTCCACGGCTATTTTATTCCTGAGCTGCACCCCGCCCATTCCCCGCAGCTGTGGGCTCGGGGCACGTCTGGTGTTTAGTGGGTTAGGAGTTGGGTTAGTTAATAGTTAGCCAGCACCATTGAAATATTAGTTAAAGTTAGACTTGCTCAAAGTTCTAATAGGTTTAGTTGTAAATATATTTTGAAGGGGCTTACCTATTCTGTAGATGCTGAATCTGCATCTGGAGGCCTTCTGTCTGGCCCACAAGCTCGTCATTGGAGCGCTGTAATCGCCGCACTTGGTTCACCGCCGAATCCAGCTCGTCCTCAGCTCCAGCTAACTCTCGTTTCAGCTCCTCAACACGCTGGCGAAGGCGTTTGACCTGAAACACGGAAGATTCCACATAATTTAGAAATTATAAATTATAAATTATAGATATAATAATTATTATTAATTATAGAAACTTTATTCTTCCTTTTAAACTCAGTAATAAATACTGTCAACAACCTTTTATAGCTACAAAGGTAACTCATAACTGGTATTCCTATGCTTCGAGATCTTTCACTGCACCCGAAGACTTCGAGCTGTCCCCATCCCGCATCTTCCCACTCATCTCTAAGCACTAATGGCAGTAAATGGGGCGTATCTTCTGTCCCCCAGTGCCAGTGATAAGCAGAGCCGACCCCCGCCAAGCTGCGATAACACTTGAAAAGTTTCCTTCACTCTTGGTTTCTATCGTCAAGTCACAAATAAATGCGATAATGCGAAAAATTTAGAGCCGCTAGGGACAGATTACGATCAGCGGGCAACAGAACAACAATATTTTGTTTCGGGTAAACAAAAACCCAGAAGAACGAAAAGAACAGCAGGAGAATCGACTGCCGAAAGCTTTGGCTCTCGCTGCGGCCGGGAGCTTTCTTCATCATTCTCTCGTCGAACGTCGTGCCGAGCAGCTGTTCTGCGGAGAACCGGCTGACTTTTTGCAAACCAGAAACACACAAAACTGTAGGAAAATGATTGCGCAAAGTGTAATCAGCAGACTGAGTTCCTGCGCCCGCCGCCTGGCCAGCTCGAGCTCCAAGGCCGGAGCAGCGGCCAAGTTCAACTGGCAAGATCTCCTGAACCTGGAGAGCCAATTGACCGAGGAGGAGGTGGCCATTCGGGATGCATTCCGTGGCTACTGCCAGGCGGAACTTCTGCCGCGCGTCAAAATGGCTAACCGCCTGGAGCAGTTCGACAAGAAGATCATGGAGGAGATCGGCAGCCTGGGAGTGCTTGGCTGCACCCTGAAGGGATACGGTTGCGCTGGGGTCTCCAGTGTAGCCTACGGTTTGCTCACCCGCGAAGTAGAACGAGTGGACTCCGCCTACCGGTCTGCCGTTAGTGTCCAAAGCTCGCTGGCCATGGGCGCCATTTACGACTATGGCAACGAGGAGCAGAAGCAACGCTATCTGCCCAGCATGGCGCAGGGCAAGCTAATTGGTAGGTCCACACCATGGAATTAAGAATTTCATCTGTATTACGTAAAGGACCCTGGTTTTTTACTATTTCCTCAAGAAAATATAAGCAAATAAGTAAACGATAACTCTCATCACTTTATCCAGGCGCCTTTGGACTGACTGAGCCCAACCATGGCAGCGATCCCGGCGGCATGGAGACCCGCGCCAAGTACGACAGCAAAAGCAAGACATACATCCTAAGCGGATCCAAGACATGGATTACCAGTGCTCCCATCGCTGATGTCCTGGTCGTTTGGGCCAAGTGTGAAGATGGCAAGCTCCGCGGCTTCCTGGTGGACCGAAAGATCTCCGGCCAGGGATTAGACACGCCCAAGATTGAGGGCAAGTTCTCTCTGCGCGCCTCGCCCACGGGAATGATTCTCATGGACGATATCCGAGTGCCGGAGGAACAGCTGTTGCCCAATGTTGTTGGCTTCAGTGGACCCTTTAACTGTCTGAACAATGCTCGCTACGGTATCGCCTGGGGCGCTTTGGGTGCTGCCGAAGCCTGTGTAGAAATCGCCCGCCAATATACCCTAGACCGGAAGCAATTCGGACGGCCCTTGGCCGCCAATCAGCTGATCCAGAAGAAGCTGGCCGATGCCACCACGGAGATCGCCTTGGGACTTCAAGCCTGTTTGCACTTGGGACGCCTTAAGGACCAGAAATTGCACACACCCGAGATGATATCGATGCTGAAGAGGAACAACACCGGCAAGTCCCTGGACATTGCTCGACAGATGAGGGATATGCTGGGCGGCAATGGCATCAGTGATGAGTACCATGTGATTAGGCATGTGATGAACCTGGAGTCGGTCAACACCTATGAGGGAACACACGACATACACGCCTTGATTCTGGGTCGCGCCATCACCGGACTGGCGGCCTTTGCCAACTGATTCCCCCACTTGGTGGAGGGGTGTCACTGAAGAACTTTGCATTTACCAAACTGTTCGATGTTCGCGTGTTTTTGTGAATAAATGTCTTAATTAAATCCAATTAGGTGGCCAATGCCAGTCGAAATCTTTGATTAGTCTCCTCTCTCCCAGTTTCCTTCACCTGATAAGCTGATATGCGCAATCTGCTTCATATATATCATCCGATAAGGTTTCGGGCTGTGGATTAACTCACCTCCGCCTCATACTGCTCCGCACGGCGCACGGCATGGCCCAGTTCAGTGTTGGTTTCGGCCAGCAGCTTTTTGAGCTTGGCGTGCGACATCTTCACCTCACTTATCTCCTTGTTGCGCTCGGAGAGCTCCTGCTGCAGAGCTCGCACCTCAACGTCGTTTGCCTGCATGGGACGGCACTTGCGGTCGGAACGCTCTTGGTAGTCTCGCAGCTCGGCGCGCAGCTTCTTGTTATCCCGTTCCATGGCCAACTTCTCGGATTCCAGGCGCTCGCGCTTGCCCCATTCCGAGGCATTCTCCGCCTGCAAATGCTCCAGCTCGGTGCGCAGCTCTGTAAGCCTGCGCTCCAAGTTTTCACGCGCAGCAATCTCCTCCTGCAACGAGTTGTTAACGATACGCATCTCGGCGCGATGCTGCTCCTGCAGTGTTAGAAGCTCGCGCACAGCCTCTTGCTTGGCGGAACGCATCTCCTCCTGCCGGCCGCGCACATCCTGGATCTCCAGCGATAGCTTTTCAATGCTCTTGTGCAGCTCTAGCTTTTCACTAAACGAATAAATCGAATTTGAGACAAGGATTACCGGGAAAGCTCTATGTTTACTCACTCCCTTTCCGCCTGAAGTGTTTTCTGCGCCTCGTCGAGGCGCAATTGCAGCATGGATATTTTCTGCATCAAGTAGTCCTCGTCGAAGTCGTCCTTGGAGAGCTGCTGAATCAGGCGCTTTTCTTCGGCAGCCGCTGCCTCATCCAACTCCGTCAGATGCTTGGGCATGGCGCCCTTCATAGCAAACTCCTCAATGTCCAGGTCCTTGACATCGTTGGGCAGCTTTGTGACCAAACCGTCCTCGCTGTTGATATTTTTCAGACCATCCGAGGAAATGTCCGGCGAACAGTTGGCGTCGCGACCATTGGCCTCCGCGTCCTCGCTGGTGTCGGCACGGTGGAACTGGCCGGCGTGCTTCATCATCAGCGTGTGCACCTTCTCCATCTCCTTCTTCAGCTGTGTGATCTGCAGCTCGAGATCGTTCTTTTCCCGCTTCAGGGAGTGTGACTCCTTCATGGCGACGTCCAGTTTGACGCTCAGCTGCTTGGACTCTTCTCTGGCCTTGTTCCGCTCGTTACGCACCTGCGGAAAGTGAGAAAAAGTTTTGTTATTGGACACCGGCGGTATTGACCCAACGGGAAGCCATGGCAACCATACCTTACTCCACTTCTCTCGCCAGTTGGCGGTGCAGTCGGACCTGGAAGGCGTAGGGTTGTGTGATTAAGAGATAAACCGTTTTCGCCGGTAGCGCCGTACTCACCACCACTTCATGGTCTTCTCCATCTGCGCCGCCCTGGCTCGAGCCTCATGCAACTCCCGCTGCCGCTGGGACTGGGGGAAGAGAAGAGTTTTACATGTGCGGATTGGAGGTATCAAGTTCGCCACAAACCTCTCGCGCTTCCCACTCGGTCTCGCCGTATCGGGCCGACATGGTGGTGCCCATGACGCCCACATCGTTGGCCATGGGGCGTCTGCTGCCCCCCACCGGTGCAGCAGACGCACTCTGCGTGGTGGATGCCGCCTGTGACATTTCGCTAGTGGATGTTTACTGGTTGGTCCACACTTTCTAGCTGCGCTGTTGCATTTTGGGGAGTTAAACCTGCACTTTTTAGTGGAACAAAAACACGGAATACAGAAAATTGCAGTGGGCATTCGCCTGTAAACGTCAACAGCTGTTGTTTACGAATCGGTGTGAATGGTAAAAATTGCAGTGACATTCGGCTGTATACGTTGGTATTTGGTATATCGTATCGGACGGACTGCGGTCACACTGGAAACACTTCGCGAACGGTCGCACCAAAAGAACCGCAGCATTTTTCCAGAAATTGTTTTCCCCTCAAAAATCAAGGAAAACTCGATTAAAACATGGCCAAGCATCATCCGGACTTGATTTTCTGCCGCAAGCAACCCGGCGTGGGTGAGTTCTCACACAATACCTGCATAATTCAGTCTCTAAAGCGGTTCCTTTCAATGCGGCAGCCATTGGACGGCTGTGCGAGAAAGACGACGGAAAATGTGTGATCTGCGACTCCTACGTGCGGCCCTGCACCCTTGTCCGGATCTGCGACGAGTGCAACTACGGCTCCTATCAAGGCAGGTGCGTCATCTGCGGCGGTCCCGGAGTATCCGATGCATACTACTGCAAGTCCTGCACCATACAGGAGAAGGACGTGAGTTGAGAGCGAATTTAACAGGACGTTTCTTCTGATAATCGAACACTTCTCATTTTGCAGCGCGACGGATGCCCCAAGATCGTAAACCTGGGTAGCTCCAAGACTGATCTGTTCTATGAACGCAAGAAATATGGCTTCAAACAAAAGTAAGCATCTAGCAGGAGCTGGCCGCGAAAGGAGTCCCACTAACTATAGTTTTACATTTTCTTTACAGCTACTGATGTCCTCTCCACTACCTCGTACATTGCTAATACATTTTTATTGTAATTTAACATATAAACATAGGTTTGGATAAATGGATGTTTGGAATTTCGTGCTTAGATGGTTAGGAGCTTTTCCTCGCCGCCGATGTCGTATTGCAGACAGAGGCGGTCGAACTCTGCCGACTTCTTGTCCAGATCGGTGATAAAGTCGCTCTTAGGGTAAAACTGGCGAAGCTGCTCCAGGTTCCGGGTGACAGACTCTGCCGGCTTGCCCGTGAGATGGGCCAGCACCATGAGGTTGATGAGCGTGTCATAGTCGTTGTGCTTCTTCAGCAGCGATTCGCGCAGGACGGCATCCGCCTCCTCGTACCGCTCGAGACCCAAATGAACTACCGCCTGGCCGTTCAGCAAAGCCGGCGTGGGCTTGAATTTCTCACAGAACTCCTGGTAGATGTGGAAGGCGTCCTGCATCTGTTCCGTGCCCTGGGCGAGGGCTACCCACGCCTGGGCGAGCTGCGTCAGCGTGGCATCGTCGCTGATCTCCTGCATCTTGGCCACCAGCTGCTTGGCCAAGTCCACGCGCTGAAGGCGCAGCAGGCACTGCACGGACAAGGCCATGGACTCCAGATTCGTAGATCCATGCAAGATTTTCAGGGCGTTCTCGAACTGTCCGTCGTGGCAGTAGACAATCGCGGTAGCAATGTGCCAGAGGTTGGTCTCATCCTCATCGCCAGCCACCTTGTCGGTGAGCTTCTCCAGCAGCTCCTCCGTGCGGGACGGCTGCTCGAACGCCTCGTGCACCAGCCGCAGGGCCTGCAGGGGTGTGGAATTGTTCTCCTTGATGTCCGAAGCCACAATGCGCCCGGAATCAATGGCCAAGTAGGAGAGGTACATGTAGGACAGCAGTTCCGATCCGGCCGTTCCCTGTTCCGGGAGCACAAAGTTGATCGAGCCCATGAAGTTGCCGACGTAGTACTCATTGCGGGCGTCGAACAGCGCCGAGTTCGTGTCCTCTTCGTTTTGCTGTCGGCTCATTTTATGATTTCAATGGTTTATTGCAAACAAAAATCGAAATTGTTATTTTGGGTGAGCTGGCTTTTCGTCGAGTTGTCAAAGTGTGGCCGTAGCGCATTACTTTAAAATCCAGCATTACAGTCTGTGCATGATGTAGCCAAATAAGGTGGTCTCTTAATCATCACAATGAGTGCAAAAGAGAGGGTCTCAATCTAGTGAGTGCGAGCGGAACGACAATCTAATTTGTTGATTAGGTTTTTTTTTTATAATAAAAGAAGTTAAAATTTCTGTAAAATTTAATTTTCTAATATGTTGAGTTGGATATAAGGCGTCGTTTTTCTTTTTTTTTGTTAAGAGTCATTTATTCAAATTTTATAATATATTCTTATCTTGAAATAGAATTAATATCTTATATAGGAATCTCTTTTGAGTAAGATACTGATATTGCTGTCTCTTTCTAGCGATTGATGCTCTGAGAGTCCCTTGTAAAAAGTAACGGACCACCTTTAATTTTTTCACCATCTAGCCAGTGCTGTAAAGGCCGTCAAAGACTTATTTCAGAACATATTTGTAAGTATTTCAAAGTAAAAGCTCAATAGTCGTTAAAAGTTAACTAAAACAAGGGCGCTATCCGGTTTGACCAGTTACCAGTAACTAAGCTTCCATATTGCATTACAATTGACTGCAATAAGGTCGATTTGCAAAAAAAGCTGTTGCTGGTCCCACTCACCTTTGTATTACTACTCCTAATTTTGAACTCAACAAGTGTTTTTTCAGTTTCTTATCAGTAATGTACAATCCGAAAAGCCAGGACCTTGACCGGGAGTATTTTCCTAGTTATCACACTACCAGGTTTCAAAATGAGCCGGAACCAAATTTGGCCGTTGTAGAGCATTTTATAAAAGTAACTCAACAGCGTAAGAGCAATTAATTAACTTTAAAACCGGACCAAAATTAATAAAACGTGCCTTGGCAGATGAAAGGGACTTGACCGAGAATCGGAACATCATCGTGGAAAACTTGCGCTATGGCGAAGGGCGCCGAGTTGTGGATGTCTTCTCCGACAAGAATACACCCGTCCACAGTCCACTTTTAGTGTTCGTACATGGCGGCTACTGGCAGATGCTGGACAAGAGCCACTCCTGCTCCATCGTGGGGCCACTGGTGCGACAGGGAATCCGTGTGGCCGTTATGGATTACAACCTTTGCCCCGCCGTGAGCCTCGAAAAGCTAATGGCGGAGTTCGTTCGCTTCCTCGACTGGATTTTCAGATACGCCGAGCTCACACAAGTTATGGAAATAACATTCGTCGGGCACTCGGCCGGCGCTCATTTGCTGTCCCGGATCCTCAACTCACCCGAGGTGGTCAGTCCCCAGCGGAGCCAGATGTGCTGGGCCCTGGTCTTCATGTGCGGCGTGTACGACTTGAGGGAGCTGTACAATTTGGAATCGGTGAATCCCAAAAACATTCTGGACATCGACGAGCGCAAAGCGGAGAGCCTGTCGCCCATGCTATGGTCGTACACGGATGTGGGTGGTTGGAGATCGACGCGGATCTACGTATTGGTCGCCGAGCACGACAGCGTCACCTTCATAGAGCAGAGTCGGCGCTTTAGCGAGGTTCTGAGGAATGCCGGCTTCCAGACATCGTTTAAGGTGTTTCAAAAGTACGATCACTTCGACATCATCGAAGAGACGGCCATTGATGACTCCGATATATCCCGGTATTTGCGCAATATCCGGAATGAATAACCCAGTTGTTCAGTTATTTCATCGTTATTTTACTTTGTAAAACAAGCTTAGCCTAGTAGTAAGTATGTATACCATATGTACACTAGCATATTGTGACTTACTGGTACGGGTGCGGGCTCTGCAATAAATTAGCGTGGCTTGGAGAAACTGAAAAAACGAATCTGACACGGGACTAAAGTAATCTTTGAACGCACTTGAACTAAAATACCAATAAGAAAAAAATGGATAATAAATGTATCATTTGGCTTCAAGTCAAATTGAAATAATTACTAGACATGCGATCTCTAAGGAAATCTATATAAAAATATTTTGTAACTCGCTCAAAGATTACTCTTTTGCATGCGATTCTTGCTCAGTCAAGTCATTTCGTCCTACAATACCGAGTTTTCATAAAAACAATTATAAAGTATACACACTTAGTAACGCATAATTTTACAAATTAATTAATAAATAAACTAAAGTACTGTGTGGCTAGGCGAGGGAGGAAGAGGAGGTGGAGGCGTCTCCTCTCATAGCTCCTCATCCGAAATAATAATCTCCGCTTCAATGACAGGCTTTTCACTCGGCTTGGAGCTAGGATTCTGCTCATGGACGAAGTTGGCGTTTAGACTAGAGACAGAAATGATCTTCAGCTTGCCGTTAGGCGGTTCCTCGACATCTTTCTCCGCCGCAGTCTCGGTTCTCGTTACATCTATCACATCCTCATTGGCGGGCGCTGGTGGTACTACCTCCACCTCAGCTTCGGAGTCGACATCGCTTACCTCGCCATTGACCTTGAAGTTGTCCACAAAGGCGTCCACATCATCCTCTTCATCCTCCGTCTCCGTCTCATCCTCCGATTCCTCTGGGTTGTCATCATTGTCCTTGGAGGAGCCAGCTTCCTTTTGATGTCCTTTCGCTGATCCGTTCATTAGGGCTGCGACGGCTGCCGCCTTTGCCGCTGCCTGAGCACTGGTACAGGGTTTGTCATCATCCTCTGCCAATGCGGCCAACTTGGCAGCTTCTTCGGCGGCCTTTTCCTGCTTCTGCTTGAGGCGTGCCTGACGCTCCTCCGTATTGAGATCCTGCTCACGAGCGAATCTAAGAAGAAACCCAAATATTAGTTATGAAACGATTATTGAATTATCAGCACTATGCCCGCTTCTAAGCTCTGGGCTAATTGGGAACGAACATAGTTCAGCAAAAAAGCAACAGGCTTCTGTTGTCAACAATTAAATTCCAAACATTGCGAATGAGCGAAACGTTAACATAGTGCTGACACTCTCAATTTGTGCTCACTTTTCCAAGACATCACTTATTTTGGTTGCCTTTTTGTTGTTCTCCTGCAGCTTGGCCATCAGCTCCGGATCGCTGGCAGCAGGATCCTTGATATTCGAGGTGAAGTGTGTAACGGTCTCGTAAAGATCAGTCTTTCGTCGGGCCTGCAGCAATTGCCCCACCTTGTCGAAGGCGTCGTGAGCTGAAAGGCATTCAATTATGTGAAATTATATTTAATCGTTTGAAGCTTATGTATGCATACCTATCCTTTTCATCTCAAAGTTGGCCAGCCCCAGCTCCTTTTCCTTGTTGCAGTGCTCCAGCAGCTGGAGCACATCATGGTAGTCGGGGAACTCCTGCATCCGGTTCACAAAGGCCGACAGTGTGCGATTGAAGTCCGGATAGGCAGAATCCTTAAATATTATGGCTTGCTTCAGCTGACGGCGAGCGCTCTTGCTCTCGCCGGTTAAATCACAGATTTTCTCATATATTTGGCAAGCGCGCTTCTTGTAACGCTCCACCTGCAGATAACTGGAGTCATCGTCGTTCCAGTCTACATCCGCCTCCTCCAGCATTTCGATCCGCTTCTTGATTGTGGCCAGGGCATGATTGAGCTTTCGGATGCGCTCAGCTAGTCGCTTGTCAACAGTGGGGGAATCGGGTTCCGATTCAAGTTCCTCCACTTCCTCTTCAGCTTCCTGCTCTTCCGCCCTCACTGGGGTCTGAACCCGCTGCTCATCCTGTATATTCCGTTCCTTGGGTGTAGACGATCTCGGTGTAGGGGAATTCCTTGCTGAAGATGGCGGCCTCTCTCTAATTCTCGCCACCTGTCGGGCTTTCAGCTCATCCATCACGTTCTTAAGGTGTACGTACATGATTTCCGGCTCATTCTTGATACGCATGATGGCCATTTGAACCGTCTTGCGGAAGCCACGCGACATCACAAAGCTTTCGTGGACACTGTAGTAGTGCTTTGTTAGCTTGCTTTGGAGCAAGCGCTGCATCTCCGACGTCTTCTCCACTTCGAGGCAGAGCTTTATTAGAGCCGAGTACTCCGCCGTGAAAGGCGCTCTAGCCGGTTGCGATGCTTCCTTAGACTTTTCTTTCGGTGCTACCTTTGCAAGTGACTTTCGCTTATCGGGCGGGGAATCTGGAAGATCAACCAAGTCCACAATTACTGGGTCAACGGATATTGATTTGGGTGGAGTTTTCCGTTTTTTATCCCCGGGAATTGTCTTGTTCGGCTGCTGCTTTTCTTCGGTACTTCCAGTCTTACTCTCAGTGTCTACTTTCTCTGTGGGCGGCGTCGTTGGAGGCGACTCCACCAAGACTATTGTGGGCGTGGTTTTAGCCTCCAACTGTTCTCGCTGCCTTTGCTCCAGCTTCTGCTGCTCAAACATATGCCTTTGCCACTCGTCGTCGGATTTCTTGAGAACGGTTATGGGCTGAATACGCTTAGTACCGCCAGGCCTCGTCACTGGCGAAATGCTGGCCCCGGGCAGGGAGTTTAACTTGAAGGCCGCCGCCTTGGCCAGCTGCTGATGCTGCACTGCAGCCGAAATTGCCGCCGGAGGTGGTGTAGTCGTCGGCGTAAGTTGGGGCGTAATGCTAGTAGTGGGTGGCAAGTTGAGGAGCAACGGTTCATTTAAGGCGGCCGCACAGTGCGGAGGTGTTGCCAGCAGTCGCTGCGGTGGCGCAGCGCTCGTTGTGAATCCCTGCAGATGTGTAGAGGCCAGCGGAGGTGTTACCGGCTTATGATTCGTGCTCCTGAAAGGCAAAGTGCGGGCGGCACTCAAGCCTGTTGGTGAGGCGGTGATACTTCCCGACGCTTGTGGCCTTATTTGGATGTTAGCTGCTCTAGTGTTGGGCGGCACAGGTGTGATCTTGGCCACCGTCGTGGGTCGCACAATCGGCGGATTGATCTTCTGTGGAAAGGCGGCAGAAGTTGGAAGCATTCCAGGTGGCGGTGGGGTCACTTTTTGGACCAAATGAGCGGGCGGGGGCGTCTGTTGGTGGATTATCTGTTTAGGAGGAGCCTTGGACGTCACCTTGGGTGTCGTCGTGGGTTGCACCATGGGGAGTTTCTGTATCGTCATTGATTTGTGTGTAATTTGGTTGACAATGGGCAGCGAGGCATTTGGAAGGAAAGGCGACTGCGGCTTGTTTGAATTCTGTGGATCCATCAACGCTCTTTGTAATTGCTGGACCATTTGTGTCTTCTGTTGATTGGAAGCTGCCGGCAATGGTTTCTGTTGAAGCTTCTTATGCTGCTGCGCCAATGGAACCAACGGTTGGCCCTGTACTTGTCCTACAATTAAATTTTGTGGCAACTGCTGCTGCTGCTGTGGTTGTACTTGAACAATCGGCGCTCTCTGCTGCTGCTGTTGGAGTTGTCCCAAGTATGCTCTATATTGCTGTTGTTGTTGCAGTTGCTCCAAAGACAATCTATTTGGTTGTACGACTGAGGGCTTCGGTGCGACTTGGATCGCCTTCGGCACTTGCTGGTTTTGCTGTTGCCCTCGCGCCTTTGATGTTGGCTGCTTCTGCTGCTGGATTTGTACCTGTGAGACTTTCGGTGCTGGCTGTTGCTGATTAACTTGCACCTGGATGGTTTTCTGTTGCTGTTGACCCATAATTGACTTTGGTTGCTGCTGATATTGTGCTCCTACTCCCGTTTTCTGTTGTTGTGCCAGTTGCACAGGCTTTTGCTGTTGAAGTTGTACTCCCAACGTTTTCTGTTGCTGCTGTTGACCCACAGAGGCCTTTTGCTGCACTTGCGCCACGAGTCCCTTCTGCTGCTGTTGTTGTGGTTGTAGTTGCCCGGCGAGCACCTTTTGGTGATGCTGTATCTGCTGCAGCATACCCATTGGCGCTTTTGCTTTCCCTGAACTAGGCATAATCGGCTTCTGCTGCTGTTGATTTGGTTGCTGCTGACCTAACCCAACCGGCGGCTGAGTCTTCGCTGGCATAGCTTTTGGCACCAATACCGAAGGCGGTGGGTTGGTGACTTTGCCAATGGGTGTTACACGGTATTGTGGATTGGGTGTAACCTTCACCTGGTGACTGGGCACGGTGGCTATCAGGGCATTTGGACTAGGCGCCTTGTTACTCATCGACCATGCCACTTTCTGGGCAGCGCCCATCTTCATCTGCTTCGCCTTCACATTGTTGTTAAAGCTGTGCGTGTTGTTGTTGTTGTTATTGTTCTCGGTGAAAGTAATGGTGATATTTCCATTAGTTGTCGTGTTGTTCTTTTGATGCTTGGTTACTGTTATGCCACTAGGGATGTGCATGGATTGCAGGGGATCGGTTGGAACGCAGGTAAGTGGTGGCAAGTAAGAAGTCACTGCGCCGGCTCCCAGTGAGGCTTTTGGTATGTTGACAAGCTTGGCTGGCAAACTTTGTCTGACGGATGCCACAGCTCGCAGAGGATCCTCCAGACGGCGACGCTTTGCTCCGGGTGGGGACTTCGGAAAGTGTTAATATATTAATATTGAATAAATATTAGAATGTATATTGAATCATTTAAAATATTAAAATATTGCAAGCCACATTATCCCAAAATGACTAGTTCACATTTGTGGCGACCTGTTGGCCCCTGTGCATTTTAAATTTGAATGAAAATATCAACAAACAAAACCGCCGAGGCCCGCTGTATGCGCGTGTGTGTGTGTGTGTGAGGGGTTTTTGGAGACTTGGGAGCGCGCGCTTGGAGAATTGTTTTGATTTCGGCCGAAATAGCACTGACAAATTGCGTCTCAAGCACAAACTCTGAGAGAGGAGAGCAGCGAATGAGCGCCAAACCCCCACAAGCTGGTACGTCTGGGCTAAATGTAATTAGTGCTCACGATAAGCCAATGCAGGTGCAAGACTCCCAAAGTCTCCATTCGGACCGTCCGGCAGCACTGCTCGACACCTGCATATGTGTGGGTGGGTGTGCATGTCGTGTCTCGCTCTCAACAAAAGCAGCGCGAAAAAAATTAATTCCACACACTACGTGAACGCACACACACTCGGCCAGCAAGCCTATTTAAAATCCAACTGTACTTTTTCACACACACAGCGTCCGGCCCGCTGGGAAATTTACCTCTTCCTCCGAGTCCGAGCTCAGAACGCATACCACCGATGCAGACATTATTCGTGCCAAAACGATTCGCACCCAATTTATTCACTTTTGTGGCACCGCTTCGATTTACTCGGGTTTTTTGACATTTGGACTCGCTCCCGTTGCAGCCTTCTAGTTTTTCACGCATATGGGCACAACGCGATTGGCCTGCTTTGATCTCCACTATTATATGATTCTCTCTCGGTTTACTCGCTTAAAAACAATTACAATTTTTCTCTTTTCTAGTGGTGTGTCGAGCTGTATCGATAGTTCACGGTAGGCGGTCTCCGAAAGTGGAGAGATTTTTGGGCACACCAAAACAACGTTTGCAGTTAACAATTTTGTAAACATTTTACCATTTTTAAGAACGATGCACAACATTTTGGAAATCAAAATGTCCAAGAAGCTTGGAAATATTTTTCCACGCTTTCAGAATCGTTTAATTTTAAAATGTTGTGCCCAAAGACGGCGTTGCCAGATCGCCTACAGTGTTTGATACAAGAAAATCGGAACAAAAGTAACCCTGTAACTAAAAAAAAAGTACGAAAAACAATTATAAAATTAACGAGAAGGGTAAAAAACATGTCGGCAACACGTTATATATTTATCGATTAATACAAAAATAGTTAATTAAGAAACCAGATTTTCCTTTTTCGAATATCGTGCTTTACTATCACCACTAGCGGAATCAGAAACAGCTGTTCCAAACAAAGACAATTTGAATGTTGGCGGTAAATAATAGGATGTCCTTTATTTTAGCCAAGTTTTTAAGGAAGAAAATGTATTAATTAAAATTATATCAAAATTATTTTAAATGTATTTTTGATCGATAACAATATCTATCGTATTAGTCGTAGTAGGCCAAAAAAATTTACCTTGCCAGGCAAGAGCTCCCAACATTTCATTTCGTCGGCTCGCCTCAGGGGGGCAGACAAACTCTAGTTTTTTTTTAAATTTTTATTTGCTGAATCGTTTTCTTTAAACTGCATTGGACTTTGGTCACGTCCTGCGGCACTTCTCGGGACTCTTTTTTTCTGGGACATTTTCCTAGATGGACAAATTCTCAGATATTTATTAATTTTCTTTGTTTTTCCTCCTTTTAATATATTAATTTGTTTTCTTTTATTTATTTTTAATACATGTTTTCTTTTTTTAATGAATGAAAAATTATTTTGTTAAGATACCGAAGAAGCCCTCGAATTTCTATTTCTTAAATAGAAATAATAAGGCGTGTGGAAATTGTTTTTAATATTTAATATATGTTTTTATATACATAGATGTATTTTTTATTCGTTTTTTTTTATTTTTATTTGTTTTTATTACTTATAAAACATCCGAGAGCTGTCCAAGAGAATCGTTGCAGCAGAGGTGCATGCTAATCGCTGCGAAGAAGACCTCGAATTTCTATTTCTTAAGTAGAAGAAATTGTGTTTTATATTTGTTTTTATATACATATAGGTATTTTTTTATTGGGTCTTTTTTTTATTTATTTTTGTTTATTTTTTATAAAACGCCCGAGAGCTGTCCAAGAGAATCGTTGCAGCAGAGGTTCATGCTAATCGCTGATGGGGGAAAAAAGCGATGTATTTAAAAACGAACAACGCGTCTATAGTTTCAAATGGAGCCAGTTAAAAGTATTTTTATTTTTATTTTAAAAAGTTTGATCAGTACAGTAAGTCCTTGGCATTGTTACAAGCTTTAAACATACTTTTAGAGGGACAACCTCTCAGATCTCTATTTTATTATTATTATTATTTTTTTTATATCTTTTATTTTCTTTATTTTTAAACACATGTATAGTTTTTAATGAGTGAAAAATAATTTGTTAAAATATCGAAGAAGCCCTCGAATTTCTATTATAAGGCGGATACCATTTTTTTTATCTTTATTATAGTAAGTTGTTAATATTATATTTATTTTGATTTTTTTGCAAGTTTTCCAGCTGAGTGAAAAATAATAAGTCTAATAGAGCTTGTTTATGTGTAAAAATGTTAATTAATGCTAGTTTTTACTGTTATTTTTTAAAATTTATTTATTCTATTTTATTAAGACTTATCGAGCTGTCCAAGAAGACTTGTCTTTAGTTTTAAATGAACCTATCAATCTGTTCAGCGACGAAAAAAATCCAGTTTAAAAACTTCCGCCACAAAGTATTGGAAATACTTTATCTAAAAGTGTCGATAACAAAACAGCTGCTGGCTGAAAGCAAAAATAAAAAACAATCGCCATTCACACGTCAACGAGCCAGCACATTTCTTTAAATTTTTGAATGTGTTCGTTTTACTTTTATTATTGTCCCGAGTTTTTAACAATTTTTCCCATCAAACTTAGTTACAACGTTTACGCAATCAACGGCACACAGGTGAGATAAAGCAGCAGCTAAAGAGCACGTGTACGGTCAGTGTCAGTTGCTCAGGTAAGCGGACTCGACCGCATTTCATTTCGGCTTGACAAGTCCAGTTGGGCACAAGTGCGTTGTTTATTTGTTGTGCAAAGGAAAATAAAAACGCGGTTATATATATATATATATATATATATATAAATACATATGTAATTGGTGTGCGTGCGTGTGTGTATTATTTTGCGGCACATTTGTTTATAAGTCTGATTAGAAGTCAGCTGTGCATATTTGCGTATTTCATATTCATAACAATAATATTGTATATTTGGATCTTAATTACCGCTAACGTACGTGTGTGAGTGATAGTTGTGCCACTGTGTGTGTGTGTGTGTGAGCCCAGCAAATGGAAAATCGTAGTTATTACGTACAACGCTGCGTATGAGCAATAAACTGCAATTGAGTCAAGGTCACAAAAACGGCAACAATTGGCTTTTGATTTCGAGTATTCTGAGAATTTTCGAGTATTCGAGCTTTGATCGATCTTCTTCCAGCTTAAAAAAAACGTTAATTTCTTTGGTAAAAGGATTTCGTGAAAATTTAAAGCTTATATCAGTATTTTTTGTGTCCACAAAAACTGCTTTAAATATTTAAATAAAAATAATAAATAATCTTAAAAAAATTACACAAATTTTTAATTTTTATTATAGGTAAAAAATAGATCAGATCTAATCTTTTGCCAGGAGAACTTTGACACAAATCTCATAAAAAGACTGTTAGAAATACCAGCCCACTTATAGTTCATGTTATTTATTTTCTATAATCTTTCCATTGACAGTTGTATTGATTTGTGCTTAAATTTATTTGCTTTTCCCAGCGTGGAGACCCTGCTTTCCCCATATTAGTTTTAGTAATCCAGCCGAATCGGAGCTCGATTTATTGAGATTCTTTATAATTGATGTGGAGCGTTAATAAAAACCGATCACGACTGACAGAGTTTGCTTTGCAACGGTTGGGCAATCACTGCTGCGGCTCCGCTGCTTTGCTGCCCCGATAAGGCAAGGCAAAGAAATAACAAAAAAGTAAATAAGAAAAGACAGACAAGTCGGGCAGTGCAACACACTGCTTTGAAATCACAATCAAAATGCAAACAGAGGCTCTGGCTTTAAGAAGTTGAGCAAATATCCAAATTAACGCTGCTGCAAGTGGCGACAGAGGCTCACACACTCACCCCCACATAATTAAACTCACGGGACAGGTGAATAAAAAAAAAACAGATACAGTGGAGCTTCCGTAAGGGAACCGACTAATAAGGTTTTAATTTGTAAAATATTACTAAAGCCCAATGATTCTCGAACCTTGAGCTGGGAATGTGTAGGTTTTGTTTGTTGTTTGTTTTAGATAAAGTATAAATTGCTTCTAAGAATATTTTTCAATTTAATCTAAAAAAAAATTCCACTAAATCCAAACTACTTTTTTTTTAAACCCAATTTACAAAGCTTAAAATAAAGCTTAAACGTTCTGAATTACACACACTTTACTGTACACTCATTGTACAGACACACTCACACATTGGCGAATAAGATATGAAGAAGACGTCGACGAACTCGTTTCAATTGAGACTCAAAACCGAAACTGTGAAACACAATTCATTCCACTGGAGAACGCGCAACCGAAAACATTTTACACCTCGCCTCGCCTTCAATTCTCCTTCTAATTGGCATTTGTTTACATTCGGGTCTCTGGCCTTTGTTTTTATTTTTGATTTGCGTCTCCAGTAAGATAACCCGAGATCGAGCCCGAGCCCCTTGACCAAAAATGGAGCAGTGGAACAATGTGGAGCTGACGAATATGTCCAAAAAGTCATATACCCTGAATCATGACTACGATGCTGCCGCAAAGTTGAACAAGGAGAATACGCAGCCATCCTCGAATGGTAATGGGACGAGTTCGGAGAAGCAGCCACCAGCAGAGGCAGCGCCAAACAGCAGCAGTGATCTTCTCCAGCCAGGATCTGACGTGAAGCCGAAAGTGGAGCCCGACGATGTGGAGAGTTTGCTGCGACGCCTCTACGGGATTACGATAAGCGAGGTCAAGGAAATCATCGCCTACGACGATCGCAACTTCTTTGTCAAGGAGGATAGGTAAGCGAGCAATTGGAGTACTGAGTTGACACCATTATTCTGTCCCAGCAGCACATCCGGAGCTTTATCTGGAGTCACAGTATAAAATATACCATACAGTTGTGGTCAGAATAATAGCTTGGAGGGAAGGTTAAGTTAATATTTTAACGTTAAATACGTATTTTTATAAATATTTCAAATTTTAAGCTTTGAACTTTATTATTTCTTCGATATGATTTGAGATCGTGATAAAGTATTTAACATGCAAATCTATACTGAAGTTGTTTACCTTTTAGAAATTCAATTTGTTTTTTATCTTAACCATATTATTTTATTTATTTAAATTCTTAAACTCCCTTCTCTGTTATTCTGACCGCAATTATGGCTGTGCAACACGAAAACAAATGATAAAGGCCTCCCGCGGAGGCTGGAGAAATGCGATGGGTGGGTGGGGTTATACTCTCACACACACACACACACAGCCTCTATTTATAGCCGTTTAATTAAAGTTGTTAGTCGCAGCAGCTGAGTGTGACGCAACTGGCTGTAGTCACCTTGCCAGCATCACAATTGCTATCTTGATGGATTCATGGCAGTCAGATATACAATCAGTTTAGTTCAGTTCTTTTCTTCACTTTAATAAATTAGATTAATCTACGGTTACAATGTCTAAAAATGGCGAGTTATTTGAGCACAGGTCTCTTCTGGAAGCCAAACATGCTGAGCTTAGTTTGATTATTGCTCACGGCGCCCAGCTTGCCGTTCGTCTTGGTCTTGGGTGTTCCTCCCTTCAATGAGGGCTTGCTGAGGCCCAGTCTTCGTCTTGGCAGGGAATTCTGGCGTGCCAGAATCATAGAGGATGAGGTAGAGGAGGCTGTCTCCTGGCTGCTGGATGGGTTTAACTCGGAACTGCAGCTGTCATCGGAGAGCAGAATGATAGCCTCGTTGTTATTGCTGTCCGAATCGGTGGGTTCTACCAGTAGATCGAGGGGTTTCAGGCTTATTTTTGTACTAGTTTTCCCTTTAGGTGTTTCTATCAGAAAATTGGCAGGCTCTTCCGTGGCAGGCTTGTCTTGGACTTTAGTTTCTGTCTTTGTCTCACTCTCTGGTGATTTGGAAGATTGTCGCTCCTGAGTTTTTTCCCTTGAAAGTCTTAACTTTTTATGGTTAGAACTTGAGCTGAGTTTCTGCTCTTCGTCTTTATCCTGTTTCAGTTGGCTTGGTGGCTCCTTTGGCAGCCTGGTCTGTTGCTCAGCTTGTGAGGCAAAGAAACGACTTCGCACCTCAACGGACTCTTTGGCAAAAATACTTCTTTTAAGGGAGTTTACTCGCTTCTCATCCGCTACGTCGCTCAAGGAACTCGCCTTCTTGGGACTGAGCAGACGGAGCAGAGAGGCATTCTCGCACACCACCGGCGATCGCTGGAGGGGATCTTGGGCAGAGCGCTCTTTGGCAAAGGGATTGTGTCGGCTTCGTGTCTGGATCGGAGAAGGTGGCGGTGTTGCCTCTCTGTCCAGAGATTCCTCCCTGCTGGGACTCCGCCTTCGCTTTGCCTTAAAACTATACATGGTAAATACCTGAGCCTCCGTTTTCTTCGCCTCCTCCAAACGCTGATTCGTCTCGATCTCCTCGTCCACGGTCTTGCTCACAAAGTCCACTTTTTTAAAGAACAAGGCGCAGGTAGCTTGCTCCTTCTTCTTTTCTGCTGGGTGATACTCGTCCTTTTGGAAGTTCCCCTCCCAAATGCTCTTGTGTTTGGCCTGCTTTACATTCTTTGGCGAAGGCGCCGATGCTGCCTTCTCTGGTGTCCAGCTGTCTAGTCGCTTCAGCGAGAAGGGATTCAGATTGCCCAGAGCCAAGTGCAGGGCCTGATCGCTATCCGTCAGCAAGGTACCAGCATTGCTGCAATAGCGCTCATCGGTGGCGTAATCCTCCAGTGGACAAAGTCGCTCCATGCGACGCTCCAGAGGATTGTAAATGTACATGTGCTTAAAGGTGGCCTCCGCCTTCAGGAAGTTCTCAATGTAGTCGTCGTCCACCTGGCAGAAACAAGGACGCTCTTAGGTTACGGAAACGGAACTACAATCGCCACTTTTTACTCACCTCCAGATTGCGCATGTTGAGGTCACTTGGTATCTTCTTCAGTGCTATCCGCATGTCGTCCTGTTCCGTTTTGAGTATGAATTTGCAGGCCTTAGCCAGTCCAATGCCGGGCAATGAGTCGAGGTAGTCGCAGCCGGACAAGATGCACATGCGCCGGAACTTGTCAAAGTGATACTTCTCCTCCCGACACCCCATGGCCAGGTGCAGCTTGTCCGCCTCCACCAGCAGACCAGTGCCATTTAGATCCAGCTTGAAGATAATCTTCTTGGCGCCGAAGAGCGTCAGATCCGAGTCTTCGGTGATGATGTACTGGGCCACATCCATCTTATTGAGCCAAGCCATCTGGGCATCCGCTTCGTAGGGAGCCACAATGCAGTCCACATTCCGGCTGCGGCACTCGCGAATCAACCTCAGTGCCATGTCATGGGTGACGTCCACGCACCGACGCATGTGGGAGCGGGCCTCCTCGATGCGTCCCAGTCGCAGAAGTTCCGCCGCCCGCTCCTTGCTCTGCTTCCTCGACTCCCGACGCCGCTTCTCGGTCAGGGCCTTGGCGGGCAAATGCTGTCCGTCGAAGACCAGAATTGGCTTGATGTCGTACGAGAGCAGCATCTGGACGTATTTGAGGCAGTACTGAACGTATATATCAGTGTCCTCGCCGCGAGCCAACTTCTCGGCGCAGCCAAAAACTCCCTTGTGCAGCCAGCAATAGGTGTCCACGGCCACCGTGCTGCCGCGGATGTTCTTCAGTTGCAAGGGCGACGAGGCCTTGCCCACGAAGGGTATCAGGCCCGTAATGCCCATGGTGCAGAAATATTAACAACAATCAAAACATATAGGAAAACACAGAAAAACAATCAATAAAATTGCGGCTTTTAGCGCCAAAAATAGTCGAAGTGTGACCAAAGATTGCAACGCCCAAGAAACTCAAAATGCCATTCACACAGAACTTCTTATATGTGATGTTTACCAACACTGACTTTTCAAAGTTTTGAAATTTTAAATAATTAAGTAATTAACTGTTTATTATTTATTCTAAAATTAAACCTTATTAATATTATACTTATTTTTGAAATATCATTTTCAGAAATTTTGTTGTTATTTTTATAAAGTTTTCTTTAAGCAAACCGTTAAAAATTAAAATGATTAAAATTAAAATTAAGCTAATTAAAATTATAAAACATTTCTTATAGCAACGTCAAGAACCCTCTAATTGTCACCCATTGTCCAAATGGCTACGTTCTGAAAATTCTCAACTCGCTAGACTCCAAGAAAGAGGACTTTGTGGATGCTCAGAATCAGTTGCTGCTAAGTTTGGGTAAATAAACCTCGCATTCCTTCGAATTACACTTAATATTTTTTATTTATTAGCAAAACAGAGTGTCAAGTGTCCCCGACCGATAGCCAATGCCAGCGGCAAGTACTATTCGGTGGAGCGTCTCAATGGCAACTCGAATGTGGTGCGACTCCTGGAATTCATTCCGGGAGAGATCTTCCACCAGGCGCCCGTTACAAAGCATTTGCTATACCGCAGTGGCGAGTACTTGGCCAGATTGGATCGGTCCCTGAAGAACTTCACCCACCAGGCCTACGAAACACACAAAACAATGTGGATGCTTCAGAGTGTGCCGGACTTGAGGCAGTTCCTGTATGCGGTGAAGGACGAGGAGCGCCGCCTGATCTGCGAGGAGGTAATCGATGCCTTCGAGGGTAAAGTTCTGAGTGTGCTGCCCACTCTGGAGCACCAGATCATCCACGGCGACTTCAACGAACAGAACATAGTGGTGGAGCAGAGCGGCGGCGACTACACCATCAAGGGAGTGATTGATTTCGGGGACACAAGCAAATCTCCGCTGCTCTTCGAGGTGGGCATCGCCCTCACCTACATGATCCTCCAGGCCAAGGATCTGGCCAGCGGCGGAGTCTTCTTGGCCGGCTATACCAGTGGCATTCCTCTAGGAAACACCGAGCTGGGCCTCCTCAAATACTGTGTCGCCGCCCGACTGGTCCAGAGCTTGGTCATGGGCCTCTACACGCACACACTGCATCCGAATAACGACTACCTGCTGGTTACCCAGGAGCAGGGTTGGACGCTGCTTCAGAAGCTGTGGCGCGAGAGCCTGGAGAATGTGGATGAGCTGTGGGCGACCACTGGTCACCAGTACTTGACGCAGAGTAATAAATAAAATCAAATATTAGGGTCTGTTTCGATTTTCTGGTAAAACAAGCAATCAAATTATAATGTGATTATTCATTAGGAAAGTAATAAGTATTATAAAATGTCTGTTTTTTAAGGATGTAAAAGTCTTGTATGTGTCTGTGCAGCTAAAAATTCGATACGTAATTAAAAATGTAGAAATCTGTAATAGAAAATCGAAGGAGGCCCGTTTGGGAATCGATTCTAGAACCAATTGTCAATTATAAATAGAATTTCCACATATCTCCTGTTTAGGGAATGCAGCTTGATATTTCGATACTGTATTGAAATTTAATGAGACACTATAACGGTGCGATAGATATTGTTTTTTTTATATATCGGACTAATAAAATCTATAAAGAAAGACAAATTAAATAAGATTTGTAGGATATTTTTTCGAAATCGATATTTTTGGTCGATAAAAAGACAAATAAATTAAATTAAATTTTTTCGAAATCAATTTTTTAACTTTAAACCAGATATTTAGGTCAGATATATCATCATATTTTTCCCTATTCCTGTACAGAAAATAACAAAAAAAAATGTTACAAATCCAAATACTGATTGCATTTGTTTTAAATATTACTTTATCCAATATATTATTATTATCTTTATCATTTACAATAAAACTTGTTAAACAAATACAAATACATTGTATGTAGTACATTTTCTTTGCTTAGATTTAGATTTTTAGGGGTAGGTGATCTCTTATTTTTTGGGCTCTACTACAAGTGGTGGCAATTAATTTCAAATCTCGATACTCTCAGCTAAAGAAGCTGCCATTAAATTGAACTAATTAACGCTAATTACATTGAATGGGTGTAAAAGGGTCCGCACATCCTGCTGGCCAAATATACAAAGTATCATCGTAGGGTTTTCGTGGACTCTCGATCTATCCGCTTACTACTTAAGACTAGACTTAACACCTACTGAAATGTACAATTGAAGGCGCCACGCCACTCTCGGACTCGCTGGCAGGCGGTGCGCGCTCCTCCTTATCAGGGCAAAGACAGAGCAGGAGGTCGAAACAGAATATGTGTGTATATAATATAAGGTGCCAACAGTGTTTACAATCAAGTTTATTAATTTTGCAAATCTTGTTACGACTGTCTCTTCGCTTCTTTCTTTCCTTTTTTTTGGTACAAAATGAAGCAGGGTTTAAAAGAAGTTAATAAAATAAAACAATATGTTAAATATACATTTATAAAGTCCCGACGCCTCTAGGCCCACATCAGACAACCCAACTCACTCGCACAAACAATTTTACACATTAAAAAAATTAAGAAAAAAAAAAGAAAAAATATCATCAGAGATTTATACCTGAGAGTAACACACACGCTGTCGCCTGGGGGGCTTAGGACGTCTCGGCACGAACGACAATAACATAGTATAAATAAAGACAAAAAAAAAAAAGATTTATGGATAATACAAGCTAGGAAAAAAAATATTTAAAAATAAAAGTCTACGAATTTCATTTTGTTAGGCCAAAGGAACAGCCCATTATTACATATCCTGGCTGGGTTTTGTTTATCACTTTAGTGCGGGCTTAAAGTTGATAAAGCAGATAAAGCTGAGATGTTGTATTAAAGGATCTAACTTAGCGATTGGTTTAGATTTTTGAAAGGAGAAACAAGCTGGAAGGGAACACTCTTTAGAGTGTACCCTCTGATTAAAAAATCAATCTCAATTTAAGGACAGGCGATGGATATATTTCTACAGTTGCTTCAAGTTATATTTAGATAATTCTAGGCTTTGTCATTTTAAAATTGATGTATATAGGAGGTTCTTTAAGGATAAGGTACATTTCAAATAAATAAAACTTTACAAAAAGAAAATAATACAAATTATTTTGTGAATTTGAAACATCTACATTTACTTTAAGCTTAAACCGAGTCATAAATACTCGAAAAAGTATACAAATAAACAAATGAAGTAAGGAAAGCTACTTCTCTGGGATTTTAAAAAACAAAATTTCTAGTTTAAAAAGGAAAACAATATGCTTATCATCACTATTGCACCTTCATTGGATTGCATTAACGACGGACAACTGCTCGGGACGATATTTATATACGACATCGCCTGTCCTGGATTGACACTGATCCCTAGGATGGCTGGTAGCCTTTACTCTCTGCTCTCTTAAATATTTCGCAAGCCATAGTACCTCGCATAAGAAAAAAATTAAAACAAAAAAAGCAACGTCGGCCTCCCTCCTGCAATCCAGCTCAGCTCCCTTAGAAGTAGACGCTCCCCTTGGTGAACCCATTCGGTGGCTAATGTCGCCTTGGACGCTTGCGCCGCTTCAGGAACACGTACGAGGAGTTCTTCTCCTGATGCCTGGCCTCGGCCGGCGTGGTGGGTAGCTTTTTGCTGGCCAACGTCGCCACCGGCACTGCCTGCGCCTTCGACTTGGCAATGGAGGTTAACGCTTGGCGAGCATCGATCCAGGGCAGGCTAAAGTCGTCCCTTGCCTCCATATTGACCATATTCTCGCCAAAGGCCTGAACCGGTACCTCGGTGACGAACTGAATACCCTCAATGTCCTCGGGCAGCGGGTAGAATGTGGACGTGGGCAGCGGATCCAGCGAGACCAATACCTCGTCCTGGTTGTGTCGCATGCGCAGGCTCTCGATTCGCACTTGCTCCTTCATGTAGCGCGCATCCCGGCACTTACGATCGATCTCGTCCTTCACATACTTGCTGTGACGTCGCTCAAAGTCCGCATCGCTCAGCGGTTCCGTCTTCCGTTTATCGGAACTGGGCGTTACGGGCACATCCCGCCATTTGGGTATCTCTAGGCTGGGATTGTCCGCCAGCAGCTCGTCGGCCTCCTCCAAGAAAAACTCGTTGTCGCAGTGGAACTCCTGATCCTCCCACGAGCGCGTCGTGTACGGAAAGGTGGCGGTACGGAAACGTGACTTGGATCTGCCCGATCTCGCCGTGGCCTTGCTGTACGTGTGCGGGGCACAGTTGTTGTTGGTCTTTCTGGTTGGTGCCGATGAGGAATTACTGCTGCTCACGCTGCTTATGGATTGCGGGGTCAGTGGAGCTGCTGCTGCTGCTGCTGTAGTTGTTGTCTTGGATTTCGACTTGGTCGAAGGGCTGGCGATAGGCTCCTGGGAGGATGAGGATGTGGGCGTGGGCTGGGGCGTAGATGCCGGCGTTGACGATGGTGTTGTCGTGGGCGTCGGCGCTGGGGTGATTGTGGGTGGCGCCGTGGGCGGAAAGATCAGATTTGTCGCAACGCTCTCCTTGCTCGGCTTCTGCTTCATGCTCTGACTCTGGCGGCGCTGCTCTTTGTTTAGATGCTCCAGCAGCCGGAGGCGCAATCGCTCTCCGCGCTGCTCAATTGTCTCCTCAGTGTCGGGGTCTGTGTCCTGATCCTGATCCCGGGATATGGGTTTATCATTGAGCAATGTCAGCTTCTTGATCTTCACCTGCGGTTCCAGCGTATCCTGGTCCTCTCGATGATCGGTGATAATCGAGGGAGCCGGTTTCGCCGGCGAGGAGGAGGAGGAGGAGGAGCTGCTACTGATCTTCTTGTCAATGAACATGCCGTGCTGCCGGATCTTGACTTGCAGACGATGCTTTTTTACTGGCTCCGTTTGCGTTTTGGCGGATAAAAAGTTCGTCATGTTTGTCAAATTTTTAGCGGGAGATGATGCATTCACAGCTGCCCCTGTAACCTTGGGAGACGCCACAATAGCCGCTGAGTTGGCCTTGGGAAGGGTGGATGCGGAGGCGGGAGGCAGTGCATTCGACACAGTCTTGGGTGCCACCGCCTTGAGCGCCACAGCTTTGAGCGCCACTTCCTTGGCCCTTTGAAGATCCTTGGATGTTTCTTCTTGTCCCTTGACTACTGTCTGATGCTGCTCCTTGGTTGCCTTCCGTTCCTTGGATGCTTTTCGCTGATCCTTGGATTCTATGCGATGCTCCTTGGCTGCCTCCCACTGCTCCTTGGAAGTTTTACGTTCTTTGGAGGCTTCTCTCAGCTCCTTGGAGGCTTTTAGAAGCTCCTTTGGTGTTTCCTGCTCTTTGACACCTACCCGCTGCTGCGTTGGGACTTTTTTATTACCCCTTTCCAAAGCTTCCTGCAGCTCCTTGGAGGCCTTTCTTTCCTTGGATGGCTTTTGCAGCTCCTGGACCGCTTCTTCTTGCTCTTTGAGTGCTTCATCCAGCTCCTTGAGTGGCTCCGCCTCCATAATCCCTTCATCCTTAAGCTCCTTGGCTGCCTTAGGCTGCTGTTGCGGCTCCTTGGCATGCCTGCTGATCGTCACCACCTCCTCCGTGTGAATTTCGACCTCCATTGTGGCCGTCTCTGTTCTGACAATTTCCTCTGTGAAGCTCTCCACGGTTTCCACCTCCATCTGCTCTACCGAGTCCAGCTCCAGCTGCATATCGTTCTCAACTCTATCTTCTGACTCCAAATCTGGTCTCTTTAGACTATCCTCTTCCGCCTGCACTTGCTCCGGTTCGCTGTCAACCTCTTCTTCCTGCAACAGCGGCTTCTGTCTATGATTCGGTGTAGAGTGAGCGGATGGCGCCATGGGCTTCTCTTCAACCATGTTCAAGTCCATGGGAGTCATGGGAGGTAACTGCAAGAGATTGTCTTGAAATTATCATTTCATGGATAAATCTCAACGAAAAACTCACCTGATTCGGCCAGAGATCCTCTTCTGGGGCTGAGAGTGCCTCTACGTTGTTAACCAGTGGACTATCCACAAACTCTTCGTCCTCCTCTTCCTGGTCATCCTCTTCGTCACTACTGCTCCCTTCCTCACTCGAGTCCGCCTCCTCCTCGCTATCTTCATCAGAGTCCTCCTGATCCTCCATATGGCCATTGGCGTCCACGCAGGGTGCATTCTCCTCGCCGAGAACCTCCTCCTCTGCTCCCACAATGGTTTCGGATGCCACCTCCACCTCTACTTCCACCTCGTGGGGTTCCAGAGCATCGTGAAATATCTCCTCCTCAACGACTTCCTCGACGACACTCTGATCTTGCTCTTGGAGCGACAGTTCAAACCGAAAGTGCTCCGTCTTCAGCTGGTGCTCCAAGTGCTCCGCCTCCAACTTCTCCTGCAGCTGTAATTGCTCCTCCTCTTCCAGCTTTTGCTGCTGATTTTCCTCCTCAGCTTGACTCGGCATTTCCTCGTGGACATGGTATTTCGAGGACGTAAGGCTGGAGTCTTGATTCACGCGATGCAGGAAAATAGTGCTCACCTTCTTGCCATTGAACTCGCCGCGGGCTTTGCTCTCCATGGGCTTACTGGCTGGAGGAAGATTCGTGGTGCCGGCAACCTTGTGACCCGCTTTATGCGGCAACTGCGGCTCCTCTTCTTCTAGCTCCTGCTCCACCTCCATTCTGATCCTCGACAGCTGCTCATGCTGCGGATGCGGCTCCCCCATTGGTTGCATGTGCTGGGGGGCGTGCTTCACAAGCTCAGTCTGCGTTTCGGCATGCAAGAGAAGCGGGCCGGCGGACGGGGGCAAAGAGTGATCATCATCGTCGTCGTCGTTCGTCCGCTTGTTTCTTTTTCGCAGCTGCTTGCGCAGCTCCTCGATGGTGGCCTCCAGCTTGGCGTTGGCCAGCTTCAAGTCCTGATTCTGCACCAAAACCTGGCTCAGCTTGGTATTCTGCTCGTCCAGCTCCTTGTCCTTGGCATCCAAACTGTCCGTCTGCTCCTGCATGAGGTTCAGGTGCAGCATAATCATTCGCTTCAGATTGTTGTTCTCCACAATGAGCGTAACTACATCGGAGCTAGGTGCTCCGCCCGACGAGGGCGGTGCCATTGCCCCGCCGCCACGCTCTTGGGGCAGCGGTGGCGGTGGTGGCTTGTAGTAGCTACTGGTTTCCTTCTGGTAGCCACGCTCCTGCCGCTCCTGCGGCGGCGGTGGTGGCTTGTAATAGCGACTAGTTTCCTTCTGGTAGCTATAGCCATGCTGCTGCCTTGAGTTGGTCTTGTTGTGCGGCGCATAGACAGGACCAGCGTGCGGATGGGGATGTGAGTGAGAGTGCGGGTGGGGGTGCTGCTGGTGCTGGTGTGGATGCTTGGGGTAGCCCCTTGACGAATTGTGGTGATAGGGCGGATCCGAGTAGTTGGCCTTCTGGTTGAGCGGCCACTTGAATCGCTTGTCCATGGCGAGTAGAGTTGAGCTGCCGTCAGACCTGAGATCTCATAGTTCGCCGCCTTGTTCCGTTTGTTTTGTTTTGTTTGCTGCGCCTTTCTTGGCGCTCCGCTATCACCACCACCACCACGCTTGACGCGCTTGCTCTGCTTTCGGCAGCTGATACGGTGCGATACAATGCGTAGAAGTAGAATCCCGATTCCCACCACACTTAATTTTTCTTTCTCGCCCTCTCACAGCAAAAGCATCGTTTTTTGCCAGAATTTAGGTCCTTGGCGGTGTGTGCGTGGCGCTACTATTGCACGTTGTGACCATATTTAGCCACCGGACTTTATGGTTCGTTTTGGGGGTCGCGTTCGCACGTTCTTTCAACGCTTTTTCCACGATTATCCGCAAATTGTAAACTCGCCCGAAAAATGCTCTTGGAAGTATGGCGTTTTGGTGGCGTTGCCAGGCCAGCAATGAGCAGGGTTGCATTTCGTGCTAGAGATGGCAGTGGGTCGTGACATTTTCTTGGGCACGCGACTCACGAGCACTAAGTAAATAAAATTATTCAGCGCAACTGTACTAACAAATTTTAACTTTCTTATATTAAATGTTTATTCTAAATGTATTTTGAACAATTTAATTTTAATTAAACAGGGACTTGCCTAAAATACATAATTATTATAAAGTAATAATGTTAATATTTTATATTTAAATTAAATTAGTTTCAGAAAGATTTTGTAATTGGTGTTTTGCCCTCATCTCGTTAAAACTAGGATTTAATAGAATTAATGGTGAATATGAAATATTCTTTGCGTTCTTTCGTGCCTGGAAAATCGATCACGATTCACGCTCCCATCACTACCGTCTTTTGCCACCATTGCAAACGCCGGGCAGCCGAACTTTTTTAACTTTTTTTTCCTCACACACATGGAATTATGCTTTTAATTATTCAATTAAGCCTTGAAAAATGGCCTGCAATTAGTTATGTAATCGGAAAGTGCAAGAACAAAGCCATTTCCAGTCGCTCGTCGGTTGGCAGCCCTAACTTATGCCTGCGATGCATGTGAATGGCAATTGGAAAGAAGCAGAAAATGGCGGCAAAATTTTACTAGAGTTTCTCTGTTTTTCGAGGTTTTTGTGACGATTTCTGTTGCTCCAGTTGTTAACCATGGCATCCTTATTTGGCGATGATGGTGTGGACGACCTATTTAACGACAACCTGCCAATGGACCAGGATCAGCTTCCCAGCGATGGCGAGGGCGAGAAGCTCTTTGCCGACGACGAGGACAACAATGATAATGCTGAAGAGAACGGAGAAGAGAAGGGCGAGAAAGTGGAGCCTAAGAAGCGAGCGGTTCGGAATCCTCGGCCCCGTCTCACCGTGGAAACACTGCGTGGTCCCCGCGGCATTCAGACCATTGAGGAGTACTATAAAGACATCAAGTTCAGGGGTCGAGGACATGAAAAAACTGATCTGGACGAGATCCTCCGTCGTCTACAGCATTGGGGGCATCGGATGTATCCCACCTACACCTTTGACGATGTGCTGAACAACATAGAGCGCCTGGGCAAAAAGAAGCCGCTGCAAGTGCACATGACGCGCTATCGTTTGGGTCATCTGGAGGATATGCGAGCCCACGAGGCGGAGGCCATGGAGGAAGCCCAGGACGACCAGCTGAATGGCGGTGCCGGTGACGAGCCCTTCGATGAGTTTGATGCCCTGCTGGGCGAACAGATAGCCATGTCCAAGCTGGCTCCACCGCGCACTCCCCATCAGAGGAGCATGTCCACGGCCTCTAGCTGTGGCACTAACAGCACTTTGGTCACTCCCTCCTTCTCTCGCGGCAATGCTGTCATGTCCACGCCTTACTCCGCCGCTGGAAATGCTGCTCCCACCTTTGACCGAAACGGAGCTCCCTTGGGTTCAGCTCGGTTGTCCTCCTTGGACATCAGCGATTATGGCCAGCCACTGCCGCCTTCGCAGCCTCCAACGCCCTCGGCCAAGAAACTATCCAACGAACAGATGGCCAGGATTGCAGAGAACAGGCGGCTGGCACAAGAGAGACTGAAGGCTAAGAAGCAGCAGCAGGAAAATGTCAGCTAAGAAACGCAAAATAAATATATAGCATTTAAGATATTTTATAGTAAAGGGAAAGATAAAAGATAATTCAAAAATGTACATAAGATTTGAATATAGTAGCTTTGGTATTTGAAATTCGATTAATGATTTTTGACAGCTGATTTTAAGGGGGTTGAGCCATGATAGAATTATAACTCTATCATGGGTTGACCCATTAAACGCTTCTTAAACCTTAAAAAATTTTGCGATATTCGATGTCGTTACAAAGTTACATCAGTTGACAAGAAATGCTCTTCAAAGCAGCAATTTATTGTGAACCTTCCACCAAGGCCTAATACACATTCCATAGTTAGACTGAAAAACTTGGTATGGCGTTACTTATCTTATTAATATTTCAGTAACATTCTCACGGAACTCTCCCCCAAAATTCTCGTCCGTATCAGTAGGACCTCTCGTAAAAGTCATGCCTTAGTGAAAATATGGACGTTTTTATTAAATCATTTTTTGTCATTGACTTTTGTAAATAAATTAGGATATTTCGTTCGTAAGAAGCTACATGGGTTGCGAGCGTAGAATATACATTTGGATTTGGACATGGTTGTGTGTGATGTGGAGATTAAATACTTAACATACGTCCTTAGAGACTAAGCTGGGATACTATTAAGGTACAGGCGCGTATTTGGGATTTCTCTTCAAGAGAGCCCCATTCCCTAAGTGCTAAATCTGAGGGCGACAATGGGCAGCGATTCGAACAGGCCCTTGGCTCCCTTCAGCAGAGCGGCCACAATGTTGGTGAATACCACTTCCTGACTCGAAACGGACTGCGACTGGGCATCCTGATTCCTTGGATCCGATCTCTCCCTGACGGCCTCGTGGATCACATGCAGGAGTCGCTGGTACAGGAATGATTGCCTGTAGATTGGCTTGGAGAGGCTCAGGTGGTCATCCTTCATCAGATAGAAGTCACCGAAATCTATCCGTGCGGATTCCTCCGTGACAATGCGCAGCGGAAACTTGAATGTGGTAAGCATTGTGGGCGTTCCTTCGGCCACGCTGACGACCTTGACATCGCGCAGGAAAGTGTGCAGGCAGCCCATGAAGCGACGGTGCATCTCGAGCAGTTTTGGCGAGTTCTCCTCCATCTCCTTGACCTCGATGGAGGGCGAGAGTATCATCTGCATGTGCTGCTTCCACTTGGCAATGGGTGAGCCCCTGTGCGGTGTGCCCAGGAACACAATGCCCTTGGTATTCTTAGCCAACTGTTGGACCTTGGGCTCCTGTGAGTCCACCGATTTGAGCAGCATCAGCTTGGTGAGCAGGCCGCCCATGGAATGTCCAATCCAGACAATTGGTCTGCCGTTGCCCACATCCGAGGCAACGATCCTCTCCAGCAGTGTGGTGGCCCTTACATCGATGTGACCCTGACCCTTCTCACACGGGCAGTATTTCGTGAAATTCGCCGACCACTCGGTGACCGCTGACGTATAATCGATTCCAATAATTCTGGAATCGGGATAGTCATCCGGCAGCCACTCCATGGGCCAGCAGTTGGTGTACTCATCGCTGGTGTCCTGGTTGTGCCACTCGTTGCCCGACACACTGAAGTCCCCAGCACAGTTCTCGTTCGCATTGAGAGGCACATCGGGATGGACCACCTCCCAATCGGATTCCAATTCGGCGGCGTTTCTGAGCGTCTCAACAAACTCTTTGGTGGCATCATCGCTAATGTTCAGACGCCGTTCCTCCACTTTCTTGCTGGCCTTCAAGACGGGATCTGCAGCAAGGACAAAGAACGAGGGTTAGAAGGATAATAAACACCTAGGGCATCTTCTCGTTTACCTTTTATGGCTTCCGTCTGGGCGTCGGCTTGTGGGGGAACCGGTTGCTTGCGCTGCTTGCCGCCATTCAGGCGCTTCTGCTCACCCACCAGGAACACATCATCCGCTTCGCTGGTGTAGAAGGCATTCTTGCCGTAGAGACCCAGCTCTGTGGGCTGCTTCTTGTCGCGCTGCCGCCACGTGATGAACACACCACCCAGAAGTCCATGGACAAAAACAATGTCCGCCTTGGGCTTCCTGCGGGTGCGAACACGCGGATGCAGTGGATAGACATTCGGCGGATATGTGCACTGATTGGGATCATCGTGATCCAGATTGGCCATGGTTTTCGCCGAGATCACTTGCAGGCGAAGATCCGGACACTGCTGCCAATCGGCCAGGACTCCAATCCAGCCGGTGGCAAAGAAGTGCTCCACGGCATTGGGTACCACAGATATGTTGGCCAGAACTTTGCAGAGTGTAGACAAGGTCTCGTTGTCGTCGCTGAATATCTTTCGCAGCTCCATGAGATGCACGAGGCCGCCGTCTTTAATTATATTCGCCGAGACCTGGGGATCCTTGCTAATGTGATGCAGGAACGAGATGATTTCCTTGAGTAAATCCGTGTCAGCCGTGGACAGAACAATGGTCTGCTCCTGGGTCATGTATTCGTGGATGTTCTCCTGTAATCAAGAATAATTTTCGGGCTTAAAGAAAGTTTTAGTTAAAGAATTTAATTCTTACAATTGGATCCTGTTCGGGAAAGTATTTGCTGAAGAAGTGATCCACACAGGACATGGGTCGCAGCCGGTTGAGCATCACATGCAGCTCCGATAGTAGCATCTTGGGATGCTTGATGCAACCGTGTCGGTGGACGGGCATAAACCACCGTGTGTCTGCGCCACATCTGGCCAGAGAGACAGCCGTGCGGGCATCGCAAATTTGTGCCAAATGCCGGAAATCCCAGTCCTTGAGGTGATCCATGCAGACGAGCTGCTGCACCGCCTTCAGTCGCTCGGGTTGGGTGCCATTTTGGGCGATATTAAGAAGACGCCAGGCCACCGAATGCTTGGCCGCCTTCCACCACTTGCCAATTGGATTGATAATCACATTGATCCATTTCTTCTCATCCTCCTGCTTCTGCATCAGCTTGCGCATGGACTCGCGATAGATGTGGTACTTGATGTAGATGTACTCGGAGCGCCGCTTATCCGGCTCCGGTGACTTGGTGTCCACATAGCGAGAGAGGATGCTGCGCACCTGCGGCGACTCGTACAGCAGGAAACCAGCCCTGAAATTTGGAAGTTAAGGGAAGGTTTTCCATTAGATTATAATATAAGCAAACTTGTATCCTTTATTTTAATATTATATTTTTTTTATATTTGTTGAGTTACCAAAGCTTTTAGGTACTCGATATTATTATTAACATAACACTTGTTGTTGTTGTTGTTGTTGATGTTGTTGTTGTTTAATAATCTTTCTTGAACCAAAACAATTACCGTTGCCAACAATTTGTTTTTGGGATAAAAGTGAAATAAACAATTATTTTTAGATTTTTGTTTGTAATTTTGCTTTGGTTCTGTACAAAAAATGTTTATTTATATATATCACTTCATTAAATTTAAATATAATTCAGAGATTTTAGTCTTTAATTTACTTTTGCTTAAGTTTTATGTATATTTTATTTATTTTATTGTCTTTAAAACAAAATTTAAATCTTTAAAAATCTTAAAGATTATTTCTTATCAAGCTTTTAAGTGTTAAAATCCCACTTTTTTTACGAACTTCCGTTTTGTATTTTTTTAGCCAAGTTGTTCTAGTTTTTTTCTTTTTTATTGACCTTAAATAACAACAACAATTATCGCTGCCAACTATTTGTTATTGAGATAAACGTGAGATAAACTTGTTGTTGTTTGTTTTGAAAAAAGTGGGCACGTCACCTCCGAATACAAAAACAAAGCCCCAAAGAACCCAACACGCGCAAGAGAATCCCCATCAGGCGATAAGGAGAGAACTATAAATTCGCGGGGGGTTCGCGAAAACGAAATTTAAACTGCGCACTAATATGGCGCCATGATAGTTTTGGCAAACACACCAACAACACCTCATCGTTTTTGCAAGTGTATGCGTTTTGGGGCCTTGAACAGCTGTTAACGCACACGCCGAACGAGAAGAAGCGAGAGAGTAAGGAAGCAAAAACAACAACTCCGCGGCCACTAAAGCTTGCTATCTCACTTTTACAAAATCGTACGTTTTGTTTTGATCGTGTTTTGCAGAGAAAATAAAAGAGCCAGCTATAGGTGACTCATTTAATACTCTAACGAAATGAAAAAGCAAAATATTTTGACTGAATAAAATAGTGAATCCAATTCAAAAAATAAAATCAAAATTAATTAGTAAAATTGTAATCCATTTTAATTTAAATGTGACCTACATATGTATTTTTTTTTTATTTAAATCTAACTTCTTTAAGCTTTTTTTTATTTATTAATCATTAGGAATTAAAATTACTATTATATATTTATCAATGGAAGCAAAATTCATTAATCATATTTTCCTTGGAATTAATTAAAAAAAATCATACGATTTCGCCTAATTTAATAATAATCTATAACTAAAACGAATTCTCCAGAATTTCCTTGGTTAATCTCAGTCGTTATCAACTTTTATTTCAGGTAAAAACAAACAAAAAGATCTTTAAGTTTGTGGCCTCATTTCCAAATAAGTATTTGTGCCTATAGCTTGATTAATCATCGCGTAATTTGTTGTAAACAAACGACGTCACAGGTGCCAACGCCTGTTTAGTATAAAGAATGCGGAAAACAAGATCTGTTGTTGTTGTTGTTTTTGTTGCTAATGTTTTGCATGTTATAGTATATTCTAAAAAAAAATATACATATATATTCAGAGATCGTACGATTTATTCAGAGGCCATGTGGCGCCATTTGAAACGTGTTGGGGGACGAGCCCCCAAAATAATTAGGGCAGGGTTTTTCTTGTAATGTTTTTCAAACTTTTAATGGGTGGTTCTATTTTTTCGCTGTGTGTGTGCGACCTGTAGCAGCTGCTTGAATAACGGTATTTGTTGTGGTTTGTTTTTATGGCGTGATTGGGATTTACTTACGCGGTCAGCAGGCCCACGCCCACTCCGCCCACAAGCTTTGGATAACGGCGCAGCTGGGATTTGAGATCCTCCAATGACATTGCCTGAATTCTCTCTAGTTGTTGTTGCTGCTGCTGCTTTGTGTGGATTCTTCTAGTTTGGCTGCCAAAAGTTTACTCAGTTTCAGAGAGTCACACGTTAAATTTAGACACTTATTATTGCCCCTACAAACTTGTTTCACTAGGGATTTTTTTTGCTTTTTTAGGTAGTTTGCTGTCACTGACAAATGTTTATGTTTTTCGCTTTGTTTTTGCTTTGATTTTTGAGCTGTAATTGCTGCCCGAACCCTTCGGGCCGTTCGTTTTTATAAACTTTGACAATTGGTAGGGCCGTTTGCTGCTGTACCAGAAATACCACAAATGTAGCACCATTCACAGTGAGACGGACTCAGTAAATTATTTGAATTTGAGTCCATGTTCGGGAAGAGAAACTATTGCCAATAACGATCTGTAGAACTGTAAAAGTGACAAAATTGGCTTATATTGTATAGCAATCTATTCAATTATACACTAATGGGGTGTCACAAATGTTACTTTTATTCTGCTTACAACATTACGAAAATCTAATCAAAATCGAACTAACCCTTGTTATTTACTTTGTCAATATTAATTAGATTAATGAAATAAGGAAGAAAGAATCCCATTTGGAATTTTTTTTTTTCAAATTTTAACGTATTTTTCCTTTACGTCTTCAGTGTGACCGTGGTAATGAGGAACATCATTCACTACGAAACGCGGACATGCACAGCTGACTGATAACAAAGAGAGGGAGTGGAAATTTCTTTGGGGTATATTTATTTTGAACCAGAATTTGTTTGCAAGTTTTTAATTATCGTAGCCCTCAGCTTGCTTGTAAAATGTCCTAGAGTTCGCTTGACACCGCCGCGTTTTCCAATCGCTTCAAGTTTTTGTTGTGACGCTGATATTTCGATGGATTTTCACGGCTTTTCACATATCGCCTGAGACAGACAGTCGTCGGACATAAATAACTGTGGGGTGCCAGGTGGGTGGTGTTATTGGCATTGTCGGCGGTGGTGGTGGTGGAGTGTGGAGCGTGGAGCTTTCTCCCCCCAGACAAGTTTGGAGGGAAAACAACATAGCTGCTAGCCAGCGAGCCCCGGAAAAGCAATAAAACCTAATTTCTGCCAGCTCACCGAGAAGGCGCCCAAGATGAAAATCCATTTTCGGGAACAGTACGGCACGAAGGGCGAGGAAATCCTGTATGTGACGCCAGCAGGTAAGCAAATCGATCAAATCAGGTTTTGTAAATCGCAAGGATATATGGGGGAAATAAGGATAATAATCTTTAAATCCGTCAGTTGTAATTAGTTGTTTCTTGGGAATCTTGTAAATCAACAAAGCGTTGTTTCTATGACAGCTTGAGGGTGCTTCTACATAATTTCGACCAAACTTTGTGCGACTAGGAGTTCCAAGTTAATTGTTATTTTAATTAGTAATAATAGAATCAAGTAAAAAATAAGCTTGAATTAAATTAAACTTTTTAATATTCCCCATTCAGATCAGAGCAACATTGTGAGGGTACCGCTGCGCGGCGATAAGCTAGTCATCCAGGAGAAGTTCCTGCTCTTCCGCCTGCTGCAAAAGATATTTCTGCCCAAGGGCTATCCGGACAGTGTCAGCGAGGATTATGCGGCATATCAGGTCTGGGACACTGCCCAGGCCTTCTGCAGCACCATCTGTGGGACGCTGTGCACTCATGCCATCCTCAAAGGCATCGGCGTGGGCAGCGAGAATATCAATGCTTACTCCGCCACAGTCACCTGGATCCTGAAGGAGGGCAGCGGCCATGTGGGCCGCATCTTCTTCGCCTGGTGGCAGGGCTCCCAGCTGGACGTGGACTCGAAGAAGTGGCGGCTGCGAGCGGATTTCCTCAACGATCTGGCCATGGGCATTGAGATCTATGTGCTTCCCAAGTATCCGCATCTAAGCACCCAAATCCTGTGCGGCTCCACTCTGCTAAAGGCGATTGTGGGCGTGGCAGGAGGAGCAACGAGAGCAGCGCTAACGCAACACCATGCCCTGCGTGGAAATCTAGCTGATGTGGCCTCTAAGGATAGTTCGCAGGAGACGTGCGTCAACCTGGTGGCCTCGTTTGTGGGCCTCTACCTCCTCTCGCTGATCAAGAGCCAGACGGTGTTGTATACCATCTTCTACGTGGTGGTCAGCCTGCATTTGTATGCCAATCTCAAGGCGGTAAGGGCGGTTTGCCTGCGAACATTCAACGAGTCGCGATATTTGATTGCCTTGGAGGAGTTCTTCCGGTCCTCGAGAATGCTAAGTCCACAGCAGGTGAGTGTCCCTTGAATATCTAAAGATCCTTAAACAAATTCCAATATTTCCAGGTTAATGCCATGGAACGAGTCACAATCGGCCAGACCGTGTCTGTGTCCTTGAACGTCAAGCTGGGGTTGAGCGTAAAGAATCTAATTGATGAGTACAAGAGCAGCAGCGTCATTGACAACATTGTGTCCTCCTTTGATCCCCACGAGCACTTCATCATAGCGGAGACGAAAAAGTGTTTGGGCGTCTATCTGCACTTCGATACGCGTCCCCAGGATGTGCTCAAGGCGTACTTCTTTGCGGTGTCCTATCTGCAGGATCGCAATCAGATTAAGGAGAAGTACTGGGACATACAGACCAAGTGGCAGGAGTTCCTCACGCTGGCCCAACAGGAGGGTAATAATTATTGGCATCCCCACGGATGTGCAGTAGTATTAATGCCTTGAAAATCTTACAGGCTGGATGATCCATCACCATTTGTTGCTGGTGGATGAGTTCCGTTTGGACTGGAAGGTGTAGGTGCAGGAAGGCTTGACTTTGACCTGAGTTGCTTGCTTGATTTCATTCGCAGGACTTCATTATCATTCCAACACATATCTCACATGAAAACATTGATCTATTGACTAAGTGCTATTGATATTTACCTAGATTTAGCTTCGTGAAACATCTTCCAACTAACTCTGCCTTAGCACAAAGTAATGTTTGTAATAGGATACATTTTAGCCCTGCTTTTTGCCCATGAATTTATCAAGCGATGACATTATTTCAATTACTAGCTGCTACTCTAGGACTAAAAGGGAATCTGAACACAAAAGAATCTATTTTGTAAGGACTTATTGTATGATGTAAGCATCGATATTTTGATATTTCGAGAGCCCATGTGTACTTTTTAGAGTGTAATCAAGGAATAATCTCACAACGAACTGCTGCATACTTAATACAAATTCTTATGTACAAAGTTTTTGGCGTGCAATATTAAGTTAATTATCCTGCTTCGAATATCTATGGAATAAGTTTGGCGTCCATTTTAAGCTTACGGCATAATGCTTTCCAATTAATGCAATATATACATACAATATATAAATTATGTGCATACCGTCTCACCAGCAAAAATGATTTTAAATGAAACCAATTAATAAACACGATTTTATGAAAAGAAAACGACTTCTTAAAGACTTTTAATTTAAAATTAAGCCTTATTTTATTATTTTGTTCTTTATGAAAATGATTATGTGCATACCGTCTCATCAGGAAAAATTATTTCAAATAAAAACAAGTAATAAATAAACACGATTTTATAAAAAGAAGGCGATTTAATGGCTTCTTAAATGGGGAAGGTTAGGTAATACATTTTTATAAAGGCCCAATATCTTAAGAATATTTTGTTAAAGTTTCACATCAATCATAGTTGAACGAAGGACGTTTGGTGTTCAAAGTATGAGAAACTCCTGAAAAATATCATTTTAAAAGTCAAAATACAAGTATTTTTGAATTAAGCCCGCCATAGATATATTGCCATTCGCCCCGATCAGAAATAAACATCGATGTTTTTCATTTTCCCAAAACATCGATCTATCGATGTTTCTATCGACACCACGTGCGCGCTTCAACGTGTTTGTTGTGTACTTTTCGTTTTTCTTCCGAATCAAATTGTTTTTAGCGTTGAATCTTAAACCTGATAGAGATTCGATAATGGAAACTGCTCAGCCACCGGCTGTGAATGCCACGGCTCTAATTGAAGACCCCCGACCTACAATCCCATCAACAGATAAGGTGGAAACAACGCCCCAATCAGGTAAGCTCCCAGCGGTGCTTTTAGTTTGATAAACAATCAAGAGCTTATTGTTTCGATTCAGACACTGCAGTGGAAATGGAGAAACCGAAGGAGGATAAATCGACCAATGAGTCAGTATCTGCGGTTCAGGGAGCACAAATAAATGACGCCTCGGTTTGTGAAAATGAAACAAACTCGACATCTGTTGAGTCTCCCAAAGAGTCTCAGCAGTTGGAACAGATGGAGTGCGATGCAGCAGAAGGAGTAGGTACTCCAGCACAGGAACAGGAATCCCCTATGGCTGCAGCTCCGGGAGCACCCTCTAAAGAAACTGCAACAGAGAATCAGCTAAATCCAGCTTCTAAAATTCAAATTCCCCAAGTGCAACCCGCTCCAGAGGCTGCTTCTGCCACTGGTCTCAGTCTTCTGGCCGCCTACAGTTCCGACGCTGAGGATTCGGATGTTGAGGAAGTGCACACCCATGACAGCGACAATGAAGTCGTTGAAGTTCCAGTAACCGACCCCACGGCCACATCCTCCACCGCCTATCGTCGACCAGTGGTGGCCGTTTGCTCAGGAAGCGACAGCTCGGAGAGTAGCAGCAGTAGTGACTCCGATTCCGACTCGGAGGGCGAGTACCTTACGGTGCTGCGTAAGAAGATAGACAAGCGGATCAACACCGAGGAGTGCGATGAGGAAGACGAGGACGAGGAGGAGGGAGCCACCGGTGATAAATCAAGACGACGTCAACCGCCCAAGGTCCGTGGTGAAATGCTGCTCGACGAGCTGCCGCCCATCCATCAGCTGGAGATCACCGTGCCGGAGGATGAGTGCGTTGAGCTGGGCAAGGTTCAATCCATAGTCGATCAACTGGTATTGGTCTCTGTGCTGCCCAACTCCCAACTGTTCGACCTGGACACCGTTCTGTTCCTGGAGAAGGGCCGCAAGGTCCTTGGAGAGGTGTTCGATGTGCTAGGTCAGGTGGCAGATCCGCTCTACTGTGTCCGTTTCAACAGCAACCAGCAGATATTGGACAGAGGCATCAAAATCGGCGATGTGGTGTACTGTGCGCCCAAGACCGAGCATACCCAGTTCGTGATACTGTCGAAACTTATGCAGGTCAAGGGGTCGGATGCCTCGTGGGAGCACGATGTGGAGCCACCGGCCCGTTTTGTGGACTACTCCGATGACGAGGAGGAAAGGGAGGCGAGAAACGAGCAGCGAAAACGTCGCCAGCGGGATCGCACCAACTCCACAGACTCTGTGGATACGGTCACTTCGGTGGCCACCACGGCCACAGAGGCGTCTTCAGTGGCAGCGCCTCCTCCGCGGCAGCGTGGACGACGCGGGCAAAGGGAGAGCTTCCGGCAAAACCAGAGGCCTCAGATTGCACAGAGACCTGATCAGAACCAGAATCATGGGCATCAGCAACAGCCAATGGACCAGCAGTATACCTATCATCCCAGCTATAATCCCGGCAGCTGGCACTCCAACTATTACCACAATTACCATCATCAGCCGCCGGCTAACTTTAATATGCAGCCACCGCAGCCGGGGATGCACTTCCCAGTGCCCAACTATGGCTACCCCCCCATGCCCTATGCCGTACCACCCATGATGCCACCACACATGTACCCGCCGCCGTCATCAGGCTACGGTCCTCCTCCGCAGCGACATCTGGGGCCACCCAGCTAGAGATTGAAGGCTGTTTCCAACTTGTGTGAATTATCTTTATTATTCCAATAAAAAAAAACGTGGCTTTAAAAATGGTATTTTGTTTATAAAAATGCATGAAGGGTTTTTTTCGTTATTAGATTTGTATAAAAAGGTACTTCTTAAACTGTGTGGGATCATTATTAAATATATATACGGTTTACAGGTGTAAATATATAAACGTATGTTAACTAGAGTCCTACTTGGCATTGCTTATTATCGTACAGCTGGAAGCAACTTCAATGTGTGTGTATAAATATATGCGCTTGCATTGCTAATCTAAAATATATATATATAAATGTTGTACGTGTGGATTTTGTGTATATTTATATCATTCGGTTTGTAACAACAGTTGCCTATAACTTGTGTATATCCCTCTCAACTGCTGAGCAACCTCAAAAACGAATATATATTTTGTTAAATTGAGCTTATTCGAGCAACCAAACAAGGGCATAGCGACATAAATCCGCCCGCGAAGTTATATTGTTCTCAAGAGACATATTTCCGCCAAACAAGAAACGACATATTTCCGAGAGGTGTTATGTCAGCGCGGACTTACATCACTACCCCCCAAACAAGTGGGGACTCCAGGGGAATTGGGAGCTCCACAGCAGGCACGTAAGAATGTGACATATCTCTAAGCTATTTACATTTAAAAACATCATTTAGTAAACGAAACAACAGTGCGACTTAGAGTGGGTTCATCGTGTGTGTTTGTGTGTGTGCTTTAAAAACATTTCAAAGTTGAAAAGTAATCTTTTAGAATACTTATTTACTTTACTACTTATTTACTCTAGTTCGTTGTATAAATTTATATATTTCAAGTATCTGAATATCTTGTAAACGGCAAAACTTAAATGCTTTTAAAAACAATTACCTAAAAAATTAATACATATTAGCTTCTTACATATTTGGCACTTTAAAGCCTACTCCTTTGATATGTTGGAAACTAAATTAAAGATTACTTTTCAACTTCAAATTCGTTGTAATTTCAAGTGATTTTGTACATAAAGAAAAACCCACTCCAATGCGGGTAACAACAAACAAAATTCGCTGCTTGCTCTTAAAATCCTAACCATTTCCGATCTGATCCCGCGGCTTGAGCAGCACCACAACCGCCGTTATGTTATCCTGCGAATCTCCCTCCTTGGCCGCCTCTATTAGCAGCCTGGGAATGTCGTCCAGCTTCGTTGTGGAATCCGCCAGAGACTCGTAAACGGTTTCGATGACTTGGGCTTCCGTAACATGATCCCAGAGGCCATCGGTGCCGAGGACCAGAAAGTCGTGGGCCTCGTTTAGTTGCACATCCACAAAGTCCGGCTCTGCTATTACCGCCTCCAGGCTGTAGTCCCCAATGGAACGGGCCACGTTGAGGATGCCATTAACGCGCCACTGACCCTGAGCATGGATCACTGTTCCGCCGGCTTTTTCAATTCTTTTTCGCTCGTCGGGATTCTCCGGTTTGTGCGGTTTCACCAACTGCAGCTGAGTTCTCTTGCCCACCAACAGGGCCTTGGAATCACCCACCCAGGCGATGCACAACTGATCCTTGACAATCAAAGCGCACACACTGGTCGTGCCGCTAGTGATCTTCTTCTGGGTGAAGCGCTCGTCCGCCAGCAGGAACGCCGACTCGAAGGCGTTGCGATAGAAGTCCGGCGAGCAGGAGTCACAGTCCGTGTCCACCTTTAGCTGATCCGCTAGCAGCTGGGGCAGCTGGCTGATGGCATAGCAGGCGGACAGGGAGCCCGAGTGTCCATCAAAGACTCCAAAGAAACGCGACTCCTTACACGGCAGCTGGTACATTTCACCGAATCTCTCCAGGCACACATGTCGATCCTCCATCTTCCTAGGTTTGTTCTTCACAGCGGCGGATGTGTGCAGCAGCGGCGGCCTGCCTACTTGGCACAGGCAGTTACGCGGATCCAGACAAAGGGCACCCTCGTCGGCGTAGTCCTTGAGGCGATCCATCGCCGCGTTGTCGGTGAGTTTCAGGAGGAACTTCTCCAGTTCAACGCTGGCGAACTTTTGCAGCTTGAGCAGATCGTACTGTGGCGGCCCCTCGGAGTTGATTTCACACTCCTTGGCGCAGCAGAGATCCTGCTCCAACTGTTGCGCAGAACGGTGAAGCAGCTTTAACCGAAAGACCTCCGGGCAGCCGCAGGAGTTGAGCTGCTGCCAAATGGACGAGACCAATTCGGCATGACGCTCCTCGCTGGACACTTTGTATGTGTCGCTGCTGGCGCGGGTTACACAACTCCTGGTGGCGGTTACCTCCTCACCGCTTACGGCAGCCGCCTTTTCTGCTATGGCGGCCAGGAATTGCTTGAATTCCACCAGGTGCGCACATTCCGCGGCGGGATCAGCAGCATCTGTTGACATAATTTCCGCGGTCGCGTGTGCCACTTGTTGTTCTCACTGCCCGTGACGTCGGCCGATCATGTGTGTTAATCAATGTTAATTGTTGCTCAATGATGATTCATTAGCCCGTTTTTTTTTCTGTGCGTTTTTATGTTGTTATTGTTTGCATTCTTTTATGTTGTTCTCGGAACTGACTTTCTTCGATAGTATCGTCATCGATTCTCACGATAGCAGGTGAATTTAGGAGGATTCCACTGGACTTGCTTACTGTTTTCTCACCTGACTTCCCTAAAAGTGTAATCGTTTTTGTTGCTAGAAAATAGCTTAAAATGAATTAATTATTTATTTATATTATATTTAATGGACTGAACAGAAATATTTTAGTAAAGTAAGTCCTCGATAGCAAGTGGAAACAGGCATAAATGCTGCCGCTTAAAATACGGTCCCACTACAGCCGGTTTCCAGCTGATAAGTTGTTGCTTTTGTTTTTGTTGCAAAACCATTTATGATTTTTGTGTTATTTTTTGCCAGAAAATGAGCGAATCCCCAAGCTAAATTAATATATATTAAAACCATTAACAATGTCCACTCCTCTGGAGCAACAGACGGACGAACGGGAGGCGTTACAATCGATCTACGAGGGCGATACGAACTTTAAGGAAATCAACAGCACCACTTTTCAGTATAAAGTAAGGCCGCCACATGGACGAAATTCAAAGCGAGGGGCGAGCTAATAATAATTATATCCGAACCATTTCAGTATGGCGAAGAGGACAACTACAAGTCGTTCCTGGTGGAGCTGCAGTGGGGCGAAAACTATCCGGACGAGGCACCCACGATCAATATGAACACATTCTACAATAGGAATCTGTACGTCTTCTCGGAAATCAGTGTAACCTGGTCAAGATCTCCATCTAATCTCAATTCTTTTCATAGACTGCCCGCTGTCAAGGAGGAGATCCAGGCCGCCCTGAACACGGAAGCCACTCAATGGCTGGGCTGCGGCATGACTTACACCTTATTCGAGTGCCTCAAGGATAATCTGGAGCAACTAACCGCTGGACAGCCTGAATCGGCACCCACCATAAAAGCCGTGGACGATGGTGTGGTGGCGCTAAAGATTTCCGATGCCGATGCAGAGGCGGGGAAAAAGGAGCCCAAGAAGGAGCAGCTCACCAAGGCGCAAAAGCGGCGTCAATGGGAGCGAACGGATCATAAGGGAGACCGGGCACGTGGCTGGGATTGGGTTGACCTAGTGAAACATTTATCCCAGACGGGCAGCAAGGATGATGCGCCCACAGCCGCCGAAATTGCAGCCGCAGCTGCCCCAGCTCTGCATCCGCTGAACAACTAAAAATAAAATAATAAACACTAGAAATCAACGAGGGAACTTTGAATCGAAATCAAAAGCAAATCATATTTTTAATCATTATCTTTATCGATTTATTAAAAGAGTTAAAACTACTTTTGATTACATTTGAGTGTTTTCATGGCGTTGTATATAAATTTTGTAAAAAGGAGGAGCTACTGACGTGTGCTATGCATTTATTGCAACTAAATATGTAAATATTTACTTACTGACAATAAATTAGTCATCCATATTTACCTGCAAAGCCTTCACAAACTGATTTCAGAAATTCAATTTCTTCCCTTTACTTTATCCGATTTTTAAGCGCATTTTCTGGGAAAACTTTATTGACAATCGTTATAGCTGAGTACATTTTGGTAATAAAATCATAGTTCAATACAAAAATAAAGATCAAATCGATTATAATACGGGGGTTTTTTTTTGTTTTGCAAAGATCAACATTGACAAGGGATAAGGGATATAAACGTGATTTTCTCAATTTCCGTCATACGGCAAATGGCTGTGCTAGCACCTAATTAAATACTCCATCGGCCCGGACATTAAGGGCGTCCAACAGAGATCCCATGGGCGTGGCAGGGCCAAAGCTCTCGATGGAGTTGGCCAGCTTGTTCTTAATGTTGCGCAGACGCAGGGAGGCGTGAATGAAGGTCACCGAAATGGGCAGCAGCAGGGTGAAGGCCGTCAGCAGGACAGCGCTGATCAGATGCAGGAAAAGGTAACCGCCAAGGAGGGCTCCAGCCAGGATGTACCACTTTTGCTGGGCATTCTGCTCTGCAGCATTGGCATTGCCGCCCGTCAATCGGCTGGCAATGAAATTGGACTTTGACTTGCCACTGAAGAACTGCCAGATCACGGCTATGATCAGAGCCTGCACCAGCAGACCGCTGATGATCTTGGCCGGATTGAAGACCACCATCACCACGTAAATGGTGAGGAAGAGCAGAAAGTAGTTGGTTTGATAGTACAACAGATTCTTCACCACCCGGTTGCCCCACTTCTCGAAATCCTTGAGATTGGGCAGCTGGAAACGGGCCGAGCCCAAGATGAAGTCATCGAGGGTGCGAAGCGGCGGCAGCTGAAGATTGCCGGACAGGGCGGCCGCAGCATCGCCCACGGAGGATGTTGAGGGTGCCGCCGACATGGTCTTTGCGTACTTCTGGGTGCTCTTCGGTTGCCTCTCCAACGGGAACAGTTTTTGGTAGCTGGGTTGACGTAGGCCGCGTGCAACGTTCCGGATCTCCTCCGAGTTAAGCAGATTAGAAGTCAACTGGCGTATTTTGGGCCGCAAGCCCGAGTTTCCCGATTTCCCGCTCTTCTGTGGTAGCAGGCGTGCCCGCTCGTCAGTGGTAATCCAGTCGTAGCTGTCTTCGTGGTCACTAAACTCCTCGGATCCCTGAAATTCCAGCGTAAATTTATATATATTTCGTTTTCTTTACACGAACTCAATGTTAGTCAGCGATGCAGTGTGACCAGCTTGGACTGGTTTTATTTAGATAGCTGCGGCAACGATATATCGATGTTTTCACATCATGATGTAATAAAATGTTTCCACTACACAGCATTTTTACATACAACTTATTTTGAGAGGAAGTTATAGAAATTCTAAATATTTTATAGAACATTTTACTGAAATTACTTAAATATTGCGACAAAATGTATTTTCCATTATCACTTTTCTTCAAGGAATATTTCTTATTATTTTAGCCTTTCTAATAGAGCAGGGAGATTTGTGAAACCGGCTGAATTAATGTTCATTTTAAAGGGTGGGTATTTAACTATTCAAAATAGAGAATATTTCAAATTTTTCCAATTTTAAGTAATAAATCAGTGTTGTATATTTTTGTTCGTTTTCCCAAAAAACAATCCAACATTTAAGCCAAACTACTAATAGTTAGTACTGGATGTTATAGCGCCGTTTGCTTACAAATGAATTTTCATAACTTTAATTTATTCAATTCTCGACCACATTCATATTATATATTCAAACTCTGTCAAACAATAAGACTCTGGCTCTATTTCGATTAAATAGACGGAAGTATAAGTACAGCTAACATAACAAAATGGCTTAAATGTGAAGGGGAAAAGAAAGTAACTAAATCTGCGGTTTACGGAAATGTGGTTGTGGGAAAATACCATTACTTAGCGGGAGCATCGGGTGGTTGGTGGGTGGTGGCAGGTGTCAGGGGTCATAGATTACAAGAGAGAATCAACCTAAACATTGTTAAACAATTATTTATATTAATATTGATGATTAAATTAGGAATAGTTTCATTGTGTGTATCCTCCGACTTGGACGTTGTTGGACTTCGACTACTTAAAACTTGGTTCAAGTTTTGGTAATGCGTTGCAGCTGGTAACACGATGCTTGATTCTAACATTTGGTAGGTGGTGCTTGCTTGGTTACGCTTCCAGATCGTTGACGAACAGCACCTCGCGGTTCTTGAGTCCCACGTCATGGAGAGTCTTGTTCAGTGCATCATTGGCGGCGCCCTCGGCGGCGTCCACATCAGCCTTCGAGTATAGCACCCTTTTGGGAAAATTCGTTGTGATTTCGAACTCGTCCGGCGAATCGGGATGGCAAAACAAAAAGTGATAAACGTCCTTTGGAGGAAAAGAACAGATGTGAGCATTTCGAATTTCTTGTTACTTAATAAGCAGCTTACCTGCACCGAATCCGTCTGATTGAAGCGCCGTTCGAGTCGCGTTCCACTGGGCAGCTTAAACACAACGGCAATAGCGCCCAGAGTATCCACTGGCGGCTCCGATGGCACCAGCGTGGCTAGCTCAATCTTTTGCCGAGCAATTTCCTCCTTGCGCAGCTCCACATCTCGTCGCGCCCGCTCCTCGGCCTCCTCCGCCTGCCGCACCGCATCCCGTTCCCTCTGTCGCTGACGCTCCTTCTCCTCGTCCGCCAGCAAACTCTGCTCGTAGGCCTCGTCCTGCTGCCGCCTCAGTGTCTGTGTGAAATTACGCTCCAAACGATCCGCACGCGCTTGACTCAGCCACACTTCATTGGCGGCCGTCACCGATTGGAAGCGACGCAGCAGCTCCTCCGGCGTGCAATCGCCCTCAAAACGTCCCACGATCATCATGCGATTCGCCCGTAGACTGATCATCACCATCAGCGGGTAGCTTCTTACCGTAATGGACTGCATCACCCGGTAGCCCTCCGGCGAGGCCACATCGCAGCCCCACAGCAGGGTGTTTGTGTTGATATAGTCAATGACCGAGCGGGAGGAGAGTGTGTTGCGGCAGAATGAGTCCACATCGGGATTCTTGGCGGGATCCTTGTGCAGATAGACGATCAGGAAGCGCAGCTCCTGCTTAGCATCGTTCAGGGCCTGGGCATAGGTGCCCTGGTAGAAGACCGGGTGCTCAGGATACCGCTCGTAGTACTCCCTGATGAACTTCATCACGTCCCCAAGAGGGTCCGTGACCAAGCGCGGCTCATTGCCACCGCCCAAATTCACAAAGGCGCTCACAATGCTCGTCAGCGTGGAGTAGAAGTACTGGAACACGAAATTGATCACGTAGCCCAGAATTCCGGTGAAGCTGCGGGGTATGGGGCCACTGGGCACCCGGTTCACTGTCCGTCCGCCGGGCATATTGGCGGAAAACACCTGCTGCAGGAAGCGGTCGTTGATCACAGCGGGCGCTCGCACGTCTGTGGAGGCGGCGAACATGGTGGGCCGGCCCTCGCGGATATTCAGTTGCTCCTGGAAGGCCACCTGTAAGGGACGTTTAATTACTGATTAAAAGCAGCACAAACATCAAAAAAATCCCTTAATGGATTATTTCCCAAACATTGTGAGGAATGACTTTTAAGACAGACCGTCACTGTAAGTGCATTCTTCACTCGCGACCGCGACTGTGTGCGTGTGCATACATATGCTTGCAGCCGTACCTCGAGATCCCATTGGTGTCTGATCAGGACGTCGCGGCACACGTTCATATCCTCGATGCCGGTGAGATCCTGGAACTGGAGCACCTTCTCCGTCTGGTCGTTTGTTAGTCCGTCCGCCTCCATTTTTCCAGCAGGTGATGATGGCCTCCGTTCCTCGTATTTGTTGTTGCTGTTGTTGCTTTCTACGCCGTATGTACGTGGGTTTGTGTGTGTGTGTTAGTGTTGTAGCTGGCCTTTGTCCAGTGGCTCTTCTGCCCGTTACAGCGGAGGGATATTGGGGGAATGAGTTGCGTGGTTACTAAATGCTAAAGAGCCAGATTCATATCAACGCACTCCAAAACAAACGGACTATATATTTTTTATCATTTCTCGGCAATTTATTTCTTTTTTGCAGGTGATTGGTCGCTGCTCTGCTTCTTGCCGTTTTGCCAGTAAAACTTATCGGAATTGATATCGTGTGTGAATGGCCACACTCACCGTCGCGTTCACACTGCGGCGACAATGGCATTAGCTAGGGAACAGCGAAAAATCTATTTATCTTATTTGTTTTGTTTATAATCGAAACCTTTGCGGATTTAAATTGAAAATTTTTGAAGCTAGAACATATTTACAAATATAGGATCACATTGTTAAAATTGAACGATTTTTCAAGGATTGATTAACTTTAATTTGAAATGATATTTCCTTGTTTCAATGCTGGACATCGATTTTTAGTCGAAAATATGTATCTATATCGTCTAACTATTGCGAAACATCGGCGATATTTTCAATCATTCAGTCGTCCTGCTAGAACGCAGTGGAAACAGCTCAATTGCTTCCCCAAAATAATCGATTGCTTTGGCTCCCTGTTTCTGTTATTTTTAACGGAAAAAGCGGCGGGCACACTGCACCAGCTCCATCATTTAGCATTCCGTCATTCAAATTCAAAATATTTAATAAGTTGAAGATCAAAATGCATTTGATTTCCACCTCGAAGAAAACAGTGCTCTCCGACTTTGCGGACCTCGAGACAAAGTCGGAGTATGCCCACGCCGGCGGTGAACCGAGGGACTTCCAGTTCAATGGCCAGGGCCGCGTCTTTGTCGAGGTGGATAAAATGGCGGGCTTGGCGGTGATGCGGATAAAAGAGAATGAGGAGAAGAGTAAGCTGGGATAACGGAAGCTAGCAATAAATTGGTTATAATCCTGAATCACTTAACAGCAGGTCCCGAGATCCAGCGAGTCCGCAAGTTGACCATCGACAATGCCTACTGTGTGGCCTGTGCCAAGCAAACGCTTGAAGAGATTGCCGTGGGCCAGAGCGGCAGTATCAAGATCTACAACATAAGGACGGCACAGTTGATCCACAGGTTTCCCCCGGATCCGCAGCGCAGTACTGTCCTTTACATGGATTACAACAGCACGGATGAATATATAGCAGCTGTGCGCGAGGGCGGCAGCATCAATATCCTGGGCACCAAGACCAAGCTCAAGATGAACACCTTTACCATCGATGGCGAGTAGGTGGCAGATTAGATTGATCTTAAATCGTATAAATACAAACTCATATGGCCATTGCAGCTCCACCCTGGTACGCTTTCATCCCAGCAAGCGCTTCCAGCTCTCAATTGCCTCCTACAAGGGAGCCGTGACTGTGTACGATGTCCAGGGCAAGCGGAAGATTTTCCATGCCAGCGAGGCGCACAGCGCTCCCTGCCGGGACATCAGCATGTGCTCATCCCAGCCCGCGCTGCTGGTCAGTGTGGGCTACGACTCCAAGATCAATATCTTCGATATTCGAAAAAATAGGGCCCAGGCCTCAACTGATCGTCTGAGCTACTTCCATCCGCTGTCCACGGTGGCGCTCAGTGAGTGCGGCACTTACTTCTGTGCCGGCACTCTCAAGGGTGAATTGATTGCCTACGATATGAGGAGCACAAAGGCACCCTTGGCCGTAAAGAGGGTACACGATGGCGCTGTGACCCGTGTGGCTTTTGTGCCACTGTCCAGCGAGGATAATCCCCAAAGCGGTGGCCTGAATAACTTAGGAGGATTAAGTGGCCTGGCGCAGGATATTCCTCGTGTGGAGCGCGCCAACAGCGATGAGCTGCGCAAATCCATAGCCGCAAATCTGCTAAACACACAGCAGCAGCTGAACAACATGGCCAGCATGGGCTATGGTATGGTCACACCTGTCAATACTGGTCCACGAAGGGATTCGTTCTGTGACTTCCTGGATGCTCAGGGTCCAAGGGCAGTGGAGCGTATGTCCACGCGATTCAGCACCTCCCACAGGGACAGCTTCGATTGGGAGACCCTCAACAGAAGGCCCAATCCGAACGAGACTAACCAGCGTCAAAGCATGTATGCAGCAGCAGTGGGAGGAGGATCCAGCTCGGTTGAGAGTTCGTGCAACAATACCACAGGGGAGTCACTGCAGCGTAAGTTGGGAATATCTGTAAACCGTATAGAAACTTTTTTAAACTTTATACTTTTCCAGAGACCCTAAGCGGTCCTCTTAAGGATCGCAGCAACCTGTCCGGCGAGGTGAAGCTTATGAAGATTGCCGAGACCGATGAGCAGGATCAGTCGTCACATTGTTCCGTGGTCAGCAGCCCAGGCGCTGGCAGCGACAAGGAGAATCCTCCGCCTCCGGTGGACGCCGATATGAAGCAAAGGCTGCGCCTGCTTTCGTCCAGCCGTTATAGCACACCGCATCATGCCAATGTCACTCCATCATCCTCGAATCCCAACTTGAAGCCTCAACAACTGCTGGCCAAATCCTCTAGCGGCCTTTCGGCTGTCCAAATGGATGGCGCTGATTGGCGCAAGGAGTTCAACGATTTAAAGGAGTTTGTTGACGAACGCTGCGGACGCATGGAACGTGAATTGGAGTACATAGCTAACTGGAACCAGCGCCAGATAGTCAATCAGTTGACCAACTACTCGAAGCAACAGCTGCAGAATACGAAAGACATACGGGATGGCCTGGCCCATCTCCTGCGAGCCGATCACTTTGTGCGGGAGTTTGCTCGTCTGCAACAGGATAATGAAATGCTGAGAGCAGAGTTAAAATTCTACAAAAAACAGGAGGAAACTGAATTCGGAGGCGAATGAACAAGTTAAGTTTTAATTATTTTCTTTATTTTTTTAAAGTTTTTGTTATTTGTATATCGCCAGAAAATGATTTTCAAACATTGCAAGCTTTGAAGGAATAAGATTCTTGTAAAAACAACTAAGGAAATGAAGGTTAAAACCACAGATGATAGAAAGAAGTTGAATTATATTTAAGAAATTGCATATTAAAAATTAAAAAGAAAAGCTAATCTCAACAGAAATAAATATTTATTAATATCTTTGAAATTCAAAAACAGTTTACTAAATTTACAGCATCTCAAAATTGCACAAAACCAGTAATTTTTTCACTTTTAAGATGGAATATCTCAAAAACATGACGTATAGGAAATTTTCTGAGCCCGAATTCGAGTTTTTTTTCGGACTTTTAGTAGCTACTAGCCAGTATAGAAGCCTTTACTTTCTGTATTCCAATTTCAACTGATCGTTCGTTGTCGCCAACTTAATGGGCATATCCACCGAAATAGTCCTGTTGAAGTTCTCATAGTCCACGAAATACCGCTCGTTCTGGGCATCGTAGTGTATAATGTTGACGAACCTCTGGCCCCAGAATATTTCCCTGGGCAAATACGATGTCTTGGCCTCTGTCATCTGGGCAGTGGCCGGCGATGTGCCCACAATGGAGACATACAGCTCAAACTGAGCGGCATTAAAGAGTTTGGCATTGGTGTACTGATACAGGGGACTCGTCTCGTCGATGACATGGCAGACGACATCGGGCCAGACGATTATCTGCTCGCCATTTCCCTCCAGCTTCAGTTCCGTGTGAGTTTTTATGACCTCACCCTCGCGCGTGCTGCAAAGATAAGAATGATAGTGAGATAAAAATTATATGTCAAGAGTTACTAATGGGTTACAGAGTCTCCTTGCACTTGTGGGATCTCAAAAACTTGATAAGGAAGCTAGTAAATAAAATATTAATAACAATATTTACTGAATATCTTAAATAAATTAATGTTTTCCAGGAAGTTCAGTTAATCATAAATAGATTATTATTCGGTTATTAAAGTTAAGACTTTGAGCATATTTATCCCAGTTAAACATTTCATATTTAAAGGCCTCCCGGACACAATCCTTATTTACTAAGCTCTCCCAATAAAGATAACTCGAAAGATCAGACATCCCCAAAAATGATCCAATGACTCACCGCTTGTCTACGATCATGTAGACGCGTATCTTGGACTCGATGGACTGCTGCTCGCGGGGATCGCACACGCGGAAAAGCAAACACAGCTGCTCGTCGCGATAACAGATCTGCAGAAAAGATAATCACTATTCAGAGCATCGAATCCCATCTCCCTAAATGGTTGTCCACTTACCACCGCCTTATCGCTAAACTTCAGCTTGGTCATCTGCCTGGCCGGACGAGCTGTCTTGGCATAGATCACGCTCACCATAATTCCCTCGATCAGAGCGGCGCTCAACATTTGCATGACAAACAGAAAAACCGTCTCCGGGCACTCCTCGCTGGCATACTTCTCGCCAAAACCCAGAGTGGTCTGCGTCTCCACCGAATAGATGATCATGGCCACCCAGTTACCTACCCCATAGATGCACGGGTCCTCTCCCTCTCCCATTCTGGCTCCACTGATGGGGTCAAAGATGAAATCGCCATGCGAATAGGAAACCACATAGCAGAGGGCAGCGAAGAGCAGCCAGCAGAGAAAGTAGCTGCCCAGGAAAAGGGTCAGCATGTATTTCCAATTCAGTTCCATCTGCGCAAGTCGAAAAGGGGAAGCTCCAGTTAATGAAAGATCTCTTTGTTTTATCCCAGGACTTCCCAGTTTAGCAATGCAAGTGATTTAGTTGGTTAATTTTTGTATTTATTAATTATGTATGAGTATTTCTGTGGTGGTCATGGGCTCGTCGATTAATGGGTTAGGATTAAATGCTAAACGTAACGCGCTCGCTTGGGCTGGTATCAGTCTTCGAGGCGAGATGAGGACTCAGATGCGGCGGCTCGTTGGCCAACTCATCCAGTTTTCGCTGTATGCTGGGCGTTATGCTATACACATCCGATCGCGATGGATCGTTGCTAGATGATGACGGTTTCTTGTGGCCAAACCAGGATCTTACCAGAGTGGTGACCAGATCCCGCATATAACGCCAAGACTTTTCTGGTATGCGGCGGAATACAACGTTCTCCTTGCCATTCTTCTCCATCACCCGGTGCAGGCTGCGTCGCTGGATATCGGAGGAAGATGTTCCCGGTTCTGGAGTCAATTCAATGGTACTGCCTGCCCAGTCGTTGGTGCAGGGGAAGCTGAGGGATAGTTAGGCATATTATTAAAGTAAAAACTATTTAATCTTGTATTTTTTAGCTTATACAACTATAACTATATATCCAGGGATTTATTTTTAGACCTTGCCTAAGCATTTACTGGTCTTAATTAATTAATTACTTTTATGGAGACCTTGAAATTTCTTTCTAGTCTTTGTTAGTTTCCCTAATTAAGGTTATAATCTCACTTTTGCTCGCTGCGCGTCTCCAGCTGATCCCCCGTCGTCTTGGACTTCCTGCGACGCACATAGCCAGGACTCTCTGGGTAGTAGTCCGCCGCATTGACCGTCTCCTTTTCGGAGGATCGCAGCAGGGGCTTCTGCTCCAGCGGCTTGGGCTTCACGGGCATTGAAGTGGAGCGGTGCATAGCTATGGATTCCGCGCCAAGGGAAGATGGATCCGATTGCATGACCGGAACTTTGGGATGTATTATAGTCAGAGTGGTGCGCGACCTATAATTGTCGGAGAATTTGGGGCAATTTCACTCGAGTCTCTTGCGTAGATTTGCGTTTTAATTTTAATTGAATTAGGCTGCAGTGGTCGGCCGTTGGAGATAGTGAGGGAGAAGAGCTCGAGCTCGTCTTGATTGCCTGCCTGACCGCTTGACACTGACTAAGTCGGATCTGTGGAGACGGCACTATCTGGCCTTTGAAAGATATGCATTTGGATTTATTTATTATCTGGACAGCGGACCGGCCGCATGACAGTCGCCCGCTGAGATTAGTTCCTCAAAATGTGCCCCCATTATTTATTGTATAATTTAGCCTGTTATCAGTGTATTTATTTTGCAAACGATCAAATATTAGCCTAACGGTGGCAGTCCGATCTTGATTGCGTCTGTTTGCGGAATGTATAATTGTTCTTAGTTTAGATATCCGGCCGAGTTTTGAATTTTGGCGGGTATTTACACGAGATTGTATTGGAAAAACGCATTGGGATTTAAATTTATTTTCAATTTTTTTCTATATAATTTTTTGCGACACTCTTAGGTGAAGGAAATATAGTTTTTAATATTTAAAGTTTATTTTTAAGAGTAAAATAAAACAAATTATTTGCAAATAACGGTACATAATTCACCTCTTACAACAATTTAGTAGTTTTGGTATATACGGTTTGGTACATGGTCAGATTACCACCAAAGTTCCTCACCTTGGTTGCACAATCTAGTATTTTTCGATCACCTGGCATATTTAGTACCTTTTGCCAGTCCGCAGCATATTTGAACCTCAGCGTGACAGTCACACTGATGGTTCGGACCGAAACGGACGTGAAAAAAAAGATACTCAGATACATTTTGGAGAAGATATTAACTTCTTCGTACGTGTGTGGCTTCGCCGTCGTCGTCGAGAGAGAGAGAGAGAAATTGCACAAATTGACGGAATCGCGCACACAGTTGTTGAGGTCGTCGAGTGCAATCACAGCCACCAGCTTTCCTGATATCCAAGAGTGCAATTAGCGAGCGTGCGCGTATCTGTGAGGTGCAGTGTTTCTCTGTGAGCTGTATGTGCGTGTGTGTGTCTGTGTCGTCTCAGCAACAACAACAAAATTAAAATACAAGTTAAATTCAAGAGAAAAATCATAAAGAAAATACTTGCCAACTAAAAAAAAAAGAAATATGCTTAAAACACAGTTTGCACAAAGTGCCAACTAGCGTAAAAGTATACCGAGAAAATAGCAAACAGCAGCAAATTAAATTGAAAATCAGAGGTAAATAATAAATAAATAAATAGCCAAAAATGCGAATAAAATATTTATGTCAGTGTTTGCTTAAATTAAAGGGGAAACATCAGCAACCACAACCCATTAAGGCTGTCGTTTGCTATTTATTTGCACTCGGCTGTGGTTGTATGTTTGTGAGGTAAAACAATATTGTCGTGCAAATTCCATTGATTCATTGAAAATTCATTCTGGGAATTGCTAGGGCAATCGACCATATATATACATATATATCCATAAAAATATATATTTACAAATTTATGTAGCGCCGTCGCTCGCTGTGTACTGTGCGCCGCTCTGTGGGCCCAAAAGAGCGATACGAAATTCCCAGAAACGCATTTTCTAATTTAGACCGATTTCTGAGAAGTGACAGACAGCCCAAGCGAGCCAGCAGCAGCAGCAGCAGATACAAAGATATAGGAGCGAGTGTGAGTGCGAGTATCTCACAGATACAACACCACACACACACATACTGTTGGCCCGCATACAGATACAGCTACAGCCACAGCAGATTCGGAGCAGATGCGGATACAGTAGGCACTCGCCAGCAAGTTCTGCTTAACATTCCTTTATGTAGTTTCCCACGGCAAAAATATTAATATATTTAAGATCACTGATTATTAAATATTGGCTGCGTTTGTTGTGGAGTTTTCTTTTATTTATTTTATTTACTTTTCAAACTTAACTCTTAATACAAAACTATCTTTATTTTGAAGAAATTCAACATATTTTTAAACATTTTTAAATTAAAATTTTATTTATTTGAGGAAATAGTTTATTTTAGAAAACTTTTACCATACCATAACAAATACTTTTAAATGTCCATAGTCTGATGAATTTTTATTATTTTTCTTTTTATTTTTTGATTACTAAAATATTTTGATTCCTTTCTTAATCGTTCAGTATTCACTGTACTGGCAGCGCTCTCTCCCTCTCCCACTTTTTACCCATACCAAAACCAATACTAGTGCAGAGACCCGGTTGCTGCTAGTTGGGCTTGCTGGCCGTGGCTTCTTGCTAAAGGTGTATAAAGGTGTAGCCGCTAAATTCGGCCGAAGCCGTACAACAACAACTGGTACAAAGAGCCAGGGTGAGCGGGGTATATCGGAACATCAACGTTGTTGTTGTTGTTCTTGTACCCTTCATAAGAAAAGGTGTTATTAACTTCGTTTGTAATGCGTCAAATTGTTGTTGCCGCTTGTCTGCGTTCCTTTCTGTGCGAGTATGTGTGTGCACTTTTTTGATTATTCTGGGTAAAACCCGCTTTTACCATCTTCCGCTCATTTCCTTGAATTTTCGTATTAAACTTGAGAGCGTTTTCAATTTTTTTTAATAGCTTTTCACGTGAAACTGTTTCGAACAGGATAAGTGCAGTGTTCGTTCGTGTGTTGTGGGCCAGGTGGTGGGAGCGGAAGGTGAGAGACGCCGCTTAATTGGCTTCTCCGCAAGTCGAAACGAGATGGCAGCTGTTCGTAGAGCGAGAGCCGATCTTGCCAAATGCCAAATTGTCTGCCCAGCAACAATGCTCCCGCTGTGAGAGAGTCAGCTGCTCTGCGATTTCTCTCTCGCTCTGGCTCACAAAATAATCATAGGTAAACCATTGGCTATTGCCCTGCTTCTTCTTCAGCTGCCACCCCCAACCCCTAAAACCTCTCCTCCTCAGCCGTCTGCTGCTCTTTCATCCCATTGTTGGTTTCTTTTCTTTTTTTCTGTTGAGATTTTTCGCTGGAAATTTGATTTTGTTCGTTTATTGTTAATTGTTCGCGTGAATTTGTTCAATTGAAACGCAATGCCAAAAGTGAAATGTGGGCAAAACACTCAATTGTGTGTGTGTGTGTAACTGCGAGAGTGGATCTCGAGTGGGCCTACAAAAGGGAGAAGAGAGAAGAGAAGGGGAGAGCGGGTCAAACTAAGATGTTTTATTCGGAATTGCAATTAATGGAAAAAACACACATATTGCTGTGTATTTACAGTTATTAAGCCATAAAAGTGCTGCCACAAGTTACACTTGTCAGCGCGGATTCCCCAGAATTACTATCTAATCTTATTGTTATTTTTATACCCTTGCAGGGTATTATAATTTCAGTCAGAAGTTTGCAACGCAGTGAAGGAGACGTTTCCGACCCTATAAAGTATATATATTCTTGATCAGCATCAACAGCCGAGTCGATCTAGCCATGTCCGTCTGTCCGTCTGTCCGTCTGTCCGTTTCTACGCAAACTAGTCCCTCAGTTTTAAAGCTATCTCAATGAAACTTTGCATATAGTCTTCTATATGCTCTCACTGCTATATATGTCGGAACGGGCCGGATCGGACGACTATATCATATAGCTCCCATACAAATGTTCGATATATTTTTAGAAAAATAATTATAACTTTGCTGTTTTTTAATATTTTTGCACCATTTTTTAGATATGGCCATTTTATATTATTTCGGAGTTTTGGTAAAAATTTTATGAAAATCGGACGACTATATCATATAGCTGCCATTGGAACGATCGGGAAATTAATAGGAATAAAATTATAACTTCGTTGTTTTTCAACGTATTTTCATCTACTCCGGGATATAAGCTTATTTTATTATTCTAGAATTTTGGTATAAATTTCAAAAAAATCGGACAACTATATCATATAGCTGCCATATAAACGATCGGTAGATGTAGGGAAAATGTAAAGCTGGAAATGCAAAACTGTAACTGTCAAACTGTAAACATAATAAGTATAGGTAAAATGTAATGAAATAATATCTGCAAGGGTATACAAACTTCGGCGTGCCGAAGTTAGCTTCCTTTCTTGTTTACACAGAAGTTGATTGTCATGATCTTACATATTGTTTCCGCAAGGTTATTCACATGCCAGTTACTCTGACCTAACTGCATTTCCATTGAAAATGCATTATGGAGAATCAACAAACAGAATGCGATATAATTTTATATACTCGATATCGAAAGCCATTTCCGTTTTAAATTTAAAAATTGCAATTGTTTTAATTAGTAATTTCCATATTCATATAATTATAATTTAATCTTAACTTATGCGGTATTCCCTTTATTACAGAATTTCTAAATTATTATTCTCACTTTCTCACACCTGCACTTCAGTGTAATTTTGTATTTTATTTTAATAATTTAATTCTAAAAAATTGCTTTATGTATTTTTATATTTTCTTATTATTATTATGACTTAAACCCGTATACCTTGGCAAATATCCAAATACAATAAACACAATTATCTTTTACGCTTGAGTTCCTGCGAAAAAATGCTCAAGTACTCCCCGTCAACAATGGATAAATCAAATATTTTTCAAACGAAAAACGGAGAAGCCATTGAAAAAGTATCTTTCCGAATATATCCATGTATTGTTTATAACAAAAGCAACCTAAACCGAAAACCAGTTCAAGTCTGGCTTATGTAAATGGCGTTTATTTGTGCCCGAGTTTCGAAATCTGACAACTGAAATGTGAAATCCGAAGAAATGTTTGCTTATGACCAATATTATTAATAAGAATAATAATAATAATATCTCTTGACCTTAGCTCCTGCTCTTATCTAAGGCCTCTACAAAATCCCTCCCTCATACCTTGCTTATAAAGACCCACGCTTACCGTATCTCACATATTTGCTTTTCCCTGGAAAAGCGAACGAAATGCTTTTGATTGTTCTAAGAATTTCATTTCGTTTCAACTTTGCAAACGCTTCTGTAGATAAGCCAGTTGGTGTGGTGTGTGTGTGTGCCTGTATCTGTATCTGTGAGAGGGCGGTGGGTGTGTGCATGTGCGAGTGTGTTGATTTTGTGGTTCGTAGTAATTTATCAATGAATTTTATATAGGGGCTCTCTCTGGTTCTCTATCGACGCCACTATAGGTACTCGCTAAGGTCGCCCAAGCTCTTGCCTATCTGATTTGGTAATCGCTAAATTTAAAACAATTTAATCAATCACATTTATAGCTCCTTGTTGCTGCCGTATCGGGTAAATAAAAGCCCCAGCTTGATGGCCAACTTTGTTCAGTTAAGAATTAAGCTAGCCGTTTAAAGCAGGTAAAAACTAAGAATGTGGAAAGTTTAGGTGAAATTTAACTTTATATGTGAAGATATAAACCTACCTCAAGTTGTGTCTAGAAAGAGTAAGGCCTTCACTGTTTATATTATGTATGGATCTTTAGTTTCACAATTAGATTTCTTATTCATAAATGATCATAACCATATGCATCTACATATCTTTTTCCCTCAAAAATTCTACTTCTGAATCAAGTCTAAGATAAGTTAAAAAACCTTATCCGTAAATGACCTTATCACTCTGGTAGGCATCTCTCAAGATAATACGATTATCATATCATCACAAAGACCTGACCAAAAACAAATCTCATATGGTTCTGTTATTCCATACAAATTCGAGATTACAAAAGTTCTGTGAGCTCTCAGGGCCATAATTTCAGCTTAGAGCAAACAAAAGGAACCCCAACCTAAACGAACCCAGTCAAAAATATCTACACTCATAAAAACTTGTGCCTAAAATAGATTTACAAATTGGACTATTAACCATTATATTTAGAAAATAATCATTAATACTTTTAAGATATTTCATCTTGAGTTTGATTTTCGTCGAGAAGAGTTTAGGATAATCTCAAATAGTAAATAACCTTAAACTATTACAATTTTGAAACATTTTTTTTTTAATAAAATATCTATAATAATTTCAGATATTTTTTTTGTCAGTTTCAAAGAGTAGATAAATAATCTCCAGAGTCTAGGGAAACCATTTTTATATTTTTCTGTCCCTAGAACAGACAAAACATTCGGGACTAACCTGTCCCTGGTTGGGTCCGGGTTCGGCCCGGGAGCGAATTAAGTTGAATTTTTGTGTTAGTGCTTTCGCTTAATCAGAAAACCGCACACACACTCAACTCCATGACTTCACCGAAGGCATGTGAGTGGAGCAGAGAGTGTACCGTGTGCATATTTTCCAGGAATTTTTCCAACAGTGTGTGAGTGACGGATTTATCATGGAGAGCCTTTTCGCTGTATGTGTGTCTGTGCGAACTTCCAAGAAATCGCCTCTTTTCACATTAAATGTTAATATTATTATTTTCATTATTATCGTTTGCGTTTTCGTTTTTGCTCGTATTTTTTTTTTTTTCGGCCTAGAGATAATCAACACCTATCTATCTATCCTACTCGCTTCCACTCGCACTTCCCACTGATAAAGTGAGCAGCGGTGCCATAGAGCAAGATAACAAGTTCGGGCGTAAAACGTAATATAAACACAATGATTTCCTACGTCAATGGAGATATTGTACATATGTACATACTTTGGGCCCCTCAAGACCCCGTGGAACATAATCAGTCACGAACTTGGACTGCGATATATGTATAGTATAGGTCGTATATATGTAGCTCGTGCTCGGCCCGATTTTACTGGAAATGCTAATTAAAGTTCCGAATAAGAGTGAGAAGTATGAATGCCGCGGCGTTTGTTTATTTATTACTTTTTCCCGTAGCTCAGTGAATGGGCAAATTACGAATCCGAACCGAAAGCGTAATAAATAAATCTCATTTCAATTTTCCTGCGAAAAAAAAAATTATCAAAATGAATACACTTTCTCAGGATCTTCTACCCGCTTCTCTCCCTCAAGCGAGCCGATTCCATGTATCTCCGGGTCTCCGATTCCGCCCCCGGTCTTTCGGTTTCTGTGGCACTTTACTGCTCCGCTTTGCATGTGATTTTATTTTCAAGCGAACTTCATTTGCGAATTCCCAGTAAATGCAAAAAAACAAAATGGAAACAAAAAAGAGAGAAGCAACGACGACGGCAGCAACAAAAAGTAATTGAATTCGCTTTAAAATCCTACGCTCCTCCGCTCTCGGACCCCTTTGGTTCTTCTCGACCGTCCGTCGTCCCCATTGTGCCGACTCTTGTCGGGGTTTCTTCTCATCCAAACCACTTGGCAACAAGGTCCATTGAATTTTTCACAACTTTTGCCAAAACATCATAAATAAATAAGTGTAATTTTTCGGATCTTTTATGACAATTTCGTGACCATATTGTTAACATGTTTTGCGAGGTTTTGGAGTTATTAATGATATATTTAATGTTTTCATAGCTTCTGACATTGGAGCTGATGGGGGTTTATGTTTTTTGTTGACTGAAGAATCTAAAAAAAACATGTGGTAAGCAGATTGTTAATAATTTGTACTCTTTAATAAAGGGATGCTTAGGTCTATTAAGCTCTTTCTAAGATGGATTTACTTGCAATTATGGAAATACTTGAATGACTACTTTAATTTTAAGTTAAAAAAATATTTCTCTTAATCAGAAGTGCCAAAAGCCCTGCCTCTTGAGGTATTATATTGATTTATTTCATAGAGTATTCCCCCATTCGCCTAACTGGCCACTTGTGCTCCTTTTTTTTCTGCACTTGTCCACATTCCGTCCCCCATTCGCCCCGTTGACCGCAATTCTCGCTGCCTTTGCCGCTTTGTTGTGACAATTTCTGCGTAAAACATAATACATACTGTGTACAGTGGGACAGACAGCAGCTAAGCCGTGACTAAGTTGTTGCTGGGGCTGCTGGTGCTGCTGCTGGCCAAGTTAAAGCCGGTGGGAAGGTTACAAAAAGTCACTTTAAGCCAGCTCCAAATGGTTTTTTAATAACGGACCTTGGCGGGGCGCGGTCCATGTACAAAAAATTATTCACTTTACAGATAATAAGATTGGATTGTTCGGTCTTAGAGGAGGGAACCAGTTATGAAATTTAAATTGCCATTTGCTGTATGAGCTCATTAATGTAACCCATGTTTTTGAATATATCATTTTTATTTCTCGGAATATTGTGGGAATTACTTTAACGTAAATTCCAGTTTCTATTTTACATTATCATCTCTCATACAACGTGTTTCATTAAGTGTTTTTGTCTATTTTTAGATTTTTATAGTTTTGCATAGTCTTTTTCAAGTCCAAACTTTGTTTATAAATTAGTTATAAATGGAAATACAAGTTTTCTTGCTCCACTTTTTGTGTATTTTGTATTTTTGTTTTGTTTTAATTTATGAGATACATTTGGCATAAATTTTCACTGAATATTTTGTTGTTAGAGGGTGAATCCCCCATTTATTGGTAGCAGCAGAAGTCCCTTATTAGCCATTCAAGCCACTTCGTGTTGTTGGCTTTCTTTCTCCGCCAGGCCCCGGCAACATTTATCAACATTTTTACCCCGAACAAGTTATGTATTAGATCATTATCCGCATTTGGATTTCTGACGAAATTTCGCATTGTCTGCAACGGCGCAGAAAAACTTCAGCTGCTCCGCTCGCTCGCTGGCTCCGCTTGGTAACAAAAAAAGAGGGCAAAAAAAGGAAAACATACTCACCGTATACAATCCGTACAAATGTAAAGAGAGGAGCGAAAAAGTTCAGCTCGACGAGCCCTCGGAATATTTACTGGGTTGATAATAAAATGCACGCGGTTGAATGTAGTTTTTGCCCCGGGTTGTCCCTCAGACAGCCAGCCTGCTGCTACTCATTGTGGCAGGGAGTGACTCATGGATCGCCTTGTGCTACCTAAGCCAAGTCCAGGTGCACTGAGAGAACTATCTATTGTTTTAAATTCTGTAGAAACCAATTTCAGCATACTGTATAATACAATTTAATTATTAGTATGAATATTAGTTTTACCTTATAATTCTCAAGTTATTTTTCAGTTTAAATAATTATTATTATGTATCATATCATATCATTTCATATCATATCATATCATACCATATCATATTTTTATTTGTCATATATTCTTTTTTGTATCTCGAATCTTTTGTATCTTGGATCTTCATAATTCTCAAGTATTTTTTTTCGCACAGTTACTAGGTTTATATCTTACATTTGTATCTCCCTATTTGTATCTTCATAATTTTCAAGTTAAACAAAAATGATCGTGTTATAAACCATATTTTCGACTAAAAGATACTTATATGTATCTTTATTTTTTCGTCAGTGCATCCTGTTCCTCTTGTTAATCCCAAGTTCGGTTTATCTGCCGTTTCAGTTTTGTATTTCCATTGAAAAATTTTGTTAGCTGTCCGTCGTCTCATGCGGGTCTCTTGGAATCTGAAGTTGAATCTTGAGTTCAAGTCACTCTTTTGTGTATTTCATCATAGTCGTAAATACATATGCATACACCTCAAAGGTGGCTTTCGGCGAAGGCATCGGCGACGACTCACTTCGGTTACGGGGTAAAAAGTAATAATTATCAGCGGTTAAATGCGAACGATCGTGTCATACTTTTACACTCCCCCTGGGTCCGTCAGAATTTATTGATTACTCATATTTATCGTACGATAAATCGCCGGCAGCACGTGCCGCACACGGAGTCGTGCATTAAAAAGTATCTTTGATCGCAACTATAAGTATCTGCATCTACATATAAGCGTGTGCAAATTACCGTTAGACGGCCAACGGTGCATACAAATTATGGGGGAGTCCAACTATATAATTTAAACAGAATCGCCCCGGCATTCGGATTTGTATTCCAGCTAAGCACTTGACTTTTCAATATTTAATTCTTGTTAAAAAGCTGCAATTTTTGACTGTTTGCTATTGTCTCTGTGGGTCACATTTCCGGGAAGTTGTTGCCGTTGCCTTTAATATTTTCCCATCCATCCACATTTATTTTTTGGGGAGGGAAAAGTGAAAATATATGCACTGTTAATTGCTTGGATTGTTCGACAGTTTTGGTTATTTGTTTGTGTATTTGATTAGGCGCCCAAATACATACTGGTAGTACATGTGTGTCACTCGTTGTCGTTGGGTGATTAACACGAGGGAATTCCATGGAAAATGCTTAGGCTGTGGGTCGGAGTACTCTATGATATTGGCCGATAAGTAGTAACCATCACCACCACCACCCTCTGGGTACCAGGAAACTCTAGTTATATAGAGGCGTCAGTCGAGCAATCATTGTTCTAGCGAATTTCCCCCACAAATCTATATGGGCTTGGTTTTTATTCTTGCAAAATTTCTGATTGCAACTGCGGCAGGATTCTAGGAACTGATAAATGAAATTTCCGAATAAGCCTGGTCCCCGATGTACACGTTGATTACATTTCACCATGGGCCGCCCGAGCGACCGTTCACTCGAAGTAATTTTAAATTAATCGCTGCGATAAACAATCTTGTTTAAGTTCACATAAAGCGATTCTAATCGTTAGCAAGAATATAGAATTTATGATCAAAATATCGATTAAGTACATGGGAAATTGAGATGTTATCTATAGGCTATATAATTTTGGGTGCTGAGTTCAGGGCAGACTTTTAAATTCGGCATAGATAAGGGGCGTCATAAAGTCTTTGATTTATACATAATTATTTAGAAAACCATCAAGTTGGCGGACAAGTCAATGACATGAAATTCATTAGTACTACATATGAATTATGGCTTTAAGTGAATTTCTGAGAATTTGCGGGTAATTGATTTAAATATTACTTTAAATGTCGTTTTTCAAGGAACTCGCCTGGAAATTTGTAAAAAAAATGTCGATGAACTTTGCTTCTTGAGAAACATTATTAATATTTTATATTTATGTATATTTATATATTTAAACGAAACTAACTTTCCCTAGAACTGTTGTTCGATTAATTTAAATATTATTTTAATTGTCTCTTTTTCAAGGAACTTGCCTGGAAATTTGTTTAAAAAATATCGAAGAACTTTACTTATTGAGAAATATTATAAATATTTAATATTTATATATTTAAACAAAACTAACTTTTCCTAGAACTCGTGGGAAATATTATTTTAGAATGTCAAGCTGTTGTTTATTTACCATTGAATTTTTAGAAAGTCGTGTTCAAAATAAATTCTCTGTACTTAAGTACTTGTTTACTTGTTAAAATTTATTATACATTTTTCCAATTAAATTATAATTCCTGGAATCTCATGAATATTAAAATATAGCGCAATAAATTCGGACTTTAGTTAGAAATTTAAATAGGGGAAGTGGCAGTCATTACCGGCATTATTATGGCCCATCCATGACTGATCACTGATCGTTCAATCAGAAAGGCTATAATAGCTGGTTGGTGATCTAATTATTTCGTCATTGATGGTATAAAAAAAACCCACCTGAAGTGCAGAACTCACAACGTTGGACTCATCGTGCCAATTTCTGGTTACTACCAAGAATTTCAACCGCCAACGGATGTGTGAGTCATTTCCAACCTGTGCTGTGTTGTCATGTGTACCTTAGTTCTCCATTATATAGCCCCCAACTTCCGAAATAGAAGGTGTGTGACGCATTTGCAAGATGTGCTAGCGATAAGGATTCGCGGGTAACTCAGTTACTCAGCGAAATAGACGAGCCCTCCACCAATTAATACGAATTTATCAGTGAATAATAATAATCCCTCAGTAGATTTTCCCAGAATGAGAGCTTTCTGTCTCGGGGTTTCCGATTTCCTAGCCCAGCCAAGATAAGCTTGACCCAGAAGCTACGAGAAGATGGAAATACGATTACGTGGGGGGCTACGTGCCAGGCATGGAGTGGTCATATATATGTAGTACTTGTGTGTTTGCACATGGATTTCATCATCTCATTACGGGCGAGGGTCTAAAAATAGGATCTTAGACCATTACAATTTGGTGTGTACTTAGCGGGAGGAGAACTGATGCGTGGGATTGGAATGCCAGGCCTTTGTTCATCACCAGATGAATCCACTCCTCCTAGTTTTCCTTCTTGGGGGATGACTCAGTTCGTGGGGGAGCTCTCGCCGAGAAGATCAACAGGGACACGGAAAGAAATTGTGACATTAAATGGGGTTTAGTTGTATTTTAAATCAATCTAAAATGATAAGTATTTTCCTGACAAGACAAAGTATCTTGTGGATACTTTCTAGAATATCTATGTGTATTTTAAAATATCTAAAGTAATTTTTAAATAGATAACAATTTTTTTCCAATGTAAAAGATCGCTGGGAGCTCTATGCTTTAATAATTACTTAGACAATAGCCTTTAATTACCCATTTGACCGAGCAAGTGAGTGAGTCCCAGTCCCTTATGCCAACTCCTCTCCTCTGAATATGAGTAATTAATGCACCCATGCTCTGGTGAAGCCCCCAGCCAAGTGACTCTGGGATCTTTGCTGTAGGTCAAGACATTATTTCACACGAACAGAACCCGTTTCCCCCCGCTACTATTTCTGGATATTGTGAAATATTCACAAGGGAAACATTGTTAACTAAGCTAGTCAATAATTAAATACAATATTATTCCCAATCTTACCTAATGAAAGATATGCCCAAAGAGAAAATAACCCCATTATGAAATGTATTGTAAGGTCAAATATCCTAATATTTAAGTAATAAAATTAAATACTTTTTAGATACAAATGAAGTTCATTTAAAAAGTTGTTAAGTAGTTACAAATCTATAATAATTTTTTTCTAGAAACCAATAACAAGTACCTTAACTAATCTTTATTTTTATATACTTTATCCTTTCCAGAAAGCACAAAGGAAACCCATCAGAAATAAGACTCTGCTCTCACTTAGTGCTTCCAATGGGTCATCACTTCAGCAAGCCCATTGTACGAGCCAATAGCCAGGATCAGAGACACAGCCCAAAAGCAGCCCCAGCAGCCATCGTAGAGGCTATTGGCCTGGACGAGGAGGAGCTCCAGGTGGAAGAGTTCCTTAGCGAGGACACCGCCGCATCGCAGTCAGAAGTGCGTCAGATTATAATTAAAATTCAGTTGGCCAAGATGGAGCAGCCGGTGGAGGAGCACCAGCAGTCGGAGGAGAACCAGGTAGCCGCCACATTGTCTGCGGACGCGCTAAATGCAAATGGACAACAGCGGATCGTGAACGTAACGCTGGAGAGGGGAGCGGGGGAGGGTGCCACCGAGGAGGTGGGTGTGGTGGGCAGTTCAGCGGAAGCGCCAAAAAATAACAATTTCGCGGGAAGCGTCGGCGCTGCGATTAGTACTTTACAATTGCACGATGCCAACAGCAACAATTGCCATGAGGAACAACACATAGCCGCTGTGGGAGACGGAGAATCCCGAGAGGGAGCCGACATCAACAACGACTACGACGACGACGACGACGATGTGGTGGATGAGTCGCTGCTGCGTCGACGCCGGAGCAACAGCCACCAACACAACGACAACGAAGCCGAAGCCGTTGAGTACTGCGAGGTGCTAGAGTCGCTGCCAGTTAGCAATATGTTGTCGTCGGCGACGCAACACACGAGCAAGCAAGGTGGGCAAAAGTTCAGAAATAATTCAATTCCAAATAAATTCAAAGAGTGAAGCTCCTACGCTCTTTTCGGTGAATTAATGCACAGCGAAAATAATCAGTGAATATTTTGTTTACTCGAAAATGGTCTCAATTATTGCAAAAAGTCTTCAATGAATTTAAATCACTATTAAAAACCCATGGTTATCAATTTACAGAGAAAGAGAGTCTTATCAATTTGTGATTTTGGGCTATAAAAGCCGAGTGTCAGCTTGCTGTCTGTATTATTTAAAAATTAAATTGCTTGGTGAATGGATCGGAGTCTTTAATTCGGAATTAATATTAAAATTATCTCTGATCTCTACTATCAGTTTGTGATTTTTGCCTATAAAATCAGAGTGTCAGTTTCGAATTTAAATCAATTGTGACAAAAGCAACGATGAGAAAAGATCCGGTCTTGAATCAAATTAAACAAAAAATTATTAAACACTGGACCAAAATACGTGGTAATAATAATAAGAAATATTAAACTAAAAAGAACAGAGGAGTGTCTTACTTAAATTAAATTAAATGAGTTTTGATGAATTTAAATCAAGTTAAACATTAAAAGTCAAGCAAATGAACAATAATTTTGTGTTAATTAATAAAAATTAGATCAAAGAATATTATAAATTAAAATTTCAGTGTTTAGTTAGTTAATAAAAAACTGAAAATCAATGTATTTAAATGAATATCAAAGTTTTTAAATGTTTTTAAAGAAAACCAACAATTAAATATAAAGTTCGAATACAAATCTAACAAAAATCATATTTATTATAATAAATAATCAAGAGACAATTATTCTATGACACCAAAAATATACCTACACAAAAAACTTTAAACAAATATGTGTTTAATCTAAAAAAAAAATGTATTAAAAATATAAAACTTTTAACTAAACCAAATTCGCAAAAAATACACCACATACTTTTTCGCTGTGCATTAAAAAAATTTAAACGCCGAAATTAAAGAGAACTTTAGACGCTGCTCTTTCTCTTTGAACAATTTTCAAGTGAAACCCAATTAACGAATGATTGTTTTTCTCCGAAATCAGGTTCCAGAAACACCAATAATAGCAACAGTTGCTGCCGCAGTCGCAGCAGTAAGACACTATCCATGGGAGCAGCCGCATCCTCCTCCTCCAGCGCCGCCGCCGGATCGGCGGCCACATCCTCCAAGCGGCGCTGCTGCAAATGCAAGTGCCGGGATGCCTTCCGTGGACTCAGAGACATGCTGCCCACATCCGGTGGCAACAGCAGCAGCAGCAGTTCCGCTCACAACAAGAAGGAATCTTCAGCGGCACCGGTGGCGACTGTTTCGCGGAAATCCCGGACAGCGGATCGACGTTCAACGCCGCCCACGCTGGGTGCCTCAAGCGGCGCCACACAGCACCGATTGCAGAGCCAACGGAAGCGCAACTCGGTGGCTGTGCCTGATGCAAGCCATCAGCACCACCAGGTTATCATACGGATTACATCGCCAGGCTTTGTGGTGGAGTCACCCGGTGGCGGCAGAGTGACTGTGATCACCGAACCTGCGCCGCTAACGCCACTGACTCCGCCCCAGACCCGACCCTTGACAATGGCATCCGTGTCCAGCGTTGGTCCCCGCAACCTGACAGTGCACTCGCAGATCGATTTTATGCATTGCCTGGTGCCCGATCTGGAGAAGATCACCAACAGCAGCTTCTACTGGGGCAAGATGGACCGCTATGAGGCGGAGCATTTGCTGGAGGGCAAGCCGGAGGGCACATTCCTGCTGCGCGACTCCGCCCAGGAGGAGTTCCTTTTCTCGGTCACATTCCGCAAGTACGGCCGATCGCTGCACGCCCGCATCGAGCAGAGCGGTCACAAGTTCAGGTGAGCATCGTTATCTCTACCAACAGGCGTCACTCATTAAAGTCATTGCACCTTCGCTTAAAATATAATTATATATTATAGTAACGTATTAAAAAACGTATTAAATATAGATTGAAAATGAATTCTCGGAATTTAGATTAAGTCTCGAATGAATGAAGGAATTTCAATTAATCATTTGATATAACCTCGCGACGTTTTTGAACTTTATTTCCGAGAATTTTATAGAATGTTCATCTGAGACAGCTCGGGGATTTGAGACACATGTCTATATTAGTTCCTGATTTACTGGAAAGAAAAAAACATTATTCTTTTTTTATTGGGCAGTAAAGTTAAATGGTTTTTTTTATATAACATTTTTAAATATTGGAAAGATTCTAGAATTCTTCTTTTGAAAAGGTGACCTCAAGTCTGTAACAAGTTTAAAACTTGTTTAAGTAATTTTAAAAATTTCAAAATTATAAGTAAATAATTTCAGTAGAATAATATTTAAAGGAGTCAGGAAGATGTCTCATTAAAAATGAAATTAAAAACCAAGCCAAACTCACAATCTTTCTTCCTCTTTTTACAGCTTCGACTGCCACGATCCCTGCGTGTTTACGGCGCCCACGGTAACCGGCCTGCTGGAGCACTACAAGGACCCCGCCTGCGTCATGTTCTTCGAGCCCTGCCTCACCATACCCCTCCACCGGCGCCAGACCTTCTCCCTGCAGCAGCTGGCGCGAGCCACCATTGTCTCCAATACAAGCTACGATGGGATCAATCAGCTGGAGCTGCCTGGACGGCTGAAGAGCTACCTCAAGGAGTACCATTACAAGCAGAAGCTGCGCGTCAAGCCCATCGACCAGAACACCCCAGTGCCGTACTACGGCGATGTATAGCGGGAGGAGCAGCAGGTGGGCTTCACCTACTACGAGGATGTGGAGAGTGCCAGCGAGGATGATGACGAGGACGATGAGGGTGTCAATATACGGGTGTCCTATGTCCAGCATGCCGAGGTGGTGGCCCAGCTGCAGCAGGCCACCACCAATCAACCGCCAGCAGCTCCCCGTCGAGCCTTTCATCTCCAGGAGCAGCTCAGCCGGCTGCCCACGCGCATGGCAGCTGCCTTGGGCCGGATGTCGGCCAATCTCAATTGCTATCAGCCGGCGGCCAGGCTGGAACGCCGCACCACCTGATGAATGAGAAGCCGTAGGAAGAACAGAAACCAGAGAAACCAAAACTCAACCTGAGACAATCCCAGTGCATCGCAGCCACCATAAACATAAGCTACAAAAAGAGCCCAAAAAAATCCGTAAATATCGCTCACTGTCCCGGAAATCCCTTACCAACTTCTCAGAGAGGGCTAGGACCTCTCGATTTGGGAGTGAGCGATCGCGACTAGCTAATTGTACTATAAACTAAGTATTATTACCTAAAGCAACAACCCCCCAACTCTCCCTACAATGATAAGTATTACAAGTAATTTTGTAATTTTTCGTTGTATTTATTTTTATCAATTACGGAATCTAAATTATTGTAAATATAATATATATCTATATATATTTCAAGTTAGCTGTAAAAACTCTCTCATTAGCCAAGTTTCCAATTGTAATTTTTCACCTATTTATATCACGTATTTTATTTATTTATTCGAAGTGATTTCGTTACCATGCGAGTGCTTTGTTTCTATATCAGTTATACACGTGTAGATCATTTGTAAATATAACTACTAGCTATATATAAATATATATATATATTTAAATAATTAAAGTATAAATCATGTATTCCTACCTAGGTGGTTTCTGTTATTCGTAAACATTCAATAAGCAGTTGTTCCCAAAATACCAATTTTAAATGTATTTTACATATCCAAAATGTTGATGAGCATGAAAATCAATATTACCAAAACAAAAATAAAATACAAAAAAATACAATTTAAAAAAACAAACATAAAAATAAAAGCCAAACAAATAAAGTTGAACAAGATATTAGCAAAAGTAACCTGGATTTTTTAATTTGTAATTTATATTTGCGGGGTTTTCACTGCTTCGAAAAATGTTTGAGGCTTGGAAAAAATTATAAATAAATAAATAAGGTGTCAAGCTATGCTAGTAAATTGTACATTAAATAATACAAAAAAATTGAACACTGATTTTGGACCTCAAAATATTAACTGCATACTTTTAGGCAATCTGTAAAAGGATTTCTTGTTTGAAATTCCATCAGGTTTAATGCTCAAAATATTCTTATTTAAAAACCAAAAAACTCCAATCTTATTTTTGCAATAATCTCTTTATTTCAGTAAAAATTAATAATCTCAATTGAATGTTCGGGTTCTACATTATCTGCCTGAATCCCTCTTGCCCATCCTTACAACTTGGCATTGACATGGATGGCCAGGACACCATCATCCTCGGAGTTACCAAGATAAATGGATGCACGTCCATCGGAGCCCACGGTCACCGTCTTACCGGTGCAGGAGGAGCCGTTCTTGGTGCCAGAGATGACGTCACAGTAGGTGCCGGCGGGCAGGCCCGTCTGCAGGGAGCTGTTCAGGTCGTAGTTGTCGTTGTTGAAGGCCACGAAGCCACGGCTGCCGCGGCTGAAGGCGATCTGGTTGCTGCCGTTGTCCCACCAGTTCTGGATGGCGTCGGAGCCGACGGCGTTCCTGAAGGCCACCATGTTGTAGATCTGGCGCCAGCGGTGCTCGCACACCCAGCCGCCGCTGCAGGAGTTGTCGCTGTTGAAGCTCGGCGAGGCGATGTTGTGGCCGTCGGTGGTGGGCGGGCCCTGGTCCGTGTCCGAGAACGAGAAGGAGGACATCACGCGCGGCGTGCCGAAGGGGTGGGCCAGCATGAAGGCGGAGGCCATCCTGTACTGCTTGGGCACCTTGTAGGTGAGTACGTCGGCGCCACCGGCTCCATGTCCGCGCTGGTTGTCATGGTTGTCGACGAAGACGAGCGAGCGGTCGGAGGCGGCGAAGCCCCAGGCGGTGCCCCAGTTGGACAGGTACCGCAGCTGGTTCTTGCCACGGAAGGCCTTGCCGATGGAGTCGGAGTGCCGGAACTCGGTGATGGCGCCCAGGCCAGTGTACTCCGACTTGCTGATGGCCTCGCCACCCATGTCGATCACCTCCTGCACGATGTAGGCCTTGGAGCCCGAGGAGAAGCCGTGGTCGGTGTTCAGGTTCTTCAAGCGGCCATAGATGACGCCCAGATCAGCGGGCCACATGTGCTTGGCGGCGTCCACGCGGAATCCAGCCACTCCCAGGTCAATGAGGTGATTCAGGAACTCGGCAATCTTTTCCTGAACATAGGAGTTGCCCTGGTTGAGGTCGCGGAGACCCACCAGCTCGCAGTTGCGCACTTGGTTGGCATCGTTGTAGTTGCTGATGGCGCAGGTCGGGTTGAAGTCCAGCGAGGAGTAGGGCACTCCGGGGTAGCTCTTGCTGCTGGGACTGGCAGTGCTGCCGCCCGTGCCGTAGGTGCCTCCGTTGGCAGCCATGTGGTTGAAGATCACGTCCACGTAGATGCGCACGCCGACGGCGTTGCAGCGTCGGGTCATGCTGGCGAACTGCTCCTCGTTGCCGGAACGGGTCACGAGCTTGTAGGAGATGGGCTGGTAGCGCTCCCACCAGGGGCGGCTGTCCTTCACGGCATTCTCGTTGACGGGGGAGACCTAATGGGGGCTTAAGAGTTAGAAATCCCTTCTAGAGTAGAGCCAGAGCGATCTTATCCCTACCTGCACTCCGGCAAAGCCATTGGGGCCCAGGAAGTTCTCGCACTCGGCGGCAATGTCGTCCCACTTCCACTCGAATAGGTGCACCATGCCGCTGCGTCCTGAGGCGTAGTTGGTGTCGAACTGGGCGCTGGCCAGCGCCAGGATGGCGAGGGACACGATGCTCTTGGTCAGAAACATGTTGATTCTAGAAGGAACTCAAGTTTCACTCTGATTCTAAGTGGGTCGTTGCAGCTCCTTATATAGGGGGTCTATGTCTCATTGGCTTCGCGGGAGTGATTTTGGGCTCCGCGGAATCTTATCGTGGCCCAAGGCGATTCCTAATCGATGCCCGTGCAGACGGACTGACTGGAAGTAGCTGGCATTATTGGCGTAGATGATTAATTAGATTAGTGGCCTGATTAGCACGTATTTATTGTTATTTGTGTATCAGGAATATGTACATCGGGACAGTGCATTCCTTTGATATAAGGGATTTATGGGCCACTCGAGCACTCACCTTGCATGCTGTCTGAGGCGTGATCGGTGTGAACTATGCTCCTTGGTGGTCAGATATTTAACTTAAATTTAACTAGGGAATGCAAGTTGCTTGGGGAATCGTTTTTTAATTATTTTGATTTAAATCTGATATACTTTTGGATATTATACTAATAACAAATATTTAATTCGATTCAATTAATATTATTAATCATTATTATTTTTGCTTTTATAAATCTGTTAAGTCTTTTAGTCTGGTTTTTCTATTCCTAGAAACTTTGAAATTTTCATGTTCTGATTTTTTTGTATATTTAACTAGATATTATAAATAAAATAAGAAGGAAAACAAGTATAAATAAATTTGCATATTTACTTTATTATTTATATTTTCACCTTTAATATAATTAATAAATTAATCATTTAATTTTAAACGGATTACCTGTTTAAATTATACTCGAAATTTACATACTTTGAGGTACTTTGGTTTAAGAAACCCTTTATATTTCATAAATTATGTGTTTTATTGGAACCAAAAATAAACAATATAAATTCACACTTTTTCGGGTGAAAAATGAAAATAAAAATCTTAAAAAAAAATAGTTTAAAAATCCAAACCAGAAAACATTTTATAAGTACTTAAATAAACGTAAAATAAAACTGATAACATATATTCAAACTCCAACGGTTTTATTCCAACAAGTGAATTACGTTTTCACGTTTCATTACGTTTCGAGTAACCAAGTTATTCATCACTTTACGTAGTTTGACTACGTCATGGTTAATCTTAGTGTGACCATCTGCAGTGGACCAGAAAATATCCCTTTTTGCAAGGCAAATCCATGTGTTTTCATCAGAAAACAAGGGAAGCACACTTAATTTGCAAAAAAAAAAATTAAAACGCTAAACATATAGATTATATTGGTTTTCTGGCTGAAGCAGCCGTATTTCCGCTCGATTCCGTTCCCGGTCCGTTTCGATTTGGGCGCCGAGAACGCGGCTGAATGATAGCTCTGAGTGCGCTTTTAACCAAATACACGATCGGTATTATGAGCAACTTAAGCAATGGCAACCAACAACCGCTCCAGCAGCAGCAGCCGCAGCAGCAGGCGCAGCAACAACAACAGCAGGCACAGAACCCGCATCAGCAGCAGGGAAACGAGGCGGGCGGAGAGCTGTTTGTGGCTCCGCCGCCCGGTTTAGGCGTTGCTGTGGGCATGGCAGCCATGCAACAGCGCAATCGGATTCTGCAGCAGCAGCAGCACCAGCATCCGCAGCAGCCCCAGAATCCCGCCGCCGAGGGCAGTGGCCTGGACCGAGGAAGTTGCCTTTTACGCTATGCCAGCCAGAATTCGCTGGACGAGAGCAGCCAGAAGCATGTCCAGCGGCCGAACGGCAAGGAGCGGGGCACCGTGGGACAATACAGCAATGAGCAGCACACGGCAAGGTCCTTCGATGCCATGAACGAGATGCGCAAGTAAGGAAGAGGGGGTTTTGGGTTGAAAGTAACTTAAAAGTGGTCAAAAATATGTGAAATCTTGGCGAAATTTCTGAAAATACGGTTTATTTTCATATGGGTAGTGATTCTGGGCTTTTTCAAAGGTAATTTAGGATTATTTTATCTGTTATCAGAGTTGATTTTGGATATATTCCAAGATAAATTGCAATTTATCACCTATTTTCATTTAAAAAAATCTCTAAAATTATTATATATTTATAAATAATATTTAAAACCTCATTTTGATAATCATTTTAACTTAAAGCTAACTTTACCCACTTATATTTGGGTTATTAGAGTTCATTTTTCTGAAGTAAAACCAAGGATTTACTGGTTTTTTGTATTGACTTCTCTGTATTGAACAAGTTGAACAACATTATTACCAAACAATTGTCAAGAAAACGTTCAAATACTACGCAGTTTCCGCAATATTTGTTCACAGAATTAGCGGTGGTTTAACTTATATACATACCTGTTATGGGATAATTGCCTTTTAGACCTAGTTTTTATTTGAAAACTGTTTACCTGCTTTTAGGTTTGTCTCAAATAGCAGATATATTCAAATTGGGTAAAGATTTAGGGGGATTTAGGGGGATAAAGATATTATTGAGTATATTTTCTGGGCTATTTAATGTTAGTTTAGCTATATTTAAAAGGGGTTTTCCTATATTTAAGGATTTCTTTTAATTTATTTTCAGTTTCATTAAGAATATAATCTTTAAATATATACATTTTGAGTTATAAACCATAATGTAACGCCTTTTCAATTATAGTTTAAAGATGACTTGCTTAGAAAGGTTATTTAGCTTAAAATCTTTAAAAACATTAGGCTAACTTTAACCCAATTACTCATGGATAAGAAGAAATAATTGTTATCTTAAATCTTCCCTCTTCAACCTACCACAAAAATAAGTACAAAAAGATTCGTTTAAGTTCCTATAAATTCATTCTATTTTGGTAAACCTCTCCCTTTTGTTGCCCCCACAAACAAAGGAGATGTATATTTAATTGCTGTGCTCAGTGCAGGAAAGGGACAGGTGCGTCGTCGTCTGATTTGGGCCAAGATGCGAAAAAATAATCACTGAATAAATGTCGGACGATCGTCATCATTATGATCTCGCACCGCATATTTGCGCAGTTCGCTTTGTTTGGCTTTCCGAGCGTCGCTAATATTTGTGTTTCTCTCTGTTTGCACACAATATTTGCGGACTTGGCCGACGCTTTTGTCGTGGGGCGGCCATTCGCATTAATTATTGTCTAGTTTTTATTATGATGAGTTTCAATACGCCTTCGGGTTTCGCATTAGGCCACGACCTTGAACTTGGTCTGCTGCGGGCCAAAAATATATACATATGTATTCCGAATTCGAATCTGATTTCGAATTCCGCTTCCGCGTCTTTCGCTTTTTCGGGCTTTCGGGTTTTCGGTTATCTGGAAAACTACTGGAGCTATGGAAATTTTATTGGCAGCTTGGAATAAAACAAGTTTTTACCTCAACGAAAGTGAAGGTGGTGTGTAACCCAAAAAAACTGGATTGTTATTGTTTATTTATTGCTTTTGGACTGTTGAATTCATAACAAAAGAGTACCTGGGAATCTGTCATAAAGTGGAGGAAATTTATTTATAGCTGTCTCTAATAATAATAATAAAACATAGCAGTTTATAGGTGAGAAACAAGATGTTATTTGCATAAATAATCAGAAGATTATAGAGACTTGGGTTCCTAAGATATTTCTTCAATAAAATACGAGTTTATTTACCTCAAAAATCCAAACAAAAACACTTTTAAACATCTGTATTTCCACAAAAGCTCTTAGAATCAATTTTGAACAAATTCTTTGTTTAAATACAACATTTACAGGCATTTTTTTCAAGGTTTCTTTGGCACGCTTTTAATTTTTTAATGGGTTTTTATTATAGGAATTTGATTATAAAAATGGGATTGTATTTTTCAAGGAAATATAAAGCGAATAAATGCAATAAAAAATTATTTAAAAATTCTAAAACTTTGCTTAAAGAAATTAAATTTTAAAAATTAGAAATCAAGTGCAAATTATATTTTAGTTCGAATTAATTTTGAGAAAAATATTTTTACAATGAAACCCTCTTTCCTTCACAGACAAAAACAGCTCTGTGATGTGATATTAGTGGCCGACGATGTGGAAATCCATGCCCATCGCATGGTTCTGGCCTCCTGCAGTCCCTACTTCTATGCAATGTTCACCGGCTTCGAGGAGTCGCGTCAGACGAGGATCACCCTACAAAGCGTCGATGCTCGGGCACTGGAACTGCTCATTGATTATGTGTACACGGCCACCGTGGAGGTAAACGAGGATAATGTTCAGGTCCTGCTGACGGCCGCCAATCTCCTGCAGCTCAACGATGTGCGCGATGCCTGCTGCGATTTCCTGCAGACCCAGCTGGATGCCAGTAATTGCCTGGGCATCCGGGAATTTGCCGATCTTCATGCCTGCGTGGAATTATTAAATTACGCGGAAACCTACATTGAACAGCATTTCAAGTGAGTTGAGGGGAAGAGATTGGGTTGTTTTTGTTTAAGAAAATATAGAACTAAATTGCTTTTACCTTTTATTTTACATTCGTCATTGCTTTAGTTATTCCCTTAGAAATTTTAAAAGATAATGTCAGTCTTTGTTGAGTAAATCAACACTTTATAATCAAAACCAACTCAGGATCAGCGAAGGTTAAGTTCAAAAACAGTTCAGTTACCTAATAATAATGTGTTTATATAATTGTATATATAAATATGTATTATATTTATATGTATTATTATTGGCTAAAGCGCCTTTTAAAAGATTACGACTTGAATATTATAGGCAAAAGATGCAAACATTTTTAAGAATAATTTTTTTGTATACATAAGACCTGATATTTTATGCTAAAATTGTATTTAAAATGCGTAATTTACTTTTCTTTTCTAAAATTGTATTTAAAATGCGTAATTTACTTTGTTTTTTAATTTATTAATAAAAATAAAACACTTTTTAGAAATGTGTATAAGTTGACAACCACGTTTTGCTGTTTACAAGTTTTTAATTTACGAGATTTCAGTTTAATCACGTCTTGTCAGCTATTTAAATGCGTAAATATTTTATCATAAAAATGGTCTCTATCAAGTTGATTTAAATAAGATTAGAAAATATATTTAAAATAATATTTATGTTTATTTAAAATTTAAAATATATTTTGGAAATAAATATAGCTATAGTATCAATATGCAAGTCCCTTTAAGACCCACTAATTGCCACTTTTAACGTATTAAGTCAATTTAACATTTTTGAATCATAAACAAATGCTTATCTGAAGGGTAATTCTCAGTTAAATATACACTCAAATCCGGTTTGCCGGCTTTTAATTTTATTTTAATTTCTTTAATTACTTATTACTCTGTTTTTTCTTTGTTGGTTTCCCTTTCAGCGAGGTAATCCAGTTCGATGAGTTTCTGAATCTCTCACACGAGCAGGTCATCAGCTTGATAGGCAACGACCGGATCTCGGTGCCAAACGAGGAGCGTGTGTACGAGTGTGTCATTGCCTGGCTGCGCTACGATGTCCCCATGCGCGAGCAGTTCACATCATCGCTCATGGAGCATGTCCGGCTGCCCTTCCTGTCCAAGGAGTACATCACACAGCGCGTGGACAAAGAGCTGCTCCTCGAGGGGAATATAGTTTGCAAGAATCTCATAATCGAAGCTTTGACCTATCATCTGCTGCCCACGGAAACGAAATCTGCAAGAACTGTGCCACGGAAACCGGTGGGAATGCCCAAAATATTGCTCGTTATAGGAGGACAAGCCCCGAAAGCTATTCGCTCAGTGGAATGGTATGATCTGAGGGAGGAGAAATGGTACCAGGCTGCCGAAATGCCAAACAGACGGTGCCGTTCCGGACTGAGTGTTCTCGGTGAGAAAGTCTACGCAGTCGGCGGCTTCAATGGCTCGCTGCGCGTTCGCACTGTGGATGTCTATGATCCGACCACGGATCAGTGGGCCAACTGCTGCAACATGGAGGCCCGGCGATCCACTCTAGGCGTAGCTGTCCTAAATGGTTGCATATACGCTGTGGGAGGATTCGATGGCACCACCGGTCTATCCAGTGCCGAGATGTATGATCCCAAGACTGACATCTGGCGATTTATCGCCTCCATGTCCACGCGTCGCAGCTCAGTGGGTGTGGGCGTGGTCCATGGTCTTCTCTATGCCGTTGGCGGCTACGATGGCTTCTCGCGTCAATGCTTGTCTTCGGTGGAACGCTACAATCCCGATACGGACACCTGGGTAGCGGTGGCGGAGATGAGTTCCAGGCGCAGCGGCGCTGGTGTGGGAGTTCTCAATAACATCCTGTATGCTGTGGGCGGACATGATGGCCCCATGGTCAGGAAATCCGTGGAGGCTTACGACTGCGAAACAAATTCTTGGCGCTCGGTGGCGGATATGTCTTATTGCCGGCGAAATGCTGGCGTGGTGGCTCACGAAGGCCTGCTATATGTGGTGGGAGGCGATGATGGAACCACAAATCTTGCCTCGGTTGAGGTCTATTGTCCCGATTCGGACAGCTGGAGGATGTTGCCTGCCCTGATGACCATTGGACGCAGTTACGCGGGCGTCTGTATGATCGATAAGCCCATGTGAATGGAAGAGCAGGGTGCATTGGCACGGTGAGTGCAAGTTTTTAATAAAATGAACAATTTAATAAATTTTTAAACTTTTTATACTTAGCAGTCAAGCGGCTTCGCTGGCCATCGCACTGCTGGATGATGAGAATAGCCAGGCGGAGGGCACAATGGAGGGTGCCATTGGTGGTGCTGCCATCTATGGTAATCTGGCGCCAGTTGGAGCAGCTGCACCGGCTGCAGCTCCTGCTCCTGCACCAGCTAATGCCGCTATTGCTGCTCCACAGCCAAATCATCCGCATTACGAAAACATCTATGCACCAATTGGTCAGCCCAGCAATCAAGCGGCTGCTGCCAATGCCCCTGCAAATGCCGAGGAAGCTCAGCAACCACCACAACAACAACAACAACCAGCGCCAACGGAAGCCAATGCCAGTAACAACAACAACAACAACCAGTCACCGCCAATAGCACAACCACAACAAGCACAGCCGCAACCACAACGCATACTGCCCATGAACAACTATAGAAATGACTTGTACGATCGATCTACGGGAGGAATCCTGGGATCAAACGCTTCTGCCGCCGCCGCTGCCTATGATGTTCCAAGAGCCGTGAGATCTGGCCTTGGCTACAGGCGCAACTTTCGCATCGATATGCAGAATGGTGAGAATTGATTTCATAAAACTTTCAAGTTGTATAAATAAGATTTGAGCGGAAGTTCAGTTTTTGAGTAGATTTTTTGCTTGCTTCCACATTTAATTAAGTGATAATTGCCTATAGTTTGCACCTTTTTTTGCTTGAAGTTTATTAGCAAATTTGGAACTCAAGTTCATTGCAAGTGTTTTGAGAAATAGAAAAGGGAAGGGAAGTTAATAGGAAGTATTTAAGGGAAGAACAATGGTTAATTCGGGACACTTTTCAAAAATTTGTTGTGCCAAAACGCCTAAAGTTAGCAAACATAACATTTAAACAATTTTGTGTTAAATTTTTTAATTGCAAAATATTTAGAGATATAGAAGTTATAGGGAAGTTATAAGTGGCCTCCCAAGAAAAGTTGATTGGCGGAATACAGGTTTGCATTCGTTAAAGGATTAGTGTCCTAATCCTTCTGTTCCTAATCCTTCTCTTACCTCTCCTCCAGGCAATCGCTATGGCAATGGCCTTCGCTGCACTCCCCTTTACACCAACAGCCGCTCCAACTGCCAGCGTCAGCGCAGCTTCGACGACACCGAGTCCACCGATGGTTATAATCTCCCCTATGCCGCCGCTGGAACCATGCGCTATGAGAATATTTACGAGCAAATACGAGATGAGCCGCTTTATCGCACCTCTGCTGCCGCCAATCGAGTGCCGCTCTATACACGGCTCGATGTGCTGGGTCATGGGATTGGCAGGATTGAGAGACACCTGAGCTCGTCGTGCGGCAACATAGATCACTATAATCTGGGTGGACACTATGCGGTGCTGGGACACTCGCATTTCGGAACAGTGGGTCATATTCGTTTGAATGCCAATGGAACGGGCGGCGGCGGAGGAGGAGGTGGAGCAGCAGCCACTGTAAGCAATGGAAATACCACCTGCAATGTGCCAAATTGTCAGGCTTACATGGGAAATACCAGTTCATCGACGCCCGTGGAGTATGCCAATGTCAAGGTTCCAGTGAAGAACAGTGCCTCCAGTTTCTTTAGCTGCCTGCATGGCGAGAATTCTCAGAGCATGACGAATATATACAAGACTTCTGGGGCCACAGCAGCTGCTCACCATTCCCCCTTGACGCCCAATGTGTCCATGGAGCGAGCAGCTCGTTCCGCATCCGCTGGAGCTGCAGGAGTAGCTGCTGTCTCAGTTGAGGAGCCAGCATCAGCGGATAATTTGCCAAGTTCATCGATTAGCAGCACGAATCGACCGCCAACGGGAGCCATACCCAAAGTAAAGATAGCCACCAGTAAGACAGCCAAGGAAGCAACAGCAGGAGGAGCAACATCTGGAAATACTTTGGCCACCTCAGCTGCAACCGATAAAAGTTCATCAACAACTGGAGCAGCAGGAGCAGGATCAGGCAAAGCAGGAACTTTGGCCAAGAAAAGCTCAACGGGAGCAGCAGCACGTTCCTCCAGTTCTTCCGGCGATGGCACCTTGAATCGCATCTCCAAGTCAAGTCTCCAGTGGCTGCTAGTTAACAAGTGGCTTCCCTTGTGGATTGGCCAAGGGCCGGATTGCAAGGTAATCGACTTTAACTTTATGTTTTCCCGCGACTGTGTCAGCTGCGACACCGCCTCGGTAGCCTCGCAGATGTCGAATCCATATGGAACTCCCCGCCTGGGTGTTGGCCTACCCCAGGATATGGTGCGCTTCCAGAGTTCCTGCTCTGGGGGAGCTTGTACGGCAGGGGGAGCTACTGCATCCACCATGCGCCGGGATGCCACAGGTCGACCGCTGCACAGCACCTTGAGTCGACTGAGGATGAATGGTGGGGAGAGAAGGAACCAAAATGCAGTGGCGGCTGCCAACTATCGTTACGAAGATCCCTCGTATGAGAATGTCCATGTTCAGTGGCAAAATGGCTTTGAATTTGGCAGATCCCGTGACTACGATGCGAATCCCATTTATCACCAGCAACAGCAGCAGCAGCGTCCCATGCTCCAGAGAGCCAGATCGGAGAGTCCCACATTTAGTAACCAGCAGAGGCGTCTCCAGCGTCAGGCAGCTCAGGCAGCCCAAGCTCAATTGAAGCCACCGCCACCAGGATCACCAGATCCCTTCAAGAACTACAAATTGAATGCGGAGAACAACAGCTTTAAGCCCAAGTCAGTGGCGGCTGCGGAAGAGCTAGAAGGAGCTGTGGGAGGAGCTGTAGTGGAAATGCCTCCTCTGGAGTTGGATGCCGAGCCCGTAGATCCTGTGAACTTGAGTGATAATGAGGCAGAGGCCATTGGCGGCCAAAGTAATACTTCAAACAGCACAAACAGCCATGTGAATGAGCAAAATGATTAAAAAAGCAAGAAGGAGACACACCTTAGTTACTTTTGGCAGCAAGCAGTGTTTAATTAACTTTAATTTAAGCAGGAAAAAATATTATAAACCTTCCAAAATAGCACTGGTTTTTAAATCAATTAAAAAAGGTTTTCCAAATTACGTAATAACATTTTTTATGAACCAAAATTAGTTCAAACATTTTATAGTATTCTTTCAGTCACCTTTTACAATTGATTTCAAAATCACAGCTATTTCTATGGCCTGCCTAGCAAAACCTTATCAATTAAACGCTGCTCGGTTCTCTCTTCAAAATTGGATCTCAGCAAAAAATATACAAAACGACCAAAACAGGAAATAGCAAGCAGAAATCGAGCAAATTTTACATTTTAAAAACCACTTTATTGTGGAATTTGATATTATATTAAAAGAAAAGAAAAACCAAGAATTCGAATATTAATTCTATATGTTGCATTCACCATAGTTGTAGTTGAAACAAGAATTTTTGTGTGTCATGTTCATGTCGAAGTTATATCGAGTTACACCTAAGAGCCATATCATATCACACTATCTCTGTCTCTCCGTAACCATAAGCAATATGCATTTGATACGATATATATACATATATAGTTCCATTTCCTGTGTTCCACACTGCCTTTCCATTACTCTTTAGGGTTACTCATCGTATACTATATATATATATTTTTTTTTTTGGCATTTGTTTGCTTACTTTTGTGTGTGTGTGTTAAGTTAAGCCAAGGCTTTAAATCGAAAAAACAATAATGTTTAACAAACTCGGCATTAGAAATCGTTATTGTTTAAGTCAATTAGTGTTACAGGTATTATTTACATAAGCATATGGCAAGGGCAATATAAGAATAAGATGCGTAACGAGCCGGAATTCTTATAAAAAGCTTAGTATAAGAAAAAAAAATGCTTAATGCGGGTAAAGTTAGGAGAAACCTTTGTAATAAAAATATGCTTTACGCTCATAATTTATAAGAATAAGATGCGTAACGCCCATACATTCTTATATTGTCTTTACATATACATACAAATACTCCAATTATATAAAGCATACTTACATGTGTATTGAGTTTAACTAATTCATAATAAAATAGTTCAACGAAACATAGAGTTCTTGGTGGTTTTTTTGTGGAAGGTTTTTGTTTTTATTTTAACAAACTATTATAAAATTGGATGCTCCGTTCTCATTGCTTTTGTTGTTCATATACACAGATACACATTAAATATCATATATCAATATCAATATAATTAAATTAAAAAATACAATATCTGTTCGTAATAGTACGAGTATTTATAGATATATCTGGCCTCGCTCCTTGCTCCTCGGTCCTCGCTCCGATATTAATTTCCACCGATGTGTAGCCGATATGTTTTCGCTATATGCCTGCTCCCCTCACATGGATAGACTCAAAAAAGCATAAACACGGTTGATGATGAGCGCTAATTGAATTTGCAAATAGTATACGTATATGTTTTTTAATATTTTCTTTTTTGAAAATTTTCATCCTGCCTCTAAGTCGAATATTACGGAATTACTCGCGTTAAATATTTGTAGTAAATTTTTGGTGTCTACAAGCTTTTCTTTTTTGTTTTTTATTTTTTTGTCTAAATCGCTGATAAGTTCTTTAGGATTAGGTTTCATATATATTTGTTGCTCATTTTTCGGTTGTTTCGGTTGATTCTGATGTTGTTTTTTTAGTATACTCGTTCGTACTTCGTTTCTCCTCGCCTCGTTCAATGCTAAACTTAAAATATACACGAACAACTAAGAACTAAACTAGAGAAATGCTTTAAAAAAGTAGCCCAGAACTATACAAAATGAACGCTTTAAGCGTCTCCCTTTCTCGATTCCTTTCATTTTTTTAAACCCAGATCAATTTCAAATAAAATTATACACATATCGGCTGTCTGCTTTCTTGGAAAAATAACACTTATTCCTTGGAGAATTTCTACTTTTTCAAAAGAAAATAATTATTTAAAGTTCTGATTTGTTTAGTTCTTTGAAATTAACTAAAATATTTTATTAAAATTCCCAAATCAAGTCTCTCCTATGTTATTTTCGCCTCCTACAGCTCGATATATATCCTGACATAAAGCCACCTATCAAGTTCAAGATCTAGTTATCGCTCTCTACTTGGGCAACTCGTAGATCTGGACGGGCAGCGCCTTGGGCGTGATGATCTCATCCTCAAAGTCCTCGTCATCGCCATGGATGGCATAGTCGCCGCCATTGTGCTCGCTCTCGAACTCGTTTGGTACGATCTCCACGTCGCTGGGACGGGAGGTGCTCCTTGAACCTCCGCCAGAGTCACTGCCGTGCCGATTGGATCTCGTCTTTGTGGATTTGCTAACGAAATCCCGCAGCATGTGAGAGTACAGTATGTCATCCAGATAGTACATGGTGCCCAGGTTATAGACGAACACCTCGCTCTCAGTGATCTGGGCATTATTAACGCTGGTATAGTTGCTGCCCGGATTGCGGGTGATCTTTATGTGGCCACCACCAATGGTCTCAAAGACCTCATTATCCCGCAAATCGCGATTGTAGAGTCGACCTTTGACAAAGTGATTGAGTAGCATTTTGACGCCGCGCTGAGAGGCCTGGTTAGAAAAGATTTATTAGTTTAAATTTTATAGTAAAATTATTTTTGAATACTTACCATAACCTCATCGGATAATTTATCGAAACCCAGCTTCTCGAAGGCCCGATCTTCGGGCACAAAGAACGTGTAGTTGGCTCCCGAAATGTGAGGAGCAATCTCAGCATTGTTTAGATATCTTTTGATTAAAGGTTAAATATTTAATTTAAATAATATACTGAAGATTATCTTAATATTTACCTGGTTATCTGGGAAAATCTGGGATCTCTTTCCAAGGCCAAAAAGGAATGGGACAGGAATTGGGCGCCAAACCAGGGAAAGGCCAGCAAAGGAGGTGTCTCCTTGTCCTTGTGCATCTAAAAAGGAGAGTATAGAGAACAATTAAAAAATTAATTAAGCTATTATTTTTAGGATATTTCTCTACTTTGATTATAGACCCAACCCAGGACTTACCTGGTGCAATTTGGAGACCACAGCCTCTGTAACGAAGAGCACCTCCGATATAATGAACACCTGATTGCCATTGGAGAGGTTGTAGTCGGACATAATGCTCACATTATTCACCGTGGGTGTGGCTGCCGTGTGTGAGAGGAAAACGAAAACATACTCATAAATTGAATTTCTTTTTTTTGGGCCGTAAATTTATGGGAATGAAGCCACTTACGTTGGCCATGGAAGACGACATCCTCGCCACCCATGGTGTGGACAACGAGCTCGTCCACATTCCGGACATCGGAGAGCCGCAGGGGTCGCTGCATGGGCAGAAAGTGATTGCGCAGCACCGACTCCGTGAACTCCGGCACGGAGAATGGATAGAAGCCCCAGTCGATGGGATGCCAGCGCTGGAAGGCGTTGTCCGAGGGTATCAGCACCGTGTACGCATTGTCGTCCATGATGCGGGTCAGGTTGCTCTTGGAGAGAAAGTGCTGGAATACCTTGGTGCCCGTCTTCATGTTGGCCAGGAACGACATCAGTGGACTGGCCTTCGACTCTTTGATAATGGGCTCCACCTTGGCGTGTGCATTCGTAATGTTCGGTTGCTCCAGAGGCTGAGGGTCGTTGTTGCGGCTGGAAAATGCAGGGAGAAAAATTAGTTTGGTATTGGAAGGTCGTTAAAGAAAATTGGGGGGATTGAAGGTGAAAACAAAAGGATGAAGTAGTTTGTATTAACATTTTTGAGGGAAATCATAAGGGTCTTGAAATAGTTTTAGCTAATATTTACTGTGATTAAATCCGTAAAAAAAGGACACCAATGTAAAATCATCTCTTTTAAATTGTCTTTCTTTAATGGAAACTATTTCTATCGGTAATCCGACGCTTTATAACCTAATTTTCTCAGATGAAAAAAAGTGGATGAAACTATTGAAATTTTCTTTTATGTTATAAAAATATGCAGATGATGATAATGGGAATGATGAGATGGGGAGGCTGGAGGAGTGTTGGCAAGGTGGCTCTTCTCCCATAGATTGAGATTGAGGTTCGCTCGATGGCCTCGGTCAAAAGTGCGGAACTGGAAAATCCTAAAGTGTGTGCGGATGTGTGTTAAAGTGTGTATGTGTGTGCAAAAAGTTGGACCAGCAAAAACTTTGTTTGCCGCCTGATAAATTTCGCATGAGTGCACTTTTGACCGCAAACAAACTAGGACTAGGAACTTAGCAAAAGTCCTTTACAGTGGGAAATTAAGATAAAAATAACACTCAAGCAATATAAATAATACAAATAGTATCATTAAAAAAGAGAAAAATTAAGATAATTGCTTATAAAAATATTCAAGGGTAAGATATTTGTCAAAAAATAAAAAAATAAATAATTACAAAAAAATTAGAGCTTTTTTTTAGAATGCAAATTATGAGGTTTTTATAGCAGATGCATTTTAAAAAATCGGCAAAAACTGGCTGTGAATAAAAAAACTATTTATTTAAAATTTAAAATTGAATTCCATCCCACTGTGCAGGAATGGGCCACGGGTGGTCTTACTCAGGACTACTCACTTGTTCGTTTCCTGTATATTGCGCTTGGAGTAGGGCGACTTCCTATCACCCAAATAACCATCAATTGCAATGGCCATCAGGTTCTCATTGATACGCAGCTTGTGGAGTATCTGCTGTCCATTGAGTAGCCAAACATTGTTGTGGGATTTTTCCAATTTACGGAAAACGATTTTGTGTCCGTTCCCATTGCCGAAGGACTCCTCCGGCTCTTCCTTGCCGCTGACCGCACTATAGCTGTCGAAGATCTTTCCGGGCACCAAATGCTCCAACATGAACTCCTTTAGCCGCGGCTTCTCGATGCTCCGCACATCGATTTTGGGCACAATCAATGTGTACGGAATGTCTGCCGGAATGTCCGCCGGAATCGCGGACACATGCAAAGAGGGAGAGAGATGGACAGAGTTACTTCGGGGAATTGCTCACTTAAAAATGTAAACTGTTTTCGTTTCATTTACGACCAAGTGCGGCGCTCAGCTCACCTGGCTCCCTACCGCGATTCCCCACCTGTCTGCATGTTAATCAAGTAATTAACTTTCGGGTGTACACACACACAGGCTAATATGAAGGTGTGTAGTCTGGGGAATTTTGTGGCTTCAATTAGATTATGTTATTATTATGCCACACGCATCTGGGGAGGTGTGTCAGCTGCTATTTTCAAATGCTTTAACTGAATTTATGTCTGGTTTTGTAATTTCTCAAATATGATGCCTGGCAGGAACGAATATTGAATTTTATTTGTTTTTAACTGGCTTTTAATCTATTGAATATTTATTTTTCTGTTGAGTAAGCCATTTCCACCTCCCGATAGTTTTTTTTTGCTTCGTTATTCTGTCAATTAATTTATCATATTTTTTTGTCGAGTTGCATGCATATCGAGTGGTTATCTTTTCTGATTGCTTTCTCGGTAGAGAAAAAATAGTTGCATCAGTTAATTTATATTATATGAAATGGAAATGTATTCTTTTCATTTTTATGAACTTATAATTAAAATGAATAAATTTAATATTTTTTAAGACTGATTGGAATTTATTAATTAATTTTGTTCAACAAAAAATATACTAAATATTTACTTTATGGTTTAAGTATGGTAAAAATATTTATTTTAATACATTATATTATTTTATATAAATCCTAGGACATATTCTCAAGAGGCCTCTAACTCCCATGGGGTTAATTAATATTGTTTTTTATTGCATAGACAAGCTAAATATATTTAATATGCAATAAAAAAGTCTTAGAGGTTATCTTATAATCCATTTTTTAAATCGATTAATTATTTATTGTTCTATTATTATTTTATTTAAATAAAAGATTTATAAATTATTCCAATGAATTATTTATCAATACTTTTGTAACTTTTGTAATCAACTTCGTAGTGAAAACGTAGGGGAAACGGAGAGACGTTTCCCTAACTTCTTTCCCCTCTTCTAATGTCCAAATTGAACATTTTTTGTTTATGATCAACATTTGGACAGCTAAACGAAGTCATTTATCAACGTCACACATTTCCATTTTCCCCTCAATTTTCGGAGTTTTCCAGAGCTGCTGTCTGAAGCTGCTTTTTTGGGAGTCATGAGTTGCGCCATGTCCTGTCTAACTGGCATTTTGCAGCTGCTGCAAGTGCTGACAACGCTCTCGGGTTGCAACATCTACAGCTATGCGGAGAACAGGCGGGAATTCCGGCTGAATGGAAGGACTCATCTATTGGTTCGGGCCATGCACAGATTCTGGCTACGACCCTGGCTAGTGGTGACTTTTGTGCTGCACTTTATATACTGGGTAATGGAGTTTCTACGTGGACTCACGGATGCCACACCGGGCAGTGAAAGACCCTTGAATCTCATTTATGGAATTGGTCTAGCCGTTGTCATACACCAGAACTATGTCATTAGCTTGGCCATGGCCTATTACTACAGGTGGAGTTTAAATAAAATAACGTAGTTATTAAATATTTATCATATTTATTTATGAACAGATACCATCGCCTTCAGATAAGGCAGCTGCTCAATGGCTTTGTGGGGATCTATCACGGCTATGAAAGAATTTGTGGCCGGGAACCCATCATCAATTGGTGGTTCTTCTTTATTCAAACCTTCCGAGTTTTTACCGCCTCGGTGGCCCCACTGATTAAGTCCAAATTTAAGTTTGTTGGCTTTGGCTCAAAAATGGATATTATTATAAGGGATTCGGCAGTGCTCTTCATATGCCTTCAGCCTTTTTTGCTCTCAGTGGTTGGTCACCTGGGCATACTGATCCTCTATGCCTGCTACGATATTCAAGTGAACAATGGAAGGAGAAGGAGGAGATCTTTACAACTCCTGGACTACTATCGACACCTGATCAGGCTCAGGCAAAATCTGGATTTCCTGGTGAGGCCCATTGTCTGGACATTGGTGCTGGAGAACATTTTGCTCTTCATAGGTGGCTTTCATTTGTACCTTTACGATATGCAGTCTGTGGGGCATATGGGAAAATGTATTCTCACGTCTTCCGTATTTCCCTTAACCTTTTTGCATGTGATTGCGAAAATAAGGTTTATAGAACGGGAGTTTGGAGTATTTAAAGCAGACTCCAGGAAGCAGGCTAAGGTGAGGAAGATTTTTAAACTTAAAAAAAAAGTAAATGTTATTTTTTTTTAAATTTTTTTCAGCTCCAAGTCTTTTGGCTTTTTAAAAAGGTAATGCAAGTAACTATCGATAAAACTGAACTTAATATTTTTAAACTCGATCGAGGACTTATTTTAGAAACTTTAAGACATGCTTGGGTTTTTGCCATGTTTACCAATAGTATTTTATTGAATAGCACTGCCAGGCTGAAGCACTTTGAGAGTGTCAAGTATAAGAAGCTTTTGTAATATGTTCATATATAATTTTATATTAAGTTAATTAGGCTTAGTGCATTAAATATTAAGATTTTTTACTTTATTATTTGCTAATATTTGCTATAATATTTTAAAATATTTAATTATGCCTTAAATAGAGACACGACATCCTTTAATTTGGTAAGAACATACATTTTTTAATGCTGTAGATAAATGACAAAATAAAAACGAATTATATAATTAATATAAGTATTCAATCCAAATAAAGTTATTTAAGTAAAGGATTCTTTAGACTTCTTTAATATATTATTCCAAAGAAAATTTTTTTTATTTCACAACTCAATTTTAAACTTTAATTCGAATAATTTTGTTTTCTTATAAATTTATTACCTTATGAATTCGTTTTTATAATTTTTTTTTCAATTTTCCTTCCTAAAATATTTTCCTCTTATCTCCTTGAGTGCTTTTCCAAAGCCCATTGACAGTACTCACCCGATTTTGGCTTGTAGCCGTAGAGTTCGAGGACGGGAAAGCCGTCATCGATGAAGCGGAAGACCTGCTGCCACTTTTCATCCTCCTGACTGCGCTGCAGGTTGGCCAGGTCGGGCAACACTTTGGCCTCAATCAGCCGGGCGTTCTTCAGACTCGGATCGATTCCGGTTGTCATTGCTCCCGCTCCCGTTGCCGCTGCATCTGCTCCCAGTGCATCCGCGGCGGCAGCAACATCGGCAATCTGCAGCAGCGACAGCAACACGAGCGTTGCCACCGGCACTTGCAACATTTTGCGCGACATTCGAGTTACGAGTTTTGGGTTCCCTGCTCCCTCTCTCCCCCGCTGGCTCTTGTTCGTTAGCAGATTGTAAATTATTTTTAATTGCTAGCACTTGGCTAGAGTTTTTGTTTGTTTACTGCTTTTCTTATTCTTCGAGAGTTCTCTTTCCACTTGCCACTTGCCTCAGTTTTCTTAGTTTTCTCAGTGTTTTTGGTTAGTTTTACGGTACCACGAGTTTATTCATTTTTTGTTTGTTTTATTGTTTGCGAGCGTGTTTCTCGGGTTTTACATAATTGTCAAGTACTGAGAGGGGGGAAGAATAGTGGGGGTTGGAGAGTGATTTTGATTAGTTTTTGCCAACTTTTAACTGGTTAAAATTCCAGGCGTTGCCCGTGGCCTGTCGAGTGTTTTGTATGCAAATCGTATCGCATTTTCGCCCCTCTATAAATACAAATTTATATAAAAATATATATATATATATATATATATATATATATATATATATATAAAGAAGATTGAGTTGTCTAGAATAGCTTGCACAGTGAAAAATAATATTGTAAATATAGTTTCTAAGTTTCTTTCCTTCACGTAATCTCCCTGCCCATCTTCATTTTTGTTTATTACATTAATTTCCCTTCAAATTCATATTATTTTAATCAAATTTTCTTTCTGTGTGGAACATTTGCATTTCGGTGATTGGAAATGCAGTCTGGGGAAAACCCAAAAAGGGCGGCACTATGGCAATGAGATGCAAACAAGATGGGTATCGGGGAATCGTTGAATTTTGCACAGTTTTCTAGTCGTGATGCTGTCCGTCTCCCCACCTATCCCATTTTGCATATATGTACATATAGGTGGTATATACATATAAATCGCAACTGAACAATAAAAAACCATATAATAATGTGCGACAATTTGTTTATTTGCTGACCTCTGCGCTCAAATCTGATCGCATACAAGGCTGTGCTCCTCACTCAGCGGCATGTGCACACCGATACAGATACACACTCAGAGATACAGATACACTCGCACACACACTAATCCGTCAGATGCTGTGTGAAGAAAGTGAATTAATTTCAATTAAAGTTGACAAAACTACGGCGCAAAACCAAGCACTTTGCGGCAAACGAAACTAGTGGGATTGAGTAAAAGAAAAGCTCTCAATCAAATTATAAATAAGAAAAAATTTCCACAAAATTCAGTTCCCGGAAGCTCCAAGAGATCACTATTGGTTTAAACAAAATAATCTTAAAGAAACTAATTTAACACCTTTGGCGCGCATTTGCGAACTGAACCGCACCGATTCCCGAGTCGAACTGAGGCCGAGTCCCGGGGTGGTCAAGTCGCCGCCCCACTGGAGGCCTGGAGCGGATTCCCAAGACCGGGACCAGTGACGACGAGTCGAGCCAAAAGGCGGGTGAAAAACGGTCTCAACGGCAGCCCCAATGGGAAATGGGATGCCGGTGCCGCAGCCTCAGTTCCTGAGAGAAAACCTGTTTAAATTGCAACGTTGATTTGTACCCTGGAAACAGGGGCAGGAGGTTGTTGGAGGGCCAAAATATTAAGGTTTACTGTAAGACTTAAACAAATTATTTCAAATAGGGTTTCAAGAGATTTAAGTTATTTTTGAGGATATTCAAAATGCTGAAGAATGCGCAAATGTTAATTTATATTAAGAAATAAGGCTTAAAATTGGTTATCTAGCTATTCATCGGAATAAACTAATTTTTAAGGAAATTTAAAAGCAAATTAAACCTTTAACAAAAATTTAAGAAATTTAATTGATTGAAGTAAAAGCTTTTCCAGATCCAAAACCCCAAACGAAAACAATTTTCATTCGCATTCAAATTCATATTCCCTGTGCATTTGCCACCGGGCATTTATCACTTATCACAAACGCTCATTATTCATGATTATGCTTTGGCTTTTGTGCAAAATTGTGCAACTACCGCCGCTGTCCCGGCTCACATGGACTACTGGCTGTCTGGTCTGTCAGTGGTTTCCCATTATTGCGGAACACCCCACCCATCTGTCCCAGTCCGAGTCGCTGGTCCGCCAGCACAGTCCCTGTGCCAGCATCAGTTCCAGCATAAGTCCCAGCCTCAGATCTGAGTCCAATCCCGTTCCCATTTTCATTCTGACACGGCAAGAAAATATTAATAATAATCTTTGAAATTTGTTAAATCTTAAATAAATAAATATATTTTTTGAAAATGAAATACCCGAAGATAGGTATGTAAAAAATAATAGCATACTTTTGGGATGAACCATTTGGCAAAAAGGTATTTATTCTTAATTTATTGATTATCAATTTATTTTGTAAGTCTTTTAAGTGTAATTTTTAAATAAATTCTGTAGAACATTTTTATGTTTGAAATATTAAATTGTATATTTTTGTTGGTCCCTGTTTGAGATTTTTTGAAGCTCGAAATCGATGGCTTGCCTTTATATTTATTAGTTAATTAATTTATAAATACATGCCAACTAATATATTTTTTAAATAAAATTCTATATCATCTTGTTACTCATTTAATATATAAAAATATTCAGATTATCCCCCAAATTTCCTCTCAGTGACACATCCAGAGACTGGCAGCAATTGCTGTGATTGTGCTGACGAGGTTTCTGTGGCTGAGCTTTAGCATCAGCCGACTGACGGCTGCACTATATAAATGTTGTCTTGCCTTGTTACAACTTGGTATTTTTGGCTTCTTTTGGAGTGCTCTGTGTGTGTTGTGTGTTGTGTGTGGTGTATGTGCGAGGGCTTGTGTGGTTTTTAATGAGAGTCTCGTGCAGGTCTTCACCATTGTCGGAAACTGACTCTGCCGGTCGACGGTATTGTAATTGATATTATTGTCAGGCAGTGAGTTTATTTATACTTTTGGTCGGCTTTTAATAAGCAAGTTGCATTTTGTATGCGATGAGAGCAGCACTGGGCTTTTATCTTGATTAAAATTCGGCTTTTTGTTAAAACATTTTCTGTGGTTAATTTAAAAACTCATAAATATGGAGTTTGCCATTAAAATGGGAATAAAGGAAAAGTAACAGCTTAAATTACTTTTATATACATTTTATATATTTTCTTAGCTGTTTGTTGACTTTTGATAAATGCCTTTAGTTAAAGGAACTAACTTGACACGACTTAAATTAAATGTCAAACATTTCCCAGAGCTCTCTCAACTGGCAGACTGAACTAGTTAAGGTAAAATTACCCACTTAAAGGTGAACTTAAACAACTTGTAATTGGCATCTCTCTATGGAATAGTTTCCGGATACTCAACTCAGCTCCTCCGAGAGTTTCCCCCGCCCCTTTGGCTTGCTTTTTAATTACTTTTCCACGTAAAGCTTGTAGTTTGGCTCGTCCTTTTTGGGTTTTTGCACGTTACACATTCTCTTGTATGATTAAAAAATTCTTGGGAAACAATTTTCATAGTTTTAAGCCGAGAAAAGCCGGTAAATCAAGCCGAGACACGCACATGCACACACACTTGTTATGTAGTTTCAGATCTTGTGATGTGTGGCAGTTGCACAGAAAGAAAATGAGTCTCTTTAAAAAAGGGTTAAATACGAAAGAGATTTATATATATTTATTTATAATAACAGTTTAAAATCTGAACTTCTAAAAAGCTAAAAAAAACTGCTCTTGAAACATTCAAGCACCTTGTAGATATTTTCTCTGCTTTCGAACTAAACCCCCATCCTTTGATTTATAATATTATAGTACCTGATTTTCCTCTCCAAATAAAACTTTAATATTTTGCTTTTGTTACAGTAAATAAATGTTAGTGGAAATGGTAAATGGAAATGTTAGCGTGGGTCTGGGGAAAACTCCACAAGCATAGCCTGGCCGAATTTGTGTATACGAAAACATTTGTGGATTGTAGTTGGTAGCTTGTAGTAGTGATAGTAGTGACAGTGATAGTACTACTACTACGACTACGGAGCAGCAGCAGCAGCAACAAAAACAGCAGCAACAGCAGCAGGAGGAAAGCAGCAACAGAAGCAGCAGCAACAATAAACACTGGCGCAGAGTCCAGAGTGCAAACCAATTGAAATTAATTTGCATAATATAAATCTGGACATTCAGCAATAGAATGGAACCGAAACCACTTTCCAGCCCCACTTTCCCCCGCGTTGCACACACACATCGTGATGCCGCTAATTCTGGGATTATTCACAGTTTATTGCACTTAGTTTTCCTGCACAAAAATATATATGTCCCTTCTTCACATCAGTTCAGTTCAGTTCATTTTAGAGTTCCCTCTTTCCGCGTCACTCGTCACTTGGCATTATTATTATTATTATTTCCTCCTTGGCTAGCTTGCATTGTTTTTCACCGCTTTTCATTGAGCCTTTTCGCTTTTAATTGGATTAGTTTGGTGGAGAATTTTCATTTCTTGTTGTGTTTGGTAGTGTTTTTAAAAAGTTTTCATTGGTTTCACTGGAATTTACTTTCCGCTCTACACAGCTCGCGCGTTGCTCTCGGCAAATGTTGCGTCTGTTGTGCCGGAAAATTGACGACAAATTGAGAGCTTTTGCTTCGGCTGTGTCGTTTGTGGGTGCTTTTGGGGCTCCTTGGTTATGGCTTAGGGTTGTCAGGGTCTACTTAACATTTTTTAAGTTAAAATTAATTTACTTCAAGTTGAAAGAGGCGCTAGATTTACTTGAAAGGTCTATACAAAAATATATTAAATGTTTTTTAAGGTTCTTTTGATGATATTTATTTATTTATAAAGATTTGGCTTGACTTTGCTAGCCAAGACAAATTTGTTAGGAAAAGGTTTAGTCTCTAACTTACATGGTTAAAGTTACTTAGTTAAAGCTTTGTTTGGAAGCCAAGACACAAACCCTGAGTGGGTAAATATTACGTATACGTAATATTGCTATACTTGTAGGAAGTACCTTTCGAATTTGACTTGCAGTTGCAAATTATAAACGTTTTAGATTTATAGCTAAGTGTGTTTAAATTTAATTATGTAAGAAAATTAATAAATTAGTGTGGAAAAATATTGAAAAAGTACATTTCCGTTTAATGCTAGTTTTAGATAAAGATTTAGCAAATGCATATAACTGAAGAACTGAGTGAAAAAATGCTTCTTTAATGGTAATAAAGTTATATACTTTCCATTAAAGTTACCAACAAATCTTTAAAATTAAGAAGTTACTTTAGTGAACAATTAAAAAACAAGAAAGGAAGCTAACTTCGGCACGCCGAAGTTTGTATACCCTTGCAGATATTATTTCATTAAATTTTACCTATACTTATTGTTTAGAGTTTGACAGTTACAGTTTCACATTCCCAGTTTAACATTTTCTCTCCATCTACCGATCGGTTTATATGGCAGCTATATGATATAGTTGTCCGATTTTCATAAAATTCATACGAAAATTCTGAACTAATAAAATAAGCTTATATCTCAGAGTAGATAAAAATAGGTTGAAAAACAACGAAGTTATAATGTTTTTTCTATTAATTTCCCGATCGTTCCTATGGCAGCTATAAGATATAGTCGTCCGATTTTCATGAAATTTTTACCGAAATTCTTGAATAATATAAAATGACCATATCTAAAAAATGGTTTAAAAATGTTGATAAACAGCCAAGTTATAAATTTTTTTCTAAAAATTTATCGATCATTTGTATGGGAGCTATATGATATAGTCGTCCGATCCGGCCCGTTCCGACATATATAGCAGTGAGAGTATATAGAAGACTATATGCAAAGTTTCATTCAGATAGCTTTAAAACTGAGGGACTAGTTTGCGTAGAAACGGACAGACGGACAGACGGACAGACGGACAGACGGACATGGCTAGATCGACTTGGCTGTTGATGCTGATCAAGAATATATATACTTTATAGGGTCGGAAAGGTCTCCTTCACTGCGTTGCAAACTTCTGACTGAAATTATAATACCCTGCAAGGGTATAAAAAAGAATATTGTTTAAATCTATTTAAAGCCATATAGTACTTATCATATCTTATTTTATAGTTGATAAATCTATAAACAAAAAATTAAACTCCAAGTACTCAATAAAAAGTTTATGTTCAGTGCTAAGAGCCACTCGATTTGACATCTATAAAATATATGATTCATGAAATAGGTTCTTTGTAATTATTTTTCTTATTAATTAATGGAGTGTGAAAACATATACAAACATTAAACCAATACTTAAATTGTAAATCACTCGAAAAAAAACAAAAACCCACACATTAATCAACTTTTTTTTTTTTAGTAAAGATACTGAAAGCTTTTATCTTCTTTTGATGAAAAGATTTAGAGATGTTATTAACAGATGTCTCTGATTTTTTTAATTCAACTGCAGAAACAATAAATCCTTAAATATTTATTAATAATAATTAATTAATAATTGATCTATGGTAAGAATAAGTATGAGTACAATTTATCTATAACCAATATTTTCTATAATTATTTGGCGGTTAAAGGATGGCAACTAAAAAGCAAACTATAATATGTAAACATGTGATATTTTTAATACAAATAATAAAAGTATAGCTTTATTTCCTCATGATAATTTGACAGATTTCTTAGACCTTTATAAAATAATTCTTTGAACTTCGATGTCTCATAATGACACGTCTGAATAAATAAATCAAAGTAGAAACACCAAAACCTTATGGCCATAGTTCACATTGATCACGCCTCCAGCAGCATGCGACTCGAGTGGGCCATAAATCCCTAACATCGGCAGATATCAGCGGAATGCACTATCCCAATTTATTAGTGATACAGAAATAACAATAATGGCGTGCTTAGCTAATCATCCGATCAGGAATGCCAGCTCCAGTCAGACCGTCCTGATTAGAGCCCCATTGCGGGGGACGATAAGATTCCGAAAAGTCCCCACGAAGCCTATGAGACATGGACCCCCTATATAAGCAGCTGCAGCGGATCCAGCCAAATCAGAGTGAAACTTGAGTTCCACCTAGAATCAGCATGTTTTTGGCCAAGAGCATAGTGTGCCTCGCCATCCTGGCGCTGGCCAGCGCCCAGTTCGACACCAACTACGCCTCAGGACGCAGCGGCATGGTGCACCTATTCGAGTGGAAGTGGGACGACATTGCCGCCGAGTGCGAGAACTTCCTGGGCCCCAATGGCTTTGCTGGAGTGCAGGTAGGGATAAGATCGCTCTGGCTCTACTCTAGAAGGGATTTCTAACTCTTAAGCCCCCATTAGGTCTCCCCCGTCAACGAGAATGCCGTGAAGGACAGCCGCCCCTGGTGGGAGCGCTACCAGCCCATCTCCTACAAGCTCGTGACCCGTTCCGGCAACGAGGAGCAGTTCGCCAGCATGACCCGACGCTGCAACGCCGTCGGCGTGCGCATCTACGTGGACGTGATCTTCAACCACATGGCTGCCAACGGAGGCACCTACGGCACGGGCGGCAGCACTGCCAGTCCCAGCAGCAAGAGCTACCCCGGAGTGCCCTACTCCTCGCTGGACTTCAACCCGACCTGCGCCATCAGCAACTACAACGATGCCAACCAAGTGCGCAACTGCGAGCTGGTGGGTCTCCGCGACCTCAACCAGGGCAACTCCTATGTTCAGGAAAAGATTGCCGAGTTCCTGAATCACCTCATTGACCTGGGAGTGGCTGGATTCCGCGTGGACGCCGCCAAGCACATGTGGCCCGCTGATCTGGGCGTCATCTATGGCCGCTTGAAGAACCTGAACACCGACCACGGCTTTTCCTCGGGCTCCAAGGCTTACATCGTGCAGGAGGTGATCGACATGGGTGGCGAGGCCATCAGCAAGTCGGAGTACACTGGCCTGGGCGCCATAACCGAGTTCCGGCACTCCGACTCCATCGGCAAGGCCTTCCGTGGCAAGAACCAGCTGCGGTACCTGTCCAACTGGGGCACCGCCTGGGGCTTCGCCGCCTCCGACCGCTCGCTCGTCTTCGTCGACAACCATGACAACCAGCGCGGACATGGAGCCGGTGGCGCCGACGTACTCACCTACAAGGTGCCCAAGCAGTACAAGATGGCCTCCGCCTTCATGCTGGCGCACCCATTCGGCACGCCGCGCGTGATGTCCTCCTTCTCGTTCTCGGACACGGACCAGGGCCCGCCCACCACCGACGGCCACAACATCGCCTCGCCGAGCTTCAACAGCGACAACTCCTGCAGCGGCGGCTGGGTGTGCGAGCACCGCTGGCGCCAGATCTACAACATGGTGGCCTTCAGGAACGCCGTCGGCTCCGACGCCATCCAGAACTGGTGGGACAACGGCAGCAACCAGATCGCCTTCAGCCGCGGCAGCCGTGGCTTCGTGGCCTTCAACAACGACAACTACGACCTGAACAGCTCCCTGCAGACGGGCCTGCCCGCTGGAACCTACTGTGACGTCATCTCTGGCACCAAGAACGGCTCCTCCTGCACCGGCAAGACGGTGACCGTGGGCTCCGATGGACGTGCATCCATTTATCTTGGTAACTCCGAGGATGATGGTGTCCTGGCCATCCATGTCAATGCCAAGTTGTAAGGATGGGCAAGAGGGATTCAGGCAGATAATGTAGAACCCGAACATTCAATTGAGATTATTAATTTTTACTGAAATAAAGAGATTATTGCAAAAATAAGATTGGTAATTGATATTTAAAAAAAGAATATTATTTACTATGAAATATTTAATTAAACTTCGGAAAAATCTTTGAGAAGAGATTAAAAATAAAAGCATTCCATCAGAGCAAAAATGAAAAAGGAATTAAATCGCAAAAATAAAATAATGACATAAGGGAATAATAAAATTTTAAAATAAATATGTATATTGGCTGCAAATAAATCCAATCTTTCGGTAAATTCTTTTACCCCACTTACCTTTAATAATGAATTTATCAAGCATACGCCGTGTAAGCCAACACACGTATACACAGGTGAATGGAATAACAAGACATTAACACATTGTACAGCTCTTGGTTGGCAATTATTAACACATTAACAGGTCGCTACTTGGCTGATTTATTTGCACAATTCATAATTATAATATGCAGGCATCATTGGTAGGCGACACGTGACACGTGAAAACAATATATGTGTATATATAAAATACACCATTTGTTTACTCAACGCAAACATAAAAACAATGAATACATAATGTTGAAAAAAAAAGAGGCGAGTGGACTATTAAATGTCAAATTAATTTTCATGCCATTAAATGCAGCAAGTGCTACGGAAAACAAATATAAACACAACACAAATATAGAACAATCAAACGCAAGGACACCCAATCAATGCGACCGATTCAAGGTTTTTCAAGCAAAATAAGGCAAGAGCCCGGGGAAAAATTCGGGTGGCGGGGGGAAATAGAGAAAAATCGAGAAGCAAAAACAAGTGCAGAAATGAAAGCAAAATACAGACCGAAAAAATGTGCATAAATATGCCGCAGAGCTTAGGGAGCCCGGACTGGATTAAAGTCTTTGGGCCTCGTGTCGAAAGTGTGCACACATGGCACAACGGCGCACCGAATAAATATGGCTATACAATTTATCCAGACGAGACTTTCCACTCTGGTCACAGGGCCCATAGACCCCAAACAGTTGCTCTTTTATTTGGCAACATGTATTTACATAGATTTACATTGAAAACACTTTAAATGCAGGCCAATCAACGCCAGTCGGAGCTAGGGATGTCTATCGAAGGAAGTATCAAAAGTATCGATAAAAGTAACCTTAGAAGAATCGATAAAAATATAGTTTTTTTTATCAAAGCAAGTTTACCAAATGAAAACTAATATCGAACAGTTTTAAATAGAGAAGAGTACTAAAACTTAAAGCTAATAGACATAATAATTATTAATTTCTTGTTTAACAAAAATAAATATCTTGCCTATCGATATGTCAACAGATATTTCGATAATAATTTGTCGATATGAACGATAATGAACGAAATATAATATCGATGCTTTTTGATTTAAATGATCGAACAAATGAAAAAAAATTTAATAGAAACTGAATCCACAAATCCCAGAGCATACATAATCCCAAAAATTAATATCGATAGGTAAATATTTCCATGTATTTCGATAGTAATCCAAATATTTCGACTTTCTTTACCATCCCTAGTCTCAGTGAAGGTCCTGGAACCCAGGCCTTGGACCTGGGCCCAATTGTCCTAGGCGAAACATGGTTAAATGACATGAAAGACCGATGCCCCTTGGACCAAAACAAAAGTGCAACGGGGTTGAGCAAGGCACACACAACACATACACACATTGAAACAAACTTTGTGGTTAAAACTAAAGTGGCCTTTTTAGCATTCAACAAATACAAAAAGAAAAAAGAAAAAGGCTTCGAAAAGTGTCCAAAAAGTTGAATAGAGATGGAATTTCGTTTGCCGCCGCCTCTGCTCATCTGCATTTGGCCACAATTTTCGTTTTTCGGCTTCTCTTCTTTTTTTTTTCTTGCCTCTTTTTTAATATTTCAACACAATTTCTGCATTGCAATGGCTTTTGGCCACCAGGAGAAAATACATAGCGAAGGACTTTGGTTCCTTCGTGTCGCTCTGCGGTAATTTATGCATGCTGTTTGCGTTTTGGTGACTCTTGGCATTTGTTGGTCATAAAATTAATAAAAGATGTCGCAAAAATGCTTTGACACGCCCATTACTTAAGCGAATATATTTATATATAATATATATTTTAATTTTACCTGATTTGGAATAGGTTTAAGGGTGGTGGTTTAAAATATAATTTGAAATTTAGATACTTTGTTTAGTAATTCTGAAAGATTGTAATTTTTGCTTGTTTTTTGTTTAATATTTTGAATTTATATATATACAACAAATTATTTTTTGCTTTATTTAAACAGCTTCAATAACTGCGATAAATCCTTGTGCCAACTTTGTGATCCTTGGGTCTCATCCCCTTTTGTCTTAACTAAAATTATCGCCAATGGGCCATGTTCCAAGGCCAGTTGGCCAAGTCCTTGGTGGCATCACAGACTCAGTCAGGGTCTTATCACTGAATTGGCAGTTAGACTTAATTGAATATTCAAATGGGTGCTGCTGGCTTATGCGAATGGCAGAGCTTTCCTCTGTTTCACTTTAATTTAAAGCCAAGCGTTTGCCATTGTTTTGATTTAAATTAGTGTTTGGTTTGCCACTTTAAGAGCCGCATGTAGAAAAAAGAATTTATTTTTTCAATTGAGAGCACTGGAAATTTTATTAATGCGGTCGCACTTTGCAGTCTTGTCGTAATTAAATTATACATTTTGCATTGTGCATATAGTATTAAAAAAAAGGAAAAGAGTGGCCTGGTTAAGTAGGGGAAAATTTACATAAATAATTAACATAAAATTGCCATGTTTTGTAGGCTTTGTGTTCAGTTCAACTGAAAAAGTGCTTTTTAATAGCCAACACAAATTTCAAATTAAACATTAAATAATGCAATAGCTTTGCCAAATAGTTTAATTTTAACTTGTGGATTAAATCCCCTGAGTGATAAAGAGTGCTCTTGATTCAATAAACTGAAAGATTTATTTTTATTTTTATTTTGTTTTATTTTATTTTATTACAAACAGTCATGCTGAGGAATTTTATTTTTATTTATTTTAGTTCTACATCCTTTCTGAACCGTTGACTTTTCCTGCTTTCTAATGAAAAGCGTTCAAGTGAGTTTTACTTAAGGAAATTTCCAAGACACATTTCCCCAGGCGAACTCAAGTGGAGCTGTGGCCGCCTCAGGCTTACGTTGCAGTCAAACAATTTATTTGCATTTTCACAGTTGCTCACAGTCCTTGGGCAACTAGAGTGTGTCTTTCTCATTTGTGTCCTTTTTTCGCCAGCTTGTTTAAGCCTTGAATAATGGAGACTGTGCTCTCTATTGCAAAATGCATTGATTTAAATATTTAAAAAAGCAAAAGAGAAATAAAATGGTAAATACTGCTTTTGTTTAAATGCCTTTTATGTGCAATATTGAGCCGGCGGGCAGGCAATCGAGACACGAGCTATAAATCAATGCAAAATAATGCATGTGAATATTGAATGCATTTTTGCTTTTCTATTGGCTCAAGGTTGCTGCGGCTCCGTTATTGTTATCGTCCTGCAAGCAGAATCTTTAATACCTTTCTAAAAAAAATAAATGGTTTAAACACAGCTTTAGCGCGACTATAATTAGAGCGCTTTTTGTTTTCTCCTTCTTGTGCTTTTTCAACGTTAAGGGAAATTAATTTCCATTTTTTCAAGGTACTGGATAAGTGATACCCTTGAAAAATGTATTTTTATTTAATTTTTTTTTTTTTCAAAGAAAACAAGATAGTAAAGCGGATAGGATACCGATTGGATCGACCAACTGAAAGATCTAAGTCTCAAATCCAAACACCAAATCAAACTTCTCAATTAAACAAAGAAATTATGTAAATTATGTTAAATGAGTTATTAAAATCATTAGAGCTTAGAGGAAACTAGTCATATGTCGACATAATTTTATAAAATATATGGTGAAATTTAAGAAAACCAAATTAACCAAATTCTTTTTAACGTGTTGTTAAAGCCAACACGTTAAAAAGAATTTGGTTAATTTGGTTTTCTGGCAAAGAAAAGTCGAAAGAAACAATAACAAATCATATAATTAAGATTTTTATAAAGTGTTTAATTACCATTTCGAGAAATTTTCAAATTGCGGCGCATCTTTGAATCATATTTGAATTATTTAAATTTATCTTAAATTAATAATCAAATAAATTGAATATTTATAAATTATGTATTAGGAAAATTTTATATTTTTCTTGAACTAAAAACCCATACATCGTATATTTTTTTACAGGGTATTCCCACCAAAGCCAGCATTTTAGTTTTGACGTTGAACAAAGTGTCCTGCCGCCTGGCAGCAAGTGTCGCCGTAGTCTCCGGTGGTCGGCGACCGGAAATGGCATTAATGCCTATGCGCCCGTCGCGCATATATACATACATACATATATCTACACTTGTATATGTATACGTATAATTAAATGCGCTGGCGATGCCATTGCCGCCTTCGTCTGGACAGTGCACCCTGCAAATAATTAGCACGGCTTGGAATCCTGTGAGTAATTAAGGTAAGTCAGCTGTTGCCCTCGTCGCGAAGGCGTTGGATAAAAAAATTGGACTAAAAAAGCGGAGCAAAAACCCGCCGGTCATTGTCAACGGAAATTAAAGTTTAATGGGACAACGAGCTCCCTTTTTTCTTGTTAAGCATTTAATTTGCAAACGTAGAATGCGCTTGTCCCTGCTGGTTTTTCACTAACCATGTGTTCACAACATTTCAAGCTATTAAACTAGAATTTTACCAACTCGATGAGACACACACTCTGCACAGGAGAAAACTGTTGGGAAAACATGTGAAATTTTCGAGCTTTCATAGGGACACAGAGGGCGATTGTGTGTCTGGTTATTTTTCTTACTGCTGGCGTGTGAAAAGCAATTACAGAAGTGATTTAGAAAAATGTGCATAAAGAGTAGAAATATTTGGACAACCAAATCTATTTGGTCATGTAGGTCATGGAGAAAGGGTGTCTAGGAATAACATAATGTGACAGCAGACATGGACATGAACTTCTGTTTTTAAGTACTTGTTATGATTATTTGTTAATAAGTGCTTGGAAATTTATTAAAATTTTAAGGGATTATAATAATGTAATTCAAAATATTTTTCTTTTCTCAAAAAATTTCTAAAATATTTATTTCTGTCAAAGTCTCTAGTATATATTGCTCTTTAAATTTCTTATATTTTAATCAAAGAATTTGCGCCTTTAATTATACATTTTATCGTTTAAGTTCTAGAAGGCTTTAGAAAATACGATTCATTTTATTTTTACAGAAAACTGACTCATAATAATGTATATATTAAACAAATAATTTATCTTTAATTGAACAATGTAAAAAATATTATTTTTTTTTTTTAAATAATGGAATGGAATGGAATGGTAATGGATTTGGCATTTATTGTTTATACTACTGGTTTTATAATACTTTGTAGTACTCTTTGTTGGAATTTGTATTCAATTCATTTGTCACTTAAATAGAATGTTTGTCTCTCTGCCACTGTTGTGTGTGGATGCGTGTGTTTATTTACGGTTAAATGCAACAAACTGTTGCCAACAATTCATTGTTGTTCAATTAAATTGTGTTTGCTTATCTGTCCACTTCAATGGCACAAAAGCCCTTCATCTGCACACGGTTTTTGCTCTCCAGATTACGTTCATTTATGGGCTGTAAATAATTAGTTGATTACGCTGTGAAAGCTAGTAGCTATCAGGGAATGTGAAATATAGTAAGCACTGTCTAGTCACACGCATATTTTTATATTTTTAACATTTTCAACATTTTTGCTTTATTTTATTTGGTTTGAGCTTATGTTAAATCGTGGGTTTTTGGTTCTTAGCGCCTTCTAATCAGTAAAGTCGGTTCGTTCTAGTTAAGCTTTCAATTTGTTTGCACAATAAAGGTCGATTGCAAGCACGGCATTTTTTATACGATAACGCAAAGCGAATTAGTCACGGTTTCCTATATAAATTATATATATGCGGACGGTATTTTGTCTCAGCGCACTTTCACGGACTGCACCTCCAGCCAGATCATGACGGCGGCTATGGCCAGATATATGGCCACAATCATGAATATCTGCAGGGGACTGGCCGTAAAGACCTGAACCACCAGCATCACGGTGCCCAGAAGGAAAACGAAGCTCAGGAAGAAGACCATCAGGATTGTGGACCAGTTGCGAAACCAGGCATGTTTCTTGTCCGGCGGCGGTACAAAGATGGGCTTCAGGGGGCTGTACTCTTTCCGGTACTGGGTCTCGTAACCGCTGGTAAAATCAACCTCGTCGTGGGACATTCCCGGCATCGAGGAGCTGGCCATCTTCTCATCCGTGTCCATTTCGAAACGCGTTCAATAGTCGACTAAAAAGAGAGACTATGACGGGTCTCCGGATATTTTCACGGTTGGTAACCATTTCTTGTTTAGTAAAAGGGTATATTGGTTTCTATAAAAGGTGTGTTTTTGAAAACTGATTACAAAATATACATAAATATTTTAATTTCTCTCTATGCATTTCATTATTCTTGGGCATTTTCCCTCAAATATCAAAGAAAAAGACAAGACAGCGACAAATGTAAGCAGTGTTTGTGTGTTTAAAAGATAATACTCCCCCCTTATTATTTTTATATATTTTTTTAATTTTATAAAATGAGCTTGTAATAGGGTATTTAATAGTCCAATCCCTCCACTTTATCACTCTTTTCGAGTTTCTTTCCATTTTTCTTGATTACCAATCAGCAGTGCCGAGCAACTGCGTTATTATCGCCACCTCCAAAAAGGTGTTAATTGGGGCAACAACAAAGCAGGCAGAAAAACGTCAAGAGCTGACAATCTTTTTGTGTCGCTTCTGACTCAGATAAGATATCTCTCTATACACGAAGACGTAGGAGACCCGTCAGCGAAGAGCAGAGAATCCCAGAGTGACAAGAAAAGTACACAAAAATAAGAGAAGGCAAACTGAAGATTAAGTTCTTAGAACTTGATTGCAATTTTTATCAATTTTTGAAATCCATCAATACCAAAATCTATTAGTACTAGATAACAAACCATTGAGAAAATTCAGAATTTTAAGTCTCAGTATTACAAAGATACTCATTCTTGCATGGAATATCTTTGGACGACGACTCTTCAGATATTTTCGGTTTTGGTGCTCTTTGACTCTCTTAAGAAATAAACTCTTATAGGGTTTTATTTTCTTTGTTTTTACACTTGGAGAAAAATTGTTAACTTTAAGTTTGGGCTTACAAATTTATTTACAAAATTTTAATATATTTAAAAAATGATTTTGGTGTTGAAAAATTGCAAAAAAATTCTCAGATATTATTAAACTACAAAATTAAACAAATATTATTTTTTGATAAAAATATCTGACAAATAATCTCTAAATAAAATATAAAATCTAAATTTCTAAATTGGTTATGTGCGAATATTTTTTGACTCACTGCACCCAGAAGCTGATAGGATCCCGAGTTCTGGGAATATTTATGTTGGAGCCGAAGTCGCTTGGAATACGTGACTCTGCTTAGTTCTCAGTTTATCCCAAGCCTTGCACAGGAAAAGACCTAAATTAAACGATTAAAAATGAGGTAAATTAGCAAAGAAGAGAATATTAAAATTTTAAAATTAATTAAGCTCTTTGAAAACCAAACAAAAGTGATGACAAAAATGTATTACTGGAGGATGACTGCTACAAGATCATCGAAATGGACATCGAGTCTGGAAATAATGAGGAAAATGATCATGAAATCGAGATTTTAGAAGAAGAAGTAAATCCTTCGTACCGATTTTTGCAGAACTGCAACAGTGTGGCCTTGTGGATATGCGTTCTCTATAACTTGTGTATAGTTGTGCTTTTAGTTTTCATATTTGTTTACAAGAAGTTCAATTAAAATGTCTTCAAAGTGCAAATTGTTGTCAATTTCAAGTGGGTTCAAAATGATAAACAAATTCTGCCACCAAAGGAAACCTAACCCAAAGCCGCCTACTGATCTGCGGCCCTTAAACGTACTTAAACTTTGCTCTTTTCAAGTTCCCTTTTTTATTGCGCCAAACAATTTAAGTTGTTGACAAAGTCATCAGCATGCAGCAGGCAGCGGCTTTCAAAGAAATTGCAGCATCAGCGGAAAAAAGAATATAAGAAGTCGAACAACTTGCCGCTGTTGCATTTTTAGTTTCTTCTCGGCACAACTTTTATTTTGTTGCACCATCAACCCGATGTTTTTCTTTTTCCAGTCAACAATTAGGCAAATCATTTGGAGGAAATGACTCTTATTAAGAGATATTGGGATTTATCATCTAACAAATTGTATAAATTTACATTACTTTTTAAAGGCATTATTTTCCCCGCATTTAATCTGCAAATTTGTTTAACTTTATGTGAACTAATCTGTTTTAAAAACGTCGCCGTAAATCTTTAAGCCAAGCCCGATTGTGGCCCAGTCTTGGGCACCTTTTGGCCAGGCCTCATTATTCAAATCTAAGTCGCAGCTTAAAGTGAAAGCAGGAGTCTAAAAAATGCAAAAATAAAAGCAGGAAAAAAAGAATCAAAATTCATGAGGCGATGCGCGCGAATTATAGCGACTTACTTGATGGTTTAAAGGCGCTCCCCTGCCACCGCTTTCCAGTTTCGCCCGCTTTTCCCCGCCAACATGCGTTTGTTGTTGCAAACTTTTTCCATCAAAAGTTTCGGCTTTCGATACGCCTGCTGGTGGCAGCTTCTGGTTTTACATCAGCTTCCCGAACCAGCTAGGGATTGTGTGTTGGAAAAAGAATGTGTTGACTTAGATATCGAAAGTATATCGTATTTTAATCCAAAATTAATTTTATTGAATTTTAATTACTGTCTTTGGTTTAAAAAGGAGTTTTAAAGAAGGATAATTGTTTGATTATAAGGATAGTCTTCTTTTAATATTACATTATTTCAAGAAAGTAATTTCCATATTATTTTTTTCTCAAATTATTTTCAAACTCAAAATGAATTCGATAAATATCGATTAATTGTATTTAAATGTATTTATTTTTTTAAGCTATCAAATTTCGGTCCATAAATCCATGCGATATTTCTATATCGATATATGCAGTACATTTCCAGCTCCAGTCGCGAGTTCGGGAATTCAGCTTCAGTTCAGTTCAGGGAAAAGTGCCACTTCCGCTTTGCGTCAGTGCACACGGCTGCCGAGCACAAAAGTGTGACTGAAGTGGCTACCTGCCCGCCCGGTTTTGCCCTCTCAGAGGTTTCCCCTGTTTTGGTGTGTGTATGTATGTGAGGGGCGCAGGTGTTAATTAACTGGGGCGGGTCTGCGGCGACCGGCACTAAATTTGAAAACTGCATCTTGCCCAAAATTAATGAGACTGACGTTTGTGCGAATCATGCGACGAAGGGCGTATAATAAGTTTGGTTGCACAGGAAGCTGGCCCTTTGAAGTGGTCAAAAAGGCTGGTCAGCAGATCATGAATATTCATCTTTGCCTGCACTAAGCCATCAAATTATTTGCTGTGGGTTTTTACACTAGGGAAAAATAAGATGAGCTTGTAAGTTATTGTAATAAATGTTATATATATATTTCCATTTAATTATCTGAAATTTAATCTTTAAATTTTATAATAATTATAGATTTTCGTTTAAATCCCTTTAAAGTAATTTAGTTAACTATACTTAAGCCACAAAAAAATTACTAAAATTCCATTTGCCAAGCAAACACTTGTGGTTTAATGTAATTTACTATTTCAAGTGCTGATTTGTCCGGGTGCAAGATTAATTTCTCAAGCTAATTAGGTTAGTGTTTGAAATTCACTTGCCATAGCTGTTGTCCAGTCTGTGTGCCATCGATCTCCAGACGGAGTGTGTGTCAACAAGGAATGCTGGACGAGGACGAGGACGTCGTATTAGCTGGGCAAGTGAACTGTTGAGCCCTGTGCAGGACACTAAATCAATTGGGCCGAGTGTCTGTTGTGACATATCCAACTAATGATGATAGATCAGGCGGGCCGGGGCACTAAGTCACTCACACATGGTCGGAGTACGAATACGATGTCCTGTTCACTGTCCTTGTGCGACACCGTAACTAATTTCCCTGCTGGTCGCTTGTTGTCTCCTTCCGAGGACATTAAGAACCAGCTTGTCGCAGACACCACTCCATTTATGCTCACTTTACATGCCAGTGCCGTTGCTCCTCATTATTTATTAATTGCATTTAATGCTGAATGCAAATTGTGCACAAACCCAGTAGTAAGTAACACATGGGCCTCGGGCTCTCATTTAAATCGTGTCGCTTTTTCTAAACACTTACTGTTTTTAATTGAATTTGTTTCGGATCGTTTTATCTCATAAATTAGGCAGAATAATTTCCACAACTAATAACTAATTCGGTTTTGAGGGGCAAATGTGGTTTGAAAGCTACATAGTTTTTCTGGTCGGGCCAGGCATTTGAAAAATCAATTTAAACAAGAAAGGAAGCTAACTTCGGCACGCCGAAGTTTGTATACCCTTGCAGATATTATTTCATTGCATTTTACCTATACTTATTATGTTGAGAGTTTGACAGTTACAGTTTTACATTCCCAGTTTTACATTTTCCCTATACCTACCGATCGGTTTATATGGCAGCTATATGATATAGTTGTCCGATTTTCATAAAATTTATACCAAAATTCGGAACTAATAAAATAAGCTTATATCCCAGAGTAGAAAAAAATAGTTTGAAAAACAACGAAGTTATAATTTTTTTTCTATTAATTTCCTGATCGTTCCTATGGCAGCTATATGATATAGTCGTCCGATTTTCATAAAATTTTTACCAAAATTCAGAAATAATATAAAATGGTCATATGTCAAAAATAGTGCACATATGTTGAAAAACAGCCAAGTTATAATTTTTTTTCTAAAAATTTATCGAACATTTGTATGGCAGCTATATGATATAGTCGTCCGATCCGGCCCGTTCCGACATATATAGCAGTGAGAGCATATAGAAGACTATATGCAAAGTTTCATTCAGATAGCTTTAAAACTGAGGGACTAGTTTGCGTAGAAACAGACAGACGGACAGACAGACAGACAGACAGACAGACAGACAGACGGACAGACGGACAGACGGACAGACGGACAGACGGACATGGCTAGATCGACTCGGCTGTTGATGCTGATCAAGAATATATATACTTTATAGGGTCGGAAACGTCTCCTTCACTGCGTTGCAAACTTCTGACTGAAATTATAATACCCTGCAAGGGTATAAAAATGGCAGACACAAATTGTGAAAGGTTTGTAAATATTTGCGGAAATAAATCAAGAATTATGCAAAATTATTTTTGCTAAATTAGTTATACGGATTTATGATGTTTTTTCCTTTAATAATTGAATTTGCCCGCTTAGCTTATTGATCAAATGAAGCTATTCCCAGTAAATAATTAAGTAATTATTCTGTGAAAAATATGTTTGTAGAAATGTGCCCTTGGCTACAAAAAATTAATAGTTTGCTTTACTCGTTTAAGCTAAATAAAATGCGTCTGAAATTATTGGAGAAATTTCTTTGCTTGCTTTCATACAAAATATATGCAAGAGTTTTATATTTTTACTAGGGAATTAAAAACAAAATATAATACTTAAAAAATATATTATAATGATATAATAACAAATTATTATAATTTCCTGCATTGTACATTAATTGATAGGCATTTTATGTAAATATACGTCTGATGAAATAAAAACCTTCATGTATGCATTCTCAAAAAGTGTCACCTGAAAAATGCAATTTTTAATTGGGTTATTGGGTTATTAAATATTTATACTTACAAGTATTTCCGGTATATTGTAGTCATCATAAAACTCTTTACAATATTCCATTTTTGCAACAATTACAGTTAACGGACCTTGAAGTGTGGGATCTCTTACAGATCTTATAATGGTATAAATATCCACTAAACTTGTATCATAAAAATATAACTTCGCATCAATTATAAGGCGGTCGAGATTTCTGCAACACTTTAAAATAGAAGGCAAACTATCGATTGTATCTGTATGATTAGCATGATTCATGATAATAATTCGCAACGACTTAAGTTCTAATAGTTCCTCTAGGCTTGTCAACTTTTTACCAATTTGTCTAACAAGAAGTATTAAATTTTGTAACGATTTAATTCTCGTTATTTCGTTTAACTCTTCAACACATCCAATCGTTGCGAATAGATGTATTAATTTCCGGCTTTTACTGGCAAGAGCCTGGTAGACATTTGTAAGCTTAAAATCTACCTCTACTATTAGGTTTAGCTTTCTGAGATTTTGTATATTGGCCAGATCACGTAGGAAGTCGACATAAATGTTATTAATTATTAATGTTATTAAATTATTCAACGAAATAGTCAAGCACTCTAAATGTTCAAGTTCAGCCAAACACTGCAACTGTTCTGAACGTATATTAATAATTCTAATATTTAGTTGCACCGAGTGGTTAAAGTTCCGCAAAGAGGACACATTACTGGGACATTTGCACTGAAATCTTCTTAAACTTTTAATTTTAGAGAGCTCTTCGAATTCCGTGTGCGTAAGAAAACTGCTTTTTATGTTCAAGTGCTGAAGCCTGGTTGTACTTTTTGCACCAAATGCAGCAAATAAGTTGCGTAAAGAACCGTGTGGACTTGTAAGCGTTAATTCTTCAATATTCGAGTTAGCTACCTCCACCAATGATGAATGTTTATTTAAGGAATAATCACATATATCTAATTTTTTCAACGACCTAATTCTAGAAACTAGAATCAACTCTTCGGTAGAAAGAAATTTTGAATTAATTTCCAGGCATTGAAGCGACGGTGATACCTTCGTCACCAATTGGTGGAAGAGCTCTATAAGAGATCCCTTCTCAGAGTCACATATGGTCAATTCATTGAGCTCAGTTAGGTCCGACAATCTCTCAATGTCATTCGTATTGGTCAATGAAATTCTTAATTTTGTTATGGGCTGCACGTCTGCCACTTTGAGTATTTCTTTAATAGTTATACCGGTACATTCTGAAACATCCAGTTCCTCAATCGTAATTAAATCTCTGTAGCTGAAGGCTTCAAAAACGTCTGCATTTTCTTCTTTGGTTAAAATTATTAGAGTTTTAATTCTCTTATTTTGGCCTAATATATTCTCGCTCTTTTTAAATTCAATGTTCCAATTTGGACACGTAATGACACCGCTTGCCGAGCAGGTATTTAAGAGACTGCAAAGTGCCTTTGAGTACGTCTTCTCGAACTCCTCTTCAATATGAATACCGACTGTTTCCAGGTCGGTAAGCGCACTCAAGGGCTCGACAGACTCCCAATCTGAAAATTGGCAGTTTAAAGATGTAATTGATTTTATTTTAACAAGTTCAGATGTTTCAAATTGATATATTTCTGTTCCTTCTGTATTGATCGATTTCAAAGCATATGATTCGTCTAGTACCATGGATGCAAAGAGTTTTGATAAATGTTTTTTAAATAAGAGGTCTTTTAATTTAAAAGTTTTTATATTAAAAGTTTTGAGGAGAGAAACCAATCCGCTTATATCAGTATCTGTTGTCGGACATTCATGTAAGGCAAGTCCTTTGTGATCGATTATTAGATCTGCTTCAATTAAGGTTATGGTGGCGAGAGATTGCTCTAAGGGGCTGCTGTCCCTACATATATCCCAAAAGTCGTAAGAGATCAATAATTTTATATAATCCTCACGTGGATGCCCCAACTCTAAAAGGGATAAAGCGTTCATTCTCGCAATTGTAACGTTACTTAAATGTGGCAAGACTTCGATAAAGTCCACTGTCAGCGGTTGGTGCTCTGGTCTCTGCCACTTGGTTATCGCCTCAAATAATGTCAACAGAGAGCCATTTTCGAAGGCTCTGAATATAGTCATTTCTTGTAAGTTGGGAAGCTCTGCCAGTGGTGCATATTCGGCTCCATCGTTATCAGGCTTTGGCACGAACTGTAGTTTCTTAAGATTGCAGCAGTGTGGCACGATGTCGGAGAGTCTTCCAAGAATTTCGGTGCTTATAAAATTTAAATTTTCCAAATGCGGGTTTGACTTGCAGATATTTACCAGTGCATCTGCACTCATTCGTACGTCTAAAGTGAGATTGGTTATGTGGCCAAAATTGTTTAAATCTTCTAGGGAATACCCTTAAATAAAAAATTTATTTTTAAAAATTTTAAGTAACTTTTAATGCTGGCATATACTAACCATAAAGTTGAATTCTTACATCGTTAAGGCCCTTTTTATTTTCAAGGGCACGTTTTACTATTTCAAAATGATCCAAAAATTTGGGTTGAAAAGATTTTGGGTCAAAGTAAAGTGTAACTTGTTGTATGAAGTTATTTTCTCTGATGGCTTCAGCGTAGATTCGCAAGAAAGCTTCTCCTTTTTCTGTGAGTGTGGTTAGCAGCTCTGAAAAATCGATATCAAGGTAGCTTCTGTTCGCCACAAAAACGAATTCCAGCTCCTCGTACAAATCATTGTAGTATTCTTTTAATATTGCCTCAAAAACCTCATACGCCAGGGCCAAATTTACTAAATTGGCGTAATTAATTTTATTACCACGAAATTTATCGCTCAACTCGCAGTCAGCAATAATATATTTCATAATCTCTAGTTGACAGTCTTCATTGAGGTCTAAAATGCTCTTCCGGTTTTTGTCCATTTGCTTGTAGGATACGTTTATCAGTTATGACTCAGGTTTGTTTACACTTTAATCGCTTATCGGATGTTCAAAGTAAAAAGAAATCTTGGTGAATTATTTGTAATAGTTGCTTTCTTTGAGCTACTGAACCGTACGCCTCTACTTCTCGAACTTAACTAAATGTGTGGCGTCGCTTTAAACAGCAATTGGAATTAAGGGTTGGAGCGATAAGATAATGCCAAAGATAAGGATCGTCTGCAGTTGGAATGCCGTAAAAAATATTAATAGTATTCGATTTTCTTTAAAACTTATTACAGTGTAGAAGAGTTGTAATTTTTAAATATAAAAAGCCTTTTATATATATTTTACAGTAAATATGTTTGCATTGAGAGATAACGCCAATTTGATTATCTGGAAAAAATTTTTATTTATAAAGTCTACGATAATTTTTATATTCGGAAATCAAAATCGTATTGTTATATTATATTTATTAAGGATTTAAATACCTTTTGTTACTTTTTCTTTTAATTCGACCAAAATGAATCGATTCTTATTAATCCAATTGCAAACTGCAAGGGTTAGCTTTCATTCTGGTGTATAGTATATGAATTCAATTTGATTTCATGCAAAAAAGCATTTAGACTAATTGCAGTCGTAAGTTTTTTTTTTAATTACAAATTACATTTGCTCTTTACAGCATCCGCAATCCGCTTAGCCTCTAATGCTCATTAAATGCAATTAACTTTGTACAAATTATCGTTTGGTTTTACATATACATACATACATACATATATATATCTCTTTTTTTACTTTTAGTGGTGACAAATTGGTCATGAATTTTCAAATTAATTTAAAGCTATTTTGACAGTTAATGTTTTCCCTTTTTCGGACTGCGTTAGTTTATTAAATTAAGCAGGCATTAAACGTGGCGGTGACGGGTATTTGGGTCAACTGAGCAAAAAAAAAAAAAAAAGGCCAGTGAAAGGGTTGGAATTTAATTAAATGTGCGCATAAATTATGCAATATAATGGCAAATGCACTCGCACTTATACTCACACTCCCATGTCACCCAGAGCGTATACGCAATTCCACACATATTTCATTTGCCTCGGGGCGCCACGCACAAACACACTCATACACTTCTTCGCATTCGCATAATTGCCAAATATTAAATTCAGCCCCCGAAAAGTATGCAGTCGAAAGTGAGCTTCCCCTCCCAGCTGCATTATTAATGCAATTTCCGAGGGCAATGAGATCAGATGGAGCTTTTCTCTTGGCCACCACAATTACGACTAAATCCACGGCAATTTCTGTTAGCCACTTTTCTTTGGAGAGAGGGGTTAACGAGTTTTGGTTTGAGAGAATCATTAATCCACCATTATAAGGAAAGTGTTAAGGAAATCTAAAAGAGATAAGAGAAGGGTAATTATTATGGTGTTTTCGTGGGTAATTTTTGATTTTTTTTTTGTAAATATTAAGAAAACAGTGATATATAAGTATATTTATATATATATATATATATATTTTAATATGATGTTGATTTGTTTTTTTATATAAATCCTTAAATAAATGCTATTGCTAGTGTTCCCATTAGCTTTTCAGCTGGGCTTTGGCATTTGTAATTACTTTTTTTGTATTTTAATTAGCACCACTCAAATTATGTATTTTCCAAAAGTTATTTTTACCAAAAGAAATAATTAACAGAAGCGCATTGGGACTCTACTGCAATGGCGCCTGTCGAGAGCGAAAGCCACCACATAGTTTGTTTTGTTAAGGCCGGCAGTCATTTTCAGTGCACTTAAAAAATAAAATAGGGCAAATAGTAACCTATTTTATAATATTTTTGCTAAATAAAAATTAAATTTTAAATCTAAAACAGTTTATAATATTTTAAAAAGTATATATACCGTATTTTTCGGGGTGTATTATCCATTTTGTAGAATTAAAAAATACATTTTGGTATTAAATCAAATTTAAACTGCAAATGTGAAAGGCATTTATTAATATTTACTATATTATTAGATGAAATCCTTTTTCAAAATAATTATTTTTGCTCTGTGTGGGCGGTAATGGTAATGGGCGTGTCACAGTTTCAATTTACAAGCCTGCAGTTCACACGCATGTCCATAATTTGGGCCGAAAAACGCACACACACTCGCGCACAAGTGCGACAATATTGCCATTGCTTGGCACTTGCTATTATTGTAGCTGCCTCGTGCCTCCTGCCACTTTGCTGCTCCTCGTTTGTTTCAAAACAGTTTGCACATTGTTGTCATTAAGGACAATCGAGGATAACGGCGAGGCCAACGGGACGGGATGAGTGAGAGCGAGTGCCCATAATAATGCCATTGTTTATGTTGTTCCTGGCCTGGCATTAATATCACAGTAATTTCAATATTTAGTCAACCACTTTATAATGTGCGGCTTACTAATGATTATTAATTATTGTTAAATGTTCGCCATCATTTTGGGAGCGCTGTTGTAAGTTGGTTAACCGCAAATTAGACGCGAATTATGGTTGATCCTTTAACAGCAACACAGGTTCGTAGCACCTTTTCAGCACATTATGCACTCCATTGCCAGATCATCGATAAGATGAGGCCTCTTATTTATTACGTGGCCCAAAACCCACCGCTGTTTCTCACTAATTACGAGCATGGCCAACAATTAAAAGTCATTTATTATCTTGGTCGCGTCCTTGTCCATAACAATGAGTTATGGCCACTAATTAAATCAGCAAATTACAAGCACGCACATTACACATAAATTGTAAATTACAAATAATCCCCTCGAGGGGATAAATGAGTGCCTTTGCCAGGTGAATCTCTCCACTGTCTACTGTGAATTAACAAACAGGAAGTAAGGCAAAAGCCAACAAAGTGCGGAAGTTAACAACAATTTAAGGAGTAAACGAAAGGTTTTTGCAATAATTCAATTTAAGTTATACTGGGAAAATGTCATCCATATAACATATTGCTTTGATTTATCAAAAAACTCATTCAAAACCATATAAGTTTAAAGTTTTTCTATATATAAATCTCCATATCGTTCCGTCTATCAAAAAATAACTGAATCCCCTGCCATTTCGTGACCCCTCTTCAAATTTAAGCTCAACCTTAAACAAAAACAACGACAGCCTTTAGCCTTATTTAAATTTGAGCAACTAATACGTTGGCTTGACATTTTAAGGATATTTAAGTTTCATCCCCCCAAAAAGATTTCCTTGTTTGTTTTCCTTCCAAATGGTAAGTGGCCTTCGCTTACACTGGTGTTTATGTATACATATGTATATACTATACATACCATCGGATCAGCCTGCATATGTGGCTGCATATAAGCATATTCCCCGCACATCCAGATGGCTGCCAAACCGCAAACGACACCCCAAGGCGAACTCTGGTGCCAAGTCAGCTGCTGCTGCTACTCCTCTTCCTCGTGCTCTTTCTGCTCCTCTGATGCTGTCAACACTCCTCTCCCAGGACTGTCTATCACAAGGCTGAATGGGGAAGCCTGTATTTAAAGAAGAGCGACCTGTCTGCCCTGCCAAGTGGATGCCCTAAGTCAACGCCACAGGTATGTGCATCAGGAACATCAAGGAAAATCCGGGATCTCCTTTTGTCTTTGGAAAATGGCTTGATTCGGGAAATTGCTAAAGGTTTCGGAATTTCAAATCGTTCTTTTATTCGGAAATAGGTTGATTTTAGTAAAATTAATATACAACTTTTTGTAAAACTTATAAAAAATATTATTGTCCTTAGAATACTATATCCCATAATTTTCTTGCAGTGCAGGACTACTGAGTAGAGCACAAAGCAGCGACAGGTGAGAGCAAGGCTCTAGCATTTCACTCACTTTCCGTTGGACTTTAAAAACAATTTATGCAGCATTCTGCGTGGCGATGTGCATGTGGCATCTATGGCTTGGATGTGGAGCACAACTATATATACAATATGGGGAGCCACAAAGTTGGCTTGCGACTGCCTGCTAGCATGTCCCAAAAAGGAGACAACGACGACGACGACGACGACGAGGAGGAGGAGGTCCTGTTTTGCGCAAAAATAGAAGCGGCTAGAAGCGCTGTGCAAAATACGCGTTAAATGCGCAAAGCGTGCGGCACGCGCTGAGATTGCCAGGAAAACGGCAAGGATACTCTCCCAGGAGCGGTGGTGGTGGCATGGGTATGGGTATGACCGCCCCTTGTTGTGCGAGAATATGTTGTCAAATTCTCATAAGGACCTCGGCTTTTAGCTGCTACCGCTGTCGCTGTCTTTGTGTCTGTGTGCTTCTCTGTTTCCCTTTTTTTTCGGCTGAGGAAGGCAGTCAGCCAAGAGCCAAGAGCCGTCAAGCATATTTCAAAAACTCAGCTCCTGAGTGTGCTAAGTGCCTGCTTACAAATACATTTGCGTAGAGGCGTCTTCGTATTTCACTTTTATTTGAGTTTGCGTTTTGCATTAGGCATATTACGCATACGCCAGCGTGCCGCACGTTCCTCGCCCCCTTTTCCTTCTTCGAAATTAGAAGATTATGATTTTTACCTCGGCTCTCTAAGCCTTGCTAATGGCTTAAGCTTATGTGTGTTTCCCAGAACTTTTTCCTCCGTGAGCGGTATTTAAAGTTATTCTGAATAAATTCCCCCCAACTAATTTCCTACACTTCCGGCAGTTGTTACAGGATTTAACTTGTAGTCGGCTTAATTTAAGCATTTTGTACAAGTCAAGGGGAGGTTTTGAATACTTCATTTTGGTTACTTATAGCCAGCTAAGATAATAAGGAAATTACAATAAACAATTAAGCGGTTAGAGTTTAATTTTTGGCAGTGTTTTATAGTTATATTTTTTGGGAATTCGCTTTAAAAAATTCCTATATATAAATATATATTTCAACAAGCCATTGAAGTTTTTCCTGAAATCAGAACTAAACAAATAAGCAAGAGTTGAAGGAAACAAAAGCACAAAAAGCTGAAACCTCTGTGTTTTTAGCGCATCCTGGTCCTCTATCAACATTTCCATCTCCATTTGCATCATTTTTATGCAGTCACGGAAATGCAAACAAAGAAACGTAATAGCAGTGAGATGAACAACTCACTTAAATATGGATTTTGTTGCATTAAATCTCTTGTTTCACTCTGCCATTTTTGCTAGGAAAACTCCTTTGTGTGTGCCGCAGCATTAGCTTCTAAGAAAAACAAAAAATAAATCGAATTTTTCGTAGGGAAAACTTTGCTTCTCGCTGATTTTATTTTTGCCTGCGGGGCATGCATCATTTATGGCACACACACACACAGATGCTATATACAACCCAGAAAATGCATTTTCTCCACCACTTGATTTACCCTCCTGCACACCCACCACACACGTAAAGCACACACACTTAAGCGGCAATGTCAATGTTTATTGATGCAAAACGAGATTTTTCCCGCTGACTGCAAAGAAAAATTGCAAACGCATGTTTTTCCATTGAGTCGTGTGTGTTTTCATAATCGGTTTATTTTTTACGATTGACAAATGGCTAGAAAGTATAAAGTCAAGGGTTTATAGTGTCACAGAGATATAAACCTGATACTTTAAGTTAAATTCCATAAACTTAACAAGGGATTATCCAGTCAAGATACTTAAATAAGCAACTTTATTTTCTGTAAAATATTTACCAGAATAAATAGCAAAAGTTTGCCATCTTCTTACCGAAAATAATGGCTAAAACGACCCTTGCTGTTAGCTCAAAGGACTCAAGCTTACATTGGTTAATGGTTTTAAAATAGTTAAGCTTTCACACACACATACAGAAAGGAAAAGGGATAGAGGCAGTTCAACAGGTAAGTTTATCACATTTCACTACAATTTTCTTACACTTTTCCCCAATTGCATTTGGCGCCTGCAGCGGCATCAACACGAAATCAAAACAATTAACAAACTTTACAAACAAACCAGCACACGCACACACACACACAAACAGAAATAGAAGCGGAAACGGAAACGGAGAGTGGTGAGACTTTCATTTGCACTTCACGTAGACAAAGTAATCATGCTAAAAACACCGCAGTGGAAATTTGATGCAAACTAAGCTTTGCAGAGAAAGAAATATATTTATTTTAATTTTTACGGTAACTTATAAAGTGAATTTAAACAAATTTTGATAAAGAAAAATCTTAGAAATACATAAAGATACATACATAGTTCTCTAAAAACTTAAATAATTATTTATTTATTTATTTTATAATTATTTTCCCCAGTGCACCCACTCCCTATGCGTTTCTAAATACTGAGCCAGGAAGACAGCTTTTAATTGCAGGCGCTTTGGGGGAACACAGTGCAGTTTGCCCTTCGTCGGTTTGCAGGTTGCAGGTTTGGTGCTCCCCTAGGTTTTGGTGGCTGCAGCGAAAATGAGAAACCCAACGGCAACGGGTTCAAAGTTTTATTTGGCGGCAAGTACCGAAAGCGAAAACCCACTGGCATTGCGGTGGAGCATTAAAGCCAAGTGCAAACATGACAATGACAGGCAACAGGCGGCGGGCAGGAAGGCTAAAGGCGACAGGCGACAACAGCCAAAGATTATTCCTGATGCTTAAATTTGAGTGGGTGTCTGCCAGCACGAGGTCGGTGGGGCTGGTGGTGGGGTAGCGACGTGAGTGAGATGCGTGTCATGCTCTCATGCTCTAATGCTCATTGCGCAATCAGTTTGCCTTAACTTGGCTAGCAGAGATGCGAGCGTGACACCCAAAATACGTCTTGATTCAGTGTCATTGATTTAAGGAAAATCTGTTGATTGGCGGAAATGGGAGTGAGGGGGATTGGTTGGTTCGTAAAGTGATTTTTAGGGAGACTTTTGGTATGACAGAAATGATTCTTTATTTATAAAAGAGGTTAATAAATTAAGGGATATTTATAAGGAATTTATTATAAGTATATATATTTTTTTTAATTTTATTATATATTTCTGTATGCTTTCACCGCTTTATTTTCACCTCAACCATATTACTCATACGACCTGTTGAAATGTTGCAGCGTAGATCCTTTGTTTAACAAAGAAAATAAGATCAATTTATAGGTTATATATCAGAATATTATTATCAACCTATATTTTTATTCGAATAAATAAGTTTGTATTTGTAAATCAAATTATTACCATATTTCCTATATTGCTCATACGACCTGTTGAAATGTTGCAATGTGCAACCGAATCTCTCGGGCAGCCGGAAGACAATGGTTGACCTGCAAAACGCGTAACTATCCGTTTTCAACAAGCAATCATAATAAGTGCTGCCAGTGTGTACATCGCTGTGGGCCATGAGCAATTAGGCCAACATTTTTCGGCTCGAAAAAACCAACTCAAAATTCCTCTACTTCGCGTTTAAGCCTCGTGGGAAGAGTGCGGCTTTAAGTCTGCTTGCCAATCAATCATGGCTCACGAAATCAATGCCACGTGCAACATTTTTTGCATTCCAAAAGTTCGATGAGTTCGAAATTATTTGTGGTAATTGTGTGTGTGTCGGGTGAATGAGGGGAGAGAAAGAGTTCTGACATTTTCAGGTAACATTAATGCGCATTTGGTCCCGATATAAATGGTGATTTTTAAGAGGGGGAGTTGCTGACGTGCCTGGAAATTTAAATGAGAAGAGAAAATAAATATTTGATATGGCATTGAAAATCAGAATCGTGCTGTACTTATGTTTAGAATATGGTACCGTAAAATGAAAATCGATTTACACAATTTGTGTGGGTAAAAATGCTTTGGTAATGTGAATTTTGTATGTAAATATTTTTACCATTTACCACACAGTTGGTAAATGGGACTTAAAATTGTAATGATTGGTTAGGCAACAAAAGCGTGTAATTAAAATGTTTGGAAATTTAAAGTGGGGAGTAAAATGAATATTGAGGATTTTTAAGTACGGGTGAAGTGGGAAAGGTATTATAAATATATTTTTAAAACAAGAGTTCTACAGAAATCTTTTGGGGTCTTTAATCTTTTGGAAAGGTGTCCTAAAATTGGTAACATTTTGAAGTCTAGTTTATTAAAGTCTTTCTGTAATTTCACTTCAATAATATTTTTCCCCTGAACGGGTCTGCCCTTTTTGCCTTGGATTCCGTCACAATTCGGCTTATTATTAGCCCGAAAATATATCCAAATGGCACTTTATTATTATTCATTGTCCGCTCATTCTGCTTTAACTTTATTCCCTTTTCTTTTTCGCTGGCTGTTGCTGTTATTCCTTCGCTAAGCGCGCACGGGGCGTCAATTATGCTAACAACCTCAAACACTCATAATCACTCCACAGGCAATCGTTTAGATAAGAGCGAAGAGAGCGCCGGGCGCGTTAAGTAAACGCTGCGGGATATGCGTGGGCATTAGGGAAAAACTCCAGTCCAGGAAAATTCTAGGCGCGCGGCAATGTGAAACAAAAGGGCCAGGCCAAGCCAAGAATAAACAGCACGATAAATGCCATAAACAAGACCGAAACTTTCGGCTCAAGAAGGGAAAATAAGAAGCGAAAGTCCAATAAAAGTCACGCAGCCAAGATACAGAGAGTCAGCAGAAAAACAAACCAGTCCAAATAATGTCCAATTCGCCGGTCAGGAGTATATAAAATAGCCAGTAAGTAGGAAATAGTTAAGGGTATACGACTTTGCTGATACCCAATGATATCTATATAAATTCTAAAAAAGAATTGTCTACTCAAAAGAAAGTTTTAACCAAGGAATAATAATAAAATAACAAATAATATATAGGTATGTAATATTTTTCAGAACTAGATTTTAGTGTATTTAAATGGTTAAACCAAAGCCAAAGGAAATAAGAAGTATAGTCAAATAAAGCACATACATTTAAACAAAATTTCAGAATTAATGCGGCTGACTAAAATATTATATTTTATCTTTCTTTCTCTTCCTGACTTTTCAGATATTCAAGAGCCAGCTTAAAAATTTAAAGTATAAAACAATGTTACGCATCTTATACATTATATTTTCATTGCTACATCATATGTTATACCATTGTGATTTTGCTTTACAAATTTTTACTATCTTTACTATTCCATTTTAAACCAAAACCAATATACCCCTTGAAGGATTTTAAGTGCCTGGCATTAAAAGCTTGAAAACTGCGTGATACAATAATTGCTTTAAGGAAACCCTTGCGTCCTATTTGCAACTAGGTGGCAACACTTGCCTTTCTAGCTTTTCCAGCTCTTTTAGCTCTCTTTTTGCCCAGCGTGTCCCGGTAACAACTCTCCGAGGACGAGATTTATGCGATTGGCGATAAGGACACTCCTCGGCCAAGGAGTCAACTCAACTCGAGTCCTTTGTCGTGTAATGGCATTCGTAAGCGTTCCCAGCGGCAGCTCCTTGAGGCAATCGCATTGTCCTTATTACTCCCAACCCCATCCCCCGTGCTTCTCGCATTGTCCTGCCTCTGAATTGGTTGTTGTATAATTTCCATTTCCATGCCGACTTTTTGCCGCGTATTTATTGTTCTTTAAATGCTCATTTCAATTAACATTGGAAAGCAAACAAAAACTTGTTCAGAGTATTTATATTAATTATTCATTAACAAGCATGATTGGCCTGTTCTACACAGTATATTTTTGTTTACGCATTTGTTGCTACTAACTTTTGGCCAGTAAGTCGCATTTTAATTGGTTGTATGCCCGCCCAGTAGCATATTTATGATAATGGCTTCATTTATTTATAGAATAACAAGGGGGCGGGTGTGTCTGAGAACAAAGAAATTCCATATTTATGCCTCTTTAAGTTTACGAGTTGCCATAATATTTGCTTTTATCGATAAAGTTATACTCAAAAGCGTCTAGACTTGATAGAAAATGGAAATTTAAGATTTTCAATGACAAGAAACTGTGGTATTAAATTTCCCCAAAAATACAGTCCGAGCTGGGTTGAGCTCTAAAACGTGCCTTTACTTGCAATTTATAAATGAAAGCGATATCTGCAAGAAAAATTTGTATTCCTTTCCATTTGGGTCGATGGAAGTGTATTTTTTCATCATTTATAATAGAGCAAAAGAGTCCGGTTGGCTCTGGTGTAAAAGTTTCTCGCATAATTTACTACGCTAGTAGTTGGCGCCCCACTTGGCATTCCCATTAAGATCTCGCAGGCAACCTGTGTTGACCTTTGGGTCCGTGGGTCCTTTGCTGTGAAAACTTCACGGTGGCAAAGTTAATGCGGCTACAAATTCGCGCTATCATCGTGGCGGACGCTATCGGCGTCATTCATCATGCGCTGCCAAACAATTGACAACAAGGATGAAGAGGAGGTGCCAGGGACACCCCCAAAAATCCCACCAGGTAAATCCAAGCATTTACCTGCAAATGAAACTTTTGAATTTTGATTGCGTTTGGCGCTGCTGTCGGAGAGGAGTTCATTGTTATGTTAAAGTGCTTTCTTTTTATCTGGTGCTCTTCTAGCTCGCAACTGGAACAACAGTGATGGCAAAGGTCAACCTGGATTTTTACTAGGAATTTTACAGGAAGACATTTGGCATCTAGCAAAGCTTTTTTGGATTTTTGCAAGCTTTAAAAATGCTTGATAACCTTCCTTATTAACAGTTAGTTATGAATTCCCTTAAATGTATCGAATTTTGATCATTTTAATTAGAAATTAGTTACCATATATTTATTTTTCTTGATTAAAACTTGTCCCATCTCTAGTTCTTTGCTCTGATACTTCATATGCAAAGTATGATCCACTTAATGCGATTTATAACGCTACTCCTTGCCTCAGCTTGGTAGGAAATAAAGTGAAAAGGAAAGGGAGTCAACTAAGTATATATATATATCTATATATATTTAGGCAAGGCAAAGAGTGCTGAGTAAACTATGCAGAGACTCCTGCAACAGCTGTATGCCAGCAACGTCTCCATATACGCCATGCTCGTTTGTTCCGCCTGTCATGGCCGTCATTTCCCCGTGCCGCCATGCCCAGGATTCCTTGTCAGTCGTCAACGCTGTCGCCTTCGTCGTCGTCGTCCTCGTCGTCGTCGTTGTCGTCTTTTGGCTTCGATGATGCTGCGCTTTCATTCATGGCGATTATGCCGAGTATGCCATTGTTGCCTGGGCCTTAGGAAATCCATTTGAAATCCCCAGTTTAGTGTGAATTTATACGGTGAAAACTCTGTTTTCCTTTTCCCTTTTCGCCTTTTTTTCTTTTGTTCTGCTTCTCTGTCTTTTTTTTTTTATGCTTGTATTTACTGCATAAACTCTGCTATATTTCGTTGTTTTAATTTAACGCCAAAAGAATAAGGCATAAAAAAAGTGGGAATCACCTTCTTTGGATTTACACTCTGGACTTTCTGTTCCTCCCCTAGGATGATGTTACATAATTGCGCGCGAACGCTTTCATTTAGCGCAGATTTCGCCGGTTTTCTGACTGCCCTTCGATGGAGGGCACTCCCGACAGGGGCGAAAAGCAAACTCGGGCACCGCGTCGTATGCGTAATATTGTTAGCCATTGTTCTCCGCCTCGTTTCCGTTTTCCTCCGGGGAAAATGGGTGTGCCAGAGAGTATGTGTATGTGCAAGGATGAAGGATAACTGCGTTTTGCGAGCATATTTAAACATGAGTGCCAGCAAATGCAAGCAGATGGCATCGTGTTCTTCCAGCTTCAGCTGGATATTACAATGTTGAAGGATTACCATACTTAGTGCGATACGGACTTGCGAAAAGCATAGTTTAATCTCAAAGTTAAATATATATAATATATATTTTGTAATAATATGGTAAAGAAAACTTAGCTACCTCAGTAAGAGAAAACTGACGTGAAATTTTTAATAGGTTTCCACGAGAGACGGGAAAATGAAGTAGAAACTCATGTAGAACCGCAAGAAAATGGTCTCCTGAAAGTTGTCTGCCTCGCAAGTTACCGACTCATTAGCAGCTACTTAAAAACTACTCGAGCAACAGCTGTCAGGGGTCCTTTACATCACACACACACCACATTCGCACAACCATTCACACTCTCTGGTGGGCTGACAACCCTTGCTGGCAGGCTGTGTGTTCAAACTGTCGCATGACGGTGGCAAATGTCAACAGGACTCCACATCCAGGTAAACTGACAGCCGGGTCTCCATAGGGCAAGAGCTCGGGTCCTCTCTGGCGGTTAATTAAAAAATGGAATGCGCACACACACAAAAAACACAAAAAAAAGGAAAGAAAGAAAACACAAAAAGTGTTGAGGTCTCGCTAGTGGGAATATGCGAGATTTTTTGTCGGTTTAAAGCTGATGATTAATATTGCATTTGCTTTGCAGCTAAAAATTACACTTCATTTAGCTGCAGGACTCCACCAGGACCCGCTGCCGCTGCCACTGCTCGGCACCTGTCAATGAGCTCATTAAACTGCAATTTCGAGAAGATGGCTTAGTGGAAATGGAGCTCTTGCTTAGCTGATTACGAGCCAGCACTTTATGCCCGAGCTTTCACATTCCCTTTTATTTTTCTTGCGCAAGTTGAACTGCATTTATAATTAAATATGTCTGGAGTTTTACTTACTTTATGGGGGTTTTTTAAGCTCCCCCCCTTCCCAGTGGAGTTAAGGGAATTATTTCAGTAAAACTGCAAAATGATTATGCTGATAGAAAATGTGGCCAAAGAAAGTTGGCAAACTTGGCTAGCACTTACCTGTAATTTAATTAGAGATTGGTCTTGGTGGTGAGAGGTATTTTAAGGGAGAATAGAATATCTTTAAAATATTCTTGGCTTAGATATTCTTTGTGTAAGGAGTTGTTTATAATAAAGGAATAATTGGCTGAGCTGTAAACAAAGAAAGTAATATTTCTGAAACTATAATAAACCCTTTTATGTATATATAAACTTCCAAAAAGCATAAGAGATAATTATTTAATTAGGCAGACTATTAATATAAAGAGTAAATGGAATATAAATTTTAAATTTATTTAAAGTTCAATTGTTCTTTTTTTTTAAGAGATATCCTCAGCCTTTTGAGCGCTTCAGTTGCAGATGTCATTTCCCTGACAGACCAATAAAAGTGTCACATTTCGTCGCCACATTTTCCGGACATTCCTGTTTTTGAGGTCGGCAACTTCAGATTCAGAAACATCACCAGCTCCAGCTCCAGCTTCATGTCCTTCTTGGCAGATCCCTCATGAAACTGGTTGTTGGGTCAGTTTATTGTGTGTCCCAGGATAAAGGGAGGACCAATGGGGAACCGCCTGCTTGATGTTGTTTTCGGGGTGCATGCATCATTGAAATATGTTTTTCGTTTACAGCAGCAGCATTCGAGGCCGACTGCAAAAATATTTTAGCAGGCGGGGGGGCAAAGGCATCATTCTGCGGCAGGACCTCGAAACCGCAGCAGGCGGCCGACCCGAAACCGAACATAAAAATAAAAGCAGGCGAGAGAGAGAGAGAGAGAAAGGGAAACCTTCATTAATCTTATTCAATGTCCAGCACATACTTTAACCCATGCCGGCGCACATATGTTTGTGTTTGTCCGCAAAGGGCTGAAAGGACGAAAAGGAGGCAGGGGTCGACAGTATAAACAATTTGCACATTTTAAGTTGATTTCTTTTGCAGTGCGAAAGGCACATCCCTTATAGCCCGGCAGCCTTGCAGCAGTCACGCGTTGCATACGTGTGTATTAAGTATACGCCGTGTGGTGTCCTGCGAATTGGCTTTACGGCTCGCAGCAGCAGCAACTTTATGTGCTTTACGTGCTGCAAACAAACAAGCATAAAACGCAATCGAAGCGATTTCAAGTACATCTGCACATCATTGCGAAATTGTAATTTTAAATTACTCAAACAAAATAATCGAAAGAGAGAGAGAGCGAGCGAAACTCGACACATGGTCGTAGATTTTTGAAGGAAAATCAATTAGCCCTGACATCTGCATAGATACATAGAAATTAAAAGCCTTACGCTTTGATTGACAAGGCCTCTAGGAGTCAACACTGCAATCGAAATTGCAGGGCATGGAATTTGCATAGGTTGTGGCCTACTCACCTGAATTTGCATGCAAAGTATTTTCCCAATATTGGCATATGTACATATGTACATACATATATTGCGCATACGACGTGTCGGCCTGTTGATTTGTCCAATTCATGCATATACTTATTTATACTGAAGAAGACCTTGAGGGCTGCCAATGTTAATCAAGAGATTTTTGATTGCTTTTGGCTGCTTATAATAAAGTAATTGTATTTTAACCTTCTTAAGTTAAACTATTTAAACAATTATTTACCTAAATTTGTGGAGCTTAAATTAAGCCTGAATAATTTCCAAATGAATACATAAGTTACTTGTGTTTAAGCTGGCTTATTTTGCTAAAATCAAATAAATGTTAAGTGCACTTAAAGCTTATCTCTAAATTCCTTGATTCTGTAACAAGTTTGGTGTTTATTAAATTTTAATATATTTATGTGGCTAATACAGAAATAGTTGTGCATAAATTATATTAAATTGGTTTTATTGGCTTTATGGATTTATTTACTTTAAATAAACATTATTAAGCCTTTATCTTGAAACCTATACTATTTATTGTTTGTTAGGCAAAAAACTGGAAAAAAAAGAATAAATTACTGGGGAATAAATTTCATATAATTCATTCTGCAGAAAAAAAAGAATAATAATAATACTTTTCTATTTAATTAGTCCAGCTTGATATAAACATAATTTAGTAATGGAAATATTCTAAATTTCGTGACCATTGCTTTCCCACATAGAGCATTTTCCCAATACTCTCTAACTTTTCTTTCTTTCAACTGTTTGTGTGCGATTCCCCGGAGAAAAACTGAAACATTTCCTCCCTTTTAGACGGCGTGCAGTGTGTATTGCTTTCAAATCATCCTCAATCTTGCGGCTTGTGGTTGGCTTTCAGTTTGCGGAAATCAAAAGACATATTGTGCACCGCCTGGTGGCAGCAAGTGCATCATGTGGCAAACAGATCCTGCAACAATGTCCTTGTCCCTGCCATTGACAGACACAGGCAGCACTGAAAGGAAAATGGGTAGTAGAATTACTAAAATCATAAATAATTATCCCTTTAGACTTTACAAGTTATTATTCATGTTAAAAAGAACAAATTCCTGACTTATTTTTAATGTCGTTCTGCTTTGATGTTTATTTATTAACCTGAAAAAACCTTTATTTTTCTCTCTGCAAAACCAGGCAGAAGCTTAGGGACCAGATTGACTGTCAGAGGCACATTATAAACGGTATGGCAAAAGGCAGAGCCTTGGCATGGCGCCTAACTCTAAAGTCACAAAGTCAATGGCTCCTGCAGTCGACGCACATAAATAAGCCGGGTTAAGAGGCAAATGGGCCAAAGTTTTGGCCCACTAAAAGGCTTTGACTGATGAGCGGTCGTGTGGCCGAGCCCGCTAGTTGATTGCGCATTAATTTGTGTGCCGCTCCTCCTCCTCCTCCTGCTCTTCCGTAACCAGGAGCCCTTCAGCTGGTCTGGTCTGGTCTGGTCTGAATTATTATTTGCTCAAAGTTTCTTCACTCCCACAGACAAAGAAATGCACAATGCACAGTGTCTTGGGAGCAATGGGAAGCATTGAGAGAAAGACAGAGACTGAGTTTGAAAAGTAATAACAATGGCCAACTGACTGAAAGTTTATTACAATGATGATGTTGATGGCCAGAATGCATTAAATTAAATACAAACGAAATGAAAGCAGCTCGAATCTAGCTGCTAGCTAGCTTTGTTTTCTCACAGCTTTATTTACATTAAGTTTTCAATTTGTTTTCCGGCTCTTGTCAACATCATCCGGCCGAAACGAAATATATGTAGTTTAAAATGTTCCCAAAATCCAATTCACCAATTTGGTTAGTTTGTGGGGAATTTTGGCAGAGAAAGGACATAAAAATGTATGGTAAATCAAGGCTTATATAGTAGTTTTTAATAAAATATTTGGAATTTAATTGTTTCCCTATATTTTTAATTGCATTTAAATCTAGGTAGCATAAAGTCCATGGGTACATAAGAAATACCTTGACTTATCAAGAATTTAATAGCTTTACTTGCCATATTTTTCATTTTATTATTATCAATTTTTATCCTACAAATTGCTTTTAAATATTGGCATTAATTTTTCTGCGGGACCAAGTTCAAGTTCGTAAGCCATCGAACCCCGAAAAGCAGGCCACATAAATTACCCAGAGAGAGACACCCGAAATCCCATTCCAGAATGTTGCATTTCGCGTATATTTGTTGCTTTCGCGTAATGCGATTGCATTTAAATTTATAGCGTCGGCAACGAAAGTGCTGCATATTTTCGCATATATTTTCCCCTGGCTTTTCTTCGTTTTCTCTTCTACCTTCTTTTTTTTTTTGCTGTTTTTATTCGGGACTGCAATCAGAAAGTGTTTGAGTGCCGGAAACAACTCGTTCTTCTTGACGGCAGAAGGGAGCAGCGGCAACACGTCGCTGTTTCGCTGTTTCCCTGCCTATCTGAGCTGTTTTGTTGGTATTATTATTCGCGTTGTAGTTGCTGCTGCCGCCGCTAGTTGCATGCATTTGCACTTGATAAGCCAACAAGAGGCAGGGCGGGGAAAAATCAACACGAGCCGGGGAAATATGCATGTTCTTGTTACCGGCAGATTTCCATTTTAGATGGAAAAGTCATAGTCGTCGTCGCGTTGTTTATATTTATGATTGGGGCGTGGCATCGTCATCGTCCCTTTCTCCACAGGATATGGAATTTGTCGAGCAGTCTGTTTCGTATGCAGAACAAACCAATCGAATGTCACTTAATTGGCTTTTTATGCGACACACTTTTCACTGCTGCCGACGACCAGCTGGCGAGAAGTTTTGTCACTAAATTTCGATCAAGCGGGCGCTCGGCACAAGAAGTGCAATTTGCAATTTTGGGGAGCGGCAAGGACATTGCCACATTATTTTTATAGGGCCGTTATTCAAAATAAAAAAGGATACAAAACAAATAAGAAAATAAGTTTGGCTGAAGAAGAAGTTTTTCTTGGGGCCCTGAGCAAAAAACACCCAAGGAATTGATTGCACAGGGAAAAATATTTGTTGCTGTTGGTTAACTGGGAAATATTGTGCTTAAAAATAATATAATATTTTATATATTCATCAAATATAATTGAAAATATAAAACAAAATTATTTAAAGATAGAATTCCTTGAAAAGAAAACCCATTACCAATTAATATTTTCTGTTGAAGTGTGTTCTTTGCATGTCTTTGACGTCCCAGGCACTTGTAGTTTGATGTGGCTGTTGTCCTAGGTCTCAGAGCCTCCACTCTCCTGCTCCTTGGCTCCTCTGCAATTTTCGCATTCAACTTGAGCCAGAACAAAACAAGTTGTTGATCACATAAAGCTGGCTCGAGTCGAGACCAGAAAACAGAGAACACTGAACACTGAACACAGAAGCCCTCGGAGCGGCAGAGGAGGCGGCGTCACTTCTTGTTTTCGCCATGGGTTCAAAGGTAAAACAAGTGGGCACGACATGCAACGAGAGGTTAAGGGGTTAAGGCAGAAGGTGGCCAAGACTAAAGCCAAAATATATAAAAAAAATAAAATAAAGCAAACAAAACATTGACATAAATACGTGAGCGCTGCTGTGGCTGCGGTTACAACAAAACTTTGTGTTCTCCGTCGTTTTTCGTTGGCTTGGGAAATATGCCCTTGGAAAGTAGGTATTACAAATTGCTGATGAAGTCTGTCGGGAATATACTATACTATATGTGGGCGTGCCCTGCATCGGTGGCCTCGGTTATGGGTATAAAGTTTACATAAGTTTTTTTATTTTTTTGGTTAAGCTGATGGAAGGAATTGTTTATGGGAGAAGGAATTATTTCGTTGATTGAGAAATTTTTGTAGGAAATTCCAAGTTTTTTTTGGCTTGTTTACTTTGGTATTTACAGGAAACTCCAATTGCCAACAATGGTTTATTATTTAAATATTATTACCATTAATTAGCAAAATGAAAATAATATATACAAATAGTAAAAAGAATATCTTAAATAATAATTTCTTGATAATTATTTATATTTCTATTTATTTATAAATATGAAAATAAAGTTTTCAGCTAATTAATCTCAGTTTTTAACAAGATCTTCAAGAAAATCCTTTTCAGGCACTTTGCGCCCTTTCAAATTTTCTCAAAGAAAAGCCTGACCTTTCCATAATTTAAGAGCATGCCGTGTTCCTTGAGTAAATTCGACAATTTTTGCACCTTTTACATTTCCCCATTTTCCTTTCTGCTAACGACGTTAGTTTTTTTCATATTTTTTCCACCTTTATTTATTTATTTATTTAATGCTAACTAATAGTTATAAACTAAAAGTTAACAAAGGATAATGAGCAATGGCTACCGAGGCCTTCCGCTCTACAGTGTATTAACAAAGATATGTGTGTGGAATATGTTATAATTAAATTTTATGTATGAGATTCATTTTGTGTAGAAAGTATATAATTTTATTTGAGTTTGCTGCTGTTGGATTCGCAAGGAGATGGATTGGGTTATCATTGGAAAAGCAAATTGTTCTAACATGTGAAAGTGCAGTGCAGTCTATTAAAATGTGTTGGTGTTTTTTCCACCTTGTTTTTGCTTATTAGTACATAGTTTTCATTTTTATGCGACGGCAGCACGAGCTGTGCTTTTTTTTTTTTTATTTGCCCTGTTATAAATATTTCTTTTCGTTTTTTCAAGTTGTTGTTTTTTATGTTTTTTGAAGGTTGCTTGCCGGCGACGACTGGCTTTGTTTTTTAACCGGGCTTGTACTTGGGTCATAAATTTTTGAAACTTGAACGCAAATGTGTGTGCGCGCCATTGTTGGAAAATGCAGAGCTGGAAAATTTGCTGTGAAACAACATTTTCGCCGCTGGTTTATGACATTTTCTTGTTGTTGTTTTGTTGCTGTTGATATGTTAATCGCGCTGTGCATGCAATTTAAGTATTATTTGGTCGTTTGTTTAATTTTACCGCCACCTCGGCAGTATTTTTTTATGTCACACTGTGAGCGCACTTAGCCTTAAATTTAATAGTAGCAAAGCATTTAATTTTAATTACATGGCCAGCATAAAAAATGGCAAAACTATGCCGCGGAATAATATGCAAACATCAAGTTCCCCCAGTCCGCTTGCACCTTTTCAAATACAATCAAAGGTATGCCAGGCCTCATATATAAATGCCTCGAATTTTATTGTTTTACGTGCCTCAAGGACCTTGGGGTGGGTGAGAGACCAAGCGTGTGTGGGAGCTCATAAAAGGTGTAAGACACCCATAAACGCCTCTCTGCCGAAGTGTGTGCGTGTGTGTGTATCCTTGTCATAAAATGTGCGTAAAACTTCCTGTGGCATTTATTGATAAAACGTTTGGGCAATGAATTCCTATTTGAGGCAAAAAAGGCTTAAAGCCAACTAGAACAAATGTTATCTGCCGGAGGAGGAGTAGAGAAGATGGCATGCATACCAGGCGTTTTTCTCGGTTATTATTTATTCGATAATGATTACAAAGAGTCAGGGGAAGATGGAAAATTCCACTTAAGGTGAAGAGTTTGAGCCAAGTTAGTGCTTGGGCTTAAATAGGAATAAATTATGGTAAACTGAAGGTAATTAGAAGGCTTAGATAAGAGATTAAAGTCTTTAATTTCATACGAACTTGGGCTATAAAAAGCTAAAAATTAATTTATAATTAAACTCTTTGCTATTCTTGTTTCTAAAAGTTTAAAAGTCCTTGTTTTCCCCTCTGAAATTTTATAGAAAACACTTTAAACTCTTCTATTGACTCACCAAACTTCTCACTTTTTTCCCCAAATATTTCACAATCACTTTGTAAAGTTGCCAGGGACGCATCTCAGTCGAGAAACATTATCGTAACTAATATCTGGCGTCGAGTGTTATCGCCAAATGTCAATGCCAGTTATCTGTTGGGAGATACTTCTACCAGCCTGCCCCAAAAAAATTGATATAAATGCTGCGCTCAGCGAAAAATGTCACAATCGAAACGAAAACGGTGCACAGAATGGATTTTTCTATAGTTTTGCTGCTACTCTCGGTTGCGCTCTCACCTGCCTTCACACCTGTCCGATGTCAGGTAACGGTGGCCTGCAATTCGCGAACCTCGCAGAAACGCATTGTTATCCGCAGCCCGGCAGCCAGCGAGTTGGCCAAGTTGGACGCGTGCCAGTACCGTGTGGCACCGTGGAGTGGCCAGGTGTGTCAACTGCTCGTCCAGTTCGATCGCCTGGAGCTGCCCCAGCCGCAGGTCAACGAGAGCTCTCGCCTACTGGAATGCCTGGATTTTGTGCAGCTTCAGCGTTTCCGGCTCTGCGGTCGCAGTAGCGGCCAGCACCTGTACTTACCCGTTAGAGGAGGTCAGGAGGTGGAGCTACTCTTTCATTTGGCCACAGCCGTGGGCAAGCAGTCCAGTGCCTGGCAGCTGACTCTAACGCAGCTGGAGTGCCCTAGGGATACCACGGCCCTGGTGCCAAGGCAACCCACTGTGCCCACTGTGCGTCCAATTCTGCCCTTTTTGGGCAATCTCTTGCCACGCACTATTTTTGGTGGAGCATCTGGCATTGGTTCGGGTTCTGGTCCCGCTGCCCAGCTTATACAATCCTTGAGGTCGCCCTCTATATCAGATCTGGAGCTACTGGCTCCACTGGGCTGTGATCAGTACTTTAGAACCCCAACAGGGGGCATTGTGAGCTTTAACTTTGCCGGAGGAATCTACATGCCCAATGTCAGGTACTCCATTTGCGTGAAGGGTTCGGCAGACAGCGAGATAAGGTGAGTCGGGGAAATTTTTATAGATTTTTTGGCTGACAAGATATCAAAACAAGAGAGAGATAATGGAAACAGTGACTACAATTATCAAGTTCTCCCTTCCCCAAATTAGCTACAAGATCGACCACTTTGAGCTCTCGAAGGCCAACACCCAGGAGCCAGGACCTGCCTACGACAGCGACTGTCGCAGCACAGTGAAGACTGCCGGCCGTGTATCCGACTACCTGAGTGTGCCCAACTCTTACCTGGTGTCTCGCACTGAACTGCAGGCCACTCACTACTGTGGCAGTGGACTCGCTGGCCAGGAGATCATAGCCCGCCCACCTTTTGTCCTGCTCTTTGCCAGTGATGCTCAGTCGAGTGCCGCCGAGACGGGCTTCCAGTTCACCTACACGGTGCGGAGGGCCCAGGATACGATGAGTCCTGCGGCGGGACTGTAAATTGGCAGCAGCCTTAACTAAATCAAGGCACACACTCTCACACACAAGTAATCGGGAATTGACATTATTAAATGCCGCTGCGCTGTGATATTCGTCGCACAATGAACCAGGGCATTCCATGGTCACGGATTTGCCTTAATTAAATGCCCAGGCCCTCCGTCCGGCATTAAGTCACATGTATCTATATATTTGGTTTGTAAATAAATTATGGAAAGCCCAGTGGCATAAACGGCATGCGGTCCACAACGGATTCAATGGAATGTGAATAGAATTTCATAGTTGATTATATTCTGATATAGGTTGAAACAATGCCCGGGCTAGGGCAATTTATGGGCTCTAAATGGGGGAATGTAGAGGCAGACCCTGATGGTGGTAGACGGTGACTAGAAACTAAACTTTTGATTTAATTATTTAGGGAGATACTTCTTTTGATATTTTATTTATTTATTATTTATTTATTTATTTCTTGAATATAATACACGACTTTTTTAAACAATATCCCCTAAAGACCCCTTCCAAGGAGTTCTTAAATAAATACATGCAACAAACCCTGAAATTCGTGAATATTTCCATATATAATTGCCGGACTGGTGTAACTTGTTTGGTTATTCCGTTGGAGGAGCTGAATTTTCCATGTCCTCCCCCCGTCACTTCCAAACTTTTTACACATGGCTGCCGGAGCGGATGCAGAAAGCTTTTCCCAGGAAGAGAGAGGAGGGATCATGGGGAAAATGCAGTGACATTTTGATGCCGGCACAGACACAGCTGCCACAATTGCCAGGCCATGTATTTTTAATGAAAAATTTAACAAAATTTCTGCGGTTTAAGTGTGAAAATTGTTGAGCCAGGTGGCTGATCGATAAAACACAGCGGAAACGAACGCGGAAGTGCGAATATTTCGCGATTCAGTTGATTGAAAACATACGCCAGATGTCGTTCCCGATGTATAGGGCCTAAGGCCAAAACGGATATGAAAAGGGGATACTCGTTGTAAATTTTGTGGGGCAGCATTAAAGTGGGGCGAGACATGGTAAAGTGTCTGGTAAACACAGAATGAAATTGCATTTGCATCGATGACCCCACGAACGAGAGAGAACACTGGGGAAATTGCCTTTCAAATATGCATGGTCATATGTGCTTCGACTTGCAGCTATGTACTCTTCGTTTTCGGGCAAATTCTTGAGGCCATCTTGCCTGTGGAGTGGCCAACACTTTGCCTCGTTTAATGTTTCTATCCCCGGGCAAAGGTTTTTTTTTTCTTTCTTTTATTTTGTTTTTTGCTAAGGCAGCAAAAGACGTTGCTGCAGCATCTTGGCTTCCGGCCCAGGGCATTACTTAAAGCCTGGTTATAACCCAGCTGGCAAGTTTGCTGGCGTTTGCATAATGCTTTCCGGCTTAATGCTTACTTCATAAATGCACGCAATTAGAACGCTCAGCATACTCACAAAGACATGAGTTTAGGGCTAGCCATTGTCCCGCATGGCGTATGCGTAATGTGGCTTGATGAGTGTTTGTTAAGCGCAGTTTTAAGTACGAAACTTTTGGCAAGTTAGTTACTTATACATAGAACATAAGCTAACGGAATTTATTTTTCTGAAATTATTAATTACCTTGTGAGAGTTTGAGTGAATTGGTTAAGTGAATATGTTTCCTTTCGTTTTCTGTTCAGTTTTTTAATAGGTTAGTGAGAATTTTATATTATTTATATATTATATATTCATTTAAATTGTTTATAATTTCCATACATTTTAGTTTTACATTTAAAATTATGTTTGTACTGGTCCACATGGCGTATACGTATTATAGAGTTATATATGCGTAAATTGAGTAAATGAATCTGTTACATTTCCTTCTCTGTTCAACATTCTGCCTTACCTTTTCTACAATTATTAACTATTTAATGAGGATTTTATATTCAAATACTAGTTTTACTCCTCTGTTAAGCATATCAAACCAAATTTGTATTGGTTTACATTGCGTATACGTATTGCAGAGTTGGCAGCTGCTTAAAACGAATATAATTGTTGGTCAGTTATGATATTAATTTCAATATTTTCACCAGGAGTAGATTACCAAACAAGAGCTGCAATATTAAATTAATTTCTAGACACATTCACTAACATTTCGGTTTCAAATTTACCACTCAACGCTTATAAATTGGCTGAAACTGAAAATGAAACTGAAACTAGAAAGCTATATCTATATCTATATCCATCCTGTACATTTTCCTAGTTTCAGGTTTTTTGGCAAATGCAAATGCATAGTGGGAAAATTGTGAGAAAAGAAAAACTAAACATAAATTGTTTGGCTGCCGCGCCGTCCAAGCCTCTCCCCCCGTGCTTTTCTAACCATAACCCAATTTTATGAACACTATATACGTGTGGAAAAAGGGCGGCGGGAACAATTGCGGAATGCTTTTTAAATTGAATTTTTAAATTTTTTTCAACAGCATATTTTCCGGTGATTTTTTTCGTTTGTGTTTTGGTTTTGTTTTGGTGTTAGCTATGTTTATTTAAGAATTTTTTACAGCAGATTTCTACAGTTCTCCCTCTCACTCTGTGTCAACTTTGTAACATCTGACCCAACGCCAAAGGCCCAATGCAATTTGTGTTGCTCTCTAAAAAAAAAAGTACTCCCAAAAATAAACGAGATCCATTTCACATGGCATAGAAAATTGTAACATAAATTTTGAAGGGAGGAAGGACTACAAAAAATGGCGGTTACAACATTGTAGTTAAAATGTCACAAATTATTAATTGCAAGCGGATTTACTTAGCGGTCAATTGTGGGAGCAGCTACCGGACTAAATTTAATAATAAATGCTTAAAAAAGAACCTGTATTCAGCTTGGCGATGCATTCTAAAATTTATATTTAATATTCATGAGAATATTTTTAGAGTGAGCGCAACTAAACAAATATGCTATGAATATTTAATGCCTTTCGGCTGGTTTACTCTTAATATGCTTTTATTAAATACAAAACCAAATTTTGTGCCGAATTGCCAAAGAAATAATCCATAAAATTCATCGAATAAGTCAAAATTAAATTAACAACATTAGGGTTTTATTTCAAGGACATTCTCGGTGACTAATAAAAACTGACCTTAACATTAATATAATGATGGTCTTATCGGTGTTCTTGAAACACAGGCACAAACTTAAATGCCAATTAAATAACATTAAATTGTGCGAAAAATGGACCCAACAAGCGGCTGTCCTGCAAACACAAGTCCTTGAGCCCAAACAGAGAGACTGTCAACATGACAAAGGAAAAAATTAAGCAGCTAAACAGGGTTTTATAGACGGCCGGCAGAAATAAACAAACAAGCGAGGAGACCCTGGTTGCTGTATTCTGGAAAATCTGTAAGCCAAGGCAACATGACAATCACACTCGGACACAAAGCCAAAGCCAACAACATAATCTACGGGTTGTCAGCAGCCCAAAGACCATAAAGGCGGCCAAACGATGGACAGGAGCAGGGCCAGGGTGCAGGAATGGGGAGCCGGGACAGGGAGCTGGGGATTCCCCGAAAAGGAGCGAAGCAAACAAATTAGTATGCAAGTCGGGTAGCAGATTAGGACACCGAAGTTTTCGCGACATAAACGAACAGCAGGCAACAATGGGGCCAGGACATGGCAGGACACACACACCACTCACTCACTCGTCCATTTATGCTTTCAAGCGCCTTTCCCTTTTTTTTTTAGGTTTTGCGGATTTAGTCGAAATAATGAAGTCGGCCACTGAGGCGATCTGTTGCTTGTTATGCTTGTGGAAAAAAAACCACAGAAGGGCATTATAAAAAATTATAGAAAAATGTTGGAGGTAGCGAGACTGTGTTTACCCATTTGGGATAGTAAAATCTTTAGGAAACCTTTAAGTTTCATGGAAGCTAGTAAAGTTTTGATTACTTCTTATGCTACATACATATCATAAAATATATTAATTTTTAATAACAGATTAATATAATATTTCATTATTTACCTTTACAATTATTGTCTTAAAGTTAATCACTCCCACAAGCCTCTCTTTATTGGGTATCTTTACCATTAAAAAGCATAAGAATGTCAGGCAGTCTGCGTACCTTGACAACCTATTTCCAAAATTAAATGTTTTTGTTGCTGGCCACCTTTTCTGACAGACTGGGTTGTGCTTTCATTTTTGCCCTCTTTCATTTCTTAAATATTTCATTAAAAATTCCCGGCACAATTGCTGTGGTTACTTGACGCAGAAAAGAAGAAAATCCCCGAAAATAGAATAAATCTTGAGCTTGAAGTCAACCCTTGAAATGTCACTGGCCTAGCTTGAAAATTTATAGAATAAAAATCCCACTAAAGAGAATTATTACCCGAAAATTGATATTATCTGACATTTAATGTCAAAAGAAAGTCTTTAAAATGTATGTAAATAAATAATAAAGTTAGTGAACATGGGCCATTGCTTGTAAATCAAAAGATGTCTAACGATTTAAAAACAAGAATGTAATAAAATGGAAAATATTATAGGAGATGATAAACTAAGCTGACTGTAAAATAAATTCACGTTTATTTCGACCTGCCTTTGGCAATGTTTCTCAGTTTGCAGTGTTTATAAATTCAATTCAGGCAATAAAATATGCAAGAATTTCACCTTGTTTTTGCAGCTCAAATAGAGAAATTTGCATGGATTTTTATTTGGTTTTTAATCAATGGTAAATACGTCTTGTGTGTTGACTATGTGTAAAGTTAATTTCATAATTTCCAAAGGGAACTAAGTAAAAGTAAATACCAATCAATTTTGTGACACTTTTTATAAAACCTATTTAATGTTAAGCCCATTGAGGTGTTTATTTGGTTTAAAGGGGTTTTTTCTATATCGATTTGTATGGCCTTTAAGCTATCTTTACCGTAAAATATTTAAGAAAATATTTGCATATACTTGACGGCGCCAAAGGCTTTAACAATGTATGTACTATGTATATATATATTTTATTACCCCAGTTTGCCTGCCCCCGAATGAGATTTTGTTAAAGTTATGGCCGACACATACTGGCAGCCATATAATTTTCATATTTCCACATTTTCGTACATTGTTTAACCGGCTCCTTTCGTCCTTTCACAAACAATGTGTGTGTGCAAAACGTAAGTTTGCGTGCTTGGCGCATATAAATTAGTCGCTTATAATATTCTTTTGGCATTTTTCAAATTTCCAGTTTGGTATTTGCTGCTGCCTTTTGCCTGGTGAAAGAGTTCGTACGCCATAAAGTATGCAGCTTACGTGCGCTCAAGGCTTTGCCGCCACACGAACCGATGGCAAAAAACAATTATTAACATATTAATAAATTGTAGTATATTTGAAAGGCCATAATTCTGTGTAATTCTAGATGCCTTCAGCTGGGCAACACCTGAACGAAATTGGATAATCCGCTCCACGGGCTGGGGGCTATGTAATTTGCATTTTTTATGGCCCCTGGCCCATGGCCCTGACTGCCTGACTGACTGACTGACTGACTGATTATAGCCAACTCAAAATCTAGGCAGGAATATTTCTGGTGATTAAGCCAGATAACGAATAGGGCTTTGTTGGCGTTAACTGTCTTATCAGGGGTGAGTTCAAGTGCAGTTGGCTTTCTTGTCTGCCACTTTGGGCCTTTGTTCGCCGTGCCATTTGTGATTCTTTGTGACAAATACGACAACTGTGATTGCCAAGAGTCCCAGCAGCAGTAAAGCAATTCCCACATACTGCCCAATTTTGGCAACATTCAATGCCAGCTGGAAGGGTTAAGGTATTATATAAAGTATTATATTCTTATATTTATATTTCTGACATTACCTTGAGTAAGCTTGTGAGGCTGTCATCCAATTCAGCATGGATTTGCATGGTAAAAAGCGGTGCATAGTGATTGTAGGCCACATCTTTGAAGAAACTAAAATGGGAATTTAATTATTATAAAACTAAGGATATCTATTTATGGATATTATATATATCTATATATTTATTAGAGCTAATCTATTCAGCTAAATTTCTACTTACTCAATTGCCTCGTCTCGCTCCACATGGACACTAACCATAAGCTGTCCCCTCAGGCTAAGCGGAATGCCCATAGTGGGCTCCATTATCACAAACATGCCGTGCTCCGACTCCTTGGGCCGCAGACCCGTCGTATTCTCTCGATAGAGTTCGTCAGCCAAGTAAAAGTGCGGATGTGACATGTAGAATGGACCATTAAAGGCAGGTGGTCCATAGTCAAGGACTCCGTTGCGTGGACACTCACGATTCTTCAGGCAAAAGCACTTAGTGTCCGGCGACAGCTGGCCGTTGTCCAGGGTGAGATTGGTGGACTCGTAGCGCCACACGGGAATGCCATCAATGGTGAGGTTTTCCTGGGGAAAGAGATTTAAATACCGGGCGGCATCCTTGAGGAAAATGGATGTGGGCTGGTCCCACCTTCTCTCCGGCGACCATAATTCCCCCGTGCTGCCATTGACCTTGCCGCACTCGCCGGGGTAAAAACCTAAAAGGAGAATGATTTTAAAATTATATATAAATGCATAATTTATGTTATTTGGCTTCACCTGTGGTATTCTGTCCATTCCACAGCTGGAGATCTCCCATCTGGCGGAGATCGACGTGGCCTGTGTGTATCGTAAAGTTGCCCTCGGCTGTCTTGGAGTTGTTCCTTTCGTAGAACCAGCTAAAGTTGCTGCTGTAAATGGGCAGCAGGGGCGAGTGGAGTTGCTCCACAAAGTCCAGCAGTCGGTCGTAGAAGCCATCGAAGAGCCACTCACCCGCCGAGTGGGTCATGTGGGTGTCGCCGCCCTCGCGGTTTAGGGCAAAGTTCATGACCTTGCGCAGGGTGCGACGATAACGGCGCGAATACAAGGCAGCTGTCTAAATCGGAAAGCGGGATTAGCTGGGATTACTCCACGTTGTGACAGATATGTTCGCACAAAATGTTTACCAACATACCAGCGATACATAATGTGGAGCCACCACGATGTCCTCGAGGGTGCCATTGGACTTTTCAGGCAGGAAATGCCAGGTGCGCTTGCCGAAATAGGTCACCTCCGGTCTCTGCTGACTCCACTCCAGATCCTCCTTGACCTTGAAGTCACTAAAAGTGTAGGGTCCCAGCTGCTCATAGTGTGGCTTTACCCCGGCTGTATTCAGGTGCTCAGGATTAGTCCAGTTGAACAGGTAGATGGTGCTGTATATAGGCATGGGGGTGGTCACCCAGCGCTTGTACATGAAGGAGTTGGGGCTCAGCGGCATAATGCTACGTATCCAATGACGGGAAACCGCTGGCCAAGCGGCAACGAATAAGACTCCAATGGCCAGGAACACACCAGCCAGGCCAAAGACCCAGATCTTCTGCTGGCGGACACTGCAGCAATTGCAACACATCGCGGTCGATTGATCCTGGCAAACTGGTCTTCTAGGCACTTAATCCACTTGTATTTATCGGTCTTTACTCTTGGGAGGATTCATGACGAGAGGCTAGAGATAAGATTCCCCCATTTGGATTGAAGCCTAAATTAACGGCTCATTCTTTTATTTATAAATGTTGTTTTGAATTTCTCAAACAACTTGAAGCAATTCAGATAAGTCGAGTGGCAAAAAGCTCCTAATAAAACACACCCTCAACTGTAGAGTGGTTCTCTTTATGACATGAACTACAATAGGTTGAGTCTTTGAGATAAGAAAGAAGTTGTTAAAAAATGCACTGACAGAAAAGTAAATAAAATTTTAAAAATAATTAAATTTAAACTTGTTTCGATATCGCTTTTTGTAACGAAAAAAGAGCCAGCTTATCAGAAATCTACATATTAAAACGTTTTATATTATTATATATACGTATATTTATTTTCGTTTCCAATTTAAGTGTGTAATATTATCTCATACATTAATATTACATATACATATTGTTTTCAGATAAGATAGAAGTTTTATTGTACATTCTACAGTATGACTTTGATAATCAATACACATTAAAATTGTTTAAAGAAGAATTTTAAAAATTTAAATGTCTTTACGAGTGCTGTAAATATATGGATCCCTAGTCACATTAGGATTTTAATAGAATAATTTAGAATAATAATTTTGTTTAATTTGGAAGAAGCATAGCACTGCATGGAAAAACTGAAAATAAAAAATATACCTTACGGAATATTTACTGTAATCTTTGACCAGCCGTTATCTCTGGTTCAATAAAAATACACAACGTTTAGTTTATATGCCGAAATAAGCGGTAAAGGTTCTGTGAATTTTCAGGCTCTTCGAAAGTAATTAAGCCAAAGAATTAAATATATAAAAAGTTAGTTGAAATTTTTTTATAAAAACATTAATTAAACAACATATAATTTTTCAAACTGCAAACTAACCTGACTCACTCCAGATAAACCGAGCAAATAAATAAAACAAACAAGAACATGGAAGGCAACCGGAAGCACATTTCGGAGCTAAACCACTTCTGCATAATGGAGATGGAGAGCTATATCATCGCTGATTGCAAGTCGATAGGTAAATCTCACGGCATGATGAAGTATGCAAATTTAGTTAGCTTCGCAATGGCCAGCAATCATTTGGAGGCGGTTTTAAGGGAATGGAAAAACAATCTGTACAAAGACCTTGAATTCGTTTTCGTGGCCAACAGAGACTCTTTGAAAATAGATTTTGCACTGCTTTTAACCACACAAAAAGGAAAGGCTGGTGACGTTTTCTGGCGATTCTTTGTTGATGCCATCAAAGAAAATAACAAAGTTGAAAATGTTACCTTAAACTTTGCCCCAAAGACTTTTCAATCCGGATTCTTGGACCATTTCCTAATGATTAAATCTGCTCTGCAAAATAAAAGAAACCTGCAAATTCTAAAAATAGCGTTAAAAGGTTGGTACCAGAAGTTATTCATCATTTAAGGGGGTCTTATCATTCAAAAGCCGTTTTTTGGACCCTTTTTAAAAAAATTCTTATTTGAAAACGCAAAGATTAATTGAAAACTTTTTTTATTTATTATATTCAAAAATGTTCAAAGTAACTCAAAAAGTTGTTCTTGCCTCGATACGAGGGTTATTCAAAGAGTAATGAGACTTCAAACTTGGTGGTCGAAAAAAAGGTGTCGTCCTGGCGGCCACGATTCAGGGTCTCCAGAGCGTCCGAAATGAAAAAAAAAAAAAACGAGGCTATAATCAGAATAGATGTCATTTTCGGGTGACGGAACAGATTTTTTTTTTAAATTTTTTTAAACAAAATGGCGGCCATTCAAAAAAAAAAAATTCGATTTCGGCCTTTATTTTTTGTAGTTTAGTGTAAAAAAAAAATATAAAAAAAATTAAAAAAAAAATCTGTTCCGTCACCCGAGAATGGTGACAATTCTGCGTCGATTCCACTTTGTTTCATGAAAATCGGTTCAGTTGAACTGGAGATATCATGGCCGTCAGTTCGAAAAACGTGGTTTCGAGATAAACGCGTTTGAAGTTTGAAAAAAGCTCATTTTGCATAGACCTTGCTTCACAATAAAGGCTGTATCTTCTAAAGTATTTCGAATTTCTAAAAATCCTTTTGGGGACATATACACCACATCCCAAGCTATAAATAAATGCAAAAAAAAAATCGAAAAAAAAAACGTTGCCCAATGAGAAGACCCCCTTAAGTGAACTTACCCACCTGCAATTAGTAAAAATCACTGTTGAAGAAAAGTTAGAGGAGAGGACTTCACAGGCCCTATGCAATTTTCTAAACTCATGTCAGGGAAATGTGGAAGCCCACATCCATTGCAATAATGGTTGGACAATTGTCCAACCAGGAGAAAAAACTTTTTCTAGATATTCATTTAAATGACAATGGGGTAAGTCTTCTAACTCCTCTTTCACATATTAATAAGGTGTCCTTATGGTCAAGGGTAAATCCAAAAGTAGATCTCTAGATGATCTCAATGAAGACTTGAAAAATTTATGGGTTCATGAAGAATTTCGGGGCTTTCAAGAATTGCCTAAAGAACTAGTTTGGTAAAGGAGAATAAAATGGATAAAATAAGTCATAAAAATTCTCATATAATTACAGAATAAAGCCATTTTCCTAGATTGTGAGATAAATATCACAAGGCTAATGTACATATACAGCATTATATTTTTAGTTATATTAATATATTTATCACACTTTGTTCTCAGAAAATCACAATGATTATAAACTCATTCTATATTTATTACAAATTCCTATTGATTTCATCGACCACCGACTCGGGTTCATTTGGTGTTTCCTCGTTATCCTTAAGGGCCAGCCGATCCGCCTCCGCTTGGCCATACCATTTCCTCTTTATGGTGAGCAAGGTGCCAATAGCTATAAGAATGCAGCCCAGACAAAGTAATCCCACACCAGTGTATCTACCAATGGCGGGCAGGTTGAGAGCCAACTAAAATATAAATAAATTAATTATGAATTATTAATGAAGTAAGTATAAATATGTAATTATATATATCCCAAGTACCTTAAGTTCCGAGGCCAGAGCCTCATCGATTTCAGCGCGACTGGCTGTGGTGAACATTGGAGCATAGAAACTGGGTAGCCCCTTTAGAATGCTATAAGAAAACATGTGTTTTATAAATATATAAATTATAATAAATTACTAAAACCACTCACTCAATATCCTTGTCCTCCTGTATCAAGAGGGTAATCATCACATTGGCGTTTACCTTCAGCGGCACACCCATTTTCCGCTCCATGATGATGAAGAAGTTGTTTTGATCATAGTTGGGATGGTAGCCATTGATGGTATTCCCATAGCTCTCATCCGCATACATAAAGTGATCCGCGGATAGGTACATGGGCACACCATCAGCACAGGGTCCAAGGTCCGTGGCTCCGGTGGCGGGGCAGTCGTTTGGCTGCTTCTCCACAGGACACCAGCACTTCATGTTTCCGTTCACCTGGCCATTGTCAAAGGTGTTACGTGTGATCTCATATTTCCATCCTTTAATACCCTGGATGGTTTCGCTTTCGCCGGTGAACTCAAGGTTGATAATCCTGCAGGTGTCCGGTATGAAGATGGTCAGGGCCTTCTCCTTGGGCTCATCCGGCACAAAGAGATCTGTAGTGCTGCCATTAAGGCGACCGCACTCGCCTTCGTACCAGCCTGTGTGATTCTGGCCCTTCCAGTACTTTATTTCGCCCATCTCCTTGATGTCGCCCACGCCCGTGTGCACAGTGAAGGGACCCTCGAAGTCCTTTGAACCATTTCGGTTGAGGAACCAAGCAAAGTGATCCGACTCAATCGCTGGAGCCAGCGGATTATTCAGCGACATGGCATAGTGAAGGAACTCGTCGTAGAAGCTGTCGAAAAGCCACTCGGCTGCCGTGTGTGTAACGAACAGGTGTCCTCCGTTGGCATTTAGAGCCTGGTTGAACATGAACTTTAGAAAGGAGTTGCTATTTCGCATTTGATTGGCAGCGGCCTAAGAACAATTTTAGAAAATGTGATTCTTATTATAAATTAATTTAAAAAAGTTTACCCACCAGCGATGGCAAGTGCGGTGCTGTTATTAAATCCGTTTGCATGCCGCCTGAGAGTTCCTCAACCCAGAACCAGGTTCTCCTTGGGTTGAAGGTCACCGTGCCATTATCGTGCCACTCCAAGTCCATTTTCTTTCTCTCCTCCCGATAGACATACGGACCGAGCTGCTCAAAGCTTGGCTTTACTCCATAGGCCTGTACATCGTTGGCATTTGTCCAGTTCCAAAGGTACATGTAGACATAGACGGGAATGGGCAGCTCCTCCCACTTCTCAAAGGTCTTTGAAGTGGGTGTCAAGGGCAAGGCCTGCAAGTATATAAAATTAAAAGAATTTAATTCGAATTTGATATAGTAAAAACTATAATAACCTTCATGATCTGTGTGTCTATAAAGCCGGGCCAGCATATTACGGCCAGAAGTCCAGAAACGGCGAACAAGGTGCCCAGTCCAAAGACCCAGACCTTCTGTTGGGTCACTCCGCAGCATTTGCAGCACATGATGTCGATTCCAAACAAAGACTGGTCACCGGAAAAATTGAACTAGCTTTTTTATGTACTAAGCACTTAATAGATTATCCTCAAGCGAGTTAAACCCGTCGGCTAATCAGCACGTCTGCCATATTAATTCGCTTCGTTTTGTTGATAGCAGCTACACTAGAAAAATTAGTAACAGAGGACCTATATTTTTTTATACAATAATTTCACAATAAGAATTATAAGAACTAACCAAAAATTAAAAAAGTTTGCTTAAATATTGATATAAAAAAACAAGTGACTTTATTTGTTAAACAAAGTCTTCAGTATTTTATTTATTCATTAGTTTCTCTGCCTTAATTTTAGTTTTTTTATTATAAATTATATAGTACTGAGTATTTGTTTTTAATTTTTATTCTCTGTGTGCTGATTGGAATTAATGTGTATATATATAATATTAAGCAACTTAAGGCCTTGATAAATGCACACCACTGCACTGAAGTTCTTGGGAATGTTTGCTTATCAGCCAGACTATAGGTAATCACTACTTACTTAATACTTAAGCACTTAATATTTAAACATTTAAGCACTTGGTAACAAGAGGCCTGGTAAATACCTTACAAAAAATATATTAATCATATATATTTAATAAGACATAAAATAATTTTAAAAACTATTTTTTGAATGTACTTTTAATAGAACACTTGACTCATATTATAACTATAGTAGATTAAACTATAAATACGGTCAACTATTTCTGCCTTGAGTCTCGCCATCTAATCGAAAATACACATATATATGTATGGATTTGTAGTGGAAATGCAATTTTATTATCAACTCGGCCCACTTGAGAGCCATAAAAGATCACTTTCGGGGGGATAATCTAATCAGGCTAAGTAGCTTTCGATTAGAGCCATGCAAAATCGTTTTCTGACTCGTCAGCCACCTGGACTGGCGAAAAATCGTTTGTTGGCCCAACATGATTAGTTGCTTTTAGAGCCATAAACATTGACCGCAAAATGTGTGTGGCGGGTAAATGTGCATTGCAGTTTATCTTTTCGGGTAATTGAAAAACAAGAATTTCTCCCCAATAACGATTAAACAACCTTGACATTAATTTTCCCATAAACACAGTGCTCTGTAATAGACACCACATTTAATGGGGCTGACTCTGTTGCCAAAATGAAATGCATATTGCCACTCAGCTTCTTAGTCTGGTAATAATTGCAATTAGTTAGCCACAGGAGCCAAGACCCATGTCTTGTATTTCAATAGAATGTGCCTGCCACTGCTGATTTCCCCATTGCACTTCAATAAATGCATAATCAGCAACTTAAGCCAGTTAGGAAATACTGGGGAAATGCCTGCACTGAAGGTTCATTAATAAATGCATAGCATGTGGGTTTTGTAGATGAATGAAGATATTTTATGAGGAGTTGAGATATGTAATGATTTTTATTCATAAATAGAAAATCAAAGTAACCTATCAAATAATTAAAATCAAAATGTTACCATAATAAATAGTGAGTTACCATCATTTCCGAGCCATATATATTTTTTTTCTTTATTTTGTTTACATATAAATATTTGTTGTTCCTTGTTCATATTTAATTGTATTAATTATTATACACATACACACATATATGAATATTGGTTTTGATATATAGGAAAAGTACGACGACTGCAGTTCAGAACATCTCAGCAACATCAGCATTTTTTTTAAAGGTCTACAACGATCGGTTGGACATGTAGAAATACGCCATTTTGTCTTTAGTTGAGGTAGCCATTATTTAATTTAAGCCTCAATGGAGCCCTCGGCCTCGAGTTGGGCCTTGCGGCTGGGCTGTGGTTACAATTACATTAATTAATAAAATATATAAAATTTTAAAAAAGGTTAGCTAACCTTGGGGTGCATCAGAATGAAGGGCAGCTCAGCGCAGAGCTCGCCGCCAAGGGCGCCCAGGAAAAGCTTGACTTTCACAGCATAAGACACGATAATGCCAAAGGCATCCCTGGCATCCTGGCTGGCGATGCTAAAAGAAGAAAATACAAGTGATTATTTCAAGGAAATTAAATATAAGAATTCTTTTTAATTAGTTCAAGTGGAATACTTTTTGTTAGCAATACTTACAGTGTAGTCGAGGCCAAAGCGGTGTCCTTGCGCTTGATATCACCCTCGACGGCAATGCCGGCTCGGTCACAGTTGGCCACCAAAGTAGGCACCAGATACATGACCTTCTGCAGGCTGGAGCCCGGATTCAGCGGGCAGCCCTCGCTGGTCTCCATAAAGGCGATGGTATTGCGGAATTGACCGTTCTGGAAGAGCACTACATCGACGCCCTGCTGCACCATGGCCTTGACCTTCTTGACCACCTTGTTCGAGTTGTTTCGCACGCAGATATTGACCGAGATCTTCTCGCCATGATGGTACAGCTGCTTGTCGAGGGTTACCTCCAGCTCGAGTTCACCGGGCGACAGAAGGAAGTCCTTGCGCACCACGGTGCAGGGCTGGATGCCCTGCTTGGTGGGGGCATACTGCACCTTGCGAATGCCCAGGTTGATAGTGCTGCGGCGATGCGAGCGGTCACAGTCGCTGTCTCCGGTGAAGATCTTCACAAAGTACTGCACGCCACATGGCTGGCTCTCGTCGCTGGCCCGCTGCTGCAGGACCACCGAGGCCGGCGAGCTGGGCGGCATTTGCATCACAAAAGGATAGGCATTGGAGCCGAGCTTCTTGAGCAGACGCTCCTGCATCTTGGTCAGCGTAATATCCTGCTTCTGGGGCGGGCACACCTGCTGGGAGACCAGGGTGAGCTCCTTCTGGAATCGCAGACCGATCATCTCATCGTCCTCGCGTCCATAGCGGAAGTTGCACACCAGCTGCACGAAGATTTTGCGGTTCTGGCGCACGTACTCATCGTCCAGCACCACGATTCCATCTGCAAGTAGAGTGTGGAGAAGTCCAAGGCTGCTAATTAATCGAAGATTACAGATTACGTAAGGTAAACTCCCGCCCCCGCCACTTGCTTGTCTGGTCTGGATGTCACGTAACTAATAAGCCGGTTTTGTGGTTTAATTTAGGCATCTCTGGCTTGCATAAATTATTTCTGAATTTAATTATGTCCAAGACCAGGAATGGATTTAATATTTAATTGGTCCCAAAATATCTTTATTGGAAGGGAGTCTACTTTTGGGAACAAAAAAATCACTCTAGTGGCTTTAAAACTTTTAAGAAATTTCTAAACCGATGCCTAAAAGTAGTTTATATCACTTATATCTCCTCTTAGTCCCTATACCCACCGATTGGCTCCACCTGCGTGACGGAATCCACAAATTCACGCCTGTTCATGTAGAGCGTGATCATGTTGTTCGGGGAACATTTCTTGAACACCTTGAAGTTAACCACCATTTTGAAGCTGTTTATTTATTGATTCTCCGGAAATAAAAATATATATTTTATTATTTAGTATAAATAAACTTTTGTTCAACGTTTCGCGCTCGTCTGTCTCGGGATACGCCGCGTTGCGTTGGCCGCTTGGCTATTAATTAGCGCTCATTGGCAATCCGGCCTTTATACCTGGCATTGTGGCACCTGTTCCCGCACCTGCAAATTGAATTATAGAAATTCTGTAGCTGTTCTCTAGTTGTTTTTTACTAGGGCTTCCCTTGCCTTGTGGCGCAGCGCCTTTGATATTGACATTGCAGTCGAACAGCAAAATCGATGGATTGCCGCCGCGTACAACACGGCGCATTAGCAATGCAGCGCCCAAAAATAGCCAACGAAATCGATATAGCCTGCGTTTTTTAGTTTGTCGTCTTTTCTAGTTTGGTCTTTTGTGGTTCCCAAAAGTGACGCATTTATACAGAAATATTACGTGGATGACCCCACCCGCCCAGTGTGTTTTTGCCTTTCCTGTTTACGTAATTCTTTTTAATTTAATTGAGGCTTTTACGGTCCTCTGCTAAGCGGTGATAAGAGCACCGCTTTTATGGCTGTCCCGATTGCTATGTGGTCCCTATATGGGAAAATTAAAAATCTTGAATATTTTATAAAAATATTCCCTTTAAAATAGTAACTGAATTTATGGGGTTTTTTGGGGTTTGACATTCCATTTGATGCTTTATCGGTGGCAAGAGTGCAGCAGAGTTAAGTTCTTTTTAAATGTTTAATGATGTTTTTATAGCTCAAAAAAGTTAAAGTTATTCTGATTCAAATATTATAAACCCCAGTTGATCAAATAATAACCCCTAAGCACTTCAAACTCCAACAGAAACTGTCACTTAAATTCTCTGCACATTCAATTATGTAAAAATATTCTAGGGAAAGCTCCGGCGGGGGAAACCCCCAACCAATTTTGGCCATTTCCAGTTCCAGTTTGTGCAATGAAATCACATTAGCATAAAGTAGGCTACTTAACAAAGTCAATGAACGTAATTATTATACTCCTGGCATTAAAAATATGAACAAAGTTGTGTGAAATATATTGTTCTTTATTGTGTGGTTTGGGAAAGTCTGTGCAGGCTTTTCCCCACCGTCCCGTGTGTGTGTGTGTGTGTGAGTGCGGAAAATGTGTGGGGGCGTAGCATGGCGGCGGACAGTCGCCGAGGGTCCAACAAAACCGACAATGAGGCCCTTAATAATAGCAAAACTTTTGCACTCACGACGTGTGGGCCAGCGGGAAAACGTCGCTGGTTATGGGCTTGTCTCTCATTTAAATACATTACAAGTGAACTTTCCGAGAGGCGTGGATGAGACCTCCTCGTCCCTGCTGATGGCAATATGTTGTAAAACGAGCTGTGTTTAAGATTCTGTTAAGAAAATGTAAAGTGTAATTAAATTCAATTAACTTTGAGGCTTTGACCCAACGAAAGAGTCATTCGGTGTACACTTTTAATAAGAAATTCTAAACTAAAACTAAATTAAATTAAACTTAAAGTGAAAATAAATCATTTTGGTAAATATTAAAATTAAAATTTGAGGTTTATTTGAGTAAACTTTTGAAATTAACAATATGTTCTCTATTTTGAATATACCATATTAGAGCCTTTGCTTGCAGGACTGGGTATATCCCCATATCCACCGCATTATTGTCTATCTTCACTATCCAAGCTTGTGTGTGGTCATTGGATCCCTGTGCAGTCAAGCCGCAAATCGCTGGCCACCGCAAAATGCAGCCTCTATTATTCGCGTCCAATTGCGCCAGATGTGAAGGGTGCTCATCCTTTGTTTTTGAACAGACATAATTTAACGGCACCTCCTTAAAGCGGCCACGATTTAAACAGCAGCCATAACCAAAGCCAAAGTCGAAAGCTCTGGCACCATTCTTCTCCTTCGGTCCACTCGAGAGCTAATTTGGGCAATTCAATTGCCTGACCGAGGCGAGACAAAGGCGTTGGCCAAATTGCATTGCACAATCAGCGCGATTGCCACGGCACACCGAGCCAACCAGCTGGGGTTCCCGGACATGGAAGCCGGTGCGCAATTGTCGTTTGGCCGAGCCAAATCGACAACTGGAGCCAACTGGGTTCTACTTGGAATTTGCTAGAAACTGGAAAGAATTTTTTAAAATAATTTTTAATGCTGAAAAAATGTAAAAAAGATCAATTTGAAAAATTTAAAGCAAGCATTTTTGTGTTTTCTCAAATAGTAAAGATAAATAATTTCCTTATGTATTTACACTTTTTAATAGAACCCTATTTTTCGCCTGTGCACCATTTAAGACCTTCCAGTAGGTCCAAGAACTTTCAGTTGGTGCCTCAGTCCGGAGTCCGGAGACCACCTTGATGCACGGCCGACATCTGGCATTGAAACGTGAGCGCGGGCGGCCGCAAAGTTTTGGGCCAAAAGACGAAGGCAGTGCCACTCATCAGCCAGATCAGGCCCAATAGCACGGAAAATTGCAGAGAAGCTGAAATTGTTGTATTATGAAAAGTAAAAGCAAACACGGTGCAGAAATGGCGGCCAACCTTCGGCCTGTTCGAGTTTTCCAATTGGCATTACGTGGGACAAGGGAAAAGGAAACGAAGGACATGTCGCACACTCTGAAAAAAAAGGAAAAGAAGGCTGGAAAAAATACTTTTGCTTCGGTGATGGTTGAGCGGTCTTGGCAGCAATGTTGTCGCCACCGCCACCGCCGTCGCCGTCTGACGATGTGCAAACTGGCGAAGTGACAGCAAATGGCGCGGAAACTGCACTGTGTGTACCAAACGCCAACGTCAACTAATCGTGGGTGAACAAATCCCTATGTATACGGAGAGTGCACTTGCAGAAAAAATATACAAATCTTAAAAAACATTCTTAATATGTTCCTAAAGAAATACAAATTGCTTGAAGAAATGTAAGGTATTTAAATCTTAAGTAAAAGTTAATTTTAACTTATAATAATACTTTATAAAATTATTTTTCTTTGTGTCAATAGTATGGTACAATATGCATGGATCCGTGCACAATCTCTAGCTGTGATGTCTGTGCGTGTGGCCATGTTGCAGCCAAGGATAGGTGGGCCCCTGGAATGGGGTTCCCCTTGTTGACGCCAGTCGATTGCAGGTGGTGTCCGTGACGTCGAGTCCTGATTGCTTTGACATCTACATCGCGGATGGTTTTAAAAATAATACGTTCTTAGGTGGAAAGCCAGTGTTTGATTTAATTGAAGACAGCACGTTGAATTCGGCAGACGCACTAGCAGTTAGTTATTTCCTTCTATACAACAAACTCTCTTAGACTTAAAAACAAACTCGGGCTCTAAATATTTTAGAGATTTTAAAACGTATAAATCACCTCGTTAAGATGGGGTGAACTATTATACCCTTGCAGGGTACTATAATTTCAGTCAGAAGTTTGCAACGCAGTGAAGGAGTCGTTTCCGACCCTATAAAGTATATATATTCTTGATCAGCATCAACAGGGGAATCATTATAGATATGTCAGGAAGAAATAGATTTTTTGGCCATTTTTGGGAAATTTTATAAGGGGTTACATCATTAAAATTTTTGATTTTGATAAAAAATTGAATTTTCAAAATTTTTAAATGAAGTATGCAGATTTATTAACTGTAGAAAATCTTGCACAGAACAGTTTTCCGATTTAAAATTAATGCTCTTTTGGCCGAGTTATGATATTTTTAATTTAAAATAAATTAAGAAGTTTTTTAATATACAAAATCAGATTTTATAATACAAAATAATATTTTTCCAAGTCAAGGAATCATTTCCGACCCCATAAACCATATATATTCTTGATCAGCATTAACATGCGAATCTTTCTAGACATGTCCGGAAGAAATCGATTTTTTGGCCATTTTTGCGAAATTTGATAAGGGGTTACATCATTAAAATTAGCAAAAATGGCCAAAAATTTTGATTTCTTAAAATTTTAAATTTGGTATGCAGTTTTTTTAAATTAATAAAAACCAACACAAAACTGCTTTCCGAATCGAAATTAATGCATTTTTGGCTTCGTTATGATATATTTTAATTGTTACCTGCAACGGTATACAAACTTTGACTGGCCAAAGTTAGCTTTCTTTCTTGTTTTTAACTTGCAACTTAAGGCAAAAAAATCGAAAATTGCCGAGGGCGACTTCAAAACTCTCAGAAATAAATATCTCACACCGCAGTGATAAGTGGAATATTGAAATTATAACTGACATCGGAAATAAAGCAGTGCAAGATCGAGAAAAGCTTTTATAAGCTCTGTGGGCCTGCCTCGTAATAAGTTCACTTTGCAAATCAGTCGACTCTCAACTGCATTTGTTATTGGTTGGATTTATGCTTCATATTTTTATTATAATCAGTGACGGCTTAAAGTGGTAAAAACTTCGAAAATTGCTTTAATTTAAGTCATATTTAATTTAAAAAACCGTATACGTTTCCCGGTTTCCTCCATATTCGGAAAGATACTGACTTTCGTGCACTTTGTGAAAATATTGTTAAGGGTTTGCCGGAGATGACTAACATATTACAGTGAAAATAACATAAATAAAATTATTCTTCTATGGTTTTGAAAAGAATGTATATAATATTGGCTATGCATGTTTAGAAGCGAAATTTTATTATTATTTCCTTTCAAATTATCTTTTAATTAATAAATTTTTTTTAAGAACATGAATTGAATTTCCTCTACGTATTAATTATATCTTATCCAATTGTTATTGTTGTTTCGGGAGAACGAAAAGTGCAGCTCGTCTAGCCAGTGCTAGATCGGAAATAAAGCTGTGCAAGATCGGGAAAGCTTTTGGAAGCTCTGTGGGCTGCCTCGTATATGTTCACTTTGCAAATCAGTCGACTCTCAACTGCATTTGGTATTGCTTGCATCATATAATATTTTGTGTAAATCTAATGTTTCAAGATTAATCAGTGACGGATTAAGTTGGTAATTTATTCAAAAATTCCTTTGGCTTAAGTGATATTTATTTAAATAAATGTACAGGTCACCGGTCTCCTCCATATCCGGAATGAACTGACCTTAAAAAAGTTTGCCAGAGATGACTCAGACTTACAGATAAAATTCCGTATAGAACAATTGTTTTGTATTGTATATTTAGCAGTGAAATGAGATTAATTAAATTATTCTAAGTTTTCCTTTTATTCATGAATTGTTATTAAAACGATGCAGTGAAGAGGCACTATAGCTTCTAGCTACTAGTTCTCATATTAATTTGAGTTAAAACTTAAAAACTGTGAATCCCCTTTTTCGTATTATTTTTAATGTATGGATATGTCGGTGCGTTTGTGTGTGTATGTATGTGTAGGCCATTTGATTTGAATGGAAATTTCATCAACAGCTTTCGATACCTCTTTAAATACATTGAATAAGTATACTTCCAAGGCGGTCAATTCGAGATATGCCAAAGAAACTTCACGAAAAATGCGAATGGCGCTATTTGCATCGAAATTCCGTATGCAGGTGTCATAAGCTCTGGTGTTGGCGTTGTCCGAAAAATACCGTTATTGCTAGCTAATTTCCCAGGTGCATGCTTGCTTGTTAAATTGATGTATAGCATGAGGCCAAGTCCGAAGCCAAGTCCGCATCCGGATCCATATCGATGGCATGGCCAAAAAGGGGAAAACGAAGCCATGTTGGAGGAGGAAGGGATTGTGAGTGAGTTTACACGGAAAGGAAATGTCAGCTTTTATAAACGATTCTTTTTAGAATTTTAAATCGGTTGGAATCATTGTCTTACAACAATTTTTTACTTATTCTCTTTTCTATCGATAATAGTTTGGCACAGTCCGATAGATCATACAAAATATCAAAATATAAGTCGTATATCACAACGATAAAGATTTCATCTATAGATTTTTTTTCCTGTGCAGAATGTAAGGCACCCGGCAGCAGCATAACTGAAAATATTGTGAAAATGGCATTGGTCGCCGCACACAACAATGGCTGCTGGGATGGAGCAGGCACCTGTACAGGCTCCTCTCGGCCCTTGTCTCCTCCAGTGCCTGGAATTTGCGGTCGGGTTTTTGACACAAATTTTGCCGATGACATGTTCAATACACAAAGCTGCGTGCTTAAGTTCGCTCATCCGTATTGTTGTACCATGGAGCCCCCGGACTGCATGTAGTCCTCAATATTTGCAGCCAGCACGTGTTTAGGGTTGCCACAGCGCCGTTTGTCGTCCGTGTGAGTGGGGGTTTTCTCTCTCTCTTTCAAGAGAGACATTGTTGCCAAAGTGGCGATTTTTATAGCTAAAATGGAGTTTTTTAAAGAAGGTTTCTGCTGTTTTTAATATTTGGTAATGTTTTTTGTTCTTCGGAAATTTGTATATTTCGATAAAGTATCGAAAATAGTCGATAATGCCGATATATATATATTTTAATATCTATTAGAAGATTTTGGATTGCAAGGAATACCTATCCAGTAATTTATATATATTCTTTAGACGTTTAAAGAAACCCTGCACAAAAATAGAACAATATTATATATTTATATATATATTCCAATTTTTTTTAAGCTACAAGAGTCGGCACTACTGTTCAAAGAACAGGAGGTGTGTGTTGTGTGAGTCCCAGCTTCATTTATCACACACTCCCTTTCGTTTGGGAATAAGGGAAAAAGTATCCCGCTTTAAGGCACTCTTTGGCCGGTTTAAATTTGCATTCCTTGCTGTCAGCGGGTGTCAAATAAATTTGACAATACGTATATACTATGTATGCTACCCGGCCTCCGCCTATTTCCGTAAGCCGCATTATCCTATTAAGGGATTTAATGGAGTCACACACGCGCGCTCGCAACTTTGTCTCATCATAAATCTGGAAAGCCAGCACAGCGGGTAATTCTCTGTGGAGCGTAGAAAATAAAAAAAATGGCTGGGGGCTGAGGAAGTTGCTGGCCTGCTGGAAGCCGCAAGCTCGGCATTGTGTGATATATATCCCCCATATTGGATATTTATGCCCTTCACTTACCAGGTACCGTATGGATTTATGCGGCACCGATTATGGCAAATGACCAAAGTTGCTCCACACACATACAGCCCAGCCCAGTCCGGCCAATTCCCTCAAATTAGCCAAAAAGCTTGAGAAGTGCCCAGTGCCAAAGACGTGCGGCATTTAAATTATTTTATCAGGACCACCGAAAATTTATGAACTTCAAAAACTTTATGATAACACCCTAGGGACCGTTTTGGGCCCCGCACTCTCTGTGAGAAAATATATATCGTTGGCCATTTGGCCAACAAGTTGTGTGGCGGCGGCATAGAAGCCTTCTTGAGCTAACCAAATGTTAATGGCGAAACGTCTTTGCAACATTTTGGGGGTTCTTCCCGAAATACATTTCGCTAAATTTGGCCACAAAAGAATGTGAAAATTTTAAGACAGCAAAAGTTTGATTTTGAAATCCGGCAACCGGCATTCTGTACAAACTTTTAGAGAGGTTTAAGGCTTCAACATTGTCCACTCGAGACGCTTTAATTGGAAGCTAGCTTGGTGCCCCTTTAACCCCTCAATGCCTACAGTCTAAGCCACCCTCCCCTCCTTGGGGGCCTGTCACAATCCATAGCCGGCAATTCTTTTTCCGTTTGTTTTGCTGCGCATAGTTTTCCATAGGAGAGGAACCACAAAAAACGACTTTTCGATTTTGAATTTAGTTTTTGCTGTGGCCCGGAGTGTGCACTGTGAAAAAAATTTAAAAATTTTAATAATAGAATTTATTTAAAGTAAACTGTGATTGTGAGTACAAAATAAAATTCTTAGAAAATTTATTTCGGATTCCAAGGTTTTCTAAAGTAATGTTGCTTTGCTTTTAGCTGTAGAATTCCTTGAAATATTATTTTATTATTATATACTTAGACTTTTAGACCTTTTTTTTAACTGTTTGACAGCAGCACTCTCTGACATAATAAAATTCGTGTCCTGACATATCTCAGCAGGCTTGTCACACGTGTCGAAGCGTTGCAGAAATCTGGGTGGGCACCCAATGCTCCTCGATGCCCATTTTTATGTTCAGCCTCCCCCCGTGGACTATTCAAATTGTTCATTTTACGCTCTCTATTATGGTTGTGAATGCAAATTCTAGTGTTGGCTCTTCCTTGTTTTAGGCTGTCGGGGGGCTAAGGCCTAATGCTTTCAAAAGCAATTAGCACTGACATTGCCCGAACTGAAGACATTGCTTGTCATTTCCTTTAAACGATTTGTCATGATGGCAATGCGAAAGGTTTGATAGTTAGGACTGGAGTCATGATTGATTAGCCGCCTGCGGGGATTCCCCTGGGTGTTTAGTAAATAGTTGCAACTGATTAAGTAAGGGGTCCGAAAGGGGTCCAAGCAAGGACTAAGGCAGTATTTAAGTAAGAGAAAGAAGAGAATTATAAACATTTAAATAAAGCGATGTTTTATATTCCACATTGAATTAAATTAAACCACCTTCCCCTTATTAAAAAGATTTTGGCAGAGAACTATAAAAGAACAGAGAATTTATTTAGCCAAGTCGATCATCGCATCAGCTCCATAAAATTTCCCCTTGAAATGAGGCATGCCTGCTGTAGCTTACCTGAAATGCATTTAATTTAATTTCGACATTTTTCCGCACTCAAGCTGAGTAAACCAATAAAGTGCAAAGGCAAAGAAGAAGCTGTGCTCCACTGCACCAAAGTTGAGTAAGCTGCCTGATTAAATTTACACATCGAACCGCAACTGTTGCACGTTGTTGGCCCATCGGAAAGGGCCATAAAAGGCAAAGGAGTTCGGGCAAGTTTTATATCTTTGCCGGCAGCAGGAACAAAGCTGGGGGAAGCTCCTTACCAGAACCTGCTGCCTGGCTGTGCATTAAGGGAGGCAAACCAATTGATGGCTGCCAAGCAGATGTTCCTTCGTCAATTGCCTGTAAGTGGAGGGTTGTAAAAGTTCTTATAGTCGGGTGCACGCTGCGTATGAGCAATGCCACCGAATTAAGCCTGGGAAATAGTCAAATTCTTGGAGCATCTCCAGTGGCTTTGGTTTTTTTGCTTTTGCTTTTCTATAAACCATTCTGAAGAGGACCCAGGGATGGATAGCTCACTTCAAATGTTAATCAGAGCCGGCCTGGCCGGCCGCATCCTCCTCGAACTCCGTCCGGATGTGTCAAGTGTAGCAATATTGATGTGCAATCTCGAGAGCTGCAACCGCACAGCTCCTCAATTTGCATGCGCCCGGCCACTCGAAGCAGGGCTGTGAGCGGTTCGAAATGCATTTTCAATGGGCAACGGCCGGGGCAGTAGTCCTTACAAGCTTCATGCATAAATTCAAATGTTTTTCCCGGCCAATAAATGGCAGCCGGACCCGGGCCCGACATTGTCTCTAAGATATATGAATCGGCAAACAAATGGTTAGCCATTTTTCACTGGGCCGCATTATGCAGCAAGCTTCGAGCATGGAGTGGGTTTCGATCCACGAGGTTTGGGTTTGCATAGTGGCAAAGCATCCCCACATGAGTCTATTTGAATAATTATTTATTTGTAACACTAAGTCGAAGCCTAGAATAATACTGTTTATAATTTATAATAGAAAATTTATCATACTTTTAAATAAAAATCTTTTTTAAATATAATTCATGTTTTACAACCGCAGTAAAGGACTGACTTCACTTCACTTCAATTATTTTAAGAGCCCTTTTCCCCGTCACTCATTTAGCCAAATCGATGCGAAATGATGCTGCTCCAGCTTGCTCCACAATGCAATCAGCAACAATAGCAATCCGCCACGGAAACGGAAGCAATTTTCATTTGCGTTGAGTTTGGTTTTAGCTCGGTGTCGTCCTCTGCGGTCGCTTAGGAAAATGCAGGAAACTGCATGAGATGGCGGGAGAGCAGGAAAAGGCGACACATGCTCGGCGACATGTTACCAACATAATTTCTGCCTGGCACACACAATGGGCCAAGATAGATGAGAGGGGGGTAGGGGGACCAAGAGACCCGGATAACCGGAAAACCGCAAATGATGCAAGTGCGCTCTGTGCAGTAAATGTGAATTTTTATTAAATAAATTGTCGCTTCTCCGTTTCGCCATTCTTGCACCACAAAATAACACCGTTGGTATCTCATTTTTGGTTTTTTTGGTTTCATAAACAGTCACACTTTATTATGGATTACGGTTATTGCTGTGTAAAATAAATACAATTTATCCGACTTAAGTTTACGTAAAAATGCCAAGTTCTGTTATTGATTCGATGAGTTTTTCTGGGTAATGGATAACACAAAATCGTTTGGGTTTCTAGGAAGGGATCCATGCCTTATCATCTAATTTTATATATATACCATATATATAGTTTTTTAATGTGTCTGGGAAATCTATGCCACTAACTACGTGCTATTTTTTTTAAATGTTTAATCTTTAAATTCTCAAACAGCGGCTGCTCAATTTTGAATCGCATTTGCCAAATATACAATTTGTTTATTTTTTCCATGAACACTCAGTTTTTTGTGTTTATTTTATGGTTCGCTTGCCTTAATACTTATTTACAGAATACACTTGGTTTGTTTTGTCCTTGTTTTTTAATTTTTTTTTTTGTTTAATTTTTTTTGTTTATCACATTTGAAATGTGTGAAATTATTCGTGGGTCGGCTTTTATATACAGATGCGCATATAAAAATGATTAAAATTAAATTACCAATTACAAGTATCTTAGTGAAACGCCTGGTAAAGTTATTTAATTGTGAGAATGGCAGTTCGGAATTGATTGGGCCGCGTCCCAGGCCATTTTAGATGATGATAGCGACTGGAGGAGCAGACTGGGGAGTAGGCTCCGGGACTCCAGTCTGGAGTGATTAATGAACTTAATTGCGAACTCAAATCCTAATTACTGCATTACTTCGATGTGACCCCGCATTGCCATTAATTATACGCCCCGTCCGCCGGCGGCAGCAAGTATACGCCCCGCAGTCCAACTCTCCTGCGGCTTACGTCGGCGTCGTGTTCACTCGACCCAAAACTGAGGCTGCGGCTGCTGAGGAAGTGACTCCACCTCCCCTGGGTCAGTTAACGCTGACCAGCGGCTCCAGCGTGCTGCTCAGATGCACCAGCTGCTGCTGCACCTCCCGCAGGCTGGCCAGGCTGCCCTCCATCTGGCGGTGCATGGGCGGCGGTGGTGGCAGCACCACCACCACAGCCTCCGCGGGCGTGGGAATTGGAGTGGGCGTGGGCATGGGCGAGGGAGCTCCTGGCGGAAGCAGGGTGGCCGCGGCCGCCACCGCAGCCATGGTCGTGGCCGAGCCCGGCGAGTGTGAGACGCTGTACATGAGGCTACCCATGCTGGGATGCTGCTGATGTTGGGGCGGCGGTGGTGCCGGAGGCAGCATCATCTCGTCAATTGTGCAGACACGATCATCGACGGGGAAGGTGAAGTTGATTTCCTTGCCGCTGTCCTCGGAGACCCCGTGCAGCGGCGTGCTGCCGTTGGCAGGACTCAGGCTCAGCCCCATTGCCTGCTGCTGTCCATTTGATTTTGGCCCGGTTCCAGTGGAGGAGGAGCCCTGTGCCGGCGAGGTGGCCAGGGTCAGTGTGGTGGTCGTGGTCGGTGAACTGCCATTGCCCAGCGTGGTAATTGTGGCCGTCTCCAGATTCTTTTCCAGGCATTTGCTCTCGCCTGCGGAAAAACCGAAAAAAATAGAGAGGGAAAAAATCAAATGGAGAAAATGTGATAGTAAACGTAGCTGTTCCAACATAAATACACTTAAAAAAATATATTTAGTGTTAAAAAAAATTAAATTATTTAGAAATTTTGTGACAAAGTTGAGAGTTTAAACAAATATTTAGGACATCAGAAAGAAAATGTTAACTGTTATGTAAAAATCTTTTAAAAGGGTTTTCTTTAAGTTTTACTTTGTACAAATTTTATTAGCAGCAAATTTATTTGTTTATTTAGATTAAAATTACTCACAAGTTTAGCAAAATTAATTAAAAGCTTAAAATAATTATATCAATGTTTCATAACTCGTTTTTCTTAGTGTTGGTCGCCCAACTGGGACACTGAAAGGCTGCGGCCGCGTCACAGTTTTCCACATTTTACTCAAATCTAAGAACTCCCTTTTGCAGGACGAAGGGTTGAGTAGCAGAAACAGCAGTTTTTGCCTGCTGTCAGCTAAAAAAAATTTCCGTATTTTCCTATTTTTTTTTGCGCAGTTTTTTTCCTCCGCTTATCGTGGGAATCGAATTTTTGTGTGTGGCAAAAAGTTTCAGTTGTGGCCGGCCGACAGCCTCTAAGGCCATTTTATTGTTTGTGCAGAAATGCTACAATTGCGTAAATTCAGAAGTTTTCCTTTGTTTTCCATTCGCCCAGAGAGCGCCCTTTTCCTTCCCCCAGCTACATTTTTTCTGCGTCTCCCCCGAGTGCGTTCTGCTGAATGGGAAATGGGCGTAGGGAAATGGGAAATGGCTATAGCGACGTAGACGGTGAGATGCCCCAGGGCCAATTTCAGGTGAGCACAAACATTAGCGCCAAACTTGGTCAGTGTGAAATTTATTTATTCGCCAATTTAGTGGGAGACTCGGAAAAGGGAGATATGGGGTAAGGGGAAAGCTAAGGACCCGGGCATAATGAAACACGTCCTTGTAATTAATTAAGTGCGGCGACTTTTTCCTCTTTTTTTTTGTGCTTTTTAATTTGGTGCCGGTGAATCATGCGCGTGCCTGGATCCGGTATATAAATCGCCGGATGTCTTTGGTCGTTTTTACTTCATCGCCTGCACTTGGCAAATTGCCCAAAACTCCACGTTTCTCTGTTTTTTTTTTCGCACCTGCAATTAAATTTAAATTCAGGTGCTAATCTCTACTTACTGCCATTAAGATGATTCTCTCTGGTATAGTAACGAGCCCGATTCTTCGAGAAGCAGGCCACCAAGGACAGTATAATGACGGCAATTAGCACAAAGATGATGCCACCCAAAATGGCCAGAGTATTGAGACCGCCTGTCGGGGGGAAATTAACATTGAGATTGAGAGTATAAAGGTAATGGCATTTGCATTTTGGGTGCTTATATTATGAACTTAAAGTACAGGGGATTTTTTGGATAAGGAAAAAAAGAAAAAAGGCTGATCTTTTGGAGGAGTCTATAAACTTTTTGGATTTGATTTCAACTTAAGACTCACAAAAAATCTAATTCGGAAAGGAAAAATGATTGTTTTCTATAAATATGTTAATATTTTGTATATATATCTCTAAAATCAATTTAATCACTTCATGCAAAACCATAAAGATGGTATTACCATATCTCTGAAGTGCATCCCTACCGTGCTCAAGAAAGTTATAGGATGTGCTGGCTGCATTTTGCTCCTCGTCCGTGATGAAGGTCAGGCACGTGTGCAGCCCGTTGATGTCCAGGTTGTTGATTTCGGCGCCTCGCAGGCTCTTGGGCAGGAAGCAAATGGGATACGTATCCCACTTCCACTGAAGCTGCAGAAGGGAAGAGGCATCATCAATCAGCGACGGCTTTGAAAACTAATTGAATTCGAATTTTCCCCAGCTCCCCCTGGAGTTTATTTTATTTTCACCCGACAAGGGAATTCCACTTACTTGGCGCACGACATTTATTAATTTCCCCATGTGACATTCATCGCATATCAGCGGATTGTTGTCGAGGCGCACGTTGCGAATGCCTTGGATCCTGAGCGCAGTGTCCTCGCTGATGCCGTGTAATTGATTCCGGGATAAATCCAAAAACTGTTGGGGCCAAACCGGAAACGAGGTCACCAAAAATGGCCAACAAAAGTTCAATTAAAAGTGCATTACAAGGGGTGAGGAGGAGTGCAGAGGAGCAGTAAAGGAAGATGGCTCGTTGGCAAACAAAAGTTTAATTTTTATTGGAAAACTATGCTGGTGAAATGACAATTAGCTTAGCAATACGTATTGTTGCACTTGGAGAAATTTTGTATTAAAAGGAGACAACAGAAAAGATTTTTGATAATTTTTAATACAATTTTTTGAGGTTAAAATATATATTTTAAGAGTTAGGGTTTAAGTTTGACTTGAATATATATTTTTTAAAACAGAATATGTATTTCTTTATAAAAATATTTAAAAGTTAATACATTATCTGGAATTTTGTAAATTATATGAATAAGGAAAGTTTATTTTAGCAACTTAAGCCCAAGAAATCTACTAAATAAGACTTTCCAAGATAGTGTATATTTTTTTGCAGTGTCCTAAAGACACACAGAAGTGGCTACAATCAGGCAAAACAATTTGGTAATTTTTGGGGCCAGCCACAACAACAGGGCCCGGGATGGCTTGAGCGAAGTGTATACACAATTAAATTCAATTAAAATGAAAGGCTTAATGGCTATAAAATAATTGTTGTTGCTTCTGCTGCTGCTCCGGCTGTTGTCTTTGTTGGTGGACAATAAATTTGCCATAGTCAACAGCAACAACAACAACAATAGCCAGCAAATTCGATGGCACAGGACACTGTGGCAACAGAAAGGATACATACATCCAGTCGGTGGATAAGAGGGATGACTGACAGCAGGGCAGGCGACAGGGTGACAAACAAACAAACGGACAGATAGTGGGCCAGAGGCCCGAGTCCGGATGGGTAACGAAATAAAGCCACGGCTTTGGCTTGTTGTCAGAAATGTATAAACAGAACTGGGAAACGCTAACGAAAACTGCAAATTCCAGTAATGGTGCCAGGATGCAGTCCAGGGTCCTGCTATTGTCGCCATGTTTTACAGTGAAATATTCTACAAATTGGCCAGAAAGAATCCACACACACACACAGATATACAGATACAGACACGGCATCAGGACAATAGATCTCCGGGATAAATGCGAGGGCCGGCAGAATTATGGCCACCTGTGAGTGACTTACCTCCAGCTCCCGACATGGATCGATGACCTCCAATGCCGTGTTATTCAAGGAATTGCCGGATATATTCAGATACCTGAGCTGCTTGAAAGGATGCAGCAGGCCAATGGGCATTTGGCCCATATCAGCAATGGCCAGATGGGTTAGCTGGGGTATGAGCTGCAAAGGAAAAAATGTTTGAGGAAAAATGTTCAAAGGAATGTCATAAATCAATAGGAAAGCTATTGAAATCATTGAGAGCTGGTCATAAATAATTTCTTTATATTCAATAAAAATTTATCCAAAGTTCAAACTCACCTCAAAGGTGTCGCGCATCTCCCTGAGATCCATCTGCACATTTCCGCTTATATTGAGGGTCAGCAGATTGCTCAGACTCCTTATAGACTGCGGCTCCAGACGCACCAATTTGTTGTAGGACAAGTCCAGGAATGTCAAATTGGTCAGCTGCAGGAACGAATCGTTGGGCACTTTGGCCAGCCGATTGTACGATAAATCTAAAGTAATTTCAAGGCGAAACCAAGGACCCCAAGGAATAAAGAAAAGAAATGGAAAGCAATTGAGAATTTGTTTTTCTGACAAAATGTGGTAGGGGGGAGGGAGTATAATTTGTGTGGCGCACCCAAATGATTAAGACTCTTCTGCATGCGAAAGAGTTGGTCCACCACCACGGACAATTGATTGCCATCCAGCAGGACCTTGGTGAGGCGCTTCACATCCCGAAACTCGTCCTTGTCGAGGAACTTGAACTGTGCGGCAAAGAGAAAATAATTGGAAAAACGTCTTGACTTTGAGAATGAGAAAAAGTCGCGGAGACAAACCTCGTTGCGTCCCAAATCCAATTCGCTTAAAAGCGGCAATAAATTGTACATCTGCGGATTGATTTTTTTCAGCTGACAATTGCGGCACTTGAGCACTTTCAGTTCCTGTGGCAAAACAAAGCGGGTTTTTACTGTGGCTCTTGAAAGGAATACACTCGGAGATTAAAAAGGACATAGAGAGGGGACTTTACATATATTTAAGCTCTTATTTGTTTTAAAATTTATGAAATTCATAAGTTTTAAAATGATTTCCATTTGGTGTTAAAGGATTCAAAGGGCAATTATTATTCCGAGTGTTGGGCACATGCAGGAAACTCACCGGCACATCGCGAAACACATCCGGCTGTAAATCCTGGAGCGGATTTCCGCTCAGGTCCAGATACTTGAGCCTGCTCAGCATGAAGAAGTTGCGCTGCACGAGCTCCACAATCGAGTTGTCTGCCAAATTAAGACGTCGCAAATCCTTTTTCAGTTAAAAGGGAGAAAGAGAGAGAAACGGTTTACCAAGTTTATTATGGCACGCACTGAATTAATAATGTTTTATGATCAGACCAGGCACTATGGCTAATAATTCATAAATCAGGCAAATATTGCCAGGACGTCCGGAAACTGCCAAGAAAGTTGCAGTTGCTGCAGCCACTTTTGGGGGAGAAAAAGAGGAAGTCACCAAGCGCTGAGCAAAACAAAATCGAAAGCAAATTGAAGACAACGAAACTAACTTCTGTGCAGTTGCACTTCCACTTCCATTTCCGAGTCCTACTTCTTGGCCAACTTAAATTCGAGCACGTACAACTTTCGCCCCGAAAAGTAGGCAACAAATTTGCAGTAGCAACAACATGGCTATTAAAAATGCCGCACAATTTATTACGGGCCAGGATACGGGGCAAAAAGGAGTCGTGCAAAAATTGCAATCATCTTTGAGTTTAAAACTTGTGGCTGCGTATCTGCAATTGGCATCCTGTCAAGGATTGCAGCATGGCCTTGTTTTTCTTTAACTTGGCTGATCAAACAACAATCAGTGTTGTCCTGGCGTAATTATGTTGAACAACTCTCTACATTACACAATGCGATTTCATGTCATAAAAAAGCAGACACAGAAAAAGCGACAAACAAAAGGATATCATCATCAATCAACGCCTGGTTATGTGTACTCACCGTCAAATGGCGAAAAGTTGAGCTGGCCATGCGTAAAATTTTATTTTTCGATAAATCCAATTCAATGAGATTATCCTGGCCCCGAAAGTTGTTCTCCGTTATGTTGGTTATATTGTTCTTGGACAGATCTGCAATGAATGGTAATTGTCATTATTATTTCATCAATAATAAATGAATAAATATGAAAATAAATAAATAAGCAAGCAGGGAGATAGTGAGTATATGTATGGGAAATTAACTGGTATTTCAAAAGGATTTCCTTGCTGGCCAAAAGCATTTCACAGTCTTTATAGCCGCAGCTAAAAAATCCCAAAGCACATTACACATACGCCCCGTTGTCTAGCGTAGAGCCAACAGACCACGCCCCCCTTAAACATTCTACAAAATTAATTTAAATAGAAATAGGAAAAAGCGGAAAAGGAAGAGCGAGGGCAAAGGAAATGCCAATTGTTCCGCTGCTCTTTGCTGCCAGAGAAAACCAACAGAACAAAAAAAAACTGCAGCAGGACTCGCCTCGGGTTTATTTTTGCGAGCGTGTATAACTCCTGACAGGCGAATGAAACACCAATACCCGGTCGGGATTCCGGGGCGGGAAGCCCCAAAAAATAAGATCCGGGCATGTAAATAATTGGAGGGCAGGACCGCCAGCGGGGAGGCGGCGTTGGCACACATAAAGCACAAATAAACAAGTTTAAAGCCCCAGCGATATCGGGCATTGCTTTCGCTGGCTTTACACTTGCTTCCACGTCCACGTCGACGTCCTCGTTCCAGGTCCCATTCCCAATCGCATTTTATTTTTCGGGGTGCTTTTTGCTGTTTGGCGCATCAATTTCAATTTTATTGACAAGACAACAATCGTTCGGCGTTGCAAAAACGAAGCAGCAATGCTCTTTTTTTTGAGTGAATGTCCTTAGTAAAAGTTTTAGTGCCTCTGCGTCTTGCTTGGAATGATTTAAATATATTCAAGGACTTTAAAATGAAGTTTATTAGGTAAGGAAATGGGATTTGTCTTTTTGTTTAATTAAAACATGAAAAATTCGGAAAAAAATGATTTGAAATAATAAAGAGTTAGCTCATTTTGGAAAAATTAAAAACAAAACCTTTTAGCTTAAATTTAAAGCACTTTCGTAGCTCCTTGAACTCTGGTTTTGTGTTTTACAACTTACAAAATCCCTAAAATTCCTGACATTAAGACATTAAGTTTCTTTATATTAGGCTCTTCCGTTCCAGACATTAATCCTGTAGTTTACTCTATACTTTGCCTTGCTTGAAACGCACAAGGATGTACGAGATACTCCTGCAGGTCCTCCTGCCTTATCCTGTTACTGCCCTTTCTCGGCCTGCCACTGGTATGCTCATTTAACATTTTGCGACGCGTCCGCTGCTTTATTTGCGTTGGCATTTCACTCTTTTTTTTTTTACGAGCCTGCAGGACAACAGCATCGCACTGACACGCCCCCTGTTATCCTGTCCTGCGATTGTTCTCCGCATTATTTGCATATCAGCGAGTTGGGCTTTTTAAGTACATTGCGCTGCTGCTTAAATTGAAATCGCTGCCTGCGGTTCGGATTTATGGGAATCGTAAACCCATTGATTACTCACCTAATATACGCAGATATTTGAGGCCCCAGAACGATTCGGCTCCGATTGCCGGCAGATTTGATTCCGTGATGCGCAGTATCTCCAGTTTCATGAACTGCCGGAGAGCCGGTCCAATGGTAATGGAGTTCCTGGGCCCACGGATGATGATAACCTTCACATCGATGTCCAGCTCGTTGGGTGTGAGCAGGGAATTTAGGCCACCTGCAAAGGTAAAACAATGGGAAACAAAAGTTAAAGCTAGTTGAGGTCGAGGGGCCAGACGAGGGAATAAGACTTGAACTAATTTTATCGCAAATTTCAAAATTTTAAAAAGTTAATTGTAAAGAAATTTGTTGTATACAAATTTTCCAATATTTATTAAAATATATTTCCATATTTTCCATATAAATTCAATGCCTTTTCTTGTCTATGTTTGTACATCCCTAGACTTAATTTTCAGTTAAATATCATCAGAAAATAGCTCTCTTATCACAAATCCCGCTGTTAATATTATTTTTCCACTGCACGTGTCCTGGCAACAATGCAAACAAGATCATTAATTGCACACCCAACCGAGTGGAGCTTTATATATATATATATATATATTTTTTTTTTGTAGCGCCAACAATGTCGGGCATTGGCGTGGCATCTATTTAGAATTTGTGAAGCTGCTGCGAGTGCAAAAGAATCCCAGTCACCATTAACATCGCATTTGTATGCAGCACAATTTTTACTCTCACCCATTGTATTTTTCTGGGGCTTCTGGTTCTTCTGGGCTTTATCCATTTTACATTCATTTCGCCTGGCAGTATGTAAGAGAAGTTGCACTATAATGCGCCCATTGTACTCCAAGGGGAGGGTTGTTTTCAGCGGTTTTATGTTGGCTGAGCACGCGGCGGGAATTTTCATAAAAATGCTGAGCATTAACACTGATTGTAACGTATTTTAACGCGCACCCAGTTTTATTTTGTTTCGTTGTATTTTATTTTTTTTATTTTTTGGCGAGGTCATTGCTGGCACAAAGGACACTGGGTTGCTCATTAGCTTAGCTGCAAAAATTCTAACAAATTGCGGCTTAGATAAAATTAGCTGAATTTATTACAGAGAAAAAGGATGAGTGGCTTTCATATTTTAGGGGATTTTTTTTTGTTTTTTTAACTTGACATATGGTTGGGTTTCAGGACAAAAATAAAGGTTTTACACGCCCCTAAGCTTAGCTTCCGAGTTACAAATTAAACTGCTTTCATTTGGTTGTTTTTATTTTGATTTTTTATCTTAGAGTAAATAGATGCCTTGAATATTTTTCTTTTTAATGCTAAGAATACAAATATTTCTCTGATTTCATTCATTGATTTCTTCTCTATAAGATTTTTCCATCAGTTTTCTCTAAATCGATTAAATTAAAATGAGAATCTCATATTTTAAATCCTATTACCACTGCCTGAGCTTGTTCTAAGCCATTGGCAATTATTAAGAGCCCAACAGTTTTTGAAATGGAATTAAAAGTACATTGAAGAAGCAGCTCGCATTCAAAGCAATTCGAGGACTTTAGTCCTGGAATGTATGGAGAGTGTGTGTGTGCGCTGGCCAAACAAGCGTTAAATTGAAATTATAGATTTTCGGTGAGCGAGAGCGTGTGGCCAAGGGAAAAGAAAAGAAAATCAGATGTGCTAGTAGGGGAAATCCCCAGCTACACAGCCACGACGACGGCAAATGACAGTTGAACAAATTGAAATTGTCAGACATTTAAGGGAAATAAATGGGCAAGCTTTAAAAGTAATGTCCCCCATCCGAGTCGCGTGAGAGCGGGGAATCGCAAATCGAATGCGAGCCAGGATATGTAATTATGATAGTATCCCACTGAGAAAACCAATTTTTCTCTAGCATTTTGCATAATTTGCAAGAGTTTACTGGTTTTTCCTTATCTCGCCTCGACTCCGCATTTTCCATTTTGCATTTATTGCGCCACTTACCTTTTGTGCAGATGGCCTGGTAACGATCCGACTCGTCCATGCTGCATTGACATTCAATGGGGCACTTCCTTCTCGTGTTGCTGAACATCGCCGGCATTATGCTCAGGCTGAACAGCAGCCACTTGAACAGCATCTGATGGAGACAGACAGAAAAAAAGCAGGGAATGACAAACGAAGAAAAATCGAAGGTTAGTCCAGCATCTCAGTCTCAGTAGTCTGTGGTTTTCGGAATGCAATTAGTGCCGAGTCTGCCTTTGTGGCAGCCTCTTCTTGATGTAGTTACTTCTGCCATGAATATCTTTGTCTAAACCAGAAGTTTAAGCCACAATGAAGAGGGTTTCGAAAGGGCTTAGCACTTAAGAAGAAGGGAGTTTTATTTTAATTACTTACTTAATAAATTTATTAAGAGAAGAATATTATTATAAATTAAATATAACTTTTATTGCTTTGATATATTCTAAGATTTCTTTTAGAGATAACTTAAGCATTCATTTAAGACCCTTTAATAATTTTTAGGCTCCTTTAAAACTTGCTCTTTTTTATCCTTAAATTGCATAAATTCACATTCCCATAGAAACTTTCGAAAAATCTCCACAGTGACTCTTCTGTTTAATTACTTCGCCAGTTGATTGAACGACTCGCTGAACTAATTTAACTTTTCACCTCTTTGCTTTCTGCTTTCAATTACCGCAGCTGCTAATCTACATATAGAACCGCATGCCCAAACACACTGACTAACACCCACCAAAGACCCATTCAAATTGAAATCAACGTGGTGTCACATGTTGACATGGTCTCAGCTGCTCCTCTACACTATATATATTTTTTGTACAAACTACATACACAGTAAGTTCAGTGGTTTTGTTACATAGTTTCGTTTTGTGTACGTTGCGTATACGCCGTGTTGACCTCGGTGATTTGTGGTCGCCAGCAGCAGGATATGGGGAGGCAGCATAGCCAGAGGACACTTGTGCGGCACCGCGGCCAACGATAAACTGTGGCAGCGGTGCTGGTCTTGCGGTCCCGATGCAGCCGACGTGCTGCATAAATTAGCCGCAGCACATTGTGGTTACAAAACAATACAAAAAACAAAGCTGCGAATCAAAAATAACAGGGAAAAATGGGAGTAAAGGTGTTTTTTTTTTGGATTTTAAAATAATTTTTTCAGATTAATTTAATTAGGTAAAAAACTAAGGGGAGTTGTAAACATTTCTATAAATGTAGTGACTTCTAAAAAAATTATTCTCAATGTTTAAATAATATATAAAGATTTCAAGCCTTTATAAATATAAAATCTTCAATTTTTTATTTAAGAAATATATTATAGAAAAATATAAATTAATAAAAATATGGAAGATTGTTCATAATTCCAAAAAATAAATATTTTTTAATAAATATTTTTGAAAATATGTTTTAGAGATACCGCAATCCTTGTCTTAAAATTCTGATTGTTATTTTTAAAATGTCTGAGGAAATCTTGAGTTTATCTTGTACTTTCCTTTATAAAGAATTCTTCAAAATATTCCCATTATTTTTTTATAATTCAAAGTATTATACATTTTCTTTTCGTGCTCTGCGATAACCATTTTCAATTTCGCCTAACAGCCAAAGCCTGCGAATGCATTGGGAAATTAAATTTCGGCTTGGAGAATTTTTGGCATGGACGCGTCGGATTTTCTTGCAGACATTTCTGGGGGACACGCGAAAGCCTAAGGATTTATGTGCAGCATATTTGCCATTTTACATATTCCGCGAAGAGCAGCAGCAGCAGGAGCAGGAGCAGGAGCAGGAGGAGTAGCAGGCTCCGCGTAAAGAGTTGTCTGCCAGAAGCTGTCAAGTTTGCCGGCTCATCGCCGGCACCTTATGCCGGATTTGTTGTCAGGATATTGCCACTGGGCCCGGCTGAGTAATATTTCTGCAAAGTTGCTGCGGTAAAAGTGAAAAATTGCGACAGCCTCTCTTCCTCACTCTTTCCCTCTGCTTGGAAAACTCCGGCGGCAGGACAGTTTTTTGCACTCAAGTCGGCGCAAAGTTGCCGCCGCACACGCTTAAGCCTCACACTCAATTTAACATGGCACATAATTCACAATAAAGTTCCGAAAACTGCATTCAAAAATGTGCAAGTTGTGTGATATACACAGTGCAAGTGCAGGCGCTGCCGGAATATAAATTCCTTTTGCATACGAGTCCCTCAAGAAGGGAATTTAAATTCAAATTGGGTGTCGCTGCACCTAAGGAATAATGTTTGGGGCGGATTTATGAGCCGCAAATAAAACTTGAAGGCTTTATCGAAGGTAAAACCCACAAAAAAACATTTAAAGCTTTTACTATTTAAATAAAACTCTTAAAATTGTATTCAATTGCAGTTATAAATTGTTTTGTTTGTGTAAAAATATTTGTAAATATTTACTAGGCATTCTTTCTTGTATAATTTTCATTGTTAATCCCAATTTTAAATGCTGTTTCTTGAGGTTCTTGAAGTCCCAACAACCTAAAGTTAATCCCCTTCCCATTGGTAAACCAAACCTAAGATGGATGGCCCAGAAATCAGCATCTGTCGGACTCGTTAGCCGCCAAAAAGGATGGCCCAGGCCAGGGCAGAGAGTGGAGGCCACACAGAACCAACAAGCGGGACCAGTTCCAGCTGACATCCTACACGTGGCACTCGGACTTTTGGCCAACTTTTTCGCCGTCTGCAGATGGCGCACGCGAAGTGGCCAAAAGTGGAAGTCTGTAGTGGGCTGTAGCTACTGATATCGGCTTTCAGCACACAGACTCGTTTGCTATTTAAACATTGGCAAATTTGTTTGGTCCCCTGCCCACACCAAGAGGCAGCCGGAAGCCCGGCAAGAGTGCAAAGTGCGGCATTACTCATACGCCCCGTGAACCGGTCGTCGGCGGATGTGGCATTTAATACGCTCGCTACTTTTGTAATTGAATATGATAAATCAAAGGCAACTAACTCCAACCCCCATTCTCGGGCCTAAGCCGATGCGGAAGTGGAAGTGGAAGTGGTTGGAGCCTTTCCATTCCATTCCATTCTCTTCTCAAATTACACACACAATAAACTCTCATTTGCTGGGCCAGTGAATGGTATTAAATTTGCCTAAATTCAGGACTCGGACTCGGACTCCGACTCGATTCAAAACCAAATAAATCTCAATATTTGCCAAGGGAGCAAAATCAAATTACGTTAAACTCCCGCCAAGGGGCTAAGCCCCCGAAAAATGGAAACAAAACGAGCCGAAACATCTGGCATAGCATTATGAATTATGCCCATCGGTGGGCGTGGTCCTTTCGCTGACCGACGACCGCAGCATTAAAATTCATGAACACATTTATTGCCAATTACTGCAAGGCCCCAAAACACGTTATGTATATATATATATATATATAAATATATATACGCCAAGAGTCGCAGGTCACACACCCAGTCCGAAAAAAAACCAAAAATTGTTGGTAACAACATAAATTTCGGACTCCGTTCGGCCAGATTTTTTTTGTCGGCTCGACTTGCCAAAAGTTTTTGCTTTTTTTTTTGGCACTCCCATAAATTGATAAATTAGATTTACGCTTGAGAAATTATATTACTATATAATATATATTTCCGTCAGCCGATTTGTGTTTTTTCCTTCGTCTGGACCTTTGTTTAATGTGCCAAATTATTTTAAGGCCAGCCTGCGAATATATTTCAAGCATCAGTTTTGCTGATGTTTTGATCTGACATTTAATTTATGACCCGTCTTCGTGTGAGGGAAATTTATTTTTTAAATTATGACAGGCAGGAAAATGTCTGGTGATTTGATAAAGAAAAACTGTTGATTTCATGGAATTTCGTTCAAAAAATTATATATTTTGGGTTTAATGGAAAACCATTTGTTTAAAAATTATTAATTTGGTCTAGAACAAAGAGTTATGCTTATGTTTCAAATTTTGGTAAATCCGAAAATGATGCCTCTTGAATATTTGCCATATTTTGCTTGGCTTTCCTTTATTTTTGGCCAAATTTAGCCATTTGAAGTCCACGCGTGTTGCGAGCAGACCAAACATTTTTATCAATTTCCAGCCACAAATTCGAGGCTCGTGGCTAGGAAGTAAGCTGCCCGGATTGAGCCAAGTGGCAGTGGCGATGCGTGATTATGCCCAGACCGTAGAGCACTGAGAGAAAATTGGTCTTGAAAAATATAGTTAAAAGTTTTCATTAAAAGGTAAATACAAAATAAATTAAAATTATTTGGAGAATGTCTTTAACTTTAATTTATATTTAAATTATAAAAAAAATTTAAAAAAAAATTAACCATATTTTTCTGGCCCTGTACAGGGCCGAAAGGAGGACCAGGCAGCCCCAAAAATGATAGACACAATGCTGCATGGTCACGAAACTGCTCCTCGGCCTCCACCTTCTCTGCCCGGCGGCGGCGGCATAAAAGACTTGAGCGATTAGTTGGCGGACGTGCGGTGCATGAGAGCGAGGAGGAGCACCCCGTATCCTTGGGCCGGGATCAGACGGCAGGTCGAGCTGATGTAGCCGCACATCTGGTGGTGGAGGATGGAGCCAGAGCCAGAGCAAGGCCAAGAGCAGGAGCAGGAGCAGAAACTATAGCTTGAAACGGAATTGGCCACGTGCTGGCCGAATCGCATGCCGGGCACACATAAGGCTAAGCCGCAGGAAAACCGCCGTAGAGCTTTGAGCCACGACGACCGTTTGCTGACCTTCTTGGGGATTTACATGGGAAAAAGCAAAATGTCGTTTATGGCTGCACAGGGACATATGTATGGCCAAGCCCTGTATCTCCAAGGATATCGGAATGGGAGGATATTGTAATTGTTGTTTACAAGCCGAATGTCACGTCCACCTCCTGCTTCACATTTTCCTTGATTTATTTTCACACTCAAATGTGAGAATTTTCATGTAATTGCCTTTGTGTGTGGTCTGTGTGTGTGTGTGGGTGGGTGGGTGGTCACGAGGAAATTTATATAAAATTGCCAGGATAACCTACGGGTGTGTGCAATCAGCTGCAGATTTTGTCGCTTGTTTTTTGGGTCATTTGGTCAATGCGATTAGTTCGGGCCACACCCACAGGGCCCACAGGTTGTGTCTGTTCTTGGATGTGTGGGTGCGTGTGTGTGGGTGCGTGTCCTTTGCGGAAGTGTGGCCAGGATTCTGGGCCAAAAGCATCAGCAGAAGCCAAAGCCGAGAGGGGACGACATTAAGCTGACATTGGCCAATTAGGCACGGCAAATGAGCAGCAATCTTTTGAGGCAATGATGCCTAAAACAGGGATTAGAGGCCCCGACGTCCCTTCACCGCACACTGGCACACTCACGCCCACACCTTGACCACCAACATAGACAGGACAGAGTGGCTACTTGCACTTAACAAAAATGTATTCGAGCTATACTTGCCTTTCTCCATAATATTCTCATTTCAATATTATGATTTTTATTTCCCAAAAGCCACCCATTAAAGTTATTTCCAGTGTAATACCTTATTGCCTGCTTGTCGGAGAGATATTGATTCCAATTAGTTGCCCGCCCTTATTGATCTTCGGCGGCATTAAAGGGAATTTCCGACGAATCCATTTACCTTTCACCAGCTCGAAATTCACTAACTGCGTGTGGCCAGCGCCTCTCCTTTTAAGCTCCAAGAACCCTTCACTTCCACTTCCACCTGCTGACTGTCTTGTGTTTCACTTGGCCAAGCGTGGCAAGATATTAACTTTCAGCGAACGAAACGACATCATCTTGGCGCTGCCTCCACCTCCTACCTGTCAGACCTGTACGGGGTCCGGTCATGGTCACCGTCACCGTCACCGTTCCGACCAGATCCGCATCCGAGCTCCTTTTGTGCGCTTTGTTCGCCCTGTGATTGCGTTTTTAACGCTTCACGCTCCGGAGCCGAGCGCATTGTTTTGCCCTAATTGAATTGCAAATACGGCAAAAGTGCAGAAGAAACTGTGCGCAAGGATTATGGCCTACTAATGGCCAGGTGATTGAGTTAAGAACTCGCCTTAAACGTTGTCCATCCCAGCGCTTAACTTTCAATTACTGGCATCCTCGCAGCTGCGATTCACTGATTTATTTTAATGCACTTTCCGTGTGTCGGGTAGTGGGGGCCTTAATTTCAAATGCACTTTAATGCCAATTGATCTGACAGCGGACACAATGCGGAATTTATTCGATAAATTTAACAAGGGAATTTCGAAAGTGGTTGGGGAAAGTACACTACACTATCTATTGCAGTGTAGTCACAAATAAATAAGATTTTTTTCAAAATAAATTTATAATTACACAATATAAAGCATAATTAATAAATAAAATTAATTAATATTAATTTATTTCAATTTTTAAACAAAAAATCCCTGTTAATTCCCATCTTTTCAAGCCATATTTGTGTATTGTTAAATCCGTACCACAGTCCTGGCTTAAATTGCTTTCAAAGGTTATCCGATGACAGTGGATTTGGGGAAACCGGAATTCCGAAAACTTTCGCCGCTACAACTTAAAGTTGAACCTTTGTGAAACTTTTCGATTTGTCAGCTTAAAGGCGCCAATTTTTCGATTACAAAAGGAGTCTCTCTTACGCAGTATTTCCCCCATTTCTGTTGTTGCCATGTTCTATTTGAGTTGGCACAACTTTCCACTGACTTTAAATTTCGCAAACGCAAATTTTTCAATTAAGCTTGGGCTTGCGAGATTCTTGAAGAGCACTTGAGACCGTCTGCGGAGCCAGAGGAAAGCTGGGAAAGTAAGTGCTCATTGTGGAAGATGTTTCCATTTAAATATATAATTTTTTAATGAGACTCTTAATTACACACCGAGCGGCAGCCGGAGGGAGAGAGAGACTGCCAAACAGCATGTTACAAATAATGCTACAACGCTAATTGTTTCCGCTTGTTCATTTAGCCAATGCTTTCCGCAAAAACACACACAGAAACGCAGAAAGGACACAAGGAACGAAGCCTGGCTGCCTTTTATCATTTGGACACGAAAGACACCAAAGTCGCCTAGTGGTGTCTCCTAATTGCCCTGCCCCACTCGTCGGAGATCTATCGGTTCATTCAATATACTCACAAGCTTTAAGAGCTCAACTAAATCGCTTACAAAAGGTTAAAAACGTTTATATTTAAGATCTTTGCGATGCAAATTTCCGCCTGTATACATTAGATTAGACTCTTTTTCATAACCAACTTCAAGTTATATCCTACATCTTATAAATGTTGTACAGTGAAAAAAATATGTAGATACATAAAGTTTTTTATATTTAACAAATTAAACTTTCTGATACACATTATATTTTAAGCACTTCTACTCGCTACTGTACTCTGCTACCCTGTATTAAAAGAAACTACATACTATAAATAATTCACAATAAATTGTTAAATTTTCAGTTTGAACTGCGGCTAGGCGACTAAAAATCGACTGAATTGCAAAGTGTAAACAATCCTGCGTCATACCAGATAAACAAAATCAACAAACAAAAGATGTTGGTAGCTGAGGACATACATGATTATAACATCAGACAAGAAATAAAATATTTCGGATTAGAATGCGAATCTCATAAAACGACCCACAGATCTTTAAATATGAAAATTAAAGGTTAGTATGTGCCACCATTAGAATTCAGTTTCTACAAAAACCTAACAATAAATAAATAAATAAAATATAATAGAACTATGAAATATTTTACCAAGTAATTAAAATTTTCTACAAATATATTTCTCATTTATGGATATTCCCTAGGAGATCTGATAAACAGAACCAAGAAACAAAAAAAGAACGATAAGATTTTAGACCTCAATAACTACTGTCAACTAGAGATTATGAAATATATTATTGCTGACTGCGAGTTGAGCGATAAATCTCGGGGTAATAAAATGAAATACGCCAATTTGGTAAATTTTGCCCTGGCGTATGAGGTTTTTGAGGTATTATTAGAAGAATACTACAATGATTTATACGAGGAGCTGGAATTCGTTTTTGTGGCGAACAGAAGCAAACTTGAAATAGATTTTTCAGAACTGCTAACCACACTCACAGAAAAAGGAGAAGCTTTCTTGCGAATCTACGCTGAAGCCATCAGAGAAAATAACTTCATACAACAAGTTACACTTTACTTTGACCCAAAATCTTTTCAACCCAAATTTTTGGATCATTTTGAAATAGTAAAACGTGCTCTTGAAAACAAAAAGAGCCTTAAAGATGTAACGATTCGACTTAATGGTTGGTAAGTCCATGCATTATAAGTTACTGAAAATATCTTAAAATGCATTTTTCACTTAAGGATATTCCCTAGAGGATTTAAACAGTTTTGGATACATCACCTATCTCTCTTTGGATGTACGAATGAGGGCAGATGCACTGGTAAATATCTGCAAGTCAAACCCGCATTTGGAGAGTTTAAGTTTTAGAAGCACCGAAATTCTTGGAAGACTCTCAGACATCGTGCCACACTGCTGCAATCTTAAGAAACTAGAGTTCGTGCCAAAGCCGGATAACGATGGAACCGAATATGCACCACTGGCAGAGCTTTCCAACTTACGAGTAATGACTATATTCAGAGCCTTCGAGAATGGCTCTCTGTTGACATTTTTTGAGGCGATAACCAATTGGCAGAGACCAGAGCACCAACTGCTGACAATGAACTTTATCGAAGTCTTGCCACATTTAAGTAACGTTACAATTGCGAGAATGAACTCTTTTTCCCATTTAGAGTTGGGGTATCAACGTGAGGATTATATAAAATTATTGATCTCTTACGACTTTTGGGACATATCTAGGGACAGCAGCCCTTTAGAGCAATCTCTCGCCACCATAACCTTAATTGGAGCAGAGCTAAAAATCGATTGCAAAGGACTTGCCTTGTCTCATTGTCCGACAAGAGATATCGATATAAGACGATTGGTTTCACTCTTAAGGACTTTGAATATACAAAATTTTACTTTAGCAGACTATAGATATAAAGCCCCAATATCAAAACTCTTTGCATCCATGATACCAGACGAATCATATGCTTTGAAATCGGTTGATATACATTTAAGAGAAATAGGCCAAATTGAAACATCTGAACTTGTTAAAATTAAATCAATTACATCTTTGATCTGCAAATTTTTAGGTTGGGAGTCTGTCGAGCTCTTAAGTGCGCTTCCCAACCTGGAAACAGTGCGTATTCATATTAAAGAGGAGTTCGAGAAGACGTATTCAAAGGCACTTTGCAGTCTCTTAAATACCTGCTCGGAAAGCGGTGTCATTACGTGTCAAAATTGGAACATTGAATTTAAAAAGAGCGAGAATATATTAGGCCAAAATAAGAGAATTAAAACTATGATTATTGCAGGCAGAGAAAAAAATTCAGACGTTTTTGAAGCCTTCGGCTACAGAGATTTAATTACGATTGAGGAACTGGATGTTTCAGAATGCACCGGTATAACTATTAAAGATATACTCAAAGTGGCAGAGGTACAGCCGATAACAAAATTAAGAATTTCATTGACCAATACGAATGACATTGAGAGTTTGTCGAACATAACTGAGCTCAAGGAATTGACCATATGTGACTCTGAGGAGGGATCTTTAATAAAGCTGTTCGACCAATTGGCCACAAAGACGTCACCGTCGCTTCAATACCTAGAAATTAAATCAGAAAATCTTTCAAGCGAAGAATTAGTTCTAATTTCCAGAATAAGGTCGTTGAAAAAATTCAATTTATACGAATCTCAGCAGCTTGAAGATTGTGAATCATTGATGGAGCTAGCTAATTCGAATATTGAAGAATTAACACTTTCTCTTCCAGAGTTTTCTTTACAGCAATTATTTTCTGCATTTGCTACAAAAACTTCAGCCAAACTGCAGCACTTGAAATTTAAAGGAGGACTAAGCAGATCTGTTATTATGATTGAGGAATTAGAAGAGCTCTCTAAAATTCAAAGTTTACGAAGCTTGCAAGGCACATGTTGTTGTGACGATATTTCCCATTTGCGCAACTTTAAGCACTTCGTGAAACTAGATCTAAAATTGTTATCAGTAACTTCAGAGGTATTACAATGTTTGGCAAACCTTGAAAATTTGGAGTCCTTGGCCTTGTTTTTTAATGAATATAAGAACTATATTCAGATTTTGTTAATTGATGAATATGTTAACAATAATACAGAAAATGATTATAATGATTATAATGATTATAAATATAATGACCATATTGACGATAATGACAATGATGTCGACGTCCAACATGTTCTTAATGATTTGAAAAATATCAAAAAGCTAACCCTATCAGTAAGCATAGGTGTTAATCTTACAAATGTCTATCAGGCTTTTGGTAGGAAAAGCGTAAAATTAACACATCTAACTACAACGATTAGATGTGTTGAAGAACTAAATGAAATAACGCGAATTAAATCGTTAAGAAATTTAAATATTTTCTTTAGTCGAATTGGTAAAAATATGACAAGCATAAGCGAACTATCAGAACTCGAGTCATTGCAAATTACTGTAGTGTATTGGGAAATTGCTAATATAAGGGATAGTATCCTATCCTTTTTAAAGTGCTGCAAAAATCTCGACCGCCTTTTAATTAACACATGTTGGGTGTGTGATTTATATAATATATTTCAAAGGGATATTCATAGCATTCTAAAATCTGTAAGAGATCCCACACATCAAGGTCCTTTAACTGTTATTTTAAATAATGAGGTAATTGATCGATTATATAACTTACATAGGAAAGAGAATATAGAGGAAATACTTATAAATAAAAAAAGGCTATTATGTTTTGAGAATGCCTACTTGAAGGTTTTTACTCTGGATTTCCATAATTGGTAAAATAAAAATATAAGCCCAAGCAATTTTATTAAATGTTGCTACTCAATAGATACAATCTAACATAAAAATGCTAAGCATTCAATGACAATGTATGATTAAAATATTTTAAAAATTGTAATATTGTATAATAAGAATATTAAACGCTTCTATACATTTTTTTTAATAAAGTATTAAACAACTTGTCTGTATTTTATTCGAGAAAAACTCCACAATTTTTGTTGCCTGAATCTCGTTAATGGAATTGACTTGTTTAAACTCCATCAAATCAGCGCCTATCCTCTTGACCCCTTTCTGCCTGCTGCTTTTTGGGCCCACTCAAAACCGAATGAAGCTGTTCAATTTCATCGCCACACGTTTCAATATTTATTATTGCCTATTGACACTGAACAGGTCGATTGCCGGGAGTTGATGGCTGCTCTGCTGGAAGTGGATGAAATGGAGACCACGACACGAGGGCAGGACAAACACATACGGAGATCGTTGGCGGGGCATGGCAAACATATTATTGACATTTTATGGTTGGAAATTCATGGAAAAACAATCAAAAGGGTAACGGGCCCCGCACGACTGCCGAAGAGGACCTGCGGATGGATGTTCGAGTGGCAGTGGAAGGGTCCTGGTGTTGGGTCACAAGTCGATTAACAGTTTGATTGAGTTTTCCTATATATCCGATGCGGTATTTGCGGTTGATGTGTTTAAAAGTCAATACAATGCGACACAAACACATACACACACACACTCTGTAAAAAGAAAATGAAGGGGGGGAAAGTCTTAATGGAAAAATGCCTCGTAAAAATGTTATGCGGCAAATATTTGAGCGGCAAGGAAGCGGTTTGAGGCAATCCTGGCAATCGGAAAACGCAATTAAAATGCCGCTCACTGACAGCCTGTCGGCAGAAGTTAAATGCGACCGAGTGCCCTTCAGCTTTTGTTATAAATATTAAACGAAGACACAGTCCTCAGTCGGCGTCCTTGGCCTCCTAGCAGCTCTCGGGACTGTCCAGAATATTACTTACCATTGCGAAATGTTTGCCATTGATAAATTAGCGCAGGTGGCATTCATAGGGGTCCGGGACGAGGGCTCAACATATTTTCCATTCACATTCCCTCGTCATTTTTGGCACAGCAAGGACGAAGGGCGGCACTGAGTCCTCCCCCAGCTTGGCCAACGCAATTGATTGAAATAATAAGCCGGGGACAGCAGCAACTTGGATAGCAAATTGATGAATGCAAATTTTTTGGCGAATGCTCGCTTAGGTTTCAGGGCGGGATTGGAGCGGAGGGAGTGCCATTAATGAGCACTTTGACGACATGCCCGCAATTGAACCGAACTGTGACAGGCTGAGAATAAAGGGCCAGGACCCCGCATTTCAGACTGCATAAATTATCGCCAAACAAAATGATTAATGGCCGCGGTTCAAAAATACAGAACTCAATGGCAGTCATGAGTGCTCGACAAGTGCCAAAGATGGAGTAATTAATTTCAATTTATTGATATTTATTTTCTGAAGAGGTCTACTTTTCACGATTTACCGAGGCTTATCTACTCAATTTATTGGCAGCAAAGTATGGAGTATTCATTTGGTTTTCGGTTCAATTTGTAAATTGAAATTGCTTTATATTATTTATTTATTTTTGTTAAATGAAAATCAAAGCCAGTTTGCTGGAACCTTTTACAATTAGAAGGAAGAGCTAGCAAACTTATTAAAATTTAGCTATATATTTTTATATTTTTTTTATATTTTTATAATTAATAATAAAATTATGCAATTTATAAGATAAATTCATTGAATATGGAAGCTCCTTTATTTTTCTCCCTTTTTCTTATAAATAAGAGATATTTTAACTATAATAAAATATTGTATTCGTGGTAATAAAAAATTGTATTTGTAATATAAAATCATTGAATTTTGAAGCTACCCAACTTTTCTCATTTATTAATTATTTATTTCTGATGACTTTATTAGACTGCACGATAAAAGTCAGAGACTAGAATTTAGGGGGATTCATCTTGGCCACCGCTTCGCAGATAAAAATTAATCAAATCTAAGCTGGCAGACATAATGCGGGCTTCACTGGCAGCGTATTAATTAAGGCGAGTTTATGATTAAGCGCTAGACCCTTCCTGCTTTTGATAACTAATTTACACACATTTATTAGTCGTTGTGCAGCTGGACAGATAAGCCCTGGCTGAATGCCTGGTAACTGGGGAATAGCGAATGGCTGCCGCAATGTTGCTCATACGCCATGTGGTGCCTGCGGTGTGCCAATAATGCTGGTGTCTGCTCTTCCACGATTTTCCTAGGCCTGTATATGTATGTGAGTGTGTGTGTCAAAGCGCGCATTTAAAGCTTTCGGGCTTAGATGGAAATCCCCGCCGCCATTGTTCATTTCGCTCTTGGCCACTGCAATCTTAGACGCAACAACCGCAGGCTCTCTCGAAATTTCCCCCTCTCAAGTTTAAACCTTTAAGGCCACTTTTGGCTACAAAAGCATCCGAGATGCCGTCATTAACTAGCTCTGCTTTTGCTTTAATTAAAAACTACATTACTTGTCTCCGCTATTCGCCATTTTTTCTCCAGATTTCTTGAGCTAAAATGCTCTGATATATGCGTGTAATTTCATTTTATGGCTCACTCGCACACACAGACTCACAGGCACTTTATGAGCTATGGCGTCGGACGATGGGGTTGCTGTTCGCATAATGATTAAAAATTCAATTTAGTCGACGCTCGGAATGAAATTATTTATGTGTGCCGGTACGGGAACGCGGGTCAGAGCTTAAAAATTACTCGGAAAACTGGAGGGGAAATAAATAATAAGAAAATTGCTATCGATGAACGGAAATTTCGTTTGAAATAATGACACTCTTATGTGTATAATTTAGCTTAAAGCTTTTCTTGTTATTGTTTTGTGTTTTGCGCTAATTTTTCATGATCCCAAGCTTGTAGGAAATAATTTTTCACCTTCAAAGCTGCTGGGCTATGGCAAATATTTTCTAATTAGCAAAAAAAGAAAGCACAAGGCAGAAGCACGTGAGAAATCCTTGAGGAGGAGATTCACTCTCGCTGTCGTTCTCTACCTATCTTTATCTCTCCAAAGAAAACCTGTCTCCCTGTCCCTGTCAGTGCCCATTTTCCACTCTGGCAGCATTGTTTGCATGCCTTTTCTGCTTTCCAGCGCCGACGTAAACTCATATACTCAAAGTCTTACACTCTGGGGGCCTGCACTTCAGCTCATTCATCAGTCATTCAACGGCTACGGGAACAGTGCCAACCAAAACACAATCAAGGACCTCTCGCTCACGCCAGCGATGGCAACATGTTTTCGCAATTTACCGATTTGCGCCGAGAGCCTGACGCCACCCCTCTCAAGTTTTTCCTATTTCCACTTCCTCTGCTCCCACACTTTCGGCCTGTCGCCATTTTCCGCTACTATTCCCGTTCGTTGTCATCATCAGTGAGCAATTCAAGCGGAATTTCACAAAATTTACTTTGACGTTTATGCATTGCGCATACGCCTCGTGGGCCGTATACTGTCTACTCAGGCGAATGGCCAAATCGCAGCTCTCATATTTGATTAGACATTAAGAGCCACTTGTCACACTATCCAAATAATCAGACAAGTGAGCTTAAATAGGGTTAAATAAATACATTTGAGAATGTGATAAAACCCTGTAGAATAAGGGTAATTGCGAAAACTTGTTTTAAATTAAATAAATCTTGAATTTTGACTGAGAAAACTAAGCCTAAAAGGTAGAAAAATTTCAATTTGAGCAGCCAATTTCCTTCCTATTTATGAAAATATATATTAACAAAATGTATATCACACCAACTAAGCATTTAGAGTCAGTGAATTTGAAATACTTTTGGACTGGCTCTGCTCAGGCCGACACATAGGTTTACACATAATTGCGTTTCTACTTTTCCAAATAATTTTTGAAGGTTTTTTACATTAAAGGTGAGTTTATAGTGTATTATTTTTTTTTAATGAATATGTGCAATCTTTATCGTTCATCTTTTTCCCATACATTTGGTCCAGCAAAGTCGTCGTCGGGCCATAAACCTTCACGTTATTTATTGGCTTAGTAGAAGTATCTTGTGTCCAGAGATTGCAGAAGATGCCACGCGGCAAATACGTTAACCACAAGGGCCGCTGTCGCCAGTTCACTTCATCGGATCAGTTGCAGCAGGAGCTGGGCATGATCATGGACAAGGACAAGGTTCAGGGTCTAAGCCAGGACGAAGGTGAAGCAAATATAAATCTTGGGGACCTGTCTGACTACGACAATGAGTATCTGCCGGAAAAGAAATCGATCCGAGGCATCCACAACCTCATCGAGGTCTTCAATCCTAATCGCATGCCGCATGACCAGCAAATTGTGAGTCAGAAGGACAACGCCCGAGATGAGCGGAAGCAGAGACAGGGACCACGAAAAAGCCAGGTCCAGGCCGATCTGGAGAGACTATTCATCGTTCGCAAGGAACGTGAGGCGGCTGCCGAACGTCGTTTGGCCGCCAAGAAGGCAGCCGCCGAGGCAGATGCCTTGCGTTTGGTGTTTTCCCTTAAGAAGCTCACCAAGCAGTGTCCCGTCGATGAGATGAACTCACCCAAGGGCCTGGCCCTTCGCGGAAAGTGAGGGAACCTATAGGAATATACAAACATTGCAAGCAAAACAAATCCTAAAACAAAACTGAAATACCTCGCAAGAAACTTGGAAAATCCTTAAGACTTGCAAGAATAATGAACACTTTGAGTGCCATTTCGATGTTGGTTAAGAAATAACCCATCGAAATAGTGCTAGAAAATAAAGATACAGAAAGTAAACTTCTTTAGGCTTTCAATTGATCAACCTTCTTAATTTATCATATATATATTTCTTCTTAATCAAATCAACTTGACAAGCGTCTCTTAGAATATTACGCATACGCCGCGTGGGCTCCAGTTGTTTGCTCAAGCAAAACCAAAGCCAGCTCTCATATTTGAGTAGTAAACAAACCCCGAATCCCTGTCTTCGCCGTGCTAATTGTGTATGATTTTCGCCAAACCGCAAATCCATTGAAGCGGATTTTCGGCTGCGGTTTTATTTGGTCTCTCCAATCAATTAGACTCGAAGGCATTAACGTCTTCATTCCATCAAATATTGGATTTCCTTATTAGACATCCTTTTGATGTTGTCGCCACGCACGAGTGGGCGCCGGGACAACCTGATTGTGTCATTTTTGGTAATTGAAAGTTAATATTTGTGAGTTGATAGAGCAAAAAATTGGCTAAGTGCGGTGTAAACAATTTAAATGTTAATACAAACGCAATTACCAGGATCACTAAGGCGGACATGACACGTGTGCCTTGGACAGCAAAAATGTACCTTTTATATGTGGTGTGTCTTTCAAGTTAATACCCCTAATGTACTGTTCCAGGAAACGAAGGCGAAAAGCGAGCAGCGGGAATTTATCTGCCAAGCCAACGCAACAGTTTGAACGGAGGCCGTCAGGATGTGTTTTCCGCCCTCACGCCCACGCACATAATCTCACTGAAAGGAAACACTAAAACTGTCACTTTTACAAATGGGTTGTCAGATATTTAATTTCTTAGAGTTACATTTAGCAATTATTGAACCGGATATTGGTCATTAGTTTATTAGAAATATTTTTAATAGTAAAAAAAAGGGATTTGAAGCCTTCAAAGATTACTTTTAAACATTTTTCAATGTGCCTTAAAATAAACTTGGGAATATTTGACCTCAGGAATGCTTTTCAAAACATTCTTAAAAACTTTAAATTCCCCTTAAAATAAACTCATAAAAATATATTTAATTAAGAAGTTGCTAAAGTCTTCCCAAGACTCTTTTTCTCAGTGCACCCACACGCATATGTGAAACTTGGTTTTTTATAGATTAGGAGCTGGCCATGATGGCCATAACAAGGAGCACAATAAAGGCCCACTTGCGTCGGCCGTTGCCAGGACGAAAAGCCAAGGGAGCTGGGCCACTCTCAGTCTTTGACTCCTGAATCGGGGGCCCAGTGTTTAAATGTTTCGAATTGCCGACAAGGGATTTGGCATCATGGCATTCACGCCCAGATAAGCGCCCGTAGTGGGTCTTATCTTTAAGGATACTCGCCTGGCCCCACCGCCGCCCCCCCCCCCCCCCCTTTGAGTGGACGCCGAGATTTATTACAAGCCATTTTTCTTGCACAGGACCCGCAATTAAAGCTGCCTTCGTTCTTCCCTCCAGTTTTTCCGGCTCCCCCCACTCAAATAGTTAGCAAAATACTTTCGAGTTGTTCGCCGCCAACGCCGCCGGGTTGGGTATGCAAATTATTTGCTTTAATGTGTGCTGAAAACTCTGGCAAACTTGCTCTCAATTTAGTCATTAGGCTTTGGGCGAAACTTTTGCTTTTCCTTGTGCGTGTTTTGGTGCGGGGAAAACAATTTTTATTTTTCAGCTGCCTTTGTGCTGCGAGTATTAATGCAAGCAGTCAACTTAAAATATAATTAAGTCGAGCGCTCGAGCCTCCGATGACAAAGCAAACACATGGCCAAAGGAAAATGCCTCAGAGTGCAAGGGAAAAATGTGTATATAGTGTGGGAAAGTGAAAAAAGAAAATAAAGGAGGCGAGAAGGCACAAAGGAACTGCATATCACATGGGAAAACAAAGGAAAATGGGGTCGACTTTGGGTTACTGAAGGAAGAAAGTAAAATTGAGTTGCTTAATATTTAAAAGGTAAAAAAAAAAATAATATTTCTTCTTAAAAATAATTATAAATTAATAAAGGGAATTAAAACAAAGTATAGTTATAATTATCAAATAAGTTATGTTAAATTTATACTTAAGAAAAGGTTTATTATGAAATCAAAAACGTTTAATAGATACATCTACAAAAAACCATGAATAACTTAAATAACAATATGCACACTTAGCTTTTAGAAGCTGTCAGAAAAAATATATTTTTTAAATATTACCAAGGAGGTGTCACTTTCTTATATTCTTTTATCCTTCAAAGTCTTTTCTGCCAAAGAAAGTGCGAAGAACTAGCGATGCCAAAGGCAACCGCGGAATAACTTTGCAGTTTAGTGAAGTGTGCGCCATGAGAGACATAATTATGCGATTTAACACTTTAGTGCTGGCAAAGTGGAACGACCAAGCCGCCGGCATCTCGTCCTTGTCCTCGTCCTCATCCTCCTCCTCCTCCTCGACGAGAACTCATCAGCCGCATCCTGGGCTAAGAGAACAAAGGAAGCGGCTGCCAACAAGAAAAGGAAATTTGTGCTAAAAGTGCACTTCCAGTCAAAGTGAGATGCGGATAACAGGATGAGCACAGGACCAAGAGGCGACCACAACTCGATTTAATGAAGCTGCAAATACAAGGACTCCTTGCGAAACGGAGTTGGTCCTAAAAAATTATTCCGTTTGGTATGAGGAATAAGGAATTAAGGGAGTCAATGCAAACTGATTGCAGAAAATGCCTCATTTACCGGGAAATCAAATCGCTTCATTTCTAAGTGGATAAACACACAAATGATGGCAAATAGCCATGAATGCATCTAGACCACAGCCAACAGGCAACAAGAAAGGGACCCCGGTGACCTGGCCAAAGCGCTAAACGAATGAGCGAAATTGAATGAAAATTATGCTGCCACTCGACTGACTGGGCTCCCTCCATCCCTCTGCTAGATGAAATATATATAATTTTATAAAATAACTTGGCCCTTTTTTTCAGATCAGTGAGCTTTTTCCTTACCCCTCCTGAACAGCGAAAAGCGGACCAGGAAAATTTCTTTGCTAAACAAAATTGAATTGTATTCTGACTGACGCTGGGCCTCAGGGTTCTGTTTTGTTTATATTCCTTTTATTTGCTTTTATTTTTATTTTTTTGGCAACCAAATGAAATGGTGGCATTTCAAACAGAGTTTTTAAACAGGTCTTTAAGGTTCGGGAAATGTCTAAAAATTAGTTTGGGTTGAGTTTTAAATTAACTAATTGCGGCTTTAATGGGTAATTGAATTTATTTTTACAATTTTAGAATTTAGAAAAACCTGAAATGCTTGCTGGTTTTAAAAGAACCACAACCACTGCCTTGAACTTATTTTATATTTTATTTCTTCAAAAGATTTCAGTGGTTTCAAGGCTTATTAAAAACCTCTTAGTTAGATTTAAGCTTTAATTTAGCAAAAATATAAATCAGTTTTGGGCTTAGCTTTCTCCAGGCTTTATATAGACATTGAATTGTATTCATCGGAACATAAAAATAACTACAAAATCAATTTTAAAATATTTTTCACAAACTTGAAAAATATCTGAACAATACAATAAAATTGTAATTCGATATAAACAAACTTTTACACACACAAAAAAATAATGGGATGCGAAGAAAACTTGAAATGCTTACAAATTTTCAATGGCAGAGCCAGAAACCGGAATCACCGCAGGCCTCGTAAAAATGAACATTTGAAGAGCCCGAAAGATGTTGAAATGTGCAAACATAAAACTGCCACCAATTGATTGAGATGTAATCAAAAAGGCGACCCAAACAAAAAGCGGTCCACCGAGGCATCACTCTGTGTATGTGTGTATGTGAGGGCATAAAAATCATTGCCCGGACGGGAAAAGGAAAGAAAAATCAAATTACGCATACGCAGTGCAGACCAAAAGGGAACGAATGCCCTGCCGGCTTTCGTTTTTCCTACGCTCCCCGCCGTGCCGTTATGGAAATTCGACAAGAAGGGGGGTGGGACGGGCAGCATATGGGGCCGCTTACTAATGCTAACTGGGCTTAAATGCGACTGCCTTTGAGCCATCATACATCAACGCAAACATAAATTACTCGCCATATATGCGCATGACTAATTTGCGACTCATGTCTGGCCTTTGATGCTGAGCCCGCCGCCCGCAAAGTTTTAGCATTCATATTTTATTAGCCACAAGTCAGTAAGTTTTGTGTTCTAAACAATTTATTAATCAAATGGCCCAGCACAAACGGAAACTGGGCCAAAAAAGCGTCGCACGAAGAAGGGAATCCAGTGCGAAACCGAAACTGAAACCGAAAATGAAACTGAAACTGAAGCTGAAACCAAAACCAAAAGGTCCAGTCATCTCCGACTTGTGTGTATATATAATTTATGTGCCACCCCCTGTATGTGTGACAAATTGTGTGCCGGAGGCCAAGTTTCGCATTTGTTGTTTAACTTTTTGCCCTCGCAGGGACAATGCTCTCTCTCACAACAGTGCTGTGATCGTTTCAGGGAACAGAAAAAGAGCCAAGACTGGTAAGAATATTCCGAAAAAAACGAAGAAATAGTAAGAAGAAAATAGAGATGAGAATTTAAAATGTTTAAAAATTACGAAAATTATAAAATTAACTTCTTTTTATTAAAGAGAAAATTTACAGCTTAGAAAATCATAAATATAAAATGAGGATAAGTATTTTATATAATCTTTTAACAGCTTAATCAATTTTATATAATATTTTAACTAGCTTGAAAATTTTAAAATATTTTATTATTAATTCTTACTAGCTTAAAGAATTAAAAAAAACTATATCCCTTGAATTCCGAATCAGAAAAACTACAACCCTGCTTTTAGCTAAATCCTCATGCCTGTCTACTGTCTCTTACGACTCTCCTCTTTCCTTCCAGCATCCCGTCATCTTGTCTGGCCCTCGCTCTCCTCGCAAAAGTGTTACAAATTTATGACATTTTCTTTTGCATTCGTCGACCCTTTAAAGCAGCCTCGCACCCAATGGCTAAATCCAAAGCCAAACAGCTTCGAAAAAGGTCAACAGAACGCTGGAGGTTAGAGACGCCAGCCAAAAAAACTGAAAAAAAAAAAAGCCCAGAGGAAGTAGTAAAAATGTTGTTTTCTCCTCCGTTTTACGGTTTTGGGTTTGGACATTGACAAGAAATCCTAAAAAACTGTAATGGGAGGGAAGAAGCAGCAGCCACAACACCGAGACACTAATGTCGCTCATCTTTTATTAATATTTCTTAGAGATTTTTATGCTGCTGTTTTCTGGCCGCAGGATGGGTCCCACCGCAGGGTCTAGCAGGCAGTTGAATGAGCTACTCCTGAGTATTTCCACGAATTCGAAATCGAATCCCAAAAATAGAACGAATAATATCATATTTCTCAAGCACAAACTTTCACATGAATTTAATACTACTTTTGCCGCTCCAAACTTTTGCTTTCTCTCCTGCAAAATCAATAAGCTTTAGGTTCTTCTCCCTTTCGGGTTACATAAAGCATTCGGGGAAAATAAACCCTCTGGCACTTGATTTGTTACATAAGGCGTGTTGCTTACTTTTACTGTCATACTTTCTTTTATGCGGAAAATGTCTTCCCTGCAGGAATTTCTCCTCAAGTCATGTCTGCGGTGACTTCCTCTTCGCCTTCATCCCGGGCTCTTTCCTTGAAAGTGATTTAGCGGAAATTGTTTTTTAATGTGGCAGACATTCTTAAACTATTTAACTTGAAGTGGCACAGTCACTGGCACAGCAGCACAAAAAAGAAAATGTCAACCATTTATCAATGGATAATCAATAGACCTTAAACCTTTTTCTTTTCTCTCCTTCGATGTGTGGGCGGAATTTTATAGTTTCAGGGCCTTTGCAAAACAACTGCGTGGCATGCGATAAAGCCAGGTATTGCCATACAAAACGTGTATATTTTTAGCAAAGCATTTAACTAAACATCCGCTGCAGCATTTTGGCATTTGCGGATTACAATAAAAGCGTTTTTATACGTTTGCATGACTGTCAGACGAGTTGAGAGTGACTGACGGCTGGGTGAAAGGTGAGTGTTGTCTCTGGCATTCATTAGCCACTGGCACGATGTCCTCACATGTCAGCAGGCCATTTAAGCCAAGCATTGATTATGCCAAGATACTCTTGGCAAGTGCACAGAAAAAATCAACACTATAACTAAATATATAAATTAAATTTTATAGAAATTACAAATTTAACATTTTAATCATTTTTCCCTGTCTATTTTCCCAATTAAAAATAAATTGCCAAATAGTCTTATTTCTCACATCTACCAGACTACAAATTGTGCAACTTGAGCTGGATATGTTGTGTCCTGAGGCTGTGCAATTTAATTTTAAATTTAATTTGCCAGAGTGAGGATTATTAATTTGTGCACATGGCTTCAAGCGGAGAGCATATAAAATCCTTTGCGTTTCGCACGGCCATAAACTTGGGCAAATAACTTAGTAATCATCGTTTGGTAGCACTGGCAGGATCATCAGCATTTTGCCAGGGCATTATAATTATATAAAGATGCGCCTGCTCTTTACACAGGAATAAAAAAAGGTAATAAAAACAGGACTCGCCTTGCAGGCAGTGAAAAGGCGCAGACAGCTTACCTTTTCCATTTCCCTTGCACGCTTTTCCGCCTGTTTATGACAGCTCTCACTCGGCACTCGGCACACGGCCATATATATGTAAACGGGGCCGAAACACTTGCAAGTTTTACGATTTTCAAATGATGTACGTACAAATTCATAGAATTTTATATTTAACAGCGCCCAGAAGCATGCAGCCGAGTGTGATTGTTGTGTGTGTAGTTGTTGTTTAGTCAGTTTTTCCGAGCGAATGTGTGTGTGTGTGGGAGTAATTTTTCATTATTTGCCGCTCGGTTTTCCGCACACTGGCATTAATCAAACATTTCGCAAGGGGAAAACCCTCGAAACAAACACGGGAAATGTTTGCCAATTAAAAACAGTTGCAAAGCTTATGGAAATATTTATATTAGAGGCACACTTTCCCGTTTATTCGATATGACAAGCTCATTATAATCGAATGCTGTCGATGCCCCGAAAAAAAACTTTTTAATTTAGTTGGCAAAAGAAAATAATACGAAAGAGCAAAAACCATCATCATCATCATCATCATCATCATCATCATCAGGGCTGCCATCAGACTTTTCCAGCTGGCTGCCAATGTATTCGTGTGGGAAAAAGCAAAAACTTTTTTCCTGCCTACTTTTCCGCACATTCATTCAATGCCCACTAAATGCAAATTTTCCTAATTTGATTTTGTTACTTTTTCCCAGGAAAAGTAACCATGCGAATTGCTACCTTTTTTCTGTGCTTTGTTTTGTTTTTATTTCAGCCAACAAGAAGAAAATTTCATTATTTTTCTTTATGGCCGCAAAATTAATCAAGTAAAAACACAGAAAACGAGCAAGCCGAAAATGGATTTTAGAAATATGTTTTCTTAAATGGAATATTTCCATTTGCACCCAAAAGACGAAATTCATGCGGAGCAGCCGGCATTTATGGAATTTTATGTTCCATTTTATGGGGTCATCAAAAAGTGTGTTCAATTTCATAAATTGGAGAATAATTGCGCTGAAAGTGGATCGCAGACGCAAAGGCGGGCGAAAAATCTTGCCCTCTTATTGACACTAATTGGTCTTTGGGTTGAACAGCCAAGAAATTCAATTTAGCGACTAATTAAACGAGCTTAACTTATCAAGCTGAAAAATGCGTAAATTATGTTCTAAATTGAAGTCAAGCTTTTTCATTAGAACAAGAAAATGTTGAACAGTTTTGCTTGTAAAAAAAGGAAAGAGAAAGGCATCATTAATATATCAAATTAGCAAGTAATTGCCAATTGAGTTTGATTATTTGTTTATACTCAATAAAGGAGGAAGAGTTTCTTTCTTGATAAATTAATAAAGAAATAAACCGATTAAGACCATACTTATTCCTAATTGAATTAATGTAAATGTTATGATTTGTTTTTTATTAAAACTTTCCCAATTACTCACCTTTGCTATAGTTACGCTGACCTGCAAAGAAAAGGAAAATCATGATTAATAAACTTTTTTCTATGGGACTTGGCTTAATTCCAATTAGCCAGAGAGCTCTACCAGCAAAGCATTAACATGTGCCAAAGCCAAGTGAGCCTCCTTAAGGGTACTGGAATTATACATGTTCTTCTATTAAGGTCAATGCGAGTGGCTTCACCTTGACAACGCCACAGTTTCAATGGCAAACGTCAACCTTTTCACCTGCACAACATTATATGCTTAAAGTGCCTACGGCAAAGTGTCATTGAGTCAGTGGGAAATTTATGAAGAGAAACATATGTATTTTCCAGCGACAGAAATTTATAAAGAGAAATATATTTTTTGCTGCTGTTTGCCTATGCCTAGTGGGTCTGAAAAAGTTGTACAGGCTGCATTTTATATTAAAATTGAAAAAGTTATTAGTTGAAAATAAATATAAGTTTGATGGAGAAAATATTGAGATTTTGTTTGATGAAAGAAAACTAATAATATTTGCTCAAAAAGCATAAAAATTCATATTTTGAAAGGAAAATAAGCATTAAAGATGTAAATAATTGAATAGGAAATTGTATAAAATTATATTCCTCAACACTTTCTAATAGTTGAGAGCCACTAATATATTTAAACTTTATTTTTTTCTTACATACTTCTGTTTTATTTTTATGGCTTTTATTTTTTAGACAACCCACAAACCCTCTGACATGTGCATAAAAATCTCGCCATTTATCATGGCCAATGGCAGAATTAGCCCAGCGACCAACTGGCTGCCCCCTTTTTTTCTGTGGGCCTGCCCGAGGGCGTGTCCGTATAAATGGCTGCACTGAAACCAAAGACCAAGCACAACTACACAAGGACAACTAAAACTAAAACATAGAGGGTCCAAATGGCGACATTGACGCGTCGAGGGAGTGAACCCCCTGGCCATAATAATATCCGAGCAAACATTTTAAGAGCCAGCGAAGGGAGGGCGTGGCGGGTTGTTAAGATTTATGCTGACACCACTAAGGTCGGCTCCGGGGCGTGGGCAAAACGCTGTCGGACGAAATGCAATTGGGCTTTAATGCAACTGCAAATGCTGCAGCATTCCATTAAAATTATATTAGGCATCAAAAATGCCGCCGCTACACAAACTATCGTTAAGCAAAAGCAAAACGCTAGCGAAAGGCATCGGGAGGCAGGAGGCGGTGCATAATTTGTATTGCATGCTGCAGAGCTTCAAGGAAATGCAATTAGTTAGCCAGGATTGTGGATCCAGCCTGGATCCGACGAGCTCGAGGAGGAGGAATCAAGCCAAGCTGCCGGGAGTTAATCAGTTTTGCTAACTTCATTGGAGGCAACTAACGGCAGGAAACTTTTTGTGCGAGTCCTGCCAATGAAGTTGACTTAAGGCTCACCCCCTGCCAGCCAATTACACGCACTGCAATCCTTTAAAAAACTTTCCCACCTCTACCCGTACTTAGGCACGTGCTTTTGCAGGTCAGTGTTGGTAACTAGAAACTAGTAGCACGAGCTAAATTGGGTTTTAAAAAATAAGGAAATTGAAAGTATTTTGTTTAGTTTAAAAGGAAACAATTTAATGATTTGTAAACTTCTTTAAGCCATTTATAAAATTTAAATAAAAACGTACAATATTATTTATACATTTCAAAAAGGTATCTTTCTAATGTGAACAAATTTGGCCAAGCCTGACATTTTGGCTATTTTAAAAATAAATAAAAAATTACAAAAATTACAAAATATTTGTTAGGTATTTCAACAACTTGCTTGGCTATAAACCAGCCAATTTGGCCAACCTGCAGCAGGGCTCGCGACTGGCACCCCAAAAGTTGGCTAGACAAATGTTGCACTTGCATTCCCCACACGTCCAAGGCCGAGATTTATGGCCAGAACCAACGGGGTGGGGTGGAATAAAAGCCCAACTCTGTGGCACACACATTAACCCACATTTCGATTGAGATTTATGGCCAAGCCAATTTATTCGAAATAAATCCGAGCATCGGCGAATGTTCGATTAGATGTCACCGATACTTACTCATAACTTATTTAACCCGCCATCCGATTAACCACACACAATTGCAGGAGTGTAAATATTTTGGCGTTGCAATTTTAATTCCGTCACTGGCTGCTGGCTGTGCACTCCATTGCGAATTCCGGGTGAATTTTGCAACACGTGTTGCAACTTTTATGAGCCTCGTTTTTAGGTCACTAACTTGGCTGTCAATCAAATGTAGGTGTGGGCGTGGGCACTTGGCCCCATAGGCCACAAAAGCACCCAATCAATTTTCCCATAAATCAGGACTCACTGCAAAGACTCAGCAATTACAAAACAATTAAATTGTCACACCGAACAGTAAAGAGCAAACTCAGTGGCAGTGTCATAGAGCGGGAGGGAAAAGTGGGCCAAGAGGAAAAGCGCTATCTGCTTGACTCTCCGTTCTTCGTTCTCCATTCCCCGGTTTTCCTTTTTCCTTCTCGACAACTGCGACTTGGACATCCGATTGCTGCTCCGTCAACACGTTTCCGCTCTAACGTGCCCAGCAGTGAGAGAAAATGTTGAATAAATTTCCACAAAACAAATACATGTAGTCTAGAAAACTAAACTGTTTTTAATTATAACTTTGAATTATTAAGTAAGTTTTTAGTCAAGAGTTTCTTGAAAAATATTACAAAAGTATGAAATTTATTAAGAATTGTTTAACGAAATTGCCTTATATTCTCCCAGTGTAGCCTGGTCGCCCCGAGGAGGAAATGGAAAAAGTGCACAATATAAACTTCATTGGGCGCCAAGGCCAAATCGAACTGGCCAGCTCAGCGTCTGTTTCCATTATTTATTTGCAGCAAATTAAGCCCGGCCCCCCGAATAAAAGAGAAGGACCTCCGCTAGCAGAAGGACAGTTGGGCAGACGGACTTGGCAGGGGGCAAGTCAAGTCAAGTGTCAGCATAAATGAAATTTCCCACCACAGACTTCCGGCAAACAAAAGGGGCGAGCTGCGCGGATGGTCGGTGGTTCGCTCCCTTTTAACAATGCATGTGCATAACAAAGAGCAAACGTCGGGTTGAACTTTTCACGGATTCCCATTCCCTTTTCACTTTTCCTTTCCCCGGCGCCTTGCCATTTCCCCTTTTCCCCGCGGAATTGGACCTCGGACATCGACACACTTGGCTGACGCCCATTAAGGTGCAACAAAATGTGCATACGGGAAGTGTTTTGAGCAGGTTACTTTTGCATCCGAGCGAGGGTATTTTGCACAATTCAATTGCAGAGTCATTTCCGGTCTTTCGAGTTGGCTTCAATTGGGGTTACTACGTGGGATTTTGATATCCTCCTTATAGGGGGTTGAAAATGTGGTTGAGGGAGTGGCGAGACTTGGCAAAATTTAATATTAAATATTATGATAGTTGTTATATGTTAATGTAAATATTAGTTTTAAGTGTATTCTTTGGCTTTTTGTAACTTCATAAAATTTATTAGGTATTTTTATACCCTTGTAGGGTTATATAATTTCAGTTGGAAGCATGCAACGCAGCAAAGGAGTCATTTCCGACCCTATAAAGTATATATACTCAAGAGATCAGTATGATCATCACATCTATAGATAAAATCTTAATCCTGCTTCTTTTACAATGTTCCTGTGACCTCTAGAAGTGAACAAAAAATCCCAAGAAATCATAAGCTTCCATTTGTAGGCAACTCAAGACCCTTGTTTCGCTTGCTGCTGCTAATAACAAGCAGTTGCCAGCTGTCTTCCTGTTAATCACTGCACTTATTCCCCTCTTTTCCGCTTCTGCTCCGCCATTTTGTGGTCGCACACAAATGAGCCGCATCACTTCCGCTCCGCTCCGCCCTGTGCTCCTTTGAAGGTGTGCGAATGCTCAGGGACTGGCAGATAACAAAGTATAGTCAGGGGCAGGCAAAAAAAAATAAGGGAAGTATATGTACAAGTTCTATTGAAGCGTTACATTTGTGGGGTTCCGTTCGCTTGGGTTTCGCTTCTGCTTTCGCTTTTTGCCAGTTGCCGTTGCTGCTTTGTGCTAACTTTTTTAATGAACTTGTTGATGTTGCGTGAGCTGAACTTGTTGTACTTTATTCACTTTTTGCTGCTGCTGCTGCTGCTGCCGGTTGTCTGTCAAATGATTTGCTCAAGTGCGGTGACGGGATGTGCATGTGCAATGCGTGTAATTGACTTTTGAGCTCGAACATTTGGCACTCAATTAGCGGCCACTGCAATTGAAAAAGTTATTTTATGCCAAGCTGCAAAAAAGTAAGGCAATTCATGGGGGAATAAAGAGTGATGTAATGCGGCTTAAGTGTAGATTTTCAATAGTTAACTAAGCTTAGGTTTATTATCCAATAAATTCTACATGTTTTAACCCTGTAACCCTCTTTTAACATTTATTCATCACCTTTACCCCGGCCTGTCTCATTGCTGAAATATGCATTACACTTTTGGCTATACATTTTTGGCAGCACATAAAGCACCCCTACTCTCCCTCACTGCCTGCATTATGAATAATTAATAACAATTTAATTAAAACTGTCTAAGTTGGCACAGGGCGCTCCGCCGTCGTTAAAACTAATGCGGCCTGAGGGCTGCCAAGTCGAGCTAATAAATCAAGAGCGCGCTGAGGAAACTGATATGCCACCAGATCCGATCCCTTACCAAAACTGAAAGTCTGCTAGATGGATGGATAATGGTAAACTAAAACTTGCAGTCAACGGGGCGTTAACTGGCTGACAAACAAGCCGACAACTGAAAACGTTACAATTAATGCCATCACAACCGGCAACGGCAGTCGGATAAACAATGGCCACGACGAGTGCCTGACAATGCCAAACAAACGTGGCCAACTACACAGAATGGTCCAGTGGTCACTCAACGCGGTGGCCCTAGATCCGGGGAGGTACAGAATATATGTATATATATAAATGTATTTGGGGGGGTTATTCGGAGAAGGGTGAAGAGATCTGGCATGTGTTTACACATTGTTTGCCTGCATAACTTGTTGACTTGTTCGCACTAATTGTCAAACGAGGGCCTGGTATTGTATATAAATACAGGGTTAAAGTCAAGTCTTTAACTAGCGAGGAATCTTTACAAATAAACCTTAAATCTAACATAAAACCAATCTTAATATTAAGTCTTAAAGCCAACAATTAATCATTCTGTATACTAAGAAACTGCCTTTAAAAATCCACCTTTAATAGCCTACTTTTCCAGCATTCCTCTGCCTAAATAACTGACCCTTCTTATTGTCTCCTAAGTATGCTGAAGGAAGACCCAAAATACCAGAGTTAAATGACCCAAAATTGTGCCACATTTTCTACGCATTTACTCGCACACACAGAACACGGGTAACTATCATAAAAACGAGGCTAACTCTCGGCACTAATTAAGTCGAAACCTTAGCATTTACCTTGGGGCAACTCTGCTCTTGGGGGTATGTAGAAGGAGGAGTTGCTCCGAGAAGGATCCGTATTATTAGGAAACCCTTGTTGCGAAGGCTTCCAGGCACATAAAAATGTCATATGTCAACTACAGGTTGCCTTGTCAGCACTCATTAAGCTCTTAACCTCATTCGTGCATACACAGACACGGTTACAGATGGCCCTCTCGCAAGGATATGAGACAGTGCTGCACACATGCGTTAAAAAATACAAAAAAGATAAAAAGATTTCATATATTTAAGCTGTAAACTTTATTTCCATCTCGGTAAGTCCTAAAAGATTCCTTCAAAATTTGAAAATAAAATACTTTAAAATAAAAGCTTTAACACACATCTTCAAAGGGAAGTTGCTGGTAATTTTTCCAGAAAATTCCACTTAAGAAAAAGGAAATTTTCTAGCCGGAAAAGACGATAAATTGCCAGCACTGGCACACACTCATACATAGACAAGCACTCGGCATCCTGGACAAATGCAAGTGAGCGCTTTATTACCAATGTCGACACGCCCGGAAAATGGCAGGACATTGGAGTGCTGGCAAGGGGCTTTTGTCTCAGTTAAGCAGGGACTTTCCCGGCCATCTCTTTAAGGAAAACGAAAGGAAAAAAAAACGAAATTATGAATGTGCAACACTCGCGTAATTCGCCGTCTTTCGCTTTTCTCGAGAGCTGCCTTTCAATTAATTTAACTCGTCCTGTTTTTGGTCCTTTTCCCCTGCTGGAATGAATGAAATCAAATTAATTACGAGAGACGACGACGAGCTGATAGCAGTTCGTAGGAAGGATACGTAAGTCGCTTCCTTATGCACATGCATGCAAATTTCTTTTCATAATTTATGCTCCTCCTTCCGCTGGGTCTCCATCGTCTTCCTTGCCGTCTGCGGGCTTTGCCATTCATTTTAAGTCATTTCCCAGGCGAACCCTATCTGGGCCCCCTTTATCATTATCAACTCCATCAGTTAGGCAGTGTGCCAGGCCAGTGGTAAATAACCTAAATAACTAACTAAAAGGGGGTATATCCAACGTTTTAAAAACTTTGTTTTTAAAGATTTGTACATTAAATTGTATAAGTTAAAACTAAGCAAGTTTTTAGGGATATTCTAAATATATTTGAACTGCAGAAATGGATTTAATTATAATTATTATTTATTAAATAATATTTATTAATTAAACAGCAAAATTATATGTACTCTGTGATACTCTATTATCAATCAAAAATACATTCCATTATTTTTTTGCTCTCACGCTTCCTTGCTTAGTTTGTATGTTATGCTTTGTGTGTGTTTATAACTTGATTTCTGCTCTGTTTGATTAAGGATGTCGAACACACCCAGCCACAGCCACCCACTCATTCAAGGATATACATTGGCAGTCGTATGTAGTTTTAGCTTGCAGTCATTTTCCGCTTGGATATTGGATTTCAGTTCGTATTTCCCCCATTTCCCCACACATATCGAATGGGTCGGCCTTATTGTTATCCCAGATCCTCTCCATGAATTTCCTTGCCAGAAGCCTTGGCAGCTTTTATACTAAATGAAACCAAGTTGCAATATCCACAGCATTGGGTTTCCACAAAAATTATGAAAAAGGGAATTATGTGTCCCCTGATTGATGACAGACTCGACTGTCAAAACAACTTGAATCACAACTTACCCTCTTCTGTGTGTCGGTCTATTGAACTTTCAACTCGGCGAAGTCGCAATCGGTCTGCTGTCTGCAATGAAGAAATATATATATACATTCTGTTATTTACTTATGATGATTAAAATGCATTAATCAAGTCAAATGAAACGCATTAAATGTTGACAATATCTTAATCACAGCACAGTTATCTACGTACTTAATTAAGCTAGAAGCAATTCAATTAGTTTGGCTGACAAAGTTGAGGCCCTGAAATTCACATGGGACTCACAGGTGTGCTAATAAAGGAGCTCAGAAGTCAGAGTGAGAGAGAGAGGGGCGGGGCTCCTCTGGTGAGCCGCAAAATCAGAAATGTTAATTAAAATCACTGAGCGTTGAGCCTAGGCGACAGGCATGCTAAGCAGTCCCCGAAATCTGTGGGGAATTCTGCAGGGAATAAGGTGTAGGTAGGTAGGGAAAATCCCAGTTGGTTGGGAAAACCTCTGACCACAGCGGCAGCGGAGGAAGACAAATGTTGCAGATAGCAATCTGGTTGGGTTTATTAAATGTGGTATAAAGATGCCAACTGTAAATGTATTAAGTTAAAAGGCAGGGTAATAGAGGTCAAAGTTCAACGGGGAGAACATTTTATTTGGTAATTTTTAAGGCAAGATATTTGTTTTTTTAATAAACTATACTTAGGAGGGTATTCTGATAAATTTAATTAAATTAAATAGGTCTTTCTTCAATTTCTTGTTTCGATTTTGTTGTCTAAATTTAATAAATTAACCTTTAAAATAACTTCTTAAGATTCTCTTTATCCCTGGATAATTTTTACTTACAATTTTGAATACTTTTTAATACAGTTCTCTCTGAAATTTCAATTTAAATTGATTATTTTCCATCAAATACATTAATTCCTACCTAATCTCAAGTTACAAAGGCTGCCAATATTGACCCTGTTTCCTTTCAGGTTTCAACTTCTGTGCTGCAAATAAATAAAGGTAAAACCATCACAGAGCCGCAACAAAGCAGCCAGAATTGCATTTAAAATTCGTAATGGACGTACCGGAAATACAGAATTCCGATCAGGAAGCACGGGGTCAGGAAATCAACTGAAAAAGTGCCACAAAAAAGTGCGCAATACCAAAAGCGAAAGCTCACAGAACAAAAACAGAGCAGATACAAAAAATAAAAGAAAATGTCCTGCAAAAAAATCAACCAAAAGCGAAACGAAGGTTACAGAATAAACAAAGGAGCAGAAATAATATTTGTATTAAAATGTGCAACGCTGGAGGGGCGGCGACCTTCCTTCCTTCCCTTTGATCACAAATTGAGAGCAAGCAGCGAATTTAATAAACTGGTAACCGAAAACCAAAGCCAAAACCAAAACCAAAACAATTAATGAGGCAAAAACCTTAAAGCCTCGCCGAGCCCTTAATTTCGATGCTGAGCCGCTTTAAGCCTTGGCTTTTAATTTCGTCTGGGCGAAAGTGCTCGATAATTCGAGTTCCGGTCTCGGCAGCAGCTCAACTCAACCCGGCAACCCGGCAAGTTGCATTAAAGCGGATGCTAACTTTCATTAAAAACCACTTAGCCCGTGCAGGGACAACAGGGGACTGGTACAGGGAGCGGTTCAGGCTCCTGCCGGCCCACTTGACCCGCCACTTGACCCACATGACCCGGCAACAAAGCCAGTGACGCCACGTGGATACATCCACTTCTCCCGCCACCCGAGTCTCGGTCTTGTCCTGGAACAGAAATCCCAGCTAGTTGGCTTCAAGGACTTAGAAGTGGGGGCGTGTCCGTCCCGAGGGCACATCGTTAGTCATATTTTTTTCTGTGCCACTGTCCTGCCCTGTCCGCGTGCAAACTTTTTGGCAAACACGAGAAGCCAGAAAGAGATATTTTTAATTAAATTAAATAACAGTGCGTGGTGGCTGGCCAGGGGGGACTTCCCCTTCTTCCAGCTTCTGGTTTTTGGGCCAGAATGCAAAAGTCAGAAAGTGCTGCATACTTATGTGGTCAGAAGTTTCAACCGGATTAGAGATTTGATTTAAAATCTTAAAACCAGACACAAAGTTAAGCCAAATATCCGAGCAAGTAATGCCACTGTCACCGGGGCTTACGTCAACAAATTGAAAGCTTCCCCTTTATTAAAAAGAATATTTCTGAATTCGGAATACTTTCCTGACTAATTGTCGAGCAGTTAAAAACTTTGTCCTCTGTTGATCAAGAATATTTTTACCCTGCCACAATGTCATGTGCAAAGTTTGTCACAGAAAAAAGCATTTCACATACGTTGCCATTTTTTTGCGATTGACGTTCGCTTATTTCTATTTCATTACCACTGGTATTTTCCTTTAATTTTTCGCCGCCGAAAGCAAACAAACAAAATCACCAAAAGTTGCAAAATGGCAACGCAGAAATAAAAATGGAACAAAGGGAATAGAATAGACCTTTGGGGAGGCCAATGGGGGCACTGCAGACAAAACTGCAAAACTTTGGCGCGGCTTTCACTTTGTTCCTCTTTTTTTTTTGGCCCCACGAATGTTTTCTTTTAATGCCGAAGCGTGAAAACAAAAAACTTTTTCTGCCGATTTTAAACGGCGACACTAATGGCCCGAAATTGAAATGGATTTGTCGGGGCCCAAGCTTGTGCAAATATGCCATTGATGTGAACAAACAAAAACGAATCTCCGACGAGTAAGTTTGTCAAAAACGTCAAAGGCATTATAAGCCAAAATGAGCAATTGATGGAATCGATTTTAAAGGAAATTTAATTTAAAAACTTAGATTTATTGAAAGAATACTTTTAAGAAATATTATTTGTTATCGTAAAGTTGCTATAATTTTTATACCCTTGTATTATAATTTCAGTCAGATGTTTGCAACGCAGTGAAGGAGTCGTTTCAGACCCTATAAACCATATATATTCTTGATCAGCATCAACAGGGGAATCTTTCTAGACATGTCCGGAAGAAATCGATTTTTTGGCCATTTTTCCAAAATTTTATAAGGGGTTACATCATTAAAATTTTTGATTTTGATAAAAAATCGAATTTTCAAAATTTTAAAATGAAGTATGTAGATTTATTAACTGTAGAAAATCTTGCACAGAACAGTTTTCCGATTTAAAATTAATGCTCTTTTGGCCGAGTTATGATATTTTTAATTTAAAATAAATTAAGAAGTTTTTTAATATACAAAATCAGATTTTATAATACAAAATAATATTTTTCCAAGTCAAGGAATCATTTCCGACCCCATAAACCATATATATTCTTGATCAGCATTAACATGCGAATCTTTCTAGACATGTCCGGAAGAAATCGATTTTTTGGCCATTTTTGCGAAATTTGATAAGGGGTTACATCATTAAAATGAGCACAAATGGCCAAAAATTTTGATTTCTTAAAATTTTAAATTTGGTATGCAGTTTTTTTTAATTAATATAAACTAACCCAAAACTGCTTTCCGAATCGAAATTAATGCATTTTTGGCTTAGTTATGATATATTTTAATTGTTACCTGCAAGGGTATACAAGCTTTGGCTGGCCAAAGTTAGCTTTCTTTCTTGTCTTTTAATAATTTACGAGCCCAATCTTGTACTTTTCTCTATAAATTAAACCAAAAGAATGTTTAAAAATTCTACAAAAATAAATTTAAAGTCAGACAGTTTTTTTTTTATTTATATACAATTAATTTCCAAACATCAATTATTTCTAGAGCTCTCCTAATATAAATAAACTCTATTTATTGTTTTAACTTTTTAAAACTCCATTTATTTACATTTTATATTTGCATTTTAAGGCTTCAACCCACAAATAACCCTTGGTAAATATTGGTATATTTATTGCCCCGCTTCAACTACTTTATTTGTTTTTAATGGACACACTTTTTATTTTTATTTAACAAATTAAATGCAGAATTTCTGGCTTGGCTAAATGGCTAGCACCTTGTGCAAACACTATACTCTAACCGATATACCGACATATATGTAATATATAGCTAATATGCAAATCGAATGCTAATCAGCGACTTGCAAACGAAATTCAATGTTGATATACGCTATCTATTACAAATGAATCCCGCAGCCAGCGAAAGGATATGAACCAATTTGTTTGTTTGCCGGCATGTTTGTGTGGCCCAAATAGAACTTGGCCAAAATGCAGCGCTCCATTTCCGCAAACAAACAATCGAACAAAAGCCAACCAACCCAACACCGATGTGAATGAACATGGCAAGTTTCGAAATTTTGTGCTTATTTCGCTTTAGTCTATACCGAGTCCAGGCCCCCCCGGGCCAAGATAATTAAAATTACTAATTGAAAATGTCCGACAGATACACGGGCAACTAACTACGGGATAAATTTACCGCCGCCAGGCTATACATCATCTGCCCCTGGAAAATTCAATTTTCCAGAGCAAGAACCTTGAGCGGGCTAATATTTAGCGAGCGCCCTTCGAGCGATGCGTTTTATGGATTACTTGGTAGCTTCGCAGATGAAGCCTTAAACAGGAATTGATTGCCAGCACGAGGGGATGATGAGAGTCAGGTCTTCGCAGGATTTTAATTTAATTCAATATTTTTTTCGTCCTTCTATGCAGATTTTTTCTTTTGAAATTCTGGCAGTCGGGATGCCAGAGCGAGCCAAAAACTGTGCGGGTATTTGGGTCAGAAATGCATTAGAAAGTGCTAACTAGCTGAAATGCTATCCGATGCGATGGCGCACATAAATACTGCAGCTAACTTGGTCCCCGGCGGGCGGCGTTGTAAACAAACTTTTGTGGTCAACGGGTCGGCTAATCGATATCGCCCGGAAGGAGAACAGAGAAACCCAAGCCTTAGCGACGCTTGTGGTTACCATATCACATATTTTGTTCCTTTTTTGATATTTTTAGCATTAATTAAATTGGGTTCCTGGCAACTTTAGCACTTGCGGTGACAGAGAAACAACGCGGCCAAAAATGTTCGAAAATAAAAAATATTAAATTTCTGAAGCAGTGCCAAGGATTGAAGGACACAACATGATTTAGTTATGGCAAATATTTGGCAGGCAAGTAATTAAAAAATGTAAAAATAGATTTATTATGGTATACTTAACTATATATAGTATGCTTTATGCCACTCTAAGAGAACTTTTAAACCCTTTAATTAATAGATTTTCCTGTCTAATCTGGACTACCTTCAGTAGGCTTGCAGTTACATTTTCGTGATCGAAATGCTCTTGGTTTTTTGTGGATTTGCACTCGAGCACGCTGCCGGCCGCCACATAAATCTTGAGTGCAAATTTTCGTTTGGCCCATAAAAAATTAACAATGCGTAAAGGGGCACTGGCAGAAGTTACGAGCCAGACTGAGTCCTGCCGTAAGCCAGGATTTCTGAGAGAGCTTGCCAAGTATGTCCCTGCTGCACTTGAGACCCACAAATACACTGCAGCCGCCGCACACTTTTGGTATGCCAGTGTGTATGTGTGTGTGTGTGGGTGGGTGGCCCTCCTGCATGCCTCATCGCCTACGAGAGTTCACAGAGAAAAATATACACAAGATTATCAAAAATTCAAGTCGAAAATGAATTAATTAAAATTAAATTTCAAGAGTGGATGAAGTATTTTATCCAATATTTTTCGATAAACATTTATATTTCACAGGATAATCCCAAACCCTTTAGCTCCTGTTTTACTTTCAGTGCTGAATTTGGATTGAGTCCGATGTTTGCGGTCAGTAGGTTCGACTCTGCATTAAGTAAGGCGGAACAGGCGCTTTCTGCCTCAGTTCTATATGGCACAGCCTTCACTTGAACAGAATCCTGCAAAGAGAGCGTCTATCTGGCTGTCAGAATGTCTGCTTTTTTGGGATGTGGATGTAAGTGCATTGGGGACCATCGCTTGCGTACTCCGCGTGATGCCCTTAATTGTGAATATGTGTTAATGTATTCCCTTTTGCACGTTAACATTTTATTCTGCCATTTAAAATGCTCCCAATCTGGCCTTAAGCCCCGTTCAGTACTCCCAAGGACTGGTGGGCGTTGCAAGGGCGGAGTCCTGTCCAACGTGACACTGAACACGTTTTAACGACGAGAAGCTTCTGGCCCCAGCCCTCATAACTTATGCACATAGATAAGCGACGGCAGGCAGGTCCTCCTCGTCGTCCTTCGGTCCCAAATTTCCATCCTTGCGGTGGCTGCTTCGTATTTTTCTTCTTTTTTTGGTGGTTCATGGTGGGAATTTTTGGGGGACGAGGGGCTTAAAATGCTGCTGGCCATTTAAGCAAATTATGAAATTTTCATAATTCTGTATTGTAATTGCTTAAAGCTTGGTAGAAATTCGAAATGAGAAGCCGCAGGTTCTTAAGAGCATTTGAATAATACATCTAAAGGCTATCAGTTAAATGATAATTTTAATTAAATGTTATCATTTAACTCTGTTTTAAATCTCTTTAAATATTTAATAAATAATCTTTTCAAGAAGACTTCCCCTCAATCTGGGCCTAATCTCTGTGGCTAACCGCAGCAAAGAAATTGTTCTTCGGTGGCCAGAAAGCCTGTTGTTCGATTAACCACAGACGCCTGGACCACATATAATACATATATATTTATATACATATATATCCTGGCTAGCCATTATTTATATTTAATTGTGCTGACCGCAATGTTGGCACGTTACACCTCAAATTGTAATTATTTCCTTGATGGAGTCGGGCACACACTCGTTGCACGTGCCATTAATTATGAAAATATTGCCCAAAACACTTGTAAGGCAAAAAGATGCCACATTTCTCTCCATCTCTTTTCGGTCTTAATTTTCCCTCTCTTTCACTCTGCATTCTTCCGTCTCTCTCTCTCTCTCTGTGCAAACAAAACAGAACTCTGGTTGTTACTTACATTAAATTTAAAGTATTTACCACAATATTTTCGCTACACTTGCCGCAAATTGTATTTTCAGCAACACACATCAAGTATTTTTTATACGGGAGTGTGTTGTGGTGTGTGTATTTGTATTTTACAAAATGTATTGTGTTTTTTGAGTTTTCGTCTGGAATGGAAAACCCAGCTTGCCGTTTTTGTTTGCTGCTGCTGCTTTTCGTCCTTTGTGGCCTTGGCCACGTCCTGCGGACCGTGTTTTTTGGTAGTACGTGTTTGTGGGATTTTACGGTAGCCAAAGTGCGATTTTGACCGAGAATTCCAAGGAAAACAAGGGTATATTACTTAAAGATTTCTTTAATTATTAAAAAACATTTTTAAATCAGCTTTATTAAACTTTTTAATATTTTTTAAAGTATATAAAAGAGCATTCCTGGATTTACCATTAATTATTTATTTATCCCTTGACTATAATCTCTCCATTTTTAATTTTCCAGGGCAATCGGGATTCGTTATCCTCATTTAATTTACCTTTCTCGTCCTTTCCAGTCAAGTACATACAATATTTACTGAACCAAATTAAGGACATGAAAAATCTTTGCTGCCAAATTTAAACAAGCAGAAGGCGAGGCCGAGAGGCTCAAATTGAATAAGTTGGCAGCCGGGATGGTTAGTGAGTGAAAAATGTCTTAATGAAAATTAGGCTGCCAGACGATATTGTTCGTGTGAAAGGCAAGAAAAGCTTGGCAAACTTAGCATGATTCGGGGGCTGGACTTCTTAAGAAGCCAGGACACGTAGGCAGCCAACACACAGCCACAGCCGCAGGGCATTTATTCCGTTTACAATTTAGGCGCAAAATTCCAAAAGGCCCCGCAAACGTGCAATTATTCAAAAGTGCAGAGAAAGAGTTTTCGCATTAAACGTGTAACTTTTTGCCAAGGAAATTGTTCATAAGTTGGAGACAACTTTCGGTTAACTTTTTGCGGCTAAAAACGAGCCCAAAAGGGAAACATTTTCATTTTCATTCTCATTCCAGTCAGCATCTAATTTATCGCCGCAATTTGCTAGCTGCTGTTGTTGCTGCATATTAATTTAACATAAACGGCTCACAACCGTCACCAAATTGCCACCCAAAATGATTACACGACTTACTGGTTGTCCTTGCTGGATGTCCTTGCCGGATTGCCGGCTTTCTTGCGGATTTTGGCAACGCGCCGCTGAAGATCAGCATCAAATTACCCTAATCAAATTGTCATTACGCATATTTTAAGTAAATGAGTGCGTGAATTTAGATCAAATTAGCAGGCGGCAGCAACTGCCAACGGGCTGACATTCAATTTACATGTGATTTTGGGCCTCTACATTTTTTACGACCCCCTCTCAGAGAGCAGAAGTTAATGTGCCTGGGTTTTATTGGGGGAGAAGACTGGGAAAGATGTTCATTTTTCTTAAATTTGCAAAGGAAAATACTGCTGGTTTTGTTTGATATGTTTCTATGTAGTAAAGGGCATTTTTTAAAGCTTTAGAGGTGACTATTCACTTTTTAAAAGAACTTTTAACTTAATTTATTTTAGATTTACTAAGCTCTGCCTTTTCTCTAAAACCCAAGACTAAGATATAAGTAAATTTATTTTCCCCTTCGTCATATCTTCACACACGTTCTGCTGAAGTATCCTTCGCCCTCCTGCAAGAAGTTCCGCAAACAAAGACCAGTTTTGTTGAGTAGTGCAAATTAATCAGGAACGGGTTAACCGCCGCTTGGATGTTGAGGCGCTCAAAGGCTTCCCCGAGCTGAGACGCTCGCCAAACAAAATAAAGCTTAGTTAGCGAGCAGTTTAGAAAAGTTGCAGGGAAAAAATAAGTAAATGTAGAGCGGAGCATATAAAACTCTTAACAAGACATAAATGGACGAAGAATAAGCAGGGATAACTGAAAACTTTGGCACACATACACATACACACAGCCAGGACATGCGGAGAACAAAGTTCGGGGAAAAACACCTCCAGGATCGCGGGGTTGAGTTGAACTTTCCACTGAACTGGAGCTGAACTTTTATTTGTTTGACTCGTGAGCAACAAACTTTGCTTCCATGCTCCTTCAGCACCAGTCTGCTGCCTGTCCTCCCTTGTTTCTTATTCTATTTCTGCAGAAAGTCGCAGTCAGTGATGGTAAATATAGACTTGATAAACAAAAAAAATTATAAAATAGCCAAGTTAAATGTTGAAAGAGCAGTAAATAAGGTTATTTGGTTATTTAAGGCTTTAATTAAAGTTTTAGTGGATTTTTAAAATGCTTTAAGAAATATGTAAAATCTTTTTTCATATTGTTTTAACTTTTAAAGGTTACTAAAATCGATTTCTTAGGACTAAAAACTCTTGGAATATTCCGAAATTCAGCGCTTAATTCATAACTTCCCGTTGAAAATGCATTTTAAATCCTCTTATCAAACCTAAATTCAAAGAAATGCCTTCTAAAAAAGCAAAACTTTTCTTCCCCTTTTAAAATAGCTAAAAAATCACAAACTAGCTGAGTTGGCAAAACCGACCAGCCTCAAAGTGGAACCCAAACGAGCAGAAGAACCGCTCGCCAAGTGCACTCGAAATTACTCGAATGATACTTGATGGTTGCAATCAGCCCAGCGCAGACCCCCAACCGAAGGGCAGACTTCATTATTTTGATGGCAATTAGCAAATTGAGTTCTATAATATTCTTGTTGTCCGCTTTGCAGCACTCCGTTTCGAGTTCTTTTTTCTTTAGTTTTAATTTTATTGTGTGTCTCGTGTGTGGCGGAATCTTGTCAAGCAATTAGTGCAGCACGACTGGCTCACTCTGCGTATGCCTGATGCAACTGGATTTCTTGGCATTGTAATTAACTAGGTTCAACCCCGAAAAAAAGGAATATATATACGACTGACCCTTGGTGAAAATTCCGGCGAAAAAGATTCTTATTTTCGGTTTTCTGGTCGCGGAGGCAGCTGTTAAAACACGGATTCGCTGACATTGCAAACAGTTTTGTGGGAGTGAAAATCATTTAAAGCGAATCTCTGTTCATTCGTAGGATACATGGTGAAAAAAATTCAATAATAATTCTATACTTTCCTGATTTAATATATTAATTTTAAAATTAATTTATAGACTGTGAAATAATGTTCCAAACTAACTATTTATTCTCTAGTTCTGTTTATATATCTCTCAAGTCTTCCCTCTATTTTTTTCTGTGTTTCTGCATATGGTAAAATTTAAAAGCTGTTTAGCTTAACCTTTTTGCTTTCTCCCACCCATTGACACCCACTTTAATGGCTCAATCATCTTTGCAATTGTTATGTTCCTGAACCATTTAACCTCATTGCCTGCCAACGAGGGTTCCCGGCAGCAAAACCAAATGAACTGGAAACACAATTTCTCAGCGCCTGATTTGTCGCCTTGTTGTTTCCCCCACACACGATAATAATGATAATGCCCATAATATTATGAATATCAGAGAAGGGGGGTATGGAAAGCGAAATATGATACGATACTTTAAGCTGCAAAACATTGTCTTTTATGCGGTTACATAACCCCAACGATGACAAAGCCAGTTGAAAGTTGGCATCGCCATTGATCCATGTTGACAATTTTTTGGCGGGTCGCGAAAAATAAATAAATATGCCAAGTTATTCGCATACTTTTACACTCGACTGCTCATCGCATCGTGTGTGGCCCAGGGAGTCCCAGGAGGAGCTGGGTTGGAAGGGGGAAAAGATTGTGTTTTGGTTCGCCCGATTCCGTGGCTCAAACAGTTTATTTTTATTGCCGGGCGACGCGACTCCCCGGCATATCGATGCCGTCTGACAAAGGCAAATGCCACCATTTGTCATTTGGACAACGAGCTGACAACAGTTCAGTGCCACTTGTCACAGCTGCCAGGAGAGAGCCAGAGCAGCAGAAATCCCAGTTGCAGGCACTTCAAAATATTTACTTTTGGTTTAGATTATTCGAATAAACAAATAAGCAAAGGTTAAGTGATTTAGGGAGGCTTGAATAAATTATTTTTGGGTGATTTTAGTACATTTATCCATATCATAGAAGTCTTAAACCCATTAAAAATCTTTTAAAAAATATTTAAAATAATTATATTTCCCATTTAAACTTTACTACTAATAAGAGCAATTTATTTACCAATACAAAATCAATTTCTTAATAAATTTCCTTAAACAAAAATTCCTTTACCCTTTTTGTTATTAAATCCACACTCTCTGTCTTTGAAAATTGAAAAAACCCCCCAATTATATTTTTCTTTTTTTGCGTAATGGGCTCAAAGTGCTTTTAATTAAGCATCGATATGTGCTTAAATATGAAAAGCCTTTACATATTTAATTAAAAGGAAATTGTATCCTGTTGCCCATCTACAAAGGGACTTTGTCCTCGTTTTTTAATTGCGCATTTCATGCATTTTAATGCGACTGCCCACATAAAAGACAGACAGAGCCCCCAAAACCCAAAGAGGAAAACGTAATGAGCTCAAAACCAAAAAAAAGGAAAATTACACAAACCAAAAATACATAAATATATATAAATGAAAACAAATTAAAAGCAAGGCAAACACATAAATTTTATATGGCTTTCAACTGAAGAGCAGCACATTGATATGGAAATAAACTCGGGGCCGCTAATCAAATGTAAGCACATTTAATGTTTAAATAAACAGAAATGAGTTGATCCAGCGCAAATACTAGGAGAGATGTAATGAAAAGAGCTAGGAGCCGAGAGCTGAAAGCCCCAAAAGACCAAAAGCTGGCTTAGGCCCGAGGTCTGCCTCGATTTTTCCTTTTGATTAAGTCTCGCATAAATATTTATGTGCAGCAGCAGCAGCAAATATGCGCATTCATGACAGACAAAGTGGTATTTAATTGAGGAGTAAAATATATGAAGCACGTGGCGGTAAACGAAATAAGAATTTCAGAGATTCAAAGCCCAGGAAGGCAGAGAATATTGAGGATGAGAGAGAAGGTCTTAGCCAGAATTATGTTCTGAGTTTATTTTATTTAATTTTCTTGAGCAGGAAATACACAAAGCAGATATTCTAAATTAAATAACTGCAGGAGATTTAATTACAAAAATAACTAGAATGAATAATTAAAACAATTAACACCATAGAAAATCTCATTAATAATTGCTCACTTCTGTAAACAAAGTAAAGATTTTCCCCCTTCAAAAATTCATTTTTAGCTTAACTTGCATTTCTTCTAATTAATAACGCTCTGCTTTTATTTATTTTTTATTTCCCACTGCTTATAAACTTATGCTCATTTCAATCCCCAAAATAAACCCCTTTATCCAATGATCATAAAAACGCCAACATAAACTTCAATATGAAAGCAAACACATGCGTTATGCGATGCTTCTGTGCGCGGAGATATGCCACTTGAAACAAACAGAAAAAGAAAACATAAATTTCGTTATTGAGTTAGCAGAGCCACTCACACCGCCACACAGAGAACTGAAACAAAACAAAAATACGAACCACGAGAGCCACTTTCAGACTCGGCAAACAAAACAAAGTCACTGAAAGAAGACTGAGAATTTGTGTGTGTTTTTGTGGGGATATTTTGAGCCTTCGTTTTTCGTTTTCGTTTTATTCCTTTTGAAGTGGCACGAAAAAGTTCGGGTTTATGTCTGCCACTGTGGGGCATATAATTCCCTTTAAAGACTTTAACGCTTTTTTAATAATTTTTTATTGTCAAGAAATTCACTTAGGCATTATTCGCGTCTTGAGAAGTTTTAAGTGCCGACATTGCGGGACTTCTTCCCCGAAAGTTTATGTGCGTCTTAGTTTAATTTCTTATTTTGTTTTTCGTTTTATAAACAGTATACAGTTTGAATGTGGGTTTGAATTACTGACTATTATGGCATCGGAATGAGTGGCAACATAATTCCATTAAAGCCAGATGCAACGGAATATTGACTTTTTTAGCCAATCAATAAACATTAACTTCAAGGGCACTTTAGTGCTTTTTCAAGTTAATCCCATTGTTCGTCTATATTGAAGGGCAAAATATATACAATATATTTTTTTAAGCCGCATTTATGCGTTGGCTTTCATTTAATTTGCATTCATACCCGGCCATTTGCATAGGTCAGCGCTGAATGTAAAAAATAAATGCGAAAAAGTTTACCCTTTTGTGTGCGCTCTGTAAAATCAACAAGCTGTGGGGAGGAAATGAACTGAAGCTGGGCTGGGAATTGAATTGTCACAGCTGCAATTTTTCAAATGTCAAATCAAAACAGAAAACCAATTACTTTCGATGATTAATTACCGCACTCGAAGGCGATGTGCCTGCCTAGGCGAACAAATGTTGAGGACCGCAGAATGATTTTGATTGCGACCCGGTTGGGTTTGATTTATGATGCGATCAACCCTTTGCTGACAAGTCCCCGATGTGACGTGCCACTCGGCCTCATCTCTCATGCCGCAGGATACTTTCGTTAACTTGCCCTCCTGCTCGACATGGAAATCACCTTAAAATTCATAAGTTTGCGGGCGTCGAAGTAGGCGGAAACCGCAAGTAAAACAGCAGCTGCATGTCATTAACTATATGGGTGGCGGCGGCGGCGGTGGCTTCGGTGTAATCCTCTCCACTTGGGGCACAACACGGCGTATGCGTAACGCCACCGCCATCATGGCGGATACGCAACGCGACCAACTTTTCAACGCTTCATTTTTTAAACATTTAGCAGTGCGGCGTAACACCTCTTTAGCCCAACTCGGTTTTACTTTTCTCACCCCCAATATTATTATTTTTTGTTTTTTCTATTTTCGTTGTCGTCAAAGCTGCGGATTATGCGCACAGAAAATGAGAGTTTATGTATGAAATTATGCAAAACAGACCGGCAGACGATAATGACGGTGGTTAGGAATCCTGCGGCTGATGAGTCCTTAACCCGCCAAGGTCCCTCGCTCGCTTTGTTCCATTATAAATGCAGTTTTTTTTCTGTGGGCGATTATGATGATGATTACGAGTGAAATTTTTTATGCCTGCATGGAAATTTCATATTTTAATTACAATTTGCTTCGGCCGACAGTGACCCAAATATATATACAAGTATGTACGAATATTACGAGTATCATGTAGGAAGAAAGGGTTCTTTCAACCCTTTTTTTTTTCTTGCTGCGAATCCTCAGCTGCATGCCTGGCTGCATAATTATGTTGCCAAACTGGTTGGCTGACCGGCAAAAAAAAATAAAGAAAACCCAACAAAAAAACAGCCAAAGTTTAACAAAAAGCCTCGGAACCCCTGAAAGTCTTAACCCCAACTTATTTGAGCATGACGAATGGCTTTGTTGAGGAGTTACCACCACTTGTCCCAAGGATTTTATTAAAAATTCCTTAGACACAGGTGCAGTTTTTTGGGAAAACTTTTCAATATGCTTTCTGGCAAATAATTGGATGGATGGTTTTCTGCCGCGCTTTTAACGCTGATAAAACCTGTTGTCGAAGATTAAATATTAATGGCTCCCATTAATATCATCTTTGGCCGTCCGAAGCCAATAAAATGTGCCTAATGTCGCGATATTTATGGCAAGGACGCTAATTTATGCTCAAAGCGAAACGAATTACAAATCGATACTAGAAACTTGGCTGTGTAATTACGCAATGATTTATCGAGCAGCTCTATTAAGCGCATTTATTGTTGACTTTTCAGGGAAAGTAAAGCCCTGAAAAGTTCTACATTCAGGAAACCACTTTTAATGGAAACCTTTTAAGAGCGGAAGTAGCTGCGATTTGATATAGTCGTCGCCCGTCCGCGGTTAGGGTTTACTTTGCGGTTTTTCTGATTGACAAGACATTGGAGCAGGTGAAAAACAATAGCGGCTCGGAGGTAACCGCTCAGGTGGCGACAAGTTACGTGTGCCGTCGTCTAAAGGGGGAAATAAATATCAATAGAACTTGGATAAATGCATAAATCGATTGATTTTTATGGTTAAGTGTTTCCGAGTAGATTGGGGTTTTAATAAGGAAGTTACCAATAATTGAGATCAAATATATATTGAATACTATATTGAACACTTATTTTAATATTTTATTATTTTTATTTGATTTTATTAAAAGAATAAAACGGGTGTCTTTGGCTAAGAATTCAATTAACCCTCCTTCTCCACCCCTTTTGTAATATGATATAATTAATCCCAATTATTTTAAAATGAGTTTTGAAAGGTAAAAATATATTTTCAAAGCTAAAAAGGACACCCAACCCTCTCTTATTTCGCCAAAAAGCATCCAATTTAAGTTTGAAATTAATTCGGAGAAATGCAATCTAAAAATTGTAAATCAAATTGAAGGATCTTCCATCAAACTTACCCTATGCACGGCGGCATGTAAATCGAAAATTACCAGAAATTGTCACTTTACATCACGCCTGCTGCAGGACCAATAAATCATGCTGCACACACACACACACACACGTTGCTACACGGAAGCACACCACACACGCACTCACTTGCTCTCTGGCCTAGTGTCCTTTGGTGTGTGCGTGAATATTCAAATCAGTGAATAAATGAAATTTGTTACAGGACTCGCGGCACACTCACACACTCCCACTCCTCACGCACTGAAATTGAGTGTCGAAATTTTGAGGGGGGGTCCGTCGTATATTTAGCAAATGAACCGTTAATTTAGTTGCCAGAAGCTGGCCAGTTTTCCCGGATTTTCCTCGCTTTGTCCTGCGTAATTTTCAGGTTGCTCTTTACAGATTCCGCGCAGTAATCAAGGTTTACAACTATGCGATCAGCGAAACAGAATTAAATTAAGTGCCAGATGAATGGCGGCTTCATTACGAGTTCCACACACTTTGGCTGCCAATTAACTCGCCCGAATTTAATTAAGGCTTAGGTCCTGATTTGTGGCGCGCACTAGATCTCAATCTTGACGAGCAGGCAATCCTCCGAATCCGATTTCATTTACGTAAACGAGACTTTCGAGGGACTCTGAGACAGCTCCGAACAGGGCACCGCGCTGCCTGAATATTAAACGAACACTGAAGCCTCCGATTACGTTTCCATAAGGTTTTAACTACGTAAACGAGACTTTCGGAGGGAATACAACTTCGAACCGCGCTGCCTCAACTTGAAACGAACACTGAAGCCGCCAGAATCGAGCGCTGAAAGTTAAGCCCGAAGTCAAGAACGGCTCGAGCTTCAACCTACAATTATTTACTTATTTATAATATATAAAAACATATTTTGAAACATCTTGAAAATATTAAGCAAAAAGTAATAATTTAAAATATTTTCTTATTATTTTACTTTAAAAATTAAAAGTATAGATTTAACGGGAAAACACCTAATTGGTCACAATGGTTGCCACTGGTTCAAGCGACAATCGTCTGTGGAACTTGCAACATGTTGCACAGTGCCTTCAAACCCGAGTTCCACTTCGGCGATTCTATGTTTTTCAGTCCGAACCTCTGATCTTGGCTTTTGAGGCTGTGTTTATTTTGTTTTTATTGAGACCTCAAAAAATGCACTTAATATATATTAAATACATTTTTAAAATATAAAGAACATATAGAGGATATGTATGCAAAATATATAAGAATTAATAAATCAAAAACAGAAGATATATCAAAAAAATAATCGAGTTTAATTAAACATTTTTTGAAATATAATTAATATAATTAATTTCTTTTTCAGTTTAATTTACAAAAATTAAAATATGTATTTATAAATGTGCTCATTTAAATCCATGTTTTAAACACACTGAAATATTAGAATTTTTCTGTATCTGTCTAAAATAAAATTTTACTTTAGTTACAAATTTAAAATGTATAACAAGAACCTTAAACATAACACAAACAAAAACCAACTAAGCTCACTGCACAAAGAGCTCAATCCATATGAAGTTTTAGCCAAGAATAGAGTTCTTTTCAAACCCCCCAGAAGTTTTGTGGTTGTTTAATCTACATCTGACTTGGTAAGAAATATGTTCAGGTGGCTTTCTTAGCTCCTTGTTTAAATTTGGAGAGACCGCCTCACCTGGAAAATGCTTAAAGTAACACCATAAGAAACTGTTGCTCCGTCATAACAATAAAAAAAATATATAAAAAGAAACTTAGCCGAAGTGCAACATCCTCGTGGGGCGACAATGCAGGCGAAAAGTTTCGGCAGGAAAACTAAAACTCAAATATAAGATGGCAAGCAACTTTGGCCATAAAACATGGCACAAAGCCGCACACTCACACGAGAGCCGGAAAACCACCGAAAAAAAAAATGGAAACCTTCGAGAGGTGGGGCCGCGGCAAAGCAATGAAAATTCCGACCTACCGCAATAAATTCCGCGGGAAAAGCAACGCGAGCGATGCCAAAATGAGAGTGAAATGGCCAACACACACACACGCACATACAAGGCAAAGGAAAAGGAAAACACACCCCTCGGAAAACCTCAAGAAGGCACAACGCACACAGGGACACCTCAGGCACGGTGCCATAAATCGCGCTTAGCCAAAACAAAGCATAGCATCAGGCTCCAGGACTCAGGCATCAGGATTCCGATTCGGAATCAGTTTCGGTTTCAGCCGTGGACCGAAATCCTTTGACCTGACACAATGCTCCATATTCTATGTTTTGGTTCGAGTTGGAGTTGGAAGCGCGTCTGCGCGGTGATATCCTTCGACCAGCCAAACAGCTGTTCTAGGCGAAACCCTTACCTAGGACAACACGGGCATCCGTGAGGGAGTTAGTCCTAGACTAGAGTTAACTTCAAGAGTATCCTTTTGAATCCTTTAGAAAATGAAAAACCTTTGCTTTAATATTTTGTTGTATTTTTTACTTTTATCCTTAACAGCTTGGAACAGTCTTTGCTTCGGTTGAGCTTAGTTGTTAATGCTCCGCCAAGGAAAATGACTTCTAACAACAACACATCTCTTCAGCAGTTCTTGAAATGAGCTTGATCTTAAGCTGGAAAATGAGAACAGAAATATTTATTAATTTTAATAAAAATTCAAAAAACTTACCCATGATCTGGAGATCACTTTGCTCAACAAGGAGGACACGAACTGCAGCAACCCTCACATGGATTAGAACAGCCTCCTCCATACAGGGGTACTAAGCATCCAGGTGGGCAGGGTCCAACGTAGAAAGGGTCGAAACTGCAAACCAGCATTAAAACCATGTCGAATATGTGGTATTTAAAATTCTTTAGCTGGGAATGTCCTTCCTTTATAAAAGAGTTTAATTAAAAATTTTTGAAGTCGGGTAAAACACTTTCAAAACTTACTGAACTTTTTTTTTTAACTGCCGAAGAAACGCGTTGAAGTTATTCCTTGGTTATGAATTTAGAATTTAGAAGTTCATATATATATATTTTTTTTTTGAGCAAGAGATGCGTTCAAGTTAAGCTGTTCAGATAGACTGAGCTCTGTTGCTTTCCAAACACATCGAGCTGAGAAGAAAAGTGAAGTTTCGGGGTTCATGGCCTACTTGGGACTAGTATAAGTTTCCAGAATTTAGAAGCTGAAAGCATATTGTAAAATTCCCGGTGTTTTTCTTTCTAGTTAGCCAGGGGATTATTTTAACTCTGATAGATTCGACAGTGGTCACGTTAGAATTGAGTCCTTGGATTGCTTGGCCATATCCTGGCCACTAAACTCTGGCTTTTTAAGGTATGAGACCACAGGTCCCCCTCCAATAATATTTTAAACCACAACAGTCCAAGTTCATATAAAAGTTCATATTAAATAAATATCCAAATTAAATTAACTAATTAGGAAAACAAAAGAAACAAAAAACATATATATCCTCAAGCGGAAAAATTTAAGCCAAAACAACTTGTATTCATGGACATTAGCTGCTTGTCATCTACTGCCAAAATCCCAAGCCCCACCATATTCCTTAACCAATTTTCAAGTAAAACTAAATATAAATATTTTCTTTAAGTTTATTGCTTAAAACACAGTGTTTCGTTAGACGTTGGTTGTTATCGTCAGCCAAGGATAAAGTTTATAACAGCAGCACATTTCTTCAGCAGTTCTTAAAGGAAGCTCGGATCTTAGGCTGCTGGTGAAATTATAAGTATAAATATCAAGGAATATCTTTAAAACCTCACCAAAGATCTGCTTCCATTTGGCTTCTCGTCCTAGCGGCACCTCACCAGCCGCAAGGACACGAGCTGCAGCCACCACAAGGTCCACAGCCACCACAAGGTCCACAGCCACCACAAGGTCCACAGCCACCGCAAGGACTGCAGCAGGGACTGCAGCTGGGGGATCCGCCAGTCAAGGGGACCAGACAGCCGGGCGGGCAGGGACCAATGTAGAAGGGGTTGAAAGTGCAGACCATCATAAGAACCATTTTGATAGTTTATATGTTACAAAATCTCGATAGAATTTTTTCACTGCTGAAGAAACGCGTTACAAGTTATGCCTTGGAAATGAATTTAGAACTTAGTTTTTCATATTCTTTTTTTTTTTATTTTACGAAAGAGATGTGTTCAAGCCAAAGTGTAGGAAAAGAATGAGGCCTGATTCTTTCGAATTACGACTGGCCTACACAAATGTGAAGTTTTTGAGCCACTGCCTACTTGGGACTTCAAACAATTTTGGGATTTTTCGAAGCTAAAAGCCCGTAGCTTCTCCATTACTCCTCTCCCGGTGGAACCGCCTGCACTGGCGCTGAAGCCCCCGCTGCCGGTTCAGGTTCCGCCTTCGTGTCAGCATCCTTTTCTTCTGCGTTGGGCTGCGTTAGACTAGGCAGTCGGGGCAGGAAGGGTCCAACGATGGCGCCAGCTTTCCCGGTGATGCAGCAGACTACCGAACAGGTGGCATTGATGCCATCGCCCTCCACCAGCGACGGCTCCCCCTCGAGCCCTGTCAGCTGGTGCGCCACAGGGCTGCCGCGGATTACCAGGTCGGAGATAGACGGGCCGGTGTATTCTGCCACCCGGCCACTAACACATGACACTGAGTTAGCCACTATCACGATTAGGGCCACCACGCCTGTTACTCCTATGGCCAAGTGCACCTCATCCATTTCGGAAAAGGAGTGGTTGCAGGAGAAGAATATGGAGAAGGACGATCGATATTGCTTTTCTCAATCGACCAGGCTGACAACTGACTCGTAGGCAACTATCTAGGTAACCAGACGGCGATGATTGGGTGTTAAGGTGGTCCTTTAGCCATTTGCAGTTTGTATCGTCGAGGATCAGCACTCTTTTCACGGGTTACTCTTTGGGGTGATCTGGCAGAAAGGATTCGTGTAAAGTGATTTTCAGCTAGCATACTTGCGGCACTCTGTAGTCCTGGGATTTTATGGCCAGGACATGGAGCAGAACAAGGTCCATGGAGACCAGGGTGAACTCTAGCCTGTTACTGCGATTTTCATTAATTCTGGCTTCAAATAATAATAATAATTTTCCATGCAAAGTATTTTATTTTCCTGTGTAAACTAATTACTAACAGTTTTAGAGAAAACCCCCACTAATACCTTACTAAGCAGCGTATCGAAAGCATTTTGGGTGGATTTAAGGCTCTCCCTTTGGATCTTTTGTTCCAAGCTACCCACTTATCCGAATCCTCTTCGCTCCCTCTGCTACTTTTGCTGCTTCTCCTCCTGTTTTTGCTCCTGATTCTGCTGCTCCGGGTTCTTTTTTGGCTCCCGGGCGGGATTGCAGCGGGGAAGCTGCGACTCCGGAACCGTGCACTGACCCTCCCTCCTCGCCGCAGTCATGGTCGCAGCAGGGCGGAGTGGGGCCAATGTAGGCGGGATTAAATATGCAAGGCATGATGCAGCTCCTCCACGGAACAGGGAACACGGAACACAACGCTTCTCGACCGGATTGCGGAGGCAGGTGTCCTGGGCTCTGTTTTATGGATTTTCCCAAATTTACATAGATGCTAAAGGGGGGCAGAGTGGGCAGAAGCAGGTCTAAAAACCAGAAGAGGAAGCAGAGGCCGGCCCGAAAACTTCCTCATTTCCAGGGGGGATTACAACACAATAGAACCGGCTAACTAGATGCTCGATACGGGGGAAAAGCTCAAAGAACTATATGTAAACGGATTGCATATTGGAGGGGAAACTCCTAATTAAACTGTCAGTGAGTACAGTCATGAAAAATATAAGGAAAGGGGAAGATGACTATATTAATTCAGCTAACAATTAAACCAAAGGCACTTAGGAATTATCTAAGAATCATCTAAATATTTTTTTTAAATATTTCTAATTAAGGAAAATCCATCTCAGTGCCTCTAATAATATTTTAGATCCTGCATAATCGAACAACAGACATATTGACCTCTTCGAACACACACAATTCCTCCTGCCTGGCCCTGGCATCTCGCTCGTCCGGTTAGAGAGCGTGCGGAATGCTTATAATTATTTCATAATCGGGCAACACTTCACGTTTATGGTGACAAAAGCCTGCAGATAGACAATAGCCCCCTGCAGGCTATTCCGCCGGGGGCAGTCGCATCGAAATTGGGCCACACAAATGGCCGCAGGCGCAAATACGGAATTTAAGTTGAAATTAATGAATAATTAAGCTGCACTGGGCGCAGACGTTGGCCCAGAGCGGAAATGCGGCATTTGCATAACTAACACAATGAACTACATACGATGACTCTGGCCGTTCATAAATTAGATATGCAAATGCAAATGGAAAACTAACGGCACTGTCTTTGTCAATTAATCAATCAATCAACGCAGCAGAAGGCCAGCCGCGGAAATCACTTGTCCAGCGTCTGGCCGCCGTCCAGGAACTTTACTCGGAAAGCTGCATCTCCATACATCCAGTCCACCCATCCATTCATCCATCTATCCACCCATTCTTCCTCATCACGCATGCCAATTTTCCGTAGCACGGTTTCTGATTGCCCGCTAAGTTCGAAGCCCATCCGAGCCCCATCATCGGAGCCTCTGCGATCCGCCAGTTTTAAGGCGATGGCAGAGTCATTAGCATCAAAGGGCAACGCAACGGTGACATGACCAGCGCCCTAGGCAGCTGATACGCACAGTGGGTTAGGAGGGGGGATATATCTGGGAGAGAGATTATATATCAATACCAATTTAAATCAAAAATAGTTCGCATAATACTATATCTAAGATAGCGTAAACATTATTATTTGAAGATATATATTTTAAAATATTATATATGATAAGTAGTTTTTTTTCTAAATTTTAAAATGTAAAAAGCAAGCAACTTTGTGGTTAAATATTATTTCTATTTATTTATTTTTTAATATATATGAAATATATTATTTATTATTTTAAAGTTCAGAGCTTAGAGTATTGTCCCACTGTGCCACTTCAACGACGCGTTCAATGTCGCCTGCTGCAGCCGTCAAAGTCGTGTGCACTATTTGTGTAATTTATATTCAAAGCGCAACGCGATGCGGCGAGTGCGTTGCGTAGGTGGGTGTGGATAGTGTGTGTGCTGGTCAGCTCTCTTCTGGGCGGCATTTCCAGTTCCTTCCCCCCCCTGCCTGGGCCAGTCGCGCGAACTGCTTTTAAGTGACGATGGCGATGATGTTGGTCAGGCGGTGGCAGCACTTTTATGGGGTGAGTGGTCCCTGGGATTTATGGGGTTAAGGGAAGGGAAAAAATACCCCCACAGCCAGCTCTTTAGGTCTATTTAAATATGTAACTGTGGCCAGGGAAGGAAATTAAGCGACTTAATTTTTAAGTAGATTCTAAGAGGAAACTGATCATAGTAAACGGGAATAATATCTTGAAACTAGCTCTAAGAGTTTAAAATATATCATAATCATACTTAAATTAATTATAAAATTTATGAATGAAAAACCTACTATTCTTTTATGATAAGAACATTTATATTTACAATTCTAATAACCCTTTCCCCTTAAGTACCATGACCATAACTGGCAACCGCTATCCGAGCTTCGACTTTTGTCTATCCAACTTCCGCCTGTTTCTTCGCCGACTCCTCCTCGGTTTCTGTTTTCAATAATTCAAGTTCGAGCCCAAACAAAACTCTGGACACGCGCAGGGCCACTTGACCGTTTCGCTGGTCGTAACTGTATGAGAAATGTGCTGGGGAACTGACAAAGTGACCGGAAGATGATACTGTAATAAAAAATAGAGACTCGCACACTATCGTACATACATATATGTTTGCCTAGGAAATAGAAAACCAAGTACTGGAAATGAACATGAACAATGTTTTATATGCTCTGCGAGTTGCTGGGTCTTCGTCCACTATATCTAACTAGGTTTTTTTTTCTGCTATTTCGTTGGCCATTTATTTACAAATGAACAATATTTATGGCCTCTTTTTGAAAGAGAATATATGTATATATTTTGTTTTTTGGTTCCCCTCCTGCGGCGGGGCCAGACTTCCGTCACAGAAACAGCATGGAAACGATCTGTTCATAGCGTTCATTATTTTGTGGTTTTATTTCGGTTTTATGCGCTCGGCATACCAACAATCGATTATGAATTTCAAACTCTGAGCGACGGGCAATCAGAAATGGTTTTGTTGAATAAATAATTCTAATTTGCCAGCAATTATGGGCTGCCACAATGAGCTGAGCCCATGATATGTTTTCGATGGTCGCCGAAAGTGTGAATTGAAGAACAACAGTTACAGAGAGGCGTTTCCATTACACTTAATGGCTGTGCAATTTAGGTTTCCCATCATTTTGGATTTAATTAATTACTGATGGGCAGTTGGGGTTTAAATAACAGAGTATTTATAGAAGATAATACATCATTTAATATTTAGTTTTAAGTACTCTTGATTTATCTCTATTTAATTATTCAACATATATTGCTTGCGATTGGAATCTACATCTCTTTAAGCCAATTGGATTTATGGCAGCATAAGTAGCGAAAATCAGAGCAAACCCCATTATTATTTCCAGCAAGTTGCAATTAGTGTTGTCAGGGCCAGAATTTATGATGAGCAATTGCAGATGCGGCTGGTAAAACAGGAACACTAAACGGCGGCACTTAGGCGATCATAACTTTGCCCGTGATAAATCGAACTGGAATCGCCTGCAGAGATTCTGGCCATGCAAAGCGAATCTGTATATCTGTATATAGACTGGCAAAAAGGAAGGGGACAAGGCAAGTGCCTGGGAGGGAATCTCGAGCAGCTGCTGCTGCCGCTGAAAGGCGAGACCGCCGAATGAATTGGACTGTCGTTGTCTTGGCAATCAGCGCTACCGGGCATAGAAAGTTAACACACCCAAAACCGGCTTCGGTTACAGCCCAAGCAGGCAGCAGTTGAAGTTTCCATTTGAGACACAGGAAGAAAAACTGCACAAAAGGAAGCTTTATTATCTATTTTTAACCAAGCTTTAGGTTCTTTGATTAATTAAGTGGCTGCTCATAAATAATCTTAAAAACACTTATTAATAACAAATAAATTCATACTTTAAAGTATAATTTATATTTAATTTTAACTTCTTAAAAAATATATATTCAATTTTATTTCCCGTGGAGTTGGCATTGGCAAGTTGCCGGCTGCCAGTTGTCGCTGCCGCAAGAAACTTGCCAGGATGGACTGCGGCGGATGTGTGTTCTTAGGGTTTTGAGCCAGGAAAGAGGGAGAACTCCACAAAAGACGGGGGATTCTAAGCGTTTAGGTTGGCTTTTGCATCGCTTCGTTGGCCCCGCAGAGCGAAGTGAGCGCATCCAACTTAAAATTGCCGCAATTGCGTGTCGACCACAATCTTAACCAGCCGAGGCAGCGACACAAGGAGGCGAAAAACTTGATGGCAACGGGGAGTGCACTGCAACAAAATAAATGTAATAATCTGAAAAAAGTAAAATATCATATGTCGAAATATATTTAGAAGCCTTTTCGAGAGTCGTTAATATAAAGGTTACTATAAAATCAACTCAATTAGTATTCATTTTTCAATTATATAAGCTAGAAATTACATAGATTCATTAATAACAAACTTGCTGTTATCCAAGCTAAAATTCCTTAAAAAAGTATTGGTTAAGGACTTCAATTCAATATTTTTCATGACCACATAGATTTCCTCTCAGTGCTTAGCTGAGACTTTAAGTGTAACAGGCACTGGGTGTTGGCCCAAGTTCCGTCTCATTCCCGAGCCCTTGCTCCCCCGACCATTTGCTCCTGCCAGTCTCCCCTGTCTGTTTCCTTTTTGTTTTTAATGAATAAGTTGGAACACCTGCTCGTCGTTCGTCTCCTGTTGAGATCTCCGTCCGTCCCGGAATCGGGCAAACTCTGGTTGAGCTGCTCAAGTGTGACGGCGCTTACGAACTTATATGTGTTCTATCTCGGCATCGTGCTTGGTCATTGTTAATGCCCTATTGTTAGGGGTATATGAGGAATATGCCTTGGTTTGTTTTATATAAAAAATATTAAAAAAAAAGTTTTGATGAGGATTGATTAAAATTAAATTGGTATGGAAACCACCAAATATACTAAAGTTAATTTAAACTAAATTGAATTAAATTAAACTTCACTCACAGCTTTAATTTTCAAAGAAACGTGGAGAACCAACTTCCCTCATCTATACAAATACCCATATAATAATCATAATTTACCCATAAATCCCACCAGATACTTCCATTTCTCGCTTGTACCAGATCACTTCTGGCCCCATAGGAATCACAAGATCATTATACCATTCGATATGTCCACCGGAACTGGCTTGTCTGCATTTGATGCTTTAATTATGAAGTCGCTTGCCGGGAAAAGCAAATAGAGTCAGCTGCAGCTAAGCAGGCAAAGCCAAAGGCTTAAGTCAATAAATAACCTGTTTGAATATCATTACGCATAAATCTGAGCCAACGCATGGCACCTGCAATCTTCATTCATTAAATCGAGCACACCTGAAAACGAGAATCGAGGCATTGGCATTGGAGGAGAGACGGAAGGGAACGCAACCGGAGTCAATGTCCCGTCAAGTTGCAAAATTAAAACCAATTTCCCAGGGACTGCCGTATCACTTGCTCATCAGAAATAAAAACCAGTGAAGAGTGCTCCACACACGACCCGGTCTGAGACGGAGGCGATGATGAGGACGATGATGATGGGCGAGAAACAATGTGAGGCCCGAGAGCACAACGAGATAATTGTAATAAAGAAATTCGTAGAATAATTGAGGAAGAGAAGGGGATGGAGATGGGAATCAAAGGAGTCCGAGTGGGGGGAGTCCACACACTTGAGTCCTGATGATGCATCGACGCCACCAATCGCAGGGCCTTCTCCATTTCCAGCCGCCCCTGAATGCAAATTGAATTTCTCGTCCGAAAGCCAAAAGTAATTTCGATTGCAATTCTTTCCCTGCTGCCGCTGCAAGTGAATTTCATATGAAGGTGGCTCGATTTATATGGCATTACGTAAGATTCAATTTGCCAAAGCTTCTGCAGGGAAAGGAAAATTAAATATTGGTTTAAAGAAGCTTAAGCAATTAATTTTTACAATAATTGTCAACTTTCTTAGAATATGTATTTTTATTAAAAAAGATGTTGAGAGAATAAAATTTTATTTGACATGTTTTTAAACCTTTTTCTAAATTATAATATGATAGTTTTAATCCTTCTTATAATTTGTTTATTTATTGACTAGATAATACTATTTTTGTCATGTAATTCCTATTTTCTTTGTGTGTAAACCTCTTAAAATGCAATTCTCTTCCACTCAAAAATGCTCTTTACCCTTGCAGTCTGTAATTGAAGGATGTGCTGAGGACAATTAAAGAGGCGTGCAGTTAATTTAATGTCGGAAATCAAAGCACTCTTACTTGGGCGCTCTCCTTAGACAATTACATGGCACGACATCGCACTCGTCGTCTCTGCAACTTTTGTGGCAAATAATTTTCTCCAGCCTGCACTTTTCTTTATATTTTCTTTCCTTTACTTTTTTATTCGAGTTCCTTTTTGCCGCTACTGCAGACATTTTTAATAAGTTGCCTGGCAGCCGTTGCACGTCTGGCTTCGGCAACAACAAACAGTGCAGCTGCCAAGTTGAAAATGAAATTCGTGGCACGAATAGATTTCCAAAACATATATGAAGAGCCTGGGAGACGCAGGCAGTCTCACACAGGAAAAAAAAAAAAAAAAGCAACGGAGATAGAGAGAGGATACATTGAACAGTGGAAGGTTTTTTAGAGAGAATGTGGTCTTATATTGTGGCTTTAAAATAGAATTAAAAATATTTAAAATATAAAATAAAAATATATAGAGAAAATGTAAAATATTAATCGAGAGGAGTTTGGGATCTATGAACATTTTTTAAATTTATTTAGTTATTAAATTTAACTCGGATATATTTTTGTAATTTCAAATATTACATATCTTTTCTAAAAATATTAACATTATCTGTAAGCTTTATTTCTCTTTAAAAACTATTGAAAACTGTCCACTGTTCGCTGACTATGACAGAAATTCGAAAATGAAGCAATTTACTTGTATATATTTGATACAATCCTCCGGCCATCCATGGACAGTTGTCAACGATCTGGGAATGGGAAAGGCAACAGGAATGGGGACTACCAACTGGACTGGGGCGCTGGAGTGCTGGCCAAGAAATGGGGGCAAAAGCGGGTCTGTTGGCGGGCTTATTAAGTGGTTTCCGCAGCCGCACAACCACCCTTCGTGGTTGGATAATTGGCAAAGCATAGCTCAGGCATTCCCGGGATTCCGGCTTTAATGCCAGCTTTAATGGCCCGCAAAAAGAGTTTCAATTATCAACTGTTTGTTGGCTATAATGGTAGAGAAAAGTAACCTAAGTAAAGTGATTTATAATTAGCCATATCGCAGTTTGATTTTCTAGATCAAAGAAGTGATAATTAAGCAAATATTTAATTTTATTATTAACTTTGTTTATTAATTAACTAAAAATGCGTGTCCCATTGTTATAAATGAGATTAATAAATTAAAATAAATATGGGAAAATATTTCCGCATGGCCCAAACTTCGTACCTAAGCTTGTTTGCTTTCCAGTATTTAGTGACTATTAAAAACGATGGCTTTCGCTTAAGAATTTTGTCACTGGCTGAATCCTTTTCCCCCCAGCCACCTTTGCACTCCCACTGGCACGTGGGCGGTGGGCTGGCAAACTTGTTGAAAGTTTCTGGGCTGCGTGGCACACAAGAAACCAATAAAGAAAATGCCAAAAACTAAAGGGAAAAGTGCCGCAGAAGCCATAGACCTACTAGTGCCATATACTATACATTGTGCGAATACCTGGGGCAATATGGCTGCCGGTTGGCTTAATGGCTCGATGCTCCAGAACCCGGCCTTAAAGGATGGCCCAAATAACGGAAGGCAGCTCCGTGGCTCTGCTAATACTACGTGCAAAATGGTTTTGGGGCAGCCTCCACAATGCCGCTGCACACACTGCGAATACGTAACGCGCGGAAAATTCCCGAGCCAAGCTTATGCAATGCAATTTTCATTTACATAAATTTTGATGTTGTCTCTGCAAATGGCTGTGTGTGTGAGTGTGAGAGGGAAAGTGTCGCCCCCGAAAAATTAAACAACACGAGTTTAGCTGGGGAAACTTTTATCCCGTGTAGTCTTCTATGTCAATTTGCAGGGAAATTACCTTTTTGTTAATAGTGGAAGACGAGCGTTTCCGTCGGCGGTGCAAACATTAAAACTAATTCAAACGTTGTTGCCGCAACCAGCTTAGTGTATAACAACAATAAATGCTTATTTAACTAATTTTCCACCACGTATGCAAATATTTACAATGCAACAGCTGCATAATAAGCGGGGGTTGTCAGGGGAATTTTGTTAAAGAAGACGATTTCATTAGGATGGAGTTTATATATTAGTTTAAAGGAGAAACAAACAACAAACAAATTTAAAAATTATTATTATTTTTTTTTTAATCAACCAACTTCAAAATATTTTAGATATTATATTGAACAAATATATTGTTAAACTGTTAAATAGAAATAGAAATTAAAGCAAAGATTTTTCAAGAATCCCTTTACCTAATTAATTTCCTAATTGATTAAAACAAACTAAATATTATTTTAGTATAAAAAAACGTAATAGAAAAAACAACTCCCATGTTATGAGATAACCCAAAAGCATAACTCCTCAATCACACCTCGGTGTGCCGGGAACCGTGTAAATAGGGATGTCTAGCAAGCGGCTGCCATTAAAGCTTTTTGTTTAGTTTTTAGCTATGTACTTCCCGTGTGAGTTTTCCATTTTCCTGCCCCCCTCTCAACTGTCGCACCTCTTTTTAACCTTGCCGAAGCCGGAAAACCGCGTGTCGGCTGCGGGTGTGGAGAATAAGAAGCAAAATGGTTCAAAGACTGACGCGAAGGAGGGGGGAACTCTGCGCCTGACACTTTGGGGTAACACTTAAATGCTTTGCTTTTATGGACACTTTTGAGCTGATTAATTACCAGCTTCGACTTAATGCCTAATTAGCAGATTGGCAAAGGACAGCACACCCGCCCGTCCTCACACCTCACACCTGACCCTCCTTTGTGGATGGCGCGAAACTTCACACGTTCATAATTGCCGGGGCGAGGATAGTGCAAACAGCGAGCCACTTAATTAACCCGTGCTTTCGCCCCCAGAAGGACAGCGGTATTAACGGAAGTGAAGCAAATAAATAACCGAGCACACTTCATCTTCATTTTTTTTGCTTGCTGCAGTTTGTTCGCTATGAATCGGTTGATTAAGCCTCTGGCAGGACTTCACTTAAGCCTCCTCGATCGCGTATACGCCGTGTTGCCCCTTTGTAAATAACTGAAGCTTATTAAATGCCTTCGCTGGACACATTTAATTAACAGACACGAACAACTTATAATTGCCACTCGCCCAGAAACTGCCACTCATGGGCGTGGCAGTTGGGCGGGATAATTGTTTTTGTTCAAGACCTGAAATACTGACTGACTGACTGCCGGCCGTTGCGTGCGAATATAAATATTTTGCAGGCTCGCATATTAATTACCACAACATGCGATCTCCGGACATTAAGTATGCCTTTCTGCGCGAATCCATTGAGCACTTTACGAGAGCGAAATGCGCTTGTAAGGATGTATCTGAATCCGGCCACAAAAGTGATTCCAAGAGTTACCCTATTAAGGATATTAAACTCGAAATACCATAAAATATAACCCCTTTAAAATGTATTTACCTATTTATTTATCCTACCAACAGCTTAGATATTTTTCAAAAATTATCCTGACCTCGAAACTGTCCGCTTTGAGTGAAATATATTAAAACCCCTCTATCCAAGTTTGTTTTTTATGCACAACTACCATAATTAAGAAGCCTATCTATTCATCCTGACCTATGCAAATTCGATTCACTTGTCTGACATCGCATGCATTTTTAAAACGCAATTAAGGACTTAAGACCAAGGCCACTAATCAACACAAAAGCTATTTATGGCCAGCCTCCATTCTGAGCAGACTTTTTCGGGTCAAGGACGAGCCAAGTTTGGCTGCCAAAAACAAGAAGCCAGCGCAACTGTGCCCCAACACAACTCAGCCAGACAATGTGCACCATGCAGGAAAACGGCATTAGAAAATTGCCAAATAAATGTCCGAGTGAGCCAACAAAAAGTGCACGAAAATAACATATTTATTAAAAAAGAAATGTTGTTTGGCTTATGCTTCAGTGACCGGCCCAAAGGCCATTATTGTTTATTGTTCAATCTTGGGAGCGCACAAAGGCCTTCCGCGTATGATGTTAGAGCGCATTTGGGGAACTGCATACTTTCAGGCGTCTTCCGGCCAAGCAAATAGCTTTTGCGGTTGCGATTTAATTAAAAGACTCCACAGCACAGCGCAGCGCAGCACAAACTTGGCGCATTTGTTTTAATAATTTTAATTAAAAAGCAAACCGCTCGGCAAATAAGTAGCCGAGGCAAAAGGACCGCAATCAAATTGCAAAGTGGCCAATTCGCGGCTCATTGCCATGCAAGGACTCTGATTGGACAGGACACCCAAACCAAACCAAACCGAACCAGAACCAGAACCGAATCGAATCAGAATCAAAACTAATTAAAAACCGCATCCACTTGAAAGCAAACACAACGCCTAAGCCTTGGCACGTGCATGTATGCCATGCATTTGGTATAAATTTGCAGAAACTAATGAAGCCTTTGTGTTGATTAACAAAATAAAATATAGAGCAGACCTTGTTGAAAGCCCACCGAGTTTTGGCCAAGCGTCTAATTAAAAGGCCTGGCTAATTAGCATGCGGTCAGCAGTCGAGTTGTTAATGGAGTGTTGTGTTTGATTTGTTAAAATTTAAATTATCACTGATTTTATATATTAACTAGTTGGTATTTTACATATGGGAAATTCAGAGAGAAAAGCGAAGGTAAGAGCAGCAAAATGTTTTTCTGTCGTTTATTTATTTTGTTAGTTTTTCAGTTTGTGGGATTTTTTAAATGCTTGTCATAATCTGTTTACAAGTTGATAAAAGGATTATACAAGAGAGGCAAGTAAATATTCAAAATTAATAAAATGTGAAAATAAAAAGGTTGCTTATAACAAAAAAACAATATTAAATGTAAATATTTAGATGATTCCTTTATATTTTTTACATTTTCCTGCATATATAAATATTTAGCAATATAATGACTAATTAATTATTAAGAACAGTAAGGACAGTAAAAGATAAATAAAGGAAAATTAATTATGTTTTGACTCACTTAGTTACATTTAACATTAGCTGTGTACTTAAATATGAAATATAAAATGTTAGAGGAAAACTTTTGAAAACTTTTGAACTTATAAAACATCTTTAAAAAAAAAATAGGAGAACCCTTTTAAAAATAACAAGAAAGGAAGCTAACTTCGGCACGCCGAAGTTTGTATACCCTTGCAGATTGCTTTCGATGTTTATATTATAGATTTAAATGCTGAAAACACTCACAAAACAGAGTTTCATTAAATTTTACTTATTATGTTTACAGTTTGACAGTTTCAGTTTTACATTCCCAGCTTTACATATTTTATACATTTACCGATCGCTTCTATGGCAGCTATATGATATAGTTGTCCGATTTTTATAAAATTTATACCAAAATTCTAGAATAATAAAAAAAGCTTATATCTCAGAGTAGATAAACATACGTTGAAAAACAACGAAGCTATAATTTGTATACCCTGGCAGGGTATTTTATTTCCAGTCCGAAGCACATTACGCATTGAAGGAGTCATTTCCGACCCCATAAACCATATATATTCTTGATCAGCATTAGCAGGCGCATCTTTTTGGCTAAGTCCGGAGGAAAAAAATTTTTAATCAATTTTTTCAAAATTTTATAAGGGGTTACTAAGTATGCAGATTTGTTAACCTTATAAAAACTAACATAACACCGCTTTCCGAATGCAAATTACGGCATTTTTGACAGAGTTATGCCTTTTTTAGTTTTTAATTTTCTGTTTTTCTCATTTCTAATGTAATTTTTCACATCATTTTCTGAATATTTAATTTTTTTTTCTAAATTTTTAAAAATTTTCCTGAATTTTTAAAATTTTTCTAATATTTTAACTTTTTCTTTAGATTTTTAAAATTTTTTTAGAATTAAAAAAATTTTTTTTAATATTTTAACTGCCAAATTTGAATTTAAATTAAACTGCCAAATTTGAATTTGAATTTAACGACGATCAGTTTCAGTGTGCCCAGGTGCAGTTGTAAAATAACACCTAAATTTGGATTCAAACGGTTTGAGTCTCCGCTAACTTTCGCCTGCTCCGAAATGGTTTGAAACTTGGACAAAATTTACAATATGGTCCCACTGGCATGTTTTTCGTGGCCCAAAGTTTTTATAACAGTTTATACCAGTTTTCAGTTGCTTGCTGCTGATTTCTGTTCGCCTGTTACCCCAATTTGGGAAACGGGCAATTTGCATGGAAATGTTCGGAATTTTGGATTGGCTGCTGTAGGGATGTTGTTGCAAAAAGGTTGTTGTGGCCATCAAGCTGTTGTTGTCGTCAACAAATAGGTATAAGTGCATAAAATGAAATATAACAGTTTATACCAATTATTATTTTTGCCCAAATGTTTTTATAACAGTTTATACCAGTTTTCAGTTGCTTGCTGCTGGTTTCTGTTCGCCTGTTACCTCAGTTTGGAAAGCGGCTAATTTGAATGAAAAGTTTTGCACACTTCCATCAGTGATGCTCACTTCCATCAGTGATGCTCACTTCCATCAGTGATGCTCACTTCCATCAGTGATGCTCACTTCCATCAGTGAAGCTCACTTCCATCAGTGATGCTCACTTCCATCAGTGCATCAGTGATGCTCATCTAGCTATTTTTTTGCATTATTGGTAGAAAATTGCATCTCACTAGCTGCCAGTGATGAGCATCACTGATGGAAGTGAGCATCACCAATGGAAGTGAGCATCACTGATGGAAGTGAGCTTCACTGATGGAAGTGAGCATCACTGATGGAAGTGAGCATCACTGATGGAAGTGAGCATCACTGATGGAAGTGAGCATCACTGATGAAAGTGAGCATCACTGATGGAAGTGAGCATCACTGATGGAAGTGAGCATCACTGATGCAAGTAGCAAAATTTTTCATTCAAATTGGCCGCTTTCCAAACTGGGGTAACAGGCGAACAGAAACCAGCAGCAAGCAACTGAAAACTGGTATAAACTGTTATAAAAACATTTGGGCAAAAATAATAATTGGTATAAACTGTTATATTTCATTTTATGCATTTATACCTATTTGTTGACGACAACAACAGCTTGATGGCAACAACAACCTTTTTGCAACAACATCCCTACAGCAGCCAATCCAAAATTCCGAACATTTCCATGCAAATTGCCCGTTTCCCAAATTGGGGTAACAGGCGAACAGAAATCAGCAGCAAGCAACTGAAAACTGGTATAAACTGTTATAAAAACTTTGGGCCACGAAAAACATGCCAGTGTGACCATATTGTAAATTTTGTCCAAGTTTCAAACCATTTCGGAGCAGGCGAAAGTTAGCGGAGACTCAAACCGTTTGAATCCAAATTTAGGTGTTATTTTACAACTGCACCTGGGCACACTGAAACTGATCGTCGTTAAATTCAAATTCAAATTTGGCAGTTTAATTCAAATTCAAATTTGGCAGTTAAAATATTAAAAAAAATTTTTTTAATTCTAAAAAAATTTTTAAAATCTAAAAAAAAAGTTAAAATATTAGAAAAAAAATTAAAAAATTTAGGATAATTTTTAAAAATTTAGATAAAAATTTAAAAATTCAGAAAATGATGTTAATTACATTAGAAATGAGAAAAACAGAAAATTAAAAACTAAAAAAGGCATAACTCTGTCAAAAATGCCGTAATTTGCATTCGGAAAGCGGTGTTATGTTAGTTTTTATAAGGTTAACAAATCTGCATACTTAGTTAGAAATTGAAAATTTTATCAAATTTTGAGAATTTTAATGATGTAACCCCTTATAAAATTTTGAAAAAATTGATCAAAAATTGTTTTCTTCCGGACTTGGCCAGAAAGATGCGCCCGTTAATGCTGATCAAGAATATATATGGTTTATGGGGTCGGAAATGATTCCTTGACTTAGAAAAATATTATCTTGTATTATAAAATCTGATTTTTTATATTAAAAAACTTCTTGATTTTTTTTTAAATTAAAAATATCATAACTCGGCCAAAAGAGCATTAATTTTAAATCGGAAAACTGTTCTGTGCAAGAATTTCTACAGTTAATAAATCTGCATACTTCATTTAAAAATTTTGAAAATTAAATTTTTTATCAAAATCAAAAATTTTAATGATGTAACCCCTTATAAAATTTTGCAAAAATGGCCAAAAAATCGATTTCTTCCGGACATATCTAGAATGATTCCCCTGTTGATGCTGATCAAGAATATATATACTTTATAGGGTCGGAAACGTCTCCTTCACTGCGTTGCAAACTTCTGACTGAAATTATAATACCCTGCAAGGGTATAAAAATATGGGTTAGAGAATCAAGAGCGACACTTGAAGCCTTTGTCTCTGAAAGGATCACGATTTTCCCTTCCTCATTCGACTCGATAACTATTACAAAACTTTAACGCTATCGTTTTCGATTGCCCTTTTGTTTTACCCGATATCTGCCGACGACAATTCAATAAACATATTGTGCGCTAATGCCGACCTACATCGAAGGGTTGCCAGTCGGCGAGGACGGTGGCCCCTGTCAATGCCAATTTCCCTTTCATGCACAACTTGGCAGAGCTTATTGCTTTTCACTCTTCATTGCGCATAAATTTAGCATGTGGGCTACGCACAGGTCCTGGGAGCATCGTCTGGGAGCTTAGCCGGCTCTCCAGTGTGCCGTATTTTTTTGTATAAGCAGTTTTGCGATTTTTTCTAGCCTCATTAGAGACCTCTGACTCCTGCGGGCCCAAATGCAGGTAATCTGCATACAAAGCGCCAGCTCAGCTGCATTGCATAGTTTCAGGCGGCGGGCACGTACGCCGCAAGGAGATATGGCAGCATAATAGAGACAGAGGAAAATAAAGGGCCAAGCGAGGGGGTAAGGGATAGGATAAATTGTAGGAAAAATGCAGAAAACTAGAATAAGAGCATGTGGAAAATGTAAGGGAAACTATAATAGCGTTTAAGGCAAACTAAATGAGCGCCACACGTACCCAAAGCAGTAAGCATGGAATTATGCATATGTGCGCCGGTTGCCTTTCCACCCTCGTTTTCCGACGCTTTTCCGGACGGCACACTTTCACCCTGCGGAGCCAGGCAAAGCATTGCAAACGGAAATAATTCAAGTGCAATGCAAATCATGGCCCGACCACGCTCAGGTAATTGTGTGTTTACCAAATGAGGAACAGGAAGTCAGGGCAATGCCAATGCCAGTGGAGCAGGAGCACATCCACATGGGAATTGACAGACAGGCGAGGAACGAGGGGGAGCGGCAGAAGGACTCTCCCAGCAGAAAGCGTTTAACCGAAAAGAGCAAACACATTTTTGGGCTCGTAAGCGGTGGAAAGAAATGGGTTTCCAGCTCTGTTGGCTGCCAACTCACTTATTAAGTTGCAAATTGCGGTAAACAGGAATGTAAGGAATTAAATTTCAGTTTCTAAGCGCTTTAGGTGATTAAAACGAGCTTGACTCTAATTAAATACCCTTAAATTCTAGCTCAAGTAAGCATAATCCCCAAAATTTTCAATCACTTTCCCCTTAAACCGCATTGCATTCATCAATTATTTAGCGTAGATATAAAAATCAAAGGCCAAGGGTTCACTCCATTGACTTCGCATAATAAATCGTGAAAAAAAATCCAGATGCTTGGCTCAAATATTGGAACATTTATATGCAATCCCCCACTCCCGGCTCCTTATCAGAACACTGCAGTTCGGGGCGAGCAAACTTTGTTCAATTTAATTCAATTCAATCCTTGAAGAGTTCAGCAAGAGGGCAAAACGAGAAGGAGCCCAGCATTTATTTTGAAAATAAAATAAATAAATAGACAGGAATGGAGAGGAGATAGTGGAGAGTATAAACAAACCGACAGGCAGAGGCGGAAGCGGAGGACAAACAAACTTTTCCGAGCGCATAAAAATGGTGTAAAAAGTGATGCCGAGGAAAATCGAAAATGCGTCACATTTGCCCAGCCAGAACATCTATCAAATTTTGCGTTTATTTTCACCCATTGAGGGAAATCAAATGAAAATGGGGCCATGTGTTCGGGCCAAATAAGATGGAACTGCAAAACTCCTGTTCGGGGAAAAAGAATATATAATATAAACTGTAGTGGAAATCCTATTACCATGTCTGTGTCTCAGTCCCTTTGTTAAGTGGATTTCAATGACAGCTTTCTGGCTTCTGATGATTTGCGAAAAGGAAACCGAGTGATCACAGCAACTGACCAGCTTCAGGGAAAATTCATAGGTGAGAGTGCTCTGGTGGGAGCTTTTCAGAGTTTTCTTTTGTCAAAAAACTCGACGGTACTTGCCCTATTTTATTTCATTTAATTTCCTTCCCGTGCTCATCATTTACAATAATGTCTACGTAAAATTAACATAAATTTGCGATTTTCCAGCAGCTTAGACGGGGGTATTTCACGGCAACAACAGAAGCAGTGGCAAAAAGTCAGAGAAAAACAAATAAAAAGAAAAGTAGATGAAAAGCTGAATACAAAAAAAATACTGTGAAATATGCAAAAGTTGACGGCTTAAGGCCTCTTTGAGGCGTCAGGAAAAAAAGGAAACAAACTGAAGCTGTCAGGATTTATGTTCTTAAGGTGAAGTGACCTTAAGAGACTAGATATTGAATTTGAAAGTGACAGAGCCTGTAATGAGAAAAGCCTTTCAGAGACAACAATTCAAATTCAATTTTTCAGCTGAATCGAATTGTTGAGTGACAAATTTGTTTACGCTTAAGTATGTGGAATATATGCTAAGTTCAAGCTCAATTCTCGGTATCAAAACTGTTTGCCAAGGCCCAACTTTGAGTGCTTAACGGCAAGCTCAATAAATTTCACAACTTACACCACAGAGAAGTTTTCGCAAGAGTTCTCGAGAGTTTCGGAAACTTTTTTTTTTGTTTTCTTCTGCGGCAAAATAATTTCAAGTGTGCTCTAGAAACAGAATTACCAAATTTGCTTTCGCAGCAAACAAACGAGAGACGTGAGGATCTGGGAATCTCTCTATACACATAGCCATAGTTATATGTAACTACAATGTAACGACTGCCCCGAAAATCCCCCTACGAACCATAATCTTCATGTCTGTTTGCAACTGTTTGCGCTGACAGCTTCGGTTGGTTTTTCTCCATTTTCCTTTCTCCTTTTTTTTTTTTTGAACTGTGTTAGGCTACGCCCGCCCCCTTTGTTCACTTGCAGTGTGAAAATTGCACAAGATTGCATGTGCTGCTGGTGCCCCGAAAATATTTATATTTATTATATTTTTTGTAGCTGTCATTTGGGCTTGTATCATTGTGTGTGTGTGTGTGTGAGTGCAGGGGCTTGTTTTTATTTATATTTTATCTTCCTCTTTGTACTGTGGGTAACACAAATTACGCTTTGCGGAGTGCTGCTGAGTGGCGTCATCGCCTGCGGTTGGCAGTGGCTAATAAATCACAAAAATATTAAATTCTATGTGTTGCATATCAAACGTTACGGGAAAGTAGGCCAGTGGGGGAGATTTTTCATCACGATTGCATCTGGAAATCGAGTGTGTGACAGATTTCGTGGGAATGTGTAAAAATATAAGAACAAATCTCAGGCATTTATTAATATTTCAGATAGTAAAATGATTTGTAATACAAATAGGTTTCTACAAAATTATTTAATTCGAAGACTAGCATTTTTCCTAGCTTACTTTTAGATACTTTTCAATGGTTAATTCCAACCATTCAAATTTAAAATTCCCTTTTGAAATAAATTCCTTTAAAAACCATGCCCCAGATATCCTAATCCCAATGAATATTCCACCCCTTAAAGGTCCTTGCCTGGCCTCAAAGAGTACGGACTTTCGATTTGCCAATAACCGTTCAATCATCGCGGCTAATCAAGTGTTTCGAACAGGGAGCGTCGAACGGCAAATGGAAATTGTGGCCTCCGGTGGCCAGCTTCGGGTCGTCCTTTGCTTTATGCACGAGGTGCCATAAATCACTTTCAAATTACCAGGGAATCGGGGAATCCCGCCAAGCAGCCATTCCAGGCCACAGCCATTCCACGGAGGCGGGCGCCTATAATAAGCGAATGTGGCTCTGACTCTGACTGTGACTGCGAATGCACAATTATGGCCGCTTCGTTGGTCGTAAAACAAGGCAGGATCTACTACGCTCGCCTTTGACCCAACCCCCGGCTACCAATACGGTATTTCGCCTGTGCCTCTGGCCCCCGCTGATGACTTTGTCATGGTTGCCTCCAGTTGCAGGCTGGCAGGCAGGCAGCCAGCGACATCAATAAAATAAACACTGACAGGGGGAGGTGGTGATCAGCGGCTTGGAGTGGGACCTGGTTGCGAATCAAGGAGGCGCCTGGGGGCATGGAAGTAGGAGGTTGGGCCTGCACAATTGAACACGCGACATTTGGCCAATGTTTGCTGTTTGTTATCCACGATGTTGTCTTCGCTGCTGTTGTCGTCTCCACTTTGACTTTTATCTATTGACATAATATTTTTTTATGCTTCTCCAGCTGGAGGCGCACAGAGAGAGGTGCTACACTGTGGGAAAAAATGGAATTTATTGAAAAAATAAATAACAATAAATGAAGTTAAGTCTGCTTTTTGCTATAATATTCTTAATTTTGAAGTAACTTTCAAAGTGACAATATTATAAAATATTGTTTCTTTCTGTTGTCTTGAAACTATAATTTCAGTGCTGGGCTTTGGATTTTCGCACTCCAGTCAGTGAGTCACTCAACGAGTCCTTTCTAGCCATTGGCTTAGCGTTGACGGCTTGCTTAGATTTAAGGGACACATTTGCAGCATAGTAAACGAGCGAAGATTCAATGTGATTAGAGGGGAATAAAAAAAGAGATGGAAAATAGATTGAAGTGAGCCAGGGAGTTGGTGGAATCGAAAGCAAGTTTCACTCGCATTAAATAAGTTACTATCTAAGGAAAAGATTAACACACAGCCAAGGCTCAGACTTAAAGCTGAATATACTTTTTTTTTTGTAAAGGTAGTTAGCCATTTTTAGCATGCCACAAATTTCTATTGTTCCATCGGTTTTAGCACTCGAGCCCTGGGCCAGGACCCGCTTTGATTGCACCCCATAGAAATAATAACGAGGTGTGCACGTGCTCCCATTCGCCGGCTTCCGAACCATTCTCCGCTGCACTTTTATGGCCCACACATCCAGGAGCTATCTCCGACCATGTCCGTTTATGCAAGTGTTAAATAAAGTATCTGCCGGCCATTGTAGTTTATGCCGCTCCGTCCGAGCCGCTGACATTTATTGCTTGTTCCAAAACGGGTTAGCAAAGGAGGGCGAAAGGATCTGAATGACAACATTTATTACGGCTCGGGCACATAAAACACAAGCAGCAGCCCCGTTTATAGTTCTTGGCCATATAAAGAGAAGGTATCCGTGGACCAGACCGCGAAGATTATGATAAATGGTCATCGTAGGCTCGGGATACTAATTAGGTTACAAAAGGTGCTGCTAAACTGCACTTGAGAAAAAATAATGGTCAAAATTTTGTTTAAGATCAAACATTTTAAAATTATTTAGTTAATTTAAAAATCTTTAGGGAAACTTAGAAAACTACAATACTTGAACTTACATTTTTACATTAATTTAAAATTATAATTAAACTTAAAATATTGTTTTCTATTTATATTAATCCATTTCTTTATATAATATTTACTACCTTTCTATTCCTCTTATATCAAAATATATTTTCTTTCCCACCCCCAGTTTTTTCAAGTGCTCTAACTTTAGCAAAAACAAAGTCAAAAGTTGCATCAGTTGGTTATCATTAATAATTTTCATGTTAGTTAGAAATAATCAACTTTTCAACTGGCATAATTATTATTGTTATTTTTTGCTGTTTCGAGGTTGCCAAAAAATATTTATGCAAAACTTTTATTTTTCAATTTCGGCACCAGCAGTTATTTAAATTTGTTTTATTTAGTTGCCTTCCCTTCATGCACAGAACTTTTGCAAATAAAGCAGTTTATTGTCCTCGAGGGATTTGTAATCCACACAAGCGTTATAAGTGCTCCCGCACCTTCAACGATCCCAATCCGAGTCCGAATCCGTATCCGAATCCCTGAGAAATCACTTAAAAAGGATGCTGCGAGGAGCGGGTAGATTCAGGGACTTTTGGTCCTATCCTGGCAGCATTTCAAATTAAAAGCATTCGCCGCGTTTTATTGCTGTGCCTGCATTTTTCCCTCAATTTTTCCCAGCTCCTTGTGCTGGTTCCTTGCTCCTGTTGGACATACTCGTACAAATTTTTATGTCCATTTGACTTTATTTCACACTTTCTTGTTTATTATTGCTGCTGCCTCACAGCGCTGTGCTGTGCTGGCCCGGAAAAAAGAAAACACGGAGCGTGAAAAATTTAAGTATTTGACCTTTCTTGCTCCTCGCCATCTACGTCCAAATAATGCTGTTCCCATTGATTTATGCAGAGGCTTTTGTTAACCCTTTCGGTGTCCGCCTTTGTCCTTTATTCGACTTAAATGCTAACTTAATTGTTGTGCCAGTGTCCAGAAAAGAGGCAATTTACGTATTTTATGCCGTCCTTTTAAGGAGTGGAGAAAATCGGTAGCATTCCATTAGAACACTTAATTTATAGCGAAATGATTAGCGAATGGGTACTTTTAAAATGCTGAGAGGGTTGGAAAAAATTATCGGAGCGTGTGAAAATTGGGTGAAGATGTTGGTAAACAGAAACCCTACTAATTAACAGCGTGTAACAAAATTAAATAATAAATAAGCTGACTTTCTACAATGCAATATTGTACACTCAAGGATCTCCTGTTTAAAGAAATAATTACTAACAATTTTAATCGTTAAGTTACAGTTTACTTTAGTAACTCTACTATTTAAAGAGATTAACTACATAGTAGCTAAACATTTTAAAAGTAATAAATTCCCTTCAGAGTTAACTATTTCCTTCGAAGAATTTCGTTTATATGCAAAATGGTACAGCAAACGAAATATGTGTAAGCACCTGGAGCGGAAGTCAATAAAATGTGCGCCAACAATTTCGTATTTACAATATCCTCGTGATAAATTCATGCTGCCAGTTTATACGAACTTCACGTCCTTCCCCCCATGTGCAGATTAAAATATGCTTGCCATGGGTTTTATGAGTTTTTTCTTTGGATTTTATGGGGACGTGGCTCGGTCCCAGGACTTGGCCAAGAAATGGTAGCCGAAAATTGAATATTAAATAACCTCAGGCAATAAACAGAATTACGCATGACTCGCATGTGCACAGTTGAATGTGTAAATTGTTTATGATATTAATATCCGTTTGTTTGTGCAATCATTTAAAAAGGATTACACGATTAGCATCGCACAGCAGGCCAATTGATGAGCGCTTAAGGCGAGGCGGAAATTGTCATTTGTATTAATTTTCCGAACCGAACTCAACTTACGCTTAAATAGCTGCCACTTAAGATAAAGTGATGTCAAAGTTTTTGAAGGGAAGCCTCAACAAATGTCAGAGGAATGCACAAAGAGAAAATGTTGTGGGTATTTCTAGGAATTTATCTTTGTATTAATTATCTTATTTAATTATTTCTCTAAGGACTGATATTATTTCAAACAGTTTTTCTTCCGTGCTTCTGTCCGGCCACCCAAAGATTCCAAAACCCTCTATTACCCAAAACTGTTAAGGTAATCAATTTTAATGTTCGACCCAAAAAGGTTGGGCTACAAATTTCCAACAATTGAAATGTGTGCGGCCTGTCAAAGGTTAAGGCGTTCTTTTGTATTGCCAAATTTGCTCTTGACCAACGGCGAAGGCGACAAAAGTGGGTGGCCCCACAGCCCCAGAACCACATTGTCAATCAGGGAAATTCCTTAAACACAGCTATGCCTTGCCCTCTAGCCGCCCCTCACCGCCCCCCATTTTGGACCGATTCTCTGGGTTATTTGGCAAAGTCGGAATGGCAAACACTTGGCCAGGGTCCTGTGTTTGGGTTTGGATTTGCCACCTGGCCTAAGCCGGCAGCTATGCCGAAATTTATGCATTGCAGTTGACTTATTAGGGTCTGTTCTCCCTCCTTCCTCCTGGAAACACCGTGATCCCCTTTACCCGTGTCGCCGCCCGTGTTCTGTTGTCCTGTTGATTCGCTTTGATTTGGCCGGAATGCCCCTGGGCTGGCCAACTGTGTGGATGTCGTCAGGGGCTGCGCTTTGCATTCGGTCTTGGCCCGCTCCGGGGGATGTGCGCTCGTTAATAGTTGCTAATTATGTTTAATTATTCACATGGCAGGTCCTCCGGATTTGTGATTTTGAGGGGAGAACGTTTAGCCCTAGGCAGAAAATCTTTTCCAGCAGCTTGGATTTGTCAAGGTAATTAGGGATAAATTATTTTTAATTATTAATTCTGGAGGGAGAAGTATATCTTTCAAAAAATACCTTACAGCTGTGTGGAGCTGAATGAATAATGTTAAATAAATAATATTTGTCCTATTTAATAAAAACTAATATGAAATTAGGGTTCAATTTCTGATAAGTTATTCAACACTTCAATCACTTGCTTAAAAATTATTTTAAATTTAAATATCCTTCTGCTTGCATTAGAAACTAAATTAAATCTTTAAAAACAAGACCAGAAACCTGTGGATAGTTTGTGGCAAAAACACCTGCCCCTTAATAAATTCCTGCATTTTAAATTAGTAGCTCTGGCACGACTCACCTTAAAGGACGAGTGCTGCTCCTTGGGAAAGCCCCAAAGTATGCAGCAACAATTCATCGCTGGAACAAGGCTTTTAATCAAGCCAAGGACCTCGCCACGCACACACACAGTCAGATAATATATGTATGTAGAGAATGCAGAAGGATATATGTATATGTATATGGGATGCATACTTGGGCGCTCCCCGGAGACAAAGACAACATAATCACATGCGTTGCCGCAATTTCCGTTGCATACCTACTGGCGGCGTCTCCTTGGACCACCCGGATGATATATAACTACGATTTGCAGGCTGTAAATTTTGACTCTCAATGCGAGCGGGGAATTTGACATTTACTAATTGCCAGATTATGCAACAGGCCCTACAGAAGCCTCCTTGAGAATTCTGCAACCTGATCCATATTCCCCCATCGATGAGTTCAGGCGAAAAATGCTCCCTATATGGAAGCCCAAGCCCTGCACTGCAAATGAAAAGGGGTTAAGCTGCACTTAACTTCCGAGAGGAGCGAGGCACAAAAACTAACTTCTATTTCCGCTCGAACGAAGATTTCAGCAGATGTCATCGGCATGTCAACGGCATTAATTAATCAACGATATGTTTGTCAGGAGGAGCGTACCAGGCGTCTCTTTCAAGTCTTGACTCCGGCATCTCTTACAAACGTTCGTTGGCATTTGCTTATTGTTCCCAGTAATCATAGATTTTATGGGTGTATTGGGTATATTATAATTCAGATAATAATAGTAAAAAAAAATTTAAATAATTGTCAAATAAATTAAAGTTTAAATTGTATATATTAGATGGACTTGATTACTTTCTGGACTGTAAATCAATAAAAATTCTGGACTTAAAATATATTAAAATTGTCTTAAAAATATTATAAGAGAACCTATTGATAGAATATTTTATATTCCTTTCACAGTGAGTTTTGTAGCGTTCCTTTTTTCTAAAAAAATAAAATGCAAACCGCCAAAAAATTATTAAGTATTACCAACTAAACTACCCAGTATTGCAGATTCCTCACCCTCGACTTTAGCATTACTACTGTTTCGCTTTTTTGTTTTTTCTTGTTTTCCCGAGCAGCATATCACTTTCGCAAATTGAAGTTGCTTTTTCTGTCCCTCACCCTCTGTTGTTGCATGTGTGGCATGCTTCATGGCAAGTCATGCATATTCATTGTTTACAGGCACACAGAAACAAGCTCAGTCTCTCAACAATTTTACCTGATTTCTACTTCTCCCCAATTATACTCCTTTTGGCTTATTTGCCATGGCATTGTGTATTGCAGCCCGGCTAAAATTGTTCACATATGTTCACAGTGACCATCCGGGGGTCTTTACATTTCTATTGTTTCGAGAAAATCACTCAGATCATACGAATGCCATTTATATTGTTTGAGCTATTAATCAAACACTAGTTTTTGAGTAAGAAGAAATGGGAAAATGTACTAGTAAAGTTTTGGGTTTGACTCAAAGTCCTTGTTAAGAAAAAACCAAAGGGTATTATTATCATTTCACAATAAAATTTATTATAATTCATGACTGAAAGTATCTTTTTAAAAATAGATTCCCAATGAATCACCATTTGTTTCCAAATCCCTATCTTTCGTAAATAAACTTCAATAGAAAATACCCATCATCTGCCTTGCCACAAAAGTATCTCAAAGATTACACACTTTTATTGGCAATTACCAGATACAAAGACATTTGCATATATATAAATGTGTACACACAACCTGTAACAGCTCTTCTGTTTTCAATTTATATTTATTTATATGCCTGGACAACCCATAAATTCAATGTCGTAGGAGCGCCCATAACAATCATAATCTTCGATATAATTTCCACTTTATGGTTAGCTTGCCGGAGGGCGATAAAAATTTACACATTTATATGTTTTTACGGTTGCTTTTGCAAAAAAAAAATATACGAAAAGTAAACAAATAAACAATGAACCGGGGACAGGGACATCAAAGAGCAATTTCAATGCAAAGCGCCTAAGATACACATGCTAACCATTTTCCCATTTTCCTCGTTCGAATGCAAACGCCTTCGAATGTGTTGACAATTTATGCTCCTTCCTTGTCCACAGGCAAAAACAAAAGGTTGGCTAGAAGCCCCCGAAAAATCCAGGCCGAATAACATGTAATTTGACAAAATCCATAAACCATAAATTGCTGGCCAGGCCAGCACTAAAACTGCCCCAACCCCTGGGCAACCTCCTGCCAGTGGCTTTTCCTGTGAGCAACCGAAGAAAACTGTCTCGTAATCGCTGACAATAAAAAGAGAACCAGAAGCACATAAAATATTATCGATACCAGTGCGAGTAGTTGGCAGCCCTGGCAGCTACATAAAAATCCCATAAGCCCATAAATCGCCATCAGCCAGCAGCCATCACGACCATTAGGTTAAATCAAGCCAAAGACGCGTCCCAAATCAGCATTGAATAAATGTATACATATTTAGTGCCCACTTTTGGGGTATTTATCATGCAATGCTCTTGCTGTCATTGTATTAAATGTCCAATTAGAGGGAGTTTTCGTTTCTGATTCCCAGAATAAAGCTCAGAAAGCCAAATGAGTCGCAGATCGTAAATTGTGGCGGAAGAATGTTTATTAAATATGGCTCTAATCAGTCATGAACTAGTCTTGTTTAGGGGATAATTTCTTGGGGTTTTTAGGAAAATTTAAGTACTTTTTTTAATATATTTTCAAGCTTTAATAATTTTAGAATTAGCTACAGTGGAATCATACATATTTTTTCGGAATTTATTAGATTTTCTTGCTTAAAGAAAATTATATTTTCAAGCTAAAAAATCTACTCCTTTCGTATCCTTGCTTCCTCAGCTTTCTCAAGTGCTCAAAAAGGGAAAAGAAGAATGAAACAGGAAGAAGGCCAATGCTCCACAATTTAATTATACAGTTAATTTGCTTAAATGGTTGACGGCTTCCACAGCGATTCGAGTGTTGAAACAGTTGAAGCAGCGAAAAAAAAGACACTGAAGCATACGGGGACTTCCCGTTTTTGCCCGTGAAAGTTTGTTTGATGTGAAGCCCGAGGAAAGGAAATACCACTGAAGGGGCTAAAGGAAGTGGAGGGCAAACATTTCGGCGCTGGGCTGCATCAAACACATGCAGATGGTAGCTTAAGCGGCTGATGCCTGGCTTTTTCTTCACCGAAACCCCCATCCTGCCGGCCTGCATTGGTTATTAAATTTGCGTGGCGTGTGCCACGAGTCCTTTGTGGGCCGGGCATCCTCCCGGGATAGGCGGATATGCGGCATCCTCAGCTCATAGTTTACGGAGCTAGTTGGCCTAACTAAGTTGTGCGCCAATGCCAAAACTTCGGCCCAAACTCGAATCCCCGGGCTTACCGAAAATGCGATTAGAATCAGGCCAACTTTGGGCACTAAAGGAATATGTGAAATGAATGCCTGGCAATTGAGGATTCAATAAAAAGAAGACAAAGGTGCGAGCAGCTCTAAGAACTGGATATCACATAGCCAACATACAATTGTTTTTTATTGGAACGTAAACACAAGATAATTAACCCACAAATATGAGCAATAAATCGAAGTAATAAATTATAGATTACACTTGTAGATATATGAATTATGATTAGACTCCTCACGATTTATGACAAGCATTTGTTTTACCAGAAAAAAGGGGTCTGTCTGATATGATGTGGAAAGTACCGTAATGGTTCTATTATCTAATCTAGTCCATTTCAAGTTTAAATCCAGATAAGATTAGAAAACAAGGCGCAGTCTTACAGTGGAAACCCAAATAAATGTTCATTTTTGTTAAACCAATATTTATGAGTACTTTCACACTCATAAAAATATAGTTTTATATATAAGACACCATAAATATAATTTATAAATTTAATTTTATTATTTTATTTTAATTTAAGGACACTTTTTTTCATAAAAACCTTTATGAATTCTCCCTACATTTTTTTAAAAACAGTGTTTGACCCTTATCTTGGAGCACACTTATCGCCATTTCCTATTAATCATAGGTCTCAGTTGACGCCTAGAGATTGCAGAAAACGGTTCGGGAATTTTTCGTGTTTTTCCGTACTAGTTTAAATTTGTATTATATATACTTTTTTATATATGTGCAAACAGTTAAACTTCAAACAACAAGTTCAAAATGGAAAGGAAAATAAAGCACCTCTTAGATCTCGATGACTACTGCCTGCTGGAGATAATGAAATACATCATTGCCGATTGTGAGCTGAGAGAAGAGCCTCCAGACCATCCATCAAAGTATGAGAATATACAAAACTTTGCAAAGGCTTACGAATATATAGAGGGGCTGCTGAAAACATATTTCAAAAGTATTTACTACCGCCGCGAACTGACTCTTGTGACCAAGCTTCGTTACCTGTCAATAGACTTTGCCCAGCTGCAATCGGTAATTGAAAAAAAGAAGGAGGGAGACGCTTACTGGAAACTCTACACCAATGCCATCCTAGACAATAAGGCAATTCAAAAGATTCAACTGAGATATGACCCAGCGTCGGGTTATCCTGATTTTCCAAAACATTTTCAAATGATGAAATGCGCTCTGGCAAATAAAGAGAGGCTGAGCATGGTCAAATTGGCTTTAAATGGTTAGTTTGTTTTCAATTCCAAGTGAATATACTTTAATATACTTTCATTTTATTCAAGGTTATTCCCTGAACGACTTACCTATTTGGGGACATGTAACCGAGCTCTACTTAGACGTAAGTATGAGTGCAGAAGCCTTGGCAAGTGCCTGCCAGTCACACCCAGAACTGTGCAAGCTGGAATTTATGTCGTCCGAAATTCAAGGAAGACTTTCCGAAATCGTGCCACATTGCCGTAATCTGCAGTATCTGAAATTCGTGCCAAAGCCTGGAGTAGATGGAGCTGAATATGCACAGCTGGCAGAGCTACCCAAATTGAGAGAAATCACTATCCACGGAGCCTACAAGAACGGTTCGTTGTTGACCATGTTTAAGGCAATACAAAAATGGCAAAGATCAGCAACATTTTCAATTAATTTTAGCGATGAGTTGCCCTCCTGGAGCAAAGTAACAATTCCCAGAATGAATTCTCTGAAGAAGTTAGAAGCCTCATCCAAGAAATTCCCACCAAGAATAGAGTTAAGCGCGACTTACGATTTTTCGGAAATATCCAAAGACACCAGTCCCTTAGAGCAATCCGTAGCAGAAATAACTTTAATGGCAACTAGCCTCGAAATGGACTTGCAGGGAAGACTTGTTACCTTATGGGAATGGCCAACATCGGATATTGATATCAGCGCATTTGCTTCACTCTTAAAGCTCTTCCATATAAATGGCATGCAGATTCAGGCGAAAGAACCTGGGCAGGTGCACAATCCAGTCTTTTCATCAAAAGCGAAACTATTTGCATCGTTGATATCAGACGAGTTATTCGGTTTGAAATCAATACAAAGTGTTCAGGGACAATTGGATAAGCTTGATACCCTTGAGCTGGTCAAAATAAAATCACTAAAGCTCCTTAAGTGTTCCCTTTCCGACTGGGAGTCGCTTGAACTTTTGAGTGAACTTACCAACCTCACAACCCTGAGTATCGATGTCAAAAAAGAGTTTGAAACTACCTATTCCAAGGCACTTTGCAAGCTGCTAAACACCTGCCAGGTGAGCGGTATTATTACCTGCAAAAGTTGGCGCATTGAATTTTTGAAGAATAAAAGGCTTTCGGGAAAAGTTAACGGAGTTAGAACCCTAACATGTTTTGCCTGGAAAAGCAAATTCCTAAATGAGCTGTTTGAAGTCTTCGCCCACAGAGATTTTATAACGATTGAGGAAGTACGTTTGGAAAGGACCGACTTTAAGCATATAGTTAAAATTACAAAAGTGCAGAGTATAAAAAAATTGGATATTTATCTAAAAGATACAAATGGCATTGAGCAGTTATCCAAAATGAACCAGATCGAGGAGCTGACCATAATGCACAATGCCAAGGGAACCCTGGTCAAACTCTTCGATCAACTGGCTATGAAGGAGTCACCATCGCTTCAAAGTCTGCAATTTAGATCAAACACACTTTCCCCTGAGGAGCTATTTAAGGTTTCCAAGATTAAGTCTCTAAAGAAACTGGAATTAGTTGGTCCTTTTTTCTATACAGATTATGCAGCTCTCAATGAGCTAGCTAACTCAAATATTGAAGAATTGGTTGTTGCCAAACCACAGATTTCTCTACAAAAATTATTGGCCGCCTTTGCTTTAAAGACATCAACTAGACTTCAGCATCTAAAAATTGTGAAGAGAACCCTTGACCTCGAGGAATTTGAGGAACTGTCTAAACTAAAAGGTCTCAGAAGTTTCAATACCTCTGTTTTGAATTCCGAAAATCTGCCTTTTCTAGGGAAATTGGAGAACTTGGAAAGCCTTCATGTTCAAGTTTTAAGCGTAGGTAGCGAATTCCATTTGGCAGCACTAAAAAAATTGGTGATACATTTACCGATTAATTTGGAGAAATGTAAGTGTTTGGCTAAATTTGAAAATTTAGAGTCATTGACCTTGTCCTTACTAAGTTATGACTGGAATCATGATAGTAACCCCTCACAAGCGCTGGCCAATATAAAAAATCTCAAGGAACTTAATATAGAAACCACTGATGGATCGCAGTACAGAGTCTACCAAGCCTTAGCCCATAAGAAAGAACTGAAACTAAGATATCTGTCTGCACCGATTGAGTTTGCTGAAGAGTTAAATAACATAATGAGAATCAAATCTTTAAGAACCTTACATCTTCGATTCACGGCACGTAATGAAATTAATTCAAACCTAGATCAACTAGAGGAACTCAAGGAATTGCACATTCAAATAGCATGTTATGGACTTATGTCGGAGAATCAATTCGATGCAGTGCTATCCATTCTAAAGTCTTGCAGAAATCTTGAAAGCGTTTTCATTAAGTATACATATTTGAAGCATGCTGAGTGTGTAGGGGATATACATAATCTGCTGAAATCCATAAGGGATCCCGGACGTCAAAGACCTTTAAGTCTCACCGTAGAAGAGGCTTTTAAAAATACAGAATACTACAGCCATATTGTCCATGTAAGTATAATATTAATTACAAAACAAATTCTATAAATTATGCACTTGCAGCTCAATTTCATTGATGATGACTACTTGAAGGTTTACTATACAAATGTGTAAAAAAATCGTCCGCAAAGTTGATTTGTTGCGGCACAAACTCCTGCCTCATGCACCTGCATCTACATGTCCTGTCGTATGCTCGTCTCACCTGTCCGGCCAAGAGCACCTGGGAACGCCCGCACAATTCAATTAATGGACATTCAAATGATATAAACCAACTGAGGCACTTTTAGTGCAGTCGAGTGCTCCGATTCATTAGCAAGCGTCCATCCCGATTGGATTGAGGTAATGCCAGGGGAGGCCCTAAGACTGGACACAAGCCACCCCCTCTCGTCCTTGCCAGCCATCAGCCATGGCAACTAAAACACGTGTCGTATGCCCAGTGGCAAACAACAGGTGCAGGAGGAGAAAAAAGCACCGAACACAGCCAACTCCTTGGGAACAGAAGCAAGTACACATTTAAAAAAAAAGGAATATTTATTATATTTGAACTGTTAAAATTATTAGCTTATTGTGTTTTAATTTTATATCCTTGTTAAATTTTAATTAATTAAAAACTTTATTTAGTTACAGAGAAAAAAATGTTGTCTTAACTTCTAATTTCTTAAATCTACTCGATAAATTATGCACTTTACTTTTAGAGGATTTGTAGCAAAGTATATATTCTAAAAAATTATTTCTCTCTGTGCACTAAAACCAACCACTTCAGGGCAACCTTGTGCCATGTATACATGTTGCCCCTGACAACCGAAAACGACAACAGATATTAGTGTTTAGTGTCGGGTTTTAGGGAAAAAGTGAAAGAGTTTTGATGAAAACCGAAAGTTGCCAAACAGCGGCAGCCTCGAAAAATTCAATACAAGATGAGCCAGCGTACAAAATTTATAATAAATACATCGGGTTAGCTAAAGAGTAAAATATGTATTAAATGAAACAAAAAGTAACCAAACTCACTGCTCTTATTCAGTGGAATACTTTGCCGCCCGGCTGCCGGGCTCAGAGTTGGACGAGCAGACGGCCATGATACTGGAGTTTCTTGAGCAGGAGGAGCACACGGTTATAGCGGCGGTGTACAATGAAGCGGAGGGCAGGATACGATTCCACCATCGCATACCCAGCGAGGAGCTAAGCCTGCTCTTCTACAAGGTGCCGCAGGTGGGACGCCGCCCGGCCAAGGGAGGCGACTCCCAGGAGCCTTTACTAGGCATACTGACCCTCGAAGGCGGCATGGTCAAGTCGATTTATAATTCCGTTTCACGGGTCTTCTCGCCCTCCGCCAACACGGCCCGGGTAAGTGTGTGTGTGTAGAGCGTGTGTAGTCCAGTGTAATATTCCACCTGGCTAATTCCCTCACTCGGCTTAACTCTCTCACCTGTCTCTGTATCTGGTTCTGCTGTTTTAATCGCATTTGCGCATAATTCAATCTAGTCTGCAATTTCATTTTCCCAATTATACTCGTACCTTGCCGGGGCATTGGCCACCTCAGTTGTGTCCTGCCTTAAATTCCAAGATCCTTTGACTGCTTTCAGGGCAACGAGTACGGGCCGGAGTTGAGCGGAATTCTGGAGAACCTGCATCAGAATCTGGGCTCCAGTCTGGGATTGCCACAAAGCGGTGGGTTGCTGGTTCAATTTAAGACTATCATTGCTTAAATCTTTATATATTATTTAATTTGAAGGCATTACCAGTCTGCGCGATGAGATCAAGTACTGGAAGCAGAAACTAGGTCAAAAGTCTAGCTCTCGTTTGGACCGAGAGGCCGCACAAGTTTTCATAGGAGTTTTGGAAAATATTGAAAAGCAAATAAGGTAAAAATATATTAAATAAATAAAATACTATATAAAATAAAAATAAATAATATTTATGATATCCTATCCCCACAGCACTATAGACAGTGCCAATCCCAGTGGCACCATTGAGGAGTTCCTCGACCATGCCCACAACAATCTGGACGAACTATGGCGCCTGCCATACAACTATCCGCAGACGCGGATGACTGACCTCTTGGACATCCTGGGAAAGCGCCTGCTGGAGGTCTGTCTCAATCAGCTGCTGGCCGAGGACATCTGGAGTCTGAACTCCAGCCATGTGGGCAACCTGATGAGCCAAAGCATTGACACAGTGGACGCCTGGATCCAGTTATGCGACTCACTGACACGTCTGTTTTGGCCCAATTACGTCAAGCATCCTTGGCTGGGGGATCCATATGTGCCCAAGCGGGGACAACAGTTCAAGGAGCGGCTCGGCGAGATCAGGAGCATCAAGCAGCTGTACAAACAGATAGCCACCTTGCTGGACGATGCCGAGCTGCAGGAGATGTTCCAAGAGCAGGCCCCCTTTACGGGTGAGGTTATTAAAAAACATTATTTTAAATAATACAACAATATAAATTTCAATTCCCTGATAGACTTCAATATTTTCGATACTTCCTCGCTGGGTCAGGCCAAGTGGCACAAGGCTCTGAATCACTTCGAGCAGGTCCTGCAGCCCATCGATGAGCGCATAGCTGCAGCCCTAAAAGCCCAGCTGCACCATCACCTGAGCAACCCCCGGCAGGTGATCTTTATCTTCTCCAAGTACGAGACCCTTATCCAGCGCCCGGCTGTCCTGGAGCTGCTCACCATAGAGCGAGAGCAGTTCTTGCAGTCGCTGCATATACTGCTGCAGGATCTGCGCAAAGCGATGGCCGACTCCAATATGGAACCTGACACCGGCCACCTGTCGGTCATCTGCAACGAGTGCCGCTGGCTGAAGGTGGTCCAGCACCAGATCCAGGAGATCGAGAAGGTCAGCCACTTGATCAGCGGCCGGGAGGGATTCGACAAGATCAACAAGGCGGTGCAGGAGATCAAGGAGGAGACCGAGTCCCTGTTGCGGACCAACTTTGAGATCTGGTCGGGACAGTGCTCCACGGCGGTGAAGAGTGGCGAGCTGAGGTGAGTCCTGGAGTGAAAAAGAAACTACATACAAGGACTTACCTTTTTTTGTAGACTCCGCGACGATCAGGCGGTGGTAAAGTTTGAGAAGGAGGGCCGCCAGCTGATGCGTGTCACCTTCAACCCCAAGCTGGTGACCTTCTGCCAGGATGTGCGCGAATTTGAGAATCTGGGTTATAATGTTCCCCTGGAACTTCGCGCCGCTGCCACCCATGCGGCCAAGTACATGTGCTATGCCCGCCGGCTCCAGCAGATCGCCACGTTCCACAACACCATCGGGGATCGGATGATTCCCTGCCAACGGCCCATAATGCTGAAGAATGCCCTCGAGCTGCAGCGTCTCGTTCAAAGCGAAACGGTGGCCTGGCAGGACGAGTCATCGGTCCAGCGCTACGTAGACATCCTGCAGGCGGCCGTTTCGAAACTATCAACGGATAACACCCTGCTGGTGGGATATCATGAGCAGGCCAAGAGAACGGTAAGTCCTTGATTATTATAGTATATACGTTTTACACTTTAAATTTTGTTGAGTTTAGTTGGAATTGTGTTATTAGAAACCCGTTTTGGAACTTAATTTAACTCTTTTATATTGCTCTACAAAATGTACTTAGTAGTCTTCAAAGACACCCAGGGTATCGGCTCTCTTCAGTGGCATCCATCTTGCGCTGCTTGAAAGCCTCATCCTGCATCCTCTCAATGCCATTGTCCAGGGCAATATAGCTTCTTGAGATTTGGTATATCAGCCAGAATACCATAATCTTTTTTGTAGGAAGCGACGTCTTTTTGTTCACGGAAATGCAAGGTCAAGGACTCCAAATTTTCAAGGTTCAAACAATATTGTATTCCTTTTGGGTATAGACCTAAGAATTCAATATCCAGTTGCACCAAGTGATTAAAGTTCCGCATTTTATTTTCATTTATTTTATTTTGTTTTTATCCTAGTGCGACAAGTGATTAGCTTATATTTATTGCACTAGTCAAGAAAAAATTATTATTTAGTCTAACAATTTGTATTCTTATTATCTAAAGTTATTCGTTATTTATTTATTATTCATTTACTAATTTTACTTTCTTTGATTCACTGAACCGTTCTCCTCTACTTTTGGAACTTAACTAAAAGTGAGTGGCGTCATTTTAAACGGCAATTGGAATTAAAGGTCTGGAGCGATAAAGAAATGCCAAAGATAATCAGTACGAGAACAGTTGAAATTCGCTAGAAGAAATTTCTTGTATCAAGTTTAAATTAAAATTAAATTAACACTGGAGATGTTTCATTTGAAACAGAATAGCAAACTGCAAGGATATCCATGCCAAGATTTATGTTTTGAACAAATTTATTTCCAGGTGATGAAACTCATGTCCACGGACTTGTTCACCCAAAGTCAGATCTGGAAAGATGAGCTGCGTCATCTGCGCGAACTGGTCGCCACCCTGGAGCGTCAGGGTTACACCCATTTGGATGCCTTCAAGCTGCACTGGGATCACCAGCTGTACAAGGTGCTGGAATACCAATACATCCTGGGTCTTTTGGACATGAACAACAAGCTGCCGGACATACATGTAAAGCTTCTCCTTCGCCAGAGGGAGCTCGTCTACAATCCACCGGAGGAGGAGCTACGCGACCAGTACTTCAGCCAGTTGAGACGCTTCATCGAGCGGCCCAGCAACTTCCATGGGCTATCCGAGCATAGCCAGGAGCTATTCAAGTCCATGGTCAGTGTGAATCGGCACCACTTTGGGCCGCTTTACCAGCGGGCAGGCGAGCTGTTCGACAAGCTGGAGGACTTCAAGACCATTTGGCTGCCTTGGATCGCCCTCGGCTGTGTGGATGTGGAACAGCTGTGCGGAATCCACCTGAACGAGGCTGTCGATTGGGATCGCAACTTCCGGGCCTGCAAGCACTTTAGCCAGCAGCTGGCCAAGCTGCAGCAGGCCGAGGAGTCCATCGACTGCATCGTGATTAATGTCCTGCCCCTCAGATCGGACATAGAGTACATTAGCCGGCGCTATTGGGAGGCTCTGGCCAATAGCCTGAGGACCGCCATTCTCACGGACATCAGCTTGATCCAGGAGTTCCTGCAGAGTGCCTTGCAGTTCCTTCAGAATGTGCCCATGGACGAGGGCAGCATCAGCCAGTCGGGGATGAAGTACGAGAAGATCATGAGCGAGCTGCCGCTGGTGGCTAAAACCCTGGAGGCGGTGAGGGAGAAGGACGCCTGCCTGGCGGGCTGGTGCAAGGAACGGGTCACCGCCCTCACGGCCATCCTGCAGCAGTGGGAGCAGTTGCAGCCGCTACTGGAGAACCACGCGGTGATCCTGCAGCGACAGGTGGACATGATCAAAAATCAGGCAGAGACCCAGCTGCAAAATCTGAAGAACGAGGCCGAGAAATTCCTGCTCCGATGGGAGTCAACCATCTCGGAGCTGGAGGCCAACGAGAACGCCACCCTGGAGGTCTTTAAAGAGCGCCGCCTTCACTGGCAGCAGTTGCAGGAGAAGAAGCAGCAGCTGCTGGAGGAGTGCGCCAAGTTCAATATGGAATTCCCTCGCGAGATGCTTGTGCCCTTCACCGAAATCGAAGAGCAACTGGAGCAGCAGTCGAAGCAATGGCAGGTCTACGACAGTTTCCTCACCGAGCTGCAGCCGATCTTGCAGGAGGAATGGGCCATCTACCGGCGACGCCCCTACCTACTCAACGAATTCATAGCCCGGTGGGAGGGCTCCGTGCACGCCTCCATCGATCTGCCCTCGAAGAGGATACGACAGCAGGTGGAGCGCCTTCAGTCGGCGCTGCCCATTCTCCAGCAGCTGCAGTCGGATGCCTTGAGTGAGCGCCACTGGGCGAGAATCTTCCAGCTGCTGGGAAAGGTAAATCCAAAGCCCCTGCATGCGATCTTACTGCAGGACATCCTTCAGGACCTGGATGCCCTGCAGGCGGCTGGCCAGGAGATTGCCAATATAGTGAGGCAGGCCTCCAGCGAGCAGATCGTGCGACAGGCTCTGGTCGAGCTAGATCAGTGGTCCGTTACAGCGCAGCTGAAGCTGATCACACGCACCGATGCCGGCGGCCAGAGTGTATCCCTGATCAAGGACTACCAGGAGGTGCTCAACAAGATCGGGGACAATCAGTCCCTACTGCAGTCCGCCAAGAACTCGGCGGCTTTTGACAGCTTCACGGATCAAGCGGAGCTCTGGGAGAGTCGCCTTAACACGCTGGATGCCCTGCTCAGCAGCCTGAATCACTCCCAGAGGCGGTGGGTCCTGTTCATCTATAGCCTCACCTCTTTTGTTTATTACTTAAAATATATTTCTAAAGCTGGGTCTACCTGGAACCCGTCTTTGGCTCTGGGACCCTGCAGCAGGAGCAGGCTCTGTTCAAGCGCATCGACAAAGACTTTCGCTTTGTAATGCGCGAAATCGAGCTGGATCCGCGGGTCACTTCGCTGACCAAGATAAACAACATTAGCACCATAGTCAGCTCTCTGGAGACCCAGCTGGCAAGGTGCCAGCAGAACCTGATGAGCTACATAACCGTGAGTGGCAGCCACCCATCCAACTCCCTTAGAAAATAATCCCTTTTCGCAGGACAAGCGCAACTCCTTTCCCCGCTTCTACTTCCTGGGCGACGATGATCTGCTGGAGCTGCTCGGACAGGCCAGCAAGGATGCGGATGTCATACAGCGGCACATCCGTAAGCTCTTTCCCGGCTGCCACAGCCTCAGCATCCGCCCTAATCCCCGGACATCCCCGGATATCAATCAGTACAGCATCACCGCCGTGCACAGTGCCGAGGGCGATGAGCTTAAGCTAAGCCAGCCCGTCGAGATGAGGGGCGACATTGAGGTGGGAACACTTTAAGAAAATGTTGTTTGAGATTTTTAAAATTATTTTTTTATTTATTAAATATTAATTTTATGTTTTTTTTCCACAGCTCTGGCTAAATCAGCTCGTGACTGTGGTCCAGGACACCCTGCGAGATCAGATCTACGAGTGCTACTCCAGCACCACTGGCGCCAGTGATAACCTGACTGAAAAGATCCTCCAGAGCCATGCCAGCCAAGTGCTGGCCACTTCCAGGGCCCTGCACTTCACCCGCCAGGCGGAACAGGCCATTGGTGGCATGTCCTTGGGAAAACTGCAGCAACAACTGAAAAATGAAATCTCACACTTGGCCGCCTTGAAGCAGAGATCCCCCAACGGGACCCTGATCAGCCTCAAGTTGAGGGCCCTGCTCCTGGACCTTGTACACTACTCCAGTGTGGTGGAGCAGCTCCAGAAGCACAATGTGGTCCACACCAGCGACTGGCACTGGCTGTGTCAACTGAGATACTACCTGGGCAAGGCGGGAGCCAACAACAATCGACAAGTGTGTGTCCGCATGGTTTATGCCGAATTTGAATACGCCTACGAGTTCCTCGGGCAGGCCAGCAAGCTGGTACACACGCGCCTCACCCACCGCTGTTATCTCATCCTCACCCAGGCCATGCACATGGGTCTGGGGGGTAATCCCTTCGGGCCCGCCGGCACTGGCAAGACGGAGTGCGTCAAGGCTCTGGGGGCCATGCTGGGGCGCTTGGTGTTGGTTTTCAATTGCGACGAGGTGAGTGACGATGCACAGTCCAAAAAAAAGCTAAAGAATTTAAATTTAATTTGGAATTAAATTTAATAAAAATATAGGGGAGGCTCCTAACATAATTATTAACATAACAAGTTTACAATTTAAAGTATATTTAAGATATTTTTTCCTCAAGTGCATGGTAATCCCTAGCTATTCGTCATTATGCCTTGAAATGTTTGCAGAATGTGGACACCGAGTCGATGAGCCTCATCCTCACCGGTCTGGCCCGCTGCGGGGCCTGGGGATGCTTTGACGAGTTCAACCGGCTACAGGAGGCCACCCTCTCGTCCATCTCCATGCTGATCCAGCCCATCCAAAGCGCCCTGAAGGAGCGGGCCAGCAGCGTACAGATTGGCGAGCGACAGGTGAGCAGAATGAGTTATGCAATGGATTCAAAATGAAATTGCAGCGGCAAGGAATAATGGTTTATGGTAGCTTACCAGGTGAAAAATGTATGATTTAGGAGAGATGAAGTCCCTCTCCTGGAATACAGGAAAACCTGTTCAAAAGTTAGCTTTAAATATTATTTATTAACTTTAGTTAAATTTGCTTAAAATCTCAGTTAAAAAATCTAAATAAATTCTTCCCCTTCCCAGGTCCAACTTAACCAGCACTGCGGCATCTTTGTGACCCTAAATCCGGCTGGAGCCGAGTACGGAGGCCGCCAGAAGCTGCCAGGGAACATCCAGGCTCTTTTCCGACCCATTGTGATGCAACAGCCGGAGCCTGGCGAAATCGCCCGGGTAATGCTGTTTGTCGAGGGCTTCGCTGAGGCCTCCGCCATTGCATCTCGCATCGTGGAGCTCTTCGATTTGTGCGGCAAGATGCTTTCGGCCCAGCGGCACTACGACTGGGGACTCCGGGAACTCAAGACCGTGCTTCTCGTGTGCGGCGAGGCCTTGAGGAGGGGACAATTAGCATCCTCCACCCCCTCCTCCGACGAGGAGATGTCCGTGGTGGTGCGTTGTTTGCGTTCATCCACCATGTCCAAGCTGGCCCCGCAGGATGTGTCACGATTTGAGATGCTGCTACGGAATGTATTCCCCGAGATTGACAGCTCGCCGGCGCCGGAAACCCTTCTACATCAATCGCTGGCCTCGGCCTTTGCCCACCTGGGACTGTGTCGGAGTGAAAGGCAAATGAAAAAGGCTCTCCAGCTGCACGAGCAGCTGCAAAAGCGAATGGGAGTGGTCCTTGTCGGTCCGCCAGGCTGCGGCAAGTCCACAGTTATGGCCCTGCTTAGGCAGGCTCTTAGTGGCTCCCAGCTGAGAGTGCATACCATCAGTCCAAAGTCCATGAGTCGGGTTCAACTGCTGGGCCGTTTGGATGCGGATACGAGGCAGTGGCAGGATGGCGTGCTCACCCACACAGCAGTGGCAGTGAACCAGGAGCCAGCCCAGGTTCATTCGTGGATCGTCTGCGATGGCAGCATCGATCCGGAGTGGATAGAGGCGCTCAACTCGGTTCTGGATGACAACAAGTGAGTAAAGATTGAAACTTGCATAGTCTTAAATTCATTTTTTATCGCTCTCAAGATCATATAGAAACCTTCTATTAGAAAGACATCGTACTTCATGTTTTTAGCAAAACTCGCTTTTGCTTCATATATTTCGCTCGTAATTTTCTTTTGCGCATAAATTCGTAATAATTATTTTTTTGCGGCTGGCCATACTCTCTATGTATATGAATCATATCATATAGGTATACAGTTATCGTTAGTTATATTGTAGATCGTATCATCCTAAACTTGCCAATATCGTATCGTCTATCACTTAGCGACTAAACAAAAATACATACGTACGTACAGACCTAAAAAACAGAGACAAATGCTGGAAACTAATGACGGGGAAGCCCATTAATCAATAAACTAACGTAATGCGTAACGCTTTACGGATCGTAATACGTAACGGCATTTTACAAATGGCGTCTACTTAACATACACAGAAATAAACATGAGTGGAAGTGTGAGTGTGAATTGGGGGGTAGGGCGAGTTGTGAATGCGAGCGAGTCCTTCGAGTTGTGATTGCCAAGGTTGAGTAGGGATGTATATAAGAAATAACTAAAAACTTTGATTTATCGAAATTTTAAATATCGAAAAATATCGGTTTTCTAAGTTATAAATTTAAAAAAAAAAGAAGGAAATTTCTTCTTCTTCCGATATTAATGATCTGATATATCAAACAGAAAATTGATTTATCCCACATATATCGGAGAGTTAAAACTTGAAACGAATGGAAAACTTATATAGAATGAAGTTTTTAAAGATATTTCTTGACAAATTTGTTGTTAAAAAGCAGAATTCATATTTTGAAACATTGTTTGCAGCTCAGAGTATTCTGCTATTTATGCTTACAATTAGCCAGAAGAACATTTTTTATCACAAGGTCTTAACATTCAATAATTTTAATTATAACTTGAGACTCGTGTTTTGAGAAATAAAAAATATATTTTTATTAAAAAATATTTAAAAATTGATATTTTGCCAAATTGAATTAAAAAAACAAGAGGCTTCAGCAACAAACTAAATCTTAAATGGCTTTCAGCTCATTCATAATAAATTATCCAACAGTTTGCAGCTTATTTTCTGTATTTTCAATGTACAATAGTAAGGAAACTTAAGGAAAACTTAATGAATGGCTTGAAAAATATGTTTTCTTGAGCTCTTCTAAAGAAATTACCAAAAGGTTTGTGCTCGCAGGCTGGCAACTTAATACATTTAGCGGAAAAATCACATAACTTACGAAGATCACAACTCCAGGCTTCAAGCATTCGGATGCGCTTAGCTGGCTAGAGAGAGAGTTGAGCTTAGGACTAAAGGCGAGTGTGAACCTCACTGCGGTGCATGCTGCTGCTGCTGCTGTTGCAGTTGCTGTGGCGTCGCAGCCGGTTGTTGCTGGTGCGTGGCAGGTGGCGGGGGCGGCAGCGGTGGCAGGGCCAGCGAGGGGGGCGGCGGTGGCGGCGGCAAAACCGTGGAACGCATGTGCTGCATGTGCGCCTGCGGAGCCATGTGCTGGAACATGCTGCAATGCTGCTGCTGCTGTTGCTGAAGATGATGTTGCTGCTGCTGCTGCTGCTGTTGCTGTTGCTGCTGCTGATGGGCGCTGAAGTGATGCTGCTGCTGCGACGCACCCTGGGCAGCGGGATTCACATCGGGCGCCGTGTGGAGTATGATCTCCGGCTCGAGATTCAGGGCCATTTCGGCATCCTCCTGCTGCTGGGGATTCCTTAGCGAAGCCAAGGCTGCCGCCTGGGCCGCCGCCATTGCGGAGGCGGACACATCCTGGCCGTACTCCTGCTTGATGCCATTGGGCGGACCCGCGTAGAGGGTGGCGGCACTGAGGTTCTGGTGCAGGATGGGATGGCAGAGCTGCGGCATCAGTGCCACGCCGGCAATGGGCAGGCCGGGGTGACCGAAGCTCCGGGGCGGGTACAGTTGCTGCAGCTTGTTCAGCTGCTGCAGGTGCGTGGCATGGGCGGGCGGCGTCGCCAGTTGGGTGAGCGTGCTGGTGGTCATAGCGCGGTTTCGCTGATGCGCCAGCTGGTGACTCAGCTGCTGCTGCTCCTGGAGATGCGTGGGCGGTGGCTGATGCTGCTGCAGTGGCGCCGATTGCTGCTGCTGCTGCAACTGTTGTTGCTGCTGTTGCTGCTGCTGCGGCGCTGACTGCTGCTGGGGTGGTGGCGGTGGCAGACCCACCTCTGGCTTCACATTCACAGGCACTGGCGGTATCATGTTCGCAAACTCCGGCGGCAGCTGCAGCGGATCCGAGACCAGCAGCCCTTTCTTCCGATCCTTCCGGATCTTGTCGCGCAGCTTCTCCAGCTGTCTGAAGGCCTCGTTGGCCCGCCGCGCCTTCTTCCTGTCCCTATCACGCTCCTGCTCCAGCCGCCTGTACTCCGGGTTCATGCGCTTGATCCGCTTCCTCTCCCGATCCCGCTCCCGCTGGATCATCTTCAGTCTCAGCTCCTCCTCGGGCGTCAACTGCTGGCGGAGACGGAAGAGAAAGAAGAGAGTGGGAGATCATATTAAAGCACTGTGTTCCGAGCCACAGAAACTGTGGGAGTTTGTCGCAAAGGTTCAGAGAGTGTCAACTGTCCCGGGATTTCCTGTTCTGCTAAACCCCAACCCCCCCAATAATCCTCCTAAACTCAAGCCATGTGTGTGCGTGTGTGTCGTGTGTGTGTTGCGGGAGTTCGAGAGTGTGTGCGATATAATTATTAAGAATATATTGGAAAAATGCTACGTTAGCACGTCGTGCCTTCTTGCGGAATCGATCGCGCTCGCGCTCCATTCGCCGGTATTCGGGATTCAAGCGCTTGATCCGCTTCCGCTCCCGATCCCGCTCCCGCATGATGAACTTGTGGCGCGCCTCCTCCTCGGGTGTCATCAGCTGAAATGACACAGAGAGAGTGGTTTTTGGTTTGGGTTGCAAACGGCAGTCGGTTGGGTTCTTGGGTCTTGTTGTCTCGATCTCTCAAGCTTGTTGGGCATTGTTCTAGTGTGTGGTTAAACGTGGGTCTTAGATAGTATATGACCATGTCCTTGCATCTTGTCTTGAAAGTGGGATGGGTCCAGTGGATGGAAAAGCGAGGATTGAAATTAATTATCTTAAGATCTACATGCGAAGAGAGGCTTAAGTTTGAATTCTAAGAGCTCATTTCGTAAAGCAAACATCTTAAAAAAAGTGAAAAGTTTAGTTAAAAAGGACAACTGCTAATGTCTTTTTACAAACATTCCTTTAATTTTTAATTTCTGTTTTGAAAAATCTTATTTGTTTCCAGACTTTTAACCCTACCCTCTGGCTGGCGTATACAATTTGGCAGCAATGTTAACTTTATTTTCGAAACTGATGATGTGAGACATGCCTCTCCAGCCACGATATCCCGCATGGGGATTGTCAACATGAGGTCGGTAGACTATACTAATATTAAAAATATTAAAAAACATTTAACCTATGATATTTTCAATCAAAGCTATGACTGCTATCCCGCTGAGGACATACTCAAGCATGAATTGTCCAAGGAACCCTATGGAGACTTGTTGCAGAATTATGTCGATAACAACTTTCGATATGCTGTGGATTGGCTGGAAGGTCAGCAGTTGCTAAGGTAAATTTAAAATTATTTAAAATGAATTATCTGTAAATAATATTATTGTACAGCCATCTGCCTGGCATTAATCGCGCCCACCTACTCCGCTCTCTGCTGCTGCAACTGCATAATGCCCAATCTCTGGAGGAATATGGAGCAGCCACGTTAAGGGCTCTCTTTGGTTACCTGCCCAGCGAACGTCAGCGGGAGTTTGCCCAACTGATCCTGAAGCATGCCAATCTTTATATAGCCAATCCCAACTACGCAGAACTCACCTACTATGACAGCCGTAGGAATTCCCTGGAGCAGCATCCAGTGGATGCCATGGAAACACCAGAAAAGGGCTCCCAACTAATAGTCACAGCTTATGTGAGATCCTATCTGGACATACTGGAAAGCCTGCTCAGTGCTCAAGGCAACAGAATCCCACCCTTCATGCTGATAGGTCCCAGTGGAGCCGGGAAAACCCTGCTCCTACAGCGGGCAATCCTAGAAAACTCTGGCTACCAGTTGGTGACCATCAATTGCTCGAATCAACTGACACCCAGCTACATACTGCACACTCTGCGGACGCACTGCGTCACTGTGAGCGGCGTTAAGGGACGGGAGTACCGTCCAAAGCTGGCCAGGCTAGTGCTTTTTATGAAGAACTTGGACCTCTGCCAGCTGGACTCCTGGGGAGCCTGCGAGGTGGTGGAGCTACTCCTGCAACTGGCCCAAAGGGGCGGCTTCTATGCCGAGAATCTGGAATGGATTGGGGTGAGCGGCTTGCAAATATGCGCCTCCATTAGCGGGAATCCGATGAAAATCGCGCCGCGCTACTTTGCCATCAATCAGTTTCTGCGCGTTTCCCGGCCCAGCAGCCAGGATATGCTGGAAATTGTTCAGCGACGATTGGAACCTCTTTTGGGAGAGCACTTTAAAGGAAGGGGAGGAGGTGGAGGTGGGGTCAATTTGCAGAACGTCAGCGAATCACTGATGGAGTGCTTCGAGAAGGTACGTTGGGAGGAGAGGGCCGAGGAGCTGCTAATTGACTTTGCCCCACTTTTAGCTGCAGGCCACCTTTACCGCCACCGGAGCCAGGCAGGCGCACTATCAGTTCAGCCCGAAATGCATCATGAAGCTCCTGGATGGCCTTGCCTTCTATCCCGCCAGCGATTTCAATGAGGTGGGTTTGGGAACACTGAGGGAAAAAGCATAGAAAGTTATATTTCAAATATTATTTTGAAATAAGTTTTGTACTTTGTAAAAGTAAACAAATTAGGAAACTTTTTTAGTTTAATTTTGTAAATATTTTAAATTTGGTATCAGCTTTTTCTCTCAGTTTATAGGTTCAATTTACAAATTTTGAATTTCCTTTCAGGCTCTCTACTGCGAGCTGTTGGGCATGTTCAAGGACAGATTGATTAGCGAGGAGCATGTCCAGCAATTCGAGGCCATACTCAAGCAGACGATGCGCAAATATTATGGCAAGGAGGTAAATACTTCATTACCTTTTAGTTTTTTCAGAAAAATACTAGTTTTTCCCTTTCAGAAGGTATTTTTTGTGCCCAAATCCCCTAAATCGAAGGGTCAGTTGCATTGTTTAAGCCATGATGAGTGGCTGGAGGAGGTTCAAAGACAAGTTACCATATGCAGTGAGTATTAAAAATTAACTTTTAAATTCACAGAATAAATAAGAATATTTAAAAACTATAAATACATAAAAAACTAAACTATTATTAAAGTAAATTTAATAACTGAAGCCCCATTTAGGTTCCTAAAAATATTAAAGCTCCTAAAACTATATTTTTTGAGAAGAAAACTATATAGAAACCTCCTCATAAAAAAATTAAAGCTTCCCAAAACAATATTTTCCCAGAAAACCCATTAGAGGTATCTTATATAAATAAACCCAATAGTAAATTATAAAACCCTGATTTTTTCAAGTTTCTCTTCCCAAGAATGCCTCTGTTAAAACCCCTCTAAAGATACATCCAAAAGATACAAATTCTGCTCACGCTTCAAAGTTAAAGTTGCAGTTTCAAGACAAGAGACATGGACATGGTTTTTTGGGTTATTCATGGGGTAATCGGGGATAACTACACTGGGCCTGGGCGTCTGCTTGCGAAACCGATCCCGCTCCCTTTCCATTTGCCGGTATTCGGGATTCAAGCGCTTGATCCGCTTCCGTTCGCGATCCCGCTCCCGCATGATGAACTTCTGGCGCGCCTCCTCCTCGGGTGTCATCCACTGAAAGTACACAGAGAAACGAGACGAAAGTATCTACTATAAGAGAGATCTACTTGAAAAGGAAAACAAAAAAATATATATAAATATATCGGAATTTAATGGGGTTTTCTCCCTCTTCCCCCAACAGATACCGAAAGCTACAGCATCACGGCTCCCATTACCGAAGAGCTCTTACATCACACAGCCAAAATGGTTCGTGTCCTGTCCCGCCCCGATGCCCACCTGCTGATCTTGAGCCAATCTGGTGGACGACACCTGGATGCCATTTACACGGCGGCCACCTTGCAGGAGGCCAAGGTGCTGACCTTGCAGGGAGGCTCCTCCTACGATCTCTCAGAGTTCTACAACGATCTCAAGCTGGCCATGCAGACGGCTGCCCTGGAGCAGCAGAAGAGCTACCTGCTCATCGAGCACTGCTGGCTGAGCTATGTGCCGGATATCCTGAAGCCCATCGAGGCGCTGCTCGAAGGCAGCGAAATCCTGGAACTGTTTGGTGAGGATCTGGAGGCGGTGGCCAGCACGCTGAAGCAGGCGGCACAGCTGGAGGGTTACCAGGAATCGCTGGGAACCTACTTTATGAAGCGTAAGTAAAGGAAAGGAAGGAAGCTCAGGTAATAATAAAAGTAATGGAATATTCTTAGGTGGCCGCGAGAACCTCCACATCATCCTGGTGCTAGATCCCAGTAGTCCTAGTGTGCAGGACTACTTCAACACCTTTCCCGCCCTTCATCGGCAGATGGACCTGCTCTACGTGAGATCCGAGTCCAGGGAAACCCTGGCCATGCTGCCTAAGCAGTTCATCGAACTCCTTAACGAATCTTCAGCCGGAGGAGGCAATGGTCGTGGCAAGGTGCCCGTGTGCAGTCACTTTGCCGACATGTCCGACGAACTGCCTCAGGATCAGCCCTCTCAGAGGTTCCTCCAGCTCATCCGCAGCTACTTTCACATGTACAGCAATGCGGCCAATGAGATTGACCAGAGATTGGGTAAGCTGCAAATGGGCGTGGATAAACTAGCCTCGGCCCATGCCCTGGTGGATACCCTAAAGTCCAATGCAGCTGCCCAGGAGCAGGCCCTCGGGGAGAAGCGTCAATTGGCCAACGATGCCCTGGAGATGATATCGGCCACCATGAGGAATGCCAACGATCAAAAGTCAAGCATGTTGGAGCTGAAGCAAGAGACCCAAAAGAGCAGCGAACAGCTGAAGCTCCGCCAGAGGGAAATCCAACAGGAACTGGCCGAAGTGGAGCCGATCCTGGCCGAGGCCAGCAATGCAGTGGGTCAGATCAAATCCGAGGCCCTCAGCGAAATCAGATCCCTGAGAGCACCGCCCGAGGCAGTGAGGGACATCTTGGAGGGCGTGCTCCGGCTGATGGGCATCAGAGACACTTCGTGGAACAGCATGAAAACCTTCCTGGCCAAGAGGGGAGTCAAGGAGGACATCAGGTCTTTGGATCCCGCTCGAATTAGTCCTGAAAACTGCGAAGCAGTGGAGAGATTGCTCCTGGCCAAGGGCGACTCCTACGACGCCAAGAATGCCAAACGCGCTTCGGCTGCCGCTGCTCCCTTGGCTGCTTGGGTGCAGGCTAGTGTCCGCTACTCCAGGGTCATCCAGAGCATCAAGCCCTTGGAACGGGAGCAGAACGAGCTCCAGAAGAACCTCAATGCAGCCGAGGATGAGATGCAGGAGCTGGCCAGCGGGCTGGACGATGTGGACAAGAGGGTAAAGCAGTTGTCTGCGAAATTGCAGACCTACACCCAGGAGGCAGCGGTGCTCGAGCTGAAGCTCCAGGAGGCCAGCGGCACACTGCAGGCAGCGGAGCTCCTGGTGGGCAAGCTAAGTGCGGAATATGCCACCTGGAGTGATCAGCTGGCGGAGCTCAAGAAGGCCCACAAAACTCTGGATGCCAAGACCTTATTGATAGCCATCGCGGTTAACTACTATGCGGGACTGGGTCTGGAACAGAGGAGGTGTGTGTTTGAAGATCTACATCTAGAAAAAGTTTGATTATTTTATAATATTCCCCACAGTTCCTCCCTGAAACGCCTGGCGGTAGACTTCCGCCTACCGCAGGACTTTAATCTTCGGGAATCTCTGCTCACGGAGCAGCAGCAAATCATCTGGGAGAGCCAGGGCTTAGCGCGAGATGCCCAAATCATAGAGAGCGCTGCCCTGCTCGGGGAGATGCTCTCCCTACCCTATGGGTCTTGTCCCATTCCCCTGCTCCTGGATCCCACACAAACAGCTGCCCAGTGGCTGATGGCTCATCTCAAGGGAAGCGGCAAAGCCTGCGAGATGACCACCCATGGCAACGAAAGGTTGTCCTATCAGCTGGAGCTGGCTGTGCGCTTTGGCAAGACTCTGCTCGTTACCGACTGTGAGCAGCTGCGTCCGCCCATCCTGCAGCTGCTGCAGGGTCACATTTATGTGCGTTTCAACAAGAGGCAACTCGCCATAGGCTCCAAGCTAGTGGATCTCCACGAGGCTTTCCAATTGGTGCTGATCAGCAAATCACATCGCTTGGAGCTGCCCGAGGAGCAGAGAAGTCAAATCAATCTCCTGAGATTCACAGTGACGGCCGCTGGACTGGCCGATCAACTCATGTCCAAGGCCATCGTTCTGAAGAATGCCGAGCTGGAGCAGCAGAGGATAGAGCTTCTTCAAAGGGAGGGAGATCTTCTCAAGCAGCGAATGGACATGCAGGACAAGCTGCTCGAGCAGCTCTCGAAATCAGAGGGCGATATCCTGCGGAACGAGCAACTCCTGGCCAGCTTAAATGAGGTGAAGCAGAGCAGTGCTCAGATTGATGAGGCTCTGAAGCAGAGCGGCAGGATCAAGGACACTCTGCTGGCCCAGTTTGGGTCCTTGAGGGAACTCTGCGGCAGGGCTGCTACATTCTACGCCGGCCTCATTCAGGGCTACGAGCTGTCCGCCCTGGTTTTCATTGAACTCTTTCTTGGAGCTCTATCCAAAAACCAGCGTGAGGAAGCCAAGGTGTACGAATTGCTGGTAAGGAGTGTCTACATGAACCTGGCCAGAGCCACGTCCAGGGACAGCCAGCTGGCCCTGTCCCTGTGGGTTTGCTATAAGGCCTATCCCGACAAGCTGAACCCCAAGGAGTGGGAGTTGTTTGTAAACAACTTTATGGGCAGCTCGGATGGCAGCATGCTCCTGAGTCAGCTGGGAAAACTGCCCGACTGCATGACCAAGGAGGCGCAGCTAAAGCTGGCCATGCTGCTGCAGTTGTTTCCAGATCTGCGAGGCAAGCTCCAGCTGGACAAGGACTACATCTGGCGGGGATTCATTGAGTCCCAAACCGACGATGTCTTGCGTAAGTTGAGAATTTAAATTTAATTAATAAACTTTCTTTTATGAGATTTGTTTTACAGCTTCTCTAAGTTCGAGCTTTCAGCGCGTGCTTATAGCCCAGATCTTCCGGCCGGATTTAATGCTCCAACAACTGCGTCGAGTGAGCAGCGATCTGTTGGGTGTATCTCCCGATGCCTCCACCCAACCAACCCCGGAGCAATTGCTGCAGCAAAGCAGCTGTGATCGCCCCATTCTGATGATCAGCCAGGCGGAGAATGATCCCACCACCGAACTGAGAAAGTGGAGCAATCAAAAGTACAGGGAAATGGCCATTGGCAGGGGTTCCGAGAAGCGAGTTCTTGCCGAGATGCGACAAGCTGCCCTCGATGGTCACTGGTTGTGTGTGAAGAATGTCCACCTGGTGCCCGAGTTCCTCACGCAAATGGAAAGGGAACTGAGTGAGATGCAAAAGTCCCAGGATTTCCGCTTGTGGCTACTTTGCGAGTCCACAGAAGGATTCTCTGATTCGTCTGTTTTCAAGTGCCTCAAAGTGCGCTATGAACAGCCCAACGGACTCAAGCAGATCGTGATGCGTTTGGTCCAGAACTACGCCGCCGAACAGGATCAGAGCGTGAGAAGCCAACCGAAGAGCCTCAAGATGCGCCTGGTGTACTTCATCCTAACGGCGGTCCTGCAGCAAAGACGGCAATTCATACCCCAAGGTTGGTCCAAGTACTACGAATTCGGGGAGGCCGACCTCAAGGCTGCTCTGGGCATCCTCAAGTGGTTGGATCCACACCTCAACTCGGGCAAATGCGATTGGCTGCTTCTGCAGCGACTGAGCGAGGCTCTGGCCTTTGGCGGACGCGTCAGCAATCCGAGGGACTTGGACATACTCAGGAGCTATCTGAATCAATTCTGCTGTGCCGAGGTCTTGAGCAATCGCTGGTCACCGCTCGGGTTGACATCGCTATCTATACCCACAAGTAACCAGCTGCAGGACTACTACGCGGCTTTGGAGAAGCTGCCCGACCAGGATGAGCCCAGCATGTACGGCCTGGCCAGTCAGGCGCAGCAGCAAAAGGAAATCGAGCAGGCCAAGAGAGTGATCAAGGAGCTAAGGGGCCTGCACTATGGCAGAGGAATGGAGGGAGGTGAGGAGGAAACCAAGACAGCCACTCACCACCTCATCACTGATCGTCAGAAGCTGGAGCAGCAAATTAAGCCCTTGCTGAATCTGTGGAGGAAGCTGGCCGGCTCCTGTACCATAGCCCAGACGGTCAAGGAGGCCACCAGGGAGCCTGCGGACTCGCCTTGGGCTTTGTTTGTCCTTGCCGAGTTGAAAGTGGGCGCCGATCTCTACCGCACTGTGCACCAGACGCTCTCCCAGATGCATGCCTGGCTCAAGGACACGCAGGACTCAGTGGACGGCAGCACTCTGAGGGCTCTGGCCGAGCAGCAGGTGAGTTTTAGCAGGGATAGGGAAAGTTTATTTTATTTAAATGAAAATTCTTTAACTTAGATCCCCGCCATTTGGCTGAAACTGTGGACTGGTCCTGGCAGCAGCAGTGCCGTGGACTTCCTGCGAGCCCTCATCGTGCGAGCCCAGGCCGCCGAGCAGCGTTTCCGGGAGCAAGTGACTCTGGATTTTGGAGAGGAAATCAATCTGATCCACGTCTTTAACTGTGAGAACCTGTTGGCCTGCCTGAAGTTGCTGCAGTCTCGCAAGACGGGAGTTTCCTCCGAGCGTCTGGAGCTGAAAACTTGTGGATTAGAGAACTCGGAAGCAGATTCTTCAACGGTACTCCTGAAGCTAGCTCCTCTAAAGGTGAGTTTGGGATTTTATTGGGGTTTATAGACTTGAAAATACTTTAAAAGGATAATGGAATATAAGAGTTTAAGCAGGGTCTATAAGGAATATTTTGTGCAAGCTTAAATATTCGGATATTGTATGTTTATTACCTTGATTGTTCAGTTTCAGTAAGGGATTATAATTCATAACATTATCTCATCAGCTTCAAAGGAATCTGTATAACTCCCTTCTTTAGTTTTTCTTTTTTGAAAACATGCATTTCCCCCCGCCTGGCCCACTGTCGCCCGCCCCCCTAATCCCTCTTCTCCCTGGCTTTTGTGCGTCGCCTCCTCCGTCTCTTTGTGTCTTACCTTCCCCATTTTAGCCATAAAGTGCGTCTCCATCCGGCCCTTGGTGCCTGCTCCCTGCGGCCCGAGTCGGTTATCCTCTTCCGGCTATCCTGTTCCGTTTACCGCATCGAGGGGAGCTGCGAAATTTGTTTCCTTCGGTCCTTTTCAGTTTTTCACGCCGCTTTTTTTTTTGTTTTCATTTGATTGACATTCCGGCAGTAGACAGTGTTGCCAGGTGAATATTTTAGCTTTCCCTTTAAAAATCTAAAAACCCGGAATATTTTCGCTTTCGCGGTTTTTGGGCACACTAGAACGTGAAAGCACTGTTGCGTTGCCAGACTTTTCGTTTATGAGCGACCAAAAGTACCAGATCGTCTGGAGTCGATAAACACACTCTAGCGAAGACTCGAACCTACTCCAACTAGAATCTGATTGGGCGAACTGCTTGCTTAATTTACACTGGGAAAATAAAACGTAATTTTAATAACCAAAAATATATATAATTTTTTTCTTTCAGAGAGTCTTTGAGCAGATTTGTAAAGAGAAAATATTTAAAATATTATTAAAATTAACTTAATTTAGCTTACTCTATTGGTTTTCGGCTACAATCAGAGTAATTATCCTTATGATTAAGTCAACTTCGTGATGTAGCCCTATTGTTCCAGCGCCTGTTCCAGCGAAACTTTTCGGAATCTCAGTCTTAAACGTTAGCCGGTTAGCTGTTTGTGTGGGTTTCCGTGTATATCCTTCAGGAATCTGGTCAATTTCGAAACCCTTATCATAAAATTTGTGGACTACGGTCGGCAATATATGGAAAAAATCGGCTATCATTGGCAAGTCGATTATTTGCCTTCTAATTCTAAAAATATCATAACTTGTCCAAAAAGCCATTAATTTCAATTTGGAAAGCTTTTCTATGCTAGTTTTTTCTAGGTTAACAAATCTGCATACTTAACTAATTTTTTTAGGAAATCAAAATTTTGGGCTATTTTCGAAAATTTTAATGATGTAACCCCTTATCAAAAATCGAAAAAATTGCAAAAAAAAAATTTCTTCCGGGAATAGCCAGAAAGATTCACCTTTTAATGCTGATCAAGAATATATATGGTTTATAGGGTCGGAAATGACTCATTGCGATATTTGCTTTTGATTGAAATTATAATACCCTGCAAAGGATATAAAAATTAAAAATTTTTTATCACGCTCTGATATATTTTTCCATTTTAGATTGATGGCGCCAAGAGTGGAATGGAGAGATCCAACCCCTTTTACGTTGGCTACAAAATTAAAGAGCAGGCTGATGCGGCTTCTTCGGGATCCTCGAAATTTGGCAAAAACGCTTTGTATCCTGCCCAAAGAAGCGAATCAAATCCAAAATTGCCGCTATACTCCCGAAGCAGTAGGGACAAGTTGATTTGTCACCTAAATGTGGATATTTTGGCAGGAACATCGGAGCAGATTCTCTTAGCTGGAACCGCGCTGATCGTCGAAGATTTTTAGATTAAATTAAACTATAATATAATACATTTATAAAAAATGTAACAATAAATTCGAAATAAAATGTCACATTGCAGTTTGTTTTAGCAGTTAAAAATAAATAAATTCAACCCTAACACTATTAAATATTTTACTAATGGACATTTTAGAGGCTTTTAATAAGCAAATACAAATTATCTACCAAATCGGACCGCAAACACGTAAGTCGCTCACAAATTTGAAAATATTCCTCGGCTACAGCTGGTCACGAACTGTTTTTTTTTTATACAGAAATATAAATGTAGGTTGCCTATGAATTTTATCATTTATTTACATAAAATAAGCGACCGCAAGGTTTAATTAACCGCAAAAGTGCCAGGCAAAAATTATTTAAAAAAAACTACATATGTAGAGAAGGAAATGAAAATGGGGAAATGAAAAAATAAAATATGATATGTGAGTTAATGCAAAACGTAAATAAGAAGGAAAAGAAGCGGCCAAGGATAAACACACAAACATGTGGCAATAGATATGAGGACATCGGGTATTGGCATTAAGCGGAGTAATAAGGTAAATATGTGTACAGCTACAAACACAGATAGTCCGGGAAAATAAACATATTTTTCTGTGCGACAACTGTTGAAGAATGTAGCAGTATGGTGAGGGAATCGGATTGGAGTCAAGGAATAACATATTTGAGGGATTATTGGGAAAACTTCGTAGTAAATATTCTATAAGGTGGTTTACAAAAAAAAAGGGTGTTCTTATTAATTAATTAGACATAAGAATGTTCATTTAAATATTTATATATTTTTTTAAAATTTTATACAGATCTAAAACAGTTTGTTAGCTTTAAATATTAAACTAATTTAACTTACTTTCAGTTCCTTTATAAATATCTAAATTATTTCTAGCAATTTTAATATTTTAAAACATGTTAAACAATTTTATAAATTTTATTAATGATAAAATGCCAGCCACTGAGATCTTTTCAAGGGTAAACCCCCTTTATTGAGAGCACTTTGTACACATCGGACATTGACCGGAACCCTGAGTCACAGCCACACTCGGCGCCCTTTCCCTTTCCCTTCCCCCCTCCCCCTCTTGCATCCCTTCTCCCATCTTTGTTTATTTTTTTTCACTCGCTGCTCTTATCAGCAAACGAGAAACGCAGCGTGAGTGCGCCTGTCACTTGGGGCAAACATATGTTTCGTTACAAATTGACGACCGCAACCTCTTATCAGCAACGGCTGCTGCTGATACCAACAACAACAACGACAACCACAACATTAAAGGGGACACACAAGAAGGGAGTGCAGGGGGGGGGGGGGGGGGGGGGCAGGGCAAAGTGAACCGCTGGACAACAGAAGACAACAAACGAAAATTAACGAAAACTAAATTTAAACACGTCTTGCTGCGGTCCACCCAGCGAAGAGATGTGTTTCATTAGCTGCAGCTGCAACGGGCAAAGCCATCTCTTTCACTCGCATTTATCGCTGGCTCTTTCTTGTGCTGTGCACTGGAGAAAAATATGGGTAATAAATAAGATTTTTAAGAGCCAAACCTGTGAGCGTCATAAACTTCTCGTAAAATAATTTTCATTGGTACTTATTAATTCTTATAAATTCTCATTATTAATTTGAAATATTTTCATAACCGAAATCTTTAAATAAATATTAAAATTCTAATAATTCCCAGTGTATATCTGCGGTTAAAGGCTAGTGAGTGAGTGTGCGTGTGTCAGGTGGAGAAAGGGGAAAGCATGTGCTAAGACCTATTAAGGGGTTAAGGGTTGTGTTGTCCACTGCCAACCGCTGACTTTTCGCTCGCAGCGGGCGGTTATACTAAATAAGGTTTACAGCCGGGACCCCGTGCGGATATGTCAGGGCCTAATCCTGCTCTGAAGGCAGGCAAAAGGGAGCTGTGTAGGACGGGAAACCGTTTGATATAATTGTTATTATCAAGAACAGATTTTAAACGGGGTTAATTTCGGTAAACAAAGGCAACGGCCTACTAATATCTGGCCAATCCAATCGCGAAACATTTAACTAGGAAATCAGCTTAAGCTTTGAGAACTTTGATTCTTGAAGTATCCTATATAAAAAATAGTTTCTAAGGTCGCTTAATAGTAGTCGTTTACATATCAAAGAACCGAATAATTATGGGGTTCTTCTAGGAAAGAACCCTTTCGATTTTTCTCTCTCTCCTTTAACCTCTTTTGAACAACTTAAAGTTGCCCTCTGGCCCATGGAAGTTAAATATATATACAACGGGTCGGGAAAATATTAAATCCGGATCCCCTCCAAGTCCCCAGATCCCTGATACCCCTTCGATTCCGTTCGATTTTGCTGCGGTGTGAACGGGCAATGGCAAACAGGCAAATAAACAAACAATCGGGATGGGCGCGGCGGACAATGGACGGCAGGCGGCAGGCGTTCGTCCTTTGGCTTTCGGCCAGGATTTTCCATGAGGTGCGTATGCACATGGGCCGTGGGTGTGTTTGTGTGTGTGTTCAAGTTTCAGGGGGCTGATTGCTCACTGGCTTATATAGGAGAATGGCTTGGTCCGCCGTGGCCCAGGAAACAATTAGCTCTAAATAAAATTTAAAATAAGCAACTGTTTGCGCTTCGCCGTTGCCAGCGGACACGCAAGCGGCTTTAAGCGGCAGTGGGGGGGAAAGGGGGACAACGGGAACTCATATTAGATAGCATGATATCACTTAATTACGGTATTTAAATGAGCAACAAATGATATGCTTTTAGGCTTTCGACGAGACCCATTTGGGCAGAAACCTCAAACGCACACACACACACACGAGAGCCTGAATATCACATGCATATCTCTGCCATTTTCCCGAATTTATTTCTATATTTAGTTTTTGGATTTTTTCTATATATTCTGTGCCAAAAACGTGCGCTGCTAACTATGCAACACTTTGTGGGCGTAATCATCTTTGGACAACTTCATCGCCATGGCATTGCGAGCTGCACATGTGTGCGGGAGTGTGTTTGAATTGTAATTGAAATTTAGTTGGCAAAACTAATTGGAATTGCTGCATTATGCAAGCGTCGATAAAGCCCCGTTGCAGCAGTAGAGCCTCTACATCTGGAACAAACAAAATTCAATCAAAAGGTTAAAAAATAAAGAGCTACAAATGATTTAGATCAAGGATTTAGTAATGGTTTGTCGTACTTTAATCATAAAAAATTGGGTTACATAGATATATCAGTAGAAATTATAAAAAGCTTAAGTAAATATATATTAAGTGTACCAAAAAAGCTCTGAAAATAAATATTAATTGTGATTTTAGTTATAGAGAATGCTTCTTTTTTGTTAAATAAATATTTATCTTGACCTCAAAGATAAAATAAATATTTTTAAAATGCCATGATTTTAATTTGTCTTTCCAAAATTAGAGTTACCTTCCATTTTACCAAAATAAAGACCCCAAAATATTAAAAACAATATAAAATTGCATTCGAGTGCAGAAAAAAGAAACAGTTCAAAATCGTTTCCAATGAAACTGCTAATTAAAATAATTTGCGTGCTCGTTCGACTAAAACCCAAAAGTGAACGACGTGAATAATTTAATTAACCGAAATGACATGCAAAATGCTTAGGACAATAGCCACAAACGACAGCTATTAGGGGGGGTTTTCAAATGGGGGTTCAAAAGGTCAGGTTAGGTCCCCCAACTGCAGTGCCATTGCTGACCCAATTAGGAAACTGTTTTGGCCATCGCGTTTAGTTTTCGGCCACTATCGAATTATGCATGCGATAGAGCTTTCCCAGGTCCCGGAAGTCACTCACTCCATCTGCTCTCTGCAAACTGAAAACCGCCAAATCCCCGGTTTATAGAGCATTTCAACGGAATTTAAGTCCTCGCAGGGCATTAATTAATGTGCTGGCCTACCTTTAACAAAATTATACTATATATATTTATTTGCCCATATTTATTTGGTTATTTACACAAACTTTATGTCAAGTATGAAAACAAAAGGCAAAAGTTTACCAAAAATTCAAGCCCAAAAATTATGCGAATTTCTACATAATAATAAAAGTTTCAGCCGCGCTCAATTTAAGCCGCATTTTGGGGTTTACCCTTTCGGCTGTTGGAAAGTTTAGCTGATTTACTGTTTTTTTTTTTAAATATTTGTGTTATTCTTGACTGTATTTTCAATTTATGTAGATGCTCTTGCTGTAAGCTGTGCTTGACTTTACTTTAAAATATATTTAAAAAATAAATAATATTATTGTAAGCCAAAATATATTTCATTCTTGAATTTATACAAGTCAGTGTATTTTGAAGCCAAATTGTATAGATTTAGATATTTGTAAAATATATCCTTTTTGATATATATCCCTTAACTATTCCTAGAATGTAAATATCTTAATTGCAGGTATTTTCACCCATAACCACTGTTTTTAATAAAGTCGCTCAGTCAGGCAAAAGTTCACTGCAATTTTCTCTCAATTGACTGTTCATTGTTGTCTCTGGTAAAAATGTTCTTGTTTTCTTTTAGCCTTTTGCTGTTTGGATGGATCATTTTATTTATATTGTTTTTATTTTGTTGCGTTTTTCGTGGTTTTTATAGAGCAAATATAGTTTTAACCATTTTTCGTGAAAACCCAAAATGAAATGGCAACAGCCAGCGGCCAGAGGTGTGCCACCCGCGTGAACTGACACTAAGAGAAATAAATGGTAAAATGACCTATTAAGATAAAATAAAATAAAGGAAAAATATAAAAGCATGAAGAAACCTTTTTAACAGTATATATTTAATATAAAAAATAGAGTTAATAAATATTTAAAGTATGTGTTTATTAATAAAAATTATCAAATAATTTCTAAATGTATTATAGGCTTGTAAAATAATTTACATTTAATTTAATTTAATACAAATTTTAACATATTAAATACAACGAATGTTTAAACAAGTATTTTCCATTAGTTTCTTAGATAAATGAAATATAAATGACATTTTCCAAACATTAACAGAATATTCTAAATAAAAATTGTTTAAAGTATGAATTAAAAATTACCTAGACTTTTTTTAAGTGTACACATCCCTATATATGTATGCATAAAAGTGAGTGAGAGTATGCGTGTATATCCCCGTGTATACATGCATTTATACAAACACGCAAATTATGCAAACGGCTACCGCAAATAACATAAATTTCACAAACTTGGCGGCCCGCAACGCAACGCACCTGGATTCGGCTGGTCGGGGGGCGTGGCAAAAGAGGCGATGGTCAGAAGCACGGGCTGGGAACAGTGTTGACATCCTGGCACAACAAAAAGGGGAAAAATCAAATGCAGAAAATAACAATCATTCGCTAAATATAGAAAATTTGCACTTACGTTTTCTAAGCCTCTTTTGTTTATTTTATTTTCACATTTTAATATATCAATAAAGTTAAATTCCGCATGTGATATTTGTTTGTTTAAAAAATACATCATAAAATCATTGTTTTACTTGGATTATTTGATACTCACCTTTTAAGCACATAAATATTTGTTTTTAAGGATAGGAGACTTTGTTTTCGTAGTGTCTTCAAAAAAAAAAAACATTTCAATTGATACGGATAGATGATAAAGAAAAGTTGGTTTCTAAGGTAGCTTTAGGAAATTTCCTGTAAAAGTTTCATTACACCAAGATACCCAAATCAAATCTATTTCAAGAACTCAAATATATCCGGTTTTCTTTAAGGGTTATATGATTCTATTTAGTAAATAAGTCATTTCCGACCCTATAAATCATATATATTCTTGATCGGCATTAATTGGCGAAACTTTCTAGCCATGTTGTGAAGAAAAAAAATTTTTGACAAATTTTTCGAAATTTTATAAGGGGTTACATCGTTAAAATTTTTAAAAATTGACAAAAATGTTGATTTTTTATATTTTCAATTTTAGTATGCTTATTTATTAACCTACTAAAAACTAACACAGAACTGCTTTCCGAATTGAAATTAATGCATTTTTGGCTAATTTATGTAATTTATAAGCTTTAGTTTTCTTTAAAAATATATAAAATTATAGATAAACATTTAAATTGTATTGTCCCTTGAGAGTATTAAAATTTTAGTAAGAAGCTTTGTATTATGATTTGTATAAAGGTTATAAATATTTCTGTTAGTTCTTCCTTTCCTTCTTATTTTAGATTCCTTACTTTTTTTTATACCCTTGCAGGGTATTATAATTTCAGTCAGAAGTTTGCAACGCAGTGAAGGAGACGTTTCCGACCCTATAAAGTATATATATTCTTGATCAGCATCAACAGCCGAGTCGATATAGCCATGTCCGTCTGTCCGTCTGTCCGTCTGTCCGTCTGTCCGTCTGTCCGTTTCTACGCAAACTAGTCCCTCAGTTTTAAAGCTATCTCAATGAAACTTTGCATATAGTCTTCTATATGCTCTCACTGCTATATATGTCGGAACGGGCCGGATCGGACGACTATATCATATAGCTGCCATACAAATGTTCGATATATTTTTAGAAAAAAAATTATAACTTTGCTGTTTTTCAACATTTTTGCACCATTTTTTAGATATGACCATTTTGTATTATTTCAGAATTTTGGTAAAAATTTTATGAAAATCGGACGACTATATGATATAGCTGCCATAGGAACGATCAGGAAATTAATAGAAAAAAAATTATAACTTCGTTGTTTTTCAAACTATTTTTATTTACTCTGAGATATAAGCTTATTTTATTAGTTCAGAATTTTGGTATAAATTTTATGAAAATCGGACAACTATATCATATAGCTGCCATATAAACCGATCGGTAGGTGTAGGGAAAATGTAAAACTGGGAATGTAAAACTGTAACTGTCAAACTCTCAACATAATAAGTATAGATAAAATGCAATGAAATAATATCTGCAAGGGTATACAAACTTCGGCGTGCCGAAGTTAGCTTCCTTTCTTGTTAAATTTAAAATATTTTTATTCAGAACTTTTCGCTATGCCTTTTCCCGTCTTTTATAGAGTATTTATGCTTTGTTCTTTTATATAACATATGGTGATTTTGATTTTTATAGGTACTCTATTATCTCTAGGAAGAACGTTGAGAGTGGCGCTGAACACAGATCTTATCGGTAGACAGTGTCTAGTAGACACTCATGTAGTGGGGTGAATGTCTTCAAAAGTAAATAATTATATATTCTGTAAATATACATATATTCTCAGAGTTCAAGCTTATACAAAATGGGTAATATAAACATGAGAATATCAGAAAGTGTAGGCTACATGAGCCAGAACCAAGCTTGTTTCTTTCTAAATTAAATATAAATACAATCTATGTTTTCTGTAATTAACAATACCTTTATTTTAAGAAATGTTTGATGATTATTAGTTAAAAAATATATATTTTATATTTCTATTTTATTTTACCTTAAAAAATAGCCGTAAATATAGCCAACTTCGCAACACTTTCCATAGGTGTTGGATGATAGCGCCGCATAGAAATGTTAACACCGTGGCATCTGCATCTGTGAGGTTGTGTATCCGTGCGCTGCATTCATCGGCGGCTACTGCACTTGTGTATGTGTGTGTGTATGGGGTGCTGGTGTGCAAATTCCAACCGACAACGAACAACTTTATATGCAGAAATACAGAAAGGGAGAATGTGCAGCAACGCTTTTGATTTCGTTTAATGCGCGCATCTTCGGCATTCATAATAAAAGCAGATTACGAGCGTTGACAACACTGTCAATACAGGGATCCAAGGGGGGCGTGGCAGCAGCAAGAGAGCGGTAAATGTAAAGGGGGGGCGGGGGCAGAGGGTGGGTGCCCTGTCAACGGCAGCGGCCAATTGCCGTAAATTTGCCAGGGACATCAATGAAAAAATAAACCTTAAGCTGGGAATTTAAAGCAAGCGAATAAGGAATGCACTTTGATTCATTTTTTTACTCTATTTTGTTTAATATTTAAATATTAAATATATAAAAAATAGAAGAATCTGGATTGTAAAATGAAATTAAAGCATTTATCTTCTAAAGAAACAGGCTTAACAATAGGGTTTATTTTAAATATTTTCAATATAAAATATTTCATTTTTTACATTCCGAACCGCCTAGGGTTCTTAAGCATTTGTCATGCTGACCCACTTTATTTTGGAGCCCAACTATAAATAAATTTTTTATATGTATAGTTTTTTTATATTTCATTGCCAAAGCCATGAAAAATTCACCATATCTCGAGGGTATTTTTTAGCAGCAAAAGAATCGGCAAGGCTTAAGACTAAAGATCAACAAAACGCTTAAAGTTATGTCAAGTTCTTACTGAACCCCAGATACTCGTTCCCACACACACACACACACACAACACACGCTTCCAGTCATAAGTTAGTGACATTAATGCGCTTAATTAAAGCAGCGTCTGAATGTCAATAAGAACAGAAACATCAGCATTTTGCATGAAATGGGAGGCCTTACAGGTCAGAAGGGTTTTAAAATAAAGGTACAAAATATTTAATCTATGTAAAATACATTTTTGGTAATTTATAGATTACTTGATATTAATTTTTAATATTTTTAAATTAATATTAAATCTATAAAATGTTCTTTAATTTTTTAAATATGTGCAATTGATTCCTTTTTCGAAAAGAACAAATTATTACAAAATTTTGATCTATTGGTAAAGACTTATTCAACAATTTAGAAATATTTTAAATTTAGAGAAATATATAAATGTAATTCTATGTGACTGAAAATCACTTTTCAAGTTATTAAAAATTATAGTTTAATTCTTTGCTTTAATTAACCTTTGTCTTTTCATAGATTGGATTCCTTAAATATAATTTCAAATTTTGTATATAAATATAATATTACTAAGACTCATTTCATATTCGTAAACAAATACTTTTTCACCTTAACTATTTTTTATGATATTCTATTTTCCACGGTATCACTAATAATATATGTACATATTAAACCATTCTCATCGAGATATTTTCCATTCTTCGCGGTCCCGAGATTAAATCAAATCAATTGGACACACAGAGAAAAAAACGCAGAGGGCACAATTTGATGAAGATTTTTGCATTCGCATTCGAACAATGCAATAAAAATTGGGTCAAAGATCAAGTGGAGCTCCGAGAAAAGATAGAAAGATAGAAAGAGAGAGTAAAAGGAAAGGAGAGGCAAGGATGTCAAATAGAGTTGCGAAGCAGAAGAAGCAGCAACGCGTGGCATCTACATGATTTTTAAGGGGGCAGAGGTGGAGGTTTCTGGGGGTTGGGTTTTTTGGAAGACGGAAAAGGGGGGCAGAGGTCGCTTCGTCAAGCATGATGGATATGCACACACTCATACTCACACGCACACACACACAAAAGCAGCAGAAGAAAAAGATTAAGAAATATGCGCGTGAACACTCTTTTTTTCTTGCCGAAGTTTTTGCTGAATTTTACACTGGGAGAATTGGTCAAGGATTGCAGAAATATAGTAAAAATATTAAGAAATAAAAATATGAAAACTTTTGGTGATTTAAAAATATATATTTTGGTTTTTAATACGGCAAAGTCATATTTTTTTCAGCTCCATAACAATTTTTGAATATAAAAATCTAAAACTAAAATATACTTATTTTATATAATATTTTAAAGTATATTTTTCCCTGTGGTAGCCATGTGTATAAGTATGCATATGCAAACGGTGGGCGGCAGTGGGGTGGCATATGGATGGTAGTGGATAAGAGGGGGCCGAAGGAATGGATGAGGGGCAGACTGTCAGCGGCACAGCTGTGACTAAGCGGCGCATAACTACCAACTGGCAGCGACTACGGCGACAACTACAGCAACTGGATGTTCACGGAGGAGGATGAGGATGCCATGAATGCAGTTTGTTCCACTCTCGCGCTCCTGCCCCTTTCTCGTGCTCCTTTCTCCTTCCGCCTTTTTTCTTCTTCCACCCCCTCTTCCTTTTGTAGTCGCTGCCGTTTTTTTGCGCTCATTTTTTTGGCATACTCGTAGGCGTTGATGATACCAAACGATGCACTGCTGCACAGTGGAACGAAGCATCAGTCTGCCGTCAAATTGATGGGTGATTGATGGCTAAGTTAAGTGCCTTTAACTAGGCAGCCTTTAGCTATGATAAATGGTGGAAAAAAAGACCTGGAAGTTCTAATTAATTAAAGTTTTAAAGTTTTCATTTTGACAGGATTGTCACCTGAGGGGAATAATTAATGGGGAGACTAAAAACAAAATTCAACTGCTAATTAAAGGTATAAGAAAACAAAGTGGAAACAAATAATAGGTACTTAAAAGTAGTTAAGGTTTAAAACAATATTTTTACTAATTCTAAATTCAAATATTATTATAAAGAATTTGTACTTAAATTAAATTATATTCGGGAATAAATCTAGTCTTTATAAATGTTTTGTTTGGTTAATGATTATTTTATAATTTTATTTTATTTATTTTTAAATATTATTTGAGCATATTTAAGCCCTTGTACCACTGTGCACACTGTGACGCCTGCAGCGGAATTTGGCAAACTGGAAAACTGCATGAAAATATGCAAAAACGTCGAAATGATTGCGGCTGAGCCGCACAGAACTCCCTCTCCTTCGTTCCCCGAAACCCATATCCATCTCATCTGCTCCCTTGCGTCACCTCTCCGCTCTTTTTCCTCCTTTCCCCTTGAGCGCGCTTTTCCGCAATTCGCATTTTACCCGGTTTTCTCTGGCTGTGCACTGAAAAAAAAATTAAATATTCCACTATTTCAATGTTTTAATATTAAGGAAAATGTTCTTAATAGAATTATAATTTTAAAATTATTTACTTAAAACTTTGCTGATACATTTTTAATAATTTTAAATATTTTAATTTGTAGTATGTACTTTCCAAACAGTTTCACACATTTTATTAGAATAATAATAAGTATTAAATATTTTTATAATTTTAGTATTTGTTACCAAAATTATAAATACTTTTCTTAATTTATAAATTAACTTATTATTTCCCAATACACAAATTTTATGTACAGTGTTATTGTTTGGGTTTTAGGTCGCCAAAGCTTCGGTGCCCTGCATGCAACGAAAATGAAATTAAGTCAAGACGGTAGTCACATTAATCGACCGTGCCTCCTTTGTCCCCCCCTTAGCCCCCCTCGATTTTCCACGGCTTTCCACGGGATTTATTTCGCTTTTCTCCGCCGCCATCGCCATTGCCGTCGCTGCTGCTGCTGCTGCTGATTTTCACTTCTTAACAACAATTAAGCGCGCACATAAGTCAAAACCGCAACAACAACAACGAAATGGAGCAACCGATGTGAAAATCACAGCAACCAAATAAATTGTTAAGAAAAGCGCGGGGGTGGAGGTGAATGAGGAGCAAAGTGCAGTTAGGAAAAAAAAAAACCATTTCCTGTAAAACAACTAGTGGCGGCGACAGGCATGCCTCCCGCCTCCCATAAAGCCCACTTTAAAGCAATCGCCTTTGAACCCTCACTTCTCTGTGCACTTTCGACACTGAGAACAATTAGGGAGAAGTTAGATAATCTAAAAAAAAGCCACTGATATATAAAATATCTTTGTTTTTTAATAGAAAACGATTTGATTTCTTTTTTTTCGGTTTAAAATATAACTATTAATATTATTATTTTTTTCAGGTGTAAGCCTGCACTCCACCCACACTTTACGTCCCGCTTTTACCGCCGACATTTGCAATTGGAAGGCGCTCTCGTTGAGCATCGACCGCACAAATAATTGGAACTTAGTCTAGTTGATGGCGGTGCGAATGAGATGGGGGGAGGTAATGGCGAAAGAGATGGCAAGATGGCAGGAAAGAAGGAGAAGCGGCTACGAGGGCAAACTGCCAGACACAATGAGCCGCACTTGAAGTGCATTATCCGTTGTTCTCGACATCTTTGCGGTGAAAATACCGTTTCAGTGCTTTGCCCTTCATCCCCCCCCTGTGATCCTATTCAATGCGCCCCCTTTTTCACTTTCCTCCCCCCCCCCCCGGGCTATGCTTTACTTTTTCTCCCAATTTCCACTCCACCGAATTGTGGGTCACCATTGAAACCCAAAATACGCACACTCAATCATCGTTTTTGTCTTTTTTAATGGTGATTCCTTAGCAGCTCCCCTGCATCCATCTATCTCTTTCCATAGTTCTTTCTTTCTCTTTCTGTCTTGCTCGCCATCTGTCTCTGTTGAATCTTCTTGGCTTCTTTTTGTTTTTGGTTTTTTTTTTTTTTTTTGGTGGTGGAGCTGTTGCTGCCGCATAATTATTGCCATTAGAGTGCGTCTCAATTGAGCTCCGCTTTGGTCTGCTCCATCTGCAGCCTCCTCTGCTGCCCCTTCTTTGGCATCCTCTTCTACAGAGTGCCCGAGGTTTCAATTGAAGCGACGCGTGTCATTGTGGTCTGGCCACATTGCAGCGGGTCAAACAAGGAAAGGAGGGGGAAAGGATGCACTTAGCTAAAAAAAGGTGGGTTGTTACAAGACATTGATGAGTAAAATATTGTTAAAGGTATCCAAATTGAATGAAGAATATTATTTGTTTATTTTTTAATGATTAATGTAATCCTTTTTAAGTTAAAATATAAAAAATGCATTCATTTCAATTTGGAAAGCTTCTATAAATTCAGAACTTGTAAGGTTTGTAACATATTCCAAACCACATTCATTAGGTTTTAATTCTTATTTGCAGTGCACTCTTAATGCGGAGGCGGTGTGTTTGGAGCAGGGTCATCGATGGAGTCACCGTCATAGAGCCGGAGTGCCAGTGGCAGCACACCCGCCGCCAGACCTTGTGCCATTCGCATTCCGAATGGAAGTGGCCTAGGCCAGTGAAAGTTCTTGACAATGTGCATCATTAATATTGTCTGGCTGCTTCGTGATGCTGCCTTTCCGACCCCCAAAGCCCCCCCACCCCTCGTATGTGTTCTTGAGCTGCGCAGCTACTGCCTGTGGCATTGCCCAAAATGCAAGCTGAATTCGATATTTCGGGGCATTGTGTTGCGGCTTTTGTGCCCCGCGCTCCGGGTTCCAGGTGGAAAATGGAAAACGAGACAAAGGCAGGGGAATGAGTGAAATCTAGCCGCAGATGGGAAGCCCATTAGGTCAACGATGAGGCCGAGATGTGGAGTAGGCATAGGCCTTCATTTGGAGTCCAAGTGAAATTGAGTTTTCGCATTAGCATCTCTTATTCAAGGCGATGTTGCTCTTTAACCTTTTTGGTTTTGTTTTGAAAAATTGCAGGAAAACTGGAGGAAGAGGGGATAAACTTTGGAAATATAATAACAAATAATGATTTCCCAAGAAACTGAACAAACTTGATACATAAATTTGCATTAATGATAATTTCAGTCATATTTTCTATACAAAAATACAGGTCAAATCGATGACATCAAATATTCACATTTAAACGCAACTCTAAATTAAAATTTAAACAAAATAAAATATGAATAGTTAGCCCATAAATTGCATTAATTCTTTAAATATTTCATTTTGCTAACCACATAGAAATTATGCAACTTTGCGGTTTCTGCGGTTGACAAACTTTTTGAGGTGGGAAATCTAATAACCACAGTCAGTTTCCGGTTTTTTCTAAATTATTAAACCCTTTATTTCCTATATTGGAACGGAGTTTTTAACATAATTAATTTGCCCCACATTATAATCGCGAGCGTTTCAGCTGGTTTGGGGCTAATTTGACTGAAATTAATATGCCCATCACATTAATGACTGTCACCCTCAAACCCAATTGAATCGTCGTCCTTAACTCTTTCAGTCATCAATCAATTGTGGGGCGAGTGTCCTGCCCCGCGGCCCTTATCCATTATGAGTTATGCAAATAATTAAGGCATACTTAAGGCCCGATACGGGACATCAACGAAATGAGTCTGCCCTTGGAAGAGAGCTAAACTAATCTGGGCAGATATAAATGAAATGGATTACCACAGGGCTAGACTTTGGAGAAATTCGACCCTCAGTTGGAGGGGTCATTGAAGTACTAAAATTGTTCACGCCCCAGACATAGGAATTGATATCAGAGACAGCTACATAGAAAGAAAAGAAAGAAAGATAACTATTTAAAATAGAAATATTAATTAATTTATGGTAATATTAAAGGGAAACAAGAAAGAAAGCTAACTTTGGCCAGCCAAAGTTTGTATACCCTTGCAGGTAACAATTAAAATATATCATAACTAAGCCAAAAATGCATTCATTTCGATTCGGAAAGCAGTTTTGTGTTAGTTTTTATTAATTTAAAAAAACTGCATACCAAATTTAAAATTTTAAGAAATCAAAATTTTTGGTCATTTTTGCGAATTTTAACGATGTAACCCCTTATCAAATTTCGCATAAATGGCAAAAAAATCAATTTCTTCCTAACATATCTAGAAAGATTCCCCTGTTGATGCTGATCAAGAATATATATACTTTATAGGGTCGGAAACGTCTCCTTCACTGCGTTGCAAACTTCTGACTGAAATTATAATACCCTGCAAGGGTATAAATATGCAAACTTAGTTTAGAAGTATTTCTCTTTTTCCAACTTGAACAATATTTATTGTAATAAATATATAAAATTGTAATATATATATTTTTTTGTTTTTAGAATTTTCCTCTGTGTAAAAACACTTCCACATGAATAGAAAAATAATTTTTTACGACTCAAACAGCAGGAGCAGCAACAGCAGCTCGGGGTCAAAAGTGCAGCAGCGGCGGCGTTTACGATTACCAAAACGTATTTATTATTCATATGAAAGCATGCAAACTACTCCATATACACACACACACACTTGCGGGCAGGGACATTAACAATAAATATAATGGCTCGTCGAACAAATATAAATTGACACGAAGATAACCTTTTGTGGCATCTCCGGCCCAGACACCGATGAAGTTGCTCAGGCTGCCAGCCAGTGTGTGCACTATGAGGTGTGGGGCCCTAAAGGGGCGGGGTCCATAACAAGGATGCCTCTGCCATCGACAAGCCAAAGAAGTGGCGTTATCAATATCGAGCGGTTCAGGCGCCTCGGTTGATCTGCCCGTCTGGACTGGAATTTAATTTCTCAATTCTGTTGACCCTTCTCGAGAGCCTCACATTTCACTCAAAAAGGGGTATAATGAATTTGAAATAAAAAAAAATAGGGGCTTTAAAAATATAATCGAATTTAAGGTCATTTTGGAGGAGAACCTTAATAAATTTAAGCTAGAATTTTAGGCTTTATACTAGAAAATCATTTTAATGCCAAAATTAACAATTTGAATATGAAAATAAAATATTAGATATACATTTTTAATTTAAATTATCTTAATATAATTTTTAAAAAGAGTATTATAAATTCTTAGTTTTTATTTCTTGCTTTTTCTTTTCATTTTAGCTTTCTTATATATTTGCAAAATTGAAATTTTGAGCGCCCGCATGACCTGAAAACTGTAGCATACTTCACAGCTCTGCCGAAGCCAAGCCCAAGAACTTTTCAACCGAAATTTTTGGATTTTGTGGCAGGGGCCAGGTCAATCACCACTCAATAACCCCTGGCCCAATGAATGCCACACAACTCTTTTGCATTTGTATTGTTTGCTGCGCCTCCCCCAAAAAAAGAGTCAACAACTTTTGAGGGCTTTGAGTTGTCGCTTTTGAAATTTTCTCTTTGGTTCTTTTAGGCCATTTTACCCACTTCCACTCCCAGACTCCAACTCCCTGTCTACCATTTTCGATTTTGGGTTTTAGCATTTTGTAATTTTGTCTCTGACAGCTTTGTGATTTTGTGTGTGTCGGTGGCATGATTTTGAAATGCATTAAAATCACAAATGCTTTGTGCTTTGTCCACAGATACAGATACAGATACAATTGAAACACAAAACGCACCCATACACACAACACAGTTGAGCGAGCAATAGTGCAAAAATTTTTTGGGAAACATTTCCCCGTCATTAAAGCCGGCCTTTATGGATTAGATTACAAGCTTGTTAGCCAAAAGCAAAGGGACCAGAAAAAGAGAAAAGTTGTAAATGCACTTGGAACAATACAATACAATACACTAAGAATAAATTTAAAGGAAAATTATTATCTTTATACATTTTAAAGGGAAAACATATTCCTCACATCTTTTTAAAATTCACTGACTTTTCACAAGAAACTTTACCCAAGTTTCTACTTATTTAATTTACTAAAATATTTAATCTATTAAAATATATATATTTCCCGGTAATACAGCAAAATATTATTCTGAAAGCTCAAATTTATTTATTTTCTTCCTGTTAATTACAAATATTTATAGCTTCCTGTGAGCTTTTTTTTTCCTGAGTGATATTTACAACCAAAAATCTATAGCTATAAATTGTGTGAGAAAAACGAAAAACTGTCAAGTTATTTGTCATTTAGTCAATGACATTTATTTCCATGTTTTATTTTACTTTTTCCTTGTTACACATTCGAGTTTCGGAACAATCCCCCGCCGCTGCTTCTCCTCCTGATCCCACTCTCTGCTGGTTGTAATTGAAGCATGTAATGCAGCAGACCCAACTGCACCCCGTGTACCCGTTCTCGGTGGAATTGTCATACAAAAGCTTTTGGGAACATTTTGGGCAACTGCTGTTTTCGATATAATGACCTCAAGGCAACAAATCCACCCGACAAGCCAACAACTAAACAACAAATGGAGCTATGGAGCTTTCCCCCGGTTGAGTGCACTTTGTGTACATGTAACTATGTGTGACCGATGTTGTTTGTTTGTTTGTTGGTGTTTGCCCAACTACATAATCATCTATTAGTATTTACATACACAGAACTACACTTGTTTGCATTTAAGCGCCAAGCGGATTATTCCCGTCACTTGAGGGACCTTCCACCCACTCAAGACCCGCTCACGCCCCCAAAAATCCTGAATCCTCTGCAAATGCACATAAGCAAAAATCTTTTCGGGTTTTTATGTAAGTATCTATCATTGTATATAGTATTTTTTTATTCGATACTTGAACGGGTATAGGAAGGGTGTATTGATTCTGTATACGTTTTATAGTTTCTAGATTTAAGACCTTGAGTTTCTCTTGATTTGTAATTATAATTTATATTTATGAATTATTTACTATTATGATTTTAGTATAATCTTTAAGCTATATATTCTTATAATTTAATTATTAGGTATCTCTGAGTCGAGTATATCTCTAAGTACAATTCCTTCTTGTTTTTTTATATTTCAAGTGCTGAGTGTGTGCAAGATTTATTGCTCCAGTGATTGGGTTAGCTGGAAAAGTGCTTTGGTTTTTCTCCACTAACACAATCTCGCTGTTTTTCTTTATTCCTATCTCTTCTACTGTCTCCCCGCTCCATTTCCCGAGTGGAAAATCTTTCATCGTAATCAATATGTGTATAAATTAGAGGAATTCGACAAATTGCTTGGCTTGACATCTCCTCGCAATCACAGGCCAGGACTTTGCAAAAATTCAACGCACTCTCCATTGTTTTTATTTTTCACCTATTCTGTATTTATTTTGGCTTAGTTTGCTATTGGCCCCGGCCTTTGTAAATAGATAGAGTGTCACAAGGCAAACAGATTTAAATTCAAACAAATGAATTGCATTTGTAATCCTTGTGAAAAGTGCAGATTAAATTTTTGTTTTTCTGTTTGTTTTGTTGCCAGGATATTGAAATGAATTTTAGTGATTTAATTGTGTTTTTCGGTTGGTTTCTAGCAATTTGTCATAGAATTTATTTAAAAAAGGATACGAATTTTATTACATTTTTCTTGGCTTTAAGCTAAAGCTTACACTTAAATTTGTTTGCTCGATTTTAATATTATAATTTCAATTTCAATGATGTGCATAGGAGCAACAAACAAAAGTCAAGTTTACACAACTGCATATATATTTGCACACACACTTGCCTTTGGACTTGCATTCGTGAGAGCGTGTGTTTAAGAGCTTAGAGCCTTTCATATTTGATGATGTTTTCAGATTAACGTCATGGCCAATCCTTGAACTGTTGTCCGGTAGCCTGAAGGCGTTTTACTTCGGAAATACCTAAATCTCGGCCTGAAACATTGATAAGTAAGCTGGGCGGAAAATGAAAATTGGCTAAAGACATCGATGTTCTGGCCAAAGTCATAATTAATACAGGAGGCCGGGCAAGCAAATAAAATACGCATATTATGCGCACATGTAGAAGGTTCTAGAAATGGCTTGAATGTCGATATATCGACTATCGTTTCGATAACATTCGATACAAATTGAGTCGATAGGAAATATATTGTATTAGTTCGGACTATTTATAGATACTCTTAGAAACTCTCAAAGTTACTAACGATGTTTAATCGATATTTTCTATAAATTATAAGTCACAATTGATTTTTATAGATTTTTAAATTCCCCCCATTAATTAAGTTTATCGTTTTAGACACCTTTTCTTTATAGTATCTGCAACACTTCCACCATTAACTATTTAGCAAATTCTTCTCCTCTATATATATTCTTAGACTGCACTAAATGTGTGTTGATTATGCCAGAAACATTTGCATTTGCATTTGCCTTGGAGTGTTGCTGTCCTTCCGTCGCCTCCTTGAGCCTCAAATGCAAATATTTCCGATGCCCCGCCGCCATCAATGTCGAAATTTAAACATGAATTTTAGTTATTTATTGCTGTTCTCGTTGTCTTGTTGTGCGGCAAATGCATTTTAATATTTCACATTGATTTGTTATGCAAAAATTTGATGGTTCTGTGCTACATACGTATGTATATCGATGCATGGGTATGCGGAGCCCATCAATCTGTCCATCACATCAGTCAAAGCGATTACATTGCGAGAGACAGAGACACCGAAGAGGATTCGGCATCATTCCCTTGGCCTGTGCGAAATTATGCATACGCCGTGTTGGCTGGTCCACATAATTTAGCATTGATTATGATTATTATTATGATTATATTATTGAATTTAATTTGATTTCAGACTCTCTCTTCTCCCCACCGCCGGCAGCAGCAATTTCCGAGAGCTTAAGGAAAAGCTCTTCCCGCCCAGCATGTGAGGGGGCGGCAAGGGTGGCTTTTTCTCATTCTCATTCACTTTGAGGGGGGCGGTTGCCTTCGTGTGGAGCCCGAAATGTCTTCGATAATAGAAAATATAATCAAAGCGCCATAAAAATGACATTTAACATGCGGCAGGCGTCGTCGTCGTCTCCGTCTCTGTCTCGTCTCTCCCAACTGGGGAGGTTGCCTCCCCCTGTAACCAATGAGCCCGCCCCTGCTTTTCAGTGTCTGTGCGGTTTTTATTTCATTCCACTTTGGTCGAGGGTTGGAACTCAATTTACTTGAAAACGCATCAAACAGCAAATTTTATGAATTTACAACGTTTCGACGTTTCGGTTTATACGCTGATAGTGGGTTCTATAACTTGGGGAGGATGTATGAGATCGCTGAAGAAAAAGGATATAGAATATAGGAAAAAAATCAAGCTTAGTAAAACATTTTTTGTGAATTAAAAATCCAATTTAAAACTCTGACCTATTTTAAAATATTTTTTTCTGTAGTAATCAATTGTAATAAGTTCATTCAAAATTTTTGGGTATTAGTATTTTTATACCCTTGCAGGGTATTATAATTTCAGTCAGAAGTTTGCAACGCAGTGAAGGAGACGTTTCCGACCCTATAAAGTATATATATTCTTGATCAGCATCAACAGCCGAGTCGATCTAGCCATGTCCGTCTGTCCGTCTGTCCGTCTGTCCATCTGTCCGTCTGTCCGTCTGTCCGTCTGTCTGTTTCTACGCAAACTAGTCCCTCAGTTTTAAAGCTATCTGAATGAAACTTTGCATATAGTCTTCTATATACTCTCACTGCTATATATGTCGGAACGGGCCGGATCGGACGACTATATCATATAGCTCCCATACAAATGTTCGATAAATTTTTAGAAAAAAAATTATACCTTGGCTGTTTTTCAATATTTTTGCATCATTTTTGAGATATAGCCATTTTATATTATTACAAAATTTTGGTAAAAATTTTATGAAAATCGGACGACTATATCTTATAGCTGCCATAGGAACGATCGGAAAAAGAATAGGAAAAAAATTATAACTTTGTTGTTTTTCAACATATTCTTATCTACTTTTAGATATAAGCTTCTTTTATTATTTCAGAATTTTGGTAAAATTTTTATGAAAATCGGACAACTATATCATATAGCTGTCATATAAACGATCTGTAAATGTGGAGAAAATGTAAAGCTGGGAATGTAAAACCTTAACTGTCAAACTGTAAACATAATAAGTAAAAGTAAAATGTAATGAAACTCTGTTTTGTGAGTGTTTTCAGCATTTAAATTTATAATATAAACATCAAAACCAATCTGCAAGGGTATACAAACTTCGGTGTGCCGAAGTTAGCTTCCCTTCTTGTTAATTTTTAAAAACTTAACCAATTAAAATATGCTATATCTATGGTTTTATTTTGGAATTAGCTTCCGTTTTAAAGCCTTTAAAAAAAACCAAAGAGTATTCAAAGCGTGTATAAAGCTCTAAAAAATTCTTTAGAATCATTTTTTCGACGCTTCATTTTTTTGTGCGTCGCTTGGGGTCACCGAGGGCGACAATTGTCTCAGTGTGTGCGTGTGTGTGCATAGGGTGGTGTGCGTGTGTGGCATGTGTAAGTGTAATAGAAAGCAAAGTTGATGGGCTGGCTCTCTGACGTTTGTCCTTGTCGAAGTTGCTGCAGGACCACATCAAGCTCAAAAACAGTGGCAACTACAACTAGAAGCAGCAACACCAGTAGCAGCAGCGGCAACATCAGTAGCACCAACAGCAACAACGACAGCAACAACATCTGTAAGCTGCCGTAAGGCAAATGGCTAAAGTAACCACCGACCAAAATGAGTTTGAGGTATGCACCATAAGAAATTATAATTACAAATTTATTTCACTTATAATATTTCCTATTAATTTGAAACTAGACAAAGCATTCGTAAATGTTATTCTCTATAGAAGATTATTCTAATAAAAAGTACCTGTTTTATTCTATATTTTAGAAAATTGTTCCTAATAATTTAAAATATTTCCAAGAAAATTCTTTCAGTGCTTAAAATATCTCTAAGAGAAAGGGTATACGATAGTAAGGGGGGTTGGGCTCCAGAGGTCAGAGTGATGCGGCGCCTTTTTGCTTTGATAATGGCAAATGCTTCGGAGGTCTGTCAGTGGCTTCTTTGCACTCTCCTTCTTACTCTTTTCCCCCATTTTCCCCCACTTTTCTTCTGTGCATGCATATGTGTATGTGCGGCGGAAATATAGTTTATAAGCCAATGGGGAAATGTTAGTGGGTTTTTTTAGGGGGCGAAAGGCGAAGAGAACATAAAGTGGGGATGGTTAATTGGCCAAAGGATGGGTAAAAGGATGTTCTGCAAGTGTGAAAAAGCGGAAAGAGGAGATCAAAGAATATCCTGGAGATAGGGTATAGGGGTCTATGCTTTGCTTGGGTGGTAGAAGCTGGGGTTTTTGAAGGTTTTTGATATATTCGGTGTGTTTGTTAGTTTTAAAATTTGTTTAAAAATATTTGAGGAAGGATTTATCAATCTTAAAGAGAATACAATGTTTTAGCTTTTTATTTTCTTAAAGAATTCATAATGATCGATTTTATTCGGCTTCCCAATAACCTTTTTGTTTTGTAAAAATTGCTTAAGTTAAATCTTTAAAAACATTTTCTAAAACCACTTTAACTTACCTTCTTTATTGTTATGTCACCCTCTCTCTGTCTTTGTTTTCCTATCATCCCAAACTTCCTTTGTCTTTCGTTTTCATCCCCATTTCCCCATTTTTTTTTAAGGAACCCCAAACCCTATATGAGGCTTTCCAGTCTTTTCTAAATCCTCCTTCCTTCCAGTAACTAATTTTTTTCCACGACTCTTTCCAAACCTCCGCAGTCGGAATTTTGAATTTGGGCGTATAAAGATGAAGATGACGTCGCTGCATATATGTATACATGAGTGTGTGAGTTCGTTTGAACTTTGCTGCAGTTGATCAAAAATTCATTTTCCCAAAACTTGCCATAAAAATGCGAATTTTATAGAAGTACGTGGATGTTGAGGGTGTGCTTGGGGGAGTGGCTTTCACATGTGCGAATAAGTAAGTGAGTGTGTGAGTTTGCATAGCAACTTACTTCAGACTTTATTACTTTGCCTGCGATCGGTGGTTGTTGCCGTTGTTGCTGCTGGTGTTCCTAGTCCTGCTGCTGCTGCTCCTAGAGAGTCTCTGCTCTGTGCGGCTGCCATCGCCTGATGCACGTCGACCTCGTCGACATGTCGTTGACAGCGTTGTTAACATTTTTATAACCAAAAACTTTATGCGTCTCGCGAGAGGGTTTAATATAACACAGAGAGAAATATAGGAAATAGCCATAAGAACAAGGGAAACTTTTGTAAACACTCATTTAAAAAATTAATACTTTGATTCAAAACTGTCTAAAGAAAAATGTGTGTTTTACATCTACAATTTTGTATACTTTTTTTATATATATTTTTTTATATTTACTAAAAATAAACCTAAACATATGTATGTAACCCTTGATTTTTCTCAGTGTTCATGGGCTTGCATTGGGCTTTCCGCACACGTGATGTGTTACAAGCACGCATGTTGCACGTTGCACGTTGCGCGTTGGCCGGCAAAAGTCAAAAGTTGCACTTAGCGGTGGCGCCACCTTCGACCTCTGCCCACCTCTCTAGCTTTTTTGGGGGTGGTTTGGGTGGGTTTTAGGGGGGCGTGTCTTTGGGGGTAGGCAGACAACAATGCATTTCAGCCGGTGAAGTTAGTTGGTTGGCGGGTTGTTAGCGAAAGTGTTGCATTTGCCACACATCTACAGTTGGGTTGCTGCTGCTGCTGCTGCTGCGCCTCCTACTGCTGTTTTTGATGGCTCCATGTTGCCACTATTCTGGGTGCTCTTTTTTTTTTGTGACTGTGACTGCCTTTTTTTTGGCCTATTGGCTTTTTCGGGTTTTGAACCGCCGCCATGGTCGTCGCCCTCCTCGTCCCCGTCGTCGCTGTCGTCTCTCGTCGTGATGATGACCTCATTCTGTCTGGGCCCTCCCTCTGCTTGTGCACCAGGCCTCCCCTCTGACTGTACCCCCACGCTGTCGGCGCAATTTAATTTGCGAAACTATCTGTGTTCTGCCAAAAGTTTGTCTACCACATTGTTGCCGCTTCTGACTGGGCGCGAAAGCCCGGCCATCGCGCCCGTGTTGTTATTTGCACACCAAATGGAGAAATGAACAGAGAGGCGGGAAAGTGGAGCTCGACTAAGGAATATCCATTAAGGGGCTTGATGGGGATTTATTTATTTAAGGAGTTTTTCCAGTCTTAGATGTTGCAGAAAGTTGCTAGCTTAATTACTAAAATGTGCCAACAAGGTGTGGAGATGGGGTAGGCATTTTTAAAGAATTTAGTTTTTAATTATTGTGATTTTTAAATTTAGTTATGTTTGGTTTAGTCTACTTAAATCAAGTAAATTTTTTATAAGAGGTGTATTTTAGTTATGTATTATATAATATATTTATATTTATAATATATATATCCATTTTGTAAGCAGAAACAATAAATAACTAATTTTACTTTATATTTTTCTCAACTAACGTATATTTTCCGCTGCCAACAATTAATTTATAATTTCTTGTGACTCTCAGACATAACAATTATTTAATTGATGAGCTTTCTCTTCAATTTTCAATTAATTAATTAATTGCTAGATCCATAAAAAACATAAAAAAATAATAATAACGCGGCAAGTGAGAGAAGTCACCAATTAATTAATTTATAATTGAGAGTTTCAGAAGGAAAACGAGAACCTTTTTTTTTGTAATTAATAAATTTAAAAGCACTTATTATTAATAAACATAATAATATGAAATAAAATTATGTTTTTAAGTTAGTTACAAAGCTTTTTTGCAGATAACTAGCTAAAATCATTTCAATACAAGAATTTTTTCGATTTCTTCCCATTTTTGAGTTAAAAGAACCCCGCATCCAATTAACATAAATTATAGAGACCCCATAAGTGCCTTATATACCCTTAATGCCTACGAAATACCCCTTGAAAATGCTGTAAAAAAAAGCAAAACTATGCGCGAATATGCCGCTCACCCCTTCGGAATCGCTGTCGCTTGTGTGCCCCGACGTATATGGCATGATGTTATCAGTTCGATCTGCGCATTTGCATGCCGAATGAATGACGCTGCTCCGGCAGCTCCCCTCCAGCTTCGTCCTCCTTCTCCAGCTGCTGCTGGGGATTGTAATGTTTGGTAATGTTTGAATGTTTGGCCATGATGGGAGCTTTGCGTCAGGCCAAAAGTGGATGCGACAAGTGGGGAGGCGGAGTAGAAAGAGTAAGCTGGGACAGAGGCGGAGATGGAGATGGAGACTGAGACGGGAGGGGAGCTAGAGGAGCGGAATAGCGAGGCCAAAAGGGTCAAAGTGAAATGGGGCCGCCGATGAAGATGACTTTGCCTTGGGTTGGCCATCTCCCAGCAGCACAGCACAGGCCCAAATACTCGTAGTTTATGGCCAAGGCATTCAGCATTCGCCTGCGGCCAGTTGGATGCTAATCAAGTCCAGAGTTTCCACTGGATTTAAAATCACATTTTTCCGGGGGACCCCATTGCTGGTGTCGAGTGGTTGCTGAATTTAACCCACAATCTGTCCGGAAGATTGTACGAATGATTGGTAAATGCCAGATGCCAATTTAACATTTTGGGCCATGTCTTATTGATGGGAATTTAAGGGGTAAGGAAATATACCCATTTTGTTTTTTGTTTTTTAAACATTTATTTTGTTATTTTTTGCATTACTTTCTTATAGTTTAAAATTATTAATAAAATTGTTGACATATTTTTGAAGATATATATTTTCAAGGGGATTTTTAAAACAGGAAACATGACTTTACCTTTAAACTTTCAGCATTTAAATTCGTCTTTATTTGTTAGTAAGTATATTAAAGCCTCTGAAATATATATTTTCTCATTGTTAAATTATTCTAATTTAAACTAATTAAGTTTTTAAAAATAAAATACTTCCACAGCTTTCTCTTTTATTTAAGAAATCATCTACCAAAGAAACAATGTTATCCCCAACTTGGACTTCTATATTTTAGCTTTTTAAAGACTCCCATTTCTTTAGAAAACTTATTAAAAATAGCTTTGTGCTTTATAACTTTAGAAACTTTTCCTTCTACGCTTATTCATCCCCCAAAAGATGGAAATTTCTGCTGCCAAGTCTTTGCTATTTCAGCACTTTTCAAATTTTTCAAACCTAATTTAAATGCAACCCCCAAAACAGGAAGACTTACCCCAGCGAAAACTTGCTCATATTTAATATTAATATTTTCAGTCTGGGGACAGTGGAAAGGTAAGAAGGAAAAAGCCAGCTTGGTTAAAACAATACTCTCACCGAAAAATCCGGGGCTCATCAATTTCCTTTACTTTCAAAAATTTGTCTTCATTTTTGGGCTCAACTTTTTTGGCTTTACTTTTGATTTAAAAGGCGCCAGACGAGGCGATGTGACAATGGCAATGACACCGGGCCCCCCATGATTTCTTTCCCTTCGGTATGAATATGATAAATCCTCGTCTCAAATTACCCAAAGAAAAAAAGAACCTTCGCTCCACAAAAAGGCTAAGGAACTTGCAAAACTCCACCGACTTTTGGTATTGGAATTTTTCGGCGAGTCTCGGATTTCGCAAATGCAATTGTTCGTGTTCGGGTTCGAGGTTTTTTTCTTACTTTTATTTGGTGTGTTGGACTAACACAAATTAATGTCACGGCAGGTGGGCGAAAGGTGGAGTCCAATTAAAAAACATATTTTTTAATTGCATTTCGCTGCACGCGTGTCGGGCCATGTTATTACCATTGTTGCTGAATATATTCCTCTGCCTCTTTACCCAATTTCACAATTGCTGTTCTTGTTGTAATTGGTTTATTGACAGAAAACTGGAAAAAGCAGGCCAATGTGCATGGTATATGCTCTTGCATATTTATTATATACGCTCCACATTGTTCCATGGATTTTTGTTTGGGGGATATTTGTTTAAACTTTTTGCGTCCTGCTCCCCGGCTCAATTAAAAATTGTTTATTTAATTTGTGGCAGTCGCACATTTAAATTTTAATTAAATACATTTTTAATGCACGACAGGTAATGGAATTGAATGTTAATGCCGTGGCCGAAGTACTGCATTTGATAAATCTGTTAATTGGAGGCGATGTATCCACCAGCTGACGACTGTGTCTAGACTGGATATTTAATGAGTTTGGGTTCTAAATTAAATTTAATTCAATTAAATGTGTTTAGTATTTGGTGTGAAGGAATATGCTGAAATAATGCCATTTGATGCATATTTTAAGCCTTTTTTTGCTTATTTTTTGGGGTATTTGGGGTAATAAATGACCTTAAATAAATTAATTTAAATATGTCACATATTCTCTCATTAAAATTAACTTGTTTTGGCTAGGAGAAATAATTGTTCTTCATTGTTAAACTCGATTAATATAGTATAAACATTAATAATCCCCTATTTTAAATAAAGCAAACTAAAGTTTCTTTATGATTTTTTTATAATTATTTCTGGGGACTCTTATTTTATTTAATAAATTCCTTAAATTTTGACACATATTTCCTTTTTAAAAAACCCTTCTTAAAACAAAGATTTTATTTCATAAACTCACTTTAAAAAGTATTTTCTTTCCTTCCCAAAATCCTAAGTTTAAAACAACAATCTCTAATCTCTAATCACATTTATCCCTGCTTGAACAGGCCCACAAATCGGCTTATATAGACATTAAAAATACAAAACTGCAAACTTGGCCAAAAAGAAAACAATCTGTGCATTGTCTTTCCTTTTATGGGCCACGGCTAATTCATGAAAATTATGAGACGAGCTTCGACAACATTCCAGACTTGCAGAGGGGCAAAAATAAAACCAATCTTGGGAAGACGCCCACGCGACCAGGAGATGCGTTTCTGCGTTTTTGCGTTCCGCTGGCTTTTGGGCGAGGCCCAGACCAGGCCAGACCAGACCAAGGCCCGGCCCGGCCTTTTGTATTAATATCAGGGTGAATATCTCAAATTTCAATGGGCCGCACAAAAATCTGGCACACATCTTTCCAAGCCAAGCCTAAGAGTCGCAAAAAGACGACCCAGTCTCGGGGTTCTCTTTCTTTTTTTTTTTTGGGGTTTTTTTGGGTCCCAGGAAGCTGGCCAGTTCCCGTTCCCAGTCAGTCGTGTGCGCCGCCCATCAAACAAAGCAGCTAAAATGGTAGGAAGTCCAAATGTATCTTTGTATCTCATTTTGAGTATCTCTAAATATGTGAGTGAGCGTGAGTGTATGTGTGTGTGTGAGAGTTGCCGCAAAAAGGCAAGTCCAGGCCAGGCCGAAATGCAGGCTAGGATGAAGCTGGATGCTGGCTGCTGGTCCTCACTTAGTCGGGGCGCACTCATCAACACACAGACCGCAACGTGTCCCATTTAGAGAGACGGAGGAGCAAAAAGAAAAAAAAACAAGAAAGGAAGCTAACTTCGGCACGCCGAAGTTTGTATACCCTTGCAGATTGGTTTCGATGTTTATATTATAGATTTAAATTCTGAAAACACTCACCAAACAGAGTTTCATTACATTTTACCTATACTTATTATGTTTACAGTTTGAAAGTTACAGTTTTACATTCCCAGTTTTACATTTTCTCTACATCTACCGATCGGTTTATATGGCAGCTATATGATATAGTTGTCCGATTTTTATAAAATTTATACCATAATTCTAGAATAATAAAAAAAGCTTATATCTCAGAGTAGATAAACATACGTTGAAAAACAACGAAACTATAATTTTTTATCTATTTATTTCTCGACCGTTCCTATGGCAGCTATATCATATAGTCGACCGATTTTCATAAAATTTTTACCAAAATTCTGAAATAATAAAAAATGGCCATATCTAAAAAATGGTGCAAAAATGTTGAAAAACAACAAAGTTATACTTTTTTTTCTACAAATATATCGAACATTTGTATGGCAGCTATATGATATAGTCGTCCGATCCGGCCCGTTCCGACATATATAGCAGTGAGAGCATATAGAAGACTATATGCAAAGTTTCATTCAGATAGCGTTAAAACTGAGGGACTAGTTTGCGTAGAAACAGACAGACGGACAGACGGACAGACGGACAGATGGACAGACGGACAGACGGACATGGCTAGATCGACTCGGCTGTTGATGCTGATCAAGAATATATATACTTTATAGGGTCGGAAACGTCTCCTTCACTGCGTTGCAAACTTCTGACTGAAATTATAATACCCTGCAAGGGTATAAAGATACGGCGGAAGGAGCAGGGAATAGTGAGAAGATGAGTGCACTGAAATAAATTTTCAGTGAGATTTAAGATTAATCTTAGCAATCTTATGTTGCCTCCTCAATAAAATCAACTTTCTTTCTTCTTTTAAAATATTACTAATGTAATTTGTAAACAAAGCCCCTTAAATATTTGTATTCATATATTTAAAACCTCATAAATTTCCCCCAGTGTACACTATAGCAAAGAATGAGCCCATGCCCGAGCCCGAGAGATAGTGGCCATAAAGCATGACTCCGGCAGGCGGCGATATCCTTGAGTGCGAGTCCAGTGTGCCAGGCCATTAGCCGCAAACGAGAAATGAAGATTATCTAAAAGATACATGCAGCGGCAGCGGCAGCGGCAACAACGATGACAACAAAACAGCACCGAACAAGTTTCATTACAACGAAATTTTCGGTTTTTGGCTTCGCATTGTTTCTGGCCTATAACTTATGCGGCCGGAGCGACCGAAAGCTGCCAGCTACAAGCCTCAGACAGCTCATAGTCCACACTCCCTACCCTCCCTATCCTCTCCACCCCTTAATTTATCGGCCAAGAGTAACCAAAAAAAGTTTCAACTTCAGTTTCAGATTCAGATTCAGATCCAGCGGAGCAGAGTTCACTTTTTTTTGCGGCCGGTCTTTGGCATTGAGGCGCCATTGTTTTGGCATAGTTTCCAAGCCCAACACCAACACCAACACCCAGCGCCCAACACCAACACTATCAGCAGCAGCAGCAGCGCACACCCGCAAGCACATATGCACCCGGTTTTTCGCATAGTTACAGTTACAGTTACAGGCCACCGCCGACGGGCGGACAATGGTCTCGCTTCGCAGCGGAGAAAGCAGCCACCAACAATGATGCACTGCATCAAAGGTTTTGCTGGTCACACTAGAGATGGTCACGTGACGGGGGGGAACACAAGGTGGGCACACTATTTGAGAAATTTTTTATAAATATTTATTTCTAAGATCAATGAAAGCATATAATGAATATGTATATATAGTTTATAGTCTATTGTCTATAGTCATATTTTACTAGTAAAAAAATTGTCAGGTTAAGCAATTAATGAGGCCAAGCTACAACAACCTAAAAACCATAATACCAATTTCTTCCAAAATCTTTTTTCACACTCTGCCTAACAAAGTTCATCTCTAGCTGTACAACTTTGCCATTGTCCCCATTTCTGGACTGTCCTGGTCTGTGTAGTGCATAATTGTTTTATTAGCAACATTTGCCTAAGCCAAAATCCATGGCCGGATTCCTTGCCGACACCCTACCCCCGGGGGCACCCACTCTGGCAGTCCCTTGGCCTGCTCCTCGTCCCTGCAGCGGCGCTTCGGTTCGTGTATCTTGCAGATACGTGCACTTTGTTTGGCACTATTGCCTAGTGGCTTTGTTTTCGAACTGTAACTGAAACTGGGCTACGGGCAGGAGGAGGAGTACCAGGAACGTGAGATGGGGCCGAAAAAGTGAATAGCAGATGGAGGGTTCCAGGTCGTTTGGGGGAATCCAAAAAAGGGCGTCCCAAATCCAAACATGTATCTATCCGGGCGGCCCACAAAACATGGATATGTATGGATGCACCGATGGTGGGGGCGATTGTTGAGATTGTTGCTGCTGCCGCTGCTGCTGCTCCTGGGTCCCCGAGGGAAAGGCGAAGGAAAATCGGATTGATTGGTGAGTGCTGCTGCCCGGAGATCTCTCCTGTGTTGTCCTATCCGTGGTCATTGTTTTGCACTTGCAGGTGGCATTCATAATTGTCCCTCAAGAAATCCATCCATGAGATGGAATTTTCAACAAGGATGCGTCTGGGATTATGGACACACATCAAGTGTTGCCAAATTGAAACAAAGTCCTCGGATTTCAAAAGCAAAAACAACCTCGTCTGGGGCTGCATTTAAATTAGATAAGAAACTAATTTTGGCCACACACGTTTTGTGTATCGAGTTGCGGAAAAGGAAATGTTCCAATTCCCCTTTTAGTTGATTTATTTATTTGTTATCTTGGTTTGTTATTCAGTAAATAAGAAATAACCAAAAGTTGTTGATTTCAAATATGGAAATGGTCAGAGAAAATGAATTTCCCATTGATTTTGTTTCAGGTGGCAATGATTTATTCAATATTAATATCATTGAAGGGTATTATAATTTCAGTCAGTCAGCTAGTAAGGCAGTGAAGGAGGTATTTCCTATTTTTTCGATTAATTAACCTATTAAAAACTACCACATACCAGCATTCCAAATTGAAATTAATGACTTTTTGAAAAAGTTAAGACAGTTTTAAGCTTAAATTATTGATAAATATTTAAATTTTAATATCCTTTGAGAGTCTTATACCCATTTATTTATATATATTTTAAAATTAGTTTACATTTATCCATTAAACAGCCATTAATAAATCATTTTAATTAACATTTACGATTTAAAGAAACCCACAAAAACCTGCATTTAGTTAATGAAAATATCAAATAAAAATTGTTTATTTAAGCTACTTTTGATAGCCTCGTTTACTTAACATTTATGATTTTAAAACCTCATATTTCGATTGTTAATTTAGTGAGCAAATGCTTTTAATGATCGTTTATTTTCCGTTGCATTTTTTGGGGTGTAAACAGCTCCTCACATCTGACAGTTTAATTTGCAATTTTTCTTATGGCTTTGGCTTCCTTTCGACTTGGCTGCAAAGTTGGCTTAAAACTATTGATAAACCATGATAGTTAATTCTCTAGGGGCTTCCGGCTGCAATTTAAACTTTGCTCAAAGGCGACTTAAAATTTGATTTATTGCACACTCAAGTCGCTGCTCCTCCTGTCCGTCAGTCTGTTCGCCGTCAGTTAGTCAGCTGTAATAGCTGCTGGTTGCCAGCCCGAGTAGCATGTGTATCTGTATCTGCTGGATACAGTAGTGTAGTAGCGGCAGATAGACTGCTGCATAATAAAAATAAAAATTTTGAACGCTGCATAAAAGTAGGAGAAAAAAAATCAACCAAACATTGGCGTCGAACAGAAGCGTGTAAAAGTGCTGTAACTTGGCCGGTTTACCAATAAAAAAAAAGATAATAAAATATAAAAAAGAACTGCACAGCTCTGGACGCTTGGAGGACGCTGCTTTGATCAATCAAGCGTCAAAATTATTGCCCTGTGCCACAGCCAGCGACAGTTCGCGTCCGCGAGTTCAACTCGCTACACTTAAAATAAACTAAGGTAGTCTTTAATAAATGCGAAATAAAATTAACATAATTAATTACAGGGTCAATAAATAATTAGGGGAAATTGTAATAAACTAGATACTTAAATCAAGAGCAAACAAGAGCTTAGAATCTTAAATGAATATAACAATTTTGGGAATTTTTAAATATTTTATAAAATATAATAAACAAATTTTAAAACCTTCAAAATAAATGTATTTCTATTATCTAAGTTTTAAATACTTTTAGTAATAAATAAAAATAAAAACCTTGTTTTTCCTAATAATCTCTGGAGAATTACAAGCCATTTGTAAGCTCCTTAAAAATAAGCACTTGAGAATTATAAGACATTTTTTAAAACCATTTCAAAAAACCCATTGAGGTAGTATTTTTTAATACAATTTTCTCTAAGCAAGGGAACATTACCTTTAAAACTTAGTCGTTTAAGAAATTTAAAAGGAATATTTTTTCTCTCATCCATATTACATTTTTCACCCCTTTCAAACCAACACAATTTCTTTAGGTGTACAGCAATCGCTTGATGTACAAGGAGCAGGGGGGCCAGTGGAAAAGGGGGCGTAGCGCGGATGCAATTATAACCATTTCCACGTGACGCTTCAATGAGCCGCGGCTCGCTGGCTCCCAGCGGCATGGATATCGCCTCGGTTCGGTTTTGGTTCTCTCCTCGGCTCGGGTTGAGGTCGAGAGTTTGAGTTGGTTGAGTCGCGTTGAGTCGAGCTGGTTGGTCGCCGGCAGAAGCCGTTAGTTGTTGTTCATGGCTAAATGGAAATTTATTGCCCACCAGCAACGCCCACACAGCTGCCACCAATTCTCGACCCCAGCCACACTCGCACACACAAATGGGACACACACTCGACACACTACAATATCGTTGGCTATATCGTACGTAGTTGCAACTCTAATGAAAGCGAATCGCACAGGGGGTTGAGTTTAGCTAGGCACAGTGGAGTTGGCAGCGACAACGTGACCCTAGGCCGTTGGTCTTTAATAGATCAGGCTTTCAATCCACACTTCACCTGCTCTTTGAAGGATAAATTTAACACAGAATGGCCAGAGAATATTTCAAGGATTTAGGAAGATTTCATTAAAAGAAAGAAACCATAAAGCAAAATAATTTTATAAATATTTCAATAAAATAGAAACTGTCTCTTAACTTCTTAGATTTTAAAGAAATATTCTAACTTAAATTCCAATTAACTTTCTGAGTATTTCAAAGCTTATTCGCTCTCAGCTTTCACCCATATCTGCCTCTTAGTCTCCTTGATTTGAATATACTGAGCCCTGGATCTGTTTTCGAAGGCAGCTCTGATGCAACTCCTTGGAAAACCCTGAAGGGGCCACCCAAACGTGCGTGGATCCATTCGCCGCTGCTGCTCAAGTGGTAGCTCCGATGAGGATGTGCAACATGGCCCTGCAAACTTGGGTGAGTACGAAGGGGATTCGGTTCGTTGGCCATGTTATTATTATGCGCCCGGTGTGGCGCATAATGCAGCTAATCTGGGGAATTAGGTAAAAAGGCTGACAAAAGCTGAACGGGCTGCGATATTGCAGCTATAACATGCCAGCAACATTGCACATTGCAATATCGTCGTATCCTGTTAGGCAAAGTAACTTGGCCTGAATTGTTTGCTTACACATTCAAAAAGAATCTAGTGGAAAAGAAAATCTTATAAAAATACATTTAAGATTATTAATTAATTTAAGATTCGAATTTTTTAGCAAAGGGTATATATTTTTAGGCCAGTATTTAATATCTACCAAGTTTTTCCATGCTTATGTATAATTTATTTCTGCCAAAATCCTTCCAAAACAAAGGCTTTTCTTTAAATAAATTTCTCTATTAACTTCCCTAATCTATTTCCAATTAAATCTAACCTTCGGGTCTATATAAATTAATTGATCTTTCTCTTCGTGTAGAGTGGACTTCATGGCGCTTATCTTAGGACAAGTGCCCTGTTTCCTCCTCAGACCCTCCGCCTTATCCGCCTTTTCTCTTTATTTTTTTCCTCTGAAGGATTTACGGCAGCAACGCACAGCAGTCAAAGTAACTAAGCGAATTAAAAAAGTAAACTCGAAAGTAAATTAAATGACAGCCAAGTTGGAAACCGGAGGAAATGAGAGGCGGCTCGGCGCTCAGCCAGCTGATAAGTTGCTAAGCCCGGGAGAAAACGACAATGCCGGAGAATGGTCTTTGGGGCATGGATGTGGCTGGGTATCTGCAGCCGAAGGATCAAGGGATGTGGAGCGACCGCAGCGAGGAAAATGTTTTAAAATGAAATCACTTTTAATGAGTCATTCAAGTGGCATGAAGACGGCAACAGACTCGTCTCTGCTTCAGCAACAGCTCCTCTTTAGCTTTTCTCCAGCTCCACTCTTAGCCGACTTGACTAGCCAGGCAGGCAGCATAAAAATAATAATTTTTACAGCTACCAACAAACAAAAAGAACAACGAAAAAATGATGGCTATGGCGGGTAGGAATTATAAGGAAGAATATGAGAATATCCTAGGTACTAAGGAAGGTTTTTTTTTATGAAATATTACAGGAATACTACAGGAAAAACATGTTCTTTAAAGAAATATTCAATAAAGAAATATTCTTTTTTATTTTTATTATCCAAGAACGTTAGATACTTTTTAAAACACCCAATTTTACTAAAACTAATTTAAAATATTTATAAATTTCAATTCTTAAAACCAAAGAACCCATCTAACTACCCATTTCCAGGGTACAAATGGATTGCCTCGAAAAGGAAGGCAAGAGCAATAATAATTTCGCGTACGGACACTGCCAAGTGGAAGCGCCAAGCTCCAGGAAGCGTCAGTCGCCAGTCGCCGCCCCCGCAAGCTGCTGCTGCTGCTCCTCCTGCCCCGTCATCCCCAAAGTGGTAGAGGGACAGGAAATCACTGGCTACCAAAGCGGCAACAAGTGGCCACGGCTCTCTCTCTCCTCTCTCACAGATTCAGTTCCTGCGGCCATTTCACTTTGCTTTTCATTTTATTGCTAATTTTTTTTTTTTTGTTCGCTCTACCAGCGAGTTTTTGCAAATTATAATGACAGCCCCGAGATACGGAATACTGCATAGTAGTCGTAGTCAAGTGCCAAGAGGGGGGGTTTGGGGGTTCCTTTTTGCAGCTTGTGGGGGGCCTGGTCAATGAAGGCGAATAGACATTTAATGAAACGAAACGACAACAAATTGTTTAAACATTATTTGCGCTTTCCTTTCCTTCCTCTTCTCTCTCTCTCTCTCATCTCATTTTCTGCTTTATACATATACCCGTTATTGTTAATAAACAGACATTACAAAGCAGATAATGAACGACAAGGACTTGGGAGAATGGAAATTGAAATTGTGCAAGGCTTTGACAGCAAACTGGAAAATCATTCATACAGCAATTTGCAAAAGGGTTGTCTAGATGGCAAAGAAAAGTGACTAAAAAGGAGTAGGAAGGAGTTTTTAAACATAAGAAGTTTGCTAATTAATTATAAAATATAAAGGATACTAGAGTAAAGACTTTAAGACTACGGTTTTAATAGATTTAAACTAAGCTTAAACCAATTTTAAAATATATTGTAAATCTTCTAGTTCCTTGCTATTTTTATAAAATTTTCCTTGCAATTTTTTTAGATTTTCTCTATACTCCATAGATTAGTTAACTCATCTCCTTGGATTTTCCCAATTTTCAGCTGTCACTACTTATAATTTTCGACATCTTATTAATGACTGAAACTATTTTTCACTTATTCCAAAGTTTTACAAACTTCTCTCAGCTATTTTTCTTTCTTTGCAATAATTTATATATATTTTAATCGTGTCGACAGCAAATTTCCTTCGACAGCTCGTCCGACCGTGAATGATTTCACTTAACGCTCCCGGGGATAAAACAACAATGTTATCGCTTAATACTTATATATACTATATATACATTTTCCTGTCATTTAATTTCTTTTCCACTCGCTTCCTTTCAAAGAGTTGGGGCGTGGGGGGAGTGGTTGCTGGTCAGGATGCGACCCGGTTTTATGGTCCTTTGTTTTCGCGCCAAATGCTTTGAAACGATCCTGTTCTGCCGGGGATGCCAAATAGAAAATCATCATAATTTTCCTTTATTACCAGAGTTTTTACCCATTTGCCATAGTTGTTTTCCATGCTTTTTTTATGGGCAAACTTTGGACCGATTCCCGTACTCTTGGATGTAGCTATGGCTATAGCTTTAATTGCCATTGTCATGGGCTGGGCTTTGCTCATTGCCGTTGTCATTGTTTGTCACAGTCTGTTCCACTCAGAGTCATCAAAAAACGAGAAAAATAAAGCATTAAGGAAAAAGGGGAAAAATACAAGAGTAACTTTGTCGGAAACTCCTTTGATTTGTTTTCAGCACAACAGCATAAAAGTTTGGTATGAGGCAGACCCAGACCCCAAAAGTTACCCTGCCGAGATGAGGTGTGTGTGTGTGTGTGTGTATATGCGAACTTTTGAAGACAAAACATTTTTGAGTTATTAATGAAAAGTTGTTGTCTATCCCAGCTGAGGTTGAGGTGGTGCGCTCCCCTCAGTTTATATTGCAAATACACAAGTGCTAACTAAATGTTATGCTTTCATTATGCTCAGTAGCTCTGGAAAACTTGTACACCTTTCGTGTGGCGGCGAACTTCTTCTACGAAAGAGAGTGCTTTCCTACTCCTCCTGGTTATTGGCTTAGCTGATTCAATTTTTATTTCGTTTTTGTTCTTGGCTCTTAGTTGAATTTTCTTTTATAGACACGCATTTGTTTGCGTAAAGTGCACTTTTTAACTAACTTGTCTAACGCAACTAATGAAAAGATTTGTTATTAGTTTTTTTGGCCAGAAGGAGAAGTGCTAAAAGTGGCAGCAGCTGCCGGTAACTTGGCCCAGGGAATTATACATAAACATTGGACCAAACCAGGCAAACACACACTGAACACACACACACACACTCGGGGTAAAAAAAAAAAGAAATATGTTGGCAACTTGAAAAAGTAAATAAATATTTGAACAACTTCTTATGGCCAACTATTTGTTTGGCAGACGAGCGAGCGGCAGGAACAGAACAGGAACAAGTTTCGGTGGGCCAGGCCCAAAAGCACAAAAAGGTGAGTTCAATTCTGCACCAAAGTGTGCAACTTTCGAAGCCATTATGTGAAAGTTTTATTTCGCATCGCCTCGGCCAGGGTCCCGCTGCTGCTGCCTGGCAATCGACAAGTTTTCCTCTTGGGTTGCTGCTCCTAGGTTTTCGGGCAGGGAGAATTGGATTGGCAAATTGTTCGGCACATAATTTTAGAGGCAATTTAACAAAATGAAATTTAAAGAAAAATTCTTTTGCAAACTATGTGCAAAGATTGTGATTTCCAAAGCTTGTCTAGTAGGGGAATTAAGTAAATATTGGCTTTTGTGGAACTATGAATTCAGAATCGATGGATTTTGGCATTTAAAGAAGAATTGGGTTAGGTTAAATGAGGTGGATATTTGACTATTATTGTTTCGTTGAAATGGAAAACCAGTTAGTGGCTTAAAAAGAGTATATTGAGAGGAAAAATCTAATAGTGCCATATTTTATAAGTAAGCTTATACTAACTTATTTCCTATACAAACCACATACCTTTATCTACATCACAAAAGGAAACAAACCTAAATATCAATAAAATATCAATTCATATTTTTCGTTGAATGAATCGCTGGTATTTCCCAACAGATCTTCACCTCTACGTAGGTGGTGGTTCCTTTCAAAGCCTTCCAAAATCGTTTGTTTAATATAACAATAATAATAATAAAAGCCATTCAAAGTCTTGTTCGAGCATCTCTAAAAGCTACCTAAATATGGTGACCATCCATAAGACCAAGTATGGACCATTGTTCGCCTCACAATTGGCATATTAAATGACCGCTTTTGTTGGGATATTTAACATAACATCATTACTAACCGTGGCTATTTTTGGCCTTGGCTTTATCTAAAACAGATAATTAAGTCCGCTTTGAGCCGCGGCTGTCTCCCAGCTGATTGATTGACTTTATCGGCCGTTTGTGCGGGGCCTTATCAACACTCGGCCCGGAGTCAATCTTTTTGGCCCGGCCTGGGCCCGTCGTCTCCGGTCTCCACCACCGATGCGGCCTATCAAGATGCAGTCAGAAAATGCATAAAGTACGTATCTCACGGCGCACCGCAAGAACCACAAGGGGCACAAGAGGGTACAGGAGGTCTGAAGAGTCTCAGATTAAAACCAGTTTTTAACGGCAATCGTGTAGGCCGAGGAGTGCCATCTTTATGGACAGGTTAAGACAACTTCCTGCCGAGGAGTTGTGCCTGATCGACAGTTCAACATGAAAATGAAACCAAAAAAAAGGATGACACACCATCAAGACATTTCATGGTTTGTTTTTATATAAATTAGTTTGATTTTATTTACAGATCTTAAAGTTAGTTAACAAAGTTTGAGGGTTTTTAATAGGGTATTAAACAGTCTTTTATGTTCTTATAAAATTAATTTGTAAACATTTATCAAGTTAGTTATAAATTTTAATAGTTTTTAATATATTTTATATTAAAGTTGTATTACAAAAGATCGAATTTAGAAAAAATACAAAGTAAAGGTCACATTGGTAATTTCAGAAAACCATGGTCACATTTAAAGTAATTCTTATATATTTTTAAACATTTTACTTATCATTATGGGAAGTTATAATTTAGTTATAATTTAGGATAGGGTAACAATTTAGATTTAACTTTTAGTTTACCAAAAATCTAATTAATTAAAAAACTTATTTCAAACTTTTTAATCTCCAAACTCCTATTTTTCAAACGATTCCAAACTTCCAGCAATACACAATGTATCTCTCGAGTGTTGTCACCTAAATTTATTATCCCTGACATCTGGCATCGCGCGTTCCAGGTGTCCCTCGTGGCTGGGAGAATCAATCAAGCGTCAGTTCTTATGGCCACCCGCATTCTGCAGTAGTTTATGACCGCCTGCTCTCTGCTCTGTCACACCGAATTTCCAGGCGGCTGCATAAACGTTATGACAACAACAAAAAGAAAAAAGAGAGAAGAGAAAAACCAGACCGTTAAAAATGCACATAGTATACGGATAATTTGATTAATAGCGACAGCTAGAACAAAACGAGGCAGATGGAATTATGTATAAATGTTGAATGCGTTCGAATGAATTATTTATGACATTACATGCAAATCAAAGTTGGCAACACAAGTAGCGTTTCCAAATTAAAATTATCGTTTTTTTTTTTTTTTTGTATATTGTGTCCTTATTTGTTTTTTTGCGTTCATTACCTGCTCATCAATTTGTAATTGGATCCACACCAAAAAGGCAACTATTATACAAAATAAACAATAAAAAAAAGACCTATATGGGCTGCAAAAAAAGGTTATGTTTGTTTAAATATTCATTGTTAAATGCTGCGAAAGAATGCATATTTATTAAGGTAAATTATTAAAGCTGAAAAAAAATATTGTAAAATCAATGGATTAATTATTATTGCAGCTTCCACTCCAGCGACGACCACTCCAGATCCAAATCCAGATCCAAAACCAAACCAAACTACAACAATCGAGCCAACGCCTGCGAAAGAAATGGTGGAAGAGAAGGCAACAAAAGTCTGGACAAGAGTGGCCAGGCCAGCATTATTCGATGGGATTAGGTGGGCGGCTTGGGGGACTTTGGGAGTTGGAACTTGGTTTCGACACCGTCACTTGGGCATTTGCTTGGGCAAAGGTAAAGGAAAAACTCTCTCTCTCTCTCTCGAAAAAAAAACATGCATACATATGTATAAAGGTACTGCGAACACGCAGCTAGAAAAATACTGTGAAAAAGCCAAAAGCTTTTCCCAACTTAACTGCAGGTGAAAATGGATTCTGAAAATTGGGTTAATTGATGCTTAGTGTTTTGCCTCGAATGGGGGGGTGCTGTGGGTCGTGGGCGTGGTTATTTAGCGCCAAGTGGCTAATAGTTTTTGCCACCCGCTTGGCTAGCGAGCGAGCCAGCGGAAGCGGAAACCGGAAATGCGCACAAGGAAACGCACACAAATATTGGTGCACAAACACATTCCATGTTTACACGGGCTTTTGAAATTAGCCAAATTAAGTGTGACCGAGTTCGTGAAAAACACAAGGAATAAGGTTGCCACCTTGGTGAATTCTGAAAATCTGGTCACGCAATTTGGATATAAAGGTTTGCTTTTATATTTCGAAATCATTTCTTGATTTTTAAATATTTTTAAAAGTAAGTAAGAACCCACTTGTTTTGCCTCTTTAATGATGTTTTATAAAGAAACATTAGGAGAAGCCTTGCCGTATAGAAAATTTTGATAGCTTTGGTCACTTTACAGATGTACAATTTTATAATTTAGACCACTATTTGTTGAATTTAAAAAATATATATGCTGTTTTCATCATATTTTCCTGGCATAAACCTGCCTTCAAATGCCAAAATGGCGGCATCGCTTTCGTTATGGGAGGGGTATTAAAAGTTACAAAGGTCAGCTAAACAGCCACATAAACGCCATATATATGTATATTATATATACATGTAATTAGCATTATAACCCATTGTCGAATTATACACACCGGGACTGCCCTGTTCCGTGAGATTGGCAATGAGTGTGGGCGGTCCACTGCTCAGGCTGCCTCCACTTGCACCGCCATTTCCGCCGGCAGTAGAAGTAGCACCACCTCCTGCTCCTCCAGTTCCTGAACTCCCGGCTCCACTGGCCGCTGGATCCAGAGCCTGGGCCACGTCGAGGAGCAGCACTAGCAGCAGCAGCAAAAACGGAAGCGAGCACATCCAGACGAACGCCGCTCTAAGCGCTGGCCGCTGCCTCATCTTGCAATTTGGTATTTTGGCTATGTGCTTGTTGTACTCCCGCACCGGCATCAACATGTTCCATTGGTTGCTACTTGGCTCCTCGGCTCCGATGGCGCTAATTGTGGATGATGCTCTGTAATACAGTTTAGAAGGATTTTTGGTTTAAGTAATGAATTGGTTTTTAGTTAAATTGCATTAGTGGCGGGCAAAAAAAAAGAGAGAAAAGAAATATTTATCCATAGGTGAAGCACTTTTTATGTTGGTTTATTTTTTTTGTATTGTTTTATTTTTATGGCTTTACAAATACGTATCACTGTTGCCAATCTTTTTCACACTTTTATTGTAGTTTTTATTCACTGTATCTCGAATCTCACTTATTTTGTTATTTAGTTTGATTTTATAAATAAGGTTAATGGCACTGAGAGGGTTTTTTGTTGATGCAATTTACCTAATTGATACCTTTAGATTTATTTTAATATATTTAATGAATGCAAATGCATTGCATTTTATATTTGTATATTTATTTCAAGATTTAATTTCACAAACAACAGATACGCACTTGTAGTTTAAGCTTTGTTTTATATATTTCTTTTTTCTTAAAAACATGCACCTCTCAGATGCATCTCACAGATACACATAGCCATCTGGCATCAGTTAGTAGCAGTTGCAATTAATGTTCTTTGCAAGTTTATTGCACAAACACACAGCACACACGGAAAAGTATCTCATGGATACGCATTGTATCTCAATGTTGCAACACACACACACAACAACTGGCTGCAATTAAAGTTCTTTGGTCCTCTGCTTAACCCAACATCTGCTCATCTCGGGCTCGGCTACAAAACGTATCTCAAATTACACATTTGGCATATAAATTGCTCAATTTCATGTATTTTGCCTGTGTCAAATTGTCATTAAGCGCGGGACACACACCCCTGGGTGCCCAGGCTAATGTATCTCGCAGATACAATTGCTGAAATTGCACTTTTAGCACTTAACCGCGACGGCATTACTCCTTAAGTGTGATTTTTTTATGGCCAAGGCCAGTGTTTATAGCTCTTTCATTGCTTTAAATTATCGATTTATAAACGCGTGCGTTTTTTTTAGGTTTTTTGTGTATTTTTTGGCAAACACCTTTTCAGTTATTTTGTATCTCTTTGTGTGTGTGTTATATTTATGCATTGCACTTGTGCCAAGGGCTTTCCACTGCTTTTTGCTTGTTTTCTTTTCTTGCTTTTTTGTTACATTTATAAATGGTTTAGAGCAGGAGCAACACACACGCACAGCTGTGGCTACAATTTGTAACTGTAAAGGGAGATCCTTCTCCGCTGTCCTTGCGCTTTCCTTCAGTACTCAGTTTTCAGCCAATGTTTACACACGCTCTCAAGAACTTTTTGTTGGTCGTCAACAAACCATCATGCATTTGCGTTATATTGCTTATCAGCGTCTGAGATATGGCATTGAGGTTGGGAGTTGGAGTTGGAGTTGCTTCCCTTCGTATTTGATTTACCCTTCGGAAAAGGCGAAACGTGCTCACATGCGGTTCGCTCGAATTTTCCAGTGTGTTGTTTCAGCCAATTGCCGCATTTTAAAAACGCATAAAATTGCTTTATGTTTGCCTTTCCATTTCTCTCCTTGCTGGTTTACTCCCACTCCTCCGTTGCTACTCTTCGGGCTTATCCTCCCTCCCGGCGTAAATTTATGCAAGGCGCCTTAGTTAGACAGACGTTTATTCATTATTTACATATTATTTCTTCGTTCTTTTTCTTTTCTTTTTTTTTGTTCTTGCTACGAAAGGGGATTTTACTCGAGGGAAAATGCACACCGCAGCTGCAGCTCTGCAGTTCTTCAGGTATCGCTCCGTATCGGCCGTATCGCTCCGTCCTCTGGCGTAAGTATCTGTAAGTGGTGCATAAGTGGCAGAGAAATGTTATTGATGATTTATTTGCATTTGGCATTGATATATGCTAATGTTTCCCTCTTTCTTTGTCCGTCTTCGTCTTCGTCTTCTTCCAAATCGAAATAAAAACAAACCCAAAACCGAAACCAAATCGTACAAAAAAAAAATTAAAGAAAAAGGTGGGAGGAGGTGTAGGTACCTCACGGTTTCTGGCTATGGGATTATGTTATCTTTGCCCGCGGCCTGTGTTGGCTTTTCAATTTTTCATGCCGCGCGACAGCAACCAGGGAGAAAGAAAGAAAGAAATTATTATGGCATTTTTTCTTTCGCCTTTTTCCTTAAAGTCATTTTTATTTGCATTTCGTGATTTCGAACAGACAGATAAGACTTGCATCGCTCCGCTACGACGCGGTACGTTCGCTCTGTCAACTCAAATATTTGATTTAATTCCCTGACATAATAATTAATCACTCGGCACCTTTTACGAGACGTGCCTAACCCCGGGCTCTGGCTCTGCGCTCTCCCTCGTTTATTTGTTTATAATTAAATATTATTTGGCAGTCCAAATGAGACAGCCGGCAAGACTCGAGTGGCATTTATCAGTCATTCAGTTTGGCTAGTTTCGTTTCGTTTCATTTTTCTTTCTTTTTTTTTGTTTAAATATATTTTTTCCCTTTCGCTGCCCTTTGTTTAATGAGTTACAAATTTGGCTTTTCAGTTGTTTAATGCCTGACAGCATTATAGATTAGTGGCCAAAAGTTTTTCAATTCTGATACACTGGGGAAAAGAGGTGTAACTTTTTTTAGATTATACCAAAATGCACTTAAGGTGTCTTGGAATACAAACAAAAACTCTAAACCTATTTATCACTTAAATAGTGATCAATTTCTTCTTGAAAAATTTAAAAAATTAAGCTTATTCTCATTTCAATATAAAGAAAAAATAATAATCATAAAACTTAAGCACCAAAATTAATTTATTTTGTATAAATAAATCTTTATCACGTAAGAATTAACTTTATTCTTTTTTCCTAATTAAAAACTAATTTAAAAACAATATAAATTTAACCCTATAAAATATTTTATATATTTAAAATTAATTTACAGTGCACTCCTCCCTTCTATGATATTTTTTTTTCTCCTATGTCATTTACATTGGGATCTGGGAACCGTTTGCCTCGCGGCCGTTTTTGTCGTCCGTCTGTCGCCGCCGCTTGTATCTTGTATCTGGCTACTTGGTGGGTCTCTTAAATGTATCTGTATCTCGCCGTCTGAGGTTGAGGCTATTTCTCGGCTAATGTGTTGTGTTGTGCGTTCATTCCAATGTGTGTTTTTCTGGGCTAATAGCTGCCGGCCAGCCAGAATGAGGGGGGAATTTGTGTTAATTGTATGCTCGTTATGAATGTTCGTTGGCATTTTAAATTATTGCAGAGATTTTTGTTTGTTTCTTTTTATTTTTATATTTTTGGAAGAGAGTTGACTAATATCTAACATAATTTATGGTTGGCTAGTCTTAGTTTTAAAAGCATTTTCACAACAAATTGATTTCTGCCAAAAAAGAGTAGGCCGGGTTATGGATTTTTTGTACATTTTGGGGAAGTTTCTAGAGAACCTGTTGCTTTTTTGGGTAAAGAAATATAAAAAAGAAGGACTATAAATTCTATTAAAATAATTAATTTTTCTCTTATTTTAAGACTCTTCCCTTAATCCCCTTTTAGCTTAATTATTTTAATATTTTTCCCCATTCTAAAACTCCCAAACAAATTAATTACTTATAAAATTTTATTATTATCTCACTTGACATTTATTTAGGCTTATCAACTTGTTACTGGGGTGGCTTATCCCACCGCTTTTTTTTGATAATTTACTTAGGCAAATCTTGGCAAAAAGTTTTCCGCTTCATTCAACTCCAGAATACAACTCTCTCGGGCGATTAGCATATATTGGCAACAAAAACTCAGAGCAGAGAACGGTGTGCCCTAAGAGATTGCCTCGTTCGGTATTAAAAATTCATGCACTCAACTGTCAGAGACCTTGAGATACATTTGAAATTCAAGTGCCACGGCACACGCGCATCGCTAAAAGTGTCAAATTGGCAAAAGTGGACGAGGACTTCAGAGTTGAGAAACAGAGAAACACATTCTAAAACAAACTTTTGAAGCCTACCAAAGGGGGGGAGTGTGTCTGTGTGTGTGTGGTGTCTATAAGAAATTGATATCATTTATCAAACTGACACATACAGAATCTTTTCGTTTGGGGAAACTTTTTGCAAATGAGGCAGCAGTCGGGGCATAAATAAACATAAGGCAGGGTAGGGACGTGGCACACGCCTAATTGAATTCAGCGAGGCGAGAGTAAGCGAGAAATACATAAATAATCGGACGATGCCGCAAAATTAGTTCATTAAAGAAGCTCTCAGAGCGACAGGGAATTTGCATACGACCGAAAACCGACAACCGAAAACGAAACGAATTGAAAAAATAAAAATAAAATGTAAATTAAAGTAAACAATGCAAAGAGAGCTATTCATATTGTTTTTTGTGTTCTTGTATTTTTTATATTATTTTTTTTTGTGCTCCCTCCCCCCACACTTGAGGCAAAGGAAAAAGTTCCAATTGCCGAAAAAAACTTCAGAAGTCAGCAACATGCAACATGAATATCAAAATCAGAGAGGGAGCAAAAGTCTGGTAAAAAATATATGTATATAAAATATACTACGTTATGGGGGAGGGTACTGTTCGGTTTATTCATATACAAAAAAAAAAAGAGTGCTTTTTCGGTTTGTATTTATATTTGTATTTCGTGGAAACGAGTGCAGCAAATCAATGCCCCAAACAACTATGAGAGCTGCGTGTCAGGGCCACCAAAAAAAAGTATATAAAACCAAATTCCAGGAAGCCCTCTCAGCGATCAGAGCCAGTCCCACACTTGTAATAAAAAATATTTTCAATAATAAAGTGTATTAAGTTGTGAAGTGCACACAGTGAAAATAAATGAAATGTGAACCATGGAAAAGCTTCGAAAAGCAATAAGAGTGAAAAACTCTCCTTTCCCTACGCAAGCCGCTCCCCTCTTTCCTTTTTTTTTTTTTTTATACAAAACAAAGAAATAAAAAATATATAAAAAAAATGTATATAAGTGGCGTTGCTGCTGCTGCCGATGCCCTGCTATATATACGAGTTGAGTGTAAATATAAATATTTTTTTCATACAAATACTCAGAGAGAGAGAGAGGAGGTTACATACATTCCATGGAGACAACTTTGGTTTGTTGATTCTACGAATACCAGTATATATGTTTGTATGTACAACTGAACGAATGCATGAATGTGTCAATGGCTCAAAACGATTTATACAGCATATTAAATTCTGACATCAATGTTTGATTGTCCATACATGAAAAGTAATAAAATGAAATGAAACGTAGAGGTAAAAGCCGGGCGCGTAATGAAATCAAATAAAGTCTACAACCGAAGGCATCTCTAAAACTGAATTTATTTGTACTCCCGCCGCCACTCTACTCCCTTCGGAATCGATATAGAAATTGAAATTGAAACTCATTTAAGTTTGTCCGTTTGTAGTTTCACCTTTAAAGAGATTACATTGAAATTGAAGTGCTTGCACTGAAAAGCTGAAAAATCCCAGCCCATCTCCTAGGGTTTCCTTGCATTCTACGCTGCTTCTTTTTTTCCCTCTTGTATTTACTGGCTGACCCCAGGCTTATTCTTCAATCCATTGTTGTTGTTACCGGAGAGGAAGAGCGAGTGAGGCCACCGAAAAGCTGAACCGAATTGGATTTAACCCCTTTCTGCCGAGGTTGATGTGATGCATGGCAAAAGGGATTAGAACGGTTCTCAGTGGGTGTGTTGTGTGTTGTGTGTTCTGTGTGTGCCCCAGGGCCCTACGAATGCCAGAGGGGATTTCTCTGTTATGCAGAGAAGCCAAAGTCAAATTGCTGCATACTTTTGTTACTTGTTGATGCAGAGCCATTTCTTCAGGGGTCCCAAAGAAGACCTGTCTAAAAATGCCTTTGAAATCTATGTATGAAAGAGGGCAAATTGGTTAAGATTTCCATTTGGTTATCTGCCTAGAAAGGTAAACGTAGGAGAAGAGACGATGCAAGGTATTAAAAAGCTAGTTTGGGGTTTAGTAAATATCGAGAATTTACTTCTAGAGATTTGTGGAGAATTTATAAAATATAGTAACTTTACTTTATTTGGAACACTTGAAGGCTTATCCTTAGCCCTATATTGTATTTAGATTTAACAGAAAGTAAAAACAAGCTGTTTCAAATTGAAACTTTCAATCATATGAAATATAAGAAAAGCTCTTATTTAATTTTATAAATACTACAGACTCTATTTCAGGGCTAAATACCGAGAGAATAAGTCCGATAATATATATTACGTATCATAAAAATCGGAAATTGTAGTATATCGAACTTTTAAACATTGAAATACATCACATTTAATATTAAAATATCGATATTATCGAAATATAGATATCTCAGGTAAATAAATTATCAAAATATCGATTTATCGCACATTTATTGCCACATTAAAATATACATTTATCGATAACAATAACTTTTTAATTTTTTCAATTCCTACTCCAATTTAAACCCTTCCCTTATCCCCGATTTTACCTTTAAAATTCCACAGATTACTGCCAAAAACCAATTAAACCCAAAATCATATAATGACCAGGTCAATTTGCAATTCTCTGTGCTCTCTATGCCTGCAGAGCCACCAAACTTCTATTATGGCCTCTCGTTGCCCCAAAATATTGCCTTAGTTAAGGGGCATTATTCAAATGGCAAAGCCCATCCACAAATTATCGCGCTTCGCACATTCCGCGCACCTGCTTTGGCATATGCTAATTAAAGGCGACGCCCTGCTCCACTCCACTCCACTCCACTCCACTCCCCCTGTTAACTGGGTCACGGGAATGACATCGTCGAATATGCATATTGCCATATTGCTTGCCATATAGCCTGGCTGGCTGGCTAACGGCATTTGGCCAGAGCAGCTCACAGAGTGAGAGATACCCATGGAGCCTATGGGAGAACTATCAATCTTGTGCAAAAGGCAAAACATAATTTATAACCGAAAAGGGGGGCTGGCACATCTCTGGAAACTCTTCTCCTGCACATGATGGCACACAACCATCTCTAGAACGCCCACAGACAAGGCTGCACGAAAATAAAAATTTATTTTAAATTTCTTAAGAATTACTTGCTTAAGGATTTTAGAAAAAGAATTCATTTAAAACTACTTTCTGGGTTTATAATTATAAAACTTACTGTTTCTTGAAGAAAAAAACAAACCTTATAAAAAATAAAATACTTAATCATTTCTATGCTACCTTAATTACAATCTCATTCGGAGTTCCACGAATCCTATTTGGTAATCTTGTCACCCATTTTTTCATGTGCAAAAAGAGGTGTGATCAATGCATTGCACCATTGCAATGGTGCTATAGTGCAAGTTTTCGGAACAAAAGGCAATGTCAGTTGCGGTTCTTTTAATGAGCCGCCAAAGCGTGAAAAAGCGCAGCAATGCCCATCCGCCTCTTGTACCGGGGATCCCCTTTAGCGTTCTCTTCCAGCTCTCAGCTGGAAAAGGTGAGGCTATGGCCACCAGCCAGGTTGATAATTATGAATGGAGCCAACTGTAAACTGACACAAAACAAACTCAACCCACACACACACACACACACACTACACACGGGGCCATTGAGCTGTCAGCTGCGGCGACCTCGCGCTGATGCGGCAGCTACACCCAAAATGCAACGCCCCTGCAATAGGTAAGCAGCTTAATCGAGCTGCATCTACTAGCTGCATCTCTACGGCATATAGCCAGCCCCTAAAACCGGGCTCCACCAAGCCCAGGCCCAAGCCCAAGCCCATCCACATCCACATCCCCAACCACGAGGCCATAGTCGGTGTCTGTGCCGCCGTTATCATTAGTTGCATCTTAGAGGCACTCAGCCGCAGCTGAAAAGCTTTCAGGCCCCGGTTACCAGCTAGCAGGTAAAGGTTTTACACAGAGAGAAAAAATATAGAGGAATAATAATATTAAAACATGAATTAAGGGAAGTTGTGCTTATAATTCTCAAGTTGTTTTTGTCTATAATGCTCACGTTGTTTCTTAGAAAATACTTTTTTTTTCTTGCTTTTAAGCCTATAATTCTCAAGTTGTTTTATAGAAAATACTTAATTTTTAAAAATAAATGATGTGTTGCAGTTTTCGTGCCAAAGTACATATGATTTCCAAGTTGCTTTTCAGAGCATACTTTTTATTTAACATATTAACTGTCAAATTATCAATATATGATGCTTTATAAGTAAGCAATTATAACAATATTTCAATAACTTTAGACAACAGAATGTTAAGGTAATACATATACTAAACTTAACCTATTTCTACGATTTTTCTCAGTGTAAAACCCATGCCCAAGTCAAGTGCAGAATGCATTCGGCTAGGAAAAAGATGGGGAAATGGAGGGCAAAAAGGAAACGAAAGGAGTGGAAAGGAAAGCAAAGTATAAAGGTAAGGAGAAAAGGCAGGTTGCCGGTCTGAGCGTTTTATTAATTTATTGCCTTGACGATAGTGGAACAAATCTATTAAAATGCGCATATTAAGCCGAAAGCAGCTTAAGTAAATTACGCACTTATAGATGGCAATAACGAAAACGAATCGGGCTCAGAGAATCAATGAAGACCAGAGAGCAGCAGGCAATCAACGCAGAGAATTAAAAACAAAAAAAAAAACGCTGGAAAAAAAAGGGCAGACGACGGAGATGATGCTAGGCTAAAACAAAAGTCAAGTCACAAGGCTGTAAAAATGGTTTAATGAAGGCACTAAAACTTATGAAATAAACCTGAAGTAGTAGTCGGAGATGCTATAATGACAGAGAGCTTAAAGTCGAAGTCTGGCTATACCCTATGGCAGAGAACAAGATCTAAAGTAAAGATACTCAAAGAAGCCTCATAAAACTAAAGTTAATTTAGCAATTTTCCTAATCACATTGAAAAACTATAACTATTTTTATTTGAGAGCCACTAAATGGAAAAACTTTAGAGCTAATACTATAATTTCAATCAAAGAAATGAATAATATCTGATGCACTTTTTATGACCAGAAAAATGAGCCATAAATCGTTAAAAAAAAATTTACTGCAAGCCCAGGAAAGTGTAAAACCCAAGCCATTCTTTTACCAAATGGACACTGAAAAATACTTAAAAAACGAACAAAGGGCGAACGAACAAAAACTTATCATTAAGACCATAAATAATTAGTAAAGTCTCCGCGCGAATCGGACTTTGATTTGGCTTAAAAATTGCTTAATTAGTCACGGTTCCATCGGACGGTAGTAAAATGCGTAAATAATGCATAAAATATGGCAAGTTTTTTGGGTGTTTTTTTGGTTTTAGTTTTGGATTTCTTTGTGTTTTGTTTTTGGGAAATTTGAGAAATTGTTATTTGGGTATTTTGCTTTTTTCTTCTCGCCTTTGTGTGTGTTTTTTTTTTGGGTTCTTTATTAATTTCTGTGCGGGGTGTTTTTGTTTTTTTTTTTTCTGTCCAACCTGGGCGGCAGTTTATTTATGGCTTTGCATTTATTAAAATATACATTTCCACGCATATATATGCATAAGTGGAGGTTTGCGTAACAGGTTGTCGTGCGAGAGTGTGTGCTTTTCTGAGTTATTTAATATCAATTAGGGGGCCGCAGCTGATTTCAAAATAACGACACGCATTTCACTTAATTTCGGTTCTTTATTCGGAGGCCTTAAAAGTCTAACAAATGGCTGCAATTAGAACAATATGGCGAAATGCGTACAATTTGGAGGTTTTTTTTTCTCAACGAACACAACAGAAGTTGGGTGTGAGGTCAAATTGCTCTTTGAATATTGATAAATGATCGGCACTCGATCGTGTGTACCAAATGAGATGTGTGTTCCATTTATAAATTGGACTTTTTTTTATCTCTGTCTGTACTGTAATTGTTTGACATTTGACTGAGTTCATTGTTCTTTATATATATGCTTATTTAACCAAGTGTTTGGACAATCAAAGTGGGGCTGACATGACATTGATTGATTGGGTAGGCAATATTTATATATTATCTGGAACTGATTGAAAAAATCGATAAACAGCTACAATTTTTCAATAAATAAATTAAATAAAGCGTAAATATTTAATATCTTCCTCTCAAAAACCCTTCACTAATTCCTTCTGAAGCCTTCTTGTGTTGTAACAAACATTTCGCACCGCAAAAATCACACGCTAAGTGATTTTGATTTACACATAACGCAATTTGTTAGAGAAATCCCATAATATATAAGGCCACAACACCACAATTCAGTTTTGTATTTATAAATCGAGTAAGAATCGACAGGCAGCCGCAAACCATCTCATTAAAAATTAGATTGAAATTCATTTTTAATAATTACAAAGCTTAGGGCGGCTGAATTAAAAAAAAAAATTTTATATAATTATATACAATATATTGACCCGGAGTTGCCTGTGGAAAATGTTCCACTAATTTGCGGCTAAACTAATTAATGGTTGGTGCCAGTGCCCCTACTTGGAATTCCGCCTCTTCCCTTATTTTTATAACAATAAAAATACAACGCGAAATAAATTGATTGGTGGCTCCATTCGGATCGATTCGTTGCGGCTGATTGAGTTTGAAAAACATTTACAAAATATGTGTGTGCCCACTAATTGACAATTAAGCAGGAAGTACCTAGTTGAGCCCCCAATACTCTCCTCCCTATATATATATTTCTAAATTGCATGATTGATAAAAGCGCTTTGAGTTCCAATCGAGGGGGGACGAGTTCTATAGTCGCAGCGTGCCAGACATTCCCCAAATGGGGTGGAAAACTAAGCGGCTAACTGATTTCCGAACAAAACTTTCAACATATTAAAACTGCACTTGGCCAGGCCACCCAGCCAGCACCCACCTTTACCGCAAAGGAAAAGGCGCTCAAGTATGTTGAACACGCGTCAAGTTCCTGCGGAAAACTTTTGCGTCAACTTTTGCAGGACCTTTCTTCCCTTTCTCAGGCGCCAAAGGTAAGTTCTTGGTCTGGGCACTTAAAACCAAAGGAAAGGCAGAAGCTTGGGCATTGACAATGGCACCCAGCAGGAGCAGCCGTACTCGCACCAACAACAATAACAATAATTCTAATTAAAGTTTTCAATTTGAAGTTTCGACTTCTCCCCCTCACTCAATAGCCTTCGCCGCCGCCACCCACCAAAAAAGGCGGGAAGAGACTCTTATCAGAGGCGAACGTAGGCGATGAAAACAAAGCCGGGGCCAGACAATGCCCGCCACCAGACAATGGAGCACAGCATCCGAGTACAATGCAGCTTCGAAGCGATTCCAAAAAGTACACAAGGAGAAAAAATGTATGAGGAACAATAAGAAAAAGATTGAAATTATAATACTCTCAGGGAGTATATAGCATTAAAGGTAATTAAGGTAAGAAAAAAATGGTTTACTCTTTTCTTTATGGGAACACTGTCTTTTTGTTAACTTGGAAATGTTTAATATAGTTTATAAAAGTGATTTATTATAATAATATTTACGCGAATTATATGCACTTCCTAGTTATTCCCCCTAATAATTGTAATTTTTATTCCCTTATAATCTCCTTAAATAACCCACTTATTTTTCCTCAGTGCACCTCCGGCTAGGTGTAATCTAATAACAAATAACTTCGGGAAGTATTAATCATATTCTCCTGGGGAGTGTGCGTGATTGTTGTTGTGTTCGCTGAGTGCGTGTGCGGCTGCTACTAATTATAAATTTCAATTGTTCATTGAATGCATTCTGGCTGGAGCTCTATTACAGGCCCAAAAACTTTGGTCCATGGAGCGTACATAAGCCGCTCGGCTCAGTTTTGGCTCGGACCAATGAAGCATGCAGATAGACAGACAGACAGACAGACAGTTAGACTGCCAACTATGAATCATGCAAGGATGATGATGAACCAAAGCTCAGACTTGCAGCCTATGTGTTCTGGCCGATAATAATAATCTGCATAATCAACATCATAATGCAACCAGACAAGGACACGAGGAGAGAGGAGGGGGGAGCAGGAGGCTGAGAATGCGGCTCTGTCTGGCAAAGGCTTTTGGCCAACGTCAAAAAATGAAATCTCAACAAGAGTTGGCAAACAAAACAATTTAATAAACGGCATTACTTTTTCCCCCAAAAAAAGATGTTCCGGGAATGGAAAAACTTGAAATTCAATAGGTTTTTGTCTTTGTTCTAAGCTATTCTTTGGAAAATTTAGTAGGAAAATTCCAGGAAGTATGCTTATTAAGGCCAGGTAAGTAAGCTTCTCTTTGTTTAAATGGGAATAGGTTTTGAAACTAATACAGGAATTATAATAATAATGGAAATAAGTAGCCAAAAATATTGTTTTAAAGTTCTAAATTCTAGGGAAATAACCAGATAGCCTTAAATTCCCTAGTATTAATTCTGTTACAGCCTTGATTTGATCATAAATGTAGCTATTTTAAAGCCATTTTTCAGCGGAATTTTCTCTAATTTAAAATCTCCCCATTTATGAGTTTTTTGGAACACAACCAAAGCTAGACATGGATAAGTAGATGCAGCGACAGACTCAAAATAAAAAAGGATAAGCATGAATTTTTTCGCCATGGATTGTTTGCATATGCCAGAGGGTTGGGGGGACTCCTGTGTGTGTGCTCATCCAAAGCTGCAACCAAAATCATTAAAACCAAAGTCGCAAAATCGCAAAGGGAAGCAACAACAAAAAAAAAGTATGAGAGAATAAAGTAAAAATAAAAATGAAGAAAGGCCACAGCAACACAAAGGAGCGTGAAGGGAAAATTTCCTCACCAGTAGATATTGTATCTGAGGGATACACTCCACTCCCACTCCCACGCTCGAAAACCCGGAGCCATGACAAATCAATATTGGTTATTTTTGTATGCATGAAACTGGGGGCGTGTCGCGCCCGTCTGCCACGCCCCCCCCCCCCCCCCAATCTACCCACTGCCGAAATAATCATCACAAACTTTGACGCCGCACGCATATTAAATAAACCCGGCTGAGCACTACGAGTACCAGCTAGTATATCTCATAGATACAGATACAAGTACTCGCACTCCTCCGCTGCCTGCATAAATTAGCTCCCTCTCTATTTCGTCTCTGATACCCCGTCTCTGTCTGTGACAATTTTTGGCGAAAAAGGTTTGGGATTGACAAGCGCAATTCCGAGTAATTAAGAGGGAGTTCGATTCGATTTAAGCCCGCCATGATGAGAGGCCTTGAGGCGGAATTTAGATATTAGCCCCCTGGCTAAATGTGTGCATCGATTTTCCTCTCCTTAAACTACATTATGTGTGCCCAAGTGGATCGATGGCCGTGTGTTAACCACAGAGCGCAAGCCACCGAAGCTAAAAGTGTATTCTGATTGTGGTGTGGAAATCTGGCGACTGCTGGCTAAAATTAGTTATCACAAACAGGTAAGCTTAATTGAAAGTGCGCACCAGATGGAGTGGAATCTATTGAAACTTTGGTGAATGATTAATGGAAAATTCATTGTTGGCGACAGCAAATGGAGGTGGATTTCTAATAAATACTTTTGGAGTCTTTGGAAATTAGATGAGGTACTTGGGTAAAGAATATTGATAAAACTAGACAATGTGGTCACAGAAATAAAATAAAATAAAAGTTTTTAATGTTTTAAATAATGTTTTCTTATCAAACGCAAAATACAATTCAATACGATAACACTTAATTATCCCCTTAGCTGTTGCCTTAACAAACATTCGACAATTTATTGAACATCGCCTTCACTTGAAATTAAGTGACTCTCGATAAATTCCCCTGTTTCGTTTGTAATTTATTTTTATGTCTTTAGTTTATCCTTGGCCTTTTTTGCATTTCAACTGCAACGAATTTCGCCTGATGAACGTTTTATTAGCTCGATCTTTTTTTTTTGGGGCGGCTGGGTTGAGCTGGCAAATAGCAATTACCAACTTTTTGGTGCAAACTGCAATTTGTTAGCTCATTGAATGCAATGGCAAATTGACCGTTGAGCAACAAGTGAGGAGGAGCAAGCAGAGCTTTCAATGGAGCCAGCACTGGCAGCTCTTAAATTTCAACCTCAAAGGCAGATACATATAGAACTAAACGGGGGAAAAATGTTTTGGGGATAAAATGCCGACAAAACTCAAAGCTCAAAATGTGCATTTGTGTATTTGCGTTGGCCACAAAATGAAGAATCCCTTGGATGCAGACATCCGACTGAAAAAGCGAACGGAAAACTGGAAAACTGATAATGATTGTGGCCTGCGGGGGCCGGCCACTCGCTGCAAAAAGCCCAAAAACCTAAAAACTAGAGCTGCAGAGGGAACATTTAAAATGATTTTTAATATATAATATATAAATTAGGTAAAAGCATAAGTGCCTATTTTTTTTTAAATTTATTTTTAATAGGCTTATTGCATAAATTTTTGGTTTGAATTTTGTATTTGAAAAGTTGATTTTAGTAAGAGATTTTATTTATTTATTAATGGTGTCTTATTATATTACGGAAAAGTGGTATGAATAACCTGCTTTTGGGTAAATTTTTAAATAAAAGTCACCAATTGCATGATTTTTAAACTAAATTAAATTTATTTAAAGAAACTACATTATGATTCTATACTTAGTTTTTTAAAGGCATACTTTTAAGCTCTTTTAAAGTGATTTTAAAACATCAGTTGCCTAATTTAGTATGATTTTATTTGAATGAAAGCCATTTTAAGCGCAATCCTGCTCTTCAATGTTTCTTTTAGTGAAACCCGTTAGTAACCATATCACCGCTCAGTGCACTGATTCATGGATAGATAGACCGAAAGCCATGGCAATAACTGGCGCCTGCCTAACCAAAATTAGTTCGCAACCAGGGGCTTACCATTGATGATGGGCACACGGGGTTTTCTGGGGGGCAGAGAGGATATAGCGGGTGCATATTAAAAGCCAGGCGGCAGGCAACAGCAAGCGGCAAGCAGACAGACAAAATCAAATGACGACCCCCGCATAGACAAACAAATTTTCCATGTGCATGTGCAATGGTACAGAGGGAGGACACAGAGGATGCGGATGCGGATTCGGGGATACAACGGATGCCAAAATATTCAATGGGGTTTGAGCTTGAAGCAGAGCGGAACGGAGGGCGTGGCAGCTGTAGGAATAGCCATGGCATCATCATTAAATATCATTAACACAGCAACGAACAAGCGGCAGCAGCACCGACAACTGACAGCGCAGCAACATCAGCAACAGCAGCAGCAACAGCAGCAGCAACATCAGCAGCAGCAGCAGTAGCAGCAACAAAAGCAGCCATTTGGTGATATCATTAACAAGAGCAGGATGGAGATTTTAGCATTGAGAGGGGGAGTAGGAAATCCCTTCCTCCTCGATGGGTGCTTTAAGCACAAGGAAACCGAGGCAATAGCAATTGCAAACGGAATCGCAATAACACAGAGCTTCTACAATCTGTGTGGATCTCTATGGAGGAAGCAAATGTGTATACAAAATGTTTTTAATTAAACGCTCGCTTCCACCTCCTTCAGAGGGAAACGAAGTTGACAGGACTCGAGGAGGACGACAGCGACGACAAGGAAAATCAACTGAGCCTCTCCATTTACCTTTGGCGCTATATCAGCAGCAAAAGTCATCTGCAATTTGCAGGAATATTCCATGAATATTTCAATCAATTTCGATATCTCTTGTAACGTATTTTTTTTTTCCATTTGACTTTATTTTTTTGTAGTCCTTATTCTTTTTTATTTATTATGGGTTTATGTAAGTCCCGGTTCAAAAAGAGTATATTAGTTGGAAGGTATTTTTCCCATCCGCTGGCATCCAACTTGATTGCTACACGGCAAGGAATAAGGGATAAAAAATAAATATGGATTTTAATGGGCAAGTAGAACTCCAATACTTGGATTAATTTCTTTATACATATGTAGCTTAATTACTTCTAATTCTTTAGGTTTACAAAGCCAATTTAAATGTATTTATAAAAGTGATTTCTTTCCGTGTACTCGCTTGCAGTTTTACCAAGAAGAAAAGGGTTGTGTGTTATGGATATTCTGTGTTATGGATGGATGGATGAGTGCTGGCATAGACGAATGGCTGGATGGATGGCTGACTGACTGGCTGGCTGACTGGCTGGCTAGATGCAAAAGTATAAAATTACCGAACAACATTCCCCACATTATGCAATGTGAGATGTTGGCTGTTGCTGTTGGCATGGCAGCAGTCCTTTGAAATCACATAATAATGTGCAGCTCTTGCTCTCTGTTTTTATTGCAGATTATGGAATGGCAAAAACATAAAGCAGAAGCCGCGCCATGATTCGTATAATTGCAGTGTGAATAATTACATCAAAATCAACAGCAAAAGCAACAAGAACAACAACAATGCTCCCCAAGTGCAGACAGTCAGATAAACACAATAAAAGATTATGCTCTGTGATTCCCCGCAACGATTGCCAGTGCTTGGGCTTGCAACAAATGTTGTTATTTATGCGCTTGAAAAAGTTTTTAATTGATTTAATAAGTAATGCGATTAATACCGAACAATATGCGATTCGAGAGATACATATATCTGCATGCCAGACAGCGGTACTTGATACTCGAAGCAAATATTTTTTTAAATTTTTTGTTAGCAAACTTCAAGTGATTGTATTATTATTTTCCTTTTTTGCTGCTTTTGATGTTTGCCTCTCGTGTGTGGCATGTGTGTGGCCTTTGAAAAGCTTTTAATTATGTGTTCGACTCTTGAACTTACGACATACTCATCGAGGCTTATGGGGCTTACGTCTAATGAATACGTTTGATTGTTACGGATTATGGAAATCTGCTGCCTTGACAACCTTTCAGGTTGCCCTTACAAATTGGTCACCACTGCTTTGGCTGACATTTTAAATCCTAACTAAATGTAAACAAGCTTTTCCACAAAAGGTTTAAGGCCATAATTGATAATAACTGTCAATTTTTCAGTTTTTTCTCAGCTGCTACAGCTAACGTTAAGCCCTGAAAAGTCTCACAAACTGGGGGTAGACGAAAAACTGCAAACAAGCGTGTGAAAAGCGTTCAACATTTGCTCAGCTCGGGCAATTGACAATTGGCCCAAGCTGTGGCTCCTGATTGCTCGCTCTCCTCCGCTCGGATTGCCCATGACAAAGTAATGACAGTTTACAGCAGATGAAATAAACAAATGACCAATGCCCGGGCATCTGAGTGGAGGGGAGCTCTACAAAACGAAGCTGCTGTGCGGGATGATTGGTGTTGAAGATGGCAAAAGGAACTACGGATTGCAGTCGAAAAAATATATTTTAAAACATTTTTAGGAATTTTAATTTGAGTTCAAAGAAAGCAAATAAAATATAATTGAAAGTAAAAGTAAAAAACAGACTTTAAAAATATGTAAAACTACATTTATCACAAGTTTTTTAACTACTAAGGATTTGAAATCTTTTAAAGAAAGGTCTAAAAGTATGCAATACAATTATTGAGGCAATAAATTCGCTGTAGGATTGACAGACATCCAGTTATATAGCCAGAAATTATTACCACAGACTTTTCTTTTATTTTCCAGTTAATCACAGAAAATATACATAATTTTTTCAAGTGCTTTGAGGTACGTTTAAGTACGTTTCTGCGAGTTGAAGGCTGACGCTGATCTCGAGCTTCGTTTCATTTGTTTGTTCGCAGCCGTTAAATGAAATGGCATGTGAAAAAAAGAAAAATAAAAGTAAGGAAAAGTGGGTACTGAGTACTACTCCACGGCGGGTGGATATTTTCTGGGACGGTGACAGTGACTGACTATCATTACGCATTTATTGTTGCTGGCCGGGGCCATTGTGAGGATGGTCAAGATGCTCGTCGGGCAAGAAGAAACCCCTGATGAGGATAATGATGATGACAACAGACGGTTGCCTGGTGTGCCTTCGATGGGTGTGAATTTAATAAAGCCCACATATATACCTACATATATCGGCACAAAGGCCGCCATGGCAACAGCAACAGTGGGTGTGAAAAGGCGAAGACACCCAAGTCAACCCAACCATCTCTCTCTTAATGTGCAACAACTATTTTCAATTATTGCCAATCAAATGTTGCATTGAATCGATGTTTACATGCAGCCGAAGCGACCTTATTATGAGGTTGCTTTTCAGCCCTGGGGGGGTCATAAGAGGGGATATATTAGGCGGGGGTCCGTGAGGAAGTGGGAGGTTGTATTAGAGATACGGGTTGGGGGCGTTGCCTAAGAGCCATGTAATTAGTTTGCAAGTGAGTGTCAGGATTAATCTTTGAGTGTGTGTTTGATTGTTGCCACTTCACATGAGAGGCTCTCTGTAGATAACACAACGATTAGGGATGGGAGAAAATCAATATACTAGTATTAATAGTTGAGAAATCAGTGTTATTTAGCAAAATAATGGACAGGCAAGGTTGTTTTTTAAAGTAATATGTATTTTAAAAATAAAATCATTTAATTCGTTATCGACATTTATCGATTTTAAGCTTTAATCATTTTTTCATCTATTTATCTTAATAAAACTATATTTTTTAAAGGTTTATTAATTGTTATAAAAAAATATCATCAGTTTGTTCGATATTATATCGATATTTCGACAACTAAAACGATATTTTCGATAAGGTTTTTTCATTTGAAATCTTTAATCGAATATCCATCACTAACACGTACATATTCATCCAAAACCTTACCTCTCACACACACCCACCCACATTAATGCACGGCAAATACTCTGCCATTATCTGTATCTGTGTTTCTGTATCTCTGGTCAAAGAAAGTGCGTAGCGCACATGTTAATTGAAGGCAGTGCAAACACAGCAAAAACCCATAGACAGAGAGATGGTATCTCCCACAAAAGAAAGAGATAGCCCCGGGAGACTGAAGAGAAATGGAGACGGACATACATATATAGTGAGTGACCCTCTCAAAGGACATGCAATTACGACCACCAACCGACGACAATAATCAGCAGACAGTCAGTCCTTCAAGAGCTGGGATGTGTGATACCCTCTTTCAGTTAGGGGGTTGTTCAGTAATTAATAATTAATTAACTAGTTCGATCAACATGACTGAAGATTGCAGGAAATGAGGGGCGAAAATGCATTTCAATTTATCAGTTTGCTGAAATATTATATTCTCTGATTACGTATGCCTACGAAACCAATTAAAATCATTGAAATTCAGGATGATTTGAGTTTCTGCTTTAATTAATCATAGGATACTCTGTGATTAGATGCGATTAGTATATTGGAACGATTTTTGTTTAATTATAGAGATGTAAAATCCTCTATAGACTCTGCATTTCTCATAACCACTTAGAAGTTTTATATTAAATGCACACTTTTGTTGTCTAGCGGTAATTCCACATATTAATTCAATTAAGTTTGCTTACTAAACTCTGTGTTAGTAACCTTTTGCCACAAAAATAGGATTTTAGATGTAACCAAGCAACAACAAGCTTCCATCTAATTAGGTTATGTTTTATTGTTGTAATATGGCAGAGGGATCCACACCATAGCACTGGCTGTAGCCTTCACTTGCTTATCTCTGGAGATTCTCCGGTCAATTCCACGCCTCCACGACCACCCCGGAGGAGAAGAAGAACCCGACCCAGGCGAAATTGGACCCGCCAATGGAATTTAATCAAGTTTTATTTGCACTAGTCCGAGGTCCGAGGTCCCTGGGCAGCGCAGATGAGCAATGAGAGCACATCAGCAATAAAATCGGTCATATATGAGTGAGTGTGTATGTGTATAGTACAGTGGAGCCTCGAGATATTTAACTATTCAAGACTGGAGAAGGGTAAGGAGTATAAAAGTATTTTTTATAGGATTACTGAGATTTTTTAACGATATAAAAACCATATAAACACCATTTTACAACCAAATAAACTCTATAGAAATTGCCCTAATAAAAAATAGGATCTACTCAGGCTCTACTGTATTTATTCTAGGATCTGTGCTTGTATATGTCTGGGTATTGATTGTCATAATTAAACGCTGCTGCTGCTGCCGTTGTTGTTGTTGCTGCAATTTCCCTGACCATCACGTATCTTTGCTCCCCCCATTTTCCATTTTCTCCCCATCTCTACACCATTTTCCTTCTGTATTTTTTCCCCATACTTCTTGGTTTTGTTTGAGTTTTGTAACTGCGCTTTAAAAGTTTGTTGATTGAATGCAGCGCTGCACAATTGTTGCAAAAGGGCAGCCATAAAGTGGCCTTATACAAACACAATCCCACCTCATTCTCGGTTCTTGTATTCTCTGTTTTTTTTTTTTATCCACCCACACGAGCGGTTTTATAGCCATTCTTTTGTGTATACTCTGTGGATTAGTTCTTCATTGTTTAGTTGGCAGCGTGGCGCTTTGCAGATAGCTGAGACAGCCCAGAGAAATGCCAAGAAATGCATTGCAACTTATCAGGGCGGAATACCGAATACGGCATAGGGGGAGAGACGGGGGCAGTAGCAGCAAATGTGTGTGCAAATGTGGGGAGATTGGCGATATGTGTGTGCAGCTTGGAATGGTGCACGGAAAGAAATGACATTAGATTTTATCAGAATTTTATAGATTATAAACAGATATCAAACATAGAATATTAACCTATCAGTTTTACACAAAAATAAGTAGGTGGGAGTTTTGAAAATAAAATTTGGAGATTTTAAATAGCATTTTAGGCAGCCTCAATGTATGCAGTGATATTTATTTTCTATAGATAATACATTTTTTGTATTTTAAATATTAAAATTTAAAAGAATATATAAAACATATTTATTTATCAGTTTAAATATTAGTTTTTCATTTGGATTACCAAAAAAGAGACAGCCAAAAAGTATGCAATGATTTTTACTAACTAAACCTAGGGCAAATTTTGTAATTTAAATGTTTATTCCTAAATAAAAATCTTGGAAAAATAATCTGTACCTTCGCTGCTAAAATAAATAAATTCTCCAAAATCACCACACCATTTTTTCCCTCAAATCTTTACGCCTTTTCAGTGTAACTTAAGCTGGCAGTGCTATTGCTGCAGCTGCTAAGTAGTTCGTTCGGTGGGCGTGGCAAAATGCATAGCTAACTAGCTAGTTGGGGGAAGAGAAGAGCTGCTGCTGCTCACTTAAGCAGCTCAAGTCGAAATAGATTTCGGGCGCCATGAATAAAATATCCCAGCTAAGAGTTCAAAGCTCGGCACGTGTGCGAATTTGATAGAGCAGCAGCAGCTTTGCCATTGTGCCAGTAAGAGATATGTGTAGTACCTTTCGTAGAAATTTACTTAATACTTAGTTTGCATTGAATATGATGATATGAGCTTGGGAGTTGAAGCTGATGCTTAAAATTAATGCCAGAAGGCGAATGTCTCAAGTCTTGGGTAAATAGGAATTAACTTGGTTACGGGGAATATCTATGGATTTCTAGTAAAGTTGGTTAATTATTTAAAATAGGAAATCAATATTTATTATTTGTTTAAAAATATTAGGACAATATATTCAACAAAGCTTTTAAAATTAATAAAAAATCCCTACACTTATCTTACAAATTCCACAATCCCTCAGGTTTTTAAAGCAAAACCCTAACTTAAATCCATACCACTTCCCTGTAATTTCGCTTATTCGTATCTAAAGCACTTTTGATTGTGAATACAAAGTAACCACTGATCCTTTCGCCATTCACTTGACATTTTCATTTAGTCGGCGGCACTCCAGGGGGACATTAAAGGGAACGGCCTCGAACACAGCACATTTTGCACATTTTCACTTAGTTATTACATTTTATTTGCTTATTTATGGCCAGCTTTCACGCTGTCCGCTCCACTTTGGGTTTTCCGCTTTCCTCCTTCGGGTTTTCTTCCCTTTCTTCCGTTTATTTTTTTTCTGTTCCATGACAATTGTCGGCACATCGGTTGGCTATTGACAAATATTACACAAGTCCACCCCCGTGACTTCCAAGGGGATACTACCGCTGCTGGACTCTGGTTGTTATGATTATATTGTGTATTGTGAGACCGTTTCTATACCCACAACACGTACAGTTCTCCATTCGCCGGTCGTATAATACGATATTTGCATGAAATTACATGGACAGCACTGATGAGGGGACTGGGATGGAGGAGGGGTTGGCGGAGAGCTTGATTCCTGGCGGGTGGAGGAGGCCCTTTGGGTTATTAACATGCTCCAGAGATTAGACCGACGCCGGCAATGATGACAACATTTGATTTCTTTTCCGTTTACACAGGACAACACAGTCCTAGTGCCGTCTCACTCCCTTGGTTTATCCACCAATTTCCCTCCGCCTTTGTGCTAATCAGCGCAAATACCCAAAATACAAAAGCCAAATCGAAAGTAAAAGCAAAAATCAGCGGGAGAATGAAAGAAAGGAAACTCCTCAAAAGAACTTCCCAGCTCAGACACAACCTTCTCCGCCCAAAAAAAAGATTCAACACCCACTTTACCACCCAAAAAGACGTCAATCAACGGAGGAAAAAAAAAAAAGAAAAAATTTGATATGCCTTCGGGGTCTTGTGTTGATTTTTTTTCGTGCCTTTTGATACCCATTAATCGAAGAGATCAAGGGGTATATTTAGTATTATATACATTTTTATTAAATATAAATAAGGGGAATATTCTTTTTTTAGGCATTTTTAAGATTGTTTACAAATATTACGCTAAAAAAATATTACAAGAGATTATAAATCTCTTAAAGTGCTGTCTAATAGTATGCAATGCAATTTTCCTGTGAGAATTTTAGGTTTTGTACTATGCAATAATTTTTAGAATATTTTTGTGTGCATTTTTAAGATATAATAATTGAAAACTCAAGTGATTTCTATAGCTTAACATTTTATTAAGCCATATTTTGCTTTAAAATATCAGCCCGCCTAAAAGTATGCTCTGAATTTTACGCACTAAAATAACAAGGTATTCCCTGGTCTTTACACTTTTCGTTTTTCACCATTTATTCTCTGCTATGTTTTCGTTTCCTTGAGGTTTTTGTGATTATTGATTTGTTCCCTCTTCTGCCTGTAAACTGATATTAGGCATTTGAAATGCGAGCAATTCTATTTTTTCCTCCTCTTTTCCCTTTGAAGGGAACTGAGCTCGAGACTTTCCTGTGATGTATGATAAACTCCAGTCTGCGGCTGGATTAGCCGCTCAACGATTTAAGTGATTTTATATCTTACAGATATACGATTTCGGTGTCGCCGGGAGAAAACAAGTGCCGAGATTTAATAGCCAGCAAACCAAGTGCCACACAGGTGAGGTGCGCCAGAGAGAGATCTGGGTGTTTGGTATCGGGGAAATCCCCCATCTACCATCTATCCGGCGGACCCAGGACGGCACCAAGTTTGTCCTTACAGTTTAAAGTGATTTGTGGCGCTTTGAGTGGCTAAGAAAGTTTTCTTTTCTCTCTCTCTCTATGTCAGAGTGTGTGTATGTCTTACTTTATTTCGCATGGCTGGAGGTTTTTATGGTTGTTTTGTTGGCAGTTTCTTCAGCAGTTTTTAGCTCAAAGTTCCTCCTGAATTGAGCCCAGAAGAGGCCATCGAATAGGGTAGCAATTGCGGAATTACACTTTGATTAACAAATGCTAATGTTCCTATGTTGCTCAGATGGGGTTTGATTTGTGTGCCTAACTTGATTTTATTGAATGCAATTGTTTAGAAAAAGTTCTCTCTGTGCGGATGAAGTTTGCTTCAAGTGCAATCGAAGACAATTTGATTTATCGCTAGAGTGGATTTCATGGCGGTAATCTAGGTGAATAGAGTTTTATTTCTTTTAAAGTTGCTTAATGGTTTTAAAACACACACTTTAAGCAAGATATATTCTGTACAAATTTAATTTATTTTCCACACTTGAAAAGATTTATCACTACCCAGCGATTTATAAAACGTAATTAATGCCACATTAAATATTCTTTTAAACCTTTCACTTTTAAATAAATATATACTGTCTCGCGTCTCATTTTCATTATTATCCAATGAAAACAGGACCCTTTTTCCATTATCAAAATACTTATTTACCCTTTCGCCGTCGGTTGCCCATATATTTAGCTTAATTTCAATTTGAATATTCCTGCTGTTTGGATAACATTCCCAATGACCTTTTACACACAAATGGTGCCCGCCAACGCTGCTGCTGTCAGTAATTAAAATCTGTCCAAAGCTTGCAATTAAACCCCAAAAATAAAACCAATTGCTAACCCAACGACAGAACGAACAGAAAAAAAAGGGAATACGATATACAATGTATATAAACTGGAGTATAATACCAACCTTGAGCCTTGAGTGTAGAAGGATCTGGCCTGCTTAGCGAGGAGGAGAAAGTAGCCTGGCACACAAAGCAATTAGCAGAAAGGGACGCACGAAAGGACCAAGGATTCAGCAGGAGGCAGCAGAAGTGAAACGGACTTGTCTGTAAAAAGAGAGCAAGGTAAAATATTTGCATTAACTGGAGAGGGAGGAATAAATAAATAAAATCTACAGATGTGCTCGGAATAATATGTAGCAGGGAAAAAAAAGGGGGTCACAAATCAGGGTTTGCAAAAATATCACAAAGCTAAATATATATATATATATAAATTAGCAATAAAAGTAGTTCATTGTGTGAGCACTTAGGCTTAAAATCTTTGCGGGGTTATATATTAGCGAGTCACTGAATTCAAACTTGGGAATTTTAGGCACTGAATTCATACTTGAGAATTGTAAGTAAATTCAATGTAATTGAATTCAATATTTGCTATAAGTTATACTGTGCTTAACGGTAAATTTAGTATATTTAATATGTATTCTAGAAAACATGAATATGTTTTTGCCAGCATAAATTAGAAATGACCATATTTTTATACCATTTTCATTTCCTTTATTTAAAACCTAGATAATTGACATGTAAATCTAAAATTTCCTTTCTAAATTCACCTAATATTTTACCCTAAACTGTTTATATTCACAACAAGGCAACGAGGCTGCGGGTCATGGAAATCCTTTTTAATTTCCTTACGCCCCGCAATTGTAATTTGTATCTGAACTGTGTTTGGCCCGGCTAAATAAAGTTATAAAAGCATAAAGAGAGCGCGGCCAAACACGCCACCAACAACAATATAATGGAAATATTGTGGAAAATCTGAAGTGCGTTTCTGTTGCACATAAAATTTCATTGATTACATTTGTTTGCCGTTTGCCAGTTGCGCGTTAAATGCTTAGCAGGAGTGGGTTCTCCTTATTTTCGGTTTTTCTTTTTTATGTTTTCTATGTGTGTGTGTGTGTGTGTGTGCCTAGGATCGTTTCCTGTTTACACAGGCCCAAGACCTAGAGGGTCCTGCCGCACGCGAACGCTAACGTAAACTCAAACACCCCGAGAATTCAGGGCCAGGGCAGGGCAGGGCAGGGCAGGGCCACGAGAGAAATACTTAACAAATAAAACGCTGTAATATATCTTTGCGGTGGTGGTGGGGAAAATACCTAGAATTATGTGCGCCTAAAAATATTTAAAACGCTATTTATATGCTAATACCAGCCAGGCAGCGAGCTAGCACACACAGAAAGAAAAATATATTCCGGGGAAATGGAAACACGCCCCACAAAACTGCATTATGCGAGGGCGGTTGCAATGGCATTTCTTTATGTTTCTTCTCGTTTTTTTTTTTTTCATTCCAACGAATAAAAAACGAACCAACAGTTTTCACTAAATCCTCATTAATTAGTAGCATTTAGGGCGGCATTTTCCCCGGCTATTTTGTGTGCAGCCACGCCCCCGCCGCCCATCGCCCACCCGCTTAACGAGCCGGCGATGCGGCAGCGTTAAAGCTACTTAGCATTAAAGGCACTGCCACAGAGAGCTAAAGCTCCCCCCTAAAAGCCCAAGGCCCATGGTGCACAGTGGGCTGGCTACAGCCAGTCAGCCATTTGGTAACAGGTGTTGAAAACCGGCCAATGACACATTACTCAGCACATTTTGGGTGTGTGTGGAGCCGAAAAAGCCAAATGATGCATGAAAAGAACAGGTGGCTGGCTCATTCAGTGGGATTACCCAACTCGATCGAAGGGGAGAGAGTGCTGCAAAAGTCTTTAAAGAACATAAATCAGTTAAGGCTAATTGTGGAAACACAAGAAAAAAAATAAAAGTTGGTTGCAAACACACACACTCTCCTCTCTCTGTGGGTGTGAGTGTGTTTTTCCTATAAAAGTTTGTGTGTAGAAAATACTAAAAGTTTGGGAACCCTGTTATTGAAGCTAAGTGAGTGGAGTGAACGAATTTTATATGAATTGAGCCAATTAATTGGAGCTTGGTAAGCTGCTGGCAAGTGCTAACTGCTAAGAGAGCAAAAAGAAAGAGTCTCTGAAGACGGAGTTTATAGTGCCAATTATTTGGATTTGTTTGGCATAGAAAGTTGCAAGTGTTTTCCATTGTTTTCATTGTTTTATTTTCCGATTTTTCTTTTGGAATTTAAAGTTGAAGTTTTAATAGTTTTAATTGGGTTTCCAGCCTAAAATTTAAGCTTGTTAAAATTTCTATTTACTTCAATTTATAGTCTTCGATTTTAACTTGTTTTACCTTAAGCTAGCCCACTGTTTCACCGTTTATTTTAGCAACTATTAGCAGGCGCTTCTGGCCACCCAAAAATGTAGGCAACACAACAAATAAACACTCAAAGCTTTTGCCGCAAAAAATAAAGAGAAAACATTTCATCTACATATATATAGATATACTATATAGCCAGGGAAACTCTGACCTGTACACACAACACACAGAAAACAAAAAATAATACAAGTAAGAATAAAAACAACGACAGCGACTAAGACAACACTACAAATGCCATCAGACCGTCGACCGGCGGGGCATTTGCCTGCATTTAATAACGTTTAGTCTGTGTGAAAATAGAAAAAAATATTTGGTGGAAAAAAAAAGGAAAACGAGAAGAGAGAAAAAGCATGGAGGGAACCAACAAAAACAAAACATTTCAAATGGTGTGTTTGTGTGGGAAAAAGGGGAAAATTCCTACCCTACGGAACCGTGCAACGCATTAATTTCATTCACACTTTGGAAAAAATATCTACGTACATACACATTTAAGGCAAATATGCAATAACGGCGTGTTGGAAACAATAATATTTGTCTAGGAACCCGAAACCCAGGCCCAGGCCCGAAGTGTGGAATGAAAAGTGGCCGAAGTCCCAAAGACCTACCAGCAAACAACACATGACGATGCTGCTTGAATGGATGCGGCAGAGGCCACTCTGGGGTTAAGGGCAAAATATGGACAAGAAGCACGCGCAGCGTGGAAAAAATTACAAGCCATGAACACAACACAAAAAAAAAAATACTACAAAAAAATGAGAGAGGAAAAATCCCTGGTCCGTGTCTGAGCTTCAAGTTTGTCGTTTGTTTAAACATTGTCTAAAACAACAGTAAAAATATATAAAAAATGGCACAAAAATAACATTGTATAGGCTAGGCTAAGGGGAAATAATTCTTGAAATTTAAAATGCTTTGCACATTCAGAAGTTTTTTAATAATTCATATTTTCATAATGGAACATTTATGATAAATCAAATTTTTCTCTACTTAACTAGTCTTGCTCTATTCAATTCTATATCCATTACAAAAACAAATATAATTTCAAAGTTTTAAGGTTCCCAACTTTTTACCAATTTCCATCAAACTTTGACAGAAACAACGTAAACCCTTCTGAGGCCATTTGACGTCCCCCATTTTTCCCTCGTTCTAAAACAAATCGCAGCCAAATGCCCAGAAATCCCCTTAGCACACACCTCTTTTTTTTACGACTGCAGATATTGAAAAGATCCCCAATGCCAATGCTGCAGCTGTAGTACTATATTCTCCCCACAAAAAAAAAGAGGAGAGCAAACAAAGGAGTGAGGTTCTTTGTGCATTTGTCTCGCGTTGCCTTGATCCCCGGACCCATTACATTAGGGAGCTATCCACACACGCAGACAGTAGCCGCTGAACAGGAGCAGTTTCAAAAAAGTACACAGGGAGAAAAAAGGAAAGTATTCTGAGAAGAAGAATAAGTGTGTCTTAAAGTAGACAAACCAGTATTACTTATTCAAACATATCATCATATATTTCCTTCCATTTTCTATATAAATTTCCCAACATTTTAGAATTAGTGATATAATTTCTCTCCGTGCTTAACCCCAACCCCAAAACAAGTCGTGTCACGGTGTTTGGGATTTTTCAATGTGTAAAACTACCTGTCGCTGAGCTGTGCGGTTGGGCTTGGGTTTGGGTAGTTCCATTCTATTCCAACTGCTGCTGCTCCTATTGCTCCTGCTGCTGGCTGCTACTGAAACTTGCTGGATTTTGGCCTCGCGTTGAGCCGGGCAAAACTATCTTTTAACACGCACAACGCATTATACGAGCACCTTGCATGCACACGTCGCCGCCGCCAACAGCCACACCGACATCCATCCATACCAATGTCACAGGACCTGGCCAAAAAGGAATGAGAGAGAGCCCAGTCAACGTATTTCCCAACGCCACCTGAATTTCATTCCTGCAATCCCCCGAAACCAGTGGTATATATATCCCTTTCCTCAAATTTTCCCTGGGTTCCGTCTAACGTTTTCCACTTCTTGCTCTTGGCTGACGACATTTGTTGGCTGCTCTGCTCCGGTGCCTCTGCATGGGTTTTCCTCACTTCGTTTTGAATACACTTGATAAAAGGGTATTCACGAGTTCAATGGCCCAAAGAAAATATTCGAATTTAAGCAGGAAAATAAAGGAGCTATGAAAATACAGCCTAAAGCTAGAAATTATTTTTAAATTTTTTTTAAGAAGTTGAGGGATGGGTTTAAAAATAATTGTTATTATTAAGAAAGTGCTACTTCAAGGATATAAGCAGTTCGTTGTGGCTTGAAGGAATTTATTTCTTGGCCTCTGTATAGTTCAGTTTGGTTTGGTTTCGGCTTTGCTCGCATTTGCGTTGGCTTTTCTTTTCAGTTTTTATTTCTGTTAAGTGAAATGTGCAGGAGCTCCTCGCACATCCACACACCGGAGTGAACCTAGTGGAAAAAATATTCTGGCTGCTGCACTCGTCGTTGCTTGCTGTTCCTTAAATAAATTTAGCTTAGTTTTTGAATGGTTTTTGCACTTGAGAGGTTTATATTTTTGCACAGTTCTCCCTGTGCACTACACTCGAGCAGAGACACACACACACATACCCAGAGAACTTCTGGCTGTCTCCTTCTGTTGAGAATCCGAGAATTAGATTTGCATCAGTTGAGTTGGCGTAAATGCGTTTCGGGGGCTATGGGGTAATCTCAGTGTGGCAGCAGCATATTTATGCCTCACTCTGTCTCAATTGCTGGGGCGTGAAGGAAATACTTTTTGAGTTTTCCTCCTTTTTTTTATTTTTTTTTTTTTGAGGGATTCCAAACTCAGTCTGCACAGGAAATAACTTTCGATAGGAATTAGTAAACAATTTCCTATTTTGATATTGGAATAAGGAATGGTAAGAGAGAAGTATGAAAATGATTTGGAAAATCTGAAATATTCAAGTAGGTATTTTGAACATATATCAAAAATATCGTGTGACATTAAACTGAAAATATTGTAAGCTCTGATATATCGAATTTTTAAATATAGAAAAATATCGCATAATAAAATAAATCGATAAATTGATAAATAAAAACTTGAAATCTATTATATCTTTCTAAAATGTATTCAAATTTAGATAAGAATCATCGAAGTTTTGTTATATTTTCTCCTTGTGCACTTGAATTTTAACATTATTCTTGACTTAGAATTGGCCAAAAAGTTTTGCGCATACATTTCAGACATTACAATGTCTAAGCGTAAAACTTTTCAAAGGGATTTTTCCGCAATCAAAGTTGAAGCCGGTCGTTGGCCATTTGACCTGTTCATTACTTTTATCAGAGCAGACCTGCTGCCGAAAGGGCTGAGATTCATTTCTGGGATGGATATCTTCATATGGAGCTGGAAAAACAGTCAGTTGCGATGACAAATTGCCTAAGCAGCACCAGCTTCAGCTTCAGAGCCAGCAGCAGCTGCAGAAGGAGCCAGTGCCACAAAATGTTGCAATTTATGCAAAGAAATGCAGCAGCAACGCCGCCGCCCTCTTTACCCCTCAGTGTTGGCTACTTTTTATGCGGCCGCAAACAATTCAGTTTGTATTTGTATTTTCTCGTTTTTTTCCCTTTCGTTGGCTGCTGAATGTTGGCCATAAATTGTTGCGCACAGTGCGTTTCGTTTGGTTTGGTTTCGTTTCGTTTCGTTTTGCAGTTTGCAATTCGCAGTTTTCCAGCATATTTCAGTGAGATGCCCTTTGTTGCAGCAGCTACGGGGCTTTCATTCGCCGTCGTCGTTGTTTATGCTTTCCATTTTATACTCATACATAAATACATGTTGTATGTACAAACATAAGTACGGTATGTACGCGTGCGGCACGGCTGGTGTAATTCATAAACAGGCAACTTGGGTGGCACAGGCGCCTCCCCAAGGGCGAAAAAAAGAAGATATATGTGTGGGTTATACAAAGAATAAATTACGGAAAAAGTCCAGCATAATATTTAATTGATTCGGAATTTCAGAAAATGTGGTAAGAAGTTTTTGTTGCAACGTAAAAAGGTTTTTTTTTATTATTTTAAAATATTGAGAGAAAAGTTAGGTTGAGTCCGAACACGTCTTGTATTTATTCAATATTTCTTAAATAATAATTTTTTCTGGTGTAACATTTTCCATTTTTTTGTACCGCCAAAAGGATCCGCCCTGGGAGAAATGGTTATTTGGTATGTGGAGAAAACTATATTTCCCGCTCCACCGGCACTGCCTTAGGAAGAAGAGGACCTGGACCCCGGCTTGGAGGCTTCGCATATTTCGCTCAATCCACACGAGAGAACCCCACGAAACTAACAACTCCCCGGAGAGTATTTATGCGGCTGGATGGACGGGCAGACATATTCGTTTTTTTTTCCTGTTGTTTGGTTTGCACATTCTGCGTGCGTTAACTTTTCTGCAGCACTGTGCGGGTTTCTAGCAGCAGTTGCCAACATTCCCATAGTCATCGTCATCGCCACATCGCCAGTCGGGGGCAAATATTTCGCATCTTTTGTCTATCTTTTGTAATAAATTTTTGTTTTTTTTTTTCTCATGTCTTCATGGTCATGTAATTTGAGACGCCGAGCACTGTCAGTTTATGTATTGTGTGTGTGTGTGTATGTGTACATGTCAGGTAGCTAAAAGAAAAACTTCTTTTCTAATGTTCGTCATTCTCATCATAAGCTGAAATAAAGCTGATAACCTTTTTGTGTACTCTATTGGAGAATTGGGTATTTGGAAATTATTGGGGAATTGGTCAAAACTTTAGGAGAGAATAATTTGTATTTCTTTAATAAATAGTAAATAAAGTGGTTTATAAATATAATTTAAGAGCTGTTAAATTAAGTATTAGAAAAGCTTTAATTCTTTTCAGAATTCTCCAACTTCAAGCTTCTAGCTTGATTTTGCTTATTTTGCTTAAATATTCTTTGGATTCATATTAAACATTGCCATATTTCCTCTCATTAAGACTTGATACGTTTTCTGTATACAAAAAAAATACTATGCTAGCCGGCTTTTTTCAATAAACCCATCCTCTAAACCCCACTGATTTCCTTTTAAAACGCTTTAGGGTATTGGCATTTTCATCAGGCCCATTCCCCGCCATCATTTTCCGTGAGTCTTTTATTATTATTTGCTTGCGGAACGTTGGCGGCGGCCTGTCAAACTCCATTTGCATTTGCCAAAACGTTGTCGAAAATTGTTTCTCTTTGGAAAAAGAAAAAAATGAAAAAATCGAGTTGGAGATGGAGATGGCGGACCGTAGTCATCCATCCATCTATTTGCCTAATATATCTTCATAGTCGCCAGTTTATGGCCTGCTTGGTCCTGGTCCTGCCTATATAGCAATCTGCCGGCGGAATCTGGTGGCCGCCTTCTGCCTCCCGCCACAGTTCCACCCCGTTTCCCACCGCCATCACACACACTGCATCGCTTCTTCTGTCATCGTCTGTCTGCCAAATGGTTGAGATTGTAATTTTTTTCGTTTTGGAGCTTCCGTATACTAATGCGACGGCGGCCTCGGAATCGTCCATGGCCAGCCGCCTGGCCTGCCTTTCCAGCTACAGCTCGATTCCTGTGTCTGGACGGAGGAGGGGAGGAGACGGCGTTGCTGCTTTGTTTGTGCCTCATATTTACGACTGGGCCAGGTCCAGGCGAAGGATCGAAGCTGCTACTGGGGTAGACTTGTGCACTCAGATTAAAGTTTGAATTCTAAGTGAGTTTTCGTTATGAAAATCAAAGTATTATAAACAATCTTATATTTAAAACCTTATAATTTTCAACTGCATTTTTAGCAATTTGGACTATAATAGTTAGTTTATTATTTTTAAACCGTAATTCCTTGAATTTTTTGCAGTGTTTACTGCAGAACTCACATTCGCACTCGTCGAGTATCTCATGCCATCATCTTTTAAACGACAGCGGCGGCAATTCCTCAAGTGTTTTGGCTGCCACTGCCGCTGCTGGTCGTCGCTCCACTTGAAAATTTGGCATCAAATGTCAGCGTCAGGAGGCCAGGGCAGGCCTTCGTCGTTTTGTCGTTTTGCATTTGATTTTCACTAGTTCTCAGCTCTTGGCTCTTCCCACCCTCGAGAGGTCGTCTGTCCATCGGATTTAAATGAGTTTTTCAAATACTTGTGCACGTACGGGCTGAATTTGAACGGTAGTCTGTCGTTGGTCGTTGGTCGCTCGTCGGCAACATCAACAACTTTCTTTTATTCCTTTATCTCACAGCGAATGGAGCGATATATACGCCTTCTGGCACGCACTGACATTTCCTCTATTTGGGTTTCTATTCAAACTTCAAGACCCAAACAGAACCAGAAACAGAAACCAGAATCAGAACAGAAAACTCAACTCTAACTCGGTCTCTGGCCATGCCTCTGTCTCTGGCTCTCAATTGAATTCATGCTCTGTCATTTTTAATGAATCACTTAATTGTCGTCCAAGTTGGGTGGACGTCGAGTGCTCGAGAGTTTCTCTGGATTGAATTTGGATTTTGGTTGTGAAGGGCAGGCAAGAGTGGGAAATACATATATAAGAGCATAGAGGGAGGAAGCGACTTCACAGGCTGCCAAAACATTCAAGAAATCTGAGAAGCCAAGATGTTTCGCTCGAAATGAAGTTGCAATGATCCGAAAAGTGGAGTTTTGATGAGGGATATTCTCGGTGATCTGTGATCTGTGTATGCGCGGGAAAACGATCTTTTAAAGGCTTTAGTTTTTATTTTGAAGTTGATTGAAAGGGAGATGTTTGAAGTAGAGCATTTACTTTTAAATAGCATTAGAGATTTTATTTTAGTCTGTTAATTAAAAAAAGGCCTTATTTTATTTATTAACAACACTGTTTGATGCCTGAACCAGGTCTTAAAATTCACCAAAAATTTGTGAGTTATTTGTAAGGCATAAACGAAATCGTTAAATGCTACCTGCTTTTATTTCCAACCGAAACTCCTTTACAATCAACACCTTTTTGCCACTAAACGTACATTCGAGACCAACTCCGCTGGTCCATAAAAAATCCAGAAAGAAAAAGAAGGAAAACCCCCCAGCGGACGAGAGAAACTAAATTCCCGAAAAACCCATTCCCATTGCCATTCCCATTCCCCAAGGAGAGCACATTGCAACTCCATCAAAACGGCTCTCGCACCACATGAAATTACTCATAAAAGTGCGACCCAAAAAAAAAAAAAGAAAATAAAGAAAAGCCAAAGAAATGTACATTGCCAGCACAAGTGAAGTGTCTCTCGGCTGTCGTTTGACGTCAACATACGTATCTCTCTCTCTCTGGGCCGCAATCCTCAATTTGATGCCGAGATGCTGGGGAGTTGAAAGTGTTTTTACCCATTTTTGGCAGGAACATTGGACGAAGTACGGACTCTACCCGTTCCGAGGCCTTGCGTCGTCATTGCCGGCGGCTTCTAACAAATTTAAATTGTTTTCAACTTAATTTTCGGGGACCCAGTTATCATGGCCAAGTGTGTGCATCTTCATCAAGAGAGTACTGGGCTTCTCTAACAAGACCGCCACACACATTCCGAATTCACTACACTTGGAATATATATGGAAACTAAAGAGTGTTGAAAATGAAATATTATATAGAAATATTAGTTTTTAACTTTTTTTAATTTAAAGAAATCTAGAACACAGGACCATTAAGTAAATATGTAACTTATTTACTCTAAAATATCTCTTCATTTTCCCCACAAACTTTTATTGACTCAATTATCTTCTAATTTATGTTACCAATTTCCACATTTTTATGACCATTTCATTTTGCTGACTGCATCTGAGAGTCTTTAGAAAAGCATAAACAAATGAAATGAGGCACGCAAATATATTTCAAACTGAGCATGGCCGCCGAGAAGCCTGCCGCCGAGGCATCTTCATCATTTTCCACGCATGATTCGGCATAAAATTTTGTTCACACCATTTAATTTTTTTTTTTTTTCTGGCTCCAAATATAGAAATATATATATAGGGGCAGGCTGGGTAGACTGAGAGATGGTCGAGTGCTATATTGTTGACATTTTGGGCTCAACACTCGATACTCGTGGCACACGCATCAGCAAATTGTGTGAATTATAGTCCTCCTGTTCGGTCTCCTCTTGGTATTTATTGTGGGGATCACATCGGTATAGTTTTAGGAGGGAGAGCGGAGGACATATGGGCATGACACTCATTTCGTAGAGGTCGGAGGAGTCGCCGTCGTTGGCCGCTAATTAAGTGCAGCCGAACATGACTTTTTATAACTTGAATTTATGGTGATTTTATGGCCGCCCATCTCCAAGGGGAACTTCTTCTGCAGCTCCTACTCCTCCATGGCTTGGCTTGGCTTGAGATCAATCAGCGAGGCGATATATTTGATATGTAATTAAGACAAACGTAACTGTTTATATATGAGTATACCACGAGTATATCACCCCGGCAGCGGCTCACATCTGAGAGCTTCGCTTTGGGATTCGTTGTAAAGCCATGAAGTTTTTTGATTGAGTTTTACTGCCTCTAATACTGAGGCACTTGCATATGATTAGAGGAGGCAGCAAGGCAGCAAGCAATCCGGTGGGAACCGAGGAACCAGTGGGGAGTGGAGAGAAGTTCCAGAATCCATAACCACAGAGCTTTTCCGTGCAGTTTTGATTAGACGAACTTATGCCTGCATAAATTTATGTTTGCTTTAACTTTCTTTGCTCTTTCCTCTTTCCTCTTTTGATTTTTTATTTTTGATTTTTTTAGGTTTGTTCTTTTAATTAGCATCTCTAGACTTGCCTTGGTTTTGGCTACCACTCTCTATAATTTTTTGTTGGAAATCCCGCTGTTTAAAAGTGACAGCTGAAAGTCCACACATTCCATTAGTCTGTCAAAAATCGTCGGCAAAGTTCTTGGCGGCTCTTTCATTAGCATAAATACAAAAATAAATGAGCTGGACGGCTGGCATTTTCCTATGCGACATTTTAGAGGTAATTTTAAATGGGGAAAATAAAGGAAAATTAATTTAATTAGGCAGGGATTTTGATGGTTACAAAAATTGTTCAATTTTTTGTTAATTAGTGCACACATTAAATACATTTTTTCCTCCATAATTTGTACACGTGATCTAATTTAATTTAACCAAGTTAAACAATGGAAATAAGGAGCAAATTAGATTTAATTTACAACAAGAAAAAAACTAATATTTTCCCAACAAACTTATGGCTCATATTTAATGCAGCTTTTTTAGGCTAACAAAGAAAATTTTGCATAAATTAAAAGCTGATTTGATTTTAAAAGTAGAATCAAAACAAAAAAATATACAAAATTTATTATGCAAATTTCGCTTTCAATATTTATATAGCTGCTTTATTCCCCTAAACTAGGTCTTATTTATGTTTTGATTCCCAATTTCCCAGCCGCATTATTTATGATGAAATGCATTAATTTATTCATTCCGTTTATTTCATAAAAAGAATAAATCCAAGCAAAATGTTTGAAAATTTCACTCTCTGCTAAGCAATTTTGTTTGGATTCCAACCATTCATTTTGTGATGTGGCGAATGCAATGGCAATTTCAATTGCTAGCCGGCTGCTTAATTCGTTTCAGTTCACTCTGTCGCGCTTTAAGCGGCAAATTTAATTCCAATTTAATTCGAGCCTAATCCAAGGCGCCGCCAGAGCCAAGAAAGAAGCATTTCCCAAGCATAATCCCCTGGCTCTGCCCTACTTAGAATAATTTGAAAACTTTAAGCAGCAACTTTTTACCAGCGAATGCAGCTGTGACGCGATTGCTTCAGGGCAGGGAATCGCCGGCTGGGTGGCGGCCATCAGTGTTGCCATGGATTACAAAAAATAATAGCCAACTACAAGGTCTGGGAAAATTGAATGAAAATGGAAAGGTTTTCTTCAGATAGTTGACAATACTCTCTGTCTTAAAAATAGTTAGTTCTTTGAAGAAAATCTTTTTAAGTAAACAGAAAAGTATGTAAACTTTTGTTATAATATTTAGAGAAGAAATAATGGTGTCTTATTTCTGAAATTTATACTTTAAGCAACGAATTTACAAGCAATTTATTAAAAATTCAAAGCATATTTTATTATACGAATGTGTCAAAATTTTACCTAATTTCTGTCCTAAGCCAGTCTGTATTTTTCTTTACCAGAATTTTACTTACATGCCCGTATAAACTTAAAAAAATATATATCTAAAATATCCTAAATTCCTTTAAAAACTCCGCTATAAATCCCCCAAATTGGCAACACAATTTGGTGCAAAGAGGCGCCTCATAGAGCCCAGTAATTGTATCTGGCCAAAGTTGTGGACACTGGCATGGATCATCTTGGGTCTGTGGGCCAGTTTATGCCTACGGTTATCACATCATTATTCAAGCATCAACTGCTGGTTTTTTCTTTTCTCTTCCCTTTTTTTCTCATTTTCTTGAAGCATTTTTCCATCGCTTTTCCGTGGGCCTTTGTCAAAGCCAAAAACTTAAGTTAAGCCACTTGAGCGACATTGTTGAAATCGGTAATTTGCCTGCCTTCGTCTCTCATCTACGTCGTCGATTCGGTTCGCGGGAGCTACCCTCCTCAAAGCCCTGTTCTTCTCTGTGTATCTACCAGCTTGGCCATAAAAAAACGGGATGAACGGCGAACGAAGACGGCTAACGACTTGAAAATCCTTATTAATCACAGAGAGTTCCAAGAGTCCAAGAGTCCGAGACTCCCAGAGTCCCCGAGTCCGGTCTTGGCCATAAAAAGTCAATGCTGCCACTGATAAGCAAACCGGCGACATGGCCAACACAACATTGGAGCAACAGAGCCACAGAGTCACCAAATAAAGGCAGGCCTCCTTTCCTTCCACAACTCACTTTTCAATTAATTAATCCAACAACATTCCAGCACTATTATCTTGGCATATCTCAAATATTTCCTTTAATTACGCCAAGCGGAGAGGAGAAAAAAAAAAAAGAAGGAACCCAAGACTGGCCAAGAGTGTTTGCAGGCAACAACAAAAATCTGACACCTCGAACAATCAATACATCATCATAAGTGCGGCATGCAAAAAATACAACAAAAATAAAGAAGAAAATCAGGCAGTAAAAAAGGAGTATGGAAAAAATAAGTAACAGACACGCACACACAATTACAGGCACGATCCGAAGGAAGGACTGGGCCAACTCCGTCTTCGCCGTTTCCGTCTCCTTCTAATGTACAAAAAAAAAAATTTATGCTATTCAAAATTAGCAAAGTGTTATCTAAACGCATAAATTACATGCACGTACAGAGTGGGCAAAATGGGTGGCTGCAAAGGGGGGTTTTCTTCTCTGGGTTGCATGCAAATTGCCAGCGAGGAGCCTCCTCCTGCTACTCCTTCTCCTCCCCACATGCCTTCACAGGATATGTGAGGGGAGAGTGTGTGAGTGTGCGATAAGTTGAAAGACATTTTGCTGAAGAAGCTGCCACAGCAGCCAACTAGTTACTATGCATACACAGTAGAGGTTGAGGAAATAGGTCTGATTCCATACCATAATTGTTAAACTATGTATTATTTATATATACAATTTCATCAGTTCTTTCATGAAAAAGACACTAGCAAAGATTTTTACAATTATTAAATGAAAGGGTATTCATTAACTTGGATTAAAGCTATAGTTCACTGATAAAAATTTTTAAAAATGTCATTAGAGAAATGTTGAAATAATATATATTAAAGCACATACTTTGAAACATAGTAACTAAGATATAAATTATATTACAAAATAATACATAAAATATTATTTCTTTAAGTTTATAACCTATCTTATTAATTTTCTGGATTTTTTAAGTATTTTTTAGAACCTAGCTTTCTTATATTGACCACAACTGTTTAACCTGACTGTGTATTTGTGCGGCAATGCGGCATAAACGATGCCAACAACTGATTGTGACGTGAACTAAGCTCGTAATGAAAGCATATATACAAGTCGGCCAGGCCAGGAAAAGCCAGGCCAGAAACTGAACGGAATAAAACCAAACCGAACTGAACAGAACAGCAGAGAGAAACAGCCTAGATGCTTGGCCAATAGACTCGACCATCTTTCTCCTACTGCTCTTCCTCTGTCTCCTGCATAGGCTTCTTGACCAAGATGACAACGTGGCCATGGCGCTGCTTTGGGCCAATTGCCTGTCGCCGGCATGTGAAGAAGTGCTGCCGCAAAAGTGGGGGAAAAATATGAAGAAAATAAGAACAATTTAAGAAATTTGGAATATAGAAGTATGTTAAATAAATAACTAGAAAATGTATTAAATTACATCAATTATAAAGCTTGAAAAGTTTATCTTTCTATATTAAAGAAATCGTAATACTCTTTCTGTTTAATAATTCATACGATTTAAGAACGTTTTGCTTTACAGATCTCATTAAATGAATATCCGAATCCCTCTCTAATTGAATAATTTAGCCAATTAACCCACTGTGGCCCACGCAACAAACGTGCTGGCTTGGCTGTTCATTCGCTGCCACCAAAGCAATCTTGCAACGCAGCAGCAGTTCTCCCAGTTCTCCACCAGAGTCAAAGCGAAACCTAGACACACTGGGACTTTTCCACAATCGACTTTGGGATTCAGCTCTGGGACAAGACTCCAACACAGATCTTGACTTGGACTTGGACTTCGACTCGGCTGCGGATTCGCGACTTTTGCGATGGCACGACTTTGGCGAAATAAGATATAAGCACGACATAAATGGTACTTTATATCTGCAAGATATTATTTTTCCAAACATACACACAAGGTTTATGATTTTTTCTAGATATTTTGTCATCTTTATTATCAGCAGAAGGAGCTGAGCAGAGCCGCGCAATGGCAATGGCAATGGCCCAGGCCAAGGCATAAAGTAACCAAATAAGCACAAGCGGCAGCTGAAGATGCGGCTAACCGGTGTCATGGGAAGAGGCCAGGCCAAAGTCAGGGAAAATAATATAGGAAATACTGGTACAAAAGTACAAAGCCAAGAACAAGGATGGCTGCGTGGAGAATTGGCCAGAATCGAATGCCAGAAGCAGAGCAGAAAAGGAGACAGAGCCAGCCAGCCACCAGGTGAGTGTCAGGCCGAAAGGCAGGAAGCAAAGCCAACTGCAGCACTTGACCAGAGTCTTGCGATTCTGGAGACGACACCACAATGGAACTCTGGGAAAGAAGGGGAGTGGAACTGGTGCAGGGGGGTTGCCTCCATGGGAATAGGAGCAGTTGCGTTGCGTACTTTGCACTTGACCACACCACTTGCAGTCGGGTTTACCTTAACCCCTTCCTTCCCTTCTTCTTCCCTCTTTCCACGGTGCGTCATATTTACGGTTCGGTCCAACACATAAACAACATTATTTGCCACCCCATGCCAAAGGCGGCCCCCTGTCATAAACTAGTTTCACACACATCTATATCTACATGTGCAGAGAGAGGAAAATGTAATAGAATATATTAAAATATGCCAGGTTTTGTTGGCAGAAACATGTATCCTTTAAAGAATGCCTAAGAAAGTATTGGAAATGTAAAGTTAAGGTAGTATTATTTTGCTTAAATTTCTTATTGAAAAACGTAAGTACAAAACCCCTTTAGAGGCTTAGAAATACCATTTAAAATTAATAATATATCTCCCAAATTTGCATCATATTTTCTTAAAATTTTCTGTCCAGTGCACATCTTTCTTCTGTGTACTTTGGCTTGGAACTATATTAATGCGTGAGCACACACAGCTTGGCTACCAAGCAAAGTTCTCCACCTCTGGCCATCTTCTTCGAGGGTTTTTCTACACACACACAAAGTCCAAATATATATCTATATATATATTTGTTCGTATATATGTTTAACAAAAGGCGCCGTCCAGGGCATAGAGGCTTCGCTTCTTTGTTGTTGACTTAGGCCCACGCCAAAGAGCCGGAGCCCGAGCCCAAGTCGGAGCCGGAGCTAGAAAGGCTTCTTCCTCCATAGAGTCCAAGCATAAAAAACCACAAAAACCAGAGCTGGCATATTGCCGCTATTGTCTTTTATAGTTTCCTGGAACATTTGCCGCTCTGGCTTCCATCTCGAACCACCGACCGCCACTGCCACCATTAGTGTGGTGGTGCAAGCTTTCCTCCTCGTATATATATATATATATATTGTATGACTCCTCGTGTGTTATATGTCTTCGCGGTCGCCATCGAAGCAGTTGGGGGCATCTCTATTGCCGTATTCTTTAAATATGATTTAAAACTTTACCGCAGACATTTGCCAACTGTAATGTGACCTAGTTAGGGGGTGCAGGCAAGTGTAGGTCGAATTACTATGGAAGGGGAGTTGAGAGGGTGGAATGGGTCTATTGTATAACAAAACAATAAAAGAAAAAGTTTTTTATATAGACAAAATCTTGGCAATAGCAATAGTCAAGTTTTTTATTGGGAAAAACTAGACCTAATTTGATCTGCCATAAACTTTAACTTGCCTAAATTACCTGCAATATAGTACATGAATTATTAGAAACTAATTTTTCAACTAAATTAAGTTGTATAATTTAATTGTTTATAAAACAATGATTAAAGTAAATATTAAATATGGCATGAGGGGATTAAATCTAATAATTGAATTTAAATATTTATTAAAAACCACATTTTCTAGAAAATTAAGGTTAATTTTATTTAAAAAGAGTTTAAAAAGTTTGTCTTCCTAAAATAATTATCTTTAATTTACGATACTTTTAAGTTTTTATATATAATTTCTAGTTTGTAGACCATTTCCCCTATCAAATTGATTAAAGCCCACAAAAATTAGTTTTTTCAGTTTTATATTCAATTTAAATTTCTATAATGTAAATCGTACATCAATTTGACAGTTTAACTTCCTCCACATGTGACTGATTTAATTTCCTCAAAGTTAAACTTCCCAGCCATGATGACATTCACTTTTATTTTAACATAAATGTATGCAGAGGAGATGTGAAAGTGTCCAAAAATAATCAATAAAAGCAATAGAGGCTGGGGGATATATTGGGTTTTATGCCAATAGGCCAAATTTGATTTCCCATTAGAGCACAGTGGGCTTCCTCGCATTTAGTAGCTTCATTCATCTGCAATCATAAACTGCACAATGGGGTTGCTCCGTTCCAAGACTCAATCTGCTCCGGGGAGTCTACTTTAATGTGGCACATCAAAACTTAACGACAACACCTACTCCAGTTTGTTTTATGGCGTCTACAAAAATGAAACAAAAGACCGACGACCGGGCAGACCAATTTTCTGGACGGCTAGCTGGCTGGTTGGCTGGCTTTTCTGCATTTCTGATGCCCTGGAACCGTGCCAAATGGCAAATATGGACAGCTCATAATTTTACACAATTGTTGCCCCAAAAAAAAAAAACTTATGAAACATGCATGTTCGTCTCGTCTCCTCCCAAACAACACAAGCCAACAAATTACGACGGCACCAACAGGCACTTGAACAGAAAGCCGGAGAGAAAAAAAACTACACAAAATGAGAGAAAATACTTGAGCGGGTATCATTAAAAAGCGCAAAACCCCAAAAAAAAAAAAACGGAAAAAACCCAAAACCAAAACCCACGAATCCCTCTCCACACTTTTGAGTAAACGCTGCAGCGGCGTAACGAATTTTTATTTGGTTTTTTTCCTCCTCTGACCAAAACCCAGGGAGAAAAAAAAAGGCAGATAATACAGTTGATAATAATCCTCAGCAATGTAACTCAATCTCGGCTTCTAAGTCTCGGCTTGCGATACGCAGGACACGATGTACGGAGGGGAAAGGAGTGCACACAAAACTCTGAAGTGCACCAGAAAAAAAGGAGAAAAAATGCTAATTCTGGTACAAAAATAACGACTTTTAGATGCTCTTTTTGGGATTAAATAAGCTGTCATTATAGGGTTTAAAAACGGTGATTTCAGTTCAAAACAATATTTTAAAGAATCATTTTTAGAGTTGCTTTCATCGAGGAGTTTTTTATCTTTATCTTATCGACTTTTTTTTATCGTTCTTCCTAATTAATTTCTCTTTATTATTCTTTCATTTCAAAAGGGCATCCATATTCACCTAAAAAACTATGCATGAAATGAGCTTCTATTCCTGCTTTCCCTAATTATTTTCTCTTAATAACATTTAATATTTCTCTCATCCCCAAAGAGCATCCATAGTTACCTAGAAAACCTCTCCAAAATTTAAACCAAAAGCATTGGCATTGGCTAAAATAATGTGCATGAATGATGAAATGCAGCGAAGGCTGCCAAAGAAGCGGCGCTCAGCAAAGATGCAAGCGGCACACACAGGTAACATAGTAAGGTAAGGGAGGGGGTGACAGGTAAAAGAAAAGACCGGGGCGATTGGGGGAGGGGAGTTGGTGGTTATACTGTTTTCTGGCTTTTGGACAATGGTACCGGCCTGCTATTAACGTCCAGCGCACACATGAAACAAGATATTTGTACCCAGTACCCGATGAAGTATACTTCTTCGTGGCTCTTAAGTCGATGCTATTATTGCCAGCAATACCTGGGACGGCGACTTCTACCGGGGCTCTGGACGGCGAGAGATTCTGAGGCAGACGGCAGAAGGCTGTTGCAAGACACCGGAACGGGTTTGTCAGTTTGACTTTGACTCCTCGCTGGCCGGCAAGTTTTCGTGATGCACAGAGAGGTAAAAAGAGCAGCTTAAATGCTGAGAAATATATCTTTAAATATATTTCTAAATATATTTTAGTTTGCTTAAACATTATTTCGAACACAATATGTGGTCCTAGATTCAAGTTATTAAGTTAGTCTTCAGTTTAGCACAGTTTTCACTAAAATTCTCAACTTGTTTTAGCACGCTTCTATATTCATTCAGGCATATATCCTATTCCCACTAATAAACAATATTTTTCCCTATTCCTGACATAAGCTTACATTTTCCCTCGGTGTAAGGATGGCACTCTGGGTGCTGCCTTCCCGCAGTTTCATTTCGGGTCTTCTTTTTCCTTTTTTCCCCGAGCTGTGTTAATCTTTTGCCTTCTTATTTTTTTTTTCTTCTGGTTCCTACAAAACGACACACGCTGCATGCGGTGGGGTCCCCGTGTGGTGAGATACTGGGGACCGAAAAGGTAAAGACCGAACCAGGTCCGAATACCGGACCCGGGGAGCGACAGGCAGACAGACCGACCGGTGTGAGTAATAGGCGGCGTTGCCGTTGTAGTAAATGAGCTTACCAGGTGATACCAAAACACAAAAGAAATTATAGTAATCAAATCATTTTTATGTTAAATTATGATCGACAGCAGGCAGGCGATGCGGTGCGATGCGATGCGAACCGAAGTGGAGTGGAGACCCTCTCAGTGGATATATCTTTGTACCTTTTGTATCTCTGAGGCAGTCGTAGTGGGTTTTTAATGAAACTTTATACTAAATAGCAAATTGTTGTAGCTTTATGGGATGTATGTGTGTGGTAGGTTGTTGTCTGTTCACTGGTGTGGCTGCAGCTCTCTGGCCACGGCTAATTATCTTTTGGATTGCAACAAGTTTATTAATGTTTATGTGCTGGTATAGAGAGGTATAGAGGTATATGGGAGGACTGGGAAGCGGACACTCCGGCTCTCAGGTTGGTTCGTGGCTAAAATTTATTGTTGCAGTGCTTCATTGAGGCGCGGCGGCTGTGGCAGCGCGATTTTTAAAAGGTTTCAATGAACATTTATTATGATTGCAGGCCGCCCGGCCTCACTCCGAGGAGCGAGTCTTTTGCTAATAATAAACATGTACACATAGTTGTTGCTGGCTAATATATCAACGTTTCATTTTTTTTTTTTTTTTTTTTTGTTGAGCCCCAACAATATAAATGCTCCCATGCTCGTGCTCTCCGTGTATGTTAGCGCCCGATCTCTTTGGCCTGTTAATAGTTTGCACAAAGTCTGCACTTTGCCAGTGTTTATTCATTGTGCCAAATCCATAAATCATGGGAATTATGTTTATTCGACTGGGAACACCCAGCAGCAGCAGCAGCAGCAAGTGCTGTTTCAGTTGCAGTTTTTCATCTTAATGAAAATGTTCAAATAAAAACTCAACTCTGGCAATGTAAATCAATGGATATAATAGAGAAGCACAGGCGACACGACACATGCACATAATCCGGATGCCGTTCTGAGTAGATTTTAATTAAATTTTTCGGTTTATGTGTTTGTGATTTAGAGCGCGGCAAATATGAAAAGGGTTCTGTTTTTATTCGTTCCTTCCTTTTTTTGCAGTTAATTCCTTTAGTTTATTTTTATATTTATTTGAGGCGTTGACTCCTGCATTCAATTTGAACAGCAATCAGTCAATTAAATGCGAGCTTCAGCGATTTGCCATTCATGGTAAATGGGTTAAAATATCTTTGAGTTATTAACTCGAGAACGAAGGAATAGAGAGTGTTGAATGTTGATTGGAAAGCCAAGAAACTATAATTGCAGCCTAGAATCTTAAGATAGTATGTCTTGAGTGAAATACGATTAAAAGAAAGCCTTGAAATGCTACAAATTGCAATTAAAAACGGAATATGCTGCCTACATTTTTGCACATTTTTTAATTAATCATAAAAAAACAACATCCAAAAATTGAATAAATCAAAATATTAAGTATTAAAAATACTACATTTATGATAAAGTCTTCTACCGATTTATCGAACATATATCGCTACCTAAAAATACCGATTTTCATATCGATATATTAAAATGATCCAAAAAGAGCCCCTAAAGCTAATAAAATGCCGACGAAAAATATTAATGTTGGCCAAGTCAAATAAAGAAAACTAATTAAATTTATTAAAATTATTCCTGTATATAAAAAATATCAACGAAAAATCTTCGTTTAAAATTAATCGAAAAATAAGCCCAAAAACTAATAATTTTTTTGAAAAAAAAAATATCCAAATTAATCAAAATAAACAAAGAATATAAATGTAATTAATTTTCTTAACTCGGACCGAATATCTGTATGAAAATATTTTCACAAGTTAACACATAAATCATAAAATAACATGTAAAATGAACTGCAGAGGTGAAAAGTCAAGCCCTGGAAACCTGATAATTAAATATTGTTGAATTTTATGAGCAATCTCTCTCCTTTTGTTGTCCTCCAGCAGCATAGTAAATTAATTTGCGAAAATGGCTGATGAATTTCACATAAAATTAAACAAACAAAACCTTGACATCCAAATATAGGCTCGGCTCCATGTCACTTGTTCACATAAATTTTAAATTGATTTTGCCGTTAGCTGTTAGCCTTCAGCCGGCAGTTTGTTAGTAAAAATCCGTTCAAGCACTTACATCTGCAAATAAAGAAGAGAGAAAATTGGAAACTTAATTAGTTAAATTCACAAACAAAGGCAAACACACAAATGCAAATACACACAGATGAATGAAAAAGAGACTCGACTCTCCTCGAGCGAGAGCCAGTTAGCAGATGAAGACAAATAAAAGTGAAGTGAATTGAATTGAATTGAAGTCAAGTCGAGTCGAGTCGAGCTGAGTCCAGAGTCCATAGTCCCGTCCAGTGTCAGGTGGAAAGCTGAGGAGGTGGAGTGAAAAAATATCTACTACTGCTGCGGATAAGGACCAATGGAGATGCTTGAGATACTTGTGCTGTTGCTGTGAATCCCCCCGAGAAAGAGAGTGCAAAAGGATTCAAGCCATCACGTAGTTGTTTGGCATGTGACGTCCTCGCACTTGCACTCACACACAATTGCCAGACATTTTAATGGCTAATTAAATTGAAACAGAGCATCAGCCACCCAGGCGCATCTCTTCCTACCCGTTCTTCTATTATTCTTTTATTTTTTCTCGTTTTTTGTTTGCTTTTTTTGCAATGACACAATTACAAATTGCCATTCACAGGTGCAATAGTTGTTTAGCTTGGAAAATTGTAAATGGCAAATAGTCAGGGATCTTGAAATAGAAAGAGGGCGCTAAAGATAATGAATCGAATGACAGGAATCCCGACTAATTAGGTAAGAGAGCGGGTCCCAGGTGCAGTTGGAATTTTATCATTCTTTAAATACACACAGAGGAAAATGTTATTTTTAAAGAGTAAATCGAAAATCTAGGAGAAATTAACAATAATTACAGGACATTTAATAACTACGATATTTGTTAGTTTTATTTAAAGTTTTCTTTGACTATAATCTGTTTTAAAAATTGGCTTAAAATCTCTTAATAATTTGCCTTAAATTTTATACATTTTTATTCTTTTTTATGCATTAGAAAATACTCCAAGATAAACCCATTTTCTTGCCTGTTAAAAACCATAAAAGTTATCTTGAAACCCCTTTGACAGTTCACTCTCCTTGATTTGATTTTATGTTCAAATATTTAAACCATAAAATGGCTTTCTTTTTATTATAAAACATAAATGCTATCAGTAATCTTTACTCCAGCCAAGCTGTAAATATTTTTCAATTTGCTGCAAAAATATTTTCAGCAGACGTTTTAGCGCTTTTTATTAGCCAACAAAGGAAATTCCAAAGATATCAAGAGCTAGAGATATAACCAACCAAATGGTTAATAATTTTAACGAGTCATTCATTCATAAATTCAGCGCTTGATAGTGTTGCCAGTTTATTAAGTTAAATCATTTCTGGAATCATAAAAGTGTTCTGTTCTTAATGCCACACACAAGCACACCCAGAGACAGACAGACAAAACCACCGAAATAATCAATAAATTGTTGACTTTATTATGAGACTTAATATGCAGAGTCTATAATGAATTAAATTGACCGAAAAGCCGGGGTTAACCATTCCGTCGGTTCGGTTCATCTTCAAAGGGAATAAATCCGAGGGTGTGTGTGTGTTGCCTGGGTTTCTCGCCTCCGAAAATTGCTAAATTGTTTCCCAAGAAGCTTGAAGCCTATCTTTTTCTGGTTTTGGACAACAGGAAATCGCTGGCAGCCTCTGAATTTTCGGTAGATTCTAATACAGAATGCGCTAACACCTTGGTTGTACCCCTTTTTCTGCTCAACCCGGCAACGTTTTTTCTAATCTCCTCTCTGGCCTGTATCTGCTGGACATGTGAGAAATGTTGCGCATGTTCGGACAACTTTTTGCACGATAATTAAATATTTTTAATTGCTGCCATGCACAGAATGCTGGAGCCGCTGCCGTTGCACACAGAATGCACTGAGGCAAGCTCTTCTCCTCCTTTCGCAAAAATTATTTCCATAAAAGTGCAAATCATTAAATCTTTAGCCGCAGGAACATAGCTCTAATATTTGCCAGAAGAAACCATTCGAGCGCATGTATCTACCAGATGCAGAATGTATCTTTCCTCGTATTTTATACTCCTCTCTCCCGGTCTCTCTCTTCTGTTCCGTGTGTCTCTGCTGCCTTTCCACAAATCTGGCTTGCATTTTCGGATATATCAGAGATTTAGTGGCTCAGAGGAGTGGACAGAATTAAGGCGCAGTCGCAGTGCCACTGCCAGTTAGTGGTGTTAATTTGGCTAATTTCTTATCAAAAGGTTTTTCTTGTAAAAATCGTAAAAAATCAATTAAAGGAAAAATTAATTGTAAATAAATTCATTTTCATGTTGTAATCGCTTTTAAAATGCTTTAAATAAATCTGCACAATTTTTAACTAAAATTATCAGACTGATTTATCAATTTTTAAACTATTATTTAAACTTTTTATAAATCAAAATCTAACTATTTTATTTAGAAATACTATGTTAAATATTTTTAAAATATAACAGCATTTTGTTATAAAAATTTAGCTACTTTTCCTATAAAATTTTGTGGTCAACACTGCTGTCAGCTAAAAAACACGAAGCTACTGCTGCTGCAGAAGTAGAACTTTGTGTGTGGAGTTGGTTTGTTTGTTTTTGGCTCTGCCATAAAGCTGAAGCCAGTTTTGTTTTTAAACATACATCACACACACACACACACAGAGTAAGATCCCCTCTTAACCCCTGCTTAACCGGACTCGTTCGTTGCTACTCTTCTATGGCTTCCTTGCAGCGCAGTTGCAGTTGCACTCCGAAGTTGCACTTAATGCATTTTTCAGTAGATTCTTTTTTCATGAAAATATTTCGTGAAATTATAACGTGCCCAACCAGCTAGCTTCTTTCTGGCCACGGTAATCGTATTTATAAGATACAGTTTTGCTTTTGTCAAAGCCACTCTTACCGAGCTTGGCATATTTAGAGTGCGTGTGTGGATGGATTTTTCTTTGTGTGTGCTTAAGCTCATACTACATGGAGAGCTCTTGCCTGTCCCCGGTAGCCAGGTGATCTTGGAAAGTGATTCATAAATGAGTTTGCGTAGGTGTGAAAACTTCAGGTATGCTAATGAAGCTGTTGAGGCCATGGGAAAGAATTTTACAGTCAGAATGAGGAAATGCAGATAGGTAGTCATTGATTTTGTTTTTTTTTACGGTTTTATGTTGTAAAAGATTAATTTGTGAGGTTAAGTGGAAGAAAGTTGAAAACATGTTTTTGAGAAGCAAAGTTTAGAAGAAGAAATTGAAAATATATTTACTTTTTAATGGACCATAAAAAATCAAATAAATTCAAATTTTCTGCCGTGAGGTAATGTTGCTTGTAAGTACTTTACTTGGTTTAACTTGTAATACTTTTGACCCAAAATTACTTTTATCAATTAATCTTAAACTGTGTGTGTTACCCTACGCAGCCCGCATTATAAAAACCCAACCAAAAATCCCGATAAATCCCCTTCGTTATCTCATCACACAGTTTATTAATTAATTTCCAACCCCTAAACGAGATTTTGAGCAGCTTAAAGTTCTTGTTTGTTGTTATCGCTGGCTGTCTGTTGAATTACTTCACCCTGGATGGTCCAATACACGCATACATATATTTGGCATGCAAAACAAAAAGTATCTAAAGAGATATCTGCTTTGGGATTAATGCAAATTTCACTTAGACAAATTGACGAAATAAAACCGCGAGTTTTGGCTCAACCCCCGCGTCACAATGGCAATATCCCATCAGAATCAGTGGAATAACAAGCGAGACGACGAGAACGAGGACCTATCTAATTGTAAATCCCCAGACCAGGCTATTTGGAAAACCCTCTTCTATCGACGAGATAGAGTTTTTCTAACCACTCTACCCAAAAGAGCGTAAAATCAACTTTGGACCGAGGCTGAATACACAAAAACATTCCAATCAGCGGCTTAAGAAAGGAACCTGGCAATCCCACACACACAATTCATCGAGGGGTTGCTCCTGTCCTATTCCGATTTATATTCCTATTCCGGGAAGGGTTACTACTACTACTAACTGCGAGGGGAAGTTTGATTTTGGGCCCACATCATGGAAAATTAATTAAATTTGATTGTGTTGAAATTTATGGACATCGCTTTGTGATTGTATGCAAAATCGCGGAAATTTATTGCTCAGAAAATAGAAAGGGTATAAAACAAGGGTCCGTCCAGCAGAACACTTCTCCCATATTAATCCTTATTTCAAGGATACTTTTTTTTCTAGAATATTTTCCCTCTGTGCACGTCTGGCCATCCCTTAGCCACATTGCTCCCTTGAAATGTATCTTTTGTATCTTTGTGCACTTAACACGCATTCTAATTGCAAAAGCCAAGCTCCCAAGGAGTGAAAAGAAATTATTAACAACAAAAGCAGAAGCTGGAATTCCACTTGGCTGGGATCTGGGACTTGTACTTGGACTGGTGAATCGGACTCCATCTCCGCCGGGGTTGGCGTGTGAGTAAGTGCGCCCCAAAACGGAAGGCGAGTTGGGACAGGGACAAGGGAGAGTGGCAGCAGCAAAGGTAGGGGTTAAGGAGTGGAGTGCTGGAGAGGAGAGTTTGAGGAGAACGAGGAGTACGAGGGGTATATAAAGCGTAGCAAAACGTTTGCACGTTGAAGGCATAATAATAAAAGGTTAAAAAAGGCGCAAAGAAGATTAAATGCTTGAGAAGATGCAATATTTTTTGCTTCGCCTGCTGCTGCTGCTGCTGTTGCTGTTGCAGTTGTTCCTGCTTGTTGTTGCTGCTGCTGATTGTGCACTCAAAAAAATAAATGATTACATTAAATTTAGACAACTGGAATATTATTGCCTAAGTGAAAAAGACATTTGTTTTCTACTTAAATTTCTTACTTATTTTGTTACCTACTTTCCTACATATTTATTAATTCTTCTTGTACTTATTATTCTTTCTAAATTATTTTCTTTTTTTCCCTTTTCTCTTAGCTTTCCTTTTTCACAAAAAAAAAAAAATTCTAAAAAAATCGTTTCTCCACAAATTAAACATTTTTTCCAAGTGTACTTGCTGCTGCTCCTCTTCCTCTTTCCTGGCTTCAAAAGGGGGCGGGGCATGGGCTGGGCAGACACTGCACTTATGCTGCTTTGTTGCTGTTGCCGCTGCTGCAATGTTGCCGTTGCCATTGCCTTCGAGTTGCAGTGTTGCTGCTGTTGCTGTTGCTGCTGCTGCTAGCCCGCCTTGTAATTGCACATCATGTAGCTGTTGCCGTTGCCAGCTTTCGACCTGGACTCGACCGTCGCCCCTGCTCCGGCCCCTGCCCTACTCCTTTAGCCTTTTAGTTAACTATTTTGTGTTCAAGTTGAAGGCACATGGTAATGGCAATGGTTGCATCTTGCTCACATATTAATTGCCGCACGGCTGCGCGCCGTTCCTGTGGCTCCCCCGGATCACTTGGCTTCCAGTTTAGACTTAGGAGGTTTCTCTCCTACCATCTCTTCTACCCTTTTGGTATCCCCCCATAAAGCACTTCCCGCTTGGTCTTCTTCTATATCGACTGCATCACGCAATTCGCCTTTCGTTTTATTATACCCTCGCCAAGTGCGGGTTTATTGGTTTAGAGTATGAAAAAGGATGGTACTACAAGTGGCTTTATTAGCCTCGCTTGTTTTCATAACCTTCTTATTTTTAGGTATTTATGTATGTTTATTAAACCGGGATTATTGATTTTCTTCTAGAGGTTATGTTGTAAGTGGGGTAAGGTTGGGTTTGAAAGGCATTTCTGTTTATGATTTGACTTTAAATATTTACCTAATAAAATCATATTTATACTTCATAATCAGCTTTAGCTTCCTCAAATAAAATTTATATATTTATCCAGCAAAGCTTTTAAATAAGGGAACGATATATAAATAAACTACCACTTGAAATATCTTTTTTGGAATCTCTACTTAAATTATTTTCTACATTTCCAGGGTATCTAAAGTACTATGCCAACCACACCCATTTAACCTTAGCCTTTCTGGTCCTCTTTCTCTCTCTGGTTTTTTATGCGATATTTAAACAAATTGCTTGTAGAATATTTGTGACATTTTGTCATGCCCGGCAAGTTATGTGAGTTGGTTGGCTGGCCGGTCTCTGTGTGTGCCGTGCTGTGTGTAAGCCCCACGTTCCTGGCTCAGCGGGCAGTGAAAATTGAGTACAAGTTGCTTTGAGTTGCATCATCAATCATTGCACACGTTGAATGATGTTTTGTCACAGATATGCCGCCGGCAGCCAGCAGCCAGCAGCAGCATCAGCAGAAGCAGCTGAACCAGCAGCAGCAGCAGCATCAAAAACAGAACCTGAGAGGATGGAGGTATCTGTCAGCTACAAAAACAAGTCAAAATATTTATAAAAGTCAAAATTGTCGCACACAGTTGGTGGTGGGAGGACAGGAGGACGGTTGGAGATTCGTCTCGTATTCGATTTCGATTCCGGCACAGATGCTCGGGATACAGAAACAACAAATACACACAGTTACACCTATATAAATCCCAAAGCATCTACTCCTCCCTCCTCTCTCTCTCTCTCTGGGCATTGTAATTAATAATCCAAGTTGCGCGTTTCGTCATTTTGAGCTTGAGAAATGGATGCCGTACGGAAAGTTCTCTACATCGATTGGATTTCCAGAGCGAGAGTGAGAGAGAGAGACCCTTCTTGTAATGACAAAAGTATTTGTAATTTTCCCCGGCATAGTTTTCCTTTTTTTATTTTTTTTCTTGATTATTTTCTCCCCATTTTTCTGTGGTGTCCCCAAAGCGTTTTGAGTTACAGCCAAACGGAGGAACTTGAGGAATTGTTCTAATCAAAAAGTTTAAACAAAAAGTAAGAAAATAAAACTGAAAACTAAAAACTTTCCTTTCAACTTGAAGATAAATGATTCGAGTGAGAAATGCTATAAGTTGGCTATAGTTTAGATTACAGTTTCATAAGTAGCCGGGCACATAATAGGGATTAATTGCTAAGGGAATATGTCTAAGGAATTTATATATATATTTCAAGTTGAAAGTTTAAGCTGAAAGTCAAGGAGGAGAGGGTTTATGTGGGGATTAAAAATGTCAGTTAAAAAATCCCCTAATAAAGCAATTGGCATTAATATTTAATTAAGCGGCTTTACGACTTAAAATTTTTGTAAAAAAAAAATCTAAAGATTAAACTTGCCTCATCCCATAAACTCGGTCTTTGGAGACGCTCAAAAACCACAAAAACCGACAAGTAAAAATTTTAGCAATTTAAGGCCAAATTAGTGACTCTGTCTGGGCATCTCCACCGAGAGTTGTCAACTTTAATTATTGGCCACAAAAACCAAAAACTGAGACATAGCTCGGAGAGAGAGAACTTTAAGCCTAACCATGTCAATTGTTTGACATTAAAATGCGCAGCCAAAGACACCGAGAACACACTCGGGTCTAAACAAAAAGCCAAAATTGAATTCCGCCAGTGAGGAAGATGGAGAGATGTGGAGACAGACAAAGATGGAGATGGAGACGAGACAAGACGAGAGTAAATACCGCAAATAAAATAAATTAAATAAGAAAACTACCGCTGTCAAAAGGTTTAACATTTCACTTAAAAACAAAAAATAAACCCAGAGATAGATGAGGGGAGGAGGGAGGCACAGAAAAAGACAGGCAAGATGCCAGTCGTCGGAGTTGGTGTCTCGAGTCCGTAAAGTGTTTTGCTCGATTCTCGGTTTCGGTTTTAGTTCGGTTTCGGTTTTTGGTTTTCTTCGGCTCAACTTGAACAACAATTTCCAAGAAAATTAAAACATGTAAAGACATATCTTTTCATCTGACAAACATGGTCCATGCTCTCTCTCACCCAATGCATATGTAAATATATCTTTGGTCCCGGTCCCCGAGTCCCTTGTTCTTTAGCTTCAGCATTTAACATTTAACTCTTTTGTTTTTCGGGTGCCCCAAAATGTTTGTACACACGAGACAGGGGCCATCTGAACATCCGTAAAAAAAGAGCGTAACTTAAAGCTCAAAAGAAAATTACAGAAATGCCTGAAATCTCATAAATACTTCAATCAAGTATGTCCAAAAATAAGTAAAGATATTTAAGCCCATACACACGCGCAGCCTGGAGAGTGGAGAGTGCCCCCGAAATTCTAAAGGTAGAGGCCAGCCCCCACCCCCCATATACACCAAATGGCGACAACATCTTCCGATCCCTTTGGATCCCAAGACAACGTCTGGCATTTTTGCTTATTTTCTTGTATTTTTTTTCTGTATATTTTCATTTGTATTTTTTCATTTCGACTTTGTTGTTGCTGTTATCCGTATTGTGTATTGAAGTATGTGTCTTGTCATGACATAAGAAATTGACTCCACTTGAATGCGAAAAAGGAGTGCAGCAGCCAGCAGCAGCAGCAACAGCAGCAAATGAAATTAAAAAGTAAATGCAACCATAAATGCAGCCAGAAGACAAGCGAACGACGCCAAAGTATCTGTAGCTATAGCTGTAGCTGTATCTGTATCTGCAACGACTTGAGCGGAGCAAATGAAGTGCCTGTTCCCGAATTGTAAAGACTTGGCAATAACAACAATAAAAGCAGCAGCAGCAACTACAACTAAGAGTTGCTTTTGATTTGCTGAAGGAGTTTGGATGAGGGAGAGTTGCCATGGAAGTTTTGGGAGTTATTAAAAGGGTGAACAAGTTGAAGAAAAGGCAAAGAAAAGGTTTTACCAAAATTCCCAAATAAATATTTAATATAGAAGAATTGTAATAAGAACTTTTTTACACTTTCTCAGAAATAATTAAGTTAATTCGTACCATTTTTATTGGAATTTATAATACAAATAATTTATTAACAACGTAATTAAAGCTTTAAAAATTATCTTTATTATATTTATAATCAAGCAGGTGAAACATGCTACCTGAAATTTGTTTATTCCAAATTTTATAATATGTAATCTTAGCTTTTCTGCCCCAACGAGAAACAATAACCCTTAATCGTTTAAACCCTTTAATCCAAAAAAAAACAAGAAAACTTGGCTTAAAAGAACATTTCAAACCTGCCATAACTTTATAATTAAAGCCTTTATTTTGTACAACCGGCATTATTTTTTATTAATGCATCATAATTTGCCGAAAATTGGTAAGCCCATGGTTCCTTACGAACACACGCAGCAGCCAGCATTTTACCTTTAGCCAGAACACCATCCAACTTTCCATCCATCAATAATCATTAAAATTTTAAAACTTCCCTCGTTCCCATGTTTTTAAGCTTTATTGGAGATTGCAACAGAAATGAAAGCATCTTCTTTTTATTATTTTTTGTTGTATACATATATCCTGTGTATATCTGTATACACACAAGTATATATATGTTTGTTGTTATATGTTTTGGCACTCGCCCTAGACTTGAGCATTGTTGTTGTCTGCACTCGTTGTCTTTTTTATTTTTTGTCTTATTTGGACGAAGCAATCCTTTTTGCCTCCTGTTATACCTTGGCTTACTCCCATCCATTTTATGTGTTGTGTTCGATAATACAGTGAAGCTTTACTAGATGCGACTAATTAAAATTAAAAAAAAGTCTAGTGGAAAAGAGCTTTGAATGTTGACTTTTTAAAGAGAATTATATATATTTAATATATTTTTTTAAGAATTTTTAAATATTGTTCAAAATATAAAGTAATGCTATGAAAATAAATCTCTATACAAACTATCATTCCTACTAGCTAGGATTTAAACTCAAAAAGACTAGGCTTCAACAATATCGTGTTATAAAACATCTAAGTAGAAGTTAGAGGTTTAATTTTATAATTTAAGAAATTAAACTATAGCTCAAAATAGTTCACCTTAAGGTAAAAATGGTAAATCATATTAATAAAATTGTTTTATCATTATATCCTTTATTTTTCCTCTTCAATTTATGGAAGACAACCTATTCTTTTTCTTTTTTTATATTTTTTTTTTCTTCTGTTGACTTGGGGCTTTTTAAGCACAGCGCCAGGGCAACAACGCAAAGGCAGACAAGAAAACAAAACCCACATGTGAGCATTTAATTTCAACAACTGTCGCTGAGGCTACCGAGGCGAAATACCAGAGACCAGGGCCCAGAGACCAAAGGAGACAGCGGCAGGAACATCTACAGCAGCAGGAGAACGGCATCGGATCGGGAGTTGCCATCAGGAGAGCTCCACATTCTGCTCCACACTCCATCTCTACAGTCCATTTCCACTCCCCATCCACCTCTAACCATTTCACCTCTCTCTTTCCATCTCCCTTACTCACATTCTCCGATTGCAAGAGGAGCAGCAGCAGCAGCAGCGTTGCTGACACCAACGGCCCTCATGTTGGACACTAAACAGCGGGCGCTGCCAAATGACAACCAAACTACATGTGAAGTACAACAGCAACACCACAAACACCAACAACAACAATAACAGCAACAACAATGCACACAAGTAACAGTGGGAGCCGCATTAATATGGCCAAGGTAAAGGGTATTTAAAAGCAGCCACCAAGCCAGGCCCGAAACCCGAACTCAAACTCAAAACTCCAGCCAGGAGGAGAGGCCCCGGTGAGGCCTGAACAAAAAAAAAATACGACAGGGAATGGGAGTCAAAAAGACAAATGCTGCTGCACAGTGGTAAAAATCGTTTTTATCTTTGGTTAATTAAAATGGGAAATTAGTTTTCGTTGTCCAACCAAGTTTTTAATTTTTGTTTAAATAAAAAACCTAAGGTAACTGCCAAATTTATATATTTAAAATTATAAAAAGTATGCAGTAAGTGTATTATTTAAAAAAATATTATTTCAAGAGATCTTCTTGCTCATTCTTATCTACAAATATTACCTTTATTAATTGTTATTATTAATATTTTATACAAATCTTTTCTTGTGTTTATTTAGTATTCTTCTTTGTTTGTTTAAGATATTTATAATTAAATATTATTCCCTTTGCAAATATCTCACATTTATTGCCAAGACCCATTAAAAACTATTTAACATTTTTTCAGCACATCTTCACTGTAATTTAAACTAATTTACTTGGTCAATTTTTAGTGTAATTAACCCGTAAATTAAGGAACTTAATCCCGAACCACTGTGCATATTGGGCTGGCCCCGGACACGACAGCTCGCTTGACGTTCGTTGTTCGTTTGGGGATAGGGATACTACTATACTATATGTAGCTGCTACCTCTGCGGTGTGTGTGGGTTTTTGTGAACAGGTAGTTCGTTCTCTCGTCTTATTTGGTTTTTGGCCAACATTTTTTAAAGGCCGTGGCAAGGAAAGTAAAAGCCAAATGCAACCGAGCTCAGAGCTCTCTGTATTCCGCCTGCCTCTGCCAGCCGTCGTCTTCTCTCGAAAGGATGAAAATTAAAACAGTCTTAAAAAACATGACAGGCACACACAGGCAACCCTGAAATTAGTTGACAAGGATGAAAGGAGCAGAAAAGTGGAGGATACCCAAATGAAACCGACTCCGTGCTGAGCTGTGTTGTTGATGGAAGATTTACATAATGTAGATGATGGTGCTCGTCGTCGTCGTCGTCGTCGTCGTCGTCGTGTGGGAATTTCATTAATGAAAGAATTATGAGAGGTTACATAATGAGGACCCAGACCGGGCTAGCTAGCTGATGGCATCGATAAGGTCCGAACCAATGTCCAAAAGGTACAAGAATAGTGTGTGTTTTCCGAAATCCCCCCCACCGCCACATCAATCCATTAGCCCCGGCCCATTGTTAGTCAGTCGACAACAAATTAACAAAGTTTTCCAAAGAAATGCGTAATTGAGGGTCAGCCTGGAAAAACCTTTTCTCTTCAACTAATTTGACAACTCTTGGGGTGAAATTAACGCTAGAGACCAGCTAGCTCTATTCGATATTTTGCATGACACAAGTAAACCCCAAAAAGGAGCTCACTCATGCTGGTGCTGTTGCTGCTTTGCTTTTGGGCCAATTTGCGGCTACGAAATGGAAACTGTTGCCAATTTCAAATCGCAATACGCACCTGTCACATAAATCACCGTCCAAATGTGATTTATTAGTTATTCATATTAGTTACTTTGGCTCCTGAGGGGCTGGCACACGCTAATACATAATAAGCAATATATATATATGTAAGGAGGTGTTATGGGCATCAGTTGGCAGCCCATGCAAATATCGGCAGGAGTCGTGTCTTCAAGAGGGAGTCGCTATCGTACATCACTAGAGAGAGAGAAGCCGTCGAGAAAAGTTGCAGAAGTCGTAGCGTCGTTTGTAGAGCAGATAAATAAGTTGTAAAACCCTTCGAAAGTCGCGATAATAAGCTGTTAAATACTTAATCCATATCCTATTACTTTGTAAACCTAAATATAATCCTTATAAACATATATAAATATAATAAACAGATAATCCAATTATCTTACATGGGGGCTCAACCGAAGCAGCAATTGAAAGAGTCGAAAAAAGTACAGTTGTGTGTGTGAGCGTCAGTCGAATACAGAGGACAGAGACATAACAAGAACGATCAAGTTGCAGTTTAATAAAACGTTGTAATAATGATTCGGTCTGCAAAAAAGAACAAAAATCACAACCAGAATAATCAACCCAAAACCCGAAGTGGACAACAGCATGTATCTCAAGATCCAGTAAACGCAGAAGTCAAAGAGATGGATTTGAATACAACATTTTTCTTGCCGCCGAACGAAGAAGACCAAAGCGAAAAGGAAGAAATCGGCAGGAATGAGATTGAAAACTTTGCAGGTGGCGGAGCATCAAATTCAGAATTTCACCACACGCTGAAATTCACAACAGGCCATGGAGAAGTACCCAACAACAACGAACTGAGCGAAGTGCTCAAACTGCTTGCAGCGAAAATTGGACAAAGCGATTCCAACAGGAATGCCATTCCAATTGAAAGCTTCTCTAAAGTTGTGCCAGATTTTGATGGAGTTTCAATCCCAATTAAGCAGTGGCTAAAATGTTTTGACGAGAACGCGGATGCCTATGAGCTGACCACCAAGCAGAAATATGTGAACGCTCGTATGAAGATGAAGGGCACAGCTAAGTTATTTCTTGAATCTACAACGGTGTCAACGTATGAGAATTTAACTGCTGTATTGTTGGATGAATTTGATAAATCGCTAAGCAGTGCTGAAGTGCACAAGCAGTTGGGAGAACGAAAGAAAAATGAGAACGAGAACTTTCATGAATACGTATTGCATATGCGAAAGATAGCAGCTCAAGGATTGGTTGAAGATGAATCGGTGATCCGTTATATTGCAGATGGACTAAAGCTAAGTAACGATCTTAAATATCCTCTTTACAGTGCGCCCAGTTTTAAGGAGTTGCGCAGCCGATTTGAAACGATCGAAATGATGACAAAACCAACAGCCGGACGAAAGCAAGTAGTGCAGCAGAGTGACGCCGGCAAAGCAGTAAAACCAGGGAGGCGATTCGAGCACCAACAAAACCAAAACAAAAGGTATTGTTTTAACTGCGGCTCACCCGAGCATATGAGAGCTGAATGCAAAGAGGAGACTAAATGTTTTAAGTGCAGCGGCAGTGGGCACACATCACGCAATTGTAGAGGAGAAAATCCAAACATCGGTGTGATCAGCGAGTCAAGGGAGAAGACCCTTACCATCAACAACAAAAGCGTTTCCTGTCTAGTCGACACTGGTGCTGACGTGTCCCTTATGCGATTCAGGACATATAAGGAGAAGTTCGCTGAAAATCCACTGCAGAAAAGTTTTGCTAAACTGTACGGTCTTGGAAACATTGCGACTACTGTACTAGGTGCGTTGAATGCGCAAGTGGAGGTGGATGGAATGGCTACTCATCATAAGTTTCTCATCGTCCCTGATTCCAAAGTCAATGTCAACGTAATCATCGGCTTTGATTTCTTGAAGAAGTTCACAGTTGTGCTGGAGAAAGGCAAATATGCTTTCACTGGAGGAGATGACGCCGAAGAAGCTCGTGTACAACATAATGTCTACAACGTTGTAAGTCAGGATACAGAACTAGATGTTCCACACAAATACAAAACAGTCGTCAAGCAGCTAGTTGATAATTACAAACCGTCGAAGGAGCTAACCTGTCCAGTAAAGATGACAATAATACCGAATTGCAACAAAATGGCATTTAGGGAGCAGCCTAGCCGATCATCTGCAGCAGAAAGAGAGATAATTCGCAAACAGGTCGTAGAATGGTTGCAGCAGGGTATTGTACGTGAGTCCCATTCTGATGTTGCGAGTAAAGTTGTCCTAGCTAAGAAGAAGGATAACACATACAGGCTTTGCATAGACTACCGCGTTTTGAACACAATGGTTCTGAAAGATCGATTCCCAGTTCCACTGATAGAGGAAGTGCTTGATAAGATGCAAGGTGCGAAATATTTTTCAGTCTTTGACCTCAAGAATGGTTTCTTCCACGTCGAAATTGATGAACCGAGCCGAAAATACACAGCGTTTGTGACAAAGGAGGGACTTTTCGAATTTAACAGAGCTCCATTTGGATTTTGTAATTCGCCAGCAGTATTCGTGAGGTATGTTACATATATTTTCCAGCAGCTGATCAATGAAGGTATTATGGAGATGTACATAGACGACATTGTTGTTTTTGGACGTACAGTCGAAGAATGCCTAAACAACATGCAGCGAGTCCTAAAGCAGGCAGAGCAGTACGGCCTCGACATTAAATGGTCGAAATGCCACTTTTTAAAAGAGCGTATTAATTTCCTTGGCTACGAGGTGGAAAATGGAGAGATTTGGCCTGGGAAAGAGAAGGTTAAAGCCGTTAAAAATTTTCCAATGCCGATAAATATTAGAGGTATTCAAGCTTTTCTTGGATTGACGGGCTACTTCCGTAAGTTTATTAAGAATTACGCCCTCATCGCTAAACCCCTAACGCAGCTGTTGAAAAAAGATTCCGCTTTTAAAATAGAGGGAGAACAGAAGCAAGCAGTAGAACAACTAAAAGCAGCCCTAATAGATGAACCTGTTCTCAAGATTTGGAGCCAAAGCGCTAAAACACAATTGCATGTGGATGCATCTAAGCATGGATTTGGTGGAACGCTGCTGCAGCAACACGATGGCAAATGGCACCCTGTTTTTTACTGGAGCAAGAAAACAACTCCACAAGAAGAAAGGCTTACAAGTTACGTACTTGAAGTAAAGGCAGCTTATCTAGCAACGAAGAGACTTCGACATTACTTGTTGGGAACACACTTTGATTTAGTCACTGACTGTGCAGCATTTAAACAGACAATCTCCAAGAAAGATATTCCTCGAGAAGTGACGCCGTGGCTGATGTACCTACAAGATTTTACCTTCAATGCAGAGCACCGAGCAGGAACCAGAATGCAGCATGTCGATAGCCTGAGTCGTTTTCCTGTAATGATCATTACGTCGGAGGTACACGCACAGATCAGAAGAGCGCAGCAGAATGATGAACATCTAACAACCGTGAGGGAAATTTTGAAGCAGAAGGCGTATGCAGATTATGTAATAAAGAACGACATAATTTTTAAACAAATAAATGGACAAGATTTGCTCGCAGTACCAAAATGTATGGAGAAGGAGATAATTCAGAATTCACATAACTTTGGCCACATGGGAACTCAGAAGACCATACACGCAGTTCAGCAGGATTTTTACATACCACACTTGGAAAAGAAAGTAAAGCAGGTAATTTCGAACTGCATTGAATGCATCACTCACAACCAAAAGCTGGGTAAACAAGAGGATTTTCTACACGCAATAGATAAAGGCGACATACCACTGTCAACATTGCACATTGATCATTTAGGTTCGTTGGACTTGACGTCGAAAAGCTACAAGTATATCTTCGCTGTTGTCGATGGTTTTTCGAAATATACTTGGATATTCCCTACTAAGTCGACAAACGCAGAAGAATCTATCCGCCATCTGGAATCGTGGATTTTAATATTCGGCAGTCCTCAAAGAATTATCAGCGATAAAGGAGCTGCGTTTACATCACATTCTTTTAGAGAATTTTGCAGTAACAACAAGATTGAACATATCGAAACTACAGCAGGCGTACCAAGGGGCAATGGCCAAATCGAACGGGTCAACAGAGTTATTATTTCTGTACTCTCAAAAATGTCAGCAGCAGAACCAGCAAAGTGGTATAAGTATACATCCCAAGTGCAGCAGGCTATCAACGCACATGTCCACGCATCGACTAGTTTCACACCCTTTGAAGTTATGTTTGGTCAACGAATGAGAAATAACTCCAGTCCCGAGCTAATGAAGATTCTACAAGATGAAATGCTTTTAAACCTACAAGACGAACGCAATCGAATTTGGCAAGAAACGAGGCTACAAATCGAAAAAGCTCAAGAAACTTATAAGAAGAACTACGACAAGAAGAGAAAGGGACATCATGGCTATCAGTTGGGTGATCTAGTAGCCATCAAAGCAACGCAGTTCATAACCGGAAGAAAGTTGGCTAATAAATACATCGGACCATATGAAGTAACTCAAGTAAAACGAAATGGCAGATACGATGTCAAAAAAGCAGCAGAATTTGAGGGTCCACTACAAACATCTACAAGCGTTGATTTTATGAAGCTGTGGCGCTATTCTTACTACGAAGAAGATGACGATCTGAGTGCTGAGGAGGATGATACATCTGGGGCAGATGTTTTGCAGGATGGCCGAATGTAAGGAGGTGTTATGGGCATCAGTTGGCAGCCCATGCAAATATCGGCAGGAGTCGTGTCTTCAAGAGGGAGTCGCTATCGTACATCACTAGAGAGAGAGAAGCCGTCGAGAAAAGTTGCAGAAGTCGTAGCGTCGTTTGTAGAGCAGATAAATAAGTTGTAAAACCCTTCGAAAGTCGCGATAATAAGCTGTTAAATACTTAATCCATATCCTATTACTTTGTAAACCTAAATATAATCCTTATAAACATATATAAATATAATAAACAGATAATCCAATTATCTTACATGGGGGCTCAACCGAAGCAGCAATTGAAAGAGTCGAAAAAAGTACAGTTGTGTGTGTGAGCGTCAGTCGAATACAGAGGACAGAGACATAACAAGAACGATCAAGTTGCAGTTTAATAAAACGTTGTAATAATGATTCGGTCTGCAAAAAAGAACAAAAATCACAACCAGAATAATCAACCCAAAACCCGAAGTGGACAACAGCATGTATCTCAAGATCCAGTAAACGCAGAAGTCAAAGAGATGGATTTGAATACAACATTTTTCTTGCCGCCGAACGAAGAAGACCAAAGCGAAAAGGAAGAAATCGGCAGGAATGAGATTGAAAACTTTGCAGGTGGCGGAGCATCAAATTCAGAATTTCACCACACGCTGAAATTCACAACAGGCCATGGAGAAGTACCCAACAACAACGAACTGAGCGAAGTGCTCAAACTGCTTGCAGCGAAAATTGGACAAAGCGATTCCAACAGGAATGCCATTCCAATTGAAAGCTTCTCTAAAGTTGTGCCAGATTTTGATGGAGTTTCAATCCCAATTAAGCAGTGGCTAAAATGTTTTGACGAGAACGCGGATGCCTATGAGCTGACCACCAAGCAGAAATATGTGAACGCTCGTATGAAGATGAAGGGCACAGCTAAGTTATTTCTTGAATCTACAACGGTGTCAACGTATGAGAATTTAACTGCTGTATTGTTGGATGAATTTGATAAATCGCTAAGCAGTGCTGAAGTGCACAAGCAGTTGGGAGAACGAAAGAAAAATGAGAACGAGAACTTTCATGAATACGTATTGCATATGCGAAAGATAGCAGCTCAAGGATTGGTTGAAGATGAATCGGTGATCCGTTATATTGCAGATGGACTAAAGCTAAGTAACGATCTTAAATATCCTCTTTACAGTGCGCCCAGTTTTAAGGAGTTGCGCAGCCGATTTGAAACGATCGAAATGATGACAAAACCAACAGCCGGACGAAAGCAAGTAGTGCAGCAGAGTGACGCCGGCAAAGCAGTAAAACCAGGGAGGCGATTCGAGCACCAACAAAACCAAAACAAAAGGTATTGTTTTAACTGCGGCTCACCCGAGCATATGAGAGCTGAATGCAAAGAGGAGACTAAATGTTTTAAGTGCAGCGGCAGTGGGCACACATCACGCAATTGTAGAGGAGAAAATCCAAACATCGGTGTGATCAGCGAGTCAAGGGAGAAGACCCTTACCATCAACAACAAAAGCGTTTCCTGTCTAGTCGACACTGGTGCTGACGTGTCCCTTATGCGATTCAGGACATATAAGGAGAAGTTCGCTGAAAATCCACTGCAGAAAAGTTTTGCTAAACTGTACGGTCTTGGAAACATTGCGACTACTGTACTAGGTGCGTTGAATGCGCAAGTGGAGGTGGATGGAATGGCTACTCATCATAAGTTTCTCATCGTCCCTGATTCCAAAGTCAATGTCAACGTAATCATCGGCTTTGATTTCTTGAAGAAGTTCACAGTTGTGCTGGAGAAAGGCAAATATGCTTTCACTGGAGGAGATGACGCCGAAGAAGCTCGTGTACAACATAATGTCTACAACGTTGTAAGTCAGGATACAGAACTAGATGTTCCACACAAATACAAAACAGTCGTCAAGCAGCTAGTTGATAATTACAAACCGTCGAAGGAGCTAACCTGTCCAGTAAAGATGACAATAATACCGAATTGCAACAAAATGGCATTTAGGGAGCAGCCTAGCCGATCATCTGCAGCAGAAAGAGAGATAATTCGCAAACAGGTCGTAGAATGGTTGCAGCAGGGTATTGTACGTGAGTCCCATTCTGATGTTGCGAGTAAAGTTGTCCTAGCTAAGAAGAAGGATAACACATACAGGCTTTGCATAGACTACCGCGTTTTGAACACAATGGTTCTGAAAGATCGATTCCCAGTTCCACTGATAGAGGAAGTGCTTGATAAGATGCAAGGTGCGAAATATTTTTCAGTCTTTGACCTCAAGAATGGTTTCTTCCACGTCGAAATTGATGAACCGAGCCGAAAATACACAGCGTTTGTGACAAAGGAGGGACTTTTCGAATTTAACAGAGCTCCATTTGGATTTTGTAATTCGCCAGCAGTATTCGTGAGGTATGTTACATATATTTTCCAGCAGCTGATCAATGAAGGTATTATGGAGATGTACATAGACGACATTGTTGTTTTTGGACGTACAGTCGAAGAATGCCTAAACAACATGCAGCGAGTCCTAAAGCAGGCAGAGCAGTACGGCCTCGACATTAAATGGTCGAAATGCCACTTTTTAAAAGAGCGTATTAATTTCCTTGGCTACGAGGTGGAAAATGGAGAGATTTGGCCTGGGAAAGAGAAGGTTAAAGCCGTTAAAAATTTTCCAATGCCGATAAATATTAGAGGTATTCAAGCTTTTCTTGGATTGACGGGCTACTTCCGTAAGTTTATTAAGAATTACGCCCTCATCGCTAAACCCCTAACGCAGCTGTTGAAAAAAGATTCCGCTTTTAAAATAGAGGGAGAACAGAAGCAAGCAGTAGAACAACTAAAAGCAGCCCTAATAGATGAACCTGTTCTCAAGATTTGGAGCCAAAGCGCTAAAACACAATTGCATGTGGATGCATCTAAGCATGGATTTGGTGGAACGCTGCTGCAGCAACACGATGGCAAATGGCACCCTGTTTTTTACTGGAGCAAGAAAACAACTCCACAAGAAGAAAGGCTTACAAGTTACGTACTTGAAGTAAAGGCAGCTTATCTAGCAACGAAGAGACTTCGACATTACTTGTTGGGAACACACTTTGATTTAGTCACTGACTGTGCAGCATTTAAACAGACAATCTCCAAGAAAGATATTCCTCGAGAAGTGACGCCGTGGCTGATGTACCTACAAGATATCTTACATATATATGGGGAAACATACAGCTGTGTTCACGGAAATAGCAGTGCCCAACGACCTGCACGTTTAAGATCGGAAAATCCTGTTACAAACACTATTTTCATAAATTTTTTTTTCATAAAAGCTTAGTATATTTAATTATTAACAATACCACAATCATTTAATTTAGGTAACATAAACCCTTTAGAAGATATAGCTAATAACAACAAAAAAGGTCTATATTATGCCGTTCATTGAAATAGCAGTGAAAAACTAAAATTCTTCATAAATTTAAAAATATCGTATAAGAAACCTATTTCTTCTTAAATTCTAATTGACTATGATCTAATATTTTGTTAAATAGCCTTTAGAAGCTATCATAGCCTCATACCCTGGTGGCAAGGAGTCCACCAAGTCTTAGCAACGCTTGAGGGGATTATGGTCTCATTCCTCCTGCACAAATCGCCAAAGATGCGGCTTAGAAGTCGGAAACTTCTCTAATACGTAGCCCTTGATGTCCCCCATAAGTTTTCGATCGAATTTATATCCGGGGACTGTGCAGGCCATGGCATTGCATCCACTTTTCCATTAAGAACCCACTCCTTGGCCACCTTGCTGGTATGATTAGGGTCACTGTACTGCTGAAATGCGCAAATTAATGGAATATTTTCCTCAGGATACGGCTGCAAGACAGTTTTTAATATTTGGACATAAACATAATGGTCTTTGATCCGACAGATCATATATACGGGACCTAAAACGTTGTATGAAAAGTATACCCAAACCATGATTTTTAGGCCACCGTGTTTTACTGTCTTCAGCGTATGGTTTGGGGGGCACTATCTATTTGGAGGTCTTGTCTTGTCCTATTCCACCAAATAAAACCAGTTTGGAGTCATTTGTCCAAAGGATATTACGCCATTTGAATACTGGCAGTTCAAGTGGCTATTGGCGAGCTCGGATCTTGCCTTGATATGCCTTTAACCAAGCAGTGACATTTTCCATGGACTTCGCGAATCTAAAATTTATTCAATAAGTCCCCGGCGAATGGTCCCATGACTGATTCCCATGCCAATTCCCGCTCATATATCCCTAGAGGATGCAAAAGGACGAGCTTTGCTGAAGCGAAGTACGCGTCGAGCCTGTATAATTGTGGTTTTGCGAATAGTACCTCGGTTTTTTTTGGGTTCGGTTCATATTTTATGACTTATAAACTATTTTAAAAGAACAATTTGAAAGATTTAGAGACTCTTTACATGTTTTGCTCTTCTTTCTAGGCTAAGTAATCTGATACCTTTCTATCATGGAGCAGTGAGGTCCTGCGCCCACTAAAATAATTTTTTTTGCGTTGTAAAGGTGTATTATAGTATAAACTATAATAACGACCTAAATTAAAGTCATTTTTTACAAAATTAAAAGAAATTTCGGCACTTTTTGCGAAAGAAAATTAAAAACTGCTATTTCAGTGATCGGCCAAAACGAGCTGCATATGTGAAAAATATCAATAAAACATAAAAATAGAGCAAATCTAACGGAATTTTTTCTCGATTCTTATCTTTATGTTCCATTTTACAAAAACAATGTGCAATAGATCAGCTTGCAAAAAGGAATATGTACAAAAAAAACGTTTTGAAGTTGTTCCTCTGTCGCACTGCTATTTCCGTGAACACAGCTGTATGTATCTATGAGATATATTGTGTTTGCTGTCTTGCCAGCTGCACACAGAGTATCTCTTGTTCTCCCTCCTTGCTTGTTTAATTTTTTTGTTTTGTGTGTAAAATATTGAAATTGAGTGCAAACTACTTTGAACTTTCCTGGAGCTACCTACCACCTAGCCGGAGATACATTATTAAAATGATATAAACTGCGCTGTGTGTGTGTGTGCGAAAAAGTATCTGCAAGTTGCATGCGAATTGGCAATGAACTAGGGGCGAAAGTATCTCCATTTTCGGGCGTATCTAACGGATGCCAACGCTTAACGCTGCCTGAGCATGTGAAAATGTTTCGCTGCTGGTGAAATATTTACGCAATCTGCGATGCTGTGTGTATCTCGTAGATGGTATTAGCTAATGTGGCAAGTATCTGCGAGTTGCGTGAGAAAGTTATGATATATGGAAAGTGCTTGAGCTCTGGGTTAATCTCTGTTTTCTTCGGTTTATTTATGAAATATGTCTATTAAGGCTAAGTTATTGGTTTCGATTTTAATCGGGTTATATATGTTCTTTGAGATACACGGTTTTATTTCTTATTTGTAGTTCTATATATATTATTTTATATTTATTTATAGCTTTTAACATTAACCTAGAGCTCTTGAAACGGCAATAAGAGCACTCTAGAGCAAATTCCAAACCCAAACATTACGTACACAAATTTTACGATATCTGCAAATATCATTTAGCCATAAAATATATATCCACTGCAGAGTTTTCTCTCTCTAATGCAGATACAGGTACCATCAACTATCTTAATACACATAAAGATCATAAAAAAGAAAAGCTAGCTAGCTTCTTGTGAAGCTAACAAATTTTAATTACGATTCCCGTGCATTCCACTCAATCATTCCCCATACCCTTGACAACGGTCCAACAACGGCTTAGACCATAAAAACCAGTCTCAAATGCCTTCTTTTTGGCTAGATTATGCAAAAGATACACAAACACACACACACACTGTAGTTAAGCTGAAGGGGATAGATACTTTGGCTATAAGTACTGCTGCCGCGACGCATGGACCAGGACGGCGTTGTTAACTTTTATTGGCGAGCTTTAAAGCAAATTTGTCTTGGCCATTTCAGTTGCTGCCTCATCTTTTTGCTTTCCCTTGTGTTCCCTGCTGCAGTATATGGCTAAAAAAGATTTATGACACTGCCCGGCGAGCGCGTACACGAACGCATTCAAAAATTGTTGAAAACAATTAGAATATTTTAGCAACGACCAGGAGAGACTATAAAAGTTATATGAAGAACGCGACGAGTTTCGAGTTAACAGTGTCAGGCAGCAGCATCAAGGGGGAAAAGCGGGGAAAATGGCTGTAAAAATTATGCGCCAAAATGACAGCAGTCGCAGCACCGACGGTTGGCCCCATTTTTATGGTCATAACTAAGTAGCAGTCATTGTTTCATATGACTTATAATTTGGCACACATTTACGATCTTTTCGGCCATAGGAAAAAGGCCCCGCAGCAAAGACACAGCAACAGGCCGTTTGCTGTATTTGCATGATAAAACATAAACGACGGGAACGTGGGTTGTCAGCAAAGTAGACGGCAAAGGTATCGTTTAAAATTAAATTTTAGTGGCATTTTTAAGGCTCAGTTTGTGGTACTAAAACCTAGGAAGTCATAAGAGTTAGAAAAGGTAAAGAAAAAGGTTTAAAAATAAACTTCAAGACGCCACCAACCAACAATACAATCAAGAAAATTGATATTGGAAAGTTATTAGATGATTATAATTTTGTTAATTTAACCACAATTTTCTACATCGAAAATTAATTATTTAGAAAAGTTATTAAAAGTTTTTTGTTCTTCCAAAAACATGATTGAAATATTTCTTAATTTAATAAGCCTCTCATGTGACTTTGAGAAGTCTTGTAATAAACTCAAAATATACAACTCATCAGCTTCTCATTATTAGAAACAAAAACAAGGTGGAGAAAACCCGCCTTCGAGTGTAGTTTTCCCCGAGTAAACACAACCAAGACAAACACACACACAACACACCTGAAGCACACCTCGCACACGCCTGCCTCATTTAATACTCTCTCTCCCGTTGCTTTCATTACGCTCTCGCCACAACATCCTCCCCATATATCGAAGCCAAACCCACTCCTTTGTTTACCGCTTCCCCATATCTATTCTGCGTGTCGATTTAGCAAACGCTTCGACATGAACTTCAAAATGAGCCGCAGGCCTCAATCACATCCCAAACACAGGCAAACGATTCAACCAACTAACCAGTCAAGTCAAGCCAACGAGCCAGCCAGCCAGCCAGGCAGTCATCCATTCCATCCGATTGCTATTCGCCGGAGTCTTTCCTTCGGAATAATTTTATTTTGTTCGCCTGGCTTTTCTTTCATTTGCTGCACATTTTCCATTTCATAAAGCAGCCAGCTCGGGCCTGTTTATGATTTAAGTTCGCCGAGAGAGGCTGCTTATTAGAGGCCGACTGACTTCCTTCAATGTTGGCAGAGGCAGAAAAATCAACGAGAAAAGATGGTTACAGGAAAGTACCCAGACTATGTTATACCTGGTACAAAACCCTGTAGGAAAAACTATTTCCCTATATAGAAAATCGATTTATCATATTCATATTGCAAAGTTATGGATACATTTCGACATACTCATAATCTCTGCTTTCTCTAATCCTTAAATAACTCCCAGACGAGAAAAAGGGGGTTGAAACAGGAGCTGAAAGACCTCCTAAGTATCTACCCAACCTATATACCCTCGACTCCTACAATTGCTGGGTATACAAAAAAAAAGAGGCTGGGGGATAGGCGGCTATGTCGGCGACGCATTAATGATTGTTAGTGAGTTGTGAAATTGCTCTAACTGCACTTCAAGCAGCAAAAGCAGCAGCTTCCACACCATTTGGCCTGACCAGCAGGCAGCAGGCAGCATCGTGTATCCAGCATCCAGCATCCGTAAATGAGTCTTTCCGGCAGGTTCTCCTGCTCCAGCTCCAGCTCCATTCTCGGGCTCAGAAGCCAAGCCGACCGACCAACCCGTTCGCATATTAAAGAGTAAATTTTTCAATTTCACAGACATTAAACGCGACTTCTGCCGCTGCTGTCTCCGCTTAACTTAGTCTAAACGCTCCGCCTTAGGCCATTGCCAGTCTCCCTCTTTCTTCCTCCCTTGCCTCCCATCCCTTTGCCTGTGAATTTGACCCGGCTCTGGATTCAGTTTAGCCATTAAATAGTTTGTTAAAATTTGCCTTATTAGATTATTAAATTTTCGCAATTTAAGCAAAAATTCGTTTTGGCATTTTCGGGCGAGCGGCCAACATTTTAGACCGCCCCGAAATGTACACGGCAAGAAATTAGTTTAAGAGCCAATTTTGATTAATGGCCCAGGGCAGAAATTGTTCGGTTCTATTAGTTTAAATGATAAATGTGTTGGAAATATGAGATAGAAACTCATTAAATTTCTGAGAATTTTGGCATTAGAATGTTGTTGCCAAGAGAAAGCACGAAGAAATTGGTAAGCAATAAAGGCAGAGTGAAAATGTTGTTTAATTTTTAATAGTTAAGGTGATTTGGTGAATGATTTCTTGTTAAAATAAGGAGAATGTGTTAATTAACAAAAATTCGAAGCTTATTGAGATATCAAATTAACTTAAAGGGTTACTGGAGAAGACATTTGTCTGAAAAGTTTTTAAAAAATACCTTTATAATGATCTTATAAAAGTGTTCCAAATAAAGTCATCAAAAATTAAATGCAATGTCCCAAAGGTTCGGAGAACTGTAACTGCCATTTGAGAGTAACTGCCCAGTAAATCATTTCTAATCCATCGCTTCTCGGCTTTGTTTGGTCCCAAAACTTGCATCCTTTCGAGCCCTGTATCTACACACACACACACATGTGTGTATTTGGGACCTTGCATAACTCTTCTTTCGCTACGTGTAGGACTAGGGTCAGAGCAGGAGCCAGTGGGGGGGGAGAGGGCTTTTCAAGGGGAACAAGCGAATTCGCATTACCCCCCAGTGTGCATGCCTGGCATGTCCTCTTCATCTTCAGCCCCTCATCATCAACCGGCTTCCCTATCGCTATCGATGTGTGTGTTGGTTTATCGACATGTGCTTCGAGCTGGAGGGGAGGAGTAAAGAAGGGGATACAGTGGAAATTCTTTAGGAGAGAAATTTCTGTATCGACATTTTATTAGATTAACTTGTGGTTTGATTTTTCTAATATTTAATAATATTTACACCTGGTTTTCTATTAGTATCTTTTGCTGACAAAGTTACAGATAAAACACATTATAAAGTAACGCACATGCACAACAGATACAGGCAGACAGATCTAGAAAGCTTCAGGATACAATACAAAAGTACGATAGTTTTCCTTAAGGAATTCCCACTGTAGCCACTATATGGTGTGATGGCCAAGAGTTGGAGGTGGTTTAAGGTGGTTTAAGGTGGTTGTGTGCTGGGTAAGTGGGGTGTTTTTGGGGCCAAATGCCGCACTCAGTACGGGGCTTTTTTTGCTACTGGCCATATGCCAATTTTCGGTAAACTAACTTGCCTAAACTCGACAAGCAAATTGCCTTCATTAAGATACATGCTTGCTACCTACAATTTAGGCACACACATGCCTGCCTGCATGCATATATAGATAGAGAGTATATATGCATCTATGGTCATGTGGTGAAGGAGGAACCTACCATCTTCATCCAATGTGCATTTTACTACACAGACCTGCACTTTTTCTACTCGGTTTTTCTTTTCTTTTTTCTTTTTTTTCAATTTTATTTTAAGAGCTCCTCTAACAAGCGAAGCGATGACGACGACGACGACGACGACGTTGAACTACGTCAATTGGGTCAGAGCAGCAGCAGCAGCAACAACAACAACAACCGGAGCAATTTCAATGGATGGATACATGATGGGGGCTCGATCTACAGAAGCCACTTCAAGACGCCCACACATCGAACTTCATAGTATATCCCAAACCAAAAACAACCCAAAAACCAAAACCCAAGCCCAAGCCCAAGCCCAACCCATAATGAAGGGGAGCTACTGCTGCTCTGGAGCAGCAAAAGTGTTAGAGAAATGCTTTTGCTGCCTTTGGGTTTTCTGTTATTTTTCCTTTCCGTTTCGTGTTGGTTTGCATACACATTAAAGTTAATTTCGAATCGCTTTTAAATTAGCTTAATTCGCATTAAGTGAGCTGAAATAAAACTCACGCCTACAAAAAAGCAAAGCTAAAGCCAAGAAGGAAGAGGCCTCAGCGAACAAGAAAGCGTGAGTGGAAATGGGTCTGGAGAATGAGATTCGATTGGTGGGTTACTCATTAAAGAGAGAACTAGGAATTAATAAGCATAAATGAATTTGAATTAATAAATTGGGGAATTGATTAGCTAAAGAATATGTTAGTAAATGTTTAAGTTAGTTTCAATAGGAGAGTACCTATTAGGTTTTTAGAGTGTTAAGGAAATTTGTTGGGAAATAGGGAAACCATTTTAATTTTTGTAGTAGTATAATTTTATTGCTATCGAAGAAACTATCGCACTTGATATTACATCGATAATATAGTAATATTTAATATATCGAATTCTTTAAGAACGTAATTTTTGCTTTTAACACTAAAATATCGATCGATTCGATTCGATTCTTTTATTAACAATTAAATTAGACAACAACTCATGTACTCAAAAGTTTTCCAACCATTACAAATTCCTTTTAAATTTTACCCAAGCCCAAAATACCCCTCATACCCTCTATAGCATACTCGAATGCCAAGCTCAAACGGCAGCTAAACATTTAAATGTTGTACAAAAGCAATAACAAAAGAAGTAAAGCTGCGGAGGCCTCGAAAAAAAACCAAAAACAGAAACTGCTGAGCCCCGAAACTGAACCCGAAAGATACACAAGCCCAGCTGCACATACAGATACATTTTGCTCCCAAGAACGAGAACGTTGTCGTCGTTCGAGTTCGACGGAAAGAAAACAAAAACTGCCCGCAGCCAAAGTCAAGTCGAAGCCATCAACATCAACACCGAAGCAAGTGGCAAACTTTAAGATACATTTCGGCTGCTGTCGATTGGCGACGGCCACAAAATTTTTTAAACGCTAGAACGCCTCTTCCCAACACTTTCGCAGTAAACAGTGAAAACCCCGAAATAAAAGAAGAAAAAATTGTTTCTCTTCTTCTCGCCGGTTGAATTTTTTGCAGTTGCTGCGGTTTTTTCGGTTTTATTGCTGGTTTTCTGTTTGTATCTGTATCTTTTTTTTCTGCCCGGCTTGCAGATTCTTTTGAACAATTATTTCGGCTGCTGACTGCGGCTGCGACGAAAGTTTTGCGGCCTTTTTGGGTTAAAGTCAGGCAATGAAACAGACAAATGAAATGTAATTATGTTGAAAAATTTAAATACATTGCAGGGCAGAAATTCCAATTATCAATTAAGTCAACTCGGCGACTGCCGAATGTAATAAATATATAAAAATAAAAAAGAAAACTCTGTACCAGACAGACTGAAGTTGGAACTGGATTCTGCGATTCTGGGATTCTGAAGCTTCTCAATTCCGAATTCCTTATTTCGAATTCTGTATTCCCTGAACTCTGGTCAGTTTCCTGTTTGGCTCTCTGCAAGAGAAATATTATTCAGCGACAGAGACAGCGAGGCAGAGAAGAAGGCCTGAACAAAGAGATAAAAACATTAATTATTATTAATTGCTTTTTCTTTCTCTTCTCCTCCTCGCTGCTGCTGCTGCTGCCATTCTGAATTCTTAATAATAATATTTTTTTTTTATATTTTGTTTTTTGCTCTGTGTTTTTTATTGTATTTAATGCCGTTTTGGCTTTTGTTTCATCTTGTTTTATGTGCGCGCATTTTCTCTCATTTGGTAAAGAGAAATAATATCTGCCGGCGACGGAGACCCTTTTTCCTCGGTTATCCTTTTTGGCCACAATGTCGCCGTTTCCCTTCCCTTCCTGCTTATTCTCACTTCCTTTGTGTCCGACTTAAACCCTTAAAGGCAATCTCTGGGTCTCCGCCCTTTTCTTTTGGTCAAGATTAAACCTGTTCTCAAGTTAAATTTCTGGCTGGGAATATAAAAACACAAATTTTTTGCGTTTGAAGCTAATCGGAATGACAAGTTTCTAATTTGGGAGATTTCTTCTCTTTTCTTCATTGTTTTGTTGTTTTTTTGGAGAATGGAATTGTGTTTGTTTTTTGTGTTATTTGCGTGGGTAGCCCCGGCTTGTTTGACAAATTGCTGGTTTTTATTTTGGACCGAAATGCTGCAGGGCAGAGGGTGTCGTGTCGCATTAAAATTGTAAATTTATGAAAGATTAAAGTAAGCAAATTGAAATTGGTGTGATGGAATACAGAAACTGGCAGCTTAAAATACAATTTCCAAAAGATTTTTTAAGCTAAGAAAGCTGATTTTCAAAGTTATTTAATGAAAAGTTAATAGCAAGCTAAAATTACGGTATATTTAGTTATCATCTAAGCCTCTCTGATACCTTCACAGCTCACTAATTTCCCTAATCTTTCACTTATTAATTCCTGTTCCTTAAACTACCATCCAAAAGTATCTTCTAGGCTTGGGATAATTCGATTAATACCCAAACTCTAGCTCAAGTCCTTTAGCTAAACTTCTGCATCCTCTTTCCGTCCGTTATGTGCAGTTTTCCTCTAGAGAAGTTTTCTAGTTATCCGGCGAGTTTATCGATCAGTTGCAAGGGAAAACTAAATAAAATAAACTACAACAATTTGCAAAAAGCCAAAAGTGGCAGCTCGTTTGGCTCGCAGGACAACGCTGAGTCTTGGCCATATTCCCAGCATGCCTGTCGACACTTTCGCCTTAATTAAAAACTTGCAAAAAAGCTACTCACTTACACACACACACACGATACTGAACTGTCCATAAAATATGCCAAGCAGAAAGCTGAAGATGCTGCTCCACGATGCAAAATAAAAAGACTCTGAAACTAAGGCAGAAGCCAAGATAACAAAAAGAATGCCCATAAAATGCAGCTAAAGAAAATCTAGTTAAGCCCAGTCAAAGCAAAAAACCTTTGTAAGTTGGTTAAAAAAATATTGAACCAAAAAATACTGACAAGAAAAATAGTTCCAATATGGAAATGCAAAGAAATGGGCTTTAAGGCGAGTCAAGAAAACTATTAGGGTATTGTTTTTATTAAGTGAATGGTACTTGCCGTTAAGAAATAAATTTTAAATGCAGTTTTGGGGAGTATATTTGATGGTTTTTTAATTTACCTGAAAGAAAAGAGAGCATTTTTATTATTAATTTAATAAATATCATAAAGAAGAGGTTTTAATTAATAATAATTGAAAATAAAATACTTATACATATATTATTCTTTAATAGAAAATATTATCCAATTATTTCATATATTAATAATAATGAAAATGATTATATTTACCAAATATATAATCAATTTGGGTTTCTTTTAACTCTAATAGTAAAATAACCCTTTTTATTTATCCCTCAAAAGCCACTACTTTCCTAATTGAAATACATATTTAGCCACAAATAAATTAAAAAGTTCTCTGAATTATGCATTTACCCCTCAAAGCCTGGCTGAACACTTTGATCATATCACACATCTATGACCAAAAAGGGGTATCACAATGAAAGGCAAAAATTTAACCGCATGCATTTTTCCTACAGTAAACTTTATATCATATATTTCTATTTTTCCTTTCCTTTTTTTTCTGAAGCTAGACAGAATCCAGAAACCAGAACGAAACCGAGAGAACTCGAAGCCACAAACGACAGTGCATAAAATATATATTTTTGCTTTTTACTCAGAAATTTCCATACATGTTTCATGTATGTATATTCCGGCACCATCACCGTCGTACTCATCCTCGTCGTCGTCATCGTTCGCCCCCTTACAGCTAAAGTTATATCTGGTGTATAAATTTGCGTATGCATTTTTTGGTTGATGTTGGCGGGTTTTTGGGTGGTTTTGGGTAGAGTTTTAGGGCTAGAAAGCGATTGTATGCTTGTTTATGCTAAAGCAAAGAGAAGCAAGGGAACTCGGCGAAAAATGCAAACAAAGCCTTTTTGTCTGGGCCATATGCTGGATCCTTGCATCTTTTCCACCTCTTTTTTGCATCTAAAAAATGTTTAGACAAATTAAAAATAGTAGGAGTAGTAACAATCTCTGTGTGAGTGAGGATTGAGGAGGTGAATTTATTTTCTGCGTTGGTAACGCGCATTTGGGTCAAGGTGTTTTTGTTTTTATTATTCTTATTTTTTGCTTTATTATGAAAATTGCAGGCAACGACAACAATAAACTGTGTGTGTGTGTGTTTTTGTTGTTATTATTCTTCTGTTCTTATTGTTGTAGTTGTTATTGTTGTTGTTTTTGCTGTTGTCGCTGTCATTATGAAAGCGAATGCAGGACACCAACAAAAAGAAGAAGAAACAACGCCCACGCAGGCCAGCACACACACACATGTGCATAAAATATGTACTTGATTAAAGTGTTCATGGCATGTTAGCCATACCAAAACAATAAAAAAAATATATATATATATCAGCAAAGAAAAGGTAAAAACAAGCGAAAAAAGTTTTAGCAACAATAAACAATTTCCAAGTGAAGCTACACAATTTGTAATAGTTCACTGGGAAAAAATAATGTGTTACGGGAAATCTTATATATCATTTAATGTTTTAATTAAGAAAGAAAATGTTAATATATATTGTTAATAAGAAATAATGTGTACCTATATTTGTGGTACCCTATTTTTGACAAGATATGTGGCATAATATTTCTAGGGCTAATACAGGCAAAAATACAGAACTAAATCGATACGTCTGGCGATATTGATTAAGAAAGGTAATTTTTTTAGAAAATAAAAAATTTTATAATCCCATAACCCAATGAACTTTATAATTTACAACAAATATAGCTTTCAAAAATATAAATACTATAAGAATTAAATGTACAATACATTTTTTTACTATTCAAAATGTTTTTAGAAATAAATTTAGGCTTTTAAAATTACATCAAACATAAATATTAAATTTTATAATGCACCCTTATAGGTACGAACTTCAAAATAGAACTATTAATCCTTAAATACCCATTTCCTTACGAGTTTCTTTCCGTGTGAACCTCTTCCGAGGCGTTAGAACGTGTATGGTAAGGTAAGGTACATTCAGGTGGGTGGAGAAGGATGGAGGTGTTCCGGCGCGAATCGGGAGTCAAGGAATAATCAATAAAAATAAAATATATCACACGACGACGCGTCCCCATTCCTGTGTATTACCTTTAGCTTTACCGTTACCGCTACCATACCCGGTTCCTTTTCTCAGGTACACCGCCGCCGCCACTTCTGCTGCTGCTCATTTCGTGTTCATGTGCTATTATACCGAAAAATAATATTCTTCGTCGTATATATTGTATTTTTCTACCTTTCGCCAGTTTTTGCCGCTTTGCTATAATTTTTTTTTCTCGTACTTTTTTTTTTTTGTTTTTGCAACCAGCGTAAAGTAAGTGAAAGAAGAAGCAGGGTAATACGCACGCGCAGGGGTGGCTAGACGAAGGGGGAGATTTTTGGAGGGCGGGGGGTTAGGTTACGGCTTCGGCAGGCACCCCTAGTTGGCTTGGCTGATTTTCATGCCTGTGTGTCATGTTATTGGGCAAATTGTACAATGTTAAAACCAGCTATACACCGTAGAATTTCCACAGCAAAAGCAACGCGAATCGGAAGGGTTTGGGGGAGTTATAGGTTTCCATAAGCGCAGGGTGAAAAATTCCTTTAAAATATAATCCCAGACACACAAGCAGGCAGTTGTTGCTCGCGAAAAACGGCGATGACAACAGGCCATCAAAAAGGGACGCGAGGGAGGGAAAACTCGAAGGAAAACACTGAAGGGGGGGGAGAATAAATATTCGCGGAAGGGAAAATGGAAAAACCATTGCCTCTAACATATTTAAAATTCAATCGATTTATGGCCAGAGAAAACTTCAAACTGAAACTGGGGATTGTTAAAAGGGAACTTTCAAACTATCAAAAAAAGAAAATGGGAACAATTGATGATTGCGGTTCGATTTTGGATTTGATTGAAGGGTTCAACTGCACTGATGGAGAAATCAAAGAGCTATTAAACTGAATTATTCAGGGGAATGAGTTTCAGTCAAGCCTTTAGACATTATTTTTGGGTAGTTTTGTAAAAGCTTTGAATTATAGGGTTTTAGTTAAAGATAATTGACAGTTTAGAGCTTACAGAAAGGGAAGGAAATAAATTTATTTTCCAGAAAATATAGGTTTTTGTGAGCTAAAATAATATTTTTGAACATTTAATTTCCATATAATTCTAGTCTTGTCTCGTTAAATATTTAATAAATTAAATAAGAGACTTAAAATAACATTTTATCTATTATATTTTCTTTAATTTAATTTTATTATATTTCCCAATAATTTTCATTTCTCCTTCTTGCACATTAATTCTTTATTTTTTCATAAAAAAAGAAAAAGGATTATATTTTTCGCATCTCTTTGTTATGAAATATTCACCCCAAAAGCCTATGATTTCCTGCTGGCTAATTTCTCCTGCAATTGATATGTTTTTAATACCCTTCGTCCTGTAAATTTCCCACACATGTTGAAGCCATCTTCTTTATTTTTGCCACTTCACTTCATTCAGCCGAATCCTCACTGTATCCTGGCAAATGCAACGAACAAAGGCAACACAGAACACAGCGCACTTTTTTTGATTTTTTCCTTACTCATTTTCATTGCAGCAAATGTCCTTTGTATTGTCGGGACATGGCGTTGATTTTGTTGCTCAGTTTCAGTTTAACATGCTGCCTGCCTCCTCCTTATTTTTCGTCTTTTTTCGCTCCCTTTCTCGCTTCCTTCATCGATTATGCCCGGCCAGAAAAAGGTAGAGAACATATATATATATATATGTAAGTATATATACTTCTGGAGGAGGATTCGTGTGAAATTTTGTATGCGGCCTTTGTGTTTGAGTGTTGCGCACACTTGAGTGCACAATGGGGAAACCTTTTCGCACGCCACACACACGCACACTCTGCAGATACTGGGACATCCTGCAGGATGAGGGTAGCCAGCGGCCCACAGAGGAAGTTGTCTTCTGCACTAAGTAACTGTTTTAGTTTCAACCGAGGACTGTGTTAATTGCAATTATGCAATGACTGCCTCTGTTCCCAGTTCCCTAACTTTCTCTATCCCTCTCTTCCTTCCCTCTGGCAGCAAACCCAGCATCCTTGCGAATTGCACATCCTGGCAATTGCATTGATGGCAGAAAGCTGTTACTCCTCCTGGTCCTGCAACTGCTCCTCCTCCCAGGCGTGGCAAAATTATTGTGACACAATTTTATGCGTTGCGCTTGGCAGGATGTGTGCTCCAAGGGGCAGGGTCGTACGGGTATGGAGTGTGGATGTTGTTACAGTGGTACCACGCGTTACATAAATCTTTGATTCGATGTCCATGCATATATAGCATAGCTGGCTCTGCCTGAGCAGATCTGTGCCTAATTAAACCCGGCAGCCACTCGATTCCTACGATATCCCGGCCAAGATTGTTTAATCAAGTCAGCAAAGCCATATTACATTTTATCTGTCTTTTTTCGCTTTCAATACATAGTTTTAAATTGAATGCGTTTAATCCAAGCAAACAAAAGCTCAATTCACAAAGTTTAACCTAAATTCCGTATTATTTTAAAGGTAGAAAGCTATTACCTATGAAATTAGAATAGAAATCCAATTTAATTTCAAGATTGTGCCATTCGCAGTGTAGTGGAGCCTGGCATCCTGTGTCATCATTGCACAAACCCCATACGAATATGAGTTTGTGTGTGTTGTGGATGGAGGAGTTATGGCACATGCCGCACACCGCACTCACACTCATATACACACACACACATCCCATATAGCTACACCACCACATGCCACATGCCTTGGCAGCGCCACGTTCCGTTCCATTCTGCCACTCTCGACGGCAACTAGTTATGCGGCGGATGTGTCTGTGGGCGTGGCAGGCGCATAGTAAAGCAGAAGGCAGGAGGAGCACCACCCACCAATCAGCCTCCTTTTGGAGAAAATAACTAGGAACTAAGTATGGAATTACTGGACTTTGAGATACTTAGTAAATATTTTGAATATTCATTTTCTAATGTTTTTTTGAAGTTTTATTATTTAATCTATTATTTAATCTGTATATATAAAATAAAAAATATTCCTTTCTTATTTCCTTAATTCAAGTTCTAGCATACCCTTAGCTCTCTCCAATTAATGGGTAGACACAGGGCAAGCCAAGAAGGAGCCAGAGAAGCAGTCGCGTGTCCTGGCTCCACTCTGCTTCCCTTCACTGATTTTCCTTCGTTGTGAGTCTGCATTTAAGTGCTACCAAAATTGCCTTTTTAAAGGATTTCCACACGCACACATGTCCTTTCTTGCCTGGGTGTCTTTTACGCTTGTCAACGTCCTCGACATCGACGTCGTCGTCGTCGTCGTTGTCGATTTTTGTGCCATTTCTTCTGCCTTTCCAATTGATGCATCTATCTTAGGGCATTTCCCTTTTCCTTTTCCACTCCCCTGCAATTTCCACCGTTGGCTCTTTTCTCGATTTCTTTTCTTCTGTGGCACTTTGCCATACTACGCATTTTCAAACTCAATTCGTGTGATAAACTAGAATAAAACTGTTCGTAATTCCATTTTTTTTATTCTTCCCTGCTCGCTATTTTTTTCTAAAGACATTTTTTGTTTTTAGCCTTTCTCCCACATGCATTTCACTTTTATTTCAGCCCTCTCGCCATGCAGATAAATTTTTCCTTTTTTTTTTTGTCAATTGCATTTTCTATGTCAAAGGCGCTTAATTTAGTTTTTTTCTTGCATTTGTTTTTGTTGCAGCAACTTTTAGTTTTAGTTTCCAGTTATCTTGTGTGTGTTTTTGGCATGTAATTTGCACTTGGTTCTCATTCGGAAATTGCTTTTCTTCCCAGGGGTTGATTTATTTTTCATCATTTCACTTTGGGCACATGAAATGTTAAATTGCAATTCGGTTTCGTGTCTGGTCAATAATTAAACCTCGCAGCAATTAAATAATAATAACCAAAATTGGGGAGGCATTGCCATAATGCAAATGATAAGTTCTTTTTAACACGATTTACTTTTTCACAATATTCTGTTAATGCGCTCCGTTTGCAGGCGAAATTTCGCACATCCTGACGAATGGTGGAAAGCCCCCAACCCGACCTTTTCCCTCATGTGGCGCCGCAGTAATTAAAGCGCATTATACAGGCCGGCCCACAGAAATATAAAACATAACAAAAAAAAATTAAAGAAAATTACTGCTGCAGCACATTAACACTAACAGCAGCGATAAATGCGGATTATAATTTGGTAAAACACAGGCTCTCGGACCCCAAAAACCAAAAAACCATTAACAACACGGTTCTCCAACCTTAAAGAAAGCCCCAAAGAAGTTGGAATTGTTCTGGAGAAAATGGGAAATGCTGCTTCTGCTGCTGAAGTTCAGTTCGAGTAAACAAAGGCACCGAATGTGGCACGTAAACACACAAATGAATCCAGGCTAAGGCCAGTTGAGAGAAATACGAGTAAACAATGGAGTTGTTTTTTTTTCTCTATTTTTTTTTTATTTTCTACGAAAACTCTAAGAAAATTAACCTCCACAAAGGTTTCAATTGCATTCAAGAGTAAACAAATTTGTGTGGAATCGAAAACAATTCGAATGCGTCTTAGCAGGAGAGCAAAGAGAAAATAGAAAAGAAAATAGTTGATCTAAGGAAAGCTGCAAGTACTCTGCATTAAATTAGGAGTAGTTCTTATAATACTTAGAACCTCTAAAGATTTCAATTTATGGGGAATTTGTGTAATCTTAGACTAATTTGTAGCCTTGCATAAAATTTTATAATTATTCATTACTCAACAATTTTAAAAGAAACTCTAAGAAAATATGCCACAATGGTTTTAAATTGCATTTTTCCTGCGAAAGTCTTACTAAACCGATTCATAGAAACTCCAATCATAACAAATACCTTTCTAAGAGTTTAATTTTCAAGTTTACATCCAGAAAAGTCAACAATTTAACGCGTAAAAATATTTTCTCTTGCTCCAGGCGGCCTTGATTAATATTATCTTAAAATTTCTTTGAGCAATTAAATAGCTTGGCAAAAGCCCTACATAATTTATGAAGTGGTTTTACATAAAATATTTAACTCCACTCCATTGGATACTGCAAAATGTGAAATTTAATTTAAGCAAATATTTTGGAGTGACCCAAATGCCTTGATTAATATTTTCTTTGAGCAATTAAAGGAGCAATACACATCATTTATTAAAATTAACCCAACATCTTTAGCCATTTGTAAACATGTTGGGGCTTAAAAGTTTTTTGCCACCAGCAATGGTGGTGCTGGTTGGGGCGGTTACGGCGGCGCTTGTTTGGTTTATGTTTGCCATGTAAACAAATAAACAAATGAACAATAAACAATGGCACCAGCAGAGGGAAAACATAAATAGAAAGACGAAGCAGCGGACGTGTGCATTTTGCATTTGCAGCTGCAACGGAATTAAAATTAAAGTCGAGGGGGAAACCGTTTAAGATGCAATTAAATCCCTTGACCCCACTCAGCTCATTAGGCATGGCTCGAAATACCAAACTAATTGCACGACGACGTCGAGTGAGTACTCCTCTAAGAGTACAGAACGTGGGAAATGGAGACGCCTCAGATTGCACAAGATATTTGCAATCATGACGAACCCGAGCCCAGAGCCAAAGCGAAATCCAACCCATCGGAATCGAAATGGAATGGAAACGTTACCAAGGTGTGGTCTCCGAAGTTCACTTTGCAATCTGAATCCGAAAGATTGCAAAAGCCAGGCCAAATGCACGGCCAATTGAATCATCATCATCGTACTCGTCGCGGGCAAAACTTTTGGTTTTGTTTTCGGTTTTTTTTCTTTCAGCTCATTTAAATGCTAAGCATGCGATGCTCGGTTTAGAAAACTCTAAGCGACAAAACCGCAGTCAGCCGACCGAACTTTATCTAGACCATTAAGTTTTACAAAGGAAAATATGCCAGCTAAGTGCTGTTTTTTTTTCCCCTCTTCCCTCAGTTCAGGGGAAGCCGGAACGGAGGAACTTCTAACATCAAACCGAACCGACGAACCGCGAGATGATGACTCAGCCAAAGTCAACAAGCGAACTTAGCAGCAATAAAACACGGCCTCAAAAGACACTTACAGCTCAAACAGACCAAGAGCCGGCACACAGACAGCTGAAAAATATGTATCTATAACGCTCATATGCGCTTCAAAAAAGATTACACTAAGCTACGGGGATTTATTTTAATAACAGCATTGGGTTATTCCCTGAATATAAGCTGCAAAAATTATTTTAAATGAATTTTAAAATTTATTGCGTTTATTAAAGAAATAACTCTTGGTTTTTCATTTTGTTTAACACAAGTTCTGGGCTTTAGAAATGTTTAAAAATATCTTATAATTTTTTTAATTGAAAGGCATTCATTTTAAAAATACTTTGTTATATTCATTAAAAAAAGTCCTGCCATTTGTATATTTATACCTATTATTTTCCATTTCTAAGGAATACTTGGTAAAAAAATATTAACAGCAACTTTCAACTGTTTTATTAACCATGTAAAATATTAAGAAGTATTACATTAACATAAGATAAAATTAAATTAAACATTTAAAAATACTGTACCCACCTAAAACTCATCTCTCTTAAATTGTTTCTGTGAAAAGAAAACCACCACAAGAAATTTCTATATCTTTATCTACATTATTTAGAGCCCAAATTCCCTCTCTTTTCCTACCGTCAAGTGTAAAAAAATGGTGTGTTCTTTGTGACTGTGGTATGAGTTTTCTTGTAGTTCTAATTTGCTTGGGTCATGCGTCGAGGTTAATGAGTCATATCATCATCATTATCTCGACACCGAGGAACGCAGATGAGAGGTATGGTGGAAGGGGAGGGATCAGAATGGAGGGACTTCATCAAAACGAAAGCAGAGGACACACATTAAAATATAATTTCAGAGACAATGGTGAAGAAAACCGCTTTTTGTTTTGTAATTTAGATGCAATTAAATGTAAATAAATTCACAATTTAGTCGTATGTTCTTTTTATCGGAGGGTTTTTCGGGGCTTTTCTTGGTCTCAGTCTTCGTCTCCGTCTCAGTCTTTGTTTGCCCTTTCCCTCTTTCAGTTTGTTGCTGGTTTGGTCGGTTTGGTGACCCGATTTCCGCAATTTAATGACTTTTGTTTGACCAGCGCATAATTGCTGGGAACAAAAAAAAATTGCCCAAGAAAGAGACAGAGCACAGCAGTCGAATGCTGAATGAAATTGCGGAACTTTCTTTTTTCTCATTTACTTTTTTCTCGGTTTTTTTTTTTTTGCCAGGCCTCACTAAATTCTCTTTTGTGTGTCTTTTGTTTGGTTTTAGTTTTTCCTTTCCTTGAATTGTCTTTCCACCGGCACTGTCAGTTTCTGGTCCTAAGTACAACAAAAAAAAAACAGCTTGGGAAAAGTAATATATTTTACTAAGAATTTAAAAGCAAAAAATCCGTAGTATTTTATTAAGAAGAATTTAATCATATTTATATCATAAAAACAATTATTTGGATCACATTTGGAAAATATAAAACATTTTAGGCATTTCAAAAATGTAAACAGTCAAACAACTTTCTTTCTCTGTAAATTTTTTGTTATAAAATCATTTCTATATTCATCTCTGGTCATTTTCTTTCCGATTGCTAACGAGCTGGTGATAATTTTTTAGCAGAGGCGCACATTTATTGACTTTTTGTGTGGCACTTTTGTGGATTTTAGATTTGTGGTCTTATGGCTGGGCATTATTATCTACCACAACGGCGGCGGCGGCGACTATATTTGTCTTTGTTTGACCCGCAAGACGGAAATGAGCCGTGCCTTTTTTTCCTCTATTTTCTTGGGTTCAAGGATCAAGGTTGTTCTCCCTCCTCTCAGTCCTTAATTTCTTTTTTTCTTTCTCCCTGTTTTTGTTGCTATTGATATCTTTGTTACACACACACACACACATTCTGGGATAAGACAGCTAAAGAAGGCAATTTGCTGGGAGCCGGGGTGGTGGCGGGAGTAATGGAAAAAACTGGATCGAGGGGCGAAAACTAAGAGTTTAGCTCTGCATTTTGGTTTGGGAGACATTAAGTAGCGGAAGTTGATAAGAAAGGCAAGCAAAATGTTATTTATAGATAACGAAAAGCGATTTGGAGGGGAAAGAAGTATACAAAACACACACAAGAAATCAGGGATAGGTAATAGGAAATGAAAGCATCGAAAGGAAAGGCATTCAAAAAGGGTTGAAGTGGCTTAAAAAAAACTATAAAAACAGACTAAAGCACTTGACTTCAATGTGAATAATTCAGGACGTTGAATTTTAAATTGTAATATTTCCGGAACTTAAAACCGCTTAAATTATATATTAAATATCATCACACTGTCATAGTTATTTTCTTTATTCATAATTACTAAGCTTTTATAAATAAAAACCTTTTAATTCCCCACACACTGCTTAATTACTATAATAAATTATACATTTAATTTACTTTTAATCCGTAGAGTCTTTAAGATTCATCCTTTTATGCCCTGCACTTTATTGTTTTTCTCTCAAGCGCTGTACTTAAATTTCCAGCAAATAGCTCTTTCTTATGTATAAGAAAAAAGAAAATCTACTCAACCCCAAGACCTTAATCCGTAGAACATTAGACATAAGCTCTCAGACAGAAAGAATTTCGTATGCCTGAATTATAATTCAATTTATGACCCCGTCCGTATGGCTTAAACTACTTCCAAAAAAGAAAAAATCCTTTATCAGCGACCACTTCGATATGCAAGACCTGAGCTGCATGCATTATCCTCCGCAAGCGATTCCCCGGCGGAGTGACCCTCGTCAAAAGCCTGATAGATTCCAGTCAGAGGAAAAATAAAAAGAGACTCCCGCCGGAAGCACCTAACCCAAACTCCACATATCCCGCTCTCTCATTAGCATACAAATGTGTCAGAACAAACAACAACCAAATAACCGAAAGGAACTGAAATGTCTTTGAAAAAAAGAAGAGAAAGAACCACCGACCGAACGTCCGAAAGAAATATACAAATCGTGGAATGGGCAGCGTGATTTCTTGACTAATTTTTATGACACTTTTCACTTTATGAGGTGGCCCCGGCTAATTCCCGAGTTCTCTTTCTTTTTATCCGTTTTGTTCTTGTTTTTCCCGATTTTGCTGCTCCTACTTTATTTACCTTTTGGCTCTTATTGAACAGGGGAACGAATAAACCATATGCATGTAGTACCCCGGGGCCGTAAAGATTTTTATCGCTCGAGGATATGTGTCATAAAATTTCCTAGCTCTCGAGACTATTAAAAACAATAAATGTCAAAACGAAACGGATTTTCCAGTATATGCGTGTACCTTAGAGTGCCGCCGGTACCATATTCTCGGGGGGAAAACTGGACAGGGGCCAAAATGGAAAATAATGGGTATACTGTAGGTTATGGGGTTGATAAAGCCACTACTCCATAGCGTTGTCTTTGGGTGGGATTTACAAACAGAAGTGCATAAATATATAAAAAAAAAGAAAAAGGAATGTACTGCATAACCTGAAATGGAATGTTTTTACGGGAACATTTCAAGGGATTTATTTTTATCGTTATGACTTGCTTTCTAAGCCCCTAAAGAACAGGTAAGAATAACTAATTCTTTGGCAAAGCTACTGCAGAAAATTTCTCTCCGCATCTATGAAAATCTTTAAAAAAATATATAAAAGGAAGTTTACTGTCAAAATGGAACGAATTTTTCAGTATGTGCGAGTTTTTAAAGTGTACGTGGATTTCCCCAGGGAAACCCAGTCTTTGATAAAAAGAAAATAATGGGGCTGTTGAGGATTATGGGGTTGAAAGGTCATTCTGTTAAATACACCAAAGGTAGTACATAAATAGTAAAGAATTTACTATTAAGGACATGTTTTTAGGAAATATTATGAACCTTAAACAGTAGAAAAATGTATCCACTAAATCCGCTTTTTTTTAAACCAAAATTTAAAAAAAATTTGCCTAACGTTATTATTAAAGAATACCCTATAGAAATTCCTCTTTTATTATTTTCTTTTCCAAATTAAACATGTCTAATCCATTCTGCTCCAGCAACTAATCTTTTCTTGTGCTCCCCCCTCGAACTACAAGGCCCTAATTCTTTCTCATTTAGAAGAGCCTCGAAATGTGAATTCTTGCTCTATTTTTATGGTTTCCACTTTGTCCTTGTGTCGTACGGCAGGACATTAGGCAGGCAAATCACGTAAATTATGACCGGGGCCACTATAATTCCTTATCGCCGGGACATGATTTCAAATGATAGACTGCGGAGAAGACTGGAATGGAGGCATCTATCTCAATGGCCCGAGGGGAAGATTTTTAGTAGGCGCGACAAGTTTTTTTTTTCTTTACTCGAGGAGTAAGCAACAGTAGGGGGAGCAGTGAGGAGAAGGAACAGGAGGAGGTGGATTGCAATTGGCAACTGGCGCAACGCATAAATTGAGAATTTTTATCTAATCCGCGGCATCTGGGAGACGCGTACATTAGCTGGCACCAGTCTGTCCTGTCCCTGTCCTGTCCCGTCTGGCTTTATACACACTGGACATCGGGACGGGGCAGGACTGGGTCTTTCTGGTTCGCTTTTCGGATCCAAACCGAGTCTCAGCGAGACTCTGAGTTTGGCCAAAAAGCAACGAGACTGCGACTGCGACGACGACGACGACGACAATCGACAGGCAATAAATCACCCAAAGTTGCCACAGAAATTTATGTGCAGCAGATTAGGATCGCGAAAAGCGTCATTAGAATAAATTTTCATTGGAAAATGAGCGCCGGGTCCAAAAGCCAAGTGAAGCAAAAGAATTGATGAGAAACGCAGTTCAAGTTGTAATAATTATGAGCTCGGGAATTGGGGAATTCCTCTTTACGATAAGAAATTTGAAAAATGCAGAACCGGACATCATAATAAATGGTATTTAAGATTATTGACTTGGAAGACAAGGATTTTTAGGACACATAGTTGGCTTTCTTATCAGTAAAAACCATGTAGGTTCTTACATATATTTGTTAGAAAAAACACAAATTAACCAGCAAAATAACCGGAGTCCGAAAAAACAATATGTATTTGTGTGATTCTGTTTTAGTTTATTTGTTAAAATAAACCTGCTAAGATATTTCCAATATTGCGAAATGGCGATTTCCATAATTTATTATGGTGAATGCTATAATAAAATGTTTTTAACTTGTTCCAATAAAATTAAACTATGTAGTACAAATTTCCAATTACAGTGGTGCTCATAGACTTAAGCCACAAGACTTCAACCAAGAATTTAAACGAAAATTAAGAAAAGTTTTTATTTCACAGCTCCAATTATTTGTGTCACATTAGTTCTATATATCAGTGTTCTAATAAAAGAATAACCAAGTTATAAAAATATATATTCAACGAAAAACTTAAAAAATCGGAGACCATCTCCAAAATGTCCTGCTCACATACTTAAGCCACCTGGAAGAAAATGATTGAAAAAGTTAAAATTTGCCCAATATTCCTTATAATTTTAATAAATTTACTTTAATATTGAGTGGGAATTTGCAATTTGTGGCATATTTTGCAAGAAGAGTTGAAGAAAATCACACCTCAACAGGGCGCACGTCTTGTGGGTTCAATGCTAAAGCGTTGATCCACTGTTCTTAAGAAGAAAGGTCATCTCACTCAATATTAAAGTAAATTTATTAAAATTATAAGGAATATTGGGCAAATTTTAACTTTTTCAATCATTTTCTTCCAGGTGGCTTAAGTATGTGAGCAGGACATTTTGGAGATGGTCTCCGATTTTTTAAGTTTTTCGTTGAATATATATTTTTATAACTTGGTTATTCTTTTATTAGAACACTGATATATAGAACTAATGTGACACAAATAATTGGAGCTGTGAAATAAAAACTTTTCTTAATTTTCGTTTAAATTCTTGGTTGAAGTCTTGTGGCTTAAGTCTATGAGCACCACTGTATGTAGTAAAAAATTTCCAATTATGGTATAATCAGAAGTTTAATTTTCAAAAGATGCCCTGCTAACTCTTTGAACACTAAATATGCGAGTTTTCAATTTTAACGATCTCTAGTCTTTAAAAGTTAATTACTTTTAAGAATTATTCGGGGTTGAAAAAATCATTGCAAATCAAAGTAAAAGTTCTAAAATTTCGACTTACCTTTTGCCGTCTTCTTCTTGTTGCCGTCTGCTGCTGCTTCCTCTTCTGTTTCCTTTTTCTAGATTCCACGTTGCTCCTTATCTTTCTCTCAGGACATTAATGATTAATCCCAGCGTCGTCTGCGCTCTCCTTTTTTTATAGCTTTTTCTTGTTGTTGGAATTTGCCGTGCTTTTGTTGTTGTTGTGCGTGTGCCGTTATTGGCGGTATAATCCAATAATCCAACACGAAAGAGCGTGTGCAGTGGGAATTGCAAAAACTAGAGACACAGACGCACAGACACACTCACACACACGCAAACACCCACACAGCCACACGCATACTGTTTGCCGCTTTGTTTAGTAAATTAAACTTTTCACTTTTCACGCAGCAAAAGGGAAACTGGAAAATGGGCAATTTTCCTACTTTGTTTCTTCTTGAGCGCCAGCCTTAGTTTCGCTTTGGTTTTTTTGCTGTTTTCCGGCGTTTTTCTTACTTATTTTTTCCAATCACAAGCACAGCAACAACACAGACGCAAACACACACACACCAACACCAGCACCGAGAGGTACAAAACAAAAGCAAATGCACGACGCCAACGCCAACAGCAACAACAACAAAACGCCGCTGTAGTACACAAAAAAATTCCTTTTTTCGCCGCGCGTCGCCTCCTTTTTACATATTCTCTGTATATATGTATTGGTATGTATTATTTTTTTATTTTTATTTTTATTTCACACAGCAATTCTTGCTTATTTTTATGACTTTTGCACCTCTAGGATTAATTTCTCTTCTCTTTCTTTTTATTTAATGCCGCACTTGATTTTTGAGACTGCGTTTTACCTCTCTGTCGCACTCACCGTTTGATTGGGGGGGATAACAACAACAACACACACGATCTCGTCAATTGGTCGCGTAATTGTCGACGCTCATTTGGTAAACATTTGGAGTTTTTCATCCGATTTTCCGTTCACAAAAACACAAAAACTATAACTTCGCGCTCGCACAAAGGTTTAACCGTTACGGACGCGAAAACACGGCAAAACAGAGGAAAATCCGGCGGAAAACCAAGAGCGACGCTGGCTTTTCCTTCGACAAATTGTGAGTTTTCCGCGGCGGAGCGGCACAGGGCCAACGTTGGAAGTTTTTCCGAAAATTTTTTTTTAAAACTGAGTTAGCACTGCCTTATATAGCCTCTGCGCTCTTGCTGTTCTTTTCGCTCTCTCAGAGCGCGCGCACTATGTTGCTCTCTCTTTTTCACTTATATGCACAAAGAGCGGGGGAGGGAGACAGACGTTGCGAGAGAGAGCATAAATGAGAGAGAGAGAGAGAGCACTTGAAACTAGTTTGAAATGAGCCGCTCAGTGTGACCAGTCGTGGTTTCTTAGAAAAAATCTTATATTACTAAAATACTAAAGAAGTGCTCATAATAGTAGATTAATTATGCTGATATGACACAGCCGCATTAATTTGAGACTTCATTAAAGATTTGACAGCGCTATAGCGTTTTACACAAGTGCGAGCAAGACGACTATATGGCGCTCTAATGCATTAGAATAATGCATTAGCTACTTCATTGGCGCGATAATCGATAGATCTACATAAAAATACTAGATACTCGATAACAAAATACGGGTTTAATGAAAAAAATTGTAATTGAAAACTGTATTAGCCAGCTCATTGACAGTATGGTCTCACAATGAGAATTATATTTTTATATCATTTCGCTGGTTTTTGAACTGAAAAATATATTAGAAAATAAGGAAAAATAATATGTTTTACGATGGCAAGGTTCTTGCGCTGTAAAATTAATTAAAATTGTTTTTTGTAATAATTAAAAAAATTTTAAGCATTATATGTTAAAAACATAAATTTAAAGGATTCTGCATTTATTTATGCAATTATACTTCGACTAGGAATTCAGAAATATAATGCTTAAAATTTTTTTAATTATTACAAAAGAAAATAATTTTAATTAATTTTACAGCGCAAGAACCTTGCCACCGTAAAACATATTATTTTTCCTTATTTTCTAATATATTTTTCAGTTCAAACACCAGCGAAATGATATAAAAATATAATTCTCATTGTGAGACCATACTGTCAATGAGCTGGCTAATACAGTTTTCAATTACAATTTTTTTCATTAAACCCGTATTTTGTTATCGAGTATCTAGTATTTTTATGTAGATCTATCGATTATCGCGCCAATGAAGTAGCTAATGCATTAGAGCGCCATATAGTCGTCTTGCTCGCACTTGTGTAAAACGCTATAGCGCTGTCAAATCTTTAGTGAAGTCTCTAATTAATGCGCCTGTGTCATATCAGCATAAGTGGGAAGTAAATAAACTGCGTTATTATTAACACCGCAAAAGACTGACATTGGCTGCAAGATATATCACTCAGACAACTTTAAAAATCTCTTTAACCGTTACTATTTAAAATGTTAAAATGTTATTTCCCTATTTAGTTTGTACGAAAAAAAAATGTATAAAAATTAAACAAAATTATATTAATAATATAAAATATAGATAAGAAAATCTACACAAAGTCCAGCTTAAATGCACATGCATTTTATATAGATACATTTATTTAGAATAAAAATTAGCATTTTAAAAAAAAATTTTAAATTTTAATAGAATTCAAATTTGCATCTAAAACATTTAAATTCATTCACATTTACCCAATGAATTAATATTATCAATAATCTATAACCTATAAAATAAATAAAGAGCAAAATAATCAGATTATGCCGAAGTCAGTGAAAGTTATTTATTTTCACTCTCTTCACCTGCTCTCTTTTGTTGTGTGATTTTTTTTTATACATTTTTTTCTAATCAAAATATTTCCCTAATAACTTCTCACATATATTTTTCTGCCCACTCACCCGATAAGATAACACATATAGGAAAAAAGAGTCAACAAGCTTAGCAAATCAACGCTTTTTCATAGAGAACAATTATTAGTTGCGCTGGGCTTTCAAAGCTGCGCGGTTGTTTGGTTTCCCCACTGTTTGCTAAATAAATTATAATCGGAAAAGTTGCCAATTTTAAGTGAAATGAACGTGAAAATGACGTCACCTGGCGTGCAGGTGTTTTGGCTGATCTTCCTGCTCGTTGTAATTCAGGGGATCTTGCAATCGGAAGCTGCTTCCGTCGGTTCGTTGACATTATGAGAACTTACAGTTACATAATAATTATAATAATGCTCTCTTTCGCACTCAGATGAACAGTGCCGGCACGCCGACAGCTGTGAGAGATGCCTCTCCGCCCACCTGGAATGCGCCTGGTGCACAGATAAGGTGAGTGAAATTTGTTTTCTTATTTATATGCATCCTAATTCGGATAATTTCTTGAACACGTCCTTAAATTTAAATGTATTCTTTAGCATTTTATTAAATGTATCCTATTTGAAATATTGTGGTCACATTGCCTTGATCCTTGATCTTCGCTTACGCTATCTCTTTCCCTTTTTCCCAGGTGTATGAATCGAACCTCTATCGCTGTCTTACTCGCTCGCAGCTCCTGGCGAACAACTGCAGCGAAAGCGAAATATACAATAACCAGCCGGCCTTAGATATCCTGCAGGAAAAACCCCTAAAGGACTACGAGACCAACGACGATCAAGCGGTACAGGTGACACCGCAGCGAGCATACCTCAAGCTGGTCAAAGGTGTGTGTGTGCGTGTGTTGCTCCCTATTATTTTTTTTTAACAAAAGTTGTTATCTTATCAAATGTGTGTCAGAGCAGAGCCCTTCTACCAACCACTCTCTGTTGATTTTTTTTTTTTGTCGAGTGTGTCACTCTTCGGCTTCTGCCTTCCCCTTATTCGTGTGTTTACTTTGCTGATTTGTTCCACATCATTTTCTAACATTTTGTTTTGTGTCCGCGCTTCGCTTATCAGCATTTTGTGGTTGTCACATCTTTCTGGGTGTTATTTGTTATTGTTTTTGGCGTGGGAATACGATTACTACTTATACCCTAGGCGATCTCGCTCTCTTAGTCTCTCTGAGAAAGTGCATTGAACCCACTTGATAAGTAAGTGTGAAGCCAGGATTAGTTAGTTTTATATTTAGTTAGGCCTTGAGTTGATGTAAAATCTGAATCATCATTTCCTTTCTCAGTTTGCACTTAGAATGTGAATCATTAATCCTAAGAAGATTATTACTTTAGCATTATTGCAAACAATGAGTCTTCCTTATGTGATTATTTGATAAAATAGGGTAGAGATTGTATTGTTTAATCGGAGTAAAAATAATGTCAAGTTTTACATAATTAATCCAAAAGATACAATTTTCTTTCACATATAGATATCTCCAATCCCTTAGAACCTTCTGTCTATAAAAAGTACATGTATCTCAATCAGTTTGTGGTGTTGAGTTAACCCATTATAGATACTCATTATGGCTGGCTGCCAATGATTAGCTAGCTACAACAGCTTGTTAACCACTTTGATATCCATTCATATTATGTTTAAGAGAGGATCGCCTAACCAGCTTAAGAACCACTAAAAAAACCCAGTAATTAAGGTCAAAAAAGTGGTGTAAAAGGAACCCAGACAAATTGCACACTTACGAGGATTACAAAGAAACCAAACATTTAGCTTGGGTGTGAACGCAGCTCAAGCGGTAATGAATGGGTTGCCAAACAGAAGCAGGTTGCACTGTAAAAAATCAGAGATAATATAGAAAATAAAAGGAAAATTTTAGAAAGGAAATATATGAAATAGAAATAGTAAAATAAGAGTACATTCAAAATATCTTAGAGTAGAAAAACCTTGATAATGGATTTTTAGTTTTTAAAAGTCTTTTTTTAAGTGCTTGTAAAGGGATTAAAGTCCAGTGCAGACTGGTTTCATTTTATGCAGATATGTCAGCCCATAAAACAGCTCATAAACAAAGTCGTCGGATAGTAAACCGATCTATAACTTTTAACTCTCCTTCCTTTTTTTTTGTTTAACAGGAAACACGCAACGCATCAAGTTGAGCTACCGTACGGCACGCAATAATCCCCTCGATTTGTACGTCTTGATGGACCTTACCTGGACAATGGGGGACGACAAGCAGACACTCGAGAAATTGGGAGCTGAACTTATCCAGACCTTGAGAAATTTAACTGAAAACTATCGTCTAGGATTCGGTTCCTTTGCGGATAAGCCAACGCTACCCATGGTTAATCCTGAAAACATGGACAATCCCTGTGCTGTTCTTGGGCATGTTTGTGAACCCACCTATGGCTATCGTCATCAATTGTCCCTAACCGAGGATATACGTTTGTTTACGGCGGCGGTGGCCAATAGCAAGATCACTGGGAACTTGGACAACCTCGAGGGTGGCTTAGATGCCCTCATGCAGGTGATAGTGTGTCCCAAGGATATTGGTTGGAAGGAGCAGGCCCGTAAGGTGGTTATCCTTGTCACCGATGGCTTTATGCACTTGGCCGGGGATGGTTTACTCGCTGGCATTGCTCAGCGTAATGATAAGAAGTGTCATCTTAACCAGGCTGGTGAGTATACGGGTTCCTTGGAGTATGATTATCCCTCGCTGGAGGAGATCTATAGGGAGTTGCTGCGTCGCAAGACCAATGTGATCTTTGCGGTTACCAAGGATGTGGTGAGCAGTTACAGGGAACTGAGTGCCTTGATGAAGGAAATCAGTTATGTGGATATTTTGAGTGAAGATTCTTCTAATATCTTGGAATTAATTAAGAAGAGGTGAGTCTTTTTAAGGGGTTTCTATTGTAACGTTATATTAATTTGATATATTTTTCTTATTTACAGTTATGAGAGTCTCATTAAACGCACTCAGTTTGCCGATAATAGTCCGGATTATATTCAACTGGAGTATTATACCGACTGTGCAGGACAGTTTCCCAGTTTACGTAAAAGGAACTATTGCAATAATGTTTCTCTGGGCAAGGAAATTGAGTTCTTTGTGGATGTTACCCTGAAAGATTATCCTCTTGATAAGAATTATGTGAGTGAGAGAATATTAAAAATACTTAAGTTGATTTGTAGATACCAATAATATTTTATAGCATACTTTAAGACACAAAGTTTGAGTGATTTCAAATCTGTAAAGATCCCTAATCTTTAATCTTTGATTAATTTTTACTCATTTTATTTATTTATTTTTTTTTTAGACCCACAACATCCGTGTTGGCGAAACTTCCCTCAGCGAATACATGGACTTGGAGGTGGAGCTGCAGCGCCCATGTCCTTGCCAGGAGAAACCAGATCCGGAGAATGAATATGGACGCTTTCAGTGCTCCGAACAGGGCTACATGTACTGCGGCATGTGCACCTGCGATGAGGGCTGGACGGGCACCCTGTGCACCTGTCCCACAGACAACACCAATGTGACCAGCAACGATGCTCTTCTCCTGAAATGCCGTCAACCCTTACTTGACCACACCCACTCCTCGTTGGTTTGCTCAAATCACGGCGACTGCGATTGCGGCACTTGTTTCTGTGATCCAGGCTATACAGGTCCTTATTGTGAGTGCAAGGAGTGTGTGGACTGCGATAGTGACCTGGCCGATTGCTCCTGTGGGCAATGTGTGTGCAAATATGGTTGGTCGGGCACGAGATGCAATTGTGCCGAGAATATGGATGCATGTCGAGGACCCACTGGAGAGATCTGTTCACAGCGCGGAGCCTGCGACTGCGGCGAGTGTAGCTGTGAGGATGAGTTCCTGGGCAAGTTCTGCGAGATTGATCCGGAAAAGGATAACAAGTTGTGTCAGTTCTATGAGCCTTGCGTGACCTGCTTAATTGAACAGAAGCAGGGCATGGGCGCCTGTGATAATTTGAGTGAAATCTGTAAAAGTTTGGACCGTCAAGAGCTCTTCACGTATCGCTTTGTCCATGAGCTAGAGCCGGAGCAGGCACGTTGCCTGGTGAGGATCGTCAATAAGCATGGCATTCAGTGTGACAGTTTCTTCAGCTATCAGGTCATCAATCCCTCCAACGAGCTATCCATCCAGGCTGTGGATTGTGAGCCCTTGGACTATATGGCCCTGTTTGGTTTTATATCAGGTTTTACGGTGCTGGCTGGACTGCTGCTCATGTGCCTAATATGGTGGTGCATTCGGGCCAAGGATGCGAGGGAGTATGCCAGATTCCAGGAGGATCAGAAGAACTGGGTGAGGCAAGAGAACCCCATTTACAGGGACCCTGTGGGTAGATATGAGGTGCCAAAGGCTTTGAGTGTAAAGTATGATGAGAATCCTTTTGCTAGTTAAGGGGGGTTTCACTTTTTGGTATATATAGATTAGTCCAACAAAAATATGGCAAACTTTAACATATCAAAATTTTTAATTTGAAAATATCTATATTTCGAACAAAATTATTAAAAAAATTTTACTTAATTTATTTGCGATATTTTCCGATTATATTGGTCTGACTTATCGAACAGAATAGCGATTTATCGTATATATGTTACATATATCCCAAAGTTCAAATATTGATTTATTTATCGTCTTTCGATGCAGTATCGATATTTTGATATTATTTAAATATTTATAATTATTGTGTGTAGGAAAATGGAATATTTTAAGTATTTTATTCAAGTATTTCAGAGAGTTTATCTTTCGATATAATTTGTAATCCCAAACCAAAGTTCCCTTGAACAAAAAACACTTTGTACACTTTCATTTTTTCATATATAATATATTTTGAACATAATTTGATTTTGTTTATACATAAAAATGATTGTGAATCGTTCAATAATTCGTAAATATAAACTAAGCTAAACTAGTCTAAGAATTATTTTATAGCTATAAAGAAAAGATAACATTTTTTATAACAAGATTCTGTTGTTTAAATGGGACAAGAATTCGGGGAAAAATAATAGTGAATATTTAAAATTAAGTGATGACTATTACTGGCAAAACGGAAATGCAAGACATTATCCTAACATATAGAGAGGCATTACAAAAATACAATTCGATTAATTAAGGCTAAACACGCTTTTCCCGTTTCATTCTACTTTTAACTAAATGTAATATCACTAGATTTGTAGCTTAGATTTTAGTAAATGGGTTTCTCCTTCAGCAGCGACGAAAAAAAATGCCAAAAACACGAAATTCAATTACACATCGACGCATTTTCGCGAAAGTATCGTATGTCGAAAAATCCAATTTTACAGGAGAAGCTTTTTTGTGCTTTAATCTCTTAGGAAGCACTATAGAAAAGACAAAATTGAAACTTAATTTTTATCGGAACTATAGGGTTTTCAGTTATAATATTTCACAGGGTAGTGAGACATTAGGTGCCTAACAATTTTGCATTAAAATCTCAATTTCGAAAAAAAGCGACATACGATACTTTCGCGAAAATGCGTCGACATGCTCGTAACTCCTCCACGCTCATAAAATGCACACAACGTTCGGCGAGAGAAATTTAGGAGTGAGTGGGTACAATACAGGATATGGGGTAGGAGGGTGTCGCTGCTCAAAGGACACGCTCCCCCAGCGACGGCGTTCGCTGGATCAGCATCGAGGGTGGCTTCGCCGGCAGCGTCACGCTGCTCAGCTCAGCATCCAGAGCGGCAATGTCGGCGGACATGGACTTGGCCTGCGACTTGGGCGGCGATGGGGCGACTATCGAGCTGGGCAATCCGTGGGGCGAGGCATCGGGCACCAGGCGTTTCAGCAGACCGCCCACACAGCCCCAGGGGAAGGTCCTGTGAAAATACAACAACGGAGGGAGGTGAGTGAGCGCGGGCCAAAGGTAAATATTATGCATTATTAAAGAGAAACACATTAAAGCAAAGACCATTAGGCATGGTAATGTGGGGGGTACGCTATGATTTTGTACAGGGCGGATTTGTACACTCGACTTTTGTCTTGAGTTCTAGTTCTAAAATATCAAAATTTTTGTTTAAAAATTTTTAAAAGATAGTTGAAAATAATTATTAAATATTTTTAAATTCGATTGTAGATCAAATTCTTGTAAGAAATATTAGAAAATATTTAGACACTTGAATTTTCTCCAAAACTGGCTAAGAATTATTATAAAATCATCTTTAAAATCTATATTTGTTTCTATATTAATTACTAATCCTTAATATTATATTTATTAAATTAATTTCTTAAATATATTCTTTAAAATAATGTATAATTTTTTTATTTCATTACTCTTTTTTCTAGCACTGTATCTAGATGAACAAGCACTTTCCACTCAGGTTGGCATTTTTATCATATTTTTTGATGCTTTAGATAAAGTTGCGGTCGGTCTTTTAGAAAATAATAACAAAGATTTTCTTTTTTTTTTTTGGTAGAGCCAAAGAAAGAGATAACCATTAATATTTAATGAAAAATGTTTAACTTTAGAATGTTTCCCTTGGGTACAAAATTAAAGAAAACTTTAAATGGATTAAATTGAGAGCTTCGGTGAAAAATACTTAATATTCAAGGCTTTTTTAGTGAACTTTGAAAAGGTAATTTAGCTAACGAGAAATTATATTATAAATAACTTTGGTAAATAATTGTTCATAAATTCCAGCTAGTATAGGTTCAAAAATTATAACACTGTTCATGAAAATCTAATAATAACCTCTTATATTATTTTTAATAAAAAAACATACCCTATATTTAAATCAAAATGATCAACAACACCTTTTACCCCATCTTACACCCATTTTTGATTAATTTCTTCCCCTTTTCTACACCAAACTACAACATTAAATAAACTCAAATTAAAATATTCAAGTCAAGCATTTCCCCTTTTTGTTATTTTGATGGCCTGTCCATTAGGGGGACTACAAGCGAGCTAAAAGACCCAAGACGGGTCTTACAACCATTATGGCGCCTAATTAAGTGCAGCAAATTATAATTATTATCATTATTCAGACGGGTGAGAAAGGCCATTTGTTTACTCACCACTTGAAGGAGAGGAGGACCTTGAGGAAACCAGGAATGACGGCCAGTTTCTCGTTCTTCCTGATGGCCACAATGACACGATCGGCCACATCGTTGGGATTCAGCGTGGGGACCCATCTGAAATCATTTTTTCCCCAGTCAAAATGTCAGTTTACTCCGGGAAAAGAAGAGAGGCGAAGAGGGGGGGCACTGGACCCTGGACACTCACCTGGCATTCACATCGTCGAACATGCCAGTGGCCTGGATGAAGAACGGGCAGATGCAGGTGGTACGGATGTTCGTATGGCCAAGGACTTCCAGCTCCAGACGCAGAGCCTCATCAAAGCCAACCTGTAATTATCGATAACTCTCAAATGGTGAAGAGGGGGAACTCCCTGAAGCCGGGCCAAAACTTACCGCTGCGAATTTACTGGCACAGTAATCGACCAATTTGCTAATGCCCACATGGCCGGCCAGCGAGGCAATTGTGGCAATGTGTCCTCGATCATTCTCAATCATCTTGGGCAGAAACGCTTTTGTCGTCTGCAACATTGTGTAAGAATAAACCAGGCATTAGCATCTTTCATTTTTGTATGTTTTTTACTTTGTTTCCCTACCCAAAAGTGTGCCATGACATTCACATTGAAGGAGCGCTCGATGAGATGGTCAGGTGTGTCCAAAAGGTGCAGGCCGGAGACAACGCCAGCATTGTTGATCAGCAGAGTGATCTGGAAATTAAAAAGAAAATGTGATACAATTTATTAAGGGGATTAATTAGTAAAAATGTGCTTATTGTTATATTTAGTTAATTTTTAAAACATTAAAGTAAATGTAAAGTTATTTTATTAATTCACAAGACAACTTCTACAAGCTCTTGGAATAAAATTATAAAATATTCCGAACTTAACACAACAAATTCTTTAGGCCTAATGGAAAATCGTTGTCTTGCTTAGATAAGACCTTGCTTTTTTTAATGACCACACATTGCCGAAAAATGTTGCCAAAAAATTTACATAAATTGCGTAACTTCTGGTTGTGCCACTAACACCAAAAAGTCAACAAATATGCATTTATTCTTGACTCGTTTGATTATCTGGCCAAACATTTGAATGGTGTAGGCTGGGCCGAGGCATAAACTTGGCTAGAAACGCACACAAAATTGGTTAGTTTAAGATTTGACCTGGAAAATTGTTAATCAAGGTTTTTTCAAGAGATTCATTTTATTTTTTAAGATATTAAAATATTTTTTAAAGAAATGTTTTAAAGAAAATGTTTATATTATATTTATAAAACATATTTATAGAATTTATAGAATTCAATATATTCTTCAAAAAATTGTTTAAATTTTTCTTATAAAAAATTTAAGTACTACAAAAATTTCAGAAATAAATTAAAGGTTCCTTAAACAAAACAAAAACTTTAAATTAAGAAATGTTTTTTAAATGTATCCAAAAACAATTATTTAATTCACACAAGAATAGCCTTTCAAAAAATCTTGCCCAACTCTCTTTACAAAAACTTCATTTAATTTACAGTTTACAGTCTTAAAGTTTCTCCATAAATTAAGCCCGTATTATTTGCAATTAACTGAAGCTGCTTTAATAGATTTCATTTGGCCGCAAAAGTGAAATCCTTAAAATGGCAAAAAACATCTAAAAGTTGAGCATGTCAAGGTCTGAATGCGAATAATGTAAAATGCTTGAAAAACTCAAGTAACAACAGCAGCAATCTCTCTCTCTCTATTTCGCCTAAAACCCATGCGATGACTTACGGCCTGGTTAAATAAGTTAACAACAAGTGCACACACAGTGACACAAATGAGCCGAGTTCAAGTGCAATTGCGGTGTGGGGTCATACATTGCGTATGAGCGATTTCAAATTGAAGCCAGGCTGTAATCGCGGGCAAAAAACATTTAACGAGGCGTGCATTAAGCAAAAACAACAGCGGCCATTAAGGCAACAGAAACAACAACATGGCCAGGCCATTAAAAAATATTAAATGTAATATTTCAGAGGGCTTTTCAAGCTGAACAAAAAAAGAAACAACAACAATTACAGCAGAATTTGAACCTACACAAAAAAAGGCAACCACAAAAGCAACGCGTCATCTGCATAACGCATGGCTTACTAAGCAGTTAAATTTTTGTGTGTTTTATTTTCTTTTTTTTTGTTTATATGAAGATGCTTTTTTCAGTTTTAACTATGCCTCTCATTATATAATTCTTCCTATTATTTCTCTTTTTCTTTTCCTTTTTTGGTGTTCTCTTTGCTTGAATTTCTGACATAATTTTAAGCATTTTCCTTACGTTTTCTCAAAACAAAATTATATATTTAAGCAAAATAATTTGGGGTTTCAACTTGGACTTGTCAGTTCAGTAAACTTTTATTTGGAAATTTGTATTTGGCCATGCATGAAAAATCTCTTAATGATGGCATTAGATGCTTGTGCCAGTAATTTTAGAGCAATTACCTCCAAAATTAAATAGTTTAAATATATACTTAAGCGGAGATGTGAGTGAAGTTGGCTTTTTCGCTTGTTTATTTCAATTGAAAGTGGGTTTGGGGAAGAGAAGAGGAATATATTTCCTTTCTTTCGTTTCTTAAAAATTGCAATTAAAATATGTACTATTTTAATAATTTAAAAAACAAATATTTACTAAATACACAAGCTCATTCTATGTATTCATTCAACTTTTTTCCATTCTTCTGATGACTTTATTTCCCTTTAATTAACGGACTACCTCAACCTTGACTGTTTTGCTCATTAACAAAGCTCACATAAAGTTCTAATTGAAAGAACAAAACTGAACACACAGCCAGAATATCCCCTTAATTACCTAAATAAATATTTGATTGAAATAAAACCCAGATATATACATACAAAACCGAGCTCATAAAGCGATTTAAGACAGGAAATTCATGGAGTGTCTGAGCCGCGATTAATTTGAATACCTCTTGTGCATTGTTGGGTTACCTGAAAACTGCCCCAGATTGTGATAAATGAGCAGATCGAATGCCAAGTGTGGCAACCAGTTTGCAGAAGACCGGATTTTGGCTTTGGCTTCTGTGAATTTTTCTACTCCTCCTTCTTGTTTTTTTTTTCTGTTTTATTTTCCTTTTTTTTTAAGAGGTTTGTGTAATGTGCAACAATTTCTCAAGGTTGCCGCAACGATGACGATGCGCTCATGCATACAAATTTGTGTTTTTTTCTGTATTTTTTTTTTAGTTTGACTTGCTCTGCCCTGGCTTCGCTTTAAATTTATGACATGAATATGCATAAATGTGTTGCAACGGGGTGTGGCAGCAACACACAGTCAGGCCACTCTGGGTTCTTGGATGGTGCCGGCATTACATGTGTAAGAGAGAAGGGGCTGGGGATCTATCTTCTGGCCAGCATAAAGGCCATTAAACGCCCCTCAACAAACAATTATATGACGACTAGTCTGATGCCACATTAGGCGCTCGACTGTAAACAGCAATTACCGGACTTTTATGCTTCAATTGCCGCACGCACTCCCCGCACTCTTTTGATATCGAAAGGGGGTACAAAATTATATAGAAGCCTGGTTTTTGGACATTTGACATGGCCCTAAAAATGTATTTTTGGGGAATTGTTGGGAAATAAAAAAATTTAAGAGGTTGGTTTGTAATTTTCAGATATAAAAATATTTTAAAAACATTTTAATCATATCCTAATGTTATTTAAAATATTTTTATAATGAATATTCCCTAAATTAAAAGCCTTGCTCAAGCTATTTAAAATATTTTTTTAGTTTTCCAAATTTTTTCAAATGTTTTAACAAATTCTGCTCGAATATCCCTAAAAAAATATCTTTCTAAATATAATTTTAAACCAAAATAATTTTATATAAATTCCCCTCAGTGTACTTACATCACCAACTTCAGCTCTGATGACATCGGCTGCCTTATAGACCTCCTCCTTTTTGGATATATCAACCACATAGCCCTTGCAGTAACCGCCGGCCTCTTCGACAATTTCCACGGTTTCCGCAATACCTAATTAATACAATAATTTCATTACTCAACTCTATTCGATTGCTGCTTCTTCGATTGTCACTCACCCTTCTTGTTGATGTCCCAGATAATGACCTTGGTTCCCATCTTGCCCAATCGCTCGGCCAGCAGGCGACCCAGTCCATTGCCTCCGCCGGTGATCAAGGCGATGTCTGTGTTGAGTTCCTTTTCGGGATAGCCAAAGGCAATGTAATACAGATCCTGAAAAAGAAGAGAGAAAATTGAATTTAATTAGGACGAGGTTCTATATAATTACAAAAAAAAGGAAGAGTTCATTAAATATCAATTTGGCAAAAAGGGTTACTGGAGATAGCATAATAATATTATATTTTGTTTGGAGGTGGATTTGTATAGTCTTTATGGTTTTTGTTTATATAATCATATGCCAAACTTTCTTATGGGCTTTTGAAATCTTAAAAATATTCTTAGAAATGTTCAAAATGCTTGTAATTCAAATTCCCTACACATATTAATACATAAATATACCTTAAATTATTATTTACAAAAATCTGGGAGAGTTTAAACTGGATTTTATCTCAAGCCGAATCTACTAAAAACATTTGTAAATATTCTAAAAAAAAAATGATATGCTAATCAACCAATTCTCATAAATAAAATCATAAAATTTCTTCGCTTTTTTCCCCCCAACTCAGAGCTATGCAAATAAGTTCGTTGCTCAAGTCTTTTGTTTTCGTTTCGTTCATTTCCTATGGACACAAACTGAACCGAGTCACGCGTATGCAAATAGCAAATATAGAGACAAATTCAAAGTTTACACAATGCTGAAGAGGAAGCGCTGGCAAAGTGTAAAATTGCAAACAAAACTATTGAGTCTGTGTTTTGGTTGGCATCTGCGTGTTAATAGACCGCAATTTGCCGCCTCTTCAAAGTAACCATCGCAGAGTGGGTGAGGTGTGGTGTGTAGTTCAACCTCAATTGCCCCCACAATTAATCGATATATATATACTGATATATATGTGGGTTTTTGGTTATTCGCAAACACTCTTTTTATGTATTTTTTGTTGTGTGCCCGTTTAGTGTCAAAAAGCTGTCAAAATTTATGACTATCACGCCTCCTCCCCGGCTTTGTTGTTAAAATTAAAATAAAAATAAAAATATACACGCGAAAGGTAAAAACGCAAAACAAAAGACTCTGGCAGCGAACTTAGTATATTTAACATGCCGCCGCACAGTAGCACTTTCTGTTGCACGCGGGGGCATCCCATAAATTTTCATGCCACACGCGAACCACCAGCTTAGGGCACCTGGTCGCTTTTGCACCTGATATGAAGAGGCAGAGGATGTGGAGGGGGTATGGAAGGAGGTATGGGAATCGGGAGCGGAAGCCAGGTCTCTCTGAGCCCGGTCCGGCAAGCGTGTCCAATTATTTTGACATTAACAATGAGTATGTCGCAACTTTGTGTCTTCTTATGCACTTTGCCGAGGGTGGTCTTATTTTTTGGTATATATTTTTTAAGAAGTTGTAGGTAAAACATTAATATTATATATTATTCTTTTCAAGAATCCAAAGATTTTGACTTCTGAGGACTAGAAGTTACTTCTAAAATTGATTTCTTACTAGTAAACTTTATGTATAATCGGATCATATCAATTACAAGTTCTTATTTATTTATTTGTGCTTACAGTTACATAAAAAAATGTATTTAACCAGTGCTTAGCTACTTTTAATATCTCAAGTTCAGAAAGAGTATTTAACCAGCGGTTTCCCCGCATAATCTTCCACCCCATTTCTCTTTTTTGCAAACATTTTCCTCTCGCTCCGTTAAAATTGTATCATAAATTATACGAAAAATTAATCAAAGGAAACTTGTTGCCGGTCGTTGGGTATCTTTTGGGGGAAGGTTGATTGTTGACAGCCACAATGATGATGAGATGATGAGTGGCTCCATTTGGCCCTTTATTTCCCGGCAGCTCGTTGACAGACATTTTGTCACATAATTTAACATGCAATGCTCATGCTCTTTTCTCAGCTCAATTCAAATAACAAGGACAGGAAGCGAGCAATTATAATTTATACATAATATAATCATCATAATCAACATAATAAGAGCAGCAGCAGCAGCAGCAGCAGCAGCAGTGATTTCTTTTCATGCTGCGAGCATGACATATAAAACGGCAGAAATATGCAAATTGATATCAAAGAGAAAGATTTGCCGCAAGATCACGGAAACTTTTCGACGACAGCGACGACTTTTTGTTCGCTCAAATGTAAATTTTGCAGACACGTTTTTTATAAAGTTTTAGCCATGTCATTTTGGAGAATTCTGCTTGAATTTTTCCTCAGTCACCGAAAAACCAATAAAACCTGCCTAGTCAGCATTCATTCACTCGGTTTATTGGTCTCCCAGCCAGGTCTGCTGCCTGTCCTCGTCTATCTTCTTATTTTTCTGGTGATTGTCAAGGTCCAACGCATTGACCTTTGTAAAGTTACGGAAAGCCATCAAATCGGATTTGATTTTAAGATGCACTGATTTTAATTTGATTGACTGATGGAAAATTTTTTAAGGTCTTTGCCAGCGTTGGGGAATGATTAATGGAGGATTTTTGGAACCAGATATGGGTCTGTGATAAGGTGGAAAATCAGTAAATCGGAAAGGCTAATTATGTATGCAATAATTTGATAATTACAAGCATGGAAAAATTATTTAAAGGCCAAGGTTGCTTTTGGTTTCATATTTTTACATAATTCTTGAAAGTTTTCCATTAGAGCAAGTGTTAAACATAAGGTTAAATATATTTTAAATATCAAGGTTTATGTTTTCCACATTTCAAAAATTCTTTACATCTTTACTTAATAATTTGTATTTATTACAACTCAATTTAAAATATATTTCTCTTTTAACTAAATTATTTCCCAAGCTTTAAATATTTACCATTTATTTTCTGTCTTCTGTTTACCTTTCCTTCATTAGCATTTGCATTAAAAAAAAAAAGAACCCCGGCGGCATTCAATTGCCACAAGTTGCTGAAATCACTAAACTGTGCTTAGCTCATTAGAGTTGTTTAAACATTAATTAACATGCATCTTCAAAACTCCACTCATTAGCCACCACAACGTGTGCGGAATTCTCCCCTCTTTTATTTTGGTGGAATTGCGAAAAAATCTTGCCTAAGTTATATGCAAACTTTTAAAAATGCCAAATGATCGCTGATCCCTGGAGTCTCCTCCTCGCGTTGATCTTAGACTTCTAAAGCCGCCAAAAGCCGGCAAGGGGGAATGGGAAATTCCCATCATCTTGGCCAGTAATCAAATGTTTGCAGACAAAAGCCAAATGGCCAAACTAGTTTCTCTCTCTCTCTCTCTAGCTGGCTCTCTGTTAGTAGCGTTTCCAAGAGAATTGCGAAAAAATATCAACAACCTGAAGTCGCCGCTGCCGCCTCGTTAATGTGGTTCTAGAGCCGGCCGAAAGTGAAACCAAATACCAAAAACCACCGGCCAACTGCCAATTGCCCAACCCCACAAAAAAGCTTGATATACCGCTCACACACACCTGCCTTCCCAAAATTGGCTTCAATTTTCGGCCACTTTATGAGCGGCGCGGAAAACTGCTCAAATGCTCAAGCTTCGAGTGTATTTTCTTGAGTGGAAAACGCAAAAAACAAAAGACTTAAGGCACGAACTTGCCACAAAACATTGTAAACGCCGCGCAGCGGTGTTGCAATCCACAAACACTTGGCAGACGCCGACAGTTACCGCTTCTACACCCCTGGATACCTGTAAGGTATCACCACTCTGAGTGACCTTCTTTAAAACTAGACACAAAACACCGACAGTTGCATTAAAAATAAAATGTAAAAAGCAAAAGCAAGACGGATTGCTGAGTTTATATATACTCTAAGTTAAATAAAATAAATATATTCTTAATAATAATGGATATTGTATCAGTTTTTCTAGATTTTTAGTTAGTTTTCTTTATTATTCAATTTTTTAAGAGTTGATTTAAATAATAAATTCATTTGGGAAGGCCTCAACATGTTTTCAAAATAAGTATATTTTCTTTTTAATATTTTAAAGCAGAAGAAAACATTTAAAAGTAACAAAATAAATTTTATTTAAGCAAACAAATAATAAAAAATAAATGTAATAAATAAATTGAATTTATTAATAACTTTTTAATAATTTTTTATTACATTTTTGTTAATAAACTGTTTTTCTAAATCAAAAATTCCTCTGAAAAAAGGCCATAAAATTGTATTAAGGTTTAACAAGCATAAATATATGCTAGAAAACTCAACAGAAATTTATTTTCATCATACATAAGATACAAAATAATTAAACATTTAAAATTTTCCTATACTTCTAGCTCAAACCTCATCATAAATCCCCTAATCCCGTTGGAAAGGGTACATCGACATCTCAAAATATAATAATAAACCTGAAATTCAATCCCGCCGACAACAAATGCAGCAGCAAATAACAACAAAAACACATCAACGCAGCAACTATTAGGCTGCAGCTTGGCGCATTGCAATTGAATCAAGTCTCCTACACTTGAAAGTTTTTTATTTTTATTTATTTGTTTTTTGTTAAGCTGCCTGGCCAATTGGCCAATGATTTTGCACTTTAAGTCTTGTTTGCTTTTGACGGGGCTTCTCTTTGTATTTTATTTTTTTCTGAATTTTTATTGCAGTCGAATAGCGGCGGGTGGCTTGGCCTTCAAGTGGCAATTTTCATTTATAGATCTGTGAGGAAATTAGCATCACAATATCGCGCAGTGTATTAGCGTTGCCATAAATCGCACAATCGAGTTCTATATCTCGTCTAGAGCTTGAGTGTCTCTGAGTGGTAATTTGTCAGCCGGATATTTGCCAAGATATTGTACGACTTCGAGTACAACTGCAGCGGATATGTCGAGTGATTAGCCTGAAGTCTGTTTCTCTCTTGAGTCTGCTGTGTTTTGATCTTACAGGTGTCATTAATAATTCTGCAAGACTTTGTTTCTAGCTACTGCTAGTGGTACGAATAGAAACAAATTGATATAAATAAAAGCCAGAGGCTTGACACTGACTATAAATGGTAATTACACAGGGGAGCTTGTAGTTTGTTGAAAGGAATATTAATGGAGGTTTTTGTGCTATTAATTATATATATAGAGAAATATAAAAAGTAGTAAAAATAATAGCAATAAAATATTAAGAAATACTAAAGTTTTATTTAGGTTGCTTCATAAATTGTTGAATTATTTACTTCGATTTTTAAATACTAAGAAGATTGCCTAAACAAATAATTAAAAATATTCTAGTTAACTATTTCTATTTTATATTTAAATTATGTTTAGTTTAAAAGCTTTTTTAAAAGAGTTTTAGAGTATTTTAGGATATCTTTTTATTTCTTTCAAAAATTATGGTAAAACTTCTCATTTATTTTCTTTATTTCCAAAACTCTTAGACTTGAGTTTAAAAATAACCAGAAAACACTTAATACTCTGGGATTTTCCTTACCAATTTATTAACACACACAAAAAAGATTGATTATTTACCCATTCATTTTAATGAAACTTTGCGGTCTTTAAGGAATTTTTTGAGCCGCCTTTAAGTGTTTGTTCGAGGCACACATTGACTGCGGTTTATGTTTGCTTTTTGTACATTGATGTACGATGTGCCAGACAGTTAGATAGTTTATTTTTTTTTTTTTAGCTTTGTGGATATATTATATGGCCATTGACGGGGCACACCCGCCCCGTAACCCATTTTTCAGGCGCTCACACACACGGACAGCGCTGTAAATCAGTCAAAAAGCACAAGGCCGGCCGCGTGCGGGTTATGAACCTGCAACCTGAACCGGCTCTCTAAGCCAACTCAGCCGGCTTATGTGAGTTTGCCAAGAGCCAAGAGGTAAGGTAACCCATCCAGTAGTTACCAGAGTTATTGTTTTTTTTTTTTTGTGGGCCCCGCAAACACTTTCAATTTCAATTGCGTTTGCAACGCACACTCGCAGACACGGAGACCAAAAGGCAGCCGAATGCCCGCGAAATTGCGGTTGTAGTTGCCTCCAAAGAAAAGTGTGTGTTTGTGTCGATGGTGTGTGGTGTGTGGCTCTTGCGGCTAGTGGCTAATAAAAACAGGCTCTCCAAGTGGCCAGCAGGCAGCAGCAGCAGCAGCCGGCAAAATGCAAAAAGTTGAACTAGGTCAACAAGCCAAACGCAGCCGCGCAGCCGTTGACAGCGACAGCGGCAGCAGTAACTCAGCTGAATTGGCTCATTACATGCCCCAGGCACTCGGAAAAATATGCGATCGAAATTAACATAATATTTGTAAAATTCTTAGAAATATATAAACAAGAAAAGAAATGGGCATATTTAAATAATTGTAATTTTTAAAGGAGAATGAGAACATAGTTTGAAGTGGCTCAACGTCCTAGAGATATTCAAATAAATATTTGTAAAATAGAATATTTTATAATATTACATTTTATTATAAAATATTCTTTTTAATACATAGAAAATCATAAATTAAAATCTAAAGAAATACATATTTTAATAACACGATTTTTGAAGAATTTACATGTAGTAATATAGTCTTATTCTAAGGCTTACAAAACTTTCAGAAATTTTAGGGTCAGTTTTATGGAATATTTATTATTTTTCAATTCAAATACTTGTCTAATTTCTTTCAGTTTCCAACCAGGCATAAAGGCATTCGTTGTAGGTTATTAGCTTAGGTAGTTAAATCTACGCACGGGTTACTTTGTAATTTCAAAAGCATTGCATTACAGGTTTTAAGAATTTACTTTCGAAACGCATTCAATTGATAGCTTAAAAATTGAAATTAATAATGTTATTATGAATTAATATGAGAAATGCAATTTAGATTACAACAAAAAGCTTTCTTATCTTATCCACTAAAATTTCTATGTTGGGGATTATACAAATTTGAATATATAATTATCTTCTTTTACCATAACTTTTTTAACAAGAAAATGTTTATATTATTTTCTTTTAATAAGAATATTTACTTCTAACATTTCCACATTACAATCATCGGCAGTCAAAGCATTTAAATAAAAATATTATTAATATTTAATAAATGAATTATTATTAATTACTATTTAATCATTTAAATCTAAACTTTAAGAAAAAGTAACACAAGATACTTTCACGGAAATGCCTCAATATTTTCCTATTCCCCCAAGTTTGTTGCCTAAGTCTTTTGTTTGACTTTTGCTCAGCAAATGCATTGACATAAATCCAAGTCTAATAATGCCTTGTTGATCGATGAGCCGCCCGATTGCCTATTCAATTACAACAATCAGTGAACAATTTAAACATCAGCGAGTGAAGCGTTGAGAGGCATCAGAATCGTCATCAAGTTGGCTTACAAAATCCGTGAATTTACATGCAAACTCAGTGGGTTTTCTGAGTAATCTGAGTGGGCACTCGGCATGCAAATGTCATTTATTTTATTTTTTTTTTATTTTTGTAGCGTCTCTATTTAATTTTGTTGTATATATTTTTTGTTACTCCCATGCAGCCCCTGCATAATGATGACGAATGCCAAGGGATATGGCCATCGTGCCACACATATTTCACGATCATATCTCGGCGTCTATAGTTTTTTTTTATATATATATTGCGGTAAAGTGAAAATATAATTGCCACAAAAAGAGAGAGAGAGACCCCTTATGCAATACAATATAAATTGAAATTTCTTTCATTTTTTGTGGCTATTTTAAAAAGCACTTGGCCTGTCAATGTGTCAGCCTGAACTCGATCCCCTGTATAATTTTGTTTTCCCCAGAGATCTCTATGGAGCCCATTTGCAGGGCCTATAATGACCTTGTCTCGTATATTAATAAAGAAATAAATTGTCAAAGCCTGCAATCTCATTCAGCTGTGTGTGTGTAAAATGCAATTAATTAACGCTGCTGGCCGCGTGACTTAGGTAAAGTGTATTTATCGGCTTGCCGGCTCCTAAAGTAATTAGCATTTCAAATTGAGTTTGATTGGTGGTGTTTTTTTTTATTATTTTTTATTAACCATAATTACCGGCAGTGCAAAATTTATTGGCCTCGCAGCTTTTGTTTACAAGAAATCTGCTTCTAAGTTAATGAATTTTCAAGATAAAACCTATAATTGATACTATGTTATATTATAATTAAACCTATTTTTGTGGCTCTGATATAAAGTTCAACATCTTAATATTCAATTGACTTTTAACTGGTTTGTGCGCACTCGTTTAATTCGCAAATCAAAATAAATTATCTCGAGTTCACAGGCTGGTTTTACATCATCAGCCGGAGAGAGAGAGAGATGTGGTGATACCATCTCGAAACTTGTCCCAGGTTGATCTTAATGCCTTAAATCTCTTTCACGGTTCCAATTAAACGCCACACGTGCTGCCATGCCATTGGCAGTGCCCATTACCTTTGGCCATTATTTATCGGGCATCCTTTTGGCAGCTAATTAAATCGGTTAATTGCCATCGTTCGTTATCTGTTGGCTGAAATCTCGGAGCTCTGAAAGCAAATTCTCAGTGCGATTCTCATTGACACATTTCTCGGCCTGAAGGTTCCGAGGGTTAAAATTGACTTGGCCAAATCTCACACAATGCCGCTAATCAGCCAAAGTCAAAATAAAAGCGAAGGTGAATTATTCTTTTGCGAGTGAAGGTAGCCAATTCGGACATCGTTTAACCATTTTTATTATTAATCTGTTGTAAACAAAAGTGAGAAGGTCTCAGTCGGTCTCACTTGGAGACAAACGAATGAGTTTTTGATATTATTGTTGTTGCATTCGGAAATTAGCAGTGTTTTGTTTATGGGCATTTTTTTATTTGCTGATAATTAAAATTCAAGCAAAATTTGAACTTTGCTTTAATTAAAATAAAGCATTCGGAAGGTTTATGACTTGATTTTGATTATACTACTTGGCAAGGTTTTAATTGCATGTCGGACAGGGAGGTTCTTTTTTAAGGGTATTTTTTTTTTGGAGAAGTGTTAAATTGTAAAATATATATATTTTTATAATTTATTATTCAGGGTTAACTATATTTGTATATATTAAAATTGTATGAATTATTAAATAAAATTTGAATTATTGTAGAAACTTTATCTAACTTTACGTAAAATATAACAAATTTATTCTCTCCCTTTACTTATTTATTACTTATTATTATTTACTTATATTGTAACAAAGCAAATCATCTTTTTTTAAAGAAAATCTATTCTATCTTTTCTACTTCCTAATATTGTTATTTTACATTTTCTTGAATACAAACTCACCTGCAGAATGTATCCAATGCAGCAGATTATAAACCAGGCCACATCCGCAAAGGCATCCCAGATATTCCAGAGGGTTTGGCCCCAACCGTCGGCTGCTGGCGGAGTTGCTGGCTCCTGGGCAGCGATCACTCCATTGCCATTGGTCAGAGCATGACCATTGGCGGCGGGCAGGTTGTTATTGTTCTTCTCCATGATTTTGTTTTTAGCACAGATTTTCAAGCACTTCTTATGGCTGCTTCTTATTTAATACAATTTTTTAAGGTGTAGTTAGATCACACTTTCCTAAAGGCACAAGTTATAGATTTAATTAGCTTTCTTTTTATGTAATTTTTCGTAATTTTTATTGTGGTAATTTTATGCAAGTTTGCCGTTAATTAAAAGGCGAAAGAAAACACAACCGCAAGCAGCAGCAACAACAGACCCCGCGATATATCTGTGAGTGATTTGGAGTTTTTTTTTGCTGTGTTTTTGTTATTTTTTGTGTTATGTTTTTTGGGATATTCGGATTTTTGGATTTTTGGTTTTTGATTTTTCCGCACTGCACGTCCGCTCTCGTGAGCGTAGCAAACGAATTTGAACGTTGTGGGCTCGAAAGGAATGAATTTCGACTTCTTATTTTGGCGCGCTATTGGATATAGCCGACGTCGACCGAGACTGCGGCGCCGAGACAGCGACGTCGTCGTCGCCGAAGCTTGATTTTGTGACGTCACCGAGCTTCAGCCACAGCTTCGGCTTGACTTTTTTTCCCCCCTCGGCTTTTCATGTATATTTTTTGTTGTTGTTTTTTTTTGTGTTTATTATTATTTCTGTTTTGCTCATTTCTCGTTCTTATGTTGCTTTCGACTGCGCTTTGCTATTAATTTATCTCATTTCTGTGGCTTGTGTAATTTTTCTGACGCTCTTTTCCCTGTTGTTTCCCTAATTGCTTAAAATTAATTGAGATTTATGCTGCCTGCAGTTGGGTGTTAATTACTAGGTGCATTAGAAGGACGTCTCATTAAGTTTATGGATTAATAAAAGGTTTTTTAACATCTTAGTGCCTGAATTTCTTCAGGAGAAATAAAGTTTTGAGTTGAAAAAAAGGTCTTAACAAATTATTTGGCTAGTTTTTATTTATATCAAAATATATTTAAAATAAAATACTTTTGAGGAACAGCCAGCTGTGTTTAAGTGTTTTTTAATTGGGAAAATCCAAGGAAAATGTTTGTTAAAGACAGCTTTTCAGTGGGAAATTGAAATGGTAATTACTAAATGAATAATTTATACTGCCCTGATAACTAATGCTCGTGTCTGTAAATTATGTAACTAATTAATGCAACTAACAGGTATTATTATATTATATAAATTTATAAGGCAGAAAATTAAGTTTAGATTTTCCATGAATTACCCGGCATCTTGGCGTTCAGTATAAAAAATTCGGAGGTTTAATTTTTGTCTAAATTCCATAATTTTTAGCTTCCAAAAAGCCCTTTGGGATGTATTGATGTCTGGTAGCTGTTCAATTCCTCCTGAAATGTGGTTGAATACCAGCAGCCAGGCTTGCGGGTTTTTCCAATCCTTTGTGGTGAAGGAAAGCGCTCCATATCCTTGGGAGAGTATTGCTCCAAGGCAGTTTTCCAAGCGTGGACATACGGCCAGGTTTTCTCGTCTATTTCCACATGGTAGATAGCATTTAAGATATCCAAATCCCACTTCATTGGAGATTCTCCTTTTATAAATACTGTGGGTTCTGGAATACTTTTGAAGCTGTCCTCGCTAAAGCTGCTCCTCCCGCTACTGCTGATGCTGCTTGAATCCGATAAACTCAAGTCGTAAAAGGAGTCATTATCCTCGGTATCTTCCAAATTTAATAACTCATCCTGATCCTGTGCCAGCGCTTCAGTGCTCTTCAGCTTATGGTCAAGGGCTTCGGATACACTACCCTCCAGTTGAGCCATCTTTGATTTCAAATAACTCTCCAGTTGTGCCAGACCCTTGGAAGAACTTATATCCACAAAGGCGTCCAGAAACTCCCAGTATTCCCGCCATTCCAGTTGCTCCTCGCGAGCCAACTGGCGACCTACCACCTCCAGACCCTTACCAATATTCGAGTTCTTGATGTGACGTTCTCGGAAGTTGTCATTCAGGGTGTACATCGATAGCTCCTGGGTTAGGTCTTGCAACAGGTAATCTTCGGTGTTCAATGTAGATGGCAACTCCTCTGAGTCTAGGCTAAACAGCTTTCTGGGAGACATTTGCATCGAACTTGACCTACTGTGCATCATCTTCACCGGCAAAGTGAAGGGCAAGGTGGCCAAGGGAGACATTGAATTACTGCCCAAGCGTGGTGGAGTCTTCCAGCGACGATGGAACTTCAAGGCCTGATCTCGGGACATGGGTCCTGCCAGGGCACTAATTGTCAACTTGACCCTGAGACGCGTGCTTTCTTTCTTCAGCAAGTTCGGTGGCTCTTTGGGGGAGTAAGGTTGACCCACTTCTGGGGGCACTTCATTGGTCTCAGATCTCAGTACGGGCACGTAATATGGTTCACCCAAGAGAAGCTCAAGCTTCTTAAGAGTTTCTCGAGAGACCTGTTCATTCCGCTGGCAGATTATGTCCCTGGGCTCCTTACCCTCACGATTTAGCAGCGACTTGCACTGCAGATAACCGATGAGGACCTCGACCACATCCACATGGCCATTCTTTGCAGCGAAATGGAGGGGCGTCTCGCCACGTGACTTGTCCGGCATATTGAGATACAAATCCAGCAGATTTTTGCTAAGATCAATGTACATTTCAGGGCCACCCTTCTTATCAGCATAAAGTTCGCCAAAGGCTGGATCCGCAATGGTCTCTAGAAGAAACTCGGCAATGCTGGGTTGATTTAACTGGGCACAGATGTGCATGGCATTGTAGCGAGGACCCTCTTTGAGGCTAGTTGGGGTGTCGCCGCTGCTTATAAGGTAGCGAGGATTCTCCCACACAATCCGCCTGACCAGTTCCAGATTTCCTGCCTCAATTTGTTTGCGGAACTCTTGAAGCTCTTGCTTGGTGGGGGAGTGGAAGAAAGAACGCTCGCTGGTGACTGGAGGTAGTTCCTGCTGGTGTTCCTGCTGCTTCTCTTGCTCCTTGCGACTCTCGAAACCGAATTGGATGTAGTTCTGGGCCTGCTCTCGACTGGGAAACTCTCGAAGACGTGCCTCCTTGTGTCTACGCAGGACATCCAGTGCCTGGGATTTCTCCATGAAGATCAAGCTTTGGTGATTAACGTTGGTGTTGCCTGAAGAATTGGAATCGTCTGTTCTTGGAAACTCCGGTTCCGGTATATAAACCGCAAAGTATGACATATTTTTCACCAAAAACCTTATTTTTCAGAAATTCACACTTTTTACTATAATTTAAATTTGAAAAAAATAATAAGATTAATTACTTTCGGTTTCAAAAGAATTATTATTATTTGAATAATTTTTTTTTTTTGTATTTTTAAAAATTAAATACGGTATTAAATATTAATTTTTAAACCGAGTTAATATTATAAAAATAATATACTAAGTTTTAAGTTAATTTTAAATAATGTAATAAATTTTCTGTTTTTATAAACCTATAATACCAAATTTTATATTTAATTTTTTACAGAATTATACTGTTTACATCGCACTATTAGCATCAATCTTCATTATAAACAAAAAGCGACCTTCACCAACTTGTAACACTTGTTCACTTTCCCCCAAAATCCCTTGATATATTTTATTTTTTAATCAAAAGAAAGTCGACTGCTCATAAATTTGTTTACAAGCCACTCTATTTTTTTCTTTTTGGTTAAATTTTTATCCTCTTTTCCTTATTGTCAACAACACAATGCACTTTGTACTCTTTTCTGCTCATCCTTTGCCCTTTTCTCTCACTCACTCCGCCAGAAAAAAAAAAAACAAAAGAGAAAAAAATCAATTTTGGTGTTTGCGGCTTTCGTATTAAAAAACAGGTTATGTTAAGCGAACGAATGGATTATTGGCTTGGCTTGGCGATTCTTAACGATTTCGTCACATCTTTGGATTGCATAATAAGTAAATTTTTTAGTTATTTGATTTGATGTTGATATCGTTTGTTTTGTATCCGTGCGTTATTTAGTTTTTTTTTTTCATCGATTTGCATTTTTAACAAGAACCTCAGCTTTGGGTCAAAAAACTGATAAAAATGTTTAAGGCCATTTGTGACCGCAGCGCATGTGGCTACAAACAACAACAAAAACTCTAGAATTTCACCACAAATATCTTGCTTTTTCTTCTTTCACTTTCTATGACGAAATTATGGCACACAGAATATAATTGCAATTTCACTTTACACCGTATTCCAGTTTACCGATATTTTATGGAGATGTTTTTCGCTTAGCCGGCATATCTCCTTATCTCGATTAATTACCAAAATATGCAAATTGATTTTACTGGATTATCAAGCATTCTTTTTTATTGTGTCTGGTTCGTTGTTTTTCGGTTATTTATATTTTTGCGACTGCTTTTCGCCTTAGCTTCGTTTCCCTTTTCGTGACATTTTGTTTGACATTTGTGACGCAGGCGCAGTGGGTGTGAAGAAGGGGGATGCAGGGAAGGAGCAGAAACAGGCGTCAGAGTCAGCTGTTACCGTTGCTTGGCGAGAGAGTCGATGGAGAGAGAGCGAAGAGACTGAGAATGACAGGTGCAAGACAGCTGCATATTAAGAACAGCTGTTGTATAGAGTTGTCAACTATTTTTTATAATTAAAAATATTGGGAGATGGGAATCAGGTAATCATTTAAATTTAGACAAAAATAATATATAACAAAACTATTTCTATTCTTTTAAATATATTGAAAAAAAAAAAATAAAAGAGGATTTTTGGATAATATAAAATATAACTCATTGTAAGGATTAAACAAGTCAAATTTAAAAATATAATCTTAACAAAAAATATTATAAATATTTATAGAAAAAAAATTTAAACCAATATTTTTATTAACTAATAATTTGAATAGGAACAAAAATTAAGGGAGGTCCTGTATATGTCTTTAAAATACTCTATTAAAAATACTTATATTCTAGTTATAATATTTTAATAAATAATATTTCATTTTGCAAAAAATAAATTTTAAAATACCCATAAATTTACCTAAGTATTTATAAATAAATAAATACCCATATCCAACCCATTATCGAAATCCCAAAGTTGTTTTTATTTTTAAAAACACATCATCTAATGATTCATTTCCCTCTTTCAAGAAACAGGCGCCACACAATTTATCGCTCGCCAATTTCCGCAATAATTATAAAAATAGCATAATAACATTCGAAATTCTACACGAATTAGTTCTAAGCCATAAAAATCGAGCCAAAAACCGCTGATTGTGGCGCATGTTGAGAGCGTGGTTATTTCCTTTTTCGAGAATTTAACCTCGTGCCCTGTTGACCGAATGCTGAACTCTGGCCAATACAGAGTCCGAACCCGAGTCTGAGCCCGAGCCCAAGTCCGAGTCCGAGTCGGAGTCGGAGTCCAAGCCCGTGTCCAAGTCGGAGATTGGCCAAAAATAAAAACCAGACAATCGCAAATGAATCAACCGGCGATAGCCTTCGTTGAAAAACCCGTTAGAACCAGCACAAAGGTGAGTCTAGAGATAATGCCTAATGCGCGCCGCCAATCTGAACGTTAACCTATTTCACTTCCTATCAGTGAATTCTCGTTTTAACTAACATCTGACTTCCGGAACACCAGCCGAAACCGAACGTGTTTTATGCCATGTGTGTTTACCCGATGACTTGAGCATTATATGTTGGATATTATTATTATTTCCTAAAAGACACCGTTACCGGTGCCGATGGTGATGGTGATGATGATGATGGCCCATTTGATTAGAACTGCCTAGACATTCGGCGTTTATTAATTATGATTTATTTGAACAACAATAAAGGAGCTGATGGTAATTATTGGCGAATGTTCCAAGGTCACCGATCGGTGGGCTACTGTTTTGTATCTTTTAGGAATCTCATTTGCGATGTGCTAATTGGATATTGAATTGAACAGCCTTTTTTCTTCGTTATTTCTTGGTTATTTTTTGTATTTATTTTGCGATTTTGAAACGCTCGGGCGGATTCTCGTTAAGAATAACGTGTTTTTATTTAAGTGGAATTGCGTTGTGGAGTTATTATTATTATTTGCGATTTGTGATTCTAATAAGTTCTGGTTTTATTGTTTGTGGAACAAATTTTCGTCTGCTTGGTTGGTTTGTTATGATTATGGTGCTGGGCTTTTTGTATGATATTTTTAAAGATTGTGTCAGACAGGTTGATTTTGGTGGGAATTCCTTGGGAAATTGATTCTTTAATTTACAATTATTATAAACCGAAGAAATAGTTAAAAAAAAAGATTGTGAAATAATTCCAAATTTAATTTTTACTGAATTAATTATAGAAAAAGTTCAATTTCTATATTTAGTTTTAGTAAATCCAAAATAAAATCTTGGTAAAAAATTTTAAGAAGAAATTATATTAAAAAAATTGTCATATCCACTATTTAAAAAACCAATAAATTCAATGAATAACTAGAATTATAAATCTCAAAAATCCGTTTTGGTTACCAAGTAAAAATATGTTAATTAAAATTCTATTCTTCTTTCTTTCCCTAAACTTAGTGGAGTAATTCTGACTCAGCGAAAAAGAAATCGAAAATATATTTAAGAAACCAGATGATACCCTTATTCTTTAACCAAAAATCATAATTGCTTCTCCTCACAAAGCCTTAGGTTTTGTAAACCTGACCAACAACTTCCGACTTCTTCATAGAGCCGCATTCCCAAAGCCCATAGACAAAAAAAAATCGAAAAAAAGACAAACAGAAACACTAAATCTTATGTGTGAAGCCCGAAATGGCATTGAATTTTGATTATATTGTTTCTGGCTTTGATTTCAATTAACATAAATGCTCTAAAGTCTAATCGACGAACATCTGTCAGCATTTGTTGTAAGACTACAAATGTTGTAAGAAAATCGTTTGATCATTATCACCGACCTGAAGATTTCTTGCTTAAATATAAGGAAAATCTAGGCCAACGAAGGCGGCTTAAAATATCTATAAATTTCACCCAAAAACAGACAAGTTAGCCTTAGCAAAAATGTATCTTAAAATAAATCATAAGTAAAAAGGCCAAACAACTGACAATTTTTGGCTGTAGTTTATATTTTTTTTTTTATTATTTTTGGGTTGGAGAAGGTCGGAGTCGGTCTTTGGAGTCGTTAGCTTCACGAGAGCAGCCTCTAAAAAAACAAAGCCACTCAAAATCCAGCTCCTGAAGTGCACACGTTCGAATTAAATGGTTTGTTATAAGTTTGGATAGTTTGACTGCCGGCTTTTATGGTTTCTTTTTTTTTATGGCCATTGTTTTCCAGAAACTCGTTTCGTTCTACAGTCTAGACATAAAGCCCGCTTCACTAGTTTGAGTTTACCCTTTCACCGCAAAAAAAAAAATAAAGCAGAAAATAGAACACTCTCGATCGGACTTTGGTTGCGATTCTGTCTGTTTATCTGTTTGATTACCACAAGGTCTTCCTACGATCAGGCTTGATTGCCTTCTTAACTGTTTATTTTTTTGGCTGCTTGGCTCCCCACATTTGTTTGTTTCAAATTTTAGCACAACTTGCGGGAGTCATTTGAGCAAGTCAAGGTCGTCGTCTTCTCAGATAAATGTCAGTTTTAACAAGTTAGGATATGATGATGATTCTGCGAGCAAATAGAATGCAAATTATTATATAATAAGAGGAGGAGGAGGACAGATGTCAAGAAGATTCAAGGATGATCTAAACAAATGGACATTTGTTCCTAAGCTATGTTTATATATGGTTTTACACAAATCAGCATGTGCTTTATCTTATATGCCTTCAATATGCTTAATTTTTATTTTATTTTCAAGCTTAATAAACAATTATTTACTAGTGTATCCAAGTAACTTGTATTTATTTTTATATTTTATTTAATTACTTCTCTGTCTTAACCTTTATTTCTTATTTTAACTAAAGACTTTAATTTATTAGCATTTTTCTACGTGACTTCAAATGCATGCCATTTTTTGCATCTATTATTTAAGCCAGAAACCAAAATTATAAACAAGTTGTCTAGAGTCTAGACGACTATTCTTTGAGATGCTTTAAACCTGATATTCTGGCTTTATTCAGCCAAAATGCACACCTGAGTATATTCTAATAATAGAACAAGGTTTCAAATGGATATGGAGTTATAAATATTAAGAAATAGTGAAATATGTATTCTTGCACACAGCTGTATATATTTTCTCATGATTTATATTAAAAAAAAAATTACTGTTACACTTAAAGAGTAAAGATTGCACATGTTTTCCCTCATATATTTAAAAATTAAACATACTTTCCCAAGGAAATTCGACTACCTTGGGAAAAATGAAGGCTACTGAGAGCAGTCCATGCTGAAATGTCATTTATTAGCTATGCAAAGGACTTGCACTTGGCTAGCACTTGAGTAGCATCAAAAGCAATGACCCTTTTGGACTCTCCCTCTCCCTTACCCAGTACAATTTTCCGCTTTTCCGTAAGAGCATATACATATATGACAGCAGGCCAACCAACTGTAAACGTAAACAATATGCACTGCGCAGGACAGCAGTTCTCATTCCGAATCCAAATCCGGAACAGCTGTGCGACTCGTCGAAATCGGGTGAAAGCTTCTTGGGCAAAGTGGAAATGCGGAAAAGCTTCAAGTGAGCAGTCAGTGGATTGCGGCCAATTTGGGCAAGCGGTTTCGCGTTAACACCGTCGAAATTTTCACGAATTTTCCCAGGTTACGTGTCAAGGAGGAAGTCTCTGACTCCGAACGCGTGTGTGAGCCAATTAAAGGCCAAAAAGCTCATCACCAATTGTGCCTGTGGCCCAGTGTCAGGTGTTAAAGTTCTTTTCTGTTACCAAAAGTTACCAAAAAAAAATTAAAGATCAACCAACCCTTGGGCTGAAAATAATGCCAGCCCCTAGCCTACGATTTTGAATCTGGCCAAGTGCCAGAGCTGAAAAGGAAAACCCGCAAAAGCGATATCATCATGTCAAGTGGCAGGTAGGATATATCCATTTTTGTCATATATATACTCATTCTGCCATATCTAGTTAGTTGTTATGACTGATATTTGTTGTGTGTAATCAATAAATTGATTTTTGATTGCCATTAGTGTGTGTGGGTTTTTCCTTTCTTTCTTCAACGATTTTGTTTTTTTTGTTGTCTTCTGTCTGCTTTTGGTTTTTCTTTTTATTTTTCTTTTGATTTCATTTTGTTTTTGTTCTGCCCTTTCTGGCGGCAGCGGCGTCACACTGACTGGCAAGCGTATCGCCTACGGGCTTGCCTTTTGACTCTCGACTTTTGCCTTGGCCCGCAGTGCGTATACTTGATATATGCATGCATGGCAAGCTTTGGAAATTAAATTATAAAAAGGGTTTAGGAAAGGGATTTTATTTTATTTCAAGAAAGAAAAATTAAAAGTAAGAAAGGGTATTTTGTTTGTATTTAAATTTATTTATTTGCATACAATCCCCTTGTGGTATGCGTATACTTGATATGAGTGTTCTGGAAATCTTGTTAAAAACTAACTTGTTATTAAGTTATAGCATAATTATTATGTGGTCATTTTCAACCTTAGTTTGTGCATTCAACACGATTAATTCCACAACCAACAAAAATATGCATTTTATAATGCTTTTAAATTACAAGAAAATATAAAAACTATATTTAGAAAAGTTTCTCTTTAAAGTAAAATGTGTTTAATAATGTTAACAAACATAAAATATTGCATTTATAATAAAATAAATAAATAAAATAATAAACAAAATGTTTCTTAATATTTAAAATAAAACACATATAATATATATTTTTAATAGATACAATCAGTTTTTTATATCCATTATTAAATAATGTAAACAAGTAAAATTAAAGCCTGCTTTTCATTAAATAAAAATCTATTTTCCCCTATTTCCCAGATTTGTCTTGTTTATTAAACATAAAAAACCCCTGTTTAAATTTATTACTTAAACCACTTTTTAATAACACTTTTATATGATGTTTTCTGCTGTACTTCTTTCATGATCACTCTCAATTAAGTTTATGCTTTTCCTGGGAATAACTTAAGTATTCTTTTATTGTAATTATTTCATCATACCCACCAAGTGATTATCTACATTGGGGGTTTCCCCTCTTCCCACACATAAAACTTGTTCCCATTTTGTTTTCTCTCTGTTAGCCACGTTTTTATTTTATTTCTTTACTAACTGAAAGCCTACACATGCAGTAGCAAAATAAATAGACAGAGAGACAGGCAAATTAAGGGGACTGGGTATGCTATTTGTTTATTTATTTACTTGTGCAAAAGTTTTCACTCTTTTTACCTAAAAATAGATACAAAAAGCAAAGAAAACTATGTAAAAATAATGCATAAAATTTCACAAATTGTTATTATTAGCGACAAGCAAGGCCAAGGAGCCAGCCTGCAAGTCCTGTAATTAGGATAATCGAGCTGCTTAAAATATGCACGAAATGTACACATAATTACAATCAGCAGAAAATTGGCAGTGGCAGTGGCTAAGATGGCTTGTGGCTCTTGGCTCCAGGCCGTGTGTGTGTGTGTGGGTAGCTCAAATTTCCAATGGCGTAACAGGATATCCCCGGGACACAGCCTGCACCCCCAATGAGTGAGTCATGGCATCCAAGAGCCGAGCCAAGCCACAGAGAGCAAACAGCTCGGAGACTCCTCTGACGGCTTATCCTCTTGGTTTTTAACACTGAAAAAAAATAGTTATGATTCTTAGAAAACTTGAGGATTTTCTTTCCCTCCCTAATTGTTAGCTTGGCGGCAAGATAAAAAAAATTTTCCCGGCACAAATTTGCATGTCCTTTGTGTCCCTGTGTTTGTCCTGTGGTCACAGTTGCGGCTGTGTGTGGGTTTTTCCTTCAAACCACAAAAGTCATGTCCTGGCAGAGTGACAGAGTCGTCACGTCACTTTGGTTTTATGCAGACCATTGCACTCGGCTACGGTTTTTCCCACTTTTCCATTGGAAAAACAAATATTTGAGAGGAAACTTTTCCTGTTCAGAAGTTAAACAATTGGTTAAGTAAACATTTTCTTGCTTGAATTAAGAATTCATTCTTTAATTATCTGCTGGAATTTGAGTTTTGAATTTAATATGTAATTTTTGATTAAGGTTAAATAAGGAGTTTGGCTAGAAATATATTCACAGAAAGCTAATTAGTAATTTGGTATAAAAATAAATGAAAATAATTACAAGTGCCATTAAAAGAGCTCATTGTGTATCTCCTAAGTCATATTTCTGGGCTTAAAACCTACTTGTTTTTAAGGTCACTTTAAATTAACACCTTTTGACATTTTAAATTAATAAAAAGCGGTTTAAAAATAATAAAAAATTCCTAAATTTCCGTACTATAATATATTTAGGTTAGTCCACCTATTAAACCCCATTTTTGGTCATAAAAAGCCAGAAGCCAGGACTTTAATTGCTTAGCTTTGTATTGTCAATGGTTTTTATACTTAAAGTAAGGTAATATTCTTGCTTTAAATCTAAATAAAAACCCTAATTTAACAGGAACTTAAAAACTAATTAGGAAAAAGTAAAACCACTTTTTGTTCCGACTCCCCACATTTACTTCCTCCGCGAAACTTAAGCCGTCCTAAGATGGCGAAAAAGGGACCCTCTTCTAATTTGCACAATTTCGTATTCATTAGAGACGAGAGAGGATGATTCTGCCGGGTAATTTATTTTAATTTTCTCAATTTAATTCGTCCTTCCAGCCTGCTGGACGTCCTCTGCAATGGAAGTGGCGCCCGCCTGGCTCTAGGAACCTCGGTAATATCCTATCTGATTGTCTACAATGAGGCCTCGGCGCCGTGTCTGCTCTTTGCTGTTGTTTTGGCCACTATTCATGGTACCATGGCAGGTGGGGTTATAACTATTAATTAATATATTTTATTATTATAATTTATATTAAAATGTAATATCTTAATATTGTTAATATTTAGCTCGTTGCAAAACCAGTCTGCGCAGCCTGCAAATGCCTTATGTGAGGGCCACAAATAAATTCGACTTTGGCTGCCTTTTTTTGGCCATTTGGCTGGATGCCTTGGCCGCCATGTGTGCCTGTGCTGCCTTGGCCAGGACCCTGAGTGCTTGTCTAGATGCCATGACAGGGGGTTTGGCAAGGATCCTAATACTGGGTGAGTTAAAACGGGATTGGGTTTAAAAGAAAATGTAAAATTACTTTAGTAATTACTTAAAAAGTTGTATATTCAAGTTTCAAGCTTAAAAATATTTTAAACTAATTTTAAACAATTTTCTTGTCATATTTTGACTTCTAAACACGCTTAATTTTAACACAATTTTGCTTTCACCTCTTAATTTATGCAAGAGTGTGCCCAATATTTCGTCACGAACTGTGTTGTGAAAATTAAAGTGTTGCCTACTTTCAGGCCGCAATGCACCCACGAACGAGCCCTGGCCGGATGTGCTTGGGGTCTCTGCTGTCTTCCTAGTCACGGGCATGTTCATGCTGGGCCTAGAGGTAACTCATCTTGAATCCCTCATCCCTCCAGCTTCCCACTCACTTGCATTAACTAATTCACAGCACTCGAGGGCCTTCAGCCTCATCCTGACACTTGGCATGTTTGGCCTGAACGCCATTCTCAGCGCCGTGGGTTGGTGGCGGGGCGATCTTGTGGCCTGGTCGTCGGAGCACTCCTTCCAGCCGGATGGCATTAGCAGCGTAAGTAGGCGACATCTCCAGCTCGGTCTTCTCCTCCTCCATCTTTATTGGGTCAGTGCACTGTGCCAGTCTGAGTTCTGTTCTGTTTCGTGGGCTTCCCCTTGTATTTTATTTGTTATTTTTTCCTCTGGCTCGTATCGATTTTAGCTGCCGTGACTGGGAACAATTGCGTGACCACAGCTGGAGCCACAGGATACGGGCTTTTGATTATGACACGTACTGGCGGGTTTGGTTTTTGTTTTTTTTTTTTTTGCCCCCCTTTTTCACCGGCATTCCACGGAGGAAAAGTCAGCAGTCAGACAGCAAAAAGCAGAGGGAAAGGTTGATTTATAGGGCATAGCTGAGTCAGGTAATACCCTTTAATGGGTTGCTTAAAAGAATATTATTAAGAAAGCTTTAAGAAAAAAGTTTCATATATAAAAGAGTGTACTTTTTATTGTATTATTCCATAATACATATAATTTTTTTTTTATAATTTTTTTAAGTTTACTTATGTCTATATAATTAAAGAAATATATTTCGATATTTTTGATTTCGATACCCCGACACTGTATCGATATTTCCAGATTAAGTCTCGATTGATTTTTGAATTTAATCGATATTTTAACATTAATTGTGATTATTTGGATTTTTTAATAGATTTTTTTCGATATTTTCGATATGTTATTAAGTGCTATATTATTATTTTTCATTATAAATACCCTAAGAAGAACGCCAAACAGTTTAGTAACGAGGACAAATACACAGTTGCAGACAAATGGGAACGTCGCCTGTTATTAGCTTAGCTGTTATTAGCGGCATTATCTGGGTTATAACTGTGGCCGTGTCCATTCCCCTTTGCAGGTCTTCCTGGCCGCCGCCCTACTCACGTACTCCTTCCCCAGCGATTGGCCGCAACAGCATCGGAGTAGAAGGTTCACCATTACCTTAATCACCGGATTGGTCAGCATTTCGCTACTGCTGACAGCCATTTGTCTTTCCACAGTAGTTCACTACAAGTGAGTGTAAATGTTATATCCTACAGATATATATAACCATTTAATATATGTTTTACAACCTTAGAACCCACGAGGACTATGTGGCCGTGCCTTTGTTCAACATCCTGGATGAGAGTGGCTTCCACAAGTTGGTTCCTGCCTCGGCTTGCATGTTGCTTCTAACCAGTTCAGCGGCTTTTTTGGAGCTCTTTCCGGAGCTTTATGGGATTGTGGTACGGTTGGCCACCTCGGAATGGCGGATACTGTCCAAGCAGATCAGCTACGAGAGCTCAGAGAGTGGCAATCCCGTGTTGGCTGTTTTTATAGCCGGAAGCATGTGTGCCATGTTGGCCTTTGCCTGTCCCTTGCAGCATTTGAGTTATACCTTGGCTGCTGGCCATATGGGTGGGGTGTTCCTGAGGGCTTTTTATTTGCTATATACCCCCTATAGACCCAAGTTCATGGCACCTAGTAGCGAGTCTTCACTGTCATACAGTAGATTGTCCACAGCACCAATAGCCAAGAGTAGTAGCTGCAGCAGTGCAGCAACCTCCAGCTCTAGTCGCTTGAAGAGAAGCCTCTGGAACCTAGGTTTGCCCAAGCATTCGGGTTTGAAGAAGCCCAAGTCGAAGCCTAGGAACAAGCAGGAGTTGGAGAAGGAGTGGCTGCTGTTGGGTGAGCCCACATCACCTTGTCCGCAAAGAGAGGGCAGGGATGTGGAGTCTACTATACTGTCTGATGGAGAGCCGCCGGTAAGTAAAGAATATTGAGAAATATATACATTTTTATAAAGTTTATTAATTTTATTTAATAATTACCTTCAGCCCTCTGACTTTGAGTATCCTGAAAAGTTTGACAAAAGCGATTCAGACACCTCCACGGACATAGATGCCATTGTGGATGAGTATCGCGAGAAGATCAAGGTAAATATTTACAAAGAAAATAATCTGTAATATATAAATACTATCCTTAAATCTCAGGTAACCACAGCAGGTCCCTTGGAGCGCAGCGTGCGAGTGCCCACTGTGAGTTCTTGGAGGGTCACCATCTTTGCCATTGTGGTCATTGCCTTGGGCATAGCTCTCTGCGTCGCTGGTTTGATGATGCACTGGGCACCGGCAACCCTGACCGGCGGCATTGGCGTTCTCATTGTGACATTTATGATGGGTTTTATACCCAAATATACGGGCAGTGTGATCAATGTGAGTCCCGTGCTCTGTGGCATGTCCTTGCTGATGGGCGTGATCCTGTTCAGCGGCTGTGCCGTTCACTCCTGGCCCGGTTTGCTTATCTGGCTAATGGCTGGACTGATATTGGTCATCAGATGCGACAAGTACTGTTGCAATTGCTTTGAGCACACGACCATGCTGAATGCCCAACTGATACCCAGTGTCTCGGGGAAAACGAACCCGGGTTCGGCTTCAGGTTCTACATCAAACTTGGCAGGTCCTTCGACCAGCATAAGGATACCCAGGCCACCGAAGGGGGTGGGTGTGGTCAGTCTGCCGCAGCGCATCAATGGGCACAGGTGACAGTCGGAGTCCTCGGAGGAGGAGGGCGAGGACCTGTTCCACGAGGATTTCAATGTAAGGGACTTTGATGAGGAGGATGACGAGGATTGCTGGACTGATTAAGTAGCTGCGCTGCCTTTGGAAATTTACTTGGAAAACTCTCAACTTGCTAAGCCGCAGGATGATAAGGAAGAGCCAGCTTCCAGCCATGTTTGCCTGACATTTTCTAGCTAGCTAAAAAGGATTGTCGAAATTTACCTAAACACGTATTTTATGTAATTCTAGTTAGGCCTTGCTCTCTACAAATATAAGTTCCAAATAAAATACAATTTTCAAAAGATAAAGTTTAATAATTAATTTTATTTTAACACAAAGTCAAAGAACGATAAGAATAAGTTTGGATAACCCACAAAAGATATTTTTTCTAGGCATATAAATTCTCATTCTCCCTGAGATAATCCACTAGCTCTTGGATAGGCAACATGATAGTCTCCTCGTAACCCGGTTTTATCTCCATTACCCTTAGTAACAGTTCACTCCGATCACAGTTGAGATAATAATCAAATTTCTCTGGCTCTGCAGCTCTTAAACTATTTGAAACACTGACAGACATTTTGGTCTGAGGTTCTGTCAGAGCCCAAATAATTAAGGCAGCGAAACGCATTCTGCGACACTCCTCCAGGAAGTTCTCTCTGGTTATAATATCTGCAGGCAAACCCAACCTTATGAGGTGAGACTCCAAGGACTTGTGATAGTGTTCCAGACACTCTTCATAGATTTCTTCCCTGACTTTTGCTGGGGCCACTATATAGAGTAGGAATAAAACATCTAAAGCAGGAGAACAATACTTGGTCAATTGGAAATCCACAATGCAACAGGCTTTAGGCAAAACGGATGTATCCTTTTCAAACTGGAAAAATATATTCCTATCCCAGGTATCACGGTGGCAAAGTACATTTCTTATGGTCTTTGAGGGTGCCACAAATTCCTCAGCTTTGCTTAGAAGATGGTAAAGTTTATTTTTAATGAAACTTTGGGCCTCTGCGTTTTGATATTTGGGATGACGGGCTGCCAGGAATACAATAGCCTAAGAAATATTTTAAATTTTATACATATAGAGATATTATTTAAGAAGTAAAACTAACCTTAAGTCCCGTCATGAACCAGGAATTATCAGCACTTAAAAGCAATTCATTCAAGACATCCTTGAAGCTCTCTTGGATATTCAAGTGTTCTTTCTCCTCCCAGGCTATACTAGAGGCATGTAGCTCCGCCAAGTGTTCCAATACTAGTTTATAATGATCTATTGTATAGATTTCCGAGGGTTTGAGGTGTCTGTAATGCTGGGTAAGGTCTTCAAGGACTAAAATATCATTTCGACTGTAAAAACACTTGGGAAAGAGTTTTTTGGTGGCTAAGAAAAAATATTTAAAATAAATGTAAGGTTTAGTTGCTAAACTTTAGTATTTAATTATTACTTTTTATAACTCCTTTTTCTTACCATATTTTTGTACTTTGGGCAGTACCTTTGTGTACAAGGCCGACTCTTTGAGGAACACTCCCTTACGTTCACATTCCTCTCTCTGGGGCTCATTTTTACGTGGCAAACTCTTGATAAAATATTCCAGGTTGTATTGCTCTTGCTTTAAAGTATCTTCAACTATTAAGCGAAATTTATAGTACTCTCCCATATATCCCATTAGATCATTAGAGCCTTGATGTAGCTCGGATTTTAGTATCTTTAGGTTGGATTCATCACTTTCTGGTAGAGTTCTTTGGGCTATGAGCAGGCATTCCTCTAAACTAAGTAAATCCATGGCTGAATAATATCTAGATGTTAACTACTTGGCCTCTAAAATCTTATTAAATTCAGTGTCAGGGAGAAGATATCTTTTATAGTGAGAGAAGAAGATGGAAGAAGCTAGGAGAAGCTGCGTGAGATATGTAAGAGATTATAATACAAGATTGTAAATAGTAGAAGATACTCCAGGGTTTTAAATATTTTTTGTCTTGATAATTTTGTGAAGATAGAACCATTAACACCCTTTAAATAATTTTATTTTGTATTTAAATAATTTATTTGAATATTTCAATTAATAACCAAAACTTACTCTGTGTTAAACATTTAGTAATTGATACTTTCTAAGCCCAAATTAGTGTTCAGAATATAATATAATACCCAAAGACTCTCAAAGTCTAATATACCCCAAAAAACAGAAAAGTAACCCTCATGCCTTATCAACTTTCACTGAAAAGATTATCTCAAGTTCGCTCTTGAATAAAGAGAGACCTCACTCCCTGGACTGATAAAAACCCGAGTGTTACCAGGCGACCAGCAAGATAGCAACACAGCCAAAGCAGATTAATCAGTTTATTTTATTATATGTCAGTTCCAGTAAATCTCCCACACACTCGTACATATAATCCCTGAAGTCTGGATGATCTTTCATCAAACGTAAAACATCCTCAGTGCGATCCACATTACAGAAACGATGAAAGTCCGCTGGTTTTGTATCCTTAAGGTTCTTCAGATAATTATCGGGCAATCGCAGGATCGTGGCAGCTATACAATTGTAGGTGGCACCAAATAAAGCAAAGTCCTTGAGGGATTGCTCAAATTCCTTGAAACTTAGTTGTTCTTTGCTGGCATCGTTGCCCATTTCCCTGAGATCCTCAGTCAAGGTATTGTAATAGGTTTTGATTAGATTTCCTATAATCTCTTTACGTTTGGATGGCTCCAGATTGAGGTAGCTGACCAGATGAAAGTCTATGGCTGGTGGGGCATAGCGACACAGCTGGAAGTCGACTAGGAGGGATCTCTTCTCCTGTGCCTGCTCCTTGTGATAAAAGACATTTGCACCCCAGGCATCGCGATGGACAAACACATTCCGATGGACTGGTGAGGGGTTAACCATGTAGTACACGTTATCCAAATATCTGGGTAAGTCTTTAGCTATATATGACTGAGCTTGGGCATTATCGCGGACATCGGGATGGGTGGCAACGACTGCTAAGACGGCCTGTTTAAGGGATACATTAATTTATAATTTATTACATAAATTTAAAAGCTTATATTTTCTGTTTTTTTCTAATACCAAACTCACCCTCAAGCCCGTAGTGTACCACTCAACATCCGGATCCACAGACATTTCCTTTAGCCACTCTTTTAACTCAACTCCAATGGTTTTGCCCTGCTCCTTTTCATAGGCAATACTGCACGCATGCAAAGTGGCCAGGGTTTTCAGTATAGGACTCAGCTGCTCCTCGCTAAGGTAACGAGTGCCTGCTGGCAAGGCCACATAACCCATGTCCTCCACATTTTGCATCACAAAAAGATCATCGCGGCTGAAATAGCACTTGGCACACCAGACATGGGGGGCTGTTATTACAAAAAAAGAATACTTATTATTATTAATTTGTTATAATTGTATATTAAAACTCACAAAACTGCTTTAACCGACTAAGCAGCAATTCATACAGCTTAATCTCCTTTTTAATGATGCCCATCTTCTCCATATAGAATTCCATATTGGCATTCTGAAAAATCACTGATTTGACAAACAGTCGCGTGGTCGTTTCATTTTCTTGTTGCTCCAACTGATAGGTGAGATTCAGGTGAAAGTATTCACCCAAGAAACCCACATGTTCCGAGGCCGGCACTATTTCAAAACGTTTCAAGACACCCCGCTGTTTCTTATCGTTTAATAAATTTAACAAAATCTCTTTACACTCGTCCAAGGTAAACAGTTCCAGGCGATTTTCACGGGTTAGTACAGGCTTGTAGACTTCGGTACTCATTTTTTTGTTTGAAGAATCTTTAACAATCTATAAATTATTATAAATCTATAAGCAACCGCGATTGAACAGTTCGGGTCTCAGCTGGGAACTGTTTTCATTTTCAATGGGCACTAAGAATTATACTGCGGAGGGATACTGTATACTTTTTGGGGTATATTAGCTTGTTTAGTTGGGCTTAACTAAATGTAAATTTAAAAAATATTTAAATATTAATAATTGTGTGTAGAAAGTATACGATTATTACTTAATATGTTGAACTAGAAAGGTATAAAAATAAAATGTAATATTAACAGTGTTCTCTGTACTCATTTTAAATTAAAAACCTTGATTTAAAAACAATTTATTATAGAAATAATATTTTCATAACGTAAATTAAGAATTAAACTGTATATATATATATATATATATATGTTAAAGTCTAACACCATTTATTCACATTTTCCCATAAAAAAAGAGTATCTCCACTTCGTTTTATGTTTTAAAATACTTTTCTTTATTATTTACAATCATTTCTTATCTCATTAAAAACTGAATCTGCCGATAAGAACAGCCACACTTCCTTATCATCAGATTTGTTCACATGTTTTCCCTGGCCAAGGCCATCTCCATGACATCCACACAGCACTCCTCCATATATCTTCTAAACTCTTCATCCTTTGCCATATGACTAAGGATAACCCCACTGCGATCCACATACTTGAAATCATTAGTTATGAATTCCTGAGGAACCTTGACAATTGTAGCAGCCACTGCTCTATAGACCACACCAAATAAACGATAATCTTCATAGGATTCAAGAAGTTCAGCCTTTTCAATCGCCAATTTCTCAAGCTCAAAATCCTTTAGATTTTTCATCAAAAAACTGTGATACATATCAATACATTTTCTTTCCATATTTTTCCTATTCTCCGAACTAAGATTCATGTAAAGACTAAAGTTCAGGTCGGAAGCTGGTGGAGTATAGCAACAGGTTTGAAAATCTATAAGCAAAGCGGAAGACGATTTTTCGGGTGGGAAAAAGACATTACCCGACCAAAGGTCACGATGACACAGGACATTCTTGTATTTTTTCGAGGGTGCAGCCTGCTCGTAGATTTCCTCCATTATCTTAAGAAGTTTGGTGTCAATAAATAAGAGTTCCTTTTTTCCCTGATATTGTGGTAGACTCCTCACAGCAGCCAAGACAGCAGCGAGTCCTGTGGTGAACCAGGCTACCTCCGAGGCCACTGAGAATTCCAGCAAATGATCGGCATAGGTTTCTCCTATATTATTTTGTGTTTTGTGTTCGTAAATTAAACCGGCAGCATGAAAGGCAGAAATTGCTTTCATTAATTGCTGCATATTACTCTCGGAGAGTTCGAGTGTCTCTGCCGATCTGAAACCTTTCTGTTTGATGTCCTCCAGAACCAATAAATCGCAGCGAGTGAAATAACAGTCGGCGCTCCATTTTGTAGGTGCTTTTGGGGAAACATATTATATTTATATATATAGATTATACTATTTATTTTGTTAGTACTTACAATACTTCTGCATCTGAAGCAGTAAAGTCTGGTAAACCCATGCTTCCTTTTGAAAAAAGGCCTCTTTAGCAAGCTCAGCACTTGCTTGTGGCAGGGTTTTCACGAATAGTTTGATTTCTTCAGGAGTTCCTTCTTCCTCCTAAAAGTATACATTGCAATTTATTTTGTAATTATAAATTGTACATATTTAAAGTGTAAATTATTTTTTACATAGCGCCTGAAAGGGTTATCTCTCTGGATTTCATCAAATTAATCTGTCAACACGTTTTTCAATAATCATTGTCACATAATTAAAAACACTTAAAGCCTCGATGACTAATAGCTCGATGATAAGGGCAATACAACTTTTTAGGGTAGCACAGCTTAAATTAATTAATTTTGAGGGAAAATTATTCATTTATTTGGTATTTGTTTTGTATTCATTATTTTAAGACATTTGTTTGGTGATGTAAATATTTTAAAGATATTAATATCCTAAATTTTATTATATTTAGAATATTTAAATATATTTCACACATGTACAAACGCAAATCTTATTCAAATTTCTCTAATAAATATCTAACAATACTTTTATTTGTGCTAAATTATTCCCAGTAAAGGTTCATAAACCCCTACTATCATTTATTAAAGACACACTTTCTGGTTTTCGCTATCATTTTATAGACCCCAACTTAGTATCTCTATAATATAGTACTTCCACCTAGGCAACAATATATGTAGTATCCATACTTACATGGCTATATCTCAGAGTCAGGATATAGTAATCCCCTAGATAACCGATGGCTTCAAGATCCCTAACTACACGATAGTCGATAAGTTTGAGATTTGCTCTCTTTTTCACATTTTCCAATATTGTTTGGCACTCGCTGGGGCTAAGCAGCATATTGCGTATACGTAATGTGGGCGGCGTATTACGTATACGTACGATCACACTCTCTCTTTTTTGATTTGTTTGCGACCGAGACAAATTTGTCGCCTATTTTCACTCAGTCAAGTTTTCACTGCAGCCGGTGCACAACTGAGCAAAAATAGAATTTCGCTCAGTTTTTATTTTCCAATCTTCTGAACGAACGAACTCAGCTGTTCAACTGAATTGTTACTTCTACTACTAATCTTTATACATATCTGAGCGATAAGATTGAAAAAACGAGAAGATTAAAAGATTAAAAGACATAGCACCTGTTCAAATATAGGTCACAGCGGAGTGTCAGTCGGGGGAAAATATTCTTGAATCAGTTTCTTTCAATGATTTTAAACTTTTGTCCGCTTGATGTGGCAAAAATGTTAATGATTAGCGATTTTACATCCATCGGGAACTGGAAAAGGGAATGCTTTGTGGTACTATCGAACAAACAAATATAATTTTTGTATGTATTGTAGGCTTTAAAACTATATCATAATCCTCGATCTATAGATAGACATAAAATAATACAATGTTAAAATATTATTTAAATATTTTATTTAATTATAGAGTCACACATAAGACTTCTAAAAGACATTTTATAATTTTTTTAACACATATTTTTAAGCAATTAAATCTTGTAAACATTTTTCTTTAATTATATAAACCTCTTTAATCATTTTCCTTTCATAAACTTCACTTAATAAAATCTTTTAGGTAACATTAAACGCTTCAAGCGATTTTTCTCATGGATATAAGTGCTATAAGGACGAATGGTGATATAATAAAAGATTTCCACAAAACTGAGTAGACTGGCGCCCACAAAAAGGCCAGTGGTGCCGCCAATAGACACTAGAAATTAAATAGGGAAACAAATTAATTCTCCATCAATATTTTATATTATTAATATTTATATTCTCACCAACTAAATCCAGTTTCCCTCGCACCAAATTCCTTTTATATCGCTCCGTGGGCAGTTCAATGAGACCCACTTCGATCCTGGACACCGGATTTTGCTGTCCCGCCATATTATCCTTGCTGTCATAGACCGTGGTGATGTCCACTTCCGTGCAGGATGGCAGACAGTCGCAGACAAGACCCTTACGACCTCGGCGCTTCGACCATTTGGCTATGATGACCGACAAATCCTCGTAGTTCCGGTTGAGGCACTCTAAGCCATCCATATTGCAAAGCTGCCAGTCGGGTGAGTTGGGGGACAGGTGGCTGGAGCAGTTGCAGAGCTCCATTTGCCGATCCTTGCGACACTGCACGGTGCAGGCACTGTAACTGTAGTGACTGTGCACATCCAGGATATTCTCATCGGCAAAGCGGCAGTTCCGCTGTTGAACACTCGTCTGACGGATCTCCTCGTCGTTCTCAATGTCACGCTTGGAGATGTAGCGTCTGAAAGATATATAATCTTAATTTTAAATTGAATTTGGAGTGTTTTTTTATATAAAAAAGAATTTATAATATTTTAAGTAATTTTTTAAACCAAAAATATATCTTACACAAAGGATATGTAAGGTCCAACCACCAGAAAATCTGTTTTGGGTGTTACTAATGTGGGTACTTCTTCGTTGCCTAAAATAAAAACCTAAAAATGAGAGAAAAGTATATTTAATTTTATATTTTGTAAAAGAAAAATCTGGAAAGTGTATATTAATTAAAATTAAATCTTAGCAAAAGAACTTTTAACAAAATCTAAAGCACACTTTTGGGTTCTAATCTACTTACTTTCCACATATGTATGTATTATTTATTATGTTTATTTATATTATTAGTTTTAAGTTCTTTCTTTGGTTAATTTTGAGTTCTGTTAAAATAATTATTTTAGCTTTTTTAGCAAGTATTATTACCGTAGCCTCCGTATGCAATTCCATTCTCAAAGCCCCCGGACCACTGTCCCTATTCGAGTACATGTTCAACTTGGGGGCCTTGTTGTTCCTTAAAATATAAAAACAAAAATATAAATAATTTATAATAATTTTAAAAATAAACGAATAAAGAAAACCCACCCCGCTTGCAGAGAATTAATGGCATAGCAAATTCCCAGCTCCGTTTCCATGCGATGAAAGTACTTGCAACACTCGAAGGGCTGATTATTCCACTCGCAATTGCTGATGGAGTCCACGCAGCTGCTCCTGACCAGCTCGGCGTAGTACGAGAAGTTGGAGTAGAAACAGGAGGCGGTGACCTCTTCGCCACTGCACTCATGAACTGTGTGATAGGATTCCCCCCTGAAAAAGGCAATCTCGCTCAGGACCTCCTCCAAGGTGAAGTCATGATCAGCGCCCCATAATCTATAAGAAAAAAAAAGAAAAAAACTAGATTTTCCAAGATATAATTAGCTTTCTCAACTTACTGCTCAGCCACTTCTTGAATCCTATCCATGTTCTTTGATTCACAAACAATTATGGCTGGAAAATTGGTATTCCAATCCCGATACGAACTCTCCACCACAAAGCTAATGGCATTGTTCTCAAAGGCACCTGAAAGGTAAGAAGTATCTTCGAAGCCTTACCTTTATCTGAAAGCTGAATGCTAACTCACTCAGTGAGGCCTTGATGAGCAGCCATGAGGCATACCAAGAGGCCACCAGGCAGATCAACCAAAAGATGCGCTCTATCCAACTGGCATCCTTGTCCACGATGAACCTGGCTCCATGCAAAGTGGAATTCTCCAAATACTCCTCTATAATGCGTCCAAATCTCATAATGTCCAGTTAGTGACTAGTTTCGTATTATTTGTGTAACTGCAAAGGAGAGCTGTATTAATGACCTAATCTAATGACCTGGTTATCTGTTATCCATCTCCGTCAGCTGTTGATTTTCCCAGACTTTTTCTAACACGCAACTGGCCGCGGGAATTGAATCAACATTTATCTAGGGTTTAACTTTTGCCGGTATTATGTTTGCTGAGCACAAATAATGTCTCAAGATTTCGTTTGTTTACTCTGCTTTTATAAGTTATATATACTATAAATTGTGGATAATTAGTTGCTAACGGGGAAGTGCGAGCGGCTTGCGCAAAACGTTTAATCTCTGTGTAAGTAAATAACAATACATTATCGTAGCAGAGATACACGAGGAAGTTTTAGTCATTAGAAGGAAGAAAGTAGATTAAAAGGAGTTTGAATTATATATTATATATATATACAAATTTATACAATTTGGAAATGGAAAAATAATTTTAAAGTCTAAATTCAAAACCACAAAAATTCTTAAAAATATGGTTAAGCACACCACACTTCTGCTACGGCTATTAAAATTTATCTCTCCAGTATTCCTTTGGCTTTCCAAATAGGGGCCTTGAACTTGTTTTTCCATTTCAAAATTTCGCCTATTTATTTTCGCATTCATCAGCCTTTCAACACCTGATTTGACACACCCCCAAGAGCTGACCCTTAATTCCCAGTCACACAGTCTAAGACCAAGGCAAATAATATGAGAGATTTCGGCACTAAGGCTTCTTAAGTGGCAATCCCCTCGCCACGAGACTAAGCACACTTCCCTATCTGGCGGGAGATACTTGTCCCTATCTCAACCATAATTTACAGCTGTCTGAGGGCATCTGGATATATAAAACCAGTCCCATTGGGAGAACTCCAAAACAGTTGACTTTGAAATGGCCACCGCACTGGAACTGAGCAGCAGCGAGATTCGCGGTGTGTGCCAGCGTTACCTTCATCAGGATGTTGCAGAATCAAATCCAGGATTCGATATCATTAGCTATCAGCTGAAGCCCACATCGGATGCACCGGCTGGTTATCTGGGAAGACACTTGTACCTGCAGGTCACCCTGAAGCTCCATGAATCGGAGGAACCCCGCCAGCTGACTTTCTTCTCCAAATCCGCACCCGAGGGCAATGCTTCCCGAATGGAGTATCTGGAGGACTTTGGTGTCTTCCAGAAGGAGATCGCTGTCTACCAGAATGTCCTGCCTGAACTCCACAAGGCCTGTGCCGACGTGGCTCCAAAGTGTTATTATGCGGACAAGAATCTCCTTGTTTTTGAGAATCTCGCCGATCAGGGATATCGCATGGGTGCAAGTCGTGATGGTTTGCTCTCGTACGAGCAGCTGCACTGCTGTCTGAAGACCCTGGCTGCCTTGCATGCGGGTTCCATCATCCAGGAGCACAAAACGGGAAAGAAACTTACAGAAACTCAGCCAAAATCGGTGGTGGAGAATGCCTATCCCAGCGATGTGGGTCCCGAGCATCTGCGATGGGTGAACTTTCAGAATGCCTGCCTGGTGCTCAAGGAGTTCATTAAACTGATGCCCAAATATCAGGACAAGTTGGACTATATCTTGGAGAATTTTACTGAAAGGATGTCCTATATTTTTGAGGCTGTCAAGACCTCGGAAAAGTATCCCAATACCCTGCTCCATAACGATTTGTGGGCCAATAACATTATGTTCCAGTATGGGAAATATGGCGAAAGTCCACTACAGTGTCGCCTCGTGGACTTCCAGCTGGCCCGGTATGCTCCACCTGCCTTGGATGTTCTTACAGTCCTCACTATACCCACATCGAAGCAGTTCCGGGAAGCCCATCTCCAGGAACTTTTGGCGGAATATTATCGCTTTATGACCGAGTTTCTGAAACGTGCCAATCTGGATATAGCTCGATTTTTGCCCGAAAAGTGCTTCTACGATTCGGTGGAGGAATTTCACAGCATTGGCCTCATCGAGAGCTGTCTCTTTTGCCACTTGGTCACCCTACCACCGGAATCCACCAAGAAGCTGACCAGCTCTGCCGATGGCTTCAGGGATTTTTTTAGCAATCGACGCATTGAGATCTGTGTGGAGGCCTTTAAGACAGATGAAGTGTACAGAAATCGTTTGATGGACATGCTCCAGGACTTTGTGGATAATTTTGTTATCAAGGGGGAAAAGTAAATTGTATTTATTGCTAAGAAAAATTATAAACATTATAGAAAAATGGGGTATACATATATATATTCTTTTAATTAAATTTTAAAATCTATAAAAAGATAAAATTCTGATGTTTACAAATTCAAACACAAAATACATAAAGTGCAGCTTCACTGTACATCAATACCAGAGTTATATAACTTCAAGCTTGTTCATTTTTAGGGCCAAACTACTTTCTCAATCCAGTCTAGGTATGTGTAAACATCGGTGTAAACACTGTGAGGATTTTCAGCAGTACATAAATCACCATACGACACCACCCCGATCACTTGGCCCAAGCAGGAGCCCCACTCTGAATGCCATCTAGCCAGTGGTCCACCTGAATCACCTTTGCATGTGAGGCCGACGCTACAAATATGCCTGCCGGGAAGGCCACGGGGGCAATCTGAAATTTTTAGAATCGGAAGCGTGAGTTTGTTCAGCTCCTTGGACATTCTAGGTTCATGGTTTACTGCTCCCCAGCCGGAAACAGTGGCGTTGTCACCGATTTTTACACTACAATTCGACAGACAGGCGGGTTTTATCTTCTCATTAAATACGACACTATCATTTAGCAGCAATAAGGATATATCTCCAGTCTTGGTCCAAACGTCGCGATCTGGAGGATACTTTACGTCTACGACCTTATACACAATTCCATCTGTGAGGCTGTGTGCACCCAAACGCACAAAGAAATCGCTAGAAAAAAGATAATGCGGTAATAGATATAATAAATTATGAATATTAATTTTAAATTGCATTTAAATGCAGAATTAATATTTAGCAGCATACTTTTCAGCACTTTTTAAAGGGGATTAAAAAATGTTCTAATATAACTTACGGCTCTTTTGTACCATTTTCTCGTTGAAACTGAATACAATGTGCTGCAGTAAGTACATATTTCTTGTGTATCAGGGCTCCGCCGCAAGTCCAATTCATTTCCTTTAAAGCTTCATTATACCATCCAACCGATGCCATATATGGGAACTCATTCTTATTGGCTACAGTTGCATCAACTATAAGTTTATGAGGCGGACAAAGTTCCCTGTTATTGGACCAGTTCAGACAAGCTGGAAAGATAAAGATTATAAATTCTGCTAGTTAATGTTATAATCTTAGTACTAACTTACCTATTGCCGATTTACTTGTGTAGGTTCGCACTGTGGGACGCGGACAGCATACATGTGTTTTGTTACACATCGGCGGAGTATAGCTCGTTTCGAAATCTTTGCAGTCGAGCTCGGGAACACATCTGCCCTTGCAGTTGGGAAACGCATTATAACCTTGAACCACTACAAATATTAAAGGAATTAGCAGGATTATTTTAAAAAACATGTTGAAGAGATCTTTGGCATAGCAATGCTATCGACCGACTTCAACGAGCTGAGAAGACTAACTGAACCAAGAAGAACTTGACTTGCAGATGAAAACTGGGAATTAATTAATTCCATCAATTATAAACCTACAAAAAAAAGAGTTTAAAAAAATAGTTGTCACTTTAAAAAGTAAGTCAGCAAACATTTGAAGAAATTAACACAAAAAATATAAATTTCAATTAAAAGAAATTGAATTATTAGCGGCAACAAAAATTAAAAGAGTGGAAAATAAAGAATTAATTTCAATTGAATTGAATTGAACAACAAACTTGTGGCTTTTAGAATTGCAACAATAGAAAGTAAAGTTTTTTTTAACAAAAATTATTTATATTCCCCCAAAAACCATAATTATAAGCCTTAAAAATTCAAAAGCGAATCCCTCAACCCCAGTCAAGTTTTTACTCAGCTTTTTAGTCGCATGCTTCGTTGAGTTTCCGTTTTCGTTTTCGTTTTCATTTTCGTTTTGGTTTTCATTTTCTTCTCTTTTTTTTTTCATTTTAGTTTTAAAAAACTTTCAAGCTGTGTCCAAAACCTGCAATCCGATACGATACGATACGATCTCCGGCTTCGGCCAGTCTCCGGCCGCTTGGCTTAAACTCAACTTAAACCTAAATTCAGTTGCCAATTGGCCGCGTTCAATTCAACAACTGCTGGCGGCTTAAACAAATTTAAAAAAAATCGTTGAGCATTAATGAGTAAATAAATTAAATTTGCATTGTTCTTCTAAATCGTTTAATAGGGTTTTTAATAATCAAACAAAATGTGAGTTAAATTCAATAAAAAATAAAAAAGTGTGCTCAAGTGTTTGCAGATAGTTGGTTTTAATTATAAATGTTTTATGATTTTGGGAAATAAAAGTCTAAAATTCAGGTCTAAATAAAAATCCTTGGACCCATTATATTTCACGCACTTAAGGATTTATAGAAATGTTTTGGTGATAAATATTTTGTATGGAAAATTGCCATACAATGTAAACAAGTTTTTAAAGTAAAGAAAAAACTTAATTTTTACAAAAAAAAAATTTAAAACAAAATTTTAAATATATTAAATAAAATATAAACTTTTTAATAATACCAAATAAAATAAAAAATCTGTGTTTAAAATCTTAAAAACAAATTCCAAAATATTTAATTTAAATACTAAAATATTTTTCAAAGCAAATCTAAATCGACAAGAAGCAAATAATAATATAAAAAATTAAAAAATACATTTACTATACATAACTATAAATTCTAAAATAATTATTAATATTAAATATAAATGAAATAAACCCTTTGCTTTTTAAGCTGTGAATTAATTTCCCGAACAAAAAATTGCATAATACTTTAAGCCCTATAAAATGCAATGATCCCACAGCATATAATTTTTAAAATTAAAAAATTCGCTGCGGTGGTCGCCACTCAAAAAGTGAAGAAAAACTGTGACAACAAAAACTGTGACACGTACAATGAAAAAAGCCCATAAACTACTTGACCTATCACAAGAGCAACAATAGCTTAAAGTTGTCGGCGACAACAACACCAGCATTCATTGACTGACAAGCATAAAATCGAAAAGGAAAAAAAATTTACGACGCCTCTGTACTCAACACATAATTCGGTTTAACTGTCACGTTTTTTTAACAAATGCAAAAAATGCCCAAAAAGTAAGAGACTAAAATAAATAAATAAAAAACGTAACTTAAACCGAAGCAAAATTCACCAAAAACGCAGACACAGACACAATAAACTTTATGAAAATAATAACAATAATGCGACCAAAAAAATAAAATTGTGTTACGATTGTCATGCTGAGCCGCATTTTCAATTAACCCAAGTGAAGACCCAAAATAAATGCCTTTTAGCCCATGTTTCGCTTTGGCCACTTACGCCATTTGGCTAATAAATATGATCCGCATATCGAATATTGGCCATGGGTGGCCAAAGGGGCGTGGCTTATAGAGGGAGTGCCGATGGGCGGACAGAGGGGGTGTTGCCAAGCAACGCGTGCCAAGAGCTTAAATAGGTTGGCATAATTATTACCAAATAGAAAATATCTCTCTATTTATAATAGGGCTTTAATTGAATTTTAATTTAATTTTATAATAATTTAAATTCGGTGTGAAAATTGTTATGAAAAAGCTTGTTTTAAAATAGGAAACAATTATACTAGGAAAATATAAAGTATTACCTAATATATTTTATTTAAATGTTGTAGGTTTAAAGGAAAAAGTATTTAAAAATTATCATTATCATAATCATTAAGATACAAGATATTTTACATAAATATTTCTTATTCTTCATCAGTTAATAATCCCTAAAAAACACTTAATAAACCCCTTAAAACTATATTTAAAATCCCATTTAATTACCATCTGTCACAACCTGTACACTGGGCTGCTCCTCTTCCTCAAATAGTTTTTTTTTAAGAAAACAAATGTAAAACAACATTTTTAATTAAAAACTTCATGGGGAAGTGAAATGTGCATAAAAAAAAGGGACACAAAAACAACCATCATCTACCTCTGGCAACCTTGAAATGATTTAAAATGTTCACACTTTCGAAAAAATTTAACGATCACTTGGCTACCATTCGCCGGCTAAAACTTGTAATGAGCGTTAAGTGCGGAGAGGTTCCCTCATGATATAGTATGTAGTAGCATCCAAGGTTCCTGCATAACGGTAGCGATTCAACCTAATTTTCCAGACCCAGTTTTTTGATCCCACGCACCCAAAAAAAAAAAAAATAGAGAAAAAATTGTAACAGATGCGCCAAACGGGCATATTTCCTCATTGTCCGGCATGCAAAATGTAAACAAATTTGTGGACTTGTTGTAGAATAACAATAATACACAATACGTCAATCTTTGTCAATTAACCACATGACCCAAATTGGGAATGCTATAGCCACTACGTTTGTATATATATTTGTATACTAGCAGACCCGACCCGCTTTGCTGGGCCCGTACTAATTATAGTTGACCCGGCAAACACTGTTTTGTCATGCATATTATTTGTAGGAAACAATACGGAAACAATGAGCATATTACAGAGTTGTCAGTAAATAGAATATTAAACCTTCAACAGTAATCTTAATATATAAAAATCTCCTGTCACTATGTTTGTTCGCTATAGACTCCTAAACCGCTTCCTCTGCTTGTTCAATAAAATGATACTGGCATCGGGTCGTTAAGCGCTCTTCACAATTGCCCATAAAATAAATTTGAAGAAATTTCGGATTATCATCAGGCATCAATAATCCAATTTTGTGGTACATCTGGCCTTGTATTTTGAATGTAGTTTCAAAATTACGTCCATCGGATGCAAGATCACAAATTTTAGTGGCCCCAAATGACGTCATTTGGAAGCAACTATTAAATTTGCATATTTTACGCAAAAATAATTTTGAGTCATTTGAATTTCCAGCAAGAAGGGATAATAAAGGTTCTGGCGGAGCAAGTAGAGGTTGCAAAACGACTTTTCCTGCTGCGCAGCACATACCGGCAGTTTCATTCCGAAATTTAAACGCCTGACAATATTGACATACTTTGTCCATTCCACCGATAGCAATTTTTGAATGCGCAAAGTAGTTAATATCTGGTGCATATTCAAAAGCAAGACGAACGAATGATGTACGAACTAATGAGCGACTGTTCCGCTGCCTTTGTCGTACTTGTGCTCGTACTATACATATCTATGTTTCTATCTCGAGCCGCCCTGATTCTCGTAATATTCTGCTGCAGACGTTCGCTACGCTGTTCCTGGGATTCTTGTGCACGACCTTCTGCTGTCCTAATTCTTTGAGCTCTATTTCGAAACGTCTGCGTCGTGCCACTCTGCTGCTTACGTTGTTGAGATTCGATCTTTTCGGTGGCATTTTGCTGAAAATATTATCTTACCTTCTTAATGTATTTCAAATGATAATTTAGAGACTCACCACTTATAAACACAAAACAATAATTATGAATGACAAGTGACAATAAAAGAAAAGACATTCTGACGAAATGCGATTTATTGAAATAATATATTACAAAATATGTAATACGTGAAGAACCGCTCAACCAATTTGGTGCAAACTCATCAACAAAATAGCCCGAGCAAAGCATAAAGATTTGGTTAAATAAGCACACTAAATTCCATAAGAATCGGTAAAGCCGTTTCGGAGGAGTGCATAAAAAAAGAAGATTCCTCCTTGTTCTGCCGAAACTGCCATGATGTAAAAGATCTTAGCTATCCTATCTCTCAAGTTGAACCAAACTGCATAAGCACACTAAATTTCATGAGAATCGGTAAAAACGTTTCGGAGTAGTGCATAAAAAAATAAGATTCCTCCTAGCCCTGCCGAAACTGCCATGATGTAAAAGATCTTAGCTATCCTATCTCTCAAGTTGAACCAAACTGTATAAGCACACTAAATTCCATAAGAATCGGTAAAGCCGTTTCGGAGGAGTGCATAAAAAAAGAAGATTCCTCCTTGTTCTGCCGAAACTGCCATGATGTAAAAGATCTTAGCTATCCTATCTCTCAAGTTGAACCAAACTGCATAAGCACACTAAATTCCATAAGAATCGGTAAAGCCGTTTCGAAGGAGTGCATAAAAAAGAAGATTCCTCCTTGTCCTGCCGAAACTGCCATGATTAGCTATCCTAACTCTCAAGTTGAACCAAACTGCATAAGCGCACTAAATTTCATGAGAATTGGTAAAGCCGTTTCGGAGGAGTGCATAAAAAAATAAGATTCCTCCTTGTCCTGCCGAAACTGCCATGATGTAAAAAATCTTAGCTATCCTATCTATCAAGTTGAACCAAACTGCATAAGCACACTAAATTTCATGAGAATCGGTAAAGCCGTTTCGAAGGAGTGCATAAAAAAGAAGATTCCTCCTTGTCCTGCCGAAACTGCCATGATTAGCTATCCTAACTCTCAAGTTGAACCAAACTGCATAAGCGCACTAAATTTCATGAGAATTGGTAAAGCCGTTTCGGAGGAGTGCATAAAAAAATAAGATTCCTCCTTGTCCTGCCGAAACTGCCATGATGTTAAAGATCTTAGCTATCCTATCTCTCAAGTTGAACCAAACTGCATAAGCACACTAAATTTCATGAGAATCGGTAAAGCCGTTTCGGAGGAGTGCATAAAAAAGAAGATTCCTCCTTGTCCTGCCGAAACTGCCATTCTGACTGAAAAGCGACAGACAGGATGGATTGACATATTAGTTGGTTGTCAAATCTAATGTCAAATATTATGATTGCGTTCAGAAATTTAACTTAAGATTTATAATTTAACGTTTGTGACAAAACTTAAGATTTATCTTTCGATTTCTATATAGTCTTATTAAAAACAAAAGACAGATTAACAACTGAAGTTAGCTAAAATTAATTTTCTCGAAGCTATATGAAGCTGTGAGACTATGCAATTTTGTCGCGTTCGCGATTCACTTTCACTTTTGTTGAGTTTCGGAACGCGATATTAGATCCTCCAACGCGCATGCGAATTTGAACTTTATACAGCGGTAATAAATTACAAATTGACTCTCCATTTTATTTAGAAAACGTGTGTATGGGAAATAGAAAAATACTGTTTTGAGGATTTTCCCGGCAATTATTCGAATTTTTCTCACCTTTTAAACCTTCCCTACACCTCCACGAATAATTCAAGACCAAGATAAGATAAATCCGTTCAGCCATTCTCGAGTTTTAGCGAGACTAATGAACAGCAATTGATTTTTATATATATAGATATGTATATATGCCACGGAATGTACGTGTACCGTCTGCCTGTCCTACTGAAAAAAAAGCGAAAACTGCAGCGACGCGCCGTTGACGCCAATTGGATTCCATTGACCTAATCACATGGTGTATAGTCGCTGCTGTTCGGTCGCCGAGAGCTGTAAGTAAGTAGCTGAGCGAAAAGCCCGGACTCCGTACTCGAAATGAGCCCCCGAAAACCTGAAAATGCCAACACATTTCTCGTCTGTCGGCGGCGCATGCGCAAAACGCCAGAATTGCATAAGATGATGGTCGGGGTACCAAAGTTGGCCATTTGGATGCCAGGCGAACAAGTCACGGGACACCAACTGGGTGGGGTTTATACCCTCCTCCCCCACTGGGTGCTGCTGGGTCACTGACCAAAAAAAATATATACCCACATATATCGTACTTTATATATGTTTGTACCACACACAAAGGAGAAGATGTCTTCTTGAATTTAAATGGTTTTTTGTGGTTGAAAATGCAGTTCCGCATTATTTTATTCAACAATTTATGAGTTCTTTTATTTATTGATTTATTAAAATGCTTTCAGAATGAAATAAGTACTAAATCGGGTCATTTTACATTATCAAAAAAAAGATATTTAAAAGGTTTTTTAATTTTAAAGTGGAAGAATAAGAATGAATACTGTTTATAGGGTTTCTGGTAATTGGGTTTTAATGGTTAATTTTATGTAAAATACAGTTCCGTAATTATTCTCAGCGAATTCTTAATATTAAAATATTATCTATTATTATATTCCTTATTATTTTACTTCCTAATTTTTATGGAATTTGTATATATGTTTATTTTAATTCAGTTCTGAGTGATTCTTTGAAACATAAACCGATTAACCATCGATACATAAATCGAAATTTTAACGTTTCTTTATATGTGCAATTAAAATTAGTCCTCTAAAAACTTACATAAAACCTCCTATTTCTAGATTTCATTTAAAACCTCCTGTAGTTACAAAAAATCCTTCCGCTATAACCCGAAAAGCCACCTTTTACTAGTCTCTGCCATATAAGTACCTAAGTACACACAGTCCACTCCATTGATTTGCATTTCGTTGCATCACATTCACTAGTCAAAAGTTTTCCCAGCTCTTTGCCTGTATAAAAATCTCATTATCAAGCCCAGACTTGGACAATCTTTCTGGCATACAAAGTGCCATGAACCATTGGCAAAACCATGAGTTAGCAGGTAACCGAAGGGCGAACACACACAGACACTCAGACTGGCAGAGGCACTTGGCCAGCGAGACTGCCGCAAGTGGCAATATCAAGTCCAAAACTTACATCATCGGTGGCCAGAAACAAGCAGAGAGGCAAGTGTGGTCCGCCACTGCCGGTTATCCAATTAAAAGCAAAGATCAGGGATCTTTTTTCAGGCCGGCAAGACGCATGACTCTGGAAAATATCTCGCCAGTAGCAAAAGCAGCGCCAGCGACAGAGTTTTCCTCCAGGCCAGGCGCACGCGACATCTAGGAAATGGCAATCACATGACAACCAAGTTTTAGCTAGGCAGAAAAATAGAAAAAGCCTATCAGGGATGACTGGAAAAAAGCTAGGAAAATATATGATGTATCCTTTGGTTTAATATTAATTTTAAAAAATATATAAAGCTTCAAAAAACTGAAATTATAAGCTTGAAAAAGAACTTAAGCTAGTTTTCCCTTCAAATTTCTTGTAAAACCTATAGTTCACTCATCCTCTTATATGTTAAAATGTGAGATGCTTCACTGTACTGTACAATACCTAAAGATTCAGCTCTCTTGCCTCACTTTAGAGCCGCGTCAGCTGACTTGGCCAACGGGTTGTCCCAAGCCTCCGAGTGTGGAGAGTGAAAAGCGGTCATTTAGGCGTGGACTGGATGCGTGGATCGAAAAGTGCGGGAATGGGGAATGCGTCTTTGGTGTGTGCGTGACAGGCGGAAACTTGTAATATTATATGCACGCCACAATTATGTAATGATCTTCATCGCTATAATATGTAGCCTTAAGTCGAGCAAGTGGAATACCATATATCTGTCAGTCATCCGAAATCAACGAGGCGTAATCTTCTTCTCTTTTTTTTGTTTTCAATGTTTTAAAGGTGCCTCCTGCGCGGTCGTCTCAGCGTCTGGCCAGCTCTTGCATTGGCCCTGCTGTCTCTCTTGGCCGTAATCGAGGCCAGGCCACAGAGGAACCTGCAACATGTGGCCGTGGTGGAGAATGCCGCCTGGGAGCAGACGCTGCCTCAGCAGTTTCAGAATCCCTTTTACAAGACGCCAAGGGTGAGGGATGCTTTGGCCAGATCCAGTTGGTTTGGACCAGGCGAGGAGGTGGTAAGTTGGTTAATATATTATAATAGAAAATAATCTTGAGTTACTTAAGAAGAAACAGAAAATAGGCCGAAGAAAATTCTAACAGGTCGTATACGTAATTTGTGTAATAAAGCTTGACTTTAAAAATTTAAAGATTTAATTGAGGTTTAAGGCAAATATAAAATTAATAATAATAATAATAATAGTTCTAAAGATATTAAAAAATAATGTAGAAATATATATATTTGTTGTTTAAACAGTAAAGTAGAATAAGGCAACAGGTCGTATACGTATTTTTTATTACGTCTAACCATCTAATTTCATAGATATATTTAGGGTCAAAAATAAAGCTTAATACAATAATAATAATGATTTTGTATTAAGCTTTAAGATGGTTTGTTTATTCACTGACTAATTTTATATAATTATTATTTTAAATTAAAATTCTCCGCCAGGTTTACGACCGTCAGGCTGAGAAAATTCCACGCATGGAAATCTACAATGTGCTGTCGCATGCCGGCTTAATACCACGCCGGCGTTTCCTCTAAAATTAATATAAAAATATTCCAATAACAATTATGTACTGTAAACTTTATAAAAATAAAAATCAAAGTCATTAGTTTAGGAACGAAAAATCAATGTATTTATTCTATAATAAAGGGAATACCAATCTACAACTCAATTAAAACTCATAATAATCAAAATATCCTTAAATAACCCCTTACCCTTATCTTCTAAATATAAAACTCTCTTTTGATTTTGTATTATCAACTTGTATTATCAACTTCTGGTCTTATACAAAAATATATATGAATTTATTAGGGTCTTTTAATAAAACAACTAAATAGATTTGTTTACATTCATAACCTCAGCTTGGTCCTTAGCGCTGCCACAACCTTCAATCTATTGTCCAAGGCCTGCTGGTCAGCCTCTTCTCCTGTTGGCTTTTCCTCCAGCTTTTCATTCTGTTCCAGCAGCGTTTTCCGGGTATCTTCACTGGCCGCTATTGCTTCTATATCAACATCAACATCAACATCCTCTTCATCAGCACTATCCGCATGGGACAGACCATTGCCATTGATGGCACCGCCGTTGGTCAAGGTGGCATCTCCTCCTCCTCCAGTGGCTGAGGAATGCCTTGAGGCTGAATCCGCTGGGATGAGCAGCGACTTGACAAATTCGCTGCAAATCAGGCTCATGGCGGGCATCGTGTGGGCGGACAGATTGACAAACTGTAATACGAAATAAAGAAATAAAACGATTAATTGACATTGACCTTGGTGAAGTTCAAAAAGTGTGTTAGTAGTGGCAGTGGTGGCAGGTTTTTTTATAGGTATAAAAAAAAGTTTAAAAACAAAAAGTTTATATAAAGAATGATAGAAAAAAAGGAAAACTTAAAAAAAAAAAATGTTGGAAAGAACAGTCTTCATTCAACTAAAATAAATCATCTAATTATAAGAATTTCTTTGGCTTTGGCTTTGTATTTTCAAAAATATATAGTTTTGTCAAAGCTATATATGAAATTTTCTATTTTACAAATTACAAAAACAAACTGTGAGATTGTGTAGCTTTGAAAATTAAATATTTTTTAACCCAAAACTAAAATCTAAATAATTTGTCAAAGCTTATCTTAGCTATAAATAAGCCAAGTTCCCAACACCCTTTAGTTTTGGCACTTGTACTTATTATTTAAATTTTTTATTTGGGTGTCGAGATTGCGGTTCAAGTTCAGCTCAAGCGCTGAACAATGTTAATCACATGATTATTATTCGCTTTCGGTTTTTGTCATTGCTGAGCGGCTTTTAAATGTCTGATGTTTGTTTTGTTAACCTTCGCGCATGCGCTTACGGCTGCCTGTTTGCTATTGTTGCTCCATTTTAATGCAAAATACAAGTAGTTCACGAAATTGGCAAAGACAATCGAAGTGCAAACACATCTTTTGCGTGTCAATCAGCTGAGCCAAGCAGAGTGTGCAATTTGTGTTATTGTTTTTCCAGGAAAATACACTCAGTGGCTGACTCAAACTGATTCGGGGGACGATAAGTCAGAAACACTAATTGAGTTCATTTTCGAAAGAACCGACTAAAACCAGAATAAACCCTCAAAAACTACGATAATTGGCAAAAGTAATTAAGGCGAGCGATTTACAATATTACACGTAGCAACAGTGTCCGCAAAATTTACATCGCCGGACAACAAAGCGCTCCTAATTATTGGCCCCCAGCACAATAATCGAGTAATCGAGTTTGGGGGAGAACAAAAAAAGGTAAAGTGTCACCGGCACGCAATGGAAAATGCTTGCCACACGCATAAAACACAAAATTCGAGCGGGCAATGGGTGTTGCAGGAAAAAAAGAGGGGAAAATGTGGCACTTTCATTTAGGGAACAGTGGAATGAAAAGGAATAAAAAAGAATCGGAAAATATTGTAATTGAATTTATCGAGAAAAAAACCTGTTACTAAAAATTGAATTTTTGCAATTATTTTGTTGTAAAAAAGATTTAAAACCAGTGAGTTAAAATTATATATATTTTTTATAAATACAGTAAAAGAATCTCTTTTGGAATCATTTTATTGGTCAAATCAGAAAACAATGTTATCGGTGAGCTTAAACTTAAAAAGAAACCCACTCTTTTTTAAGTTAAAAATGTATTTTTTTAATTACAAAATTTTATTTCTTATTTTCATCTATTTAATCCACCCATTCCACTGTGCACCAGTGGGCGGCAGTGCGGCTGCACCGACAAACCCAAGCCCCCCCCATTGACCATTCACAATAGCTCGTAATAGCAAGTGCACAAGCAAGAGAGAGGGCAAGAGTGAGAGAGCAGCGGTCACAATAATAACAAAACGAAGAGTTACGAGAGCGGGTCACGAAAGCCGAAGCCAGAGCCGAAGACCATACAGCTCGAGTTGTATAAATTGCCGAGAGCCGCTGCGACAGCTCAGCACTTTACCGTTGTATTTCGCAGAAAAACAACAGTTAGCCGGAAAGAGAGCCATAACCGGAAGCGCGTGCCGCCAAAGTTTACGGAAATAAAAGCGGACAAAAGTTCATCCTCGCGCTTCTCTCGTTCTCTCCCTTTCTCTTCCTCCTGCTGCTCTTTCTCTTTAACTGCAACTGACAAAGTGGCAAAATCAGATTAAACGATTTACGGGCCACTGACAAAGCAAAAAAATAAAAAAAGTATAAAGAAAAAAACAACAAAGTGCAGTGTGCAGAGGCGGAGACAGAGAACTCCTTGTTCAGAAAAAAAAACAGAAGGAAATATCCGGAAAATGTGGCCCAACTTTGTAGCTGTCATTTCCCTGCTGTGCCTTGCATTCATCGCCTGGGCGAAAGCTGGACCCGTGCCAATTGTCAACGAGGTGAGTAAAAGGGGTAAAAGGATTGCGGGTGATGCAGGGAAGTAGATGGCAAAAGGAGCCCACATATAGCCCTCACAGTGGGAGGCATGAATTTGGGGCAATGACTTCACTCGAATTTCACGCCGAAATGGCCGCCTCCGGCGCCACTTGCAGCAAAAGTGCAGGAAGTGCAAACGCGCTAATTAAAAGTGGGCGGCGTTGAGAATTTTCTCGAAAAAAAAAACAAGCAGAGTGCACTCTTTAATTAAAAGATTGCTTTCGAATTAAAAAATAATGGCCGAGGGAATTTATAAATACAAATTAAACGGAAGTTAAACTTTGAAATACCCTTGCGAAATATATAGAAAAAACAATGGTGCGGCGTTATCAGATGAAGATTTTCCTTGGAGAATATATTTCCTATAGCAGTTTGTTTAGTTTTCCAAAGTTTAATATTCTTGTTAATGTATTGCAAATTATTGACCAGTTTTCAAATATGAGTCATAGAAATACCATTCAACTTAAGTTAAGGCTAATTTTACTATACATTTGGACAAATATTAATTTTTTACGGAATTTTTTTATGGATCTACATTTAAAAATCGTACCCTTTCAATTTTAAAGTTTTAGTTTCAAGTTAAGCTTATCCAATTTCAACTTGCAGTGTTTTATCAAGGGTCCTTTTCAATAATTGTCATAATTTAATAAAATATTTTTAATCATATTAATATCTCCCTAGAAACCCTTAAACCCCTTAGCAAGGGTATCAAATACAGAAACAAACAAGAAAGAAAGCTAACTTTGGCCAGCCAAAGTTTGTATACCCTTGCAGGTAACAATTAAAATATATCATAACTAAGCCAAAAATGCATTAATTTTGATTAGTTTTTATTAATTTAACCCTAGACGGTCATGCTTCGTCGATTCGACGACGCAAAATCACAAAAGTTCGAAAAATGAAAAAAAGGTCGTTTTTTATTCTTAGTTTTTAAGTATATTCTTAATATAAGAATTAATTATTATTTCTAATTTTGAACAGTTAAAATGATGAATTAAACGATGTTAAATTTTTTTTTACAATATTTGTTTGTTTTTTAACAATTATACTTATTTTAAAATTGGCGTCGTCGATTCGACGAAGCATAACCTTAACGTAGGAAAAATAAGCATGACCGTCTAGGGTTAAAAAAACTGCATACCAAATTTAAAATTTTAAGAAATCAAAATTTTTGGCCATTTTTGCTAATTTTAATGATGCAACCCCTTATCAAATTTCGCAAAAATGGCCAAAAAATCGATTTCTTCCGGACATGTCTAGAAAGATTCCCCTGTTGATGCTGATCAAGAATATATATGGTTTATGGGGTCGGAAATGATTCCTTGACTTAGAAAAATATTATTTTGTAATATAAAATCGGATTTTTTATATTAAAAAACTTCTTGATTTTTTTATAATTAAAAATATCATAACTCGGCCAAAAGAGCATTAATTTTAAATCGGAAAACTGTTCTGTGCAAGATTTTCAACAGTTAATAAATCTGCATACTTCATTTTAAAATTTTGAAAATTCAATTTTTTATCAAAATCAAATTTCGCAAAAATGGCCAAAAAATCGATTTCTTCCGGACATGTCTAAAAAGATTCGCCTGTTAATGCTGATCAAGAATATATATACTTTATAGGGTCTCCTTCACTGCGTTGCAAACTTCTGACTGATATTAAGTATAAGACCCTGCAAGGGTATAAAATATAAGCAAAACTAAGCTGGCAGACACGTTGGCAGTGGGTGCTGCCTTAATCTGTGTAACTAAATATAGTCAAGCGGTAAAAGTTTTTGTTCCCAAGACCAGGCGTTTATATAATACATATTAAAAATCTGGATCCTATCCGCTTATCAACTGCCGTGCAGACTTGACCCTTGAGAGAACAAAACAAAGTGATTAATCAATTTTAAAAATAACAACAACTGATTATTAAAAAGTGATCTTTGGAAAGGAATACCCCCAAATTGCAGGAGTCAAGTTCAGATGCTGATTATTCGAATATTATATAAGGCTAGGCCATCTAAGAATTTGATAATATGAAGGGATCATAACGTCATCTCTCATTCTTTAATATAATAAATCATCAAAAAAGAAACTGATTAAATAATCTTTTCAAATGGAAATTCCTGTAAATTGGCCTTAAATAAAATAAGGTGATTACTCAAGGCACATTATAGGCACATGTGAGATTAAAAGGATCACGTGAGAAGTCAATCATTCTCACCTCAAGTAGACCTATGCCAAAAAGCCCTAAGCGAGCAGTTGCTAGGCTGATAAATCTCACTCGACGTATGCCCAATTTAAGGGGGCTTCCAAAAATAAAACCCACTTTGAGAAGACTGCGTTATAAATCTCAATGGAAATTATTCAAATTGAGTTGAACACGAGTTGTTGGGCGCAGACAGAACATAAAGATATATTCAAAACACAAAAGACAACACAAGGGACAAAAGATGTACAATGAGCAGGCGTCAAAACCTGGGAAAATCTTGTAAAACTATATGCGAAACTTTGAACTACTTTTGTGGGTTGCATTTGCATAAGAAAAGCTGTTACAGAAATAGCACTTTATGCTTTATCACTAAAGTAAATCACGTAATGATTTATTTCAATTTACATTTTTAGCTTTCTTTTTTTCTATCTTAACTCATTAATGTCCCTTACTAAAATCCTTATTCCAGCACCAACAACTAATGCCCAAGGTCCCTCAATGGCACTGTCTACGCTATTTCAAGCATGATGTCCTCATGATGCGACGCTGTCGCCATTTGCGTGTCCCGACGGCGCCGCGACTTGGGGATGTCCTTAAGCGCAAGAAGAAATAGTATGCGGCCAACAGACAATCAACGTCAATACTCAACACGACTGAGCAGCAACGAGATCAATTAAAGTTACCTTTTTTAAAGGATTTCTAAAACCAGAGACCAAAGCTAAATCAAATATATATATATATAATATAATACCAATTAATTCTACAATTTCTAAACTTTATACTAAGTCCTAACCAATTGTACTTCATAGATGTGTAAGATTTCCAAATAAAATGACTAAGAAACTCTAATGAAGCGAAAGATCAAAAGAATTTTGAGAGATAAATAAATAAAAAATAAAATTAAACTTACCGCATTTACAGCACTATGTTCTCCACGCCCAATGATCAGCGGACCATTGCTCTCCAGGGTTTCCGCGGTCACCTTTGGCTTCGTCACATGAATGCCGAATGTCGCGTGCCTCAGCAGATTCTCAGTGTCGGCGGGCTGTTTGGCAAAACTAATAGGAGCGGGTGTATCATCCGATGGACTCTGACCCGTTGGCGCCAAATAAGCAATCTCCTGCGAGTGGGTGAGCATCAGCAGCGACGACTGTGCCTGCCAGTCCACATTTATGGAGCTCTGTTTGGGCTGTCGCCGGGGCAGCCAGGCCAAGCCATAAGTCTTGGGCATATTACTGCGCTGGTACAGCGGTAGCGGAACATTCGGTTGGAAGACATGCACTAAGAAAACGAAATTAATCAATGAAATCAATAGAATATATATTTATGAGGTGATATTTACTTACACTCATCGTTTTTCGTGATGACAGCCATTAGATTGGTGAGCGGATCAAAGGCCAGCTGGCGAACGGATAGCTTCAGACCGGCCTGTAGCCGCAGAGTCAGCAGGTTCCAGATCAGGACCCTGGATTCTGTGCAAACGGCCACCAGGTGAGCCTGATCCCCGGCTCCGAATTGAACCTGTGATATATGTGCCAAACCCTGCAGTGGGGCTGCCGTGGCAGGAATTTTCTTAGGCTTCAGTTGGGTTTTGTTGTTTTCCTCCGACTGTGGCTTCTCCTTCTTCTTCGGCTTCGTGCTCTCGTCCAGCTTGAGGGTGCTGAACAAAGCCGTCACTTCCTGCGGCACCAGATCTTCAAAGTTCCGTCGACGCTGGGCCAAATGATCGATTCGATACTTGGCTTTGTAGCGATGCCGCGTATGCAGGCGATGCAATCTGGCGTCCAGCTTGAGCAACTTCATTCGCGCCGCCTGTGGCAAGATTGCCTTCTGTTGCAGGAGCTCCATCAAGCGATTCCTGTGAGCCAAGGGCACAGAGCATTCAATACCAAAGCGTCGCAGCAATTGCAATTTCTGGTGCAGATCAAGCTCTGGCATTTTCATGATGTACTTGAATACAGACTCCTTTTTGGCATTATCCGGTTGATTGAGAAGCTTGCCCTTGACAGGTGGCCCCACTATCAAGGCCTTGGCCTGTTCCACCAATTCCTCGTCATTGCTTTGGATGAGACTCTGTAGGAGTCCGCACAACTGCTGCCTCTGTTGGGTGAGTTCTTTTCTGGCTCCATTTAGGGGAGTCTGTGCCAACCTAAGCTGAGCTTTGGATATTACACCATCCAAGCCGGGCGGACAGCTGAGCGTTTGCAGCGGCAATCGGGGATTCCTGGCATCGTACAGAGCTAAAATGTTGCCATAGCCCACGGCTAAGAGGGAGCCATCCTGCGAGAAGCAGAGCGAACCTATAGACAGATTCCTGTAGCTTAATTGGGCCAGGCAACACCACATTTTGCCACGCTTGTAGATGTTTTCGGAGTCGGTAATGCCCCAGATTTTGATCACATTATCCTCGCCAGCGGAGGCACAACGCAAGTTGCTCACCTGGAACTGACTGGAGAAGCTGATGGTCTTGAAGCCATGATCATGCGGCAGATCAATGTCTGTGTTTAGGATGTAGCTGGAATTATATAGATTTTTTAAAGGTTTTTATTATATTATAAATATTTTTAAACTAAGTATTCTTTGATAAATTTATCAAACGATTTAAGGCCACTTTCCTGTTTGAAAACTAATTTTTATAACGAAAATCTTTCTTTTTCTTTAAGCCAAAATGACTCGTCACGCTCGCAACTGCACTGCCGGAGCTGTGTACACCTACAACGAAAAGAAGCGGGACTCAGCCAAGTCTGGCTATGGAACCAATGCCAAGCGGCTGGACAAGGACTCCATCAAGTCCTTTGACTGCTGCTCCCTCACCCTGCAGCCCTGCCGCAAGCCTGTCATCACCAAACAGGGCTACCTTTTCGACAAGGAGGCCATTCTGGAGTACATAGTCACCAAGAAGAACGAGTATAGCCGCCAGCTGAAGGCATACGAGCGTGTGCGTCGTCTAGAGGAAGATCAGCTGAAGCACAAAGCTCAAACCCAACATCAGGCGCGCTTGGAAAGCTTTGTGAATGCACAAAAACCAGTGGACAGACCTTCTGAAAACACTTCAGCTTCACTTTCCACTTCCTCTTCCATTTCCAACATAAACAACAGTCGCCTGCCCAGCTTTTGGCTTCCCTCGGAATGTCCTAATGCTGGCTTGGCCAAGGTCAAGAAGCCAGATCCCCTCATATACTGTCCTGTTTCGCAACAACCATTGAGGGTCAAGGATCTGATTGAGGTGAAGTTTACGCCGATAAAGGAGGACGGCAAAGGCCAACGCTCGCTGATCACCAAGGAGGCACGCTACATGTGTCCCATTACCCATGATGTCCTAAGCAATTCCGTGCCCTGTGCTGTGCTGCGTACCACCGGCGATGTGGTGACCATGGAGTGCGTGGAGCGGTTGATTAAGAAGGACATGATCCATCCCCTAACTAATGACAAGCTCAAGGACAAGGACATTATTCCCCTGCAGCGTGGCGGCACTGGCTTTGCCAGCACCAACGACAGCCTGCAGGCCAAGGAAAAGAGACCAACATTGCAGGTCTAAGATTTTCTAAGATCCAATCTAAATGGTTTTTAAAGCAAACTAATTCCTTATTCTGCTAAATATATAATTTAAAATCGACTCTCACCTTTGCAGCTTCTCATTGTATTGCCAAAACTTGAGCCTTACTTCGGCAAAGTTCTCCAAATCGTTGTAAACCTCGCCGGTGGCCATCCAATTTATGTTAAAGGCCGCTCGGGTTATACGCGTATTGTAGATGATGCGATTCGCCTCCTCGCTATGTACATTAGTGTCCACCACGCGTAGCTGGAAAATAATTAAAATAGTTTATTTCCCATAGTTCTCACATTTCCCTACACATTACTCACGTTATAAAGCATACTCTTGGTGTAGGCTGAGTAGAACTGCAAGTGTCCTGATCTGCCATTGAGCACCAGCGTATTGGTCCTGGGATTCAGACACAAACCCATGGGGAACTTGCTCCTGCCAGTCTTATCCTTGACCTCATATGTGAAATGCTGGACGGTTGACTTGATCGCATTATTGCTGCCACTCAGCAGCTGTATGGCATTATCCTCGGTGCACACAAGGACATTCTCATTGTCATTGCTCACTACTATATGCCGGATTACACTAGCCATTCCGGGCAGATACTTGCGTTCCTCGGGCATGGCCACGGACCACTTGACCAGCACCCGTTCATGGCCACCGCTGTAGATGCTAACGCCCGAGGGCGAGAAGGCCAAGCTGGTCACCTCGTCATGATGCCAATGGAGCAGGGTGTTGGTCATTGTCTCACGCTTTTCAAAGTCCCGCCAGATAAAGATCTGACCCTCAGCGTCAGCAGTGGCGGCCACCATCTCGCAGGGACTCATTCGGACACAGGTGATCAAGTGCTGCTTGGCGCTCTTGAAACGGCAGAATTTCCAGTTCACATAGTTCAAGAAGTAAATGTAGAAGCCTTGGGCTAGGATTATATACTTGTACTGACCCTTTCCCACGTCCACAAGGGGGGTGCGAACTCTGTGGAGAAGGATTATTGAGTTGTAGGGGTTATTTCATACATTTTAAAGGATTTTAAATGATAAAATTCAAAGACTCACTTTAACTTTAGGCCGCAATTCACTTCAATCCTATCGCCCGTACTCGTATTGACCACAAACCAGTTGACTTGGTCGCCACTCCTCTTCTTTGTTGTTACAAAAGCACAGGCTGTGTCGCCACCTTTGTACAGATTCATCAGGTGGCAGGTGAGGACATTGGCCTCTGGCACGCCCAGCTTCAGGGATACTGTCTTCTTGAGCACGCCAGCTCGCCAATTCCATCGCAGCACCTCGCCAGTGCTAGTACAGCCCAGCAGGAGCTCTGGCTGCTTTAGATCCAGCTCCAAACTGATCAAAGGAGCCTTGGCATCGTCGAGAACCCTTGTGAGTTCACCCGTACTGGTGGCGTACACCTGCACCTTTGTCAGGCATCGCACAAACATGAACCTGTAGATCGGGAAATGTAGTTTTAAAGAAATAATTATACATTAATTCCTGGCGGAGCCACTAACCTTCCATCGGGCGAAAAGAGTGGCGCATGTTCCACGATGTTGCCGCCTGCCAGGTACTGCAGCTCCAACCGGTCCTCGTCGTCAAAGTTCATGGCTCTCCGTTGGTTAGTCCTACTCTCTAAGGATCCTCAGTGCTGCGGCACTGTCTACGGAGGGCAATTTCACTAAATTAATGCTATTTAAGCTATTTTTGTGGACGATTTCCCAGTAAAATTCAACAATGCACGTGTAGCCCAGTGTGACCGGTCAGTGAGCGCCAAGAATATACCAAAAAGTAAATATACCGAAGAGCTGAAGAGCTGAAATAAATTAATAAATTGTTAAAAGTAATATTAATGGTATTAGGTTTTAATTAAAAGACGTAATAAATACAATTCTTTAATTTCCTTAATTAATTCATCAATTGATCTCAGAAACGAGTTAAAAGAAAATGTAAACATAATAAATGGGTTCGGAAAAATACCACTGGTTCTCTGGTTCACGGTGACTGGTTCCGTTTCGTCGCAATTTATTTATTTATTTTTTTATCAACATTTTAAAATATATAATAATAATATTTTAACATTAACATTATTTGAAAAATTAATATTAAAAAAAAAATAAATGTATTTAAAAAACAAAAGTGAAAAAACATCGATACTATCGATTGTGCCCCCAAGTCTTGCCAGCACTATACATGCTGGACCAGTATAGAAATATATTAATAAATTTGTTAATGGCTCAATTCCGGCTCGCAGAGTGCTCCGATTAGCAATTCAGCTAGCTGGGCAAAATAACTTGGCCAGGAAAAATCAGAAAAACATAAGCCGACAACCGGTCACCGAGGAAAACCCAGAAAAATGCGAAGAAAACTTCAAGGAACAAGAACAACAAAAACAACTGCTAACATGTGCAACGTTGCATGGAAAAAGGGGAGTTTCGCGGACCACTTGCTGGCAAGTTGGCTATGCCTATTCCTGGCCGCCCTTGTTCTCATCTCCTGCAGCACCTGCACCTTTGCCGCTGATCCCCTCAAGGTCATTTACGCCGTCAATGCCGGCGGAGAGGAGCACACGGACCGGAATGGCATTCAATACGACGCTGATCCTTTGAAGGGCATTGGCATCGCTTCGGACTATGGCAAGCACCTGCTGATGATCGGACGGGTGCAGGAGCAGGACGAGGTGCTGTACAGGACGGAGCGCTACCACACCACCACCTTTGGCTATGACTTGCCGAGTGACGGCGACGGGGATTACGCTTTGATCATGAAGTTTTGCGAGGTGTACTTCGATGCACCGCAGAAGAAGGTCTTCGATGTGCTGCTCAACCGGAAGCACACGGTGGTCCGGCAGCTGGACATCTACGACCAGGTTGGACGGGGCTCCGCCCACGACGAGATCGTGTACTTCAAGATCAACAACGGCCGGCTGAACTACGAGGGCGAGGTTTCCGACGTACGAAATGGTCGCCTGCGGCTGGACTTCATCAAAGGTGCTCTGGATAATCCCAAGATTAATGCCTTTGCTTTGCTGAAGGGCGACGTGTCCCAAGTGCCGCGTCTGCACGGCACCGAGGCGAGTGAAAGGATGAAGCCGGAGCTGGGAAACAGCAACAGCAAGCAGATTGTGGATCAGAAGCAGCCAGGACACCAGCCGGAGCGGGTGGTGCGCGCGCAGAGGGATGATGTGGATGAGGACGACGAGGATCTGGATGATGAGGAGTTCGGCGAGGAACTGCCCGACCAGTTGAGAGACAGTGGCGAGCACAATGATAACTCGCAATCGCAACCGACGGACTCTAAGAAATCTTACAGTGGACCCCGTCAGCCAAATCCTTACTCCATGGACGACTCTTCCATATTGCTGCCTGTGTTCATAGCCATCGGAGCCTTCATTCCGCTGCTATTCTGCCTCTGCAAGCTGTGATTCCCATCCGTAACCCGATCTCGGCCTGCCAGTTCATTTCCTGCTGCTTTTTGTGATTTTTGATAAAAGACTTAATTGTAATTACTTATCGTTTAGTTCGTACGTTAGCCACTTGCCCCAGAGACCGTATCGGATTCCCCCGATTCCGATTTCGATTCCGATCCCCTTGGCGCACAGCTCGCTCTCTATCGCTCTTAACACTCTACACTTTCCGTACTTTGTAAGCTTTTTGAGTTCCTTTTGCGTTGACCACTGCCGTCACAGGCTCGGGTACTTAATCCTGTTGAGTCACTTGATTTATATAAATAATCCTAGGACTAGTTCTAGCTCTAGATTGCTTGGTGGGATGTGCGCACAAATTTTAGGCGGGTTTTTGGCGACAGTTTTATTTGGAAACTGTCTTAAATGAATATGGAATGAAATAAAATCAACCTTGTTTGTTATTGAAGAAATTGTTTTTCGTTATTTATGGAGGGTTTCTTAATATTTTTAATATAAACATGTATTTTTATAATAGCGAAGGACTTGATAAAATATAATGAAGAAAATAACAATCTTTTTTTGTAATTTACTTTATTTTTACAACTTCCTTCCTAAAATAATTTTCTGAGAATATACAATATTTTTTATTTTTATTTTTTAAGCGCTTACTTTCTTAAATATTTAAGAAACTTCACAAATAAATTACGTTCTCCTGAATTTGTGACGTCACAACTCCACAGACTGGTTCATCCTGTGAACCAATAGGCGATATATGGTGAATCCTGACTATCGATAGTATCATCGATGACTTGGTAACCTGCGGGAGGACTTTTCTTGAAGCTGGGGAAAACGAGGAAAAACGGCAAGGAAAATCGGTCGCGACGGAAAATTCAGTCATCAGCGTGTGTCCATCGAATCGGCAGTGAAAATGTGCCAGCGGCGGCGGTTCGACTTCTTCTACGCCAGCAAGTACACCAGTTTTAGTTTCCACAGGAATCACATCAAGTTGTTTGCCGTGTACATGAAAACGGCAAATCTGATGCAAAACTTCAACGTCCTCAAGCGTTCGCTGTAAGCAGCCCGCCGCCGCCTCCTACTCCTCCCCCGCAAAAAATTAATATAGCAAGCAAATTAAATTAAAGTCACCGACCGGGCTGTGTGTGTGTGTGTGCGTGCGCGAGTGTGTGTTTGTTAGTGTATTTATTGCTAATTTAGTGCTATTAATAAAAAGAAACGAAAAGGATGTAAAATGTCTGAGCGAAAAAACCGTAAAGCCTGTGCAAAATCCTTGCTAAATTAGCCGCCTTAAGAGCTAGAAATAAATCGAAATCTAAATTCAATTTAGGCGTGTCTGCAAGAAATAACGGTGAGTTGGAGTCCCGACAACTTTCTTACATAATAATTAAGTGGCGGCGGCCTTTGATTGATAACGGTATTGCATAATATGGCAGCCACAAGTTCGGTATTAATGTTTACCGACTTTCCGTCTGTCCTTCCATCAAAATTTGACTTTGCCAAAAGCCATAAATCCAGTGGGGGCGACGAAAAAAAACAACTCTGTCATCAGGTGCAGGGGATAAAAAAGGGATGGCTCTCACAGGCTCTCTCGCGCTCTGTCTCTCCCCCATTTACCGTTACTCGCTCTCCCACGCCAACCAAACAGATGTTTTGCCCGCTCTCCTGTGCGCATGGATGTAACGGTGCCTACGCTAAACAAAAACAAATTGTCCGTTTGCCGACGCTTTACGTCATAAACACTGCAGTTCCTTACAACAACAAAAAAAATTATAACTTCGCTGCAACGCTGAAAAGCAGGCTACGTTTTTGTGTGACTGCGCTTATGTGTGCGTGAGTGGGTGTTTTTTATGTAATGCAAAAAGAGCCGCAGGCCTTGCGTTTGTTATTGTTACATGTGCTTTTGATGCTACAAATGATTGTGTTCTGTCATGTGGACAATGACATCTATAGCCAAAATACGTATTTTCAGCTTAGTGTGCTCTTGAAATCTGGGCGACCTTCGGTGTTATGAACTTGAGCGATAAGAGTCGCTCGCGGCCATTCGAATTTTAAGCCGTAAACTGAATGATTAGATAATGAATATAGAGTCTAAATAGTAAATTATTATAAATAGTTGGTTTGTGTTTATAAATTATAATAATTATCAGCTGAATTTGAGCTAAAATTTATTAAATGTATCTCTTTATGGATTATTTGGATTCATTTTGATAAATACTATTTAAATGTAACGAAAATGAAATGACTTTGGCCAAAAAATGTATTATTAAATCTCGTTTATTGGTAATTTTTTTTTTTAAATATGAATAATACTTTTATAAATTTGTTACATATATATGTCATTTAAATTTAAGCTTTAATCTTCTTTAAATATAAACATAAAGGTGTTACAACAACTACAATGCGGCTTTAAACCTATTTAAAGGGTCTTTAAAAATATCATTAATATTTTCGAGGTACCAAATCAAGTGTAAATGGGATTTTCTAAAATGTAAACTTTTGTTTTAACACATTTTAAAGGGATTCAAAAGCTCTAATGATATCTAGTCTAGGTTTTATTAAAATAATCCTTAAAATTCTAAATGTTTTTAAAATAAAGTTATACAAATGTCAAAGCAAGAGAATAACTTTCCTTGCGTAAGAAAAATGTTTTTAGACAGATGGTCGAAAATTGAGTATTTATTTGTTAGGAAAACGAACAACCAAAAAACAAATGAAAATATATAATTTATGTAAAAACACAGCAATAAGTGCACTTAAGTGTCGTGTCCGCAGCAAATAGATTCTAGTGTAGTCAGTACTAGTTTCGTATTATTAGTTTTATTTTTTGGCTCCGGTTGCGCGTGGCACTGCGGCAAAGCCATAACCATTGTCTGGTCGTCACGCCCCGAAAAAAATAGTGAAAAAAACTAGAGTTGCTTTCGCCCCTGATTTACTGTGCTGCGTGTCCTTCGCCCATGGTCATTGCAAATGTGTACGATGGCATAAAATTGTTGTATCCCATTTCCCAGGGCCCTCGTCCCCCAGCCATCCATCTATTTGTCTGATGATGGAGATGGAGGAGCTGTCTGATTTGTTCTGCCTCTGTTCTGTGTTTGCTATTTTCGGTTCCGCAGCGGCATGTCCTGTGGCGTGTCCTTGGGCAAAGCCCGGGGCTTACATAATAGTCGGCGACGACGGTGGGCGGTGCTCACAGGGCGTTATTATTATTATTGCGATGTTTTTCAGCTGAAAGTTTAAGCCGCCGCTGAACACACAAACACACACGCACTTAACATTCCAGTCTAATGAACCTGAAGAGGAGCAGCATGGACTACGTCGTCTATAGCTACTGCTCTTCAGAGCTCTTCAGTTGGGAACTTTTCCGAAAAGTTTGGCGGTTTTCAGTTTGCGGGCTTTTGTTTTGTTTGCGAATGGCTTTTGCGGATTGCCTTTATGCGTTATCAAAGCCTAAGCCATTACCATTGTTTTCGTTTAAAGTTTAAAATTGGTTTCTTTTGGATATATAAAATTCCTTAAGCACTGAGGTTTTTATTTTTGACATTAAGTCTTTATATACCAGTTTTTACTTAAGTTTTCAATTAACTGATTAAATATTATGATACAAGAAATTAATATCTGCACTAATAAAGCTTTAAATACTGATTAGTGATTTTCACCCTTTTCTAGACTCAATTCGTTTTTAATTTGGAAATTATACATTTAAGTCGCAGTAACCACTTATTATTGGAAGGCATAACAAGTAATTTCAATTATTTATCAGCCAAGAAATTCAATTTCTACCATAAAACCAAATGTTCTCATTATTAACACAGCTTCCTACCCAATTATATGCCACAAAAGCTAATCTAATCGGAATTATTTTGCCATTGTCAGCTCTGAAAATCATTAGAAAGTTGTTGTATACACTGGGAGGACCAAATATAATTTTTATGAATTGATTTAAATCAGATTTATTTATGGTGAATAAAGTTTATAACTATCTTGAATTTAGATTCAATGAACAACCTTTTTTTGAAACTGGTTCTAAGTATTATTATAAATCCTTTTCCTCCCTGTAGTTTTAGTGTACAAAAAAATCATCTCTTTACCATTCATAAAATCGTCGTTAGGGGCATCCAATCAAGGCGGACAACGACGACGACGCAGTTTCGCAAAATGAACCCCCAGCGAATTGTCCTCAGGATTCAATTACGTGCACTTAGCTGCAGTCGTTCAAGTACAAGGATAATGTGTACACTATATATACTTTGTCTCGTGATAGACAAAAGGATAAGAGCGAGAGCTGCACCCACGCCATCAGCTGCCAACTTTGGATCGATATTATGGAAATGCCACACGATATTGAAATGTTTGCACTGAAAGTGCTTGCTTCGTTGCCCTTTGCAATTATCAAGGAATTACAAACGTGTCGTTAGCCTTGCTCACACAGAGAAAACCCAGCCAAGTGAGCCTTGTTATGCCAACCAGGGAAAAAATCAATTTCCATTGCGGAAAACTCGATTTTCCTGGCCACTGCCGTCGCTTGCGGTTGCCTTCATTGTCCAGCTGCCTCAATTATTCATTTCAATTAACTATACAAGACTGGACACAAAATGCAAAGGAAATTGCCAAACGATATCGTTCGAATTTGAGCATGTCCTTAATTGGCGGCCTTTATAAGGTCGGCGATGGGCCCCTGGGGGTATGCAATAGTTTTTGCAAAAGGCTTAAGGAACTTGATATTCTTCATTTGTCGTTTTTGGTAGAAAATATTATTTCTATGACTTCTTAACTAATTTTATAATAACACATTTAATGTAGAAAATAATAATTTCAATAGAATTTTAAAATTGAATAACTATAACGATTAATGTTTCTTCTAAAACAACTGTCTTTAAGTTTTTCGTTATCCGTGGCATGAGTCTGAGCTTTTATTCATATTTTTTAAAGTAAGATTTATACATCTTATTAATACGGCTTTTTTCTTTGGCCAAAAATAAACTTAAAAATGTTTATTTACTTTATTATTAATTTTTGTATTTTAATGACCACAAAAATACAAACTATTTTGTAAGCCAAAACAGTTGCCAAATATTTTCGTTCACATTCTTTTCTAGCCATTTGGTTTTATGTGCATTTTCTCCCCTCCTTTGCCGCCTCTCTTCCACACTTTCCTCGGCATGTTTTCCTCACACTCGTTTTTTAACAGCTGTTAGGGCTGTGTGGGTGCCGCATTGTCTGCCGGTTAACATACCCACGCTCTGTAGGCTCTCTGTTAGCTGGAACCTCTGCAATCGGCGCCGATTTCGATTTCTCGTTCGGTTCAAAATATATTCCCCCGATTCTCGCATTCAGTTCTCGGCCGCAGCGCGCAGCATTATACTTTTTGCGTCGGTCGCGGAAAATCGAGTTTTCCTATCTATTTGGAAATTATTCCGACTATTAAAAATTTGAGTAAATGTAAATGGAAGCGAAAGCAAGCTGTGTTTTTCCAGTACTTCGTGAGGCGAGTTTCGTGTGTTTTCCTATATTGTGTGTGAATGTAGTGCGCCTTTTTTGGTTCGCCAATAAATATTAATGTGCATTGTGCCGTTTTGTTGGGTATAAATTAGAAATCATTATTTTATTTGCACACGTCTGCAGTGCGGATCAAAACAAAATCGGGAATCAGATACGGATACAGAGAGAGAGAGACTGTGGAAAGCCAAAGAGCGGCAAAGAGAGTGCGAATAATAGTGGAAAAGAAAGAACAGCTGCCGGCTGATTTGTTGCGGAAAAGGAACAGGCAGAAAGAACCAGAGAAATGTGCGTAAAAGAAAGTAGACTGAACAAAAATTATGAAACACCCATAAATTTAAAAAAAAAATTCTATAATTTTTTTTATTTATTATAACCTCCTGAAATGTTCGCTTGTAAAAAGGAAAATGTGGAAAATTGTTTTAATAAATTTTATAGTTAAGATACTTTTTTATAAAAGATATTTCTTTCCGTGTAAACATTTCTTGTTTAAAAAGTTTCAACAAAAAATCTGTGAGGCTTATGTATTTCTTGGTTATTTTTAGCCATCTTTTATATTTTCACGTTTCCAACGACAGGCACTTTTCCTCTATTATTTATTTTTTACGTCTAGCAAAAGTGCACTTGAGTTTATTTTGGTCTTTTGCCGGCTCTGTTTTTCCACCCATTTTCCCTTCTCCATTCGCTCTGCTCTACTTATTTGTTCTCATTCGTTTCGCATTCCAAAATACCCATGAACATTTGTACATATGTATGTAGTATATATGTACATATTTCTAGTATAAACATATGTAATGCTTTTTTAGTCTACATATTTCGTTGTTGCCAAGCTGATAACAACGACACAGCATAGCAACATATTTTTATGCCATTCGCGCTCTTTTCTGTATTTATTGGATGTTTTTTCTGCAGAGTCATCACATTCTGAGTTTCCATCTTTGAATTCTTGGTTTACAATGCATCTGAGAGTTAAGTCTAAGTTTAAAAGAATTTCAGTACTTCGATAAATATAATACAAAATAAGAATAAAATGTATTTCTATGGAAAAACATTTTATATATTCTTATCCTTTAATATAATAATTATATGGATGGTAGTAGCTATTATATAGAAATTTATTTATAATAACAATATTATAAATATTATTACACTCCTTAAAAAGAAGTACTACTTGCGAAAATACCTAGAATTACATACGTACTGTGTATATGTATTTTAAAAATTTCTAAATAATAATAAATGACTCAGGTGGCCTTGGCTTGATCGGTCGGGAAACGTGTTTCTTCCGTCTAGAGTATAGACTCAGACCCCCATAATATTCAAGCAAACATGCATAAACAAATATTTATAGTCCATACATAGCGCCTATATAAATAAACGTGCATATGTACAAGATAGCTATCTATATGCGGCTCAGAGCGTCGGTCTAAATGTCTAAAAAATGTGTTATTGGGATTAAATCGTCAATCAACTTGATTTCATTATCAATTATCAGCCAATAAATTAAGATATGACCGAGCGGGGGCATAGATACAGCTGCGATGTATCTATGAACATTTATGTAAACATTATACGTTTGTTATCTAACGTGTTTCCATAAATTAAACGCATTTACCTCTGGTCAGTAGTTGTTGGAAAAATGATACCAATTAGTCAGTACACTGAGCAGCAAGTGTAAATAATTACGCGGTAAAATGTGTCATGGTTTTCTTCCTAGAAAAATATGATTGTTAGGGGCTGAATCAATTCCAATTACATATTTTGTTGGGCTTGTTGAGCTCCATCAATCAAAAAAGTCGAAAAGAAATGTCACACCTGCTGACTAGTGTCTATATCACTTTGACAATATAAACCACAAAAACTAACGCTTATTTATACACATATTTTTCCATCTGATAAAATTTGACATGCCCTTGTATACGGAAACGAAAATATTTGATTTATGATGAGTCGTAATCATTAGAGACCTTGACCACAAATCGATGTAATAGTGCCTTTTTTTTGTGATACGCAATTCTGTGGCAAATTATTCATATTTACTATCAGTTGAACAATATCTCAAGTAGCCACACACCAAAAGCTCTGCCAAAAAATCCATTTGGAAACCTTAGGAAAAAAATATATAAAATCGATTTTTAAGCTTATAATTACGTCCAGTTTCGGGGCTGACCAAATGTAGGAAATATTTTATCAAAAGTCTATATAAGGTGATCTCATTGTAGAAAATAATTTTTATTGTAGATAAAAGTCAATGTCACTTAAGTAGTGGGCTTAAAATAATTGTTTAGGTTTTTATAAGACCTACTTTAAGTAGGGCAACTTAAAGTTATGGTGGTCAGCTTAAATTTCAAAGTGAACTTGGGCACGTTCAAAGTACGGGTGTTAAGGTAGAGTTATATCTAATTTTAGTATGTTTTTCTGGGAATTTTTAAGATAAAGATTTAAACCCAGCTGAAAGTACTTTATGACTAAGATGTTCTTTATCAAAATTTAATTGAACTCGGCCTAAGCTTTATATTTTTAGACTCGAGCTCATAAAATTGTGATTTTTTAATAAAAAATGTAATTATATTTCAGCGATTCTAATTAAATATAAAACTTTGTATTAAGCACCTAGACAACAAATTTCTAAACCTCAGACATCACTTTCAGCCCTTTCTTGTTCTTTTTTAATTTATTAATTTATTATTTAATTTCTTAAATTATCACAATTGGCTTGCCTTTTATGCAGGTACTTACACATTATAATGAAACATGAGTTAGCACATTAAATCAAAAGTCTGCAATCAGTATTTCCTGTTTTCAATGAAATCAGGAATCCCAGTGGAGGGTGGACACCCTTATCGACCATCTTGATGGCGCCTCTTGGGTCCCTAACACAATATATATGATTGTGCGTACGAGTATATATATATCAACGAATATAACGAAACCCTCCACGGGCAATTTCAATGCCATTTGTGATTCGAGTTCTTTTTTGGGTTTCCAACATCAATCCCACTTGTCAGTCAGTCAGTCAGTCAGTCGGTGAGCAAAACCACGTCCGAAATTCTGGCAGAAATTTGTCGCAACCGCAAAATGATTTTTGTCTCAATTTCTTGCTGTTCATTTTGTAGCTTTTCCCTTTTATTTTTTGACTCTCTTTTTTATATCATATATTTGCATGTATGTAAATTTACTTTTCCAACTCTTTTATGTAGATGAGCATTTATTATTTTGGCTGCAAGTGTGAGTGTGTGGCCAAAAAGGGTCTGCACATGACGGAATACCTCCCTCAATGTTTTCCAAATAAGATGATGAGCTTGGAATGATGGGGAGTCTGATGTGTAATGTTCCTTGAACTGAGCAAAATTGACTTTGGTAATTGAACATGTCAAGTTAAATTAGGTTTAGGATGAGGAATGTGGCAGCAATTTTAATGGGTATTCAGTGAAAAAACCCCTTTGAGACTTAAAATGTAAGATGAAATTAATTAAAAGTGTAAACTACACTTATAAAATTTGTGTTCTATATTTAAATAAGTACAATTTTTAGCGGTAATTTTTATATAATTCTGATATGTGAACGTTTCTTTCTGATTCGCTAAGATAAGTTTCTCTCTCAATTTAAGGGAGAATTGCCCTTGTTTTGCTAATAAATGTTTCATAATAACCATCGCAATTCGCCCTAATAATCTTACGTTACTCTTAATTAAAGAAATTCATTAAAAAAAAGGAAAATATATTATATATAAATATATAATTTTCTTAGAAATTGATCAAATCACTTCAAAGAGTACTCACCTTACTCACCTTTGAGATAATATCTTTAGTCATGAAAATATAATTCTGTAATTTTAAATTCCATTTATACAAACCTGCATTCCCATTGCATTGACACAGGTGCAGAAACAAAAGTCGTGCCAGTAAATAAATAATATTTTCTATATAAGCTTGAGCACTGGGACTGCATAATTCCAATAAATATTAAATGCCTTTGTTATTGGAATGATTTCCCTTTTTTTTTGAGCCCATTAAACTAGATAACATCTCACCTGTTGGCTACCTCCTGGCATCTGCTTCTGCATTCAACCGTTTTGCATAACTGAATAAAATCGAGAGAATTAATATGAAAAACTATTAAAAACTATTTTTGCTGCAACATGTTCGCGGCAGTAAAAATTATTCACGGATGCAGGAAACCGATCCAAATGAACTTTTCTTTTATTTGACTATTTTTTTTTTTGCTCGTAAACAGTCATTATTCAAGTTAGCATCGACGAAATTTCCATGTACTTGTGCATCTGCTGGTAATTATAAGTATTTTACGATATTATTTGCCTTAAATTGGTCTGGCTGCCAGATGCACTGGCTCAGTTATGGGCCAAGTTAAATACAGTCGTCCACTTTGGCGCTTCGGATAATCGCCTTGAACCAGTTCGAGTGGCCTCCCACCGGTTTGTATTCTGCAGCAGTGGCTGTTGTTGTTGTTGTTGTAGCAGTCACTGATGCATTTTTCACAAATCAATTGAGTTTGATTTGTTTATAAATAATTTCGCCCTGTAATTGTGATGGCATTTTCCATATTCCATTGTGGCGCATGTTATTGATTTGCTGCAGAGAGTGTAACCTCAAAACGAACGGGGCAAAGTTCAGGAACCTGGGGTAACAAACAAAATAGAGTTGAAAATAATGGGCGGCAGAGTGACAAGCAGGAACAACAAAATTCTTTGGTGTTCTTTTTGCTAAAAAGTTTCAGAATAAAATCGATCAAAACCACTAGAAGTTTAGGGTTTATTTTTTGGGTACAGCCATTACAAGAGCAACTTGATTCAGTGAAGGTACAGTTCTATGTAAAGTTACAAAGTCTAGTGTTACCATATTTTAAAGGGTACAGTCAATACAGTTCCACTTTTCTTCTCTAAAGTACCATCATAAATGCTAAATTTTTAGGTTGCATTATAAACTAAAATTGAAAATTATTGAATAATCTTATAATAAGACTTGAATGGATACAAAAAGTATATCAAGGTTTCGCTCCCTCAGTCAATGCAAATCTTTCTTTTCCAGGTACAGTGCCTTGTATTATAAAGATAAATATAAATTATTCTGACGTTTTTCAATATTTTCTTTTGCTACATTTAGCGTGGACAGATACCATACATTTTCTTGGTATCTGGCCAAAATATACATCATGCATTATATATATTATATGTACGTATTTGGTATGCTCAATTGGTTATTTTTCGCCAATCTATATAGTATAGGTCTTTTCGAAAATCGTTTGACCTTTGAAATATAAATTGTTTCCGCCAGCTAAACTTGAACTGAACCCCCCGGCCATGAAAGACCGAAAATCCTTGCCACAAATATTTACGTTTGGATCGGGAATTAGTCGCCCGCCCGCACTGGCCAAAATTAACACAAAAATTTATGGTTGAGCAGAATCGAAGGGTGCAAGGGGCGTCAATCCGATTCACGTCTATAGCCCCAGGGGCGTAGGCGAAAGGGGGGACTCTGTAGACCTGAAGCATAAAGTAAACTCAAATTAAATATTAACACATTTTGCGGGGTGTCTGGTGGCCGGCGATGTGCGAAGAAATCAATTAAATCGTGGCGCAATTCATTCATGCTCAAGGACTTCTGGCCATGGACTCTCGGGTCAGAGTTGTGGCAATATCTGAGGAGACAGAGAAAGAGATTCTCCCACACAGTGGGGCTAAACAAAAAAAAAAAACTTTTGAATTGATAATGCAAAAAGTTGTATGCACTTTTATTATTTATTAAACTTCAAGGAAGTTGCAACTTCAAGGAAGTTGCAGTCAAAGAGTAGCCTTGCAACAGAAACTTGAGACGGGCTTCCTCTAGGCGTCATAAAGTTTTTTATTCACTTTTTATTTCTTGTTGCTTAAAAGGAAAGCAGAATGGAAGCATTATATTTATAATTTTCACTTAAAAATATTTAAAAAACGTTAACTAAAACCCTAAAAACCCTTTAAGTTTGAACAGTTTAATCTTGTTAATTTCCACAACCTTTATCGAGCTTATTTTCCACAATCTCCACTGTTCTTTGGTTAAGCAATTAATTATATCAAGCGATTTTGCACTAATGCCACTCTGTATTCAGGCAGATTTTGTGGGGAATTGTGTTAACGATTCAATTTAAGCTGGTTTTAGTTGGTTAACTGTGAACAGCCGTTAATCGAAGTCAGTGAACTTGAAACTTTTGTGGTCGCTAATCTAATCACCACTTGTCGCCCCCAAAAATGGGTTTAGTAGTGGTAAAATCTAGGAAAATCCCAGGAAATTCAAAGCCCTACAGCAAGATCAACAAAAGTAAATTGGTCATCAATTTTATATAACGACAAATAACAAGATTCAATTACGCGAAGGGAACTCGAGTTGGAAAATTACATAGGAATCGGTTCGGTACATTGCCCTCCAATTTATCAGTTTCCCAAATGAGATGTGTGACACTTGCGGGGGCCAATTGCTTTATATTCCGCTTATTTAAACACTCGATAGATAAGCCTTGCTGCTGCTTCTACTAATTTAATTTCGCCAATAACTTGGAATCAGTTCTTATCGCGAGCGCTGAGGACCAACTGATGGCAGAAACTCGACATTCGTTTATTCTGGTTTATTGCCATGTTTACGATTGGTATCAACTCGCTAATTTCGCATGGCGCTAAGTGCACTGGATCCAACCAGTTCGAAAAATCAATATTGTCTATCGAAATGCTTGATATAAATTTATATAGTCTATAGATCTTAAAGCAAACCAAATGGCCAAGTGGGTAAATAATGGCAATTTAACTTGACTTATTGCAAATAGATTGCGAATTAACATTGGAAATAAACGGGAGCTTTTTCAACTTTGTTAGAGATTCAGGAATTATTAAAACTTAAGTCATTTACATTATTTTATTTTTGAATTAAATGTTATAAGAAATAAAAATATCGGCGAATTTGATGTATACATTAATTATCAAAAAATCAAAACATATCGATATTATCGATATAAAATATTTATAACCATATTGATAACACTATACAAATAAAATATAATAATATTTCAAAATATAATATATGATATAAATATATTATTTAATGAATGATCTATTTTCTGAATACTTTACTCACCTGATAAATTAAATCTACACCCACTTAAGTCTGGATTTGTAGAAAATCACGTGCCAAAATCAATTGAAAACTGCGCTTCGATTTTAGCACATTTTATATTTGCACAGTGCCCCCAAAAAGAAAGACCAAAATCAAAGAGATTTATCTAGAAACCGATGCATAATTAAAAAACAAATATAAACGTGTGATTTTTCGTTGAATGGGTCTGGTTTTTGATCCAGAAGTCTTCAAGCTCAGTTAAATTCGTGGGTTTTAACCAGTTTCAATTGGTTATTGCGGCAGGTCGGTCGAGTGAGAGGCGCTGTGTTAAAAAAAAATCAAGTCAAAAATCGAAAATAAACATTATTTTTAAACTCTTTCCTTGCAGAGATACCCAACCAAAGAGCAAACCGGAATAGAAAGGAAGAGAAACTAACCACAATAGAAGGACACTAACTAGCATGCCAGGATCATAGTCAGGGAAGTGAGGAGGAACCCAAGGTACACACAATGAGTAATCAACGCACGGAGCAGGACTACGACAGTGCCACTCCGGCGCTGCAACAGCAGATGAATCTGGCCAGGCGTGCCTGCTGGAGGAACAAAATCCCTCCCAGATATCCCCAGCTAGCTAATCCCGATCCAATTGCGGAACAACCTCCACCGAGCGATGAAACCAAAACACAAAACACAAGAACAAGAACACCAACAACCTGCACATCCAGTCGACTGAGGGGTGGACTTTGGAGCAAAAGGATGCTGCTCCTTGGCTTTGTATTCCTCATCCTTGGACTTACCCAGGGACGGCCCAACACGAGTGCCGTAAACGTGGGTACAGGCAAGGATAGTGCTGCGTCTGCGGCTACGGATGCGGTCACCCAGCTAAATGTAAGTACCCTGAAAGCCATAGCCAAAATCCGAGATCCAAAATTCCAAATCCGGTTGAACAGCCATTAAGTCTGGCATTACCGCACATCCGGTGTTCGTTGTGTGCAACGAGAGCTCTTTACTGGATTGCAATTTACTGAAGGACTTCACTTTCACAGTGGAGCTTTAGATAAAGCGAATATTTTTAGGGGACTATAAAATTTAATGGGAATTTATAAGAGTAGAATCAATCAACTTTTTATGTAGAATTATACATATTCGAGATTTATGTTTTTTGCTTACTTTTACTTCATTTTTTATTGGATTGTCTTTGATGTTTTTTAGGATTTATTTATATCTTTAATATCGTTATTTTTCTTAACTGAATTCATACATTATTCATTAAAGAGAGATTTACTGCCTTTACTTTCCCTTTTTGCTAGTTAAGCTTTCAAGTGTCATAAACTAAACTCTTAATTGAAGCAATTTACTGATAAATCTAATGAAATATCGACTAGTTTATGTGGGAAACATCTCAAGATGTTGTGTGAACTCGAACTTTGTCTAAGGCAATTCAAGATTTTAAGCTACGTTAGGTTCTGTCAGCTTTCTAAATGGATTTAGGTTTAGAAAAAATATTTACACAAATTTGAATTTATTTTTTCAAAGATTAAAAACTTCAATAGGAAAATAAATTTAATTTTAAAATATTACTTTAATAATTTTTCGCATATACTTGATTTTTTTTACATCCAAATTAAAAGCTTTAAATAAAAGCTGAAGTAAAAGTGGCAGGTTTTCACCTTTAACTTATGAGTTGTAAAAGGAAAACCTTTTTGATGGAGTGTCAGTTTCAACCCATGACCAAAGTGATCTAAACAGTAACCTCATGATTTCTTATCGTTATTCTGCTTAAAGATTGATTTACAAAAACCCACTTTCTGTTTAGGGAAAAAAGGTTTCTGTTGCCCCTATAAATAGATATCGATAATGAACTTGTAGACGAAGCCCCATTTATAATTGTGGGAAGCCCCAATTAATTAGCATTTATATACAAATATATTTCAAGGCCTTTAGAAAGTAGTATCAAACTGATTAACCTCAGTGCGCGATTTAATATTCATTGAACCGCTGACATACAACATGCCAAGTGCCTCACACTGACCTAGTTCAACATTTCAAATGGGTTTGTTTCGGAGTTTTATGCTCAGACATTGTGGAAACGCTGACGATTCGGTCGGCAAACAAAATAAAATAAAAGAAAAGCGCTGACACTCCGTGTTCTGTTCGCTTGCTCGCATGCGTCATTAATGGAATTGATTGTAATTTTCGATGGCGTGTGTTACCCACAAATGAAGGAACTTAACCCCGATATTCCCATCGCACCAGTCATGTCTGGGGTCTGGGGTCTGGGATCTGGATTTTATTTTCCGCAGTTTAGCCAGGCCACATGTAAATATTTGATATTTACTTTGTCGGGTATTGGGAAATTTACCAGCACAACGCTAAAGCGCATTTATCAATTATCTTCTTCCCCTCTCTTTTACACTGATGTTTGCCAATTATAAAACCGCTAATGCCTGAATTATTTTACATTTCCTTCCTGCCCGAAAACCAGCTGCCTCAGACAACCGCCTTGGATATGGATTTGATGGAGACCACGCCCCCACTGCGTTTGCCACGTGCCGAACCACTGAAATCTGGTGAGGATGAGAAGGCCAAGGATGAGGATGGCCATGGCAGTGATGGCCACAAGATGACCCGGTATCAACTGTCAAGCGTGGATTTTGGCCGGGTTAAGACGCCATTTATCATTGGTATATGGATACTGTCGGCCAGTATAGCCAAGATTGGTAAGTAAAGTAGTGTTTCTATTTAAATTAATTATTTTTTTACTGAGCTTAAAAGTAATTATTTGCATAATATATTTTTCTTATTTTTATTACTTGTCAAATGTTCAATATTTAATTATATGCAAAAATAATTTAAGTTGTTTTTAGGGCCCATTAAAGTATGAGCACTTAAAGATAAATGATTCATTAATGAGCTGAAATTACTGAAAAGTCTATAACAAAAATATCTCTTAATTATATTTAACCTCAGAAACTAAGCTGAAACCTTAAAAAAGTAAAGTTGCCTAATCAGCGGACAATCAGTGCTTTTTACAGAAAAAATGAGGTTTCCCCTAGCTGCGTCGCGCATCCTTTCCTTTTCCTTTTTCCCTTTGGAGCCAGAGCTGCTTCTGCTCCTGCTTCTGGGCGTGGGTGTCTTTATATTTTCCCTGAGCTCTTGTTGCCAGGCAAAATCAATATGGTTTATGTAATTCCTACGACTGGCGACGCCATCATCGTCATGCAGATTTGCGTCAAGTCGTCGTTGTCGTCGTCGTCGGCGACGTAACGTAACCGTATGTGTCTGTTCCGTGGGTGTGAATGTGAGTCCCGGCCGAAGGACATTGCATAAGACCACGCGTGTGCAACAAGCCGCAGAACTTGGGGCCTTGACCCTGCCCTCCCCCCGAGCAACAATTGGGCCTGCCAAAAGCGGCTTGTGCATTTATCATTTAACTCCAAGCCTCTCGAGACTTTATTACCTTTTCTGATTTTCAGATTTTCTTTTTTTTTTTTTGGTAGGGCCTCGGGGCAAACAGGTTTATCTAGTGGCCCTGCCCGTAACCTTGGCTAGAGAGAGTGAAAATCCATTTTCCGCACACACACCCATCAAGGACGCTGGCGCCAGGTCCCTGTTTTTCCATTACAATTTCTATTTTCAAGTGCGACCGGCCGAAGCGAAATTTTCCGCTGCAATTGAATCAGTGGCCAGCGGGCAGGAGAGCCCAACAGGCCCGAAAATAGCGCTTAAATCATTGCGAATGCCGTTAAAAAAGTGAACTTCAACGAAGGCCGATTGTAAACTGGAGAGGCTTGGCACTTAACGAGGAAATGAAGGGGAGTGTTTACGGCCAGATAAGAATTGCTGGCGAGGGAAATGTTATTTAAGAACCTAAGTTTCAGGGGCGAGATAGTTATGCAAGTTTAATGTGGGTTGAATTTAATTGTCAAGGATAATTGCGGAATAACTGAAAGTCCTTTGAAGAGATATAGGGGAGCTTCAGTTATATAATATTTAACATTATCTACAAATGTATCTAATATATTTAACATTTTATCAAGACCCCTTCCTTTGAATACTTAAATTCCAATATTTCCTATCCCTGATCTTAAATTTCATCCATTAAATTCCTAATAGAAAAATGCAAATTAAGACCTTACCATTTTTTGTGCAAATATTTTCCTCCTTTCTTTATTTTTTCTACCTTATTTACGAAGCATAATTATCCAACGGTTTTTGGCTGCCCTTGAACCCAAAATATTTCCTAAAGAAAAAGGACTAGAAGCCAAATGGCAGAAAACAACAAAGGGAGAAGAGGTCAAAGGGCAAAAAAGGCTACCAAGAAATTGCATGCAAATTCCCCATCATTCCGAAAACGAACGGGAGAATATTTTCGCTTTTATGGCTGCGCATTTCGTAATTAAGGAAAATATTTTCGGGCCTCCCACACACACTTGTAGTTACACCAAATTGCGTTGCAGAATTTCCCTGTTTATCTAGTAATAATTTGTACTTACTATATACAACTTTTTCTGTAATGTTTTGCAGGTTTCCATATGACGCCCAAGCTGCATCTGATATTTCCAGAGTCCTGCCTGCTAATTGTCGTGGGCGTGGTCATTGGCGTGGTGCTGTATTTCTGCACAGATGTTGCCGTGTCTCCGCTGACGCCCAATACCTTCTTTTTCTATATGCTGCCACCGATTATCCTGGACGCAGGCTACTTTATGCCCAATCGATTGTTCTTCGACAACCTGGGCACTATCCTGCTGATGGCCGTGGTCGGTACCATCTTCAACATTGCCACCATCGGTGAGTAAAACGGAAACTTGAGTAGGATTCGGTCATTGTCCTTGGGGGAAATGGAATTGTCCTGTCTATCGTTTAGAGTTTGATGGCTTAATAAACAAGGGTGGAGACATGTTGGAGATGGATGGTTGAAGGAGAGGGTCGCCTCGGGCCAACGACATTCCGTGTAATCCCATCCATCCAAGTCCGTCAGGCTGAAAAACGGCCAATGGAAGTTGTCGTCAATAAAATATATTGTTTGCTTAGGTGGGGCCATTGGTAAATGTAGAGTAAACTTGGCTTAATTTATTAAATGCTATTAACTCTGTATTAGAGTAAAGTAAATAAATATATTGGCAAAAGGATTTTAACAGTTTAGGTTGCCTTTTTCTAAAGAGAAGTTTTTTTTTACAAATAATTTGTGGCAAAACTGTCAGGTGCCAAAATCAATATTTAAACTCCTCTCAAGCGCGAATAGCTTATACTTAAAACAAATAAATATGTAAATAGTACTTGTCAACTAGTTAACAATTACAAAAAAGGTGTTGCTCAATGCCAGTAATTAAATGGAAGCTGAATCACTGGAATTACTTCCATCTCCGTTGTATGTTAACCAAAAGCATTGAAATAATGAGGAGCCATTTGTTGTGTTGGCTAAAAATAAAATAAGACAATCGTTAAGGTTTTTTTTTGTTATGCTACACTCACAAAAAAGCTAAGCTCTTATATAAAAAAATCCTTGGTAAAAGTAAAAATCTTTTTTTATATATTTTTTAACCAATACCAAACTCAGATCCTAAGATTCTCCATTAAAATAGTATTTTTCTTTAAAAAAAAGTCATAAAATCATTTAAAGAAAACCCCATCTTCCGAAACATATTATACATTATACTTGATATACTTTATTGCAAGTGCATATATATAAATTAAACCGGCACGCGAGGGGGCGTGGCAGCATCATCGCCCCCAACTAGATGACCGCTTAGAAGTGATTTACACGAGAGTGTAACAAAGCATGCGATTGATGTGAATGGGGGAAGCTGCCACCGCTAATGTTGATGGGCTCCGATGACAAACAAAAGGGGGAGAGAGTCCGTGGGCAAAATCCGGTTGATGCAGTGGAAAGGGTTCCGGAGGAGACGCCGCCACTTAGATGAATGATCGCGCCACCGCCAAACGCGAAGCGAATCCGGGGGATACACGCTCGAGTTGCCACACTTACCCGCTCCCAGAAGCGAACGAAACAGACTTGGCAATTACTTATGCTTAACAAATTGGATTACATATCACACAATGAAAGCCGACAACGCCGCTCTGTTAACTTATCTCTCGCGATTCATTCGGAAAAGTGGAAATTCCATAGCCATTATTCATTCGTCCGCGTCAGATATTTTATTATTGTTATGTAATAACATAAAAACAAAAGGCCAGGGAGTTGCATAAGCCTTAATTATTTTGAACTGGCTTTTATTGTTGTGAAATTACGTTTTAATTGTTGTCGATTATCATTCATTCTGAGGAAATTTTGAAAAATTAAGTCTTAAAAAATTAAAATAATATTGCGTTGAAGCGAAAACTAAGCTATTAAAATGTAAGCGTAAGGGCACGCACAAAATCTCTTATTGTTTTATCTTCAAACATCATTTTATTGAGGAATTATTCACCAAAGTACATATTTTCTAAAGGCAAAAACTAGGTTATCTCAGTGTACAAATTACCATTCACAAATTGAAACTTTTTGAAGGCTTTTCCCAGGCTTACAATATTTGTTTTTCTGCATCAATTTGTGGAGCCAATTTAAAGAGCCGCCGCACTGGCAATATTATGGCAAACATTCAATTTGCGTTGTGGCAAATTAAATTATTCTGGGAAAGAAGGCGCTTATCAATTGACTTAAGTGACTTGGGGGATGCATTTTGAAAAACAACAAGCCTGGTTGGCGCCTGCCGACTGGCAGCAATGTCAATGCCACATCGATTGGCTGACTGGCAGTGGTATCTAATTAAGTTCAAGTCCAAAGGAGCAGCACTCTGGGAAATTAATGGGTTGGAAAATAAATTACACTGCACTCACTGATTTTCCTGCATTTTAATTTGAAGGTGGCTCCCTTTATGCCTGCGGAATGATGGGAATTTACGGGGAGAGCGAGACTCCCGGCCTGATGGACGTCTTCCTCTTCGCCTCGCTAATATCCGCCGTGGATCCGGTGGCTGTTCTGGCCGTCTTTGAGGAGATACACGTCAACGAGATCCTGTATATTGTCGTCTTTGGCGAATCCCTGCTGAACGACGCCGTTACGGTGAGAGGGCTTTGGGTTTATTGATGAGATTTTGCGGTCGCGGATATTGGTTGTAATATCGAAGCAATTAATGTTTGCCTTTCCCCCCGCCCTTAGGTCGTCATGTACCACATGATGGAGTCCTACAATGAGATTGGCTTGGACAAAATCATCGCCCAGGACATAGCCAGCGGCGTGGGTTCATTTTTTGTGGTTGCTCTGGGTGGCACTGCCATAGGTGAGTGGGTGTTTTAGGTGCTTTTAATTGGATTTTATTTTTACAAAAATTAATTGGAATTTTATTGGAAAAGCTTTATAGAATTTTGAACATTTATGATAGAATATTTGAGATTTTTAGTTTTTAGTTAAACTCTTAAATCTTAATAAAATAATTAGAAAATGTGTCAGAAAATAAAATTTTCAGCATACTTTTGATCAAATAAAATTCTTAAAAAAATAGTAAACACTTTAGACTTATTATATACCCTTATTTATATTAAATTTATAAAATTATTGTATTTCTAGGCATCATCTGGGGCTTCCTCACTGGTCTGGTGACCCGTTTCACCGATCATGTGCGTGTCATAGAACCCATTTTCATATTTGTAATGGCCTATTTGGCCTATCTCAATGCGGAAATCTTTCACATGAGCGGCATTTTGGCGTGAGTATAGAATATTATAAAAATTCATATAAATATTTGATTAATTAATGCTTTTCCCCCCACAAAAAAGCATCACATTCTGTGGTATTACAATGAAAAACTATGTGGAATCAAATATTTCACAAAAGTCGCACACGACTGTTAAATATGCCTTGAAGATGTTGTCGAGTTCAGCGGAAACTATCATATTTATGTTCCTCGGCGTTGCCACTGTCAATAATATGCACGTATGGAATACGTGGTTTGTGGTTCTCACTATTGCCTTCTGTTCAGTGTTTCGTGTGATTGGTAAGTATTTAAAAAATACAATAATAGTTTACCTAATTAATTAAATACTTGTTTAATTTCAGGTGTCATCCTGCTCTCGGCTCTTGCCAATAGATTCCGCCTACACAAGTTATCCCGCGTGGATCAGTTTGTGATGTCTTACGGCGGTCTGCGTGGCGCTGTGGCCTTCGCCTTGGTGCTACTGGTGGATGAGAATGTGGTCAAGCAGAAGAATATGTTTGTGACCACCACAATAGCTGTGATCTACTTTACTGTCTTCCTGCAAGGCATCACCATCAAGCCGCTGGTCAAGATACTCAATGTGAAGCGGGCCAATAAGCGTAAGCCCACTATGAATGAGCGTATTCATGAAAGGGTGAGTCTATCCTCAAACAGGAAAATATAAAATTAAATTAATATATATTTTTTCTATCCAGTTCATGGACCATTTGATGGCTGGCATTGAGGATATTGTGGGCAAGACGGGCAACTATAATGTGCGTGATAAATTCAAGCGTTTCGACAATCGCTTCATTCGCCCGTTGCTGATCAGAGATCTCAAGGTATATTTATGTAGTTTAAGTTTTTAAAAATAATATAGCAACCTAAACTGCCATCCAGGAGGTGAATGAGTTCCATTTACTGGATCGCATTCCCATGCAAAGCTATGAGCGTGATTTGGACAAGAGTAAGAGGTTAAGGGGTTCGCTAGATGGGCAGAATTCAAGAACTGGAATGCAGCGTCGTGATGCAAGCATTTCCAACAGAAAAAAGTCTATCAAGATCTCCTACGAAGAAGATAATATTTAGTAATAAGTTTATATATATATCAAAATTAACATTTTCTTTAAAACTTTTGTTGTATAAAATTTTGTTTAGGGCGCTGAGCCGAAGATCATTGAGACGTACTCCAAACTGACAATGCGCGATGCCATGGAGGTAATGAGACGGAATCCATCGACTATTGGCCAGATGACGGGCACTGAGTCGATGAGCGCCCTGTTCCGGAACTATACCAATAACTATATTGGCGGCAGGTGGGCACCGCCAACCATATACACCACATGGTAAACGAATTTTGGATTGAATATCGATATCGATACACTTGCCTGTACTCACACCGAAATGATCGTATATATATATATTGCATGAGTACGAAATAAATTCGAAATTAAATGTAGTTCAATTTGACGGGAACTGTAGCATGAAACTGCACAAAAGTATAATTTTTAAACAAAAATTGGCCACTAACACTTGACAAACACAACGTAATGAGAGGTGTCACAAAAGTCTGTAGTTAAATAATTTTTAACTCTTACTAAAATATTTATTTTAATTTCTAATATATAAAAAAAATTTGTAAAAACTCTTTGAAACTCTTTTTTAATTTAAAAGAATTTAAAAATATTTCCTTGTAAGTAAAATAAAAGAATTAATATATAATAAATAAAAATAAACTCAGTAAAGCTATTTTTTAGAGGTATTTCTAATATTTAACTAATTTTCCTATAGATTTAAATGTGACACCTCTGTTATTTTATTAACATTATATTTCTGCCTATATCTGAAATTCGTTTAACCACTTTTTTATATTTTTTCTTCAACTAAATATGTACTATCTTATACACTGAAATATTTAAATACTAACACATTCGATTCACCTTTTTAGTCCCAGTCTGACAAATCTAGACAATACTTGTTCACGTAATCTGGACATGGCTGAGCTGGATTACAATCCATCCAAGAAGGATCTGACTGATGCCAAGATCCATCATCTGTTGGCCGAAGAACTGAAGCCTTATAGAAGGGTATGTACTATGGCTTATATATTATCCTATCTTTCTCTTGCAATAATAAAATTTTGGTTGGATATTCTATATAGCAAAAACAGTTTAAACCTTAATTATACCCTCCAAAAACGATTATTCACGCAGCCCAAAAGTCTTTGCCTTTCCCGTTTCTTTTAATTAATATTTGATACTTGTCAAACTGTCACTGAAAGGGTCGTGTTATGCCGAGTTCTACTGTAAAATCACTTTCGAATTATACTTTATGTTCTGTACTTTGGGCATTTAGTTTTCTCACACACTTTCTCAACGCTTCTTGCTCTGAATATTTATGAATATTGATGGCCAAACCGCTCTGACTCTACATATCAATAATATAGATATATGTATATCGATATATTTGTAATTAATCGTTTATTTAATTTCTTTCCCGTTGTTTCGATAACTCAACATCTCTCAACCTCTCGACAACAACGTGTCAATAAAATATAAATCAAAACCGCTTCAAACTTTCGTGTGCTAAAAAAAATATAACAAAATTTCGATCAAATGTCGATAATTTTGAAAAAAAAAATATCGCGATATATAAAGGCTTCAATACAAATGGTACGAATAAATTGGTTCATTGGTTTCTGTTCTAATTAATTTGATCTGTTTCTTGGTTCATTTTGATAAGCTCCTTTCGAATTAACAAATATGAAACCTTTGTTAAATGTTACACGTTGTGTGTCTGTACTACTTACTCTTTGACTGCAAAAAATCTTTTAGTTCAACCTTCTAAATGTGTCTTCTAATTGGTGTCTTGATAATATGTTAATCTTTAAATAATGGTAAACTAATTTATTAAAGAGAACGCAAAGCTTAATTCTGTCCCTTAACCATATATTAATGATGATTAGGGAGGGCTATTAAAAAGTATACTCCTTATATGCAATATATTTAATATAAAAATTATTTTTCTAGTGAGAATTATAAACTTAAAAAAGGCCAAAAATTATTTATATATATTTTTTTATATTCTTTTAAATTTGTTTGGCTATAAAAAACAATATAAAGCTGGGTTCTTCAGAGATATATAAAAGTCCTGATTTAAATATTTAATAAAAAAGTAGAAAATAACAATAAAGAGTTGCCAATTTTTAAAGTAATTTTTGAGTAAATTAATACCATTTTAAAATAAATATTTATTACCTTTAATTAATATTCCTACTACTATTTTTTTGCCAATGCCTCAATGTTTATTGTAAAATTTAATGTAAACACTTACCAATAACACTATTTATAACAAATATATTTTATTCGCAATTAAAACAAGTAAAATTTCATCAAAATACATTTACATTATCCGAATTTTTAAAATTAAAAATACAAAAATATATTTTATTTATTCTAAATTCTTTAAATACAGCACTTTGATATCAAAAAACCACACCAAACACAAAATAAATATCTTGTCTGCCTATATTTGTTGTGTTCACCGTAAAGAAATATAATATTTATGGGATGAAAGAATTTTGAATAGGCTGAGCACTTGATTCAATGTTAATCTCTACTCATAGGATGTACAAATGTTTGGAAGGCCGTTTACACTTACTCAGTTGTTGTTCTTGTGCAAATTAATCGTACTTTATATACTACTCCCTACTATTTGTATCTGTCCTATACTGCAATTAAAGTAACTCCTAAGCTACTTACATCTCTATCTCTATATTTACATCATTGAGCTGGCATTTTATGATTTTTGAAACCTAATTTGCTCCATCCAATGTTTTTACAGCACCGTCGTCTTAGTTATAGCCGACACGCAGTAGATGACAGAGATTTGTCCACACAGGTGAGTAGAGAGCCACAAAACAAAATAAAACACCAACCAACCAGCAATAACTTGCTTCTCCAAATTTGGCTAGAAACTTGTCAAAAAGCTACAATAAAACTACAATAATACTCTTCTCCTCTCTTTTGCAGGTCAATTACAAAATGCAAATGAATTTCCGGCGCATGTTCAATGATCGCAAGCATCACAAGCGCAGCAAACGTGGGGCCAGCAATAAGGTGAGGCATCTCGTGCATAAATATGTATCCCAAGAATCCTATTTTAATGGATATCCTTAACGTTATCCTTAGGAGGCCAAGGAGAATGTCAAGCAGAATCATGTCTCGTTCCATGATTTCCAACAGAACGGCACCACCAAGCAGCTCACCAATGGTACGGGTTCGAGTTCAAACCATTCACGAAAAAAATCTTACAGAAAAAGACATACTCACAATTCACTTAACAAATATCGTAGATTAGAAATAGGTAAATGACGCTAAAAACAGCAATTAAATCTTTAATCAAAAATTGAAAAGACAACAAAACCATGTCGTAGAAAATCTCTCAATTCGAATTGTTTGTAGCTTTCTATTTTATTTTATTATCCTTTGTCCAGACAGCTTAAATATTTTTTAAAAAAATATTTATAACAATCCGCTGTCTTTACGATTCTTAAGTAGTGACTTTTAGTTTTTTAAAAGTAGTTTCATGCGTCATACTAACCTAACTCATCACCCAAACTTTATTATTTAGTTGCCATGTAAAGTACTCTACTAAAAACCTTTTTATATTAGTTTCTAAATTATCAGGGGTGTCTTAGAAAATAACAAGATTTTTGAAATCAAATTAAACAAATATTTTTAAGCCTCACTTAATTTCTAAGGCACCCCTGTTTATTAAGTGTATGCTGGAGAAGTTTTCCAGGTGTAAAATTGACACCTTGCAAACTTCTTCAAAAATCATTCCTCAAAATTAAGTTAATAACCGGAAAAATGATTGGACAAATTTGTATTTAATTGGTAACTAATTTGTTTTCTACCAAAACCTTCTCTTTTTCTTCCCCGCATCGCTCACCCATCCAAATGATGGCAAATTTAAAAAACCTACACAAAAAAAAAACATGCAAAAACCCTTACACACACACACACACTATTGGCGAAAAAACTCAACCAAAATTTGTGCACTAAACCAAAAAAATAATAATAACAATAACACCGACATTCACCATAATCTACTGCCTGCAAACATTGTTTTTATAATTGCTAAAATTAACCCAACTTTAACTGCAAATAGACTATATTAACAATGTGCTTAATGAAACAGCCGACGATTGCCAACAGAATCCCAACGAGATCAATGTTGTTGGCCCCAGCGACGATTGGGATGATGGCCTGACCTTCACCGCCAAATCATCACGTAAGTGTTCTCATTACTCTCCCTCAGCCCCCATGCGTGTGTATTTGTTAACACTTTTTATTTTTTGTAACTAACATTTGAGTTTTGTGAGAGGTTGTCTACATTGAGCATAGGCAGCCCTTTTAGGTGGTTTTTGGTTTCCTCTTTTTTAAAACACAAATTTCTAGTTTATTGTAAAATTTCTTTAATAATGGTGTCTAAAAGTATGCTTTAAATAAATGAAGCACCCTTTTTGGCGCTTTTTTAGAGATTTTAAATCTCTAGAAATTATCTGTGCAAGTCTCCTCTTTTATTCAACTTGTTATCAGATCAGTCATATGGCAATATCTGATATATATATTCTCCATCGCCCACCACCAAAAAACTTGTTCGACTTATTTGTTTTGTTCAGTACACACAAAAATGCCATCATTTTATATATAACTTTTCTTTGCCAAAAAGAAATGAAAGCAATCTTCAAAAGGTTTTACAAGTATCTGTACATATCATATATATATATATATCGACTAGTTGAGTAGACTGAACAAGGTTTTTGTAGTAGGTAAATATTATAAATATAATAAATAAGACACAAAGAAAGCTTTGCTAGTCCTTTTCAGTTGATTTTTCTTAACCACTGTTAACCTTCTGTTTTTTATTGTATTTCTGCATTTATTTTTTTAACCTAAACTCTTAAGGAGAACCTAAATAAAAGCTATAACAACGAACTTTCTATATATATTTTTTCTTGTTTTATGCCTTCCCAATTATTTCGAAAAAAAAAACATCACTAAAAAATATCAAAAACACAAACCAATAAAATGTTGCTGGGCGCAAACGAATGAAAAAATATACGAAAAAAAATACCAATTACGATTAGCTGACTCGGATCGCGCCAATAACAATTCCCTGATAGCCCACATCCAAAACCTGCCCGGCTTCGATGCCTCCAAGGCGCGCATCGTCGTCCAGCACTATGCGCCGCGGGTCGACGACAGTCCGGAACCAGAGTTAGACTCGCCGGATCAGGCCGTCGGGCCCACGGCCGCCGAGCTGATATTGCCATGGCGGCGGGATCGTTCATACCAGAGCATTGGTAAAGGAATCTCACACAAAACAGATCCACATCAGAATCACCAGCTCAGATCATGTTTCACAAGAAATCAGCAACATTTACAACATTTCAAAAACAGTTTTTGGATAGAAAGCTTCACGCACTTCTCACTCATTTATATACTATACTTAGAGTCATGAAACATTTCAAAATTCTGCTTAAAACAATGTAGGGAAACTGTCTAAATAATTTATTTAAAAGAAATAAGGGATTAATTTACATATTTAAACAATTTTTTATCATTTTTGAAGTCTAATGATATTTAAAATCCTGTGAGTTGTCTTAACTTAAGATCAAATCAATAAGGACTTACAAAGGAATCGCTTTAAAATCATTAAAAGCGTTGCTTAAAAGTATGCTGTACATTTTTATAGATTAAAAAATAGCAAACTTTAGAAGAAATTTGGGATATTTATGTATATTTAAAGCCTGTGATAATCACAGAATACTTTTAGGTTCTGTTCAAAGTGCTTATGTATATTTTTAGCACTCCTAAAGTCTAGTCTAGTGCTAATTGAGCTTCTCAATGATAGAACCCCCACTTTAATAACCATTTGTGATATACCCAATTTCGCCCACAATTACACCTCTCGCTCCATTTACCAATCATTACGTGTACTTTGACCTCATAAAAAGACAGTCATTAACTCGTTTATAGAGTGCCTTAAGCTTAGTTGAATATCAATCGTATTTTGTGCTCAGCACTTTGCGCGATTACCTCGTTTCTTCCGTTCCGTTCTGAGTTAATCCATTTGAGTTAATCATTTAGTGCCTAATACTATTATTTTCCTTAACTCGATTGAATCCGATACACCTATTTAGCCATGCTAAGTGTTGCCTAGACGTAGCTGCCCATCTAATTACCAATAGTTGTCATTGCCATTGTGTTCGTGCGTCGTCGTTTAACGTCAAATTGCTCGTAGAAGGCAATCGCCATTGATTGGTAGTCGCTAGTCTCAAGTCCACCACGAATGCAGTTGCCAAGTTACTTATTGCCAAAAAACAAAGCTCGAAATTACCTGCATTTTAGAACCATCAACTTACCTAAAACCAATTTGAAAAGTCGTCACATTTTAAAACAAAAATTTCGATATTACTAAACTGTAAAAAAAAACGAATACAAACGTCGAAAAAAAGCATGGCATTTTTGTGCATGACCAAATTTTTTCTTGCTTTAATTTTGTGAATTTTTATTTACCTTTACGTTTTTTGTCCCCTTAAAATCGAATAAATAAGCAAGAAATTAAATAATATTTAAGGGAGAACATAAATAAATGGGTGGAAGTCGATTCTGGAGTTTTATAAAATTTTATTTTGTTATATTTTTTGTCGTTCTTCAAAAATATATATATAATATTTATATTAAATTATAAAAGCAGGTTTTATAGAATCAAAATATGTTGAAAAAGCTTTTTTTCTACACAGATTTCGATTATAACATATTTTAACTCAAGATTATTTAGATTTAATAAACTTAGGTACTAGGTAATAATAATAAAAATTATAATAATGAATAGCATTAATGTTTAATATAATCGGGAGTCGCACAGAAATCACTAGTTTTTTTAATGCCCTTAAAATAATGTAATAAATTATTTGAGGCAAAAACTTATAATTTTAAAAGTCTTAGTGATTTCTGTATTTGTATGATGATGATCTTGGACTCCTTTACTGGTTAAAAAAACACTAGGTTTTTATTTCTTATTTTCCTTTTCCTATGTCTTTCCAATTTTCCTTGAGTTGTGCGCACTTTGTTTGTCTATTTGCCCTTTTTGACTGTGTTCTTTCTCCATCAACTGCGTTTTTCTGTTTCCAATTTGTTGACAATATTCCCCAAATTTGGCCAACACAAATAAAAATCCTCCCCCAAAAGCAACAGCTTTAAGCGAGTGCCAGTGCCAGAGCTGCATGCAAAAGCCTTTAGAATGATTTTTCCCAAAAACAAATTTCTCCAACATTTCGATGGTTATTTGAATTTTCCTATAATTTTTCATTTGCTATCTAGTGGCGGAGCATCCCATACCCGAGGAGGATCGCAATTTGTCCCGCGAATCCGATGGCGAGAGACGCGTGGCCACGCCCACGGCCACGGAATCCCAATTGCCGTGGAAGCGGCAGGGCGACGAGTGTACGGATGCAGTGCAGCAGAACGAGTTCCCGGCCTGGGCCTCCAACAAGGAGTACTTGGCCTACAACTCGCCCAGTGCAACATTCCTAGGTAATGTATACATTCAATTACATTTCGAGCTAGGTTTTTCAGGCAGGAGTATTTAGAAGGGGGATTGGGAAAGAGGGAGTTGTTTTTCCTTCTACAAACACACAATAACAATTTCCGGCTGGTTATTGAGGGACTTGGGGCGCTCTCTCTTCTATGATTGTTCCTACCCATATTGAATATTCATGTCCTCAGTTGATTACTGTTGATTACCGGGTGGCTGCACAGAGAGAAAACATGAGAAAAATAGGGGTTTCTATAATAAGTTTTCTAAATAAATAAAATTATAATACAGTTTTTTTAAATGATAATATTCGTATAAAATAACTTTAGGAAGAGCTGAAATTAAGCCTTTTAATTCAGGGCTAAAACTAGGGAAATATATTGAGACGAAAAGTCCGAAATATCGAAAAATATATCGAATTAAATATCACAATATTAATTTGAAAAAAAAAATAGTAGTTTGTTATTTGTATTTTATATTTTCGAAATAATTAAAATTGTAAAATTATCGCACAAAAATCGCGGAGCAAACAGCCCGGTTTATATCAAAATATCGATTTTTCCGATAATCTCTAGTCAAACATAATTTATAAAAATGCTTTCTAAAATCTAGCTCTTTCTATCTTATAAAATTTGCATTTTTCTATAATTTAAATCAAGTTTTTCTCTGTGTAGCCTTAGTTTTGTATATATCGATCCGTCAGTATATATCCGTATCAGTGTATATATGGTTTACTCGTTTCCATTAAAAGCACTAAAGCGAAACAAAAATTTTAACACCAAACCGATGGCAAAAATTGCACCCCATTTCTATATTGTGTGTGTTTTTTGTGATTTCTTCTACGTTGATTTCGTTGTGATTTTTCCTTAACTTTTTTCCTTTTTCTTTCTCTTCTCCCCCGCATTGTTTTCCTTCGGTAACTGTTGCCCACACCACAACCACAACCACAAATCGACACCACTGTAAACGAACACCCTGTAAAAAAAAACACTTCAACTTCAACGACGAATCCAAATCCAAAAAATAAAGGTGGTATAAATAAGCCTAAACAGCCCAAGTCCGTCATAGGTCTCTTCCGGCGAGAGAGTTCCAGCTCCAAGGCCGGCAGCGTAGGCATCGGCAGTTCGGGAACCGTGGATGCCGGCAGCTCGGATGCCATGGTTGTGCCTCTGTCCACCGGACAACCGTCCGTTGTCCCATCGACTTCCTCCATGCACAATCCGCGTCTGGACAAGCGCTCCCAGTCAATTTCGTCGGGTTCGCTTGGCGCCGGACCCGGGGCCGGAGCTGGCAGCCACCAACTTGGTCCCGATGGCCACTCGGGACCGTTTCCGGTCACGGCCAGTCATCGTAGGAATGTGCGCAGGGGCTCCATGCTGGAGCTAAGCGGGTAAGCTTCTCTTTTTCCACCTGGTCAGACACCAATGAAAAAAAACTACACCTAATTGTCTGTGTCCATTGATTTTGTGCCCGGTATTCATCTAGTGTTTGGGGTTTTTTTATTTGTAACTGAAATGGGTCTTCAGCGAGGGTTTTTGTGAAATAATTTAATTAAATTTCAGATACCATTATTATTATTAAAAATATTAAAACATTTATAATATATTCAAAAAATGTATTATATACATAAAAACATAATAATATATTTTATATATTATTTAGACATTTTAGTTTTTAATAAAAATAATCAGTAAATGTCATGAAATGTAAATAAGCCACTTTTTTAACCTTCCTTTTCCATTAATGTTTAATAAATACCATTTTATAATCAGGATGAAATACTTAAACCCTATCTTTAAACCCATTTCAGTTCAAAATCACTTCCATTACATGCTTGTAAATATTAACAATAATTTACAATAGTAAAAAAACATAATAATACCGTTTTCTGTTTATGTTTTAATTTTTAACTCATTAGCTAAAACTAATTTTTTGTTTAGCGCCTCGTAGAATTATTAGAAAGTAGTTCAGAACACCATACAATAAATTGAAATGCCCTTGAAATAAATATTAAGTTATTTCAAACCAAAATTAGGTCTCTTTATATATTCATACATATATATTTATATATATTCTTTTTTTTGCATGAAACGCTTCAATGCAATTTACTATAATTTAGCTTAGGAGGTTTTCCAACAGTGTGATCTGGCTTTAAAATTCTCAGACGTCGAAAGAACAAACTTGTTTCCTCTATGGACTTTTCTTGACTTGCTTTAAATGAGATAAAAGACTTCCTTCCCTTTTGATGTGTACCATTATAACTTCCTTATCCTTCAAGCCCAAAACTTTTCCAAAAGAATTTTGGTTCTCAAAGTTTCCCGCTTTAATGTTGCTAATATCCACTTGAATCGTCTTTTGTTGCACCCTTTTCCGCCAAGTGAAACCTTGCTTAAATTTGCTTACAAATTGCTAAAGATTTTAAGTTAAATTAAAAACGACCATAAGTGTGCTTCAAAATATCACATTTTATTTGGCCTTCTTATATATGCTTTGTGGGTTTTTGCTGTCGTTTGAGCTTCTTCCGTCTGTGTCTTTTATTGTGATGATTATTTTACAGACTCATTGCAACTGGACGCAGGCCCAGTAGAATTTTGCAATTTAGTCCGGGAGCCACTAATTTACTAGAGTCAGCCAAGATCACAACTCCTTCTCCTCCACATCCTTCTACTTCTACTTCAACAACAACAACAACTACTACAGTAAAGACAGCCACCAAGAACAACAAGAACACCACCAACAACTCAACAGATACCACATCGGGCAGTGCGACTAACTCGACGCCCGCATCCCCAAGATCGGAGGATAGCGCCACCATCCAGTACTATCCAAAGTAAAAATCGAAAAAATGTCTTGAGTGCAATCCAAACCGGCCATTATATCGAATTTCGAACTCTGATAACTAAGAGACACTGCTAAACTAACACATATACTAGCGTACATATATTTACTCTGAATACTAACCACACGATCTTTATATATATATATAGTACATATATTGTATATAAAGCCACAGATCAGAGCATATCATTGTAGAGTAACGATCAGTATCAGTCCTTGTAGGTTTGAAAACTTTGCTAGCGATCTCCTTCTTCCTCATCTCAGCTGAAATTGGTATTTATCTCTCTTTAAACCTAATCGATTTCCGTGAAATTCTCTTGCAATTGGATTCAAGCTTCATTCGCACTCACTTAAATCACTGAGATTCGAACTGGCCTCCCACAAATTTTCACTGTATATATCTTTCAAATTAGGATGTTGTTTGATTGGTGATCTATTCAGTGCCAGGAACTCGCTACTATCATTCAAAAAGTTTAAAATTATGCTGGGCTGCTGAAAATGTTTCAGTTTTTGTTGCAATTTTATTCGTTTTGCATGTTTTTTAGGTATAAACGTTGTATAACAGTATTTGTATAACATTGTATAATTCGTGTATAACAGTTTTAAAATGCTAAAAACCCTTATGGAACAATTTTTTACCAAATTACGAGTCTTATGTTATATAACTGTTATACCACTGTTATATAATTCGTATTTAAACCCAAATCCATGTCTTACATCAATTTTATGTTTTGGATTGTCCTATATGTGCGTCTGTATATCTATGTAACCATTTTTTCTGCAATATTTCCATCCCTAAGAAATATTTAACCCAACCTGAAGCTAATGCAATGCAATTTCTAAAAACAATTAACAATAACCAACAAAAAAATTTACCTGCCGTGCTGTGTTTCTTTGTTTTGTGATTATATTCCCAATCAAATTCCAAAAAAGGAAAATAACAACCAAACCAAGGTCTAACTAATAACTGAATTTTGACTATTAATTGACCAGATTGATTCATTGGCAAACTATTTGACGAAAAATTATATATACTTTTAGCGGCGTCTCAATTGAATCTGATTAGCCAAATACCGAAACCGAAAACGAGCACAGAACCAGAGCACTTATTTAGCTAAGCAAAACACCCACTAAATGCACAAAAAAAACACACACAAAGTACACTCGCACACCACGCACACGCACACGCAAACTGTTATACAGTTAAGCACCTGTGATAACTTCCTTAGACACAAATTTCTATGTGTATCTTTAAATGGCTTTAAACACAAGAACTCCATATATGTGTAAGTATCAATCAGACAAAAAGTATCCTTTCAAAACGTGTGTGCCTGGGGTAGGCACAACTAACCATTGAATCAAGGATAATATAATAAGTAACGTGTATAACGTCATACGAATTTCTAGGACCTGGCCCAAGGCTCTTTTAAAATTGTGTTGAAAAGCAAGACTGGCGTTATCCATCTTATTTATTTATATTGTCTTTAACCGAACTCACACCTTTAAAACACTAATCTCCTGTGCTAATTGCTATTTATTATCTCTTGATTGTTTACTTTAAATAATGAAAATCCCAAGAGCGGACAACAAAGAAATTGTATTGTATTTAGGAAACAACAGAATTGTAGATAATGTAGAACTGTTATATATAAACTGTGCCTTAAACTCGTCTTCCCCTTTTATACGCTTACCCGTAAACTATTTATCCTCCATGTTTTTGCTCCATTTTAATTTGCCTATCGTAGTGCTTTAAAATAAATGTGATTCTTAAAATGTGCTTCGATTTACTATTTAACTTTACTTTTTCATAAATTAAGACCTAGCCGTAATTAGCCGTAGTCTCATGCTAACCATTAACCCTAATCTAGTCCCAGAACCCAACCGAATCATTAGCCAAAATTGATCGCAACTTTTGACATTAACTTTCTACGCCTTCTCTTCACATCATATTCCCTCCACCTTCAAACCACCGAACCACACTCCACACACAACATCAACAACATCGACACCGCCACGACCACCACCCACAGAGACACAATACCCGAGGAGTCGTCGTACCAGCACGGGCACTCCAAGTCCCTCTGCGAGCCGACGGACACGGACGACTGGGAGGGAGCACCCCTGTCCGTCGCCGCAGCCGGCGGTGCGGCCAACAGCGAGCGATTGATCCATAGTGGCCGAGAGCCGCTCCTGCCGCGTCCCTCCAATACGCCGCGTGCCCAGATCCGACGCATGAACGCCGGAGCGGTGGGCGGAGCAGCAGTGAGTTTGGCCGGAAGAAAGAATCAGGTGACCAAGGCGCTGTTGGATTACGAGGATTCTGAAACGGATTCGGAGGAGAACGACGATGACGATGACGAGGATGAGGACTTTGATTCATATGATGACGAGAACATTGTGGTCACCACCTTTACCACTCCAGCACCGAGCAGGAGGCCGGGCTCTAGTCCGGGATCGGAAGCAACCACCACCACGACTAGCATTCGGCTGACCCGCAACAACGACGAGAGCATCATTTGAGTATCGAGTACGGATGGCGACGTGGAAGAGGACGCCCTGGAGGAGCAAGAGGAGCCACCAAGGCCATCGACACGTTCGCGTCGAAGCCTGTTCCCCTACGAGATGTTCTACTAGCCCCCGGACACACATTTATATGATTAGTTAGTAAGCCCAAAGTTGACACACAAAAAGAAAGAGTTGCTAAATAGTTTACCAAGAAAAAAAGAGAAATGGTTTTAAAGAAAGCTTTATAATTAATTAATTAATTAATTAAAACCAAACCGGAAGAGTCAAAAAGCAGCTTAGTTTAGGCGGAAAATAGCGTGAAAATTGTATATAAAACCAAATATTATTGAAACACTAATTAATTTTTTTTCTTGAGTCGCTTTTAAACCTTTAACTTCCAGTTTTGTGTTTAGTATTTAGTCGCAAACAATTGTTAGTTATTCTTATGTACTACGTATATATATGCACTTGAATTATATATATAAAACGATTTAGTGATTACAGCTGATGTGTTCCAAAAAATATATAGCAAGCAAGTAAATTAATGAATTAACAAAAAGCATAGCCAAAGTTCATATTAAGCCAACGCACTAAAGTTGATTTCGTTGTTTGTTTTAGTTTAGGCCAAAAGTGTACTAAAATTTAGATCGCATTTTGACAATGTGTTGCTAAAAACAGTACTTACCAAGCGTACTTAGTTTGATAAAATAGTTAAAAGCGCAGAGTTTAGTTCAATTTTAGCTTTAGTTCATAAATTAGGATGCCCAACTTCAGATAACTATTAAAAGCAGGCTCAAAGGGGTCCCTGTCTCAAAGTAATTATTTTCTAAATAGCCGAAGAGTCAAAACTAAAATGAAAGTTTTTCCCAACTGAAACTGTGGCTAAAAAGTTAGCATTCATTGTCGTAGAAATAAACTTTAAATGCATTTGTAAAACATTATAATATATATATATTTTTTTTTTGTATTTAGAACAGTCACAGTTGAGGAAAACTTTCGCTGTGGAAAACCTTAAAATGTATACACAAACTAAAAGTAACTAAAAGCGAAGAAGGTAAATGAACAGAGTTATGTAATTTATAAATTATTTTTGTAAACATTTACGAACGATAAATAATATAAAATGTAACTTAACTGAAGGTGGAAATGTCAGACGGAGCGAGTGTGAGAGTGCATGACTAGGATTGAGCTAAACCAAAGCATAAAAGTAAAGATTAATATGCTCAAAACTAAAGAAAACCAAAGTAAAGTAAACACAAGATATAGATATAAATGCTGATGTAGATCTAAAGGCGCATTAGAAAACACGAAGCCAACTGGGAACACACACACACAGTAGCCAATAAAACCGGAAGAGCAAATAGTTTCTGGGATTCCTACCTACCTAAACAAAATATTTGCGGGGACAAACAACTAAAGAAAATCGTGGAAATACCTACCTACTACGATATATACAGTATATTTGTATTTTCTAAATATAATTTAACCATTCTAAACCTATGTCTTAAGTAGTTTATGTTCTATCCAAGAAATTGCCTTCTGAATATGCAAACCACAGAGATCAGTTCGAATTGGAACGCAGAAAATCCAAACCCCTTGGTTTCGTCTACTTATTTCGATCCGAAAGACAATAAACAGCTTCAGGAGACGCCACAACAAGCTCTTGGAAATTGTCATTTCAATAAAATCTAGAAAATCTAGAAAACTTTAAAAGGAAATATAAATCAGAGCTGTGTTACCATTATATGAGCAGTAGGTTCTCCCATATTAAATTGAATTATTCGCAATCTGTATTACACAAAAATTAAGCTGATTTCACAAAAACGGATTGTGGCCTAAACAATTTAAGTATTGGACAACGCTGTGGCTCATAAATAACTTACTTGCTTAGGTCCATAAAGAAACTAAAATTGAATTCAATTGATAAAACTAAATCGAACAAAAGTGTTTGCAATTTTCATACCGTAGGCCTTAAGTTGTGCATACTTCAAAAAATTGAATACAACAAATATTGATAGCGCAAAATAAAATTAAAACTAAAAACACAAGAGCTAAAAACAACACAAAAGAAAAACCCAAAAAGAAAGAAATTGTAAATTGTTAAACTGATTTTAAATATTAAATAAGAAAAAATTTTACTAAAAATACAAAATAAAAGGAAAAAAACGAAATAATTTAAAACTAGAGATTTTAGTAATTTGTGGTTGATTTTGGGGATCCAACACGTCTCTTCACCAGCAACAGGATATGTGTCGTTTCTTGGGCAACTGCCAGTCTGCCAGGACGCTCCTGCCCACCAAGCGATTGTCCTCATCCTGGAGCATGGACTGCGCCATCTGCTCGGTGCACTCGAAACGAAAATAGGCACAGCCCATCAACTGGCCATCGCTCCGCTTGCCTATGTGCACCGCCTGGATGGTGCCTTGGAGCTTTTCCTCGCCCGGCTCCTCCTGGTATCCCCGCCACTGGTGCCACAATCTTTGGATTCTATTGGCTTTTCTTTCGCTTAAATTTGGATGGGGATCTTGAGGAAACCTCTGGATTGTATTGGCATTTGGATTGGAATCTTGATCTTGCTGATGCTTGATTTCTAGGGACGGAATTTGTTGGGGAATCATATAGTAGGTATCAAGGGAAAATAAAAAGGGAAACTAACATCGGAAAGCCGAAATTTGTACAACAAATGTTCGATACATGTTATAACTTGGCTGTTTTTCAAAAATTTTGCATCATTTTTAGGATATATATTATTCCAGAATTTTGGTAAAAATTTTATGAAAATTGGACGACTATATCTTATAGCTGCCATAGGAACGATCGGAAAATGAATAGGAAAAAAATTATAACTTCGTTGTTTTTCAACATATTCTTATCTACTTTGAGATATAAGCTTTTTTATTATTTCAGAATTTTTGTAAAAATTTTATTAAAATCGGACAACTATGTATATCATACAGCTGCCGTATAAACGATCGGTAAATGTAGAGAAAATGTAAAGCTGGGAATGTAAAACTGTAACGGTCAAACTGTAAACATAATAAGTATAGGTAAAATATAATGAAACTCTGTTTTGTGAGTGTTTTCAGCATTTAAATTTATAATATAAACATCAAAACCAATCTGCAAGGGTATACAAACTTCGGCATGCCGAAGTTAGCTTCCTTTCTTGTTAATTTTAAAATAATCAAGAAGTTTTTTAATATAAAAAATCAGATTTTATAATACAAAATAATATTTTTCTAAGTGAAGGAACAGGGGAATCTTTCTAGATATGTCCGGAAGAAATCGAAGCAAAAAGAAGCAAAAATGGCCAAAAAATTTGATTTCTTAAAATTTTAAATTTGGTATGCAGTTTTTTTAAATTAATAAAAACTATCACAAAACTGTTTTCCGAATCAAAATTTATGCATTTTTGGCTTAGTTATGATATATTTTAATTGTTACCTGCAAGGGTATACAAACTTTGGCTGGCCAAAGTTAGCTTTCTTTCTTGTTTTTTTTAAGAGTTAAATAAATCTGCATACTGAATGAAAACTTTAAAAAGTCTACATTTTTGTTCATTTTTTAAAATTAAATTAAAAAAAAATTGCTTGTGGGAAAGGCTGGAAAGATTCGCCTTTTAATGCTGATTAAGAAAACATATTTATAGCGTCGGAAATGGCTTCTTTACTACTTCGTATGATATCGAAAATATCGTAAACTTTGATATATAGGATTTTTAAATATCTAAAGATATTAGAGAAATCTAATTTAATTTATTTTTCTTTTCAGCAAAAAGATATTTAATTTTTGTGCGCCTTTTTCCGACATATTGCACAAATATATCGTTATATATCGATTTTAAATCGACACTTTTTCAATATATTCATATTTTCTACCTTCCCTAATAAATAGTAAGTAAATATAGACACTTTTTTGTTTGAAGTTCAGTTTATACATTTATTGCACCAAATATGTGTAATTTGTTTATTTTTCATAATTTATTCTTTATTTTATTTACTTGTTCTTCTAATTATGGTTTGAAACTGATATATTTCAATATGCTTTAAGTTATTTTGTTAGTTTTTTTTTTGTTTTGTTAAAGAATTCACTTTGTTTCCTCGCCGAAGATGTGTCTTCCTTGTATATATAAGTAAATATATATTCATATATATATATATCGATGGTCACCATTTCGCGTTTAAAGTGAGTCTCTCTCAGTGTGTAAGGTGTGTGTTTGTGAGTGTGTGCTAATGCATTTGGGGTTTGGTTTCTCCTGGTAATTGTTCTTAAGCTTGGTTTTACATTAATTAACTTTCGTAACGATTAAACAAATACGCTTATATATGAGCGAGCATTATATGTAGGTGTATAATGTATGTGACTTTCGCTTTTCCTTTTCATCTAAAGAAATCGGTAGTACCTGCTCTACAAATATGCATGTATATAGTACTATATGTGGTATATGCTTAGTTTTTGTGGCTCATTAGTACATATATATGATAGAATCAATAATCAACCCAACATTAGCTACATAAATATGTGTGTTTTGTTAATGCTTTTAGAATTTCTCCGCTAAATAACGTTTTTTTTTTTTTGTTCGTTTTTTTTACTTTGGTTTCGTTTATAATAGAGCTATAGACGCATAAATAGTTGTGGTATGCAATAACAAGTTACGATTAAGTTAATCCATGTGGTAAGGTGATCGTTTTGGTTATTAGTTTTTAGTTGATAGGTTGTTTTTTGGTTTTGGTTGAAAGGCATTCGACAGTGTGTACGAAATAGCGTATAGAATATATATAATATGTGTGTGATTTTGTAACTAGCTTTAAACAGATTCGAACAGCATAACGTTGTCCCTATATCATATAATAAGTGACTATATCTTGGCTGTCTCTCTGTTTCAATCGAGCGCGCTTTATTTGTTTTTTGTACATACTCCTTATTTTTACAGATTCAGCTTGAAACTAGCGGCAAACAAGTTCTATATTCCTCAGTTATAAAGACACAATAGACATTAAATAAATACAATTATGGCAGTTGAGATAAGCGCTTAAATTAGACAGTAATCCGTAAAATCAATTAAATCAAGTCAAGTATTTAAGCCCATTAATATTATCAATACTGGTTGCCCCTCCTCCTTTCTCTCTCTCTCGAGTTTATACCTAATGTCCTCATAGTTTTCACACTAAGATATATGTATGTACGAGAATGGTCATCATATGCTTAATATTTAGTTAACAATAATTCATTTTCCTTGCCACTTGAAGTATATATACAGAGTTGCTATATTCGGATATTATTGGAAAACACAGAAAACCATCGTTATAGTTTTTTTCGATATATATGCGGCGTATTTTGGGGGAAAAAAACTGCTGAATATTTCGATTAACACATCTATTAGTACAACGAAATTGAAAATTGTCCTTTGATATCCTTATGTTGCTTGTATTTTTTTTTGTTTGAAATTTTCTTCAATATGCTGAGATTACTTTGTTTGTAAGCCCTTTAAAAATGTGACTCGGTTGTTTCGTTTGAACATGAGAGCAATGTTTGATTCTGTGAATGATCTCCGAGATCTCCTTACTAATTCTATTTAACAATTTTAAGGTATGTTCGAGCGAGAGCAAGTGGAAAACATTATACTGTCAGCCATTCAGCCACTAATTCCTTTGGTAGTTTTACGAATGATATATGAAGGATGCTGCCGATGCAGATGCTGATCTTAAGAGTTAACCCGATGCCCCGGGGGAGAATCGTTCGTGTAGATTTGTTTATATTAATATTCTTTAGATTTTTGTGTGTGCGAGCGGTGCCGCTTAGAGGCCAAAGCCGATGACTCGTTATACGTTTCCTGTTTAGAAAAGTAATTGAAATCGGTACAGCATTTAATTGGTTTATCTTTATATATACAAAAAAAATACGGGATATATAAATGTATAGACAGGCTAAATAAATACACAAAATTATTTAAAACTAGAGGGAGATTGGCTAAGCGAACACAAAAAATATATAAAGGTTACAGAAGCAAATAAACTTACAAATAAATCCCTTTTAAAAACTAAATAATCACACAATTAACAAGTAGATACACACATCTTGGAAGTATTGCAACAAAAATTCACACTAAACATAAGAGGGTATATCTTGGATAGCGACAAGGCATGGCTTATTCGAATAGCAAAAATCATAAAGATAATGATAGTAAATAGTAATGATAATCATTGCAATAATAATAATAATAATAATAATAATAGTGGTAATAATAATTGTGTTATATAGGGAATGTCTAGATTTAGAGAGCTTGGCTGATAGAGAGCTGGAACTGCAGTCATGGAGATTCACTGCTTGATGGTGCCATTAGGTTTCGCTGGCTTACCGGACGTCACAAACGGTCCCACATAGTTGCTGGGAAACAGGCCGGACAGGCCATTCAGCTCGCCGCGCCACCACTCCGGCTCGTCCCGACCCAGCACGCTGATGATGTCGTCCTTGTCGAACGATAGCTCGTCGTCGTTTTGTGCTTTGTACGGATAGAGGGCAATGACCTTGTCTGGAAGAGGAGTAGAAAATGTTTAAATGTTGAAATTTGTTAACAAATTTGTTAATAAATATGATAATGAATAGAGTATTCAGCGAATTTGTTCTCAAACGAACCTAGAAAATCATAAAAATAATTTGTATAAAAATACGCACCCAAGATCTGCTCGGTCATCTCGATGCGACTGCCCGAGACGGGCGTGTTGCGTCCACTGTTGCGGCCACCCTGCAGCACCTTGACGTAGGTGGCCGGGAACCAACCAATCTGGCGCCTTCGGCCCTTGGCCTGCAGCTCACCCTCCCACCAGCCGGAATCCGTCTTCTTGCGGATCATGATTAGCTGGCCACGTGTCAGCGAAAGCTGCTCAGTGCTGGTGGCCTCGTAAGGAGCAATCACCTGGGCAATCTCCGAACGCTTAGCCCGCATGCCCTGCAAGGTTATCACAAAAGAAGAGGAGAAAGAGAAGGGATCAATTGGATGATACAGCATGAAAGGAGGATCAACAGGTTGTGTCAACAACTATTTACGGGTGTCATGGAAGAGGTGCGTGACATGGGTCGGCTGTAGCTCTCGGCCGGCTCGCTGCTTTGTGTCTTGGACTGTGTATTGATCTGGGAAACTTCCGTGTCGAGGTCTTCGTGCGCTTCTTCCGCGCCAGTGCCAGTTCCAGAGCCTGGCTGATCATTAAGTTCCTGAACGGGCAACGGCTGGAACTGCTGCTGCTGTTGCTGCTGTTCATGCTGCTCAACGGGAGCAGCGGCGTAGGTGGCGTTGCCATTTAGCGTCGCCTCCTGAGTCAGTGCAAGTGTAACGATAACGGTGGCAAAAGCACAGCACATGAAAAGCATTGTATTAGTAGATGGACATGATGAAGGAAACAACGGTTAGAAACGACTCTGGGTTACTTGGGGTTACTTATTGGGGAGGCTGTGACCTAGGTCTGTATATATAGTATATAGATTTATGGGTCAAACTAATATAATTTACATAGGGCCTCACTTAAGCAAGTTTGCATTGGAAATTTTAGTTTAAAATCATAATTTTTTACCTTTTACATGTATATCCCCCCCCCCCTTAATTAACTGTACTGTTCTCTTTAATCAAAATATGTTACTTATTTCCGTAAAAATGAAAACCTAAACTAACATTTCCAATCCAAACAAGCTTAGCTTAATCTCAGGCTTTCTTCTGTCGGCCCTTTAAGAATATCTACTGTAAAGACCAAGGCCAGGTTATTAACTTTTCACTCACCTGTTCATAGGCATCGACCGCGGCAGCACTTGTGACTGCTGCTGCTGCTGCTGCTGTTGTGTTCGCCGTGCCCACATCCGCTTTTTGGACATAGTTCGAGGGGAACATGCCAGTGCGATTGCCAATTGTGCCCGTCCACCACTCGCCCTCCTTCTTGATGACCATCACCATTTCACCGGCGCCAAAGCTCAGGTCACCCTCCTCGGCAGACTCATAAGGATATGCGGCTATATAGTACTCCACATCACCGGCGGCAGTCAGATCGGCAGTTGGCTCTGCAGCAGCATTGATATTGTCATTGTAGGTGTCCGCCACCACCGATGCCACTTGGGCCACGACTTGCGGTTCAACGGCTGCAGCAATGGAGGTACCCACTTCACCCTCCAGTTTCTCCACATAGGATTCGGGGAACCAGCCGGTGTGGCCATTAATTTCGCCAGCCAACCATCCAGGCTCGGCATTCTGTTCCAATGGGACCAAGATGATGTCGCCTGGAACGAAGGTGATCTCCTCAGCGTTGCGAGCATTGAATTCGTAGACAGCTCGAAATTTGGCGAAACCCTCGGGCGCCGGTCCACTGAGATCTGCTGCGGGAGCAGTCACAGCACCGATATCGTTGCTCAGGCCGGCATAGGGATCCGCAGCGGCCGTTTCCGGTTCGCCCCAACCACTTGAGGCGCCCGTATCCCAGGCCGAGCTTGTGCTGGTCTCGTTTTTGCGATTGTACTTCAATTCCAGGACCGAAGTGCGCTCCACATCGTACTCCTTGTACAATTCCTCGCACTTGTTGAGCAGAGCGCAGAGTTCCGCCTTCAGCTCAGTCATTTGTATGTCGTTGGAGTTGATGTCCTCCTTCTTGGACTCGATCTCCTTGCCAATGTTTTCCACTTTGTCTTTAATTTGCTTGATGAGAAGCTAGAGAGGATTGGGGATTAAGGATATATAATTGAAGATTTTTCCCTTCCAGCTCACCTGCTTGTGTGCAAAGGCTGCATTCAGCTGCTCCTGCTGGGCATTCTCGCCGCCCATAGCCGCATTGCTGGCCTTGCTCTTGGCATCCCACTTGGCCCGCTCCTGGGTGAGCTGCAGCAGCTTAGCATTCTGCTCCTTGATGCGAGCCTTTAGCTGGGCCATCTCGCTCATGGAAGTGTCGCGCTGAGTGCGCATGCCATCGATGACGGTTTTTACATTGGTGACGCCAGCCCGGGTGTCGCAGATCTTCTGGGAAAGGTCCTTGATCTGAAGGAGAAAGACCATCAATAAAAATTCTAAATTTTAGTGGTTTAAATGCTTACCTTCTCATTAAGTGTGCTCAGTTCGACATTAAGCTGGGTATTGTGTGCCTTTTGCTTGAGGACACGCTCCTGTTCCCTTTGCTTCTGTGCATTCATTTCAGCAATTCTGGCCTGCTCCCATTCCTGCTGGCGCTGCTTTTCCAGTTCCCTAAGAAAAAAAAGAATAGTAATTGATAAATAATTAATAATTTCATTAATTGATTCAGCTTACTTTCTGGCCGCCTCCTTGGCCTCCAGTTCCCGCTTACGCTGCTCCTCCTTCTCCATCTCAATTTCCCGCTGACGCTGCAGCTGTCGCTCCAGCTCCTCCTGCTGCTTACGCTCGGCCTCCAAGCGTGCCTTTTCGCGCTTCTCTATCTCTTCACGCTCTTTGCGCTCTCGCTCTTCCCGCTCCTTGCGCTGCTGATCCTCCATGACCTTGCGCCTGCGATCCAGCTCCGCCTGACCCTTTACATAGTTCTCCTTTCGCTTGTCCTCGAAGGAAGCTGTGTAAAAATAAACTTATAAACCAAATTTCACAAAAATAAAAGCCTTCTAGAACTCACTTTGTCCTGGCAAACCGGCTGCCGGATCAGCATCTACGGCTCCCGCAACTCCGCCCTGCGAGGACACTGAGGCATGCCGGGAGGCAGGCTGCGAGCCAGGGCGCGACACCACTCCGGAAACTGAGCCCGGCCGCGACTTGATCTTGCGCAAGTTGGGCGGCACCCAGTCCTGGGGCAGAGTGACTGGTATCTTTTCCCCGCCCATGGCCTTCTCGCACAGGAACATGGCCAGAATGAACTCATCGCAGCTAAGCCGTCCATCGCCATCAATGTCGGATAGCGTCCAAATCTGGGCCAGCGTCACCTGGGGCAGCTTGCTCTGCACTAGTACTCCGCGGGCCTGGGCTCCGGTCAAGAAGCCCGAACGAGTGCGATCGTTGGCATTGAAGACCTGCGTGTATTTGCGCTTCTGAGCTGCTTGAACGGCCCAGTCGCCTCCTTGCCTGTAGGTGGGTATAAAAATGAAAGGGGATTTGTATTTTAAATTAAATTTTCTTGGTTTATCTCTTTGGCCCCTATTTTCTATAAATACTTATTTATCACTCCTTTTATCATCAGTTATTCTTATCTTCCTCAAAACTTAACGACCCTCTTTCTAACCCTTAAGCATTAAATTTGATAAATATTTTAAAGATAACAAACTTTACATATTAACAAGTGATATAGGCTTCACGATCGTATACTCAATTTCTGCTATCTTTAGTGTTTTTTAGAGGTATTTTAATAAAATTAAAAAAAGCCCAAGCCCTGTATTTCTCTGTCACAATTTCAGTTTAAGAAAGCGATAAGAGCTCATAAAAACCCCCATTACCTATAAAATACTCTAATATTAAGAAAAATAAGCAATTCCAGCAAAATTTGACCTACTTAAACCCACAGCTTCCCACGAAAAATGACTATCTACAAATTTACCCCCCAAATAAATAATATTTTTTAGCGGAAATCTTACAGAGATTCGATGGAGGGCGCTCGCTCCGAGACGGATGTATGGCGACTTGGTGGGTTGCTGGAGGGCGGCGTGGGACCAGCCGGCAACTTGGCTTCCACAACGCCCGGAGGCGAAATAACAGCCGCTGCCGCAATTGGAGGAGCCACCGCGGCCACCACTGGCGGAGGAGCTACCACTGGTGCCACGGCGGGCACAATTCCCTTGAGCGGATCCATCGGACTCATGGAACTGGTAGAGCCGCGTGGCGTCATAGAGGGCGTCTTCACTCCATCACCGCTGAGGGAGGCCAGCAGGCTGGGCGGCAGCACCTTGGGCACCTCCATGCCACGCAGCTTTAGGTTGATCAGCTTGCAGGCAATGCTGAACTCGTTGATATTCATCTTGCCATCGGAGTCGGTGTCCGCCAGAGCCCTAAATAGAACAAGCAAGCAGAACAGCGGCAAAGCGGATAAGTGAATGAGCATAACAACAAGCTCTTATCAGTCCGGAAAGACCCCGTGAGTCATCTGAGGAATACGTACCATATCTGGCCCAGGATTAGCGGCGGCAGCTGCGACTGCAGGAAGAATCCCTTGGCCTGGGCTCCGGTCACGAAGCCCGCCTGAGGCTGGAGCGCCTTAAACTGCTCCTGGTACTTGACCCGCTCCCGCTGGGTCACCGCCCACGCATCCACAGCCGGATTCATCGTTATCCTAGTTTTGCTAAGCTCCGCCTCCGCTTCCTCTGCCTCTTATCCGTATCCTTGCGTATGTACGTTCGAAAGTGGGCGCCTGTTTGCTGCCTGTGTGGGTGTTCGCTTCTCGCCTGCTTAGTGCGCTCTCTTCGGCCGCTGCTGCTGAGTACACATCAAATACATGCTCCGCGCGCTCTCTTCGCTCGCTCTCTTTGCCGCTCTCTTTACTACGACGACTCTGGCCTATTGAGTATCCGTTTTGGCTCCCAACCACCCCACGAAATTTTCACAATGGATTTTTATGGTCTACCTGCAAGGTAATGCAATTCGAAATTCGTAAATTAGCTGGCTGGAAACTCAAAAATGCAGCCAGAAGCACCAGCAATTCGTGTCAATTCGATCGTATCGTTTTTATTTTCGCCTCAGTAGGCGTTTTCACTCGTCGTGCCAGCCAACGACCGACGGCCACCCACAACTGATAAGCGATGCACCAACACGAACCGCACTGCTAGCGCGTCGGCCTCAGCATTATCTGCTAATTTGAATGGCTTTTCCGGCAGCTTACTTTGCATTGGAACACAAATTTTTGTATTTGCGTAAATTTTATTTCAATCAATAGTCGGTAGTGTGACCGGCCTGGGGAATGCAGAGAACGTCTCATCAGGGATGGCAATAATACAAATTTATCGATAAGTTTAATGTCGAGATTGTATTTACAAAATATTTTACTTCGCAGCTTAAAAATTAAGTGGATTAAGATGAAGCACCCAAAAGAACATTTTTCTTATATATTTAAAGAATTTTATTATTTAAAACCAACTGATTAAAACATTGTTAATTTTTTTAATAATAATAACAGTGTAAATATAACATGCTCATCAGCAAAATTTTCTTAAATGTTAAATTTGGTATGCAGATTTGTTAATCTAGAAAAAAACTAGCATAGAAAAGCTTTCCGAATTTTTAAATATTTATTTAAAGAATTCAAATATTTCCGTGTGACCAGCTGCCGAGCAGGAAGAAATCCACATTTTTTCCCCACTGGATTTCTTTGGTTATACTTGGGCCGCTTGGCCACGGTCTCTTTCTTTTCAACCACGTGGACCTGGTAATATCAGAGCAGCGGAATTTTTGGCCAATTTCATGTAACGAAATGTCGGAAACTTCAGAAGACGAGCAGGCGCAGCTGCAAACCAGCGACGAAGAGGAGGAGGACCTAAGTGGCGAGGAGGAGGAAGAAGACGAGGGCAGCGATGAAGCGCAACAGAGTGGCGACGAAGATGGAGCAAGTGGCTCCGCGGAAGAGGAAAACGATGATGATGACCAAGCCGAGGAACAGAAGCTGACCTGGAAGGATCTCGTACGTTGCCCTGGACCCACTTATTATTCTAGAGATTATAATCCTTGTGCTCTGTAGGGCCTCAACGAGACTTTGTGCAAGGCCTGCGACGAACTGAAGTGGAAGGCGCCTTCAAAGATCCAGCGCGAGGCCATACCGGTGGCCTTGCAGGGCAAGGATGTGATAGGCCTGGCCGAAACGGGCTCCGGAAAGACAGGTGCCTTCGCTCTGCCCATTTTACATGCTCTCCTCGAGAACCCGCAGCGATATTTTGCCCTGGTACTGACGCCCACACGTGAACTGGCCTTCCAAATCGGCGAGCAGTTCGAGGCTCTCGGTGAGTGTCCCATTTTTATGGCATTTTTATCAATACCCCCACAATGATGTTAAACCTGTTTTGATTTTGTTTATAAAACGAAAATATGAAATTATTATTTCTTTATTCGTCACTACCTCTGAGGCTTTAGTACCTTCAAAAGCTATTCCGGGTTTCTATATTAAAACATGATCTAATTGGAGCTCTTTCTACGCTCTTTCAGGAAGCAGCATTGGGATCAAATGCTGCGTGGTTGTCGGCGGCATGGACATGGTGGCCCAGGGTCTGCAGCTGGCCAAGAAGCCGCACATTATCGTAGCCACACCAGGTCGCCTTGTGGATCACCTGGAAAACATGAAAGGGTTCAATCTGAAGGCCATCAAGTACTTGGTAATGGACGAGGCGGATCGTATTCTCAATATGGATTTCGAGGTGGAACTGGACAAGATCTTGAAGGTGTTGCCACGCGAGCGACGCACGTTTTTGTTTAGCGCCACCATGACCAAGAAGGTCAAGAAGCTGCAGCGTGCCTCTCTCAAGGATCCCGTTAAGGTGGAGGTTTCCAACAAGTATCAGACGGTGGAGCAGCTGCAGCAGTCTTACCTCTTCATCCCGGTCAAGTACAAGGACGTGTACTTGGTGCACATACTCAACGAACTGGCGGGCAACAGCTTTATGATATTCTGTAGCACGTGCAACAACACTGTGAAGACTGCCTTGATGCTCCGGGCCCTGGGGCTGGCCGCCATTCCCCTCCACGGTCAGATGTCCCAGAACAAGCGCCTGGCCGCCTTGAATAAGTTCAAGGCCAAGAACCGTTCCATACTCATCTCCACGGACGTGGCCTCGCGCGGTCTCGACATCCCCCATGTGGATGTGGTGGTGAATTTCGATATACCCACGCACAGCAAGGACTACATCCATCGGGTGGGACGAACGGCGAGAGCGGGACGCTCGGGCAAGGCCATCACCTTGGTCAGTCAGTACGACATCGAGCTGTACCAACGCATCGAGCATCTGCTGGGCAAGCAGCTGCCTCTGTACAAGTGCGAGGAGGACGAAGTGATGGCTCTCCAAGAGCGCGTGGCTGAGGCTCAGCGCACGGCCAAGCTGGAGCTGAAGGATCTGGAGGATACCAAGGGTGGCCGTGGGCACAAGCGCGGCGGGGACAACCATGATGATTCGGAGCACTTTGCGGGTGCCCGAAAGCGCATGAAGCCCATGGGTGGCGGTGGTGCCAAGGGAGGAGGTGGTGGTGGTGGCGGAAAGAAAAGCTTTGGCAAAAAGAACTGGAACAAGGGTGGCAAGCCAAGAAGATAGTTTTGATATGCATTATATACTTAAGACTCGATTTTATTTAAAGCTACTTTAATTCCATAATAAAACAAAAAAAAAATAATTATACGGTAGATATTTGTGTTGGTTTCAATGTGTTGTTTTGAAATGTGAAGGTTAACAATGCCTGCAAATTTAATTATTTTATTAAAAACGTCCAACATCATAGGAATATTTCGTCAAAGCTTCGATCAGAGCTAAATTGTTGAAGTTATGCGTAAAGTTAAAGCCAGTTTAAAAATCTATTCAGACCCACCAAAAACTTGTCTAATAAATAGAAATTAGATTATTTTAATCATATAATTGATTACAAATATATTTATTACATAAATGTATCAAATATCAATTTATTTAATGGAAACAAGAAATTATCAAAATCGTCAATTTTGCTGCAAAGGTCTGCCCCAAGGTCACAAAAATATATAAGAGGAAACGAAAAAAGTCGGTGAAAAATTACATTGAATTCAAGTAAGAAAAACCATCCTATTGAAACCCAGAGGGAAAATTAAGAAACGTATTATCGTCGGTTGCTTGGCTTCTCCAGATCGACGTTGGATGCTGCTGCTGCTGCCCTTGACGGTTTCCAGGTAACTGAGCATTCCATACACGCGAGGGGCCAGGACCTGCTCCAGGCAGGTCGCGACAAGGATTTGGATTCGGATTGTGGCTCCAGTGTGGCGTTAGAGCTGGATTACTCCTTATAAGCGATGGACCAGGAACTGCTCCAGGCAGATTTTGGTTCGGTTGTGGATTAGGGTTCCAGAACGATGCTGGATACTGTGGCGGCTGTCCACTAGCGGAAGATATCCTAATGAGAGAGGAAGCTGCTCCAGGCAGCCGATCTTGTTGCGGAATGAAATCGGGAATTTGATTTGGATTTGCATTGAGGTTCCAGATCGATTGTTGATGCTGCTGCTGCTGCTGCTGCGCCGGAGATCTCCGAGAAAGCGCTGGAATGGACTCTGCACTCGTCTGTTGTAGATTCGAATTTGTTTCCAGGTTGGAGAACTTGTCGACGAGGGTTTTGAGAGCTGGAGATCGGGCATACTTGGTCATGTCAGCGAGCAGCATCATCATGGACTTCTTCTGTAGGGCCTCGTTCTTCGTCACATCTGCCCATGTCATAATCCGTATCATTAACTCTTCGGACAACAGGAACTTGTATGTTTCGTGCAGTTCCACCAGCTGATCGATGTAATCCTGCCAGTTGCCTGCTTCCAGTATCTGTAATATTGTCACCATCAACTCACTGAACTTGTGTGCCTTGCTTGGAATCCACAGGTCGGTCATCAGGCAATGCGTGGCCTCCCGCTCTAGACCAGCAACCTTGAGCGCTCGAAAAACATGCCTGACAATGGGCACTGTTGTGTTTTGATAATAACGACTCTTGGCCAACATTTGCAGCAGATGCTTGTAAAGTTTGCGCCGCTCAAAGATATCCGCAAAGCACTTGAAGTACCGCTCGAAAATGTATAAACTGCGCAGAGCCTGTCGGTAAGTACTAACCAGGGCTTCCTCCGTCATACTGAGCAGGCGCCTCTCCACCTCGCCCACCGGACTTGTCGCGTGATCGCAGTAAGCCACCAGGCACTTGTTACCCAAATAATTGAGGCACTTGACTCCAAAGATCTCCGTCATCCAGTGTTTAGCACTAAGGCCTTGATGTCTGGGAGGTAACATTTCGGCGGTGGCCAAGTTTTGTGGGACATACTGGGAGGCCCCGGGAGGATGCTGTTGGACTGATACATCGGGGGGCATCTCCCTACAAGGCCTAGCCTCGCCAAGATGCCCATAGTTTGACTTTTCCCCATTGCTGGGAGGCACAAAAACCGGAGCCAAGTCTTCGGGACCAAACAACGGAGGAGTAGCCAAGTCCTGGGGGCCAAACATTGGCTGCGACAAGTCTGGGGCCACAGGATCTTCGCGAGTGGGGCGATATGGCGGTGCAAATTGCGGCATTGTTTCCTTTGGACGCCTGGCAGCCTTAGCCTCCTCTCGCCTTCTGCTTATGTCTTCGGCTACAGGCGGAACAGGCGGAGGCACTGATTTTATTTTCTCCCTCTGCTGTTTCTCATCCTGTTGTAAATACAGAGTTTGCATCACGACAGGCTGTGACTTGAGCAGCTCGGGTGCTAGCCTTGGAATCCGAAAGTTTCTCAAGTTTTCCGTGATCGGAATTTCGGGTTGGTTGCTTGGAGGCTCCGCTTGAACCTTTGGCAGATTGGTCTGGTTTACAGGCTCGGAATTGTTTTCACTCGGCTTGGTTTCTCCTTTCGACTTACTGGGGCATTCGTCCTCCAGTTCATCCGAAGAGACCTCCAGCGTGAGCACATCGTAGTCAGGCTCATAGTCTAGCACCTCCCCTTCGTCCATGAAAGGCCACAGTAGGTTTGACTGGTCTGCACTCACATCTACGGTCGGTCGACTAGGTAGCTTCTCAAAGAACTCGGAAGTATGGGTGAGCTGATCTTCGACTGCTGTCTTGGGACTCGGTGGAGTCTCGCTGGGCGGCTTGTTGTCAGTTGCCTCAAGACATCGATCGAGGGACATCTCTGTCTGCGAGTCGATCAACGCGATCTGGTTAGCCACAGTTTCATCCCTAACCAGCAGGTCAATGTCAAAGTCGATTTCTAGGGCATTCCTATCACCCTCCTCGCCACCTACTGGGCTGGTTAAAGTCATGCAATCGTCGAGTAGCTGCTCCTCTGCTTCCAAATCATTGAAAAACAAGCCCGTTTCCTGGAGGATGAGATGCTGCACATCTTCATCTTGATCGCTTGAGATTTCTTTAAGCATCGAACGTTCGTTTTTTCTTATCCGCACTACGTCCTTCTCATCCTCTGCCTCTTCCTTCTTATATCCTTTCTCCCCCACTTTATCTTCAGGAGGCTTGGTGGATGGATTTTTCAAATCTATCGCATCCGCTGGCATGTGGGCCGGTGCGACCGCATCTTCATCTAAGATCTGTGAGAAGGAAAAGGAGTTACGTGACTTAATGAAGAGAAAAAAGCTTACAGCGGGTTGAACGACAACATTTGATAGTATGGCAATGTCCGCTCCATCCTGATCGGTGACTGAAGACGATGACTGACATCTTGGCTTGGCTGTTGGCTTCTTTTTGGGTGGCTTGGCTGTTGGCTTCTGATTGGGTGACTTGGCATACGTGTGGAACTGAGTCAGCTGGTGCGGAAGTTTTATAGTGGTCTGCGAGATGGTTTTCCGCTGCTTCTGCTGCTTTTTACGTGCATTATGTGTCTGAGGAGCTCGGACTTGTTGCTCCAGATCTTGCATCGCCCCATCTGTAGTTGATTTCTTTATTGGTTCCGAAGTTTGATATATCATCTTTAGCGCATTCTCCTCCTCCAACCGCTTGGCCTTCTCCTCCCGCGAGGGGCGACCCCTCTTTCGCTTTATTGGCAGTTCAACTTTAATATCTTTTTCAAGCTTAAGCAGCAGAGATCCATTTTTAGGGCTTCCTTCCTTTAGCTTTTTACGCTGAGCACTATACTTCTTCCAAGCCGCTAGCGGCATCTCGTCTTCCAGCTCTTCGTCCGCGACAGTTGGCATCTTTCCAACGTTTTTTGGCTTGCTTTTCGATTTGAACCCCGACGGACCAGCAACTGAGGAGTCCCTACGCTTGATGCGATTGGGAGTCGTAGGAAAAACTGAATATTTAGGATTCGGTTTTAGATCCGTGTCTGGGCGCCTGGGACTGGGGGCCAAAGGGGAGATTATTTTAATTGGTTTCATCCATTGATTCAATGCCATTAAGTCGTGGCTATTGAAAGCATCACAATCGATTTCGATTTCATTGAGAACAGAGTCGCTGCGCTTAATGGGGCTGAGAAACATATCTCCATGATTATTGGGATCGAAATCGTCAGCAGTCACTGAATTTGTACGTTTTACGGTTGGAAGTAACGGATCGCAGTCCTGCCCTTTGATATATAAACTCTTGGTGGGAGTTGCTGTTGGTGGAGGTGCCAAAGAATTACGCCGCTTGATCGGAATGAATAACGGAGATAATGGCGCTGCCACGGAATTGCGCCGCTTGATGGGCGAAAATGATGGAGATGATGGCGCTGCCACGGAATTGCGGCGTTTGATGGGACTGAACGAGGTAGCAGAAGGCGACGCCAGAGAATTGCGTCGCTTGATGCCATTGACGGAGGGAGTAGAAGGCGGCGCCATGGGATAACGATGCCTGCCTTTGTCATTTTGTCGCTCGATTAGAGGGTCTGCAGCAGGAAGATCTTTCTATTGGTGTAAAAAAAGAAATTCATCTGAAAATCAGAAGAAAAAAAAAGAAGAAAAATTGGCACTTACTTCGTCGTCGAGCTTGAGGTAATAAATCCTGTTCCAGCTGCGCAGGTAATTCTTATATAAATCGACCCATTGCTTCTCCGAAAGCGATCCGGGGCCTACTAGGGTTAAAAGCTGTTGCCAGCATCCTAACCTGTCACGTTTTCGCATTCCTAATCTTTAGCGTTGTTTTGTCGACTCGATTCTTCACGCAACGTTTTGCAAAAGTTTGCGGTACTTTGAGAGTGTGACCATGCAGAGTTAATTATGGCGTCCCCGGGTAGTGTTGGATAGCGCGTGTAGAGATAGGGTGATGAGCGCCCGTATTAGCTAGATTTTTGAAAAAAATTTGCTAAAATTAAAAAAAAAAATTATGCTAAAAAACAAGCTACACCCAAATGAGAGAAAACAGGGAAACATATGGGTGGCAAAAATCATTGGGGGCTATATTTCTAATAAGGTTTTTAAATTTTTAATTTCAAATTTCCGAAAGAAAAACATTAATTCAAATGTGATTGTTGATTAATTTATAAAAGTTTTTCTTATGTGTAAACAATAATCTTATTAAATATGCATTTTTCTGACAAGGGGATTAGAAATTTTGCCGTCGATCGTGATCTTTTCCTGTTTACATCTACCTGTATATAAAGGTTTTATTTATAGTTTATTCTAATATTTGTAATATAATAATATTTCTTAAAGTATTGTGTGCATTTATATAGAGACTACAATTTTATGATGAATTTAATTTGAATTTAACCTATCTCATATCTCTTAGAAACAAGGTCCACAGCGGGTTTTCTGTTTCTAAAATAAAAACCAATACTTACCGAACTTCCAGTCATAGTTTTCGCTACTAAAACTATTTTAAATTCAACAAAGTTGTATAAAAACTCCCCGAAAACCAAAATTCAAAACAAAGTCCTTGGTTTTATGTTATAAAAGGTGTTTTATAAGCAATTACACCCTCTATGATGGGTGCACTGTAAAGAATTTATTGTATTTAATGTTAATCTGCCGAAATTACATTGGAATTAAGCTAATTAAAATTTCTACACGGTATATAAACAAATCAAAGGTCAGAATTGTACTAATCATAAATATTTGCACAATGCTCGCGGCCATTTGCAGTGTAGTTGTACAGTCGATATTATGTGAAAATCCCCCCGTCCGCGCAGTTAGGAGCATTGCAAGTCAAACAGCTCGCAGATGCCTTCGTCGCTTTTCAGCACAAAGTTGAAGTCTTCTTGGGGTGGGTTCAGCTGCACTAGTGGCGGGTTTTCTGCACAACGCGACAAAAAGGGGTTAGCAATCGCAGGTGTAAATGAGATTTACGGGAGAAACTCACCTAGATTTGGGTCATCGGGATAGAAACGTCGCAGTGAATGCCCGGTCATGTAATTCTGAAATATTATCTTAGCCGTCAGTTCGTTTTCGAGCACTTTTATATCATCCTTAAGGTCGGGATTGCACGAGTACGTGTGCTCATCGGTGATCACGTTCCCCGTGGTTCCCGTGCCCTTGCCATCCTCGCTGGAGCGTGACGACATTGAGGGCGAGGGCGTGTCCAGGCGCCGGTAGTCGAAGAAGCCGTCCGCATCGTGAGGACTCGCTGTGCTCTTGCCCTGGTTGGTCACCAAGCGAATGTCAATGGTGCTGCCATTATCCAGCGATACGCTCAGTTCGTTCTGCAGAGAGAAGTAAACGGGTTAAAGGTAAAGTTTATTCGAAATTCGTAGTTATGGATTTACTATTTCTTTATTTTATTTATTTAATTAAATTAAGCCTAAATTATCATACCAAACCATATTAACTAATAAATTTAATCATAAAACTTACCTCATTTCGCTGTATCTCCACTTCCTCGTCATAGTTCGGTATGGTAAATACAGAATCATCTCCATAGAGGTCCAGCAGATCGTCTCGGGTCAAATACGCATACGAGCGATTCGCTGGATCCTGCATTACATAACGCAGATTGCGCTGTGCGTACTCCAATTGTTTGTCCAACTCGTCCTCTTGCAGTTTTAAGTGATTGGTCCGGTCACGTGCCTCCTCGTATTCCTCTTGGTCCTTGGCATTGTTGAACCCCCCACCGCTGAAATAGATAAATATTCAATTTCTATTTTCTTTGAATTACAAACTTTAAAGGTTATTTTTTACACCAAATGAAAATGTTCTCGCTATTCATATACAAAAGATGAGGGCTTAGATAAGAAGAACCACTATCAGTTCATTCGATTGAAGTTACACATAATGTCCCCTGAAAGTCTTCTATAAAAACCCAAGTTAAACATCTTCCCACACAGTTTTCCTAATTTTTCCAGCTCGCGGCTAAAATGGAAATGAGCTATGCTAAACTTACCGCCAGCGCACTAGGGAGCAGTGTCTGCCTTTATCAATTAGGCCAATGCCCTCTAGCACATTGGTGATATCGTATATACGCCGCTTCTGCACGTCCAGGATTTTGGTGGCCTGCGATATAAGAGAGGAGTATAAAGCGTGGTTCAGGCATGGTATTTTTAGGGTCGTGTGTCATCCTACCGCTTTCAGATCGATAGTGCCGCCGTTCGCCTTCATGAGATCCACGAATTTCTGTGTGAGCAAGACCAGCGAGCCCACGGAACGCTGCTGTCCGGGCTGCAAGTGCGGAGACTTCAGGGGCGTGTGCGTGTCCTGGGATGTGTCCATGCCGATGGTCTCGTACACCTTGGTAGGCGTCTGGGGCTCGTCCATGTCCACGTTGCCGGAACCGCCAGCACCTCCGCCCATCATCACCACTGTGGAGGAGCCCGCTGCGGAGCTGCTGTCTCTTTTAACAATAGTCGTCGATTTGCGTTTGTACATGGTCTGCGGTCGCTTTGAAGACAATTTTTCCGTTCTGGTAACTCGTTGTGCGATTGCACTCTGCATTCAATACTTAAGAAACACGAAATAGTGCGAAATTAGTCCAAATTAAATACAAATGTTGGCGCTGAAGGTTTCCGCCATTTATGTCACTTTTTTCATTCTCCCTCTATTCTACCCCCGAGTAGTGTGCTAAAGCGACGCCGCCTTTTAGCAACACTCTATCGTGCTATCGATATGCCCGCTTACTTTCCAACACTGTTAATTGATTTTGAACAACGCAATTTCAATTTTTTCGAATCTTTTATTACATATATATTTTTGTAAGCTTGAGGAATTCAGCTCTTCTAGTTGACTTTTGGCTGCTTCAGTTGTGTTCGCATAGCATGTTCAGAATTTTTCAATTTTCTACGGAAAACAATTCATCCAACTTTGAGCGGCATTCAATTCTTCAATTCTTCATTTAGGAGCCGTAGTTAAGGTAGCGCAAGGATGCAAGGTTCAGGACGATATAATTTTATATAATTGGTTTTCACTTTTTGAAGTATTCAAGATCAAAGAGATTTTTCGTTGAATCTCCCGACTAGTGTGTTGCGGCAGGTGCTTCAGCTCTTCCTTTAAATTGAAGCAGAACTCATTTAGGTCATCCTTAAACGGGACTTCCTTTATAGCAGAGTATTTTACATGGCTTTGTAGAGTTTCTTGAGCAGTAATATTGGATATAGATTTAGATTCTTCCTGCAGCAGAAAATTGAATTCATCCAGGAGGTCAAAGGTCGGTCTGGGGAACCAAACTCCCAGCCGTCGGCATCTGTCCATCCGCTTAAATACACACAAAGCCTTCGCATGCAAAATCTTCATATGGTATTCAACGTGAGATGGAGACAGTCTGCCCCCGAACTGGCGTGCTATCCAGCCCCAAAGTTCCTTTTGTTTGCTCTGCTTATAGTAATCTTCGTGCTGACAATTCCAAAGGCATTCGTGGCCAGCATAAAACCGTATCATGGTCAATAAGTTACCCCTGTTTTGAAAGATTTCACCTGGATTAAAATTATTTTCCCGACATGGCTTGGTTAGGTGAGAGTTGCTGAATTTGTGGTGGTTTAAGGTACTCCTTAATTTAGGCATATTTTTGATATTTTATGTTTTCCAATAAGTGCCAAAATGAGGAACTAGCCTACTAAGCTTGTTTTATATTGAAATATAATTTAAATATTTATTTAAATATCGAAAAACACGAGGGCGCGCCACGTTGTCTTGGCGGAGCCTTTAGTCGCTTTTCAACACTGTCCCTTTTTTCACCTTTGTTTTGTTCACACATTCTGCTTTTGAAAAAAAAAATAAATAAATAAACGTGCCTGGGGTTGCAGCTCATTGTGTTCTATATAAATATATTAAATATACCTAGCACACTAGCAAAATGCCTTCCAAAGTTAAGCCGCGCCTTTCGCGTGGTGTCCTGGACATGAAGTTCATGCAGCGCACCAAGAAAAAGGTGGAAAAGGAGGCGGACGACGAGCAGAGCCGAGCACTGTACTCCAACGAGATCAACGAGAAGATGATCAACTCCAGCTCCAACTTCATCGTGGAGTCCAGCTACTCCATATGCGAAGGCCTCATCGACGGACGCCTTAGCTTTCGGGGCATGAATCCCGAAATCGAACTGCTGATGGAACAGGAACTGGCGGAGAAGCGGGCCCATTCGAAACCAGAGCAGCCCAAGGAGGTCTCCGACAAGGATATGGCCAAGGCCTATTACGCCAACAAGGCGCCCACCGTCACCAACAGCATGGCCAAGAAGTTCAGCTCCAAGAAGAACTTCAAGCGAAAGCAGCACGGCGACGACCAGGCCAGAAGTCCCGGCTATCATCCCAAGACGAAACAGCAGTTCAAGAAGCCCCGCGAGGATGACGATTAATTGTTTACTCTTTAGTTGTTACAAACACTGACCTAGCCCTTAGTTAACTAAAATATACGACATCAAGTGGATCCTCTTGCTTAGGCGTTCTTATTCTTGACCGCCTGCAGGGCGTAGCACATTTGGGTATTGTTGATCCAGCGCCAGGTGTTGCTCCAGAAGTCGTAAGTGCTACCATTCACCAGTACCGTCTGGCAGTTCACTGTAAAGGGATTAAAAAGGGTTGGTTGCAGGGTGTGCACCTCGTCAAAGGTAAAGCTTACTTGTATCCAAGATACGCTGCACATCCAGTGGCGAAATCATCTTGTCCCAATGATGCGTTCCCTTGGGCACCAGATTCAGGACATATTCGCTTAAAATAACACCGCAGAACCAAGAGGGGATAGTCTGGTTCAAAGTGGTGATAAAAATGGATCCGCCAGGCTTTAAAGTGCGTACACTGGCCTCCAGCAGTCCTATCTTATCCTCGACATGCTCCAGCACCTCAGACACAATCACAGAATCGTAGCACTCGCAATTGCCTTTGGCATGCTGATCTACCGGCTCTATTTTGTATACAACATTGCTGGCCAGTTCCGGACTGCAGCTATTCAGGTGATCGCGGGCTGCATCAATGAGCTTCTCGCCAAGATCGATGCCCGTAACCTGGGCACCTAGCCGAGCCAGTTGCTCGGTGAGCAGGCCGCCGCCACATCCAACCTCCAAGATTCGCTGTCCCTTGAGCACTTTTGTGGTATTTACGTAACCAGGCTCCACTGTGCCGCGCGATACGATGCCATCTCTGATGAAGGGAACTCTGTGGGAGATTAGAAATTGTTACCCAAACTCCTTACAAGTGGAACTTGGTTGTTTTTACCGAATCTCGTTTAGGGCATGCAGTGCTCCCATGGATCCGTTCTGATTCCACCAGTCGGAGGCCTGACTCTCATGATGCCGGACTTCCTTCTCGGTGCCGGCATCAAGAGTCGTCGTCGTTGTGCTGCTGTTCCTCGGGAAACTTTGCGCCAGAACACCTGCCACCGGTTGCCTCAGCCTTCTGGAATTCAAAAACTGTAAGTTAATATCATATTGTTATAGTTTCTTTGTTTTAATTTACGCAGTGGCAAAAAACGTATTTCTCAGCATTTTTAAAAGTGCAACAACAACAAGCTTTGACAGATGAACAGCTGACTTTGTTTTGCTGCAACTGTTGTCTGCAGGGGCGCCGTTAGAAGCTTTTTTTAAGGGGTCTGGCTGAGATTTGTTAGAAAAACAAAAGAAAAGCGGTAATTACTATAAAAACATAAAAATTTTATAATTTAATTTCTTATAATTTAATTTTTTTAAGAAATTTAAAGAAAAACATAACTATATTAAAAACAAAGCTGATGATAATGGGGGCACTTGACTTTAATAAACCCCCTTGACTACGCCCCTTGGCGAAAAGTGAGAGAGGGTCTATTGAAACAAAACACTCTCTCCGTAGCTGCTCCGATCGTTGGTTCTTTATCATTCTTCTTTTACCGCTTATTCAAGAGAGAATAGCGACGGCGACTATATCACCTGCCAATATCGATAAAGATAAGCAAGCCATTGTCGCCGCTAATCGTCGATCCCAGGGCCATTTTCACCATGGCCCAATACAAGACGCTCGAGAACCAGGATTCCGATGTGGAAAGTGGCCCCACCCCCGCTCCGGCCGCCCAGGACGGACAGCAAGAGCGACCGAAGCCGGTGCCGGAGAGTCCAGCGGCTGCCCAGATGCTAACGGTGTCTGTGTTCATGCTCCTTTTTCTCGGCTCGTCGTATTTCCAGCCGCGGCCACGTTTCCAGCAGTGGCGTGGGGGCAGAGGTCATGGTCTGCACGCCAAGTATGACTGCAACATCCAACTGGTAGAGACGATACCTCTGAACCTGACATATCCTGCCGGCAGCCCGCAATTCCTGGGTACCTATGAGGCCTGGCTCCAGTTGCTGGACAGCGCCAAGGAAGCCTTGGACATTGGTTCCTTCTATTGGACTTTGAAAGAAGAGGACACGCCTGGAGTGAACGACAGCAGCACACAGCCGGGCGAGGACGTGTTCGCCAGGCTGTTGGCCAACGGAAATGGCGGCAGTCGCACACCGAGAATCAAGATCCGCATAGCCCAGAGCGAACCATCCAGTGTGTCGCCTAATATGGACACCAATCAACTGGCCAGCAACGGAGCTGCCGAGGTGGTAAGCGTGTCGTTTCCCAAGTTCTTCGGCGGCGGCGTTCTGCATACTAAGCTGTTGATCGCGGACAATGAGCACTTCTACCTGGGCAGCGCCAACATGGACTGGCGGGCCCTCACCCAGGTCAAAGAAATGGGTGTCCTCGCCACAAACTGTCGCGCGCTGACGATTGATATACGAAAGATCTTCGAGGCCTACTGGATTCTGGGGCACACAAAGGATTCACGAATTCCGAATTGGGATTGGAGACTCAATACGAACTTCAACCTCAAGTCCCCCATGCAGATAAATGTGAACAAGAACACCAGCATGGAGGGTTTCATCTCCAGCTCACCGCCACGCCTTTCGGCCTATGGACGAACTGATGACCTCGATGCCATCGTCAGCATTATTGATTCGGCTATTACCTATGTGAACATCGCCGTGATGGACTATTATCCATTGACCATCTATGATGAGCGGCATCACTACTGGCCCTTCATTGACGATGCCTTGCGTCGGGCGGCTGTGGAGCGCGGCGTGGCTGTGAAGCTGCTCATCTCCTGGTGGAAGCACTCCAATCCCAGCGAGGATAAGTATCTCAAGTCCCTGCAGGATCTGGCCTCCAAAGAGGACAACATCGATATACAAATTGTGAGTTGAAAGGGGATATGAGAGTTATCACACTTCAATTTAAGCTCTTATTTTGTTGATGCATTTTGTAAATTTAAAAAAGTTATTTAATTTAAAAGAATGAATGTTTATTTGTTCTTAATGGAAGGCCCTAGGTAAAGAGATGTACATTAATTAGATTGTAAAAAATTGTTAAATAATATATATTTTTTATATTTAAAATGTTAGGTATATTTTAAAATATTCAAAATATTATCAATAATTCAACATATATTCCCTTGACAGCGCCGCTTTATTGTACCCGAGAACGAGAGTCAGGAGAAGATCCCCTACGCCCGGGTCAACCACAACAAGTACATGGTCACCGACCGAACCGCCTACATAGGCACCTCAAACTGGAGTGGCGACTACTTTACGAACACCGCCGGCATTGGTCTGTCGTTGAGCGAAACCCACGAGACAGAACACACCAAGACTCTAAGGAGCGACCTGCGCGACGTCTTTGAGCGGGACTGGAACAGTGGCTATGCTCACCTGCTGAAATGAGCAGACATGCTTTTTTTATTTGTTAATTTTACAAACTTTTAATCTTCTACCGAATTCAAAGTATTCCATCCACTCCTCACAAGTTTTTCAATTTTATTCATTGCTTTTATTCAGTTTTGATTATGCGTGAGAGAGTAAATAATGAGGGGTTCGTTGCACGACCACATAACAGAATATACAAAAAATAATACATGTGTACTCTGTATGAATAATTGGAATAATGCAAGTGTATATAATATTTACAGGGAAATATAAACAATATTATAAAGTAAATAATGCAAAATAAGGAAATTCATTTGTCGTCAGTAATCCATCGTCGGTTGCTTTTGATTTGTAACTTTTTCTTTTTGTACAAAGTGCCTCCGATTAAGCTGCCTCGCTAATTGTACGCTAAATACTCTTCAAATTTAATGTTTGCACTTAGATTAGGTTGGGCGAACGGGCGAACGCGCGCTGCCTTTGTCGTCGAATCACCATCTGGATCCTTGCAGGCCTCATCACTTGACGTTGGCGCCGCGTCTCAGAAAATTGTTGCTGGCAATGCTCTTCTCAATGGCCACATTGATGAAGGACACACGCGCCAGGAGTGTATTATAGATCAGCAGCAGGCATCGGGCATCGATGGCTGGAAAGGAGGAGGAGGAACGCATTAGTACCTGCACAGGATAAGCATAGCTCCAAACTCACCTGCATAAAGAATCTGCTCGCGACGCAGCGGTCGATTGGCCCAGTTTGAACACTGATTCGACTTGTTCAGTTTCTTGCCAAGGCACACCAGTGAGAGATCGGTGAGGGCATCGCCAGCCCGGTTGACATTGCCGTAGGGCAGCTCCACCCCGTAGCGCTGCTTTTTCAGCTCCAGCCACAGATTGCGCAGGTCCAAGTAATGGTGTGGCATTTGCAGGCGCAGCTGCAGCGGCAGGGACCGCTGCAGGACACTGAGATCACTCACCATGGAGAAGCCCACCTTCAGGATATTGACGTTATTGAATATATTGGCGCCCAGCGAGCGCCAGTGCTCCGAACGGATATTTTCCCGAGCCAGACAGTCGATCAGGTAGACATTGTGCCCGGTGGCGATCTGCAGCAGGCACAGCGGGCTGTCACCGCACACGTTTTGCATCCACTCCGAGTCCAGATAAATGATGTGCTCCTTCTGCAGGTGGAACAACATACGCTCAAACTGCGCCGCCGTGTCCACAATGTTCAGGCACTCGTCCGGCAGGTCCATGGTCAGGTACATATCACAGCCACTGGCCTCGCTGCCGCCATCAGACTCTCGATTTGCCGCCTCCGTAAAACCATTCCGCGACACCTGCGACTTGATCTCCAGCGGGCAATCGTTGGGGTTCAGCTTGAACTGCCTATACCAATAGATAGCTTCTGAATGGGCCTGTGCGGCGGCCAAATAGCTAACAAAGTCCTTGCGCAGGGCATAGTCGTAAGCGTGGACGCTCACTAGCTCGCGAAAACTGGCCAGATTGATGCGTGCCTTCTCGTACTCGCGGTAGAGGTAATGAAGGTAGCTGCACGTCTTCGTGAATTTGTAGTTGGGGGTGACGGCGTCGTCAAAGCTGTACTTCTTGGCCAGCCGCGCCACAATCTTAGAAATGGGCCGATAGCTGAGCACGTTGTGTGAGATCTTCAGATTCTTGTAGCGCCCCAGGAGATCCTCGCAGAGCTGGATCACCGGCTTCTCCTTGTGGAGCAGCGAGTCGAGAAACTTGACAAACGGCAGCCGCTGCTCGGTGGCATGGTCCAGGTACTCCTCGGCCAGCGGAAGCTTCTCCACCGCTATAAGTGGAAAGGCCAGCTCCATCATGTCGAACTCGTGCGTCAGCTGCAAGCTTATGGCCCACTGAGTTACCTCCTTGACGTGCCCCGCCTCCAGCAGTTCGCGCAAATGGGGCAGCAACAGCTCCCGTATGTGTCGCAGGCTGTAGGCATGGATCACAGCGTTGTTGAGGCTCAGCAGGCCCGACATCTTCACAAAGTTAAAGGCAATCATACTGGTGTTCGGATCACAGCCCTCCTCGCCGATAAGCTCCGGGTACTCCTCATGTAGCTTGCACACCGTGTCCAGCACGAAATGCGACAAGCTCTTCGGTTTCACATTGCTGCTGTCGGGACAATTGGCGAATATCTTGAGAGCCAACAGCAGGGCCGGCTCCGGGTGGCTCATCAGCGCCTTGCCAAACTCCTGGCGCAAATGCGGCGACTTATTCTTGCTGTACATGTTCCACTTCTCGCGGAACACTTTGAAGAACTCCTCCGCCTCGGCGTCCAGTGTGGCGTCGAAATTCCGACCATTGATCCCGGCACCTGTTGTGATATCTGCCAAGCGCTTGATCTTCAGGCACTGCATCAGGACCTCCAGTTCCTCCTCGTCTGACTCCATGCCGCCGGGTATGGCGCTTAACATGTGGGAATTGTGGTTCTTGCGTGCCATTTTCCACCGCCTTGGCCACGATACGAACTGCAAGTGAAAATGGCAATTGCAACAAATAAAAACTAAGCCTGCGAGTCGCAACAACAAGAAATGGAGCTGCCAACTCGGGCGGGTTCTCTTTTCAGCGTTTGGATATTTTATTTAGGTCTGGCAATGTGGTTTCTGAGAGTGCCAAGTGTGGCCAGCTGTGAGATTTTTAGGGGAAAAGACAAATTTGCATCTGGCAACCCTGGCGCGGCACACGTGCGTTTATTTTGTTTTGGGTTTAGCTCGTGGGAAAAATGAAGTTGAAAAAGGTTAAAACTTTGGGCAAAGCCGCGCCGGGAATCAGCAAAAAGAAGCCGCAGAAGGATGCAATTAAAAAGGCGGTGGCCAAGAAGGCCGGAAAAGCTCCCGAAACCAAGGCGATAGCCAAGAAATCCAAGCAAACAGCAGCCCCGGCTAAGAATATCAAGCCCGCGAAGAAAGGAGCAAAGAAAAGCCACAAGGCGGAGCTGGAGGGACTGAAGGACATTGATCCGGAGTTCTACGATTTCCTCAAGAAGAACGACAAGAAGCTGCTGGACTTTAATCTGTCAGACAGCGAGGAAGAGGACGAGGATGAGGAGGAAGGAAAGAGCAAGTCGGCGGCTGCTGAAGGAAGCGATGACGACGAGGAGAACGAGGAAAAGTATCACAAGCCCAGCGACGATTTGGCCGTGGCCAGTGATGAGAGCGACTTTGAGGACGAGGAGGAGGATGAGGCCAGCACAGGCGGTACCCAAAAGATCACCCTCAACCTGCTGCGCCAGTGGGAACAGCAATTGGGCCAAGACAACGTCTCCATCGACATTGTGCGCAAGGTGATCCAAGCTTTTAACTCGGCCCTAGCTAGCATCTCGGCAGACGGGGCCGATGGCGGGGAGAATCAACCCAATGCTGCAGCCTTTAAAGTCGTGGGTGCGGCTGCATTCAATGGAGTTATCCAGCTGTGCGTGCTTCATCTACAGCCGGCCATCATTCGAGTGCTGGGCGTGAAACCCAACAGCAGCCTGCCGCTGCACAAGCACAAGAAGTGGGTCAAAGTGCGCGGCTGCCTGCGCTACTATCTCACGGATCTGATCCGCCTGGTGGAGCAGGTGTCGAGTGCCAATATCCTGGGCGTGCTACTCAAGCATCTACATCAAATGGCTGGCATGGTGGTGCCCTTTACGGCGCTCGGCAAGACCATCCTCAAGCGCCTAATCGTGCTTTGGGCAACGGGCGATGAAACCGTGCGAGTGCTTGCCTTTCTTTGCATCCTGAAGATAACCAGGAAGCAGCAGGTGAGTTGTAAACACAATCCCAATGAGTATCTCTCTTTAAAGTTCGGAATCTCTTCCAGGCCACCATGCTAAACCATGTTTTGAAGGCCATGTATCTGGCCTATGTGAGGAACTCAAAGTTCGTGTCGCCAAACACGCTGCCCGGGATTAACTTCATGCGTCGCTCGCTGGTGGAGATGTTCGCCTTGGACCTGAACGTCAGCTACCAGCACGCCTTTCTCTACATCCGACAGTTGGCCATTCATTTACGAAATGCCGTGATCCTCAAGAAGAAGGACAGCTTCCAGGCGGTGTACAACTGGCAGTTCATCAACTCGCTGCGTCTGTGGGCGGATCTCCTGGGCGCGAGTGCCAACAAGCCGCAATTGCAGCCTTTGGTCTATCCCCTGGTAACCATTGCCACCGGTGTGATTCGTCTGATACCCACCGCTCAGTACTTCCCGCTGCGCTTCCATTGTCTCCAGACGCTCATTTCCCTTTCCAAGGAGACGAACACATATGTGCCTGTGCTGCCGCTAATAGTGGAAGTCCTCAAGAGCAACACATTCAATCGCAAGCACACGGCTGTGTCCATGAAACCTCTGCAGTTCACCTGTGTCCTCCGCCTGAACAAAGCTCAGCTGGCGGAGAACGGTTTCCGGGATGAGGTGATCGAGCAGGTGTGCGGCCTTTTACTGGAGTACCTCGCCCACGAGTCCACCTCGCTGGCCTTTAGCGATCTGGTGGTGCCCACCGTGATGGCCATTAAGGCGTACCTGAAGGATTGCCGCAATGCCAACTATTCGCGCAAGCTAAAGCAACTGCTGGAAAAGGTCCAGGAGAGTGGTCGCTTCATTGAGCAGCAGCGCAGCAAGAGCAGCGTTAACTTTGACATCAAGGACGCCAAGGCGGTGGCCGCCTGGGAGCAGCAGCTCCGCCTGAAACGCACTCCCCTAGACATCTACTACGCCAGCTGGCTGAAGACGCACGAGACTAAGAAGCGCCGGCAGGCAGCGCAAACGGATGAGATCAATGCGGACTACGATGTGCCCAAGCTAAAGAAGCTACCCGCTAAGAAGGGTGTGCCGGTGCGCAATGAGAAGGGCGAGGTGGAGCTGTTCCCCTCAGACTCTGAGGATGAGGGCGATGATGGTCTGCCTATCGGTTCGGATGATGAAGATGAGGAGGAGGAACTGGAAGTAGAGGTGGAGCAGCCAAAATCCAAGAAGGCTAAGAAGGAGAAGCCAGAGAAGCAGAAATCCCAGCCAGCTGAGGAGGCGGCTGCCGGTGATGATTACGACGAGGCCGGTGGAGCCGTAGATATAGTTAAGGACTTGGACTTAAACGATTGGTAGAACATTTTAAGATCATTTAACTATATTTACACATTAAATTCTTTAAAAATACCAAGCTCCATTATGCCAATTACTTCTCGGGCGGTTCCTTGCCGGGAATAAACTCGTACTCCTTGTATTTTGGAAAGGTGCCAATGGTGGGCCCCTCCACCTGCTTGGGCAATGCCTTGTCGTCCTTGCCCTTGGCGTAGGTGGCCTCTAGTTCGGCGGCATTGCGCTTCTTCATGTCCATGATCTGGAGGTTCTTCACCAGCTCCTCCCGTGTGGGTGGCTCTTCGCGCCGACCCCGCAGCCACGCCTCCCACTCAGCGGTGAGCTCCTGATCGAAGGCATCCTTGTCCGCCGGCTCAAACCATCGCGAGGGCTTGCGTTTGCCGATCGAAGGATTTGCGGGAATCTCAAAGTATTTGTTGCCGAAGTAGTCCTCGCCTATGTAATTTCCGCGAAACTGACGCGGCTTCAGGGACTTCCAAAAGTTCTGGAAGATAATGCCGAGCACATCGCGTGTCGGCTTGTTGGCCATGCTTTATTTTATTTGTTGTTTTTATTCGAGAGTAGCAAAAATTTGTAACTTATTTTTTAGCTTCGAAAGATTGAGGTTAGATCTGGCGTTTGTTATGACATGAACAGCTGATGGCTGGTGGGCAGTGTTGCAAAGCTTTGTTTGACAGCTGGATTCAAATTCGCAAATTCGGTTTCAGGGGCACAGCATAGGGGCTGAACCAATCCCGCTGGAAAATGGCCAGCAAATCCGTGCGCAGGCTGTTGTTGTTGGAGTCCATGTCTTGCAGGAGAAGCCCCATTCCCGCTGAATACATAAAATGCTCGCCCGACCAGCTGCCAGAGCCTATAAATGCTATTTCATCGGTTACCAGGTACGCATTGCAGGCGACCCTTCCGCTGGAGATCTTCTCCAGCTCATCGTTGGTGGGCACCACGAAGCGGCGCTAAAATAAGGTATACCATAAGCTAATGTATTTGGGAATATTTTAGCTACACTTGCCACTTCTATGTCCACCTCCTCCCGCATCTTGTTAAGCGCTTGCAGAGATCTCAGGAAGTAATCCTCGCTCGGATCCGAGTACTTCCACCAGGAAATAAGCAGCTTGATGGCCACACTCCTCTCCAAAGCAGCCTTCCGCAGGGCATTGTCGATGTAGGACCAATATTCCACCTTCTTGCCGGTTCTCAATATTGGTGAGTAATCTATCAAAGAAATGGATACAAATTCGGTGGCCCTGTCGATAGCTCCTATGATGGCATCCAGCTCGAGGCTCCTGCCAGTGGGCGATAGTCCAGGTGGGGAAGTGGCCACATAGGCACGCATCGTGTGGTTCTTGTTTATGTTCAGGAGGAGCGGTCGACGCTGGTTGATTTGCGTGTGGTAGATCCAGGGCCAGTATTCAGGCACCTCATTGCTTCCCAGGTACCAATAGGACTTAAATATCTTGGCCAGGTCCTGCGCCATATGTGGACAATTCCTGCCCAGCACACCGAGCTCCTTGCGCTGAGTGAGCGAACGCCAGTCCATGTCGGCGCTGCCAAGATAGAAGTTCTCGCCGTCCGCCAGCCATAGCTTCGATTGCAGGAAGTTAATTCCCACGACATCCGCTGCTCCGTAGTTAGACAGGATTCGGGCATCAGCATGCCATACACTGTCCTGGCTACGATTTAGCACAATTCGCAGGCGCAGTTTCGGCCTGCCAGCATCCCCGTTGGCCAGCAAGCGCTGAAAGAGGTGGTCGCCGGGCTCAGTGCTGCTGTCGTTGACGTCCACGCCCCGCAGAGTCCAGTGGGGCGCGGCTATGTCCAGCGAGGTCTTTGCCCTGCCCAGTAGCAGCTGCCAAGCCTCGAAGGTGCTCCTCAGACGGGGGTGACTACCCTCATAGTTGCTGTAGTTCAAACCCACAGGCAGGCTCTCCACTAGCTCGAGTTGGCATGGCAACGGAGTGTCCACGGGCACGGGGCTGTTTGCGGTCTCGTTTCGGTGGATGGTCTCCCACGGCAACAGCAGGACAATCAGCACCAGGACGAAGAGTATGAACACGGGTATGATGTAGCCGTGGCCGCAGCAACAGCAAACCTTCTGTCCATCCCGGATTTGATAGTTGCAATTGGGACGCCGGCAGCACGAAGAGGACACAGTTGGTTCTCCTCCTAGGCTGGGCTGATGGGGCACTGGCTGGTACTCCCCGGGTATCTCGTGCACACCTCGACGCTCGGACATTGTGCTGTGGTCAGGACTAACGCCGACTGCCCTGGGCCAAACATTTTCCCATCCGAACTTATTTATTATTCGCACAGTTGTTGGAAATTGTCGCCCGCCCACGCAAACAAACGGACCGGTTAGTGTTGGAAAGCGGCGAAGTCCGCGACACCCTCTGGCTTAATGAAGCTTTATTCAAACGCTTTTTAAGGTTTTTACGAAGAGCCGAAGAACGGTAACACTGGCGCGACTTAAGTTTGTCGCATTAAAATCTTCCGGCTGAGAGGGCTGAAAATTTTGTTGCGCTAAATATCAATTCCATCGAGTGTCACACGTATTTGAGTATCGCCTAAAAAGGACGCGAACCATGGCTGCGAGACTGATGAGCGCCCAGGCACAGGTACGTTCCGTTCTGGAGCCAACCGCCCCCTCCGGTCGACCGAAAATCTACGAAAAAAAAACACTATATATAAACACTTGAAATCAAAGCTGTGCTGTGACCCCCTGATAAAGACTGGAACACTGCGAAAAAATACGCGAAAAATTAATTGCAATCCATTTGGAGATTTTAAGCAATTAGCAAAGGAAGTTGGACAGCGAAGAGTCGCGAATTTTTTGCGCACAGCGCTTTTCTAACCTAAAAACGAAATCAAAAGTTGTTAGGTAACCGAGTGTACGTACGTTGTGATTGTGATTCTCGGCTCCCGCCTCAGGCTGCGGCGCCTGCCCCCCGCATCCAGGGCAGAGATCTGGAGCATCCGCGAAATGGGGAGCTTGCAGCAATTAGCAGCGATTCGCCGCGGTCCGGATGCACTGGCCATTTACATAAGCAGTTATTTAACCAGGAGTCCCTAGCATATATCTTCTGGGGGCAGCAGCAGCTCCGTCTTATCTGTGACAGGCCTACTTACATACACTCCTCCGATAGTGGTCCGTACTAAATTATAGCTTAAATTAATGCCGTTCTCCAGCTCCCACATCACGCGCACAGGTGGGGGCAGCAGCGAGGAGCGTGCATTGCCCCTCGTCGAGTGGGGGCATTTCCACGGCCAGAAGGCTTCACTGTACTGTGTACTCGCCAACTTGCCAACAAGTTAATGACCTATTTGACGTAATTGTTCTCTCTTGCCTCTTGTTTGCCTGCGTCACGTGGCTCTGGTTAATTCGAAGGCATTGCTGCGGCTGCAGTTATAAACAAATTTGTAATTTATTGCTATTTAAGGGGACTTAAAGCGGGCATTATCTATGCAAAAACTATTTAGCTTTTCACAGCTGTTTTACCTTATAAATATTATTGCCAAGTTCTCGAATAATTGTTTATTTGTCGTTTTTTTTAATGCAGATAAATACTTTTTGCGGTAGTACAAACTGTCATATATTTTTAATACCAGGGAAATTGCAAATATTCAAGAAATACATTTTATAAAATTTTTTACGATTATTAATTAATTGTAGAAAATATGAGTTTTTCAGATAACTAAAAAAAAGAGAGTATACATTTTTAAAATACCCTTAAAAAATAAATATATTTATTGTGACTTTTTTTTATTTATTAAAATCTTCAAAAAAAAAATTCCATAGCTTCTGTTAACGGTCATAAATTCCTAAGAATAATCTAAATCTAATCTCTATTTATATATAAAACTTTTAGTTGTTTTACGAATTGAATTATGAACTTATTTTATTGAGAGTTCACAAACTAAGTTCCAGTAAATTAAAAAAAAAAAAATAGCAAATGAGACCTGAGTCCATGAAATTTCCATAAGATCCCTAAATATTTCTAGAATTTCAAGAAAAAGAAAACAAACTGATAAAGAGAGACAACCTCCCAGATAGATACTTAAAATTAAGTAGCTAAGGTTTATGGCTCCCAAAATAAAACACTCGCTTACCAAGTGCACGTTGTCAAAAGTTTTATTTTTGTTGTTTTCGTATAATATCTTTAAAAATAGAAATCTGTATAAAACCAAGATAACACAGAAGTGTAAGCTATGAAGTTTATAACTAGGAAAATCACCAAACAAAAAATCATATGAACTAATTTTTTGCAGTACTTAGATTAATCATCAAAGTATATTTTGATTTTTAGTCCAACCTTTAATCTCTGCTTTTTTTGTACGAATCGTCATCATCTTCTAAATATCACTGCTAATTGAGATTTGTACATTTCCTGATAAAGCAGCTCCAATCTAATTAAAGTCGAGAGGGCCCGTGACATGATAATCAAGTGTTTTTATTACGGCTGCCAAACAATCGAATCAATCAAATCAGCAGGAGAACGGTCTGTCCTCCAGACAAATATTTTTGAACTGATAAACATAATTGGAAGAAATTAGGGAGACTTTACTGTACCTTTCATGACGATTAAATTATGTTCTCTGACAAAGTGCTAATTGCTTGATCTTGATTTGTTTGTTCTGACATTGAAAGGGGAATAATATGTAATAAATTGGGAGGAAACCTAATGCGCTGAATTCGATATATAAAATGATAGTTTAACGTTCCAATATGAGCGACATTATAATGAATTACTTTTGCAAAAGAAGTCGAAGATTAAAAGTCTTTACCTCCTTATATAATTAAAATTTGAATTACGTAAATGTTAAACATTTTTTTGGAATGTGTTTTATAATTCTCTCCCCTTTCAGGTGTGCCGATTGGGCAAGCATGTGGTGGCCGATGGCCCAGTGGTTCGCCAGTTCCACGCCTCCTGCTACACCGCCTCCAAGGTGGCGCTGTCCAAGTTCGACTCGGACGTATTCCTGCCGTACGAGAAGCTGAACAAGCGCCTGGATGTGGTCCGTGGTCGCCTCAACCGGCCACTGACTCTCTCCGAGAAGGTGCTGTACTCGCATCTGGACGATCCGGCCAACCAGGACATCGTGCGCGGCACATCCTATCTGCGTCTGCGTCCCGATCGCGTGGCTATGCAGGATGCCACCGCCCAGATGGCCCTGCTGCAGTTCATCTCCTCCGGCCTGAAGAAGGTGGCTGTGCCGTCGACGGTGCACTGCGACCATTTGATCGAGGCCCAGGTCGGTGGACCCAAGGATTTGGCTCGTGCCAAGGACCTGAACAGGGAGGTGTACGACTTTTTGGCCAGCACCTGCGCCAAGTACGGTCTGGGCTTCTGGAAGCCCGGCAGCGGCATCATCCATCAGATTATTCTGGAGAATTATGCCTTCCCCGGCCTGCTGATGATCGGCACTGATTCTCACACGCCCAATGGCGGTGGTTTGGGTGGCCTGTGCATCGGTGTCGGTGGCGCTGACGCCGTCGACGTCATGGCTGACATTCCCTGGGAGCTGAAGTGTCCCAAGGTGATTGGTGTCAATCTCACCGGCAAGATCAGCGGCTGGACCTCGCCCAAGGATGTGATCCTGAAGGTAGCCGATATCCTCACTGTCAAGGGAGGCACCGGCGCCATCATCGAGTACCACGGCAAGGGCGTTGACTCCATCTCCTGCACAGGCATGGCCACCATTTGCAACATGGGTGCTGAGATCGGTGCCACCACCTCGCTGTTCCCCTTCAACCAGCGCATGGCCGACTACCTGAAGTCCACCGGACGCGGTGCCATCGCCTCTGAGGCTCAGAAGTACCAGGGCAAGGTCCTGTCCGCCGACAAGAACTGCGAGTACGATGAACTGATTGAGATCAACCTGGATACCCTGGAGCCCCATGTCAACGGACCCTTCACTCCCGATCTGGCCCATCCCATCAGCAAGCTGGGCGACAACTCCAAGAAGAACGGCTATCCCCTGGACATTCGCGTGGGTCTGATTGGCTCCTGCACGAACTCGTCGTACGAGGACATGGGTCGCTGTGCCAGCATCGCCAAGGATGCCATGAGCCACGGCCTGAAGTCGAAGATCCCCTTCAACGTGACCCCCGGATCGGAGCAGATCCGTGCCACCATTGAGCGTGATGGCATCTCGGAGGTGTTTGACAAATTCGGCGGCACTGTGCTGGCCAACGCCTGCGGTCCTTGCATTGGACAGTGGGATCGCCAGGATGTGAAGAAGGGCGACAAAAACACCATTGTCACCTCGTACAATCGTAACTTCACCGGCAGGAACGATGCCAACCCGGCCACCCATTGCTTCGTCACCAGCCCCGAGCTGGTCACCGCCCTGTCCATCGCCGGTCGTTTGGACTTTAACCCCCTGACTGACGAGCTCACCGGCTCCGATGGCAAGAAGTTCAAGCTGAAGGCTCCCTTCGGTGATGAGCTGCCCGCCAAGGGCTTCGATCCCGGCCAGGACACCTATGCCGCTCCCCCCGCAGTGAGTTATCACTTTTTTCTCTTAAGTTTGTATCGTACTTATTTCCTATTTCTTTTCCCCTAGTCTGGTGAAAATGTCAAGGTTGCTGTGGATCCCAAGTCGCAGCGCCTGCAGCTGCTGGAGCCTTTCGACAAGTGGAACGGCCAGGATCTGACCGATCTGACCGTGCTGATCAAGGTGAAGGGCAAGTGCACCACCGATCACATCTCCGCTGCTGGACCCTGGCTGAAGTACCGTGGACATTTGGACAACATCTCCAACAACATGTTCATCGGTGCCACCAACTACGAGAACAATGAGATGAACAACATTAAGAACCAGCGCAATGGCTCCTGGGGTGGTGTTCCCGACGTGGCCCGCGACTACAAGGCCAACGGCATCAAGTGGGTGGCCGTCGGCGACGACAACTACGGCGAGGGCTCGTCCCGCGAGCATGCCGCCCTGGAGCCCCGTCATCTGGGTGGCCGCGCCATCATTGTCAAGTCCTTTGCCCGTATCCACGAGACCAACCTGAAGAAGCAGGGTATGCTGCCTCTGACCTTTGCCAATCCCGCTGACTACGATAAGGTATGTTTTGTAGAGTTTAAAAGAAAGCAAACTTATTTATAAATTCAATTAATTGACAGATCCAACCCACGAGCAAGATCTCCCTGCTCAACCTGAAGTCCCTGGCACCCGGCAAGCCCGTGGAATGCGAGGTGAAGAACGGCGACAAGGTCGAGAAGATCAAGCTGAACCACACCCTCAACGACCTGCAGATTGGCTGGTTCAAGGCTGGCAGCGCCCTTAACCGCATGAAGGAGCTGGCCCAGTAAGCGTGGCTACTTAAGAACCCTCTGTCCCAGCAGAGACCCACACTCACACTCAACGCAAGCAATCGAGTTTATGGTATTGTTATTCAATTTTTTTGCAAATTGTTTTGATATTTTTCTTTTGAGTAAACCGAAAAGTGTGACGTTCTTGTTTTTTCGAAAGTGTAACCGCGAGCGATGGCGAGAATTTGTAAAAGTTTTTATATATACCTATAATTATACACACAACATTATTATTTTTAATTCTTGCTATATACTTGTTCTTTGCGAATTTGTCCTGAAAGCTCGGCAGATTGCCTCGACGATGATGATAAAAAGATGATGATTAAAAGCGAATAAAACTCAAAGTGTAATATGTATTTAAACGATTCTTTTATTTACACAAAGACAACCTTAAAGCGGACAATAAGAGCCACATCTCTCAATACATCCCCATGTCCCCCTTTATTTTCACATTGATTATCTTAATTGTATCAATTATAAGATGTAAGCCACTAACAGCGAGTTGATATTATAATTGTATTATTATGTAGTGGAAAATAAAGCATAATATCAATTAGCCGGGGAATTGTTTTGGTATCAGGATGGAGAATAATTGATGTCTGCTCTGTTTTTTTATTTTTACTTATATGCTGGCCTGAACAGGATGCGCTAAAGATGTCCTTAAGACTAGCTACGATTATAAGTTACTTTGCGTAAAAACGCTACTGGGAGTTGTTACACTCTGACGTTATACCCAGTTACTTTACTTCACCTTTGAATGAGTAAAATTGTAATGTCAACGGAAATTGAAATTATTTGTTAAAATTACTTATATAAATCTGTAATTCACTTATTTTTATGCTAAAATTTCAGTAAACCAAAATTACAAAAATAGCACAATGAATTACGGAAAGCCTAGCACAACATCTTTAACATTTGTCACAGACTCTGAGGTTAGCGAGACGTCATCAAGTGACAGCGGCGTTTTGTTCAATCCCAGTCGTAGGCTTATGAGAAGTGCTAAAGTAAAACGAAAGTTGATAGCCCTCTATGCCGACCACAGATGCTTGTGGAATGAGTGTCACAAGGACTTTTTCAATTTCGGTCACAAGGCCAACATTTGGGGGGCAATCGCTGCTGAAATGAAAGCCGATTCACCGCCGGATTTCTGGAAGCATCAGATGCACAGGTTGCGCTATAAAGTCGACCTGGAACGTGTCAAAGAGCAGAAGGCCAAGTCTATGGGTGAAGATTTCGAGTCTAAGCTGTTCTATAAGGATCAATTGAATTTCCTGAATCACATATTTTCTCGAGAAAAAGTTGTAAGTTGTAATGATTATAAATTATTAACATTTCATTAATTTATTTCCCTTTTAATGTAACTCTTTAAATTCCCCAACTAGCAACTGGCCCCCACCTCGGATGTTTCTCTGGAAAAACTTCCTTCGAGGCCTAAGGTAACCATTAAGGAAAAGCCCAAATGTAAAGCTAAATTCTGTGAAAAGATGGCCTCGCTTGATGTTTTGAGGAATCATCATTGCAGCAACTTGATTCTGTCGCATGAATCCTTCAAGAAGATGCAAAAGATTACCAGCGGAGTGGAGAAGGCAAAGCCGAAAACGAAACACGTTTAAATAGCTTTTTCGTTTTATTACATTTCTTGTATCATCATAATCGCTTTGTTTTTTTCCTGGTTGCATGCCATTCTTTAAATATAGACGTTTTTTTTTTATATAACAATTCATAATTTTAGCTTAGAATATTTTTGTTTCGTACTCTTACAATCTTTTTTTTTTTTTGCTTATGCCATTTGCCGGTACACACACTCCTCTGCTCCTCTATACAATTTTCAGAATTGATTTTGTTTTGCAATTATTTAATATATCTGTATCTGTATATAATATATATATAATTTTTTATTTATATGTATAACTAAAAAATGCGTAAAATAATTGTTGTTTTTCTTGTTGTTGGTTACGTGTTTGGGTGTGTGTGTGCACATTCCTTTTCACAAAAGGAACAAAACATGAAAATGTACATAATGTATTATTATAATTGTTATTTTTATCGAGGCAAATTGTTTGCCACGGTTTAATTTCGCTTTAATTACACAGACACGATCGATATTACATGAACCTGAATTTATTTTCAATCTTTTTCATCGCGAAGTGGCACTCTCCTCCCTCCTCTAGTTGTGTATCTCAATTGCTCTCGTTTTACGTGTCTCTTTAGAAGGCAGGAGCAGCTGCGCTTGGCCCCCGAGAAGGCTAGGATCGTTCCATCGATCGGCTCTCGAGCGCCCGCCGCTTAATGGTTGGTTGCTTGATTATTGTTTGTCCCTCGTCTACTGCTATGAAATGGCTGTTGAAAGTTGGTTTGGCTTTAACGCATCATTCCCACTCGGTGGTGCCCGGCGGCTTGGCTGTCAAGTCGTACAGGACCCTCGAGATTCCATCCAGCTTGGATATATCGCGCACAATTTGATTAAGGACCTGTCCAGGGGGAGAGGGAAATTAATGAATAAAATAAACCTATTCAAAGCTCGTGGATACACTCACTTGCAATGGCAGTTGCACGGAGCCGGGCTCAGCGGGTACTCCCGTCATGAAATCATTCGTGATGAATGGACGCAGCACCACAGATCTTCTGCAGGAGGGCGTGCGATTGATGGGATCACGATCAAAGTGCACGGGTATGAGAACGACAGGCATCTGTGAGATTTTTCGATACAGTCCAGCTTGCATGATGATCTACAAATAAAAAAGGTAACGATTAGTCAAAATCCTTTACTTTAGGATCTAAAGACCCTCTATAGAGATAATCTCACCTCATTGGCAATGGCATCGGCTTGCCGTAGCTGCGCCAACACCACCGTATTAAGGGTGGTGTGCGTAATATCCGTCACCAGATACTGCACGGGTTCGCCAAAGATGTAGCATACCCGGTTCACATTATGCAGGATGCGTGGTATGATCTTGGCTAGGAAGAGCAGATCCTGCCAGTTGGGCTCCTGACTGGTGGACAGACCCACCACGTAGCTGTAGCTTCGCTTGTCGCCCTGCACCCCCACCGATCGGATGGGCAGCAGGGTGGCCTGGATCTGTGAGTTGGCAGAGATTCGCAGCAGATCCTTTTGCTCCGACTCGCTGGTGGCGCCCGTTACCCGGTTGATCAGAGCATGGTTCTTCTGCAGCTTATTTTTGTAATCCACAATCACCCGTACAATGACCTGAAGTAATCTTTTTTTTTTAGATTTTGAAATTATGGTTATTCTTTGGTTAACTTGCCTGAGTCTCCGAGTAATCCTTTTCCATGTAAGCCTCCTCGGCGCAGAGTACGCGTATGGCCAGCCCGGGACCGGGGAAGGGCTGTCGCTCCACCAGCTCTGGCGGCAGACCCAGATCGTTGCCCAGATCGCGCACCTCATCCTTGTGGAAGTCGCACAGTGGCTCAACAACACGTCCTGCATTCCGGAGTTCCCTTTTTTGAATAATTTCAAGTGAGTTAATTACTTGAAAATATTTTAATTTAAATTATTACCTAATCAGATCCGTGTCATTATGATGCGTTTTGATTGTTTCTGCATTCGTGCTAACCATATTCGAAGCAGACTCAATCAAATCTGGCCGGAGTGTGCCCTGGGCAAGTAGCACCTCCTCGGGCTTTAGTTTCAGTTCGGCCACCACATCATTGGTCACCTTGACGAATATATCACCGATTATCTTGCGCTTCTCCTCCGGATTGTAAGTCTGACAGAGCATGGGCGTCTCCACCACCGAGTATTGGCCGGGCCGCTTCACCTGCGTCGTGCCCTTGAGGAACGTATAGCCTTCCTTGCGAACGATCAGCTCGATACCAATATCGCGCAGCGAACGCTCCACCTTTTCACTTTCGTTCTGGCGCATGAAACCTGTGAATATAATTTGAGTTTAATCAAATGTCTTTAAAGAAAAACCTTATAGATAAATTTGCCTCAAATTTCAATTTCAAGCGATTAAAAACCGACATAACAAGAAGGGAAACCTTTTTCTAATTTGTGAACTAGCAATAAACTACATTAATTAATTGAAGATTCAATTTATCCCATTAATTCATACCATTATCTACATGCACGGCAATTATCTGATTAGGATACAGGGCACGGCGTAGCAAGGCTGCACAGACACTCGAATCCACGCCCCCGCTGACCAGCAGCTACAAAAAGGGTATAGATTTAGATATGCAACTCTATGTGGAGTTGAAATGCCATTTTCTACTCACCAACACCTTATTTGTGCCCACTTTCTCTCGGATATACCGTATGCACTCCTCCTTCCGGCTGCCCATGGTGAAGTTGGGCGTAAGTTCGCAGATCTCGTACAGGAAATTCGATAGCATCTGTTTGCCATTGATGGTGAGATCGACCTCCGGATGGAACTGGACGCCATAGATGCGCAATACCTCGTTGTAAATGGTTGTAACGATGCGATTCGTTGACCAGCCACCAACTTTCAGCTTCTCGCCCACCCGCTCCACGCTATCACCGTGAGTTAGCAGTACGGATTGTGTGCGACTGAGGCGACTGTGGGAAGAAACGATAAAGATTATCATCAGAAACTTTCAATAAAGATCATAAGACACAGGGAAGGATATGTTATATGATATGTTAAACCACGTGTAGATCAGTTTATAGACTTTAACCAAACTGAACTGTTCTTGGTTATGAGATTTCTCTGGCAGCATTGTATCAGCGCTTAACTAGACTCAATTAACTCAAGCACTTTCTTGTTGCTGCCACCACTAAATACTATATTCTCCTGGTGCTCACCTGAACAGTGGACACGACGTCTCAATCTCAATGTTCTGTTGGCCATCCTCCCGCACATCCGTCTTGAGCACTGTGCCTCCGAACTCTTTGTTGATCAGCTGCATGCCATAGCAGATGCCCAGCATGGGTATTTTCAATTTGAACAGATCGGGATCGTAGCTGGGCGCATCATCGGCGTAAACGGAATTGGGGCCGCCGGATATGATGATACCGCGATAGCCATTGTTGCGTATCGTGGCCGCTGGCGTGTCCAGTGGCAGGATGTCCGATTCCACAAGCAGCTCTCGGACCTTGCGATCGATAACCTGGGATGAAGACCATCGAGATTAGTACAAGATCATTGAAGCATTTATATTCAGGAGAGTTTGGTGGTAATTATAAAAATATGCAATGAGCTCACCTTGCCGTACTGTGCTCCCGCATCGAGTATAACAACCTTATCATGCCGCAGGCCGTTCTCCGCTGTGCCCAGAAATATGTTTGAGTTCATTTCTTTATCGTTGCAGCACTGCAAAAAGAGCAAAATGTTGAGTGTGTCAGTGTGAGCTTCTGGTTGGTAATTGCCAAAACAAAGACTGAATCTCGACTGGCTTGCTGGGGTCGCCTCTATCGCTTATTTATGCTCCAATTGTGGCTGCTGCTGCAATTGAATCTAAAGACACAAGGCTAAAAGCTGACTGGGCTGGGCTGGGAGGAGGTGGGGAAAAATTGGAGGTTACGCTAAGGGTTCTTGGTGGGATTAGTGTAGGGGGTAGAGTGGCTCACATACCGGCAATATCTTGTGGAGCACTCGCAGAAACATTCAACATGCAGCGGGCCCTGGAGGACGCTCTACGGTAGACAACAAACATTGGCAAACAATTTTCCGTCACAGAACGTTGAAATGTGTGGTTCAGCAATGGGTGGGAAAGTGGAAAAGTATAAAGAAAACTCCAATGCGAAAAATACAAGCGAGCAAGCGAAAAAAAGCAAGGCCAAAAACAGGCGACGCCTACGAAAAATGAGTTGAGATTGTGTGGTGACGGCGATTGTGATTTGTATACACTAGAGGTTTACGCCGATGGTTAAAGGCATCGGCGGCGGCGTAGAGGTCAAAATGACTCGGCGGCGGCGGCGTAGTAGTCAGAAAGAACCGGCGGCGGCGGCGCGTCAAATAAGGCAAAAAGGCCATTTTAATGAGTTATTTTTTTTTTTTTAAGTTTTATAAAGAACAATGACACTGAAGGCCGCGCTGAAGCTGCGCCGATGCCGCACCAGCGGCGCGCCGCGGCGCGCCGTTATTTTCATAATTTGGCGGCGGCGCGTCAAATAAGGCAAAAATCGGCGGCGGCGGCGGCGTGGCGCGGCGGCGTATATGTCTAGTATACACTTGCAAAAGGTTGGTAAGGATTTGGCAAGACGTTTGGCAATGGAGAAAGAAATATTTCCATTTGATTTATACAAAATTCTTAACTGGATTTAACCGCGTTTTCGTGACAACAAAAATACATTTTAAGGTAAAACAGGGTTTCTACAGTCAGGTAATGACATATCTCTTAAATTAACTAATAGAACCTATAAGATTGTTTAATATGAATCTCAAACTTTGTTTATTATATAATAGTTATTATTACTATATCACGCCTAAGAAAGGGTATTAGAATCTTCGTCTAACTGAATTAGACCTGTATTTTCGTACATATTTCGTATATTATAAAATACAATTTGCGATGAAAGGGGAATGCCGATGGGGAAGAAGAAGGAGAAGGCGTGTGGGGTGGGGGGCTGCCGGCTACTGACCGCCAGATGACAGGCGAAAATGCAGAAAAGAGCGTAAGCAGCGTAACGGCAAATGAGAGTGAGAGCGGCTAGAGAGCGTAGAAAGAAGAGAAGTGCGTAACGTACGATAAACGAAAACAGAGAAAGCAAATAGAGAAGAGGAAACAAGAAAATGCACAAGGAAAATGACACAAAAATAAACAACAACAAAAAACGGCCAAAGACATCAAAAAACACACACAAACGCCTTGGCAACTCTGCAAGTTTTCTTAGATTTTTCACAACGAGCAAAACGAGGCGACTCCCGGGGTTAAGGGTGCATTAGGTCACCGATGCAATGCGAAGCCTGTGATGTAAGCTGCACGCTGCCACTCCTCCTCTGCTCCATCCCGCCCCCTTGCCTTATCTTTTGATAACAAGCCAGAGGTTATCAGGGCAACAACAACAATAATAATAACGGAGGGCCTCCTCGTGGTGTGCTTGTAACCCAATACATAGGCAATAAAAAGCCACAATACACCGACGAAACACACACACATACACCAATACACGTGGAGCCGCCTGCAAGCGGCGCTTATAACCACAAAATGGCCACGAGATGCGAAATGTTTGCAAAATAAATCAGCGAAAATTGCAAAAATGCGGTTAAAGCCGTTAAATATTCGCACACAACAACTAAGAATGGAGTGAGCGGTGGGGTGGTGCAATGCGGTGTGGGTGGCGGTGCTGCTGCGCCGCCTGGCCGAGTCCAGAGATCTCCGCCAGATCTCCCATCGTCCTGTCTTACCTGCTCTCTGCTCTGTGGCCTGGCAGGCGGTTCCAGAGGTGGGCGGGGCGCGGGCGGAAAACTTTAGGCTTAAACACTAGTGCGCGATCCGTTGTTGGCGGTCGTCGTCCCCCGGGCGCTCCTCTCTCTTCACACACTCTTTTCCTCTTTCTTCGGCTGCTGCCTCTACTGCTTTTCAGCTTTTCCGCGGCTGCTTGGCAATGCAGGCTACTTTTTGCACCACGATTTTTCACACTCTTGTTCGGCCCCTTAAACGGCTGCTATTTGGCAGCTTTCGGGCTCTTTTATTTCCTTTTTTGCAATTTTTTCGTGAATTAAAGCCGAAAGATGACTTATTGACGAGCAGTATGACCGGAACTTGGAAGCGAAAATATGTGGGTTGCGGCTAAATGAAAAAATACGGAAGTGTGAATGGAAAGTCAAAAAATACCAAAACGATATATCGGCTAGATATTTTTTTGTATGACTAATTAAAATAAAAGATAAATGTTAAAAAACAAATTAAATCATGCATAATTTCGACACCTAAATTATGTTATAAATTTGTGCATTATATTTAAAAAACACAAACTTTCTAGAGCAGATACGAACTGCCCTCTCCAGCAGGTCAGTGTTGGTTATTTCTGTTAGGTGGCCGTTTTGTAGAACTGAATTAATGCGGTCACACTCAGCCCGCCAAAAGTGATTTGTGTCCGCGGATTTAGGAAAACTCGTTGGAAAAACTTATTAAAACGCGTGAAAAACCCAAAGCAAAGTCGATTCGATGAGTCCTACAAATGCGTCGCAGCCAGATCTCAGCATAGACGAAGAAGACGAGATTCTGGCCCTGGAGAAACTGCTGGGCGCAGCGGAAGACGAAAATGCAAGCGCAGCGAACACGGAAACCCCGAAAATACCCACTTTGGCCAACGCAGTACCCAAACTGCGGGAAGACAGCAGCTTCGCGGATGCCTTTAGTTATGAGAAAACAGTTCAACCCGCGAAGAAACCCATTAAGGATGATAAAGTACGCACAAAGGAGCCGGAGCTGGACTCGTCCGATGACGAGGAAGTCAAGAACTTCCTGGAGCGCAAGTACAATGAGTACGGAAGTGACATCAACCAGAGCCTTAAGCAGAAGCGGGAAAACGCCCACGAGTCCCGGGTGGCCAGGGAGGTGGATCAGGCCTTGAAGGCGAGTAGCTCCAAGCTTGTTACCTCCACACCACAGCCGCCGCTGAAGAATCCCCACAATCCCATAAAGCGCCAGTCCGTGGTGAGCAGCTCGTTTCAGAGGCCACCCACAGCTGCTGCTGCCGTGGCTTCCTCATCCCAGCCAAGTGCTCCCGCTTCCGCTGTTTACACGGATCCGGTTTTCGGCTTGCGCATGATTAATCCCTTGATCTCGAGCTCTCTGCTCCAGGAGCGCATGGCTGGCAGGAAATCGGTGCCCTTTGCTGGTGTGGCCTTTCACATTGAACGCGGTGACTTGGCAAAAGATTGGGTCATTGCGGGAGCTCTCGTCTCCAAGAGTCCCGTGAAAAACACCAAGAAGGGCGATGCCTTCTCAACATGGAAACTGTCCGATCTGCGCGGCGAAATCAAGACCATATCGATATTCCTCTTTAGGGAGGCTCACAAATCGCTGTGGAAGACGGCGGAGGGCATGTGCTTGGCAGTATTGAATCCCTCGGTTTTTGAGCGGAAAGCCGGTAGCTCCGATGTGGCTTGCCTCTCCATAGACACCTCCCAGAAAGTGATGATCCTGGGACAGAGCAAAGATCTGGGCACCTGTCGGGCCACAAAAAAGAACGGAGATAAGTGCACATCGGTGGTCAATGCCACAGACTGCGACTTTTGTGTGTTCCATGTCAAGCAGGAGTACGGCAAGATGTCCCGCCGCTCCGAGCTGCAGTCAGCCACGGCTGGACGTGGCCTCAATGAGCTTAGGAATAAAGTGTTGGGTGAGTGTTTAAAAGTTATCTTTTTAATACTCTTGAAATTTATAATTTATCTTTTAAAAATAGGTAAAAATGAAGTCTTCTATGGCGGCCAAGCCTTCACCGCTGTGCCGGCCAAGAAAAGCGCCAAGCTGATCAACAAGGAACGCGATCGTTTGAGCAAACTGGCTGGCTACGATGTCTCGCCGTTTGCCCATGCGGTTGATCATGCCTCAAAGCCAAAGACAGCAGAGATGCAACAAGTTCCATATGCCGAGCGAACTGGACCCATTTCCCGCTTGGCCGGAGGTGTGGAGGCTTCCAGTAAGCAGCGCTACCAAGATCTAGAGCGTTTGCGTTTGCTAAAAGCGGAGAATGAGCGTTTTGAAAAGGAAAAGGCGGCCAAGGGTCAGGTTCTAGGTGGAGGACCCAGTACGAGTGGATCTCCCAACCGGACTACGCCCAGCAGAGCCGCGCCCAGCACCCCCACCACTCCCATTACTCCCGTGCCGGATAAGTTCAAGAATCGCGGTTTCTCCTTCGACGCCAGCCTGACGCCCAAGCTCTCCGGCAGCGAAAACTTTTCCTTCGAGATCAATGTGGGCCCCAGGCAGGCGGCGAGTGCCAAAATAAAGGCAGCAGCGCTGCTAAAAAAAAAGCCACTCGAGAAAGTCAATCCCAACTCTACAAGGGGCACGGAATCGGGCAAAAGACGGGCCATCGATGAGCTCAATGAGAAGTTCTCCAGCAGCGCCAAACGCCAGAGGATCGAGGAGGAGGATCGCGAACTAATGCGTAAGTCTCGCATCGAAAAGATTATGGCAGCCACCTCAACGCACACGAATCTTGTGGAGATGCGAGAGCGCGAGGCGCAGGAGGAGTACTTCAACAAGCTGGAACGCAAGGAGGCCATGGAGGAGAAGATGCTGAGCACCTACAAGATGCCCTGCAAGGCTGTCATCTGTCAGGTGTGCAAATACACCGCCTTCTCGGCCGCCGATCGTTGCAAGGAGGAGAAACATCCCCTAAAGGTGGTCGATGCCGAGAAGCGTTTCTTCCAGTGCAAAGATTGTGGCAATCGTACGGCAACAGTATTTAAACTACCCAAACAGAGCTGCAAGAACTGCAAGGGTTCCAAATGGGAACGGGCGGCCATGATACGCGAAAAGAAAGTGCTTACCGGTCGCGAGTCATTGTCCGTGCGCGGTGACGAAGAGTGCTTCCTGGGCAGCGTTGCCAGCAGTGCCAATCTTAATCTTTTGGTTCCCGACGAGGAATAATCTAGGCAAGACTTTGACTATTACTTTTTAATATTTATGTGTATTTTATGTATTTTAAAGTTTATTAGCAAATATTTACAGTCTGTTTTTGATGGCTATTTGGCATAAATAATTAAGTACAAGGCTTTCTTTATCTAAATATAAGTTTTGTGCCTATGAGAGATTGTTGGTGCGGGCTATAAATATATAAGAGATGTACCAGGTGTACGCCTTAATGATTGTGAAGGTCCTTTTAATAAATTTGATACCTTAGACTTGTGGCTGAATGCCGAAATCAATGACTTTCTGGAATGAACTCTGGGAATGCTTAATGAATTTTTAAAAATTATAAATAAACTCGGAATGTTTAATGAAAATTTAAAAAATTTTAATGAATACTGGGAATGTTTAATGAAGTTCTAAAAATTATAAATGAACTATGGGAATGATTAAATAAAGTTTTAAAAATAATAAATAAACTCTGAGAATGCCTAATGAAGTTTATAAAATTATAAATCACACTTAGCTGGTCATGAGTGCTTAGTTTCTTAGTTCTACATATAATATTTTATCAAATATATTTTTTAATAAAACCTTTTAGCAAGCAGGCACTATCTTGAAGCTCTTTTGGAAGCTTAAGTATACATATATAGCAAAGGCTTGAATATACATATGTATAAAATATGGAGAATGTATGTTATGTTTTGTACAAAACTTATTTTTTCCTACAACTAACCTAGGCAAGTCGAGGGTTTTATATATTTTTATGGTAAAATTATGCTTTCTTTGGTTAATTCTTTCTCTAAATATTGGGTTATATTCGAAGTCGCATTCGATTCGTTTAGAATCCCTTATTTTTGGCATCGGAATAAAGCTATGAGACTAAATTGATTAAACTAAAACTAATCAACAAACATTTTGAACTGAAAAGCAGGCGCAGATGAAAAGGAAATTCAATTAAAGTGGAAACTATACAAGGTCAGGCCTCGGAAAGTACTTCCTAGACAGCCTCCGCTCCTAGCTGTTCTGTTAATCCTGTTTCCGCTGTCTCTTTAAGGTTCAGCAAGCTGGAAAACCGAAAAGATATAGTCTTGGACAGATGCTTCTCAAAGTCCCTGCTGTCCAGGTTGTCGGGTATAAGGCTCCGGTTGGTCATATCCAAATAAGAACGACCCCGCTTAACGGGCACCGAATAGTGCGGCAAGGCGGTGGCCCCATTGCTCATGTTGCTGTAGCTGGGTGAGCAGCAACTGGACTTGCGTATGTTCAAAGGGAATCTCATATCGTTTTCGTAACGCAGGACCTGCTCCTTGGCAGTGGCATCGATTAGGGGACGTGGTAAATCGTAGCCTGGAGGAACAATTGAGGGCGCTGGCATCTCCGATTCCGATTGGTCATAGCTAGTACCTTGGTCATGGATATCGTAGGCTATCTTGGGCGGACACCAAAGGTGATCCAAACACTCTGGTTCTCCCAAGTCCGAGGAACTCATCAAAGCAGACTCATCCCCACAGTAGAGAGGATTTGAGACGGCATTCGTCTCCAGATCAATGTACTTGGCATTGTTTCCTAGCAGCTTCTCAAACTCGGCGGCCAGGTACTTGAACGAAGGCCGGGCATTGGGCTCATCCGCCCAGCAGGTCCGTGCTATGGAGTACACCGCCTCCGAGCAGTTCTCTGGTCGTTCCATTCGATATCCTGTTTTTAGCAGGGACCAAAGATTCTGTGGCGGAATGCCAGGATAGGGTGAGGCTCCCAAAGTTATCACTTCCCAGCAGAGTACGCCAAAAGACCAGACATCTGATTTGCTGGTGTAGACGTGATCAGCCAGGGATTCAGGTGCCATCCACTGGAAATGGAAGGGGGATTATTTTTACAGTTTTTGTGGGAATAGAATTTTTAATAGCATTTACCTTTACAGGCACACGATCCCTTGAACGCTTTAAGTAGGCATCATCCTCGTATACATCTCTGGTCAGGCCAAAATCAGAGATCTTGCATATCTTGCCATCGGCCAAGAGAACATTCCTGGCGGCCAAATCACGATGAACCAACTATGAATAATAAAAAGATACAAAATTTAAATTTTTAATAAAGAGAAGGGTACTTGATGAAGGTTGTTTCTTTCCAAAAATTTCAGAAATCGTAAGGCGTTACGCATTTTATTCCTAAATGAATTTAATAATTAATCTTTGGTTTTAATCTTAATTACCTTCAGCTCTGTAAGGTAGGCCATTCCCTTGCAGATTTGCCAGGCAAAAGTGAGCACCATCTTTACGTTGACAGGCTCTACGCCATCGGCGAAATCCACGCCGGCACACTCAATTTTCCGGCTGAGACGGAGGTAGCTCCTCAAGGATCCATATCGCGCATACTCAATGATCAGAAGTGGTGCCTCCGAGGACTGATTGCAGGCACCCATCAGCTTGATGACATTTGGATGCGAGACCTCCTGCAGGAGCTGAAACTCTGAGAGCAAGGCCATGTACTCCACAGAGTTGGCGCCCTTCTTGAGCATCTTCACGGCCACCGTGGTGACTCCATTCAGACCAGCAATATCGGTGGCATAGCCCTTTAGGACCTGCCCGAATTCTCCCTCTCCAAGGACAGTGTCCAGCTGGAGCTTGTCCCTGGGGAACTCCCACTTGGCATCGCCGCTCTCGAACTTGAAACCACCTTGGAGCGGCATCAGGGGCAGATCTCCGTCACAGGGCTCGGGCAGGGAGAGCTTGCCATTAGGAATCATCGATTCCTTGCCCAGCCGCCGCTTAAGCATTTTCCTCTGGGCAATAAGCAGGGCGAGAAGCAGCAGAACGAAGACCATGGGACAGCTAATAACGAAGAACATGCAGGAGCGATCGCACTCAAAGCCGGCTACGTTAAGTACACCCAGAAGCAGGGGATCCTGCAGGGATTGCGGTGCGTCTCCCAAGCCACCTCCTCTCCTCTCTAGCACAGGTTCCGCCGGATCTGTTTCGTTCTTTCGCTTGCGCGGCTTCTTGGCTTTGGGTTCCGCATCCAAAGGAGCGCAGGAGCACTTGCCATTGTCCTCGCAGAAGCAGGTTCCCGATCCGCTGTAGATGCCCAACTTGTTGTCGTTACTTATCTGGGCGCCCATTAAGTTATCTTGCGAAGTACAGTCCTGGGGACAGGCCATAGGGTTTAGTTCCTCCAAGGGATCACAAACGTGATCAGGACAGTGTAGGGCCTCGGGCACACACGATCCAAACTTGGTGCTAAACATGGCGGCATGGGAGCCACGCCACTCACACGATCCTCCGCTGGTGGCTAGGCCGCAAAAGCGGATGCACTGCGACTGGTACTTGACTTGGGCGCAGGTCTGTGATCCTGATTTGATCTTTAGATCACAGCTGGTGTTATCCGGTCTTCCATGGATGAGGTGTACGTTGATCACACGGACATGGGACAGTCGCTCCTTGTCTATCCAGGTAACGTTAAGAAAGTATATCGTCTCGGGGGCCTCTTCCAAAGCCTTGGGATTCTTCACATAGATAATGCCCGATGTCTGGGTAATGCCAAAAGCTCCACTTCGATCTTCCACGATATCGAATCGAATAGAGCGGGATCGCATAAGCTGCTGGAAGCTCTCCGGCTGGGTAACTCGGTAGTAGGACGAGGCTGTTCGAAAGACAGACACATCCTTCTCGTAATCCACGGATACCGGACCCCGGGATCTTCCGCCGCCGAAATCATTATCGAAGCGTTGCTGTTGCTTTAAGGGAAGCGCCTGGGGTAACTCTTCGCGATCTGTCGCGTGGAGATTCTCCAGGTTTATGTGGTAGCAAATGTAGGCCGTGGCAGACATGGGCTCATTGTGGGTCACAATGGTGAGGTCCCGGGCCTCCAGGGATACGCAGTAGGGGGTTTCACGGAGCATTCCGCTGCGAACAAAGTGGAGTTCTGGAAAAGGGGAATATATATGATATATTCTATATATTTATTCCCTAAAGAATTTTTTAATACTTACGACAGCTAACAATAGTGTGCGGCCTGCCCGTGTGATCCGCCTCGTAGGCGTGGCAAACCGGATGAAAGAGACCATATGAATCATTGTGAACCGCATAGACCAAGTGGGCATTCGCCGCCAGCGTGTCCTTGTCCACATAGATGACTTTCTCACCTGCCGCCATGCTCTAGAAGAAGGGGAAGGGCACAAATTAGAGGTTGCTTCATTAGCATTTACTGACCACCGCTAATTAAATTCCACTTGGCACCTTGGCCACCCCATGGCAAATTGCAGCACGCTGCCCTCCAAGGATGCGCTCTTGGTGATTAGCATTTTCATTTGTGCACAAGGTCAGGCTGGGGTTTCACACAACCTGCAGGGACCTGACATTCCCCACCCAATGGAGGAGGAGGAGAACCAACCCAAAAACCCTTTTAATGCATCCCCGGGGCAAAGGTCATTAGCAAGGTGTCTGTGGCGGAGTTAGGCTTAAGTTGGGAATGGTGGGTCAAGTTAAGGTAGGAAGGACATTGTATTTGGATAATAATTGGGTTGATGTAAACCTCTCAAGTGAATATATTGTGTTAGGAACTGAGAAAGGACTAAATCTATGGGGAATATTATTGTTACTAACTTTTAATTAAAATAAGTAATTAGGGTTTCGGGTTGGACTATTTTATTCAGCCTTTTCAATTAGAAAATTTATTAGAATGAGTTTTTCTGATTTAAATCCATTAAAAAGGGGCCCAAAAGTATGCATAACAACTTTTGCTCAGCGTTTAAATTAATTTCAAATATCCTATATTTTTTCTAGCTTTAATTTCCTAGATAAAACCATTAACTATCTGAATTTGTGTATCTCCAATCTAATAGCTGACAAACCCAGCTCCCAGCCACACCTCATGGCAACAGGCTTTTGTTCAGTTTATTATATGGACTTGGAATTGTCGCCATGTATTTCCACGAAATAAAATAAAATGTACATTATTGTGGCTACATAATTTGAATGTAGCGCAATTTGTAATGGTCGGACTTTAGTGCAGAACCAATTACTCCATTTGTATGAAGGAGGAGGTGCAGACGTACTATCTGCAGCCTGGACTGACACAGTTCGCCAGATCCTTGGGGATAGGCTTGGCTTGTTTCGGACACGACAACATAATTTACTCCAGTGGCAACTTTAAGGGATCTCCCCCGCTGAAGTCACTTGGCGCAGCGAGTTCGTCCTCTTTGTGTTCCAGCCACAGCTACGGCTCGTGCTCCAACTCCTGCTCCAACTCTTGGTCCTTTTCCATTCCCTTCCTGTCTGTCATGCTCCAATCATAAAAGCCCATAAACGTTACGCGTTTTTAATGGCAACATATGAGCGGCAGAGCTGGGGGCGAGCTGGAGTCGGAAGGAAGTCGCGGTTGTGGCCAACTTTAACTATTAGGCGGTGCGGGCTCAACCCCCAAAGATGTGGTCGGACCCAGACGTGGTAATGGCCAAATAATGGCAGGGTGACCGGAGTTGAGACTTCCTTTTGATGGGGTTTTCTAATGCACTCACACAAAATTTGGGATTTATTTTAGATATTTAAATATTAAATAATAACAGGTTTATTTTTTGAATATAATTTAAATTCCTAATAACATTTTAGGCAAATTTAATATTTTCTAGCATAGCCTTTAGCCTTTTCTAATTTGTATTTTTATTTTCAAAATGAAAAATACTTTCCAAAATTGGTTTTAAAATTCCTAAGACCAAATGACACAACGGTTAATATTTAAGAGGATTAAAATAATAAAACTTTCTATGAGTGCACCTGCCTTGGTTGCGTGTCAAGGGGGCGTTCATCATGGACGAATTCAATAAGCCCGCACCCAGTGAGCGACCAGACAGCCGGCAGACGAATGTCTGGGCAGGGTCTGCCCCGTCTTCCCTTCCCTGCGAATCCTCATCCCCCAGAAGCCCCTCGAATATCACTCAAAAATCTCACAAAACTCACCTCTTGAAAGTAGGGCTGATCCAGGTAGAAATCGAACCGGGAGTCGCTCTCCTGCAACTTGGGTCCGTTGTCATTCCGATCGAGTAATTTGATATCGAAGCTGCGCGTGAATTTCCTCTGTTCCCGCGCGGATAGCTTCACCGTGCAGGTGATTCCCACCTGCAGCTGTCCTGCCCTTGCATTCAAGCCATTTAACTCGTCATGATCCAGGGGCATTCTCGTGTATAGACGATTCTGCTTTAATGCAAAGTGAGAGCTGCCAGCGGTCAGGGTGTAATCCAGGGAGACTTGTGGACACAGGTATTTGGCGGCCCGCGAGTTTAGGGCACCGATAAGCACGGGTTCAAAGGAGTCTCGCCGGCGAAACTGACCCTGCGACTCGGCCACACTATAATTGGCTCGGCTCCAGAAGCAAATGTGCTCCAGCTCGGAGCAGTAATCCTCCAGGGATTGCGGCACTACCTCCAGCGTGAGGTGTGATATGGGTAGCAGCTCGTGATCCGGCTGATCTCGAGGAAAAGCGGTCACCACATATTGAGTGCTCACATTCAGAGGCTTGTAATCAGTTCGCATATATATCTCCCCGGACGAGCTATTGATCCGAAGCAGACCATTATCCTCCAGACTGTAGATGTAGTCACTGGCCAGGCGATTGCTGGCCATTCGCCGCACTTGGAACTGGGCCAGCGGGATCTTGGAGAAGATGCTTTCCGATTCCTCGTTGATGGGTAGATTGAATTTCACTGACGTGCTGGGAAAGTAAACATCGACGGCGGCTGCTGTGGGAAAATGAGAGGAAAAATTCGAGAAAATCAGAGGGTTGGAAAAATCCAGTTAATGTCCCGATGGCGTCATGTTGGGGGGTTGGGGCTAAAGTGGGTGAAGTGTTTGGGTTAGTGGTGCTGCCACAAGTGGTTGCCACAATTGACCCACTCAGTGGAAGTAGAGGCGGCTTTTCGATTCCATTTGAGGATTGATATTCATATCCTGAACAAACTAGTCAGTGGTTTGAGGTTCATTTGTTGAAAAAATTGAGATATAAAAGTAAAAGACAAAGAAATATTTAACAACAATTTATTTAAATTAAAAAGCCTCTTTGCTTTAAAGTTTATTAACGAACTTGGGAATTTAACTGAAATATTATAAATAGTACTTTTTACAGTTTATTATAAAATTCCTTGAATATATTTAAGCAAAAATTTCCACAAATTCCCAAGACTTTATCCAAACCACAGTGCCTACCCCTCCACATAAAATATATATCCATTCCCAAGGGTTGGTATCACTTTTTGGGGTTTGTTTGCCCATCATCATCATCAGCATCAGAGGAGGGCTAGCGACACACGCTCGACAGTCGTCATCAAATCCAATCAAACGATTTAGTTTAATAAGTCCGAGTTGACCTTAATAGGGAGACAAAGAGTTGGCCGCCCAACACCCCATCTAACAGGGCGTATGCGTAATTCGATAAGATATTCCCATCCTAATGACACACGATTGTGTTGTGTGGTCGGTCGGTCGGTCGTGTGTTTGCATACGAGTCAGAGTCCAAAACAAGCGATAAATAAATATAATACAGATATTAGTTATTAGCATATGGGTTATCAAAATGACGCCTGTTCCCTCCTCTGTCTCTGTTTTCTCCTTTGGATCTATATATATTGTTACCATCTGAACATTGGAGTGTCGGCGTCATCAAGTTGCGTATTGATTTTGTGATAGCGATAAGGTCGGGTTTTTTTTTTGTTTGGCGGAAAAAATACAACCCCAAGCATAATTGGTTACAAATTTTCGCCCCTTGTCGCTTGTGTAGTTAGGTCTTACGCCCAATTTTATGCCACACGATGTGGAGCAAACGAACTCTTGTAATGTTATGGTTTCAATAAGTGGGGAGTGGGGGATGTTATGGCCTTAATAGGTTGAATAGATAGAAATTAAACGCATTGAAGTTCAACTGATTTATGTCGAGGGGGAAGTTAATATATTTATCAAATTATGTTTGGTAGAGAGTTGTATGTCATTATTCTTATCGAGGTTATTAACTGTTTAAATAAGAGTTATAAATAGTTGGGTTTGATGTTAAATAATGTGAGGAATGAGAAGGGAAAGGATTCGTAAATCTAAATAATAGTAAAGTAAAGTAAAATAATTTAATTTAATTTAAAAACAAAAAGGAAAGTTGAGCCGTTTTCCGAAAGAACTCCTACTTCATTCTACTTAACAAATATTCTTGAAAACTTCTTTCTTTCTCCTAACGTACCATAATTATATTTATTTTCCATGACTGCCATTTTCTAAGGACATGCAAACCCCTTTCAGTTTTCCTTTAATCTCTGTTTACAAATCTTTTTTAATTCTTCCCCATTATTTAAAAACAAAGTGTGATATGTGTGCACCAGAATCGTTGCCTTGGAGCCATTTTCCCTATATACTTCTATGGTGAAGCACTTGGTACTTAATCAGGGGCCAACGTTTCAACCATAAACAGGACTGGCGCCATCGTTTGCTGGGAATCAGCTAAGGATGAGAGCTGGCATAATCCTGTTAGGGATTCAAGTTTCTCCACACTTTCCTCCTCCACAAGTCACACGCATATTTTACCAAGAACGCTGACAGCATTAATATATTTTTTGTGGGTGGCTAGGTCCCTCGAGGGGCGCCAAAAAACACGCATTTAAAATGTCATTATAAATGCGCGCGTGTGTGCCTGATCTACATATTTTATCAGCATTTTTCGCATGCCTGAGCGTCAGCAATTGTAATGAACACATTTTATTATTTATAATGTGTACTATAAGCCAAAGGCCATATCAAGGAGGACTAACCAGGAAATTTCCCAATCCCACACTCTTTTTTTTTTTTTTTTTTTTTTTTGTTCAGTTGGAGGGTGGAGTGTGCTGTGTTTGGTTACCTCTTGAAAGCTTGGCCATAATTATGACAGGCATTTAGTGTGGATGGTTGGCGGTGGGTCGGAGGTATCCAATTAGCGGCTTTTTATTCATTTATTCCAACTGTTTACATTTCCCTCTATGCCGGGTGTGAGGTGTGAGGCTTGATTTGGTGGGGAGCAATCACTTTATTTTAGTGGAGGTCCCTCACTTGGTATTTTTGTGAAGTTCCTGGTTGCCAATTGAGTTGAGAATTCAGTGTCTGAATTAAGGATATTGGAGGAATTTCAATCTAATGTAGAATTTTGGGTGAAACATGGTTATGAAATTGGATATCATCTTTCTTTAAGAAAGTTTGGCAGAGTTTTAGAATTAGGTATTTTAGAATTTGTAGTTACTTTAAGCTCGAAACCAATATTAATTCTTCGATTTAAAATTAATTTATAATTCAGCTAAGAACTTCAACTAAGTGTTAAATCCTTTTTATCTGCCCCTTATTAATCCTCTTCCACCGATTTGTTTCAATCAGTTCTTGATTTGAGCTTAACTTGACCTCCATAATCCCAAGGGTCTGTCTGTCTTAAAAGCCCATAAAAAATCGAGCAGGTGAGTGGGGTTAAACGGGTGTTTAAAAACCTCCAAACCACCCTTAAAACCGCTGATCAACAGTCAACAACCGTTAAAAGGACGAACAGAAAAAAAAGTAAACTGGGAAGGACTAAGACTATTACGTTATCTATTAGGCAGACAATTAAAAAGCCAGCGAATGGCGCATTAAAAACTCAAAGCGATGAAGTTGGTAAAACATGGCCTTAAAAATGGGGGAGAAACAGGATAAAACTGGGATAGACTATCCCTGAGGGTGACTGGACTTCAAGGGAGTTGATACAGTTAAAAAAATGAAGGGAAGCGATTATATTTCCAAAATTAAAATATTTATATTCATACGATGTTTTTGATATATTTTCTAGGATAATTAAGCTTTAAATAATTTGGCATAAAGTGTTTTAAATTTGTTTAAAACTAAGAAAGATTCGTAGAGTTCATTGAGGAAGGCAAATTGAATATCCAAGACAAGGCAGATTAGAGAACAATTTTTAAATGTTTTTAGCAACTTAAAATACTCCATCAAACAGTTCGTTTAAACTAACCATAGAAATAAAAGGTTTTCCTAAATTTAAGTTAGTTAACCACATTTTTTCTCTGTGCCAAAGAAGCGCTAATGACAGCGGCACTGTCAACAATTGATGGGCGGCGACTCGGTCTCTGGCATGGCCATTAGTTGGGCCCGTGTACCTGAACTTGGTGGCCATTGGCCCGGGCAGGTAAGGTATGGCTAGGTAACTGAGACTCGAAACTCAAACTCGGCGAATCGGGGCGCGGCCTTTGGATGAAATGTCAACTAGTTTCGCATAAACTAATTAATCTCCTCCAATTAATTGACTTGCCATCGAATTAGGTCGTCAGTTTGCCTGTTTACAGTTCACTTTGGGGTTTATTGTCCTTGTTATGGGATGACTCATTTTTTGCTTTTTTTTGTTTTCTAATTTCGTGTTTTCCAGCATCCGGACTCACATTATATATTTGTCTACAGCTGCGTAATGAAAACTTTGTCTTTGTCAGGGTTTTCTTTTTTGTGCTAGGTTTTCCCAGCTCATTGTTCTTTTCATTACTCATACGTCGTGTGGGCCAGACGTGCTTTTTCTATTTTCCTTGGCACCGGCACTGCAATTGTGTCTGTGGTGCTGTAGCACTTTTTTCCTGTGTTTCTTTAGGAAACATTGGCATTGGTCTCTGTCGGTGGTTATTGCCAGGATTTGGTTTATTAAATAAGTATTTCCCCCAGTGCCTTGCCACTTTCACTGAACGATCCAAGTGCGCAGACAAAGTGTCTTGAATGTTTTCTGCATTTCCTGTCTCTGTCCATGAAATATTTTCTCTTTGTCCGAGAGCCAAAGTAAATTGAATTCAAAGCAAGTAACAGCACAAACCAAAGAGTTTTAAATGCTCTTTTTATGAAAGGAAATTATAAAAAAAATAAACTTAAATAGACTATAAGGTTTTTAAAAATATTTATATAAGCTAAAGATACTGTATCAGTATTTTTATTAATTTATATGCAAATAAAAATAATGTTGAAAGTTTCTCATTTAAATTGAGACTTGTATTTATGTTTTTAATATTTTTTTAAAATGTAGTTAATAAACAGATTATGAGTAAACCCAGAAATTTCTCAGAAGTTGTGTCCAGCTAGCCATGCACCCTTCCTTAAGGGCATCTCTGACTCAAAGAAACAATTTGTTGTTATCGATTTAAATGTAATTTTCATTTAAAGTATGGTTTTTCCTTTTTCTTTAGTCCTAGCACAAAGAAGTGCACAGTCACAGCACAAAAAGAACATTGAGAAAGAGCAACATGGAAGGAAATTGCGAAATAATCGCAGACTAGAAGTCACCAAAGCGAACTTCAAAGACTTTGTCTTGGAGTCTCTAGGGACGAGTGACGCTCCTGTTCAAGTTACTAGAACTAAAACCACTAACCAGAAATTAGTGACATTTAGTGACACTCGGCGTGCCGGAGATGGATTGCTTATTTAACTAATTGCGGTTGCCAGTGAGTTTGAAAACATTTTCGCGAGTCCAAATGCATTTGTCAAAGTCAAAGCTTCTTAAAATGTATGCTAATTAATGCTAATTAATAGAGGTTATAATTAGTCAAGGTGCCTATTAAAAGGAATTTAGCTTTAATGCTAGCAAGGCCTTTATTTTGAAAGGAGAAGATGACAGCAGTACTAAGAGAGAATATACATTTTAGCTTTTTATACATTTATCCTGATTCGTTTTAAAAAAGAATAAAGTTGGATAAAGTTTCAAAGTTATGGAATTTTTAGCGATATGGCCAAAATTTGTGAGTGGCATTGTACAACACTTCTTGGGCCAACACTAAATGTATCGATCGCGAATTGTATGTATCGCGAATTCTGTTTTTTTCTGTCGGCATCCTTTGCTATAATTTACTTAATATAAAAAATTCCAAAACTTACAACAACCATGCCTAAAAAACGCACCAACTTGGAAAATATCCAGGAGAATCCTGAGGAGCAGGAAATCCGCTTGGACGATGAAATGTTTGTAGAATACGTAAAACAGAACTTGGCCACAATGGTAAGTAAAATGGGCATTTCCCGCGAAAATTCCGAGTGTAACCTGCATCCGAGTGTAACCTGAACACCGATACTGCGCAGCAGCGGAGCTGGATGAATCTGTTGCCTCTGATTTCGGCTATATAATGAATTCCAAAGTTACTGAATTTTCAGCGTTATTGCCAAAAATAGTGACTTATTGGCATTATGCAACACTGCTTGTGCCTCTTTGGCAACACTAAATGTATCGATAAGCTCCTTCACCAATCGCTTTCTTGAACCGACTGATCGGCGTCCTTTGTTACTTATTATTATCTAAATACAGAAAATATACATTTTGTGAATACCAAAACTAACAATAACCATGTCTAAAAAACGCACAAACTTGGAAAATATACAGGAAACTCCAAAGGAGCAGGAACTTCGCTTGGACCATGAAATGTTTGTAGAATACTTGAAAAAGAACCTGGCCATAGTGGTAAGTAAAATGAGCAGTTTCTGCGAAAATTCCGTGTGTAACCTGCACTTCCGTTTTGCCGCTGCTGCAGAACGCCGATACTGCGCAGAAGGCAGCGGAGCTGGAGAGGCTCCAGAAGGTAAAGAAGCAACTGCTGGACTATAATTACGGCTGCGTTTCGACTGCCAGCGAGGATCCTTACCCCGAAAAAGAGAATCTGTTGCCTAGCCTCAATCAGGTGAATTCAAAGGCCGAGGAACTGGTGGGACAACTCGGGGAACTGCTCGGTGCCAAATGCAACGTGCACCAGGCCTATGACGAGCACTGCCAAGAGGTCAAAAGTGTCACGGCGGAGCAATTGAAGACTCGCTACGATCAGTACTCCACTATGGTATGTAGGGAGCACCCTCTTCACCACTCGTGCAAAGCCTGAAAATGATCTATTTAATTCTAGAAAGACGCAGACCTAGGAAAAGCCATCGACGAAGCGAAGGAGTCTATGCAGGAAACACTGGACAAGACGGCTGCCAAAAAGTCGGAGCTGGCCAACAAGAAAAAGGAGCATCAAGCCAAGCACTCCGCCATGATGAAGGAGATTGAAACGTTGAATCATGTCGAGCAGGATGCCATGTAAGGCTATTATTATTTTAAGTTACTTAACATTTCTTCAATTTCTTTAACTTTTTTTCATTTTATTTCTAAACAGTGAACGGCTGGAGCAATTGAGGCTGAAAGAGGCTCTAGGCAACTAAGAGCCTTCCGATTAGAAGCTTATTTGTGTTTTCTAAGGAATTCCTCCATATAAATAATCATTCTTTACCACTGAAGGTATTTCATGCTGGTATAAGAACCGCCAGAACGCAAAGTTCCAGCCAATTTTTATGTTTCAGTTAAAATATTATACGAAATATGTTGTGTTTTTAGTTTAACATTAATATTTTTAGTGAAAATACAGAAGTTACCACGATTAACAATTTTTATGAAGTACTTTAAATCAGAAATCAAAGTATTGTAATGTCAATTACTTATTCTAAAAGCAGAAAATCTAAGTTTTGAAAAACAATGTTTATTTTACGGTCATTTTTTAACAAGCTTCATGTAAAAATTGTTCACGTATTTAATCTTTCTGAAAATAAATAAACGAAATAATTTCAAGACCATAAAAATGTATTAAAGTAAAAGTAAAAGTTGGTAGTTTTAACTTAATTTTAATTTAAACTTAGCTTCCTCTCTTGTTTATAATTATTTCATTAGCTTTCCCATTACAAAATATTTCTTTAAATAAAGAAAACTATAACTTTAAAACTTTAAAAATAATTACTTTGGTATTTCAGCTTTAAAAATTTCTTAATTGAATTAATTTTCCCATAAGGATATACTATTCTTATGTAAATACTTGTTGGCTCCATCAGTAAACCGAAAACCTATAAAAAGAAATCTGTATAAGTAAAATGCAGATTGCAGTCTCCCAAGCTCAAGGAGCTGAATGGGAATGCATTATAAACCCGATTTCTTAAGCTGAATCATGCTACTATTTCTGGGATCTGGCAAATAGTAAAAAAAGTAAGAATTCTGGGCGTGACAAATAGAGACAGACAGTGGCAGAGACGGAGACAGATCTCATAACTGCGAATTGCTTTTCGTTTTGCCATTACTTTATACATTTTTTTATATATTTTGTTATGCAAAGTACCCTACAAGACGAAGGCGCTAACCAACAACCTTGGCTGTCTTGTGATAAATGTGTCAAGCTCGCTCATAAATCTAACCATGTGTGCGGGAAATATGAAATACTTTGCAAAAGTTTTGTGGCACCTAAAGTGATTTAAGATTGGATATAAAATTTAAGACATTTCAATAGGAAATGGAGTACAAATTGGCTGGGAATTAAAGGAGTTTGAAGTGGTTGAAGAAGCTTTTTTAAAAATATAAAGTTTATAATGTAAATAGCTCAAAACCGTTTTGATTTATTCTTTTTCACTACCAATTAAGTCATTAAGATTGTTGACTTTAAACACATGTTACTCAGCACCTATATTTATAGCATTTACTATATTTTCCATATAGATTTTTATGTTCAGATTTACTGGCCAAACTGAAAGCCTGCCATTAAACAAAACACTTTAATTGAAGTCATGAAACAGCCGGCGGCTGCTGCTGAGTGCAAAAAAGACACTGCAAGCGAACTTTGAAGGCAATCATAAAATAAAAATACAAATAAAGTCAACGGAGGCACACACCTATTGACTTAATTGATTGCACATAAATTCATGAATTTCAGGCGGCGACAACGACAGCTGCTGGCCGGCGTATTTCAACACCTTTGACCCGCCCGGTGACTGATACTGGTTACCGGGTGAAGGAAGGCGCGTTGCATTCAACTTGACAGGGACAAAGTGCTCCTCCGAGTGTCAGCTGTGCGGGAATGGTGAGGCAGGCAGGGAGCAAGTCATCCCCCGAAAAAAAATTTGATATGTCTTTTGCAACGTGATGAAATAATTTTTTGGGCGTGTGCTGGCCCAGCACGTCATGCACTGAGGGTTAAAATAGGGGTTTTCTTAGTATCAGGGATTAGGAATAATCCTAATTTAATATAAAGTTATTATAGGAAACTTTATGAAAATGATTTTAAAGAGGTAATGGAGAGAGGAATTAATAATATACAAAATATTATAATTCCCAAGTATTTTGTTCCACAATTAAATGGTCCTCTACATTATGACTGTTTTCTGATTAATATTTAATATTTAGCAAAATAAATGAAAGAGGTTTTATTAAAATTATTATAATTTAAACAATACTTCTATGAACTTTTCTAATTTTTAAGATTTTCGAAGAGATTCCAACAATCTCCTCTTGATTTTTTCTCAATACATTATCTACATTGGACTTTGATGGAGCGCCTCTGGGGAACTGTCGGTAGTCCAGTCCATCACCGTCATTCTGTCAGTCAGTAATTCAGTTGTTGGGCCCACGAAACATATCGCTTACCAGCAAGCTTGTCGGGCCGTCAGTTCACACCTGTGTCCGTTGAAACCTTGTGGGCCTCGTAGAACTCCGATGGCATATAATTATAATTAAAACCGAAGCTAAGCTAAGACCAACCAGTGCAGCATGGAGCACATAAAAGAGCACCGAACGAGCGTTGGAAAAAAAGGGGTCATAAAAGGGGGTTCCCACTTCATTACTCCATATCTTCAGTTGCATTCCCACGAGGCGACTGTTTGAGTTCAAGTTATCTGCGGGATTTGTGCACCGCCACTCGATGCAAATTAGTGTAATTGCCTTTTATGAGCTCTTTATTTGCTAAAGAAACCAGGTGAAACGCCTAGGGGGAGGCTAACTCAACACTGATAAATCAATTGAAAGTGAAAGGAATTGAGTTAATCAAACAATTAAAGTTGAAATTGGTTTCAGTTAGGTGATAATTTATTTTTGGGTGTTAAATTAAGAGAAATGCTTTACTTGCAGTTTAGTAAAAAAACGAAGTTTTTTTGCCAGTATATTTTCTGAGTATATTGCCAAAAAAGATTAAAATTGCAGTTATATCTTTTTAAGAAGCACGTACTTTTTGGCACATTTTTACTATTCACCGACATTGTAAAACTTTAGAGGATTTTAAGTGTTTAAGTGCTTTGTGCTAATAAAAAACTTTTATTGTTAAATTGCGGTGTTTAAAAATTGCAATTACTGACACAAAAAAAAAGAGGGAATAAACTAATATAAATCCTGATATATCAAAGTTAGTTTGAAAATATTAATTTGAATTTTACACTGCCTTACAAGCCTTTTTAAATAAATATTAACAATTATTCTCATTGCTGAAGCAGCATAAATTCAATTCCCAAATTGTCTTGTGATCAAACACAATTCCACGAGAATTACTCAATCCACTCATTGTGTGTGTGTTATATTTTTCGGAATCGTTACTTCATAATTAAAATTATTTGTACACTTTGAAATTGTTTTTTGTTGCCTTACTCACCCGCACAGTTGTGTTGTTGTTGAAGCTGCACGGCAATTGTGAAAAAAGTCACAAGAATAACGGTAATTGAAACCGCCATTTCAGATCAGCTTTTGTAAATATTACTGTTATCGTTGTTGTTGTTGTTGTTGGAAAAAGTCTGTTGATGTCTTTTTGCCACTTTTCTTCCTTCTCGCTCACTCGTGCAATTGTTAATTATGGTGTTGGGGCTGTAGTTTCTTGCGATGTTGTTGTTGTCTCACCACGCACATTACATATTTGCACATTTTTAACGCTTTTTTATGGTCTTTTGTTACTTCTTAATGGTTTCTGTTTCTGTTTGTTTTCTTTTTTTATTTTGTTTGCTTTATTATATTTTTTGTTTTTGTTGTTCAGTGTTTGTTTTCTTTTTTATTTTCCAATGTTGTTGGCAATTAGCCACGTTCGGTTCGTGAACTTAATTACTTTCAGATCACAAATTGATAAGAGCAGCATTTATCAATTAATGTGCGAAATGTGCCAAAGCAGAGCAGAAAATATGAAAAAAATTAAAGAACAATATGTTACACAGGGAAAATAATTATTAATAGGTATAAATAACTTCAAACTAGAAATTTTAGTCTTAAAATAAGTAATTTATTAAATTCTTAAAGTTTAAAGTATCTTATAACCTTAATCATAAAAATCCTTAATTATTTCTCTCTGTGTCTCAATGGAACAAAAACCAAACAAGTATCCAACGACTCTTTTTTTTTTTTTTTGAGGGCTCCTCTGTTATTAATAAAACTAATTTTTATTGATAGCGGCGCCCACACTCCCGTTCGTCACTTAACAAATATAATTTATCAGTCGCTTAATGCCGCACAAAATTCTCAAGAGCCGCGGCGGCGTCTACGAATTCTGATTATTGCAATTCAAAATGAGCTTCGATTTTGATTTCCTTTTTTGGGATTACAATATTATTGATATTGTTATTAAATGGTTTTTTCGGATTGCTATTTTTGGCCAGCGCCAGGTGAGGGGCTTATTGTATTTGCCATTGATTTTGTTTTGGATTCTTTTCCGCACACTTTTTGGTTCCATGGGGTGTCTAAAGCCCTCGGGCTTGGTGTGTTATTTTTATACCCTTGCAGGGTATTATAATTTCAGTCAGAAGTTTGCAACGCAGTGAAGGAGACCTTTCCGACCCTATAAAGTATATATATTCTTGATCAGCATCAACAGCCGAGTCGATCTAGCCATGTCCGTCTGTCCGTCTGTCCGTCTGTCCGTCTGTCCATCTGTCCGTCTGTCTGTTTCTACGCAAACTAGTCCCTCAGTTTTAAAGCTATCTGAATGAAACTTTGCATATAGTCTTCTATATGCTCTCACTGCTATATATGTCGGAACGGGCCGGATCGGACGACTATATCATATAGCTGCCATACAAATGTTCGATATATTTTTAGAAAAAAAATTATAACTTTGCTGTTTTTCAACATTTTTGCACCATTTTTTAGATATGGCCACTCTATATTATTTAAGAATTTTGGTAAAAATTTTATGAAAATCGGACGACTATATCTTATAGCTGCCATAGGAACGATCGGGAAATTAATCGAAAAAAAATTATAACTTCGTTGTTTTTCAACGTATTTTCATCTACTTTAAGTTATAAGCTTTTTTTATTATTCTAGAATTTTGGTATAAATTTTATAAAAATCGGACAACTATATCATATAGCTGCCATAGAAGCGATCGGCAAATGTATAAAATATGTAAAGCTGGGAATGTAAAACTGTAACTGTCAAACTGTAAACATAATAAGTATAGGTAAAATGTAATGAAACTCTGTTTTGTGAGTGTTTTCAGCATTTAAATCTATAATATAAACATCGAAACCAATCTGCAAGGGTATAAAAACTTCGGCGTGCCGAAGTTAGCATCCTTTCTTGTTATTTATTGTTATTAATCGCATTTTTTTGCCAATTCATTTTATGTCGAATCGCCTTTGCGTTGGCTCAATTGGTTTTTAAATGGAATAATTTAATTAAATTATTTGGGCAAGTAATTTTTTGGCTGTCTGAAAGATTACTTCATTTTGTGTTTGGTTTTTGTATTAGAAAAAGTTTATTCGTTTTTGTGAGACTGGGTTTTTAATTAAGAAATTTAATAGGGAAATATGAGAAAAAGATGTGAAATGTTTAAGGCTGTGAAGATTATTATAAGAATCCATACAATATTCAGACTTTAGTATATTGCTTATAGATAAAGATATTTTATATTTAACAAAACCTTAAGAATTTGCTTTTTATTTTTTAATAATTTGTAAATACAAATTAAATTTTATATAATCCCCAACTCTGTGAACAGTTTACTAAACAGTTTGACTTAAATTTCAAGGATGATCAACAAAATAACCAAGCTTCAGTTAACGCTCTTTAATTGTACCCAAAAACCCGACAGCTCAGCTAATTTGTTTACTTTAACTAAAAAAACATATATATATATAAAAAAGAAGAAAAAAGAATAGAAAAATGCTTTAGCCAAAAAACTAACGAATTCTATGCAAGTACCAAGGCAAACACACTCGATGGGGAGGACGTGCCCTGAAAAGAGCAGCCACAAAGTGGAAGTACGTGTACCCTACACTTCTTCGTGGAGTACTCCACTCCATGGCACTCCACTTGGTATGTGGTGTGCGGTGTGTGTAGGTACTGTGTGTGGTATACAGCGGTGCACGGCAGGTGTGATAAAAAGAACCCGAAAGAGACAATTGCGGCGTGAATTACTCGCTGGCCCAGGGTACGGAATGGAATGGCAATGGAAGATAGCACGCATAATTCAAACGAGCCCCAAAGTCAAACAACGTGATAAGCAATTCACATACACTGTGCAAAAATATCGAAGCTAATTAAGGGAGCTCAATTACACTTATGGTAGATAGGGGTGGGGGTGAATATCGATATTACAAAAGAAAAAAGAGATAAATAAATTAAAAAACATTTAAAAATTAAATATCTAAAATATATAAGTCTAGGAAGTATTTTTAGAAAATAAAAAATAAAACAGAAACATTTTTAACTTCAGTAAAATCCACAATCAATGTTTCTAATATCCGTATCTTCCTTCTAAGTTTTCTCCTACACTCCGTATTATTTTTTTAAATATTTTTCTCCGTGCTGCCAACGACCGATAGACCAACTGACTGACTGTCGGACTGTCTGCCAGTCCAAGTGTCCGCTGTCTACTTTCCGTTCCCCAGTCCCCTGTCCCAGTCTCTGAGTTTGACTTTTGAGTCTGAGCTCTTCAGCACCTGAGCACTTTAAAGTTCAAATCTTTTGACACACTGGGAGCTCAGTCGGCGGATGCTAATGACACACGACTGACACAAAGAGGCTTTGCAGCGAAACACACAATCCGCACTACACTTTGCTATATAAACTACACACGTACATATATATTTACTATACGGTGGGAAGCCAAAAGAGCCAAACTGGTTGCCAATTCGAGGGAGTTTGAAAGGCCTTCGCTGGGAAGGCTGGCTGTGCTTTCCAATTAAAGGTTGAGTCGCGACCCAGGCGATCCCCGCCGCACTTTTAAGGTGCGTCGTCTGCCGGCCGCCTGTTGTCTCTGTTCCTGCGCCAAAAAAGGCAATTGCCATATGAAACTTATAGCATTTCTTTATGCCTAACGACCAACGTCGAACCGACGACCGCAAGAGTCAAAGTACGACTGCGGAGGTTCTTCAGTGTCAGTGACTGCCCCCCAATGGGTTTCGCAGCACTGCGATAAATGGGTTTATATTGATTAATAAAATTTTGTTTGGGAGGTAATAAATAATAATTATTCCCATGAGGAGGTGCCAAAGCCTTGTTTAATGTAAAAAATCTCAATAATATTTATAAAATTATGTTGTGATTAAGATCATAATTAATTTTGCCTACTTTTAGACACTATTATAAATTATTTTAAATCTCAAGTTTATTTCGTAAATATATAATCAATACAAAGGGACAACATTTAATAAAAAAAATTAAAAAATATAAACAACAAATTAAACAGTTTGCATAAAATAGGAATATTTAAAAAAATACTTTACAAATTATTTATAATTATTCTGTTGCTCTAGTTAAAATTAAATAAAGATTTACTTAGCTTACGTTTACAATATATTTATTTTATTTATTTTTTATTTCTTTGTCATAATTTGGTTTTTGTTCTGATTAATCTTTTATTAAAAGAGGTTCCGTGTGAGAAGAAAATAAGCAAATATTTCCCAATTCCGAGTTCAAGGTATATTGGCAATTAAAAAGGGTCAGTGACTGCCCCCCAATGTTTTCTCACTACACTGTAACAAAAGGCTTGTATAATTTTATTCTGCTTAAAAACATTTGTCTATACAACTCAAAATACTATTTCGTTTAAATCAATCAAATGTAACTCAAGAATTTCAGTTTAAAGATAAATATAAACTAATTTAAAGAGACGAACTTGGCTTCTAATATCTAAAATATTTTTAAACGTTTAAAACTGAAATTGTTAATCATTTTCTGGACTAATATGTATTATATTTTTCGCTCACTGTGTGCCTGAGCTCGACTCTGTGTGTTTCTTTTTCATTCTCAGTCATTGGCAAATTGGAAAAGAATGCGAGTGTAGCATCAATAATTTCGGCCTGCGAGCTTAGAGTTCTTGTTTGCTTTCCACGAAAAAGGGTTCAGGAATGCCTGAAATTCAGTCGAAGCTGTCAAGGTGGCGTATGCGTGATGTTACCACTGAGCCAGAACAAACGAAAACCAATAAAAAACCATAACAAACAGTCTCTAATTGATCTTATTGTTCGAGTTTTTAGACCTGAGTACTTGTATAGCAATTTGTAATATGTAAATGAATCGTTCGATAGTTGTTATTTGCATATGTATTCAATTAATCTTCTGTCATCTAAGTAATTAAAAATACATAGTTTTTAATTACAATTATATATTAATAGCGATAAATATCTACATTTTAATCAGTAAGTTTCCACCTGTGCTAGTGACAGAGTCGTAAAGCCGTCAACTTTGGCATTTTGTATTAATTGATGAATGTTGTTTGGGTTTTAAGTTGGCTTAAATAGTTGTCTAGTTGGGAGATTAAATTATAATAAATATATTTCTAATATTAATTTAATTATAGAATTTATAAGCAAAAGATTGGAATGTTATTTTTCAGGTTTCTTTTTAAATTAACTATATTAAACCTAAATTTTTAAATTAAACAATATAATATTAAATATTTCACTTGATAAAGTTCTATTATTACTTTGTTTTATTTAAAATATTTTTCTCCACTTCATAAATCTTTACCTATGGTTATTTTTCTCTCCAATAACCTGCAGTTATTTGTATTCACAAATTGTCGAGTTGTCTAATCCGAGGAAAACACGCACAGTGCTAAATCTCAATTATATCCCCGCTGCCGATCTACACGATTTTCGTATTGAGTTGTCAGTGCCACCAGACGTGAGGATATTGCCTGCTTTTGGAAAATCCCAATCTGGAAAATCTGGCCATAGTTTGCACAAATAAATTGCAGTTTTTGCAACATGCAACTCGCAAAACACAACGTAAACACGATCTTGATTTTCCGAGCCGCAATTTATGGATGTCTTGCAGCTGCGGCTTTAAAGATTTTCGCAGACTCCTTAATTGTCGTATGGTTGCGGCTCCGAAATGACAGCCGGGGCTATTTATGGGACAGTTTAACTAGGCAATTAATTAGCCACCTTTTGCGCGTTGCTTTTTTTATTTTTTGGGTAGCTTTTCCGCGAAAACACACACCGGCACCGGGACCGGCACCGACTCTGACTGACTGTGGGAAATCGCTGAGCCACCGAGAGACCAACCGAACCGCTTCGCACGCGCTCCGTTCGAAAAATGAAACCGAAACCGGCAGCCGGCGACTCCAAAGCCGCAGAAAGCCACGAAATCGTACTGGAACTTCTCCGAATGTCGCTGTGGCTGCCGTACATGTTGCTGCTGCTGCTGCTGGCTGTCACACGAACGCGCTTCGTGAATTTCCACAGTGACGACGATGAAGAGACACCCCCCTTGGCTGAATTTTCCATTTCCCGCTGCACCTCTTCTGGTGGTCGACATGCCGTTAAGGCTCATATACATATTTGGTCACAATAATAGGAATATTTCTTAAAGTTTGAGATAAATATTGGTTTTACTTGAGTTAATTGGTTTTTGGGTTTTTTAATTGAGTTAATTCAAGGGTTAATTTGAGCATTACCTGGTAGTCTTAAGCAGGTTATTTTAAATAATTAATAAATAATACATATAATAAAGATTACGTAAAGTTTCTACAAGTCGAGGATACCATACACTAGTCAAAATAAATTGCTTATTGTTTAAACCGTAAAATACTTAAGGTTTAATTACAAAATAAACATAATAAATAAGTTTTTAAGAATCCATCTTTTTCTCAGTACTAATATTTTAACTGCAACTGTGTGCAAGCATATGAACGAGATAAATATGATCTTTTGACGGATTTATCTTTTTTAATGTTGATTTGGGGTTAGGCATTACCTTTAGATTAAGAAACATGATCTCATGTCAAGCACAGCTTCTGGCAATGCATTTCGTTCAATATTTACTTAGAATTGTGAAAGGGTTTCAGCTGGCAACGTATCTCTTGGAAATTGTGGGAACTTAAGGTGTTTAGGTACGCGGCCCATTGTACCACCTCTGCCGGCTGAGCTTTCCGTCTGCCTAAGCTTAGTCCTTAGTATCATGTATGCAGCGAGATAAAGCTGATCGTCTACCCTTGAAATTGCCCACGACGCCCCCGCTGTTTTCATTTCTACTTCGCAGATAATTCCGCTTGCGCCGTGGGTGTATTTTCCGTTCGCCAAACCCAATCACCACTTATCAGAAGGAAGCGCCGATATATTAAGGGTTAGTTTATTTGGAAAACAAGTTTAGGGGTTACCAGCTTAAGAGCTATTAAATCCAATTCAAGATTAAATTCCGGGTAGCACAGGACATGATACAATTAAGTTTAGGTAATGAATAATAAAGTAAACATTAAAAATCCTTTTAATTGCTAGAAATTATGAAAGAAAAACTGCAAAATTGTTTTGGGTTTTGGTTATGGTTCATTTTTTTTTACATATTTATTTTTTGTTGTGGTGGTGGCTTTGTGTTCTCATTAATTGCTTTGAGTTCTGGATAATTTGGACTATGATGTGAGCAAAGGCTTCTATGGGTTCTTAAGGATTTCTAAGTCTTCTAATATTCGGCCGAAATTGTTTGACTTAACGGTCTCCAGAGACGAATGGCTAACTACGAACGCTGGTACCTACTAAATAGGCAGCCATTCGTATCTGGCCGACATGTTGCTGGGTTGCATGTTACAAAGATCAATTTAATAGTTGCAGGAGGTGCACACGGGCTTGCCGCCGTCAAGGGCAAAGGTCTGGCTGGTGATCGGACTCTCGCACTTGTTGCACCTGAAGCAGTCACGGTGCCACTTGGTGTCCAAAGCAATGACGGCATTGTCCGTGATCGGCTTGTCGCACTTGGCACACCGGGCGGCAAAGAGCTCCTCGTAGTCCTGCCGGCAATAGACCTTGCCGTCGCGCTCATAGAAGGGCAGGCTGGCCAGTGGCTTCTTGCAGGCGCCATCACAGCGGAAGCAATTCTCGTGCCAGGACTCGCCCATGGCCGAGATGGTGCGCTCGAGGATGGGCTTCTTGCAGCCGGCACAGGTGTGCGTGTAGCGTTCCGTGAAGCACTTGGTGCACACCGGCTCGCCGTCCTGTATGTTAAAGGTGGCATCGTCGATCTGCTCCTCGCAATGCCGGCATCGGAAATGCTCCGGATGGAAGGTCTTGCCCAGGGCGGTGATCATGCGCTTGGTGATGACCTCCTTGCACTTGTGACAAAAAATTTCTCCAGACATCTTGGCTATGGGTATCGGTAACGGGTTTGGGATTGGAATCTGCCAGGGAGAGAGACGATTGCAGTCCAGGTTGCAGGCCAGATTGCAGACTCACCTGTGTCTAGTCTCTCTCGTTTACTTGCAACGTAAAACGAACAAACAAAAATTATTGAACAAAAAAGAAGATGTGCAGACGATGAGAAAAAAATCTTTTATGTTCTTATTTATTGTGTAGAATTTTGAATATTTTTTTATGATTTTTTTTTTGTATAAATACAGAAAACGAAACGAATGAAAAACGTATGAATTTAGCAAGACTCGAAAACTGAATGAAATATTGCCACCGGACGTCGGGTGTACAGGTTTGACAATTGGATTAAAGATTAGCACTACCTACTGAGACTTTTGGGAAATTTGATTAGCCTTTCTACGGACTACTTGGTTTTTTAAAAGAAAACTCTTTTGGTTGCCCAAAAAATCGCCTACTTTCAGTTAATTTATTCCCATACTTCATATTTTTTGGTGGTGGTTCTTCTTTTCTTTAATAATTTATAGCCTCAATTTCTTTGGAAATTCGAACTCCAAAATTAGTCACACCGAAACAAAAACCATTAGGAAATTGAACAGAAAAAATCTTTGGCTCCAGCTAAGGGTGCATTTCCTCAAGCAAACCCGGGAATTGCTGCCATTCCTGCCAGGCGTTGGCTAAAAATGTTTTGCAATTAATAAATTGTTTTCCCTACGTATTTATTAAAAAATTTAATTAAAGCAGAAATTCTTAGAAGCTTCCGCTTAGCCAGCCGGCAATTAACAACCGCTACACATGCGTGGAAGTGGCAGGGAAAGGGCGAAGCAGGAAGGGTGGTTGACTCCTTCAAAGGACTTACTTACACAACTTGATAAAAAAAAGTTGCACTGGAGAAAATAAAATGGATAGTATTAGCTATTTTAATAATTTATAATTAAGAAACATTCTATTAATAAATGGAAATTCTATAAAATGTTTAAGAGTAGGAACATTTATGATAATATAATATTTATAATTATTTAAATTCAATATATAATCCTTAAACCTCAATGTAATTCTAAATTATCTTATCTTGTTAACTTTATTAATATATTCCTTTGACTTTGCCCAAATTAACCACATATTTTCTCGGTGTATGTGCCACTTCTATTGTTCCCGTCTTGATGGCCATTTTGGTGGAACGCAGCATTGTTTGTGGTGGCCACGCAGTGGGTGGGCGAGGTTGTGGCTGGTGGTTGGACATCCAGAAATGGGAGTGGGTGGCTTGCCGAGGACATGTCACAATTCGGTGTGCGCTTTGATGCGCTGCAAGGAATTCGAAATTGCAGCCCCTTTCGGGAGCCATTTCCACATGGAGAGCCGGAGGAGTGCTGGAGACCCGGACAGCCTTGTTGTGTAACTTGAAAGGGAATTTGTGTCAGGCGTCTGTCTGCGTATGCCGGAGTGCGTGCCCAGCTCATAACCGCATCCTTAACCAGCTCCACATGGCGCCCATAGCCTTAACCAGGTTGTTCCGCTCATAATTATTTTTATTAAATGCCACATAAGCCCGACAAATATGGCGATAATTGCATTTGGTTTTCGCACTTTTTTAATTGCTCAAAGTGGTGCAACCTTGTTTTTTTGGCTTACTGGGACAAGTTCAAAGAGTGGCTCCTTGGGGCCACATAAATACACCCATCAAACTTCAAACTTTTCCCTAGTAATTGCAAACCCTCTCGTTGCATGACCCACAATAATTTATTTGGTTCTCTCGACTGCACTGGGAATGCTGCCCTGTTTCTCGTGCCTTTTTTTATGCGTAAATTTAATTAGTTGCTAGATAAGATTAGGCCAAGGGAAGGGGGCAAGAGTGGCCCACAAAAAAGGGGTAACAGTTTATCACAAGTTGTGGCAGAGTCTGACAAATTGTCAGAGGAGATTTAGGGGCTATAATATGACACACATTTGCACAGATAAACCGATGGGGATTATGGGGAAATATTGGGTTTTTGGCTTGTAAATTACCAAAGGAATTGGGTTATACGAATGTTAGTTTGTGTGGTATTACGAGCTTTGTGGAATAAATAACGAAAAACTAAATTAATTAAAGCCCTGTTTGCCATTTGTCGGTGAAACCAGAGCAGGTTCAAAAACCAAAGCAGTCCAGGACCGAAACAGGAGCAAAATAAAGCAGAAAAAGGACGCTGCAAACGTGAGTCGCAATCAATTACGCGACATTTTAATTATGCAGCAAGGTTTACGGTGCCAGGGGAATACCCGGCAAGCCCTGTATCCAGATGCAGCAGCAGGACACTCGCCGGGCGCATTGAACTTTGATTTGGGCCAGGCCAGAACCAGTCGTCGTCAGTTGGTCAATTAACAACAAACGAGTTGCGATTTGTGTCGGAATATTTATATTGTGTGTGAACCATTTTAATGGCCATAGAACAGACTATCAGATAAATACAAATTATTTACAAATTAGAACGAGGACAACGACTAGATTAGCTTAGGCTTAGGAACTATCAACTGGGAACTGAAGTGCGTCTTAGTCGATGACAATGACCTCCGGCTGAGCGTCCTGCTCCCGATGCTCCTCCTCCTCGTCGTCCAGCAGTGGCATCGATGGCCTCGGGTATTGCCAGAGCTTGGGCTTGTCCTTGTTGCTGGGCTTCTTGGAGGAGATCAGAGTGCGGCGTTTCAAACGCTTCAGCTTCTTCTTTTCGCGCCTCTTCATCTTCTCCTGGGCCACCTCCAGTATGGTGCCCCTAAGTGTTAAGCGATAGTTCTTCAAATTGCAAAGCTCCTGGGCTAGAAGATCATCATTGTCGTTGTTATCCCGTGCCGGAACATGGTTCTCCACATCCTCAAAGTCCTCCTCGTCGTCTGTTAGCTCGAAATCTGTCCAGGACTTGGACGTTGTCTGTCTGTGGAGCTTGAGCAGCTCCTCGGTGAGCATCAGCTTCGAGGTGGCCCACTTCATCACCTGGTGCTTCTTGCAGCCCATTTGCTGGCGATAGGAGTACAGGTGAAACGTCAAGTTTGAGGCCATCTGTGGCTGTGGCGTTGGTTCCTCCTCCGAGCTTTTTGCCACCAGTTTTTCCGGCTCCTTGTGAGCCAGCGGAGTAGGGGTAGTCGGTGACGTTGCGGCACCAGTGACTCGTGCCTCCGCACAGGACACCTTGCGATCCATGACATTACCCATGTTGTAGCCGATCTCGTGGTTCGATTGCCTCTGACAGCTGCAATCCTTCATCCCTCAAACTTATATGCCCAGAAAAAGGAGAAACGCAGGGGGTTTCTCCGTTCTTCTTCCTCCGCGGACGGTCCTTTACCTGTTGACGAGCTTTACCTGAAGGATAATTAGGGCAGCTCAAGCGCGTCGCCTTGCTCTTTTATGGCCCTAAACACCTGGTGGGGATTAAGAAAAAGTTGACAAGTTCGATTATATTATCCGCTTGGCTGCAAAACATTTCAAATCCTTTTCAGGGATTCTTTCTTATAGACTCTCCCAAATAATTGCTTATTACCTGCTTAAGTTTGAGACCTATTCCCTTTAGTTTTGACTTTCCTTAGGGAAGATTCAAACTTTTAAATGATATTTTGTGACACTACTTTATGATTTCGTTAGGTTCAGGTTTATTCACAAATACATTCTCTAATTTTAGAACAATAACAAAAACAAAGTAACTAAGAACTGTTGTGTTAAATACTATTTGAATTTATTTTGTTTGGTGTCAAGATAAATGTATAGGGTATTTTTTCGATAGGTAAATCTGATTAATTGAAAATCATGGCCTGCTGTGACTTGACATTGTTTTGTGGCTATTGCAAATTGGAAATATTTTTGTTACAAATTAATGACAACAAAAATAAAGCTTACTTCTGCAAGCCGAAATTTGTATAGCCTTAGGATCTTGGCATCGAAGCCAAAATCGATCATAACTAAGCGAAAAATTCATTAATTTCAGTTCGGAATACTTTGCTGTGCTAGTTATTCTTTAATTAACAAATCAGCATTTTATATGTAAATTGAATTCCTTAAATATATATTTATCCATATTTTAATAAGCATCAAACTCAATTCGGAATGATTTTTTGTGGTAGTTTTTAATATTTTAATAATGTATACTACATTTAAGTTATAGCTCCTATATGTACATATATATAATATGCATATATGCATATAAATTATTCGTAATATATTTTTGTACATATATGCAATGCTAGATCATAAACTTTCTTTAGCATACCAATTGTTAATTTTAGCTGATTCCTTAAGAATAAATATTCCAAATTGGCGGACAATACTAAGATCATAACACCTTGAAAACATCTGTCGTTATGAAGGTAAAACTATATAGATCTATAAGAATTTCCAAGCTCACATGTCAGGTAGAACTTGAACCGTACTTGGCTTCCATTTTGAGAAAACCTAAGCTGCCCAAGAAAACCCTAAGGAATCCATCCTGCAGGAACGTACAGGCCAGAGTCTCACCGGATACCTGTCTACCTGTCTCCCAACTCTGTATATAAACCTCCCGAATCAACCGCATCCTTATCACTCAACGCCCAACAGTCATGGACCAAGCTGCTAATTCCAAGAAGCTGCTGATGTTCCGCACTCCCAACGAGGAGGCGCAGCACAACCAGATCTTCATCTTCAACTCGCCGATTGACTACAAGGACCAGCAGCTGATTGTCTACCAGAAGCCGGGAATGCTGAACGGAGAAGAGCCAGGACCTGGACCGGGATACGGCTACTGTGTGGTGTACAAGCGGGATCACTACGTGATCAATAATCCCCCCAACTTCCAGAGTCCCACGAAGCGAAGCTTCCTCAACGAGTGCATCCGGCAGCTGTATTTGATGAACGGCATGTGTCACAAGATGTACTGGTGCAGCACCAGTGCCATGGCCCTGAGCACACCCACCGAGGTGTGGCACCAGGTCAACAGCTGCCTTCAGCCAGAGCGATTGTCAGCCAAGACAGAGAGCCTAAAGCGCGTTAAGCGACAGCTGTTCCGCGAGGAACGAGGAGATCGCAAGAATCCCCGACCCCTGAAGGGCAAGATGTGGGGAACCCAGGTCTTCTACTTCAAATCGATGCGTGAGAAGCTGGGCAGGCGACATGTACGGCGGGGCTACCTCAAATTCGCCCGTCAAACGGCGCTGCAGGCTATGATTTGTGAAAATCTGCAACGCGAGATGATCTGCACGCCGGCGGTCTGCCGGACCGTGATCAGTGCCGCCGAGGGCATCTTCAATGTGAATGCCGGGGTCATCGGTGACATCTGCAGCTACCACGACAATGCAGCCCGCCACCAGCCCGCCGTGGAGGGTCGCCTTACGGCTGGCGAGGCTCGTCTAAGGAACAACCAGGCCTGTCGGCTGACCCAGCGAGCCAAGCGGCTGGAGGCCATGTTCATACACGAACAGGTGCGCAGGGCAGTCCAGAACCATCAGCTCATCCTGGAGGAGTCCGTGCGTTCCATCTTCTATGCCAAAGAGCTCTTTCGGCTTATTGAGGATCACGAGGAGTTTGTCTACACGGACAACAAGATTCTGGGCAAGAGCTGAAGGGGCTGTCCTTATACTGGGCCTAGCCACGGATCTAGTTCTTTCATTTACTAATTAATTGTTTAAAACAGACTATAATTAAAACATAAATATTAAAATATACATTTAAATTAAGTCTCGTTTATGAATATTTTAAGAAATTCTGAATTTATAATTGAACAAAAATTAATTAAGAGAAGATTGAAGTATGGAATATGAATCTAAATAAAGATATTTTTCATTGCAAAACTAAAAACAATTCTATAAATTTATTTTAATAGTTCTCCATTAGGTTTCAAGAAAGCCTTTCTTTTATTTCCCCAAAAACCATTATTAAAACATTGCCTTTCATATGGCACAGTCAAAAAATCTCCAAATTTAAGGCAATTTATATATTAAAACACATTTGTTACAAAAATATTTTAATTACAGAGTAAAAATTAAACATTTTCTCAAATTCGTTTTGTGTATGATTTGAAATACTATAATGAAGTAGAGCATATATATTTTTAAAAATATATAAACAATGAAAGTAGTAAAATGCGAGTTTGAGGATATCTGATTCGTTGCCAGATCTCTTATTGTATTTATTCCCTCGGGTTACGTGGGTTGCTGTTGTTCTATCAGCTTGGAGTGAACGTCCATCAGGCTCTGAAAATATGTAATACTTTTTAGATTCGATTTAGAATTGATTGAATTGATTTAGAATATATATTATTAAAGACTAGGTAGCTAAAGGTTAGTATATATATAGATTAACTTATCTAAATAAGTTTGTCATAAGCTACTTATCCGTGTATTAAATAAATATCGCACAAAGATATAGTATTTTAAAATCGTAAGATAACGTAAGATCCTAAAGACCTATCTACGGATATAATTCCTAATAATCTGAGTCAGAGGTCCTAGATACTAGTAACCTTAAGTCTTCACAAAACTTAATTAGAATAAACATTAGTTACAAAAATGTAAATATTTTAACCTAATTTAAAGTAAACTTATAACAATTATATTACATCTAAGAAAACATACTCCTCTTTGCAGATTGATAAACATTTTATGCTTAGTAAATTTAATAACAAATAAAATTCAGTTTTATTTCTTGTTTGTCTCTTAAAATAAGTACATTTTTTTTTATTTTATTTTTTTGTTTTTTTTTGTTTTGTTTTGAGGCTTGAAACACCTTTGTTAAGGGACCAGAGGCAGTCTTCTTCCTTCCAAATTCCATTTGTTTAGCACAATTTTTATTTATGTTGTCAGGAACAGTCTTATATTTAATTATTTTTAAGCATAGTTTAATGCCTATTAATAAGTATTATTAAAAAATATCATGGCATTTGTAAAAAGTGTTTGGTTTTTTCGGGGTAAATTTGAATAAATCAAAAGATACCTTACTCAAAAATCAGTTTATGTAGCCCTCTGGCTGGGAGCCTTCGTCTAGATCCCTGAGGATGCCCTGTGGAAGTGTGGGAGTGGCCAGTCAGCCAGTCAATAAAATAATATATATAAAAATATATATACATATGTATATAGTTTCGATCAACCTTTTAACCATCAAAGTCTAACCCTGTAAGCCAGTATATTACATGCAAGTCCTTAAACCTAATCAACAACCATATAAGTATAAGCACTTAAATTAGTATTGGTTTTTTTGCAGAACTATAAATGTGCCTTGGGGTTATCAGACCAACACCAAGGAAGGCAAGCTACTCAAGCACAAGTTTCTCTAAAAAATCGAGGCAATCGAGGGCGGGCATACCTTGAAGTACTTCACCGTCTTTACTCTCAGCTCCAAGGTGGCGTCCTCATCGCAGATCATCAGGGTATTGGCATGCTGCTGGAAGGCACTCACTGTCCACATATGATTCACACCCTCCTCAATGGCCTTGTACAGGGCGAACGCCTTGTGGGCTCCAGTAATGAGAATCATCACTTCCTTGGAGTCCATCACGGTGCCTACGCCCACGGTGAGCGCCTGCTTGGGCACCTTGCTCATATCGTTGTCAAAGAACCGGGCATTTGCCTCCAATGTATCTTGCGCCAGGGTCTTCACACGGGTCCTGGAGACCAATGAGGAACCGGGCTCGTTGAAGGCAATATGTCCGTCGGGTCCAATGCCGCCGATGAAGAGCTCCACGCCTCCAGCCTCCCGGATCTGATCCTCGAACTTATTGCACTCGGCCACCAAATCGGAGGCATTGCCATCCAAAATGTGCACGTTTTTGGGATCGATATCGATGTGCTTGAAGAAGTTGTGCCACATGAAGTAGTGATAGCTCTCGTGGTGATCCCTGGGCAGGCCTATGGGGTTTATAGAGGGATATATTAGTAGCTGATCTTTAAGTTTATTTTGATTGCATTCAAAGTAAAGGTTTCGGAATGGTATGCTTAGAATTGGATTAGATTACGAATATTTCTAGACAAATAAAATATTTCTAACAAATTTAAGCACTTAATTACGAAATAAGTTATAAATCAACTTAACCAACTTCGAAAATCTTCATTCTTGAATTTAAGAACCTTTATGAACCTCTCCTGAACTCACCCACATATTCATCCATGTTGAAGGTTTTCACATACTGAAAGGAGACTTTTCCCTGTTTGTAAAACTCAATCAGTTCTTTGTACATTCCCAGCGGAGTGGATCCCGTAGGCAGGCCCAAAACAAAGTATCTGAAAAACAGTTTGTTCTGTCAATAAGTCAAAAGAAAAGATAATAACAATAATACATACTTATCGGCGCTTGGCTTGAAGTCATTAATCCGTTTCATCACATATTTGGCGGCCCATTTGCCCACCGAATCGCTTGTCTCCAATATCACCAACCTCATGATTTAGCTGAAAGAATTAAATTTTAATTTAATAATTTTTAATGAGTTTATTTATTTAAGATTTAAGGGGAATAAAGCCAAACTTAAAATTTTATTACAACCGAAATGTAATATTTTTTTCTATAACAACATATTTATTTAATTTTAAAATATTATTAAACTAGCAGTTTCCCCATGTTTTCTCTAGTATATAACATTTTTCATAATATAAATAAGGCTTTACTAATTCAAAAATGAATAAAATATAATAAGGGAAAATGTATTTTCATTGTTTACAATACATTTACAATAATATTTATATATTAAAATCACGTACCAAAGTAAACAAAAACAAGTGATAAGGATTAATGCCTTTAATGACATAAATTTCAATACTATTATTATTATTTATAATTTTATTATTATCCTGATAAATATTAATCTACTATTTTCCACATTTTCTTTCTTTTCTTGTTTGTTTACAGTGTACTTATATCCGAAACTCTCATGCAGAAGCAGAAAATCAACAGCTGTGAGCTATTTTAGAACTGGAAAACAGACCACCTTATCACTCTAGAATATTGACTTGCCCAGCGTGTGGCAACACTGACCAGGATTTAGATTAGATGTTGATATTCGGCTGGGATAAGATACAGATACATATATAGCACTTCTCATTCAACTTTTGTGGGTTCTACTTATACAGTTACTATGTGTGTGTGTCTGCGTTTGTTTATTGTTGTACTCGAACGATAAGCCACTCATCGTATACTCCCCAATTATTAACAATTAACCCATTTATGGCGTTGTCCCCAAATGGAAAACACTCTCGTTCTCACTTGGCAACGCGATTTTTGTACTTGAATTCACGGCTAAAATTTGTTACTCACCTTCAACAAAGCACTGGAGAATGCAAGCTGCTGCTTATTTATTATTATTATTAATATGCGGTAGTGTTTCTTTCGCTCTGAGCTCCGAACTGTGACTGTTTAATCGTTCAATTCGACTGGCAATTTATGCGGCAACTCGAGTTCTGAGTTTGTTTTGCGGTTGTGGTTACGAATTCACTCTCTGGCCGCTGATAAAGAGCCTTTTTCGAACGCTCAGAATGCAGCAGAGGCGCAGCGAAAACCTTGAGATACTTTTTGTTATCACAAGGGTCGGGGTTTTACAGTCAGGGTTTCTGCATCGGTTGAATGAACTTCCCCCACTGCGTATGAGTGTTTTTTTTTTAAGAGTTGCCACCTCTGGAGCACAAAGTCAAAAAGCCGGTTTTTACTCTCAATTTTTTACGCTCAATTGTTATTTATCGAATTTCTCTGATATCGATAAACCACTCAAAGCAATTGGTTACAATCGAGTGCACAAACACATATACACTTGGAATTGGATATAAAATCTAAAAATAACTCAACGCGGCGAAGGAAAACGCAAAAGAAATTAGGAAAAAAAAGGGCCGAAAGTGAAATGAATACCCTGGAATGTCTGACATATTAAGGGTATATAGGATGGAGCATCAGGATGCTACGCTAATAGAACCAACACTTACACGATAATTGTAATTTCTTTAAACAATTAAAACGTCCTTCCAAGGTATAGGACTTGTAGTGTTTCTAGTATTACCCTGCTTTTCAATAAACATCTCGTGTTATTTTTATTAAACATGGTTTTCTTTATTTTTTATTATTATAAAATAGAAATTACATACTTAAAAAGTAGTTTCGATTCGTTTACAATCATCTTCTCTTGTGTACAAAGTAGTCTGTGTGGGCGCTGGATTTGTTTTTGGCCGGCGTAAAACGCGACCACGCCCACTCATAAAAATGCGACGGATCGCTGAGCGTTGCTGTTAATTATTGTTGTACATACTTTATGTTGTTGTTATTGTTTCTGTTGTAATGTTTGTAGAATGGCTGCAGGAAGCCCCAAACCGGTTTGACCCGGGAGAAAGCGGTAGGGGGATCGAGAATACCCTTATGGCCAAGGCTAAAAATTATATATTGCTGGCTTCTTGTCATTATGTTCTATATATAAATGTGTATAGGTATAATGTATATTGTATTTTATGCTGATTGTACAAAAAATACTTAAATAAATAAGTGTTTTGTCTGCAGGAGCTTCTTTCTCTGTTGTTTTTGTTGCTGATCTGGATCTAGTCTTCCTGTGTTGTTGGTTGGCCCTCTCGATGTTTGTGAAGTCATTGCCGGATCTAAAGCTTACAAAACTAATTTCTTATAGAAAGGGGAGTATGCGAAAGTCCATCGAAAATATTGTTTCTTTCTTGCAATATTTTCAAAGTTCTTAACGTCACAAAAAAATACATCAAAGTGAAAGAACGGAGGTGGAAACTTGTAAGTTCTATGTGGCATAGAAATGGGTCATCTATACCATATAAAGATTACAAAAGCTGGCTTACTGAGATAAACAATAAACGAGTAAAGAAATCGCGTCAGAAGTAAGAGTTAAAAACTACAATTTGTTGGAAAGGGTGAGGAGAACACTAGTGAAAGTTGACGAAACGGAAATTATCGCTTAGCTGCTTGGGCAGATCTATACAAATATTGGTTTTGATTAAATTACTGGCTGGGCGGCCACAAAAAATAACTTAGCTGATTACTACATATCTCTCTGTGTGCTTGTGGTGGTGTGTGTTTGTTTTGTTTTTCCTTCTCTCTTTAGGTTTTGCTTTTGTCTGGTTCCTGCAATTACATAATGGCGCACTTTTCGCCGGTCTGCCCTGCCGGATCGCCCTGCTGGTGGTAGAGCTGCTCGTTGCCATCCACGGCACTGATGCTGCGCCGGCGACTCAGACGGGAGGAGGAGGTGTGCGTGGACACCACTCTCTTGATGCGATCCAGATTGGCCACAGTCTCGCCATCGGCATTCAGCAGGATTGTCCTAGTGTTGTCAGCCGATATCCATTTCTGGGACTTCATCACGATGCTCGACGGCGGTTCGTGCGAGGCCTTTGTGTCGGCCGACCACACGGTCACCACGCCATTCGAATCGATCTTCACCGAGCGATGGAACTTGTAGGTGGTCGACGGACCACCCTCGTTGATCAGACGCTGCAACTGCCAGCCGCCGATGGCCACCTCTTCGGCTCCCTTGTTGTAGAGCTTCACGAACTTGCCCTCGGGATCGATCTCCTTGATCTCCACGTTGCCCTTGGCAGTGGCCGAGACGTAAAAGTCGGAGAAGCTGCGATCCTCGGTCTCATCAACAACGCCACGCTTGCGCTTCACGGCACCGGAGGGAGTGCGGCGCGAGGGCGTGGCACGGGTGCTGCCGCGTAGCGACTGGCTGAAAGACTGCACGGTGGCAGTGTTTGCCGGAGTGATGTTCAGGCGAGCCTCCTCACCGACCAGCAGCTTGTCGTAGGCCGCAATTTCCAAATCCAGAGAGACCTTGAGAGGGAAATGATTAATAGTACAAGACATGAAACCCCTTCAACCCCAAACTCACCTTGATGTCCATGAGGTCCTGGTACTCTTGCAGTTGCAGCGCCATCTCGTCACGCAGGCGAATGAGCTCCTTCTCGAGCAGGGCCACCTCCTGGCCATGGCGCTCGCGATCGTTGTCCAGCTGCTGCTCCAGCTCGCGTATGCGGGCATTAAGCATGGCGTTGGTCTGCTCCAAGTCGTTGATCTTGGCATTGAGACCATCAATGCGAACACGAGTGCTGCGGAGCTCCTCAATTGACTTGTGCGTGGTGTTGTTGGTGCGGGCAGCGGCCTCCTGCATGCGACGGATCTTGTCCTCATACAGACTCTCGATGTCATCGCGATTGATGCGCATCTGCTCCTCGTACTGGGCGCGCAGCTCCTGCAGCGACTGCTTCAGCTTGGCATCATACTCGGAGCTAAGGCGGCCATCGATCTCGCTGTACTCGGTTTGGCGGATGCGACGCGACTCGTTGATCTCCTGCGTATGGATCTGGTCCTTGAAGGACAGCTCTTCGCGCAGGCTCTGGATTGTGTTCTCCAGGTCAACGCGGGACAGCGTCTCCTGCTCCAGGTTCTTGCGTGTATCCTCAAACTGTTTGCGCAGCTTCTCCAGCTCCCTCAGAGCATCGTTCAGATCGTCGGTGGCCTTCTTCCTATCAGCGCACGCCTGGGTGTATTTGTTGCCCAGCTCACTGGCACGCGACTCGTACATGCGGGCATTGCCTAGAGGGGTGGGAAAATCAATCAATTTAATAATCCGGGCTTCGGTCTTAGGGTGGGTTGATCGGTTTGAGGGAAAATAAATCAGAGGAGCAGCAGCTCCTAAATTTCCAAACAAAAATAGGAATATTTCAGCCTCTCAACTTACCCTCGGCGGTGGTGCACTCCTTCGTCTTCTTGTCCAGCTTGGCCTTCAGCTCCTCGTTCTCCTCCCACAGACGCTTGATGTCGATCTCGGCGCGTGCCCTATCCCGGGCTGTGTCGTCCAGCAGGCGACGCGTCTCTTCCAGCTCGCCCTCGTAGATGTTCTTGATGTTGGTGGTCTCCCGAGTAACAGTGTCCCTGGTCGTCTGGACCTCGATGCTCAGCCGGGAGTTCTCCGTCTCCAAGTTGCGCACGCGGTCAATGTAGGTGGCCAGGCGGTCGTTCAGGTTCTGGAGCTCCACCTTCTCGGCGACGCGCGAGTGGCGCGTGGGGCTCAGCGGGCTGGAGGCCTGTTGCGACGACGACGGCGGCGGCGGTTGCTGGTGGTGCTGCTGGGGTCCCGCCGATGGCGCCCGCGGGGTCGAGGTACTGCCGGGCTGCGGCGTGGCGGTGCCAGCACGTCGGGATTTGCTCGACATTTTCAGGCTTTTGTGGGGGGGCAAAGAAATCAACAAATAACACGTGAGTTGCGGTGACCTCGATACACTGAAATATGTTATTTTTGCGCCACGAGCTGTGCGACCCGCCTGATAAAATTCCAAACAGAAACAGAAAATGAAACCGAAATGGAAAAAGTGGAAGCACACAAAACGCTCAAAAACAGAAGCAGCAACGAAACGAGTTTATGCTCGTTCTCTCTCGCACGCACACACACACACGCCGACGATTTCCACTCAAGCGACTGTACTAAAGCGGACGAAAAAAAGCGGTGGAGTGAGTGAGTTTGCGGCGTTTGTTTATGGGCGTGGGGCAAAAGGCGCGGCCTCAGCCTAATACTGACTGCAGCTAACGATTTAATCAATTACACCGGAAAGACCGAGAATATCTTCTGATAGGAGCCAGGAAATTCAACAATATGGCGGTTTTAATTCATCATTTGCGGCATTTTCCCGCAGCTGCAGGCGGGGGGTATTTCGAGTTTGAGTGAAATTGCCTGGCAGCTTTCCCGCGGCTTCCTACGGTTGTTTAGTGTTTTTTTTGCGCAAACCCTCAAAATCTACTATTAGCAGATACACTCACCTGTGTTTTGCAAACGATCGGAGGAGGCACAAAATGTAAAATCAAATATTTTGCTGCAAAAAACGCGGCAGACGCTGGAATTGAAATCGTTTTCTAGCGATAGTTAGAGGTGGAGCCTTGGTGTTTTTTTCCGACTATCGATTAGTATCGCATTCAGTCACGAAGGCTTAATTTAGTGTGACCAACCGCCTTTAAGGGGTAATCTCTCATTGGTGTAAAAAGATAAATGTGTATGCATTGCCATTTTTGCAATCACCGATTCGGTCACTCTGGTACTTTTTTTTGCTCTGTACGTCACGTTGGTGTATAAATTTTTGCTGAAATCGCGTTAAAAGTTTTATTACAAAGCGAATAACGTGTGCAAAAGGTAGGTTTATCCACTGGGCACTTATTTTCGTTGAAGGAAAAACTGTGTGAAAATAATATTTCGTGTTATCTCGAAATACATGTAAACCGGTGCGGTGAAAAAAAAAACAAGATGGCGGAGGGTACGCCGGCACCGGCTCCTCATTTTTTCTGCGCGCATTTTCTTTTTTACACATGTAAATGTAACTGCTTACTCACGCGACCCCATTTACTCCGCAGCTTTTACACTTTATTTATAGCCAGAGTCTTTAGGTAAGCCCAGCCAAACAGCACAGGAATGGCCGACAACGACGATCTTCTCGACTACGAGGATGAGGAGCAGACCGAGACCACGGCTGTGGAGACTCAGGAGGCACCCAAGAAGGACGTCAAGGGTACCTATGTATCCATTCACAGTTCCGGCTTCCGTGACTTCCTGCTCAAGCCGGAGATCCTCCGTGCTATTGTTGACTGCGGCTTCGAGCATCCCTCGGAGGGTGAGTACGCATGAGAATCACCGCAAGGTGATCGCAGGTACAGTCGCACAACTAACGCTGTGTCATTGCAGTTCAGCACGAATGCATTCCGCAGGCCGTCTTGGGCATGGACATCCTCTGTCAGGCCAAGTCCGGTATGGGCAAGACGGCTGTCTTCGTGCTGGCCACACTCCAGCAGCTGGAGCCGTCGGACAACAACACCTGCCATGTTCTGGTCATGTGCCACACCCGTGAGCTGGCCTTCCAGATCAGCAAGGAGTATGAGCGCTTCTCCAAGTACATGCCAACAGTTAAGGTAAGTCTTGTAGGATTATATAAAACTGTGTTAAACGTGGAAAATCGATCAACTAATAATCCTCTATCGTTCGTTTTTTTTTTTGCAGGTTGCCGTGTTCTTTGGCGGTCTTGCCATTCAAAAGGACGAGGAAACCCTCAAGAGCGGCACTCCGCACATTGTGGTGGGCACTCCCGGACGTATTCTAGCCCTGATTCGCAACAAAAAACTCAATCTGAAGCACTTGAAGCACTTTGTTCTTGACGAATGCGACAAGATGTTGGAGCAGCTGGGTAGGTTTCCCTATCCCCCCCTTACCCCTTTGAAAATTGGCTCTAATTTTGTAAATCTTTAATTTCAGATATGCGTCGTGACGTTCAAGAGATTTTCCGTAGCACACCTCACGGAAAGCAAGTGATGATGTTCTCTGCCACATTGAGCAAGGACATTCGTCCCGTTTGCAAAAAGTTTATGCAAGATGTAAATATCAACGTGTTTATAACCAAAATGCTCGTACTTCTCCACCTCGCATCCACCGCTATCACGACAATTAGTCATTATTTCCGATGTCGATTTACCGACCTTAATTTCCATGTTATAAGCCAACCACCATCTTACAAATGGTTAATCGTGTAAGCCCGAAAACGTCCCATAGCTCTGCGCGAGCTTAAACCGAAACGAAAACGCGTTAGTTGATGACTGCCTTACACCATTTTCTAAATGGTTAAACGCGTGAAAGACAAACCGTAGCGAAAGCATAAAATTCTTCTAACCGCTGAGCCAATCAATTGAAATCAAAATGATTTAACAAACCGCCGCAATGTTCCGGTACAAAATCAGAAAAATAAATCAACGAAAAGCTGAAACGACGTCGCCGACCTGGCAGAGGCAAAGCGAATCCTCATCTGTATCCGCACACTTGTTTGTTGATCCTCCTCGATCCTCGAGAGCAGTTCAGAGAGAGTCTAGTTGATGAGATGTGGTGGTAGCGTGGCCGTATGTAGAAAAATCTAAACATATTGTTGTATGTGCCGAGGCGAGCCTAGTCTTAGTTCGATTCCTTTCTTCCCCCCCTTTAAAATACGCCCCATTCTATTTTTGATATATCTAGCCCATGGAGGTCTACGTGGACGATGAGGCCAAGCTGACGCTGCACGGACTGCAGCAGCACTACGTTAATCTGAAGGAGAATGAGAAAAACAAGAAGCTCTTCGAACTGCTCGATGTGCTTGAGTTCAATCAGGTTAGTCTCACGGCTTACAAGGATCGAGTATGTTTACTATTATCATTCCCTTTCAGGTGGTAATCTTTGTCAAGTCGGTTCAACGCTGCACAGCCTTGGCCCAGCTGCTGACGGAACAGAATTTCCCTGCCATTGGCATCCATCGCGGCATGAATCAGGAGGAGCGTTTGAACCGCTATCAGCAGTTCAAGGACTTCCAGAAGCGCATTTTGGTGGCCACCAACCTCTTTGGTCGCGGCATGGACATTGAGCGCGTGAACATTGTCTTCAACTATGATATGCCCGAGGACTCGGACACCTACTTGCATCGCGTGGCCCGTGCTGGACGCTTCGGCACCAAGGGTTTGGCCATCACCTTTGTTTCGGACGAGAACGATGCCAAGATACTCAACGAAGTACAGGATCGATTCGATGTGAACATTAGCGAGCTGCCGGCTGAGATTGATCTGTCCACATACAGTAAGTTTAGAGTAGCGTGGATTTCTACAAATAGCTTCTAATTTCTTTTATTTTTTTTGTACTTTTCAGTTGAGGGACGCTAGAGGTCGGAGGTGCATGTTAGGAACCAGACAAGAATGCACTTCGAATAATACAAACCGCAAAAAATCTTTTTATAAACAACCCTACTTTATTACTAAATAAAAAAAACATTCAGACAATGTGTTGACGTACAAAAGTCGATGAATATGGTGTGCTACTAATATGGGAATGGATTTAGCAAGTAATATTTATATTTTATATTAGACCTATCCCAATAAATCTAAAACAAACAAATTTCTTAAAAATCTAAGAAACCTACTTGAGGAATTCTGAGGGTTTTCCCTGCTGTTTCCGTAATCCGGAACTTCCCTTGGATAGTTTAGTGTGTCCGTTTCAGGACATGCGCAATGGCTCGGAGCTTCCGGCAGCTGCATTGTAACGGATGAAGGAGATGGGGTTGCCCCGAAAGGAGGTGGAAAAACAGGAGGCGAAAAAAACAATGTAAGAAAATGCACACGTGCGAAAATGCTGCTCAAAAAATATGTGAAAACGCGACGTAAGGTCAAGATTCTGCTCCTGTTTGCCATCATCGGCTTGCTGGTCATCACCATCATAGTGCTTGGCTCCACTGGACGCAATGCGGCCATCGAATTGCTGCTGGACGAGCGATTCATTGCCCGTGCCTACAGGCCCGGTGGGGGGGAACAGACGCCGGAGAAGCCAGCAGTGGTGGCGGCGGCCGTGTCCCTACTTCAGCCGCAAAGGGACCGCGGAGGAGTGATTGTGCCCGAGAAGTATGATGAGCAGAAGATCAAGGCGCGCATCATCCAGAGCAAGATGGATCTGATGAAGCAGCAGCAGCAAAGGGACCATGAGGCAGAGCAAGCGGTAGTAAAAACTGGGAAACTTCTAATTTATATAGTATAAATTATCAACATATTATCTCTCTCTCCCTTAGTCAAGGACCACCTTGGATGTGGTGACCACAGCTGTGCACATTTTCTACACTGCCCCCGTGCCCTGGTACAAGTCCAAGAAGCCACCTCCGCCGCCTGCCGAGCACCCGAACGATGTGCCCCTTACCACGCCGCGACCAGTCAGAATCCTCAACACAGCCTTCTATCCAGCTCTGGGTCTGTACAAGCCCAGTAACTCCCTGCTGGCCCAGCACTTTGAGAACATACGAAGCTGTGGCGTGGGAGTGCTCATCCTTAGCTTCACAGGCGGCAAGGCAACTGAGGCGGCGCTAATACATCAGATACTGGAACTGGCGCCGCAGCACAATCTCAGCGTGACCTTCGAACTGAGTGCTGCAGGCAACCAGAGCGTGGAGTTTGTGCGTCAACAGCTGCAGGAGATTGCCTCGTATGCTAGTCTTCCCGGCTTCTACAGGGTGTGGAGTCAGTCGAGAGGTGTCGCCCTGCCAGTGCTCTATGTGAGCAATGCCTACAAATTGAGTGATAGCCTGGGCAGGCTGCTGTGCCGAACGCCTTCGCTGGTGGAGCCAGACGGATTGCGAAGGATTCTGGATGCCTTCTTCATTGGACACATAAGGTAGGACATGAGGATTGCTCTAGGATATAGTATAGTAAATATAACAAGAATGAAAGCTAACTTTGACCAGCCAAAGTTTGTATACCCTTGCAGGTAACAATTAAAATATATCATAACTAAGCCAAAAATGCATTAATTTCGGAAAGCAGTTTTGTGTTAGTTTTTATTAATTTAAAAAAACTGCATACCAAATTTAAAATTTTAAGAAATCAAAATTTTTGGCCATTTTTGCTAATTTTAATGATGTAACCCCTTATAAAATTTTGCAAAAATGGCCAAAAAATCGATTTCTTCCGGACATGTCTAGAAAGATTCGCATTTTAATGCTGATCAAGAATATATATGGTTTATGGGGTCGGAAACGATTCCTTGACTTAGAAAAATATTATTTTGTATTATAAAATCGGATTTTTTATATTAAAAAACTTCTTAATTTTTTTAAAATTAAAAATATCATAACTCGGCCAAAAGAGCATTAATTTTAAATCGGAAAACTGTTCTGTGCAAGATTTTCTATAGTTAATAAATCTGCAAACTTTATTTAAAAATTTTGAAAATTCAATTTTTTATCAGAATCAAACATTTTAATGATGTAACCCCTTATAAAATTTTGCAAAAATGGCCAAAAAATCGATTTCTTCCGGACATGTCTAGAAAGATTTCCCTGTTGATGCTGATCAAGAATATACCCTTTATAGGGTCGGAAACGTCTCCTTCACTGCGCTGCAAACTTCTGACTGAAATTATAATACCCTGCAAGGGTATAAAAATATAATACAAACAAAAGGGCTTTTTTTTACTTACTTATAATGATTAAGATCCCTAATATTGTTATATATTATTAGACTCAAGAGTCATGCAGATGTCCTGCGTCGGTTGTGTTTCGATGGCTTCTACAGTAAGCTGCCCAGCAATGGCGCTGTCTTTGCCAGCACCTGGAAGAACTGGTCTTATCTGAAGTCGTTTGCTTTATCCTACAAGATGCTATTTGTGCCGACAGTGGGTCCAGGATTTGCGGAGAGAAACAAGTTTCCGCGACATGGCGACATACAGAGGCATCGCAGCAATGGAAGGGTAAGTTAATGCATCTCCCTATCGGTTGCTTAAGCTCCTAGATACTAACGTAATCTTCTATCACTATAGTACTATGGAGTAGCTTGGCGAACGGCCATCCTGAACCATGTGGGCTTCATAAACATTGCCAGCTACAACAACTGGCCCGATGGCAGTCAAATCGAGGAGGTTATGCCGCGTGCCGGTTTCCTGGACTATAATCCCGGCTCCCGAACCAAGTATCTCGATCTCACGGCCCACTGGGTGGGTAATTTTCTGAAGACGCGCCAGGAGGCGGCGGCAGCCGCTGCACCGGCCTCGCCCCAGAACTGCTACGAGCTGCTGAATGGGACTATATGCTAGGCGGCGGAACTTCCAAAAAACGGAGAAAATAATCCTAGTTACTTTAGAGAAGCAATAGCAACAATTGCAGGCCACATACACAATTACTTTCTACGGTTAACGAGAGTCTTCTGCTACACATATATATACACTACCTATATATTATATAGACGCATATATATATATCGTTTTTTGATAGTGATATTTTATAAAAATTCCGAATAATTCGAAAAATCAAGGGAATGATTTTGATAATCATCATAGCGTCGGGGTTTCTTTGCAGAAAATTCAAAAAAGTGTTGGAAGAAAGTAACGAGCTTTTCAATTTCCTGCCAAAAAACCCCCGACGAAATCTAAAATAAAAACGCAAAGAAAGCAATTAAAATTGATATCAATTAAATGAGTAATTCTAGAGCCAGACGTACTTTTTTTTATTAAATCTATAATACTACTTAGCTTTCAATTATTGTAGGACATATAGAGGAGAACAATATATCATAACTTAATGCCATGCCATATTATGTAGACACCAAAGGAAATTATCGTATGTTATAACGGATATAAACTAAACTTAAACTTAAACTTACACACTTGTTGAACGATTGGTACTTGAACAAATTTTAACTTTATTACCATGAATAATATATGAATGAATCATTTATCTAAGCTTTAATAGTTTAGTGCCAAAAAACATGGCAAAAAGTTGTTTTATTACTTGGGAAATAACCCAACACTTGTTTGCTTGATTGCTTGACAACTCCCCAACTCTGCTTGATTTTGACAGACTGTCAAAGAGAATCAAAAAGCTATCAGGACGTGAACTGTACAAGAATTTTTTATTAAAGAAAAAGCATCCTAGAGACATGTCTCAAACCCCGAAGAGAGCCTCTGCCAAGGGCAAGGGCCGCGCCCAACCGACAGCCAAAGGATGCTGCTGCAAGCGTTCGCAGTGCATCAAAAACTACTGCGATTGCTATCAGTCTATGATGGTTTGCACACAGTTCTGTCGCTGCGTCGGTGAGTTAAATATCCATATCTCCTAAGCTCCATTTAGAATCCCATGACTCTCTCTTAACCAGGCTGCCGGAACACCGAGGAGCGAATGGCCGTGGAGCCGCGCACCCCGTCCAGGAACTCCAATGCCGTGAAGAGGGATCGAGCGGCTGCCATGAGTGCCAAGGCAGCGGCAGCGGCTGCCAAGGAGGGCATCAATATACCAGTGCCGCCGGCTTCCAGCAATTCCATACCCATTACCATTATGCCGGCCCAGCAACCGGCGGCCATTGCACCTATAAATATAATTCGCATGGCTCCGGATGCCTTCAATGTGGTACTTCAACAGGTGTCACCCCAGTTACCCATAATAGGGATGAAAACCATTGAGGTTCCAGCTGCTCCGGATATTGCCAAGGATCTGCCGGTTGCTGAAGTGAAACCAACGGTAATCGAGCCGCCGAACACAAATTTCTATGAAACCCACAACCTCTTTGATCCGCAAATCAATGCTGCACACCTGGTATGCTCCCTCATTCAGGGTTCTGATGCCGAGCAGCTGGGTTTAGAACATGACCAGGTGGGCCGTCTGACCATCATAGAATTTGAGAACTGCTACAAGGAGATCTCTCAAAAAATGTATAAATTGTAATTTTAGAAAAGTCATTTTAGTGAATCGAAAGAATAAAGATATTTACAAAGATAAACTAAGACTTAAATCAGCTTTATTTACAAAACTTCTTAAATAACTCGGTTGAGGAGGCTACCAATCGGGCGGCTGGAAGATCAGCTCCGTAACAAGCATATCGCAGCTGGTTGTCCTTTGTCGTAAACGCGTTCCCGCTGCTGGTGTGGCTTTGTGCCGATCCAGCGGCATCTCATTGTCACTATCACCCTCTTCTGCGGTCTCCTCTTCGTGCTCGTCCTCGTCGCTGTCAGTCAAGCGTCGTCGCTTCTTTTTACCCTCTTTTGGACCCTTTCCAGATCGGTATTTCTGCCAAAAGTGTGCCGGCTGGGCAAAGTCTATGTAATGGGGAAATCTCATGGCCAAAGCCCGGCAAAAATTGTCAAAGGAATGCTTTAGGTCTTTGTTCATTTTGGATTTAAGGTTACGATGGGTTTCTTCTACATAGCGTAGGCAACGTTCCAATTGTTTGAGCTGCAAGCAAAGAGAGAATTGTATGCTTAAATTGTTCCCCAAATTTCCCTCCCTAAAAGAATTTCTTATAAAAACTTACTGGTTCCTCCGAGGAGTCAGTCTTTCTTGCTCTGCCCCTGCCGGGTGCTTTCCCTGTTGAAGTACTTGGTGCTGGCTCGGCTGATGGAGCTGGCGGCGCCTCCACAGGCTCATCCTCTCCATCCTCGTCGCCCTCACCTCGGGTACTCTTCTCTTTGCCTTTGCTTTTGGTGCGAAAGCAAATGCGACGCATAATGAAGAGCATATCCTGGACCACGGCCATGGCGCCAGGAGTGTTGACAAAGGCTTCGTCTTTGGTTTTCTCTGGAAAATCAAATTCAGTTAAATGAAAATACAAATTTAGAAAATTAAAATAGACGCACCTGCCAACAGCTTTAATTGTCCAAAGTAAAGCAGGAGCGTGTTCTCCTCCAACGAGGACATGATGTGATTATATAGCAATCTACGATTCCTTGTCATTTCCTCACCCATTAGCGGTGATCTGTAGTTACCATCCGTTTTCACGCCCCTCAAGCAAGCCAGCCCATTCAAGTCAAAGGGACACTCCCTGAGGCAATGCTCAAACAACTGCTTCTGGTACAGTCTCCTGTAGCGAATGAAAAAAGCATCTGCCTCGCGGGCCACCTCGGCACTCTCGTCCACCAGAGATGCCAGCATGGATACGAGTATAGGGCCCTTTAACTTGATGTTTCCCGACAGGATAATGTCTTTCACACATCGGAAAGTGCGGACTCGGGTCATGGCGAACTTGGAATGTAGTTTGGCCAAAATGCACTTGAAGTTGCTCTCCAAAATCGAAGGGTGCTTCTTGCCCAGATCGTTCAAGACCACCAGGGTGGTATTGATTATCTGCGGCCTGTCGTTCTTGTTTAGGATAAGCCGGTAAAGCTTCGATACCCTGTTGGCCAGGTGACTGTCCCGCAGACTCAGGCGTCCAGATATCACTATCATCCAGTTGGTCATCCGCTCATTCTCCGTATCAAATTGAGATTCACTCAGCTTGGTGCACTCCTGCAGGTACTTGAAAACGAAATCCACAATCCTATTGTCTGCATCAAAGGGCAGCATCACTATGATCTCTGTGTAGGCACCCAACAGACACTGTAGACGTACATGCTCATCCTGAAAGTTCTCGACGCTCGACTGTATGCCCTCGGTTAGATCCTCCAGCAATTTGAGCTGCCAATCCGGGGCTTCGGCATCCAGCGAGGGAGCTTGGCTAAGGGACAGATGATGAATCTGATTTAACAGATTCACGGCCGTGGAGATGAGAGACAACCAAATGTTACCCGTACTGAGGGCTGTCAGAAGACGCTGGAAGAGCTGATTCAACGCCGGTTTCGAGAAGTTCCCCAGACAGCTGATGATAAGCTGGAGAGCGAGCGACTGATTCGACTGCATGTTGTACGAGGAGAGACCATTGAAGATGCCAATCAGAGCATCCATATTGTTGGTGATACGGCTGGACAGGAGGAGTAGCAGTCCCCAGGCATCGGTGGCCATGGAAGTGGACAGATGCGAGATAACAATGTTCACCAGCTTGGGTCTGAGAAATTGGAATTAGAAGTCAAAATCTCAAAAAAAAGACACCTTAACTCTCTTTAACAAGTGCAATGCTTACGTGACAAAGGTCTCCCTCTCCAGCAGAATGGCGAATCTTTCCTGCAGGTAAGCTCTGGGCTGCGTCACTAGCAGGGTACTGATTATGCGCCAGGGCATAAAGTGCTTGGCTTCATTTGAATACTCCAAGGGTTGAATGTTTTTCAGGACTATTCGATCGAAACTCTATGAGGATTGGTTTAATAACCAGGATAAATAATGAGGAAAGTAAAGCTAAAAGAAAAAAATCTCTCACCTGAACGGCCAGCTTTTGCAAGGCCACATCCTCGTCGCTCATGAGGCACGCCCAGATCCGGCAGTAAACGCAAATCAAGGCAAAACAATTGGAAAAGGCCTCCAGCAGGGTTTCAACCATATCCAAAGCCGACTTCCTCACCGAAGACAGTCGATCTACAGCCAGCAAGGAGACTTCCTTCACAAAATTAGTGTTGTATATAATCAGGGGATTGATGAGCACCAATCTCTCCAGCAGAGCAATGCCAGCGGTTCGGGCCAGACCATTATCCGCGGCCAAGAATCTCTGATAAACCAGTTGTGGGATCTTCTTGATCTCCACTTCGATTTCCTCATGCCCCTCAAAACTAAAGGCGTATTGTACTATTCCTGGCTTCTCGAAACGCAGCTCATGCTGCTCCACCGATGGCTCCGTCAGGGCCTCCACATCCGCATCCTCGAACTGGACAAATCGAATGCTTTCATCCAGAATTTTCGTGGTCATGGGAGAGCCCTGTTTAAGCGCCAGAATTAGCACTTGAGACGCCTTCTTGCGCACCGTAAACGTCCTGTCGTTGAGGCAGCGGATGACTTCTGTGAGGAGTGGCACTTCCCTTGGCACCTTGGATACATCGTGCCGGAAAATGCTCCACTGCACCTCGCTCGGTTGCAGCAGAATCCTTTCGATTAGATCCAAGGCACGCGTTTGAATACCCACAGAATCGTCGGCTTTGACAGCTTCCAGGACGTAATCCGCACAGGATTTATTACACTTGGCGAAGAGCACACGATCGTATTTTGCCGCATAGCCAATGGCGACCTTCTCGTCGTTGCCCTTCCACTGCAAGAAAGTTGGATGGAAGGTTTGTGAACATTTCTAGATTAATTTCTGGTTGATTTTACCGCCTTGATGGGATTAGAGACCACACACTCGATGTAGAAATGCAGGATTCGGGTCAGGATTTCAGGGTACTTCTCGATCAGCTGGATAAACCAATCCGAGATGTGTTCTCCGCTCTGCATGGCGCCTCCGCGACGTCCGGCACCGACGCTCTTGGGGCTGTCTGTGTAGACGTGCATGGGAAAGGTCTGGCGCATGATCAGCGTGAGGGTCTCATAGACATCACCATTATGTTCGTTGGCTATTTCCCCAAAAAGCTCAAAGCATTTGGTATGCAGGGCGGGGGCACCTGAAGGAGGGATTTTAAAATGTTTAAATATATAAATTTTCTTTACTATTATACTATTTAATAGTAATTTAATTTTAATTAATTTAATTAAGCTTAAAAATACGTTACAAAAAAAGGTTAAAAAAAAATTAAAAATCCGTGTTACCAGCCCATAAAAAAAGGACTTCGACAACCCTGTCTTTTGATCAGAGCTGGTCACACTCGAACGAACGGCAAGCGAAAATAATTAAATAATTGTGTAAATCAAACTAAAACTATTGTCCATAGCAGCCCGCGCACATGTTGAGCTTTCTGAGGATTCAAGGCGCTGTGGCGTCGGCGGGACAGCTCCGCATCCTGGCCACCAAAACCGCCAGCAATGTGACATCCAGCCGCCGCTGTGAGTCCACCAAGTCGCCGGCTACAGAGCACTTTGATATAATCATTGGCGGCGGTGGACTTGTGGGAACCACTCTGGCCGCCGCCCTGGCCAGGAATGCCACTTTGGCCGACAAGCGGGTGCTGCTGCTGGAGGGAGCTCCTGAGTTCAAAGGATTTGATCCAGCAGGCGCCTACCAGAATCGCGTATCCGCCATCAACAGCAACTCCATCGAGCTGTTCAAGTCCATAGATGCCTGGCCGCACATCGAGGGAGCCCGGTATAAGCCCGTCAAGCAGATGCAGGTGTGGGAGTCCAACACGGAGGCTTTGATACAGTTCCAGCACGACAACTTTGCCAGCGATGTGGCCTGCATCATTGAGAACGATCTCATCCTGGATGCGGTCTATGCGCGCGTTAAGGAGGCTACCAATGTGGAGATCCTGAACAAGGCCAGGATTCAAAGCGTACGCCTGCCCAAGGACAACAGTGCTGCTCTCTCCGAGCTTCAGCTGCAGGACGGACGGAGCTTCTCTTGCGATCTGCTCATCGGAGCGGATGGCGCCAATTCTGTGGTCCGCAAGGAAATGAACGTGGATGTTTTCTCACTGAACTACAACAGAATGGGGCTGGTGGCCACCCTGGAGCTGGGCGAAGACGCCTGCGACAACTCGGTGGCTTGGCAGAGATTCCTGCCCAACGGACCGGTGGCTCTGCTGCCCCTAACCGATCGTCTAAGCTCTCTGGTCTGGAGCACTACGAATGAGCAGGCCAAGAAGTTGCAATCCCTGCCAGCTGATGAATTCGTAGATGCCCTCAACGAAGCCTTCTGCCGGCAGTATCCGCGCGTGGAGCTGGCCGACAAGGCTGTGCAGGCTTTGAACTCCCTGTTCGGCCACAATTCCAGCCAGCACCAAGTGCAGTATCCTCCGAGAGTTATTGGCGTTCAAGACAAATCGCGTGCCACCTTTCCGCTGGGCTTCCTTCATGCCTCCTCCTACGTTTGCAGTGGAGCAGCTCTCGTAGGAGATGCCGCCCATCGAGTGCATCCTTTGGCTGGACAAGGCGTAAATTTGGGATTCAGTGATGTGCGGATTTTGGTGGAATCCCTGGCAGCAGGAGCATATGCAGGATTCAAGCTGGGCGACAAGCAACATCTCATCAAGTACGAACGCAAGTGCCTGGCCAAGAATGTGCCCATCATGCTGGGTGTTCATGGTCTACATACGATCTACTCCACGCAGTTCAGTCCGGTGGTTATGCTCAGGAGTCTGGGTCTGCAACTGACGCAGAATCTGCCGCCCATCAAGAACATGTTCATGCGGGGAGCAATGGGTCAGTAGTGGTTGAACAATGGGGAAATTAAAGCTTAAGTGTTTACAGTTTTCAGAGGAATAAAGTGATTTTATATCGAGGGTTTAAAACCTACTTAATTGGCTATGTCAATGGTATTTATACTAGTTTTAGTCCTTAAGATAAGGTTGGCATTTGGGTTCAAAGGTTATGCAACTTGGATGTTGATTTCAAATGAGTTAATGAAACAGGAACCATGTACATTTACTTTTGACACAGATGAAATTCGTTGTATTATTGCTTTGGATCGAAGTCTGAAAACAAAACCTAAATGAGTTTTTTTCTCACAATAAATCCCTCTGGAATTCGTTTTTTTGTAAAACTTTAAACTCTTCAAGAATTCGTTTTTTGTTAAAATTTTAAACTCTGCTTTTTAGGAACCTTTTACAATATAAAATCTTGAAAAACATTGCACAAAATATTTACCCAAAAAGAACTTAAACTTAAATCTAATTAAATTTAAATCTAATTTAACATTTGTTATTTTGTTTGGTGGCTTTGGGTTTTTTTTTTGGATTTAAGGCACTTTGTGGTATTTGGCAAAATATTACCCCTAGTATGGCATGGAATTTAGAGCTCCTGATGGCTCTTGGTCAGACTTTCGCCTAGCTTCGGTTGCTGCTGATCCACGACGCCTTCCGGCTCCACCTCATTCTGGGCGAAAACCTGCTCGCGATCGCTCTTCAGCCTAGCTTCTCCCTCATCACTCTCCGCCACATTGATTTGCTCCGAGTCTTCGGTGTCGGAAATGTAACCAGAATCCCCTGTATAGTGGATGGGATAAAGCAGAAGAGGAGCAGCACTGAGCGCCACGAGATTCCGTTTGGGAAAGGCCTCCTTCCAGGTTTCGTTGGGATGACGATTAAACATCAGTGGCAGGAACTCGTCGACGGGTATGAGTTTTTCCAGCGGCTTGGCTGCCAGCAGCTTGAGGGCACCCTCCAGAGACAGAACATAGCCCAATGTCCAGTAGGAGTAGCCGGCATGGACGAGGCTATCGGCATCCGTGACCCACGGTTCGCTCTCCTCCTTCAAGCGCTTGCGGCCAAAGTAAATGAGATCGTACTGACCCACGCTTCTGGCCTGATTCACAACCCGGACGGCATTGTGGCGGAAGTACGGCTCAAAGCGTATATCATCCTCCAGGATGAGCACCTCCTTCAAGTCCTTCCGCACCATAGTCACCCAGATGCTGTAGTGGCTGAGGAAGCAGCCAATCTCACCCATAGTCATGGCCCGATGGTGATAGGGATCCTCGTAGCCGGGCAGAAAGCCTACACCCATCTCCTGCAGTCGCTCCTCGGTTAGTTCCTTGCCATCCACAGCCTCAAAGTACTCGGCCTCGATGCCCAGCTCCTCAAAGAGCCGCTCCATCTTCTCACGCCGCTCGGGACGTCTCTTGAGGTTGATCATAAAGATGCGATCCAAAGAGAGCTTTGATTTCTCTGGTTTTTTTACCAGCTCCCTGAAGTAGTCAAGCTCGGGGGGCACAGCGCCCAGATCGGTGACCATGAGGCTTCTGATATTCACCAGCTGCTGGATATCATTATCCAAGGTATCGCCCGGCTCCAGGGGTTGCAGGATATAGCCAAAGTTTATGTCGTTGCAGATGTGTAGGGGAATCCCCGAACTATTGGCGGATATGGCAAACACTATAATGTCATCCGCTGGTCCCTCGTATAGTGGCTCCTGTCCCCTGCTCCGTTGCATCTCCAGCAGCTTGTGCCTGTCGAATGTGAGGTTTCTCGTTCCCCTATAGTTCATGTCCACCATAACAGCAGTGTGCACCATGGGCACTGGAAAGCTGCCCAGTTTCTTCGAGTGATATATCTCCTTGTACTCATCGGTGCGCTTGTAGTAGTACTCCTCCGTCATGCCGCACCAGAAATTCGAGTACAAGCTCTCCGAGAGCAGCATGGGTGCCACAATGGGTAGACGGAGACGGGTTAGCGTTTTCAAAGCCTCCTTGGAGGTGAGAAAGACATCGGCATCGAGGAAAAACACAAAGTCAGCCCAAATATCGCGAGCATAACCGAAAGCCTCCTCTTTCAGGGAGATCAACTGCTTGAAACGCGATGCCGGCCACTCGTATGGGGAGCTCTCGTTGATATAACTCAGCTCGTCCGGCTCCAAAGCGTAATTAACACCGTGATAGAGCTCACCCGTGTGCTCCAGCCACTGCTGCAGCACATCTATGCTGTCGTCATTGCTATGATCGCAGCGCAACCTGAGATGTGGCGGAATTTTAATGCTTAACTCACTGTTTGGCGTAAGCTTGAACCTTACCAAAAGGCAATCCTGTGCTTCGGGTAATCCTGCTGCTCCAGATAGCTCAGGAACATGGGCAGCGTGTGGGCCTTGTTGCGCACTAGCAAAGCTATTAGTATGGTTGGCAGCTCCCTATTATCCTCCTCGGTCTCCTCCACCGATCCCCAAATGCAAACAAAGGCGCTCGCCAGGAGCAGGCCTAAAAACACTTGTCGCTTGTTCATCGCGTCCACGTCATTTGGTTCAGTACATGGCGGGTTAAGGGGGTCAAAAATCACTATCGGAGGCAGCGGAAGCGTCCGCCCAGCGCACTAGATGCCGGAGAATCAGCGTTATCTATTAATAAATTTGGTTCTCCTTCCAGCTCCAGATGCTGAATGCAGAGCCTCTCAAACTGCAACAGCTGTTGTGGCTCTCAAATGTTGCGCGGCATTGGGAGTTATCGATTTATTTTGGTTTGAACTTGTTTATCGAATTGTTTATTTAAGAAATATGATTTTTGTTTGTTTTTAATTAGATTAGTTCTCTCAAATTTGTATTTAAAGCATTTTGCCTTTTCTTTTTAAAGCTGCACAGATATTAAAATCTGGGAAATATTTAATTTATGCATTAAAATCCTTGAGAAACGTACAATATATATAACAAAACATTTATTGCTTCAAAAAAATGATCTCCAAGAACATCTATTCCTACGCCGTGGCTGCATGCGGTTTCGCATAGCTTGGGAAGTTCAATTGCAGGCCTTCCTTGGCCTCAAAGAACGTATAGGACAGGGTGATAGTGTCACAAAACTCCAGCGCCGGATCTGCAGTGATTTCCGGATCAATGTAGAAAAACACGGGCATATCCACCTCCTCGTGGGGGTTAAGTTGCTGCTCCTCGAAGCAAAAGCATTGGATCTTGTTGAAATAGGCACCCGCCTCAAAAGGAATCACATTGTAGGTGCTGATGCCAATTACGGGCTTGTCCGTGGGATTCCGGGCCGTATAAAAGGCCAGCGCTGTTTCTCCTGGTGCCACCTTAATCTCGTACTGTTGGGGCTTGAAGTTCCAGCGCATGGAGGAACCGATGTCGGCGTTGAAGCGGATTTTCAGCACCCGATCCTCCACCTTTGCCATGTGCTCCACCTTCTCGGCGTCATGGCCTTGGGAAGTGGTACCGCCGTAGCTATATGCCTGGCAAAAGATACTATAGAGAGGCACGGCTGCATAGCTTAGTCCAACGATGAGCACTCCGCCGGCTGTTATATAGTATAGTGTGGATTTGGATCGCAGTTTCCGGGCAGCTTCCTCGGGCGAATTTGTGGATTTCATGCGCCAAAATTGTGCAGACTTTTGTACGTTGCTTTGGTGCGGGATGGAGCTCCGGAACAGCTGCTGGCACTGCCCCCGAAGGGCGGAGAGGCTGCGTAGCATCGTCAGCTATTTGTTTATAATATTTACGCACTAACTTTTAGAGATTTTCATTGACTTTCAACTTGTTTGTGTAATCTTGCAAAAGGCGTTTGGTGTGTTTCAGTGTGTACACACCAGGCGGCATCAGCTGTTCGGCAAAAATAAACCGAAAAACTATCGAGTGCTTTATATTCGATTTCCGCAATATTTTTAAAAATAAATGTCTTGAATTAAAACTAAAATAACTCCCTAAATATTTAACCTTTTAATAATAATAATTAGGCAGAAAGTGGTACTCACAGGAATTCTGATAGCCGTGCTTAAAGTTCATGTAGAGAATCTCCATAAGGCAGCGGATGATCCTGTCGCGCGGCTTCAGGTGCTCCTTGAAGTGGACATAGCGAAAGACCAGCTTCAGATCATCGCAGATGGTCAGGAAAAACACCCAGATAGTGTTGGCCCTAACACTCCGGTCGGCATTCTGCTCCAACAGCTTAAAGATCTTGAGAACATGCTCGATCACATCCTCGTCGAAGACGCCATAGCTCTTGGCCCCCGGAATGGTTAGTGTGAGAAGATAGGCGCTCACAGCATTCAGGGCCAGCTGCACATTGATGTATTCGTTGAGCTTCCCCGGTGCCGCCTGCTGCACATGCTCCGGCGCAGTGACCAGGCTGACCAGGGAGTAGATGTACGAGAGATATGCATTTGCTGGCGACACACCGATGATGTTGGCCCAGTTGTCGTGGGTGTTGCTGTAGCTGGCCTGGCTATCGTTCCGCATGGAGCGTATGACTCCCGACAAATCGCGAAGTAACTGTAATTGTGCCTCCTGCTGGGAGAGATTTTGCTTGCACATGTCGAGCGCCCAGAACTTGTGCGCCCGCTGCTTCATCACATCCTCGTCAGCCTCCTCGCCGTACAGCCACTCCTCAACGTCCACCCACTGCAGTTGCGGCACATAGTTCACTTTTAAATCACTAAAAATGCTATTTAACTCGGACATGTTTACATTTTTGGCGCATATCCCCGATAGCCACCAATCAGCTGTGGAACAATCGATAAACGATATATGGAAAAGAGCAGAAGAGCGGTTAGTTTTCAAAATTGGTACAAAATCAGGGCTGATATATTAATGCATTTACTTGGCTTATTATTATGCAATTTAGTTGTTTTTTCGTGGTTACATACGCGAACTTAGTTTCTAATTTCGCTGACAGCTAGAAATCCAGCGAGACCGTGGCATTGGAATTGCTGCTCAGGAGGCGGCCGGCACTGCAGTTATCCGGCTTGGGCGACTCCTGCAGCTCCGGCGGCAGGTGGAACTTCTCAATGATGAACTTCTTGCGCCGCAACTTGAAGGCCAGATCCGTGGTGTCCGGCATGTGGACGGCCAGCGTGTTCAGCGCCGACATCTTGTGCAAATGGAGCAGTCCACTGTACTCCTTGAAGGCCGGGTGCGTCTCCCGCTCGGAACCAGCGAAAGACTCCAGCTCGATGGCATAGTCTACCAGCTGACGGATCTTGGGCACCAGGCTGGCATCGTACTTGGCAATCAGGTGCATCGGCATGGTGATCAGACACACCGAGTTGCAGTTCCGCACGCTGGCCATCAGCAGGGTGAGGAACTTGATTAGGTCCTCGCCAAAGTTCTCATCGTACCACAGGGGCGAGCCCACCGAGGTGAGGCATACGCGGCACAGGTTCTTCTTGGTACCGGCCACAAAGCTCTCGTCGCGCAGCAGCTGCTGGATGTCGTTCAGCAGGCCACCGTATCTTGGATTGTGGAAAACCTGCGGCGGCTCCTGCTGGCTGCCATCCGTCTTTGTGCTGGTGGTGTTGGTAGCGACGCTGCTGGTGTTGTTATTGTTAATGTTATTGTTGTTGTTGGCGGCGATCCCCTCCTCCTGGGCTGAGGCCTTCTCCTCGGTAGCGGCGCCGGTTTCTTCTGCGGCGAGGGTGGGAATGGGTGGGGCATCCTCTGTGGGCTGCTGCTCCAGTGACGGGGAGCTGCTCTTGGAGAACTCCTCGGCAATGACAATGTCCGGCTCCTTGTGGCTGTCGTCCCACATGGTGGTGTTGGCATAGTACAGCATCATCGAGTCCATCTGCTCCATCAGGTTGAAGTGGTGCCCGATCTTGGCAGTGGCATGCTCGGAATTCACCAGCGGCAGATCGTTGTAGCGCCAGGCAATTCGCAATCCATTTTCGGCACCTCCACTGCCTGCCTGTTCCTCGCGCTGCTCCACCTCAGTCTCCAGATCGGTCAGCGGACGCGGCAGGCGGCGCAGCATCTCCGCCGGGATGTCATCGAGGCTGCCCAGAAAGATCTCATGCTTGGAGAGCACGCCCTCGGCCAGAAAGTACTTGGCCAGCACCTTGGCGTGGGTCATGAAGCGGTCCTCCTCGACCAGGCAGATGGAGCCCATGGGCAGGCCGCCGCCAATGACCACGTCCAAGTAGGGATTGCCACTGGAGGTGATCACCTGTGCCGTGTGCGGGGAGGTGCGGGTGCCGCGGATTGGCTTCTGCACGGTGCGCTTGCGGAAACTAGTCATGTTGGTCGCCGCCGATGTCGGTATCGCTCTTCTGGCTCTCGGCTAGTCTCCCTGAATTGGCTAACCTTATTTTCTCGGCGCTTTTCCCTTCGTCTTCTCAGTGTTTCCCTTTTTTCTGCGCTAGAACGCGTAAACTTCTATTTCCGACACACACTCGGTATCGATACCGATACCCCGCTCTCACAGCTGTTTATTTGCAAACGTGGGGGATTAGTGGTGGGGAAAAAGCTTAGTATCGGTTAGAACGGATCTGGCTATATTCAATTATATTAAATTTAAATTATTAAAGAAACAGCTTGCGCCAGGCATACCTCATAACAAATATAAGCTTGTGGAACAATAAGTTATTTGAGCCATATTTACAGATATATTTTAGATTACAATCTAAATAAAAGAAATTTAAAAAAAATTACAGGCGCATGTTTTATACATTTTAAACATTTTATTTTATTTTTCCTTAAAAAATAAAAAGCTTTGTTATAATTCCTAATAGCTTTTATTTTTGTAGCTAGTTTTGATAATAATATAATGACAACACTGGCATTCACCGTTATGGTCAATCAGAGCTTCCACATACCGATAAAAAAACAGCTGTTTTTGCGTTTTGATGACATACGTTGAGAAAAATTGGGAAAAACAATTGAAAAACTGCCACTAAAATCGCCTCACAATGGCCGAGGTAACGACGCCGCAGATGACGGAACAGCTGGACAACGAGGAGGTGAGGGAAATCCTGAAGAACACAACAGATCTGCGCCAGTATTCGCGACAGATTGAAAAGGAGTTCAAGGAGGTGGAGAACAAGTCCATTGAGGGTAAATGGGACACTGCTATAATCCATATTTAAATGAAAACTAAATTATATATTGAAATCCAGACTATATAGCCGAATCCCAGAATATTGCCAATCTGCACAATCAGATAAACGATTGCGACGACGTCTTGGAACGAATGGAGAATATGCTGATGAGCTTCCAGAGCGTTTTGAACAACATAAGCACGGAGATCACGCAGTTGCAAAGGAAATCCGTGTCCATGTCCCTACAACTAACCAACCGGCAGTCGGTGAAGGCCCAGTTGTCACAGTTTATTGAGGACATGGCCGTATCCGAGGAGATGATCAATATAATCATGGAAACTCCAGTTACCGAAAGAGATTTCAGTAGCCAATTGAATGTGTTGAATCATAAGTTGTCGCTGGTGAAGGAGCTTAGCTTCAAGGAGTCCAAATCCACCAGCGATGTGAGCGATGTACTGCAGAAACTCCGACTAAAGGCCATGTCCAAGATTAGGGCGTATCTTTTAGAGCAGATTTACAAGTTCCGCAAGCCCATGACCAACTACCAGATACCCCAGAATGCCATGCTGAAGCACAAGTTCTTCTTCGAGTTTATCCTGTCCAACGAGCGGCACGTAGCCCAGGAAATATGCAGCGAATATATCGATACGATGAGCAAGATCTACTACAGTTATTTTAAGGTTTGCTGAAAGGAATGTATATTGTGAATATATATTTTATAGATTTTATTTGCAGAGTTACTCTACCCGCTTGACGAGTCTCAAATTTGAGGAATCCTGCACAAAAGATGATCTAATGGGCATCGAAGACAATGCCTCCAAGGGTTTATTTTCCAAGACCACAAGTCTGAAGCACAAGAGCACCATCTTCACCATTGGCAAGAGGGGAGATATACTTAACCAGCAGCTGGAGGCGCCCATCATAGTTCCCCATGCACAGCTTAAGAATAGGGTAAGATTTGTGGACTTTTGTTTTACAATTTAAATACATTCTTACTCAATTAATGTTGCAGTACACAGTGGAAGCCCTGTTCCGTTCGGAGCAATACGCCCTTGTGGATAATGCCTGTCGAGAGTATCTGTTTGTCACCGAATTTTTCATGGTCCGCGGCAGCCAGGCCCAAGATTTGTTTAATCAAATAATGGGCAAAACTTTAACTCTAATGATTGTAAGTCAAAGATAGCAGAATGTGTGAAATACTATATCTATATATTATATCTAGAAAAATCTGGAAACCTCCATACACGACTGCTACGACACCATAGCCATGTTCCTGTGCATTCATCTCATATTCCGCTACCAATTGATGTGCCACAAGCGTTGCGTGCCCGCTTTGGATAAGTAAGTTATTATATACTTTTGGGTTGCCTAATTCTTATAATTATAAGCCTTCATCGTAAACAGATATTGGGACTCCCTTCAGTCTGTGATTTGGCCACGTTTGGAGCTGGTATTCCGCCTAAATATTCAGAGCATACACGACTGTGATCCCACAAAGTTTAACAAGGAATTGGGGCCACATTATGTAAGTTGTAAAGACAGGTTTTTTCCAGAATTTAAGCAAATATAATGCATTGTCATTCCCTTTCAGATAACCCGACGCTATGCAGAGTTCAGTGCTGCAATCGTGGGTATCTCCGAGCACTTTCCCAATGAGCTTGTCAGCCGGTTGCTCCTGGAACTCCAAAACGAAGTGGAATGCTTTATACTTCGCATGGCGGCCATATTCCCAACGCGTAAGGATCAGCTCATTTACCTGATAAACAACTACGACCTGGTTTTGGGCGTCTTGATGGAGCACACCCGCGACAATTCCAAGGAGGCGGAGGCCTTCAGGGAGCAACTCAACGCCCGCAGTGCCGAATATGTGGAGGAAATATTGGCTCCACACTTTGGCGGTATTATACAGTTTGTAAAGGAATGCGAGCATTTCTTCGAGAAGGAGCAGATGGATGAACTGAGGAAACAGGAGCGAAGAAGTCTGGCCTTGGTGGCCAGCTTTTCGGCCAACTGGAAGAAATCCCTAGAGGAGCTGAACAGAGAGGTGCTCCTGTCGTTTCCCTCGCTGCTGACGGGCTCCCAACTCCTGCAACTGGCTCTGGCCAGTTTGGTGCAATATTATCATCGCTTCCACAAGCTGCTCACGCCCAATGCCCGCGCCCAGCTGACCAACATCCATGTAGTGATGGTGGAGATCAAGAAATACAAGAGCAACTACTGAGGGACGATTTAATTAATTCTGATGTATTCCAACTTGACTTCGACTTGATTTCCAAAATATATTTAGGCATAAGTGTAGACGACAGGCACAGCAACTTAGTCCTCATCCTCGAACATCATCTCCACGAGATCCTGGTTGGAGCAGCGCTCGCCATCCAGGCGCTGCGGCTGCTTCCAGCGCAGCAGAGTGGGCAAAAAGATCAGATGCGTGTTGGGATCCTTGCGGAAGGGGCAGTTCAAATCCTTCCAGCTAAAAAACAGGGTAAGAACAAGAGTTATTTTATGCTTGACAATGGTTAAATGATAAGAGAACTCAAGAGCATCGTAAAGCCTGCTCGGTCATTTATCGGTCGTTGTTTGATGTGTTTTTGCTTATCAAGAATGTTCTCGATGTGTAAACGAGCAGTTGGATGGTTATTTCAACACAAACAGCTGAGGTGGAATGACTAGCTTCATAAAACCGGATTTTTGGTTATTAAGTAAACTAATTGTTTTTCATTTAAATGGGAAAAAGGGGGAAAAAAGCTTTTCATTCATTAAAACCTTGAAATATTCTTTGATGTATACAAATACAATACCATTATTAATTCCCTAGGGAACAAGTACTCAACCGCAGCTGTGTCATAAATATATAATAAACTACTCACTAGCTCCTCTCGCCCACATCCACATGAACGAAATGTGAGTTGCCGGGGGCCTTCTTCAGGGCGTCGTGTATCACCGGTTCCGCTGCAAACGGATTGCATTAGGTGGGCGTTGGGGGAAAACTGATAGCCAGCGGTTAACCGCATTGGTGTCACTATATGTATATCTCACCCTTTACACAGTAGGGGCACCAACTCTGGCCATTCTCGTCCTTGCCGCCGCTAAAGAGTACGTGGACCGCCTCATTGCCGTTCTCCAGCTCCTCCATCTTCTTGGAAAACTCCTCGTAACCTTTGACGTTGTGTGTCACCACCATGATATTGCTGAGTTTAGGACCTACCGCGAAATAGCGTCTAAATAAACGACCGACGAGCGCCGTGATTGACAAGTTTCTGTTTCGTTTCTAAAGTGAATTATCACCAAGTTTTTAGTTTTATCACCGAGTGACGTTCCGAACCAAAAGTAACTAGTTCTCAGCAGTGATGACAAAATTTAAAAGCTTAAAGAGCTTTTGAGAAAAAGCTAGAAAAAATAACTATAATCAGAAAACGATTTTTAGTGAATTTGATATTTTTCTAAACAATTTTAGAAATAAATCAATTAAGATAGAAAAGGCGAATAATTTAAATTCTATATGGATCATATTTTTAATTTCCAGGCTCTACTACAAACAAGAAAATCGAAAATCCATACCTTTTTAATTTGGCGAACTTTTCAAGTCTGCTAAACTTGAATAACTTCCATAACCGGAGGCTCACTCGCCAAGGGTGCCTTGGAATTGCCTAGAAATCATATTTGAACAATTCATCTTACAAGTTCTTTGGCCAGAACATTTTCTTGTAGTTACTGTTATACAGCAGATTAGCAAATTAACAGTATTATTTTAATATATTTTATGTACAAACGTATAGAGCAGCAGATATTAAAAAAAATGCAAAATACCAAAATACATAATCAACATGCATAAAAACAAATTAAGATCACTCCAAGGTTGTTCTTCTGTGTTTCTGACGGATGTTTTGCCTAAGGGTTCCGGTTGACTTTGAACACTGGTAAGGTTTTTCTCTCTTATGTGGGTTCGGATTTCTAGCAGATGGTTCATTTGAAATGTCGTTCTCCAATGTGGATCTGCAGGTGTTTCTGAAGAGTTCCTTTTTGTCCAAAAGATTTCTCACAGTGGGTGCACTTGAAGGGTCTTTCTCCAGTGTGGGTTTTCAGGTGTAGCTGAAGAGAGCTTTTTTGTGTAAAAGACTTTTTGCAATCTGAACACTTGTAGGGTCGTTCTCCAGTATGTTTTCTGATGTGTATTTTAAGAGCGCTACTTTGTACAAAAGATTTCTCACAGTGGGTGCACTTGAAGGGTCTTTCTCCAGTGTGGCTCCTCAGGTGTAGCTGAAGAAGGCAGTTTTGTGCAAATGACTTCTCGCAATCTGAACACTTGTAGGGTCGTTCTCCAGTATGTCTTCTGATGTGTATCTTGAGAGATCCGATTTGTGAAAAAGACTGCTCGCAATGCGGACACTTGTAGGGTCGTTCTCCTGTATGGCTACGAATGTGTTGCCTAAGGTTTTCTGTTCGTGCAAAGGAATTTTCGCAGTGGGTGCACTTGTAAGGACGTTCTCCTGTGTGGATTCTCATATGTTGCTTGTAGCCTTCGAGCCGTACAAAAGACTTTTGACAATAGGAACATGTGTAAGGTCGTTCTCCCGTGTGTAATCGGATGTGAATCTGAAGAGATTTTAATTGTGTAAAAGATTTCGGACAGTCAGAACATTTATAGGGCCGTTCTCCTGTGTGGGATCGGATGTGTCGCTCCATATCTGAATAATTTTTAAAAGGCTTCTGGCAATGTGGACACTTGTGCCGTTCCCGAATATTTTTTAGGGTATGTTCCGCCTTCTCCTCGTGGCCAAGAGTATCACCAAAACGCTGATCATCTGCTTGAAAGGAATCATGGGACTCTTCTATTTTTACTTGGATGTCGACCTGATGCTCACAATCCAAAATATGGAGGGGATCTTCCTCAAATACATCTTCTTCAATAGGCTCGTTCTTCACTTGACCCTGGAACTCGTCTGCTTCAGACTCGATATCTTCATTTTTCAGTTCGCAATGAACCTTTACAGCTTCCGTGCTTTCGACGTTTGATTTTTTGCAAATTTCGGCTTTTAGAAGGTCCTTCTCTTCCTTGATATCTCTTTTAATCTGGCAGAAGGCCCGGTGGCTGGTCTCGTAAAGTTGTTTTATTTCATAGGCATTGGTCGCATCTTCTTTACAAGGCAAACAAATACTTTTGGGGAAGGCATCCCCCCTAGAAACGTTAAATCCAGTACACTGGGTTATCATATCCGCTATGGAAATCCTTTTGTCTGGGATGCCATCAAAGATATTAACCAAGGCTTCCGAGGTTTCAAGGCAAACTCGGCAGATTTGCCTGAAAATTAGTTATTAAAAGGCTATTTTTCAAAGGGATATTACTATTCTTGCTTACACTTTCATTTTATTACGCTTTTTAAGCTTTTTTTTAACTGTATTCCAAATTTTGTTTACAAAATTGCTTGTTTTGGTTTTCGTTGAACGCAGTATGACCGCTTTTCGCACGTGAAAAATACCATGAAACCGAAATGTGACGTTATCGATAAACGATAGCTTTATTGTAATCGCCAGGTACAGCTGATTGGAACACTTTTTTTCATAAAGTGCATTTATTTGTTTGCAGCAAACTAATTTGAGCTGAGGCAATGTCACGGCTGGCTTTATTGCGTAATTTGGTGTGCCAGCGACAAAAGCTGCTTTGCAATAACTCGGCGCAACTAAAATGCGCAGCCTTGATGCACTGGACCCCGCCATTGCGGCAAGAAAAAACGCGGGGTTTGTACTTTTCTAACATTGCAAGAAATAACAAACCTTATTGGATTTACTTATTCAGAATCTGGTGGCGGTGGCGGTGCACTCCAGCAGTCTCAGGACAACGCACAGGTCTCCACCGATGTGCGTCCCATCGGCGAAAAGATCAAAGAGAACACGAAGACGGCCAGCTATACGGCCATTATTGTGGCCGGCTTGGGTGTCACCTGCGTGATGTTTTTCGCCATATTCCGGGAGCTCTTCTCCAGCGAGAGTCCCAATAACATATATGCTGATGCCCTGAGCCGCGTGATCGAGGATCCGCGGGTGCAAGACGCAATCGGGGCGCCCATCAAGGGATTCGGCGAAACTTCGCGCCGCGGACGCCGGCAGCATGTGGCGCACTCCAGTTACGAGCGCAATGGCAAGCCGCACATGCGGATGCAGTTCTATGTGCAGGGACTGAGAAACAAGGCAACGGTTCAACTGGAGTCCAGGAGGGTAAGGACTCTTACACTGTTATATATTTCTTTTTGTTAAATAACTGCCCTGTCTTAGGCTCGCTGTGGCAAACTGGAATACCGATACTTATTTGTGCAATTAGACCACTATCCCCACACCACCATTATTTTGGAGGATAATCGCGCCTTTGATCCCACCCCCGAGCCCGCGTCCTCGTCCGCTACTCCCTCCTTTGGCAACCTGGCCCTGATGTCCAACAGCCAAGACAAATAAGGGAGGGGAACGCCCCCTTTTCTGAACTTAAATTTTCTGTACATTTGTTATATTTATTATTTGACTGACAATGAATTTGCATTGGGAATCACTCGCCAATCGAGAAGTTGTCCATCTCCAGGATGGCACCCGATTCGTGTCAGTATAGCTTCTTCCAGGGTATGATCTCCCACGAGCGTAGGATGTGTCGACCGAAGAGAAAGTCCTTCAGCTTGTTCATGATGTAAAACGAGATGCCAAAGAAGGAGGCAAAGTACAACCAAAACTGGCCGAGACGCTCCCAAATGCTGAGATGATAGCGAGCGGGCACTTGGAGCACATCCAGTTCCAGTTCCACGACAAGGCCAGGCTCCAACCGGGGTGGAGTAGGTCTGTAGTAAGTCTCCTGCACCGACAGTTGGAAATAGGCAGGATTGGCCTTCACCTGGGCTAGCAGCGATTCCATTTTGTACTGGCCAATGTCGGCAGTGCTGGCATTTGTGTCGATATGCACCTGTCGAAACTGCGTCTTGATGTTGCGCCCCGGAAAGGGGCAGGTGAACTCTACGTACTGCTTCAGCTGCAGCTCGCCCTTCAGCTGGATGTGCCCGTTGTTTAGGCGAGCGGCTAGCGGAATCTGTAGCTGGTGGGCCAGCACGGAGGGCGGCGAGAGATCACACTTGTGCTGCAGCTGAGCTTCAAAGAAGACCAGCAAATTGAAGCTAACCAGGCGAGCGGGATCCTGCAGCTCCAATTGAAAATGCGCCCGGTCCGTCACCGTGTCATAGTCCACATCCTCGGTCCAATATCTGGTGGCACTGCAGCTATTGGTATAGCCACCCATTTGGGCATTAAAATCGCTGAAGCTGCTGCAAGCCACTGCCAGTTCCTGCTCGCCATCCTCCTCAGCCGTGCCCACGAATATGTACTGATAGCTGAACTCCACATTGGGCTGCTCGTACAGGACTCTCGACTCAGAGATCCCAGAGTATGGGCTCAGCAGGGAGACCAGCAAGACGGGTATCATCACGGACAGGGCTATGAAAGCCAGGACTATAAGCGAGGCGAAGGAGCACAGCGAGTTTTTGTACACGATCGCCGTGTTGGTCGTATGCAGCGGAATAAATCTCATTTTGATTTTCTTAGCAAGTTAAAAAGGCACACCTGCTCCTCGACACTTGTCAACTGAATGTTGTGAAAACACACATTTGTGAGCTACGTTGCCAGGCAACCTGTAAATTGGGTGAAAGGTAAGAAAATCTACTAAACTCATTATAAATAAGAAAATACAGTAGATCTACTAAAATTTAAAATTAATCCAAAAAATGACTGTTTTTAATGTTAATGTTTAATGTTAGTCACAATCTCCTCCAGAATTTAAATAATCTTGGCAGTCTCCGTAATAGAATTATCGTGCATCTGCCGAAGCTTCATGTATTTATCCAGATTTTTGGAAAAACATGATAATACAACAAAACAATAAAATAATTTAAATATATACATTTTTTGTGGTTTTTTTTTTTCATTTATAGCTTACAGAAGGAACCTGGGGAGGCGATCCTTTAATTCTTTCGGTAGTATATTTACTGTAAATAAATGGGTGCAAAACTTTGATAAGTAAAACTAGTTTTAAAACATGGTTCGCGTCTGTGCCTTTATTTTTTTTGCACTGCTTACATTTTTCCTAATTTTAACTAAAGTGTATTTAAATTTCGGTAAGTATATTAAAAAATAAATATAATTTTTTCAATTTTAAATTTCAAAATTCATAAGAGTAAAAACGCTATTTAGGGGGGACTTAAATATACTGCTTAACTTCTTTCTGATTTGCTTTTTAATTATATGCTTTTCAGTGGTGAACAAAATAAAAAAAAAATAACTAAAGTGCATTTTAATAAAATTATTATTTTATTCAATTTTAAATTTCAAAATTCAAAAGAAAAAAGTCGTTGCTTAGGGGCACCTAAATCTTTATTATTTATTTATTTATAGAAATCACTCCATAAAATGTTTTACAATTATTTGTAATTGGGGCTTACTTTAAAAGGGAAAATATTTAGAATTTATTAGTATTTATTTATTATTATATTATATTTTATTACATTCAAAACAAAAAAAAGTGTACCTTAATTCACATATTTCTTTTTAATTATCTTTTTTCAGTATTGGTTAATGAAAATAAAGTGTAAACTAAACTGAAGTGCTTATAAATTTCGGTAAGTCAAATTTACAAAATTTTTAATTCAATTTTGTATTTAAATATGAAAAAGAAAAAAGTTGTTGTTAAGGGAAACCTAAATGATTATTAATCTGTTTTTGGAAACAATTTCATTTCATATTTTACATTTATTTAGTTGGTATTTTAGTTTTCTTAGAAATTGAAATTATTTCTGATTTCTTAATATTTATTTACTAATATATTTCAATCGAAATAGACTCTCCGCATTAAGTGAACCTTAATTCGCTTTCTCCTCCCTGTAGACACAAGGTGCTCCTCCAATCGCTTTATTAGTAACTGCCTGGGTCTTCTGTCTCGGGATTGAATAACCCATCCTCCCAGCCCCGGCCAATACACATCCGTTTTGGCTTTAAGCCGATATTGCAAAAGTATTGATTGCACATAATTATAGGATTTCGATTCGGTGCCCACAAAGCTCTGAGGTGAAAAGTGAGCCTTTTTGAGGGCAGCAAAAAGGGGGGAAATATGTACGAAAATAAAGAACGGTCGCATAACTTGACCAACATTTGCTCATAATTAAGACTGCCAACTGGTTTTGAGCCTAAAAAAAAAACCTTTCGTGCGTACCGCGTAAAAATCGGAAGTTGCAGCTTTGCATTTAATGCGCTTATTTTAAAGAGTGTTGAAAGCGAGGCACTAAAAAAGAAACAAAAAAGAATATACTATACGTACATAATTGCACTGGCGAAAGATGAGAGCGGCGAGAGAAAAGAAAGAAAATTATTAAATTTAATGAGGAAGTTAATGCAATACCTGACACCGTTACCAGGAGAATTCCAAAGCGTTTATTCGGATTTTAGCGAAGACTATACAGCTTTTGAAGAAGAAACTGCGACGAATTCTTATTTTAAAAATGAATACTATATTTTGAAATACAGAAAAGTCTTATATTTTTAAGTTTAGATTTTAAAAATATAAATAAAATTATTAAAATCAGCAAAACCCTTTCACAAACTTTAAAATCTTTGAATATTACAAAAGTTTTAGAGATTTATGAAAAAATAATATAATAAATATTACGTAATATGTAAAATGGCCTCCTCAACTATCATTGAACTCATACAATAAAGACTTCTTCTGGTTTTGTCATTTAACTGTCACCTTCAAAAGTTTCCCATTTATGTTAGTTTTTGTTTAGTTAACCGAAAAACTTGTACATTTGATTGGAATGTTTATTTTATTTTCCCCCGCTTTGGCCGCGTGACATGTCAGGTTGTTGTTGGGTAACAAAAGTTTTTCTGATTGGTCTTTTGACTTTTCTGCCTGTCTTTCTGACATGTGTTTTGTGTGAATATTAAAAATGTGTGGTAAAAATGATGGCCTGGCATCCTGATGCGGTGTCACAACTAACATAAAATGATGAATAAATAAGAGTGAATCACAATTTGACAGTTACGTACTCGCTTCTACTCGATCCTTGACAGCTGCACAGAGTTGGACTAAAATTAGTTTGGCTGTGTGCTGTCTTTAAGGCCAAGATAAGAAGAGTACTCCCGCAAGAAAAAAATCAATAATTTTTCAGCGTTTTTTTTCTTATTTTTCCTTTTTTTCTCGACATTGCCACGCCATTTTACAGAAAAGGCTGAGAGCAAAAGGGAAAGAGGAATAAATAAAAAAGAAGAAAAGTCTGTGTGTATGTAAGAAGCCAAGATGGCAGACGAGCAGACAGATAGGAAGGGAGGTGGGCTCTTTCGCAGTTGGAATTCAGCTCACGGCCCCAGGACAATGCCAGCTCTGTGCCCATATATCCTTTTTCAACGAAATTTCAGCTTTCACTCGTTTCGCGTACGTGACCGTGTTGCCACCAAGGAGCTGTTGAAGTGGCAAATTCGCACAGCGCCACCAACCTTTCACAGCGGACTGGGAATGCCAGTTGGGTCTGGGGTTGGGGTTGGGGTTGGGGGGGTAGGCATGAGTTTGGGTGTTGCTTTTGGGTGGCTGTAATGGTAGCTCCACCCTGCCTTTCTCTGTGTGCGCCAGGTGTCGGGCGCTGGCAAAAAGTAGCAGTTTATTAGGCGCACCAAATTAACATAGGACTACTAATGACTCTGCCGAGGTAAAACTAACTAAAACCGAGTGTAAAAGTTGGGAGGAAGGTGAAGAGGGATGGGAGCCTGCAATTTGGGTGCTTTGTTACTCTGTTAATTAAGTTGACTTTAAGGTGACCGGAAACTGGGGTAAATGGGGCAAGCAACTATCAATCATCTTCTGAAAGGATTTAAGAGCATATAAATACTTTAGTTGGAAAATAATAACACAGTAACATTTATTAGGAATTTAGAAATTAGAAAAGATAGTTACTTTTTTAAAAATGTAAGCTGAAAATGATATCTTAAATAAGAAATAAAACTGAACCAGTTTGTTATTATTAATAACTCCATTATTTTCAAGATTATTCCATTATTAGTCAGATAAATATTACGAAAAATGTCGAGCTAATTTATCCGACTCACTCAAGGGTGTTTTGTGTTCTCCACTCAATGCGGTCGACTTGAACAATATTACAACGCCTGCGCGGATTTACATCCTTTTTGGTTTGTTTTGTTTTATATTTTTCCTTTTGTTGAGCTCAGCCCAATGCCAGTGCGGGAAACTGCCACCCCTTCTACTGGATGCTGGAAATGAAAAGGGGAAATGCGAACGCTTTCCCTGATGCTTTGCCCAGCTCCCCAAGGAAATCAAAGGGAAGCACAAACAGCGAGCAAAGAGTCCGTTGAAGTTGCTTTAATATTTATATGGAGTTCATGTCTCTATCTCTGGCAAATTCCCCTTACAACACTCAAGTGGAAATGTGTTACACACACATGTACACCTCTGTATGCGTGTGTGTTTCACTCAAGGATGTCGAGAGATGGAGGAAGCTTCCTTTCGGTGAACTATATTTGACAATCAAGCCGCAAGCATATGTTACCCGATAATTTGCCGAAAGTTTTAATGAAAGACATGGGACTCATTTTTCCTACCACTCTGCGACTCTCTCTGTGTGTGTGTCCCTGAGTTAATATCCTTTTTGTGTGAGTGCGTTTCGCCTCCTTTCTGGTTCGCCATTTTGTCCGTGTCAGTGTGTGTGTGTGTGCCAGCATATTTTTTGATGAGCTCGAGAAAAGCCAGTGTGCCTCTCTGTGTGTGGGTGCGGCGTCTGTCCTCGACTTGGGCGGTATAATTTCCATTTTATAAATGACTTTTCCGGAACTCGCTCACTCACCAGCCAGAGGCAACTGTAATCACGCCATATCTGTTGAAAGTTTACAACTTTTTGCCAGCGTTTTTTGTGAATACAAATTGTGCGGCGGTAGGTGGGGTTCCCTCTTTTTTATTAGTTGCAAGGACTTTCTTAAATATTGTTTTTTTTTTTTTGTCTAATAATATAGCTTAAGGTTATTCGGAAAGGCTTACAGATTACAAGGCTTAAAGATTACAAGTTTAGAGACTTTTCTACGGGTTGTTGCAGAAATTTCGCCTTTAATTTCCAAGTACGAATTCCGCGATAAACTGATTTAGAAACCTAGCGAAATTTTAAGAATTTCTTTGAATTCTTTGCTTAAAAGTAGCTTCTTGTTATGTGCATTTAAAATCTTTGAACAAAAAAATCTTTAGACAAATCTCTCAGTGAGGGATCTCTTCAGTTACCACGCTATTTATAAAATTCAGTAAAATTTTTCATATAAAAGTTTATGAAAAAAGAGCTTGGAGTACACCCACAAAGGCGCCAATACATCCCGCTGGGCAGTGGAGCAGACAACTAAAAACCGGACAGGTTCGTGGTCCCTGGAACCTGCCAAACAATCCATGGAGAGTGGCCAGGGGGTGTGGGAGATGGGAAGAGGTGTAGTTGGAGTGGAGTTGGAGGTGAGAGGACACTCTGTCATACAATTTTTCAGTTGTTGTTACTTCCTTCGCCGCTGTCGCCGTTTTTTTTTTCGCCATGCTGCTGTTGGTAATAAGCGTAAAACTTTGACAGTTTGTTATCCGCATTTGTTTCGGTGGCTTGCAGTTTTCATTTTCCACTTTTTTCGATTCGCGTTTTTTTGTTTCTTGTTTATTTTTTTAATTTTTTTGTTGTTGGTACTCAATGGTGTAGTATTTTTTCCCTCTAGCGAGCACCTGTTAAAGTTGCCAAAGTGACAGCAGCAGCAGCGCCACTTTCTAAACGGCTCGCCCGGGAGCTGGCGCATGATAAGCGGTGTCCACGAATGATCTGCCAGTTGCTGTCCCCACATAATAATAAAATCGTACTAAAGTTTGCTTAAATCACAAAGTAATTTATTAAAATTCTTATTTATTTGTAATTAAATTTTGTATATTATTATATTTATTTGTATTTTGCTTTGTATTCATATCATTTCTTGGTGTTATTTCTTGATACGTATGTTATTTCTCAATATTTTTAGTAAATTTTGATTTTTTTATTATTTTTCAGTAGATAAACATATAAGTTGTTTTGTTTCAAAACTAAAGTCTAATTTTTCCAGGTGCACTTCATGATCCCTCCATATTTTGGGGTGGCCTGAAGCAATTATAACAAAAGAGAACCATTTAAACAGATGCATGTAATTTTGTGGTTTTCCTTAAACCGTTTTTTTTTCTCAAATTTTCATGTTTTGTTCAATACTTTTCTCACCTTTTTCCAAGCGGAAGTTATCTTTAACCACTTTTCCACTTTTTTTGTAAAGAGGCGTTTACCACATTTTTGGCTGCAATTATAAATTTGAACATTTTATTGATGGATAACTCATAAACGAATTGTATCGAGAAATAAATGCGGTTTGGGTTAAACTAAAAAGTACAAAATAACCACAATTAGGGATCATTTATGTCAAAATTATAAAGTGGAAGTAAATGCCATGAACACTTTTTTTGGGAAAGAAAAATAAGGCATGAAAAGTGTTGTGCTATTCCAGAATATATAATTGAAAATATCTGTTATTAAAAGTTTTCTTATAAAGAACCCCTAGTTTAACTTTAAACTAAATGTTCTTAAATTGAAATCAATTTTTTATGGCCTTGCGGTGACATTAAGACCAAGGTAAATCCACGTTGGACTGCGTACAACGTTTATAATGGCCAAAAAAGTGCTTAGGACAGTGGAGATTCATCTGTGATACGTGTTCCAGCTCTCTTAATCGCCTCGAAAACAACAACAGAGCTGCTGTCCCGTTTCCACTCTATATCCTTATGCTAGTCCCTGCGACATTCATAGTCTGACCAACGAACAGCAATTAAACCGGATTAAAAAGGCAGCAAACTGATTTATGAGCCAAGGAACTCAAATAACGACAATACGACCACCACCGCCACCACCACCAGCCTCCGGAGAAGTGCCTGCAAGTGGTTTCCGTATCCCAATCCGTATCCGGAGAATGCTTTGGTGGTTTTTTTGGCTTCGGTCCCGCCTCAGTCGAAATTGAAATAATTGCGCAGCGAAGCAATTTAGAAGAATCACTTGCCATTTTCCAGAGTGCGTTCCAATGCTTTTCTCTTCTAATTGAAAGGGCCAAGTGGATTTTCTTGATTTTGGAAACGATTTCTAGATTACTGTGTATATATTTATTATTTGAAATAAATTATAAATAAATAATTATGTCAACCTGAGTTAGATATAAAATATTACGTTTAAGATATTATAAATATTTTCTTCATAGCAAAAAGTACTTCAAAGATATCTTAATTATTTTGTAAACTTTAAAATTAATATGTTCTAAATTATTTCAAGTTTTATTTTAATTTTTAAACCCATGTTATATCTTTATTCCACGGTATAAATATTGGTAAACTCATCGCAAAATACCGATTTGCCGATGGCCGATTAGGATGGCAAAAAGAAAACTCTGTCACTGCTGTTGCCGCTGTTGCTGATGATGCTGCTGCTGTGGCTGTGGCTGGCTATTGTTGCAATTTGGCGCATAGATCTGGCCAAGCAGAGTCGTTCATGTATTTGGAATTTATAACCGCATATAGTGCACATAAATCCAGCAACGGCCAGCAGCAGCGGCAATAGCACCAGCAGTTGCAACAACAAATCGAACTTTATGTGCTGCAATGCCAATGGCTACAGGCACTGAGAAAAAAGGGGTCTAAATTTAGACAATTAAGAACTTAAAGTGAAATAAATAAGGAAAAAAATGTATCTGTATAGTATTTTTAGGAATTTGTTTTAGTTTATAATATAGAAACATAAGAGGGTTGTTTAAGTTAAAGTTCTATTTAGTTTAGAATTTATTATATTATTATTAATAATAATAATAAATAATTAAATTTAGAGCTTAAATAATAACTTTTAAGGAAAATATCTATATTTTCTAGAACAATTTTAAGACTATAATTTCAATAAAGAAACCATTGAGGCTCATTTTTTTATGATTTTTTATTGGTTATACAATCCCCACCCAAGTATTTTCTTCAGTGCATACCCTGTAACGCCCCCAAAAACCGTGGGGGAATTTCGGTGGGACTGTCGCCAAAGCTATTGCCACTGTTAGAAATTGCTGGCTGAGATTCGAATTGGAATTGGTTTTGGGGTCTAAAGGGCGAGGATTGCTGTGTGTACAACGCTTATAATTGCTTGTTGCTGTTGCTGCTGGTGCTCCTGCTCCTTCTCCTACTCCTAGACACCACGCATCTCTATCTGCGACACCAGGAGCCCGAAGCCTCCCACACTCACTCGCTGTTGTAAAATGTAAAATTCCAAATAAATGGCCACGATGTTGCCGCCGTGCTGTTGGTTGGTGTTGCTGCTGCGTCTGATGCTGCTGCTGCTACTGCTGTTGCGTTGCTGCTGCTGCCACTTAAGCGCCTCCACCATGTGTGTTATGGCCTAAAGTAAATCTTCATTAGATTTGCCAGAGTAACCAAAAGGCTGATGCTGATGCTGCTGCAATGGCAACACGGCCATAAAAAGCAGCGCAACTGGACATGAGTATTTATGGCCACTTTTGTTGTCATTTTAATTGATTTCAATTTTTGTGCAGCAGCTCCTGCCAGAGATAAGGATGAGTTGCAAGACCAAGAGAGAGAGAAAGAGAGATTCCCTCTTCAATTGAATATATGTATGTTTTATATATTGATTAGTTTATTCAGCTAATTTATGACCCTAAGCCAGAGCCGTAAATATTAGGCAAAGAATATATAAGCTAACTGTGCTTTTATATTCTAATTTATTTAAAATTTTATTGATTGATTTTCCAAGGGGTTTTTATTGGGAAAATTCTGTAAATCTTTCTTGGAGAAGTGGAGGACAATTGAAGAGCCGTAGAAATAGGAAATTCTGGGTACAAAAAACTGGCCAAAGTATATTTCTGTCACTTCTAACAATACATACTAATAATTCATAGTCTTTAAAGTATACTTATAAGACTTTTTGTATTTAAAAGATAATAAATATACTTTCTATCCCTCTTACAATTTGCAGCTCAAAAGTATTCACATCGTTAGTTCAAACCTCCTTACTATCCCTTTTATTTCACAAATATTCTTAGCAGTTAATTCAAATCACAAATTCCTAAATTATTCCCAGACTTTCAACATTTTAACCCTTGTCCATCTTGTGTTAATCAATTTCGGACCCGTTTTCCTTGCAAAAGTTTTCCCAAATTGAATTCAACTCACAAAACTCAAATTAAATGGAATGTGACTCGAGTGACCGACCAGAGTCCAGAGTTCAAACAGCTCCAAAGTAAATGACAACAGCTGGTGCCTGCTCTGGAGTCCTTAAAGGACCCTGGCCCTCCTCTGGCATTCCCACCACTTTACTCTGCTCATTACCAATTGATGAAGCGCACACGATGAAGAATAAAATAACAAGAATACAAAAAAAGCACAAAAAAAAAGAGCAAACACGAACTGAAAACTGAAAACTTTATGAAATTTTGTGGTTGCTACCGTTTTCTGAAAAATGTCTGCGGTCTTTGCCTGGCTTGTTTGTTGTTGCCTTTCGGCCTGTTTTTTGTTGGCCCCCCCATAAAAAGCCCAACCGCATTGGGCCCGGCCAACCCCTAATTGTTGTGGCCAGTAAAGTCGAGCATATATATAATGCAAAAACCCCCGTCGTCTTGTATATAACAGTAAACTTGTGAAAGAGCAATAAAGATGATTAAAATGTAATTATCCTTAATATTCTGATGAACCACGAACGGAGCGAGCGAAGAAGAAACTTTCAGGCTGGTTAAATTTTAATTGATGAGCTCTCTCTGGGGTTGAACTTTTTCCAACAAGGGAGGTTTCACTTTTTTGGTTTTGTTTTTGGCTACCTGCAGTTGAGTGCAAATTAATTTGTTTTGAAAATTTGCCAACAACTTTTTCTGACCCTGGGAACCTTTTTGGGTCTTGCGGAAATCTTGGGAAAATATTTTGTTGCTAGGCCACTGATTAGGTTATCCTATTTTTCTGGGGCATAAAATTCGCACTTGCTACGGCAATTATTGATATTTGTCCTACGGGTTTTCCTCTGGGGATTTGTCATCATATAAAAATCAGGGGAGTTTTTCCTTTTTTTTGGGGTGGAATTCGGTGAGCGTATTAATCACATATAGGCATAAAATTAATGTCCTGCGAGTGTGTGGCAAATTGATATGTACATCGGGATATCAATTGCATGCGGTTTGATTCTGGGGTATGGGTGGGAAATTCTTTTTTCACTTTTCTGGCTGCAGGTTGAGGGGAGAAATACACATGTGTCATAAATTATGTTGAGTCACAGTCAAGTGTATGCGATTTTAGGGGTTTCTGGTAAATTGTTTAATAATTTTAAGTGATTTTTGGAATAGGAAAAACTGTATGTAGATGAAATAGATGATGTAAGGAATTTAAATTAATATAAATTTAAAAGAACTAAAGTTAAGTAGATATAAAAAATGGTATAAGGTAAAATGTAAACAGAAATATATTTTTTCAAGTAAAAAAACCCTACCTAATGTTGATAAAAAATCATATAGCTTTTAAATTAAATAGTCCCATCTAAAATAAAATAATAAAACAACAAAAGACGAAACCCAACGGCAATCTTCCAACCAAAATAAAAAATGACTAAATTAAATGTTCAGTTTTTTTCACGATTATTAAAAAGCCATCTTCAAAAGAAACCAGCCTGTGCGCTGTCATAACTGCGATCTTCTCGATTATACAGCTTTTTATGTCTTCAAACGGAATCATAAAGCCCAATCAATGAATTTATAATATCCATCAGAAGTGTGGAAAACATTAAGAGCAGCTAGAAGAAAGGAATGATAGTTATGGCCACAGAAATATGTGATAAAATATGCAGTCGGGCTTGACAGAAAACATAAAGAAAAGAAAAGGAGAAAAAAATATATAAAAAAAATATACATTAAAGCGGAAAGTGTGAAGAAAAGTATCAAATGGCTAAAAAACGAACATTAAAAAGGCAAAGTACCATATTTTCCGAGCCACTTTGGCGGCCACTTCAAGTCGTCATGGATGAGCTGTAAAAATATAAAAGTCGCTACATGGATCCTAGTGCCGATCGAAATTAAAAAGGCATTGTGTTCGAGTGATCCAACAAACATAAAATTGAAGAACAAATTTCTGTGGGGAATTTTCCACCCGCTGGGACCCCGGGCCCCGCAGGATGTGGCTGCCATAAAGCAATGAAAGAAAATGCTCTCACACACGCAGAGAAAACCTAACTGAAAAGTAATAATACGCGTTATGGGCAAGATTCCTCATTAGCATTTATGGCGCCGCTTTTGAGTGGCAAACAAAATATATAAAAATATATTTATGATATTTGTGGCTTGGAAAATCAATTGGAGAAGTCACAAGAGAGGAAAAGGCACTAAAAAATGGGATCGATTTAAAGATTTAACTCTGTAAAAAATGGTTTTATTTTATTTTGTTATATTGATTTGTTTGATTTTAATGGAATCCTTCTTAACTTCCCATATGTTAAGGCAAGGTCCTTGAACTTGTGTATACAATTTTGCACTAATTGATGGCACCAAAAAACACCACCACTTGCCACCTATAGGTAGGTATGTACCTTCTCCCTGAAACCCTCCAACTGAATGATGGTTGCTACGTGCTCACGGCAATTCCCGATCAATATGCATAATCGGCGTAATCAGTGCGTTAGTTCAGGTGGAAAGCAGGTGGAAAGGGTGGGGTTAGGGAATCCAATGAGCCGATGAGGTGTGCTGCCGTTATAACGGTGTTATGTCGTTAATGTGCAATTGCCATGTTGGCAATACCAATTGCGTTCGCACACACAGAAGCCGCCTCAAATTGAGGCTGTTAAATTGTTAATGGGGTAATTCCTTACACAGAAGGTACAGTACGTGATGGTTAAGATGGAGAGGGGCTGTGGGAAATATGTTAACACAAGACTACTGAGTAGTTTTGTCTGCCATATTGCCTTTATTTAACATATGGCTGGGATTACAGATTTGGGGATTCCCCTTGTGGAATTTTGGGCACCTAAAGAAGGAACTTTATTTGGAGATAAAGAATAATTTAAATATATATTTTTTCTTGTTTTCCTATGCCATTTTTCTTTACTATTTATTTTTAGAAAAATAAAGACACCCACATCTTGGTGTCTTTGTTACTGCCGGCGACGACATGTTGAAATTCGCGCGCCAATTTAGCACTTGTCATTCCCTTAGCACTCTCCATCTTCTTCTTATTATTGTTATTTCATTTTTTTTTACTTTGTCTCCACAAAGTAAGAGAGAACTGCGATGCGCAGACGTATCATTTTCATTATAAATATAGCACTAGAGAGGGTTGCTATCGGTGTGGCGTGGAAGGAGGCGGGTAGATCCCAGGCATAAGCCACGAATTTATGACATTTTGATTTGCGTGAAATTTGCTTTTGGCACGCATGCGTCCTCCACAATCCACAGTCATGGTTGCAACTCATCAGCACTGAGGGAAATTTTTGAATAAACTAAATAATAGTTAAAAACCCTAGATGATTTTTGTTAATTTAACTATGGGAAAATCCTAAAGAACTATTTATTTATAGGCATCTCAAACTTCTTTATATTTAACAAATATTTTTCTGTTTATAGAATACCCCATTTTTCTCTCAGTGCCCTCGTCCACCGCATCCACCTTTGTGTCACGTGCTGCTGCGGCTGCTCCCTCGTCGGCTGCTGTCGTCGTCGTTATCCTGTTCGTTCTGTGTCACATTAAATGCGCTTAAGGCGCTAAACAAACCCGGGTCCAGGTTCCAGGTTTAAGGTTCTGGCTTGGAACTGGACCTGGTCATGGTCCCTGGCCCACCTATGTGTGCGTGTGCTTGGCACATTTAGCGTCATCGTTGGAGGTTGCTCAGATTCTTCCTTCTTTTATTTTTTTTGTGCTTGCCAATTAAAGCGAAATATGCGCGCATGCGCAGCACATCCCGATTCCGATCCCTAAACCAAACCCCATTCCTGATCCTCATCCCGAGCAACCGTAGTGGCTGCCATGACTGCATGGTGTGGCTTGAAATGGTTGGGACAATACCCCCGTATATGCAGCACACAGTTTTTTGACATTTTTATGAGCAGGCAGCGCATATATCAAGTTGGAGCAAACACTTGGAGCACAGAGAGACTCGCCAGCTCAGCTCGGGATTCGGTTTGCTTAAGTTTTTGAGCTGTGAAAATTCCTCATATCAAGTTTTTTTTTGTGTGCTTGCTTGGTACTCTATATTAAAGGGGAGTTTTATGCATTTTCGGAGCTTAAAAAGGATCTTAAATTGTTTAAAATTAAATGAATGAAAAATGTTGATCTAATATGGATAAAAATATAACGCGGAATTTCATTTAAAATAATTGTAAATTTTGATCAATTTGACATATCGAATAATTTCGTTTTGAACGATAAAATATCGATATCATGGATGTTATTGAAATAATATTAGAAATACATCTACAAAATGAACTTGTTTTTATTTAGGAATACTTTTTTAAATTATTTACAAGAGTATTTGAGGTAGGGCCTTGCAAACCCCATACTTTCCTTATTTTTTCCTGCTTTTATTTTCATTTGTGCGGCGCCCACGTAGAGGTTAAGGAGGCGCGAGAGGCACATTTTGGCCCGGGGGCGCCAGTTTAGTCGATTTCGCGCCTGCGCAGACATACAATCACAAATAAAAAGAAAGAGAAAAATAAAACAAAATAAAAAAGTAGAGAAAAAACCATACCGAACTCCCTGAATCTGCCTGCCAAGGGGACATATATCGTGCGAATATTATTTATATATGTTCCGACCACAAGGCACAAATGAAACGCAAATATTTATCACCATTTTTATTTTTTTTTGTTGCTGTTGGCTGGAGGGGGAGAAACTCTCGGGGTTCTGTAAACCCCTCTCTTAACCAGGTCGAAACAAATTGAACTGTAGGTGGCTGCTGACCGCTTGGCCTCTGCTGTGTTGGCCCTTGTCATCTCCCGTTGTTATTTGCTCCATAAATTTCCTCACCGATTTTTACGCGCTTTTTTCGCGTTACTCGATTTGTGCATTGCCTTAACTTCTTCGACGCTTTTTCCCGGCCCTGAATTATTGAGTTTGGCTGGGATTTATGGCCCAGAGAATGTTGTGGCGGCTGCAATGCATTGCCATTGGTGGTCAAATGGTAGCAGGACCCTAACCCGGGGTTTTCTGCAATTTATTTGTCGCTGGTTATGGTCATGTCAAAATACGTGTGATATGCAAAATAATGAGTTGTTGTGGCTTTAAGTCCCCCTTCTCCCGGTCTGTAAAGTTTATTATTTTCATTACCATTTTTTTCAGGAACTTTGATAAAGTTTTTTGGTGTCAGAAGTAAATTTGATTAAAGTTTTTATTGTTTTTATTGCTTTTCCATTGTTTATTACGGGTTTTTGTGTGGTTGGTTCAGAGAGATTGACGTATATATTTTTGGGTAAAGTTATAGCTGTCGGTTACCATATGCATTGGGTAAAGTTTATTTTAACTTTATTTTTTTATTGGAAAATTAAAGAAAAGGAGTGGTTTATGGTGAAAAGAATAATCTTGTGACTCTTTAATGTTAAATTAAAATATATACATTATTTTTAGTAGATATTTGCAAGCAAGTGTGATTAGATAATTGAATTTCTATTGTTTAACATTATTATTTATGAATTTTGTTCCCTAAAAAATCATTCAAACAATGTATCTTCTTTATAAAATATTTAAAAAAAATAAAGAATTAAGCAATTTGAAAAAATCTCCTAAATTATTTTGAATTAATGAAAACATTGTATAGTCTTCCCTCAGGTGCCTCATTTTACTCCAATTTATTCCGACTAATTTACAAGAATTTCCCTCACTTCATTAGCTGCACACTCCCATTCCGAATTAAACGCTGACACACATTTTTCATGTTCCAAAACTTAACCTCAATTGCCATATAACACCTTACCACATAACCCCGATTTATGAGCGTCCAGTTAAAAAAGTAACCCAAAAAAAAAGAGGAAAAAAAACTAAAGCAGATTGCGTGCCTTGACATACGCACACGAGAGATACCAATCAACAGCATGAAAAATCTGAAGAAAACCAAAAATGTTTATTAAAAAATTACGATACCCGTATACATTCTGCTTGATGATGATCTGTCCAGCGATCCGATCCGATCCGATCCGAGGCGGCTATCCGGATACCTCAGAGAGTCAGTCTGAAGTGCACATTAAATTGTGATGCATCAATAAAATTTGCCTGCAGCAAGTTCCCAAAGCCATGCTACGAAAGTGTTAACTTCGAAATATCTCGCCGCTCTATAATTATGGATGGTTTTTCGGTATAATTGCAGCCGGGTATCGCTTCGGGTTTCGGCATTTGGGAATGGGACTGGGCTGGGACCACACTTTTTTTTTTTTGGGATGGGTTCTCTCGGTTCGGTCTGGTTTTGAGTGTTTCAATCACAGCCGCTGACGAACTGCTGCAGTGCCGCTGATGGCTCCGACTAAAAAATAAAAAAGGGGAGAGAGGAGGAGGGTCCATTGGGTCTGGTCTGGCGATCTGTGCGTGTATCATCCTCTCCTTGGTGTCTGGTGCACACGGCAGCCGCTTGAAGTAGCGCAAATTCATTTATCTAAAAAACAAGAAAAGAACACCGCTGCCGCCGCCGCCGACACGCCAACGGATTCTAAGGTGTTGGCCGTTGCTTTGGGCCATGAAAAAATAAAAAAAGCAAAGGAGAGCCCGGTAATTCCGGTAATTTACGAATATAACCAAAAACAAAACAGAGTCTGGACACTGGAGAAAAAGAAAGTACTTTTGATTAATTTTATAAAAAGAATTAATATATTTTTTGCAATGTAGAAATATAAAGAAAAAGAGCTTTGTTTACAATAATTCCCAAGTGGTTCTGGTGTATAAAGTTTTTTCAATTTTGTTCACAATAATTCCCAACTTTTTTTGGCGTTATTTCCTCTGTATAGAGTTTGTAAGTTAAAAAGCAAATCCTTTATATTTTCCTAAGATTGTATATATATAGGTATATATTTTCTCAGTGTACGCAAATAACTCTACACCGTTGTCGACGCTTATGAATCATAATCACAATTTCTTCTGGGCCCTGTGTGTGAGATGATGATCAATGATCTGAAAAGTGTTTCTTGGCCATTTTTGGACAGTTTGGGGCAGCTTGGAGAATTGGAACTCCTTGAAGCTTATGACGCTGTTCCTGGCCCCCGGCTAAACGTGCGCTCGCTTTAATTTTCAATATGTCTGGACAATGCCCCGATACCTCAGATTCTCCCAATTCTTTCGATGACGGTGCCACAAACTGGCGACCGGCGACTGGCGGCTGGCGACTGGGTCAATGCTGATGGCTTTTCGTTTTTATGGCAGACACATAGGCACCTTTCGGCCAATTTATAAAAAAAAATATATATAAAAAAAACCAGGCCTGGTAGAACTCGAAAAAATCGTGAGGTATTTCTCGGCGGATGTCCAGGATATGCGTGTCGGAGAATAATTTGAAAGCGTCGAAGGAATATTGGTGTGAAGGTAAAGGAATTTGCTGGGAATTTATGTTGAATTTTTAATATTTATTTATAGATTTTTAAATATATAGTAGAAGTATAGTATGAAGAGCTTCCAAATAATAAAACTTTTTAAGAGATTAAATTAAACAATTATTAAAGATTTCTAAACATTTCTCCAGAAATTTACAGATGTGTCTCTAGAAAGTATGCAGTGATTTTGTTGTGTCACAAAAAACATTGCATTTTTTATAACTCTTTTTAAATTTAATTTTTAATGCAAAAAACACTGATCAAAGTAAGACCGCACGTTTTATATTATTCAAAAGAATTTCCAGTCAAATTATGCTTATTGCAAGTATGATTTCATAATTTAAAAGTGAAAATATCCCGCATATTGTAAGCCCGTTTTTTTGTTTTTGCGGCTTCTTCGGGCTTTGTGGTGCTACCAAGTTAATGGCAGCAGCTACATGCATTCCGGCAACCATTTACGCAATCATTAAGCACGAAGCTAATTTGTGTGCCACAGATTTTCAGAGAGATGTTGGCATGTTGCACGTGTTGTCGAGACTCGAGGCTGCTGAAGACACTGACAGCGGCATAAACCCCTTGAATTATGCACAATTATCGGGGCAGGAAAGTAGGTGCGATCCTCAGGTGAACAATAAAATAGGAAAAATAATTGAAACGTAGTCGTAATTTTTGCCAGACTCCGATTGAACCATCTCCATCACCATCACCATCTCCATGTCCAGCGGCGTGTCACTAATTGGAACTGCCTGCTAACACTCGCTCTTGACTGCTAATCAAAATTCCATAAATTCAGGCATTTAACGCTGCATTTTTGGCCATGTCGAATGCATCGGCAGCCGTGTTGGTAGCATCTATCAAACAAATATCTCTCTCTCTCTCGAAGACCAGAGTCTTTGAGTCTTGAGAAGATGGGAAATATTGTGCGTGGCAAAATGCGCGTGAAATCGTAATTGTCGGCATTGGAAACTGTGTTGTGCAATTATCTTGATTAGTGTAATGTGTGTGTGTGAGAGTGTGGAAAATGCTGTTTTTCCAACTATACATGATAATGTGTTGAAATGTCGATTTAGTTGGACAATTGATTGCTTCATGCGATTCTTTTTGTGTGTGAAATGCGAATTAAAGGTGAAACGGTAAGACTTTGATGGGTTACCTGGAGGAAATTAAAAGAAAATAATTATAAAGTTAATGTTTTGTATTGTAAATAGTAAAATAGATAAATAAAAAATATAGGTCGCAAAAATCTGTCAATCATAAAGTTAAAAATTTATATTAATACCATCAAAGGGTTCTTTTTACTAACTGATTTTTATCTCATTTTCTGACTTGAATTCCCTTTCTCTACTCTTCATTTACAATTCAAAATAAAGTCTTTTCTTCATATTCCATCTCCATAATGACCATTCAACAATGTCATTGTCAAGATCTTTTAATCATAGTTTTCATTCGCATATCAAAGTTCTTTGACAGATCGCAGGTTTAAATGCTTTTGATGGCTTCGCTGATGTGTTTTGCAATCCAGTTTTAATCTAATTTCTATGCCAGACGATGGGGCCAGTTTTTTAGATTACTTAATTATATATGTAGAACACACGGCTAATTTATGTGCGTCTCAATCGGCAATCTTTCCGCATATCAAATGGCACAAAAAGACATGTGTTTAGCTCGGAAATAGCTCTAACAAAGGCAATAAATTTTCGCCAGAGTCTTATCTGAATTTATAGTTTGCATATGCCAATCAACGCTTTGCGCCTTTAATTAAAGAGTAAGAAAAAAATATAAATATTGCAATTATTATTAATACAAAATTTAATTATACAAAAGTGTGAATGTCAGTTGGGATTTTGCCAACACGAAAGCCTTTTAATAAATATAATAATTATAAAAACAAACCTAAAAAAAATTCAGAGAGACTCTCCAATCGACAGAGACAAAAACTGAAACAATATCCATAACTTTGCCACTTTACGAGCAATTAATTTATGCGTTGACAATTCTAATGACTCTTGATATATTCTCCCCATCTCTGCGTGTTGGCTGTTTCGGGTCTGGATTCCAAAACGATTCCAAACAAAGCGACAATCAAGCCGGGAATAATCATATAATATTAATAATCATAAAATGTATTGAAATGAGCGCTAACTAGTTGATTTGATTAAAGGCCGCCTGGGATGCTCACTCCGGCACCTGCCTAGCCCCCGATCCCAACGAATATCGTTCGTAATTTGATATTGTGTTAAAATATCGATGCCCGATCTCTCGCCTGTGTGGTGTCTCTGACGATCGTTGAGATAACACTTTGAATCTTCGGCCCAGGCAACTGGTTTTTTAGAGATTTTATCAAGACAATGAGATTTTTTTTTTGGGAATTTTTATGATTACACTTTTGACAAGTGTTTGGAGGGTGTGTCATGGTAGGTGCATTTGTTTAAGACTTTGAAAAGCAATTAGGAAAGGAATTTAAAATATTAAAAAAATATTAATTCGTATAAAATATATCTATAATTATTTATATACATGTATTACATAGCTGGAGTGAAGGATACATATATAAAATACAAACTCAAACATCTTTATTTTGACCCAAAAAAGATATTTACTTTTGGTGCTATAGACCAGGTGATAAAATAACAAAAAACACCACTAAAAAACATACATAACCCAAGGATTTATGTTCTTTTTTTCTTTCTGTATTAAAAATATAATTAAAATCTATTAGCACAAAGTCTTCTGCGAAAACGATTTCGGCTGCTGAAAAAAACGAACTTTGTATGAATTTCGAACAGGAATGGCAATGAGAATGGCAATGGGATTTTTATGGTTTTGAAAGCGGTTTTAAAATCAATTTCTGCGAACGCCACTTGGCACAGTTCTAAATCAAGCGAAGCGCCCCAGTTTGACATATGTGCAACATTGTCGCTGCAAAAAAAAAGATGCTGCGCTGTATTCCTCTTTTGTTTTAAGAATTTTAAGAGAAGTAAAAGGGGTGCAAAGAAAAAAAAATTATTTCATAGCCTGTCATAAATGTCGGCAACGAAGGAGCCCCGATATATACTCGCATACTTGTATCATCTGCCGCTTCCGTGGCAGTCGCAATTTCCAGCATCTTCATCTTCATTCTCTTCTGCGATGCTGATGCCGATGCCGCGTTATTATGATCTTTTAATAGCCCGCAATTTTCTCACCTCGCAAAGTGTGAATATTATGGTGTAATTGCATCAACGCATCAACTCCTACCAATTTCAGGCTGAGGGCTAAAAAGGCCGCGCCAATTGCCAAAACCGTTCCCGGTCCATTCCTCCTCCCTTCCAGATACCCCAAGATGTGTGAAGATCTGCAAAGATCCTCAGCATCCCATCGCATCCCTTGCCATCCATATCCTCGTTTGAGGCGGACAGGACCAGAGCGATCCACCGCCGCCGCCGCCGGGCACGGCCCCATCATAACTTCTGTTGGGACCGCCAAATGTTATGGTCTTCGGGAGGTTGCACTGAAAGAAAAAATTTCAAAGTATGATCATTTAAAAAAATTGTTATCGTTCTTAAAATATTTTGTAAATTCCTTTTTTGTACAACATGTTTGAAGTCTTGTCTATTTTTTTTTGGAAAGTATCAAATTTAACTTCACTTTTCTTAGCAACAATTATATTTTAAATACTAAAAATATTCTTATTTTACAGAGCATTAAATACGTTAAATAATTTTTTAAACTATTATTTATTAGGCTATATTTCTCTCACTTCACATACGGGCCTGATCTGCTCATGTGGGGCGTTGATTGTGGTGCAACTCCTTCTTTTCTGAGGCATTCGCTGCCGCCATTTGGCCCGGGCTCTGTGGATTGCCGACAGGTTCATGTTACCTGATGCGGCGATGCCTTCTCTTCTCCAGCCGTTCCGCTGCCTGTTATGAAATTATGGCAATAGTGCGTAATTATTTTCTGTGCTCTTAATTTTTGCCAGGCTGTTTTTTGGTGTAAGTTAAGAGAGAGAGAAGAGCCCTTCGTTTATTGAAATGACCTGCTGTATTTACAACATTTTTTGTTGGCTTTAAAGGCATATGAGTCAGAAGTGACAAGGCTTTTGGAATTATCACAGCTGATATTTTCATCAAAAAAATATTCAGAATTTTATTTAATGGTTTTATAGTAAAAAGGTAGTCCTAATCTCTAAAAAATCCCTATAAAAACTTAAGCAATATCTTTGAAATACCTATTTTTTATTAAAGTTACTCCTTGGCGCCACGTTCAATATAATATTTTTTTATATTTAAAATATCTCCCTATTCTTAACATCATCTTCATGACCAGGCCTAGGCATAACGTCTATATCAAACCAATTAGAGTCGCATTTTTATTGCAAAAGCAACTTGCTCTAATTTGCTTACAAGCTCTTGGCAGTTTTCTTACTGCTGCCACTTGGGATGGTGTTGCTGTGTTGCATTAGGTTCACACCCAGCCACATTTTACTTTACACATTGCCCACAAATTGTCGCTGCAATGTAAGGCCTAAAAACCAGAACATCCTAGTCTAAAACGCCGCTCATGTGGATGTTGCTTCTGCTGTTGCTGCTATTGTAGCTTTTCCAGGGCTGTTGATACCAATTTGATGGCATAATTTCAGCATGCCCTGCAGCCATATAAATTTGTATGTTGCTGTCGTTGCCATCGCCCTGCTGCTCATGTTGCTGTTCCTGTTGTTCCTTCTCCTCCAGTGTTGCTGCTGGACACTGGAAATAAATACCAAAAATTAATAGGGATATTCAAAAGAGGTTTAAGTAGGGGGTAGAATTTAAAAATAAGATTTTATAGAATTTATTAACATAGACTTTATTTATCTTACTTCAGTTCTTGTTTGTATTTAAAATTTTAATATTTTCTAAGCTTTTTATAATATTTTAGAATATTTTTGCTTAGTGTTCTTGCTGTGTGTCGAAGTTGTGGCAAATTTAATGCCAAACGGCGGCGGCTGCCTCGCATCCTGGCCGGGATTTCAATTTTATGCCCAAAAGGTACGTCAACATGGCCTGGCTGCTTGTCTTGCTTGCAGCACGCCGCATAATTGTTGGTCGCTCCGTCGCCGCCGATCAGTGCAGAGTCTCAGGTTTTGATCCTCAAGCTAGTCATAAGTCCTGGATATCTGTTGCCACTTTACTGATACCCTATAATGTAGCAATTAGGTTTCTATATGCCATGATTTTCTTTCAAAAAAGGTATATGTTCCAGAAATATTATTAGCATTTTATCTTAAAAATTCCTTAAAGCATCTTAAGATCCATATATTTCTTAATTTTATTCTTTATTTAAATATATATTATATTTATTTACTGGACACTTAACTCTTCGACTATTTAAAGTAACTTCCTTGGTAATTACGATTTGCTAGAGCGTAGATCGTCTGGACATCATCCGTTCGTTCGACTTGGCTGGCCACGCTTGATGACCCCCGGAGGTGTTAAAAATTGGAAAATGCAAATGCATAAAAATAATTTATTTCGCTAGTTTGAACATCTAAGTTGGTGCCGCCATCTCGGCCCAGCAGCTTGTCGACGCGGAGGATTATACGAACGGTGAGCCAGGATACAGTAGCTGACACAATTGTCATTTCGCGTGGTTACAGTGGAAATACAGTTGTGGTTATTAAAATAGGACCAAAGCTATAATCGAAAAATGAGTAAAAATAACTTTGAATTCCAGCGAATTTTTATATAATTTTTAAGGATTTTTTAAATGAATATTTGAGCCAAGATTTTACTTTTATTTGAAGTTTTTAAATTATGAATTTCAATAATAAGTTGATTAAAAAAGAAAAGTATTTTCTAAATTAAAATTTACTTGATCTTAGTCGTATTTCGTACCTTTAATATTTTTAAATCTTCGTTGTCTTTTTTTGTATTTTTATATTCCAATTTATTTGTAAGAAAGTTATTATTATTTTGACCCCATCTGTGTGTATTACATCGGTATTGGCCGCAGTGAAAATCTCTGTTAAGATTTATGCCGCCTTGGCCAGGCGTTCGGCTACTGGTTTTGCCACATGCATTTCATTTCCATACCGCAAGGGTTTTAATTTCACACCAGACGCCGGGCCAGTTGGCAGTTTCCAGTTTTTCGGCCGCTTCCTCTCTCTCTCTCCGGCGGCTCCTCGTAGTTATGTTGTCTATTATTGGCTGTCAATATAAATGTCAGAACGCGGCTCTTAATGGCCTTTTGCAAAGAGGCCGGCTTTGGCGAAAAAATTTAATTAAAAAATCGACTTTGCCGCCGAGCTCAGGCTGGCTTCCCAAAGGAAGTGGAATTCAATTACGCGGGGATATCGCTGGGAGAGTATCACTCTAGCATAAACAACCTCAAGGCTAATTAACTGCAATTTCAATTAGTTTTTCCTCGACAATATATCATCGTTGGTACTTATATATTGCTATCTCCTATATATGTACATACCCTATGTATCTGTATCTCTAGCTGGCACCCACACTCTCGGGTGAGGGAGATAAACATAAACGCTTTGGTCGATCATAAAAAACGTACTAAAGTTGTTGGTAATTTGTAAAAGAGCGCGTCGAAAAGTTTTGCGGCACGAAAATGGTAGCCAAAAAATGTTGTGTTATGTGGTGCCGCCATTTTGTTTGTGGGTGGAATACCCTCCCCCCAATACACACACACACAGAGACTCAAATGGGGAAGCATTTGTCGAAAATGTATTTGTTTTTGAGTATATAAAGGGTTAGGGTGACTCACTTTTTATTAAAAGATTTTTTTTAGAAGGGAATATTAATTATTGAGAAATTAAATGATTTATTAAAGTCAATTAGCAAAGGATATTGATAATGGAATGATTGGTTACTTACTAAAACAACTAAAAATATTAAGGTAAAACAAGTAAGAAAAACTCTTTCAAGAATCTTTCGCTGCTAACTTATATTTATTAGGTTGATGATTAAAATTAAAAAAAAAAATAATTTTTTTATTCTGTATTTTATTTTATGATCTATTTTATTATTATTATTTTATTTTAATATTAACAAAAGCCTTTATACCAAATAAAAATTCTCAAGCCTCTGTAATTTAATAAAATATTAAGTCCATTTAATACCAAGAGTGTTCTAATATTATTAGGGTTCAAATAATAAATAATTTAGATTAATAATATAAGAAAAAATCATTATTCTTCATTTTATTTATATATTTTTTATTTAATTTTAATTTTAAAAACATCTTGAATACCCCTTGTGCTCCACTCAATTTATATAAATATGTTCATCCCGTTTACTCTTTTTCGGGTGCAGAAAGGGTTTTGATAAACTTTTTACACATTATATGGCTAACATTGTCCCGTTGTTGCTCCCAGCATTAACCCATTTCTCCCTAAACCCCTCCCCGCCAGCTCGTTTTCCGCGCAGTGGGTGTAAAAAAGTTGAAAGCAGACTTAATGGCGCCACTTGCGCTTAAAATTTATTTTATGATGCGCATGCTAAGCCACAGTTGAATTTTAAAATACATCCACGGACTGGCTTATCCTTAAGGGAGCCGAAACCGAGCTGGAGAGCTTCGAGTGCCCGAGAGGAAAAACTCTTTCGAAAAAGTTTCGCGCGCTCCTTTTTTTGGGCTTGGGAGGGGAGTTTTCCCGGGTGGTGTGGAAAATGGCATGTTAGCATGTGCCTTGGCTGTCAAGAACGCTGCGGGGCTTAACGAAAGGATTTATGTATCAACGCTTTAAAATTTCGCCCAGATAACGCGCGTTTAATTGGCTCGGGGAGCGTGTGTGTGCGCAAAACTTATCCTGGCAGCTCCTTTTCCTCCTTTTTCCTATACCCATTCTTTTCCTCGCGTATCCCTGGGGCTCATATGATTTCCACATTTTTTCCTACTGCCCCCCAACCCCACTCGCATATGTATTCGCTTGTGCTAACTGCGTTCAAATCTTTTTTAAAACTGCGTGTCGCCGCTTATCTGAGTTTTAGAAAATTGAGTGTTGGTCGCCGGAGTTAAAAAGGGTTGGGTTTAAGCAGTATTTAAATAGAGAAATATACTTTTTAGATATTTCAGAAATATTTTTATACTACTTTAAACTTTAAATAACAAAAAGTCAAGTTAAAGCAGTTCCTTATAATATTTTTCCGGCTTTAAACACACTTTAATCTTACGCTTGAGCTGCTACCGTTACGGTCTTTATTTACTTCTTCTTTTACGACTTTTGCTCCTCAATTATGAAATCCAATTCGGGACAAAAAAAACTCTTATTGTTCAATGAAAATTCCCATCCAATCCATATCAATGTGAAAGGTTTAAGCGACCTTGAGGGGCAACTTAACACATAATACAGAGCAAAACCTCGTGACGAAAAAGTTCTTGGACAAATAAAAATTAGTCTTTCGCCATAATCAAGTCATAATATTGTGATAACTATTGTCTGATATAAGCAGCTTAGTCTTGACAAAAGTCGAGACCATTGCAGAGGTTTATGCATATACCTCTCCTTCCTAATCAGCTTATGTTTATTAAGTTTTCGACAATATAAAGTGTTAATTTGCTTAAAGAAATCAAATCGTATGCAAACTAAGTTGAAAATACGTTGCGCAAAATTGTGATCGAATCTGTAAGATAAATGCGGCAACGTTGACATAATTTTCAAACATGAAAACACACTTTAAGCGACGATAAAATGCAATAAATTAGAATTTAATTAAACTAAAAGCCGAAACGTTAATTTGACTCGAGATGTGTGCCCAACTGGGGAATTCTTTTAGCCTTTCATAAGCGGGCAGTAAAAATGTCAAAATATTGTGCTCGGCCCAGAGTCAGAGAAGCTGTCAGGCTGTCAAGCATATTCAAAACTCACCTCTCATTGTCATTGTCATTCAGAGAGATTCCCCCTCCCCTGCTCTAATCTTGCTCAAGACGTGTGCACTTCAAGAAAAAAAGGAGAGAAAAATGTCAAAAATAATAGTAATTTGTTGTAAATAATAGTAATATTATAGGAGTTGTGCTCTGAAATCACTAGCAAAATATCCTGCATACATATATATTTATTATTATTTGTATAGATAACTTAACCTTTTTCTCCAAGTGTATCACACTCGTGTGAGACCCCGGGCCCAGGTGGGTCCCCGGTCCATTGTTGTGCCTCGCTTCTAACGCCTCACTAAACAACACGAGCTTATGTCCGTAAACCTAATGAACGGATTAACTATCCCCCGCGGGCTCCGCGCTCCATTGGAGCCATCCGCCGATATTTCATGGTTGGTGCTTTGTGTGAAAGATCTTACATCGGATCAACGCCGGGGCCGTGTGTGGCAAGGTGATAAACTTTGATATTTTAATGATATTTTCAACAAAACGCTGCTCGTTGCACATAAAAAACATAGTCGTTTTTTCCACATCTCCTACTCCTTTTTCATGGGTTAACTCTCTCGCCTGGTGTGGCATTGTCGAAGAATTGTAACTGTTTGGCTTAAATCGGGTTCGCTTTATAGCCCCCCAGAGTATATCGGTTGGTATGTCTTCCTTGCCTTGTGGCATTAAAATCATTTTACAGGTGTTTAGTGATTTATGAGCTGTAAAAAATCTCAATTTTCGAAGTAGTTTCTGATATTTGGCATCTTGTGAGATCAGAGATAGTGATTGGATATATCGCGGGAGCTTACAATGTAAGGTGAAGTGTCATTTCGATTAAGTGGGTTGATGGATTGCAGGGGTTTGCTGATAATTAAAGTGCCAAATTCCAAACCCTATACAAAGTTCCCAAATTTAAAACCAACATTTTAGAAACTTCCAAAATCTCCCCTTCCTTATTTTACAAAATTGAATGCCTTGTAAATTCCAAAAAAACAATTCGTTTTCCAACATTTAACGCTCATTTAGCAGTTAAATTCAGTGACCATTTGAAAGCTGCCATTCCTTTGTTTATATTGTGGTATTTATGTAAATTTTTGAAAGAATTTTAAACGCTTTATGGGACTTTTTGGAAACCCAATAGCCCAGCTCCCCTATCGATCATCTACGGGTATCATCTATCCACCTCCTTTCTCCGATTTGAACGCGCTCCCAAAAGCAATTTTAATATGTTTTCCAATTCCGTGTAACACGAAACGCTTGCCGTTTTTTTTTCCTGCTTTGAATACCTTTTACAGTAAGAGACTGTCGAGAGGTTTTTCTCTTCAGTTTTATGGCAATATAAACGCGACGATTAAAACGTAAAAATCAACATTTAAAATCATGTTCGGTTTAATTTCGAATCGAATTAATGCGGAGCTGAGGCTGGCCAAGTAAACTGGCTGGGCAGCAGAGCGTCTAAGCCGCAGAGCTATCCGCGGCCATGTCAGACATATCAACTTAGCCAAGTTAGTCAACCGGAGTTGGTCATTCCGCTCAGCATTCAGCGGCTAATAAAATGCCTGAGTTATCCCGCATGAAATGAAAGGAAATATCACGAGATGCACCGGACGGTCGGTCGTCTCATGGCACATCATTAAAATCAACGTTTACATACGGCAAACATCAATGCAGACAAACAACACAAACCTTTTTTTAAACTGCAGATAAAAATCAGCAAAGCGGCGCAAACACACTGCGAAACAAATGTGCAAAAATATTGTATAATTTACATTTAAACGAAAGCGCGAAACACGAACACGTTAGCGGAGGAAGGTGCTTCTGCTCCAGCTGGTGCTGGTGCTGGTGATGGTGCTGCTGCTGCTGCTGGCCAAGATTGCCTACTTCCTGAGCCCGGGCTGCTCCGGAGCTCATTTACAATTCCAATTATGCACAACATTTTCTAATTACACGACGATCCACGCTCCTCACCGTTGCGACGCTGGCGAGGAATGCCGCGGATGCAGCGGATTGATGCACTGAAAGAAATAAAAAACATCTCTCTTTAAATCAAAAACACAGTGGGCCTGGCTTAGTGAAAACTTTGGAATAAAAATTAAGCATTTTGGAAAGGGAGAGTGCTCTTAAAAAAAAAAATATATATATATAGGATTTATTCTTTTAAATTTTTTCTTAAACTTGTAATTCCCAAACATTTTAATTATTTAAAAAAATACATTTTTTTCAATTTTAATTTGTTAGAATTTTATCTTTAGCATCGAAAATTTTCTTGGGTCTTTTATATTGTTTAAGCATTGATTTTGTTTAATGGTTGATTTAATTGGTATTTTCTTTATTTTGCTTTATAATTCCCATTTGGTTTTAGCATAGTTTACAGTGATATTATTAGATTTAAATGCAATATATATTTTCTGGACTAAAAGCCTAAGTTATTATATAATTTAAAATATTGTTTATGTATCTTACGTCTTCAGTTAGTTTATTATAATTTCTTAAAACTCCTGAAACTATTTTCTTTAAATTGTTTGATCCCATTTTCACCAGTGTATTCGATAGCGTTCACATATATCAGCGACGTCGTCGCGCTGATTTCATTTGACTACCAAAGGCGTGGGCCGTGTGTGTCTGAGTGTGGAAATGTGTGGATATGCCCGCTGGTCATCATCACCTGGCACCACCCCATCCCCTTACCCGCATCATTGCCCCCTCCTTCCCCACACCACGATCCTCTCCACCGGAATGTACTCCTTAATTATCGTATGGTTTTAATGTGCAGCTAATTGTGTTGCAATCATATTGCCGTACACTGAGCAAGTATTTTAATTGCCCTGCACTTAAATTCAATCATTTTCCTCGCTGCTCGTTTTCGTATCTTTTACGTTTTTTTCACATTTTTTGTTGTTGCTGTTTCTGCTGCATTTTCATTTCAATTTCACATTTTGCAGCCTGCATATTTTTTTCTGTTTAATTTCTTCGCTGCATTACACATACGCCGTGTGTGCCGCATAGAGTACGAGTACTGTATGTAGTATGTGGTGCATGCAGCATATATATTTTTTTTCAACAGCTGTTAAATTAGTTCAACACTTCAGTTGACGGCATGTTCCATTGGCATGACATTCAACTGACAGTTGGTAATCTCTGGCATGTTGGCAATTTCAGACAGAAAACGCCAAACGGACGGACGGACAGACGAACGGACGACCAACTGACAGACAAGCAAAATGTGAACGAGATGATATATATGGGCGAAGGCAGCGGGGAAATCGCACACTTACAAAAAAAACTTGAAATAATTGTAATTAATTGTTCATTTTTGTTGCATAATTAATGTGACGGGACTAGGAATAGAGAGATTATGTAGGGGATTTAGAAAGTGTTGTGAGCACTGCGAGAAAAATGTTGTGTTCCTAAAACTTATAAACTTGAAACAAACATTTATTTTAAACTTAATTTTTAACTTGGAATTACTTTGTAATACTTTAAAGTTTTATCTTCATTATTTTCTGTTTAAATAAATTAATGCAGTATATATTACGGCACATTTAATAACGATTTTGAATTGAACTATTGAAGTATTAAATTATTTTTAGCCATATTTTCCTGAATATTCTTTCAAACTTCAAACTTTTTTCCCAGTGCCATTCACTCGCATGCCTCAAGTTCAAGTTGAGTTGCATGCACTGTTGCTGCAAATAAAATTGTTGCACTTAAGCAGTTACAACATCAGCCGGCAACCTGCAACCTGCAATGCCAGCAACCGGCAACCGAGACAAACTATTCCAAGGGATTTGAGCAAGGGTCTCCAAAGAGATCTCACTATACACCTCCTGAGAGCCCGAGGGCGGCTTGTAAATATTCACGTTGATGTTTTTATTATGATTAACATAAAGGGTGTGGCCGAGATGGAGGCCAGAGCTATCTCTGCTATCTGCGGATTATCGAGACATTTAACCAGGCACAATTATAGCAGGGTAAAGGTATTTCGGTTCTTGATTTCTCTGGCGTGGGTGGAATTATTCTCTCTCCATCTCTCTCCGCTTTGGGACTTCGATAAAGAAGCATTTTTCACTGCTCCATCGATGACGATATTCCGCTGAGGCAGACGTAGCGACGACGCCTTGGCGTACAGTGAAAACCACCTGCTGGGCGACGGACACAGGACCCAATAATCAGTTAAATGGCCGCGAACGGCAACGGGAGACGGACAGCATTTGGCCACAATGAACACGCCATAAAGCAAAAGTCAAACAAAAAATTAATAAAAGCGAACACGGACCCCAAAAAGACAGCGACTCTCGGTCTGGGTTTCTGAGTTCTGAGCTCTCGAGCTCTCAGTTCTCTGAGTCTCCAAGACCTGCAGTTGGCCTTTTTGCATGTCGAACGATCGATCAAAATATAAACGAGGGTATGCAAATGTTAGGGGTCTCGCCAACGAGCTGCACTGGGAGAAAATAATTATTACAATTTTTAAAATAACAGAAAGCTTGCTTTTCTAAAAGTATAATACATAAATTCTACAGAAAATTGCCCAAAATTATATTACTTAATTTTACATAGAAAAAAACAAATTTAAATAAAAATTTGCCTAATCTTAGGCATATTTAAAAAAAATGTCTATATAATTCCCAACTGGTTATAACAGAAAATCATGTAAGTCGAATCTAATTTTTTAATAATTTGTTAATAAGTGACCCAAAATATATATTTTTCTTTAGTGTAACTTTTCGCTTCGATGAGGTTCAGTTGCAAAGCAGCTTATACGCACATCCTTTCGAAATGCTTCTATAAAAACGGAGAAACAGCCACAAATACCTTCTTGGGCATTAAAAGCGCATATAAAACTGTCAAATTGTTTTGTGCCATACGAAAATTATGAGCCTTCATTAGCGTTCAGCTTGTATGCAGTTTGTTAAGTGAAATTGAAAACACAACTTGGGTACCTGGGGACCCGAACCCAGGCGATATCCTCTGGAATTCTGGCCTTAACACTCCGCATTTTTTTGGGTCTGCTGTGCTAAGCATATTTTTTTTTTCTGCCTAACGCATGTGTTGACAGCTTATTAATGTTTGGCCATAAATCGGACTGAACAAGGCCAGGATTTCGATTTCGATTTTCAATTCGCAACATTGTAGCAGGTCAAAGTATTAAGAATATAAATTAAATGTAAGGAGGGTTTATAATTACTGGTTTGTTAAGTTTTCTGGATTCCTTTCCCAATAATGAACTTATTACTGACCTCTAAATATATAAATTTCCCTTGAGTTCAGCTGTCAATTTTCAAGTCGAATTTTCTTAAATCAAAACTCTTGCAAAATCTAGCTCTATGGGTGGTCTGCTAAAACAAAATCCACAATTTGTTTTCAGAAAATTGCAATACAACGACGACTCCCCCGTTGGCAGAAACTCTCATCGCATTGCAAACTGGCCACGAGAGCCGTAATGCTGTCAGATCTGACAGTTATAATTGCCCCATCATAATGCTGCGTCATGTCTATGACAATTTAATTGTGGCTAGAAAAGCGCGCAATTACATGTCGTGGAAGAAAAAAAACAAACTTTATAATAAAAACAAAATAAAAATAGAGAAAAAAGCGGGGCAAATTGAGTATTTGCAATTGAAAGCAAAACTTTGCATTCACCGGCAGCCTTACACCCAATTAAAATTGTTCACACGTTCGCATAATTAATACTTAAATAGAGCACTTGTCAACTCAGAAGCTATGGCATTGTCTGGTTCCCGGTTTTCTTTATTTTCATATTTTCCTTTGGCATCAAAGTGCAAATTTGCCACAAAGTCGACTTCTGCGAAGGTCTCCCTTCTTCTCTTGCCGGCTAATTATGATTTTTTGTAACGAAAACAGACAGCCGTTTGACAGGAATGGGCGGCTGGGGGACCGGATAATATTTACGCATATGACAAATAAATATTTTGCAAAAATGCTGAAAGAGTGAGAAGGAATTTTAAAATAAGAAGTAAAACAAAACGAAGCTGAGAAAGGAAAAGCAGGCCGGTCGGCCGCCTTGCCTTTGACTGACAGACAAAGTGTTGCTTGCCATTGGGCAGGCAAAAACTGTCATCTGTCAATTTGACAGTTTAACTAGGTAATTAGTATGTGTGTGCATCGCGAGTGTGTGTGGTGTGTATGGGTTGTGTGTGTGTGAGATAGCTAGTGTGTGTGTGGCGACTAGAAGCGCGCCTGTCACTGAGCAATGAAGTGAGCCACTTGAGTCTGCCACTGATTCTTGGAGGCCCCACCAGGTGCACTTGGAAAAACATTGGTGATCCTCAAAAAATAATAAACTATATAGTGTCTACTTACTGGAATTATGCCAGAAAATTAATATTAATTATTTAATAATCACAAAAATATAAAACACTTAAAGTTAAATATAATTTAAAAATATTTAATAGAATTTAACGGTGATTAAATATTGTAGCCTACTTTTTGGGGTATTGCCAGAGAGATGTTCAAAAAGATTTTCTGAACGAAATTCTAGACAGGTCAAGGTAAAGTTAAGGTTAAAAATTAATATGTGGGTAAAGTTTGTAGTAAAAAAAAATAGAGACCGAAAATTAAAACAAATTGAACTGGATTACACTTGACATTTAGATGAAAAGTTAATCCCCATTCAATCCCTTTCAAAATTATGGCAAAAATATAGTAGTATCTCCCACAGTCCCCCCCAAAATATTTTCAGTGCACTTTCCGGCTGACTACCAAGACAGCCCAGTGTTTGTGGCCTCAGCCTCCGCCGCAGCGAAATGTCTCTCTTCCGCTTGTAATTCATCATTTGACATGCGGCTGACTGCACTCGGCGCTGAGCTGTGTAAAGTGATCTGTGTCTGCAATCTGCGATCTCTGGGATCTCTCCAAGATCTTTGCGATGATCTGCATTCGCGCCGCGCACTTCCTGCTGCAACTTGCTACTGCTGCAACTTGGTGCTGCAACTGCAACTCGGCAATTACTGCAGTTTTAAGTGCTTGACTGCCAACTTCATTGCGGCGCATCGTCATCGTCGCGTTTGTCATTCGCATTGAAATGGAACCAAACAGACGAGTTCGCAAATAAATCATCTTGCCCATCCTGCATCCTCTGTTCTACTTTGCTTTACGGCCACTTTTCCTTTGCTTTTATATAGCCTTTCCCCCCCGGTTTTTTGTATTGTTTTATACTTGTTTTTATTTATTTGTCTTTTAGGGGTTTGGTGTGTTGTCTGCAATGTGGCGGAAAATTATGTTGTATGTTGCATATTCTGTGGGCTGCTGATCGGTGGGCAGGCACTTGCGAATGATGACTCTATGACTCGAGGCTTAAGTGTTTCCAGTTTTATGTGAAACTTATAGCTTTTATTTATAACAATTTATTAGTATATGCTTATCCGGCTTGGATATATTTTAAACAATTACAGGAAATTATATAATGTTCGCTAAGCTCTACCTTTCACTACTCTCCACTCTCAGTCCCAGTCCCCTTTGATAGGCATTAATCTTCCTGGCAAGCCACTCAAAGTAGAGCGGAATGAATGGGCAATTCGTTTAACAGCTAATTAGCCAAGTGGCTAATATGGCTAGAAACGGGTAAGGATCTAGCCAGATCCCACCAATATATATATATATATATCCCAGAAAGCAGACCCGTTCTCCATCAACCTGCACGGTCGAGACTTAATGAACTGTCTTTAACGATCATTTCGTATGCATGCAGCAGCAGCGGCAGCAACAGCAGGCACATCATTATTAAAATCACCGGTAATCAAGTTCAAACGTCAAAAAGACAAAGGAAAACTAAGAAGAAAAACAAAAGCAAACTAGTAAGAAACTAGAACAGGCTGTTTGGCGATCAAAACAACATCGAAACCGATTTAAAATCGATTAACCTGTTTCTCGGTGGCACTTCATAAGCCCGAAAAACGTGTGCGGCAGCAGCAGGGGTGTGACTAAAGGGGGGTTTACTTATTAAAGGGGTTAATTTTCTTTAAAACTAATTGGGGAAATTTATAGTTATACTTCTTCTAAGCTACTTTATATTAAAAAAAAATATATAATAAAAAATAGTTCGATCTATTTAGCAATATTTTAAAGAACATTTTAAATACTTACGCATGATTTGGGCTTTATTTTAATTTAAATTGTAAGGAATATTTAGAAATAGCTAAACTTATTTTGTGATTAATCTCAAATCATATTTCTTTAGGTTAAAGTCTTTAAAATATTAAAGAGACTTATATTACTAAGTTATTAAAAAAAAGAATAACCTTATTTAGAATTTTTAAAATTTATTTTGTTTGAAAAAAAGCTATTTATTAAAATAAATTAATAAAACACATTAAATCAAGTAATACAACTTAATTAATACATAATTTTAAGAAGGTATTCCCCCTAGAACCCCCCTAAAAATATTTCCCCTAACCACCTCTGCCCAAAAGCAACACCAACAGCAGCAACATCAAGGCAGCAACATCAGCAGCAGCAGCACCAACAGCAACAGGTTGATTTACGGCAAATTCTCACATGTCAGACAGAGGCGCGAGTTAAATGCGGCTGCAGACAAAGGAGAAAAAAAAAACTTCAGAAAAAAAAAACGAGTGAAGAACACAGAAATGTTGCCGCTGTGGATGCCGCCGCCTCTTTTATGCCGACAGAACGTTCAACATCGAACACGCCCACCAACAATCGAGAAAAGGTAAAGGGTAGCAGCAGCAGCAGCAACAGCAACATGAAGCAACAACATCGTCACGAACAACATCCACCGGCAAGGTGAGAATTTGTTTGATTAGAATTTCGGGTCGAACAAGATAAGGTGCATTTTTCAGATTGACTTTCGGGTAGGTAAAGGATCTCGCCCTCGTATATGTGTAGTATGTACCTACAGCAGACAAATTCCTAATGATTGTTGAGATAATATCGAATGAGGAGAGGTTTGGCATTAGTATAAATTAACTTCTGGTTGATTTATTAATGGATTTTGATATATAATACTATGTGGGAGTTTAAGGTTATTCTAAAGATATAGTATTTATCAATTAATTGTAGTCGCTTTCCCACTGCAAAATAATTTTGTATACATATATTTGCTGACCCACTTTCCCCGTTTTTCTGCCTATTCCCTTGGCACGTGGAAAGCCTTTGTTTTGCCTTTGTTTTGTTTTTTTATTTTTTGTTTAAACTCACACTTACCCTTCTTATAAATTCCCTTATCCCCCGTGCCGGCTAATCTCAATTTCACGCCCAATACTTTAAAAGTGAAACTTTAATTTATTTAGCGTAACAATTTTATAAATTGCTCTCATTGCGCAGGCACCCGGGGGTTGGCCATATACATATATCTCTGGAAGAGGAGGGTTCCGTTCTAGAACCCATTCCCAGCAAGGGTTGTTAATCCGGCGTAACTTTCGAGCTGCCTGCCTGCCCGCGACGAGTGCCAAGTTGTGATATTTCGCACATTTTATCCCCTTTGGACTCCTTTTTAAGGGGGGTTCTTGTAAAAAGGGGCGGTGAACTCTTCCTTCATGGCGGAGAAGGTTGACTTAATCAGCGGCGTAGCGAAGCTTCCTTTTTGTTTTGGTCCAAAGTTGACAGTTGATTTTCGTTGTTATCTATGGTCTCATTAACGGGGTAAATCGCCATACATGCTTCAATGACTCTTGACTTTGTTGGTTGTTAAAATCAGTCAAGTTTGAAATCAGTTTCAGTTTTGGTTTTAGTAGGGCAAAAAACCCACAGACCGAGAACAGGGTCACGAAGTAAATAGGGAAATAGCTTTAACTTGGATGAAATTTAAAGGTTTTTTAGAAGAAGTCGTGACAAAGTTGTTGAAAGGTGTTTAGAGAATTTTTAATAAAATAAAATTCATTTTGTAGATTTCTTTGTATTGGACTCGACAAGAGATAGAATAATGGCCCTTGAAAATGTGTCTAAATTTTCTAAAAATGTTTCTTAAAATATATTATAAAGAACCTTTAGATAAACCAACATATCTTTCCAATTTCACATTCCAAAAATTACAAAAATTCAAACAGAAAATAAGTTTATTTTCATTTCATTTAGTTCTCTCTGATAATCATCCTTTTGGAGGGGTCCAATGAACTCGGACATCTCTCCAACAGACGACATATGTCCCGGCAGTTTTGCGAAAATTTTAATAATTTAGTTTTAATGTGTCTTTTGTGCCCGGTGTCGTATCTGTCTCTCTGCCTGTGTTTGTGTGCAAATAATGCAATAAATCGACGACACGCAAATGGCTCATTAGCAGGACGGTCGAGCAGGGCAGGGCTGAGAGGAGTGTAGTGGAGAAAACCCCTAACGTTGTGTGGCAATTAATAAACTTTACAGCTCATTATTAAGCATTATTGTCTTTCAACATAGGCCCTGTATGGTTGGCCATCCTGGCCAAGTTCGAGTGCGAATTCCGAGTTCGGAGCTGGCTGCCAGTTGGTAATTGCCGCACAAGCAGCGCCTCATATTAGTCGCAGTCATAACTCATTCCGGGGGCCATCTTCGCATCAATTAAAAGAGTAACATGTCCGCTATCAGCTCTCCATCTGTGATGATGAGTAAATTGCATGCACCTCGATAACGCTTCAGTTGTCAATGCGATCCCGAAGTCCCATCGTGTGGATATATAGATATGTTGGGATATATGTTTGTATAACCCGCTATATATCCATAAAGCTGCAACTTCTGAGACAGACAATGTCTTGGGAGTGTGTGTGAACTGGCGGCGGCTTTCATCACTTTCAGAGGGTTTTCTTGAGGGTTTTTACTAGGTTCTAACATGCAACACCTCAGGCTAAGTATCAAAAATAAAAGAAAAATAATGTGAAAATATTTTAATCCAAGGGAAAAATATACCAAGAAGAATAAAAAACCATTAAAAGATAAATAGTTTTCTCAACTCTTGGCTTTAATTTTCTGGCAAAAGCATTACCCTTAAAAGTGTATATGCAAATTACCCTTCTCATTTAAATTTTCAACAATACCCAAAATATATTTAGACATATGTTGGGCATTGTCTTGATGCTCTTTTCGTGTGTGTTAACACTTTGTAATTTGTGATTTTCCAGTGCGGAATCACTGAGCTGGAATCTTGTCAAGTGAAAGGTTCACGGAAGCGAGTGGGTCATAAATCAATCCACCGGCTTTGGCATTGCCATTCTTGTATAAATTTAAATTGAGTGACAAAACAGGGCGAGCTAACTTGTTTTGCGATTAAATGATGTGTAAAATTGAACCGTTAAACATGTCCGTAGGGAGAGAATCAGGGTGTGTTCTATCCTGTGTATATATTATCGGAGCCTTCTTCCTTCCATTTTTTTTTTCTTACATCACAGAGAGAGACAGCCTCTCGAGTGTATGCAAATTGCTAAGAGACTCCAGCTCGGCTGATAAAATATTTGCCTTGTCCATCTGCTGTCATATTAAAACTTAACAAATACCCAAAACGAAGCCAATGCTTTTGACACATTTGGTAATTGTCGATCCAATCCCGGGCTGAGAAGAAGAGGCTGCAGCCCACAGTCGAGTTGATTTGCTAATTGCTGAATATGTCTCCAGATAATCAATGTTTAAAATTTGACACCGACGCACAACGGTACGGAATGAGTACAAGTGCGAGCACAAGTCCAAGACCAAGTCGGAGATGGAACTGTTTTACCCAAAATTGACACGACAATTACACCGGTGTGCCAAAGGGGCCAACAGGGGGGGAGGACAGCTCTACAATGTTGCAATAAACTGAGAGAAAATGTGAGAATAAATTAAATAAGAAGATCAAGTATATATAAATATTAATTAGAATTGCTAGAAAATTGAATAGGAAACTCTAGGAATGGCAGACAAAATCGATAATCGATATTATGTCGATATTCGATGCAAAAACTGATATATAACCATACCTTGACGTTGCGATAGATGTGCAATGAATCAATATTCTTTTTAATATATGAAACCGATATCATCAGAAAAAAGATACAAATAAATTGAATTAAATAATAAATATTAAAGTAATCGACTATTTTTCGATAATATCGATTAATTCAATATTTTAACTTTGATTTCGATATTTTGTTCTTATACAAGTTATTCTTTTCTTATATTTCCTTACTTTAAACCCCCCATTTTCCCCTAAGTGTAAGCTGTATCCCCTTTTTGGTCAGCTGCCGGCTCATTTGCTGACCACAGCGTGTCGTGTGCTAACAAGCCAGGTTGTCTCCTGTTCCTGATCCTGTGACTGGGCCTGTCCATTACCATTTAGCCCCGCATGTCCTCCTGCGGATGTGTTACTTTTGGGCTGTCTTGAGCAGTTATTGTTATTACAAGTGACGTGTCGCAGAGGAGTTGAACCCTTTTTCGGACGACCACTGTGAGCCCCCGTCCGTCACTCATTGTTTGCGGTCAGGACAGGATGGAATGCCTCCGCTAAGCATTTGCGGTTGCCGCCAAGTCATGAATTTTTTACAGCTCATAATTAAAAGCACATTAATTAGGTACAGAGCGTTGCCAACTGTTTGGTGTCCAAAAGTGCCTTTGTAGTATTTTCGCATTCGCGGTGTCGATAGAGAAGCGTTGATGTGTCAACCAAGTCAGCAAACAGCAAAATGTCACCTCCTTTGATCTTTTTATATGGCTGCAGCAATGTGGGGGATATAATATAAGAAAAATAAAGTATAGAGTGGAATGCAGCTAGGAGGAAATGGGTTGAGTTAAGAAGACTTTGAAGGACGCTACAATAAGGGATACCTAGAGGAAAGTTTTTAAAGGAAAGGAAAAGATTATCTTGAAATTAAATTAAGGAAAATATAAACAACATTTATAAAAGAGATATTATGTTTTAAAGACAAATGTAAATGAATGACTTGAAAATGTAGATAGGTTATTTTTTAAAGATTTTTAATTTCTTTTTGAGACGCAACTTCGTTACCTTCTTAAGCTTCTTAAATATTTATATTTCATAGTTATACATATCTTACTTATTTTTTAATAACATTTATTCAAGAGTATCCTAGCTGTCTCCCTAACCTAACCCACTTAAATTTCTATCCTCTGCGAGGAACCCACAAAACGCACTGACTAATGCGCGACGATTAGAAGCTGAGCCAAATATATGGGGGCATATAGTGGATATATGTTGGATCAAGTCTCTATACAGCTCTCTATAGCATTCGAGTCGAGTCACCCACCCACACACTCTAAGGAACGGCGGCAAAATCTCTTTGCAAAATGTCGCCGACGACATTTTATTTCGCCAGATTTTCTCGACTAATTTTTCATTTTCTTGCCCGTAAATGCGAGTACAATCCAAGGGAGGAAAATTTATATTAAAAAAAAGAGGAAAGCCATATATATTTAAACAGAAGACTTGTGTGCAGTTGGCAGGCAGCACAGGGCACAATTAATCACGGCCAACGGGGAGCAGAAAAAAGCGTAAAGGGAGAGGAGGAGGAGCTGAATGTGACAAAAATTTCGCCTGATTTTGTCTTAATTAACGCCAAACGCTTCAATAGCGATAAAATATATACGCCAGCCGAAAGGCCCGACTCCAATTAATGCCACAGCCTGTAGCCTTAGGTCCCATCAGTCAGCGCTCCTGTGAGTTGTGAGTTTTTATTTCGGCTTCAAGAGATTCACGCATCATTCGCACATTTGGTGGCAGGCAGACAGAAAAAAGATGCGAAGAAGACCAGACCCGCCAGCCTCCTTAATTGGACCACACAGCGTTTGAGGTGGGGAGAGAGTATTATACATTTATTTTTTAATTTTTAAGAAATATCTCTTCTTTTAAAAATGTCTCTCCCCATTGAAACATTTGTCTTATTTTGCGCTGACAACTCTGGAAGCTGCTTAAGTTTCCGAGCTCGGTGTAGGTGTCTCTCGTCTGCCGCATCTTTGGAGGTCTTATATGTCATTGAACCACCGAATGGCAAGTGGTTCGGGGTTCACCTTCAGTGGCTGCTACTGGCTGCACTCGGTTGTCACTTCTGAATAAAACTTGGTTATAAATTGCACGACGAAGACTGTTTGACGGTTGCCTCGATTAGCATAAGACAAAGTGTAATTTAAATGCTAAAATACAATGTGTATGCAGCTATTGAAAAGGGGTCTAAATACACAAGCTAGCTTGGAGGAAAGTCATGCTACACAGGAAGAATAAAAGGGTGATATTTATGGGACTAATAAATAAGTTTGAAAACATATGTGGGATATTTTTAAGATTTTCCAAGAGACTTTAACCATTTTTATAATATTTAAAATTAATTTAAAGTCCCCATATGGTAACTAACACAAAAGTAAACGTTTTTTGTGCTCTTAAAAATACTCTAACAAACTGACAACCCTTCAAACTAATTTATTCAAATGTTCCTTAAATATTTGTAACTAAAATTCCAGTGTAAAATAGATACTGAGCTCTCAACTCGTTGCCTGTCAAAATTCATAAGCAAACACACTTGTCACCTTCGACTTCTAGTCCTATCGCCATGCATAACTCACCTTTTGAGTGGTATTAATGAAGCTGTCAGTCAGTCGGCAAAGTCAGCCAATAATCGCTGTATGGCCAAGTGAAAGGCGACTTTCTAGGCATCCAACCAACGAAAGAAATCCTCCAATATTCTGACTCATCTATGACGTGATTCACGGTCCCTTATACAATAATAAAAAAAAATAATAATAGAAGAGAATTTCATAACCGAGGCATTCAACGATCGATCATCCCAGCCGAAGCACGTCATAATTCGCTAGAAAAGTAGGAGAATAATACAAAACTCCAACTCGAATCATGTCCAACTGTCGCTTGGCTTGAATTGTGGCGGACAATAGCCGCATTAGACTCGACTCCCACAGATCGTGACTGCACATTGTTTATAAGGTGTGAAAATATTTAAGACTTTACATGAAAACGTTTGCCTACAAAACTGTTGATCGTTGAAAATTATGATTGATGACTGAGCGTACGATTGCAACAATTGAATCCGAGAGACCGACAACAACTTGTCGTCCTTTCATATGGACTTTATTTCGATGGTTCCCTCTTCTGGGCCTCACCTCTGCGAGTTATCATAAAATAATTGCCTCAAGTTTATGGCTCGTATATGGATTTATGATTTTGTTTTCGGTGTCCAATCGATCAGCGTTTGTCAGCCGGCTCTTTTCGATGTTGTGCCCCATGTGGGTGGCTTTGGTTTTTTTTTTTCGATTCACTGTGCTGCCATTGTGTCTGCGTGTGGGTTAGCCTCGGGCTAAAAGTATCAGGTTTTTATAGCCACCAAACAGATCGGGCTTAGAAGGGGAGATAGTCGTAAAGTTTAGACAAAACAATACAACAAATCTCACCTGTAAATCATTCGGAAATGATATTTTAAATCATGTTACACAATGGAGTATTTTGTATATAATGTAGGGTCTTATCTTATTTAAGTCTGAAATCATAATCTAAAGTAAGTAAGTAAGTATTGTTATTTATAAGATAAATCTCTGGTCAAAGGTTCATACTACATTTTTAAGTAATTTGTATGCGGATTCAAAGTTATTTCAAATTACCATGGTTTCTTTTACGATCTTTTAATTTATTTTGCTTTCAAACTTAAAAAAATATCTCTTAAATATATAATAAATATAAGTACTGTTATACAAAATTACTTTTTACCTACTTTTACTATTAAAATGTTCTAAAAAAGTAACTTTTTTGCACATAGTATCTCTAGGTTAGTCTTCACTATCAGTTTCAGTTTTCCTTTCTAGTTTTCAGCATCGATTCTCATAGCTGTATCTCTAATTTATTTATTTTTTATTTTTTGTTTCTATGAGAGACACACCTTTCACTTGTCTCTGGCCTACGCACAAAATATTTTTGGCTTGTAGATTTTGTTTGTTGATTGCCGAAATCTTAAAAGACTTGTCAGTCAACACAGTTGACAAGGTTTCCAAGCTGCTAATTAAGAGTTATGATCGAAGAAACGTGCATAAATTGTGTAGCCGATCGGTAGCCCATATATCCACAAAAATATATCGGTAGATATATATGCAAAGATAACAATGCCGGGGACTTTGGGCAACGCCTTGGCCCCCAAGAGTGGCTCCAACTTGTCAAAAGCTAAACAGAGTTCCAACTTCGACTTGGTTCGCGCAGTTTTTGCGCTTGAATTGTGCGGCTTTTAGCACCCCAGAGCAAAAATGAACACGTTACAACCACACTTTGCTCACTTCACATGCAGATGTACAAGTAACCACAGTTGGGGTTAAGATTATAGGGGAAAATGGTAACAGAAATTTGAAGAAAAATAAATAAAAAATTCATGCTTATCATTAAATGAATAGATCTTTTTGACTAACTTTTCTGATGTTATAAATGAGGCATAAAAGTGTTTAAAGATCATTTATATTTCATATAATTAATGCTTTTTATATTACCAGTAAAATATAGTGAAAAGAAATGGAAGAGACTTTTAGAAATATTTTTCATTGAATATTAAAATTTAAAATTCCTTTTTTGACCTTATGATAATATTGGCAATTGGCAGGAAATGATTCTTTATGTAATTGAAATGTTCTATTTTCGCAACTTTAATTTTAGTATTAACTATATATTCCCTTTATAAATTTCCTATTTATTTTATCCCTGCTGTTTATGCATCTCCTGACATGGCACTCGGCTTTTATCGAGCAGCACAAATTGAGTTTATTGCGCCGCCGCCTTATTGCTGGCAAATTACAGGTCGGCGCTTTTAACTTTGTGGCAGGATACACTGCAACTGAAACGGCAACTGCAAAAACAGGGCTTAAAGGGGCTGCTAATGAGCTGGGTCAAAGTATGTTGTATAATAAAAGTTATATAGAAATGATACATGCTAATAAGAATATATAAAATATCAAGAAAACCCCTAAGGAAATGGTAATTACAATAAAAGATTGCCGGTATAAAAGGAGAATTATACTATAATAAATTAAATGCTTAATATAAGAGCTTATAAATTTATTTTAAAAGTAAATCCAAACAATATTAGTCATTCTTTATATTTTATTTTTAACAGAAAATGAGTTTCAGCCGCGATCTCTTCCAGTTTTGACTCTGAGAAATGCTCTTAATTTTTTCTCACCTCGTTGCATTATTTAACGCAAATTAAAATAATTTGCGGTTCCGTTTCAGCGCCCCAACAAAAAGGCAGGAAAAACAGAAAAGAAATATCAGAAAAACACAGCAATCCATCTCTTGCGCGTGGAACAGGTTCGGATCGGACGAGTGTTCCGAGTGTTTCGAGTGTTCAAGTGCGACAGTCCAACAAATTCAAGTGCAACACGCATATGCAGAGCCAAAGAAAAGGCCAGAGAGAGAAAAATGAGAAAAAATATTGCAATTTACATTTGCTGCAATTATGAAAATGAATTGGAAACTTGAGGCAAAAGCCACTGCAACTGCAGCAGCAGCAGCAGCAAAAGTTGCAGAAGTTGCAGTGCGGCAGCAACGTCAATGTCGGTTGGGCCGCCTTACAAATTTTTGGATGCACTTTCTTTACTGGGAATATTATAGAAAAGTTATTTGAAATAAGAATTAATTGTAGTTTATTTTTAAGAAACACTTAAGGGAGCTTATAATTTTTACATGAATAAATCGTAATACTTTTTTTTATAGAAAAAAAAAAGTATTTTCCTTTATGTTATTAATATTATTTTATTTTATGTTATTATATAACTATTTCTGATTAAAATATAGGCTATTATGAAATTTTAAATATCCAGTCATCATTTACTCGTAGAATTTCAACACCTCAAGGTAAATTGTAAAACTTTTAGATAACCTTTAATGTTTTAATTATTCTTGAAATATTTAAATTAAAAATAAATATTTATATTATTCAATCTCGTGTACGATTGGTTTAATGCTTATTTAATTCCAAGATTAAGCTTATCTAATCTTTTAATAACCGTGTATAACTAATCTGTTCTAGTTATTCTAGTTTTATAAATACCTTGAAGTGCCATATTGCATTTAAAGCTTGAGTGAAATTTTAAGTGATTAATGATTGAACGAGTGGCGACAGGTGAATACTTGAAAACACATTAAAAATATATTTTATATAAATTATAATACAATAAATATTATAATTATAATAAATAGTATTTTTTGTTCCCTCAAACTAGTGTTTCCTTGTCAAATCTCACGCTTTCTTCAGCTCTTCTATTGTAAAAGGGTATCTTTCATTTCGTTTTTCACACTTTGTAAATTTTCTTATTACATTTTGTACACTTTTTCCTTCTTTCTGGCTGTCTCTTTGTTTGCCGTTTGCTGCTTCCGCACTTATTATGACAGGTGACAACACTTGAGGCGCGCCGAGGAGGAAATGAATGTGTCGTTGCTGTGTGCGCTCCTCTCCACCCTTTAGTGCCATATATAGTATATAGTATGAGCTCGGATGCCGATGCCCTGGACTCCGCCTGGCTTAACACTAGGGGTGTATTATCCACTAAGTTGTTTTTAAAAGCAAGACAAGCCATAATTTCTTTCTTACTGCCAACTGGCGGCGAGGCAAGACTTGTTAACTGCTTTTGGCATGCAAATGAGACATTAGTCAACGGCAGTCGTCCGGACATACCCTATATCGGGGCTATATATAGCGCGCAAGCCCAAAACCCAGACCCCTTTTAATCGGCGGGGGGGCCCCATAAACAAATAAACACATTTTAACCCCTTTTATTTTGGGAGTTCAGCTGCTCCTGCGCTTAACCCTTTCCCACCTGCCAACGCACATGGCTTAGACAAAGGCATTAACAAATTTAATCCTATTCCGTTAATAGTTTGGCGCCCTGGCACCCAGAAATATTTTCTATTTTATGTTGTGTTCATGTTTTGCCTCTCTCCCTGTGTTTTTTACGACACAAAAGACCTGGAATTACTTGCACCTTTGATGTCGGGCCGTTTATTTGTTTGCCTCCCCAGGCCGCCCAGCGAATTGCATGTCAGTCAATCCAGGGTAATGCCTAATAGACTGCATTGTTGATAAGAAACTACCATATAACACAAATCAACACTTGGAAAAGTGTTTTGCCCCCCATTTTGATTGTGCCGCGCTGACAGAAAATCAATTGCAGGCCGTAGTGCTAGTTGGAAAATCCATCCAACATATTTTCCTGTTGACAGCAATTTAATATTATCGCAAAGTTATTTTCTGCACGGACCTCAAGGAGCACATTCCCTACGAGCATGCAAGGGACTGTGGGAAGGGATTGGTTAGGAGTGCGTGTGCTGAGGTTTTTTGGTTTGGGGGGAGAAAGTCGATAGTAACAGGAACTGGGATAGAACTTATTTAAAAATAATAATTAAGAGTAAAAGAAATTTTATTTTTTATAGGAAATTATAGGTTCAAATAAATTACATTTCTGTTAATAATGTAAATTAAAAAACTTGAAGGTCTCATATAAGCTTAAAGGCTATTTCTTTCTTCAAGTTTACCCATTTTATAGTTTAGTCCTTACTTCAACACCCTCGTCTCCCTTCAGAGCTCCTTCTCGGTTAGAACCTTTACTACCCTGTGACTCATAAACCGCGACACGCATTCAATCATCCCGAAACTCACACCAATGCCTTGGAATCACGGTCTGCAAACAGGATTTCACTTATCATAAACAAGATGGCGCCACGTGTGGTCCTGCGTACGCGAGCATCGGTGAGTGGCTTTAAATAAAAAAAATGTAAACAAGTGCAAAAATATCAATAAAGAATGCGGGGGTGGAGGTAGGGAATGGTATGGAATGGAGCACGAGTGGGACTCGGAGGGACTCAGCATGTTGTACATTTAATTTTCAACTTTTGACATATTTATGATAACTTGGGTCATTTACGTGCAACCTTTGTCTGGTCGAGGAGGCCCAGAAGAAACGATTGTGAGGCGAAGGCAAGAGGATGCCAGGTGGAACAAGTCCCAAAACGCGCATGCGTGGCCCAAGCACTGAAGGAAAAGGTGTGGAAAATATTTCAGAAATATAATGAATTTAGGGGATAAATAATATATAAATAAGACAAGTTTTTATGGGGGATAACCTAAAAAAAAGGAATTATTTCAGTGAAACTGATGAGAATCCTAGCAAAATCCGAAAGATACATCTTATAGACATCTTTAAATATTGCTTTAAACCAGACTTATGTATAATTTCTCTCAGTGCTCCAACTTCAGGGAACGAAAAACCGTAGGAAAGGGCATTCCTTGGCAGACATTCAGTCAGCCTGCCGGCAGGACATCGTTTAATTGCGAACAAGTTTTTTAACACGATGTCGGACAACCTCCGGGTCTTGTTTGCATAAGAATCAAGTTACGGCGGCCAACACGTTGGCCAGCTGAACTTGCCATATCGTGCATTTCGCCCCGATTATCCTTTATCCCCTGAGGGATAGGGATCCTCGTCGTACTGCCCTCCGATAATGAGTCTTAACCATTCGTTTTATTGATCGCAGCTGCCCTTGGGGCTGTGGGATATATATCTCACGTTAAGATATACAATATACAGACAATTGCGAGCGGCGATCTCGCGGCGGTGATAACGCGCTGAAAGCCACACCGAAAATTAATTAATTTATGAGTCCGTCATCCGGCCGAATGCTGAACGCGCTGAATGCGTTGAATGCTGAGAAATGCCGCGCTGATGAGCATAAAATTGCCACGGCAAATGTGCATTGCTAACCCACATTTCGCATGTGGCATGGACACCATAAATTCCCCAGCAAATGTTCATGCTAATGAGCGACACGCTAACTGGGCCAGCTCAACAATTGCCGGGAAACCGGAGCCAGAACCGACCGACCGGCCGACCATTCCAGGATATATTCATAGGCCTTGGGTCTATGTCTACCGGTGCACTGGGGATAAAGTTTTATTGAGAAAATAAATGTACTGAGAGAAATAGAAGAAAGAAGTGTGAACTTGGTTGTAATTTTGTTTAGTACTTCAATTAAGATTTAAATATTTTATAGGTGTAGAAAGAATTTCTTATTATAATTGTTTTAATTTGAGTAAAGATACAAATTAACTTCAAGTGTAACTCCTGAGTATGACTGTAACTATGACTATGACGCCGACTGCGACTCCATGGCTTAGTAAATGAAGCTTGAGCAGGCCATGTCCTTGCCAGGCATAACTCATAATTTTTCATTTTCCGCTTGCTTTTCCCTCTCGTTTCCCAGGGAGTTTGGGCCCACACACGACTGAGTACACAGGGAAAAATTAAGCGAGCAATGGGGTTATTAAAAATCGTACTTAATAAAATAAGAAATTGTTACAACGTAAATTTAATTTTGTTTAAATTTATGTAAGCTTTCAACGTACCCAAAAACTCGTTGAATATTAAGCATTATTAACTTATTTATTTTTAAAACAATTTTGAATTCGAGTTTTAAAAGTATATCTTGAACAATTGACACAAACGTAAGTTTATTAATTAAATTAGCTTATTAAATATTATAAAAATAGTTTTTTCTTAATAATTTAAAGAAATATTTATTGCATTGTATATGTATATCACTTCTTCGCCACAGCGTCTGCGGCTTAATTTACACTTTTGTGCCTGGGCGCGTGTTTATCGCGGCCACAAAATCTCTTTTGGAAACTTGCACACACCTTCGGTGGGATGAAGGGCAAAGGGATGGCTATATATGTATATGTATATATAGTAGGAGTGGGTGCTATGTGTGGCTATATGGCTCTATGGTTCCGAGCGCTGCATTCTGTTTTTTTTATAAGCTGCCAACATGCGAAAATGGGCTTTAGCAGTTGTTATGAGTGTTAACACTCATGGATATGCCTTTGGACCCACGGACTGGCAACCGGTAACCGGTAACTGCCAACCGGGGAAGTCTCGTATATTTTAGGCATAGCCACCGAAATCGAAAAAGGAAAGCCAAGTCTAAGAACTAGGAATTACCCAGGTTTATAGGATAAGAGAGGGTTTAGTTGTTAGTTTTTAAGAAGGTAAAACAAAGGTAAATCGTATTATAAGTATTTGCTATTATAACCTATTAATGTAATATTTTATTATATTTTAATATTGTACTAGGTATCTCTTATTCGTTAGTCTCATCCTCGTACCTTCTCATACATTATTTTCTGGTGATATAATATTTTTATTTTACAACCGCCCGTCCTATACTCGCCCTTTCTTCTCCTATTTCGCGGCGTGCCCATGCCTGGGCATTTGTAATTTGCTGTAAATGTTGTAAAATGCCTGGGGTGTAATTTAATTAATAACAAAAAGAACAACAACAACAAAAAAATACCCAACAGCAGTGAAACACGAAATAAAAGCTACTGCTGGGTGGCAAAAAAACGAGCAGTGAAAGTTTTGCAGTTATTAGTACGTTATAAAAATAGTTTTCAAATGGGTTTGAAGGACCCAAAGTCCTTTTTTCCTTTTTACGATTATTTCTGAGCCTTTTGGCGTGGCTTTAATTAGCGTGTTGACCGTTGTGAGCCTTTGGATTTGATTGTGTGTAAAAAGGTGACACGGAATTAGGAAAAATGTCAACTGGCCTCGCTTTGGGGTAATATTTTAAGTAATTCGGGTGCCAGGAAGGGGTGTGTATGAATGCAGGTTGCATATAATTATTGAAGGAGCTAGTTAAAACTAGTTAAAGGTTCTTTTTGGGGTTTTAAATTCTGCTGTATACATTTTTCCTTAACCTAACAAGCCAACCCGCTGTGACATAAAATTATACAAAACAGAAACAAGGTTTTATGAATGAACTGAAATTCGTTTTGAATCGATTTTGAGAGAGTGAGAGGAGCCACCACACACGTCATTCATAATCGCTGCTAACAAATGTTGATAAATGAACAAATTATTAACCGAATATGGTGTTTGTTTTTTGTTTTTTTTTCCGGAGGTCTCCACGGGTCGCTTGATTTAAATAAATTGTGCCATTTATCATGCAGCTGATGCGGACAAAGCCGGACAATATAATGTTGAAATCATTGGTTAGCCATTTGAGTGCTGGAACTTTTTCATATGCAAATGGATCGAGAGACCACCCGAAGTACATCTATGGGAATATATAGGAATACCTTCTAAGCCTCGTGGAGAGTGCATTATTAGCCGGGGCTCTCGCTTATCGATTACAACTAATCGTGATTAAGTGCATTCCATTTGAGATGCAGCCCGAGTTGCACACTCATGCTCTCGTGGCCAAAAAGGTGGAGAAAAAAGTGGTGGAAAAAGGTTGAGAGGAGCAAGACAAATTAATCGACGCGATCAATTCCGCGACTCTCCGTCGATGCTGCTGCTGCTGCTGCTGATTTCGATCTTCGACACTTTTGTGACCAGTATATATATATATTCCCCGATGAATGCCGCCTCCTCTGTACAGCCCTGCCCTGCCCCCGGGTATCCCAATCCCAGTTCCATCCTATCCCGAAGCCCATGTATCCCCGTATTTCGCCCAGTCACGGGCGCTGGCTCAGCATTTCTGGCGGTGTTAAATAGCTTGTTTGTTGAGCAGCTCAGCTCCCCACACACTGGCCAGATATATACGGATACGCCCGAGTGTCTAACACTGGAGATTACACTTGGAAAAAATATTAAGTCGATTTTTTGAGAGGAAAAATACCTATGAAGGGACTAGACATGCAGAGGAAAGATTCAAAGAGGTCTCAAAAATATTATAGCGCACAAAAGAAGAAACTTGACTTCTTACCGCAACGATTCAAGTGTGTTTAATGTATAAATAAATAATTAAAACATCTAAACTTTTCTCCCAGTGCCTTGCCGGGATTAGCCTTCTCGAATAACTCACGACGATCGCTGTTGAGATTGTCAGTCAGTCAGGCCCTCTCAGTGGGTTTTATTAGCACTCGACATTGTTGGGCTTTTTGAAGTGTGTTCTTGCTTGTTTGCGCTGATGTTGCAACAATGACGCGACACAAATGCAGGCTATAGGGTATAGAAATCGTTTATGGACACATTTTCCCCACAGTCATGCCTCCGCGAAGTCAGGCACGCGTCAAAGTTGATCCGGGGTCTTGCATTTGATCTCCAACGCATTTCTGGGTCAGACAACAAATACTCTCGTACTTTGAAGGTTCCCAAAAAAATATGTATAAAACTCGGTCGAGACTTACTGACGCGGCTAAAAAAAAAAAAATAAATATTAAAAAAAAGCCAGCGCTTCCGATTCGTATTGAGGTAATTCCAGGAATTGAGTCAAACATTTTCACACACTCTCTTATATCATCAGTTATGGCCATGAATCAAGGCATATATAGTTGTATATATGTATATCCCCCTGCCGATCGTATGACGGATGGAGCGTGCAGCCAAAAACTGCAGCGACTGCAATTCTCTGCAACGGAAGAGAGTCTCACTCGAGACAAATTATAAAAAACAGAATCGTAAAAAATGTAAAAATAAATATAAACGTACATGTAACAACAACAGGAAAACTGGCAAAAAAAAAGAAGAGACAAAAACCTGGTAAAAATTATTATGAAAAATTGCGCGCGCACATGAAAATTATTTGCCCGAAAAATGGTTATAAAAAAGTAAAGAAAACTGGAAAAACTTGTTGTCAATATAAGTATCTTGCCCAGAAAGAGATGGCAAAATATACACTGCATTATGCTCGCGAATCGCGCTATAACTGACACTAGTGGTAGTAGCCGCTTTTCTAGGCGACCAACCAAGACTGGTTGTTCGCTTGGCCGACAAAGTTGCGTGGGCTTTATTGGCAGTTTCGCGGTAGTGTGGAAAATATTTGCCTGAAAATTGTACAAATTAAATTAACGACATGGCGGCTTTTTGATATATAGTATGTGTATGTGTCAGTTTGGGTTTTCTTTTTTGTTTTTTTCGGCTGCAAATCGCTGCATAGCCCACACTCAAGATACTATACTTTGGTTGGGCATAGTCGAATGGGTGGAAATAAATATAAATTGCAAGTGTTTAACGATTGTGTCACTTTTAAAATAAAATATGACAAATTATACCTACAGTAATTTGAATTTGCATGGGTTTACTTTGAAGGGGGAAATGTTTTTAGAGGCTCATTACAAGATCCTTTGATCTAAAATTAACTGAATATAATCGTAAATTACTTGGAATATTACAAAATATATAAAACCAGGGCACAAAATATATATAAATAAATATTAAACTAACAAAGGTGACTTGAAATGGAAGATAAAAGGTTTTTACTTAAATTTTAATACTTTTTTTTTTCTATTTCTTAACCTTAATTTAAATTTTTCTTAGAAAAAAATATATTTCTTTGGCTTCTACTTTTAATAAGCTACCTTTAATTTCCTTTACCAGTAACATTGTATTTTTTTTAGTACCTTTAATTGAGCTCAGGATACCTTGCTGTCGGTGCCGCCACCTTTTTACTTTTTTTTTTTTGTTTTTGGCAAAACCTCCGTTCACATGGCTTGGTGAGCGGCTTGTTGTGGGGTCGATCTGCCACACTCGCACACACTCATACTCACACTCGTATTCACACTCACACCCATGGCACTCGCAGCGGGTGACAAGCGTTCCATAATTTAGACGGCTGTTCATCAGCGGACCACGCAGCCAGCCACAAATCCATCAACAGTGGCGCCTGCATTCGAGTCTGGCTTTTGGCTTTGGGCCTCAACTGGAGTTCACAGAGAGAAAATAGGGGAATTAAAGGATATTTCTTTGATGTTAAAAGAGTGCTCTTAAATATCTTACTAAAAATCTTAGAAATTTAAAATTATTCTAAATGAATTAAGAATTAAAAATCCTACAACATGTTAGAATTATTTACTAATTAACTAAAGACAAAATAAAATCTAGCAAATATAAATTAAGGAATGCTAGGCTTGAAGAATTAGAATCTTCAGTTAGAGGACAACTTGTGAGTTTATTTTCTTATCAAAAAATAAATATATAATAATATGAAATAATTTTTGTCTCTCTATTTATTTTGGTAAAATATTTTTCCTTTTAAAAGTGCAACCTATTTAGTAGTAATTTTCTAACAAATAATTTTAAACATTTCTAAATATGTTTTATAACCTATTTTCTTACCGTGCAGTTGCATCACTTGTCTCTCGATTTCTGTGCCAGAAATTAATGCATGTAATTAATAACGTGGCCTGGCAATTGTGTCTGGTTCGTGGAAGCCAGCCAGTTCCTGCCACCAGGTTGTAGTTTCTTCTATTTTCCATTTATTGTGGCTCTTATATGTATTTTATTCGGTGGGCTTGCTACACCCCGGTGTTAATGGGTGTGTGTGTGTTTCTGAGCTGTCCACAGAACTGGGCCTCATGACCATTAATCACAGCATCTTACAAGTGCGATCAGAAACTGGTAAACTGGACTTGATCCCTGTCGAAAAGCCAAGAGAATTTCGGTTTAAGGGCGTTGCGAGACTGATATCAGGTAGCACTTGATTGGATTTAACCTTGTTCGTGATCCTTTTGATTGAATGATGTGTTGTGTGAATGATGGAAACACGTGTAACTTGATTTCTGGATAAAAGAGGAGTAGGATTTGTGAGGGGTTCTTGGGAAATTTAAGTAAAAAATTGTAAAAAAGTAGATTAAGATTAAACTTAAATTTATAATACAGGCTTTCAATATATTATTTGATAAATAAAATACTAATATTTCCTTTGAGTATTTTCAAACATAAATCACCTTGAAATATACGATTACCCTGCCAGCAAAGTCCTCTATAATTCCCCCCAAAGGATATATGTTTGTCCCTGACATCTCCCACAGCTTTGATGTGAGAGTGTTCCAAGGACTCTCTGTCTCTCCCAGCTCCAGGCTAAACTGCGCACGTCCGGCAGTGCGTCCTTGAGATCCCCGTAGATCCTTGGAAACTTTCCCAGCTAAAGACAAAAACTTGTCACCAGCTCCTGTCGCGTGTCCCTCAACTGAAGCAGCACGACGACGACTACTTAAACAGTCTCCCTAAAATCCGACACAGACTCGACAATGCCTCAATATCCATGAGTATATCGGAAGACAATGTGGAATCAATAAAATTTTACAAGCGCTGACGACGACACCCGCGGATATATCCTTCGATTTTTGGCAACGGACCACGCGTATACCATTATTAATTTTTGTAAATGCGCGTGTCAAATGTCAAACACTAAAAATCAAGGTAAGCGAGGTAGTATAGCTATTGCCCTTGTCTTTGCCTTTGCCATTACTTGTTTGCATCTCAAGGACACTCTAGGCCATAAAGTCATTTAGGCCCAATCAATGTCTGTATTGTTATGCTCTAAATGCCCATAATGAAGTGCCACACGCAGTTAATGGGTCCTGAGTTTTAGCAGTAGCCTTGACGCTTCAGGCAAGGTCACAGGTCACATATATGTAGGTACCAAAAATCGCAGCTATCCTAATTACTTGATTTACTTACTTAACTTGAACGAAATTGAGCTGTGCGTTATATGCTAATGTTTTCATTATGGCTAAGTACTTCCGTTCTAGCTTTAGATTCCCCTTTTCATTAAACATTCATGATGATGGGGAGTTGCAGGCTTTTCATGTGGTTTTTCACAAGGAAAATTTGAAGTATTAAAGTTTTTTGAGTTAAAAATGATTAAAATAAGAAATATTGAAACAAATTTTAGAATACTATTAAAATATATAATATTTACCTATTTTTTTAGAAACTATAGATCACTCACGAGTCGGTTTTTGTTTCATGGATGTTTGTTTCCCGAAGTTCCATTCTCTTTAGAGTATCCCCCATTCGCTGCTCATCTCCCCAAATTATATCCCCATTTATTATGGTGTTTACTTTGTCGCCTGCCGCCTTAAATTTCATTTTACTATTGTTTGTGCCCAATAAAAAAAAGGGCAGCCACTATTTAGCTTCGTTTCAGTTTGTTTATTTTCGGTTTCGATTCATTTAAAGAAGAAAAAAGTGTACATCATGTGGCCATTAGCTTTGATGTTGTGCCGAAGGGAGCCCCCTCCTCCACTCTCATCACGACAATTACGCATATTATTTGCACAAATTACGCATGGCAAATTATTTGTACATACATATTTTATTATTGGACTTTCTCGTTATGCGTGGGCACGCAATTCATGGATCCGTGATTTCGAGGCGGAGCCAGGGCGGCGCTCTCTAACAAATTGTTAACAACTTGATTATGCGTCTAATGGTGAAATTGCAGGAGCGGAAATACATGACGATATATATATAGTATAGTAGCAGTATGTATATAGAACACGACCACCCCCAATTTGATATTTTTACAGCCTTTGGCATAACCATAACTTGACCATAATTGCGCCTTTTTCCTGTTCGTATGAGCAATTTTCTGCTGCCACATCAGAGGCGACAGTTTCTCTCTCCGACGGACCCATCAAAGGCCCCAAAAAAAAATACAAAATGTGACGACGACCACATGAAAGCGACCAGAAACATAAACATCTACTTAATGATTTCCCCTACTGTAGTAGTAGTACTATCTTCTGCTGTGCCTTCTCCATTCATAATTCAGTGGGAGGCAAACACAATTTCATTGTTGTTTACATAGTAAATTTATACTTTTTTACAACATGTTTCCATTATTTTAGTAGTGAGTAAACACAGCCACATGTGGCACATTTCTGTGCGGTTGCAATTGTGAACTTCAAAGTCTCGGAACGTGCAGACTGCTTGGCAACAGCCAGGGAAAATATTATGGATGGGTTAGGCGAGCGACCCAACTCTATAACCATATCCTGCACTTGAAAATATAGATCTTATTTCCTTGGTTCTTGAGAGAAAATATCAGTTTCAATGGGATAATATAGGAGAAAGGGAACAATTTAGAGGTCTCTATATTTAATTTAAAATTCTAAATTATGTTTAAAATGCTGCAATTAAAAGTGAATGGCTTTTAAAAAAGATATATGTACCCTTTACCTTTAAATAATAATTCTGTACAAGTTTTCTTCAAATATTCCATAACTAATACCTTTTGAAACCCCGAAAAGTAACCCCTCTCTTCCCTATAAAGTTCAATTATACTTTCCCACAATTTTCCTTACCGTGCACTTCCCCCAAAAAATACAGATCATATAACAAAATTAGCAATTACATATCGACACCCAGAATAAGAGAAAAGAGACTCTGGCTGTTCCCACGCACACGTCGGGAGACATGCGATATATACACATATTGGGAAATATGTTTGGCCATAAAAATGACAAGTGCCGAACTCGGTAGAAACATCAAAGCCTCGTGAGTCGTGTGGCACGTACACACATGTGGCAGTAATAATGAGACAAGTGCAACATACTTGCAAAATGTCATTTGGTGTCAATAATTCCAGGGACCAGCACCCACCAAAAAAATATGTAACATATATATTCCCATCAAAAACTGTCGTTGGTGGTTGGTTGGGAACACACACACACACACGACAAATTGGCAAATGACAGAAAATTCGGCTAACGATGCGGATACATCTATATGTATATACATGGGAAATGTGGGTAATTTTTCAGGGGTTGTGCCATATAGCTGTGCAATTTCTCAACCTTTTTCTTCAACAAAAATATCTTGTTTACTTGGCACTTGTCGCTCTTGGGGGCGTAGTCTTGGCCAAAACCTTGAGTGAAACTGTAAGAAAGAGCTGACCAAGTTCAAGACTGCGTTTTTAAAGAGTATCTTTGGCCCTGCCCTTCTGCCTGAGCTTAAAGACATTATACAGTATTATTAAGACATTATTAACACAGATATTTATGCGACACAATCTATTTCTTCCTCAGCTGTTTTTTGCATACACATAAATCATTCAAGTCGTTGGCTCTGTGTTTATTTTTTATTAACGATTTTTGCATAATTTATACTAATCAAAAAAGGAAAGAGAAAACAATTAAAAAACAGATTCGTGTCGAGCCCGCAGATTTTTTTTTTTTTTTATTACTTACAACTTCTCCTTAACTTACCTTTCTCTGAGCTGCTAATGAAGTGAATTTCTGTTCGCTTAGTTTTATGTCATTTGGTGGAGGGGCGAGGTAGCAGCCAGTGTTCAATCCAACCAGAAGTTAATTTGATTTTTTATTTGCTGTTTTGTGTGTTTCATTTGCATGCTACATGGCCAGAACACGTTTTCTGATTTTACAAATTCGTTTCGTTTCGTTTCGTTGCTTTGAAGGTATCGCATAACGTTCACATACAACTCATATCTTATGCTTATCTGCACTCAATGGCAACGTTTCATCAAAATGTCAGCGTATATCATAGAAATCAATAAATTTCAACTTGCCAATGCACAGGTAAAAAATATGTATATATGTATATATACAAATTGTTTATCAAATTTATTGTGTTGGCATTTTGCATAAAGTTTGCGACGGGAGTTGTTTTTAACTCATATTTTATAAGAGTCATGGTTGGGTATTAAAACAATGAAATCTTTGAGTGTTTTTAAGAGTATTTTTATCGGAATATTTATTAAATTAAAATATAAATTGTATTTCAGTATAAGAAATAATATATGTATCTTTTTAATACTACAGATATTTCTGTATGTTTCTATTTAATAGAGAGTATTTTCTATACTCTCTTAAATTAAATTAAAATACAAAAGTAATCTACAGCAAATTCAGTTTCCCTTCTCCCAGTTCCACAACCTCACACATGTTTATTTTTCCTAGCCAACCATAAAGTCACACATTAAGCACCCAAGATTTAACAGAATTTGCTCATTTCGCACTAATTTCCAACTAATGCCAGGGGTCTCTGCCTCTGGAAAGGCCAAAGCACTGACCGACCGACCGAACCGCAAGACAAAGGCCAGACTGGACGAGGCAATTGAGTCTCAAATGTTAAGCCTTTTAATCAATTGCCAAAAATACAAGAAGAGACCCAGACAGACACACATGTATAGTATTCCCAAAAGAGGAGATTTTGGCCCGCAAAAATGTTCATTTCGAGCGGCATTAAGTTCTCATTGCGGGGACAGCCGGGGTTTAGTTTTGGTTTTCCTTTCTCGGGATTTTAATGGGACCCAAAATGCTTAAATCCAGCAAGGAAAACTCCCCAATTATAATATAAAAATCAATTTTCCTCGGCAATTACTGTTATGTGGGGGCGTTACAAACAATTTGACCCCCGAAAACGTATTTTCCTCACTTTGTTTGGGATTTTGTTTTTCGCCTCTGCGTTTGCTGTTGCATGTGTAAAATGTATTTGAATATTTGATGACTTTGACAAGTTTGATTCGCTGGGACAGTGACAAGCTGATGGACAAAGGTTCCCAGTCCCCTTCGAAGATATGACATGAAAATTGTTAATGATATATAAGTTTCGTTCTCCGATTTTCCCAACTTCCATCTCATCGGCTTCTATATATCCATCTAATTGATTTCGTTGTGTGTCCAGTCTAGCATGTTACTTAGTCAACGCAGCCTGACAGTTGGACAGTTTTGTAGACCTCTCACCCTCTCGTACCTCGGGTTGTGTGTGTTTATAAAGTCATTACCGGGAGGAGCAGAGGCAGCTAGCCAGCTGGAATTAGTGGATGGAGTTCAAAGTTCTTTGGGTTCTGTTCTAACCTGCACATCATCATCGACAATCAGCGGCACTCTGTGACACTCAGCTACTCTCAGCGCTTTTTTTTTCGCACTTGTTTTGTGTACAGGGGAACTTTTGTAAGAAGAACTTGAGAAAATAGTTATTTATCTGTGACAACAATTATTATATATTTTTTATAAAGTTTACCAAGAATGTCTACCTTATTTAAAGTATAAATAGAGTAAGAATATCAGAAGAATATTTAAGATATATTTATAATATCGATAATTTAACATGTTTAACATTCATGTACTTGAAATCGATATTCTGTTCGATTTTTCCGGGTGGGAAGTATTTATATCATATTTCCTAAACATTTTCTTACTATAATAACAAATATCACAACCGACTTCGTTCCACCCCATCGAAACCACACTGTAATAATTTCTGCTATTGATTTTTATGCAATTTCATTTAATGACAAAACAGTGGCAAACAAAAAATGTTAATTTCTACAAATTTTCACCGTGGCGCCAAGCCAAGGTGACAAGGGATTTGGTTGCACCTCTCCATGTCACGGCTGTCGTCCATAAACGCACACACACCACACACCGCACACACTTGGGCACACGTGGCGCGGCACTTGGGCGCACGTGCCCCGCCCCCTAGGCCGCCCATCTACCGTTAGAGACATTTTGCCCGATCATGTTTGGGTTAATGAGTGGGGCGTGGCAGGGCGGCCCGTTGATTGCCGGTTCAACTTGCAACGCAAGCGAGCTCGTGGCAAGGCAAGCTTTTTGGAAAGTCATTCTGAAGAATTTAATTTCTTGGATTAAAGAATAACAATTTATTTAATTTAAATTTAATTTAAGAATTTTAAAAAGATACGAAAGAATATTTTATAATTTATTTATATGAATATTATTTCTTTCTTAAATTATTTATTTAAAGAAGCTCAAAGCTTCAATTACTCCTAAATAAATACCAAAAGAACCCCATTTAGTTTCTTTTACAGAACTCTAACCCATAATTCACTTGAAAAATATGTTGAATTTTAATGGTTTCATTTTCAAATCGATTTCCCTTCGCCGGCATAAATCAATTCCGTGCTTGGGCCCAGCCCACCCACGCCCCTCCAATTAAGTGGCTCAAATATTTACAAACGCCCCTTCGGCAGCAGGCAGCCAGCCAGAATTTAAATATTTTGTCACTGTTTGTTGGACACCCGACATTTAACCTTAGCCCACAACAAGTCTGCTCCTCATCAGACTGCCGACTTCCCCATTTATATATATACATGAGAGAAAGAGATCCACAGCTGCGTCAGCATCATTTACATTCAAATTAAAACGAAAACGACGAGGAAAAACGCCAAAAAGGAAATTTATGCCAAAGGGAGCCAAGGCAAGACCCCAGAAACCAGAGTTTCTCATCTGGCAAATGATGAGTTTGTTACCATTTTCAGTGGCGGGGCAGGCGGCGCAGCTCTCTGTTTGTTTTGACACTTGGACTACATGGATCTGTGGCGGCGGCCTATAAATTAGCCCCTGACATTTGACATATGTATATAGTATAGTATAGTGGTGGCTCCTGTAAAGATCACCGCCTGGCGATAGCCTAATGTTTTGTTTGTTTTTGTGATTAGTTTGTAATTAACTGGAGGGCCGAGATCGTTCATCAGAGATATATCTGCAGCAGGTATAATTTTTTTTGGCAATTGGTAAAAGGTGCCAGATAGACAAATGCCGATAGCACCTTTTTCAATGAGTTCACCATATAATTAGAGGAAGTGTATGGTTATATATATTCCTCCACGAGATGTTTATCCCCCAAGTTAATTTCTTTATAATTAGGCAAAGAGCTTGGGCCCTTCTCTCTCTCTCTCTCTCCTGAATATAGTTATCAAAAATGTTTGGCCAATCATTTCTGATTAGTTCGGGCTCTCAATCAAAAAGGGGAAACCATAGAATGAAGCATGGAAATTTCCCAATTTTCATACGCTTATCCACACCAGAAAACTGAGATCCAAAAACCCGGCCCAATCATCCATCAAGACTCCACTTAAAACTCCCAAAACTCCGCTGCTTCTGCTGCTGCTGGCGTGTCAATCGAATTTTCTGGGCAACACAGAGAGTGAGAGAAAATGAATTTCACTTTGAGTGACCATGAAAATGCATTCGTTAAACACTGAAGCTGAGGCTGTAGATGTATCTGAAGCTGTAGTTGTGTATCTGTATCTGTATCTGATTCTCCCCTAGCTGCTTCTCTCAGACATTTTCAATTTGTTCTGCCGGCAAGGCGACACTTGCACCCAAGGAATTACGCCTATGTGGAACAGGATATGTGTTTGCTGCGTCAAGGATTGTTGGCTGAGAAATTGAAACAGGATTTCTGGCTACTTTGCATAGCTGTGAAGAGGCCTTATAATGCGTAATTTATGGGGAGTATTTCATTTCGTGTTTTTTATTGAACAAAAGTATCGGGTAATTTGAGTCAAAAGGAAACTGGAGATGAAGGGGAAATTGTTCAAAATATATGTCAGCTATAAAAAGACCCTGCATTAAAGTGTAATAATATTAAATATTATTAAAATAATCCCTATTTTTTGTAGCTGAAAATATCTATAGGAAAAAATTGAAATTAAAAAGATCTTGTAGATTTTTTGGTTCACATATTTTTATTCATTTTTGATTTATTTTTTTTATTTTGTTTTTGTTTGTGTGTTGTTTTTTGTAATTTTTTTGTTTAATAATTTTTCTTGAAGTATTTTTTCCGTGTTTTTCACTTGTTTTTAGCTTTTCACATTGAATACAGATTATGGTTTACTCTTCTTTAATTTATGCTAAATAAATCTTCTCGCTTTCGCCGCATAAATAGAACTAACTGAAGCGTCTATGAATTTATTGTTAATACTATAAATATATCATTAGATGTAATAGCATAACTAACGGTTAATGTTTACACTATATAGCTATATATAGTTTACAAATCGTGCTGAGTTTTTTTGTATTTTTATATATATAATTTTTTTCTTGCTTATTTTCTTTAAACTTTTGAGTGAATTTTGTTCTAACTTTACACTGAGATGAGTTTTCGAACAATATTATGAAACATTTGTACAATAAATTAAACTAAATTATGTAAAAAATTCTCTAAGGGGAAATGTGAGAAGACAACTGTACAGCTTAAAAATAATTCAAAATTTTTACAACAAATAGAGAAAAGTGTTTTCTTGTTTTTAGCTTTCTTTATAAACAACAAATAATTTACAACATTTAAACGAAGTTTTTTTTTAATCTTTCTTTTAGTTTACTGCATACACTGAGGCAAAAAGTGGTGGAAAATCTTGGTAGTTTAAGGGAATATTTGTATGGGCTTTAAATTTATATTGAATATTTTTTCTTGATACTTTTGAGATACAGTTTTTGTTCAAGAAATTTTAAAAGTACAACAAAAATTTTAATAAAAACAAATTTAGATGCCAAAAAATATATTAACTTTTTTATTTCTTTTAAAAATAAAACAAAATGTTAATATTACTTTTTAGACAAAACCTTTTTTCATTCACTTTTTTAATATTTTTTTTCGACTTTTTTTTTTTTTTTTACTAATTTTCTGATTTAAGCACAACTTTTTACCTCAGTGTTTATAGTTTTTTTTAATACTGCTCTTGGCAAGAAATTGAGGGCTTTTTAGGGGCGGCTACCACCTAGTGGGCGGGGCTGCGCGAGGGCGTCACCGCCGGCGGTGAACCGGCAGCCGAGGAGGGCGGCCCCTGACCCCCGGGCAGCTGATACGGGCTGAACCTTTGATACTGACGCGGTCGCATATCCGGCGACGGTGATCCCGACGAGGTGGACGACGGCGTTGACGCGGTGGGCGGGGGTGGGGGCGTCCTGTTGGCAGCCATTGCTGCAGCAGCTGCGGCCGCTTGCGCCTGCGCTTGAGCTTGGGCAGCGGCTTGAGCGGCGGCCGCCTGCTGATTGGCGCTGGCCAGGAACCCGGCCGTCAGCTGAGGCCACTGCTGTTGGAACATGTGAAAGGCTCCCAGTCCGGGGGGTGGGGGTGGAGGACCTGCCGCTGCTGCTGCCGCCTGGTACATCTGCGGCATCATCAACTGGGCGTAGGGGGAGTTGCCGCCGAACATTTGCAAATGCTGGCGGGCCTTCTCGAACAGCGCCATCGAAGCGGGATCACCCTGCTGGGCGGCAAACTGCTGCATCAGCGGATCGGGGAATAAACGCAGGGGGGAACGGAGTTGCTGCTCCAGCAACAGAGCCTCCATGGGATCCCTATCGAAGTCCGTTAGCCGCGAGGAGTCACGGAAACCCTTGGCAAACGGATTCGAGTCGATCTTTAGCTTGGTGATCAGCTGATTCTGATAGGCCGTGACTGCGGTAAACACAGTCTCCGGAAAGACGTAGGTTTTATGATCCAAATCCTGAAGCTCCTTGGGATTCGAAGGAATGCTCTGGCCATGGCTCAAACGAACCAAGTGAATGCGGGGCTGATAGCGATGCATAGAGTTCAAAACAATCTGGAAAAAGATTAGAGAAAAGAAAGAGGGTTTTATTGTAGTATTTCTGTGGGAGTTTGGACATTTTGCACTTAAATTTGAGTTAGAAAAATGATTGATTTGGGTATTAAAGATACTTTTAATTGACTTTCAGATTTACTTAACATTATGTAAGCTACAACTGAGTATTTTCCCACTAAAATTAAACCTTCAGCAGTCTTTCCAACTCTTAGTATCTTGATATTTATGTATTCACATTGCAAAATTATCAATCATTTAGCACTCGCCGCTAATCGCTACCTCAGCATCTCTCAGTATGTCTGGGTGTATCTCAGATAAACGTGTATCTTGGCGTTCTCGCAACTCACCTGTCCATTCTTATCCATTTCGTTATTAGTCAGCTTCACCTTCTCGAAGGAGATAACTTGTTTGCGCAGCGCCTCGCAGCTGAAGGGACTGTCGGGATGGGCGTAGAGGCGGGCTGGTGGGGCGGGATCGGCCTTGCCGGCCACCAGCCAAGCGGACCGATGGTAGGCATACCGATACCGCTTCGAGTCCATGGGTATAATGTCCAGGAGGACGGCATACCGATCGGCGGGCTGAATTTGACGTAGCGGACCCGAGAAACTCACGCGCACAGTGGGGAACATGCGTCTGAAAAGGAAGGTAGAAAAAGATTTTATTAGATTTTTCTTCTTTTTGATATTCAGGTTGGGGTATTTGCCACACACAGCTAGTTAAGTCTGGAATTTATAATCCAAAGAGCTAAAATTCTATACTTGTATTTACTATTTAAATTGTTTATAAATGTCTATAAAGGCTTAATTTCTAACCATTTTAATCAAAATATTGTTAAAGGATTTAAAAAAGATTTAAAAAAAACACAAAACAATCGATTAGATACTCCCTTTACCCATTCATTCACCTTAGGGTTTTCCGCCACACACAGCTAGTTAAATCTGAAATTTATAACCCCAGCTAAGGGCAGGTTTTTCCTCTTTCACATTATTTCCTAAATATTTTCTCCCCCATTTCCCTTTTGCTTTGACAAGTGCACACAATAAACACAAAAGCCAAACTCTTCCTACCTCTAAGTCGCTTTGAAAAAAAGTAAAATGAAACTATCTCGCCTGTGTATCCTGTGGTTTAATGTCCCTCCAAAGCCGGTGACATAACCTCGGGCTAAAAAGGGCGAGGAATTTCGTTACTGGGACCGCCCTGATGGCTGCCCAACTGTCTACGACTCTGAGGTGTGATTTTTACAATATCATTAAGGTGTGCGTTGTACCTCTATGCGTGTGTGTGGTCAGAGTTGCTTGGGTATATGTATATCTATGTGGGAGCACAAGGTGTGGACAACCCGTGGTGATTGGGATTGAACTTGTTCCCATTCTACCCGCTGACAACAGCAACGCCCATAACTCTGATTTTCCTCAACATTTCTACGATATTTTTGGTGCAGAAAATTCGGCAGCAGCATTTGCAGGTATAGAAAAAAATCGAAGAGACCCCACAAGCGGTCCCTGAGATGGCATGAAATTATTGTTGACATTGCAAACCATTTGGTGTTTGCCAATTTATGGTGTTGCCAAAGAATGTCATTTGTAAGAAGGAAATCTATAATGGCCCAGACAGTTGACATTTTTAAAATAAAAGAATTTGCAAGAAAAGTGATGAGCAAATGATATTGTGGGAAATCTTTAGAAAGAGTGATCAGCAAAGGAAATATCTTAAAAATATAGATTTTCATAGATTTTCCTAGTATAAATTTGAGTTCAATGAGAGTTTATATAATTTATATAATTAAAAATACGTTAAATTGATATTTCACCCCCACCAAAACTCTCCCACGTCGCTCCATTCGTTTAAACTAATGCCTGTTTGCACTGCACTGACTGACTGGAGACTGATGGACGGATGGATGGGTGGCTGCTTCGTTGCTTAGATAATTTCGATTCTCTTTGGATGCTTACCTGCCCGTTTTGGTGATGATCATCTCGGTGCCCAGCTCGTGAAAGCGATCCCACAGCTCTTTGGTCTCCAGATGGCATTGCACTGGCTTCAGTTCATCGCAATTGCAGGAGCCAACGATTTTGGGTGCCTTTTGCACTGGTTCCGGTGTTAGACGCTCCTCACTGTCCTCTGTACCGGGGGATTGGGGTGGTGTGGAGCAGCGTCCTTGGCTGCTGGTGGAGCTGGTGTTTAGTTGGGATTCAGAGGGAATTGCTGCTGTTGTCAGAGTCACGGCGCCGGCGCTGTTCCGACTCTTGTGTGTCACATTATTGTTGTTGTTGCTGTGATTGTTGTTGTTATTGTGGTGATTGTGACTGTGACTGTGATGGTGATGCTGATGATGGTTCAAACGGCGAGCCTTTGCTGGCGGCTCTTCGGCATCGCTGCAATCAACCACATCCACATCAACCTCATCCTCCACCGAAATGGGACCTTAAATGACAAAGAAAGCAAAGCGAAAATTGAAAATTAAATCGGGAATTAAGGGGTTTAGTATAAAGAGGAAAAGTAGCTAGCTTAAAAAACTTGAAAAGTATATTAAAGAGAGCTTTAAAAAAGAATAAAAACTGAGTTTAATCTAATTAAGTTGTATTTAAAACTTAAAGGAGCATTTCAAGTATTGAAAAAAAGAATGTACAGGAGAAATATTTCGGATTAACTTTAAACTATATAATATGAAATCTATAAAGAATTTCAACTTGAGTTTGCGTATAAAATACTTTTTCTTTTTTAAACAATATCCTAAACCCTTTAAAACTACACTTTGCTCTTGTATTTCACAATTTCTCCATTGTTTGCTGTACAACATTTTCTTAAATTTTTTCTTAGCCACTTTTCCACTTTTATTTGGCCAAAAACTAAGGCCGTTTTACTGCCGCTGGTGACAACATTGAACTGTGGCTGTGGTAGAGCTCCCTTCGCGGCAGACAGCGTGGAGTCGTCTCATATTCTTGGAGTTTCCGCTTCGCTTCGCGTTACAATGAGACAATGAGACGGCCGCTCGCGCTTAATTGGCAAACTGAACACAAATTGGCAATTAAACAACCCGAAACTCTAGCTGCGATTGCTCTTTTTAGCGGGTTTCGCGGGAGGTAGCCGTCGCATTGCATAAACGCTGGACAGAGAGATAATGTACTGCCTTTCAAGGTGTGTGCTTGATGAATAATTTTTTTTGTGGGTCAGCCCTAGGCGAAATTTCAAGCCCTCTTCTCGCTTTCAACTCAACTCAAAGACCAACTGATTAGCTGAACCAATAAGCCCGATTTCGCACTGAGCCCAGACGTTGGTAGGTGTTAAAATGCAAACTAAGCAAACGGAAAACGACCAAAGAATCACGAAAGTAAACAAAAAAAATTTATATATATTTAAATACACACAACCGAAAGGCATATAAATAAATAAACTTAATAAGCTGCATATTTTTTGATTAAAAGATCATTAAGTATGGCTAAAGATTTTAGTTATTGCTTCTTTCCCTGACTTTGTTTTGATTGCGGCCGTCGCTAATTTTCTGCGCCTCGTAAAATTAATAAAATGAAGCTTCACATTGTTGAAAATTAATTAACATAATTAGCCGCTTTTGTTTGGAGTAGTCCCCCCGACGGAAATGTGAATTCCACGCGATTAGATGCTGTGCACAATTTGCATATTATCGGCCATAAATGAGCGCAAGTGTGTCTAGCTATCTTTCAGATACAGCTTGTATCTTTGTGTATATATTTATCGGCAGCGATCTTTGGCTTGGCTTAATTGCGGATGCCGTCGGCTGGCAAATTGTTGCAAGTGTCGACGCTTTTTTTTCTCTATTTACTTGAACAAACTAGTTATATATGACCGCCGCCTGGCCTGCTAATTGTCAATGGCAATTAAATCGATTTCTGCGCACCCAAAGCGGCAATATTTATGTATTTAATAGATTTGTTGTGCAATCAATTAGCAATTGTCATTCAATGAGCTTAAAAGCGCATTAAGAGTGTGGGATTTCTATATTTAAGTGATTGGAATCTCACGAAAAAGGTTTTAATTATTTATTTATGAATATTATTAGCTTGCACATGTATTTTGAAGTGGAAAATAAATATGAAATAAAGTAACAAAGGCACGTAATGCATTTTATTGGTTTAAAGAATTAAAAAAAATATTGTTTACTTGGTATTCGTAATTAAAAAAAAAATTCAAATTACTATCAAAAACACTTATGGATTTTAGGACATTAAATGCACACTTCGAAGAGTGGACTTGCCTTTCTTATACTCATTTTTTGAGATTTAAAAGGGAAGTAAATTAAAAAACACAAGTTTAGTAAGCTAACGATGATAAATATTTTCCAAAGATACTACTTGGGACTGCATATTGAGCTAAAAACAACAAAACTAATTAGAAAACTTAACTGAAGACATCTTTAACATCAAACAAACTTAATTTTAGCAAGATTATAAATAATTTCTGAATTTTAGGATGTTAAAAACAGATTTTAAACCAGTTTTAAAGTTAAATGATGTTCTTTCCATAACTACAAATGTAATTTATTAAAATTCATATATCTAAGATAAAATTCAATTGTCTTTTACTATATTACACAAATCTTAGCTTCATTTTCCAACTGTTTTCCTATATTATTATTAATTTCAACAAATGTATCTTCAACTTACTTGCACTGCGAATGGAGGACTCCCGACTGGAGGCATCTTCGCGGGCCATTATGGCGGCTATGGAGAAATCCGTTGCTGAGCCGGCGGCACTTTTGCTGCCCGCCGTCGTTGTTGTGGTTTGTGTCGTGGCAGCGGCCACAGGGGCAGCGGGGGCTCCATTGCACAGATACGGATGCGAACCGACCAACATTTTGGCAGCGGTTTTCTCGAGTTCCTTATTGCTTAGGATATTTTCCTTCAATTTATTTCGATTTTTTCTTTGGTATTGTCAACACACTTGGCACTCAGGAAAATAGCTGCATTTTCACTATTTAAACACTTGTGTATCTCTATCTTTGTATCTAATATCTTTTTGGGAGGCTGAGTATCTCACAGATGTGTGTATCTTTGTAACTTTGTATCTGTGTGTGGCGCACGCGAACTAAACTGAGCGCGGAGGGAGAGAGCGTGTGTGTGCACAACGGTTGGCAGGCGACGGCTAACTGAATTGTGTCAGGAACGTGTTGCCGCTGAGAAGCCAAAAAAGACGTCCGACGGCAGAAGGCAGGCAAAACTCGGGAAACCAGTTTTCCCTCATGCCTACCCTGCGGCAGAGCAAGCGGGACAACACTCTAGCGGCCCGTGTATCTGTATCTGCATCCGCCAGGCCTAGGCAAGTGCAAGCAGGACAGCTGTATACTGGGTCGAGTGGAAAGTCATCGGAGTGAGCGCTCTCTCGATTTCCAATTGGAAAAGCAGCGGGGGACAGAGAGAGACAGAGCTTGTCAGCGCGTCATAACTCATTTACAATTAAAAATGTCGGCGCTTCGCCGGCTCTCTCGCACTCACCCTCTCTGTCGCACATCATCTGCCGGCCTGCTCGCGCCCTGTATCTGTATCTGTATCTGCTCGCCCGCTCTGGCGCATTTATGAAGTGCCAACGTTTCGCTTGCGGTTTTTCTTCATTTCTTTTACGCTCTGTGTATTTTTTTCCTTTACAGACAACTTTTCGCCGTGTCGTCGCATTCCATTTCCTGTTATCTCCTCTCTGTCTCTCTGCCCTTGCCAAGTTGCCTCCTCGTCTTGCCTATTTTTCTGAGTGTGTTTCACTTGTTTTCCAACACGTTCCTACTCGGTTGATGTTTTTGAGTGAGTTTATTTTCGACTCTGTGTTTGTTGTTGGAGGCTTGATTTGGCTGATTTTTTGTGCAGTTGCATCCTTCTATCTTCTTTTTTTTCTTACCATTTTCCCCATTTATTTATTTGCAAGGACATGGACCTTGAGTCAAGGTTACCCCGCAGCAATCTCATGCGGGCAATATTTATAACAGTTTTATGCAGTTTGAGAGTTAATTTTTATTTGAAATCAATTAAATTTTGTATTTATTATTTTAAAGGTTCTTAATTCATTTATTAGAAAACACATTTTATATAAAGAAAAACAGAATTTATTAAAAAATACATTTGAGAATCTAGTACTAACTCAAAATTTATGCAATTACATTTTCATAAATAAATAAATTCTGAATTTGTAATCCATTTATAATTAAAAAAAGGTAAAATTATTAAAAATAAATTTCTTATGTTGAAATTATTGAAAGTACATTATTTAATAATAGTAAATAGCCTTGTTTTTATTAATAAATAATAAGAACTTGGCCTTTCATAAAAGTACCTTTTCCTTAAATTGGAATATTTATAAATTTTATTAATAAATTTAAAATGAAAATTTATCAAAAGAAGCAAATAAATTACAATAATTTTTATTTATTTTAATATATTTGTGAACCCATTATAAACAACTCAAAACCTAACCAACCCTCCACCCTTTTACGCTCTACCTTCACTCTATTTTTACCTCTTTCTAAGCAAACCTTCACTTATGGCGACCAACCACCGAATAACTTAAACTCCCTGCAGCGGAACCATTAAAAAACAAATAACAGGGATCCGGGATATCTCCTCTATATATTGCAACGCCCCATCAATACAATCGTATTGCCATAATTACGCATATTTTTGAAATTACCATATTGTGACAGGGCTCACCTCCCCGGAATATTTACAGATGTCAACAAATCGTTGGATTTCCCAGGCCCAAGTCAAGACCTTTGTCAGTGCCAATTAACCTGGAACGCCAAAGTTGAGTTGCTAATAAAAAGCCAAGGAAAATTCGTTGGGAAAACGCACCAACTGACAGACAGTTCGTCAAATTCATTACGCCAATTTAAAGGAAAGAATCCAACGAGGTCCCAACTAACTAATCCCGCTTATCCTGTGTCCTGATGTGTGATTTCAGTAATTTGAGACATTTTCTTTTGTACAAAGTGGGCATGTCACTGTGACACTTTCACCCGGGGAAATGCGTCTTGTGTGTTCCTCCCCATATGTGTGTGTGAGTGTGTGTTTTTTTAGGTGGCAGTCGCGTATGTCACCAAAATGTCAAAAAGCCAGCGGAGGAAACACACAAGTTGGGAAAACAAAGGGAAAGCCGAAAGGCCACTTGGCACTTGTAAAAATAAACAATTTTGCTTGTTAATTAGTGCGGCTAACTGCCCTCGTTTGACTTTCTCCTTGTTATGCTGAACATCAAGTACTTGAGAGAAATACTTGGCCCTTGGCTTTGTCGGCAAAATTATAGTATATATGGGGGTTTTGTACATATTTCTTCCTTTCTTTGTTGCTGTCCTGTTGCGATCTTTAACGATCTCTTTGGGTAATCGAACACTTTCACTTTGATTTTGGCCGCAAGGAGACTTGAGGAATTATCTCTGGTCAGCGAGAAGAGAGAGAAAAAGGACAGATTTATGCTATGATTTAGTTAGGAAAAGCATGTACTTGAATTTTCAGGGATTTTTCTCTATATTATTTAAGGATTTTCTTTATAAAAATAATTTTTTTTAGCTTGAAATTCAGCTTAGAAATACTTAACTTCTAAATATTACTTCTAAGTTAATAAATTGAAGAGGCTAACATTGAAATTAACCAAGATTATATCTTTTTATTTTTTTTATAAAATAATTATCACACTAATATACCCAAAATATTAAAAATAATTACCCTTTTTTGTAATGCCAAGATTAATGATGACTAATAAGAGATAGCTAATGTTTTGAGCTGTATTGAATTTCCATTTTCTCGCTGGAATTGTTTCATTTTTCACTTTGCTCACTTGAGTTTCCCTTCGTTTCCCTTTGTCTGCAGCATTTCCGCTTCTTAAGTTCACTTGGCGGGGCTTCGGCTTTAAAGGGTTCTCTATCAAGAGGGTTTCAAGTGGGGGGCACGTGTTCATATTATATGTTTTTATTTTTATTTCGTTTTTATACTCATTTTCAGTTTTTTGGGGGGTGAAAGACGAGGAAGCAGCGGTGAGTTTCCGCTTGGCACTTGCTTCAATTTCCAATCTGCCCGATAAGCATTAAAAGCGGAAGCAAGCCAAGCACTAAAGAGTTTCTATTTATAAGGCGGAATTAAAGCAACATGTGTGCCTTGCATGGAAGAAATTCTATACCTTCAGCTTACATGAATTTAAAATATTTTGTAAAATATAAAACTAATCTTTTAAGCATTTTAAAGTCTTAAAATTTAATTATAAAGTAAATTCTTTAAGATTCTCAAATCACATTAGGCATTTCCCGCTTTTCGGTGCCGCTTTGTCTGGCCAGGACATTTGCCAATCATCTTGCATCTTTCACGCATTTCCCTCATGTCCTGTGGCCAGGATCTTTTGTTGTCCTGGCCAGCCTGCAAATATTTACCAAATATTTTCCATTATTTTCAGTTGTACGCCCACAAAAAAAAATATATGTATGATTTCTGGGCGGCGGCAACCGGTTTTGTGTGCTTGTTGTATGTATTTTTCTGGTTGTTTTGTTCTGGAATTTATTAATGAAACTCATTGGGTTGGGTTTTGCTTTCTGGGCTTTGCCCTGGGGACTTGGCTTGGTGTTTTTCTCTCCTTGTTTTGGGTGCATCTTCAAAAACCCGGAGCCGACGCTTTGATAAATGCCCGCACTGGCTACCGGGCTCAAATATTTTCCCCCTTACTTTTCCTCGTGGCCCGGTAGCAATTCCGCTAAAAGTTGGGCTCTCTTTTTCGTGTAATTTGTTTACTGAAAAAATATACGAAAAAAGGAAACAAAAACCACAGAGAGTTGGTGTGGAAAATAAGGGAGTTTGGACCGCAAGGAATTGTTGCAAATTTTCTGGGAATTCCTTTTTGCATTTGCCATAAATCTTTGCTAGTTCTCGCTCTTTGCATGGGATTTTGTGTGTTTGTTGAATGTTTACACTTGAAAATAGAGGAAAGACTTGAGAACTCTAATTAATTTTATAAATAAAGACTTAAACGGAATATATATTCTATATATAAGAAAATTTTTAATAAGTTTTAAACATTTTTTTCCAGGAAATACTTGATTTTCAAAGATTACATAAATACCATATAAAGCCAAAAATTATTTTGTACATTTTGTTTTATGATAAATTTTAAATTTACTGGTTTCTTCTATTCAAAATCAATTTGTTTTGTTGTGCTTAATTTTCTCCCAGTGCATCTGTGTGCGCAGTAACAATTGTCACACCTTTCGGCGGCCACTCAGCAGCCTCCCTTTCCTCCTTCCCCCTTATCCTTAACCCAACCACAGTGTGCACTATATACCGTATATATATGTGTGTAATTTGACTCATTAACAATCCGAATCCGAGCCTCAATCTCTGGTCTGGCCCTGTGTCTGTGGTGTTTCTGAAGGGTTTTCGGCCTGTCTATGCCACATAAATCACAACTTAAACGATGCGTAATTTTGTTAAATAACTTGAAGCACCCTTTGTCCTCCCCTCTGGTCCTTTTGTTTTATTTATTTGTTTTCCCCCTTTATTTTTTTGGGTTAGTACTCAAAAAAAATTTATGTCATTGTCGGGCAACGCCTGGTTTTCGGTTTTTTTTGTTGGCCTTTTTTATTTTTTGTTCATTTTCCTCACTGCAATTGGAGCTTAATCTTCACTAACCGCCCTGTGCCACGCCCCTTTTGTGCACCTTAACACTAAATTTACATAGCCAGCTGGAAGCGGCTCTTGCCACAGAGTTCTTCGCTTTTTATGGCCCAATTACAGCTGCCGATTTCACATTGCAAATCCCAGCAAGCAGCTGCGAAATATCCGCAAACTTTGGAGATTGGAGGATGGAGCTCCAGCTCCAAGATGTCGGAGATTAACCAGACAAGAAAGAGTCCATATAATTGAAGCAGGCGAAAGGGGATCACTTGAAGCTGGCAATTATTGCCCAATCCCTCAGGGAGAGAAAATCGCGAAATAATGATGAAATTTCATACATTTTATAAGGTATTAAAGAGCAGAAAGATGTTGAAATTGAGTACAAGGTTGTGTGTATACAAGGTTTGGTTTATTTTAAATTGTAAAAATATTTTGTAAGTTTTAAAGGGTATAAAAAGGATCCCTTCTTATTCATAATTTCCCTATGCTAATCCTTGCTAGATGTGCCCCTCCAAGCGGCACATTTGTAGTGGCAATTTCTGCGAATTTCTGCCACTTCCTGGGGGCATCATCAAAGACAGGCCGACCTTTGACAGATCGTCCACCAGTGTGGTTGCCTCCTCCAGGACGACCTCAGACTCTAAGGTGTCAATTACAACAGGTCCCATATCCTTTTTGCCATTTGAACTCGACCGCCGAGCAGCATTTAAGTTGTTTGCCGAAGGCTAGCTAAGCCGCTAAAGGCGCAACACCCACCTCAGTGAGGGGTGCAATTATCCTTTTCGGCCTCATGTAGGTATTTATATTTTTTTTTGTACACAGGTGCACACAGCCTAATCCTGCCGAAAAAGTGTGAAAGTAGGAAGTCCTGCACACAGCCAGAGATACCTCTTTGGACTTGCCGCAATCTCACTTTCATTCATTGCACAACATAATTGAGGGCGGCGTCTAATTGCAGGTCCTTCTCTAAGCCAGGAAAATGGGCGGTAGTCCTGGCATTTATATAGATTATATAGATTGACTTCTTAGCGCCTGGAACACGTGCAGCAGCGGTTGATTAATGGCAGCCCGTGTTGGGGAGTTTTGTATCTTAACAAAATGGTGGTTTTTGAGGATCATAAAAAAATAGAAAACGGGGCAGCCTGCAGAAGGTTGCACATGTCCTTTTGTCATAAATTTAACCGAAGGCAAGGAGGGAGACGTAAAGAAACAAACAAGCCAAATGTCCTTTTTCTCTGTGACAAACAAGGCACAAGTCAAGTCAAGCTGAACCGTTTGCTCTAAATTGAATTCAAATTGTAAGGGAAAGGGGAAGAAACTCTCGAAGATGCTGCTGCATCTGCCCAGAAAAAGATCAGGCTCAGGGTCCTTGTTCTCGGTGTCTCGGCAATAGATCATTTTCCACGCTCTGCCTGTGCGTCCCTCACTCTCTCTCTCGCCTTGGGCATTATATTGAAATTTGTTGTGTTGTGCCAACAGAATATTAAAAAATTTCATATTTGATTTGCATTTTGAGCGAGACAGTATCCTTTCAAAAATGTATCCCTTCATTGTTCGTTAGACTTGTGATGCGGTTTTAATGAGCACTCCATAGATTCGCCCAGGGTGCTATCGGTGCCACATCAATCATAATTAGGCCGCTTGTGTGTGGTTTTCTGGATGCTGTTCTTTCTTTTTTTTTTTTGGGTTGTGCCCAAGACGGTTGCCATTCTTGGCTTTGTGACAGATTCGGGATTGATATGGAAGGGGTGTATCCTCTTTTTGAGTCATTTAATATTTATTGTTGAGGATTTTGATGTTATATATTTATTAGTCATTTATTTAAGACTTTAAATATTTAATTTCTTTATATTTAAATAACTTTCTGTCATATATTTCGAAGCAAAAACCTTAAGTACATATCCTGTGTTACCCTTGGCATCATTTATCCTTACTCACACGTTCGCCTTCATTCAAATGAAGCCAATGAAGCCTTAATCTCCTGGCCTCATGTGAGGTCTTTTGCAACGCCCTCGAAATGTTTTTGGTGTGTGTGTGTTGCACGTCTAGGGTTTCGTCTTCTTCGGCTTGTTCCTCCCTCTATACCCTTTGATGATGCAATGGCCAAAAAAGGATATATGTATAGTGCCCTCTTTTCGGTGTTTTTGGTAGGTGTTGCTAATGAAGCGTTGTGTGCGGTCTCAAGAAATTTGAGAGGCGTCAACAGGCGCTAAATCCGCTTAAAATGTGAAGGCAGAAAACGGCTATACGCAGGGTTCCTTGACACTGTGAAAATTAAGGCTTTATTTGGCAAAGTTCTTGAAAGGGAAAATCTTTATAAATAAACAATTAATTTAACAATATGCTGGTAGAGTTTTTGCACTAAAGGCATTGGTGTTTATCACCATCTTTCCCTCAGTGTTCTTTTATAAATAAATACCATTCTTTTTTTGAGAGCTTGCGTGCCAACAGAAGCCCGAGTTGAAATGGTTTTCGTTGCATTTAGCTTCGTTTTCGAAGGATAATGAATTCGTATTGCGTTCGATTCATTTGGCCAGCTGACTCTCGTTGGAGCTGGGCTGACTTTGACCTTATGTCGTCATTGCACGCAGCTCAATTGAAACGTTTAATTGCATCAACGAGGACGCAGAACGCAGGGCACAGGACGCAGGACTCGTGTCATTAGCGTAATTAGATCTTTCAGCTCAGTTCGGTTACAGTTACAGGCTTGGCGTGTCCTCCTGTAATGTCTGCTGCTTTCTTCTGTTGGTTTTTGTGTGCTCTTTTTTTTTTTTTGTACTAATTTTGATGCCCTGGAACGTGGTACGTGCGCAATTTGTTTACCATCAGCATAATTGGCTTGTCCCGTTTCCCCAGGGCCCACTTCAGACTTCTTTTTTTTTTAAGCGCTTTTTTATTTCATCGGTCAAGTCTTCGGGGCCGCAGGGCAATTAGATGAAATGATTAAGCTGAACTCTCTTTGGTAATAACATTAGTCGCCGGCAAGGCTCCTGCTGCCTTTCGATAAATTAACCGCCGCCGCCGCCGCGCACTCACTCAAATAGCTCGAACCATCTATCATTGGGATAATAATAATAATAAATAATAGTAGTACCGAAAATTCGATCAACTAACAGCTGCGGTGCTTCAATTGTGACACTTTTCGAGACGAAACAAAAGCGGAAATGTTTACAATTGCGACCTTATTCAAATATTGTGAATCCTTGTTAGCTTGTTTGTTTGTGGCAATGTCAATCACAGGGTGATCGATCTGGGTCGGGTCTGCTGGGCCCGTTCTGTGTGTGTGCCCCTAGATTTGCCACCCAGAAATTTAGAAATCCAGAGATGATTGATCACACATTTAGCTGAAGTAGACAATTTTCCCTTTGACAGTCTGCCTGGATTTTGCTTATTAATTTATTTCTAGGAGTTAGACTTTAATTTGAAATTGTTTATAAATATTTTTCAATATTTAATAAATTTCTCTTTGGTAATTTGTAATACCGAAATATTTTTTGTTTAAGTCTAAAACTCTTTTACTGTTTTATAAATTCCTAAATTCACTTTCCAAAAACATGTGAACTTAATTTCAAAATTCCTTGAATCTTTACGATTATTAAATAATAATATAATAATAAATATAAATAAATATTTCGTGTTATTTAAATACAATATCTACATATTCTCTTCGAACCCCAAATCTCTTAAATTTTCGTATAATAAATTCCTAAACCTACTCCAATTAGCAAACTCTTACCAAAAAACATATGAAATTCATATCAAATTTCCTGTAATCTTTACGATTTTGATCTACACAGCTCTCGGTGTGTTTTTACAGCATTTCCCATTTGTTAAAGGCCACCTTATAGCGATTGTTCGACATTTTAGTGCCCGCTAAATGTAATAACTTAGCTCCCTTGGCTTTCTCGCGCGGCATTCCTCCGAGGAAATGCCCCTTTTTAGTTGTTTTTCCTCCTTTCTTTTATTTTGTTGTATGTTTTTTTTTTTTTATTGCTAAGCCCACTCGCTGACTAAACGTTTACAACTCCCCAAGCGCCTTTGGATAATTTGACACTTGACTGCCGCCGCCTTGGTGTATATTTGCTTGTTCTCGACTTTATGACTTACAACTCTTAAAAAACCGCAGCAGCAGCTCCAACCATCTCTCCCCCACACCACAATAAATATAAATCCCACACAGGAAAACTAATTAAAAAGACCTTTTCTGGGGCGACAATAAAATTTATGAAAATTAACATAAAAATTTGTGTGTGTGCGATTAACTCGAAGCGTCGTCGTTGTCGTTGTCGCACGCACATAGAAACAGCATTTTTGGCCATATGGAAAATCACATAATAAACAAACGGAACCAGAGCAATAAAAGCAAATATGGCGACACACGTGTTGCAAAGGGGAAAAGCGGCCCAAGATGATGATGATGATGATGATGAGGGGCGGCATTGGGGCTGGCTTATCATTTGTCTGGGCTTGGAAAGCGGGGGGAGTGAGTGAGTGTTGGGTATATAGGAGTGTGTATATCAGGACAATTTCAACTTTGGCGACAACAAGTCACGACAGCAGCAGCAACATCAACAGAGAGGCAGCAGCAGCACGAACAGGAGCAGCAGCAGCAGCAGCAACATCAACAAAAGTTAAGCTCTGCGGCGCAACCAAAGCGATTAGGCTGATTGGTGGCAGTGTCAGTGTGTGTGAGAGGGAGAACACTGACAAAAAATCAGGAGAACTGGGTTTAAAAATTAAAATTCTGATAGCATTTTTGTATATTTTATACTTTTTTTTAGCGTATTAAACAATTTTATATATGCTTATATAAATATGAAAATAATTTTAATTGCGATGAAAATTGTATTTTATATTTAAACCTGTTTTCTCAGTGCACTTTTTGTGAACCCAATTCAGGGGGTCTACACGGACACAGATACTTTCAAAGAAGGATGAGCCCAGGGGTGAGTGAGTGAGTTTAGTGCGCCAGTTGGCGCTTTCCACTTTCGGAGGTGTATATAAAAAATACACCCGGAATCTCACACGCTCGCATTATGAGTAATGTGCACCTTATGCCGCCGCCAAGTCGAATGTGATTAGGGAAGAATCCCTCCCTTTTTTCCCCCTTTTTTGGTTTATTAACCCCTTGTAACCGATGTGGCTTGCGCTGATGCTGCTCAAAATATTATGATGGCATCATTTACACGCCGCTTTTCCGATTACAGTTGATCTCTGAACTGTTTGGAGGGTTGTTAGTTTTATGGGTATTTACTTTTTTTTTAAGAACTTTTATGGTTTAATTTGATTTTGGGCTTAGCTATTTTCGTGGAAACCTACTTCCCACAAATTTCGTTTGTCATTAACCCCTATGACAAACCGACTTGGCTGGAAGCTCATCAAAATTAATTTTATGGCCAGGCAAAAACTTTCCACAGCCACCCTCATTAGGTTCATTCCTAAACGCTTTTTTCGGGGGGGTTGGAGCAAAACTTTTGGTTAATTAAACGCAAATTGTTGTGGCGGCAAATTGCGAAAAAATGGCGAAACTTTGTCGCCAAGCCATTAAAAGCCTTTTGTCACAAAAGTTTATTGTCTCACAGTACAAGATAGCTGGAAAAGAGAAATATAAAAATAAAAACAAAAACGGGTTAATTACACAAAGCGAAAAATAGACAGAGCAAAATAAGGGAACGAGAGCACAAATGTCATTTGGTGTCTTTTGGCTTTTATGTCAGAGTCATAAAATGTGTTTTTCGGCAAAGAAAGGCAAGTCGTAGGGTGACTTGAAGGAAAGAGAAATTTGGTCTTTGGGAGAAGGAAACTGGGGATACCCTGCCATTACGATGAGTCCTAAATGCTTTCACTTAGATTTTTGGGGATAAACGAGGAGCGTTATAGATTAAAAAAGCAAAAGATACAAATGCCTGGATCTTAAAGGTATCTTGCATTCTAGGACTTACAAAGCCTGACTATATACATTTCATGCTATTGATCAATAGTATTTAATATATCCTACAGGTCCTTTAATAACACCTCTATTACCTCTCCGAACCCCTTCTAAAAATCGCAATACCCCCAAGTAACGGTATCAAAACAAATATGGCGTCGCCAGAGCTTCCAGCTTCCTTGGGGTTGCCCACTTGAATGGCCAAGTATGTGTTGACACTGGCATGTAGTTGTTGTAAGTAACGAGGAAAGTCTTGGGGGCTGGGTTGTGGGGGAAAATGGCGGCGGCAGAAGGAGGTTTTTGGTGTTGGGGGAACGGGAAGAGAAAGAAAAAAAAAGGGCCAGTGTCCTGCGACGCTCTGCGCAAATTTGCCACTTCAACAGCTCCTTGCGGATGCCGTAAGCACTCTTGTGAACGAGCTCTGGAGCATTTTCATTTATTTTCCTCACATTTTCTCGGTCTCTTTCTTTATCTATTTCTCTCTTACTCTCTCTCTGGATGGTGGCTGTCTTTTTCTCGCCCTTGGGGAATTTATGCTCCTGCATTTTTCTCTCCTTTTCCGTTCGATTTTTTGGCAAGTTGGAAAGTTGTGAAACGATGCTCACGGAATTTTAAGCAGCAGCATTCCCAGCTTTTCCTTCTGCTCTCATTTCTTGGGCATTTCCCCATTCTCTCTGTCTCTGTGTGTGTGTGTTTTTTGACAATATTGTTACTGAGCAGCGGAAAATGTGCTGTGAATTTTAAATTGGTTTTCGTTGCCTGGCGCTGAGTTGCTTACATAATCAGCGAGAAGTTTTGCCTGCTCCTGGAGATTGTTATATTATTCTATCTAACAGGAAAATCTACAATAGAAAGTCTAGTCTGGATAAGGTGAATATTATTTTAGAACAATGGAAATTATTTTAATATTTTTATAAACTCTAAAAAGTCTTTAAAGAGTTTTATTTTTAAGAAAAATTAGTCTTAAAATCTTTAAAATAAATCTCTTAATATTTAACCTTATTATATTTAAACAAATTACAATTTGTGTTTTACAATATTGCAATTAACCCAAAGCTTACCTCATTTTAACCTTACATTGCAACAATTACCTGGCATTTCTCAAGCCCAAAAATACACCCAAAAACTGTTCACTTAACAAAATGGTGGTTAAACCCACCTCCTCCCTTCATATTCGCCACCCAACCACCGTGACCAACGAAAAACAATTAAAGCGAAAAAATTGTGAGACAGACAAGTATAAACAGCAGACATGCATAGAGACCGACCGACACTTATGCTTATCTGCATAATTTATGGTTTAAATCAGACGCTGCCGCCGCCACCATTTGTTGGGAATTGCACCACGTGGTTCCACCAAAAAAAAAAAAAAACAGAAAAAAATAATAATGCTAATAGGCGCCACCCAACAGAAAAAAACAAAATTGTAAAACAATTAAAATGTAATAAGCCCGAGAGCGGTCAGCTCTCAAAGTCAATGGGCGGCACTTGCCCTCTCCGCTTTTCCTTCACTTTTCCCTCGTCCAGCCAGAGGGGGAAAATAGAGTAATTAATAATGGTTGGAAATTTGGAAGGTAGGAAGGTGACGCCTCTATTAGGCAAACACCAAAAAATGATAAACAGTTTTTCTTGACCAACCTGCAAATGAAGAAATAACCGTCAAGGATGTTGGGTTAAGGTTAATGCACATCTCCCGCTGAGCTTTTGATTGGCACTTGACACATTCCGTTCGTTGGTCTTGACATCGTGACTTGCCAGGGTTTTCTTTTACCATTTTTGCGTTTGCCAGAGATGAAAATGTGTTGATAGTGCCGGGAGAAAAATATTTAAACCCAAATTTTCAGGCTTTGCTGGCTAACTAGGTTGTTTACTGTACATTTTAATGGGTGCGTAAGGTACAGTTTTGGGGGAATTATGCGGCTAACGGGAGCAAAAAGTGGGCTTATGCTATTTTTAGAAAGTCTGAGGAAAGCAATGAGATTTAAGATATGTGAATAGTTAGACTACCAAGTTGAATAAATAATTGTTCTTAAGGTTAGAGTCACAAAAATAAAAGATTTAAAATAAACCGAGTTTAAAGTCGTATAATAATTAACCAAATATCAAAGGTAATTGTTTTATAATACCAAATATTATTATTTATATTGTATTTCAAATGTATACCTCTTTTTTCATCACAGACTTTTGATTTTTAAGTTTTATTCTGTATAATTAGAGCTTCACTTCGGAAAGAAGGTTTCTTATCTGATCTGACTTTATTTTAATTCCCTTTTAAAAATCAAAAATCCTTCAGTTCTCAAATATATATCCTTTAAAAATATATACAATTCCTCTTTCCTTTACTTTCCTCTTTTAATTCCGTTTATCATCTCAGTGACCGGAAGCGGCCATAAAAATGCGAAGGATTCTCAACGAAAACCCCAAGCGTTGAATGCACGTGGCAAGCCCTGAAACCCATATAAAGTTATGCCCCTCTATATATATAGTATACCCTACAAAAACGTACACCCACACACGTCATATATACATATATGTAAAGCAATATTAGGGCCAGGATTCCAAAGAGAGAGAGAGAGGAAACAAGAGAAAGGTCCCGGGGAAAGGAGAGGCAAGGAGCTACAACGCAGACAAGCCCAAAGCGTCAAGTTGTGAAGCTGTGTGCAAAAAATCATTAACACGCACACACACACACCCACACACAGACTGAGTCCTTGCCATCCTTGTCCCTCGTTTTCGGTGGGCGTTGGGTGGCTGGTTGGGTGTCCTTTTGTGCGAGACTTGCTTAAATTACTTGGGTTTTTACTTGCGGCAGTGAGGCACATTAACACTGTAATGTGCAAAAAGTGTTCCTCTGTCTGTGTGTCAGTCTGGGTGGGTGTGTGTGTGTGTATGTCTGGAGGGGGAGAGGGGGGTTAAACAACATGGCGTCCCTGTAGTTGTAGTTGTGGTCCGAGTGAAGCTCATTGCCATGCAGAAAAGGCGCCTGAAATAAAAGGTTTATGCGTGTGTAAAATTAAAAAAAAAAATTGCGGGGCTTGCTGTTATTTAAACGTTTAAAAATATATTAAAAATAAACTAAGACAAGATTGGGTATTAAAAATACAAATTTTTCGGCATGAATATATCCTTCTTTTAGTAGTAGAATCCGCACCAAGTTCAAGTTGGGAATTCTGAGCTCAAGAAAGCGTAAGTTAGTTTTCTTCAATTTCCACCGCATAAACCCCAAACACAATGCCAAGGAGTCCTTGGTGGGCGTCAGATACTTTTAGTTAAGATTAATTGTTATATATTAACATGGCGTCGAGTTACGAAGTCTGCGAAAACGAGCTATTTACAAGCTAAACGAAAGTTGACTTTGCCCAAACGACCACGAGAAGCGAAACGAGCTGAGTGGAAGCTGATGCTTCAACTGCTGTTGATGTAAATGTTGTCTCTGGCTCAGAAATGGCAGTGAAAGTGTGGGTGGTTTTCATGCCATTTTCCTGCCGCTTCACTTTAATAAAGAGTAAAATATTTAAGGCTCCTAGCTGGGCTGTTTATGGCATATCTTCTGCCTCTGTGTGTGTATTGTGTGTTCGTTCTAGATTTATGTTTGCCCATTTTCGTGTTTTATCATCAGCTGCGACTGCGTTTGCGAGTGCGGCATTGGAATTATTCATGCCATTCCGCATGTTACTCATACGCCGCGTATGAAAAGGGTTCCAAAATGGCTGCCATTTTGGCCTATTGCGTTTGAATTATGGGCCAAAAGGGTCCGCTCTGTCTGCCTTTGGCCCCGTACTTTTGGTTTTTGCGTATTGCGGTTCCCCTGGTTTTTATCTGGAAAATGGTGTTGGCCTTGCTTTTACCCGGAATGGAGCGGAAAATGTAGTTCAGAATGTGGTGCGAAAAGGGAATTTGTTTTTTTAAAGATTTGCAAGAAGAGGAAATAAGGGGAAGTAGTAGCTATGGAATTGGGTTTTTACCAGGAAAGCTTTTGTCTTTATGTATTTATGAATTTGTTTGGTAGCGTGGTTAAAGGATTTTAACAGAATATAGGAAGAATTCTCAAATAAAGTATATCTCTTCTTTATTTCCTTTACATTATAGGTTTTCTTGTTTTTCCTTTTGTACAATTTTAAAAAAATATAATTTTGTATTTCTTTTACTTAAAATTTTGACTAATCAGAATTATCAATTTTAAAACACATTTTCCTTGCCATTTCTCTCTCGTTAACGTTTTAAATTAACTTTTTCCACCATCCCCTTAATTTTTATATCCCTTTCAATAAGAATTGATCGTTGTCTGTTCTTTGTGACATCTTGGCATATGTTTTGAAGCCCAAAAGTATCCAGCCACTCCCCTTTTTACGAGCTCTAAGCTCTCCCCCATTCTCCATTTTCGGCAACTGTCGCATTCAGAACCACAAACAAATTTGTCTACGACTTTGGTCCAAACAACATATTGACAGTCGTAACGGGAAGTCAATAAGGAAATAAGGAAATGGTTAGCACAGAAGGCCAACCCCATGCCCGTCGCGATATCGTTATCCTCTCGACGCTGCCGCCGCCCACACTCAACGCTCTGTCACTTTGGGCGCAAATTTCGCCATTTCCACCCTCGCTAATGTGCAAATAAAAATGTTAAAAGGGTCCTGTAGCACTCAATTACACGCCCTGGTGACCATTTCCCCAACTCACCTCCCCCCCCCACCGGTTATTCCGCTGTGCGTGACTTGTGTGTGTGTGTGTGCCAAGGATCGTTGCTGTGTAGAGAAAACATTATGGCGCGCGAACGGAAGTTGCCATCTTGTTGATGGCAGTTAAAGATAAGCGAAAGCGAACTCACACAAAAAAAAAGTATAACAAAACCCAAGCAGGACGCGGTTTTTTTTTATGTGTCATGCCCTGCTTTTTAGGAGGGGTACATGGGTTGGCATCAGCCGGAGAAGTCCTTTATGGAAGTTATAAAATACAAAGAAGAGCTTTTTATACAACAAAAAATGTATAAATAAAGTTAAGATGATTTTAAACATATAAATCTATTATTTTTATCTAATAATTATTGATTTTAATATTTTTAAAAATTTATTTAACAATCTCCAGAGTATCTAAGCTTCGTTCCCTTCATGCTCTTCCATTTTTGACTGCCTTCTATCTGCTTTTACCATTTTTGTCTGTTAGATTTCATGCTTTTCCGCGCTGCTCGCTGCTTGGCTGCTTTTTATTGCCTGCATTTTATGTTATTTGTTTCTATTTTTTGTATAGCCTTCCCTCCTTCGTCCTTTGTCCTGCTTCCTGTGGCCGCCATGTTGGCAGTTATCTCTGCTTCAATTCCGGTTTCCTGTTCCAGTTTACCTCCCCGTCCCCTCCATGGTAATCCTCCTTCTGTTCTTGGCATTTAAGTTTTATGGCTGTTTGCTTTGTTATTTCGCTGAATTTTTTCCACTTGACGGTTGGAGGGGCTCTCCTAATTTGCAATTTTGTATGGAGACATGGACGACGACGCCTTAAAGCGGTTTTGTCATGTCATTTGGTAATTGGGTGGCAGCGGTTGGCACTTTATATATTTCGCCGCCAGTTGGCAGCGCTCTTCGCCTGCTTTTTTGGTCACACATGGTCACACTGGCCGTCGTCAGTGTGGGAGTGGCATATTTTTCCGGAGAAGGGGGAAAACCTCTTGCCACTCATCGGTTCGTTTTATATTCCTTTCTGCTTAATTCTGTCCCCCTTATTTGGGCAAATTAAGTGCCCCATAAAGTCCACATTTTTACAGCTCATAAAGCAGCCCACAAGTCGAACTTCAACGCGGCCGCAAAACGTTCGATCGGGTGTATAAATAAAATCTCCGTTTAAAAACAATAAATTATAATTAAATTATAACTTAAGCGTATGCTAATTTCAGAGGCCCAGCTCCCCTGTGGAGTTTGTCGTCGCATTCTCGCGATTTCTTTGGCGGCCCCTTGTCCGCAATGCAAATATCAGAAAATTAAACTCGTGTCCATAAAACTGACACATAAAATTGTAAAATTAAAATTGGCAAAATACAATTTAACAGACTTTTAAAATTATCAGACAATTGCAACAGGTTTTCTTGAGGGTTTATAAAATGTGAGATGGGTTTAAGAAAGTTTCTTAAAATTATAGTAAAGGAAATTACTTTAATATTAAACATAACTTGTAATTTGTAATGTATAAATTCTATATTTTCTCTTATCACTAATCCTTAATGGTTTTTTCCCTTTATAAACCCATCTAATTCATTCCCCAATTTCATTTTTACCACCCATAATTTCACCCAAACCAAAACAAACAAAGATCTCAATTATGTTAATAAGTTTCACGCCCTTCCGCGAGATTTGGCAAAAGGCAAATCCTCAATGCACATCCCTTAAATCGCCCCCTTCGAAAAAAAAGTGAAACAGACACTGGCAGCATCCTTTCAGGGTTACCACCTTTCACCCCAGAAAGCGGAAAATTTCACCAGCCACAAGGCAAACTCCATTCAACACCAATTAGGGATGATCATCGCAGCACGGAGCACACAAACAGGAGGGTGGCAGGTGGATGGATGACGGAGTTGAGTTGTCGTCGGTCCACCCCATTGGGGTGCCATTTGTTATTGAGTTCCGTACACGAAAGAAAAAAATGGGAAAAAGAAACAAGTTGACTTCACTCCCCGAGTGTCATAAATACATCCCACAGCATAGACAAACAATCAACAATTTATGCGTCTGCGGGGAGAGGATGAGTGGGCCACTTGAGGTGGTGGCGAGGGGGTGGCTGGAGGGTTGAATGGTTGCAAGGTTGGGGGGTGGTTTTTGGGTGGATTCCCTGCTAAATTGCTCAACAACGGGGGCGCATGTTAAACATGAATTATGAATTGTTATTGAGATTGATGTTGGGTTGCTGCTGTTGATGCACTTGAACGAAAATTATATTCTTGAAAAAATTAAAAATTTTATTTTGAAATTATTTTTTATTACAAAATATATGTTACTGTTTTCTAGGTTTAGATTTCTTTTAAGAAAAGAAGGAAATGTGCGTATGAAAAACATTACTTTATCTAAGTAAATTCTGTTCATCAATAGTTTAAGGCTATCTTAAGTTGATTTTCTATTTTTTATGGTCTGACAATATTTTTATACCCTTGCAGGGTATTATAATTTCAGTCAGAAGTTTGCAACGCAGTGAAGGAGACGTTTCCGACCCTATAAAGTATATATATTCTTGATCAGCATCAACAGCCGAGTCGATCTAGCCATGTCCGTCTGTCCGTCTGTCCGTCTGTCCGTCTGTCTGTCTGTCCGTCTGTCTGTCTGTCCGTCTGTCTGTTTCTACGCAAACTAGTCCCTCAGTTTTAAAGCTATCTGAATGAAACTTTGCATATAGTCTTCTATATGCTCTCACTGCTATATATGTCGGAACGGGCCGGATCGGACGACTATATCATATAGCTGCCATACAAATGTTCGATAAATTTTTAGAAAAAAAATTATAACTTGGCTGTTTTTCAATATTTTTGCATCATTTTTGAGATATAGCCATTTTATAATATTCCAGAATTTTGGTAAAAATTTTATGAAAATCGGACGACTATATGATATAGCTGCCATAGGAACGATCGGGAAATTAATAGAAATAAAATTATAGCTTCGTTGTTTTTCAACGCATTTTTATTTACTCTGAGATATAAGTTTTTTTATTATTCTAGAATTTTGGTATAAATTTCATAAAAATCGGACAACTATATCTTATAGCTGCCATAGAAGCGATCGGTAAATGTAAAAATATATAAAGCTGGGAATGTAAAACTGTAACTGTCAAACTGTAAACATAATAAGTATAGGTAAAATGTAATGAAACTCTGTTTTGTGAGTGTTTTCAGCATTTAAATCTATAAAATAAACATCAAAACCAATCTGCAAGGGTATACAAACTTCGGCGTGCCGAAGTTAGCTTCCTTTCTTGTTCTAATTAAAATAAAAATAAAACATCCCTTAAACTTTTCTACAAGTGCACCTCCCATCCAGTTATGTTTGAGGGTTAGAAGCTCTCTCCTTCAAAACCAGCTTGGCTTTGTTTTGTGTGCGGTAATTTCATTGAAATCATGTTGAGTAATTGGTCCTGCTGCTGTTGCTGAATTTTCGGGGGTGTAAGTGTGTGTGTGTCTGTGTATAAATAACCCCGGGGGGTGACTCCAGTCTGCAGCCAAAACCACCCACCATACAGCTACACAAGCTCGAAGGATTAGGCCACCGCTTTATGCGGTTTGTATTTATTGCCCGTTTTGCCGTCACTTGTCCCCCGTAATTGTAATTGTGTTTGTATTTGTGCTACACATGTAACGCGTATCTGATAGATACGCCGCCCGAAAGGATACGCGCCGGGGGTGGCACTGGCCTGGCCTCTGCCAGTGGTTGGTTGTTTGCTAATTTGGGCATAATTTGTGCCTGTTTATTTACTTTGGCCACTTGGAATTAATTTTCTACAAATTGTGACAGCTACGCCAGCGATGAAGTTATTTTTTTTTTTACTTATGGTTTTACATATGTTAACATTGGTAATAAGGGACAAGGGAAAGGGAAGAGTTTGGTAGTTGATTGGTTATGTTTTTGGGGGATAATTTTTAGAAGAATAGTAATAGGTTTATATTTAGGGAAACCATTAATCTTTTCATGATTTTCCTTTTAAAAACATTTGTTTTGTATTTCCTTATAGGTATTCTTCAAATTTTATTATATTTTTCTGAACTATTCCTTGAGCCCCTCTTCCTTTTTTGAGTTATCCATACACGCTTTGCAAACGTTCGTGTTGAAAAATGTGATGTTTAATTTCGCACATTAAAATCAGAAAATTATCAGACACGAAAACCCATAAACCGCACACCGAATGCCCCGATATCCTTTGCCTCGAGAAGAGGGGGAGAATCAGGAGTCCAGACTGCGACTGCGACTGCAGTGAGTAAGATTAAAATCTTCTCAGAATTGTTGTGTGGACAAAGCCAAGAGGCAGAGCCAGCAAAATTCAGCAACTTGGTGGCAGACAGGGTCCCAGCCAAAAGGAGTCAAATCGATATTGCCAATGAGAGACGGAGGCCAGACAGCCAACGACACTGGCTAAAACAAGGCAGAGAAAAAAATATTAAAGCAAAAAATATAGTTTAGAAATAGTCTTACAACATTTAAAATCATTTGTATATAATTTAAAAAGTAGAAGTTTCTAAAAATATTTAAATTAGAAAACTTAGCCTTGAATAAATTTAAAAAAAATAGATTTATCCGCATAAAACTAAGATTAGGCCATGGGTATCACCTCCCCAAAGAAGTAACTTTGAATTCTTGAAATACAAATATTTATCTTTGCTTTTTATAAATAATTCATAAAGTTTATTTACTGACTTCAAACTCCTGTTCTCTCAGTGCACTCAGCTCCACCGGAGACGTTGGCATGTAAACAAATCGATTTGTTTCATTGATGACATTCTTGGCGAGATCTTTGCAAAATGTCATAAAGTTTATGACTTAAGTCTTTTGTTTGCCTCTGACTTGGATGGGGAGACAAACGGGAACCCGGCTCGGAGTCTGCTGGAGATCCGCATCTGAGCCTGAAAATATCATTATTAAAACAGATCGAAGTGGTACCGAATCGGCGGCAACCGGTTTGCCATTAAGTCGGGAGCCTACCTCCTGCTTCAACCTTCAGAACTGTCCCCACCACCAGCCACCCATTTGGCATTCACACCTACAAAAGTGTCATGCGTTTGGCATTTAGCAGGCATTCGCAACACTCACCTTTCAGGCTCTGGGACTCGGACTCGGACTGGGACTCAGACTCAGACTCAGACCCAGACTCGGACTCAGCAGAGTCTCAGACGGACTGCGAGTCGTAGTATTTTTTGCGCATCCACAAATTTAACGATTAAGACGTGTTAAATTGTTAACAAGCCACTTGCAGTTATTGCCAATAAGCTGCAAATTTACGAGGCTTCAGTGGGACTCGGTTGACTGTGACTGTGACGGTGACTTTCTGGGTTTGGTCTCTGGGTTTTGTGGGTTGGGTTGGCTTATTTTTTCTACTATAGCCCCAAGTCACAACCATTTGCATGTAAAAGATGGTTCCAGCTGCATTTGTCTACAGACAATTGGCTGGAGATCGCGATCCCGCCGGTCTTGTTTTTTTATTTTTCTTCGCTGGAGGTTGAGGCATTTGAAAAGCGTGACAAACTCGATGGGGTTGCCTTGTTTGTCAAGGGGTTTTATGGGTTGGTTCCTCTTAACCAAATTAACAAATTATAAAGCCTTGAAAAAGACAATTTTGAGATCAACATAAAGCAACTTAAGGCACTTTCCTCTTATAATTCTTGACAACATTCCTTTCAACTATAATATTACAAATTTTAATCACAAGATCACTCTTAACTTTTGGTAATTTCTCTCTTAACCAAGACTTGTCTCCAATTTCCAGAGCTCAACACTTATCGCTGAATATTTATTCCTAAGACTGCTCAATTTTGGAACGAATATGGTCAAAGAAAAAGCTTTAGCCCCCGCTTATCTACAGCTCAGTCCATTTCAGATGACAAAAAAACAGAAATCCCATCAATATTCAACTAAATCCCTAACCTAAGCCCGCTCATAGATCAGTCTTAGTTACTCGCTTATTGCAGTTTAAACAGACACCGATATAGACATAACACTGCCGTTGAATGCCCACATCCAGATACATAAATTAGGGCAGTTCCATCTATGGTTCGGCTATAGAATTGATATCCAGCTAAGTTGATATCCAGCTTAGATATCCATCAGTGCTTGGCCCGATTTCTTAGGGGCGTAACTTGCATATAAACGGTGCTAATAACACATTTAAACTGGTCAACAAATTACCGTTTCCCCGCTTGCCAATGGCCAAGGCATTCGATATTTTGATATTTCGATATTCGTTTAAATGTCTTTTCAACAAATTTTCATGCAAATGAGTGGGACATAAATGGTAAATCTTTTGGTTACTAGGGAGAGTGGTGCTTACTTGGGGGATTTCTAGATGGAAGTGAGTCTTTAGAGGGTTTTTTGGATTGGTTTTTAGCTACTTTGAAGAAATATTTATTTAAGTAGATAAATTAATTGAAAAAATTTATAATTCAAAAATCACCTTTACCTATACAAATTGTTTGAGAGTTCAAGAAAATTGCTTAATTTTAGCTTCCTTTAATAATTTTATTTAGTTTTCATTGCTTTTTTCTAACCAATAGTTGACATCACTGCCCGGTTCCCTTGGAGCTTTATTCTTTTTTTTTTTTAGTTTTGGGGACCCGGAACAGATGACCAGCATCTGGCTTAGACAATGCGACGACGGCGGTCCAACTCGGGCGGTCTCATTTGTCGCGGCCAGTTTCCAACTTTTCACGAAAACTTTTCGGCCATAAAAAGTGTCAGCTGAAACTGCTGAAAAGAAATTTTATGGTACCAAGCCCGTGGATGGGAGACCGTCGCCCGGGGAAGTTGAATGCCATTGTCCGGATATTGATTTCCAAAAGGTGTGACGACCTCTTTTGTGTGTGTTTGTGAGCCCCAAACGATTTCGGAGCGATACGATAACGCTGGGGGCGATTTATGAATGAGAGATCCAAACGCGGATACTTTATAGACACAGAGTCTGGAGCTGGACCCGGGGACTGGGTGTTGTTTGTGAGTCATCCCGGAGTCGAAACGATTTGTTTTCCCGCTGCGCGTTTGTCTGTGAAAGTGTAATATTGTGACACTTTTGATTGTGTGCCCAGCCCTGCCCTGTGGCACTCTCATTAGAATCAGAATGGAAATGCTAATACAGGCTCTGAGCTCCGCTTAGCATCCGTAAATGGTTCTATTCGGGAATATTGCTGCATTGCTTTCCAATTAGCGGAGCAAAGCCAAAATTTATGTTGCATTTATTACATAATTTGTCCAATTTTATGTCTCCCGAGGCTCAAGAGGGAGGAAGAGAGTTTTACGAGCCACGTTTCCTTGTCTTGTCTCCTAGCCAAGGTTTTTCCAATTTCAGTGCCGGATTAACAGGGATTTTCCTTGCTGAATGTTACTGCTTTCCATTGCCATTCGCCTTCGTTTTGTGTGACGACATTTTTCAATTAAGAAAGGATCACAAGGCGCTTAGTAAGGCAGTTTGGCTCCAGGAACTCACTCGAGAGGAGCTCTTAGGGCTGGCTTTTAATTAATTACTCACCCTGGCATCCTTCCTTGTCCTTCCTCGTCGAACTTTTTGGCAGCTGCACTTGTGGCAAAACTTAAAGTAGCTGCCATCAAAAGTTTGAAAAGGGTTTGCACTCCCTATTGATTTTTTATTTTATTTATCAGTCATAGCCCATGCATGTTTTTGAGTAATTTCTCTTCCAAGTAATATCTATTTATTACCTAAGAGTAACAGTAAACCCGCTGCGATTAATCAAAGCATCTTCAACTGTGTATTTAGCAGCGCTTAGCAGTTAGAACTAGCTGCCTGACTAGGCTAAACACACTAATTACTGGAATGACCAATTACGGCGAGCAATTTCCGAGTCTCTCTCGGCTAACATCGCAAATCGTTTGGCTTTTTTTTTGCTGTATTATTTTTTTTTGTTCAATTATCTAATTAACTTGTTAACAGTTTCTCAATAGCGTATACTGGATATATCAATAGATATGCATATAATTGCCTCGCTCTGGTGTGCACCTCATAAACAATTAGCGACATTGGCGACTAATTCAAAGCCACGATTTCGTATGTCGTCGCATATTAAATAAATTACACATTTAGAGATTAATAAAATGTGAATATTAATATGAATATGAATGGCTAAGGTGAATGGCAAGGCAAAAATGTTTAAATTATTAACGTACTTAGGGGTCTACGTAATAATTAAGAAATTTACAAACGATTTATCAAGTTAATTAAACGTTGGCAGCCGTTGGGTTTCATTATAGAAACGAATCGAAACGAAACGAAACGAAGCAGTGATAGATGGCCAATGATCGAAATCATTTCACACGATCACATGATTGAGCGGACATTGGTGTTATGGCCGCAAATAAATAACGAAACTTTCTGCCGATTGTGATTGTGGTGGCTGTTGCTAATTTGCCAACTACTTTGGCGAAAGCTGTTCGACTTTGACTTTGACTTTATACTCGTACTCGTATTCGAATATATATATATACATATATGTTATTGCCAAAGTGAGAGTAGCCGCTGCTGAGCCTGAGAAGACAATGAACTCTCGGCGGGAAATTGAAATGAAAATGGCATACTGCCAGCGATTGGAGCAGCAGATGCCTGTAATTAAGTAAATGTGGAAATTATATGCTAAAAACGCGAATAAAAAACGGTTGCTCGAGCGATTGATCTATGATTGAGTGCATAGAAATTGTTCATGAGAGTGTACGAGTTGAGTAAGCAGGCTAGAAATTATGAAATTGGGTTTTGTTTTACAGAAAAATTCAAATTGGAGAGTGATAGTGAAATAATGAGGTCTAGAAGTAGCATACAATATTGAGAAGAATTATTTTTAGCATAGCGATGCTTTAATATTGTTAAAAACGAGAAAACTCACAAAATACCTTGTTATTAAATATTCTACTAAATAATTAAGAGTATATTTATTAAATTACCTGTAATGTATATCAATCTAGGCTTTATTTTCCTAATTTTATTGGAAGACTTCCTATAGATCCATAACTTACAGCACATGGCTTCCACCCTCTCAGGCTCTTCCGGCAGCCAACATCTCATAATCATCATCATTACAGACGCCAAATGCTTTTAGTCATCTGCTTTTCTGTCCAAGTTTCCTCTTAATTTTCCTAACAAAAACCAAAAACCGATAAGCAAAATTAAGCGCATTTTTGAGATACTCGCGTACTTTGGAGGCCCCCATTGAAAGCTTATCGAGAGGAGCAGCTGAAACTAAATGCCAGCGATAAAACTAATGAAAATGCGTTTTCTAATTGCACATTAGGCAAAGTGAAACGATTTTCCCTGTAAGTGGAAATCCAGGGGCATACGTCCAAGAAATCAAAATCCAAAATCAGAAAAACCCATCCGGTGGCAAGAGATCTCAAGTGCAGCTTCTGTTTATAGGGCGCACGTGTGTTGTGCTGCTGTCTTTTTGTTTTCAATTCAATTTTTTCTCCTTTTTTTTCTATGTGGGTGTGGTGTGTGTTTGATGTATCGTGCTGGGCTTGAATTTCGCTTTTTTGTGCCGTGTTTTACGCACCAATGCCCCGCCATTAATTTTAATTTGTGCGTCAAACGTAAACGCAAAACGCCTTCGTCTCGTGTTTATTTAGCGGCTGGTCAGTGTGAGCCAAAAAGAGATGGCTAAAACGAAAATAAAAGAGCTAGGTAGATGGGGGTGAGATGGGTAAAAAAAACAATTGCACACAATCATTTTCAATTTAATGTCATTATGTGCAATTTGTCAACAATGTCCACAAAGCAGTCAGTCAGCCATGTGTCCGTGATTTGCTTACTAAGCAGGGGTGGGGCTAGCAGAGATTTAAGAGGGATATCTAAAAACATTTTGGAGGGGTTTTGAATATTAAAGAAACATATTTTTAATGGAATTTATATTTTTACAAACTTTTCAAATACATTTCAGAGAGTGATATTTTATTTAAAATATTTCTTCAATGTAAAAGTAATTGATACATTTATTTTTAACTCAGTTTTTATTTCTCTTGTATTTTTGAACCTCCCAAAAACTCTTAGCGTAAGCCCCTGACTTCATGCAAATGACCAGAGTCCCAGCTCTTCTCATCTCCAAGTCCAAGTCCCTCCCATTTCTATTGAAATACACCATTTCGGGGGGCATTGTTTGCTTATTTATGCTGCTACTCTTCCTATCCAACGAATTCGTGACGAAAAGTGATTGAAAGTAAACAATAAAAGCGACACTCGCCTGTCACTTTCCACTTCCCATTTCCATTTCTACATCCACAACCGCCTCCAAATCCTCCATCTAAAACGGGGGAATTTCTTTTGCATTTTCGGCTAGAGGGGCACTTGACTATCCTCTGGCTAACAATTTCTACTTACTTTGCCAGGCCAAATTGGCCAATTGCGATTGGTAACAGCCGCGGCCGACATGCCGAACAATTTAATTCAATTAAATATTTTTTCGTTGACTGCCTGTCGTTTGTTATTTAGCGACAGTTGTTGCTGCTGCCTCCGCCTCCGCGGCAATTGTTTTATGTGAAATTTGTCACACTGTCATGTGCGTTATATAACCAGACAGAGGCAGAGAGGGGCAGCAAGGAGGTCAGGGAAGCCACCAGGTGGACAATGGACAATTTGCGCCACTTGAATTATTCAAAATTTCAATGCAAAATCGCGAGAAAATTAGCCCTGCGACAGGCGACTGACTTTGGCAAGTCTTTAAAAATTCATTGCCGATTTTTCATTCCAGTTTTTCCCGGGAAAATCAGGGAGACCAAGCAGCTGCTGGCTCAGTAAATTGGATTTTCGGGGAAGTCAACTACTTTAATAGTAGTTCTTGGGAAACAAACTAAATGCAAGTAATTTTTGGTTTGTGGAAAGCTGGCAATAATTCTCAGGTTGCTAATAAATTTATGTAAATTATATCTGTGAATTTTGTATGCCTGTAGACCCTTTTAACCCCTTAAACACACACTTAACTATGACTTAACTAACCTCATTAGGTAACTTCCGCTGTTCTCTGTTGACCCCTAAGCCCGCATCCCAAAATCAGTCATTATTATTCTTGTTTTCCCTGATTTAAATCCCCAGAAAAAGGTTCCAGATGATCGAGCCTATATCTAAGGTACACACTGACCAGACCCCTTGACTTCCATATAAAATCACCTGTGGTGTCAATATTTCAACACTGCCAACGGTGTTGAAGCTCTCTGTCTCCGATTTGGATATTTTCTGTATATATATATTGATTTTTTTTTTATTTTGGGAATTTTCTCTTTTTTGTGTGGAACAGATTTGTGATTTATTGATTGAATTGAATTAATCAACAAACTTATGAGTCAATATATTGTTTAAACAAAGCCAGACACAAAGGAGAATAAAACGAATGCAAATTAATCATATGCCAAGATCATGATCGTCGATCGGAGAAGTCTGCTGCTGCTGTTTCTCCTCGCTTTTTCTCTGTGTTTTTTTCTCGTATTCTCCTTTTCCCCGTCGTCAGACGCCGCTGACGAACTAACTGACAGTTGTTTGACATGCCCCAGAGTCAGTTTCACTTGAAAAAAGAGGGGGGACAGAAACAATTAAGTGAAAAAAGTTGTAATTTTTTATGGAAATGCAAAAAACACAAGACAAGACAAATAAGAATAATATCAAATCGAGTCGAAGCAAGTGGGTGCAGCATATGGCCCGTAATTAAAAGGTTAACTTGATGTAACTATTACCTGGGAAAGTCACTTGAAGAAAATTTTTCGAGAGAAAATTTAAAGAGAATTTTAGAGTTACGGAAAATATTTAAAATATTAAATATATATAATTTTTGTACTATTAAAAATAGAGATTATTAGAACTTTTTCTATATATTTTTTAAAAAGAAACTTACTCCCCTACTTGAAGTTTAACAAGAAAGGAAGCTAACTTCGGCACGCCGAAGTTTGTATACCCTTGCAGATTGGTTTTGATGTTTATTTTATAGATTTAAATGCTGAAAACACTCACAAAACAGAGTTTCATTACATTTTACCTATACTTATTATGTTTACAGTTTGACAGTTACAGTTTTACATTCTCAGCTTTATATATTTTATACATTTACCGATCGCTTCTATGGCAGCTATAAGATATAGTTGTCCGATTTTTATGAAATTTATACCAAAATTCTAGAATAATAAAAAAAACGTATATCTCAGAGTAAATAAAAATGCGTTGAAAAACAACGAAGCTATAATTTTATTTCTATTAATTTCTCGATCGTTCCTATGGCAGCTATATCATATAGTCGTCCGATTTTCATAAAATTTTTACCAAAATTCTGGAATAATATAAAATGGCTATATCTCAAAAATGATGCAAAAATATTGAAAAACAGCCAAGTTATACTTTTTTTTCTAAAAATTTATCAAACATTTGTATGGCAGCTATATGATATAGTCGTCCGATCCGGCCCGTTCCGACATATATAGCAGTGAGAGCATATAGAAGACTATATGCAAAGTTTCATTCAGATAGCTTTAAAACTGAGGGACTAGTTTGCGTAGAAACAGACAGACAGACAGACGGACAGACGGACAGACAGACAGACGGACAGACGGACAGACAGACAGACGGACAGACGGACATGGCTAGATCGACTCGGCTGTTGATGCTGATCAAGAATATATATACTTTATAGGGTCGGAAACGTCTCCTTCACTGCGTTGCAAACTTCTGACTGAAATTATAATACCCTGCAAGGGTATAAAAACAAAATACCATTCGTGCCTTCAAAAATTTCCCAAAAAAAAAAAGACCTGCCACAGTTGCTGCTATTTTTCTGCCCCATATCCGAAGACCCCTCTACTCTTTTCCCCCCAGCATTCTGTCCGCTGTCATCTTTGACATTTGTACATTGTAAATGTTGACACTTTACCACACACCAGGACAAGACATCGGGGAAATGATCTTGTTACGGTTACATGAATGATCACCACAAATTGGCATGAGGAAGCCAGAAAATTGTCGCCTCGACTGGCTAGCTTTCCTCGGGGAGTTTTCCATTGACGCCTCGCTGGCTGCCGCAAGTTTTTCACCAAGACCGATGAGGAGGAAGGCGCGCTGCTTTTATTTTGTGTATTTTTAGGTGTGATCGTGAATGACTTACCGTCTGAATGAGTGAATGATGAGCAAATTTATCGCGGCATTGTGTCAAACTGTTTTTGGTTTTCGTTTCAGTTCGGTGTGTGTGGGCCTCAGACTTTAGGAGAAGGAGAAGGGGATTTGTAGGAATATATGTATATTCATATGTAGTTCCTCCAGCTTGTTCTGCTTTGTCTGACAAGCGTTTAATTATTTTGGCTTGATTGCGACTCTGTAGGGAAGGCGATTCATTCGAGTTACATGAATGAATGTTGGGTTTGCTGTGTGTGGCAGTGTCATATTGTCATTGACACGAAAACAGCTGCTGTTGGAAGGAAAAGGTGTGGCCGATTAAAGCTCTAATTTAAACAGAATTTATTTCTAGATATTATTATTAGAAATTTTTGAACAAATTTCATCCAAAAAAGCTTCCAAAAACATGAAATTTGAACTTCTAGCCATAACTTTACTACATATTATTAAACATCTTGCTTAATTTCAAAGCTTAATGTCCATATTTTTAGCCCAATCATTTTTCTCACGTTCCCAGCTCGATTGGTTAGTTTTTTTTCAGGGGCTGCTCCTTCAAAGTTTAGCCGCCAACGCCCCCAAAAATAAAACTTGTGAGCGGATGGTCCCTGCCCTGCCCTGCCCCATGATTGATGGGCATCTTGCGTACAAATTAACACCGGAATTACTCCTCGTGCACTGCAGGCCAAGTTCGGCAAACTTCCAAGCCACTTTTGGCTCCACCCTAAAACAAAATACCTTATAAAAAAAAGAAGATGCGTTTCAAATAAAGCCGACTTTCAATTAGGCAAAAAAAAACCCCAAAGAAAAACTTGGCAAAAGACAAAAGGCCGCCTTAGTCGAGAGTTAATGAGACGACGACTGAGTCTACCCCGAGGTGCGATCGTGACTGGGTCTGAGTCTTATGAGTCATGACTCATTCAGGCTGCATGTTAATTATGAATATGCAACTAAATCATTACATTTTAAGCCAATGTCAAACGCGCAGCTGGATATTCTGATTAATCGCCGTTCGTTTTTCGTATGCTTTCCTAGCTCTCCTGGTTCTCTTATTAATTACGATACCAATCCTGATCCCGATCCCGATCTCAAGCTGAAGATCCAGCGAACATCTCCGGGAGACGCGTGCTCAAGGCGTGAATACCATCGTCAACAAGCTAGCACCTCTCGCTCTGAATTATTGCTGAAATATTTGCTGATTTATTGGCAGCAGCCTCCACTGAGGCTTGTTGCACTTGGCACGCCATATGCGTGTTTTTTAAGGGACACTTGGGGAGCGAAGCTGTAGATCACTGAGGGAAAATAGTATAGTGAAACAAAAAATATAGAAACCAGGGGTTAATTGTATCTTAATTGGGATTTTGAATCTCTGAAGTGGAAATATATTAAAGTATAATAGATCTAATCCTCTGGAATTTGCATTTTCTTTGCTTATCCATTTTTAAATATTTTTGAAAAGTTTTCCCATCTTTACCTTATTGAATTTTTGTATATTAACTACTAAATCTTGACTCTATTTCTCTTATTTTTCTCTCTCGTATAAAAATTGTTTTCACCAGTGCTTGTGCAACCTTGTTGCAATTAGTTTTTGCATCACCACCCAGCGAGTAACCGTGGCGTATCGTCTTACCTTTTGAGCCAACCTTGAACTGGGCTCAGATCTGAAGGCCCTAAATCTGGCTCAGTAGTTACCCTTTTCTTCACTCCACTTCCCACTTTTCCCTCTTTGGCCAGTGAGCCGGATGACGCGACTTGGCAGCTTGGCAACTGCAACTGCTGCAACTCGGTTCAGTTCGGGCAAACTTCCGTGTAATTAAGTGGCGTTCACAATGCGCTCCACCACCCATTGTGTGCTGGATTCCAGACACAGAGACCTGAAACGGAGACGAGCTCTGGAGGAGATCCATCCCCCCTCCCATCTCTCGCTCAGTTTCGCTCCTCTTCTCGGGACCCCACACACAAATTCTTTGTGAAGGCCCAGACAAGCGAATGCACATGATTTCAACGAGGAGCCGTCGTCTCAGAACTGGATTTGGGCGCCAGTAAGCCACAATGGGTGAAGACGGTCTCTAACAAGGCTAAAAGAGAAGTTAAAGGTTCGCTAAAGTAAGTGACTCACTATACCTCAAATATAGAAATTCAAGTTAAATATATAGAACATATTCAAGGTTTATCTTCATAAAATACATTTTTAAACACTTAATATTGAAATAATACATCTTCAATTTGTCTTAAATTTAAAGTTTACTAGACTGAAAGGCTCTGAAAAATTTTGAAACCCTCTTTTAGGGTACCAAAAAGATCTCTCAGCAATAGAGACCAAGATAGATGGTTAAGGAATCCAACCTCATGACATAGTCATTCAACCGGAGTCGCAGACAGACGCTGGAAATATGATAAATGGGGCGCTAACTCCCAGGCAACTTCGCTCCTCTCTCATCTGGACCCAAAATCTAGTTCTATTGCCAAAGCCAGGCTCCACCACTTGAAGCTTCTTCTGGGGGCCTGTAATTTGAGGCCATTTTGGTGCATGGCCACGAAATAAAGTTGTCAGCTGCTCCTTTGCACAAAATGCAAATGATGGCAGACAGAGTTCTCCCCTTCTTGTGGCCACAGTCTGCTGTTAATTTTTGGTACGTGTCTTGCAAATTAGACTATCGTGCTCCTCTAGGGGCTCTAGCTACTCGAGCCTGCTGAAAACTTCCTAGAGTTTCAATGCCATTTAATCGAAACTTTGAATGCCAACCGGTTGCCACACACCGAAACTAAACCAGAAGCTGCGAAGGAACGGGTTTTGATTGAATCCAGGCTGGACCAGGGTTTATCTATTATAAAAAGAAAAACTATAGTAGAGGTGTCCAAAGTGGGGCATATAAAAATCAATATTAATATGATTTCCACTTGACATAGAGTGAACAACTTTATTCAGAAGAGTTGGAAGAAATTAGGTCGGGCTTTCAGGTACCAGTGGAATTTATATGTAAAATAAAATAAAGAAAATAAGAAAGAAGTTTCAACAATAATAATAACAAGAAAGGAAGCTAACTTCGGCACGCCGAAGTTTGTATACCCTTGATATTATTTCATTACATTTTACCTATACTTATTATGTTTACAGTTTGACAGTTACAGTTTTGCATTCCCAGCTTTACATTTTGTATACATCTACCGATCGGTTTATATGGCAGCTATATGATATAGTTGTCCGATTTTTTTGAAATTTATACCAAAATTCTAGAATAATAAAATAAGCTTATATCCCGGAGTAGATGAAAATACGTTGAAAAACAACGAATATATAATTTTTTTTCTATTAATTTCCCGATCGTTCCTATGGCAGCTATATGATATAGTCGTCCGATTTTCATAAAATTTTTAACAAAATTCAAAAATAATATAAAATGGTCATATCTAAAAAATGGTGCCAAAATGTTGAAAAACAACAAAGTTATAATTTTTTTTCTAAAAATATATCGAACATTTGTATGGCAGCTATATGATATAGTCGTCCGATCCGGCCCGTTCCGACATATATAGCAGTGAGAGTATATAGAAGACTATATGCAAAGTTTCATTGAGATAGCTTTAAAACTGAGGGACTAGTTTGCGTAGAAACGGACAGACGGACAGACGGACAGACGGACAGACGGACAGACGGACATGGCTAGATCGACTCGGCTGTTGATGCTGATCAAGAATATATATACTTTATAGGGTCGGAAACGTCTCCTTCACTGCGTTGCAAACTTCTGACTGAAATTATAATACCCTGCAAGGGTATAAAAATAATAAACTATGTCTGGTCTTTAATGAACTCGTAACTATATTTTTACATATATAACCCCCAAAATACAAACCCTTGGACATGTCATATGGACATCTCATTAACGCCAAAGCCAAAACCCATAGAAAGTTCCAACCTTTTGAACCCTTTCATGCAACAGAAGTGCATGTGTACTTTGGCACTTTTATGGATATAGCTTCTATCGATTGCCAGCTATAAAATCGATCATTAGCGCTCTTAATTTGCAGCGACAAAGAGCGCGGCGCGTTGATGGCAACGCTTCAACAGTTTTTGTTTTTGTGCACCGAAAAAAATTATATATAAAATGCAATGTAAGCTATTTATAATCTATTTTAAAAATACTTTTGATATGTCACAGAAAGCTAGTTAAGATTATTTAAGAAATCATTATTAAATCGTTATAATTTGTAAATGTATAAATATTTCGCGATTTATTTAATTTAATTTTAATAAATGAAATCATACACTTCTTTAATTTATATATAATTTTATTTTCCGTGTACCAATACCAGTTCAATTTCCACTGAATGGCGGAAAAAAAAGGGTGCAACGGTCATAAAAATTAAAAGCAAATTACGAACAACTGCACAGCAGTTAACTCGACGATATTAGCACAGTTCGCAGCGGGTCGATAATGTTATGGATCGATCGATTGACTGAATGGCACCGAACCTGGCGCTGACCAAGCGCGACCTTTTGTCACTTCATAGATGGGCCAGGACAGTGGTGGGGGATTTCAAGGGGGGAGGGTGGTTTTATCGAGAGAATGGCGAGGTGATGGACGCACCTTAGACGCTGACGCCGACTTCCGTTTGGCATTGAAGCGCAACCGTTTCAATTTCATCGAAAGAGTTAAACAAGTAGGAAGAAAGAGTGGGGAAGGGATTAAGACTAGGAAATACCTATTAAAATAAGGAAATTCTAATTTAATAAATTGCGTAAGGATCTGAGAAGCTAAAACCTTTCAGATATAGATTTTTTTTTGGATTTAAACAACTTTTATTTAAATTAAATATTTTTTTGTTTTTTTTTTTTATGCTCTTCAAATATTGGGTTTGGTTTAATCGTACTTCTTGGGACTCTTTTCCTATCTGTCTTTCAATAGAATCTGCCTTACATATACCTCTACAAATACCCTGTATTCTGTGAAAGAGTTAAACACGATGGCAACAATTTGAGTGCCTAATGACGCAGAGTAATGAAGTCGCCGCCGCGCCCCCAAAATGCAGAGTCTGTCTCGGAAACCCCTACTACATAGCACTGAAAGAAAAATAAAACTTAAATGTGGCAATAAGATACTGAAAATAATAACAGCTCAAAAGATATCCTGACAAAAGTAATTATAGAAATGTATCTTTCAACGATTTTGTGTTCTACTTATTTTAAGTAGGATTTTCTTCAAGCATTTCTCTTTATTTTACATATTCTATATTTTTTATATTTAATTGTTTTGTTTACTTGCACATTTTTCTCAGTGCCGGACTCCCAACCGGACTTAACCCAACCCAACCCCTTGTTTTTCGCGCTTGATGTGTCGTTGATTTGCTGCCTTCGGCCCGGTAGTCGCCGAGTCTGGTGCTAAAAATCGTCACAGCTGCGCAACATTTCGAATTGAATGACTTAATGTGCTGCATTGTGTCATCAATATCCGCTCGCATCGCATTGGATCGATGGGGTTATATACCGTATATACACTCACTCGATTCTGTTCTCGGCACAGGGTCAACTGTCCGTGACAAAAGTGTGAATTTCTCCGGGCTTGAACGCCCACTTGAGGCCCATAAAAAAAGTCAGTGTCTCTCTCCTTCGTGGCCATATCTTCTCTTCCAGATTAATCCTTCTAAGCGAGTGACATTTGACAGTCAGTCAGTGTCAAGTCATCAATATGTACTTAGGCCATTCCATCACCTCGGTAAGTCGGGGACTAGCAGCGACCCCCTTGCCTCGCTGTCTTGGCCCCTTTGCTCTTTGTCCCCTTGGCCTAATCCTTATGTAAATCTGTCAAATTAAATGCGATTAGTGCAAAGTGAAAAGTAGTTGCCAGCTCTTTGAGCCGGCTCTCACTCACGAGCCGACATCAGCGGGCCGTCAAGGCTGAGCGGATTTTCCCTTCCGGCCGACTTGTTGATGGAAAACTCTTTGATTTTTAGCCAAGACTTGGGGGAAGGGAGCTTGAGTTCAATGGGGTTAAGCTAAGGTTCATAAAGGTGGGTTAAGAAAGGGAGCTCGAGGTGGGGAAGTAGGGGAAAGGATATACTTGACATATATACACTGTGGAGACGTCATTTCCAACCATATAAATTATATATATTCTGATCATTATAGATTTATGAATGCTTTAATATATAAATAGCGACCTAGATTCCAAAAATAGTTCACAATTCCCACGCCTAGTTAAAAACCGTGCCGCCATTGTCACAGCTAATAAAATTCAATTTTCATTTAAATTAATTTACAAATTCCCACGTAGGCGTTTTGTATATAAACATATTCTACATCCCTAGAAGTCCTACCCCAAAGTCTGCCCAACAAATTGCCAGCAAATCGAATTGCTTAAAAATCGACTGTTAAAAAAAGAAGCAAATCACGCGACTGGCCGTCTGCCACAACTAACTAATTTCAATTTGCGGGATGGGAAAAAAAGACAAGCAGGGGGAGAGGAAAAGGACTATCCTTACCAATTGGCAACACCAAAAGCGACCCTCAAACACACAGCTAAACTCAAAAAGACTCGTAACGAAATGTACGGAAATACAAACAGACACAAGGACGACAGGCTCATCATCAACGGAATCAACGCGGTGGGCGGTGGGGGGGAGGGAGTAGGAGTGGGAATATATATCGCGATATCCATAATGACACTTTCCGCCGATGCGCAACTGTGACAAAATTAATTTTCAACTTGACTGCATCCGGACGGGACTCGGATTTGGGCCTGGGATTGGGATTGGGATTGGTATCCTGTCTGCATCCTCGCCCGCCGTCTGTTGACGATAATGAGACCATAGATAACGCAATTTTATGTTCCACCCGAATTTCACAAATAGTTGCGCGAATTTTACCCAGGCAACTACAGTTCAGGCACTGAGAAAAAATATTTGAATAATATTTTCAATGTAATTTTAATTAAAAAATAAATTAATCCTTTTAAAGAAATAAGTTTGGTATCATACTTTAACCAGGAAAATTCACAATTCATATTTTTCACATTTAATAATTAAAAATATCTTTTCATGGTTTTGTATTATTTTTTACCGAATTTTAACAAATGATTACATATTTTTTTTAACCTAAAACATATATTTTGTAATAATTTGATTTTACAATTATCCTTAAATAAATTACAAAAATAAATTTGTTTAGTTTTTAACAATTCAAATCAATTATAAATGATATAAATTCTTTCCCAGTGCATACCCTGGTATATGTCCGTATTCGTGTCCTGGGTTTTCTATGTTCCCTGTGCCCGGTGCCCGGGTGCAAAGCACTCACAAGTCAACAACCACGGCCACTTCCACCCCTTTTCCGCCCCTGAACCGGAGTCGCAACTGAAATGGACTCTCGGCCCTAGGGCCAACGCCACCGCACTGACAAACTGTTCCGCTAAATAAATCACGATTCATGATTATCGCCATGAAATCGAAATTTTCTGCTTTATTTTTCATGCCTCGGAACAAGTTATCTAATATGCTTTTAATCGGGGGAAAAGGGGGAATGTGTAAGGGAAAGGGCCAGTGGCGGGTGCAGTGGCTTAAACGAATATCTGAATTATTGATTTAGGTTGGGAATTTGTAAAGGGAATTAGCTGTAAGAGATAATAAAATTAGGAAGTTAAATATATACATTTAAGTCTTAGAAATCATTTTAAACCAACATACATATTTCTTTCTAAATAAAAATATTTTTTCCCAAGAATATTTTCCTTATTATTTGTTGACCTTTTTAACTTAGAAATAATTTAAAAAAACAAGTAATTACAAGGCATTGTATGCCTTCTTATATATGTATAACCTATCCCTATGGTTCAAGAACTTTGTTAATTTCGCTATACCGATTTCTTGAACTCCAATTAACTTTTGCCTTCAGAGAGTCAATGTCAAGGCTGAATTGACTGCAGTCAAGTTTTACCATAACAACAGAGAATCAGAATCAGAATCAAATTCAGACTCAAAATCAGTGACAAATCCTGAGAAAGTCGCTCGGCCAAACAATGCAACTCATCATCACAGCAGGGTGATGTGTGTGTGATGTGATTTCATCTGAACATCCCCCAAGAAGGCGCAGCAACCCTCAAAAAAATATAATAACAAAAACGAAAAGGCAACCGCAAACACAAGCCAGTACTGATGTCCTGTCATATTTGCTCATTTAACGGGCTGACACATCAATGTCACATCAAACAGCCAACCAAAAAAGAGAGCCTCCGGCTGACAGCTAATCCAATGGCAATTATAATGCCGTAACGGACGATCCTTACTCCGATTCCAGATTCAGAGGCTGCCCTACTGGTGTGAAGGAAACCCTCAATTCCGCCTAATTGAAGCTAAGCAGAACCAGCATTTCCCTTTGTTTTTCCAGCGCGGAAAGTGTCAAAACTGACATGACAAGGCGAACGAATCAAAAAGGGAAATCACAAGCGCAATAATCAGCAGAGCGCTTTTTGTAGGGGCGTGATTTTCTGTGGTTTTTCCTGCGGGGAAAAGAAGGAATCATTTTCGGACACTTGACATGCATATGAAAATTCTGACACGTCAACGCGAGCCTGGTGCTTTCCGGGGCTAGTAATTGGAAACGTTACTAATTCTAGAGATGGGGATATTCCCCCCCAAAAAAAAACTGATTGACACATTTGACTAAAGTGGCGATTATACGAGTGTGTGGTGTGTCTTGGTGCTGGTAATTTCCATTTCCATATCACTCATTGTGACAGCCATCGCTTCTTCGTATATCAATTGACAATTGCCGGTGTCTTTTGAGGGGATTTTCCTTATTACCATATCAAAGGGAACGGAAAACTCAAGAAAAGTGTCATTATACACAGGGCCAGATGGGTGGTCGGTCGGTCGGTGGTCTTTGCCAAGCAAAATGGGGTCACCAATTAGAGGAAAACCTCAGCAAATCAATCACCTCGAAGTGGTTAAGACGGCTCTTGTTTAGACACTGGGGAAAAATGTTTATACAATTTATAAATAAATAAATATCTAAATTCTAGGTCAACTTTAGCAAAGTTTACTAATGAATTTTGTGGGGAGTAAAGCGAAAAAGGCTTTAAATATAACCCACTGTACTTGTCTTCTAAATAAAATAATAGTACCAAATAATTCCTAAATTAAACTTCTTAATATGAAAACTTTGAATCCCTTTTCTCTTGGTATTAACCCTCTTTCCAACCACTACCAACCTTCGTTAGCCTCATTCCTTTCTCCCTACTCAACCAACTCCCATCTCCCGGCTAAGAAATAAAAAAAAATCCCGTCTGGCTGTCGCTACAAATGCCAGTCCAATTTGTTACAATGCGTTACACTCATCCGACTGATGTCTGACTTTGTTTGGCTCCAACTTGCTACGCATTCCAGGAGCTGCACAAGGTATCTCCACCATGTTGGTGGCAGCTTCGTTTCGCCCTGTTTCAGCTCTGTGCGGATCGGATTGGATCAGATTGGATGGGTAGCCGGGGAGGATCAGAGGGGGTGGGGGAGAGACGGACAGAAATCCATTCATCAGTGGCAAATTTGTTGGTGGTATGAATCCATCATGTTGCCAGTGAAAGATCGTTTGTCGCTGATCATCAGCTTAAAAATCGCGCAAATGACGAGCGTAAGACACGAGAGATGTGGTCCCCATGACGGTGGCTCTGGCTCAGCGGTTACCAACTTAAGCTGACAAAAACATCCCATTCCCAGCAGTCGGGGAGGAGCAGCGGGAGAAAGCATCCGCAGATCAGTCTGTCGTTTTAACTGGTTTCAATTCGCAGAGGAGTGTGCGTAAGCTAATGAGAAGTATGGAAGTGGTTACTCTACACGGGTTTATTTAGAGAGTATAAATTAAATGAATAAATTTATAAAAATATTTAGGAAATCATTTAGTTAAATTTAGTATTTTATGAGGTGAATATTTATATTTTAAAATATTTATTTAATTATTTTGTAGCTCATTAATGGTACCACTCAAGTTGAACCCTTTTTTCGCAGAGTGTGGCTGCTGCTGCTTTTTTGGGGGCAGCAGCTACCACATATCGGAATTCCCCCCAACTGTGCCAACACACAAATGATGTTGATTTTTATCAAAACTTATTGAGAAAACGTAATTTTTTAAGCTTTACATGTGCGAAGGCAGAGCAGAGATTGGGCCCAAAGCCAAGACTGTCTTATTGTGAGTAGAGAGCTTGGCAACACTTGAAGAAATGTTTTAAGATACAAATTCAAATTGATATTTATGTACAATACTAATTTCTTTTTTAAGCCAGTAATTTTTCCTTGCTGGATATTATAATCTTAGTCAGAAGTCTTCTTTTAATAGAAATCCTATTTTTCGGCTTGTAGAAGTTATCTTCCTTTCTCGTTAATATATAAAATTTCCTACAAAATCTCAAAATATTTATTTAAGTGTATAACAGCTTGTGGATTTGAAAAATCAGCAAAAATCGGGCAGCTATTAATACTCGAGCCAAATAAAGCCTACCTGCTGGCACAAGGCAAGAGCTCCTGTCCATCAATATTTCAGCTTCAGTTTCTGTTTTATTTGGTGGCACAGGCACGGATGTGTGGTCCTGCGACTGCAGGAATAAATTTCCATTAACGAGTCCAATTGATTTAAATTGCCGCTGACCGCAGACCAAATCGTTCTCCATATTTCACGCGACAAATTCACCCCGTTTCTCTCTAGAATTTATTGTTTGTTTTTACCTCAAGCGAGAGATGGTCTAACGAACTTCTAATAGTTGCAGCAGATTAATCTTGCCGACAACTAGACCGGGGACCTGGGACCCTGGGTCCGATGAATCAAAATGAAAACATAAAAGCGATTTAAAATCGATTAACCCGATTTGCCGACATGCAACAGGTTCGGCCCTCAATTTGGGGTCTTATTATCGAAAAAGCGCGGCTTAAAACAAAGGCGGCTGCAAATTGCCGGCAAAGTCGGAGATCGGAGGAGATCCCAGATCCGAGATCGGGGAATCTGTTGGTTGGGTCCACTCTGAAGACAGAACATTCAGCAAGGCAAACGCCTACCGCAGAGTTCTCTCTTAGTTTTTTCTTTATTTTTTATCCCAACCGGGAAAGAGGTGAGAAAATTGTTGATTAGCTTCTATGGAGGCAAAAGTTGGCCCATTCAGTCCCGTTTTCGGGGCGATCTTGATGAAGATCAACATGCCAGCGATGAGGGCGTGGTTGCGTATGACTTTGATATCTGTCGGTATTTTGGGCTTTGGCTTTTGAAACACAAAATAAAACATGCACCCGATACGGGAAAATAATAAGAAAGGGGATATTAGTAAGAGATATCTTGTGGAATGCGGAAATACTCTTTTAAAAGGTCTTTAAGAAAATATTTTACTTTGTTTTCATGTAAAAGATACTTTTAAAATCCAGTCCTTGCTAAATATATACTTTATTTAATTATTAAAAATTGTTTAAAACTGCTAAAGCTGCTTTAAAAGCTATATATTAAACCCTACTTGCCGCTAACTCACATTCCTACCTCCCAGTTTTTTTTCTTTATACAATTTCCACTTGGATTTGAATGAATCCCCTATACCCCGACTAAACGTCCTGTAATCACGCCATATTCTAGTTGTTACAACCATTTGCATATACTCAATATGCCCTCGACCCATCCCCATGGATAATTACGTACTGGCGGCTGCTGCTGATGATTCCGCTCGACTTCTCGTTCCGGAGAGCCCACTATCACTTACTACACTCAACGCCCCGCGATCTGATTCGAAGCTGAATCGGAGGCAGCATCGGTGTAGGGATCGGGATCGGGATCGGGCCCTGGAATCGGTCAGATAGCCACGGACGATGGCTAATAATAAATTCAAGCGCGTGCAAGCGCATGCCACCTTGGGCCTCCCTACTCCCTACTCCCTGGTCCCTGGTCCCTTGTCCTCCTCTCGACGGCACCTTGCAACCGGCAGAGTTTGCCACCAACTCTCGATGGGGCACAAGGGGCAGAGCCTCCGCCTTTGGTGTCAGCCGCTCTATAATTATCTCAAACTGAAATTAACCGTCGAAAGAGTCGGGAAGAGATTATGCGCTGCGCATCGAGATTGAGAAGCGGGCAAGTGGGCAAGTGCACATGAAAAAAATATAATAAAAATTAAATATGGCAAATTAAGCTATATAGTTTTAGTTTTTCTTATTGTAGTAATTATCATAATTGTAATTTAAATATTTCCGTATTCTATTCCGGCTTGTAAATGGGAAAGGATGAGCACTATTATATTTTAATAATTTGTATATAAAATACAGACCTTTTTCGTAGCATTTTCAAAGATTTCTAGGGGCTTTATAGAGCTACTACAATTTTTTTGAGTGCCTTTGAGGGACAGAAATGTTAACCGCATCGCACGCTAACACTGCCTCTGCATGCTAGACGCGTTTTGCGATTCCGATGGATTGGAGGAGAATCTCTGGTGGCGGGGAGAATGTTGGAGAAACGTGAGGGGAAATGCCTGAGATGAGACATTCTCTCACCTCGCCGCCGCGATGCTTGTGCTAATTTATTGCGCGTTAATATCGACAGGAAGAGAGAGAGAGACAAGATCCGTGGAGGACCAGTTCCCCGCCACTACTCACATCCCCATTCCCGATTCCGTTCGCTCTAATTGAAATGCTCGACTCCGGGCAGCGTTCCAGAGACTCTCTAGTATCTATCTATCTTATCGCCAGCGTCACACTTACTCTACACATGTTACACCAACGGATACACCGCCACCAGGTGCCCTCCCTGGATCGGCTCTGGGGTCTCATTAGCGGAATTACAAGTCATTACCCGCCGCCCGAACTGACCGAACGAGCAGGCAACTCGCTCTCGGACTCGGCAATTATAAGTAAATTAACTTTTTGGCCCAAGTATGAAGATTAGAATCTAGGCTACCACCACCCGAACTCGATGTATGATTGATGGATTGTCCATATCAATGACAACTCATCTGGAGGGCAAAGAGGCGGGGAAACAGGCTAATGAAGTCATAGAAAAGAAGCCAAGAAGACAATGGGACATCGGTTTGTTTATAATTAAGAAATAGGTAAGGGATTCGGCAGGAAAGTAATTACTAAATATAATATAAAATATATTAACAGTACGAAAATGTAGAAGTTTTTATTATACATTTGTTAGAGATTCTCGAGAAGGGTAATTATGTTTTTACTCCCTTAACCTTAACAAAAAATATAAATAAACTAGTATTAAAGTTCAGGAAACTATTAACTAGGTAGGTAAAAGTAAGCAACTCCCCTCTCTTGACCATTCTGAAACCACTTCTCCTCACTAAAGTAAACACTTCACACCAATCTCAGACAGCGACCAGCAACTAGAAATCAGAAGATGCTTTTAGTTTAATTGGATATTCTGGGGGCAATTTCAATTAGTCTAACAATTTGGCACGCATTTAATTGCACCGAAATCCGGAGCAAATCCTTGACAGGATGGCACCCACCAGCCGAGGTCCCAAATTGCAATAAAATGTATTAAAAACGAGTGCGTGGCTTGGGCCAGACAATCAAATCTTCCCCTTTTCGTCCTGCTCATTTAACATTTTACCATAAAAATGTTGAAAAACAATGGCGGCGGATTGTAGAGACACCTCCCCCTTTGGTCTGCCGGGGAGTTTATCTCTCTGGGCCAACATTCTCACTCTCCTCCTGGCCACATTAGACAGCCACGTGTCTGGGTCATTATGCTGAAAGTTACACGAACGTGGCGTCGGCGTTGACGTTTACTCGTACTTTTTTTTTCTCTGTCTGTTTTTCGGGGCCCACTTCGAGGCGAGGCGAGAGTAAAGTGTCTATGCAAGAGCCGGGGAAGTGTCCAAACCCAAAAGCCCCACCCACCAAAAAGACAAAAGCAAAGCCAAGCCAACTAGCACTGGAAAAAATCGGGTTGAGCTAATTTAAATTGTTTATTTAAAGTGGAAACATGTCGTACATTACTTGGATTTTATTACAGAACCAAACTGTTGCCAAAAACTATTTTTCTTAATATTTTATATGTGTATTTAAGGCCGCAGATCAAGGAACTTAATAATAGGACTTAAAAAAAGCTGGCATCAAAAGAAAAATATTTAGAAAGCTATTTATTGATACAAATATTGCTCAGAAATGAAATTACATTTCTAAAATATATAAATAAATCCCCAAGAAAACATTTTCCACTCAGTGTAAACTCCGGCTTGCGGCACAATTTGTAGCTGTCAGTGGAACAGAAAGACAGACAACCGGCAGGACGGACATGACACGTGTGTGCGTGTGTAAGTGAGTGGGCGGGTGTCAGTGGCTTAGTTATAACTAAGATATAGCCACCAAACACCCGGCGCTCCATTGGCGATTATCGCACGATGTCCGGAACTTCACTGGTTTTTAAAAATTAGAAACGGATTTGGCATTGCGCATAATGCGGCTTAGCCGGGCCACTCCCCTTCGCTTCCCTTCCCATCCAGAGTAGTTTCTATGGTAGATCCGTCGGAAACAACATAATTGTTAATTTTAATGGTCTATGAAAAGCGGGGATTGTTTTGGGATTACCGCAGATGAGCGAGCGTTGGTCAGGTTGAATGTCTCTAAGGGGGGATCTCAGATGAGGGGTGTGTGTTACGAGTGTTACGAGTCGAATGTCAAACGTAGAGGAAGTGTGCAATGCGGGGTTTTGTAAGTGAAATTATATAGCCTACACAGGAAGTTAAGCCCTATTTATAGGCATTTTCGGATTAGATTGTTTTTCGATTTAATTAATATCAAAAGGAGCTTGCTTGTAATTCGAATATCTACGGGGTATTGGGTTTTAACTTTGTTTGAATTCATTTAATAGTTAAAGCAAAACTTTAATGTTAATAAAATTATAATTTCTTCCATGTTTCATATATTTTCTAGATATTCAAATATTCTATTAATAATGTACCCACCTTTTACATTTTTAAACATTTTTTGTAGATCTTTCCCTGGAATCGCCTTTCCAAGTTCATTGCCACCTCATTTCTCCTGACTTTTGTTACGCGAAACCTAAAGCTAAAGCTCCCCCTCCTTTCCTGACTGGCTCTCTCTGTCAATGTCAGAAGATTTCCGTATAAATAATTCCCAACTAACGAACCGTGGCTCCCTAAGCATATATCATCGACTCGTATTACGCTGACACTTTCGTGTGAGGTCCTCGCCCAGGAGTTGCACATTTTCGGGGCCCTGAAAATGTTTCTGCGGCAGCACATGTGTCACTAACATGTCAATTAGATGCCCCAAAAAAAGTAAAAAACTTGGGGCTCTGAGGAGGAGATTTTTTCGAAACAAAATTCAAACACGTGGCTGCCTTTGGGCACTAACCATACAACATATAGACTGGTCATTTCATACAACGAAAATGGACACAAAAATTTCCTAACATGCGGTCCCATGTTAACTGTTTGCTGTTAGCGACAGACCGTCTGTTAGATTTTAGCTGTTAGCGTCCCGTCCCATGTTAGCTGTCAGCTGTTAGCATCAGGCCTTTACATGTATGCGTGTTCATGCATTCACGTACACGGGTGCATGTGTGCGATCGTTTCATTTCGGGCCAGCAAGAATATTTGGTCTTTTGCTACTTTTCGCGCTAGGTACCCTAACAATATGGGCATATTCGCTATTGGGTTAATGATAAAAATAAGAATGTTATATGTTATAATACATTTCTTAATGTTTCAGCATACATTTCATATTTGTTTACAATTCAAATCAGTGGCAGCAGTGAAGTGTGTTGCATATGTACATATATATTCGAATGAATAAAATTTCATCTACTGAGATAGGAACAGGGCATGAAATGACCAGTCTATATGTTATATGGTTAGTGCTTTGGGGAAGCCAGAAGGTGGGAAAGCGGCAAGTCCCTCTAGATTCAAGGAAAACGTTGAAGTGTGAACAATTTGTGGCCAGGATCTGGGACTCTCAGTTAATTAAGGGAGCTCACACACATGGCCCACCCAATGGGGAATGTTTTGATTTCTCCTCTCTCTCGGTCTGTTTCTCTTCGTAATTATTTAAAATTAATGACAATACAAAAATGTGACGTCCTGTGCTCCCCCCGATGTGGCGCCATTTAAGCGCCCTGCTCCGTTGGCATAATTTATTAATTGTCAACTAAATTTGACATTTCCAATGTGTTGGCAATCACAAGGGGGCGCGGAAGGCATTCAATTTGAATATGTTTCGGTTTCTGTGTTGGATTTTCGGTGGCCTGTCGAAGTGTGAGAATTATGCGAGGCACAAACAGGCTGCCTTTTCTGCTTTCCGCTGGAATGTCATAAATTTCGACGGGCTCATTAGCGTTGGCGGTCCAAGTCGGTTATTTATACACTTCAATAAGGATATGGCAGCTATATAATATAGGTGGGCTTTGAATTGAAGTGAGAGTGAGTTTATAGAGCTGTAAACTAGGTTTTATTAGCCGGAAATTTGAAGTTTTATCTATGGTGTTAATATTAGTAGATGGAAGTGAAAGGGATTATAGAGCAATTATGTTGGGAAACAATGATTAAAGTAATTTTATTAAATGAATTACTTAATTTTTAAATATTATAGAACATTTTCTAAAATCTATTAAATTGTACGTGAAATTCTCAAGTAGAAATTCAGCGATAATCTGTTATAAAAATACTTATGAGGTTCGTAAAAATACGATTTTTGAAAACATTCTGATTGCTAAATATATTTAGATATACATATATATCTTTTGTTACATCCCACACCACCTTAGCACCCTGTATGCCACCTGCTTGCTTAATACTGCATGGCTTTCTCATATTCGCTCGCTGGCCACCTGTGTGGCCTGGAGATTTGACAATTTTGTACAAAACTCAATGGCAACATTTTCCAGAACTCGTGCGCAAAACGACCCACAAACACAACAAAAAGAAATAGAAGGGGGAAAAAATAAGCAGCAGAACATTTTCATAATAATTTAATGGCCGTGTTTGAAATCCGATATTGCCATATGGATGTGTATATATGTTGGCTGTGCTGTTGCCTGTCACTTTTCACATTGCCTGCGAGAGGCATAAATAATAATTTATTTGGTTAGTGGCCATAAATGTTTCATTTGACAATTTCTCATCTAATTTTGCACTAACTGGGCGACATTAATCAAGCGCGATTTGTGTGAGTCGAAAAGTATTTATAGACATCGGAGGAGTGTTCATCATCCTGACATGTGTTTTCCTCTCGTATTTCCCCCTCGTTTGGTGGAGCAGGTGAATATCGCTCTGAAAATGCACATAAATTTCCCTCAACGTTCATTTATCAATTTGTCTCTCCATTGAGAGCGGCAGCACTGGCTTTTTGAACAAATATTTATGTAATTAATTAAAGTCGACTGTTAACTATTATAATTTAATGCCTACCGTTGGCTTCTACAGTTCAAAACAACACGCGCCCTATAAAATTCAGGGGGAATCGATCTGTAGCCGCTTTAGCTGGAAAAACCGCATGACGTCCTCTAGAAAGAAAGAAAAAAACACCGGAACAGGTGCCTTTGGGCCAACACGAGCGGCGGGAAAAATGCGGCAACAAAGTTGAAAAGTCATTTTGAGGCTAGTTTAATTGATTATTTTCGGGGTTGTGACTTTTATTCGTGGAATTTTTAGCAATAGAAAAATACTCATTAAATTAGTGTATTTGATAAGCTAATTAAATTGGTTGTAGTTTTATATGGCTCTTCAAAAAGCAATACAATTTATTTAAATAGTTTGTTTTATTATTTAAATAATTAAAATTCAAGCGCTAATTTGATTAATATTTAACCCTCTAGTGCCCAAATTTTTTTTTTCAAAAAAAAAATTATTTTTGGATTCAGTATGTATCAAAAGTGAATGTTTGTTTTGGAAAAAATTTTACTTTTGCTCGGATCGAGTTTTATACGACTAAAACCTTGGACCGCATGAAGGCAGTTCTGGAAAGATAGGCCAACAAAAAATTAGGTAAAAAATTTTTTTTGTTAAAATGTTTATTGTAAATGTCATTGAGACTGTCAGCAACACAGTACAATTTTTTGTTCTAATTTTTTTCGAATTTTAAAAAAAAGTATTTACATGTCGCATTACCTACAAAATAATTATTTTGTCCGATTTGCACAAATTTTCAACTTCAAATGAATACAGCAGCTTGCGCTAGCTCTAGTATGTATTCCAAACGCAACGAACTTAATTTTTGGACTTTCCTGAATTAGAAAAAACGGAAAACCGTGTGAAAAGGAATGAAAATAATAAAATAACGGTGTTTTTAACATTGCCCGTCTAGAGGCGGTCTTGGGCACTAGAGGGTTAATCTTACTCTAACACATCGAAAAATCTGTGTTTACTATTTTTTTTTCCCACGATTTCACCTCTCTTGGCCACTGTTTAGACCACACAAAATACATTTGCACAAGTGAATAAATTGTTGGCATTTCGATCGAATCAATTGGTTTGTCATTGCATCAGGCCCTGTGTCGTCGCAACATCTACTTGCCGCAGCAGCAGCAGCAACTGCAACAATTGCAGCTGCACAAGGTGCGTGTAAATTTAGAACCAGCGACATGAGCCACCCAAGTGGCTAAAAGTGTCAATTCGTGAAAATTTCACGAATTCCGATCGATGTGAATAATCAGAATTGGCGGCGACAACGACAACAACCACAGAGGAAAAGACGCTTTGATGTGCTAACTAAAAAAAAGTCCTGCCAAAAATAAGAGAAAAAAGAAAACAACTGAAAGGGAAAATAAAAGAGAAACAACGTTGTTGAGTGACAAACAATTGCAAGTGAAAGGCGGAACAGGAGAAGGGAAAGAAGGGGGAGGTAGTGCTCCCCTGGGGGTTAAAATCAAAGGGTGGCAGGTTGCAGGAGAGGAGTTTTCGAAGAGGGCTGCAGCAGTTGGGCAAAAATCTTGCTCTTTTTAATCGGTTTTTGCTCGGCTTTTGTCTCGTGCGACTTTTAATTAAGTATATTGCCTGCAGCACCGGCAACAGCAACAACAAGCAGCAGCAACAGCAACAGTAAGGCAGCAACATCTGCTGCTTCTTCTTGGGCCAAAAACTAATTTCTTCGTGCACAAAAAGAAAATTTAGAAAAATTGTAAAATAAAGTATAAGCAATAATTAATCTACTATTTAGGTAAATCATTTTTATTATATGTTGTGTACTTTAAAGACAATATTTAAGGTTTCAACTCTTCAAAATTAATTAATTTTTGCCTAATGGTTTAGAGTTTATAAGTACATTTGTAGAAAAATTCCATTAAAAAAGTTATTGGATCGAAAAATAGTCAAAAATATGATTCTTTAACTCCAAATCTATACCAAGTTTTAACACAAAAACTTTTCTTTCTAATTTTAATTATTAACTTAGATGTAGTTCTTATTTTTCGTAGTGTAATCACACACACAGTTACATACCAGCACACACACACACACACACACTCAATCCCAGCTCCTTGTGGCTCATTTATTTGAGTGCTGCAATTGTTAACAAGCTACGGACAAGTTGCAAGTTGTCTGCTTTCCTGCTGCTGCAACTACCATCTTGTTTCGGCCACCCTCTCTTTCAACGCCCACCCACCCCCACCTGCAAGCCCCTTATCAGGCCCTCTCTTTCGCCTGAGAGCTTCTTGCCCTCTCTTTCGCTCTCCCCTACCTTGGAGTGCGTGCGCGCCGCAGTTAGAGAGCTTTCAACATTCTGCTGCCATTTTCGCCAAGAAACGCCCTCAATCATCCGCTTTTTAGCACTCAAAATTTTGCACTCAGTTTCCCCTCTCACTGGAAGTGGCTCTCTTTCTATCTCTCTTTCTGTCGCACGCACACACACACCTCGGCCTCGGCCTCCCCCCGCCAAAATGGCCGCCAGCAAGTTTTGCACTCACTCAAAAAACCCGTCGTCTGGGGCTTTTCTCCATTCCTGCGCTCTTTTTGCTCCTTCGCTTTCATTTCGCATTCGTCGCAGTGGCTGTTCGCATGGAAATTCCCTGCTCGATTTTCCTACGGGTTTTATTTAGCATCTTTAGTTAAATTAAAGTGTGTAAAAATAAGACAAAACTAGAAAAATGTGTTTGCTTTATGGAAATTAAACTTGTGAATACATATTCCTTCTAAATTTTTAATAAAATGTTGTATAATATCTTAAAAATGTGTAAACTTCTTGGGAATTTTATATGTTTTGCATAAATAAAATTTAAATTAAAGAAAAATATAATAAATTTATAAGAAAAATCAAAATATTATCAGCAAAAGTTAAAAATTCAGATATTATACATATGTAGATATTTTCTTTTCGATCCCAAAACTATATATAAATATCATACACTTTGATCTGCTTGTCGCATATTTCGCACCTGATTAATATTAAATTTTATTTGGCCTTTTTTTTCGCTCGCTGATTATTTTGATTATTATTTTCCATGCATCGTCGCACATAATTCACAGGCCATAAAAAATGTGTAAAGGCGACGAAAAACGCGAAGGCCACTAAAGAAAAAAAGATCTAGGAAAATTTATGATGGAAAATATAGTTTTTTATTTTTACCTGTCGGACATTAAAATCACTTCGTGGCCCATTGAAGCGCGTGCGAGTGATAAAAAAAGAGATATGATGGAAAATTATAAGAATATTTAGTCGAAAAAGTTAAGCAGGGGTTTCTTCAAGATTTTGTTTATATAAATAATAAGATTAATAAGAATTAAGATTTAGCAGATTTATATTAAAAGGGGACCTAAAGCTTAGATATTAAGAAACTGTAAAATTATATATTTCACATATTATAAATTCCTTAAATAATTTATTAAAAATTAAAAACTGCTTAAATATAATACATTTCCGCTATGTCTATCAATATAATATTTTCCAGATGCTTTTTATAAAAGGAAATAGTAATAGATACACGTAATCATCACACAGATACATCACATGGTCCTCAGATACACGTAATTCTCCGACGTTTTCGGATTTTATGGAACTGCGGAAAATTGTTTGGCGCAGCGTTGACATCTTATTACAGCCAATAACGATATAAGCCTGGCAATTAAGTCGGCTGCAGCTGACGCCGCCCCCACAGAACCCCAAGTTGGTGAGGCTGACGAAGCAGCAGCAGATGCCTGGATATATCCGCAAGATACATTTCATTCTGGGCGGTCGCATGTGCAAATGTGCCACTCCAGCTGTGTGTGTGTGTGTGTGGAAGCGTGTGTCTCTGCTTGTTTGTAATTAGTGGCAAGTTTTTGTCTCCGTTCTTGAATTTTGGCCTGTGCGCCGCCTGGCATCCAGATATGCAAGCAAAAGATGAGCTACAAATTTCTCAAATGTCAACACCAAGAGACTGGTACACACTCATATCTGACAGATACTTTCGCCGCTTGAGTGTGTGTGTTGTTCTGCTGGTGTTTTTGCATCTGGCTCCAAATGAAATGTACATTTTTCATAGCCTCATTGCATTTGTTAATGCAGACTTGTCATTTATTAATTGTCAAGTTTTCCCTGCCTGATATTGATGAAGACTTCAGTAGATCAATCAGCAGACAGTTCATTTGCTGGCAACAGTTAGCCCATATAATATATATAGTATTTTACCCGATTATCTTGAGGATCTTTTCTTGGGCACTTCATTAGCCGGTTGACAGCTGCTAATGAACCTTTCAAAAGCACAACCTCCTTTTGCGGCAAGTTCATTGAACGATTCAGAAGCAGGCGGCAGCGTGCACGAAATTGCGAAACTAATTTACAATGGCATTACTTTCGTCTAAATGGGTTAGGGAATCCGGAGTTGTGGTTTAATTGCTACCCTTTAAGGGATAATTTCTTTATTTTTTATAGGGTGGAATGTATTTTTAAAGGGTTTTAGGGGTTTACTTTGATGGTTAATAGGTTTGAAATTACATTTATAGAATTAGGAATACGTTTACTAAGAAAGAGTTGGTTAACATCTTCGTTACTCTATGTATTTACTTGATTATTATAATAATAATTTATGTAATTATATCCACGATAAGCTAATGTCTTGATATATATATATTTTCCTATAACATTCATACCCCTCTTCCTAGTCATAATCCTTGGGTATCGCTATTTCTTAGCCCTGGCAGGAGCAACTTAAATTGCAGCGATAAGCTTTAAACTGCGAGCACTTCCGGAACAATGCCCGGACGGACACGGACGACGCCTTGGATATAAATATATATCCCATACAAAGTATATAGCACATGTAGTTAGTGTGTCCAGCCTGGAAAGTGTTGGCAAGGATATGCTTAAACATGCAACTTTTCAATATGCAGACAAAGACAGACACAAGCACAACATGCATGCCTGCCTGCCTGCCTGCTTGCCTGCCCAGAATCGCAGGATTGCAGGACGAGCTACTACTGGGAGGTGGAAATTTTCACTGGCGCAACGTGAAATGCAATTGGGGCCATCATCCAGACACCCCGCTCCCAGCTCAACCCCCCCGCTTTCGCCATGGCATTCGATGAAATTGCCCGATTGTGTTGAAGTGTGATGTAGGCTTCGTTTGTTGTTGGCCAGGCCAAGGGGCCTTTGGCACATTTCTGTGTCGTGAAATTAATTTCTCCACACTCTCTGCTCTCTTGTTAAAAACTGCACTCGGTCGGGCTCTTTATTTAATATACAAAAGTGTGTATGTGCACTCAAATTACCATAATTAAACAGGCCTCGCCTGAGGCCTAATAATACCGGCTAGTTTGCACAGCACTTTGGTGGCTTTCTAAAACTCATTTTTGGATTTTAAGAAGTACTTAAACCAGTACTGTAGCCCGTAATTAAAATGTATATTATTTTAGGGTATTTTGTGATTGGGCTAATTATGAACCTTAAAAATAGCTTAAAAAGTAATTAGAGTGCTTAAGAATATTGTAATAAATCTGTTTATATTTCCTATAAGAAAACTTGAATATGTACCTTTTGTTTTCTAGATTTTTTAGAACTTCTCTTTTCTCTAAAATTCTCATCCAATAACAATCATTTATCATCTCATAGCCACTCTGTGGTATATACCACTCAGAAATGAAAACGCCACAAAAAGTTGCCAAATCATGGAGCTAAATGTACACTGGGTATCTTCATTTGACATGCTGACGTTTATAGCGTTGTTTTTCTTTTTTTGTTCCATGTTGGCTCTTTGATAAATTGAATAAATTTTATGGTATAATTAACTCATGTTCATGGCTAATGTGTACGGGCCCCGCCCTCGTCATTAAATGTGTAGTTGTCATTGCATCAAAACACCTAAGTGGATCACGATATTTTAGCCATGAACAAGAAAGATAATTATTGTTTTTAAATATATATTTTTCAAAAGAAATCAAGGTACTAGAGCTACTGCAAATAAATCCAATTTATCTGCCAGAAGAAACCGCTGTACAAAAATAATTTAGATAAAAGGTAAACATAATTTTTGATAAGGCCACCACAGGAATTTATATGCTCGCACCTAACTGCAAATTGTGTGTAATGAGCTAAGCGGGGTCCACCTTTACCTTTACCTTTTTTTCTCTGTGTTTTCCGATGTGTTTCTCCCTTGACTTTCACCCTCGCCCTGAGTAGCACCTTTCATGCTGTCTAAGCCCGAAGAAGACATAAATTTGTTAGCGCCTGCCGTCGCCTGGTCAAGATCCCAGGACTCATCCTAATTTTTTTGGGGGTGTTTTGTAGCTCCTGTCCCGTGCCCCGAAAAAGAAACACAAAAAAATTAGTCAGCCTGCCAGATCGGTCGCTTGAGATAAGTCTCCTTCATATTTATGTTGGAAATTAGGCAAATTTTTAGTGGCGAGATAATTTGTGTACGACTTTGTCGCAGTGAGTGAGAAAATTTAAGGTATCTTCATGGACAAACCCGAAGTGCTTAGCCTTTTCTGTGTTTATAATGGGAATACACAATTTTTAACGCTTTGCCAAGGAAGATAACAACGTTTTTATGTCTCAAAGCAGGAATATATTAGAGAAACGAAAGGTGGTAGATTTTTTAAAAATTCTTTTTAACTTAAAAACAAAATTCCCTTCCCCAAAACCAAAACCTTTCCCAAAATCACTCTTTAATTATTTTCTCTTCCCTATAATTAACCCATCGAACTGCCAGTTTCTGTGTTACCAATACAAAAAACTCGTTAAACTTGTAATTATTGTTGGGAAAAACGTTGATATATTTATTTTTCATAACAATATGACACTTTCTCACAGTTTTCCTAAACGCCCAGCCACCTGGTATGTGAACTCCGTTAATTAAGACATTTGGAAAGTGGCCGAGAGAAGAAATTAACTTGGCTCGTTGGCTCAAAAACGATTTTTTAATTGTAAGCTACAAAGTGTATAATTATTGGTTAGTTATCGGTTAGGTAAAAAGGCCTCAGCTCTCTGGGTTTATGTAAGCCATATTTAAATGTTGCCGCCCGCCCGAGTCAAAGCTTAGCTTCTGACCCTCTTTTTTACCGAGGCCCATTTGAATTTTTGAACGTGGCCTATGGGCCTCAAAATTAAGTTATTAAATATTGTATCTATGTGATTGGCTTGCTTGTGTTTGTGTGTGGTATATCACCTATGGGTGATTAGCGACGATTGAGAGATTGATTTTTGGTAGAGGGGATTGTCAACGAGAAGAAAGCATGAATCCCCTGTTGATGCTGATCAAGAATATATAGGTATGTGTTGTTTTTGAGGTCGGAAATTACTGCTTCACTTTATTCCCATTAAGTTTATTAAATAATTCATTCTAGAGTTTAGCTTCACTCAAATTCCCATTCACAACTTTACCTTTATCTCTTTGCCATGTGAAACGGTTTTTTTTTTTTGTTTTGTTTTTGTATTAATAAACAACACTTTATAATGTTAATGGCCGTGTAAGAGCGGGGCAACTGAAATTAACAACAAACGTCCATGGAGCAGACATACATCATTAGAAATTGATGACGCATGTCGCGTGCAACTTCAGCAGCATGCAACCCTTTCGACAGCAGCGGCAGCAGCTAAAACATGGACTAGTAATTAATTAGACGTTCGTAAAGAGCACAAAATTCTATAAATTATATTTCATTGCCCTCTGCTCAAATGTCAGTGTGGCCATGCGCGACTGCGCATCACGTGCTGCCGCTGCTGCTGCTGCAGGTTGCAACTGCAACTGCCATTGCAGCAAGCCCAGACTTTATTCCCGACTTTATTAATCGTTGGCCATATTTTTTTGAAAAAAAAAAAACAAACATTTATTGTCCAGCGCCATTGCATGTTGGCGCAAAAAAAACAACACTAGTATTAATAAAGTTCAAACAAATAAATTGCACGCTTTGTGTTATAAATTGTTTATTCAGTTTCGCTCCTTCTCTGTTTTATCTTTCATTTATTTAATTTTTTGCACATGATTTAAATAAGTGTTTATAGTAATTGTTTTTTTGCATTGGTTTACGGGGGAGTGTCTAAGGGGGATTTAATTCAGCGTGGAATTCTCACAATAATTTGCAGTTTTAGGAACACACATTTGGGTGGGGGGAGGCTAAAGACAACGAAACACAAAATACACAGCAAAAGTTTTTTGTGAATAGTTTTGCATATATTATTGCCTAGGCCTAATTAAATTAACTAATACTGTTATAATGCTACGAGAAATTACAATACAGTGAAACCGGTGGATACGGTTTTCTATCCTTAGCATCACATGCAACATCGAATGTGTATCTTTGGATGTTATTTACAGGGGATAATGGATATTACTTTCATATTTTTTTCAACAACATTGCACATACATTTCGCTTGGTACACCAATGTGGTCAATGAATCCTTGGAATTTAAATATTTAAATTATTTAAAATTAAATAAATCAATTTTCTATGTTAGTAAATTCTTTAAAAATCAAAACTTGGCATTGAACTATCTTTTTAAAAGATGAGAAAATTAAATAAAATTTCTTTTTAACTATCAAAGTTTCAAGAACCACATTGGCTTATCCTTGGGGTGGGGTTAGGGATTTAGTGGTAGTTTTTTTGGGTGGTTTAGTTATCAATTTCTTTTCTAAGGACTCTCTGCCCGATTTGAGGCTGGTGGCGAGGCCTGATGCTGCGGCACCTGATACGGACTAAAGCGCTGCGGATAGTGACCCAGCTGCGGCCTAATTCTCAGATCCGGCGATGCCGAGCCGCACGAGGATGTGGGCGTGGCTGGTGCCGGTGGCGCCACTGCCGCCGGTGGTGGAGGTGGTGTCCTATTGGCCTGACCCGCCGCCGCCAAGGCCAAGGCCGCCTGTTGATTGGCACTAGCCAAAAATCCAGCCGTCAGCTGTGGCCACTGTTGCTGCCACATTCCCAGCTGAAAGGCGCTCAGGTGGGGAGCGGGTGGTGGAGGTGGTGGCGCTGCCGATCGCTGATATAAATGTGGTAGTAACATCTCCGTGTACGGCGATCGGCCAAACATTTGCAAATGCTGGCGGGCCTTCTCCAGGAGGGCCAAGGAGGCGGCATCTGCCTCCTGGGGCGTCAGTTGGGCCATCAGGGGATCGGGGAAAAAGCGCAGGGGAGCTGCTCGCATATGCTGGTCGAAAAAGAATGCATCCATGGGATCTCTGGAATACGAAAATGAGTAAAATATTCAGTTTGTAGAAAGTGAAGCTCTTTTGTAAAGCATTTAAACATAGCAGAAAGCCTTAAATTAAATTTTAAATATAAATAATTTATTAATGTACTTCCAAAACATTTTAAAATATTTTAATATGTTGCTTTTTTATTGTTCTTTTAGTTAAATATTAAATTTTAAAATAAGAAGCTCTTCTACAAATATTTCCCTTTGTTCCTGCAACATTTCCTGGCTTTGGCAACATGTTGTCTGCAAAGCAGCTTCGGCAACATGTTCCCCTGACTCCCGACAGGATCAGGCCGCGGGCTACCCTTTTTTTTTAGTTTTTTTTTTTTTTAGGGCTGCTGCTGCTGCCCTTTTTTCGACAGCGACTTCAAAGTATTGCAGCGACTATTAAGACAGCAAATGCTCAGCCGCCAGCAACAGCAACACGAGCAACATAGCAGCAGCAGCAACATCAGCCGCAGCAGCAGCAGCAACTCAAAGAGCAATGTTGCTGTTGTAGCCGGCACGGCGGCGGCTTAAGTGGCGTAAATTACAGATCGGCGCTTTTAACTTTGATGCCGATTCGTACATGAAATGAAAACACGAAAATAATGAGTGAATGTGTGGCTCTTGTTGCTGTTTGTTGTTGTTGCTGCTGCTGCTGCTGTTGTTGTAGTTGTTGTTGTTCCTGTTGTTTAGTGTCGGCAATTGGCAGTTACTTTCAACGTAATTATGTTATTGCCCCGACTGAAGTGGCGGCAGCCAACAAGTTGCTCATCGGGTTCTGGCCAAACTCCAAGCAGCCAAGCCAAGTTCTTTAACTTTTTCCAGGCTTAATTGAGTGGCAATAGCTTTCAGAGATCGAATGTGGATCAAATGTGTGGAGATAAATAACTTTAATCTAATGTTCATGATAATTACTAAGGTTTTTAAGTTTGAATAAACTTTTAATAAGTTATTTTTTAAGGAACTATAGCTTCTTTTTATGTCAGAATCGACTTATATTCCTCTTGATCCCTTCACTCAGCCTCCTGGCACGTTACCCGCTAATTAAAGTTGCTGCCAGGAATGGCATCCAACCGAACACTTTCACACATTTTCGCTAATCAGCACTCTGAGAGCCTCTGATTCTGGCTACCGAATCGCATTTACGACTCAAGCAGGGGCACCATAAATTAGGCCATAAATCAGACATGACCCCATAAACAGTGAAAACGGGAGCAACTACCTCTATAGGAGCCCGGCAGAGATCAGTAAATGGGGCAACAACTTACCTATCAAAGTCGGTGAGACGCGACGAATCGCGAAATCCCTTCGCAAACGGATTCGAATCGATTTTCAGTTTCGTAATCAATTGATTCTGATAGGCCGTCACGGCCGTGAACACGGTCTCCGGGAAAACGAAGGTTTTATGGTCCATATCCTGCAGCTCCTTGGGATTGCCGGGTATGCTCTGTCCATGGCTCAGCCGCACCAAGTGGATCCGGGGCTGGTAGCGATGCATTGAGTTCAGCACGACCTGCAAGTCGAGAGAGAGAGAGGAGAAAAACTTGAAGTGGAAATTCCCCGAATGCGAATCGTTTGTTGTGGCCCGGCCTTATAAAAAATGTACGCCCATAAAAAAGTAGTCGACGGTTGTTTTGACTGTCCTCGCATCCATATATCCATCCACATCCTTTATGGCAGTGATAAAAAAAAATATATATATACGGTAGCCAACAAGATCTTGCTGCTTGCCACCAAATTGCCAACAATTTTCATTCATTTTTGTGCGCGTCGAGCCCAATGCCATTTGCATATATGTGCATTCCTTTGGCAACTCGGGCTGAACCCGTTTGAACCCACTGAATCCTGAGTCCTCGCCAAGTGCAAGACAATGCCGCCAGTTTATGTGTTTGTCTCTCAGCCTAAAATATTCATAACCAACTTCTGAGATGGTTTAAAAACATAAATTGGCACAAAAACCTGGAGGTTTTGGTGGAAAATAAGAATGAAAACAAGTCATTTTGGGTTGGATGTTTCTCTTAAACTTATTTTGGGTAATTATTAAAAGTTTTTAAAATATTTTCTGCTACATTTGAGTTTTAAATTGACGTATAATACTTTAATAAACTTGGAATGGCCTCTCGCTTATATATTTCCCACCTAGATTTTCCTGCTCTAGCCATATTTTTCTTCCACTTGACTCACCTGTCCGCTCTTGTCCATCTCGTTGTTTGTCAACTTCACCTTCTCGAAGGACACGACCTGTTTGCGCAACGCCTCTGGACTGATGGGGCTATCCGGATGGGCATAGATGCGGGCGGGTGGCGGTGGATCCGCTTTTCCAGCCACCAGCCACGAGCTGCGATGGTAGGCATAGCGGTAACGTCGCGAATCCAGTGGCACAATGTCCAGAAGAACGGCATACCGGTCGGGAGGTTGAATCTGCCTCAGAGGACCTGAGAAACTCACGCGAACGGTGGGAAACATGCGTCTAAAATTAGAAAGAAATTTAAAAGAAAATGTTTATTATTTAATAAAAATATTAAATATTTTAAAACTATTTAAAATATAAAAAAGAATTTGTGCCAAGAAATTTCAACTACTACAAGTTCTTGCCTATGAAACCCCTTAAAATAGTTTACTTAATTATTAATAATAATAGTTTTTTTTATTAAAATTAATATTTACATTAAAATAATCCTCAGATCGAGGCCTTATATTATATACTTGTTTCCTATATACTCAGAACACGTCGAATTAATACCTCAACTTGCCACAGAAACTCACACAAAAACGTAGAAATATCGTGAACTATTTTTTTTATTGACCGCCATTGTGTTGCGGTAGCAAAAAAAAAACAAGAAAATAAAAAAGGTAAAGAGGTGGTGAGGTGGCAGAGTATGTAAATAAGACGCATATTTAATTTTATGACTTTTAGCACGTTTTTGACACATTTCCGCAAGCTATGTCGTCGTCCTGAACGCAGGACATTCACTCAGCGGGCGGTCTAAGGGGTGTGTGCCTTCCGCCTCCTCCCATTCCGTTTCCACCCATAAAATAAAAAAGAAAACTCCTTTTCGTTTCTGTGGCCGCAGGTAAGTGTAAATGACGCTAATGACCCAGCCCCAGTCCCAGCTTTTTTTTTGTCATTTGTCTTAAGCGACGGTCTACTGTGTATCATAACCAACTCCGTGTTGTTGTGTTTGGGTTAATTATAATTGATTTGCTTTCAGTTGCTTTGGCAAATTAATTGTGCAACATTTGTTAAGGCAAATGTTATTATTAAGGGAGAACTTTAACCTTTTAGGAGGGACTACTAATGTAAATAATTCTTTTTAAAAATCCCTAGAACATAGTATGCTGTTTTTAAACAAAATTATAAGTTTCTAAGCTAAAGTAGGCCTTGAAACACCCAGCTGGTCTACAATCAATTCCCAAAGATCAGTTCAACTCAACGCTTTGAACAAATAACAACTAGCTACAAAACTTTCCAATCTTTCTAAAAGTTATCTAAAATATAATTACATATTTATAATAACTCTAATAACATTCTGAGGTGAGTTTGGCATTACCCATTTTAAAATGTTAATTTCTGGTATATATGGTACATACATTTCTCACAAATCTTTTGTTTCCTTAGCTTCTTAACAACATAAGTTATCCGAACATTTGGTAAAGAGCAAGACTAAGACGTCGGAGATCCAAAAACTTAAGGCCCTTAATGTATGGGGCTGTCAGCTATCCGATATAACCCTAATCCTTCAGATGCCATTACTAGAAGTTTTGGTTTTGGGACATAATGAGATCAGCTCGCTGAAATCGCTAAAGAATTGCGTTCATCTCAATCATCTTTCTTTAAGAAAGAACCGAATAGCAGACCTCCAAGAACTTCAGCATCTTAAGGATGCCAAATCTCTGAACTCTCTTATCCTTGCTGAAAATCCCTGTTCGGTAGCAGCTGGCGGTAACTATAGATCCAGCGTACTGCGCATTCTGCCGCAGCTCAAGACGCTGGACGAACAACGCGTAACCCACAAGGAGCGGCGGCTACTCTCTTCAGAGCCGGAAGTTATCCTTCCCGATCAGACTAGTGTGGATCAGGTAACTGTTCCCCAGCCTCTTCCAACCAGGACGTATGCTAAAGCCTAGCCCCTTACTTCCAGGGGCACTTTTGGAGGAGGTCGGCGAGATTCTGGCAAGGATACCGTGCCATCGTGGTGCCGCGGTGGTGCCTAGAGTGGCTGTTCAGGGAGTGCTTGGCTCCTTCGGAACGAAAACCCGGAAATAACAGAAGCACCACCCCCAGAGACAAGGCCATTGCCTCGGCATCGGCCTGCGTTGATGCCATCACCTTCCGCCGGGAGCAAGAGCTCAAGGACGATATATCCCAATATTATCAAGTTGGCCCCGAGCTGCAGTGTAGGGACAGGAACGCTCGCCTATTAATGGGAACCCTGGCCCTGGTCAGAGAAATGGATGCCTCCACTCTGGAGGTACTTTGCCGCGCCATTCAAGATAGAGTGAAGCTGCCCACTTAGAAGGAAAAGCCTCAGAAACACAGAACCTACTTTTATACGCAGTATAACTTACTCCAAATTACAATTTTGAGTTTAGAAAACATTTTCCAAAACAGGAAAAAAGTATTTTCATGTTTTGGAAAATGTTTTTTGAACTTAAAATTGTGAACATAATTGTATGTTTCGGCGCTCAAACCAAAAACAAATTTAATATGTAATATCTTAATTTGAAGTAACACGAATATACATTTTGTAGCTAAGCTGGTTTAATTGAAGATTTACTTTCTAGTTCCATTTGCACCTTTCTAGCCCACTTGAATTACGAGTCTTGTTTGTTCGAGTTATGTTTACAGCCCATTATTGTTGTGCTGGGGGAGTGTCACCACGATTGTTTTAGCCAACATCTGGGCCCTGACTGTTATGGCCGAGTTATGCTATTTATTGCAGTCAGTCACAGCCGCAATCAGAGACCAAAACGAATCCACCTGTAATTGTAATTGTAATTGTAATTTGTGCTGTAAGCCTTTTCAGCTGAACTTTTACGAGTTGCATGCCGCAATTAGCACCATTGTAGCGGGCATTTAACGTGTTCCGCTTATCTCGATATCTGCACGGATAACTGACTAGCTCACCGCGGTCTATGGATACACATATATATTCTCTGGACTCTGCACTCTACAGTAGCTGCACTCGAGCCTGAAAGACCACCTTAACTTGGGTCTCAAAACGGAAGCCAACAAACCGGAAGCTACCATTTTGTTTTTAACTCGCGAAATGTAACGAAACTAAGTTCAAGGAGGTGTAAATAATAAGGGAAAGGGAACACTTCGCTCTAAAAAAAATAATGGGGAAATGCACAAGTATATATAAAGAATAACAAGAAAGAAAGCTAACTTTGGCCAGCCCTTGCAGGTAACAATTAAAATATATAATAACTAAGCCAAAAATGCATTAATTTCGATTCGGAAAGCAGTTTTCTGTTAGTTTTTATTAATTTAAAAAAACTGCATACCAAATTTAAAATTTTAAGAAATCAAAATTTTTGGCAATTTTTGCTAATTTTAATGATGTTACCCCTTATCAAATTTCGCAAAAATGGCAAAAAAATCGATTTCTTCTGGACATGTCTAGAAAGATTCGCATGTTAATGCTGATCAAGAATATATATGGTTTATGGGGTCGGAAATGATTCCTTGACTTAGAAAAATATTATTTTGTATTATAAAATCGGATTTTTTATATTAAAAAACTTCTTGATTTTTTTTAAATTAAAAATATCATAACTCGGCCAAAAGAGCATTAATTTTAAATCGGAAAACTATTCTGTGCAAGATTTTCTACAGTTAATAAATCTGCAAACTTCATTTAAAAATTTTGAAAATTCAATTTTTTATCAAAATCAAAAATTTTAACGATGTAACCCCTTATAAAATTATACAAAAATGGCCAAAAAATCGATTTCTTCCGGACATGTCTAGAAAGATTCCCCTGCTGATCAAGAATAAATGTACTTTATAGGGTCGGAAACGTCTCCTTGACTGCGTTGCAAACTTGTGACTGAAATTATAATACCCTGCAAGGGTATAAAAATTAAATAACCTCTTTGTTTTCATATACACATTTCACAACGTTTAAAAATTACGTTTATTATCGATATTTTCTTTAACTCATACTTTTTTTTCGATTACTTTCTCGTGTTTCCTATTTAATGAAACTCTTTTTCCTTCTTGTACGAAATATTTATCCCTTTTATTTTGGGGTTTTTGCGCATATATAGCGACCTGCTAATGGGACTCATAAATGTGTGAAAGTCCGGGCAACAGCCACGCCCCGTTTTTATGGGCCATATCTAATGCAGCAGCCCCCGCGCTTATATTTTTTTTTTGCGTTGCTACATAGGCGGAAATGTCGTAAATCATATTCCAGCATTTACATACATTTTATGAGACCGAGAGAGCAGCCCGAGGGCAGCCAAGGCGAGAGCCACTCCCCAACACCGCTGCCCAGTTTCAGTTCCAGTTCTATTTTATTTTTTTTTTTGGTTTTGTGTCGAGCTTAGTTTGCCCCGCGGGCCAAGCTTCTAAGTGTGGATTTTATGTATTTGTTTATGGGAAAATTAGGGAAATGGCTTTTACTCAGTTTCCCTTGGACGCGGCGGCAGAGCTTAGGTGCCAAAGGTTACAATTATGAAGTTTACACACCATTTGCCAGGGCCCTGGACGTAGTCGTGGCCGGAATATATTTCTCGGGGTTGCTGCTGTTGGCTGCTTTCAATTAGGAATATGTTGGCATATACGGCCAATTCATTATCAACACCTTTGTTACAGCAAATTAAGCCGCAAGGTCTAAATTAATAAAATGCAAATTAGCGGCGACGACGACGAGCAAGAGAAAACAAAGCGAAACTAAAAAGCAACCCCAAAAAAATACTATATAACTTTGATCTTATCGCCGGCTGACAACACTCCCCCAGTTTTGGCTATCTTTTATTAGTTGATTAATTCATAATTCAGGCCCAGTGCACCTTTCCTGCCCTTCAGAGGGGAGATTAACTTGTTCCGATGACCATTCCCAGCTGATAAATGATCCCCGACTTGGCCCAGATCAGCTGCCTCTATTAATAAAGTTGTGGAAAATCGAGAGAGAAAAATATATGTATATATATATGCTAGGTGTTGGCCTGCAAGGGGTTGCACCGTGGAAATTGCAATTGCCATGCATCCTTCGGGGCCAGGCTACTGTCCTCGAATGTCCTGCCGGGGCAAGGAATTCACGGCCCTAATATGCGTGAAGAGTTTGTCGCAAAATATTGACAAACTCCGGGTATTCGGCGGAGTCAAACAATTAGCCCGCCTTTTCAGACTGCTGCCTGACTTTTCCTGCCTTTTGTTTTTCTCTCTAAGGAAAATGCCAACCTCAAAACCGCTGACAGCGTGACAAAATCGCAAACCACGTGATATTTTATTTCAACAACCGCACAACAAAGGCCAGAATCCCACTAACCTGAGAGACCACGTAACAGGTAAAAGAAATATATCTAGTTTTGTGTTTTGCCTTTTCGTTTTGCTTTGGTTGTAAATCATCCACAAAAGTAAAGACTTTTTGCCACCAAATGTGTATGTTTGTTGGCAATTCGAGGCGGTTTTTGTGCACTTTTCACGGTTTCGTTCTGATGAGAGCCACGCATGCGCATTTGCATGTGGAGGCAACATTTTCACAGTGCAGCGGAAAAAGGGGGAAAACTTATGGGTTTATTAGGGAAGAGCTGAGGAAGTTGGGTTGGGGAAATGTTAATATTATTTTATGTAAGGTTAAAGCATCTTAAATAAGTTAATACTCTTAAGAAACCTATTACGAAAATAGAAAACAATTAAATACAAGTCTTGAAATATAAGTAAAACCAAAGGAACGATTATAAGGATCCTACACATTTGTTTTAGTACTAACAAATAAATTTATTAATATTTTTGTGTAAGATCTTTCTAAATTATTATCATTTATTAAGCCTAAGACATCTTTTAGTGAGGATAAGACGTTTATAAAGAGTTAATACTTTTATAAAAAATACAAAACAATAAATTACAAGTCTTGGAATACATATAAGTCAAACATTTCTCTGGATAGTTCCCCTCCAAACCCCTTTCCCCATGACAAAATGCCACAAGACATGCCATTCGCTCGACTTCAGTGCCATATTTTTGCAATTTAAAATGTATCACTCACATAAAAAAATTACAAACAAAAACACAGAGTCCCGCATGGCCACACCCACTTGGTGTTGCCGCCCCTATTTTTTCGTGGACATGTTTAGCTAGCAAACGACGTGCTGACATAAATGGATATCGGGCTAGGGAATGGGGATTATAATGCCGCCGCTGCTACTGCTGCTGCTGTATTTTTCAACCTTTTTCTGTTTTTTATTTTTTTTTTTTTGCAATGGTGTTGCATGCGTTCGTCAAACCCGCACAAATGTAAATAAGTGTCGACCGCTCATCGGTATCCTTTTGCTAATTACAGGGCAAAAAAAACACAGAAAACAAAAACAGAAACGTAACAACACGAACGAAACGAAATGGGCCCAAAAAGCCAAAGGACATGCAAATGCGTTGTTAGCGCGACAATCGGCAGCTATTACATTGCAATTTATACTTTGTGTGGATTTCTTGGGGGCCCCCAGGGGGGGAGGTAGCCTCGCAAAGGAGTAAATTTGTTAATGTGTCGTAAATGCGCACAGCGGGCGGGTGAGGAAAGCGAGTGGGTGGCAGGGAAAGAAGCCTTGGCAAGGCAGTTAGATATTCTTCTTTTTGGGGCCCAACTGTTGACGTCCAGCGAAAGGGTTTAGGGCAGCACCAAAGCCAAACAAACAAAAGTTACCAGGGGAAAAACAAGTAAAAACACGGAGGCAAAACAATAAAAAATATGAACGCATTATGATTGTCAATAGTCGACTAGATGGTACCCCACTTTTTCAGGCCTTTATTGTAAGATTTTCGGTCTATTAAATTTGAAAATTCCCTATTTTAATTATTATTTAAATAATACATCTATTTTATACATTATTTCTAATAATTTTGATTAAAAGATAATCCAAAAAAATATATAATTTTTCATTTTCTTATGCCCAAATATATTTTTAACATATTTTTAAGTCTTGATACTTAAAAATCTACTAGTTTCTTCTTATTAAATTTGAGAAAACTAATTTTAAGTTTTTAAAAAACCTTGCAAATATTATTTAATATTTAATTTCTCTACCAAAATTCCATCACTTCCCTGTTCTCTAAAAATAGCCTCAAAAATAAACCAAACAACTGAGAAGGGAGAGAGATATCCCGATCCTAACTACCACCTAGCGACTAATGCGCATTTCGCATGTTATTGAAGAAAGAGAAAAGGGGAAGGTAAAAAGGCAAAAAACTACAAAACACAGAATACAGAAAGCAAAAAGTATACTCTTTCCCTCTACCCCCAAAAATACAACTTTTATGTTTCAGGCTGCCTTCTATTCGCCCCCCCTTTTTACCCGCCCGAGAATCCTATCGAGAATATATCGTCAAGCAATAATTTCTTCAACTTTTGTTGAGTTGCGAATGAAAAGTCGTTTAACCCGGTATTTTTTTTTACCAAGTGTATGTATATGTGCTTGTTTTTAGGGTCTTTTTCGAGCCAAAAACAGCTGACGAAACGAGGTGTTTTTCGTGTTTTTTTTTTGTGTTTCTTTGGCTTTTCTGCTAATCGAAAATCGACGGCAAATTATTTCGATGCCTTGTCAATCAAACAACAAAAAATAAATATATTGCTGGGCATGTAAATGAGGAGAACTAACCGAAAAGTTGTTGATATTTTCCAGTTAAGAGCTAAAGGGGGGCGTTAATGGGGGCGTGGCCGGTAGTCGGCTGTATGGTCGATGGGTGAAAGGCGCATTAAAGTTTTATATTGATTGTTATGCCGTTGGAGGACTATTCGTCGTGGGCTTGATTGGTGGCCGATAGCCGGAGGAAGGCGTCATTATGATTATGACCCGGACTGCCCCGTGCCACTCCCCCAATCGTTGTTGTGTTGTTTTTTTTTTTCACCTGGGGGGCCAGAGGCCTTTGGCAAATTGAATTCCAACGAAAGTTTAATGAAATAAAATGCACAAAGTGCATTGCCCGGGGATTTGGCAAACACAAATGTGATCGATTATCGGAAAATATCTTTCAGTCGATAAGTGAATATCACAAATTGCTTGGATAATAATGGAAAGTTGTGCAAGTCTTTAGCTCCCTTGGAGACTAAGTTGTACTCTTTTTAAAGAATTTTATATGAGTATATAATTAAAGAACTTTAGTTGCTTAATAATATACCTTTTTCTGTAGTTTATAATGTATCTTAATCACAAGTTTGTCTGCTTTACATGTCTCTTATCATTAAAAAGCCTACCACAAAGTGATTCTTTGATACTTAAGTACTATTCATGAAGGCATCAGGGCATGCAAAATATCATTTTCTACATTTTCTACATTTTCTTGTTGTAGTTTTTTTGAAACCCTTAACTCACTTAGTGGTAAGCCCCTGTAATTTATGTATTTATGGTTTTATGACTCTACTCACCTGCCCGATTTGGTAATGATCATTTCAGTGCCCAATTCATGGAACTTATCCCACAGCTCCTTGGTCTCCAGGTGGCACTGAACGGGCGTGAGATCGTCGCAGTTGCACGAGCCCACTATCTTGGGCGTGGGCTGCTGTGGGCGTGGCCAGAGGGGAGAAAAGAAAAAGAGGGTGGAGAGAATAAGGAGGAGATTTTAGTAAAAAACGCTTGAGGAGATGCGCGATTCTCAAAAAGCACAGAAAAAAATGACTTCAATATAATATCAAAATTTAATAAGATTTATTTCATACTTTGTCCTATTTATTTTCTGGTAAATTAAGCTTTTATTTTTAAAGCTATTGATGAAAGGGAATTCCTGTACTTCCTTATATATTTTTTAGAATTTTTTATAACTCCCTTTAAGTACAACTATTTCCCTTAGTGTCTGGTTTATATGGTTACCTGCGCTGGCGATTCCTCTGGCGACAGGCGTTCGTTTTCCTCGGGACTCTGCGACGGCGGGGGCGGTGGCGGCGAGGGCGTGGCAGCGCCTCCAATTGCGGCAGCTGAACGCCCTCGATGTCCGCTTGATTTGTTATTGTTGCTGCTCGAGTTGCTGTTGCTGGAGTTGCTGATGTTGCCATTGTTGCTGCTGCTGCTGTGATGATTGTGATCTTGCCGTTGTTGCTTGTTTGCTGTGGCATGGTGATGTGTCTGCTGCCTTTGTTGCTGCTGCTGCTGCTGCTGTTGTTGTTGCTGTGCAACACGCAACGCCTGACGCGCTTGCTGCTGCGCCTGCATTGCTGCTGCAGCTGCTGCGGCCGCCGCTGCTGTGGCAGTTGCTGCTGATGTTGCCGTCGGCGTTTCCGAGTCACTGCAGTCGACCACATCAACGTCAACATCCACATCATCGTCCGCATCCTGGCCGGAATATCGCTCCACAGATGCGGGACCTGCACGAAGAGAAAAATATGGGAAGATTACATATGAGAAATGTAGGAAATAAATGGAAATGTGTAATATTTATACCCTTGCAGGGTATTATAATTTCAGTCAGAAGTTTGCAACGCAGTGAAGGAGACGTTTCCGACCCTATAAAGTATATATATTCTTGATCAGCATCAACAGCCGAGTCGATCTAGCCATGTCCGTCTGTCCGTCTGTCCGTCTGTCCGTCTGTCCGTTTCTACGCAAACTAGTCCCTCAGTTTTAAAGCTATCTGAATGAAACTTTACATATAGTCTTCTATATACTCTCACTGCTATATATGTCGGAACGGGCCGGATCGGACGACTATATCATATAGCTGCCATACAAATGTTCGATAAATTTTTAGAAAAAAAATTATAACTTGGCTGTTTTTCAACATTTTTGCACAATTTTTTAGATTTGGCCATTATATATTATTTCTGAATTTTGGTAAAAATTTTATGAAAATCGGACTACTATATCTTATAGCTGCCATAGGAACGATAGGGAAAGTAAAAGAAAAAATTATACCTTCGTTGTTTTTCAACGTATTTTCATCTAATTTGAAACATGAGCTTCTGGAATTATTTTAAAATTTTGGTATAAATTTAATGAAAATCGGACTACTATATCTTATAGCTGCCATAGGAACGATAGGGAAAACGATAGAAAAAATTATAACTTCGTTGTTTTTCAACGTATTTTCATCTACTTTGAGACATGAGCATTTAGTATTATTTCAGAATTTTGGTAACGATATTATGAAAATCGGAGAACTATATCATATAGCTGCCATAGAAGTGATCCGTAGATGTAGAGAAAATGTAAAACTGGGAATGTAAACTGTAACTGTCAAACTGTAAACATAATAAGTATAGGTAAAATGTTATGAAACTCCGTTTAGTGTCTGTTTTCGGCATTATAATTTATAATATAAATATGAAAACCAATCTGCAAGGGTATACAAACTTCGGCGTGCCGAAGTTAGCTTCCTTTCTTGTTTTATACAAATTTTGCTTAAACTTTCTTTTCTTTAAACTAGTTTCTTATATTACTTCTTATATTAAAGACTTTTATAATATTCTGAACTTTATTAAATAACTTATAATAGATAAAACAAATGTTTAAAAATTGTAAAACTGTTAAGCTGTTTAATGCTAGCTTATAAAACCCAGGTGTAGTGTTATATCCGCTTAATTAGCATCGAAATTAAGGTAATGAGTGCTGACAACTATTAGTAAATTAATTTAAATGCAAATTGTTAAGATAAACACAACTCATTAAAAGCTTTGATTATAAAAATTATGACTTAGCTTAGAAATATATTAAAAACCAGAGTGTTACCTAAAACAATCTTAGAAAATATTTAAATCAAATACCAAACCATTTGATAAATCTTATTATATTTAATATAACTAAACTTCAGATGTTTTATTTAATATTAATCTTTCGAAAACTGGTTTCCCAATGCTCCTAGTTTCCTATACCTAATCAATCTCTCAGTGTTTATAGATGTGGCCAAGAGAGACATCAAAGTGGGGCCAGTTAATATGTGGGAGTTGCTGCTGGCTGCCCGGCAACATGTTGCATGTTGCCGCTGATGAGTCGTTACGGCCACAGCAACACAGAGAGAACAAACGCGAATTCAGTTCACGACCAGATGCATTTTACAGATAATGCCAAAAAATTCAATTATTTGCACAAAATGCAATTTCGTATGTTAATTTCCCGCGCGTGTGTGTATGTGCCAAATGAATGCATCTGTTTGCGCTGCTGTCTCTACCCAATTATGGCATCTAAATAGTTTTGCATTCACGTATATACACCATATATATATATGTCAGACCCGCTGTCATGTACTGAAATCCCACCCCGCCCTGCCACTCACCGCCGCGTGAATTCAAATAGGCTTTGATTATTTTATTGCCGCGCATTTGCCGCAATTATCAAGTCATCAACGTTGCATTGTCATCAATATATAATTTATATACAGCAGGAAAAATGGCGGAAAAAAATTATACGGAAAATATAGAAATATAATGCAGCTGCGACACTTTTTTCAGCGGCGTAAAATGAGTATGAGTATTAAGCAATCGATTAATTGAGTTTCTGTTTTTCTGGCGTCAGCAGCTAGAAAATATGGTAGCTGGGGCTTTCCTCGGCGAAAACCATATTTATTATTTTACTTGGTGTTGTATTTAACCCAGTTTTGGTATTAGTCATGGCCAAGGATTATAAGATGGGAAAGCAAATTAATTTTTTGTCTTATTTTCACTGCCTGGAATACTTGAAGTTTTGCTTTTCAAGTCATAAATAAGATAAGTTTCCATTTTGGGGTTTTATTTTTTAATAATAAATAGTATAATGTGTCAAGATCATTAAATAATGTAGAATTAATGTTATTTTATAAGGCCTTAGTTAAGTAAATAATTGTTAAGCTAACGTAAAGCAATCAATTTAAGGCTTAGCCTTTATAAATGATCAGTTGTTGAATTAAACAAATTATTTTCAATAATCATTATTAATAAATAAGTATTATTTTAGGCAGGAAACCTTAGAACTAGACAAAATTTTGTCATATTCAATTTATTATTAATAATTAAAAATTAAGAAGGAATTAAAGGAAATACGTTTAGCTATCTCTTTTAGACTAACCTATGTATTAAAATTTTAACTATAAACTTTGTTATTTATATATTATTATATTAACTTTTGAAGCTCTTTTTCAGTTTATTAAAATTATAAGTAAATCTATATATTACCCCTCACTAATATATGCAACTTCCAATGATTTCCTGATTTCCCATACAAAAAATGGAGCAAATATCTATGCCAATTTCCATTTATTTATATGGAGTATCTTCAGTTTTTTGGGCTATTTTAGGGGATGTTGGAAATTACTTTACTCACTCAGACTCCGTTCTGAAGGTTCCCGGCTGCTCGGGGCGTTTCCGCCGCGCGCCATAATCGCGGCAATTGAGAAATCCGTGGCGAAGGAAATGTTGTGCTGATGCTGCGCCTGATGATGATGATTATGATTGTCCAGCGGATGATGATGATGCTGATGCTGGTGGCTCTGATGATGATGATGAGAGCTGCCGCCGTTGGCTATACTAGCAATTTGTTGCTGCAGCTTCGACTTGAAATTCTGCGACGGCGACGAAGGCTGCGTTTGCTGCTGGGGTTTCGCGTTTGCCGGCTGATTGCTCAAAAGCATTTTGCGGCCGATACTTAGTTGTATTTCTTCTCTTTTCCCGATTTTTTGTAGAATTTATTTAGATTTCGGTAGATTAAATTGGTTCCTTGTATTCATAACATTTTTGGGTGTGGAATCAGCTGTTTGAAAGTTGATTTAAAATTTATTATGTGGAGATAATATTATTTCAGGCCTTGTATCTTTGCAGTTTTAGCCCCAAAAACTTGTATTTCAAATTAATATATTTTACATATTTATTATAAATATCTTTAGAATATTTTGGTATAAATTTATTGACAAAAGGGCAAGCTATGGGAACATTTTAATCCATAAACGGAATCTTTTATCAAGCCTTTTCATATCACCTTTTTCAGGCTTAAAATTTAGATATTTAAATGTAAGATTTTAGATATTTTAATCCTTTTGAGAATTACAATGCCATCAAGTTAGATATTTTGTAAACAAACACTTTTACTGGCTTGTAAACAGCCTTAATTTTTGTTTATTTCTAAATTGTATTAAAATATATTAATATCGAAATAAATTGTAAAAAATGTGTGTTTTTTTAAAACGTTTCCAAGTTTACTTAATTTTTAACTTTTGTTAACCTTTTTAAATAATTTTCTGTAATAGACCACATTTGCTTTGCTGTATTCTTTGCTTCGAAACACTTTTACTTAGACGAGTTTTCGAGTTTTAACGTCCGTACTTTATCTTCGTATTTCGCCGTATTTTTCCGTATTTTCTCGCCGGGATTTATGAATAAGGGAAAAAGAGAGATAGAAATGCCGGAGCGCCGTCGCTGCTTCACAGTCACGCAGCTGACCATTGAATGAATCCCAATTCGCTTTTCGCCATGTAAAACGCCAAAAGCGCCAAAGCCAAAGCCAAAACCGAAAAAAAAACACACACACTGAGAAGAAAACAAAAAAGCAAAAACGCAACGCAAAAATCAACAACAAAAGCAACAACTACAGCGAAGCTAACAGCGACGTCAACTGCGACGTTGGCAGAGGCAGCAACGTCAACTGACCCCCAAAACACAGAAACAACAACAGCTGATGTCGATTACGTTATGACGTAGTAAAGGGTTTTCCACACCGTAGCTCACTACGTAGACATTTGCCGTAACAAAAACGTTTCAATTAGCGTAATATATTAATTTTTCCAAACATATTTTCCTTAAAACATACAAAAATATATATCCTACATTACGTCACTCCCTTACGTCACGTAATCCTATCTCACGTTAAACCGCAAAAGGAAGAACAACACCAACAACGAGACATTTTTCAATTATGACAATTTGAGCGATTTGGTCGTGCAAGCGAGATGGTCATACAAACGCTGTCGCATTCCCATGCAGCCGGCAGCGACGCCGACGCCAGCAGCGATGCCGGGGCATATAACTCATTTCCATTTCCCATTCCCCAAATCCCTTTCCATTTTCCAATTCGAACACATTCCCATGCACTCAAACCGGCTAGCTAGCAAGCCAGCCATAAGCACTCCATGAGTGCAAGCGAGATAAAACCAGTGTCGACGGTTGAGTGGAGAGCGGTATTTGAGTGCATTGGCTATCTCGCTCGCACGCGGAAGTGAGAGAGAGCGGGAGCGAAAGAGACGGCGCAGAGAAGTTCATAAATTCGTCATTTTGTTTTTGGCTGTTGACAGTTCTTATATTTTGTTGCTTTTGTTGTTGCCATGGTGAGTGGAGTTTTTTTTTTTTTGTTTTTTTGTTGGTTGCTGGTGGAACAATTTACGGTTCTTTTCAACTGCGTTCCGTTTCCATTTCGTTTCGTTTACTCACCACACTAGAGTTGAGTGGGTTTTGAGAATGAGTGAGATACATTTTTGAGTTATACGAGTGGGTTTATTTTGTGGATTGAAAGTATTCGTTTTGTTTATTTGTATTAAAAATATATAAAATTACCAATATTAAATTATAAAAAATATATATTTTAGGAAAATTAATTTCAAAAATATATATAATGTATTTTTAAACACAATGTTCTTGTTAATGTTAGAATATTAAATTTAGTTTAAAGATATTTTTCGAAGATTTTATGTTAAAATTACTTTATTTTATATACAAATAATTATATTCCTTTAATAATAAATTATATTTAAGCTATATTACAATTCTTATTTTTATTTTAAATTATTAAATTGAAATATTAAATTAATTAAAAAAGATACAAGTTATATAATTTGTATTGCATCTAGTGAAACATGAAAATTAAACTCAAATTAAATAAAAAGGTTAAATTTCTTTTCCTAACTCAATTTATGCATTTAAGTTCTCACAGAAATAAAGAGAAATATATATCTTCAAAAATTTCCTTAAAATTTAAATAATTTTAGTCTTGAAATACATTCAATATTACGATCCCAGGACCGGACTTCCCCTCACATCCTGCGACTGGCAGCGACTTATCTGAGAAAGTGTCTCGTGCGCTCGCAGTCCTCCAATTGAAAAATCATAATTGAATATCTGGGTTCCTGTCACTCCTCCATACACACACATACACACCTCCCTCAGCCCTCCTGTATCTCTCCGCCTTCGTATCGTATGTAAATGTTTTTAATTTAAATGTTTGCCCAAAAGAACCAAACAAAAGATGGACGGAGTAGAGGAAAAAAAAAAATGCGACGATGGCGTGTGAACGCAGCAGAAAATTATATAGAGACCACGGGAAAAAAGAGGGGGCATGCGAGGGTCGGGGTGGTGGTGGAGCCACCATCTTGTTTCCCTCCGTCACAGGCTTTTTTCACAATTCGTCAGCTGCGCCCTGCGTCCTCCCAGGATGATGTCCTTTTGTCCAGGCACTGAGAAAAACTTGTAAGGTATAAGAAATCCTTTTTTAAATTTTATTTGCAAATAAATGTAATGTAATATAAATTTTATTTTACGATATATTACAAAGATTTAATCTTGAATATTATTTTTTTAAACGTTTTAAAATGATTGTAAAAGGAATAATTTTAAATAAGAAAATTTAAATAATTCATGTTAACTTTGTAAACTTGTGACATTTATTTAAAATACATTAACTAATCATCAAAATATGTTTTGAAGATATTAATTAAATGTAAATCGATTTATATTTATAAAAATAAGTTAATAAGTAATTGTACATTCTTTTAAGACCCCATTTCGAGCTCCCAGACAAATTTTTTTATATTTCTAATAAATATTTTTCCCCTTCTGCTAATTAAATTAGATATAAGTGAAGATTTAAAGGGGTTTTTATAAATAAAATAAATTGCACACCCTCAAAATGTATTTCATATTTAAATTAAACCTTTTTTTTCGAGTGTCTGCGTTGTTTTTGTGGCTGCGGTTTCATTTGCATGCGATTCGTGGTTGCCAGCCGATGTGGCGCACAATTGAGCCACTAATGGTGATGTTGATGGTGGCCAGATCGGTGGAGGGAGTTGCTCACAGCTCGCAGAGCTAGGCAGACCCCGGAAAGGAGCGGGATTCCGGGAGGAACTCAGACGGGGCTGGGCCCAGCCCTTGGCCCTTTGCTCGCTTTGTTTGCTTTGTCGCGGCTCGGTGACAATTTTTCAATGATTTGTTTCCTGCCCTGAAATCTCATTTGCATATGCCACCATATTTTTTCAACTTTCCTGTTTTTTTTTCTCTCTGTTTTATTTTGTGGCTCCTGCGCTCCTTGTTTTTCTATATATTTTCCTGGGGGGGAGTGAAAAATTGCAATCGCTTTGTTTTTGGGTTTGGTTTCTGTCGGTTCTTGGGCAATTTGAATTTGATTTAATGAAATTAAGAGGGCGTGTTCTCTAAATAGTCGTTTCTTTAAATAGTTTTTTGTAGAAATTTTGTAGGTAATTAAGTTGATAGAAGTGTGGAGGGGGGTTTTTTTAATGTTTAGAGAATTTTCTATAATCTGTTTGCTTAGAAAAGCTTATATTTTGGTAGTTCATTTACAAATGAAGCTTTAAATAAGAAGGAATGAAGAGATTAAGATTAAGTTTATACTTATATATACTTAATTATTTGCTAAAATAAATAAATTTTAAAATGTAAGGTACAAATGGTATTTCAAATATTTCAAAAAATATTTTTAACATTAATATTTTTGATATATTCTTACCAACTTTAGCTAAAGTACATCAAATTATTAATTAAAAAATTTTGAAAAAATAGCCCTGCTCTTCTTGCTAACAAAAACAGATTCCCCTAAATTGTACCTTGAGCTATTTGCATAATGTACCTGCATGACGCTTTCCTAACCAGAAAATCAAAACAAGACACTTCAAACTTATTTATGAACAACACTGGAAAAATGTACAAACAAAGATCTATGACTAAACCAATTCCGGCAAAGAAATACAAACTCGGAGAAGGGGTAAAAGCCAATCAAGTAAATATCTGCAGGAACAGCTTTCCTATATAACCGAAATTTTTGTTTACGCTTTGACGGGATTACGGCAAAGTCGTCGTCGTGGGTCGTAGGATGAATCCTGTACCGGTGTCCCCGCTGGCCATTAGTTTTTATTTTTGGGCAAATTTCACTATTTTCCTTGCGTTTGCTCCTTTTGCCTACGACTACTACCTACATACGTGCACTAAATGGCCAATAAGCGAGGGGAAAAAATTGCGGAAACTAAGCCACGGAAGCCGTGGAAGCCGTGTCAGGACATGGCCATCTAAATGCATATGGCGGTGGCCATATTGTGCCAAAGGATATATCAATTTTATTGCCGCCCGAAATCGAAACAACATGTGTGTTCCGTTCGAGAGCAGAGATTTTTTTGTCTTCATCCTCTTATTGTTGCATACAAATTGCGTAGCGAATTGTTTTGTTTTTCTGTTTGGGTTTTCTCTGCATCCTTAATCCTTTGAAGAGAAAAATAATAATTGCAAACAATTGTATTTTACGGCCATCCTTGAGCATCCATAGGAGCTGGCGAAGTGCGAGCGGAGCGTGTCACCTGAAGGCGCAGGTGCTGCAGCGATTCGATACAAAAGCCAAGGACACTTGAAATTATCCTTGAGTCAGAGATAAGCAAAAACGATTATGTTGCCTCCCCACTAAGGACTCAGGAATCAAAAATTACATTTGCCAAGGATTGATCAAAGCTTTCCCGAACTTGGAAAATATTTTGGTGATCTGCAACTTATCGAAGAATAATCGCCTTTATGTTTTTATCAATAAATGTTTAATAGAAAGATGTGTATTTTAATAATAAGTATAAAGAAAACAAGAGCTGAATCCAAGTACTGGACATACCGACTCTCGGAGTTCCTCGTGGTCTGGGGCGCTGGGTTTGTGAGACCGGAATTGAGGCCTAAGAAAGCGTTCTCCAAGCAATACTAATTCCTGAGTTTATAAATATTACTTGTATTTATCAAAAAGTCTTATAAAGCACTTATTCTCAGAAACGTATACATTTTTTAAAATATTAAGTATATATATTAAGTGTATATTATTAAGTATATATATTAAGTTTACTTTGTAAAGGCTCTGAGAAGCAAATGGAAATATTTATTATTCATAACTAGAATTAAACCGATTAACACAAAGAACTTACAAATGACTCTTTCCTGGAGCACTTACACCACTTGGATTACATTCCCCTGGAGCTTTCTCTGTGCTTTTTGCAAAATCGTATAAAAGCCGAAACCAAACTCTACAATTGTGCTTGAGCCACTTAGTAAGCATTAGTTTATCGAGAGAATTCCACTTCAGTTTCATCTTGTACTTCACAATGCACGCACTACGACTTCTGGGGCTTGGAATTGTGTTCGGGCTGCTGCTGGTGGGAATCGCTGCCACGCAGGACCTTAACGAAACCAGCAATGTTGGCGATCTATTTAGGATTAGCTCTGCCAATGCCGGAGTTCAATCCGCCGTGAAAGACAGGGTACCAAAAAAAATACTCTATAAGAAGTATTTGGAGAGTCGTTCCCAAAGTTGGTTCCCATTTAGAATTTAACTGTCTTACATTTGTGTCAATAAAGGTTCAATAGAAAGAAGTGAATTTGTACTTATAAAGGAAACAAAAAAAAATAATAAAATACAATGAATAAAATAAATTCTAAAGTATCAATACAAATAAGCATGGCTCCATGTGCGCATGCAAATATATTTTTATAAATGTTCTCTGTCATTATCGCATGCCAACATTACTGGCTCTCTTATCGGTAGCAAATTCCGTCTTGGTCAGCTTCCATATCTCGGAATAAATAGGCTGCTCTGGCTTCAACTTGGTGGTGGTCTCTGGGCAAGAGCTGAATCCAAGTACTGGACACACCGACTCTCGGAGTTCCTGGTCTGGAGCGCTGGATTGTGAGACCGGAATTGAGGCCTAAGAAATCGTCCTCCAACCATACTAACTTCTGCGTTTATAAATATTATTTATACTTATCAAAATGTCTTATAAAGCACTTATTCTCAGAAACATATAAATTATTTATTTTTAGCGTTTGTTTTCAATTTGTGAAACGAAGATTTAGTATACATATTAAGTATACTAAGTAAAGTAAACACGAGCCAGTAAAAGCAAATATTTATTATTCACAATCAGAAGTAAACCGATTGAGACAAAGAAGCTAAAAATGACTCTTTCTTGCACAACTTGGAGTTCTCTGTGTGCTATAAAAGCCGAAACCAAACTCCACAAATGATCTTAAGCCAAGTAAGCCACTCAGTAAGCATTAACTTATCGAGAGAGTTCGACTTCAGTTTCTTCTTGTACTTCACAATGCATTGCGCACTTCGACTTCTGGGACTTGGAATTGTGTTCGGGCTGCTGCTGGTGGGAATCGCTGCCCAGCAGGACCTTGACGAAAACGACAATGTTAGCGATCCATTCAGGACTAGCTTTTCCAATCCCGGAGTTCATTCCTACCCGAAAGACAGCGCAACGAAAAAACAACTCGATGAGAATTTTATGCATCGTTCCCGAAGTTGGTTCTAACTTCTATAACTTTTTGAAGACCCCTTTGCACTACGTACTTAACTGCCTTACATTTGTGTCAATAAATGTTTAATAAACAGAAGTGATTTTGTACTTATAAAGAAAACAAAAAAAAGAATAAAAAAATTCTTAAAATTATCAGTGGCCAGTGGGGCATGGAAATATATTTTATAAATATGTTAAAAATGAGTCTTAATCAATTTCTCTCACTCTTATCGGTACCCCACTCCAGAATTATTCAGCTTCCACGTCTTGGAATTAAAGAGCTGTTCTTGCTCGAACTACACAGAAAAAAAAATCCGGGATAAAGTCGCCAAAATCAATCCCAAGTGGGCATGATTTCGAGCTAAGGTCGGATTTTCTTAATATAAGAACGAACATACTTAATTTTTTCAATCTCGAAAATTCTTGATTCAATCCCGCTAACCTTAAAAATTTCAATCCCAATTTTTCTTAATTTAATCTCAAACATTCTTAAATTTTAATTTAAAAATTTAAATTTAAATTTTAATTTAAAAATTTAAATTTAAATTTTAATTTAAAAATTTAAATTTAAATTTAATTAAAAAAAAAAATTTTTTTTTGCTCGATTTAGTCCCCGAAATTCTTAATTATTTTAATCCCAAAAATCCTTGATTTAATCCCTCTAAAGTTCTTAGTGAGAAGTGAAAGAAGTTTTTATTTAAATCTGTAATTATAAAGCTACAAATGGTTATTAAATTAATTATATTAATGTATAAATCTTAATCTTATATTAAAACTTACTTTTCCTAGTTCTCCCGGTCGGGATTCGAACCCATGTCTCAGAAATCACAGACCGTCCGCTTACCAACTGGGCCACTGAGTCAAATCAAAAGCTAATGTCGGGAACGCGAATACATACAGTTTCAAGGAAAGAGCAAAAATGTTATCTCTCTCTCTGAGCTAAAAATAGATTTGCTGCTCTCACCAAATTTTTAAGAATATTTAGGCTTAATTCAAGAATGTTTGGGCTTATTATGCCTCTATAATCCCAAAATGAGATTAATTCAAGAATTCTTACGCTCATTTTGTCAGTTTAATCCCGAAACGCGATTGATTCAAGAATTTTTAGGCTTAATTGGTAATTTTATTCCCGAAACGGGATTGATTCAAGAATTTTTAGGCCTAATTTGTCATTAAATCCCGAAACGGGATTAACTCGACTGTCTAACCCCGAATCGTACTTAAAAATTTTAATCCACCACATCGAAAAAATCAAGAAAAATATTCTTGATTTTTTCGTTCTACCATTTTTTCTGTGTACTTGGTTTCAAATTCGATTTCAGTTTCTTCTTGTACTTCACAATGCACGCACTGCGACTTTTGGGGCTAGGAATTGTGTTCGGGCTGCTGCTGGTGGGAATCGCTGCCCAGCAGGACCTTGACGAAACCGACAATGTTGACGATCTATACAGGACTAGCTTTGCCAATGCCGGAGTTCGACCTGCCGTGCGAGACAGCGCAAGGAAAAAACAACTCGATGAGAACTTTATCAATCGTTCCCGAAGTTGGTTTTCATAACTTTTTGAAGAATAACTGACTTACATCCCCACCAAGGACATTTTTTGTTCCGACTCAAAAGACAGCGCAAGGGAAAAACAACTCGATGATCTTTAGTCATGCGTTCCCGAAGTTGGTTCACATTTTGAAACCATTCTGTGTCAATAATTGTTTAATAGAAAGAAGTGGTTTTGTACTTTTTATAAAGAAAAAAAATTATAATAATATAATAATTCGAAAAATAACAATACAAATGAGTAATGGTCAGTGTGCGAATGGAAATATATTTTATAAATAAAAATGTTAGCAATGAGTCCAATGGGTATATATTCTAAATCATTACCACTTTACTGGCTCTCTTATCGGTACCCCACTACAGAATTCTTCAGCTTCCACATCTCGGAATAAAAGGGTTGTTCTTGCTTGAAATATGTGGTTTCAATTTTGATTTCAGAGAGAAAAATAATAATTGCAAACAATTTTATCTTACGGCCATCCTTGAGCATCCATAGGAGCTGGCGAAGTGCGAGCGGAGCGTGTCACCTGAAGGCGCAGGTGCTGCAGCGATGCTATACAAAAGCCAAGGACACTAGCAATTATCCTTGGGCGAGGGAGTCACAGTTTGGGATTCGGAATCGGAATGATTGGAATCACCAGCAGGCAGAGGAGCAAAGCAAATCAATTATGCCGCCAGCAACAAGGAGATCTCTGCCTAATTTGATTTCATTACTGCGCCCACAACTGCGAAGAATTGTGCACTTGAAAAATATATATTAAATATATAGATACTTAAAAAAAATATATAAATTATAGAGATAATTTATATAATATAATATGATATAATATAATTTATTTATATAATCTTTCTTAATCTTTATTTGTCTCAAAAGCTACCCCTTTCATTTGCAGTGTATTCAAAGCAAATCCTTTCTGCCCATCGCCAGGGCGGAGCTGTGCCCGGGCTTAATGCGAAAATTAATCGAATCGGGATCGAAGCGCGGCTCGCAGGCTCCGGCAACGCCTACCAGCTGCAACAGCCAGCCAAGTTGCAACTTGGAAACCAGCAAGTTGCAGCAGTCGCAGCAGCAGCAACATTCCCAAGCTGTTCCAACTACCGAAAGCGTTGAAAACACTTTGTCGGCTCACAGATGCGTTGATAATATGGTAAAATTGCCAATGATGCACGCCCACTGTTGCCATGTTGCCATGTTGCCATGCCAGTGCCGATGCCGAGATGCTGAGATGCAGATACAAATGGCTGAGATACGTAGATATGCAGATGCATTTGTTTTCGGCCGCACGACTGTTTCCTGCCACATGGTAATTGCCACATCAAATGTGCTAGCTCCAAACCGATCCTATACTCCCGATTCAGTCCAGGAGATTAACGATCGTTGGCGTAAAACCACATCCTGGCCGAGGGAATCTCTGCAGTCCCCAATCCCCCACCGAGGCGGAGAAGATCAAATGGTGGTGGCGGCAATTGAAATTATTATTAACACGCGTTCCGTTTGCTGTCAAAATTTATGAGCTCAACTTGCAGCAATTGTTGCTGCTGCTGCTGTTGTCGATGATATACGTTGCGACAGTTAATTGGTGCACTGAGGGAAATTGTAGAGCACCTATAACCTAAGAGAAATCTGTGAAATTAGCTCTTTATCGAACCATTGAATGGGTTTTTGAAAGGCTTTAATAATATTTTTTGTGTTTCATAATTTAAGAATGACTTAAAGCATTCAAATGTACAATAATTCTTATTTAAATTAAAGTCTAACCCAAATAAAATAAATATTATTTGAATAGTTTACTTTCTACATTTTCTATCAAAGCATTTTCCCCCATTTTTTCCCTCTGTCATAACTGCAAATTGCTTGTTCAACATAAACAAAACGGTTAGATCAAAGCAAACAAGAACCTGGCTGCCGTATTCTCTGGGGTTTTGGTAGACAGAGAATATATATCATAAGAAGAACCCGAGGTGGGAAGAACCACACACAGAGATCGGATCAGAGTCATCAATGGGAAGCGAAGAATGTGCCCACATCGAAGCCACCCACACGATGAAGCAATCAGAACTCACAGAACGGAGAACACCAAACTCTCGTCGAGGCTTATTAAATATTAATAAATTGCCATCGAATGACTCGGAGTTGGATTTCGAGGAGGATGGAGGGGATAAAGAGATCTTAACCGAAACCAAACAAAGGAAAAGGGCAGACACAATGTCAGCTCCGACTATGTCAGGTATTCTATTGAATCGAGAAGCGGGGTAAACACGGACACAGGTTGTTCATCTTGGCCAATAAAAAATAAAAGTCTCTTGTCATTGCCGCTGTCAAAACTGTGATCACACCTTGCTGGCCTATTGTCCCCTAGCCGAGTGATTAATGCGATTTATATCGCCAGGACATAACCCATAACCGATCCCAGGAAAACGCCAAGTGCGGAAAACAATGGAAATCTTGACAACAATGCGACTTGTTCACTTGCAGAGGAAGCTGATGCCAGGCGCAGCGCAAGGTGTGAAAGATCAACGAGGAGAAGGCGGAGAGTTTTCCCCCATCCGAAGCAGTCGCATCCCACGCACAAGGTGATCTTATCGGCCCGACTCAGCTCCGTTCTGTCTCCCAGGAACTAAGCAAGTTGACGCTGATTTGTCTGGCACTCTGTGGGACTGGGTTTGGGTTCGGGATTTGGATCTCTGTTTGGTTTTGGTTTCCTAGAAGCCGCCATCTCTCCTGCATCTGCATTCCGTGTCCACGTTCGATGGCATGACAGTGCGAAGTTTACCAGGAACCAATCATTGCCGAGCGAGCGCCTATTGCAATTAATCACAGGGCGGTGCAAAAGCTCCGCCTAAGCACGCTCCCCGGCTCCTCTCGGATGCAGGCGGCGCAAATTGCTATCACTGCACAGTGGGCGGGAGAGGTGAAAATCTAAATAAAAATGGGGAAATTCTAGGGAGATTAGGGATGAGAATTTGTGAAATTTATAAAGAAAATTCTGGGAATTTTATGAAGAGTAATATAAAATAGATTGATGGAGGAAGTGTAAGTAATATTTTATCTGCAACAATATTAATCTTAAATTTATATAGAAATCACCGAAGAGTCTAATATTTTCCATTTATAAATATTAAAAAATATTTTTTAAACACTAGACTATATATAAAAATATTTGAAATTAAAAAAAATAACATTTTAAATAGAAATATGAATTACTCTTGATTCTAAAACCTTTATAAAATATTCCCTCACTTTCCATGTAATTCTAAATTTAATATAATGATAATTCAGGATTTTAGTAACATTTTCAAGACCCTCAGCCCATGGTCCTTTCACCTGGATGCGGAGGACGCCGCCATCTTGGCAATGGCCACCAAGTCAGCGACAATTACGTTGGAACACACGCGTTGACATGCAGCACGCGATGCGGATATGAAAGCCATGCAATGTATGCACAACTCTAACATACACCTATATATATATATATACATATTCCTGAATCCAGTCGGCTATCCCTGGAACCCCCACCAACAAAAATAAAAATCAACATGAACCTGTCAATGGCAAATTACATGGACTGGGTTGGTCCGACGATCCGTTCGGGGCTTGGCCCATGCGACAAAAGATGCAATCAGACGGGATCTGGTGAGCGAGCTCAAATAGCTCGACTTTATTTATTTTTTTTTTTAAGGGAAAGGAAAAGGAGGGGCGGGCGTGGGCCACGCCCTCTTCTGAGCAGGTGCAGCCAGGCAGCAATTAACTATGGCCAAGTTCGTGCGCGACATTTGCTTTTTGCCTCGCAGTTTTTTTCCCCTTTTTTTTAGTGTGTGGGCCCAATGCAAAATGAAGCTCTAAACTTTAACAAATTCACGCAAACAATTTTTCATTTCGTGGTTTTATTCTCTGCTTTTTATGGCAATTATATTTGCTGGGATTACGTGCAGGGGTAAAACAATGGCCTCCCACACACATGGTCGGCTTGGGACAATAACAGCCCCACCAGCCACCATCAGGTGACAATTTTATTTTGCCGCTGGAGGTTGCCATGTAATTAGAGCGCAAACGGTTTGCATTTCGATAATTTTGGGTTTCAGTGTTTTGGGTTTTGATCAGGGGCTCGGCTAGGGCTTTTTCAGAAGGATATAGCTTTGGGAGTCTAAATATAATTAAATATGTTTTTATTTGATAAATTAAAGCTTTAAAAATGCATAAACTGACTGTAGTTTAATCAACAACTTGGCTTTAATTTATATAAATGGAGGAAACTATCTCTAAAGTCTCTTTAACCTAAGTTACCTTTTCTAAATTCTCCTCTAACTAAACCTAATTACTCCCAATACACCCCACTAAATCCCCAATCTAACTCCGCCCCTGACTTTGATTATTTATCAAGTTATATATACTATAGTATCTGTATAGTTGACATGCAACGAGCACCATTGGAGGAGTGTAAATGTGCGATATGGGACGGCCATTACGATGGAAAAATAAATATATATATGTAAAGGAAACAATCATTTCCGAGGGTTACTAATCATCATTTGGCTTAATCGTCGCGTCGTCGTCTGGTTGCCGCTTTGTTGTTCCAGCTAATTGCCCGATTTCATTATATTTCGACAAATATATGTATGCACAACACGTGGATTAGTGGCGAAATTAGCCATTTCAAAAAGTAGATGTCGTTGTCGATGTCGATGTCTATTGTTGCCAAATTGCCAAGTGCCCATTGTGCTGAACCTTGTAAAATCAATTGGATAATGGATGTTGAAATATATGGTTGTCAAGGGAAAATGATACTGAAAAACCACTGGCAATTATTTGCGTTCAATTTGGTTTGTGTTTAAAGATAATAATATGCTAAACATCGGCTGATGTTAAATGTAATTAAATAATTGGTAAAATAAAAGGGGAAAACTGTATCCTAAATATGTTTAAAACTAATTTAAATTAGCAAATCATTAAACTCTTTCAAGGATTTGAAATATTTCAGAAAACAAAGGTCTTTGTCCTGGGGTTTTCAGTTAAAAGTAGACTTATTTTACTTTATCCTCAAAACTTATAAGAGAGAGGCTTAATTGCAATTAAAGAAAATAACAGAAATCCTTAAGAAAAATCCCTATAAAAATCGAAATGCATTTTTATCCTCTTTTAAACTTTAAAAACAGTTGAACCTCTCAATTTCCATGCCACCACGACATCAAATTAGCCTGGAAATTTGGCAGATCGACAATTGATATCCCTTCCATTGATATCCCGTCTGTTTTTCTCCGCTTAATCGAATCCTTGGATCCTTTTTAGACCGCGACAAATGTCGCAAAAAGTGCGCGAGACATTTAGACAGCTGCCAGATGCAATTTCGCGGGCCGCGGTCTCTAAACAAAAAGTTGGTGCTCGTTGCGGTCAAAATAATGTTTCCCACCTAATGGCATCTAGAGGGACACCAGCTGTCCGTCTGTCCGCGGATGAGGAGCTGGTATCACGCCATTCTTGGAGCTGTGTTCAAGGGGATTTCCGCCCCCTCACCGACTTGGCCTGACGTTTATATTTTGCGGCAGTCAATGTGATTGATGTCTATGTCTCCAGCTCGATCCGCCAGCCAGCTCCAAGCCCAGCTCTGGGCCATGTCCGTGTATTAAGTTGTAAAGTCATTTTGTGACAGCTTTATGAGCCAACATGTGACGCGTCCTGCCAAGGAAACAGGATGGGGCGGCTAAGCAGAGAGAGAAATTGGGGAGACGGAAGGAACTAAGTATAAGCAATGTACATATGTGTTTAATGTGGCTTTAACTATAATTTTTTAGATTTTTTAAAAGGGTTTATTTAGAAGCATTAGAAGCAGACAATAAGTTATTATATCTTTAAAGGGTTATAAGGTTTTAAAGCTTTAATTTGTTCAAAAATTAAGAAAATATAGATTTTGAGAAAGCAATAAATAAATAAATCAATTTCAAATGCTCCTCATTGTGTCATTTAAAAGCCTCTACAGATTTTTCCCAGTGCTAACCGAGACCAGGGAATTGGTAGTTTTGGTGGCTTAATCATTTCCTTGGCAGCGACAACTATTTTGAGGCCAAAAACTAATTTGAAGTTGCTGGCTGTCTCCTCTTTCACCCTCCTTCCTCCCAGCCAACTCGCAATTTCATTTACGTATATGGCAGGCAAATGCAAATGTCGCTCTATGAACTCGTCCTGCCGTGATGTCCTGCCACCGCCTTTACGCTGCCATACCGTTTGTTTGTCCTTTGTTTGCATTTCGTTATTGTCTACATAGCAGAAATCATTGTCATTTCCACACGCAAAAGTCATTTGCCACATGTGACACCCTTTTCTGGCTTAAATTGCTTTGCCTGATTTTTTACCAAGCTGCGATTTGTGGGCGGCCAAAGGGGGGTAGGGGAAATCGACGTTGTCACAGCCGCTGCTATTCCACAATCCTTTGGAATCCTTTCAAACCGTGGCAACATTTGCACATGCATTTGTAGTCAATATTACACGCTGCCAGAGATATTTGCCCAAATTAAGAGGCCTCCTCTCCTGCGACAGTTTTCGTTATTGAACTGTTTGGGTTTTTCTTATTTTTCTTATTTTCCCTGTTTGCTTTTTTTTGCCTCCTGACTCTCAATCAAAGTCTGGGAACCACTAACTGCTTTTTCTAAACGCTCCATTGGGTTTTTATTAACCCAGTTGAAGGGGTTTTTCATGCAGTTTTTCTCTGCGTAAATTGCGTAGAAATATTAGAATGTCAATTCGTAAATTGCCCAAAGTCAGGCCTAAGAAAGCGTATCCTTTTGGCAGGCGAAAATACTGAAGAAAAAAGTATCAAGTCCATAATAAAAACAAGTATTTATTCAGAATAATTCAAGAAAAATATTTTAAAAATTTTACCAGCCTGAATTGCAATTTTTTTTATATATTTTGCTAGCAATCTCAGCTTGACCATCGAACAAAACTTACCGCAAGAACTAAACGAAATAAAAATTTTATAAAACAAGAAAGGAATAAAGTTTTTGAGGATGGAAGGAACGTGGCGGCCATAAACCTAAACTTTGGCAATGCTTATCTGCAGAGAAATTGTGGATATGCAAACAATGGGGGGACAGCAGAGTTTTCAGAAAACTTAATGTGATTTTCTATTTATGGGAATTTTTCCTCTCTCCCTTACACATCGTCTAATCCAACATATGGACTTGCGTAAAACTTTTGCACCAAAAGATAGAAAAAAAAAATGAACACAGGGGGAACGGAACCCCTTCTCCCACGGCTGTTATGTAAATCCTGAAGAGATAAGGCGTTGGAATAGCACAATGACAGCCGCAGGAATTGACCAAATGGCCGGGACAGGGCCAAAAAACTTGAGCGGCTTAGGCCACATGTGGGATGAGGTGATATGCCGGGGCTACACGTAAAGTAATTTCATAAGTTTAGCAAATCACGAACCCAGGCCACAAACAACCCAAGCGGAGATCTCGAAAAGGTGGACACAGGATGGGAGTACAGGGGAGGTTCTGTAAGTAAAAAACAAGGATTTTTACAAAAGGATTTTATTCAAAATTTTGGTATATTATTTATTGTAAGCCAATATTCAAATATATTATAGGTTTAGATACTGGAACTTAAAAATAATCTTAGGCTTAAGAATAGGTTGGGAAATAGGTATTATCATATTTAGTAATATTTTTTATAGTTTTAAAGGCTTTTAAATATTTTAATATGTTCAACTAACTTAAAAAATGTTCTTTACCTTTCAAGTTAACTTTTCTATAATGTAGAAAATACTTGTACCTAAATTTGATGAATAAAATTAAGCAATATAAGTTTCACACATTCTAAAATATATTATTTATCTTTGTCACTTAAGTTCACCTTACCGAATCCCAACTGTATAAGAAAGTTCATCTTTTTGCGACCGCTTATTGGTCCAGACACGGGTCGCATATGTTATATATGCGATATCCTTGTTCTTGTTATTGCTGCGGTGATTTAACATAAAAAGGTAAACAACAAATGGTCGAGGGCAATGGGGAAACTTTTGTTTTATTAGTTTTTCTTTTGTCCCGAGCTGTTTTATTATTAGAGAGCAGCAGCAGCAGGACACAGTCGGCCACCATACGCCTGACTTGCAAGTTTTCTGCTGACCAATGTCGTAATGCCAAGGCAAAGGGAAGGTGGAGATGTGTGTGTGTGTGGTTGTGGGTTAGGGTATGGCGCTGCCTGTCATGCGTTCAATTTCGAAATGGTTTCGCATAATTTGCAGGACACCCAAGACCAAGACCAAGTCCGACTCCGAGTCCAAAGTCCTGGGCCATTTGTGCTCAAAACTGCGTACGAAATCCATTTCAAAATTAGTTTTTCCTTCATCTTTTCCTTTCTCGTTGATATCGTGTTGTGTTGTGTGGTATTTTATGACAAATTTACCTGATTTGATTACATTTGGCTTGCGTTTTTTGGGTTTTTTTCCTTGGGAGCCCACAGCTTAGGCACATTAGAGGACAGTTTTTTTTCCTGATGTGGAAAATGGCGCAGAAATATTTATGCCGGACAACAGCTTGAGTTAGTGGAAGGCTTAAGTGAGCAGGGATTTTATGAAGAGATGAGGGGGAATTATTTGTTTTTTGGGTGAATAAATATTTAGAAAATAAGTAGCTTAATAAAGCTGTAACTATTTAATACAATAAACTTAGATAAGTCACATTTGTAGAAGAAAAATGTGTGTATTTTAATTATTATTTCCACAAACATTCTTCAAGTTAAGCATTTTAATTTCATAAGTTAAGCAAACAATAAACCTGAATGTTGTTTTTCTGTTTAGCTTTTTGAACTCACACCCGAATCTCCCAACTGAAACTCATCCAAGTCCCCAGTAAAAGTTAACAAATTCACGCCAAGTCACCTGAAAATCAGCAAGAGAGAGAGAGAGACCACCCCAGTCGATTGACATCGCCAACAGTGATCACTGTACAGTGAACGAGGGCCAAAACCAGCTGCCATATAAGGCGATCGTAAGTGTCTTCAATCCAGACTTGGTCGGGGCATTCATATATCAGTTTCAATTCCATTCGTCATGGCTGCTTAATGAGTCCCGGGAGTTGAGTGAACGACGAGCCATAAAAGCGAATATAGTATATCCCATCGAATAAGCGTGCACAGTGAAATTAGATTTATTTTTAAAATATTTTTAGATTTATGAAACATTGGAAACAATTATTATGCAATTGTTAAACAGATGGGGCAATATATTTAGCATACTTTAATTCTTAAAAAACTATTTGGTACTGAACATATTATAAGATTTAATTACTTCAAATATGACATTTATTTTAATTAATTTATTTAAATATATACCTATTATTAAGAATTGTCCTTAGAAATACTAACTTACACATTGTTAAACTTATTTACCATTTACATATTTGTATTTTTAGTAATTATTTTTCTGATCAGTTTTTCTATTATACCTTTTTATTTAATTTATCTTTTGTAATTTTTCAAATTTCCTCTTATATTTTTCTCTCTGCACTCACCCTGCTGGCGAACTTTATAATCTTTTTTTAATCATTTCATTTTTGGCCTTTGTTAGCAGTTGGCAGTTTGGCAGTTGGAAGCTGACGCTGCGTTGATTGACGTCTCGCATTTAAAATGTTGCTTTTTTCTCCACTTTTCTGCATATTTTATATGGTGTTGGTTTTGGTTTCGGATTGGTCTCTTGGTTGGTCTCTTTCTCTGGCAAAACTTACTGCCAACAGTTGGTGGCTTGGTGGTGATCGTGGCTCGGGGCGTAGCATATTAGTCAAGATCTTCTCTCAACTCTTCACGCCTAGTGGCCGGATCGTGTACCCCTTCCCGTTTCCGATCTCGATCTGGGCGATCTGGGGATCTGGATCCCTCATCTGCTGCTACCGCCTGACATTTAATTCTCGCTTAATCACTGTCCAGCCAACGGTATTCCCGAATGCTTCCTGCTGGCCTGCCTGCCTGCCTTCGACATGTGCCGCATAAGTTGACAGGATCGGGATCAGGACTTATTAATAACAAGCCCCACACGCCTGTCAAATGGATTTTCATGCCTGCAGCCCAGGAATTCGTATAAGAAATTGAAAAGAAAGGAATTTCCGAATGAAACTGGAGGGGAATTCGAAAAAAAGAAATTCTCTCACCGGTCATTTTGACAAATTAGTCTCATTTGTTGGCAAGTCGCGGTCAAAATAAAACCAGGCAAGGACAATGCGATAAAGATCATTTAGTCCCGAGATCGTGGGTGAGCTCAAGCTGAAAATTATAGGGAATAAAAAAGGAGGCGGGACTACAAAGGTCGATTTAAATTCATTTCAAAAAGGTGCAGCTTCTGTTTAATACAGAGGGTTGTAAAATGTATCTATAGGTTAAGGGTTATTTGAAAGTTAAATGTAATGGAAATTTTATATTTTTTGTAATTTAAAAATATATTTAAAGTAAGTAAACATACTAGGCCACCACTTTAACCGCATTGTGGCAAAGCAAAAAACAAAGTATTATCCCAATAGATCGTGCCAAAAAAAAATATAAAGAGAACTGTCCATTGTCCAACTGTGATAAATGAATGTGGCACGCTGTTCATCACCCTGGGACACTTTGTTTACTCTCGAGTGGCCGGGACCCGAAAAACCACACAAGAGATCACAACAACAGGGAGATTTTCAGCTTTTCATCTCGGAAAAACTGCCCACCGATCGGAGTGAGTTTTTGCCAGTTTAACACCTTTTGGCCTTCATCGTTGCCTTTTTGGCAAGCTGTGTAAATACAGAACAAAAAGCCGCAAACAAGTTTCCCGTGAATTCGGGCCTCCCCAATGAATGCCCTCTTCTATTTGCACTAATGAGCAAATGCCATAAAATGGCCCAAAACACACACACAGTACACAGTACACACCCTGCCTGCAATTGTGTTTCAAAGTCAATTGTTGCCCAACCTCGGCAACGACGATCCTTTTCCTGAAAGGGGAGTGACAGATCTCGTAGCGATCGCCAGGATCCTGGGTTTGGGAAAAATGACTGTTTATGTTCTCGCTTGGCCTGTGAAGTTGCCCATAAATTATACACCGAGAATGGGAGCAGACTCTATATAGATCCGATCCTCCTGTCATGGCAGCTGTGGCCTCATCTCAGCCTTAATTAGTTGGGTATTTTATTGTTTTGGTTTCGGTGTCGGTGTATCCTCGCCGCCTTTCAATAAGTCAGTCTCCTTGGTCGCCCTGGCCACCATTCGCGTGCAATCAAAGTCGAGTGCTTTTCCAGGTCCGCCTTCTGCCTCTGCCTGTTCATGCGTTGACTTTTGCCTATAGTTATGGCTCGCACATTACGCTGATTAGTGTGCCGACCGCTATAATTACCGACGACAACAACTATAAGCACGACGACGTCCATGGGATTCTTGGCAACTCCAACCGGAATATATAGGAAAATTTTAAGCTTTTACACCTAGGGAGTTGCAGATACTCTGGAGAAAATTGTAAAAAAAATGCAGGTTTATTAGAAATAATAAAAATAGAAAATTAAAACATATACTTTATTTAAATACAGCTTAAAAATTATGTTTAAAATTGTATTAACTTTTCTGGAATATTTTAAAGATGGAAATACTTTCAATATAATTTATAAAATATTATTATCGAGGTTACTTTTGGCATGTTGAATACTTTAATATTTTTATAGATTATCCTTGCTTTTTTAAAAGTTATTTTTTTGAGTTTAAGACCTTATATTCTTATGTAATATTTAACAAATTTAATGCACAAGCTAATATACACTACTAGTATCCTGTTTGGCCTACGAAAATTGCCTAGCGGTGAGCTGCAGACAAATTTACAGCGCAATCAAAGTGCAAAAATAAAAAAAAAAACAGAACCTGTGCAGCGTTCGACGTTCAACGTTCGTGGTTCGTTTTGCGGGGAGTTTTAAGATTAAACACATTTTGCATTTAATTTGCCATAATTATGGCAGTCGGCGGCGGAGCTGGGCGGCGGGACAAGAGGCAGCAGCAGCCCGTTGATGGCGCCAAATTAAGTTGTAAATGAAGTTTTTGGCGTCGCTTCGCTTGCACCGGGCAGCAGGCGTCAAAAAATGTGGTTGGTTCTCCTCCAGCACCTCCTGCTCCTCCTGCCTCTCCATCCTTCTCCGGTGCTTGGACTTTTTCATGGGGACTTGCATGTGGCCACATTTTCCTAAAAAAAAATTCTAAGCTGTGAAACACCGCCATTGGGACTCAACAATTTTCGGTTATTAATTCGACTTCGTTGGCGTTCGTGTGAGTTATTTTCGGTCGGTTCGAAATTAATGTTGCTCAATTAATTTGCGCCACTAAACGTTTCTCAGTCTGGAGTTTTTCTTCGGTTGTTTTTTTGCCCCAAGAGTATTTAATTTATGTGCGGTTTGTGGTGTTCACTGACCAGCATGCAAGTTGCCATACATCTGCTGGGGATTTCTCCTATTTTGACAGCTTATTTCGGTCACGGATCTCCGAGAGAGTCTCGGCGGAGACAAAGCTGTTTTTGATAGGTGTGTAAATGTGCCAGAGGAAATATGTAGAGTCCAAGGGAATCGGAGATTATTTATGGGGTTTGATATAGCTGCTTAATCATTTGTGCTTAGTTTAGCTCGATGTCGGATGGTAAATTTGAATAATTTCGCTAAAAGTTCCTTGAATTTGAATGTTTAATAATTTTAGTAAATTCTTGGGGCTTTTATTTTATTATATTATAATTTTGGGACCCTTTCTGGGACCTCCTTCCAAACAAAGTCTCAAAAAAATATTTCTTCAAACTAATTCTGACCGAAATAATGACATAATTTCGATGCAAAAACCCTGTATACGCCTCTACTCTTAATTTCAGCACTTTGACTCTTCATTATGCGCCGACAATTACCCATGGGTATCCATTTCCAGAGCGGCGTCAGTCGTGTGTGAATGCAATTGTGAACTGCAGTTGCAATTGCGAATGTGAAATGCATTTTTCAACACTCGCAGAAGAAAACTTCCTCTGCTGATGTCGGAGAGAGAAAACCTGTTAATTATCAACAATTTTGCCAGCCTGCTGCGTGTCTGTAATTAGTTGAATTTCCATTGAAAAGCTGCGGCAATTAAAAAATAAACATACAAAGGCAATGGCACACACGCATTGCCAACTGCAAAGTGTTGCCAACTTAGCGTACAAAATTATGGCCAAGTGAGAGATAACTGTACGGTAGACACTATAGCCTAGTATACTGCATAATTCAAGGAAGTTGCCACATGTCAGCCGTGTCGAAAGGCCCAGCAATTAAGATTCAAATGGCAAGGCAAATCTGCATTAATTGCCGAGTGTCATAAAGCGTATGCAAAGAGAGTGGGGGCTGTGAGAAGTTAGGTCACTTTTAAGGCAGTTATTACACCAGTTCTTGGGGAATAAATTACAATAGCAAAAGGTATTCAAAGTATTTGTATTTATTTATAAGGGAAGTAAAAATTAATTGTAATTTTATTTTAGAAAATAATACAACTGCATGCATCTTGGAAACGGTATTAAGATTAGGGTCACTTTGAACGAACATTCTTAATTATAAAGTTTTTAATTCAGTTTTTTAATCTTAATTCTCGGATATCCCTTCTTTGACCATCTTGTATCTTTATCCATGTTGTCTAGTATCTCAGATTATGTATCTCATGCTCTTTCACACACATCTTTACGCATAAACACATTGCGATTTCTTTCGCAGCAAATTGAACTGGAAAGACCTTAGGTTGAAAGCCCCGCCCACATGAAATCCACCCACTTGCCACTTAAGCGCTGCATGCAAAGCAATTTAGCCGGAGCAGCTGCGTCCTTCCAGCGCCACGTTCCACATTCATATTGAAACAAATCCCTGGCCGTGAGTGGAGTGAGGTGGAAACTCCGGAAACTTTACAGAAAAAAAAGGAGAACAACTTATTTTGTGCACCCAGAAAAATTTTATAAGTTCATCTTAATTTTTCAGTGATATTTGTCAACGATTAAATTATCTGTATATTTAAATGATTGAATATTTAAAATTTATTAAAAATTAAATGCAAAGTAATTTATTTAAATTTGGTTATTATATTAGTAATAAATATATATTTTAAGGGGGTTAGTCAGTTGGAAAACACGTAAAATCTTAAAAGCTTGGCTCGAATTTGTAAGAAAAAAGCTTTCTAAAACCCTTTTAATTATTTTTTATAATAAATTAAGTAATTTTTTTGGCCGGTGTATAAATAAAAAGAAGAGGAAAAGCGAAAAAAAAATACAAATAATAAAGTTCGCTTGTCAGTTTAGCAGCCATTTTGCGGTTCCACGGCACAGTTCTCCCACCTGCCCCCCTTGTCGCCTGTCATATTCCTGCCATTTTCCGCCCACCCGAAGTTCGACGAATGCTTTGCATTTTCTTCTCCCCTTCCCGCTTTTTTTCTCCCTTTTTTTTTGTTCTTAGCCTGGCACATCTTTTGGTGCTTATCCGCAATTTCTTTCCGCTTCGTACTCACCTTCCTCGCCAGACATAAACTTTTTTATGGCACCCACTGTTGTTGTCTTTGATAAATCTGCCTCAATTTGCCCATATCGAGGCGGGGGGGGGGGGGGTGGCTGGCCTATGGCTTTATTTGCCACAACCCAAAACCCGGGGAGCTCACCTCAAGCCCCACTTCATGAAAGACAAGTTTTATGTCAATTTTTTCTGCTTACTTAGTGGGCGGCTGCTTAAGCCTGATTTAGCCCTCATTACATAACGAGGGGCGGGGGGCTGCCGGAGGAAGTAGAAGTGGGATTTGCTTTATTACAGTTTAATTAAATTTACCCTGGCCGGAATTTGTCCTGTGGCTGCTCCTGCTGCGGCGTCTTTAGCCAAACGACTCAATTACGCAGTTAATCGTAAAAAAATCCTTGCACTGATTTGTTGCAGCTGAAACCGAAGCGAAGGACTTTGGCGAGGGTTGAGGTTGTGGATGCGAATGCGGAAACCCTCCTCCTGACAGCAATGTGGACGCATGTTTGGGCCATAAAACGGCGGCACTCTCGCCGGCTATTATTGCTCTTGGGCAGGATGGGGTGCTGCTCCGTTATCCTGCCATCCTGCGTGGCCTCAGGTGCGCTCACTGGCGAGTTGATCCATTTATGGCCATCGTTTGGCCTTTTTTTCTACGATTTTCCAGGCATTTTCTTTTTTTTTTCTCGTATTTCTTCATCCAGAGCTACTTTTTATATTCCACTCGGACGGAGGGTGAACATATGGTATGATGGGATTTGAGGTGGTTAGGAATAGGGTCATTTTTAGTGTATTTAAAATTTCTGAAAATATATTAATATATTTTAAAATATTTTAATAAGCCCAAAGTATATTAAAAAAATTTTAAGCTTAGAATATGAATTTTATGACATTTATTGAGCTCTAAACCGTATTATTTGCTTTAGAATTTAGTTATTACAATTTCTTTATATTTTTAAAAGCACATTTTTAATAAGAAATTAAATAAAAAGATGCATTCGATATAAAATGCATATCCTTATAAATTTACTTAGCAGTTATACTTACACATCATCAAATATTCGACCCTTTACCATAAGGTCCTTCCTTTTGTACATCATTTAAGGGATATGCGGCTAAGACGCTACATGACCGCAATGAATGGAGCTCACTGGACTGCTCCCTCGTCCGTATTAATTTCTGGGCTAGATTTACGAGCGAATCTGGTGGAAAATGCAGGCTGGCGAACCCTTTGTTAATCAAAAGGACACACGTGGCCGGATGGCTCTCGCCTTGATTACACTCACGGCTGGGGCAATTAAGCGTGTCAGGATCTCTGAAAGCGTATCCACCTTTGGCGGCCATAAACCCGGGCGGACAGCTCGCTTCTCTCTCGAACAGGCTGGGGCACGTTCCGGCAAGGAAATGGCAATCCAATCCAATCTCTTGAGGGGCTCAAGGATTCCCTTTCCAGCTAATGCCTAGGGAAATTGTTTACCTTTCGACTGAGGCCAATAAAGAACCACCACTTTTTAATTTGCCTATGCAAATGACGAGTTGTTTACTTTTTGACACATGCGCGACTGTCATAATTTAGCCAGGCATTTGGCTTCCCTCCGCCATTGTTGTCCTTGTTTGGATATGCAAATTAGGGGGCCTGACACTGGTAATCCCTGCTAGCTGCGGCAATTATGAAGCCAGGCAAACAAACCAAACGGCGTGCAAATGTGACAGACGTTCGCCGGAATCGAAAAATGAAATGGAAATATCACCAGCAGGAAATATCACCCAGAAAAGGGGTGCAGACGTGTGTGATTTATGGAAAACGATCGACATTTCAGTTTAGAAATTAAAAATAAAGGCATGTATATGACATGTATGTATATATTTTATAAAAGTTGTTCTTTAGTTATAAGCTTAGTATCGGTCTAATACCCATTTGTACAATTAACCGACTTTGGATTTACTTTAGTTGTACCTACAGATATTAGTCACTGAAACTTTGAAGATCTGAAAAAGTTACCATTCTGTTGGAAATAAAAAAAGAAACATATTAAAAACAATTTACAAAAGCTTAATATACTCACATATTTTGAAATTTTCGAGGGATTACAACACAGAAATTTTACAGGTAAAAACATTATGATTATCTTCCTTTATTTGTATTGGGAATCAATAATTTAAGGCCAACGCTCATCCCTGTACTCACTAAGATTCAACACGCCTATAACAAGAACCACTATATGTATATAGAAGAGAGAAAATTTATTGTAATTTATTAAAATAACACCTTGTTTTTATCATCTTTTGTGGCTACTTACCTATAGGAAAAATTAAATAGAAATACACTATAGGCGCTATATAGCTCATGATCTTTCCAACTCTAAACAACTTGCGGTTGTCCTAATAAAAAATGTTAATATATTAAAAATATCTGTCTCTGATAGCTTACCCGGCTCATTCCTAGAAGCAATAGAATTCCAGCGATGATACTGGCTAAGGCAGTCAATATGCCGAAAGCGAATTGAACTATCAAAATGGCAGGTTCCCCGAAAAGAATTGGCTGTGAACCGCGGCTAATAAGTATAATAAGTGCCACATTGATCGCTAACAAAATAGCTCCAAATCCCAGACACCAAAATGAATAACATCGGGCGCAAGACTCCGGATCATAGTCTGTACACATCCTTCAAAAAGATAGGTAATTATTGCAAATACATATGTATATATGTTATTTTGTGTTATTTAAATTTGGAATTATTTGGTTTATATTTCAAAAACTCCCTGGATTGGGTTCTTCAGTAGATTTTAGACATAACCAAAGAGGGGAATATAGAAATTGCTGACTTTTTGGTAATTTCCACATCACCCTAAGGGACTTTAGCCAATTAAAATAAATAACATTAGGATGGAAAGTTAAATATCTAAAGCACTTCATTGCAGCTTTGACTGTCTGCCCTGCAAAACTGATACGGTTTCGGATTCAGCTGGTCCCCGGTCCTGGGTCAGCCCACTTGGCTATTTCACACCTTATTTATTGACCATTTATTTGAGACCGGCTCGCATTTCGTGCGCTTTCGGCATTTATGTCAAGCGACTCGAAAAGGCCCCAACCGCGACTTGAGATGCAGCATCCCCGATAAGTTCACTTCTCTAAAGGGGGCTGGCCACACTGGCCCACGGTTGGGTCCTCTTCTCTGTCCTGTCCCAACCAAGTTCGGGGAGTTTGGCAACCCAAAAACGGGCGGCAACCTGGCCGCACTCGCAAAGCGTTAATGTGAATTATTAATAAGACAAAAGGCAGCGGCAAAAGGCGGCCTCCTTTGATGCTGTGCTGGGCTAAGACAAAAAATTATAACACTGGCAATAAAATCTGGAAATAATTATTTTTATAATATCAGAATATAAAAATGGGTCAACTTTTAAATAAGAATATAAACGTAGGACTAAAAATTATATTATTATTTCAGTCATACGATGTCAATGAAGTGAAGTAGTCATTTCCAACCCGATAAACCATATATATTCTTGATCAGCATCAACAGGGGAGTCTTCCTAGCCATTTCGGAAAGAAATACAATTTTTAAAAATTTTCTTCAAAATCTGAAAATTTGATAAGGGGTTACATCGTTAAAATTCTCGAAAATTGACAAAAATTTTAATTTTTTAAAATATTAAATTCAGTATGCAGATTTGTTAAACTAATAAAAACTAACATAACACCGCTTTCCAAATTGAAATTAATGCTTTTTTTGCTTAATTAAGCTCATTTGAAACTTCGGTTTTCCAACATAAAAAATAACGTTTTTATATACACACATTTTTGCTGTCCTTAGTTTCTTTTTAAATAAATGTTATTTGTTATAATTTAAATATATAAACCTTTTTTAGGAATTTAACCCTTTCCAATGGCATTTTTCTCTCAGTTTTGCCATAGTTCGTTGGCAACTTCAGCTGCATCCCGACTTCAAAACCGGCGGTCTAATCAAGATGGCGTTGGCTCTTTGGCGCGAAGCGAACTAATCAGGCGGTGAGATTTAAAAATTAACGTGGCTCAAAGCGAGGAGCAGAGCCAAGCCGTCTCTCCCGAGCCTAGTACTGTCTATATACACATATACATTGCAGTTTTGGGATGGCTCCAATGCCTTGGCGGAGGAAGGCCCGACTTTGGCATAGCAGTGAAAGTGTGTTCGGGGGTTTCGGTTTGGTTTTTCCTTTTTTTTTTTTTTGGAACCCCGTTGATTTAGGCGCATTGCCGATAAGCAACACCGAACACATTAAAAATGCATAAATCAATGCGATAAACATGATTTGCCGCATGTTTTATTGACTATTGTTGCTGTTTTTACGCCCAGAGACTTTGGATTTTTCCTTGACTTGAATTGCATTTGCCGCTTTCTTGGTCTTGGCGGCTTTTATTTGCTGGCACGATTGTGGCCCACGGGGTTATGCCATATAAATTTGAACGGGCCGGCTTTTGTATCTTTGGCTAATTAACATTGAAAATTGGTTGTATTTACCTTTAAATGCTCGAGGTTTTCCAGCTACCATTTCCCTGACTAGTTGCTGATTCAGTTGCTGAAATGAAATAAACAACATGCCAGGAGATATATACATATATACAACGCACATGCCCGATATAGGGAAAAGCCACTTGATGATGCTCGAGTGTCTGTATGAAAAGCACTCGAAAGATTTTTCCGCGACTGGCGCGCAAATAAATTGAAAACTCGTTAAAAATCCATAATGCTTGAGGCGGCACTCGGGAAATGCGACTGCACACACAGGGGAAAAATGCTTTTCATATTTCGTATATTTTCCTTGAATTGAATTGAACTCCGATTCCATGCCCCCCTATTTTCCATTGCTGCTGCTGTTGGGCCATAAATCTGGCAAGTGGCTTTTCCTTGTGCACTTGCTTAATTAATAATTTTATGGCCTTTTAATGGCCGGCCTAGCCAACAACAGGGAATTAATCAACGGCGTGATCCATTGCGCCGGGCGAATGGACCCGAACCCACTCTGGGCCTGCCAGCGATCCGATCCATTGATCTTGTGCGCCACCTCCTGGCCCACTCCCACTCCCCCACTCCTGTGGCCCGGCCAAAAGTTGGCCATTCTAGGCGCGTTTATCAGCGATAAATCTCTTTGTGTTTGCGCTGGCGCAAGTGAATTGAATTGAATTAAATTTTAATTAATTTTATCTGCACTTTGTGGCAAAACACGCAGCCTCCCTCCGATGTTGTTCGTTGTAATTGTGGAAAATTGAAAATTACCCACCAGCCGCCCGCCCGCCATTCGCTTTGATCTCCTTTATTTCTGGTTTTTCAGTTTCCGAGAGGCCAGCCAATGGAATTTCTTTAAGCAAATCGACGCCATGCTTAAGCATTTTGGCAGTAAATTTCAAAAGAAATTGATAATATTCATTATGCCATCTGCGATTCGGCTTTTTGCTTCTTTGTTGTATTTTTTTTTTCGGAACAATTTGCGTACAATTTTTATGGCTTAAGATTTTACGATGAATTCCTCTCTGGCTTCTTATTTTCTTTTTTATTTTCTGCAAAGGGGAAAGCATTTCTTTTGGAGGTTTTTGAGTCACTTTTGAATGCGTCAATGGTTGGCGATTTTTATGGTAATTATATAGACGGTACAGAGATCGATGTGTAATTTCCAAATTAAATAATGGTGGAAATATGTCATTAAAGCCTTACATTTTCTTATGCTTCTAAGAACACTAGAATTCCAGTAAAACTGTACAAATATTTCCTGAAAAAACTGTTATAAAATCTATCATCTGTGACCTTCTTTTAGACCTTTTTCATCTTACCAAATCACCGAAATGTACCTCACCGTTTTGGCTTTCAACATGCTCACACTTTTTGGGCCTTTTGCCTTCGAAAGCCCATTTGAGCGACGCGTCGGCCTGGCCAATTGCTTTCTAAGCCAATTCAAATGTCATTTAAATGTCAAAAGTGTTCGATTCGTTAACAATGGAAATACATTTGCGTGGAGGCATTTTCGGTAATCAGAAATCCGAAATCGGCTTTCAGCTTTCAATCGCTGAACCGCCGACGAGCCGCTGAATGTTGAAACAAATTTGCGCTCAAATTGTCAATATGACGGAGGCCTCGATACGTAAATCGAAATGAACATGAAAAGCGCCGCTAATTGTCAAAAATTGTTGGACATTTAATAGGGTTTTGGGGGTTAAGGGGTAAGGGGGTTCGTGTGTGTCTGTGGATTTATCTGCCATTCTTTTCAATTGGCCAAATGTGTGGTCCACCTGGGCTAAACGCTCTTGCTTTGATTTCCAACAAAAAGTTGGGAATATTGCGTGACAGTTTGTTGAATAATTTACGAATCCATTGGGCCCCTGAATAAAGGCTCCTAAAAGGTAATTTTGTGTTTTTTTCACGCGCACCTAAACACACGCAACAATTTCGGCCATCTAATTGTACGCATAACAGTGCTCCGAGTTACCTTTTTTCTACCTTTTTTCGGGAGGGAAAACTATTTACATAAATGTGGAAATAATTAAACATGGGACGACAAACTTTTCACATGGAGGGAAATGTGTTTTTTTTTCGGCCTGCAATTAGTCGGTTTAAATGCCGCATAAAAGCAAGGCCCCAGAAAGCTTGTCAATTACGCGTAAAATGTCCCATCGTCCATTGTCAGCCCCGGGAGCCATTCATTCCATCAAGCGATCTCCGGGGATCGCGGAGCCCATTCCATTGCGCATGCGCAGCTTGGTTGAATAACTTGGCCCAAAAAAAAAACACACGGAATCTGATATGAGCGTATTTATTTTTTGGTTATATTTATATTGTATGTGCGCATAATAATTTTAATGAACGGTTTCGTCTGCCGCGGCGATTGTAATCGCGCTTAATAATATTTACAGTGGTAATCTACCCGAGCGATGATGGCGCAAGGTGTCGCCTTCGATATGCGACCTGACCAGGCACTGGGAGAAAAGTAATACGGGTTTTAGTTAGGAGTTTATAAGGATTTTTTGTTAGTTTAAATGCCTGATAAATGTTAAAATAATAGAGAAAGGATCTATAGATTTAGGCATACATTTATAAGGATTTCTTCTTCTACTTCTTTGGGTATTTATTTATTCAATATTTATTTTAAACCTCTCCATATTTTTTATCCGTGCAGCCTTACCGTTCGATTTCCTTGCAAGCCGAAAATTATAGCATAGATAGAACCACACACCGCATTCCTCATGGCTACCTGAAATAATTGCCGGGGCCAGAGCAGCTGCCTCAAAGGCGGCCGCAACGGCGTTGTCCAGCGGAAAAGGAAGGAAGGATGCACCACTCCACTCCACTCCACTTCACTCCACTCCAAAATGTGGGGCGTTCTGCGGTGGCACACAAAAGAAATAATTTGGCGTTGATTGCCATGTACACGGCCATATGGTCAACACCCAAATTTGACACCAAACGTCTCCGCGGCCCGATAAATTGTGAATGATAAGGTCTCAGCCGCGATATAAAAGGGGCAACTGAGTAACCAAAAAGTGTATATATATTACCCTTTAGCTTCCCGTCATGTATTACACAATTGGAAAGGTAAAATAACCGAAATAACGAACATAATTCAGTCGAAAGGGTGATGAAGTGTTTCTTAATAAATGCAGATTACTTGAATTAGCTGCATGTGATATTTATGAATAAAATGAAAGGTTTTTTTAAAGGGGAAACTCCGAAAAGGGTTGCTGTTAATCAACTTTATAAAGATTGAAATGTTGATATTGAGCTAAAAAGTATCCAAAGGTATTGAGAGAGATGTCTTGCACCAGTAAGGGTTGGGGAAATATTATAAGCCATTTTTATATAAATTTAAAAGCTTTTGTGATTAGAAAAACAAACAAACAACTTAAAAATATTCAAATATTTTCCTTTATATAAAAACCCTTACGAGAAACCAATCATTAATTTAACCAGATTTTTTCTTTGTTCCTAAAAGAACCTGCCTACCTTCCTTATTCCCACAACTCCCTTCGGTAACTTTGCTATTTGCTTTCATTCACATGGATTTCACCTGTGGGACACTGGGAATCCTTTCCCTAACCGCAAAGGATAATAAAGATTCAGAGTTAAAAGCGGCGCGCGCACAGTAGCCATTGGGTACCGTTAGTGGACGGCCCGAACGAACCGTTATTTCCGATAATTTAGCGGCTAAATTCAAACGGGATTCGAACAGGACTCAAAACGGTCAACAGGGGGGCGGTAAGGAGCACACACACACACTACATCCGCTGAGGCAGAGAGGCTGAGTTTGCGGCGAATCTCCAGACAATGAGACCCTAAGCGAAGTCATTAATAAGCAACAAGAGCCACAAGTAAATATCCTTTAAGGATGTGCCATGTGTAAGGGGTCACAGCAGCGGTTGAGATTATAGGAAGAGTGAGATTTAGAAAACAAGGAAGTTTAAGTTAAATAATATGGCAATGATTTGTATTTAAAAATTTTAATTTAAAATAAATTAACTTTTCTGATATTTAAAGTACATAAAATATAAAATTTTAAAAATTGACAATACTTTTGATTTCTTACAAATTTAAATTCAGTTTACAGATTAGTTATCCTTGAAAAAATTTGCATAAAAAAATTTTTTGAATTAAATTTAACGCTTTTTTGACTTAGTTATTTCTTAAACTTTCTTTCTTAAACTTAAATTTGCCCAAAAATTATTTCCCAATCTGCAGCACTACTATTTTGACCTCGTCTGTCTGCTTGAAACACCAGCGGGCACAATAAACAAGCCATACTTATGGCTAGCTATATTTATGGACACATTTCGGGGCATAAAAATTGCCACTTTGCCTTTCGATTCTCCATTCTGCATTCTGGTTTTTTGCGTTCTCGATTTTCGGATTGTTTCCCGTTGTCCTCCAGCCTCTTTGTCCTTCGTATGTTTGTGTTTTGCCTTGTGTCCTGTCACTTTGGACAACAACAGGAGACAAAGCGGCGTCGTTTTGTTTTGCACACAACGCACACAGTGCCTGCCAAAAAGATTTCGATACAAAAACGGCGCCCAGCGGGGAATCCCAGTTGAGAATTTCTGACCACATGTTGACAATACCACTCTCTCGCTCTCTCTCCCTCTCTCGGACAGGTGTGAAGAGATCGACAGCATGTGGGTGCAGCAGCAACTGTCCCCGCATTAATTTTAAATATTATTTTGGCAGATCTGACGCTTAAAAAATGAAATTTGCAACGCTTTGTTTGCCAACGCTGCAAGAGCCTTTCGACAAATTGTTTCCGTTTTTCGCTGCGTCATTTGCGGAATATTAATTATGGAGACAATAAAATTATAAGGAACTTCATGAAAATGATTCCCATGATCACTTGGGATATAGATATTATTTTTAAATTTTTTTTAAGGAATGATTGCTATTGCTTTTTGAGTGGTTTACTTATAAGGTCCATTTAGATTTTAAGTAAATTATAATAATATTTATTATTATAAAATAAGAAACTCAGTAGATCAGAAATTTATAAAAATCTTGCTAAACAGTAGGCCTGTTTTTTATTCAGATATTCCCTAAGTAAGTCTAGGCTTTATACTTCATTTCCTTGTACTATAGACTCGTATACATTTTGGTCAGCATTATTATTTCTATTTACTCAGTCGAAAGGGCAACGTAAAATTTACTACATAAATTTTGGAAATATTTGACATTTTCTAAACTCTAGTGACTTTTATATAATCAAATTTTGTATAATGGAATTAGTACAACCATCAGAATCCATCGAAATTTCGCAGTTTACAGGGCCAGCATGGCTAGACCAGGCAACTGAAGCTAATTTGGAAATGACACCCATAAGAGAAGATATGGCCACAACTGAGACTAATATTGAACAGCAGGCGAGGACTACTCAATGGATATATGTTTATGAAAACCTAAAAGTCATTATGGAAAAGTTGCAAGAATATTTGGAAGTAGAATTAGAAGTAGATTTGGAAGAAGATTTGGAAGAAGATTTGGAAAAAGATTTGGAAGAAGATTTGGAAGAAGATTTGGAAGAAGATTTGGAGGAAGATTTGGAAGATTTGGAAGATTTGCAAGAAGATTTGCAAGAAGATTTGGCAGAAATTTCGCCGGAAATCTCTGCCAATCGGAAGCAGCAAATACTGAACATCTTGTGGAAGCCATTGATTATACTCTTTCAGATATGCAACTCCGTATTACCCGGCTTCGCCTTATTGCTAATTATATTCGCTATTTGGGCTTGTTCTTATGGAGACCCCATGGAACGCTTGCAGAGCGCAATGAAAGAATTGACCAAAAATCGCGCAGTAGCTTCTGGTAACTGGATACATTATTTTTAGAGAGAACCACATAAAGGAGAGGCTTGGCCAAATAAATAAATAAGTTTTGATAAATTCGTGTTTGATTTTTAATATTTTGAGCTTAGCTTTCTGAAAAGTAGACCAAGGTTCTGCCAACATTAGCTTTTTGCTACCAAAGCCATCCAGCTCATTTGGCATTGTATTCAATCCATTTTCGAAGCCATAACAAATGACACTTTTAATCATTGCATATTAACGGACTAAGCCCTGACCGAAACCCGCACTTCGGGCCCGACTGATTTATGGCCCCGACAGCGACATCCAACCAAAAATAGCCCATTAACTAAATCCGCATTTAATAAATGCCAGCCAGCGGCCGCGAGAAGGTAAGAAAGAAAGGGTTTAGGGTTTGGGGGAGGGGATCCAGCCAAGTTGGCAGTTACAAGTCGCAAGTTACAAGACCAGCAAATTAATCACGCTGACGACTGCGACGTGGTTGATGATATTGGTCGACTGATGCTGACACTGAGGAGCTGCCAGGCCCACCAGCCATCAGTTAGCATCAGGCAGGCATCCCAAGTATCTTTCAGATGCGTATGCGACCCATGTATCTCGGAGATATCCCACTGTGCCGGGGGCATCAATCTGCGGTCTTGGGTCTCGAAACTTTCAGCCCTGTGACATGTGGGGAATGCAGCCAGAAATCGGAATCAGAAGCGTTGACATGACAACTCGAGATGAGGGGCCCGCGATAAGGACAGCCGCTTTCTATTGGCACGAGCATGGAAAACCTTTTTGTGGCCCTAAGCCAGTGTTGGCCAAGAGTTTTGATTTGAACTTTACACTAAGGGAAATGAAGGTTTAAAGTCTATACAATTCTTGAAGAGGCTGGGCGGAGAGAATGACTATCTCGCAAGTCTTAAAAAGTCTTTGAAATATTTAAGGCCATTATATTAAATTCACTATCAAAAAAGACTCTTTTATCTTATTATTAAAAATTATTTAATTCCCAAAAAACTTAAAGTACCCCCAAATTTCCTCTCTCTGCAGGCCCCCACATCAAATCTTCGGTCACGCAGTCAGCACCGAACTCAACTTTGACTTGTTTTCACGCCATTGTGATCATGTTGGTGACTCGTGCGCTTAATTTCAACAATTTGTATGGCATTCGTGGAGGGTGTACAACGGCGGGGCGAGTGCAATGAGTTTTCTTTCTAACACTAAGTTGGCTTCAATTTGAACTTCAGCCTCTGTCATTGATTGATTGGCCATCGGTTATGGCGTTTCATTTCGTTTCGAAAGAGCTTTTCACTCAACTCCCGGGCTCAACTCAACTCTTGTTAGCCGTAATGGATCGCCGGGCATTACGTAAATCCGTTTCTTGGTAAATGATGCTGACAAGGCATTTGATTAACACGATTAATTGCTGATAAAAATGTCTGACAGTTTGTTTTTTAAACCCCTCTCCACTTAGTGGAAATTTATTGCCCACTACTGGAGATACGTAGGCCTCCCGAAAAGATATTTGAGTGAATATTCAATAAGATATTAAGGAAGGGATATATTTTAGAACATGAAACTATAGGGTGAGGGAAAAAAAGGTTCTGAAAACTGTAAAAAAAGATTGCAAAAGGTACATAAAATGATATACTACACAGAAAAAATTATCGTGGGTAAATCCAACCATTTCGTGGGTTAAAAGGCAACAACCTAAATCTTGGGTTCCATGGACTGTACGCTGCAGTATAACGACGTAACGCGTTACGTAACATGTACTGCTCTACAGTAAATGGAACCACGATTTTGCGGTTAAAAAGCGCCAAACCACGAAAATAGTGAAATACACTATTTTACTGTAGAAACTGCACCCATTGTGTGAAAGAATTTTTTATTGAAATCTGTAATTATAGAGCTACAAATGGTTATTAAATTATATAAATTAGTGTATAAATCCTATTAAAAGCCAAGTAAACTTACATTTCCTGATCCCCGGCCGGGATTCGAACCCATGTCTCAGAATTCACAGACCGGCCGCTTACCAACTGGGCCACACAAATACATACAATACCAAGGGAAAAGCAAAAATATATCTATCTCTCTCTCTCTCTGAGCTAAAAATAGATTTTTTTTTTCGTAAAACCTATTTAAGTGTGCCCGAAATCGTTTTTTCAAGAAACGCTTGCATAATACTAGAAGTTTAGAAATATATACCAGAATTATACCAGAAAGTATTTTAGTGGGCAAGAAGGTTCTGGATTTTAATAAAAAATTTAATAAAATTAAAAAAAATTGTCGATAAAGCTTATAATTTATTTGCTACTTAGCTCGGGAATGCAAAAATACATAGCCGAGACCAAAAAAGAACAAAAAATACATAAAAGTTATTACGAAAAACCTACAGTATTTTCACTGCAGCTGACAGTCACGACAGTTCGCAAAGCCAACAACAAAAAACACACCGAGTCTCGTACGTAAGGGTGACTGTAATTGACTGTCATATAAACTGTCGTGCAGTCACCAAATCCAACAACAAAATACATATACAGTAGGTTTACTGTTATTCAACCAAAAGAAATTGTTCATTTAACCCACCAGAATTTTTTCTGTGTATTAAATATTATATTAATTATTATGTTAAAGTAAATAAAACTTTACATAAAACTTTCCTTAACATTCTATTTACACCGGATAAGGTATGTAAAGGTCGGAAATCACTCTGATTAAAATGATAATAATCATATTTTTGTATTCTACTTTTCATTGAAATGTTTTAAATAAAGGCACAAATTTACATGTTACTGATAGCCACTGTTTTATATAAATATTAATTGAAAAATCAGATATTCCCTGCGTCTGCCACCATACCCCACTCGCCTTCAATTTATTATGAAAAATGCATTTCTCATCGCGGCTTCCGCATAAATTCATCAGTTGCAGTCAGAGTCGTCCACTGTCATTTGTCCAGCTCCGCTTGGCGCCATTCAAGCTGATCCCGCCACCACTTCTGCTCCCATCAGCAGCCACCCATCTGGGACTACTGTACGGTGGACATCCCGTGGTGGCGACCACCCAGGATGGGAGTCGGAGTAGCAGAGTAGCCAGAGGAGAGGTAGGAGGAGGAGGAGGTGGGCTTCAAACGGTGGCAGCCACCAGGCAGCAGCTGTCAACTGTCGCACACGAGTTGTCCTTGTCAGTCAATGGATTGGCATTCCGCCTGGCAGGGAGCTTTGGCTTTGGCTTGGTCGCCACTTGGGTCTACGGTCTCTGCATTTTCTATATTAAACTTTCACATTTTTTGACATATATGTACATATGTACTACGTGTGGCCAGGCGAATGCAATTGGTATGCAAATTGACAATGGAGTGGGGGGAACGTTTTTTGGCATGCAACCTCTTCTACGAAAGGGAAAAGCCGAGATTATGATCAAGTAAAGGGAAAAGGATGAGTGTACACCAAGCAAATATTGGTTTTATATTTTTAAAGGATTTTTTGGGGATTTAAAAATGGAGTGAAACTATGATATTGATACTTTTAATATACTTTTATAATATTTTAAAAAGAAATAGGAATTCATTTTATAAGAAAATATCAAAGATTTTAAGCTAAACAAATTTTATAATATTAATAAATGCAAGACAATACAATACATTACAGTTTAATGCATTTTCTCTCATTGAAACCCCTCTCATATTTGTAACAACCAAAGAAAATCCAAAATAATTTCATGCAAACCACAACGAATACTTTCCCCCAGCTCAGATAATTTCATATTTGTTAAAAAAAAAAAAAGAACACCAAGAAAGACAGACAGATACCCAAAAAGATTCCGAGTGAAAAGCGAGCCAAAACCGATCTTCCGCTTAACGTGAGCAGTCACAGATACTTATACTTTAGGATACTTGGAGAGACGGATACGCACACATGTGGCATCGTTTTACATGAGATCCGTGGCGATTCGTGGTTTAAAAAATTGGGCAGAAAGCGTGCTTAATTGTAAAGAAAGTTTCTGTTTCAGCGGGAAATTGGATGGGACTCGCATCGCTGAGCTCGGATCCCAGATCCCACAACCCAGACCCCGGAGAAGCGAACCAAATTGCCAGAGAAATGACACTAACCACGCCCACTCCTAGACATTATAGACAAGTGCAGCAAGGCGTGAAGTACTGTAAAAAAGTGTGAAAAACCACACGCACACACATCCATCAGTGGTGTGTCTTCGCTAGGGTAATCCCATTTCAGGGATATCACAAATGGAGCTAGGTAATTTTAGTAAAATTAATTGTATACTTTGGGTTGGAGAGAATTTTCTTTTAGGGTTTTCCGCTTCATTGGAGTTAAAAACAAGTAAGTTGATGGCAGATCTTGTTTCATTATCTTCAAGAGAAGAAAGGTCATACAGAAAGAATAGCTATGAATAACATTACAAGTTGTGATAAATATTTATTATTATTTTCTTATAAAGGTTTATTAAAAAATCATCTAAGGTACAGTAGTTTATATGTTTTTAAAGCTTCATAAAATATAACTAAAGTATTTTATTATTCAATAATATTTCAAAAACCATTCCCAGCAACTCAACCTTTAAAAATTATGCTCGCTTTTCTGCATTTAAAATAATTGTTTAGCCCCAAAATGGTAACCAAAATGGTATCTCTGATATAATACCAATTTGCTCATGCAAGATCGATCAGAGTTGTTGGCTGGTAATTGCACTGAGGCCCTCATTGAACTTGAAAACATTTATAAGCAGCCATTTTTCCGGCTCAGCTTTTGGTGGGCGTTGCTCTTGGGCCCCGTCTCCATCTCTATGCCAAGCTCATTGGCACTGATTCGTTCGGCTCGCCAAAAGCCAAAAGCCAGTAACCAAAAAAGGAGAAATAACCACTAAGTGTAATCTTCGCTGGCCAACAACTCGTTCGCCGTGGAACTGGTTTGCTGCAGTCTTCGTCTTCGGGTGGCTTCTTCTGGTTCGTTTTTTCGTATTTCGTTTACTTTTTTTTTCTCCAAATCAGCATCAGCAGCTCTTTAGCGCTCGTTCCCAAAACCAAAGTGTTGGACCAACAAGCAGACCTCCCTCTCGACTTGGCGAGCAAAAAAAAAAAATAAAACCAGATCGGGGGGCATGTACTTGTCTGGGTAGAGTAGCTGCACTGTTGGCCTGGCTTAGTGGCTCCTCTTTGAGTGGATCTCTGTGTGGCTCTGCCCACTTTCGAGGCCGGTTTCGAGCTGAGTTTTTACGGAGGCGGAGGTGACCAGAAGGCCACCAGAAATCGCCAGGCGATGATCCACCGACGGGTTTTATATTCACAAAACTTTTGGCAAATGGAGAGGCTTTGAAGGGGATTAACTGGGGGAATAATAAATACATACAAGTTTTTGAAGACAAAAAGAAGAACATAAAACATAAACTTTGTTTAGGTTTAGTATTGAATTAAAAAGTATTTATTATTTATATAAAAAATGAATTTAAATAGAAATTAATGGTTTATTTTGTAAACTTAAAAATGTTTTTACATAGGTAAAGGCTTTATAATAATTCTTAAAACAATATTTCAAATATTTTTACCAAAGGCTTAAAATTTGTTGTTAAGCTATAATAATATAAAGGTTTTTTTAAAATAATTGTATATCTTTCAGATGATTTTCTAATAATTTCAAAAGGAACAAGAAGTACTTAGTCAAAGACCAGTCATAAGTCTACAAGATCTATATATTCCACTAATTAATTCAGTATTATTTTCCCATTATTTATTAATTTAACTACAATTTAACTTCACAAATTACCACAAATAAGTTTACCCAAAAACACCTCTTACACCTCAAAAAACCCCATTTTAATCCACATTTTATAGACCACCAACCATGTATGTAATCCCCAACTAAACCCATTCAGATACAACCTATATAGTAAACGCTTAAATTCACTTTGCTTACCGATGAGATAAAATGTTTATCTAAATTGACACTCAAAGCAAAAGCTTGACTTGGCTTAGCAACCTGTAATTTGCCATGTAAAATCGATAATCATTCGCAGCACTTTTGTGCACCGCCCACATAGGCTGTCTTAATCTGGGCGTGCCGCCCTGGTCGTGGGGCTGTAAAATTGTAAACAAAATGATTTGCCATAAAATTATCATAATACCGCTTCGAAATGCGCCAACAACATGTTGTCAACGGCTTCGCCGAGGAGTGGATTGGAGTGGAGTGGAGTGGAGTGGAGTGGAGGAGAGCTATCTTCCAAAATATACAAAATATACGAAAATACAGCCGCTGGCATTGTGACGTCGTCTGTGGGCCATCAAAAAGTGTCCATAAATTCTGGCCCACACACACAATTGAACTCTCTGGCTGGGCCCAAAAATCAAAGCTCTCCGTTTTTTTGGTGCCCCGTAATTATGAGCGAACAGCAGCGGCCAAGAAATCGAGAGATGAGCTGGAAAATTTACATGCAAATCGGATTTTTTCTCCCTTTTTATTTTTCATTTTTTTTGTGGTTGTTGTTGAGAGTTTTTCAGTTCGCTTGCTGAAAGAAAAAATGCCCAAACACATAGGCTGTGGCAAACTGCCTGCCGCATGCAACATCAAAGTGGAAATTAAATGCGCGGTAATTTGGCAAAAGGCTCAAAGGATGCCGGCCATCGTATCATGGGGAGAGGGGGGATGTACCAAGGGTGTGGAGGCCCCAGTTGCCTTTGCCAAGTTGCCGCCAAACGTGGTACAGGTTTTCGCTCCTCCTCGCTGGCAGCCAGAAAATTTTTTTGTGATTACTGATTGAAGTGAGGAGCTGAGAAGCTGCAGCTTCAAGGTTCGAAAGATGAATGGCACAGAAAGAAAATAAATATGTAAGATTTTAAAGAACAAAATTTAATAAAAAATTTAATTAAATATTTTTCATAGGTGTCAATAATTTATTTAGATTTTTTGAAGTATTTTACATAAGAAATTTGTCCCTAACAAAGTCTTTCAAAATGTTTACCTTAAAGTTTAAGCATTTTCCGATCAGAAACGCCAGTAACTTATAATTATTGTAGTAACTCTTTCTTTTTTATACCTTTCTAGCAATTTAATAATAAATAATATTAAACTTATATATATTTTTTGCAGTGCCCAAAACAACCTCGCTTGTCCGAACTTCATTTGCGAATTTAAATTACGTCCCGTGTGTAATTTGTATTCGGTCAACAACAGCTTTGATAACTCTTTTTTGCCCATCAACGTGTTTGGGATTGAGTATCTTTCCAACTATTTATTATTACCACTTGAGCGAGCTTTTATTTTCCGCTTCTAAGCGATATTCCCATCCGATATTCCCCCGAGATTTCCCCAGATGGCATGCGTTGCCTTTCCATTGCGTTTGCGTTAAGAACCCCCTCGAGATCGAGCGCGTTTAATTACCAACATCAATACTGGAATGTGGCAAATGCGAATGGGCAGTTGGCATGCAACATGTGCATTTCACCAATAAAAGCGCTAATACATAACTTTTATGCAGTGCCAGCCCGCAGGCGAATCAAGTAAGCCACACCGCCACTCTCTGCACTGCATAATCTACATTGAGGAAGGAGCATTCATTCGCCTTCCCTTCTGGGATTCATTCGATTTTCCTGCACACGACGACGAGTGCTAGCTTTTAGACCAAAATCGTTGGATGAACATGCTCCCCCAGATGCGGGGGAAAATATGGAGGGCTTTTTGGGGCCCTGGGCGAAGACTCCCCGAGGTGTGAAACCGTCTTGTCATTTGCCGTAAGTGAGCAGCAGGAATGCCTACTAAGTGGAAGGCCACAAACGTGGACAGTGGTTTGGGGTTTGAGAAGGCAATAATACAAGATAATATGTATATTTTAAATAAAGGTTGGAAAAATCAAAAACAAATATATATAAAACTTTATAAATTACACGTATTATATTTTTGAATATTTTAAAAAGAAGTCCAAGCTTCAATTTTAGAGGATTGATTTATTTATAAACCCCGAACATGTAATTAGTAAAATCTCAATTATGGAGTTAAGTTTTTGGACATTCTTTTAAATAAAAAATATGTATATTAAAAAAATAAAATCTTAATTATAAAGTCAGTTAGGTCTTATCTCAAAGAATAAATTCATTCGTTTAGCTTTCAGCAAAATAATATACTTAAACAAATAATAAAAAATTATTGAATTATTTTCGAATTGATAAGTGGGTTATACATTAATTTATATATTAATATCCACAAGCTCAGATATCATTTATTGTATTTTTTATTCCAAGAATATTTATAATTCTCTGATTTTCATATATATATTTGCTCTGATTCTTTCTAATCAAGTTAACTCACACTATATGTACACTTAATCGCTTTTTGTGGACATGAACCAGTTTGCCTTATATAAATTTCCTTTACATGCAAGGCACTTTATATGCAAATGAAACGAATGCCTTATTAAAATCATTTCAAGTCATAAAATTTTACATGGCTAGCAGTTTGGATTAAATAACTATTTATTAAGTAATCGGCTTTAAAATAAATGGAAATCAATCAAGATTAGGTTTAGATATTTATTAAAAGCTCGTGAAAAAATAACATAGTATAACCATTTTATAAACATTTCAGATGCAATATATATTTTTAAATATTTTAAAATATATTTTTTAACTCAAATGATTCCAAATGAATGCAAATTGCACCACTGTCTAGCCTGCCCCACCAAGTAATCAGGAATGCCTTTGACTGTTTTGTCCAGAACAGATCACAAAACAGGTAAGGGTGAAGGTAAGGTGAGGTATAGATGAGGTAAAGGTAGGCTAAAGGTAGGTTTCAAGGTGCAAGAGTAAGAAGCTTGGAGGAGGACCGATGGCAAGGCAAGTCCTGTTGCGATTTGCAACATTTTTATGATGATTTAGCATTCGCCTGCGGAGACAGTCCAGCAACTGCTGCAGTTTCTACAGTTGCTGCTGCAGCTTCTTGGGATCTCCCCGTATATAGCCATAAAATCGTGTGACATATCCGCAATTTTTCAAGCTGCCCGCGCATGCGTTCAAGTGTCGAAGCCGGGCTTAAAGCCTGGCTCACCCGCTGCGATCTCGAGAACCCCAATACCAAACTCAATCCCCATCCAAGTCCCCATCCACATCCTCCAAGCTCCAGCTCAGTGTTCGCTGGAAAAAGTGTCAAAGCAATTTGTTCAAGCAGCCGTTAATTTGCGTGGGCGTTATTCCGCAGAAATTTCTGGCACCCGGAACGCCCCCGAAAAATAGCGACGACAAATGCTTTCAATAGTCAGTCAGTCGACGGGCGATTGTTTTTCACGCCGATAACCATCATCGACGGCATCTGATTTTCGGATTTTTCGCAGCGCCCACGCCATGCGATTTGCATTCGAATTTTGCAATTGGCAGTGGCAATGCCCATTGGCAACTAATTGCCGCCAATAATTCTGGCTCTCTCTATCTCTCGCTTTTGGGTTTTGGTAAACTGCTGACAAATTATTTATGATATAAATTTTGTGGCTAGCCCGCTCATTTTTTGGCTAGACAAATTACCACTATTAGTCTGGCACTGCGAACGCGATAATGAATAATATTTGAGTGGTGTCTGGTATTTAATTATTTTGGGCCACGATTGACTGCTCTTGGTGGCCTTCACAACAAGTGACCTTTTTAGCAAAAGTTGATATTAAATAAAGTTATTTTTTATTTAGATTGGGGATTAAATTATAATAAAACTTTTAAGCTATATCTTTTAAATGTTATTGTAGATGAATACTATCAAAGCTTTTAAAAAGGAAAGAATTTTATGTAGGCCCTTTGCCGGACGAACCCCATTAATGCCTATCCTCTTATCTCCCGAAGATATTTAAATAATAAGAAATATTAGGGTAAGGTGGGGTAAAGCAGACCTAGTAAATGGTTTTGGCTATAAAATGCTTATTTTACATCGGATCAAGTCGTTATATATACCAAATTAAAGGTTAGACCTTTGCGCAACTTTCTATGCATAGCATTTTATTCATACCTTTGAAAAGTTTTGAGATACAAGCGTTTTACGAAAAAGTTCATTTTTGCTATGTTCAAAAATGATGGGGTAAACCCGACCGCCTATGATTTTGGTTGATTTAGTACAGATATAACCTAAATATAGGTTTTGCAATGATATATCAATCAAAGTTATGTTATATAATGGTAATAAAAGATAATAGAATTAAAAAAATGAAAATAGCAAAATAATTAATCAGTATCATCTGATTCGCTACTCAAATAGCTTGCTGGCGTTTTTTGGTTCGAGTTGAACGTCTGGTTGGCTGCGATGTTGATGGTTTTTGTGTGATTGTTGTTTTTTTGGCTTTTTTTGCGGCAGGATTTACCCCACTATTTAGAGGTCGGATTTGCCCCACGACGTAATTTTTCATAAAAACGCAATTAAAAAAGAAATTATGAAAAAAAATGAACCAAACTTATATGCACTTTGTAGGACTTTATTCAAAGAATCTAAATCCAATCTAAATGCACAAAAATGAAAGTCAAAATTGTGAAAACAAACTTGTCGTCGTTTGACCATCTCAATGTTGACTAATAAAATGGTGTCATACCACCATTTTCATTGTTTTCGATGCTCTACACGACAACACTAATATTATTTTGCGTAGTGCTTCCGATTTTCGAAAACAGAGGGGGGTCGGGTTTACCCACACTGTCGGCTTTACCCCACCTTACCCTATGTATTAAAATCTCAATAAAATGTAAGCTTCATTAAAATTAACTTAACTTAATTACAAAATAATACAATATATATTTTGTATTTAAATTCTAATATTTAAAGCCATAAAAATAATAAAAGCAGACTTAGTACAAAGCCTTAATTCTGATCTGATCTTTGTTTCAGCTATGAAGTGGTAATACAAAAAAAAAATATATATATATATATTCTATATAAAAAATCATAAAAAAAATATCACAAATTAAATGTAAAAACTAAAAAAAGTACATCCTTTGCATCGGCCGGGAATCGAACCCGGACCACTTGCGTGGGAGGCAAGCATTCTACCACTGAACCACCGATGCTTCGTTGTGGGAGGCAGAAATATTTGGAAACATAAAGTATAAAGTAATTGTAACAAATAGAAATACTAACAGAAAAAGAGTGGACCTTTACATATGATTATGCAGATATTTTTCATTAAAAAAGGATAAAAATAAATAAAATATTTAATAAAAATACAAAAAATTGATTTATAAACCTAAAACTCAAAAGAATAACTCCTCAAACTGCTTGTCGCCCAGCTGGCTGCCTTGATTTCCTTCGAAGACCTCAATAAAAGCTCTCCCAAAGGCCCAGCTGAGCGTGATAATGGGGGATGTCCGGTGAATGAGGATATCAAGGATTGGGTCTGCAAATGGTGGGAGTTCTGGGAGAGGAGTAAGGCATGAGAAGGAGGTACTGGGTGCCGATGCCGCTGCCGGAGGCCTTTGAGGCCAACTGGCGATTCCTTTTGTTCTATGCCGTCAACGCTAAACACTCACGTCAGCCAATAAATCCACTTCAGTGTGCGCCAATCGAGGGATCTCACTCGCTCGTCTCTCGGGAGTTCTGTTCTGCTTTTCGCACAGCTTCCAAATGGGCCAAGACCCAGTGCAAGGGGTTAAGAGGAGGCAGAGCGGGTTAAAGCCGGTTTCCCTTTAGGTGTCAAAAGCAATAAAACGCCGGCCTGTAATCAACGCGATCCTAAATAGGTGTACAAATTACACCAAAGTCCTTAATTATAGCGAAACCGCCAGCGACCAAGATTTGTTCTTGCACTGAGAAAAAGGAACGTATTTAATAAATAATATTTATATTTAAAATATTAAACTTTCATAGTCTTAAGTTGTGCAATAAATATAAAAACGCCCTTGTCGTACTAGGATATTAATAAAATAAATAACACAACTTATTTCGAGGGATGTACATCGAATTTTTATATATGCGATATCAAATGTATCTCAAAGTTTAATTAATTTTAATTTTAATATGAATATTTTAAGACTTCCGTAAAAGATTCTTCCAGTGCAGCTCCCCACTGCCAGCTTAGGCTCAACTCCCAGCCCAAGTTTAACCACAAAACGCCATCGTGATGGTCTTGGCCCTGTCGCTGGCTGTTTACTCTCAGATCTCGCTTCTCGGTTCTCGTCTCTCGGATTCTCAATTCTCCTGACTGACTCCTTGGTGGATTCTCCCCAACTTACCCAAGACCTGCTCTCGTAGCAGGCCCGCCAACTATTAAGAATTTGGCACGGTCGCTGCTGCCGTGGCGTATAACTTACACCCAGATCGATCAGTGCAATTGGTGTAAATGTACTTGGCCGCAACAGGAACGAGCTTAGGCGAGGGGTAGGTGAAGCTATCAGAGGGCTCTGCTGGCACTTGTAGTTGGCGCTCGTCGTTGGGTTTTGGTGGAGAGGAAGGCTCGCCGCCTCCTCCTTTGGCCATGCCGCACGTTCGTGCTGCGAAAATTACATTTGATCGATTTGATCGGCGCTACAAGATCAAAGGAAATGAAAGACAGCGACGAGAACGCCGACGCGGATGTCGGTGCGGATGTTTCGCGGATATACCTCTGCAATAGCGGATGCGGACCAATCTGGTGATCTGAGGACCTGCGCCAGCGTTGATCGTTACTTAAGGCTTTGTAGTGTATTTTTTTATGTCTTAGATGGCTAAGTATTTAGGTATTATCATATTTATTTTTAATAAAGGGAGATTAGGTATTTTTTTAGAAAGAGTTTGAGTTGAAGAGTGATAAGTGGTTAAATAATTAAGGTAATCATTTTATTTTATTAAAAATAAATTAGCTAAAAAGTTTAGAATGATGGCCAAGAAGTAAGAGATGATAGAGCTTTGTGTCTATTGGAATATCATTTATTTGGAAGACAAAAGTATCTCCTTTTCCAAGTATCTTTGGAATTATACTTATCTTATTCTTGTATCTTTAGGTTGAAAAAACCTTAAACTTTCTCATTAAATTCACACATTTTATAAATAATGAAAAGGATGTGCATTTTGCAGTAACAAATATTATACATTTTAATTTATAGGTACATAATTTTGATCATAAAGAACACAAAGGATAGAAATAGTTTAAAACAAGAAAGAAAGCTAACTTTGGCCAGCCAAAGTTTGTATACCCTTGCAGGTAACAATTAAAATATATCATAACTAAGCCAAAAATGCATTAATTTCGATTCGGAAAGCAGTTTTGTGTTAGTATTTATTAATTTAAAAAAACTGCATACCAAATTAAAAATTTTAAGAAATCAAAATTTTTGGCAATTTTTGCAAAAATGGCCAAAAAATCGATTTCTTCCGGACATGTCTAGAAAGATTCCCCTGTTGATGCTGATCAAGAATATATATACTTTATAGGGTCGGAAACGTCTCCTTCACTGGGTTGCAAACTTCTGACTGAAATTATAATACCCTGCAAGGGTATAAAAATCTGTAATAATTAAATTTTATAAAACAAAAGACTTTAAAATTTTAAAGAAAAAAAGAAAAGAGTTAACATTTAAAAAGAAAATAAAAGCTTTTAAGAACTCCTGAAAATTTCCAACAATTACGTTCCTGTTTTTTCAGCACCGTTTTCAAGAGCAACACATCGATGGCTTTATCTGGCAGTCCGGCATCTAGAATGGCTGGCCATTTGCGATGTAACTTATGGCCAACATCAGTGGCACAATTAAAATCATTTAGAGGCCAATTAAATTTCGTTAGCAGCATTAAAATCTCGGGTCACATGAGAACCATTTCGCATGCAGCAATCGGAGCAGATAGAGAAGGGCTCTCTGGTCACTGGACACTGGCTACTGACAATTAAAAGCACCAAAAATGGCTGTTGAATGCAAGTCGAGTGGTGGCCCTGTGTCCTGCCGTGGCTATACAACCCACCAAGTCCCACTCCTTTTTGGCTTTTTCTAGTCCACGAGTGCGTGCATTTGGCCAAAAGTGCGTGTCGTTGGACGATTTGGCTCAAATTGGCCCCCAAACCTGGCCTGGGTCCCGGCCAGATTCAGATTGTGTGTGTGTGTGGCAGCTGGGGTCGCCATTAGAGGCGCTGAGCGATGAGCATGGGAATTTCAATTAGACGAAGTGCCCAGGGAGAAATCTTTCCCACCACTTGCCAATTATTTTGCTGTGATTTTCTGGGACTGCTGCTGATGCTTCTGACTCTTTTTTTTGCGGATTTTTAAAGTCACTTGGAGAAAAGGTAATCTAAAAATTAAATAATTGATTTGGTGATATATTCAAATGTTTTATTTAAATATTCAATTTTAAAAGTTATATATTGATCGATTTATTATAATTTTTCCCTAATTTTAATTATAATATCTTTGGTTATAGCAAGCGAAAATTATTTTAATTTATTTCAAATACTATAATAATAATTCAACGAATTTTTAACTGATATAAAATGGAGTATTTTGAAATTTTAAATGCATTACAAATTAATTGAAAACTCATGTTAGGTTGAAAATAATCAAAATATATTTTAAAGTCATTTTTAAATAGTTTCTTCCCTAAAAAGTCAATAAATTGTAGCTTTACTTACTTGTATTTTCTATTAATATAAAATATCTTAAATATAAATCCCCAAATATTAACAAAAAACCATTTACTACTTTTTTCTCAGTGTTTCTCGAGTGAATTCACGGTTGCCAAATAAAATAAATTCACAAAAAATTACACATCGGCATCCGTGTGCCGCCTACGTGGTCAGTTGTTATTTTTTGGATTCATATTTTCCACCATCTCATCTACCGGCTACCGATGATGACTAAGGTAAGGTGGCATTCAATTTTCTACAAATTTGCCACTCTTTCTCCCGCTGCGGCTCGCAGTGCAACTTTCACAGCTTCTTCGGTAGAGAGGAAGCCACTCCACTCGGCCATTATTGGGTAGCTGGGCACGGGGTATCTGCATTCGGTACGCCTCCAAATCGAATCATTTGCGCATAAGTTATGGTCACAACACAGTTGCCTTTGCTATTTTCCCGCCACCCCCCTGGGTCCACCACATTTTGTGTGTCGTGCGTGCTGAATTTTCCCTCGCTTACCGTTACCAAGTGGAAATGGCCACGGCTCGTTGGCATTTCGCCTGGCTACCTATCAGAGAGTTCCTCGAATTAACTCAGCCCAGGCCGTGGGCCCTAAGTTAGAGCTGGGGATCCGATCCCTGATCTCTGCCAGAGTTATGGGGTCTTGGCTAAGCAAATTTCACACTTCAACTGCCAGTAACAAAGAGATGCCGAAGATATTGATATTATAGATATCTGTGGGATCTGTGAGCTGGAAAATATTGTTAAAAGATCGATGGATAGCTCAAGGGGTTGCTAAGGGAGCTAGAAAAGGGTTTCTAGTTTAAACAGCAAGCCTTCTTTTTGCTAAAATAATATTTTCTGTATTATTATATAATGTTAATGTCCCACACTTTTAGCAAGAAATCGCCTTAATTTCTTCACTCAAAATAAAAGCTTTCCCTAAGTACACTTATTAATTAAATCCACCAGATTTCAACTGCTGTCTGTCACAACGCCGCGGGCATCATCGTGATCATCATCCCAGACCAAGTACCCTCAACATTAACCCAAATGAGCCGGAGAGATCCGAATATTAAGCTTGAGCTGGAGCAACGCCCCAGTTCCACTTGCAAATTAATAACCTTTCACCTTGGGTTTTAATTTAAATTCTCCGCAACCGATCCGGGTTCCGAGACCTCCCATCCTCGGGACCTTCGTCAAAGGGAGCAGGCTCTCCTGCTTCCCATTCCCTCGGCTGACATTTCAAATTTCGCAAATGTCAAGAGCCGCTGCTCATTTGTCTGCTCAGCCCCGGCCGTGAGTCGCGCTTTTTAACACTTTTCACTTAGGCCTGAGTTCAGTGCAAGGCCTCCTTTCCAGCGGCCACAAACCAAAGACCAAGACCAAACAGAAAGCCGACCAAGAAGTGATGACCAGGTCCGGGACCTGGAGCTGGTGCTGAGGTCTGCTGCTGACCCACCTGGCCACGCTTGGCAGCTTGGCTTTCCCGGCGTTGGTAAATCATTTCACAGTCTATCAATTAGCGTGGCGATCGCGTCAGCAGGATCAAGAAGGAACAGTGGTATAATCAGGGACTATGTGGTAATTAACTATAGGTTTTCTATATAAATATGACGTTTAACTGAAGCTGAATTGTATAATATATTTTAATAAATAACTTTTTATATCATATTTGACATTTTGGCTTTAAATTTATCTAAAATCTCTAAAAATCCCTATTAAAAAGACCATGATATTGGCATTTCTTACCATTTTCCTGGAATATTTGTATACCAACCCACTGTGCATGGTTGTGGGCCATATTTCATAATGCCACTAGCAGCTTTTGGCCACGTTTGGTGAGCCACAGCTGTCCACCGACTTGACCAGTTAGTCGCCTCGGACCGGCATCGGCGATCCTGGGATACGCGATCTGGCGGACAGAGACCCGCTTCGCTCCTATGACCTTAGGGGGCTGGCAAAGGTGGTCTCGCTGATTGTTTACGTCTGCGCTACTCATAAAATTTCAATTAATCTGCGTGTCACTGGGATGGCAACAAGCACACACTCTCAGCGAGTCGAGTCTCTCTTAATTTCTTTAGCAACGCTAAATGGCAAAAACACTGGAAATAATATATACTTATAAATATATTTTATGAAAAATGTTAATATTTATATTTTATATTTTGTATATTATAATTTCTCACTGAGAAATTCTTAGAATTTCTGTAGAACTTAATTATAATTATATATTTTCTTTTGGAACTCCAAATTCCTTGATTAATTTCTTCAAGTGCTCGCATATTTAATTAAATACAAGACACATTTCTTGGGGGGCTGTGTTGTTGGCCTGTATTAATAATAAGCCTTCAGTTTCCTCTGGCTTAGCCAGATTATAATCTCGCGAGTCGAATCTTGGGCTATATGTATGCCTGGCGGGTAGGCAGGCGAGTCAGAAACTCGCACACAAATTAATCTTCTTCAAATTAGCATCTTGATTAGCCAATGAAATGTGTAACCCAGGCCCCGAAGAGATCGCAGTTCGCTATAAAAATCAACAGAGAACGAACGCGACGTCTGATGATCATTGATCATTTTCTTGCTCGTTTCCCTGTGACTCCCATTCCGTATATACAAATATTTGAATCCGAATGCGACTCCCAATCCGAAGCCGAATCCGTTCGCATGGCTCTGCTGTTGATGTGATTACAATAATTAATCTTGCCCGAGATTATTGTTTCTCCCGCCAGCTAAACCAGCAGCAAATTCGAGTTTTACACTGGAAAAATACCCAAATACTTATCTTTATAATTTTGTTACAACTTTATTAAAAGAAGAAACATTTTATAAATAGTTTAAAAAACAAAGAATTACATTTTTTAAAAATTAATAGATTTCCTACCATTATTTCTCCCTGTGCAACCGTGTAGTTTCTCGTCGGGATCGGTGCCATTTCCCCAAAGGCGCCAGCTACGGGCCTGGCGTCAAATTAAGTGTTTGTGTCGCTCGCCATTAATCACGGCCTATCACAAATTTCGATATGAAAAAGTGTTTTGTATATCAAAGCAACAGCAACAGGCACGGCAACACGGCAAACGGGCAACATGAACATAAACATAACAAGCCCAGGAACAACTTGCTCCATGTCGCGTTGCATATATGGGTGTTCGTTCATTTATTTACATTTCCCCCGATCTCGGCCTGGAAATGTCACCTGCTGTGCCGACACACACCGCACAACACACATGTTGCTGGCCCGGATGCTTCCTGGTCAGAGGAATCCCACCTTTGATGAATGATGGACAACATCTCAGGGCCTCAGATCGATTTGTGTTTGAATTTGAATTCATTATGAGGGCCAAGAGCTACCGAAAAAGTGGCCAAGATCGATCTTTCTTTAGTTTTTATCTCCCCTGCAAAATCCTTGAATTTATTAACTGAAATAATTGCAGACTAAATTGACACTGGCTTGTGGCCATAAACCTTGGCCAAAACTCGTTTGCGTTTCGGTTTATATCGATCATGCTTGCAACTGCAGCAACTTTGGGCAATTATTTACAATAATAAGTGCAACAATATAAGTACGAGTGACCACTTGAGCCTTTCAACACCTTGTGACACCTGCAATCGTGACAGCCAGCAAGCTGCAGCCGCTGCTTCGAGCCAAATTAAAAAGCAATTTCCGAAGTTCAACACCTTGGTCAATTTGCCGATGCGGTTTGTCGCTCTGTCTCTCTTTTTCTCTCTGTTTTCCCAGTTTCCCCAGCTAATGTAAGCCTTGCCTGCCGTGTCTCCTTGTAATCTGTTAATCTGGCTTGCGACTATTGGTGGAATAAATTAAATAAATTAAGCAGAGATAAGCAAAGACTCTAAACAATTTTTAAGAGGTAGTTACAAGGCTTAAAGGAATTTTTATAAGTTTTTTGGTGAATTTAAGTAAAAGTTTCCTGTTCGTCCTAGAAATGTGTACTGAAAAGTAATATTTTTAATATTTTTAAGAAACGGATGAACTTTTGAATGGGATATTTCTTGCCGGATATAATAAATTTGGTAATTTTTTTATATTTTTTTTTATTTTTACTTGCATTTTAACATGAAAAAGCGAAAATGAAGATACAAATATTTGGTTTTTAGGTTTAAATTTTAAAAAAGTTTAAAAATGTTATTGATTAAAATAAGTAACAATTTACGTTTTTAATTTCAAATTTAACGTATCTGTCCAATGCTGCCAGACTTATTAACTTGTTCTACCTTATACGTTTCTCAAAAGGCTAGGTGGCGCTGTTCACTTTAGTTCAACGAATTTTAAGCGCCATCTGGTGAGGAACTCTTGAAAGTAGAATAGTTTTACATTCAAGGAACAGTTTTGAGGCTACTGTACACTGGCTAAAAAGTTTGAAATAATTTATATAAAACATTAAAAAAAACTTAATAAGCTGCTAAAAACTATTTTATAAATATTTTTTGTAAGTGAAGTTATTTTTCAAAAATTTTAAAATAGAATATTCGTTTACTAGACTTTAATTCAGATTAAATGCTTTTAAAAAACTGTATAAAATTCAACAACAAAACTCTATAATTTTTTTTATTAAGTTAAGACATACATATCTATATATATTATATTATTATAATAACAAAGTCCTCATCTTTTATAAAAATGATAAAAAACAGAGAAAGTAGAATTTTAAAAATCTCTATTAAATTCCTGAATAATAAAAAAGTAAAGTAAATCTACAATTATTTTCAAATATGTCTTATTTATTTACATTCAAGTACAATTAACAATTCTTTTAGGCGTACAATTCTTATAAAAAATGAATCAAGCTTAGTAAATAAATTGGATGTAGTTACTGGACGACAAAGTTTACCCGGGAAAACAATGAGATCATGCGATATGTTTCTTTTTTTTTTATAAAATTTATACTTTGAAGCTATAGTTAAAGACTTAAAAGCTACAATAATTAATTATAATTAAGCCTATGGTCGATCCGGTAGACGCGGGAGTTGTCAGCTTAATACAAAAAGGGCTAGGAGATGTTAAAAAAAGGTGTCAGTTCCAAAACTGGCGACTGCACTTACTTTTATTTTTATTTCAAAAATCTTAAACATGGAAAACTTGTTTTGTTGTTTCGTTTATCGTTAATCGTTTATCGCCGACACACTCAAAATGGGAAATATCAAAATAAATGTCGAAAGTTACCCAAAACAATTTCAATATTCTAGCTAAAATTAGTTTAGGAAGTGCTTGCTTAGCTTAAGGATTTCGGGAGGGCTTCCTTACATAGAGAATAAGGACATGCCTGAAAGTGACAGCTTAAACTTAGACTTAGACTTAGGCTTAGGAGTACAGAAGGACAGACTCTGGGATAGTCGAGTAGAAGAGAAGAGAGAGGAGGAGAGTTCAGGATAGTTGGATAGTTGGAAGAAAAGTTGAAGAGGTTGAAGCTTAGACCTGCAATCGAAATGTGATTAATTAGCCAATCCAAAAACGCAGGAAGTGGAGAGAGAGAGTGTGTCTGTGTCGGTGTCCGGGGTGTTGGGTGTGTTGTTCTGATTTATTTCTTGGTCTCCTTTGCGGCGGCCTTGATGGCGGCTCTTCTGCCCACCTGTGCCGGCGGCTGCTGTCCACCGCCGCTGCCCTCCTGGGATCCACTCTCCGCATCCGAGTCCTTGAGCGAACCACCCTCCTCGTCGCCCACCAAAGCGCGGTATTTCTTGGCGATCGCCTCCCAGTCGGCCACGTTCTCGATGCGATTCTGGTTGGCCTGCGAAAAGCTGGCCTGGGATCCCAGCGGTGACAGATGAACCTGAGACAAGGCCACCGAGTCTGGGGATTTTAGGGGGAAAATATCATTAGATTGGCTTACTATATTCCAAGAAGATGCACTGAGATGAAATCGCCAGAGATTAGGTAAATTATTTCCAGAATTTACAGTAGAGATTTCTTATTTTTGATTAAGGAAAACTTGTAAAAACACCCGGCGATTTTCTCTCAATGCAAGTAAAGAAAAGTCGTAAGATGAAAGGAAAGAATTTGGAGCTAGAGCGAGCCAATAAATGTTCAGAGTTTAGAGAAAGTATAGAAAAGAGTATAGAGTAGAGAAAGAAAGCAAGACAGACTGTATGGAAAAGAGAGTTACACTTGGGCTGACACGCTGTTAGCTACCAAACCCCTTGAATGGGTTTCTTGTTCTTTTTTTTTCCCAGGATACACGGGGTCTTGGCCTGGCTTAGCCCAGCAGCGATACATACTTGTCTCACCTTTCTTGATCTTCGATAGCCACTTGGCCCCGGCTTTCGTTCGCGGACTGGCCTGACGTATTCCCATCATCTGAACCAGACTTGGACGCTTCTTTTTCTTCATGCGTGCCTGATATTTGGCGAGGATTGCAGGATTGTTGCAGGATTTTGTAGGTTTGCAGATTTGCAGATTTTTGTGGGTTATATCAAGGCGCATTAGACACGGGACATAGATCACATACAAGACAAGAGACACAACATAAACGCAGTCAGCATATTTGGTAAACACATCGAAAGCAAGTTGAGTGCCAAGTGCAGGACATTTGGTGTACAAATGCAGTTAGTGATCGAAAAGGGGGAATTATTTATATTTATTTACTTCATAAATATAAAATATTATACCGCAAAAAATTATAGGTATATATAACCAATATCAATAACCCTTTATTCAATAAAAAATCTGTAAATCTTCTTTCGATCACTTAATGCATTTTTGGAAATCAAGAAATAGTGCTATAGGGTGCCACAGGTGTGTTTTTCGACAGGTAAACAACACACTTAAAGCAGTCACAGTGGTGGAACTCATTGCGGTTTGTTGCCAAATTGCTTTAAATGGGTTGGGGAAAAGGTCAGCAACAACTACGGTCTTCCAGGCTCGGTTCTGGTAGTTGCACAGAAAGTCAACAGATTCAGATTCAGAAACAGGATATAGGCACAGGGTACAGGATATAGTAGTATATAGTATACAGGATATTATATAGTATAGAGCGACAGCGGCTGGGAGGCGGCCTTTGTCACCTGAGAGTTTACCTTGACCTTCTCGACGATCCACATAAACCAGGTGGTAACTAAATTAAGCGGCGAGGGCGCTGTTGTGGTGCGATGCATATTGCGTATAAGCTTGGACAAGCCGAATTTCCACTCGATGTCGGATTGGGCCTAGTATTTCATAGGTTTTTTTGTATGTTTTTTGTTTTTAGCAGGTGCGCGATGATATGACATGATATATATTTTTTTTGGGGAGAACAAGAACAAAGGTATACACGAGATGAGTTTTTGTGAACTAAAGCCTCGGAATTTACAGGTTTTTTTTAATATACGTAACTTAAGAGCTGCGAAAATCAGGTAATTATTAATAGAGATACACAAATCTAGAAGCCTGTTTTGGATGGCAATTTTCTAGGAGAGTTTCTAGCTCTAAATAAACTACAAAATTGACATACAAAACCTAGCCGCTTTATTGGTGTATCTCTTTCTCTGTGAAGAGAGAGAAGACTTAAGTCCTAGGGACAAACACAGGCACAAATATAGACGACATGCAGCAACAATTTCTATATATTTATAACGATTAGTATTTCAAAAGCATGCTTTGGCCACACTCTTTTTGTTTGGTTTTGTTTAACACTGGTCACAAAAGCAGGACATACTTTTAGGCTCTAATCAACACTAAGCTAAGTCTGAACTGTTCTAAAAATAAAACTAAAACGAGGCTTGAGTTTTAACTAAGGTTTTGGCTAGGATTTTGGCTTTGTTTTTGGCTTAGGCTACATCTTCCATCCTTGAGATACAGCTTTGCTGGCTTGCAACAAATGTATCCCTTAGATAAATTATAATTCAAAAGTTCCTGAAAAAACCTGGAAGATGCAAGTCTGGGCAGTTGATGGATATACAGATAAAGCCAAGGTCCCTTAGAATATAAACTACAGCTGGTAGCTAATATATTGTAGTCGAGAGTCAAGACTATAAGATACAACCTATTAAAGATAAATATCTATATCTTTGTAAGTTAGTGGCTCATTTTCAAAAACAAACGGACAACAAATATCTATTCTGAAAGCTCTGAAACTCTGGCGAATACTGGGCTTATAAATCTTTGTAGATAATATAATAACTTCACCTCTCCCACTTCCCCGCTGAAAAAGACTTGAAGATTAGTATACAGTAGTTAATGAATATAAGCAATACTTAACTTACAGCTAAATAATATAGATTAAGTAATAAAATAGAGGTCATAAGTGGGATTATATGGAAGCGCCTTTAGCAATACTACCTGGATGCGTTGATAGGTGTCTGACATCATGGCAATCAGCAGGTTAATGAGCACAACCACCGACACCAACATGTAAATGCCAAAGACAATTTTGAACAGGTACTCGACCCAATACGGTTGAGTGGGCGTGGCTACATTTTTGATTTTGTCAACTTGCGTCTGCTCGGTCGTCGTCTGTCCGAACACGGCGAAGAACAACAACTCGAATGAGTTTATCGGATGCATGCGCACTGCGCGTCGGTGCCCCCATTACATTTACAGATACATTTACAGATACATTTATAGATACATTTACAGATATAGATACAATACGGAATACGGAATACGTTTTATGGTAGAGACACCCCCGGACAGCACGCATTGGATATTGGCCGGCGGCGCGTGGATATTATTTTGAAAAATAAAAAGATAACGGACGCCCAGTTCCGGGTTGGTGGATGCGACGATATATACGATATTCGTTACGTTGATTTGTCCGATCAACCAACCCCAGTTTTGGTTTTGTGGCCAAATGTGATTGAATTTTCGGTCAGTTTTGGGGTTGTTTTCGAGGTTTTTCGCGGGGGGTTTAAAGCGCACACACACAGATAACACAAAGCGTAGAAAAGAGGAGGGAAAAGCAGAGAGAAAATACTGATTAGTGGTGGAGTCGGGGGATACAAACCTGAATGCGCTGATAAGTATCCGACATCATGGCAATTAGCAGGTTAATGAGTACAACCACAGACACCAACAAGTAGATGCCAAAGACAAATTTGAAGAGCACCTCGGTCCACTCGGGACGCAAGTGTCGCATGGGATTGATGTCCAGGGTGGTCGTCTGTCCGAAGACCGCGAAGAAGAGACGCTCGAAAGCCAGAAAGGGCGTCATGGGTCCTAACATGGGTCCGAACAGTACGTTACTCACAATCTCTCTCTCAATAATCTTTATTCTTTTGGGGGGCTTTGCTTTAGCTCAATATATATATATTTTTAGCACATATACGAATATATATTTGGATATTTATCGGCTTGGCACAGGCGTTTGTGCGAGCTTGGATATTGTTGTTGGATATTATTTGGAAAGTTTACAATATTATTGGTGGATTTTTTTTTGGAGAGTGCGGGTGAGTGCGTTTAAACACGTCAAAAGCAGCATCTCGCAGCTGCAGCAGCTGAGCAGTTCGAATCGCACGGTCTCACGAATATCGAGTCTATCGGTATCGATACCGATTTTCCAGTAGCGGTTACGTTTTCGATTCGATTCGATTCGATCGGTTTCGATTGTTTCGATTGTGCAGAATTTTTGGTGGTGGGCAAGCGGCGCAAGCTGAAAGCCCCAGGCAGGCAGATTATGCTGATTGATTGATTGATTGATTGACTTGACTTGGTTAAACATCAACATGCAGTTTTTGGTTTAAGTACACGGTTCTAATGGGTATCATTTGAGTTACACATCGACTAAAATCGCTTAAGAAACGCAAAAAAGAAGATAAAATCATTAGAGAAAAGTAATTATACATTTTACAAAAAAAAATTAAATTGAATTAAACATATAAAATCATATATCAAAACTTTAAAATAATTAAAACGCATATGGTAATAACAGTAAGAAATAAATTAAAGCAAAACCTATAGATAAAACTTCTTTATTTAAAAATATTTAAAATAAAATAATATTTTAACAAATTTTTAAACTTTTATCCACTTAAATCCTACAAATCAAGATGGAAAAAACAAATTCAAATAAGAAACTACATAAAAAATACAATAATAGGTCATAAAAAACCACACTAAAAAATAATTCTTAGCTTTTTGATACCTATTATTAACACACAGATCCACAACATCGAGGATTCACCGCGCGGGAACATGCCTCAAAACGAAAGGAACTGAAAGAACTGAGCAAGGCGAGAGGGGGATTTCGAGCAGCGAGTGTGCGGATGGTGGATTTTCCAAACTTGGAGAACAACTGGAAAAACAAACGACAATAAAACTTTACGCACACAACATCGAAGGCGGCAACGCAACGGCAACGGCAGGGTCCGATTCCAAATGGGCGGAACCGGAGTTAGTTTGGGGTATTAGGGGGGTTAAGGGTCAGGCCCCAGATATATATGTATATAGGGACCATGCAAATGCAGGAGGATTTTGCAGAGTGGTTTTTTTGGTGACTTTTTTTTTTGGGGGTGGGGAGGAAGGAGGAGACTTACGGTCGTCCTTGTGCTTTCGCCGGAATTCGCTGAAGCGACTATCGACATAATTCTCCGCGGGCGGAGGTCGAGGCGTGGGCATGTCATCTGTTCCATTTGGATTTTGGATACGTATCGGAGATTGGAGTCAAGATCAGAGGAAGAACATTATTAATACGTGTTCGGGTTCGGTTTTTGGGGTTCGGGGGTTGAAGGTTTTTCAGGGGTTACGACATCAAGGTTGGAGGAGGTTCGGGTTGGTTTTTATTTGTACTTGTTGAGCATGCAATTGTTGTATTATGTGGTTGTAGTTGTTGGTTCTTTGGTTTGTTATTTACTTATATCGTGAAAACATCGAGCACACACAGATTAGATGGCTTTTTTGGTTCATTCAAGGCAGACACAGATACTTATCAAGACACATTGTGAACGTTCAAAAAAGAGGAAGTTTTGCAAGAAACATTCCAAACGGAAAATAAAAACAAAAACAAGAGGGAAAAGTTTCCAACTCAAAAAATTGAAAAGTAGACTGGAATCAAGCATAGCAAACGTTTGGACTTACCGTCGCTGAAGTAGCCACGATTTCGGTTCTTCTTCTCGAAGCTGCGCAGATCCTCCGGCGAGAAGTTGGCAAAACTCTGATTCAACGCCACTATATGCATCGAAAAGCCAAACACAAAGATGGCCAAGACGGCCAAAAACCGGGCCAAATCCTTCAGCAAATCTCCAATGATAATGGCCCAGGGTCCGAACAAATGATGGAAGGACAAAAAGTCCAGGATCTGCACGCAGGCCAGCAAGAAGGCCAACGCAAAGCACTGATTCCGACAGTACACCAGGGTGGGCCAGTACTCCTTGGACACGAAGACAAAGGCCGCCACATGGACGCCCACGCCGGCCATGCCCAGCAGCAGCACCAGCACCTTGATCGAACCCAATCCCGACTTGTCCGAGGGATTCGTCAGCTCGAACAGCAGCAGGCCGCTCAGCCAGATCAGCAGTCCGATCTCGTACCAATAGGGCACCAGGCTCAGTCTGAGGACGGGATATATGGGCGTTATGCCCACGATGCTCAGGTGGATCATGAGGTAAATGTGCGAGGTGAGGTACGACATGAACTTGATAATGGGCACCTTGTTGAACTTGTGGCCCATGGGAAAGGTGAAGCCAATCCAAACGGGCGGGCAGACAATAAAGGCCACCAGCAGGAGGAGGATCTTCCAGGAAGCCCAGGTCAGGGAGCCGTGCCAGAGTTCCTATAAGAACAGGAAAATATAGTGATTATATTGAAGATTTATTATTTAAAATAAAAGAGTATTCATTAAAGGATAACTAAGTAATTAATTTTGAGGACTTTTTATTATTTTTAAAATATTTTACTCACCTGCAGGTAACGCTGCACTACCGTATGCGCAATCACTTCCTTTTGCTCATTCTCTATCAGAACGTCTAGAAACTCCACATTCCGTTTGTCGGTGGCTTGAAGAATCTTCCCCGCCGAATCCGAGCCAGCTGCCAAAGCCAAGAGCTCTGTGGCCATGGTTTCACATTGTTTGCCCGCGGCAACTAGATCCTTGGCGCGTTCTTTCTCCTGAGAAGATGAATTACATATTAAGATATTAGTGGAGATTTCTAAATTTAAAATATATTATTAAAAAATATGTCAAAATTATAATTATATATATTAAAAATATACATAAATCTAAACAAAGAGCCACGTTTACAAGCTTGCTTAAACATTCTCCATAAGTTCTTTGGGCTAAGCACACAGAAGCAAACTAACATGCATTTTGTTTATAAAACCTTTAATACTTGCTTGTCTTTTATAGAAATATAAAACCAGCCTTTAAAATATATATTTTTTGATGTAAAATTAACTTTAAAATTGTCCTTAAAAATAGAACATAATAATTATAAGATAATAAAAATAAATAAAACCTATAAAGAGTTTTAAAAATTAAAAACAAAATTACTAAAAATACTTCTTCAAAATTACTTAAACAGAAAAGGTCAAGAAAACCAACCAGAGAATTTTTACTTCCTACATATATCCATTAAGGATCTCAGGAATTATTTAAATATAGGTATAATAATAAAATAAGAAATCCCCCAAAAACACCTCACCTTCGTGGAAAGAGTGATGTAAATATTAGATAACTTGGCAGCCGTATCCACAGGTGCTGGCGAGACTAGAACAAACTCCTGTATGGGCTTATTATTGTGATTCTTGGAGACGACCATCAGATTGTAGACGAATCGTTTGTCCTCCATGAGGCCATAGGTGTCGTGCTCCTTGTTCATGAGATAGCGCAGGACCTCATTGTGTCCCTCCGAGGCCGCGAACCAAATGGCGGCACAGCCGTAGTTGGTCTCCGATTTCGGAGAGGCACCCGCCTCGCACAGCAGCTTCACCACCTCCAAGTGGCCGGCTTTGGCAGCACAATGCAGTGGCGTCCAACCGTTCCGATCGGTTGCATTGATCTCCGCGCCCTGGCCAAGCAGAATCTCCACCATCTGGATGTGGCCATGCATGGCGGCGATGTGCAGGCCCGTCCTGCCGTTACGATCCTGTGACTGGAGGAGTTCCGCCGACCGACTCAGGAGCAAACCAACCACTGACATGTGTCCGCCGAAGCAAGCCAAATGGAGTGGATTATAGCCCTGCCAAAAAGGATATTCAGGTGTTAATAAAAGTCTCTTATGTATAAAGGAGTAATCCTTAATCTTACGTTCTCTGTGGTCGCCGCATCTACTTGAACACCCGCCGAGTTGAGGAGCAATCGCACCACGTTCTCGTTGCCGGAAAAGGCTGCCAAATGCAGAGGCGTCATTCCTGATTCCGTGCCGAGATCACCGAATAGAGTTTGTCCCGTTGGCGTCTCCGACTTGACAGTCGCCGGAACACTGGTCAGCAGTTCTCGGACCGTATCCGCCTGGCCATAATAGGCAGCCACATGCAACGGCGTCAATCCCAACTTTTTACTATTAATCCTCAAGGAATTCGTGCTTTTAAGGACATCCAGGACCTGTCCATGTCCATTTTGGGCTGCCAAATGGACTGCGGTAAAGCCTGCCTTGTTCTCCTCAGTGCAGGAGGCACCAGCTCTAACGAGAGCCTTCACCACATCCGCATGTCCACCCTCGGCGGCCAACTGAAGCGGTGTGGCATCCGTGAGTTTATTCCGCGCCGAAATCACACCCGATCGATCGAACTTCATCAGCTCCTCGATCACCTTAACGGATCCCTGCATGGCGGCTATGTGGGCACAGGTATTGCCATCCTTACTGGTGGCATTCACCAGGCTGGGATGCTGCTGCAGGAAGAGTTTGGCCACTTCAGAGTAGTTGTTCTGGGCGGCGACGTGGATGGGCTTCTGGCCCAGATCATCCGTCGCATCGATATTCGCCCCCAGCTCGAGGAGCAGCTGGCAGACCTCCATCTGCCCGCTGGCCGCTGCCAAATGGAGCGGCGTCTGCTTGCGCAGCGTCAAGATATCGATTACCGCATTGTGATCCTTGATCAGGAATTTTACGAGATGCGTAAACCCGTTCATTGCTGCCAGGTGGAGGGCTGTGCGTCCCACACGGGACTTGGAGTTAATAAAAGCCTTGTTGGTCAGCAGGGCATCGCAGACGTGCAGGTAACCCCGTTCCGCTGCCAAATGCAGGGCCGACCTGCCTTCCGTATCGAAGACATCCACTCGAGCATGATTCGCCAGAAGATTGTTCACCAGCTCCATGTGTCCTCGATGGCAGGCAATCAGCAGAGGGGTCCAGCCCACGGAAGATTGACGGTTCATGGCCTTCTGGATATCCGTGGGATTCATGTGGGAGATCATCTCCATCAGCACATCATTGTTGCCAGCCACGGCGCAATAGTGGAAGGCAGTCTCCAAAGCGTTCTTCGTCTGCAGCGTGACATCCGCTCCATTCTCGAGGAGCATGCGGACAATCTGCTTGTCGGACTCGGGGATTTTCACCTCTTCCTTGGTGATTTGGCAGGTGTAATGCAGCGCCGTGGCGCCATCGTCGTTCACCGAGTTGATGTACGTGGTGGCCTTGTCCGGACCGTGCTTCTCCTTCACCGTTTCGATCAAGTGGCGCACAATCTCCGGGTGACAGGATCTACAGGCCATGTGCAGGGGGGTCTCACCCGTCTGGAAAAGAGAGGTATTTTGTAATATCTATATTTCCTCCTTCTAGACTCTACCTACATTTGATTTGTACAACGGATCGCCTTCATCCTCCAGCAGCTGCATCAGCGTGGCCAGATTGCCATGGCGGGCAGCTACATGAACCGGTGTAAGTGCATCATCCGTCGTCAAATTGGGACTGGCTCCCGATTTTAGCAGCATGAGGGCACACCGGTCGCCATCCTTGACTCTAGCTGCTATGTGAAGTGGGGTCTCGCGGAGTTTTCCACCCCGGACATGGACATCTGCTCCAAAACCGAGCAGGGTTTCCACAACGGCGGGCTTGGCCGACTCCACGGCTATGTGCAGAGCCGTGTAGTTGTCCTGTGAAAGGATATAATATAAATCTAAGTTTTTCTTTAAGAAATACGTTTTCCTCCAGCTTACATTGGTGGTCACATCTACTTTCTCGCCCTTCTGCAACAGGGTATTGATGATACCCGTGTGTCCATAGGCGGCGGCAGTGTGGATACTCCTCGCGCCATCCTTGTTGGGCATATGGAGATAGACTCCCTTCTTGAAGAGCATCGTGGCGCACTCAGCATGGCCATTGAGAGATGCAATATGCATCAGCGTGCTGCCATCCTTGGTGCGCTCGAAGATGCTCGCCTTGAACTTGTCGGCCAGTATCTCGATGACGTGCGCGTGCCCATTCTCGGCGGCCAAGTGCATCGGAGTGCGATCTTTAAAGGATTATAATTAGTAATATAATTTCTTAATTTCTGGCTTTACCCTTGGCCTAGTTTAACCGCAAAGACTCACCTTGATTGTCCGCAATGGACGCTGAGGCGCGCACGCCATAGAAGTACTTGAGTAGGGCCTCATCACCTTCGGCGGCCGCAATGTGGAGCGGCGTCTGCCCCTCGCCATTCTGCGTGTCCACGTTCGTTCCATAATCGACCAGGATGCGGACCATGTCCACGTCCCGCCGTCTGGCGGCCAAATGCAAGGCCGTGTCTCCATTGGCCGTCGTTGCCTGCAGTGGAAGGGAAGGAAAGTTGAGCATGATGGCATGCACTTAAAGAAAAAAGAACGAAGGACATTTTAAATCACGTTCTTAATTTTTAAAATTTTGAAGAAGAAATTATTTTTCTTTTACCAAATTTCTAGAAAAAGTAATTCATTATTTTTTAAATATGCCAAAGTCTTGTTGGTTTGCATTTGTAAAGCCAGGTCTTTTTATTTATGGAAAGAATTATTAAAATTAAATAACTATTAAAGTTTAAATAAAAATAATAGAGTTTTTGTATTATGTATTGTTTACAACTGCTTTTCCCCTTAACACATTTTATTTTTGGTCTATGCAAATCAGTTTTAACTACCAATTTTCACTGCGTTTTCACCCGAGTTGGTGACCCAGTTTGTGGCTGCTTTTGCCGGCTGATTGCGTGTTCAGCCAGCGGCCAAAGTCAACTTTAACTTTAACTTTAACTTGAACCCTTGGCCCCACGTTTGGTTAATTTAATCAACACGCACTGCTCTTGGCATGTGTTGCACTTCAACTTCTGATTGAAAATCGCACAAACTTTGCCAATGTCGCGCACTGTTGCACTTTTCAGGTGCATAGTGGCCCAGGTGCGTAGGCTGAGGCAGGTAAATTTGCATTTTTTGATTTATTTACACGCCTGGGCTCTGGGACAGTTCAAGGCTTGAAAAGCCTTGTTGACATTTTCTGACAGCTTGGCTTGGCTGGACACTTTGATAGGCAGTTCGTGGAGGTTTTTTTAAGCCTTACAGTTTGATATGTGTTTCTAGTTTTCAGGGGTTTTAGCTGAGTGCGTAGTTTGTGAAGTATATTTGCATTATTTTTTAGTTAAAGGTTTTTAAGGTGGACATTTTCCGGTTGTCGAAGCGGAGACATTTTGATTGGCGTAACGGAAAATGATTTTAGAAATTGCAGGATTATAAAAAGAACTTTTTAAAAATTTTAAAGTATCTAAAAGTATGTTGTGTAAGAGCTACCACGAATTTTAGTGTAGGAATCACAAATCATGGCATACTTTTAGACACTTTTTAAAGAGTTCTAATATCCCTTTCCGTTTTAAACCCAAATATATTGCTTTATATTTTAAGGGTATTTCCGTTCTTCAAACTTTCCGCTTAATTGCTGTCAAAAACCTTTATTATCAAAAGCTGAAAAGTCATTTATTATATTCAAGCTATTTATAGGTGTTAAAAGCTCCAAATAACACAGAGATCTAGTTCTCTGGCTCGCTGATAGACTCACCTTTAGTTGGTCCGCCGTTTGTGCCGCCAGCAGCTCTCTGCACATGGACTGGTTTCCCGACTCGACGGCCAGGAGCAATGGGATCTTGCCACGCTAGCGATGGGAGAGATAGGTTATGGGGGGCATGCCAAATAATTAAGATAAGGACGACCACAACAAACACACACATACACACAGACTCACAACACATAATCATAAATAACCAATTAGCCAATTCGAGCCTCAAGTGTTAATGGCTACATGTTTCGCTCGCTTCCTCGCCTATTTTTAGCCAAGTTCGCAACTTTGGCGCTTCAACTTTGAAACTGACAGCGGAGGGGAGGAGTAGGGGAAAGGTGGGCGTGACGGGGAGTCATTATCCCTATCTACCTCTAACAGAGGCGAGTAAATCAAGTTGTACAGGGACTTGACCCCCTTTTTTTCGGTATAGTTTCCTTTGTTATTTGTTGTTTGTTGTTGGCAACGAGTTGAGCGCCCTCGCCATAGGCCTGCCAGGATATATATTCAGGGATAAGGTGCGCGTAGAAAAAGGAAAGCAAATCGAATCGAAACGGAACTGAACTGTTGTGAATGGCATCGAAAGCTAAATACTTCATCCGGGTAATTTCGCCTGACAGTGCCATTCCACCTCTCTCTAATTGATTTAAATCAAGTTGCTGTTTGCCATTTGCCGCAAGCCAGAGTATGCCCATTGTCTAGACAATCAATCGGTGGCACCCGATTTCCACGATTTTCCCCAATTTCCTCCCCCAATATTCAGCCCCCCTCTCTCAATCACTCGATGGCAATTCGGTGGAAATTTATGCGCTCTCCTCGCGTGCGTAATGGAAATATCGCCCGTGCATTTGCACCCGTGCACGTGATGCGACAAATAGTTCCGCATTTTAGTTGAGATTTTCCTGAGGGGGGGGGGAGAAGCTTCACCTTCTGCAGGAGCACCTCTGTGTTTTCCGCCTTCGGCTGCCCCGCCGTTGCAAGTTAATCAGACGAAGACGACGCTGACGGTAATTCAACGCCGTCTCGGGGCTAACCTTAGCGACTGCGGTGAGAGCTTCTCATGGATACAGTGAGGGAAAAGGGGAGTGAGTTTGGGTAGAAACCAAATAACTAATATTTAATTTAGTTTATTGAATATGGGATCAAGATAAGTAAGTTTAAAGTAAGAACGAGTTTAGCAAAGAAAAAGTGAAGATAACTTGTTGTTCAATTATTTCCATTTGGAGTTTGTTTTTAATATTTACTAAATACTAACTAAGCAAAAAATTTAATTGGATTTAGAAATTTAAATAATAGATGCTGTATCAATATAATTAAATTTATAAGTTTTTTTTAAGCTATAAGAAATTAAGAACTACTTTAAGGACTTTCAGCACTCGGAATTTATATAAAACATTATGTTATCAGTATAATTATAATTATTATTAAAAAATAACACTAACATATTTTTGTAATTATTTAGGAACCCTTTTCTGTTATTTTTCCTTACAGTGTAATATTATTTCTTATTTTTTTCTGCCTTTTCTGATTACCAGCCAGTCGAAATGCATTTACCCTGGTCGGTTTTGCATATCGATTTTTCCACAAATTTTGTTTGCTTTATGTTACTAGCTCGTCTCGATGCTATTGTTGTTGCTATTACTGTTTTATATATATTTTATTTTGGTGATTTTTATTAAGTCTTTGTTTACGTTTGCACTGCCTGGCACCGCAGTCGAGAGTACTTCACTTTACAGGGACTCACTTTTTTGGGTAGCGAACTTGTACATGGCCCAGAGGAGATAACGCGGCATCAATTGGTTTTGGCAACACTTGTGGCTCTCCAGCACACACACACACACTGATACTCAAACACACAGATAACTTGGCATACATAGTCACACTTACGCCGTCCGCTTTTAAGCGAATATCCTTGCCAGCAGCCGCAAGAAGAGCTCGCAGGATATTGGTGGCTGTTCCAGTTTGCCGACTCGACACCAAATGGACCGCAGTCTGCGAACGCGACTGAAAATATAGATTATTAATTAGTTATATCTTTACTTAAATGGATACAGTAAACACTGCCAACGCACTTATGGCTAAGATCACACTTTTGTGTGTGTTTTTTGGGTCCTACTCTTAATGTTCGCACCTGAAAGCCAGCAAACTGGTTGTTCCCATTCGCTTCAAAATCCCATTTGCTACTGAATAGGCAAGTGGCTCGTTTTTGCGTTTATAAGCACATTTCGTGTCATTTTTCTTTTTCTCCTCTCTCTCGCTCATATCACAGATTGACAGCCCCCCAAAAAAAAGTGAAAAAAAAACATAATAAAGGACGACTCCTGCTGCGAGCAAGAGCGAGAGGTAAGCAACCCGCGGGGTGTGGAGCAGCAGCAGGTGTAGGCAACATAGGCCAGGTGTTGGCTGAGGATGTGGAGGTGCTGGTGGAGTCCCTTAGCCACGCACACACACGCCAATGGAACACTTCAAAGTTGGCTGTTGCTAAAACAAAAGTTTTGGCATCTGGCCGTCTCGCTTCCACTCGCCCCCAGAGCTCTCTTCTGATAACCATCAGTAATTTTGGCAACGCTCACGCCCCCTACGTCACCAAGTCTTGAACCCATTGCGGCCGCGGAAGAATAAAGAAAAACCAAATTAATGGCGACATGAAAAAAATGAAGAGAAAAAAAAGAAATGAAAACAAAATAATTGCCTGCAAAGGACTCGACATAGTGATTATCCTAAATAGGTTTATTTTTAGGAAGATTATGGGGTTCCTAGGGGACGTTTGCGGTATTTGAAATGTCTCAATGTAAATTAATGCTAGCACAGGTTATTATTTTTATAACACTTTTCTTATGTTTAATATACATATTTTAATAACATTTTTTAAGTAAATAAATTGTATTGTCTTAGGTATTAAAGGTGCCAAAAAAATGCGTCATCGAAATTATTAGCATTTTGAAATCCTCGAAAATAATGTAATAAATAAAATCAAATCAATTCAATTTAAATATAATTTTCATGTACAGCGAAAATTTAAAAATCATGAAAACCTTTTCTTAATTGTAAATCATTTTTCGTATTTTAATGGCGATTTTTCTTAAATATTAAATTTTTCTTATAGAATAATATTTTTAAGAGTGTAAACCCTGGAAAATTGTAAATAAAATTTAAGCTACTTGGTAACCACTACATTGAACCCTCCTTTAAATTTGTTTACCTTGAAGAGGGTCGCCTCTTAGTCGACTTGGTTAAAGTGCAGTGGCAGTGCAGTGCCTCTAAGAGGGGCCTAGACATTACCATCTTAACCTTGTCGCCAGTTAATTGCTGGTGCCCGCTAAAGTCACATGCAACATGCGAGCCACAAAGTTGCATCTCCGCGCTTGACTCTGACCTTTTGGTTTTTTTTTTTATATATTTTTAAAGCCACCTGAAGTATGCGTCTAATGACCACAAATTGCCCAAGAATCGAGGCTGACAGAAATCTCGGAAATTAATTGACTTGAAACTGCAGAAATTTGAGCCTAACTACACAGGTACACAGCCAAAAATTTCCACGAACCATTTCAAGTTTTCCATGATATTTGGGTGCTCCTGAGTAAAAGTCCCATACAAAATTATTTTCCATCACCTACAGGTTCCGCGGTATACCTAAGAATACAAAAAACCTATGTTTGCCGACATTTTGAATTACGTGGCCTATATAATTGGACTTACCTTTATTATTTTCGGTAGGACCTACTCTCAATACATCACGGCACTACTAAAAAATAGTCCCAATCGTGGACCATTGCCCATGTCTTTGGAATTCGACGCCAAAGTTGAAACTCCCAAAATTTTCAACATTTCTGTGATGAAAAAACAATTCTGAGAATTAAATCTTATATGGAACTAATTTTAAATATTCATTGAATCTGTTGTTCATTGTATTCTTTAATTTCGGTTTAAAGCGTTTTCATGAGGACATTTTATTGGATTTATTAAACGAATAAAACCGCTTTTTTGGTTTGATTATCTACTACTATTTTCTGTCAAATTTCAAATAAGACAAGGCAACCTATAAAATAGTTGTAGATATGTTTCTTTTTATATATATTATACATTTTTTCTTTTTGACTAAACTTAAATATGTAAGGATTATCGCTGGCTACTAAGCTGTCTTAAAAATGTTATGTTCGGAAGACCTTTTTATTTAATATAAAACTAAATGTATATTATATATAAAAAGAAACATATCTACTACTATTTTATAGGTTGCCTTGACTTATTTGAAATTTGACAGAAAATAGTAGTAGATAATCAAACCAAAAAAGCGGTTTTATTCGTTTACTAAATCCAATAAAATGTCCTCATGCAAACGCTTTAAACCGAAATTAAAGAATACAATGAACAATAGATTCAATGAATATTTAAAATTAGTTCCATATAAGATTTAATTCTCAGAATTGTTTTTTCATCACAGAAATGTTGAAAATTTTGGGAGTTTCAACTTTGGCGTCGAATTCCAAAGACATGGGCAATGGTCCACGATTGGGACTATTTTTTAGTAGTGCCGTGATGTATTGAGAGTAGGTCCTACCGAAAATAATAAAGGTAAGTCCTATTATATAGGCCACGTAATTCAAAATGTCGTCAAACATAGGTTTTTTGTATTCTTAGGTATACCGCGGAACCTGTAGGTGATGGAAAATAATTTTGTATGGGACTTTTACTCAGGAGCACCCAAATATCATGGAAAACTTGAAATGGTTCGTGGAAATTTCACAAAGTTTAATTTTGTGTTCCTGTGCTATTAGAGCAATTATTCCCCAATTCGAAATACACTATCTATACTATATAAAAGAACCCTAGGAATACTCACGCCACCGGTGGAGAAGGGATCCACTCCGCGTTTTGTTAGCAACAATTTGACGACATCCTCACGCGAATACATTGCCGCAATGTGTAGCACATTATAATTATCCTGAAAGGAGAGAGAGAGAAGAGAAGTGGCAGAAATCAATTGCAATTCATTGGCAGGAAACCCACGCCCTCACACTGGCCCATCTGGGTCAGTTCAATGGGTCAAAGTCAGTGGGATTTTTTGCATGCGAGGTGTGGCTTTTGGCCGGCGCTTGATTACTTAAGCCACAATCTTGCATGCGGACTTTCACTTACGAACCCCTCTTAATGGCCAAGAGCCTCACATGCAAAAACTGCATCAAATGCTCCCAAGAAAACCGAAAAATAAAAAAAATTAAAAAAAGGAGAGGAAAATGTAACCCTGAACAAATCACCGAAACGTAACGAAGCGAAAAGAAAAGTACTTTAAGATAACGTCTAACATGGAGTATTAAGTTCGGGGAAAATCACTACAAGTGACTCACATGTGAATTGGGGCATGCGGCGATATTTATTGCCTTATATAATAAGCCATAACGCAACGTGTTACACATACGCCCCGTGTGCCCAGCCCGGGCCATGGGCTTAATTTATAACTAAGCCTCCCCATCGTTTTCAGCCAAAAACGGAAGTGAACTGGTTTTGTATATATGTATATGTGTGTGTGTGTGTATATGTTGGTAACTGGATAAAAAGGAGAGGTCTTTTTGCCCTGTCATCAGGTTGGTTCAGGTAAAGGGGAAGTATGTGTTAAATGGAGTACAGTCGCATAGGGTTTTGCATAAGACTGGAAATTGTTTAAAATTGTAATAAAATAACTATTTAATATTCTTTAGAAAATTTTAAGCTATTCAAAATAAGAATTTTTAGTTTACAGTTTAAATATAATTTATTGTTCTATTATTATATTAATATTACATTAATTTATCCTTTCCACAAACAAAAACTTAACTTAATGAGTCATCTTGTGGAAAATTAAAAGCCTTCTGGTTAATATAAAGTAATTATAGCTAAGTGTTTGAAGTACTTTATAGATTTTAAACCCCTTAAAAATTATTAAAATAATGCTGTATATTATTTTACCTCAGAGCAACGGCTAAGCTTTATTTTAATTATTCATTCAAATTTAAAGGGAATTTAAGTGCAAGAAGAGGCATATTTAACATTAACTCTCGGTTTAACGATGCCACAACGAAAATCTTAAAAAAACATTCGATTTTTCACAAATTTCCATATTTCTATATTCCTTTAAGACCCACGTAATACCCCATGGGATTTTCCCCCATTTAGTAAGTGTGTGTGGGCTTCGTTTCGTGCGAAATTTTCGTGGTTTTTCTGTGGTTTATTTGCGACTATTTCTAGCCGCAGCTCCTGCTAATTTGCATACAGCCCGCCGTTCCGAGTCGACGGCTTTGACACATGTCCAGAAAGCCAATCCAAGAAGTTGGCCCGAAAGAAAAGCCTAAGTAAACTCTGGGCCAAAGTGGACTGGCGCTCAAGAAGGGGCCCAAGGTAGACAGATAATATTTCACGCGCTGTTTTGCATACTTTTGAGCGCAACTCGACTTGGAGCCTCGTGCTGTGTTTGCTGGGAAAAAGGAAAGGTAAGGAGAGCAAAGGCAAGGAAAAACCGGAAACAAAACCAAAACGGAAGCGCAAATTTTCCAGCACATTTTTGCCTTTGCCTTAGTGAAGTCCAAGAGGTGGGGCGACCCAGTTTCATTGCGGGTGTTTACTATAGTGTTTATAGACGGGAAGAGAGATACACACTCGAGGAGTGTGTGTGTGTGTGTGTTTGTGTCATGCACGTGGATTTCTTGGCACCTTGATGAAGTCATTTTGGGCCGATGTCACACACCTTCCTGAGGGGTGCTCTAGAATAATTGCAAGTCCTCATTACGGAGCTCATTTTGGATTACTCCACATCCTTGCATGTGCACTAATGGAGTTAATTAATTTGTTTCTTTCTCTCCTTTTTTTTGGTAGGGGAGAATAGATTTTCTCACGCACTCTAGGAGCTCTTGACAAATGAATCCCTCTTTTATTCCACATTTTATTTCACGCTGTCATCGCTTTACTCATATGTAAAGGAGGAGAGGTCACTGCGTGAAGTACGCCGCTTGAATTTAATTAAAATTGCATATTAATGACGCCACCACCACCACTATTACAGGGCCATAAAAATGTAGCGGAAGTCACAGCCCAACGTCCGAGGTCTCTGTGTATTTTTTTGGCCACTCGCAAAAGGTCAAATGGAGTTTGGGCCAGGCTCAGGGCGTACATCGGAGTCATGTGCTTGATTAATTGGCTTTTAAGTTGCAAAGGAGGTGTTGCTAAAAACACGCCTCTAAAAAAATACTCCTTGAAAAGTTAAAAATGTTAATTAGCCGCGTCGTTACATCATGCACGTATATCCTTTATAATGGCCATAATATGTCGTGTTGAGTGGGTATTACTTAGGCCCGTTGCCCGACAGTTAGATAAGTTGCGAATTGTAAATGCAATAAACATTTCCCTCTCACAAAAGCTAAGAGTTTTTAATTCATTAGGGCCAAGAGGGGCGGGCAGTAAACTGAAATTATCTGAGTTGGTCACGACGTGACATTTAACTAAAAATAAGACTAATGATTCGGATAAGGTAGGGCCTAGTGATAAGCTTCTTGAAAATAGGTTAGTTTCTAAAGGAGAGGAGCAGTATTTAATCAAATGAATATGATGTAATTATACATTAGGAAAATGTAACTAAAACATAAGATTACTAAAAAAAAAACCGTCAGCCAGATGCCTCTAAATAATTAAATAAACCAAAAAACCCTGGTAACTTAAAATCTCCTGGGACCTGAAATCATACAATTCGATATCTACACAGAAAAAAAAATCCGGGATAAAGTCGCCAAAATCAATCCCAAGTGGGCATGATTTCGAGCTAAGGTCGGATTTTCTTAATATAAGAACGAACATACTTAATTTTTTCAATCTCGAAAATTCTTGATTCAATCCCGCTAACCTTAAAAATTTCAATCCCAATTTTTCTTAATTTAATCTCAAAAATTCTTAAATTTTAATTTAAAAATTTAAATTTAAATTTAATTAAAAAAAAAAAATTTTTTTTTCTCGATTTAGTCCCCGAAATTCTTAATTATTTTAATCCCAAAAACCCTTGATTTAATCCCTCTAAAGTTCTTAGTGAGAAGTGAAAGAGAAGTTTTTATTTAAATCTGTAATTATAAAGCTACAAATGGTTATTAAATTAATTATATTAATGTATAAATCTTATTTAAAGCCACTTAAACTTACTTTTCCTAGTTCCCGGTCGGGATTCGAACCCATGTCTCAGAAATCACAGACCGTCCGCTTACCAACTGGGCCACTGAGTCAAATCAAAAGCTAATGTCGGGAACCCGAATACATACAGTTTCAAGGAAAGAGCAAAAATGTTATCTCTCTCTCTGAGCTAAAAATAGATTTGCTGCTCTCACCAAATTTTTAAGAATATTTAGGCTTAATTCAAGAATGTTTGGGCTTATTATGCCTCTATAATCCCAAAATGAGATTAATTCAAGAATTCTTACGCTCATTTTGTCATTTTAATCCCGAAACGCGATTGATTCAAGAATTTTTAGGCTTAATTGGTAATTTTAATCCCGAAACGGGATTGATTCAAGAATTTTTAGGCTTAATTTGCCATTTAATCCCGAAACGGGATTGATTCAAGAATTTTTAGGCTTAATTTGTCATTTAATCCCGAAACGGGATTAACTCGACTGTCTAACCCCGAATCGTACTTAAAAATTTTAATCCACCACATCGAAAAAATCAAGAAAAATATTCTTGATTTTTTCGTTCTACCATTTTTTCTGTGTACAAGTTCCAATTCTCTTAAAGGCACCTGAAACAATTTTTAGCTTAGAAATTACAAAAAAATAGCATTAAATTATGACTTTCTATAATACACCTTAAAAAAGAGTTTACCTGCCCCAAAGACATAACATTTAATACCTGGCCCCCCTCTTCATGTTATTTTCATGGTTAATTTCTTGTATTTTCCAGCTTGTTCATGTTTTATTTGAGTTTCATGTCTAAATTTAGCTTTAACATTTTCTCCAAAACACACACACTCTTTAACGGAAAAGAGGGGGTTTTCCCTAAGAAAATTAAACTTTTCTGTGTTTGTTTTGGTAATTCAATTCGCCATGTCTGAGCCTAGGTGGTTTGGCAACAATTATTTTGTAATTAGGTCAAGGATTTTTATCGCTACAAAAATATTGTTTGTAGGCGTAAGGACATGTGAAGAAAAGAAAAACCCAAGCCCGATGAAGCCCAAATGAAACGTGCCAAGTAATTGCGGCATGCAAAAGACTGGCCAACGAATTCGGCCAATTGTTGGTCACTTGGCCTAATGGCCTGGCCACCTGGTCGCTGCTGACATCCAAACGAGAATTGGCAATAATCACGATGGCAAATGGGCTTAGAAATCAGGATAAACATCAGCTTTGACCTTTCATCTTCGCTTGTTAACCTGCTTTTGTCGGAGGGTAAATAGTTGAAGGCTTAAAGTTATTAACATAACTTTTTGATGGGTAGCTTGATAGCTTGAGGGATTTATAAATAAATAACAAGTCTTCTAAAAAAACTATCTAAGAAATATAGAGAGCAAAGGTAGCACTAACTGCTGCTTTATTTATTTTCTATATAAGAAAGTAGAACGGATACCCATCTCTACCTCCTATTGTCTTTATAATGTTAATAAAAAATATCAAAGACTGTCCTTTTAAATATTTTAAATACATTTTTGGCTAAAAAGACATTCCAACTTTTCCCAAAATAAATTTTAACCAACTTTCAGTTATAAAAACAAACTAAAATCCTCACTTTCAATTCCCAAAAACCCTTAGGAAATCCCCTTTGGGTTTTCGCGTGCTGTGGTTTCTTTCCCTTGTTTTTTTTCTTGGCCCTCCAGAGCCCGTTGGCCAAGCCCGGTTCGGTTGACCCATTGAGGTCCGGCAATATTGAAGCATTCAAGTATTAAGTGCGTGCAAATCCTGCGTAGACGTGGGTGTATGTACGGGTTCACCCACCGACGCCCCGACGCTTCAGATTTAATTATGCGGTTTTTATTGATTTGACACAATTTTAGCGGCTTTTGTTTGCCGCCACAGTAGTTGGCTTCAAAACAGCTGGGTTTGTTTCTATATTTGGCTACCCACCAGGCAGGTGGCCAGTCCAAGCAGCTTTAAATTATTCCCAGAATAAACCTGGTCCAAGACTTACATTATTACGGGCTCCCACGTCGGCGCCCAACTCAATCATGCGATCCATTATGGCCGTCTTATTGTCCTTCGTGGCGTACATCAGCGGCGTCATGCCGGTATTCTGTAAAAGGAAATGGTTTGGGGTTATTTATTTAACTAACTTTATTATTTAACTGGGTTTTTGGTGGAAAAGTTTTGATAGTACAGATAATTTTTTGGTTTATTTTCTCAGGTTTTTCTTTATATTCTTAAAGTAGGAAAATCTTCTTTGGTTACTTCCCTACTTCCCTTTTAATATGAATTATAATTTAGTTTCTTTAGTCAGTTTTGTTTTACAAATTGTAGAAACAACTGTTATAAAATAATATTAAAATCTTTTAATTTTTGAATTGTCATGTAATGGTTTTAACAATTCATAATTTGATTAAAATACTTTTAGGCCCAACTATGCAGTCTAAGTTCATTAATAAGAAATTAATTAGATTATAATTCACATCAATGGGGGGAATGTTTATACAATATATGCATAGGAAACTGATTGATAAGGACTAAAGTTGCAAGTTAAATGGATTGAAGTTTAATGTTAAAATAAATATTCTGTAATCAAGTAAAAACAATAACTGTAAAAACAATAATAGTCTGGCTAGAACAGACACAGCCTGAAGTTATGACAGAAAGTTGGGATCCAAGGTAAGTCCCAGACCCCATCAACCCTTTTTTTTCGCCTCGCCGCATTTCATTAGCGGGGCTCCGTCGACGTCGCAACGCTAATTTTATGTCAACGACTTCTCCGTTTCATACCGTTTATGGTAAATTGAAATCGAAGCGCTTCAATTCTTCGATGTTTTATGAGTTTATCGGTCGGCTGGTAGTCAGCGCAACTTGTGGCAGGACTCCCGGCAGTCCCGGAAAAGCCATCGCCTTGGCAGCCAAACATTTGGGCCGCGCTATCAAATAACATTCTCTGCTCGTTCGCCGTTTTCTGCTAGTGCTTTCTGCTTTTGCTTTTTTTGCTTTCTGACTTTTATTTTCTGTGCTCTGAGCTCTGAATTCTGCTCTGTTTTCTGGCCGCCAGCTCCTGTGCGCGGCTCTGTGTCGTTATTTTGGCTGGTAAACAACCAGAAATCGGAAAATGCCGCCGACGTTGATAAGGGCGACGTTTGTACATCCGACAAATACACTTGAATAAATTATTGTTTAATTTTTAGAATTTATTAAAAGTAATTGGGGAATTTTTAGTAATTTTTAAATTACATAGAAACCCAAAGAAATGGCTTCACAAAACAAAACATGAATATGATTTGACATATAGTCGAGTCTCGTTTTTTGTGTATTAATTTTAACTATTATTATTTGTAAAATATTTATTTATTAAGCCCTGAGTTAAATAAGTAAATGAAAAAAAAAAGAAAATCTACAAAAAAACAAACCTATTTTAGAAAATATTACATATGAATATGAGCTAATTGGAAAGAATTCAGCTAAAATCATAAGCTTAAAAAAATATTTTAGAAATTAATGGCCCCTCAGCTTTTTCATATAAAAATAAACAGTTTTTTATCAAATTTTCCTCAGTGCATAATACCTGTTCCTGTACTTATTTCGATACTGAATCCCGCTCTCTCTCTGCTTGACAATTGATTTTACAAATTTTGTTTTATTTATTTTTTCACCGCGAAAAACCGGCGTACAGTACAGCACTCACCATGTCATGGACTCCGGCCAGCGGTATGTGGTTGCCATCCTCGCCCACATTGGCCACATACTTCTCCAGCTTCTTTAGCTCCGCCTCGATGGGTGTCCACTCGCTCTTCATGGCCAGGCCGAGCACCTTGTTGGCCGTGTCCCGTATGGAGGCACCGGCACTGGGCGGCTTGGGGGCGGGAAAAGAGTCCATGTCCTTCTTGTCGCCATTGCTGGAGCTGTCGTCCTTGGGATCGGAATCGGCTTTGCTGGCGGGCGTTGCACGTTCGCTGGGCGTGGCCGAGTCATCCGGCGGACCGGTCAGCGAGGAGGGGGTCTTGCGGCCAACGCCGGCGCCACCAGCGCCGCCGCCTCGACCGCCACGGCCAGCGCGGGGCTGCGACATCCTTGGGTGGTCGAATCTCTGCTCCGAAATCAAGCGGAGATCATGGGGGGAGGGCTTTTATGCTGGGTTTCGGGGGGTTGGGAAACTAAACAAAGACACTTTCGGCTGTTAACTGGTTTATGCTGCCATTATCCTTGTAATATCGGTCGGTTATTATTGTATTATTATTGATTCGGTTCGGGGATACGGCTTGGGATTGGGATTGCATACTTGGCGGCTCCTCCTCCGCTGCTTCGCACTCGCATTGCACAAATTCCTACGGCCTCCGCATTTTACCAATATTTGTTACCAACAATTTGCATTTTCATTGGCAACACAAACGGCAACAGCAACAGAGAGAGACACACATACACACAACGAAACACACTCGAACACACACAGAAAATTGCTCCAACACATCCGCTTGCTATTATTCCACTTTGATTCTTTCGCTTTCTTCACTTTTACTACACAAATTTATATGTTTAGCCCCTTTTATGGCTTCGGTTGCGTGTGCGTTAACGGCAGTGCCCCCTTTTTCTTCCCTGTTTATACTTATATATGTATATATATTTTTTTTTTTTTGGCCAAAAGAGTCTCCTTCTGAATTTTTTTGGTAGCCACAACAAGTATAAAGCACAACCGTTTGCCACGAGCGTCTGCGAGTTTCTGATTTGCCTGCCAGCCAGTTTTCAGTAGTTGTTTCAGAGCTTCAGAGTTTTTCCGTTTTCCCAAGGAAAACTCGGCCTGCCACTCGGTTGTTGGTAGCGTGGCAACACGACGAAGCTCCCAAAACGTCGAAGGACGAAGACGCTACCGCGAAAAAGAGCCAAAGGAGCAATCCGCGCAAGCGTTTGTTTACAATTGTTGAATCCCCAATCCCAAGCGGAGTTTTCGCGCCAAAATCTCAGGCTTCGTTGGGGTTTCCCTCTTATCGTCGTTGAGTGGCTGTGGGAAATCCAAAAGTACAGATGGGAATGGATTAGTCGTGGGAATCCCACAGGTAAATTATCATAATTATAAACTTAATATTTGGTTTTCTCAGTTTAGTATTTGTACGTATTTCTTGTAATATTTTAATGAAAAATGTACGCGATTTAATGTAAATAATTTGGAGTAATCGGGAAAAAGAAAAATATATCAAGCTCGAATTAAATTGTACATATTACTGCCGGAATTCTTACGGGTTTTGGCAACCCTTTCTTTGCTTATTGCTAGCGTGTCTTATGGGACTCATTTTATTCGTTAGAATTACCCAAATGGGAAAACCTAATTGAGTTTCCACAGGGTCTCGACAAAGATATGCTTAATTTATCTTAAGTGATTTTTTAAAACTTCTCCCCAAGGTTAACCATTGGTTGCCGGTCAGCTTTCAGTTTTTAATTTTAAAGAATTTAATAATATAAACAATGCTCTCAAATTAAATAGGGAATTTTATGCTGGTTGAAGCTACACTATTGCTAAAAATCTGACCTGTAAAATAAGCTTTAATCTTTAGTGACAGTCTTCGTTCAGTAAATATTTATTATATTATTATTATTTTATATAAACATTTATCTGAATTATTGAGAAACATTTAACATTAATATAAATAAATAATAATATTTAATTATTCCTTTAGAATCTAAAGTTTAGATTTTATTCATATTGCATTATAAGGGTTACATGCGTACAATTTAAAAAATCGAATAAAATTCTTATAAAGATCTATGAAGTCTGCTATTCCGCAAATGTAGACGCTCCTTTTCATGGTGGTTTGATAAGACCCCTTCTAAGTATTGTGATAACATCAAGTAAACTTCCAAGCCAAGCGAATTATGTCTGCCAACTTATCAGGGATGCCGGGGAGTCAATGATTCAGTAACTTTTCTTATCGATTGGGGATTGCTCTCTTATCAGTTAAGTTATAAAATAAAAAGATTAAAAAAGTAAACTTTTCAATACCCAAAGCACACGCAAACATGGCAATCATGAGACCCCTCTGTAAAAACATAAACTTTATCAGATTAATTAGTTCCAAAAATACAATAGTATTTTTTAAGTATGCAGCTTAGCAATAAACAATATTTTGTGCATTGTTTTTCGTTATTTAAAAACATTTCGATGGCCCTCTTCTACTGCCTATAAACAAAACAATCAATAACCACTTGAATGGGTTTACCAGAAGCAATTCCATTGAAACTGACTATCAGTCAGTACTAGAACCTTATCAATGATTTCCACACTATCATATTACACAGCTGTCAAAAGCTTTAAGAAATCTCTATCAATATTATATTATATTATTATTAACACATTTTCATTAAATCGTTCTCCCATAGCTGGCGAAATAGTATAATTGTGGGAGAACACACTTTCCTGAGAGATTGTACAACTGCGAATCACGCCACACTGAAAAAAAGCTTCAAACATTAACAGAGGCGTAGGCAGAAGTATTTTAGAAAGGGGATTAAGAAGGAAAATATATTATTTATAATAAAATAGAAAAAAAATTATAAATATTAAGAAATTGAAATTTTGGAATGTGTAAAACATAGTTCCATAGAAATATATATGGTAATGTATTACAGAGAAAAAAAAAATAATACAAATTATAATTATATTTTTATTATATATTTATATGATATATTTTCTATATTAAGTTATAAAATGTATAACCAAAGCTGGTTTAAATATATAATTTAGTTTAAATATATAATTTAAATAAATACCTGCACAATCCCCCTTATCTACGCCTCTGCTCGCTTCGAATCTTAACCAGACGAGCAAACTTAATAGCGCAACAAATAAAATATAAACACAAAACAAATGCAAAACCAACAACTAAAAAAGCCACACGTGCTGGCAAAGGCAGAGACAGTGACCGAGGCAAAAGAAAGAAAAAAAAAATAAAAAGGCAAACAAAATAAAACTGTTGAAACACAAAGCAAAACAAACTCTGGCAAAGATCGTGTCTGACTATTAAAAAAAATACACAAAACCACACACAAAGGCAGCAGCAAAGGCAGAGAGACGACAGCGGACGACTATTGAAAAAACCTCCCCGTTCAGTTGATATCAGAACTCGCCGGGCTGCGGACGTTCCTCAGAAAAAAACACATTAACAATAAATAATTAAGAACCTGTGGAAGTGCATACGGGACATATTATGAGCAATTATTAATATACAAGATTTAAAATATAAGATCAAGTGAAAGTCTGTGATATATATTCAGTAAAGATGAACAGGAAGCTGCAGATCCTCTCCAGGCATGTGCTGAGGCAGCACCTTGGCCTCAAATCCATGCGCAGGTAAGCAAGGACCCTCAAGGATATTTATCTCTACCACAAGGTCATTTGTGGTTTTATCTATTATCTTAATAAAGGTAAAATATTCCACCAGCTAATTGCGCAGCATTTAATTTTCTTTTAGCTATAAATCCCCCCTTATCCCCCTCAGAATTCTGGGTGGAGAATTGCGTAACATTTTAGATTCCAGATGGAGGAGGGGTACAGTTGCCACAAAGGTCTCAACATAATTTAAATTAAATAAACAATTAAGTTTACTTCAAGTTGAAAGCCCAGCTTAAGGGGGCGTGGCTCCTCTGATTCTAGTGTCTATTTTTGATCAAATATTTAATTATCGTCTATTAATTTTGGTGACTTTCAAGAGATACGTTAAAATGCTTTGAGAATTTTCCACTCGCTTGATAATTTATGGCTGCCAGCAAAGTCAAGTGCCAAGTCAACAGATAATAATAATTCATGTTTACTTTTTAACAGATTTTACAAAAATATAAAATATATATTAAACTTGATTTAATTAAAACAAGCTGTAAGGTGTAATAACCGGTAATTACTCGCTGATAATTATATGTATATAAAAATATATTTTCAAAAACATTCTGCGGCACGCTCCACCCATTTCACAGGTATCAAAGGCACGCTTACAAATCGTAAGCACAATCTGTCTGCCGGCAAATAATAAATCAAGTGATAACATACGCGTTTATATATAGGCAGACTATTTTATTATTATTTTTAAAAGCTTTTTGCCTTTAACAAAAGCTTTCACACTTAGCGAAAATACAAACCCAACTAGCAGGAGAATAAACCTTAATAAATACATTAACGGTTTCTTTGACACGTAATAGAGTTTGTAGAAAAATAGTTTTGTAGTTTTTGGGTTTACTAGAATTAATGTTTAACAGATATATATGAAATATAAATTTTCATTTTGTTTACATTTATTTTGTAGTTATTTTATATGTAAAATAAATAAATATTTTCAAGTTCCTTAATTGCACAGAGAGAAACCCCTAAGTCAATCATAATTAAAACCTGTTATTATCATTAATCAACCTTTTGACTCTTAAATGATTAAAAGTTTTTTTGTGTGTGCTTTTGGGGACTTGTTTTTGGTCATTTCAATATCTTTTTCTGATTAGGCTCAAGGTTATATTGATTCATGTATAAAAAATCAATTAAGTCAGGAGTCAGGAGATAAATATAAGGTAAAAACAAAATTATAAGCATAATAACCTGCCGCTAAGTACTGACTAAGCCACTGGATCAAGATCTCAAATTGATTTTTTAAGGGTATATAGAACTATCAAACACTCATAAATATATTTAGTTTTTAATTATTTGGCACTTTTAATTGTTTAAATATTATTTCTAAAGTTTGTACGAAGAAGTGCTTACGAGTTTAACCAGAATTTACTTTCTGAATATTTTAAAAAGCTTAAGCAACTGCTTCTTTACTTTACTTCTTCTTTATTTCAGTATTTAATTAATTTTAATATTTTATATTACTGTTTTAATTAACATTTACAAAGGTTTGTTTAATATCACACACGTATAGACTTTCAAAACACGTCTTTACTATATCAAACCTCGTCTTAGACTAATCACATTAAGCTGGTTGAAGACTAATTATTGGCAAAGCTTTGAATATTCAAAACCCAGCTTGAGCTGAATCCACATCAGAATGGCCATCATTATACACTTTAACCAATAAAGATTTTTTAAAAAAGCTTTAAATAAAGTCAATATAAATCGGTAAACTATATTATAAGGAATATCTTCATTTAATCCCTTTTATTGCTTACTTCCTTTCAGCATCTCCACGTCGATGCCCATCCTCATCAGTCACAGACACCATGTGGGCAAGGAATCCCTGGTTCATCGCACCATTGGCAACCAGTTGGAGCTCTCGGCAGCGGAATTCGGAGACACGGAGGCCATAGTTTCCTGTCACGAGGGCAAGCGCTACACCTTCCGGAGTCTGATCCAGGAGGCGGATGCCCTGGCAGCGGGTTTCCGCAAACTGGGCTTACAGCGAGGCGATGCCGTGGGTCTGTGGGCACCCAACTACATGCACTGGTATTTAGGAATGATGGGAGCCGCCCGGGCAGGACTCATCTCGGTGGGCATCAATCCCGCTTTCCAGGGACCCGAGGTGGCCTACTGTCTGAACAAGGTCAATGTGAAGGCCATCATTGCACCGGAGACATTCAAGACGCAAAACTATTACGAGATCTTGAGGAGCATCTGTCCAGAGCTGGCAGATGCGAATGGCGGCAGGATCCGCAGCGAGAAGTTCCCCCATCTGCAGTCCGTGATCATTGACAGCAACGATGGCCTGAAGGGTGCCCTCCGCTTCGACGATCTTCTGGATCTGGCCAATAAGTCGGAGCGCGAGGAGGTGGCCAAGATCCAGCAGGATATCCTGCCAGAGTCCCGCTGCAATATTCAGTTCACCTCGGGCACCACTGGCAATCCCAAGGCGGCGTGCCTCTCCCATAACAACTTTGTGAACAATGGCATTCATGTGGGCAATAGAAATGAGCTGGAGGGAGAGAGAATTTGTGTACAAGTACCCTTGTTCCATGCCTTTGGCGTTGTCATTACAATAATGGCAGGCTTAACCAAAGGTGCCACCTTGGTACTTCCGGCCGCTGGCTTCAGCCCCAAGGATTCCCTGCAAGCGATCGTCAAGGAAAAGTGTTCTGTGATCCATGGCACGCCCACGATGTACGTGGATCTGGTCAACACTCAACGAAAGCTGCAGGTTCCCCTCGGCAAGATCAAGAAGGCCATAACTGGCGGAGCCATTGTGTCGCCGCAGCTCATCAAGGATGTGCGACAAGTCCTCAACGTAGAGACCGTCCACAGTGTCTATGGTTTGACAGAGACCACGGCCGTCATTTTCCAATCCCTGCCCGGCGATAGTGACGATATTGTGCTAAACTCAGTGGGTCACCTGCAGGATCACATTGAAGCCAAGGTGGTGGATGCCGAGGGCAGGTGTGTGCCCTTTGGCCAGCCCGGGGAGCTGTGCGTTCGCGGTTATACCACCATGCTGGGCTACCACGGTGACGATGATAAGACACGGGAAACGATTGGCAAAGATCGATGGCTACGCACCGGCGACCAGTTCATACTGGAGGAAAACGGATATGGAAGGATCGTGGGCCGCCTCAAGGAGATGATAATCCGTGGTGGCGAGAATATATTCCCCAAAGAGATTGAAGATTTCCTCAATGCTCATCCGCAGATTATCGAAGCTCATGTGGGTATTTTGAAGAGGTTAAATAAATTGAAAAATAAATTAATTACCTTATGTTTCCAGGTGATCGGTGTTCCGGACGAGCGACTGGGCGAGGAGGTTTGCGCCTTTGTTCGCCTCCACGAGGGCGTTGATCCCTCTTCCTTTACCGCAGAGACCCTGAAGGCTTATAGCAAGGGCAAGCTGGCCCACTTCAAGATTCCTAGATATGTGTTTACGGTCGAAGCATTCCCCAAGACCACCTCCGGCAAGATCCAGAAGTTTAAGTTGGTGGAGATGTTCAAGGAAAGTCTGGACAAGAAACACAAGACCGCCAGAGCTGAGAATTAGTAAACAATATTACTTGTAGTTTTTAGAAATCGACACAATAAATTAAGATTTTATATAAAAAAAGGTTCGTTGTATTTTATTAGTTGAAGATAAAACAAACAATATCAATCTCTAAGTTTAAAATTGTTTTTAAATAATTTAGAATTTATAAAAATGATTTTAAACGAGTATTTAACCATAATATTTATTGATAAATACTTTGCAGTTGGTTTTTTTACACAGAACTCACATTTTGTGGCCTTCTTATTTATTTATACAGCATACTTATTGCCTCTTCATTAAATATTTTGTAGCTTACTTATAGGATTTCATTCTGTTTGATTACAATTTATTTTATAGCGTTCTTTTGTCTGTAATATATATTACAATATTGTACAAACATTCGCTGTGTTTACTTATAAAATGTAAAGGGCATATCTAATCCAAAAAGAAAAGATTATAAATTTGTTGCGAATTTTTCAAATGTCGATCAACGTTTTAATTTAGGAAAATATAACTAAACTATAATTCAGAAAACAAATGTAAAGCAAAAAAAACGATAGAACTTCTAAGATGTTAAACTAATAATAACAATCCCTATTATAGGTAAAAATTGTAAATAAAAAAGTTATATTTGATAGCATTTCAAGCTTTTTGGGGAATCAAAAATATTTTATATTTATATAAATATACAAAAAATATAAATATATATATAAACATAATAAAAATGTTTATTATTATAAACTATTAATATATGTAGGTCCTAATTATAAGAAAAGAATTGAATTATTAAACAAAAATGTAAGGCGACAAAAGACGCGCAAAAAACGCTAGCGACTTGCACGCGACTTTCGCGCGTTTTAAAACGCTTGAAAAGGCGAAACCCCATCGTAGAATCGAAACAATCAAAGAATCGTAGCATCGTAGAGCCGATGGGCCAGTCATTGTTCGATCTTTACGACCCGGCAACGCCGCCTGATTGGCCTCTATGTCTGTGTTTTCGCAATGCCCTCCCCGATAGCAGCCTATTCTGCCATTTGACATTATGGCTGAGAACGGGAATCGGATCGATTCTGCGATTATGGCGGAAAACTACGCAAGAAAAGACGGCTTCCAAGCGATATTTACATTAATTTCTAATCGTCAAACTGCCCAAGTGAAATAGAGGCTAGTCAAACAGCTCGCGGGAGTGGAATGGACCCATAATAATACCTTCCTTTCGGATCGGGCCTTATCAGTTTTGGCGGCGATAACGCTGCTGTGCCGCCGAGTTGGACGCCTGACGAAAGGTCCAAATATTTGGCAACGAATCAGTTCAGTTTGTGATCAACACGAGTTCGAAACGGAGACGTATTCAAGAGAGACGTATGTAAATATTGCTTGGACTAATTAATAAAATTAATAAATAATCCAGTGACTCGGTGATTTTTCGGTGATATTAGACCCAGGTCATTTGCATAGCTCTGACCTGGCTCCGTTGACATTGGAATATCTCGGATGAAAAATATAAATATACAAAATAAAAAGCAAATCGAATTTCTGCGAACTATGTCTCTAGTTGGATCTAGTTGATTTTTGTGGTAGGTTAGTAATATAGCGACCGGCTTTAAAAACGTATCAGTAGGCTCTCAAAGTTTCTCAATTATATTACCAATTTGATAGTGGCTATCTGGACATAGGTAAGATATACCTGCAATTGGGCAATTTCTTGTCGGAATTAAAAGATTATATTTAATAGTGGTTATTTTCCAAGACATGTGTGAACTGTGATGTAGTTTTGTTTATTTTATAATCAAGTTCTTGTATAGAGCTACTTTTTTATAGAGCTACTTTTGTGTAAACATATCTTAGGATTCTGTTTTTTTTTTTTGCCCAATAAAATTGATAATTGATGGTGCCATAAATGTAAATAATAATTGAGTGCTTGATATTCAAAGAATAACCATAAAGTTTATATAAAAATTTCCATAAGGCTAATAAAATGAATACATTATTCATATATACAGATGTTTACTAATAATTATTTGTAAATAATTTGAATATTATTTTATGAATGGAATTATTAATTGCCTCAAACTTGTGACAAACTTATGGCCAATTTTCCCACTGATAAAATCATTTGATAACCATTTGAGCCCAGACAGCAGGCACTTCAACTTATTTTTTGGCAAAACAATTGCTCTATCAAAGGCATTTTCAAGGTCTAACCATAAATAGCCATTAGCATTAAGAAAATATATATCTGTGACGCCTGATCTGTGATAATCACACAAAGAAAATCACGATAGACCCATAAACATCCGTGGAAATCTAATCACGCTCACAGATTGAGGATTATTTGTATTTTATTTACCGAGTGGGAAACTCATTTCAATCGCATGATAAATCTTCCAACTGTCAAAACGTTGCTTATTGAATTTATTTCTTAACAAGGAAATCTTAATATTTAATTTTTCTTATCTAAAATTATTCGCGCATAAATTAAGAGTTCGATGCGGGAAGGGAAAGTATGAACTCTCCATGATTTAGAGTAAGCTTTCCAGTTCCCAGGCGTAATTGAATATTTATAGATTTGCACTTGCAACGTTTTTTTATGACTTTATTAAGTACGAAATTATTTCAATTTTAAGTTCGCATTCGAATTGGTTACGAGAGGCCCGAAAGCAATTATAAACTGATTGGAAAATAAAGTCGAATGATGATTTTTTCATGAGATTTCCCCAATATTGATGCGCAAATTGGATTTTTAAAGCATTTTCCAGACACTCTGAACTATTTCTCACACTGAATAAATTATTTATTAATTTAATTCTATTGATTTTGTGACGTTTTATTGTATAATTTGTAATATTGCATTTATAATATTGTTGACGCAAATGTATCACTTTCAAATTAATTTATAACAAATCAGGGAACACCTGATAGAAAACAACCTCAATCAATGGCTTATTATAAAGTCAAACTTTTTTTTAAAACGGAATAAAAATGTTTGTGGATTTTATATAATTTTTTTAAGGAATGTTATGCATTTAAATTATTTTAGAAATGTTGATGAATTAAAAAGATTTACATACGGTGGTTTTAAACAGAGGAAAAAGAGCTGTCACCTTCTAAAATAAAGAAAAGCTTACATACAATATATCGAAATATCGCTGAGGGAAAGCTCTTACTAGGTCTGACAATTTTAAAATATTTTCCAGCACAATTATAAATAGAAAATAGTTTTCAGTTTCACAACTGTTGGAAAATACCAAAGAAACAAAGACATTTTCATGGGAAAATTTTGAAAATCTATAGAAAAGATATCGCTATCGATGCTAGGCGGTATTTTATGCCAAGCTCAAGCTCGGACTTAGACTCGACGGCTCGGGGGACCCTCCAAGGGATGTGATAAACCAAAGCTATGGGGCTTTTTTCGGGGGCTCAGTTCTCGCTCATCTGTCCGATCCGTAGACCCAAATCCGAGGCAGATTTAGTTCGGTTCCCCGGGCTTCCAGTTCAGATTCTGCAGCCACCGGCGACTGACGACGAGGTGATCGTGATCAGAACGAAATATAACGGCGGGCAAACACAAAACACAGTTCAGTCAGTTCGTCGGACCGCCGAGTTCAAACAACCGTGCAAATAAACTAGATTGTGCGCCCCTCCAAGAAGGTGTGAGTGTGTGTTTGTGTGACCGAGCTTAGCCAATTCCTACGAGTATAGGCATATATATAGTAGCGCCAGAAGTCGGCTACGCGCATTCGGGCATCAAACATCTACGGCCGACGTCTACGTCTAACGGTCTCGCAATCGAAGCCAATCGAACGAACCAGAAATCGAATATCGAAAATTAAAAGCCATTTGTAATCGAAGCAATTCGATAAAACCCAATCATTTCCGGTGTGTGTTTGCGTGTTTGTTGTAGAAGTAAAAAAAATAAAACCGAGCTTTTTAGCTCGCGACTCACGCACCCAGCAGGAGAAACAAAAAAAAACATAAATAATAATAATAAATAAAATACAAGAAAATAACAACAACAACGGCGGCAGCAAGCTCTGCTAATTTTAAACGGTAATCCCATGTTTTTGTTTTTGCATAAATTTATTACAGTCCATCGCTGTCGTGTCGCCTGTGTGTGCCAGCTTGGTGTGTGCGAGTGTTATGTGTGTGTGTTTGTTGTGTTTATCTCTCTGGCCTGCACGCATTTTCCGCTCACTCAAAATACAATTTTGTAATATATTTTTGTAAATCGATAACTGATAAGGCGATTATTCGATTCGGCGACTCTATCTAATCGAAGCAATTGGGAAATGTGGCGCGATTGTTGGGAAAATATAAGAGTGTTTAATTTGATTTTACTGGCAGTAAAAATATATTTTAGTTATTATGGGAAATGTGACAGATTTTCGTTTATGAATAGGTTGTAGTTAAATAGGGACGTGTGCTTGTGTTTCTATATTTAGAGCTATGTGGATATTTATAGATTATTTTGTTTTATTAAAGTCTAAAGTTCAGCTTCTCCGGCTGATAAATAAACACCAAGAGCTGCTTTTAATGTTTTTAAATATTAAAAATTTTAATTTAAACGACTATGGCTTCATTCTTATTTGGCACTTGGGAGCAACATGATTTCACTTAAGTTTTTCTTGGCCAAATGAAAAAATTTAGTTTTCCTTTTAAGCTAATATAAGCTATATTAGCTTTAGCTTATTATATTTAGAAAGATTTTCTAGATTTTTTTAATTTAAAGGTAATTTATACAAGGATATTTATTTTTTTGACTTTAGAAGAAATTGAGTTTCGTTTAGGATAAGTAACTCTGTAATAACATATATTTAGAATCATTTAATACCTCTTATAGCACATAATAGCACAAACATTTACACACACTCGCCACTGTCTATACCTATGACTTCATTCCGGGAATGATAGAACCAGTTGGGAATTATATGTGCGCACATGTGAGATTTTTTGCAACACAATCTCCATGATTTTTATACAAAATTGACCAGCAAAACAAGTAGAATTCGCCCTTATATTAAGAATGAACTAAGAACTAAGCGAAGCCAATCAGAAAAAAACGCTATAATTTGAGAAAAATAGAAAAATTAACCGTTAAAATTTGTATTTATGGTTCCTTGATTTTATGGTTCGTTGCTAAGTTTATTGTGATTTCTCTTAAATATAGAAAAGTATTTTCAAGGCTCTGTCGCCAAATTTACATTTAAGGTTTTCGTGTAAAGCTTGTTATCTTATTAATAAAAGTTAACTTAAAACCAAATATTTAACAACAGATTTATGTAGAACCATTTATAATTAATTTGAATATTTCCAAAGCTAAATCCTCCTCATTGTTAACTTTAACTATCCAGTTGCCGCAGTTTCTAAGAACTCCCCATTCAGATCCTAAGTGTTACAATCATAAAGTGCTAGAAGATCAATACAGCCGAAAGGTTTTCCCGTATATATTTATAAATTTATAGGTATTTATAAATTAGATCGACCGATTATTCAACTTGACAATGACAGCGAACAAAAAAACGAGCACTTAAAGGCTGGTAATCAACCAAGTAAATATTGAACAATAGGCGAGCTGTAAAGAGATATACACTAGCCATTATCGCGCCTAGAAACGCTCTCAAATCAGTCAAAGGCAAATTAGCAATCACAAGCCGATCATAAACGATCATAAAGTGAGCCAGAGGGGAAGGTACTTTTATGTTTGGCCTTATCCAGCCAGCTATCTATCTTTGCTCAGAGATACAGATACAGAGACAGATACAGATGCGTTGGCAAATCTAATTAGCTGACGGCGGCCGCCCAGAAGTCGTAACTCTCGCGGGAGGAACTTTGTCGAGAACCTTGCGAAAAAATTGAGAACCGAGCTCTGAGAACTGGGAGAGAGTCGCACAGTGGTCCAATTTGGCATTTGAATTGTCACCCGTTCTTTGTCAATTAGCCGACATAATTGGAGTACAATGTGGCAGCGAAATGGGGCATGCAGCATTTGCATTTTGCATCCAGCATCATTGGAACGCAGTCACTTGGCCCACTTGGGGAGTTTGAACTTGAATTCTGTAGGGATCCCTCTCTGTTCGCCTCTCTGTTCTCCGCCTCTGATCTCAATTTAGATTGCTGCATCAACGAAATCCCCCAAAACGAGGAAGTCTTGCTGCGCCCAGCGGGCTGTCCATTTAGCCCGCAAATCCAGCACTCGGTTTTAAATGCGAATGCGCTTGACCCAAACAGCAATCTAAGGGGAAACGGCAAAAAAAAGAGTCCCCATCCCTGTACCCGCTCTTGGACCTTGCGCAAGTTCTGTGTGTTTAATTATCGCGCATACGCCGCGTTGGCCATCGCAGAGACAAGCAAGCAAGCAAAACGCGAAAATCACAAACATCCTGCACTAATTTTATGGGGGCGACGACTAATTAGACACCGCCAGTTTATAATTGAGAGACTTACGAGAAATGTATAAATATGAGTAACAGCTGAATTAATTATTCCAGCATTTAAATTTTAGAAAAAGAGTGCAAAGCCTCACACTTAAGAGATTTTTTTAGAGAGATTTAGAGATTTGTTCTTTGAAATTCAATTAAAATATAAGCTTAGCAATTTTTTTTTAATTGAATTTCAACGTATAAATCCCTGAATGATACCATTTTTAGGAAATATATTTTATACTTTACACTATTATTTTACAATATTATATTATCTGGTTTAACTATCTATATTTCCTAATTCAAGATTAATTTATGGAATAAAAATTACGTAGAACCTTAAACCCCAAACATAGATACCTACAATTTCCTTAAATGTCTCTTCAATTAATGACAACAATTAAATTAAATTAAAACCCCCACCAATTCACTTAAGAGTAAAGGCTATTTTTAAGCTAAAAAAAACGAAACACTCATACTGTCTACTGACTATTATGACATTGCCTTATTCCCTGGCCTCCCTGTAATTCAAATCCAAATCCGTATCCGGAATCCCTTCGTTCCACTTGGACACGAGTGTGCCCCTGACCTGGCCCCTTAAGTGACAAGTTCAAGTGGCCCGCAAGTTCAAGACTCCGGCACTTTCGATGGGCACTGCCACTGTCGGCGGATCACTTTCGCTTTTTGTTTTCACTGGTTACGTTTAATCAAAGCTGCTCCTGGACTTGTGCCTCTCGTGGGCTCTTCAATTGGATCTATTAAGTCACTTGAGATAAGCCCGAAGGGGACTTAAGTGTCGAGTGTCGGGCCACTCAACGCACAATTGTCACGTTGACGTTGAGCTATCAGTAAAAGAGTCCCGTGTGACTCTCTCTCTTTCTCAGGTGATCTCTCCATAAAAATGTGGGACATCTGGTTTAAGATTCTTTGTTCTTTGTGTTTTTATAGCATCCAATTTGAAGACAATAAAGGATTCCCAGGCCTGCCATTGTTGAGATTGCCATGAATGCTTAAATATTTGCTTAAGGGAATGCTTTAATGAGTCACATGCGAGGAAAGTTCCCCGAATTTTCGGCACCTTGTGTTGTGAAATCTTTGAAGCTTTAATATCTTAATTGAATGGTATTAAAAGAATATAACTGGTATAAAAATTATATTATAACTGGCTTGGGTATGTTGTAGTTTAAGCCAAATCAGTTGACACTTGACGAGTTCTTGTGCTCTTTATGGGATTTGGTCATTTGTCTTAAAATCACGAGTCGTTATCTTTCCTGCATTCAGCATTTCCAATTTTTAATAATAGTAAACATAATGACTATAAATATCGCGATTTAAAATATTGAATAACATTGACATTATTCAAAATAATATCTGACAATTTTCGCTTAACTTATCTTTACTTTTTAAACTACATTTTTTATATCTTTATATTGATTTCCATCCATGATATGTCTGGTTCATTATTTTCTTCTTCAGTAATAACGATTTTCAACCCATTTCTGTTGAATTTTTACATTTAATTTACAAAATATTCTTCAATGGGATAAGGTTTAGATATTTATTTAACAATATTTATAATCTTGTTATTATTTACTTATCAATACTTTGACTGAAGTCTATTGAACGCTTGATAATCAAGTAACTAACTCGAAGACTCTTTAATCTGGGACTTCCTATAAACCCTGAATTAATATTGAATACTATAAAGGAAGACCCTAGTTGTATAAAACAAAAGATTAAATTAATCAGCAACAGATGACTGATGACAGACAAGTTATCACTTAATTCTTTATACTAAGCCTGCCTTAATATTACTACTAAAAACGCAAGTACAGTTCCCAAGGTCCAGATCTTACTGGAAACAGTCAGTCTGTTACTAAGATGGCGATAAGCCGCTTTTTCAGCCAGCTGCCACAAACTATAAACTATAAAGAATAAAAACTTAAAAATAAACTATAAAACATTTATTAGGATTCATTTTTTGTTGACTTGTCGCAGAGCAAAGATTGATAACCGGAATTGAAGTCAGTGCAAAAATGTGATAAGGAGACGGGCTTAGCAGCTTAAGCTCCTAATGGTTCTTTGCATTTATTTATACCATACCTATACTTATCCCCTTCCAGACGGCAAATGGCGTGGACGCAGACGTGGATGTGGTTGTACTTGTGACAGTGGATGCGGATTATGCAACTGAGGCCAGGCGGAGGAGCGGAGAAGACCCCAGATAGACGGTTTAATTATCAGCGCCAGATTATTATCACCGCAGCGGCGATGCAGCGGTGACGGTTCCGGAGAGGACCCGTGTATGTGCTCTCTCTCCGGTTACGGAATGCACCCAGCTACCTGACCACAGCCGCCGCCAGTTCTAAAGCCGCCACCGACCGCAGCAGTGAGCAGGAGCGCCCAGGTCGTCCCAGCCTAAAAATATCCGGAGTGCCAATTGCCAGTAATTAGGCGAAATTAAGAGGGGAACCCATTGACGGATCCCGACCCTAGATCAAACACAAACTCAGACATACAGAGAGACATGTTGGCCACGGACAAGGGCACGCCAATGGGGCCCACGCCAATCATAGTGAGCAGCCGGCAGGGGCAGAAATCTCATTGCCATGGCCAGGCAACGGATCAGCAGCTCCTGCAGCATCATCACCTGCATCTTGCCGGACATCCAGCACATCCTGGAACGCATCCCACAAGCACACACCTGCCCCAGCACACACACTCACCTGCCTGCAACAAGCGCCTGGAAGCGGAGACTCCGCGAAGGGATCTCCATGAACTCCTGCTCGAGATCCTGGACATGATGCTCTCCTGTCTGGTGGTGGCACCCTGCGTGATCGCCTACTGGCGCGGCACTTGGGAGCTGATGGGCGTGTATCTCTTTCCCAACAGCCTGCCTCTGTCTGCGATGGCCAGCTTCCTAATTGGCGGCCTGGGACACTTTGTGTTCACCATAACGCAGAACTTTTTCAAAGAGCACATCCATCCGGATAGGCGGCGCCTCACCTACTATACGGTGTCGCGGATATATACCGCCATTTTTGGAATTGTCTGCGTTAATATGTGGCGCGGTGCCTGGCTACTCTGCGACTGGCTGACCAGCGTGGATTCCCTCATCATAGTCTCTGTGGTCACGGCCATCGCCCTGATCTTCTTAGTGGCCACAAGGACTCTGAGGAACCTGGGCGCAGCCCCCTATACCGTGACCATGGATCACAAGAGCGATTACTTCGAGGTGGACACCATGTTCAAGATACCCGTGAGTTGCAGTCTACAATTTTCTTGAATTAATTTTAATCCTGAAATTCAATTAATTCCCATTCCTCTCCAGGGTTTTCATCAACCTGGCCTGTATGTGTTGGACACTCTCTTCTCGGTCTTTGTCATTGGCAGCCTGGTGGTCATCGCCTGGCGCGGTGTCTGGGGCATCTTTGACTTGCTCTTGTTTCCCCGGGATAAGGCCAAGTCCGCTTGGGGTTCGCTGGTAAGTACTGGTTTATTATCTCCTGGAAAAGTATCTTAAGCTGAAAATTATTTACAGATGATTGGCTATCTCACGGTGGCTGTCACCTTCCTGATTCATCCGTTGATGCGGTACGTGTGCCGTCGGATTAGCGGCATCTTCAAGCTGATAATTTGCGACATTTATTATCTGATGACATTCTTTGGGGCGGTGAATGCCTGGCGCGGCATCTGGAATCTGCTGGATGTGTATCTGTATCCAGGTGAGGATTAAAAGGGGTTTTTTTGCCACAATTTCTCTTGATTTAATTTCTAAAATTTTAATGTTTTCCTGTTTTCATTTTCACAGAAAACAAGCTCTTGAGCTTCTGGCTGACACACCTTATTCCCTTCCTGCTGCTGGCTGCCATCAAGTGCTCCAACTCCATCCTGGTGCGCGGAGTATTCATCGATGGCGAGGGTGTAGGCGCCGAGAGCGTCGATATACCCATCAATTATGTGCGCCTGCACTTCCTCCGCGAACGCCGGAAGAAGACTGCCCATTCCGCGGAGTCCTCGAAGTCTCCGCCACCGCCGCACTATTATCTAAAGCCAGAGCACGCCTCGCTGGGCCGGCTTGCGGAGAAGGACAAGGAGGCGCAGAGCAGCCTCATCGAGAGGCCACATTCCGCCGTGCAGATCGTTTAGTGATCTTGTGGGGCACCCTTTAAATCGTTTCTATGTCTAGATGTTAACCTAGTTATAATCGCCTAAGCCTAATCTTACCGAGCTTACTTAAGAGTCCGATGTTTAGTTATTATCCCCGTAGTCTCCCGGTGTAGTAGTTCCATAATATCTAGACCTGTACAGAACGATCCTAGACCTTAAGAATAATATTTGCATTTTCCGCAACAGGTTTACGTATCAAAAATTTTAACCTGGTGACGAAGGCTCACTCACCCCACACACTCACAGCTAGTTAAGTTAATAAACAATACGAGTATAAACATTGTACATTGATATTTTCATATATCACAAGAATATATATATAAATAAAAGATTGTAAATACTATAAAATCTTATTTTAACTAGGGGTTTTTTAAGATAAATGGGAAGTGATTATATTTATTTTATATATATATATTTATCTTCTGGTTTTCCGCTTTGCCTATTTTGATCTATCTTATCTGAATAGCAAAGGATAAATACCTAGTCAGGGACAACACTCGTGAATAGTAGACATTTTTTGCATTGAAAATTTAAATTTCCCTTTCATCGAATTGAAAAATATACAAATCAGATAATAATATACTTAGTGTCGTCTCGCCTTATAAAAGTCTCATGGCCCAACGAATACGCCTGCTGTGAACTTGTCATTCCTGGCATCGCACAAAAAGGTGATTTTTATATAGCGAAAGCGAAATCAAGGGGGCAGAAACAAAGTCTCTGCATTGTTCTGGGTCAGTACATTTTCTAGAAGGCAAAGAAAATGCCAAATTTGTGGCTAAATTGAGCAATATATTGAGCAGAATATATAGTACAAAGATAAAAGCCACCTGTAGGGCATGTCTGGCATGAGACGACAGCGCACTTGGGAAAGAAATAAATAATAGTAGAGAAAGCGATCTTCAAGAGGGTATATTTCATTTATAAAGATTTAGAATATGTATAATATAATAATATTTATTTTATATATATTTAAACCCTTTAGAAACTAACCGGGATCTTATCAAAATACTTTTCTAATTGTAAAACCCAAAAGAGATTCGATATCCTATATTTTGTTACTGTGATAAATTTTCTTTAAATTAAAATTCGGTTTTTTAAACCGTACCAAAATAACTGAAGAAGAAAATAAATAAGTTATATATGAAATAGCTGGGTTAACATTAAGTGCAATATTTAAAATTTTTGTATATAGATGTTTACGATATATTCAATATTTTTTAGATCGTTTAGATTTTTCCTTTCGATCCCAACTTTCCTCAATAAACCCCATATAGTGCATTTACCAAAAGGCTACTCAAAACCCCCAAAAAGATTCGTATCTCATTCCTTCCTTTCTTTATTTTTATTTTAAACAAATAACAACAAAAACAAGAGAAGCCGTGGCAACAACTAAAAGCAAGAGACAGAATGCATAGGACGGCTAAAATAAATACGCAAATACAAATCGAAAACGCAAAATAGAAAGCAATTGATATGCTAGCGGAGCGCCAATTTGTAGGAACTTGGCATTTTAGTTTGAATTTTGCGACGGTTTGCTGAATATCAAAATCGCGAGCGCCACAAATTTTCCGCTTGAAAAAATTGTTTAAAATTAAATAAGGATTCCAGTGTGTGCACATCAAATTAAACCTTCTCTGCATAAGCTTAAATCAAAATAAAAGTGTTAAAAAGCTAGACTAAAAAACGACTCAAAGTCTCAGTAAAATTTACATAACCAAAAGTTAACATTTGGTAATCGAAATGGGCATTCCTGACATCCGGCTGCTGGTTACGCTGGAGTTTGAGGTCTATGGCCATGTGCAAGGTGCCAACAGTTTGAGGATCAAGGATCCTGGGGTCAGAACCCAAGGCAACAAGTGCAGAAAAGCTAAAAATATAACCCACAGTAGCTAGCTGGTTACTTTGGGTCCCCCCACTTGGCCTTGACTCGGTTTCACGCCCCATTCCACTTTCGCTAGACTAAATAATATAATATGAGCATATATTATTCTCTGATGATCCGCCAGGCCTGAATCTCACGAAAGACACCCGGGATCGCTGCACCAAGGCGGGCATCACGGGCTGGGTAAAGAACAGCAAGCAGGGCACCATTGTCGGCAAAATGCAGGGTCCCAAGGAGGAGGTGGACAAAATGTGGGTACTGCAGTGAACTTAGAGCTATTACTTTAATATATTCCTCCCGCAGGATCACCTGGCTGTCCAGCGAAGGCTCACCCGGCTGCCAAATCGAGCGCTGCGAACTCCGGAACCAAGGCAACCTCAGCCGACTGGACTACAAGGACTTTGCCATTAGGTTTTAGATGTGTTTACCGACACCAAGCAATCATCTATATAAAATTGATGATTTGTGTGGCTCAGTTTTGTGTTTGTTATGTGCATTATTTCTATAAGTTTGTAAATATCGAGTAAAAAATAAAGAAATTTATAATAAATTTAAATTTTTTGATAGATATAATACACCAGGAAGGCCTTGAAATTAAAAAGGAAATTATTAAATGATCGAAATATAGATTCATATTGAAATTAATGACTTGTAACATTTACATTTTCTTTGGTACAAATTTCTGTCATCAAAAAGTAATCTTAGGCTCATTTTAAATTGATATATTCTTTTCAGTGTTAAGTATCTATTACAGAAGCCTTTTAATTGAACGTTTAGAGAAACACACAACAGAATCCTCACCAGCTTCGACCTGCTTAAAACCTGCACCGAGGACTCCCCTGCAACTGGAAGCCTTTATAGCCAACATTAAAACAGCTTCGTGCACATACGTAGACTGAAATCTATTTAGTTTTCAATACAGAAGCGTAACACTTGCTCTAGCAACATCTTTTGACTTAGACTACATGGTGCTTGGGGTTCCTAACAGGACTGGAAACGACCGGCGGCCTTCATGCGCTCAAAGGACTTGTTGGCATCGTACTTCCTGCAAGGCAGACCATTAATAAAAGATCTTTAGATCATTAGCCAAGAATATTTACGAGTAGAAGTCGGCATAGGCGGCCTTCTTGGGGTCGTTGACGAACAGCTTGAAGGCGACGGTCACGATGGCGGTCAAGCCAAGGGAGATTGCCAGGTTGCGCTTGATGGAGGCATTGTGGAGGCCGCGGAGCACGGGTCCGGCGCTGCTGGAGGTTGCTGGAGGATTGGCCATGTCGCTGCTGTGGGAAAAATCGAAGGAATTAAATGAGAATTTAACCAGTTACGTAAGGTGCTCGAAGGGGGTTGGCTTAGAACAGGGTTAAAGGGTAGGACAGTCGCCCGCGATAATCAGCTGTCGCTAGGGGCTGTTTTTAAAATGTAATAAGTACTTGTGTTACTCCAAAATAGTCTGCAAATTGTTTAAAAGGGTAAAGTTATGTACTCACATTTGCAGAAAATATTCAGTGCCTCAGAGATGAGTGTTGCCAGATGCAATTTTTGCTTTTCTCCTAAAAAAAATTGCAAATTCTGCGGATACTTTTATCGATATTTTAGTCTAGCGTTGCCATTTCCCCAGCAGCTGGCCACACTGAATGCATGTCGTTGGCGCTGCCATATCGCTCTTTTCACGTTTTAATGCATATGTCTCTAGATTTTAACGATAAATTTTAGCAAGCATGATATTTAAAACAAAAAGCTCTGAAAGTCGCAAATGACTGACCTATGAATCTCTTTAGAACCCTTATGAACTAGCGCTGCCAGAAGTCACGATAAAAGCCAGTGCTGATCAACACCCTTTATTGTGCAGCCCTGGAAACACAGAATTCGGGGAAATTTAGTAAATTACCGCACGCGACCGATTGGCAACACCGGCTGGAAAATAAAAATGGCTACCACTGAATGCAAATGGCGGTTGTTATTGTAATTGTTCGTGGAATTTCGAAGTTTTTTGTACAAAATAAACAGCAAAAACACATCGCCCCAGCGACAGCAATAGGCTGAAAATCTACCGCGAACCTTCCGCCGCATCCGAGTGCGTCCACCGAGTGTTTCAGCGCACGCGAACCGTGTGAAATTATGCCCCGAATTGGCTGCCCAAATGCGAGAAAAATTTTCGAGCGCCTGTGAAAAGCAATATTATTGGGCTGCCGTGCGTGAAATGGAGAACAGTGAGGGCGCAATAAGTTCGAGAGCCCTATTAATTAGCCCCTGAACATAGTACAGCCAGCGGGGAAGCGCGATTTGTGGCAACAAGAGCGCCTGAAAAGTGACGCAGGAAAATCCGTATCCGAATAAGCAAAGCAGCAGCGGAGCCCTGCCCGCGCCCCGCACGTTGTCACTGTGTGTGTGTGGTGTGTGCCAGTGTGTGCAAGTGTGTTAGTGAGGCTACTACTAAAAAAAAAAAAGTAAAAAAGGAAAAAGAAAAAAGTGGCAGCGGTGGAAAATGCCCAAAAACAAAGTCGCAGAGGTTAAAAACTAGCGAGTGAGCCCAGCTGCACATACATATACATGTACGGTGGATCCCAAATCGGCGGATCGGATCGAAAACAATTCCATTCCCGAAAAATACAAAAAATCTCGTGTGTAATGCAAACATGCAATTGTTTAAACGCAAAGGACGCCACCTGAATCATCTGCCACCGATTTCCCCGAGCGGCGGGGACATAAAAGCTAAATGCGAGAATTGAGCAGCGTTCTACCAATTAAATCTACGACGCGTGCGATTGTCGTGTGATGATATGCCACTTAAACAGGTGAGTTAGTTGTTAAGTCGCGCATTTCTCGGAGGCCCTTTTCTTGCCCTTTCTCGACGTTTTCTGCCGAACAGCTGATCTGCGATTATTGCACTTCACATCCCATCCACTGAGCGTGGGAGTGGGGTGGGGGGCTTGGAGTGTGCTGAGTTTGGTTGCGGCGGGGGGAGGAAGGGTCGCGGTCGCCCATTGAACACTTGCGTCACCCACGCAATCTCTCTCCCACCAAAAACCACAACACGGGCAACAAAAACAGCATCAGTTACCCATTTCAAACATGCATGCATTCATCATGTGTGTGTTCCTCTTTTTGTTCCATTTTTGTGATTTTATTAATCGGCCCGCCCCTTTGTTACCCCCCGCCTTAATACTGGGCAAGTATTTTGGTTACCTTTTCCCTCTGCCACACTCACACAAACACACAGACACTCTCTCGCCACACAGTCACACACACACACACTCTCGCACACCCTTCCAAGAGGCCAAGAAGAAAAATGGCGACGACGTCGGGGTATCGATAACAAAAAAAGACGTAGGAAAACGCACGAACGCATGTGAAAATGCAACCTGTGGGCACCCCCAACCCCCCCTCACCCTATCCACTTGCCGCGCGTGGAAATGCAGTCAGCTGAAAAGCGCTATGGTTACTTAATTTTGGGCTGCTTCAAGCTGAACGCATAGATTATTGCCTGTTGTTGAACAAATTGTTGTTGGAATTTCCAATGAGTCTCCTATAGCCATCTCCCTCACGCACGCAACAGAGCCCAGAGGCAGCTGCCCAAAACAAGGAAATTGGATTAAAAGCAAGGCAAAACCAATAAAGCGGGCAAAGCTTATATCTTCTAGCTTACATTGGGAATGTTTTTAATAATATTAAATACGTTGTTTGGCTGTAGCAATGTGCTTTCCAATACACGACTCGGTGCGTTTGTGTGTGTGTACGCCAGGGCTGCAGCAGCTGTGGCTAGTTTCGATATATCGATAAAATGTATGCCATCTCTAGCCAATTTCACTGGCCCGTCTTTTCTTCCTCTTCCTGCGGGCTCCTTAAATGTTAATTAAATGCCGTAAAATTGCGAAATGACCAACGATTTCGGACCATTGCAGCAGCTTGAACCGTCACTGGTGCGGATATTGGTGTCGCTCCCCTGGGATGCAGCGCAACGGCTGCGCCAACTGGCCGCCGAGGGCAATCCCGAGCTGCGCGCCCTCAACATTCAGTCCGTGCAGTTCGAGGGCGATTCTGTGATAACTTTGAAAGTTGGAGGACAAGATATTAAGATAACCAAGGGTGAGTTCTCTATGATATTCTCCTTAACTCCCCTATAACCGTCCCCTTACTCTGCCCGCAGATAATGTAAACGAGACACTTGAGGCGGCTGGCTCGTCTTCCGGCAACAAGAGTAGTCTGGTGGCTCTGGCCCCGGGTTTCGATGGCCCCAGCACCAGCAAGGCGGCCTCCGCCTACATGCAACAACAGCAGCAGCAGCAGCGGATTGTGCAACTGCCGCAGAATGTTTCCAGCGATGCAATCTCACTCCAGCAAAGGAGAGCGGCTCTGCAGAAGATGCCTCCACAACAACAGCAGCAGCTCCAGCTTCAGCAGCAGCAGCAGGTTCCGGGACCTCAGCAAACGCCGCCGGTGTTCAAGTCCCCCAATACGGTGTGCCCGATGGAGGGCAAGGTGCCGCTGCTGCTGCCCTCGCCCTCTGGAACGGCGGGAGTGCCGCGAGACTTTCCCTTCGAGAGCATGCGGCAGGCGCGAGTGCTGCAAGGTCGGGAGGCGGGCGGCCTGGGTCCGCCACCGCCGCCCAACGTGACGCTGAAGGTGCTGAAGAATCCACCGCAGACGTCACAGAATGGCGAATTAACACCCACGACGCCAACGACAACGACGGTGGCGACGACGCCGCCCGGCAGCAAATCTCAGTTCATCCAGCCACCACCGCCGCCATATCCGGGATTGGGAGTTGCCACGGTGGCCGCTGCTAGTACCACAGCTGCCAGCGGTAGTTCATCTATTGCCATAGCGGGCGCAAGTGCCAAGCCTGCGATTGTTCCCGTCTCCAGCCCGCTGCCCCATCATCCCCATCCGCATCAGCATCAACTTGCGCATACGCAGCAACCCCATCAGCATCAGCCGCATCCGCTGCCCACGGCCACGTCGACGGGCAGCAATAACATTGCCATATCGTCGCCGCTGCTGGTGAATCTTCTGCAGAACGACGGCAATGCCATGTCGAATCCGAACCAGCTCAAGTCTCCGCAGCAGCAGCAGTCGCCGCTGATCGGCATGAGTCCGAGTGGAGCGCAGTTGATGAACTCTCCGATGCGCTCTTCTGGTCCGGCGACCCCAAGCGATTTCCTCATGGGCGATGTGCTGAGTCCGGTGGTGCCTTCCTCCCCAACAACGCCTCAAGGGGCGTCGGCTACTCCTTGCCCGCCGCCCGTTGTGATGCGGAGTATGCAGCAGCAGCAACAACAGCAGGCTATGCTCAGTCCCAGCGGCAATGGCAATCATTTGTATACTCAGCAGCAGCAGCAGGCACCTCCCCCGCACCGTTTTCAGCAGCAACAGCAGCAAATGTCTCCGCAGGCTGTGGCCCTGCGTCAGCAACAACTACAGCGGCAGCAGCAGCTGCGATTTATGCCGCCGCAGCAGCAACAGCAGCAGCAGCAGTTTCAGCCTGCACCTGGTAAGTGCCTCAGTTTATTTTCTTTCTCCCCAAGGAATCTGTATTAATTTTCTTGCTTTTTGCCCCACCAGATTGCTTCAACAACATGGGCATGAGTCCCTTGCAACAACAGCAGCAACAGCTGAGACAGCAGCAGCAGCAACTAAGACCTGGCGGACTGCCTTTGGCCCCACCGCCACCTCATCCTCAACAGCAGCAGCAGCGCCTGATGAGCCTGCAAATGCCGCAGGCTTCACCGCAGCAGCAACAGTTCATGAGTGGAGCATCGCCCCTGGGACCTGCACTCTCGCCCGCCTCCAGTCACCATTCGATGCACAGTCCGCTAATGGCACAGCAGCAGCAGCAACCGCAAATGATGTCGCCTGCCCCTGCGCCTGGATCCAATGCGTCCAGCGAGCTTACCGCTCACCATGTACCTGCAGCGCCACCGCCAGACTACAACCAGGCGGCAGCCAACTCGCGCTGGCCCCTCGCCGGTATCAATAAGCCCATGGACTCGGCCACCAAGAGCAGTTTCCAGGAGTTCACGCGCTACCAGATGCAGTACAATCTCCAGCAGCAGCAGCAGCAAGTCAACCTGCCTGGTCAACAACAACAACAACAACAGCAGCAGCAGCTGCAGCAGCAACAGCCACAGGCGCAACAACAATTGCCGCCTCCAACGCTGCCGACGCAGCAACTGCAGGGACAGCAACAGCAACAGGCTACGAGCCAGGCTCAGGGTCAGGTGGACTCCCTAATATCGCTGTCCGTACTGGATGCCCTGACCACCAACGACCTGGATGCCCTGCTGCCTACTCTTAACTGTGATCTGGATTCGACGCTCAGTCTTGAAGATAAAAACGAGCTGGAATCGCTGCTGCAGGATGCCAAGGATCTGGACCTGGATCTGATCGAGGACAATTTATCGGCGGTGGGGATGGATGTGGGTGAAGCTCTGAGCACGCTGCAAGAGGCGCCCATGGAACAACAACAACAGCAGCAGCAGCAACAGCAACAAATGCTGCAAATGCCTTTCCAACAGCAGCAGCAACCACAAATGCAGCAACAAATGATAATGCAACAGCAGAGACAGCAATTGCAAATTCCTGCTCAGTTGCAGCAACGCCAGAACCAGCAGCAAATGCAGCGACATCTGCAACTACAACAGCAGCAGCAGCAACAACAGCTGCAAATGGTTCAACGCCAACAACAGCAGCAGTTGCAACACCAGCAAAGGCCTCCCCAAAAGCAATTCATCATTAATCCCCACACCGGCGACATGGAACCCATGGCCAGCGATGACAGCGACACCGAGGCGGAACAGGAAACCTCGCAGATGCCATTCCGCACCAGCGGTGGCCTGGGCAACTTCAACTTCAATCCGGCCAATGACATGCTCTTGCCCAACAATCTCTTCTCCGAAGAGGACTCGAATTCGGCACAGCAGCTGCCTATGGCCATCAACAGTGACCAGGAGAGATCCCGCGACTCTTTGGCGTCTAACAAATCGGCAGCCTCAGGCAGGGCCAGGAAGACACCCGTGTCGAAGGCGAACCACAGCAACTTGATTGCTGGAGAGAATTCACCACGTTCCAGCAACAGTTCTCCGCTGATTGGCTTGAACTCACCCCAATCAGTGAGTGGCGGCAATGCAGTAATTGCTGTTGGAGCGCCCAATAAGAAGGCCAAGCCGAATCTGCTAAGAGAGAAGCTACAGCAGGGTGTCAAGGAGCGTAAGGCCAAGGATCCTGCCACGCCCAAGCCGAAAAGAGAGCGAGCGAAAGGCAATGCCAAGACAAAGGCGGCGGAGGAGAAGATCAAGCTGCGGCTGAAGCTGGACAAGGTGGAGACGGGGGCAGTAGCAGCAGCTGGAGCAGGTTACGAGGGACAGATTATAGTGAACCAGCAGCAGCAGTTGCCCCTGGTGGCCAACAATCACATGCAACAGTTGCCACTGCAGACGCAGCTGCTCACGTTGCAGACACAGCAGCAGCAGCAGCAGCAACTGACACAGCAAACTCAGATGCAGCAGCAGCAACAACTGCAGCAGCCAGCAACTCAGATACAGCAACAACAGCAGCCGCTCCAGCAGCCACAGCAACATCATCCTGTCTACGCCAACTTCCAACAACAGCAGCAGCAAGCCCAGCCTGTCCCAGGTCTAAACGAGCCTCGTGTCCCTCCCCTGCAGATCCGTTTGCGTGGCAAGAACCATGTGGTGGTGAAGAACACCCGCAAGGATCGCAAGAAGGGCGGACAGAACCAGGAGGGAACCATCAATGATGAACGTCAGCTGAAACGTAGCTTTAGCGAGCAACCGCCGCAGCAGCTACTTTTAGATGGCGGAGACAAGCAGGCCAAGCTCACGCCTCCGCCTCATGTCAATGGATTGCCTATACTGATTCAGAAGACGACGGCTACACCAGCGATGCCCCTGCAGACTGGAGCAGCTACCACCACCAAGACCACCACAATTGTGGCGGGCAAAAATGGGCTGACAATCAGTGCTATTGTGGAGGCGGCACACAAGGCGCAGGCTCAGGCTCAAGCCCAGGCTCAGGCTCAAGCCCAGGCCCAGCAATCGCTCAGCGATCCTCAGCTCATTGTGGGCTCCACCAATACGGGAACCACGCCGACGACGACCACTACCCTGCAGCAGCAGCAGCTAAGCAAGATAGCCACCTCCTTGCCCAGCAGCATCACCCTGAGTGCCATCAACAGCAACAACAATAACAATAATGCCAACAGCGGCAACAACAACAATAATCGGCTAATGACAATGAAGAATCCAATCAAGACTGCGGCCACCATTACACCCATTGTGGGTGGCAAGCCGATGACAAAAAACCATAAGCCGCCGCCATACATCACAGCCGTGCAGCAGCTGCAGCTACAGAAGCAACAGCAGCAGCAGCAACAACAGCAGCAACAGCAGCAGCAACAACAGCAGCAGCAACAACAGCAGCAGCAACAGCAGCGACAACTGGCGGCGGCCGTAACCATGTTGCCCAGTGCGACGACCCTAAAGCGTGTGGAGATCACCAAGGTCACGACGCCGCAGGTCACAGGCGAGCAGGCTCCGAGCATAGTCTCAGCTCAGGCAGCAGTGGCAACGGCAACACTAGCTCCAACGACGACCAGCACCACGCCAACGACTCAGCTGATCTGTGATAGAAAGTTGCCAGTGGTTATGCCGAACATGACCGCGGTCAACAGTGCTGCAGTGGTGGTGGTGGCCACCTCCGCCTCGGCGCCCGTCTCTGCTGCTGCTTCACTCTCAACCTCCTCCACATCAGCGTCCATTATAACCACCTCTACCTCCTCGCCAGCAGCGCTACCCAACACTCTGAGGAACTCGCCAGCCAGCAATGGCAGCGGAACACCCGGTCATGGCAACAATGGTGGCGGCGAGGATAGCGGCATTGAGTCAATGGATGCTTTGTCCGAGAAGAGTCCCCATCAGCTCTCCTCCAGCAGTCCCATTCAGGTGAGCAAGGCGGGAACCTTGGTGCAGCAGCAGCAGCAGCCACAATCACAGGGAAGCACACCTACGACGGCCATGACGGTGACAACGTCAGTGATGGCGCCCAGCTCGACGACGGTATCAGTAGCCTCTACAGCAGTTGGAGCTCCTGGAGGAGTGGTTTCCCTGCAGCAGCAACAAAAACAGCAAGCAGACGATGAGATTGAAAAGGCACTGGCCAAGATGGAGGGTGATTTTCCCGATGATCTCGAGGACATAGTGTCGTCGATGATAAAGGAGACCAGTGAATGTGCCAGCGCCTCCAGTGGGTCGGTCTTCCTCAACAGCCTGGAGAACTCGCTACCAGCAGCGACGACACTGGCCACTGTAACCACGTCGTCAGTGGCAGCCACAACAATCACAAAGACAAGTAGCTTAGGCAGCGTCAAGTTGAATGGCGAACACCATATACTCGAACACGATGATCTCATCAAGAAGCTCACAGAGAGCAAGCAGCCGGGGGTCAAGACCACTGAAGTGAAGGTGAAGCTGGAGGAGATGCCACCACTATTGACCATCAAGAAGGAACAAGCAAATAAGCCAGTGCTCAAGGTGGAACCCAAAGTGGAGGAGCCAAAAGCAGGAGAGCTCAAGCAGGAGGAGAAGCTGCAGGAAAGGCCGCAAGCCAACGAAGCCAATGCCTCTTCACTGCAACCCATTTCTATAGAGATACCTGCCCAGGTGGATGGGGAAACGCCGAGGATTAGAACGCGAGCCAGTAGTCGTTTGGAGAGTCCCTTGGATGCGCCGAAAGCTAGTCCTGAACCCACCGCAGCCATTGCTACAGCCGCAGCCAGCACACCCAGCACTGTCAAGAGCTTATCCCGCGCCTCCTCCTCCACCGCCAGCCCAAGGGTTTTAACGCCCACACCTAATCACAACAACAACAACAACAATAACAAGCGGCGCAGGCAGGAGTCTGAGTGTGGCAGCAGCAACGATGCCTCCGACTTGGGCGATAGCAACATGAAGCGACCTCGAGTTAGTAGTGGCAGCAGTGTCACCGTGTCTACAAACAATGTGGGAGAAGCTGACACCACTGCTGCAAGTGGTTTGCCCAAGAAGATGGAGATTGAGTCATCCGATTCGGATGAACCACTGATCGAGGTGGCCGGCAAGGTGCGCAACTCCAAGCAGGCCCAGGTGGAGGCAGGCGATGCAGCAGCAGCGGCAGTAGAGAAGCACGTGACGCGACGCAATGCCCAGCAGCAGCAGCAACATCAGCAGCAGCACAGTAAGTTGGACTTTGACCTAAAGGGTTGGGAGTCTAGCCAAAGTCTAGACTCTAGCAGAATGTTGATAATAATAGCCGGGTGCTTTGCATATTGATCGGCGAGGGTTAATATTAGAGCACATAGGGATGACAAAAGAGTTTGATATATCAATACTAATCTTCCTTTTCCCTCTTCTCCCTCTAGAAACCCCCAACAACTTGGCTTTAAATGCCACCGCTCCGCCACCGGGTACACCCAGAACAGGCAAGGCTCAAGCCCCTAGTGGTAATCCCACTGCCGCCAACAGCAATCACAATGCGAACAGCAGTCCTAGTGTGCCCATTTCTGTAGCCCCCACAACAACGCCTGGCGGAGCTGTGGTGGTCACCAGCCAAAACAACAGCATTGGCGGAGGCAGTACCAGCGTAGTGCACGCCACCCGAGGAGCCACAGCTGCAGCGGCCAGCAGCACCACCACCACGAACCCAGCCTCCAACAACAATGTAAACTCTGCCACCTCGCCGACGGACGAGAAGATTGGCACGCGGCGTAGTGTGCGTGCCAGTGCAGCGGCCAATAAGATCATTTACAGTCGTAGCAATGCAGCAGCAGCTGCTGCAGCAGCCGCGGCGGCAGCCGAGCCAAAAGGCACACCAGGCAAGGCAGGAGCGAATGCCAATGCTGGGAGTATAGAGAGCGTGGCCGAGGCCAGGCGGAAGACGCGCAGTGCAGGTGAGCTATTATAATAATAATAAAATAAATATATTTATTTATAATTTAACTGCCTTTCCTAGTCATTGGCGAGTCCATGTTGATCGAGGGACGTCGAAGAAGAACGTCGCGTGACTACAAGTGACCAGAGTTTTGCGCCTTGGCTAAAGGCTTGAACCATCCGAGCGATGCGCATGAAGACGATCTGCTGGAGCTTTTCGAAGACTTTGAACAGCAACAGCAGCCGCATCAGCAGCAGCAGCAGCTGCAGCAGCAACAGCTGGAGATCAATCACAGCAGCAGCAGCAGCAGTAGCAGCAGCTTTCCTTTAGCCCAGGCGCAGGACGAGGACGGTGAAGAGGCGACGACCGAGTACGAGAATCTGGCGCGAGCAGCCGGTGGCTACATGGAGGAAGCCGATCACCTGCTGTCCTACCACAGCAGCAGCAGCGCCGCCGATGTGGATGAGGTGCTAATGCCAGAGCTGGCCAATGCCACGGCCCTGGACTGTGCTAACTTTGTGGATTATGATGAGTTCAACCTCTGTCTGAACAATATACTCAGCGAGGAGGATGACGACAGTGGCGGAGGCGGCGGCTTGGTAAGAAAACCTCATCATCATCACCATCAGCAGCAGCAGACTTGGCGCGAGGCCGGCGACATGCTAAATATTGTGCAGCTCAACAACGATCTGGGCTTGAGTTTCCAGGAGTTTGCGAGCGAAACGACAGCTGATGAGCAGCGCTCCGCCAACAGCAGCTCGCCCCAGCTGGCATAGGAAGGAGACGATCGGCTACTTGTATATATATATCACATGCACTGATACTGATACCGAACGCTTTCGTTTGTAGTTCTTAGCTTCTTAGTTTCCGATTGAGGATCTTTTGTATAGTTAGTGGTAGCCACAAGTTGCAATAATGTTGCGTCTCATAGCGAGCAACATCACACTCCCAGACACACACACTACTCACCCACAGACAGACGGATGCAAGCGCCGCTTAAACTTCATTTACATTTTCTTTTTCGAACCTATTATATATATCTCTCATCTCTGGCACCGCCACTGCTCGCCCCAAATGTAACCATTGGAAATGATCTGCTAGTCAAGTGAAACAGGCAATTTAATGTATAGCTCAGAAAAGAGGAAAATTGAACAAATTAGTTGAGTAAACGTTAACGTATTCGAGAAGCTCCCCTAAACTCTAACAAGTAGAATAAAAAAAAACTAGGCAAAGTAGTTGGCTGAAACACAACACCACACACACACCCACTCTCTCTCTCAACCAGGCATAGTTTAATTTCTAAATCGGATTTCCACCTGTAAATATTATTTCTTTAATTTTTTTTATATAAATGCAACCTATGAACACCCCATTTTTAGGCTTAGTTTGTTTTAGGGAAGTTAGAAAATATCGATTTATCGATAAGGTAAAATATATAATGCGATGATCGATATATTATTTGACATTTTACCGATAAATCGATATTATCTTTTATATATCGGGTTAATATAAGCTATCGGTGAAAACGACAAATAAAATACATTTTTTTTGTATCGATATTTTAAAGTTAGGTACAATGTTTCGATATTTAAAATTTCGATAAATCAAAAATGTGTTGATATTTTAAAGTGAAATACTGTTTCGATATTTAAAATTTCGATACATAAATAATGTACGATATTTTCTCATATGATGATCGATTTTTTTCCCGATATATATGCACATCCCTAGTTTTTGTCCTACTTTTAACGCGCTGCGCCAAGTCGAAAGTCTTTAATTTTATAGGAAAAGAGAAACAAAAGCTGATCCATTGGATCCAGCAGATCAGAGCAGTTCACGTGCACCCTTATTTTTTAGGTTTTATAGAACCTTTTTTTGTAACCTTATAAAATATGAATATAAACAGTACATATACAGATATATCTATAGCCTATATATAGTTTCCGTAAGCTTGCGTTGTTTCGAAAAATTTGTTTTTTAGTTTTAAATGCTCTAGCCTAAGGACACACAGTAATCTTAAGGCGAATTCTTTACCAACAATATATACATATACATATATATAATGCACATGGAAACCCGAAACCTATGCAATAAGTTAGTCAAAAGTGTAAAAAGCACCAAGCAGAAAAAAATGAAAAACACATGGAAAACCAACAAAAAAAAAAAAAAGATACAAAATGAGATCGTAGAAAGAGTGGAGAATGGAGAATATTGAGAATCAGTCGCCTAGTATTTGTCGTGAATGGAAAAGAACATATTATATATATATATATATTATATATATACAAAGTACAGAAACAAACCGTATATAATGTTATATATTTTGCAAAACTAAAAGGGAATATCGTGAAGGAGAACCAACCACACACACACAAAAGAAAACAAAAAAAGTTGTATTGTATATAAGGCAGGCTCTATTTTTGCTAAATGTTATTTGAACAAATAGGGGAAAACAAAGAGTAAAGTAATTGAAGCAAAGCAAGGCAAAGCGCTAGACAAAAACACAAAACAAAACAACATTATATATATATATATATATTTCTTCACACGCATATATATATATATTGTTCAATATTATTATTATCTTATATATATTGTATGATGATTGCTACATAAAATAGTTCTTTTGATACTTTGTACATGTTTACTTTAAAGCAAGGCAAAAAAAAAAAACAAAACAAAATGTAAGCCCCTAGCATAACTTGCATATAGTACCATATAGTACCGATAGACGTATATAGAACCCGGAATCCATAATCCAGCCAGTGTCGAAAATTGAAGCATATTTAGTGATCCTTGTTTGAACCACACTTCTTCGGACCGCCACAACAACCACACACACACACACACTCACAACAACCGAGAGCAGCTGCAATAAGCCCGATTTAAAACACACTCAGCAAAGTTAATGGAAAAGTTGTATAAAAATGGATAAATCATTTATATAGCGCTTCAGAAACAGCAACACTCACACAACAAAATAATATATATATTTAAATGCAAATGCAAAATGAAAGAGTATAAAGAAAAAACAAACCACACAAGATGAACAACAACAACAAAAAACGAAAGTGTCTTAAAAACGTAGTATTAGAAGTTTATTATTAATAATTTGTTTGTACTTTAAAGTAAAATATTTATAGAAAAGGAAAAAATACAAAGATTTAATATACACAAAAAATAAAACAAAGTTGTTTTCTTTTCGCAGATGAAAATACTTTTGGCTTTTATAAATATTTGTGGAATATTTTCTTTGAAAAAGAAAATTTCTTTGTTTAGGTTTTTTTAGTACTTGAAATCCCAGAAATATAGAAGCCCGTCCGAAAGGCCACGACACAATCAAGATTTTAATTATTTTAATCTCAGTTTCAAGACGAAAGTCAACAAGGAATGGAAGCTGATAGCCAAAGGTAAGAGAGCTATCAAAAATTCAATTTATTCAAGCATTGCGGTTGTAAAAAATGTTTTTCAACTTAAAATCTTTATTAAAAATAATATAATATAAGCTTTTAGAAGAATAACGCAGCGAAGGAGTCATTTCCGACACAATAAATTAACATCAACAGGCGAATCTATCTAGCCATGCTAAAAAAAAAATACATTTTTACTTTTTTTTCAAAATATGAAAATTTTATAAGGGGTTACATCATTAAAAATTTCAACAATTAAAAAAAAATTAGTTTTTTCAAAAATTAAATTTTGTAATAGTAAAAAAAAGCATTTAGAATTAAAATTTATGTTATTTTGACTTGGTTATAGATTTTTAATGCTTTGATTTGTTCAAGAAACTATCTATTTATCTAATAAAAAATATATTGATAAATATTTAAATTCAAATATTTCAGATCTTTAGTCTATCAAGGAGTCATTTCCCATATATATTCTTGATCAGAATTTAATTTAATAAATTTTTAAAATATATAAAGAAACTTTCGAAAATTTGAGTAAGTAAAAAAATAAAGAGTTAGGTTTGCATCATTACAATTTTTTTTAAAGTGTTAAATCTTTAACCTTTTAAATGGAAATAAAAAATTATTTTCTGCCCCTGTTGATGATCACATAAAAGCCCCGGAACATCCTGTGATTTCACCCGGTGGCCAGCTAGCAACATTCCCGCCGACCCAGTGTAACTCTGGCAGCTCTCCCTGCGCAGGCGCTATGCCTGGGATTGTCGGCTTCCGAAGGAGCAGAGTCAGAACACAGGACCAGCAGCCAGCCGCCGACTGGCAGTTGAGAGCGAGTGGCCGCCGTGAGCAGCACGGCAGAAGCGGAGCAGGCAGCAGGAGCCCCGAAGCCAAACGCAACACGTAACAGAGCCGCAGGAGGAGGAGCAGGCGGAGGAGGGTAGCGTGGAGCGGGCGCCATAGGCTTTCAGTGCTGTATATACATACACGCGCAGGGAGCCACCGAAAAATAGCAATCAAAATTAAAACGCCCGTCGCGCTGCCAAGTGAGTGAGTTATCCTGCAAGCTAATTACTTTCCCATCGAGCTAAAGAGGACCAGACAGACATATGGGTTAACTAGGCGTCCTGGCGACAACGGGGGTCGTCCAGGGCAGCTATAAATGCCCCTCAAGTGGTCTCAGAGGTGTTGTGAATACTTTACAGCCTTCGTGCTAGGAAATAGATATGTATCAGCGGCCAATTCCCAGTCCGGCCAGCAAATGACCCCCTCCTCGACAGGCAGCAAGTAGGGGCAGCTACTCGTGCAGCGGCAACTGCAGTGGCAAGTGTTGACGCTTAAGGATGACGTCCTACTTTCCGAGTGTATGTTTGTTGCCAGTTCAGTTTTTTTTTTCTTTTTCGCTCAAGTGTCCCAGTTTGGGTGTCTGTGTGCGGCTATGACGTAGTTTGCCAAGAGTAGGAATGTGTGTCGCCGAGTGTGTGTGTGTAGTTTGCTGTGTATACACACCAACAAGTGGCGAAAGCGCCAAAAAGGAAGTTTAGGAGTTGCTTTTGGGGGGTGGAAAGCAGAAAGCTGCAAACTGGGTTTATTATTTATATTTTGTGCCTTGAAAAGACGTTAAGTATGCGCCAAGGGGGCCAAAGGAAACTGGAACATATAATGAAACTTTCCCAATATAATATTCCCCAATTAATTAATAAAGAAGGAAGCTTCCTCTATAAAATATTTCCTAATTAATTAGGAAAGAAGTTTTCTCCACAAAATATTTCCTAGTCCCTAATCTAATTCTAATCTTAAATATTAATTATTAATCCTCTTCCAGAACCCCTATCACATCCTTAGAACATGCCTAGATCTCGCCACAGGCCGTCGTGGTAGAAATACTCCCAGAAACAATGCTCATCCGCCTGCGCTATGGAAGACGACTGCAGACCTATCTTAAGATAGGTGCCTGTGTCCTGGTGGGTCTCTGCTATTTTGCCTTTCTCTTCCGCGAATCCCTCAATGCCTACGAGCATCGGGAACGGGCCACCGCTGCCGAATTGGAGGCGGACGCGGAGCCCTCAAAGCAACAGCTCAAGCTTAAACGACAGCAGCTGCAGCGTCAGAGATTGCTCATCAAGCAGCAGGGCAAGGGTTTCGCCGGCAACTCAAGTTCCAGCTCAGTGCCTTCGGCACCTCCACCGCCGTCGCTGCCTGTGAGCACTCTGAATCCCGTCTACGAGTACTCCGAGGAGCTGCACAGTCGCACTGAGCGGGAGTTGCAGCGGAGAAGCGAACACCTGGCCGCCGTCTGCGAACGCTATAAGTTGCAGGAAAAGTACCCACCGAATCCCTGGGAATTCTTCGTCTCACCGGGCCATAACAATCTTGTTTGGTTAGTGGAATTTAATTATTAATAATATTATTTTTATTATGTGTATTAACGCTGTAATGTGTTTTTTTTAGGTGCAATGTCTTCAAGGCAGCCAGCAGCACGTGGATGTATTACTTTAATATACTTGGTAGGTATCTCAGGGGTACGCCTTTAGAGTACAGAGCAAGAACTTTGATTTAAAATTTCTGATACTTATATATATATACATATCCGTACTTATAACTTCGTAAATTTGTCCTTCTGATAGTAAAATAGATTTACAAGCTACTTCGAAAAAAGTAGTCAGTTAAAGTACAGACTTTCTAGCTATAAAGCCCTACTATCTCCTATGCTCATCACCCATCCTATACCTTCTCCCTCTCAAATTAAAAATTATAGAAAATTACAGAATTTACGTTTATAAATATGTAAAGCCCTCTTATGGAATCTAGATTATTTCCTGCAACCTACTCTTTTTTTATAGTATATCTAAACAGTTTTTATAGGCCCCAGTAGCCTTATAATTAATACCTTTACAGAATAACTTAGCATTATTGCTAGTTAATACATTTCTTTATCTTAAATTATTGTTTATTCCCTCAGCTGGCTACGATGTGAAGTATCTGCAGCGCACAGAGACACAGCCCCTGGAGCTGGCGCGAAAGCGTTTCCCTCGGCCGGAGCTCGCTGAGCTAATGGAACTCCTGCCCAGTGCATTATCCTTTCTCTTTGTGCGCGATCCCTTCGAGCGGATACTGAGCGCCTATCGCAACAAACTGGAGGGCAACAAGAACACCTTCTATAAGGCCCTGGGCACCAAGATTGTGCATCGCTATAGAAATCGCCAGCTGGGCGGACCTTGGCCCAGATGTGGACCCACCTTTGAGGAGTTTGTGCGCTTCCTGATCGCTGAACATGCAGCGGGCAAGAGATTCGACGAGCACTGGGCTCCTGTGTACAGCTTCTGTACGCCCTGCAGCGTCAACTTCACCATCATAGGCAAGACGGAGACATTTCAGCGCGATTCGGAGTTTATTATTCGACAGGCGGGATTGGAATCGCTGCTGCTGGGTTTGGGTAAGTTGCCTCAGAGGAAGCAGCGCAAGATTGGCAACCAGGCGCGCAGTGGCGTTAAATCGGAGGTCCTGGTCGAGCGCTATTTCGCCGATCTCGATCGCTCAACGTTGGACCAATTGCTCAAGATATATCGCATCGACTTCGAGCTGTTTGACTATGATTACCGCAAGTACTATGACATGGTGCATCCCTGGAGTCAGGAGCAGACCACGGCGGCGGCAGCTGTGATGGCTGTCCAGGCTTCAACCACAACGGCCACCATGTCCTCGGCCTCGGTCTCCGTTTCGGCGGGCAATGTAGGGGATGTCAACCAAGTGACGTAGAGTTGGAGTCTAGAAGTCAAGCCAGCTCGGGAGTGATGAGTCGTGAAACAATCTTATCATGTACCTTTTTACACGAAAACTCGAACCAAACACTCGACACAAACACAAACCAGAGTTGTGGGTAAGGAATAGGGTTTTTCAGTTGATCTTTTTTAGTCTAGGTTTCTAAAATTTTATATTAATTGTAGTTTATTTTTCATAAGCATTATTTTATTTAAAACTTATTTATATGATAGAGAAACTTCTAAGTAATTGTCGTTATACCGTATTCATTATGAAAGTAAACCTAATGATGCTCAAAACGGGGCACTCACCCAAAACTGCTATAATAACTTCCTTAAATTTTAACAAAAAATAATTAGTGAAAATTACAAAACACAACTCTGGCCACAAACACTTACACTATAAACAGAACCCAACCGAAGCTAACAAATCTACCAAAAAGTTTAAGGCCAAATCAACGTTTTCCAAAAACGCAAAACCAAAAAGTAAAACAAAAACACTCTTGACCTCTCTTAGATAATGCCAAAAAAAACAAAAAAACAAAAAAAAAAGCAAGTAAAGAAGGAGAACCCAAGGAAACTTAGTTAGAACATTTAGCATTTTGATGGATTTTTTCAGCCACCAAAATTCGGAAGACGAACCCCCCCCCTGAAATTTTACATGGCGTGGCGGCATGTGTTGTGTTTGTAGTTAGTTAATAAGTACCTACAATTTACAGTTGCGCACTCTCAAACCGAACGAAATCGAAAACAGAACACAGAAAACTTAACGAAAACTATATATACTAAATATAGATAAAGGATATATATATATATATACAGACCTCTACACCAAAATATCGCAAAAGCTATTCTTCAAGGCAAGGCTGGGGAGTTATATACAACCAAAAACAAAACAAAAAAAAAAGAAAACACAAAGTGAGAAATCGTCTTAAACCAAAGAAAATTCTGTATTTACATATATTTACAACCAAGATCCCAACCCAAAGATAAGATACCAAAGCCCTCAACCAAACCACAACATATGGTACTTACTATTATTAAGTTATTATATATATACATATATCTATATATATGTATAAACGAAATTTATAAACAGGTCTTGATCTAAGTCTATAACTTTTGTGGACTAGATTCGTTTTTCCTAGGCTAATAACGAAACAAACGAAAGATATTCAAATTTTCGACAACCAAAAACCGAATGATACCAAAGAAAGGATAGAAAGTATTTAAAAATTATAAAGAAAAAAAAACCCAACAACAAGAAAAACTTTTCATGTGATGTTTAAGGATTTATTATAAAGACAGAGAATATTTAATTATTATACTTATACTGTATTTCGAATAATGATAAAACAAACAAACAACAACACGATATTATTCTAAATAAATTTAAATTTTCAAAACTTTTTTCGTTGTACGAATAACAAGGCAACATTAAGAATAAATAATCTCTTTACCACTCAGCTAGAATGTTTTTACTTAACAAGGGGGAAGTACTTACTGTAAAGTGATGTAATTTCTTTTAGTGGCGACCGTGATGCAACTGATAATCATGAGTCATTTGCAAATGGATTCAATAATTCAATAAAACTCAGTTACTCTTCTTTTCATCATTATAAATAGTTTTATTTTCATTGATCAACACAAACGAGTTATATATATATATATATTTAGTTGGTATAGATTCACATCATTTAAATATTCATATATTCATATTCATAGTAATGTAGTAATAATCATATGTATTTTTCTTGTGTGCTTCCTCACTTGTTTTTTTTGTTGTTTTTTGTTTTTAATGTAAATGTAAATGGTTATGCTTTAGCATTTAATACAACTTTAAAAGTGAATGCTCGACACTAATACATCTGTTGAATCAATAATATCTACCAGCTAATATGCTTTGTGTGTTTCCTAAACTTTTTCATAACATTTAGTTAAAGCGCTGTGACAGCAACCAAAGCAGCAAACAATAAATAAATTGAGAACGACAAACATTAAGGTAAGATATTTAAAGTTATTTATTGCAGAATATATATTTATGTAAATATTTTTTAATTCTTCTCAGATTTATTTCGTCTCTCACTTTTTTCATTTTTTTATGTGCTTTACTCTTTCCTTAAATATAAAGTATATGTTTGCTTTACTAATTTAATATAATAATAATAAGTTTAGCTTGCAACTAAAATTATGTACACGATAGGAATACGTATGGTTATATATATAATATATATATATATATAGTAAGTAATATTAATTGTGTAATATGTACAGTAACTTAACTTCTTTCTCCGCTGTGCTAAGGAAACTTGGGATGCATACAAGAGGTCACCGGATGTGAATAGCTATGCAAATAGAGGTTAAATATGAAATTCTACTTGTGGGTGGGTGACCCTAAGGATTTTTTAGCTCCGAGTTCGACGAGATCTATATAGTTAAACATACACATATAAATAGATACAAGATACAAGACTCAATACAGTGGATAGATATACGTCTAAGCCAGGTTATACATAGAGATAGGGACAAGCATTCATCGATATCTAATAGTTAACACTCTTTTTGGACTCCCATATTTATATATATACTCTTAAGCTTATGTTTAAAACTTGTGTGTGTGTGTACTGGCGCCATGGAACTCTCAACTCTGTACTCTCCGCTCCTGCTACTTTGATCCCTTCAAAGTCTCTCTGTCTCTTCGCTCTCTCTCCTGCTCCAGCTCCAGCTCCTGCGAATTCGCCACTCCAAGCCGAGTTACTCTGCCAGTATCATCTTGATGCTGGCCACCTCGGACTCCAGGCGCTCCAGCTGCGACTTGAGCATCTGATCGCGCTCGGCACTGGACACCACATTGGTGGCTTCCTTGGGGGCCAGCAGCTTGCGTTGCAGCTGCGCCGTCCACTCGGCACTGGCAATAGAGATCCCAGAATCGCGTTCATCGCTGGAGTTGTCACCGCCATCGTTCCAAGCCGGCGGTGATGCCCTGTTGCAGTTGGGCTCCTGCTTGATGTGCTGCAGCGAGAGCAGAGCCGTGGCCGCCGCATCCTTGTCTCCCAGATGGGATTTGTGGCGTAGCTTCAGCGGCAAGCAGTTGTTGGCATCGCTGCCCTGCTGGGAACTGCTCCTTTGGAGCTGCAGAGGAGCCAAGTGCGCTGGTTCGTGCTCCTGCTCATCGTCTCCCGAGACGGCACCCGAAGAGGAGGCGGAGGATAGGGCGGAGGAGGAGGTGGTCGAGGAGAGCATGTGCTCGTAGCTGGGTGAGCACGCCCGCCGTGATAGATTCAGCACGCTGGCCGCACTGCCGGCCACCGATGAGCTGCTGACCGCATCCACGGCACTGCTGCTCACGGCAGCCTCGACGCTGTGACTCCAGGGGGAGCCAGCTGCCGCCGCCTCCAGGTGATCCTTGTAGGCGCTGGGCGTTGGGACATATAATCCAGCGGGTGGTGGCGGTGGAGGAGCAGCAGCTGCGGCTCCCACAACAGCCGCCGCATTGTAGAGGGCTCCGGCGGCCACCGCTTTGCGCAGACTATCCAAATCCTCGGGTCGCACATTCCTGTTCAGCGCCTGCTGGAGCTGCACCTGGAGATTGGCGATGGTGCTGGTGGGCGGACGGTTGTGCGGATCGGAGACGGCTGGCGAACTTGACCCAGCACTTGGACTGGGCTCCTGTTGCTGCTGCGACTGCTGTTGCTGCGGGTGCTGTGGCTGGTGAGGAGGGAGCTGATGCTGCTGTTGCGGGATCTGTGGCTGGTAGAGATGCTGCTGGGGCTGGGGCGTGGGCACAATTAAGGTCTGCATGTGCGGTGGTGTTGGAGGCACCTGAAGCGGGGCACCCGCATGCTGTATGTGATGCACACTCTTCACTGTAGCCTCCTGCCGGGCATTGGCGTTGGGTCCATAGATCAGCGGAGAGAGTGGCGGTCCCACGGGGTAACCACTATGACTGTGGCCACCCGGAGATGAGCCACCACCGGAGCCACTGTTTGAGGGCGAGGATCCCGAGGAGGAACCACCGCTGCTGCTAATCTTGGCGCGCTTGGTGTTGCTTAGCACCTGCTCGCTGGTGGGCAACGAGGCCAGGATCTTCTCCACGCTGACCAGGTTTTCGCCAGAGATGTTGAATTTGTCGCGAATGGCATCCAGTTGGGCCTTCAGCACATGGTTCTCCTTGGTCAGCTCGATGACGCGCTGCTCGAGGACCATGTCGTTGTAGCGTCGCTTCTCTCGGCTTCGCTTGGCCGCCTCATTGTTGCGTCTCCGCCGATCCCAGTAGCTCTCGTCCTTTTTGTTATCAGGTGTGAATTCGCGCTGCTTCCGCTGTGAGAAGAGCTCTTTTTGGGCGGCTGTCATGGCCGACTGGGGTCCATTGCCGTTCTGTGATTTGCCCATCATGTTGTCGTCGTAGCCGTTCCTGGGGGCAAACTTGCCCATGCTGTCGGACATGCCGCTGTCATTGGACTGCGGACTAATGGAACCTCCGTACATGGACAGGGGATGCACTGTAACAGAGAAGAGTTGTAGAAATTAGTTTTGGATTTTAGAATTTAAAAAGTTTTAAACTCAAGCTTTCTTTCCCAAGAATTTTTTTTTAAAGAATTTTGACTAAATAGTTAATTTTATATTTAATTACTCGACATTCTTCTTTGAAAAAATCTCGGGAATTTATAGAATTTCGCATTTGCAATCTCTAAATATTACTCACAATTAGTGGCCTCGTTGGAGCTGCCGTTCATCGACAGCGTCGGCGAGATGTTGGTTAAGCGGACATTGTTCATCATGGCGATCGAGGCGCTGGCGATGGCTTTGTTGTGGCTATTAGTGGGCGTGGCGCTGAGCACCTCGGGCATTGCTGTTGCCACTGCTGCCTCCGGATAAAGCTTGGCTGGCGGTGCCAGCAACAGAAGCGACTCCTCCTTGCCTCCGGTATGAGGGCGTGGTCCGTAAGGACTAAAGTCACCGGCGTTTAGCTTCTGCTGGCTGATGTGCTGCAACTGGGCGAGTGTCTGCTGCAAGTGTTGCTGGTGTTGCTGGTGCAGGTTGCTACCGCTGTTGTTGCTGTGATGCTGCTGGACGCGGGGAACTGTAAAGGAAGAGAATAAGGTGGGTTGGTTAGTAAACTTGTATTGTTTTGTAAAATTAAATATATTATTACTAATATTACTAAGTATTATTTTGTTGTATTTTAAATTAAGTTTTTGTTCCTAAAATGTTTATTTATAACGCCATAGTATTTTACGTTCTATATGTTACCAATTTATTAAGTCTTTTCTGTTTTTTAAAAGAGTTCGTAAGAAAAAAAAATTTTTATAACTTATTTCCTTTAATAAATTTTAATAAAGTTCTACAGATGCCATAAAAACAATTTGGATTGATTAAAGTTCCCAGCACAGTATACATATCTTTTATTTTCATTTTCCCATAAATTCTTAACTTTATATAAGCTTTTATGTGAATCATAAAATATTTATAATTTTTATAAACATATACTTTTCCTTTTAAATAGTATCTTCAAATTAATTTAAAAAAACTATTACTTTTCTTGTTTAATGACTAATAACCCCATTTTGCGACTCATTTCCTACGCCTAGAGGCAGGCAATGCTTTTTATTTGTTTTCTTTTTTTGGCAACTACAAAATAATAATAAACAAATAAGACCTTGCTCCCAAATCGAAATCAAAGATTACGCCGAATATCTCTTTTCCTGCCACCATAACAATTCTCACTTATCACTTTGTTTATGGCATTTCTTTCAAAAGCACTCTTATCTCGCTTCATGTCACACATGGCGAATAAATACAGGTAAATATAGTAAGTAGTTCTCCCTTATCGCAAAATTGCCTGAAAAAAGAGTTCCAGTCCAGATGCCAAGTCCCGTTAATGTCTAATGCGATCTTGTCTGGCCCAAGCACACATAAACAAGCGCCACACGCACACAGAGAACTCTCTTTGTTCGATGGTCCTTGCCCTTGCCTTTGCCCTTGCCCCACGGCCGCCATTGCTCTTGCTCCCCAAGCATTTGCTTTCGTTTTTAGCGCAAGCATTTACACAATGATTACGGCCAATGATGCAAGAATCACCGAGAGAGCATGAGAGCGAAAATTAGACGGGGGACAACAAAGAACATAGAACCGACACAGACACAAAGACGCAACGTAAACAAGAAATCACACTCGCAGATTTTGTGGCCCTCTGTGCGTATGTGTGTTCTTCTCCCCCACTCTACTCTACTCTCTCCTTCTTTCTGTCTCTCACCCTCACCGTGACCATCGAATTGGCATTTACAGTTCAATGTGCTCGCACTCCGGCCAGACGCTGCCGGCGTCGACGCTGGCCGCGCAGCTGCCGGCAACCCCTAAGCGAGCGAGGGAGGCAGCGAGAGAGCGGCAGCGCTGCAGTCTCGCGCGTCTTGACAAAATTCACAAAAACAAAATGACTAAGCGGAGCCCCCTTCTTTCTCCGCATGTTTTCACTGCTATTTTTTTTTTTTTTTTTTTTTTGGGTAATTTTGTTTTGCGTTGCAAACTTTGGCGTGTTGCTTGTGTTATTGTTCTTGAACACTGTATTATTAACTGTTGTTTGTGGCACCTACGTTGTATCTGCTTGTTGTTGCTGTTGGAGTTGGTGTTATCCTGGTAATTGGTATCCGTACTATTTTTGAGTATCAACAGATTCTTGGTCGTTGCAGCCGCCTTGAAAAAGTTCACTTTTTGCTCCAGCGTGCAGACAATCGACATAATGTTTATTTTTACGCTTTTGGCATGACGTTCATTAAGCGAAATGTATGTTTTTTTTAAAATTTATTTTTTCAATAATATTTTTCAACTTGATAATTAATCACTTTTAGAATCACTTTTTATGTGCTCTCATTTTTTTGGGAGACTTTCTTCAAATGGTTCTTGTGGCTTTGTTGGCTAGCGCGCCGATTCTGCGGTTAGTGCACTTGGCCGAAATGCTTTTAAACGAATTCTCGAAACGACCGAACGAAAAACGGAACTCTTATCTCGATCCGATCGGATTTTGCCTTGTATATGTTCTTTGTATCTTTGTATCTGTGTTTGCTTTGCGAGAGCTAGCACAACCGCTTCGATAGAACGCCGAATCGCAATTGAGCTTAACAAACTTCGCTTGGACTTGTAAAAGCATTTCTCCGCCGAACTGCGCTGCTGGCTGCTCGGTCACGTTGAGCTGCACGCACACGCTACACGCGACCGCTGCTGCGACTACTGCTGCGACCGCTGTTGCGACCACTGCTGCGACGTGTTCGTTGGTTGCCTGGCGTCGGGTAAAAGTGAAATTTCCCAACTGGGCGTCCAATCGGACCTGGTTTGGTGTTCGAGTTGGATTGCAAGCGATCACATTGCCGTTGTTGAGTAATCAGCGAGCGCGCAATCTGAAATCGTTCTGAGCTGCACATTCGAAACTAGAACGTGATTTGGCTGGATGAGGTCTGGGGAGGGTGGGGGTTGCGACGTCGCTCTTGACGCTCAAACACACACACACTCGCACATATCATACACAGGTGACTAGCTTTGGCCGCGTGAGTTTTCAGCCTGATTCTGTTTCTGATTCTGATTCCAATTCGGATTCTCGGCTTGTGGCTTTGTGTGTCTGTGTGTGTGTGTGCCAATTGGAATTGATGGTGACGCAAGCGTCTTACACAAAATGTTCAGAGAAATACAAATGCAAAAACAACAAACATATTATTAACCAGAAATAAATGGAACACTGGGAGAACCGAAACCTGGAATACACTTGGAAGTTGAAGTGATATCTTTGAGAACTACAGAGTTTTTAAGGCTAAAAATATATTGTATGTTTCATATTCCAAATTATTAAAAACCATTATCTATAAAAAAAGTACAAGGTTTTAATATAATGTATAATGTATATTATCCTCAATATATTTTATAATACAAATAAATAATTTTAAATTCTTTTTTGGTTATAAGATAACCTAATTTACAATAACACTTTATAAAGTATATTTAAAAAATATGTATAAAATATAATACGTAAATAACCATTTTTTTAATACCCTCTGTAAGTGTAAAATATAATAATTACGAATTTGGCATTTGCATACAGATACATAATTGTTGTTGCAGTTCTGTAATTGCTACGAAAAAAATTAATAAAAAAGTGCCAGCAAGAGATCATTATGGTAATAAGCGTGGCCATATGGAATTCCAAAAAAATTGATGAATACACAGTTTTAGGTATTACAAAATAAATATATGTAAATGTGAAATAATAATTTATTTGCGCGTGTGTCGGAAAGGCATTCTTGGTATATATTTTTTAAATTATTTAAGGCGATCTTGCCTACATATATTTTATTAAAATTTAAAGAAGACTATACTGTATGTTTTAAATATTTCTAAAAAGTAATTATACGATTTAGGTTTCCATTTCAGAGTTTAACATGGAATTAAATACAGATTAAAAACCCTTGACTTTATGACTGACCTTAAAATAAATTTCTTGTTTTCCCATACTCAATTGGAAAATTCATAAAAAATCCCTGCCTGCCGTCTAGACCAAACACTTAACTCCATATATAGCTTCCAACTAACAATTATGGCAAAATAAGCAGTCAACTAAAAAATATAGTTAGTCCCCGTGAACTTCGGAAAACCAATAGAGAGATAGAGGTAGTGCCCCTCGATTGATCACGTGGCTTTTGTAACTTTGGATATTTGTAGTTTGTACACTAAACAAGGTATGTAAGTAAATAATACCCAGTCACGGCGATATCTTTGCAGCCACCAAACTGTCTGGTGCGGCATTACAAAACCATTCTAGAGCTTATATAAATTATAATTAAACACTTGGGCCTGGGGTTGAGATACGCTTATCAAGCGCATTATCAACTTAGTTGCAGTTAAAAACAAAAGGAACAAGACCCAGAATAGCTGTATAAACAAAGCCACTTCATATGACAAACAAAGGGGACGACTTGGAAGTAAAAAGTAAGGTCGGGACACATTATGTAAGTTCCGCCATCGTCGCTGAATCACAAATAGAGGAAAGCTCACAATAAACACAGGGGCCAATCGAAAGAATGAATTCTATTGAATTCGCATTAACACGACGACGACGGTCTCAAGGATGATTACAAAATGTCATAAAAAAAACACAGTAATGTATACAAAACCAAGGAGTAATTGAGGAAATACATATAACAAAGCCTGATAAAGTGTTGTACATGGTTTTATCTTTTTTGGATTACTTCTCTTCCCCGGAAAAGTTCTATTATTAAACCAGGAAAACTTCATTGCAATGCTATCGGTGGTTTATTATGTAAAACTCGGTTGTTTTTATGCTGCAATAACTGATATATTACTTAAGGGAAATATTTGTTTAAGTTAGAGATAAGGAAAAATGCATAATAGTGACATATGATGACATTTATTTAAGTATGTTAGAATGGTAGTTGTTCACATTCTGTGCATACTGTAAGTGTGCCTCCTGCCTGTTGGATATAAAATTAATACTATATCGATGAATGCAGCAAAAGTCGATATATGAAATTCGATATTTCAATTTTATTTTATTTTATATATCGCGCCACTAAAATCTGATAAGGAATAATTTATATACTAGTTTTCCGATATTTTTTGGAAATATATCGATATTGATATAAAGTTGATTACGATATTTTTCAATATTTAAAAACTCAAAATTCAGCTTACATATTTTTAGATTTTTTTGGCTTTTTCTCTACTTTGATAATACCTTTATTTTCTTGAACTATTTGATTATACAATTGTTTGTGGGGGTATTTATCGAGATCATATTATATTTAACAAGTTTATCAGACCTTAAATTAACGTTTTTTTAATACCCACTTGTATCTTATTAGTATAACTGACCCGCTCACTGTATATGTTAAACACTCTTAATTAATGCTCTGGCTTCAGTTACCAAACTAGTGCAATCTGGATTAACTATTAGCAACTCATTCGATCTGCTGCTTGATACTAATTCCCTATGATCATCGCTGAGCAAATCCCCAATTACATGATCGCTCCGAGATATCCACGTGAGCTGCTGGATTCACGTGTCCCAACCAATCGTGTGTATCCCCCAAAGCCCCATAGTCACATCCGTTTTTTTGAACCAGACCCAGTCTCGAATCCCGGCCATTATTATCAGTATGCAAATATACGTAGAGTCTGGCCGGCCTGGCCCTTATCAAATTCTGTGTAAGAGTGTTCGCCGCCGACACAGAACATTTCAGCTATTTCAGTTCCAACACAACTATAAGGTAATCAGTCAAGGAAGGGAGGCGGGTGTGTGTAACACTAAAAGGTGTTACGAAACACCTCAGCCTTCGCAGTCGTCGTCGTTGCAATTTCCAGCAACAACTAAAGAAAGAACCCACCCCTGCATACATCAGCAGTCAAGCTGTATTGCTATTTATATTTTCATTGCGAGAGGAGAGGCGTGCGCTCTGCCGCTGCTGACTCGCCGCCGAAAGGCGAACAGGGGAAAACGCTCAGCGGTAAACGCTGAACGCTCGACACTCGAGCGGTCGTCACGTGTCGGAAAATGTGCCCAGCGACGGCGTTGCAATGCTGGCAGCAGCGGCGGGCAGTGCAACGCTCCCGGTTAGCGGCTTTCGACGGCTCACATGTTGGCGACTCGAGTCCGGGGCTACGCAAGCCAAATGGAAATTAACGTGTTACCCACTTATTGCGATTGTTTTTAGAATTCCCTCGATTATACAGTGGAGATTGGCGAAATAGGAAATGTGTTAAACGGGCTATACAAATTTAAAATAAGAAATATTTTTATATTAATTCTGGTAATATTAGGAAAGCTTTTTTAATTTTAGAACATTAATTGGTTGCCTTAATTTACTTATTTAAAAACTTCCAATTTATGTTTAAATTTATCGTAATTTTTGTTTTAAAACATCTATGGCTTTATAATAATATTAAAATCCTACACTGCGCATACGTTATTTTTTTTACTCCTCATGTAAGGAATATTACGTATACGCATTACTAAAACAATAATTTAAAAATATTTGCTTTTAAAACCGATTAGAAAACTGATCAATCCTACACTGCGTATACTTAATATTTTCAACACCTTAACAGCGTATAAGTAATATTACGTATACGCATTACTACAACAAGTAAGCTCAGCTGGATTTAAAGTCGCCTTTAGCCTCGTTCCACTGTAATATTATTGTTCCAGCTCCTTTGCTGTAATAACATTATTTTTTTCCATAACACCCTCCTATCGATGCTGGGTGCTTGCGGGGGGCTTTCGTCTAGAAAAATGCAAATCTTCGCAAGAATTTTGTTTGCACACTGTTGAGGGGTAAAGAGGGTAGGAAAAAGAGGCGCTGAAATGCATTGATTTCAATTTTCAAGCTTGTTGTTGTTACTTGGCAACGTGCTCGCCAGCCGCTGCTGTAATTGTAGTTGAAATTGTCAAAGTATGTAATTCTTACGTTTTAACGGGAACGAATTAGAAGGGAAATTTGAACGAATAGGGAAATGCTCTGTGGGAATGGAAATACAAATAAATGAAATATATGAGAAAAGGTTCTGTTAAATTATATAATTATAAAATAATAATTATAAAGCTATAAAGGTAATAAAGGTACTTCTTAGGGTTGTTTATCATTCAATCTTTAATATATAAATTATAGGGTATTTTTAAAGCCTTTACATACATTCCAACATACCCTTTTTGTTTGGCTATTGTCTCTAATCTTGGTATAGGTCATTTAGGAAAAGAATTTTCTAGGAAATGCACTTGGCACTTGGAAGATAAACAGGCCTGCTAGCGAGACGATGAAAGTCCATATTAATAATTCCAGTTAATTGCACTCAAATGCGGTTTGATTTTATTACATTTTATTTTCCACAATTAAATGCTAAGTAAGTAATCAAGCTCTTAATTAATTAGTTTTTTATTTAGCATTCAATATTTAATTCAATCTGCGTATACCCAGCCTTTGGAAAGGTAAACATCCACACACTTATATAAACAACACGAATGTCCATATGTATGATGAAATCTGCATTAAAATAATATTGTTTTTAATTTATTATTGAATGCTGACTTACATTCGGACTCGTTCTTTGTTCTGAACGATCAGCCGCTGTGAGGCCCGTCTCAAGTCGCAATCATTATGTAATTATTGCAATGTCATTTCGCTCGCTCAGCCGCTGAGCAAATGTATTTTTTTTTCAAGTTTTTATTTTGATTCTATTTTGTTTTAGCAATTGACAATATTTGTTAGCATGTTTTAGAAGGCAACAAATATTTGTTTTGGCAGTATTTCAACTGAACCTCAACCTATAGAATATTGTCTTCTAATACAGCTTTTAACCCCTTCTAACTGTCAGAAAAATAATTATATAAAAATTATGCATAGCTTTTTTAGCAATTAAAAGATTGTAGTGTTCAATATCATTCTATTTTCCCTATAAAATAAAATTATTTTCACATCTTTTCCTATTCTTTTCTCTCTATTTATATCTGGAAAATTTACTCAGCTTCACTACCTCTTACAAAACTTGTCAAGTCCTTGACCTTTGCAATAAACTTGATAAATATTACAAGAACAATTAATTAATTTCTTACCGGAAATCGAAAATATCAGTTAACTAATAAGTTCCATAATAATTCATTATGCTCATTAGAATTATATTCTTGTAGCCTGAAAGCATTTCCACCTAATTACCCAAAACAAAGACGACGCTTTTCCCCGCTATTGGACTAAATTTTCCATGACGCCGTTGGCCAACCTGACCTCAAAGTGCTGCAGCAGCATCATCACAATTTTCCGGCTACCCGGTTTTCCCGCTTTTCCTTTAGTGTTGCCAGTGGTTCTGCGTCTGTTTATGCCTTTGCTCCTGGCCGTGCAACGTGAGGAAGCGGCGGCCCGTGTGATTACCACAGCAACGAATGGACGTCACCCGCCAGCCGCCAAAGTCGAGTCGAGTCACCTCACCGGGCTCACCTGGGCCGGCTCACATTTTCCAGACCAGGTAAGTCCCAAAGTGTTACGCTGGCACACAGACCCCAATGCAACATCCAACCTGTTCGAAGCGGCGACGCTGGCAGCGCTGCTGGGAAAACGTGAGCGGCAAACGTGACACTGGGGCTCGAACCTCCTCCAAGTGACTGCTTTTTCTGCCTCTGCCTGGCCTACTGAGCGTTTGATGGGGGTCTTCAGGGGTTAAAGGGGGGCGGTTGGGTGGTTGTTTGGCGGTGCTTACACCATTTCAAACGATAAACATTGTATATGGCCCCAGGCACGTTGCCACAGAAGTGCAGAGTGCACACAGAAAATTATTGTAAGGGTTTAGATTTTGTTTTTGTTGTTTAAATTAAAATTTAAAATGTAGTATATTTAATTGAGTTGTATAAATTGGTTACTATAATTTTGGTCAGATATTTGGAAACTCTTAAACTGTTTATTTGGATAAAGTATAATCAGAAGAATCTACACCCAATAAGGTGACTTGTTGTTTTCTGTGTACTTTTTATATTTTTTTCTCTGCAGCGCACTCGAAAGTCACATTACTCGTTGTGCCTATTACATGACACACAAACGAATCGCAAACGAATTCGAACGAACGAATGAACGCCAAGAGCAACAATTGTTTGGAGGGAGACGTGTAGGCAGGTATACGGCAATCAATCGGACACCTGTAAGCGGCAACGTGATGAGAAGCGTGCTAGGGCCCCGCATTTCGTCACCCAAAGCAGGAAGGGGGTGTTACGAGGGGTGCAAGTGCTAAGGGGTCAAGTCGCAGTTTAATTGATTTGGAAATATTTAGCCATATTTTCCCCTTCATTGGATTTCGAGTTAAAGTCATTAGTCCCGGGGGCACTCCTGTATTTATAATGAATAAATGTCTGGTGTCTACTTAGAGCAGAAGAGTTTGTTAACTTTTTAATTAAACTTTGTTAAATATAGTTTTAAAATTGAGGTCACTCCTAATATTTCAGAATATATCAATAAATATTCTCATACAAATGATTTTAATTATATTTATTTTTGTATAATACCATACTACTTTAAAAAAAAGTATACAATAATCAAATTTTTTGCTTAAAGATTCCCAATAAATAGATGATTCATAATTTGGCTGCGCAATATTAAATAGAAATTATTCCATGGAAAAATACAGCTTTCTTTTATCTAGAAAAGGTTCAAAGTATATTTTAACCTGTATATACAAAATAATAAAGAACAATAAATATATTTTTTCACTTTCTCCAATTAAATTGTGACTGAATTATAGAATGTAATTTGAATCAAACGTTATAAAGATAGAAAAACCCTACGAACTTCAATTTAATTATGTTCTTTTTAATTTATTAACAATTTTATCTAAATTCCAATTAAAAATATTAAAATTCTGACAATCCGCCCTCTAAAACCCACCGAGAGCACCCCTTTAGATGGCGCCTTGCCTTACTTTTTGGTCAGCGTTAATTTCTAGATTTTAGCGTGCGGGGGCAGCCGCGACGTCCGTCTGATTCTGCGTCGACGTCGACGCCAACGTTGGCCGCGTAATGAGTGCAAATGTGAATGAACTTCCCGCAGACGCAAACGCACACGCAGTGGAGAGCCCTCTCGCTCGCACGCACGCTTCCTCCGCCCTCGAAAATCTCGGAAGCGGCAGAAAAAAAAAACAGTAAGTTGGCTCTCTTCTCGCGGAGCTTACAACTTTCACACACCGACCATCAGGCATCGAAACGTCTCGCACACACATGTGAAAGGCCCCGGAGACCCCGACCCCGCAATACCAGTAACCAGGGTAATCCCCGCCCCCCAAAAAACCAACTTTTGATACGCCTGTGTATATCAGTCCGTTCTAAGCGGCAAACGAAACCGAAATTTTGTACACGCCGATAACGGCGGCCCCGCTTATTATGCAGAACCCCAAAAATGTTGTGGACTTTCTTTAACAGTTAATCCCAGAGACAGATAATAAGGCCGATATATGTATGTATGTGAATCATCGGGTTATTGCGATCTTTGAGCTCTTCTCATAAAATAATGAGAATATTGAGTAATATTATTAAGGATATTTAGATATAGAAAATACTATCTAACAGATAGGAATCTTTTTATAATCTCCAGTATAGTAATTACTGCTTATACCGAAAGATATTGTAGTCAATTTGGATTTATTAGATTATCTTTGCTAAAGATCTAGATATTATAAAAAGTGTATTATCATTTAATATAGCTTAATTAAGTAAAAGGTTTGTATTTTGGAATTCAATTAAACTTTTAAAGTAAAAGTTTCCATTTTATAAGCAACAAATAAAATATAAATATTTTCACTTTTTTATTGTTTGCTATATTTTGCAATTTAACGATCTGCCAAAAGATTAAACAAATAAATGTGAGTATTCCAAGAACATACATTTACGTAAAAAAAATCACTTGCAGCTGTTCAGAAATTTATTTATACTCAAAAATGTACATATATATAAAATTTATTTAATATGTCTTAGAAGCTATAAAAATTATAAAAATAATTTATTTCTAAGAACACTAAATCCCTTTGATTTTTTTAGAATTTCGAGTGTTACGTTGATTAAAACAATTATTTACTTTCCCCATAGTTTATCAAGTATACGCAATGTGATTTCTCTCCTTCCTCATATCATAAATGATAGACAAACATACTCGATTATGAAACGCAGTTAGTTTACCCCATTTCGTATGATTCACAGATTGCTTTATGATTTGTTATAACAAATTTATTTGATTTGGGAGTCTTATTGCGTTTCACCTTGTGACACATTAACGCTCACCCATATGGGTCCTTATCAGAACGGCTAAGAAATCCATTTGGTTTTTTCTTTGGTTTCATTACTGGCCGTAAGACAAAGCACTTGAGAAATCACTTAACATAAGCGGTAATAGCCAGCAAACAAGCCAGCAAGAAAGAAAGAAAGAAAGCCATAGCCGAGTGGGAGCCCCAAAGAGAAGCTGATAACGCACACATGTGTAATACAGTTGGGGCCGAAAGAATACTATACAGTGAGCTTTAAAAAAAAATTAATAAAAACAAAGACAAGTTTATAAATATGTATTTAAAACGATTAAAATATCGTATTCTTTATATCTTAAAATATTTTTTAATATTTTAATGGATTTCTTATTCAGCAACATTGTGATCTTTCGATTTAAAGAAACCAACGTTATTATCATAAAATTAGAAGCTTACAGCATTTCTATTTTCAAAAATATATTATATTTTATTTTTATAAATTTAATTTTCTAAATAAAATTACAAATTAATACCTAAAATTTTGACCCCACCTGTGAGTGTGTTTGTGGATGCACAGAGGCAACAAAGTTGGTGAAGAAATTTGGGTCTTGCTCTAGTTTTCACAACCAAAGTTCAATGATCGATTGCAAAGCCAAAAAAAGCTCCCCAGAGAGTCAGAGAGAGAGAGAGAAAGAGAGAGTGCAAGCGGGACGGGTTGGTTGGGGATCGACAGATTGAAAGACCGAGAGAGAGAGCCCCAGAGGCTCTTTTTTGCAGAACTCACGCGTCACATGTAGAAACGTCTGTGTCTGTGTCTGCGGACGCTTTCTGCTTTCTTTTTATCGTGCAACTTTTGCGTTGTTGTTATAAGTATCCGAAAGAAATTCGTCATATAATAAAATTTTATAATTTTTGTTATACGCGCTCGCTTACTGGCTCATGTGTGTGTGTGTGCATTCAACTTGATTTCATTTATGAGTTTGTTTTCATTTATTTACTCAGCGCCGTTGATAAACAATTTCTGGGGCTGTTGTAGCATTATTTTCTTCGTTTTTGGTCAACGAAATTAGAATAATGAAAGCAAATACATACGCAGAATGGGAAAGTCAATGCACGCGGCGGCGCAGAAGTCGACAGCGCTGCAGCTGCGCCAACAACAATTGTGTTGCTTTCTTTTTTTTTTTTTCATTTTCGTAATGAAATTATTAGAATTTCACATAATGCCAGTTGTCGTCAAAATACAAGTCTTTCTAATTGGGAAAACCTTTCGACGGAGCTTAGCTTTTGTCAACCTGTCGATCGCACTTCGTGAGCTATAGAAATTTAAGCGTTACGCCGAGCAATTAGTGCATTACAGAGAAATGCGGAGAATCTTCTCGCATGGAGAAAGTCAGGCTTCAATGAAGACCGGAGATCTCTGGAGATTAGAAACCTGTAATGAATGCTTGTTAAGTGATCGTAGATCGTGAAAAGCTCCTAAGGTTGATTTGGTAATCCCATTCTTCAAGAATATTAATTTTCTGGAAAGCATAATCTTTGGTATTTCAGTTATAGTAGGTTTTGATCTTGGTATAGTAGGTTTTGCTTTAAGAAAGACTTTTCATGATCATGACTAGAATTTAGTAATCTTCTATATTGTTCTTATATTATACATAGAAATATTTACATTTTGAAGAATAAACCTTATATTTAAATCATTGCTTACTTGACACCAATATTAATTCTACCGCTAATGACTAGAACCCATTGCATTAGCATTATCTCACAAGTTCTTAACAAATCTTCTTTCTACAAGGCATAACTCCAACATTCTTCCCAAATTACCATCCGTAAAAGTTAACCCAAAAAACAAGCGGGCCGCAAGCAGGCCCCAAAAAACAGCCGACAAGCAATTATGTAATGCCACCTACCCAAAAAATTTCCAGGCTGCGAAGAAACCAAATGATACACAACGAAAAGACAGTGATAAACGCAACAGGGAAAGGGAAGAAAGGTGAGCTAAGCAGACGATGAAGAAGGGCAAGAAAGGGAAGAAGAATGCTACGCCAGAACGAACAAACGCTAACTAAACAAGTTTTTGGAATTGGGTAAACGACATTATTAGAGGCACAAACGAGTGTGTTACAATATTAGGCCACAGTACCGTTAGGCCCCCGATTGAGAACCCCCGAAAAAAGCCAAGAACCGAAAAAAGTAAAACACCGTAAGAGCGCACACACAGCATTCGAAAGATTCGTGTGTTGCACCTCTCTTTCTGGCCCCTTTGTCTTATGTAATCAATTACACGAAGAATGATAATGAAGAAAGCACGGAGCGGTGAGCACAGCGTTCTTACTTTCTCCGCAGAAGTGGGCCACGACGTTGGCAGCGACCGAGGCAGAGGCAGCGATATTAACCAACAAAATGTTGGAAAAGAAGGGAACGAAGACTGGAGATACTGTCATGTAATTATGAAACTTTCACGCAAGACCCACAAACACTCAGGCACTCGGAAGACACACACATACTTACACGCGAGTGCTGTTCTCGATGCAACTTCTTTTGGGGCTCAATGCACCGAAAGAAATTACTTTTATATTGAAATTATATTATACAACCTATATTATCACCTGTGGACTATATGTATATATTCATGGATTTTATTAATAATTTATGAATAATAATAACCAAAAATATTATTAAAATGTTTTTTAAAAATAAATTATCTTAAGCATTTGGTTATATTGTATAACAGTCAGTTTGCTAATATCTGTAAAATCTAATCCTAATTAAACTTCATTTTTCCTATTTATTTTCTTCCACTTCCAATTCTTCCAATCCCCTAGCATAATCTGACTCACTTTAAATGTTAATTCCCGATCTAGTTTTCATTCTTATCATTATTATAAATCAAAATCAGTTTACAGTTTTAATACTTTCACTATTTTTGCATCCCTTTTAAAAAAAACCTTTTCAATTCGATTCTTACAAAAGTATCATATTTTTTTCGGTGTTCATTTTCGTTCATTTCCAGTTTAGAATTGGGTCAAATAACGGATTTGTGTTAGCCCCCTCTGTTTCTCTCGGTCTCGCTCGCTCTCTTTGTTTGGAGTTGGAGGCAAGATCAGCAAAAGAACGTAACAAGCTGCGTCATCGCTTACTCCACTGCCCCCCCCACTGCCACTCCCCCTTTCGGACGCCCCTTCTCCCGCTGTCCCACACACAACTTCTTCGAACTTCACTCGCAACACACAAACCGAATTTTGAATTCAGAGCAGAAGAAACCGGTTGCTCTCGGAGAGAGAGCATTAAAAGCCGCGATCAGTTGGTCTGCTCACCTAGTGGCCGTTTTTCATGCAGGTTCGTCTCGAACATGCTCCACTGCTTGCTCCCTCCGGCACTCTCTTCTGCACTGTTCTACATTTCTTCAACTCCAGATGGGTGAAAACTTCAGTAGGTGCACGGAGAGAAAATCATTACGAAGGTAAGAAAATTATTCAGAGAGAGATTTAAGATCTCAGGAGATTGGGTCTATTACAATGCCAGAGTATTATGAAAGGTAAAGTTTACAAAAGTAGTAAAATGTTAAAGAAAAATAATAACTTTTTTTAAAGAAAATATTTAATTTATAAAAATTTAATTTACTGTAAAGTCTCGTCTTCTTCCTGGAGATTGAAAATCCTTTTCAATGGCGTTGAAAAGTATGCTACAAATTGTTGTTCTCAAAAAATTAAATTATATTAGGAAATAAATTATATTCCTGAGCTTTGTTTCGGCATTAGAAAGATGTAATTTATAAAAATATATATATTTTTCCCCAGTGCATCGTGTCGTGCGCTAGCTTCTTGTTGGCCTGGCTTAAACACCGGTTTAGAACGTTCACTCACGCCTCGCCCGTTGCGGCTCATTAAAGACGGCCAACCACGAACAGAGCAACGCGCCAAGCGAGCCACATAAAAATCTTTTACTATTTTTATTTTTATTGTTCAAGAAGAGAAAGTGTTACGCCAATTGATTGTTTAATTAATTTTCTTTCTTCAGCTTCTGCTTCTTACTGCTAGCTAGCTGGCGAGCTTCTTCTGGCAGAAGAAGCAACCACCTCGCATTGTGGCCCAATGTTTCATGTTCAAGTCCATGTCCAGATGTCAATGACCATGGGCAAAAAGTTTAGCTTGCACGAATAACGTTGAGAAGGAAAAACGTTAATGCTTGGGGAGATCGAATAAACTAATACTCTTGCTTAGTAGGTGCTGGAAATGCATCTCTAGGATATACAAATTTAACTACTTTATATTGAACTTTTAATTTGATTAAATCTTATTATCTTATTAGTTTCCCTGACTATTAAGCCTTAAAAGTACAAGATATTTAATCTCTTAAATTGGTTTAGACATAATATTTGTATTTATGATAACGGCAATTTATAGTAAAAATACCTTCTGCCAGAGTATTGCAAATAACTAAACAAATATGAGCGCGGGGCCACCGACAGAGTAAAAGTTTTGCACAATGCGTTTCATTTGTTGCTCATTTGACAACTTCTTCAGCTTCTGCTGCTTTCACACTTAAAAAAACACCCGAATTAAATGTAGAAAATCTAAAAAATGTATGTTCCTAAACCCAAGTTTCAAAACAAAGCCTAGAAGTTGTTTTTTGAGGTTTAAAAGTATATATTCTATAAATAAAGATCTTTAAGTAGTGTTTGAAGATATTATCTCTATATGGTTTAAGTTTTTTCTTTAATTAATAATTAACCAAAGAAATGGTTAGTGTTTGTGTTAAATTCTCTAATATGATCATGATATTTTTCAAAGTGCAATCTGGCTATCTTGTTGGCCCGCACTCTTTGTGGATTCTTTTGGCCAACCATTTGCAATTGTTAACGCTTTTTGTCTACGACTAATGTGTCAACTGTACTGCGGAGAGTACTGCTCGTACCTGTACCGATGTCGAACCCAATGAATTATGCATTCGGGCAAGTTACAACTTTCCAAATTGCTTTCCTCTTGGCCATGGCCAAGTTGTTGTTGTTGATAGTACCGCCACAGTTACCGCTGCTTCTGCTACTGCTCATTGTTGCTGTTGTTGTTGCCAAATAGAAAACTCTAACCGCTTATTTGCACTTAGACTTTCGCGCGATCTTCAATTAAGATAAATGTCGTGCTTGCCCTGGTTGCAAATAGCTGCAAACTTGGCGTGGAACCTTTGGTGTAATGGTCGCAACTAGATTTAAGAACTATATTTATGGGTGAAAACGTATTTATGAATAAAATAAGTGAAGTTCCGTTCAGGAATTGGTTCAAGACAATTATGGGGAATTAAAAATTATGGTAAAAAGTAGAAGACAAGTACTTGAAAATATAATTTAATCGAATCAGAAATGAACTTTTAAATATAATCACTTTACTTAATCCTTCCCAAATACCCCAAAACAATCCCTTTGATAATACTAATTAAACAATCAAAGCCATCCCCTGCGTATACGTAATGTGTATAAAACCACAGTGCATAGAGCATACGCCCCATGGGTTATATAAAACTGTCAGCGTAAATCACAATTATATAATGCAACAGTGATAAAAAAAAGACACTCACACACCCACAAATACCGAGAAGACAGGCTATGAAGAAACCAGAAGAACGTCGGACAAAGAAGACAAGAGGGGCCGCCGAGATCGTTCTGCCAACAAAGGGAGAACTCTGAGAGAATGAAAGAAGAGGCGGTGAAGGAGATGAAGGTGAAGGAGGAGGACGATGTGGAAGAAGACCCAACCCAAGTCGCAAGTCCCGAGTCGCGATCGAAACCGATGCCAGCGGATGTTGCGATTATTACGAAATAAACGAGGAATAAGAATGAAAACGAAATGCACGCCAGAATAGGATCGCAGAGCACACTGATATATGTATGTATATTGTACATATATGTAGCTATAAGTATGTATATATGTATCTACGTTTGTCAAGTAGGCTGTATACGTATTATCCCTTTTATAGCAGCAAAATGCCAACGGCGCAGCGCCTTGCTCAACACAAGAAGAATTCTTCTTCAGAAATGCTAAATTTAGAGCGCCAACAGCAGGCAGCAGCCCCCAAGCCCCCCTAAGTAGGTTGATTGGTCATATCTCTCGCTCTTTCGCCTCGCTGTTAAGCAATTTGCGCAGCAGTTGCAGACACAAAAACCAACAAAATGAATAATACGAGTCATAAACGATCTCTCTTTATATCTCTTTCTCTCTGACGAGAGAAACTTGAACTCTGCTTGCAACACACTTGAACTTTATCCTAATAATCGCAGTGTTGTGTTTGTCTCCCCCGTCAAAAATTATTCGATTATGCAAAAGTTCTTCCGAGAATTTATTTCACTCATCATTCGCTTAATTAGCCATTTTTCGCTGACTAATGGGAAATGCATGTGATGTCACTGCGCTGAAAAAAAGAGCTCTCAAGAGGTGAAAAGCGGGAACACTAAAGAAATGAGGAAAACGGAAATTGCTTGTAAGGAAACCGAAGATTGCAAAATCGTTAACAGAATTTACATCATTCTCGTTGGCCAATTTGCATACATACGTAGTAAACTGGCTACTCATAAATTTCCATTAAGCTGGTTCTTCAACTGTCGGATATAATTAATGAAACTGCCAATATCTCCTCTTTAATTATAGAAATTTAAATATTAGTTCAACAGGTCTTGCTATTTTTAAATGTAAAACATATTTAACTGCAACTCTGTGACAAAATGTAAGTTAAATATATATTTTTTTTTCGGGTAATTCGAATTTATTTTAAATAAGTATATATAATTACAAATTACTTAATGACTACTTCACACATTTCCTTAAGTTCTGATTAAGTAATTTGAGCCGAACATTACTTTTTAGTGTGACGTATTTCAGCGATATTTACAATGTTTAAATAAAATGTTTTTGTATTTAGCACAAAACCTGTTTTCGTGTGACGTAAGGTGTTAATATTATTTATGGGGTAATATTACTGTAAGGCTCTTACGTAAAATATAATATTTAAACGAAAAGTAAATGGAGTTTAAAGTTAAATAACATGATAATAAGAAAGTCATTTAACTTGAGGAAGCAATAACTTATGTATATATTTTACTTTGTTATATTTATTATTTTATGATGAAACTTTTACAGATATCTTTAGTTATCTCCTCGTAATCTTCATATATAAAAACATAATAAATAGTACAGTGTTCTTAAGTTAAATACACCCAAAGACCAGCCTAATCGCAGTTTACGGATGTCATGTCATGTGTGATAATATGCACTTATTCCCCACTTTAAGCCTGTTTACGCACCAGAAGAAGAAGGGGAGGAAGAGTGATACCCGCTGTTCTGTGTACATATACATATCAATTTAATTTTAAGTATGCATAAATATCTCAACTGTTTTACTATCGCCATAGTTTATGGGCCTACACTCACTCACAGATACAGACTTACATATTACATTACCCTGCATACTTTACATAGAACAAGAGGAAGAAAACACACAGAAACAAGGAGAAAAGTGAAGGGAAGAAAGAAGGCGGAGTGGAGCGGAGGAAAATGCGACTACCCCACGATGCCAGCTGCGCATTTTTTTTATAATGCACACACAGACTGGGCGCTGTGCTAATTTATACAACAATAATGCGAGTATCATTTTTGTTTTTATTTTACTGCTTCGCCACCGAAATGATCTTATTGGAATACCCACTCACAAGCATACGCATACAGTAGGCGGTAAGATAATAGCACAAAATAAAATCAATATTTTTAGTATGAAATTTATAGCAACAAATAAATAATAACATTAAATTTGCCTAATAAATCTATTAAAAAATAAAGAATAAATAATAAAGAAGAAAAAAAGATAAGGAAATTAGGTTTAAATATTCTTGAATTTATTAATCATCCTAGACAAATTCTACCTAAAAACTCTGTTTAAATTTGAACTTTTCCTAATACTCTTCTCTTTCTCTTTGTTTACCTTAGAATAGATAAGCGAAAAACGAAATTAATTATCTGTTTAGATTGGTGAATTCTATTGACATTCTTTGAATGATATTAACCCCTAGTGTCATTCTCTTGAACTCGAGTGTGCGGTGTGTATAGGGGCTGCGCCGAAAGAGCGAGCAAGGCGAGTGAAGCCAACGACTGATTCGTTCAGCCTTGAACTTCTCTTTGAGTGCATTAACTCTGCGGGCAGCGCTGCGACTGCGAAGCCGCCGGCGGCTGCTCTGTCCGCTCTCGCAGACCTTTTGTCCCACTCGCTCCCACAGAGCCCCACGGCCAAAATGGCATACGCAATGGTGCTAATATTTGTGAGTGTGTGTGTGCGAGAGTATCTGTGTGGCCAGTGACCGAGGGTCGGAGTGGGCAGAGGGATTGCGGGTGGGGGGTTGACAGAGAGAGGGAGTTTTGCGTTCTGGGCTGCACATTCCTCGCTCGCCTCGATCCGCCGATCTTGCTCTTTATGTAATCTAGAATGCTGTCTTGTCATCAGAGTACAGTGCGACTTCCTTCGGAGGATTGAGCGTACATACATAATTTTGTTAATCTATTAATTAGTGAGATACAAATAATATTGATCCTTATTGGTCATAAAATGTGTTGCCTATCTCTTGGCGTAACTATTAAAGCTTTTATAAATACTCTATTAATTAGTCCAATTATCTAAAAATATCCTTAAAACTGATGGAAATTCTTTGGTAGATCAAGTAGTACCCACTGTATATACCCTGTGACTGAGTGTTGCTCTTCTTCCACTTCTTCGTGCTCGTACTGGGCACCCCCATGAAGGATTGTATTACATAAGCGACAATCGGAGAAGCGACAGGCGATAAGTTTCGCTTTCGCATATGCACATGTGGGCGTGGTATATACACAAGCACACACACACACAGGCAAGCGATTATGAATACGCGACGAGCACTCTTTTTGTCTGGAACGGAGACTGTTTTGAACCTTCGAGGCGCTGGCCTTGAACCTACCGATCGCAGTTTGTTTGCAAAACAGATACACACACTCACACCACACTCAGATGCCCAGCCGATGAGTGGGGAGTTATAAAAAAAAAATGAAAAAAGAAAAAACTTCAATTCATTTTTTTTACTGAGCGTGCGTTTTGTTTTTGTTCTCGCCGTTGTTGGTTCTGTTCTGCCATTCACATTCGCCTGCCGCGTGTGTGTATTCGTATTTGCCTGACCCCACACAACATTGCACTCACACAGATACACAAACTGTCCTTGAGATCGTTTCTTGCCGTTGGGGCGTCTACGCTGGCGTCTCTGTTCCGCTCCCCTGTTACAACACCGGCCTCTCTCACTTAATCTCTTTCCAACTCTCTCGAACCCACAAAACAACTGTTTTTCCTCGCCTGCTGATCGCATTTCGAAAGGGTAATTTTAACTGAAAATACATCGATTTTCAAATCTGACATAATCCAGTTTTATGATATATTTTTCGGTCTTGCCAAGCCTCCATTTTGGGCAGAAATTGAGACAGTTACAGGTTGATAAAAGCCCTTAGGAAGGTACTTCAAAATGCGGTTCTTAAAAATGTATATATTCAGATCAAAAAAGAAGCATTAGGTTTACTGTTATGACAATTTTCATTACTTTCAATATTTATCAATGTATATCCCAATGACTCTCATTTAGTATTCACAACATTTTTAAGAAGCTATGAGATCTGAGTATCAAAAAACAAAGCCAAAACTCTGTTTAGATTTCTTTTAATGGTAATATATATTCTTGGGTTTGTTTTGACGGCTGGCTGGTTTCAATATTTGAGTTTGTTCGCGGGGTTTAGTACAGGCTTATCGCCCATGGCCAACAGTTGGTTGCTCTGCTACCCTCTGCACTCTGCACACACCCCCGTATACCATGTATTCAGGGCTCCGACTCCGGGTCTGTTGCCGTACGGCGATTACGAATGCATTCCGCCTTATCACTCCCGATAAGTGCCACCACCCAATTTGTACATAAATGCGTATGTAAATAAACAAACGGATGGGGGAGAATTGCAGCCGTCAGCTGTGGCCTTTGTTTCAACATTTATACCGAAGTAATTCGAAAAAAAACCGAAACTGCACAGAAAATAAAAATTACTTAGCATATATATCATATTTAAATATCGGAAATACCAGGTTTTAAATTATAATAAACATAGAAAATATTATTTTAATATTTTTAATAACATCTAGATTCCAATTTTTTATTTAAAGTGTAATTATTCAATTAAGTGGAGCAAAAAAAACATATTTTTTAAAAATGAAAATGATTTAATCAAATTTTAAATTAAAATTATAAAACTGATTAATCAATTATTTTTGTTTGTGTTGGAAAACCCTATAAATTTTATCAAATAACGAGTGCAGGATTTCAGAAGAACTGACCGATAAGACAGCAAAATAAGATTTAATTTCACAACAACACCCCATTTGGGTTCAAGGATGGTCAAAGGGGGAAAGCAAACTCGCTCACTTTATATTGCAAGCTATATTATTGCATCACTTTTTACGTTCGTGATTACACATTTGAATATATGTACATATGTTTGTATATAGAAACGTTTCCCTCTAATTGGCGTTAATTAAGTAATCTATGAATAATCTTCGAATGAATCATTTGGCGTAATATTCATCACCTTAAATGGGCAATCCGAAACGGATTCGTTACTAATCTAGAAATGATTCTAGCCCAAAAACGATCTGTTGCTATGATCGAAGCTATACTTAATATTATATAACCTTCCAATGTCATGCGTAATCTGATTTTTAAATGCGTCGATTTGCTAAGTGGCTTTCGCAGCTTGACGCACAAATTAATAGTTAATCATTTTTATTAAACTATATTTAGACTGGGGTGTCAAATGTACGTTGAAAAAAACTTAAGCTTGCTAAGCATTTCGGAAACAAGTGGGGTAGTTTTGTTTTTTTAAAGAATTTTCTTCATTAATTCGGTTTAAAACAAAAGAAGTACCCAAAGAACACAAAGAATAAGCCGTTAATTTTTATTTCCAGGATGGATAAAACCAAGAAAGTGACATGTCAATTTAACCTCTTTGCAGATTATTAAGATTTATGCTTTCAGTAAAGTTCAATTACACGATTCTTGAAATTCGGAGAATATGGAATTAAATTGTCCTCACTTTGGATCTACAGTAATAAGTTCCTTCTCTGGTATCCCACAGAATATTTTCAGTTACACTCAAATTATGAAGGTGATTCAGCGTCCTAAGAATCGAATAACCGGAAATTCGTCATCGATATAGGTACATAAATGTTTGCCTGTATAATATTTGCTTAGCTTGAAAGCCATTCAGCTCCACTACAAAGGATTCTTCCAGTCGAAAACTATATATAGTGTAAGGTAATTAAGCTATATACTGTCTTGAATGGTAAATACATATGTCGTCTATGTACATGGTCTAGACCCGGCGACATGCCATTCTGGTTTTAAATACAACCGGAGATTGCATAAAAAAAGATTCTGATACCCCCACTCACATACAGAGAGATACGCGACGTGTGTGCGTGAGTAGTGGAACGCTTGCACTTGCTGTCTGTCAGACCGACTGCCCCCTCTTCCTCTCCAGCCATCCATCATTATTCTCCTTCTCACTCCCAGTGTTCTCGGTGTTCCTGTCTGCTCTGCTTTGCTCTTGTGGGTGTGTGCGTCGAAATATCCGTTAAATTTTTATACACTTCTGAAAAGTTTTTTTGTGTTTTTTTTAAATTTACTTGTCAATTGGCAAGCTTAAATACATTTTACGATGTTTTTTATTTTTATTATTTATGTAACAGTTATTTTGTATATTTTTTGTGATTTTTTAATGAGATTTCGTATGTTATAGGAGGATCCTTCTGAATATTAAAAGCATAAAATCGCTGTTATTTTGACAATATGTAATTCTTTGTTAGAAATTAGAAATTATATTTATTTAATTTTACTATTTAATTAAAAATAATTAAGAATCTTAAATTTGACATTGATAAAGAAGAACTACCTCTGTAACCGATCCTGCAGGGTATTACAAATTTCGCTTACCCTACCAACTCTTGTCTCAACGATGATTTTACAAAGTTAAGTATCTATATACATTTATATAGATACATTTTTATATAGATACATTTTTTACATACACATTCGTGTATGTAAGTTTACGGTAAAACAAAGAAACAACTTTTCAGTTGCAATACGAATAATATAGTATGTATGTAAGCGAGCGATGTGACCGCCAACGCAACTTCGTAGTTGTAATTGCAATTACTGTTTGTTGTTGTTCGTTTTTTTCTTTTATTGGCGATAGTTACTTTAGTTGTTGTTGTTGTCCAAGTGCGATGACTTCCGCATTTAAAATCCCGCGCAATTTTGCAAAAATCCCCTCTGAAATGCAGTGCGTTCTAATGGTACCCTCTATCTCGGTGTCTCACGGGGAAACGCACCTGTATTTAGTTTTGTGTACTTTGTTTGCTCGCTGATTCGCTTTTATCTGAAGAGCAGCGCGTAAACCTTAAAGTTTATGAATGAAGCGCACAAAAAGAGGAGAAAAAACAAAAACTGCAAAACAATCGAGTGTGTCTATCAAAAGGCCTCGGATAACGTGAGTCACATGTGTCGTGATCATCACGCCCGTGATCGTGGCAGTAATTGTGAGCGGAAGAAAGTCCGAGAGAGAGGTAGAGAGAAAGGGGGAGAGAGTGCGCAGCCAAAAATTAAAAGACTTGCTTGCTATACCCTCTAATTTGTTGGGTATATAACGTATACTTTATATTTGGTTGGCCTTAGTATGGGGTATTACCAATGGTTCAATGAATCAATGATACTGCGTTGATCAAAAACTGGTACATTTTCATTAAACATTTGTGGTCATAAGACCTGAGTTTAAAAATAACTATTTCTTGGATTTTCTTAATCATAAATCATAAATTTCAGTGACTTAGTAGAACGTATCAGTAAAATGAATCTTTGTGCTGTGATGGCAATTTTATTTAAATAATTTTTTAATGATATGATCATTGATAGGGATCATGGGATCGGGATCCTATCTCGTTATGAACCCTAGTTCTTTCTAAGATAATTCTATAAAACTTGATTGGACATTACTTACTGGGTATTAACCAATTCTATCCTTAAAACTTACCTGATTTTGTTGTCCGAATTTTTTGGCTTTTTGTTTTGATCGCGTCGTTTTAATGTGTTTTCGTATTTGTTCCGGCGGCGTGTTGTTGTTTATTGGGTTATTTCGTATACTAGTATATATTATATAGTATATGCTGCTTATTTGCGTCTCTTAAAATTCTGCACCCAAACATCCGTACATACATACAAACGGTCTTATGTGAGCAATTGCATATTTCAATTTCATTAATTGCGCCACAAATTACAAAAGAAATTACCAAAAATACGAAAGGCGCGGCCGCCGCCTGCCTGCCGTTATGAAATTCTCGATCTTTTCGATATTGCGCTTTGTTTTGTTTTGTTTTTCGGTTTATGCGCCTTTCCTTTCCTTTTCGGTTTTTGCTAATTTTTGTTTTCTTGGCCACAAAACAAAATTTCACTTTTCGTGGCTAGAATCTTCGAGCAGTTTTTGTTGTTGCCGCTGACGTGTGTGTGTTGTTGTTTGTTGAATCGAAACTGAAAATTGTTGTTGGCTGCAGGCCGGCTCAGTCTCAGTCGGCGTCGCTGTTGACGCTGCAGTCGCAGCTGGCGTTGACGCGGGCAGAGGTCTCGAAATGTTCTCAGAGCGACAGAAGAGAATGATAGAGAGCGCGAGAGAGCAACTTTGGTGAGCCTTTGGCGCATTTCAGAATTTAATAGAACACAGAAAGAGGAATATCTCTCCTGTAAATATAAAATAAAAAAAATTGTAACTATCTTTTAATTTACATTTTAAAAAAAGAGCATTTATTGCAGATCACAATAACTAACTTTATAAATATTAAAATAATATAAATTTGTTGGTCTATCTAAAGTATTATTTCAAAAATCTACATGATTAAAGGCACATTTATTTTATTTAATTAAAGTCTCTAAAAAGCCTGAAGTTGAAGCTCAAACATAATTGCAATTTATTCAAAGTTCAGTTTTCAGAGTCAACGGCGAACGAACAAGTTCAATGCTAAGCGAACGGAGCCAACAAGTTGGATGTTGGATTTTGAGTGGCAACGTGTCGTATGCTTGATGTCGGCCGGCTCGCTCGCTCGACCCAGTTTCGTTCTTTTCTTTGTTGGCCTGTTGGCTTTGGATTTTTTATGTTACGCCGCTTATGTTCCCCATCTTACCGTTGTTTGGCATTCGTGTTCTTTAACGGGGCCCGCTTTCTCTTTTTATTTTGGCCAAGTCAATTGATATGCTGCGCTATGTTTTGACGCTTAGTTCGCAGCTAGCCCACTCCACTTCACCCCTGTGATCCCGTCAAGTTCTTTCGAATCTTTCGATGATCTTTGGGCCATTTGGAGCGGTTTTCCTAGATTTTGGCCCGAAATTAAGAAACCATAGACATGGGTGGCTTTATGGTTGAAGGTTTACGTTTATGCATATTTATATCCTAAGGAAGATCATGAGTCAACGATTGTTTTTAAAAACAAGTTGCTACTAAATATGCATACAGGTATCCTTCGATTAAAGGACTAACTAAATGATATCTTTATTATAAAACTGAAATATTTTAAAAGAAACGCTTAAGGTTATATGAAATACTAAATAAATTCAAAGAAATAATAAATGAAAATAATTCTTCCAGTCCAAAATTAATTACTCAGTTACCGAGGTACCACTGTACGGGCCTACATGCTTAGATGTCTGCTCACTCACACGCTTAAAAAAATAATATAGTACGTGTGCGTCGCTATTTCCCCCCTCATAAGCATTCCCGCTCTCTCATCTCATCTCATTTTGCTCTCTTGCTCTCGTCCTTTATTGCGAAGTTAAACTTTTCAAGGTTAAGTCTTCGGCTGGCGTCGCCATCGTGCAATGACATTTGGGCAGGAGCCACACAACCACAGTCACAACAACACTCACAGGCGGCGACGGCGGCAAAGAGGGACCAGAAGCAACATCCATTTCCACGGTCACATCCACATCATCATAGCCATCGAACAACACCCTCTCTCGCACACTTACGCACAGCAGTTCGTTCACTTGCCGGGAACACTGCTGCCTCTTCCTCCTCCTGCTGACTCCGTCGACTACTCCCGATACTCCCGATCCCGATCCCGACACCCTACTCAACCATCTACCAGTCTACCGGCTGCCGTCTGCCGCAATTCCTGCGCGACCAACCGTGGCACAGTGGGCAGAAGTAGAGAAATTAGGAGTTAAAATCTAACAAGTAAGGAAGTTTGGGTAGTTAAGTTAACCGAAGAATATTATTGTTTTTAAATATAAGCGTTAAGAAATGAACTTACAATGGTTTTGGAAAACCCATCAGGCGTATACTTAATATTAATAAGTATACTTATCATAGATGTTGGAAACCGTTTTTGCGAAAATGTTAAGGATTTCTTTAAAAATTACAAGTGCAGGTTTTAAAATTAATTTATATTTCGATTTGTATTTTTAATTTGATGGAAATTTTGTGTTAATTTTTTATCACAAACTCAAAGTGCTATAATTCCATCACACTCAAATTTAATTGATTTAATTAAAGCTCATTTTGTGACCACAGTGCCAGTTCTCACCCCCTGAGTGTCTCTCTGTTTAACCTCTCTCTCCCCTCGATAATTGTCTGCCCGTCTGGATGTTATTGCTCACGTTCTCATTCTCTCAGGTGCACGCTACGCTTCAGTGGTCCAGTTGTATAGGTCCCTTCTGCACGCTACTCCTTTGACAGGACCCTAAAGTGACACGTGTACACTAAGAAATAAGTACAGATATTTTAAAATTACTTTAACCAATAAAAATGAAATAAATACAAATAAATGAAATTTATTTAATGCTCCTTACAAACTCATTTCTATTAATAATAATAATATTGTATTTTAAATATTGTATTTTAAATATAATTGTTGCTATAAAGTCTGGATCAAAATAATCATATTTTACCTTCGTATTTTGTTTAATACTGAAATTCCCGACTATCCAGTGACACGAAATCACGATTAAATAAAATTTTCAGACTAGCCAGGATAATGATTTATAAATTTCTCAATGACTTGGTAATTTGTAGACCCTTTTTTAATTAAAAAATGCTCAAACGCGATCTTCAAAGAATGCTTAACATTATTTGTATAATTAAACAGGCACTCGTCGGGCAATTTCATTAGCCTGGCCCAGAGCTTACATAAGCCCCAAAAGCAGGAGCGGCAGGAAGATGATGTCTCAACCTCGATGCCGATGACTTTTACTGTCGTTGGGTTAAATATATGTATAAATGTGCATATATCTGTATGTATATATAGTACATGTGGGCGTCGTCTGCTGAATTTGTGCTGTGAAAGGGAAAGGTTATTAGACTCTTCCCGTGCAGGACTCTCGGCGGTGGGGGCCCAGACATTGGCTGCTCCTTATTGTTATAATAACCTTTCGGTTTTCTGCTTTCGCTGTCGACGGAAGTTTCAGGAGGCGGCAGGAGACAGAAGACGAGTGCAATGACAGCAGTCAACGTCGGTCCTTGGTCCTCGGATCCGGTCGAAGGCATTACGAAAGGCTCTCTTTTTCCTCTCTCCTTGGGCACAGCTTTTTAGAGGATTTCTCGGCTTTTTTTTTTTTGGATATTTCGTTCGTTGACTCGAGCTGCGACCTAGGACCGTGCGACCTATGGCGTCGGCAAATGGCGGCCTCAGTTTAATGCACTCGCCGAGGTCACAGGACATCGAACACAGAACACAAGCGGCAGTTCGTTTGTTCGGTCAAAGCCACTTGGCCCCTTGACCCCACAGAGCAACCGTAATCATACTTAAATTACATTTGTTTCCAGATAAGTATTAATGTGACAGGAGTTGATTTTCAGGCGTTGGTCGTAAATAGATTTTCAAGTGGCGGCTTAGGAGGATATTCTGCATATTCAAGGGTAATAAACTTGAACGAATGCGAAAGGTTGCTAGGGGTCAATTATGGCTGATGAAATATGCAAAGAGCTTTGGTTATGTTATAGAAACGTAATCATAGGAACTTATTCATAGGGGGTAAGCTAATATTTTATGAAAAGGTTAAAATATATTCAAATAAAGTGAAAATTAATATACAAATATGTTATATTATATTTTTTAATGACATCTACGTTTTTTTTAAGTACTTAAAGTTAAGACTAAATATGTTAAAAATATTTAAAGATTAATAAATAAATTTAAAGAATAATAAATAATATTATTATTTGCCGCATTTATTTAATTAAGGGGGAAAATCCCTATTTCATATTTGTAGTTAGTGCACATAAAAATGAGTCATATATATGTACATTTATGATTAAATTGATTTTATAAAAATTCGGAATGACAACATTTCGTTCATTATCTAACGAAAATTTAATGACTAATGAAATCAGTTATGTTATCGAAGCCAATAAAGCCAATAAAAGGTGTCACATAATGACCCTTATCAAATAGCTTATGAAATTATTATATCAAATTGCAGTAGGTCAGTTACTGAATGTCAGTTTATAATAAAAAGTATTTAGTGGGTTTATTTTCATTAAAAGAACTTAAACTTATTAATAATTTTATTTAAATAATGAATAGTTCCCTTGAATTGAAAAAGATTTTAATTAAAGTTTACCTCATTGAGTTCTAACTATCTAAAATTATTAACTATTACTTTATATATGTCCATGAAATTGGTTAAAATTATTTACCTGCAAGAACTTTCCTAATATTATATCCCACACTCGGTGTCCCCGCCCACCGGCTTAAGTTTCTCCTTTCTGCTAGTCAAATTTCCCTCGACCGAATGCAAAGTATTTTTCGAGAAGAGAAAATGCCAAAGAAAATTCGCCAAAAGATTTTATGAGGTCAAAACTCATTACACGTTGCATAGTGCACACACAACGACACACACACACAGGTACTGCACCACGCCGGTGTTAGCCCCAATTCGGCGAGTGGGAAAAAGAAAAGCTGCAGCAGGCAGCGGGCAGCGGGCCATGACAGTTGCAGAGTTGCAACTTTCTAATGCGGCAACAGCAACTCAAAACGGATGTGGATCGCGGCAACGTGGCAGCATTATGTGTGCCACACTGCAACAGCAACAACAAGATGCAACTTCGCAGCAGCCACAGCTCCAGCAAGAGCAAGAAAAACGAATTTCACCAAACTGCTTTCCACTGCAAATTACTTAACTATTTTCCCAGTTTTCGCTTTGTCGTGCAATTTGCAAACAGTTGTTGCATGCTGTTGCATATTAGCGGCTGCAACATCGCCATCGCCATCGACATCGGCAGAGGCAGTGAAAAGTTGGTCATGACAATCAAATGGCAAACACTGAGAGGGGTACTACTATATACTTTTTTTTTCGTATTCCATTTATTTTATTATTTCTAGTGTGTCGGCGGCGGTGTTGTGCTCACTGATGCATTCCGCCGGCAGCCATTGCAATTTAGGTGGGCTTTGGTAGGGTCTCCTTCCTCTCAGGTAATAATCGACTTGAGCAGAAGTGGCTTTCTCGAAGGGGGAGAGGCCACTTAGTCACAGGAATATGACTAACCGACTGGTTCGACCCTAAGTTCAGCGAGTGAGTCAGAGTGAGGTCGGTCCTTCCTACCGCAAGACCTTATTCTTGAAGACCCTTGGCATTCTTTAGGGCCAAAAGCCTGTAAAAAGTTTCAACTTAGTGAAGAAGTACAGACATTTTCTGATGGATAAATAAATAAAGTTAATAATAAGCAGTTAAACCAGGATAAACCAATCAATTTTTCAGTCTAACCATGCCAGTATTAAACTCTTTTTTTAATGACAAGCAATCTTAACATCTCTATTCCCCCCACAAATGTCGACGTTAAAACTTGATTTAAAATCCTGACAAATCCGCTTAAGCAGTTAACAGCTAGTTAGCTTGGTGAAAATAAAGAGCTCCAATGCATTTCTACTTAATTAATTGTTGGTGCTGTCAAGTTGGCAAGTACTCAATAAAAAAGCTCGAGCTCAAGTTTTCTGGGATTAAGACTTTTCCTGAGAGAGATATACCGTTTGGCCCCTTAATTAGAAACCAGTTAAGTGTCGTCGCCCAGCATCGCACATAACTTGATCTATTAACTCTGTTTCTCCTTCTATTTATTTTTGTTAGCTTCTTTTGTGATTGGGGGGAACGATGGGGATTGGAGTGAGTGAAGAGTTAGATCCATGGCTCGATATCGTGCCCGTGCCCCAGTGATCTAATAAACGGCGCATTGTCATTCGCTCTACGCTTGGCATATCAGAGACCGACTTTGTTTGTCACTCAATATGCCCGAAGCCGAAACTGGGACACATTCATTAATTTATCGCATGCAAAACAATCCGCAAAAGTATCTAAGGTGTGTGTGTGAGTGTGTGTGAGTGTGGTGTTTGATGCAGCTGCCTGCAGTCGGTCGACACACAAAAAATAGAAAGTTTTTCGCCAAACCGTTGTTGTTAGCTGCAATTTTCTCTTTGCAATTTGATTAAATAAAATATTGTGTAAAGCCGGCAGAGCAACTTTCCCAACAGCAACAGCGGCGCAGCCACGACTTCTAAGTCGGTTACTAGATGCAATAATAATTGCATTTGTCCCACTTTACTTTCACTTGGCAAGAGTCCCAAGCAACAAGCTACACAAGCAACAAGGCAAGGCAGCGGCGCAGGCGTCGACTTTGACTTTGTGTGGAGTTGCCTGTTGCAGCTTTTCCAGCTCCACACTCCACTTTCCTCTCTCTCGCAATCTCTCTCTCTCTCTCTCTCTCTGTGTTGCATGAAAAGTTGCAACTTTTTCCAGTCGCTTGGTGGAAAACTGTTTGCCATTTGGCTGCGCAGGCTGGCCGGGCAAAAAGGAAAAGTGGGTCAAGCGCACCATTGTTGTAGATGCTGCCTGTGTTGCTGCTGTTACTTGTTGCATGCCGCCACTTAATTGACAATTGGCGCTGCAACACACACAGAAATATATATGTGTGTTTGCCATTTGATTTATGAAACTGGGTTACCAAAGCCATTGCTGCTTTCCTTTTTCTAATCCAACTAGAAATTAGGAATGTTAGAAAATATTTATATCTTGATAATGTATTGATATTTACCGCCAAGTTTGATAAATAAATACATATAATCGATGCTTCATCGTTCTGATATATGAGCAAAAAATCAAAATACTGTAAGATATGTCAGACTAATATAAACGGAAAGGCGATAAATAAATTTAATAACTTTTATCAGATATTTTTTTGATATTATCGATTTTATAACTTTTAATCTAAATTTGTTTATATATTTTAATTTTATTTACCAATTTTTTTAAAATATTTGCAAAAAAAAAAAGTCATTATATTTTAAACATATTTAAACGAATTTTCAAATTCCGTGTTCTATAGAACATAGAAATAAAGAATTTATAATAATTTTTCCTGATACTTTTCGGTTTATAATATTTTAAGGTTAAACGCGCCACTTTCCACAATTTTTGATACGCTTAATCTATTATTTAAACGATATTTTTCGATAATTTTGGTCGATATATCATTGTTTTTTCCATATATCCATAGTCCAATGAAACTCTTTCTCTTGTTTGTGTTAACATTTCGTCAATTTATTTACTATCATTTAAAGATCTTTTTATATATTATACAGTAGTACAGCAGATCGAATGCTTGCATCTTAAACATATGTACCTTTTGTATTTTTACACCACCTTCAATATGGATTGATTGGTTTTTGTTTGTGTGTTTGCTGTACATTAAAAAAATTACATTGTATCCATGATCCTGCTTCTTTTTTTTACTCAAACTGAGAGTCTGCGCCTAATATATACATTTTGTTAAATTTTGTAGCGTTCTTTAGCTCTTCATTATCCTCTGCTTTCCTGTTTTCTTTTCTTTTTTTGGCATCGAAACAATAAATAAAAACATTTACAAAAAATTAAATGTTATTTGAAGCTAAGCTATAGCTTGTCAAAGAAAACTAAACTAAAGTGGAAAGAAAGTTTCAGGGCTGCGGCCAAAAATTTAGGAGAAAATGAATTCAAAAACATTTTTCCTGGTGTGGAGAGGGGAAACCTTAGTCCCCTGGAAACTATAAGGTGACTTGGTCGTAACTAAACAAAGAGTTCTAAAGAAATAGGAATAGTAATAGCTTGGTTATCGTCGATGCAGGATATTGGAGAGTGTGCGTATTTGCTTCTGCAGCTCGGACTCCATGCGATAACCCTCCTCCTCGAATATCAGCCGCATCTCCTGCAGCGCCGGCAGCTTGTCCGCCTGCATATTCAGCAGATCACCAAAGAACTTGGTCCACACATGCTTCTTGAGGTAGCGCGGCAGCTTCTGACGTATCTCCCAATTGGCGCCGCGCTTCAGCGGCTGCATATACTCGCCGAACAACATCACATGCACGGTGGCCGCAATGCAGAAGAGATCCGTTTCATAGGACCAGCTGCGTCCCTCCTGCATCTCAATGCAGGTAAACCCGTCCGTCTGCACCACCTTACGGAACTTGGTGCGTTCGGCGTCCGGAAACAGCGACATGTCGATGGCGCAACCAAAGTCTATCAAACGCAGCGACGGCACAGGACTGTCCACGCTGGGCACGCGCATCAGTAGGAAATTATCCGGTTTAATGTCCGCATGGATGATGTGGTGACGATGCAGATGGTCCACAATGTTGCAGATCTGGGCCGAAAAGTGCATCACCAGGGATTCGTGCATTACCTTTGTGGTGGCCTGACGTAACTTATTGTTGATGTCCAGCAGGGAGCCGAAGGGTGAAAACTCTGTGGCTATCAGGCTGGCATTTGGCGCTATAATCGCCGTGGAAATATCCATCAAACCGGGTAGAACCTCCGGCTCCGTGATGCGTTTCAGCACCTGATCACATATGTAGATCTCCCAAGTATTTGGGGGCTTCTGGAACTTAAGGGCCACAACGTTCCCGGTGCGTGAATCCGTGGCCTTGTATACCGAGCCGTAGGAACCGCGGCCCACCTCTTTGTCAATGTTGAATGTGACGCCCTCGAGGACGTTGAGGGTGCGAGTGTTGGATATTTTTGGCAGTGGCGTTTGCACAATCTTGTAGCTGGCATGGGCATCATGATCGCCCGGAAAGTCCAGCTTGGCGAGGAAGGCGCGACAGAGTTCGCTGCTAAACGGATCGATGGCCTCCTTGGCCAAGTGTCGGGCGATTGTCTCCACCGCCTTGGACAGGCGACGCTCCTGAGCCTCTGTGTCGTGCTGGGTGGCAAAGTACGAGTTCTCCTGGAACGTTGAGAAATCGGCCAGGGTTGAGCCGTTGCCATTGTTATTGTTGCTGGTACTATTGTTATTGTTGTGCGTTTGCAGTGTCTTATTGACCGGATGGAGCTGGATCTGCTGCTGGGAAGCCGAGTCACGGAAATTAAGTCTATCCACAGCCAGGGAGAGCGAGCTATTGGAATTGTCCAAGGCACTGGCGCTGGAGAACGAGAAGTTGGCATTGTCATTGTAGCCGCCAAGAGCCGCTCCGGCAGCCATGCTGCTGGAACTAGCCGTGGAGGCCAACACATCCGCCGCCGAGGAAGCCGAGTTGCTGTTGCTGCAAAGTTCCGGCTGAAACTTGCTGCGTTTGACTTTGGTGCGAGCCCTGCGATAACCATTCGCCTCGCTCTTGGGCGTCGACGTCTGGCCCAGCATGTAGGGATGGAAGTGATGGTGTTGATGGCCACCGCCATTGCGCTGACGCTGGACGGGTATGGGAGAGCCAGGAGCTGGCTCCGGTGGTGGGTAATGCTGTGCTGCCTGTGGCGGCTGTTGGATTATCTGTTGCTGTTGCTGTTCCTGCTGTTGCTCCTGTTGCTGGTGCTGCTGCTGCTGATGCTGCTGGTAGACATTTTCTATGGTATAGGCACGATAGGTGCTACTGGGCTCCTTCCTAAACTTGATCTTAATAGAGCGGTTCTCCTGCTCAAAGGTGGTCTGCGCGCTAAACTGCACGCCATTGGTGTAGGCTGGTTCGCTAGGTTCTTCCTCCTCTTCGTCGTCCTCATCCTCCTCTTCCTCTCCCCCCTCGGAGTCATCTTCCTCATCGTCTTCCTCTCTTGCTACGCCTTCTTCCGCCTCGTTCTCTTCGTTCTCCTGGCCACTGCTGCTGTTATTATGCCCGTAGAGAGCTCCATCCACGGCAGTAATGTAGTAAGAGGTCTCGGAGCCATAGGAATCATACAATGTCTGCTGCTGTTGCTGCTGCGACTGCGACTGTGACTCTTGTTGTACTTGTGGCTCTGGCGGCGGCTTCACTGCCTTGTATTTGCGGGATAAAATCTCCTCGGGACTGTACTCAATGCCAGCGCCTGGAGGATAGACCAACTGCTTGGCATAGTGGCATACCCGCGAGGGGTCATCGGGCTCTTCCAGAGTCAAGGCTGGCTTCCAGGTCTCGTGATTGTTGCGTCCATAAGCGTGGAAATTGCGCGGCAAACGAATCCCAGTCACATCACTGGCTGCAGCAACTCCGGGCGATGGTTGGTGCTCGGCATGGGCATTGCCATTGCGATTGCCATTCTGTTGGGGAAGCGACTGAGGCGGCTGAGGCTGTTCCTGCTGAGGATGGGCATGTTGCTGTGGGACAGCTGGTTCATGGTGTTGCGGAGGCGGCGGCTGCTGCTGCTGCTGCTGCTGCGGTATAGGTTGATGAACATAATGCGGCTGTAAATTGATTTATTTTAAAAAGTTTTTCAAAAAGATCAAGATCAATACTTACCTCTGCCGCTGGAGCAGCATACTGAGGTTGAACATGCGCTGTTGCAGGTCGCTGGGCAGGATGGTGCTGCTGCTCATAGCGTGGTTGCTCCTGGTAGTGCGGTTGATAGGCCAGCTGTGGCTGGTCTGGAGGCTGATGAAGTTGCTGTGGCGGCGGCTGATGCTGCTGAGGAGCCTGATGTGGCTGTGGAGCCTGATGTGGCTGAGGAGCCTGATGTGGCTGTGGAGCCTGATGTGGCTGCTGTTGCTGCACTTGAGGAGGCGGTGCCTGATGCTGTTGCTGTTGCGGATGATATTGCTGATAGATATTCTGCTGATATGGCTGGGGACGGTGCTGCGGCGGATAAGAATGCGGCAACTGCTGTTGGGCATAGTTTGTAAGCTGCTGGAGGGCATCCTGCTGTTGTTGCTGCTGCTGCTGCTGTTGCTGCTGCTGCCGCTGGTAGAACATCGATCTTGCATAGTTAAACTTGGAGTGCGCATGCTGCAGCTCCGCATTGCTTTGAGCCTTCTCCTGGAAGGCCAGATTAAAGACCGCCTCGGCATCTTTGAACTCCTCGCGCGACTCGTAGTACGCAGCCCATCCGATATAAAAGGCAGCCACCTGACGGCCCGTACCGCGCTGGAAGAGCACCTGATAGAAGTGCAACGGATCCGTTTGCATTGCTATGTACTTGAGCCACAGCCGCACCAGGCGCGCATCCTGGCGATAGTAATCGTTGTGCTCGTAGACCGTCAGGCAGCGCTCCAGCGTTTCGCGGAATTTAAGCTCCGGATCGCTGTGCGCATGATTCTCGTACCAGCAAATGTAGTTGTACCAATGATCCAGCGGATCTGGGCCCTGGTATAGCGAGATGGCGTGCTCCCAGGCCTGCTTGTCCTTCAGGAAGCCGTGCATCTCGTCCGGACTTGGCACCGGCGGGGCACTCGTGGCGGCCGCCACAGCTGCAACTCCCGCTCCGGGCGCCGAGCCCGATCCCTGGCGCATGTACGAGTGCATGGCCATGTCAGGCGGATGGGGGAATCCCCTAATCACGCCGCCGCGCGTCGTCAAAACAAATTGGAAAGAACCTTTCTGCTGCTGCTTTTCTGGCCACTCGGAGTTCTCCAATTTCGGAGTCCGGTCACGCTCCGATTGGACACTTCTACGCGTTCGCTGCACCCGGTCGGTTAGTCCCTGATCAGAAAACAGCAATAGCACATGATTTTTAGGCAAGTTTTTCCTTGGCTTGCTGTGATCAAAGATATTTTTCCCTTTTTTTATTCTTTTTTTTTAATTTTTAGTTTCAATGTGCCCGCAGGCTGCTGTTTTGATGTTTCTAAGAATTCGTAAGGAAAATGGCGGATTTCCCCCTCCACGGCAGCTGGTCACATTACGATAGCTGAAAAATGGAACATTGGCGCTGCCATACTTTTCGAAGAAAACATTTGTTTTTGTTTTTTAATGGGTTGCTTAATTATTTCACTGATGTAATGCTTTAAAAAAAAGGTTTGTGATAATTTCCTCCATTTTTGTACTGCTTGTTATGCTGCGAAACATTTGGCGTTGGCAAAAAACGCTGTTGTCTATAGTGACGTTTTACAGCACTGACTTTGCAAAGCAAGGAAACTGTTTTCAAATTTGAACTTTTAATTATATATTTTGTAAATGTTTAAAATTAACTTTTTTGGTACAGTTTATTAGACTTCATTCTTAGCATTATTTAGTATATTAAAATAAACAACAAATTGTTTATTATGATTCTTTGAAGACTCTGGATAGTGTGACCAGAAATTATACTAGTTTCGTGTATTTCCTGGAAGTTCCATCCCTATGCTTACGGTTTCGGTTAATGGCCACCAGAAGGCGCCACCGTACTGCATTATTGTTTTTTTTATCAACTCGCAAGAAATTTCGTAAAATTTGTCGGAAAAACCGCAAAATCCGAGTGCTTATGTTACGTTCCATTAAAGTGCATATCATATATAAGTAGTATTAGTGACCCCGCACGCCCCCGCACTGCAACGAAACACGCGGAACGTCCTCCCTCCCCGCCACCAACGCGTATATTTTTGTTTTTCGACCCCTGGCCGCGCGTCCGTGGTGGAGTTTCCCCCAAAAAAGGTGCAGCAGCTTCGGCGAAGGAAACGCAATTGGAAACATTATCGATTTGACCGCGCGCGTGGCTAGCGTCCTGCTGCAAACTGAGGAGTCCCCCTCGTCCCACCCATGGAGGTGTCCGCCGATCCCTACGAGCAGAAGCTCTACCAGATGTTCCGCAGCTGTGAGACGCAGTGCGGCCTCCTGGACGAGGGCTCGCTGCTGAAGCTGTGCTCGCTGCTGGAGTTGCGTGATCAGGGCGCCGCTCTGATCGCCAGTCTGGGCAGCAGCCACAAGCTGGGCGGCGGCGTGTCCTTTGGCCAGTTCAAGGAGGCGCTGTTGAACTTCCTGGGCTCCGAGCTGGACGCCAGCACGTCGTCGGGATTTATGGGTGAGATAACGAGCGGCACTAACACACACATGCAAGATGCGGTAATGTTAGGTGGAAATTTCGTTTTATAGGTTTTTGATATGGGGAATTGTAGTTCTTTCAAGCCCGACATATCATGTTAAACCTCAATATGTCATTAATAATGACTCATTATGTCTTGATAATCATTTTGATTTGTTTTTTTCAATAGAGGGTTAAGGCTAGGCCTCTAGTTTTGATTCCATTAATCAAGGTTTAAGTCGTAATTGGAGATTGGGGGTTTCTTGGCGACATTTTAAAGAAATTAAACCAAAAAATCGTTTAAAGTCGGAAATAATTATAATAATTTTAGTAAGTTCTTAAAAAAAAAAGTAATTTTATTTCGAAAATATCGATTTTAAATCGATTAACTAACAAAAAATCGTTGAAAGTCAGAAACTTTTGTAAGTTCTTAAAAAACATAGTTTCTTTATGCTAATATCGATTTGAAATCGATTTTTTAATCTGCGATAACCCTGTTTAAACAAATGCCAATTTGTATTTTCGGCTAAAAACCTATTAGATTTCGTATTTCTTCAAAAATAAATTTTTTAATTACTAAAAATCGTTATGTATTGATATAATAATAAGAATAAATAGATCAAAAATGTATAAAACATCAGTTTGTGACATCACAGTCAGTTTTATAATCTTTGCAAATCTTGGATAACAAAGACAAAATTTGCATAAAGAGCAGGCACACTTTTGTGAATTCCAAAATGTCTCTGGGGAAAGTTCTGGGCGGAATAAGGACACCCTTGCCCGAGATTAAGGGTACATAAGCATCATTAACAGATTAGCGGATTAGCGCTCCAGGAGCAGCAGCTGTTAAAGGGTCATAAACTCAAAGATGCAATGGCAATTTTTTTATGATTCTTGACGCCTACCTGATCCCTGATCCCGATCTAAACTTCAAATCACTACCTGCTCCTGCATAAATACACGAATCATTCAGCTACACAGTTTAGTCTCGTTCAGAATGGGAACCCGCTTCTATTACCGCCAAGCCGGCGGACAGATAAGAGATCCAGTCGTTGAGAAATTAGCCGCACGCTTCGGTATACACTTGAGAGAGCCATCCAACAATCTCTGTCAGTTCCTCACTAATCTGTATTTCATTTAAATCTTTGCAGAGCGCTCGCTAGTGATAACAGATGAGCCGTTGGCCAGCACATATATTGAGAGCCCGCCGGAATCCTCTGACCGGGAGGTGTCACCGAAACTCGTGGTGGGCACCAAGAAGTATGGCAGGAGATCTAGGCCGCATCAAGGAATCTACGAGTTGTCGGTGACGGATTCGGACAATACGGATGAGGATCAGATGCAGCAGAAGCAGCAGCAACAGCAACGTAGTCTCAACGGCAGCGAAGAGCTTGGAGCTCAGGTGAGTGAGTGGGGAAGTGGCAACAAGTCACGTACGAGGTGGGGGCGATACAAGTTCTGGGGTTTGTAAGCTAAAGTGCAGTGTAAGCTGTTTTTTGTCAAGTTAAAATGGTAAAGTTAGCGCTATAATTATAAGGCAAGCTAGCAATTGAAGCTAATCCCTATCTTAAAACCTTTATTTTTCCCCTCTTTATAGGTGCAGCGTTCCTCCTCCCAAAGCGATATCCACGGCAGTCGGCGTCTGCGTACCGTCCACACCAGTGGCAGCAAGCTCAAGCGTTGCGCCTCCCTGCCAGCCCGCCGGAATTTACAATCCAAAATGCACAATGTCTCAACGGGAGCTACGACATCGCCGACGGCAGCCGCCAAGCTAAAACAGCTGTCCATCCAGAGCCAGAATCAGCAGAGCAGCAGTATCGAGTCTCTGGGTAAGTTAACGGCAAGCAAACCCGTTCCCCAAACCCCAAACCCCAAAACCCAATACCCCTAGCTGCCCCACCGTTTGTTGTTAGCCCAAAGTACCCCAAAATTTACGTTTGAAGCAATGACAAAAGAATCACTTGTTGGTTTGGTACACACCGCAGGCCATCACCTGGCCGCCACCGCATCCGCACCGTCGCCCGAGCACCGGAGATGCTACCACGGCGGCCGTTGGTTATGTTGCAAAGGTTTGTGCGCTCTCTTAAGAGCAAATTGTCAACATGTCAACACCTCCCCCCAAAAAAACCAATCATTCTTGGTACTTAATCGCACCCTATGTAGCAGCACTTGTTTTTACGTATAACCATAACCCAAAATTCCCTTTCTGGTGGAGCTGGAACAGCTAGAGGCATTTTATAGTTGTTTTTATTAGAGAAAATGTTTAAGTTTAAATGAAAAAGTAAATATTAAAAATACCTACAGTTTTTAAAAAAAGTTTTTGTTGTCAGTTTTTAGTAGATTATATTTTTTTTATGACAAAAATATTTAATATATAATATTTTTTTTAAGTTTTCAAAGAGTTTATTACATTTTTGTAGTGATTCCAAGTAGCTAAAAAACAGTGAAACTATTTATTTTTTGCCTATCCAACAACCGTTCCAAGACCCAGCCACTTGATACGTTCTGCGCTTTTGCTTTTAACCATCAAAACACAAACCTGAAACCGAAATCACACTCCCTATCCCCCAAATCCCACTCCCACCTCTGGTATCTTGGGCTATAAAATAATTTAAATGTGTATATATACAATCTCCTATCTAACGCCTTCCCCCTTGTGATAATTGTGGATTCCCCGTGAACTTACAGACACCGTGACGCCGCAACAGCTGGAGACGATCAGTGCGCACACCATCATCGATGCCTGGGAGCTGGCCAGCATTCTCAATTGCCGAAACCTGCTGCGTATCCTTGGTTTCGATGAGGACGAAGAGGAGGTTAATTTGCAGCAGCTGACCAAGGCTTTGGAGGAAGAGCTGCGCGGTCTCGATGATGACCAAGAGCAGTCGAATATGCTAAGAGCTTTGGCTGCCCTGCAGGCCACCGAATTGGGTAATTATCGCCTTGCCTTCCGCCAGCAGCACGAGGAGAATGTGAAGCTGAGGGCGGACAACAAGGCGGCGAACCAAAGGGTGGCCCTGCTGGCCGTTGAGGTGGATGAGCGGCATGCCTCGCTGGAGGATAACTCCAAGCAGCAGGTTCAACAGCTGGAGCAGCGGCATGCCAGCATGGTAAGGGAAATGACCCTGCGGATGAGCAATGATCGCGATCATTGGACCAGCATGACGGCCAAGCTAGAGGCGCAGATCAAGACCCTGGAGCAGGAGGAGATTCGCCTTAAAACGGAACTCGAACTGGTGCGCACTGAGAACACGGAGCTGGAAACAGAGCAGCAGAAGGCGCATGTCCAGCTCACGGAGCTGCTCGAGCAGAACATCAAGCTTAACCAGGAGCTGGCCCATAGGTCGAGCAGCACTAGCATCAGCGGTGTCACTCCCGAGCACAGTCCCTTGAGCCCGCGGAGGCACAGTGAGGACAAGGAGGAGGAGCTGCTGCAGCTCATGGAGAAGCTGGCAGCTCTCCAAATGGAGAATGCCCAGCTCCGCGACAAGACTGATGAGCTGACCATTGAAATCGAGAGCTTAAATGTAGAACTAATCCGTTCGAAATCCAAGGGCAAAAAGCAAGAGAAGCAAGAAGACCAGGAGGCGGCTGCCACGGCCACCAAGCGGCGTGGCGACTCACCCAGCAAAACGCATCTCACGGAGGAGAGTCCGCGGCTGGGCAAGCAGCGAAAGTGCACTGAAGGAGAGCAGAGTGATGCCAGCAACAGCGGCGACTGGTTGGCTCTCAATTCGGAGCTCCAGCGAAGTCAAAGTCAGGATGAGGAGCTAACCAGCCTGCGGCAGAGGGTGGCTGATCTGGAAAAGGAACTTCAAGCCGCCAAGGAAGGTAGATCCCTCACACCCGAAGGTCGCTCCAAGGAACTGGAGGCCAGCCTCGAGCAAATGCAGCGCGCCTACGAGGATTGCGAGGACTATTGGCAATCGAAGCTTAGTGAAGAGCGGCAAATGTTCGAGAAAGAGCGCCAAATCTACGAGGATGAGCAGCAAGAGAGCGACAAGAAGTTCACCGAGCTGATGGAGAAGGTGCGGGAGTACGAGGAGCAGTTCAGCAAGGACGGCCGACTCTCGCCCATCGACGAGCGTGATATGTTGGAGCAGCAGTACGTGGAACTGGAGGCGGAAGCCGCCCAACTGCGCTCCAACTCCATGCAAATGCTCGAGGAGAAGTCGCAGGAGATCATTGGCCTGCAGTCAGAGATCGAGGATCTGCGTCAACGGCTGGGTGAGAGCGTGGAGATTCTCACCGGCGCCAGTGAACTCACGCCGGAATCGGTGGCTCAACTAAGTGCCGAGGCGGGCAAGAGTCCGGCCAGTTCGCCCATTAGCTACCTCTGGCTGCAGAGCACCATCCAGGAGCCGGTGAAGTCCTTTGCCGGCACTGGGGACGAAGCCGCTGCCAGTGCCATCGAACTGCTGAGTGCTGGCGGTGGCGGCTCACCATCGCACAAGGCTACCAGCCGGTGAGTATGCCATGAAGACTCTCTGTGTTTGTTTGTCCTTGGTGTGTGTGTGCCTGCATCCTCATTAGTTCTCTTTACCGCATTAATCTCTATGTTTTATGTACATATATATTTTTGTTTTGTCTTCGAAATAATCCCTAATCCATGTCTACAAGCTAAGCTCATTTAGTTTTTAAGTTTATGTTTATGTACGTGTTTTATAAATATAATTTATTTAAGAATATATTACTTTATTGCAAAATAATAAAAAAAAATAAATACATATATAAATAAAAAAACAAAACATTAATAAACAAAAATATAAAAAGAACAAAAAGCTCACCTTAGAGAATTACAAACACATAAAGCCTAAGTGGCTCCCGGAATGATCTTAAAATTCCCAAGTACGAATTCAGCGTGTCCATTTCAACGGCTACGTTAAATTAGTTAGCAACATTTCGGGTTTTGGTATCTTCTGGCGTAATCTTAAATGTTTTTGTTTAAAAAGAACTTTATTTTATTTAAGAAAATGTTATTAAAATCGATTTTGAGCTCATTTTAAAATAGAGCTTAACATAAATATAATAAATCAATTTTTTTTTAAAGACTTTCCCATATAAACTTCTCCTCTAAACCCTGTTTATAATTTGTTTAAACAGCAACAACCTTACCACCTCGGAAACATCCATCTTTAGTACCACACCCTTCGATAGCTCTCACTCGGGTGGTGGTCCATCGCCCACAAATAGTGACACCACAAACGCTTCATCAGCCGCACCAACAGGTCCTGCGCCCATCAGCAAACCCAAGCGACGGGCGCAGAGTCCGCAGCAGGCGCAATCCGAGGGAGAGATTGCCGACTGTGAGACCTCGTCGACGGCTTCCAACAAGAGCTTCGATACCCACAGTCAGGTGTCCATTAGCAAAACGTCTTGCCTTAGCCACGAAAAGTGCACCAGTCCCAATGCCCTGAAGGAGGAGCTGAAGCGCCTCAAGTTCTTCGAGTTGTCCCTCAAGGAGCAGATCAAGGATTTGAGCCTGCAACGTGACGGTTTGGTCATGGAACTGCAACAGTTGCAGGAGGCGCGACCTGTGCTCGAAAAGGCCTATGCGGTGAGATATTCGAAATATGTTGAATAAGATTAAATCTAATTTTATTTTGGGGGTTTTTATAAATAGCGAACAACGCATCCAACACTTCAGCAGCGACTGAATCAACTGGAGCTGCGGAATCGCCATCTGCAGAATGTTATCAAGCAGCAGCAGCAGTACACCGAGTCCCTGATGCAGCGTGAGTATGGGAACTAAAGGGAATTTTAGGGCTTTTCCTGTGGGGCTGTAAATAAATTGGTTTTTTCTTAGAATCCTGGAGGCAGCATCAAGTGGAGCTCAACGAACTGCATGGCCGGATCGAAACCCAGGGCGTCATGCTAGCCGATCAAACGCAGCGCTTACAGAATGCCGACATACTTGTCAAAGATCTGTATGTGGAGAACTCTCATCTAACTGCCACTGTGCAGCGGCTGGAGCAGCAGCGGGCAAGGGTGAACCTCATACACCAGCAGCAGCAACAGCAGCAGCAGCAGCACAGGCTCGTGGGAGCCGCCAGCTTGGGCGGAATGCCCGGCATGCCTTAGTAACACAACTATATAGTTTATAGAACTAGAAAAAAAAGATGAAAAAGACAACAAAACCTGAGGAGAAAGGGTGCTCAGCATCGTCGGCAGACATCGATATCGTTATGAATGTTAGACACACTCGGTAGAATAAGTTATGTATTCGTACGTGGCGTTTTTTGTAAATGAATGTGAAATCCATGTTGTGCACCAAGAGTTAAGCAGGAAGAAATATCGAAGTTTTCGATGTTTTGCTAGGTAAATATCGATTTTATCGGCCTTAAACATCGATGTTCTTCAAGCTCTAACCGAGACACCGCATCAACAATAATTAAAGTGACTTGGACCCTTAACGTTAACTTTAAACTAAACTTTAAACCTTAAACTGAAAATGAAACTTAAACCTAAACTCACCCACGCGCAAAGAGGAACAATCCACACACTCGGTAACTTGGTAATCGGCTAACTAAACTGATCTGAACTATTTACATGCTGATATGCATGCACTGCAATGTTGACCTTACTACATTAATTGACTACCGAAAAATAGTTAACGTATATATTTAATTAAATTAGAAGAAGCAGTATTTTAAATTTGTTATGCGTCTGAGTGTAGGCGGAGCGCGTTTATCAATGTTTATATATCACGTGCCCATAACCAAATGCATCGGAATTGTTGTTAATATTATTGGTAGAAAACAAAGGAAAACCAAGCGAAATTAAGAGGAATGATCTATTATATGATATTGATGATATATACTATATATTATTATGTAACGACAAAAGACCTGTAAAAAACACACACGTATCTATGTATTTAAATTGCGATTTAAGTTAGCCAATACTCTCTCCCAAAAACGCTTTTGTTAAACCCTTTTCCTCCGCCCAAAAACTAACACTCGATTTAAAAAAAAATGATGTACAACAACCTCAATTTAGTTATAAAGCTACTCGATCTCTCACACTCGCTGTGTGTTGGGACTTTCAGTGCTTAACCAATCTTCGATCAAAATAGTTTACTTTTTAAAAGTATAAAGAAAAAATATTTAACAAAAAAATATAAAACCAAATATACAATTAAAAAAAACTACCAAAATCTATAGCATTTTTATTGTAAATTTTCGGTGGGAAGATTTTTTAAGTATTTTATTTAAAATTTTTTTTACTGGAATTCTATTTTATCTTCTTAAAAACTTTTTTATTTTTATTTTTTTTTTATATTTTTTAATTTGAATTGATTAATTTTAATTTTAGCTAAGTTCAGTGTTCTGTTCTAGTTTTTAATAGCTTAATGAAACTGCATTCTAAAATTAAGAAATAATGAGATCCAAATTTTTGAAATTTATATATTTAAATAAATTTAAATTATGGGTTCAGGAAATGACTCCTTCACTGCGTTCACAAGCTTCTGACTGAAATTATAATAGAAAGCGATTACGATTACAAATAATTTTCATACAAATTGTGATTTTAAATAATTTTTCTCTATTTTAATGTTTAAAAACTAGACAATAAAAAAGCTTAGTTGAATAGGCTAGATTAAAAAAGAAATATCTAAAATAACCTAAAAATATACTAAAATATACCAATAAAACAATAGCTACTATTTGAGATTTTTTAGGGCGAAAGTTAAATTTTCATTTCGCAACACTGCTTGACGCGAATTGGAGTAAAAATGTTTTGTTTTTTGTTAGTTTTTGGTGTAAATGTGATTTTTGTGCATTTATCAAGTGGTGAGTGTTAGCTTTATGCAAAAGACATTCAAGAAAATGAACTGAAAAGATGGAAAACCGCCAAGGCGAGTTGTTTTTCATGCGCGAGTGTGTGTGTGTGTTTGGTGCACTTCGCGGTGCATGTGACTTTGTGTGGGTGTGTGTGTATATATGCGGTTTGTTTTGTTATTCGATGCGCAAAATGGTCATAATTTAATTAAATTAACCATTTGTTGGCGAACGCAAATGCTGTAACGAAGGCCCACAAATGCGGCCCCATGACAACAAACATCATAGTGGAAAATCATTAATTTGGTTTACACAAGTCCAGGAATTTCTCAGGGCCAAAATGGCTAAGGACGCCTTTCTTTTTGTGTGAATGTTTATACACGTTTTAAAACAGGAAGTTTATATTACACGTTTGTTTAAATATTATAGATCCACCTGTAGCTGGTTTGTTTATAGTTTTGTTTTGTTTAAAGTTCCATTTCAGTTGGTAAACATTTTCGTTGTTATTGTTTTTATATAGCAACAGGCAGGTTTGTTAGCCTATATCCAATTGGCAACTGATATGTATTCAATTCCAATTGGACAGTTTCATATATCGAATTTAAAGAAAAGATATTTCCTATTCGATGTGCACTTGCATTTTGGTTCTATAAATAATTATTGATAATTACATTGTTTACGGCAGAAACAGGTTCAATAACAGTTCTGTTAGAAACGCAATGTTAAAGCGTAATGTTAACAGAGGCTTTTGTTTATTTGTGTTTGTTTTATTAAGGAAAAAGGCATAATATATAATAAATAATAATTATAAATAATAAATAATTTATTTTGGACTGATCATTAAAATCTAAGAATATAAAAACGATTAAAGCCATTATATTGAGAAATTAAACTATTTAAGGCATCTACAATTTTTAGTGCATACTTTTAGGCTTCTTTCCTAATACCTTCGGTGAATAATCTAAAAAACCGATCTTATATTAAACATTTCATTTATTATTAATCACTCCATTATGACTAAAAACTTGGGAAATGGTATATACAATTTTATTTCTTTTAAAATGTTCATATTAATAAAAAGTAACTTCCCTGAAAATTGGATATATTTGGTACATTTGGTCAATTTAACAATTTTATTTGGAATTTACCACCATTATTTGCTTTCCCTTCTTAACAACTTCACCTTGACATTCTGATGCGTTCGCAGAACTATTCCAGTTTCAAAGGTCAGGTCCTCCAGAATTGTGACTGGTAGAATCTTAAAGTTCCTAATAACGGCTGCCAGTAGGACCTTCATCTCTAGGATAGCAAACTTTTGTCCAATGCAATTCCTTTGACCGGCACTAAAAGGCACAAATGCGAAGGGATGACGATTTACTGTGTTTTCCGGCAGAAAACGCTCCGGTTGGAAGTCATTCGGTTTCGTAAAGTGCCGAGGATCCCTCATTATGTCGTAGATTTGCAAGTTGATTTGGGTATCCTTGGGCATAATCAAACCATTGACCACACACTCTTCCATGCATTTGCGCCCGATAAGAGGCACCGAGGGGAACATCCTAAGGGATTCCTTGATCACACATTCCAAGAAGACGATTTCGTTGAATTGGAACAGCGAGATCTCATCACTATCCTCGGGCAGATTCTCCAGCTCCTCGTAGCATCGCTGTTGGACATCCTGGTGCAGGGCCAGCATGAGGAAGGTGAAAATAAGACAAGTGGAAGTGGTGTCGTAACCCTCGAACATGAAGGTGTTGACCTCATCGCAGATACCCTGATGATCGATTTTACCCTCTGCCTCCGCGGCTAACAAGGTGTCCAGCATGGCATACCGCTGCTTCTTGCCTAGGACATCTTCATGCACTTGACCGATTTGCTTGCTTTTGAAAAGTCCTCTCTTTTTCTCTATGATGCGACTGGAAAAGTCGTGGGCTATCTTAAGGTTATCCACATGCTTTCTATAGTCCCCAAAGAGGTAGAAGTAGACGAGGTTGTAGAGAAGGGGATTGCATATTCGTTGCTGCATGACCTCTTCGATGGCGTGTATGGATTCGCGATATCGGAAGCCATCGGCCATGTCATCCAATTTTACACCCAAGGCGGTCTCTGTAAAAAGAATTATTCCATTATTAGGTATTAATAAACTATTGAAAATCCTTTACTAAAAGCTCTAAAGTGCATTTAATTAGTATTTAAAGAGTTTATTTGCTTTAAACGAATTTGAACGTTCAAATTTCAATGGCAAGTCATGCTGATTTCGTAGGTTTTATATGGGTTAATAGGATTTGAGATAAGAACCCAACAGTTTGCATAAACAAAAATTTTGGCAAGTCATGCTGATTCCGTAGGTTCAATATGAACTTGCAATTATATATAATTTATGTCACTTTGTCTATTGATTTATACACAACTCACCGCAAACATTATTTAGCGTAAACTGTGGAATAACCTGATTGAGCTCCAATTCTTTATCCACACTCTGATTCAGAACTTTTACAAGCTTGTGACACTCTTCTCTGTAATAAATTAATATTAATAAATACAAATTAGCCTCTTAAAAAAATAAAACTCACTTGAATATGGCCAGGAAAGACTGCAGGACATTGAAATGGAAGGCAGGAGTTAGAGTCTTGCGCCTGGTGTGCCATTTTTTATCTGTATTTGGAATTAAACTTTTTAAAATTAAAGTTTAGTATATCCTAAACGATTCCCACCTGTGCTGATAAGCAATCCTTCGCCCAAAAACGGCCTCAGCAGCTCATAGATCATATTCTTGGTGATTAGTTTGGGATTTTGGAATATCTCTTCAGCTTCCTCTGCTCGTACAACATTGTACATGGGTGCGTTGAAGAAATACCACAAATAATTCCGCCCCTCAGCCTTAGCAGTTGCATTCCTCAGAAAGTTAAATACAGTGGCTAGAGGGATTTCTCTTAATTATAATAAAAATAAAATATATTTCCCACTACTCACCAGGCGTAAAGCTCAACAGGTCAAAGTTGTTGCCAAATCGAGTTTTTGTTGGCGTTACAAAAATCTTGCTTTCCAGCGGACTGCCATCTACTGTGTGGATTCTCTTACACAGACTCAAGATAAAGTATTGACGGTCCACAATTTTCCATAATTTGCCAAAAAGAAAAACCACAAAAATAACACACAGTAGAGCCTCCAAAATCATTTCGGTTTGTTGTGCGAGATTAGAGTCTGAATTCCTCGCACTTTAAGCTCTGATCTAGTAATGACCGTTGCCGATTAGAATCTCTGTTGATAAAAGCTCAGCTATATTTTTATATTTTATTTAGCTTAGTATAAAACATGTTCACAGACAGGGCACGCGATGAATGACCGTATATTTATGACACCTATATAATTTTAATACTTGTTGGGGATTTTTAATGGGATTACTATAGTTGCTGTTTTTAATGAGCATTTTAATTAAAATGTAATTCAACCTGCATTAAGGTTACTATTTTATATTCAAAGAATGAGTTATAAGAAGTTAATATTTCAAAAGCCAGTGCATTGCCCCTTTGTCCAGTTAAAAAATATTCAAATATGTTTCAGTCATTATACAATTCGTTTATTTTTATAATATTAAAGATCAGTGCTTACAAATTAAAGCTTTAACCATGCTTTAACATTTTATAATTTGATTTTCTTGGTTTATGTATTTCTTTTCTTTGGCAAACATTTCATTTCAACCTATTACGAGTTTCACTCCTTAGACCTCTTTACCAATTTTACCTTAATATTTTCCTGGGTTCTTAGTACAATGCCATTCTCAAAAGTCAAATCTTCAATTTGGGTAGATGGCAGCAACTTGAAATTCCTAATAACGGCTGCCAGTAGGACCTTCATCTCTAGGATGGCAAACTTCTGACCAATGCAATTCCTTTGACCTGCACTAAAAGGCACAAAGGCAAAGGGATGGCGATTCACTGTGTTTTCCGGCAGAAAACGCTCAGGCTTGAACTCATTTGGTTTCGGGAAGTGGCGAGGATCCCTCATGACATCGTAGATGTGAATGCTAATCTGGGCATCCTTGGGCATCACCATGCCATTCACCACACACTCCTCCACGCACTGGCGTCCAATAAAGGGTACCGAGGGGTACATCCTCAGGGATTCCTTGATCACACACTCCAAATAGACGAGTTCGTTGAACTGGAACACCGAGATCTCATCGCTATCCTCGGGGAGATTCTCCAGCTCCTCGTAGCAGCGCTGTTGAACATCCTCGTGCAGGGCTAACAGGAGCAAAGTAAAGATGAGACAAGTGGAGGTGGTGTCGTAACCCTCGAACATGAAGGTGTTGACCTCATCACAGATACCCTGATGATCAATCTGACCCTCTGCTTCAGCAGCCAACAAGGTGTCCAACATGGCGTAGCGCTGCTTCTTGCCAAACTCATCCACTTCACCGCGTTGCTTTTGCTTAAACAGCTCTCGTTTCTTTTGGATAATCTTACTGGAGAAATCGTGAACTATCCGAAGCATTTGCGAATGCTTCCGATAATCGCCGTACAGGAAAAAGTACCAATTGTAATACATAAGGGGGTTGCACACTCGCTGTATCAAAACCTCTTCAATTGCATGAATGGCTTTTCTGTACTCATTGCCCTCCGACATGTCATCTAGCTTGACGCCCAGAGCGGTTTCTGTAATGACAAATACATTTTGTTTAGTTATTTGTGCAAAGAATATCGTAAAAGGTTTCTCACCGCATATATTGTTCAAGGTAAACTGAGGAATGACTTGATTAAGATCCAGCTCGCCATCCACGCTTTTGTCTAAAACTTTGATTAACTTGTTGCACTCTTCCCTAAAGAAAAATAGAGGCTTTAAACCTATTAAAGTATAAGAATACTCAGTCAAAACTCACTTAAAAATAGCCAAAAAAGACTGTAAAACATTAAAATGGAAAGCTGGGGTCAAAGCCTTTCTCCTAGAGTGCCACTTTTGGTCTACAAATAAACAAAAAAAAAGTAAATATTGTAAATATAGACCTCTGTTGTTTATTAAGTTGACTCACCCGTGCTAATCAGCAGGCCGTCTCCCAAAAACGGTCTTATCAGTTCGTAAACCACATTCTTTGTTATCAGCTTTGTGCTCTGAAAAATCTCCTCAGCCTCCTCGGCGCGAACCACATTGTACATGGGTGCAAAGAGGAAGTACCAAAGATAGTTCTCACCCTTGGCCTTGGCCGTGGACTCGCGTACAAAGTTAAAGACACTGGCTATTTAATTTAAATAAATTTAATAATTTAATTTAAAAAAATATACAAAGAATATCCTTACTTACCCGGCGTAAAGTTAAGAATATCCAAATTGTTACCAAATCTTGTTTTCCCTGGCATTACCACCACTTTGCTTTCCAAGGGACTGCCATCCTGCGTTCGCACTCGATAGGTTAATGAAAGTATAAAGTATTTTTCATTAATTTTCTTTAGCAGGAACCAAAGGGCCGCCAGTAGAAAGGGAGTCCCTAGCAAGGCAATCCACATTTTATGCAGGATTTTTTTTTATAATTATTACTCCTCCAGAAGAACCGTTCTAGAGCGGATTTCACAGCCCACTGAACTGTGTTGGGAATAGCTGGCGGATCATGTAGCCAAACCGTAATCATAATCAACATTGTATATAGTATTATTTACGGTTCCAAACAAATACTATATAGGAAAGCAGCAACAGCTTTTTGTTATCAGCAAGCTTTACGGCTGACTTAATTCTAATTGCGATACTATAAAATAATGTTTTGAATGTTTGCTGTGTTCTAAATATTACTTAGTCATCTATATATGATATCATTTAAGGGGCTTTACCCTTGTAGATTGGCGAGATATTAGATTCTTATCTGCAAGATTTGATTAAGCTGCTTACATGCTTTTTACACGCGATTATAAAAGGGTTAAGGGTGATTTAGACACGATTGCATATTAAATAAAATTAATTATATAACATTTTATAAAGTATATTCTTGATTTTTTATATAAATTCAAAAGATTCGAATATAACAATTAGTATAATTAATTTATTTTTGAATTTATTTAAAATTTCATGAGATTTCTTTCATTACTTTTAATGCGAATTAAATTAGCCAAGTAGGACTCAATTCAGCTCGAAGTTCATCTAAATTGTTTATAAAATGTAATGTAATGTCTAATGAACCCATAATAAGCAATGGTTAAACCATTAGTTGGATAATAACCTCTTCTCATCAAAAGATATAATAATAATAATAATAATTGATTGGAGCACTTAACAAATATCGAAATCCCAAGAGAGGCATTTGAAATACTCGAACCAGCCAGCCAGCCTTATTTACTATCATTTAATTTCCCCATATGACCATTCCAGATTAACAATAACAATTTCTTCGGCGGCATGACCGTACACAGATTTCCTCCCAGGCCAAACGGTGCGGCATATTTTCCCATCGTTCCAACTATGGAACTGGCTACGGGGAAATACAGAAAAAAAAAGGAAACTAGCAATGTCGCATCAAAATGCCGCATTGATTAAAGTTTGATTAGCTGTGCAGCTTGGCCAAGATCGCATTTGGGCTTGAAGAATTAATTTGAGCCAAGTTTGCAATGCGCGAGCAGAAATGGCAATGCCAGCAGCAGCAGTTGCAGTTGCAGTTGCAATAGAAGTAAATGTGGAAAAAAAAATTAAATCGTCGTAATTACATTTTCTGTGAAAAGGACCGGAGGAGCCGGAGAGAGAACGCGCAGACATGTTGCCCGACCAGTGCGTGGATGTGGATGTCGCCGGCAATGACAAAAATAGTCAATGCAGCAGCAGTAGCAGCAACAGCAGCAGCAACAGCAGCAGCAACAGCAGCAGCTACAGTTGCTGCAACATTCGCAGCAATCACAGACTGCATTTGGGCATGAAAAGTGCTGTGCCGGCAATTGGAAAAACTTGCCCTGGAAAGCATAGCCAGGCATGGCCTCTCTCTCTCTCTCTGTTTCTTGTTGTTATGAACAAATGTTATTGCAGCGGCAACATGCTGCATGTGGCAGCCACAACACAACACTCATTAAGATGCAAAAGACGTCGCTTGCCGCTTTTTAGAATTACTAATTGAATCGACGCGATCAGTGGCAATTGCAGCGGCATTGGCCGCTGGCATCAACGGCTTTAAGCCAACAACAATTGCTATTTCTGCGGTGGCGGCTCGAATGTTTGTTGTTTCAACCGCCGCTGAATGCTGCTGGTTGTGGCTGATGCTGCTGCTGCGGCTGCTGCTACTGTTGCAGCTTCCGCTGCGGTGTGAATATACAAACATACGATCTCGTATTTATTTATTTATGTACGTGCTTCTCGAGGCGGTTTTTGCGATTCTTTTAGGGCTCCCCGGCTTCCCTTTTAAAAGAAAAGCTGAATCTGAATCCGAGGCAAGGCAAAACTCCATCCGCAATCCTCAGCAGGGGAATTGCTAAAATAACACAGATGATTAACTTGGGAACGCAGGTCCCCAAGGCATCGTCACTAAGGTTACCTATAAGGAGTGGGTTATACCATTAAATTTAAGGAGGAAAATGAAAAGGAGATCATATACATATATCTTAATATATTCATTACAGTCACTAGAGTTACCTGTACGGTTGAAAGATTAAGGAGAACAGGAGATCATAATATCATTAATATCTTCAATATTCCATAAGTTTAACAACCTCTACTGATTTTCCCCTTTCAAAAATAACATTCACTTCTTCCTGCTGCATTCCTTGCTATGTTAAACATACATTTTCCATCATTTTCCTGCATTTTTATGTAGAAATATTTATGTTTTAAGTGGCCTGACCTTACCTGTTGAATTTCTGGCTAAGCACAAAGTCATGTAGCAACATGTTGCCTGGTCGCAGCAACATTATGTGTGTGTGGCAACATGATTTTTCAATTATTGCATCGCCATGTAAAATTTGTTGTAAGATCTTGCATATTTGCCTTAACACCTCGTCCTCCGTCTTGTTGGGGTCTGTTTTTTTTTTTGTAATTTTTTGTTAAAACATTGCTGTGGTTTTTGCCGTGCGTCGCTGACAGGCAATGGTGGCGGCAACAAGAACCGGCGACGCTTGTTAGCCATGTTGCCCGGCCTGGCTGACACTTGTTGCACGGCATTCTGCCTCAGCAACCTTTTGTGGTCGCAATGCCCCAAAGATCTCTTGGGGTTTTTTTTTGTGGCTGTTGCATGTTGGTGTCGTTGCTGCAGTGCTTCTTTTGGTGTCGCTTCTGTGTCGTTGGCGTGTGTCTCTCGCTCCACTAAACTTTTAATTAAAATTTCGTCGTATCACAGTCGCTGCTTCCTTTTGTGGCTTGTTAATGTCAAACCCAAAGGAGCAGCTTGCAGGGTTTACTTACCACTGATTTTTATGCAAATTTTGCAGTGTCTCGTCGCCAGTCTCGTTTTTCGGGCAACTTGAGAGGCTTCCAGGGAGGACGGAGGTCTCGCTCTGGGTTCATTTTGGAGCGGTTCGGATCGGGTTCCCATGCCGAGAGCCTCGTTTGTCATTAAGTTGTCATGACCATAATAATCTTTCTAGATTGCCAGAGACCAACTTTGGCATCTTCTCTTAATATAGTATTGGCCTGTAAAAAGCTATCCGTCAATAAGGCAATTGGCATTTTCCATTTGAAGACAGATTGCTTTGATATCTACAAGTAAATTGATTATAAAATGTTTAATTAAATGAACAAATATTTCTTTCTCACATGGAAAAATTATATTCCCAACAAGGCTATAAGTTTGATTTCACAAAAGTGTCATAAAGGAAGCAATTTATTGGCCAACTTAATACTCCCATATGTATGCAGTTTTTAATTAATTTTTTGAATAGTTTTGCTTATTAATTTAGGCTGACTTCCGTCACCTGTTTTTGATTTGCTTAAAAATACAATATTTTTGGTAAGAATCATTTGTGTGAGACGCTTGCTAAAGACATATGGCTGACATGGATAGAGATTGGAATATTCTGTTTCTGTTAACTAAAAAGATCCTTAAAACCTCATCAATCTACCATTATTTTCCCTCCAACAAGCCAAACCTACATTGATAAGAAAATTGTACCAGTCCCAGGCCTAGTTAATTTTTTTATGGCGTGGGACAGGTACATGGAGATATATGGACTCCCGTTTTGGATGTTGCATGGGATCCAGTGTGGCAATTGGCCAAGATTTATTGACATAATGAAGACTAATTCGCGCGTCTGTGGCCGAGCATTTTGACAATTATTTATGTTGTATTAAGTTGTTTGGCGGCAGCGCGTGTAACGATGTAATTAATTGCCATGGATTAGACACTGCCAATGGCTGTTGTATAGTAGAGGAGAGACCTGGTCACGCAGATGCGGAGGCACAAAACCGGGGCACCTCGAGCCAAGATTCAGTTTCAGTTTAAGTCAGTGTTTGAGCTTACCGAGTTACCAGGAAAGCCGCTTAGGCCCATAAACAACCAGGTTTATGCGCAGCCATCTGTGACGATCCGAATTGGAATTGGAAGAGGCACTTCAATTGGTCATTCAATTTTTGATGCGATTTTAAAGCGATTTAAATATGAATATGATGAAAATTTTTGACTGTGATCAATTTATACTCTTCAGAGGTGTAGGTTTTATGGTGCTATATGCTTTGTGGCGAATTTGGGGATATATATACAAGTAATATTTATAATTTTCCCCAGCAACAATGTCTTCCATGGCGCCTAAACCTTAACTTATCAGGCAAAAGCTATAATTAATTTACAACTTTCTATGTAACTACTGATAAGTTCGGTCTTATATCAAACCTGCTATCAGCTACCTTTAAATTCCCTCTTTTTCATATCCAAAAATAGTTTTAACTGCTAGAAAATTTAATCTCAAACACTTCCCTAGATTCTCAGTTCAAAAAGCAATTTTTTTTTGTATTTTACATTGAACTATATGTCGTTCATCATCCTTCACTTAAAAAAAAACCTCTCAAAAATCCAAATATATATTCCCCATTTATTTTATGTCCCACCGCCTCGCAACTTTGCGTATTACTTCCAATTTAAATTTAATTAAATTTTAGCTGCCTGAACTAATTAAAAAACAAATTTCAGTTTTTACAACCGCCTCGAATGGCTCTCGACTCTCTTGCCCATAAAGTGTACACAGACTTCGGTTGGGATTCATTTGGCAAATTGAATTTGCTTTCACGGGGTATGGGGGTTTAATTTTTATATTTTTTTTCGGCTATATATTCCATTTGGTTTCGGGCATTTGATTTTTTTTATAGAGCAGCTACCATTATGATGTTTATGGGTCTAAGCTCATCAAAGTTTAAGCAGGCACTTTATAGGCAACTTGTATATTATTTTCCACCTATTGTTTGTCCGGATTTTAGAGGCATAGACAATGCCGAGTGTTGACAGCCAGCAACTGGGTCTCTTAACCCATTATTTAGAAATGTGAACAGACTATTTCCATTTCATAATTTCATGTGTTATATTAAATAAATATTTAGCGTTTTTCAAAAACTTATTCATGTTCATTGAAGCTTTTAGGACTTAGAAGGGTACAAATAGAAGATAAGAATCGAGTCGATATATAAATCGATATTTTAACTTTGCGATATATGGGCGATTAATATTCTGTTTGATATATCGGAAGAATATAATCAAAGAAAAAAATATATTTATTGGATATTTTTCTATATTTAAATTTGTTATACATCATATTTAACCATTTTTTTTAATGAATACAGGGCAATATTATTCTCGATATACCTTATCGACTTCTTTGCATTTCCAATCTGTGCTCCACAAAATACAAAAAAAGGCTGTTACGTGATTAATGGCCAACTAGGTCTTAGCCTAGGCCACTAAAGGGTTAAAGTGGGCGGTGAGGAGGTGCTTAGAGTCTAGTTAATTTGCTTTAACAAGGAAACCGCACGCAGATCGTAAAGCTAAGAGCGGCGAGCGGCTTCAAAAACATTTTGCCGCGCCAAAAACGCGCGCGACTCGCGTTCGCTAATTGAGTGCGACAGAGGCGGGGACGACAGTGGTGTTGCGTCGGCCCTTTTTGGCCAATCCTTGGGACTGCAAAACAAAAAATAAATAAAATTTATTACGCCACCAAAACACATGAAGGACAATGATGCCGCTGCTCCACCGCCTCCTTATTTATTGCTTCCACGAATCGCGCGCGTTCTTTCCGAGAAATGTCTGCGGCTCAGGCGATCCCCAACCCGAAGGTGGTGCTGGTGGTGGTGGTGGCTATCTGTCTGGACCCGCTGTGGTCGCGCGGCTTAACAAGTCGACACTTTTCTTCACACCTTGGGATAGTTGGCCCAAGAATTTACTTGGCCATATTAAGCTTAATGGCCGCCCGTTGCGATCGGGTCCAAGTTCTCGAAGACCAACCGACTGACCGGTGGCAGTTTCGCTGCCTCGTTTCAGCCGCAATGCGGTTATTAAATGCAAAAATTAAGATAAGCCCTTGAAAGCAGGTTTGAAAAGGGCTCGTAATCGGGTCTTACAGAGAGGGAAAATATGGGGAAGAAAGGAAAATAATTGAAAATCATTTAGAAAGAGTATTTAATATATTTCTACTTTATTTATATAACAAACTCCCTTAAAACATTTTTTCTTAAATTTCCAAACTATTATTCCCTAAATTTCTTCTCTCTGTATAGTCTTTAACCATGTTTTTCAGGCTGTTCGTGAGCCCTAGAGCTAGGCAATGTCACGGCTAATTAGCAATAGGGAAACAGCGGGGTTACTTCTTAGCTTTGCCAACTAAATTTGGCTCATACATATTTTCCGCCAGTTGGAATACGTGTACATAAATACCCAGTTTTTATGCCAGCGAATCGATGCTCCTTCATGGGCAGCTGTGACTATAACTGTGGCCCATAGAGTGAGCTTTTTTATAAGACCCATGATCGTAAAAATACAAAATTTATATGCACTTAATTGCGGTCTCCTTTGGGTTCGGTGACCAAAGAAAGGCCAGCCAACAAACAAACTCAATAACATTGTCCCAGCTTATGATGCACTGAATCAACTTGGAATTGCCACATGCAGGGAGGGGTTACAATTGAGCAAAGTATTATTTATTAAAGTTAAGAGTTAACAGAGAGACTTCTATGGTTGAATAAATTCCAGCTTTATTACTTTTCTTAGACTTAAACTATTTTTAGATACTTTTCTAGCTGCCATATCATTTGTAATATTTATATATTTAACTAGGTTTCCTCTAGCTTGATTTTAGCATTCGTCAGGCCATATTTTTGCCACTCTATGTGTGCTGTTGGACGCCTGCCAGAGTGCGTTATGCATCGGCCTAATTAAAAAGTAGCGACCACAATTTAATTAGAAGAGTCTGCTCTGGCTTTGGCCCTCTAGACTCTGGACTCTGGCTGGGGGTATGGGGTTAATTACGCGTCCCGCTGGCGACACCTCATCAGTACGAACTGGAAATGGAAACTCTTCGACTCTTCGGTCGTCTGCCAGATATGACTTTAATTTCATTTAATTGGCAAATAGGCTGCCGCAATGCAATGCAGCTGGGAAACGCTCATTATGGCCTTTAATAAGCTGCAGGGCAGACGTTGGAATGCTGATCCCAGCCATTCGGATTCCATTAGCTAAAGCTTATTTCCTGTTGTTGTCCAGAATTGGCCATGACTAAGTCTCTGGAGTTATTACTTTTTTTTTATTTTTAAAGGTTCATCCTGAAACTAATCAAGCGATTTGTTGCGCATGCGCGTAAAGCGCGTAAAATGCGGCGCTCTTTGGGTCTTTTGCAAAACTTTTCCTTCGAGCCCGAGAAGCGCGGCTTAAAGTCCAGCGAGATTTATGCCACCAAAGGGCGCAATATATCCCGATATGATTAATTGTGCGTCGCATTCCGCTCCGACCGGAGACTGGAGGCCTTGGCGATGCTAAGGCGGCGATAACAACAACGCCGCAGCATATTCTTTCCACCGATTCTCCACAGTTCTCTGGCAGAGACCGAACCATCGCACACGTACGAGAAATTTCGCGCTTTGCTGGAAATCTTTACTCTGGCTGACCATCCTGCTGATGCTCGCTGCTGCTCCTCCGAAGAAAGGAGCCCGGCTTTTGCATAAGCCCAAAAAGCCATTTATTTCCCCGTTCGTTGCCAATCTATGCGCAGAAATCTCACTCGCTTTGGCCCACGGCCGAGGCTGTGCCATGTTCAGAGTGTGGTGTGTGTCTGTTGTGGAAAATGGCCAGATGACTGACAATGTTCATATATGTACATTGTACATCTGCATATGCATTGACAGGCTGTGCTCTCTCTAAAAAATAATAATAAATAAATAAAAAGAGTGATGGGCTTGAGGAGTACCTAGGAGAAGTCTGGGATGTTTTCGAGATAGTATCCTCTGTAAAAATAAAGATAATACTTCGAGTATCCGCTGGAAAAATAAAGAAAATATTTACAACGAAAAAAAAAACCCGGTTGGCATTTAGGACTTTTAAAGTTCTTTAAAAATTTGGTAAATTGCTTTCTATATAATTCTAAAAAAAAACGAGATTTTGCTAAAACATAATCTGTGTTTTAGGGCAGAGTCTGGACAAAAAGGTAGCATTCTTGTGTGGCTGTTTTATTTAATTCCCATCTAAAGGGCTTTTTCGGATCAGTAATGTTTTTGAACAAGACGTGATCACTTTGACCACCCCTTGACAGGATCCTCTCTCATCGGAAATCGTTTCCTTTTTAGTGCAAAGTCGTGTCCGTTTTTGCATAAAATCTTCGCCGACTGAGACTCACTGCAAAATGGGAATTGGAAGTGCAAATTGAAATTTCTGTATGGCTGTCTTCTGTCTGTAATTTCCGCGCTTCTCTTCGGACTGCGTTGTGCAAGCTTCCTGCCTGACGAAGAATGTTTCCGTCGAAGCCTAATCAGTGTGTCAATATGTGCTCAGTGAGGCATCTACAAACACACACATATATTCTCTATCAAACATTTGCCAGCGCTGTAAAGTGCAAACAGTTTTGAAGTTGAATTGCCGCCCTCTGTCTCTGTCTCTGGCCCAAAAACAACCTGCAACGTAACGTTGTGGGATCGAAAGGAGGAGCAACTATCCCCCTTCGTAGCTAAATTGAGTTGATTTTTATCGCTGTCACATTTATGACATTATCGGGAATCGGTCAATATTAAAACGAAGCAACAACAACAACACGACTGAGAGAGAACTGGCGGGCACCCTCGCCGCATGGGTGCAACACCTTCTATACCTTCTGCCATCCATAAGGGACCGGCGATTGTGTTTATTATGACTATTATTATTGACAGCTATCGTAAATAACGTTGCTGCGATCTCTGGACTGGCTCGATGGATGTTTAAATTGAGCCTAACCACTCGAGTGCATTCATAGCCTATAAAGATTAAAGTCTCAACGATAACCAGGGACACTGAAAAAATGGCTATTGTAAATTGAGTTTTTAATACTAAAATTTATTAAATTGCATTGTTTAATATTTAATGGGGTGCAGAGCCATTGAAAATTCTGATGAAGGATAAAACTAAAATTTATAAATCGATAATGTATCGATAATTGACTTAAAGTCGATATTTTTTCGTTGCTATTAATCAATATTCTGTTAGAAATATGGAACAAATATAATCCGGAAAATAGATAATTAAATAATTTCGATAATTTAGATAATATCTATATTTTATTGGTAAATGCGATATTTTAAAAAGCGCTTTATAAAACTTAACGGTTGTATCGATATGATATTGAATACTACAATATTATCGATATATTAAAATGAAATTTGCCGCTCGATAAACATCCTTGATATGAATAGCCCTGAAATTTATTTATTTATTTATTTAGAATAATAATTTTCCCCAGTGCAGCACACTTAATGTTCCTACAATCGCGTTGCATGCCGCATAATTAAATTTTTGGTGGCCCCAAGAGGAGGGCAACTTTTGCTTATCACCATTTAATTTGTAAATGTCGCTGGGCAAAGGCGAAAAAATAAACCAAAAAACGAAAATAAAGCCTAAAAATAGACTGGTTCTTAATTAAAACGACATTGTCGAGTTCTCTGTAAATAATCGTAACGAATCAAACGACAACATAAAACCGAAAAAGTAAAAAAAAAAAAAACAGAAAAAAGCATAACAGATCAGAACAGGGAAAAAGCCATCGAAAGGGAACAAAAAATCGACCCAGAAGAGAACCAGCATGGACCCAGAATGGACCTCAAAAGAGCCCTGCACCGCGCAAGGGTTTCTTATAATTTGAAAACATTTTTCTGGCATTCAAACGAGTTGAGTTTGTTTTATTTTTTTTTTTTTGGAGGCGAAGGTGATGTGGAGGTGTAGATGGGACTGGGATGGGGTTCCAACCTGAACTAGAGGTTTACGCCGATGGTTAAAGGCATCGGCGGCGGCGTAGAGGTCAAAATGACTCGGCGGCGGCGGCGTAGTAGTCAGAAAGAACCGGCGGCGGCGGCGCGTCAAATAAGGCAAAAAGGCCATTTTAATGAGTTATTTTTTTTTTTTTAAGTTTTATAAAGAACAATGACACTGAAGGCCGCGCTGAAGCTGCGCCGATGCCGCACCAGCGGCGCGCCGCGGCGCGCCGTTATTTTCATAATTTGGCGGCGGCGCGTCAAATAAGGCAAAAATCGGCGGCGGCGGCGGCGTGGCGCGGCGGCGTATATGTCTAACCTGAACCTGCCTGGCTCTGGGCCAACATTTCTTCTTGGCCTGTTTTGGTTTCACGTTCTTCGTTCTTAGCTCATTTTTTTTTGATCCCATGCCTTTTGCCGATTCTGGTGTTGTCGCCTCGAACTGATTTATCGGGATCTCTGGCACTTGAGACGGTTTTTAATTATATTTTTGGTCGCTTCAAATGACAAGAACTATTAATTTTTTCCCTCACCATTCGCCGTGTTGGTCGTAAAAAAGGCGTTAAAAGGCAGTGCAGGCAGTAAGATGAATCGGTAGCCGTTAAAAGGGAGGAAGACAAGGATTTAATGTGAATCAATTCTGACGCTGATGGCTGGAAATTAAGGGGTTATCCGGGTTTTGAAATTTCAAAAAGTGCATTTTTTTCAAACTTTTTTATATAATAGTACAAAGTGTCAGGAATGTTGTCCGAAAATTTCAAGTCGATCGAACCAAAACTGTAGGAATGGGAGAAATTTAAAGCCCAGCGCGTCGTATGAGTCACAACTGGCAATTAAAACTTTAAACGCGTTTTTCTCGAAACCACTTTCTTGAAGTCGGTAGTCAAGATTTCTCGAAAACTACTGGACCGATCGACTTCAGATTTTCCACACTTCTTCTAGACATGTTTTTCTTGTCTTTGAACGAAGGATTTTTTATATCTTCAATTAAAACCGATTTTATAACCCCAAATATGGCCAAAATTGACGTAAAAAGTGTCATTTTTCATGAAAAACGCTCCCAAAAATTCAATTTTTAATTTTTTAAAAAATCCTTCGTTCAGAGACAAGCCAGACACATAAGCTAACAGAAAAATTTTGGTTTTTTGATTTCAAATAAAAATTGACGGAGAAATCCTGCCTACCGCAAGGACATAATTTTTTTTAGGGTTAAGTTCAACCCTCCCTCAACGGCTCATTTGTGAATATTTTTTGTTCAAAATTTTACGGAATTTAGTTCAAACCTTATGTATTAATGTAAAATAAATGAAATTTGCAAAATTGTCATAGGATCTTTTAAAAAAATTCTGGAAAATAGGCCTTTTTTTGTGGTTCTAAACCCGGATAACCCCTTAAAGGAAATGCAACTATTTGCGGTGAGACATCAAACAGATGGTAAAAGATTTGGAAGTCTTGGGATAGGGATGAGATAGGCGTTGGGTTTGGGAAGAAGTGGAATTGAAGGTGCTTAAATTTTGTTGAAAGCTATTTTTCTTTACATTTTGGTTGCTCTGGTAGTAAAAAAGTTAAGAAATTTAATTATATGTTTATTCAAAGGGTATTTTATTTACTTTCTGAAGGGATATTTGTTATGTTTCCTTAATAAAATAAGTAAAAGAATTTTGTAAAGCTTAGAACTGTTAATGATGCTTCCACAGGTTTAAAGATACAATTATTTCCCTATTTTCCTAACTTAAAGTTCAAATTTTTCCCTCTTTCCTCCCTTACACTATTTCACCTCAAAAATCCCTTCTCATTTACCCCAAATTCCCCTTCTTTCCCGCTAACGACTTATGGTAATTGAATGACCTTAATTCGCGACTGTTTCATGTAATTTGCGATAATTGTGGACCCTTACTGTTATATGGCAGGCTAATTGATTTGCCAGCACTCGCAGCAGCAGCAGCAGCTGCTGATGATGCTGATGCTCCTCGGTTGCAGATTTCTCAGCCATTCCAGTTCCACAGTCTGGTTGGCGGATCCATTAAGACCCAAGACCTGATCGCCGTACCCAAAACGATCCCAAAGTTCTCGGTGTGTGCGTGCCTTGGGAAGGCAAAACAGTAGCCAACTGGCATGGAGTCAAGCCGCCACATAATCTGTCAAAAGAAAAAGTTCATAATAAATCAAATGTCACGTAAACAATATTATTAAAATGATGCAGTCACCGACACGGCACACTGGACCTGGACTGGACCCAAGCCCGAATCCGAATCCCAACCCAGACACTGCACTCATTAAATGAGAGCCTAAGGCGGGTAGAAGGGATCTCTGAGTGTGTGTGTGTGTGGGGAGCAGGAGCAGTGGTGCCTGGCATGCAAAGTGCAAGGCTGGAGAGGATTCTTTACACTAAGAAAATTGGGGGGTTATTGGGTGAAGATGTGTAGGGTTTTAGAGGTAGAATTTTCTTGGCAAAAACGTTGATTCTACTTTGGAAAGATTTTTATTTAAATGCTAAATAATTTCCTTTGAAAAGTATTAAGGAATCGTTTACTACTTTTTTATATTTAAATCTAAAAATACATTTTTTAGATGCCCATTTTAGACTCTATTTTTTGGAAGTGCTTCCTGAGCTCCTTCCTCCTCCTCCTCCTCCTTGCTTATCTTCGCCTGTAGCTTCTCCTGCTACTGCTGTGGCGAGCATAACGAGTTGGGGCATTTAGGCCCGCGAGCCCCACACAAAAGTTACAAACTGCCATTCAGGTAGAAGACGACTTTGGGATGAGAGCCACGGGCTGTAGAGGAGACTGGGGGTTCTCGTCGGGTTTTTGTGCAGCTTCTGCGCGTATTTATGAGGATCCATGGGTCCCGCGGGGTTTTTGTCAACGTCCCGTCGCAGGGCCGTCGAGTGGCCAAAATGCGAAAAAGCAGAGAATGGATACGGGTAAGATCCGAAGACCCCAATGGCCCAAGCTTTGTGTCAAAAAGGCTGGGCCCCGTCCTCGATTCCCGTCTGAGTTGCAGGTACGCGTTAATCACACTTTGCGCTCGCCGGTTTTCGGATTCTTGTGGCTGGAAAAATACATTTAAAATTCCAGCCACGTCTGGCGGTCAGGCAAATTGCCTTGGCATTAAATTAAAGGCTTTAGGGCTGCTTTTCTTGATTCTCTTCAGCATCGCCAGCAGAAGCAGGAACCGCTTTTTGGGGGCCTTTGGGGAATATGGCAAGGCTGCAAAATTTCACACCTTGGCACACCGATCGTACAGTTGCAGGGCCAAACCACAAAAAGTCAGTGTAGGCGTGAACCTTTTAGGAGCTCAAAACAGCAGCCATTAAAGCGTAACAAATACCCTTTCGTTGCTGGTGTAATTTTGTTTTGTAATAAGCCAGGCTTTTGTGGGTCATTGAACCAATGGTTGGAGCCGGCGGCAGCCCACTCTAATCGATAATTTATTGCAGGTCGGGAAACAATGTGGTCCAGGCATCGGTAATGGCATCAACGTCTTGAGCTTGACCAGCGGGTAAGAGAAAGCTATAGCTAGAGCTAGAGTTGGGACCCAGACTAAGCCCCAAGTCTAAGCCAAGCTAAGGGAAAATGCGAGCGCTGGTTGCAAGATCCACATCTGCCACAGAAATAAGACGCAGAGACGCGGAGACAGAAAGAGAAACAGAAACACGAAGCTGCTCTATGGGCTCAGACTAATCTCTTTGAGCACATCGCGATGTGCCAGGACCGGCTTTGGGCTTTCCTCCAGCTGCTGCTTCTCCTCTTGGGGCTCCTGCTCCTCCTGCTGCTTCTCCTTCTGCTCCTTCTGCTGCCTTCCTTCCTTCTTTTCCTCATCGTCTCGTTGAATTTATGTTTAAGCATTTCATGGCATTGCCCGGCCACGTACTGTTTTCGATATGAGATCTTTTTGCCAGGGTTCAAGGATGGGTTCGTGACACGAATTTAAAGTATTTTTTGAAAGAAATTTTATTTAAACTAAGTAAAGGAAATATAGTTAAGAAAGGTATTATATAAGCTTAAGTTTTAACTAAAGAAATCAATTAAATACATCTTAATTGAGAAGGTTCTTTAGATTTAAGAGGTTTTAAATGCCAGAAACAAGCTCTTTTAGAATGGACGAAAGATATTAGCTTAACGTACCCTTGTGTTATTTAAACATCTTATAAATTTGTTAATATATCTTTAAGATATTTATAAATCCCACAAGTCCTTCTCCAAAAACCCTTGACCATCGCTAGGCCCTGTTTACGTTCAGCTCCTGCAGCTCGTTCGCAGCTTGGCCATAATATGTATGCCGTTTTTGTGTGCCCTTTTGCTGGCTGCCACAGACGACGACGTCGTACTGGCGACTTCCCGCCTGAGCCTCTAGATCCTGCTGCCCGATCTCCATTTCCATCTGCAGCTCCATGGCTGGGGCTGCCCGTTGCCGGGGCCTTCAGCTGGGCTGGTGTGAAATAATGATGCCGTTGCACAGATAAGGTGCCTTCTAAAAGTGGAGTTTCGTGCCTGCCCCATTGTGATTGGGGGATTGTGTGTGCAATCGGGCCTTATAAAGAGGAAGGAAGAGGAATGGATGGATGGATAGATGGAAGGCAGGAGGCCCAGACCCGCAGCAGAAATAACATAAATGGCTCGACGGCGGACGGGAATGGTAAATCTCGAGCTGTGCATCTTAGGGATGCAGAGCCATTTCGAAATGGGCTTCGTTTGGGCCCCACTTTGGCTTGGCTTTTGCCATGGATTCGTTTCGTTTCCTTCGATTCGCTGGCCACTGTCCCGCCGTTCATTGTCCGTTGCAATTGCAAATTTCTTTTAATAAGCCTTTTGACGCCTCGCTGCCAATGCCAATTGTAAATTGCATGGAACCACCTCGGGGTGGGGGCCCACAGGGGAAGAACGAAACGAAGGAAGCCGCAGAGAAGAGACCGGGACGGCTCAAATTATATATACTTAGTGCTGCGGCCTTTCCGGTCCGATTGAAATAGCAGACCCAATGACGCAAACGGAGACGAACATAATGAGGATAAGGATGGACGAGGCGTGAATGCCAGCCCAACTGTTGGGGGTCACTCCAGGGTCCACAAAACGAGGAGGGTTTTTCTTCACATAATGCCTTGTGATAGATCTCGCTGGGTACAGTGTTATTCAGAAGATTAATACTGAAATTATAGTCATTAGGGGTTTTGGAGGGCTAAGAAGAGTGCAATAAAAAAAGGTGTAATTTGTAATAAGAATAAATTCTAAAAGTTTAATTTAAAAATATTTAATAATAAAATTATCCTTACAAAATTTAGAAATATTTAAGAGCTAAAATTTCAATGTGCAAAAAAGTAGTTTGATGAGTTCTCTTGGTCAAAAAATGTGTAGGGATAAGATCTTAAGATTAAAAACCTTCGGTATCTTCTTTATAATTTGGCTTTATTAACCCCACCTATATTTTCGTAACGCACTGTCCAATTACCAGAGTACTTTCCTCAAGTCAGGGCAACTAAAAAAAAAAGAAATATATATATAAAAGAGGAAGAAGAGGTCGCCGGGAGTATCCATTTCTCATTTCGTTTTTAGCCTCCGATGCCTGATCATTTATCTTGTCAAAGCTAATTTAAAGTTAGCGCTTGCTCCGTCGCCTTCTCTACTTATTCGCTGCCTTATTTCGCACGTGAAGTGTTAAAGAGCAGCAACTGCAACAACAATAACAACACAAACACCAACAACTACAACAACAGTCACAACAACAATGAGCATTGAAGAAAAACCCCCCACTCGAAGAATAACAATTTATTTCTTCCTGTGGCCGCGCTTAAAAAGCCCAAGCAAAAAAATAAATGCCACAGCACAAAAAAAAATATATATATTCGTCAATTTTGGTGCAACGTCACGTAGGCTTTTTGTTGCCAAAGTTGTTGTTGCTGTTGTTATTACGAGCTAACTCTGGCCATATTCACACCAACGTTTCAGAAGGGTTTATTAGTAAGCCTTTATTATTATTATATTTATTTTATGATGGGTGTTTCTTTGAAAAGCCTTAAAGATGTAATATTTCCCACTAAATATACAAGTTGTACGCCAAATTTTACCTGAAAAACATATTGAGAGACTTTCTTGAAAGTAAAGAAACACGTCTTCTTTATAGCTTTATTTAAATCCCTATTAATGGCTTAGCAATATTTCTTAAGAGCAGGATTTACCCATGTATTTAACCCAAACAATGGTGGTACAATTAGTTGATTCTTATTTTAAATTTATTGAATGGTTTATGATAATTTGTTTCAAATAATAAATGCAGATTTCTTTAAGATAGCTTTGACATTTTGATTTTATTTTTAGATTTAGCTAAGCTTGTGGCTTTTACTTGAAATCTTTTGTGTTAAGTAAAGGTGTTGATTTTGTTTTTAGAAAGAAATATAAAATATAGAATGTATAGCTTATTCTTGAATTTTATTTTAACTAGAACTTATTTTTCTTTTGAGCCTTCAACTTCACTGTCACTTCCATTGGAAGTTTTCGGATCTTGGCATTGCCATTGGAAAATGAAAATTGGCCTTGCTTACTTATTCATGCGTCAAAGTTGCGTCTCCTGGGGGGAAGGACAAGCGACCTGCACTGCCCCCTGCCTCCATTGTGTGTGTGTGTGTGTGTGTGTCTGTTCTGGCCAAGATCAGAGAAGACCAGAGGCCAGAGTCTATGCCAGACATCGGGGTAATGAGCTGCGGCTGCTGCATGTGTCTAGCCATGGGACATGCCACTCATCAATTAGACTTTTCCTCAAAAATCCACCCGAAAACCGCCCGACTAGTCAGTCAGTCAAGTCAGTCCCACCCTGCCCCTCCGCTCCTACTGTCCTCTGGGCCATTGTGATTTTTTTTCGGGGTACCGAGAACACGATGTTCGACACCACAATTTGTGTTGTACTTCGTGTACTCGACATGGCCCCGGCAATGGGTGCTGGGACAGGGTACTGGGTGTAGTGGGGAGGAGAAGGTGCACGAGGTGGAGGATCTGGGCGGAGGACGTCGCGTCTTTTGCATTGCAAAGTACAAATGGGGAACGACGCAGACGTCGTTTATGTGGCTGCTGTGCAACGACCCTGAGGAGCCGCCTCCGATTCCAAATGGAGTTGGAATCGCAGAGGCAAAGGCGGCAGCAGCTATAGCCGCGCATTGTTCAGCGCAGGAGCCGTCCGGGTTTGGTTTTGGGTCTGGGTACGGGTTCCTTCTGCGGCAATCAATTGTTGCATCTTGCTCTCGCTTTGTGGCTGTGGCAACGAGGCGGACAAACGGCGTCGTCGCCTTGTTTGGTACAGGGTAAAAAATACAGAGATTTTTTGAATTTGTTTAAAATATTTATTTTTGAAGATTAACAAGATTTTAGTTTTTTCTTAAAAAAACCTATGGCGTTACGCATCTTATTCTTTATATTATCTTAGACTTAATTGTAAAAGTTTTTATAAAGAAAGTCCAAGTATCTCAAACTTTTCTGAAATTCCTTTTATTTACAAAAAAAGAACCATTCCCAAATCCTTTCACAAATGATTCCCCTTTCTCTCAGTGCCTCCTGACCGGGTTGGGTCTCATTGGTTCGCTTTTTTGGACCCTGGTAGGTGATATTGCCTTATCTGATGTGTCATTTCTCTGTGTGCTCCTGCTGCTGCTGCTTCTGTGACTCTTTGCACGCGCATTGCGAGCCTTAATTTTTGGTCAACAGTTTTTTGCTTGTTAGCCAAGTTATGCGGCAGCGCAGGAAAGAGGCAACGAGAAAGAACGAAAAACCGTTTACCACATTGCCCAAATAATTGTCGTGTTGCCTGGCTGCTCGTCCATCGCCAACGCCGCCGCCGCCACCGTTCTTTGCCTTTTGCCAATTATGAGGCACGCTCCACGCGCTTTTCCTGGCTTTATTCTGGTGTAGTGGAGTCACTATACCAACCAGTTCCACACCCACACCCACACCTAGTTGCAGTCCCGCTGCTTTGTGGCACCTTTCCACCTTTTCCATAGCTGGCCTTTCCACCTTCATGGCCCCGCAGCCATAACCATGTTTTCCTCGGAAAACTCGGCTCGTTTATCAGGCGGCGGGCATCGGGCACAACCAGCTATAGACTCCAACTTAAATTTAAGCCCAAGCTGGATACAAATGCCAATAGTCTGGCTCTTGGTTCTACTACATTCGTGTTTATCAAAATGAAATGTAATGAAGATCTGCATAATATTTCCTGTTTGGGGAAAAATAAGAAAAATGGTGGCGAAGACTGTTATTGAAGTTGGTAAAGTTCTGGTACAGTTGATCTTCTTTTGAGGATTTCTAAAAAGAATCTTTAGACTCTTTGTTGTTAATTTGAAGTGCATAAAATGTATATAACACTTAAAACTATATTAATAGCTTTGTTAAACCTTGAGATAATTTATTCCCACCTAATTACTTACTCCAAGTTCCCAAGCCCTCTTAAAAGCAAAAAAAAGGTTTAAATATTTTTCATGCGGGTGGTTCCCCCCTGTGTTGAATAACCCTATTTTTTCGTTAGGCTCTCCAAAATGACAAGCAGTTTTCCAGCTTCCGCATCGAATGCAAATTAGTCAGAGTCCGATATCTATTCGATTTCTTAGATTTCTTCGATTCCCTCAATGGCAACGTGTGGCAGTCATAAAACATTTTGATCACAACAAGCGAATTCAAATTTCTTGTGGTTCTTGGCTTGTGGGTCCGAACAATAGCAGCGGGCAAAGTCACTTCGTTGTCTAATCAAACCGAAATCAAATCGAATCGAGAGTCGGCAATCGATCTTGTTCTACTTTTGTGTTTTTATTTTTATTTTCCTCGATTTCGTTTGGGGTTTTTTTCGGGTATTCGAAACGAATCTCTTGTTCCTCCAGAGCAGCGCATTCCTCGAGGCCATTGGCCAGTTGGTGGTAAAAGTCATGCCCATTGTTCTGTTTGCTCCAACAATTAACATAACATTTTCCTCAACAAAGGAATAAAAATCGAGTGGGAGTAGATATATATTTATTGATTTAGCTTGGAGCTATTAACAAATTTGTGGGCTAATTAAGAAGATGTCATTTCGTTGAATTAGCATTTGATGCGAATTTTAGCGTTTTTAGCGTAGGAGGAGATCTCCTCTGGGAGTGTGGAATTTACTCCCAAATTATTTATGGGCCTGGCTTTCAACGATCATTATTCTCGCATCGATTGGACCTGGTATAGCTTCTGGTAATTTATGTAGATGCCTTTGGAACTGGACAGTATCGCATTTAACCCGTGTTTGCTACTTAAAATGCTTGTTTTTTTGTAGGAGGAGCTGGGTTTTTATTTATTGAATTAAATCTTAAATGTTTTTGGCTTGTGAGGAAATCAATTAACGAAATGTAAAGCCTGTAGCAATAAATATTAAACAAAAGGGGTTAGTTCATTATTAAAACGATGTCGCTTGTTGTCTTTTCAATTTCAGAAGTTTTAGCTTTATTTATGGGTTTTAATATACATATGTTTATAGTTTACTTAGTTTTCTGTGAGGAAATCAATTAGTTATAGACTAAGAGGCATAAATAAAATAGGATTTTGATACAAAATAACTTTAAAAGACTGTTTCTGAATCCTGAAATTTGTTAAGATATATTAGACATTGTCTGCAATCTATTATAAATTCTTAGCTTTCTGTAATTTTAGTTTTTTCTTGAGACATTCCCTAACTAAGAAGATCTGAAGTAGATATTTAAAATATAAAAAAAGCTCTCATGCAGCTGTCGGCGAATGTTCGCTTCTCCTGCCTGCCTTGTGGCCCTTGACTGGCAGACGATGTTCTTTGAAAGTGATACCGTGACACGCACTCACATACACTGATACACACTCTAGCAGGTGGGGGCACACACAGATACACGCGTCAAACACTCGAATGTGTCAGCCTTTAACACTTTTACAATTTGATTTGCGTTGTCTGCCTGTCGCTTTGCTCCTTCCTCTCGATTTGGACATTCATTCCGAAGGTTCCCCCAAAAATACACTCGTACGACATGGAAGAGGAACACAGCATAAATATGTAGATACTCGACAAAACTAAAGAATACTAAAAAAGCATAAAGAGTTCTTTCCTTTTATTTCGCTGCTTTGCCTGGCACTTCACATACTCAAGACGACCCTTTTCACTGGCCGCCTTTGCCGCATATCTTGAGATCGTCGTTTGCTGTCTTTATCATTGGGCATCTCTATCTGTATCTCTCTATCTGTATCTGAGTTGTCCGATGTGTGTCTCGTCTGCGTGTCCCCGTAATTACGGCAGAGATGAGAGCGTGACAAATGTTGCTACATCAAAGGAAATAGTGCTGAATGGAAAGTGTAATGTCTTCCATAAAGAGCTTATGTTGTACCTTTTATAGATGTGCTAATATTTTTTACTTTAAAAGTTTTTTATTTCTTGATTTTTGGGAATTTTTATGGGTGCTATATTCCAAGCACTAAACACTACTAAGAATATCATAAAAGAGAAATATTTTGGTATTCAAAATGTTAATATTGTTTATCCCTAACTCACTTCCATCTCTAATGGTATTCAACCTTATCGCGCATTTTTGTCAGCTTTAGTATTATTATTATTTTGTTCTGGGCACTATGGTTGTCTGAAATTGTAGACAATACAATTTTTTTTACCCAAAATGCGCCTCTTCACACTTTGGCACTCAGTAGATAGCACTCTGTCCAGGCGTCCGTCTTCCCGTATTGAATTACATGCCAACGCGGCGGCGGCTGCTGACATATCAGCATCACCAAGTGAGCGACCGAATGAGCATCCGTCGTCTTATCCATCCATCCTCATCCCGATCCTCACTTCCCCATACCCATACCCATCCTCATACTCATCCTCATCCCTGTGATCCAACGAAATTGCCGTCTCAGCGCGACGGCTGCTGCATCAATTTCAGCGCTTTTGGGTGACATTATTCAATTTAAGTGCTTTCTATAGAATCTTGCCATAATGAGCAGCATGATCATGACGTTTGCCTTGTCGGGCCAAACAGGAAATCTTCAATTGCGCCAAAAAGAGATGGAGGAGGTGAAGCTGAATTGCTCGACCGACGGACCGACTCTTCTAGGTCTTTGAAATCGAGAACTGTGCGCGCAAAACTTTATGAACGTCATCTAGGAATGGTATAAGACCACCCAAAATGCTGTCATTTGAGAAAAATCTGAAAACTGAAAACATAAAGAGCTAGAAATTATGCGGCTGCCTTTTGCAATTAGAAATCAAACGTCAGTCAAAACGCTCAAGTCTGTGCAGTCAGTAATAAAAATATTTGGAAAATTCATATGCGTGCACATCCGATTATATAAATAATCAACATAAATGCATGAGGCGTGGCCAACGACCTGGGGTGGTTGCCTGGGTGGGCCGGGCCATCGATCTGCACATTTGGCTGAAATAGCAAACAAAACATCGCGAGGCATATGAAGCCATAAATAATAACAAAAGAGGCCAGTTAAATGCAATGCCGATCATTCAAAGCAAATGATATATGATCGTTTATGAAAAACAAAAATCCGCCAAAACAGGGAACAAACAATGTTGCTTAAAATTCAATAAATTTAGTTTTAGATTTTATATTTTTTTTAGGAATTTAATTCTTGGATTTTCCTAAGCTCTATCTCATAAATAATTTCATTATTAAACTTGTATTACCTCAGACTTTTGTCTCTCATCTCGATCATCACTTTTTTCATTAGAAGAGTAAAGAAATTTCTTTAAAAAAAAATAATACAAATATCTAGGGAATCCATCAACCAATCACTTGAAAGCTTCATTAGTAGATCATCCTAGAAACTTGAAAGGAATTACGTTATTTCAGAAAACAAAAGTCGGGCACTCGGAGTAATGACTATTTCAGTCTTCATTTCTCTCTCTCTGCAGACAAATTGATGTGATTTCAGCAATTTGTGGCTATTCTTCCCAGTCGAGATCATTATACTGCATTTATGCCCAAATTGAAGTGAAGATCTTCACTCTTGGCCAACACCTGGGGGCCACGACAGTGCTATTATACGATGAGTTTTCATTTCTCATTTTGGTTAGGATCGCATCGGTTCTGGTCTGGTCTGGTCTGCTCTGAACTGATCTGGGACCCCCTAAGAAAATTAAAGCTGCATTGTGTGATGCGTTTGAGGGGCAAAACCAAAGCGAAGCGATATGATTTAGCAGAAAATTATGCACTGGAAAAAATTAATAAAGACCTGGGATGTTATGATTTTAGTTAATCTCTGATATTTATTGATTTATTTTCATTGAAAAATGTTGTGATTAATAATTTGCTAGAAAAATAATATAAAAATAATATTTCAACAGCTCTATAAATTTTTAAAATATAAAATTACTCCAAAATACATTTTTTTTCAGTGCTTAAAAGATGAGGCCCAGCTGCAATCAGCGGGCCAACTTGTTGTAAACAAATTGAAGTGGCACTCAAAGATTCCCCTGGCTTTTGGCTGCTCCTCCTCTCCTCCTTCAGCTGGCCATTACCCACCGACTGCCATTCGGGTTCAACCCTTGCCCTTAGCCGCACCTCTCACCCGTATCCCCGCATCCATAGATCGGGGTATCGGGATGGGGACGTGCCTTCATTAGGCCATGCAGTGCGCGTAGGCAGAATGTGTAAACACGCAGCGATTTTCCATTCCGAATGCGTCTCGTGTGCTATGCGTAATTTTAATTGATTTCATTTACGCATTTTTGACTAATGTTCACACGCCGCTATCTCGGGCTGGGAGCGGTGTTCCGGGGGGTGCAGCTCATTTAGCATGGACTCGGCGCGTTGATGGACAGAATCCAACTCCAAATGGCAGCACCAGGGGAGTTTATTTTTGGCCTCTGTCCCAAAACTGGCATCTAGGCATCCGCCTTTGGCATGGGCCTCCCCCGAAATAAGAAAAAACACCCAACGGGTGAAAATCTGTAACATAAATTTCACTTTGATCTTTATTTTTAAGTGTGGCCCACCACCAGTGCAACTTTGCTGAATTCCGTTGAGAACGAAAAATATTTAAAATTTTAATTGCCAGTAGAGTGGCGAGCGTTAGCCCAGTTTCGAAAGTCTTTGCTTGGATTGACCAGAGTCCCCAATGAGACAGGGGATTTTTCTTTTGGGGGAAAATGTGATTTTTTTTTTTTATGGGAGACTGCATTTATTTTTGGTTTCAAATTTTAAATTTTTGTATTAAATTGGTGGTTCTTGAAGAAGTGACTCGCTAGAAAGCAAATTTGTATACAGCATACATACAGTTCTAATTTTATAATTATTAATTTCTATTTAAAACTTTTGTACAATCATTCCTACTTTGCTAATTGCCCAACTGTGCAATCGAAACTCTTTTGATTTCGCCATTAGAGATAGCTTTGGGTTTTTCTTTCCCGGTTCTGCCATCAATCTCGCAAGCTGACATCGCTTGGCAAAAATCGTGTGACTGAAAGTAAACCTCCTCCAACCGCCTGGGCCATCAATCAATCAGTCACCTAATATGAATATGAAAATATGAACCCGAACCCACACACAATCACTGTGGCGGGTTTATCTTTCGTGCATTCGCCTGCTGCCTGCCATTCATTATTCATTGTCTGAGTGTGTTTTTCCTCTCGCCAGGCCAAGTTTTCTTATCTCTCTGTGGCAACAATGTTGGCCATGTTTTTCTTATGGAGCTACTGCAGCAGAAACTGCACTCGAAATGGAACAGGCACTGGAACGGGAGCCACATTGCTATCCATATATGTGGCAAAAACACAGTACTTGAAATGTTTTCGGAAAAAACAAAAGCAAAAACGGCTAAGCAAAGTTCAGTAAGCGAGCGAACCCCTGGAAAGCCCAGTTATCCCAGACCACACCCAATGGGAGGGCGTTCCAGTGACTATTTAAAGAGTGCATGTATCACACTAGATGATCATGAAGCTTGGGAACAGTTTTTTATATTATTAATGCAGTTTTTGTAAGCTTAAAAATCGAGTAAATTTAATATAAATATTTGTTTAAGTAACCTAACAAGGATATAGGTCTACTAAGCTTTAAATAAATTTGTAAATTAGTGTAAATATCTTTTTTAAACAAGAAAGGAAGCTAACTTCGGCACGCCGAAGTTTGTATACCCTTGCAGATTGGTTTTTATGTTTATATTATAGATTTAAATGCTGAAAACACTTACAAAAACAGAGTTTCATTACATTTTACCTATACTTATTATGTTTACAGTTTGACAGTTACAGTTTTACATTCCCAGCTTTACATTTTCTCTACATTTACAGATCGTTTATATGGCAGCTGTATGATATAGTTGTCCGATTTTTATGAAATTTATACCAAAATTCTAGAATAATAAAAAAAAGCTTATATCTCAGAGTAGATAAACATACGATGAAAAACAACGAAGCTATAATTTTTTTCCTATTTATTTCTCGATCGTTCCTATGGCAGCTATATGATGTAGTCGGCCGATTTGCATAAATTTTTTACCAAAATTCAGAAATAATATAAAATGGCCATATCTAAAAAATGGAGCAAAAATTTTGAAAAACAGCAAAGTTATAAATTTTTTTCTAGAAATGTATCGTACATTTGTATGGCAGCTATATGATATAGTCGTCCGATCCGGCCCGTTCCGACATATATAGCAGTGAGAGTATATAGAAGACTATATGCAAAGTTTCATTCAGATAGCTTTAAAACTGAGGGACTAGTTTGCGTAGAAACAGACAGACAGACAGACGGACATGGCTAGATCGACTCGGCTGTTGATGCTGATCAAGAATATATATACTTTATAGGGTCGGAAACGTCTCCTTCACTGCGTTGCAAACTTCTGACTGAAATTATAATACCCTGCAAGGGTATAAAAATATAGAACTTCTCTATAACTGCTTATCCACTTTCCACCTCTCTTTTAAAGTCCAGTGTCACACAGACTTAACCAATTCTCCTATTCACTGGCACTCATTCAATTCACTTGCCATGCAGTCGGCATTTGCTTTTATTTCTACGTAATTGCGAATCTTTTGAAGCGATGCGAACGACACTCTGCGAACTATATCATCATACTATATCGTCGGACTCGCGTATGCATATTGATTGATTGCTAGGCAATTTGCACGTGCTCCAATTTGTGGCTGGCCGGGCTTTGGTTATTGTCGCTTTGTACTCTCCATACGAAATCAGTTTGTCCAGCCAGCACCTTGCACACCATGCACACCCCCCCATTCATGGTTCTTACTGCACCCACATGGTTTTGTCACGTTTTCCACTTTGTTTTGCTTTTGGGTTCTTGGAAATGTGTCAAACGACAGAGGCGCGAGTTTTCCACCCAGTAATTTGCAATCGTTGATAGATGGCTTATGTAACTGCCAAAGAGTGTAAAAGGCAAAACACTAAAGTAGTAAAAAAATTGCAAAAAAAAGTTATAGCAAAAAAAAAATTAAGTCGCGTTGGGGGAATTACGTAGTTTGGTCTGCGGAATAGGAGTCAACAAGTGCAAGGCACTCAATCAATTAGCGATAGTCAAGCCACAGACATGGGTCATATTTTTGGGTTATTATCAGTGGTGGGGCTTAGACTGGGGGATGCATTGGTTAATACAAGAAATCCAGGAAAATAAATATGTATAATAATTAATATATATATAATATATTTTTTAAATTTAATTAAAAAAGTGGGTTTAATATATATATTACCTTTCCAACGAATTACATTGTACTTTATATTTTATTATTATTATTTATTTACAACTTATATTACCTTCTTACCGAGTTACTTAAAAACCCCTAACCTTAATAATTAAATTTCTTGGAATTATAATACAACTTTAAAAGAGAGTTTACCTTATAATTTCCAATTCAATTCATGTCCGGCTGCAGTTTGAGTTCTATTAATTTACGACTTCTCTCCATGGTTGTAATTTAGATAATCCGATAGTCGTCGCTCTCATTCACAATTTTCTAGCATATTCAGGCTGCCTGTCCTCCATCAATGGCAGTTTTTTTATCAGCGGGGAATACAAGTCATTCATCGTATCAGCCGGCTTTTGACAGATTTTCTCGACTTTCCTCGGGCCCGCCCAACACGCTCTGGATTTCAATTGCCCGGCAGAGTGGCGAGTGGCGACTGGCACACACATATATCTTGCTCCTACCCAAATGAGACGCATCATAAATAATAACTAATGTTTTGATAAGCACGCCAACGGGCGTACCACTTTTTTGTTTATCAAATTACGGATGAAGTTTGTTCATTAATTTTGGCAAATTTATCTGACGTTCGTTCGGCTTTCCCCTCTTTTGAAGCTTCAACCCCTTCCGCTGAGACAGCGTCTGCTTGGCTTCCGCTGGTGGATGACTGCCTCTGAAAGTTGCCCAGTGGGAGCTCAAGCGTCAGTCGAGGGGCTTTCGCACCTCCATGGAGTGGTGGGGATCTGGGCTTCGCGTGGGCTTTGAGTCGTCGTCAGCGTCATCATCCTCCAGGTCTCTAGGCCCCCAGGTCTGCACGTCTGTGTTGCGTGCAGACGACAGAACTAGACGTAATCTCGGCAGGCTGTCAAACAGTATCTTAAAGATGCGCCCGGGGGAGAAACGAGGGGAAACCGACTACCGCCGGCAACTGGTTCTGATCGCATCTGAAGTCTGGTCTAGTCTTGGCTTGGGAAGGCACTAAATTGCGGCCTTTTGACCAAGTTTATGACACACGTTTAGCTGTCTACTTGGCCCACGCTCATCCGCTTTGAGCAGGAAGAGAGTTGGGAGCTGTCCATTTCCCCTTTTCCCGAAGTCCCATCGCCCATCTTCTCCGATGTCTCTCCGCATTTCTATTTTCAATTAAGATCTCGTATTTCAGGCGCCCGACAAACGCGCAATTGTTGTTGGTAAATTATTAATTGACATTTGCCTGGCGCCACAGAAGAGCAAAGCAACTCAAGTGCTGTGCCTGCTCTTCTCCCCCCATTTTTTTTTGTTTACAAATTTGTTACACAGTTTTTCAATTTACTTATATTTCGAATTGCCGTTTGCCTTTTGCTTTGTAGGTGAATTCAGTGCGAATGTTCCGCCAGACGTCGAAGCTATGGCAGCCGCTGCTCTAAGCGGCATGGAAATGGGATCTGGACCAGGATCAGAGGGATACGAAAGCGAAGCCGACAATAACGACAAGGAAAAGAAGGCCATGGAAAGTGGTAAGTAATCCTCACATTATATACAAAACCCCCTTACAGTAATAATCTCTCAAGATAAACAAGCTATTTGTATTCCATATCATAAAGATTACAGATTTCTGAGACCCAAAACCATTTTATATCATTAGAATTTCACTAGACTCCTATTCGGCCTAAGTCTTACCTCCCCGTTGTCCAGCAGTTTTCAAATCCTCGATAGTATAGTGGTTAGTATCCCCGCCTGTCACGCGGGAGACCGGGGTTCAATTCCCCGTCGGGGAGAGGTGTGAAAACTTTTTTATTTGTATTTATTTCGTTTTATTTTTTGTTATTTTATTTTGCGTGCTTTATTTAATATTAAAAATAAAAAAGTACATAAATTAGCAACAATAAAATAAAATTGTAGGTTCTAAGCCACCAACTACTTTATGAATCTTGGAAATAATGAGTATTTTGGTGCTCAGTAAATAAATATAATAAAATAAAATTTGTAAAGTAAAAGATAACTTAAGCAAAAAGTATTAGAACAAAAATTAAATTAAAATTCTAGTAGTAAATTTAAAAAAAAATGTTTTCACATCTCTCCCCGACGGGGAATTGAACCCCGGTCTCCCGCGTGACAGGCGGGGATACTAACCACTATACTATCGAGGATGTTGAACGTGGCTTGCCAAACGCGAAACAAACGCGGGTTGTATTCTCATATCTTAGGTTCCCTTTCGGTTCTGTGTTCGTTCGCATTTAGTTATGAAAATAAATATATTTTTAGATCCGATAGCAGTGGAGTCACCCTCACAAGGTGTTAATGGGGAGAATGGTTGATGCGTTTACAAATTATGTTTGACGCGGTTGAACTAGCTGCGTGGCAACTCCTCTGCCTGTCTGTGTGTGCATATGGTGCCCCCAGCTCGAACTCTCGAGGAGGGTGTGTGGGTAGATTTATGCCCAGCGCTGCGTGTAATTATAATTTATCGTTGTTGAAATTCCATAAAAGTTTAACACCTCACCTTGGGTTCGTGATGAAGTGCAGCGGAGAGGAGAAGAACGAAGGAAAAGAGCCACGAAACGAGCCTGAGATGGAATCAGAAAAATGAGCTGCATCAAAGTTAATTGCACTTCACTTTCTGAAGGGTTGGTAAAAAAAAAAAAAACTATGGACGTTGATCCGCTTTTCGGCTTTTCCACTTCGTGTCTGTGTGTATCCATCAGATTTTAATTCATTGCAAAAGTGTGCAAGAATGGAACAAATTCCGAGCATTTTTCCACATGTTGCTGACAACATGAAATGTCTTTGGTTTATTTTTACACACACCCAACATAGCACCGTACCGCGCTCACACACAATAAAGTGTCGCCCACGTTGACACAAATTTCTGGTACAATACGAAAATTTCCATGCTGCACAGATACATGGCCTGGTATATATGGTATATCCGTGAGATAAAATGCCTGGACTGAGAGAAAAAGAGAGAGCTACCGGCCAACAAAAGGCAGCAAAAACACACAAGAATCCGAGTTGTCCTCGGGGACCTGGACCATTGCATGACTTTGATTTAGGGCTCAGCCACACTCCAAGTGACATCTCGGACCCTTTGGTTAGACCTTCGTCTTTTGTCTGATTTCTGGCCATGTCTCTTTTGGTGATTTCTGGTGATTTCTTCGTTGATTGGAAGCGGGAGCCTGTTGCGCACATCTGTTGGCCATGTTGTGCTGCAGTGACCCGAGGGTTTCCTCTATATGCTCTTGTGTATCTAATGCCGGTTCTAACAATAATTCCAAAGATACAGATACCGATTCGGATTCAGATTCGTTACAGATACAAATACAGATACATTCGGCCCGCCACTCTGTCTGGCCCTGTTCCCAGTGAGTGTCGGCCGCTTGTCTTTTTTTGTGTTTATTGTACGGATCGAGAAGTGTTCCGCCGTCCCCCGCTCCGTTTTTCACACGAAATACTCGAAAATTCAAAATGGATTTTGGATTTTCTATTGTATACAGCTCACAAGAAAAAAAAGAAACAACAAAAATGTGTACATACGTCGTTTATGGCTAGAATCAACCTTTAGCCCCCGCATCGCTCTCCTCAGCTGAGACTAAGGCGAAAGCAAACAAATTTGAAAGCACAGTGCAGTGCTAATGGAACGAACAAATCCCAGTCTCGGCCAAAGGCTTTTTGGCACAGGTGCTAATTGGCCAATGCAGCAAATCCTCGCGTTCAACTCGCGTTCCCCTATTGCGCGAATTAGCACGGAGATCGCACAAAAATTTCGCGCTAGAGATACTTTCAGAATTTTGCCTCTAATCAAATGCGATCCACACCAGTCATGGACTCTGCACATTCCACTTATTTAGAATTTTCCGTTTCTCGAACCGTGGAAGAGTAGTAAAAAATAATAATAATAAAAATAATTAGTTTATAAATTTATATAGCCTTTTGTAACATTTTTTTGTATAGAGTAAGAAATATAGAAATGATGGTACTAATTAGGAAAGACTCATTCCAAGACTGTTGATAGCGTAATTTATTAAATTTTCTATTTAAATAAGTTTAAAATTGTAGAATATGTTTTTCTTGATCAAAATTATGAATCATGCCTTTTAGCTTTACAGTTGGATTTTACGTTTTATTTCTTTCTGAAATTCTTAGAACCATTTTTATTATAAAGGGACTTTCCCTAGGGCTTAGCTTCCCTAGAGATTAGCAATATTATATATGTATATACATTTATATAAAATTAAATTTACCTAAACTGAATGTTTCTAAGTATTTATAATGCTCATAGTATAAGAAATAAAGCATCTAAATACTGATAAATGCTCTCCTGAACCCCTTTAAATTCATATACAAAATTAAATCTAAATTGTTGGCTTCTACCCATTAAACTCAATTGATGGTATCCCCAGAAGCAACTAGATTTTCTGGCTCCTCTTAAAAGAGGAGTTCACCATCAGTTGCCCTCCGGCCGAAGTCCCTTTTCCATACTCCATTCCCCTTCTCTGTCTCCGTTTCTCCTTAGTTTTTTTTCTCCAACTCTCTGACTCTGGTGCAGCGTCTGGCTGTGCGCCGCATGACTCCTACACTTGAGAAATCACACCTCGCAGCAGCCACATCCACAATCCGGGCATTTAGGGAGTAGGGAGTGAGCTTGCAGGGAGCTGGTTGTGGAGAGCTGGAGGCATCATCCAGAGATTTGACTAGACAAAACCAGAGCAGACCCAGAACCAGATCGAAATGAATTATGGCCGCGGGCGTGATAATAAACGAAAGATCAGCACGGCGATTGGAGTGGAAATGCACTGGGAAAAAGAAAAAACTATAAAGATATCAGTAAAATATATATTTTATTGAAATATAAAATTTAAGACAATGTTCTTACTGAACATTTTTTATTGATTATTTAAAAAGGCATCGCTAAATATTATTTTCCTTCATAAAACATAAAATATACGTGGCCTAAGGTCTATGTTAAAGTTCAGAAGCATTAATTCTCGCGGGTGTTATCTCGGGCCATAAACAAAATATGTGCAAGTTGTGCGCGGATCACAGAGGTCGTCACGGTTGGCTCAAATGCGTTTTTAATGTCGCCGCATCTACGGTTGCTAGAACAGATCTAAGATCAGGGTTCTGGGAGTACCTGATACAAAAAGGAGAAGTGCTAAGCGATTCTGACAGGTAGGAGAATGGAAACCGGAGCCTAGACCATAATTAGCAGTGACTACTGTGCGGCTAATGAGTCCCGAACAGGCAAACCGCAGCGATTCCAAGTGATAGTGATATTTATATACGTATAAAAACAAAGAAGGTGGTAAAAATGGCACTTATTAATTAGAAAATTAGGAAAGTTAGTACAAATAATTAGAGAGGAATTAATAACAAGATATATTATACCGGAAAAATAAATATGCTAATAAATTACAAATAGAAAATATTCTATATCTTTGACCTTCTTTTCCCTTGAAAAAATGAAAAAGCAACTTCTGTTGATATCTCACAGATACAAAGACCTACCAAGTATCTTTGGGATTCAAAGGAGGCGTGTCATTAAGTTGGCCATGGTGTCGCTGCTAATCACACGTTGCCCCGCTAACAAATTCGACCCGAACTTATTATTATTATTGCATGTTGCGTTGCATGCCCCCGTATGCAAAAGGCCCTGCAATTATGCATCCGATGATTCCCTTGCCGATTCCCGTATCTAGATATGTCAGTTATAATAAGCACCAAGCGAAATACGAGCACGGCCAGCAGCAGCAGCAACAACACCAACAAGAACAAGTTAAAACAACAACAACAATACCACGATGCTAACCAAAGATCAAGATACACACACACACACAGATACACACGCACACTCAGGAGCCTAGGTGAGGCATTTAAAAAAAACTTGAATTTCAAGTGAGCAAACAAGAACCCAAGAGAGAGCCAAAAATACAGAGAGCGAAAGATACGTTCCAAAGAGAGCATTTCCAGAGAGAGCAGAGAGCGTAAAAAGTATCTTTTATCACTGGCGCGTTTTTAAACGCACAGAATTGCTCTGGCAAGCGTTTTTAAACGCCTGCCTTTAACAGTCGCGCGTAAAACGCGTAAAACCTCAACAAAAAAATGCTGCACTACCAGAAATAGTAGTTTACAAAATTATGAACATGGATTTTTATATTTTGATTTAATATGTTAATAAATCTGGATACTATAGTATACATTAAAAAATTTATGATATCAAAACTTGTGGCAATTTTTGAAATTATAGGGTCGAAAATGAATCCTTCATCTGTTTCTGACTAAAAATAAAATACCCTGAAAAGGTATAAATTAAATTAAATTAGAGAAAATCGTTATAGGTCTCAGATATAGTACCGAATTGAAAGTACCTAATTTTGTTTAGTGTACCCGCTCGGCTCTTTGATTATTTCTCCCTCCCTGCGAGAGAGCAGCGACTAGCAAGAGAGCTGCGTATTTTTCGGATACGTAGCTCTGGGCTGTCGGCCTGTTGCACATTCCTCGATACGCCGTTCGCGAGTCGTGACGTATCCCGGATTCGTTAACGCTTTACGAGTAAATATTTTCGCCTCGAAGTATCGCCTGCCGCCAATATAAATCGCCAAGAAATATATATATTCTCGAGTTGAGTTATTTAAATACCTGTGTGCTTAAATAGTTAACTAAAAACATGTTCACGCTGGAGATTCTTGTTGAATAATTCTCCGTACACCACAAAAGTTTCCCCAAAACAAATTGCGCTCTCTCTGAGTCTTTCCAATATATATATTTGTGGTTATTTTGTGCTAGTGCTAATAATCAAAACAGTGTAAAAATCGAAGGAGAAAAATAATAAAAAAAAACACACTTGAGCAGAGAAAACACAGGATATGCAATGAACAGGGATTGAGTTTCACCTGATTTGTATTGCCACCTTTCGTATATAATTATAATCAACGTGATCACGCGCTCACACCAACCAAGAAGCTACGACGACGACAACGCAAGCGGAGGAGTTTGTTGCCAGGATCAAGTTTTTGGCAAAACCCATAATTTCGCTGCTGCTGCTTCTTCTTCGTAGTCGCGGGCTCGGGCTCCATGGTGTCGCCGGCTTGACCGATGCCTCAGTTGCTATAAACAAACCCAACTCCACGACCGAGACCCCTGAAGCCGAAGCGAGAGAGTGGAGCCAAACAAATCCAGTTCTCCTGGTGCTTTTGTTTTGCTTTTGCTGGCTGCCTCTGCCTCGCGTTTATTGTTTTGCTGCAAGGCGAGAAGAGAGTGGAGAGAAGACTGAAAGACTGCAGACTGGGGAGAGAGGAGAGAGGGAAGAACTGGCCCCAAACACCCGGGATCCCGATTCCGATCCCAAACCAAGAAAACTGAACGCTGAACTGAACTGAAGGAACGATCAAGAGGCAGAAAAAACAACAACTAAGTTGCATCGTATAAAAATCATCTGCTGTTGTTGCTGTTGCTGTTGTAGCCATCAGACATGGCGCCGAAATCCAGAAAGAAGAAGGCTCATGGTAAATATTAATATAACATTTCTTTTGCTTTTTTTTTTGTTCTCTCATGCACCTTGAAAAACGAGGGAAAAACAATTGTGGTTCATGGTTTTCTTGGGTATATTTGTTTTCTGGAAACTAGAAAATCTGTAATTGTTAAAATAATAAAATCAAATAAATGTAAAGTTTAGTTTAAAACTTCATTAAGACCTTAAGGTCTCTTAACAGGTTCAAAAACCATAATAACATCATTTTGATAATGTCAACTCAATTTTTAAATATTTATTATCACATCACTTTAGTATGCCAAAGATAAGGGTTATTTTTGATAGATAAAAATGCCGAACTGATAAAGAATTTACGTGTTATATGGTATCTTAGAGATTATTATTATTATAGATATTATTTGGTAAAATAGAAAAACAAAGAACATTTTATAGAAGCGAACTTTGATTTCTTTTAAGCTTCCTAGAACCTATTCTGCGCAGTTTTCTCTACCTAAAATCAGCTTATATTTATGTAAGCAATAAGTACTTTTTAAAAAGAAATAAAAAATGGTATTTTAACTTACCTAAAAAATACGTCATGATCCTCTAAAGACTTGCTAAAAATGTTTATAAAATACGACTGCTTTACCATTTATTTTTATTAAATTATTTTACCCATTAAAAGGGTATTAAATCTTCGATTGTTTTTATTTATTAACAATTGAAGAAACCTCTTTGCCCCAAGTTGCAATTCTCTAGCAGATTTTCCATGAAGCTTTCACTGCCTTGCCCAGACTCGTTTCTTATCGGAAAGCCCATCAGAGTGCTGGCATTGGCATTATCATCGGCACATGATCATGGTCTCATAAGTATGCAGAGCTCATATTACAAATCTCTGGGCATATCCTGTTGACTATGCCCGGCCTGGCCCCTTCCCTTTTTCTCCCCGATTTCAATTGAAATCCGTTTGCCTTGCGTTTTGTTTCTAATTGCGTTTCGTTGTTGGGTCTCTATGCCAAGTGTGTCTCTGGTATCGGGTCTCCGAGAGAGAGAGAGAGAGACTGGAACAGGGACCGGCACCGATTCCGATCCTTCTGACCATCCCAAGGAGATCCCATCAGCTTAAAATATGCGACGTCGCTGCCGCTGGAGTTGTGCATGTTTTCCTTAATTTTTTATGACCCTGAGCAGGTAGAACACAGCGAGGCAAAAAAAAGATTGAAAAACAACCACACAATCGGGCAGGGCACCCCTTGCTGGAGGATAGTAGTAGTATCCACTGGATACCCCGAAAGCCAGAACCAGAAAGGGAAGGAAAAAAAGATCAGCTGTCAATTTTATGGGTGCCCCACACTCTTTCTCTCTCTCTGGGAATGATGGGGTGTTGTACGCACATATTTTATGCCTTTTTGTGTGCCCAACTTTGTTGTCATTCCGTCGTTTCATTTCATTTGCTTAGATTATTTTGATATGCATCTGAGCATTTGATTTGGGCTTAGACAGCCAAATGAATTTTACGACCGCGCGTGGGGATACACATTGATATAATCCCTTTTCATCCGCTTGACATAGCCAACACGGAGCGCATTTGTTGATCTCTGATAATATTTCTACATACAGTGGAGGATAGAATTTAAGCTGATAGATACTAGAATTGGATAGGATGTTCTTTAATTTGAAAGATACTTCTTAAAGATAAATGCAAAATAAATATATTAGGAAGCAGTGAAGATATTTTATATAATAATATATATCTCAATCTATATATAACTTATCATACCCATTTTCACAACAGAAATTTTAAATCCACTCTGCTTTGGTTTAAAAAACAATCCCTTTTCCGAGAGACAACTGTAGTTTGTTTGTTTCTTAATTTCGTTAGCATTTATAAACGCCTGCCAATCGTCTGGGCATCCGTCCAGGTGCAGATCTCTGTTTCCTCGGCTTGTGTGTGTCTTTTTGATTTACTTTGTGCATTCGCACAGTCTGGGTATTTTTCTCTCTCTTAATAATAAATTCGCCACGGGTGGTGGTCAGTCTCCGACGGCTGCGCCCATGACAAATCGCAACAAATGCCAAACAACAGACAAGATAAAAACCCTCGAAAGCGCTACAAATACGAAAGACACCTTTGTATATCTATTGTGTAGATTTCGAGACAAACCAACCACACCCACAGAGTGAGTTTTCCTCGAAAAAGGCCAACATCACATCAAAAGAAAGTCGCTGGCCAGCGATCTAAAAATCGATCGAAAAAAAATAAAACAACATATAAGCTTTAGCTCCGATAGGAAAGACCCAGTTCCCAATGCCGTCAAGTGCAGGCCTGATGATGGAATCGAACCGAACCACTCGATGTGGTTCCACTCCTCATATCGCCTCGAAAATGTTTCGTGGAATCTGGCTCACAAATTGTGCGCTCTTCACACTGATAGGAGAGCAACGCACGGACTGATAAGGGTGCGGATGTGGGGGCCACTAAAATACTAATTCCCCCCAGGTATATGACCGACCGACCGTTCGGCAGGGCTAGGTTTGGTGGTTCCCGAGCTAGGCTAGCTGCCAGTTCCGAGTACTCGGACCTAATCTTATCAATTTTGTCGTCTGCCGCCGCCGCCGTCGTAAACAAACAAAAATAGTTATAATAATAATAAGCGAGAAGCAACACAAAAACAAAATAAATACGTAATGCACACGTTTATTTTTACGAGCAACGTGTGGCTGCATTTCTAGCGTTTTTAGAAGAGGCCTCAAAGATCTACGAAAACCAAACTAAACACCAAACATAAACTCTACCTGTGTACAACATATATATTTTGTATATTTTTTGCTGACCATTTGGCACTTGCACTTTCTTAGCATTTATTTTTAATTTACGTAAATGCCAACCTGTCGATTTTTCCCCTTCACTCATTAAAAGCACGCAAAGGGGGTCATTGATTTGTGCGATGGCCCTACGTGTGCGATGCGTTCTGACCGATCAGCACAAATCCCGGCTAGACGCTCTAAATGCCGACCGTCGCGTCTTTAGACGAAGCAAGGCAATCTGGCGACACCTTAGTCTGGCGAGATCTCATCTATATACTTTTATTTTTAATTTATATTTATATTTAATTCATGCAAGCATTGAATCTCTGGCATTGTCTCGAAGAACGTCTCATGATCTTCCATAAAAACACGATTCATTTTAATGAAGTGTTGGCCATTAAGGTGCTCTCTCTTATCAGATTAAAGATTAAACGAAAGCTACGAAAGCTATGAAAGCTGTTTAGAACTGCATTTAGTATATAAAACCTGATTCTGTTGCCAACAATGGCTTTTGATCTAAGCAAAGCTGTACTTCCTTTATTGAGGGAATTACTCTGCGAGTGTGACGCGTGAAATATCCGATTCGTTCTGAGAAAATTGCATAACTGGAATTGAGCTCCTCGCATCTCGTTGAAGATTAGAGAAATCTTAGAAGCTTAAATAACATGTAATTATTTTTTAAAGACTGTTGAAGGTTTTTAGATGGAAAGATACATATATTTTCTTAATAAACAATTACCTGTTAATAGGTAAATATTTTCACGATTTGTGGGCTTTTGTATATTTTCTAGCTAGTCAAAATCAATGTTGTTTATGGAGGAGTTTGTTAGATACTTTATTAAAAGTTTATAGGTTTTTGTAATATCAAAATTTGTATTCCCTTAACTCATTGATTTATAATTTATATCTCTACTGAAATGTCACTTCATGATTAGCTGCTCGTATATTCCCTTAATGCTTAATCAAAATATCAGCCACATCGGTTTCAATTGAAAGATGTCTTTGCTTAGCTCTCCTGAATTCCCTTCCCTGTCTTTTGCTGCTGTGGTTCAAGTGCAACGTGCGCATATCCTGTTTGGCAGTGTGGTTCTGGGGGATGAGGGATCTCGGATCTGGGTTCCAGTCGATGCGATCTGTCGCCAGCGTGTGGAGCACACATGTGAGAGGAGAGCGCGTGAAAATGACGACTGTGAGGCGCGGCGAATCCATCCATCCGTCCGTCTCAGTCCCTGGGAGTTGAATCTTCTGCGTTCTACGTTCTGCATTCTACAAGAAAAACGAAGATGTGGATATGCGGATATGCTGAATGCTGAGTAGGCGGCAGCTGCTGCTGTTTGTCAAAACATTGGCATGGAATTCGCTGTGAGGCGAGGCAAGTGAAATGAAATGTATCTGCCAGATACATATGCATCGCCAGGCATATGTAAATGCAGTTTCCTGCCCCAAAAAAAAAGAAAAAGAAACGAAACTCCATTAGCGAACAATAACAGCAACATCCACGAATTCCGCTTAATTTCGTTGACGATTAATCAAAATCAAATAAATGCAAGTAACTTGGGTTCTCCTCCTTCCTTCCCAGTATACATATATTCTCCAGCTTCTTCTCCTTTTACTAACTGCTGCTGCTGGCTGTTGGACGATGATGGATTTCGTGATAAATGAAGTGAAATTTGAGTGGATTTTATCTCAACTCCGTTGGGTTTGCTGTGCTTCTTCGTCTTTTCTTATTTTTTGTACTCCACACAAATGCGTTAAATGCTCAAAACGATTATCTTTGGCTTGCAGCGAGCAGCGAGCCCAAGTTTATGATGATTTACATGCGTGTACCGGGGCTACAGTTGCGGTTAAAATTATTGGAGGATTTTATAAGAACATATATTTTTATTCTACGTAATTTTTAAGATTTTCTTCTTGCTTTTAAAATACATAAAATATAAGTTAGAGCCTGACTTGAATAAGTTTACAGCAGATAACTGCCTTTGTATTTGTATTTTAAGTATTTTTTAAGATTTTCTTTAAGCTTTTAAGATATAAAAATAATATAAGCCAGAGGCTAACTTTAAGTTCAAAGAAATTTAAGTCCAAAGATAGACTTTTTGTGTATCCCATAGAATTTTCTACCACTTATCACCAATTATATAGAAATTCGTTGTCTATACTTAAAGTCTTAATATTTTTACTGATTTATTTAAAGCTTTTTCAATCAACTGGTGACTAGGCAAGAAAATTGTATTTTAAATATGCAAAATTGCAGGCTTTTATGGACGATTGCCATAAGCACTATATCATTTTCTTGGCCATAAAATGCTTACTCACTGTTAAGTTGCGAGTAAACCATATTTCAATGACCTCTACTGTTTGAATTATATGCAGCTTTGGGCCTTCCCGTTATGTTTATGGGTTTAACATTAAGTGGGATTACTTAAAACTCCCTCTGGCTTATCTCTATAACTTATGATTCTTTTGGAAATACTTTTTTAAACCTGAAAGAATTAACATTTCCCTGCTAAAGTTTAGAGCTTAATTTATGGCTGCTAATTGTTAGAGAAATGCTCAAAAAAAAAAGTGTCATAACTCTTATTGTTCGCTCTTGACCACTTTTGTTGTTGTTTCTGCTGCTGTTGGTAATAAGTGTCGCACAGACAGCACGGCGGCATGTTTATTAGACTGCAAAACAGCAACAAAAATACAGCAACAACTGTTGTTAGCTATAGCACAATGGGAATCGCGGTCGGCAAAACGCAAATTGCGAATCGCAAATGGCAAATGGCGAATCAAGAGCCAATGACAACGCACATTGGCACGTATTGCTCATTTGGCCGAATGTGCATATCATATCAAATAATAAACGAACGCTGTATTCTATACGAAATTTGCATATTTTTGGTGTCTGTTAGTCTGGCTGAGATTTATATATATACTATATATATGCTTTCCTGTCTCTATTAAAAGCCTGCACACGTCATGCTGTCGCCGGGGCAGCCTTAAAAGGCAGCGTGTGGCTCTGGCCGCGTTTGATTCATCATCAGGTGACCAAAATCAGCGTAACAATAATTGCCAGGCAGCTAAAGAGTCGGTCAGTCTGGCTGAAAGCGTTCAGCAACATGTTGCTGCTACTGCTTGGCCCGGTCTTGTGCTGTGCTTTTTTACGTATGCAGAGCGAGTTGTGGCCATAAATCGAATTGACATCTTGACGCGACTTGCATGGGCTTAACCATTGGCCACCCACAGAGGCTTTATTCAACCATGTCCCTGATTGAGCGCCAAATGATTCACTGTGATTCACGCAGTGACTTCCTTCCTTTTGCAATTTTAAATCTTTTCTCAGAAGGAGTCGAGTTGCACAAAGTTGCTAACAAATCGCAGACGACAAATGCGCAGACAGCTTGACTTTATTTTTGTGCCGCCAAGCCATAGCCATAGCCATACAATATATATACTATATATACACAATGTCTGCGTACGAGTTTATTTCTAGCCAAATAGCATTTGGTATTTCGTCTGGCAGGCGCATAAATTTCGAATTAGAAACAAAAAGAGCGAAACACAGCCAAGACGACGACGAAGACGACGACTAATTAGCCGCTCTGTTGTTTTTATTTTAATTTTGACCCAGCCATGGCAACAAGACAGCCCAGACAAGAGCTCTTCGATTTAGTTCGCTACTGTGGAGGGAATATCAACTGATTGAACTGACTTTTGGCTAACGCCTTCACCTGATTAGCATTCAAAACCAATTTCAATTCCAATTCCAATTTCGATTTCGCTTCGATTTTTGGTTTTGGGTTTCGTGATCTCCAATCGCTTATCGCCGATCTTCGACTGATGATTGGCAATCATCGCCCCAATATCAATATCAATGTCATTGATCCCCGCCGATTCTGTTTGCTTATTTCGATCTGGCAATCTCTTGATAAAATCGCCATAAAAATTGTATCAGCTGCTGCCGTTGAAATATGCAAATTAAGTATATTCACTCGCAGTTCATAAACAAGTCACTGCTCAAGACGATTTTTATTTTTATTTTATTTTTTGTTGCTTTTCCGCTCGATTGAAATTGCAATGTCCGCCATAAAAGTCACTGGACGATAAGATTTTTATGTGAACAGATGGTTTTATTTGTCATTTTAATTTGTAAATCGAACGATGATTATCAATTGCTAATTTTTGTCTTCTTTTTCTTTCGTTACAGGTAAGTTTCAAGACTGGAACAAAGTCAAGAGGAGATATGTAAGGTTATGCAAGGGATCTCAAGTGGTAAAGAAAGGAAATTTTGTGGATATGTAATGAGTATTTTCGAGTTTTGGGTTATTTTTCCTATATTCAATAGGTAATATGAAATAAATATTTAAGTTTGAGATTTCTAAAGTTGATAAGCATTAAAATTAGACTACAATTTATATAAACTAATCAGAAATTGGTACTGTGCCCTCCCATAAATGCATGTAAAGGAAATATAATATTTTACTTAGCTCAAAAATAATATAAAAATATTAGCAGCATAGGTACACTATTAAAAATTAATAGCAGCATAGAAACCCTCATAAAGAAAACCCAATATTTTCTATAAATTTAAATTGAATTCCCAGAAGCCGTTCGTGATTTTTGGGCGTTTAAAAACGCCTTCACTTGGGTGGTCCACCGGCCACCAATCGCAAATTAGCCATCTCGACAGCTGCTGCAATTTTTCATATTTCTGCAGTGTATGTGTGTGTACATTTTTTGCGAGTATGTTTTTTTTTGCATTTTGTTTTAATAATTTGCGCCTGCAATTAAAAATCATTAAGCCAAATCAGCGCGGTCTGCCCGGCGGGCACTCTAATTAAAGCTGATTGTGTTGATTCGGTAAAAAAAAGAGAGAAAAATATGGGAAAATTATGCACAAACATATGCACATAGATGCATGTATGAATGCTGCAATTGTTTTTAATTGCCAGAGAGATTGGGGAGAGTCCATAAGCCAAATTGTGTCAGACATAAATCTGACCATCTGCTGGGTGGGTTGCTGTTTTGTTTAAGTTTTCTATTAACGTTTCATTCATGATTTCCACGCGACTCCGGCAAGACAAAAAGCCAAATAAATAGAAACACACAAAACCAAAACCAAAAATAAATATATAAATAGGCAACACGGGCATTAATTATAGCCGTTTATAAGGAAAAATCGTTTTAAAAGTTGTCATGCCCAAGCCTGGAGTGTGTGTTTGTGTGTGTTTGTGTGTGTTTCAAGCAAACACAGTCAGAGGCTTGGCTGGCAACACAAAACAGAGTTTGAAACCCGTTTACCTTCGCCATCATTCTTTTTTATTAGGAAAACAAACGATTTTGTTTTGACTTCAGCTTTGGGTTAAAGTCTTTTTGCCGCTACAGCCTCTCCCTTTCTAGGCGATGATTAATATTCTTAAATGTGTGTGTGTGTATCCAGGCCAATTCCCACAAGGATTTAGAGAACATAAATTGCCTGAACATTGAGTCCACACCTTGGCATAAATTCCCATTTCCACAGAAACTGATTTGAATGATAGTAATTTGATTTCTTGGAATATACAAAACAAGCTTGAATCATATATTCCACTTGAAAAATCGCAAAAAACGAGTTAAAGCCAAGTACTTTTGACTGCCAACTTAAAAGAAAACGTTAATATACAATGATTTATCATATTTAATATACCATTTCTTCTGCCCACAATGAAACGCCTAATTAAAGTCATAAACTTTCTTCACTCTCTCTTGCAGACTCGTTTAAATATCTATAAAAAAATACAGAAAATTATATGTGGGCATTGGCAATCTATAAGTCATTGTTCCATTGGAGGGCGTATGCAAAACAAAATGGGTAGAAAACAATTAATTGCTATTGATTTACGGGGCGTATGCTTGATTTATTTAGCAATCGCTTGACCAAAAACCAGGCGGGGGCATTCATTTTCTTTCTTTCTGTATAGATATATATATATATATATAAATATCTGTATATCTCTGTATATATTATTTATTGCCCACATGCGCCATACAATAGAAACTGATGACTTCATTGCCAATGTTGCAACATCATCAGCAATAATCACAGTAGCCATTGAAGGAAGCTGCCCCGCAGGCGAAATTCCGCTGCCATGTGGGCTACTGTTGGTAGCTGATTTTGTGGTTATTACCCTCACTGATGGTTAATAGCTGGTAATAACTCTCTGATGATGCTGGTGAGATGAGAATGATGTAATTATGCTGCTAGTTAGGGCCATATCAGATCAGCTTTTGTTTATTTTTAACTTCAATAAAATGTAGATCAGACAAACAACAAACTCTAAATTCTAAATTTCCATGGCGCCTCCGGGTAGATTGAGCCTTTACATGTTATTTCTGTCCCAACCTCTGAGCAAATGGCTTTTGTTTTCTTAACTGTTTTCTCGGTTGTCGTTGTTGTCGTTATCTTCTCTCAAAACCTGGCTAATTTATGCACAGCTCTATGCTTTGCATTTCAAGCAGTTTCCTCTGCTCGATCACATGTCTCCACCAAACTGGTATACATAGCGACAAGACAGTATATAACCACTATATAAGACGGCATTACTTTTGAACCCGGATGTGCCTGTGTCTGTACCCCTCTCTAATGCCAATTCAATTTGAGGCTAATGTAGATTGAGATGCGATTTATGCAGATTATGCAAAGGGCGGTCCCCAACGATCAATTCTGATCTGGTGTAGGTGTCGTCTTGGAGTCGGAGTTACGAGGCGACAGAAGCCGCCGCATCGGCAACCACAGCATCCGGCTGCCCACGCACTAAGCACAGAGAGATCTAGAGAAATACAAAAAACTAGACAGACATTTTGTTTAGCATTTTGTTGTGCCAACTGTCCCATTTGCTTGGAGATCTCTCCTCCCTTTTGGTGGCTATTCAAGAATCGCGCGCACGCTCCCTCCCAAAAGCCCACGCTTGACTCGACGCAATTCGGCGCGGTTTTTATCGCGCCGCTTGGGCGTTTGTGATTTAATTAAAAATATGCGACACTTAATTAAAACGCATGCGACGAGAGACACTTGCAAATATTTAAGCAGAGAGAGAGAGACTGCATTTTATTAAGAATTTTGACAGCGTTTTGATTAAGAGCCCAGTCGCCCGAGGCACTTGGCAGGTTCACTTACAAACGCCCACGATTCGGCAGCAAGTTATGGGAAATAACTGGTTGCCGCGTTGATTTATCGGGAGACGAAAAAACCGAGGCAGCCCGGCCATTCATGGCTTACACAGCTCGCAGCTTACAGCTTACAGCTAGCACAGCTCACAGCCACACATCTCTGTGAGCCTGGCTAACAGCAAAAACATGTTTGTATTGGCTGTGACAAGTTTTGAAAGTCAATTAAACGCTTGTAAAATGCATTTATGCAAAAGCAAAGGAAACGCACTAGGAATGTTATGGAAAACAATGGCTTTAACAGTGAAGAGAGCTTACTGTAGAACCAGTTTCTCCTCCAAGAGTGAGCTAATTACCCAGAACTAAAGCTTATCTGGCCTGGACATCGGCTGGCGAATGCGGTCTAATCTCTTGGCTAAAAGGGAAAGTTCCGTGCGCCATAACAGAACGCTTGAAATGCGCAAATGCCTTGATAAAAACACAAAACATTTTTTGGCAAGCTCACAAACAATTGCCGCAACTAAATTTAAATTGCCCCCAAAAGAATTATAGCCAAGTAAACCGTGGCGGAGACGACGACGTCCCGACCGATGCCAAACTAACAAACATCAGATGATGTGGATAAAAAGCCAACGTCAGCAAGTCACAAGTAGTCGCGGGCACCGAATAAATCTGCCAATATAAATAAATCCGCTTTTGGCAGGGGAATCAGATAGGAAAATCAAATGCCAACCCAGCCAATTCATTAGGACCGACAGAAAATTATGGAAAATGCCGCCCACTTTTCTTGAAATTTGTTCGCCTAATTTTGTTTCAGTCTCTTTTTTTTTATAATAAATACCGGGGAATACAAGACGGTGCTGCCTACGTTGAACAATAAAACTTAACATTATTATATAAAAACGAATCGCACAAAAACAAGCCATGAAAATGAAAACAGACGCCCACAGTCCGCGGGCATCGAAATCGAAAAGAAAGAATAACGATGGGCGGGAAAACGTGCGGAAAAGCACAAAGGTCTCAAGTGGAAATTTTCATAAGGTGACTAGGAGAAGACCCTTGAAAATATTTAATTTTAAAAAAGAAGAAGAATAAAATTTAAGGAAATTGAAAAATTGAATCAATCATAACTAAGCCAAAAATTAATTAATTTTAGTTCTGAAAGCTTTTCTATGTTAGTTTTTAATAGGCTAATAAGTCTGCAAACTTCCTTTGAAATTTTAAGAAATCAAAATTTTTGTCGATTTTTGAGAATTTTAACGATGTAACCCCTTATCAAATTTTGAAAAAAAAAAAAAATTTGAAGTCTTTCCGACATGGCTAAAAAGACTCGCCTGTTGATGCTGATCAAGAATATATATGATTTATAGGGTCGGAAATGACTCCTTCACTGCGTTGATAGCTTCTGACTAAAAGTAAAAAGTAAAAAATTTGTAAAATACTTCAAAAATTGGTTACATTTTCAATTTAAAAAGTTATATCAAAAAATTCGTATTATATATATTTTTCTCATATTTTGGAAAGAGCATTCAGCTTTCAATTAGCTTTTCCTAGTATTATTCAAATTAGGTTCGTGTCCCGACTAAGCATCTCTCTCAGACGTCACAAGTCTTGGTCTTAAATTTGTTGATATTGCAGATTTTTTTTGTGTTTTTTTTTTGGCTGCGTTTGTTTGGACAAGATTTTGGGAGCTGATGATGCGCATTCCATTCCATTCCATTGATGAGCTCACAGCAGCAGCAACCATCAGGTGTTTGGTTTACTTTGCGCGTACTACAAGTAGTAGATGGATTTGTGTATCTTGGGCAATCACATGACTGCTTTCAGTAGGATAAGGCACTTTCCAAATGCCTTTATATAGTTGAGCATACAGAATAAGAACTGTATTTAAATATAAATATATATTTTAGATAATAAAGGAGATGTTTATTTAAGAAGAGATACAAATTAAGAGGTTTGTAGAGGATCGCAGAACTTTGAATGTGGTTCCAAGGCAGTTTCCGCTCTAAAAGTTGCACTTTACCATTGTTTTTGTTGCATCTTAGCATATATAGGCGATTGGCGGATGTGGAAGAGAACGCCAGAGCGGTAGGGGAACCTTTGCTAAAAATTCCAACCCAATGAGGAAGGGATGGGAGCTCAGGCTGCAGCTTTTTTTTTTGTGCGCGCCTTGTGGGAGGAGCAAGCCCATCGTGTATGCAGCACAGATATATTTTTAGCCATTTGATGCAATGTTCGCGGCACGATCTCGACAGGGAGGCGGCCCACGCCCACAGCCCACAGCTCACGGATCGGATCGGAACGTAGCTCTCGCTGATCGCAGCTCTCGGAGATCTCATATCATCATAGCATCGCCTGTGGAAACTGCACCCATGTGAGAGAGAGAGAGCCGAGCGTTGGCAGCGGAAATCGTTAGCTGAATCATGCCGTAAAATATTCCCCACATGCGCCCAGCGACAACAGTGCGTTGCAAAACTATAAAGCCACTGGGCCACACACACACACTCAGGCGAGATCGTGTCAATACTTTTACTGCCCACTGTTTCCCCGTTTATGGCTCTCTGTGATGCAGCTGCTCAAAGTCAACGGAGAGGCTAATTAAAATAGCAATCCAAATAGAGTAATTACGGGTCAATGTTAATCTCTTTCGGAGATTCGCTGGCCAAATGTGGGATTTCAGGCATAAAAGGAGCTGCAATTGGCTTTGATTGTAAGAAAAATCGTATTGGAAATTTAATAGATTTTCCAGGGAAGTGAAATGGAGTGTGAAATAGTTTTCTTAAATAAGATTTTCTTATAAAAATGGCTTTCTTTCAAGAGCTCTTAAGAGCTATCTTAGCCGTAAACTTTATTTATCAAATCAGGTCAGTTGAAGTAAATTAAATCCATTATCGAATTGGGTTAGAGCCGTGAGATAAAGGTAATCTGGTAATCGCATTCAATTAGTGATAGAACACGTTCTGTTCTGGAACTGAACTTGTTTTTTAGTTAGCGCAATTAGCGAGATGAATGTGTTGTATTTCAGATAATGAAATAAGATCGGTTGTGAACGATAACTATATTCTGAAACCAGGAGAATGCGGAAATATGTGTAGTAAAGATAATACTTTAACAGCAAGGTTTTGTTTTAATATAAAATATTAATGATTGGGATTAATAATAAATAATTAAATGCATAGTATAAGTTAGGGATGGTTAGGCAGTGGATTTTTTCAACGACTCTCTCTGGAGTTTGCAAGAATATATCATATGTGTTGCCACAGAATTATTTTACTTAAAATTCTGTCAGGCTAAAATGAATTCTGATTCTTATTGCTTGTGGCTGTTTTGTGCTATATGTATTCTGTCCAGAGCTAATATAAATAGTTGAAAGAAGCCTACCTTGTTATAATGTCAATTATGATTGGAATTAGCTTTATTTTTCGATTGTATTTATGATTGGAAATATTATTTAACGATGCTGCTGCTGCTGCTGCATCTTTTGTGATGTTCCGACCAGGTAGGGCGTCCTTCTTCGACTTCCTTTTCGTGTTTGAAGAGTTTCACATAAAAATGGTTGTTTATGGCAACCGGCTAACACACACAGACTCACCGAGGAGGCAAGAAGCCAACCTGGAGATTGCTTTGTTCTGGGCTGCCAGTTCGTGGTTTTTTTCTTCCACTTTTCGGGTTTTGCTGAGTGGCAAGCGCGTGCACTTGGCGCCAACTTGGAGCCGCTACATTGCCTTGCCCCTCGAGCAGAATGTACTGGAGGAGACCAGCCAGCCATCCTCCTCCTCCTCTTCCGCCTTCCTCTCTACCGGCTACCGCGGTTCGTTTCATAATTTGGTTTCCCCCTTCTTTTTTTTTTTTTTTTTGGCCTGCAAGAAATTCATAATTTGTCTGCAACGCCAAGAGGCTACCGTGCTACGTGGCCATCTTTGCCTCTGATTTTCCCCGGCAACAGAAGCAACAGGTATTCGGCCAAATAAAACGAATAAAACTTGGCAAGACTCGAATGAAAAGCGAAACAATTGAGTATATATATACATATGTATATATCTCGCGGGAAACGCGTGGCGACAGCAGCCAAACAGCAGCTGTCGCTGGCTATTAAATTGTAATTAAATTATTATCTCGCCGCGGCCGAGGGCGTGGCCAAAAAGGCAGGCAACATCCGCCAATTTGTTGGCTTTGCCACAGCTTTTTAGCCAATTGCCAAGTATCAACTGTGCTGTGGCATGCAGTTTTGCAGGCATGTGTCACTTGTTGTTTTTCACAGCCTTGACTACACGCGACCTGGCCAGGTAGGTATTGCTCCCAAAAAACAAATACGCTCAACATTCCGCCAGTCTCATTCATTGTTGGGCAACGTTCGCTTGGATCGCTAATCAGTGGAATTGTATCTTTTAGAGCCGTTTACACATGGCCATTAATGGCTCTGCAACTGCGATCTCGTTTTTCGTGTGAATGTTGTGGCTTTGATGGATTTGCTGGATAGCTTAAAGTTTCTCGTAACGGGGGTAAATAAGCGAATGGAATTCGAGATTTTTGTTTTCTTAGAACGCGCGAGAGAGAGAGCGAGAGTCCGAGCCAATAAACAATAATGGGAATCGGAAAGCCTCATCGAGTCAGCAAAACATTTACACTGAAGTATAGCTGCTATCCTCTCCAGCAGACCAAATCCATGACACACATCCGTTTTGGCAAACGATCTCCACTTTACGACTTATAAATGGGCAACGGCGTTATAAAAATGATCTAAAAATATGCTAAATACTTCGCACAGTCTGTCTAGCTGTCAGGGGGGTTTACAAACAAATCACCTTTTGCTGCCACAAACCATAAAAAATATTGTTTTTAAGGCGTTTTTATGAATGAACTGCGGCAAGCAACGAATGCAATTAAAACTGGGGAAAATGCATTGAGCAGGTCGGGGGCAGGCGGCAGCTCTCCAGCCAACCATGGGAACATCTAACCATTCATCCACCCACTCGACTGGACGTAACTCAGCCATCTAACGGCTGTCTCTTTGCGGCGGGAAAAACGCACTTTAGTCCACTCGAATAGCTGTCGCAGGCGGTTTAAGCGGCCATAAAACTTGCGTCCAATGGCCCGACGCCCACCATAACGGTTGTGCAGCCGCTAGCCCATGTTCTCTGGTTCCCTGCTCCACTCTGGAGTGACCAAACAGTAGGAACTACTGGACTACCGGCTACTGAGCAAGCAGCAGCAGCAGCAGCCACTTGCAACGAGCTTGTAATTAGTTGGCAGATTTGCCAGCGACCTGAATCAATTGCCCGAGTTACCGTTACCCCCCGTTAGGCTTCCCCACCCACCCACAGCTGTATCCAAAGGCTCTCCACTTGCAGCTGGCACTTACCTCCTCCACTTGCCACCGCCACAGTAGCCACAGCCACTGCCACACGGCCCACTCTTCATGCTCAGACGCATTTTCACGCCACGCTGCTCGCTGGCGGTTTAAATCGCCAAGTCAGGCGAAGGCAGTGAATGGTTTAAATATTTATTATTATTATATTTTACTTAGAAGCTTGCAAAGCAGTGAAGAAGCCAGCTCAGCTTCAATAGGAAAACCTAACTACCCAATTTTTCAAACTTTTCTTTTTAAATTAACAAAAATTTGATGGTTTTTTGACTTAGTTATGGTTTTTCTAAATATTAATTTGTCTAACAAATTATCATATAAAAATATGGAAAATATGAATTTGAAGAAGAGTTTTATGATTGTATTTAGTGAAATACTCAATTCAGACCCCATAAATCATATATATTCTTGATCAGCACTAACAGGCGAGTCTTTCTATTTGTATTGGAAAGCAAAAAAAATTTTTTGAATTTTTTTCAAAATTTGAAAATTTTATAAGGGGTTACATCATTAAAATTCTCAAAAAATGCTAAAAATTTTAATTTTAAAAATTTTTAAATTAAGTATGCAGATTTATTAACCTTCTAAGAACTAACACAGAAAAGCTTTCCGAATTGAATTTGATCCTTTTTTGACTTAGTTATAGTCGATTTTTGAGTCGATACCATGATTCTATGGGTAACTGCAAGGGTATATCATTTATATTATTATATTAAAAAGTTATTATATTATTTCAGTTATTTGATAACTATTTCCTAGAGGATTTTTAAGCAACAAAGTTCATTTGATGATTCTTAACCAGGAATTTGAGGAAACAGGTTCCTTTAAAGCCATGTATTGGCTTTTAAGGAAAGACTTAAGCCAGCTTCCTCATCAAGTTTAAGTGCTTTTTAAGCTTCTCCTAGCTTCTTATTACCTGCTGTAATCGGATATCATGAAAGACGCTCAAGTCAGGGACTTAAAACTTTATAAAATCTGGAGAAGAGACTTCTAAGTAATCAAAGAAACTGAGAAACGATTTAATAGTAAAGCCCTAAAAACTTTTATTTGCAAAAATCTATAAAAATCTTGCCTTAATTCCTTAAGATACTTATTCTTGTTCCCGAAAAGATTCTTATGCAAATGTTATCCCTTTCCCTTACAGCCCGCTCCCTGACCTGCTACTGCGATGGCAGCTGTCCGGACAATGTGATCAATGGAACCTGCGAGACCAGACCCGGAGGCAGCTGCTTCAGCGCTATCCAGGAGCTCTACGATGAGACGACTGGCCTGTACGAGGAGGAGCGCACATACGGATGCATGCCACCCGAAGAAAACGGCGGCCTTCTTATGGTGAGTTTGCTCTTTAAATAAAATAATGAAAAGTGTTACTAATAGTTTTCTTTCCTCTTTACAGTGCAAAGTGGCCGTTGTTCCCCACCTGCATGGCAAAAACATTGTGTGCTGCGACAAGGAGGACTTCTGCAACCGTGACCTGCATCCCACATACACACCCAAGCTGACCACACCGGCACCGGATCTGCCCGTGAGCAGCGAGTCCATGCACACGCTAGCCCTCTTCGCCTCCATCGTCGTCTGCCTGTCCGTTCTAATGATGATCCTGTGCAGCGTCTGCTTTACGTACAAGCGGCGCGAGAAGATGCGCAAGCAGCCACGTCTCATCAGCTCCATGTGCAACTCGCAACTGTCGCCGCTGTCACAGCTTGTGGAACAGAGTTCGGGCTCCGGATCGGGACTGCCGCTTCTGGTGCAGCGAACCATTGCCAAGCAGATCCAGATGGTGCGGCTGGTGGGCAAGGGACGCTATGGCGAGGTGTGGCTGGCCAAGTGGCGGGATGAGCGGGTGGCCGTCAAGACATTCTTCACCACGGAGGAGGCTTCCTGGTTCCGCGAGACTGAGATCTATCAGACAGTGCTGATGCGTCACGAGAATATCCTGGGTTTCATAGCAGCCGACATCAAGGGCAATGGCAGCTGGACACAGATGCTGCTGATCACGGACTACCATGAGATGGGCAGCCTGCACGATTACCTCTCGCTGTCGGTGATCAACCCACAGAAGCTGCAGCTGCTGGCCTACTCCCTGGCCTCGGGCTTGGCCCACCTGCACGACGAGATCTTTGGAACCCCTGGCAAACCGGCGATTGCCCATCGCGACATCAAGAGCAAGAATATACTGGTGAAGAGGAATGGTCAGTGTGCCATTGCTGACTTTGGACTGGCGGTCAAGTACAACTCGGAACTGGATGTGATCCATATTGCCCAGAATCCCCGTGTGGGCACACGACGCTACATGGCCCCCGAGGTGCTGAGCCAGCAGCTGGATCCCAAGCAGTTCGAGGAATTCAAGCGGGCGGACATGTACTCGGTGGGCCTGGTGCTGTGGGAGATGGCTCGTCGCTGCTACACACCCATTTCGACCAAGACGACCACCTGCGAGGACTACGCCCTGCCCTACCACGATGTGGTGCCCTCGGATCCCACGTTCGAGGACATGCACGCCGTGGTGTGCGTGAAGGGCTTCCGGCCGCCCATACCATCACGCTGGCTGGAGGATGATGTACTGGCCACCGTCTCCAAGATCATGGCGGAGTGCTGGCACCCGAATCCCACCGTCCGGCTGACGGCGCTGCGTGTGAAGAAGACGCTGGGGCGGCTGGAGACGGACTGCCTGATCGATGTGCCCATGAAGATTGTCTAGAGTCCCGCCGTTCTAGGTTTGACCTAAGTTGCATTTAGTTTTTTGTGTTTTTTGTTTGGAGGAAAGAGTGGCCTTGTTGTTCCATTTGGAACTTCCTCTAGTTAGGTCTTAGACGTAAGCAGCCTGTACTTGAGCGGAGGATCATCCTCGAGAGGTGCCTATTCTACCGATTACTTTAATCGCCGCACTGATTGTAGGCTAGAGCTTAGGATTAAAGCCTCGATTTAAGTTGAGTTTAGGAGCTAAATGGCTTCCCTGCAAAATCTTTGGTTAGAAAAATGCTTTAACTATTTGAGAAATATATAGGGAGTATATATATATATATATGTATATGTATTTATGTACATAAGTAATCAAACTAAAATCAATCGGAATCGAAATTTAAATGTAACATAAAATATTGTTTCTGTGCCAGCTTTTGTACGCTTTATTAACGTTACAAATTAAGTACCCACATGCAACATATATTCATATGTAATTATGTGTTTTGTTTGTGTTTAGTCTCTAAGTAAACACAGACTTTGAATGCTGCCTTTTGTAAAATCCATGGAATTAGTTGCCTTAAGACACGAGTGTAAAGACAGGAGAATACAGACAGAAGGACACCCAGCCTGACCCCATCTTCCCTCTCTATATAAGCAGTTTATTTTGCATCTTAGAGATATAAAGATAGAACCTGTAGAAGCACGGTTCCTTTTGTTTTTCTTTTTTTTTTTGTTTTCCCCCTTTTGTAAATAGCCAAGATGTTTATAGGCCACTAATCATATATAGTATATATAAATTATATATTGTCGTTATAAGCGATTCTGTAAATACTATATATGTTATGTATCTTTATCTGTAACCGTGTAACTTATCTCTTATCGTTCTTACATCGAGTAACCTTGTTTAAGCTAGAGTTAGACTGTAATCGCTAGCCCGTAAGAGCAACGAGTAACGAGTAGTGTAAGCTAGTTAGATGTGTATCTATAAGGCGATATTTCAGTTCGGTTTAGTTTCTTTCTGTTTCATTATTACTGCGCGCAGACCACAAGAACTAGAGTTTGTATTAAAGCGTTTAGTTAATTTATTTAAAAATAATAAAAAATTATTATTAAACCCAAAAGCTTCGTTCTATATTGGTTGGTATTTATCCCGTTCGTCAGCAAACATGATTCCTCTAGTCGCCCGTCATCATCTCCATGAATTCTGCGATTGCGAAGAGGGGAAATAAATATTAATTTCACGCATTTCACACACTAAAAAGGGCAGCCAACCGTCAAAGTCCACGGTGCCGGAGCCATCAGTATCGATCTCAGCAATGATGCCGTCCAGATCGCTGGAGGATAGCTTGTCATCGAGGGCGGCGAGGATTTCCTTGAGCGTTGAGGTGGTGATGTAACCGTTGCCCTCGCGATCGTACAGACGGAAGGCCTCCTTCAGCTCCTTCTGTATGGCCTCGGCATCCTCCTCCTCCAGGAAATGGGCGGCGATGTTGCAGAAGCCATCGAAGTTTACCTTGCCGGTGTCCTCCGGATCGTTCTCATCGATCAGATCCTGCAGCTCGCTCTCCTCGAACATCTGACCCATGCTGTTCAGGATGGTCTTCAGGCGCAGGGTCTCGATGAAGCCCGTCTTTTGTGTGTCGAACATTTGGAATGCCTTGCGCATGATGTCCATCTTCTCGTCGTCCTCCTGCGGTTACCAGAAATTAGCCCACCACCAACGATTGCACAATCTCTCCCAGCGATAGATACCATTTTGTATGCGAGTATCAGTCAGTATCCGTGTGTTGGCCAAGCGACAATAATTGCGAGCGAACAAACGCGTCGAGTCCGTGTCCGAGTCCGAGTACCGAGTATCTCCAATGCGTTCCAACTGCGTTGGCCTGCGGGCGCGCACTAAACCGATCGCCTGGCCAAGATCATTATTTATAAACAACAAATTTCGCTTAGTGGAAGCGTCACTCATACGCAGCGTACACCTCGGCAGCGGTGGCAGCGGCAGAGGCATCCCAAATCCATCGGTTATTGTTGGTTTGCCTTTCGGCAAAGCACTTTATTAACAGCCATTGGAATGCGACCTGGCAGAGGCGAAGGCGGAGACGGAGACGGAGGCGGAGGCAGATGCGGAGACTGATTCTGGCCAGACGCGCTGATCTAAATCAGATCAAAGTGTTACAGGTGCACTGGGATCGGGATCGGTTTTTGGGGGTTCGGTGTCGGCTGATGCCTAAGGTCGGCGGCAGAACGGCGACGTCATCTCCATCATCTTTGGCGCTGGCAGCCGGAAAAACGAGCGCACAGCGCACGCCACAATTATGCAAAAGAGCAGCAGCATCCATATTGGGCCACACAGATACAGATAGTAGACTCAGATACAGATACAGATAGAAATACAGATACAGATACAGATACACCCTCGCCTGCCTGGTCGGTCGGTCACTCAGTCAGTCACTAAAAATCGACTATAAACGTCTTCACAATCAGTCACAAAATCAGCGCGATTTTCTCACGGTAATTGTATTTTTAGTACTTTATAGCAATTTTTGTCCATATGATCATGAGTGGGCCAGATGCCTCCGCTGGCTTCCACAGGCTCATTGGTGCTACCGCTGCTTCTGCTGCTGCTGCTGCTGCTCCTCCTACTACTGCGGTTAACCACACACGCACACAGCCTTAGTTGCGTCGCGCAAATTGTTTTCTGCGCAAAAATGTTGATTTGGTTTTATATTTTTGCTTTAAAACAAACAAACAGGCATTCAAACTGGCAAATGGACATCAGGGGCGAGATGGACGACAGGCCAATAGTGGGTTTTTTTTTTTTGGACTTGGGTTCTCGTTCTCTGTCCGTGTGTAACCTTCCGGCGACGGCGGCATTTTTTGGCAACAGCCAAAGGCAAAAGGCAGGCAGCAGCCGCCGCAACTTTTGATGGTCATTTGATTTTTATTATTTATGACAAAACGTGAAACACTTTTGGAATGTCCCGCGACAGGTGGGGTGGAGGGGGCTTAGGGAACGGGTTGAGTGCACTCACACACCGACGACAGTTCGATTGTTTTTGCATAATTCTCAAAATGTGTGCTTCCTCATATAAATAGCTCAAGTGGAGGTGGCCACAGAGACGTGGCACAAGTTCTAATTCGGATGCTGACAGTTTGGTGGCATGAAATTTAAGGCTAGATTTACGACGTAATTACCACAACGAATTGTATTCGGGGCCCAGGCGAAAACTCTTTATAAGTGATTCTGTTTTTATATGATTTATGGTAAAGGAGTTTTGGGAAATTTGGATTAAGAGAGAGAAATAAAAATATTAGGCTTAAATTTGAAGAGCAAATTTCATATTGGAAAGCACAGATTTCTACAACAAAAGTAATTGTAAAATTGTATCCTTTTTATGACTTGAATTAAATACTTCCTCACTTATTACAATATAACTAAATAAACCTTATTTACAACTTATACAACAGTTCCACTTTCGAAGCTAATAACTGTTAAGTCCAAAACTAATGCAATTCAAAATTATTTCTGCATTTGTAATCCTATTAAGCAATGCTAATTAGGTTAGCATTGGCTTAAATTTAAATTTCTAATAAAAGTTAGACCTCTTTTGTACCTCCAAGGCTTCGGAAGACATGTTGCAAGTCTGGAAACTTTTGCTTTTAATAGGTAACTCTGGTCCATTTTCCATTTAATATTTCGATTATCTACCCTTGTCAAGGCATTTCATGTCAAACCGTTTACGCTGTCTATGAGGAAGAGGAGGAAGCAAATTGCTTTGCCCTTCAGGACGAAACATGTCCCAATGAGAACATTACCTTTTGGTTCTACACGTAAGAAAAAAGTGAAAAAATAAGACCGCTTTGTACCATATATCTCCACAGAAACACTATCCTCGAGGGAAAACAATTGTGGTTGCACAATTTAAGCGATTCAGGATTTCTACCTCGAAAACAGTTAAAAGTTTTAGTTCATGGATTTCATGGTAACCGCGACAAATTGCCCAACAATCAGCTGCGCCTCCTGCTTACTTCCCAGAACTACCATGTGATCTCACCGGACTTTCCAAACTTGGCCGTGGAACCCTGCTACTCGCAGGCAGTGGGGAATGCCAAGTTCGTGGGCCGTTGCCTGGCCCAATTACTGGAAAAGCTTGTTAGCGAACGTCTGGTGGCCCATGAGGATCTGCATTTGATCGGTTTCGGTTTGGGTGCCCATGTAGCCGGGTTTACCGGACTCTTTATGCCTAAGAACCTGCCACTGCAGCGCATCACCGCTTTAAATCCGGCCAAGCCACTCTTTCTGGGCACCGACAAAGATGATAAACTGGATTCCACCGATGCCCTTTTCGTGGATGTCATTCACACGGATGTCCTGATGCTTGGCCTTTTAGAGGCAGTGGGTCACGTGGACTTTTACGTGAACATGGGCATCAGTCAGCCCAACTGCGGGGATGTCAGCAAGAGTAAGTTACTCTAAAATTTCCAAGCTAAAATTAAATTTTACTAAATTTAATTTGATTAAGTAACCACCCACTACTGCTACCACAACCGAGCCGTGACTTATTACGCGGAGTCCATTGCCTCGCCCTTGGGCTTTTTTGGCTACGGCTGTTCCAACTACAGTAGCTTTCTGAATGGAAAGTGCCAGCCCAGTAAGGATGTGGAACAGATGGGCTTCTACGTACGATCGGAGTTAGTACAGCTACCAGATTATTTACTATAAAAATTCTAATTTTGTTTGGATTGCAGGGCCAGGGGCTTTTACTTTTTGGAGACTAATTATTTTCCACCTTATGCAATGGGCGTAAACCATATGAATCTGAGCCGCGAATTTAAAAACAGAACTTACATAATCGACGAATTCCTAGGTCCTAAGTGGGATTTTTGACAATAAAACGGCACAATAAGAAAGTGTAGCAGAAATATGTTATAACACCATGATTATAACCAATAAAAAATATTGAAGCAAAAGAAAAATAGAAAAGGAACTCTGGGTAGGAGGAATAAATATAATTTTTAGATTTCCCTAGAATTTGTAGATATAAGATTAAGTAAAAAGGGGCTTTACGTTGAAGAAAATATAATTTTAAGATTTCTGAAGAATTTATAGATACAAGAATTCGTCAGTGTATTGTACATAAGGTGAGGAACAGGTGAGTTTGGCCCAGAGGAGCAACAGCACCACCACCGTGACAGCCACGTCAACAACTCGTTGGTAGCAGATGACAGATGCCAAGAAAAAGTTGCCGCCACTTACAGTCAGCGGTGCCCTGAAAGTATATATGTGCATATACAAAAAGCAAAGTATAGAAAGCAATTTCACGCGCCTTTAGGTTTTCATTTGAAACGAAAACATAATGGAATTTTCGGTTGCGAGGGGCGGCGAGCGAAACTAACGCGAAACTAGCTGTTCCGAACAAACAAGTGTTTGCATTCCGTCGCTACGAAGCGACGACAGCCGGAGAATGGATGCAGTTACTCGACTTGACTCGACTTCGACTTCAAATCAAAGCAGGCGACCGAGTTTGATCGATAAAAGTCAAATGAAAACGTTTGTTAGGAGCGCCCAACTTTTTCGAGCTAATCGGAACGGTGATTAGTAAGTGGTTGAGTCTCATACAGAGCGGTTGAGGTTACGGTTCGGTATGGAGGAGCTGCAGGATGCCAGCATCCATCACATGACCGCCAAGGTAATCGCGGCCATCAAGAACACCAAGTGCTATGAGCCCATCTACAAGGAGTTGCAGCGACTCGTGTGCAGCCCGAATGTGGATACCCACGACATGCGCAACACCCTCGAGGACGCCATCAAGGGCGCCGGACTGGAGACGGAGATCCGGAATATTGTCTATAACCTGGTCCGTAGCCGGCTCACCAAGACGGATGATAAAGGGCTCACCCATAAACAGACATCGGTGGGTAAAGGTTTTATATTTTAAATACAATTTCTGATACAATTGATAAATGGAGGTGTTACTTTTTCTTTATTTAAATTTTACTTTTCTAAATTTATTTTTAGAAATTCATATTTTCTATTTATAAATCACAAAGAAAGACACATGTTTTGTTTATTTTTGTTGACTAAAATTTAAATTATTTGAGTGTGCTTGGCTATTTCCATCGTTTCTAGCTGATTTCCTATTAGATTTAATATGGAAAAGTTACTTAAGTTTATTGGTTATGTATTTAAAAATAGCTTCAGTTACTAGTCTTAAGAATTATTAAAAGGACTTTTATCCTTGAAGCATTCTTATTTTAATAATGGAGGTTTCAATGATCTGGAAATCCAAGTCTTTAATGACTCTTAAAGTAGAACCTACTGTTGACACGGAAACTGACAAGCCAATTGTTTCACAGAAACCCACCGTTAGTGATCCACTTGGCTACTTGAAGAGGGCAGGAGTCCTTTGGGATCGTAGGGTTCGAAAAAGTCTGAATGCCATGTGCACCGAACTGAAGGTCCCTCTGCATGGACAGCCCAGGATTAGCGCCGATCGCGAGGACTTTATGGCCAAGTGGAACGAACTTAGCAACTACAATATGGGTGGGTAACTTCAGGTGAAAGCCACATACATCCCACTAAAGCATAATCCCTAGATCTGGCCAACTACAGACCAGTCTATGCCCCAAAAGATCTGCTGGAGGTGCTGCTCTCGCTAAAAGGACCCGCCAAGACCACCGAAAATACAGAGTAAGTAGGGACAATACATTTCCATATGATAAGCTAAATTATGGTCTGCTTTTAGCCAAATCCCCCAGTGGGAGTTCTCGCACATAGCCTTGCCGGTGAAGAATCTCTTCGAGCTGCGCGGCCATTATGCCGATCTTTTGCGGAGTGACAGCTATCTGGGAGTGCCGGATCTCACGGTACAATGCCAGCGGATTCTGGAGGGCAGGCATGCGCCCATGTGCCAGCAGTTCCTAAAGAAAGGCTGCACCCCTGCTCCCTACAGGGGAGCTCTCTGGGCCTCTGTGCTGGACAGTAAGCTACACGACTACGTAAGATTGATGTATTTTCTAGATTATAGAAGGACTAACCCAAATATATACCCCACAGGACATTGACTATTGGCACAAGCTGCGTAATGCTGTGTGGACCACGGATCACATAGTGGACAAACTGGTCTTTAAGGACATACAACTGACGGCCTCTAACGATGACCAGTACTTTGTTTTTGAGGATGTGCTCTACCAGGTGCTGCTCTGCTTCTCCCGCGACACGGACATAGGAAGCTGTGTGGATTACGAGACATTTCCGGTGAAGGGCAAGACTTACGAGGGTCCTCCGTCGGGAGTGGTGCCTTTTCATGGGATCTGCATGTTTGCCGCCCCCTTTTGCTATTTGTACGACTCTCCAGTGAATCTGTACTATACGTTTCGGGCCTTTTACATTCGCTACTGCCATCGCCTGACCACTATCAATACGCATCCGCAGGGCATTGTGAGTCTGTGCCTGCTCTTCGAGAAGTTGCTGCAGACGTACGAGCCGCAGCTGTGGTCACATTTTCGGGAGTTACAGATACAGCCGTGAGTAGATGTTAGGAATCTTTCTTAAAACTCCTTTTCATAACCTGTTAACCAACCATTGCAGCCTGCGGGTCGTCTTCAAGTGGCTGATGCGTGCCTTTTCAGGACATTTGCCACCTGATCAGCTCTTGGTTCTCTGGGACCTGGTAGGTTTCTGTTCTAATAGAAAGCCATTTTCAATGCTTAATATTCCCATATCTTCTTCAGATACTGGGCTTTGATAGCCTTGAGATCCTGCCACTCTTTGCCATCATCATCTTAAGCTTCCGTAAGGAAAGCATCATGCAGGTGGCCTCGCTGGACAACATTGAGGCCATTCTGGCGGATTTGTCTTCCATCAAAGTGCTACCCCTTGTGCAACTAGCACTGAGTAGAGACTAAACAACAAACTAAAGGGGTTTTTTGTGGTAGTTTGTTACAAAATTAAAGTATTATTTCCGGTGTATCAAGTAGTAAAATTTAATTTTATAATTTGGGGAATTTACATAAAGAAAATCAATATAACTCGTATGTCCAGGATCTACTGGCGCTCAGTGAAGTCAAGGAAAATGCCTCCCTTAAGAGCAGCCATAAAGTAGGTATCATCGAACTTATTATCAGTACGGGTCTTGGGATTAACCTTGATGTCAAAGTTCCTTAGGATCTCCACCAGAGCTGCTTTAATTTGGGTGACGGCGAACCTTATGCCTGCAAAGAGATGAATATTATTTAAGGGCTGTGACTCCCCCTAAAGCAAGGCTACCCACCTGGACAAATGCGTGGTCCATCGCCAAAACCAAAGTAAATGCCCTGATCCCTGAATTTCTTGGATCCACCATTAACCTCCAAGAAGCGTTCTGGCTTGAAAGACTCCGGATGTTCATAGTACTGAGGATCATGGTGCAAAGCGTTGACTGGAATGATGACCACATCTCCGGGATAAACCTTCACGCTCACGCCATTTTTGTTCACAAACTCATGCTGCTGGGTAACCACTTTGCGGGCAGTCAGGAGAGGTGGAAAAATTCGCACAGTTTCTAGAGAAATAGAAGTCTTTGAAGATAGGGTTCATAGGATTGATCTGTGTGGAAAACTAACCATGAATGCAGGCCTCGATGAGAGGCAGCTCACTCAACTCCTCAAAGCTTAGCTCTCCTGTACCAATTTCCTCCCTCAATCGCTGCTGCTCCTTGGGATTGCGCGCCAGCATAAGCAGGATATGGGACAATACCTGGGCTGTGGTCTCAAAGCCGTCCGTCAAGAAAGTCATCGTGTGCGAGGTCAACTCCACAGTATCCAATCCCTTCTTCTCCTGCAACTGCAGCATATAGTTGAGGAAGTCATCGCGCTGCTGCACTGGATTTTCCCGTCTCAACTGGATGCACTTCTTCATTATGTCAAAGAAGAACTCCTCAACATCCTTGGCAAACAGGCCCACAGAGTAGAACTTGCGAATCGGAGGCCAAAGATTGGCTACTACGGTATAGAAAATAAATCCAAAGGACTGCTCAAAGACGCGCTTAATCATTCCCACCAAGGGAGTGGGATTGTCAGTGAAGCTCTGCGCGGAGATGCCCAGGACGCAGTCGGACACCACCTCGGTGGTGAAGCACAGGCACACATCCTTGGCATTCAAACCCTCCGAGGAGGCCATACGCTGCTGCCGCTTGATAAAGTCAACTAGCTTCTTGCAAACGTTTTGTGACACAGGATAGACGGCTTTAACCTTTTGGGGTAGGTTGGAGAAAAACAGTTATGAGTAATAAAATATTGTTTTTGCTTGTAGCTCAAAGCACTTGTACTGATTAGGCATATAAAAAAAAAACACTTAAAGTGCTAATGATAAGATACGATACAATCAAATGAAATGTATTAAATGTATCTGTATTTAGTGCATGCCTTATCAATACGATTTCTATACAATTTATGACCTTGCCTTATTTATTTATTATTTTAAACTAAACTTATAGGTCTTAGCCTCAACTCACCCTATTGGCCGAAAGTCCTGGGGTAACCTCGGCACGCCTTTCCTTCCAGGCCTCACCCGTCAATATAAAGGGATTGTTGGCCAGGATCTTGTCCACCTTTTTGTTGGTCTGTCATAGAAATTTTTTGAAATAATCTTTAGAGCTTAAGTTAATCTTCTAAAACTCACAAACTTGGCCATCTCGTTGTCGTGGAAACTTCTGAAATCTGTAACAAATATCTGATGGGCGTACTCGGGACTCAGGACCAAAAGCTGTGGCATCCGCGTGTTGAACACTCCCACAATGCTGTCCGTGTTCTTGTACTGCCTGGAATTTTTAAATTATCACCATTCTTAATTAAATCAAATAAGCTTACTCATAGATATCATCCACATCGTAGACCATGTTCCGTTTCTGGGTGAAAATGCTGGGAAAGCTGCCCACAAATGGCCATGACTTGGCCGTGGGTATACCTCGCTTCTTCCAGTAGTTAAAGTTCCATGTGAGGAAAACATAGATCAAGGCCAGGAGGGCCACCAGCAGGAACAGAACTGTGGTAATCGGACACATGGCACAACCGTTCGGCAACGCGGATGAAAACCAACTGAAGCTCAATTGAGCAACCTCAGTGATTCCAATTGAACTTGATGTCAGTCAAGTGGCAGTGGGCTGTGGGAGCTGGGCGGATTCACCCAGTAAACAAATTGATCAAATTGCCAGCGCCACAGATGTACATATAATGTTTCCCATCATGAGCACACTGCCCGGGTTTCATTTTGGCGATAAGACTCGGTTATGCTATCAAGATCAAGGGCCAAGCACTTGGCAGGCTATTTCTGGGCAAATTAAAGGTGATAATAGGCAAGAAAGCTAACTTTGGGTAGTCGATGTTTGTATGCCCTTGCTGTTTGCATTTGTATTAAAGGGCTGAAGGTCGATCATAATTATTAATATGATTATACAATATAAATTATAATGAAATATGATATTAATAAGTTGGGTTTTTAATTGCAAATCGGAATATACATATATGATCACATGCTTTTTTGACCTCTTATATTCTTAAGAACCCTTGAATAAACTCATTCTTTACATCGATAATTTTCTATTTTCTATTTCTTATTTCTTATAATATAATATATTCTTATTAATAAAATGATATACCCCTTCAAGAAGACCGCAAATATTTGAGTTCTTCAAAAGGAATTTATCCATATTTTAAAATAGTATTTTTTTTGACAAATCAAAGTTTAAAAATTGCATAAATAAGTCAAAAAAGCCTCAAATTCAATTCGGAAAGTTTTTCTATGCTAGTTTTTTTTAGTTTAATAAATCTGCATACCGAATTTTACATTTTTAAAAATTAAAAATTTTGTTGATTTTTGAGAATTTTAATGATCAATTATCAATTTTTAAAATTTTGAAAAATTTTTTTAAATTTTTTTTTTCGTTCCGGCATGGCTACAAAGACGCGCCAGTTAATGCTGATCAAGAATATATATGGTTTATGGGGTCGGAAATGACTCCTTCACTGCTTTGCAAGCTTCTGACTAAAATTGTAATACCCTGAAAGGGTATACAAATAATATGAGAATAAGTTCTCCTAAAAAAACTAACTAAACTTTTCGAATTGAGTTTCATGCACTTTTGACTTAGTTATGATTTTTTGAATATTAGTTTTTTTTCCCAAAAACTATCCTTTTTTAAATTTAATTGCAGGAAGCTGCCAGGAACTCAAAGCGGATGCCGATGGCGAGACAGAGAGCGTTGGCAAGGAGGATCAGGACGAGGAGGAGCAGAAGCGGACCAGGTGCTGGGGCAGCACGACGAGGGTGCCACCAAGACCGAGCCGAAACCACTGGAAACGACCTCCGACATTTTCTCATACCTCACCTTTTCTTCTTTTATTTATTTAAAGCTGAAGTAAATAAAAACCTTTAAAAATTTGTTATTTTTGACTTATGAGGAGGATGCGGTTTTTTTTTTTTGGTGGGATAATTTAAACAGGCTCAATAGAAGGGCATTCTTGCGGTGGACAATGGAAAAAACATCAAATATTGCAAAATTGCTAGATCAGCATCACTGGCAGTTAGTAAGATGCCATTTTGTCCCAATAATGCAAAATAGCTAGATGAGCATCACTGGCAGTTAGTGAGATGCCATTTTGTCCCAATAATGCAAAATAGCTAGATGAGCATCACTGGCAGTTAGTGAGATGCCATTTTGTCCCAATAATGCAAAATAGCTAGATGAGCATCACTGGCAGTTAGTGAGATGCCATTTTGTCCCAATAATGCAAAATAGCTAGATGAGCATCACTGGCAGTTAGTGAGATTCCATTTTGTCCCAATAATGCAAAATAGCTAGATGGGCATCACTGGCAGTTAGTGAGATGCCATTTTGTCCCAATAATGCAAAATAGCTAGATGAGCATCACTGGCAGTTAGTGAGATGCCATTTTGTCCCAATAATGCAAATTAGCTAGATGAGCATCACTGGCAGTTAGTGAGATGCCATTTTGTCCCAATAATGCAAAATAGCTAGATGAGCATCACTGGCAGTTAGTGAGATGCCATTTTGTCCCAATAATGCAAATTAGCTAGATGAGCATCACTGGCAGTTAGTGAGATGCCATTTTGTCCCAATAATGCAAAATAGCTAGATGAGCATCACTGGCAGTTAGTGAGAATCCATTTTGAGCATCACTGGCAGTTAGTGAGATGCCATTTTGTCCCAATAATGCAAAATAGCTAGATGAGCATCACTGGCAGTTAGTGAGATGCCATTTTGTCCCAATAATGCAAAATAGCTAGATGAGCATCACTGGCAGTTAGAGAGTTGCTATTTTGTCCCAGTAATGCAAAATAGCTAGTTGAGCATCACTGGCAGATAGAGATGCATTTTGTCCCAATAGAGCATCACTGATGCAGATGAGCATCACTGATGCAGATGAGCATCACTGATGAAGATGAGCATCACTGATGCAAGTGAGCAAAACTTTTCATTCAAATTGGCCGCTTTCCAAACTGGGGTAACAGGCGAACAGAAACCAGCAGCAAGCAACTGAAAACTGGTATAAACTGTTATAAAAACTTTTGGTCAAAAATAATAATTGGTATAAACTGTTATATTTCATTTTATGTATTTATACCTATTTGTTGCCGACAACAACAGCTTATGGCAACAACAACCTTTTTACAACAACATCCCTACAGCAGCCCATCCAAATTTCCGAACATTTCCATGCAAATTGCCTGTTTCCCAAATTGGGGTAACCGGCGAACAGAAATCAGCAGCAAGCGACTGAAAACTGGTATAAACTGTTATAAAATGTCCAAGTTCCAAACCATTTAGGAGCCGACGCATGTTAGCGGAGACTCAAACCTTTTGAATCCAAATTTAGGTGGTATTTTACAACTGCACCTGGGCACACTGAAACTGATCGTCGTTAAATTCAAATTCAAATTTGGCAGTTAAATTCAAATTCAAATTTGGCAATTAAATTCTAATTCAAAGTATAGGTAAAATTTAATGAAACTCTGTTTTGTGAGTGTTTTTAGCATTATAGATTTATAATATAAAAATCGAAACCAATCTGCAAGGGTATACAAACCTCGGCGTGCCGAAGTTAGCTTCCTTTCTTGTTATACCCTTGCAGGGTATTATAATTTCAGTCAGAAGTTTGCAACGCAGTGAAGGAGACGTTTCCGACCCTATAAAGTATATATATTCTTGATCAGCATCAACAGGGGAATCTTTCTAGACATGTCCGGAAGAAATCGATATTTTGGCAATTTTTGCGAAATTTGATAAGGGGTAACATCATTAAAATTAGCAAAAATTGCCAAAAATTTTGATTTCTTAAAATTTTAAATTTGGTATGCAGTTTTTTTAAATTAATAAAAACTAACACAAAACTGCTTTCCGAATCGAAAGTAATGCATTTTTGGCTTAGTTATGATATATTTTAATTGTTACCTGCAAACGTATACAAACTTTGGCTGGCCAAAGTTAGCTTTCTTTCTTGTTTTTATTTAAAATATAGTAAATTATACTTTTTATGTGTCCCTTTTAACATTATTGTTTTGAAATTAATAAAATTCACTGGCGCTCTTTAAAATCCAACCGGATCCCCCCCTTTAGGGTAGCCATAAAGAATGTATCATCTATCTGATCATCGGAGCGTGTCTTGGGATTAACCTTGATCTCAAAAGTCCTTACGATCTCCACAAGAGCTGCCTTGAGTTGAGTGAGAGCAAAACGTATGCCTGTGAGAAAAAAAGGTTTAATTAATCTTCTAGTTTATTTATCTTAGGCAAACCCACCTGGACAGATACGCGGTCCATCGCCAAAGGGCAGATAGACGCCCATATCCCGGTACTTCTTCACGCCGCCATTGGCATCCAGGAAACGCTCAGGTTTAAAGGCCTCCGGATTCTCATAATACTGTGGATCATGGTGCAGAGCTTTCACGGGTACTATGACCACATCCCCAGGATTCAACCGCAAGGTGACTCCGTTTTTGTTCACAAAGTCGTAGGATTCGGTTACCAGTTTGCGAGAAGCAACTTGCGGCGAAAACAAACGCAATGTTTCTAGAAAATATTAGAGTTAGTACTAAGTTTAAGTTTAGTTAGTTAGTTTCTCTCACCATGAATGCAGGCTTCCAGGTAGGACAGCTCAGACAGCTGCTCGAAGCTCAGATCTGCCTTCCCAATTTCCCTCAGAACCTTTTCCTGCTCCTCTGGATGTCGTCCCAGCAACAACAGAGTGTGAGACAGCACCAGAGCCGTAGTCTCAAATCCATCCGTAAGGAAAGTCATTGTGTGCGAGGTCAACTCCACTGTATCCAGGCCCTTCTTCTCCTGCAACTGCAGCATATAGTTCAGGAAGTCATCGCGTTGCTGCGTCGGTTTCTCCCGCCTCAAAGCGATGCTGCGTCTCATGATGTCAAAGAAGAAATCCTCAGCCTCCTTGGTGAACAGAGCCACGCTATAGAACTTGCGTATTGGTGGCCAGAGGTTGGCTACCACGCTGTAAAGGATAAATCCAAAGGAAGAGTTGAAAACTCGCTGAATCATTCCCACTAGAGGCGTAGGAGTGTCGGTGAAACTCTGAGCGGAGATTCCCAGGACGCAGTCGGAAACCACTTCGGTGGTGTAGCAAAGAGAGAGCTCCATGGCATCCAGTCCCTGAGAGGTGGCCATTTTTTGCTGCCGCTTGATGTAATCCACAAACTTTCGGCAGACACTTTGGGACACAGGATACACGGCCCTGATCTATGGAATAAAATTATTTTAATGTATGTTTCTTAATAGAAAACTCATAAGATAAACTTATTATATTCCAAATAAAAAGGAGCCTTTTCCAAAGAGAAAGATACTTCATTATCGAAGAGAAATATTAATTTTCTGTAACCAACCCTGTTCGGGGACAAGCCAGGCGTGATCTCTGTCCTTCTCTCCTTCCATTCATCCCCCTTCAAAACAAAAGGATTGTTTCCCAGGATCTTATCCACCTTTTTGTCCACCTATTTTGGAAGAAAACCATATAATGTACCTGAGTCTATACATCCTTAGACTATTTTTACTCACGAAATTTCCGCGTTCGTTGTCATGGAAGCTCCGGAAGTCGGTGGCATAAATCTTGTGTATAAATTCCGGACACATAACCAGCAGCTGTGGCCGTCGCGTGGTGAACACACCAACTATGTTCTCTGTCTCTTTGTACTGTCTGCCCGTAAAACGCAAAAAGCAAGCGAATTTATCTATTAATTGCATTGCACTCACTGATAGATATCGTCTATGTCGTAGGCGATGTTCCGCTTGCGAGTGAAAATGCTGGGAAAGCTGCCCACAAATGGCCATGATGGAGCCGTCTTAATGCCTCGCTTCCTCCAGTAGTCAAAGTTCCAGGTGAGGAACACATAGACCAGTGCCAAGAGCACGGCAATCGAGAGCAGCACACAGCAGATGGGACACATGACACAACCGGTCGCAAGGGCAGTCGAAAGCAAACTGAACCGAGGAGCTGGCACTCAGTTGATCTACGTTAATTGAGACCACGTTAAGCCCCAACAAAACTTAATTGATAAACGGCTCTCTCTTGATGCAGTTCTGGCTAGACACAAACAACACTGGTAATTAGGAACTGCCTTGGTTCAAGGGTGTGATAAGAAGCCTTTGTTTTACAATTGAAGAGGTGCATTAAATTTGTTTGGGGAAGATATTAAAGTTGTTGATTTCATTTTAATTTAATTTAAATTTAATTTAATTATAATTTAACGCAATGTTAAAACGAAAAATTGTTCTCATAGTCCCTCTTCTGCCTTTAGGGGGGATATACATGTAAGCGGTCAAAATTTTGTCATTTTTCGTGAATTTTTTTTTATAAGAAATAGTCAAGCAATCGTTGTGAAACTTTGGATATAGTTAAAAGTAGAATCAGAGATGACAAAAAAAATTAGTTATTAACAATATTTTACAAAATGGCGGATTTATGGAACATATGCCGTAGCGCCTCGAGCTTTGAGTTGCCGTACTATGGACACGAATGGGGTCGTAATTCCTGTCCAAAACCCGTAAACTAATTTTTTTTGTATTCATTACACCTGTATCTTCTATTTGAACCTAAAAAACCCAAAAGAAATCAAGACAAAAAAATTAAATTTTGATTTGAAGGAAAAAATGCCATTTTCAGGTGATCAGTTTTCACTTCCCACCCTCTTAAAAAATAGTAATACTCAGTTTTATAACAACCATGTAGGTTCAAATAGAAGATAATTTCATGCTGATCATAATAAAATTTGATTCACTCCGATATGTTACGTAGTTTTTTCTGAATCGTGTCCATAGCATAGGCAGAAATGCAAAAATTAGAAGCTGAGAAAAAGACGTTTAAAGTTTTTGATGCGCCCACGTTAACACTTGTATACTTTGCTTGCATACTTAATTTGAGGCCCTTAAAGTTGGAATTCGATGATGAAACTTACACAGTATATTCTTTAAGTAATAAACTATTTTTTAAACAAAAAAAAAATTTGCCAAAAAAAATTTAGGTTTACATGTATATCCCCCCTTTAGTAGGCTTAAGTATTGATGTTTTCATACTAATAATGTTGAAATTGAACCCTTGTCCTTGTCTACAACAAGAACAACAACAACAACATATTCACAACAACACATTTGTACAACAAAAACAATTTGACACCAAGAACATTTTTTTTTACAATTCTATGTAAGTATGCGTAAAATTAGTTTCTACATTATTCTTTAGCCAAGACTCAAGCATATTTACATACATTCGGTATGTAAAAACATTCATTCAAACTCGAACTTGGTTCGACTTTCTAGTTCGATATTGGATTCGTTGCTAGCAGAAAGTTGGAGAGAGTAAATCGCGATTTAACCATGAATTTCGCGAATTTAGCCTTGACCCGAGTAAGGGTGAATCTCGAATGGAAGATTAGTTCCTCGTGTCCTAATGCGACAAGAAAAACAAGACTATAAATGTTAAATGTTATCGCAAAATATAAATTTCTTGTGAATTCCTTTTTTCGGTTTAGTTAAGATTCGGCTGCGATTGCGAATAATTGTGGCATGATGGACCCGGTTGGATGGGCACTATCCTCGATCGCCATCCTTTTGGCGCTGATCTATAGGTTCCTCACCTGGAACTTTGATCACTGGAGGAAGAAAGGAATCAGGACGGCGCCCACTTGGCCATTGGTTGGCAGCTTTCCCAGCATCTTCACTCGCAGGCGGAACATAGCCTACGACTATGATGATATCTACGAGTAAGTGCATTAAGCATATTTGGATATTTTCGGCATAAACCAGAGGTCCTTATGCAGGCAGTTCAAGGATACGGACAAAATAGTGGGTGTGTTCAACACCCGAGTGCCACAGCTACTGGTTACGTGTCCGGAGTATATATATAAGATTTATGCCACTGATTTTCGGAGCTTTCATAACAATGAATGGGAGAAATTCGTAAGTAAAAATAGTTTTAATGGGTGAAGCCACATCTGCAGCTCATATATTCAAAATTAGTTGGACAAAAAGACGGACAAGATCCTGGGAAATAACCCGTTTCTGCTGACGGGAGATGAATGGAAAGAGAAGAGGTCGGAAATTACGCCAGGATTGTCGCCGAATAGAGTAAGTTATAGAATGTACTTTCTTCTGGATTTGTTTTTATATTTTAGACTTACATTAGAGCTTCCCATCCCCCCCCCAGGTCAAGGCCGTCTATCCCATCTCCCAAAGTGTCTGTAAAAAGTTCGTGGACTTTATTCGGCGTCAGCAAAATATAGCCACCTCACAGGGACTGGATGCCATGGAGCTTTCTCTTTGCTACACCACTGAAGTGGTGTCCGACTGCGTCCTGGGAATCTCCGCTCAGAGTTTCGGGGACACGCGGACGCCCATGGTCAGAATGACCCAGCGGGTTTTCAACTCCTCGTTTGGGTTCATCTTCTTCAATATGTTGGCCAATCTCTGGCCAACAATACGCAAGTTCTACAGCGTGGCCTTTTTCAACAAGGAGGCGGTGGAGTTCTTCTCGGATATAATCAGGCGCTGCATCACCTTGAGGCAGACCTCGCCCACACAACATCGCGACGACTTCCTCAACTACATGCTGCAGTTGCAGGAGAAGAAGGGCCTGGACACTGAGGAGTTAACCACGCACACGATGACCTTGCTCACGGACGGCTTTGAGACGACGGCCATGGTATTGGCTCACACCCTGTTGATGCTGGCACGCCATCCAGAGAAGCAGCAAAAGGTCTTGCAGGAAATAGGAAATGCAGATTTTACCTTTGATCAGCTGACCGATCTGCCCTATCTGGAAGCCTGCCTCCACGGTGAGAGAAGCCGGCTTATATTTTATTTTATCTTAGTAATAATAACTCTAATATTTCCTAGAAACATTGCGCTTGTTTTCGCCGCAAGTTGCTGCTCGCAAAAAGGTCACCGAATCCTACGACTTTGTCAACAAGAATGGAGTCACGTTGCGGGCAAATCCTGGCGATGTGGTCACCATACCAGTGAAAGCTATACACCACGATCCTCAGTATTATGAGAATCCGGATTCCTTCAAGCCTGAGCGCTTCCTGGAGGCAAATGGTGGGGTCAAGGAGTACCGTGAAAGAGGTGTCTACCTGGCTTTTGGCAATGGACCTCGCATCTGTCCAGGTGGGTAAAGGGCTTTTGGGGAAATCAACTATAAATGAAAATATCTCTCCTTGCAGGCATGCGCTTTGCTCTTACTCAGATCAAGACAGCACTTGTGGAGATCGTTCGCCACTTTGAGATCAAGGTTAATCCCAAGACCCGCTCGGACGATCAGATAGATAACACCTTCTTTATGGCTACCCTGAAGGGAGGGATTTGGTTGGATTTTAAGGAACGGAGAGGTTGAAGGATATCAGGATATTATATAAAAAGAAAGGAGGCTAACTTTGGCACGCCTTAGTTTGTAGAAGAGGATTTACTTCAGTGCAAACGATTATTGTCTTGCCACAGATCTGCTTATCTCAACTCAGTAAATCCACCTTCTGCTGCTGCTGAAATCCAGGAATTGCTGATTTTCCACTATATTCAAAAATTAAGGGGGTCTTCTCATTCAAAAGCCGTTTTTTGGACCCTTTTTAAAAAAATTCTTATTTGAAAACGCAAAGAATAATTGGAAACTTTTTTTATTTATTGAATTCAAAAATGTTCAAAGTAACTAAAAAAGTTGTTCTTGCCTCGATACGAGGGTTGTTCAAAGAGTAATGAGACTTCAAACATGGTGGTCGAAAAAAAAGGTGTCGTCCTGGCGGCCACGATTCAGGGTCTCCAGAGAGTCCGAAATGAAAAATAAAAACGGGGTTATAATCAGAATTGATGTCATTTTCGGGTGACGGAACAGATTTTTTTTTAAATTTTTTTAAACAAAATGGCGGCCATTTAAAAAAAAAATTTCGATTTCGGGCTTTTTTTTTGTAGTTTAATGTAAAAAAAAAATATAAAAAAAAATTTTTTAAAAAATCTGTTCCGTCACCCGAGAATGGTGACAATTCTGCGTCGACTCCACTTTGTTTCATGAAAATCGGTTGAGTTGAACTGGAGATATCATGGCCGCCAGTTCGAAAAACGTGGTTTCGAGATAAACGCGTTTGAAGTTTGAAAAAAAGCTCATTTTGCGAAGAACTTGCTTCACAAATAAGGCTGTATCTTCTAAAGTATTTCGAATTTCTAAAAATCCTTTTGGGGACATATACACACCATCCCAAGCTATAAATAAATGCAAAAAAAAAAAAATCGAAAAAAAAAAGTTGCCCAATGAGAAGACCCCCTTAAATAAAAACTGCGTAAAAAACACTATAAAATTCTTAAAATCAGCCCAATTTCCGTAAATACAATACTTTATAATTATTTTGTAATTTTTCTTTAATAATCATAATGCATATAAAGGTACAGTTGTTCACAAGAAAGGAAATCTTAAAATGCTACATAAATTATATTAACTGGATAACGGCGCGCGTGGCTTGATAATAACCAGATAGAAGCAGCAGATTACACAAATTTAACAGTTAAATCAAACTTAATTAAATACATAATAAATCGCATATATTCTAATAAATAAATGTATGTATTTTTCTCAATAATTGCTCAGGCGTTAAATAATAAAAAATAGTCATAAACAAGTTGGATAAGTATAAGGCAAAGGTATATATAATTAGGGTTTATCAAAAAATATTAACAACAAAATAGGTTACTTTTTTACTGGATGGACTAACGCCACTTGTCTATATATGCAAATTGCATTTTTACGATTTTTTTTTAATGATTTTTCTTTTTTGTTTTTCATTTCATTCATTTCTCATTATTTAAATTTCATTTCATTTTTGTATACGCATTTTACAGCTTTTCTTTTTATATAGAAAATTTGTTGGTTGGTTTAGCACCGGCATAGGACACTTGCTTCGTTTTGTTCAATGCTCGCGGCACGCACGTCGCTTATATCTAGAGAGGATTGGCCTGGGTTAAACAATGTCTATGGTAATTTGGAAATGAGTATCAGGAATGCTTGAAATGTCTAGCCACCGTTTGCCAGAGTTCGAGTTTAAGGATCAGAACGGGTGTTTAGAGAGACCTGTGGCGGGTCTACTACTACGGTTTAAATTCCTTTCTAACCCCTGGCCTTGGGAGAGAGCTTGGCCATGGGGCAGAATTATCCTTGAGCAAGGTGGCTTTAAATGCCGAAGAAGTCTAAACGGTCACCATTGCCACTCATCGACAGCCCGGCCTTGAATTTGGGAGAAAGGCCGGGCAATACACAAGGCACAACGATGGACGAATAGCTCTCCGGACGATTGGTCTATGTGGGTCATGATTTGTCTTGAGGTTTTATCTTTTTCAGGCCAATGGATGGTAGCTAGGATGTTGTGTTCGGGTTCCTGCAAAAATGTTCCACGAAATTTGCAGAGCTCCGAGCACAATCCCCCTGGCTGCCACCGAGCTTTCTCTAGAAATAATCAACGTGCGTCAATGAGTAAAATTTTCGTGTGCGTATTTTTTGATTTCGTTTAAGCTTAGTTATCTCTTTTTCTTTTATATACAAAATGTTGGGGTTTCTCTTTATATAGTTTGGGATCATATATGTTGGGTATATATATGAATATATAAATTGTTTGCTGTGCAAATATATATGTATAATGTATATATCGTTTTACAAAAGGGTTTCGTTAGTTTTCGTTTAGTAGTTTCTTTGTATTCATTATTCTTCATTTTCATATAGTGTTTTTGTTCTTCTCGTCGAGTCTGTCTGGGTTATGTACAAATTAATTTTGATTTATTAATGCCTCTAGCTATTAAATCATTATAAAATTACATACAATTATAAAATGTGATAACTACACACAAAATGTACAACGTTCTTGAATTTTTCCCACGCACTTGGGTGCGATCGTTTTTACAGGAATTTAGTTACAAAAAGGCATTTCTTATTGGGTTATCTGTGTTCTTCACTCTCGATTAGTTCTGTTAATGTTCAGGGTAGGTCAGGGGTTTGTTCTTTCAGGAGCTGCCACTAGCCTAGGTGGGCGGCGGACCGTGGGGATATGACAACATGGGCTCCAGGCTGCGGGCGAAGGTGTTTGAGAACATACAGGTGTAGTCCTCACCTTGGGGCACCAGAGTGGCCACACCTAAAAGCAGCAGCATGAGCGCCTGTATGGGAAGGGAGGCACGGGCAACGCGGCCTAGGAACCGAGCACTGCGCGCCAGCACCGTGGTATTGATGACATCGCCATCGACAGCATCGACGCCATCGGTGTTGCTAAGGAAGTGAAGAGTAAAAATTAATCCAAGAAAGAAATAAAATGGAAAATAACATGCAACTACAGAGGGCTAACTATGTGCTCTTCTCTTTTTACTATAAAGTGCACACAAGTTGCTCTAACAAAAAAGGTAAACAAACTACTTTTTGCTTGTGTTAAACTTAAATTAATTTCTATTTAGATATTTACTTTGCATTTTCTGTGTTGGGTGCGGCGGCCTGCATGGAAGAGGTTGATAATGTAGTATTATCCAAAAGCTAGAATTGCCACAAAGAAAGAAGGAAAAGAAAAACGAAAATAAATTATAAATAAAACGAAATCAAAAGGGTTTCTCCGTAAACAATTTCTCATCGTCACTTGTCCAATTGGATTCACTTACTTCGGGTGCGCTCACAAATCAACAAATCAAATAATATACTTTTTCAGGACAATCTGAAGGAATCACCTCCAGGGAATTGAAACACTTACCTCGCTCGACAACATGTGCAGCGGCACACCAAGAGAGTCGCCCTCGTAGCCCAGAACAGCGCCCAGCTTGACTATGTAGATGCCGGCTAGGCGGCGCAGGGATTGCAGGCGCAGGCGGAGATCGGTCAATCTGGAAAGGGTTCTGGAGCATTTAAAACATTTGCAACGGCTCTTGGGGAGGTCAGTTTGGATGAGGGGTTAGAATGGGCGGACGAAAGAATTTTGAGTACCAAAAAATACAACACAAAAAAGAATATATAATAAATACGCAACAAAAACAGCAACACAAAAGTGTTTGTGTAGAGGCAAAAACAAATGTTCGAGATCGGTACGATTGAGTTTGTATAACTTAAGAAGAGATAAGGCTGAAAAAACAAGTTCTACTTAATAAGTGTGGATGGTTTGGAGGTCCTCTTAAGAGGCTAAAGAAGGGATGTGTGGTTGGGGAAATTCCAAAAGGTTTTTAGCTGTTTTTACAAACAGTTTTAGTATAATTTTGTGGAAAGAGGAAATATAATTTTTGAAATGTTTATAGTTACAAAAGTATTTGTGAAATGTGAAGAATATATATTATATATAAAATACATAAAATGTATCAAATATATAAACTATATTTAAAATATATAAAATATAGTTTTGAAATGTTAACAAGAGGCAAGCAATAAAGGCCGAAAATTTTGATAATTTGATAATGGAAAAAGCACAGATGCTACTAGAAACTATATAATAAACTAAAAGAAAGCCCACAAACTAGGATAAGGGTATTATCAAAACTAATTGAAAAAATAAAACTAAAATTAATCAAAATGAATTTCAAACCAAAAAATAACTACAAAATAAAACTAAATTAAATCCATTTTGCTTTCCGCCCTACTAACTACTCCCTTTCAGTTCCGAATCCCTACTACAAGCTCAAGCGGCACCCACGATTCCGTTTCGTTCCGCCCTCGGAACTGGCCCACCGGACACCTTACCTTTCGTAGGTGTGCTGCGACTGCTGCTGTGAGCCCTCGACTTCGCGCAGCAGCTGATCGGCCGCATCCTGCAGGCTCACCACACGCGGCTCGCAGCGTTCCAGCTCGGCACGCAGATCCTTGAACTTTTTGAACTTGGCCTCGAGCACGGAACGCTCTTCGGTGAGATCCACAGGCTCCGAGGCCTTAATGTTCTGCTCGGTGCGCTGTAGCCAGTCCACCAGCTCATCGATGGTCTGATGGAACTCGCTGTTGCCCATAAGAGCGGTCTGGAGCAGACCCTGCCATTTGGTGGCATTTATGCAGACATTGTTCCAGCGTTCATTGTCGGCCTCCAGGCGCGAACGAAGTTGTCGCGCCTTTTCGGTATCCGAGGTGTGAGTGGCCAAATGGTCGCCGACGACATTGAGGGACGAGATAATGGACTTGTGACTCTCCAGATCCAAGAGGAACTCGCGATGATCTTGGGTGACATCCTCAAGGAGCTCGATATTCGAGGGCGGAGCCGACTGGGCCTTTTGGGTGCTCTCGGCGAACTGCAGCCACTGCTCCAGGCGCCACAGATCGTTGTCGATCTGCTGCCAGTTACGCTGCGTGCAGAGCGGACACGTTAGACGGCCGACCTCGCTGAAAGGGTGGAATAAGTAAAGAGTATTTATAATTAGTAAATTATAAAAAAAATGCACACAATGCACACAAAGATCTAGTGACTCCATACAGCATTAGTTGATTCAGTGTTGGAACACAGACTCAACTTGGATGATAATAGAGTTATGTTTATATGTTTGCCTAAGCCAAAGCCTTCCCAAAGTCCTTGGAAATTGAGGCTTTAGTAAGCAGCTTGGCAAGCAGGTAGCATAGGTAGTTCCCCACCACCGCCGTTTGCTGTGCTCCACCCTGGAGACTGGCAGCCATCGGATGATCCGCTGCCAGCTTTTGTCTAGTGGAAAGCCACACAAAACACAAAACAGCCGGAGGTGGGAGCTACTTACACCCGCTTCGGTTAATGCGGTTCAGGTAGAAAACACTTACTGTATGCAGTTGTACTTGTAGGATGCAGGTAGGTGGCACCTGGCGAGTGTCATCGTGAATGCGCAGGTTCGAGTTAGGCGTAGGTAAGTTTTTGTGGGTTGTGTTTAATGCGTGTGTGTGTGACAGAGAGCGAGAGACAGAGCGAGAGAGGAGTAGGCAACAGCGAGATGGAAGGCAATAAAACATGTAATATGCTAGTTAAAAAACAAACCCAAAACACCAAGGGAAATAATGCCTTTCGGTAAACCGAATAAGATCTAGAGCTTGCTAAGCCTAAGTTGGGATATAGACCTTAAGGTACTGTATCTAGAAATTAAGTATATACTATATTTGATCTTTAAGTTACTATTAACTTAACTTTTACTGACCACAAACACAAGTCATCTGTTGTAATATGATTAACTACACAGGATGCCGTTCGTGTCTAATTTGTTGATTTAGGAGTATTTGAGACACAGAATAAATAAGGATTTTAAGGCATGCCACTTTGACTCCTCATAAAAATAAGTATATAAACATTAAAATTTATCACAAATTCATTAATTTAAATTTGGAATACTTGGAACTTTGATAACTATTTTTGTGCTAGTTAAAATTGCGCTCATTGTTCAAACTTTAATGATCTAAACCCTAATAAATGTTAAAAAAAATCCATAAACATGTTTATTATGAAAATTCTCGGAAAAATCTATGTTAAAAAATGCCATAAATAAGTCAAAAAAGCCTCAAATTCAATTCGGAAAGCTTTTCTATGCTAGTTTTTTCTAGTTTAACAAATCTTAAAAAATTTTAAAAAATTAAAAATTTTGTCGATTTTTGAGAATTTTAATGATGTAACCCCTTATCAATTTTTGAAATTTTGGAAAATTAAAAAAATTTTTTTTTGTTCCGACATGGCTTCAAAGACGCGCCTGTTAATGCTGATCAAGAATATATATGGTTTATGGGGTCGGAAATGACTCCTTCACTGCTTTGCAAGCTTCTGACTGAAATAATAATGACAAATAATTATGATAAAGGGTATAAAAATACCCCAGGCTTAGCAAGACCTTGCGATAAAATATCCCATGAAATATATAAATATATTTTTATAAAAAAAGGTAAAACCTACCTTGCATTTTGATCGTGCTGCTGTCGCGCCTTCCACTGCGACTGCAATGTGTCAAAGCGCAACGTGAGCTCTGCCACGGTGTCCACCTGGGCGGACTGGTTGTCCGCCTGGCACTCGGTGAGCAGCAAATGGCTGAGATGCTTCACCAGCTCCGTGGATGACTGGGCATTGCCCAGCAGCTTGGCTATCTTCTGTGGTCCCGGCTTGCGGGTCTTGTCCGCCACCGTGCGCTGCAGCTCATCCAGATTATTTTGGCACTCCGTGATGGCTGTCTGCAGTTCCATAATGTAGGCATCCTTGGCGGTGATGGAGGTCTCACGCTGCATCTGCTGGGCCTGGCGAAGTTTCCTCTGAGACAGGGTATTCACCTGGACAGCGGCATTGGCTGCCTCATTCACAGGCACAACACGAGATGCGGCGGCAGCTGCTTGAGCGGCTCTGGCCAGCCAAGTGGTCTTGAGGGTCACGATGCGGGTCTGCACAGACTGCCAGAGGGTGGTGTAGGCGGTGATCAGTTCCAGCAATTGCTTGTGCTGTGGCTGCTCCTTGGTCCTGGCCTTGGCCTCCTGGGCCAAGCTATCCGCCTGCTGTACATGCTGCTGGGCATCCTGCAGCTTCTTCTCTAGGCTCTCCAGGCGTTGAAGCACCACTTTTGGCTCTGCTTTGGAGTTTTGCTGGTCCTCCACGCTGGGCAATTGTTCCAGGGCCTTTTGTATGGCATTCAGCGAGTTGGTGGCCTCCTGTTGGGCATTGTTGAACTCACGCATCAGCTTGGCGTCTTTGTCAATGGCATCTAGCAGGGCGTGGCAGCGGGGCGTCAACTGGCGCCACATGCTCACCATCACCTTGGTGGGCAGCGTAAGCTTCTGGATGTTCTCTGGCTCCACGCCGGCACTGGAGGTCAGCTTGGCGTAGATCTGCTCCAGCTGGCGCAGATTCACCGACTGGCTTTCCAGCTCCTCCAGCTTGGCTCTCAGTTCCTTCTGGCGTTCTTCCAGCTTTTGCTTGCTGCTTGACTTGCGGTCCCGCTCGTAGCCCGCCAGCTGACTCTCCTGCTTGCCCAGCCAGTTCTTGTGTTCGGCCGTGAGCTTGATCAGCTGCTGGAGGAGATTCCAGGTGGTCAGGATGCGTGCCTTGCGCTCTGCCGACTGGCTACACACGTTCTTCCAACGCTGCTCGAGATTTTGAGCAGAGGCCGCCAGTCCGGAGGTGTTGACCTGAGTGCGCCAGCTGTCCGCATCGTTCAGCAGCATTTCCACGAGATTCAGGACCTCGCCCACATTGCTGCTGTGGTGCTCAATGGAGCGCTGTATTTGCTCGTGCTCCTTCAGCTTGGCCTCGATGATATTGGGGGTGTAGCTCTCAAAGTTCAGCGGCTTGTCCAGTTGGGATTCCACCTCGAAAAGCCAGGAGCGTATCAGGATAATGCGCTCCTCCAAGCGGAGCAAGGTCATCTTGAGTTCCCCGATCTTGGTGGCCTTCTGCTTGCACAGATATTTCAGGCGCTGCCAGCGATCGATGAGGGCATCGCTCTGCTGCTGGACCTGGGTTCGGACCTCGGGCTCCGAGTACAGCGTGAGGAGTTCCCGACTAGTGGACAAAAGCCACTCGCGTTCCTTGTCGCGCAGCTGCAGCTCAGAGTTGATTTGCTGCTCCAGCTGCTTGGCTGCCTGTTCAGGATTGGACAAGGCTGTGACATCCGCATCCTGGTCCACACGATGCTCCAGGCGCTGCAGCCACTGGGAGATGCGTTCGTAGCGGATTTGGTAGTTTGAAAGCAGAGACAGACGCTCCTCGATGGAGTTTATCAGGTTAGCCAGCTGGTAGTCCAGATCGGCGTGCTGCTGCCAGAGCAGCCAGTTCCTTTGGCGTATGGTCTTCATGTCATGCGGACTGATGCACTCCTTGAGTTCCTCCTGGGTCACAGTGAGACTCTCCAGAGCGGGCACCTGGGCGCCCAGCTGGACTCTCTGGGAACGCAAGGCTCCCAGCAGCTGCTCAATGGCCGCCGGCTGGGTGGGCAGTGCAGATTCTTCACTATTCGAATCCAGCAGCCTCTGGGCTGCTCCAAACTCCTTTTGCAATTGCTGCACCCTTAGCTCGTAAGTCTCCGAGAGTTGGGTCACGCGGAGGAGGAAACCCTGCCAGGTCTTGAGCGCCGCACGTAGGTTATTGATACGCTGGCCTATGCTGGCCTGCTCCATGCGCATGGCGGTGGCCAGGGCATCGTCGCAGTGCTTGGCCATCTCTTGCTGCTGCTCCTGCAGAACCTTGCTCTGTTGTTCTCCCTGGTCCAGCTGCTGGATCATAGAATCCAGGCGGTTCTTCAGGTGGGGCACTCGCTTCAGGTGTATGTAACGCAGTTGTAGGCCATTTCGCTCTGCCTCTCGCTGACGCAGCCAGTCCAAAAGGGCATCCAGCTGCTGGCGATAGGCATTCCAGCCACTCACCCGCCGCTGTAGCTCACCATTGCGCTGCATAATCCTCGAGAGGGTCTCATTGTGCAGGTTCGTCAGAGCCTTGTACTGCTCGGAGAGCTCCGATTCCAGTGGCGTCTCGGCCAGCACACTTTGCTGCGAGATGAGCAAGTTTTGGTGGATGGCACACAGCTGCTGCTGTTCCCTCAGACTGCTGTAATCCTCGGGAATGGCACAGGAGAGGAAGGACTGCACATGCTGGAGATATTGTCTCCAAAGACGCAAGGCCTCCGAACTGTTCTGGCTGCGGGCAAGACGCGTGGACAAGCGATGGTACTCCTGGAATGTATCCTGGAATATCTTCTGCCACATGGCTAGAACCTCCAGTATACCGTCGTCATCAGCTCCAGAGACTGAGGGAGCCACTTCATTCTTCTGCTGGCGCTCCTTCAGCTGTCGCAGTTGCTCTTCTGTTCTGGCCAAAGTTTGGAGATGGGCTCGCAGGGCGGTCAACTGCTCCTCGCTTTCCTTGGGATTTTGCGGTGGCTCGCGAGCAATGTCCTAGGGAGAGAAAAATCACATTAATACTATATATCTCCCTCTGGTCAGTTTCATATTAATATTCTTTGTGCATTGCTAATTGGCCTGACCCTAATACGGCTGCTCCGATGTCTCCAGTTACCGCTTGCCGTCGTCGTCGTCCGTCTGTCTGTCCCCTGCATGGCTTCGACAACAATAACAATCAAACTCTGCACACATTGCAACTCTTTCCTCTAACTGGCAATGACCTCATGCCAACAACGACACGCGCTCTGGCGGCTCTGACCAACTTCAATTGTCTAAAGCTTTGGAGGAGGGAGTACCACCAGTGGGTGGGCGATGGAAGGGAGGAAGTGGAACCAAAACTGGTTGGCATGTGCCATGCAAATGAGACCACAGTGAAGCGAGGTTTATGGGAAATTTAAGCTACCAAACGATTTTTAATGCTTGAAGAGATCGTTACAGATTTTAAATTAATTTATAAAGCTTCTAAAAGCTAAGAATAAAATTATAAAATAATAATATATATATATAGACAGCTCCTAACTCACATCTAGAATTTATATATATTTAGAATTTAAATTATTAATGGATAATCAAATAATGTAAAACATTTTATCAATCTTCTAAAAACCAAACAATACAATTATGAAAAAGATTAATAGAAATTGAAATAATTAATCATATTTTTTTAAAAATGCATTCAATTTATTAAACGTCACTTTCATATTCTTTAATTTACTTTTCTGTTTCTTTACCCATCAAAAAGTCTTATTTATAGCTTCCACATTCCTCCCCTTACTATTCATCTTTCTTTTAAAATCCTCCTTAAACTTGTTTTCCCAACTACCAAACCCATAACAATAGTCCTTCCAAAACTAGAACCATCTCATTATATATCCATATGGCCATAAAATATTGAACTTTCCTTCGCAAAAGCTAGTGTCAATTACGATTTTATGTCAACCGCCCAACCATTTGCACGGAGCACATGTATTGACGCCTCTTATCAATCAATAATGAAGAATGAGAAGCCCGAGAGGGGGAACCACTGTATCCTGGTAGTAGTAACCAGTACACAAAAAAACTTTTTCAACTTTTAACCCACTTAAAATAGCATGTCCTTCGTATTGGATTAACAGAGCGAAAGCAACAATACAAATTGCCGGTAAATAGAGATTCGTTTGTGTGGGAATTTCCACACGCCAAAAGCCGAACTAACATATGCAAATATCCATCTATTCGGAGCTATAATCGATAGATAGGGGGGCTGGGCCACAGCTGTGCGGTGTGGGGGGAGGGGTGCATCCATAATTTTATTAATTTGTTTCCTGCTCGACTTACCTGCTGTACATTGTTGAAGTAGGACTTGGCTAGGGCCACCTCCTTATCGAGTTCCTTGCGCTCCTTGTCCTGCGTTTCAGCCACATTTGCGAGGGTGGTAATGGCATCCTTGCACTCGGCTAAACGCTGACCCAGAGCATCCAGTTCGCCCTGCATTAGGGCCGAGGCATCTAGACCCACATCGGCGGCTATTTTGGCCACAATGTCACGCAGCTCCAAGATTCTGTCATTCTGGGTGCTTAGGCTATCTTGGCATACCTGTGTGAACGAAGATAAAGCGAGAGTTAGCTAATGAAGCTCAGGGTTGAGGCCATTATAGCCAAATAATTAACAAAGACATGTATTTTCCTTAAAAAGAAGCTGAAGTCGCCAAAGCAGGCGGCTTAAATATTAAACTTTCAAAATAGTAATAGAATTCTTTTGTTAAATATTTTATTTAATGCTATATCTTCTCATTCTAAAATATAAAATTACTTTGGAATGTTAATTTACTGCTTTTAAATAATAAAATATAATAATCATACCCACACCTTCCTGTATCTTTTTTTTCCAACTAAACACGGAATAAAAATTTGTGTTCAGTTGGTGTTTATTCGGTGTTTGGCTAAACACCAACTAAATTCAAAAAAACATAAACGAAGCACCAACTAAACACCAAAAAACAACATCTGTAGCTAGCCCCTAGAATCCCAAAACAATTATTTTCGATGTCTGGCAAAATGTCACTTGTTTATATTTAACTTTTCGATGTCGGCAAGTATTTAGCTCAAGCCGGCCGGGGGTCGGTCGCTCTCATTCGGTTGGTCCGAGAGACCCTTATCAATTGCCGTGCCGCACTTTGTCGAGTGCATTTCCCTGCTGCTCGGCAATTGTAATTAGGGCTGCTTGTCGAGCGCACACTTTCGTTTTCAAATTGAAAAAAAAAACAGGTCACTATACTTTACTCTACGAATAAATTCCCCAATTTAGAGCAGAACGAAATGAGAATTAAGGGACGGATCATAGTGTGTGCCCTATGATATCATCCGGCAAGTATTTGCCGATGCTTTATCTTTGCCGCTACATAAGCAAACAAGCCACTAAGGGCTTTGAAAATGGCATTGAAATATCCAACATAGTATTTAAGAATTTAGATTTGTTTGGTTTGTTGTTTTTTACATTTATCTTCAAGGCATTTTGCGGACCTGTTCCCTGCTGCCTCTGTTCGCTTGATAAAGCTGCGATGTGTACAAATAATATAATACGAATGAATGCCCGGGTTGATAAACTCTCCTCTCCATGTGAAATGACAGTTGGCTGGGCTGCCTGCCGGCCTGCCTGTCCGAAAATATAATTACAGCAAAGTCGTAGTCGTCGGCCTATAATATAATGACCCTAATGATCAATAAACACAAAACGACGACGAAGTATGCGTTAATTTTTTAAGTAAATACCAAAAAAAGAAATCGTACGTTTGGGTTTATTTACCAAAGCATAATTTATGACACAAACACACACAGACCGAGAAGTTACCTCATATATATATACTTCCCATTACAAACCGATTACATTGACGCGCCCAAAATTGATAGGAAGTGTACTACTACTACTACGAGGAAAATCAATGTAATTACTGGCTTTTCCGAGTTCCCTGGAGGGCAATTAAAGCGTCACATTGCCGTGTTAGTTGGCTGCCAAAATCAAATAGTCCGCCCACCTGGCCAGCGGAACAGACCTGTGTCCTGTTCTAAAAAGCTTCCGGAATATATCAGGTAACCCAGCCAGGAAGTAGCTATTTATAGCAATCAAAAGTTCCTAGTTTCCTTTGGGATTTAACACCGTACACAACACGGCATCACAGACGACACCCACGCGATACCCATCACTTATACGACACGTTGCCTCGATGTGTCACGGCATGTAGGAAATTACATACTCTAGAACTCACCTTGGCGTGCTGCAGGGCATCCAATGGCTGCTCTAGGGACTTGACCGTATCCATTTGCTGGTCAATCGAACTCTTGACAGCCGCTGAGGCGTTGCGGTACTTGTCCCACAGCTCGACGGCTCTCTGGTATCGTGTGCGTAACTGCTGTAGATTGCCACTGGTATCATTCCAGGCGACCACTGCCTCCTGGACGGCCGATTCTATCTGCTCGACAATCTGGACATCACAGCTCTCGATCAGCGGCTTGGCGGCACCCTTAAGTTCATCGATCAGTTGCTCGCGGTTGTGTAGATCGCCGGCCAATCCCTGCGATGTGAGTCGAAGAGCGATGGATTAGTGGTTTATAATATATATTTTATGGTATTCCGGACGCGACGGGAGATACGCGCTCGGTTCGAAGCTAACGGCAACTGGCGACGGCATAAAACTTGCTACGTAAAGAGCACCACGTACGTGCAAGAGCTTACGAAAAAGCTTGGGTAAAGTTTTGTAGCCGCTTTAGCTTTTTATTCTGCTTTCGCGGGTTGCAGGCGGAGTTTTAATTATTTATAATTATTCATTGTTTTGATATTTTAAAAATTAAAATAGATTTAAATATATATTAATTATTACCCATATTTACCAAGAAACAAATTTATATCAATTAATTTTAAATAAGTGAAACTTAAAATCTTTTTAAAATAAAATTCGGAATTCGAAATTTGCGAGTTAATCTTAAAGGTTCAAATGTCACCGCATGACTGACGGCTGTTGGGAAAATTATCTATTTGAAGCCAATTTTCTCTGCCAGCGATAGGCAGCTCGCGAAAATTCCTCTCAGCAGGTAGCGGCGAGCGAGACAGAAAACCGCGTAAACAAAGTCATAAAATTCTGTTACAGGAAAAACACACACTCACCTCCAAACGTTCCGTGGCCTTACGCAGGCGCTCGTAGTCCACTTGGCCGTGGACCCGAATCAGTTCCATCATGAAGTCGGTTTCCTGGACGGAACCGTGAACCAATTCCAGTTGGCGTTCGTAGCGCAGCCAGACGGCCAGACGATTCCTTAAGATGCCCATGATATTCGTGCACTTGCTCTCGAGGAAGGCATGGTCGTCTTGGAGCTGGGAGATATCCCGCTCCAGCTTAACGGGCGACACGGACATCTTGAGGCGCATGGGCAGGGTGTGCAGCATCTGGCGGATGCGCATGATCTCCTGCCAGCTGGTCACCAGCTCCTCACCAACGCCCTGGCAATCGGCAACGGCTTTTTCGAGAACATCGGCTCCCTGTCGCTCGGCAGCCTCGCATTCATCTAGGATAACAGAGATCTGGGCCTGGTGTTTTCGTTGGTTGCTGATACCCTCCTGGATGGCCTGCAGTTGCTCACGCAGCACTGAGGCTCCCTCCAGTTCCTCGGCTATCTGGGTGCTGATCTTGTGCGACAGGGCAAAGAGTTCGCCAACCTTTTCCGGCTCAATGGCAGGCTCCTGCAGACCAATCCTGCCCAGCTCGTTGCCGATGAAGCCCACGCGTGTGCGCAGCACTTGAACGCGCTCAATGTACAGACACAGTTCCTCCTCGTTCTTGATCACACCCTTCATGCTGGTCATGGTCAGGTAGATCTCCTGCAGTTCCCGCTCCACCATTTTGAGCTTCTCATCCGCTGGCACATCTTCCGATGACAGGCACTCGACAATGTTGTGTTGAATGAGTTCGATGGCCTGGGCCACGGCCTGCCAGCGATCCTCCAGTTGGGCATGGAACTGCCGCTGAAGCATCTCGTCGGCCAGGGGGATGACCTGCAGGGACTTTTCAAAGCTCAGACCGGCATCGGTTCGCACATTGTTATGCAGCTCGAAGCGGGCCTTGATCTCCCAGAACTGACGCATGTGCTCGATGGGCTGTTGGGTGGGTTGGGCAGGTATCTGGATTTGTCGCAGCTCCTGCTCAGCCTCGCGAACGAAGGCCTCCAGCTTATCCGTTTGCTGTTCGTACTGCACCCAGATTTCCTTGAAGACCAGCAGGCGATGCAGGTACAGGGCCACCTCCTCGCGAAGCTTGAGAAGCACAATTAGGGCTTCGTTTGTTTCCTCCACAAGATTGGGGGCCTGGACCAGCTGCTGCAATTTGTTGGCTATTCCAGAAAGCTGCGTCATCTTCACGTAATGATGGGAAATATCATTGCTCAGGGACTGGTAAAGTGTGGTGTACTGATCGTAGTCCGCCGATGTGACGGCTGACAGATCCGGTACTCGCTGTTGGGCCACCTGTAGCCACTGCAACTCATCGCGCATGCCCTTCTCCAGGACAGTCCAGCGGGAGGCAGCCTGCACTAGTTTGGAAGATCTCTCCGAGGCCTTGTCTAGGAGTATAGTGGCCCTGTTGTAGAGCTCCTTGTGCAGTTCGGAGTGCTTCTCGCGGGTTTCACTGTCGATGTTCTCCTCCAGGGACTCCAACATGGCTCGGCAGTGGCTAAGATTCACAAAGAACTTGCGCTGCTTCTGCACCTCGTTGTTCAGCTGCTCCAGGGAACTGGAAACTATGGGGCTCTCAACTAGCTTATCAGCCAGAACTGTAATATTGGTGAACTCCTTGAGGGTCTGCTCGTACTCCTCCGCCAGAGATTGTAACTGCAGGAGACGATCTCTTTCCGCCTGAATGTTGTTGCCAATGTTCTTGCTTGTCTCGAAAGCATTGTGCACATCCTGCGGCATCTTTTTGCCAGGGAAATCGCGCTGGAAGGCTCGGGCTTTCTGGCAAAGATGTGCCAGCTGCTGTTGGGCTGCCTCATGCTGACCCTCCAGCTCATCCAGTTGGGTGAGCTTAGCGGATAGGGGATACTCCTGGTTGACCAGTTGATCATAACTTTGCTGGAGATTGGCCAGCACCGAAGATACATCGTTTAGCAAAAGCTCAAAGCTGTGCCATTTGTCCAGGTCATTGCTATCCTGAGATTGGTTCTGTTGGGTTACCTGCTCCACGGCATCCACGTGCTCTTTTAGAGTATCGACGCACTGCAGCAACTGTGGCTCTGCGTGGGACAGCTGTCGCTCCAACTGGCTGACATTCTGCTTGATGGTTTGCAGCTCCTCATTGAGTTGGTTATAGTTGTCCAATTTCTCTTCTGAGGGTCCTTCATTGGAGTTCTGGCGGATGAGGTACACACGGTACTCGATGGTCTCCAGCCATGTTGATACCTTTTCGATGACGGTGATAACGGTGGTTTGGATAACAGTCTTATCGCCCTTTTTGATGGCAGCATCAAGATCCTGGAGTCCTTCGCTGACCTCCAGCATGCGTTGCTCCGTGGGCAGGTCCTTAATTTGCTCCGAAAGCGTGGCCAGGTGGAGGACGTTGCTCAGGGGAGTAGCCTGCTGTGGTGATGACTGTTTAAGTTTGCTAATGCGATCTCCAATGGCTTCCTTTGCTGAAATCAGGATAGGTTGCTTCTGCTGTCCTGGATAATGCTGCAAGCTCTCGCTCATGATCAGAGCCTGGGAAAGCTCCACGGGTGTCTTGTCCACGCTGGTGGTGGCACTAAACCACACATTGCTGGGTCCTTCACTGAAATTGTCCGGTCCCGGGGTAATGGGCACCACCAGTTCTTCCGTGGGAGAACTCACCTCTTCAATGGTCACCGCCGATGAAGTAGGTCCGGCTCCAGACCGCTTGCCTGGTTGCTGCTGCTGCGACGCAATGAGCACCTTGTTCTGCTCGGTGATGTGAACTGGCAGATCGGGATACTCATCGTAGACAGTGGTCTTGGTTATTTGCAGCTGCACTCTTGTGGGTTTGTTTCCGTCTTCTTCTGGTTCGATGATGGTCTCCTCCACAACAGGTGTGACATGTGGCACCTCTTCAATTTCCTGGTTGGTGGACACCACAATGCCCGATTCGGACAGCAATTCGGGTGCAATTTCCACAGTTACACTGATTTGCGGCTCCTCTGGAACCTGTTGCTGCAGCTGCTCTACTTCAGGGACATTCTTTTGCTTCTTCTTTTTGTCCTTCTTGGATTTCTTGTCCTGCTTGGGCAGCTGCATGGTCTGGGTATACTCGTAGACCGTGGGCTCAGCCACCGAGGCATCTGAATCAGCAGGAATGGCCACTGTGGTCTTCACTTCCAGCTCGTAGGGTTCCGAAATGGTGATCGAAGTGGCCGTCAAAGAGTTGTCGTCGAGAGAGGCAGGCTGCTCTTGATCGCCACGAGGCGTTGTCTGCATCTCACCATCTGCCACCTGTACCAATTCCACAGTTGAAGTTTCCTCATGAACCGTCTCTGGCTTGACGACCTCAATCCGCTCCGTTGGCTCTGGCGTTGTGGTCTGAACATGAATCTCAGTGGTTGTGGTTGTCTCTGTGCCCGTCGACTGTTCGCTGGTGGGCACTGGCAAATCCGTGGTCATATCCTTGACCAAATCCTGTACTAAAGATTCCACCACATCGCTGCTGCCTGACTCTGGTGCACGAGGCGAATCCTTGGGCGTGGTCTGCAGTTCCTTTTCAATAGTAGTGGTCACAGTGGTTTGACTGGAAATCTCTACGGTCTCGGCCGGCTGGCCACTCACATCCGTTTGAATTTCGGTAGTGGAAAGCTCCACAGTCTCGGGTTTCTCTTCGCTGCGCGGCGTGGTCTGTGCCTCAGTCTCTGCAATCTCCACAATCAGGGTCTGGGATTCGTTCTCCTGGTTATCGGGTTGCACCTCCAGGCTTGTCTGCAAGCCTATCTCATCCAGCGTGGGTTGATGCACTGGAGAGGTCTGCACGGATTTGATATCCTGCTCGACTTCTGTTTTTTCAATGGGTGAAGGAATCCGCGGCGTGGTCTGCTGCTCTTCATCCTCAACCAAAGCCAGCTCCACGACCTCTGTGGGTATGACCAACTCAACCATTGGTGCTCGCGGGGACTCTGAGGGCGATGAAACGAGGGCATCTTCCACCACCTTGACCTTTGAGTCAATTTCAATGCTGGATAAGTCGCTATCGGCACTGATCTCCACAATGGATTCATGGCGTACTTGGTCGCGTGGGGAATCCTCTGGAGAAACGGGCAGATCAGACTCAACTTCTGGCTCTTTTACAGCCTCCGGCTGAAGTTCTTCTTGCTCGAGATCGTCGTCGTGCTTAGTATCTCTTCTCTTCTTTTTCTTTCGACGCCGCTTGGCGTCGGCAGCAACGACCGGAGCAGCAGCTGCTGCAGTCTCGATAATGGTCATGCTTACCTTGCCAGTAGCTGGAGCGGTTGAAGAGTCTTCTTCCTTGCCCAGCTTAACCTTTAGCACACCAGCACCATTGTCCTCCAGGGAGGGAGCGGTGATTTGGAAGGATTTCTGCGGAGCTAGTGAAGATGCGGCCTCGCCAGAGATAAAGAGTTGGGTGGCCACCCGCAGGTCAGTTTGTGCAGGAACTGTTTCTGGTTCTGTGATGGGTTCTTCAGGCGTTTGTTCAGTCTTTTCAGTAGCTTCAGTGACTGCAGACTTCACTGGTTCAGCTTCTTGTAGAGTTTCCACTACTTTGGTGGTTGAAATCTCAACAGTAACAGGCGCTTCCTTTACCTCGAGAGGAGCTATTTCCTCTGGCAGTAGCTCCACGATATCCACAGCTGGCGTTGAAGATTGTTCTTTTAAGGCAGCAGCCAGGGATTGTTCAGCTTCCAGGAAGCTCTCAGTGTCAGTCTTGGGCTTGGACACAGGCTCAGCTGGAACAATGGTTTCCTCAGGCAGTTCAGTGGAGCTTGTGATGGTAGTTGTGGTCTTGATTATGGTAATACTGCCAGTGGTAGGCTTAGTCTCAGTCTCTTGCTGCACCACATCCTCAGATTTCGTGGTCTCCTCTGGCGGCGATTGTGGCTCGAATACGTACTGCTCCAGAGACAAAGAGTTGCCTGTCTCTGGACTTGTGGGCCAGATCTCCTCCACTGGCATGGAGGCGGCTTCTGGCGCTGCTGTAGTTGTGACTGCAATTTCTTCGGTGTGCTGGGAGAAGTCTATGTTGGTGGGTTTTAGATGATGTTCCAGTGGCCAAATTTCATTGATATCTTCAACCACTTGCGGCTCATCATCATCTACAATGGCTGCTGGTGGGGAGTCTTGGGGTTCAGCTACATCCGCTGCTGGAACATGAACGGGACTGGTAGTGGCAACTTCTACGGGTTGTTGTTCAACATCTTCTACTTGAGGTGCTGGCAACTCTACAGGTGCTTTTTCAATCGTTTCTGTTGTTGTTGTTGTTGTTGTTGGTGGTGTCTGTTGTTCTGGCTGTTCTTGTTCTTGTGTGGTTGCTGTTGTTCTTGTGGTGGTGGTGACTTGATTAGACTCAATATCAAATACCTGTTGCTGCGGATCTGCTGCAACTTCTTCGATGACCAGGCCGCCAGACTCCTGCTCCTGCATCAAGCGCTGGAACTCCTCTTCAGACACCACTTTGCCGTTCACAGTCCTTACAATGTTCACATTGATGTGCGGTGCCGTCTCCTCTTCGGTTATCTCCACCTCTTCGGGCTCCTCCACCACCTCCTCGGTGATGTGCTCCTTGCCATCTATTATCACAACGCGCTTTATGATCTTTCGCGTTTTACGTATAACCTTGCGGGTCACCTGATGGACCACAGCTCGTATGCTGCCCTGGGTTTGCACATCGCTCAACTGGGAGCCCGGCACAATAACCTCTTCGAATGTCTCAATTGTGGGTTCCGTTTCAAACTCCTGCAGAATCACAGCCTCAGGCTGAGAGGCGTCCACCAAGGCACCGCGCGTTTGCTGAGTGACAACGGTCTGGATACTGCCTTCTTGAGGATCAGCCTTGGTGTCCCTGGTGTGCACATTCTCCAGATTAATCTGTCCCGTGGATTGCACCTCAATGTTGCCATCCGAGTCGCTGATGGTCTCGATGGAACTGATCTGCTGCTGCTGCACTATCTGCTGGCGAGTTCGGGTCACGATCTTCTTGAGCACAATGTGCTTGGTGCCATCGGGTCCCACAACCACTTCTGTGGTCGTCTCATCCGGCTCCACGAAAGTGGTTTCGAATGCCTGCGGCACGTTCTTCAAGATGAGCTCGGTGGCGCGTTCCACATCGCCCTGCGGACGCTGGTGATAGCGAGCTTCGATCTGCACATCTTCTGGTTCTTCAGGCACATCCTGGTTGCGAGTGGTGTCGATCTGAATGGTCTCCTTGCCATGCTGCACTGTTTGGGTCACCATAATGTTCTCAGTCGGCGAACGCTCTTTCTGCGTTTGCAGGGCCACCTCGGCGGTCTCCACAGGCGGGGGCTCCTTGAAGCTGGTCTGAGCTTCAACCGTAGTGGTGGTCACCACGGGAGCTGGAGCCTGGTTTAGGCTCAGCGAAGTCTGGGTCTCTACATACACACCAGTCGGTGTTGGTTTGATCTCCTCTTCGGGCATAGAGCTAGAGGTAATGGTGTTCTCCTCATTGGACTCCAAGGATTCAGAGGCTGCCTCCGTTGGTGGCTTGATCAGGGAATCGGCCAGAACTCTTTGGCGTTGCGCCTCCTCGCTCTTGGCCTTTCTCAGGTCCACAATGCGCTTTTCGATGGTAAAGATACGCTTGGTGGCCACTGTGATTTGTTCCCGCAGTATGGTTATGATGCTCTGCAGCTGCTCCATCAGCGTGTCGGCCAAGGGAGCAACATCGGGATGCGACTGCAGCTGGCGGGTTTGTTCCACCAAATCATCCATGGACTGCTGACGATCCTTGAGAGTGCGCAGCAGCTGCTGGCTCCTCTCCACCTGCGACTTGAGCACCTGCTCATCGGTGGTGCTGTCCGAAGTGGGTTCAAAGGAAGCCAGCTCAGCGGAAACCTCGATGATCCAGCGCTCCAGTTCGAGGAGATGCTGCTGGTACTCGTCGATCTCCTGCTGTCGCTTCTTCTGACCATGCATAGCATTCTGGGGAATCAAGAATTTATATAAATAAGGAAGGTCGAAAAAAACTATATCAAAATCATTATACCGCTATCATGGTGATACCCTGTTGGGTGCGTCGCAGGAGCAAGTCAATGCGATCCACTGTGTCGTTGAGCAAACGTTCGGTAGCCGGATCCGTGGGCAGGGTCTTGGCCTGCGCCTTCAGCTGGCTGCCGTCCCTTTCGTGTACTTCGAGATTGCTTTGGATTAGCTAAACATTTGGTGTATAAAATAGAGGGCTCTTTAGACATGTGTTTCGAAACAAAGCTAGTTGTACACTGGTGATACTGATCTGGGCATTTTGGGCCTACAAAAATCAATATATTGTGACAGCAAAGGATTCGGCAACTACAAAACTGGACAACACTAACAAAAACTGTTTTCTGACTAGAGAAATAACCTATTTAAACAAAAGAATGTACGATTCTGTATGGAGTGATGCGATTGAGTTATTAAAAATCTCTGACACACGCCAGCATCCATTAATCGTTTATAAAACATTATTATGTACAGGTGTAAGTATGTTCATTAAAAATAATTCTAGCTACTTCGGTTACATTTGGTTGCCAGTTTGCAAAAAAAACATGCATTCGGAATATGCATATATGTTATTCGTTAGCTTAATTTTGTTTACCTTCAGTCCCTGCAGCATGCCCTCCAAGCTGCTCTGGTTCATGTTCGCGATGCCATCCTCGACGCTTGAGAGCGATTGTAGCAGTTCGTCGAGTTCTAGCGCAATTAGTTCCTATAGATTTGCAAAGTGTTTTGTTTTTTTGGGGAGATGGAGATGGTGTATAAAGTGTGTCAATATTAATAAACAATTGCAAGTTTCCATCTAAAAAAAAAGGCTAATTAACGCAATTGATGTAAATATTTGTTGCCGGCTTACAACATATTTACATGCGAGTAAGTAAAGTATTAAATAAATATTTATTTTTATTTATTTTATTTATAAATGGATGCACAGCCATACAAATGCATGAAGTCTTTTTTCGGGAATGCTTTTAAAAATAACTCTAGCTCTTAGGTTTAGCTTCTTTAAAGGTAAAGTAACGTAACATGCAAATGGCATAAATAATAGTCTTAGTTGTAAATGGCTATGAGGTAGGCGTATAGACAAAAGTACCACAAAAAAAAAAGGAATGACTGCCTGTTTTGAGGAAAAAGTTGAAAAATAGAAGGCAATGCTTGTAACTTACTTTGGTTCTATTTATATTCAATTAAATCTATAGATATTGCTCATTAATGATCAATACTGCTGTTCAGATCTAGGTCCGATTTCTACACACTTTGACACACAACATTTAGATTCTTGAAATGCTTATTTTTTGCACTCAACACTCAACGCCTTCATTGCACATTGCAGACTAAAAATTGTAAAATAAACGGGAGACTATTTTCGAGCAGGCCTGCACCGCATGGATCGCCTCGGATCCGGGCTGTATTTATAGACGTGGCAGGGAGGAACATGCTCTGCACGCAAGAATTCGCAATAGGAGGCTGGGCGGTAGGCAAGACAATGAACTCGTATATATAACTAAGTGCTATACACATAAGGGAACACATTTGGGAACTCTGTAGTTGTGGGGGCACTGTGTGTGTGCGGGGCAGGAAGAGTGCGTGTGTGTGCGGGGCAGGAAGAGTGCGTGTGTGTGCTCGGTGCGTGATCGTGTGTGTGCTGCTGTGTGTGTGTGAAAAATCTGCGAAGAAAACTACTATTGGGGTATAAAAGTCAGCTCAGCATTAAAAACGTGCAGGTTGGTTAATATAGATTTTATTATTAATTATATCTCACTACCATTAGTAGTCTGTGATTATTACTGGGCTTTTACAAAGGTTAATATCAATTAGTAGAAGGAACTTAACGTAAATCAAGTCTACATTTTTCTATATGACTAAGTTAGGGTGCTTCTATTTGGAATTACAAACTCAAAACATAAGGCTTTTGGATGCGTTTAGCAAGAACAACACATACAGTACAAAAATAATAAAAATAGAAATGATAAACATTAAGAAATCAAACATGTTTTTTTGATAATTAAATTACGTTAGTAATTCGGCAATCGCCTCAGTTTATTGCCACTGTTTTGAGACCAGGCCCAGGCCAAAACTTCACTGGGGATCTGTGCCCGCTGCCAGCGATAATGTCTGGCCGCAGCAGCATGTGTTGTTGGCCGGGACCTGGGCACAGCAGCAACCGCAGCATGACGAGCGATTGCCGTATAAAAGCCATGAACAAATACCGAAACCACACAGAAAAGCTGCAAAAATTAAAATTATGAATAAACGAAGGCTCAATGTGATGTTCACCTTCTGGCGTTGTTGCTGTTGCAGATCGTTGCTGCTTGTGGTTGTTGTCGTTGTGGTGCTTGTTGTCGAAGGCGTTTCAATTGTGGTTGTTGTCGTAACGGTAGTGGTCGTTGTTGTGGTACGCCTTAACACCTCCCCAATGTCAGTGGGGGCGGCGGCCACTTCTTCCTCCTCCCTGCAGCTGGTTGTTGTCGTATCGGTGTGTGATGCTGGTGCCACCTCAGGCTCTGCGACAGCAACAATTGGTGATGCTGCTGCCGTCGGCTGTGTGATCTCCGTAGCTGCAGCTGGTGCCGCAACTGGTTGCTCCTCCGCTGGTGTGTTCGTCGTCGTTAGCTTATCGACTACGGCTGTGGCAACTGGCAAAAGAGCGCTGGTTGCTACCATCGCTGCTGCTTGTGTCGCCGCTGCTGCTGCGTTCGCCTTGGCGGTCAGCGTGTGAGTTGTGGCGCTTGCCAATTGGATTAGTGCGTTTGCAACGTTTAGGGGACTGGTATTGGTACTGGGGCTAGTTTCAGGGGCTTGAACAGAGGGGACGGGGCTTGTGGTTTTAGTTTCGGTTAGTACAGATTGATCTCCTAATTTCACCTGAGGCTGTTCGGCTTCTAAAGCCAGATAAGTACTCTGATCCCGCCAGTGTCCCACACCGCCCGGAAGGTCCGCGGACCTATATTCCGATGAGCAGCTACGGTTCTGACCTTGCTGAGCATCGTGCTCGGGTGTGGGGGTCACATTACCACTACTACCGCTACCAGGATCTTTATCGTTCGGTTTATCATCGTCATCGTTGGGCTTACGAATTTCAGGCACAGTCGGCTTGTCCCCCTCATCATCGTCATCGTCGTCGTCGTCATCGTCACTGTCATGGTCGTCTTTGTCGGGTTTTCCAGTCACATCGGGTTGGTGCAGTTTCTTGTCTTTGTCAAGTTCCGATTCTCCACTGGCAGAATCAGCACGTTTCAGTCTGTCGATCGAATTGTCTGACAAATCTGCTTCGACGCCGGTTGGTTGCCAGTCGTCAAGATACAGATTCAGTCGCAGCTGATCGAGGTTGCTTGGTGTTGGTTCTGCCGGCGGTTGGGCGGTAGGAATGATTGGTAATGACGATGCTTCTGGTTCAGTCTTTTCTACAACGCGATCAGTAATCGTGGTCGTCGTGGTTGTCACTACAGTTTCTGTAATGCTGTCAGTCTTATGCTTATCGTCTTGAGTTTCCTGAGCGTTCGTCCTGTCTGTGGTTGTCCCCGGCAGCAAAGCAAAAGCTTCGTTTGCCGTGTGCCTGTAGTGATTGATTAACTTAACGAAATCGTCCTGGCTAAGATGCAAGAGAAGATTACTGGGCTCGATTGGGAATTGTGATTGTTCAGGAATAAGAGTTACAGCAGGGAGGGATTCAATCAAAGGTTCTGCAATGGGTTCTACCTCAAGAGTTTCTATAACCTTGATTTCTTGAACTACTGGTTCTGTTTTTACAATGGCCTCAGCTGGCGTTTCGAGCTTAATGACCTGGCTAATGCTATCAACATCTATACGCGATTTGGGCAGAAGATTACCCTGATCGAGATAAAGATTAAGAGCAAGAATTTCGAAATTAAGTTGCGGTATAGCTTCGGGTTCAATTATCACATAATCATCTAGTGTGTCAACTTCCTGCTTAACCTCAAGTGGAGCCGGTTCCTCCGGAATGCTTACCACCTGCAATTGCTGATATTGTCCCTGCAACAAGTCGTATTGAGGACGCAGGATAAAGCCTTCGCGGAACAGATTTTCGGCGAGGTTTTCAGGTTGGTTGGATTCAATAGTCGATTCAACAACTGGTATAGTGTTCAAAGCGAGGTCATTTGTATGGCTAGTTACCACTGTAGAGACATAGGATGTTGCTGACGGCTCTTCCTCTACAATGGGAGCATCCTTATGTGTTGTTACAGTTGTGGTCACATAAGTGGTCGTAGTTGTTGTCACCTCTTGCGAGTTTTCGACACCTTCAAGAGACTTGGGCTCCTGGAAGTCGGTAGTTTTGCTCACTACAACGGTGGACCAATCAGGCGAAGTCTTGACTTCATCTTTTTGTTCGGGTGCTGGAAAGATTTTCGTCTCAGTTTGAACTATTGCCGACCAGGTAGTAGGCTGGTCAGTTGGTGATTTAACGGCAATTTCTTCAACAACTTCATCAATAGGAATGGTTACTGAAATTGAAGTAGTTTCCTTCACATCCGTTGATGATTCAGTTGTGGGTACAGTTGTAGATACTTGTCCGGGCTTAAGTGTGGCAGACCAGTAAGATGTTTCACAAATAAACGGATCAGCATCACTTGGAGGTACTGCAGTGTCAGAAACTTCTTCAAAAGGTGCCAAAGGTGTCAAGGACTTTTTAGAATCCAGTGCTACGCCTTCAATTGAAGCCGAAGAGGTTTCTTTCACGGCTTCTTCATCGTCAGAGAAGTTCATCGGCTCATCCAAGACATCCATCCAAGTGCTGGAGGAATCGTCAACAGGCAGACCGGCATATGCAGGTTTCTTTGGTTCCTCAGGTTTCTTTTCAAGTTCCTCAAGTTTCTTGGGTTCCGTTGAAGTGGAAGTTTCTGTAGTTGATTCTGTAGTTACTGTTGTGGTCGTGACTGTAGTAATGGTCTTGGTTTCATCCACAGCGGTTTCAACGATTGGCTCAGACTTGGTAACTTGTTCAACAACAGTGACCTTCTCCTTCTCCTTTTGAGGCTCAGGAATTTGTTCTTCCTCGACGACAGTTTGAATTGCGACGGCCTCGGTGTCCTCAGGAACCTGTGCTGTCTCCTTAAACGGAGCCAGAGGGGTTTCTTGTACAGTTTCTTCTTCGTCAGAGAAGTTCATCGGCTCATCCAAGACATCCATCCAAGAGCTGGAAGAATCGTCAACAGGCAGACCGGCATATGCAGGTTTCTTCGGTTCCTCTGGTTTCTTCTCAAGTTCCTCAAGTTTCTTGGGTTCCGTAGGAGTAGAAGTTTCTGTAGTTGATTCAGTAGTTACTGTTGTGGTCGTGACTGTAGTAATGGTCTTGGTTTCATCCAAAGCGGTTTCAACAATTGGCTCAGACTTGGTAACTTCTTCAACAACAGTGACCTCCTCCTTTCGGGGCTCAGGAATGGGTTCTTTTTCGACGACAATTTCCACGGTTTCTTCTCGAGGTTCAACAAAAGGCGCCAAAGGAGTTTGGTTTTTATTCTCTGTTTCAAAATGTTCGACAGTTGGCTTTATTTGAGTAGGTTGGGAAACTATCACTTGATGGCTAGATTTTTCAGCATTAGTGAAATCCAAAACTTCAGATGGTGATTTGCGCTTTGACTTTTGCTTAGACTTCCTAGTTTTCGGTTCAGGCTTTTCGAGGGTGAGAGGAATGCTAACTGTATGCGACATGAATGGTTTCTTTACGTCTTCTAGTACTGTTTCCTTGGTCTCAACTTCAAGAAGTCGAATTTGCTGTGCCGGTTGGGGTACATTATGTGCCGCTATAGCGGCCCACGACATACCAGAAGTGATAGGAGCAAGAGCAGTGACAGGAGAAGGATCTCTCACCGCAGGAATACTAGGTTTCTCATCGAATGACTCTTTTTCCCTGGGGATTTCAATTGCTGGAAGGGTTTCAACCGGTGCTACGGATGGAACTACTTGTGCCTTTTGCTTTGGCTGCTTCGACTTCTTCTTTTTCGGTTTCTCATCACAGTTTGAAACTTGCGACTGTTGAGAGCGAGAACGGGACCGATTTCTTTTCTTCGAAGTGATTTCCAAAAATCCTTGGTCACTTTCAAGCTGCGGTTTCATCTCTGATAATACTTCTGTTATCTGTATTATTGGCTTATCGCTGCCTCTCGAACGTCTTTCAGGTTCTGGTTCCTTCTTAGTTGATTCTTGTACAATTGTTTCTTGATACCACGAATCCGTAGGATCCATATCATCCTCATCTATAAGCTCTCTCCATGACAACTGGGATGGTTTTTCGGAATAGTCGTCGACTTTAACTTGTAAGCTTAAAGGCGTAACAGGGTCGGGGAATTCCAGAACATTTTGGGGATGCACTTCGGGAGCAATCGGCTGTCGCTCAATCGCCTTTGGTTCAGCCACTTCAACAGTCTTGTATTTGATATTAGTGTTGTCGGTGTAGCCAGACTTTTTAACTACTTCGGCGTAGGTCTCTGATGATGACCAAACTGATGGTTTGGCAGGTGTTGGCAACTGGATACTAAACTCCGGTGTTGATGATCCTGAAATACGATCACTTTCTGGTTTTTTCTCGTAGACATAGGTATCAATAATTTCTTGATAAGCTTCCTTTCTAGGTAATTTCTTAGGTTTTGCAACGTAAATATTGACTTCCCGATCTTGAGGTAGGTCCTGAGGTTTTGAAATTAAATCACCGGAGTCACTGGAAAGCGATTCAGTAAACGTTGGAGTCAAGTCGATATTATGCGAGACAATTGATGACCACGATAAGGTTTGTACAGGTAACGGCTCAGAAACTGACTTTGGCTGTTCTTGGGGTATGCGTTCTTCAGAAACAAAAACAGAATCAAAGCTTGGCTGTTGAATTGGTTCCACAGATTTCTTTTCCTTTTTGGGTTTCGTTTTCTTCGCCTTATCGTTAACAATCGTTGAGAAATTTTGCTCCCGCGTAACGAAGTCGTGAATGCCTTGAGTTTTTTGCATTTCTTGTGATACACTTGACTTTTGAGTTTCCGTAACAGTTGTCAGAGAGACTATTGATGACCATGACAATGTAGGGGCATCAGAGACTGTTGTAGATTCAGGTTCCGGCGCAGGCTTGACTTCCTTAACGACAATGTGTTCCTCAACCGGTTCCTTAATTGCAGTCACTTCCACAATGGTTTCCACAACAGGCTCAGAAACCAGATCAACCTTTGGTTTCTTGTCTTTCTTTGTCTTCTCCTTTTTGGGCTTTTCTTCCACAGATTCTACAGGTTTCGGCTGTTCAGGTTCATTGCTGATGACATCGGTAGTGACTTCGGTAGTTTGCGATACAATTGAAGACCATGAAAATGGCTGCAATGGGGCATGTTCAGAAGCTGGTGTTGGTTCTGGCTCTGGCTCCGGCCTAAATTCCTCAATAGGCTCCTCAACAGTTTCAACTGCCGTCACATCAACAATGGTTTCCACAACTGGCTCGGGAACAATATCAACCTTAGGTTTCTTGTCCTTCTTCGTCTTCTGCTTTTTAGGCTTTTCTTCCACATATTCTACAGGTTTCTGAGGTTCAGGATCATTGGTGATGACATCGGTAGTAACTTCTGTAGTTTGCGAAACGATAGAAGACCAAGACAATGGCTGAGACGGGGCTTCTTCAGAGACTGGTTTTGTTGTTGGTTCTGGTTCTGGCTCCGGCTTGAATTCCTCAGTAGGCTCCTCAACAGTTTCAAGTGTGGTCACTTCAAGAATGGTTTCCACAACAGAATCAGGAACAAGATCAACCTTAGGTTTCTTGTCCTTCTTCGTCTTCTGCTTTTTAGGCTTTTCTTCCGCAGATTCTAAAGGTTTCGACTGTTCAGGTTCATTGCTGATGACATCGGTAGTGACTTCGGTAGTTTGCGAAACAATAGAAGACCATGAAAATGGCTGCAATGGGGCATGTTCAGAAGCTGGTGTTGGTTCTCGCTCTGGCTCCGGCCTAAATTCCTCAATAGGCTCCTCAACAGTTTCAACTGCCGTCACATCAACAATGGTTTCCACAACTGGCTCGGGAACAATATCAACCTTAGGTTTCTTGTCCTTCTTCGTCTTCTGCTTTTTAGGCTTTTCTTCCGCAGATTCTACAGGTTTCGACTGTTCAGGTTCTTTGCTGATGACATCGGTAGTGACTTCGGTAGTTTGCGAAACAATAGAAGACCAAGACAATGGCTGAGACGGGGCTTCTTCAGAGACTGGTTTTGTTTCTGGTTCTGGCTCCGGCTTGAATTCCTCAGTGGGCTCCTCAACCGTTTCAACTGTGGTCACTTCAATAATGGTTTCCACAACAGGCTCAGGAACAAGATCAACCTTAGGTTTCTTGTCCTTCTTCGTCTTCTGCTTTTTAGGCTTTTCTTCCGCAGATTCTACAGGTTTCGACTGTTCAGGTTCATTGCTGATGACATCGGTAGTGACTTCGGTAGTTTGCGAAACAATAGAAGACCATGAAAATGGCTGCAATGGGGCATGTTCAGAAGCTGGTGTTGGTTCTGGCTCCGGCTCCGGCTTGAATTCCTCAGTGGGCTCCTCAACCGTTTCAACTGTGGTCACTTCAACAATGGTTTCCACAACTGGCTCGGGAACAATATCAACCTTAGGTTTCTTGTCCTTCTTCGTCTTCTGCTTTTTAGGCTTTTCTTCCGCAGATTCTACAGGTTTCGACTGTTCAGGTTCATTGCTGATGACATCGGTAGTGACTTCGGTAGTTTGCGAAACAATAGAAGACCAAGACAATGGCTGAGACGGGGCTTCTTCAGAGACTGGTTTTGGTTCTGGTTCTGGCTCCGGCTTGAATTCCTCAGTGGGCTCCTCAACCGTTTCAACTGTGGTCACTTCAATAATGGTTTCCACAACAGGCTCAGGAACAAGATCAACCTTAGGTTTCTTGTCCTTCTTCGTCTTCTGCTTTTTGGGCTTTTCTTCCGCAGATTCTACAGGTTTCGACTGTTCAGGTTCATTGCTGATGACATCGGTAGTGACTTCGGTAGTTTGCGAAACAATTGAAGACCAAGACAATGGCTGAGACGGGGCTTCTTCAGAGACTGGTTTTGGTTCTGGTTCTGGCTCCGGCTTGAATTCCTCAGTGGGCTCCTCAACCGTTTCAACTGTGGTCACTTCAATAATGGTTTCCACAACAGGCTCAGGAACAAGATCAACCTTAGGTTTCTTGTCCTTCTTCGTCTTCTGCTTTTTAGGCTTTTCTTCCGCAGATTCTACAGGTTTCGACTGTTCAGGTTCATTGCTGATGACATCGGTAGTGACTTCGGTAGTTTGCGAAACAATAGAAGACCATGAAAATGGCTGCAATGGGGCATGTTCAGAAGCTGGTGTTGGTTCTGGCTCTGGCTCCGGCCTAAATTCCTCAATGGGCTTCTCAACAGTTTCAACTGCTGTCACATCAACAATGGTTTCCACAACTGGCTCGGAAGTAATATCAATCTTAGGTTTCTTGTCCTTCTTCGTCTTCTGCTTTTTAGGCTTTTCTTCCATAGATTCTACAGGCTTCGTCAGTTCAGGTTTATAGGTTATAGCATCGGTAGTGACTTCGGTGGTTTGCGAAACAATTGAAGACCATGACAATGGCTGAGACGGGGCTTCTTCAGGGACTGGTTTTGGTGCTGGTTTTGTTTTTGGCTCAGGCTTGAATTCCTCAGAGGGCTCCTCGATAGTTTCAACTGCGGTGACTTCAACAATGGTTTTCCCAACAGTTTCAAGAACAGGATTTACCACATTCGATTTCTTGTTCTTCTTTGCCTTTGTCTTATTAGGCTTTTCTTCCACAGTTTCTACAGGTTTCTGCGTCTCAGGTTCGTGCGATATATGACTTTCGGATACATTGGTAGTTATTTCTGTCGGTTGCGAAACAATAGAGGCCCAGGATAATGGTTTTAATGAGGCATCTCCAGCTGGTGTTGAGTTAATATCCTGAGCTTCTTGAGACTTTTCTTCAACTATTGTCACTGCTACAACAGGCTCAGCATGTTGCTGCACTTTAGATTTCTTTTCCTTCTTTGCCTTTTGCCTATTAGGTTTGATATTTACCGCAGTTGAGAATATTTGTTCTTGGCTGATAAAGTCTTGTATACCTGATGATTTTAATGAATCCCCTGGCTTTTCCGATATTTGATTTTCGCTGACATTTTGAATAACTTCCTGACTTATTTTTGTAAATGGTTCCTTGGCACCTTGTCGGACCACAGAAGACCACAGAGTGTCACTTGGCAGAGTCGGTTCAACATTTTCAACTAAGTCTTCGTCTACGAGTGCTGACCATGAAGTATATTCAACGTTCGGTTTTTCATCATAAACAGTTTTACTTTCATCCGAAGAAATATTCTTTGGTTCTTCGATTTTTTCTGAAGTTTCATATTTTTTAGTTTTTGTCTTTTTTGAGGTATCAACGATTAGATTTGGTTCTACAGTTTTTAAATTCTTGGTAGGTTTTGAATCAGTTGGGATTTCCACATTTTTCTTTTCTAAGTCAATAAAGTCAACAGTATGCCTCAAAACGTCTGCGTAAGAAGAATGCCGTTCCCAAACATTTGGAACGGCTGAAACGGCTGTTTTGGATTCCTGAAGTTTCTCTTGAGACTCTAGTTTCTGTTGTTCCGCAGTAGTTACTGTTGCGGTCGTAACTATAGTAATGGTCTTGGTTTCATCCACAGCGGTTTCAACAATTGGCTCAGACTTGGTAACTTCTTCAACAACAGTAACCTCCACATGCTGGGGCTCAGGAATTGGTTCTTCCTCGACGACAGTTGGAATTGTGACGGCCTCCGTTTCCTCAGGAACCTGTGCTGTCTCGTTAAACGGAGCCAGAGGTGTTTCTTGTACAGTTTCTTCATCGTCAGAGAAGTTCATCGGCTCATCCAAGACATCCATCCAAGAGCTGGAAGAATCGTCAACAGGCAGACCGGCATATGCAGGTTTCTTCTGAGGTTCCTCAACTTTCTTGGGTTCCGTAGGAGTAGAAGTTTCTGTAGTTGACTCAGTAGTTACTGTTGTGGTCGTGACTGTAGTAATGGTCTTGGTTTCATCCACAGCGGTTTCAACAATTGGCTCAGACTTGGTAACTTCTTTAACAACAGTGACCTTCTCCTTCTCCTTTTGAGGCTCAGGAATTTGTTCTTTCTCGACGACAGTTTGAATTGTGACGACCTCCGTTTCCTCAGGAACCTGTGCTGTCTCCTTAAACGGAGCCAGAGGTGTTTCTTGTACAGTTTCTTCATCGTCAGAGAAGTTCATCGGCTCATCCAAGACATCCATCCAAGAGCTGGAAGAATCGTCAACAGGCAGACCGGCATATGCAGGTTTCTTCTGAGGTTCCTCAACTTTCTTGGGTTCCGTAGGAGTAGAAGTTTCTGTAGTTGACTCAGTAGTTACTGTTGTGGTCGTGACTGTAGTAATGGTCTTGGTTTCATCCACAGCGGTTTCAACAATTGGCTCAGACTTGGTAACTTCTTTAACAACAGTGACCTTCTCCTTCTCCTTTTGAGGCTCAGGAATTTGTTCTTTCTCGACGATAGTTTGAATTGTGACGACCTCCGTTTCCTCAGGAACCTGTGCTGTCTCCTTAAACGGAGCCAGAGGTGTTTCTTGTACAGTTTCTTCATCGTCAGAGAAGTTCATCGGCTCATCCAAGACATCCATCCAAGAGCTGGAAGAATCGTCAACAGGCAGACCGGCATATGCAGGTTTCTTCGGTTCCTTAGGTTTCTTCTCAGGTTCCTCAACTTTCTTGGGTTCCGTAGGGGTAGAAGTTTCTGTAGTTGACTCAGTAGTTACTGTTGTGGTCGTGACTGTAGTAATGGTCTTGGTTTCATCCACAGCGGTTTCAACAATTGGCTCAGACTTGGTAACTTCTTCAACAACAGTGACCTTCTCCTTCTCCTTTTGAGGATCAGGAATTTGTTCTTTCTCGACGACAGTTTGAATTGTGACGACCTCCGTTTCCTCAGGAACCTGTGCTGTCTCCTTAAACGGAGCCAGAGGGGTTTCTTGTACAGTTTCTTCATCGTCAGAGAAGTTCATTGGCTCATCCAAGACATCCATCCAAGAGCTGGAAGAATCGTCAACAGGCAGACCGGCATATGCAGGTTTCTTTGGTTCCTCAGGTTTCTTCTCAGGTTCCTCAACTTTATTGGGTTCCGTAGGAGTAGAAGTTTCTGTAGTTGATTCAGTAGTTACTGTTGTGGTCGTGACTGTAGTAAACGTCTTGGTTTCATCCACAGAGGTTTCAACAATTGGTTCAGACTTGGTAACTTCTTCAACAACGGTGACCTCCACATGCTGTAGCTCAGGAACTGCTTCTTCCTCGACGACAGTTTTTACAGTGACCACCTCTGTTTCCTCAGGAACCTGTGCTGTCTCTTCAAACGGAGCCAGAGGTGTTTCTTGTACAGTTTCTTCATCGTCAGAGAAGTTCATCGGCTCATCCAAGACATCCATCCAAGAGCTGGAAGAATCGTCAACAGGCAGACCGGCATATGCTGGTTTCTTCGGTTCCTCAGGTTTCTTCTCAGGTTCCTCAACTTTCTTGGGTTCCGTAGGAGTAGAAGTTTCTGTAGTTGATTCAGTAGTTACTGTTGTGGTCGTGACTGTAGTAATGGTCTTGGTTTCGTCCACAGCGGTTTCAACAATTGGCTCAGACTTGGTAACTTCTTCAACAACAGTGACCTTCTCCGTTTGAGGCTGAGGAATTTGTTCTTCCTTGACGACAGTTGGAATTGTGACGACCTCCGTTTCCTCAGGAACCTGTGCTGTCTCCTTAAACGGAGCCAGAGGTGTTTCTTGTACAGTTTCTTCATCGTCAGAGAAGTTCATTGGCTCATCCAAGACATCCATCCAAGAGCTGGAAGAATCGTCAACAGGCAGACCGGCATATGCAGGTTTCTTCGGTTCCTCAGGTTTCTTCTCAGGTTCCTCAACTTTCTTGGGTTCCGTAGGAGTAGAAGTTTCTGTAGTTGATTCAGTAGTTACTGTTGTGGTCGTGACTGTAGTAATGGTCTTGGTTTCGTCCACAGCGGTTTCAACAATTGGCTCAGACTTGGTAACTTCTTCAACAACAGTGACCTTCTCCGTTTGAGGCTGAGGAATTTGTTCTTCCTTGACGACAGTTGCAATTGTGACGACCTCCGTTTCCTCAGGAACCTGTGCTGTCTCCTTAAACGGAGCCAGAGGTGTTTCTTGTACAGTTTCTTCATCGTCAGAGAAGTTCATTGGCTCATCCAAGACATCCATCCAAGAGCTGGAAGAATCGTCAACAGGCAGACCGGCATATGCAGGTTTCTTCGGTTCCTCTGGTTTCTTTTCAAGTTCCCCAACTTTCTTGGGTTCCGTAGGAGTAGAAGTTCCTGTAGTTGATTCAGTAGTTACTGTTGTGGTCGTGACTGTAGTAATGGTCTTGGTTTCATCCACAGAGGTTTCAACAATTGGTTCAGACTTGGTAACTTCTTCAACAACGGTGACCTCCACATGCTGTAGCTCAGGAACTGGTTCTTCCTCGACGACAGTTTTTACAGTGACCACCTCTGTTTCTTCAGGAACCTGTGCTGTCTCATCAAACGGAGCCAGAGGTGTTTCTTGTACAGTTTCTTCATCGTCAGAGAAGTTCATCGGCTCATCCAAGACATCCATCCAAGAGCTGGAAGAATCGTCAACAGGCAGACCGGCATATGCAGGTTTCTTCGGTTCCTCTGGTTTCTTTTCAAGTTCCTCAACTTTCTTGGGTTCCGTAGGAGTAGAAGTTCCTGTAGTTGATTCAGTAGTTACTGTTGTGGTCGTGACTGTAGTAATGGTCTTGGTTTCATCCACAGAGGTTTCAACAATTGGTTCAGACTTGGTAACTTCTTCAACAACGGTGACCTCCACATTCTGTAGCTCAGGAACTGGTTCTTCCTCGACGACAGTTTTTACAGTGACCACCTCTGTTTCTTCAGGAGCCTGTGCTCTCTTTTCAAACGGAGCCACAGGTGTTTCTTGTACGGTTTCTTTCTTTCCTTTCGGGACTTTCAATTCTTGGATGGTTTCAATTATCTTGTTGATGTTTGCTTCCTCCCCATTTTCAGGTAGAAGAGGTATTTCCACTTCGTCCTCTATAAGTTCCTTCCAAGATTTCTGTTCAATAACAATGTCTTCCTGAATATCATCAATCATTTCGGCCCATGACCTTTGAGGTTTATCAATATCCTCCAAAGGTTCCACCAACTGTGGAGCAGCAATGGTTTTTGGCTGCGACTTCACTGCTGGTTTTGGAACTTGCTTGACCCTTTCCGCATCAATGAAATCATTGGTTTGGTGACTAACAACATTAGCCCAAGAATTTACGCCCTTCTTTCCCTGAACACCTTCGGGGGATATGCTTCGTAGTTTTTCTTTCACAGATTTTTCAAAACGATCACGTTTTACTTGTGGTTTCAAAGGCTCAGATTGCTTCTGCTTGATATCCTTCTTAGGCTTGGCCGGCAAATCGGTCATATGATCAATTTGACTAGCCACTTTAGCCCAAGTGATTGTGTTTTCATTTCGATTTTGGACTACTTCAGCAACATCGCTCTCTTCAGATGTTTGGATGACTTCAGGTTCGTGCTTCTCAGTTTTGAATTTATGCTTGGTAATTTCTGTTTTAGGTTTGTTAGAAGTTTTTGGAGCTTTGCGCTCTCTTCGCTGTGGAATTTCTTCTGTGCGATCCTCAATCGGGGATTCAACAGCCTTTTTACGAGCAGCAATATCATCAACCCACTCACCAGGCTTTTTAACAAGAGAGGCCCAAGAGAAAGCGTTTCCGGTGCTACTTACAGGTTCCGGATTTTTGGCTTCAACGTGTTCAATTACAACAGTTTCCTCCACCGATTCGTTGCTGATTTCGGGTTCAGACTCCGTAATTCGAATGGGTTTATTTTCCGGTTTCTTCTTTGATTTTAGCTTTTTGGGTTTCTCTGGTTTTACATGATCTGTCTTAATTGGTTCTTTTACTTCGGTTGTTGTAGATACAGCAGACTTTATATGTGAAACCGTGTTATCAATCCATTCGCCAGGCCGTTTTACAAGTGATGCCCAAGAGAATTCACTGCTTTGTTCTTTCTTTTCCTTCTTTTTTGGTTCAGGTGTTTCTTTCATCTCAACTGGTAAAGGATCAGGTTGTTCGTCTTCAGATGTAGTAGTGACTACTTCTACAACTGGTTTCTTAGACTTCTTTGATTTCTTTGCCTTTGTGGACTTTTTGGGTTCCTCCTTTTCTTTGTGCCGAGGCTTGTCCTCAGTAATAACAGTTGAGTGGGTAACTTCCTTCTTTATTACAGTTGTGTCAGACCATTCGCCTGGCCTACGTACAAGAGCTGACCAGGTCAACTCGGAAGTACTTGAAACCTCCCTTTCATCGGAAGACGGTTCCTTTGAGCTTTCTGTTGTTGGTTTAGACAGTTCGCTTTCGGTCGTAGGCTTGGACTGTTCGCTATCGCTATTTGATTTAGATTTGTCGCTTTCAATATTTGGTGAAGAAGGCTTAGTTGGCTTTTCAACTGGCTTGAGTTTCTCAGCCTGTGTCTTTTTCTTACGCTGTTGAGTTTTCGTCTGAACATTATCTGTATCGGATTTGGTGTCTTTTTGTTGTTGCACCTCTGAAGTTGTAAGAACTTCGCTTATTACCCCTGAGTTGAGTAAGACATCGGCATACGATTTTCCGTCACGGTTCTTTATCCAAACATTCTCAACTTCCTCTACTAACTCAACAGGTTCTGCAACTATTGATTCTTGGTTAGGTTTGACTGGTGGTACATCTGCCTGGACTTCGGCCTTCTTACTTTGGCGTTTTGGTGTCTTAGTTTTCTTTTGCTTTTGTTGTGCCACAATGACTTGATCTGTCTTATTCCTTGGAATAAATTCGTTGTAGACTCGTTCATTTGCAAGGAAGGTATGAGTCTGATCTGAGTAGGTGTGTCTTAAATAAGATGGAGTAAACTCAGGGGCATCCGCTGACAATGTCGAAGTGAAGGCAATGGTTCCAGTATTGGGAACAGAGTCCTCTAATACACTGGACCAAGTATCGATAGGTTCTTCTAGAGATTTCTCAACTTGGGTCACCCGATCTTCTACCACAATTACTTTCTTGGGTTCCGTAGGAGTAGAAGTTTCTGTAGTTGATTCAGTAGTTACTGTTGTGGTCGTGACTGTAGTAATGGTCTTGGTTTCATCCACAGCGGTTACAACAATTGGCTCAGACTTGGTAACTTCTTCAACAACAGTGACCTCTTCCTTCTGGGGCTCAGGAATGGGTTCTTTTTCGACGACAGGTTGAATTGTGACGACCTCCGTTTCCTCAGGAACCTGTGCTGTCTCCTTAAACGGAGCCAGAGGGGTTTCTTGTACAGTTTCTTCATCGTCAGAGAAGTTTATCGGCTCATCCAAGACATCCATCCAAGAGCTGGAAGAATCGTCAACAGGCAGACCGGCATATGCAGGTTTCTTCGGTTCCTCAGGTTTCTTCTCAGGTTCCTCAACTTTCTTGGGTTCCGTAGGAGTAGAAGTTTCTGTAGTTGATTCAGTAGTTACTGTTGTGGTCGTGACTGTAGTAATGGTCTTGGTTTCATCCACAGCGGTTACAACAATTGGCTCAGACTTGGTAACTTCTTCAACAACAGTGACCTCTTCCTTCTGGGGCTCAGGAATGGGTTCTTTTTCGACGACAGGTTGAATTGTGACGACCTCCGTTTCCTCAGGAACCTGTGCTGTCTCCTTAAACGGAGCCAGAGGGGTTTCTTGTACAGTTTCTTCATCGTCAGAGAAGTTCATCGGCTCATCCAAGACATCCATCCAAGAGCTGGAAGAATCGTCAACAGGCAGACCGGCATATGCAGGTTTCTTCGGTTCCTCAGGTTTCTTCTCAGGTTCCTCAACTTTCTTGGGTTCCGTAGGAGTAGAAGTTTCTGTAGTTGATTCAGTAGTTACTGTTGTGGTCGCGACTCTAGTAATGGTATTGGTTTCATCCACAGCGGTTTCAACAATTGGCTCAGACTTGGTAACTTCTTCAACAACAGTGACCTTCTCCTTTTGAGGCTCAGGAATTTGTTCTTTCTCGACGACAGGTTGAATTGTGACGACCTCCGTTTCCTCAGGAACCTGTGCTGTCTCCTTAAACGGAGCCAGAGGGGTTTCTTGTACAGTTTCTTCATCGTCAGAGAAGTTCATCGGCTCATCCAAGACATCCATCCAAGAGCTGGAAGAATCGTCAACAGGCAGACCGGCATATGCAGGTTTCTTCGGTTCCTCAGGTTTCTTCTCAGGTTCCTCAACTTTCTTGGGTTCCGTAGGAGTAGAAGTTTCTGTAGTTGATTCAGTAGTTACTGTTGTGGTCGTGACTGTAGTAATGGTCTTGGTTTCATCGACAGCGGTTTCAATAATTGGCTCAGACTTGGTAACTTCTTCAACAACAGTGACCTTCTCCTTTTGAGGCTCAGGAATTTGTTCTTTCTCGACGACAGGTTGAATTGTGACGACCTCCGTTTCCTCAGGAACCTGTGCTGTCTCCTTAAACGGAGCCAGAGGGGTTTCTTGTACAGTTTCTTCATCGTCAGAGAAGTTCATCGGCTCATCCAAGACATCCATCCAAGAGCTGGAAGAATCGTCAACAGGCAGACCGGCATATGCAGGCTTCTTCGGTTCCTCTGGTTTCTTCTCAGGTTCCTCAACTTTCTTAGGTTCCGTAGGAGTAGAAGTTTCTGTAGTTGATTCAGTAGTTACTGTTGTGGTCGTGACTGTAGTAATGGTCTTGGTTTCATCCACAGCGGTTTCAATAATTGGCTCAGACTTGGTAACTTCTTCAACAACAGTGACCTTCTCCTTTTGAGGCTCAGGAATTTGTTCTTTCTCGACGACAGGTTGAATTGTGACGACCTCCGTTTCCTCAGGCACCTGTGCTGTCTCCTTAAACGGAGCCAGAGGGGTTTCTTGTACAGTTTCTTCATCGTCAGAGAAGTTCATCGGCTCATCCAAGACATCCATCCAAGAGCTGGAAGAAGCGTCAACAGGCAGACCGGCATATGCAGGTTTCTTCGGTTCCTCAGGTTTCTTCTCAGGTTCCTCAACTTTCTTGGGTTCCGTAGGAGTAGAAGTTTCTGTAGTTGATTCAGTAGTTACTGTTGTGGTCGTGACTGTAGTAATGGTCTTGGTTTCATCCACAGCGGTTTCAATAATTGGCTCAGACTTGGTAACTTCTTCAACAACAGTGACCTTCTCCTTTTGAGGCTCAGGAATTTGTTCTTTCTCGACGACAGGTTGAATTGTGACGACCTCCGTTTCCTCAGGAACCTGTGCTGTCTCCTTAAACGGAGCCAGAGGTGTTTCTTGTACAGTTTCTTCATCGTCAGAGAAGTTCATCGGCTCATCCAAGACATCCATCCAAGAGCTGGAAGAATCATCAACAGGCAGACCGGCATATGCAGGTTTCTTCGGTTCCTCTGGTTTCTTCTCAAGTTCCTCAACTTTCTTGGGTTCCGTAGGAGTAGAAGTTTCTGTAGTTGATTCGGTAGTTACTGTTGTGGTCGTGACTGTAGTAAACGTCTTGGTTTCATCCACAGCGGTTTCTACAATTGGCTCAGACTTGGTAACTTCTTCAACAACTGTGACCTTCTCCTTTTGAGGCTCAGGAATTTGTTCTTTCTCGACGACAGGTTGAATTGTGACCACCTCGGTGTCCTCAGGAACCTGTTCTGTCTCCTTAAACGGAGCCAGAGGGGTTTCTTGTACAGTTTCTTCACCGTTAGAGAAGTTTATCGGGTCATCCAAAACACTTGTGGTGGTGACAGTTGTAATGGAGCTTATTTCATTTAAAGTTTGATCTTTAACTATCGGTTCAGATTGAGAAATCTTTACGTCCTCAAGAGACGAACTTATTGGCGAAGTTTCTGTTGAACCGACTGAGGTTTCGACTATTTGGTGTAAAGCTTCAGCCTTTTTTAGGGAAATAATGTCAAATTTAGGAACCTCAAAATTGTAAAAAGCTGGAGAAGTTTTTGTTACAGGTTCCGTTTCGTTGCCAAAGCTTACCGTCTTTGGGGACAAAGTATCATTTGCTTTATTTTCAACTGTTGTGGTTTCCTGAACCTTAGAATTAATTATGTGATAATTTCCCTCAGCAGTGTTAAGTTTAAGTATATCAAATTTAGGAATTTCAAATATTTTATCAAGGGGAGAGATTTTCTCAAGTTGTATGACTGTATTTAAAGTGCTTACCGAGTTAGCCACAAATGCTTCAGCAATTAATACGCTTGGTTTGGCAGGATCAAATAGATTAGCAGGATTAGTAGGAGCAGGACTTGACGGAGTTGCACATGGAATTTCTACTTGCACTTCTTCTTTAGGAGGAACAGGGACGACTTCAGAAACTGGGGTTAACGTCTCTTGATAAAGAATATCTGCTTTAGCGTGCTCAATTATCTTGACAGTAGAGATTAGAGACACATCTTGAGAAATATTTGGAAGTAATTTCTCAGATTCATTCGGTTGAATTTCAGCCTGAACTTCTTCCTTAACTAAAACTGGAGCAGTTTCAGATACTGAAGAAATATCTTCCTTGATCTGCTCAATAGTCTCTTTCTTAGAAATGTTTTCTGCTACAAATTCTTGCTTAACTAAGGGTTTAGAAATTTCAATTAGAATCTCTTTATCAAAAACTACAGAGGGGGCATTAATAGCATGATTACCTAGGCTTTGTTCTGCTATAACGGGGACCGATTCATGTTTAATAAACTCTTCGGGAATTGCAGGGCGCTTCTTCTTATCTTTCTTTGACAGTTTCTTCTGAATATCCTCAAACAACTGCTGCTCTTCTGGACTCAACTCAGCAGGGGGAAGTGATTGACTACTTTCTTCTGCTGGGCCTTCTATGATCTTGACCAGCTCGTCTGATTGGGTAGAGTCTACAACAGGCAGGGGTATGGGGTCTACAGGTTTTGGGAGCGATTCTACAACAATCACGGAATTCTCGCTACTCTCGGCCGATCTCTGCAGGGATTCCACATTCTCGGTCACAGTCTCAGTCACCCGAAGACTAACCTCAGGAAAATCTAAATGCATTTTCACGATAGGTGTCTTCAGTTTTTCTTCATGAGTGATTAGGGATATTTTTTGTACTGTACCAGGTGGATAGTCACCGTCAATGCCTTCTCCCACGAAAAGAACATTTGTGCCATCTTCCGTTTCGAAGCTCCGTCGCTGTGTCGTTGTTAGTATCGTATTCCTGGTAGTCGTCGTAGTAGTGGTAATACTGTCTGTCTCGGTAATGTCCCCATTAGTCTTGGTGTCCTCGTACTGCTGTTCACCCAACTGAGGCAACCGAATGGTACTAGTTTCAATGCCAACTACTTTTACCCCTGACGGACTGTCCCTCAGTCCTAAGTGTATGTTTGCACCTAGATTTTCTAGTCTAGGTTCGGTGCTAGGTGTGACCGACGGAGAGGGCGTGCGCGACGATACAGCCGGACTAACAGGTCTCAGTTCGGGCATCTCGATGCTCGAAGTCACTATCACATCTCCGGGTGTCTCGCTCTCCGTCAGAAGTATTCGTCCATCGTTGGTTACCCTCTTGGTGATGCGCATAGTTCGTATCGTGGTAGTCTTGATAATAGCGCCATCGACTTGACTAGATGTAGTTGAAGATTCGCTAGGCACTTCCGAAATTGTTGGCGAAGCTTCGCGCACTGTCACTGGTTCGCTTGCAGTGCTTGTTTGTTCCGTTGTTGTTTCGCCATCTTCATTCAGCTTCTTCACGATTTTTGTCGTACGCACGGTTGTCGTCTTGGTCACAGCACCACTGGTCTCCTCGACAGGCACCACAGGTTCTGTTTTCTCAGGAACATCAATGAGTTCACCAACGGTTTCTTGTTCCACGTTTTGAGAGATCTTCTTTACAATTTTTGTTGTTCGCACAAATGTGGTCTTTACAACATCACCAACATCAGAAGACTCGATTTTAGGCACAGGAGTTTCCATAGCGGATGATTCTAAAACAGCCTCTTCTTGAAGAGGAGCATCCACAGGCTGAGCATTTACTTCTCCGAGTTTTGGAGAGCTTTCAGCAGCAATAAAGTCCAAAACTGTAGACTTTATTGGGGGAACTTCAATAATTTTTGTTGTAGTCAGGAACTTATCCTCAATACCAACCGGTATAACAGGAACCTCCGGTAAATGAAGAGACTCGTCCACCCTCTCGCTCACTGCCGTTTTGCTCACCGCCTTCGTAGTTCGAGAAGTTGTAGTCTTAGTAATGCCCTCACTGTTCGATTCAGTTGTAACAGACTCCGCCACAATCGGAGCATCCTGAATAATTGTCTCAACAAGGGGTAGGGAAGAAACATCGGCTTCGCTGCTGGTTTCGCTGATATTTTCACTTTCCTGGGAAATCTTTTTGATAATCTTTGTGGTTCGGACAATGGTTGTCTTAATCACTCCACCTTCCTCAGGCTCCTCCACAACTGCTTGTGGAACACGTTTATTTTCAGTCGAAACATCTAATAAAGGTTCCAATTGGGTTTCATCGATCTTGGGAGATTTTATGGTTTTAGTTGTCGTGGTTTTAGTTGTTTTGACTACACCCTCATCGGTTATTTCCCGGCTATTTGTCTCCGATTTCTCAATTTTGGGAGGCTCAATGGCTTCCTCGCAGGAACCCAGAGACGATGGTCCATCTGAATACGTCGAAGAGGACATCTCTTGACTCTCCTGCTGACTACTGTTGATTTTTTTGACAATTTTGGTTGTTCGGATAACTGTCTTTTTGACAAGGCCTCCATCATCAGACGACAGAGTAGGTTTATTATCCGTAGTTGTTGCACTTGTTACACTCAGGGGCTCTGTAAATTCTATTTGGGGTTGCGGCTCAACGATTTCTTCTACCTTCTGCACAATAGGAGCATTGATTTCCGATTTCTTTTGTTTTTTCTTATCCTTTCTTGAAGGTTTTTGTGGCTTATTCTGCTCCTGTACATCTACGACTGGAGGCAATACCTCGGGCTCAGGTTGTTTATTTGTTTGTGTTATTTCCTCGGCTTCCTTCAAAACCTCATCGACTACAATTTGCGCAACATCCTCAATTACATTCAGAGATGGTTGAAGTTGTCCGATCGTAGTTTCTGTCGTGGTCAGCACTGTGGTTGGTAACATAGTTACATCCCGCTCTACTTCAGGTTCATCTTCGAAAACCTCCTCGACAATTTCCTCTCCATCTTCGGTAATACGCTTCAGGATACGTTTGGTTTTGGTAATTACAGTCTTGGTTATTGAACCTTGTTGCACGATCGTGTCCTGCGTGGTCGAAAATCCGGAAATATCAATTGGTACATCACTAGCCGCGGATTCCACCGGTGGGAGGTTGTATTGCTCAACAGAAATGTTCTCTTCGGGCAAGTCGTCAATCACATCTTCCTCAACAATTTCCTCTCTGCCATCAACAATTCGCTTTACAATGCGCTTGGTAATGTGTTTTGTTATTGTTCGCGTTGTGATTGTTGTGGTTCCACTTTCTGTTGATATCGTGTTAGTCGATGTGGTAACCACAGGTTCGCTACTATCCATAATTACACTTTCAGTCGTTGCTGGTTCTACGACAGAGGGAGTTTCGATAATTTCAGGAATATTATTTGAGGACTCGATATTTTCAACAGCAGAAATAGAATTAATTACTTCAGTAGTAGTAAGAGTCTCTGCGACATTACTTGTAACAACAGGAGTAGACTCCACCTGTTCGAAGTTTATTGTTGTTTCATCCCGGGACGTTCCCTTCTTGGACCGTTTTCTGTCCTTTTTCACGGGAACTGGAACTGGAACTTCGGGTTCGGAAATTCTTTCCGAGGCAGGCTCAACTACATCGATTGTTTCAATCACAGTTGGTTTTACTGTCTCCTTTTCAATGGTAGGCTTTACCGATATGGTATTGAGAATTGTCTCATCCACAACTGTCTTTGTCTTCTTCTTATCCTTCTTTGAAATAGGAGCTGGTTGCGCAATTTCGACTTTCTCTATCACAGCAGGTTGAACAATCTCCTTCTCGACAACAGGCTCATCAGACACAGTGCTTACTGCAACCTGTTCTACAACAACCTTGCCACGTTTTCTTTCCTTTTTAGACACCTCAGAACGATCCTTATCATTTCGAGCCTCTTCCTTTGGTTGAATTGCAACGGGTTGAGCAGTAATCTCTTCGATGACGGGCTCATCAGACTTAATGATTACCAGCTCTTGTTCCACAACCGATTTGGTTTGTTTCTTTTCCTTCCTGGTAGGAGGTACTGGTGTGACTTCAACATTTTTAGCTTCTGTTTTTGGAGTATCCTTTTCTTTCACAGGCTTTGGCTTCTTTTCTTTCTTTGAGGAAGCGGGAGTTGGCTGAACTTCAGGTTCAACAACTGTCTCAATTACAGTTGTCACGACTTCTGTTACCTTTTTCTCCAAGACTGGTGAAGCCAGCTTTTTCTCTTTTTTAGGAAGTACTGGAGATGGTTCAGGTTTGGGCTCAATAACAGATAAAGGCTCACTATCAGCTACCTTGTTCGATTTCTTTGATTTTCTCGGCTTTGGTTCAGGTAACTTTGATTTCTCTTCCGCAACTGGATAAGATGGTACAACTTCAGCAACTAATTTGGTTTCTGCAGAGACACCATTGCTGTCGGGAGAACGAGGCTTCTTACCCGTCTTTGCATCCTTTCGAGTACTCTGCTTAATAGGCAATGGTTCAGGGTGAGTTTCATTTCTCGTTCTTTTTGTACGCGACGTCCGAGACTCAAAATTGTCCTCTTTGCGTTCCCAGGTTGGTGACTTGTCCACACGTTTAGCGTGCTGATTCGTTATCGTTTTGGTTGTTGTGGTGGTAGTAGTAGTGTAACTACTCAAATTTGCTTGATCCGGCTTGCGTTGCAATGGCGGCGAGGATGTAAGGCGCACTTGAGTTTGTTGCTGACTGGATGGCTGGAAACCTGGATGTTCTTGGTGCTGAAGACCGAAAAGGACTTCGGCGTAAGTGGTGCCAGTACTAATATCCTGGGGCCGAACTTGCTTATTGCTTCGCTTCTGAGGCCGGGGGTGCACAACGACATTTGTGGATATCTCTGGGACTTGGGGGACATCTGCTGGTACTGCAGCGACTTCCTCTGTCTGTTGCGTTATCACAGTTGGCTGTGTCTGGTTGGAAATAATAGTGGTTTCCTGTACATATCTGGTTGTGGTTACACTGGGTTGATGTTGAACCTGTGGTTCAGGAGGTTGCGATTGTGGCGTATCCACTGGTATGGTTTCAATAGCATCAACATCAAACTGGCCAAAGGTAATATCAGGTCGAGGCTCATTTAGCTCAAACTCCTGAGGCTCTACAGCAAGTGGTATTTGAACATGCTCTTCGATATAGTACTGCGGCGGCTCGCTTGGCACAAGAACTGGTTGGATTTGCTGGGTGCTGGTGGTCAGTGGTTCTGAGCTCTGTTGCACAATTGAGGCTAATGTGGTAACAACGCGATCCAGCACGCTGCTACCTGTAGAGCTCGACGTCAAAGTGTTCTCCACCTGGTAGGGCTCCAGCAAATAGGTTTGCGGCTCTACAGATTCTTGCTGGAAGTCCTGCTGAGGCTGCTGCTGCTGCACCGACTGCTGCTGTAGCGGGTATTCCTGAGAATAGTCAGCGGCTTGCTGGGTGTAGTAGATTTGATTCTGTTCTGCGGGGTATACAGTGGAATAGTTGTCCGCCTGAGCCACCGGCTGATAGTAGCCTGTTAAAAGCTGATATTGCGCTGTCGTTGGTGGAACTGCCACTTGCTGATACTGAATGGGATACTGCATTTGCATTATCTGCTCGTAGTAGTTCTGCTGCGTCTGCTGCTGCTGTTGTGGTTCCGTTGCAGAGCCCGTCACGTAACCCCACTGACCGCTATCGGCCACGTTCTCGTACATTGTCTGATAAAGCTGTGGATCAGGCTGCAAATATGTGGCTGCAATCTCTTCGGCAGTCATGGGCACTTCGTAATTGCTGATGGGTTTCGGCTGCTGCAGTTCATGTGGCTGCTGCTGCTCTTCCTGCTGAGAATGAGAAAAGGTAAGATCTGCGCTGGTTTCACTGATGTATTGATCCAGCTGATGGTCCTTGATTGGGTGTTCCGGTAGCTTAGCTTCTGGAACGTAGATACTACTGGAAGCCGCTACGCTCGCATCCACCACATCCTGAATAGTAAGATCTGTACGACCTTGCACGGCCTGAGCGGCCAACTGCTCAGCCTTTAGACGCTCCAGTTCCAAACCCCGAAGAACCTCCGCATAGGAAGTCGAACCGGGTACCCACATAGGGCTGCGAGATCTTGAGCGGTCATCAATGGGCAAGAAGAGTTGCTCCTGGTGGGGTGGTTCCTGATGCAATTGAACCTGAATCTCCGGCTGTTGCGGTGACGGTGCCTGGGGTCGACGTCTTGGCGAACGACCGCGTCGTTCTGGCCTTGAAGGTTGAGTTTTCTTAACCGTCGGTTTTAACTTCTGATGATGGTGCTGCTCGGTCTCGATAAACTGAGTGTTAGGATTGGTTGCTGTAAGATCTGAAGACGCGGTGGTGAAACTGGGTGGTGTATTCTTGCGCTGGCGCTCGTAAATCGTGGTGGAAATGGTGCCACTTCCGCCATTGAACTCGTTTTGCTCCTGGCCCTGGGATTCGTCACCGTGCGTACGTTTAGAAGTCGTGGTTGTTGTGGTAATGGTTGTAATAGTTGTCTGGTTTTGGGTCTGGTTCGTTTGTTGCTGCTGGGTCGTTGTTGTCGTCGTAGAGGGGTCTCGTTCTGGTCGGGATTTCGTTACAGGTTCATTACCGCCGCTTACCGGACTCGCTTGTCCCGACAACACTTCAGCGTAGGTCAGACCCACTGACGCCGTTGGCTTCATAAGCAACGAGACAGTCGATGAAGTGGTCACCACTGAATGGGGATCCAGCGCATAGGACTTTCGAGCGGTCGCATCGTAGACTTGCTGCATGCCATCGATTGATTCTCGCATTGCCTAATTGTTCATCATGGTTCACGACGTATCAGAGTGAGAGAGAGAGTGGGAGAGATAGGGGGAAGATTTGCCAAAAACGTTAGCTTTGATATGTTTGCAGGGGTTTCAAAGGGGGGACACAAAGCTAAGCTACCTAAGAGACAAGTACCTGTGCTCCCTAATAAATTATATTCGTTGGGGTTTGCATTTAAAAAAATATATATATAATTCAATAATTTAATTTATTCTTTATAATAGGAGTAGTCATATAATTGTAAATATTCTTAAACACGGGTCATGTTTTAATTTTTGATTAGCATAGTGACGGCAGTTGACAGTTCGACCAATGCCACCGTGTCCCCAGGGAGAGAGGGACCGGCAGCTATGGCAAACGGAAGACGCCAAGGGTGGCTGCTTTGGTTTTGATCTAGTCCTAGATAGGCTTTAACTTAAGGGGTAAGGGTACGGCGGTACGTCATCCTAAATCTCTAGCTTGGCATCGTCCGGCGTGCCGCGATGTATTAACAACTTGATGCGCTCATTACGTGCAGTTATTTTCGAATGCAGATTTTTGACACGTTCCCGGCATGCCTATTGTTTATATTTAAGGTATACATGGTGCATGTTTTTTTAAGAGAATTGTTCGAATGGTTGGCGTGAGAGCAGATATATATATATATAGAGAAGAAATACAAGAGATGTGTCAGCATATATATCGAGATTCGTTTATGGTAATTGAAGGCAGCAGCGAGTACAATATACGCCATGGGATAGATACACGAAAAGCGACCATTAACCATGTTCGATATTTCCATTTGTATTGAAGAAGTAAGCAGTACCCATGTGTATGTTTGTTTATGTTCATTATTGGAGGGTTTTGAATGGGGTTATTTTTCAGATGTTTAGCAGATTGGGATTAGTCACAGGTTTTATGTAAGTAAGTAGCACATCAGGCAAGCGAGCAAAGCCCAAATACATGTTTTAATTGGTTTAAATAGTGTTAGTAAAGAATAATGTTTATGGAGAGTGTTTAATAATTTTTTGCATATTTGTGTTTCGATTTTTTCAGCGCAACGACACCAGGATTTTTGTTTATATTCAACAAAATTACGTAGAGAAAAGATGAAAAGAAATACACAATTGTCAAAAATAAAATACTAAATAATAAACCGTAACCATAAATTAAGGAATAACCGATTTTCGCTATTAAGATACCAAAAAGAGAGATAGATAGAAAGGTATATAGAAAAAAGAAAGAGCTGCTTGGCTAAGCTGACTATAAATTTAATAAAAATAAAAAACTTTAAAGAAATAAAAACCTTGTAAAATGACTAAGCAAAGCTTCATGTGTGTCTGTGCTTTGGTATGTGACGAAATGCAATGTGATGACTGTACCTTATTAATGTTTTTTTTTTTTTCGCAACTATACTGTGTGTATGGGTGAGATTTTAGTGAGGGTAAATCAAAATAAGTTCTCATAGCTAGAGCTGAACCCAATTAATATCATCAAAGATTAGCTACGGCCCCCAAATCGAATCGAATTCCAAGTTTTGCCACTTACCGCCAACATTACAGTTCGCAATGTAAACTTAGATTTTAATATTTAAAACTAAATACTCTTAAGAAAAGTAGGGTATTATGAGATTTATCCTATGGCTAGGCCATCGCCTACCTCAAATTTGTTTACACGAGCATCAAAAACAGCGGAAAACGTTTTAGCTCTAAAAATAGTCTAAGTGATTCTGTCTGGAAAAAGAATTCGGGCTAACCCTGACAACAAGAACTTATTTTTTCCCTGTATTATAAATAAATACTTTTGGGCGCCGAAGCACGTGACAATGAGATCCACAAGCTCTGATATGATGTATATGATGAGGTATAATTTTTTTGGGTATTTTCCAATGAGAGGGAAATGAATTTCATGAGAGAAATGGTAGCTGCACGGTTGGTATGTGAGAGACGTTGATGAGAAATGTGTTAGCATAAGGAAACGCAAAGATGAAATGAGAATGATAAATGTCTTCATGTCTGTGCGAAATGTATATATGATATAAAACCAATTCGAAAATAAAAACGTAATAGAATTTTGGCGCATAAAAAAAAAAATAAAAGGAAGATAAATAAATAATAATAAAGCGCTTTGATTGTTTTTTCCATTTTAACAAAACTAAAAATAAACTAAAATAAAATACGCAGCCACCGTGCAACTTTTTTTTTCTTTTTTTCGGACCTACCCGCACACATTTAAGCGCAATGGGTAAAACGATTTCAAAGATTAATCAAAAATATATTATTTAGAAGAAATATATATTAAGTATTCGGGTGGAGAAGGATTAATAACTTGTTTGGTTGTTCTGTCAACTGTTTGGTTGTTGTTTCTTTTTCATAGCAATGAAGGATCGATCGTTCACAGCAATGACGGAATGAGATAGATAGTAATAAGGGGCTTGGATTTAATGACTTTTCTAGAGAGCTCCTGGCATTAACTGATATCTGGGAATATCTCAACTGATCTGCTAGCTGGTTTTGGCTAAACGGGGTCTACTACAACTGGTCAAAGACTGGACGGTACGTACCTGTTGCTCGGCTAATGCGCGCTCGCGATCGTGCGGCAAGTACGTGGGCGCCATCACCAGGCGCAGCTGCTGCTCCTCCTGGATGATGCGCTGGCGCAGGGTCTGCATTTGCTGCTGATAGACATCGATCTGGGCAAGCGTCTGCTCGAGGCTCTGCGACTTGGCCTTGACCAACTCGCCTAGACCGTCGAGGACGCGCACCAGTTCATCGACATTCTCGCTCAGGCGCGGATCACCGCCCATGCCATTGCGGAAATGAACCTGCAAATGAGAACGTAAGCAAGCGATTAGCCATGCCGCCGTAGCGGTAATACTTACCTCTAGTTTCTCAATAGACAGTCTCAGTTTCGTCTTCTGCACATTTATATCGGCCAGGGTCTTCTCACAGAAGCCAAGCTGATCGCGCAGCGGTTTCTTCTGCTGTGGCGAGGAGTCCAAGCTTTGCTTGGTCTTCTCATGCCAGGCACGGATATCCTTAATCTTGCGTTCACATTGGTCCCATTCTTCACAGGCCTCTTGCAGCAGGGAGTTCTATTAAGGTAAAAAGATAAGAAAATTGGGGGAGAAGAAATTATTAATTTTCTTAATTTTTATTTGGTTTTGAGTGATCACTTTACCCTCTCTAGCAGCACCGCTTCCACGGTTATCTTCGCATCCTCGGCCTCCTGCAGTTTGTCCTTGAGATCGCCCACAGTCGTCACCTGGCCAATGTGCTCCAGTTCCTTGTCCATTTCGCTCAGATGCTTCACAATCGGTTTAATACTCTTCACAGCCGTCACATAGTCGTTCAGTTTGTTGCGTGCCTCGGGCAGAGTGCGCAGCTCGATCGTTTGGTCAATGAACGTGCGCTTCTCGGATGCCCAAGACATCACAATCTGGTAGAGGTTCATGAACCTTGTCCACGCATCCAAACTATCACCCACCGCCTGCTTCTTCTCGTCCAGCCAGCCCCGAACTTGGGCCAGCGATGCGGCCAACTGGTCGATGGTCGTCTGCACCAGTGTCTTCTCCTCACTGTTGCGACAATTCTCGATGATCAGTTGTCCGTTGGTCTTGACCAGCGTGAAGCGTTCGTAGATGGCGGTGATTTCGTGATTAATGCGCTGCAGCAGCTCCTTCATCTGGGTCGGGGTGAGACTTCGCTCTTGCACCTGAACCTCAGCCTGAAGCAGCCAACGCTGCACCTCGTCCACACCGGCCACATATTCGGTGCGTACGGTCTTGGCCCGCTTGAAATCCTTCTCTTTGGTCTCCATGGTCACTTGGACACGCTCGGCGAGTAGCTCGAGGGCTGTGAACTCTTGGGCAATGTCGCTGGGCAGCTGATTCTGTTTGGCCTGATACTGGGCCGTGGTCTGTGCCACCAGGGATTTGCTCTCCTCGGCGGCCTGCTGCACCTGACTATTGAGCGTGATCAGAAGCTGTTCCGTTTGCGAGATGTGTTCGTCGTAGACGTGAACCGATTGTAGCTGGTCGTGCAGAGCGTTTAGCTTATCCTGCAACTGCGAGATGCGGCGGAAGACTTGCTCGATCTCCTCGAGATCCTTGCTAACCTGTTGCTCCTTATCGAGTAGCGTGTCGTTCAATCTGCAAAGTATAGAAGTGGTTTGTTAAGAGGGGTATTTCAATGGCAATAAATGACTCGTGACTGGGGAATATAATATATGGAGAGACACTTTGAAAACCACGCGGTTCTTGCTGGTATAGATAGATTTCTATTCCGAAGATCTCTGTTTAGATATATTGGGGGGCGAAAAAGTTATTCCTCTTGAAAACGCTGAAGTTTTCAATGCGCATATATATATATCGCTATATATATATAAATATATATATGTCTGTGTAAAATCCACTGGGTTTTGGCCTCGGGGCTGTGGCTGCGAAGATTTCCGTGAAAATGAATGCTGCCGTCCGGCTACAAGAGAGTTTTCTAAATGAAAATGCCTCGAGCGAGCGAGCGCACATTTTCTTGTGCAAAGCAATTTTTCGAAATTCGAAAAAGATTTTTCGTACATTGCTCATAATTCGAAATTGCCTTGATCTCAATGAGAGGCAGAAAAGAGAGAAAACTTAAAAGCTGCCGAAAGGAAAATAAAATACAAAATATTCCCCCAACTGCTGCTCTTGGACACACGCACAACTTTAAAAATACACCTTGTTTTTGTTATTACTGCTTTCTTCACCCTGTGTGTGTGTGTGTATTTTTAAAGGCGGCGCATGTTTAAATTAATCTTTCCCGCATTTATTTATGTCTTATTATTTCTTGTGCATTTTGGCCCCAGACAAGCTGACGTCATTTGGGGCGTTGCAGTCAGCGCGAGATGACTAGGATCGCTTCAAATCAAGATTCAATGAATTCCGTTCCGTATTCCATATTTCCAGCACATGACGCATACGCCCTGTTGGCCGAGAGCTAGAATATTAATACTCAAACAAGTGTTCGTTCGCTCATGTTTCGGATCTTGCACTTGGCATGGAATGACGGATTCGTTAATGGAACTTTCGTTCGTCTGTTGCCCTTTTTACAGCCACCGAGAACTAAACTAAAATGCGGCCTTAAGATGAGGCCAGGTCAACATACATTTGGCTTTGGGCCAAAGAGAACTGCCCCGAAAAAAACATTTTCAAATCTAATTGTTAAGAATCTGAGCAAAATCAGGCAACGGAAATACACGATACACTATTATAAACCAGCCAGAATTATTTCGGCGTCATTTTTCGCACCCAACAAATATATATCGAACTACGAGTGAATTCTCAATGTTGTTTGGGTTTGCCGCCATCGCAGCCGACAAAATGAAAATTATTTTTCCTCTGCGCTATTTTCAGTTCGGCCGGCTGCCATTTTGTACAGATTAACGATTTAAATTTAGTGCATGGCTCTAATTTAAATGGCAAAATATGCGAGAAATGCCGCTGCGATAGAGACGAGTGAAAGTGAAAGGCAACTAGAGGCGCGTGTTGCGGAAAAATACGAAAGAATACGCAAGAAAAACAATTAGCAAAACGTTTGCCGCAAAAATTTGTTACTAAACATAGTTTGATCAATTTTTTTTATGGGACAGCGAGGAATGTGTAATCAGGCCCTAGCCGATGATAAGCATTCCGGCATTTCTATTACTGTTGCCTTGACTACGTCATCGTTTTAAGCGTACGAATTGTATTCTCTTTCTCTTTAAATAAAAAAAAAAAAACACTCACACCTGACAACAACCCTGACAGGTATGCATGAGTACCAGGCAGACCGCAGGCCTCAGACCTCAAACCTCAGACCGGTGTTGCGGCGACTGTTTTGCATACGAGGGGTCGGGTCTCTTTCTGTGCGATGACTTAATCATGTCTTTTGAGTAGCTACTCCACCACTTAACAACTCTCGTTTAGATTCAAGTATTTTCGCATAAAAAAGAAATCACCTCTTGCTTTTCACGACGTTAACTACAAGTGCGTAAGTTCTTGACAATTAGCTAGAATCTCTAATTGCTGCCGCTGTCTCTGTGTGTGTTGGCGACAACTCTCACACCTCCCCGTTTCACGCCGGGAGGCAGAAGTGTGCTCAACTTGTTGGACGCTTCCCAGCTATCCGCTTGAATTTTCCTGAAACTCAAGCAGATGCTGCAAAAGGAACTCTTTTGGTACTCCTGTGTTGTCTTTCGCTCGTTACGTATACGCCTGGTAATCCACAAGTCGGCGTTCGAAACTTTAAACATGAAAATAAAAGAAATTAGCAGACATTGTGTTGCTGGTCCAAAAAGAAAATCCATTGCCATACATCTTATTTAAAATCTCTTTGGGGGCGCCTTTGGTGCTTTTTTGCTGCTTCTCTGGTTTTTACTACTTCTTAGTTAATTAATTTGATTTAAAAATATGCGTATATGTATTGCGGTCGCTCGTTCGTTTGCTCTTTCATTTAGTCTCCAGCCATCCAGTTCTGAGAAGCACGTCCGCTTGCAACTAACTCTAAATAAAAACTGATTCAAAATATTCTCGGACGCTCGCTGGCTGGCGGCGCACGCAAAAATTGCCAAAAAAAATAAAAACAAAAACTATTCAGTTCCTCGCTCTTCGTCTTTCGTCGGCTGTCGATCGTTAATCGTTAACAGTGCCCGAAGGCGGCACGGAAATAAAAGAACGAAAGCTGCTAAAAACCCCAACTCACCACACATTGGTAGCGGAATAAAAGGGGGGAAGAGGAGGGAAATAAAAAATTATTATTGTTAAATGCGCTTGGCATTGAAAGCGGGGCTAAAAGCAAACGAACTCGTCCATAAAGGCTGACAGGGAGAGGTTCCTAGATTCCAGAGAAAAAAGCAAAGAGCTGATTGATAAGGCTATAATGCCATTTTGCCGGTTTAGATAAGGAAAAGCCGGCAATAATTAATTGTGATTAAAGAGAGAGTGGGGAGGGAGAGAGCGGAGAGAGTGGAGAGTGTGCAAGAGCAGCACGCTTGGCAGGCGGCATGGAACAACCAACGGTAACAGCGCTCTGTTAACGCTTAACAGTGGCAAAAATAAACTTATTATTACCCGATTACCTCATTTGGGCAACGTTTTTATTATCATTTGTTTTGCTTCTGTTGTGGGCCTTTGATTTTCTCTTTTTTTTTTTTTTAATAAATGACAGATTGCTAATGCAAATGCATATGCAAATTGCAGATTGTATTTTGGTTTGTTTTGTTTGCTGGCTGAATTTTTATAATCCTAATGTATTATTAGGATTATAAAAATTCAGCCAGCAAACAAAACCAACCAAAATGTAACCTAAAGTAAAAGTTGCGATGATTCAGTCATAGTTCAATTACCATTCCATTTAAATGAATTTGCACACATGGTCTGTCGTTTACCTTTACTTTTTTTTTTGTGTTTATTAATTTTGAACGTTTCTCAACGATGAAGTCACCCAAACGACTCGAAGCAAAAATTCATTTTCACTTGCCATTTTATTTACTTATTTCCATTTTTTTATGATTTTCAAGAGTTGTTTACATTTTACTTTGCTTATTTGCCAGCGAGAAGAACAGTTTCTCTCGCGAATTTCTTGAAATATCTTCAAGTTAAATTTATGAAAAAAATCAAAATTATTTGCTAATGAAGTTAATTGTTGACTTCGGACACACACGAAAAGCCAGCAATTGTTAGAAATAAATTATAAAATCCCCAAGAGGCTTACGCAATATTTAATGTCTTTTCGCTGATTAGATTTTTGCATGTCGAAACCATGTTGTATTTATATCTCAAGTGTGTAAATGCATTGAAATTTTTGCGTCGCACTTTAAGGATATATAATATAGATATATATCTCAGTTGTGACTATATAATTATCGATGACATGCCGCCTGCCGCTTGGAGGTATTTATTAGATCATTCTTTTTGGCCTGATGATGGCATAGTTCATTTGTTCAGTTTTTGGAGACTGACATTTGAAATAAGAAAATAATTAAAGGAAGAAACAGATCACACATACCATATTTCATGCTCCATAAATCAAGAAAGGTATCATTTGACAAATCTTTAAATGAAGGTAATTAAGTGTGAATTTCTTTCAGGAAATATTCATAAAAGAAATATTTACTGTGTCAACAATTAAATAAGTATGCATATTTGATATATGAACGACGTCACCTTTTTGGCAGCCGTCAAAATATACATCTTTAAGCCTCCCAAAAACTTACGCACATTGCGGTTTAAGGGAAATGCTCGGAAAAATTATATCAACAGCTGCTGCTGCTCATTATTCAGGCAGCAGACCGCCGCCGCTGCTGCTGCTGTCAAGAAAACAACAAATTGTGTGTAAAAATAAAACAAAATAGACTGAACCAACAGAACACAACAAAAGAGGGGGCATACCCATGAAAATTGTGTCAGCAAGAAAGGCCAAAAGGGAGATCTACCCAATGAGTGTCTACGTGATCATGGACGGGTGTGGTGAATTCTGTAGCTAGTCAACATTTAAGAATGTTGCGGCAGCATGTTGCTGGCAGCTCTTGGCACGTGATGGCAACAACTGCTGGTGATTAGCGAAAGAAAATTCGAATGATTCGGTTAAAGAATAAACGCCAACGAATGAATTGGCATATTGGCACAGATTTTAGCTTGTTCTAGCGCCAGGCAACAATAAAGAAATACATATATACATCAAGTATTTCCGCAAAAGCACGGCGCAAGAATTCGTTGGACGGCGCTTATCAAGTCCCAGAAGCGGGAAGCGCACAAAGCATATAGAAATGTCTGCGCTATCGCCTTTGATAAGGCTGAAGCTTTGGCACAGTTCTATCAAGAACGGGATAGCCCCTGCTAGTAAAAAAAAAAGAAAAACAAACGGGGTAAAAATAGCCATAAAGAGTTTTCCCTTGGAATATTATAGAATCTATTCCCAGAACTATTATTAAAGGCTTGATGTTTTTTTCGGGGCAATAGAGAGATGAGAGACACGTTAAAAATACATCTAAGCACCGGCTTACGTAACGCGCACACAACAATACAACAACAACAACAAAAAAACACCAACCAACGTCCACAACGAAGCGTAACAGTTGGTCTGACGTCAGTTTTGCGGCTCAACAATAACAATAAGATGGCATTTCGAGGGCCGAACAAGTCAAGCAACCTAAGCTAAGCCACACAACAAAATGTCTTTTAGAGCAATAATTAAAAAAATAACTATGAACGCATGAAGAGCCTCCCTTTTAAGTGGTTCCGTTGAATGAATCACAGCCGAGTTCTGGAGAATATTTTCAACACAAACTGCTTTCTCAAAACATTTCACTAAAACTAAGAATAATTTCTATAAAACTATAATATAAACAGAAAAGAAACATAGAGCGCTGATCCAGGGATCAGATATTCAACTGTAACCAGTTAAATTCCCTCAATTGGCATTAATTTTCATTGGGCAACAAGTTTGGCAGCCTCTGATAATATATGCAAGCCAATTCAATTTCCGGAATTAAGCGTTTCGATCAGAGGAGAGAGAACTTTTGTGTTTTGTTTGTGTATTGTTTTGCCTTTCGGTACCACAAAGTCACGCTCAGTTAAACATGTAATATATCTGGGGTTTTTGGTAATTGTTTTGGGTACTCACTTGGCTTGCTGTTCCACTAACTTATCCACTTTGGCCTGTATGGCCTCCGCCGAGGGTTTGTGTACTTCCCCAAGGAATGTGAGGATGGATTTAGAGAGCGCCTCGATTTCTTTATATGATGATTTAAGTTGATTTGACTCTTCACGTAATTCCTGTGGAAAAGAAATAAGAATTTGTTGGTGAATGAAACAATAAGATTTATATTTTTCATCTCTAGCTATCTCTTCTCTGTCTATATTTTTGCCTCCTCAATTTCGATTTCATTACCAGTTTCTTTTCGGAAGGTCAACATTCTATTTGTTGACTTGACTTTGCCAGCTTTTGGAGCTTGAGGTTAGCTTCGATCGAGCAGAAGTTTTTAAATTTAATGATAAATCTGAACTGAGAAAAAAACTACAATAAATAAATTTAATTTATGGTCTCATTTGGAAAGACAGAATTAAAACCCTATGTTTGTTTTTTCTTTTTGTTTATCTTCGTGTTTGATAGTATTTGTTATTGTTTTTTGGTTCGTTATCGCTGGATCCGTCTTTATATGGCGGCACATGTATGACAACATCGTTAGTTCGATATGGTCGGGCCTAGCTTTTATGGCTGAAAATTGCTTTAATTGAAATGATACTTCAAAAGACTGCCATTGTGGCTTTTTTAGCAACTATATTTGTACTATTTATAGTTGTAGAAATCGAATATAAACGCCAGCCTATTATCGCTTTAAACAATGATCTCACCCAACAGCAAATCACATTCAAATCATTGCTATTGCTGATAACTAATGCGAAAGTATACATTACAGGTTCTAGTAAATCTCGTTCTCTCTCTACTTGCCACCTTGAGTTTTTAAAATTACATTAAAATAATACAGTAAATGTGCAAATGCTAGACTTCTCTTTTGTTTTAAAATAAAAACAAAAGTCCAAAGAAACTGAAAGTTTAAATGTTGTTTACTTCTTTTGTTGATTGCTGTGATTTAGTGGCTATCCGTGTGCTAATCATTCACAACATAGTCCGCAGTCATTAAATCAATTTTGGAGCCACCGCTCAGCTGGTTTTTAGCGTTTCTATGAAGCTCAGCATAGAGAGCAAGAGAGCGGGCTCTTAAAACTAAGAGAGCGCAAGCTTCAATCCCCAACGTGACCATGAACTTGATGTCGGCATGGTGCTGCTGATGCCTATACATATATATCTGAGACTCTTACATATGGTTGCGTATTGGTAAAAATATTTGACAAACATAAGCCCCCAAGGGAGGGCGGTTTTGCCATAACGAAACTAAAAGAATGAATGACTGCCGCATACATAATATATAGACAAAGATACAAATATAGATTGCGTACAGCTAGAAAAAAAACGTGGTTAACTTTTGATATGGTTTGTCGCTTTTATAAAAATACATATTACAAGACCAATATTTTATTTATTTAAAATATATATTGAAGAAGAATTTAATGAACCATAAGTTGTATATTTTTATAACACTACTTAAAGGGTCATTACCCCCAATAAAAGTGAATCTTTAAAGTATTTCTAAAAATTTCCCATAATTTTATATTTAAAACAAAATCTAACTGGCATTTAAAACCCCTGAAAGATGTCCTCAAAACTCACCTGAATGGCATTCTTCGTATCTTCCAAATGACGACGCGATCTTACAGTTGGATCGACATTTCGGAACTTATCCTCTATGCGACCAAGTGCCTTTTCCCAGGCGTGCAGGCTATTCTCGAATCCGTCCCAGTGTTCGGCCAACTGTTGCAGGTTATCACGTCGCTGTTCCAAGCTGCGGACCAGATCCTGCCACAGGCGGTTCAAGGCAGCGTTGTCCTGTTCAATTAGCTGACGATTGCGGGCGTCCGCCTGTCGGATAAGGGCTTGGGCCTGTTGGTTGACGAGCGTCAAGTCGCTGGTCTGGCTCTGTAAACAACAATTTTGATTTCAATGTCTTTTCGAGTCTGATGTAACACAGATTCCTGAATCGCGATTTAAGTATGTTATGTTAAGTAAATATATGAAGAACGTAAGAACTTATAGCGAGTATTTAAGTATTTGAATAGGGCGATGTATTTTGTAAAGTGTTGGCTCTGTTGAACTTTGACATATGCCTGGTTTTTGAGAGAAAAAAAAAGAGTCTAAAGACAAGCCCTGCTTAAATCGTATAAAATTTTATAGATTTTTCACACTCTCTCACACACACACACACCTCAAGTGTAGCCTCCTTTTGTTGGCTTTTTATTAGTTTAGTTGTATTTCTTTTGGGTTTCTCTTATAGATTTCAATGGCTGATGACGTTAGCCTTTTTGTTTTTTGTTGCTTTTCGATATTGATGTCTATCTGGCTTTTGCCTCGATTTTATTTGCTATTTATTTGCCACTTTGTTTTTGTTTCTTAGCTTTTTTGTATTTTTGTTGTTGAATTTCAATTTGCGCCTTGCCTCAAGCACATGGCATTTTATATATTAGAACGGCGACGAACGAAACGAGTAATTCAAATTTAACAAAGCTATAACAATTGCTCCTCTCTCTCTTCCTTCTGCTCTCTTTCATATAATATATATATGCACGATTTGCGAGTACAAAACAAAAACACGCTGGCAACCGCACAGATAAACGTCTCAACTGGAAGTGAACTCGACCAAACTCAACACAAAACCCCAACGGGCCCCAAAGGCAAATAAGCACGAGTTAGAATTGCTACTGATGCTCTCCCCTGTTTCGTTTCTCTTAGGAGACTGAAGAGAACCAAAAAGCCGGTCGGATTTCAGGCAAACACGTTTTTTCTTCGACTTGGCAGCACTTTTGGCAATATACATACATATGTACATACTTCCATCCATGCGTATACGTATTTGTTGGGCGGGCGTGGGCGGTCAGAGTTGGGCTTCGCACATATCACGCATACGCCACCGTGAACACGTCACTCTCTCTCTCTCTCTCATCGACATAAACCTTGGTTAATGCCTCTCCAGCCGGCATGCCCTACAAACTAACGACAACAACAACAAGCTAAAAGCTACAACAACCAAACAGCTGTGTGTCAAGAGAGAGTAGAGTGCTGAAGAGAGAGAGAGTGCGAGAGGAGCCGAGGAAGAGGAAAACCTTCAAGGGCCTATGGTACTCTTAAAGCTCACTCATCAAAAAATACAACAAAAAGGAAGCACTTAACATGTATTTGCGGCCATTCCTAAAGTATCTCACCCAGAAACCAGGGCTATACAAAAAACAAAAACAAATAAAGATAACACTTTACATGCATTTTTCTTATCATATTCACTTTAGATTTTAAACTTTAAATGATGAATTTGCAAATTAATTAAAAAATTTAATGGCTTACTTGAACCATAGCCTTCTTATTTTTTTTCTAAGAAATACCAGCTAATCACGAATTCGAGTCACGTCTTACTTTTTAAGCCTAGCCTCAGAAGGTTAAAGAGCCCTTAAAAATCTTGTATAAAATAAATAAAACCTGTTTTTTCTTATTTAGTATTAGAAATTTATTAAACATAGTTTTACTATTACGATATTACTATACTATTCTTCTTCTCATAAAATAAATATTTGATCTTGCTAGCGTAACAAGAATTTATTTTTTAAGTCTTGGAAAATATTTTATAATAATTAATTATAAAATACTTATATTTTTAATTATTCCAGCTCAAAAACAAATATTTTGCAGTGATCCCTGAAAGGCTACATTGTACAATCTAAGCTGCCTAACCATCCCTGGCTTAAAACTGGTTGCCTGATACAGTGTTGCCGATGATGTCATGAGCTTAATTCGTTCGGCGACAACGTCGGCATATAACAACAACAACAGCTGATATATATAAATTTTGTTGAATTTGTTGAGCATAAAATTCGAGCTTGTGCCTTGAATAATTATAATCAAAGTGGAAGTTTGACAGGCTGAACGATAAGCTAGCGGCAAAAATACAGCAGCGGACAACTACTAGGTTAAAAGTTTAATGAGTTCTCAAGGTAAAAGCTTACGAAAGTAAACAAATAGGCACACATAGCGTGTTCAATAGTTTAACTATTAGCTCAAAGCAAGAGAGAGCCACTCCAGCCGGAAGAGAGGAGAGGTTCTCTTGCATGTGCAATCGAAAGTGAGTGTGTTGTTGCCTTTGCCGGCCGGCAAAACCATGAGATACATATATGTACATATGTATGTATGTATATTAAAGCGGCAAAGCAAATGCATTTGGATTGGATGCCAACACGCCATAAGTGCTCTCAAGTGGATATATTCGCACTTGGCTCGGTGCTGTTGGTTGTGTGTTTCTCCGTTTGTGGCACATCCTTGTGCAATGTGTCATTTTTGGGGAAAACTGGTCTTTCGGTTGCACATTTATATGAACAAAGCGGCCGAGTGAATATATGCGTAGATATTTTGGGATTATTTTGAGAACTTATGGTCTTGTCAACTATCTACATATGTAGAATTTTTAGTAGGTTTTTTCTATTAAGAATTATATATTTTCATTTTCTTTTCAATCATTTATCATTATCTATACATATACCCTTTTTCTAAATTTATCAGTGGATACAATTTCTATTGAAATTATAAATTTGGATGTTTTTTTATTACATCTTAATATTAATTTGTTTATTTGTTAACCTATTAAAAATCTAAAAGCGGTCTTTATTGAAATTAATGAATTTTTTGCTGAGTTATGATCGATTTAATATTCGGTCTCCTAATCCAATTGCAAATTGCCAGGGTATAATTGTTGCAACTACTACGATCTGTTTAAAAATTAAGCATGTTGATGTTACAGAAATAAAGATTTAATATACAAATATTTAAAATTTACTAGACCTTTCTACGTCTTAATTTACTTTACTCTTCACTTAATTTAGTTAAATTTTTTCTATATATTTTTATATCTCCCCAAAACTCACCTGAACATTTCCAATAGCATGGGACAGCTTCTGGATATTAAAGTGCAGACCGGCCAAATTCTGGACAGGCTCATCGCTGAACTTGGTGCGTTCGATGGTGGCCTTGACACGGTCGATCGACTGCTGATACTCTCGCCAGCGCTCCGCCTCCTTCTCCAATTCACTCTGCTGGGTCTTGGCATTGGCCAGGGTGTTGGTCAATTTGTTTTGGAACTGTGCCAGCTCGGCGGAAAGCTCCGACTGTTCATAATTGTTGAGGGAAGACCAGATCTTGTCGGCGGCCTCCTGGATCTGCTTGTGCACCAAATTACGGATGGGAGCCTCGTTGCCAAAGAAGATCTTGTGCTCGTCGAGATCCTGGACTAAATGCTCATAGTCGATGCCATGCTGACTATTTTGTAAGCGCAACTCGGCTTCGTGGACCCAATCGTTGAACTTGGCCACCAGTTGCATGTACTCCAGGCGAGAGTCACGGTTGTTCTTCAGGTATTTCTCACGCTCCTCGAGTTCGTGAGGCAGGGATGAGACCAGGGATCGGCCCTCGGAGAGCATTTCTAGCAAGGAGCTGGGCATGCCAATTTCAGTTTTAACGCCATCATTGATCTTGTTGAATTTGTTGAGATACGACTCAATGTCCTGGCTGAGGGTCTGGTGCTTTTGTAGCTCTCGCTCTACGGACTCGGGATCACGATCCAGCAGAGGACGGGACTTGACCTCACCTTCATGGCTGTGCAACCAATCAAGAATTTCGCTGAGCTCGGCGGCCATCTTCTTGTGCGACTCCAGCTGCAACTGATGCTTCTGGCGCTGTGACTCCACTGCCTTGCGCAGATTCTGAAGTTGATTCTTGAGGGATTGCAGCTGCTCGGTAATGCTGTTCTTATCCGCAGCATTGCCCTCGGAGGCTATCTTCTGGCCCTTGTCATTGGCAGAGGCCAATAGACCCTCGCACTCCTGGATCTTGACAATGACATTGTCGTACTTGTTGATTTTATCCTCCAAACTGTCTGGGGAGTTCTCGATATCGATGATTACATCGGTGTACTTCATGATAAAGGCAATAATCTCGTTGATCAAAGCAATAAACTGCTCGCGGAGCATGAGAAGCTGACGGAGATGGGCCAACTGATCTTCAATCATTTTGATCATGTCATCCTGCTGGGTCAGAATGCTTTGCAGCTCGGGCAAATCGTCCATTTGCATGTCACCCATCTTGCTCTTGCTGTCCTTGAGCTCCTTGAGTATGCCCTCATACGAACCCAACAGATCCTGGACATCCTCGATTCTAGAGCCAATGGGACGATTGAGCTCACGCAGTTTTTGCTGAATGGTGCCCAGGAACTGGCTGCAATCGGCCAGCCTGCTCTTGGCATCCTTGTACTTCTTGATGTGATCGTTCAGGTTATTCACGCGATCATCAATTGTGTTTTTGATTCTGCCGTAGCGATCCTTCATGTTCTTGATATCATCGTTGAGCTTCAGCTTATCGGCATTACTTAGAGTAGGGAGTATGCTCTTGCCCTGTTCGGACACATCGTTGATGAGACCGCCCATGTTCTCGGCATTGTTGAGTAGCTTCTTGTAGTGGGCCAGCTGCTCTTCCAAAACGGGTAGACTTGTGGTACGCAGCTCACCCTCGGTGGCCGTCTCCATTTCATTCAGCCAATCGCCCATCTTTTTCATCGAATCCTCGAAGGCCTTGCGACCCTGCAGGAGATCATCCAGGGACTTGCCTCTCTTAGAGCTCTCATCCTTTAGGGTTTGATAGTCGGCGGCAATTTCATCAAGGATCTGCTGCAGTGCAGCCTTATCCGGGCCATCGCAATCCTTCATTATGTTAGCTGCCTGGCGTTGGACGTCACTCAAAACGCTGTCATTAAACTGCTTGGCATCGTCATCGTACTTTCGATTCTCCTGGATTTTCTTCTCAATCTCAGCAGAGGTAAGAGGATGATACACTGGCAGCTTGCGCACCTCGGAGATCTTAGTCTTCAGCCATTGGCGGGCCTTGTCCAGATCATTCTCCAGGGATTTGCGAGCCTTGCTGGCCTCCAGAGCACGATCTAGCTCCGCCTTAAGTACGCCCGACAAGTTACGATTCTCAGTGTTGAGATTACGCAATGCGGACTCCAGTTGTGCATATTCAGCGGGCTCTAGCTCCTGCTGCATATTGGCCACACGCTTCTCCAGCACATCGGCCAGAGACTGCTTGGCCTCGGCATCCTTCATCAGGCTCTTGATCTTCTGCTGACGCGCCTCGGCATCCTTAGGCGTGTAACCCAGCGGAGTAGGTGCCTGCAGCTCCTCGATCTGCTGCTTCACCCAATTCTGGAGCTGATCGATCTCGCCCTTGGCTCCGTCCACACCCTTGTTGGTCACATCCAGCAGTTGAGCCTTGCGATCGATGCGCTTGCCCAGATCAGCAAAGCGACGATCCAGCGACTTCATTTGCTCCTCAACTTGTTGGCCATCGAGATTGCTTATCACCTCCGCCACCTGTGAGGCCTTGCCTTTGAGCTCTTGAATCTTCGGGTGTCCTTGTAGCTCGTATTCGTTCTTGATCTCATTAATGGCTGCCGTTTTCTGGGCACAGTTCAAGCCGGAACCACGATCCAGGACATCCATGCGTTTAATTAGGCTGTCGAACCAGTTTTGGACATCAGCCATTCCCTGGCGATAGCCATCGATCACATTTTGGCCAGCCTGCTTCTTAGCAATGGCATCCATTAGCTCCGACTCGAGCTTGTCGATGTTGTCATCCAGATCGGTGTCTTCATCGCCTACTAAAAAGAAAGATAATAATAAAATATAAATTAAATAATTCATTAATAATAGGAAATATGAGAAGAATTATAGGATTATGTAAAATTTAATTCCGGAAAAAAACCTCTTAGATAAATATTTTTATATTTATATATTTTCATTTATGATAATCCATGAAAAAATATAAAAATCACTTACATGATCCTGTCATCTCCAACATCAATTGCGATCTCTTGTCACCGATGGAGTTCAACAAATCGTTCATGGAAACCAATTCCTGTTGCGCCGCCTCAGGACGCAGCTTGCAGGGACGCATTAACCAGTCGGACACTGAGGTCTGCTGCTTCTTCACCCAATCCTGCAGCTCGGCGCGCTGCTTCTGCTGTTGCTCCAGTTCGCTAACGGATGCAGTCAAGCCACCCAAGTGGGATTGCACCTAGACATAAGAAAGCATATTAATTATTAATTATTGAATTAAATTAAGAAGGTTACATATATCAAAACAAGCCTTTGTTATTAACTATAGCCATGCGCAGCCCTCCACCTGATCGTCCTAATGAGTGTCCTTGCTCTCTTACCTTAGCAACCAGTTCGTTCAGCTTGCCCACATGAGCGCTATTCAGGCGAACTATGCGACGATAGTTGCTGACACGCTCGTGGGCAATGGGATCCAACAGCGCCTCGTTTACATCGTTGAGCTCAACCTGAATCTCAACATCATCGTCGTCTTCATCCTCTTTGGTTGAGCTCTGAGTCTTTGGAGGCGGTTTCTTTAGGCAGCGGCAAGCACAAGGCATAGCATTTTTTTGTGGGTAGTGTGTGCATTTTTTTTACAACAGTTACGGGGGCAACAGTGCGGCAAATCAACAAAAGTTAGGGCAGTGTTGTTGGGGTGGGGAAGTTGGTATGTTGGTGGGGGAATGGTTAAGGGTTTAATATAAAAAGAACATTGGTTAGCAAATCAAAGGTAAATGAGGTTTTTATAAAATTTAAAGAAAAAGAAAGGGAAGATCTATGAAATTTGTTTAATGAAACTACTTATTTAAAATATTGAAATAAATTTCTCTACTAATAAGAAAGAATATTTTTAGGATTTACAATTTAAGAATGTAAATGTAGAAATGTAGAATGTAAATATTTAAATCTAAAAGCCATAAGCTACTAAAATCTTTCCGTTTCTTTTTCTGTTTCAAGTTTCAACTACAATGTGTTCACAAAACTACAAATTCAATAGAAATATAAACAAATCCTTAATCCTACCTGATCCAGCAGATCCTCGAGCTTGGCGCGCACAATAAGCTCCCTTTCGGGTATGGCCTGCATGGCAGTCTCCAGCGGGGAACTGGGACGACTGATGGATGCCGTGGCTGCTTCGCAGGCCTGAACGGCAGCTGCCAAACGAGACTTCTCATTGTTCAACTTGTTCTGCATTTCCTGGGCACACCTTAGTTGGTTTTGGGCCAGCTCCAGGCTCGTGGCCGGAGCATCCAGTTCGGTTTGGATAATCGGCTCGTAGGCCTCCAGGTTGCGCATGATGCTGTCCAGGGTATCCTCGTACTCCTGGAACTTGGCCAGCGATTCCAGCAAACGGTTCTTGATCTGCACTGAGGTCTGCAGCAGAGAGTTGTAGCTATCTTGAATATTCTTCAGCTGGGACTCTACTACAGGACGAATGGTTGGTGTTGAGCTCTCATAGCGGCTAATCTGAGCCTGACCCTTGGCATTCAAGTCATCCAAATTGGTCTGATACTTTTGGATTTCACCAAGCAAAGCCTCATGCTGCTTGATCTGCTCTTGGGTCTGCTCGCGATTCGAAATAAAGAGGGAATTGTGGGCCATAAGCTGGAAGGATATTTGCAGCAGCCATTTCTCCACATCCTGCAGACTCTGGTGATAGGCATTGTAATCGACAATCTCCTGCTCCAAAGCCTTAATGTGAGCCGAACAATCATTCTTTAGCTTATCACAACGGGACTGTAGGCGATTCACTGCATCCACTTCGGTGCCCAGATCACGGGCCTCCGACTGCAGTTGCTCCAACTCGCTACCCTTTTGCTTGAGCTCATTGCCAAGCGTCTTATAGCGCTCCAGCAATGTCTTCATTTCGCTCAGTTCACCCTTAGTTTCGGGAGCAACCTTAATGGTCTTCTCTGTCTCGTTCAGCCAGTTCTCGAGCTTATCCTTGTTGGCAGCAAAATCGTTCCAACGATTTTGGGCCTGCTTCAGATCGCTCAACTTCTGCTTGACAGCCAGACCCAAGGCATCCCAATCCTCGCGCACCTTGGTCATCAGCTCGCGCAGCTTCTCCTGCTTGTCCTCGGGCGTGATATTCGAAGCCTTCGAGTAGGCGTCCTGCACCAAGGCCAGGAGATGCTGGCCCTCGGGCAGACGGGAAGCCAAAGACTGTGGATTTGTAAAAATAAAGTTATATATTAAGAGGGCGCGGGGGTATTTTAATCCTAATTGATGCATTTGATCTCCGAAATATTTATAAATAGAAATCGTAGAAAATAGAGTTGAAAATAAATCAAATTTCAGTGAATCGAATTGAAATCGATTATGATCGAAATCAATTTTCATTCTTGCTCTATTAGAAAACTTACATTGACTGTGTCCAGTTTCTGGGCAATTATAGCGGCATCACCATCGGTAGAACATTCGTTGAGAATCTGCTGGGCCTTCTCTATCCAGGCGTCCATTTCCTTTTTGTAGTTAAGGAACTCGGTGTGATCGGACAGATTCTTCTCGATCTTGGCCACCAATCCTTGGGCAGATGTCAAAAGCTTGGTGTAGTTGGCCTGAGTTTCAATGGTCTGATCCCGAATGCGAGTGCAGGCACTCTGCTCCATAAGCAGCTCACAGTTATCGTTCAGATCCTCCACATTATCCTTCTCGGCCAGCACCTCTTCTAGCAGTTTCTGTGGATAGAAAAGGACTTTAGTTGGGAAGATCTAACCACGGGTTATTGAAAGCACATAAAGCAATTAGGCAATTAGACAAGAGTCTGTGTATAAATGATTAGCTGCAAATTGAGTAATACAAGTGATTAGCTGAAAAGTTAGCAGTAGTGATTAGTGAGGTATTTAGTAAATGATTAATTTCTCACACGGTACGAGCTATTATTCAGATACAAATTTTGTTGTCGGTGAGTTCTACTATACGTGCGCGCTTTGGCTAGAATATATATACTCGATTACATTTTTAGTACTTTATATTTATTTTTGGTTAGAGGTGCGTGCGACATTTGCGAGACGAAGTCGACTTGACGAAAACTTGGATCTTACCTTGGCATTAACCAAATCTTCGGGGTTCTTGTTTTCGCCTTCTTGAGATTTGGTAACGCGCTTGCTCATCGTCTCGATCCACAAGTTGATTTTATTGAACTTCTGCAGGAACGTTTGCCAGGCGGCCAGGCAGGATTCCAAGCTGCTGCGAGCATCGCGAGAAAGTGCCTGGAGGGATTCCCATTCCGCCGTGAGATGTTTGATCTCCTGGGCCACGTTGTCCTGGCCCTCGCTACCGCTAGTGGCAATCACCGCCTGACTGAGCTCTTCGCAGGCTTCCAGCAGGGCTTTGCCCTCCAACGACGAGGACTGTATATCGCCCAAGCGATTCAGACGACTCTCCACTTGATCCTTCTCACCGTGGCAGTCGGAACACTGCTCCACTTCGATGCGAGTGCGTCGCAACCAATCCTGCAGCTCATTATAAGCCTGCTTGTATTTCTCATGGCTGTTCACCTGGTTCTCTAGCGACTCAATGATCTTGTTAACCTGCGTCTGCAGCTCATCGAACTTGCCCAGACCCGGCTGGAAGTCGTTCACATCCAAGCTATTATCCTCCTTGAGGCGTTGATTGATCTTCTCAACAATGTCGCTGTGGCCGTTAATGTCACGCTGAATGACACGGAATTTCTCCAAGGCAGCGCGTTTCTCACTCAGGTCGTTCAGGAACTCATCATTAGCCTTTACACTCGGCTCTACATCCTCCAGCCATTCCACAAGGATCTTGTAGAGTTTGAAGATCTCCTCCAATTGGGCGAGACGATTGGCCAGCTTTTGACGCACATCGTTGAGATCCACAAGGAGTTTATCAAAGTCCTGCTTAAGGGTCTCAGTGTCTTCCTGGATCTTGGCGGCTCCATTCTGTTCGGTGTTCATAATAACCTTTTCCTTCAGTTCCAAAAGATAACGAAGCTTGTTCTGACCAGTCTCGAAGCCTTGACGAAGATTCTTCACAGTGTTTAATTTTATCTGGACTTCGTTAAGGGTTCCGGGTATTTGTTCACAATCCGCGAGCTTCTCACGGGTATTTTCAATCCACGACTGGCATTCTTCGTACAGACTGTGATGCTGCTGATGCTCTTGGTAGTGCATCTCCAGGCGACGCATCACCTCCTTGGCCAAAGTCAAAAGGGCATTATACTTGGTGGTGAGTTGCATAATGGCATTGCTGATCCTTGTATCGGAACATGTCTCCAGGAGAACTTGGGCCTTCATATTCAGATCATCCAGAGTCTTCTGCCAGTCGAAGAGGGTCTGAAGATGTCCCTGGAATTGCTCGAGGACCACCTTCTTCTGAGGCAAGCTGTCCTGCAACTTGTTGTAGGACTGAACCAGAGCTTCGGTCTTGCTTAACCATTCCAAAGCTTCGGTGTACTGATCCTGGTAGTCCGACCATTTGACAATGCCCACATCCAGGTAGTCCTTGGCCTTGTTCAGAGCTTCCCTGTAAGCATCGAATTCCTCTTGAAGCAGGGCCACCTCCTGTTCGATGATTTCACAATCCTCGGGCTCGGCACTTCGGCAAGCGATCTCGCCCTGCTCGAGAGCATTCTTCAGTTTCTCGGCACCCTCGGGCAGTTCACCTTGCAGAATCTTCAGTTGGTGAGTCTTCTCGGCCAGAGCCTGCTTATCTCCCGTGGGCTCAGAGCACTTGCTCAACCGTTCCTTGGCATTTCTCAGCCAGGTTGCGAACTCATTGCCCGCATCTATTAGAGACTGATAGCTATCGATGGTGTTCTTCTGCTTCTCGTACAAATCCTTGGCTTGCTTGGTAAGGTTATCGTATTTATCTGAAATCTCAGTGGCAGGAGCACCCTGCTGTAGGTCAGATGCCTTGGAAGTAACAGACTGAATCATGGGCTCAAAGGACACAATATCTTGAACAATGTTGTTAGTCTGTCGGAGATTGGCCTTGCGTTCGCTAAGACCACTGCTGAGACCTGGTTGACCACGCTGGGATTTGATGATCTTCTGCTCGCAGGCCTGCTGCAACTTAGCCTCTCTGTCGGTGATCCATTGCTGCAGCTGAGAGTAACTGGAACTGTAGTCCGCCCATTGGAGAAGATTGGTCTCCAGTTGTACCTTAGCAGTGGACATTTTCTTTACCAAGCGATCCCACTCGGTTTGCAGTTCCTTCATTTCATTGTTGATAGCATCGCGACCATCAGAGCGAGTGTTTCGAATTATCTTCTCGCCATTGTTGATGGCCGTGTGGACTAAGTTTTGGCCAAACTCACGGTTACGAATCAGATCCTGAATCTGCTCCAGGCGGCGCTGGAGAGCCTCCTTGGAGCCAGCTCCCTCGCCGGCCGACTGAATTGTGGCCTTCGCATTGGCTATCCAATCCTTGGCGGACTTCATGTTGGCGTCGTACTCACGATGCTGATCGCGGTTGGTTTCCACCTTCTTAAGGACGTCCTTGGCTAGGTTTACTTGCACTTGATAGACCGAACCCAAGTGTCTGAGCTGATTGTTCACGTAGGTATCGAGATGAGACTTCAGAAGACTGGCAGCGGATGCATTGAACTTATCGATGTCTTCCTTGCCCTTCTCTAATCGTGACATTACATCCTTCATGTCAGCCACCTGCTTCTCCTTATCAGGCAGATTGGGACATAAGTTGAGCTTATGGTTCTTTACCAAGATATCAATCTGTTGCAGCCACTCCATCAGGCGTTCGTACTCCTCCTTGTAGGCTCGCCATTGGACCATGGTGACTTCAAGGTTCTCCTTCTGCTGGTTGATTTCGCGGAACAAACTTTCGAAACTATCGCGCAGGGCACGAATATCATTTCGGATGATCTCCTGACCTGGCGAAGAGGTGCTGGCCAGCACAACCTCACCAGTGTGCACGAGGTGCTCAACTAGTAGTTCACCCTGAGCCTGCTTGTTCAAAAGAGCTTCAGTGGCTTGAACTGCATTCTCAATGGCCAATTTATCGCTCAAGCTGCTCTGCTTCAAGGTGGGGAACTTCTCACGAGCACGTCCAATCCAGCTACCCAAATCATCGTAGGCCTCCTTGAACAACCGATGGTCCCTGTACTGATCCTGGCGATCCGAGAGCAGTTTCTGGGACTTGGCGAATAGTTCATCGAACGTATCAAGCACCTTTTGAGCCTGGAAGGCAGCCTGGCTCTGTTGACCACTTGCAATCATTTCCTTGGCTTGAATCTTGAGCGCGTCAACATCAATCTTTTCCACGCGCACCTTCTCCTCCGTAGATTTAACACGATCCAACTGAGCTCGCTTCTCCGTCATTGTGGTCTGGTGTTCACTTAATTCCTTTAGCAAAGCATCCAGCCACTCATTGAACTTGCGAACCGTTTGCACCTGGTCCAGGAATCCGGACCACTGGGTGATGGAATCATCCAGATTCGACTTTACATCCATAATGCGCAAAGCAATGCTCGACCAGAGATCCTGAAGATCTGATAGCTCTTTGTTGATTGCCTCGTGTCCGGCAGGTGCTGTGTTGGCCAGGACATGCTGAGCCTGCTCGAGAATCTTCAAGACACGAGCAGAGCCTTCGTCCTTCAGCAAGATAACATCTTGAATGGTGGCCAGTTTTTTATCCAATTCTTTGGGACTCATTGAGGACATATCTGAGCAGTAATCCAGTTTCTCTTTAATATGATTGATCCACGAGGAGCAATCCGAGATGGAATTGTCGAAATCTTCATGGGAAGTCACGTACTGTTGCCAGCGATTGTTGAGCTCCTTGACCTTATGGAAGATCTGCTGGTACTTAGTCACCAACTCAGGTCCCGAGGTTCGATTACTAGTGGGTCCCTTCAGAAGGGTTTGAGCTTTCTCTGTCACGTTATCAACCTCCAGTTCCTTGGCACGCACATCTCCTTGCAGAGCCTTCAGCGCATCTAACTGAGCACGCTTTTTGGGCAAATCCTCTTTAAGATCAATAGCATGCAAGTTGTTGTCAGTATCCCGAATCCAAGCCAGACACTGATCACGCAACTGTTCGTACTCCGACCAGTGCTGCAGGCGCGCCTCAATGGCTTCTATGGTAGAGGTGATGGCAGCTAGGAGACCCTCCCACTCTTGCTGGGTTGTGTCTATCTGAGACTTTATGTTAACCTGACCCACATCCACTGTACCCGGAATGACCTTCTCGCCCAAAGCCCTGACTTGATCAACTCGAGGGAATTCGTCGGCCAGACTGGCCTTAAGATTCTTTAGGCGATCGAGGTTCGTGTGCAGTGAGATCTGTTCCAAGTCCAAGTCACCCCAGTAGTGGACCGTGTTCTGAGTGGCATCAATAAATTCTTGGGCATCCATCACGGCCTTGGAGTACTGCTGATGGGCACTGACAATGCCTTCGTAGCGCTCCACGTAGTTCTGGGAACGCTTCTGCAGCTTTACAAACCGATCGGCTATATCCTTGAGGATTTGATCAACGAGATCCGTCTTTTCAGGTAAATTAGCTGCAATCTCCTGAAGATTACCAACCTCCACCTGGTGATTATTGATGTCATTCAGGATATCACGATAGGCTTGCAGTTTAGTGCGCTTTTCATCCAGTGTGGTCTTTAGTTCGATTTCGGTTGGAAGAGCATTCTCTGTTTCATCCAGCCAGCTCTTCAAACTGTCAGCGATCTCATCAAAGCCAGACCACTTGGCTATCTTGTCTTGAATCTTCCTTGCAGTGCTGGCGATATTGTCAAACAATTGATCGAAAGTCAGATCATCCAGCTGACTGCGAATGGCTTCACGTCCCTCGGTTGCTGTGGATCCGTAACACTTCTCGCCCAACTCAACGGTGCTATTGAGCAGCTGAGTAGCCGTTGGCTGCTGAGCCAGAAGCTCCTGAATGACCATTTGTTTCTTCAGGAGATCATCACGGGATCCCACCGATGACAAGTCACTGCAGTCGTCGAAACGTGCCTGGGCATTCGCCAACCAATCTGCACATTGCTTGTACTTCTCATTAAAGTGACCATGATCCTGGACGGCCTGCTCGCACTTCTTGAGAATCTCCTTGGCCGTGGCTTGGATTGATTGGAATCGGGAGGAGACCTGCTGCACATTCACTGCAATCCTGGTTTCACCAGAACTCTGAACCAACTCCGAGGTATCGTCCTTCATCTTGTCGAAGTCAGCTTCGTTTTGACGCAGGCTCTGTGCCAAGGACTGGAACCGATTCAATTGGTCTTCCTTCTCCTCGAACGACGATTTCAGATTGTAGTTCTTAAGAGCATTCTCCGCTTCGCCCAACCAATTGATCAGGCGATCCAAGTTAACTTCGTAGTCATTCCATTGCTGGAGACGATTCTCCAAGCCGCTCTTTACATCGCTCAAAGACGCACCGAACTTCTCGAAATCAGCATGCAAGTTGGCCAAGTCACGGGCCATCGCCTCCTTGGATCGAGCGGGTATACTGGTAGCGTGCTGCTCTATGTGATCTTCCAGGGACTTCAGTTTAGCCACACCTTCAGGCAGGGCATCTTGAATCTCGTTGATCTTCTGTAGACGTGCCTGCAATGCTGCTTTGTTACCGGAGTAGTCAGAGTAACCGGTAAGACGATCCCAAAGATTTTTCTGGTAGTCCTGTTGCGCCTTCTGTAGCTCAGAGAACTGTTGATACACGTCGAAGGCGCCGTCTAGATCAGCCACCAGTTTGGCACAATCCTGACCGACTTGCTCGTAACGTTTGTTTACCTCAGCCACAGCCTTTGCGATTTCATCGGCGTTTGCAGGAGCGGCGCTTCCTTTAAGGGCTGCTGCTTTCTCGTTCACGGCCTCCACGATTCGTTTATGGGAATTGATATCCTGGTTGGTGGCCTTGTACTTGTACAATTTGGAGCGGATCTCCTGGGCACTGGTCCAGCTAGCAGGGTTTTCGTTATGCAAAAGTTTTTCTACTTGGTCAAGCCAGTTGACAGTTTGGTTTAGTATGTCCTGGTAGCTGGTCAGCTGAACACCTTGAGCTTCTTGGCGTTTCTCCAAGTTGCGAATGCCCTCGTCCAATTTATCCCAACGATCGCGGATATCACGCAGATCCTTACGAATCTTCTCCCTTCCCTGAGTGGATGTCTCTGGCAGAGCTTTCTCACCAGCCGCATTTAATGCCGCGAATAAGCTCTCAGCTTGCTCTTTTTCTGAGAGGAGCACCTGAAGAATGTTAGAGCTTTGGGTGGGCTCATCCTTAATGACCTTCTCCAGCTGGGTTTCAATGGGTTGCAGCCACAAATCCACCTCGTTGTACTTGTCCTGGTAGAATTGATGATCGTCAACAAGATTAGACCAGCGGTTAACCACTTCCTTGCTGAGAACCTGAAGTAGCTGATAACGATTTGTGATTTGAGTGGTCAGTGTCTTTAGGCGATCGGCTCCGCAGTTGTTAAGCAGAGCATGGGCAGCATCTCCAAAAGCATCGATTTCCTTTTCCTTTTGTTGTATCAATTCCCTTTGAATCTTATACTTATCCAGCTGTTCTACCTTTTCGTGAAGTGTGGACTGGAGCTGCTGCTCGCGGAATACGGCCTCTGCATTGCGACACCACTTGGTGAGATCTTCAAGAGCCTTTTCAAATTTGTCCCACTGGGCTAGCACATCCTTCTGCTTGCCCTCAATGCCCTCGATGTCATCGAAGTGGCTCTTCATGGTGGTCTCCAGTTCGTCAATTTCCTTGTCCAGCACTTCATTACCCTTTTCGGACGTCGTTGGCTTCACCTTTTCAAACTGATCGCGAATATCGCCGAGCAATTTCATTGCCTGTGGCTTGTTTTGTGCCAACTGACCAAGTGTTTCGATCTTGCGCTTGATATCAGCCTTCTCACCATAAGCATCATCGCATTCCAAGAGCTTGGCCTTCTCATTCGAAATCCATGTCTTGGCTGAGGCCAAAGCATTGTTCAATTCGTTATGCTTTTGCACGCAGTCCTCTAGGTTGTGCAGAATAACATCGGATTTTTGAACGATGCCTTGGAAAATTTGTTTGATCGACGCTAAATAGACATTCAACGAATTATCCTTGATCTGATCCACCAGGATCTGAGCCTTGTCGCATACATTATCGACTAGAACGTTATGGGTAGTGATTTCTTGGTGCAGGAGCTTGTGATTCTGCAATTGAGCACGCTTTTCCTGCAGGGTTGTCTTTGGTTCCGTGTTGCTTAGCATGGCCTTGTCAACGTCTTTCAGCCACTTGGTAAGCTGATCCTGAGCAATGCTGAATTCGTTAAACTGCAGCAAGCACTGATCGATCTTTTGTGTGGCCGAATTCAAATCATCCGTGTAGTTGTCCCACAGAGTGCGTAGAGAACGCAACTGTTGGCGAATAATCTCGCGACCGTCAGGGCTAGTGTGGCCATAGAGCTTCTCTCCGCGATCAATGAGACCCTCAAAGAGAGTAGAGTCCGAAATGCGTTTGTCGGACATCTCACGGAGTTTGTTCTGCTGATCCTGCAGCACACTCTGATCGCCCACAATCTCGTTGGCCTTGGCAAGGTCGTCAACGGATACCTGAAGACTTTGCTTGAACGCATCAAAGTCCTGATCGAAGCTCTCATGATCCTTCACATAGTTCACGTACTTGGCAATCGACTCCTTGCATAGATTCTTGAGCGTCTGGTAGCGAGTATTAAGGCGGGAAAGCTTAAGGTTCAAATCAGTTTCACCCTCAATCTCACGGCCTTGATCCATCAGCTCATTGATGGCTGAACCACGGCGATCGATATCCTTGGCAATGTCTTGGAGCTGCTTCAAATGGGCCTTCTTGGTGTCAGCAGTGCTCTTAAGGTTCTGGTTCTTTACCACCGCCTCGACATTCTTCATCCAATTGTCCAGCTCTTCGATGATCGAGTCGAACTCATCCCATTTGGAGCACAGTTGCTTTAGTTTTACGGATGAATCTTGGCACAGAGTCATAAAGTCCTCCCAAGCTTGCTTTGGCTCCTGGAAACCCTTAAGCAGGGCTGGATGACCGCTAGGATGGGTTTGGGAGAGTACCGTTTCCAATAATTTATGGCAGGTATCGAAAATGGAATCCCCCTCGGGCTTGTGTTGCAAAAGATTTTCCACAACAATTAGCTTCTCCTCGGCACCCTCCTTCTCAAAAGTAGTTTCGTTGAGTATATCAATGGCTTCCGATTTAATTGTGTTCAGCCAGTCTTGGGCCTTCTCCAGCACCTGGTCGTAGGCCTCATGCTTAACAACATGGTTGCCCACAGTTGTGATTCTGTCCGAAATCTTCTTCGAAAGAGTATTGTACTCCTGGATGGACTCATCAGTCTTTCGCTCGGACTCGTCATCACATAGTGTAACAGCCTTATCATGCAATTGCTTAAGGGCATTCTTGTGAAGGGTAATCTCCTGCAGTTGCGTCTTGTAGTTCTGGAGGGCAGCCTTCTTGGTTGCCAAAGTTGGGTACAGTTCATCACCAGTGGGAACCTTAGCCTTAGATTCGTTGAGGTAGTGCGATACTTGCGTGTAGCTCTCTTCGATGGAGGTCTTCTGTATAAGAACACCCTCCACTTGCTGCATGAATGCATTGGCTTCGTCTCTCAGGTAATCGAATTTCTCACGCATCTGGCGAAGATCGGCACGAATGTGTTCCCTATTCTCGGGAGAAACCACCGGGTATAGGGCCTCGCCTATATCCACTGCATTGTTCAGCAGCAACTGACCATTGTCGAAAGTTTTGATGTAGTTCTTAACGGTCTGTAACTGTTGAGCTGTGGCTGATGAAGATCCCGGGGATCCCATGCGAGCCAATTCCTGGAACTCGATCTTAGCATCACCAAACCACTCATTGAAATCCTTGGCTGCCTTTGCAAAGTTTGCATTTGACAATTGAGCACTACGGGTCTTATCGATGTAGTTGGCCAGGGCCTTGGCCACAGCCTGGTAGCGCTGCACCAAGTGAGTGACAAACTGTCCAATACGCGCCTCAGGATTCTTTTCAATCAGTTGCTGAGATGTCTGCTCCAGATTCGTAATTATGGGCTCATGGGCCAAGACATCTTGTTGGAGTATGGCCAATTCTTGAAGCTTTTGTGGTACCTCAGGAAGGTTGACCTGACTGCTTGTTTCAGCCTTAACACGTCCTTCAACGTCACGCAGCCAATTGGATATCTGTTCGTTCGATTGCTCGTACTGAGACCACAAATCGACATTTTCATCGAGGATGCCCTTAATTTTATCAAAGCTGTCCTGAAGCGCCTTCATGTCGTTGTGCAGCAACTCGGCATCGCTGGTAAGTTCGGCCAGATTCTGTGGCGATTCCACAGCCTTCAGCATTTCCAGGGATTTCAAGGTTTCAGCATGTCGCGCCTTGCAATCGTCTATGCTCTTGCTTACCTCCTGCAATGAGGACTTCTTCACATCCAGGTTGTATTTGTCGCTCGACGATTCTGGCTGACACCAAGCCACCTTTTCGCGTTGAGCGGCAATGATGCGCTTCAGCATGCCCACCTTATCAGCATGGAACTTCTTGAGGAACTGCAGCAAAGAACTTTCAATCTTTTTAGCATAAAGATCGACGTTCTCATAGCGTTTCTGGACATTATTCAGTTCCTTGGGTATGATAGACTCACTGAAAGTGGGATATAGATTACGCAATTCGTCGACCTTCTGTTTAATGTTGTCGATCTCATTGCCGCTATTGTCCAGTTGGCCACGTAAAGCGCGGCATTGCAGGAGACGCTCCATGATCTTGTTATTATCGCCGGACATGTCGTCGCACTTAATGAGCTGCTCACGGAGCTTGCTCACTTGCTCGCCAGCTTCCTTGGAGCGCTTGCGCAATTCCTGTTCTTGGTCATTAAACGATGTGGTAACAGCACTCAAGCGATCAGCATTATTTTGAACTTCAGCAAATTGTTCATTCAGGAGTTTATTAAGAGCAGAGAGTGCAGGGATATCGGCACCCTTGTTGATCTTCACCAAATCATTGGTTTTCTCGGCTATGGAATCCTTGAGAGCTTGATACGAAGGCAACTCGGTGCGGTATTTACTCAAGCGCATGGGTCCAAACTCAATTTCTATGGAGTTATCAGCAGCATCACAGAGTCCCTGATTCGTCTCGGACAGCCAAGGAAGCAAATCCTTTTTGGCATCTTCGATCTGCGACCAAATAACAGCCTCGGTTTCATAGACATGGGCATTCTTGGCTGTCTTGTCGTGCAAGTCCTGCCAATGTTGCTTGGAAGCAGCCACTTCCTGTGGCACTTCCTGAGGTATCGGCTCGCCAATAGCACTGAATAGTTTTCCAACATTGCTTCCCCGTCGTTCGAGTTCATCCAAATTGAGCTTGGACTTGCGCAGCTGCTCCATGGTCTTCCTGGTCTTTTCGGAAGCCTGCTGGAGCTCAGTTTCATCACGCGGCTGCTGGGGTATGGCATTGAATAGATCCTCAGCCTTTTTCAGCTCCTTGGAGAACCTGTCCTTGGAGTCGGCGTACTCCTTCAGGGCCTGGCTAATCAAGTTATATTTCTGTATGCGATCGGCAATCTCATTCTGAAGCGAGTCATAATTCTTATCCATGACCAGAAGGCTCTCCTGAATGGCGGGCATGCTAGCAATATCCTCACGCATCAGCAAAGAACCTTCGTCATGGATGCGATTCTTAAGGTCTGCTTGGTATTTTAGGGCATCATTAAGAGCCACCAAATCTGCAATAATCTGATCGATGTTGTTTAGGGTTGGATGCTGCCTGAGAATCTCGTCCAGCTTGGCGCGATTCTCTTGCAGGGCTTGGCCAAAGTTGTGCTCCAGAGCATGGAATTTGTCCTTGCGCACGGTCATCTGTTGGAGTTGCTGTTGTTGATTTTGCGAGCGCAGCTTGAGGTTCTCCAGCTTGTTCTCCACATCATTAACAATTTGGGTGGCAATTAGTGGACGTCGAGACAAGGCATCCCTTAGCTGAATGGCTGGATTCTCGTCAATCTCCTTAGCCTGACCCTTCCAATAACCCAGGCCCTGTCCTAAGTTATCAATCTCTGCTATAACCTTGGTCAGCTCTTCGGCAGGCGGTCCCTCTGGTTTGTCCAGTTGGTGTTTCAGGTAATTCAAATGCGACTCCGTGTCGTTCTTCCAACCCAAAAGCTCGGTCCACTTTTCAAGAGCCGCCTTCTTCTGCAGCATATTTGTTTCCAAATTCTGATAGTTGACCACCAGAGCAGTGTAGGCATCATTCAGGGCGTTTGACTCCTCGGGAGTGGCACCTAAAGCCAGCTGCTTCACCTCATCGTAGATGGCATTGAAGCTGGGCTTCTTATCGGCATGTTCCTGCAGGAGGGCATGGATCACATGGAGACTAGTTTCCACGCGCTCTGGATTAATTTCCTCCACCTGAGTCACCTGGTTACGAAGCTGTTCCATCCAGTTGGAAAAGTTTACCAACTTGGCATTGAAATCCTGGCGGGAAATAATGGCATCCGATACCTCGTTGATGTGACCGCGAGTGGTTTCCGAAAGCTTCTGAAGCTTGCCCTTCATTTGGTTGACGCGATCCTTAAGCGCCGCTGCGCCCTCGGGTGCCAAATGCAAACTAATCTGATCGGCATTCTGACCCAGAGTCACCAGCTTCGCTTGCTGCTGCGAGATCTCGTTGTTGAAGGACTTCAGCTTGACCAGCTCCTTTTCGAGCTTATCAATGTGCGGGGTATTGAGGACAGCTGGACGCCTGGCCATCTGTTGCTCGCCCTGGCCAACCCAATCCTCGAGCTTGGCAGCATCGGCGTCGAATGACTTCCAATTGGCCACCAATTTCTCGAGCTTGGCGCTCGCCTGCTTGGCATTCTCGTGGACGGCCGTCCAGCGGGAATGCATAGCGTCCAGCTCATCGGGGGCATTGGTCTTGCATAACATTTTATGACTGATGTTTGATATGCCATGGAGCTTGTCCAATTGCTCCTGGCACTGTGTCTCGAATTGTTGGGCGTTGTGTTGCATGGCAACGGCTTCTTCGAGGGAGATGGGCTTAGAAACTACATTATTTACCTTGACTTCGCTTTGCTCCACGGCTGGCTTGATTTGTTGCAGACCGGCCTGGAACTGCTGCCAATTGACGAGATCCTCCTGCACGGCTTGCGCTTGGTGATCCACATTTCGGTTGATGGCACTGAGTACTTCCTGCAGCTTGGTGATTTCTCCCTTTAGTCGCTTGGCCTCGGCAATGTTTCCCTCCTTGGGTGCCAATTCGGAAGCATCGGCAGCCAGTAGATCCAGTTGCTTCATGCGATCTCCAAGGAGACGCTTGAAGGCCTGAACCTTGACCACACGCTCTTCCGGTGTGAGATCCTCGGACTGCAGGGCCTCGATGTTCTTGGGCGCCACCTTGTTGGCCCATTCTTGGAGTTCGGCCAGACGGGTCTTGTAGTTGTTCCACTTGGCACTGTAGTCCTCCAAGTAGCCCACACGATCCTTGACATGCTCCATGGTGTTGAAGAACATCTTCTCCACCTCGGTCACCTCTTTCTCCAGAATGGGACGCTTGTCGGCGGCAGCCAGCGGTGCCAGCTCGGATTTGAGAGCATGCAACTTGGGCAGAAGCTGATGCGAGGCCTGCTGCAGCTGCACATTGAGATCCCTCTTTGACTTCAAATCCTGACTCACGTTCTTCGGGTCGGTTTGGAGGGGTGTAAGGGCGCGAAGTTCGGTCTCAGCCGTTTGCAACATGGAGAAGATGTCGTTCTTCTGATCCACGAACTCGCTCCACACCGCCTGGGTGCCCTTGAGGGCTTGCAGCTTGTCAGAGGTCTCGGTGTAGGCCTGATTCCATCCAGTTTCTAGATTCTTCACCTCAGTGTTCACAAAGGCTGGGGCATGGACATCCTTGCTGAGATCACGTCCTCGCTGTAGCATAGACATGATGTGCGGACGCTGGTGATCCAGCTGATTGATGGCATACTGCTGCTCTTCAATCATACGATTCACACGCTCCAGACTATCGGGCGCCGGGATGTTGGCCGTCTGATCCTTGACCTTGGTCAGCAGGCAGACCACTTCGTGAACTTCTCGTCGGTAGGTGTAGCACTTGGAGAAGACCTCCGTCTTGACCATGGTGATCTCAATGGTTGGTATGAGGTTCTTGTAGCGAGCGATTAGATCTTCCAGTTTTTTCTGCTCCAGATTGGCCTCATCTTCGGTGGCATAGCTAAGCAGTGAGTCCAAGGTCTTGACAAGCCATTTCATATCTTCACGTTTGTTGTCCGCATCTTGGCAGATTTTCTGTTTAAAAATAAAGGTAAAGGGAGTTACTAAGATGTTTTGGGAGACAGCAGGGATGCCATTGGTTTTTTATTTTTACGGATATTATAGATTTTAATAAAACAATTGCAAAGATTATATATATATTGATGGCATCACTGCGGAACTATAAAATATCTAAACATATAAAAGCAGATTAGTTACCACTAGCTCCCTCAGCTTGAAGGCATGCGTGTGAAGGGTTAATGAGAGGATTATTTTTCACGATGATTGAAATGGAGGACTTGAACCTAATTAATTTAGAAAACTCACCTGGAAGACAACCTTCTCCTTTTCAAACTCCTCCATAGTGTTTACTTCGTTGACGATATTCTTCAGACTCTGGTCCACGCTGTTCATCCACTGAACCATGTCGTTGAACTTCACATGATAGCCCTGCCATTGGGCTGGGATTTGCTGCAGGGTCTGTCGCATGTCGCCCAGCTTGTTGGACAACAGCTCCCACTGGGACTTGGCATTGTCGTAGGCCTGGTCCAGGCTAATATCGCCGGGTTGCTGTTGGCGGTGAGCCTGAGCCAAACGTTGCATGTTTTGCAGGCAGCGCTCCACTCGAGGCACCGCATCCTGCTGCATAAGGAACTGCTGGTTACGCTGCAGTATAGAGTCCACATCCTCGTTGCGATTGAGAGCCTGCTGTTCCAGCTGCAACTCCTTCTCCACATCCTTGAAGGACTGATAGAAGGCGTTTTCGTCCAGTCGGAACTCAAGTTTCAGGAGATGTAAGGGAGCCTGGGATAAGACATTCTTCCAACGGGTTTGCAGTTCCTCGACGCTTCGCACCACAGCAGGTTGTTCCTGGGCGGGCAGGGTGGTCAGAAGCTGTTGAGCTGATTGCACCAGATCGTTCATCCAGCGATCGTTGACCTGCTCGAAGAAATACTTCTGCGTCTCAATGGTGGTCTTCGACTCAATGTGCTTCTCCACCAGCATGGATTCTGCCTGGGTTAGCCACTCGCTAACCCTTCGCTCGTTGTCCTTGAAGTTGCTCCAACCTCCGGCGGCTGAATCCAAGCGCTGCTCCCACTGCTGGGCGTTCTGAATCACATAATTAAAGCGTTCGTTCAGCTGTTGCATTTGCTGAGAGGCGGGCGCCGTATCAATCTTGTCGTCTGCAGCCACTGCCTTTAGTAGATTCTGGAACACCTTGTTCTTGCTCTCCAGCATGGAACGATAGTAGACAGTGCGCGAAAAGTAGGTCTTGTGCTTGTGCAGCTGCTCATTGATGGCATCACGTCCTCCGGAGAGATTGTGGGTGCCCAGGAGTTGCTCCGCCTCACTTAGCCACTGGTGAATCTCCTTTTGTCCCGCCTCCAAGGATTCCTGTTGGATCTGCAGCTGATGGAAAAGATGCAGCTTGGCAGGTAACTGAGCGCGTATGCGCACCAGGGATTCCTTCTCCAGCTTGAGCAGCTTCATCATCTTGTCCACCTCGTCGCGTGATAGATCCTGTATCAAGGCTTGGAAATTCCTGCTGATGGTCTTGAACAGCTCCTCATTGTCATCGATCTCGCTGGCGAGTTGCTGAAGCTGCTGGCCGTATTGCTTGATTTGGTCGGAGTTTCCCAGGACTTGACGCTGGTCTAGAACACTTTCCGCTCCACGTAACCATTTAGAGAGCTGTTCGATGCCAGATTTGTACTCCTGACGGGAGCGTATAATATCGCCAGCATGCATGTACTGCTTGGTGTTGGCAAACAGGCGCTCAAAACGCTCCGAGAGAGCTCCATGGCGTTGACGCAGCTGCTGGGCAATGGGCTCTTCGCAGGAGGCAATCAGATAGTTGGCAGAGTTGGCCAAAGCATCGAACTTGTCCTTCCACACGGGTATGTCCTGGAAGAAGTCCAGGCGCTCATCCTCGCTTTGATTCACCTTCTGCTCGGCCAGCAAAAGCCACTCCTCGCAGGTTGGGGCCAATTGATTCCAGCTGCGCCAGCAGTTCACGACTTCCTCCAGCGAGTTCTGACAACACTTAAGCTCCATGGAGACACGCTTCCAGCGCTCTTCGGTTTCGTACATAAACCTATCAATATCGTTGATGTCCTTGCGTGGAACATTGCCCTCGCGCTTGTACTCATCCACCACCTGTTGCATGTCCACGAAGGCCTTTTGGAACTCCTGGAAAATCTTATTGCGCGACACAAAGTTCTTGTACTGCTCCAGCTGTTGGGCGACCTTCTCCTCATGCCCATACTTGCCCGTCCAGCCGCGCATCTTGTTCTCCACCAGATTCAAGAAGGCAATCAGGCAGCACTTGTGCTCCAGGAACTTCAAACGGATTCTACGCTCCGCGGCCTTGGGTCCCACTTCTTGTAGACGACGCTCCATGTTGCGCAGCTGCTCCAAGGGAATCTGCTGGGCCAAAGGTGATCGCTTAGCATTGTCAAACATGGCCAAAATTCGGGGCAAATCGGCAAAGAAGAGCTTGTGCTCCTCCAGCTTCCTGCTGATCACAGCGGCCGTCTCCTCATTCATGGCATTGGGTATCTCATTGTCCATTAATAGTTTCTCGGCTTCGGCTAGCCATTTGCCAACGGTGCCAAAGTCGCCGGGCAGCTCCGAATCCAGCAGCCAGAGCCAGTACATCATCTGGTACTGGAGGCGCTGCCACAGCTCGTTGATTTCATCCCAAGATTGCCGGGAAACCTGCAGGAAGCCGCTCTGGCTTTCGATAAGCTGCTTCAGGCGGTTGTAGGCCGGCAAATGGGCATCGACTTCCGAACGTGCCAGAAGATATTCACCGAAATCACGTGGGAACGAGCTCATCATGACCATGGGCTCGTATTCGGTGGTCTTTTCCACCAGGAAGCGACGCAGCTCGTCCGCCTCCTGTTGCGCATGCGACTGATCGCGAGAAGCACCCTTTTTGAGAGATAAAGAGAGAGAAAAAGATTAATTAATTTAGTTGTTGAAACATTGATGACATGTGGTACTGTAGGGATACATTAAGGATTCCCTTCCTTCAAAGTGGAAGCTCAGCAAAGTTATATTGTAATATAATTTTAGACCCACCTTTGGTTCGGGATACTTGTGCAAAAATTGCGCCACATATGTCATGATACTCTTCTCGTCCGGCTTGGGTACATCCACATCCTCAGCGTCTAAGAGCTTGGCAATGCCCAGCTTGCTTTCGGCCACATCGAAAGCAGTCTCCAAACGCTGACGATTGCTGGTCTTCTTTAGCTCAGCCAAGTTGACCAGATTCGCCTTGATGGCATCAATAAGGGCAAGGAAGGCGACGCCATCTCTCCAGCTGGCGCCGAAATCCTTAACCTCCACACCACTGTCTCTGCGGAGGGACAACAAATAAGGTAATTTGTCTTAAGAAAATGGCTTTGTCAATACTCACTTTGGCAAGGCATTGGTAACCCAGTTAAGCAGGGTCTTCCTGGCGCCCTGCTTCCATTTCTCAGCCTTAAGATCGCCATGCTTCTGATTGCCAACGCTGTCGAGGGAACTAACCGAACCGCCAATACCATGACCCAAATATTCTAGGTTGCGGCTATTCTCCTCGATCTATGAATACAACAAAATTAATTAGTTATGCTTACAAAATATTTTTATGTAATGGAAATGTAATATGGTTTAACTTAAGATATGTAAGTGCCTTAAAAAATGTTTGGCTACCAACTGAAAACAACAATATCTACCCAAAAATATATGAGAGGTACTACACAAGACAAACACTTAGACCCACCTGTGGCGCATAATTTATAACTACTACTAAGTTTTTCCGCCTCTTTTTACGAAGCTTGTGTACGTTTAACATTATGGTATCAAAAGTATATAGAAAAAGAAGGATTTTATAGGGTTAATTACGTTCAAAAGGTTTTCAACAACTTTTTGTGGGTTTTTGTACATCTCTACATTGGTGGTAGCCTCGTGAGAAGGTGTACAACTAGTAACCAATTTTTATTTATTTATTTTTTTGTGGTGCTCTCAATTCGTGATTTGGTGCACACTCTTTGGGGTGAGTTAATTATTTGTTAAGCATTTTATTCATATCGTTTTTATTTACCTGGAAGTACAAGATGATTGTCCATATCAAGCCCAGCACAACTGGTGGTCTCCCATCCACCAGATCTGCGGGATTAATATTAACCAACTTGATACGTTTGCTGGCCAAAAATTGCAGGGCCGTGTTGGCATTGCTAAGGAAATGTGGACGTCTTAGGACGCGGCCCTTCTCCACGGGCAGGCGTTCGCCGGACAGAACTTCAAGCAATGCGATTAGTTTAGTACCATCGCGTAAGTCATTGATTAAATCATCAATACGAAGCGGTGGAACACGCTGAAAAAAGGGACAATAGGTTTATTAATTAAAAGTTAAATGGGTTTAAACAATCATATAAATATTATGTTTACACTGGCAAGAAAATTCCCAATTATAAATTCTTTCACACGCTAGAAACTATTCTAATTTCAAACTATTTTCCCTAAACTTTTAATTAAAGTTTCTCCTTTTTTAAGATTTCAATTAACACACATTTATCGATCACTTATATCAAAAGAGCCCAAAAGTACCGGGCAATTGCCAGCAAGTGCCTTCTTGTGTAACGTTTTTAATATAAATTTTATGGCTATACATTATGTGCACTATGCGCTATGCACTCTCATGGCTTTAGCCAAACCAAATAAACAAACTTAATGGGGCGCAGTGAACAGATTTAATGGTTCCCCCCTTTAATACAATTAAGGATGCTCGAGTAGATTTTGCATACGTTTTTTTTTCGTTTAATCAATCAAATGCAGCTCACGAAGCAAAACCAAAAACCGCTCAGCATTAAGGCGCATTAAATCAATTAAAATAGTTTAAATTGCTGTTTGCCATAGCGATAATTTGCGGTGATACTTTAGTGTGAGCCAAGACAAATTGGCAAAAGGCACGAGCAGGCATTTAACTTGAAACCGCCACAAAAGATTACAATTTTTAAGGTAATGCCATTAGGGGGTAGCCGCAACCGAAGTGCCACTACATATAGCAAATAAACAAACAAACAAACAAACTTACAAACAATACAGTGAAAATACATTGTAATTGAGTGTAGCATTTAATTGAGCTTTCTTGTGGATATAAATAGTTTCTGCAGAACTTTACTCAACTGTTGCGAACAACATGCAAAAGACAATGACATCGTCGCTTGGTAAAAGTTTTTCCAAACAGCAAAAAACTTTTCATTTTTGTGTGTGAATTCTCCTTCAGAACAGACATAGCGAAATCAATTTCAATGCTTCCGTTTCCTGTTCCACTAAGACCGCCCTTTTTTTATTATTATTTTGTTCTTCCATTAAGTTCTAGAATTTATGGTGTCATAGGGTTTTTATATAAAAGTTTTCTGTTGCCTTTTGGTTGTTATTTTTCTGGGGCTGGGACATACATATATGTGTCATTACAACGGTTGCCTGGGCTTCTCTTCTGAGGCACTTAATACCCACCAAACATGACATTGGCTTAAGTTTTACCTGCGGTAATCGTAAAATAGACACCTGGGCCCTGTGATCAGGCCGCTGCTGAGCATTTATAATTGCCGAAACTTAAGATGATAAGTAAAAAAGTTGTGTACTTAAGAATGCTCAAGCTTAGTACTTAAAATTAAGAATAGTTTTAACTATCTCTAAGTTACAAAAGAAGCTTAGTTCTTTTGATATTCATTAAGTTGTCTAGGCCTTAACTTAGACTCTTTGAAGATCCTTTTTCATTTTAAAATTAAACTTTCTCACTCCCAACTAGACTCAGTTAATTGCTTGTAAATCATTTCTTATCTCTTCACTTGTCACCTGTCCAACACAATGGGATGAGCACCTGACAAATGATCTCTCTCCCCAGCATTAGTAACCCACTTTCCCACACCACTAAAATCCTTTCTAATTTAAGCACCTCCAATAGCTACATAGATCCTTTCACTTTGAATTTATGGGTCTACTATAGTGATATACCCCTGCGGGAAATGCGACTGATCAAAGCCCGCAACAACTCGTGGCGGGGCGTTGCCATCAATTATGTCATAAAGAAATCAAAAGCGAATGTGTAGAATGTGGGGCTGGCCACTCAAAAATTGAACATCCAACGTGCCATGACGTCTTTGTCATTGCGGCGGCAGCAACGGGCGACCCACCACCATGCTGGTTCAAGCGTGTAAATTAATTCATAAATTTTAATCAAATTCTATGAAAATAAAAGCGAGTGTCCAGAGCGGGTTTTTGGGTCGCCAGTAGAGGTGGATCTGAAACCCAACTCGCTCACCTTGAACTGAGCTTGAAATGAAATGAATACCAATTCAACATTTTTTCTGGGCTCTCTGCCCCATCAAACAGTTTGTGTATCTGTTAGGTACTCAGTATATGGGCAGCGGGGAAGATACTTGCTAATTGACAGCACTGACAAAGGTCCAATAGGTAAACACAAATTAAATAAATCACTTTTTATTAGCAATACACTCTTTGCCTCGGTGTAACGTGTTAACCAATCGTTGTGCAACGGGTACAGCAATTTGCCATGTCATTATGCACATTAAGTGACTCATTTCCATATTGCATAACCCTCTGATGTAGATGTAGATGTTGGCTCAGCTCCTTGGAACCCCTGCTGAAATATATGACTTCAATCAGAGGCAAGTCAAGCCCACGCACTCTGCTATATCATCAATTCGGGGACCCTTGCCTGGCCTGCATGCAAGCCTGCTGTTGCTCCTTTCACGTGCCTCTGGAGTCTCTTATCGAGCTGCAGTGTCTGCGAGTTGCGGAACTGGTTTTCAATGGCTGCCTGGTTTGGATTGTATTGGAATAATTGCCGGCCGGCCGGCAACAGCTTTTCTACTTGCACTTACAGTCGGGGGACAAAAATTAGTAGTGTTTATTTAAATATTTAATAACATATAAATGGAACAAAAAGCTTAAATATCTTTTGAGTTTGTTTATATTATTTCTAGTCTTCCTCTAGATTTGATCAAAGCATTTTCAGGAATTACTTCCCCTTTCTTTTAAGAACTCTTTGCTCCTAATATCTTAACCTCCATTGTATGACCAGCAATATATATTTGCCGGCTCATGTCTAAAGATTGCCGTTGGTATTAAAAGATAACGCATTAGAGACACCAAAATGAAACAATCTCCGGGCCCGGGGAGAGCCTGAAAAGTGCATTAAATCAACTTGGGTTCGCGACTGTAAGAAAGTAAGTCAGTAGGCGTCGCGTGGGTTTCTTTAGCGGGTTAATGGCAATGCAATTGAAGTCACCAGCCAACGATCCCCGGCTGAAACGGAACTATGTATCTCTGCGATACGTTCGGCATTAATGCAACTCTCTTGTTGTTTGCTTTCAGGCAGCAACTTCGGCTAGACAGCCGTCAACTGTTGGCTCTCTACGGGCAATCTTTTTTGCATTTCTAAAAGGCTAGAGAGTGTTCACACTTGTAAAAAAAAAAATTTACCTTCAATTGCCCTTATATTTAGCAATTTAAAAAAAAATAAAATAAATAAATAAATACTCGACCTAAGGCCGGCAGCAGTCATTTCACTCCAGGGATGTTAGAACCAGTTGGGAATTATATGAGCACCACAAATTTTAGGGCTAATTTACCATGGTTTTTATGAAAAATAAACCAGCAGATTTTACAGATTTTTCGTAAATTAAAAAAAACTATATATATTTTTATAAGTGCATAAATAGATGGAGAGCACCTAGCACCAATCCGTTGAGGAATTTCTCGCATTGCCAAGGAACTGCCACTGCGTGCGTGCTTGTGTTTACAAGATATTCTTGGAAGTTATCCACCGGGAAAAGAGTGACTTGAATATTCCTCCTAGACACATGACAAATGTTTGTCCAGAACACGAAGGTATTTGCGCAGATAAATGCTAATGAACCAAGTTGTTGGCACTAAAATCTCATCGAAATCATAAAATATCATAAAGGTAGAGGTTATGAATATATAGAAAAAGTCACAAATAGGAGTAGAAGCAATCCCCCTAAAGTCACAAAAATACAATGATATTTCACTTATTCAAAAAACCTTGAAATTTCACGCATTATGTCACAATTATTTGAACAAAACGCTTTTGCTTATTATTTCCATCATAATTACTCGACAAATAATAGTTTAAACAAGAAAGGAAGCTAACTTCGGCACGCCGAAGTTTGTATACCCTTGCAGATTGGTTTTCATATTTATATTATAAATTATAATGCCGAAAACAGACACTAAACGGAGTTTCATAACATTTTACCTATACTTAATATGTTTACAGTTTGACAGTTACAGTTATACATTCCCAGCTTTACATTTTCTCTACATCTACGGATCACTTATATGGCAGCTATATTATATAGTTCTCCGATTTTCATAATATTGTTACCAAAATTCTGAAATAATACTAAAAGCTCATGTCTCAAAGTAGATGAAAATACGTTGAAAAACAACGAAGTTATAATTTTTTCTATCACTTTCCCTATCGTTCCTATGGCAGCTATAAGATATAGTCGTCCGATTTTCATTAAATTTATACCAAAATTTTGAAATAATACCAGAAGCTCATGTCTCAAAGTAGATGAAAATACGTTGAAAAAGAACGAAGTTATAATTTTTTCTATTACCTTCCCTATCGTTCCTATGGCAGCTATAAGATATAGTGGTCCGATTTTCAAAAAATTTTTACCAAAATTCAAAAGTAATATATAATGGCCATGTCTTAAAAATTGTGCAAAAATGTTAAAAAACATCCAAGTTATAATTTTTTTTCTAAAAATGTATCGAACATTTGTATGACAGCTATATGATATAGTCGTCCGATCCGGCCCGTTCCGACATATATAGCAGTGAGAGTATATAGAAGACTATATGTAAAGTTTCATTCAGATAGCTTTAAAACTGAGGGACTAGTTTGCGTAGAAACGGACAGACGGACAGACGGACGGACAGACGGACAGACGGACGGACAGACGGACATGGCTAGATCGACTCGGTTGGTGATGCTGATCAATAATATATATACTTTATAGGGTCGGAAACGTCTCCTTCACTGCGTTGCAAACTTCTGACTGAAATTATAATACCCTGCAAGGGTATAATAAGCTTATCACGCTTAATTTTTGATTTTGTATTCCAAATGACTGGCATGTCACGCCCCTTAACCCATTTTGTGTGTTTAATTTTTGTTTTTTAGCACAGACAGAAAAACCTCTCACGCTTAACTTAGCTAATGCAAATCAATATGCAAATTTCAATGCCAGTGTAGACACAATTTATTTGCACCTTCCAAGACAAATCGATTGGGAGGTTCCGCGGCTATATAGACAAGATACGAGACGACTCACCTTCAGTAGGTATGAATTAATCCAATTAGTGAATGTCTTCTTCTGCACACGTTCTTGCTCCTCTGAAAATGTAAAAGAAAAACGAAAAGGAAAAATGTCAGTAAATGAGAAATACAATTCGAAATTCGTACATTGGCAGTTAATTGTTGGACAAGTGTCGTCGGCAGGCGAGACATAAAAGGCGAAACCGAGACATGACGATACTACCAAAAGATACTAAAGACAACCGATAAGATACATTTCTTAGTATGCACAAGGTATATGTCGACTTGTACCTGTTTCCCGATTTCATTTGCTGTTTTGCTTGCCCCTGCAACTCATGTTTGCTTTAATTGAATTATCAGTTAAGTTGGTATATATAAAACGAAATTATCACGATGATATCATGTTTGCTTTTGGGCGATATTATCGCTGAACGTTTATGGGTCAATTTAGTAGAATATTTTTTCTCAAAGAGTTGTAAAATTTGATTATAAATTCTTTGAAAATTTCACAAAGGATATACATAAACCACAAAATTCTTTACAATTCCGTTGACCCTTTTTGTGCGTCAAAAGGCTGTCCAAAAATTATAAACACAAACTCACAGATTTTCCCAAAAGCAAATATTTACCCATTTCATCCCGTTTTTTATGTGGTTTAATTACCTCAATTTAATTTCAGAGCCGTCAAATAGAAATAATAAACAAAGCGTTAAAAACGCCAATTTGTAAACAATTAACAAAATACACAAGAACGAAAAGAACAGAAAAAAAAAAACCGCATTAAGCCGAGTCATTATAGAAAAGTGCAGTCAGTATGGAAATGCTAGAACCTAGCAGCTGTCTGGCCATAATCCCAACCCATTGGGGAATATAGATATATACAAGACGTGGCCCAGTGCGTGGTCTATTGGCAGTTGGCCAAACGCATGCCAGGCATATGAAACGAAAATAGATTTCCCGTAATAAATAATAAATCCCCTTCGAAAATGGAAAATTTCTACAGTTAGAGAGACACGAAAAATGCTTGGAATAAGAATCATTGCATGAAATAAATCGACCAGGCCATGAAAGCGTCAAACGCTTAGCTTGGCCAATTATCAAAACAATTTACAAAGTAAGAAACACGAACACAGATTGTAATAATTAATTAAATTTCAAATAATCCTGCCAGCTTTATCTTGAATTTTAAATATACATTTTTTTGAATTCATTCAATGCGCGGGAGTGACGCAATTTTCTGTCTCTGAAATGTTGACAAAAGATTATTTAAATAGAAATTAGTTCAAGGTTGCGAAATTTGCAAAGCAACCGAAAGTCAAGTATACATATTAATCTTTATATTATAAAATAAATTATTCTGGCTGCGATTTCTAGGCACAACAAAAAATGTATGCAATTTGGTGAACTTGAGGCAAGGTAAAATAAAAACAAATCAAACCTAATGACCATTTTTATGCGGGCTTTCAGACACTTTAAAATGTTTTAATGGCTTGTAAAGACTTGATGTAGCAGGTCCCATCATAAATTAACACAAGTTTCTTTTGAATTTTAGCAGGGAAAATTATAGTTTAATGAAAATGAAGATTTTCCTGAAGGAAACTTATTTTTTAAATAATTTTATGGCTAGTTTTTAGAATAGGCTATAACCAGATTTTGTTTAAAATAAAACCGGATATTAACCAGTAATTATTGTACACATTCCTATTATTTTAGACAAATTTCAGTTAGCATTTCCTAATTCAAAAATCATTTCTAAGCAAGTTTTCTTTTCAACCTAGTATCTCTCTTAAATTTAATTAAATTTTCTTTGCAAAACTATATATAGTATAATGTTCCATTCCCAAACAATTAAGTTGTTTTGACCAAAAAACATTTAAGACGCCTCTTCACAGACTCGTTTAACCGAAAACCTGTTAATTTTGGCCAACAAATCTATGTGTGTTGGTTTAGGAATAAATTTCATTAACTTGACCAACTACCGCATTTGGAATGCCGCATAAATTTACTATAGAAAACGAGTTGACAATAATAATGTGTATTTTGTGAATATATTTTTGGTCTTGCATTGGCCAAAAATAAATTGTATATAACTGGCACATGTAGAGTCTGGTGATTAGTTAACGTTTTACTATGCCATAAATCATGTGCTTACTTTTTTATACTTTTTTTGCAAGCAATTTCTTATCAACACATACTTTTGGCAATTATTAGAAAGATAGCAAAGAAATGCACTTGAATTTGTGGTATTTGATAATAAATAATAGAAAAAGGGGTGCCTGGAATGTGGTTTGAACTTAAAATGGCCAAATAATTGTGGAAAAATCAAAAACCTATTTGAGAAACGTGTCTAATCGATAATATTTTCTACTTCTCTCTCTCTTTCGAATATATTTTCTGTTATGGGGTAAAACGGTTATCTGTTAACCCTGTTAATTACCCAATCTCCCTACTGCACCGGCCACTTATTTAGCTCAAAGTTGTGTAAACTCCAATTATAATTGTTCAACTTTGAGTGCCTTTGCTCGTTCTCTAAAGATAAAGATAGAAAAAAAACTATAGCTCTATCTATAAATCAAAACTGGCAATATCAAAAGTAAAAGCCTTACAAAACGGGTTTTATTTTTACAGATATTATGCGTGCTTATAGGCCCCAATGCCAAGAACAATTAACAAGGGGCAAAATCAGGCCAGGGAATAACGTTCAAGTTGAATGACTTTTTATGTTTTTCTGTCTCCTTTTTCAATTTCAATTTCCATTTCAATAATGATGTATGAAATGATTGCACGTTCCCTCAGGCGAACATTATAAATTCTTCAGAAATGTGAAACAAAGAATTTCAGAAGCGGTAAATTGTTGTTTCTTCTCGGTTGTCGGTACTTTTTTAGCTTCTTATGATCTTATGAATGGTTCCGTCCATCAGTCAGTCAGTGAGTTAATGATGGTGATTATGACGAAAAGTCTGGTTGATTGTTATTTATGTTTATTTCGCTATTTTTGACCATTAATGAGCGCACCTAAAAGTCATAATTCTTAGGAAAAGCATAGGAAATTTTTCCCCATTTATTGAGCGTAAATAATTATAACAATTACAGAAAGTCTTGGCAAAATGGGGAAGCCAAGTAAAGTCAAGTACTGAAAGGGCAGTCAGTCATTCAATCTGTATCTTATATATATTCAGCTTCAGTCGCCCGTTTGTCTGAGTTGGCCTAGTTACAGAGCACAGCACAGCCACGAAGCTTGGACACAAAGAAAAGAAGTGTTTGGTAAAAATAGTTTATTTACTTTCACGCATAGCTAATTGTTTGGGTTTCCCTACAAAACGAAAATAAAACACCAAATACAAGAAAATGTTCCTCTACATTTGCATAAACAAAAGGCAATCGAATGGAAGTTTTTTGGGTTAGAAAAAAGGGGGAGTGTGTGTTGTGTTTGAATGCAGACGATATAGAGCATATGCCGGGGTCTGATCTATTCAACGGTAAGTCGAGTCCAAAATAAAATGTTCGCGGTTGGAGAGGCAGTGGCAGTGGGCTTCCGTAATACAAAAACAAATGTTTATTTGCTTAATTATTTGGATGCCGAACACATTGCGTAATGGGGAATATAGAATAAAGAAAATTGGAACATATAAATACCAATTGAACGAGGGTAAATGTAATTTACATTAGGCTTGAGGTTTAAAAAATATATAAAATACAAGACAACACCAACACAAGCGTGGTTATTATTATTATTTGTATACTTTTTTTTTTAACAATGCCCAGACCCCATTGAAAAGCCTAAAGCAAAACCATTCTTATTTAATAATCTTTAAAATTCTAAAATTTTTAAACATTTTCTGAACTTAATGAACATTTTTCTTGATTTAAGAATTAATTGAGTTACTTTTAGGGTAAGTAAAACTATGTAATAGCACTTATTTAATAGCACAAGCAATGTACACACACATGTAGTCGCCACTGTCCAATACCTATGGACGACAGCCGTCACTTCATTCGGGGGAGGTTAGAACCAGTTGGGAATTATAAGTGCACACGTATGAAATAATTAAACCTAATAATTTTAGGGCGAATTCGCCAAAGTTTTTATTGAAAATTTACCAGCAAAGAAAGGTGTTTACAATGGCTTGTCTTATTTTTTTTATAGTGTCCAAATAAATATAAAATATTTCTGAGTGCACAATAAATTAATTAAATAAAAATGAAAAGCTCAGAGACCTTAACTTAACTTAACTTTATCGTTAAGGAAATGCCATTACTATCTAACATATATGTAAGACGGTATAGCTCCATAAAACCCCCTAAAAACACAGAAGCTAGTGATAAATCTAAAAATGAAAACTTTATCTAGCTTAAGGCTTCGCCAGACGTGTTAAGATTACATTCCAAAGTTCGGGCGTTGTAAATTTTCTTATGTCATACAAAACAAATAAAAATGTTAACCTTTCACATGGACATTGAGATGATCATTCATCAGCATAAGCCATATAATTATTATATCAACTGTTTAAATTCAGTTTAAATTTAAATTTCCACATCATCACACGAAACCCAGTGAGGCGTGTCCCGAGTTGCACTTGCTGTTGTCACCTGCGGTGTCAGAAAAGCCGCATAAATTGCCAACAACATGTTGGAGAGTCTTATAAATGGCATTACTTAACTTTACGCTCCATTGCCTTTAACATCCCCTCCCATCTGTACCTTAACCCAAACATGTCGGAATGAGTAGATTTCGCAGCTACTCGAAAATATTAGATGCAAATACGATATGTTCATACATATTCATTCAGTCAAGTGGCAGTGGATTGCGTCATAACTAAGTATATGTACTCTAGTGGCTTGTTGTTTACCGAAATCAAAAGGCGTTCTTTCCTCTGTTTATTTATTTTTGTCATTAATACCGTTCACTAAAACCACCAAAGAAATAGCAGATAGTCCAAACTCAAAACTAAATGATTGAGCACCTCAAAATGTAAAGAAAATAAATAAGGCAACAAAAAACCACTACAAAAAAGATAATTTGTTTGTCCAACGAACACCGCAAAAATGGGCAAATGGAAAAAAGAAGCCCCCACCATAAGAGAACTTCTAAAGATCTGCCCACGAGCTGAAAACTGAAGAGGAGGAAGCCACGAAATTCCGTAATTTTTTAATTTCTTTGCCACATGACCAACATCTGGAGGGGATATACATAGGATCGAATCGGCTCCCACATCAAGTATACTTTGTGGGTTAAGAGCAAAATTTGCATGTGCCGAGTGTGTGTACTTGAAGTTCGGCTTGGCGTAAACTTGTTTCGCTTCTTAATTTACAAATCTCAGCTCGAATTTCAGCAAATGCGGGCGCCAACTTCTCTGGACCGCATTTTAGGCATCAATTAAAAGCCGCTAAGCTACACGAATGCCCTATAAATTATCAGAACTGACAGTTGGCGACGAGACAATAGCGGAATCAATAATAAATTAATAACTTGACGACGATGATCTCAGTTGTACGGCTGCCTGTTGGGGACGTGTTCCAATGGATTGATCAGACAGATCAGACAGCAGTTAGAAATTCGCCTTTTGTTTTGCAAAAACATTTTCATTTTCATTGGGACCCGGCATTAAATATCTTTCTCTCATAAATCATATTCGGTTTTGAAATGTGCCTTGATGAAGCTCAATATCCAATGGTTGCACCGCAAGCGGTATCATAAATATTGAAAGAGTTTTTATATATTTTGTGGCTGCCATTAAAATGGCATTAATGATAATTGCTTGGAAAGTGAGGACATGTATTGAAAGCAAGTCAAAAGCCCCAGCAATCAATAGTTCAATCTATACTATATAAACATAGTGGATGTGACTGTCATCAATTAGTGAAGGCTTGACGTACGTTTTGCCGTTTTTTTTTTTTTATTATAAATTTATCAAGAGTGCTGCTTCGTGTCAATATATAACGATGTTGTGTGAGCCATTGACTGGCTCACACATTTAGGCCAAATTCTGGTTGCTTTGTCAAATGGATTTATCGAAAAGGAAGTCGTCGAAAAGTTGGCTAAAACACGCAACATCCATAACATTTGACAGCCAAGAGCCGTTATGCTGACATTGACGATGATCCCAGAAGTGAAAAATAATACTTAAACTCACGCAAACTTGATTTATGCTCACTAATTGTCATATGAAGACATATTTAACTACCAAAGAAAATATATAGAAAATATTTAGAAGGTTTTCTTAAATAGAAAATTTATTTTTATATAAGCTAAAGTGGAATTAAAGTACTTCTAGCTATTTATTTATAACAAATTTGTATGGCACACTGCTAATAATCTCATCCATCACCTGTCTGGCCTCATCAAAACCTTTTAATCTCGTCTATTAATAAAAATAACCCCACAAAACTTTCCTGGCAGCAGCAAACATGAAAAATCAATTTCCATAAAATATTCTTCGTGCCAAGAAGAGAACTTTTTTTGCCCGATAATCAACATCATATATTCCAGATAATGCACACAAAACGACAGTCAGTCAGTTGGCGTATCTATAGAAAAAAAAAAAAAAAAATTGTATCTACAAAAAATATTTGCATATACTATATACTCTCTATAAAAACAGCTCGTCGAAATGCAGCCCAAAATTGCGCCAAGTCATTGGGAGGACCGACTGTTCGATCCACTTGCAGATCAGAGGGACAGACAGCCAGACAGACATTTAGAGAGACAGAGAGACACCGGCCTGCCAGACACTTAATTGGTTGTTGTGCTTAACATAATAACAGCCGAGGAGGTCACATAATAGACACACAATCCAACCCCGTCCTGGGGGGGTAGTTCTTCGAGTGCTTTTTGGCTGCCAATAAATATTTGTGGGGCCCAGAAGGAAAGAGGTAACAAACTGCTTGCCAACAGTCAATATGGCAAGCGAATACATAACAAACGCACTGTGCGCGAGTATATAAATAATATAAATCGCCAGATAGAAGTTTAGGGCGCGACCAACCGACCGACTGACTTATAACAACAAGCTTAACGGCTAAACAAGTTAAAGTTTCGAATTGTGGCGTCTAGAAGCGACGGATGATGTCATTTCGGACGTTTATATATATATATTTTATTTATTATCGATTTTTTTTTGGAATAATTAATTAGGCATACAAATGTCTCTGTAACTACAAAGTGCCGCCATTTGACCTTGACATTCTATGGGATCTCCCTTATGGATTAAGTATTTGTATTTAAGTTTGCCCAACGGGAAGTGGGTAAAATATCTTCACGTTTTCCTCCTTATCTTTAGGTAAAGATAAGATCCTGAGCAAGCTGACGATAAGCTTAATGGGGGATTAATCTGGAGAATTTGCTATAGATAAGGCTATGGCCAAGCTCTTCAAAATTAGGTCATCAGGTTTAAGTGCTTCCAAAAATTTCAATACAATTTTGAGTCACAATATTTCAAATTTATTAAAGTAAGACTTTTCGACAGTTGGGAATATTCATATTGGTTAGGGATGGAATATAATATCCACGCGAAGAACGATGTATAAATTTAAAAAAAATTTCAATATGTGAGCGATAAATCGACAATCTTTTTGATATATCGGAACTATGCCTTATAAATGACTAAAGCTTCTTAAGCTATCAACATGTATATAAATATAAAGAGTTTATCGAACAGTTTATTTAAACCTTTTTAAAGGTATACAGTATCTTCAGAAAACATTTGTTTAGATATTTCGATATTATACGTGCTTTAATATATATAATTGCGGTATTAGAATATTTCGATATGAAATTTATCGTTAAAATCAATTTTTTCCATATTTACAATTTCGATTTATCCTTTCTTTTATCATACAATACATCACAAATATCCTAACTTATTAAGAACTTCTTATGATAAATCCTTACAAAAATTTCAATACTAATTTATTTAAAATAAATATTAAACAAGAAAGGAAGCTAACTTCGGCACGCCGAAGTTTGTATACCCTTGCAGATATTATTTCATTACATTTTACCTATACTTATTATGTTTACAGTTTGACAGTTACAGTTTTGCATTCCCAGCTTTACATTTTGTATACATCTACCGATCGGTTTATATGGCAGCTATATGATATAGTTGTCCGATTTCTATGAAATTTATACCAAAATTCTAGAACAATAAAAAAAGCCTATATCTCAGAGTAGATACAAATACGTTGAAAAACAACGAAGCAATAATTTGTTTCCTATTAATTTCCCGATCGTTCCTATGACAGCTATATCATATAGTCGTCCGATTTTCATAAAATTTTTACCAAAATTTAGAAATAGTATAAAATGGCCATATCTAAAAAATGGTGCAAAAATGTTGAAAAACAGCAAAGTTATAATTTTTTTTCTAAAAATTTATCGGACATTTGTATGGCAGCTATATGATATAGTCGTCCGATCCGGCCCGTTCCGACATATATAGCAGTGAGAGTATATAGAAGACTATATGCAAAGTTTCATTCAGATAGCTTTTAAACTGAGGGACTAGTTTGCGTAGAAACGGACAGGTGGACAGACGGACAGACGGACAGATGGACAGACGGAAATGGCTAGATCGACTCGGCTGTTGATGCTGATCAAGAATATATATACTTTATAGGGTCGGAAACGTCTCCTTCACTGCGTTGCAAACTTCTGACTGAAATTATAATACCCTGCAAGGGTATAAAAAAAACATTCCCTCTCTGATTTACCTCTCTTCTCCTTGATATGACAATCGTACTGGGAATTGCTCCGTGCGTAATTGATCGAAGCCATGGTGGACTGGAACTCCTGGTATTCCTGGTCGCTGGGCGATTCGTTGCTGCGGCCACTTTGCGTTGCTAGAGTCTGATAATCCTGGCGCAGACTCTTGCTGAAAGTGCCAATGCCGCTGAGGGCGTGGGCAGCTGTCGAACAGTGCGGCGTAATGGGCGACGCGGATGCCGTTGGTGCAGATATGAATGTGGTTGCCGGTGCCGGTGTATGGGAACGCGTGGGCGTGGACACAATCACTATACTGCTGGCCGGCCTGCCCTCCGTATCCGAATCGTTATCGACAATGTCGTTGTCACTCGCGGTTATATTTTCCATACGTATCTGCGAGATATTCCCGGATCCGGATCCCGATTCGTATTCGATTAATTTGCGCGACGTGGAGGAGGAGGATGAAGTGGACTTGGTCGTTGTGCTGGTTATCGTTTTGTGGCTTACAATTTTCCGGGGCTCTTCCGTCGAAGAACCGCGCAATTGGCACGTTGCAGCTGGACTAACTTGAGTTTTCGGACCCGTTTGCGGTTGCTCCTTCGTGCCAATTGGCGTGGATGTTAGCATTGTCTTCGTGGTGCCCAGTGCTAGTTCCCTGGGCCGCTGCCTTTGGGGGGTTAGGGTTGGCTCGGCGGCGGCGTTGCCACCCACCTGGACAGTTGTTTGCTGGTATAAACGCCGGCGGGGGTTGCTACCACCGACGGTAATGTCAATGTTGCCGCCCGTTGCCATGGACAACTCCTGGCGACCACCAAACGAATCGGTTTCGTCCCTTAGTTGGCTATCAGCTTCTGCCAGTTCACTTTCCTGCTCCAGTTTGATCAGAATCCTTCGTCCGCCGGCGGTTAGATCTACGCTCCTCGGAGGCGTCACACTGGAACGCTCGCTGGAGTAACTGGAACGCGACCAAGAGGGTGAATCCCTAGGCGATACATAGCCCTCACCGTGGCGATAGATCTTCTCCTCGGCATAGCCACCATCGCTGGTCATCGAGGAGGTAATGATGGTGCGAACTCCATCCGCTGAGGGCACTTCACGCACAGTTCTTTCGCCTTCGAGGAAGCTTTCCAGTTCCTTGACCTCCTTTTTCTTGGTCCTACGAGTGGTTCTCAGGGTCACATTGAACGGCGACAGCTGCTCCTCCACGTTGCCCTGCTCCGCCCCAGGACTCATACGACTCGTGGTGCGGAGGGTTACGTTAAAAGGACTAGCTACCTGCTCGCTGGTCACCTCCACTCGTCGCGGCGGCAGCTGAGGTGGAGGAGTCGTGTGCCGGAGTTGGACCTGTTGGAAAGCCAATTTGGCTGCCTCCGCTTCTGCCAAGCCGCGCTGCCGCTCCTGTCGCAGTCGTCGCTCAATCTCATGGACGTCTATCTCAAAGGGATTCTCGGCATCAAAGTCATCCTGTTGGTCATCGGCCAGACGCAACTCATCCGAGCTCTGCTCGGCCGGTCGCTTGACAGGATTGGAGCCCTCCGACCATACTTTTTCATACTGAGCCACCTTCTGACGCAATCTTTGTTGGTTTGGCGAAGGAGAGGGCTCCTCCAGCACAAACTCCTCCCGGTTGGAGCTACTCGACGTGGTCAGGGAAGTGGTGATGGTTTTCATATAAGTACGCGTCACCGTCGATGTCTCCAGCTGTTGACTCTCCTGACTCCGAACCTGCTCTTCCTCGTCCAGTTGTTCTCTCGAGGACTGCTTGTGCTCATGCGCACGACGCCGGCGAACAGCTGGGATTGGAGGAGGCACGTCATCGCCTCCGCCCGCTGCCTGTCCTCCGCCGGCATCTACGGTTGTTGTTGTTGGATCCTTGTGCTTGGATCCTGGATCTCCTCTATCAGCCATAATGGCATTGGTTTTGCTAATTGCCCCTTGTCAAGCCAAATTGTCATCGGTTACTGGGTTTTCCTTGTGGGTCCTGTCCTGGTCTCACTGCTCTCTTCTCTTTTGTCTCTCTCTCTCCTCTCCTTCGAATTTCCACAAAATGCAGAATTGATTTTTCTCACGCAACGCACACACAAAAAACACACACACGGACTTTTCGTGACTTTTCCTTTGCCAGCCAAATTTCCAAATTTTCCTTTGAACAACCCTTGAATGGCCTTCAGTTTCTTCTTTTTTTTTCGGCGCACACGTAATTCAACTTTAATTTGCTTAAAAGCAAATCACACAACACGCTTCTCCTGGTTTTTATGGTTAACACTTGGAGCTTTCGGGGGGCTCTGGGGTTTTTATTAGGAGACAATGCGAGCGCACATGAGATTATCTCACGCGGTTAGGTAAGATTTTTGTATTTCGTATAAACACTCGCAGTTCTCACTGCCCCCGAAAAAAGATTCAAATTGGGTTTTGGTTGCTTTTATTATTTTGTTTGTTGGGCAGGCGGGTTTATCACATTATGCCCCGGCGCCGACTCTGTCGCTCCGCGTTTTCAATCCGCTGTCGCAGAAAGCCGGTTCGATACTGAACCCAGTGGGGACTACGTTCAATATGCTACGCCTTGTCCAGTCCAAAAAAAAAAGTGAGAGAGCAGCAGCTCTCGTATAGTAATCGTAGTAAAGCTCATGTTTCCCAGAGTCTGTGGGCTCGCCTCTGTATGGGTATTTATGAAAAACCCAGAGAGAGCGGGAGAGACCCGGAGACCTTAGTGCCAAGAAGCCACGGAGAGCTTGAGAGTCTGATAGAGAGAGTATTATTTACGCATTTTGATGGATGTTGTGTTTACCGCCTCAGCAGGCTCTCACCGAGTTTGAGCCGAGACACCGCTTTGTTATTATTTGGGGTCAGTGGCGCAGTAGCCGGCTTTTTGTAAGGGGATGAGGGAGGAGTTGTATGAAATATTTCTTTTATATATTTGAAACAGAAATGAATTCCTTTTAAAATCTTTAACTAGCATAGAGAACACCGGGGGTTTAGTCAACATTTTCGGTGTCTAAATCAGTGTTGCACAAAGCCCTGACTCGAGATTCGGCCAATTCTGCTTGACCTCTTGTCAGAAAATGCACAGAACGTAAACAAAGATTTTTGAATACATTGTATATCGTATGAAAGACCTAAAAAATGTTTATTTAATAGGATGTTTGTCTAGATATTTATTGATATAATATTCCCAAAATGAAGAATACCATTTTAAATTGCCATTAACTTTACGTATAAAGTTTAATGACGCAAAAAAGCTTAAGTTTATAGGGTGGTAAAATGTTGAAAGATAACACGTCGTACTTTAATCAGTTTACTCTCTCTGGCCTCCCAGAGAGCTAGCTATAGTTTTCCCCAAACACAAGGCTCTCTGCTCTTCTCCATGAATGGGTGGCCTTTGAATGCTCCGAATGTTCTTAAACACCGACCCTGGGTCTGCGGTAATTGTAATTCTCTTACACCTTTAACGGCGTGACATCATGAAGCGTGAGAAAGCATCACCCTTGGCCGGTGGTTGTTTATGCCCTTATGGATTATTATTATAAGCTACAACCCTGATGGATCAGTTACCAATTGAGAGACATACTGAAAATGCAAATTGAGAGCGAGCAACTGGGGAAAATATGGGTCAGCGCATGGTAAAGCTCAACTTACAGCGGCAATTAATGAAAGTCATTCATGAATACAAAGACGGAGAGAAAAACCAAAACAAATGCTTGTTTTTCTTCTTTTGCGTTTGAAGTTTACATAATCACAAACAAACAAAAAAAAAATATACAAAACGAGTTTGTCGCGTATTTATAAACCAAACCAGGCAAATGACGTCACGGTTTGGTGATTGCATTGCATTTGATATGTCTGAGTTTATATTTTTTTGTTTTTGAGTTGCGAGGTTGGCCCTGAAATATAGTAGAGTTGCACTTCAAAGCACTTTTAGCTGACAACGCAATTTAATTTGGTATGCATAGATAAATTCTAAGCCGGACAGAGGTCGACACAAATGAATATTAATTATTGATTTGAAAGTAATCAAGTGCGTTTTGAAAGCTTAGATAGAAGTTTAACAAGGAGTAGAGTCTAAAGCACGCAGGGGTCATCTAGTACCGCTATCCTGAGAGGGTTTATTCCTAGCCTGGTGTGAGACATGTTAAGGGTTGAGGATGGTCATGGCCAACATAATGTATGTCTAAAAAACAGTCTTAAATTCACCTACAAGTGCTGCTTGTAGGTTACAATAACTATATATGGTATATATCATCTATGGCCGTGATCTCAATCATTTTCTATTTATTTATGGTTTAATATGAAATATGTAGTTTAAATTTATTAAAACAAAATATTAAAAAATTATTTAAAAAAATCCATAAGCAACTAACTTATTTTGTAAATCATAAGTACTACAGTTTTCAGATATTCAATGGAATTGACTTTTATATTCATCAAGGCAGAGTTCACATAGTTCAAAGTCAGTATACCAGCGGACACCATCCTACAACGACTTAGATCTAACCAAATAGCAGGCCATTATAAAAGCCAAGCCAAAAATGGCAGCACTGCGATTTATCTCAACTCCGCCGGCTGATGATTTCAAATGATCAATTCCAAACTTGACCAGCTGGGTGGCTCCTTCAACAGCCAGGGGAATAAGTACGGCTGTAACAGCTCCTCCTTGGGCTGGTACTCCATCCACCGTGACAGAAGCCTTTGCATTATTGTACCTCCTCAGCAAGTCATCAGCCTGTCGTCTTTCCTGTGAAGTGAATTGAATCCGATGACGGTTGTGCTGGTAAAAGTTGGCCAGGCGATCCAGATTCTGCTGCTTGATTGCCCTATTGACTGATGGGTCGCCGTAAATACGCATCATTTGTCTAGCTGTGGCCGTGAACTGATCGTCGCCTTGAGTGCTGCCAGCACACATCAGGACCACTGTCACTAGGACAGCAAGGTAGCTGAAACCTCAGAGTTCTTAAGGGACTTGCCAGGATATATTATTTCTTAGTCATAATTACCACAAACTCATTGAACGACTCATAGCTGGATTCACTTGTCAGAAGACACTGTCACTCGGGAATGTAAAAGTATTTTGACTTGCTCCACAAAGAGGATTCACAATTTATACCCTCCTCACGTTCAGTTCTTATCAGAAACACAGAAAAATAAAGACGCTTGTAGATAGTACAATCGAAGCGCAGCTTTGGAATATATATACATAATTTCACTTGGTACGTAAAAAGGTATGATAGGACTTTTCAAACATGTAGGAAATAAATTGTTGAAATTACATTCCGAATACGACAAGTCTCAAGTATTTACAGAACGTAAAAGAGGATTATTCATAAATATATTTTTTATATTATTAAATATAATGAATATCTGAAGTTTGCATTGCTAGGTACTTTAAGTCGAATGATTGCAATTGGTTTTCTTTATTGAAAAAAAAGTAAATAAAAAATATACAAAATATAAATGCAATATGACTCATTTCCTTTTTATGTGTTTATTAACCTATAATTGGTACATTTCGTGGAATCGGTTATCAAAAACTTTATACAGATTATATAAGAGGATTATTTATAAAGCTTTTTGAATTGCAAGGTATTTTAAGGTCGAATGGTTGCAATTTGTTGTTTTTGTTGAAAAAAATAAAATATAAAACAAATAAAACAAAAACGCTTGTTTTCTGGAATTTATTTTATTAGTTATTTCTTGGAATTGGTTATCAGGAATGCTTATTAAAAAAAAAATCTTTATACATCTTCGATCTTCTATATTTTATTTGTTTATTGACAACTTCTTTATGCTGTTATAATTTAAATTATTTTTACTTTTGTCTAAGCTTTAAAACACAGTCAAATATGCCACAAATTCGGAAGCTTAGTTGCTTCCTCGACTCAGTTTTTCAAAGAGTCACCCTAAAAACTGTGACAACAAATAAACAACGCAGAAGTTTAGTGATATTTTAATATATATTTTAAGAGCAGTCTAGCAAGTTTAACAATAGACATTTTGTTTTTAAACATGAAAGTATGCTAGCTACTGTAGGGACTTAAATATATAGGAGGCAGCGACAAGAGCTAGTCCAAAAATTGCGGTTCCGCGATTTATCTCAACTCCGCTGGCTTTGCTGGCTGAATTGTTCTGAACTATAATTGTAGAATTCTTAATATCATTGCCAAATTTAATCTCTACATCTCCTCCTTGGGGCGGTGCTCCTTCTACAAATGACTCTTTGTACTTCAGCAGGAACTGATCGGCCCATTGTCTTTCCTTTTCATTTAATTGGATGCGATCACGATATTTCTCATAAAATTCAGCTAGGCTCTGCAGCTTCTCGAATTTGGTTTCTTTACTGACTGATTGATCGCCGTAAATGCGAACAATTTCCCGACCAGCGTCCGCATACTGGTCTCCTTGGGTGCTAACTGCACACATCAGAATCACTGCCAGGACACCGACAGCAAGGAAGCTGTAATATTGAACTTGTTAAAGGACTTGCCAGGATATTTTTCTATTAATCATAATTACCACAAATTATTTGGACGATTCATTGCTGGGACTACTTGCCGCGACTGTTAAGGGGGGGGTAAGGTTAATTCGGTGCAAAAATGCCCACTTTTCAAAAAAATGTTGTGGCGAAACGGCTAAAGCTAGCTTAACGAATTAAATACCATATAATAACACAACATTTGAACAGTTTGTGATAAATTTTGTATTGAAAAATATTTAGAGGTAGAGGAGTTATAGGGAATCTCCCGAGTCGCCTCCAAAAAAAGTTGGTTTGCGGTGTACATCCTAACTGTCCACAGAATCATCCGATCTACAAAAATTATACCTCATTCGTTAAAGGATAAGTGTCCCGAGGTATTCTCGAAGCGTTTTTATTTTTAAAATTTTTTCCCTATTTTTTATCAAAACTTGAAGTCAAAACCCCGATTTTTGACTAAAAAATTAAGTTAATTTGTTAAATAAAAAATATAAGAAAATTAAAAATTAAAAAAAGCTCGACGAGAATACCTGTAGAATTATCTAAAGAAGTTATGTTCCAAATTTCAAACCGATTGGTTCAGTATATTTTTAGTTATCGTGTACACCGATTTTCAAAATGGCATTTTTCAGGAGAGCGCTTTAAACTTTGTGATTCTCATGCATTGAACACCTACCGACCTTCGTTCAGCTCCGCATAACTTCGTCAATTTTACTATGATTGATGTAAAACTTGGACACAATATTCTTAAAATATTGAACTTTTAAAATAAAAAATAAAAAAAAATTTACGAAAAAAAAAATTAAAAACCTTCCCCCCCCCCCCCCCTTAATGAAAAGCTATGCAAAAAGAGTGAATTGGCAGCCCATTTATACCCTCTTTCCATAGACATCTTCTTCTGATAAGAACAGCAAAATATATTTTTGGTTGCCTAGAAATATGTTTATTTCTTCTAGGAATTGTCTCACTAAAAAAAATTCGCCGTATTTGACCACTCTGACCCACTCGTTAAAGATTAATGTATTTCATCAAGTGGCTTAGTAATTGTTTAATTATAAATATATTTGATGAAATTCTTTGCAAAAACGAGAAATACTTGATATTATTACATTTACAAAATGTCCTCCTAAACGAGCCCATCACAAGGAATTTATTTACTTTAATAAATCAATCATGCAATTGGACCCAACCTCACCAAGAGATTCAGCTAATAAAATATTGTATCTATATTTAGCCTCAATTAGTATTAATTAAGTATTTAAGTAGCCAGTTAAGGAGTCTCTCTGTTGACCAAATAAATAAATAAATACAAAATAATATACACTAAGACTGAACTGAATTTATTTAAATATTTAATACATAATTAGCACTTGCCATAGTCTTCTTATCAGAAGAACAGCCACATAAGTTTCAATTTAATGAAACGAAACAAAAATTTCACCGGATTCGAACTTCCTGACTCTAAATATTTCACAGATTTATGTATTTCAGCAGGCGGCTTAGAAAATAACAACGGATGTTATGCTGGTTTTTTTAGTCAGAAGTAAGCAACGCAGTGAAGGAGACATTTCGGACCCTATAAGGTATATATATTCTAAGTTTCCTTTCTTGTTTATTAAATTAAACAATAAACAATTATAGCTTCGCTATAATAAAAACATTGGAAAACCAAGGAATAATTGAGATTTTGACAGTTAGTTTTTTAAACGTACACTTTTCAGCATCAAATTTAGCTATATACAATTTCGTTTTGGGATTTTTTCATAACAGACTCACAAATGAAACTTATATTAACAAAGGACCTAAGTCATATGTAAATAAGTATCGATAGTATTAGTCAGCCACCTTCAACCCCCAAAAAAAAGGAACACCAAATATAACATCGTTTTTCAAGATAATTTGCATATTCAACTTTATGTTTATATCTTGTCATAAGTAACTTAGAAGACTAGCAAGTAAACACAAATTTTTAATCAATATTTGTTGTATTTATTGATCAAACGTTAACATTGATCTAGACAATGGCCTTACACACAATTTACCTACATTGATCCAAGTACATAGCAGGTGATAATGGAAGCAAGACCAAAGAGTGCGGTGCCACGATTTATCTTAACACCGGCAGCTGAACTTGTCACTCGTTTAAGTATAAACTCGAGTTCATCAAGATCACGATCAGAAATAGGTCTAACTACTAAACCTCCTCCTTGAAGCGGTACTCCATCAACAACCCAGAGCTGTTTGTACTTCAACAGCATATGATCGGCCCATTGCCTTTCCCTTTCGTAGAATGGGATGCGATCACGATACTTCTCATAAAATTCAGCTAGGCGTTCCAGATTCTCGTATTTGAGCAGAGCAACTCTGCTAACTAATGAATCGCCGTAAATGCGAAGCATTTCTTGAGCAGAGACCGAAAACTGATCACCTTGAGTCCTGTTTGCACACATCATCAGAATCACTGCCACACCGACAGCAAGGAAGCTGTAATACTGAACTTGCTAGAGGACTTGCCAGGATATTTTTATGTCATAATTACCAAAAATTGATTGAACGCACCATTGCTGGGAGTACTTGTCGCGATTGATAATGAAGATTTCTTCATTCTTCTGCACTTAATTTATACCCTCTTCCCATAGAAATCTTATCAGAAAAACAGCAAATAATTTTCAGTGACTTGAAGAATTTCACTGGATCTGAACTCTCTGATCTTAAACAATTGAGAAGGTTTATGTATTCCAGAAAGTTGCTTAGAAAATAAGAACATGGTGGTGAAAAAAACGAATATAATATGTGCGTGGTTTATTGGTAATTTCTGATTCATTTCGTTTTTATTATACATTGTAAGAAATTCGTTGGAAAAATAAAAAAAAATTTTACTACACTGACCGAAACTTCGAGTATGTGCCACTTGAAATATCATGTAAGCTACATCAATAAATCGAAAGTAAACAATGGTGGCAACAACAAGAGCTGGCCCCCTAAATTTAGAGACCAACAAAAACAACAACCACATCACCACAAAGTGGCGTTTTCTTGAGAGAATTCACATGTTTGTTTCGATTTTATAGCATCATTTTGTTTACGAGCCACTTCGGTGGGGTGTGAGCCACTGTGCAAGCTGTAAAATTTTAAAGTGGAAGCCACTTGTACAGCCATTAGTAATTTGTTGTTACAAAAACAATAAATTCTCATTATGGATAGATATTATTTCGGAAGCAATTATGATTCATTTTGGTATTCAAGTTAATTTTGGTATATGGGTCCGGGACAGAAAAAATCCCTATTGATAAGAAAGTTTATTTTTCTGCAAATTAGAAAAAATATCTAGACTAAGATATGATCAACATTTGATATTCATTTCTATTTTTAGAACAAAACTTTAAAGAGCTCTTACGGTCACTCGCTGAGTGACCAAAAAGAAACTTAAAATTCTTTTTCTATCTTATTGGAGAGACAAAACGCGAAACTAATTACTGTCTGTCTTTATTTTTGCCTAGAAAAGAGAATCTAAAAAAATGTATAGTGTATAGACACAAGCTGCAGAACTCAAGATATGCATGCCTGTACATACATACATATATTCCTAATTATAGACCCTCTAAATATATGTACATATATCCATCCATTTCCAGCACTCAATTCGAACAAACACTTTTCTCTTTTTTGGATAAACAATTGTTTCCGCTCTTGAAAAAGTTCGCATTTCACCACATTTAATGATATTTCCTTTTGCTTACGATATATATTAGATCGTCGATGTCTTATATTTATCTCACACCTAGCCATAAAGTTGCTCAGATTAATGGAAAGGCAAACGCTTCTTGGTCTTCAAATATTGACTTCAAGGCATCACAAAACGCTTCTCTAAACAGAAATTCATCTAGCCAAAAAGGCCAAATACGAATACATACATATATATGTAGTATTTTTCAGCTTGAGGCCATACATTAGTTCAAGAGACCATTAAAGAAATATGAATTCCTTTTAAGATTAGCCAAGAAAGTTTATTTGCACAAAAATTAAGCTATGTAAATGATATAAACTATTTGCCATTAATATTCACTCGTATGGCAAGCGAAGGGGTCGAAAAGCAATTAAAAAAAATTATAAAACTGGCCAACTGTCAACGATTAGTTATGGTTTTGGCAAAAGTCTACTTATATTTGTGAAAAAATTATTATAAAATTCATTTAGGCATAATTTATTAATTTCATCGTAGCTATCAGTTCTACAATCGACATTTTTCGATCAATAGGAGTTTATACGAATTTTAAAATCCCATTATTTTGTAAAAATTTTATTAAGTGACCGAAATCAAATTTAAAAATAAAAATACAGAACTGAGCAGATGTCAACAATTTTGATTTGTTTGAATTGTGGCATTTGCATATGTCTGGATGTCATCATCTAAAGCCGCCTTTCTACGTGCGAAAAATGACAAAATTAGTTTATAGAATTACCTATTTATAAAGATCCCACATTCACATTGTATATATAGCTAAACACATCGAATGTTTCCCATTTGATATAGGCACGCGTGGGTGTTAAGCAAAACGTTTAGTGTAAAATATATTTGCAACGAAAACGAATAAATTAAGAAACGTTTTGATTTTAACATAAGGAATTTCAACAACACATTTTATGGGCTTTGTTGGAATTATATAGAAGCTTTTTAATAAATCTGTCAAGTCGTTGTTAAAACATGACAAAGGAATATAAAATAAATCATATATCAAGTTTGCAAATTTCTATTATAATTATTAAGAATAAATTTTCTTCTCAACTAGCTTACAAAACTATTTAAAACTTTTCCTACTTAATTCCCCAAAATCTCTATTCCTCCTTGTATATTTTTCTTATATTGTAAAAACACACAAAACGAATCCATGTGTTGTACATTCTAAATCCCAGAGCAAACATGCCAAGCGGGACAAGTAGAAAAACCCAGAAAACTCTAAAAAGAACTCTATTTTTAATCGCATTTCTTCCCGTGACAAGACAAGTTCGAGTAAAGCAAGCCAAAAAAAAATAAAAATAAGATAAAATAGCTTAACAGAAAAACGCTGCTAAATTTGAAAATAAACCAGAAAGCAGGGCGAGAAAATTATACGAAAATAGCACAACAGCCAGCCCAGTCTCCCGTCGTCCCTTGAGATATATATTTCATACCAAACAAGCTTCTAAAAATAATTTAGCCCAAAAGTGATTCAAGGAGGCAGCAGCAAGATGCAGGCCCAGTTGGATCGGCGGAAACTGTGAGACAATGGAAATAAAATCAGATCGAGAAAATGCAATATATAAATAACACAATGAAGCCATTTCCACTGTGACATCAGCACAGACCGGACCTGGCATCATCACTTGTCTATTGGAACTATTTGAAACGCATTCACACTGCGCCGTACTTTGCCGAATAACTCGTTGCGTTTCAATCATTAAAAAATGATCTCACTGCTCAACGAGCGCTAGACAAAGGCCTCCTCCGAACCTTGTCTATCAATCAGCCTCACACAAAAGTGAGATCACACGCTTTACAATTAATTACATTCGACTTGTGCCGGTAATTGTGGCTAAAAGGAAATCCGATTTATCTATTGACCTGAGTAATTAGAAAGCGATAAAGCAGAAAATTCGGAAATAGTTTAAGTGATACTCTGAAAAATTCTATACAAGTTATTATCAAAAAAAATATAGTTCTCAATAGGAAAAAGGATGTCAAAAATATCGAGTACAGTTTTATATCGATTATCACGATGTATCATATACATATTTTCTTAAGCTATTCATTGAAACCAATCAAGTTTCCCTATAAAACAAACAAATATACAAAACTAAGCCCATTATTGACTTTAAATAATTAAGCAAATATGTTTACTTGGCCCACCCTCATGCCCAGCTAGGTGCAAAATATTAAATAACCGATTATCTCATTCCCAGCACTTGCAAATTGTTAGAAAGTACACAACAAATATATATTAAATGAATGTATGTGGGCATAACAATTCATCGATTCATTTGGCATTCGATGTGTTTGGCCCCGTATTGGCGATTGCAATTTGCACGATTGCCAAAAATTTATATTCTGCTTCCATTTTGGCGACAACACATTATGTCATTGCCTTGAGGTGATGCCTACCAAAATAGCCAAAATAATAATAATGTTCGAACCAAAAGGCACTTAAAGCCAGCGAAAGGTGAAAGAGAGCAAAAGAATCTAGGCCATAGTCTACTTTCGAGCGATGATGTCAGCAGGATGGGATGATGGCCGGCGCTGAAGAAAAAGATGCTACTAGCGGATTGGCGGATGGGAGATGGGAACGTGGGCTGTCTGGGTCAAGTTCGGTTGACATTTACATTCGCTTTCGCCCGCTATGCTCTGCTCTGATTCAACAAAGTTCAATGCTTTGCCAAGAGAAAATCAAATATTTTACATGTTATTTGTGTGTTGAATGGGAGGAACCACAACTGATGGCTGTCAACTTAAAAAACAATTCTAGAATGAATAGATGAATCAGCTACACTCGGAAAAAAAAAGACTAAAGAAGAGGTGAACTAATGAAACAGAAAAATTAAGAATTATATTTTACTCTTAGCCATGATCTTGAGATTCTAAATAACTTATCCCTAAATAAAAAGAATACTCCATTTCAAAAACTCACCTTGCAACTGCAATATCGTCATCTGATATTCGGCAAGCTTCTCGTCGATGTAGTCCTGCGATTGATTCGCTATAATTTCGGCTGTAGACGGACCGAACTCCTCTTCATCATCGTAAATCACATAGGATTTAGGTTGCGGAGGCTCCAGCGGTACGCCCACAAAATCGATCTGATCCTGGGCCAGTCCGTGTCCTCCGTGTTGTCTCGGTTGCGGTGGTATCACCGGCGCTCCCTGCTGTTGGTAATATTGTGGCGGCGGTGCCTGTTGTGGATGGTACAGGGGTGTCTGTCGATTGCTGTAGTTAAAGTCCGAGCTGGGTGTTTGGCACACAATGGGCGATGGTGTTGGCGACAGCTGAAACGAGCTGGTCGGCTGGGCTCCATAAGAGTTCTGATGCTGCAGTGGCGCCGGACGGAAGGGACGCGGTGCCGGCGATGCTCCTGCTCCACCATAGTAACCACTTGGCGGTGGCTGTTGCTGCTGGAAAGGAGCCGGCGATTGATTGCCACCCGGCCACTGAGGTCGTGGATGCGGTATATTGGTGCTGCCACGCTGGCCCCTCACTTGGTTGAGGGGAGCCGGTGACATTGCATGCCCAAAGGGTCGAGGTCCCGAGATTATTGGCGGCGGACTCGGTGCCGTCGTCCAGGGCGAAGGTGGACGATAGAGAAAGGTAGACGGCGACGGAGAAGCGGGATTCTGAGCACGTGGATTCCAACCACGTGGCCCATTCCCATACGGCGGCGGTTGCTGCCCGGACATCTTAACGGCAAACGGAGATCAGACGATCGAAATTTTTGATGATTCTTGCTTGGTTTTATTTCGAATTTATATTGGATTCACAAAGACTTTTGGACGGGGCTATGGGTATCTAATTTAACATATTACACTGGCGAGAAAAAAATATATAAAAATATTGGATTAACACTCCAACTTGTATTGTTTAAAAGTTTAATTCTTAATTTATTTTGTTCCTCGGTTATAATCCTAATAAATGCTTTTGAAATACCAAAGTCATGACACGACATAAAAAACTGTGCAAAAATCATAAATCATAATTTGTTCATTAGGCAGAGACAATCACCTGAAGCGAACAGAACCATCCAAACCCAATTATGTCAAGTGGACAAAATAGCCTAAGAAATAGGCAAAGAGAAACATAAATAAATCATGACCTATTCTCGAAAATGGTTAGCTCACTAATTTCGCCAGAGAACTACGCACATGTATACTGCTGCCTGCATATAGCTGAGAGATATGTAGATCCTAACGGAAGTGATATAAACATTTATACAATCTTTAAAAATGGCGCTGACGTTGGCCGAGCGGTTTTCTTAGTTTCCAAAAGAGTGTTTGGCGCGCCACAAACATTTATTTCAGTTAGTTGTCACATATATTAGTGAAAATATGTATGTGCCAGATAATTTACAATGCTTGAAAATTAACATTATGCTAAAGATTGAAAGGAAAAATCGAGTGAGCAGCACTCGGATTAGCTGCTGTCAAAATTGTTTGAAGGCCTCCAAAAAAGTCGATGATATATTCTTGGCAGACTGAGAAAAAGAGGCCTTGAAACCAAGCAAATTGATAATGTTGGATGAGGCGAGAAAGTGAAATTAGCCAAGTTTTTAGCGGAGAAAAATTCAAATAATTGTTTATCAAGTGAATTGTTCGTTTAAATTAAAATAGAACAAATAAACAGAGCTGAGAGAGAGAGGAAAACAAACCATCAACTTGATGGAAAGCTTAAAAAATAAGCAAATATCTTTACTTTTCAAATAAAAACTACAGTTAACGAGTTATTGCCTTCAAGTGAATCTATGAAAGCAAACAAATTGTTTTTTTAATTGGCAAATATTTCGTCTATATATAATATTTATTTCCCCTAGATATTGCTCATATCCTGCCAGCACTGTCATCATTTATTTTCGTAATTTTCCAGAATTTTTGCACAGTTTTGCAGCCAAGAAATTGTATGTATATTCGTCATCTGCTTTCAATATTTCAATTCCTTTATGGATATTCCAAAATTGCACAGTGTAGGCGGCAGGCGGCAACGCGGTCTCTGTGTGGATCAGTCGGTCTACCATCGGGCACCACTTAAAAAAGCACACGTCCCGCAACGCACCACCGCAACGACGACGACGACGCCGATGGGAAAGAAAACTCATGCAGACTTTTCACTTTGCGGCGGCGGCAGCGACGGTCGGTTGTTGGTTGCTTTCGAATTATTCAAAAATAGAAATGAACTCAGTTCGTTAAACTTTCGGTCGGAAGAAACCATGCCGAGAGCAGCACCGTTCCGAGTGCAGCCTCCTCCTAGCATGCTTCACTTTATTCTGGGACCACTTTTAATTGCCATCCTTTAGCTCTTTTGATATCCATTCGATTATTTTGGAGAACATTCCATTTTCTTTTTTATTTCAATTTCTTTTTTCTAGCACCGGAAAACGTGGAAAACCACACATTTTCTTCCAAGAGCACTTCACACTGTCGATTATGTAACCCGTTGGAAAATTAAGCATTTATCCGAGCATTTTCAATGGGCTTTTCACACACAAAGCTCGCCAATTAACTTGTAACCATTACACACCGTGAATTTGCTTTGATTTTACGCCAGAATTCTTTGCGCGAACAATTCCAATTCAATTTCTATATAGGCGTATATATAGAAGCGTGTATATATAGATATATGTGAGTGTGGATGGCAGGAAAGAAGACTTTTCAATGAAGAACTTTAGATGTTGTAGAGAGGAAGAACCGAGAACAACACTCGACGAGCACGAAACACTAACTGAAACGGCTCCCCAAGCGCCAGGAGGCACAATGCCGATCTTTTGGGGAAATTTTCGAAAACATTTTCGAATGGGAGAAAATACATGGGGTTCGGGGAGTGCACACACGAAGATCGGTGGACTCGGCCGGCTTTTCTTCGGGCACATGGCCAATGGGAAAATTATTCTCTTTCCTTCGTTTTTGTTTACATCTGTCATTCTAAACAGACGGCAAGTGGTAGCAGAACGTGCGAATAAAATAAGGCAAAAACAACACAATGAAATAGCCAAACAAAATCAGCAAATAAAGGCGTGAATTTTTTAGAGCATAAAAAATGGCTGACTTACCATTCATGTGACGTCACCTGAGGAGCGGCTGGAGTCCCTTCCACACAATCTAATATTTTCTCCCAAAAAAGACGATTCTACAACTGAAAACCAATAAAACTTGGAACAACTAGTTAATCTATCACATCCGCACTTACCTTTATATGTTATAAACATTAAAAATACAACAATTTGTAGTTGTAAAAATTGCAATGAAGAAGCAGACTTTGTCAACTTAAATCGCAGAAATTAACAGAAAAATGCGGCGTATTCCAAATGTTCTTGTTACCACCTTAACTACACACCTGCCACTTCATATTTAATCACATTTTCGAGCTTTTAAAAAGGTGAAGTTTGCACATTTTAAGGACTCGCGAAACTTTTGCAAAAACGACGCCATTAAAATGATCGCGGCCAGTGTGACCAAGAAGGTAAAAAGAAAATATCGATAACACATCGGAGAAGAGTTAATATAAGAACCACACTAGTCAAAATTAATAAATTTATATAGAAGGAAAGCGATATATATAAAGTTTGTGTGAAAAATATATATATTGATACATATTGATCTTATCAGAGACCAGTAAAACAGAGTGATGAGTTTGGAAAATAAAAAACTTGCAAGAACACACACAAAAAATATATTGTAATTATGTATATATATTTTTAAAATTATATTCTGGGGATTCCCAATACGACTGAATTTCTGAAAATATTGCAACATTCAAATACAAATACGATATTTGTATGTTTTCTGAAAATAACTATCTAATGAGTGAAAAGCCAGTGTGTTTAAATAAATCGTTTAAATTAAAGCATTTTATTGTTAAATACATCGATACATACATCTCCGATATTTTCAGTAATTTACTCATTCAGTCGTATGGGGAATCCCCTGATGATTTTATTTTTTGTAGAAATTAAAGCTTGGAAATAAAAAGTATAGTCACAAATTAACCGAAGGGAAATATAAAAATACTTGGATCTGTTGGAAAGACATTAAATATTTATTGATTTTTTTTTAATTTAATAATATTTGAAGATTTTAAATAATTTTTCCAACGATCTGGCGCCTATAATAACAAAGACTGCCCGCGTGCTGTTAAGCGCACTGTTAGGTAGCATCTGGACTGTTAAGCCAGCTGACTGGCACAGGGTGACTCTTGTCAAAATACGTTTCGGTGAACAAATTTCTTTGGTAAAAAATGGCCAGCAAGCAATTGGTAAACAATTTGGCCAAGCTTGGCCGCTCGCGCCAGCACTGGATGTCGCCCCTGGCCGCCGCCCGCAATGCCAGCTCCCGCAGCGACGTCGAGAAGGTCACACACACCGGCCAGGTGAGCAACAAAACAGAGTCCCCCTTCAAACCATCCTGCGATTACGCAAACATTGTTTGGAATATGTATGCAAATTATTTAAACTATATTGATTTCTAGGTCTTTGACAAGGACGACTACCGCAATGTGCGATTCACGAACGCCAAGCGGTATGTGAACGAGAACTGGGGCATCAAGCTGATCGAGGAGGTGCCGCCCAAGGAGTGCACAGAGCGTGTGGTGTTCTGCGACGGAGGCGATGGCCCCCTGGGACATCCCAAGGTGTACATCAACCTGGTGAGTTTAGCTAACTGTTCTGCTGCGTGTTGATACTCTTTAATTAAAGTTTGTAATTATAGGACAAGCCTGGTAATCACATCTGCGGCTACTGCGGTCTCCGCTTCGTGAAGAAGGAGGGCCATCATTGAGCCAAGTAGCTTGTAAAGCACCTTGAAAACCTGTCTATCCTGTTGCTCTAGTTTAAATCTAACTAAACTGAATAAAATTATACCACAAAATGGAGGAGATTTGTGTAATTGGAACGTTTTTAGCAAAGAAATTGTGGCCCTGAAAGCAGTTATAGTAAATTATAGATAATGTCTTGCTGCTTATGAAGAAAATTGGGCCTGATTTCTAAAGATAACTAAGAGAGTACCGAAAGTATAAATACATGTGGCGAAACGGCTAAAGTTAGCTTCCGTTCAACTAGCCATAACTTTGTACATTTTGCTATGATCGATGTGAAACGACAAAATATTCTTTACACATTGATCATATATAATAAAAAATAAAATTAAATACCTTACTCCCCCCGTAATAACCCAAAAAACGCAACTTGATTGCACAACACTTTATTTTTGTATGATTCTTGAATGTCTTCTAATGCGTGTATGCATTGTGTGTCCTATTTGAAAGTTAAATCTGATTCAAACCAACTTAAATGATAAAGATTACATTAAACAAAATAGTTTAGAACAAATAAACTGAATTGAAATTCAAAATACTGTGAGTTGAACTCGACTTTTGCCAGATCAAATCACCACGCGGGTGGTTAAGTATATATATAAATACATATAAAGTATATATAGTGTATAATTAACAAAACTAACTCAATTGTGGACAGTTTATAAACTGGGTTTTTGTTGCCTGGTAAGCGGTAATATATATTGTATAGTGGTTCCTTTTTTTTCGCTGCTAAATCACTACGCGGGCACTTTAGATGCTGAAGATCGCAGCATTGAGACACAGATAGTACCACGAATGAATCAATACAATAAATACAATAATTTCCGCCATTGATGTTTCCGTTTCATTTCTTTCGTTTTGGCCTGAACGGCTCTCAAACTGAAAATTCCATACGTTCACGCACAGCTCAACAAAGAGCCATGGCCGCTCCGATTCCTTCTCCATCTCCAGCATGCGGGAGTTCGAGCTTGGCCTGCAGAGAGAGCCATGGATGTGGGAACTGAAAGTGGGGGCGCCGCCGCCGCCGCCTGGGTGGTGGTGCGCCTGCCTATCTCACAATTAATATGTGCCCAGTGAGCAGGATGCTCGCTGGACAATAAAATCATGGTCAATAATCGTCGTCGTCATCTGTTGTCTCAAGTGCGTTTCATCTAAAACACCAAACACTAAGGAGAATGTAAACTAAAATGTAGTAGGTTCTAATTTGGATGTTGTGTGGATGCGGGACTATGTTGCCGACGAATCGCCTCAGCTTATCCTCGTACTGTTGTTGTTGTTTCTGTTGCTGCAGCAGAGATCGCTTGTCTTGATTGGGGCAATAGTTGTTCACCACTGGTCACCAGAGGTTCCGTGGCATGGCGTAACCTTCTTTTGTCACAAATATATTGCGATCGCCATCGCGCTGCAAGGCCACCTCCTCCTTCTGATGACTCCTCTGAGCCTCGCCGGGTGAGTTCCCCCCATCGTGGGTAACAATGGTTTCCTTGCGCCCGTCAATTACCCGGGTAACCGTGGTGGTCTTATGACCGGACGAGTCCTGGGTAACCTTGGTGGTCTCGTAGCTGCCATCCGGCTTGCGCACGGTCTTCGACATGACGCTCTGGCTAAACATCTTGGGACCCTGTAAACATTATTTATTATTTATTTATTCAGCAGGTGAAATTTAAGTGCCTCCTCACCTGATAGTTGCCATCGAATACCCCACCAAACGGAGTCATTCCACTGCGCGGCAACATCGGTGTCATAGGCGTCATTATGTCCGGCTTGTTGTTCATCGGCGGACGGGAAGGACGAGCACACGACTTGTTCTCCCCATTCGGTGCAATGGTGCCATGAATACGACCCATGATAATCTCCTCATCCGTTAGCTTAGCCCGCTGGCAGCTCTTGCGAAGAACAGACTGATTCGAGGGCAAGATGTTGGTTGTGCCTAGGTCGCCTGGCTCTACTTTCTCCTCCGGATTCAACCGCTGGATGAGGGAGTGCAGCTGGTCGGCATAGATCCTGCCAAAATCAAGATGTAAGTATAACCTTCGATGGATAGGAAAAGGAATTTGGTGATCTTACTCCCCATCCAGATCGGTATCTAGAGACATGTCCTTTTGCTGCTCAAACTGCTTTAGTATCTTGCTCTCGAAGCCCGGCTTCAGGAAGTCCTCCTTCAAGTCCCGCTCGAAGCCCTCTGAAAAGATTAAAGCCTATTTAAAGGAAAACTTGACCAAGTTTGAAGCTCAACTCACCATCATTATCGTTAAGGGACTCCAGAAGCCGCTGCAGCTGCCGCTCAAAGTGGCGCTGCATCTCCAGCGGACTGGTGAAGACCTGAAAGGCGAACTTGCGATCGTCGTCGAACAGCTCGTCATCGGTTTCCGCCTCCTCAAACCACTGCGGCTTCCGAAACTCATCCTTATTCGAGGCGGACACAGATGAGCTGAGGAGAAACAGGGAGATATGATGAGAGGCAATTTCCACCCTTTGGGCTCAATACGCAGCCTCCGCTCCCGCACACACACACACACAAAATGAAACACACACACATTCTTAGGCAGGCGCTTTTCCGCGTGCGTGTGTGTATCCTGGTAAAAATGTATCTATCATGGCAGGTGCCTGGTTATCGATCCGTCGGTGGAAAAACGCCGCAGCACCGACACTGCCACTTCCTTGCCCGAATTTCCACACTATTCCGTCCCGGCAGTCTTGCATAACCCACGCCAGGGTCCCAATATACTCACTCCGGCTCCTTCTCCGCCTCCGACTTGAACATTTTCTTCAATATATCCATTATAGTCGCCGATGGGCTCGCCTGATAGCAAAAGCTTGATGGAGCAAAAAACTGAAGTGGCAAAGTGGTTAAAGAAAACTAAAAGAACCAAAACGACGCTAATTGTTCACTGTTTTGTGCCCGGCTTCTTATATTCCGCACAATTATTATTGTTTATCCGTGAGTGGTATTCTAACGCTCGAAATTTTAACACCCGAACCAGAATTTGCCTGAAAATCTGACAACAGCTGATGATTTGTCGTGCCTAGAGCAGCGTTGCCAATTTAGCTTTTTGGCCGCTAGATATGGCGGGGTTAATTGTAAGCTAGCGACTAGCGGGTATAATAGCTTTTTTAAGCACAATTGACCTGTTTCTCTATTCCCCTGATAACTGTATGGCTGAATTACTGAAATTAAATATTTTAAATGTTTTATTTTTAGCTGTAACCTAAATTTTATGCCGGTTTCAAGCTTTTTTTGACGTGAAAAGTTGGCAGCACTGCTGCTAGAGATGTGCGCGGGGGCGTGCTTGAGCGTGAAGTGGAATCAGCTGTTTTTAGTTGGCAGCACTGCCAATAGCAAAATATCGATATCTGGGCACACGTTGGCAGCCCCAAAAAGTCACAAGACCCAAGTCAGCTGAATTTCGGTGAATCGCAGTAGTGTGAAAAACACTCGGTAAATTTGATAGATTTTCATAAATTCTGTTCTTGAATTTGTGTGTGCGAGCGCCCATCCGTTTCTGCGTAGCAACCGCCGTCGTAAGAAAGCCAGCAAAATGACTACCGCCCTGTATTTGCCCGAGGAAAACATCGGTGAGTTTTGTCCCCGTGATTGCGAAAAATCGAAGTGAGTGTGTATGGGTGTGTGGGGGGCGAGCTGCCTGCTGTCCAGCGGAGCACCCACCGCCCCGTTACATGGCTCGCGCTGTGCTAATCACCTGATTTTCCACGATCCATAGACATGATTGCGGCCACTTCGGTGCTGCAGCAGCAGGCCGCCGACATCCGCACCAGGACCATCAACTGGGCCTCATACATGCAGTCGCAGATGATCAGCGAGGAGGACTACAAGGCAATCAGTGCGCTGGACAAGTCGCGTGCCAGTTACTTGGCCCAGAACTCCAGCCAGGTGGTCAAGACGCTGCTGAATCTGGTCTCGCACCTGTCGAAGGACTCCACCATCCAGTACATACTCGTGCTGTTGGATGATCTGCTGCAGGAGGATCGCTCACGTGTGGATTTGTTCCATGAGACGGCCGGCAAGCTGAAGCAGTGCATCTGGGGACCGTTCCTGAACCTGCTCAACCGTCAGGATGGCTTCATCGTGAACATGTCGTCGCGCATTCTGGCCAAGTTTGCCTGCTGGGGCCATGAGACGATGCCGAAGTCCGATCTGAACTTCTATCTGCAGTTCCTGAAGGATCAGCTGGCCACCAATGTGAGTTTGAAATAAGTGTCTATCAAGGATTTGCTAGTCCGAAAGCATGTTTGTGTTTTAATAATCTCAAAAGAACTGTGAGATGAGCATGAGGAGGCATGTTCTAGAAGCTGTAGATAGTAACTTGCCAAGTACTTTTTGCACGCGCTCAATATCGATATTATCGGTAATTGAAAAATTAGTTTTCACTTGTTTTTGTTGATTTAGATGTCGATTTGTGCGATAAGAACGACACCAAAAACAATAATAAAGTGAAAAGTAAAAGTGAATTTAAGGATATTTGAAAATATCGAAATTTGCGTGAAATCCATCTTTTTTGTCTTTTGATTATATATTTAATCGAAATTTATTTTTTTTTAAACCGTATATTTTTTAGAACAATTACAAAAAAAAAAAAAAAAAAAAAAAAACAGACTAGATCTTCTATTTTAAGTACTAATTTTGTTTTTGCATTTGATTTTTTAAGTAGTTCCTCAAATAAATCATGGGTTTCCAATTAGGAAAATTATAACCGCATGTGAGAAGCTTCATAGATCAAAAATAAACCTTATAGCTTGATGAGTTACTCGATTTTTGGCTTGAAGTTGGCAACTTACCTTAACAACTAATCGACTAACTGTTTTCTGTACATATATCCTTCAACATAACTCTTTTTAAAAAGTTAACAAATGAATAATTAGCTTCCTGCATGCTTTTGCCAGTTTAGCTTATAAATAATTTACTTTAAGAAACTATACCAAACTCTGACATCGTATAGGTTCTAGAAACAAACGAAACTGACCTCGTTCAAGTGAAATAACACGCGAAATCTCTGCAAATGAGGAGTTCGTTACTACAACATTATTATGCCACATATCAGCACTCAGAATTTTTGTCACACATCCATATATCCGAATCGTATATTACGCTGAATATTATTTACTCAGTGACCTCACCACCCATCCCGATCGTCACGTGCCAGTCGTGTGTCATGCTAAATAGCACCAGAATATAAGTTTGTTTCTTACCACCTTGTGTTCTTGTCCATGCAAGCGTATTTATCTGTTCCGCTGCACTTGATTCCTCTGTGAACAATTTTAATTTATATGCAATTTACCATCTATGAATCGATTCAATTGAATCGATGTCTGGGAATGATCTGATCGGCCCAACCAATGAACCACGTGCCACGACCCACAACCTCTCTGTGTTCCCCCACTGGTAGGGCTTAGCCTATCTGCAAGAGATGGCCCAACTGGCCAAGCGGACACAAACGATCATTGTGCACACGCATGGACTGCATGGCAAAGACAAAGACCACCATGGCCATCAATACAGTCCCACTTTGGCCCAGTTGCAGCATCAGCACGAGCTGGCCGAGAGGGCCAACGAGCGCTATCGGGAGGTGGCCGGTGGCGACGAGCAGCAGCAGCAGAGCGGCATACCGGTATTCCAACAACAACTAAAATCTCCCCCAAATCGCAGAAATCCACTCGCCGAATATATAAAACATTCACTTACCCCCACTACCCCTACCACCAAAAAAACACACACAATAACACGAATAAACTATTAAACATTAAAGGTCACACAGAAGGGAACACGGTCGAAAGGGATACATTTCAAAATTGTATAGAGAAAAATGATTTAATTTATGTATTTTTTATTTATTTTTTATTTAGTTTTTATTAATATTATTAATATTACGAAGGTGTTATCCTAAGTTAGCCCACAAAATCCACTCTTTTCGACTGTGTTCCATGGTATCGTGTGGTATTTTTTGTAGTCTATTTCGTAATTGTTTACTAACCCGACTAATAGACGATAAGCAAGCCAGCAGGAACAGCCGCCTGCAGCGTCGCAGCCAAGTTTATGTTGTCAGGAAGTGTGGTGTAATGGTAACTCCAGGTGACGGTTAAGATTACACAAGAATCAATCAAGATTACACGAAAGTCCAAAAACCAAATGGCATAAGGTGCTCTCCGACCCATCGATCTTGCATCTTCAAATCTATTTAAATGTAATTCCTCCACTCTCTATATTTCACCATGTTTTCTACTATTTAGTGCGTAGCTTGTAGTCATTATTATCGTTGTTGTAGCTAGCAAGAAAATAGATTTCAGCCCAGAGTATCGTCATAACTAACAAGTCTAACAGCTCCAAATCGACGAAGAATTTAAAAACAAACTAATAAAGATTTCTTACCATTTGATAGAACAACGAATACATCCAGTCGGTGGCCCGTTGCCTTCAGATGATGCTGCGCGTGGACGAGTACCGATTCGCCTTTGTGGGCGTCGATGGTATCAGCACTCTGATCCGCATCCTGTCGTCGCGTGTCAACTTCCAGGTGAGTTTGAAATTGAAATGCGTAAATTGTTTGGTACAATTTAAATTCGATTTCTTATTCATAGGTGCAATACCAGCTGGTCTTCTGCCTGTGGGTGCTGACCTTCAATCCCCTGCTGGCTGCCAAGATGAACAAGTTCAGCGTCATTCCCATCCTGGCCGATATCCTCAGCGATTGTGCCAAGGAGAAGGTGACGCGCATCATCCTCGCGGTCTTCCGCAATCTGATTGAGAAACCGGAGGATTCCTCGGTGGCCAAGGACCATTGCATTGCCATGGTCCAGTGCAAGGTGTTGAAGCAGCTTTCCATCCTCGAGCAGCGTCGCTTTGATGACGAGGATATCACCGCCGATGTGGAGTACCTGAGCGAGAAGCTGCAGAATTCGGTGCAGGACCTCAGCTCCTTCGACGAGTACGCCACAGAGGTGCGCAGCGGTCGTCTGGAATGGTCGCCCGTCCATAAGTCGGCCAAGTTCTGGCGCGAGAATGCCCAGCGCCTCAATGAGAAGAACTACGAACTGCTGCGAATCCTCGTCCATCTCCTGGAGACCTCCAAGGACGCCATTATCCTCTCCGTTGCCTGCTTTGATATTGGAGAGTATGTGCGTCACTATCCCCGCGGCAAGCAGTGAGTATACAAGGAGATAATTCCCAAAAAAACAAACCTTAATTTAACTTTCTTTTATTCCTCAGTGTCCTGGAGCAGCTGGGTGGCAAGCAGATCGTGATGCAGCATTTGGGCCACGAGGATCCCAATGTGCGGTACGAGGCCCTGCTGGCTGTGCAGAAGCTGATGGTACACAACTGGTTAGTATGGTTTTTGTATAGTCCTCGCATCATCCCCCTTTCATATCCGCATGCAGGTCCAGTGATCCAACATTTCGTTCTTGTTGACATATTATTTATCAAGACCATTATCAAAATTTTGTAATGTGTATTCAATGTGCGTTTTTTACTTTTATCAGGGAATATCTGGGCAAGCAGCTGGAGAAGGAGAACGAGAACCAGAAGCAAGGTGCCGCCCCCATTGCTGGCAAGGCCTAAACAATCAGTCAGTCAGTCATCCATGCACACAGGCACAGGCACACACAGCAAATATTTTAGCCAGGCCGCCAGCCTGAGACCTTAACGAAACAATAAGAGTCGTGGAGAGGGATCAACACTACATACTATCTCCGATTCAGCCACTTCTCCACTTAACATGATGTTTGTTCTTGCTACCTTTAAGCGCATGTTTGTTCCCCCGTTTAAACTAAGTTCTTGTTAGTCCATCGTCCCCCTTACGCCCTCTGCCCCCACATAGAACGTATTGAAAGAACAATTCGATTTTTGTTGGCATTCCAAATACAGAAAAAAAAAGCTATCCTAGGCGATTGTTCCATTCAGTTCGATTGTTTATATTTTGTTGTTATTATTATTTGTGTTCTTAATTTATGTGTGCGCGCTGTACAGAGTTTGTCTTAATCAAATGATATGCACTTTTAATGTATTATAATATCGCCAGCGCACCCACAACTAAAAAAAAAAACAGAAAACAAAACTAAGCAAAACAAAAAATATATTGTATAAACCTATCAAGTATTTCTTTCATTAAAATCTAAACGAAGTAAGCATATAAATCAAATGATAAATGAAAAATATGTATTGCATAATAAAGTTGTTATTAAAAGTGTACGATAAAGGTTTGCGAGTGTAAAAGAAAATATACATACATAAATTAGCCAAAAAAGTATTCAAAAAATATATGAGTGTATCTTTTCGTCGTACTAATTATGTTTATTTTAGATTTAAGAGAGCCCGCTTCTATCTCTTTCGATAATACTATCTTATTGTGACGTAATATATATGTACGTTTCTCTTTAATGACTGTTTCCTAGTTCAGTGGCTTAGTTATCGCTCCTTATCTAGGGCACGAGACCAGGAACTACTCTTATTGGCCTCTCTTCTGACTAGTATTGTTTTAAGGCACGTGATATGATATAGCTATCGCTCTTTACTCTTTCGTTTTTCAATGAAATGTTATCAGAGAAATAATTTTGTCCTTTCCTTAATCTTTCTCTTCGCCGATAAGGGCAAAGCATGACTAAGAGACTTGGGGAGTTCCCTTAAATGAAAGCTGTTTTAAATTTTACTTAAGCGCAAAAATTTGTCTCTTTGGAAAAGGAACACTGCCGAGAAAGTTGAAAGTATGAATTTCTCTGCATACAAATTAAAATCCCATAAAATGCAAAAGCCATAATTTTTAGTCGTTTTTTTGTTTTGTTATTATTTAACTTTTTCTCTTGTGGCGGTCACAATTCTCATGTCGGGTTTAAATTAAATATTCCACTTTTTATTTAAATTAAATAATAAATTGTCCTATTTAAACTTTATAATTAACATAATTGTAGTTTTTAGGTCTGTACTTTGTTGATTTGTAGTTGTTGCTTCTGCTGCTGTTGTTGTTGTTTGCCGGATTGTGACTGAACACAATAATACGGTGCGGTGGTTGGCACCTTACTTGGTGGCGGACTTCAGGTAGGCAATCAGATCGCCACGCTCATTGGGCTTCTTCAGACCGGCGAAGATCATCTTGGTGCCGGGGATGTACTTCTTGGGGTTCTCCAGGTATTCGAACAGGGTATCCTCGTTCCAGGTGATGCCCTTGGCCTTGTTGGCGTCCGTGTACGCGAATCCGGCCGCCTGTCCGGTCTTGCGTCCGATCAAGCCATGCAGATTGGGTCCCACCTTGTGCTTGCCGCCAGCCTCCACGGTGTGGCACTGGGCGCAACGCTGCACGAACAGCTTCTTGCCCTTCTCAACATCACCAGCAGGAACGCCCATTATGGATTATGTGGTTTTTTAATGTGTTAACACGGACTCGACTGTGGAGGAGAAAAAGAATATTGCAAAATTAGTGATTGAAATTCTGGTAAATATTATATTTGCACTTTATATCAGCTAATCTTATAGCTAGTCTTAAAATCAGTCTAGTCAACATCCCATTTAATTTATGGGTTCTTTTTCCAATCACTATATACCCAAACTTCTGTTTCAAAGTCCAATTATTTTTTTTATCAATTAATTGGCAATAATTATAACTTTTTATGGAGGATTGTTATCATTCTGGTAGCCTTTCAGATAGATTGTATCTAATTTCTAGTTTTTGCACTAGGAAAAATACATTGAACTCGGAGATTAAGAAAATATTCATGATTTAAAAATTGAAGAATTAAATATACAAATTTAAATATAAAATATTAAAAAAAGTACTTCGAAGTAAGTATTTATTTCAAAAGTAATGAAAATATTCTCGGTTGGGATTTTTGGACGTGTCCCACTTTTTCTTTGTGTGTAGAAGAGGCCATGAAAAAAATATTTGTCCCCTTGCCCTGTTATGTAAACAAGTGATAAGCGCTCTGCGGAAACGGAATTATTAAAATCGTGCACACTAAGTGCATTAGTCGGCTGATTGCCTGATAAGGCGGGTTAGTTGTCGCCTACTTTTAATGCTTTTCGTTATCTAACGGTTCTGCATCCCAATCTGCCTCCCCCTTTCCCCACCTCACACACGCTTTATTCACGCGTGTGGAGGGCAACGTCATCAAACACTCACACACACGCGAAAAAGCTTCAGACAGAACAGACGCCTCTGCCTGGTCACATGTTGTTGCCCCCAACTTGCGCTCCCTCTCCCACACACATTCACACATTTTCAATGACTAAAACAACAATTGCGTCAGAACAAACCGCTCGGCAACAGGCGCAAAAACTTCGCCAGGAAACATAAAGCGGGGCAAAAACGTTAACTGAAAACCGTTTATATAATAGCCTTAGCTCCAGGGTCTATGTTACGGCCAACTTGCCTTAATTGGCGGCTAATCAGTTGCATGCAGCTATGTGAACTTGACAGCGAGAGGAAAAAAACAGTGCAAAGTGCCGTTGCAATGAGTAAGTCACCTACACGCACACAGACAGTGAGCGACGACAACAACAATGTCAACATCTGATTTGGCCTTGGGGAGAATTTTCCGTGCGTGAGAGAGGAAAACCACTTTTCCCCCTATAGAAAGTGCAATTGGAAGCAGGCCAAAGGTGTTGGTGTGTATGTGTGGGTGAGAGAGAGGAGAGAGTGGGAGAGCCATTGAGATGAGCGGAAAATGGGCCAGCATCTACTTGTCATTGTTACATAAGCAGACTCCTTAGGTAAAAATCTCTTTTTGCCACATAAAAAAAGGGGACTCCGCGGAAAACCTGCTTAGCAACCACGTGGCGGACTTTGAAACTCCACAGTTTGAGCAAAAAGAAATTCCAAGAAGTGATATTCGCCAGCGGAGCGAGCGAGATAGTCGCTGATCGCGCTCTCTTGGGGCTCATGTAATCGACGCTCTTGGGGCTTTTTTTTCAATGGCAATGTGACTTTGGCGATTCGGGCGATGCTATTTTTAATTTTAATAATTCACTGCTAACTTTTGCACTTGGAAAACCCAGCAAATAAACGGCCTAACAACCTCGCACATATACATCGCTCTCTTATATACACACACACAAGGACACGTTTATGTAACCTGAATCATCCCCCAAAAAATATTTATTTGCAAGGCAGTTTTTTTACAGCAGATCGCGCGTCTAGTAATTATGCAACGGAAATAACCCGGAAGGCTGTCACTATCTTCTAATCAATAACTATCCAAGGTGATATTTACGTCACTCGCAGTTCCGAAAAAACACCCACTACTTACATTGAACACAAACGTCTAGCGCTGCGAACTTTTTTTTTACGAATGCCCGCGAATAGTAGGGTATACGAAAATTTTTGCCCAAATCGAAATCGCGGTATTTTTATTTGATATTTTCTGATATTTTTTCTTTGGTCACTCTGAATTTGAAAGCAATTACTTGTTAACAGTCTATACCGACGATCTGGTACTTTTGGTCGCTGGGACCGAAAAGTCTGGTACTTTTGGTCGCTGGGACCGAAAAGTCTGGCAACGCTGCGGTGCCAGCTACCAGAGTTGCCAGACTTTTCGGTCCCAGCGACCAAAAGTACCAGATCGTCGACCACGCACTTTCCATGGCCCGCTAGTGGTGGCGCCACTGTGCAAACACCCGTTGAGAGGAGCTTGGCGCGCTATTTAAAATAATAAAAATAACGAATTGTATTAACTATTGAAAGTCTGCTAACATCATTCTGCTTTAAAAACATTCATTACGTGAAAATCGTTAGGTAGGTTCTCGGTCAATTAATGTTATATTTAAAGATATCTCTTAATTGAATGTTTGGTTGAATTTTTAGTTAATTCAGGGTTTCCGAAATTACAAAATGTCCATCTTGTTGTTTTCCACTCCTATTTGTTCGACTTGAGAAACGCGACCAAATCGGCACGATCCTCGGCCTTTTTGAGACCAGCAAAGACCATCTTTGTGCCGGGAATGTACTTCTTGGGGTCCTTGAGATATTCGTCTAGATTCCCTTCCGTCCAGGTGACGCCCCTCTTCATATTGGCCTCTGTGTAATTGTAGCCAGGTGATGTGCCGCTCTTGCGACCCACAATCCCACCGAGATTGGGTCCCACCTTGTGCTTGCCACCCACCTCACAGGTGTGACACTGGGCGCACTTTTGTTGAAAGATCTTCTTGCCGTTCTCCGCATTTCCTCCGCCCATTTTGAAAGTCTGAAAATATAGAGAAAGTAAAGTTTTGGAGGTACTAAAAATATAAACAAAGTTTAAAAAATAATAACCGTTGGAAAACTGTAGTGACCACCCACCTGCAAAAGAGCGAAAGCAGGGCTGCACAGAATATAAAAAAAAAATGCTCTTTACTTTTCTCTCTCTGCTGCAAAAGACTACACGGAGACAGCTGCAAGTGCATAAAAGCAAAACGGAATTGGGTCAGAAGGAGAATAGGGAAAACAAAAAATGAATCAAAATGGTATTAAATGAAAAGCAAAACATGGTGCACACAAACACACGGCCGCATCTCGAGAACTTGGCGGCACTTCTAATGGGAAAAGCAACCGAAAGGTAATTCAATTAGCAGACAGACCCACCCCCCTTGCCTCGCCCCTATTGGCCGCCGCCCCTCGCCAAGTGGCAGCTGCACATGTGCTTTGAACATTTCCTTTCAATTAAAACGCATTTTACGCACACTCCTCTTCCGTTACATCTCTCTCCTCTCTCTCCACCGATGCTGCTGTGGCAAAAACAGATGCCACCGCATAACAAAACCAGAAAAATAAAAACCGAGGGATACTAGGTTTATGCGATTTTTAATACGTGATATTAAAGGCCAAGAAAAGTTTGGAATTTTATGAAATGTAACAGGAGTGAAGAGGGATGTACGTTTACAAATAGTTGTAAAACTTTTCTAACTTAAGGTAGTATTACTAACATCTATTATGGATGGAATTGTCTATTGTTTCCAAAACTTTGATATTATTCCCCCTTTTCCAATTTTTGTTCTGGAATTTACTTTGAGTTAAAAATATACCTTATTTAAATGAATAAAAATTTGAAATACAAATAAAATTTATAATTTATTCAAAAAGCCATCCAGACCCTAAAAAAGTTGATGCCATTTGCCTGGCGACACTTAGCTGGAACCAGGTAAGGCTACTCTGCATTCACCACATTCAAACACACCTTTATAGTACATATATCCTGGTTGTGACCTAACCTAATTTGCCCTGGAACCATAATTTACCCGCAGGCAAAACTATCCAGAGGATGTTGGCTCGGGTTCCTTTGCCTGAGGAACCACTATAAATAAATGGCGCACAAAATTAAATTACGCTTGAACAGGCTCGGGCATTGCAAAAAGGATGGAGATGGAAACAATGGACTGAGAGGGGGAGAATAAAGTGGGGACCATTATTGTTTACTAGATCTATTGCTGCGGAAGTCCATAAAAAGGTGAGAGGTGGCTCTGTAATGGGTCTTCTCCCTTACAAGGGGAGGTTTTAGAGGAACGCAGAAGGGAGGCTGCGAAAAAAGGGGAAACGACAGGAACAATGCGGATATTGAATGGACTTGGAGGGGCGGATATTGCAAGGGATATTGGAAGGATATTGAAATGCAAAACTTGAATGTTATGTAGTTCTTTTAAAGGTAATATTTAAATGAATATTGAGATATAAAAAAATATTTGCAAAGTTCTTTAGAACTTGAGAACCCTTAGATATAATAAATATTTATATTAAAAAATATGTCGTTATGTTTAAATTAATAATAATATTCCCTTTAAGATTCGTTTCTGAAGAGTGCAATCTGAAGGTCTGGTTCGAATTCCAACTTTTCATTGGCTGACAAGCAAAGTTGTTCAAGTTCTTTTAATCTAAGTATTGTTCTCTGAAATTGGCACTTCACATCTCAGCAAAACTCCAATCTCCTGGGTTTCTCATTTATGCTGTAACCATGGCCAGGCTACGACACACACATTATTATTTGTTAGAAATTCCCTGAAGTCCTTCAGACTTGACCACTGGAATTCGAGTTTAGCTTCTGCAGTCGCAGGCCCCTCTCCATTTTTCTCCCACCCAAATCCTCCGGTCAGCGGGTTACCAAGAACAACGCAGTTGGCTGTTGCGCAATTTGGCATGACTTTGATGTTTCCACCAAACCCTCCCACAACGAGCACACCTCCCCATAGAGGCACCCCCACACAACCCCAAAAGCAGACATTTCTCGTTTTGCCCGCTCTGCATTGCACAAGCCCTCTATTTCTTTCCTTTCTCGGTTCCGTTCCCTCTTTTATTGGACAGTTGAAATTCTATAACTTGGACGATTTAAAAAATTTTAAAAAATATTTGTTTCAAAAGTATTATATAAAATACCACCCCGCAAGAAGAGTCGGAATTTTTCAGATTTATATCACATTTTTCAATGGAAATGCAGTAAATAATTATAAAGTTTACATATAAAAGGTATATTTTGTACTGTTTCCATTTAGTGCTTTGGTTAAATTGTATTTTTTTATATTTTTTAAACTAAAACATTTATAGAATGCTTGAAAGTCACTTTTCAATGCATATAGAAATTTCTTACATTACAGAATGGTTTTTAAACCTTACAAATCAATAAAATTATTACGATTTCATGAATGTTAATTTAAAAAAAAATATATATATATTTAAAAAATATATTTTTAGTCAGAGTTGCAAAAGCTTTACTGTCTCTGGTTTACAAAATGTTTATACTAGGCGCTTTCCACTGATGTTGCTGCTGCTGCTGCTACTGCTATTGCTGCTCCTTCTTCTTGGGCTTTCTTTTTAGGGGGTGGGCTGGGGTGGTAGGGAGATGGTTTCTTTTCTAGAACGAGGTCGCTGACTGCCCTTCAACGCCTGTGGATGCCCCGAAAGTTACATAAGCCCCGCAACAACAGCAACAACACAGCTAGTTGGCTTTGCATTTTATGCTGGCAGCGAAACGAAACAGGCGATAAAGGGGAGTGGGATGATAAGAGTGGGAGAAAGAGACTCGGAGAGAGTGGAGAGTGGAGAGAGAGCAGTAGCCCCAACATTGGTGACCTAGAGCGCCAGTGTGCGAGAGCGAGGTGCAGCGCTGAACGTGAGAGTATCTTTGGGAATGTGTGAATGAAAAATGGCTAAAAATGCCTCATTTTCAGGCTAATGTAGCTGCATCAATGAAAAGGGGCACGAATAAAGAGAGAGAGAAAGAAAAAAAGAGAAAGGTAAGGGAGAGATGGGCAGGTATTGTAAAATTTAAATACATTTTTTTAAGCAGATTGAATGGTTTTTTATATTTTGTTAATTGGTAGAAGATACTTTTTGATAAATACTATTGGCTGCTTATTTTATATTAAAATTTAAGCTAATAAAATATTTTTTTAAATTAAATTTTAAATCTACATTTTTTTCAGTTACCACCCCTTGAATAATATGGGAATTCTAAATATTTTTAAAATTTCTAGTACTTACGATAAATTCAATTTCTAAATAATTTTTAAATATTTTTTTAGTCTGCAAAGCTAAAACTGGTTAAGAATTTTAGTGATAACTTCCCTAAATCTAGTAAGTTTCATTGCTTTACTAGCAAAAAAACAACAGCAACGCAACAAGCTTACCTACTGGACGACGACGCCTCTGTTCCGCTCTCGCTCTCAGGCTGCTTGTTGCTTGGCCTCTGCCTAAGTCCCCCACTATTCCGCTGCTTTGGGGCTCTTTGGCTCTCTCTCTCGCTCTCTGGCTCGGTGGGGCTGCTGCTGCTGGTGCTCCTGCTGCTGCTGCTGGCGACTGCTGCTCCAAGTTGCGTCGTTTTTCATTCAATCAGCTGAGTTCGCGGCGTTCGGTTCTTTTGCTCCCGTTATTCTCTGCACACCTCCGCTGGTCAGACCGATCGAATACTACGTGCTTTACGTGAAAATCCGATTCGTAAAAGTTTTTGAGAACAAAATTACCGAAAACAACAAGTCTCAACGAGAACGGAAAATTTGTTGGCTGGCGTGTCACCCCTTCGAAAGGTATCTGTGTTCTGCCCCGCTGTCGAATATTGTCACTGTCAGACGCTTCAGCCAAGGCCTACTTAGCTGAGGAAAAAAATAAACTAAAAAGGAAAACCAGGAAAAACTATACAAATCCAAAAGGCAGCCGCCACACAAGGAGCTGCCAACTTGCATATTACGGTAAGTGAGCCGTTAGCTCGGTCCAGTGACCAGTGTTGTGTAACGTCCACTCTTTTTATGTTGCGAGTGTCCTTGCAAAGGCTGCACGTGTCCTTGAAATGCGTCAAGTGGTTCCTCTCACTTTCTCTCTCTGTCTCGCCGTGCTGCTCTCCCGCTCGCTCGTTCTTTTACGCATTTTACGTAATCACGCCTGAAAGTTTCTTTTTTTTTGTTTTTGCGTTTTTCTTTCCGAGCACAAAAATCTCGACTCGTTTTTCATTTGGTTTTATGACTATCCATTTCCATTTCCACCCCGAAGTTCTTAAGCATTTCCTCCATAAATACCGATATGAACGAGAGCTTTTGCGCCTCCATGTATGCGCTTCCTGCCCAACACCAGATTATCCTGTAAGGGTCTCGTTTCCTCTTTTTTTTATCGGGAAGGACATCTCCATGTGATGAGAAAGGAAATTCTATTTCTTCATTTCTTTTAAATAGAGTGTGGAAGATGGGAAATTGATTTATATTTGAGGGTGTGAGATTTTATTATTATTAATATTTTATGGGGGATCAAAGATTAAAGTTGTTTCGAGGTTCCTTGCGTTTTTAGTAATTGTATGGCAAATATTTTAAATTACCTAAATAAAATCGTTCTTTTTATATCATAGTTTAAGTATTATTGATGTTTATTATTTTTGTTAAATTAAACTTCAGGTTTGATGGATCTTTTTTGTGTTTATATAAGGGAATCCCTTGAAAAGTTTACTGATTGAACTTTAGCTTGTTGATTGAACATTATCTTCTTTTTCAAACTCAAAATTCATTTAAAGAAAAAGTTCGCCCGCAGATTTCATCAATATGAAAACCCTTCTTGGGAACTTGGAAAGTGGCTCTTATGCGAACTGAAGCGAATAATCGTTTTTTATGTTTGTTTGTTGTAAAGAATCCGTTCGTCGTTCCCTTTTCTGGTGGCTGTTGATTACTTTTGCTCCAAGTACTCGTTGAGTTCACACAAAAAGTTCTCAAAGGTTTTCCCGGGCCCCCTCTCTCCGCCCCCTTTTTGTTTCAATTATGTCACTTCATCTGTATTCCACACACCAGCTGAGCTCCTGCCCCGCCCCTTTTTGGCTTCAGTTTATTAATCATTTTTGCCTTTTGTTTATGCCTTGGCATGAGACTGGCTCTGGCACTGGCACTGGCTCTGGCACTCTATATAGGCCAACGAGCTTCATTCGGCCTTTTTTGTCGTAAGCTATAGTTCACATGCTCGGAGCCGCCACATCAATTACAGCATAAATGTTGAGGAATTGCTATAATTTAATTAATTTGCTTTGTCCTGCTGGCAGAGTCATAAAACTTAATGATTAATATTCATCAAGTGTGGTGCTCGGGCGTAATGAGCCAACTTTGATGCCACAAATCGAACACTTGGCCATTTAATTGTTCATTCATTCATTCATTCGCCCATTAAAAACATAAATGTATAGCATATAGATATGAGTACATAACTCATCTATATGGTATATAAGAGGCAGCGATTCTATGTAGGTCAGCGCTCTGCCGGTCGTTCATTTCTTATCATATCGTTAAGTGCACTTGGCGTCCCTCAACCGAAACTATTACCAACATATGGGGCCGACTCTAGCCCCGAAAAAAAAAAACAAGACTTATCAAACTTGTGTCGTTTATATTGCATTTATAACACTCGGGGAATTCGGGGAAGCCACCAAAAAGAAGAAAAAAATAATAGGAAATCAATATTTGCGCTTCAAATAAAAAAAGCAGAGACGTGGCCCAAAATTGGAGTAAAAGGGAAACTAACAACAAAGCAGATTACAAATATACATACATGTATGTACATAGAAGTGTATCTGAATTCCCTAATGGGAATTGGGGCCGGACATAAAGTGTTTGTCAGATAAGCAGAGTAAGCACTACCTAACTACTCCTCCAACTCCCCCACTAAGTGCACTCTTATTAACGAGAATTGCTGGAGTTATCGCCATCAATGGGAATAACAAATGGCCAGCCAGCCAGATGGCTGCAAATTAAAGATAAAGTTGGATAGGATGGAAATGAACAGAGAGTTTATATATACAAAATAAAAAAAGTCATATAAAAAAATGTGTTTTAAATTGTATATAGAAAGACTTTTTCTTTAAAAATATTCTTTCAAGAAAAGCGTGCCATAAACTGGGTAAAATACATTTTTTTTATTTTTGCTTTGTTATTTTTAAACAATTTTCAAAATTTAGACGTTTTGACAAATGTGCAAAGCTTTCTCTGTGAATTATTAATTGGGAAACATTTTATTTTTAGAGCTTGTTTGTGCCAAATTAATGGTGGGGTACATTTAAATGGAAATAAAATTCATTGTAGATTGTGAAAATAGTTTATATAGTTTTTATTTTGTATAAAAAAAGTAATAAATAAATCAATATAAAATAAAAATAAAATCAAAACAAATATACTTTAAGTACTGTTACTTTTTCGACTATTAAATGAAATAAATAATATATTAAATATTTAATATACCTATAATACCTCGCCCAATTGTCCGAAAATTAACCTAAAACCCCTGCCAAAATCCAAATAAACCCTGTCCTAATACAATTACATCACTTTATTGTTAACTTCCTCCAATTTTATCTAGAAAATTCAATTAGCCAAGACAGGAAATTTCCCATCACAGCCAAGTTAATACCCCGACAAAAACCGAAATGAGCCTTGTCACCCAAATCCCGATAAGAGTTCACAGTTGAGTTATGGATGGAAATGGTTCTAACCTTCTAACCAAGTAAATTTTTCCACGTTGCCTTTGACTGATTGAGATTAGCTGAAAATTAATGACAGGGCATCCGTTTTGGGGCTTACGATGAGACCCAGAAACAACTTTGCCAGCGAAAAAAAAAAACAAGAAAAATTAAAGCCGACAACGATGAATGGCATAAATTATGTACAACAATTTGCGCAGAAAGCCAAACAAGGAAAGAACATGGGCAGGACTTGCTGAAAATTCCAAAGCGTGTCAAATGGAAATTGAAAATGGCCAGCAGTGAAGGAGAGATAGCTGCTAAAACTTTGGCAGGGAAAAGCAGACAGACATTTTGACTGAAAGGGCGGAAGTGGGCGTGTGGCTCGTCATGTCAATTAGATTTAATCGAAAATCGATGCGATGATGCTTGAGCTTGCAGCAAAAAAAAAAAAAAGGTTGATCCCACATATGTACTTCTGTATATATGTATGTATATATGTACATGCAAAACGTTGGGGTCAAACCCGATGACCCTTTCTCTATCAATCTTAAACCCCCCACTACCCCTCGACTTTTGTGTGTGGTCTTTTGATATTTTCCTAGCGTCATCTTTGTTGATTTTGTGGCCCCATCGAATAAGTGTTCTGAATTATGCATTGGGCACGAATGAAAGCACTTGAAATGGAAAACGTTAAGCTGGAAAACTCAGTGGATAGTTAATTCCCTTTTGGTCAGCACAGAAAGTTTTTAAGGCCACAGGAAAAGAGAGGAAAAAGTAGTAAAGATTTTATGGCATTTGATTTAATTAGAAATTTTTCCAAGAACTTTAATTTGAAGTCAAAGTGTGGATATTTTAAAGTCTTTATTATTTAATATTTAAAATAGCTATTATAATATTAAAAAATATTTATTAATATTTTATAAATATATTTTTAATTGAAATATTGAATTAATTACACTGATTTTTCAAATGCAATTATTTTTTAAAAAAGGTTTTAATCAATTTAAAGAACTACTCATTAAGTAAATGTATATTTCTTTCAACTTCTTAAACAATTAGTATTATTTTTATTTGTTTTACTTGCGCCATTACGCCCTTGGTGCCGACTATTAATTGAAATTTAATTTGTTATTTTCTTCATTTCGATTTTATATGTTTCTTTTATTGATTTTGAAATTCATTAAATTTTCGGCTGCCTTCATTAGAAATTCATTTGGATTCATTTGGTAAATTCATTAATTTATTTAAAACCATTTAACGGGCCATAAAACGATGCCCAGAAAATTGTGCGCTTCCATTAGCAAAGCGATCTCTATACCCATCTCTATTTTCTATTTCGAGTTCAATGTGAGCCGCATTTGTTATCAGGCGAAAGCATAAAGATTTTCCCATCATTATGTAAGAGAGGCTAGACTCTGGTCTCAGCCATAAAACCAAGCTTCGAACGAACAAGTTAACGAGCTGGCCCACAATGGGACTTTGGTTTTAGCTAATGAGGCAGCAGCGTCGCTGACCGCGCAATTTCTTTTTGGCCAACTTTGAACTTCGAAGTCGTTTCTTTTGAGTTTCTTTTTCCTTGGTCGTTTTCTTTCTTCAGGTTTACTTTGGATGGCCACCTATTTCGGCTTATTGTTTATTGGCTTTTCCTTTGCCTTTGGCTTAGTGTTTTTGTTATTGTTTACGTTGGCATTTCCATGCGCAATAATGATTTAATATTTGCATTTGTATTGGCTACGTGGCGTATGCGTAATAGTCGTGCCAAAAGAACAGGAAATGGACATAGTGGCCATAGTGGAGCTCTGGGTTATATGGTATATTTTTTGGAACCCCTTGGTTCGCACTCGCCATAATGGTTTTGGTCTGTTTGGAAATGTATTTATCTGTCTGGGGAATGTTTTTGCTATGGCTAAATGGGTGAGATACAAGATACAAATATTCGAGTGCGAGATTTCGCAATGGGTCAAAATATATTCCAGACAGTAAGGTGCGTATAATAAATATATGGCTTAATGGCAGGGTTCTTGGGTTATATTTATAAAAAATAAATATTTAAGATAGGTACTATTTACGTAGAGAAATTTAAATGTTTATAGTTTACCATATCTCAGACCTCTAAGATCCCGGCAGTTGGTTGAGCTGAAGTCCATCTGCATTATTCGCTTCACCGCTTCAACTTTTCTTTGCTGCATTTTTCCATCCCAAAAACAGCTGACAACTGGTGCTTAAAATACTTGGTCTATTGCCGTTTTTGTTGTCCAACAATTTTCCATTTAAACGGCTTTGTCTGCATCTCATTCCAGCTGTTGTTCTTCATTGTCAATTATATTTGTCTTTCTCAGGCTCCGGCACCTACCTCACCTCTGTGTTTGTTCTGGTATCCGTAAGATACTTGCAGCAGCATGGCTGCATGTATCTTGTATTCCTCAACTAACCCGCAACATGGCAGTTTTTCTCTCTGTCTTCTTTTTGTTTTTCGGTTAATTTACATGACAACACGTTTCGAAAGTCAGTCAACATGGGAGGACAACAGGGCAGGGAAAACCCAGGGAGAGGCAGAACAACAAATACGGGTGAAGGAGAGGGGGTAAAGTAACTTGTAGCAGATAGATACATTCGCTTGTAAGTTGCAAGTTAACTAGACTGTTACAATGTCGCAGTTGCCGGGGGAAAACTGGGAGAGAAAAAAAAAAAAAAAACTACAGGGAAAACACTCAGGGCACTTGCCGCCTTTTTTGCGGTTTTCCTCAACTCTTCCCTCCCCTTTGGTATCCGCGCTGCTTGAGTGCAGTTCTGGGCCAAAACACACAACATGCTGGGTACACTTTTCCCTCTCTTTGCAGCCTCCCTTTGCTCATTTTCCTTGGCTTTACAGTTACGTTACTGCAGCGCGCGCTGCAATCGGAAAATTAGCATTCTTATAAATATTTATTCAGGTTTTTCCCATCTTCTTCGCTGTAGTGTGTGTATCTTTGGATCTTTGAACTCCCATTATCTCCCAGTGTTTGTGTGTGTGCATTGTTAATATTTATGAGTTATATCTCTCGAATATTGCCTTCTAATTGCCGCCTCAAGTTGAACGGGTCTTGACAGAGTAGTCTGTGATGTCATTTATTTGTTTTTTTTTTCATAGTTTTTGGTGAGATCATGGCGCACCCCAAAAACAAGAAGCTTATAGATCTGTCCAAGATTTTGTCATGTAATGCCCATAGAAAGAGATACGTATATGAGTTTAGAGGAGGAGGCCCCAAGGCTGCCCCAAGGTTTTCCAGTTTATTATTACTTAGGCTACACTGAATCAATCAAACAGTTTTCCAATCAAGCGTAATATGCGTATTAAGTACCGCTTGACCCAATTAAATATCGTTATCTATTTACAAAGATCTGCCTCTCACTCTAGTGTTTTTCAGTCTCACAAATTACAATAGCCTCATCTATAAAGAACACTGAGGAAAATGGAAAGATATAGATTGACATATAAATATTGTTTTTAAATATTAAATAGAAGTCTTAAAATTTCTATAATGTATTTTAAATATTTATATTTTACTCTGCTAAGCATAGATATTTTTAATTTATTTATTTTAGAAGAAGTTTCTTCTACTTTTATATTTTTTGAATGTATTTTTCTCACTTTTCTAAAAACCTAGACTTTCGTGTGTGTTTTACAATTTGACAAGTGATATTGAAGCCTCATTAAGACGGATGTCTAAGTGGGCGTTGGGGGGCGACACTGGGTCTAGGTGGGCGTGCCAGTGGGTCGCTGTTTGCGGTCGTCATGACTGCGGTTCCGTCAGTCACCGAAGCGCTCAAGTGGCACGCGCTTGATAACAACACCAGCTTTCAGTTCCCAGTTGCATCTCTCAGAGATCCGCAGGGAGGAACGTTCATTTGAAATGCAATTGAAACCGCCAGAGACAGGCAGAGCGACATAGACAGATGCAGAGCAGCTCCAGTAATGGAGGGGGAGATGAAGAAGGTTGGAGCCCGGTGACATGAAAGTAGATATGTAGCTATAATAATAATAACGATAGCAGAACAATGCGGGACTTTGGGAAAAGCGACAGCAGGAAGCAACGATAAAGTTAGTTAACAGGTGCATGCTAAAAGTAACAGAGTTTTAATAACGATAAGTGAAGGAATAAATATGGGTCACTAAAAGTAGGAGAAAGAGTTAATATATAGAGGGAAAAAGTTCAAAAACGTGACTTTTTAGTTAAGTTATTTTTTAAGATATTAAATATATTTTCTGTTAAATAACAATAACAGAAATTTAAAGTTTATTAAGTCAAATTATGGAAAATCAATTTCATGTTCCATTTAATGTCAACTCAAAAAGAATATTAAATCTTAGATAATATATATTTAACCCATATATTTATGCTCTCTATAAATTAGCTTAAAAAACTCATCATATAGTTGCAGAATCCTTTTAATTTACCAACCGAATTCCAACTCTTTTATTGCATTTGCAAATGAGAGAGGATTCTGGCTTAATGTGCCCTTTGGTTTCCACTCCATGTACATGCATATAAATGTCAATTACGTTTCTGCTTAGCCAATTTACAAAATTAGGTTAACTGGTGTTATCAACAGCATTTCAGTAGTAGTCGTGGAAATGTCAACTTTACCCAGAATTTCCTCGCTTTTCTCCACAACCCCCCTCGCACCCAGCTTTCCAACTGTCACTTTTGGGCCGAAAGTCTCGCATTTGGAATTGGCAAGTGAATGAGGGAAAAACGTAGAGTTGCAAAATGAAAAATGCATGAAAAGCGCAAATTGATAATTGAATTTGGCACAGGCTCAAACTGCAGTTTGCTATTTGTTGCTATTTTGTGTTATTACTATGTCACAGCATGCGCCAAGTGGGTCAATGTGAACGTCGTCGGGTGACAAGCAATAAAATGGGAAAAATAATAAAGAATAACAAAAAGCAAAAAAGTACAAGCTAAATCACACGGCACACATCAGCAAGACTGACATAAAATTATAGCCAATTAGGTGGAAAACGGAAAATATTTGTCATGCAACTGGGGAACAAAGTGCAGGGGCAAAGGCAAAGATCTCAAGAGGAGTCCTACACCCATTATTGGCCCTAAAATATATGTATGTGTGTGTGGGTGATAAAACCTCATCGAACATGCTGATGGGCCACAAATTACACGAAACACAGCGTCGTCATCAATGGCATTCGATTTCCAACACTCGACACTCATAAATTTGATCAAGAGATGGCGCCCAGGATATTGAAATACATGACCCGAGGGCTGGCGCACGAAACCCCAAAAAAAATATGATGTTCGTGGATATACCAAATCTAAAGTATTGCATGTTGGCACCCATTTCTCCATCGAGCCATCGGGCGGCATTCGGTTAATTTAACGGCAATAAAAACATCACGCATACGCCCCGCGGTGCCAGCGGATGGGCAATAAAACAAATGCCTTGAAATTGTCATCGAACAGAAAAAGACAGGGCGCAGAGAAAGAGAGAGAGAGAGAGAGAGAAAAGGGAGAGAGAGGGAGATATAGAGAGCAGGAAGGCCGCGTTGTTAAAGTTCAATCATTAGTTGCCACATGACACAATGCAGTCAACCAGCAAGCCAAACGGAAAATGAACAAGAAAAAATGCTAATTTAAGCTATTGAGATATTGAATACCCTGACAGAGACATTTACATTCCTGAAAACAAGTAGGAAAGCTAACACATGGCTTATTTACTTTGACTAATTATGCTTAGATTTATGAAAAACTTCATTTAAATAGTGCCAAAGGCAGATGATGGACTAAAGGTTGCCAGGAACTTGTTGCGCAACATCCAAGTATAGAAAAATGTTGCCAAAAGCCTTGATGGATACAAAAATTTAAGATACCCTTAGTGAGAGTAAAAAAAAGTGTCGCACGAGTTGTGAAATATTGTAGAAAAAAAGGCATTGAAGTAAGTGGCATATTCAGGGGGGTATTGGAGGGGTAAATGTGGGCGAGCATCGTGTTTTCCCCGTTAGCTTTAAAAACGCCCACACGATCCCCATTCCCCTCCCTAACACTCCACCTCTGTCTAACTGACACCACAGCAGCTGCATTCGTAGTATCAAAAGATTAAAGCGCAACAACAGCAACGAAAACAGAAAATATTTCCCATTCCCGAAATGTTTATGTCAAGGCCCAGAGGAAGAAATGGAAACCCATGCAGAGGCGGAGGTGGAAATCATGTAGAGAAGAGAAGTCGGGGGAGAATGCGAAAAGATTTGTAGATTTCAAGAAGAAATATGTAAAAGTGAAATTGAAATGCCTTTGAGCGTTAATTTAAATGGGTGAATTTCTATTATTGACTTTGAGGAATTTAAGGAAATTAATCTAAGAGATATCATTTTAGTTTTCCATTATTAAGCTTTGGGTTTCAATGTGTCAAAGATAGTTTCCAGTTTTTCTTAAATGGTTTTATACATATTAAAGTAACTTACATTTGAAACTGTGTTTTCTTTACATCATTTATAATTTATAACAATAAAAAATATAATTTTAAGTGGCTTCGGTAGGTGGTTTAAATATAAATATTTTAATTTTGAGGGAATTAAATTACAAAGGGCTTAAATTTAGTTTTGTTTAGCAAAGAAGAACATTAAAATTTATTCAATAAATATTTAACATAATTTTATAGTTTTCATTTATGGTTCTTTAATTAAAAACCTATTTTTAGTTTGTTTTCAACAGATTTAAAAATGAAATCTTTAAGATTTTATTACCCTTATGCCGGGGCAACATAAATTTCGTTCCAAATTGCATGACTATTTTTAAATACTTAAAAAGCTAATAGAACTATTTAGAATTTAGTTGACTTTTGGCCCACATCACCCACTGTACTCCCAAATGTTCAGCGGAATGGCTATCTCGGTGATCTCAGCATTATAATGAGCTAAGCAAATGCGCAGGCGTATTTTGAGATGTGACAGCAGTCGCAGCAGCTAAAGATTGCTTACAAAACATACAAAGTAGAAAATTATTTAGCAACAACAATCTAAAGGGAGGGAGGGGAGGTAAAAGCGATCCGAATAGGAGCGGAAAAAACAAAACAATATTTTTATGTTGTCGCGTGGTTGGGACAAGCTGCTGTCGTTGCTTTATATTTGCTTTTGCTTTTTTACAGCATGATATATGGAAATGTTTTATGAGCGGACTGCACTTTCGGACTGTCGCCATAGATGTAGACACAAAAAACTTGACTGGAAATTGAAATTAATTTGCTGCCAGAAGGAGGTGGGAGGGAAATTCGGGAGGCTGTGGCTCAACACATTGCATTGCATAATTACAGATGACGTAGAACACACAATCTTTCACTGCAGCATGTAATCTCTGGCCAGGGACAGCAGACAGAAAGCAGAAAGCAGAAGCAGAAACAGGATTTTGTCCAATTAAAGCAAACATCAATTTTAGTTCTCGGAATGTGTGTGTTTTACGTACAAAGACCATTTCGTGTGTCTCTCCTTTATTATCCGTAACGAACCGTTGAGTTTTGTCATTGACTCGGCGACTGCTGCTGCTGCTGCTGTCTGGCTTTAGCCAGATCTGGAAAAACTGGAGCATGCAGCGTTTCGATTCGGCCCTCTTTTTGGGCATATGTTTGTATATATGTGAGTTTCTCTATCAGTGCACATAGGCAAGGTCATCAGCTTCGGATGGGTGGGCTTGTTGTGCCAGCCTCGAGTGTTCGCTGGGTGTGTGTATGGAGCCAACCATTTACGCCCTGGTGGAGCCAATGGAGCATTTCGATGGGTGCTGAGCAGCTTTGTTAACAATAAAACTAGTTCCATTTGTTGGGCTTAACGGGAAAAGTTAAAGCTATTTATTATGATTCAAAAATTAGTTTGTCTTTTGATGGGATATCAAATTTGGGATCTGGGCTTACTGTTTTGGCAATTTTAGCTAAAATCTATTTTGTTTTTTAATTTTAAAAGGTTATTTTACATACGTTTTATTGGTCATTAATATAAAATGTGATAATAAACTTTTTAAAACCTTAAAAATTAATCTTGGTTTATCTCTTTATGTAAAAACTTTTTGTAGCATACTTTTAAGCCTCATTTTTAGAGATTTTAAATCTAAAACGATAAGTATTCAAATAAGATTACTCAGCAAAACTTCAACATCCTATACATCTTTCTATTTAATATTGAAATTGAATAGATTTCAATGCCAGGAACCCTCGAAACTTTGACATGTTATTTCCATCTTGTTCACTTGAACTGGGATTCGCCCACCCACCTCCTTCAAGTGCCATCCCAGTCGCTTTTCGTTGGGGATTTCGGAGATTTCGGGGATTTGCCGACTGGCGCTCAGATGTCACGGCAGCCACTCGATGGCTGAAAAGCTCGAGGAGCTGAGCTTGAGAGGCTGAGCCATCGACTTGCCACTTTGAATAGCTCTTTACTAATCCTCCTTCATATTGTATCTTTTCTCTCCTTGCAGCCAGTGCGTTTCGCCTTTTTTCCACGCTTGTGACCCGTAGCCCACGTCCACTTTGTGGCGTGTGCAAACCAGAAGCCGCCAAGACGACTTACTCGATAATGAAGATGAGCTCGCCCAGGATCATGCAGCAGAAGAGGAGTAGCAAGTCCTCCAACTCGTCGCGGGTCTCGATGACGACCTCGACGGCGGAGGAGAATCTTCTGGAATCGAAGCTTTTCAGCTGGATGAGGCTCTTCCGCTTCGCCTCGCTGCTCTGCCGCGCCGAGTAACGGACCACGAGATCCTCCTCCCTCCTTCAAATGTTAAGAGAAACGCATATTACAGATACTCGAACTAGTTGCCGCTTTTCAGTCAAATTTTCCTATATATAGAAAGAGAGACACACACACCAAGAGAAACACCCCACAACACGCCCATTTGTCACCTTAACTTTTTTCCAGCAAATGTAGAAAATAAGTATTACAAAATGATTAAGCAAACAAAATCCTACTCCTGCTCCCACAACCACAAGCATAATATTAAGTTTAAGCTGAAAAGCAACAGATATATCCAAATCCAAGAAATATAATGTTAAGTTTAAGCTTCGTTTTTTGGGAGATCGAGACATTTTTCATTCAGTTAAAACAAACTCTTCACAATTAAGTCAATTTTTAGTGTAAACTCCGTTTCAACGGAGTTACTCGCGCCTTTCGTACCTTTTGTATTGTAATAAGTGAAAAAAAAAAACATGGCATATTTACAAATTGCTAACTAAAAGCAAATAAATATTTAAATCGTAATCCACTTATTGCGTTTATTCGGGTTTATTATATTAGTGCTTAAGTTTTCAAGAACAGCCGAACTATAACACGAAGTACATATATTTTTGTAATTACAACACTGTTTTTGCGAGTCACAAGAAACAAACAAGCAAATAGGCAAACACATCATGATGAACCTTTATGCAAGGCTATTAAATAGATAAATATATATATATATATATTAACTAAAGATGCAGGCAAATGCCGTACTAAACAATAATGTAGAGGAATATATTTACACATAAAACAACTCGAATTGAAGGCGGAGTACATGCAAATGCGCTTACCCAACACTGAAACACGTACATACATCCACATCCCGTTCACAATAGTTATCCAGCCCAGCAATATGAAAAGTGCATTTAATCCAAAGAAGTTGCCAATCAACAAACAACAGCCACAAATTGTTAACAACACACAATTAGCAATGCCAAGTGCAATAGTGGACATAAGCAAACCTCTTTAATTCCATATACTATAACCTCAGATTAACAAATGAACAACTACATACAACATCAGATAAATAACAAACAACAACAAAGTTATCAGAGATTTTCGAAATTTAAATTTACTTATTAATTAGTTAGTAAGCCGAAAATGCAACCATGCAAAATGAACATAACGGTATAATAACGGTAATTGCCAAAAAACCATGAGATCAACTGTACTAGAATACATACACACTAGCAATACATACAACTGCAGCAGATAAATGTTGAGAAAAATGCAATAAATCGGATATCGATCAAATAAATAAAGTCTTTAAGCTGTTGAGTGTTCAATGCAATTCAAGCTTTCCGTTGGTGTTTTTTCATTTATTTGGGTGTGTTTTTTTATGTTATGCTTTTGTTATTAAATCTACAAGTGCATATTTATTAATTTTTGCTATAGAGGCGCCAGATTCATAGAGCCGTATGAAGGGTATAATATATATAGACTAAAATTTATATATTTGATACTTTCCGTTTTTTCTTAAATATTTTTTGAATCAAACGGCACTGCCAGATATTCTGTTTTCTATATTTCTGTGACGAGTGGCAGCTCTGCTCCAATAAGAACATCGCGGACGTGAACCTGGGTGTGGAAATTAGGTACTCACGCAGAAGCTAATTTTCCTACCTTGTTTACAACAAAGTCAACAACCATTTTAAAGTGAGAACAAAAATATCGCGATATATATTCATTTTTAGGAAATATCGATGTGATTTTTTGATATATTATCAACAGCCATACTAATCAAATGCAAAAACAAACAAAAGTTACGGATCGGCGGACTATATCTCGTGCTCTCGATGTGAACCTGGCGCGTTGCGCATAATAAATAATATAAATCAAGATACCAGAAACCGCTTATCAGTGAATTCGCTTGCAGTTGCATAACTCGTTGCCAAAAAAAGAAAGAAGGAAAGAAAAAAATAACAACACTAACACGTAAAAAGTTCTCGTAAGGTTTTCGTGGCGAAGGAGACGACAGAAAGAAAGCTCGAAAAACAAGGGGCGAAAGGAGAGTGCAGTTAGTGCCCCCTTTGGGGCCCGCCGCCGCCGCCACCCCCACCGGTCACCCCGGCCCCCCTCGACGCCCACGCGACGTGCCTTATAGGAAGTATTTTTTCGGTTTTGTGTGCGCGTTAATTGCTCAGGAATTGCGTTACGTATTCCCGCAAGACCCGCAGAGGAGCGAAGAGCAAACTATGGCCCAGAATACAGCAGATACCTTCATCCATCTGATTGCCGGCGGGTAAGTGGCGATATGGAGAATCTATTAATTCTAGACTTAAAGCTCCGCTGTTGTTGCTGTTGCTATTGCGTCTTATCGCAGGTCAGGCCATCGTAGCGCAAACCGGTTTGCGGGCGACTTTGCAGTTGAATTCCACAAGAAACGTCGCAATTGCGATTAGATTTAGTTTGGTTTCAATTCGCGCAAATGAACATTTTTGGCGCCACTGCCAAATAAAACAGAAGAAAGGCCGAAAAGAGCAGTAAAAAACACGCTCCGTTCACGTGTTTTCCTCTCGCTGTTTCTTCTTTTTTTTATTACGGCAACCGACAGCTGGCGAAATCACAGGCGAGATAAATGAAATAAGTAAATAAAATGTATGAAATACATATTTATGTACTTATGTGCAACCAACAAACATATGTAAACACAAAAGTTGTAGTTTTTCCCTTTCCTTATCCATTTTCTCGGTTCATTTCCCCAGGCACAATGTCCAATTGGATTTCAGAGCTTCAATTATTTTGTTATTGTCGCGCTGTTATTACTTTTATTGTCGCTTTTATGCTGGCTATTTTTAGACGCGTCGCGCCGCATCTGATTTTATTTTTGTTTTTACCTGCACCCTACACACACACTCGCCCGGCATATTGGCTGCACCGAACATGTGATAGTGTGTGTGTGGTTGCTTCTTTCTCGCAACCAGTTTTGTTTTTGTTGCGAAGAGAGTGGAGAAGGGAGTCCGAGAGCGAGAAGGGAAAGGTGAAGTGCAGCTTATTCGCTGTTCTCTTTCTGTGTTCCGGTGGGAAGAAAGGAGGGAGGGAACAAGGGAATGAAACAGTCAGGTGCCGAGCCTCTTGTCTTTCGGGAAATGCAAATTTAATGGGGGTTACGAAAACAACAGAGTTTGTTTTTACGAATATAATTACGTTTCTTGTGCAATTTTTTTAATTTAATTCTTCTTGTCAATATTGAATTCGAGTAAATCAGCTACAAATTTCAAATGATTTTTATAAATTAAACATTAAACTTAATATTCTTTTTTCTAATCAAAATATTTCACTTGATAGTAAAAATATAAACAGTGTAGCATTTGATTTACTTTGATTAAACTGTAACCTTGACTACTGGGGGGCCTTTTATCTGACCTCTGGCAAAGTTCTAGTTGCTGATTGTGGCTGTCAATCGTCGTCGATCCCCTCCGAATGCTTTGTGAGCTCTGCGAGCCCCTGGGCAGTTTGCCGGCCGGCAGCTTAAGCCCCCTCTTATCGGCAACAACAACAGTGGTCGCAAGTCATTCTTATTTAAACATATGTATCCATGTTTGTTTTGTTTACATATCTGCTTAGTATATAGTATATACCTTAACTAGAGAAACTGTAGCAGAGTAAAAGGAATTCACGTTGCAACTTGAGCTGCCTTAATACCCTTAGTTTGTTTTTTAGACCCCCCCTTTGTTGGGTATCTCGTGTCGTTACACGTTGGAAATAAGGGAAACAATAAAATAAAAACAACCTTGCCTGTGCCGCCCACATTGTTATCGCTATAAATAAGCCGCAAAGCAAACAATTAAACGACATGCATCCCATCTAATCAAGCATCAGAGAAGCCTCCAAAGGCGAGTCTTACATAAGCTACTTTTTGTCTATGATAGAAAGAATGTTAAATGGGTTAGAAAAACATTTACTTTGGCCACAAATTGTTGGTAAATAAAGGTCTAAATGTGGTATTGGTTTTTTGACATTTAAGAACTATACTATATTAGGTATCCCCCAATTAGAAACATTGTTAAATAGGTTCAGACAGCTGAGAAGACAAATTCCCTCAATGTTTTCGATTTGGCAAAACAACACACATTGCACATTTTTATATTTTCCCTATACTATATATTGCATTGTGTGTTATTTTATTTTGCCTACATATTTCGCTGTTATTTGTCTAGAAACAAATCTAAATTGAGCTTGGCAAGCGATTTCGATTTTGTTTTGGTTTTTCAGCGAGACAACAACCCAGGCAGGCGGGCAAATAAACTTTTTCTGGCACACTGACTCAGTTGAAGGCGAAATGGATGAGTGAATTGCAACAAACAACACACACTGACCAAGGTGTTTTCGAACCCATACATAGATAAGATAGATAGCCCCCCCTCTCTAAAGGCAAACCAAAACAATGTCACTTGCAGTGTGTGAAATTCCTTGTCTACTAACTTATTTATAGCCTAGTTTTGTTGGCCATTTCTTGGTGAGATTTCATAACCATAACCCGAAATTTTCCATCAGCTGGGATTTGTTTACAATTTTTTTTTTGTGGTTGCTTTTGACCCGGCCCAAAACGTTGAAAACGTTTTCTCTCTCTATGCTTTCGATGTTTTCATTGCCTTGCCTTCATGTCTCTTCGCACGTACGCATATTTTAGAGAATTTGTTATGCATTCAAGAGTCTTAGTCAAGGATGGTCGTCTTAAAGGCTAAAATAGAAGGTGTTTCCCGGTAAAAGAAGAAGAATGAATAGACAAAGTCAAAGCTAAAATGTGATAATAATTATTTTATATTGTTTCCTTTTAATTTTCTTACTTTTCTATATTTATTTTAGGTTTATTTAGTTTAAAGTTTATAAACCGGGTTCTTTAAACCTAAAATTGTGTCAAGGGCGCCTTAATTAAATTTACTCTTGATCTAGACACATTTTTAGAATCTTTAATATGAATAAAACATATAAACAACACACATATATATTCGAAAAGAAATCAAAAACAGAATGAGGGAAGAATATAGAAGGTCGCGTGCCAAGTTTATTTCAAATTCTAGCCACAAAATAAACCATCTAATGGGATATGTATCTCTATTTTTAGGCATCCTTAACTGCAACATTTAATTTCCTTAAAATCTTAAAATAAATCCTCCATTATCTAAATGTAATTTTCTTTTATAACCCGCAAAACCTTCAATTCCTTTGACCCATAAACAGAGACATTGAAAATTTTCCATAAATGTCGTAATCTTAGGCAAAAGCAAACAAATAATAGAAGGTACAAAATAGCAGGAGTCTAAAAAATTGGCGATGATAAGGGGGAAACTTCAGTCTGCGAAACGCAAAAAGCCATTGAAATATGCGTACTTTTTCGGTTGATAAGCAAAAGTCTCCCCGCCAAGACAGAACCTTATCAGCTTCGAGTTGAGGTAGGGGGGTAGAACAGGTGGGTCCAGAGGAGAGGGGAACCTCCTCCCTGGACAAAAGTCACCCCAGCAGAGGCTGACGCATGCATGGGTACAAGAAATATTGTATGTACATACCATGTGGCCATAGACGATGGTGTCTGCGGGTCCAAAATTTCCACTCTTATCGTTTGTAGCGCGTGTATTTTCGGGTACAAATACACCCGACAATGTCAAAGAACAGATAAATCGCACATTAACCGGTTGCAAATTGCACGAAATTCGCACATGCATCCCATAAAGGCCATCGATCGGGCATATATATATAAACATATATAGCAATTAGCTATGAGAATCTGTGCGAATTGGTCTGTATGTACTTGATTCACATGTTTCACACATGAAAGATTGCTTTCTTTTCAAAGGAATTCAATCGTTAATAGCTTGAAATAATATTTATTTAAATTGGTTTTATTTGAAATTGCTTACATATAATGATGACTGTCTTTTAAGACATTTGTTATAAAAAAACGTGATTAGAAGGATGATTTTGTAGCAATCTAAAGTAATAATCAGTTGTGGGAAGGGAATAAATTGATACGTTGGAATTAAATTTCTGAGAAGTAGAATAAAATGACTAGATTAGGGAGAAATATTTAAGCTAATATTTGTTTTATTAATTAATTTAAAAATATTTAATGCTAAATATACTTATTTTAACTCTAGATATAGGCATGAAATTACAATATTATATATTTAAAAAAAAGCTTATGCAAACTTTACCTATATATCTATAAAATGATAATGAATACTGTGCGGTAGAGGCCAGGCAGTGACATTTACTGACTTGAGAAGGCAGGGCTTTGGGTTCTATAGTTTAAAATGCAATAATATTATTAGTAAATTTCCCAAACCCTATTCCAAGTCTAAAAATAAGGCCTTATTCTATATATTTAATTATTCAATTTCCAACTCTCATTTCTCACACATTAATCTTTAATTCATCACCTCTTAGCCAGTTTACACTTGGCCCATTAATCACCTCATCCCCGTGTCATTCAACCGTGCGTAATTAGCTTTAATTCCGTTTTAGTCCAGACTTATCCTTGGACTGTTTGTCCAACTGTCTGACTGTCTGTTGTGAATAGCTTTCAGGTAGGCACGACCAACAGTTTGCTTTAGTTTCGCGTGATGGTGACAGGCAGATGCTAATTGAAATTCAATAGTCGGTAAGGAGCTTCCCGTTAATGCATTGATTAAATGTGATTAATTTATATGGGGTAAAAGTTGGTGAAATTATCTGTTGAATTATTTAATTTGTTAAGGCAGCAAGCCCAGCATATGGTGGCGTGTTCTCTTCACCAGGTTTCAGGGCAATTATGTCATAGTCTCATACCAGATTCAAAGCGGATCGGGCATCCATAAAAGTACTATATATATTTTATTTTAATGGACGTGGCCGGCCGGCCGTTGTTAGCTGATAAGCGGAGCAGCCAGCTCACATGGCTTGGCTTTGTCCGGCCCGGCTATTGCAATTCATCCCATCCGCTGGCGGCATCAAAGGTTATCATTGATGTAGGAGGGTCAATACCCAACCGGTTTCGACTGGATTATGCCCTGGCCTCATCGCAATCGCCGCCAGATTGGCGAAATTATATACAGGGAAAAGTAAAGTACCCCAGTTCACTAGCCTGCTGATTATATTCTTGATTTTTCCCTAGGATTCAGAAAGAGATTTTCTCGTGACAGAGCTTCAACCATCGATCAAACTTTTCTCCTGCCTTTGTCATTTTGTTTCCTCATTCTTTTCCTTTGTTGCATAACTTTTCTTCTTTCCCCCTTTTTTTGCGAGTTTATTGCCTTGATTTTTTTTTTATAAATATAAGCGAATAATAATTTCTGGAATCCCAGTTGCCAACTGGCAATTTACACAATTCTGGCAATCACGAGTTATGCTTCTGCAAATATGTTTATTCGTAGATAATGAAGCGATTCGGCTTTTATCACAAGTTAGCGTGTGTTTTTTGTTGATATTGATAGAGGCAATCAGAGTTGTGTTGGCTTTTTGGGAAAGGTCGTGTATAATTAATTATCTAGAGCATACTCTTGTTTTTTTCGGAGCTGTAAACAAACAAATTTTAATCTAGAAATAACTTTAAAGTCAAGGTTATGAACTTTGAGTAATGTTCTAACGTATTGTTGTTATTTTGTTTAACACTGAACTATTGTTAATTTAGTTTAGGAACTCTGTTTCGTGTTTGCTGGCTCAATTTCCCTTACACATTTCCATTTTGAGCAATTTCACAATTCAGTAAACAATTACCTGACCTTGATTGCCTTCATGCACTTGGAATTCAAAATGAATTCAAATAGAAAATTTTCTATAATTCGCTTTGATGGACATGACGCCTCCTTCCACTCTGCGATTATCCAGACCGCAAATAACCCTCCTTCATATTGCATTTGGCGAAATGCACTTCATTTCCGAGGCAGCCAATCAAGAATGCCTCTGCCCTGTGCACTCATATTCGATTTGTAATTGGAATGGGACATGCCACTTATGTGTGTGTCTGTAGTTAGCAGCTATACTAGATGGTTGAGGAGGAAAAAAAACAGACATTTTTAGCCAGGGAATTGCGCAATTCAAAGAAATACGAGTTTGGGAAATAGATATTTTCCTGCATGGTCGTCGATTCTTGCCAAGAAGTGTGATTTATTTTTATGATAGTTGAACATGTGGGCGAAACTGAAAATGGCAGGCATACATTTACTCAAATCACTTTACTTTTGGTTTGTCTTTTATTTATATCCACTTGGAGATGTTTGCAATTAGATTTAAACATTGAACTTGAGCTGGTTTTATCATAAATCTAATTTTATTATGACTACTATGGGAGTTACTGGTGATTTAAAGCTTAAAAAATAATAAATTATTGAGTGTTTGCTACTTAACTCTACTCTTAATTGACAATTACTCATATTAATACAATATTTCCACTTCCAGTTCCGCTGGCACTGTGGGCGCTGTGGTCACATGTCCATTGGAGGTGGTCAAGACGCGTCTGCAGAGCTCCACAGCCTTCATGACGCCGGCTCGTGTGGTGGAGAATGCCGGCGGACCGGCGAATGGCGGGCAATCGGAGCTATTGCGGCCGGAACAACGACGTAAGCTAAGCACAACGATATTACGTAACAGATCACAGCCACAGGTGATTGGGGGTGTGCGTAGGGTAGTACCAAATTCTTTTTTACCTATTCTCTCATACTCATACCCATAATGCCGCCATAAGCCACATCTTCTAACTATAGCTTGAGCGCAAGCACTGCCCACATCTTCGATACCTTCATCTCCATTGACCCTAATTCAGTTTATTTGAGTTACTAATTCGTTTTCTTATTTTACCCTTTTCCAGATTATGGCCATTTCGCATTGTGGCATCTCATCGACAACGCCAAAATCCATGAGCATCGTCCAGTGTCTAAGGTGAGATAGTTGATATTTCTTACTAGAGATTAAAGCTCGAAATGAAATCGATGAAATTATTAAATAATCGATTTTTTCGATTGAATAGAAAAAGGTTTAAACGTATGTAAACTTGTGGAAAAGTTAAAAACAATGTTGAGAATTTTTTTTTATTTAATATTTTGAATTATTATATTATTAAAAATAGATTTACTGAAAATCGATTTATTTCCAGCTCTATTAGATATAAAGAAACATCGATTAACGATTTAAAATCGATTTTTCTATACAAAAATATCCGCAAATTTGAATCGTTTTCATTTCTAGTATTTTTAATGTATATTTTATATCTTAACTTTATTTATTTCTTCGTTTTTTTAGACATATTGTTCAGAACGAGGGTCCTCGGGCTCTGTTCAAAGGTCTCGGTCCGAATCTCGTGGGCGTGGCCCCCTCCCGTGCCATCTACTTCTGCACCTACTCCCAAACCAAGAACACGCTCAACAGTTTAGGGTAAGTCCTTGACCCATTACTCCACGAATTATCCCATTTAATTCTATGATTTATTCTTCAGCTTCGTTGAACGTGACTCGCCGCTGGTCCATATAATGAGTGCTGCCAGCGCTGGTTTCGTTTCCTCCACAGCCACGAATCCCATTTGGTTTGTAAAGACAAGAATGCAGCTGGACTATAATTCCAAAGTCCAGATGACGGTGAGGCAGTGCATCGAGCGGGTGTATGCCCAAGGCGGCATTGCAGCCTTTTACAAGGGTATCACCGCCAGCTATTTTGGTATCTGTGAAACCATGGTGCACTTTGTCATCTACGAGTTTATAAAGTCCAAATTGGTGAGTTTATATTTGGATTTAAAGTGTTTATGATGGTCTTTTAATCATTTATATTATTTTTTATTAGCTGGAGCAGCGAAATCAAAGGCATACAGACACCAAGGGCTCACGTGATTTCCTGGAGTTCATGATGGCCGGCGCCGTGTCCAAGACAATTGCCTCCTGCATCGCCTATCCCCATGAGGTGGCTCGCACGCGTCTGCGTGAGGAGGGCAACAAATACAACTCCTTTTGGCAGACCCTTCACACGGTGTGGAAGGAGGAGGGCAGAGCAGGACTGTATAGGTGCGTAGAATTATATTTAAGAGGGGGGGATTTTTATTTACTTAAGTTAATCAGAATTTGGTGATAAGCTAGGGTGATTTTTCATTTAAAATGTTTGTTTTAAAGCATTTTAAACAGGGACTGCCAGGGACAGTGCTTTTGCCATTGAATTGTAAAGTATTTCCATTAGATTCAAAGGGAATCCCATGTCAGGTCTCAGACACCAGTTGATACAAGGGGAATTCCATATAAATATATAAAAGTTACTCTAGAAATACCCATTTTGTATTTAAAAAATAATCTTGATAAAAATATCTATTTCCACAAGATCTTAAATAAGAATCAAGCATTTATAAACCAACACGGATGCGCAGCCAAAATTTTTTACTCGGTCATTGCTAATGAATTATCATAATGCGCCACCCACGAATTCGCGATACAGCCACCCGCCTGCCGCGCCTTTCCCGGCATGAAAATCTATTTAAATTCATTCTTTTGCGTCGCATATTTTTCTGTTTGTTTACCTTAATTTGATTAGCACTAGCAAGCAAGCTAGCGAGCTGTCTCTCCGGGGTGCCTTAAATGATTACTACTATTTGCAGAGTAATTCATCCACTAATTGTGCCATCTGTTTGTATTATTTTCCATTCCACAGAGGCCTGGCCACGCAGCTGGTGCGACAGATACCCAACACGGCGATCATGATGGCCACCTACGAGGCTGTTGTCTATGTCCTAACCCGGCGCTTTAACAACAAGTCGAACGAGTTTTACGACTTTTAGGGAGAGAATCCCAACTAAGAAGTTAACACGCAACGACGACGACGACAAGGAGGAACCCAATCTGTGCATATGTAGACGCGACTGCTGCAACTTAACTGTAATCGTAAACCCCGTTTTTTGTAGACGATCTAAACCAACGAGCGCAAATTCTGAGTTAACTAGCTTCTAAGTCACAACCAAAACGCGAAAACGAACTCAATAGACTTGAGACGTTAGACGTTGAACGATCGAAGTCCACCCACTTAACCCTTAATCTGCTCTATAGAAAGGACGATCCGCAAATAGCTGTCTGCACAATGATAGTTTTGTTCGATGGATTCACCGGAAACGTTATCAAAATTTTGAAAAGGCTGCTATTAAGTTAAAGATACAAAATATGTATAAATGTGGTTGATATTTTAATAAAAAAAAACAGAAGAAATAATGTAAATATAGGATTCAATTCGCTCAGAGTGTATTGTAAATAGATAAACAAAAAATGAGTCAGTCGACTGGCGTACGCAATAGCTCCCCTAGTTTTTGTTAGTTTCTAAGCACAAAAAATGTTGAAGCCGACCGTAACCGATACGTAACTCTAATCGTAATTGTAAACGTTCACGTTAAGTTTCCTCAAATGCGATATAAATTTTAGTTACTCTTAAAGCATACTTCCGATTATCATTATGATTATTATTATTATTATTATTACTATTACTATTATTATTATTGCTGTTTATTTAGTCCATTAGTTGATTAGTTTAGTGAGCTCTTGGCAAGAGCTGTAGTTGCCCCCCAAAACCGTATTTCATTGATAACAAAGAGCAAAGAATGAAGAAAACTACTGTGAATAATTGATTGCAATCTGATTTAATGGTGAAATCAATAAATACAACAATTTTGTTTAAAAATACTTCTCAAGCGTTTTTATTGTTTAATGCCGCTTGAAGACGCACAATCTTATCAACAAAACGAACGAGTCTGCACACCCTTGAACATAGTTCAACTTGAAAACTCAGACGGAAGATAAGGGTTTGAGCTACTGGCTACTATTATTCATGAACAATAAACAAGTACTAGTAATTTATAGAAAAAACAATATAAAAACAATTCCCCGACAAGATTTCAAAAATAGCGCCCTGTCTTAACATCCTCTCTGGTCCCACTAACCAACCATTCGATTGCTTGCGCTTATCGATAACCTGTTAAATCAACAGGTGATCGATCGCAGCAAGTGCCATCGCTAAATTCCAACAATTTTCAGTGTTTACGTTTCGAAAAGTGCCACAAAAAAATAAAACTTGAAAAAACCCCACTTAAATTCAAGTACTAAACTCAATACAAGCACCCACTTTAATAGCAACTTAGTGAGCACCTAAAGATCACCTTAGTTAACCCGATAAAAGAGAAATTTGTGCAATTGGAGCAACTGCGAAGCGCACACGCAAAAGAAACCAAGACATTGGAGAACTACATAGTTGACACCCATTCCGCCGCGGCCATGCAAATCGATGCGATCGAGCTGCTGCTGATCACCTAGCTGTGCGAGTCGGAGACCCAGCATTGAGATGCTGCTCAGCGAGACCCACTTTTGGACTACGCTGCGCGATGAGGTGCGCATCAAGAGCAACGACCTGGGCGCCTTTCGATACCTGCGCCAGCGGGAGAAGGAGCAAGAGCAGCAGGATCTCACCACATTGGCCAAGCGGGACTATACAGAACGGCGGAATGGGCTGGCCGTGCTGAAGAACAGCAGTCGCAAGGCGGCTGGTCGCCTGAAGGATAACCTTAAGAAGCTGGAGGATCTCCTCAGACAGCATCGTATCATTCACTCCGAGTGGCAGGATGCGGCCCAGGTGCTGCTACTCTTTGCCAATGGATTAATAACCCATATTTGTGTGGATATCTATACGGGGGATATACTGCGCATGGTCTTTGAGAAGTATCTGGTGGGCAAGCTGGCCGCCGAGGTCATCACTGATGGTAAGTCGAGGGAGAGCTTTGATTGATTTATTTGTAAGATACTCTTTCGATTGGATCAAGTCTATTGCCCTTACCATCAATTCATGTTTAGTGTTTGTTTTCGTTGATTAAAAGTATATTTCGGTGTCTGAAAGTAGCAGAAAAACACAATTTAAAGATTTAATTTAGGGTTTTTATAATTATAATCTAATTATTTACATGTTTATTAATTTTGTTTGACTTTAAATCCAAGAAAAATAATTTTTGGGAAGCCAGAAAAAATTCTATCGATTTAAAATCAATTTAAAAAGCATCCAAAAGTATGCAACGTTCAATTTTAGAATTGCATTTTATTCAATCTTTTAATATTAATTCTATTTTACTTAAAATCCAAGAAAGATTGAAGTATTTTTAGACAAATAGACAAATTTTTGGGACCCCTGATGATTTCTTCTCCCCTATTATTCTTGGTAAATTCATTTACTTAAATGTTTTTTATTTCTAATTTATTTATTTATTCAATATAAATTAACAAGAACCTAAAATCCCGCCCTATAATAATAATAAGCTCATGCATAAAACCACAATTTCATATTTTTCTCTAAACGATCCCTGGTTGTCCTCGTTAAAATAAGTAGTAGGAATAAATCTCACACGCCCTGGACTTCCATTACAGTGAAAACATGATTTGATAAAATCTAGCCTTCTACCCTTCCCTTCAATGTGCGCGTGATTAATGGCAATTGAAGTCCATAATCCCGGCGCTATATGCGTTGCTTTAGGGTATAACTCTCTTCCATATAATATCCATGGTATCTTGGTCTTGCACTTGAGAGACCGCGCTGCTTTTGTGGCTTGTGTGTTGTGCAGTTATGGAGAAATTTGCATTGGCAACAAGTGCGACTTGATTTGCACTTTCCCACACCAACACAGCCGCACGCACACACCTGTGCAGGGGCATGGGCATGCAATTATTGTAATTTTTAATTAATCTGCTTGCTTGTTTTGTTGCCTGTAAATATGCGAACCTTGCTATCCCCTCTCAGCTCAGATTATTCCATGCCACGCCCCTCACCTTTCCATAATTTTGTTCGAGGCACTCATTCAGCTTTGTCGCTTGTGTTTTTGTTTCTGTTTTTTTGTTGTTGTCTTGTGCTGTCAGCCTTTTTCACCCGTTCCCACATCGTCTTGGCCTACAATACCAACCAGCTGACGGTGGTTCATCTGCAGCGACCGAATGCACGTTCGCAGGGACCGGAGAAGATTGCCAATATGGATCCGCGCATCTTCCATGTGATCATACCAGGAGCCACAGAGCGCAAGCTAGCCCGCCATCTCACCGTCAATGGCAGCTTTGATCTGTTTGTGGTGTGGACACAGTCGTCGCAGAACGAGGTCTATCCCTGGAGGCCAACTATCCGGGATCAGGATCGAGCCAATATACATGTGTTCAAGATCAAGGGGTAAGTAGGGGATATTTTTTTAGATTTAGAGCTTATATAAAAAATTGAGATAATAATAAGCTTTTAATATTAAATATATGGATAATATATTCTTATCCCTCTACCCTTAGCTTGCAGCTGGAATCCATGGCTTATTGCTGGTCGGAGAACGATCCTTTGTGCGTTGATTTTCTGCGTAGCAGCGAAAGCCAAATTATTACGTTGGAGCAGAAGGTCTCCCGCAAGGGAGACATCAGTGCGGAGATCTGCTCGTATGAGTTGGCTGCTGGAAAAATGCAGCGCACTGCCATTACCTCGATACCCATGGGCGCCCAAATCTGCTCTTTCGCCTTTAGTCCCGACCAGGAGAAGCTCTTTCTGGGCAGCATAGATCGCAACATCTGCCTGCATGACCTGGTCCAACAGTCCACGAAGTACGCCAATCAGATTGAAATTGTGCCCAATCAGTGTGCTTGGCACTGTGACTCCGCCATGTTGTGTGTGGCCAACGAGAGATCGGTGCTGCAGTGTTTCGACCTGGCCCTGGCCACCATTGGCCATCAGTTGGTCAGCGAGAGTGTGACTCCCTCGAGCTTGATGGATCTCTCGCATTACTTTGTGGCCCAGCCTACACTTTTGAGAGTTGATTTTAGTAGGAAACCGGATTTGGGCACGTTCAAGCACACCTACGCCCAAACGGATTGCCTGCTCTTGCTGATCTATGAGCAGGGACCGCTGGCCTGCATGCGTCTGTTTGGTGGCGCTGGCATGCGTGGCGATATCCATAATTCTGGCCTAACAGCCGATGTCATAGCGGACAAGTACCTAAGGCTACAGCAGCCGGAAAGAGCGGTGAATGTCCTGGCGGCCTTGAACTGGGAGACCTATGGTGCCATGTGCCTGATTACCCTACACAAGATAGCCAACTATGTGTTCTTTGGCGGGGATCAGCGTCGGCCGCGTATAGAGCTGATGGCCAGGGCCCTGAAGACCTTTGCCCGCACGCTTTCGGAGGAGACTAAAGATGAGTTTAGCGATCAGGTTTATGATTTGAAGCGACGCTTTTGCTTTTTTCTAATGCGGTAAGTTAAGCTTTGAGGCTTAAAATATGAATTTCCTTAATTTTAAAAATATATTTCCAGTAAAAACCTATTTCCTGAGGCCTTGGAAATCGCCCAGGATGTGGCCGACTATGATATCTTTATGGATCTGTATAATCTAACCAAGTGCATAACCAGTTTGGGTGAATTTGCTCAGCTGGCATTCAGTCAGGCCGCTGCCATAATCCAGGAGGAAGATCGTGCCAATGGCAATCTCAGCTTGACCTGTGACCTGCGCTCGGAGTCGGCCTGTTCGGTATCCACCTGCTCGGATTTGGGGCGTAGTCAGCCGCAGGCCCTTAAAAACTATGTGCCACCACTGCCCTCATTCAAGTCGAAGGTTTTCAATGCCGAAATGATCAAGATTAATATACCCAAGCCGGAGCTAAGGCCACCGTTACCTAAGGTTTCGTTAGCTCAAACAGCGATGACTTCCTTAGGAGGCCTTAACCTGAAGAACAGTACATTGCAGGCAACGCCAGCCAAGAGTGCCAGCTCAAATGGTAAGAAAATATGAATCAATTCGCATTATAAGATATTAATATCCCCTTGATTCTCTAGGCAATGTCTGGTCCCAGGATGTACCAGATCAGACAGTGGGCTTGCCCATGCCCAGCAGTCCTCCAAGCCGGCCTCAGCCCTCTTCGATTATCCCCGAGCAAATCCCGCCTCTTGGTCCATTCAACAGCTTGGGAACTTCGCCGCCTCCGCCCTTGGTTTCTGTAGTTCCAGTGGTTTCATTGGCTTCAGTGCCTCCAGCCAATGCCTACCAGCCCAAGTTCTACCAGCATCCTCTGGTTTCTGGCAACATACCCGCCATGCTGCCCACCATGAGCAGCGAGGATTACCAAAAGCGACTGCTGCTCAAGAAGCCCACGGCTTCCATACTCTCCAATCCAGCTAATCCTGCGCCCAGCAATGGCGAGGCAGGAGGCGGTACAACCAGTGCCAAGTCACAGACGGCAGAGAAAAACAAAGTCAAGTTCTCGGACACCATACAGGTGGCTGTAGTGCCGGTAAGCTAGGAACTCCATTGTGTTTGGAAACTGTTATACAAAGTAGTTGTTATGCCTCTTCCCCTTAGGAGATTCCACGCAAAGAAAAGCCCATGCCGCCCAAGAGAAATGGTTACTCCAGACCCGCAGCGCGGCATTTGACAAATCCCAAGAAGGAGCTGGCCGACAGCTTGCCACTATGCCATCCCAATGATGAGTATTTAAAGGATTTTAATCCCATAACCACAAGTAAGTCTCATTCTATAGATCTCTCTCAGTTTTCCTTGGTTTTAACCTAAACTTTTCTTCAGATATGACCAAGCCTCCAGCGAGACGTCGTGATGAGGAGCCAAAGCAAAGCAGCAGCAAAAACCCCAACAACTCTTCCTCCTCCTCATCCATCAAGGTGGTGCATTTCGGTGTGGTCTAAGCTGATAATTATTAGTGCAATTCCCCCAAGTTTAATTATTCTTTAGAATAAGAAGCGTCTTCCACTTATTTTTAGTAACTAATTGCCGTCCTTCCACTTAGTGCAAAGCTTTAAATAGGAAAGTTTTTTACTTATAGGTTCTTTTCTCCACACTTTATACACCTTAGCATTAAATGTTTGCCAAAAAAAAAAAGCGAATCCTACTTCTTTTTGGTGGTAGAAGGTCCACCCATGCGATCCAGTTCGGATTTGAGGTCCAGCAGCTCCTTGTCTGGCACATAGCGTCGCTCCTCGCAGTCATCGGTGTGCTCCTCGACCCTCAAACTAACACCCTCGGGCAGGGCTGACTGGGCTATGCGCAGGAATTGTGGATAGACTGGGGCATCCACATTGTTTAGCTGCAGGTTCCGCTCGTAGGTGGTCAGCTTGTACTCGGACTCGATCACCGTGGAGTTCGGCCGCAGGCGCTGGACCTGCGTTTGCTGGGGAGGCAAGGCATAGCAATCGGAGACATCCAGTTCCAAGTACTCGGCCAGGCCATGGAGGAAGCGCTGGTAGCTCTCCAGCTGGGGATAGTCATAGCCCTTGATTTGTACATTGAGGCTTTCGTATTGCGGGAATTTTGGTTTGAGGGACTGAAAGAGAGAGTAAAGTAATTATTTAAGATACATTTTGGGTCTAGGACACCGGCAAAGACCCACCTCCAGGTAATCCGGCTCGTAAACACTGCCGCTGGTGTTTCTCACAGCCACAGATGTGACCTTGGGCGCCTGCAGGGCCAACCTTGCACTGGGTATTAGCTAGATAAAGTAAATTAATATATTTTTAATACAAACTTTAATACAATTTAAAGGTTTATTTACTTTTCTTAACATAGTCACAGTTCGAAATCACGTTATGTCACCTAGGGATGGACAGCAATCGATAGCCCTATCGATAGATTACAGCTTTAACCGAACTGGTCACACTGCCCCCGTGTTTTTGTTTTCCCCTCAGCTCCGGTCACATTCGTCAAAACCAGGCAGAAATAATACTTTTTATTTATTTAAGCCCAACACGTCAATTCGAAATGCAAAAAAGGTCAACGCTTTTTGTAGTCGCGTTGGCGCTGCTCTCTGCTTTAGGAGGAACGCAAGCGAAATCGGATCCGGGCATTGTGGACATTCCGGTGAACTCGGTGAGTAGTTGCTTCTTTCCCCCCCATTTCTACCCCCGCGGAGAATCTCAAATGGGGAAACAAAACAGATTTGTGTATGCGGCATATGTTCCGGCTACGTAATTAATGTTATCCTTTGTTCTTTAGTTGATACCCAACATCAGGCAACAGCGTCCTCTGCTGGGTAATTCCAAGATCTATGTGAAAAGTGAGTACTTTGCAGGCGGCAACGTGTGACGAATGCTTATTGCCTAAAGTCGCACAACCCCTAATAACCCCCCAACCCCTGGTTATTCTAGTAACGGGATGCACCTCCAAGGTGGAAACAAACCTGACCATAACCTTCCAGCTGACGAAGCATCCTTGCATCTACGATGATCGTCTGGTGAGTAGCCTCTTGAATCCTGTCTTTTTGGCCATTCTTGACTCTGTTCTTTTCCAGCTGGAGGCCATTGCTCAAGACCCCTCGCTACAAAGTAATGCCTCCATCAATAATGTCTTGACTGTGGTCAAAAAATCGTATGCCTGCAATGGTCTTATCGTTTTGGTGGCCCCGCTGCCTGAGGGCGTTACTGGGAAACCGGAACCGAAGCATCCCATGAAGGAGAACAAACATCCACTTTCGGTAATGACTCAGCGAAGAAAATTACAGGCAAAAAGAAAGATATGTGGGCTACACACAGTTCTTATCAGTAACACAGGCGCAGTCCCAGTGTTGGGCTTATCGGTTTCCCCTAGGGAGGGTAGCACCTTGCGGGAATACTATACTGAATTTATAGAGAATCAATCTGATTTCATTAGGAATTTTGAGAACTTTTCCCCATTTGATTTCTGTAGAAATTAAGCTGGTTTTAGGAAGTTCTATGATTCATTTAAAAGGTCAGCTTTTAGTGTTATACTGTTCTATATTATTAGTTATTCATATACCCCGGGGTATAACCTAGTCTTAACTACTTATTATAGGTTTTTGTAGACTTTAGGAAGCCCGGAATACTGATAAATATTGTACTTAACACGCCTTGTTATCACTCATTTCAGGGAAAACTTCATGTTTATGTTCAATAAACCCTTTTTATCACTTGCAGCCCACAACAAACCCCATTGCAAGCGTTGATGAGGATGGCATCTATGAGATTGAGATTGTGATTTCCCCAGAGCCCCGTGCTTCCGAGTTTAGTGCCATTGTACACATTGAATTCCTGGGACCGCACGGTTATATCTCCGCCATAGATTGGCCTTTCCTGCCTGTATGTATTCCTACTTTTACCTTTGTTTATACCAAAATGTGTTTATTTATTTATTGTTTTACAGTTCTATTTAATCATGTGCATTGTTTATGTGATATTCGGCATTATTTGGCTCTTTGTTTCCTTTGCCCAATGGCGGGATTTATTGAGAATTCAGTTTTGGATTGGTGGCGTCATCTTGCTGGGCATGCTAGAGAAGGCCTTTTTCTATGCGGAGTATCAAACGCTGACAAACTATGGCGTGGCTGTTCAACATGCTGAACTGGTGGCTGAGTTTGTGTCCTGTGCCAAACGCACGCTAGCCAGGATGCTGGTCATCATAATGAGTCTGGGCTTTGGCATTGTCAAGTGAGTTGTTGTGATTTTTGATATAAATTATTATATTTTATATTTAATTCTGTTTTTTTAGACCACGTTTGGGACCCATGCTGCATCGTGTTGTGGGCGTGGGCACTCTCTACTTTTTACTGGCCTGCGTGGAAAGCTATTTACGCATAACCAATATAAAAAGTGATCGCAGTGAGCTTTTGGTGGCCAGTATTCCCTTGGCTGTGCTCGACACAGGCATCTGTTGGTGGATCTTCACCTCGCTTGTCCAGACCACGCGCACTTTGAGGCTTAGAAGGTGATTGTTAATAGAAAAATCGTATTATTATGCTAGATTTTCACATATATATATATTTTAGGAATATGGTCAAGCTTTCCCTGTATAGACACTTTACCAACACGCTGATTTTTGCGGTTATCGCTTCCGTCATCTTTATGCTGTTTGCCTTGCGTTTGCGTAGAATCGAGAACTGTACGCCTGTGAGTTAATAGCCGGCCTTTAGCCAGGGATTTACTGTATTTAAATCACTCTTTTTATTGGTTGATTAGGGATGGCGTGACATTTGGATCGATACTGGCTTCTGGCACATTCTATTCTCTGTGTTGCTGCTGGTGATTATGATACTATGGCGACCCACGAATAACAACCAGCGCTATGCCTTCACACCTCTGCTGGATAACCCCGAAGACGAGGACGACGAGGGTAGGTTCACTACCTCAAAAAGGGAACTTAATTAACTTGAATTTCTTTTGTGTTTCACAGACGAAGAAGATCAATTTGTGGCCGATGCCTATGGGGTTAAGATGCGTGGCCAGAATGGCACGCCAAAAACGTCAGTGAACTCGCGAAATGCCACCACCACCGAGGAGGATGACCTGCGTTGGGTGGAGGAGAACATACCCTCCTCAATGGCAGACTCGGCTCTGCCCATTCTCGACTCGGACGAGGAGATTATCAACACCAAGTTCGAGGTCTCCAAAATGCAATAAGCTGTGTTGGGCTGTGACTTTCGCTGGACCTAAAAGAGACTTGAAAAACATTAACACATCCGTGTGTGCTATGTATTCTTACATATTTTTTCATAATCGAGAACGAGGAAAACAATTAGTACTTGACTTTATTTCCCAGCTGCGTTAGTACCAACTCGAAAACCCGTGTAAAATATTGTATTTAACAGTAGTTCCTTCTACAGCACACGTCCTCCCACGAAATAAATTTAACTTATTTATAATACCTAGCCTAAGTTGTAGATAATCTCTAAAAATGCGACGAACCGTAAACTTAATTTACTTTGATTTCTATTCTGAAAACACACAGATTGTTGTCCCCCTCTTTGTATATAACAAAACGATCTATAATAAAACGTACAAGAATGAGGATTCTGTAAAAATTATCATAAAATTCAGTCAAAATCTTTAACTTTAACTATTTACTTGCTGATAAATGAAAACATTTGCAAATATGTCTAAGCCTAAGCACACACACACACACACACACACACACACACACACACACACACACACACACACACACCTCAATGTATTTAAATATATATATATATACATATATATTTTTAATCAAGCTGTTTAAGAACTTTTCATAAAATAAATGCAAACGAAACTTAAAGGTAGCCGTAAATCAAACAACGTTTTTTTATACCCTTGCAGGGTATTATAATTTCAGTCAGAAGTTTGCAACGCAGTGAAGGAGACGTTTCCGACCCTATAAAGTATATATATTCTTGATCAGCATCAACAGCCGAGTCGATCTAGCCATGTCCGTCTGTCCGTCTGTCTGTCTGTCCGTCTGTCCGTCTGTCTGTCTGTCCGTCTGTCCGTCTGTCTGTCTGTCTGTTTCTACGCAAACTAGTCCCTCAGTTTTAAAGCTATCTGAATGAAACATTGCATATAGTCTTCTATATACTCTCACTGCTATATATGTCGGATCGGACGACTATATCATATAGCTGCCATACAAATGTTCGATATATTTGTAGAAAAAAAATTATAACTTTGCTGTTTTTCAACATTTTTGCACAATTTTTTAGATATGGCCATTCTATATTATTATAGAATTTTGGTAAAAATTTTATGAAAATCGGACGACTATATGATATAGCTGCCATAGGAACGATCGAGAAATAAATAGGAAAAAAATTATAGCTTCGTTGTTTTCCAACGTACATATGTTTATCTTCTCTGAGATATAAGCTTTTTTTATTATTCTAGAATTATGGTATAAATTTCATAAAAATCGGACAACTATATCATATAGCTGCCATAGAAGCGATCGGTAGATGTAGAGAAAATGTAAAGCTGGGAATGTAAAACTGTAACTGTCAAACTGTAAACATAATAAGTCTAGGTAAAATGTAATGAAACTCTGTTTTGTGTGTGTTTTAAGCATTTAAATTTATAATATAAATATCAAAAACAATCTGCAAGGGTATACAAACTTCGGTGTGCCGAAGTTAGCTTCCTTTCTTGTTTTTTTATAACTTCTTATCTGAGTTAAAGTGTGTTATCTCTTGTAAACTTAAGTTATTTATCAAATAAGATAACAAAAGTAATTTCCAGAAAAATTGATAAGGTATTAAACAAGGGAAGGCACTATTTTTATGAAATATTTGCGGGGTTTGTAATCATTTGTATATATAAACATGAAAGTATATTCATTATTTTTAGGAAAAAGACAAAGTTTAAAATGTTTTTTTTTAGAAAATGTTTTTTAAAGAGTAAGAAATTATCTATATTTATTTCAGTGTAGCAACTTTACCACCCCACCTAAAAAAAAGAAGAACAACAATTAATAATTCAATATTTATTAGTTTTTCTGTTGTATAAAATTTCTCTTTGCCATCCAAAATGTTTGTTTAAAAAAAACTAATTATTTAGAAGGTAATGTGCATTTCCTCAGATAATACAATTACAAAGCGATTTCAGTTAGTAAATCTTGCTTCGCTCGAGCCTAGATCTCTTCATAGAGAACACACACATGCATATAGTACATAAAAAAGACACAATTATTAAACACATATTATTTATTCGCGGAAGAATTAAGAACGGGGCTGCAGGTGAATGAAACACAAACACATTTGCCACGAATTGGGTGGAAATATGTTGGGCATTTTACAAATAAGATACAAATACTTATGGATACTGTCTTGCGGCTGTGAACTGTGTGAACTGTAGATGAAGCGCGCCGGCGCCTCTAAATTGCAACAATATTTATGTGGGGGGGCTGGACATTAATATGTTTCTTCTCCGTTTAACAATTTCTTTCTCATTTAACAAATTTATTGCCTAGAAATGCGTATTAAATATTTTTTAGTCTGCTTAATTTCCACCGACCTAGAAGGAGTCCTGTTTCCAAGAAGGGTGTGAATAGCAGGGAATTGTGTGAGGATTATCCTAGTATCATAGCAACTAGGATAACACACAGCACATCATTTAATTCACATATTATTTACACCCATTTCAGGAGACCCCGCTCAGGTTGGTGATTATTATTATTATGGTTTATGGTTTATGCTTGAAAAATTGAATTACGAGGACGCTGCAGAGCTACCTACCGCCTTCAGCCTTGGCCGCTCAGTGCTCGACTTTCGTTCAGTTCGATTCGGGCTTGACATTGCGGCGTAGGATGGCCGCGGCAAGGTCCTGCTTCATGGCCGCCTGCTGCCTTTGGTCGGCCAGCGACTGTGTGCTCCTTAACCCGTTCACAATATCCTTGGTCTTGCCAAAGTAGATCTCATTTAACGTGTTGCGAATCTTGTTCTCCATCTCCTCCACCATCTTGCCAATATTGGCAATATGCGGCGACGACTCACTGACATTGGCATCCTGCTCCGTTTGGCGGGTCAGCGAACCGCCCAGATTCATCGTCCCGGAGCCCTGTTTATTTGTCTGCAGCCACAACATGGCCGTGGAGGTGAGTTTATAGTGGGCCGTTCGGCCGGTGGTCTTCTCCTGCACCTCCACCACATGTATGGAGTCCCAGCAGCCGCGAATCATCTTGCTGCCATCGCCAGCCTTCTTGATCAGTATCACAGCAGCAAATCCATGATCCAAGTCCCACAGATACACCGACGAGACGCCGCCCTCAAAGTACATATCCCTGTACTGGTCAAAGGCATAGTTCGCCTCGATCTCCAGCTTGCGCAGCCGCTCCGACGGCATCTGGCCATCCTCCAGCGGCGGGTAGTAGGTGTTCGACCAGGGTGATCGATAGGAGTCACCGTCGCGGTTGTAGTCGCACAGCAGGTAGTCCTTGCCATGCTCCTTGTCTTTGGCAATCTTCAGCGGCTGATCCACGGACGAGAGCAGGTCCTCGCACAGATCCGGCGCCAAGTCAATCAGATCGATGAGGTTCTTCTCGATCTGCTGAGGCGGCAGGCGACGCATCAGGTCCAAGGCGCAGTCCATTTGCATTTCCGACTGTGGAGATGGGAATGAGGAAGGGAAAAAGCAAGTTGAGTCACTTGAGCGGCGATAAGAGGAGCCCCAAAAAAGAAATACCCTAAAATCCCCCAGTTTGTGGGAGAGAAGAGGAGTGAGGAGAGAGCACGGGGAGGAGGAGGGTGTAAGACCGGTATTGCCTTATATGGGCATTGTTTTAGGCCCTTCTTTCTCTTTCCCCTTCTGCCAACAGAACTTCTTAACTTGTATACTAAATCTCTCTACTTTTCACTTAATCATGGGGCGGCGGCTCCTTTTAGATCTATTCACCGTTTGTTGGCCTTTTTCCGAACTATTACTCACCATTTTGATCTCTTTCGGGCCTTTGTTTCACTTGGTTTAATCGGTTTTAAGTGTCCAGTTCCAGGCAAACTGTGATGGGGGGCCAGGCGCAGTCTTAACTCTATCCTTAATTTTCGTTTTATTCCGTTTGTTTATTGCCAGGAATTGCACTAAATTGACTTTTAATTTTATATTTATTTTATTTTTTTCAACCTAAATACAGTGAGACCGTGTTCTGTTGGGAAATACCAGCTGCTCGATGGGATATACTAGAAAGTATACAAGTATGGTTTAATACCAAATTCAGGCATAACATAATTGGGGTATTCCCCTGGTGGCTGTAACAGAAAAGGGTAACAGAATTTTATTAACAGAGTAACAGAATTTTGCCTATGGAAATTCCAGAGTGAAAGTAACAGAGCTAGCTAACATAACTTTGCCTATGAAATTTCCAGAGTGAAAGTAACAGAGCTTGCTAACAGAAGATGTTCTGCCTCAGTCCTCTGTTAATTTACAGTTGGATTGCAAGCAGTGCAATATGTTAGCTTGCTAGAACTGCTTACACCAACTAGGTTTACACTGGGAAAATAAAATGTGGATTTTAAAAACCAAAAATAAAAACAATTCTTTTCTCTTTTTTTTTAAGTTCTTATTTTCCAAGTTTACTTCCAAACCCAAATAAAATCACGGAAATACTTTGTTTTATTATATTTTAGCAACAAGTTTATTGAATTTAGGTTCGTTCATATACTTTTTATGCTTAATTCCATTCTGGTTTCCCATTTCCTTTCCATGTCTTGTGAGTTTCTGTTACAATGCGATTGGTTGTTTCTGTGACTGTTTTTTTTTTTTTTTTTGGTTTAAGCTTACACTCGTATTTTGTTTTGTTTTATATTTTACATAAAAATGTATGGCATAATCGTAGATTTTCTTTATCCGAGTTTTAAAATATATTTAAGCTGTTACTTAAATGCTTCCACTTGCGTAATCTTCAGATATACATACACACTTATTTGGAAATCATATATGTAGGCCTGCTCCGAAAATTTGGTTTCCTTCTTGATTTTTACATACATCTATAGCCAAATTCATATGCTTGTTGTGTGTGACTGTGGTGTGGTTTTGTTTGTTGTTTTTGTGTGTTAATATTTAATAAGTAGTTCAATAAACTTATACGTTTTATAGGTGTATACTTCGACCATATACATAAGTGTAAAATCTCAGACTTTAATTTTTAACTAAGGTGCACTACACACATACAGAAATCGTTCAAAGAAATGTTTATGAACCAAATCGAGGGTTTTATGTCGCAGCAACTGTTTACAGGTAGTGTTCAAAAATAAGGGCAGATTTCCACACTAATCTCGAATAACTTAGATATCATTTATGTATTTTCTTAGTAGTTCTTTTGAAGTTTAATATTTCGGCTAATTAAATATTTATTTACTTATGCGCTCAGCTCTCTGTCGCATTCCCTTCTTACTCGAAATCAAAAGTGGCTTCAGATAATTATAATAATAATAATAACTCCATTTTTTTCAATTATGTATATTTCGTATGCTCGTTTTCGCTCCGATAATTATGCAACATTCGCTTATCAACGCTTCGACAATCAAATGTAATCACAGTTTTATGTTTTCCTTCTTTATATAAACTCATTTTCATTTAGCTATTTATTTCACTATTTTTCCGTGTGTCTGTGTGCGTGTCTCGAGTGTATCTGTATATGTGATTTGTTGTCTTTGTGGCAGAGTGGTTGATTGTTGTGTGTGTTTTTTGTTGTGGTTGTTGTTGGTAAACAGAAAATACAAATACTAAAGGAGTAGTTAGTTAGTACATGCTTAGTCTTCATGTGCTTCAAAAACTCACACCTAACCTTATCTCGTCTCGTCCCATTCCAACCCTAATCATTCAGATCCTTTTGCCTTATGAACATCTCATTCTCAGCTATCTCTTTTCCTTTAGATCCCTTTATTAGATTATTAATACTATTACGTATTTAGAAAACTTTAAGAATATTGCACAACTTGGGAAAATGTTGACTTGACTGCCGTTTTTAAAAATATTTCATTTATCATTTAATACCTGAGTTGTTCATAATCGTTTCCGCATGATTATTACATTCGCTTTTGGTTGCTTTTATTACTTCTTTTTTTTATAGTAATACATATCGAAAAAGTTTTGTTTTCTTTTTTTTTTTTTGTTGTATTAAATGCATGTATACATCGTCGTGAGTCTTTGATAATGCCCTGAGTTTGCTCCAAACGGATTTGGGTTTCTTTTTCCTTTAAAAACTATTTTCGTTTTCTTTAAACTTTTACATTTACATATACATATTCACGTAGTTTAAGTACACCCTGCCTAAACCTTTCTCTCCTTTTTTTTCTTGGGATAAAACTGATCAAAATTTCGCTTGGATAATTTGAAAACTTTTCAGTCCAGAACAAGGTTTAATCGAATTTTGGTTTGTGTAACTCAAGTTTTGTAGATTTCAAATTTTTCAAAAAGAAAACATTAAAAAAAGTGTGGAAAATAATAAAAATTAGAGTGGATGAAGATCCTTTAAACTGAATTTCAATCAACACTTAAAGTCACACAACAAATGTCTTTTTCTTTTCTTAAAATTTTAACTCTTTTTATACTTTATGCCGAAAAATTTGTACGATCTGTTATTCGTCGATACTTCTTCTCTATATATATTTAATTAATTTTAATTTATCTGCTAAATTTTGTTTGTTTTTACCTGAAATTTTGTACTCGTCATTGTTCCAAAAGTTTTTTTGTTTTTCGTTTTGTATACTTTTTAAAGTGTGACCCTAGACACAATAAAAACTAAATTTAAAAATTAAAACAAATAAAATTTAGGGAAAACTATGGAAAACAAGAGCAATTAAAACGCACATATACATTAAATATAATTTGTACTTCCTTCGATTTATCATCATAGACAAATTTACAACAACTTGATTTACACATTCGAGGGTAGAGACGCGGGGGGAGGTGCACTACTATATACGGGGTATATATATAGTCGGATATCTTATGCACACATACAAATAATTCTCAAGAAGCGTTTTTCTCTCTTCAAAATTTTGCATTGAACTGAACTGTAAAGTCGCTTACATGCCTAACACATTATTTTTTTCATCTTTCGTTCGATATTCGTAAACTTTAGTATACATATTTTCGTTACATTTATCTTAAATTTTTGTTGTTTTTTTTTTTGGGGAAAGTAGTGGAGGGGTTGGGTCAATTTCGAGTCCAATTTGGGGTCAGTTTCTGTTTGGAATTTGTTTAACCAATAAAAATAGCCAATTGTGAGATGTTTTGTGTTTTTTTTTTCTGGGGTTTAACATTTATTTAGTTGCATTTTGTTGTTTAGCATTTACGTGTGTATATATTATTAAATTTAGATTTAATCATATAATTGTTACAAATTAGAAAAAGAGGTGTAAACAAGCCAAATTGTTGCGATTGAACAGAACACATGACGAAATGGTTACAAATTATACAAAAATATATATTACATTTTTTGTTTTGTTTTTCTTTTTTAAATCTTAAACATAAACTGGGTGTGCAGTGTGTGTGTTCTCCTTTTATTATTTTATAGTTATTTAAAATAACTGAGGTAAACTAAGCATAAAGATGGGGGAACAATTTTGGGTTATTGCTGTTTTTGTGAAATTAAATTAAAAATTAAAAGGCGAAAGATAAGTACAATTGGCTTGTTGAAGGGGGATTTTCGTGTTATATTCATTTCGTTTTTTTTTTTACATTTCGCACTAGGTTATTAATATATAGAAAAACAATTACTAACAAAAATATATAACAAAAATTACATCGAGCTCTTACAAAATGTTCGGTGCACTAAATTTTACTTTAAATTGAACTTAAATTGTTGTTTTTTGTACCTGTGCACGCACTATTATTACCATTATTTGTGTGTTTCTTGTTACAGTTTTAATTTTGCTTAATTTTGTTTTGTTTTTGCTTACAAATTAATTTATACAACTCAAGGGTAAAAGGTAACTAAGAATTATTGAAAAATTACGAATATACAATACACAATTCTTCTTCTTTATTTTATGTACAATAATTTTTGTTGTTTTCGTGACGTGAAGTGACACGTTTGTGTGCTTTACTCTGTACGCTCTAAATGCAAAATGGCGACATTGGTTGTGTTTTAATTTTTACGTTTAAAGTTTAGATTAAGTTAATTACGCTCTCTGGGATTTTATTTTAAATTTTGTTTTTGTTTTTTTGCAAACATATTTTACAAAGAAATTATTTTACGCCGCTTGTCGAAAAGTTGGGCCTAAAACCTGGTTATAGATAAAAGTATTTTTTGCTTTTTTTCGCTTTTAAATAAATATTTATGTATAATATTTGATGCATATACATAGATTTTCTTTTTGTTGTTGTTGTTGCATGTGCCTAATAATTGTCATAATTTTAATGTTTTTATTTTGTTTTTTATCTTTAGCCAAAAGATTAAGCCTAAAATGTTATGCTTATTTACGCAAGTTTCTTTCAGAAATTTTTTTCCTCTTTGTTTTAGCAAAATGTTTACCATTTTGGTTTTTGTGTTTTTATAACCGTTTTGGGGTTTCCTTTGAATTTAATTAAAATTTTTTTTCTTTGCTCAAAACTTGATTACATTTTTTGTATTTTATTTTATTTTTATCTCAAGCAAAAGTATACCATTTACTGGGTTCGTTTCTTTCTTTTTTTTGTGGATTTTTTTCATTTTAATTTTGTAGCCTTAAATAATTTCTTTGTATTTTTGTTTATATTTAGATTATAAAGAGTTACGTTTCATATTTCTCTCGTATTTGTTTGGTTTGCCTCATTTAGTTGCTTTGCCGAAAATTGATGTAAACAAATGATCTTAATCCTGGACATAGTATATATCTCCTACACTTAGTAAAATTTGAGGGTATCTTAGAGTTTTAGCCAAAAGTAGTTTTACATTTAATGCTTTTGCTTTTTAAATCTGAATTTTGTGTGGCTTTTTAGCGCATATTTACATGAAAATATTGTTTTGTTTTGTAGTTAAATGCCAAAATGATTCTCAGTGTATTATGTTTTTCGTCACCATTTTACAAAAAGAATAGGAAAATGAAATGGGGGGTGGGTGGTGGGGGGTAGGTGGAGTGCGGGGGTCTGTAAGAATATATATCTTATTATTCTCATTTCGTTACTGCGCAGTCTATGGCTAATTGAGGTAGTTCAGTTTACTATTGCAGTTCGATCTGGTTTCTTTATTGCTATTGTGTGTGCTTGTGTGTCTTTTGCGATTAAAATTAGTAGTCCTCACTATGTAAACTAAACGAAACTAAAAACTAAAGCTTTCCTTGATAGCATCTTCAATTTACAACAAAATATTTTTGCGTTTCTCCTCATTCCTTGCTTTGTTTCTTAGCAAAACCAAAATTATAATAATAATAATAATAATAATAATAATCCTAATTGTAGTTGTAATAATAAACAAGAATTACAAAAAAAACACAAAGAGGTAGGTTCTTTCCTGAGGTATATGAGTTCCCGAGTTTGATTAGACTCTAATTGGTAAGACATAAAACAAAGACCGAAACTAAGCTAACTAAATTAGTTAATTCTAGTAACTAAAATACGGTTAAACGTTTAATAATAACCCCTGATTAGTAAATATTGATTGATTCCACTGACTGACGGATTGACTTTCTGACTGATGTGTGTGTGCGTCTCCTCCCCCGTGACCTTGGGCCCCCCCCGTCAAACGTACTTAAAAATAAAATGTAATTCAGACTCCAGCGAACGTTGACGGGGGATTCCCCAGGCACAAAACGGAGGGGATTAAACTTTGTGGTTGTGATGAAGAGGTAGTTGTTGTGTTTAAAATATTGCCCGGCTTCTTCTTTTTATACCCTTGCAGGGTATTATAATTTCAGTCAGAAGTTTGCAACGCAGTGAAGGAGACGTTTCCGACCCTATAAAGTATATATATTCTTGATCAGCATCAACAGCCGAGTCGATCTAGCCATGTCCGTCTGTCCGTCTGTCTGTCTGTCCGTCTGTCCGTCTGTCTGTCTGTCCGTCTGTCCGTCTGTCTGTCTGTCTGTTTCTACGCAAACTAGTCCCTCAGTTTTAAAGCTATCTGAATGAAACTTTGCATATAGTCTTCTATATGCTCTCACTGCTATATATGTCGGAACGGGCCGGATCGGACGACTATATCATATAGCTGCCATACAAATGTTTGATAAATTTTTAGAAAAAAAAGTATAACTTGGCTGTTTTTCAATATTTTTGCATCATTTTTGAGATATAGCCATTTTATATTATTCCAGAATTTTGGTAAAAATTTTATGAAAATCGGACGACTATATGATATAGCTGCCATAGGAACGATCGAGAAATTAATAGAAATAAAATTATAGCTTCGTTGTTTTTCAACGCATTTTTATTTACTCTGAGATATACGTTTTTTTTATTATTCTAGAATTTTGGTATAAATTTCATAAAAATCGGACAACTATATCTTATAGCTGCCATAGAAGCGATCGGTAAATGTATAAAATATATAAAGCTGAGAATGTAAAACTGTAACTGTCAAACTGTAAACATAATAAGTATAGGTAAAATGTAATGAAACTCTGTTTTGTGAGTGTTTTCAGCATTTAAATCTATAAAATAAACATCAAAACCAATCTGCAAGGGTATACAAACTTCGGCGTGCCGAAGTTAGCTTCCTTTCTTGTTTATAATTGTAATTGTAAAATTGTAAGAATTACTATTGCTTTGCTGCACTTTCCCTGGTTCCCCTGGCTCAACACGAATGCAAAATAAAATTCGAGTTGTTGTTTCTTGATTAGGAAAATTAGGTAGGTAGGATTCATATAGAACGAAAAGAAGAACTAATCGAAAATATAATGCTTTCTTTCAACTTTGCAAACTTGAAAAAGGATATATCACAGAACAAACTGGGGGTTTTGGGGTCGGTTTCGGGGGTGGCATTTGTTTTGGGGGGTTAAAAGAAAAAAACACCTCTCTTGTGTTGTGGCTTGTGTTTAAAATATTCAACATTTTGGCTATTTCACTATTGGTTTCTATATGGATTCCCTTCTATATATTTCTATAAATTAAGACAGTTTCACAAATTGAAATTCAGTTTAGCTTCTAATCAAAATAAAAACCCTTCTCTCTCTCTGTTTTTTGGCGAGCCTAAAGTGTTCCTACATATGCGCTTAGTACTTTATGTATACAGTTTTTATATTTTATATTAGATCTAAGCTTTTCCTTTTATATATCATTATACAACTGAGGCCATACATATATGCATTTACATACATATATATAGATATATGTATTTATAATAAATGTATTTACAATACAAGGCTAACAGGGGCCTTGCTTTTTTTTTTCAATTGCAGCTTTTTTTACTCGTTTGCTTACAACAAATTCTTCTCTTCAGTTTTTCTTGTTTTTAGTATTTTACAGCGTATTTGTTTTTTGTTTTTTCAGGGATTTTGTTTGTCATCGAAATTATAAGAGCCGAAAAAATGAATTTTGAATTTTTGTTGGTTGGATTTTCTTTTTTTTTCTTGGTGAATTTTCTTTTGTACGAAAAATGTTTTCCAAAGGTGTGCCAAAAAGTTTCGATTTTGAATTTTGGTTTGCTGTTTTTTGTTTGTTTGCTTGCTGTAATTGTTGTTGCTGTTTCTTTTGCGTTTTGTCAAGTTTTTGAGAACGTTTTTGAGTGGTTTTTCTGCTTTAATATTTTGCTTGTTGTTGTTGTAACATGTTGCACTAGAATTATTATTTCAATTCAATTAAAAAATAATTACATTTACTTTATGCTTTTCTCTCTATCTCTCTCTCTCACATCGTTAAATATACTTTTTTTCTTTGTTTATAAAATTTTACTAGTAGTCATTTAATTATATATTTCTTATAGGCACCCAATTTACCAATTGTTTTCTCATATTTACTTAGAAACTTTTCTTCTGAATTCGGAATTGAATTTGCATTTCGGTTTTTTTTAATGAATTTTTTGTTGTAGCCAAAAGCAGTTTTGTTTTGAAATTTTGAGGCCTAAACTTGATGGAATCGAAAATCATAAAACGAAATATGTACGAAAAATCACAAAACACAAAAAAATATGTTTAAACTTTAAAGCAAATTAACTCTCAGTTCCTAGGAGCAGCAGCTCCTCCACGATCACTAAAGCCCTACTTCTGTTTCCCTATATTTTTACCTTTTCGTATTATTTAATTTAATAAAATTATTTACAAAAAAACGCGGCAAAAGGGGCAGTGGCAGTTGAGCTTTGGTAGTGAGTGTAGGAAGGAGCCACTCTCCCCTCTCTCTCTCTCTTTTTCTTCTTATTGGTTCCTTTTTAGTCAGAGTTTCTCGTTTGCTATTTATGTATTTTGTTTCTTTTGTTTTTTTTAAATTATTTTATACTATTTTAATTGTTTGCAGGTACTTGTGGTTGCGGTTTTTGTTGTTGCTATTGTTGCTTTGTAGTTTGTTTTGTTGCAGCTATTTTGTGTACAGTTTTTACTCATTACTTTTAACGCTTGTGTTAAATTCATTTATATATCGTTTCTTGCAGTTTGTGAGACTTGTGTTTCTATAGGAAATCAAAAATATACATTATGCGACAATAATTTAATCATATCGATCGATCAATCTCGCGATCCTCCTCAACACACACGAATAAACAAATATTCTACACTTTAATATCCTTTTGTTTTTTTTTTTGAGGCTCTGTACCAATCAAAAACGTTCAAACTTTTTGCATTTTTACTATTTTTTGTAGTTTTAAGTTTTAATTTGTTGTTTCTTCTGCTTGTTTTTAATTAAATTGCATTGCGAGTGTTGTTGGTTTTTAGTATTTTGTTTGATTAGCACCCTGAAAACGATTTTTCAGCCGGATTGCATTTATTTCTATTTCTCAGTTTTGAGCTCTGTTTTTGTTTACTGTTGTTTAATAAATTGTTTATAAATTGGATGTGTTGCTAATTGGTGGCTGCTGGCTTTCAACACAAATGTTGTAATCACATAAAAATCTGCAAAAAGTTGGACATCAAAAACTGCCTTCTTCGGTTTCCTTTCGTTTCTTATCGTTTCCGTTTCCGGTTTCGTGTGTGCATGCTTCGGTCGGTCTGTCTGTGTCATAAATCTTAGCATATTAGTAATTGTTTTTGTTTTGTTTTGCAGTTATAATCAATTTTTAGTTTGCCCCATTTTCTGGGTCTGGTCTCCGAGGGCAACAGCAGTTGCAACAGTAGTCATTGTTCTTTTCTTTTGCGCGCGTAAATCTTTTCGTAAAATCACTCATCTAACTCCATTCATCGTCGTTTGTTAACCTAAATCTAAGCAGCTTCTTTGGGGGGCATCCTCTTCTCTCCTACTGCTCCACATTGACCTTGGGCGTGGAGGTCAATATGGGCGTCTCGTTGGGCGGTGGTATCATGTTGGGGCTGGTGGGCGTGGTGGGCATGTGATCGTATATGGCTTCGGCCTGGACACTGGGTTCATCCTCATCCTCCTCGGCCATATGCAGATGCAGTTGATCCTCATCGTCCTCTGAATCCGACAGCACTTCGATCTTTGGCTCTACCACCAGGAGCTCTGAACCTGGCTGCGGCTCTGGCGGCTGCTCGTCCACTTCCATGGGACGTTCGCTGCCATCGCTGGCCTCTGCATCGCTGCAGCCATCGCTGGTGGTGTTGGTATTTGTGGTGGTGTTGGTGGTGGTGGTGCCTGTGGTGGTTGTATTGGCCGTGGTATTCATGGTTGAATCCATGGCCTCCACAGATGCCTGCGCCTCCGCTGCCGCCTGTGCCTGCTCGGCAGCCATGGCCGCCTTGATTTGCAGAGCCAGCTCCTGGTGCATTCGCTGCTGCTGCTGTTCGTACGTGAACGGTGGCTCAGTGCCCGCTGAGCCTGCTCCCGCATCACCGCCATTTCCTCCTCCTGATCCTACACCCTCCGATACTGCCCCCTCTCCCTCGTCTCCCCCCGTGGTGGACTCCGCCGCCATGGCATCCCGTCGCTGCATGCACTTCTCCAGTGCCATCTTGAGTGATTTACGTTTGCGCTGCTTTGCCGCCTCCTTGTGGGCGTTCATGACTACTGCTGCCGCTGCTGTTGCGGCCGCTTCCTATGGTGAATGATTGGCGGCTGCTGCCGCCGCTGCCGCTGCTGCCACATGGGCGGGTGCAATGGTTGCTCCCGCCGCCAAACCAATTTCCTGCTTGTGTTCTCGTGCAATATGCCGGCGCACAGTGTTGTTACGCGTAAAGGTTCGCTCGCAGAAGGGACAGGGCACACGGATGCCCTGATGTCTCTGGCGGATGTGTGCTCGCAGATTCGTCTCATAGCCATAGAGGCGATCGCAATATAAACACTTGAGTTTCTTGCCATCGGCCGTATTGACGCTGTTCTTGTTGTTCATCTTGGTGGCATTCCAAACGTTAAGCATGTCCGCTGGAGCTATAGAGGCGGCCAGGTTACCGGACAGGGATCCATCGGCATTCTTGAGGTTCTCCAGCAGGGCATTCGGTGTGGTTGTCGATGAGGTGTTTGAGTTTGGCGGTGGCGGCGGTGAATAGTTTGAGTTCTCCAGCTTTACGCGCAGATCCTCGGCTCCGTTCTTAATTAAAAATTAAAATTTAGGAAAATTTCGGAATTGTAAAGGATATACTTACATCTGCTGACTCATCCATAAGCTCGCGGTCGTCATCATTAGCCTCATTGGCACTGCCATTGTTGCGCTCAGATTTTACAATGCGATCCAGGCCACTGGTTACATTGCCATTGCCGGCTGTGGTGCTGGGACTGTGGTTCTCATAGCGACTAAAAGGGGTTAGAAATTAAGAACAAATATTATAAATATAAAGTCAATTTAGAAACCAATTTCCTCCCCCGAAAACCCACCTGGACTGTGGCGAAGCTCTTTCCGAATGCATGGTATCCGCCTCAGTGGGCGCCGTTGAGGAGGCGCTGGACGAGGGACGGTGGTAGGGTGGCTTATTAATCGGGCTGGGACACTCTGAAGATGAGTTCTTGGAACCATCTCTTAGCACGGATCCACGCTGCTCTTGCTCCGCATAAGGACTACGCAGGGCTCGCTTACGCAGCGGCTCGTAGGAGATGGGTCGGTAGATGGGCGGCACATGGGTATAGCCCATGCCTCCCGAGGAGGAGCTACTGCCACCCGGATGCATAAGCGAATCGCATTCTTGCTTCAAGCTGCCGGTAGATCCGCCCAGGTGATGAGCGGCGCCAGCACCGCTGCCCAGGCTAATGGGTCCATTGTTGCCGCCGACGCCATTGCCGCCGACACCCATGCCACCATTGCCGCCGCCAGTTCCTGTTCCTCCACTCAGTGGACCAATTCCCGCCGCTGTTCCTCCAATTATATTACCACCAGCACTGCCGCATCTGTCCAGAGCATTCGCACTGGCCGCCAAAGCACTCAGACCGCTGGCTGCCACACTGGCAGCCGCTGCCATGCCTCCAGCCGCAGCCATGCCGCTCAGAGCTCCGGCCAGGCTCAGGCCATTGCCATTGCCTAGACCTCCGGGTATGGAGTTGGCTCCCGTCACACCACCCAGTCCAATGCCTACACCAGCGGCACCACCAGGCAGGATGTTGCTGCCATTGCCTCCGCTCAGGCTATTTCGCATGCTCCTTCGTCCCGTTGGCGAGTCCAGCGGTGAGCTGTCGCCCATGTGTTGCTGCTGTTGCGCCTGCTGGGCCGCCAGGCGTCCCGTCTCTGTGGACAGGCCTTTGACCTGGAATAGTAAGTAATTTAAATAGTAAATAATTAAAATAAAGAATTATATTTTGGATATTTACCTGTAAACTCTCGGCAGACTTGAGGAAACTGTTGAGCGCCTCTTGGGACACATGGACCTCACCCTTGTACATAAACTCCAAGAGTGCAGCCATATTATCCGGCGTGGTGGCCTCCAGTATGATGACACACTGGCCGTTTGTGGGCGTGTTTTCAAACAGATCGGCGAACTTCTTTGAGCAGGCCGCCAATATAAGTTTGTGGGCTTTAAAAACTGCGCCTGCAAAAAGAGAATAGAAAAGAAATATTATAATAATAGAAAAATATGAGAATAATAAAGTAATACAAGAAACAAGAAGAAAATTCTTACAAAAAATTTGTTAATATTTTACTTGTTAATCTTTTGGCCACCCTTTAAAGCATCTTGTTTCTCCCACAAACTTCCCTGTTACCAACAGGTGTCGGCCTTAGAAAGCTAACCAAGACCTTGAACTCATAAAAAATCATGTCAAATATATACACACCAATATATATACACACACAGAAAGACACCCACATAAACACGTACAAGAAGCAGGACAATAAAACCCGCAGCAAGGAAATGATTTTCTCTCTCTCGCTTTGTGTCTGAGTTATTATTCAACATCAAAAATGTCGTCTTGATTCTGTATAGTAAGTATCTTTTTGTGTCCTGGGCCAGGACTCCTGGCACATACAAGACCAGGTAACCCACCCGGCGTATACTTAATGCTAGACCAAAAGCAAGTGTTTCTCTGTGTGTGTGTGTGTGTGTATAAGACATATTTTTTCCACGCTCTCTTTATGTCTCCCTCTCTTAATTTTTTTTTTCTTTTTTGGGGGGTTTGGTGGGTGCTGGCAGTTATGTCTTTGGCTTTTATGGGGCACTTGTTGTGTTAGCTTCGAGCATTACTTAAGCCAAATTGAAAGCAGACTCAAACAGCAGGGTTCTGGCTTCAAGAATTATTATTTACCGCCCAATCTGGTTCATAAATATATTTCAAGTTTGACACTTGGTACTTGGTAATGCATTAAACATTTCCTCACTCTTATTTTTTTGTATTTTCTGAGAGGCTTATCGCTTCTAGTGCATATTATGTGAAATTCAAAAGAATTGTGTCAATTCTTGCCTCAAACGCCCAAAAAGGCTGATAAGAGCTGATAAGAAATTCAATTCGTGGGGCAAGGCAGCAGCAGCTGACAGCCAAGGTCAAAAACAAAAGCATTGCATACACCACACACGCGTCGCACTCGGAAGTGATTCAGGCAACGCTGCGTATGAGCGATCCAAGTCGTCATTATATAATCTTTATTTTTTTGATTAATTTTCGACTACGCAAATTGCATCCACACACTTGTTTACCCCACAAAATAAAACTTTATTTTACTTTTATTTTGCTTATTTTTTCCATCATTCTTGCGATTATGTTTCCATATCAGACGTACATTTGCTTTTGCTTTATTTGGCTGATTTTCTAACACTTGATACAACAGAAATTGGGTCACAATCACCACAAAAGAAACGCAAAAAAAAATATATATAATAACACTCGCACACCCTACACACACACACACACGCTATACAAATTCCCTCGCTTGGGCCTGGCCTTGATAAAGAAATGACATATAATGTGTATATATATATTATATGTATTTTTTTCCGCTCTTGTTTACGTTCTGCGTTTGCTGTTCGCTTTTTCATTTGCTCCGCAATTTGTTTTGATTTTTTTTCCTTTCGGTTATATTTTTGGTTATTGCAGTTTGGCAATAACAAAAGGCTCAAGTACTCGCAAATTTCTGTTTTTTTCTGGCCATAATCTAATCGAATGATTCATGGCTATAAAAACAAACAAACACGTGGCTAAAAAATAAAAAATTAGTAAAGAAATTGGTTACTTTTAAGTTCTGCAATTATTTTAAGTATTATATTCTATAGTGGTCCTATAATCCTTCTTAAAAAATATTAAAAAAATATATATATAATTAAAAAACATTAAGAACTAGTAATTGATTTATAACTATTAAATTAAGCAAATATTTTTACTAATATTATATTCTATAGTGGTCCTATAATCCTTCCTAAAAAATATTAAAAAAATATATATATAATTAAAAAACATTAAGAACTAGTAATTGATTTATAACTAATAAATTAAGCAAATATTTTTACTAATATATTGAATTCTTTTCAACGAGAACTAGTAAGGAATTAATTAGTATTTTATACTTCTATAAATTTTTTGTTATTTTTTCAAAAATCTTTATTAAAATCTTTCTAAAAAAAGCATATATATTTCAAGTTAATATCAGCCTGTAAAAACCTCCCCTAAATTTTACCCCTTTCTTTATATTTTCAAAACATATCTCACACCCAAAAACATAGCCCAAGGCCAAGCAAATGTTCATTTGGGTAAAAATGCTCATTTCTCAAGTGCTAAACATGCCCCCCAACAAAACCTAAAACTCCTAAAATCCTTTCAAACGATAAAAAAAATACAAGAAAAATAAAACCAAGCACATGAATATTAAAAACAATAAAAAACATACGTTATTTGCCTTTGTTTTCACAGACAGCCAAATATTTAATGCTTCAAGAAAAAAAAAGGAAGATCCAAAAACAAATCAAACATAACAAATGTAGAATTCAAAATGGAAAGTCCACCCTTACTCCAAGGGAAATATTAAAAACCACAATTAAAACCGACCAAAGGGTTGTGTGTGGCGTTGGAACGTTGAAAATTTTAATCAAAAGTAGTACCACTTCGATTGATATGAATGACAACAGGAACAGGAAGCCCAAAAGGGTTCCAGCTGGATTTGTCTAGATAGGTTTTTTTAGTCCTCTTTTTAGCCCTCTTTTTAGCCCTCATTTTATCCCACTTTTTCTCCCCTTTTTTGGGGAAGTTGTCTGCGTATGATTTGCTCACTCCTTTTACCTTCTATACCCCATAATAATCCCAGCATCACTCATTCAATCAATGCAAAAAAAACAAGAAAAAAATCTATACTCTCGCCTACAGGGCGTATGAGCAATGAAGAAACCTTTTAAAGTCTCAAAATTCTTGTAAAATTTAAAGCATAAATTAAGTCAAGGTTAACATAAAGCTAAATAGAAACATGAAATGGCATACAAATGCTATATAATAATCATAAAAAGTAAGCCAAGATGCTTTAAGCACATAAAGACCCAACAAAACCGGGGGGCAAAAAGGAAAATATTTAAACCCAAATCAAAAGAGAAAGAAAAGAAGGTTAACAAGGGTCCTAAAAACATACATACAATACATACAAAACAGCGACAAAGGATCCCAAATAACTGACCTCAGTCAAAGCCTGAATAAATATGTACCAAACAGCCGAAATAAAAGTATATATGTATATATATATTGTGCCGCTATTATATAGGTTTGCCCGCATTTATTCGCCATTTAATAAGCTGGCATAAAAACTGTAGTAAAAGGCCGTAAATGAACTAGTAGACACAGGGCCCAGAAAGGAGGGGAGTGTGGAGGAGCCCGGGCTCAGACAGACACACAAACACAGCAAACGGCTGACAGACAAGAACGAGACAAGCCATAAAAGCCAACTGTCTCGCGTCTCCCATCATCATCAAACACAAACCGTCGGCAAAACAGGCAAAAGAAATCAATGATTGACTCTGTCCAGGCTGGGCTTATTACCAAATAAATAAGAGAAAACATGAGTAGCAGGCGAACATAAAAGAAAAGCTACTAGTCATAGGTAAATAAGAATAACTCAATTGAAAGAGAGCGAGCTTATCCTGTATGCTTCTTGGGTTAATTACAAATGATTACATTCAATATATGAATATATGTTTGAATACGTATGTATTTATTTAATTCAATTCTTTTCCATTACATTTAAAAAGTATAGAAGTATAAAATCACCAAAGACTAAATAAAGAATAAGATTCATAACGCATATATTGAACGAGTACAAGTGAATACATTGAATTGAATACAAGTGACCCCTGAATTCTTGATCAATTTAAAAATAGAATATTTACTAATTAAATTAAAAATATTTTAATAAACGAAAAAAAAAAGGTATTGATGACTTGACTTCTTTTTCGATTAAATAGTTTGTATTTAAGCAAATTCTATCTCAGTATAGAACACCGAATTCTGTATAACGCATAAGATGCGTAACGCATCTTTTTGACTAAATCCAAGTGACCCTTGAAATACTTCTCAATATTTACGTTAATTAAATTCTATTCCATTGACTAAAAAAATGTGTAAATGCACATCGCTTAAAACAATATATGTAAATAAGATGCATAACGACATAATAATATCATCACATATTAATAGTATGTATTTGTAAATGTATTATTCTCCAAAACTTACCATCGCAGGATAGTGTGACATCGGCCAACAGATCCGATTTGAACAGATTGGAGAATGTTATTGCCAAGTTAGACGAATAACTGTTCCACTTGAGGCAGAACTGCTGCTGTGGATCCATTTTGCCAGCAGTTGTGCGTTGTCCGCCGTTGCTCCGCCTATAGTTGTACCTCTTGTCCCCCGATCCGTAGCCGTTTCTGTATCCGTATCCGTATCTCTATCTATATCCTTGTAGCTCTTCACTTTCAGGAACCAAGAAGTTGCTTGAAAGGCGCCAGAGCGACGATAATGTTGACTGCGATTTGGTAATTGTTCTTTATGATTTTTGCCAATGATTTTTGGTCTTTGTTGGAGAGTTTTGTTGTTATTGGTGATGTTGCAATTTGATTTGTTTGTTTTCGTGTTGCCAAAATGGAATTTCGTGGAATTTTGTAGCTGCCAGCAGAGCATAAATGCTATTCGGCTGCTGCAAATCCTTAGCCAAAGGGAATTTTGCAATTGTTTAGTTAATTTGTTGTGTGTCGTACTCGTTGTTGGTTTCACTACGACAACTTCCGGTTTACCAATATCAATGACTTCCGTTACTTGTTTATTCGTTGCTGATGATGATAGGTTTTTGTTTGGCGTTTGCATAAGAAATTCAGCTACGAATTATGAGCGACGACGAAATCGAATCCGAACACGACAAATGCTGCAACGAGAATGAAGAAAAATTGTATTTTGTGCGATTAGTCTCAGTTTTCGATGCGTTTGACAGTGGAGTTCAGTGCCTGCTTTCTGGCATTAAAAAAAAAAACCTAATGCAGATTGCAAAGAGCTGTATCTATAACCCCTACCTTACCTACTCAAAAAGTAGTTCCAAGAAATATGTTTAAACAAAAACTCAAATTTCAAAAGCTTTTGGCATCGCTGTGAAATTTGGGGCCCAAACTGCATCGCATTTGTGTTGGTAACTCTATCTTGGCCTGCAGCATTTCCGACCAATTTATTAGAAATTAATCGAGCATTTAGAAAGAACCAAACACGAAGAGGAAAAAAAAGACTCCCGAAGATATACGATTCAATTCTCAGAATTTTGGACTCAAAAATGCCGCCGTCCCAAGGTTTTGATGCAACGCGCCAGGCGAGGCACAACTTTCTGATTTCTGCCCCTTGACTCTGGCCCTGACTTTGACTTTGATTTTGACTTTGTTCGTCGTCTACTGTTTCGGCCCTCCTTTCCTCCTTATTATCCTTTTTTTCTTTTCTTTACTTTTTTTTTTAATTCCTGGAAACTGCAGGTGAGGCTACAGTCTCTGCGTTGCATGGGATGCGTTTGTTTTCTTCGAATTTGTTTAATCGTTAGAAAAATGCGGCCTCGCCAGCATCCAGAATCGTTGATTTTTTTTCTCTCAGTTTGTTTCCCTTTTTTGTTATTTTTTTATTTCTTCGTTGACCATCAAAATCAACGGTTTCTTTTTTTGGACCCGCAGGAGAAAAAAAAAAAAGATATCGGTAAAAAGCTATTAAGAAATTCCTGGGAAGTTTGCAGTTTTGGCGAGTCTGCTGAATTCCTTATTCATTCGATTTGGCCCAGGGGAGTGTCAGCGGAGGTAAGGTTGCCCTTGAGGGCCAATCATGATTGCAAGATTGAAAGAAATTGATCGAGATGATTAACCACAAATGCAGAAAGAAGTTGATGAAGGAATAAGTCAAGGTTTGTGTCTATAAAAGGGATAATAAGAGGTATTCAATAAATTGGTAGATTAACCTACAAATAAATATGTTAATTAAGTTATATTTAAGGTTTTGCTGTAACTTTCCTTATTTTATTTAATTCTTAAGACTGGGCTCTACAAATTTTGTATTTAAACCTTGCAAGCAGCATTCGCGCATTCTCATCCCCCAAAAAAGTAAGACAACTTTTACCAGCTCTTTGTCAAGCAGGAATCACCTTTCTATTTCCACAGAAACATCCGCATCCACAAATTCACTACCATCCCCCCTGAAGAAGTAGCAACCCCAACATGCCTTTTACAAAACCCAACAAGAACTTCTTTATTTTTGCACTTGGTTAGCTTCAAGGCTTTATAGGCTTTAGCTTTAGCCTGAGCACAACTGTACTTTGTGGACTTCTCTGTCTCACTCTCTTTCTCTCTGAAGTTGTACTCCCAATGTCCTGCCTCTTTTGTTATTTTTGGAATATAGGGATATATACGCAATGAAATTTACGCAGCTGCATTTGAAATGCTTTTTCAAAAACACAAAATGCTCAATGTGAAAGAAGAATAAAAGCAGGAAAAAAGCCAAAGCTGAAAAATAGATCAAAAATACAAGCCATCTCTTTCTTTTGTTTGTTTGTATGTTTGTATATACCAAGATACACAACGAATCGCACCTGAATGAAGGTCTCAAGGCGAAATCATAGCTCAGGTATCTGGTAACCTATCTGCCTTTAAGCAAACAACAACAAAAGGCTGGAGATATGTGCGAAATGTACAAAAAACCAACGCGTAAATCCTTTTCACAAACACAAAGACACACATTAGGATATGCGTTCCTGGAACATGTACAAATACAAATGAAATAAAAGCAGCTTTCTAAGCTCTTCCAATTGTCTTTGTGTTGGGCAGGAAAATAAAGAAGAAGATGGTATTTGGATCGAGAACCTATGGCCTGGAGGCAAAGGACGAAAGAGGGTTGATCCTCGGATTCAGGGCAAAGCGAAAGATGGTATTACGCAACCAAATGGGAGCAGTTGCAGTTGAACATTTGTTGGGTTATAAAAAAGGGTAACTTACGTTGATAAAATGAGGATATGAGCTTTATATTTTATATATTCTATATTTTAATTACCCTCTTAAATACAATATTATTTGGTCTTCTTCACTGATATTTTTCCTTTAAAAACCCAAAAGAATGACTCACTTTCTTTTAAACAAAAGCAATAATCAAACTATTGAGGCAGATCAGTGGCATATTTACATAATTCCCAACAAAGTTTCGTCTCTCCCGCAAAATCTGAATAAATCCAGGCATAAACAAAACAGCATTGAATGACTGAAATACACATACTAATAAAAGAACTCGCATTTAAAATTGCTTTTTATATTTTGTAGATGGTTTTTTCTTTCAACTAATTGACCTTGTGCACTATTTAGACAAAACGTCAAGTCGTTTCAATTCCGTGATTCACATTTATTTGAGTGCAGCATAACTCGAGTGGTCAGCTTTGCAGATACATAGATACATAGATACAAAGATACTTTTTATGTGTGCAAAATGCTGTCTATTTTTTCAACGTTCTTGTTCGATTTGAATGGCAATTAATTTCGACAAATGACGCATTTTATTATGAAATCTTGCGATGCTGTTTTGTTGTTTTTCTCAGCTTTTTGTTTTCGGTTTTTCTTGTTTTTTTTTTTTTTTTTTTCAAAGAAACGCATTGCAATATCACTTGAAATTGATTTTGATTAGAGGAAATGCCAAAGCGAATTTCTTGACTTGGGAAGATGGTATGACTTTTACGCCGGCAGCACCTGATGAGACCATTTTGCCTACAAAACTGGTAAATGAGAACCGCCAGAACCAATAGCATGAAAATCGCCACGTAGCGTTTCATCCAAAGGTTATAATTGTCTGTTTCCTAGTCAAAGAGATCCCATTCAACATCAAAGTACATTCGTTTGTATAAGGATGTTTTCAAAGACATATCTTTCGGTGATTTTAAACCTAAACAGTTTCTGTAAAACGAAAACCCTTCAAATCATTCATTTTTACATAATTAAACCTTAAATATATCAATATAAAGCATTCTATTTAGATCTCCAATGTTATGCTACATTGTTTTTCGATCTAAATGTCACCACCGGTGTGTTGACCTTTTCGTCTATAATATTACCAACACTTCCAGTGAAATTTCATTCGAAAACAGCGATTTGATAACATTACCGCATCTGTATTGCAAAAGTTGTCAATGACAGCTGGAGAAACCTGCTGCTCTGTTCTCAATCTCTGCAATAAGGAACTCCCTTATCCCTTTTTGTGGGTGGACTGCTACTGACAGATGAAGAAAATGCTCCTCAGGCGATATTACACATGTCCGCATAATGCCAAAAACGCCGGCAGATGTGCAGCCCAAGATCCAAGAATAAATGTCGCATAATTCACAGCGCCAGTTGGGGAAATTGTAAAAGTATTGTGAAATATTTCGCCGCGGGTGGCCAGGCCACATCAAAGGCAATGCCAATGGCACAGGCGGGACCTCATCTTGCATTGCATAAAAACGTGTGAGAATGAGTTGTTTGTGTTATCTGAGTTATGACATCTTCCTGCAGCCCGCTGAGATAAGCAGCAGCTCAGCGGGTGGCAGGTGTCTGCTGCTTCTGCCTCCTCATCATCATTGTCATCATCATCATCGTCAGGTACATCCGGCAAACAGGTGAATTGAGTAACTTTGTCGCCATTTTCATTTCACGCAGTTATGGCTTGGCACGGTTGCCTATTACAACACACATAATTGCAATGGGCCTTTGAGGCTAATACTTGATGGTCCGATTTCTTTGGGAATATGATTATTAATATTTCCGGCAGAAGAAACGGAAAAAGTAGCTCTTTGAGTGCAAAGAAATTGCCTCTATTGGCAATAGTTGTGAATTATAGAAAAGCAAATTGAGGGAAATCTATGGGGAGGAGGAACTGATTACTTAATACTCACAGAAATGAAATCTTAGGACCCTAGGCGAGTGGATATCTTATCAATTTTTTTAATTTTCTAGAATTTAAAATGTTATAATTCTACAATTTCTTCAAATAATTTCCTAAACTTCTGTCTCCTTAAACCACAAATATTTCTGCAAATAAACACCTTTAATTTTTTTGACTTTTAGAAGTTCCTCCAACAAAAATCTCTCCCTCAATCTGTTATTAAAAGACTAAAATAATTAACCAACAAAATTTCACCACATTTCCAATGGTAGAAACTCAAGTGTCGCTGTTGGTAATTAGCTATGCACGCAAATGCAACCAGCTTGAAATGCAGCTCCATGAATAACAAATGAGTTGCCATCAGAGAGGGGGCCCAAAAAGCAACAAAAGCAGTTAACACAAATTCGGTTGACAGTTAGCTTAAAACGCTTCGCTGAGCAGCCACAAATAAAACAAAAAAAGAGTTGTGTTAATGCAGTGCAAGTACAACAAAGTGTATCTTGAAGATACGCTTGCCTTGTCGCAATTACAAATTGTAATTTTTTTGTATCTTTCTTTTTGGTAGGTATAATATTTTTATGTAGCTCATGTAGGCCTTCCAAATGAATTGTTTTCGAGACATAATTAGTTTGGTTTGAGATATATTCTGGACTTACGATGACTTGGTATATTTGAACCCAGAAAGTAAACGCTTGAGAGAGCTTTGAAGGCTTGTAGTTAGTTACCTGCAAGTGGAAATAAGAGAGAAAACTTGATTAGTTAAGAAGTTAGAATATTATTATTTATATTATAGTTATACTATAAGTTATAGCTCTAAAATTGGTTGTATACAAATTTATAATTTACCAGTTAAGACCCAGAAATCCCTTAAAAATCGATCTAACTTAGAAATAACCTTCTTGATATTGTTTACTTAACAACTTTTCCTTGATGTTTACCTTTAATAGACGGTTAAGTTTCTGTTTGAAATTGAACCCTTAGATTTTTTGGCCAGCATTCAATCATGGGGAACAAGACTCGCGACAGACAAGCGTAAAGTGGCAAAAACTGTACGCCTCTTAACCCCCCCAGCTTTATCTGCGTTAACGTTCGCGTTCGGCGTTGCTCAAACCCAATTAAAAATGTCAAAAAATGAGGGGAATACCTGTAGGTAGTTAGCAGTTAGCGCACGCAGTAAATATTCATCACACAGAAAAGGGAAGGAGGGGTGTTTCTAGAATCAAACATCCTGGCTGGATGAATGCTCTCTCACATCCTTTACCCAATCCCGCATTTTCCAACGCGTCACACAGTTTAACTTTTCATTTGGCGCGGACTCTCTGTGTGTGTGTGTGCAAAGGGGAGATGGCTTAGACCCCCCTTTTGGACTGGCTACTGCTTATCAGCATGAGACGCACACATGTCAGGACACAAAACAGGAGCCAGGAGAAGCATCCAGCATCCAGCATCCTCTGAGCTACTGGAATGCATTGTGGACGTTGGAACAATTGCGTTCTGTGTATGTTTTCGTGCCTCGTCAGCAAAATTAAAAAATAGATACGCAAACGTTGGCCTAAACAGGGGGGTGGTGTAGAGGGAGGTCTCTCTGCATGGCTGCCAAAGTTGGCTAAAAGAAAAGGTTCCCCCCATTTACCCACTTTTCGTTGTCCTCCTGCCGAATTCAAATGTCACACAAGGATCGAAAGGTACGCATGGCCAGCTCTTTCCATTCGTGTGTGTGCCTTGGTTTATTGCAAAAATACACAACAAGCTGGGGGGCAGGGAGGAGGGTGTAGGCTGGGGCAGGACCAAACAACAGCTGCTTGGTTGTGGGTCTGCCTTTGCCCGTTTTCCCATTTTCGCTTATTTTTTTTTTGCCTTTATTTTAGGCAGAGGAAAAAATCTAATAGAAGTAACACGGACCCAGGATGCCAGCCTGCCTGCGAATGTCACTGGTCCAGGCCGATAACTATTGCCAGGTGGGTGTGGGCAGCAACCATCCCCCCTTTGGCCAGACACACAGGATGAATGGTCACTGGACGGGAGTCTCTCTTCCCTCTGAGTTCCCTTTTTTGTGCGTCTCACATAGTCTGGCCGAAAAAATCCCCATACCCGGCACATTGCGTATGTATTTTTATTGTATATATCATTGATGAATTCGCCGATAACAAATCTCAATCAAATGTCAAAAAGGTAACTGGCAGGAACAGCCAGGCGATGGACGGTGTCCAAGTGCTATGCCACCCCTCACTCTCTCGACCCTCTGACATTTCCCAACCATTTTCCTACACGTTGTAATGTTGCAATTTTCACGCAGGCCACGCGTCATATGCGCAATTGTTTTAAGCAATTCTCTAGATGGTTAGAATGATGAGGGGGGGAAAAGAAGGAAGGTAGAGGAGTAGGTAGAGAAGCAGGAGGTGAAGCAGGAGTAGGAGGAGGTCAACTTGACAGCTGCAGGTGGGCCTGAAAAGAATTGACCTTTCCCCCACTCAAAAACCCCCGCATCTTTTTCCACCTCTGTCCATGACAGCTCAAATTGTCATCTTGAATTTGAAAACTGTCAAAGTTTTACGGAAACGTTTTCAGTTGCAAAACTCAAGAGGGGAACTGATTTTAAGAGGCTAAGGGGTGGGAAAATTTTGGGGAGAAATGCAATACAATTTTGTTAATATTTTATAACAGGTTTTATAAAGGTTATAAAATTTTGAAATTAATAATTGGACTTTTAAGAATATGTTCTATTCACAGATTAATAAGTGAAGAAGTTTTGTAAGAAATGTAAGAGAAATAACAATCTGCAATTGAACCTTTTTAAAATGTTTCCTCTTCCGCCTTTATAGAATTTATCTCCCCTTCTATAATTTCCCTGCTCTTCCCCTTTTCCTTCCTGTTGTTTTATTTGCATCATCACCAAATTAAATAAAGCTCAATGACAAACTTCATTAGCCAAAAGATCAACTGGCCAAATGGCGAACAACAAAAATAACAATTTGCCTAGACCCCAAACCCTGAGCAAACGAAATCCGTAAATACCCCTTTAGCTTCATACCAACCTCATGATGATGGCCAACCCCGATTGTTGCGAATGGAAACCCTTTTGTCCGGCATTCGGCGGTCGTCAATCCTTGGTCAGAGAGTAAATGGCAAGCAAACGTTGTGCCGAAAACTAAATTAAGATTGAAATGTAAAACTGAAAGCGCTTTACACAATTATTGAACGTTCGTTCGACTTTAGGGTTTTTGGGGGTTGGAGGTGGAGGTGGAGGGTTCTGTGACAGGGAAAACCACTCTGGAAAAAATGCGAAGGGAAATTCCGCTTGTCGCGACATTTGACAGACAATTCACAGTGCGAGAGATTCAGTCGAGTGCATAACTTACAATTCCGTAAATATAAATTTTCGATTCTCCCCAGGAGTTAGAGTATAGACCTGGACTAATGAAGGTTGTCCAGGCCCCAAACCCACCCAGATTCAGCATTATCACTCCAGCATGCATTTTCTAAATGAAAATGGGCAGACAACGGCACAGAAAAAAGTAAAAAAAAGAGGAGGAGTGGCTTCAATGTATGGAAATTTCTGTTCAATCACAAATCCAATGATGTTCGCTTCGACGCATTTTGACAGTTGGACAACGACGACGCACAGGAGCCGAGGCTGAAAACGCTTCTCCCTTCCCTTATTTTTTTTTTACAGGCTTTGATGAATTTCCCTGGCCAGGATTGCTGTTTGTTTGAAAGGCTTCGTTGTCCTGCTGCAACCCCTCTCGCATATAGTATATATATCTATACTCCTTCCTTTCTTGTAAGCTATGCCTACTTCTGCCAGAGATTGGGCTTCTATATCTCTCCATCGGTTTTGGTTTTCCTGGCTTCCCTCGTATTTTTTTAAGGCCGATCCTTTGTCCCTCGCAGTGCATTGATTAGAATGTTTGGACTTGAGTACGTAAATATTTTTGCTTGCTTGTCAATTAGTACGTTAAGCTGTAGAGTTGGGGAGAGGTGTAGGTTTTTCGATTGAAATTAGAAATACAAGAGATACAAGACTGAAAGCTTTTGTCGGTTTTTGGTTTGTTTGGTTCTATGTGGTTTCTTTTTTGGGAAGGAAAGCCTTCTGTTAGCCTGGGTTTCAATGACTTTAGTTGCAACTCAAGTAGATTTTTGTATTTAAAATTTAAGAAGGCTCGAAGGACCAAATGTTGCTCGAAAAAGATACTTATTTAAATACGATTCTTATTTATATAAGGTTTATTTTTGGTAATATACTTATTTATACAAAATACTTGTTTATAAAAGTATCTTTTACTATGTATCTGTGTATCTTGTAAATGCAAAACCTTATTTTTAAGCAATTTAAAATTCATTCGATTATTTAAATTTATGTTTAGCCCTTTTTCTATACCAAAATTACTTAACAATTTGAAATTGATGACAAAAAATCAATATACCTCTCTTGTGGCAAACTTTTTAGGCTCTTTCTGCTTTACTTTCCTTTCTTTACCTCTCCTTTCTTTTCTCTTCTTTTCCCTTCTTTAGAGATAACACCCACACAGACACACACCTTAACTTCCTTAACTCCCAACCCCAAAGGCTACTCAAAAAGTCATTACTTTAATCGAATTCGCATTTCCCGAAATGAGCTCTCGCCGCAGGACTCGACTGCAACGCCTACTGTGAGCCCAGGATAACAAACGAAATTCTCGTAAATTTCCTAAAGAGTGGGTAAGGGGCTGAGAGTAGAATGCAAAATGTCTGACAAACATGCAATTAAGTCGTTAATACTTCATCGATTTAATACACGTGGGCAGGAGCAGGACACAGGGTAACAGGATATCGCAAACGCAGCCAGGATTAAGGCATTAACGGATCAAGGATGAGCCGAAAACGGAAACGGAAGTGCCGATAGAAGCCGGACGATGGCAGACATTTGATTAGTTCCACTTCTGCAACCCCTTTTTTTTCCGCGAGATATGCAATTACGATATAAAAGTTAAACAAACCAAAGGATACGGTTCCAAAAATTTGAACATTTGATTAAAAACGCAAATAGATTTTGAAGCAAAAATCCCCTATGTGCATAAAAAATTAAGCAACAACGATGGCTTAGAAAAACCTGAAAAGCGGCAACATTTTTTACGCAAATACAAACGAGACGAGAGAAGCACAAACCCAACACAATTCATCAGAGAGGAGGACGACTCTTCTTTTTTGTATCATCCTCCGCGTGGGCTCAAGCTCTCATATCCCACCTGTAATAAAAATCATAACCCAGGAGGCGTGGCACCAGACACCGACGCACATATTGAACTAACGAGTAAAGGTGGGGGCTAGGAGGAGGTGGAGAGGTGTACAACCCACCCGCATGTCTGTGTAAAAAGGTAAAAACCAATCAAGAGCATCAATAAAAGGCACGTCAATCAGCGTGTGCGGCATGGTAGGCTCTCCAGAATCAGCTCCTGGTAACCACCTTTCGCCTCCTACCTGAATGCTGCTCAACAAGCACGAAAAAATCATATTTCCTGGTCCTGGCCATGCGTGTGCTTTACCAGTTTTTCTCTTCTTTTTTTTCACCCGCTCCTTGTGTGTGTTTTGGCCTTTTGTCTAGCATCGGCAACGCGGTTTTAGTTCAGTCAAGCTGTCATATCGACGCTTTTGCATGCCAGACCAGCCTCGGCCTCAAACTCAAAATCAAACTCGAGCCTGGACCCGCTTCCTGGCTATCAGCAGGCAGGCCTTCTGGCCTTCCCTTTGGCCTAAACCCTTTCCTGCGGTTATGCGATGGTTACATATCATGATTTTTCAATAAATTCAACGTCCATGCGGCACTTTGCTCATTGAATTTTGAACAGCGATCTCGTTGGCGAGTAGAGTGGTAAGGGTTTGGGGTGTAGAATTTATGGAATGGTTGGGACCCAAACGAGGCTAAGGCTAAAAACAAACAATGGTAATGGATGTTGAAGGAGTTTACGAAAACATTTTTGAAAAGTTAGACTCCAAAAAAAGCAAGAGGTTTTGAAAAATAAAGAAAAATGTGTAAGAGGTCTCAGGAAGAGAGTTTATATTTATGAATAAAGAATAACCTTTTTGTTTTAATTAAAGTATTTATTAAGATATTGATTACTTTTCATTAATACAAAAGTTTGGTACTAAAGAAACGAAGAAAAGGTATTCTAAATGTAAAAAAAAAAAGAAAAGAAGAGAGTTTAAGGGATTTTAAATGTAAAAGGTTCTTAAAAAGAGAGTTTTTACCTATAAAAAATGTAAAAGGTTCTCAAAAAGAGAGTTTTTACTTATTAAACAATTAGAAAGGTTGTAGATTTTTAGAGTATTTTATAAGATATTTCTTATTCTATTAAATATATATTACTTTTCATTAGAAGAAATCATCTTAAGCCACTTTAAACGTCCTATAATCCTCAGCCAAACTCCCACCCATATTTTTTTGGTTTAAAACAAAGAGTTTCCTGCGTTAATCAATTTCAAAAAATCCTAAAAAGCTAAAAAAAAATGTAAGCAATAAATAACTTGCCTTTGTCGCATATCAAAGACTGCCAAAACTCAAACAAACAAGTCCTTACAAGGACTAGCCCAGGATATATAGCATATATGGCATAATCATAACAAGGTCTGGCCCCATCCCCCCACAATTTCCCAGTCTTTCCTCACTGGCTTACGCATTGCTGCATTAATGCGTATGGAAAACAATTTTTTTTCTAAATGAATTTCACTTTTGGGGTTGCTGCAGTCTGTAAAAGGTGTGGGTGGTTTTTTTTTTATTGTACATTGAGTTGGGTCTACCAATTTTGAAAAGAAGTTTTGGAAATATACGCGACTCGCGGATCGAGGAACCTTTCACTTTTCGGTAAGCCGCATTCTGCGTGTCTCTCTTGACGCAGCCAAAAAAAGCAAAACAAACAAAAATGTATACAAGGTTGGGCAGTTAAAAAAAAATTTATGAAATTTAACAATGAAAAAAGGGTTTAAATGTTTGGCTGCATATATGCTTGGCCATTCATCGAGGTATACCCTTTCTTCTTTTAAACTCTAAAAACTCCAACTGTCCCCTTCTGCTGGCGTCTGCTGCCAATTTTATTAATGAAAAGTCAAGTGATTTTCATTCAACGAGTGGGCGTGGCATAAAGCACACGCACAACTCGTTAGGGGTTGTCCTCAACAGAAATTATTTATATGAAATAAATTTCTGGACAAAAAAAATTGAATTGCAAAAATATGAATAAAAAAATGACTTAAAAAAAAGGAATTGAAAAATGTAGGATTGAAAAAATATCAATGCTGCAAATTCAGCGTTAAAAGCTATGAATATTGATGGAAAATATTTAAATATTTTATGGGGGAAAAGGAAAGGCAACAAGTCCTGGTATAAGGCAACCCTTTTGAATATCAATGCTAACTTAAAGGTAAGTTGAATAAATCTCTAGAATTTAAGAAAGCATCCCAGGACTGAAGTTATACTTGAATTAAATTTAAAGTTAAAGTTCAGAATATAACAAAGGATAACCCTAGAGGTTTATATTTAATTTATTTTCTACCTCTTCTTCCTTTCCTTACGACAACTGCAGAGCATCTCGGGAGAAGCCATTTGTCCAGTTCTCAATACCCATTTCAATTCTGCAGATGCTGCTGCAAATCAACTCGAGTAAAAGTGTCAAAACAATACAACAAGAACGCACAGGCGCAGTCAGTGTCCTTTTCCCTTCAAGCACCTCAAGCACAAGTCCACCCGAAAAAAACCCATACACACGCACATAATTTATGCCCATGTACAAGGGGGGGGACCCCAAAGGAGATGAGCCAAAAACAGGACCCAAAAAGCACTCGCAGGAACGCACATAAAACGCAGACTGCAGCGAGAAAACGGGAAAACTGCGGAAAAATCAATTTTCTTGCGAGCCCAAAAATACCAAGCCAAGAGCCAAGGGTGGGTGTATGTACACACTCCACACTTTTGTGCGTTTTTTTTGGGGGTTGCACACGCACACAGGCACCCAGATATTGTCACGCACTTGTGCAGCAAATTGTCACCCAGTTTTCGTCCTGCAAAAGCACACAAAAAATATATGTATATATTTCAAGTAAAAACGAAAACGAGAAAGAGAAAGTTATGGAGGAGCAAGGCAGCATCCCGAAAATTTTCGTCTTTGATGTGCAAAAATGCAGCATAATTTTGGGCTAATGCAATTAGGCAATTATTTGAAGGTATATAAGTGTGTGTGTGTGTGGGCGGGAGAGTGTGCCAGTGTGGGTGCGTGTGTATCCTGGAGAGTGTCCTGCGCCTGCTAATTACTCATGCCGCACGCATTTGCCGCGGGGCACTGAGGCGTATACACAATCATTTTCATTGGACGTGCATTGAATGAGAAGAACATAAAAAATAAAGGGAATGGAGGGACACAAGGTAAAGTACAAAAAATAAAAGAGAGAGAGAGAGAGAGAGGGAAAGAAGGAGATGGTACACACTTTAAAATATTTTATATATTTTATTAAGACTTGAAAGTACAGATACAAGCTTTGAAACTTTAAGAAAAATATTCAAACTTATCTCACAGATGATACTTTTAAAGTAAATAATATTTTAAACAGATAGAAAAGCCTTTTTTCAAGATAAACATATAATAGTGTTCTTTAATTTGTTAAGAAAACCCTAAATATACATTTGTATTGCTTAAAAATATTTCACAGTTCACTGTGTTTCCATAAAATAATATTCTTTAGAGACAAGAAAAATACAAAGTGTACAAAGTTATAAAAAAATGTGTAGAAAATAAAAATGCAATGTACATAAAAACAGCTAGAGCTACAAAAATGGGAATTTTCCTCTTACCCCTCTCCCTTTCCTTCTCTATTTTCTGGCCACCTTTTCCTCTCTCCTAAGCTACACGAGCCTAAAACAAAATGTCATTAAAGTGACTTTTTTCCTAGTCCCCCCAGCCATGTCACGCACTTGCCAAAAAAAAACACAGAATTTCCAATGACGTAAGCAACAAAAGTTAAATTCCCTTTTTTCCCTGTTATTAAAAAAGTAAAAGAAAAAAAAAAAACGAAAAAGTCCAGGACCAGGTCCGAATCCTGTAGGCAGGACCTCCTGTTCTTATTGTTGTTGTTGGGCAATTGAGCACACAGGCGGCAAAACAAAATGTTGCAACAAAGTTTTTTCTTTTATTTTTGCTACCCGAAATTGTGATGAGCCGTCACAGAGGCGTGACTCTTTCTTCTTCCTCAGCTTTTTCAGCAGGATAACTGCTTTTCCTTTTTCTTTTCTTATTTCTTCCTTCTTTTTCTTTTTCTTGGGTTTTCTCCACGCAGCAGATTGATGAAGGAGCATGGCATGTTGCAGTCCAGAGAAAAAGGAGCCCCACAGGGGGTGACTATTGAAAATGTGTCAAATTGAGGCAGAGACGAAGACGATTGCTTTTGGTCATTTTCGGGTTTTGGGGCACAGAAAAATAAGAAGAAAAAATAAGAAGAAAAAATAAGAAGGAAAAATAAGAAAAATAAGAAAGGGAAAAGTAGGTAGTCCTTGGGTTTGACTACAAATTATTTGCTGCTTGAAGAGTTTCGTAGAAAAAACTTTCAGGTGTTGTCTTGAAAACTTATAACAAGCTGGGACTCTCTTTTATACCTAACTAAAGTTTTTTACATATTTTCCTAAAGTAAATGAGCTTTAAGTAAAGTTTAAGAATTATTTAAAAAGGGTTTATGAGCTTTAAGTAAATTTTAAGAATTATTTGATTAGGGTTTATGTTCTCCGAATTATATTCCTGCTTTTTCTCGTGATCAATTCATTAATTTCCCATTTACTATATATAAAATAGGGGTTGAAATACTTATGACTTATGACTAATTTGTAGGGCTATGTTGCCTTTAACTTGTTTCATTTTTCCTTTCATGTTTCAACTATTTCGCACAACCCCATTGACAAATCCCTGTTGCAAAGCAACTTTGTTCAGAGTTGTACAATGTAATGGAAACCAGTTTTCCCGAAAAACCTCTTTGTGCAATCCTTTTTTTTTTTTTTTGTTAGGATTTTGTTTGGGATTCTGTGAAAGTGCAATTAGTTGTGAGGCGGCACACGCGTAGCGCCTGTCACATCAGCAATTTGGACAGCTTAGCGCGCACTCGTCGCTTGCAACCAACCCCTCAAATGGACTGTGCGCCGCCTGCAACCCTTCTCAACCCCTCAATTGCAACAAAGACGCAACGGTTAATTAACCGAGCCCGAAAAATTGTTGCAGTTGTTGCACTCAACAAGGGGTGGCGCCCGGCCAGGACTCGAGATCCCAGTTTTGCAGATCCTTTGATGCTGCAGCTGGGCTGCTGCAGTCAGGGGATTAGCCCCGAAGAGCTACCCCTAAACACTCGACACGACGACTCCTTGCAGGGGTTGCATTCAACCGAGGTCGAGTTCATTATCGGCACGTGCCCCGCAGGATGATTTTCCTCTTTTTCCGGCCGAGATTTCTCGTCCGTGGCACAAAAGCCGGAATTGCATTCTTGTTTTGGTTGCAGGCAGCAGCCCCCATTCACAACCCAAAAATCCAGAGGAAGGGAAGTTTTCTGGGTGGGTGTGGCAGCGGCACACTCTCTGGCTTTTTTTTTTTTGGTGGTGGCTTAAAGTTTCCTTTTCCATCTGCTGCTGGATGATGGATCTGGGTTTCATGGGAGTTTCACAAACAGTAGGTGGGTGGGGGGGTTTGCTTTTCCGAATTAGACAACGCACTTTTGGTCTACGGAATTGTTACGACATGACGTGGCAGGTCTTGTGTGCAACTGAGCCATGACTAGCCTAAAGATTTCGTAGATATTGTATCTTTTATGGGGGAAAGTATGGTAAGCACTTACTCGAGGGTGGAAATTGTAAGTTAGACCAAAAGGAACAATTTCTTTACCTGTAAAGAAAAGAAGAAACGAAAATTAAATTAGTTTTATGTTTAATTTAGTTAAATTTATGTTTTATATTTATAAATATTATTAATAAAAATATTATTTATTTAAGTAAAATTTAAATATTTAAAAAAGCTAACCACAGCTTTTTTTAGGCTTCAATTCTTTTGATTTCTTTTTAAGGAAAGACTTTCTTACTGGAAATTCTTTTTATATTTTTCTTAAATTTCCCCACAAATGCATTCTACTCTTTTTCTCCAATAAGAACAATGCAAAACCGAACAGTTGCAAAAAATGTACAAACACGAAGTCACTTCGTGAAATTCAAAAGATAAAAACCGATCCGACGAATTAAAATTCAAAGCACGAACCCGAAAGCGCATGCGAATACAAAATTGCAATGGCAAAAACAAAAACAAAGACACGAAGTCGAGAGCCGAAAGCAAAAAGAAAGAGAAGAATGCAACGATCGTGTGCATATATCTCTATCTCACTTTCCCCTACAGGTGCATTCTGATTGGATGCGCAAAAATGACGAAGCTTAAATTAAACTGCAACTACCCTAGAAAAGAATTTCAAGTTAATTTTAAATTAATTTTTATTTAACTAACTTTAAGAGTCTCAAAAAAGCCATAATTCCTCAAAAAAGAAACACTTTTCTCTCGCTTTCAGCACCTGTTTGCAGCCAATTCCATATCATTAGTCATTCGGACTATCTTACTCGGTCTCCTCGCTCAATTATTGCATAATCCACACAGACATACCGAAAATACAAAAATATACAAAAACAAAATACAGAACATCAGCAAAAACAACAACGTGTTCTGTATGTGTGAGTGCGCTATCTGAACACGTATCTGTTTTGTGTTGCTTTTGTTTTATAGCTATTTTATATTTTTATACCAAAAAAAAAACACACACACATATTTGAACATATTCTGCATATACTTTTGTACATATCTCTGCCCTCGGCGCAATTTCCGTAAATTTAACCTACATTTTGATTTTGGTTCGGCTAAACAAAAATTGCACATTTAACGATAGAGATAAAAATAGGGGGAAAGGTAGAAATTAATGAGAGAATTTCTCAAAAGTTTCCGCTTTTAGGGGAATATTTTGTGGAAGTTGATATATTTTTTTATTACCAAGCTGAATTAATCGCAAAATATAATTGCAAAGGCTAAGAAAATAAGGGTATACAAAGATATTCGAATACCCTTTTGAACAAAAAACAGTTTGGTACTTTTATAATGTAAGAGTGACATTTAATTTTAATACATTCTTTAATAACAGTTCTTGAAAGTATAAAAGATATTTTCAACCTTCTTGGACTTATAATTCCCAACTAGTTTTACTGTTGCCTAAATGGAAAATAATACAGCATTAATCAAGATAGAATTACTTAAAAAACTCAGCATAAAATATTTAATTAAAGAATTTCTTAAATAGTCTTACTTATCTCCTTGATTATTTGTTTAATAATATTATTTAATCCTTACTAATTTATTTAAAGTTAGAGTATTTAAAACCTAAAAAACACTTGTGCTTCGGCTAGAAGCATTTTTATCACTGTTTCTCTCCCACAGTTTCTCCTCTTCGTGCGCAGCGAAAATTGAAAGCAAAGCAAACAAGCGCCAAAAATACACAACTACAACAAAAGCGAGTATCGCAAATATGAATTCGCATGCACACAGCACGCAGAGGCTCTCCCGCTCTGGCACACGGGTATATCACGTATACGTATGTATATCTTGTTTGTTCTAAGCTAACCCATACAAAGACAAATCGAAACAAGGTCAAATGCAGTTATTTGCTAAACAACAAGACGAAAAAAAGCGGATCAAACTGTTTATGGCTTGCTTTTTCGCTCTCTTTTTTTCGGTCTGGCTCTTTGGGTTTTTTTTGTGTGCTTCTTTTAGTTTTATTTTTTTTTTTTTTATTTGAGATTGCACTGGTGAGTGTGTTTGGCTACTTTTTGATTTATCTTTTCCGTTGTTGTTGTTGCTGCAGCAGCCTGCGACTGCGCCGGCGGCTTTTTCTTTTCTTTTGGTTTTTTTCTTGTATTTTTTTTTTTTTTTGTTGGCTTGCCATTGCGTCTCTCTTCGTCATCGGCTTTTGCCTTTCTCAAGGATATTCGGCGCCATTTCTTGTGTCTTTTGTGCTTTCGCATTCGAATTCTGCGCGTGTGAGAACAACAACTTTTGGGTTAGTCAGTCAAAGGAATTCCAGGAATTAGTGGTCGCGCATGCATGAAAGGTGAGAATAATACGCGAAATCTTAAAGATATTCTTCTTTTTTTTCAAACTAAGATCTTAGAGTGTGTGTGTGTGAAGTGAGTGGTGAATACGAATTGAGTGAATTGAATGAAATGTGAATCAATTAAGCAATTAATGCACATGATGTATGCAAAACGATGGGAATCTGAGAATTGCTGGCGAAACGCTATGATCACAATTATGTGGGAAATATTTAGTGAGGAAGTATAGATAGTTTTTGTATCTACAATTGAAATTTGAGAAGCCCAAGAAGATTTTTAAGGATATTTTCTAAAAAGTTTGCAAAAGCTTTAAAATTCCTTATAATTGCAGGATTTTTAAGACAATTAATTTTAAGATATTGATGCCTTAAAAAGTATTTTTCCAGTTATCAAGAGCTTAGGGATCAATATGTATGATATATTTCAAATAAAAAACATTTGCCTTCGACTAGGTTTTCCAGAAGTTAAATATTTTGAATAATATTTATGTGCTTGCTTTATAAAATTACAAAATCTGCCGATAAATTGCATCAGAAACAAATATATTTACCATTGAAATTCACCTTCGTTCAAAGGTCCAATTTAAAATCCAATTCTCATATAACCACACCTGCGTTGCAAACAAAAAATATATATTTATATCCCGATCGCAAAAAATGCAAAACGTTTTTTCGCCACTTGACAAACTCAACGCGGATTTGCAACTCGCAGAACGAATTTCGCACTCGCCGAACAACGACAATGCACAAATAAATTTCAACTAAAGTACATATAAAAAAAAAAAAAACAGAAAGAGTGTATAGCTTGTAGTAGTATATAGCGATCTATGTGCGGGACACCCTCCGCCAAACCCTCCCAAAAAACAAATTCCCGACAAACAGATTATTTACTTTGTACGGCAAACTCAAAAAAGTCAGCAAAGGAAAGAAAATATAAAGAACGCATTTTGGTTCTCTTTCGCTCTCTTTCTGCATGTGGAGATCTGCGACTGGTCAAAGATATATATGAACATATATATATATATATATATATATATATATATAACATACATACATACAGAACAGCGCATTTTGCTGTTATTCATCATTGACCTTGGTTGCAATCTTTGTGTGTATTTGTTTGCTTGCCAAAAAAATAACAACAAAATCAATTTTCGTTCAGTTTTTTGCGTTTGCTTGCGCATTTCAAGTTTTTAGATATAAAAAAAGAGATTCGTTGCTGTTCTTTTGCATTTCAAGTTATGCTAAAAATATATACCAAGTCAATCTTCCAATGCAGCTTTCGAAATATCAATCATACGCCACGTGGGTCGAGTGGAAATTTTTCTGCAAATTTCAATGCAACTTTGTCAAAATATTTACGCAAGCTGTTAGAGCAGCAAAACAATTAATAAACAAATTATAGTACAAAAAAAAAACAGGAAAGAAAAATAAAAGAAATTGTACCATTTGACATTGACGGACACGCGCGAAAAGTCGCATAAGATAGAGGGGAAAGAGATGAAACTAACAGCAGTTTCGGGAGAATTCTTTAAAGAGAGCCGAAAGAGTATTTCATATTGAAAAAAACAAATCCGCTCGCACTGCACACAAGTGTCCCAATTCCACGAATCTCTCATTCCACGCTGTTTCCACACAAAAAGAAGATAAAGAGGACGGGTAAATAATAATGCTAATACATAATAATAAGAGGCGAGAGCAGCACAAAAAAAAAAAGCTGCAAAAACAGCGACGTCAACTGCCGACAAACAGTTAGACAGAGAAGATACAGATACAAGTACGGATACAGATACAGATAGGAGCACAGCCAAGTGCAGATACAGATACGGATACTATGGAATAGGAGCAGATACATTTTGGGAACTTGAGAAGCATTTCGTTTTTCAATAAAATGTAAATAAATATTAATAAATAAATCATTGAAAATATCAACTATTTTTTTGTAATTTTAAATATTCTGTTTTTTAATATCCTGTAAGTTTATTAGCAATCTTTTATTGGTTATTAATTATTTTATTAATTAAAATATATATTGTAAAAAATATTATTTTGTAAATTTCCAGTTTTTTAACATTTTCTAGATTTAAAAATGTTTTTTTTTTATTTCCCCTAGCTTTCCTTGAAATTTCAAATAATTTATGGTCTTTGCTATCTTTGTACACTCTTTCTCTTTTTTTATTTAAATTCGTTTCGCCTTTGCTTATTTATTAACTTGCATTCGATTTCATTATTAATCCCGTCAGAGAATTATATATATATTTGTACAATACTTTTGTGTGTGTCCAAAGGTATATACTTTAATTTGCTCTATTATGTCATTTTATTCGCCTCTTTATACGTACATTTATTTATCCGCAATTCATTTGACTTTGGCTGATGACGTTGAGAAATTGTTGTTGGAATTTTGTTTATTTACGGAAGCGTTGAGGTTTTTTTCCCCCTGTCTGCGATATTTGACATTTAATAATGAATGCATTAGTTGAATTTAATTGATACTAGTTTGGATGGTTGGATATATATGTATCTATATATATCTCTTAAATATTGTAAGTAATTATCGTAAGAGGCTATGACTTGAGAGCGTGTTTTGTGAATATAAAAACCCATATTTTATCCACTTAAGTTTGGCCATGTTAGACTAATTAAAAGTCGCTAAATGACACGAGCTTCCATTCAAGTTCCTCTCCCCTCCCCTTGTTGTTGATCATTGCAATAAGTTTTTGCATTATTCACTTTTATTCTCCAATCTCCTGGCATATATATTATATTTGTATATCGTTTGTATTTTGTTATTTTTAGCCGCTATTCAGTTGCTGCGTCTGGCTTATGATTAACTTTTTTGCAACCATATTTCGTTGGTTTTGTTTCTGCGATTATCTCATTAAAACACATTTTGTGTGCATTCAATGTTCTTTTGCGCAGTTAACCCCCCACACACCCTCATCAAGCCCCCCTTTTGCCGAAATACAAGTTTTTATTATTTTGCGCTTGTTGTTGCAGTTTGCCTTGTTTCAAAGTCGCACAAAATAATATATATATACACATATTTGCTGACTTTGAGCCAGCTGACATTCACAAGCGGACACCGAGAAAACAATAAAAATAAAATGCAAATAATATATAAAAATATCAAAATTAATTGCAAACATTTTCTACTGCAAAATGTCGGCATGTTAATAATAATAATATTTTTAGCTTTATATTCTGGTATTAATCGGGTTTTGCAGCTGCAAACTGCATCATCATGAGCGTCATCAGCAAAAGCTGTTTAAAATTAAACTGCAAACATTTATAAAAATGTAAAGCCAACAACAACAAAAAAGAAACTGCTATAAAAAAAACCGTTAAACATTGCCAACAGACTCGATGGCTTCATTTTCATTTTTCAAGTTCAAGTTCAAGATAAATTTGATTTCATTTCACATTTTTCGGTTTTTTCTTTGCTCTCTGGCTCTTTCTTTTATTTTTATATTATTTTTTTTCTTTCTTCTTCTTTTTTTACATGACTCACAGACCCAGAGATACGGGGAGATTTCACGGTCTTTGTGTGTGTGTTTTGCATAAAATTATTGCCATTCATATAAAAGCGCGTTGAATAAAAGAAAGGAAGAGTTTTCTTGAAATTTGTTATTGGTTTTATAACTTGGCACATAAAAAATGAGATTAAACATTTTTGGAGATTATTTATGGGTGTATTTTAAAGCATTTTCTACTTAAAAGATATCTAAAATTGGGTAATAATATTCGTATTCATCTCAAAATACAATATAATTATAGAAATATTCAAATAACTTTCATTCAATTCGAGCAAGCCCCCGCAAAATGTATCCACAGTGACTATTACACATCGCCCACCCAGTAAATAAACAATATAATTTAGCCACAAAATGTCAAATGTTTATAAAAAACAATTGGATATACAAATAGAAGAGAGTGGGGCAAAAAGAGGCTTTAAAAATGGAATTTCTTTTGCACTTTGCAACGCCCACAAGCGCCCAAGAGGTAGACTATGTACATAAGGTATACTCAGATATTTATATGGGTGTACAAAGTCACACTCAAATTGTCCCAGACAGCGTTTGTCACGACGTCGTCGACAGTCAAACAAAAGGGGCACAAAAAACGATACAAAAAAAAAAGCAAATGAAACGTCGCATGCAATTTACTGCAAAAAGCAAAAAAATGGTTTTGTCGCATGACTTTTACTTTTATTTATTTTATTTTATTTTATTTTGTTTTTTTGCTTGACTTGACTACACACTTTTATACATTTCTTTTGCTGGTTGCGTGCAGCAAACTTGGAAATGCGACAAATGATGACGATGGAACCCACGGACTGGGTCGAAACCGGAATCGTATTCAGAGGTCTTTCTGGGGTTAAACTCGCGGCCTGAATGAAAGCGAAAGTTATGACATTTTGGCAGACAAATCGAAAGTGTTTAAAGCAGGTGTATGTGGGTGTTCCCCCAAGCACAATCACTTGGCGTTTTCCTCTGTATTTGTTGAGTGTCTTGAGATTCCTATCTGCAAGTTGCAGTTGTCATGAATGAATTGAATTGAATAACAAATGATATTGTATTTACTTTATTATTGAATAAAGAGGTATTTAAACATATTATTAATAATAATAAAATCTACTTTTAATTAGTATTTTATTTTCTACGTTCAATCCAAATCATATACTTCATTCAGATACATTTTTTATTCACTTGATGAGTTAAATCTCTTCTCCACTGCCTCTCTTTTACTATTTTTTTTTCCTCTTTTGGTCAATGCAGCAAATCACACAAATTAACTAGAGAAAACTGCCGCAGGACAGCATAGAAATCCTAATGAAAAACTCTAAAAAAAAATATATATAGAGGGTACATTGGGGGGGAAGTCAAAGAAAATTCATTTGAGTTCAAGTTCTGCAAGCCGCAGAAAACAAAAAAAAAAGCCGCAGCAAAGAGAGATAGAAAAACGAGGAAATTGACAAGGATGATGTTCCAGCAATAAATTGCTCACAACTGCAGCAGCAGCAAGAGTTGGGGCCATTGAAAATGCAGGCAAATTATAGCCACAAGTCGAGAGCGGAGACAGCCTGAATGTGTCAACCAACAGGGCAGGGAAACTTTTGTCGTAGTAAAGCCGAAAGGACAGTGAAAACAGAGAAAAATACTATAAAATAGTAGTACTACGTACCACAGCGAACGAGGGAGAGGGAAATAGAACAAGCTGAAATGAATTTTCACTCATTTCCTTATCGACTGTGATTTCCTTGCCAGACTTTCAGCCAGACAACACACAGGACCAAATGAATTCTCTCTATGCAGGCAGAACACCAACCAACCTTCGTCCTTTCTACAACAACAGGCTCTACTACTACACCATTTTCCAACCCTCCCCCAGGTTTTTCAATCCGCCTCCTCTGTCTGTCGCATTGTCTGCAGGCGGCGCACAAAAAATGCATTTTGTTGCCTGGAAAAAAGTTTTTCTTCCATGTGGATTGAAAAAGGGAGCATACAAAAATATAAAAAACAACAGAAAAGGATGGTAGTTCTTGGAAGTAGGAGATTGTATACCCTTACAGTTCAGAAATAGCTTTAAAATTTTTTAAAAATATATTTAAAGGCTTCTTTAAACACTCAAGTTTGTGTCAAAATGGCTGGATTAACGCGTCTGGTTATATTAATCAATAACAAATATTTTAGAGACTTCTTTACATGCTAAAGTATGACCATATTATGTGTTATAAGCATGAATATAGTGTTTATAATTTGTTTTGAAAGTTTTTATTAAAGCCTGATCATATTTTGTTCAATAATCATGTACATTGCTAAAACTCCTCGTCTGGTGATTCTAATCAACATTTACATATTAAAATATGACCATATTTTGTATCAAAATCAGCTAAATTAACTTGTCTGGTGATGCTAATCAACAAAAGTCCTTAAAAAGGAATATATACCAAATAAAATGTCGTAAAAATGGACATGGCTAGATTAACTCGTCTGCAAATCAATAATACTCATATATTTCCATATTCCCTGCATTCCCAAATTTATAAAAACCCTGCAAGGGTATCAAAATACGAGAGAGACCTACCAAAAAAGAAAGGAAAATCAATGAACAACAACATTGCATGAGGGTTGTATCCCTTGCATAGAACGTCATTATGGCCAACGTAATCTTCATCATCATCATCATCATAGCCAGTGTGGGGCAGCATCAGGAGCACTGGAGTTGGCTGCTGTCATCATTATGAAACACAACAACCCTCGACTGCAGCACTTGGCCCGCAGAAAGGGGGGTGGCGGCAACGGCAACGGCAACGACGACGGCAGCGTGTGCAACCCCCAACACATACAAAGTGCAGAGCACACACAAAAAACCCCCTTTTTGGCTCACTCTTCCTGCCTCTCCTCAATCTCTCTTCCCTTCGTCGAGTGAGGGAAACTCAAAAAAGGAGCAGCACAAACTTTCACTTTTTTGCATGCACACACACACACATACACAGAGAGAAGAGAAAGCAGAGGAAATCCAGACTAGAGAAGGGGGGATGGGATCGATGGAGGAGTAGGTTTTTGGGGGGGCCGTCATGCGGCATTTCATTTATAGTCGGTTAGTGCAATGCGCCAAAAAGCAGACAACACATATGTATAAGCCATAAAACAGAGACAGCAACAGAATGCCTGAGGAGTTAGAAAGAGAAAGACGGGGAAAGCTAGAAAGAGAGAGAGAGAGAGTGGCAACTGCAGTTGCAACCCTTTTTCGACACGATGCAGCAATAATTCTCAAACAACAAATAAGAAAAACAAGCAAGTAAAACACTTTTTTTGTTTGTCAAAATGCAACTCTGCAAAAACAAAACTTTACTTTGGCATAAAGAGAAATTTGAGGGGTTTTAAAAAAAATACAGAGACAGAAAATGTTATTTAAAGTGATCATAAATCATAAATAGGGGTTGCCAGGATATTAATAATAATTTAGAAAAATATTCGAAATGAAACAGAGCTTAAAACAGTATACAGTAACGAAGCTATTTCTTTAACATTTTTAACAAAAACATATAACATACATTATCAAATTTTAAGTCATTTACGGATTTAGGAATCACTAGGATATTTAAACCCCTTAAAAATGCGTCTAAAAGTATGCTATGAAATTTTCTAGTTACCAAATTCAGCATAAATGTTAATTGTAATGCAAGAAACTTATATCTTTGAGTAAATTAATCAGCCATTGCATTATTTTCTCAGTGCACCTCAAGGGGTGGCACAAGCCACGACTAAGTCAAAGAGGGATGGTGAAAACTCCAGAGCTTGGAAAAACTTTTGCAGCTAAAGTGCGGTCGGGGGCAATTTCCATTGCACAGAAGGCTATGGGCTACGTGCACGAGTGTAGATAAAAATATTTTAATTTATTTCACATTGGCCGACTGCAGAGGTAGAATTCAACAAGAGAGAAGGAGAAGTAGAGAGAGATAGAGAGAGAGAGAGCGTGGCAGACTTTTACCACCCACCCCCTCCCGTTGGCATAGACACTGCACATTGGCTTTCAGCGAGAGGCTTTCCTTTTTCCATCCATCACATATGCTGCCGAGTCTGGGCTTTCCCATTTTCCTCGTTTGCCTTCATGCCTGCATTTGTCGCATGCAGCAGCTTTTCCCTCCCCACCAACTCCCAACATGAGTTTTTCATTTTATTTATCTTTGATAAAAGGTTTTAGTTTTATGTCTGTGTGAGTTTTTGCTATCCATCAATAGTTGGATCAGACTAAAAGGTTTTTCTTCTTTTTATGTTAAGAGATTTTATTTATATGTTAAAGGACGACAAGAGGTGTCCCTTGGCTTTGAGTTAATAATTAATAAATATAATATTTTACTATAAACTATATAGTTTTTAATTTTATTTATTAAATTTTTTTGGGGAAAAAAAAAAAAATAATAATGAAATTTTATTTATTAAATACCGTAAAATGTAGTTTATATTGCCTTTTTATTTATACAAATAATTGTTATTGAAAATCGAACTTCTGTTAAAGGATTATTTCCACCAAATAAATATTTTAATTAAATTCTATTGGCTTTGGCGAAAATTTAATTTTACGAATTTATCTTGTCAAAAATATTTTGCAATTTATGGCGAATATTTAATTCTTCAAATTTATCTTGTCAAAAATGTTTTGCAATCCCATTTAAAATTCCATTTGCCGCATAAATCCCCTTTGGCAAAAATACAAAACACAAAAATAAACTTTAGTTTTTAGAGAGAAATACAGGCTGACATGTGGATTTTCCATTTAGAATTTCATTTATGCTTCATGGAATTTTTTTCTGGATGCCGGATTCTGCAATTGAAGCCTCCCAAAGGCAAAAAAGTGCACTGATGATTTATTTATGCAGCAAGCTAGGCACAACACACAAAAGGGGCAAAAATTGATTTCTGCATTCTACAAATTTATTGCTAAAAAATGTATTTATCAACAAAACTTTTGGAGCAACTGGCAAAGGCAAACAAAGTCCCTGGTATTAATGGAATATTGCCGAAAATTCTGCAGAAAAGCGCATGCAAACAAAAACATCCTGTGTGAGCTCAGAAAAATCGTTCAACAAAAACTTTCAAAGGGGAAACATGTTCTCGCCAGTAAAAAAGGGAATTAAATTTTTGCTCCTTTTATTATTTTATGCTGCTGCTGCAGTTTGCTGATTGTTTATCTAAAGCATTGCGGGGTTTGGCTTGTGTGGAACTGCAGTATTTTCTGCCACGCCCCAAAAAAAACCGGAGGAAATGAAGTTTTTAGCCAACACACAGAGAGGCAGAGATAGAGAGCGGGATAGAATAACGTTGAAAAATCGAAATTATATTAGAGAACAGAGCAAAAACCGGAAATGGGTAAAAGAGGAAAAGAGCCCAAAACACACACATCAGAGAATTGGGCAAAAAATGTGCATGGACAGAGGTTAACCCATAGGGAGAGAGGTTCCTTTAGGGAAGATAATACATATAGAAGATATAGATTCTATAGCATTGGTGTAAGAATTACTAAATAAAGGAAAAAACTTTATATTATATATATTTTATACATATTTTTAAAAATATTTTTTTCTATAAAAGGCATATAAATTCCTTAGTTTGAACTTTATATCCTACTATATTTTAGTTTAAGGGATATAACTATTTTCTTAGGATTCCTAAAATGTTTTAAAAATTTATTCCAAAAAAGAATGCATTGCAATGACATTCTCCATTGAAAACTAAAATTTTAAACATTTCCGCTAAACAATTTCAAAAAGTTTTCCCTGGACATCATGCACTGGCAAAGCTCGACCCCTAAAAATGGGTGGAAACTCTGCATGGAACCAATGCAGTGGGGCTGCCAGAAGGGACTCCTCAGCCATGCGGGTGCAAAAAACCAAACTCGAGCCTCCGTTTGCTCGGACTCGGGTCGTGTCCAAATTAAACTTCATCATCGTGTCACAGGACAAAACAAAAGCAAAGGCTCTGGGACTCTCCTCCGTCCGAGTTTGTTGGGAATTTTTTGTAAAAATTGCATAGCTCCTCCGCTCTCCTCTGATGCCATCTCTCTCCCAGTTTTACGCTAGCCTGGACTGCAGAAATTGGCAGCAAAAATATAAAATGGGAACGGGCGCAGGAAAAAAAGAAATCAGGAATTATTGTAGATTGCACAGGACTCGTAGGACCCAGGACCTAAAAGTCTGACTGACCAGCATGCAACCACCCCGAAAAGGAGGGAAAACTCCAAGCAGGGGTAGAAGGAGGTGGAGCTGGAGGTCTGGGGCGCCATGCAAAAGAGAGCAAGTGAAGTGCATAAATGGATTTTATAACGTTCCTGGGCCTGGGCTAAAGTAAATTTATGCTTTTTAATGCAATTGCAGGACGAGCAGACCGTAAGAGTGTGCGGGTGTGCAGAATGGGTGTTACGATTGGTGGGGTGTGCTTGTGCTTGTGCTTTCCATTCACTCCGTATCATAGGCCATGCCATGCTCCGCTGCTCTTGGTCCTGGCTAAAAGCATTCAACCAGCTCAGCTCCCAAACAACAAAAAAAAAAATAATAATAAAGGTCCACACCCAAACTGCTCTCTCTCTCTTTTTCTGCAAAATGGTTGCAATGGTCGGATGTCGTCGACGTCGCCATCGGCCAGACAAAGTGACATTTGTCGTTAATTGCAAAATTTATGGTCAGGAATCGCAGAAGAAGGCGGTGGGTTGGTGAGGGAGAAAACCCCGCTGAGCTGAGCCAAGCGCATGGAAATGGAAAATGCCTCAAGGGGGTACTACTATGCTGGAGTTAAATGCAAAACAAATACGACAGCGAAAAAAAAATATTAAATGCGCTATAGAAATGAGAATTTTTATGCAATTATGACTTGGTTTAGGAACTTACGTTAAACTAGACGACGGCCTAATTAGTTTGAATAAAGGTAAAGCTGCTTACCTGCAAGAAAAATAGAGAAAAGGGATTAATATATGTGAAAAAGTAGGGTATATATGAATGGGAATTATAAAATAAACCTAAACTCTTTAATGAAATAAACTAATCAGTATTTTTCAAGAACAACTGATGATAATTTTATGTAATCATCCCTTTATTATTGTTTTATGTTAGAAAAACTTCAATTTTTTAACATTTTTTCTTAAACCTTTTTTAAGCCTCTAGTTAAAGCCTAGTCCTATTGATTTCCCCTCGTATTTTCCCCATTTCCAATTAACTGAATTCTGGACAAAATGCAATTCGACCAAGCAACTGTTTTTTACACAAACACCAATATACTCTTCTAATGAACTTAGTTCATCCAACCAAACAGTAAAAAAAAAAATGGGTGATAAAATGGAAACAAAAAATAAAACCCAGCGATGTTGCCGCTTTGCACATGCGACGTTGCTTTCGACTGCATTTCCCTCGTAATTAGTGTGGGCAACTAGGTGGCCCCGTCGCTCTGCTGCGGCGGTTGTGATGGCTCCAACACCTCGTTCCAAACCCTCCACTGTCTATCAGCCGTGCAGCCATGTGTGCAGCTAACCCTTTTTCGGCCCATCCACTGGCATCGAGTGCACTTCAAAGTAGCAATTCAATTTCATGGTTGCGACCCCCCACCCACCACCAACAACTTCCTAAAAAACCCAAAAGAAAAAAGAGAAGAAAAATTGACTCCCTTTTTCTGTGTAAATCACGTCCATAAAATTGTTGCACTCGAGTTGTTGCATTTTAATTAGACCAAAACAAAAAAAAAACTGAAATACAGTAGAGAAGATTCGTCACTGCAGGCGGTCGGTTTTGTGTCTTGAATGTGTTTTATCAGCGGTCATCGCAACGTAAATGAAACACCTTGCACAAGAGCGAGAATCACCCACGCATAACGCCAAATGAAGACCTCTGGGAAAAGTCTGGGAAACTGCATAAATTAAGCTCTGGCAAGTGCAAGACTTGCGTAAATGCATTTTTACATTGTTTAGGCAGTAAAAAATGTTAGGGGGGGATAAGCATATAGCCAAAAGTGTGACTTACAGCCATATGAGTCAGCGAAGCGTATGCTACTAGAAGACAATGCCAGTCGACTGAGTCAAAGTAGATATAGCGTGACTTTTGGGGGTGAAAATATAGCTTGAAAGAAAACTTTATAGATGCATCCACCAAATGCAATCATCTTTCCGAATAAAAAGAGAAGAAACGATTAAAGAACTTTAACTTTTACTGTTGTTGTCCTGTTAACGTTTCTTTAGAGAGGAAAATTGCCATTTTACAATAATTCGGTTTCTTAAAAACGCATCCAAAAGCTACCACTAAGAATAATGTAAAAGATACAAATGTATCTACCAGTAAGAATATTTTAAAAGATACAAATGTATCTAACAGAAAAAATAATTTAAAGGATACAAATGTATCTGAAAACCCTATTTCGAGAGAAAATACACAAAAAATAATAATTTATATTGTTATTAATTTGTAAACATTTTTATTTAAACTTATTACTCTCCTCAACTGAAGATCTTCTTCACTTCCACTTCCTCTTTTAGACCCAAACACAAGAACCCACCACTTGACAACGGAATTACCTGCTCTTCAGTGATTATTTTCCCATCGAGCCAAGTGCATCATCATACTTGGACCAATCCAAAGTTCTGCATATCAAACGAACCAGAAAAAGCCAAAGAAGAGGCAACAAAGAAACACACACACACATACACAGAAGAATACATAAAAGCGACAAACAAAATCAAAAAATTAACCACAAGGAAAGAGGAGGAAAAAAGGAACGCCCTCGAAGGGCTAACGGTAAATGCTGCATATGTGTTCTGCTTCTCTCTCCGCCCTTTCCCTCCCACTCCCTCACGCTGTCTTTGGGAACCCTTTTTTTCGCTGCTCGCTTTCTTTGTTCCTTCTTCCACTTGAGTTCGCTTTGTTTTAACGGAAGCTGCTGCTGTTGTTGTTGTTTTTATGCTTTTTAATTTCCTTAACCATTTTTCTTTTGTGCTTTTTGTTCCACTTCTCTTTTCCCCCCCCTTTATTGTTTTCTCTCGCCGAGTGCACTCCAACAGCGTCTTTGAGAGCGAGCTGGAGTTGGAGAGATGTGAGGAAAAGCCAAAGGAAGAGGAAGTAGTAGAGGTGGAAACGCATAAAAAAAATGTCATGAGGAGGAAAAGCAAAACAAAAAAAGTGTAATAATAACAAACAAACACAACATCTCGTGCGGCAGAGACAGTTACAGATTTGTACGGATTGGGGGGCAATTTACAGGAATTATTTACGTTCGGCTGCATGTGTCTCCTCTGAGAGAGTGTCGTTGGAGTGTGTTTGCTTGGGCTGCCCGTAATATGCGTGTATTTTGTATACTTGACGTAATTAGCCGTTATTAAAAAGAAATTGGGGGAGCAGAAAGGTTCTGCAATTAAATAATCATTTCTGTACCGTTCTTTGGGTGTTGGTCTTTCTTTTACTTTGCTGCACGCAAAGGGTTAGAGTAAGATGGAAATTATGTCAACGTTGCATTTCAATGGAGCTTGAAAAAATGCAGGAGGGTTGGGTATACAATGCAGTTAATCATAGTAACTATACTTTATGGGATCTCGATGGGATCTTATTAAATTAAATGGAGCTCGGGAACGAAGTGATTATGTGGAAATAGGAAGTGTTTATATTTCCAAAAAATTTTATTTTAATTTTTAGAAATATTTTAGATTATAACCATTGATCCTGGCTAAACTATGCGAATATTTTTCGTACAAGATTTTTTTAAAAATCTTCCAAAAAGTAATACTATAGAAAATAATATTTTTAGTCCATCATTTACTATTCGATTAGAACCCCTGATCTCAGCGATCCCTTGGATGCTAATCTGTATCTCGTAGCTGATCATCTCATCGTAAAGCTTCTGTCGCAATGTGCGTGGCGCCTAGAAAAGCTTTAGAAAAGTGCGTGCCAAAAAGCTTTGGGCCCCAATCCACCCATCTCACTTGCTCTCCCTGCAGTGGACTTGTAGTTTTTTGTTGCTGCTGCTGCTTCTGCTGAAACCATTTTTAGACTTCCTCGTTTTGTTGTTGGATTTGCAGTGTAGTGGAGCACAGGAAGGGAGCTTTTTTGATTTCATGATTTTTGGCTCGCTTTTTTGTCGGTTGGCTGCTAGTCTGATATTTATTGCGCGTGAATGTCATTTGAAAAGCTCTACGCACTGCAAAAGCCTATGTGTGAGCGTGTGTGTATAAATTTGATTGTGTGCGTCTACGCACATTTTTAATTATGTTGTGCCAGCTCAAGGTTTTTTCTATCGCTGCTGCTTGCTGCCTGCTGCTGTTTTATTTCGCTTTTCGCTCTTTTTTTTCGTCGTATTTTATTTTTTGTTGCTGTGCAGGCCACCCGAAATTATTTATTTCGGTTGCTGCTGCCCCCTTACGCACTTTGAGCCAATTTAATTGTAGGCCACGCATTTGTTCGCTCTGTGTAGCTCTTATATACACAGTAACGATCAATATAATAGCACCAACTAATAAACTAATAATATAGACTTAGTATATGTATACCACTGAATATTTGTTTTAAACTTTAAGATTTCATGGAAGAATATATAATAATTTATACATTTTAAGGTTTTTATGCTATTAATTTTAGAGCATATGTCTATATTAATTTTTGGATGCGACTTTTATTTTGCAGAGAGTGAGAGAGCGAGCAAGTGGGAGCAGTATGGCTGGATAGCTTGACAAGTGTAGTACATAGGCCTATGTATGTTTTTTATTTCTTTGTTTGCTTGTACATAGCAACTTCGATTCGCTTTTTTTCCTTGCTTTGCGCTTTGTGCTTTTTTGTAATTTTGTCTAATTTTTTTTTTATTTATTTGTTGCGCCCTTTTGCATGTGTGTGAGTGTATGTTAGTGCGTGTGTTCATTTCGCTCTAGAATTATCAGCATTCGATTTTAGGCTGTGTGATGTAATATGTAGACTCTGGAATTCACAGCAACAAATTCTGCTGCCTGCAATTTTATAAAATTTTGATTGCTTATTTTATTCATTTAAGAAGGCTGAATTTCGTAACAAGATACCAAATGTCATTGATTCTATTTTATTAAAAATATTTACTTTACAACCACATCAAACTTTTTGAATTAAAATCCAAGATAATTATAAAAAGTTATTTAATTTTACATATATTAGTATTAAAGAACAACATTTATACATACTTATAAATTTAAAATTTTTAATATGTTTAAAACCCTTTTTCCACAATATTTAATTCACTTTTATCCCTTTTCCCAGCTGTCTAATATTTCATGTCTCTTGCAATATTGCATATCCAATCAAAAGACCACAAGTCATTTTTTAGAACAAAAAAAAAAAAAAAAACACATTGCAATCTGCTACAACCCTTTTTACAAAACACACCCACACTCATAAATTTAACTGAAACTTTACACATTCCAACTGTTCAATGCAGATAAACCAAAGCACTGCAGAGAGAGCGAGAGAAAGAGACAGTAGTGGGAATGGGAGAGGCAGACAAAGATGTCCGCCCATGAAATGCGTTTTCTATTTGTGCAAACTATTGCGGCGGCCATTGCAAAACATACACGGATACATACGCATACACCCACTCACACATAGACGAACGCTTGCATGCAAAAGTTTAGGTTTTTTTATATTGCGTGCGTTTGTATGTGTGTGTGGCGAAGTGGAGCAAAAGGCAACTGGCAATTAGCAACTGGGGAATGGACAGAAAAAAATAAACCTAACAAAACTAGCGAAAACGGCAGAAAAAAAAAACGGAATTGAGTTTGCCAAACCCCAATACCCATTGCATGTACAGCCATAGGCATACTATTAGGTTTTATTAACAGAAATGGATTTAATATAATATTTATAATTTTATTTTTTTTTTAATTTCAGAAAAATATGTAGCAGGTTAATCTAATTTTTATTGTTTATGTATTTATTTTTATTAAAAAGCATTACATTTTTGCCAGCGGCTGTAGCCCCAAAATATATATATGTAAGCTTTAATGTATGGTTGTGTGTGCACTCTCCCACTATCTCGTTCGCTCTCCCGATAGGCCTATGCTCATGTGGTCGGCCTCTCAGTCGCTCTCGTCTCGCCCTATGAATAGTCAACATTTAAGTGCCATGGAAACGCACAACGAGGAAGCTAGCGGAAGACGCATAGATAGAGCAAAAAAAAAAGAATATACATATTGTCACTTTGACTGACACTGACAGGTTTTTCGCCCCACCACGCCTCTAACCCCTTTTATGGCCCCAGCACAACACCCCACCTCCTGCACTCCGTCAAATTTTGCAGCCTAGAAAAACTACTCCGTTTTTTTGATAAGCCTAATTAGCAGTTCATAAAAGCGATTATTTCATATGAATTTTTATGATCAAGTCTCGTGTAAGTTTCATTTTTTTTGCCTAACATGTTCAACTCTATTGCAAGTGCGTGTGTCTTGGCCTTAATGGTTCATAAAATTATAAAAACAAAGTTAAGGTATACAACAATTACAACTTTCATGATATTTGTGGAATTTGCATAGACATTACTTGTGTTTTATGCCTTAGAAACTATTTAGCATATTATACATGTATCTTATAGATATCAAAGTATTGCCCGTATTATTCCCAAGATTCCTAGAGCTTTTATGGATATTTAATAAATGCTTCTTAATGAGAAACAATTTCTAAAATATTTAATAAAAAATTACTTTAAACAAAAGAAACTCAATGCCTTTGTGGGACAATTTCTTGCAACGCCTTTGCTCGCTTTCTTGGTAAACGTTCGCATTAAAATTCAAACAACTGCAGTGGCAAGTCATAAAATTTAAACAATTTCAAGACAAGAACTGAAATGCGTTCGTCTTTAGGTGGAAAGGGGGGCCTAAGAGCATATCATAGACACTTTGCGCAAGTGCCGACACACACCACCAACAACAACAACAAATAATATAAAAAAAAACGAAGAAAATAATGAAGTTGGTTGCATTGCGTCAGTTACGACATAAGAAGCCGCGCAGTCTGCTCCAAAGATCAGGTACTGCAGCAAGTGCAAGCGAGACAGCGATGCGATTCTGGGAAAAAAGTTTAACGATTGTGCAAATGCACGTGAGAAGGGCTGAGAAAGATACAAAAGTGAGAAAGAAAAAGAGCTAGACACTTCCGACAAGTAAAATGCAGTCGACGACAAACCCAAAAAAAAAAAAAAGAGCCAAGCCAAGCCAAGACAAACATTACAGAGAAAAAAAGAGGATATTTTATAGAAGATAACAATTTCAAGATACTTTTAAAAAATAACATAATATTTATTATTATTTGTATATAAAGATGTATTGTAATATATACAATATAATAAAATATTCTAGTATTATTTAATTTTATTTATTTATTTTTTTAAATAACTTGCTATCTAATAGATACTTTTTCAGCTTTCAGATACTTTTTCAAAATGTCATAGCTACTTTTTAAAACAAATGTATACAACCATCTAAGAATTTTAGATTTTTATAACATGTTTCTATCTAATAGATACTTTCCTTACTTTCAGATACTTTTCTAATGCAGTTTTTTAATGTAAAGAACCACCTTGTAGGCTCCCCCATAAGTCTCTGTGTATTAAAATTGGAGACCGTAGAAATAGAAGAAAAATGTGTGCATTTAATTAAATGCGGAAGACCTCCGGGCAACAAAAATAAAACAAAAACAAAGGCAACAAAAACTACAATTTTTCAAGCGCACGCAATGCGACTCCGCAACCCGTGAGAGTGCGAGCGAGAAAAAAGCGATTGAGGACGGAAAAAAAGTACACACAACGCACAAAATTTGGAACACGCTGCGCTGCTAAGTAGGTCAAAGTGGCAGCGGCGCCGGCAGAGGCAGCAACAAAGGGGGTAGGGTAGGGTGAAGGGGGGAAATATTGCGTGCCAACTGCGACGCAGTTTTTTGGCTTAGATGAAACACACCAACAATGTGCAGCAGCAGCAGCAGAGGCAGCGGCAAGAAGCAAAAGTAATATATTTTTAATTTATGCATAACCCTAAATAAGGGATGTATGTATTGTACATTGTTTATGCTCGTGTATAAGAGTACACTCGCACACATGTGAAAATGTCAACTAGGCAACTTTTGCTTTTCTTCCCGTTATTAATATGCAACGCCAAGTTGAGTGTCATAAATCATACGCAAAGTGCGTAGACAATTTTTTTCTCTCTTGACCAAAAAATGTTTTTCCTTTTTTTTTTTTTGCATAAATTATAATTGTAATTAGAGGCGGTTGTTTTTGTTGTTATATTTGTTGCCAGTAATTGTTTGCAAATGTTTGTGGACACTTTCTAAAAACACATTTTTCATTTTTACGCAGTTTTTCGTGCGTGCTTGAACTTTTTTTTTGGGGGGGGAACACGTTGAGAGGCCATTAAGGAACTAAGGAAAGTTGCATGAAAAAGTAAATTAAGACTTATTTATTATTATTTATTATGCTTAATTTTTTTTATATAACCAATTATAAAGTTTTTGTAGTTGTGAAAAGTTTAGTTAAAAAAATAAATTTGTGAGATTTACTAATTAATTATTTTCATTTAAAAAAATATAGTTACTTTATAATTCCTAAGAACAAACCCCTTCTTAAATATGAAAATCAAAACTCACCTTAATATCCAATTGCAAATTTTCGCTCTAATCCAAATCCAGAATCCTGTCTCAGTTGTAAAACTTTTCACAGTTATTAATTTTGAATTTTATTCTGTTTTTTAGTCACTGCACTTTTTTTTGTTGCATGCACTTGGGCCAAACGTTTATGTTCTTTATTTTTATATTTTTCTTGTTTAGTTTTGGATGCTAATTAATTAAGTATACTCTTTTGTTTATCAAAAATTGTTTACCAAATATTCTTCGATATAATTTGTAAGCATAGATATATGTATAGGTATATGTATATTATGTTTTATAAATACATGTATTACGATTCGTATTTTTTTGTTTTGTTTAATATTTTTGCTTTGCTTTTTTTGTTATCGAAACGAAATTTTTATGCAAACTAACACACACGTTCTCTGCTGCTGCGCTGCTTCTGCTTCTGTTGCGATGGCGTTTACTGTAGTGATTACTGTAGTAGCTGTTGTTGTTTTTGTTGCTCAGTTGCTATGGCTGCTTTTGTTGCTGTTGTTGTTGTTGTTGTTGTTGTGTTGCTGTGTATAGTATTGCGTATGTCCGAACCAATAATTTTGAAGAGTTGACCAATTTTTGTTGGCGGTTAAATTTTTGCGGTTTTTTGCGTTTGTTCTAAAAAGATTTCCCTTGGCTTTTCAACTGATTTGTTGTTTAACTTTTGTTTGTTTACTTTATTAGACGACGGTTTTGTTGTTGTTAATTTAAAAAAGTTACATTTAATTTTTGTTAGATGTTCATCTTAGTTGCAAAATATGTTCACGTGTGGACGTTTGAGATAATCTTAACTTGTCATAAATTACTTTTTTATTTGTTGCACGCAGCTTTTGCCAAAAATCGTTTTTTGTTAATTTATTAAATTTTTGTTGTGTTTATTTTGATTTAAGACCAAAAATGATGTTTGCCAATTTTATAATTTTGCGTTGTTTTTCGAAAAAGTGTTTGTTTTCAATTCATTTTACATTGAGTTTTGTATAATTTCGCGAAATTATTTGTAATTTAAGAATTTTTGCTTAGACAGTTAAATGTTCAAAATATTTAACTTGATTAGCATTTCTTAGCATTCGCCGGTATTGTTGTCGTTGAATGTTTATCGTTATGTTGTTGGAATTATTAAAATCGGTGTTTTGATTAGTTTGTTGAGGCATTTTCACAGTGACATTTGGCTGTAAGTAGAAAGAAGCGATAGGGGAAATTATTTAGTTAAGCTTACCCAGTGTAGATTTTAGAATAAACATGTTTTTTTTGGATTTTTCTTAATAATTTAATGCTGATTATACATCAATGTTTTTCTGACTTTACTTATTTAAATTGAAATAAATCAATAAATTTATTATTGATGACTTATAATGAAGCAAATAAATATTTCTCAGAAATCCATTGAACGCACTTGTTCCACTTAAAAATTGTTTGGTCTTTGGAAAGTATGCTTATGCTCTGGTTTTTGGGGTTTCTTATCAGCTAACGAGTCGTTAAGTGAATTGCATAAATGGTTTTATTATCGGAGCATATTTGGTTTTCATATTTCAATTCCCACTTGGCTTCTGGCAAATGTATTTTATTCGATGAATTCAAAAAAAGCCATTATTCTTGGGGTTGGGGTTGCGATTTTGACTTTTGGGACAGTTTTGGAATGATTCAGGCGTATCATATGTTGGGAATTTTTTCTATTTACTCAAGAAACACAATTCTTCTTTATTTCTAAGGTTTTAAAAAATTGTATGTCATTTGAGAAAATTTAAAATAATAGCTACATAATTTAAATTTTGTAATAGCTACAAATACAGAAAAAAAAACTATTTTCCCCATTTTTATAATAATCTATAAGATATTGTATCTTACAGTTCCCTCTCTTATGGGGGTTTTCTTAAGATTTAACAACAACATTTTTTACACTTTTCACATTTATTTTACAGTTTTTAACGTTTTTTAGTTGTTTTGCTTTGCAGTTTTTCTTCATTTCATGTTTTTCTATCCTTTTTTTTTTTGTAGCAAGTGTCCTGGATTAATTGCATTCCTTTTTAGCATGCACTTCTCGCACTTTTCTTCTCACACACTCTCCATGTTTCTTTCTCTCCGTCATTCTCACACTAACACACAGGAACACACAGTGCAAAAAAGGGGTTCAGTTCACTGGGATTGCGCCTTGTTTATTTTCAGGGGGGTGGCGGGGTGAACGGGGAGGGTTGTTTATTGTTCCTGCTGTTGTTGCTGCTATTTCCATTGTTGTTGTTGCTGCCTCGATTAAAAATGCAGACGTTTTCGTTATGCATAAAAAAGTTTTCGCTTCACTTTTTCCCAGTTTGCTTTGCGTTTTCGCCGTTTGCCTCGAGATCCCGTTTTATGCTGCGTTTTTTACCGTTCCAAAACGCACACACCCCAAAATGAATGGGTGTATGTGTGTGTGTGTTTTGTGGAAATCAAATACACGCATACACATAGGCACATTTATACACATTTACGCACTTTTTGCCTTAGAGAATTGGTTAGGGGAATTGCAATTGTCCTTTTATGATTTTCTCTCTCTTTGAATTCGTTTTTCATTTTCACTTTTTATTTTTTTTATTCAGACTTGTAATTCATAAATATTCTAGTATTACTAAGTATATTATTTTTAACTGCAATTTACCTTCAATCACTTGTCGAAAAACAGTTTTGAAACACTCACGATCGACGTACACACACGCACACGCAAAGCTCGAGGACACTGGGACAGTTATTTTTTGCGTTTGCCCATTGAACACAAACAAAACTTAAATAATAATTAAAAAGTCTCCAAATTCCGCAAATCTTTTGCACTTTTCCTTTGCCGTTGCATTGACTGCACTTTTAATATGAAATAAATTAGGAATACAGTTTGTGTTTTTTTTTTTCGACAAAGCGGCTGTTCGATTTTCGTTAGATATTTTTTTTTATTCTCGAAAATTTGCAATTTAGCAATTTAGTTTTCAAAATTTGAGTGCACGAGAGATGAGAGACGATATGCACACCGTCTGCTGGCTGCGAGCTGCGAGCACCGAAAACCACCGAAACCTAGGGCCGAATAGATTCGAAAATTTCGTTTATGGCCTATCAGCCGGCCACGGTTGCGAGCGGCGACGCCGACTGCAGCAGCGACCGAGGCAGCGACGCAGCGAAGAGACCAAAGTCACCCCCACAGTCGCAAAGTCGCAAGCACAAACACAAAGCAGCAACAGTCGGCGAGCAGAGAGAAGAGTGAGAGTAAAAACGCAGCAAGCAGCCGCTCTCTGAGGACAGTGGAGCAAAATTAAAAACATATATTAATTTAAGACAAGTATGTAGGTAAGGGTAGGGTATTAGTTTAATATTGGGTATTAGTCGATATTAATTTACCTTTAACTGAAATTTGCGTACATAAAGGTTTGCTTACAGCTTAGCTATAATACCCTAATAATCTATTGGTACCAGTTGAAGACCAGGTGTAATAAAACAAATCAACCATCTTGTCAAAAAAGATGCTGGTCAAATGTTTTATTCCAAGTATATCGACTTGCCCCACTGTGCATAGAGTGCCCCAAGAACAACAAAACAAGTTTTGTGCTGCGTGCTTTTTCGCCTCAGTTGGGGCTTGTAGTTGAATTGTTGTTTTTGTTTTTCGCTGCTGCCAGAGAGTGCGCCCATTTTGCATTGGTCGACGTCGACGTCGCCCCCACAAATATACGTGTGTGTGTATGTGTCTTTGTTTTTTATCTGACTTTGCCGCTCATTGCAAATGCAAAAGTTTTGCAGTAGTATGCGGCAGAGAGTAAGCAAGAGAGAGGAGAGCGGTTCTCGCTCTCAGATAGACAACCACTTGGCGCTATTAATCCAATTGGAATGCAGGCGCGCAGCTTGCAATTGCCGAATTGTAGGACATTTCTTATAAGAAAATGTAATCCTGGAACAGGAAATTCAATAAATTATTTATTTATTTTTGAAATAAAGAATTTAACAAAAAACTCAAAAGTAGCTGTCAAGTAATTTCGGATGCAATACTGCCTTTGCATTCACCTTATTTTGTGTGTGTATGCGTGGATCAAAATCACAAATATCCCTTTTGCCTTTATCCTTTCTCCGGGGGTGAGTTTCTCTCTCGCGCTCGCTAGCTGCTCCTGCCCCCCGTCCACGCTCTGCAGGCGGAATTGCATAAGGCGAGAAAGGACATGCGGTAATAATAGTTAGGAGCTCCGCTCAAGTGGAAAATGCTTAGGGAAATCGAGAATCTCGACCAGAAATAGCAAACGCGAACTTGGTCTTAACCACATTTCCGAAGCAGCGGGGGATTTCTGCGATTCTAGATTTCTATTTCCAGTCTCTCAACTCTAGGATGCAAAATAGCTCAACCCTGCGCTTACACAGTGGGAAAAATAATAATAATAAAGAGAAAATAAATATACAAAACTGGAAATCTATTTAAAAATTTTTTATAAGAAAGGTAAGATAGTAACAATTAATATTTTTTTCATATTAGTTTCCGGTATTATCATCTAAACTAAAACTAGCCTATTATTATTAAGGTGTTTTTGTTTGTTTATATGAATTTATAATTCTCTGTGTAGAATGTGCAATAGCTCAACCCTGCGCTTCAAAAAGTACTTAAGGATCGAGGACATGGACAAGCCAAATCAAGTGAGTTGGAATGGGGATTAGAGAGAAAAGGATTCATCCTGGGATATACAGATTTTAATTGCGTGTACTGAATTTTTTCCCTAAATTAACTGTCATATGCTAATTTCATAACAAAACTGGTTATATCAAAGCCATTAATAAAAGTAATTTTATATCAATAATAAAAAAAAGTTAGAGTTTTACCAAATTAAGGCTTTTCTTTAGTTTTTTTATTCAATTTGAAAATTATACTTTTACAATGAATTGCCATTCAACATTTTTATGTTCTTTATGATATGTTATCCTGTTTATAAAATACAATGCATTTATAATTATCCAAAATAAGGTTGCAGCAGACCCTCCTAGTAATTTGCATTTCTATCAAAATCCTCTCAATTGAGTCCTGTAAAATCTAGGAAAAACCCTTAAAATAACATCGTTTTTTGACCCAAAATCCTACCCTTTTCCCACAAAGTGTCAAAACTATCCCGTTTTTGGAATGCACTTCCATCACGAAAATATCAAATTGCGGGACAATCGAGACAATTAATATACAATAAACTATTCCTTTATTTCGATTAATTAAAAGTTTATTCAAAGACAGACAAAAGGCAGAAAAACTCTCAAAGGCAAAGCCAAAAGCGCAAACACAAAAAGAAAATACACAAAAAAAACTGACCCTGTTGAAGAATACTCGTTTTGTGTTTTGCTTTTTCCTCTCCTGCGCTTGTTCCAATGGCAAAAATAGAAAAACAAGGAATGCTTCAATAACAACAATAACAATGCGCATTCATTTTGCAGTGCGAGCAAGAGAGTGGTGAGAGCAAGAAACAATGCTCTCAGAGAGCTAAGCTTTGGCGGCAGCGGAGCGGCAGAACTTCCCCAAGTTCCCCTTCCATAGAACGGAGAGCGCATGTCGGCAGCAGCGCTGCTGCCGCTGCCATTTTATGCACACAATGACAATGAAAGCTTGTGGGGCGGCGCAAGGCTTGGGGAGGGTGAGGGGCCCCGAAAATTTACGCAATTCATGAAACACGTGGAGCGACGACTGCGCTGCCGGCGCCGCTGCTCTTATGCTGCTGCTCAGAAATCCAATAAGCAAAAGCTTTTGCCGCGCGCACACCAATGCAGCACCCGCTTATATGCCTCCGTGTGCATACTGGATGCGCGCGTGTGTGTGTGTGAGTATCAGGCGTATGCGTGTATTGCGTATTTTTGGCAGCATTCAATGGCCGCTCTGCTGCCGCCAGCAGCGACGCATATCGCAGGGACGGATTCAGATGGGGATTCAAGTTTCGGTTTCCGATTAGGATTGCAGGGCAATTAATACCGAAATTGATTGTGGCGGATTTTAGCCGTAGGCGTATACTTTATTAATTACAGAAATGGAATTCTTACGAGAAGTTGGGGAACAGGAAACTATATTTATTAAATAGTATATAAATTAGTTGATTTTTAGAACACATATTTTTTTGTGAAGTTCGGAAACAGGAAGAAAATAATATATACTTCATTTTTAAGATAACCTTAAAATACAATAATTTAATATCTAAAAGCATTAAAATGCTTAAACGAAATATTATTTGTAATCAATAATTATTCTAACTCGAGTGTTTTGACAGTCTTCAGTAATCATTAATGTAGAAACCCCCTTTCCAGTCTTTAAATATTCGCTGCATTCTTTTGGTTGGGCTTAACCTCCTTCCAGTTTTATCTATCCCCCAAATCCACCCCCAAGCATCCGCCCCTGGGTTTTTATGTATTTCCTTTTTTCGCTTTTGCAGTGCTGCACGCACTTTTTGGGCCGTCTTTTCCTCCTCCCCCCCCTTCAGACTTCGTCACTGAACTTTTCGCTTAGCTACACACTTTTTTGGCCCAACATTGTTGTTGTGGGTGGCCCAAGAGGAGTGGAGAGGAGAGGAGTGGGTGGGGGGCTGTTGTGCGTTATATGCTCCACTTTTTGGGCCCCCCAAATTCTGTTTTTCGAACGCACTTTTGCAGCTTGCGTTTGTATGCTTTTAGTATATACGGGGTATGTGAGTGCGGCGCGTGCGTATGTATGTGTGTGTTGTATTTGTGTGTTTGCATTGGTGTGCGCGCATTTTTGGGTGTGCGTTTTTTGGTATTTCGTGAAATTTTAGCATTTATTTGTTATGTACTCAAAACTGACGTCGCTGCAGAGCGCAACTGCTACTGCGCTGCTGCTTCTCTGCTGCTGCTGCTGTTGCTGCTGCTGCTTCCTCCTCTTCTTCTTTTTCCACCATTCCTCTCTTTTGCTTTTTGCTCAGAGTGCGTGAGTGCGTAGGCTCGCCTATGTACACTATTTGGCAATTACAGTCGGCTCTATACATATACACACTTGCACATCTATCGCATACTTGTGTATGTATGTATGTATGTATATTTGTTTTGTACATAAATATGTTTGCTTGTTTGTGCTTTTCGCTTTGGCGTTTGGGGCTCTTGTTTTTTTTAACAATATGCCCCGCCAAAAAAAAAAAAAGTAAGATTTTATGTGTGTACACTGCATTTTTATGTTTAAGCAGAGGGTATAAACTTTTTAGTATAAAAAAAAAACACCAGGCAGGGTCTACTATTTGAAAGGATGTTTATGGGTTACTGGAGAGTGTACCAAATACTAGAAGGATCTGTCTTATATATAAAAAAGTGTCTTGAATTACAGAAAATATAGACCAAACTTGTAGTATTTTAGATATTTTAATATTACCTTATTTTATAAATCATAAAAATAAACTAGATTAAAAGAAAATTCTTAAAAGGTGGTAAGGTGGCTTACTTTGTTTTTTAAATATTTATTAATGAATTTTATTTAACTTGTTGTAGAAAATCAAGTGTTTTAATTAGGTTATTTCACTTTCAATTTCCCATATATGGCATATTTGGATTGGCATTTGTGTTTGTAATGCCTCTCGTCAATACAAACAAACAAACGAATGCTCACACACTGGCTTCGCTTTTCATGGACATCCCACCCACTTCAACGCAACCGCCTCCCCCACCTCCTTTCACACCCCATACCCTCCTCCTGCTCACCCCCTTCCGCATCACCATATCAATGTTGTTGCGTTGCGTTTTCAGATAAGATGATATCATTTGTTTTTGTAGCATTCGCCAGCATTTCGTCTGTGTGTGCGTGTGTATTTAACGTATTTGTGTGTGTGAGTGCGTATGGGAGTGTTTGTTTGTTTTTGGTGTATTTTTTTTAATGTTAAAAATTAGAATTCTCGATTTTGGCGCATGCATTGAGTGCGCTTTATGCTTTATGTTTTTCTAAATGTTATTCTTCAGCTCGACTTCTCTTGGTTTGCTGTACTTTATTTTTATTCCGAAAATTTTGATCAATAAATAAACAATGCGTTTTATTTGTTCAAGGGTTTTTAAGTTCAATATTAGACGTTCCATAAAATCAGCATTAAAATTGGACTTCAAAGATAAAGTAGTAAGAATTAAAGGAAAAGGTAAGATACTAAAGAATTCCTAGCTCATGTAAAAGAAAATTCTGTGACGCAGTCCAAAAAACTCGTTTCACACACCGAAATTTATTGCGTATTTTTTAAAAGCTTCTTTCACTCATTGAAACCTCCTTTTATTCATTCAAAAGTAAGGCGAAAATAAGCGAATGAGAGAACAACAATGTGGAGCGATGTGAAGACAGACAACAAAAGATAAAAAAGGGTTTCAAGGACATTTTACAAATAATTTTTACTACCTTACAAGCCGAGCCAAAAAGGGGAGGTCGTCGTCGAAAACGGGGGGAAATCCCCGGCTAATGTAATAATTTTTGCGCTTGTCCTTTGTAAACGGGAAACTGGAACTCCTGTTGCTCGTCGTCCTGATTCTGATTTGGGACCGAGTTGAATGCTCTATTACCCGCAATCAGCGAGGACGAACTGGAAGTAGTAGTAAAAAAAAAAGAAAACAGAAAAAAAACAACTAGGAAACGGGGAGGAAAATGGTTAAAGGGCAAGGATACGCGGGTAAAAGTCTGCCTTCTAGGACGACGACATTGATTGCCTTTTCACCTTCGACTCTCTCTCACCTTTATGGCCAAGGCTTATTTTTCTTATTCTCATTCTTTCGCTCTCCTCATTTGTTTACCTTCCGCGACCCGGTGAATCGATTATTATGATTTGGGTGAATGAACTTGAGTGGGCTGACATCCGATCATTTGCATATGAGGGGCCAATGAAAATGTCCTTGTATCCTTGGAACTACAACAGCTGTAAGAACAATGAACAACTTTCAAGGCAATTAAATTGTTTTGTGGTTTTAAATTAGGTTTTTGTTAAAAATGAACTAAGGAGACTTTCTTGTTACAAGTTTTTTATGGATTTCCTATAAAATTAATACCTATTCAAATTAAGTTAATTCAATTCCCTTGCATTCCCCTTTAAATATTAATAAATTTACACTGATTTCTACTTAAATAATACTCTCAATTGAAATGTAATAATCAACCCCATTATAAAAACATTTCGTGCATTGTTCAAACGAGGAGAACACCCAATATGTTCGAATGTCGCTGAATGAAACAGAAGAGGTCTATGTGAATTAGAGCAAACAGCAGGCGATGGATTGAATCGGATCTGAGTGGGGAACAGAGAAGGTTATTTAATGTAATGCGGTGCTGCGGTGATGAGCGGGAGATAGAAGCCATGGGAAATTGGGTCACGCACGCATGTTGTCGCTGCAGTAACACACTGACTGACACACAGATAGATACTTTGGATAGATGGAGAGATAGAGATACGTATGCGCAGAGATACACATCATTAGCCGGCAATGCCAAACTACCAAAAAAATAAAATAAAGCCACTACATACCCCGGTAAATACAACCGAAAGACCCCAGACAATGCGACGCGAGAGACGCTGCAGTTGCTGGGGTGGTGGTGCATGCAAAATAGAAATAAAATAGAAAACAGTGAAAACTGGATATGAAAAAAAGTAAAATACTTTGAGAAAAGTTAATAATTTGATCTAATATAATTTAAATTGAATTTTATATATTTTGTTTTTGTTTTAAGATATATTTTATCAGGAAATGCTTGATCAGTTTTGTTTTTTTTTTAACAAAATTTAATTATATTCATGTTTTATTAAATAATATAATGAAACTACACTTTTCTGTAAGTAAACATATCTGATAAATTTTGCTTAAGCAATCTCTACTGTATTTCTAATTTGACTTCCCCTTTTGCCACCTTTCCCTTTCCCTTCCCACTTCATTCAAATGCAATTCTAACACAAAAAAAAAAGCCACAGAACAACAAATTTTGTAGTTTGCTTCTGGTTATATATTTTTTTTGTCGTTTTCGGTGAGTGGAAAATTGGGTCACTGCATATAATCCACATGTGAGTGCGTATTGTGGGTCGATGTTGCAACGATGTTAGGGCTGCCTCAGCTGTTGCTGCCGCTTGATGTTGCTGTTGCTGCTGCTGCTGCTGACGCAGTTGATTGCTCATTGCTCCCTTTGATCTTCGCTCCGTTTGTTGTTTTTCTTTCCATGGTTTGCCCTTGCCTCCCACTGGGCGGTAAAATGTTGGGAAATACTATTCTGAATGCAATCTATCAATCGTTTGCTGTCGGCATGCAACCACCGAGCGAGCTAAATTATGTAACAGCAATAAGTCAGCTGGAACTTGTTCAGCCGGAAAAAATTAATTTCAAATAGAACAGAAAACTCTTTAAGCTTTAACAATGGGAATTACAAACTATAAAATGTAAAATAAAATTAAAAAAAAAGTAAAAAAACTCTCCTTAAGAACAGTAAACAGAGACAATGTTTTACATTAAGATTTAAGGAACTTCAAGAACCACAAATACAAATTATAAAGGCTTAAAAACTCCAAACCAACTTCCTACCCAACTCAATATTAATTTAAATAATAATAAAATTATAAGAAAAGTGACTTCATAACAAACAACGAATTCCACTGATGTTCACACTCCATATAAAATCAAATTTTCGGCCAACTCCAAGCGGGAATCCGTAAAGGACACAATCCTCTTTGGCTTGTCACATCATAATAAAATCACATTCAGTGGCCAAAAACAAGGACCTTCAACCCAATTAACCATAAATTAAATTAACTAAAGACAGAGAGGCAGAGTCCTTTCGGAATAATGCGGAAGACCAGCGAAAAAAAAACCCCCAGAAACCATTTTTGGGAGCCACAATTGTCAACGGTTTTCTTGCCAGTTTTTCCTTTAGCTGTTTTTGTTTTTCCACTTTGCCTCTCCTTTCTCCTTTATTTATATTTATTTTATGCAGAAGAAAAGTTAAAAAGACTTGCACAATTTAATGGGCAGCCTCCTTGAAGAAAAATAACAACGAGGAAAATCGAGGGAAAAGCCAGAGGAGATTCCGAATCAAAGACATAGACAGAGAAAAGCGTTCATAGGCAATTCTCAACATTTTCTTTATTTGTTTATTATGCATGAATTGTAAATGTTGAGCCAAAATTGCCGAAATCGAGGGGGCTGAGTGGGCTGAGGGGGCAGGATGACGTAAAGTTTTGTGCTTGCAACAGCAACCGGAAGAATTCAATTGTGTGTCAGATGTTTTAGGTTTTTATTTTGTGTTTTTGGGGGCCAGGGAAGGGATACTGGAGATGCTGGGCGGGGGGTAGAAATCACAGGGCAAAAGGCAATTGTGAATATTAAAATCTGTGCGGGGAAATACTGCTGAGAAAGATATTATTTGCATGGGTTCTAAGGGGGAAGATGCTAGGGAAAATGTGTAATAATTATAAATATATATAAATATAGGATGCTTCACCAGCGAATATGACAATTTCAGAATTCAAATAAACGATAAATTAATAAATTTATTTAAATACAATTGTATTTTTTTATTTAAAATTGAATTTACTTATTTGAAACATTTAATTTCTATATTTATGTGAGCTTGCAGAACAATTTAGCTTAAAGGCAAGGTGTAAATAAATTAGTTTTTTGCTTAAAATGCATTGTTTTAAATTTTTTACCCAATTATTCTTTTGTCAGTTATTTATTTGTTAACATATTGCTGTAAATAATAAATTACAGGGCCTACAAATATTTAGGAAACTATTTAAATACCAAATTGACTTATTTGTAACTAGATTTTGATTTTAAAAGCAAGAAATTTGTTAATAATCAACCACATAAAAAATAGTAAATAAATGAATTTTTATACTTTTCCTTAAATTTTGTAAATTAATTTAATTTTATTAATTGGGTATTTTAGTGAATTATTTATTGTAATATTAATTATTATAAAGAGCCTTCATTTTTACCCCTTTTCAGAGCTTTCCTTTACCCCCTAAAAACTCCCCTTATTTAAACTCTTAAATTACTTCCAATTTAAGCCAAAGTTAAGGGCCAAAACCACTGCTCAAATTGCGTGATTAATTTTTCAGGCCCTATATGATTAACAAATTTCCAACGAGACCAACAAGAAGACCCCTCCAAAACTGGGCTCATTTAAATATTTTTGGGGTGGAGTTTCGGGCAGATTCACTAAAAGTTTCGCCGACTGGGGAAAATCGCAGGCAATTTCGATTCCCACGCGTGTACAGTTTACGCCTGCGAACTAATTGCAAATTAATGACTTTTGGCGAAACTCGCAGCGGCGGCCAAGAACTATGAGATACATGTATTTGCGCATCTTGAAGATACACTGTAGGCCCAGAGCCCTTGGGCTCCAGTTAATCAATCATTTTGTCTATTACACGACTCAACTAAAGCGAAAAGAAGGAGGAACAAGAATTACTTCAATCATGTCTGTCAATTTGTAGTTAATTACTTTGGTTCTTCTTTTTCTAACTTCCAACGATCTGCAGCTGGGGAACAAAGAGAGATGGCTATAGCGGCCGCCACATTGCAATTTCGCAACAGTGCGGTTATCTCTTTCTGCCCCGTTATCTCTGCCTAAGTTGCATCTGTATGCGCCAACTGACCGTACGGCTTAAGTGTGTTTCGGTGTATCTGTGTGAGAACAAGCTTTTTGCGCATTTATAGCAAAACCAAAGATTCCCATTGGATGCGCAAAAATGGCGATCGAGAGTATTGCGAAAATATACAAAGAATATCTATGGAAAGAAATGGCAGGGAAAATTTATGTTTATATTTTATTTAAAAATAATAAGAGCATAATAATATAAGATTACACATCGAAATCCATTTGTTAATAATTACATTAATAAAAGTAAACTTGATCCTATGTTAAAGTTTACAACTTAATCTATTAAACAAATTAGTGGCCCATCCATAAGCCTATTAAAATTGTCTTCGATAAACATTTATCTCAAACTTTATTGAGATTTAAAACACCGAAAAAAATATAAATATTTGCTAAAAAAAAACGAATAATTAATGAGAAGATCTCGAAAACCTAACCGCGATCTCAAGATCAGATCAAAAAAACAAAACTTACGAACAATTTTCCTCAATGCAAAAAGAAACAAAAAAAAACTGAATTCAAACAAGTTTCAACACTGTAGAAAAATAAAATCTAGGAAATTGTTGGGGCTACTGGTGATGTTCTTGCTATTTTTGTTGTAGTTTTTTGTTTTTTTTTTTTTTTTTGTTAATCTTTGTCGACGAGCTGCGTGGACATGAAATTTATGGGATGTCAAAGGGCCATAATCTCTCCAAAAAGAGCGAAAGAGTGAGCAAGTCGGGGACAGGCAGAGTGAGAGAGCAGCAGAATGTGGGGAATGGGGCAAGGATGGGGGGGACAGAAGAGGGTGCGTTGGATTTTCGGCGCGTGCAATGAGAGCCGAAATTTTCAAGCTTTGCGCTCACGCATTCGCTCTCCTGCTTCCTCTCCGTCACACGCACGCACTTCGCTGATTACCTCATCGCAGCGAATGTCAGCGCAAAGCAAAAGGCAAAAAGCAAAGGCAGCCCACAAAGCGGAATAGCAACAGCAGCAAAGCATAGGCTTGGAATGCGTGCGCATAAAATTTAGGAAGGGGGTTGCTGGGGCCAACAGACCAGCAGGGCAACAGGGGGGCCAGGCGGGGTGGCACAGGGGAGGTCGCGAAAACAGTTTTAAAAATATAATGAAACTTGAACAGCATTTTCTAATAATAGCTATCAATAACTTATTAAATAATAATATTAATAATTGAAGTATTACATTCATAATTATATTTTTCTATTTTTACTTTATACTTTAAACATAAATTTCTCTATTTCTTCAACAATTTTCATATTTTTCAGGCTCTATTTTTTTGCCCGCCACTGTTGGCTGCGCCTGCTGCGATCTCTTTGCTGGCTTCTGCGTTTTGCGTTTTGCTTTCGGCTTTTGTTGTAACTTTGGACGTGGACTTGGACTTGGATTTGGAGCCGAGCCCAAGAACTGGTCCAGGCCGGCAGCATTTGAATTAATGATCCATTGTTGTTGCCCGCTGCTTCTTGTTCTGCTGGCTTCTGCTGCTTCTTCCTTATGTGCCACTTCATTTTGCTTTATTTTTTGTATTTAGCTTTATTCTTTGTTTTTTTTTTTGTGGTTATGGGGTAGGTCATTCTGCCTGCTGCCTTGTAAATGCCGGAAATGTAGCTTGTTTGTACGCGTTGGATTAGTTTTGTAATTTTTCATTACAAGTCGCAGTTACAATCTGGGCCTAGGCTTTCGACCATTTTGCATTTAACCACTTCTTTTTCTTAGTTTTTTTTTGTATTTTTTGTAAATGTATTTTTGCGGTGAAGTGGCAATTAATCAAAAAAGCTGGAAGGCATAGAAATCCCATAAATCACACAACCATAAAGGGTGTGGTGGTAGCTGCACTCCTGGGCCACCTTTCATCGAGTCCAAGTGGTGGTCCTACTTTCTGGGTTTTTCACGCAACGCGGAACGTATATAACATAATTATACTAATTTGCATTTCAAGGATGGTGAATTAGGGAATGTGGAAAATGTGCGTAAAAACTATTGTATTAATAAATCAAACAAGTGGGGGACAAATATGGGACTTCGACATAGGAAACGATTTGTGGATGCTCTATAAAAATGAGTACTTAAAGATCATACGGTATTTATGTAATTACTAAAGTTACAAAAAGGTATTGATTTATCAGAATTTTGTAATATATTTATTTGTGGGTTTTCTAGTCTACTTTTTAAGCGAAATTTCAAGAGGAATGCTTTAATATATGTTACATATTATGTCGTTTAATATTTCTTTAAATTCCATTATTATCGATCAAATTACCTAAAAGATTTATGTATATCTTAATTTACATGATATGAAATATATATTTTAACATTAAAATGAATTGACTGAACTTAAAACTAAACTAAGTAAATATACTAAATTTTTTTTTTTTAAGATTCCTCCTGTCAAAATCTAAACACCCCATAAAATGTCCTCCTCCACTAACAAAATCTCTTAATTTTACAAAATCATATATCAAACCTTTAGCATGAGGTTTTTCCAGTACCTGCACGTATGTATAGCTGCGCCCACTACAAAAAGGAAACTATAATCACAACTCGAACAATAACAAAACCAACGCGGCGTATGCGTAATATAATTCTTTGTTCAAGCACGCAGGTCACCTGCTGCTGCAGGACACCGGTCCCTCCCCTTTTTTTCCAGCTTTTTTCTCCCTTTTCTTCTTCTTTCTTCTGCTTTCTTCCTCTTTTGTTTTTTTTTACCCCTATTAGTTAATGGCCAAATGGCATTCAAAATCATAACACACATACGCCATGTGGGACCCCGGCCAACCCACGAAAAAATTTCCCTTTTTAATTTTTATTATTTTCACATAAATTTTCGGGGGTTGCCAGCAAGTAGTTAGTTTGTCCTTTTTTTATTGCATTTTAATGGAAATTTCTTTGACGGTAACATGCATGAAATAATTTGGATTCGTTGCCTCCTTCTGCGTTAATATGCGCACAAATGAAATAAAAATTCATTACAAAAATTAAATAATTTAATTATTTGCTGCTGTTGCTGCTGTGCTGCGTTTGCCAAGCCTTAGAGCCACTGGGCTCAATGGGTATTTTTATAGGAAAATTGCGTTTTCATTTATAATTTTTATTTGTGTTTTGTGTCGTGTCTTGGCCAATTCACTTAAAGGAGGTGTGGCATTGGTAATAATGGTTCATTTTAGCTTATTGCAGGTTGGTCAGTGGAATGTGCAAACGGAAATAGTTGTGTTTTTTGGTATCTGAGGGGGAATAAGTTTGCCATTTGATCGATAAAGGTAATCGACAAGAGATTTTAATCGGTTTATTGATAAGATAACTATTGAGTTAACGTAAGGTTAATTGTCTTGTAATGTAGTTATGTTGGAAAATGAACGGGGATTTAATTATTAAGACCCTTTCTTTCTTTCTACAACTTTCAACTTTAAAACAAATGAAATTTTCAACCAAATTTTGAGCTATAAATTCTCTTGGTTATAGTTTCTTCCTCTATTTTTGGACCATAATTTTATAGCTCCTTCATTTGTTTTTTCCTGCTTCCATATTTGACGATTTAACGATTATAACCGCTTTCTACTCGTACCAAAATTTTTGCCAAACAAAAATATGATAATAAAGTTAAGAACCAAATTTATATATATTAAGACCCACGCAGAGGGAAAACAAAAAATCATTCAAATTAGTTTCCCAGGAGGGGAAATGATGTGAAAAACAAGTCAGTGAAAGGGAAAGGAAGTGCCGAAGCAATCCAAACTGAAACCAAAACCAAAACCAATCCAATCAGGCTGAAGGAAATGTGCAAGTGGTGGCGAAAATCGCTGACTGAAGGAAACCCATGAAGACCAGAGGAGCTGTGACTGGGCCTAGCAAGGAAGCAGGAATCCTGGCGCCTACTGACGGCCCATAAAAATAACATAGCACAAACAGCAGCGGGACAAATCTCATCTATATAGTTTTTATATATATCTAGTGTGTGTATATATATGCTGTGTGTGTATTTTTTCATGCGCTTGTTTTTAATCTTTGACTTGTTTTTCGCCTACTTTCTGGCCCAACAAACAAATTTCCTTCGCCCCAGACAATGTTATTGCATTCTGGCGACGCTGGAAAAATGTCATGGGGGAATGGGTCTGGGTTAATGGTTAACTCACTGCCAGCATAAAATGTTGACAATACCATAGATCTGTGTCTATGGTGCACTGGGCCTGACATTGCCCTTGTCCCGGGGACTTCCCCTTCTGTTTGTGACAATTGTGGGAGAGGCTTTCCTTCTTTCGTTTTGGTAGCCAGCCCCCGTCGACGCCAGTTGGCCATTAAATTGATAAGCGAAGAGGGCCAAAACAAGAAAAAAATATGAAGCAAGCAAGAATTTTTCTTAGCCAACTGCATGGAGGGGTTCGACGAGAAAAGTGAAAGAAAAATCGGGGGTTCAGACACGATGCCAGGCAACTGATAGAGAGAAACTCAGAAGCCTGATTTTGGAAAAAGTCAGAGGAATGTTCTTTTGAAGAGGGGTGCAAGAGGAAGTGATAGCTTCTTGACATTCTATAAGGGGGGATATGAAACTGGGGTAGCAATGGCTGTAAATTAAAGAGAATATTCTTCAGTTAAGTTCTTTAAGTATATTTTGCACATTATTACAGTAAAATAAACATATAAATATATGAAATAAATATTTATAATAATAATAATATATAATAAAATACATTTTAAAGTAAAAAACACCAGGGAAAAACAAACCACCTTCACCACTTGAATCTCCTGTAGATTTTTACAAAAGTTCCTGTTTGGAGTGTGAGTGCACACTTCAAAAACAACTTGCCAATAAATGTCAAAAATATAAAATGGCAATAAAAAACAGGACTGTCAAGGCCAAAAGTTGTACTGACAGTACCAAGAAGCAAAAGAAGAAAGAGGAGTGAAGGAAGCAGGAATCCTGCCAGGACTCGCACAAAGACATTAACATGTGGCACACATTTCCCACTGACCGCCAAAGGCAGGAAGCGAAAGTCAATGACAGAATAAACCGGAGGGATACAAAGGACTTTATTTCAATTGAGATTGTAAGACCAAGGACGGGGTTGGGGTGGCAGTTATGGTAGCCAATACATTAAGTACTTTCTCTGCAAACTCAAGGCCTGGCCATCTCCTTACAAATTGTCGCCTTAATAATGCCAATGACAACTACAAACAACAAGAACAATTGACGGCAAACTTATCCCCCAAGAAAAAGGAAGCAGAAATGTCAGTTGATCAATAAGGATAATGATTTTTGCCGAGCGTTTTTTTGTGTTTATTTTTTTGTGGTTTTTACTTAGGGGGTGAAGCGAGGGAAAGGAAATGAGAACTTTGGTTTTAATTATTTTAAAGGGATTAAGGATTTTGGAAGTATTAGTAAAAGAAATCTACGTTTTTAAATATTTTAAATAATCTTTTTTACAAAAATATTCAATAGTTGTAGTAAAATGTTAAATATTAGAAAAGAAAAAGTTTATATAATTTTTACATTTTATTTTAAAATATTTATAAATTGTATTGCAAATGTAAGTATAATCATTTTTTCCCCTTAATTTTTAAAATATTTAATTATAGGTTTTTAATTATGCGCCTTAGCTTATAATTCTCTACGCTATTTGCACCATTTAACCCCCAAAAATTGTTTTAAAAAATTCTGTATTTAATTTTTAATTTAATTATTTAAATTTTTATACAAATGAGATTTTATAAATAAGCTAAATCTCTTATTTTAGCCAATTATTGCAGCTTTCGTTAAGATAAGAAAGAGAACGCAGTGTGGGAAGAGAGTCATTGCTTAAGAGTGCACTCTCGTCGGCCTTCGTTCAGTTCAACGAAAGCTAAAGTGAACTGCGCAAGCGATTCGTTCAGATGGTTTGCATCTCGAATAATCTCAGTCGTTAGAAATTCAAAAAATCTCAAATAAATTGCAGAGAAAGAGATTTGGTAGCTAAAAATTAAAATTGTAAATTGTTGGCCAATTAAAATGCGGAAATGTTCAGAGATTTATTTTAACCGATGATTTTTCTCAGGCTCCCCCTCAGTTTGCAGTGTCACTATTGTTGTTATAATGCTTAGACACACATACTACAGATATCTTCAGCTTTATATAAAATGCGTGTGTGTCGACCATATAATTACCGGTTATTGTACGCCGAAGCTGCGACCTTACGCACAAAAAAAAAAACAACAACAAATGCGTGTTGTGTTAACTACAAAAACTCAAGCTCAAACTCATAAGCCCGCAGCAGCAGCAGCAACAACTAGCGATCTCGGGCTTCTCACACGCTTGGCAACACCACAAAATGTTTGAACACTGAAATGAATTTCTGGTTTATTTTTTTCGGGCCTAAAACCGAAGCTCTCGGGTCGAACAAACATAAAGCCAGAAAGGAGCAGCACGCAGAATTTTATGCGCTTGGCAAAAGATTTCGATTTCGTTGTCTCTTCTGTCATTCGCAGTCTTCTGTCTTTGGTCTTCTGTCTTCTCTCTTATGTTTGCCTTTTGACGCTTCGTCATTCGCCGTTCGCTTTGCGCTTCATTTTCGTAGTTCAAGATTTAAAGCCATAGGCTTCTATTTCAAAAATTAAGCTTATTGGTTCTTGTAGATGCGCTACTTTCGTTGAGATACATTTTTATAGAGAGGAGAACAAGGGAACAACTTTTTTAAAATATTAAAATGGGAGTTTGTACTATAGAAAATTAATAAAATAATGTTTTAAAACTTACTGTGTTTATTAAAAATCTATAAAATGTTTGTCTCCTAAACAATGCGTATAAAATTAAATTATAGTATTTACATTGGAAGTTTCTAATATAATAGAAAAAATAATTATTTAAAAATTTTTTTGTGTTCATTAACAACTATAATATTTCATAAAAAATATTAGGAAAATATATAAAATTATTATATTTGTATCTTTACATAATACTATTAAAAATTAATCAGAGAGCTTAGCTTACAATGAAAGTAGTACATTTTAATGGCTGCTACATAGATAAATATATTTAAAAAAAAAAACTAAAAAGGTGCAAAATAATAAGCATAACATAAGGAAATTATGCATACTACATTCGGCACCTAAAAAATAACATTGCATACTTTTAGACACCCTTTTTAGGGGAATAAAAACTCCCTTGTCAATTCTGAAGTTTCAATTTCTTGTTTCCCTGAAATTAAGTTCCTTAGATTAATTAAATCATTTCTTGTAAGTGTTACGCTTTGTGTATATTTTGTTAAATATTTTTATATATTCTAAAATCTAAACTTCTTAAAAAACTAAATATAATTAAATATTTTTCTCCAATTTTTTGAAGATTAAAACCCTCTCCAGAAGAGCATTTCTATAACCTCCTATGACCGTCACCGAAAAGCTTCAGCAACGCATAATTTTGTCGGCAGTTTTTTTTTTTTCGGTTGCCTTCAAGTGCCATGCGCCTATGGCTGCTAGGCCTAAGTGTATGTGTGCTTAACTGTATCTGTGTGCGGAGATATCTCATAGCTGAAACTACAATGCATGGATGTGTGCGTGTGCGTTGCTCATGTGCGTAACGCATTTTCGGTTCCCTTCTGTCCCGCTCTAACGCATTTCGCTCAGCAAAAGCTCTCACACATAAAATTTATGAAAAAAGTTAACGAATCTTTAAATAAAAAAAAAGCAACAACAATAACAATAACAACACCTACAACTACAAGTCCAAGCCAACTCAAGGTTATGTTCAGGGCTATACGCATCGCATCGACAAATGAATTTCAGTCAGTCGCCGCTTTTTCGGCATTATTTCTTTTTTTTTTTTTTTTTTTGGATTTTTGGATAGTGCGTTTGTTACGCATATTTCTTAGACTTTTGCTTGAATAAAAGTATATATATTTGTATATATAAACATACACATGGCTTTTTTCAGCTTCTCTATGTGTAGTTTTTGCAGCTGCTAATCAAAATGCTTAATGCTTTTGGGCCTCTGACTGTAATTTATAAATGCCCAACTAGCTTGTCTCTTTTTTCTCTTTTTTTGCGAGGAGTGTTGGTAGTTCCCAGCGATACGCATTATTTACGCAACTGATTTGTATTTGCAGTGCAAACTATATAGTATACACATGGTGTGTCGTTAGTTTTTAATGGAGATGTAGGGCTATATATTAAGAGAGATATATAGCAATACAAGCACATATGTATGTACATATAACTTATAATTTATGCCTGAACCCAGTGATATTCCAATTTTCTCTACAATTGATATGTTCATTTATAAAGTTGCCAATTAGAAAGACATTTGTTAGCGGAGATAATTATAATTTACATTTTAATTAAAAGAAGGCAAAGGAAATATGACTGGAATTATTTCTCATTTAATGAAATTAAATTTTAAAAAAGACTAGGAACTCTAATAAATAAATATATTGTACAAATTTTCGCTAGTTCTAATGTCTGAAAAATCATTAAATTATGTATGTAAATCTAAAAATCATTAGGAAGAGTTCTTCATGCTAAATATTATTTCCAAGATTAATATTTTATTTATTATATAAAAATTTCTTAATTGGTTATCTAATACTTTATTTATTTTTTTCTGAAATTATTAAATTTCCTTGAATTAAATTATTTATCCATAATTTTCAAGTGTTCAATTTAATCAATGATCAATTGCATGCCAACGTTTAAACATTTTTCCAATATAAATTTTCCAACCAATGCTTACAAGTCTAATTACTGTAATTATAAACCTTGTTTACCTGACCCCCGCTATTTATTGAATTTAAAAGACCACCAAGACTCACTTCCCTTCCTCGTTCATAAATCGAGCACAGAAATTATAATTTAATGAAATGCACAAGACCCTAAAACGTGGCCAAACAAAAGCTTTAGTTAATCGAATGGCGCATTAAGAAACATGAAGATATAGATACCAGATATTTTACACCGATATGCTCACGTGCATTGGACATTTCAACGGTTTTCCAATGGCCCTGCACCGGACAGAGGTCACAAGCTGAAAACCGAAACTGAAACTGAAACTGAAAATTCAGGGGCCAATCGAATGTTAACCTTGAAAACAGCCGACAGGTTACAATGTTTTACAGCTCAATTTAAATATTTTAACAGCTCGGAAATAATCATTGCATGCTACAAATTTTGGTTTCTTCAGGGGAAATCAGATATTAGATTCTTTTGAGGCGTTCCAAAGACAGCTGCTGACACTCTCAGGCTTTTAGGGAAATTTATGAAAAGTGTTTTTACTTTTTTTGTAATTGAATATATATATTTATTAAGGGGGTGTAAAGGAAGGGTTTAAAGTAAAAGTAATTTAGAAAAAAACTAACATAGAAAAGCTTTTTGAATGGAATTTGATGATATTCTGAAGTAGTTTTTATTGATTTTTATACGATGCCATGATCCTATGATAAGCTGCAAACCTATACAAATTTCAGCTTCCTTTCTTATTACTAAAATCCCTCATTAAATTATTAAATATTGATCGTAATAGCCTTAATCTCCCTCTACTTTAAAATCGTGTTAAGAAACGTGTTCGTTGCCGAGTGCGGAAATGAGTTGGGTTCAAATTTGAAAAACAACAAAAAATACTTTATTGAAGGGCTAAGGTCTCCGACACCAACGGCCAACAAATACAACAATAAATTTAATTGATATACGCATTGATAGCATACATAGGGCTCTACGAAGCACACCAAAAGTTGTCGATTGTTTCTGTTGATTTTTCGTTCGTCGGTGAAGGGCATTTTCATATGACTTTTTTTGGTGAGGGAAAACGAGATGGAGCTATGGCAAAGGCCCTTAAGAAAAATGCTTGTTAGTGTGTGTTGTATTTATGATAGTGTTCAAGGTCACTCCATTGTCGATTCGTTGCTCGTTTTTCCCTTTTCTAGCTGCGTTTACAACGACACAAACACACAAAAAGCACACCCAAGCACCCAAACAAAAACTTAAGAAAAACCTGCAGCTCAAACATGGATGAAGTCACCTTACAAATATTTGGAATTGCAAGGTCAGTTTTTTATTGGACTTTATTTTCGGTGATCGTGCTTGATAGCCAAGAATCTGTATTAGATAGATAAATAGACCAGTTCTTTGTAATCTTGATAAATATGCAACTTCAAACCGGAAATTGATTAATTTTTATAGGAAAATCTGAAAAGGGTAGCGAATTGAAGTAATAAATATTTAAATATTTGGAAATTGTACATTATTAAATTTGTAAAATGGGTTTTAATCAATTTTATTTAAAATATTTATGGAATTAGCTAAAGTTTTTTGGCCAAAACGAGAAAATGTATATCTGAGATCTTGTCGTGAATTTTTTAACGTAAATTAACAATAAGATCTTATATTTGTTAGTTAAGAAATGTTTTTAAATATCTAAAAATTCTTCATATTTTTCAAAGCCTGTTTATAAAACGCCAAATTATATTTTGTATTATTTTTGAAACTATTTATTTATTTATAATGTATCTAAATATATTATTTTATATATTAAATAAATATTTTTATCTTCCCAAGTAGAGTAATTTAAATCCACAAAAATCTAATATAATTATACTATAATCACTCACCCTAAAAGAGGTTAACAGTCCTAATCTAATCGCTTAACTCTCTCAGATTTTCCTTGATTTATTTAATTACCCTTTTCAACCGCTGAAAGCTAATCTAGTATCTCTAAATTAGAACGCACCCTTGCAGGACCCCCATATCGACTCCATCAAAACTGTCAACTGTAAATCAAAAACCCATAACTCAGGGAGACACTCGCCGGGTAATTAGTGGGCCCATAATTAAGCTGTAAACAAAAGTCGAGAGCAAAAGGCCAAAACAATGCATTTTCCTAAGCCAAGACACGAAGGTTTCAAGCTCAAAAGAAATCTGCCCACGCACATGAATATAAATAAGAGCATATATATATGTTTGTATATTTATATGTATATATACATATATTTATTTATGTATATATATAGATATTTATTTATATATATATATTTTTTTTTGTGTATTTGTCACCATTAAATGCTATAGTCCAAAGCGAAGCTCAACAAATCAAAGTCAACGCAAAGTAGCCGCAAACAGAAGCTCAAAAGTGGGTTACAGGCAAAGAAAAGTCTGTGGAGTTGTTGTAAAATTAATGAAAGAGAACTAAATTGTAAAGAAAATAAGTTAGGTATTAGCCAAATTTTTGAAGGGAAATATATCTTCTGAAATCATTTTTTTAAATAGAATTCTAAACCTTCTTCTTTTATAATTACCTTTCTTTAATATAAACAAACCCAACCTTATATTTCTCTGAGTGTATAAAGACAAAAGCTGGATGAAAGAAGGGAAGTAAACCCAAACGAGGAGAAAGAAAATCGCGTGCTTGTCACACCTACAAAAATGCCACAGCGAAAGCAACAAAAAACAAGACAACAAACGACGGCAACGGCAAGTGTGAATGTGTAATTAAATTTTATGAAATAGTCATGTATGTGAACTGTGTGTATTATGTGTCTAATTCCACCCACACAGCACCCGCCCCCCCACATTTCTCTGGTATCCCCTTTCCCTATGCCCCCCCGAAACGAAAACCTTTTTCAATTCATTCCGCGACTTTTGGCACGCCCGCCGAAGCTTCCCATTACCAGGGAAATATACGATTGTGGGTTAAATAAGTGCGTTTTAATGAGTGTATGTACACAGGTATGTAAGTACAAGTGCGAGTGTTTGATTTATGTTTATGCTACAATTATAGCACGATTACAAAAGGCAGAGATATAAAGCAAATACTATGTAAATGTTGTGAATATCAGTAAGTGTTGTCATACTTTGATTTCTTAATTTAATAATGCATTTTAACTTTTCTCAACGTATTACCTATAGAAATAAACACAATTTACACAAAAAATCTCATTAAAATTGTTATTTCAAGAAATTAAAATTTTTTAAGTATTTATTTATAAACAAATAACCGTTAAACTATCATCACAGACCACCCAATTCTCCAAATACTAGACACCTTCTTAAATATTTTGTCACATCAGTCTGCCTTTTAGGCAATTCACTAAAAATACACACTTAAAGAACCCACAAAAATATTGCAAAATTAAAAAGCAGGCAAAATGAAGAAGGAAAAAGCATTAATCAAATCGAGGGAAGTGGCATCAATATATAGAAAAAAAAACTAACCAAAACATTTGACAGCTGTCATTCAAGACACGCATTTGTGGCTTCTTTCTCCCACAAACTATTTAAAGTTCGTCATTTTTTGTCATGCAGCTTACGCATTTTGAGCACTGTAATGGAAAACCAGAAAAATACAATATTTTTTAAGCATCGCCTGTCATTAGCAGAAGCGGAAACAATAACAAAATCAAAATAAAACTCTTTCGAAGGCATAGTCATAGGCACATAAAAAAAATAAAAATAAAAAACAAGTATACGCACTGTCGGATGTTGTATATATTTTTAAATAAAAAGGAAAACCAAAATAAATCATACGCACCTGTATAAAGGTACCATATTAAGTAATTTATTAAGTGGGCAAAGAATATACGATAAAATATATTTAAATTTATTATTAAATTGAATCAGACATTGTAATACTTTTTAATCGATTAAAAAATACTTTTTAATAAATTCATACAAAATTCGTTAAGTTTTTAAAACATTTACACAGCTAAAATGAATTTTCAAAAAGTGTGTATAAAAATAAATACGATTTAAATACATTTAATTTTCCAACTAAACCTTAAAAATCATGTCTTAAATTTAATTATATGTTAAGCATAAAATCTAATAAATATATTCAAATAATATCGTACATCCCCCTAAATTTAGTTTCTAAATCAAGTCTTAAATTAATTATTACGCACATGCAATTTTAGGAAATCGAAATCCGGCCAAACTATAAGACCTTCCATATGTTTGCGCATAAATATATACGTATATCTATATACATACATATGTATACATATATGTATATATATATTATGACTATATCTTTGAGCACCCCGCTGCGTTCCATTATCAGAACGCCGGACACACACACACACACACACACACACTCGGAGCACGGATCACACGCACTATACACACACTCTGTGTATAGCCTCGGTCATAGAACAACATTCAAGGTTAGAGGGTTACTGACTTTGAAAAATGCGATAGAGGCAATTTGATTCTTTTTTTTATATATTTTTGTTGTTATTTTTATTTGAATTTTTTTTTATTCTCGACCGTCTGTCGAGAGCAGCAGCGGGCGAAATAACAACAATTTAATTGAGCCTTTTCGCAGTTTCGATTCTTCAGTCGCAGTGCGTGAAGAAATAGCAAAAGAAATAAAAACAACGAAATGTCATAGAGCAAAGAAGGAAGCAGAAAGATATAAGGGGGAGATATGGGTCCAAACAAAATGAATGGAAACTAAGATAGAGAGAAAGAGAGTGCGGAAGAGAGAGAACGAGAGAGAGAGATGGGTTAGATTTTAGATGGGGATGTATGAACATTAAGTACTTTCGAAGTTAGTTTATTACTTTTTTTATATTTCAGATAGATTCTTATTAAATATTTAATTTTATGTGAGAAATAATAAATATTTAAATGATTTATTTAAAATATTAAAAAAAATACACAAAAGTAGTACAGAAATTTTGAACCAAAATATTTAACAGTATTCTCCTATTTTTGTATTTGTAATTTATTTTAAAAATGTAGAAAATATTTATTAAACCTATGTTAAATCTTAGATTTTATTTTGTATAAAGTTGTTATAAAATCCCTCGGGCTACTATCATATTTATAATAAATATTTTATTAACCATAATATATTTTCTTAATACTTTAAAGCATATACCCTTCCCCTTTATTTGATTACAGGGTACTAAAACTGAGGCACAAATAATAATGACAGGTAGTTTTGCCTATGAGTCTCCCTTTTTCGTTTATATTTCTGTGTGTGAGTGTGGGACGCTGCAGGTAGCCGATACACAGATATAGCTTTTGTTCCCTCAAACAGTTGTTGTTTACTGGAATAATTCTCATTGCCCTGCCTTCACACGCACTTTCGTAAACAACTTTTGGAGCCAGATTTTTAGCTTTAGCGCTTTTCGCTTTTTTTGTATAGTGCAAAATGGTTCTAGCCCTGTGTATGTGCAAGGGGAATGGTATAGCTGGGATTCAAAATGGCAAAAGGGGAACTATTTTGTTGTATTTTTTTCCTCTTTTTTTTTGTGCTGGGCATCATGTGACTGGCGAGTGGAGACTGTGATGAATGCGTGTTGCCCAAAATGAATTGGAGTGAGCTCATTTCTAAGAGCAATTTGCCATGTCTTATGCGTTTAATGTCAGTTGTTCAAAAGTTATAGGAAATTTTAGCAGTGCATAGATTTTTAAGAGGAATTGAAAATATGTTTATAGAGTTTTTTTTTGATTAAACAAACTGTTCACTTTATTTCAAAATCTAAGCTTAGATTATTTTTTGTATATTCATACTCATAAAATTAATGACTTGAGACAACAGATTTATGATTTTATAACGAATTTTTAGCATTTGTAACACATGTTGCACAAAAAAATTGATAAGATAGTTAATGACAGCCAAATCACGCATACGCCCGGTTGTACAAAAATTTTAATGAACGCATAAAAAGTATATTTTCATGCCAGACGCACAAATAAAAAAATATAAAAAACATAGATAACCCTAAAATAAATAACAATTTAAAAAAATAAGCTCTTAAAAGCTTATAAAATTTATTCACTAGATAGAAGATTCTTTTAATTCTAAAAAAAAACATTTTAATTTATATTTCTAAAACGGTTAATCAAAATAAATAAGTCTAATCTTATCATTTTTATATACATTATATTTAAGTTTATTTATTTTATATATATTTTTTTAAATAAAGTATAATTTATACCCAACATTTTAGCTTTAAATGTACAATTTTAAGATGCTAAATTGATTAATCTTTAGCCGAAATATTTGTTTTACGCTTAATTAGAAAAAAACCCCAACTTTACTTACCTTATTTTAGAGAACTGCCTGCAAATCAATGAAACCAAAAATAGTTTTTTATGAAATATTACTCATACGCCGCATTGGCTGCACACGCAAATTGGGGAAATAAAGTCGAGAATAACAAAGTACTTGGCCAACAACCGGCCGCTAATGTCAAGCGTTGACTGTTCGAGTGCCGAAAAATTTCGCCACGAGGTTATTGCACTTTCTAATGCTCTCAGAACAAAAAATAAACACCAGCAACCATTATAGCATAGAACAATCAGGGGAAAAAAAGTCAAGAAAAAGCACATCAAAAAAGTCAGTAGGCGACGCAGCGCAGTTTTACCTCAGTGTTGGTGCGAAATGTATGAAAAAAATTCCATCCATGATCAGCATAAATACGCAACACGCGCACACACACACTCGAAGAGAGTCGCTCACGCACACACACTCTCGCGCGTTCGCCTAAAAGCAGCAAAAAGCGCAGCGAAGAACGCACGAAAGCCGAAGCATTCTAACGAGTGACGAGCAACCGAGCGAGCGAACGCCTTCGGCTGTTCGTTGTGCCGCTGAGTGTGTGTGAGAGAGTACATGAGTGTGTTGGTGCGCCGGAAAGTGCGTGAGTGAGCGTGTGTTTGCTGTTTGTTGGTGTGCGAAATTTGTTTTTCTAAATTTGATGATGCAATACACGCATTCTGCCCGACGCCATGCTGCTAGCAACAACAGTTTTTAGTACAGTCATGACTGGCTAAGGGGAATGTAAGGGTATTGGGGAGATGTAATACATTATACCCATTATACAGGGTATTATAAGTGTAGTCATAAGTGGGAAATGCAACTATAACTTTTATTTTCATATTTATTTAATTATTTATTTATTTTTTTAGTATTTGTTTTTGATTTCTTATTTATCAAATCATATTTTCTTTATCTAATTTCCCCTATACTTGTTATTGGCTTTTTACATCTCAACATACACACACACACCTTCTTAGCTATGTTCCCCCAACTCTTTCTTCGATTGTTCTTTGTTTTTTCGTTTTATTATTGCTGCCTTCTTAACACGCACTCTGCACTTTGCCTTCTGCGACTGTTTTAATTTATAAACGAAACATGTGGAATGGCAAATGTAAGACGAGAATTTTTGGGGAAGAAGGAGGGAATTTTGGGGGGGAAAAGAAAGGAAAACTGGGTGTAAGAAGGAGAGGAGGAGTGGCTGGGGGGACATTGGTCAGCATATGAATAATAGGCGCGATGGGCAAAGAACGCACTAGAAATGATGGCGATTCATCAAAGTCCAAGCTGAACAAGTTTTTTGCATTTGAGAGACACACAATAAAATTAAGAAACCAAAAAGAGAAGGAGAATTAAGCGAGGGATTGGTTAGAAGTTAGAAAATACAAAAAATAATGCTTGAAATAAATAATCTGGTTTTTAGATTAATTTTTTTGTTAGATTTGCTAAAAGACAGTGATTAATAAGTTGCAATACGTACATTTTGTTTACTACAACTTGGAAGTTGTTAAGAGCGAAAAATTACACATAAAGTTAACTAAAGTTAAGTTTATTATTCTTTTAATAAAAAATTATGATGTCCCAAAGTTAATACTTTCATTACACTTATTTCCCTTGATCTCTTCTTTCTTTAAAAACATTCTCAATTCATTTAGTGTAAGATTTATTGATCATAAACATAAAGATCGAAAAATGATTTAGTGTTTGACAAGTTCTAGCCATGACCTTGAACGGCCATGAAGGCCCCCTCAAGTTTTATGTTGAGGTAGCGAAAGAAAGAAAGAAAGCAAAGATAGCGATAAATAGGGAACGTATAAGAAATAGAAAACAACTTTTACTCGGCTTCTTTGTTATGATTAGCCATTCGCGGCGTACGCACATAAATTCTAATTTTACTTTTTTTTCGCACGCACACCAGACTCTATATTATATATATACATATAGAAAGATCTATGGTTAAGTATGTTTATATCTAAGACGCGTATTTTTAATTTTTCTTTGTTTTTATGACTATTTTTCATGGCACTAGAAAGTGGAAAAAACAAAAAAACAGACAAAAATGAAAGCTAATTTTCAGGAGATTCTAATTTTTATTGATTTATAGACAGCAGTGATCTTATCTATAGCTAAATAGTTGCTCTACATTTCTTTGGAGTGTCCACGCTATTAATACGAATTTATTGTCTCCCACGCTTCGTGTCAAAAAAATATGATTTATGTTGATCATTGTTATTGTTGCTTATTTTTTGCTGCTTTATTTGTTGTAGTTTTTTTTTCAGCAGTCATTGCACTCTGACCGAAGCAACGTTGAAATAAAAAGCAATAATAAATTACCGCTGAAAAGATACTACTCAAGCGAAATTTCGCGAAAGCAAAAAAAAGGCGAGGAGACAAAAAATTACCGCATCGTGCATAGAAAAGTTCATTGACTTCATTAGAAGCACGAATGGGTATATGTGTGTGTTGGTGTTCATATCTGTATTTCAGTGTATGCCTGTGTGTGTACGTAGTGTTATTCTATCGCCTAAAATTCGCAATCGTTGTTGCTGGCCTGCACCAATCAGCAGTCAGCGTCGCAGTCGCAGTCGCAGTTGACGTCGCCGTCATTGGAGCATTTCCTTTCATTAGTGCGAATCTCTTATGGCCATTCTCTCTCTTTACTCTTGTCCTCATTTTGGGATTCACACACGATCAGCGAGGGCATGTGGGAGGGGGTAATTCAGGCAGGTAGTTCAGTTGGTTCAGCTTTAAAACAGATCTTTTTGGGTTAAATACTCTAAAGAGTGCTATCAAAAGTTAATAAAATAAGAAAGTAGGGTTTTGAATATTAAGGAAATCTAAAATAAATATTATTTTATTATTATAAATAAGACAAAAATTTTGTAAACATCATTATCAGTGCCAACCAAAAACATTATTTCTGAAATAAACTCTTTTAACATAGACGATTATAGGTTTAGGCATAAAAAAAACCCTTATAAATATTACTAAAAATGTTGAAATATAAAATTTAAGATATAATAACAAATTTAAATTAAATATATATTATATTTGATATTATATTTTTGCATTGTAAATATTCTTGTGCAACTTTGTCCTCAACATTCAACTGACATTCAATTAACTGCTCTCATTATGCAGATAGATTCGGTTTTGGAAGGCTATTAGCAAATCATAAATTTCAATTTATGTGAGACGCCCACAAAAAAACAATAAGAAAGCAACAAAAGTTTTAGCAGCAGATGACTTCACGCACATTTATGCAAAATACACATTTCTATCAAAATAAATTAAAAGGAAATTTTAACAAACAAGACAACTTGTCTGAGGGTGCAGAAGTTTAGAATTATTTAAGTAACTAATAACAAAAAAATTAAAGTTTCTTAATAAACTTAAATGAAATTAACTTAATTTATAAATTAAAATAGCTTAGCTTAACCTTTTACTTCTTATTATTACATATAAATTTCTTTAATCCCATTTGTTGTTCCCCAAAACACTATTGTGAGCCCCGCCCATCGTGGCCATAGGAGGTAGACAAACGCCATTAATATTTCTCCATATACTGCATACAAATCCAACTAATTTGCATATAGATAAATGGTTCTCTGGCAAACTATATAGCTATAGGCCTAGCCTAAGAAGACGCGGCAACCTTGAAAAACTGTACAAGCGATCATTCCACTCTTTGCATACCAACTATATCCGAGCTTTACGATTTTGAAAACTGCGTGAAGTTTTTTTTTTTTGAATAAATTGTGTGGCTGCGTTTCATTCTTTCGGCTGCTTGGCAATTAATTAACCAAAAGTTTTTTACGCTGTGCAAATTGATTGGATCAGGAGGAGTGGGAGAAGAGGGAGTGTAGTGGAAGAGTGGCATTAGAAGAGGGGGGCTGACCAAGAAGTGGGGGCTATAGGAAGCTCCAGATGCGTGGGCCAGGCCATTCACTCGACTCTCGTGCGTTCCTGTAGTTGAGTGGCAAGGCACAAAAACTCATTGAACGCAATTCCAAATTAATGAATATTTTCGGGAAGTGAAGGAAATGGATTAACTGGCTAGAACTAAGACAAGAAATCATTAGCAGTTGGTAAAAATACAAAAATTACAAAATTAGGAATAAGAAAGAAAAATATTTAAATAAATTCAATATTTTTAAATTTATTTAAAAAAAACCTTCCCAATTCGAATTAGCTCTATTTACAAGTCAAGTTTCCAACTCAAAAAAGAATGTACATGATTTACCAAATAACAAATTAGAATCTTTGGCTGCCGTTGAGGCTTGAAAACGTAAAAATAAAAACGGACAGAGTGCAAAGCATCAGCAACCAGTCAAAAACCAGTGGCCGGGGATCAAGGTTGGGGTATAAAAGGTAAGGGGAATAGGGATTGTGGCCAAGAATAAACGCAGAAACAACAGAGCCCGCAAAAATGACTTTTCAAGCAAAAGAATAACAAGCCAAGCAGGGCCAAAGTCAAAGCCTAGCGAACTGAGCCAAGCCGAACTTTGTCTAGCAGCTCTTAGCTGGTTTCTTTCCTCCTCCCTAGCTTCTAGTTTGCTATATTTTGCTGCTCTGTGCGTGGTCTTCATCTTCTATCCTCCATCTTTTTACTTCTACTTCCATCTTCTACCATCGATGCGGACCTGCAAGCGATGACTCTTTCATAATCGCCAATAACTAGATAGAAGCAGAAGGCACTGCAAAAAATACGCATACGCCAGGTGGGCTCAAAAATATATAAATATTAATCATACGCAGTGTTGTACAGGTTGTTTTAAGGGAAAAGAAAGAGTTTATTTATATAAAAATGATTTATTTAATGATTAATATTAAGTTATATTGTAAGTAATTAAATATTAAGTATACGCACTATTGGCTCGGCTTTTTTAAATTAAAATAAACTATATTACAGGGTTTATTTATGTGAAATAGTTTTTATTAAATAAAATAAATGCAGTCAATATGTTTAAGAATTTCTTAAATTTGTATTAATATTAAAATTCATGTTATAATTAGTAATCTTAAAAAACGCTGTATATTGCTCAGTCTTTATGCTCAGTGTACTTAAAAAAAACCCGTCCCATGCGTGTTTGCGAGTATTCTTGTTGTTGTAGTTCTTGTTGTTTTAGTTGTTGTTTCAATCCCAATCACACGCTCCCCAGCACAACACACACGCACACTCATACATCAACAGTTCCTGTTCTCTTTTTGCAAGTTGCTGCTGCTGCTGCGTCGTCGCTGCTCCGCCACAGCTAGCTTCTCTGTCGACGTTCTCTTCGGCTTCACTTTGCCTATTCTTTCTAGTTTCACCTTGAAAAGTTCATTCACGCCAAACGCAACGTCCCAAGTCCAAAGAGGATAAAGCACGAAGGGAGGGGGAGAACGGCTAAGGGGGCTGAACGTAGCACCGAACAGAAACTTGCACAAAAATAACATAATTTATTTGGACGTAGAATTCTCGCCGGACTTTTGGGGGCTGCACGCAAAAAAGAAACGCTCACACACGCATATCAGATGGGCCGATAGAGATGGATAGTTTTTTGGTGGGAAGAAAGGGAGAGGAAGAGGAGAAGGTACAGTTTAAATCAACTACATATGTATGTAAATATAGCAAAATAATTTTGTGAAATATTATTAGGCATTATATATTATATATTTATTTTTCTGGGATGTCTTAGAATTAAAAACGATTTTAAATCGCTTAAAATGTGTCCAAATGTAGGCTAAGATATATTAGAAAAAATTGTTGTTGTAATTGGGTTGATAAAATATTTAATTGAATACTTTAAAACAAATTTTGTATAGAGTATATTATTATATATATATATTATATTTTATATGTTATGTTTTTGACCTAAAAATAATTTTTTTGCATATTTTAAGAACTATTATTAACTTTATTAACCCAAAATAATGTTGGTTTTAAAAGTTCCAATCATTTCTAAATGTTTCCATTTATGGGGATTCAATAATTGTATTGTAAGTATTGATAGTTTTCTTTAAAATTTTTAAGTGATTAAAAAAGTGTAAGTTTAAGTGGTAAAGATTTATTTTTTACTATAAATAAGCTATATTTTTTACTTTTCTATTTTGTGTAAGAATCTACTTTCCTTATAAGCAATAACCCCTGTAGATCCAATTGTTGTTGCCGGTTTGGTCAACATTTTCAATGCAAATATATACGCATTTTTTGTTGCTGCCATTCCTTTTTTTTCTGACTATTTATGGCCGCTTTTTATTTTTCTTTGCTTTGCCGTGGAGGTGGAGGGGTTTACTCCAAAAGAAGTCTTAGAAACCCGAATCGGGGGTAGTAAGAACACTTTCGGTTCTTGGAATTAGTTGAGCTTGATTTTAATATTCTTTGTTTGTTGCGGCCAAGCGTCAAGTCTTGGTAAGATTTATGATGGAGAAATTTAAGGCTAACAACAAGCACTTGTAAGATCTATGATAATTCAATTTCATATTAAATATGTGAACTTAAAGGTGGGGCAAGTTACATAGATTAATTAGGGGTATATTTTTTGGAGCACTAAATATATTACATTTAGAAAATATATGTTTTACAGAAATTGTCTTTAAAGTATAATTTCCATTTGAATAAAATTAAATCAAAATTTAATCTACTTCCAATTATCATATTTTCTAATACAGAAAACCAATTTATAATTCCTTTGATTTACCATGAATCACTCCGCCCAATCAAATCTCGTATTCCCCCTTTCGAAACGGGGGCGAACAGCCAGCATAAATCATCCTAAAAACTATTTCACCGCAACAACAAAACTGATTACCATCCAGAATAAAAAAAATGGCAAAAAATAGCAACAAATTCGCACACCCCCACATGCGTGAAGAGCCAAACAATAATAAGCTATCAACATTCGCAAAATAGAAATGCGAAAAACACACACAAATTAACAACAATAACAACAAATGTGCGAGTGTTCAAAACAAATGGCAAAAATTCGGTGAAGTTCAAGGTATAAGCCATTAAATAGAAAACAACAAAAAAGGCAACTAAAATAAAAAAAACTACAAAAATTTAGCTTTAACTATTGTTGGCAGGGGGAACTTTTCATGGGTGTGTGTGTGTGTGTGTCTTATGATAAGAGAGTGTATATATATATAGATTTACAGAAGTGAGAAGATAGCAAATAAAAGTGAGAGAGGAAGCCCATTGATAAGTGCGTGAGATTAAGAGAGAACTTTCAAGGTAATTTTAAACAATATTTTAAGACTAAAATATATTTTTAAAAATTTTAGAGTTTCTCTTTACTCTTTTATTAATTTATTAAAAATCATATTTATGAGGAAATATATTTTTTAAGTGTATCTTTAGTTTCTTCTTAGCTGTCTAGAAATCTTTGTAAGAGAGGCGCAAAAAGGTGCGTGACTGGATCTTAGCTTGGAGACTGTCTTGCTGTCTCTCCTACATGATTCTAGGTTTCTATATATATATGTATATACATTTATAAAACCCCAACAACATATTAGCGAAACAGAAACAACAACAGAAATAATAATCGTCTGACAAAAAGCGAGCCCACACTATACCGAATCTTATCTGGCCGATCGTGCGTTCTATTTCGCTTATATATTTTTTTTTTTTTTTAACAAACGCATGTTTCTATATGTATGTGTGTGTGTTCCGATAGTTTGTTTAGTTTTTTTTTTTATAATTTCTGGGTCTGGCTAGCGAAGCGTGTGGCTTTTTTCTAAATAATCTATGATGATAATTATGTTAGTCTAGGTCTAGTATAGGTTTAGAAGTGTGCTCTATGGCGAATGTCATCTGCGGTTTATTTTTATCTAGTCTTTCGGTTCTGTTTCTGTTTTGGTTTGACATATATTAACCGTTTTTATGGGTTGAGTTGGCAGAGATAGACAGCAGACAGGGGGGAGAGATAACAATAAATTGAGGGTAATTCTATGCAATTAACAAATGATTACATAAAAAGGGTTTTTGCCAGTCAATGTCATGTAGTTATTGAAACGAAGCATAAAAATAAAAATTTATAAATATATATATTTAAAAAATTTAATTATAAAAGTTATAATAATTCAAATAAAAATTAATTTTTTAGGAGGCCTGTAATAAATGTCTGTACTTACATTTTACAATATATTTAAAGGTTTTCAAGTTGATTATATTTTAAACTTATGCCATAATGATATTTATTTTCTTGTTAATAATTATATATATTTTAAAATATAGTTGTTTATTTATTAAAAATCAAAACTTCTTAGTTAATTTTATTAAATTAGAGTAGCTTAATTTATAGCCTTTGTATAAGACCATAAATGAGGCTTATAACTGTATTTTTCTTTACTTAAAAAATATCATTTATTAATTAAATTTTAATAATATTTAATAATATTTATTATTTAATTATTTAATTTTCTAGTACCTTTCATTCTTAACGATTATTTTTACACATTAAATTCTACACTTTCGTTAAGTTCGCTAACCCAGAAAGTATGCAACAGTTTATTTTCACCCTGAAACTGATTGATGACTTTTGGCTCTAAGGGGACTTTCCGGTCTTCACACAAAATTCAAAACAAAATCCAAAACAAGAAAAAAAACCCAAAAAAACACAACCCTACTGCCAAAACTTAATATGCCCTGGCTACATAATAAAACTTTTAAATTAAACAGATTACAAAAATACACATCAAATAGCAAGTAATTATCCTTTATTTTTGTGCAAAATGTATGCGAAATGCAAGGGAAAGTAAAAGTTTGTGCTGACCGAAATAAAAACAAATTATAAACAGGCCTCAGCCATTATTTTTCACCTACTTTGTGAGCGTTCGGGTCAAAAAAGGGCGACGGGTAAAAAGGCTTGACCTGAATTTGCTTATCGTCCAAACAGCATCTGAATGACTTAAATATCTCATTTAACGCCAGACCAAATAAGGGTGGATTTTCAGCAGAGGGATTTTTTTTTTTTTGCCCATACACACGCACACGTATTTACAACTAAATATAATAAATTTCAACATGTTTATCCCCTTATTTTGAGCGCTTTTTTCTCACCCACACACACACACGACCGACTTTCTGTCTGTCTGTCGGTTTTGGCCTGGCTCAGAGCAGCTTCCTTTATCCTAGATCCTTTCTTCATCTCCTTCGTCTCTGTGTGTGGTGCGTGGCAAACTGTGTCAGAAACTTTTTTGGCCATTACTTTCACTACTTTTGCACTGAAACTGTGCTATGGTATTCCCATTTATTTCGCTCTTTTTCCCTCTTTAAGGGTTGACTTAGTATTTCTCCCCCTTTTACCATTTGTTTTCGTTGTTGTCCTGGGCTGGCATGTCGCCTTGTAATGGCACAAATTAACCATGTTGGTAATTAATATCTCAAATTGGCTTACAATTTGCTAAAAATTTGTCATATTTGTGTCATGAGAGTTTTATGTGTGTTTTTGCAAAGGAAGTTTAGGAAGTTATTAGGGGAGTGATTTTATTTTGATTTATGGGACACGATGTGAAGTTTTTAAAGGTTTAGGTGATGAAGTTAATACTATTAGTTGGGAATTAATAGAAAATTATTAGGAAAAATTATTAGTATAGCTAAGGAATATTAAAAATATATTCAAAAAGGGACTTCAAATTCAACAGTTTTCCCCTTGTCTTTGCCATTTCCAATACCCATTTGACATTTATTCCTCTATCTATTTTAATTAATATTTAAATTTCACTTTGATTTCAGCTTTCTACACATTACACATGCCACTTGTCGTCCCCTGTCAAAATCAAAACCATGAAAATAACTGGGGGCACAACGAGGCTAAAGAAGTTGAAGTAAGCCACTAAAAACTTATCGCGCATATATAAATTTTAATTAGAGCTCACGCACACAGGCAGCCGCAGATGTTTAAAGCGCGAAAGATACAAAGAGACAAGGACTAGAAAGAGCAGGATATACATATATATATACTTTCCCCTTGCGACCTTAATTAGTTTTTGGCCCAGTGACATTGGAGTGCAAAACCAGGGAGGGAATTGATTTTCCTTATTATGCTATATATACCAAAAATGCGAGAAGAATGAAAGTGAAAGTGCAAAAGCGCAGCGCGCAAAAAGTATCTCACGGATACACAAAGATGTAGGGAGCAAAAGAGGGAGGCGAGTGCTGGGCGGCGCTAGCCTAGGGGGTAGGGGAGGAGGTGGGGAGGCTGAGAAGGAGTCGAGGAGGAGTGCTTGTGCTTTTGAAGTGGTGAGGGGTGAGCGTAGTTGTTGTCAAAGTAACGAGTAGGCTGTCAGACTGTCAGATGCACAGGGAAAACAATATCAGTAGATACTTTTGATATTGTTATTGTATTGGTAGATTTTAATTTACTTAAAGGTTATTACTTAAAGGTTATTATTAGGTAGCAGATTAATAATAAAATGTAAAAAGACCTTAATAAAAATGTTTTAAAATAAGTTGAATACTAAATAATGTTTTATTTAAATAAATTGCTTTTTGAAAACAGCCTAAAGATATAGAAAAAATATTAAAGGTTTTACCTTAAGTTTAATTTCCATTATATTATTAATAAATATTCGATGTATAACTAATTTTGTTAACATTTCTTTTCAGTACATTATCACTCTCCCACTCTTTTTCGCTTGAGATCTTTGCCAGCTTTCTCCTCCTACAACCCCCCACCCCCATTCTACTGGTTTCTTCTTCCACTTCGTCATCGTTTCCCCCTTCTGCAAACGCCCACTTGCCAGTCCCCTCTGCCTCACCCTGCACTGTCAGAAGTAAGTAAACTAAAAAGACAAAAGCCTCGCCTAAAAGTGTGCTACACATAAAGGAAATAGGGGTGGTCCGAAGAGGAGGTGCCAAAGCGGCTCCAAGGAGGGGTTGGTTATGACCAAGTATATAAAGAAGAAGCTGCCAATGCCATATCTTTAGATGCTGCTGCTGCTGCTTTTCCGGCTGCGTCTTCATTTTTCCTTGCTTTTCCCCGGGAGTTGTTGCACGTTGCTGGGGCAACCAGGACATTTTGGCCACGAGGCAGCCTCAACAACAACAACAACAAGAAAACTAAAAAAGGCAATGACAACAGGAAAATCAGTGAAAGCAACAACAGCAGCAACAGCTATAACAGCAATTTTTTGGCATTTTCAGGGTTGCCACACACTCACCACCCACTTGGGGCCCCCCACTTTACCGGTCACATTTTCACTCCCTCACAGGTTGGAAAATTCGAATGTCAGTTGTAATAGCTTCGGCATATAAATCAATAAAATGATTGTACGCACCTTTTTGGGCCCCATGCCCTTCTGCTTTTAACCGCCCCCTGCTGCCAACTTCTCATCGTCCTTCGTCTCCAACTCCTGCTCCTGCTCCCTTCCTGGGTTCTTCCTGCAGCTTCTGCTGCTTCTGGCAGTAGCTGCTACTGCGGTGTTTGTGTTCGTGCTGCTCCTGCTACTGCTGCTGCTGTTGTTATTGCAACGTTGTTGCCCAAAATATTCACAAAAAGGGGTGGTACAGCGAGGGGCGATTAAGGAATATGTGCTCAGCAAGGTGCAGTAAGTGAGGTTTGAAATATATATATATGTATGCTTACAGATAACCTTTGCTTTTATAATTGTTAATAATTATTTAGATTTTATTATAATTATTATTATTCAATAATTATTAAAAATAATTCCATTTAAAGCTAGGTGCAGGAAAATATGTTAGCATTTAGATTTTAAATATTTTACAATTATATTTTTATATATTTTCAATATTTTCAATATTTTTTATAAATTTTGAAGCAACCCTCGCTCTCCAAACTGGCCCCGCCCGTATCCTGCCTGCTGTGAGCTTCAGGTGCGCCTGCTTGTTGCTATTCCGGCTGGTTCTCTACCTTCCGAGCTCCCCAGCCCCCCTTTTTGGGCCATTTTGCTGACTGTTGATGATGATAATGGGCCTTTCCCCCTAAATATATATATATATTCTTTTTTTTGGGGCCTGCCAACAGGACAGAGGATGGTCTGAAGGTGGATGGGCGTGCCCTATCCTGTCCAATGCGTACGAAGTAAAAATTTTTACGCATTTTTGATTTATGGCACCGACACAAATAAATTGTCGACGTTGTCAACTGTATATTGAAAATGCATTGGGAGAGAAAAAGTAACAACGGGAAAAGAAGGAAAAGCTAAAACGGAAGTTTACGGGAAAAATCAAACTTAAAGCCAGTATTTTGCCAGGCAATCTGGGCAATAATGTTAATGATTATGGCCGGGAATTGAGGCAACAGCTGTAAAGTTGTTAACGAAAAATGTTCAAGGATATGACGGGGGGAGTTTGAGTTGGAGTTGGGTGGCGGTGGGTGGTAATGGGTGGCATTGGCTGGCATTATAGCCAAGCACCTGTGGTTCACATATGCAGCAGCAGCAGCCCTGAGGGGGGCCTAAAAGCGACTTCGATTCGCACCGAGAGTCCTGGCTGTTTTTGGCCATTAAAAGTTTTTACAATGCAGACACACGCACTTCGCCGGGTTGCCGGAAAAATTCACAAGAGTTTGGGTATTGGGTAGCCTTGGCACTTCACACAACTTTCTTTTTTTGGTTCCCCCCTGTAGCACACACACACTTTATTTTTTGCTCTTTTTTCGTATGGTTGGCATGGCCAACAGTGCGCATACTTGATGTGGGCCTCAACCATCGTTTTTCGTCCCTTCTTGGAATTCTTTTTTTTTTCTCTATTTTTTTTTTGTATTTTGTATTTGGTTTTGTTGTAGACTCCTTCCACCATGATGAAAGACCACAACACATGCGAACTAAAGTTGCCTCTGGCCAGGAGGTTTACCTTCCTTGCTTGGTAACAAGTAGAACAAGTCAAGGGGCACCACTCGAGCTTAGCTCCTCCACCAAGACTTGGCTAGAAACAAGTTTAAATTGCCAACACAAAATTTGGCTTGAACTGAGGGAGGAAGGGGAGGTTTGGTAGCTGAAGGTCCTGGAGGATAAGCTACTTAAATTCTTCTGTCAATGGGCTATTTCGATGTTCTCAGGAAACGTCCAATGGCAATTTAAGAGATTTATTATTAAAGGTAGAAAGTCCAGGGAGAATAGGTTATGGGGTAGAGTCACAGGACATTTCAAGGAGTCATCAGAAATTGTTATTAATATTTTTATAAAAGTTAAGAGGTATTCAAGATTTGTTGAAGAATTTTTTTAAGCAAGTAGATTATTTTGTTATGTTATTTTTTCAATAACAAATCTTGGCATTTCTTTACTCCCCTTTTACTTAATTTTTTACATTTTAATCTCCCCTTATACTTCATTTTCCCCCCTTTAAGTAACGACTTCACTTCATTAAAGTAACATTAAAGCCAGTCTTTGCATTTAACTAACGAGCCATCATCTATTTTGGCCTGCATAAAAAGTTAACCAGGCTTCGTTTTACTCCCCATCTTTTCCCCCACAACACAACAAACACACACACAAACGCAACCCCTTGGGGAGCCCACACACACACACCCACAGTTGATGAAGAAAAAAAAAAAAGCTGTATGGAAGGACATGGCCTGACGTTGCTGTGACAGCAAAGATAACGCAATAACAACAGCAGCAATGCATGTGGCAAGCAAATGACCACACTATACACACCAACCACCCACCCATACACACACACACCTCACCCACACTCGCAAAGAAAAAACACACGGGAGCACACATATACGCAGGCAGAGGGACCCACTGAGCATGTGATCTATGCCTATCTGATGTATTTTAATGGTGCTCACATATATTTTTCATTATTGCTCTGCTCGCCTGTTGACCAGCAGGAGAAAAATATAAATCAAAAAAGAAAAGGTTACGAATATTGGCATACCCTTTATGAAAGTTTAAGATTAGAGTAACAGAAGCTTCAACTAATGGTTGATTTATGAGCAAAAGTAAAGAAATATTTAAAAATTAGTTACATTTTGTTATGATTTTTCTCTTGAGAATATACCCTACTATGTAGTCAATATATATCCAAAAAGTATTACTCTCTTTAGCTCCTCTCCTCACTCTTTTCCATTTATTTTTCAGCCCTCCCTCCCACATCACGTATACGCAGTGTGTGAGGCCTTCCCTCGTCGGCATAGACCAACAATTTATTTCTATACACCAGAGACCACGACTTTTTTGCAGCTGTCAGGAATGGCTGTGGATGCAACGCATCGGCAGAGCCTTAGGCCAAAAGCCCCAGAACCCTTACCCAAAACCTGACCCAGACCCAGTTATAGTCCAATGATTCCTGCTGCTCCTTCTCATAGCCTTTATCTGCTCGTGCTGCGGCATTTTTCGCCATGATATGCGGAAATGGATTTTTTGTGGGAGAAGGAGGATGGAATGGTATTTTTTTGGGAAGCAATATTTTTTATGGTCCGTTGAGATTGCAATTTGAAAATCGATAAATTGCAATTAATTTAATGGTCACAGCGACACAGCCAAGCAAAAGGAGGCAACAAAGAATACGGAGATGGTAAATAAATCATAAGGTTGTTGCAGTAAAATGTGGTATAAGGGAAATATGGAAAAACCAGAAAAATCTAAGCTATTTCCACACAAATTCATATCTAATATAAGCTTAAAATTTCATAAAAGGATTTAGGAAAATCTCTGAATTAGCCACAAAAATGTGCCTCGATTGGCTGTCATAGAAACCTCTTAAAAACTGCTACAAACTTAATATTTACCAAATTTAAATTTAAAGTTATAAATACAATACTTAATCTGCAATGCAACTCAAGTCTTAGTGTTGTCAAGTTTTAATTAAAATTTTCACTGTGACCGGGAGCATATTTTCCCGAATGCAGCAATGAAAAAACAATTTCCACATTCCTTGTTCTACAAAATTTACGCCGCCGTTCAGTATTTGCATAATTTCCACCACCACCCACCCATTACCCACCCATCGCTAGGGGACGGGGGCTAAAACCAGATCGACTGGGATTGCTGATTAGCAGCAGTCCCCAACCACCACCCACTTTCCTCCCCCTTTTTCCACCTTGGTAACTGCGGTCCAGCCGGGCAGCATTTAATTACCTAGGAGAAAAAAAAAAACGTGGAAACCAACAAGGCTGGGAGAGGGAGAAGAATGGAAAACAAGAACAGCAGCAGCAACAACAAAGGCATAACCTAATTTTCTCGAATTTCCCAAGCAACGATGAGACGTGGGCAGCCAAAAGGAAAAGCCCAGAGAGAAGCGGGTTCCCCTTTTCTGGTTAGAAATACCAGATTCCAGCTTCGGTTTGGGGCCAAATCACTGTAACAGGGTGTTCGTGGTACTAAAGATGCAAATGATCACAAAAAATGAATATTCAGCAGGAGGAAAATCGTTTCAACCGAAAAGAAAATAACAAAAAGGAAACCCAAAGCGTTTCTCAAGGATACAAGAGAGGCTAAGCAAGGATTTCAAATGAGATCATTGAAGAAATGTTATAGATAACGGTTATAAAAACACTTAAAAATAAAGATAGTTATAGATTATTTTAAACTAAAAATAAAATAAACTAAAATAATATAGCTTATTAAAAATGTTTTATAAAGTATCTCCAAAAAAGTCAATGAATTTAACACCCTAATGCACTTATTTTTTTGTGTTCCTATTTTTTCTACAGTTAACCAACGTTTATAGCCTTAACTAATTCTTCAGTGTGCATTATCTTATAGAATTAGCAAAAACATGTGGCCTTACTACTCATGGATCATATTTAAATGGTGAGCAAGATAATACTGCGTTTATTATATTGATATCTTTCAGCTATAAACTAGAAAAGAGTTGAAAGTAGAAAGATAATGATAAAGAAAAAAATATCATTATCTTTCTGCTGGTTCCATATAAAAGCCACTTTCAACCACTTTAACCATTAGTCGCCTTTGAAGACTTCCAGCGTCTTAAAGATCATGTACGACTTTAAGTGTATTGAATATCCTAATCTAATTGGAACTACTGTCCTGGTAAAGTGTACAGGACCCAATGGTGCGGGTCCTGAGTGGCTGCCCATAAAGCAGGATTGGAGTGAGAGATGGTGTACACTTTCTGGACCCTATACCGAAGATTTTGCAAAGCGAATCGATGCCTTCGCCACCCGGGAAACCGATGTCTTCTTGGTATCCGTCATGAAGAGCGGTTCCACTTGGATGCAGGAGTTGGCTTGGCTTTTGCTTAATAAATTGGACTACGAAGGAGCTCTCAGCGAATACGGCAATGTTCGCAATCCTTATCTAGAGTGAGTGTTAAATATACAATTAGGCTTGAGAGTGATCGGGAGATCCCTGATATTTTTTTTAATATTTGTAGACACTCGGGTATCGACGAAGCCTTCCCAGGAAATTCATTAGAAACATGTGATAAAATCCAGACTAATCCCCGATTGATCAAATCCCATTTACCTGCACAATTCCTGCCCAGACAAGTCTGGACTCAAGGACGTAAAATCATTTATGTGGCTCGAAATGCCAAAGATGTTGTAGTATCTACATATCACTACCTTTACGGCATCGGTGTTTGGGAAGGGAGTTTGGACCAGTTTGTTGATAGCTTCATTGATGATAAGATAACATTTAATCCGCATTGGGCACATGTTATCGACTTTTATAGAATGCGTTCTGAAGAGAATATATTTTTCGTAACCTACGAGGAAATGATTCGAAATCTCGAGGATGTGATCAGGAGATTATCTCGTTTCGTGGGCTGCCAAGACTTGAGTGATTGTGAAATGGAGAAACTCTTAAACCACTTAAAGTTTAAGAATATGAAAGGTTGGTACACTTTCTCTTAGGTTTACTTATGAATTTAGTTGCGACTTTTCTTTTAGAGAGCAAGTTTGGCAACCACACCAATTTCTTCAAGACTTTTCATGAAACCAAAGATGATTTTGAGTAAGTTTTTAGAATTTGTTGTAATTTTTAATTATTTGTAAGTTATTTTGTTTTTAGTTTTATGCGTCGTGGAATAATTGGCTCTTACAAGGATGAATTAAGCTCTGAGCAAGTGGACAAAATTGATAAATGGACGCAAAGATGTCTGCAGGAATATGGAATTAGTGAATCGGACATTTTTGGTGAAATATAATAACGTGGAAATAAATTAAGATCAACACTGATTTAAATTAAATTTAATTTAAAAAAATGTGTTCTAATATTTTTAAGTCAAATAAAATCATGAATTAAAAAAATCAATACCTTAAAAAATTATTGAATAAATTTGCTTAGCCTTTGAAGAAGTTAATAATTTTGCTAATTTTTTGATAATAAGCACTTGCCCAAAAATCATACATATTTTTCTTAAATTTTACAAAGTGTTAAAAAAATATTATGAAAAATATTTCTCGTTTTGTTTGGAGATTAAATAACCTACCTTCTTACTGCAGGTGATCGCAACATTAGTTCAGAGACAAAACAATATGTTTTCATAAATTTTAATTAAATTTTTGCACTCTTGATTGCATAAAGAAACCTGTTTTCACTAAGAGAAATTTTACACATTTTTAACAATATATTAAATAAGAATTTAATAATTATTTTCGATAATTTTTGCTTGATCTTAAGGAATTTGGTAAAATTCTTAAATTCTCTAATAGAATTAAATTCTAATAATAGAAATTACATTTAATAGAACTAGTTTGCAGTGTATTTGAAAAGAAAACCAGCACCACTTGCTTGTGATAGTTATATTGTTGATTAGTTTGACTTTATTAAAAAAACACTCATATTCTCGTTTGAGTTTTTTATTTTGTTTATGAAAAGGTCAGTTGATGAAATCATTTTAAGATATTTTATGTATTTGCTTATGCTTAAACATTGATAATTAATGCAGGCTTCAAAATATGTGTACTTTTTTAAGTTAATAAAATGAATTTGCCTTAGAAAACATTCATAATTTATAGTACAAATATTATACATTTTATATATTTTCTTCTTCCATAAAACTCTTCTTTCTCACTTTGCAATCAGAGCTATCTTTTCTTCTGGTTTTAGCTAGAGTTAAATAACCGGTTAAATTAATTATTAAAATTAAGTTTTTCAATTATTTCAATCTTGTTAGCTTTTATGGTTGTTCTTCTATAAAAGCCACACACAAAATGATGCAGGTTTCTGTCGCGCTTAAAGATTTGCTGAGTGAGGTTGATCATGTACGAAAGGGTTGTGGTGCACTGCCGAGCTTCAAACGGATCGGGTCCTGAGTGGCTGCCCTTGGAACAGGATTGGAGTGAGCGATGGTGCTCACTTTCCGCACCTTATACCGAAGATTATGCCAAGAGGATCTATGATTTCAATACCCGGGACTCTGATGTCTTCTTGGTATCCGTCATGAAGTGCGGTTCGACTTGGATGCAGGAGTTGGCTTGGCTTTTGCTTAATAAATTGGACTACGAAGGAGCTCTCAGCGAATACGGAAATGTTCGCAATCCTTATCTAGAGTGAGTTGAAGTCAAAGTTAAGTTTAAGTTAAAGTTAAAATAATATTTAATTAAAATATTTGCAGGCAGTCTGGAGTTGATACATCCGTTCATGCGGATTCCATAGAAACATGTGATAAAATTCAGAGTAATCCTCGCCTGATCAAATCCCATTTACCTGCTCAATTTCTGCCCAAAGAAATCTGGACCCAAGGACGTAAAACCATTTACGTGGCTCGAAATCCCAAGGATGTTATAATATCTACATATCATTTCTTTCACGGAATCTCTGCTTGGAAAGGCAACTTGGATGAATTTATTGATGACTTTATTGCGGATAAGATTGCCTTTAATCCGTACTGGACGCATCTTGTTGACTTTTATAGAATGCGTTCTGAAGAGAATATATTTTTTGTAACCTACGAGGAGATGATTCGAGATCTTGAGAATGTAGTGAAGAGATTATCAAGGTTCTTGGGCTACAAAGACTTGAGTGATTGTGAAATGGAGAAACTTTTAAACCACTTAAATTTTAAGAATATGAAGGGTAAGTGGACATCTGTAAAGTTTTTCTTAATTAATTAACTCAAGTGATATTTTTCTTTCAGAGAGCAAGTTTGGAAACCACACCAACTTCTTTAAAAGTGCTTATGAAACCAAAGATAATTTTGAGTAAGTTTTAAAACTTTTTTATGTAAGTTTCTTGATTGTAATCTGTATTTCCTTGTTTAGCTTCATGCGTCGTGGAATAATTGGCTCTTACAAGGATGAGTTAAGCTCTGAGCAAGTGGACAAAATTGATAAATGGACACAAAGATGTCTGCTGGAATATGGAATTACTGAATTTGATATTTTTGGTGAACTATAAATCTGTGGAGTTAATAAAAAATCACTGTTAAAATATTGAAGTAGTGTAACTCAATAAGTTGCGGCAGTGTAAAGGTTTCCAAAACAAATTAACCAAAATTAATTAAGCATATTAAAAAGGTTTGCGTAAAAAATAGGTATTATTTTTAACAGATGTCTAGATCAAGTCGTCTAATGATTTTTATGAAAAATATACAAATACTTATTAAAAAAGAATAACAAGATAATGTTAATTATAATTATACCTTGACCTTCTTTATTATTTCCCTTCCTCCTCAAATACACAAGCAGAAAAAAAAACAAGCAACACAAACATAAGAAATACACACACACTCAAAAACATTCACTTTTGCATTATTCCCATGTACGCTATGCGTAACAATACAACAAAAACAAAAACAAAATAGCAAAAGCAAAAGCAACAAACAATGATTTTCATGGTACGTAAAATTAATTAGGGCACTGAGACAAAAATCCTCAAATTTCAATTGAGCCTTTAATACCTTGACCTTCTTTATTATTTCCCTTCCTCCTCAAATACACAAGCAGAAAAAAAAACAAGCAACACAAACATAAGAAATACACACACACTCAAAAACATTCACTTTTGCATTATTCCCATGTACGCTATGCGTAACAATACAACAAAAACAAAAACAAAATAGCAAAAGCAAAAGCAACAAACAATGATTTTCATGGTACGTAAAATTAATTAGGGCACTGAGACAAAAATCCTCAAATTTCAATTGAGCCTATTCAACCCCCCCTTCCAAGTCCTGTGGGAGCAAAGGAGACGGGTAGAATAAGAAGGAGAAAAGAGAGTGATAAAGAGAGGGGAGAGCGCCCAGGAGATATGCAATGAAAGAAGAAAATGAAGCAGCAACTAAAAATACCAAAGGAGCCAAGTTGAGGGTTGGAGGGGGAAAGAAGCTGCTGGCGAAACATAATTACTCTGCATCTGTGTGGGTGTGCTTTTGTCTTGGTGTTTGTGTGAGCCCCTCGCCCTGTGATGGTGTTTGTGCGTAGGCCGAAAAGAGGCACTGAAAGAAAAGAGCTGTAATTGTGGAATATTTAACAGAAAAATTGGTAGAAATTTATTAAATAAGACTAAAATTTAAGTACAAAATTACACTATTAAAATAAAAAGATATAGTATTAATTTAAGCTTAAATTTAGACTCTTATTTTCTGTACTAATTTCCAATTAAAATCATTTTATTTATTTCCTATTAAACTTTAACAATTTTATTGAAACTCCACAATTCAAATACCCATGTTTATTATTATTATATTTATTTCTTACAGTGTAATGTCTTGTCAATGCAAGCCGGCTGTGATGTTGCTGTTGCTGATGCTACTCCTGCCCCACCTCCTGGCGCTCCTGCTGCTCGTGTTTCCTGTCGGCGTCCTTTCCCTTGTCTCACTCCTATGTTCCTGAAAACTTGTACATAGCAGCGGGATTTTCTATGTGCCATGCTCCTCGCAGCATCAAAGCTCAAAAGAAAACCCAAAGGAAAAGCACACTCACACACACACCAGCACAGAGCGTTTTCAGCTAATATATAATTACAAATACATTTAATCCTGACGGTTTTTTAATTGTCCTGGAAGGGTTGAGATTAAAACAGGAAAGGGCGAGCGCAAAGACAGTAGCAGGATGTTGTGACTGACATTTTCCGTGAAATTGAGAGTGGAAATCATGAATGAAGAAAAGTGAAATGATGGCTTAAGGGGAAATTGGTGTATGTAAAATGCAACATTTGATTGAATAAATAAAGAACTAAATTTATTTAATTAATTTGGATATACATAGTTAAGAAGACTGAAGTGTGAATTTGAAATTAAAATCAAAAAAACTAAAACGCTCCAAGATGTAATAAATGCTTTCCCTTTTAATACAATATTTTAATTGCCATTATATTTACATTTTCAAAAGAAAACTATTTAAAAAAGTAAAGCCTAATATTAGGAATAGGTAACAAGTTATCAATTATTTCGTACTTCATTTATATAAATTAAATATAAATAAAATATATTTACTACTCCCAAACTACCATCATAAAACACTTAAGACTATCATTCTAAGTGCATTTCTCAGTTGCTACTCCAAATTTCCCGGAATTTCTCTAACTCTGTTATTTTTGTAGCTTTAAAATTGCAATTAATTGTCGAGCTAACCAAGCCTACAACTCATACCACTTGGCCACAAGCAAGGCACTTTATTAGAAAACCGTAGAAACTGTTTGGAAAAAAGCAAAGATGATGAAGGGGGAGGGCAAGAGGAATAGAAGGAATCTGACAACATAAAACCTCAAACCTCAAAGAGAATTTCCGCCACTCCTTGGAAAACCAAAGGGCGGCTCACAAAAAAAAGGAAAAAAACAAAAACAGAAGGCTACGGCCGCAACTTGGAAAATTCAACCCAACTCCCGTTGTATAATTTTCCGAAAAATTACTTTAAACTAAGGCACACACACACACACACACACACATTAGTGTGCACTGCATGGCACCGTGAAAAGCTAAAGGAAAACACCAAGCAGCAGTAGCAGACGACCCACATTGGTGAAGGCGAAAAGAGCCAAAGGCGGAAAATGCCAAACAAAGAAAATCTGGAGCCGGGGAAAATGTTTTCGCCTTTCTTGCATTGCCATTGCGAAAAGGAATCAACAAAAGCCGACCGAAACTACGCAATTTGGTGAAAAGCAGGCCTGCAACACGAAAGCAAGTGAAGGATGCGGGAAGGATCCAACTTCTATATACTACAGCTGCCTATATATACGTATCATATATACATATGTATGTCGTATATATAAGTGCCACATAGAACCCAAAAAGCAAGAACAGCAACAACCGCAACGGAGTCAACGTCACTCACATAACACTGAGGGAAATATGCCTGTTACACGGTGAGAAAGTGTTTGATTTTTAAGGGATTAAAATATAATTGTTCATATAATAATAAAATATAGAACTTTAATTATTTTTATATATTTTTTTTTAATATTATTTTAGAATATTTATTATGTTTTTATTGCATTTTTGTTTATAGCCACAAACAAATTATTTTTCAAACTTTATGTTAGGTAAAAGCAGCTTTACATGACTTAAAATGTGAGGATAATTCCTAATTAATTATTATATTACAATTTTTTATTTACTCTTTAACAATTAGAGTTTAGGAAATTAATAATAATTATGGGAATATATTTTTAAAGTATTTTAAAACACACTAAGAATATTTCAGATATTTCATTTACCAATGGCATTTCTTTCTTTAATTCTTTATAAATATTTAATCGTTCTTAATTTAAATTGTAATACACTGTTTATGTAGTTGGATCATTATTTATTTATATATTAATTCTAAATGATTAATTTTACACTATCTAGAACCAACTTAAATCAAAGAACTATAGGGATTATTTTTATCTTTAAACTATCTATTTATTTCAAAGTTAGATAAACGAATTACACGAATTCAGGAAAATTTCAAATATATTTTTCATTTTTTAAATCTATTTCAAGTTAATCCAAAATAATTTTCCTAACTATATCCCAAGCCATTACGCATCGGAAATGCCTTCAGAAAATATATCAAATTACATTCTGTCACTGTGCAAGCCCCTCTGAGCCCACAGGACCCCATTCTTTACCTTCTCCGGGTCCCCTTGTTTCTTTCCTCATTTGCCCTTTCTATTTCTCTTTCTCCAGTTTCTCCCGTTCCTCCTTTCTCCCGGTCTCCACTTCGCCCCCCCACCTTTCATTCAACCGCTGCACACGCACAAAGGCGCCAAAATTACAAACGCAGCGAGTGGTCGACGTCTAATGGGTGTGAGTTTCCACCAAAATTTCCTTCTCCCATGCCAAGGAGTGAGATTGCTTCTTCTTCTTCTCGCCCATAAAGGACTGCAGTAAATTCCACACCCCCATCTACATTTCCGTTTCCCTCACCACCCCAAAAAAGAAAGTTTTATATAGGCGCCGGCGCACGCACATCTGGCCAGGAATGTATATATATATATATATATATAGTACATGAAAGCTGCAGCCGAAAAAAACACAACACAAAACCCCGCACTCAAACCCAGAGACCCATGTCAAAGTCGCAGGCTAGCCTCCCTCCCCTCCCCCTGCCCAACCTCCCTCCCCCCTTTTCCCAAGATGGCACAAAACGCCCTGCATTTTTTTCTATTTACTTTACTTTGGCTTTACTTTTCCTTTTCGTTTTTGTTTTTCTCTTTGGGTTTTTGTTTTTGTTTCGGCTTCCATGTTCTTGGCCGTGGATTTTCTTGAACGTCCTTGATCCTTGCAACGCACAGCCATAATAACAGCGGCCGAAAGAAGAAGCAGAGAGTGGCGCCATGCTGGTCGCCAAAAGAGAGCGAGCGAAGCATAGCATACTTTTCAGGGGGGAGGCAGGACACGAGGTCCAAAGCGCCGGCAGGACGCCTTATCAGTTGTAAAAACAAAACCGGAAGCCCACACAGGAAGTTGCCACAGTGAGAGCGAGACAGCAGAGCCAGTCAGAGAGAGAGAGAGACAGAGAGAGAGAGAGAGGTACGTCGTCGAACTTTCAGGGTGAAAGCGAAAGTTGAAGGCGAAGGACAAGGCAGCCGAGGAAAGTGAAAGTTCTCACGAGAGACAGAGAGAGAGTGAGAGCCAACGCAGGCGCATTTCCCACGAAATAGTTATAAACAATGCAGAAGGTCCTGAGAGCAAGTCCTGAGAGAAAGCTTGAGAGGGAGAGAAAAGTCAAGCCAAGTTGCAGTTGTCTCAAGAAATGTTGGTTACGAGCCGAAGCTTTTGCCGCTACATTTTTAATGGCCGCAATGTCCTTGGATACTTGCAGGGAGTTTTAGGAAAATGGGGGTTGGGAAATGGGGCAAAGGCAGTGACAGTGGCAGTGGCAGCGGCAGCGACAGAGGCAGCGCAGTCAGCGCCGAAGCCAGCAGCGACTGCGACTGCGACTGCATTTACTTTCACTTTCGCTTTCACGCAGCAACCCCAGGCGGAAAATCCCCCCACCACCAAGGTAACTGCTTGCATATAATGTACTTGCCTCGCTTTTCTTTTGCTGGGAAAAACTTTTGCCCCAGAGCTTTTGCATTTTTTTGTGTTTTCTGTGCGTGGGGTTTATTTCTTGAAAGTTTATTTTTGACAGAGTTTTATGTGCCTGGCGGGCAAACAGAAAACAGGACACGGGACCAAACAGGACACTGCAGCCCAGAAGGGGAGGCGGCCGGCGCTCGCCCGCCCGCCCCATGAAAATGACAAAATAATGTAATTTGGGGCCCGTAGATTTATGCGTGCTGCGTCTCCGCAAAAGAGGAATTTTGCAAAAGGCAAAACGCAACGTAGTCGGTTTCCTTTAGTCCCTTTTCGCTTCCTCCAGGATGCCTTCCTGCTGCGCGTGCTTGCCTTCTTCTCTTACTTTTCTTTTTTGTAAGCCGCTTGGCCGAATTTAGGGCAGGTTTCATTCCCGCTTAAACCCAAAATAAAAACGAATCCTGCTGGAGGAACTTTATTCTTTTTACTTAGCCGAAGGCAAGGCAAGGCGAGAGTTGTTGACAAAGTTTCAAGCTGAGAAGAAGATAAAGACTGAAATGGGGGAGAGGGAGAGGAGAAGAACTGGGGATCGGAAATGGATATAGCTAAAGGTGGCACAGTGTTTGGCTAAACTGTGAGTACTAGGAAATTGGGTTGAAAAAAGGAAGTGAACATGTCAGAGAACTCAATATTAAAGGGAAAGAGACATTTTGGTCTAAGGTTTAATGGTAAACAAATAAGGTTAATTTTACATTTTCTTTTATTTTAAATACCACGTATATAGATAATTGCCTTAAAACTAAATTTTTAGCTTAGTAATATTTACAAAAAAAGTTAATAATAAAAATTTAACATGTATAAATCAAACAAAATAATTATAAAGTCTCAAAAGCCACATAAATTTCAAAAGACCTCCAATTATCCAAAGGTAAAAATATATAAAATGGATACGTAGATTTTATTTTTTAATATTTTGGGAATCTACATGTATTTCAGGTTGTTTTTAAGTTAAAAATGTATACTGTTTACTCAAGTGTTTAAGCAAAAAACATATTGAAATAGTTAAGAAGCTATCACAACCCAACCCAACCCAACCCAAATTCCCTACATTGATTCAATTTAAAAATATAAAAATTGTACATAAGAATATAAAAATAAAGAAACCTAATGGAACATCATTACTTGGTCAACTTAAAGTCCTTGGTCCCTCGGGCCTATCCTGTAAAATATATATAAAAAACACACGTAGCCGGGCCATTGTCATGGTCACCTAATCCGACTGGCCAAAAATGGCCCCGTCTTGAGCCTCTTTTTGGCCAACAACGGCAACATTGGTCGGGGGAAAAATAATCATTTCAAATGCAAAACCCAGCCCGAAGAAGCACAAGAAAAGCACATAAATGACCGCCAGCTGTGCCAAATTTTTGGATCCAAGCACCGAGCTGCACATGCCACAGAGAGCTCCAGGATCCAGAGCTCCTTGGTGTTTAGGCTCGGCTCCCTCGACACCCTCCTGACGCTGCACAGATGATTCTGATTCATTTAATTTTCGTTTTTGTAAATGGGTAAATTCTGTGGGTGGAGGGAGAAGGGGTAGCAGGCGCTTGAGAGGCGGGGGTTGCGTGGTTGCAAGGGGCGTGGCAGTGCCTCCGCATCTGGTAAGGACTGTCAGTCAGGAGGAGGCCTACGAAAACTTTTGCCTGCCACGCACAATTTTCCACTTTCAACTTTGCCAAGGGGATGGATGGATGGTTGGTTGGTGTGCGATGGGGCTGAGCTTTCTGCTTGGCTGATGTAGCGATAAGCAGGCAACGTCGTCGCTTCTACACAGAGAAAAATAATTATTTATAATTATAATTTGTTACTTGGGTGAAGATCATATGTTTTTAACAAGATTAATTGGGATTGGAATTAGATAAGATTCTTCTTCAAGCAAAAGAAATAAGTTATTTTAGCTGTTTTATATGGGAAACACCTGTTTTTCCATCAGTATCATATTCTTTCTATATAAAATATAGATTAGATATATGTAGATATATTTTAAATATTTGAAATCTTATATACAATTTCTCACTGTGTACCTTGGTTACTACCGCTGAACTTGCTGTTGTTGCTGCCGCAGCCGCAACGCTGCACACGCCGCCCAGGAATTGGCAATGTTGATAGGGACGGGGGTGTTGGTTAAAGAGGGGGAAATGGCGGCAGGGGGGTGGCTGCCCTGGGGCAGGGTTGAAACATAGGCCCGTTGCTGTTGTTGTTGTTGTTGTTTTTTGCTACTGCTGCTGTTGTAGTTGGCGCCAGTTTCCCATGTAAAAGTTGCTGAAAAGTGTAACGCAGTCGGAGCCTGACTGAGTTGGGGATGCGGTTGAGAGCGAGGAGGGAGGGAATGGGTTTGGTGGTTGGGAAATAAGGGGGGGCGGCAAGGGAGAGGCTGTCAGGGGCGGCTGTCGTTGCCACGTCGCCTACGCGGCATAGTTTCAACTTTTCTGGCCTACGCACTGCCAAAAAACAGACTCTCCAGACTTTCAGATAAAGGTAGTAACGAAAATACCTAGTGGGCGACGGGGTAAAAATAAAAATAATTAAGTTTAATATATAGAAATAGGTTGGAAGTTGATTTTTTATAGAGAAAAAAACTAATTTACTTAAATTTTTACAAAACAAAAAGTGTTTTTAGGAGAAGATTTGTATATCTTTACACAACGTGAGCTTCCAATAAATTTTACATGGATTTAAAATAAATTAATATAAATAATTCCAATTATTATTAATTATATTTGCCAATACCTAGGTAAATTTTATTAAAAATGATTCAAAATTCTAATAAAATCCGCATGTTAGAGCATCCCTTTATCGTTATACCCTCTACCCCCTGCAGTCTGTTTTTGTTTCTTGCCAAAAATTCACGCACTTTTCCGTAGTGTCTCCTCCAGCACCCCTCTCCACCCATGCAGGTTTCCCCCCTTTTATGTGTGTTGTTGTTGGGTGGCAAGTACATAGAGGCGCCTTTATGTGCGCAGATTTCCGTCCTTCTGGCTGGAAAATAGACTTTCGCTTTCGCTTTAGCTTTCACTTTCACTTGCCACCTACCGAGGGGGAGGAAGCTGGCAGCAAACTTTCGACATCAAAAAGAACTACTTTCGATAATCACAGGGCTGGCGCCAGAGGAATTACATTTCAGCCGGCTGCGGGTGAGTTTTCCACGCGCTTTTTACTGCCTCCAACTACGGGGTTTTGCTTTTTTGGTTTTAAAGTTTGGGCCAAATATTGGGCAGTTGCCTTCTTATATGCGCATAACAAATTTCTTTCAGCCATTTTTTATGCAATTTTTTATTGCCATTTTATGCGTCCGATGAGATCAGCCAGAATACGATTTGGAAAATGAAAAATATAGCTCATGAATTTACTTATTAATTAGGCTAAGCGGAGCAGCCTTGCGGAAGAGTTTCAGCTTCAAAGCTGAATTCAATCAATGACATCATGAAGCTGCGGGGTAAAATGTGGAAACACTGCAGCGGGAAAACTCTGGTGGTGGTTAGTCCAAGCGGTTTTCCATGGAAACCCCTTCTCTCATCTGCGGAAAAGCCAAGTCGTTGCAGTTGCTAATTCGATGGACCGTAGTTTTCATTTAAACGGGGTGGAAGCTGAATCAGAAATTACCTTTGGGGGATGAAAGGGTTGAAAATAAAAAAGCATTGCAATTAGGAAAATTAATCGCTTGACATAACAGATGAACGGTGTCTAGAAACTGAGTAAGTATTAAGCTTATCAAAGGTACTGTTATTAGAAATATGGCAAAACCTTAAAAAGAATCAGGGCTGTATAAATAATAATAAGCAATAAGTCAGGTCTAGATTATAAAACAAAAGTTTAGATTTCATATTTGATAGAACAAAAAGCAATAAATAAACAATATTTTTTTTTTTAGATTTAAATTTGGTTAAATTTTGTATATTTGAAATTCCGTTACGAAATGTAGAACAGTTATTTATAGTTTACGTTTTTTACATATTTATAACAGTACGTGTCAAAAAATACAAGATACAGATAGAAGATACAAATGCAAGATACAAATGCAAGATGCAGATGCAAGATACAGATACAAGATACATATATGAGATACAAGATACAGATATAATATACAAGATACAATAAAAAGATACAGATACAAGTAACAAACATGTAAAATTTCTTTTGGTCTGGTACTTTTGGTAGCTGCGTTGCCAGACTGTCAGTGCATCAGCTGATTTTCAATAGGTGACAACCCTAATTATCGCCCAAGCAACCCTGTGCTCAGCAGCAGACGAAAGCGACGAACGTCGAAATTTTCGACCTGAAAATAATTTAAATTCGTTAAACGACAACAACAACACAGAATGCTGAACGCCGTGTCGCGTGCTTACGTCCGAGGCGGAGCCCAGGCCATCACCACCGGCCTGCGGGCGAGCGGCGTGGCCGTCAACTCGATGGGTAAGAATTCTGCGAGGAGGCAGCAGCCAGCGAAAAACAATCAATTACATAACAAACGGAGGAGCAGAAACCGCACTTGGCAGTGTTTTCCACATGGATATCCAGAGGGGATTCCGTTGGCAGTCAGCTCCCAGGAGATTTGGCAAATTTCCTTACGTAATTTCAACATAACCTCCGCCCAATAACAACAAAAAGTGGGCAGGAGCTGCAGGTGCATCTTGGCTGGCATAGAGGACATATAACTTGGAGCAGACCCCGCAGGGGCCCTTATAAACGTAGTGTACAAGAGTCCGTCTGTAGTAGAACTAATTTCCCTTCTTTTATTCTAGCTAACCGCCAGGCACACACCGATCTGCAGGTGCCCGACTTCAGCCCCTATCGCCGGGACTCCGTGAAGGACAGTCGTCGCCGCAATGAGACCGCCGAGGAGCGCAAGGCCTTCTCCTACCTGCTGGTCGGAGCCGGAGCCGTGGGCGGTGCCTATGCGGCCAAGGGTCTGATCAATACCTTCATCGGTTCGATGAGCGCCTCTGCTGAAGTTTTGGCCATGGCCAAGATCGAGATCAAGCTGGCTGACATCCCCGAGGGCAAGTCGGTGACATTCAAGTGGCGCGGCAAGCCCCTGTTCATTCGTCACCGCACTGCGTCGGAAATTGATGCTGAGCGCCAGGTTCCCACATCCACGCTGCGCGATCCGGAAACTGATGATGTAGGTATCCCAAGTGTAGGTTGAATCTCATGGTGGGGATCTAAGAAAGCGATTCTTAAGCCTGGCATTCAACCTACTCTATTATAAATACGAAACTAATTTTTATCCCTTCCAGCAACGTGTGATCAAGCCAGAGTGGCTGGTGGTTATTGGCGTCTGCACGCATTTGGGCTGTGTGCCCATCGCGAACGCTGGTGACTTTGGCGGTTACTATTGCCCCTGCCATGGCTCCCATTACGATGCCTCTGGCAGAATCCGCAAGGGACCGGCGCCCCTCAACCTGGAAGTGCCCACCCACGAGTTCCCCAACGAGGGCCTCCTCATTGTCGGCTAGAGGAGATGCACTCGCCTGCAGCTCTATTATCGTTTAAGCCCCAAGAACTACATAGTGAATGGATTGATGTAAATTAATAAAAACAACCAAACAAAACGTCTGAGAGCATAAACGAAGCAATCATTCGAATTGAGGAGGGAGAAAGGACAAGAACTATGAAGAAAAATCTAGTGATTTGATATATAAATTATAAATCTATTTGGATTATGAACTAAATGTTATAACATTTCCGTAATTGCTGGATTTGTACCAATTAAAATACCAAGTTTGCCAAGTTAGTAACCTTAAGACTTCAGTTCAGTGGCACTGATTCTGCCCCGTCGCTCTAGGACTTCCAGCTCTAACAGATCGTTCTTTAGGCGCATGCTCTGCACCTCTATCTGTTGTCGTTCCATCTCCAGCTTCTCCTTGGCAATCTGCATCTTGAGCTGCTCCATTTCAATTCCTCGCTTCTCCATATCCACTTTGTGCTTCTCGGCAGCCCTGGAGTTCTCATCGCGGTAATAATCCTGCTGAAGCTTAAGAAGGATCATCTTTTCATCTGCTAGGGCATTGCTGGACAGTCTCTCTTCCAAGTCATCGGGTGTTTCATCTTTGATATTGGGCATGGAATACTCGGAGTGGTTCTGTTCCTGTGGGGCATCGCTAGAGCCGCTACTCAAGAGGTTCCTCGGCTTGAAAACCGGATTAGTATCAGTGCTACCTAAAAGTTAAATATTATATTATATAAATAACTAATTTTACATCAACTTTACTTACTCTCTTCAGCATTTCTGGCTTCAAATCCCTCCCTGAAATCCTCACATATGGATGAGACAGTTGTAATGGCCAGATCCTCTTCGGATCTAGTTTCGCTGCTACCATCCAGACCCTTTAGCCTTCTTATTCGACGAGTGTTTATGTACTTCTCCCTCAGAGCCTTCCAAGGACGCTCCATCCCAGACTGCAGGGAGAACTCTGCCCCTATTCGCTTCCAGGTATCCACTTTCCGCCGCCAGGTGACCGCATCGTTTGTCTTGCTCTTGATCACATCCTGGTAAGCAGTTACCAGAGTTTCCAGGATGCGCTCCTCCACGGGTGAAAAGTTTTTCGCCCGCAATCTTTTAACATTTCCAAGCATTTCTATTTTTATTTTCAATTGTAAACAAAAATCAGCTGTGGAAAGAGGGTTGTCACCTGCGTGCGATTTTAGGGAGAGTTAGGGTAAATTATTTATAATTAGTGTAGGTTTTTTAAAGACCATTTAAAATAATTTTAGAACGTTACACTATTATTAAAAATTTCCTAATTGAAAGTATATAGGAGTTTTTCTGTTCATAGATCTCTTTTTCAAATTACATTTATATTATCAGGTTAAATGATTACCTCTTTATGAGTCCCTTAGCATATTTAACTATGTTTAAACTTAAAACGAATTAATTAATTAAAAATAAAAATTCGGAACCAGTTTGCGGAACCACAGAGTATATTTTGGTATTTAAAATACCAAAGGCAACACATTTATCAACCCTGACAACCCTATCAGCTGTTTCCATTGTTGTGTCTGCGTTTTAGTTTGTTGTCTTTGTTGATTCGCGTTAAAAAGTTAAAATAATGGCTGAGGAGATCGACGACAACGACTTTTACCGCGAAAACTTCAGCGCCGACTCCGATTGGGAGGTGTTCAACGCTCAGCTGGGCGAAATCCTGCAGAAATGGGATGTGTCAGCGGAGTCCGACGTGGGCCGTGGCCTCAGAGCCGAGGAAATCTTCCTGTGCAAGTGGAAAATACAGAGGGAAACTCTGGATATGCTGAGGAACGGCATCGAAGTGGAGTACTATCAGGCCATACTGGAGGAGGAGGAGTTGAGTCCCCAAGAGGAGACCAAGGAGACAACCTGCTTGCAGCGCACCAATTGCCACCACGATCTGATGAGCACTGGAAATAGCTTTGGGCCGCCCATCAGGAGCTCCCAGGACCTGCACATTCTTGCCAGAATCTACGGATTAAGGCGCTTTATTGTCCTGCACCCGGTGAATCCCAATCTCAACTACATGAAGTCCACATCGGAGTTCAACTTCTTCCTGAGCGCTGCTGCCGTGGTTGCCGCAGAAGTTCAAAGTGTAGTTCCCATCTTTGTGCAGATCTACGATCCCAAATGGAATTTCTACACGGGCGTGGCCTTAGCTCCTGCCCTGAGGACCAACTTCAGGCTCGTAGGGCTGGAGAAGGCCCCGTCCGAGTGTCGATTCCTAATGGGTCTGCTCACCCTGTTCAGGGAAAAGGTGCCCACCTCCTATTCCCAGGCTGCAAAGATCTCCGTGTGCACCACCTACGCTCTGGATACCATGCGGATTCGTATGCCCATGTATGTGCCCTTTGATCATGGCCTCAGCTCTGAAGACATAGTCGTTGACGGCGAAGTCTCGCAACTGGAGCTCCAGCAATTTTTTGCTTTACCACATGGCTATACACCTGAATCCCGCACGGAAATCTATCTAGTCTACACCTGGCCAGAGTTATCCGAACATGTGGCCTTCGACAGCGAGCAGAGAACTGACTTTGTGCCTTCCAAGGCTCCGCTGGGCAAGGTTTATCTATCCGTCGAGGCCTCTTCGTATCTCTCCTGCTGCCTGAGGGATTATCAGTCTGTTGGTGGTGTCACCAGATCCCTAGAGTCCTATGTGGGCAGAAATTTCTCAGGAGTTAGCAGCGGAGCAGAGGCAGGAGCCAATCCCTTGGATCGCATCACCGAACACAAGCTGAAACAGCGCAGGGAACGCAGCTACGAGCTGCCCTCTCAGGCGGGTCTAACCAAGCGCTTGCCGGGTCCCATGACCGAGAGTGAGTTGAGCGAACTTCTGGCCTATCTTTTCCCCGATATGCATCCGGAAATGGCATTGTATCCCTATGCCAAAAAGAGTTTTAAAGACAAGGTAAATTCTATTAAAAACAAACTAAATTCCGATTGATTTTAAACTTTATTTTACGATCTTTTCAGTTTGATCCCATGCGCATTAAGAGCGCTGTTCCCGACTCTTTGGTTTGCCGTTTGAGCTGCCTATTGGCAACCTGTCATGCCCACCTGGGCAGTGTTGAGGGCATGGCCCAATTGTGGGCAGCATTTACGAGACAGCTTAGGCTTCTGTGGGATAACTCCCTCTTGGTGCCAGGGTGAGTACTTCTAACATATTTATGATTTTTATACCCTTTGCTGGGTATAATTTTAGTCGGAAGCTTAAATAGTAGTATAGGAGCCATTCCCTACCCCATAAATCATATATTTTCGTGATCAGGATCAAAAGGGGAGTAGGACTAGCCATGTCAAGAAGAAAAAATTTGTTAACGTAGAAAAAACTAGCATAGTATAGCTCCCTAATTGAATTTTATACTGTTTTGACTTAGTTATGAAAGATTTTTGTATCAATTCCATGATCCTCTGGCAAACTGCAAGGCTATACCAATTCCAACTTTCTTTTATCCAAGTAAAACACAATATCCCAAGGTTTTTGTAACAAAAATATGCTTTTTATTTGGAACTTGATGCGTACGAAACTGAGAAACCAAAAACGGAAACGCTTCGTAAATATTTTCTAGTAAATTTCGTTTTGCTAATCTGTGAAGCCGCAAGGTTAACATTTTGAATTGGATTTAGTTGTAACAATATATAACGCACATTTATTTATGGGATCGTGTACTATATAAGTCTAACTGTTTTTGGGTGGATATCTGCTCCTCCATATCGGTTGGTGTCTTCGTCGTCATCGGTGTGATGTCAGGAGATGAGCATTCCCAAGTTATAATCTACTTGTTGTTTGTGTATTATATGTATATGTTTTTCTGTTTATTTTTGTTTTGTTTTATTTGTTGGCAGTATTAGTGTTGGTGTCACCGATTACAATAATAAAATATTGCTCATCTCCAGTTGGTGTTGTTTGTTTTTTTTATCGAGTGCAGGCTAAACTAAATTTAAGCACGTGCTCTGTTTCTCTTTCTCCCTCTCCAATGTGCTAAGGCAGTTTAATTTAGTTGTAATTGTTTAACACTAAATTTGATTTAAAGTTTCTTATAGCTATGTCGGATACTGTTTCCTCCTACTTGCTTTACAAGTGAAACGTACGTTTTGGGGAATCATTTCGATTTTCTTTGAATTTATTGCCTACTTTTGCTGTATTTGAATATTTGTTATTTTGCTCTAAATAATTGCTCCCGTTTTCCACCTAAATTGTGCTTACCATTCTAATGCTCAAAGCCTTGTCTATAACTGATTTACTTAGGGATAGATTATAGGGTAGATATAGATGTAGATATTTTCTTACTTCACTAAGTATTTAGTGCCAGACATGGGCGTGTTTGTGGGTCGCCTCGAGAGGTGACCCTGCCCACGGGCACTAAATATTGTTAACTGTCAACTGTGTTTCGACTCCTCCGGACTGTTTATCCAGGACTCGTCCCTCCAACAACAATAATGATAATGATAATGCGAAAACAGAACATTGTTTCAAAAGCTTAAGCCTAAAGGTTTTTACATACATATATACATACCAATCGAAAATAAAATGGAAAATAAAATATATTCTTGTCGATAGATTACTTTTATTAAATTCTCTCTAAAAAGTAGAAATCATAAACATAAGAAAGAACTTAGCACGCAAATGTTTCAATTGAGGCTTCTGTACAAAACGAAGTGAAACAAATCGAAGCTTAAACTTAAACATGAGTACAAATTAAAACTGTTCAGGCAGTAAAATGGTTTGGTTGGTTCAAAAACTACTCAATTGTGTGGCTGGGATAGACAAACATAAAGTGGATTTTAAGGGAGTGTAAATGTAAATGATGTAGAATATGAGACTAGAGAATGTTTATAATTTTATTTGGAAAAGTACGAACGATTCGATGGACCTATTACCTTTTTACTTTATATATTTTGTAAACTATCTTGAAACTCTGGGAACTCGGAAGTAAATTACATCTTACTGGGTTTTTGCTCTTTCTAAAGTTATTTACATATTGCTTTTTTTTTCTTGTGCTCTCTCAGCGACTTGTATGCCTGTCTATCCCAGCATTTAAACGTTCTTCCCTTCCTTCTCTCTTACTCCTCCTTAAACCCTAAACATTAGTTAATCAGATTTAATAGCTATTAAGTATAATTAGTACCATATATTGACTTAAGTTGTAGTTCTTTGATTGCTCAACATTGGGCTGCAAACAGAGAACTAGGGAAAGTATTGGTGTTTATTGCACTCTAAACAGCATATAAAAATATCTATATATTTCTTGGAATTACACTTTCAACAGCTTCGCATTTGCAATTGTTAGAATGCATTATGCAAATCTCGAGTGGCCCCTGGTGACAGCGAGATGGTTGCACTTAAGGCGTGGCCTCGTCTGCAGATCTGTCTGCTTCTGTCTCAGTGTCAGCCAATGTCAAGTTCAGCGACAAGGATACATTCTCTGCTTGTTCCTCTTCCTGCTGCACTTGCTCAATGCTTGACACCGAGGTGCTGGCCGCTAAGGATGAGCTAACATACACCTGCTCCTCCTCTTCTCGAGTAGTTGCTGCTGCTGTCACAGTGGCCATCTCCTCCTTCTCCTCCTCCTTCTTCTCCTCGCTTAGACTACAATTACATGTACAATTACAGTTATCACTAAATGTATGCGCCTTATAATTGCCCATGCTGCCGGTTGCAGCATCATGATTACTATATAAAATATTGTTAGTCGTTGTCGGTAACTGTAAACGGAAGGCATTGCTGCGGGGTAACTGGCGAGCTGATGCTGCTGCTGCTGCTGCTTGGATGCTGCTCTTGCTTGTGGGATGATGATAAATGATTTCCTGACGTTCATATTCGTTAAAATAGTTCTCGACAACAATGCCATTCGCTATTCCATCCTCCTCCAGCGTGGCTGTCATTGCATCCAGCGGCGTCTGTTGCTGTTGGTTGCTGCTGGCATTGGTGGTGTTGCTAATGCTGTTGGCCATGTTGCTGCTGCTGCTGCCAGTAGTAGTTGTTGTAGTAGTGGTAGTGGAAGTGGTTGTAGTGGTGCTATTATGGTTGTTGCTATTATGGAAATTGGCCGCTCGGGGCACCACATCGGGGGGTGAGGTGCAGCGCTCCGTCTGCGGCATATAGTAGTGTAATCGTTGCTGCTGATGCTGTGCTGGCTGATATGGCTGCTCCAATTGCTGATTGCTTCTGTGTCGTTGTTGATGTCGCTCATTCCTCAACTGCCGCTGCAGTGGCTGCTCCAGCTGATGTTGTTGTTGTTGTTGTTGCCGCTGCTCCTCCTGCTGACGCCGACCATGCCCCTCAATGGCCGGCGTCAGATATTGTCAGAAGATGCCGTCCCAGTTTAATACAACATTGAAATATCAGGATAAGGTAAGCCGCCCTCATAATGGCACTAGACCGTTCCGCGTTGTCGGATTGCGGGCCATATAGATGTCCATATCGTGATCCGTCCAGTTGTCCGATGTATCGCAATAGTTGTTTAGCGTGTGCGTCGATCCCGCCTGCGAGTATCTGGAATGGCCATCGAATATAATGGTTATATCAGAGATCCTCTAAAAGCCACTGAAGCCTATGGATTGCAGTAAAAATATATAGACTCCAAACCAAGCGAAACGCCATATAAAAAATAATGGTATCAAGGGGGGAAATTTATACAGGGGGGTTTTTTGGTGGTGAAAGGAATGCATGTACACATTGTAGTTACAGAATTTTGTACATGGATGAAAGTTTAAGTCGATTGCAGCAATGGTTAGTTGCCAAACTAGGCTGAAATTGAAGCTCACGAAGAAATTGTAAAGTTTGTGAGGAAATTTTGGTAAATAATTTAAGATAAACTTGTAAATAGTTCATTAAGGAAATTGGTAAATTTTCAGAATATATTTTAAAGGGAAAACATACAGTTAAGCTATCTTAAAAAGTCAATATGTTTCCCATGAATAATTAAACTTTAACCTTTAAATATATTATCAAACAACAAAGTTCAAGGCTAAGCTTATGAATTAAGTCTTTAAAAAAGAAACAAATGATGAGTAAATAACAATGACTCATTAATCAATACTTCAAGTATAGTTTTAACCACAAAATTTGCTAGAATCTACCGCTCAAAACTGACCCAACAATAATCATTAATTGTGGGAATGGTTCGCAAATAAAATCTATAATAAATCAAAACCCCACCTCTAAGCTATAAACAAAAGCTAATTAAATTAATCACCCAATGAAAGTTGTAAAAAAATAGGCATTAAACAAAGAAACGAGGCGAAAACGAGAAACATAAAAGAAAGATCGAAAGTGTAAATTAAAATGTGTTTATTTTTTTTGTGATCTTTAATGATAAAAGTCTGCCTTCTCCGGCGACATAGTGTGTGAATCTGAGTGGGTGACTCGAGTCGGATTAATTAGTTGCCACCACCAAACAGCCAAGATCCGTGATTATCTGATTGCGAGTTGTATGTATGTTCTACTTACCGACTTCCCGGTCGATGGTTATGTATGTGGCTGGCGTTCAGCTGTTCGCGTGATCTGGAGCGCGGACGCGATCTTCGGGCACTGGAGGCAATGCTTGCGGGGCCACCACCGCCCACCATTCCACTCATGGCCATTAGGCTGCTCACGGGCAGGCCACCGCCTCCTCCGCCACTATTGAGACCTCCGTTTCCACCGCCGCCGCCGTGTATGGAGCCGGCATATGAGGCCCTTGACATACGCTCCGAGGCGGCGGCCAAGGATTGACGGGATTGCCGCAATTCTGGGCGGGAATTCACCAGATTCGAGGGAAAGGCGCTGCCCAAATAGCCGCGATGCGAATTGTTTGAGAAACTGTGCTGCGACTGTCCGTCCGCCAAGGATCTACTGTGGTTATGCGGGGTGTTTGTGGTGTGGCGTGTATGCGGAGTGTGTGTGTGTGTAATATGCATAAACAAATAATGAGAAACAAACGAAACGAACCAAATAAACAATAAAGTAAATAAACAATCAAGGCAGCGGTTGAAAAATGCGCGCAAGCTTGGAATGCGGGGCAAGCAAATGTTTGATTCGCTGAGGGTAGAGTGAGAGAGTTGGGGAGGTTGGACTCACCTTGACTTGCCCACCTTGCCGGGCATTCCAGAGAAGTGGCTACGCATATCGTCCGGCTGTTCCACGGGATAGATGCGAGGCCTTGGTATGGAGCGACCACTGTAGGCAGACACTTGATCCCATTCCTAAAGGGAGAAAAGATATCATAAATATTTTAGGTATTTAATTCCCAATTTTAAATGTATCATATATATATTTATATATTTTTTAAACCCCTGTATTAACCCCTTAAGTCTTTTCCAAACCATAACCCCCACTTATCAGCCATTATTTACTTCACTTTTTGGCAACGCAACCTTGCCAAAAAAAAAAAAAGGAAAGTAATACTGAGATTGCAAAATTGAGATACTTTCTGTTATCCTCGCTCCGTTTAATTTGTTGTCCCCATAAATACAATCAACAGCCATCAAATCGCGGCATTGCCAATTTCCCGCAGTCATGGTCTCTCTCTCTCTTCCAGCAAGTCACCCAAACCCAACTATCATCTAACGATCCGGACAGAGACAGGCAGTCAGACAGCCGGGAGCCAGGAGTAGCAACAATTTCTTGGCAAGCTTTTAGCTGGTTAGTGTTTAAGAGGGGTGGGAATGCAGCGGACTCACCTTGTGATTGTTAAATGCCGATAGCGTTGCAATGGAGCCAAGTGGTCCTGGTGAACCGGTTGGACCGCAGCAATTAACGGGCAGACCTCCAATTGGCAGCGGGCTCTTCTGCTGGCTGTTTTGCAGTTTGCGGGAGCGTCTAAAAAAAAAATAGAGAATAATAATAGGATGAGAAGGAAGGTTTAAAAGAAAATCGGGGTACTTAAATACCCTAAGCCAAGCGATTATCTTGTGGCAATTAAAGGAGGATTGTTGAATTTAAAAGTTTTTCTAAACGCTGAACTTTAAGATACCAAAAAGAAACTACAGACTTAATTTAAAATTAAATATATCTCTTGAAAATATATACGAATTTGTAGATATTTTCCTAAACCAAATAAACATCTTCCTAAGAAGTGTATTATGAGCTTGCTCTTAAAGATGATAAAGTGTTTAGATACCTTCCTTGTATAAGTAAAAACCAAAGCGTAACCGATTCAACGCAGTGAGAAGACTATATAGAAAGTGGCAACGACTTAAGGACCTGCGATAAATCAGCCAGCCACTTTGCACAGCAATTGGCTTTGTCCGTGGCTCAGTTGTTGGGCCATAACTCATGGCCCAGAAGGGAACTACGAACTACGAACCACGAACTACCAGCTACGTTCTACAAATAGGGAAAACTGAAACCCACCTGCTGGCAGCAATGAAGACAATCACGGCCACAATGATGGTCCCACAAATGGCCGCACTGGCCGCAATCGTTATCTTGTCCATGTTGGAGGCCTGCGAGGCCACTGTCCTCACTTCCCGGCACTGCTGGTAGGGCACTGTCTCTGGGGTAACATGCAGCTCCTCCAGTGAAATGACGCACACGATGATACACTCTTGGGCTGGGACATTCTTGATCTTAAACTCCCTTTCGCTGGCCTCCAACGGTGGTCCCTGCTTGAAGGCCTTCTCACCAAACAGGCGATAAACCACACGGAATCCTAGGATATTTGCCGTGTCCGAGTCCCATTGAATGATCACAGAGCTGTCCTGTCGGAAAGCATGCTTCACTTGCACCTCGTTGGCGTCATCGATGCGAGTGCCCCTCTGCGGTGGGTAGCCCAGGACGAGTGGTGGCCTCTGCGGCTTATGAAGGCCTCCTGTTCCGCCACTATTACCGTTGCCATTGGTTACACCTTGCCGCCAGCCTGGGGCCTGTTTGCTATTGCCATGACCCGTTGACGAGGAGGATGATGAGCTGCTGCTGCTGCTGGTGGTTATGGAGGTGGCCTGAACTGTGCCCGTTCCATTCACAGCGAGATTGGATGCAGGAGAGGCCGTGGTGCCGGAGACAGTTGTTGTTTTAGTGGGGGGACGGGTCTGTAGGAGGAGATTTTGATATAATTAAAGATACATTTTGGTTGGGAAGAGTATTAAATGGTTCCTAAAATAAAAATTTAAAATAATTACATATCATAATCTTTACAAGCCATTGACTGTAGTTAAAAATTATGTTTTTAAACTTTGGACAAGGGTGACAATGTGGCACCACCTTCCCTCACTTCAGCACCCCTAGAACCTGGTTTTATTTCCTCTTCCCCAAAAAACTCGTATTTAACTTTACGATCCATCCTTATTTTATCACCTCCTCCTTCCCGTCGTCATCGTTGTCACTCACCGTGCTCCTCTTCGTGGTTGGCTCTGGCGTGGTTGTTGTCGTGGTGGTCGTTGTGGGTGTCGTTGTCGATGTTGAGCTGCTCACACTGCTGGCCACCGGAGCTGAGGCTGCTGTGCCAGTGCCCAAACCCGTGCCAGTGCCCGTTCCCGTCTCATACTCCACGGAATCGGGTGAGGTGGGCAGTGTTGGCTTTAGGTTATCGGCCAGGCCGACGGGTCCTCGCAGGGCAGTATCGGCAATGTCCGGACAACTCAGCTCCTCGGGCTGAATGGAGTAGAAGCCACGGTCCCGGAAACGGGGTGGAGTGCCGCAGAACTGTGGGTTCCGTTCGCGCGATGTTACCTGGGGGGATGAAATGGGAAGTCAAAGTCAAAGCACAGTTTGTGGAGTTAATGAAACAAATGTTGGCAACTTTCTGAATCAGATTTAATCGGAAACGGACCATTTGACAAGAGGTTTTTATCGGAGGAAAAGGTAGCAATTGGTTGGGTATTGAAAGGTTTAAATTAAAGACAGAATTTAAAGGACTTATTGGTGTTATTGGGTAATTTCAAAATATATTTAAAGTCTTTGGAAGATCTTCTATATATCTAATGATTTAAATTCAATTTTCTTTTTCTTATTTAACATTTTTCCCTACTGACTTTACTAACCTGCAAATCTCCATTCCGTATCCACTCCGCCACCCATCGTAGCTTGCAGTCGCAGTGTAGGAATCTGCCTCCCAGGGAAAGACCCCGAAGCGTAGCATTCAGATGGGCGAAGGCTCCTTCGGGCACACTGCTCAGGGGATTGCCATCCAAGGCCAGCAGCGTGATGCCTGGATTGCCCCGAAAGGCAGCCTCCGGCAATGTGGTCAGCAGATTGAATCCAATGTCCAAAACGCGCAGCTCTTTCAGCGAGTGTACAGCGCCAATGGGAAATTCGGCCAGCAGATTGTTGAGCAAACTCAGCGAACTGAGGGTCTTTCTAACCCCAGCAAAGGCCGTCTCACCAATACTCTGAATGAGATTCCTCTCCAGATTCAAGGCTGTCAGGGCATCCAGACCATCGAACACTCTTATGCCGCCCGCTCCCGGCAGCTCTTTGATGCCGTTCTGGGAGAGATCGAGAAAAGCCAGGCTCTTTAGACCCCTAATGGATTCCGGAACCCTTCGCTGTTTGGTCCCCTTGAGATTCAGGTTTTTCAGACTCTGTTCGAGACCCCTAAATGCACTCCCTGCTAGAGTCACATTGTTGTCGTTCAACTTCAGGGTGGAGAGCTTTGTCAGCCCCACAAAGGCATCGTCGGGAATGCGGCTAAGCTGATTCTTGGACAAATCCAGCAGGTTAAGCTTACCCAGCACTCGGAGTGCCTCCACGGGCACTTCAGTGAGCAGATTATCCTGCAAATTGAGATTCCGCAGCACCGACTCCTGGCCCTTAAAGGCACCCGCTGCAATCCGCTGAATGCCACAGCTCGAGAGCTGAACATTGTGCAGGCTCAAATTGCTGAAGATGGCCTCCGGTAGCTCTGAAATCGAGGAGTTGTTTACGTACAGCAAATCCACGGGTTTCAGGCGAGCATGGGTATTCATGGCCTCCAGGAGTTGCAGAAAGTCCACCTGTGGAGGAGAAAGACATAATTTCAACAAAAATGGAAAGAAAACCCGTAAACTGATTGATCCCTGGATACTTTGGTTAATTAAATCAAAATCTTATGTCCAAAATCCTCACCTGATCACATTGCACAGACAGTTCCCTGCCCAGATTATAGGCGCAGATGCAGCTCGTCTGCAGGTCAGGCACATCCCTCTGCCAGGGACATTGGGCCTGAGCACCGTTCAGCACTCCCAGGATTAGTGGGAGTAGCAGGAGCAGGGGCGTTGCTATTGTCGTTCGGCCGGGTCTCATCTTGGTGCCGGCATAGAGCTGCAAATAAATAGGAGAAGACAAATTTTAGTCAAAGATATAAAGAAGGAGAAGAAGGAGTGGGGTGAAGTGGAGTGTTTTTGGCCTCAGTGAAAAAGTGAAGGTTGTCTGGGCCAGTCGAGGCCATAAATTACCCAATTAATACTGTCGCCTGGCAGGCAAATCTCCTCCCCTTTGGGTTTCAGTATCTGCCTATGGTCAGTTGGTCAAGGATATGGTAGAGAGTAAGGGAGGAAACGAAGATGCACAGGAGAGAAAATATAGAATCGAAGTCTTAAGAATTTAATATTATAAATAAAAGGTTGTGAAGGTATTTAAGATATTTATAAAGACAGAATACTAACACTAAAATGTCTCCTAAAAAGTACTTGAGGCTGAAAATTATAGCAAAATAAATACTTTCAAAATTTTTAAAATACATTTAATCTTTTATTCTTGCCGTGTAAAAAGTAAAACTGAACAGGAGGAGGACTCAGCTTTATCAATCAGTTTTGGCAGGCTACTTTCAATTTCATTTTCATGCTCGTTAGACAACAAACAGTGCGTGAAAGGAGGAAGAGGGTATCCCCTCTCTGGCTGACCTGATCCTTGGGGCAGTTTAGTTTTGATTAATTTGCCTGTCTGCGTGGCTGCGCCTGTCAAACGAGGTGCTTCAGAGCCCCAAGTCACTGTTTCCCCATAAAATAGGCATAAAAAAAAGACGGAGAAGGCAGTAAAGCAAGACGTAGCGAAAGTAAATCCTTTCTGGCATCCCTTTTGTAGGAAGGGCCTTCTAACCGCTGAATGGCAGCAACAAAAAATAAAGTGTTACGCGGCTCGCGCTTTTTGTTAGCCATTTAATTTAATTTGGTTGCCTCATAAAAAAAGCCAAGCACGTGATGTTCCCTTACTTCTAACATTTTAACCCTTCTCCATGGCCCCGGCAAACAAAGGCCGATGATGATGACTTAAGGGTCAGCAAAGAAGCTGTTGACCTTTTTGCATAATCATGAGTTATGATGACACACACTTTCGCCTCCTTTCTCTGGGTTTTGGTTATTATTGTGGCTAAAATTTTAGATGTTTTTTTTATTTCTGTTTGAGAAAATTCTTTGTTTTCGCTGATTATTGTTATATTATGTGAATTGAAGCAAATAATAAAGAACAGGTGAATGAACTCGCTTTTTAAAAGAAAATTTAAATTTATTTATAAATAAAACCTTATTATATTTTTAAAGAAAGGTTTACTTGAAAATAAAATACTTTTTTAAAGACAAAGATATTACAAAATGAGAAAAATATAAAGTTTGATTTAATTATTTTTACTTTTTGTAATGTTTTCCTTTCCAGAAATTTTCCTATTTAGGTTTCCCTAAATTTCAAATTCAAAGTAAAAGTTTAAACAAATTTTCATCAATTGCAAATTGAAATCAAAGTTACTTGTAGTTGTATCTTTCCCCTGCAGCTTCCAGCTAAACCGCAGAATAATAATTAAACGGCATGCTTCGCTGCATTCCAAATAATAATCAACATTTTGTCTTTTGATTGATAGTTTTTTTCTTCCTCGTCGGCAGCTGTGTCACGCCTCCCTGCATCCATGAATCCCAGAGATACTTGTACTATGTACTTCCCCCCCGGGGAGGAGGCTGCTGCTGCTGAGGTTGATGTTTCAATTGTTCGTCGCGCCTGACTTCATTTTTCATGGCATTTTGGGTTTTTGTTGGGCTGTCTCTTCCTTAATTCAACTTATAAATTGCATTACGTGGCTAAAATCCAACAAAAAACGAAGGCACAAAAATATTTCAAGCTTCACTGTGCACTGTGCAGTATCTGCCTTGTCTGCCCCCCCCGAAAACCCTCGGCCTTTCTCCAGCCATTTCTCTTATGCTCTATGCTCGTTTCTCATTTCTCACTCAACTGTCTGGCCACAAATTTAATTAAAAAATTCTTGCACCATTTTATTCCCTTTCTGTCCCCGTCCCGCCTTTCTTTTTTTTTTTTTGTCTGCCCGACTCGCTTTTGTTGTTTTCCTTCTGCGTATTAATTGCATCACTAAATTTTTTAATGCGCGAAAAGTGCGAAAATTGCAGCGGGAAAACAAAGGAAGAACTGCAACAAAAGTGCCAACAACCACTGACGAAGTGAATAAATGAAAAACGATTCCAGGAGTACAGTCTTGTGCAGCAAAGTAGAAAAAATGCAGAGCAGAAAAAAGGGGTTTAGAAAAAGGACGGTAAACATACCCTTGGGAATTACTCTATTTTAAGTGAGAAATTTATTTTTAAAAATTGTTTTTTAATTACAAAAGTATTGCAAAACAACTTAAAATTATTAATTATTAATAAACTTCTTAAAAAACACTTTGATTTTCAAAAAAATATGAATTTGAAGCTGTAAATTATTTTAAGAAAATAAAAAAAATGTACAAAACATGAGGGAAAAAGCTAAACTTTTTCTTTACATTTAAGGGTATTATTGTATATAGAATATTTAAGAAACATATTAAAAGATATTATTAAACTTATTAACAAAAAAAATACCCTTTCATTTGCTTTTTAAGCTGCAAAGTTGCAGTTCACCAAGAAAATAAATTAATTTTAAGAAATATGACAGAAAAAACTCAACTTCTTTTTATATTTCTACAGTTCATGACCCTCATTATTATTGTTATTTAATATTTTATAAAACCCTCCTTCAGGGTATCTAAAAAAAATACCACTTTTTTGTTTTCTCACCCAAAAAACTTGAGAGGTGCAAATGATTTTTCTATCCTTCTCTTTCGGGTGCGTGGCTCTTGTTGTTGTTGTTGTTTCTTTGTTTTGGCCGCATAATTATTCACTCTTTTTTTTTTTTTGGTGGCTGGCAAATTTGCATTTTTAGACAATGGTCCAGCGGTTGATTTTTTCTTTCTGTTTTTCAAGCACTTGCCTTTGGGCCAGGTTGGGCAATCTTCTGCTCCCATCACACCTCTAGGCACAAAAATGTTTTAATTGAAGTTTTATTTAACAAAAGCCGGGCGCATACTTCTTGTGGGTGTAAATTCGCCGCCCTTTTTTTTTGGGGCTTAAGGTCACATAATGCTGTTAAGCATTTAAGTGGATTAGAATATTTGAGGTTGAAAAAAAAGTGAGTTGAGCGCTTGGCTCTTGTGGGAAAAGTTGTCAATTGAAAAGTTTATATATAGATGGGCTTATGTATATATATAGAAGTGGCTGGTTTTTTTGGGTAGGTGTGCTGTGTTGTAGGTTGATAATCTTTGGGGTCAGCTTAGCCGCAGGAATTAAAAAGCAAACTGCAAAAAATTGGGTTACTGTTGAAGTTTAAAGTTTGAAATTCATTTAATTTATATTTTTGAGGGGTGAAGTTAATTCTCTTCTTGGCTTTTAGAGAGTTTTGGCTTAAACAAATTAAAAGGTGGAAAGTAACTTTAATATTTCTTATAATTGAACTGCCTTGAATTAGCTCATTAAATCCATGAAAAAGCCTTGAATAATTTGGCCTCATCATCAATTTCTCTGCTCTATAAAAATCCCCTTTTAAATATTCCAGCTTTTGTCGTTTCAATTTCTTGGCTATTCGTTCCTTCAAGGCCCAAAAAAAAGACAAAACAATTTCCATTTAACCGCAGCTTATCCTTCTGGTCGTTGAAGCCGACTAAATTGTTCTTTTGGCCCCCCACAAAAATAAACGTAACTCTGTCTAGTTTATTGGACAATTTCATGATGATGATGGTCCTGCTGCTCTCTATCTTGGGGGTGGTGAAGATAATGGTGGGCGTTTTCCACTTCCCCCTTGAAAGCAGGCCAAACATAGACATGGAATTAATGACATGGAGCGCATTTGATGTTTTTATTTCATTGCAACTAAGGCGGCTAGGGTGTTGGAGGATGCTTTTGGGCACTATCAAATGGCCAGCTAGCATTAGGTCAATAAAAGCCAAGAGCCATTTGTCAGCCGCTACTCTCTCTCTCTCATGGCTTAGTGCAATTTTAGCCACTTTAAAAACCTTTTAAGCAGCTGCTACTCCAACATGCAGCTGTCCACGCAGCGACTAATAAGGCAACTTTTATGCAAATGCCAAGTGCAGCAGCTCCCGAAGTTGCCCAGGGGGAGCTCTATGCTCCTCTTGGACAACATCCGCTGGTTGGTCCAAATTACTCACTCACTTCTCTGAAAAACTTTCCTTCCCTTCCCCCCTCGAGGTGGTGACTCCACTTTGCGTCCCAGAGTTCAGCGAACTCTTTTGGACTGACTCACCAACACTCCCGGGCTCATTGGCTATGCAAGACCAGAGGGCCACGCACGCGTTGACAGCCATGATGAGCGTGAATATCAATTGGGTTACGTTGGCAGGGGGGCATCCACATATATGTGGAGTTATACGCCCATACTTTGCCCCTGATATATGCATGTGTCTTGGCGGCTAGCTTGAGCTCGCTTTTGCCGCCTTTTGTCGGGTTTTTATTGTCAACTTACTGACTGAGATTGGCCCAAAAAATGTGACTGATATATGTGGCCAAGAGGCTAGATATAGGGGTATAATGTGAGCTAGGTATAGGATAGGCTGGGACAAAGGAATAGATTTATCTGAGATCAAGCTTGAGGCTGTAATTCAAAGAAGAGCTGAAGATTCAGAAAAGGCTAAGCTTAGATTATTGCCAAGATTACTTTAAATTCTTAACAATAAATTAAGGCTTTAAAAATATAAGAAAGATAGTAAATCTCTAAGGAAAACCTCAACCAACTTTTGTACTATTATATATTATCTTTTAAAACAAAAATTTTCACTAAAACAAACCTTCAGAAACTCAAACACTCCTCTGTAAATATCCTTCGGTATATAAACAACCCAAAAACACATCCAATTTAATTACTCAAGTGTTTATATCAACACCTTATGGCTTTACCTTCACCAATTCATTCTCAATTTACTCTAGAATTTCCACTGGCTTTCCCGACACGCGCACCTGTCTGCTGCACCAGAAGCTGCAGATGCTCAACGTTTGTGTGGAACGTCGCGTGCAGCGCGAGGCAAACAGCAAAAGGAAACCCCAGGCGGTGGAGAGAAAAGCCAATTCCGAGGAGGAAGATGAAGAAGAGGATGATGACGAGGGCGAGTTCTTCGACTGTGATGATCTAACGGCAGGGTCTGGTCCGCCTATAAAACCTGTACTTAGCCTAAAGCCCGAGGGTCGACTGAGGCGTTTAAATGACGAGAGGTTGCTGGAGGAACCCGAGGAGTATTTGTATATACCCGAGACCCAAGAACCTGTGCCCAAGACAGAGGATCAGTTGCAGGATGATGCCGAGGTCATGCTGAAACTGGGTCCTGGCTCTGGGCTGACTACACAAATGATGTGCACTTCCTTGCTATCGGATATGGAGGCCTTTAAGGCAGCCAATCCTAGGGGGATAATGGAGGACTTTATACGCTGGTACAGCCCCAAGGATTGGGAGGAGGTCACAGATGGTGGGTGACTTTTTAATTTATAATTTACATATTTTTTTTATATTCTTTTTTATCGTCAGAATTGGGTCAGGTGAAACATCAATTGAGTGTCAGAATGACCACAGAGGGCAACACCTGGCAAAAGGTGTGGGAACAGGCTCAAGCTGTGCCTGTAAGCCGGCAAAAGAGACTCTTTGATGACACCAATGAGGCATTGAAAGTGCTTCACTACTTGGAGACGCGGAAAATGCATGAGATTTATAATCTGACCATAGTTCCCCTCCTACACTCGGCCATACTTAAGCTTATTGTAAGTAGAACAAAGCTGCTTTAGGAGAAGGAGAGTTGTAAATCTTCTCTTTGCAGGACATTCTAAGTAATGCCAAAGTGGAGGACTTGTTTAGCTCTCAGATTGAGCAACTTTTGACTGACCTCTGCCGCCTTTCGCGCTCTCATACTGATGAACTACCTTCCTTGAAGCCCTTGCTAGATGATCTGGCTGAGCTAGAACGTCGCTTCTACCAATTCAAATGCTTCGAGCGACTCTCGGGATGTCCCAAAAGGAGCTCTCTCTCCCAAGTTAAGCTACAGTTTGAGGAAATCCTGCTTAAAGAAAATTGTTGCACAATTGTGAATCGAAGACTGACGGCAGCTGGCGATGGAACCCTTTATGATATTCTTATTCCTAAACTGGAGAAGGATATGGCCGATCGATTGATAAGCAAGGATTATGTCATCCGACTAGATGGAGATACCAAGAGCACAGAGAAGGGCCTGTACTTGGGACCGCAATTCATGAGAGCCATTGTCACGGGCGAGAAGCTAAGGCTTTGTGGGGCTTTCACAGAGAGTACAGCCTTTGTTTAGGAACATAATTTAACGGATTCCCAGACAAAATGAGAGATCTTTGACTACATTTAAAGGATTCTATAGAAAAATCTTCATAGAAGTTTTTAAGTAAAAAAGTTTAAGTGTTCTAGAAAAGCATTTGCTTCTCGAAATTCCACAATTTGAATTTATAAAATATAAACATATGATATTGAATAACTTATGCAACTTAAATTGGTGTTATTGGTGCTACATATTTATACAAATAAAACTAAATTATAACCAACAACATTTGGTATTTCTTGGAACTTTCAACTCCCCTCATATAGCCACATAATCACTTCACCGAAAGAAATTCGCCTGGAAACTCCACTTGAATGACAGCCAAAGGGGAAAGCAAGGCAAACTCTTTTCCTACTTTTTCGTTAACAAACTTTTTCGGCCAGGCAATTGCTGAAAATGTTAAGGAGGGGCGGTGCGCCGGCAATTCCAGTCTGGGCCATAAGCAAATTGTGGGCCATGGTTAACAGAAATTATTTTAAGCGCACATGCCAAGCGAGGAGAAGGCCAAGACATCTCCCAGGGCGACGGGGAAACCCCCGCCAAGACATAAAACATTTCTCTGCCGGCATTCTCGCACTCCTTGGCTCCGTTTGCTGGTAATGTTTTCCCCACTAAATTACCTACGGCTATAATTGTTTTGTGTACATGTCGGTTGTGCTATACAGTGCTGAGCTGTTGTTGTTGCCTCGTAAAGCCTGCAACAATGTTCCAGCACTATTCCCTCCCTTCCCCATTGCCTTGGCTAACCAAAAATGTAAGAGTGTAAAATAAATTTGTATTTACTGCATTTGAGGGCAGGAATTATGTGAGTGCCAGAGCTCTGGGTGCACTTGCTGTCGGTGCTTAAATGCAGGGGATCTGCTGTGTGTTAGTGCCTAGCATAACCAGCTTCCCTCCAACATTCCATACCCATTTAAAGGCTCAAAGTTTGTGGTAATGGCTTAGACGGAAATTAACTTTTGCAGCCTCGCACAGTTTAGGAACATTTTTTTGTTTAGTTTTTATGGGTGGAATTTTTGAGCTTTATAAACTAGGAAAAATATTTATGTAGTGATAAAAACGTGTAGGAAACTGGAAATATTTTAAATTTAGTAAGGAGTTGAGCTAGCAAGTTTACAGAATATATTTTACTTTGTTAATGAGACTAATATCTTATTTTAAAGAACTTCCCCTTAATACTTTATTTTCTACCTTTATTCATTTTATTTTTTAGATTTTCCTTTCAGTCCTTGTCTTCCTTTGTAACCTTTTCTGCTTTGTTTCAAGTGAATTCCTTATTGTGACGACATCAATCCAATCCACTTCAGGACAATGCCCCCATGAATTTATTATTGGTCATTTAATAAATCAAAGAATAAATTGTGCATATAAAAGTAAGCCAAACGTATTTGAAATGATATTTGTACAGCCATTCAGATGTGTACTTATATATATATTTTTTCAATAAAATAATATCATAAAAAAGAGCCAAGAGAAGCTTAATTAAATTCTTGCATTCAATTTGGCATGAAATGGTTGGCTCTGAGCAGGGGAAAAGTGAAAGGAGGAGGGTTGCTGGCTGGTTGAGTGAAAAGTGAAGTTCGCTTCCAATTGATTTGCCATCGGTTTTGTGGTCCACCTAGACGAGTGTGTGTGTGTCTATTTGCTGGTGTGTGTTTGCAGCTATGTTACAATCTTGCTGATGCAGTTGAATTTTAATGAAAGTTTTTCCTCTTCTTTTTTTTATTATTGTATTTGTCAGAGAAAATTGAATTATAGCAAATATACACTCGTTGCTGCTGGTTCAGATTTTCAATTTTCTATTGAAAATGAAAGAAATCTAGAGTATAAAAAAATCATGAAAGTAAAACACTCCAAGGGTCCTTTTGCCAGACTGCATTTCACTCCCTTTTCTCTCTATATATATTTCTCTCTCTATATTGACCATGAATTATTCAGCCAACAAACTGCAATGATAAGCACTCTCCGACCATCCTATCTACAGACCATAATTTAGCTCAAATTCCCCCCTAACTTTGCAATAAAATATGCAATAGCCTTGCCAAGTGCCAGGGACCTTAAATAATAATAGGGCATACTAGTAAGATATCCAAGGGAGCCCAGGCCCAGCGCCACTAAGCTGCACAAATTTCCATATTCATGACAGAGAGACCGAAAAAAAATGCAAAATTTTAAAAACAAACGGAAAAAGCGGAGCTGAACGGGCGGAGATTATGAGTTTCACAACTCAATAATTAAAAGTAAGCAATAAAAAAGAAAATCACGCTGACGGTGGCACATGAAAAGCTTATAGAAAGGAGTTGATATATGAAATAAGTGATACTTAGTAAATACATTTAATGGAATTTATGGATTAAATTAGTAATAACACCAGAAAAATAATAGAAAATGATAGAAAATTTAATATTCGATGTGCAATAATTAATTTAAAATATATAACATTACTTTAGATTATAAAAATCTCTTGTTAAAGGACTTGAGTTATGGAATAGGTGATACATTGTAAATAAATATATTTACTAAATATATTTAATGATATTTTATTTTACTTTACAACAATAAAACCACTAGAAAACTAAAAGGAAATGAAAGGAAATTTATGATTTGTTTAGATTATATTATGAAAATCTCTTTTTAATGACTTCAGACAAAGAACAATGATACTCTATAATTATTTTTATTTAAATCTATCATAAAATCAAAAATAAGCTAATAGAAAATTATAGGAAATTATTTATATGGTTTATTTATATTTTATTTAAATTTAAACGTATCTTCCCTAATGTTCTCTATTATTATAAATTTTTAAAACAATTATGCAATTACCCGATTTCAACCAAATTTATTCCACATTACTTTCGGTCAGATTCACTTTAATTTTGTGTGTTCAAACTTACCATCTTGAAATGAAATCTCGTCGCATATACCCTAGCCACACATGCATGAAAGTCTCCCCATTAAAACGAAAATGAAGCTTAAATCGTGACAGAGCATCGTTAGCAATAATAACAACAACAACCATCAGCAGAGGAGTGTCGACAAATTCAGGCTAAGACTGGTGGGATTACTCCACAGCTTCTTTCATCTCGCAATCTCTCACCTTTGCTTATTTTCCTGTCAACTGCAGTGCCATCTCACCTGTGTATATCTATGTATGTATGTGTCTCTGTGTATGTAAATTCGTATATTTGTGACTGCAATCTGTATGGGGGCACGCGTCTTAAGCGGCTTATTACAAATTTCCCGTTGTTGTATGCATAAGTAAAGAGATGAATTTAAATTATGAACGCTGGTAGGCGTCAAAAGACTCGAGTGTTTCACCTGCTGCCCTGCTGGTGAGGTTTTGGTAGACACCTCGCCTCCCTTATTGACGAGAGATCTCTCTCTTTCTCTCGGCACTTGAGCTCTGCAAAGTGATGGTAAATAATTGTAATTGAAGATGGCAATTGTTTGCCAGCAATTAGCGCTCTTCGACACGGGTGTGTGTGCCAATATGGATAATGATGTATGGTGGAATAATTAATTTCTGTGGGGGCAGCTGATGGACGGCTTTTGTTTTTCTACAACCATTTTTTTGGTGGCTTGGATGAAATCATCTCTTTATATGGTGATATGCTAAACAGGGTTTGGCTTTTTGAAAACAATATTTTGATTACTAATATTGTTTAAAGCAACATCCGCTTGAGTAAGTGACCTTAACTAAAATGGTATTTATAAGTGGGACAAGAGCTTTGGGTTTATTGCTGAGTATTTAGTTAAATTAAACGTTTTTTTGGGTAATAAAAAGATTAGAGGTACACATATGATTAGTTTTAATAATAATAATAATAATTTCATAAAATATTTTCGTTATTTATTATGAGACATAGAAAGGCTTAAGGCTTTTACATGCTTTCTTTGGGTTATTTCTTCAGTACTTTTTATAATTATTTCAGGCAATTATTTCTATATATTTAAATGACTTAATATAACATTCTATAGCCATAATTTTCCGCTCAATTCAATGTCAACCTGGCATTAGTTGAAGACAAAATTTAATTTAATTTGACTGCTTGGGAAATGTTGCAAACTTTTGTCATGTCGAAACCCGGAGTGATTTTCCGGATGCTCAAGTGAAAAGCAGAAAATCTGCCAAAATGGGATTATTGATATGAGTCTTGTAAACCTTGTTCGCTTGTTTGTTTCGCATTTTTCCTCCTACCCTCTGCCCTCTGCCCTCTGGCAAATATTTGCAATTCGGATGGGAATTGTTCGCTCAGCTTAAAGCTTTAAAAGTTTGTAATTTTGCAGACAGCTTCACCGCGATGAGGACGAAGTTAAGGCTACGCAGATCAACTCATCTGTCAGGAGGTTGCCATGAAGACAGGCGGCGGCGGTGTAAGGGCTAAGGGGGGGAGAGGGTGGAATGGGTGGCAGACATTTATTAACATGGCTTGGGTGTGGCGGCAGCTGCTGCCAGTAAGGTGTTAAGTGGCAGCAGCAGCATCCAAGGCGAGCTGAAATGATGATGAAGCGAATCTCACATATCAGCATAAATAAATTTAAGTGTCGAGCCGAAGCACAAAGAAATCTGCGTAAATTTCGCTACCATCCGACCGATGTGGCATAAATATAAATTACTTGCCAACACCGGGTTTTTTTTTCTCTTTTTTGTTTTTTTTTTAATGATAAAGAATATGGCATATACGAAACAGACAAAATATTTATGGAAAATATTCGGCGCGTGTCCGTTGCCTGACTTCTTTGGCTTCCTCTTTTGGCTTTTTAATTTTTAATGGCTAATTCAATTGGCAAGAGAAGAGTTTCTGTTCCCCATTCTGTGTGTTTCTGTGTTTGCAAGCAATTGAGAATTTTTCGCTGCTGGTCAACGGAATTGGAAATCCAATTGGAAGCGCTAAGGCAACAACAGCAACAGTACAAATAGAGAGTCCGGTTGGATATGTACTTAGGCCAGAGCACACATACGCAGTGTTGGCCGCTGGGGGAGCAAAGCTCTTGGCCTCACAAACATTTGCGCCAAGTTGACTGCGGTCAGATTTTGGCTACAACTGGTGCGTGGTATTGGTCTTTAACAGCTCTGTGGTGGTGCAGGAATAAAAGGAGCTCTTTTTTTAGATTCCAAAGGTAAAGGGAAATACTTTTGGTTATATTTTCATATTTTTAAAGAAATTTCTGACGTTTTTAAGACTTACAAATCTTTGAATATAGTTATTTATAATATGTATATAGTGATAATCTTATTCTTTTTATAAATTCATATGATTTCTAATTTATTTTATGTAAAATCAACGAAAGAAGATATCATATTTATCAGAAATAAAGCTAGTAGTAACAGATCTCCTTCTGGTTTCTAAATTTTCTCCATAGGTAAACAATTTCCAAACTATATATCTGGTTTACAATAATAAATCCAAATAAATCCCTCCCATTTCACATTTGTCCCACTTCCCAACTTCATCATAACTCGTTCCAGTTGCTGACCCATTTTCAGTTTTTGCCATTTTCAGTTTTTGCGTAATGCCAAACGCACCTTACTGCCAGTTGGCCGCAGCCACTTGGCCATCTCTAATAGGAAATGCATTTGACGATGTTCAAGTAGATTGCGTCAGCGGCTTGCCGCACCAACAACAACAACAACAACAGCAGTGGTTGAAGGGGGACCAGACGCGCTGTGGCATAAGTGCCTGTAGGGGGCTGCTTAAAAGAAGCACCAATAAACAGAGAGAGAAAAATAGTAAAAATATAATAGAAGTATAGAAAAAACAAGAAAGGAAACAAACTTGTATACCCTTGTATCTTTTATAACTAAGCCATAAAAGCATTAAATTCTATTCGAAATACTTTCATAAATAATATTCCCTATTTTGGTAACTAAAATTATAATTCGTTCAAAAGTTGTTTAAAGAATTTCTTTAGAATATTTCTTTCCAGTGTACCCTCTCTGCGTGCCTCTGTATTTGTGCTCCTAATATGGGAGCAGCGACAAAATGGATTCACTGTTGTTGTTGCTGTCTTCCCGCACCGATTGAATCCGATCCGTTGAAAGAGTTGACTTGAGCTGAGTTTTTACTGGGAACAAAACGCGCTGCTTCCCTACGAATTGGGTCAACTGCCTCTGTCTTTGCCGCTGCCGCATTTTTGGCCCGAAGAAGAGGAAGCTAGTATGTCTATGTACATGGCTAACGGTTAACGTTATTGCGACTTTGCCATTTATCGCCGGCCCATTGTTCGTTCGCCTTCACCAGCACCAGCACCAGCACCACCAACTGAGATTGCTTTGCTTTACGACCCATTGTAATGGGTAAAGAAAGGGAGTGAATCATAAAGTTAACTCAAGAATTAACTTCTCCAAATGGCCATTTGACCCGAGCACTGTATGCAAATGTTGGCAAATCATTTCTAATTGCTTACGCAGAAGTCATTGCTGCACAATTATTGACAAGTTATGGTGCCTAATCCACTTATTGCACAAAATGCTAAAGGGGCAAAAATTGTGCATGACAAAAGCATAAAATAGTACATAGAATAGGAAGAGAGACAAAGTAAATTGGTTCAATGAAATGGAAGGACAAATAATTGGAAGTGAAGTAAATATTGAAGAAAAAGACAAAGAAGACCAATAACTTTATTGGGTAAATATTATTAAAGAGTCAAAACCAGCAGCAGTTTCTTAATTCACTAAACAAAGTCTAGTAAGAAAGTCTCCTTAAAGTGGTTTTGTCCAGGCTGTAAAACCGCATAATCAAGTTTTAATTATGCATAAATTGCACACACACACCCATCAGCTATATCAGACACTTGCATAATTATATAAAGTTTCTTCCCCCCCAACTATGACTTACTTTCCATTTGGCAAATCCTACTTGGTTTTAAAATGCGCTCCAGACAAAGAAACATTTGAGGCAAACTCAAACAGTGAGGAGAAAACTTCAACAGTTTTTGGAGGAAAGTTGGAGAAATGAAAATGACAAGGACAAGTTCCTCTGTTCTACTCTGTTCTCCCTTTTTCCCCAGCTCTTTATAGCTACTACGCCTTTTTTGATTTTGACTGCAGCAGACATTGTCTTGTTGAGAAATGGCGCATATTTCCGTTTCCGTTTCCGTTGTGAGCATGTGTGTGCCTGTCTGTCTGGACTTTTTGTCAACTCTTTTGCGACCTGAACTGCCGGTTTGGCTGCCATTCTGTTGGGCATAAATTAAACTTGCATTTTACACAGGCCTTCGCTCATACATAGCCATGTGCTGCGGCTTGCCACATGGCTTTGAAATGGAATCCTACGCATTTTGATACCAGTTACCATAAGTTATTCACCCAATATATTCGCAGATCAAACTTTATTTATAACTTCTCGGCTTTAAACTGTTTGTTCGTCAGGATGACACCCATAATCTGATGACAGCAAAAACCCTACACTATTTTTAAAATATTTTGTTGTCCATATTTTTTTGCTACTTTTTATTGGTGTTTCAGCATTTGATATTGATGAAATTTAGCTTCCTATCGATACAAAAAATTTGTTATTTCTGATTGGGAAAAGTGTACATGTGTTTGGCGTGGTTTGAGGAGTAGCTTTCAGGCAGTTCAATCAACATAGATGACATTTGATGTAAAAACCGTTCAAACGCAGGATTTTTGATATTTTTTTAATACCCTGCTGCAGAATGGGGTAAGCCAGACTTTAAAAAACCGGTTTTATTATAAAAACATTATATTTTAACCTGCATTAATTAAACAATGTGATATAATTCAATGAAATTATTACTACAAAATTCCCCATAGCCTTTCCTTTTTCATTTTTTTAATTCGATCTCTTTATTCTTTAAACTTTACTATATCCTTTAATTTGTACCAATATGTGGCATCCTCTTGACTGACTGCCGACTGATTGCGTATACGCGATGTGACAGTTTGTTGAAAATATGTTGCGCATACGCCCCGTCAGCCGCCACCTTTCTCCATTTCCTTGCCAATAGTTGAACTGAAACTGGGAATGTGTCGCTGTCTGACTGAATCAAACCGTATGTGATTTTTAATTCTACAATTTTTGACATTTGCGTTTGCATTTAAATTAGATTTTACGAGGCCACAAACATTGACGACATCCTCCCAGTGCCCAGCATATATGTACATATATCTATCTATATATAGAAAATCTAGACCCATAGGGATGGCATTGCAAGCATGACAAATGGGATTTCCCCTACTGCTGTCTGTCTGTTTTCTCCACATTCTCATAGAGTATGGTAGATTGTGCAATGTTTTCGCTGCTCTGGCAAAGGTAATAGAATTGTTCAGCCAAGAACCAAGTCTCCAGAGCCATAAATCTGGCAAAGACCTCTGCTTACTATGCTCACCACTAATTGAAACATTAATTCTGGCCAAATGTCTCAATCGGATTGAGAATAAGACATTGTCTTGGCCGCTTGCCCAAGGTTTAACCACTTGATTGCATCATCTCCTCTTCCACTAGCATTTTTTGCATCTTTTTATCGAAAAATAAAACAAGCAGCAACGCAGGCAGCATCCATAAAATTAACCTTAACCGCGCTGATGATGTTCATTAAACGAACGCAATCATAATAACTGCCAGGGCAGCCAATATTGTACACGGAATGGTGTAAAAATTAATTAAGCCCTAATAGCTGTGAAGCATTTTTCGCCGGCAACGTTAAAGGAGAAGCTCGAGGAAAACGCATTTCGTATTTACCCACACATAATTTTAATCGCTTTTGCGGAATATAAACGGGAATTGAGTAACCCAATTTAAGTGAGCATAATGAATAACATTATTTTTGTTTAATTTAATGATTTAACTTGATGGTTAGTTACCTAATTTCAGTACGAAACAGGAAATAACAATTTAAAATAATTTTTTATTAACCAAGCCTTGATTTTTATGTCCTGAGAAATGTCTCTGAAATGTCAGTTTCCTTTAAAATTAGTTATTTAGTATATTCCTAGGCCTCTGCTTGTTCGGTTCAGTTAACAGTTTATTTATTATTTTTTTTACGGGTAACAAAAATTTCTTCATTCCAAATGACTTTCACTTACAAGGAGCTTATTGACGTGGCCATTGGTTCGCCAGAATCAGGACATGTGAACTTTTATGCTTTGCATGTCTTGCTCACCTGCTTTGGCCAGAGATTGGATGTCCTGGATGAGGTTGTAGAGCAGGAGGACTATATGACCAGCAATGTGCGCCTGCAGAGCAGTATGTGTGAGTGTGGGAGGGGTTAATAGGGACTTGACTTGGCCTTAAGGAGAATCTTGCAATTTTTGGATTTTTCAATTATTTCTAGTGACCCTGGCCAAATCATCAAAGTTTCGTATGTTTGCTGGTGCCGATGCCGAGGAAGCCCCTGCAGCCGAGCCTGTGGCAGAGGCGTCAGTCGAGCAGGCACCAGAAGTGGCTCCAGAGGAAGCTCCGGAGGAGGCACCAGAGCCTCCGGCAGAGGATTCTGCAGCGCCAGAAGTTGCCGAAGCTTCGCCAGAGCCAGAGCCCGAGGCCGAAGCCCCGGCAGAGCCTGTTCCTGCACAAGAAGAACCGCCAGCAGCAGAACCAGAAGCAGAAATGCAACCAGAACCAGAACCAGAGCCAGCGGCTCAGCCAGAACCAGAAGCACAGCCAGAAGCACAACCAGAACCAGCAGCAGTATCTCCTGCAGCAAAATCTCCAGCAGCAGTATCTCCAGCACGATCTTTACAGGCGCAGCGTTCCGAGCATGCAACTCGAACTATTTCGGCGGAGAACCTCGATACAAAATCCGAAAAAAAATCCAACGAAACCTTGACGCACATATCCCACGTTTCGTCCACTCGAGGCGATAGTAGTCTGGTCAGCAACGTAATGCGTTTGGAGAAACGTGTCTCCAAAATGGAACTGCAAAAGGAGCTAGCTACCAACGAACTGCAATCGTTTGTGAACAGCATCACGGGGCAGCTGAAGATCACCATGGATCAGGTGAACAATGTGACCCACTTGTTGATCGATCGCAAACCGAATCCACAGAGGATCAAGAACCTTCGCAACATTGCCAAGCAATTGCGAGTGCTAATGGCAACCACAGCCGATGAGGTGTCCGTCAGTTGGACGAGTGAAGAGATCGCCGGCGAGGACGAAGGTGATGTCCTGGCCGAAGAGGAGGTTAAGGAAACTTCCACGGAAATATCCTCGGAGAAACCCGAGGAGGATAAGGACATGGGCTTGGAGCCACCCGTCTGCTATGCCTCCGATCGCTTGCTCACCGAGTTGCTGGAACTCAAGTCGCAATTCTGTGAAATGTCTAACAAGATGAATGACTTTGCGGCTGCCCTGTTGAAGCAGGACTCTCAGAAAGTGATGGACATGATCAAGGAGCTGCAGGACTCTGTGCGGGATATCAGACTCTCCATAGCCTCCGGTCGGGAGACCACAAATAGTGTGGCGTCTCGCGTGACCGACGCATTATCTCAGATAGCCACTTTGAGAGTGTTCGTGGACCATATGAACGTTGTGAAGAGCGACAAGGCGGAGCGGGAGCTGCTGCTGGCCGGAAAGGTGAACTTCGCGCAGCTGGCCACTAAGGTGTCCCTGGAGCAGATGGAAGAGTACAAGGCAAGGATAGAGAAATTATTCTGCGAGGTGCGCCACATCATCAATTTGAACGAGAAGAATGTCCTTCAGATCATCGACAATCTGCGCAATACCATGGGCATTGATTCTTTGGAGCTCAGTCTCAAGGATTTCCGAGAAATTCTTGAGAAGAGAGTGCACACGATTGCCGAGGCCCTGCAGAAGTATATGGAGATGACCAATGATGACTGTGCCGCTGCAGCTGGCAGAGTAAAGGTCCTGCCGGATCTGTCCTGTCTCTCCTGCGATACCACCTGTGTGATGCGCAGTGTGGAGCGCTCCAAGGTGCCATCTCTGCCGAATGCCAAGGGCTCCTCCAGTCTGGCTCCCATTGTCACCTACGAACTGGGCCAGATCCGCAAGTCGGGCATCATGGGCTACTATCGCAAGGACGAGTTCCCCACCTCGACGAGTGCCTGGACTAAGGGCACTGGTGTGCCCATGGTTAAGTGTACGGTAAGGCATGCGGGCGGTAGCCATACCACACACACGGCCAACGAGCATATGCAGAAGGTTGTGCTCTCCAAGAAGAACACGGGTTGGAAGTAGGAGTATTTATACAGAAATTTAAGTGGCTTTTACATGTATAATCAGACTGTCATTCTAGGTAGCTTGTCAAAATTATAGAGATTGTAAGGAATATTTTAAGATTTGTTGTTTTTTACTTTCCTTCTACTTTCAGGTACCTAGAAATCCCTCTTCTGGCTTTGGGCTTTCTTTTAAATTTAATTAAAAATATATTACTCCTCTTAACACAAATTTCCTTTGCTAAATTCCCTGTTAAAAGAATATAATTAATTACTAAAAATCCATTACTTTTCAACTCATATCCGGTTTGTTTAATTTCCTCTTGAACTTTAATATTAACTTCATCGAATCATGAAACTGCCAGAAAAATGTATTAAAATATGTTGACTGTAAACGATTTATGTTAATGGACCTTTTTGGCCATAAGCATTAATTTCCAAGTTGCCATAGTCGTCGGTGTGTGTGTGTGCGACACTTTAAAATTATCATTGATTGCACTTTTTTTTATTGAAAAGCTTTTTACAGAGGCAGTTACCTATAAAGTATGAAATTCATAACCATATTATTTTAGCTTTGCGTGCGTGCTTGTGGCAGCGATTGATAAATAAATATACATTTTTTATTTTCATTCTGACCAACTGAGAGTTTATTTCTGGTCCTGATTCTGAGGTTTTAAATGAATGACTTGAATGGGCGGTCAGGGATCGTTTTAATAGGCTAACGATTAAATGCATAAATTTGCCATAAATTGAAACAAGCAAAACGGCGCCAAAACATGACGGGAATAAATATAAATAAAGTCCTGGGCGTGTGTTTGTGTTTGCTCGAAGGACAGCAGCAGGAATGTGCAAAAAAAGGTTGAACAAAAATTCAAAAAAATTGTCATTTAACCTTATTCAAATGTTAACTAAAAGGGCGGACTTCCTTTAGCATAAATTTTAAATTATTCAGCATATTAGTGACGTGACATTTACATATTGAATATGAATAATTGAATTATGGGATTATAAACAATTGGAAGTTCAATGAATTCAAGATATCAAAGATATATAAATAAATATAAAAAGTTACAAGTACTTTTTGTTAAAATTTTATAAAAAGTACTTCAGCACTTTTAAAAAATTCTTTAAAATATTATTATCATTTAATAAATTCTTTAAATACCTAAAAACTCAATAGAATTTGTCCAACACCTTTCCTTTGTGCATTTGGCATTGCTATTATGAGCTCGCCTTTTGCAATTGGTAAAAACAAGTGCTTGCCATTAGAGCCATGCTGAAATTAATTACTGGCAGCAGCACTCGCTTCAGAATGTACAAAAGAGACCAAAAGCAGCGAATTTTCAATTGAAAACAGGTCAGTGAATAAATTGCAAGTAAAATGGGAAAAGCCGGAAGGCGAAAATAAGGCAAAATGTAAACAGAAATGGACTAAGTTGCCAAATGACAGCAACACCAATAACTGAATATAAAAGCAGAGAAAAGAAAGAAAAATAAAATAATTTATACTATTTTTCCCTTTTAAAATAAGAGGTTTTTATAGTGTAGTATTATTGAAGAAATATAAAATAATTTTATACTAATTTTCTTTCTTTTTATATAAAAATTGTTTACCCTAGAAGGGTATTACAATTTCAGACAGAAGCTAGTAGTGAAGTATTCTTTTCTTCTTTTATTTTCTGCATCGATTTTTAGGGCCATGAATTGTGCAATGGACACTCTGCCTCAGATAGTGTAAAAAAACAAACAGAGAGAAAGACAAAGACATTGGGCAAATAAATTAAAATGCAAATTTCAACGAAAATGAGTGTAAACAGTAAACACTCTAGATTGGGGTCTGAGTGCAAGGCTAAGACGGAAGTCTCTCCAACTCTCGACATTGTGGAAAGCAAAAGCCAAAACCCAAATCACGGAAATGACCCAAAAAAAAGCGACAGACACGGCACATGGGAAGATGATGCGCCATTGTTGTCGCTCTTTGAAGGTCACATTATGTGGGGCTTCAGTCTAGGGGGGAGGGGTCTGGCGGGAAAAGTGTTGAGCTTGAGCCAAATTGTTGAGCCAATTTCCACGTCTCACTTACCCCATAACCAACTTCGATTGCCGCACTATGTTATCTGCCGCAGCGCGGATTCCCAGGATCCAATAACTCAAAGCTTTAAAAACTTTTGCAGACGTACCTAAAAAGAAACCAAAAGATATGTGATGTGATTAATATTAATAGTGGGTAATGCTAACTTTTTGATTTGCCACGCCCCCCAAAAACTTTAGTTTTGTGCATGAAAATTATTTATTGCATATGGGGGATGGGGTGGCATTTCCATTCTGTGGCTTTTCACACCCCTCCAAAAAGCAGAAAAAATATGCGGCTCTAGGAAAAGTTTTGCAACATTTCCAACACCAAAATCAAACAATAGAAAAGTTGTAGTTTTTTGTTATACTAAATGGTGATAGAAATATAAAATATGAAAGACAAATAATTGAAGAAAAACAAAAAAATTATAAATAGTTGCAAAGCTTTGAATAAATTCACACAGAGAAATGTAAATAAAATGTTTTCAAATCAGAAAATGATAAAATATTGACTTTAACAAAAGTAAATCAATTTTAACTTTAACAATTTGATCAATTGAAAACGTAATGGAAATCCCAGATTAGCCATAAATTCCATGAAATTCACTCACTGAATTTGCATAAATATAAATGGATTTAATTTTGCAGACAAGCTAGCACTCTCCTACGTCCTGTTTGTATTTTCTTATCATTTCTATACAGCAAATATTTACCCAGGGGGGGAAATAAATAGCAATTTTGTGTACGACTTTTTAGCGTTTCACACATTAAGTGCAAAGGAAAAGTAAACAAAGCCAAAACCCAGAGATAAATCAAGTCAAACTAATAAACAGAAAAAATGTTAGAATTGCCTGGTAAAATATAAAATGTAATCAATATCCACACACACACATCTGCGAAATCGTTTCAATTTCAAAATAGCCAAATGATGTTTAAGTTTGAATTCAATTTGAGGGAGAAAGGTTTTCCATCAGAGCCAGGCTAGAATGGAAGTCAAAATGAATTATTGCTCTTTGGGCCAAACTCATTTTGGCTTTTATGTGTGCGAATGTGTGTGTGTGTGTTAAATAAACATAAGAGGACGGAAAAGGCAAAAAAGTAGAAGACGCAGTTTGAAAAGAAAGGCATTTCTGGCAGTTTTGAACATTTTTTCTGGCCCAAAAGCTAAATGTCTTGGGGGCCAAGTCAAAATAGCCTTTTGCACAGTTTGACGCATCAGAGCAACAAATAAACACACGTTTCACTTAAGTTTTTCATGATTGTATTTTGGCAACAACATTTTGTGGTTGTGTTTTTGCTGAACTAAGGGATGTAACATGATTTATTATCAGGATGTGAATATAATCTTTAATTAAGTTTGCTGGCCAATATATTCAATCTGTTGTTGGTTTAGCAAACACTAAGGAGTTTAGGTACTATTAAATATGTAAACATGGTTTTGCATTTGTTTCGGTATTTACAAATTTACAAATTCTACAGAATATCCTTAAACCTGGCCACCTCCTTTAATATACTTTGTTGCCTTTTGTAATTTCACAGATTTTGTAATTTACTTTTCTGACTCTTCTGGCCTGCAAGCATTAAATCTTTATTTATTTTTATATTTTTTAACACAAATATATATTTATATACACAAGCGAGAGGCATCTTTGTGGCTGTTGCTTTTGCTGTTATGACTTGTTTGGGTCTTGGGTCTGGTTTGAGGGAAATTTGCATAAACCGCAAAATCTGCTTGTTTTGAATTAGCATTTTTTGTTGTTGATGCTGATGCTTTTTTTTCTTATTTTGTTGGTGCTCAAGTCCGGCCAATAATTTCTTTGGCTCTCGGGTGTCTTGTCTGGCCTTTGGGCGGTTTTTAAAAATATTTCAGCTAGCTAACTGGAATGTTTTCTGTTTTTTTTTTTTTTATTTTTATGTGAGCCACAACAAAAGTGATATATTCGTGGATTTAAATCTTTGTGCTTGTTTTTTTACAGGCCCGAAACCTGCTGCTGGGCAAGTGCAGATAAAAAAGTAAAGGAGGAGGCAAGTCTTCCAGCTGGCATCTTGTATATATATCTTTATTAGCCATTCACTCATGCGTGACTCGAAAAAGAGCCAAAAACTCACACACACAAAACATTTGCCAGCATGCAAAATTGGCCCAGACACAGCAGAGACGCATTAAGGGAGATATTTTGGGGTTGAAAGTTAAAGCAAAAATGAAAAGGGGTAATTAATTAATAAGATACTTATTAAGGGATTTATTTTAAAATTAAAAGAATGTTGTTAGAAAAGGTAAAGTAAAAGAAATGACATAAGAAAACATAACTTAATTAATTATTTTTCCTTTTCTAAAATTCCCAAGTAGTTCCTTCTTTAAAATCTACTTAAAAAACATTAAAAGATAGTCTTCTTAGGTTTTTATTCTCAACCCCATATCTACATTAACCTCCTTTCCAGAATATATGCCACAAACACACACATACCCCACCGTAAAAGATAGGGGCACACCCCGCTCACAGCCTCCTCCCAAAAACCCACTCAGACAATGGCCAACTTAATAAGTTATCAATCAAATTTCGTCAATCGTTTTGGGTCAAAGCAATCAATTTGCGTGATAAAGTCAAATGCCTGGACAGGATCCGGTGAAGGATATCTTTCAACTGGCATCCCCCTGGCACCGCCCACTTTGCCACAGCATCATCCCCAACCCAATCCTCTCTTGGCCATTGGTTTTTGGCATTGTTTGTCTGACAGTTGTAAAGTGATTTGCTACGTGAATTGGGCGCTGCTCTTGGGATCGAGGGAAATGTGGAGGGTTATACTAGTATTTGGACTACACTGAAATTGGAAAATATGATTTGTATACATTAAGAGATTCGTTGTCAGCTCAATGGACAGCCAAAGATGATTTATATTGATGTAGAGCATGTGACAGAAGATGTATGATTTTGGCAGTGGCAGAGCTTTTGTCTAAAGCGGAATAAATGAATATATTCATGGTGCAAGTTGGGTGGCAGTCAAATTAGGACTCATGGGAATAAATTTGTGAACTTTATCCACAGTAAGTTAGGGAAATATTTAGAGATATAGCTAAACAATATTTCTATAAGGAGATTAAATATTTTAAAACCATTTTAAAAATGTAAAATAAAATCATAATTCAACAGCAAATATCTTCACAACAAATCCACTGATTAGACTCATTCCAAAAATGAAATAAAAAAAACCCAGTTAAAGCTTTACAACTCCGTTTTGACCTGATTCTCAAACTGACCCAATTTGTGTGGCCCATGAAAAAGTAAAAGTTTATGCAAATAAAACGTTGTAATAAAAAAATTCCCCCTAAGAGATGCAATAAATAACTGTAAGACAGTAACCATAAAAAAGAACCTCTTGTAGTCTTTCGCCAAGAATAAACTTCAAATTTCATATCTCAGGCTGGGCAAAGGCAATCTCAGCCATTTGAATGGTCTATCCTAAAGATTTTGATGGCCTCAGACATCGAGATCCAATCTGTGCTGATGGCCAAGTTCCGTCAGTTAACCAGTTTTGTGCCAAATTATGCATAATACAATCATAATCATCCGTCTATAAATAAACAGGGCATCAGGCCCGCAGCAGCAGAACATTACAATACAAATGTTGTCGCAACAAATCAGGCATTGATAAATAATCATAACAAACTGTTATGTTTACCAGCAATCGTAGCCAGTTGGTTCGGCATTCCATTTCCTGTTTATGCAACACAAAACCGGCAAAGTTTTTTCCCCCCAATCGGAACTCATAGAGTTCTCTCTCTCTCACAAAAAAGCGAGGGAAAAACTTGTCGGGGCAATCGCTGAAACTTTTAATGTCGAAGAGTTGGCCAAGTCGCAAACAAACAAAAAATATGCTAATGGAAAAACATTCACAATGAAGCGTAAAACGTATCCAAAAATTAGTGGGAGAGGGGGAAAAAAAATAACAAGCAGACACAAACACACATACACACATTTAATTAAGCCGCAAAAAGCAGATTAAAAAGTTGACCAAATGCCAGAGGGCCAAAAAACAGACATCCACTGAAATATTGCAAGTATTCCGGTCTGCGATGTTAATGCCCATAAAATGTGATGAGGCTTTGTGGCTTGTGTTTATTTTTTTAAATATACATATAATTTTTTTGATGCTGGTCAGTTTCGATGACGAATTGGAATGATGTGGGCAGATCATAAAAATAAATACTAATAAATATTTATGGATGTACAGTGAGAGGAGTCATGTTTACTGAAAAATTATAAGAACTTGTAATATTAATATTAAAATGTTAAAGTTGATGTATGTAATTAAATATTGAAATTACAACTAAAATATTTAGAAATAATAACAAATTTAAAAAAACTTAAAACTAACAGATAACATTATTTTATTACCCAATTAATCGAAATAACTTGTTATTTAACCACTTGAATTTATAAAATATCTTAAACTCACTATTTTTTAATTCTTCCCACATTTTTAGCACCCACTGTACGCCAAAATATTTCGAGGAAGTGCTCTTAACGTGAGTTTTTCAAATATTTTTTATCGATTGGCTCAGCATCAGCTCACCAAGGTCAGCATCAAGCATGAGGCATCAATGACAACTAATCAATAAGCAGCAACATCGAAAACGGCAAATAAATTATGCTGCTCTTCCCTGCGGCCCCTTGACTGAGCTCTCTCTTGAGTGGAGAACTCAAGCGGCTCTCGGGCATGTCTTCAAGTGTCTCTGGGATCGAGCTGTGCCCAGACGATGGAGATACATATATGTGGAAAGGGGACAGGGACTCAGATTGGTATTGAAATGTAGAGGAGTGGGGTGTGGAGATGGGTTGCCTGGTCAAGTGTGACCAGCCAAGTGAGTTGTAAACAAATGCACAGAGCTCGCCGCTTATGCTTATGATAAGTAGCGTTCATAGCTGGATATTGATGGTGCCCAATGGGTTATGTTCCTAGTACCGCTATTTTCGGGGTCCCCGCCATTTATCCTTTCGTCAGGCCAGCGCCCGTTTGGCTCTCCTTGGTCCTGGCCGTGTCCCCAAGCAAATAAACTTAAGTGCATTGGCTCGTAAGCTTCAGCTCGACTTGAGTGCTTGTTAAATGTAAAGTAGGTATGTATGTACAAGCCAAGAAATGTACATATATGTAGGTTTGGAATGCGTTGGGGTTCATTTGTTGGTTGAAATTTCTGTCTAGCAGTCTCTAAATTGATTCTGAAGTGCGTAAGAGTGTATATCGATGTAAGTGTCATCGATTGAAGCAAGGAAACAAATTGTGAGCGACAAGAAAATTAAATTAAGAATGAATTTACATTGATTAATTATAAATAATTTGAAATATATGATATAAAGTACTGGTAATTTCACACCTTTGCCATTAGTTATTGAACAAAAAACTATATGCAATTTGTATCTGCATGTCCAAATCACTTTCTTTCAAGCGTGCAACTCTCTCATCATTTGCCGCACATTTTTCAGATCATTAGTCTAAAGTATTTCTTTTATCTGGCGATCAAAGAAATTAACTAATTTGCTGGCATTTGTGCGGCAAAAGCAAAGTGAGATTGCCATTGACATTGAAAGACGTGCCAAATGTTAATTAAGTTCATCAGTAACATAAAAATAATAATAATAAAAAACAGAAGTAAAAAAGCAAACTAAATCGCAGGCACAATGAAGACATTAAAAAACATTACAAAAATGTAATAACAAAAATAAAAAGAAGCTGCGAAGAGAGCTCAAAGCGTGGCACTTCACTTTTCAAACTCTTTTTCTGGCTTTGCTTTAGTTTACTTTTGTTTTTTTCTGTTCAAAGGAAAGCAAAATTTCACTGAATGTCAGTGAGATGAACTGGAGTAAACTGAAAATGAACCATGGTGATCCAAAGATGAACTGCCTTGAACCGAAAATGAACTGCGCTCTGCGAAACTGAGCCGCAATTACGCTGAATAACTGTATTTTCATATTTATGGTGGCATTTTGCTTTACTTTTTTTTGTTTTTTTTCTTTTTGCTGTAATGACAGTGCAATTTATGATAATTTCTGGCCAAGGCCGCCGTGCAATAAACATAAATTCCTGTTAAGAGCCAACATTTAAAGCATGAAAAAAGGCCCAAAATGGCTGTAAACAAAGGCAAGTCAAGAAGAGGTCAAAACCGTTGATAAATGCCCCTGCCTTTTGGGCCGAGATAGGTAAATGTAAATGGACAAATTGTCTTGTTGTCAAATTATATTGAAACTAATAAATTTGACAGGCCATAACGAGCTATGAGCTGGAGACCGGAGACCCTTTGTAACAGAATTGACTTGTCAATGGTTCATTTTGGTTTTTTACACAGCTTGTTTCGTTTTTCTGGCTGTGGTTCAGTTTATTGTGTGAAACAAGTGAAAGTGTCAACGCCATGAAAAATGATAAATGACTGAAAGAGAATATGCTGTACCGAGGGAGATAGTTCTGGGCCAGGAGCAGGAGCAGGGAAGAGAGAGAGAAGGAGAGTTTGTTCAATGCGGCGTATACGTTATTTATGTCCTGCAGATGGAGATTGCTGTACAGCAACGAAAATAGCAGTGGCAAACTTAATGTTATATTAAAATATTTACAAAAATTAATATTTGCTTAAATCTCCTCAAGTAAGCTCCTAAATAAACACATTCCAAGATTTAAAATGTACATTTTGCAAGCTCTTAAAATCCGCTTAAAAACACACATAAGTTTAGGGACATTTTTACGCAGTTAACCAAATCTTTTTAGTTTTTCAGCCGCCCCAGACTGGCAGTAAGTATTATATATAGCTCAGTTCCCAGCCATAAAAGAATCCGGTCGCGTTTTCACTGGGGTCACACATTGTAATAAAGTAAATACGCGGCCAGGGTACGGGGGGACAGGTCCTTATCTAGGACTAGAGCACGGCTCGCAGATAACCGAGGCACCAAACTCATGGCGAATGCGTGCCCCGCATAATGAATAGAGTTCCTAGGAGGCTGGCTTTGGGGGGTTAAGGGTTAAAGGGATGGCGTATTCAGATGTGGAGGTGGCTTAGCCAACAGTTGGCACACATAAAAAGGTAACTTAAATGCGAAATAAATTCCTTTTGACCTTGAAAAATCTCTGGCTTTAGCATTTTTAGTTTATAATTATGTTACGCACTTTACAGGGGAATGTTGCTAATTTCAAGAGATCTTTCTGCGTACTTTGTCGTCCACTTGAAGTGCTAATTTTTATGACCGACTGTCGGCCATTCACCAAAGGGTCTTCTCTTCGGCCTCTTTGAGAAAGTTTCTTTCACAAAAATCTGTCAAAAGCAAATCATTGTAAAGGTGCTAAAGATTCGCCTTGAAATGTTTGCTCAGTAGATTCGCAAAGTGAAACGAAACGAAATCTATTCAGCGTAGAAATGTGTCGTTAATGAGCAAAGCAGTAAAAGATCTTTTGAAAAAGATCTTTGGTGGACCTGGACAACACTCTTTTTCAACATGATTTCACTAATTTGATTGGCAAATGAAGAGGTTTGCTTAAGGAAAGTGTTTAGAGAAGGTTAGAGGTGTAAAGATATTAATAAACTGAAAGAAACTCTTTGACATGAAAAGAAAATTATAATAATTTATTAAATAATGAAATTTAACTGCGAAATAAAACTACTATTTAAAGGGTTTTATTACTTTTTTCCCTTGGAAAATCATAACAAATGTGGGAACATTTTATTCAGGGCAATGCGTTGGCCTCTGAAATCAAAAGCCGCAACTTAGGCCTAAAGCCGAGTCTTTGACCCGATCTCTGGCCTCCCCAGCGCCGACGGCTTCCACCCCTTTTTGGCGGTTGGCAATCAAAAGCATCGTTTGTTTTGGACTCATAGACTCTTCAACTAAGCGAGATGGTACAATGAACTCTGCTAGACTGAGCTGGATGGCTGGAGGATGAATGTCGGGGAGGATGGGGGAGGTGCCATAAGGCTTGTCGACTTGTGTAATGCAAGGCAAGCAGAAGTATCACAGGGAGAAAGAGGGGGAACGAAGGGCCAAAAGCGCGAATAGGGCAAGGCTGCACAGGGAGAAAATATGGCTAAACTAGATAATACCTTACGAATTTTAATAATTTTAGGAATTTTATTAAATATTTTTCAAGTTTATTTTGTGGTAGAAAATACATTTATTCACAATTAAAAATTTTTGGAGTTATTCTGTAACTTATATTTTAAATTTATAAATATTTCTCAGCTTCCATTTTATTTATTTAATTAATTATTCTACTTTGAAAATGTTTAAAAGATTTTATATTAATTTAATTAACTTTTAATTAGGTAATTTAAGAAACTGCTGCGATTATAACCCCATTTTAACTATTTTAACCAGATTTTAACAAACAATTTCGGGCACAAATTCGTGCTCAGCTGTAGCATTTTTTTGTATATTAAATTAAACACCAAATTTCAAAAAAACTCTGTAATTAATATCATATATTTCGCAGAGTGTGCTCTGGCTTCTTCTTTTTTGCTGCGTCGACTGCGGCTGTTTGCATTTAAATTTTTCACATTCAATTCATTTGAGGCTCGGTGGTGCACACACAAAAAAAAGGGAGAAAAATTGAGGAAAAAAAAGAAAAATTGCAGTAGCAGCGGCAGAAGAAGAAAACAGCAAACAAAGTTACAAAGGCAAAAGGGTAACGAGTGGGGCGGTGGGGAGGTAGTGGGAAAGCCAAGTTAAATGCTGCAAAAATGAAGCTAATACTTATGTTGCAACTAGGGCTACTCCGACCCCCTGCGGAGCTCTCCCCCTTTGGCACCACGACCTGGCACACCTGCAATGACTTGCGGGCTTCATCATCAGCCACATCATACTTTTTTCATTTGGCTGTTACCTTTTGTTAACGCCCTCCGGTGTATTGTGTGGGCGTGGCAAACACATGAGAATACACAACAGGCCTGCTGAGTGTGTGTGTGTGTGTGTGAGTGTGTGTTGTTTGTGCGTGTTCCCATTTTATTCATTTCGCTAACTTGCTCTTTTGTAGCAGAGAGAAGACTCCTTCATCCTCTCCCCCTGCGGTGGTTTAAAGGCACTAAAAGGTCCAACATCATCATTTTAAGGGGTCTCGGGAAATTTTTTCATACGAATAACGGGCCAAGAGGTGAGCCTGAGCAGAGATTAGGGAGTAGTTAAGGTGACCAGAGGCCCACATGAAGCCAAGGATTTAGTGGAAACTTTATGGGAGATGGGGGAATTTTAATTAAAGTTTAAGTTAAGAGTAAAAAATCAATTGAAATTTACGTATAAGCTGTTAAAAATATTAAATGCAATATGCAGATTTTTTTAAAATCTTAATAAGAATAAGAATTCCTTCTCTAAGAAACCCTTGTAAATTTCCCGAATTTAGTGCAAAGTTTTCTTTCTTTAAGTAAACCCTTAGCATTTATCCTATTATTAAGTCATTTCTTAGCCTCCCAAGTTACCCCTAGTTAAGCCATAACTGGTCTATACCTCTCTGTAGTCTCTTCCAAAAATTGAAACATTTTCGCAGTCTTTCTGCTAGTTTGGGGGTTTTTTGGATTTTTTTTTTTCGGGATTTTACTCTATTTTCCTTTTGTCAGACCTCTTAATTTCTGCACCTGAGCGAGAGCTGAGTGCCGTCGTGCACTCTGCAACTGGCTAACAAGCCAGCTATGTGTAGCTAACGTTCAAATGGGCACACAGTAACTACAACAAGAGCAGCAACAAGAACAGCAGCCAAGTCAGCGGAATCGCAATCGGAATCAGAATCAGGATGAAGAGGATAGCAATATAGCCATGGCTATATATCCACAGCCTCCCGTTACCCTCCATCCTCCATCTCTCTCCACATTTTGGCTCTGTTTCAGAGCCGGAATGGCCATGTGTGTATAGGAGGCCACAACGGTAAATCATCGCAGATACACTCAAACAAACGCAGAGACACACACACACACACACAGATACACTAGCGCGGTTTGATGACGACAAAACTCGCCAAGCCGCCACCGACTATTCCTGTCCCCGCCACATGCTCTTCAGCACAGTTCAATGTGTATTTATAACGAGAAAGAGCAAGGATTAACTAGAGAATAACGAATTTGAAATGTTCTTCTTAAGATTTTTACTTAAATTTTATATTTATTTAAAATAATTTAATTTAAACTTCTAAAAGTTATGAAATTTCAATCAAATTTTAAGCGCTTTTCAGCACAGTTTGTGCTTCTTTATGGCAAGTTAATTTAAAATAAGAGCTAGAGCTTTTTCCACAGTCTAGGCCATAAATATTTAATATTTAATAAAATTTAATTTAAATGTAAATACTGCGCTTTAAAACGGGAATTCTAGCACCAATATTCAAAGCTTTTATCCCCTGAAGCATTAATTAATAATATTAAATATTTAAGTGGCAATTAAATAATATTAATAAATCTAGTTTATGCTCTAAAAATTACACCATAAAAACTACAAGATAATAGCAATTAGACTGGTGTAAAGTAAAGTAAGCTGGATTAACTTGTTATAAGCTTTAATATATAGTAAAATAAACAAGGAAAACAATATTTTACAACTGTTTAAGACATTTCTTAATTGGAAACTTGTGCAAACACTAGAAATCTTGCGACATTTTGTGTATATAAAACCATAAATCAACAAAAATATTAAGCAAACATATTAATAATAATTTATTAATACTATTATATATTTATTTATTAAAAAAATAAGATCAGCTTATTGACAACTAAAGCATAATTATTTCTATCGAAAAGGTAAAAGCTCCTAATATTCCTTCTTAATAAAAAAACAAAAAAACTAACCACCTCTCTTTAATTTAAAAAGAATTTATCCCAAGATGATTCGCTTTAAAATTCCCGTCCGATAAAGTTATCATTTTTACTGCCTTAGCTGCCCCTCGAAATGGCTCCTTGGACCCACTTGAGCCGGCTCTCCATCAAAATCATAATACTCGGGGCCACTCAAGGCCATCAAAAGAAGGCGACGCCAAAGGGGGGAGGCAGGGCGGAGAAGAGGAAAAACAGTTCGATTGAATGTCTTTTGTATGTGGGTCAGCAGTGCAGTCGACGGAGGCAGAGGAACACGGTCGGTCAGACAAACAAGTGAGTGAGCCCGAATGGACAAGTGCCCTGGTCCCGGTTCCTCACAGCTGCCTCCACAGCTCCTCCTGATCTCGAGTTGCCAAGCCCCGAAGGGGAAACTCGTTTTTAATCGTTGTCAATGGCCAAAACGTTAAGTGTCCCGTTCGCTAGTGGCTGCTGTGGATGTTTCAGGAAGATGACAGGGAGAGAAAATACTAGAGTCTATTAATATTACGTATACGTAATATTTTTGGGTTTTGAGTTAAGAAATAATAATAATAATTTGGATTATTTAATTAGAATTTAAGTAGACTTGTTTAAATAAAATCAACATTTTAATTAATAATTTTGAAAATAAAAGGGATAATAGAGTTTCTTAATATTACGTATACGTAATATTTTAGGGGGGTATTTTTGAAGTTTTTAATATTTTGTATTATATTATTAGAAGACAATATTTTTTATTTAAAATAAAATTAAGAGTTAAAGCCATTGTAACATTAGACATTAAAGTTATTGAACAAATTATTAGAATTCAGTAAAATATATTCCACCAAAACTGGTTTTTAGGGAACCTTGATTAATTGCTCAATCTACAATTTCCTTTACTTATTAAGCTCATAAATTATACCTTTTTAAATCCCAGTGTATTGACAGGAGAAAGAGCCAGAGAGAAGGAATTCTCTGGTTATTTACAGGCCAATTTTCAGGCTGCTGTAGACTGACACTGGACTTGTTTTCCGCGGCTCAAACAGGTTGCACTGTTAGTTGCACTGATTTCGTTCGCTGGCTGATCGCTTCAAATCAAAGAGTGTCCCCTCAGCACCCCCTCTTCCCGAGCTCTCCACATGTCAAATGGAATAATTACACAAGTGGCACATTGTTTTCTCTCTTTTTATTTTTGTGAAAGATATCGATGGCGATAAATGTGCCGGCTCTAATATAGCTGTATTTAGTGACATGAATCACCAACTGAAACCGTTTACGCTTAGTTATACATACATGCAAACACATAAACAACATAAACATTTAATCGTGACTGCACACACTCTGGTTTGTAGCTGGATTTGGATTTTTGTGATATATTTTTTAGTTTTTTGTGTTGGTGCCTAGCTTTTGTATTTCCAAATGATTGCCTGCAATTTAGTTCGTGTTCGTCGATTTAGTTTTTTTCACTGCTCCCCTCTTGCTTTGGGATTTTTGGTTTATTTCAGGGTATTTAATACGCATGACTTCAGCTTGAAATTTATTTTTCTTTATTTTTTTTAGTTGCTTTGTTATTTATTTACGAGTATGTTGTAACTCCTGTCGCTTGGGTATTAAACCCTTTTTTATTAGGGCGTTGATTAGATGCTGTTACAGAGATTTAACAACTAAAGTGCATTAGTTTTATTTTTAATATAACATTTAAGACTCATAAGTCCCATTTTATTTTCCCTTCAATTGCTCGTTAATGAGTGCAAAAATAAATTGCAATTCCCTGAGCTTAGTTCGCTATGTTTTCCGGAAAATGTTTAGCTGTCGGCTGCTGAGTGTCCCAAATGCAACCCCGACACACTTACTCTTTGTATACCTAAGCTCTTATTTATTCGACTCGCATTTCCTCGAGCCAACTGTACGGAGTCGAACTCAATTGAAATTGGAATCGAAGAATGAAGCCAAGTCGAAAAACGGCCTCAAATAGGCATATAAACATCGGCAAATTGCCAGTGGAGTAAACAGCGGCACGGAATTGGACTCGGAATCGGACTTGGACTCGTACCCGGGCCCCATCTCAGTTACCGCATCATCAAACATCATTATTATGTCTTGGCCAAGCAAGAAAAGAAAACCCGAAAAAAAACGAGTCAATCGAGTTGGGGAGCCAAGTTTGAAAATGTTGCTGGGAAGCGTAACTAAATGCCGAAAATCAAAAAGCGTGGCAATACAGCAGAAGCAGCAACAACATCGGTGGCATCGAAACATCCCAACATCCAACACTCTTGGCCATTAACGGTTAATCTGGGCTCTTCACCAATTTACGCACCATACGCCAGTCGAAGCTGCCAATCCGTGTCACATACCGTATACCATATACTATATTACTTATGGGCCCGCATGCCGCAGCCTCTTTACACTCGACAAAAGATATGGAACGCAACGAAACGAAAATTGGGGGGAAAATCGAAAGCATTTCGAATGGATTTAATAGGGCAATTTATGATGCCTCAGTTTAGATCAAAATGAGTTGGCCGAAAAACGAAAATATAAAATATGGAAACAGCTTAAGTCTTTGAGAATCTCTTACCAAGAAATCTTTCCCTACCAAATGCTATATTTTCCATCACTTTTTCTTCAAGTGTAGTACAGCAGCCCGTGCTATGGATTCAGAATCCCCCAAGTGCCATTCGGCAGTGACATGACCTGACCTTCTGGCGGCATTCCTCTGGCAATTAGCCGCGTTTATGGCTCTGTTTTGTTGCCAGCTTCTGGCTCTGTTGTTGTTGTTATTGTTTTTGCTGGCGTTTTGCAGTTAAATGTTGCATGCCACATTTGGCACACATGACAAGCGACATGTGTTTCTGATATGCCAATAGCCAATGGACACTTCCGTCGCCCACCACCACCCGCTGAGGGTTTGGGCCATTATGGCTAATTAATGAAATTCGCGCACTGAATTTTCCGAGGGAATTTTCCCCAGCGTCGCCGCCTTAATTGGTTATTTATTTTGTTTTATGTGCAATTTTAGTGTTTCATTTGTGTCTTGCTTGAATATTTCTAATTTTAATTCGGGGTTTCCTCCTTTTTATATTGTCTATTTCCCCCTCCATTTATTCCTATTTTTCCACATTTTTCGTTGTTGTCTTAGCGGGGTCATTGGGCTGAAAGTTAATGGCCCGACTTAATGCGTCATTTGAGAGAAGTTCGTAAAAGTGTCCAACACACACACACTCTCACACATATACATACATATGGCCAAAAACACACGTAATTAGTGGAAGTCTCTGCGGGATCGGGGACTGGGTCAAAGCTTGGGTCAATGGGAGATTGGGTCCCGAATTTTAGTTCAAATTTAATGGATTTGTTTAGAGGGGTTTTACCTGTTTTTGAGTATAGTTTGTAGTTTTGTTAATTACCTGGAAAGAGAGAAAAATGAAATGAAAATTAGTACAAAAAAGAGGAGCTTACTAATTGATCTGACCTATTTACTAGAATGATTTGTTTTAAATTCACTTTCATTTTGATTAGAAATAATTGTGTTGCTAAACTATAAGATAAATAAAATTGTAAAAGCTTTCAGTAGGTGCTGAAAAAAAATTCCCTTTTAAAAAGACCTCCGTAAATTGATAATAAAAAAGCTTTGAGCAATTTTAACTTGAATTTGCTGCCAACGAAAATTCAAATTGAAATTTTCCATCTCAGGCAAAGAACAATAAAAACAATTTTGATGTTGCACAACACTTAATGACAATAAAGGATACGAGTAACCAGGATTTGAAGGAGAAAAAGCTACCGGCATATGGTAAAAAAATGCATAAATTTTTCCTTGCAATATGCATATTAAATTCAATAAATTTCCTACACAGTAAGCCCAGGAGGGGGTGAAGAGATATAGAGGGCGGAAGACCAAAAGCGGGCCAGACAAGCTGCCGACAGTGAGCTATGGCTAAAGGATATGCACAAGGATAGCAGCTCAAATTGATAGACATCTACATATATGTAGCGAGCAGGGAAAGCAATAGATGTTTCAAGTGGAAAAGAGAATATATATTGAGATGCTTTAGCATAGGAAATAAAAATCAAAAAAATTTATAGAAGTAAGAAGTTGAAGAGGAAAAGTTTGATTAAGAGAAGAAATTTATTTATTTATTTAAGAAATTATATTACTTGAACTACATGAAATCAAATAAAAGCTTAAGCAAATTTTAAAGTCATTTTAAAATTGTCAAGTTTTTATAGTTTTTCTCTAGTTCCACACATTTTCTCTCAGTGTCAAACACTTTTGCTCTTTTGCCAGGGCGACAAAGTTTATTTAGCCCTTGACTTGGAAATTTTTTGAATTTTTTTCCCATCGCTTCACGTCGTCCTTGAAGCGCTGCCAAAGAAAACGGGCAACTCGAAAAGGTGAGGTGTGGATGTGGTAAGAGAAATATGATGATGGGCCCTAAAAATAGTTTAGGCAAATTCATGATTTATGCACTTCCATGGAACTGCCAATAATCATTGCCAATTCCCGATGGCTAATAATAGGGCAGGCCTCTCCATCTCCTGCCACGCCCTTATGGAGCTTCTCTTTTCTCAAAAAAGTGCTTGCAACATTTAATTAAATAACTGACAGACAGAGAAATCAGGTTGTGGATGCTGGTTTTTTTTTCGGTGGGGGGAACCTACCATATATAGTGAATTCATTCAGCGCTTTGTGTCCGTTTCCAATTGCTTTTGAAGCTCACATACACAAAAAATAGTTTTGGATTTGAAAATTGCAAATTTCAAAATAAAAAATTGCATCGACCCAACTGGGTGTCCTTCCCCTTGATTTTGTTTTTGTTTTTATAGCCTTTCAATTGCTGCGCTGCGGTCGTCAACTTTTGCCGATTGGCAAGCGGCAACCGCAATTGGTTTTGCTGCTAGTACACTTGGAGAAAATATATTTAGATGGGGGATGTATAAGGGAAAGTAAGCCTGACTTTTTTAAAAATATTTTCACTGTTTATATAACTTTCAACAATCATAAATTAATCCTGGTTTATTTTTTCTAACTGTGTAGCTGCGTTGTTGCTGCTGCTGTTGTCCTGTGAAATTGCTGCTGGACTCTCGCTGCAGGAACCAAAGCTGTGACTGGACGATAGTCCAGTAGGAAATAACCCCAACCAAAACAAAACAAAAGAACTCCCTTTGGTGTCAGGGGCGTCGTTAGCGAAAATTTATAACACAGAAAAGGCAAGCAAGCGATAACATTATCTGCGGCTGCCTGAAAAAGGGTTTGATGGCAGAAAAAGCACTAATCAATGGCAAATGAAAAAGGCGGAGAATGGTTTCCTGGGATGTAATGAAGAAGTGCTGATTGGTAAGAAAATAGCTTTTCCATTTAGCGAATAAGTATCAAACTATTTTCTATTTTTCCCTAAGCTAGAATGTTTCTGCTTCTCACTTAAAACTCTATTTAATTTAAGGTATTTAACCCTCTAATTTGTAAACCTCTTACTACAGTGCACTCTGCAGGGCTTAACAATATACACTTGCATCTATTCATATATCTATATATATATATATATAAACTCCTCTCTATGTGGCTTTATCTTTCTATTGTGCAATCATAAATCAAAGCTCCCAGCAACGCCCACTTTTGATGTCCCTTGTAATCCGGGGCTTAACATTCCCCACATTGTGCTGGGAGTTGCAACACACACTAGATGTTGCCACATGTGGAGATTGCCACGCCTCTTTGCCCAAAAATACAGGACAACGGCTTAGTGTCCTTTCATTCTGGGGGCTTCTCCTTCGGCCTGAGCCGCGAATGCAATTAAATAGAATATATTGTCGGCCCCAAGGTCGGTGCTCCCAGCTCCCGCCCAGTTGCTATGCCTGCGGTTGCAGCCTTCCAGGCTTCCAACCTTTCTGGGCCTGGCCAGAAACCGAAACTCAGCCGACTGGCAATAACTCAGGGAGTTCCTGCTGCTGTAGTTCTCTACTATATACTATTTTTTGTTTCTTTTTTTTTGGCCGCTTGTTAAGTAATTTTGTTAATAGCTGCACCAGCAGCTACGGCTTCAATAAATCTTTTTGTGCGGCTGCCACAACTCGTTGCACATTTCATGCTCTCTTTGCTGGTGCCTCTTGGGCTCTGGCCATTAAATGGAAACTAGTTCACTCCACTCTAGAAGGCTCAATCGAGTGCCAGCCAGCACCTCCCACAAGGCACAGATTCCTACAGAAATTCGAATAAAATAAAAATAAAATCGCTGCACGCACATGGAGCGACCGCAAGGGGGCGGCTGCAAAGAGACTAACTTTACTTACTTGGCTGACTTTCACCAATTTTTAGCCAGCTTCGATTGCAACAACAACAAAAATAGCAACAATAAGACCAGACAGCGGCAACAATGCTGCAAATTATAACTTTGTCTGGCCAACTCAGAATAGAAATACTACAGAGTGCAGTCAGCTGCTTAATTGTTGAACTCTATTTGAAGGGAGAAGTTTACTTTATAATTTCGTTATGAAATTTTGCTGCCTTTGTATATTTCTTTTATATATTTTTAAAGTTTTCTTAGGCAGCTATTGAGTGCAAGCACGATTGTCTGTGAACCTTGACTAGTTATAAAATATATACATTTTTTTTTTAACATAGTAAAAGCGGATATTATCGTGAGAAAAACTATGCACGATTGATTTTGCTTAGAAAGCAATATTTAAAGAAAGAAAAAGTAACCTTATTTTTATTATAAATATTTTTTTAATGGGAAATTTATGCTAAAAAGCCTTAATTACAAATATACCCTTTATTTTTATAACTCTTTATAATTTATTTTATTTTTTAAAGACCTTACAATCTCCCTTATTTAACAATACTATTTTTCTTTATCCTTTTTTTAGTTCAACTTTCACTATTTTGTCCTCTCATTAATTGCATTTCATAACTTGGCTTTTGCCTCTATTTCAGTTCATTATTCTTTTTTTTTTGCCGTTTTTTTCCACTTGCTGACCCTTGTCTGGTGAGTTGGCCAAAAGCCTTTTTGTTGACCCACTGCCGCTGCCGCTGACAAAATTCACTAATTTGCAGTGGCGGAAACGGATTTTCAGTTGCTTTTGTTTTTCACGTTGTTGTTTTGAGTTGATTGCAGCGATTACAGCTGTCACCCCGCTGTCCACAAGATCACCCTTTTATTTTTCTTGTTTTTTAATTTTTTGTTTTTTGCGCCACCATCGTAATTTACACCTGTTGCACTTGCTGCAGACGAAAATGCACACACAAAAGTTTACACAAATTCGTAGGCCAACTGCCGACACAAGTCTTGGCTAAATGGAATTTAATTATAAAATAATTACACGCTCATTTGTTGCTTTTGCTTTAATTGTTTGACGTTTGCTTAATTTGCCTCATTAGAAACTATGCTTTGGGGTTTTTTTTTTATTTTTACTGGTATTCCATTCGGGTCAGTTTGGATTCGCATAATTTTGCTAGTTTTTTTGTTTTTTGCTTTGTCCAAACTCTGCGCAACTAATTTAAATTGGTCTAAATCAGAGACTCTGGCTAATGAATTTCCAGCTGTTAACTTTTTTGGTATTTGTACTTCATTAAAATGGGTCTCTGTTTGTGTTTTTTATGCCAGGAAATAAATTAAATACAAAAGCCGCCACAGAAAATTGCCAACTTAATTGTTGCGCATACGCAGTGTTGCACAATCCACCGGCAATTGCACTTCAGGTTAGAGTTAAACCAAAGCCGCTTAGCCTTTGTGTTCGTGCTCGTGGGTATTTGCCAGGTTGTGACTCGCAATCGGTTTTATGCGAAGCGATTGTTCAGTTCGATTGGGGGTTTGGCTTGTTCTGGGCTTTCAGCTGGACCGCGTTTAAATGTCGTTGGTTTGCTTTCCAGAATATGGAATAATGCTGATGGGGTCTTTGTGGATTTCTGTGATTATATTCGGCTGATTAGCTTTCTATAAAGTATTTGGGTTCGTGGTAGTTCTACAGATTTATTTTGAAAAAGTATTTTATATTAATAACTGATTTACTGAGCGTTTACTTAGCTCAATCTAATTGGGTTAAATATTTCAAAATAATTTAAATAAATCCTATAATTTTCTTTATTGTATACATTTCCTATATTTTCTATTTACTCTATTTACTCTTTCCTTTATGTATCTCCCTATTTATTAGCTTACTTCCCGCCCCTCTCACTCTCCTCATACCCTATTTCACTTATCCGTTAATTAACTAATTGGCACAGCAAATCCAATTGCAATTCGGCGAATCGAAGAAGAACCATTCCGTGGGCAGCCTGGCAACTAATTGTGGTCTCCAAGTAAATGTAAATGTGGCTGTGGGATATATGGAAATGGAAATGGAGTCGTAACGGGAAATGGAATCGTAACGGGACTAGGCCGGATTCAATACGCTGATTGATTGTGAATAATCAATGCGTATCGGTTATGAATCGTGGTAGTGTCTGGTTCTGGATGCATAACTAAATTAGGCAATGCCAATGGACGTGAGGGGCATTCCGGATACCAGACATTGAAGTGTTTTGTCCCTTCTGCCTTCTCGCCCAACTAATCCGAGTTATGTAATAAAAGACTCGGGACTCGGTGAAGTCCGGTGAAATATTAAGCAGTCAGCAAATGCTGCATCCTTCCTTCGTCCTGGGGGAGGAAAAATCGCGGACAATGAAATGAAATATGAGGACAGGGGGATGGCCACCGTTAGTTGGCCAAGCGAATTGTCAGCGAAAAATGTTTTTGGCTATCAAATGGTGCGCAAAGCAAAAGGAAACAAAGCTGAAATGGCCACCTTAATGATAATACACACGGCACAGTGCTGGCCAAAAGCAAGCAGGCACTGCCGAATAATACTCTTTAGTAGTAGAGGTGTAAATGAACATTTTGGAGCTAGTGTAAGGTGACAGACTAAGCGATGAACATGGATAAGTAAGCATAACAGCAGCAGTTAGTTTTAGCTGATGTGACATGCTCAATTTATTCACACGACTTAAATATTAAGTTTATCAACTTAATATTCACCAGCACTTAATATTACTTACTGAAGTTAAGTGTTTAAGGTGGGTAAATAAGTTAGAAGTGCCTGATTTCAGGGCTGACATAAGTAAAAGTACTTTTAAAAACTGAACTGTTTCATATATAAAAGCTTCTTATGATTTATTTTTAATACCAAATATATCAACTTTGTTTATAAAATATTTTTTAAAAATATATCCTTAATAATCCCTTAATGACCTATTCAAATGCACTTAATCTTTAATGTTACGTTACTTAAAAATGCCATTAAATTTGGTTGTGGCTTGTATAGTATTTACCAAAAGGATTTCCTTAATGCGCCTAATTGAAATCGCAATTAGCCAAAACATTTTAGCTCCATCGGTGCTCCCTTGCTCTCTCTCTCTCTCTTTCGATCTTTTCCCCTTTTTTGGCTCTGTGTGTTGCTCTCTCTCTCTAATTAACACGCTTTTTTAATTATTAATTGCTGCACTTAATTTATAGGCAACACTAGACCCCGCACGAACATCATCCGCCCACAAAACCAGCGGGGAAGCCCATTTAACCCTCGGTATGTAGGCAAAAGGCACAAATTGCAATTTGTTTCAAGTGTCCTGGCAGCAGGACAAAGTTTCTTCTTGTGCCTTTGTGTCCTGGGAGGTCTGCTGGATGGTGGGGGGGGTGAAACTATCTGCTAACTGTGATTTTTGTGCCTCAAAAAGTTGCAATTTGTCTTTTTACCTTTGCTCTATCGCCGCCTTTGTCGTTGCTCTTTTTTTTTCTGTTCTACTTTTTCTTATTTTTCAACAGAAAAATAAATTGAATTGTAAGTTGAAAGTTTTGCCATATGGAATGCCGAGTAGTTTTGTGGGTTTTCTACTATTTTCATTTTATTTGAAAATTAATTAAGTGTATGCAGTCGGCATAACGGTTGCTTCCCAAAGAACCGTAACCATCCATTTTCCTCTTAGCATTTTCGTTTTCATTCCGATTCATCGATACAGAACATCAATTTCAAGTTCTATTCCCCCTTTTCTTCTTAATCTTTTGAGAACCAAAAGCCCCAAATGAATAAAAAATGAATTAAAATAATGCAAATGAACCGCAATACAAACTAAGATACTGTGGAGGTGGGAAAAACTCAAAAGACAGACGAAGCCACCAAGTTTCGGAGTTTTGGTTCTCTTGCTTTTCCCTCAACTTTTCTTCAGCTCGATGAAGGCCAGTGCCTGGCAGCACAGTGTAGATGGAGAGCTGGATAAATGCCTTGCAGCATAGTGTAGATGGAGAGCTGGATAAATGCATAAATGGACGCTTGGCTTGCTGCAGCTGCACTTTTCCGGGCAGAGTGACTTCCCAGAGACCAGCCCCAGGCAAAAGACTTTTCTTTTTAATGAGCGGTGGAGTAGGGAGTAATTCTTCAAAAGGGTTTCAAATAAGTGGAAAACTAAAGCGAAAACTGGCATCTATCGAGTGTTGAGATAAAAGATGTAAAGGCTGATGAAATGATTATAAAATGATTTACAACATCTAATTATAAGTTTATTATTCCTCAACCGTGTAAATGCTTTTATTTCATTTATAATTTGCTAATTAATAATTTCAAAATAAAAAATGTATTCTTTTTACTAGTAAAACCGTTCTCTAAAATTATTTCTTTATTATAAAGCTATTTCACATATATAACCTCTTTTTAATTTGAAAATAATCTGGAACTAAGACGTTTACTTTAACTAAACATTAACAAAATTAAAAATATCGTAAGTTCTAATAAAAATCCAACTTAAATCCGTTTATATTAAGCAGATTTTAGCATGCTTTTAAAAAAATCCTCCAATTCATTTTGATAGTTGCCATTAAACGTTCAATTTGGGTTCCCAAAATAAAAATTATGTCAAAATCGTCGTTTATTTTGGCTTTATAGGTGAACCATAAAAACGTAATTCCATTCTATCTCTACTATATACATACATATGTACATACAGCAGATAAAGTTGAAATCGCCGTTTATTTCTTTTCGGAATTAAACCGAAATAGAAATAGAATCTGAAGCGCTTAAAAAAACGCTGGGTGAAAAATAAACCAAAAACATTTGGAGAACGAAAAGCAGATGCGAAACTGCCAACAGTTTTTCCTGAATAGAGGAAATTCCATGGCAACTGCAAATGCATTTTTCTGTCGCATTTCCTGCCCCAGCGTGGAGCATAAAATAACAGCAAGGCAACATAAACACGTGCCAGCCCAGTCTAATGTCGGCCATTTCCTGTTGGCCAAAAACCGTAGGCCAAAAAAAAAAAAGGGAGCGGAAAAGAAAAATAGGCAGGCACAAAGCAAGCGTCACCAGCAGCCGTAAAAGAAGTGTGGAGCTATGGGTTCTGGTCAGGGAAAGGCACAGGACCCAAGTTGGGATCTTTTCCAGACAGCTTCCACCTCTCATTCCACCTTTTTCTACCAGCTTCCATCTCTCCTTCCACCTTTTTCTACCAGCTTCCACCTCTCCCCCACATTTTTCCGACCCTGCCAGGCAAAGGAAATGAGGGCTGAAAAAGCCACAGAAATATAGAGAGAGTTCTTAAAAGCCAAAAACATGAATAGGTCAGGAAATACCCTTCAAAAAGTTTACTTCCAAATAACTAAAATATAAATCTTAGACCTCAAATTAAAGAACAGAATATTCTACCTAGGCAGAATCTAGTCTTACAAGATTCTTAAGCAAAGGTTTATTATTTTAGCACTTCTTAGATTTTTAACCTCTAGCCTCAAATCCGAAAGAAAGTCTTTAGATAAGAGCCCATAAACCCAGGCATTAACAAATATTTAAAGAACCCGCAACAAGAAGAAAAATAACAATACGTAAATCCACAACCGCCAAGACCATAACCACTCTTGATAGACCCAACAACAACACTCCAAGTAACACTAAGAGCCGCTAACATAGAAAAAAAACAGGTAGTTGGAAAGGGAAAAAAGAAATATGTTAATAAAGTGCCAAGGCAGAGAAGGCGGGGGCTTAGGCATAACATAATGTGATAAACTCTGGATGAATGACCTCTCTCTGTATAGTATATGTACACATAGTTTAATCTTCTTTTTTCACCCTCCTGCCAACTGCATTTTAGTCAAAAACAGATGACGCAGATGCATCTTGAAGCTTGAAGGGGCACATGGAGAAAATTCTAGTAAATATAGTATTAAAATTATTATAAATTGGTATTGAAGAATTTGTTTGGGACCTATGTTTGTTTTATAAACGTGACTCGAAGACTGAAGAATTCTTAGCAGAAAAAGCAGTGTACTCAAAAGGGTCTTTGAAAGCTAGTTTAATATAACATTACCCAATTTATTTTTTTGTTTCTATAATTTCTAAATATTTATAATATTTCTCAGTGTCAGCCAGCATTATTTTGCAGCTGCAGAGATGAAAACTTTTGTGCCACTGGCCATTCTTCTAATAGGCCAACAAAAATCTCCGCCGGATAATGATGCACTGACAACAGCAACTGCCACTGCCACTGCCACTGCAGCAGTCGCATGCTGCGTGTTCTTCTTGTCTCTTTCTCTGGCCGTGTTCCCATCTCTTTCTCTGTGTGTTTGTGGCCAGGCTCTTTAGTTATGCATGCTGGTGGTTCTTTTTTTCTTCTCCAACTGCCTCTACCACTTCTTTTTCGTTTGTTTGTCTGCATTTCTTGGTTCGAGTTCATTGCCGCGAATCATTTTTATTATTTTCCTTTTCTCCCCAGCACATTTTACATTCTGGGCCTCTGAGTGGCAGCATAATCATCATTATCACCTCACTGTGTTGCTCATCATGATGAGGAGGAGCCCTGCCCTGTCTTCTCGACTCACTCGACTACCCTTCAGTTCACTTAGTGTTCATTAGCTTTGTCAGTCTCCGAACCCCCTTTGCCTTTCTTGACAAACTCCCCCCGATCATAATTCAATTATTTGCGAGGGATTCGGACAGACAAGAATCTGGGGAAGTGGTTGTGGTTTTGATGGGCAAGATAAACGGTTAAGAAGGTAGTAAAGTTTGACTCGGATAAATTGTTAAGCCAAGAAGATACAACTTGACTTTGTTAGATTTCTTTGTACAATACAAAATTCTTAATAAAACATATAATTACAAAACCAATTAACATGTTTTATCTTCTTTAAATTGCTATATCAAACACTGTGCCTACAGAATACCATAATACCTAGGCAGGTGCGTTTGGCAGTCTTCAGGCACCCAGTTTCCTAGAAATCATAATTTGCACGCTTTCTTCTCAAAACCCAGACACGAGCCTCCCCTCCCCTCTCAAATTCTTGGCCATGGCTTTAACACATTTTCTAAATATTTTCGAGTTCACGATCAAGATCAACGAAAGAGAATAACAATCTCAATTGCCGCTAATGAAGCCGGGCCAAGATGCTGGGATGCTGTGAGAAGTGAGGCCATAAAAGGGGGGTCTGAGATGAATCCCCCTCTCACCATTATGGCCCTAGCTAACCCCCCAAGCTCCCCCCCTTTTCACACACACACACACACACACACGCAATTTGACTTTCATTTCTTCATAGAGTTAGACACTTTTATTGTGTTTCACATTACTTTGTGCTGTGCTGTGCTGTGTAAGTGTTGTGCTCTCTTTGGTTTTTCTCCGTTTTGTTTGCCATACGTTTTGTTACTGTTTGTGTTTTTGTTTATTCGGACTTTTCTTGAATTTCTATTTCCAGCATAGATAACCATTTCTATAAGCAAAGTGCGATATTTCACAAGAGTCTCGGCGGAATCGAGTTGACTACAACAATACGTAGCGCATTATTTTCAGTCCCTCTGTTGTGGCATTGTTTTTCTTTTAACAAAATTCGTTTTTCTTTTGCTGTCGGTCTCCCTATATTTTGTTGTGTTTTTTGCGTATTTTTGGCATTCCCGTTCTGAGGGTTTTTGCAACTTTTCCTGGTTAACTTTACTTGCTACTTGCTGGGGAACTGAGGTACCACCAAAATCAGGGACTCAGTGAAAAAGGGTGAAAATAAAGTAAGGAAAAGTAAAGTAACAATTTAAATTTAACGAAAATAAGCTTTTGTTTATTTTGCTAGACAACTTTAACCCCTTGAAAAAATGTTTTAATACTTTATTATATTTTCTTTTTAAATTTTCTTGGTAGCTACAAAGCAAATATAAATTTCCACAGATTAAAGTTGCACTGATGACTGGGCTGAAATTTATAAATGTCTAAATAAAAGCTGAAAATGCCTGTCACAAGTATTGAATTACTCAAAGAAAATGTTCAATTGAGATAATAGAACCTGATTTATGTTGAAATTAATGGTAATGCTACACATGCCTCATTTTGATTCGTGGAAAGCTTTTCGCTATAATTAATAGGAGATTGTTCTATAATTACAATAAATTTTATTCATTAAATTTATTCATTGCTCAAACAATTTATTCATTTAAATATTAAACATCGCAAACTTATAGATAACTCTATGCTATAAATTGTCATCATTCAAAATTGTTTATATTTATAAGTAGTCATCTTTTCTATCCGTAGTTTCCCTTCGATTCTCCAGTGTCTCATTTTCTTTGACAAAACCAGATTCAACTTTTCATTAAGTTGAAAAACCTTTTTGAAATTAAATTAAGCTCTTAACACTCTGCGTGGAAAACCCGTAACAATGTGGCCCCTGCTGGGCGCGGCTTTTCTTATTTTTTCTTTTCCATTTTTCACACAGTAAGCGCGGCAGACGAAACCCGGGACCATTTCCACTCGGAGATTTTGGTGGAAACTCGCCAGGCAGACACTTGTGCATATTAATTGCTTATTGAGCAGGCTTCCCTTTTCCATTTTCTCCCCTCTCTGCCCCTCGCCCCTTTAGAGGGGAAGTCGGATGGAACAAAAAAACAACCATGGCGTGAAAGAATTGTTTGGGAAAATCCTCGTGCACGAGAAAAGCCTTTTTTTATTATTCTTTATCAGTTTCAATCACTCCATCGCACCCAGAAGTAACACTACAGTGGGGACTCGAAAGTGGTGTTTTTAATTTAATAAAATCTAATAACCAAACCTAGTAATAAATATATAAGAATTTTTTACTTAATTATTTTAAAAAGGAAAACTACACACTCTGGTCTTCTCATGTTTCGTGTGATAAAAGTAAATGCAAAGAGTGCACCTAAAATTCCCAAGTAAGAATTTGGAGATAGGGAAAATCAGAAATTTGTATTATTTTTGAATTTTAAATATTAAAATTAACTTCTTTGGTGATTTTGAGCAACACAAGTTAAGTTTCTAGACCTATTTTTGACTCTTGAAATACTTTTATTTAATTTAAAAAATTACTCTTAATTAAAGGCCACATTTCCCTTGTATTCACTGTACTTCCCCTCACAGTTCTCAGTTCTGGCTTTCATTCATTCACTCCAACACACATACACACAACACACACTTATTCATACCATCCCTCCCTCAATTTCCATTGCCCTCACTGTCGCATTCATTCATTCATGCAAGTCTCCTTCTCACCTGTTTGTTTTGTTGCTGTTGCTGTTGTTTTTCGTCACTAGCCTGGCTGGCTTCTCCGTCTCCCTTCCTCCCTCGCGTGCTGGAACAAGCGTTTTCCGGCCAAAGGTCGGTTTTTCCTTTTCGGGGGTCAGACGTCGCGGATTCGGGTGCCCCTTTGTTGCAGCCACTTGTGCGCGCCTCTACCTTTATTATTTTTTTTTCGTTTTTTGTTTATCGCTTGGCCCTTTACTGGTTGACAAAATGCCAAACGCTTGAAATTCCTTTATATCCGTTTTTTATTTTTTTTTTTCTCCCCGTTTTATATGCGTTTTTTGTTTCGTATTTTTCAGTTAGCGCGCGGTTTTAAAATTTGGTTTATTCTTCTGTGTTTGATGAAAAAAAACAAAGTGTAATGCTGTTACTGCTGATGTTTGTTGTTTTTATTTTCACTGTTGGTTTTCCCTCCTCCTTGTTGTTGTTGTTGTTGCTTTTCTCGTTAACCTTTTCCGTTCCCGTGCACGTGTTTGATTTTCCTTTGCTGCTGCTGCTGTTCGGGTTTATGGCAACCTGTTTGCCACCGGAATGTTTTCGTGTGGTTTTCCCAAAGAACCACCAAAACGAATGAAAACTCAGCTGGAATGCCACGAGTAATAATTATGATTGCATTCGAAAATCTTTGTAATTTCCGCTTTGTTTTGGCCTTTTTTTTTTGTGTTTTTTTTATTCAATGTAAAATTTTAATGCGCTGGCTTTCAAAGGAAATTCTTTAATCGGTATTTGGTTTGGTTTTTTAATGGGTTTAATTTAAAATACCACATAATGTAAAGCAATTATTTCAATTAAAATTATTCTAATGGAAGCAAAGGTTTTTAAATGAAAAGACTCGGAATTTTATGGTTTACCTTAACACATTTTTAAATTTATTTTAAATTTTTATAGGCTCTCCTTAAAGCCAACTTGTTTATTTTAAAAATTGTATTGTTTTCACAAGATGAAATGTTTGCCAAGTATGTAAATTTCTTATTTTCAAATTATCAAGAATTACATTTCTATTGTGACACATAATTATATGCAAACAAAAAGTCACTCAAACTTTTTACTTATTTACATTTTCGACTGAGGTATTTATACAATTTTCCGCAACAAATAAACAAATCAATTAACGGTTTCGTTTAATGCGCTCCCAGAAGTCGGTCAATATCTGGGGGGGAGCCGAGAGTCAAGTTAAGTGTGTGCTTTAAATTTAATTAAGCCTTCTGCTATTTCTGGTTTTTGTCTTGTTTTTTTTTTTTTTTTTTTGATTTTTTTCTCTTGATTTATTTCTTGATTTTTCAACAAGAGGCGCAAGTTGGAGAGACCGGTGGATTCTGGTGGCTGCTTTCTAAACACAGATGTGCACGCTCCGCTGGAGCTGCCCACTCGAGAAAAGCAACAACAACTGCAAATACAACAACAATGGCAGTAGATAGAACCAGCAGCCAAAGACAAAGACAACAAGTTAGACTCGCCGCCTAACGGTAAATCAAATGAAAAACTTCTATTGATAGAGTCTCGTCGAATTCACAGCGGCGACGTCACGGCGCGCGTTTTAAATTTCTAGCTGGAGGAGAAACCGTTGTTCGGTATTCTCCCCCTCTCTCTTTTTCTCGCGAAAACCAAAAACCGAAAATTAAAACTGGTTTTTGAAACTGGCTTAGAACAGAACGAAGGCAAATTTGCAAGTGCAACGTGATAAGGAAAAGCATGCAAAAATTACCACGCACCAATATGCACACACACGTACGCGGCGAGCGAGTGCACTCTCTCTTTCTTTTCCACACTCTGCGTCTCTTTCTCTCCGTTTTTCCGGAAAAACCGTCCGAAACGCTCGAGTCTTAACAGGTGACTGAAAACCAAGAACCGAAAGTCCGCAAGTCGGGTTTGCGCCACGTTAGTGGCTAACAGCGGCGTCGCCCGAAGATGAAGCAGCGACGCGGCAGAGCCACTTCGGCTCTGCAAAGCTATGGCCACTGTTATGGCACTGGTAACTTCGATGTGGTGCATGCCACCTTGAAAATAAAGGTTTGATGTGTAGTATTAAAATATTTTCGGTGGTGCATTCAACTCACGAGTTGATCGCTTTGCCTGAGTTGGCCAGGCATGCAGAGGCATTGGCTTTACATTGGCTTTCAATTAACTAACCAAATTGGCAATTAGCATTTGGTAGTGGGAAGCAACCAATTACAAGCTTATTTGTATTACATTTAACTGTTTACAAATATAAAGAAAAATATCAAATTATTGTAGTTTTCATTTACTTTTAGAAATTAATTTTTAGCGAAAACAGAATATTATTTAATTGTGAATTAAATTACAGATGGAGTCATTTTGGAACCTATAATTCATTATATTTTTGATCAGCATCAATAGGCAAGTTGATCTAGACAAAAGCATTATTTTTAAAATTTTATAAGGGGTTAAAATTATTTAAAATTCACAAAAAATTTGATTTAAAAACTTGCACAGAAAAAGCTATAATATTTTTTGATGTATCCAAAAAAATATCATACAAAATATGGGTAAATATTTATTTGAAGAGTTTAAATATTTCCGGTCTTTTTGAAAGGAATCAGGATTTTATGCAGTGAACCAGTAATTTCCGACCCTATAAACTATATATATTCTTGATCAGCATTAACAGGAGAGTCTTTCTAGCCATGCCGGAAAGAAAAATAAATTTAAAAATTTTTTTTCAAAATTTCAAAATTTTATAAGGGGTTACATCATTAAAAATCTCAAAAATTAAAAAAAATTTTAATTTTTCAAAATTTTAAATTATGTATGCAGATTTGTTAACCTAGAAAAAACTAGCATAAAAAATCTTTCCGAATTGAATTTGATGCTATTTTGACTTAGTTATGATTTTTTTAACCTTTGGCTTTTCACAAAAATTAAGGATTTATTTAAAAGCTTCTTGGCGTCATCTAAGGGTCAAATATGGAATGATTTATGTATATTCTGATTCGCCATTCATTAAAAATTCAAATATATGGAAAATATTTAAAAATATGCACAGTTTGAATATATTTTGTATTTATTTAACATAATCATTAACATCAACTGTAGCCAACAGAAAGCATTAACATTGCAGAGGCCGACAAAAGCCGGCCTGAGTTAGCAGCATCTGCAGAACGAAGACTTAACATAGACCACGCACCCAACCTAAAACAAAAACAAATGAAAATAAACAAAACCTGAAAACAGAAAACCCACACCATAACTGCTCCCCTGACCTATATGCCAAACATCCTCTAGAGAAAAAAAAAACACCCACTAAAAAACGAAGAAAAAACATAGCACCGAGAAAACTTTAAGCGCAACTAATTATGTGGCGGCAGCATACGGGTATTTCTGCAGCTTTAAATAGTTGAGCCTGAAGTCTCGAGTCCCTGAGATGCCTCAAATACTTCCGAATTCCCATTCACGTTCGAGTTTGGCTTCAAAGATTCCACAAGTACCGGGAATCTGCAAGTTATGCGAATGCGTTCTTCCACGAGCTTAAACTTACTACCTTACATCCTCTTCCTTTAGAAGTTTTCAAATATGCCAGTCATAACTGGTAGTTTTCTTGTCAGGAATTCTTTAACAGTGGGAACACAACAATACTTAAAAATTTACATGGTTAAAATTTAAAAATTAAGCAAATAATTAATTTATATAAAAAGGAGAACAAGGTGCACACATTTAGAAACCAATTTTAAAGTCTATAATCATAAAATAAATATTTATTTAACTCATTAAAAATATGAAATTTAAAAGTATTTAACTAAAATGTAAATTAACAGTTATTTAAATCTTATCCTATATTTTTTAATTTGGTTATACATTTTATATTCTTACCATATTTTGCAAATTATTATCAGTTGCTATATTTTGCGTTTGTAATTTTCGTAAATATATTTTTGTATACTTTTGTTTGTATAATTTAAAATTCTTTGCTATCCAAGCTTCACTGTACAGTGTACACCATCGTCTGACTTTGTTTTGGCTACTGTTATTGTTTCTGTTATCTCCTGTTTTGGGCTGAGTGAATTGTGGCTGCCGTTGAGTTGAGGCCTCAAGGCTGCACTTGGCCTTTTATATGTATGTTTTTTTTTTTCTGTTTTATTTTTTGTTTTTGTCCTGGCTTTGCTCTCTTTTTGGCCTCATCTTTGCTTTCCGCTCTCGCAGGTGACGTGGCCTATTAGCAGCGATAAAAGTCGAAGGCGCTCAACAACAAAAGGATATCCGGCTGAAGGAGCAGCGAGCCGGCAGGAAGATTCGACCGGCAAAAGCAGCAGCACGTGAGGGCATGCAACGTGTGTGTTTCACGCTCTGCCAGATTACGCGAGCGGGAAAATATGGATGAAAAATTAGCACATTAAAAATATATATATGTATGTATGTGACTTACGATATCTTAATATGGCAGACGTGACGCCTCCTGCTGCTCCTAAAAATTTCCCTAATGTGTCACGAGATTAGCCTGAATTCATATTTACTTTTCGTATTTAATTGTGCGAATTGTTTGCCAAAAATTTAAAGCAGTGCCAGCTCAGCCGTATTATCATTGTCACCATTTTCCATATGATAATTAGCCAGTTGATTATTTATTTAACGGGAGAAATGCTGATTTGATTTTGGTACTATTTATTTAGTCTACATTTTGTCGCTTTTAAATGGGTATAATTTGGATGATTTATAATCGGATTGTCATATTAAATATGTACAAATTAATGGGAATTTAGCTTCGTTTTTGAAATATTATAATTACTTTTCACTCTTGTGTTGTTACATTTTTAAATAATTTGAGTTCCTAATTGAGCCCCAAAAAGTGTGCTATGAATTTACGATGAGCAGCAATTAGTCAGAGTTTCTCTGTAATTTTCTTGTTTTTCTTCCATTTACCTTAACGTGATTTACAGGCTGACTTTTATTTTTATTTTTTTTCTCTCTTCCAGTCTAGGATCATTAACATTTCATCGTGTTTTGGACTCGAACTTTTAATTGAGGCTTCGTTTAGGAACTCGACATCTCTATTTCAATGTACATATGCTCATTTTTGCACAGTTTTTTCTTCACTTTGATACTTCTGTCTTTCATTTCAGTTTTTGTAAAGCCATGTTGTATATTTTTAGTTTATTTTCCACAGCAATCTTTTTTTTTTCGTGACTTCCCTGCCTTAGGAGCCTTTTAAACAGTTTTCACAGCGTTTTTGCGTAGTTTTTTCTTCAGTTCTTTCTCTAGGGTTTCCCGACTTTTCCTTCTCATCCTTTGCTTGTCTATTTTTGCAGCAATCTTTTTTCTGGTCTCCGTTTTTAGACTTATGGATGTTGACGCTTCTCCAGTGGCATTTTCCCTCCTATTTTTTTGTTCGTCCCATTCATCCAGTTTAATTGGCATTTAACAAGCCTCCTTTGTTCGTACTTTTTTTCCGCCGCTGGACAACTTTTCAATTCTTCTCACCTCTGGCTCATTGCATTTGACTTTGTCTGTGCTCACCTGGGATAAATGCGAATGCCATGCCCATTAATGTCAACTCATTAGACACCGCTAACCATAATCCCAATCCCCAAATCGTCCTGGATTCCTTGGAGATAGCCCCAGTTCCCCACAGCCACAAATAAGTGACAGAGGAGGAAGGAAGACCTAAAAACCCGAAACTCATTCCAAGTCCTTGGACACGTAGCATCGCATAATTACAACTTAATCGCTTGACAAACAAAGCAGACGCCCCCACATAAACAGCAATAACAGCAATGAGGAGGGACCGGGATAATGCCTGTCCTAAGTTTTAAATGGCGACCCAAAGTCACTTTAAAGACTCCTCGGCCATTCGGCCATTCTAAGCCATGGACGACATTCTGAACTCCCCTTTATTGTCACGCCTTAAATAGTTAATAGGGAGTAATGGCTGGCAGAGGGGAGATGGTAAAGTTTAAGAAGGTTCTGGGGTTTTGACAATGTGAAGCATTTAAATAAATATAAATATTTATTAATACTTAAAGTATACAAGATATTTTTTAGAATTTGTTTAAGATCTCAACTTTTTATTGAGATAAAATCTGATATATTTATTAAGCAAAAATAGTCAATTTAAAAAATTAAACTAAAAAATAATAAAACTAGAAAATATATCTAGAAAAACGTAATATTTAACCATTTAAAATATATTTTCTTAAGCTACTAAAATAATAAAAAAAAATACTTTCCAATTCCTATATTTTATTCTTAGCTTTAAATATTTTGGGCCACAACATTTCCCTTTTATTCCTTCACAATATCCAAATCCACCCACTTTTATTTTAAAACAAGAGTTGACATTGCATGCAAAAACTATTTCCATGTTAGGCGACCAACCCGGTTGCACCCCCAAAACTGAATATTTCATGACAATTAAAATGTTAACTCTGTCAAGCGGCATGCACACGACCCCTGCCACCTGCCACCTGCCACCCACTGCGTTCCTCAAATTTTCCCCTCCACCGAGGGCACCCCTTAACCACACAATGCCACACACATGCATAGGGGCCAAGCCCGCAATAAGCTTACACTTACACCTGCTAAAATCAACCCCTTCCACCTGCCAACTCCTGCCACCTGCCACTTGCAACATTCAAGCGAATAATGTTGCGGTCAATTTCATTATCCTTGTCCCCGACCACTAATGCACTGCAAATTAAAATATAGTATTATAATAATTATTATTAAATTAGGAGATTAAATTATATAGTATATAAAAGTTAAAAAAATTATTTCATTATTTATACAGAGCTAGCAATTAGTTCTAAACTAAAAGCTAACGTAAAGTAGTTGAGTTGAGTTAGTTTTATACGTATATTTTTTTTAATTTAATACACTCTAAATTGTATATAAAAATTTTAAGAATTTCTTTAATTTTAATATTTAATTTCAATATATATTTTCTCAAAACAAAAGCCTCCTTCTATTTCTTTTCAGTGCAAAGGTAGGCCCTCGCAGCTGTTTGGCTTACTGGAATTAGGCAAGGATTTGGCGGGGCTTCAGAGCAGCGAACACAAAGGATCTGCCTGGACTTAGATTGAGATTTGACCCCAACGGCTTCTGTGTACCATTATTGGCGTATTGGCAGGATCTCGAATGAGAGAACGACCCTGCATGCATCACTTCATTAGGCGTATCAATGTCACTCGCCAGCTGAGTGGCATGCATCAATTTCCAGTTGGCCCAGGAACTGTGTAGAGATATTAACATGCTTCATTTGTCGAAGGACTCAAAGGAGAGAAATGTCGGAGCAAAGCAGGAAAGCCAAGGTTCTTCAAAAAGAAACATAAAAGGTAATAACAGATGCTGAAATGTGGTGATGATAATGACATTAAGGACTTACCTTTCAGTCTGTGTTTAGTTTAATTGGTAAATCAGGGAAATTATGAAAATATTTATACACAAGTTGAGAGTGTGCAGATTTACTTTTGTTATATCTAAATAAAATAAATCCTAATTAAATAAAATTCAGCCATCTGTTTTCTGTACATTGTATTTGCCCAGAGCTAAAACCATATTATTTACAAAAAAGAACCTTCTAGGCCATAAACAATATTTAAACAGACAAGTTTTTAGGGGCCAGCATGGAGCTATTTCCGCCGTAATTCAGATTTACTGTGCTTTTCCGCACACACACATACACACATTGTTTGACATTGGCAAAGTTAACGGGTAAAATTTGTCGCTGCAAATGTAAATATAATTAAACAAACCGCAAAAATATTCATACAGCAGTTGGCCATTAAAATTACACATTTTGCCAATTATATTTAGAAAGTGTATGGTAAATGGCGTCAAGAAAAAAAAAAACGAGACAATAAATCCAGTCCAATTATTTATTTAAATATATATTTGTGTATAATGTATGCGCTGTGCTTGTGTTTAATATTTGCGCGCATGCATATATCAATTATTTGGCCAATTGCTGTGACTTATTTATTAATTTTTCCCAACGAAATGGGACGGACGTTACCATTTGATTTCAATTTGTAGTCTGACAGTTGAAAATATGCGTTTCATAAATGAACTCGCTTTTATTTCACAAAAACTCCGGCTTCCTTTCCCTGATATACTTAATTTAAAATATTAAAACAGACAGGCAACATTGGTTTCCCATTCAATTGTGATTTATATTTACGAGCAGCACTGTACAGCTCATATGCAATTTAATTTAATTAAATGTTGAACACGATGATTTAAGTGACTTCGTTTTGCGCGTTGTCAATTGAAATGAAAGTGAAACGCTTGTCACAGGTAATGTATTTTATTCGTACATAAATTATTGCTCCGTTTCATTTTGTTCTTCGCTTTTCCTCCTCATCACTTTTAATGCGAAAATTATGAATAAACTGCAGACCAGCATGGCGTATACATAATTGAGCAATTGAAATGCAATAGAAATGAATTATGCAAAGCAACTGTCCAGCTAAGTGGAGTGCCGATCAATTTGAATTTCAAACTAAATTGTAATTTAATTAAGTAACATTTTCAAATTAATAGCAAGTGAAAATGGAGAGCTGTAAATTTATTGAAAGCTGTGAAGAAGTTACTATGGTAAGCTTTAGGGGAAAACTTTAAGCTAACAAAAGGGAGCCTGAAGTTGAGTAAATTTATAAGCCAGCTTCTTACCAAATCTGACCTCAAAATAAAGTCTAATTTATTTGCAGGCTTACTCCATTCCCGACCATTATCTTCCAGCGGAAACTTCACTACCTGAGAGCCCATCTTTAGACCTCACAATAACTCAAACCGGCTAATGGCCAGCCCCAACAATTTGCAAAACAAGAAACACACTCTCTCTCTCTCTGGTTTTTTGGGTCACTAGAGGCGTAGAATGTTCCCCATAAATTTGCAGGCCAAGTGCCAGGGAAACCCTTTAGCAAAATGCTTGCAACAAAAGGTTGAACTAGAAACAGAGGCCTCAAACCGAACAAAGTTAAGAGGCAGAGGCATACAAAGGGCATCCAAATAAAACCTTATCAATAGAAGTATAGAACACTGAGTGGCAAGGATTTAGAACCAAAATAAAATAGTTCTTAAAGGTTAAAAAATCAATTAAAATTGTAAAATCCTTCACAAAATGTTTACTAAATATATAAACTACTTAGGCATCAACATAATGCTTGAAATATTTATTTTTAAAACAAAAACGTTGCTCTACAATCTCTACTTTTGCTGTATTTTTTGACACTTTCGTTGGCCTGCGAACAATGAGCGCTGGAATTTATCAAACATTTTGTGGTTGCCATTGTTTCATTGGCATTTTTCTCCCCTCTGTTACCCCCTGCAATAAAAATTTGTCATATTCATGCCGCAATCCATGCTGTTCTATCTTTATAACTCCCAACTGCAGGCCATCGCTGTGAATATCTATAATTGTCAGCAAATGTTACCCAATTCAGGCACATTTGCATAGATTTTTGGAATAGTCATTATGCCATGATGAGTGGGATGATGATTATTGTGGGCATGTTGCGGATGTGGATGTGGATGCCGATGCTGAGCCCTCTCCCGATCATGATGATTTCCATGTGTCATGGCAAGCTGACAGCCTCGGCTTAGTGCCGCTTTTGGCTCAGCTACTGCTAATCGATTATGCAAAAATAAAATGGAATAGAATAAAATAAAATGCTTGCCAAAGCGGAAAGCGAGAGTAGCTGAAAAAATCGGAATCAAGACAAAGTTTGAACAGCAAAATGTGGAGACTCATCGATGGATACTCGGCAAAAAGAAATTGTTTTGCCACTCATCATCATCTCTCTCTCGGGACAAAACCCCAAAGTCAATTAAAGGATTTCCAACCCCAGGCAGCCCACTCTCCCCTAAACTTTATTGTCACACATAGGAGAAGGACTGGGCTGTGGGTGAAACAATGGCAGGGATAAGCCACAAAACTGTATTGTAACCTGAAAAATTAAAATCTGTATGGGGGTAGAAGAGGACCAAGACCGATTCTGTATTCTGTATAAAATTCGTGCAAGTCCCTTGAATGGGTATCCGATTTTATGTGTGGGATTAAAGGATGGTTGAGATGGAATATCTGATGAAATGGTAATCTTTCAAGAAGCTTTATCTTAAAAATCACATTGAAATGAGAATTTTTTGGTTGAAATATTCTTTCACCTTTTTTTGATTACAAATTAAGCTGCTTAAAGGTTTTTAATGTTAAAAATAAAGTATCTTTAATTGAAAGATGATTTTAGGGAAATTTTAAGAGAGCCAAGAGTCAGCTCTACAGCGTAAATCATCTTTATTTTGCTTCCTTAGAAGGAAAACACTTTTAATAAACCTAGTTTTTTACTCATAACTAATATGTATTATGTTGTTTTCAAATTAAATTTTAATTATTTAAATTATCAAAATTTATTTATATTTACAACCCTTTTATAACTTAAGGAACCCTCAAAAGTCCTGCAAATCTCAAAGTTTCCCTAAACATTTTCAACAATAGGACATGCGCCACTTCACAGCTTCGACCAAAATCGTTTTCCAATAATGCCTTATATCATCTGCACTGTGAACACTCGAAAAGCACAACCACACCAGCAATTTTAAAGCAGTCAAATGAAGGAGCGGCCAAGAAGGATTCTATAGACATCAGAGGATGGAGACAAGTGCTCGCATTGAGGGTAAAATGTTTTTTGTGTCTGTGGTTGGTAGAATGACGTACGAACGTACGAATTCCTCCATATGAATGACAACGACGACTGACTGCAATTGACTGACTAACTGACTATCCCCTTCCCTAAATTCCTGTATCGAAATCGTCCCGTCCGGCTTTTGTTGTGAAGTGAAATGTTTACCAGATTTGAAGTCGTAAATTGATTTGATTTTGGTCATTTCTGCACTTGTTTGCCTGCTAAAATTTTCCTCTGTGCGAAAGTGGCAAAAATTTCAATCGAAACGACCAATTTGTGTGTGTATTTACAGTGTGTATAGTGTGTTTAGTGTGCTTAGTGTGTGTGGGCGTGATTGATGGGAGGTGTGGTCAGAGGGGGGCACCCTATTCAGCCGATAAGTTACGCTCAATTGAGTCCTGTTTGAACTGCTGATGTGTGCAATGCGTCTTGGATTTCCCGTCTTTTGTTTACTTCAATCTTTTTGCGGTTGTTCTTGGCTGACAATTTGCTGCTGCTATTGTTGTTGTTATTCCCAGACACTTTGACATTTGACGTGCCAGTAGAAGTTTTAAGCACTGGCACAAAAAACAAAATAGTTGTCAATTAAGCAAAAAGAGGACACTCCAGTGCACCCTCCCGAATAATGAATGATGTGGTTGCTGTGGCCAAAGTTCAGGGCTTACAACCGATGATAGATGCGAGATATAAATATACTTTGGGGGATGGGGATGGGGATGGGAATGGATGTAGCCCGGGTTGGATTGCAGGACCTCGAAATGTTGTTTGTGGTCCGATGGCCATCGAAGAACTGAAAGCAAACTAATCAGAGTGAGTGGAAGCTTCAAATTTGAGATTGACCAAGGGTAAGGATTAAATTTAAAAATTTTTAAGGCTTATCAAATGTTGAATTGGGGTTTTTTCTAAAAGTATGAACTTGACTTTTAGCAGTAGAAATTTAAAAAATCTATGGCTTTGACATTATAACAAAACAAAGCTAATTTAGAAACCATTAAAATGCTTAAATTTGTTGTATTTAATATCATTTAATTTTTGTTGGTTTTAAATACAGAAATAATATTATTTAACCTTATTTGATTACTATATCTTGTCACTCTTAGCTCTTAAAAAATCATTATAAAAATTCCGTAAATATTTACACTCCCATTACTGGAAGCCCCCACAAGGACTCGTATTTTGTCTGCCTCTGTTTACAGAATCTTTCCCCCAGGTCCCTGCCACAACGTCTCGCTTTGGTTTTATCTATTTAAAACAGCTGCCCGTATAAGCCATAACTTGTATGTTAATAACCCCAATTATGCGCAGGAATATACCATTTTAGTTCTCACCTTCCTCAACTCATGAATTTTTCGCCGCCGGTGCTGGCTTGTGCTCGATTTTTGTGTTTGTTTTGGTTCACATTATGGCCACTTTTGGTCGGTGCGTTGCTGCATTATCACGTCCTAGTTTTATGTGCTATTAAGTGCAGAATAAGCTTGCCGCGCCCTTTAAAGTGTGCCATAATCTTGGCCACGCGGACGCTAGCCGCAGAGTAATGGCCAGCACTTTGGTGCTGCATTTTGCACTGAATTTAGCCCCATAAACTGACTTTTGGTCTCTGTTCATTTTCAAGCCAGACACGAGACTGGCATTATTACACAAAAATCCACCAAAGGGGGGGATTTACGCACTTTAAACCGGCTTAATAGTGATGACAAAAAATGACTTTAGAACTACAATTTAATATTTAACTTTGTTTACTTTCATTTATATAACCAATTTATTTTTAAACTTTCCATTGTTTATTTCTTTATTTTAAAACTTGATACGAACCCATTTCATTTGTCAGTTTGTTGACTTTGAATATTCATTGTCTAACAATCTACAACAAATTCGATTTGCATAATAAATGAACGAACACTGCCATTGTTTGATGTACTGAATAATTAATTTAATAATAGATATAATTTAATTTGTACATGTGTGTAGAGCAAATTAAACAATTAAGAGTTGGTAATAAACTATCAAAAAGAGAATACATTTCTTCATATAAAATGTAATAAATTGAATTAAGGAATAAATAAAACAATTGCAAGTAAAGTAAGTGGCTAGGTTTAGTACAGTAATTGTAACCCATTGAATGTAATAATATTTCTTATGATAAATCCTCTCTTTAACTTGGTTTAAAAGTACCTTAAACCCCTCTGGTAGTTACTCGATTAAGTTCTTTGTAAACTTGCCTTAGACTCGAATGTTTTATGAACTTTTAATACCAGTTCCGTTTCAGTTCCGGTGACTGAAATATATACCCATACCTATGCACGGATTACTATATGTTTTACCAGCCGAGTTTGTGGCACCTTTCAATTCATTAGCAACTTTATAGAGCAAAACTTGGACTGGCCAACGAAATTTACGCACTGTTGTAGCAAGAAAAGCAGAGAAGAAAAATATGTGTTGCATCGAATAAAATAAACTAAACTTAACTTGACTTTTAGGAGCAAGGACGAGAGCAGGAGACACATGGCAGGAATGGAGTCGAGAGTAAAAAGCGAGTCAATGTATGCTTCTGTTTTTCTTACTAATATAAAACTTGGCATTAAACGCGAACGAGACGACGGGGAAAGTAGCCTAAACTTGAGAAGTCAAAAACTCCCAAAGAGGACTTATGAGAATGGCAGAGAAGGAGGGGAAAAACTGTGTTGGGGAAAATGCAGGGGAGCATTGCTTGTTTTGAGCTCAAACTTTGGCGCTGTATCTCCTTCTGCTGCCTCCATTTTCCCGCCACGTCTTGGTGCCCTCCTGATAAAGTTTAACTAGCACCAAAACACAAACACAATACACCCTTACGCATACCATAAAGTGGGGAAGAAGCTGATGGAATGCAATAAGCCACGGCAGTAGTGATGCCAATTTGGCTGGGTCTTGGCTTTAAGTAGTCTTAGATTTTTTTAAAGTTAGTTTCTTATATTTGTATACTGAATTTTCATAAGTAAATTGTGGTTTTCGAGAGCTTAAGCCGTATAATAATTTGTTTCTCCCTGAAATTTGGTGTAAAATATTTTTAAAATAACCTTAATTCCTGATTAAAACAAAGTTTATTTTTTAAATATTTTTATTATTTTAGAATCAGTGATCTTTAGGGTGAAATTTACCCTTGAATGCACTTGACAATTGATAGTAAAAGTGTTCAATTAATAAATATTCAATTATTAATAATTGCGCACTAAAAATTTTTATTTTTTTTATAAAAATTACTACTTTAATTTATATTAATTTTCTTTGAATCTGTAAAATCAAATTGAGTGTTAAATTCCCGCAACCTTTGACCCCTGGCAGCACTGGAATATTGGTAGTGAGAGAAACGGATGCATGGAAACGGTTTGGTATGTGAAAAGTTTCTCCTTTTGGCCGTTGTTTGTGTATTTACTTGGAAGCCGTTAAGTTTCATTTCCGTTTCATTTCATTTCGTTTTATTACTTTGGTCAGTTTGATGATTTTTTTCTGTTTTTTTCTTCTTCCTAGTCTTTTATTTGTACGGGATACACCCCTTTATTCTTGTTAGTTTTGAGTTTGGAATCACTTGCGCCTTTTGACTTGGACCCCCAGCTTCCCCCCATTTTTTTCCCACAACTGCTTTTTTTCTGCTGCACTCGAGTTAATTGAAAGCTTAACCTTTACATGCACTTACAGTGGTGATGTTGGTAGAGGGTGCCACGCCCCCTTGTAATGCCCAATGTCAGTGCAATCAACGACACGCCCGCCGACAAATGATTCCTCTCATCCGGACTCCGTCATCGGTCTTGAGTCTGTCGCCTTCGTCATCGTTTTGGTTTCGCTTTTCGTTTTCATTTCGTTTGCCTCGTCTTCTAATTGCCGCTGACTTCTTCAGCTTCTTGGCCCGGTACTCGTTTTGGGCCACATTACTTAAGCACGCGCTCTAAGCGATTGCCACACCCACCGGCCCCTCCCTCGTAGTCCTACAAATAGGGTCAGCCAAGTAGCATTCGGAGGGTCTTGGTGAGCAGCAGTTGTTTTTTCGGGCCCATTTTGGGTGTGCAGAATATAGTTAACTAGACATGAGGAAAAATATTATATTTCTAAGATCAAAAAATGACTAATTAATATAAATATAATAAGATTCAAGTGAATTGGCTAAGTACTTAGGTCACAGGAGAGACTTTAGCTTTCTCTTTGCAAGGTCCTAAAAGTAGGCTATACATTTTGTGGTCAATTACTAATTAATTCAATGGTAGGCAAACTTTATTCTAGCTTAATTAATTGTTTATTTATCTTTATAAAAATAATGTTTTTTAAATACTTAATATATGTAGTGGGATTTATCACTACATCACTTTTAAACTTTACTTCTTAAGTAGCTTAATTTATTTTTAAAAATTATTCTCTGTGTCTTCCAGTAAAACTACCATGGCTGAGACTACATCAACTTCGACTACTTTGTCTGGCTCTTTGTTTTCTTAGCTGGGCGTCATCATTACCATCAAGAGTCAGCCAGCAAACGTCTTGGCCCAGACCGCAATTTGCCTGTTAACTGGCAACTGCCAACTGGCAGCTTAACTGGCGAGAAGGAATGTCGCCCACAAGAAGAAAAATGAAGGAAAAATAAAAATAAACAAAAATAGCATAAAAACCAGCACAGTGGGTGAGATATTTCCAGATATCTGGACAGCTTTCCCAAGTATTTTTTAAACCCACTCCTATTTAAGTAAGTTAACTAATTACAACTCACTTTTAATAGTGTTTAAGCTGACTTTAATGTCATATTTTCCTTTTTACTTTCTTTCTTGTCATTTAGGTGTTGAAAAATATGTTTTAATTTATATAATTTCTATGTTTTTCGTTGGATTGCCTAAAGTTAAACCCCGCTGAATGTTTATTTCGTGTCAGAGATCAGAGCAATTAGTGCTAGCTATTAGCTGTCAAAGTCATTACACCCGGAATGGTCTCTGGGGTGACTTAAATTTTGACAAATCGCCGAGCGGGCCTACAGCAAAACTTGAAGTGAATTTCTTTGTAGACGTGAGTCTCTTTAGTATGCTAAAATTCTTCAAGGTTAGAGCTTTAATTAATTCGCAACAAAAAGAGGAGCAGCCGGCAATTGTATAATTAGTGCCAAGCCATCTCCAACTCAAGCACCCACACTCTGTCTCTCTCTCTCTGGGACACTCCTCTGTACCTCCAAAGGTGTTCAATTACACAAATGAATGCAGAGAAAACGTCAGAAACTTGGCATTTTCCACGCACAGCCTCAATAAATTTAAGTGTGCCATGGAAAAGGGCGTGGCTGACCAAAGTCCCGGCCCACGAAGAAGCCCACTAAATTATTTCATTGATGAGCTTGCCTTGGGTGGGCACTTGAATTCGTTTGGAATAAATCTTTCGATGGGTTGGGCAGCTGCCTCGAGTCGGCATCCATTACAAGACAAAGTCTACATAAATAAATAAATAAATATTTCCGCGCTGAAAATCTATTTGAAATGCAAAGCTCGAACTGGATAATATGTCAACTTTGAGAGCAGGAATTTCTCAAATAGAAGTCTATTAAATTTCGAGGGTGTTTTGTTATTATTTGCAGAAATATATTATTCAAAGGAAAACTAAAAGGTGTAAGGTAATATATTATATTTTAAATTCCTTTTAATGTTAAGATTTTTGGAAAGACTTGTCTATATTTCCTTACAACCTAATGATATTTTCCTCTTGTTTTTAACAGTCTTCCACAATTTCCTTTTATCTCTGAATTTATTTAATATTATTCAATATAAACCTCAGCCAGTCTTCATTTAAATCATCATACAATTTTCAGAAATGCACACAGCAATTATATTTAATTATTTTTGGTGATTCTCCGCGCTTCCATCTGCATAATTTCGCTCACACGCATCTTGATTGCAAAATCGGCAATTCCACAGAAATTGCAACATAAACGAATGAAAAATGGAAATGTCTTCTTCGTTTGTTTTTTTTTTGGCAGTCACCACCCCACCAAGAGTTTTGGGAGAGAAAAAGAGCTGTTAGTGGGATGTTATTGCCGGTGGTATAACAACTTATCACACAGCTTGCCGCAGCTTCTTGCAACACCCGGCGCAATTTGCAACATAAGGCACACGGGCCATATAAACAGAGACTTTGGGGTTCGAATATGGATTTAAGTGTTGTTGTGATACCCTTTTTTTAAGCAGCAATTTGTTTAAAATTATTTTACAAAGAATAGCAGAGAATGCGACATTTACTACATAAATTATTTAAAATAGAAAGTTATGTTTAGTTGAAATATAAATCACAAAAACTGTGAGTTAACGTATTTATATATTTTATATATAGTAATTCTTAAGGTATTTATTTTATTTTATTTCAAGTAATTCTTAAGGTATTTATATTATTTTCCTTATAGAAATCTTTCCTATTTATAGAAATTCTTTCCTTCTCTTAACTAATTTCGTGATATTCAGTTAAAAATGACAACTCCAAGAGTGTTTACCAATTCGTTTGCATTGTTCAGTACCTTTTTCCACAAATATAATAATAATAATAGAGGTAAAAAGTAAATAAAAATTTCGGGCAAATAAATTACGAGTACTCGCGCCTCTTGTACATCTCACCTTTATGCTTTTATGATTTAATATGGGAAAATGGCTCTAAAATGGCCAAAAGAAAAACGAAAAGCAAAATGAAAACAGATGCAGAGAGACACAAAGGTGGGCCAGCGGGTGGGGCGTTTGGCAACACGTGAACAATATAATCGCAAAAATTGCTGTTACCTCCCCAACGGGTTTTTTTTTTTTTGTTATTGTCGTGTTGACTCTGCCACTTACCTGTGTCCCGAGCCTCGTTACATCTGTGTGGGGCAACAAGTGCTGCTTTTATGGCCATTTGTTTTTGGCCAACATTTGCTGATAGCCAGCAGAAAGCTGAAAAGTTTTAGCAAAAACTCTTTTTCATATAAAAATTATATTTAAAAATTCATAAAAATAAATGTAAACTAATTTTTAATTTCCAAACTAAGCAAGCCCCTTTCTAACATCAGTCTGGAGTTCACTTAGTCGCCTTTTAAAAACTATGTTGGTGTAATCACTTATTTTAATTCAGCAAAATTGTAAAGAGTTGATCCGAACCGTAAAGATTCATTTGGCCTTGTAAACGATGCTGGAGCCCAGCCTGCGAATGGACTTCCCCTTGGAAGTGGGGACGGCGGGGACCGAACGAAAATCCGAGAATCCTACCGTGGATCAGTTAATGCCAGAAATCAAGTAAGTTGGGCAACTCTGTGCGTTACGAATGCCAATCCCCCTTTGGATTCATCCACAGCAGCGAGGATCCCCATCCTCTGCCAGCCGGTGTAGCGGATCTCCAGCGTGAAATAGAAGATGTGAAGGCCCTTGTGCGAACTGAGCCGCATGGCAACGACCTTCGCATGCTCTTGTTCACGGTGGCGGCCAGCCATGATCGCTATGAGAGCACGCTGGTCCCGTTGCCGCCGCAGTTCAGGGCCGTGGTCGGATACGGTTGCCAGGTTAAGAAGTTACGGAGCGCCATTGAAAATAACTGGCCCGCCTGTCGGGTTATACCGACCATGTTCAATAGCCCTGAGGAGCTGCAGGCCTTGGCTCCCGACGATGTTGACGCCTGGCATCTTCTTCATTGGCTGCTGGTGCCGAATGTCACTTACCCCTCGTTCCGCCGCCTCTCGATCTTGAACCTGGGCCCCCTATGTCGCAACTTGGGACTGGGCCAACCCACCGAAGAACCCCGCCAGCTGATAGGCATCAACTACGAAATGATAGATCTTCACCAGTGGAAGTGGCGTCTACAAAATGATGAGCAGCGCAACTATGCCTTCCTGGGATTGCCCCTGGAAAAGGTGTATCGTTTCCTGTACACAGGTCACCTGGACATACCTCCAGGAGAGCCTATACGCCTGCACCACCAAATGGAGTTTGCTTTGCTCCTTTCCCAGCAGCAAGAGTTGCCAGCAGAGCAGGAGCAGCAGCAGGAACAGGAGCAGCAACAGGAGCAACATTCGCAGCAGGGAGAAGAAAAGAAGAAGGAAGACCAAAAGCAAACGTTGTGCTGGAGCAAGTCCGTTCTGGCCAACACACAACAGCGGGCAATTATAATTTGCGAGCTGCCCGCCGAGCTGGACAACTGGATGATCACCTCGCCGGATAGGCATTTCCTTGAGCTTCTGGTGCAGGATTCAACAACCCTGAAGCCCTGCTATCTGCTGATGTTCGACGAACCGGTGGCCGCCAAGATGATGCAACAATGGCCGGGCAAACCCATAGAAATGCAGCCTCTACCCGGTCGATCGCTGAAGAAGGGGACTTCCCACAGATTCTCGCAGATGTCGAACTATGTATTCGGACGACTGGATGCCCTTAAGCGGCTGCTCAAAGGAAGTAATTCTACAGAGGCCACAAATTAATGGACAAGGACAACTTATACACCCACTGATCCCCAACTCCAATTTCCGATTCTCGTTTAGATTTACAAAGACAGACTTTGAATTTCCGTCACCGTTTGGTTATAATATGTGAGCAGTTTTATTCAATTTCCTTGGCAACATAAAAAGATTAAATTAAAATTAAACTTCTGGAGATAAAAATCGGTATATAACTTACAAAAGGTTAAGCCCTATATCTGCTTCCTTAAGAAACAAAAGGGATAAAAAGCAAAGACCTGCCCAAAAGTTCGCGTCACTTTCAGCCAAGGCGGAGAAAAAAAAAACTAATCAAGCCCGCGGCTTTTGGTCGCAACTCCCCCATTAGAGGAGCGTGAAAATTTGGCCAAAATCAGGGCCCACATAAAAGTGGATGGGTGGCTTTGGAGGGGGTCATTTGGGGGCGGGTCACGTGCTTGGGAAATCTCATCAATCAAAATCTTAGTGTGATAATAACGAGCGAGAGAAATCACAAAGCATTTCTTTCAACTAGAAAACGCCACTAACCCACAATTCGGTTGAGGATGATGATGATGATGATGATGATGATGATGATGGTGGGGATGAAGTCTAAACAAACTCCGCCAGCGATGCTAGTGAAGATGATGATGCTGGGGATGAAATGTGGGAGACTTGGCTGACGTAATGACCCGGCTGAGGGGCTTTTTCGGGTCTTTATCCTTCTGTCAGACGAAGACGTCGCGCAATTTCCCGAGGCCTCCGGCTGGCCGCAGACAACAAATCGAAACTTCCGCCTCATGTCGGCCTGGCCTTAATTTGAAAGTTAAGCGTTATAAACACGTTCATTTAACGCCAAGAAACCCCTCGCTCCCGCTTTTCCCAGTTTCCCAGCTTTAGCCCTGCGGCCATGTATCCATGGGTTCCAAAGCTAATGTTGCGCGATTTCGAAACACAAATTGCTGTCATTAAAATCATTTCAATGCGAATAAAAGTTGTGTCAAAAAAAAAAAAGAAAGAGAAGCTGCTGGAAAAAAAACTAAGTAAATAAGAAGGAAAATCAAATGGAAATGCCTGGGCCCAGCCACAGTAAAAATGAAATTAAAGAGAGTGGGAGTCGGAAATTGAAATTGTAATGAAATGGAAAGCAGAGGAAAGCCAGGGCCATGCAATTAGACGTCTGCTTGATGAGAGTCAAGAGAATTTAAATAATAATAATGACAAGTTCATAAATATCCCATGAAAGTGAAATTTGCATAAGCAACTTGAGAGAGAACATATTTTTTTTCTGGTTTGAATAATTTATGTTATAAATCTTATGTTATAAATCTTATGAATTTAAAATTATATAAAGAAATTAAGAGTAGAGTAGGAAAAATAATGAATTAACTTTTTTGATTTAATCTCTTTTCCTATAATTATATTTTTGTAACCAAGTAATCTTTTTAATTGAAATAACTGCTCTGCAAAAGGTGAAAAAAGTTATCATTCTAAAGTTCCCTCTTCTCCCAGAGCTTCCTCAAGTTTCCCTAAGCTCAAGAGCATTTTTCCCACCCACTAAAATCGCCAGAGAGCTGATTGTGTTGACCAAAGTAATGCCTCGATTTAAATTGCATTTGTTGGCAACTTCAGCTGCAGCCGGCAGCGTGTCATAAATGTCGGCAGACAAACGATATGAACTGGGGCACGTCCCTCATCCTCTCCCTGACCAGCGACCTAAGCCCCGATCCTAATCCGCCCTTCAGTTCTGGAGTTCTGAACAGCGACTTTGGCCGGAAAATTGGAAAACGCCAGCCGCACACAAACACAGATACACAGACACAGAGCAGCCAGCGCAACCCACAGACACACTTGACATCATATCGTTGCGTTTGACAAGAAAACTGATTTGTCATCGCCGTAATGAGCTCGGGGCCTTGGCTCCCTGGCTCTTACCTCAATGAGAGGGCAAAAGTAAAGCACAAAATGCAGTAAGCAGCTGCCATTAAGCACAAGTGTGGTGGAAAGATGCCACGGAAGTGGCAACAAAAGTGCGGGAATACCAGATCAATGGAGCTGGAGAGTTGTTCTGGGTGATACAAACACTTAGATCTTAGAAAGATTTAAGGAATAAAAATAAGTTGTAGAGGAAGTTGCAATTGTATAATAATAGTTTACGGAAACTTTATGTGGTTTTATTATTATTTGTGTCTTTCAAGCTAATTTTTTACTTTTTAAATAACTTTTATTTCCCCAAATAAAATACTTTTAAATTGAAATGAAATCTACATTACCTTCATGACCTGGAAAATGTGATGTAACCTGCCTGCATGTAACTTTGAAGTCTGTTGCAGTTTTCTCATTAGCCATTAAATCCACACATAAACTTCCGACAGTGAGTGGGCAACAAATCTCATTCAGTTTACTCTAGAGAAGTATGCGAATGTCAGAGAAAAGTATTGGGGAATCAAAACGAAATATAAATAAAAAAGTAATAAAATCTTTTAATTAAATATTGGATACAAATTTAACCTATTTTTATATTTAACTTATTTATAATATCATTTTCTTATACAACTAACTACTTACAACTACAACTTAATATCTTTCTTCCTTCCAATACCTCACTCAAGTTATCTCTTTTATTTAACCATCGTAAAAGTTGATTAGCTTGTAAATTAAATTATCGAATGCTTCAGCTTATTCGTTTTGCAGCTACAATATCATAGAGTGGTCTGAAATTGAATTGTTATTGGATTTCCCCTTTGGCATTCCAAGCGCTCCCCAGGTGGTGACATGATTACCTGTCAGTGTAACTAACTTTAACCCTCATTCCATTTCCAGAGATGATGGCAAAACGGAGAATGGAGTGTGTTGGATGCTGTTAAACCAGCATGCCTCCTACACCATATCTCTATGTTTATGCACACACACATACACACACAACCAACCCACTTAGACACACACTCATTCGAGGCAAGGTCAACAGGGTCGCAGTGCATTTAAGCGTTTTGCGGCAGCTAACTAACTAACTAAAAGTGGAGAGGAGCCATCATAGAGAGAGAGTAGGATGCTGGTAACCTTTTGGTTCTAATAAATTCAGCTCATGAATGGCAACCCACACACACACACACGCAACCCGCACCGCCTGCAATTACCAAGTGGTAAGTGGTAAGTACTTGCCAGTTGCAACCACTCAACAACTTTTGCCTGCCCTGCCCTGCCCTGCCCTGGCTTGCCCTGCTCTCAGCATACGCATTAAAATTAAAATTGCAACTAAAATCTAAATCAACTTAATTATTTTCTACCGAGAATTGACACAGTTCTTGTTTGGATTGAGTTGCTCCCATTTATATGGTCACAAACTGAAAGCAAACTCCTCCAGCGAACCGCTCCAAACACGTTCCATATATTGCAATGTGGTTGGGTGACAATAATTCCAGCCGCAGCATCCGGTTCTGATCTGTTCGGTGAGCTTCTCGGTCCCGTTGATGGCTCGGACCGGGTCGAGTTCTGGCTCGGTCTGGATTCTGGCCACCTCCTCCTCCGCCTCCTCCGTTCTGGTCTGGTCTGGTCTGGCCCATTCGCTGTCGTCTGGCCATGTCAGCAATTAGATTACACCGTGTGTGTTTGCGACTGTCTGGGCGTGCTGTTGGTGTGCGATTGTGCGTGAATTGTGTAGGCCAGGGATGGCCAGGAAAATCCATGTTATTGGTCTAGAAAAATTAAATATACTTTAAAATATTTTAAGATTTTTTGGGCACTTAAAAAATATTTTATTTGAAAAGTAACCTCCCTTCTTTTCTAGGAAATTTGAGTGTATGAGTATTAAGCATATTTTTAATACATTTTCTTTTATTAAAAAGTTATGGATAGGGAAACTTTTTTATTTAATAAATAACTTTAAAAACTATGAAATTTCATGGAGATTTTCATGGAATTTAGTGACTTTTGATTGCTTCTCCTTTCAAACATCCTCTACTGCATCCCTGTCCAATTCAGTTGGCACACAAATACCATTTGCCCGGTGACCGGGTCTTGTTTAGTTAACTGCATCGGTGGTGTTTTTGTTGTTTGTTTTTGTTTTTTTTTTTCTGGCTGTCGCTCGCAACTGACGCATTTGTAGTAGCTGCATCTGTGGCGCATCTGTCGCAGTTGCTGCCGTTACACATACGCCGCGTTGTACACGTCTCTCATCTGCCGCACGACACCACCCTGTAAGCCGCCCATTTCACCCACTATGACCACCCATTCCACCCTCTACCATAACACCCCCTCTTGTTTGCACACACGGCAACGTGTTGAATGCAAATGAATTTCATTTGCCGCACTCGTTGTCATTGTTGTTCGCTGCTGTCTCTTTCCGATTCTATACACTCCCGCTACCCCGTGTCCCTGTCACAGTAGACCCGGCCCCTATCTTTGTTTCGACCATGATTTATGGGCACAGACATTGCCCATTGTCGCCGCCTTCTGGTTACGCATGATTTCAACGAATTTTATGCAATTGAACCCAGCGATGCGGTCAGAAATTGAAGTCTTGTTTACCACAAATATGTTTTATAAACAACTACCAATTAAGAGTGGTCTTTAATTGAATTAAGCGGATTTTGATTTAATAAAGCGGAAAATATATATTTTTTAAGCTCATTATTGGACACGAAATAAGTAATAAAGAAAAATAATATTGAGCCATGAAAAAAGTTACTGGCTTTAAATAAATATATTTTCAGGAAGATTTTGATTTTGTATTTGCTAGAAATATTAAGAAATTAATTCTTTATATAAATATAATAAATATTTAAAAATATATTAATAAATAAATAATTATTTCACTTTATTTTCAGACTACAACCTTTGAGCAAAAAGCCATTAATAATCGTATTATAATTATGATAATAAATATAAACGCGCTTCAATCATTTAAATTAAAGCTCAAATTGTATGATAACAATATATACAAGCAGGTCAAGTAATTATACATAAACTTAACATTTCATTTTCATTATTGTTAATTGCCTTTAGATAAGATAACATAATTAAAGCTTAATTCAAATTGCCCATTCATCTTCATGGGAATATCCTGCCTTCTCCTGACTGAAACCAATAACTGCAGGAAGAAATGCAACTGGATCGTTAAGAGCTTATCAACCACACACACATAACAAATTTATCTCTGATTTAGTCAACAATTCACACTAATTATCATTAAACATTTAATGCATAACTCTTCTGTGTTCAAGTTTTTCGCAAATGCAATCTGAATGGTTTGTAATTAAAAGTGGCATTTAGTTGCCGGCCAGTTGGCATTCAAAGAGCAAGTCAAATAATCATAAATATTTAACAAATTACTCCGCATACATTGGACTTTTTAAATTTAATTAAAAATTTAAATGTGCAAAACTGGCCAGACTCTCATATGGAACATAAGCACACACAAACAGAAGAGCATAGAGAGGGCAAGCAAACAAATTCTCGAAAATGAAAGGAGCTGGCTGTGTGGGCCAAAGCGACGGGTGAATTTAAATAAAGCGTATAAAATACAAGAAGCGTGCACTTTATGACTCCCCCCAGGACCCTCCAACCCCCTGCACTCAACCCCCAACTTGTATACGGCCATCAAAATGCGCTCTGGAGCGAGCTCCGCTCACAGCGCCAATTACACGGGGCCCGGTCATAAAAATAAAGCCCAAATAAATACACTTAAAGCGAGAGGAAGAAGCGTGCTTCTCCCGCGGAACGGACAAAGTTCGGTGGCAAACGCCGAAAATGAGAGACGGCTAGTGGGTCAGGACACATGCCGTACAAGGAACAGTGGAGCAGATGGAAGATAAAGCTAAAGATATTCGATTTCAAAAATATTACAAAATGTTATTACAAGAGTTTGTGGGAATCGAGCCAGTGTGGCAACTCGATAAGTTTTATCGCCCACATTTTTCAAACAACCGGGCTGTTAAAGTTACGATCCTGCCAAATCGCTAATATGCGATAGGACCTAAAAAAGACCACAAAAATTCGCGAACAGGATTTTTGCAAGCCACGGTCACATTGGATCCCCTCACTTCCGTTCTCTTTCTCACAAGGCGTCCCCGAGTTCGGATTAATTTTTGTCGATCCTAAATCCGCAAGCATCGTGTCGATCCGACAGTATTTGTTAAAGCGAATCATACCCATATTAAGTAAATTTAGTGCTCTAACGTATATTGGTAAGCTTGTGTGAATAATCGATCGCCGGAGTGCTAATTTTGCCTTTTCAAAACAGCGTCAGCCGTATCGGCAGAGTCGTCCAAGCGACCGGCATTGTTTTTGCCAGCAATTGTCCACCACGTGAGGTGGCAGTCATTTGTGGCATTCATCGTTGGCATTGTCTGTGGCTTCTCAGCGGGATCAACGCCACGTGTCATCGGAGCATTCGCACGCACAGCGTGGGGCTGCGCTTCCCATTTCGGCGGCCATACACGTGCCGATTGCGGTGATCCTCGATTTGGATTTTCTTTACCGCCTCGCTAACGTGTCACCGTTCCCTCACACGGCGCGCATATTGGATCGCCGTTCCCTCACACGGTGCACATATTGGATCACCGTGCTTTTCTTCGGCGCACCTATTGGATCGCCGTGTGTCTTTTTCGTGGCCACATCGTTCTTTGCCACATCGCCGTGCATCTTTGCCACATCGCGTGCGCTCTGCCGCATCCACACCTTGGCGGGCTGGTCTCGTTCCGCTCACGCCTCACGCAAGGGATTGCGGCCATCCCTGTCGCACATAGTGCGTGTCATCTTCATCAGCGCGAACGACGGAAGTAGCATTACATATCCGTATTGAGAGCTGGTGGCTGATCCGGCCCACACTCTGCTCCAGGAGCGGATAAACATGAATGATAGTGTCTAAAATATAATTAATTTTGCATATAGGAGCTTTTGATTTAAGAATTCGTACTTATAAACCTTTTCGGTCGTAATTTAGCAATTTTTTTTTGGGAGATTTGGCAATTATAATATCGTTTTGTCCCTCAAATAACTTAAAACACATACAGCTACACATCACCAGTCATCAGGCCTGCTGACGTCGATGGAGAAAGCGTGAGTACGGCCTAGCCGCAAAACAACAAAATAAAACTGAACCCATCCTTATAATTTCGCCAAGACTTCTGAAATAGTTTGCACATCTTAATTAATTAATTGATTCAAAAGAATATTAATAAGTTAATCTATTTAATGTAAAGTAAAAAAGGAAAAAGCGTTCTTTCTTATCTTAAATTTTATTTCCTTTCATTGGATCTAAAACAAACTGACTCAATAAGAGGTCTCGTAACGTAAATAACGTAAACTTAGGCTTAAGGATTAGATTTAGGAAAATGTCTTTCAATATTATCTCAGCCTGCAATTATATGACTTTGAAAATGAACTAATTTGATATCTTGTTGGGCACCTAAGGGGATGTAGAGCATTGGTTGTATAAGGGTGGAGCCTGAATGGACTTCACAGGTTGGGAGGGTTTAGATTGAGGCCAATAACATCGGAGCCTCATCTTCAATAGGTACACTTCCTTCGTCTGATTCATATTATTTACCATATCCCCAGCTAGAGTATCTCTGTCTACAATATTAGTTATGTAGCACCATTGTTCATGTCAACACAAAACCCACGCCCATTTTCCCTGAGCCTGCCGAGCAGAAAAAGTAGACAGAGCGTGTTGAGGTGGACAACGCTCGGTGAGTGTGTTTGTTACATAATTAATTGGCGCCCAAACGTTAAGGCCAGCCCGATGCCTGATTAGGCACCTGTCGTTTGACAGCCGAGCTTCCCGTTAATATTCAAACCATCCACTTCTAGTTTCCGTTTAGTATTTCAAATTCTGTCCTGGAATTGATGGCATCTGGATAGGTTCGGAGCCATACCGGAGGAAATGTAATACTTTTAACTGTTTTTTTTCTATCAGTTCGGTAATAATCGAACATTATAGTTAAAAGAACATTCCAATTTGAGTAATTGATTCCTTGGAATTATAGTTCTGATTCAAAGTCGGTTCTATACCAGGATTTCAATATTCAAACACTACCTTCTTATCAGTTAGGATCGAGATTTTATCTGGCTGGATAGATTCGGCTAGTTACTCTTCTAATTGGTAAGACAAAATAAATTGATATTTATTTTACTACCCTTTATTTACATTCCGCTTACAACATTTGTACCTATTGAATGACACAACCAATTGCTATACTACCCAGGGTAAGACCTAAACTGCATTTCTCATTTATCGTATATCGTATTCATCTCGAACGACCAGTTTGTTTTCGTTATATCGTATCTTATCTTATCTTACCGTATCTCATTTCGTTTTTTTTGTTTTATATTTCGAAAAGCGTCAAAAATGTTGACACACAGCAATGAAAATTTAGTAGATCTTCAGACTGATGAGTCTGCAAATTGCATCATCTGCAACGGACCAGTGTGTAATCTGGATTTACTTGAAGCCCGTTGCAAGCATTCTTTCCACAAGCTTTGCCTTGACAATTATAGCAAGAACAACGACAAATGCCCCAGGTGTGGCCAAACTTTCTCTCAACCCGAGGTAGGACCTCATTCGGCTCCTCTTAGTAGATCTCAGGGACACAAGGTACAGACACGTTCAGCGTCGCGAAATGCGGCAAAGCAAAACGGTGGTTCTGAGCAAAATTCACTGCAGGAAATTCGTAGCGAGGGTAACTCAGACTCGAGGGTGGTAACGGAAGATCACGTGGAAAAATTGATTCAGAAGTCAATGCAGACCTTCCAAGCTAACATGCTGCAGTCAGTTACAGAACAAATAACTTTGGCGTTCACACAATTGAATAGGTCCACATTTGCCAATAATGGACAAGGTGAGCCGCAGCGAGATTTCAGTCGAGACGGTTCCGATGCCAACTCAGATCGAAACAACATTCAACAGGCTAGGAATTCACCAGATTTTCGCAGTGATCGAAGTGATCTCTCTCTGGATCGACCAGACAGAATTTCGAATATTATATCCAATTGGCGTATTAAATTTAGTGGTTCAGCTAACGACATTGCTATAGAAGATTTTATTTACCGTGTCAATTGCCTCACTTCACAATGCCTGAACGGCAACTTTGAACTTCTCTCCCATTTTGCTAACTTACTGTTCGCAGGCCCTGCATTAGCCTTTTACTGGCGCGTTCATAGATCGGCAGATAACATGAATTGGAACTTGCTTTGCAGGCGTTTAAAGGAAAGATATCAAGATCAGAGATCTGATCGTGAGATTAAATGTGCCATGCGTAGACGCAAACAGGGTAACACGGAAAATTTTGATGACTTTTTGGATGCAATGCTTTCCATCGCAGATTCCCTTCGTGAACCAATGCAGGACAGTGAAATTGCGGTAGAAGTTCGTCATAATCTCAGACCGGAGATCAAGCACGAATTATTGCACATTGACACCCCAAACTTAGCAACATTGCGAAAGGAGTGTCACAGGCACGAAGAATTCTTTCTTAACACCCGAATGAAGCCCATTCAACGTTCGAACCCAAGCAAGCGTTTCGTTAACGCAATTCTGCAGGAAGAAGATTCAGAATCTCAGTCGGAGGAAGAACGTGAGGTCGAGGATGAAATTTGTGTAGTTAAGACGGCTGAGAAAATTAAGTGCTGGAACTGTGAGGAAACAGGCCACAGTTACCACAATTGCCTTAAACCTCGTCGTATTTTTTGTTATGGTTGTGGAACACCGGAGGTGTATAAGCCCAACTGTGCAAAATGTAATTCGGTTTCGGAAAACCCCAAGAAGGACATTCGTTACGCGAAGAAAACGGATGTCCGCCGCTAGCTTCGAAAATACCAACAGAACCAGATTTTGTGGCAAATGATGTTCATTCCATTTTGCCTACCTTTCAACCAGACATATCAGAAACCAAACCTTTTAACCCATACCATTTGCGGGTACAGGAGTACGCAAAGCGTAGATCCCAAATTTTGCAAGCTAATCCTGTTTATCGTCGCAAACAGCGATCTTCACGGCGAATTCGTAAATTTTGGACTCGTAAGCGATCATTAAATCGTTTTATGATTTCCTCAATCGCACAAAACAAAAGCGATATTCGGCCTTTTACAAACATAGAAATATTTGGTCAACCGTATTTAGCTCTCTTGGACAGTGGCGCCAACAAAAGCGTTATAGGTGGTGAGCTAGCAAAACAAATAATTTCAGCTAAGCCGTTTAATAAATTTAAATCGGTAGTGAGAACCGCTGATGGGCAATCGCAATATGTTGCAGGCACGATACACATTCCCCTGACTTATAACTCAATTAGTGACAACTTTGAATTCCTGATAGTACCTTCGATAAAGCATGAAGTTATATGCGGAATGGATTTTTGGCAAAATTTTGGCATTTCGATCAAGCAAACAGTTGCGATCAACGAAATTAACTGTGAACCGGAAGAACACTCGAATAAGGTGAGATTGTCCGATTTACAAAAATCAAAATTGCAGAAAGTAATAGACTTTTTTCCATCATTCGAGAACGAGGGCTTAGGATTAACTAGGTTGTTAGAGCACAATATCGACACATCCAATGCAAAGGCAATAAAGCAACGATTCTATCCACTTTCACCAGCTAAAGAAAAACTTTTATGTGAAGAAATCGACCGCATGATTAAAATGGATGTCATCGAAGAGGCTCCTTCATCGCCTTGGTCTTCTCCAGTTATCTTGCACATCAAGCCTGGCAAGGTACGATTTTGTCTCGATGCAAGGAAATTGAATGCAGTCACGGTGAAGGACGCATACCCCATCCCTATAATGGATGGATTGCTGAGTCGACTTCCACCCGTACACTGCATATCCAAAATTGACCTCAAAGATGCCTTTTGGCAGATCTGTTTAGATCAAGAATCTCGTGCCAAAACTGCTTTTACCGTTCCGAATCGTCCGCTATATCAATTCAAGAGGATGCCTTTTGGATTGTCAAACGCTCCACAAACCATGTGCCGATTAATGGACTTGGTTATTCCCTATCAATTAAAATCGCATGTGTTAGTCTACCTCGATGACCTGCTTGTTTTGTCAAACAACTTCGAAGAACATCTTCTGCATTTATCCGAAGTAGCTACCCAATTGCGTAAGGCTGGATTAACAATAAACGTTCAGAAAAGTCAATTCTGCCTGAAAACTGTAGACTACCTTGGTTACCTGGTGGGTGAAGGTACTCTTCAAATAAATCCAAACAAAATCGCAGCCGTGAGCGAATTTCCGGTTCCGAAGACCCAAAAACAGCTCCGAAGATTTCTTGGTATGACTGGTTGGTACCAGCGGTTCATATCCAACTATTCCACAGTCATTTTCCATCTGACGGAACAACTACGTGGCAAAACACTAAGTTGGAACGATAATGCCCAAGAAGCTTTCGAAAACATCAAGGCCAAGTTATGCTCTGCTCCTTGCCTTGTTCATCCCAATTACGACAAACCATTCATTTTGCAGTGTGATGCTTCACTACATGGAGTGGGTGCAGTTCTAGCTCAATGCGACGATTCCGGTTGTGAGCGTCCCATAGCGTTCATGTCCAAAAAGCTAAACAAAGCCCAGCGTAACTATACAGTTACGGAACTCGAATGCATGGCTGTAGTGTTAGCAATTAAAAAGTTCAGAATGTACATTGACGGTCATAGCTTTAAGGTAGTAACCGATCACTCAAGTCTTCGATGGCTAATGAACCAATCGGATCTAAGCGGTAGATTGGCAAGATGGGCTATCAAGCTACAGGGTTTTTCTTTCCAAATCGAACATCGCAAAGGAACCGAAAATGTGGTGGCAGATGCTTTGTCTCGATCGTTCGAAGAGATTGACATCTCTGCAATAGACCTTGAAATTTATCCCGAAATTGACCTATCATCAAGCGCTTTTCAATCGGAAGAGTACTCCGCTCTCAGAGACAAATTCAAATCTCTGAAATCACCGGATTTCAAAGTCATAGATGAGTTCATCTATCATCGTGCAACGTTCCCCAATTCTTATGACGTTTCACCAGACGATTGCTGGAAACTTTTCGTTCCTGAGTCGTTGCGTCAAAGTGTAATTAGTTCGGCTCACGACCAACCAACATCTGCTCATTGTGGAATGGCCAAATGCCTAGAGCGTATCAGACGACGTTTCTATTGGCCAAACATGGTTATCAACGTTCGTGATTACATTCGAAATTGCGAAACATGCCAGACCACAAAATATCCTACCCATTCTTTAAAACCACCAATGGGAGCACAAGTGCAAAGTGAAAGGATATTCCAAAGACTTTATCTCGATTTTATAGGGCCATTTCCGCGCTCCAATTCCGGCAATATTGGAATATTGATTATTCTTGATCACTTTTCCAAATTCACCTTTCTAAAAGCAGTGAAAAAGTTTACGGCTAAAGTGGTCATCAATATATTGCGCGATGAAATATTTTCATGCTTTGGTGTACCCGAAACAGTCGTCAGTGATAACGGAACTCAATTTAAAAGCCGTGATTTCTCTGACTTCCTTTCGAAATATGGCGTTCGTCATATGTTTACTGGTGCCTATGCTCCACAATCCAACAGTGCTGAGAGAGTCAACCGTTCAATCAATGCTGCTTTAAGAGCATATATTCGCACCGACCAACGCGAATGGGACACATTTCTCAGTAGCATCAACTGCTCTCTTCGTAACTCGATTCACCAATCCATCGGTTTATCGCCTTATCATGTTGTTTTTGGTCAACACATGATATCCCACGGTCATGACTACAAACTGCTGCGTAAACTAAACCTTCTTGCAGAAGGCGAAGTAAGCCTGACAAAAACTGACGAATTCCAAAGGATTCGTTCTAACATCGGCAAACATTTGAATAAGGCTTATGAGGCAAACCAAAAGTCTTACAATCTTCGAACAAGACCCCGTTCTTTTGAGGTTGGCCAAGAAGTAGTCAAAAGGAATTTTGTACTTAGCAACGCAGCAAAGGATTTTAATGCGAAACTCGCTCCTGTAGGTATCAAGGCCCGAGTGAAGGCAAGAATTGGACAGTCAATTTACCTCTTAGAGGACATGAACGGAAAGGAACTGGGTAGATTTCATGCCAAGGATATCTGGTGATTGCTCTTGATTCCTTTTTCAGCTTTTATTGTTAATCACAGGGACTAAAAATCAAAGCTGTGGTTGTGGGAATCGAGCCAGTGTGGCAACTCGATAAGTTTTATCGCCCACATTTTTCAAACAACCGGGCTGTTAAAGTTACGATCCTGCCAAATCGCTAATATGCGATAGGACCTAAAAAAGACCACAAAAATTCGCGAACAGGATTTTTGCAAGCCACGGTCACATTGGATCCCCTCACTTCCGTTCTCTTTCTCACAAGGCGTCCCCGAGTTCGGATTAATTTTTGTCGATCCTAAATCCGCAAGCATCGTGTCGATCCGACAGTATTTGTTAAAGCGAATCATACCCATATTAAGTAAATTTAGTGCTCTAACGTATATTGGTAAGCTTGTGTGAATAATCGATCGCCGGAGTGCTAATTTTGCCTTTTCAAAACAGCGTCAGCCGTATCGGCAGAGTCGTCCAAGCGACCGGCATTGTTTTTGCCAGCAATTGTCCACCACGTGAGGTGGCAGTCATTTGTGGCATTCATCGTTGGCATTGTCTGTGGCTTCTCAGCGGGATCAACGCCACGTGTCATCGGAGCATTCGCACGCACAGCGTGGGGCTGCGCTTCCCATTTCGGCGGCCATACACGTGCCGATTGCGGTGATCCTCGATTTGGATTTTCTTTACCGCCTCGCTAACGTGTCACCGTTCCCTCACACGGCGCGCATATTGGATCGCCGTTCCCTCACACGGTGCACATATTGGATCACCGTGCTTTTCTTCGGCGCACCTATTGGATCGCCGTGTGTCTTTTTCGTGGCCACATCGTTCTTTGCCACATCGCCGTGCATCTTTGCCACATCGCGTGCGCTCTGCCGCATCCACACCTTGGCGGGCTGGTCTCGTTCCGCTCACGCCTCACGCAAGGGATTGCGGCCATCCCTGTCGCACATAGTGCGTGTCATCTTCATCAGCGCGAACGACGGAAGTAGCATTACATATCCGTATTGAGAGCTGGTGGCTGATCCGGCCCACACTCTGCTCCAGGAGCGGATAAACATGAATGATAGTGTCTAAAATATAATTAATTTTGCATATAGGAGCTTTTGATTTAAGAATTCGTACTTATAAACCTTTTCGGTCGTAATTTAGCAATTTTTTTTTGGGAGATTTGGCAATTATAATATCGTTTTGTCCCTCAAATAACTTAAAACACATACAGCTACACATCACCAGTCATCAGGCCTGCTGACGTCGATGGAGAAAGCGTGAGTACGGCCTAGCCGCAAAACAACAAAATAAAACTGAACCCATCCTTATAATTTCGCCAAGACTTCTGAAATAGTTTGCACATCTTAATTAATTAATTGATTCAAAAGAATATTAATAAGTTAATCTATTTAATGTAAAGTAAAAAAGGAAAAAGCGTTCTTTCTTATCTTAAATTTTATTTCCTTTCATTGGATCTAAAACAAACTGACTCAATAAGAGGTCTCGTAACGTAAATAACGTAAACTTAGGCTTAAGGATTAGATTTAGGAAAATGTCTTTCAATATTATCTCAGCCTGCAATTATATGACTTTGAAAATGAACTAATTTGATATCTTGTTGGGCACCTAAGGGGATGTAGAGCATTGGTTGTATAAGGGTGGAGCCTGAATGGACTTCACAGGTTGGGAGGGTTTAGATTGAGGCCAATAACATCGGAGCCTCATCTTCAATAGGTACACTTCCTTCGTCTGATTCATATTATTTACCATATCCCCAGCTAGAGTATCTCTGTCTACAATATTAGTTATGTAGCACCATTGTTCATGTCAACACAAAACCCACGCCCATTTTCCCTGAGCCTGCCGAGCAGAAAAAGTAGACAGAGCGTGTTGAGGTGGACAACGCTCGGTGAGTGTGTTTGTTACAAGTTAATTAAATATTTATATTATAATTAATAACTCTGTGATTATCGTAAAATTATAAAATTAATAAAATTTTAAAAGATCAAGAAAAGAAAATATAATAAACAAAATTATAATAATCGAAAAGATATTTGGGATATCCAATAAAATAATGGGAAATTATATACCGTAGGACTAAATTGGATGAAGAGATAACAACACTTAATTTTTGAAGATGTTTAGCTATTTAGAAATATTTTTACTCATTTACAGTATTTTTTACTAATAAAAAAAGTTGTTAAATTGATTTACTTTTCTCTAAACTAATTATTATTTCTTATTATTATAATATTATTATTTTTATTCTTACTTCGTACTCATTCTATCATTTTTACTGTGTTATATGTATGTATGATATTCTATTAAAATGTTAATACTTTATTATAGTTTTTTAGCTTGTCAAAATATTTTTTAATTTCTACTTGATATTTTGATATTACCATATATACCTCTGCATATATTCCATTTCTATTCAATAATTTTCCCATCCCACCCACTGTCTTGTGGTTGGTTTACCGTTTTGCAGCTCGACGCTGGCATAAATCAAGCTATTTAAATGGACATTTCTCGCAATGAAAAGCGGGGTCCGAGTCGCTTTGGCTGTTGGTCGTTGGCTGTTGGTCGGATGCCTGGACGGTTGGTGCGTGGAGTAATTACAATTACACCTGCACCACAGAAGCTGTAAAAAGACTGAGCACTGACAGGGCAGGGGGTATGTGGGAAAGGAGCAGCAGAGCGCGCGTGCCACTGCAGTAAATTATAATTACGCCCAGTCAAAAGTTGACTTTTATTAAATTTTATTTATAATGCTTAAAATGTCATTAGCCAACTGGAGCCAGGCTAATTGTGTGTGAGAGTAAAAGCAGGGTCATGGTAAAAGCCTACATCATAAAGGCCAGCATTTAGGCCAACCAGAAGGCACATATTGAAAAGCAGAAACCCAGAAAAACAAACAGATTCCCGACTCCGATTTGTTAGCCATTTATTTTTCTCACTGTCATTGCTTTGATTTGAAATAAATGCTGTCCCAAAAGAAGCTAAGGCAAAAACCAACCAGAGAGGCAGAGTCAGAGACAGTGACTGACGTTTATCACGACATTGGACATTGGGGCACGATTTGTCAGAAATCCCATGCAGAAAACAAAACGAAATTGACTTTTTATGTGACTACGTGAACGGCGGCAAGCAAAAAGCCCGATTCGATTCTGTAAGCCCGTTGCGTACATGGGTTAAGGCATTCCGCATTTCGAAACAGCAGATACCCAAAGTGCCCATAAATAATCAATCAGCGGAAGAGTCAACCGAAATATTCACAATTTTTGAGGCTGATGATGATGGTGATGATGATGGTAATGGGTATGGGTATAGATACGGGTGTGTAGCTGACTTTTTTGCTGAGTTAGATTAGCGGAATCTGGCGGCATCTGCAAGAGCATTATTTTTTCATTTTTCTCCTCTTGGGCAACACATTGCAGGCACAGTCGTTATGATTTAAAATATGAGAAAAACTAAGGTTACAGAAGCATTTAAAATTTATTTATAAAGAAGTAAACTTAATGTTACAATTTAATATATTTTTTAAATATATTTTGTACTTTACTTTTAAAAGTCTTTTCTTTAAAATTAAAAAACTATATAGGAATATTATTCCTATGAACGGGTTTTCCATTAAAAACCACTTCCCAAGTAATTAAATATTATTAAAATAAAAACTTTTTAGATATATTTAAAGTGAAATGCATGTCACAGTGCCACAGAAAAGCATGTTAAAAGTCAATGTGTCAAATTGCTGACCCAGTCGTAAAGTGGCAGCAGATGCCAAACTGGTTATTTGCATATGCGTTTGGTAATGTGATGACCAAACGAGTTTGAGCTCAATAATGCACTAGGAAGTTAAATATATTACTTGTAAAATTCTCCTAAAATAACAGCAAGAACATTAAACATTTATGTATACTTTTTAATAAAAATTAAATTAAGTTTGAAGTGAAGTAATCAACGTTAAGCTATTAGTTAGAATTTAAAACTGTTTTTGAACAATAAAAAGAAACAAGAAATAAAAAGTAAAGAGAGAGAAGTAAAGAGATAAGAAGAAAGAATTTTAGAACAAAGAATCAATACAAAAGAAAGAAATAAATACAAAAGAAAATCATTAATATAAAAAGACAGAATAAATATAAAATAAAATAAATATAAAACGAAAGAATAAATGTAAAACGAAAGAGTAAATATTAAAGGAATGAATAAATACAAAAAGAAGGAATAAATATAAAAGGAAGCAAAAATGCCCCCTGGGGTGACGACTGAAAATGTCGTAGAATTCTGTTCTCGATTGCTGTAAGCTCAACTGATTTTCAGCTGTGACTCCGACTAAAGCTAAATGTTTCGGAAACGGCAAAGCAAGCAGACCCGGATGCATTTTGCGAGAGAACTCACATGCAGTAACACACATACAACCAGTAACACTCGCATTCTAGAGGGAGGCATTACACATACGCCGTGTGGAACACAGCTGGCTTGGCTGGAAGTTCGCGCTCATCTCATCAGCCACCAATGCCTTACGCGACAATTTGGCAGAAATAGAGAGGGGGAGATGTAGAGGAACTAGAACGGAGGAAGTGGTGTACACAGTTCACTGCACTTCATATTGCCTTTGGCTTCGTGTTTCTGCAATGTTTTGCTGTTTTAATACCTAGCATATATAATGAGAAAAAAGTTAGATTTAAATGAAATTGTTATTTCTTCTTTTTATATTTTTTCTTGATGTTGTAGTCTTAACGTTTTTATCAGATTCAAAATCACTACAAATAATCAAATTATTAAATGTAATACAAGATCAAATTCCTGGAAATCCAATAATATTTGCAACACAATAAATATTCTATGCCACTCGACACGTTCTTGTAGTTTCTTTCCATTTTTGTGTCACGAAATTGGCTTTTATTACGCATACGCAGCGTTGACTGCACTTGAAAACTACTTCTCAGCGCTTCGTACTTGAGAAATATTTATGCAATGCCCCTGCACAGGAAAAGAAAGAAGAGAGCGGCAAAAAAAGAAAAGAAAACTGTCCAAATGCAAGACACAAATAAATAAATGCCAAAATATATTTTGCAGCAAGTTGTCAGCACAAAACCTAAGCAGGAAGGAAATTATGAAAACCCGAGGAAACACACCAACAAAAAACAGAGAGTCGAAACGGCAGCAAAAACTTTTATAAAATGTGAGCTCCAGTGCCTTTCGTCGTTCTTCCTTTATTTCTTTTTTTTGTGGTCATGAGTGTGCAAATTCCTTTCGGCTTTTGTCTAGCTCAGCTCGCATTTTATAATGTGCATATTTTATAACATGTTTATGTATTTCCCTTAAACCCAAAAGACAAGAACGACAGACGCGAACAAAAAATGTGTGTGGCAGCGACAACTGAGCAAAAAAGATGCAACAAGTCGGGCTGTGAATACTTTGTAGGTTGAGAGGATGAAAAGGACGAAAAAATTGTAAAACCACATTATAAGATGTATTTTTTCGATAATTTTCATGTTATTTGTGATCTTAAGTAGTTTTTACCACTTACATAATATATTTCAAGCTAAAAACCGTCTTATATTTTAACTAAATATTATTATATTATAACTAAAATTATAATACCCTTCTAAGATACAACAACAAATTTAAAACCTCGCCATAATGTCAGCAGAAATTTGCATATTTTGACAAATTTCAACTTCCTCTGGCTTGCATTTCCCTTTCCCAAGCCAAGTCAAAGTCATTTGCGGACGGAAAACAGATTTTATTAACTAATCTGTCATTTGGCAAAAAGGAAGGCAGGACCTCAGGACGAATCGCATTCGCATTGACGTCACCAGGTCGACAGGCAGCACACCGGCTACCCAAGTCTCCCTGCTATGCCGCACGCAAAGTGCAATTTCCGGCGGAAATGTGAGAAGGATTCCGTAATCTAATTTTAATGATTTTCCTTTTCCACCCGCGAGGCCAAGTGGCTGGGATTGAATTCGATTTGGCACACCGGCAAAATGTTGGACTTAACCCAATTTCGAAAACGTTTTTGTGCTGCCACCGCTGCTGCCCTGAAAAATATTCAATTATACGAATTTTCTATGTCTGGATGTGACAAAATGCCACACAACAGTTGCGAAAGTTTTTCCTCCATCTTCTATATTTAGCCATGTCCTGATGGTAATGACGTCAGTGGCCTGTTTTCCTCCAACTTTGCTCTCAAAGCAAATTAGCCAAGGGGATGGCGGGGCTTGTCCCAAAGGGGCGGTGGGCGTGGCAAAGTGCCATTCAAGCTGGCATCTGTGTTAAAAGTTAAAAATTAAGCGAGCAACGCCAAGGCGTTTGGGGGTTGAGGGTGAAGATCGTGGGGGTAAAAAGAATCTTTGTAGCAGTCAAAGAAAATGAAAGCTGATTAATGATTAAGCGAGCTGGGGGCGTCCCGATGGGCGTGGCAAGAGCTGTCGTCTGTGTGTGTGGGTGTGCTGGCGACTAATTAAACTAATTAAATGTGTGAAATTCACGGCATTATTCGCACAAATGCTCTACAGATGCGGGCAAATGGGATTTTCCCTCCACTTTTCGGCTCGTGTTTGCCTTTTCTGGATTTTCTTCAATACGAAAACGGTAAACAAAAGGTAAAACGAAATAAGAAACTTAAAATTGTATATATTTAAAGTATTTTAGAGTTAGAAGACGGAAAACTAAGACTCTAAATAGGTATAAACACACAGACCAATCCTTAGACATTTTCCATAAATTTTACATTTCAAATTACGTCTTATGACTTCAGTAAAATGCCAAATTTTCCACTTAGTCTAACTTGTTTGCTTGTAAATTTCATATGCATTTGTGGGATTTATAAATGCTTTTCGTGCTACCGAATGACGGATCAACTTGTATGCACTGGCCTAAAAACAATCGGAGCAAACCCTATAACCCCTGGGACTAATTAACAATAATATGTTTGGTTTTGTGCGTGCGAATGCCCACCAAAAATTCCAGCATTTTCTGATCAAAACCCAAAACAATGCTTTTGTCTTGGGCAGCGGCAAAGTTGCAGCTGCCACTGGCACTAATGAGTTTTACCATATTCCACGTATTGTTTGCTTTCGGGCCAGTCCTACATCCATACATCCTGGCCCTAGACCACGGCCCAGCTCATTGCATTGCAAATTTCAGCACTGGAAAATTCGCAAAAATGTTTTTTCTCTAATTACAAAATATCATGCGGCAGCCGCAGACGAGGCCAAACCGGCAATTGGTGTTGATTAGGGCCTGGCAGCTGCTGGGCTGGTTGCGGTTGCCGGATGTTAGTTGGTAGTATGGGGAAGTCCCGTTCTGCTCACCTCAGTTATTGTGTTCGCCATTAGCACATTGAACTGCAGGCTGTATGGCTAAATTTTTGCCTATTTTTGGCTGCATTTTACAGTCCACCAATTGTTTTCCTTTTCTCTAAGCCTATTTTGTGCTTGAGAAGATTTATTCTTTCAAAATCTGAATATAAATAAATAATAGTAACTCCATCTTATATTACCAATCAATTCCATCATACCCTTAAACTAAGTGCAAGCAAAATAAACTAACAAAAACTATATAGAAAAAAACTTCAATTTCGATTTGCTGCTTTGTGACGCCATTCACTCGATCAAATTCGCAAAAGTGCATTGGAGAGAGCCAATTGAATAGGCGATGTGTTCCTTGATGTTGCTTTTCCCTTCCCTCTCCACTCCCCCAAACATATATATAGTAAGTTGTATGGGAGCCACTGGTGTATATCTGGGCCAGAATTTCATCTATTTACAGAGTCTATCAGTGTTTTTTCAATCACGACTTCACCTGGTCTTGGACCTTCTTCTACTCCTCCCCCTCTCCCCGTTGTACCTCTATTTCGTTTACTATTGCCCTTCCACCTGGCCACACACAAAATGCAACACAGAGAAAAGGCAATGGGGAAAAATCGAGGCAGACAAAAAAAAAACAGAGAATCGAACGATTTTTCTAATAAAGAAATTGTACGAAGGACGCGCAATATTTCTAATGGACCAAGCCGAGGAGACTCCTTCGATTGGAAAATGTTCAAAGGATATGAGGTGTCAACTGATGAGCTTTCTGCCTGTCTTCCCCTCTCTTTCTCCAATTGAACGGCTGTCTCTTTTTTATCTGTTTGCTCTTCGGTGTCAGTGTTGCAAAGCGAAAGTAACAAGGAGCTGACGATGATTCTTTTGGGAAATGGATACTAAAAAGATATCTTCAGAGGGCAAAGGTATTTGTAGCAGTTCATTTGTGATGTGTTCTTTGAATCCACAAAAAAAAGGGCTGGGGTTTCGATTAAATTGATTGCACAATTTGTATTTGGTTTTCAATAGGGTATTTTCGCAGCATTTAAATGCCTTTTGTGGCTTTGAAATAATTGGTTAACAATTAGTTTGAAGAGAATTTAATATTTTAAATTTTGTATTCCAAATAAATGTAGTTTTAATTATCTACCTTACATTCAAACCCAATTGTTTTCTTTACTTCCGTGACTATATTGACCTTTTATATATTTTTTACTTTTTATCTCAAACATTGTGCTTGACCCTTGGCGCAAATTGCTGGCACCTGTCCTTATCACATGCCCATTCACATGATCGTGAATTTTTACAAGCAGCATTAGGCATTTGAACCTCTGAATTGAACAGCCAACAAAGAAGGGCCAAAGTATCCCCTCATTTGTGGCAATAAGCAAGACAATAAACCATTATGAACCCCCAGATAAGGAGCTGCGTGTGGAACAAAGCGAAACGAAACGGAAGTTGGGGCAGGACAGAATGCGGTTTCCCCTCCGCAACGACCTGTCATCGAGCTGCTTAGCGCCCCTAATGCGATTATTAAGTGCCAAGTGCTCGGGTGTCGAGTAAAATTCATTATATTAGCCCAGCGCCACTTGCCACTAGCCACCCCCCTACGCACCCTCGCTTCCGGTTCCGGTTCGCCTCCACTTGGAACAGTGAGTTCGATGTCCTGGTTCCTGTTTCCAATTCCACGTTCCCGCGGCGAGCAATCGCTCATGCATTGCGCGTACTCAATATCCTGTCCTTTCGGGCTCTGGAAACGCGGCCGGTGACTGTGGCGCAATAAATTAGGGGCGCAAATAAATCATCCATTTTAATGTGACAGTTCCGACAAACGTTGCCCCAAAACAGCGCTCTTGGTGGCTGCTCCAACCAGCTCTGGTCTCAATTGGTTTGCCGCTGGTCCTCCACTTGAGCTCTGTGTCAATTGGAGATGGCAGCGTGACTTGGAATGTAATGTATAAAGATTGTTTAAATTGTTTTTCAATTTTACTATCTTTGAAATAAAAGTTTTATAGACGAGCACTGAGTAGCCGACATGGACAACATCTGTATACATTTTATTATAAAACGTAACAAGTCTAAAAAACATAAAAGTGATAGTGTAGAAAATTATTCATTATTTGTTTGTGGCAAATTTAAAACGTATATTTTCTTGTCTCATGTCAGCATCTCTGTAGATTCCTCTGAAGACTGAAACCCCATAGCCCCCACTTTTTAGCCTCCTTCTGTTTGTGAGCCATATTTTGTGGGTTCATTTTCAGGCGTTCCTTCAGCTTTTCCCTCGGCCGAGTTCTCTTTGTTTGCACATTGTTTGACTGGCATTTAGCAGCCTCTTCTCCCTCTGCTCCTCCCTGTGTTGTTTCCACTAAGTACTCGCCAAACTGTGGCACTTAATATTTTTGAATTGCTGCGCGTATGCGGTCTCTCTGGCCAAGAATGAGAATGAGCCTGGGTTGTGGTTACCGGAAGTGCCGCCATTATCTGACACTGTAAGAAATAACGGGGGGTACGGGCAATTTGTTGGACAAAATGCGGCCAACAGGGCGTATGATTAATGGGGAATGATTAGGTTTAGGTGAAGTGGGAAATGTGGGGAAATGGTCAATGAAACTCTGGCTATACAAATCAGAGGAAATCCTTTTTTTTCAGATTCATTCTCTTTCCAGAAATTAAACAAAAATTTATTGCACAACATTTCCGGCCCGAGCCGAGGATAATTCTTTGGTTAGGGTTGAGGGGGGCGCTGTACCATATCCATCCGAATTCGTAACCCAAAATGCACACACAGCTCGAGTAATGAACATTTATGAGGCAATTTCCTTAGCTGCGAACGCACACAAAACACCCAGCCGAGAAAAAAAAATAGAGGACAGTTTACAAAACCCCATGGAGGATGCCATACCCATTGCCGCCTTCTCCCACTGTCATCTTGGCGAACAACTTTTTCTGCTCCACTTATGCCCAAACTAATTAAGTGCAGGAAAAAGTTGCCATTGCCATCCCGTTTACAACTGCCGGGCTGCAGCTGAGCAACTGCGCTTTGTCTGCTCCAATATTGCTGGAGAAGAGTTTGGGCTGGGTTCTCCCTTCTCCCAGAGATGCGAGAGGGTGGTGCTAATTTGCTATGGGATCTATAAGAAAAATTATATAATTTATAGGGTATTAAGTTGAAAAATATATTCCTTAAATATGGGATATTTTACTTAGATATTTTTAAAAAATTATTTAGACCTTTTCATCTCTGAATCTTCGCATATCGTTTGCCCTCCTTCTGGGACAACTTGTTACATTTTTAGACATTCCGCTTAGGGAGAAGATAGGAGGGAATCTGGGTAGCATATACAGGAGAATATAGGGTAAAATATAGGACAGAATATAGGGAAGAATCCAGAAGACTCTCCTCTGCTTTCTCTGCTCCAGAATTCCTATCCCCTTTGTCTTCTATTTAAGTCTCTTCTGCATTTTTTTAGTATAACCAAATATTTAGCAGCCGCTCTAGTTTTTCGCTGATAGCCCATTCGAGCGTCATAATAACGAAGATAAATGTTGCGAAACTTTTGCTCACAACACGCCCCAGGACGAAAAGAAGGACACGAATTCGCCTGCAGCTGCGAATTCTGCTTGCAGTTGTATACTTTTCGGCGGCCGACTCCGGCGTATATATATTTTCGAAAAGACAAAGGGACACAGATATATTCTCAGCGAGAGCTGTGCGTAAAACAAAAGTTGAAAGCCAGAGTGAACTTTACGGATGTGGTGCATTGTAGGGCATTGGACCAGCGGGAATGCTTTGGCTAAAAGGAACAAGTTTATATCAGTTTGAATGTTGTTGGGGAGACACCAGAGACTAGCTTTGTCTTTTAAATGAGCTGTGCAGTTATTACTTTGAAACAAACACTAGGGATTTGCAAGTAAAAAATAATTATAATTAAAAGTTCATCTCAAAATAAAGACATATTTTCAAGTATCTATCCTTAATATACCTTTAATTTCTACTGTATAATTGTTGTAGTATTTCAAGACAATAAACTGAGTCCATTTATAAATATTTCTAACATTTTTCATTACCCTAAATTTATTCTTCTTAAATACCTTGTCCGAAATACAAACTCCTCAACTGATTAGCAATGACATGCATAATATTGGCATGACTTTTAAACCCAACCCACGACTAATGTTAGTTTCTAAAACTTTTCCATTCATTTTTTAAAGTTTAATGAGAAACCGAAACGACGGCAAGAAGGACAACAACGACAACCATTGACGATGACGACAGCAGCGACGACAGTTTACACTGATGCTCGTTAGTTCTACGCCAAAAACTTTGCCTTTGCCCTTCGCTCGGAGGACTCCCGCGCACTCGCTGCAAAATCCCCTTGCCTGATTTTTGGGCCAACTGCAATTCACAAATTTCTGTATGTCCCTGGGAAAAGAGCTATCGGGCTATCCTGCGCCCAGCAGCAGTTTTGTTGGACTCGTTGTCCTGCCATGTCCATGTCGGACCCGTTCTCGTTCACTTGATTTATGTCCAATGCGTCGGGCAAATGTTTTGGGACAATCCCGATCCACTTCCACGCAAGTCCCCCAAGGATGCAGCGCCCTTGGCTCTGGGCTTTAATTAAAAAACTAAAATAGATGAGTGGCTGGGTAATTTGTCTAGATTGGAGCTCTCAAATGCAATTTGATTACCACTACTAACAAGCTATCAATTATGGCAGAAAAATAAATGAGACGAGTAAGGGTGGAAAAAATAATGGTCTAGAAGATTCATGACAGAAAAGAATGGGAATAAGAAGGGCTAAAAATCTATATTTTAAGGAATTATTAATGCTACAAATAACTATTCAAACCTAATTAGTTTGTCATTAAACTACCTGCCAATTGACAGCACTTCCTTTATCTTTAGTTCCATTCAACATATCCTTCAAGGCGGAAGCACATGATACGCGATCCTTTAAATAGGTTAGTCATACTTATAAATAAAAGCAAGCCAGTCAGCTTGATGGCACACGTTGTTGTAGCTTCACACAAATACTGAGATGGGCATAAAGTAGCTCTATAAAAATAACTCACAGATGCTCTCGAAGAAGCCAAGAAGGGCGTCAAGGGGAAGAACACTGCATGCCACACATTCACACGGCCGAACAAAGGATGCCAAAAGGTTAAGGGAGGCAACTGGCGCTGGCTTAAGAAAATAGCTCATACGCAGCGTGTGCCGCATGCCTCAAATGCCACAAATGCCGCTAAAATCAAGGAGGACGATGGAGGAAGTCAGTCAGTGAAAAAGGATCCACACAGTCATGACTTCCCCTTGGCAGCTGCCATGACAGCGCTTATTTCTGTCAGTGCATTGGCTTAGTTTTCAATTTATACAAGCACAAATGTATGAATATTTGTCCTGACAAGGAGTTCAAACTAGGCAAACTTTTATGGGAAATTAATTTCTGCGATGCCAGATGATGATTTTACTATTTAATAAATAAATGTAGGTTAGACTATCGAAAATGCAAGTCACTTGGGAACCAGACAAATGTCTTTTTATTACTTCTTTGGGTAAATAATAATATTTCTTTAGGTGCACCAAAATATCCAATTTAAAGTCCTCAACCTTGAATAACATATTTCCTAGGCTCGCATATTTGAAATCCTAATGCTGCTCTTACCTGTTTGATTCACAACAATATTTAGATGAAAGAAATTACTTCATATTTATGTATATTTACTTTGAAAAATATTTAAAGGCCGCAGATCAAAGGCCATATCCTTAAGCAGGAGGCCGCAGTGCTAGCCTGAGGCCACATTGAACACTTGATTTGAATATGCGCACCTGATGTCAGCTACCTGGCCGCCCCTACAGCCTGATTGAGTTTACCTGGCTTCACCGAGGTTAGGTTCCCGTTTACGAACTTCCTTCGAATTGTGCGGAATTCGCAGAAGACTATGACGATGATGTCGATGCGGTTTTTGGGCTTCGCGGCACTCCATCCGAAAATCCATCATCATCATCAGCAGGACGGGAGATAAGGTGAGTGAGTGCAATGTATGCACATTGAACATATATCGAGCTTGTTGCTGCCTTGCTGCTGCTCTTGCAACTGGATGAAACCACAAATTGCAATTAGCGTCAGCCCTCCGCCCATTGACCTCGATTGGAGCTGCTGCTCCCAGCATTTGATGATGAACGCTAATTTCGGAGGTTATTTTTTGTGGGAATGCAAGGGAATAACATAGGTTTAGGATAAAGAAAATTTGCATATGGCGGGTTGTTTAATGCTTAGTGACATTAGTCAAATGATGGATGCGATAAAGAAAGGGTTCAATATGATAATTAGAATTTTTAGATTAGGGAAAAGGATTCGGTTCTTGGATAATATAAAGCTTGGAATTTTATTTTTGTTAAAAATATATTTTTTAGAATTTGTACAGATTATCCTTGGCATGCACACTGAAATAATGAGTATTGATAAATACAAAAAATGTGTTCAATATAATAATTAGGATATTTAGATATAAAAAAAGTTGGGTCCATGGAAAATATAGAGCTTGGGGTTATATTTTTGTTATATAATATTTTTGTAAAATGTAATACATCTTAAAAATAACTAAATAACAAAATTTTAGAGTGAAATTTGTGACTGGGGGAGTGTTGGTAAGGCGAAAGGATCAAAAGGTCCTCGGCAGGCCAAAGAGTGTGTGAATGCGTGACCATTTCCGCCATAGTGTGTATACGTGTAATAAAGCAGCTCGTAAATTTCCCCTGCAGATGACCCATCTCCCAACTCTTTCCCACCACATCTCACCATCTTTTTCTCTCTCTCTGGCCTTTGTATACATATCCTTAGTTACATTTTTTTCGCGTTCGTTATTGTTTTTTCCTTATTTTTTGTCTGGTTTTTATCTGTTTCGGGTGTTCTGGTTCGTTTCTTTGGTTATTACGCAAATCCTTTTGTTGCCCCGCGAAATTTTCCCTTGTGGGCGTAACCCGCATCCTTTTCGAACAATAGCTGTGAAATAATCACTTGCCTGTTTGCACTTTATTAAGTGGACAGTGCCGCGAAAGGAACAGCATCCTCCAGGCGCCGCGGACTGTGGATTTACTGACCCAGCTTTAACTTGAACTTTATGGTCGAGCTCAACCAAGGAAGCTTATCCGCTTTACATTTAAATGGTGTTGATATGCAAATAATGCAAGGCAAATTAATTAAGGAACAGGAAAATGTATTATATTTATTATTTTAAGGGCTTACGAGGACTTGCCAGGGAAATCTTTGATTAAATATTAAATGATTTGCAAAGGACTTTTTCACTGAGAAAAGTTAAGAGCTGATATCTGATTTCAGTCTGATTTCGAGTATTTCAATAATTTTTTTGTATACAAGAGAAGTCATTGAAATTCTTTTTAAATTTCAGTTCTCAATTATTAAACGTTCCAATTACCTTTCAGCTGAATGCAATTATGGTTTACAAGATCGTTTAAAATCGTTCGAGGTGTACATGCCATTTACAGAATGAAAAACATTACCAAAATCGTCATATATATAACAGCTTTATAGTCTGAACAACATAACCTTTTCCCACCCACGGTTATTGCCAGTTTCGTCTGTCATTTCGCCAAACATTGGCGGTGTTAATCAGCGCAACCGCTGTTGGCATGCAACCGAAAAATGATTGCCGCCAAACACATTATCTGTATTATTAATGAGCTGCACGCCGCAGTTGCCGCAAAATGCACTGGGAAAAATAAGAATTAAGGCAATAGGAAATCAATCAGATATTAAAATTTATTAAGATTTTTGATGTAAAATGTATAATAAATATTGTAGAAATTTTTGATCTTCGAAATAAATATCTATAAAATATATGAAGCTCACATTTGGTATTTTTACATTCTCTCATATATTTAATAATTTAATTTCATAATTTTATTATCTTTTTTTTCAGTGCCTTGCCTCGTTCTGTATATTGGCATCATTGCTGATTGAGTTGGTCGAGGGAAACCCCCTCTCAGCTTCGCTGCCCTGTCTCTTTGGTGGTCCTTGCACACAACAGTGCATTCTCATTATATTGCCTTGCTTTTCGGGTGTTTAATTAATTGAAAGCATTTTTGCCAGCGTTTTACCATAAACGCGAAGCGTCGACCGTAATAATATTGACTCTTTGGCATTGAGGACAGGCAACGCACAGGACATCTGCAGCAAAGACAAACAATAATTGTGTGACCTAGAATCTTTTTTCAGGTCTCTTAATTAATCGAAATATATATTATTTTTTTTGCTGCTGGAAAATGGGCAAGTTAATTTTAATATGGAGGCTGATGAAGTTGGGGGATTTAAAATTAAATGGAGGAAACGTTGAGTTAAAATTAATGGTTTCGAGTATCTTAAAGCGTTAATCGGGGGATAAAGTCAGTGCAGGTGTTTAATAACCTTACTTTAAAGGTAATTTTAATGGTATTATATGTTTTTTAAATCAATTGAAATTATATCTTGGGTATGGGTATCTTTTATGGGTATTTTTTATTGTGTCCTTAAAATGTCAAACCTTTCTACTTAGGTTTTTAAAAAGCCTAATATTTCCTTGAACAATTCTACATTTTCAAATACTTTCTCAATTGAATTAATATAATATATAATTTATCATATATAATTTATCTCCTATTGAAACTTTTCTGCCAAGTTAAATTGTTTCATGACGGTGACCACAGAAAAGGCCAGCTTCACCATCTAAGAGAGATAAGAATTATAAGTAATATTCAATAATTATAATAATACATAATAAACTGAATTTTTAATCAAACTCACCGCCAAGTTAGTCTGCATGCAAATGGGAAACACTCCACCAGCTGTCAGGGTTATGGGACGCTGTAGATTGTGAAGAAAGTATATCAAGGTGGACTTGTAGCGACGATCGGCGCCCATCCAATTCGATTGGAACAATCGATCAGAGAGCTCTTGACAATCATCGATGATGACATTGCACAGATAGCAGAAGGGAAACGTCTCCAAACACACATCGAACATGAAAACAAAGGTTCCCAGACCCGTCCAAAACGATGAGAAAAACATGATGTTGATCATTGAAAGGCCCTGGACAGTGCCAATCAAAAGGAATTGCACAAATATGGTTCCCGAGATGACAGGTCGCAGGACGTTGACATAACTAGAGGATATATTAATACCAAAAACATATATATTAAAGAAAAAGCTTACTCCAAAATCAAGCGATGATCCTGTATGCATTTGGTCAAATCAGCCAAGTGCTCATCATCATTCTTGTCCGGATCCGACCTTAGCTTCTCCAGCCGATCCCTGAGCAAGGTGAGGTGGCAGCGAGCCATCAGCATTGAGGCGATGGCACAGATATCCGTGCACTGATCCATGACCACCGCCGTATTCATTAGGACAAGCTCTACCAAGTTGGACAGCAGGAAATTCTCCTCGGAGTTCAGCAGCGGGATGTACATGCGCCAGGCATGGCGTCCCGTAAGGAGATAGCCCATGAAGTTAATAATCACGTAGTTCGAGTACAAAATAGAATATATGATGAACAAGAAGTTGCATATGGCCACATAGCGATGCACCCTGGTCTTCTCCGCATTACTCAGGCATCGCTTGTCCAGTTTATCCAACAATAGCCTTGCAGCTTGAATTTTCCTATGTCCCGTCAGGACAATAGCAGACTTAATGGAGCTACCGTACATGTTGACCAAGATCTCGAAGGAGCTGAGGAACTCGTTGGCCGAGAAACTGCGAAAACGATGCACATACTCCACGACCATGGACATTGGCAACAGAATCAATACAAGTATGACCATGAATATGCGCCAAGTATTGTAAACGTAAGTCCACCTTCAAGGAGGAATTAAGTCTAACATTTAAGGAATCATATTTTAATTGTAATTTACGTTTTGTTGGCTGCCTCTGTCCATCCAAATGACCACATAATGCGATCCAAGTAGATAAAGCCTTCACGGGATTGCACCTTTTCGGATAGAGGCTTTTGCTTGATGAGAGGAAATATTTTGCTTAACATCTTGGTTGCGGTTTCTTTTTGCGAATAATTCAAAGTCAATCACCGTGGCCTTTTATAGGCCACAAAACACCCATTGTGTCTTTCCCAAATGACTTGCCTTTTTATTTTTTGCATCAAGGACTGAGAAAATGTTGTATATGCTTTAAGAAACGCCTTCTTTTCTTGCAGAAACTTTCAAGAAATTGTTAAATTATTTACGTTGAAAATGGTTTGGAAGAGTTTTTTTTATTAAAATCAATAAACAAAAACTGAAAGGATTCATTGGAAATATATTTATTTTACAAGGAAAAACAATTTTAAATTATTTTCTATGTTTAAAATATTTTCATATTACTAAATTCTTTTAAATTGATCCTAAGTTTTGTATATTTCCTATTCCTATTGGAACTTCTCGGCCAGGTTGAACTGCTTTATGACGGTGACCACAGAAAAAGCCAGCTTCACCATCTTCAAGAAATCGAATATAAATAAAATTAATATTTATAAGATTTTAAATTTAAGATTAACGAAAACCTACAGATAAATTGGTTTGCATGCAAATGGGAAACACTCCACCGGCTGTCAGGATAATCGGTTGCTGCAGATTGTGAAGAAAGTATACAACGGCAGACTTGTAGGGACGATCGCCGGTCATCCAATTGGATTGGAACAAACTGTTGCACAGATCCTGGCAGTCTTCGACTATGACATTGCAGAGGTAGCAGAAGGGAAACGTCTCCAAACACACATCGAACATGAAAACAAAGGTTCCCAGACCCGTCCAAAACGATGAGAAAAACATGATGTTGATCATTGAAAGGCCCTGGACAGTGCCAATCAAAAGGAATTGCACAAATATGGTTCCCGAGATGACAGGTCGCAGGACGTTGACATAACTAGAGGACATATTAATACCAAAAACATATATATTAAAGAAAAAGCTTACTCCAAAATCAAGCGATGATCCTGTATGCATTTGGTCAAATCAGCCAAGTGCTCATCATCATTCTTGTCCGGATCCGACCTTAGCTTCTCCAGCCGATCCCTGAGCAAGGTGAGGTGGCAGCGAGCCATCAGCATTGAGGCGATGGCACCCGTGCACTGATCCATGACCACCGCCGTATTCATTAGGACAAGCTCTACCAAGTTGGACAGCAGGAAATTCTCCTCGGAGTTCAGCAGCGGGATGTACATGCGCCAGGCATGGCGTCCCGTAAGGAGATAGCCCATGAAGTTAATAATCACGTAGTGCGAGTACAAAATAGAATATATGATGAACAAGAAGTTGCATATGGCCACATAGCGATGCACCCTGGTCTTCTCCGCATTACTCAGGCATCGCTTGTCCAGTTTATCCAACAATAGCCTTGCAGCTTGAATTTTCCTATGTCCCGTCAGGACAATAGCAGACTTAATGGAGCTACCGTACATGTTGACCAAGATCTCGAAGGAGCTGAGGAACTCGTTGGCCGAGAAACTGCGAAAACGATGCACATACTCCACGACCATGGACATTGGGAGCAGGACTAGCACCAATATGGTGGTGAAAAGGCACCACAAAGTGTATAATGTATTCCACCTTTCAAATAAGACATTTTTGTTTGCAGAATAACTTTTAATCCGAGAGATATTATGTAAATTTTTTACTTTTTATCGCTAGGCTCTGTCCAGCCAAAGGACCACATACACCGATCCAAGTAGATGAAGGCATCGCGGGATTGTACCTTTACCGATAAAGGTTTCTCTTTGACCTGCGAAAATAACCGACTTAACATCTTGAACGCGGTGGCTTTTCGATTGTGAAGCTAGTTTGTGTCACAATTGCCTTTTATAGGCCACTTTAGGCCAATGTCCTTGTGTAGATGTCTCAAGGTATTCAACTTTTATTTTGAGCCAGACTCGGGTATATTGCATTTATACGAAATATAATATACTTTACAATATTTCTTTATTTTTTTATTTATGTAAGTGTTGTTTTACAACAAAAGAAAAGGCAATAAATTAAGCTTGAAATTACTCAGGCTATCTCTAAGATTATTTAAAGTACTTAAAGGGTACAATTTAGTCTTAACTATTTACCTGTTTCAACCTCCCATCTTTAGACATAACTTTCCAGACTTTTGACTAACAAAAACTTAATTAAAATTCTTCAATTTCTTCAATTATTAACTTTGGGAATAGCTGTCATGTGAATTTCCCCCAACATTGGTTAGTTATTGCATAACATTTATTCGTTCCACACGTGTCTCCATAATTATGGATTTTTGCTGGCACTTTAAATTCTTAAAAAGAGCAAACCAAATGGTGACAATGTATTAGAGAAACTTAAGTAATATAATTTGATTTAATGAATAAATTAATAATTTTAACAATAATTCTTTTGTCGGACTTAAAGGACAATGTAATCCCATTACCCCAAATAAATTTTGTTTAATCTCTAAGAAGATTTTTTTATTTACTATTCAATTTATAGTTCCATTTTTATTGAAACTTCTCAGCCAGATTGAATTGTTTAACGAGAGTCACCACCGAAAAAGTCAACTTTACCATCTTAAAAGAAATCCAATAATTATAATAATTTCTCAGGTTGTCAGAAATCAAACTTACAGATAAATTGGTTTGCATGGATATAGGGAGTACTCCGCCAGCTGTTAGTATAATGGGTTGCTGAAGATTGTGGAGAAAGTGTACCAAGGTGGACTTGTAGCGACGATCGGCGGATATCCAATCCGACTGGAACAGGCAATTGGCCAGCTCCTGGCAATCGTCGGCTATAAAATTGCACAGATAACACACCGGAAAGGTCTCCATGCAGACATCGAACATGAAGACAAAGGTGCCCAGTCCCGTCCAAAACGATGAGAAAAACATTACATTGATTGCCGAGATGCCAAGAACTAATCCAATCAGCAGAAATTGCACGAAAATAGTTCCAGAAAAAACAGGTCTCAGGGCGTTTATATATCTAAGAAAAGGATTTACATTTAAATATTTGCTAAGTTTAAAAAATACAACCAAATATGCTTACTCCAAAATCAAGCGATGTTCCTTGATGCACTCGGTCAAGTCCACAAAGTGCTCATCGTGATTCTTCTGCGGATCTGAGCGCAGCTTCTGCAGGCGATCCTTCAAGAGGGTGATATGACCCCGACCCTGCAGCATGTAGATAATAGGACACACATCCGTGCACTGCTGCATGGTGACCACGGAAGTCATCAGGATAAGTTCTAGCAGGCTGGACACCACAAAGTTCTCGTCGGAATTGAGCAGCGGAATGTACAAGCGCCAGGCATGGCGTCCCACAAACACATAGCCCACGAAATTGGTGACCACATAGGTGGTATACAAGAAATGATAAAGGATGTACAATGAATTTCCCATGGCCACATGACGATGAACACTGGACCGCTCCTCGTCACTACTGCATCTCTTATCCAGCTGATCCAGCACCCATTTGGCTGTTTTGAAATTTCGGTGTCCTGCGATGATGAAGCCGCACTTGAATGAGCAGCCAATCATGTTCATCAGGATCTCAAAGGAGCTGAGAAATTCCCCAGCCGAGAAGCTGCGAAAACGATGGACATACTCCACAATCAAGGAAATTGGTAGCAGGATAAGAGAGATTAAGACGGTGGTCATGGTCCAGAGGGTGTAGACCCGATTCCATCTTGGAAACATTTAAAGAAATTTAAGGAAAATGTATCTAAAGTATTTATATACTATAGTTTTCATAAAATAAATATTTAAATAATATATTTATATATTTTTAAGACAAATATTTGGGGATTTATTTGCTATAATTCACCTTTTATCGCTGGGCTCGTTCCAGCCAAAGGACCACATACAACGATCCAAGTAGATAAAGGCATCGCGTGATTGTACCTGCTCCGTCAGAGGCTTTTCCTTGATCCTGGGAAATAGCTGGCCTAACATCTTAGCCAAGGTTACCTTGCGAGTACTTAAAGAGAATTAATTAAATTGGGAAATTGTTTTTCGAGTTTTTTAAATTATTTCCCTTGCAAACAAAACTAAAATTGCTACATTTTATTCAAAAATATTTATCACAGCTTTTCGTTTTAAATAACCCCACCACAAGTGGTTGAAGATTTCCCAAAATACACAAACAATATGAGCTTATTTTATTTATTATTTCCCACAGTTGTTTATGAGCATGTCCTGGCAGTCGCATTAGTTTTTGGTCAGCTGTAGGATGCCTAAATTATGACATATGGAAACCGAGCCACAGAACATAATACGAAAAGCACCGAAATGTATAAATTATAAATTGTGTTCTCGACTTTAATTAGCTTATTTCTCGTTGACATCATTGCCATTTAGACTGGCGCCGACTCTCGCGTAATTGATTGCGTGTGTCTAGTGGTGTTGTGTGTGTTTCCAATTTACATAATAATTATTTATTGTATTTAATGCCAAATATGCCATGAAATACAATATGATAGAACGATGGCAGCACTATAATGGTTAGTAAAATAGAAATTATAATTACAGCTATGGCAGTGAGTTAAGTTCTGGTTGCAAATGTACAATTTTCCATATGTTTTTCACCTTTCGTTTTCCCAAGAATTACTTAATATTGCCGCAATCAATTACCTTTTAAATTTTTCATAGATCATAATAAAGAAATTAGGTACAAGAAGTTGCAAAATGATTAATATAAGAATATATAAATATATGAGGCCTGATATCCTCTTAGTTTGCAATTGCATCGCAGGAACAAATCAGTTAGAACTAACCAAAAAATTAATTTATTAAATTTTGTTTCTACATTTTATATTTTTTACATTTATAATTTACCAAAAATTGAATTAATTTCAATTTTTTTATATTTTATATTATATTAAACAAGATTTTATTGGAAAATTTAAACACACACAATCATTCGGTATTTGGCAATTAACTAAATGTTGTCTTTTTAGTTTTTAGCCAAATTGATTAATGAAAAATCCGAGATAACTATAAAACCATTGCATGATCAAAATTTGGTTTTAAATTTGTTTTAAGAGTACACACAAAAAATTCTAACATGTTAGTTTTGTCCATTTTTAAATTTTTACACTTAACCAACTTTACCAATTACTTTTTCAAGTTAAACCTTTCACCAGTTGTCATGTAACAAACTGATTTGAATCCTTTAGCTGTCGCCCTTATATTCGAAATCACTTGATAAAAATCAATTTATTTTAATTGTGATTGCAGACAGCAGGATAAAGTCCAAACGAACGTAGAGAAAAACATTTTTAAATGAAAGGAAGATAAATAAAATTATTATACCCTTGCAGGGTATTATAATTTCAGTCAGAAGTTTGCAACGCAGTGAAGGAGACGTTTCCGACCCTATAAAGTATATATATTCTTGATCAGCATCAACAGCCGAGTCGATCTAGCCATGTCCGTCTGTCCGTCTGTCCGTCTGTCCGTCTGTCTGTCTGTCCGTCTGTCTGTCTGTCCGTCTGTCCGTCTGTCTGTTTCTACGCAAACTAGTCCCTCAGTTTTAAAGCTATCTGAATGAAACTTTGCATATAGTCTTCTATATGCTCTCACTGCTATATATGTCGGAACGGGCCGGATCGGACGACTATATCATATAGCTGCCATACAAATGTTAGATATATTTGTAGAAAAAAAATTTTAACTTTGCTGTTTTTCAACATTTTTGCACCATTTTTTAGATATGGCCATTTTATATTATTTCAGAATTTTGGTAAAAATTTTATGAAAATCGGACGACTATATGATATAGCTGCCATAGGAACGGTCGAGAAATAAATAGGAAAAAAATTATAGTTTCGTTGTTTTTTATTATTCTAGAATTATGGTATAAATTTCATAAAAATCGGACAACTATATCATATAGCTGCCATATAAACCGATCGGTAGATGTAGAGAAAATGTAAAACTGGGGATGTAAAACTGTAACTGTCAAACTGTAAACATAATAAGTATAGGTAACATGTAATGAAACTCTGTTTTGTGAGTGTTTTCAGCATTTAAATCTATAATATAAACCTCAAAACCAATCTGCAAGGGTATACAAACTTCGGGGTGCCGAAGTTAGCTTCCTTTCTTGTTTTTTGCTATTTTCAACTCTTTTTTCAAGTCTTTCCTCGCCTTGTTTTTTTATTTAGGCAGTGTTCATTTAAATTGTAGGAGAAAAATAAAATTTATATTTAAAATAAAATAAACTGGTTTTAAAAAAATCTAGAACTTTCATATTTTTAACAATAGCGAAGAAAAACTGTACGAATACAATTCGGTGGCAGCAGAATGGGAAATTCCCGCCAAATCGCGTGCTGCATTTTGCAGCTGTCCCAGCAGGTAGCCCAATGGACTAGCGCCAGCTGCCTTCTCCTCGGGGATTTCCCCAGAAAAAGGTGCTGGTGTCTGATTTTTCCTGTAAACAACAGCAGGTAGAAGGTACCAAATTCCACATATAAAAATCTGTGCAGCCCAACCTTTGACAGCACTGCGTTCTGGACCTTCGAGGCGAGCAGATCGAGCCGCAGCACTCAGATATATAGAACCGGAAAATCGAGCTAGGAACACACTATACCATGGCAGAACTACTGTTTCCACAACTGGAGCGTCCTTTGCCCTCGCTACCATCGCTGCACTACACCCTTTTCGCCTACCGCGAGGAGCTGAGGCGGCGGGATGCCCCGTTCATGAAGATGTCCACCATCAAGCTCCACCTGACGGACAACCTGATCCTGCAGACGATCAAGAACATACGCCAGTACGACACCATTGAGATTATGAATCTCAACCAGGAAATAAACTTCAAGCGGCGGCTGACCAAGCAGATGCGAAAGGTGCGAAAACTGGAGAAGCTCGGACTGCACATTGATCCCCGGAAGCTCGGCGAGAACTCTGGCCAATGGCACTGATAAATGGCCAATAAATATCTATCAGATGCTCCTTCTACAGTATATATATCTTATACACACACCCATCTACTCTTACATACTCTGAGCATGTGAAATTAGATTTTAAGCGAATTCTCCTCAAGTTTCTAAAACTCAATAAGCTGATTTGACTATTTGCATTTTTTAAATAATTAAATTGAAAATCTAAGAAATCATTTTTTCTATTTAAAGGTTGGTGGTAGATATTAATACTATTTCTTTTGAAACTTGAGCCACCTAATCATTCGAGTATTTTGATATTCAATTGGGAAATATTTCTTTGAAATTGAATTTCAAGTGCCAGAAACAAAAAATAACAAATAAGCAGCAACTCTGGAATGCCTTAAATATATATAATACAACAAGGAAGAAGACAGGCAAAGAAAAATATTAATCCGAGGCAACACCAAACAGAACAAAAAGTTTGCGCCGTCCGCAAAAGTTTCCTCCTTTAGGAAACTTTTTTTTTTATTTGGCTCGAAACTTTCTGTTCTGTTTCCACTCGAGCAAAATAGCTCAATGGCAGGAATGCAACTCTGTACGAGTGTCAAAGTGCAGACGATGCCTGACAGTCACTCACAGATGTACACATACACTCCCACATGCGGCTTGTGTTCAGGCACTGTGGTCTAGAAGCGTTTAGTAATTGTTAAATACTTTTAAGTAACAGAAAAATATAGAGGTTTTTGGGGATCTTAAAACATATTTTTAAGACTAACCTAATATATTTTTTATTTATATTTCCAAGCTAAATTACAACCGACTTGTTTCAGGTCTCCAATCGACTGACTTCCTGGTTTTTTCTTCCCTTGGACACCTTTGAAGTAATATTATTTTTAGGGTGACAAAAGGTCATTACGAAACTTGCGTGCACATTAAATAATGGTAAAATTATAGCTTTGAAACTAACAATCAAGTTTTCATATAAGTTTTATAAGCCTAATAAATGGGTGACACATTTTTAACTGATTTTAAAGAGCTACCAATTTTTATTTAATTTATAAAAACTTTATTGTTAAGTCAAAAGTTTCGAAAACATTTAAATACCTTTCTGGATCAACTTTATATTTCGTAAAAATTCCAACAAACTAATTTCGATGTGGCCTTACATATATCAAATTCCAACCATTGTCCGTAACCATTCCATCCCATTGCCAAAACCACTGTGAACACCATCCACAAAATCGCAAAATATTTTGTCCTGCAGACAAAGGAATTTAGAGGAACGGATGGGACGATGAAGCGGCTAGAAAAGGCACAGCTCAAAGTATACAAAAATTCCAAGGGATCCAAGGCGTGCCCGTGCCCCCTCTAAACTTGCTGAAATATGCACAAAAGAATTGGAACGAAGTGTAACGAAACTAGTCGTGACACAATTTTTTATGCAAATTGCACAAGTCATAGGGAAAATATCGAATATCCCGGCTTGAAAGGAAAATGGTCAATTCATAAAATTCCAGCGCCAAATAACATTATCGGCTCGTAAACGGGGGCAACTTGAAAATAAAAAAAGTTATATACACTCGTCTAACATTACATTCCGCGCACACGTAAAACGTGTCCCCAAAAAAAAGGACGAAGGGATGGAGACATGAACCATTGGCAACAGATAAATGAGGCACTCGGGAACAGGCGCCCATATTGTGGCTAAAAGGGAGGACTCCTCCACTGGGTCGTAATATGTGTTGGCCAAAACGAGCATAAAACGGAGCTCGATACAATCCCAATTGAATCAATTGAATTGAATCGCTAAGCAAAGGTTTGAGTTTATTTATAAGCGGGGGAGAGGGATCGAAGTGGAAGCTGGTTGCTTATTTTGTTTGTAACGAGGTATACAGAGGGGTATATTCTATAACATAAGGGTATAAAAACTTAACTTCAAATACAAAATATTCAAATATTAAATATACATTATTGTGTTTGTACAAATACATTAATTTGTATAGGTTTAGGTCTTTATATTAATTACCTGTATAAATATAAAGTCCATAGAAAGTTTACTTTTTTGATATAAAATCATAAATTTTTAAAATTTCAATACCTTCTCTATATTTTATTTATTTAAAATAGGAATACACAAATCCCTTTAAAAATGATTACAGGATATTCAAGCAGTCTTTAACCCTCAGCACCTAATTTTTCAAGCACAACCCTTTTCTTTTTACCCAAAACATAGCCACGAACATATGGGGAAATAAAAGTAAATTGATATTCTCAACTGTTGCAAAGGGAGAAGCGAGAGCGAGGTAACGTGTGTCACATGGCGCTGTTTCTTACCAATTTTAGTGGCCTCTGTTGCTTCAGCAATTTGCCCAATGATGCAATGCGGTAGCTGGATATTTATAGTTCGACATTCGCTGCAGTATTTTTAGAAAATCTCTATAAATTCCACGCTACTGAAATTGAAACCCACCTTCCTTGAGCTCCTTAGACTTAAGCAACTGTGAGCAACTTCATTTAAATCACATCTCGCTGAGAGACTTCACTTTTGACTTAAACCGCGGCGCTTCTCTGGCATTTCCATAGAGAAAACAGCAGCGAAACGAACTGAGAATTTTGCAAAAGTTTTGCAATTGAAATGAAAGTGAAGCGAACTCGTTGAAAGCCACTGTTGTGCACTGAGCTGTGAACACTTGAAGCTGTATCTTTGTATCTGTATCTAACCCTTGTTGCTCAAGAACTTTTTAAATGGGGGTTTGAAAAAGTCGACAAGTGTTCACCGGTCGCCGCGGGAATGTAAGTTCTAAATGTCGCATTAGTTATTGATTTCAATACATCTAGCTTAATGCGTATGTCACTCTGGTTTTCTTTTCGGGATGCAAAGTACTTAACATATCTTTGACGTCATCAATGTTCCTTCCTTTTGGCAGAGCAAAAAAAAAAGTACACGAAAATGATTAACAAACATGAAAATACACTCAGGATATGTCTGGGCTGCTATATCTTACTTCCTTTCTCCATATTTCCCATTCCATTACTCAGTCTTCAATGTATTTGTGATGTGCCAAATGTGCGTATACGTAATATTTAGGAAATTTTATTTATATTATATTAAAAAAGTTTAAAATGTTATATTCTGGTAAGCTTTTCTTACATATTTTCATAAAAAATAATTAAAGTACTTGTGTTTTAGTGTTTCTCCCATAATCCTTGCCACAAAATGCTTGTGAAACTTAAGTTTAAATATTTTATTTTGCTTGAACCTAAAGTGTGCAATATATTTTGCTATATATTTTGCTTATTATTTTCTGATGTTATATTATTGAAATAGTTCAACTTTAAAGTACTTGCATGCATATCGGTAACGGCATGTATAACTTTCCGTTGGAAACTTTAAAAGTGCAAAGGGCATCAAATCATGGTGCACAACAAGTTGCCACAACTTTTCATTACAAAAGCCAACGGCAGCAGCCACAGTCTGTTCCCATTACGGCGCCATGAGAAATGCAGAAGGCACAGGAGCCAGGCAGGATGAGGAGCACTGGCTGATGGCCTGGAACGATGCCTTGATGCACACACTCAGTTGTAGAAGCGAACACAGCAGTAAACTAATGAACTCGTTCTGGTTTGTTGCTCACACAAAAATAAATACAAAAATGTGAAGGAAAAAGAATATATAAATGAAAAATAACATGAAAAACGTTGACAAAATGGCAAAAAGTTGCCTCTCTTCTACGTTCTGCACCATAAATATTCCATGTAAATATGAGAAATATAAAATTAAATGTACGAGTAATATCTGCGGCCGTAAAGAGGCGACGATGCCGGGCAGAAGTGGCTTCCTAACTTGCCTGGAGCCTTTTCCAATGGCATAAAACATTTGGCATTATATTCGAGAAGACCAAATAATTCATGTGAAATCGGAATGTTTATAGTGTGAGTTTAAATGGAAATGGAAAATGCAACTCAAATGGGAAATTTGTAAATTATTTTAAGGTATAGATAAGTTACTTTAATATTAAATTATATATTTAAATAATAACGTACTTTTATCTAGAAGCTCTTTCTCTGTAAACAATACCTAACTTTTACAATTCTCATAAATGTAGTGGAGCTTATAAAAATATATATTTTCGCCACTTCCCTTTAGCTTTTGTGTGCCTTGGAATTTGTCGTTGCTTACAGGAGCCACGCTTCCAACTTGATTATTATTTTTATTTATCCTTTTTGTTCTAAACAAGCATTCAGTGAGCTCTCGACAGATTTTGCTTGCTTTAGTTGAGTGCACTTGAGGGCAGAGTCCACGTTCCCCTCGGCTTCCTTTCCCTCTGACTCTGTTCACTATTCACTTTAGTGGGTATTCGCTATATCCATTCAAAAAGTAAAAAAAAAATAAATAAAAATAAAAACAGAAAACGTTCTCGTTCATTCATGCTCATTATCCTGTAGATTATTCGGTACTTTAGAGCGTTCAGTGCGATAATAACGATGTTGTGTTGCAAGCCAAGGACATTCACAGTACACTGAGGTATCAATCCTTGAAATATTACAGCAATTAAGGGGATTTTTAAGAAGTAAATTCTAAACATTATGATTTAAAATAATAATATTTAAGTAAGCTAGAATTTAACAAAAACCACACCTTTATTATTAAGAAAGCTTGTTGAAATCCAAGTTAAAGTTAAATAAACAATTATAAACATTTAAATACTTATTAAGCTATATTTGTTTAATAAAGATTTGTTTATAGACCACTGTACCTGTGAAGTTTTAAGGCTGCTTCGTGAGCAAGTTAATGCAGTTTTGGCCTCGTCTTGGTCCCCTTCCCTTTGGCCACGTTCCTTAGTGTCCTTCGCCAATGTCCGTTCCTGCTTTCTGCCCCTTTTGATGACGATGACGACGATGATGATGCACTTGATATTTGCCGTATGAATGCGGCTTGGGGTTGAGTGGGGTTGTTGCTTGGAAAACGCAGAAATCTCTTTGCCATTTAAAGCAGATTAAGGCTTTGGCCCTTTCAGTCCATATATATTTCGGAGTCCTTTCGGGATTTCGGCCATCTGGGTCCTGGGGTGCTTTGGAAGCGGTAGCCATTCAAGAGTCCTGGCTTTTGTTGTCGCTAACTCCGACTTTTACTGCACATTGTGTGTGTCGGGACTGTCGTTTCGGCTTTTGTGGATTATTTCGCATTTGCTGTGTGGCAAGTTCTTTCACTAAACACACCTCAACCTACCATTGCTCCATTGCCATTGACTCCACTCTCTGGCTTGGCCTGCCAGCTTTTGTTAATTTTTTTGCCCATTTAAATGTTAAATATTTTCTAAGGATTTATTTAGTGCAGGAGGGAGATGTTTACACTCGAAATATATCATAAATTTTAACTTTAATCGGATTCATTCTGTAGCCTTAAAACGGGAATTATTATTTGATCATTTCTGAGCCTATAAATTCAGTATTCCAATTTTTTTTAGTGCCTTCCCTTGATTTCTCCGATAAAAACGGTAAAAGAAATGCTTTTATTTAAGATCTTAAGTGGTATATATTATTTTTAATAATTATTATCCACCTTAAATGTCAATTTTGGCTCAGTGTCCTCCCATTACCCTTCGATCCAGCAGGACGTGTGCGTACTAGCCGCTTGCTGCCCTTTTAAGCCCGTCAGGCTTCTCTCCGCTCACCTGGATTCCCCGCTCCCGTACCTGCAGTTTTTCCCCCCTCCACCACATCGCCCCCATTCCCGCGCTCTAATGGACCTGCTGCCTGTCAAGCTGTTGTCATCATCGCCGCTAATCCTGCACTTGAGTGGCAAATGCCGAGCCTTCGCCTTCGTGTATGCACAGCGATGACCCTGGACACCGGCGGCGGCGGCGGCGACGCCGCTGCTGATGATGATGTCCGGCTTAGGTAATGGCAATTTAATAAGCCCCTAAATGCTACTGTCGCCTCGGGCGCTGCTTTTTGCGCTCAGCCATCGGCGATTAGGGATATTCCGTGTCAGCCGGGGCAGACAAGGCGTCGCATCGGGGTCACCGGGGCTTGGGACAAGTTTTCCCAATAAGCTAGGGGATTGGATTTACTTTTTCGGTGGTCGCTTTGTTTTCGCGGCTCTCCAATGACCTGACAGACGGAGGTCATTAGTTAATCAAGGGATATACCATAAAATTTAAAGCAAAAGGTTACCAAAAGGAATAATAACTACTAAACCTTTTCATAAGACCAGGCTTCATAATTATAAATATTTCTGTTATATGAACTTAATAGTATTTATTAACAGATTCTAAATTTTATTACCTTAAATTGCTTCTCCCATACTAGCTCCTCTCACTTGTCCTGCCACGTCCTTGTGATTTCTTTGCCAACACTTTTTGCCTGCCATTCATCGGCTTCGCTTCGTCATCGTTGTGACCTTTTTCCACTGGCATTTTCCTAGCATATTTCACCTTCTGGCATTCCGAAACCTGAGCGGCAGTGTTAGATCTAGGACAATTACAACACGCAGGACGCGTTTTGCATACAACGATAATACAGGTGTCGTCCAGGGCGGAAAAGCAAAAAAAAAAGGGCAGGCAATTCACAAAAGTCGACAAGCGTAAAATTGACAAACGTTCTCCTTCGGCCAAAATGCATTCAACATATACATATATATACAGGCAAGAGGGGTAGTAGTGTCCCTTAGGGGCTCAGGGATTTTGTGGGAGATGGACAGAATGGAAGGGTGACAACAAGAGCAAGTGGACAGGGACAGAAACCGTGATTGTTGCCCCACGCTTCTTGAGCCTGTTGACGATTGTTAGTGAGACATTGACTGAGTGTCCGGGCAGGAGGTGGGAGAAGACCCCCCGAGTTTCTGGGATCCGGCTTGGACGGACAGCTTAATGACATTCAAAGTGTCGAGTGGACTCCAACTGGCCGACAGAGGCCAACAGAGCAGAGATTGTGTCACTGAGAGAAAGGAGACTATAACAAATCATAAAGAAAAGGTTGAAATAATTTAAGAAATTACTTTAAAATTATTATAATTATATCTCTTCTAAAAGTCAAAATATAATTTAGTAAAATGAATTTATATTACATTTTCACAAACACTTAATTAGCTACTTTTTGCTCAGTGCTCTCAGAATATGGCCCACAGCTTCCTCCTCCTTTGGGCAGTGGTGTCAGAGTGCATTCTTGTTGACTTACTGACACTTTGGACTCTGCCAGAAGAGCGAACACCGACCCACCCACTGACTGCTCAGGAAATTAGTGCCACAAAAGGGTTGTCCAGAGGTCAGAGATCGGACATGGGGGAGGGCACGGGCACTGTTCAGGAGGAGGTGCTCATTATTCAGCTCATTTGCATGCATTTCATTCAGAGTCCTTATTGCGGGACGCACATTTGTCCACTCGTTGTACACTTTTACTTGACTTTATACCATTTCCCCCATTTTCATTTTCTGTTCGCCTTTTATGCGTACTTTTATTTCACATTGTTGCCGAGGAGACAGAGCATCGTGTGGCTAAGTTGCATTAAGTTTTTACATTCGCTTTGAGGTGGATAAAGGTTTGCTTCCGTATACTCTTTACTTTGGAAATAAATAGGTGCTGAGTTCAGTAGAGATTGTTTATAATACATACATTTTAAAGGATTTTAATTAAGATATTTCGTAAAATTAATAGATACAATATATTATGAATAAAAGTATTATTCAAAGGTGCTCTCAATGCTATGGTTTTTTAATACAAAAATAATTGGTATTCCTAGTGATAGTAATAGTAATTTTTTGTTTACTATAAAAATCTCAAAGAAAACCCTCACAAAAGTTGTACTCACCAAAAAATTACTCACGTTTTGCACGTGTCTCGTTCAGTATTGCCAAAGGTAAGTAAGTTTCCTTGTTTTACCAATTATTTCCAGCATTATGTCCTTCTGCCGAGTCTGCATTTGGAAATCCCTTCAAAAAATACCTGATACCCAGAGTGCTGGAGAGTAAAATACATGCAGCAAACAAGCTGAGATTTACCAGCTTGATCTCTGGCCACTGCATTCAGCTTGGACAATGCCAAAAACACGAGGACAACATCTGCTAAGTTCTGCTCCTGTTCCTGCTGCTCCGGCTCCTTGTCCTGCTGCTGCTGCTGCTGTTGCTCCCACTCCTACTGCTGCCTGCCCTCGAGTCCTGTCTTTTGTGTTGTGGCCCATGTAATCGCATTTGGTCGGCTTCGGACCAAAGTCGAGACGAATGCAATTTACTGGGAGGAACTTGTTTAAATAGATTTTACTCGGGCAAAAAAAAAACAATGCAGATTCAAATGGATATGCAGATGGAGATGGAAACGGAGGTGACCTCGAGAACAGCAAGGATATAAAGTGTCTGCATCTCTGGGTTTTTTTGGCTTCGGGTTCCTGGATTTTTCGGTATGCTGGCATAATTTTTAGCTTTTTGTGTCACTCACTGGCCTTTTAATTAAATTGTCAATGGGAAGTCACGCATTGTTGATTACAAATTGAATTAATTTGCACAAAAGTAGAGCATTTGCATTGGCCAAGAGTTGGATTCTTTATTAAAGTAAATACTAAAATATTAAACATTTTTAAAGAGTTGAGTTTTGGAGGTATCTTATGTAAATATTACAATTCCTTAGATTTATATTAATTATAAATCGATACTATAAATAGATACAATAATAATTCCGCCCCAGCGATTCAAGCTGCCCTCGTTAACCCTCATAAATCCAAAATGCTCATTAAGTTTCTTGCCAACTTGGCAATTGAAAGGAATTAAATTGCCAATTGAAATGTGCACTCAATCGAAGGACCCAAGTCCTTCTAATGAGCACAGCTCGAGTCCTGGGCGGGAAACCCATGCCGGACCTAATTGCATTTAAATTGCCACTCGTGTTATGTTAACAAATAATTAGTAGCCCAGTGGGCATGAAAGCAGACTGAGCTGGCCCAAAGGGGTGTGGCCACAAGGCAGCCGCCGACTGTAATTTAGACCAAGACAAGGACACAATGCACACTCACACACACACATAACAGATAGTAGTTGTCCTGACAGATTCACGGAGCGAGAACCGCAGGAGTGGCGCGGCATCGCCTCATTTGCATAAACTGCGCTACGGCACTTGAGGCCAAATGCGGATTCAGGATTGAGAACTGAGGATTGAGGAATAGCAACGGTTACGGTGCCAGTAACGGATTAAGATATATTCGGGCATGCATGTGCCAGCTTCGAGCATTACAATGAATCTCGAGGAAATGGCTGGGGTAATCCATTTAAGTAATTGAAACACAGAGGAAATTACTATATAAAGGCGTGAATCGGAGAGAATTCAATATTTCTTATTTACTTAAATTTTTTAAAAATTCAGTTTAAACGAATAATTAAATAATGAAATTTTTACAATGATTTAATAAGTTATTTTGTGGTAAAGAAAACGTTGAATTAAAATAAACAAGACTTTCCATCAGTATTTATTTTATTTTACAATACTTTTTAATTCAAAAACAAATACCTCTATTAATATTTACACATATTCAATGAAAAAACAGGAAAAAAATATATAAAACCATAAACTGATGTGCAAACATGTGTTTATTAAAAACAAAAATAAATAAAAAATAAATGTATTTATTCAAGCAGTATTTGTGCCATCAACTTGACTTTACACAAGTCAACAATTTCGCGATGACAAGCGCTGCTGCACAATTCGCCATAAAAAATTCATTCAAATTCAGTGAAATGTGTGGCAATTTGCCAGCCGAGTCAAAGTTGCTGTAATGCACACAAATTAATTATTAGCAACAAAACAAAAACAATAGTAATCACATCAAGCTGAACAGGAAGAACCGGGAATAGGAAACGGAAGCAGCTCAACAGTGTGTGCCAGAGTAAATGTATAGTAGAATGTGTTAAAATCTCTAAAGATTAAATTGGTTTTGTAGACAAGTTTGATGATGATGATGACGGAGAAGGGGGAGAGCTGGCACGGTGAAGGTGCAGGTCATCAATATCCTGTCAAGCGCAACAAGGCAGAATTTTACAGGCTCTTAGCAAATTTACAGTGGGTGCAAAAAGCACCAATTAGTTTAAGGATATTTTATTGAATTATATAAAAATAAAAGAAATTAAATGAGATTTTATTCAATATTAAAAAATGCCAAGAATATATCTTTTTTACGATTCTTATACCTTTGTAGGGTATTATACTTTTAATTAAAGGATTGCAAAACAGTGAAGGAGCAATTTCCGACCCCATAAAGCATATATATTCTTGATCAGCATTAATAAGAGAGTCTTTCTAGCCATGTCCGGAAGAAAATAATTTTTTTGAAATTTTTAAAAAATTGTATAAGGGGTTACATCGTTCAAATTTTCAAAAATGACCAAAAATTTGGATTTCTTAAAATTTAAAAAGTTGTAAGTAGTTTTGTTAACCTACAAAAAAATAGCACGAAAATACTTTCCGAATTGAATTAGATGCTTTTTTGACTTAGTTATGAAAGATTAAATGCCAAGTTCCCATGAAAAACTTCAATGGTATCAAATGTTGGCTTACCAAAGTTAGTTTCCCTTCTTGTTTATTTAAAATTATTTCAATAAGTTCATTTACAATGTGCATAAAATTATTTAAATAATTAATTTCCTTTTAAAAACCCCCTAAAAATATCAACATTTATTATTCCAATCCACAGTGCTATACCTATAGTTCAATTAGGAATTTCCCAGAACCCGGTCCCCCGGTGGAAAAACCCGAGAGAGGCATGCAACGGAGCATGCGAAAATTTGGCTAATACGGAATGCAGGCTAAGAAATCCAAAGTGCATAGATTAAAGCGCAATGAAATTGGGCAAGGGCAATGTGAGAGCGTTCCCTGCCGGAAACTGAAGGGATTCTGGCCCCATTTTGCCACCCTAACTAACCCCTTCCTTGTCCTGGCCCACCTCTGGCAAGACGAAAGCAAACTTAATGCAATCAAGCTTAATGCAGCGCAACGGCTGCCAGACGAAAGGACGTCGTCCCGGGGGGGGACCAGGGGGGTCGGAAATCGACGGGCAGGTGGTGGTGCAAGCAAAGTGAATCCCTTGGGTATACCTGCGGTGAATTTTTAAGCAATTTACATAATAATTATCGTGCTGGTGCGCTGCAAGCTGAGAAAGTCGGGAGGGAAAGCAAACCAAATAGGGTTTCCGCCCGCAATTATCGAACAAAACTTTTGGCCCATCTCGAGGCTGGGCTTTGTGTCTGTGGCTCGCCTTGCCATAAATTGAAATTGAATATTCAATAACCAAAGGACTTGGCTCAAAACACTTGCCATGTCACCAAGGCTGTGAGGGCAATAATGCCAGTTGAAATAATGACAGCCCTGGCAGAGCCCACTAAATTATGTAATTACCTTTCAGCTTAAATATATACAAATGGAACCGGAAGGTGGTATTGACATAATGGTTTAATAAAGGTCTTTGATTTTAAATTAAGTAAATTAAATGTTTAATTTTAAATTTATAAAAAAAAGAGAGTTGAAATCCCTTTAAGAGGTGCTTAGAAGTATGCAATAAAATTGGCGAGGTACCAACTTTGTGAGTTTTGTGTGTTTTTTACTATTTAAAATATGGAATCCCCTTTTTCCCTATAATTTATTGCACATTTTCTCCATCTCCCTTACAAACTGTATAAATATTCCACAACTCCCCCCAAAACTCTATTCAGCAAACTAATTTAATTAGCTCTCCCCTAAGCTAAGAAATCAATTTAAAGTGAAAAATGTAGCCCATTTAATATACTGCCGAATAATGTCAGCTCAGCTCTTGGAAAAGAAATAAAACTTTAAGTCAATCAGGGAAAACCATTTTTGAAAAGCGCTTGCAACAAATCCAAGCGAAACGAAGGATTTTCGAAAATATTTGACATTTTCATTGTGTGCAACGCGGGGCAAAAGGACACTGATGACTAGGAAAGGGACGAAAGGACGAGGAGGAGCCGCGTTGAGCGCTTGTTTAACTTAAATTGCTTTGCTCTGGCGCTGGAGAGATGGCGAAACAAAAGCCAACAACTGCAACTTTGCTCAATGCGCTTCCGTTTCCGCTACCCAACAGCAGCCATGCTTACTTCTGCCCCACCCCACACTTTCCACCCCTGTTTTCCTTCGTTTTCCCCCGTTTTCTCGACCGTTTTCCCCGCATTTCGTACAACTCCTTGGCACAGCCAAAGTTTGGCATTGTTGTCTTTGGCTGTTGCTTGTGGCAATCACTTTCATTCGTTTTCCCCCGTTTTCCAACCCCCTCCCTTCGCACCTCTCACCTTCTCCCAAGAAAAACCGCCAAACACTTCCGTTCATCTTCCGGCCCTTCTAGCCCGGGTACTACCCATCTTCCCTTTGCCTGGCCTTTGTAGCAAAGTTTAAGTATAAAATTTAGTTTCTTTTGGCTGGGAAAATGCATTTCCCAGAGTCAGCTTGATTTACCCCATGGAATTGCATACGTTTTTTGATTGAGCAATTAGGGAAACAGCCGGGGGGTGACAGCACTGGTGCGGTGGCAGTGCGGTGTGATTGCTTTTCAAATTTCATTTAAAGTGTCAGCCATACCGGAAAATATTCCATTTTCATAATTTGACAGCCATTGCGGGACGGGTTTGGCTTTGGCTTTCGATTGTGTTTCGGCCACGAAACGAATTGAGTTGCAGGTGGCCAAAAGGGGGTCTCACAGGAGGTGGTTCCTGTCCTCCGCCCACCGAATCAACCAAAGCAACGGACAACTGTCGAGACCACAGTCGTGATTAGAGGTCGAAATGATTTTTGTGTGTCCCGTTTTTTGGTTAGAAAATATGGAATTGCTAAACCATTTGATGGAGAGTGGTTATGGGATGGGAATAGAAGAGTACCTAAATGACGTTTTTAGGGAACGGTTGGGGGTATCTGGTAGTTGTTGTGTTTATTTTGTTATGCATAATAATTAATAACATAGGGAATCCCTGCACAATATATATTTATAGATTTTAAGTCACCATTAATTTTTGAAGAGTCTTGCATTTAAAGTTCCAAATTTTATACCATTTAAGCAACTTAAACTTTTCAAAATACCAAATTCAAGGATTAAAAACATTGCTGAGACCACAAAAGTTGCCGGATAAGTTAATTGTGGAAAACGCTTGCCACCATTGACATTTAAAACCAAACGCTTAATTGCAAGTGCCAATCGGCAGTTTCCCTCATCAGCAACGCTTCCTGCCAACCCTTCTCCCCTGATCCCACAACAATTTTGCCACTTTGGCTTATCACACGTTGGCGCTGTCCTTGTCTCCTGGCAAAACCGCAGAGAAGTAAAAAATAAAACGAAAAACGACAAAAAAAAATAAACGTAAGCGAAAAACAAACAAAATGCAACTTGCAATGAAATGAAACCGCAAAAGACGGGGACCAGAGAAAACGAGGAGGAAAAGACAACGTAAGCCATTTACTCGTTAACTGTTAATTCAGGACGAGCAAAGTAGATAAAGAGGGTGAGGAAATAGGATACAGGAAGACCTATTAAGTTTAAATTTTGTTATGTATAAAAATATTTCTAAATAAATTAGGCTGAGAGACTTAATAAAATATATCTTTAAAAAAGTGGAAACCAGCTTCTTCACAACAAAAGTCTAAAATAAATGTAAAGGATAAGTATTTATTTTTCTAAAAATTTATATTTTCTAGATAATAATAATCTTAATCATTTTGAATAAGGTAAACACACAATTTAAAGCATTGATAAATACCCAACACTAATTTATTTCAATTAAATTTTGGCTTCAAAAGAGATTTCTATGTAATTTAAAAACCATTTTCGAATCCCCACTGTACCTGCAACTTGCAGGATAAGAAGGATAGCTAAAGGGAGTGCCAAACGTGCCAGAATGTGGCTAATAACAAAGCGCCAGTGCCGACACAACACATTTGCACATCAAATTAGATTTAATTTCGAAAACAGCCAAAAAGAAACAAAAACCTTTCTTTTTGCACAAAAACGAAAATAGCAACAAAATGGCAATTGCAAAAATAAACGTAAAAAAACCCAAGTCAACACGCAACAGCAACAAAAACCGAGAAAAAATGTGACAACCAACAGACAAAAAGTCGTAAAGATGCCAAAAACACACAGGGAATGGAGTCACGTGTCCCCTACGTTTAAATTACTCCGCTGGGACGTATACACTCATATATGCACAAACACATGCACGCGCAAATGCAAGTGAAGCCCTATAAAAAGTCCTTCGAAATACACTTATCCTTGCAAGGATCCTGCACGAGGTTCGTGAATGAAACACCATAATATTAATGGCCGCCCTTAGCTGAATTTGAATTCTTGGCGCCATCGAGGCAGTGTTGCATATTTAAGGGCTGATTTTACCAACACTGTTGCGGTCTGTTATTGCTTATTATGTTATGTTATTTAAATTAATATGTTAATAAGTCACTAAATTTATATATAAATGTATTTTATAAATTATATTTAAAAATATTTAAAGATCTTTAAAAAATAGATAAAAAAATGTTAACCTACAAAAGATATATTTTTTTAATATTAAATATTTGTATATATATTTTGTTATGATTATTCAAAATAAATAAAAACAATGACTTGTGTTTTTTTATTTTAACTCTACCGACACAATTTTATAAAGCGTTAAAAATTTGTAAAGATTAAAAATATATGAAAACATTTGTATTTTCAAATAAATTAAATGTAGTTTGAAGATTTTTAAACTTTGAAAAAATAAAAACTAACTTACTTTCTTGTTTTCAAAGTAGATTTAATAATTGAAAAAATATAGAACTATTTTTAAAGGATACAAATGTTATTTATCGCAAATATCTAACTTGTTATATGTCAAATTAAACACTCTTTAAACGAATAAATCCCCATTTAAGAGTTAATTTTTCATTTTGTTTCGTTGTGGATTTTTTATGGGGGTTTCCGCCACGTTGACCACGGCGAAGCGGAAATACCTCATATAAACCCGTCATAGTCGCGCCAAGAAATGGGAATAACAATTCATATTGGACACAAAAAACGCACACTGAAAGTAAAGCAATTTAAACGACTTTAAAATGCCCTGCAAGGTATATTTTTTGCATTGTAATAATCCCATTAAAAAAAAAGCCAAGGATTATTCTTACCCAATTCTTAACTTCGCTGCCATTTACCCAGTCAACATGTTAATTCCATTTGGTTTTTTAATTGACTGCCATGGCAATTTAAAAGAGATTTCCATTGCCCCATGAGCACCTTCGATTGCATGTGGAGCAGTCGTTCTTTCTTGCATGGCTTTTCTTCGTTTCTGGGTATCAAGTGAAAATCATCAGTTTTCATTTCTAGCGTTTAGGGGCGGTTCAGTCCTTATTCTGAGCATGTGTGCGACGGCGGCGGTGCTCATTTTTGAATTGCAAATGCGACTCGCAGTGCATTCTTCACATGTGCAGAGGGGGAAGGTGGTGGCAAGGCGAAGAAGGGGATTCCCATTTCCAGGCAGCCATTGCATGCCAGCCGAACATTGCAGCTTTGTAATGTCCTGCTGTTAGCGCCCCTTGCTCACTGCCTTTGCCAGCGCCTTGATTTCGTGGTAATTAAAACTCAGTTCACCTGTGAGTTTACGGTTTTGAATGGGCATTTTGGTTAATTGTATTTATTATTTGAACGTAAATCAAGTATTTAACAGAGCTATAACTTATAACAATTATTTACTATATAGTATATATTTGATTGCCTTTATGATTTGTATTTAATAATCCTATTGTAAACATATATTTCGAGGCTTCTTTACATTTATCTTTCAATAATATTCAATGCTTTATTTTAAATATTATTTAAGAGGTATTACTTTATTCGTTACTGTACCTTTTCTGCAACTAATTCCCTTTTTCCTCCGGAGCAAGTTTCCATTTATGGCTAACTAGTGTTGGGTTTCTTACTCCGGCTTGACAATTAAGACTTAATTAAAATTGCATGCACTTTAACCTTCGCCCTGAACTTTCATTGCTTTTAATTACAATATATTAATATGGGCTTGTCGTGACTTTTACGCCGGGATTATATAATCGTTTTAGCCATAACCGAAGAAGACATTAAGGTATTATTTTCAAATTTAGGGGCCATTTAATGTTATTTAATTAATGTAATGTTAAATGAAAGGCCATAATGTGAAAGATTTATTGTTATAAAAATATAATTAGATTAAAACTCCCCTTTGGCGGGTAATCTCCCATTTCCCGTTAGCTAACAGAGAAATGTTAACAGTTAACAGAGCCTTGCCAGACGCACCAACCGGCAATTACTCACCCAAGAAACGATAACAAATCAGCTGTGCGCCCAAGTCTGGCAACCCTCGTCCCTCATTTGCATTGTTTACATTTTTTGTTTGCCGCACGCAAAGCTAAAAAACATTAGAAAGAACCGCGAATATAAAAGTAATTGAAACTTCAGAGCCTAGACTCAGTTTTACATGAGCTGCCAACGGCAGAGCCACGCGTCCGGAGGCCCAAGGAGCGCCATTGGAGGCCATCGCGTAGTCGGAATCGGAGTCGCACCTTCGCCGCCACATTGCTGGCGTGACTGCGTCGCATTAAATCACCGGAATCACCGAAGAAATCGCGGCGACGAACAACAACCGGAAGTGCAGCGGAGCAACTGGTGGTCATGGAGGTTTACGCCTGGGTAGGACATTGCTTTTAAGCCCACGCCCTTATTTTCAGGAGGAAATCAAGAAAATAGACGGGTTCTGAGACCGAAGTAGGGAATACTCTTGTAGAATCTTTAAATGGGTTTGTTTTTAGAGAATCTAGGATATATGTTTTTGATTGTGCTGTAAATGAAATCTATTTATGTTGTAATACCAATCTCCAAATAATTTTCTAAGATTTATTCTTTTTTAACTTTGAACTCTGTATATTAATCTGGAATACACTCTATTTAAAATATTTAAATATAAACATTTAAAGTCTATTAAACATTTTGAAACTATTTTCAAATATTTCAATTTGAAACATCTATAATTATATTGTAATTTTTCAATAAAATTCCCATTATATCAGATTAAATATGATTTCTTTTCAAACCCTTAAAATGTAAAATGTTTTTAAAAGTTTGAATTTTCCCTAAAGTTTCCAACTTCTTAACTAAAATTAACCTACCCCTCGGCAAGAGTATTCCAAAATAACAGAGACATCGCCGCGCAGCGATTTGCATTGCAAATTAATGAGTGATTTCCTTTGGTGGCCTTTTTGTTTGCCCATTTTCGTGATGTCTTAGGGTGCCAATTCTCACGGCCAGCTCGGCCTTGGCTTTGAGTCCGAGTTGTGCATGACACCGCAGCGGGTGGCCAGGAGCTCCTGCTCCTTTGCCGCCGCCCAGGTGCGCTGTATTCGCGGCGGAGGCGGCCACGTCCTCATCCTCGACACGAACGGAAGGGTGCATGCCTGTGGCTGGAATAATCGTGGTCAACTGGGCCTGGATTCATCGGAGGAGTGCCACAACGAGTTTAAGATGATTCCCAGCGAGTATTTTGGGGTGAGAAATTATTGAATCATTAATAATTTCAACACTAATATCGATTAAATGCAATACTTTTAGGAAGTTCCTGTGGACACAATCAGTTGTGGCTGGGACATCTCCGGCGCCATCACCTTGACCAAACGGCTGTATGTATGGGGCTCTAATGCCTTTCAGCAGCTAGGAATCTGTCAGCGTGGTTTTCTGGCCGTCAGAAGACCCATGCCAGTGAAGCTACCTCGGGAAGAAGAGTCCATCCGGATCAGCTTTGGACTCCGCCACTGTGCCGTACTCACCCAGGACCACAAGATCTACGTCTTCGGACGACTGAGGATTATGGATCCACCGCCCATCGAACTGGATATCACGGCCACCTGCCTGCACCGCTGCAATACGATAAAGATACAGGCCCACAATCCCAACGAGCTGAGAATCGTTTCCCTTTCCAGTGGTCAGAATCACATGCTGCTCAAGTGTGTGGATCTGAGCGAATCGGGTGGCGGCAGCACCAAGAGGATTCTCACGCTGGGCGACAACAAGTTCGGCCAGTCCAATGCCTTTCTCTTTGAGGAGGATGTGCGACAACTGGCCGTGGGCTGGACCCACAATGCAGCGGTGCTGAGGAACAACGAAATCCTGCTATGGGGTCGCAATTGCTATGGCCAATTGGGAATCGGATCGTTTAGCGAGCAGCAGGCTATACCCACTCCTTTGCTTCTGAAGCTGCCAGAGGATCAGTCACCGGCCAGAGTACACATGGGAGCGGAGCATGGACTGCTGAGGACTTCGGCCGGAGCAGTCTACACTTGGGGTTGGAATGAGCATGGGAATTGCGGCAATAACAGCACGGAAAATGTGTAAGAATTTGAATTACAACATAACATTTATAACATATTTTTATAAAACATAATTGTAATGTGTAAATATTGATATCTTATATAAGAAGGTAATTTTTATATTATTTAAGAAGTATTGCAGAAAAATTAACACAAAAAAACAACGAAATATATTAATTATAATTTTTAAAGTTAAGAAAACTCATCTTAATAATTCATTAAAAATGTTTTAAATATTTTAAATTGCTTGTAATTCAATTACTTTAATCGATATCTTTTCAGATGCACCCCTACGCTTTTGGAACTGCCAATTGTTAAGTTGGCCGGGGCTGGAGCTGGCTTCTGTTATGCAATAACAGAGCCTGTTAACTGACTGCTTCCTGTTATACGCTGTTATACCGGTCACCTGTTTCTGTCTCTTTCTGCCGGCACGCTTGCGCATTAGCTCCATGAATTTTCTTGTGTTACTAAGTTGTAAAATGTTTAAAATAAAGAGCCAATTGTTATTAAAATAAGTCTTTTTAAAGGTGGGTGATGATAAATGAAAACTTCCGATTACATAAGAGAATATTAGTTTTTAATGCATAATTTCAAGGAATACTTAGCACACATTCATATGCAGCTTTTAGCCAAAAATCTCGGATACACACATGGGTGTGCATGAGCAAAAAAAATGGCACGTTGTTTTCTACCAAAAAGTAAACATTTTTAATTAAAATAACGCTTTAACTTGGACCAGAAACAAGAGTTTTCATTAGTTTTGAAACATAATTATAATAAAATAAATAAATAAAGTGGGCCATAATTCAATTCAATTCAGAGAGACTACACTTTTCATAAATATTTACATTTAGGCCTGACGCCTCTTTGATTATAAACAAAAAGCGCTGTCAGAAGTGTTTTTATATCCGATCTGGTTACTCCAGAAGCTAGCTTTCCTGAGGGCCTCATTTCTTTCCATTTAGTGTGCCTTGGGAGACGCTAGGAACAGGGTGTGCCGACTCTATGCTTTTTCCGAGAAATTTGGCATAAGCATTCCGTTACAACGTTTTTAATAAATTGTTCGTTTCTGTGTTCGAACCCAAAAGATGTCCGAGAATAAAAATGAAAAAAAAGAGCCTCCGCCTCCACTGGACGAAATAGATGCCGAGGAGTTGCTGGCCACCACTCAAGGTATGACATCTTAACCATATAATGTCAAATAAATAAATCGAAATCCCCTGAGTCACAGCCAATATTTCCAATGAACTGGCCAAGAAAATCTGGAGTGTGACGACCAGCGACGTTGCCCTGGGAATACGTGAGTTTCCTGGAGAAAAGCTGCCCTATGTACCCTCGGATATTGGATCAATACTGGCACCTCCGGCGGGTTCAAGAAGCGGAATTGGAAACAGATTTGGAAGTAAGCAACATGCGAATGAAAATGCCACCGCCCACATCCTCGAGGTGGGCAGGGCTCTGTACGGAGAGACCTACGGTTTCCCGGAGAATGAAAGTCCCAACTATTATAAGGCAGCCGAGAATTACTCCCTCTTCGGCGAATACTTTCTCGACTTTCCCAAGGACACGGCTACTTGTTTTGCAGATCTGGAGCAGACGTCGGACGGGGACTCTAAGCCGCCACCGGGATTCGAGCGGGCAACCACCAGGACGTCTTTACCCTTTGATAAAAACCAAGCCCAGACCAATGGAGGAGCAGCAGCTCCAGCCTCGGGATCCAAGTACTCTGGGGTAAGATATTCGTGGGGATTTTACTTTAAAATATATAATATATACTTGAATTTAGCCCCCTTGCTCCGCACCCGTGCCACAGCCACAGCAGAGACAGGCACCGCGTCCGCAGCAGCCCGTGCAGCATCGCCAGCCAGGCGATGAGAAAACATTTCCCCAGATGTATCAATTTAATCAGCTGGCACCACAGACTCAGCTTAATCCTTCGCACCACCAGTCCTGCCCGCACTTGCATGGTTCCCATGTCCAGCCGCAGCCACCTGTGGGTTCAGTCCCTCCGTCGAACATGGCAACAGCTTTACAACAGCAGCAGAAGCAACATCGTCCGGGTGGAGCCCTCATAAATGGCGCTGAAATCGGAGGAGGCCTGTGTGGCCACAGTCACGTCCATAATCATGGTCAGGGCCATGCCACTGCCAATGAGTTCAACTTGTCCCAGCTCTATCAGCAACTTATGGCCCGCAACATGAGGACCAATCCTCTCCACCACCAGCTGCATCATCAGCAGCAGCATATGGCCCAGAACCAGCAGCAGCATCATCACCATACAACAACCTGTGCGGCTGCTGCGGCAGCCATGATTTATGCCAACTTTGAGAACCATATCCGCCAGTTGCATCTGCAACAGCATTTGCAGCAGCAGCAACAGCAGCAACATCAGCAACATCAGCAGCAGCAACAACAGCAGCAGCAGCGTCATGCCCGTATACCAAGGGGCATTTACGGCGGTAACGGACAGGCAGGGCCAGGAGCAGCAACAGGATCAGGAGGTGGAGTAGGCGCCACTCCTTCAACTAGCCAGGAACCTCCAACAACTGGTCACAAATAAGGTCAGTTATGGAGAGAAAAATTAAGGGAACCTCTAATTAAACTAATTTTTTATATAAATTTTACACTTAAACAAAATTTAACACTGTAATTGGTGAAATTACAAACAAAACAAACTAATTTTTCGGTCCAATCATTGCTAATTTTTAAGGTTTCTTGAATATAAAACGTATAGGTTTTTAGGAATTTAGAAATTATAATTTTACAATTAATATAATCTACACTTTATACTTTTTAACTTTTAGTACTTTTACAATTAATTTAATCTACACTTTAAATGTATTTCCCATTTTAGGATTAATAAACATTTATACACTAATTTTTAACTCCTTCAAACAGCTGGTGCAATGCCCATTCTTTTGTTCTTCAAATCAAACTCCACATAGTTCTCCCTCAGGAAAACATCACCGATTATCCACTTGGTCAGACCCCGCATATCCATGATGCCCACGAAGCAGAAATCGGAATACCTAATCACATACGTCGCTGGATGCACATAAAACATAGTGCCCTCGATCTGGATTACCAGGTGCGGCAGAGTCTCAATTAACTTGCAGTCAATGGTCCACAGATCCAGAGTGGCATCGTACACGGCTGCAATGGCCTGCATCAGGCCATGCACCTCCGTGACGGGGCCCACTATCAGAGAGGTTCCCGTGTCCATGATAGCCGGGCATCCCGACTCACATGACCTGACATCCGTTCCATGGAATCCTATGGAACCCATTTGAAAAGACCAATACTTCTCCTCGGTCACTTTCGTGTAGGTCAACGGGCCATAGTACAAACTTGAGTTGGATCCCCCGATTATGAGTAACCCACCGTCGCTGGAGCCACTCTTCATGTAGAACGAGAAGATCTGATTCTCCAGCAATTCCTGGGCCAACATCCTCTGAAACGGCGGCAGGGTACCGATCTGGGAGAGTCTGGGAAAAGCCATGCCAAGGATCCCATCGAAAACCGAGCAATCGGTGGTGTCATTGACCAACCCAAAGCCCTGATTCTCGACCCTCAAGTCCCCGATGGTGAGCACATCGTTGGCCACCAAACCCTTGACCGATCCCGATCCATAAGTGATGCTAAATCCGGTTTTATTTTGATGCAGTGTATCAGATTTGGATTCCTTGAACAAGCTGCTGCCACACTTTTTGCAGGAACCGCACTTGGAACTGGGCAGCCACAGGTCCGAGGAACCAGTGTCATATTGGACTGTAAATGTCTGTGGGTTATTCCCACCCATTTTTATAGTTCCAAAGAAATTCGTTTCACAGGAATTCACCAGACGGGCCACCACCACTCCTTTGGAGTCACTTCCTGTATTACTTGTTGGCTCTATTCCACCATTAATTGCATGGATGGGGGTCAAGCCGTGCTTTCCCCTGATCCTATTCCGATTGGCTAGGTAAACCGAGATATGCGGAAACTTGTGGTGGCGGCGACTGTGCTTGCTGAGGCGAACGCGGTGCATCCCGGCACAGAGCACGATCTGGCAGAGGAGTAGGGTAATCACAGGCAAGTTCATGGTCTTTAACTGGCTTTAAGCCCAGCCAAAGCTTGTGTTTTTATAGCTCGATTCTGAGGTGTTTATCGTTGGACTAGACATCAACATGCACACGTAAAGGTGACTTCGAATATGTGATTTAAGCTCAATATTAAAATACGGAGCGTGAATTAATACGCAGTGTAATTGCAGACTGTGGAATGGAAGTAGTTTGTAAAGTTTCGAGAGGGGTTTTTATAATTTATTTTATTATCTGTACAAAGTTTACAATTGGTATATTAATAATGACATAAATTGTATTTAGTTGTGTGCCTGTAAAGGACATAAAAATAGTCCTCTACAACATCAAGTGCTTTAACATAAATTTATTTCAAAGTATTATTTCTTCTCATTGCACTGCCTTGCCAATTCCTATTTGATGATACTCCAAATCGAATACCGTATAGTAGGCACCCATGAAACTGTCACCGAGAATCCACAAGGAGTTTCCCTCCAAGCTGGTAAAACTGGAGACACATACATTTCCATATTGCAAAACATATTGTGAGGCCTTCAAGGGCAACTCCTTGCGGGCAATGGTAAAAACCATATCCGGTAGCAAAGAAACCGTTGAGCAATCCACAAAAAACACACCACTAGAATCATTTGGATTTGTAACACCCAGTAATTTGTTGATAATCGTAATAGCTTCTACCGGTACCACAATCATGGAAGTGCCTGCATCTAAGATGGTCTCACAATTCAAACACAATTTGGTTCCATTAAGCGTAGCACTCGTCATTTGAAACTGGAAATAAGCTGCTGTGGAGATCGGCACATAGGTGAGACATCCACTATACAAACGGGAATCGGTGGCTCCTAGAATCAGTTCACCACCATTCAAGGCATTCGTGCCATTCCTTTGGAAGTATATGGAAAACCCTAGATACTCTATGTGGCCTTGATCCACCAAGTTATACAGGAGCGGGGTCACTCCTCCCACGGCTATGGTGTCATAAGCCAGACCCAAGATTCCATCAAACGGAGAGTTGAGAAAAGGTTTCAGTGGCTCATCGATAATCTCGGCGAATCCCTGGTTTAGCGTTAAATAACTTCCAATTTTAACAATATCCTGGGATATAAAACCGGAAAGTGCCACTCCGCCATCTCCCGCATTTGAAGCATATTCGATCCGGAAGTTGGTGTTATTAACCACGTGGGTCTTGGAAGCCGTTGAATTGTATTTCCTGTGATTCTGGCAGGGCGAAGACGTACACTGTATGGAGGGCACCCAAAGATTGGCTGAACCCGTGTCGATCAGCACCGAAAACTCCTGGGGAGGAGTTCCAATCTCTATTCTGGTATAGTACATGGTGTTGGCGTAATTTCCCAGACTTGTACCTCGATCCTTTGAGGGAGCCACAGTTGTGGCATCCTCCACCTTGAGTTTGTGCTTGATGGAAAGGCTTTTGAGTTCGTTTTTCAAATTGTGGTGACTTTGTTCGGGATTTCTGTGCCTTTCAAATTTCAAACGCTGCAGGGCATCCACTTTTAATGCGAAGAGAACTATTAATGTCATCCATAACTGAATTAATTTGCACGAGTTACACTTTAGCCTCATGGTCGGCGCTTCGATTTGTGTGAACTGAGGCCTAGTTGGTCACGTATTTATGGCTCGGCAGCTTCACCTGGTTTTCATACGTTCATTGAGATAAAGCCAGCTCTGGAGCCGACTTCGATCGACTCATACCATTTAGCGAAGAATTTCACACGCGATAAGACATAGGTGAATTTGAACATTTTTGGGGGTGTTGCCAAATAATAAATGTACTATATAGTAGAGGTTTACGCCGATGGTTAAAGGCATCGGCGGCGGCGTAGAGGTCAAAATGACTCGGCGGCGGCGGCGTAGTAGTCAGAAAGAACCGGCGGCGGCGGCGCGTCAAATAAGGCAAAACATCCATTTTAATGAGTTATTTATTTTTTTTAAAGTTTTATAAAGAACAATGACACTGAAGGCCGCGCTGAAGCTGCGCCGATGCCGCCCCAGCGGCGCGCCGCGTCGCGCCGTAATTTTCATAATTTGGCGGCGGCGCGTCAAATAAGGCAAAAATCGGCGGCGGCGGCGGCGTGGCGCGGCGGCGTATATGTCTACTATATAGTACAGTGGTTTAGGTAGGCATTTTACTTGATAAATTTAAGGGAGTATTTTTGTTTAAATAAAATATAAATAAACAATAAAAGTTAGTGTCCAAAAAGGTAAGAGAAACATTCAGTAAAAGTTCCTAATAGCTAGCTGAGAATCTAATCTAATATTATTCAGGTTGCTATTTTAATAACAATTAAAGTAAGCCGCTTTGTTAAATATTTCCATGCATATATTCTCTTTTAATATTCTTCTTTTTTTTCTATTTTTATAACCTATATTTTTCCCATTACTCTCGTTCGTTTGTTCACATCTTAAGACCTTAAGCCAGATTTGCGAAACCCACGCGATTCTGGCCAAAATCGAACTCGGTGTAATACTGGCCCAGGAAGACATCGCCCAGGATCCAGAAATCGGTGCCGATGTAGGTGAAGGTGGACATGCAGGTGTTGTAGTTGCCATCCGTGTAGGTCTGGATGTACACGGAGGGAGGCAGGTCGAAGTTGGTGCCGCCAATGTTGAAGGTCAGCACCGGCAGGGAGTCCACAGTGGCGCACGGTACATAGTAGTCTCCCTGGATGAGAACGGCGCCAATCAGCTGGTTGATCTGGGCATAGGCAGCCGGCGGGCAGGCAATCAGAGAGGTGCCAGTATCGGCGATGGCCTGGACTCCACTGGACACCACGGTGCCGTTCCAGGTGATGTTGTTCACACTGAACTGCCAGTAGCCCTGCTGGGTGACTGGGGTGTAGGTCATCTCACCGGAGATCAGGCTCTGATCGGTACCGCCCAGCGTCAACTGGCCGCCATCCTCGGCGGTGCCATTCCTGCCCAGGTAGAAGCCGAAAACAGGAGCATCGATCAGTCCCTGGGTGTAGAGATTGTAGAAGGGTGGCACCACATTATCCTCGGCAATCTGCTGGAATCCCATGCCCAGAATACCGTCGAAGGCGACATCAGTGAAGCTGTTGCCCGGCTGCGAGACGGCCTCTCCGAAGGTTTGACTGGCGATGGCCAGGCCATTGATGGTCACGGTGTCTGTGGCAAGGTAGCCAGTCACGCTGCCGGTTCCGTACTGGATGGAAAAGTTCTGGCCACTGGCCACATAGGTGGAGGAGGCACTGGAGTTGTACTGGTCGTGCTGCTGGCAGGCCACATCGCTGGCCAGGCACTGGGCCGAGGGGATCCAGAGGTTGGCAGAGCCCGTGTCGAAGACCACATTGAAGTACTGCGGGGGAGTGCCAATGCTGATCTCGCCGTAGTAATACATGTTCATCGAGTTGCCCAGCTCCTCAGATGTGTAGTCCGTATCCTGGCTGGGATAGTCATAGTCGGGCTGGACATAAACCGGTGCTCCATCGTCGTAGATGACGAGATCGCGGAGATGGTGACGGATGATCTGGTGCACCTTGTGCTTCAGTATGTGAACGGCAATCTTGCGGGCCAAATGGGACTTCTTGTGCTCCCTCTTGTGAATCTTGACCTTGTGAACTTCGGCACTAACCAGGACCAGGATGGCCAACAGCACGAACCACTTCAACATTTTGTTTTTGAGACTTTTGGTGTACCTTCCCTAGCCCAAGAAATATCAGTTCTCCCCTTTTTCTGTCTGGGGCTTGACTGAAGAAAAACCACTTACCCTCCGGTATTTATATCACTACGGTGATAGGGTAAAAAACTGGCCCAAAATTGATCACCAATCGATTAAGTCTACTGGACGAAGCGAAGATATCACAATTGATCGATCGGGAGGCCCTTGTTTATACGAGTTGGGGCCGTGCTGGAATTTAGATAAACTGAACTCTTTAAGTCGGCGAATTTTCAATGAAAAATTGTGGAAATTAACTGCAAAATTTGCACTCCATTGATAACAAAAAGCTAAATTTGTTGTAAACAAATCAATTTGCCCAATGATAGGTACAAATGAATATCTTATCTTGTATTTTTAAGGAGGTTTGCGTTCAAAGAAAAAATTAATATTATTTAACACTTAATTTTCTTATGGCTTAGGGGGATTTCTTGTCTTCCTGGTAAAGTCTCAGATAGCTATCTGATAGTAAACCCAAAATAAACTAATCGCAAAAGTTAATCAATGTTCTTGGTGCCTGTAATTTATCAAAAGGATTAAAATTAAAAGTCTAAGCACACAACGCCCTCCCATAAAACGACAACTGTTTTAATTTTATTTCCAAACTTTATATCCCATTACCAAATTAATATCAATTTTAATTAACAAATCATTTTGAAAATAAAATTTTAAATTTGTTTTCTTTTTTTTACAGCTTTGGAGCAATGCCTATGCGCTTGTATTCAAAATCAAACTCCAAGTAGAAGGGCGCAATAAATGCGTCTCCAAACACCCATAGATTGCTTAGTCCCTGCAATCCATTGCAGTTTGTAAAGGCAGAGATGCAGGTGCCGTTGTAGTTCAGAATATAGTCCGATGGCTTCAGAGTAAAGTCCTTTCGCCCAATGTTAACCGTGATATCCGACAAGCTGGACACCTTGCTGCAGGGCACTATATAGACACCATCTTTGGCATCCAATGCTTCGATTTCCAGCTTCTGGTTGATAGTTCCAATAGCATTTGAAGGAACGCAGATCAATGAGGTTCCTATGTCCACAATGGCTTCGAATTTGGTGAATAGCGTGGTCGTTCCCAGGCTAAATCTGGCCACAGGGATCTGCCAATAGCCCGTGTTCGAGATGGGAACATAGGTGATGCAGCCCTTGTAGAGTATGGGGTCTGAGCCACCCAGCAGCAATTGACCACCGTTGTTGGGATCCGAGGCATTGCGATTGAGGTACACTGAGAAAACTGGTGTGTCAATCAGGTTCTGGGAGAGTAAATTATAAAAAAGGGGAACCGCGCCATCGATGGCTATATCAATGAAGCCCATGCCCAAAATTCCATCGATGCCATTAAGTCTGGAAAAAGCTGCAGGCAATGAAGTGACCTCAGCAAAGTCCTGATTCTTCACTTTGAGGCCATCCAGCTCGACTGTGTCCCTGGAGACGAATCCTTTTAGGGTACCGTCTACATAATCAATCTGAATGGCTGTTCCGTTCTGCTTATAAGTCTTGGATTTAGCGGAATTGTAGCTACTCCGTTGCAGGCATAATTGCGTTTGGCATTGCGAACTTGTGACTGCGAGATTAGCAGATCCTGTATCCAGCAGAACTGTCAAGGGCTGACCACTAGAGCCAAATTCTAGCACCACAGTGTAAACGTTGTTGTAGAAATTCGTTAGATTCGCTGTGGGTAAAACTGTGGTGGGTGTTGAGGCTGTTGTTGTGGCCTGCGATTCGGTAATCATCAAATTATTTACGTTTCCTTGCACTCTTGTATTGTTGAGCTTCAAAGTTCCCAGGGCGCTGTGTCCTTTATGCCTTCGCATATGTATCTTGTGGTATTTCCTCCATTTCTTAGCTTGAACTTCACTTATGGCCAGCAGCAGCAGCAGCAAGGTCAGTGCCAGACCCAGTTTCTTTAGAGACTGCGTCTGCATCGTTCTCCGAATTCACTTTTTGCCCTTAGCTTATGAGGGGTCACGTATTTATAGAACCTAAATTCCATAATTATCGGGTCCGCTATGGGGTTATTTTTGGGTGGAAAGGATTACTTTGTCACGTGGCCCGGATGTTACGCAGAAAATATTTATGTCTTTACGTGATTTATTTAGGTTCTTGGAATAAAAGAAAATATTTATATAAATAAATTCTTTAAATTTATTTAACTTTTAATATTTAGAAAAGAATTTTTATTTTCATATTAACATATTTTTTGAATTATTAAATAAAATTAAATAACATTTTCTATTTTAAACGCTTCTCAGCGCCAGTGAAACTTCTTATCAATAGTTCCCCGAATAAACGGGTATTTCCGGTGGCGCTATTTGTTGATGTGAAAAAGTGTATCAGGAATAAACACGACTGTTTAAAATTAGTAGTCACTTGTCAATAATAATGAATCTTTATCATATTCAATTGGTTATCCTTAAATTTACTTAGTACATTGCGCACAAATTTGTATTCCTTATCATATAGCCATCTCGGATTTTATTGCCATGTAAAAAATACAAAATTGAATTATTATTTGGCTCTCAAAACAAAATTATTAACAAATTGTAAACAATTTTAAATCTATAAAAATGAACAACGGAGGAGAGTTGGCGGTTTGGGACGCACGGCCGAATCCTGTTCCTGAATTTGGCTTCTTTCGTAAGCAGGATGAGCTGATGATTATGCTGCCGGAAGTGTCCAAGCTTCACGAGATCTTCGACATGTTTGTGATGTTTGGAAAGGATGCGGGCGCTGGTAAATCAAAATTGTAAAAATAACCATCTTTCTTATTATTAGCCTTGCATTTCTTTGATCTCAAACAGATGCATCCCGCATAAGCCTTTCGGATATGGCCGACTGTCTACGCTCCATGGGCGTTAACCTCAGTGACCAGTGGCTCGCCGCTCGCCTGGATGAGCAGATGCACCGCCGCCAGGCTCTGGGTCTTCTGGGAGCGCCAGTGAGTCAAAGGGTGTCCTTTGAGTTGGTGCTCAGTCTTTACTGCCAGCTGGCCGATCGGAACGAAGGACCCTCGTCGGAGGAGGTGATGAGTGCCCTGCGCACTTTGGATCCGAACAATACAGGAAAGCTCTCCTGCACCGAGCTGCGCCGCCTGCTAATCAGCATGGGAGAGCGGCTCGAAGAGTCGGAGGTCATTGGCCTGCTGGATCGCGTGTCGGACATCGATGGTAACGTGCAATACGAGAAGCTGGTGCTCGACATGTTTGGCATGGACGGCGGGTCGGAGGAGACGCGGAACCAGGCCAAGATCTACTTGCAGGCCATTGGCCGCAATGCCATTGATATGGACATGGCCAAGCGGGATGAGTTCATTGATGCCTTAAGGCGCGCGGACCCGCTAAACAGCGGCTACATCGAGCTCCCACGTCTTTTGACACTGGTAAACCGAAGAAGGAAGTGTTTTACCTTGGACGAGCTACAGGTGCTCACCGAGGGTATGGAGGACACCAAATACTGTCGCGGCATCAACTATCGTCGCTTTTTGCGCTCAATTATGAATGAGTGAGCCTAAACTAACATTGGTTGGATTAAATATATAAATATAAACAGAACAAACAATAGAACTTTTGATGCTGATAGATAGGGGGAATGGCGGCTTCAGTAAATAAAATATATAGAGTCTAAAAGGAATCCCTTACTGAATTGTAAGCTTCTTAAAAAATTCGAATACCCCGCAAGGGTAAAATAAATAAACAACTCATTTAACTAATCAGCTTTTATTTCGACAACGCTTGTTTTTTTTACAGTTAAATCTAAGATCTACGCAATCCGATTAAAATTAGACTAAGGTTCTCTCCGCTCGCTGCCTCCGATTGCTGTTGTAATTAATACTCGTGGCCACAAAATTACAATATCCTTGCTTAGGTACACGCGCTTGTTTCTTGGCTAGTTACGTTTTAAAAAACAACTAAATTTAAAAATTAAAGCAGACTTTGGTGTTGACTGTTAGTTTCCATCTGTGGTTCTTTGGATATGCGTGGGATCGGATTGAAAGAAATATATAGCTAACTAAACAAACAACCTATACACAATCCTTATGGTCGGCTGGGTAGTTAGTGGACCATGGGAGTCCCAAGTATCATAGATTTTGACTTGTGCTGAAAAAATACAATTACTCTCTCTTTCTCTCTCTGTGGTGCATAAAAAGTGTTAAAAACGTTCTTTAGAGATTTACAAATTTTGCCTGTGGAATAGAAAAGGCAAAGCATTAATATAAAGCGATTCGATAGCTGGTAAACTCAGTAACTCATTTAACACTGGTTACAAAAACCCAATAATCGTGCCGAACAACTTAAAATTGCAAAATGTATAAAACTTGGATTTTCCATACGTACTCTGCCGATTTGTAGCTGCCAATAATTTCGAATGTATAAGTAGTATGAATGAGAAACACTTTTCGAGTGGTATGTACAAATTGTTCATATTTTATCATATTTATTTGTAACAAATCCAATTATCTTCAACAATTATGACACTTTTAGTTTTGGTTCTTTTGTTTTTGTTTCTTCACCTAAGACACATAAACACTTTAAACAATTATGGGGAAAAATATTGCAATGGAAAACAGTAATTAGCAGGTAAAAAAGAGATATGAAAAGCGACTTGTCTGACTTGAGGCATATATATAGGTCGTATATAGCTATATATGCCTTTTTATGGATGAAGATGACTGGTCTTGACTTGATCTATGCGGGTAGAGTAGTAGTATTTACAATATACATTTGACTGATCTGGTTTGGGTGTAACACAGTTTAGAGTTTTGGCGACGGCATGATGGACGTGTCCCTATGAAAAGTATAATATAAAAAAGAAGAGAAGAAAACAAATATGTTATGGATGAAAAATAATCAATTTGAACTTGAAAATTTGCAATGACTACGGCTGAAATATGGCTGAATAATAATTGGGTATGAAATGGATTTTGATGAGGATTTTGGATTGGTAATCACAATTTTGAAAGAAGATACAATAATTTTGAGAAATTTTGAATTTCGCTTCGAGTTTTATTATTCAGCATTTTGTATTAAAGTTAAAATTAAGCTACGTTTGGTTAGGAAACGGGAGCAGTAAATTAACATAAAATAAAACATTCCAAAATTAAAATTAAAGAAACAGAAGGTGCACAAACTAAGGTTAGGGAAAACTATAAACTTATAAATATAAAAACTAAGAAAAGAATTATTAAATCAAAGGCAAACAGTGAGAAGACAAAGCAGAGCACTTTTCGGGGGAGTTTCGGGATAACAGGATAGCGGGATAACGGGACATACGGGCGCAAACGAGATAAAACGAACGCGAACAAAACACTTACATATGCTCGGGGTGATTGCGTATGCAATCGATTAAATCTTTAGGCTTAAGCTGATTTGTGCATATTTTGTGGATAGCCGTGAACAGGGGGAATCTGTAATATAAAGAAAGATTAGTTAATATTTCTTTAAAATGATTATTATTTGTAGATGCCATACTTATCCTCCAGTCCCTTGTTCTTCAGCATGTAGTTCACCTCCTCGGCAGTGGGTGGTCCCTGCAGCTTCTGCCCGTTGAGCATCTCCTTCTCCAGCTCCTCAATGGTCTTGCCGGAAGTCACAAAAGCCTCAGAGACGCGACGGTTGCGGCCACCTGTTGAAATAGGAATTTTATTTAGTAATACCACAAACTATGGTAAATAAACCTCAGCTGAAGGCAGTTAGTAATTCAATCTTTGTTTTGTTTACAACTTGACATGCTACCGGTTTCCGATTATTTGTAAACATTGTTTGTTTAATTAATTTGCAAGTTCATTTTGAGACCACTTTGTGACTTTGCAAAGGTACGAAATAATAAGGAAATGTTTGTTTATAAAATTTACAAGTTGTTTTCATGACAACTTTGTGACTTTTTTAAAGAAAACATTTGTTTATAAAATTTTGAATTGTTTTTATCACAACTTTGCGACTCTATAAAGCCATTAGGTTGAGATCTCTAGAACTCAGATACGACTAAATAATGTTTCCATCACATTACTCACAAATTGATAAGTTATCACGCACTTTGTACCTGATAACTGCCTCCTTTTAACTTAATTGTTATACCTGAACTAGAGCAATTTGATAGCTAATGTTTGGGTCTAAGAATCACGCCACTGTGCCCCCGATGACCTCTCCCCGCCACTCACCGTAACACGTCGTGATCAGATCCGCCACACCGCAGCTCTCGAAGAAGGTGGAGAGCTTGCTGCCGGGGTAGAAGACGTCCACAAAGCGGATCATTTCCATGAGACCCAACCGAATGACGGCCGCCTTGGTGTTGTCGCCGAGCTTGAGACCATCAACGAAGCCCGCACCGCAGGCCACGATATTCTTGAGAGCGCCGCACACCTCCACGGCGTCGGCATCGTCCACTACCACGACGCGGAAGTGATTAGCCTGGAAGAGATCACGCAGCACCTTGCCGTACTTCTTGTCCGTGCAGCCAATGGTGGTCTCGCAGAAGTTGCCCTCGGCAACCTCATTGGCCAGATTGGCGCCCATCAACACGGCGCAGGGGATCTGCAGGGAAATCAAGCAGAAGATAAGACTTTTCAAAGGGTCACCTCTGCGTTGAAGACTTACCTTCAGGTGACGCGTGATGATGTGGGAAATCAGATCGATGCCACCGCCCTCGGCCTTGTCGAAGCCCTTGATCAGGGAAATGGCAATGGCATTGGGCTTGATCTTGCCCAGCAGCTGTTTGCAGAAGTTGGGGATGAACTGGTGGGGCACCACGAAGATCAGGATGTCGGCATTCTTGGCGGCCTCAACCAAGTCGGGCACGGCCACCTGTTGGGAAGTAGAGGAAATTTTGTTAATTACTATGTGATAAGGAAAGCGGTGATAAGCAGCCTAGTGAAGGTTGAATGAAGGGAACTGCAGACGGATTGCGGAAATCATTTTCCCAGCACGTGTTCTTTTTGGGGGCGCGTCTCTCTGCTGTCTAGACTACTTAAATCGCGGGCTCGCTCATTCGCCCGAGCCTGATATGGTAAGTAATATATTTTTTTCCACGTCGCTGCCTTTGCCAACCTGTTTGTCGCATTCCAAATGAGTTTATGCCGAGCAGCAAAATATAATATAAACTTGTTTGTGGGAAGTTTGCGATAGACTTTTTATATAAGTGTAAAGTTCACAACACCCAATTTAGATAACAGGCAAACTTGGCATTTGCACAAGGTTACGGTTACGTTAGGTAAAACGTTTATCTAATGTTTTGATAAAAAACTAAATAGATTATTTTTAGAGATCGAGAAATATACAGGTTTAGCTATTGTTTTTCCGTGTGGAAAATACACACATAATTTATTACTACAACTGTTAATTATATGTATTTATAGACTTGCTATTGGCGTTGATTAGCAGCTGCGAAAGCCTTAATCAAAAGTGCTAACCACTTGTGCCGATCTAAGCCGCCGCAGTAGAGTAGGTAAAGTGAAAAACAAAACACAAAAACAAACAATATTTTTATAGTATTTTCCGTTTTCGTTCGTGCCAAACCGATTAACTTGTTGACTCATTTTCATTGCCTTTGCCTTTGCATACTTGTTGCATTTCTGACATTGATCCCGATCATTGCTTATAGAAAATTGCTCAGTCTCATTTGTTTTTTTTTTTTTGGCTTCATCTGTTGTTGTTTTGGCGCCCAGAGACTAGTGAAAGCTTGCCAAAATTTACGAATATATGTATGTGTGTTCCAAATGGGCGAAGGCGTCTTCTAATTATACAAAACAAACCGACAAAGCATAAAAAAATCTAGCCTATATATTGTGTCTTAATATACCCTTACAGGGGGTATTATAATATTTTTAAGCCAGATGTTTGGGACTTTATACCTAACAAGCTAGTTTATAATGTTTCGAAAAAGCTTGCAAACTTTTATAGAACCCACACAATTGTTTATGAATGAATTTGAATATTATGAAATTTGAAATTTTTATAAATTACAGAAATTGCAAAACATATTTTTCATTAAACTTTAATCAAATTTAAGCATAATTTTCTATGTGACATTTCATTATATATAAATTTTTGTTTTTAATCCAGAAGAAATACATTTATTTTACCGCGCAGATTCACCAGAATAAGAATATTTATTTATATATGTTTTTCTTTGTTTATATATGCAGGAATATGTATTTGATTTAATATATATTTTTCAAGCTATATATGAATGCTTTATCTATTCTTTTTTCCCCTATATCTACCTTTTGTGCGATGGTTTATTCCCTTTATTTTAACTGATGTTAAGTCTTAAAGAGCACTTTTCGGTCGTTTTTAAATTAAAGCTACTGTAGCATAAAATTCTCCTACACTGGGTAAGGGTGTTCCCCCCTTCGGCTTAGCATATTTTCTCGCTGTTTTTCACGTTTCTCAATTTCCATGCCGCTAACGCATGGCTGTAATCGTGGGGCTATGTGTGTCTGTGCGCGGAGGTTTTTTTCCTAAGCAAGTTGGCAAACACTTGGCATCAACAGGCTGTTTACAGGGCAAACACTGGAACCAGGACAGCCGGGATGAATTACCGCCGAAGGTGCTGGACTTTACCACCCCACTACGAACCCGAAACAGTAGGGGCTGGCGGCGGCTTATCGATAATCGCCAAAACAGAACAGTTCAAGTGCTTTGTGGAGGACGTACATATGTCCAACTACAGCTTATTTCGAGTACCCTGCTTATCGGCCGTACAATTATATTGCCTAATGGGGAATATTGACGCAATTTGTGTGGCAAAAGTAAGGAGAAGCAGCTCTGGGGAGGGCCAAGCCGGCCTTGACCTACGTCAAAGGCGTCAAAGAGAGCTCCCCCCAAAGAGCGAGGGCGCAGGCGAAGGCGAGTGCAAAGAGAGTCGAAGGTGAAACTGCAGCGCACAAGGGAGAGACACAAAGAGACATAGAGAGAGCGCAGGTAAAAATAGACTTGCTTGCAGTTTGTGGTCTGATTAGATAATTTGGCGCTGCACACACGGTCAAGATCAAGGCGAGAGCCTTTTATGTAAGCCACAGGGCTGTTAACAATCCGCCACAAACCCATCTACACACACACAGCAGTTACATAAGCCCTCTGGGGGGGAGTATCCTGCGGAGGACTTACCACATTGGGGGGCAGCTTGTGGCCCTTCAGGTACTTGACATTCTCGTGCGTCTCGTTGATGATCTCCGTCAGCTTCTTGCCGTCGATGAGCTCCTCGTAGACGAACATGGTCACCCGCTCCTCGAACTCCGGCAGCGCGGAGGCATTGGCTCCCACGATTTTCGCTATGGCCGAACCCCTGCAAGGTCAAGGTGCGCGGTGCAAGGGCAAAGTGCAACCAATCATTATATAAGTGCATTGTCCAATTATCGAGGGTGCTCCTCCTCCACTCACCAGTTGCCGGAGCCCACAATGCACACGTTCACTTTTTCCGCCATTCTGAGTGCAGTTTCTGTGTCTGTTCTGTCTTTGTTGTTGCTGCTGTGCTGCTTCTGCTGCTACGGTGGGTGCTTCTCGCGGTCTGACTTGGCGATTCTGGCGGAGATTACGAACTTGGCGCTGCCCGTTTGATAACGACAACTGATTGCAACTGACACGTCGAGACACGAAATGCGAAAATCGCGGAGGTGCGAATCAGATCAAAACAGAGACCGTTGGAGCCGTGGGGGGAAATGCCGCCGTGGCGAAGGGGTTTTGTTGGTGTTTTCACTGTGAGCGCACCTGGTCACTCTATTTTAAGCGGATACCAAAACATTTAGCGTGGACTCAAACCTAGGATAAGAAGTGCTGTAAAATTACAAATGTAAAATAATTTCAAATTAAATTTAAATAATTTTTAAATAAGAAACTTAATAAGTTTTTTGACATATAATATATATTTCGATTCAGCATCAAATGGTAATTAATAAAATTAATAAATAAAAAAATAAAAAATAATAAAATTAAAAAATATAATATTAAAACAATATTTAGAAAATTACTCAAATTACATCAAAATGGTAATTAATAAAATTAATAAATAAAAAAATAATAAAATTAAAATATATAATATTAAAACAATATTTAGAAAATTACTTGAGTTCTTTAATCTTAACTTGGTCCCCTGATCCAATTTCAAACTGCAAGGAATTTAGAAGCCCTTTTTTTTGTAAAATATGGAATTTGGTTATAGTATTTCTAAAAAATATATATTTATAAATTAAAAAAGAAATATTTTTCCTAAAAAACAATTGGCTTTCGGCGCACAAATGTTGTAAAATGCACTAGGCTTAAATGTTTTTGTTTTGTAATCACATTGGAGGGGTCCAGGGCTTTCACTTCCCATGACCCCACCAAATGGCTGCAGGGCAGATCTCTGGATGGAGCTAGGCACAGGGCCACGCCCACTCCGGAACAGAGTACACATGCAGTTGCCGTCGCCTCGTCCGCATGGCGTTGACCCATGGAGGAGGTTAATCATGCAGCGATGTTACGCGCTAATACCTTCATGTGAGCAGGACCACGTGCGCTGCTCTCGCTCGTTGCGTGTCTAACGCTGTTTGTGGGTGTCCTGGATGCTCTGGGTCTGCAGGAGGATGGGTCCTTGCGTGGGTGGGTGGTTAGCTGAGTGGTTTGGCGGGGCTGTGCTCGGGGTTGCTCTAATTCCGCTGCCGCATACGAGGCTGCCTCCTGGTTGCTGCTGCCGCTGCTGCTGCTGTGCACCCGTAAAATTGATTGCGGCGAAAGCTGGAAAGTTGCACGTTATGCCGTGGCCTGACTTGGTATCTCTGGTCTGGTCTGTTCTGTTTCCGACGGATGCTTTCCTGTGGCGTTCTCTTCTATGGACGTGTGAGTGGGCAGGGGATGTGAATGTGGGTGGGTGGGAGGTAGCTGTGGCCTGGCTTGTTTCCATGGCAAAAGTGTGATTTTGTGCAGCAGCCAAGGTGGGTCTGCTCTCATTTCCGTCTTGTGTTTTCCATTTTCTTATGTACATTTTAGGTATTTAGTAAGCTTTTCTAATAATTTATTATTTTAATTACGAAATATAATAGTAAACGTATTATATTTTAGGAAAATATTTAAAATGTATCTCTAATTTAATAGTAAATATTATTTACTAGTTCTTAATAAATTAATGTATTATTACATATATGTATTTACATATTTTTATACCCTTGCAGGGTATTATAATTTCAGTCAGAAGTTTGCAACGCAGTGAAGGAGACGTTTCCGACCCTATAAAGTATATATATTCTTGATCAGCATCAACAGGGGAATCTTTCTAGATATGTCAGGAAGAAATCGATTTTTTTGACATTTTTGCAAAATTTTATAAGGGGTTACATCATTAAAATTTTTGATTTTGATAAAAAATTGAATTTTCAAAATGTTTAAATGAAGTATGCATATTTATTATTTGTAGAAAATCTTGCACAGAACAGTTTTCCGATTTAAAATAAATGTTCTTTTGGCCGAGTTATGATATTTTTAATTTAAAAAAAATTAGGAAGTTTTTTAATATACAAAATCAGATTTTATAATACAAAATAATATTTTTCTAAGTCAAGGAATCATTTCCGACCCCATAAACCATATATATTCTTGATCAGCATTAACATGCGAATCTTTCTAGATGTGTCCGGAAGAAATCGATTTTTTGGCCATTTTTGCGAAATATGATAAGGGGTAGCATCATTAAAATTAGCAAAAATGGCCAAAAATTTTGATTTCTTAAAATTTTAAATTTGGTTTCCAGTTTTTTTAAATTATCAAAAACTAACACAGAACTGCTTTCCGAATCGAAATTAATACATTTTTGGCTTAGTTATGATATATTTTAATTGTTACCTGCAAGGGTATACAAACTTTGGCTGGCCAAAGTTAGCTTTCTTTCTTGTTATTACTTTAATATATCAATTTCAGGTTAATTTCCATTAAAAGCTTTGAATTATTATTGTGGTAACATTTTTTGAAAAAAATAAAAAAATCTTTAAGTTTAATAACTTGTCTTTAACATGTACACTACTTAAGGCCCTGAAGCCAAATTCCATAATTATTCCTTTACTCACTCTGACCTGTGCTTCCATTAAAAGCTTTGAAATATTATTGTGGTAACATTTTTTGAAAAAAATAAAAAAATCTTTAAGTTTAATAACTTGCTTTTTACATTTACACTACTTAAAGTATCCATTATAGACAGCCTGAAGCCAAATTCCATAATTATTCCTTTACTCACTCTGACCTGTGCTTTCATTGGAATGTAATTTTCAGACTTTCCAAATAATCATCGATTCCGGTGGCTCATCCTCTTGTAGCTGTCACAGATTACAAGCTTATAAGTGCTGTTTTGCCCCCCCGAACTTGGCGTCATTTTGGCGCACGGCCCACTTGGCGTATGCGCAATTTCTATGCACAAACTCAAAGTTACCATGCAGCCATCAATCCTATCCCGAGTTGTGCTTACGTCTGCCCACGCTCCGAATTGGATGGACAAGTGCCACAATTCACATCATCAAGATTGCGTGGAGAGCTGCTAGCAACCTCAACCCATAACCCATATCACATTCCACACACATCACACATCGCATATATCCCAGTCCCAGATCCACATCCCACATCCAATATGCAGCCCACCTTTTTGGCCATGGCTAATTCGCATGTCATGCTGACAATGAAGCGCTCCTTGTTGATGATGATGGCGATGTCGGCGATTCTGGGGTACGGGGAATTAACCCTTTTGCCGAGCTGTGTGCACAGCAATGTGTCTATAAAAAACAATGATGGACATTGGGGACTTGGGCATAGAATAATAGTACATCAAAAATTTTACAGCAACGAAATAAAATCATTTACGCAACAACGAGACCCAAAAATGAAAGGCAAGAAACGAGTGAAGGAAACGAAAAGTGTTGGGTAAGTTTTGAGTGACTATTGGATGTCCTTTTGGAGATTGATAAATAATAATAAGATATAGAGAGGCGATGTGGAATTGGAAGAAAATAAAAGCAAACATTTAAAAATAGATTTATAGATGGTTAAAAAATTAATAAATAATATTAATTAAATATTTGTAGGACGTATAATATGTATACGTTAATTTCACCTGGATTAACCTGTTAAAAACATTATCTATATTTTAGGTATAAAACATGATACTCAATAGCACTTTTTTAATCGTAATCTTAAGCATGATCTTTATTTATAAAGCTCTCTAATTATTTATTAAAATCGATATTAAAAGTAAACTAAAGTAAATTTAATTCCTTGTAAACATATTTTAAAATACAAACATTTTATCTAATTTAAAACCTCAAAACCTTTCACATAACCCAAGTGCCCTTAATTCTAGGCAGGGTATGTCAAGACTAGAGAAAGACAACGCTAAGCGGATGTAGCCCGCTTATCCTTTCACACACCCACTCACATCTGGACATTGGTTTTTATTTTTGCAATATTATTTTTACTTTATTTAAACCACACAAAATACTTAAGACGATTTTGTGTTTTGTGGCCCAAGATGTATTGCCCATGGCCAAAGGAAAAGTGTGAAAAGAACTGGGAGCTGCTGCTGAAAGTTTTCCCCCGGCCCCAGACGAAGGGGAGCAGGAGGTGGAGGAGGAGCTCGGGGAGGGTTAACTAAAAGGGTGATGTGCAACATGTCCGAGCGGTTTGTGCGGCCGGCCCTGCCCAGTTCTTCGCTCGAGGCGTTTGCATATGCTAAATAAGACTTTGGTCCTTACCTTTTGCCAAAGACATTTGTCTCAGACAATTGAATCGGCTCTTTGATGACAGGACGAGATTGCCGAGATGTTCGCTGGGCATCAATAATATAGACGCTGGCGCACATGTCCTTTGTCAAGGCGTTCCCATTCGGATGCGGATCTGCTGACAGAATTTATGACAGCTACGGCTTCAGCTCCACTCCTCTGCGGTACACCTCCTTGGACAATCCTTAAGCGTTTTGAGAAATATGCGACAGCATACAAATTGGGGATTTTTATTTTCATTTCGGTTTTTATGATTTACATTTTTATTTGCCGCTCGCTTTGTCCTGTAAAATGTTTTGGCCACTTTTTTTGATGCCATTTGTTCTTGGCCTTTTTTTTTGCGCGCGACTCTGTTTTTTACCCGAGTTTTCCTGCTCTGCAAATAGTGTGGAAGCACTTAATTGTTTTAATTGCCCAGCATTTTCCATATTTTTCTCATTTTTTGTTAGGCCTTACTTCCATTAACACAATTTACTTTGGCTCGCCAGGGTTTTTGAGTTTTTGGGGTTCTCTTATTTATTTAGTTTCAGGGAAATTAGCATGAACCCATCCATGCCCGAAGGGTGAAGTGGCTTATAACAGACAGAAGGAGTTATATTTCATATATATCATATATATAAGTGTATAAATACATATATCCTTGATTAGATGCAATGATTTAGCCATATACATCTGTTCCCTCTGCCCAAGCGCTACCAAAATTGGTGACGTCTTGCCTGTTGATCTCATTTCTTTGAAATTTAGCCACACTCACCATCCACAAAAATCTAGAAAATGTTATAACAATACTATGAATTCGGTAAAAGTAAGTATGTGTTTATATTAAATAATAATAAAATTAATAAATTAATAATTAAGATTGGAATGATATATTTCCCAAGCGCTTTAATGTTGCCTAACGAGTTATTAGATGTTATCCTTATAACAATGTATCCTTATAACATATCTTCGTCTATACCTAATGGTAGAATATATAAATTTTAATCATCAAGAGCCACACGCATTATCTTGAAAATGAAAATCCAAATCTATTTGTTTATTTAATTATTTATTTATAGATTTCAGACAAGCAATAATGTACATCAATAACCTTTTAAACCATATTCTTAAATCCGAATGTAAAAGGAGTGTTTTTTATTGATATGGCAAGAGCTTTAACTGAGTAAAATATTTTTCATAAAAAAAATATATATAAAAATAAACTATTAAAATAGCAAAATGTTCATAAGTTAATCCACGACAATATCTTCATAGTTGCCCACCAAAAAGAACTGCACTGTCATCGATATTTTTATTTTGGTATCCTAAATTCTCCCTCTTTGTGTTTTTAATATTCCCATCATGTAATAAAAACCCCAATAAAAAGACATCGAATATTTTAAATATTTTTTTTATATCATATTTTAATTTATTTAAATGTTCAATATCCCTTAGTTGGCTACTCGCCAGCATTTTACATTCGTTTATATTTCTAAGGATTTTTATTTTCAACTATTTGTGCTAAATCTAATATTTTGTTCATACCGTTTTACGAATTTCAATGTGTGTAAAAATCAATTACAAAGCATTCGGTATATGCATAAACAAAGCTTTTATCAATGCGCCGGTTATTGTACATCGATTCAGTGGTAGATACATAGATATACCTTAGCACCGGCTTTATGTATAAAACTAACCGAAACATCGGGCCTGGGGAATGGCCAACCCAACCAACAGTAACAGCGAAGCAAAAACAGGGAACATAAATTTTGGTCGCTTGACCTGCGGCAAAGTTATTTTTTCATTTTCACGATTTCTAAACGCGTTATCTGGAAACGCGAAACGGCAAAAAGATATAGAAAAAATAATCCGTGAGTAAAGGGAAGTCAGATTGAATCAAGGCGGGGATTGGGGGGAGCTCACAGAGATGGAGGTTTTGGCTGTGATGGCTTTGAAATACTCTAACTTGGGAAGTCCTTTAAAAAGTAAAATAAATTTAGATATAACAAAAAAGGTTAACAACTTCACAGTTAAGTTTCTATTTGACAATTGTTTTTCTTAAAAATAAATTATGCGTAAAATACTTAATTAACCACATTTACAAACAATTTCTAGATTATTTCAATTCTTGTTTACTGTCAATATCAAATCCTGATAATATACCCCAAAATTCCCTATTAAATATTACAAAGCCAAAACGCGAATACCAGTGACCAGGCTATCTCAGGATATGCCAGCAAGGTCTCCGGGAATGGGAATGGAAACGTTGCCTGCCAGGTTGAAATAACATGAGCAATTTTTAGAAAAGCGACGACAAAACGTCGAATGAAAGATAAATAAAGACCAGAGCACAGGCAGTCAAAGAATGAAATAAAAAATGAAAAGGAAAAATCCCGGCGAAAAAGATGAAATAAAATGAGAATATAAAATGTTAGAAAATGAAACGAAAGTAAAGCGAGAGCGCCAACGCGTTGTTGGCGATAAATCAACATGTGAGAAGGCCAGCAGGGCCACGGATCGGGCGGAAGAGGAGCTGGAGGCGTCTAGGGGCGTGGCCTGGTACACACACACACACAGAGCTATTACATGGTCCTTCCCTCTGTCCCCTCTGCGAACTGTCGCAGCTGCAGATGCTGCGCGCGGGAAATTGGTAAATTTTCCGCAATTTTTCCATTTGCCTCCACATCTGAATCTCTGAACTCTTTTTGGGTTCGCATTGGAATACAAATATTTTTGCAGGTGACAAAAACTGTTGTTGCCGCTTAGGTGCTACGGAATCGAATTCGATTATATATATTCCGGTGTTCATTTGTCCACCTGGGCCGGCTCCATGGTGTACATGTCGCGCAGCAGCCGGGCAATGGGCACATTTCCGATGGTCTCCTTGAAGAACAGCGCCTCGATGGTGGAGGCCCGGATGGTGCGCAGCGAGGGCAGCAGGAGCAGAAGCCGGCCAAAGCGAGTTGCCTGGCGGGGATAACGAAGACGTACGTGGTCGGAGAGGATGCATTGTGCCTGATCCTGCAGCATTTCCACCGGCTGGACATCGCAAAGGCCAGCGGTTTCAGGGGCAAACAAGGCGATGGCCTTCATGCAGCCCACCTCGCTGCCATCGGGGGTGATCTGGCGGAAGCGGCAGAGGATCTCCTGGATGGTCTTCATCTCTGTCTGGGTGGCCTCGTCCTGCAGTACCCTCTCCCTTATGAGTGGTGACTCCAGGATGGGCGTGAGATCCAGGGGAATCGTCCACTGGGCCAAGTTGAGCAGGAAGAGCTCTTTCCAGGATTCCTTAGAGAGAAAATAAACATTAAAAATACATTTGTTAATGTTTTCCTTAATTTAAATATATTTATTTATTTTATTTTGATAGATTCTTACCTGCAACAGCAAATGCTGATCGTTCTTGGAGAGCGTCTGAAAGGGCATGAGGCACTTGACCCAACGCACTGCCATAAACAGCAGCCGCGCCGTCGTCTCCTGCAGCATCTCCCAAGACAGCAGTCGTGAGTCCAGAAGCTGCTGCGGAAAGAGCAGCGTGTTGTGCTGCACCTGATACTGGATGAGCTCCTGGCACTTGTCCGGGCTGAGCAACAGCTCTAGGAAACCATTCGAGGCTGGAGCCCCTGGGCAGGAGCTTCCTCCTCCTCCCATCCGTGATCCCGGAGGCGGCGGTGTAGGTGTAGTGGGCGTGGGAGATCCGGATGTAAAGCTCGACTGCTTGTGCTCTCCATTGTTATTGTTGTTATTATTATTGTTGTTGCTGCGAATCAGTAGGGAGGCATGGCTAGGGGGTGTGGTGGCTTCGCTAAGACTACGGGGGGAGGGCGGTTGTCGAGGCTGCGGCGAACCGGAGGAAGTGGTCAGCGTGGGTGCCGGCGAGATGCTGCCGGCACTTAGGGGAGGCGATGCCGATGGCGAAGGTGTCTCCGTCTCCACATTCACACGCGGACTCTCGCTGCCCAGGCTTAGGCTGAGGCCTTCCTCTTCCCCAGCGGCTCCTACGCTCCTGGATCCGATGCTCGAGATCGATTGAATGGAGTTGCTGGGCGAAGGCGACGAGTAGTTGTTGTTACTTGGAGATACCACCTGGTTGGCGGTGGGGTAGGGCGTTGTGGTGGAGGAAACCACGGCTGCCACAGCGCTGGCCGTAATCCCTGGCAGCTTGCTGGCCGCCTCCGCTATAAGGTTGTGGTGCAGCAGGTGCGAGGGGAAAGGCAAAGCCGGTCCACCGCCACCGTTGGATCCGCTGCTTGAGATCGAGCTGGAGTTTCCTCCCGGATTGCTGCCGGCGCTCAAGCTACTATGAGGTGGAGCCAACGCATGTCCCGGATGTCCTGGATGATGGAAGGCCGTTGCATGCGCCTGCTGCTGCGGCTGCTGGCCTGCAGCTCCATGGAGGTGGTGACCCGGCGGAGCTGGTCCCTGGTGAAAGCCACCCGAAGCCCCAGCCGGCGGAGGTGGATGGGTGGAGATGTGCTGCGTGTAGTTAAACGAAGCCGATACGTTGGTCACCAGCGAGACGGGCAGGTGACCACCGGCATGATGATGGTGGTGGAGACCTGCAGCAGCCGCCGCAGCAGCGGCTGCATGGTGGGCGGCTGCAGCATGGGCGTGGGCATGGTGGTGATGATGGTGATGGTGATGTGCTGCCGCTGCATGATGAGCCGCTGCTGCAGCGGCTGCGGCATGATGGTGATGATGATGGAGCTGGGGATGCAGCTTGGGCTTACGGGGACCACGCTCGTGCTGGACAGCTGAGGGAGAGAAAGGAAGAAGAGATTTGACTATGGAAATCATTTAGAAGTCTTTTAGGTATTACTAGGGAGTTAATAAAAGCCTGAAAAGGAAGGGGAAATAATCTTAAAGAGTGCTATGTTAGAAAGAGGGTATCCTTCCAACTTTTTTATACATATAATATAAATATAAATAAATATATTTATTGTTAAAAGGTAAACCTTTCTTTTCATAATCTAGCTTTAAATCTTGAAAAAAAAACCTTACTTCCTAGTAACTTATTTTCAATAAGCTTTTTCCTTTATATTTCCCTGAATTTCCCTTTGATTTTCCCTGCCGATAAGCGACTTTCCTCCTATCTCGTTTGAATAAAATCAGTTCAAGTGTGTAATTGCGATAATCTGCCTCTAAGTAGTTAAATAAATAAAGTTAATTTCAAGGATACTCCGGCCTGGCTTTCTTCTTTCCCGAAATCGCTCTTTGAAACTTTTTGAGAAGGCTTTGAAGTGTGTGTGTGGACCCAAAGGTCGGCCCGAACCCCGCCCCGCCTCGATTTGCCTGGGTAAATAGTCGCAGTCTCTCCGCCTCGGTGGAGGGAGGGACAGGCGGGAAGACATAATAAACCGATTATTAGAGCCCAGGAGAGATGCAAAGATACCCGGCTGCGGAGCATAGATGAACTGTCCTCGGTCGTGTGAACTGTTGCATATGCCCCAAGCAGAACCCGAGTGCGGTGTGGAGGGGGTGGCAAGGAACACACCATGTGTGTGAGTGTGGCTGCCATGACTTTTATTTGTTTGCAATTAAATGTATCTATCGCTGCGCTGCGTGACGTGGCGCAAAAGGGGTGACATTTTAATCCCCAGCTAATCGCATATGTGAGTGCGTCTCTGTGTAAAATGACTGCAGCCACTTGAAGGACTTTGTCCTACTCCTCCTCAAGCTCAGGGAAAAACTATAGCTAGCAAGCGTAGAGGAGCGAGGAAAAGTCTCAAAGCTTTCAAAAGATCACAAATTTCAATTAAAGAAAATGCCAAACTCATCAAATTTTTATGCTGCGGGTTTAACAAACTTCGGGTCCCAATTTCCAGCGGGACTTAAAAATTGTGGTTCAGCAGAAAAAAAAGAGAGGCGAAAGAGGAAACTTGGGAACTTCTAGCTAACCCTTTTGCCGTGACTCCAAGCCACTCCCCCCCGCTGGGCAAACACAGAAACGTGTGAAAAAGGCAACAAAATTAGCTGTCTGGGCAGGAAAATTTTAAAAAATTTCCTCTTGCTTTCTGCATTCAGCCTTCCTTCGGGCGCAATGCCATTCTTTTTCTTTGCTGAAGACACAAACTTTGTTTGGGAAGGCAACCCGGAGCAGAAACGTTGATGAGGAAAGAAAGCCGAGACTGATTTACTTACTCAAAAGTTATGAAGATGGAAAATGCAAAAGTCGTGTCTGCCTGCCTCCCGAACAGCGGAAGCCCTTGAGGGGCTTTAAATGCGCCAATTCGCATTAAGGAAGATGTGGTTTATCGAGCAGGGTTAAGGGTAATAGGAAGTGCAGCCAGGGAGAGCCTTGAAATATTTTTAAATAAATTAAATATTCCCTGAATAAGCCATATTTTGTTATTTAATTTCAAACAATCATCAGTTCAAGCGGGTTACAGTTTCAAAAATATATTTCAAGATCATTCAGCCGCATAATTTATGTTGTAAACTGATGTCATATCTTTTCTCCGCCTAAATACTTGACAATTGCTCAATTCAAAGCCCATTATTGTCTCGACTATTCATTCCATGGATAACTGAGTTCTTGAACCGCCCCTTGTGGCCATTATGGACTATTAGGCACTTCGGCACAAGCACCGTGCAACCCCCGACCGAATCAGATTCCGACCTCAGGACAGACACCCCTGCGCACATCATCATTCCAGGGGCACATCGAATCACTTCGAGTGTTTTCCTAATTTCACGGTTTATATTTCTTTTTATTTTATTTTCGGTTTCGGTTTCAGTGCTCCCCTCCTCGCCCACACAATTTGCAAACGCTGCCTTATTTACTTTTAATTTGCCTGCCAAACAATCGCATTTTGATATATTTCCTTTTTTGGGGGATTTTTATGGCGACAGTAGTATCTCCCGCATATATAGTAAGGTCATGCCAGGCCAGGCCAGGGACTCGGCTCATTATCGTTTAACGATTTTATTTATTTCGATTTCTGGGGCACGCGTTGCGCTTTTCAGCTTATGGGTGGCGGCTCCTGGCTCCTCTTGCTCCTCCTCAAGCGCCTGATGATCATCATTTGGGATTTTGCGTGCCGCATCGTCGTGAAGTCGTCGTGGTCGTGTCCTGCCGTGGGAACGCGGCAGCTGCAAGGCAGCTCGCTTTTCCACTGCCACTTATCATTAATTTTTCCAACCGCCTTTTCCGTTGCCCATTCTGGCATCCTGACATTCCTGCCAGCCGCCTTTGTCTGGCCAGGACTCTTCTCTCCTCGTGTTCCGTGTGGGTGCATGTATTTTGACATAATTGTTTTTCTCTTCACGGTAGTCCTGGTGCGCTTCCCTCTGCTCTGGCCTAATTAATTGATTAGCTTCAGCAAATCGGTCAATATGTTTGTTCTGCCTCTCTATTCCATTTCTTTTCGCCTTTCCTGCGGGGGAGGATGCGGCTGAGGTCCTGGTAATGAGTTGCTAATTAGATTTGTAGATTGTAATTTTTTTTGCTCGCTCGCTCTTTTCGCCGCTGGGCGTAACTTTTTGTTACACATTTCCGAGAGGCTTGAGAGACTTTCCAGGTGTTCTTTTTTTTGGGAGGAGAATGGGTGTAGTCGATGGCTGGGGAGAGGGGAAAGTCCCAGAGCTTGGATTTCCGTAAGAGCTTATAAGTCAAGTGTTAATTAGATTTCATATTCACGAGGATTAAATAGTTGGTTACAAAGTATGAGAAATCAAGGTGGTATGTACTTCTATATACATACTATACTGATACTAACATATTTATAATCCTGTTTTCCTGTGTTTTTGCCATTAAATATATATTTTTTTAATGTTTCTTTGTATAGTTATTTTACTTAGTAACAATATTTCCAGGAATTGTTTACCCCAGTACACTCTACACTTGATATTCATTGAAAGCCTCTTGCCATTGTGCTGCCATCCGGAAGGTGGCTCCGTGCATGATGAGGCCAACGGCTTTCACGCCTCTCAGCCCCCGTTGGCCCGGTGTGTGTGTGAGTGATTTTAAATCCGCTTTTAATGTTGACACTGACACTGATGGGCCTCGCCCACTCCCTCCCAGGACTGGTGTCCATGACATGTGCAAGCCAGGCGCATTTACATGTCGCACAGTGCCGGACGAAAGTGTATGCACATATCGTAGTAGGCTATAATGTCAATTAAGTAAAACATGCAGCGTGCCCGTGTGGGCGTGTCTCTCAGCCATGGCTTTCTGTGCCCTGCAGCCATGTGTAAATGAAATTGCGTATACGTAATGTGGCGGGCGGGGCGGCCACTCGACCGAACCTGGCGGCTTAAAAGCTGCAAAATAAATATCACAAATATATGTATATACACACAACCCGATATACGAGTATATAAACGCATTGCGTACGGGCTGGCACATCAGCAAAAATCAATACGTTGAAATGTGGTCATGAAATTAGCCGAGTCTGCCTTTTGCGCCAGCGCCAAAAAGTCGTCTCCAGAATAGACATCAACAACAACAAAATTAACATTGAAACCGAACGACACAACGAGGAGCGATTCCACAGACTTGGGCCCAAAAATGAGGCTGGGTCTGTGTGGCACCGGAAACCGGAACCACAGACTGTTGACAGAAGAGCTTAAGCGCCCAGAAGTAGGCAACAATATACCACTAGGTGCGTCGCAACTAGGAGACATTTCCATTTGGGAGTCCTCTTCAATTATTTCACCCTTGGCTGAGTCTTGGAAAGGCTTCTTGTCCACGGCTGTTGTTGTTTGCCTTAGCGCCTTGCCTTGTCTTGCCTTTGCCTAATCCTGGCCAGAAATAGAGCGAGGAGGTGCTGGGGGGAGCTGTTGCCTTCGTTAAGAGCCTTGTTTGCACACAGCTTGTAAACTTTTCGATTTGTAGAAAGCGCTAAAGTTAAAGTTAGTACAAACCAACTCAAGCCGAGTGGCAAAGAGTCCAGTGTTCGCAGGACAAAAGCAAATAAAAGCGAAAGTTGATTACGGTTCACATTCTACTGACAAGAAATTGTTAAATAAATAAACTAACGAGTAATGAGAATATTTTCCTGAGGCAAATTTTTATATTTCAGTAGTAATTAGTAAATTATTAATCTTTAAAAATATTATGTATTCCAAGAGAACCCCATGGGCTTTATAAATAACTGGCAAAGCATTTGTAGTCCTTGTTTTAGAGTACTTTTATGTTATACCATTGTTCTTTTTTAATTTCTCCAATTATTTCTATATTAAAAATTTAGAAAAATATTTTCACAGATTTGTTTAAGGTGTAAATAAACCAAACCTTATACATCTTTAGAAAATTATATTATTTTAAGACCATTGCTGCTATAACTCTGTTTTCTTAGACATAAAAACCATCTTTAACATCCAATCTCTCTCTAAAAACATCTCCATTTTGTTTAGATTTTTTATTATCCCAAAAACGTCTCCATCATTGTATAGATATTTTTTTGTTGTTGTTATGGCCATTATAAGCATCATTAGACATCACTTTTCGGCTCATCACGCACCCGGCTGAGGGGGAAAAAGGACCTTAACATTATCGCGCCCCCATGCATATCGTTCTTTTTTATAAGAATGGGATTCGAGAAGCGACACAAATCACTCAAAATGAGAAATCCGCTTAAAATGCCGCGTAAATATTTGCCAAGGAAAAAAAGCAAAGGAATCGGAGTGTTATGGAGGGTATGCTACGTGTAGTGTGCGTGTCGGTGGTGCTTACACTTTGGTGTATACAAATGCAAATACCATTAAATGTGACAAGTGGCAACATAATTTGTTAGGAGAGCTCTCGGCGTCTCCTTTTATTTTTCTCCACTCTCGATTCGTTGTCGTCGTCCCTCCCCGAGGATATTAGCATACAAAGTAGCCAACATTTGTAAGGCTGTCAGTTTTTTTGGAGCAGGGGCGGTGTCCTGTCCCTGGCATTTCGGACAAAGCGAAATGTGCGGAGCTTGTCATATTTTCCCATAATAACTTATTTGTCAGCTCTAAAGTGCCGTGGCAGGAGGATTGGTCAGCTGAATGCTGCCACATTGCCAACTTGCCAGAAGAGGGAAGAGTGATTCCATTACGTTTTTTTGTAGAGGTTTCGCAGGACACTTTGCCTGTAGGTCCTACAGAGGGTTTTTTTAATCAGAGTAATGTTATATATTTTATATCCCATCTTGTAATAATATCTGGTCTATCAGATTATATTGACAATTTCTATACCAACTCTGCTAGCTTTTCCAACACCTTTCCAATTAACTTTATCGACCTTTTTCGGAACACCAAGAAATCATTTAAAGCAAACGGAAACTTAACAGCAGGAAGACAAACTAAAAATGGCCAACCACAGACGGAACCCACTTCTACCCCGGCGTAGTCATCACATTTAGAGAATCCCGGACAACTTTACTACTCGCATGACCCATCCTCCCCCCATCACCCACCCATCCCCACTCACATTTCCAAACCCAACCCAGACTCACAAAAAATGTTACACAAACGTGCCTTGAACGATTTTTGTGGCTTTTTTGCTTTCTGCTCTAAACAACAAAAGCATTTTGTCTGGGCGTTACTACTACAATGGCGTTTTGGGGCGGAGCGTTCCTAGTGGCGTTCAGTTTTTGGGGTGGCTGACAATGGGAGGTGTCGGAGGATGTGTGAATGGTTTGGCGTCCATGTGTGTTTGTTGTTTATTTACGGCAACCAGCCAAGAAAAACCCCAAAAAGGCAGCCTAACATGAGGCTTTGTAGCGGCAAACTAAGAAAATTTCCCCAAAAGAATGTTAGGAACACGGACAACCCATAGCATGCTCAGATCCCTGCCATTATTGTTCTTACTCTTACTAGGGGTAGGCCGTGTTTTTTGTGGGAGCTTGGAAGGATAAAGAGAGTGAAGATTATTATAAAAGGAAGGGAGTGTAAGGAAGTGACCATTGAGAACTAGAGGATAATATAAAAGTGATATAATGAGATTTTATGTGTTATTATAATTTTAGTTAACTCAGTTATTATAAAACTAAACACTATAAATGCATATTGTTATTTATATTCCGAAAGAGTTTTTTATATTTATTTAAACTAAAATCCTTAAACTTTCAACCTTCATTTAATAAAGTTTCCCCTCTAAACTTTAATCATTTCCAATTAAACTCAAAAGAAGAGCATTTTCTAGTCGGTTCTCTACAAACCCCTCTTAGCTGGTTTTGTTTTTCCTTGGCCCGTTGTGCTTTTGTAGTTCGCCCCCATTTTTTTTGGTGGCTCATGAGCTGGGTCTCTACCAGCCATCATCAGCCGGGAGGACTAACTTTGCTCTCGGATCTGCTATGCTTCGGCTGGAAGGTCCTTGAAGTTGTCCCTGGGACGACTGACATCTAAGTTCGGGCTCTGGGCATCATCGCTTGATTGCCAATACATTTTAGTCGCATTTTCAGCGAGCGGATAATGCGTGTAATCCGCTATTAAGTGCACATTGTCAATCGCCGACCCTCAGCCCAAAGGGCGGACGGGCGGACAGAGGCTGTGCGTGCCAGAAAATCTGCAGCGATTCTCACGCTGCTGCTGCTGCTCGTGTCCCTTGTTTTTGTCCCGGCTTTTCTGTGCAGTGAACCCGTCAATGGTGGCTTCTGAATACCAAATCCCCGATCCGAGCTTGGCTCCTGAATATAGTCGGCTAAAAGACCGCACCCCACACTGGCCTCCCACCCACTCGGGCCACGAGTGTTCATCGCTATTATGTGTTTTTATGCTACATTTAATGTTGGCTTAAGAGCTTTAAAGCTAGCATTGTTGCATTGAGTTGTGTATTCGGTTTGGTTATGGCTATCCGACTGCCGATTACGGTGCTGAGTGGGGATGTGGTTGGGTATGGAGACTGGAGACTGGGCTTAAGGTCTGCACTCTGAATTTGCCTTTCGATTTTTGGGTGAAGTTAGAGTTCCGAAAACATCGGGGTTTGAATGCTACGGAAATGCATTTTTGGTGCTTGTAGATATTTTATTTTATTATATTTATAGTAAAAAAAAATATAAAAGGATATAGGGGTGAAGGATATATCTTTTTGCCAAGCCAAAGACGCAGTTTTTAGTAGGTAAAATAACCATTCTTTTGGTATCACTTAACCACTTAATAGTCTCTATTACATTTATTTTTAAAAATCCCTACGCTCCTTTTCCCTATCGGTGTAAAAATCTAAGTATATTGACAATTATAATTGCTGCTTCCACACTTCTACCCCATCGAAAAGACAAAGACCCATTTCAACACTTTTCCCCCATAAAAGGCTTTTGCCCCCAAGTCACGACCACGGGATTGGGGCTCGCATAATTTATAATCAGCTTAATGACAACTACAGCAAAAATTCAAATGGCATTTTCCCGAGTCTGGCCACAAGCGGAGGTTGTGGAGGTTGTAAACGGAGAACCGAGGACGGGAGGGAGCCCGCGGCATTTTGGTTTCCGAGTTTAATGTAATTTATGCCCAAAAAAACCTTGACGTGGGCGAGCAGGGGCTTCTCGAGCTAATTTGCTGCATAATTAAGTGTGTTTTGGCAAAGTAAAACAAAGCCTTGTTGGCAAAAACAAAGGACGTGGGCGGGGTGTCTAAAGGATGTAATGGAGTTACTCTACTCACCATCCTTGTTCATGGCCGATTGAAAGCACTTGGCGAGGCGACAGGCGCGACACTGATTCCGATGGGTCTTGTCCACGGGACAGCGACCTTTCAGATCGCCGGTGGCTTTGCAGGTGTAAATGCGATTGCGATGAATGCTACGCTTGAAGAAGCCCGAGCAGCCTGAAAGGTATTATGTTAGGATTACACTGGCATAGAGGGATTTCCTCCTCTCCGAGGGGGGAACTCACCATCGCAGCTGTAGATGCCGTAGTGCTTGCCAGAGCTACGATCGCCACAGACCTTACAAGGAATGTCCAGCAGACGATCGCCAGCTGAAAGTAAAGGAGAATAATATATCTATTATTTATTATTATTATTAATTTAAATATTTTCAATTTTATAGGAAGAGTTATATTCAAGTATTATATGATATATGGTCTATCGTATCAGAATATCCTATTGTTTTTTCATTTCGTAACCCTTGATTATCATCGTCGCTCAGGATCAATATGAGAGATCGGCAAAGATTGTATACAATTGTAATGTCTTTGCAAAATATGTATGTTTCAAATAAATATACAAATTTAATAATATTTATTCTATAAGACTGCTTTCCCTGCTTAGCTTATTTAACTTCTATTAAGCTCTAAGCTCCTTCTTCCTAGAGTCCTTCGACCATATCCAAATAGTGTGCGTTTGCCACTGGAGTTGCCTACTTTGTGGCGCTGCTGCTAGTGTGTTTGCCGCGGATTAGCAAGTAAAAGCAGCTCTTGGGCTCACTCGCACAGCCCTTTGACTGGCACGCTCCGCAAATTAAGTTCAACACTCGGCACTTGTCAAAATAAAACGCTCGCCCTTTGTTGTGGTCCTTTGTCCTGTGACATTTGACATATTGTCGCTGGCGGGTTGGATTCCGGTTCAGTCGGCTGGCTGCGGCTTGAGGCTGGCCATGTTGGCGCGTGTTGCCAATTTTCACACCCTGCCCGCTGCGTGTTAACACCTCTCAAGTGGCAGAGTGCGTGCTGGAGTCGCCTTCACGGGGTTGCATCGGAATCGGTCGCTGAGGACCCTCAACAGCTTCCTTCGGCCGCGGACCTTTTGCAGGCCCGTTGTTTTCTTTTTAAAAAATTTTGTATTGTTGATTTTACATATTTCTGTTTATTTATGATGCCACTTTCAGCTTGGCGTCCCATTTTTTTGTTAGTTCTTCGGCGTGTGGGTTACGTATTTATGTGTCAACCTTAAACAATATGCTCTTCGAACTGGTATGGAAATCTCGGACATGTTTTGATAGGCAAAAAAAAGGAGTTTGCCAGCCGGAAGGGAATGGGAAAAACGTGAGAGTTTTGCATTTTTGGCGTGAGACTTTTTAGAATGGGTTAATTCAAAAATCAAAATTATTTAAGGGACAAACTGAGGGGGTGTGAGAACGGAAGGTAGAAATAATAAGAGAATAGAAAACTTAATATCAAAATAATATTAAAATTGAACGGTAGGTTATTTGTTAAGTTATGACATCGTATTTAAATATTGAAGAAAAGTTCGAAACATGTCAAAAGACTTTTTTTTCAATCTTAAAAGTATTTATGTTTATAATATTAATTTAAAAAGTCAATATGATAATTTATCTGATTATATAAAACAAGAAAGGAAGGAACCTTTATCAAATCTAAATAATGTTCAAAACATTTGACTATGATACATTTTTTTGACAAATCAACATTATTCAAATACCATAACTAAGCCATAAGCCATGAGATATAGATTATCTGATATATTTAAATAGTTGTTTGAAATTTTGATAAAGTAAGATAAATAACAATTAAATATATAAAGTATAAAGAATAGAGACGCTCACAATAATTAATGGTTTAGCTGGAATTTTGATAAAGTAAGATAAATAATAAATACATAAAAGAATAAATTATAGACACGCCCAGTAGCATAAATGGTTTATATATAAATTAAATCCACTTTCTGTAATTATATTGTATATTTTATTTTATTTCTTAAATCCATAACGGTCGAAATATTTATGGAAATGATTGTGTCACATTGCAAGCTACAAATTTATGCCACCTAAAGTAAGCTTAATTTCTTGATTTAGATAAGAATCCTTTACGGTCTAAGCCTTTAACAAATTGCATTACAGTTATTGAAGAACTTCTTCTTCTTTGTCACTTTGTAAAATCCTCAGCTCCGACGGTATTCATACCACAAGGACATCGACAAACCGACGCAAATTTTGGTGTAATTTCCCACTGCTCCACTTTACCTGTGCCCATTTTCCGTTGATGGAAATATTTGAAGCCTAGAGTATCCAGTTTGCTTAGATTTACGTTCCACAGTGCGCACTTTTGAAATTTTCAACTATTAAAGGTTTTCCAAGTAGTAATTCAAAGGAATTTCCTTCCGTTGCCGACGCGATTTCTTGCCGCTGGGAAAACTAAAGGCTGGCTCCGATGCAATTGTGACTCCGATACCGATTCAGATTGCGTTTGCGAGTGCGGGTGCGAACACGGATCGCATGGGCTGACGGACCAACTGCGAATGAGGCGACCGAAATGGGAAGCTACGGCTATGGCAGAGCCAGCAGCGAACAGACCGCCAATTACGAAAGTGAAGCTGCCAAGGAGAGGTCCTTTTTTGCAGTCAATTTGACAGGAGGGCGAGCAAAGCCAAAGGCAGCGCCAGCCCAGCAGCCGGGCAACCCAACCCCTCGTAAAGCCACAAACAGCCGAAATGGAGGAAAACTGAAAAGCAGAGAGCGTCGAGATCCGAGATCCTGGCCAAAGGAAAATGAACAAAAACAGAGCCAAACAAGAAAAAAAAAAAGGAGAAGGGAAACCAAACGAAAGTCGAAAATTTACGAAAAGCTACCAAATGTTACATTTCATCCCTTGAGAGTGGACTGCCGCCCAAAAGCCACCCACTCGCACACATACACATGCAGAGGCGGTGTGGTGGACACGCACACACTCACCCAGAAGGTCCTGCCGCACACACAGAGAGAAGGAGAGACAAAGAGAGAAATAGAGAGAGAGAGCGTCGGGCAGCCAACCGGAAAACGCCCTTTTTTCAGTGTCCCGGCCTGATGCGATTACAGCAAATGAGGAGACTTCCTGCCGTCCACCATTTTTGTTTCTCTTTTTTTTCTTCTCTCTTCCCACCCAACACGCACACACACGCCCTAGCACACACACTGGCGCGCATATCCTGTGGCTTTCGACAATTCACCACAAAATGTCAAGAATGACGAAAAGCTAGCCGTGGAACGAGTCCCTGCCGTTGTGTTGGTATGCTGCTGCTGCTGCTGTCCTCCTCTCGCTCAAGGACCTCTCGCTCGGGTATCCTGCTCTTGTTCTCTGCAAATATCTTTTGCCGGCAGAGGACTCGCACTCTGGCTGGCTTCTCTCGTTTTTTTCCCAATTTTTTGTTGCTCCTTGCTGGGTGGCAGCAGCCGGCGCTTGTAGGCTGTCGGATTATTAGTTCTAAAGTCAGGATCTCAGCTGCCGAAAGGACGCTACAGTTTGGGGTCCATTAAGCAGCAAGAGACGGTTGGGTAAGTCTTGGAACTAAACTGGGTTATGTGTGAACGATTTTAAAGGGTTCAAATGGGTTTATTATGGGTACAGTAGTATTTTGTATTGATTAATTTAATGTACAAAAACAAATTAATTGGAAGAAGTTAATATTTTTATAAAAGCTAATTTTTTCTCTAAGTAAGGTAAGGGTAAGCTGAATGAGATATAAATAGATATAGAAAATATGTTTGATACATTTGAGACATATTGTATTTTAAAGATATTTTACGAAATAATCGCATAAATATATTTAAAAACTCGGAATATCGAATTTTAAGATATTTTCTATATGCCATTGAACGGAATATAATTGTCGATGTATTATATTGGACTTTTTCTCTCGATATACATCATTAGAAAGCATTAAAATGCTGAAACTAATATAAAATTGAATAAGTTGAACGTTGTAATTGTAATTTTAGTTTCCTATCTGATAAAGTGGTTCATTTTTTCATATCTAAAGCTAAATTTATTAATTTAAATATATAATGTTTAAATTTGTTAAATATAATTGGTTTTAGAACCTTAGCATCTTCTATTAAATTACAAAATTAAACCCCTTTTCTATTCCAGCGACTGACAGATATCGAAAGAGTCCAACTCTGGCTAAGTAGAGCAATTCACATAGTAGTAGTAGAGGTAATGGATATGGCATATGTGGGCGGAATATATATAGCATTCATATATGTATGTATCCGGGCCATGCCTGCGTGGGCGTCAGAGTTTGGGGCCATTCCGCAATGGCGTTTCCCCAGCCGGCACTGGCTGGAGAAGCCATGGCGACCGGTCGGTCGGTCGGTCGGTCGGGCCCAATGCCCCATGTTGTTGGTATGTTGATAGGGGTTGATTTACTGACTCTCATCCAAATTGAACTGACTTCTGCGACACTGTGAGCGGGACGGCTGAACGTCTTGCACATGCCACTCGGCTTAGGGGTGGAGTCTTGTAAGTCGGTTTGGCGTTGGCTGTGGGGTTCGGGATTAGCCCCATGTCCATTACACAGCCCATTTGGCTGACGGTGGTTACATGGCGCGTATATAACCCAAACCAGGCCCGGGACCCAAGCCCCGCAATACCATCCTGCGGTTATATTAACCAGTCAGAATGCAAAGTCATTTGCAGGCGTCGTCGGCGTCGCTCGTAACTCACCCACTCCCACACCCACATATACACTCGCCCGCCCCCGCTTTCCACACACACATGGCAAATTTGCGGCATCAAGAAGTCGCATTTTTCTATGCCACCGCCCTCCCACCAACTCGAATTTCGAAAATCGCTATCCTGTGTGTGTGCCAAGAGGCCACGCCTCCGTTTCAGGAAAAACTCACCACTTTAAGGACAATCCTGCGCATGCGCTCAGTCGGATATTCGAACTGAGAGGCAAATTTCGAAAAATAGAAGGCTTTGCCTTTACATTTACCCAATCTGTAGGAACTGGCAACGTTCAGAGCTCATTCGTTTCGGTCATCTCAAACAAATCATAACAAAAAAAATTCCAGCTGAATTTTTGTTAGATATTTTATAGCAAAAGTGTTTTGTCAGGTTTAGAGTTCAGATTGTGTCGGGTAAGTTGAATCGCGGAAATAATAATTGCGTGAAATATGTATAATTTTTTAAATTTATTTGAAATACTTGAAATATCCTTTTCAAACCTTTTTCCTCAGTGACCATGGACGGCTTTAATAACGGTAGCAACTTCGACTACAGCGGCTACTCGCAGCGGTCATCGCCCAGTTACAACGGTTTCTGCTGTAATTGTCCAGGTGGCATCTGCCCAAGAATGTCTAGCCAGGACCAGGGCCAGGCCAAGGACCAGGGTATGGGCAGCCAGCGCGGCTGTCCTGGCGGTAACTGCTGTCCCGGCGGTCGTTGTGGCATCAGTGGGTCTGGCTCCCATGTAGAATGGCAATTTGGACGCTAGCATCAAAGAGCTGGCGTTTCCATTGAACCCGGAACCTGACAAGGCAGCTGCAGTCTTCCAAAATGTCAATCTTATAACTGGACAGGAAGAACTTAAACTTTGAAACGGATACAGTTCAGATCTAGCCAAAGCAAGGGAACACGGATAAAATTCATATTCATATTCATGCATTTTCCATTTCATCTCTGCCGAAATAGTGAAATTTAAAAACAAAATATAGCCACATCATAAAACACAGAAAATTTAATATATTTTTTTAGTAACCAAGTGAGTACTTAGGGAAATGCTTCTGAGAGAAATCTTAATGACATCGAAATGATACTTAAATTTAAATATTTATGCATAATTTCATATGCGTTTTAGAAAAATTAAAAACTAAAAATATAAAAGATTTAAAATGTAATAACTAAGCCAAAAATGCATAAATTTCAATTCGGAAAGCTTTTCTGTGCTAGTTTTTTCAAGGCTAAAAAATGTGCATACTGAATTTATAATTTTAAGAAATTAAAATTTTTATCAATTTTAGAAAATTTTAATGATGTAACCCCTTATCAAATTTTGAAAAAAAAAAATTGAAAATTTTTTTTCTTTCCGACATGTCTAGAAAGACTTGGCTTTTCATGCTGATCAAGAATATATATCATTTATGGGGTCGGAAATGATTGCTTTTCTAAATAAAAGCATAATACCCTCCAAGAAAACCGAAAAAATTGGAATTCATTAAATAGTTATTTATTCATTTTTCTTTTTATAATAATATTTTTGACAAATTAAAGCCAAAACAAGCATGAAATCAAATCAATCAATACTTTACCTTTTCTTTAAACACACAAATCCTTTAATAACTTTAAGATCCTTCAAGTAATAAGAAATCAGACCCCCTAAAAATGCACAAATCAGTTAACATAGTTCATTTTATTAAATTGTATTTAGCCCATTTGGCTTGTCGCCATATTTATGTTTTGTATCTCACAAACTAACAGTAAATATATATTTATATTTGTATTCATATAATTCTTTTTGGTAATATATATGGGTTATGTAGTAAGTATAGGTTGTTGCTCTATGTTTTGGTGTGTGGTGATCCTTTCGTATTGGACTTAAGTGGCTAGGATTCCTCTTTCCTTCCTCTTTATTTGAAATGTAACATTTGAAGTCTTTTAGCTGCATGGGTATAGTTCATTGAAATGTTCGTAGAGAGGGTCTTGGGGCTTCGGTGATGCTCAAGTCTTTAGATAGAGTTCGGGATTCGACAGAGTTGAAGGGACACTATATATATATATACGTATATATGTATATTAACTGCCACAAGTACATAATATTTGTAAATTATTATCAATGCAACATGTAGATTCTCTACAAAATACCGAATTTTTGTTAATGCTTTCTCTACAATCTCTACATATTTATTTATCTAAATTCATTGTCTAATTGTTATGCATTTTTATTATTATTTATTTGTCTTTTATATTTACAGTATTTGAAAAGTCGATGGAAGTGAATGTTTTGAATTAAAGCTGAAGTGTTTTGAATGCTATTTCGGAATCATAGAACTTCATCGACAGAATGGCTATACTTTAGTTTATTTAATCAGCAATTTAAAGGATTGCTTATACATTTGGGGACTCATTTATAATATATTTTGTAATTGCTTTTATTACCTTGCGTTTGAAAGTAATGCTGAGATAATCTACATGCCGTTAGAAGTATTTATTTTGTAGAGTTCAGTGTGAGGTTTCTGTGTTGTGTGCTAAAACGTGTTCGTATTCGAGATCCTGCAAAAGTTGCGGGCTCTTCTCCTTTGTAAACTGCTGTCTTTATTTGCTATCAAAGTGTTTTGAGTTCATTTCGTAATTGATATAACTGGCGGTGCTTGTTGGTGTGTTCTTTCATTCAGCGGATGGTTTCGCTGGGGGGAAACATTAAGCTTCGATTACGATATTAGTTAGTTTTGTGCGCTGGCCATATGGGTAAGCAGCGGAGGTCTACCATTAATTACACAATATTTATAGTGATTTACACAACTAGAAATTGTCAATGCTTGCGGGTGAATAAGCAACATTAATTGGTTTTATTCGGTGTATAAAATATAAATAGTATAAATAAGCATAAAATTATATTGCAACTTGGTTGTGTGTAAAAAATTCGTTTAACTAATGTTAAATAAAATATAAAATCATATAACAGCCTTTGGTTGAAATTAGCTCAACTTGATTTGGTTAAAAATATAAAACAGAGAAATTGAAATACAATTGCATTAAATAAGTTAATTAAAAGTCCCCTAACGTCTTTTTTCGGTTACACATAAACGCATCTCCGACCTGCTCTTCCCCTAATTGTCAAAGGAGCTCGTTCGCAGCTGGCTGTAGCAGGCCTGGCACACCCTAACTGGCTTCAGGATGCGAAGGCGAGAGATCTCCGACTCGAAACGGCTGCACTTGTTGCAAAAGACTTGCCCACAGTTTCGGCAATGATGCTTCCTCTCATAGAGGGTGAATCTGTATACATATAAATAGATTGAGATTTGAGATTTCTTTATATTCTAAGCAACTCACTTGACATGACACTTGACACACTGATCAGCTCCCTCGTCTTTCAGCCAATGATCAGCCACTCCACGACCCGGTTGTTCCGTAACGCTCCAGGAGAATATGCGACCACGGGCATCGCCTTTAAATTGATATAGATTAGTGCTTGTAATATTATAAATATATAGAATGATATCTTAATCTTTACTCACCAACATAGAGAATCTTGTGATCCTTGGATACAGTGAGCGCTGTTATGCTGGCAGGCTCTGCATTATCCTTGCGATCGTAGGCCGTATGCATTGTCAACTTTGAGCGGAACATTAATTGACGTTGCCAGCGGAAGCCTAAGTATATAAGAATTGTATGAAAAGTAAACATAATTTATTCGGTAATTAAATCTTAAATATTTTATATAGTTAAAACAAAGACATAAGCTTTAACACACCAAAGTTGAGAGCTTAAAAATGTACTTCTTTACCTTAAATTGTCTTTGTTTTTACTCTGCGGTATTCGTGATGAGGATAACCTACCTTTTCTTAGCACTTGATCGCCACGATGATGCCTGTCATTGTCTATAACAACGAAACCATCCGTCAGGCTTGTATCCGATTTGCTAGGCCTGATGGCATGTTCATCTGAAATGGTAATGTAAAAATAATATTGGAAGATAATTAAATCTATAAAATTAAAATTAAATCCATTAATGATTAATATTTACCCTCATTGCTTTTGGGATCAGAGCTGCTGCACCCAGGCGCCTCCACAGTGGCCGACTTCATTTCATGCAGCGACTTAGCTCCCGAAATTGAGCTATTTCTGCGTTCAACCAACGGCTCCTCTGCCTTGGCACCAGTCTCTGCCGACTTGCTCGACTCCTTGCTGTGCTGAGAGGCCTCCGAAATGCTACTTTCCGAGGCGGACTTTACAATCTCTGCAAAGGCAGGGAGATAGGTTAGTGAATTACTCAAAGGATTCAAGAAGAATTTTTAACAACAAACCTTGCTCTTCTTCCTCCGGCTGCGAAAGGCTTTTCATTTGCTTGAATAGGCTCATTTTTTCGTCCTTATTGTCCTTGCTGTCCAAAGAGGCCGAGTCGGGTTTGTCCTGAGAGTTGACCTCAATCCCTCGCTTCAGTTTACGATCAATGGGCACCTGTGTGTGCTCCAGAGACCACATCTGCCAGGAAAAATATACATTTAAGAACACCCAGAAAAGTACGGCAAAGACTTACCCTCACTACGCCATCCGTGGAGCCCGTTATGACCACATTCTGTTGGTCCCACTCGCGGATCTGGGAGAAGGCCACGCAAAGGATCTGCTGCATGCGGTCTGCACTGCCCACGCAGGTGTTGACCATGGCCAAAGCATCGCCATTGATGGACCACACGTGCAGCCAAGTGGCCGAGCAGGTGGCAATTTCGCCGGTGAGTTCGTTGATGGCCACGGCAGCCACTACGCCCGCATGCCCACGCAACTGGCGCACGAAGGTAAACCTAGTCATGTCCCAGACAATGGCAGTGCCATCCCTTGAACCAGAGACAATGACATTGTAGGCGGCACTGGCCGCCAGACAAGTCACAGCATCGGTGTGTCCATGCAAAGAGTGTTTCACACTCAAACTCTTGCGGTTTGCATCAAACTTCCAGATGGTCACCACCGAACTGGTGCCGGCGGTGACAATCATTTTGGCATTGGGACAGGCGCAGGTCAGGATCTCCCCAGAGTTCTGGGCCGCCGCCTCGGACACAAAGGAAGCCCTATCTGTGTCGTATAGCCCCACGCGGAGGGAGTGATCAGCGAAACCCCAGGCTATGTACTTGGTGTACGAAGGCGGCATCATCACCTTGTTCTGCTCCACGGCAAACACGGTCTTGTCGGGCTGCAGTATCTGCCCAACGGGTCCCTTGAGCTCTTTGATGGGCTGCAAACTGGGCTTGAGATTGTCGAGATTGTGGAAGAACAGGCGATCGGTCTGGAGCACTGTGCTGTTGCCTTGGATCAGAGCTGTGGGATCAATCAGAGCCGAGTGGCGGGAGCTGCCCATTTTCTTGGCGGGATGGGCCTTCTTGAAAAGCTGTTTGGGAATCTGGCCAAAGTTGTTGATGAAGCCAATGGTGGCATTCTTCTTGAGGGGATCATCAATGCTAAGAGGGGAAAATTAAATAATTACTTTAAGATTATTTCAAGGCAATGAATGTCCACTTACTTGTAGATATCCACATTTCCCTCGTAGAAGAGATGATGAAACACATTGACCGAGTCCACGGCAGCGGGTCCCTGCTGCTTGCAGCCAAAGATTAAGTCGATCCACTGCAAGTCCAAGAGTTAAAAGAAATTCGATAACCAAAAAGAGACTCTATACCCACCAAATGCAAATGCTGACTGACGTAGTCACACTCCAGGGCGCTCCTGTGCAGGCGTATAAACTCCCGCGGGTCCTGCTTGGCCCAAGGCGGCAGGATCACATGGTTAAGGGTTTCTCCGTTCTGCTTAGTGCCCAGATCAAAGCTGTTAAAGTTGCTCAGGAACTCGGGCAGGTAGAAGAACTCCGGGATGAGCTCCTTGACATCAGCCATGTTGAGCTTGGAGGCCGATAGCCAGGCCTCCTTGATGCTGTGGAACATGCGGTCCGCGAGGTCAAAGTGACCACCCTGCAGCTTGAGGAAGGGCTGGGAGAAGGGCTCCAGACGCACCAGATAAGAGCACACTATCATGGCGGAGCTGTAGTGGGTGCCATAGTGATAGGGTGGAGTCTCCCCATGGGGATCATCCCACTCCTTGAAGCGCTTTTGGAACTGCTCCAATCTCTCCTCAGCCTGGGCACCCATGGGTCGCGAAAAGTCGCGGAAGGTCTTGGGGTTGGTGAGGTCCAGCTCCTCGGAGTCGTAGTCAGCCAGGATCCAGGGGAACACTGGGTACTGCATCAGGTCGTTGTAGCTGCGCCCGGCCAGGGTGTTCAGGTGCATGAGGTACTGGAAGTTGGAGATCTCTCCCCGCACCCAACGCTGCGTCACCGAAGTCTCGCCGATTAACCCGCTAAAGATGCCCGCCGTCTGCTCCACGCTGGCCGTGCGCTTCTGTCCCGCCACCGACTGCTGGGCATTGTCATTCAAAGCCGTGGCCAGCGCCAGGAATCTCTGATTAACCTTGTTTCGAACCTTGCGGGGAAAACTCAACAAGTAGTTGCGTCCATCCTCGGAGAACACCTCCAGGGCAATGGGCTGCAGCAGGTAGCGACGCTTGTGCACCTCCCGGATCTCCTCGTAGGCAAACTTGGAGCACTGCCGCAGCTTGTGACTCACGGCCCGCGAAGTGCTGGAGGAGGTGCCTCCAGAGTTGGGTATAATGGGCTCGTAGGCCCCTGGAGGCAGTGTGTCTATGTCCCGAATCTCACGGTTCTTCAGCAGCGTGAAACCATCCACAATGTAGCAATGCTCCTTGCCAAAGAGCAGCAGGCCCTCGAAGGTGTCCAGTCCCTGGACCCTGGCACAACGGAACATGAAGCTGATCTTCTCCTGCTCTTCGAGCAGCCGCAGGAAGGTCTCATTATCGCTGGTCATGGAGGTGTCCTCCTCCTCTTCGTCATCTTCTGGAGCATTGCCATCAATCGACTCCTGGGGATAAGGAGCCGAGCCGTGACCCACCAGTTTGGGAGAGATGGGAGGCGGAGGGGTTGAGGTACTACTACTGGCCTCCAAGCGGTGAGGATGCACTGCCTCCAGGGAGCTTTGCTGGTGCATTGAATGCTGATCCGCCCCCGCCTCCGCCAGGATGCGTGGCTGCTGCTGGCCATGCAGTGCGTAGGTTTTGCTGTCCAAACTAGAGGCCACCTTGTACTTCAGCTGACGATTGTCCGCTAGCTCCAGCTCCGGACGGTAGGGATAGTGCAGGTAGAAGACATCGTTGCGCATCGTCTTCTTCCGCATGCGGTGGGGGCCCTCGGTGGTGTCAAGGATCCACTTGTCCAGCGAGCAGCTGCCGGCGGGACCCCACAAACCCCGCTCGCGGGTAAGCTCCGTCTCCGACTGGACCCAGTCCTGGTAAACATAGCGCTGGGTGTGCTGCATCATTTGCTGGTACTGCTTCGTGCGCAGTTCAAGAAGATCCTTCACAAGCTGCACATGGATGCCAGTGGACTCGTAGGCTGCCTCCCGGCTCATCGTGGACTTGGTGCGCACCAGCTCCTCCTTCTTGGCCTTGGTGCGGCTGGTCAGGCGGGAGAGGCCACCGGTGACCTTCTGGATCTTGGACTGAATCTGGGTGTGCAGCTCCCAGGGTGCGCGGTAGGAGGCCTTGCGTTCAGCCTCAACATAGTTGAACCACAGCTTGGAGGCCAGCTCCATTACCTGCTCCCGCGTGGTCTGCAGATCGGGCGCCTTGGAATTGGCCGGCGGTGGCGTCAGGGAGACCTTGAAGACCTCCTCGATGGCGGGCTTCTTGCACACGTACAGCTCCTCCCAGACGCGGAAGGCGGCTCCCACAATCAGGTTGCGTCCCTGCAGCTGGTTGAGATCCTCATCCTTGGGCTCCACCGTCTCCGTTTGCGGATTAACATGCCAGGTGGTGTTCCTACTGGTGGCCGGTTCCAGGATTATCTTCATGTCCGCCGTCAGCTGCATCAGGCAGTAGGTGAGGCAGCCAATGAACTCCAGCTCGTGGTTACCAGCTCCAAAGATGAGCAGTCGGTGCTGGATGATCTTGTGCAAAGCCTCAAGCACGCTGACCTGGTCGGTCCGCGAGTCATCGGTGGGTCGGGAGAGCAGGAAAAGGATGCTGCGGTTGAGCGAGTGATGCAGGTGCTCCAGCGAGAGCGACGAGGAGCGGCGCTTGGCCTGGGCAATTAGCTTGATGACAAAGTCAAAGATGTCGTGTGGATTGCGGGCCAGGCAGCCCTGCCACAGCTTGTCCACGATGCGGGCGGTCAGGTAGAAGACATTGGGAGCTATGTGCTGGGTTTGGCTTTGCAGGAGCGGCACCAGCGGCAGGGCAGCCTGCTCACCCACCAGCACATCCGCCGCGAGAAGGTGATCCATCAGGGCAATGATGATCTGTGTTTGGTACTGAACCTGCAGAGGAAGTTCCGCGGTGTCCGGAGCTGCATCCAAGACAAGATCAATGACTGGCGTGGCCTTGTTTTGCATATTGAGGCCAAGAGAATCCACCACTATGACGCGGAGGAAGTCAATGATGCACTTGCAAACCGGATGAGCGGTTAGCTTTGGCTGCTGCGCTCCGTGTAAAGTTTCCGGTGGAGGCAGGACGAAGCTGCTGCCAGTGCCATCAGTGGGCGTAGAGGCTCCGCTGTTGGGTTCGGAATCTGAAGAACGCGAGGTGGGAGGAAAGAGCACTGCCACCAATGAGGTGACCACATCCCCGGCCATCATAACTGGCGCAAAGTCACTGAGATTCTGGTAGAGGCTGAACAGCAGCTGGATGATGGTCTCCGGGTGGCTGTGTAGCCAAGGAGCACACTCCCCGCCATGCACAATCCCACGAACCATGGCCAGGAGGACGCACACTCCTTCGGGGCAAACATTGAGCTTGGGCAGCTGCGTGTTGGCTGAGACGGGGGCTCCCCAGAGGAAAGACCACACCCTGTCAAGGTCGAACTTTGTGTGCTCGGTGGCCAGAACCTTGACGGGTTGACCCATAATCAAGGCGGTCACCAGGAAGTACAACTCGGGCACATCCAGGTGATGCTGCATCAGCCATTCGAGAAGCTGGAAACCAGGTATATTCAAGGCGGCCGCTCTTACCTCTCCAGCTATCTGCGTGGGCAGGTGCTGTATGGTGTTTTGGGGCGTCGCCACGATGACCGTGCCAGTGCCATTGGTGGGCCGCTGGTTGAGCTGCTGGGCTCCCAGGCCCATCTTGCGCTGGGAGACCATCTCCGTAAACCTTAGATAGCCTCCATTGTGGTTGGCCTCGCGGAACCTCACCAGAAAACTCTCATTGGCGCAGACCACCACCAGGACGCGCACTGCAATGATCACCGTGGTGAAGTGGACATGTGGCTGCATAAAGAGCAGCAGCCAGTCCATGCCCAGGGTCTTGGAGATGTCATCGCAGATGACATAATTCACTGTATTCCGTGGAGTAAAGAGCAGGCCGTGGAGCAGCGAGAGACAACGGTTGCGCAGGTATATATTCTGGGCAACGCCACCATCCTGGTCGTCGCTGGGATTCTTCATGCTAGGAAGAAGCACTGCCGCCTCTAGTCCACCATCCTGCGAGCGTGGCAGCTTGGCGGCCACATACTGACCAAAGAGTAGCAAGTCCGTGTGTCGGGGTTGCCCACCCAGCAGGGTTTCCAGCAAACTGAAGAGTATCTCGCGCGTTGAGTGATCCTGGATCTGTGTGATGATGTGCAGCAGCTTCACCAGCAATTGCAAATCTCGCATAATTTTTATATTCTGCTTTTTGTCGCTGGACTCCACCACCAGCTCCAGCAGGTGCTCCAGCAGGGATCTCAACAGGCCATTCGGGGCATTATGCCAAATCTCCAAGTCACACAAAAGGTCCTGGAATGCCGTAACATTGGGTATGGCCGACATATCCTGGCTGTTCACAGTGCCCACCAGGCCGAATGTCAGGTGCAGGATGTGTGAGTTGAGCAGGTGTTTCTTCTTCTTGAAGAACATACCCAAAGTCTGGTAGCAGCGCTTTCTGTCCATCTCCGCCTGGGCAGCCCGATTGCTGCGAACCACGCAGGTTAGAGCCTTCACGCCGGCGTACAAGGACTCCACATCCTGGGCCATGGCAATGATGCCGAGGAGCACATTGCAGCCACCAACGGTGTCAATCATGGCGGAGACGGGATGGGGGCTGAAGACACGGACGCCCAGGTAGCCTACAACCACGCCGCCCAGGGAACGACCTGCTCCAGCCAGGTGACCGGCAGAGTTGTGCAGGATTCTGGAAGTTCAAACAAGAAAGATTCTATAGTATGTAAAGGGGTTTAAGGAGGTCATCATGGGATGACCCCCTCTGAAGGCTTAGGGTATCTATTATTTGGATTTAAGGATGCTTTTGTACTTACTTGATGGGCGTGGCGTTCTCGTGCGAATTCATGTTCAGCTGCTTGGCTATGCTCTTGTTGTCCGCCCGACTGTACACCTTCCTGATCTTGACCAGCGTGAGCTTGGACACCGCCTTGGCATTGAGACCCAGCAAGACGCGATCCTCGGGCACTAGAGGAGCCAGTGGCTCCGACTGCTTGCCCAACTGGGGAGCCTGCAGCGAGCCCATGTAGTGTGGTCCCAACTGGTAGATTGTCTGCACCGTCTGCTGGGCCAAGACATCCTCAAGCAGGTGGCACACGCCCTGCTTCCAGCACAAGCGGGAGTACCTTCGCCAGATGGGTGGGGTGCCAATGTAGCCAAAGATCTGGGTGGCCGACGTAAGGTTGGCGCTGCTCGCTCCCGGATGCTGAGCGATGTAGTGCAGCTTTTGGGTGTGCATGGGCACACCGTCTAGGTAAAGCGACAAGCTAGAGTTCTTCAGGACAGCCCGATTGAGCACCACAACCAGATTGTGCCACTGGCCCTCGTGCAGTAAATCGGGGCACCAGATGCGGGCAATGCCATCATCCGAACCCTCGGGCTCCCAGTCACCTATGCCTGTGAAGAAAAGTGTGAGAAGTCTTTGAATTCTTAAAATGTAAAGCTTTAAACTCACTTTTTCTGGGCGTGACTAGCGTCTCCTGCGTGGACACCACTATAGCCTTGTCCCTTGCCGACAGCAGAATGGACAGACAAGCCAGGTTCTCCTCCCGCGGATTGTGAATGGTTCTAACCAGCGTTAGCAGCCTCACGCAATGCGGGTCTGTCTTTGGATCCGAGAACTTTTCCACACAAAACCAAGTGGAGTAAGTGAGACCAGTTTGTGGCGGAAATATACGATCACCGGCTCCTATGCCGCCTATGGTGTTGGCATCAATGGTTCCTCCAGCTGTGGCCGTGGCCTGAGGCGCCAGCGAAGGCAGGTAGAGGCAACCGAAACCCTCGGCGGACATATCCAGCTCCACGAAAGGGGGCAAAGTGCTTGAACCATGCGCTCGAAAGTCCCTTGGCGTGGTCATGGAGACCAAAGTCTTGATGCGTGTCAGTGGAACAGGTCCTCCTTGCTTGTAAGCCTGCTGGAGATCGATATCCGCACAGGAGAGTGGCTCTCCCAGGCGCAGGAACTGCCGCAGCTCTGTGGGCTGCAAAGCCTGGGCGGCCAGACGTTCCAGGATATACTGCATGGGCACATGCAGGGGATGCGACTCCTCTGCCAAAGCTCGCCGGGTGAGCTTTAGCAGCTTCTCGGCCAGTCCATGATCGCACATAATCTGCTGATTGCGTTCGCTTCTCACCAGCGACTTGATAATCTCGCTGAGGTAGACCTGCAGCTGCACTGCCTGCAGAGGAGCTGCATCCAGTTCCACGGCGGGCAGAAGCTGGAGCATGCACAGCACCACACCGGGATGGACTATGCGTGGCTCGGGAGTGGGCTGTGTGAGATTAAGCTGGCTGGGATGGGCAGGCGTGGCCAGTTCCTTGCTTGGAGAACGCGTGTGTGCCGGCGGCTCGCTGAACAGGGTAATGATGCCGCTCAGATTGGGAGCCTCAAAGTTGTCCAAAGCAATGCTGTACAGCAGCCGGAAGACGATGCACACATAGGACAGGGGATAGGGAACGTTCTCCGAGAAGCTAAAAGTAAAATGTAGTAAAAAAATGATTTAAAAATATATAAATTATATTTACCTAACGCTCAGTATATCCCCGCTGAAGATCTCGTGGTAATACTTGAGCAGCGACTGCTGCGGCTCGTAGGCTCCTGTGAAATCCTGCAAGGCAGACGCTCCTCCAAAGCAACCCAGCAGACGCAGCGTGTCGCAAAGCGAGCTGCTGCTTATTTCCTGGTGGAAAAACTTGGCATTGGCCGGCTCAAAGCGCATGGCTGTGGCCAGGGTCTGGCAGACAATCTGCAGCAGGAGAATGAGATCCTGCTGGGGAATCCCGGGCTGAGGCTGGGCCATGCTCCCGTCCAGGGAAACAAAGACGCTGGTGAGGTAAACAAAGCCGCCAACCTTGCGGAACACGGTCCTCGTGCGATGCGAGTCCTTCAAGCAGCCTAACAGCATGTTGAGTATCTGTATCTTGAACTCCACTTGGAGTGGGCTGACGCTGTGCATCAGGGAGAGTATGTGCAGCATATCATCGTCCCCGCCGGCAGAGAGTATTAACTCTCTTACAATACCCAGAGCCTGCGGGCGGCAGTGCTTGAACTTGACCAGCTCGTGGACACACTTGGCGCCGTTGTATTCCCGGAAAAGCTGGGCATTGTTGTTGGCCCCGCCGCCCAGCAGCATTGTTAAGGCTTCCAGGACAAGCTTGCCCAGGGTGTCCAGCAGATCCACTTCCTGTTGATCAGTAGCCTGTTCCACCACCAAGTTCTCATCACCCTTGGTGATCTCCAGAACATGGCTGGCATAGCGCGTCAGGCAGCCCACAAAGATCTCCAGGATGCCCACCTCCCGGTACACATCCTTAAAGACGCTATTGTGACGCAGAATATTCAGCAAGGTCTTCAGACACAAAATACTGCAGGCCGTCGATTGGTTGTGCTTGAGCAGCAGCGACAGGCTGATCAGTTCCTTGCAGGGCACAAAGTTCAGCTGGAAGACGATAAACTCCAGCAAATCGTAAAACTTCTCCTGGATCTGCGGGCTCTTCAGGTGTATGCGTTCCGCAAAGGAGCTGAGTGTATGTTCTGACTCCAGGATAAAGTAGTTGGCATTCTCCGAGTGGTAAACCCGCGAGATAGCATCTAGTATCGTGCAGCACAAAGCCGGCGTGGTTGACTTGAGGAAAACATTCTGTAGCACCTGGAAGGCGTACACATTCCGGACGCACGTTTCCCGGGAAGTGGCCTGTGGCAGCTGAAAGTTCTGCATCTTGAAACCGGTATTAAACTGGGCCGCTGGTGGTCGCAGCTCATAGAAGCCGCACATGCACAGCGATGAGATCATCAGGACAAGGTTGCGTATGGCCGCCTGGATCTCCAGCGATTGGCTGCGGTTGTTGTCGAACCTGGGAAGTTATTTTGTTAATTATTCATTTAATTTAACGGTATAATTATAGGCTGCTTACTTTAGCAGAAAGTCGCTGAGGAACACGTAGCCTTGGGATGCTCGAAAGTCGTCCATTAGTATCTGGGATACCTGACTAGAGTCCTTGAGGAAACAGAACACGGTGACGAACATTTCGACGATTTCCAAAGGATTGCCAAACGTCAGACGTTGCATGTTGTCCACGCAGAGAGCCATACAGCCCTTGGCTAAAGGCAATAAAGGTAAAGGAATACATTTAGATATATATATATATATATATATATATATATATATATATATATATATAGTATCTTGTTACTCACAATGTATATAGCTAACAACGGCATCGGTTAAGCCGTGTCTCGATATGGTGGTCAGAATTTCGGCTGCATTTTTTCGCCACACAATGTTGTGGATGGGACACGGCGAGGTTATTGCCGAAAAGAGCAGCGTCAGGTCGTCCATACGTGCCAGCTCCTCGGCGGGATAGGGATACGAACATAGTTTCACCAGCAGCTGGACAAACACCTTTTGCAGCAGAGTGCGTCGCTCTTGGGCATTAAAATCGCTCACTGTTCCACCACCCGCCGCAGGCTCATCGTCCTCGACAATGGGTAGATCGAAGAAGAGGTACAGGCACTTGACCAGAGTCGAGGGAACTGCGGCTGCAGTCATTACCTGTAAGAAGTAACATAAGAGTTAGCTTGGGTTCAGGATTTAAGATACAAAAAGAAAGCTAGAGTATATGGAGTTTTTGTCAAATAGATGTCCTGGTTCTTAGTATTTCCTGCGTAGGTTAAGCCAAAGTTCAGAGCTGTCGAACTGTATTATCCTTAAAAATATCTAAAAGTGGCCTTAGGCTTTCAAGTCAGCTGTGCCTCGACATAATCTCATTTGATTTCAGCGTGCTTATTAAATTTGCTTCCAAAATGAATCAGGTTTGGGTATTCTTCAAGCTGATCGAGGTGGTGCTGGGCAGCATGTGTATGTTTTTCCACGTAAAGGGATCGCTGTACTCTGCAGAGCCCATTCCTCACGTCCTCATCTACTGTGCCACATTCATGTCCTTCGTGTTGATTGCCGCTTTGGGTGCCTTTCGGCTGCTGATCTCCCAGAGTTCGGTGCTCTCCACTCAGCTCCTGCTAACGGTCAGCGCCGTGATCTTGCACTACTTGTGCGCTCTTTTGATTATGCATACCGCCATGAAGGATCCCCACTTGGCTGCCATCAACAACACCGTCGAGTACATGGCGCACCCACACTTTGCGTACTGTAAGCAGCAGAGCATAGCGTCGCTGCTCACGGGCACCATGTACCTGATGCATATGTTCCATGTTCTCGACCTGCTGCTTCGCCTGGAGCCGGGGGACTGGCGGCGTCAGGCCGTGGGCCGCTTTAACAACAGAGGGTTTTCTGAGGTCGGAGGTCGTGCTGGACTCTACGTACTGACAAAGCCGTTTGACAACTTCCTCTGCCGCCACTGCCGCTGCTACTACCTTCTGGCCACCTCCCAGGTCCTGACCTTCCAAATCGAGGAAATGGAGAATTTTAGAACTGTGGATCGCATATGGCAGTTTTTGGGAAATGTTCGTTTGAAGTTATGTACAGTGTCAACCGTCGAGAGCGACGAGAGCTTCATGTCCACGCCATCAATAACCTCCTCCAGTGAGTCTGAAGAATACGAGGAATTTGGAGTCGAAGAAGAAGAACAGGGTCGTGGCAAGGGGCGAAAGACTGCTGCTGGCAACTGGCGTGGTCCCAGTGACTCCTCCAGCTTGTGGGCCCAGATCGAGGATCGCAGCACTCTCGCAAAAACCAGGTCTAGTCACACCAGCGAAGCCACTGTCAGAACCGCTGTGACGGATCGCAGTAGAAGACGCAGTTCCTCCGTCTGGGATGATCCCGAGAACAGGGAAAAGTCGGAGATTTTGTTGGTGGAACAGAGTTCGCACATTTTGGGCAGGGAATCGGAGGAACCGAGAAAGTCAGCCCGCGAGTCAACTGTACGCTTTCGAGCTGAGAATAATGCAGATGAAGAAATCCAGTCTCCAAGGTCTAGTAATTCCAAGCTAAAGCCAAGATCTTCGAAAAGTGAGACCGCAGAGGAAAAAAAAGAAGACTTGGAGTTTCCAGAAAAACCAAAGGAGTGGAAGTAAATGAAGGCAATGAAAGAAAAGCTTTAAGTTAAAATTAAAAGAATTTAAAATTTACTTTGAAAAGTTATGAATTCAGCATTTTAGGAATACCCATATATTGATAAGAATTCCAATTGAGTTTAATGTTGCAGTTGGCATGAAAAATGCTGATTGCGCCAGACTTCTGCTTAAGCAAGCTTGTTTACGAATTCATTAATTCATTTATGGAGCAGCGTATCTCAAAGCAAAAAGTCACCTTTATAATTGTCGGAATTAGGATTATATCACCCTTTCTTTAAAGAGCGCCTTTTGCACTCGCCTTTGCACCTCGTAATTCATTTTCCAACTATTTTGTATTGCTATTCTACTATACTATTCATTCATTGAATAACTTGAAGCTTTTCTATGATCAAAAATACAAAGTTACATTTTAAGATGTAATCTTTGAACAAGCCTGTTTCCGAATCGGTCTGCGAAAATATTAACCAATTTTCTCCCTAAAATGCTCTAAAATAGTACAAAATAGTTCCCCACACAGATATTCTGCATACCTGTATTAACGACACATCTCCGTTAGCCAGCAAATTAAGCGTGGCAAGTAGCATCCATCCACTACTAGTTTCCTCCGTGGTCTCCACCTCCAGAAACTTGACGATGGCTATGGACGCAGCCTCTGTACTCTGGTTAGAAGCTCGCTTGCGTATCTCGCTGACCATCAGACGGGAGACCTGCTGGCAGAAGGCCACCACGTCCCAGAACTTTTCGCTCATATCGTTGGCCGGACAGCTACTGAAGACCTGCAAGTGGAAGATATGAATGGCAATTCTGCTTTCAAAAAACAACTCACAAACCTTGCAGAAGAGGGGCAGCATCTCGTACAGCTTTCCATCGCGCTCCTGTTCGCTCAGCGGTTCCTTTGGATGAGTGTATTCATTGAATAGCTTTTTGAGGGTGCTTAGGCTCATTTGAATGCGGGCATCTAGCAGGGCCTCCTCACCGGCGCCAGCCCTTCCATTGGCAGCTGCCGGGGAGCCGGAATCCGTGGCGGATCTGTTACCTCCAATGGGAGAACCATTGTTGGCAGCGGAAGAGCCTCCGACGCTTCCTGCTCCGGCAGCGCCGCGCAGTTTGCGCATCACGTTCATCTCTGTGTGTGTTCGATTTGCGATGTCCTTAGTCTGTAATGAATATGAAGGATAAGGATTATTAGGGTTTTAATTTTAGTATAAAAAATATATATAATATAAAACAAATAAATAAAAACAAGGTGAGGCAGGAAACCCCACCCTACAAAAGGCTTAAGTATGTAAAGAATTGCGAAATTAAATCAGCTCAAATTCCACTCTGGATATTCCAGAGTTAAGTATTGGGAATTACGGTTGGATTTTGGGGTATTCTTTGGCATTTACACTTCCATTTCCATTCGTTCACAGCACAAACACAATCACAGCACCGTCAATTGAGTTGTTTAAGTGGCTCAGAAATCCCAGACTCGCACATACTGCAGTAGTTAGCATTATTACTTGTTTTCGCAGCTATTCTATCGCCGCTGCTGCCGCTGTCTAATTAGCGGCCGCTGGAGAGATGAGTCACAATTTAATAAAGTGCCTTCGTTGTATTACATACGAGTATTTACTTTTTATTCGGGAAGTGAATGAACGAGCGAGCGTTGCCTTGGGTGTGTGTGAGTGTGTGTGTGGGTGGAGGAAGTGTGGGCGACAAAAACAACAACTGCACAATATTTGCATTTATGAACGAGACAGCTGTTCGAAGTTTACTTAATGCGCACTTGTTTGTTTACTACAACTCCCTTTTCGAGTGTTCTCCTCTTGCTTTTTCTCTCTCTTTACGCCAACGCATTTGGGGCAGCTAACGGCCGCTCTGTTGTTGCTTTTCGTGGTCTGCTTTGCCCACACATTCGTCGGCAGTCTGTGTTTTGCTCGACTCAATCGCGCTTCCACGACAATTTTATTGATTTTTCTTCCTCTCTCGCGCAGCTCTCGCTCTCTTCGCGTCGCCCTCCCCCACTAACTTTTTCCAGCACCATGGACCAAATTTGAACATTTTCACAGGCACTTTTCGTGTTTATTTCGCGGATTCGTCACTTACTTTCACTGTTCGTCGCTTGCATTGTGCTTGCAGCGTGTTTTCTCACTAATTGGGCTGCGAATTGCACTTGTTTTACATTTTGTTTCGCGAGTGAAAAATTTAAACGATTTTCGTACTTTCCTCCTCTCTTTTGTTCGTTTAGTGTTGGGCAGCGCCGTTGGAAATGAATCAGCTGCTTAGAGGTGGAAGAATCGATAGCGACATCGACTATCGATATCACAAAATAAATCAAATTAAGCCTAAAATCTATATTTTAGTGTCAATTTATTCATTATTTTAAAATTATTTTAGAGCGAAAAAGTATATTTCCTTTGATTTTAAAACATTGATGTTTCCTTAACTCTACAGCTGTTGTATTTAGTGTTGGTCAGCGCATGATTTTAGGATTGTTATGAAGACGATATCGGCGGGATAGCTATTCAATTCAAATGTAAGCGGTTACTGATAAGACAATTTGAATTAACAATACAATTAATAAAATGTTGTGATTTTACCGTTTCAAACTTTTCTGTAAAAACTTTTTAAATATTGCTATTTTTATTTGATATGAATTTATAATTATACTAAATAATTTATTAAATAACGCTAACTTGAATATTTATTAAAACTTAAAAAAAATAATTCTCTTCTAATATTTGAATTTTATTTAATTATTTTAAATGGTTCCTTAAATTTTAGCCAAACGGACTGCTCTTCAACTTAATTGTATTTCAGAGATGCAGGGCACAATAATAGTTAATTATTTCAATCAACTCATTTTAATTGGAGCCATACTACTGCTGAATTTGTAATTGGAAACATACGGCTGCCCTTTGGCCACTCCTGTGATTGTGCTTTCGCATTTCTGGGCATAAATTCCTGACCAGACAATGTTGATATCTACAAATCGACTAACAGACATTAAGCCATGCATAATTTGCGAGAATAATTAAACAAACTTGTGTCCCTGCAATATGCATAATCCAATGGTCGGTCATTCCTCATCATCAAATGGATAGTTGAGTAATGTTCACTTTGGATGCCAATTGCCAAGTGTTTGTGAGTTTTGAACTTAAATTACAAATTGCTAATTGCTTAGGAACTGCTAAAAAATATTGTTGTAGCTACAATTTAATAAGTAAAGAAATACATTCGGCGGAAAAGGATAAGATTTTCCCTTAACCAAAATTATAGTAAAATTTAATAAAGTCCTAATCCCATACATAATTTACTCATAAACTTAAGTCACATTAAAACTATCTCCTCCATCTTTAAAATACCTTTTCGTTTCACTAAATCAACAGAATATAATTAATTGTCCATAGATGACCCCCATATTTCATTTCAAACCAATAAATTCTATATATTCATACTGCGGCGGCTAATGATCCCAGAAATTGTCTCGAGCAATATATCAATATGTGAAAATTCTCCGTCGGACACACAATGCATCTGCCTGTGGGGGCACGTTAATATTTGCATTTGCACTCGCAAATGTCCTAATTATAAGCATCCACAGAGATATTAGTCAGTTGTGTCAACAATGTTATTAGCAAGTTGATTGTGCACTCGATGCTCGTGTGCTCTTGTTTTGATAATGATGCAACTCGATGTGTTGATCCGTTTGATGGAGAGCCTTTATGGGATTCGATTGACAAGGCAGCTCACGTCCACATCCATGTCCATGTCCCAATTTCAGAGAAGCCAAACCCAATTCCGGGCTGACTCCAAACGAAATGCAGATTGAATTACATTTTTGAATCAATTAGGGGTGCAAATGTGGGGCGTGGCGCGTTTAATGTTTGCCCAGCTGTCTGGACTCGGGGGAGGATTATCCCGATGACTGTCGAGCCTGTCTGCCAGCTGGCCTGCCTGTCTTGCCAGTCTGCCAGCCCCCAAAAGTAGTGGCTGCCCCTGGGCGTTGGCCCCTTGCGTGACTGCTTGAATCCACCCGGTGCTCCATGCTCCACCACTGGCGATTCCCTAATGCTTCTTTATGTGCGCCCGGCACTCCTCGCTATCCACCTGGACAGGTACTTTGCACACCTCTTAGTCTGCCCCAAAAATAATAAGGGAGCGCCGGGCAAAGACCTGCGTCTGCGGCAATATTCTAATGGATTTTTCGTTTCCAGCTATAAATAGGCGGCCAACAACTGACAACAATTGAAACAATATTTCAGACCCTAAGAAGGGGTATATTCCGACACTCAGCCAGGCGGCAGATTGATGGGGAGCCACTGCAAGAAAATCCTTTAGTGAAATTCACAGAGCCTGTAATCTCTCTGGGAAAATATATGAATGTTAGTGTAAGAACAAAAGCTTTTGAAATTGTTATACATTATAAAAAAGGAAGGAATAGTGAGTGTAGAGGGGATAAGTTTTTATTTTGCAGATGGTTAGTTTATTCAGGATCCTAAAAGTTACCGAAAATATATAATATATATTTTCCACAATTAAAATAAAGTACAATTAAATCTCTTTAGAAGTTTAACTACTAAAGTAGTTGTATTACATTTTAAGTTAATTTTTTTCACTATTTATTTCTAGAACCTCAACTTTTTCCCAGTGACACGATTCCCTTAAAAGCTCAGATTATTCATAAGAGAAATGTGGCCGTGGAACGGGTGGGTATCCATATCCTTGACTGAAGTTTCAAATCTTTCATTTCGCCGTCTCTTGTTATTTTCGCTGTGGTTTTGTCTGTTTTTTTGGCAACCGATTCCCCAGCGCCATCCTTTCGCCAAAAATTTAAAAGCGTCAGCCCGAAAAATCATTTGCACAGCATTCATGTGGGACTCATTAGGCTGGAGGGGGGCTTACCCCTTTTTATTTTTTTGGCCTGGAATAAGTTTTATTTTCCGTTTCAGCACTTCGTGCCCCAAACCCAGACGCTTGTTGACAATGAGCGAAACATTTGCGTATCGGAATTGGCAAGACTCCTGGGCAGGGAAAAGCGGCTTTCTCGCCTCCGTTCCCGAAGGACTCTGCCATGAATATTCATGCTTTGGGGAGCAAGCTGCCCCAAAATTGAGATGGTAGACACTTTACTTTCTGGGGCTTTTCGGATTAACATAAAATTTCATTTGATTGTGTTTTGGTGAAGATTTTTATGGGATATAAAGGATTTTATATGGCAACTAACTTGTTTGGGGATCTGATACTACCGGATGCCTAGGGAAATCTCAACAGGCCATCGGATTGATGGGAATTGTTTACGTTTACGTTATGGCCAGGCCAAGGTTGAAGCGGCTTTACCGCGTTTATGCGTGAGAGGAATGAGATGATTAAGGGATGGTTTTCATGGTTGAGATTTGGAATTGATAGGTTAGTTTAAATGCCTCAATTTTTTGTATATTCCTTTGATGGTTAATACAAAATTGTAGCTTAAGTTTTACTTGGACAGAAACAATTATAAAGATTAATTTTATTCATATATTATTCATTCAAATAGTATTCAAATATTATATATGTAATGCTAAATATCAATTGAAATTGTCATAAAAATTGCATATAAATTTATTCAAACATCTCTGTGAACCCCTCTTAAATCCCCTCATAAAATACCCATTATTCAGGGTGCCTAATCCAAAGTTGATTAATGCATAAAATTTGCAATATAATAAAAGCAGATCACGACCATAAATCGACCCAGCCATTGTGCGAATGACATCGAAGAGCCATCAAAGAGATTAACTTGCAAATTTCACAACAACTGAAAATTGGCTTAGAAGTATAAATATATATAGATATATGTAATAGAAGCTCAAGTGTTACACGATGATTGCCGATGGTGTTGACTTGATGATTTTTATGGGCATTACAATCGATCTGGGGGCAAAGTCAAGTCAATAAAATGCTCAAAACAAATCCCGGAGTGAACAGGATACACTGCTGAGTGTGTTTTACGATGCAATTTGGCTCCGATGACGGCACAATATGAAAGATTGATGAGATTGATGCTTGATGAGGCGGCCCCCTGTCAAGGTCGTTCCACTTTTTCGGGGCGATTCGTCGTGATGCGTTCTTGTTGATTCTTCGCTCTGGTTTCAAGTGTATTTGCTTGCGAAATTTTAAAGCAAATATGAGATGGTTAAACAGCAGATAAAGGCGCCAAGGGTATAAAAAGAGAAATTCTCGATGGAGAAAAGCACAGTTCCCTAATTGCATTCATCATGATTCGACTGCTGGCCATCTTTGGTTGCTGCCTGCTTCTGGTGGCAGGAAACTCCTTCGAGAAGTCCCAGGAGACACAGGTGGGACAGCCTTACATATTTTAATGTTTTTGTTTGTTTATTCGTTTAATATTTAATCATAAAAATCCTTCTTACCTTGTTATATCCTTTCTTCCAGGAGCTTGATGACTCCACTACCCCTTTAACCGATAATGGCTTTCCCATTAGCTCTCATGAGCTACCCGAGCTGGAGGTGCCCAGTGATCTCGACCAGGAAGTGATGGATGTCCATAAGATCAATTGGCTACCAGTTTGGGAAGAGCAGGAGCATCTGCGCATCGCCCGGGAAGTGTCTGAAGTTGAGCCAGCGGAGGCTACACCAGCTCCTACCACCGATTCCACTTCCACCAAGGCTCCTACCACCGATTCCACTTCCACCAAGGCTCCAGTGGAGGAAGTGTTGCTGCCCAAGGATAACAAACAGTGTCCCAACAATGCTGAACGTGGCCTAACCAATCTGATCCGTGTGGCTCGCCCTCTCTTACCCGCTGCTCGACTAAAGAACATCCTGGCCAATGCTGTCGAGGATCCCCAGGTGCGGGGTTTGATCAAACTCCTCCGAAGTGATCGCCTCAAGGAGGATGTACAGCGTTTGAGGGCCACCAAGCAGCACCAGGCCCTGCAGGAGTTTATCTGTCGGGAGCTCAAGTTGGATCCCGCCTACTATGTGGAGTATGTTAGGGTGTTCCTTGACATCCATATTGCAGAGCCGCCGACCAGCAAGTTGCCCAACCGCCGGCAGGGCATACGAGGTCTTCTTCTGGATCTCCGTGATGCTGTGCCCCGAAACACCTTGAGGGACATGTATCTGCGACTCTACTCCTCCGATGCGGAGTTGGCCAATGCCGTGCGGCTCATCCGTAGCACCAAGTTTCGCCGAATGCTGCGGGATGTGCGCTCCCTCAAGGAGTACCGCTCGCTTACCGATGAGCTGGAGAAGGCAGGAGCTCCGATGCGCCAGATTCAGCAGCTGGTGGCCAACGCCCTGGGCTGGAGCACCGTTGATCTGGGGGCGGAGACTGTCATTTTGAGTGTTTAATTTGAGGATCTTTATTCGTTCTTTTTTACTGAAATTTTTCACTTTAATTTTTACTCAATCTTAAAACTATTTCTTTCTATATTTCTTATTTAAAACTGAATATCAAATAATTTAATTAAATTAAATTTTGTAAATGGTTTAATTAAAAAATCTTGAGCTTTTTGATCTTACCCCAAGCACTTTTAGTTCTTTCCCTCAATATATTGTTTTAACATTAATTTATCCAATTTACCAGCTTTTATTGTTTATAAAAGAAATCCCAAACTTTATTTTTAGATCTAAAGACTTGCGCCAAGATATTCTTATAGTTTTCCCTTTTTATTTACCCCGTTAATATTTATTTTGTGTGTTTTACTGGGGATACCCCATCGCCAGCTGTGAAGTGTCACATCCTAGGTGCGGTGCAACATCAAAGGGGGTAAGGAAACACCTTTTGTTGTGTTTCATATCGGTGGAAATCGTTTGATTTCAGATAGCTCAGTTAATTGCTTTTATATTTGGATTTGTAGCAACCTTGGGCACTGCGCTTGTGCTGCTCATCTATCACAGTCGACTTCCATCAGTCATCTGTCACACAATTTTACTTCGTCTCTCAAAAAAACGCTGTTCATCTGCGACTATATGTTTCCCTCCCAGACACCACCAGTGGCAAACAACTGGGCAAGAAATTTATAACTCATTCGCTGCAATTACAGAAGTCCGCCACATCGGGATACTGTCGTCGGAATGGGTCTCTGGACATGTTTACGTCTTCCAAAGTCAGGCAACCGAAACCACTTCAAATTCGTTCAGGGTCAAAATCATTAGGGCAAAAATATATGTGTGCACAAGGAGAAAATATTTATTATAAGATGAAGTGGATGTTTCTCAATTTAATTTTTAAGCAATAACTGTTTTTAAAATAAATATGCTCTGTGATTCTTATGAGTAAAAAAATATATATATTCCTTTAAGTTGTATTTTTTTGTTGCTCAATTTTCGTAATATTTTTCCCAGTGTATTTATACATCTTATGTTCCTATGCTCTGCATGTTCTGGGCCGCTGTCGCCGCATGTTGCCGCTGCGTTGCTGCGCCGATTGCCACGCGGCAGATAAACAACAAACAAACACTGAGTCTCGCTGCCACACATGTCGCCGCCTCCGAAGACTTCATCATCCGAGGAGCTGTCAACGCCGCCTCCTAATCGAGGCAACACAGTGGCCGTAAACAAATTACAGACGGATCGGGGCAGACAGTAGCCAACGGTAGTTGTCTTCGTCTTCGTCGTTCGTGAAGGAGCAGCGCTATAAATAAGAGCCAAAAAGGGCAAGGCGGGCAACGTTTACGGAAATACGAGAGCAATTTTTTATTTTATTTACTCAGCCACAAGACCAGCGGCAACTGAACGTGTCAAAATAAATAAACAATTTGTGGAAACACAAAGCCAAGCGCAGAGCTGTGGTAATCGCAAACCAGCTCGATCGATAAGCCAGCTGGCTCTGAACCCAGATAGAGGTATGACTCCGATGAGGTGGCTACCATCGCCTTGAAGTTGAGCAATTTCATGAGATTGCCAGTTGCAATTGATAAGTTGGTGAAGAAAACATTGGACAAGGTGCCACAATGCAGTTGGTCTTGGGCAATCCATTCTGATACCAAAACCAAACACCTGTGTGCATTGAGGAATACTAACAAGTTTGTTTAGTTAGAGGATAATATTTGCTAAGAAATTATTATATTTTTTCTAGATTTTAACTACAATTTAATATTTAATTACTACATGAAACCAACATAATTTGATGCCTGTAAATGTAGCTATGTGTGGCTCAGAAGTTGCTCAACTTGGAAGAAAGTTTTATCAAAGTAATTCTGAAGCAATTTATAACTTTTCTCTTTCTTTTAAAGTTTACAAGGATAATTTCATTACAAGTTGTATTATTTATTTGTGAAGGAAGGTAAGCTGTTTAAAAGTGCAGTTAATTAGGGAAATGTTTTAAACAAATTAAAGAAACATATTTAAAAACAGATTAATGTACTTATACTTTAAAAAATAGCTCAACATTACACTTTTTACCTTTTTCTATATAATAAAGACTTTTAACTTATAGTCCCAGAGTAGAATTCTTATTATTACTTATTTATAAAAGAATAAACCTACAAAGTGGCCCCTCTGCCCTTAATTTTAAGCCATTCTTTGAGCATTTTCTTAAGACTTTTTTCCCCCATCTTTCTGGCTGACACACTTGAAGGTTCAATTGTTCGCCGAGGAGCTTTGCTAGCTCTGGCTCCATGTCTTGGTCTCCATGGAAAAGCCCTCCTCGAAATCCCGCCAATTGCTCGACGAAAATCACTGCAACGGCAACGTTTTCCCTTAGCCTTTGTTGCAACATTTTCGTTCCGCCATTCAAACTCAATTAAGCAAATGGGAGAGTCGTTCACCTTCCCTGCCGGTCTGTTGTTGTTTGGCTTTTGTTGCATGGAGAGCCCGAGAGCCCTTCCCTGCGGAGCTACTACCAATGGTCCAGGTTTCCAGACACCAACACCCGCCGCCACCTTTGGCACGGACCCCGAAGTTGACTTTAACAATAAACAGTGAGGAAAATATTGGGAATAATATATATTTATATCTTATTATATATATTTTTGTATTTTTGATTAATGGGAATAATATATTTTATATGGTTTTATTTTTTAAAATATTTTATGTGCTTGAGAAAGTAGTTTATAATTTTTCCAAAGGATCTAGAAGGGATACCTTCAAAATATTATCAAAATCAGATTGATAAGTTATTGTTTATCATAGTATTATGTCTTAAAATAAGCTAAAACTTTATGGAAAATATAAAAACATAACTGAACAGTTAATTTATAATATCAAAAGACAGCAACCTATGCTCTCTTAATTTGTTAGTAGCCTCAATTCCCATCTTCAGGATCTTTTTTCCCAGTGCAGAGGTGTGCTCCACTCCACTTTCAACTTTACGCTTCGTGCTTCCGCCACTGGAACCCACGGGGTGTAGTGGGAGTAGGAAAGGGAGGAGGAGGAGCGAGTTGGAGTTGTCGCAGTCACTGGCGCACTTCCCCATATCTGAGCCGAGCTGCAGAAGTGCCGGAGCTGGAACAGGGACTGCAACTCCGAATGGAGCTGCAATTGCAGTTGTTTGGCAGAAAGGCGACCATCTGGACACGCTTGGCCAAGCCGGGCAAATCTCGCAACTGTTTACCCACGCCGGCCGGAGCGAATTTTGCTTCGAGCCAAGGCCAATAACCCCCGGTACTCGAAGTATGTAATCCGCGGCAATCCAACGCATTTACCCCACACAGAACGGCCAGCTTGACTTGCTTTTTGGGGCCAAGAACTCGGGCCAGTTTTTGGCCATGAAAAGCGGCTCTTTACGTCATCGAAATGATTGGGTTGAAAACATATCAAAGCGGAGAGGGCAGAAAAAAAAAATACTTCAGCCACGCCAACGGAAGCCATTAGAGGCAAGCCAAGAACATGGACACTGGAGCCCCGTTTTCTGGGAGGAGGCAGCAGGCATTCCGAGCAATTAATAATAATTTCCGCTGCCTCAAACAAAAAGCCAACTTGGAAGCTTTTTCTCGTTCTCGTTGATGCGACTTGGCCACTTGGCAGATGCCTCTGTTGCTGGCGGGGAAGGGTGTGGTTAAGTTTTCAAGTTTATCTTTCCCAAGAACTAAGTTTTAGTTTGTGTTTGCGTTTTCTGGGCGTGTCTCTTTTGCTAATTTCAGACTATCTGTAGGTGTGAAGAAGCAAATCTCAGCAGAAGGTAAAGCCTAGGTTAGGAAAACTACAAAAATTGGTAATTGTTTGGCTAATTTTAGTTACTAAAACTGTTTCTTTAAGCGCATTAAATAAATGGTGATTGTTACATTATTATTTTTAAAGAAAGTTTTACATTTCTTGAAAGTTAAAGTATTTCTTGATGGAAAACGAAATTATATACAAATTTTTTATAGAGATTTCAACTCATTTTCTAGCTTCAAACTGGATTCATAGATCTACCCATCATAAATCCACTTCCAAAGAACTTGTTCACTCTTCATTACTCATCCCCATTTATTGGAGGGTCAAGTTTTCCTATCGCCGGCCCACAGCTTTTTTGTGTCTCGGCCAACACAATGCACATTCCTGGGCTATACCCTCTGGGCACTATAATTATTTAATATAGTATGGCGTACTTCTTCAACTTTTAACAGTAACCCCTATATTAACTACTTAGGACAGGGCGTTACGCATCTTCACAATTCACGCCTAATGAATATTCTCCACGAATGCCCGTTGAAGTGAGGCAAAACCAAACCACAAATCAAATTAAAATTCCTAAAAATGCTACATATTCTTTGGTTTGGAGTCATTAATCTCTGTGGGGCCGATAGAATCGACTCCGCTCTCCATGGAGCAGAAGAACTGCAACTGCGTTGATCTCCAAACAAAGCCGTACTTCTCCTGCCCGGCACGCATGACTTGGCGTTTGCTGGAGCGCTTAACCCAAATACAAACAAAATTTTGAAGGAATCGGAATAGGAGAAGATTAAATACTCTGTTTTTTTCTATAATGATATTTTTTGGGGATAATTTCTGGCTTGTACTATGTACAAGTAGCTAATATAATAGTTGAAATTAGTACTTAACAATCATAATTCTTCTATATTTAAACTGCTCATTTTCTCCCTGAAATACTCAGTTATTGGTTTTAAAAATCCCACTTAGTCACTCATACCCTCTCATACCCTATAGCGCCAAAAAGCAAACCACTTCGATGACAACAATAACCAGAATTGAAAGTGCATATTGCGCTGCCGCACGACTTGCTTTAATCAGCGCTTTTTGATCTGGACAAAACAATTGCCGGCCGGCACAATGCCAGCTCCAGTACATACATATGACCACGAAGGCGCCCTCAGCATGTGGGACTCGGACTCGGTCTGGACTCCCTCCCTGCTCTCCCCAGCTCCCTGACTTCTTCGGTGGCACACACAAAAATTGTTTTGAAAACTTGCTGAGTTTTCAATTGGGCACAAAGAGCGCAGCGGGCCAAAGGGTGGGGGCGTTCAATTTGTTTGGTCAGCTCGCTTCAGTTCAGCTAGCTCCTCGGATCGGGGTGCCCAGTAGCGATTCCCGATGTTATTGTTAGCCGGTTGTTGCGGAGTATTCAGTACTGAGTACTCAGTACCCGGCAGGCAGTGGGTTAAGTGCGTTTTATGCTTTGTTGACGCGAGAGCGAAGCGAATTCCCCAATTCAGGGGGTATACACAGGGACAAAAATAAAGGGATCCCTAAGGGGTATGTTTCATTTTGATACATTATTTTATACTTAGATTTATTAGGTAGTAATCTGTAGTATTAAATGGATATTTAAATTATATCCTATAGATACCAAATAAATTTTTATAATTTCTCTATTCAAGACCAAATTTGTTCGCTTGATTCCCAGTTTTATTTCATTTTGTTGATTTTTTTCCTGAGTACTTGAAATTCCGCCAAAGGCTAATGAATTTTTGGTTACAAAACTCGATCTGTTGACAATATTGGGGAGCTTGTTGGTCTGGTCCAGACCTCGCAACTGGGGCGTAATGCGCCGCTTTGCCTTTTGATGATTGATGAGTCTGATGGGGGAAAAAACTTTGTTGTGTCGACCCCAAAAATATGAAGAATTTAAAAACAGAGACAGCGACTGAATAATTGGATATTTTTAAGGCAACAAATATCTATCTGGCTTTAAAATATGTTAATCCCTGAGAGTGGTAAAACCCTTCAATACGAGGCACTTCTTTAGAACTTTCTGGCCCGTCTCTTCCCGTATTATTGATATGCAAATGGTGAACACCTGTAGCCCCAATTAAACCAGCCACAAGCACCATTCATAAACTAGGCCTTTTTTATCAATGAAAAACTAAAAGCTTGAGTCGAGTTTAGTGAATGAATTTGGTTTTCATGGATACGAACGAGTCTTTGAGTTGTTTTTCAGCCAACGCTCGTTTTTGTTTTTTGTGGCCCACGCAGAAAATGCAGCAGCAGGCCCCAATATCGAATGCGAACCCATAAAAAAATAACACATCAACAGATATGCAATCAAGTCGGCAACAAAGCGTTACAAGAGTGTAGGCGCCGAAAGAGAAAAAGTTGCCACGCGCCAACCTGTCGGGCTTCCCATTAATTGGCCGCCAAAAACCTGGCCAAGAACCACATATATGTATATATATTTATGTATATGGATATGTGTATTTATATAGATCCATCCATCACTTATGTAAGGCGAGCGAAAAAACGGCAGCTTATGTCACTGCCTCGTGTGCGGGCGGATGCCTCTGGCGCGGCTCATAAAAAACAAAAGATGATTTTTATGCGCCTCGACTTTTTATACTTGTGCCATATGTTGGCAGAGTCTTCGGGCCGTAAATGGCAGCCATTCGATGACGCTGTCTTGGGAAACCAACGACCTACATCAATGCCGGGTGTAATAGTTTTAAAGCTACTCGGTTGACTTGAGTGGGCGATGCCAACTGAAATACAGACTCTAATTATGTTCTATAGAACATGAGACAACCTTGGAGATATTTAAAAAATTTATAAAAAATATAAACCAAATATAATAGAAAATAAAAGAAAATTCTAACCCATAGACAGTAGTCTATATATAACTGACTGCATATGCCAGCCAAAACGAATTGAATTTCAAAACAGCATCGAGTCGTTGTAGGGAGTGACAACACGCCTCCCACTTCAGCGGCAATTGTGGCCATGCAACTACAATTGCCTAGTATCTGAGTATCTGAGTGCACAAGTATCTCATGGATGCGCGACAGTCGTCGTCGTCACAATTGTGGCAGCTGCACTTTGCTTTTTTCTCACATTACCAGCAAGCTGCAAGCGACTTGTTGCCTGGCTTTCCATCCACATGGCCCGGCCAATTTGCAACTTTCCATATGGCACTTCAACCGATGAATTCAGCGTACGGCATTGGATGGGAAAATGTTGATGTTACGCTTGATTTTTTCAGCGATTTATGTGTCATTGTTTTGGCGTTTGGAATTACCCAGGCCCAAGCCAAGACTCACTCTCATTGAGGCGATACTTCTCTACGATGGTAATGAGATGTTGATAACTTTCCCCTCCGCATTGCCACGATCATTTTTAAGTGCGTGTCGGACGGAAGTCGATTTCATGCCCTGATCTATGGCGCATCTATTATGATGTAATGATAGTGGGTGATGATATACCCGGCTGTTGATTAGCCGAAAAGGAAAGTTAACTATGGAAATCATCATTACCCGAGTGCTGAGCCCAAAAGCTGTTCTCTAAATTGAAAATTAAATGCCTAAAGGTGGGCGATTTCCAATTTTGCTTACCTTGTACGGTGAAATCCAATATCTGGTGTCGATTTAACATCAAACTGAGCAGGGATTACAAGGTAGTAAATGACTTTTAACCATTTGTGGCTACAGTTTAGAGCTCTTTGTATATTGCGCTTAGTATTTTGCATAATTTTCAGCAATTAGAGACTAGTGACACCTACTAAGACAGTGGCCACAAGCCCACATGACGACCACTATTATTTTTGTATGTGCTGAAATCACCCACGTTTCATTTTGGCTTCAGAAGCTAAAACAAGATATTAATCTTTTATTTTTCATTAATTTTGTATATCAATTGCAAGGCTAATGGAAAAATATAAAAGTATATAAAATCTCTGATAAAAGTAGACCAGTAAAAATATTTTAAGCAATACCTTGCCCCAGTTTATTTCTTTTAATAAACACTCGGCAAAATTATTAAAAAACCGTGTTTCTCAATATCTTTTCCAAGACATGAGATAGCTTTATGTCAGTAGGCTCAATTACAAAGCCATTTTACTCTGAACAAGCAACATAATTTCGGTGAATGAAAGTGAATGGTAACGATATCGATTATAATGGAATGCTGACTGGAGATCATTATAAAGTGTGCCAATCGCATTGACAAATGCAAATGATACACTTACGAAATCCAACTTGAAGTCTCTATTGAGAATCCACTCCTCTAAAAATAAGTTTCCCCATCTTGGATCCCTTGTTAGGCTTCCGGAGCAGTGACAACCCGGCGATTATGTGATCCAATACCCAATTTCGAACCAATAATATGGGGCCCTAGCACGCACCAGAACTCAATTAAAAGTCCATTATCCACACACAGAACTGCCTGTGGATTTGTTTAATAAACAATTTCCGCTTTGATTTCTGGCCACACGAGGGCGAGGATATTCCCCCCGAACCGCAGCTAATTAACCTGGCTGCTTCTGTTCTGTTCCGAGGCAATTATGCCGGCTCGGGTGTGAAGAGTCGCCCGCTGTTGGTGGCGAATGGGGGTCACCAATCGCCCATTCCCCCGGTCACCAAATGGGGTGAAGCTAGCCTGATGGATGCCCCGGGCTCAGGTGCTTTTGCTGCAGCGGAAGAAGTTACCTGGCCGCTTCCTTTGTCGGCCGCAGTGCGCCGCATTCTTCGCGTGTATTGCGTAAAATTAGCCAGCAATTCGCTCTGGCTTCCCTTTATGTCTGATTGATTGGGGACTGGATGCTGTTCGATCGCTCCACTCGAACGCCAATTGGCATGCGGCTTCGATTGGAATTTTTCCCTTTAAGCAAAAGCCGACAGAACGCAGCGACCGGAGAAGTACGCATAAGGCAGCAAATCGATGTCATTCAAAGGCATCGCAGGCAGGCGAACTCCTTGACCCTGTAAAGGGGATTGGAAATGCTTTTAAAAATAAGTTTTACGGGTTAAAAAATAAAAATTAAATATTTTAAAATTATATAAATAGTTACAAAACATTTGGGACCTTAAGAACATTTTAAAAATCTGTATATTAAATATAGAAAAACACCTCTTAGTTAGTTGCTTTCAGTGGGTTAAGTCCTTCTGGTCTTAAGCTGCTTATCAAGCACGAGAGACTGACTGAGAGTCCATTAGCCCATTAGACCTGCCCCACAATCAATCAATGCATCATAGAACGTTGGATAACAAAAAACAGAGTGGAACTGGGCAGCGACTTCCCTTTTGGCCGGGGCAGCTTCCACCGGAAAATATTTGCTTCCGTTCTGGGTTCCCCCATCGATGGGCCCGGCAAATAAATTACAATTAAATGCAACAAACATGCAACACACTTACTCACTGCGGAACGCGGCGGATGTTTATTATCAAGTGGATACCTACGACATCATTAGCCCCTGTCCCATCGATGGTTCTATGCCGGGCCCAGGCCCTTTTCCAAATGGAGGAGTATACACATGGAGCACGCAGTAAAAGTGGACATGGCATGCTAATCCGGAAGTGGGTCATTTTCCGAACGCAAATGAAAGCGTGAGCTCGAGCTGAAAAGCGGCGAAAATCATAATAAAACACATGCTGGCTGCGAGTGGGATACGACTCCAGCCATGGGAAATTGAAACCGAAAACTGCAGCAGTGGAAAGTCACAAACACAGAGCCATCATCATCATCATCATCATCATCATCATAATACGGCAATCAAAATGAGAAATGCTCCATTGTCTCTGTGTGGGAATCGGGAGACGGAATCGGCTGAAGATATTGTCTCCTACTTATGCAAGAACCAAATCGAAGTGGCGTTGAAAGTCTGCTAATTGAGATGCTGCGATGACAAGCTCAATAAATAGGAGAGACTTGCCGGAGGGTAGGAAAGTTTTGTGGAACTTGTAACTTCCTGTAAAAATATGACTAACTTTCACATCATTTTAACCATAATCTTGATCTGACATTATTGGGTTAGTGGCTAACCGGGTTGGTTTAATGTTAATTGTTTAAGTACTTTAAGAAATATTAGTTGTGATTTTCCCTTGAGGTCTTTTGGTAGCTTAGATGGAATTTAAGATGCAAATACTATTTTTGTACAAATCTTATAATAAAAATCGAGCAATAATCTTTGCTCGTTGCCCCAAATTGAAAACCAAAATGTGTCTTATGGGCATTCGTTGTGTTCTGTGTGCCTTGTAAGGTGAAAATCAATAAGCTATCAAAATTACAGAATGGTTTTGAGTGGATTATAAGGTAGTAACGACTCTTGCCCAAATGTGGAGCCGGGGCAGCAGACACCACGCAAAAAGCGAGCAACTTGCGCATAATTTGACTGAATTTTCATCAATTAGCCCGAGGAGAACCTACGCCACAGAGTGACCGCTCGCCCACGAGATGGCCATGCCTCGGTTTCGGGCCTCCCACATCCACAGCCAATTCCGCTTCCAATTTGACGCGTGCGCAGGCGCAAGTCTTCATTTGCATAGCCGGAGATGTGGGCGAAATTTCAGTTTCATTATTTCCCCCTCCACTCCGACAACGGATGTTGGAAATTTTCAAATCGCCGAGCTGCAGTTTCACTTTTTGGCGGTAAAGACAATGCCACTTTCTGGCTGGCTCCTTGCCTTCTCACATTCATTTGGCATGGGAAGTCTCAGTTTGGCTTAGACTGCTAATAAATCTGTCGTGGCTTAATTAATGAGCTCGTATTAATTGCATATATGAATTGATACAATGGAGTACTTATATAAAAGCGCAGGTCTGTTATATATATTTTTTGTCATGAAACTGAATTAATTTCACATTAAATTCAGCCTAATTTCTAGCTTAATGATTTAATCTTTCTTTAGGTCTTTTTTAAAATAAGTATAGAAATATTGTAACAAAGTTTCAAAAACTTCTAAAACAATTCAGAAAATGAATCAACCAAGTCTTGGCTTTGAAGTTTTATAAAATCCATATCGGATTAGTTTTTCCACGGAACAGAACAAATTTTTCCGTAATAATTCAAACTATATTTCGTTTAAGTACGTTCCAAATTGGTTTCTCTATATATTTCTTGCTGGAACAGATAACTTTAAATAGTTCAATATGAAAGGCTACCTTGTATGGTTGATTGTGGCTCGTAAGTGTTTGTCAAAAAATAATTCACTCGAATTAGAAAATAACTAAAATAATTCGCTTTAGTGGCCTGCGGCTCAATGGCAGAGCTCCTGCCTTTTCCTCTGCCCTCGAATCGAGATAAAATTATTACTCAGGAGCTCGAAAAGATGAACACCCAGTTGAATGCGGTCAATATTGCTATAAAAGCTAAGAAGTCCCGGATGGTATTGAGACAGAATGAGATCGAAACTGTTTTAGATAAAATGTCTACACTCTACAAAGAGATTGCAAAATTACAGAATGAGCTGTTAAGCGAAAATCTGAAGATCAGCAAGGTCAATGCTCAGCCACCGCAGGAGGAATGTCCGAGCTCAGAGAAGGTCAACGAATATGTCCAGCAAATCGCCAAAGAGCGGGCTGACAAAATGATAGCAGGAGAGCGGGAGCCTAAAGAGAAGACAGCCTGGCGAGAAAGGTTAATCATGCTGCGGGAACAAAGCGTCTTAAATTTTGTTCCAAAAATTCTGGATTAAAAAAAAAACATATTTCTATGACTAAAAGGCATGCCCTCTGACTTTCTTAGTTAACCCAAAAGTTTTACAAGCTAGATCATTTCTATTGAGTAGAATAAATAGAGAGCTGTGAGGCTGGACATCCCAGATCTAAAGTTGAATAATAAATGCGAGAGTTACAACCCATCCTTTAACTATGGTTATTTACTGGTAACTTCAACAGGGAATTAAGTTGCATTAAATAATCACGTTGCCTCGCCGTAATGTGCCATTAAAGGTCAAGCAGAAAGGAATTCTAATCTAGACCGTTGCGCCTCAACTTATGTAACTGTCGTATCGCCTATATAAATGTGTCTAACCTGCTTCACTTACTTTCACTTACTTTCGAAAGACCCGTCTCTTCAAAATGAAGTTCCTACTGCTGTGTTCTGCGGCTCTGCGTAAGTTTTCTTCTTAGGATTTTCATCAGACCAAAGTTTGTACCCTGCCTTTTTCTTTTTAGTCCTGTTGGCCACTTCGGCCATTACTATACAAGCTGCATTGGCGGAGGACCCTATGATACCAACTGCATCTTCTGAAAACGCCTTTTCAACTATTTACCAGAAACAGCTCGAAGAGGATCCAATCTCACACGAGGATAAGAAACAGCTCGAGGACAAGTTAAAGCCTAAAAAGTCAGAACTAAGGAAGAAAAATATTGGAAAAAGAAAGCTCCAGGGAGAGCTCGCAAACGCTAAGGCAAGGCTTAATATCTTAGAAGACGATAAGAAACCGCTCGAGGACAAAACGTCAGAACTAAATAAGAAAAATATAGCCGCGGCCCGCGAACTAGAAGAGACCAAAAAGCAGCTCCAGGAGACGCAATACAAGCTGGACATGGAGATATCGCGGAAGGAGAAACGTAGGAAACCGAAACCAAATCCATACCCATACCCATACTCATTCGATCAATACCAATAAAATGTGGATAATTTTGGGGAGTTGGCAACACCTTCAAATTGCGCGTTTCAATACTTTGGCGGAACGAATTCCATGCGTTTCGGGAAGATCCAAGTGGGTGGCAGGTTAGCAAGGCATCGTCACATTCTAGAATAAAATCTCGCAGTATGAACTACATCCGAAAGCGAGAATTTAAAACACTTCTTAACCGATGGTACTTACTGAGTGGTTCCAATGGGTTGGTGACAAGATACCACATTATACTCGTCGTAATGAACCAATAAAAGTCGAACCATAACGATCACGCAGAACAAATCTTCGGCATTTACACCTCACCTTATTTAACCTAATAATCGCCTATATAAGAATGAGTCTAATCTCTTCATCACTTACTCTGGAAAGAGCCACCCTTCAATATGAGGTTCCTACTCCTTTGTGCAGCAGCTTTTCGTAAGTTTTCTTTGAGAATTTTCACCACACTAAACCGTGTATACTGATTTCTTCCTCCTAGTCCTCTTAGTCGCTCCGACTAAAACTGCACCAGATGAATCTACAACAACTGATTCGCCGATAACAACTGAACCAACTGATTCCGACAAAGGCAAATCTATAAATTCCGAGGATGAAGAGAAGCTCCAGGCAGAGCTCGCAGACGCAAAGGCAAGGCTCAATGTCTTAGAAGACGATAAGAAAAAGCTGGAGGCCAAGTTAAAGTCCCAAACGTCGAAACTAAAGCAGAATAAGAAAGAAGCGGCCCGCGACCTAGAAGGGACCAAGAAGGAGCTCCAAGAGACGCTAGGCAAGATAGGAAAATACGAATTCGTCCTGAAGGAGATTCAAAAGACGATCACAAATAGGTCATTCAAAAAGTTATTCAAACCCAGTAGGAAACCATAACAAAATCCATACCCATACCCTTACTCATGCGAACTATACCAATAAAATTTGGATAGTTATGGGGAGTTGGCAACACCTTCAAATTGCGCGTTTCAATACTTTGGCGGAACGAATTCCATGCTTCATAGGAAGTGGTCGAAGTGGGTGGGAGGTTAGGAAGGCATCGTCACATTCTTGAATATAATCTCGCAATATGAACTACATCCAAAACCGAGTGTTAAAAGGGGGGTGGTGATAAATCGCCTCGTTATACTCGTAATTTACCATTAAAAGTCAAGCAGAAAGATCCCTAATTGAGGGTCACGCAGAACAAATCTTCGGCCTTATTTAACCATCGAATCACCTATTTAAGAATGAGTCTAATCTCTGCTTCGCTTACTCTCGAAAGACCCGTCCCTTCAATATGAGGTTCCTACTTCTTTTTGCTGCAGCTTTGCGTAAGTTTTCTTTTGAGAATTTTCACCACACCAAACCTTGTATACTGATTTCTTCCTCCTAGTCCTCTTAGTCGCTCCGGCTAAAACTGAACCTGAATCTACAACATCTGAATCTCCGATAACAACTGTACCAACTGTTTCCAACAAAGGCGAATCTATATTAAATTTCGAGGTAGAACAAACAGCCCCCTTCAACGAGCTCCGGAGGAAGCTTGCACAAGCACAGGCAGAGGTCAAGTTGTTAGATGAATGGAAGGTAAAACTGGACACCCAGTTTAAGTCGTCAATGACCCAATTGGCCCTGCTCACGGATGAGAGGGATCACTTGTCTGTCAAACTAAACAATTCCAGAAACGAGCTCCGGGAGGAGCAGGACAAGCTGAAAGCGGAGCAGTTGCAAAAGGATAATTGCAAGCCTAGCCAAACGGAGATGGCTGTGCTGCTTGACAGGGAGACCAGCAAGCAGATGAGAAAGCTGGAAAGAAAATTGAAGCAATCCTATAGAAATCAGTACGCAGACTTGCTCAATGAGCTGCGCAGGAGGATCGACAAGGCAATAAAGCGCCTATAAGAGACCTGCTTTTAAAGGCCTAAGCCACAGTCACAGTCACATCTAGTAAAACAATAAAATTCGTAAGGAGTTAGTAATATCTTAAAGTGAGTGATTATTTATTCGGTGTTGTGTAACGGTCGAATCGCCTATATAAAAATGGGTCTTAACCCATCTACATTTACCACCAAGTGATGTCACAGTTAAAAGCACTGAAAGGGCTTAGGATGTAGACTAAATGCGGACACTCTTGTCTTAAAATATAATTCGAAAAGTTATAGGGTGTTAGCCATACGTTCAAATTGCGCATTTGATTTCCTTAATTTGGCGGAACGAATTCCATGCGTTACGGATAGTCCAAGTGGGAGGCAAGTTAGTAAAGTGTCGCCACAGTCTTCAAACAAATCTCGCACTATGAACTACATCCGATTGATCGGCATTTTCTGCAAGTGTTTTGAAGTACCCGAGAATATTTGGAAATTAATTTATTTAAAATTCCCTTTACCCCATAGCCTGCCTCTGCCTGTGGCATTTCGGCACCGTTGCTCCCCAAATCAGCATTCAGTCCAGGTCCAGCTCCAGCTCTCGGCAGACGATCGATGGTCAGTTGAAAACTGTCTACGACTTCACTAGCCAGCATGATGTCAACGATATCTCTGGGAAGCTGGTTCACACTCGCAAAACTGACTTCAAGTCGGACTTTGCAGCTCCGGTCCACAAGGAGGAGGTTTGGACATAACATGTTCAGCAGTAATTAGTGGAAAAATATAACTAGGATGCAAAAAATGTATATAAAACTTTGTGAAGATTCCAAATTATTAATAAATTCAGCCAACTGAGCTGGCTTGAAGGGGGGGTCTTATGTATTTTTGGGGGATTTGATTCTGATATAGTTCAGTTGAGAAAGTGTTGTTTACATTGTTTTCATTGCAAAATAAAGGAAAATCTAAAGCTCTAAACAGAAAATGTTTTCCCGATTGTAAATCATATAGAGACTCGTCATGATCTACTTTCTAAATTATGGAATCCGTAATAAAATATATGCCAGGGCGCCGTGTTGACGCAATTTGTCCTCTTTGTCCCTTTGGTTTTAGCCGAAATCTACCTGATACCGGGCTACCTGTAGTATCTCTTTCCCTCTGGCTGATCTCGTTCGATTGCTCTAATTTTCTAGCTGGGGATGGTTGCCTTAACCGGAATTCAGTTTAGGGTAAAAGTGTCGCCTTTCATGAGTTTTAAATGGACCAAACGTCGCTTGAGAGCGTTTCGTTTGAAAAGATTTATGCAGACTTTCGGTTTTTGAGGATCGTCCGCCGCTCTCAGCTTGGGTTCCCGAAAAATGTCTGTAATTTATGATATGCATTTTGTTAGCTCAACACTTTTTATTAGTTTTATTGCCAGGCTCGGAGCGGGTCTGGAATGTGGTTCCGTCGCAGCAATCATTATGCAAATGCCGCCAGCGAATGGAATGTGCTTATGGAGAAGAACAGTTTATTGTTTGATAAATAAAAGGGTTTTAAAGGGGGAACAAAGTGTGGAAAGTTTGGTGATTCCGTTTACCTAATCCTTGCCAGAGTGCATCAGCCCTTAAAGCTGGCAGAACCTTGAGTGTGTTCAACCCCGCGTGATGATTCGCTTTACGAGCCGCATTTCGAAAATTTGTCACGTAATCAAACATGAAAATGTACAAAAATAAATTTCATAAAAACACACACTAAAATGCGAGAATGATATTTATATTTAAGGCACACGACAATCCATTATGAGCCTAAAAACAAAAACAAAAAAGCATATTATACATATATCTCCACACATTTCTTTGGCATATAATCAGCCACGGCAAACCATCTTTCATTTCATTTATGTTTCTCGTCCACAAGACTCAGTCCGCCCACCAAAGGCATTCGTCCCAAAAAAGGCAAAAGCCGCTTTGTCATGTTGATGACAGCTTTTATAGACAGAAGGAGTGAGTTCTGGGCATGTTTAACTCGCCAGAGATGATTACTTACACAGAAAAATGTCAACTTAAAGAGATATGAGGAAGATTAACACAACAACCTTTTTGGGTTAAGACTATAATAATTTAATAATAATATTTTATAATAATTTATAACCTAGAGACTAAAGTTTAGCTTGAGTAATGCGAATAGTTTTATTTCCTATACAAATATGCATTTTAATAAATTTAAAATAATATTGAAAGCTCCTTTTTAAACACACATTCAATGTATTCTCAGAGCAGCTGCTTGTTTGTCACAGGAAATGGCATCTTATCGGTGTGATACAAAATGCAAATGCCGCAAAATGATGACCATTGTGTTGCCAGTTTAATATTGTTTATGATTTGAGGCATTTGTTTGTAATTGGATCTTGATTGCTGGGGGAACAAGAGGATATTGAAGTGACTGAGGACTCAAATCTTATCATGGCCCCATTTAAATCGGTCGCTTTTGCAGCTAAGCAAACACACTGTGTTTGCTCAACTGGCAAATATTTAAGCTGCTCGCTGATAAGAAAAGCAAAATGGGAATAGAAAAGGGTTAAGATGTACTTCCTAGAAATATTCATATTGAAAAACAAAGAAAAACTCATTTGGCATAAAGTGTTTTCAAATTCATTGTCAAATCCTTGTTAATATTTTTTTGTTGTTGTTGCTCAAGTCCTCGTCAACTGACAATTAAACTTGAAAAAGTAATATTTGCATATTAAATACTACAAGGGGATTCCCCTACCCGGAGGTACATCATTATTTTTGTTTGCTTTACGCAGATTAAACTGGGGAAAGACAACATTTTGTGAAACTGAAACTTAGGGGAACCTGCCGGCTGGCAGATGAAAGATTTCCCAGCTTGAGCTAAAATGTTTGTAAGTGGAAATGTATTCTTTTTTTGGTTCATTCATGAGGCAGGATTCACTTGAGGCGGCACAAAGACACCGCAGGATGTCCCCAACTGAATGCGAATCGATGTGTTCGATTGTTTTTTCGTTTCCGTTTCCTGTCCTGCGGCGCAACGAATGCGCTTTAATGTCCATTGTCCTGAGCCAATCGATACAAAAGTCATTTGGAACCCAGTGTGAGTGCCGGCTAAGTAGTGCCCACTCAGCGGTGAAGTGTTGCAATTGCAGCCTCGGCCAGGTGTTCACTTGACTCCGAAGGGAGTGCCAGGTAGAGACCGAGGTAGAGCCTCCTGGGATTCGGTTTTAATTAATTGAAAGAGCCCGCCTAAGCCTTAAACGCTCTATTAGGCCCAAACCGAGGCCTAAGCCAGTCACGGCCCTTCGTGGCAATCAATTAATTGGACGTCCTTTGCCAATCCTTTATCATCGATACTGTACCTTCGACCTTCGACCGACCACACGCAGCAGCCAAGGGAGTTAGATAGCACAAAGCTTTATTAAATGATTCATTCTCTGTTCGTTCATTTTCAATCAATTAATTTGTCATTTCGCCGATGCTTATCAATCATTGATTTCCGCTCGTTTATGTTGACCACGCAGCGTCCACAAAACTCACACGGAAAACAAAGGCCTTTTAATCAGCCGCCAAACAATAAACAAAAAATCAAATCTAATTTGCTAATGTCTTTTGCAGAGTCCAAGCGGATGTGTCTGATTTTATAATAATATTGTTTAAGTTTCCCAAATAAATATTTATACTTGGTTAGCCTTTTTATCGTTTAATTTGTTTGTATTGATTTGATAAAAGTCCAATACGTCATGAATTGCTGGTCAAATTAAAGCCGATTTAATTTTAATCAAATTTGCTGGCTAAATGAAAGTAAAGCCGATTATGGTTTTATTTAATTGTGAGGTATTTTAAGTAGCACACTCATATTTAAGTGCACTGCAATATATATTTCTTAAAAATAAAATATACTCTAACTTTTCCCATTACAAATTATATTCTATAATTTTCAAACAATCTTTCTTAACAGTGTTCTTAACATTTAATTATCCCCATCGTTTACTTTCCCGGGACTCTGTTTATTTGTCATCAGCGATGGCTATCCAGGACTAATCAATTAATTGCTTATAACCAGGCTCCAGGTCACGTAACCCCATACCGGCCTGGGTCGTGGTCTTTCGCAGGAGTTGGCCCCCAAGTTCGGGGCAAACTTTAATTGTTTAAACAATCGCAAAATCACACAAATCACGCGAGCGTAAATTCCCGATAAGACACGAACTCGGAGCCTGGATTATTTCCATTGAATCCGACTCTGCTCAGCCGCCTGGTAAATTCCTGGATGCCCTGACATGGCTCCCACGCCTGTCTCCTGTCTACTGTCTCCTGCAGCCCGCCGATTTGATGGCTGTTTGCGGTTTCAGTTTCACGTTTTGCTAATTTCTCCGCATTCGATTTCTTGCTCGTTGTTTCGCCATTTTCCCGCCGCCGCCCCCTCCGCCCCTCAATCAATTGGATTGAAAGTGAAAAGCTGAAAGTGTGAGTGAAAATGATTTGCAATCAAACCACTTTGATTAGAGCATTCAGTTTGATTAGCTCTAATGAGGCGGGCAACTGGCGACGGGTGGCTGTGACTGTAATGCCGAGTCTGTTTTATGCAATTCTCATCTGGAGTGGATCCATTTTTTCCACTTTTCCGCCGTATTTGGAGGCACCCGCACAGTTGAGGAAATTAATTTCGAATTTGCCTCACCCCGAAAAATAATAATCAAAAAAGCCAGCAGACCACAAAATGTATTTCGGTTGCTGTTTCTCAGAGCTGCGCCACATGAGTTAGGGAATACACTTAACTGGAATAGAGGTATGTTAGCTTTTTTATTTAATATAATTCCTATAAGAAGGATAAATAAATATATTATTATTAAATCGTTTTAAAATGCAAGTCTTTAATTTATTAAAATTTTATTTTGTTTGGAAAAATCAAAAATTAATATCAAACCCAAAATCAATACTTGTATTATTTTCTTTTATGTTTTTTAATTTATTTAGAATTTTATAAATATTTATAAATTTTTAATTCAATATTTTAAAGAAGTGTATTCACCATTCGCTATGTATTCTCCCTACAACTTTCACGTCTGGGCCTCCAACCAAGTGGCACTTGTTCTGATTAACCCTTTGATGGTAGCCTAAATAATTATAAATTAATGTGCTGCCAGCTGCCTTTCATTCCGCTCTCCTCCATTTTTTATGAGCTCCCCCCTTGCTCCAGTAAAACAACAAACATTTTTTTGGGTTCATGCCACGCATTGTTTTTCAATTTTTCAATATTTTTTGCTGTTGATAATATAATTAAGTGGGTTTTGTATTTGCCATAATTATGCCGCTTTTGATGTTTTTTATTTGGCACATTTTCAGTTGCCAAAATAAAAAATAAGCAAAAATTATTGAAAATGATTTATAATTTATATCGATTTAATTGTATGAGTCGCCCTTTTTTAGCTCTGCCAATGATTATATTTATGAATTTGCGGCCTCCTCTAATGAGATGTATCCAAAAGGCAGGCTAAAAACACTAATTGGTGGTTTTACACATCGGGGTTTGTGGATCAGGGAATTTATTGACGTGAAGTTCACACCTTTGACAGTAACGAATTGGTAAATGCGATTAACCGGATCTAATTTGTTTACAATTAGTCATCTAATTTAAAAAATATTCTCGTTTAGTCTAAAGCGAACATGAGGGCTATAAGTACTATAGGTATATGTACTGTAAAAAACTCTTGGTATTTAGTTATTTATAATTTTCTCCTTACTAGTTCTGGTCGGCTTGGCCTTTTTGATGGCTGCCCGACGAGGTCCCACGTTTTCCAATCTGCAAAATGGTCTGCCATATCCCATCTTGGGATTGACACCCTAAACATATCAATAAAGAATCATCATTATGCGAAGTTCGCTGTGAATATTTAAAGAAGATCGTAAACTTGTTTGAGGCATTACTGGCGGGAAATGTAAAGGGACTTAAGCTGGATTTTTAATGAGTCAGTAGTTCTGTTTTTTAATCACACAGAATTTGCCAGAAGAAAAAACGTTTTGCTTTCTAAGCCCACTCAAATGGAACCCAATTATTATTCTAATTTTGCTAATACTTATGTGAAAGGCCCCCCCATTGACTTGCTACCGTTTGAAGGTTCTTTTTATAAAAATTTGCAAAACATTCTAAGCTTTACTTTCCCATGGGGCTTATACACAAAAACCTGCTGAACTTCTTATACACCCAGAGTTCATTCATAGTCTGCCAATTTGTCAGTCATCCACTCATTCAGAGACTCACGATGTGTTAACATGTAAATTGATATCTCAACATTGTTCCCTCTTGTAACGATTGAGAACGAGCTGAGCTTGGAGATAAGTTTTACGATCGACGGAAGAGGCCAGGGGAAGTACTATATAGTGTGTGTATGTAAATAAACCGATTTATATACACAGCCCCATGCGGATGAACCCAGCTTTAGACTCGACGCACCGATCAATGGGCCTTCGTGTGGTTTTATGCCCTCCAATGCCATTGTCTCTGCGGTCGTCGGTGGGTTTTTGTCATCAACTCTGCCTTACACGCACACTGTCTTTTCATTGATAAAACTGGCTGGGACTGGAGCTGGAGTCGGAGTTGGAGCAGTGGCCGCTTCCTCTTTGTAAGTGATTTTTTGCCGGTGCTTTTTTCACGCAAATCCGGTCGGTCGGTGGCTTGGTCTCTCGGCCGGCCGGTGTCGATGTCATGAGACTGCCGTGGCCCAGTAATCTGTATTCAGGAAGTTGATGGGGGAAATGGATTTAGGCAGGCATTTGTGACTCTTTGAATATGGGTTATGGGTAAGGTTTTTTATTTTAATTGAAAGACTGAAAAAATCCTGGTCATGCGTAATCAAATGATTGGTAATTATATATAAAAAACATAGGAATATAAAATAAATAAGCCAAAATATAATTGAAGAGAAGTTACACCCTCGGCAAGCTTGGTGCAAAGCCGAAGGCCTAAAGGGACAGTTGATCGATATATATCTTATCAAAAACTCTATAAAACTTTACACCGAATCTATTCCTTCTACATTTTTATTAATGCCCATGCTGGATGTTGGAATACATAATATACAATAATAATATATAAATATATATATGCGTGTGTGCGTCTTCCTTGTGTGCTTGTGTCTAGGCTCCAGTAGGATTTAGCTGCTGCTGCTCTTTAACTCCTGGTTAGATGACCGGGGTTTCTTCATTCTTTAGGTTTGCAGCTTCTGGAGACAGAACCATGGGCTCGGCATTGGCGGAAAGAGCCACAAAGTTCCCATCACCTGCGGCTGCGGACTGGGGGGCATTGGCTACCGGCAATGGATTTGGAGCAGCCACGGGTTTGGGGTTGGCCACGGGCTCTGCCTTGGGTGCAGGTTCGGGCACAGGACTTGGTTCCGGATTAGGCACCGGCAGCGGTGAGCCGTAGACACCGTGGAGCACCACAAACGAAGCCACTACCAGAATTATGCCAACTATTTTTAGTTTTTCAAACGTTGAAATGCTCAGGGTGCGAACTTACCACAGGCGAATGCAAAGATGGTCAGGAATTTCATGATTCTCAAACTGAACTGAAGTGTCGAAGACTGGGAAAGGGTCAGCTTTTATAGGGAACCAAACCCTTGGGCCATGTTGAGGCTACTCAGAGCGGTTAGAATCAATTAACTTCGTAGTCGAGCAGGTCCACTGATATTGCAAATTTGCTATATAAATTAATCAATTTCTATTCGATCGATCCATGAAAAAATATGGAGAAGAATCTTTTTAAGTGCCACTTGAAGTTCAAGAAAAATTAAAGAATATTGTAATGTCATGTATAACATAATTAGATTATGTTTTTATTGGTATATTAAATATATACTATATTTATATGAAGTATTATATTACTATCTTATTTATAAATATTTTTTGTCAGGCACTTAAAGAATTCAAAATCTTGCTCAACTTTAACGATTTTTTCCGACATAATCGGAAAGATTAGCGTGATCTGATGATGATCAAGAATATATACGATTTATAGAGTCGGAAATGAATCCTTCACTGACTAAAATAAGAAGACCCTTCAGAAAGTCCGGAATTCTTTAAATGAATATTTATTCATAATTTTATATAAGTTAAGAAAATTAAAGCTATAAGAAAAAAACTTAGATTTAAAAGCATTAAGTTCTTAGATTGTGAAATAGAAACAAGAAAGAAAGTTAACTTTGGCCAGCCAAAGTTTGTATACGTTTGCAGGTAACAATTAAAATATATCATATACATATACCAAAAATGCATTAATTTCGATTCGGAAAGCAGTTTTGTGTTAGTTTTTATTAATTTAAAAAAACTGCATACCAAATTTAAAATTTTAAGAAATCAAAATTTTTGGCCATTTTTGCTAATTTTAATGATGTAACCCCTTATAAAATTTCGCAAAAAATGGCCAAAAAATCTATTTCTTCCGGACATGTCTAGAAAGATTCCCCTGTTGATGCTGATCAAGAATATATATGGTTTATGGGGTCGGAAATGATTCCTTGACTTAGAAAAATATTATTTTGTATTATAAAATCGGATTTTTTATATTAAAAAATGTTTTTTTAATTAAAAATATCATAACTCGGCCAAAAGAGCATTAATTTTAAATCGGAAAACTGTTCTGTGCAAGATTTTCATTTAAAAAATTTGAAAATTCAATTTTTTATCAAAATTAAAAATTTTGATGATGTAACCCCTTATAAAATTTTGCAAAAATGGCCAAAAAATCGATTTCTTCCTGACATATCTAGAAAGATTCCCCTGTTGATGCTGATCAAGAATATATATACTTTATAGGGTCTCCTTCACTGCGTTGCAAACTTCTGACTGAAATTATGATACCCTGCAAGGGTATAAAAATGTACATTTATATCTGAATTTTACATTCGAGTTACTTTTATTATTCTGGGTTCTCAATAATGACTTTGATCGTGAAAGAAAGTTATCTTTAAAGTTAACGCAAATAGCGAGACATATTTCCACAATCTTCTATTATTTTATTTTTCAACTGGATATATATTTCAAATAAAGAAAAATCAGTAAATTCAAGACTTCCTAAATATCTTCAGAGACTTTGTAAGGCTTGTCGTGCGTCAACATCTTTTTTTTCATCTTATTTATTTTATCCAAATCAGAGCCAAGTCCCAGACCTAGAATAGAAATGACCACAACTGCAAAAAGTCAAACTAGACATTATTTTAAAGCATTAAAGTGTAGAGGACTTACTCAGAACAGTAAGAAGTTGGCTGGGAGGCATTGCGATGGAGCAGTTTCCGTGCATTAATGCACTCAACGTGTTCGCCTGCCAGTTTATACTCACTTTCATGGCCTCAAAGTGCTCAATGGATGCTATCAAATCAATTTACAACACATTACAGCATCGAAGATCGTAAAAACTTTATCGATTATAACGATTGGAGGGGAGAGCATTCGCCAGACTGCGAGTCAAGTTGCTGCTGTGCAAACTGCATTCTATAGTCACTTTTGTAGATGCAGCGATTATAGTATTCTTCGGGTGATATTGGGAAGGACCATTAAGAAGAAAATGTATACCCTTGCAGGGTATTATAATTTCAGTCAGAAGTTTGCAACGCAGTAAAGGAGACGTTTCCGACCCCATAAAGTATATATATTCTTGATCAGGGGAATCTTTCTAGATATGTCAGGAAGAAATCTGGCCATTTTTGCACAATTTTATAAGGGGTTACATCATTGAAATTTTGGATTTTGATAAAAAATTGAATTTTCCAAATTTTTTAAATGAAGTATACAGATTTATTAACTGTAGAAAATCTTGCACAGAACAGTTTTCCGATTTAAAATTAATGCTCTTTTGGCCGAGTTATGATAGTTTTAATTAAAAAAAAAAAATCAAGAAGTTTTTTAATATAAGAAATCAGATTGTATAATACAAAATAATACTTTTCTAAGTCAAGGAATCATTTCCGACCCCATAAACAATATATATTCTTGATCAGCATTAACAGGGGAATCTTTCTAGACATGTCCGGAATAAATCGATTTTTTGGCCATTTTTGCGAAATTTGATAAGGGGTTACATCATTAAGATTAGCAAAAATGGCAAAAAATTTTGATTTCTTATAATTTTAAATTTGGTATGCAGTTTTTTTGAATTAATAAAAACTAACACAAAACTGCTTTCCGAATCGAAATTAATGCATTTTTGGCTTAGTTATGATATATTTTTATTGTTACCTGCAAGGGTATACAAACTTTGGCTGGCCAAAGTGAGCTTTCTTTCTTGTTTTTATAGAATTACTATATTTTATGTGGCTCTTTATACTAATTTCCTTTTATTTTTTTTTTGATTTGCATTTAGATGCCTTGAGATTTTTCCACTCCATCGTTAACCTTTTCACCTGTTCAGTCAGCTTTTGTTCTACTTTCATGGGATCGGGGCAACGATTTTCTTCTTGAAATCGGGTTTTCTCCATCTGGTCTACACTTTTTAAAACGCTCAGGCAGAATGCTCTCGCTATGTGTCCTGCGTTATCTGGTTTGAATGGGTTAAATGTTGAAATTATTTATTAAAATTATATACATTTATATAGTTTAAATACCATCTAAGGTCCTGGCCATTACTAAGAATGAAGATAGATCTTCGAAATTTTCTTTTGAATTGCTCTCTGCGAAGACCAAATGTGTGGAGATTGTGGCTAATAAAGAGTTTATTATTTTAAAAAAGATTATTTAAGAAAAAGTTTAACTTACCGAAGATCCCGATAAAAATAAATGTTGTAGAAACTCGCATCTTGATGGTTTAATATACTTTAAGCTTCTGTGACAAAAAACCCTTTGTTTCGAAGCCTGCAAAATCTACTAATTTATGGCATAAAGTAATTACTGCATGACGAATTTAATTTTTACTAAAGAGCTCTCTTATATATTAAATGCAATTTCCATACGATGACTTAATCATCATCTCTCATTGGCATTTACAAGTAGTTTAAATTTACTTTAACAACTTTTCCACAAAACCAAGATATTGGACACTAACCACGTCCCCTAGTTGAGTGCCAAGCAGAGACAGCCATTATCATCTTTCATTGGTTTGTGAGTTTTAATATGATTTGAAAAGTTATAGTTACCCCCCGCCGGAGCTTAAGCTCTGAACATTATAAAACATAAGATGAAAAAAAAGATGTTGACGCACGACAAGCCTTACAAAGTCTCTGAGGATATTTAGGAAGTCTTGAATTTACTGATTTTTCTTTATTTGAAATATATATCCAGTTGAAAAATAAAATAATAGAAGATTGTGGAAATATATCTCGCTATTTGTGTTAACTTTAAAGATACCTTTTTTTCACGATCAAAGTCATTATTGAAACCTTCTGGGGTAATAAAAGTAACTCGAATGTAGAATTCAGATATAAATGTACATTTTCATACCCTTGCAGGGTATTATAATTTCAGTCAGAAGTTTGTGAAGGAGACCCTATAAAGTATATAAATTCTTGATCAGCATCAATAGCGGAATCTTTCTAGACATGTCCGGAAGAAATCGATTTTTTGGCAATTTTTGCGAAATTTGATAAGGGGTAACATCATTAAAATTAGCAAAAATGGCCAAAAATTTTGATTTCTTAATATTTTAAATTTGGTATGCAGTTTTTTTGAATTAATAAAAACTAACACAAAACTGCTTTCCGAATCGAAATTAATGCATTTTTGGCTTAGTTATGATATATTTTTATTGTTACCTGCAAGGGTATACAAACTTTGGCTGGCCAAAGTTAGCTTTCTTTCTTGTTTTTATAGAATTACTATATTTTATGTGGCTCTTAATATTAATTTCTTCTATTTTTTACTTTTGATTTGCATTTAGATGCCTTGAGATTTATCAACGCCATCTGTATCCTTTTCACCTGTTCAGTCAGCTCTTCTTCTTTCTTTGTGGGATCGGGGCAACTTAGAACTAGTTGTTCTGGAAGCTGGGTTTGCTCCATTACATTTCTTAAAACGCTCAGGCAGAATACTCTCGCTATGTGTCCTGCGTTTTCTGGTGGAAAATGTGTGGAGATTGTGGCTAATAAAGAGTTTATTATTTTAAAAAAGATTTTTAAGAAAAAGTTTAACTTACTGAAGATCCCGATAAAAATAAATGTTGTAGAAACTCGCATCTTGATGGTTTAATATACTTTAAGCTTCTGTGACAAAAAACCTTTTGTTTCGAAGCCTGCAAAATCTATTAATTTATGGCATAAAGTAATTACTGCATGACGAATTTAATTTTTACTAAAGAGCTCTCTTATATATTAAATGCAATTTCCATACGATGACTTAATCATCATCTCTCATTGGCATTTACAAGTAGTTTAAATTTACTTTAACAACTTTTCCACAAAACCAAGATATTGGACACTAACCACGTCCCCTAGTTGAGTGCCAAGCAGAGACAGCCATTATCATCTTTCATTGTTTTGTGAGTAATAATATGATTTGAAAAGTTATAGTTACCCCCCGCCGGAGCTTAAGCTCTGAACATTATAAAACATTTATGAAATTTGTTTAGCAGCAGATGTATGCCAGCTCCGCGTGCAGCTCTCTGCTGCGTCAAAACAAATAACTTTTGGAATATTTGAAAAGTTTTTAGTGCTTGCCATAAACCTTGCGGAGTTGCAGCAAGTTTCTAACCGAAAACCCGTTCCACTAATTTCTCTAGACTTCCCCCTTTTGCTGGATAGAATTCCCGGACGGCGTTCTTTACGATTCATGCGTTGTAATATAGACATTTGAGTGTCATTAATATCCCGTTTGATTTGTGGATATTGTGTGCTCGGAATGGAAATATCATTATGGGTTGGGGAGTGTAAATAATTTGTAAATGATACTGTTTAGACTCGACGGGGAATGGAAGAAATCCAGAGAAGCTTACTACCCAAAAATCTATAATCAAAAATCGATAAGACCTGGTCGAAAGTGTCACAATGTCTTGATCTTATTGCCCATGAATATTTCACAATAAAAATTAACATAATTGGCATTTAATAATGACTTAAATCCACGTTGCTAACACAAGCAATTTCCCAGTGATTTTTCTAACCATTTTTCAAATTGTAGCATACTGAAAACATGAAATAAAAAGCATCTTTTTGCATTATAAAGGCTTGCTTAAGTTTGGCCCGAACAAGTAGCATTTGCTGTCAAGGCGCCTTCGCCAGTGCCGCCCCCAATAAGCGACATTTAATGTTGATTTATAGTGTGCAATCCATAAGATACAATTTCTCGCTCGCGGTTCGTGTGTGCGCTGCGAATGCGATTGAAATCGAAAGTTGGTAATCCAAACAGACATTAGTCGAAAGTGAAAATGTATCTAGGCAACTCAATGTTTTTGTTGTATTTTTTGAAGTGTTTTAAAGGCCTTATTAAAAACGTTCTTGGCCCAAACGATGAGCACAATAATTAACTGGCGAAAAACGAAAACGTTTCGCACAATAAATCATCCAGCATTAATATATCATTTTAATTATCAAAATGCAGACAGACGATGGACGAAAAATAAGCAAAGTAAACATGGGTTAAAGAGAATGAGATGTATACTTTTTTAGAGCAATAAATATTGAGATTTGTATAATTTAAAAATAAATTTTCTAAATAATAATGATTTATTTCTAAATATGTTAGAATCTTTAGTGTGCTTGTATGGTAAACTACAACCTTCATACCTAATTGATTAGGAATTTGTATAAAAATCCCAAGTCTTGGAATCGAGCACAAAGGACATGACATTTTGCATACCTGAATTCTGTGGAAACAAACTTAATTAATACCCAAAAGCCACAGCAAAAGAATTCAGCACAAATTCAAAATTCCTAGTAAGCTTCTCAACACAATGGATACTGAAATGAGTTATGAAGGCCAAATGTCGGTGATCCCTCCTCTGTTGCAGGACACTTCGACGCCTTTCCGCTTGACCTGGCCCAGAGCTTGGCCACCTGACAACGCTGACAGCGGATATGGCCAAGACGTCGACAGACCCTGTGCTCCTGTTTCAGTCTCTGATCCAACTGCCGATGCCACCTGTTTAGGGTCCCCAAGCTGTTGCCGCTCAGCTGCTAAAAGTTTTAAGTTTTTTTTTATTTTGGCTTTAATAAGGTACTTGGTTTCGTTTAAGGCCGCTCGTGGCACTTGCCACTTGAGCAGACGCCGCAATCGGAAGTTCTTGTTTATGATATCGATCCTGAGGCCAATATCAGCTGCCAGCTGGAGGTTGATTTACTGCCACATCCCCAGTGATCTCGGATAAGGTTAAGTGATGTTTAAACCGTAAGTATGATTGCCTAGATCAAATAAATTCCAAGTACACTCAGGCCGCCCAATTACACCTATCAATCGAATGCAGATACAATTGTATCTCGAAGTGGCAGCAACTTGATTGATTGCATCAATCGTTCTTGTTTTATTTATGATTTACTGCTACTATTTATAGGAAATGTGCTGGGCACCCAAAAAGCCAGCCAGAAGCAGCAGGGGAAGTCGTCTTCATCGCAGACTCTGCTGCCATCCGGGGCCGCAGATGCAGATACATCCACAACTCGCACAAGTGCAGATTCCGATTCGGATACAGATGCCGGCTGTAGCGACTTTTTAGCCCCAGCGATTTTGTTTACAATTGGAGCACGTCTGTTTTGGCTGCGGCAGCTGCTGACCGTTGGCCATTAACTTGCAGCTGAGTCTGCAATTACATCTTCAGGCGGTCAGTACATGAGGAACTGGATGGATTGGCTAAGAAGAAACTTAAACAATTTAAGGTATATTTTTTAAAAATAAATTTCCTAAAGAAAAATGTATTTAAAATAAATACAGAAGCGCTAAGGGAACTCTATTTTACTGATGAGCTTACGAATGTAAGTTCTTCCACTCCCAGGCCTTACTGTATGAAAAGCCCGCTGTATTTACACCGCGAACGGCGTTCTGTAACTGGAGCATACCTTCGTCACGTCTGCATCTTCATTTGGTGGCTGGAGGAGAAGGTGGTGACTGACTCCCCGCATTGCCTAGGAGGAGCACAGACCCAGGGCCCTAGAACAACTCCCCCGAATGACTGGCTTTGTGTGTACTTTTCACACGGTCGTGTGAAAAGCGTGCTATGATACCATTTCCATTTGCACTGCTGTGTTCTTCTCAAATATTTAACCGTTCGACAGAGGAATGCCGTGTAACAAGAAGCTGTCATTTCTTATACCCTAGCCCCCGGGGCTTCCTTCTTGATATTAAAATATGAGCCTCCATATCTTACACCTTCGAACCTATCTTCTACCTGCTTCGTTGCGGCATCTTAGAGTTCGTTAAGCGCTGACCTCTAATTAGGGCCTGATTCATGAATTCTTAATTGCCACCCCGGGTTAGGTTAGTTGCATAAGTTGCCGTGCTTTGGCTAATTAAATCAATCTCAATAAGCAAACAAATCAAATTGGTTCCGCATTTTTCGCACAAGTTTTTCACAACTCTGCAGAGCCATCAGCACCGACATTCACCCATCATCTTCATCTATCAAGATCTAACGAATTTTTTTGTTAGCTATTCCGCAAATTATCGAGCAGACAAAAAAAATAACACAACTTGGTCTTTATCTATTTCTGTTTTCGGTTCGTTGATGATAATTTCACTTTCATTAATAATTTTTGGACTTTTTGACTTTGTCATAATTAATTTTTTAACTTTTGTTTTCCTTTGTTGTTTCTGTTACGTTTCGGGGCTAAATAAATCAAGCCAACGAAAAATTTTTGACAATGCTAAGGGGAATTGAAAATTGCGCTTGAAGTTGGACTTTCTTTTCGCTCGGTTGGCTTTGCATGTGGCCAAAGTTCAGGGCTTTATTACATGTTTAATGGCAAGTCCGAGTTAGCAGTTGCCATAAAAGTGTTTAACCCATAAATGGACGGAAACGTGCCTATAATAAATCAACGAGTGGGTTCTAGGGAGGAATAATAACCAAATGTTGAGCCACGGAATATGTGGGAGTGCTCAGAGGTGACTTCAGGTACTTAAAGTACTTTAAAATAATTGTATAAAAACTTTTAAAGCTCTTTCTAAATATTTAATAAATTTACAAGTTCACTACTTCTATTTTTAGTTATTGAATCTTCCAATCTCCTATTTGTTATATCTTTTTTGTTAATATATTTTCCTAAATTTTCCACGCCCTATTCGAGAACTGTCTGCCCCGCCTCTACCTCTGCCATCCAAGCCCATCCGGCGTCACTCAACTGCGTCTGCCGTTCTCGCTGGCTACCCATCCCCAACGCCGATTTCCACGAGGAAACCCACATGCCGGTCAAGTCTGATTGGAAACCAGTTTCTCGCTCTCAAAAAAGTGAGCGAACGGTCGGCCGTTGGAGCCACTCGCACGCCCACAGCACCAGACTCTAGGGAGTTCGAGCGGCAACCCACACATGTTGAGTTAAGAAACTATATTTTTGGTTTTTAGAAACTCTAACTTTGAACAGAAACTCGACTTTTTCATCGAAAACTAGTACTACAATCTTAAAATATTAACCCTTCTTACAACTTTAAAAAATAAACAAAGTGATGTCACTAAAACCTTACTCAGTCACTTTTTATATATTTATAGGTTCAGTTTACTCTATCAAAAGTTTACTTTGTTATTTTTAAATTTTGAGTATTTTAAAGAATTCAAAAATATTTTTGAATCATTTTTTTCTGAGTGTTCAGAGAGAGAGAAAGAGAGCAAGCGTTCGAACATGTTGCTATAGCACACTGCAACAAATAAATTTTTTTTTAGTTAAGATATTTCCATATATTCAGATCGCCAAGGACAAGCAAGAACATCTGAAAAGAAATAAGGAGGCAAGTCTAATTTATTAATTTATTTGAATTAGCAAATATCTATTCAAAAAGGGAATGATTTTTCAGAGGCTATATTCCTCTATAAGGGGTCATTAAAATTGTCAACATTTTTGTTAAATTTGAATTTTGTATTATTTTGTTTTAGGCTGATTTGTTAACCTAAAAAACCAATTCAAAATAGTTATTCTAATTTAAATGAATGCCTATTTTAGTATGAAGATACTTTATAATTATAATAATAAATATAATTCAATTGAATAAACCAATTGAAAACTGAATAGCTCCCAGAAGTTAGCTTCTCTCTTCTTAAAATAAACGTTTTCATCTGAAAAATACACTTCAATAAAGCCAAAAAATCTTGATTGAATTCTCAAAAATAAAATCTTCATTTAATTCCTATTTTTTGTCAGTGTAAACAAACACACTCTGCATGTTGCTGGCTGGCCCTTAGCTCGATCCGTCGCTCGCTGACACGCTGCTTGCTAGCAACTAACCCTCGCAGGTCTTTCTCTCGCTTCCAGTTCTCTCAGCGACTGAGACTCTCCGACTTCTCCGGCAGGTTAGACCTCGCAGACGCTAGCTCAGCGGCTTCATTGTGACCGTAAACATCGCCGAGAGCAGTCGCTGCTGCGCTATATATCCATATTATTTTGCATTATCTTTCGTGAACCGACTAACGGGGGACTGTCAAAGCTGAAACGAAACCAAAAGTGCAACCGAATCCGAAATTACTATATTTTGCAAGCCCCGAAAATAACAGTGAACAGAATTAGAATCGAACGAAAACACAAGTGCATTGCCCAGTGGAAATCACTGCACCTGTTTCCTGTGCGTGTGCATCCGCTGTGCCCCCTCGAGTACGCACCTTTTGGATGTGGAAATACGCGTAGAAATGCGGCTCATATGCAAAGTACAGTGGAGTGCTCGATAAAAGTTAAAGCCATAAAACAGACGAAAGAAAAACAAAACAGAAAACACAGAAAAAAATATAAAATAGTGCGACCTTGTCTTGTCTTCGCTGGAGAGCTCTTTTTCCGCCATCCATCAAAGTCGGTCTGGAGTAGAGTCTTGGGATTACACACATAACGCATTTGGATATATATAAAAAAGCACCTCATCAGCTTAAAGGTAAGCCTCCAGATTAAACGTTCTCCGCGATCTAAACGAATCTAACCCAGTTTTCGAAGGCGGCTCAATAATTTACTCTCTTCCTCTAGAAAGTTTTGATGGGGCAAACGAGATATAGTCTGGTTCGATTGGTTTTCTTTTCGTTTTTGGCGAAAGTCTAGAATTTTCACTCCAGTCTAGTTTTAAGACCAATTATCGAATTGCGCGACAAGATCTTGGGAGATTTTTTGCCAGACCAAGAGTTGATTGAACCTCAAGACCTTTAGGTAGCAACGGTAACTGAGTTGTTGGCAACTCATTTCCGCTTCCCCGAGATCATCTAGGCGATTATAATGCAAATACACGGACTTTCTGTACGTCATTGTCCGGTTCTTTGGCTCACACAAAGTAAATTTGCAACTGAGTAATTTAGTAAGCATTTTTATGCAAATACCATTGGGCTACCCTCAAGGGGGCCACACACATAGTTTGGACAAAAGACCTTCCCAACTATTTACAAAAATGCATAAACATTTTATGTAAATTTTCCAGTCGACGTCTCCCCTAATTAGTGGAAGTCGTTGGGCTAAACGATTATAAATGAATCAAAGTTGGATTGGTTGGGATTGATATCTTAAAGGTTTGTTATGAGAAAAAGCTGTCTCTTTTGTATTTTTAACAAATGGTAACGAGTTCACATAATCTGAGCTGAGATTTGAGATCTGAGATGCATAGGAAAATACCTTGAAATGCTTTTAATCCCTTATAATACCATATATATCATTTCGTTTCGCTTGAAGCTTCTGTAGTTCTCATTTCCCTTGAGCTTCACAGCTAATAAACGCAAATTCTGCGTACAATTTTCATTGGAAAAGCAACAACACAAAGTTATTATTTTTCAACAGACTGAGGCAAAGTCAAGTCCATGTCCGAAGATGCCAAGGCTCTCACAGAGACCATGTGTGCTGACTGGGGGAAAATTCGCGGCGGTTTTGGTGCGATTATAAAATTTCCAAACCTGTGGTGGCTTTTCACTTCACTTTCTGGCCATGTTTTTCCTCCAGAGTTCGTCGTACTCACTATGATATTGATATTGAATTAATTTCCTGTCCTCCCGGAGTGTGAGAGTATTTTGTCTTGGGTAAATGCCAAATGCCAAGCACGTCTCCTCGTCCCCGGGATAAGCGTTTGTACAACTTGTTGTCTTTTGTTCGCTTCTATTTGGCTAATTAAAAATCAGGAAATGCACGCGAACAATGCACCCTAGCAGGGGTCCCCTTCGATCCCATCCTGGACAAGCTACGTGAGAGTTCCGATTTTGGGCCTACCTGCTCGTGTGCTACTGTCAAGTGCGGTTTCCTAAGGTTTAGCGCCTGTTCTCAGGTAGGACAACCCAAGCCAGGTTTTACGGATATTTGGACTGGATCCTGGATAGATACGTGCGCAGTGAAAGGATATTTGCTTGATTTAACTCTCATGTATTGCACCCACGTACTTGCTTGGAGGCGTTTTAAAAGGGAAGTAGCTCAATGCGATCCATTGATTAATGAAGGCTGAAAGTCGAGTGTGGTCTGGCCCAAGGGGTCATTTATCTTTAGCCAGAGATCTAGTCAAGAATTCTTACAACTCAATTCGTACTTAACAAGCAAATTGAGATATCCAAGATATAATCTCAGGGTGTGGAGTAGGTTTTTCTGCTAAAAACTGTCAATGATCATTCGATTTTAAAAGCTCCATCCGAAATGCTTTTGTATAAATCTTTTGGGGTAATATATGCACCGGTTTATGGCTTGAGGAAGTCAGTCGTCTGGCTTCCATATACAGTTATGCTCACTACAGTCTATTGTCTCTCCATCGAATCAAAAGACACACCCGCGCACACACTCTGCCAAAAGGCTATTGACAATTGACAAAGAATTGTACAGAAATTGCCATAAAATTGTGCCACCCGGACTTTTAGCTTACATGTCAGTGTCTCCCCCAACTCGTGTCATAAGCAAATTTCAAATGATTTGCAATTCAATGAGGCGTTGGCAACACATTTTGTTAGAGCTAAAAATTCAAAAGTATATACCGAAATTCAATTGAATTGAAATACAGGCTTGAATTGGGGTTTTTTCTTCATCGTCGTCTCGGTTATGTATGGCAACCTCGTTTAGCGTTTCGTGCTAACTTGGCTAAATTACAGCGAAAATCATACTTAGTCAGCGACTTTAAAAGGTGTATTCGATACACACAAGTACAGAGGCACAGTAATAATAAAAGGCTTCGTTGTTATTATTATAAATTATGGCCCAGTGTCAGCAAAAAATGGGAAGTTGGCGCTTTTACTAGTGGCTGGATATTTTTTGTTGACACTTCGTTTTGTTAACAATTAATTAACAAAAAAAGCCAAGAGTACACAAAGTCTGTTAACTGTTTGTTTGCGTTCCGCAACTGTGAAATGGAGTGGCCGTAAAACAATTATGTGGCTTTCTGGCCACCGGTTTTCTCTCTCTCTCGAAGTAACTAAAAGTGTGAATGCGAATGATTAGATATTGAGGAATTTGTGTTAAGTGATTCGCTATTGAGGGGGCTTCTAGCGAAACAGGTGTTAGTCATTTTTGTGGGAGATTTGAATATCTGATGATTACTGAGAAAATTCGTCTATGCTAAACGAAGTTGCCTTGGCACCTTGTAAATATTTTTGCAAGGTTATTCTAGTCTTGATCGGGGGTTATACTTACCAGAGACCCTAGTCTTTTCTTGGCTTATTTAAATTCAAGACTCTCTTTAGCTTATGGCTTGTTTTATGGTTAATCAAGGTTTATCTTGAACTTTCTTTTGTCAAAGTGTGAAGGGGTCTACCCATTCGCTTTTCTCACTTTTCTCTTCAGATCGGAAGATCCATTAGGGTCAGTCGTCCGCTGCTGTTAACCTTTCATTTTGTGCCCAGAGGCTCGTAAACTTTCGTAGAGCCAACTATAATCTCACAGAGCTGGGCTTATCGAGTGGGGGAAATCGTTCTCCGTATGCAACACGTGCCTCCATTCCACCCACCTGGCCAAATCACAAAACTCTCACGCCGCTCCTCCACAGCTTGGTTTGCTTTTATTTTCTGGAACTTGTGTATGTGAGAACGCTCGTCCAGACCGCAAAATGCAACCGCAAGTGGTTGCTGGTTCCCAGCTTGTAGCTTCTATCCTGGGACAGGAATTCGCTGCTACACGGGATGTACTGTGGGAATGCGGAATGTTGGGGCTAAAAGTTGATTGACTCACTTTTTGCCTTTTTGCAAGTGGACAAGTCGGGATTCATTAACTGCAACTGCAACTGCAACTCTCACTCTCTTTCTGGGCTTTAAATCGCTGGGAACTCCCGGTTTTTGAGGAGGTAATCGATATGCGTGTAACACCCTGTTGGTTGGGGGCACTTTTATGCTAAAAGGCCGGAAACTGTCCGGATTACAGCTGAAAAAGGATTAACAAAAAAAAAAAAGAACAGAAGCTGACGAAAAAAGCAAATCGTTTCGAGCTCTATTTGAGCGTGATTAATTTCTGTACATCAGTCAGTGCCATGCCGGCTAAATGCAAACACTTGGCGCAGACATCCAGGCCCCGACTGAAGGACTCTCTTCACTGAATTGCATTTTTTTCCTACCATTTTGGACGTTGCCTTTACCCTTTTTCCCCCACTCGACCAGCTCTTGACAAATTAACCAACTTAAAAGCTGTTGCAGCTGAAGGCTCGTACACTGGGATACTTGGCTATGGGGATACGTCTGCCAAGTGACAACTTGATGTCTTCTTTGGCACATCATATACACAGCAGGAAGCCCAAGAGGTAGAGGGACCTCTCTCCCAGGCGAGTTAATTGTGCGTTTTGCAAATTCGTGTGGGAATCGGCTTGGCCATTGTTTTTATGTTGTTCCCATATTTTGGCCAAGACTGGAAGCCGCTGTTAGCAGTTTTCTTTTGGGCTTTTAGGCAAACGAGTTCAGTTTTTCTTGCTTCTTTTCAGTTTTAGTTCCTATAGAAGATAAAGTACTATAAATAACAGACCCAGTAGAAGTAGAAATGAATCAGTTGCCCACACAGAATCGTATTCCTAGAGCTTATCGGTCTCTCAATGGGCACAAGGCCCTCGAATGTTGCATCTGCCAGTGGCTTTCTCTGCCAGATAAAACGTATATATATATCTCCAAGACCTCTCTTTTTCTCTGCTTAATATTAAAACATCTTAATCGCCACTCGAGTAAACAAAAGGGGAACGAAAAAGAGATATGGAAAATATTAATTGTGGCTGCTTAAGTGGAAGTCTTCGCCGGCTTTTCAGCATATTTATGGAATATGCCTGCAGAGAGGCATCAAAAATAAATATAAACCATCCCTCGAATGAAGAGCAGAGCAGCTCATAACTTCATTAGGGCGAGGCAGACTTCTTCCCGGAATTTTTTGAAAGTTTTAACACCAAGTGGGGGAGTTGCACATTGTTTTTTTTACGGCCTTGATGCATATAGTATTTTATGATTAGTTCGAGGCTGTTGTGACTGGCAAAGGCATTAGAGGGAACAAGCTGGGACAACAGCAATTTGTAGTGTATTTTTAGCTGATTTATCCGAAACAAATGTGCAATTTGTATGGAGAGAATTTCAGCTAAATGCGCTGTTGCTCGTCGAAGACAATAAGCGGCCTTGCCTTGGAGAGACACAAATGCGAGGCTGGGAAATTTTCGTAACTTATTGTCTAGAATTTGAATGGAGCGGAAAATCGTGAAATTATCTACAAATAAATGGGGGAAAAGCATTTTGCTGTTAAACCGATGTTGCAATAATTTATTGACAACCACAAAAACTGTAAAACAATACCTGGTCCGCGCTTCCATCGAAATTTGTGTTTGCTTTTTGCAATTGTGTAAAGCAGTTGCCAAAAGCGAAATGAAATAAATCGAGAACTTTTGCTCTGAATTTATAATTTCCGCCCCAAGCTGAAAGCTTTATGTGATTTTTTTTTTTAGACTCAACCGCTTTAAGTTTTGCTTTTATTTTAATATATTTTAAATTTATGAGGCGGCAAGCCTCAATGAAATATGACAGGATTTTAACAGATTTATGAAGCCATCGGGGAGTATTTTATTTTATTTCGCAACTAAAAAAATGAAATGGAATACATATTTAATATAGAGCTATGGTTCTTGCTGTTAATCACAGGCAGGCATACATAATTTTAAAGCGGCATTTAATTAATTTCAACAATATGCAGCTGAGAGATTTAATAATGCAAATTAAGTGTTACAGAAATTAATGACTGTTGAATACTCTATTTTGTAAAATTTATATATTTTAAGACAGGAAGCCTCTGAAAATGTACTTTATTTATTTCGACAGCTTATCACAGACACTCAATAAAATGACATTCCCCAAAAACAAGCTGAGTAAAAACATTTCATTGCCATTTTTATTTCTTTGCAATATTCATACGAGTGCCAAATAATTCTGTTCTACAGTGAATATAAATTAAATATAATGTGCAATATGAAAATGCATAATTGATTAATTAATTGAACAACAATTGAGTTTAATTGAGTGTCATATCGAGATTTCCCCGCGCCGTGCCGCTCCGTTTTTCCATTGTGGTTTTTCCTCTCAATCGGCCATTGTTTTTATATATTTTTTTTCTGCTTATTTATGTGTGTGTTTGTGTGTGTGTTAGCTTCCGACATGGCCAGGAAGATGTCAGGGGCAGGCATTAACAGTTAATGCATCATCGGCCGGACGGTGAGCATATTTGCACTAAATACCAGAGTTACAACTTTTTTTTTTTTTTGCCGGCCCAACGACTCACAGTGGAGGCTGCCTGGGGACAATCACCTTCTGGCCGATCAGCCACCTGTCCCGGAAAAGCACTTGGAAAAGCGCCGACGACGAGTCAAAGACCGCCACTAGTAAAGTTGCAGCAAAAGTGCATCTGTGTACATCGCTGACTAAGCGGTGACAGTGGCAGCGAGGCGAGGCGATGCGAGGCGACGCGTGCTACGTCAAAGCGGCGGCGGCTACGTCAAAGCGTGACAAATCGCCGCGAGATGGTGATGTTGTTTACGCAGCAGCTCTTTCCACAGTCTAAGTACATGTTCTAGCTGGTTTAGTTAGTCACTTTAACTAGAGATGGTAGAGTGAGTTAAGTACTCGAAAGAAGTGTACTTAAAATAGAGTTTTACCTGTGAATTCTTTCAAAAGCAAGTTGATTATTAGTAAATAATATTCTATAAATTGTTTCTTTATTAAAAAAACACTTTATTATAATAAAATAATTTTATAAAAATTATTTAACTACCCAAAAACCCCCTTTAAGGGTTCACATTTCCCTTTAGTAATGCCACCTCTAACTTGGCCACATTTCTAGCGAATAGGCTGGCCAACTTGTTGCCTGGGCACAAAGCCTTCTCTGCCCAACAACCATACCCCAGAAGTCAGAGATAATCGGCAGAAAATAAAACGGAGACAGGAACACTGTAGTACAGACAAAAATGTTAATTTCGTTTGCACAGAAGCACAGTTCGGAGGGAAGCCATTAGCAGCGAACGGGCCACAGTTGAACTTAATTTTGGGCCAAAAACTTGGATTCTGAACACATTTCACGGGCAATTCCATTAGTACTTTGGAAAACCGAAAACTAGTTTAGTTTAATTTGCAGTTCCCAAGAAATTTTGGCCACAAGAAAGATGATAGAAGACAGGCCAAGGCCGGATCTCATTAAAATACTAGAAAAATTGAAGCCTGAGGGCTTCTCTTTTTTTCTTGTGTAATTTATGGCCAGCTGAATAGAATAGTTACACATATTTTTGGGCCAACACAATCGGCTTCCTGTCCAGCACGACCCAGAATATGGCATATAGACTGGGTTATGTCTGCGATACAGACTCGGAACACAAAGGATTCTGTCCACTCATGCCGACAAATTGTCGAGTTGACAAAATATCGCTTACCAAACATTTTCTGAACGCTCCATAAATTCCCCTCAATTTGCCACTAAAAAAGAGAGAACAAAAACTATTGAATTTGGAAGTTGTAAGGCAGGAAGTAGGCCCCTGAAGGAATCAAAAGTGTGAGAGTGACTAATTGATAAATGAGGAGATGCCGTGAAAATGGGAAACTGATTGGCCGTGAGGCAAAAAAAGTTATGAGGAAGTCTACACAAAAAAAGGAAATCTTAAGAAATCAGTAGAAATAATTCCACATTAAAAAAAGAGTCCGAGGAGTTGAGGGAATTTTTGTAATGACTGTTGAATCTAGATATAATGGGTTTAAGGCTAAACATGATTCTAAATTTATATGCTACTCATAAAAAGTGAGTTGAGACCTATAAAGAACCTGATGATAACCTAAAGGAGACATAATGGTTCTTTATCTTGATTGAACATAAAGGCAAACAGGTTATAGGAATGCGGAAAGGGAAGGCAAGCTTGCTAAAGGGATTTTTGATGATTTTAAGGCATTATTACATGACATTATTAGTAGTCACAAAACCCACTAAGATTATGCAACACTCCCTGTACAGGCTTACCTTAGAGACCTCTTAGACCCGACGTTCTTATCTCTGCCTAAGCATCAATCTTCCCCTTGACAAGCCGGAGCCCTTACCTGGAAAGATAAGACACTGGAAGCCGCAGCCAGCACACCTCTTTTCACACCTCTTGTTTTTTCTTTCCTAAATGTGGGCGTTATTCTTAGACAAAGGTCACACAATGCCGCCTAAATGAATCTTGTTAGCAGCTGACCCCTGAACTCGGAGAAGAGCATCAATGTTCCAGCTCCGGAAGAGGAAACGGCATTTGCATCCAACGAAACTAAAAGCAGAATCATTTTTGGGTCGCATTTATTTAAATGGCTCCACAAAATCAAAGTGGCCGACCTGAACCGGATTTTCAGAGTGCCAGGAAAAACATCAGCATCGACATTTTCCCCATTTCCCTGCCGCATTTTCCACATGTTGTGCAGACGCGCATCCCAAAGAACCGATGCTGCTGCTGCTACCTGCTACCTCGGCAGCTGCTGGGACTCGAAGGCGAGGTTTCTCATGGCGAATTCCCACAGTGCACTATCTCTGCGCTATCGCTGCTCAGCAACTATCCAGGGAAGGACTGCAAGTCAGCTGCCAGCTCAGCTTCCATTCGCCGTATCAAGTGTATCCCATGGATGCGAGTCGGCGTGGCGAAATCATATGTGCGTGGCCAGATTGCTGCTGTTGTAGATGTTGTTGCTGCTGTTGTGCTGCTGTTGCTATTGCTGCTGCTGCTGCTCAGAAGAGTCTTTTTTGTTTTTGGCAGATTTTCTCATATGGTTTTTCATAATGCTTACCCAGTGGCAGCTGTCGCGTGGCCATGGGAAACTCGGCGAGGAAACAGTTGCAGGTTGCAAGATGCACTTTGCATGGGGCGAACCCTTAGGCTAGATTGATTTATGTGATGGGAAATGGTTGGAATTTGTACAGGAAATTCATACACAGAGATATTAGAAATAGTATATTTTAAAGCTTTCTACCATATAATCAATATTTGTGCAAAGATATTTTATATTTACCCCATCTTATCCCTACTCAACTCACGAATTTTCCTCATTTTCCTTTTCGTTACAGGTAAGCACAGCTGGCAGCTACTAGATTACAGCTTCTATGACCATCTTTAGCGACTTTTACTAGCCGAGAAAACTATTTATAAGGTAATTCGAGCTGCGCTTAGCTTAGCAACAGGCCGGCTGTCCGGAATGCCTGAAATGACAGGGCAAATAAAAATTAATAGCCGAGATGGCGAAGGCTCCTCCTCTTGGTCCCCGCTTCCCTTTTTTGTTGTTTTTTCTTTTTCATTTCTGCCCCAGATTACGCCGCCCTAACTTGGGTTTGCCTCGGCTCCTTTGGCGGCCTTTGTTTACCTTTGAGTCGAGGTTTTTTCCCTTGTATGTTAGGGGCCTTTGTTGGTTTTGTTCGCGGGCCCAGGCCCAAAAAATATACGAGAGTATGCAAACCTCCGAGAATCTGTATGTATTTTCGAAAAAAAAGGAAGCACTTATATATATTTTGCGTAATGCGGCGGCGGCGGCTGCGACGGCGCCTGAAAGCGTTGTCCTTCTTTTAATAGTCTTAAATTCCTGAGCAAATAATTTGACAGCAAATAGAGCCCGATGCCAATGGCCAGAGACAAAAGGGAACCCAGAAAGCGGACAGGGATATTTAAAATATTTGTCCTCTAAAGTTTTCTTTTTCCTTTTCTCCCTCTCTTGAGCCCAAATTAAATACCTTGAATTTTAATTAGATAAATGGAACGTTACTTGCAACCAGAGCTTCATTTTGGTAAATTTTCCATTTAACTTTTTCGGGAGAGCCTATGCTGCAGTGGTTTCCGCATTCTCTGGTGCAGCAACTTACAGTTAAATATATTCTCATTGCCATCTAATTGAATTTCCGTTTCCCCACATGGCGCTATTAATGTTTACATTTCCTGTTTTCCACACGCACAGACGAATCTCCCCAAAAAAAAAAAAAATAGAAAACTCTGTGTAGGAAGCCAGGGAAAACAAATGTCGGCTTCAATTTCCCCAAACCCAAAACAAGAACCTTCATTTTGTCGTTGTTTTTTCGTTCGAACGTGTGGCTAGGTGAGGCTAGGCAAACTTATTAATGAATTTCGCTTGGGGCACCCAGCTTAGAAAAGGGGTTTTCTGTAGAATTCAAGGGTTTTAATGCTCAAATATTTGTAATTACTTTATAGTATGTATTGTGTGGAATATATTTAGGAAATTAAAATCGTTATGTATGACTTACTTTTACTTAAATATTTTTCTGAAAATTTACATCTTAACTCATGAATTTATCATAGCTGTTTTTCCCCTAATCAAATTAAAAAATTTTCTAGAAATTCCTTACTGTATGTACTTAGAAATAATACCTTCTTCCTAGTCTTTCTGCAGATTTTCTTCAGTGTTTTAAAAAAGTGGCAGGTTTTTGTGTGGGAGTGACTGCCACAAAAGTGGCGACATGTGGCACCATCCTCTAGAAGCTCCCAAGTCGAAATCGGTGGCACGTGCAGTGAAACACGTCAATTTGAGGAATTGCCAAAATCACGCACGGAAGACTCAATCTTCTTCTCCTTCTCTGCTTCAAAGAGATGTTTCTCCCACAGCAGAGCAATTATCCCGACTCTGATTGCTCTGTGACGCAAACGGATAATCGAATGAGCAGACACTCCCTTCCCTCCCCCCTGAAAACCGAGTAAATATAGACCACAAGACAACAATTTAAATGCTTAGACATATCCAGCATAATTTAGCATAACGTTGGTATTTTTCTGTATTTTTTTTCCTTCTCTTGGCTGCCACCGGATGGCAAAGGCATTTCGAACCAGTTTGTGACATGGAACGATGCAAAAAAGCATCGCTGCAGCCATAAATCATATCGAAAGAATTTATGCAGCAGGCAAATTCCTTGGCCTGGAACATGTTTCCACCCAACAACAGGTTGCCGGCGTTTGTTCAACGGAAGTGGCTGGAAAAGTCTTGCTCCCTGCCTCCTCTTAATGAGCGGGAAGTGATTTCTTCCAATTCGACTTCCTGTTTGCCGCCGCTGTCAAGGATGCACTCTAATAGGTCGCTTTCATGCCTCCAGGCCTCGCGAGCTGAACTCGTTAGCGAAGAGTATCTCATAGATACGCGACTCTTGATGGCTAAGTGCGTATCTATCTATGGTTTCCGGTGACACCTAACTAGTTTTGGCTGTCTTCTAGTTGAGTTATTAAGCTGAAAATGAGTGTATTATTAAATTTCTTAATCACTTAATGGCACACAAATTATTTATAATTTATTTAAAGCCTGCATTAAAGTATCTTTAGTTTGAAATTAACCTGCCATATGCAGAGTTTTCCGCTTATATTTTGTTTATTAATTATTTCAAAAATATCATAACTTGTTCTCGCGAATTTATTTGCAATTATTAGCAGAGCTCTAAATCTTCTGGCACTCGCAGCATTCACATATGCGAACTGAATTTATGGCAGAGCCCGAAAACTTTCGCTGCAAAGTATGCAATGGCAAATTGCGCGTGCCTCCTTATCCTGCCAAGTGTCTGTGTGTGTGTGTGTGAAAACGTGTCCTGCGAGTGTCTCTTCCTCTCTCTCTCTCGGTGTGTGCTCCACTGCATTCGATTCAATTTCATAGTTGATTCTGGCTCACACCTACGCAAAATTTACGACACTTTTAAAATGTGCAATTTATGAGAACACCAAGGATACTGCAAGGAGGCGTGGCCGGAGCCCTGCAAAAATGATGGAAATTTTCCAGCTAAAATGTTATGAAGTTGCATACAATTTAGGTTTTATTCTGTAACGATTTACAAAGCCATCTCTAACGAAGTTTGCCCAGCAAACAAAGGGAGCTAGACAATGGATTCATTTTGAGGCTTTACTAGGGAAACTTTTACAACTCATAAGTTCATATATATATACCCAACATATGCCTCATCGATCTGGCTATAAATTGCATTTGAAATGCCGCAAAGCATGCAAATGATTAGGTGACAAAAACGCAGCAAATACCCGCGGGAGGCATCAAAACCAACAGCATTTGACCGCAAATTTTAAACACTCTCGCGTGGTGCGACATGTGCTGTAGAGGGCTGTAAGGTGGGGTTGGAAAATGGGTCTCGGTGGCGGGTTAATGGAAAATTCGATGCCCAAAAGTATGCTCTAAATAATTGGAAATTATTTCTGCTGTCAGTGCATCATGACATGTGAGAGGCTGTCGTCCTACCCACTGGGTGGTTTGGGGTGTCATGTGTGTGTAGTTTTTACATGGTGACAACATCTATGCAGTCCTATCCATTCTGGTGCATCCTGGTGCATCTTCCACCCCCTCCGCTGTTTATCTGCCACTTTATGCTTACATAATTTCCGAAACATAATTCCCCACTCTTCTCTCTGGGCAGCCAGAGGGGCAACTCACTGATGGCATGTTAATCCGCTCGCTCTTGTTTTGCATAATAACTGCGCGGGTTAGTTGGGGGAGAGGGAAAAATTCAGAGGGGTGGAGGAAAAATTTAGAGGGGTATGCCCAGCATTCTTCACAAGGGGCGCCGCTTAAATATGCCAAAAAATGTGCCCCAAGCTGGGAAATAGTCGGAAAATTATGAAACAATTGAAACACCAGGCAGCAGGGAGCAAGCAGCTGCTTCTTTTTGGCTTATTTAATGGGATCCTGAAAAAGCTGTTCACTAGGAAAAATTAGCATGAATTATAGAACATATTTATTATTTAGTTAGTAAAATTTTTATGTGTATATTAAGGGAGTAAAAATGCAAAATCAGCAGAAAATGAATTCCCGGAAGCAGTGGCATTTTCACATATTCAATAGGAAAAAGAAATTTTGTTGTTTTTTATATTAAATACTTTTTATTATATATTTTATTTACTTTCTTAAAAATCGAATGTGTATATTAGGGGAGTTAATTCATATTTATTCAGCCACTTAAAATCACAATTAAAATCCCTTTTAAAGCTTACCTTTTTTTTTATAATTTAAAATAAATTATTTTGGTAAATACTAACCTAATCCCAGTGTGCTTTGTTAGCATCAACTTTGAAAGAACCCCAGGAAGATGTTTAATTCGCAGCGTTTGCTGCGATCCCTTGCAGCCACAACTGCGCTTTGTTGCACGCGCTTCTCTTGATTCCGCTTCATGCACGAGCTGCTCACCTTTTTGCCCTTTTGATTCTATTTCTGGGGCCGGGAATAGCCTTGGTGTGCCTTGGTGCCAGTAGCCAGTTTCCAGTATCCAGTACTTAGCCACCTGCATGCTGGGTGCACGCCTTGGCCAACATTTTAATGAGGAGCCCCGCGCGTTGGTAATGCTTTCTAATTTCAAAACTAAAACAAAAGAACCCCAAACAATCCACTCACAAAGCTCTAAGGGAGGCTATAGTCTACCCAAAAGTTGATTTAAACTACAACTTAATTTAGTGTTTTTTTTTCTTTCTTTCTTTAACAAGCCTTGGCATCCTTTTTACTAGGCAACACTTTTTAATTGCCTGAAAAAATGGCGCTGGCTAAGCGGCTTACATAAAAGCAGACAGCACAAGGCAATAAAAAATGGTCAGAAAGGAGGCTTAATGCCGCCAAAGATAAATAAATAAATACCCCGCTTAAGCTAAAATTATAAATGTTAGCCAGACAGACGAAGCACTTTTTACAACTAACTTTTTTAGTAGCTTTTTTGAGGTTTTTTTGAGGCTGTTTTGAGGCTTTTTGTTTTATGTGTGGCACTGGCAACACATTTCGAAAATAGTTTGCTTTCTGTTTTTGTTTGTCCTTGTTGTTTTCATATATTTTTTTGGGATGTGGTAAAGCATAACGTATTTTATTTCACAGCTAAATTTGTATATATTTATATAAGGCATTCTTATTATTTTGTAAGAATTTTAAATGTGTTTAAAAATACCTTTTTAAGCTAATAAACATTGTTTTTTGTTCACCACATTTATTTTTGGTCAGTTATTGAATCCGTTTTACTTAGCGGACTTTCCATAAACCTATTAACCCATAGCCACTGAAAATTTCATAAATAGAACCAAAGTCTGTAAAGAATACAGCCAAGCTTTGCGCATAAATTAACCGTAAAGCGAAACATCAAAAATCACTCAACTAAGAATACGCAAAGTAAATGAAAAAAAAAATGGGAAAAACGGCGAAAAGAAAACCCTCTCCAGACGGAAAAAATCTCTGGCAATGCATGGCTGAATATTGAGGCAAAAAATAAAGAGAAGCTAGAACAAAAGTGAGACTCATAGCTGGCCATTCCCCATAAAAACGGTTAACTTAATTGACTTTTGCAAGTCAATTTCATAAATTGCATTCAAGTAAAAACTTAAATGCGATTATTGAATTTATTGACAAACAGCAAATGAATGTTGTGCCATATGGCAGCAGGAATATTAAAAATGCTAATAAAATAACTGATGATACGGAACTATGGCAGAGCTTCAATATTGACTTTTACAAGTAAATATTTTATTACCTTTTTTAACCGATTTCATTTGCATTAATGTACTTTAAAAAAGAGACTTCATTCTATTGTAACAAGTGAAAATATTTCCCTTGAACCGTTTACAATCTGTCAGTTTGTCCTGATCGATGTTGGAGCACATCCTTGCCAGAATGTTACTCATTTGCTCGTCTCGTTGGGGTACAAATTATCTGGCAGACATTTGGCTTTTGTGTCTTCATGATTCTTCTGCCCTGTTGCATTTTCCCCTTTGCCGTGCGTGTGTGTCTGTGTGTTTTGTCTGCGATTTTTCATCTCCTGGCAGAATTTTTCCTCGACGATGGCCACATTTGGCAAATGCTCTGAGGTTGTTGTCACTCCGGCTCCAGCTTCAGTCTTTGATTAATAAAGCCAGCGTAACATGACAGTCAAATCTTATCAGAAAAGAGAAAGAAAAAAAAAAGAAGCCGGGGATCCAGGATAAAATTGGTTTGGGGGCAAGCTTAAAGTATCTTTTCTTGTTCCGTCACAAAAAAATATTCACTGTGCTGGTCCCTTTTCTAGTCTGCTGGCCATGAAAGTATTCTCTAGCTCCTTTCCGCTGGGCGGTTAAATTCAATCAATAATCCTTTCGGCCGCTTGGCTCTTGAATGTGTGAAAATGATAAAGGACCCCGCAGGCAGGACCTCCGCCTCTGATAAAAGTTTTGAGAATGTATCGGTAACTGGGAAATCCGGTGCTTGTCAGCAACAAGTTCAAGGACATGTCAGGGCTAAAATTTGTATTACTCCTGAAGCTAAGCTAAGAGATGGCAAGGGGAAAAAGGTTGTTAAATAAAACAAAAATATTTACAACTTAAATTTTAAGCTCAACTTGAGTTAAGATATATTTTCAAGCTCTTACCTAAGAAATAGTCTTGGCAAACCTGATCCCCAGCGTGAGTGATGCTGTCATCTCTTATTCGACGGCTGCTTTTACGACTTCCTTGCGAGGAAACTTAAAATTAAAACATTCCTGGCAAGTTCTGAACATCTTTCGTCTGCCCCGTCTTCAGCTGGTTTTTATTGCCTCTTTTGTTTGTAGCCAGCAGTTGTGTAAGTTGTGTAATGTCTATCTGTCTGTCTGTTTGGCAGAGTTACTTACTGCTCCGTCGCCTCCTTCGGTGTCCCTCGGCTGGGGCCATGCTGTATTGCCTTCTGGAATTTATGCGACTTCTGTGGCACTTTAAGGGGCGAGCAGCCGTGACCTTTGGCGCTTCGATTCTGGGGCATAATTGGAAAAGTTCACAAGGACATAGTATTATTATCAGTGGTCCAAACTAGGGCTAAGCAACTCAATTAGAGTTCAATGCGAGTTGTTCTTGACCAATCCGGGTAAGTGCCACCCATGACAACCATAAATCTTTAACTTATTTCCACTCACCGAGCCCTGGCATCACCTCAAACTGGATTCCTATTAGCATTTTTCTTGCCTCTCCTTGCCCAGAGCTCTTCTTCCAGTTTCTTTCAATTTTTATGACCAGCCATGTGTAGGGTCCTAAAATTTTATGCGAATTTCTAATTCAATTTCACGTTAACGATATTTTCTGGATTTCCTTGCGTCCCTTGCCCTCTGCTGTCACATTTGCTCATCTCAAGTGGCTTACTTACACTTTATTCGATTTCAGCTTGTTGTTCTTTTTTTTCGTTTCTTTTGAGTTTGGAATTAATTTTGGTTGATTTGCAATTTGAAGCCACCGAGAAGCGTCTGTCAGTGTCCCCTAATTTATTTCATCAATTGAGTTTCGAGTTATTACTGGCAGATTTTAGTTCAGGCTTTCACGGGGCAACTGTCAAAGTGTTTTTCAAAAACATTTTGGGAGTCGTAATAATGAGGGAGAGAGTGGTGAAGGGGAATATTTAAGGTGCACTGGAAGAGAGTTTTGATGGAAAACTCACTTGAAAATTATAAGAATTTGTTGATGTAAAAATAGAACGATTTTTTTAAATAAATTATTTTAAAAAAATTATTTTTACTGATTACGAATTCCTTAATTCCAAAAGAACTTCTTGAAATAAAATATATAATAACATTCTTAAAAATCTTAAAGTGTCTGCTATATAGGATAAAGTCTCCGAGTCTCCTAGAGAGTTCAATTTTGCAGTTACCCGAGTGCCATCATCGCGTGAAACTCTGCAACATTAGCCGCTAATTGCGGGAGCAGCAGAAGTCAGCACTCAAGCGGGTCCACCCGCCTCCAGTCGCTCTTTTTACCCCCCTCCTGAAGCCACTGGATTCGCTGAATTCCAGCCCCCCTACACCACACACAATCTGGCACAGTGCTTGTCGTTGGACGCAGAGAGCTAGCTCCTCGTATCGTTTGCATTGCTCCAGTGCTTGTTGAAATTTTATGCTGGTTCGCCATGGTTCACTTGCTTCACTGAACTGCGAATGCGAATGCGACTGCTACTCCAACTGCTACTTGGACTCTGTTTCTAATTAATCGTGTGAAAGTCGAGCAATCATAGTTGCCCCTTATTCAGAAATTTTTTACATTTTAATTAAATGCTGCAAAGAACCAAGAAAAATATATTTACACAGTTACACAGTTTGGAGACTGTCAGGAATTGCATAACCGGATGTTGAGCCGGGCCCTCCCACCAACTTCCGCCTGCAAACGGCTCACAAAGCGGCACGCCTCGAATGAGACTCTGCTTGGGGGATCTCCACGTACCCAGGGATCAGGAAAGAGCACACGGCTTGGCTTTCAATCAAACGTCAGGGGCGGCGATTTCCCCGATGAACGCCCCATTTCGTTTTCATGGCCCATTGTCAGTGCCATGAACGCAGCGCAGCGATGCGAGGCTGCGACACAGCGAGCCCTTTATTAATTTCAATACATCACCCCATCCTCCGCATCGTCTGGAGAGCTGCTTCGGCTGAGGACACTTCTCCTCAATGTCTTCCCCTCCATTTGCATGGCTCAATGAGTGCTGGCTGCCAGCCTGAAAGTGGCTGCATTCATCAGGGAAATGCGTGCATTCAGAGGGGGGTTGTAAGGGGGAAGTACCTTCCTTCTATAGAGGTTTTTCTGGGAGAGAGCCCACATATTTACTTGGATACTAAGCATAAAATTAGGTGGCATTAGCAAAAGGTTTATGAGCTATTTCCTTTTTAATTTATTAAACTATTCTTGCTGCATTTCCTTCTGGTTTAGGTTTAGAAAAAGCGGCTTTAAAACTAACCCTCATTTTATCTTCTCTACTTTTCAGATGCTGAAGCACGTACAAATCTCGCCGCTGCGCAATCGCTCTGACTCGGTGTCCTTGCGCTCCTCCAGTCATGCCTCCTCCTGCGCCAGCTCCATGTGCGGCAGCCCAGAGCCACCCACAGATCTGCAAAGGACACCCTCGCGGGCCTCCAGCTACTCCAGTCTCAATGAGCAGTTGCCACAGGTGAGTTCCTCTTTAAGAAAACCAAAGAGAAGCTTCTTCTAAGACAATGATTCCCTCCACAGACCACAATCAAAGTGTACACCAACCGCCTAAAGATTGACATTGAGTACAAGACTTTGGGCATTCAGTGGGACACCACCAGCAAGGAGGTTATTAATATGCTACTAAGACGGTACGTTGAAAATATATATTCTTTAAATATATATATTCTAATCTTTATATCTCCTCTTACAGCCTCAAGATGCGCCATCGGGATCCGCGTCTTTTTTACCTCTCCATGGAGGTGGCCGTGCGCCGGGCTGGTGTCAAGACCATCCTCGTGCTGGACGACGACACTAGACCAGCCATTATGCAGGCCTGTCACCCCAAAGGCGAATCCCGCTTTTGTCTCCAGCTTAAACCCGGCGGCCTTATCCGCGTCCACACCTCCGCCCTGCAGGCCAGCTCCCAGTACAAGTCGCTGGTGATCAGCGAGGAGACCACCAGCGATGAGCTGCTCCAGCTGCTCCTGGGCTGCTATAGCTCTCCAGAGCCTGTCGAAAGCTTCTCGCTGTATGAAGTGTGTCCAGGACAGGAGTGCCAGCGCAAGCTGCATCCAGATGACCTACCACTGCGCACCCAGGCAGAGCGGATGAAGCGCGGCGAGGGCTGTCACTTTTTGGTAAGGCGGACGCCCAATTATGCCCGCCGGCGGCAGCTGTTGGCCAACCTGAACGAGGCCATTGGCCAGGCTGCAGCAGAGGCGGCGGCAGCAGCAGCAGCGGAGGATGCCACCAGTCTGCTGGAGCTCTCCCTCGAGTCGGATCTGTCGCTCTCCGAGGATCTGCATAGCTGCAGCAGTCGGAGCAGCGGAAGCGAAGATGCCGAGGATGAGGACGAATGCGCCAGCAGCTCTGGATCTTCGGATAACTCCACTGAGTGTGCCCTGCGACGCGACTTTTATCCAACTCCTTCTCCTCCTGCTCCTGTTCCTGCTCCAACAACGACGGTCACTGTGTCGCCGCCTGCCCGAGCCTACAGCCCCGTGTACAACATCCGCGAGATCCGCACAGCCTCGCACTCGTTCTCCTCGCTGGGCAAGGACAAAAAGCTGCTGGACATACACATGAATGCGCGGTACACCTCCGGGGGAGGTCTCTATGGCAGGCTGATGCCCGTGGCAGAGTCAGAGACCCTGGATCTTAATGGGAATCCCAGCGCCAAGCTCACAGCGGAGGCGGTCAACAACAATCCGGCCAAGGGTCTGGGACACTTTGTGTATCTGTAGCAGTTAGTCTAAGATAATAAGCCCCAAAAAGTAGTTTGGACCAAAGATGCATTTGTAGTTTAAGCCTAAACCTTGGAAGAATGTAAATAGAAAGTAGAACTAACCGAGGAGTAACCTAAGAGTAGGCTAAGACCTAACGAAACCCCTAGCTTAAGGCAAAGAAACCATCTGCTAACAATCCCAAATCAAAGGAGTCTATAGCTTAGTGCCCTAGTCCCTTGACTAGAGTTTCGATAAGAGTAAGAATCTGGACAGCTTGTGGCTAACATTCGTATAGAAACCAAAAGATATTGTAATAATAAGCAGCGAATATGTAAAACTAAAGACCAGTGCCATGTGTTTTTTATTTAAGGACGTGGGGGGTAGGGATTAAGTGCGCCTCCGCTTCGTTTTAATTGCATTAAAATCAGGTTAAACACGTGAGCGTGGGGCCGCAATTAATGCGGCCCGCCGCGCAATTTGTATTTCAACGGACGCCGGCCAGGTTCGGGTGCGGAATTAAGGCTCTCCATCTCAGCTCCGGGTGGCCAGTTGCCGGCTTATGGCGAATGATTTATGCGGCGTATGCGTAATTTCCAGAGCCATAAGCTTTTATTTTTTATTTTATTTATTTGATCGAAGGATTTAAACATGGAAAGGCTTTCACCAAACGCCCACTTATCGGGTCAGGGTCTCCTTCGTCCCTTTTTAACTAATTTAAGTTCGAAGATGGGGTTGCTTTCGGGTCAAATTAAAAATCAACAAATTTACCCAATCAAATCCAATTTGCTGCATCCTAAAATAATAACTCCAGCCAGGGGTCTCTGGAAATATCCGTTTAGGACTCGGGAAAAAGGTCTCACTTACCGGATTGGAGGACCGAGAGTTTGTTTTGTTTTTTGTCGGCTCATTTTACCAACTTTTAAAGCCAAAATTGCACCGAGCCCGAGACTCATGAAAAATGCAAACTGCCACTGAGTTTGGGGGAGGAGGAGGAGCCTTGTGCGGCAGCTGTGCAAACGGAAGCGGAAATGCTAAACAGCCTGCTCGCTCTGCTGGCCAGCATAATAACTTAAGCACTTTATAAGTCGAATTTAAAATTTTCCAAGCAAAAGGCAAAACTTGCCTGCTGTCTGTGTGAGTGTTGGCATTCAAATTTTGGGCAAAACTTCAGCGGCTGTTGCACTCGAGATAACTGTCTGTCATTGCCTGGATTCGAGTCTGGAAGTGAGTGTAAGGTGGGTGTGTACCATTTGAGTGGACATGCATATATGCAGGACCAAAAAGTGGCCTTGCTGCTCGCCTGAACTCCTGGTAGTTGCAGCTGGCCAAGCATCCTGTCTGGTCACTTGACCCCACCTCACTCAACCCCAGAAAGACTGTTCCCCACAAATTTAATAAAAATTGCAGAAAAATTGGCCAGGAAAAAATCAGAGAGCCAGGCAAACAGCAATTCACAGCAGGACGTTCCTACAGGTAAGGCAGATTTATCTTGTTTTCGGGCCAAGATGCAATCGCTCTTAGCCAGAGGGTTGGTAAGGGAAAATGGAAAGTTTTCAGCAAGTTTTATTTGTCTTTAGCATTACACTCAATATATTTCATTTAGATTAATTTCGAGAGCACACACACACACAAAAGGGAAGGGCCAACTTTCGTCCTGCTCAGCCTGTTGGCAGTTGTCGTCCTGTGAAATTGAAAGGAGGAGGCAAATTTTACAAAGTTTGTGTTTGCACAAGATTGAAGCCAGAACTAAGAGAGAGAGTGGTTAGTGTAAAAATAGAAATGCCTTGGCCCTGGTCACGGTCGCCATCCCGTCTAAACGCCACGCAACGTAACACCACGCGACGCGGACTCTCACAAAGCCGAATCAAAGTTGCATCCCGTGTAACCCGTTCGACTAATTGCCATAAGCCGTTAGGTAAATTTGTACACGCTCTCCAGCGCCGTGGCTCTAACTGTTATTTTTACACAACTAATCGGATTAGTGTGGTGGTGGTCACCAGCCCACGCCTTGTCCACGCCTTGCACATGTCCCTCATCTCTTGTCCCAACTCTGGTCCTTGTCGTCGTTGCTTTTGTTGCAATTGCCTTTGGTGAGTGTCGTAATTTTTCACTTGAGCAACTCGTAATCCCCTTTACTCGCTGCAGGCTCAAACGATGGAAATTAATTTCCATCGGTATCGGTCCTGGAATTATGAAGTGTGGCCTCTACCTCCCTATGCCTCCCACTAATGACATATTCAAATAGCAAGTTTAGTTTCAATGAGTTAAGCCGACTGGCATTTTAATTAAAAAGCTATTGCATAAATTGGCGCCGAGTTAATTATGTCCCCAGCTCACTAGGGAGTCCTTGATAGCTAATGGGGGTTAAAGAAGAGGCTTTAAACTAATGAAATAATATAATTCAATTGCTTTTAAAGGCTTTAAAAAATTGTTTTGTATTATATTATTACTTTTAAATAAAAAATAATTATTGTTTAATATTATAAGACCTTTCTTCTCTCACCTAAAATATCTCTAGACTTTTTTGAATATATACAAACGTTTTCAGTTTCCTCACTCTCTTTTTCCCTGATGTTTTGACCTTCTTTCTGCTAGTTTTCCTTTCCATAGTTCTCCTGCTGGTCACAAATGCATTGCCACTTTTCCCTACGTTCACTCCCCCTCAAATGTATACAAATATCAAACTCCCCTTTGAATGATGATGAAGAATTTTGGTCTACGATTTTCCATTTTATTTCTTTTCAGCCCATTCGACAGTTTGCATCTTCTATAAGCTGAAAGCCTGGTGCTTGTATTTTTATTTTGGGCAATTTCTCAATTTCCCCTTCAACATTTGAAAGAGTTTACATTTGTTCGAAGGGAATTTGATTTCATTGCAATGCGGCTTACTTGGCTGAGAGCTTGGTACAAGCAGTTTTTAATTTTGCACATTTTTTAAAGAATAACATACTTCCTCATTGAGGGGGATATTTGAGGAAAAGAAAAAATATATAAAAATAGAAATATAAAAAAATAAAATGATTGCAATCTGTCTATAGCCAACGCTTTACTTCAAAAGAGCATGTAGCAAATTTTTTACTGATATTTTTCTACAGGGTATCTGGTTATCTAGACACTCGTCTACATCATTCCTTATTGTTCATTTCCTACATTTCTGAGTTCCTGGCCAATGATTTCAAATAGAAAAATGCCAAATAAAAATCTTTGGTTTGAAGATGTGTTTGCCTTTGGAGTGCTGAACAGGAGCTCTGCAACCCCATAAACTGTTTTTCCAAAGGAGATTGTGGGTGAGTTGTGTGGGATGTTCTGTGATTCCTAGCAAAAGTACATATGTATAAGTTTGTGAAATTTGTGTGTGATTTTACAAGCATTTAACTGTTGGTAGAATGTGTGGACAGAATAGACAGACTCAAAGTATGCTGCAGAGATGGACCCACTCATCCCAAAAGTGTGCTTCACAGCAAACAAAATTGCAGCAAAATGGTTTGTTATAAAAAAACGCAACTTGAACACCTAAACTATATTTAGTAGATCTGCAAAAACTAGTTTTCTTCTCAATGTTATTTGTCCGAAAAATGTTTAAAAATGGTTTGCAAAAGCTGTTGTATTTTAATTACTAAGGAATTTTTGTTAAAATTGTCTATTAATTCAAATCATAGATACAGCAATTTTTCAAGCATTGTCTATGTTTGGTATTTAGTTAAATTACTTAAAGCATTTGTGGTGGCTAGAAAATTATCTTATAAAGTTTGTGTATAAATTTATTGTATATAAAATCTTATACATTTTAAACTATAATAATAATCAGATATATACACGCTTTTCTAAGGATTCAGTATTCTGATTTAAGTAGAAATAAACATATTAAATATAGAAATCATTTAAATAATACAAATAACTAAGAAAACCATACAGTTTAATAGATTTCCCCTTAATCCCTTAATTTTATTGCTTAGACAAAGCCACAAACACACAAGAAATCCATAAATCACGAGTCCTTATCTTAAGTTCCTGCTCTTCTTGATGGCTCGCTTTTCCGACTTTGCGTCTCTTTCCCGATGATTTATGTCAATCCTCCGCTCAGTCCCTCAAGTCGCCTTTAATTATGAAAAATCTCGCACATTGGAATGAGTCACTCAACTGGAAGACCCGTTTCGGGATTCCTCCTTTTTCCAGACGCCACTTGACACAGTTTATGGATCATTCTTTGCATAACAAAGACTTGGCCAAAAAGGGTCACGGGATGAACTGAAGAAAGACAGAAAAACAAATGGCCAAAACAAACAACGGGTTTTCAAGAGATTTTTACGTAGATTTTTGATTTTTAATTTGCGTTCGTCCTGGTAATTGAGTTTTCCACGGACCCTGGACTCTCGAGAATTTACTGCAGCGTTTTCCCGAGCCCCAGAGTGGCGATGCGAAACGCTGGCTTAGCACAAAACTCGGACCAACAATTGGAGCATTTTTAATGCAGTCCGCAGAGGACAGAGGACTTCTGTCCTCCTCGGTGTGTCATATTTTTTGTGCTTTATTTTTTTTGGCAGCCACAACGAAGCGTGTTCTCCGGCTGACCATAAAACGCTTGTCATCAGATATCGCCAGTCAGGACTATAGATAGAACAGGATATAAATTGCGAACGCAACTTGCAATTTGGACAACCGCGCGAAACTGAAGCCAAGGATTTGGGTGGCGGATATTTTCAGTTCAGTCCGATTGATTTTTGCTTTGTGGATGCTTACAGAGAGAGAAATTACTGATTCCTGGTTAAAAATTACCTCTTAAAAAAATATAAAAATAAAGTTTACACTTGTAATATATCAGAAATATAAATTACCTTTGAGCATTTCCTTAAATTTTTTTTTTTTAAATAACAATTTCCCATTTAAACTCGCTTTTTCTCCGCTTGTATTATGACTCTCGAGCTGCTGTAAAAGTTAATTGCAATGATGCAGCAGGGCTGGGTTGTGCCAAGTATATTTACACACAGTAATGATCTTTGCATTTCGTTTTATTTGTTCGTATTTAATCACACTTAAATGAGAAACTTAGACTAAGAACTTGACAGTTTGCAGAGCCATGCTCCCGGAAAAGCATGCAGTGGCTTCTCCAGTGCAAATCGATTTGCTTTTTGGTTTTTTTTCTTTACTTAAAATTTGGCCAACTCTAAACGCAGGCCAAGTGAGCGGGCAAGAGGCTCCTCCAAAATCACAATGAAATTATAGCTAGCCAGTTCGGGCATCCTCTTGGGGACGGGACAGCCTTTAGGAGCGCCGGCCCAAGCGCCTGAGGTGCCTCCTCCAGCCGCGCGGCCATCATAGCTGCTCGTTGCCAATGTGCGTGGTGTCCGTGGGCAGCGAATGGGTCTAAGGAAAGGAGACAGTGGTCTGGGTTAACTCATACATTAGGAGCATCGTTCCGGGTTTTACACACTCACCTGCAGCGCCTTGCGCTTGTGGTGCATCGAGGAGTTCGATGAGGACTTGCCCTTGCCCTTCTTCCAGGAGCACAGCAGCAGCTCCTTCATGCCCTTGCGAAAATTGCGACTGAGGAAGGCGTAGAGCAGGGGATTTACGCCCGAATTGAAGTACGTGACCAGAAAGGTGAGCGGCGTTAGCAGCGCATTAAAATTGGAATCACCGCGATACGAACGTGACCTGCAAAGGCATATAAAGGAACATATACAAGCACCATAATAACTATCTGGTAGTGTATATTCTGGCTATGCAAATGAGCATCTGTTGGCCAAACATCGGAATCGAGTTCCACATTCTGTGGTCTGTCCCCAAATAGATATTACAGTCCTGGTTCTAATGCGGCTGTAAAATAACTTTTCCTCTCCCTCGGTTTCCACTATGAAATTCATGAGCCATTCCCCTGGATTCCCCGGAGGAAATTACGCTAGTGAGCCCCCATTAATTATGCAAGAAATGTACTGTCACAAAGTGTCCTATATATTTAATTAGAAATCCACTTCAATTCAATTCCCTTCGCGGACTGCGCAACTCTTCCGTTACGGCTTTCGTTCAGCTGTTGCCAGTCTCAGTCTCCGCGGAGGTTCAGACTTTTTGTCCACCTGTCCAGGTGATTAAGCTGCCTGTTGGCAGTATTGTTTGCCTGGACAGGAGCAAAGGGCACTCGAAAAAGTTGCCTAATGGAGCGGGGAATTTGGCCAAGAGCAAAGTTTTTCGCCGCCTGCAAGTATGCAACATAAACTTTGACCGAAAACTTTGCCTTGTCGAGTAATATTTAAAGCAGCAGCAAAATAGATGTTGCTGGATTATTTTTCCACCTATTTTTTAGGTGCTCAGTAGTCAGAGAGTTCAAGGGTATTATTTAGGTGGGTTCTTATTGGGAGAAGTTAACAAATTTTGTCAGGTTTTAAGGTTCAAAGTGAAGGCAATCATTAAGTCTTTAAAATAAATTAATTTATAACGAAAGTATTGCTTTGGATAAATAAATAAATGAACTTCAGTTTAAAATTCCTTAAAATATAATTTCAAGAGAAAGTAATTCAATAAATTAATTATCAATATATTTTCTTATTTCAAAAACCTTCCTGACATAAAAACTACCGGATATCCCATAGTCGAGGCTCCAATCCTTCTTCTCCCTCCTTTTAGATAGATGCTAAAAACTTTGAGCCAACTGCCAAAATGTCCTGGAGTTGTTGCTCGTTGAGAATTCGGCTTGCACTTGCAAGTGGCAAAGTCCTGGGAGAAGAGTTGGCTAACTGATTGGGCCACTCGAGTGGCCTTCGCTTTGTTTTCGCCGATGCTTGAGTCCTGTAGTGGCCTTTTGCCAACAGTTCCGCTTCTCCTCCCCTCCCGACCCAGTTTTAGATGGCAAACCGAATCGGGGACATCACATTAAAGGCAACCCGGACTCCATGGGGTGGCCCTGGATCGTGACCGTCTTCCGGCCTCAGTCTAATGAGTCGCAGTTGGCGACTGCTGGCAGTTGTTATCGTTATCACCCCAAGCCGGCGACCCAGCCAGTAATGAACACGTGCCATGGTAGCCTCTCTGCGTACAAGTATTCAAGGGGAAAGTAATCCAATTGTCAGCGCGTGGCAATTACTCGGTCGTGTTCGCCTTGAGTAGCAATGACAGTTATCATTTGATGATTATGCCTCTGTGGGAGCTGCTATGTTTAGCATCTGGACTGAAGAGTGTCCCATAGAAAATTAAGCTTGGCCTGGTTAAGAGTTGCTCAATTTTTCAGCCAGCAGCAAGTTGATTAATTACTGGAGATGCCTATGCCTGCTGAACCAGCCATTTATCTTTGTTAGGAGGTGCTTTAATTAAACAGCTCTTCACAGATTTGCCACGTTGCACTTTGGGGAATTTGTTCTCAGTCTAGAGGGAAAAATAACTGCAATTCCTGGTTATTTTTGCACAAAAACGATAAATGTTTCAATTTGATTTCTGGCCAAAGTATTTTCCTGACAGTGCCATAATTGAGATTTATTTCCGACTTGTTGTTTACTTGACCAGCTCTCCGGCTCTCTTATTTTTATTTATTCATAGGAATCGACCATGCCCAAGCTGCGGGTGAAAAATTGTCCCTCTCCTCACCCACATGGCCATAATCTGCCACATAATGGCCACGTTAAGCCGGACTAGTCCCACTCAGCCGGAACACAAAGAAAACAAGCCAACAGATAAAAATAAGAGAAAAATGTAGGAGAAAAACTCTACGTTGTCGCATTGAATTAAAAGAATTTTTTAAAGCCTTGTGAATCTTTTATTAAGCCATTTGTCATATACTCCGAAAAAGACTGCCAATCTGTGAAGTGTCTATACGGTTGCGTTTGACCAATTTGATTCCGACTTTTTCCCTTTCGAACTGCCGTTTTATGTGTCGTAATTGTGGCTAATGGAATTTCTTGACATTTTGCTGCTGCATCAGAGATTCCCAGAAATAAAACCGTAATTAAGAAGAGTGTGTGTATGTCCATTGAATTCCTGTCCATAACGGTTGGTTGCTTTTTTATCCTTTGGGTTAATCTGGCACCCAACTTTTGATCTATTTTTGTCGCAACTCTTTATTCATAGAAAAGAATACAAAGGGATTATCTGGAAAATATCTTGAAAGAGTGTGGAGCCTTGTTAAAAAGCTGACCAGTTGATGGGACAGCCGATATGTATGTTTTATAATCATTTAGTTCAAGGAATTGATGTGAAATGGGACCCTTTTCCCTAATTGTTTTTATTTTTAGAGCCATAGAACCTTTTCCTATATTTTTAATATGATTTAGAAACACGTTTATCTCTTTTAAATAAAACCTAGGATCTTTAAAGAGCTAATATATATTTACAGTCTTTAATATTATCCCCTGCCCTTAAACTTCCTTAGAAATAGGTTCCTTTTACGCTGTGGCTGTAATCAGCTATTAAGCTTAACCAAGGAGCAATTATCTCCCTTTTGTTGGCAAACAGCTATGCCACCGCCCAGGCAATTCGAAAACACCGCCCACGTATTAAGCCAACAGAGGCTCCTCCTCCTTCCTATTTTGGAGAGAATTTCACCCACTTTTGAATGCCTCACCGGAAGCGGAACTGCTGGCCGAAAAGGGAAAGTCCAGCTGGATCTTTGTTGGCACACCTTTCAAAGGCCACGAAGAATGGGAATCTTACGCAATCGGATTTGGTTTGGGTTTGGAAAGGGGAATGGAGATGGGGTAGGTATGCACATAGCCCGAGTGCTTTAAAATCGATTTAGCCCAAGGAAATTGGCAAATGAGGGTAAAGCCGGCAGATTGCGAGGAATCCCAATTGATGACTTAATTGTTTACCAGCCTCGATTCCGGCAGGAAGCTATCTCGGCTTTATCAGCACACTCGCAGATGTTAATTTCCCCGACTATCGGCGGAATATGCAAATGCCTGCCGGGCTGACGGTATAAAATATTGTTTGTGCCGAGTCAGAGTGGAGTGATGAATGCAGCGATTGAGGTGACAGAGCACTTGGAAAAAAATCTTTAAAATTTATATATCATTTGAAAAGGGTTCTTAAACTATAAAAATCAATATTATTAAGTCAAAAATTGCATTTTTATGACTAGAAAATATAAAAGCAAAGCAGAGTCTTAAAAAGGTTAAAGTCAAGTTAAAAAATATTAAAAAAACCCAAAACAACCCATATCTCTAAAAAAAAATCCCTGTTAAGTCTCTCTCTTTCCACACTTCATACAAAACCGCTTTTTCTCTCAATGTCCTGTGGAATACTCACCAGTATTGCCACATTTTGCGGGCATGATACGGCAGATTGCAGAGGGCGAATGTCAGCACGAATATTATCAGCATGCGGACGACGCCGCGCCGGGCGCGTAGGACATTACTGGACGAGTGGGACATGTGGGTGGCTCCGGCCACACCCATCCCACTGCCACCACCCGCGACATTACCCGTTGTCCGCTGATGATGGGCATGGGAGTGGTGGTAAAAGCTCGTCTTGCGGCAGGCGCTCACAATGGGACGATCGGCCTCCAGGGACACCTGCACAGAGTTACATGGAAAATAGCATTAGTTTCGACGCGCAACGCAGATGGATGGAGCTATTGATTAGAGGTACTCGGTGATACCTACCTTGCAATTATCAAGCTAATTTGGTGTGGTGTTGTGTGTTGTGATGGTAATTGGTGGATTGGTTGGTAGAGAAGGGGGAACCAAATACGGTGTTTTATTATGGATCAAACGAAAGGCACAGAGAGAGAGAGAAAAGTTCAACAGAAAGATAGTTAAATAGTTATCGGGGGGAATAAGAGTAAATTAGTTTTCGTATAGAGGTTATCGAAAAGTGTTCACTGTGCTGTGCTTAAAGGTATTAAAGAGAACCTCAAATATATTAATAAGACTTAAGGGTACCTATAAATAATTTAAAATATTTATTTTAAGGCTAAACTCTAAATATTCAATATTCCATTAAAAAACTCCTGCCAAAGCACTGACAGCTCGACAGCTCGAATGTTTTTCAGAAATTTTCTCTCAAAAATATATCTGCATTTCCATCTAAAATATGTCTAAAACTAAGCGTGATCGATGCCCAATGTTCGATTGGGTAATCTTTTACTCTATTTTATGTTCCTGACAGAAAATGCAATCGAGCTTGCAGCTGCACGGCAAAGCTCCTGTCAGATGCTCAATAAAAGCGAAAAATAACGTATACGCCACGGTGTCCGGCCACCAATAATGGCAAAATATTTTTTGCGATAACTTTTGCCCTCTCACTTGCAGTTTTTTCTTTTATTTTTTCATTTACCAAGCAGCTGTCAGGCCACTAGCCACTCGCTTTTGTGGCCAGTTCAGCGTTGGCCTTAATGTGCATTGACACCTGCTCCGTAGAGCTGACCTGGCCACTTGGCCCGCAAAGTTGCCAGGACAAAGTTTTTACGACTAGCTGATTTCTCAAAACCTATTACCGCTACTGGAGCTACTTTTGTATCTAATAAATTATCGGCGGAATATGGCTGAATCGATGACAGCTTCCTGGAACATTACAGCCAGGCTTTTGGTGATTTAGAGCCTGGGCCACGACCCCACGAAAAACTGAGTTTAAACTGCTTCGGCCTTGTTTCAAGCAATTAGTGAACAAAGCTTTGGCTTCGCTTTCTGCATATTTACGAGGATATTAACGGGGTTACACGAACTGTTGTACACTGGGAACTTAAGTTCTTTATAAATTAAATTAAAATTATAGGTATACTTTCTTATTTTTCGATTCATCTCGTTAAAAGTCTACACTTGACTATACACTATACACTATACACTTATTAACTAAGATTTCAATATAAAACTATTACTTTTCCCAAGTGCATAGCCTTTAAATATTTTTCCAACCCGCTTGACTTTCGCTTTTATTTTATTTTTCCCCCGTTCAGGAGCATTGTTTTCACGGAAACTCACCTGACTCTCTGTGATGCTGACGCCACGCTTCTCATATTTACTGCTCTGTTTACGTGACAAGGACGTAGTGCTGCTGCCGGCGGAAGCGAGTGACGAGCCAGGACCAACTGCTCCACCTCCTCCTACGCCTGCTCCGGCTCCAGCCCCCGCTGTGGATGCCGCCGCCGCCGATGCTGTCGCCGCCGATGACAGCTGGTGGTGCTGGTGCGGGTTCATGTGGTGATGGTGATGGTGATGCTGATGATGGTACATGCTGTTGTGCAGACCCATACCATTGTCCTGCCCAGATTGTCCCGACTGCACCTGCTGATGCTGATTCTGATGCTGGTGGTGCTGATGCTGGGCCACATGCGGCGTGAGGCCGCGCGAGCTGCGCCACAAAGCGATGGCGATTTTGCTGTAAAGGACCTGCAATTCAAAAGCAATCGAGTTGATGTCATTAAAGCGAATTCAAGACAGAGTGGGGACACTTTTTGGACTGAAATGGAATATAAATAGCTCTTGAAAAAGGTTAAATTGTAGTGAAAAGTTCAGGTTTCTTTAAACATTAATTTAATTATTGAATTCTCTCACCGTCATCACCAGCAAGGGCATCACGTAGAGCAGCACAAAGTTTATCATGTCCAGCAGCTTGGAGTTGAACATCTCGCGGTCCAGCACACAAATTTCCTCCTCCTGCCCATCCTGGGTGTGAATATTCTTGATGGTCTTGCTGAAGACAAACTTGGGCGTGGAGTAAACCGCCGATGTGATCCACACAGTGACAATGACCATCTGCAAAAGACAAGCACTCTCGTCAAGTTTGTTTTGTCTTCAAGCCAAAAACACGCAAACAATTTGTTAAATGGCAAATGAACACACAAAATTTGCATGTTAATGGATGTCCGTCCCATTTCGTTGTCTTTTCTCTTGTCTCTTGTAGTTTAATTAGGAGCCATTGGCATTAACAAAACGCATTTTTAGTTTACCAAATTGTTTCATTTGTCTGGCTGAAAGGAGAGTGTGTCGGTTGGGTATTCTACCAAAAAGTTTTCGCAGCCACAAAGTCATGCCCACGGCTTATTAAGCCTTTCGGGCAACATTATTATATATATAATATTTTTTGTGGGTGCGTGCTTGGTTAAATAAGTTTCATTAACTTGCAAATTGTGGCTAAAATGAGTTATCAAAGTTGTGAAAATGGGCTCACCAATTTAATGGTAAAAGAAAAGAGAAAAGGCTCATTTTCGGGTACTAAAAATAGATACTCCTTAAGGTCTTCAGGCTAATTTAAATATATTTGTTATACATTTTCTTTAGCACTAATTAATACTCACCCTCAGACGAGCTGCTGTCAGGATCTGCTTGCAGGTAATGGGATGCACGATGGCAAAGTATCGCTCCATGCAGATGACGACCAGGATGAAAATCGAGGCCGTGTAGCTCAGGGAGTGCACAAACTGGTACATGCGGCACAGGAATTCGCCAAAGACCCAGCTGGAAAGGGGGACAACCCGAAGGTATTAATAATTATTTATGGGCAAAAGTTTCGCTCTTTAAAGAGTCACTGCTCCTCTCTAGTTGGCTCGAGGCGTCGGAGCAGAATTTAGGGCCAGACGCCACATAAAATTTTATGACACGCCCAGGAAACTAATGCGACATTAAGGTGTCGTTAGTATTTTATGTGGCGAAAAGCTTTCTCTCTTTTTTTTTATTATTTTCGGGCTAAAATTACATTGGAAAATGGTATTGGCGTCAAGGAGGCGGCAACGGCGGCGGATCATTGTATTTTGGGATTAGCACGTAATTCTATTTGTGCGCGGCTTCCTTTTGGGGACAAAGTATGAGGATAATACGAGGAAATCGTGATGGTTTTGCGGTTTGATTGCCGCTGCCATTTCAGCCAATTTACGGTCCTCAAAATTATTGCCAGGTGAGAGAGTCAGGTAAGGCTTTAGCAGCAGGAAATTGTAACTTTTAAGAAGGGTTTTCAAGACAAGTGGCTTTCGTGGGGGTCTTTAATCATTTTTCTTCAATATTTACTCTCTTTAAAGACTTAAGTTTATGTGCTTTAAGTCACATTATTATTTTAATTTTATATAAACCACTTGAAGAGCTCTCTTTATATATATGATTAGTCTAAATCTATGGTTTTGGTTATTCTAAAAAATAAATAACTTGCCAGGCCAGACAAAAATTCATTTGGGGCATAATTTGTGGAGATTTTCCCCAAATCTTTCTCACTTTGCATATGTTTTTGGGGGGCCGCCATGAACTTGTGCGCATAATTTTGATGAAATTATGCCAAGCACATATTGGCCAGTCCTATATTAGGCTTTTAATATGGTGATTCTCGACCATGATAGGCTTTCGTTTATAAGAATATTAAATTGGCAAATATGAACACAATTCAAGAAAAAAATTATAGGAATAAGATTGCGTTTTTAAATAAACAAATTGATTGCATTGCTTGAATGTTGATTGCTTAAATCTATTTTTAATTCCACAAACTTTTAGTAATAAATTCTTCATTTGCTCTAAATCTTGTATATGTGTACTTATATCTCAGCTTATTATGAAAATATTTCTAGATGAGTAATAAGTAATAAACTATTAAAGCATGAATATTTGCCAAAATACATTTAGTTTATGCTTGACTTCATTTTTGTGTGTGTAAACTTTATTTACTTGTAGGCAAACGACCGTGAAACATAAGGCATTTCTTCAAAAATAAATATAATTTTAGATATATGATGATCTAGAAATTATACAAAACACAATTTAAATATTTTTCTTCAGAAAATAATATTGTTTTAATTTGTAATTAAAATCAGAAGAATGAATATTTTACAAATTCACTATTCTTCTTTTTTAAAATGGACTTTAAAATTAATTTAAATTGTATACAATACGTATATATAATTTTATATATTTTTTGGCAAGCAAATGAGTGAGAATTTGCTACTTAATATTTTCTGTACAAGGAAGCTTATACTTTTCTTCATTATTTTACAGCAAATTCAGATCTTAATAGGGCATTCTCTTTCATAAAAAAACCCTCCTAACCCTTAATGTAAATTCCATTTTCTTTTAAATTCATAATGCACAAAAAAGTGGTATTTACGATAAGTATTTCTATCCCTAGAGCTTCTTCCTTGAGCCGATGAGGCTGCACATTTTCAGGATTACTTATCCGAGGTCTCGTCCTGTTTGGGGAAAACTTTTTACAGAACCCATGCACATATCATTGTCGGAATTTCCATGCTTTGCTCTTCAACTTTTTCCGCTGCTGTTTGCCTCAGGTTCATTCATTGCGCTTTTTATTTGTGCACGTCGCACAACGTGTTTCTAGGGAAGGTAGAAAAGGCAATGCAAATAAACACGGCGGCCAGGTGTGAACTGGGGGAGAAGGTAAGGACGGGGCGAGCGGAAAAGCGGAAAATGCACACGTGAAAGTGTCGCCTGTGGGGCAGAGAGCATATTCCCCTCCTTTCTGCGGCTGTCCTACCGTTAATGTTGCCGAGTTGAAAGTTGAAACTTTTGTGCTGCATTCTTTTGGTTGCACCCTGAGAGCCTGACACGAGAATGTCAGCTTTTGAATAATAAATGACAGCCGAAAAATTAATCTTCTTTGGGTCGGACAAGATAATACCCTATGTGAAGGGGTGATAATAACTAAGAATACAAGATTTTGAATTTAAGAAAAAGAATAGAAAAGTTGTGTGACCGCCCTTTAATATTTAATTTATTTTTAAATAATTTGTCTTATCTATATTTGATTTCTTAAGGGTCAATTATGGATTTTAATTCATTAAAAAAAACACTTTCAAAAGCTTACACATTAGCAGTTAATTTTAAGATATTTTTAACTGTTAAAGATTATATTGAAACTTAACAAAAAACTCAAAAGACTCTTTACCATTTACTTTTTATCTTATTGTTCACCTCCACTCGTGCATAATGTACCATTAATTAAGCAAAACAACAACTAGGTCTCCATCTTCCTCAACTCACCTATCTATGAGATAGATGGACAGGTTCTGCATCACACAGAAGAGTCCAACGCAAAAGTCCGCGAAGGCTAGATTGGCCAGGAAAAAGTTGGTGATGGAGCGCAGTCGTCGGGACAAGGTGACCACCAAAATGACAAGTAGGTTGCCTGTAAATAAAAACAGAGCGGAGAGAGTTACAAAAGATGACAGATGCTGGAAGAGATGTAGCCCAAATTATGGGCATTTTATTTTGGGAAATATTAAAAATGTTAACAAAATATTCGGACCACTGACTTGGCAGTTGGCAAACATTCTGAGGGAAAGGGAAGGCTCTCCATGCTTGTACTTGTGCGGCCTAAACTTTTCACAGACTTTACTAACTTTTGTGGCATTCTGTCGACCATTTATTGTATTCATTTGTCTTGTAACTGAACACTGAGGTAGAGTTTATAGCTTTCAATAAAATATTTAAAATTTTAAAAATATTTGGCTTTTAAAGAATTATATATTTAAGGAGTTAAAAATGTATGTATTTATGGATTGGAATAGCAGATGATTAACCTTTATTTAAATAACAAAGTTACTTAGGTTTGATATGATTTATTTATAATATTTTTTATTATTCTATAAGAAGAACCTCTGGATTCTTAATTAATTCCTAATCTAATATGTCAATGATATACTTTAAGACTTTACCGATTGCTATACTAATTCAGCTTCAAATTAAATTTCACAGCAACTAGAAGCTCAGAGCAAACCTCGATTACCCCGAACTTAGAAACCACAATGAATTGCAATCGGTAGCAAATACATGTATTACATTTGCCAACGCGCTTGACCAAAGGTTGTGGCCTGATTGGAAGCCTCCTTTGGTGGGCTAAAGCCATAAATGGCCTTTGCGGCCAAAGATGCACTTTAAAGCTCAAATAGCTGGGCTTCAGAGCTCTAATATAATTTGCATGCATAAAAGGAAAGTGCATGGCTTGACAATTTTGGGATTTAACAAAGTTAAGCCAAATTAATTAAATAATTTGAAAATTTAAGCACAACAAATGGAATAATTTCACATAATGTACAACTTTACAAAAAGGGAATTACATTAAATGGATTTTACATTTTAAAGGCTTTAACTAAATTTCACAAGTGATAACTTATTTCTCACCATGAATAATATTATTAAATGTAATAACATTTATTTTGTAATTTATTTAAATAGCTTTTGTTATTATCCTGCATATATATTAACAACTTATGCAGTTTTTTATAATATAAATCAGCTATGCTGTGAATTTAAATAAATAACAGTACCAGAATTTGTAATTTAAATGTAAAAAAAAAACAAATTTTACATATTGAATTGTAAATCGTTGTCATTGGTAAATTGCCCAGCAAATAATAAAATCCAATTTCCAATATGCACCACCATAATTTTGCAGGCAGCGAGTGTCCTGTAATTTGTATTGCAATTCAAGTTTTTAACAATGCAATGCATATACATTCTCTCTCACATGGCAAGCAAATGTCGGGAAAAACTTTTTTAATTACACCCGATAGGCAGAGTAACGGGGGGAAAATGGTAAGAAAAAACAGCGAAAGGGAAACAAAAGCCGAGCCGAGAGCTGCCAAAAACTACCCAGAACATGCGAAACTTCAAGGCGTGCTCTGAAATCGGATATTAAGGAGGGAGAGAGCACTGCAGCAGGATTTCAAAATACAAAAGTATAGAGAGCGGAAGGCCAAAAGTCCGCTTGTTTTAAAAAAATACACACAAAAAGAAATATATTTATATATATATATATTGAGAGAGTATACGGATGTACATGTGTTGGTATAAAGTTTTATATTTCAGTTTATATTATAAGTAACCTAATTTTCAAATAAAAAATACATTTTCCTAGACTTTCCCCCCTTTAAAAATAACTTTAAAGCAAGAAACAGCAGATTTATCTCGCAATTATCGCAAAAGGACCCTAGGTACAAGCGCTAATGCCAATGTTAATGCCAGTCTACAAAAAGGACAACAATACAGTCTGTTGTTCCCTAATGGCAAACAGAAGTTCTGGACGTGACTGCAACATGCAAATTTTATTGGCGAATGTGGACAAATCTACCATTCCGCCCACAGTTTCCTAACTGTCCTGGCAAATAACTTGCTTACATTTTGCAATTGTCTGCGCAAAACGCCCTGCGACCACGCCCCCCTCTCTGTGTCTGTGTCTAATGGGCGCCCATTTGTCGCCATTTGGTATGGCGAATACACATGTTCCTCTGTCCTCTGTAGAGTGCGGCTAATAAAGCCTACAACTGACGACTACCAAACAAAAGGCATTCCCTTTCCAGCAACATCCAAGTGTTCGATCGAAGGACATAATTGATTCTGACAAGATGAGGGGACATTCCATATTTATGTGTCTGCACTTAAGCTTTGCTAAAACAAGTGGTTAATTACCAAATGATTGGTATCAATTAAATGCTTGTACGAGACACACAGGGCGTATGAGCAATGCTGAGATGTGAAGGTCATTGCGGGGCAATTGCTGGGAGATTTGTTAACAATTTTTAATGAGAAACTAACTGATAACAGATTATTTAATTTTAAATATTAATTTTATTATATTTAAACCGTAAACTGTACACTAAATCAACTATAAGCTATCAAAAATCACCACAAAATCCCTCAAAGAAGCCGCAAAACCTTTCTAGGTCTTTAATATGGCTCCACACAGACAGGACAACAACAGAAAAAAAGACAGTATAAACCAAACAGCAGGGCATTGAGTAATTGGCAAGTCAGCAGTAAATTCTGTGGAGGTCCTGATAAAGGAGACTCGACGGACATTAGCACGCGCCCGGGTCGAGCCAGGATGCTGTGTCCATGGGACACCGCAAACGGCCTGTGGCAGTCACTTTACCCAGCTCTCATGCGTGTTTTTCTCCTGGCCTTTGTGGCCCACTCCTTCCTCTTTCGAAACTCTCACTACAAGCCGCACAATCAAACACGATTCCAAGGCCCAGCTCTGATTAATGAATATGAAAAGTGCGTAAAAGGACTCGGAAAAAGGCTCTGGCAAAAGAGCTTGGTGAGTGAAGAATGAAAGTTGCTTAAAAAGAGCTTGGGTTAAATACACTATTTGTGGGCTTAACTTTGGGTTATTACAACAAATTTTAATTGAGTTTTCGATGTTAATTTATATTAAATGGAATAATAATATTGTCTATACCTTTTTCAGAGTTTAGTCTTCGTGCTCTTTAATAGCTTAAAAGATCAATAATATCTCCAAGTTTTAAGACTATATATTAATACCGAATATAACATTAAATAAGTAAATGTCAAATAATTCCCCTATGTTTTTAAAAAGTTCTTCTGTTTTTTATATAATTAAAAATTCACAATGAAAATCAATAGTTGTACTCACCAAAGAAGCAGCAGCAAAAGACTATGGTATAGAGCGTTATAAACACGATGCGCACTTCAAGGCGATCAAAGATATATTCGCTAGCATCGGCATCCTCCTCATCCTCGACTTCTACCTCCATTCCGGCATTGGCTTTGGCATCGGTGCCAATACCCGAGAGTCCTGTGGTCTGGGCTGGAACCTGGGCCGTGGTGGTGGTGGTGGAGTCGCCGTAGAGTAATGCATAATCGGTGCCACTGCCATTGATGGACGGACTCGATGTGGGGCTGCTGCTGCTGCTGCTGCTGCTGGTGGTTGAGTCGGTGGCAGAAGCCGTCAGTGCGGCAGTCAGGAGCAACAGAACCACAACTAGCCAGGGGGAGGAGTTAGGTCCTATAGTGGCTCCCCATTTTCCGGAAGGTGGTACTGGAAGTGGGCGTGGCTGCGGGGCCACCCGCTGTCGTAATGCGGAAGTGCTAAAATTCGAAGGACTGCTCCGGCTGGCGTTGTTTTGATTATGCGCTTCCCCGTGGTTGGCATCGTCATTAACGTGGTTATCGTTGTTATCGTCGTAAGCCGCTGATATGTTTGGCCTGTCATTCTGCTTTCGTTTTTTATGTTGTTCTGGCCGGTGCCGCTGCTGCCTCTGCTCCACCGCTTCCGCTTCCTGTGGCCAGGATAGCGATGTTGTCATCATCATCATCATCGTCGGCGTCGTTGTTGTTGGTGATGGTGTGTGCCCTCGGCTCCTCATCCCACTAAAAATGGGTGCAGCTGCAAGAAGTACAAGGCAGAGAGTCCAAGGGAATTAGTTTGGTGGAAGAGTTATAAGGATGCTAAGGAAAAAGACAATTCATAATAAATTCGACTTGATATACACTTAAAGGGTTTTTTTTTAATATTTACAAGCCATAAAGTGTCTTCACATTTACTATACTAATCAATTGCTCTCTATCTTAAACCAACAACGCTAAGAAAAAAGACTATACTTAAAAGATGTATATCACCATACGGATTTTGCATTTTTTCAGCAGAGTTAAGAGCTATTTTAGTCTTATTCTCTCGCTCTCTTTCTTTCTCTCTCTCTTAATCTCAGATAAAAGTGTAAGGCCGTTATGCATCTTACTATTATATTATCTTTTCTTTATTTTCCACTCTACATAATACTGCAATTAACGATTTTTCCTATCAATAATGTCTCTCTTTTACTCAGAGACCCAGCTTCAATTCATTAACTGCAAAGTCACGTTCCACGTGCTCACTTTAAGGCTTGGCAATTAAACTTGTCCTGGACCTGGTGACATTCTGCTCCCGACCAAGTCCACGACTCCACAGGCTCCTGCCTGTGTTTGCTCGAGCCTCAAGTGGACTTTTTAATTAAGATGCCTTTAATAATGAGCATAATTAAAACATTTGTCTGCCAATGCGAACATGAACGCTGGCATCGTGTGCCCCAAAAAAAAGAAATTATGATTTGCAATTTGCCACGCGCGGGGTTCCCCTGTTTCCTCAGCCTTCCTAGCCTGTCTAGCTAGGCATGGTACCCAGCAATAGGGTATATTAGGTAGACACAAAATGAGGTAAAAGGGAGAAGAAGGAGTACTTAATAAAATTCATTTTCATTAGGTACAATTGTGGTGACTTTTTATTTGTTGATTTTAAATTTCTAAAATAATAAAATGTTTTTTGTATTTATTTTTAAGCAGTGAATATGTGTCTAGACCCTCTACTATATCCTTCTTTTCTTGTTTTAATATGCACTACGCTTTGTTGCTAATTACGCTAGTGCATTCGCCGTCGCAGTCGCTTTGATTATTGCTCTCGGTGCTTGTGTACGTGCTCTAATTAATAGAGAGACTCGCATGCAAACACACACACACTGCGCCAAAAACATACGCCAACAAAATGTCTGTCAAGTAATTAACACGGCTGAATCGCATCGGCCAGAGATATTATAAACTTGCCGCAATGAGACATGTGTATCATGCACACTATATACAAATATAAACAGTGCCCACTGTAATGAGTGGGGGGAAGACTTCTTCGGAGAATGACAACTGTTGTTGGCATTTAAATGTCCGGCGGCCATCAATGGGAAAACTTTGTCTGACAGTTTAATTGTCAACTGGGAATGTTGAGAAAACAGATAAATTCAGTTTAATGCCTTGTGAAGTTTATAACTTTGACGATTACAGGAAGATAATATCTGCCAAGAATACACTTGGGGCCATAATACTTAATATAATACTATAATTGTCTTTAAAAAAACTATGAAAAAGTAAAGAAAAAAAGTAGCTAATCACTAATATAAAACCTAAATTTTCATTTTTATTTATCAAACCGAAATCCCTGAACCAACACTCAGAAGACCCCCACTTTGAGCAATCAAATAAAAGCTCATAATCGTCAGTCAAAGTTTCTCATTGAGAAATGCTCTATTAAAGGCAATAATCTGAGCAACACAAACACTGCTCTTTGAGAAATGCCGACATTTCAACAGAAATCAGAACAATACCTCGAAGTGCGACCCTTCAAAAACACAAAGCCAAAGGCAGGATGGCCAAGGAAAAAGTTTCTGTAATGTGGGTCAAACTGCAGGAGCCGTTATTACAGAAGCTCTTAGCAGCCGTAAATTATTATTAATGAGCCTGACAAACAGAGGATTTACTGAGCCCAGGACTGCAAGCAATTAAGGGAAGGAAGAAAGGAGATATTAAATTGCAACTCTTAAAAAAAATAAATTATAAATTCTTGTATTACAAATCTATCTGTGTTTTAACCATTAAACCTTTCTTGAAAACTATCTCTTGGGTAGATATTAAACCTTATAGACATTTCTCCTAAACTCAGCAGTTACTTTAATCAAACCTTGTCATCGTGCAAAGCCCACAACAACCCACTGTCACCGATGTCAAATGCAGATGTCTGAGCCAGGCCAGGTAACACATGAACTTACACACCTGAATTTACGCCTGAACTCATACCTTAACACACACACACACACCTATTTGTTGTTGCCGCCCCCAGGAGACACCAACGATTGCTTGTCGTCCCATCTTGTTTGCCACCGTTTTCTGCAGGCCCAGGACCAGGATGTGCAAATGTGCGGATTCAGATTCAGATGCAGATGCAGAATGCTGATGCGGAGGTGGCTCCCAACACCGGGATTAGTTTGCGTTTAAGTGATATTACATGCTCCTTGAGACCGTGTCAGTACCAGCGATTGAAAGCAGAGCAAGGCTCGAACCCACCCTGGTTATCAATTTAGTCCTCTTGAAATTGCTTCAAGGTTTCAGTCGGGAGCAGGCAGAAGCCATTTAAATATTGTTGCAAGTTGTATGAAATTTATAGAAGACCAAATCTAGCTAGGAAAATATATTCTAAAAGTAATAAAAGCTTTTTTTTAACCCTAGACGGTCATGCTTATTTTTCCTACGTTAAGGTTATGCTTCGTCGAATCGACGACGCCAATTTTAAAATAAGTATAATTGTTAAAAAACAAACAAATATTGTAAAAAAAAATTTAACATCGTTTAATTCATCATTTTAACTGTTCAAAATTAGAAATAATAATTAATTCTTATATTAAGAATATACTTAAAAACTAAGAATAAAAAACGACCTTTTTTTCATTTTTCGAACTTTTGTGATTTTGCGTCGTCGAATCGACGAAGCATGACCGTCTAGGGTTAATAAGTAAACTTTAAAAAAGTTTTTAGAAGCTGGCTCAATTTCCTAAAAGAAGTTTGTTCACAATTTCGTGAAAATTGAATATGAAATATGAAAGTTTTTAACCATTTCCTGGCACTTTAATATTAAATTTCCTTGAAGACAAAGCACTAAACGTACCTTAAAAACTAAAAAATTTGTCAGGAAATATTTCAGTTGAGTACTATAACCTTAAAAGTGTTTGAAAAATATTCAAAGGTCAAAATGCCAGTGGATTTAACGATACGCATTCAGAAACCACCCACATTTTCGCGTCGAATAACAAAATCTATGCCCCACCACACCCCACTCTGCACACACACACTCACACACACTCGTCTCTTTGCATGTCAATTGCATATGGCCACAGAAAAATAATTTAAAAATATTTTTGCCAGATATACATATAGATTCTTTCAGCAAGACTGCGCCTCAAATTGCCTTTCAATCACGGAAGTGAAAGGGGTTCCCCTTATTTTTCATAGCTAATAAATGAAACTGACATAAAACGATTGAGTGTCAAAGTGTCTACTTAAATCTAATTGTAACTTTTTTAAATCAGAGCTGAATATTTAACTTTATGGATATTTTTTTCTAGTTTTTTATAGCACATTTAATATTCTCTTTTATTCGCTTGACTACTTTTTTATTGCGCGTAATTTCAAGTGTTCACTTTTCATATTCTTGTTTGGCTTTTCATCGTGATTGTTGGCAGTGTTGACATTTGCCATTCGCATTCTTCCCCGCTTGTGTGTGGTTAGCATTTACATGATGTCTGCATACTATATAGATATATATACATATATGCGCATTTCTATATCTCCCCCGTGTGTGCATTGCAATTAGTTTGAATGGCGAATTGCATATTTGTCTAATGGTTTGCCCTAACCACCATGCAAATATTAACTATTATTTTTATGAATATTTTTATTAGGCTTCCTCAAGCGAAAAAGCATTTTGAAACTTAAAAACCTAATTGGCTAATGTTTTTTATCCTTTAAAGTGGGGTTTAACCCTTGATTTAAATCTAAGTGGAATTGTAATTTGTAAAAATTATAACTCAAGTTTGATCAAATTTAAAACATTAAATTACGGCATTTAAATTATTTCTAAATACACAAATATTCATACATTTCACTCTATTTATCCTCTTCAACTATAGAATTTAAGCCAATAAATGAAAACTTTTAAAATTTATTTTACCAAATAGCTACTCGAATTCCAAATGCAATTCCTTCGAGAACAATAGCCAAGACAGCGAGAGGGCTAAATAACTGCCAACGGAATTGCATCGTAAATTCCCAACGTTAGAGTCCCTGGCACTTTACATATAATCACTTTACCTGCTCGGCTATTCGTTTAACTCCCCCCAATCTACCCCACTTTCCTTTAAAGTACCCACCAAGAAGTGAGAAAATTCTCGGAGAAGAGGCAGCAGATTGTCGCGCTGTTGACGACTTCCGGAACGGAAATTGTTTGGCGCTTTAATGAGCCAAGTGGCTCAAAGTTGACTGGCAGTGGATGCCTCTGCCACTAAGGAGCTAAGGAGCTCTGAGCCGGCGACAAATGAAAAGTGACGTTGGGGCCCGGGCTTAAGCGTCTAAATTGATTTGCCAGATACTGATTTAATTAAAAACAGGCTGCAAGTGCAATGAAGACATCCCCTCGGTTGGTGTTGGATTCCCCTCGAGGGTTTCTTGAATGGAAATAAGTTGGTGACAATAGTTTGAAAGGCTTTGATTTCAATTTAAATTGTCTTTAATATTGTTTTATTTAATGAATATACTGAAAAAGGCAGTCTTTATTAAAATCTATCAGAATAACTGAACCAAAAACCCTAAGTAAACCTATATAAAACATTTCAATGGTTAAATATCACCCAAAAAAGTAATATTTTCCAAGCTATGGCTGACCAGACTTCTCATATTTCTATTGCTATGCTATTTATTCATGCAAATGTTTTGGCTTTTTGCTCAGTTTAATAAACTAAAGCCTTACTGCTCAGTGCCCCAGGGCTTAATTTAATGGGAAGAAATCACGCGAAAAGTCAGCCAGCTGCAGCTGGAAAACAAAAACAGAAGCTAACATACAACTGCCAAAAAAAAAACTTGTGTAATTTTCTTTTTGCGGCCTTTTTACCAACTAACCAGAATAAAAAGTCATTACAACTTGGCCCACACACAGAACGCGAACAAATTGCACAAGAATAATATTTTGCTCTTTTTTGTTGGTTAAGCAACAGCGGCAAAAATTGTGCAAAATGTGAAATGCATGTTGCATTTCGGTTCGCAGTTTGTACTACCAAGCTCTGGATCTCCTATCCTATCTGCCGGCAAAGGGGCCCAATGTTTGCGTAAATTGTGCTGAAGTAAGGACATTAAGTGGTAATTGAGTGTGCCGGCAAGAGCCAAGTGAAAAATGCCTTCCCACTCTTGTCCACATCGCAGGACATGTGAGTAACAGCGGCCAAAAAAGCGCTGGAAGTGGGAACTGGCACGGGTGGAGAAGGAGCCACTCATGATAACCATGATTTATTTCCTCCAGAACTTTTCAATTTTTTTTTTGGCAAGCCAAGCTACCAAATTGAATGCAGCTTTTGGCAGGCAAAGCTGCTTTCAACCTGATTGGCAGGGACCATTTAAAATCTATCTGTAAGTCAAAATATGTGGGTATTATTTTATATATATATATTATCTTTAAGATAATAGTGCGGTAAAAGAAAGGGATTTGGCATAGGACTACCAATTTAAACCGCTTATAAACCTTGTCTTTTGAAATGTTTTTTTGGCAACTAAATAAAATCTAAACTAAGAAGAAAGGCTTTTAAGTGTTGGATTAATTATTATAGTTGCAATTATTATTTGAATTAAGTAAAATTAAATTACTAAAGACAACTTCTAAAGAAATACAAAGTCATCTTTATAGATATTATAGATATTATAGTTCAAGGTTATAAAAAATCTCATCCAACTAAAGTCTCACAATATTAATGTTTATTTCGTAAGAGATTTTTGTTCAAATTTTTTAAACTGTCACCTAAATAAATTTCCCCAATTTTAAAGCCAGATTAAATTACATTTTCCACCTTTGATACCGGTTTTCGTTACAAACAAAAGCAAGGACATTCATGCCACCGTTTCTGGGGCAGAGCCATACACTAAGCAAGGCGACACCTTCCTCAAGGTGGCGCTGAAAAAATGCGTTCCCACGACTTGGTTTCACGCTCCGGCTGCCGGAATACATGCCCCATGACCTTGGCCACCTTTTGCACCCCCTTTCTTCCTTCACTCGCCGCGGCATTGTTTGCCAAAAATAAGCAATGCGAATGCAGCCAGGCAGCCAGGCAGCTCGGGTTGCATATTTATGGGGGCCAGGGCGGCAATTTATGTGGCTCGGGTGGCCGGCCAAAATGGCTTAGGCAAAACGTCTTTGCGCGACAATTTTCATTAAATTTGCATTTAACTTGTTCCTCGAGCTTCCGACATCGGCATCGACATCGAATAATTTATGGCACGGATAGAGTCAGAACTCTGCCAGCGGGATTGGTCGAAGATTATGCAAAGTTTTCGGCGCCTGTTCGCGGCATTCGCAGGACTCGCTTCAACTTTGCCCACGGAAAAGTGCCCACTGGAAATTTCGCGCCTGACTGGAGTCACTTTCGGTTTGAGGGGATTTATACAAAATAAAAAATATTAGGAAATTTAAGAAAATTAGGGTGAGCTTAAAATATTTTCAAAATTTGTTAAAAAAAAAAACCAAAAGATACATAAAAAACCCTTTATTTCCCTAATTTTTCTTTCCAGTACATACATATGTGTGGGTATGGGAGAGATTGTGACAAGCGCGAGAAAATTGGAAAACCAAGGACAGAAATAAAAGCGATATGGACGAGGGACTTAGCCCCTCAAAAGGTCACTTTAAAATTCATAAAATATATTTCCATAACGTGGCATTTTTATGAACAAAACTTTCAATACAAAAAGTGCTCGAAAAACTGGGCCTAATCTCCTAACCAAAATCAGCCTCAAATGACTATTGGTACACACTTGGAGCCGTCCCAGGCTTCAATTAAATTAAAATGCAAATGGCAAGTTGGCAACAAAAAACCGCAAAATAGAAATTGGCCACAGACTGCAATTTTCCAAGCAAAAGGCCATGCAGCCTGCTATCTGGGATTATGTAAGGCGGAGATTGTACATTTTGGGCCATTTTGAGGTAACAAAGCTGCACCTTCTTGGCCTGTTGAGTGCCCGGGTCTGTCACAGGGCTCAACCCCAGGCCACCACCTCTCTAACGCTTCTCCTCCATTGCTCCTCCTTATCAAATGAACCACAAAAGAAATAAATTACAAATTCATTTGGAAATGCATTTCCATGCACATGCGTTTCCATACACCATAGACTCGCTGCTAACCGGAAATGGAAACCAGAACTGAGCCTTTAAGGGGGCAATAAATCCTTATTTGAGTGGATAGTGGCCAAAAGGGTCTGCCTACGAAATAAAACACTTTTAAGTTTTCAGTTTTCTTTAAGAATAGCTGATACTAGGCTTTTCAGAGAATTTAAAGCGTTTTCTTTAGGGAAAAGATCTGCCTTTATATAAGTTTTATATTTTATCTTAAACAAAAACTCTCCTTTTTATAATTTGAGTATACTTTTCCCCAACAAATTTGTATTCTAAGTATCTTAAATGTTCATATTACACAATTTTCTTTAAGCAAAACATATTTAAGCCACAATTCAAGCTTCATGAACCATAGAGTTAATTTGAAAACTTCTTTGAAAGTAATGCTAAGCGTTATGCCATTACTTTAATGGCATTATTTATTGGCTAAGCAACATTTACTCAGTAAAAAGCAACAGGAAAAGAGTCTGCCAGGCAAACTCAATAACATAAAAAAGAAAGAAATACCTTGCGCAATCTAATATTGAAGAGTAATAGGCACTCACCTTTTTATGGGAAATATTTCCGCAAAATTCGCCTGACTTGGTTCTAAACGAGTCTTAATGTGACAGGCAGAGGCAACAGCCTGGGAGGAAGGCTCATCCGCCTGAATTCCCCGAGGCTATGACACTTGTAGGCACTGGTTGCCACAGAAAATAGGATAGACACGCTCGAGTGCCCTGTGATTTTCCCCAAGACAGTGCTCTCCTCTCTGTACGTACAGCCTGGGCCTCATTAATTAGGCAGGACCACAAACTAAAGATACGAATTGAAACAATGGCCGGGGGCGGACCTTGAAAATATGTTGGGGGCCATTCATCATACTCAAGTGTCGGTTGGCGGGCAGCCGCATAAATATTACATTATAATTATGATGGCCAGACGTGGGGCGGGGGGAAAACTTTTTGCTGGAAAATTAATCAAGCACTTGAAAAAAACAAGAGTCCTACAGAAACAGCTCTTGGCCATTCATTATTTTGAATGCTGTCTGGCTGGCTGAGCCGAAACTTTTGCCGGCCAACTAATCGAAGACAAAACATATATACAAACAACGAGGCAATGCGATGCAATGAAAGTTGTGGGAATTGGAATGTGTAATAAAGTCGTTGGCTTGCACAGGAATAAAAAATACAGAAAATTAAATTAAACTAAGAGAAATTTTTCATTAAAGTAATGAAAATGTAGGGCAAAAAAACGGGAAACAGAGAAACCCTTGCAAAATATATTTATAAGTAAATAAATAAATAATAATAAAACATAAATATCTTATAAATAAAAGCTTAATTCCCCTTCTTTTCCATTCTCTCAACCAATATATTCTTCCAGTGTATGTGGCACTAATCAAATTACCAATACAACAGGCGCCTGGCCAATCAATGGCCAAGAACAATGAACGCTGCACACGCAATTGCCGAGACAACGAGATAAATATGGTAAAGTTTGTTAGAGTTGGGCAAAGTTGGTCGGGCCTCGTTGCTGGAATATGCGTTGTGATTTTGAAATGCCAAATCAGGTGACATTTGGCCCCTGAAACTTGCCTTAACCCTTGCTGAAATCCCACACACACGCTCCCACACCCACTCACTCGAACAACATCACGTCTGCGGCATTTGACAAGTTTTTCACACGACATTTTGTGCTGCTGCCAGGGTTTAGAGATGATAAGCTAAGTTTTCGGCATTTGATTCAATTAATAGGGGATTACCCCCGACTGCAGACGCAAAACTTTTCCCGGAAAATTGCACAACTTGTGGCTTGCTTATTTGAAATTCAAGAATGGTATTATACTTCCTATCTTGTAGAATGTTGCTGAAATCTGGGTATATAAGGCTAGTTTCTGATGACATTTGAAAAAGTTAGGAAAGAAAATAGCCTCTTTTATTTTGTAAGCTGATAAAGAGCAGTTTATATATACATAAAAAGCTTGTTAAAATAATAAGCAATATTAAATAATATAAATTAGAGCACTAAACTTTAAATATAAAATAAACTTATATTTTAAATAATTTAAATAAAATGTTTATAAAAGTATTACACTTTTTACAACCCTTCAGCAAAGTTTTAACGGCTTAAAATTTCAATTTCAAGTTCAAAATCAAGGTAATCCTCTACCCCTTCCATATTCTTATTCATAATCTAGCTCATCTTTTCTGTATACATTGTTCTATTTTATTTTTAAACTACTTTCTTCATTGTTTTTATTATAAACCCCATTCAACAGCGTATTAACAAGTCGATGCTTATCTGTAAAATATATATATTGCCACCTGACAGGCGGCGGGTTGATGCCAAAATATGCCCCACTCAGCGAACGCACCTGGTTGAAGGCTGGCTGAGGTGTGGATAGCGCCCCAGGCAGCTCATCCTTATCTTTCTGAGATGCCTCTGCCGCCGCTGCTATCTGGCGTTCATAATCATTTGTCCTTGTGGCTGAGGAGCCTTTTAACCAGGACCTCTCCCACGGATAGCAGCTACATGCACGTACACCCTTGGGTCGAGGGGTTTGCTCGTAAGTTTATCAGTTAAGCGCCATTTTCATGGCATTTCGCTGAAAGTGCAGGTTCAAGTCGAAGGCGAGGCAAAGGCGAAAATTGATTTTGTCCTCTGGCATTTTTGGCTGGCTGGAACGTTAAATTTAATTTATGCCATCGAAATGCAAACACACAAACCAAAAAATGTGATTTACTCGCGGAGTTTACTCGCTGTATTTTGGGTTTTTGCTTCTCCCATCATCAGCCGGCAATTTATGAGCTTACATAAGAGCCTCAAAATTGATAGCCAGGCATTAGATGGCCACTTAGGAGGGGGTGGAGGCGGAAGAGGAAAATCAACCAGGGACCTTGGACTCTGTCACTTTAAAGAAGTTGCTCCCTAACTAAATTCTGCAGATACCGATGATTTTAATTAAATTGCCACCTGAAAACCAACTAGGAAAAATCATCTTGATCTGGGTCCCCCACTGAGCCAAGCCACGGAGTCCACAAGTAATTTCTTTCTGAGCTTCTGCTCTTTTGATTGTTGCGGTGTGAAAATTGTTCAACTGGGAATTGCCAAGGTCCAATGCTTTTGGTGTTTATTTATCTGTTGTCTTTTTTGCTGGTGTCAAGTGGAACGACTTTTTGGGAGTAAAGTTGATAAAAAAAGTAAAAAATAGAAGGAAAAGAAGTAGATTTTTAGAAGCTGAAATATCTCAAAGCGGACCTGTTGGGATTAATCTTTTATAGGATAAAAAACAGGGGCAAAATGTTAGCTCTGCTTTTTATATAAATTTAGAAATATTATAACTAAAATGTCTTTTTTTTAATGAAAATTATAGTATATATATTAATAATAATTGGAATATTTATTAACAAATACAACAATATTAAAATATAATTTCAATGAGTTTCTTTTACAACTAAAGTTTTCCCAGAGGTAATTTTAAGTAATTTTCTATCAAAAATATTTATTAAATAATTTATTTTAATAACAACAAAAATAAAACCAAACATTCTTATGAAAATTCGAAATATTTTCCCTTGTAATTACTCGAAAATAAATACAAACTTATTTAAACTATTTTCTTTTGTAATTATTTCCACTGTTCAAGTTGCCAATCTCAGTGGAGCCTAACCGCATTACAGGGTCTCTTAAGTCTTGAGACACACAAGCACACACACCTGCCACAACTCACTTTTGTTGCCAAAATGTACTTTTTAAATTTACCAGCCTGTCCTTTCTGTCTCCCTGTCTCCTTTTCCAAGCAGGACTTCGGCTGCCATCCTGTGTGTTCTCTGCCATTAAGTGCAACTCACACACCAACACGTGTGTACACATCTTTTGGCACTTTTTCATGGGTCTGGGTTTTCCTTTGGCTGCTCTTTAATTTTTATTTATCTTGCAAGACGTTCGCGAAATTAATTTTTATGGCACTTTTTCCCTTGGCTTCTCCCATTGAATGAATGCATTTTTAATTTCGCAAATGAAGCTTTTTATAACAAAATTGAATCGCCTGTGTGTGCGGTAGATTTTAAACTTTTCCGTGGGTTTATGAGACCGAAGAGGTTGCTCTGCTGTGTGTGATTTTCTTGATGTGATTGTGCTGAACTTTTATTGCCTTTTTATGGCCAAGTAAACAGGGTGGGACATGAGCCTGCTTCGGGCCAAGTTTGTTTAGTCGAAGGAGAGTCCTTAGCTCGAGCGCCTGTTCAGCAATGTTTGGTTACATCTTGTGGTGGCTTTTGGAAAATGTGGAAATTTAAACACAATAATATATATCGAAATCGATAACCCTTTTTTTGCTGCTTCCTTTTTTGAAAAACAAATCCGGAACGTGTAAATATTCAATTAAGTTCTCTGCCATGCCGCCCCTTCAATTACCCCCTGACTCACCGTAATCGAAACAATTGCACTTTGACAGAAAATCCAAAACATTTTAACCATCGTTCAGGTAAACCAATTTTTTGTTTGTTTTTTTCCGCCCACTGGCCACACATTGGAAATCACAGAGTGCTCCTGTGCTCTCCTCTGAAATGGGCTTTTACTTGTTGTGCTTTTTGTCCAATTGCCAACCGCTTGATTTGCTGTCAACCCTGAGAAGGGGGAACACGAGTGGGAGTCGGGTTTTCCCAGGGCTTCCATTCAACCTGCTTTTATTGTGTCGGCATAAATGAAGAGCGAAATAATAGATAAACTCGATTGGGCTGCCAGCAGCAATGCCGGAGCGTTGTAAATTGATTAATTGCATGGCCATTGGGAGTATCAGCTCGACGGCACGTCACCATATCGAATGGATATTCCCCCAAAACAATGTACGTCGGTTGACTGAACGATCTGATACAATTATTTCGATTTGGCATTTGTATATAGTATAGGGCGGGGAGGAAATAACGTGTCCCAATAGCTGCGTTTTCCTTTACTTAATGCCTGAATGCTTTGATATACATGCATATGTTTACGGATTCCTGTACCTTAAATAATTATACATTTAAAATACAGTAAACAAATACATTAAATAATTATTTTAGCATTTAATTAGGCACACATCTTGTAATTACTTATTTTACATTGCTTATTAAAAACTAAAATTTTCTGGAAAAGTTCACAGGCTCGTTTCATAAAGTAAACCTGTCCTTTAGTTTTTATTTTCTCCATGAACAACAAATATTAAAAAAAAAGGGAAAACAGACAAAATTCCCCTGAATTACATTCATCAATCTCTATAGTTTTCCAGCAACAAAAAAAGGATAATCCAGTCACCTCCGTGTAATTCCGCAAGTGACGCTTTGTTAGGAACTCATAATCGGGTATTTATAACGTCAAAAGTTTGGCCTCGCGAGCAAAGTTTTCGAGACGCTGTCCCGTGCTTTCCGCTAACCAAAAATAACTTTTGGCATAGAGGAACTTTGCTACCACTTTCCCTCTGCAGAGCTCTGGTTATGGTTATGGTACTGGTACTGATTCTGGTTCTGGGTCAGCCGTTTCCCTTTGGCGGGCTGGCAGCATTATTAAAGCAGACTAAACTGCGTCACAATGTCGTCAACTTGGGAGACCGGAAATTGTTTTGACGTTTGTTGTGGTTTATAGCCCAACTGATTCGCCATCTCAGCCCTGTCCTCACCCGGGTGGTAGTAGCAACAGGAAGTTATGCCCCAGATCTGAACCTCAACCCTTTAATGGTAACCATAGTTTTTGTTTTTTTTTCCCCTCGACTCTAAATGAGATTGCGGTCCTGTCGCTTAGCTGTTATTTCAGTTCGTTAGCATAAATTTGTGTTGTGTTGTGCTGTCTGAACCACACGAAATTCGAGAGAGTCCTGAACCTAATTATCCTCGGCAGCCGGCAAAGAGTCAACTTTCCATGCAAATGAGTTTAAAATTGTGCACAAAAAATACAAAATAAAGAAAAGCTGAAAAAAAAAGACCGAGAAAGAGCAAAATGCTTAATGAATGCATTGCGCAAATTACGCTGTGGAAGCCACAAGATTGCGTGACGCTGCCTTCAGAAGTCGGCTAGCAATCGAAGGGCAAAGGGGGGGAGGTGAGGTGGCGGTATCTCCTGGACGAGTTGAAAGTTCAAACGCTCCACAGAGTGTCACGGAATTGCTTATTTTTGCGCTTTGGCTTTGGCTTTGGCCGAAGGTCACTGCGACCGACTTGACCCTGCCCGTTGATTGTTTTGTAAATAATAAATGGTTAAATAATTATTTGTGTATTTACACTTTGGGCATTATTCTTTTGCAAATCGATTTTCAGATATATTTGAACTTTATTGCGTAGCCGACGTGTGGGACGAGCTCAAAGGGCAGTCACGAGGAAGTATTAGCTTGACAGCTAAGGTCATTGTTTAATGTATTGAAAGTGTTATATATATTTTTTGTAATCTGTACAAATTTTGTATACTTCTAAGAATTTTTTAAGCCTTAAATTAGTCCGCATTTAAAAATATTTTTGAAACTATAGCTATTTAAAATAAGCGATTTATAACCAGGTTATTCCAGCAATGCTAGGAGTTCTTCTGGCAAAATATGGTCAAGTTAACAACTGTATCTGTAGTTTATCTTGTTTTTTATTAAGCTTAAACTATTTTTACTGTTTCCTTAATATATGCTTATAAAAATATAAAAAGTTCATTCATTTGATTCCATTGCTTCTATTTTTTTTTTAATTATCGCAAAAAAACGTGGCAATCTGGACCGGTTAATCCCTTAAGCACAACCCTTTTTCCTTTTATTTCATATTAAAAACCCACCTAGTCCTCCACTTAAATACAAAAATAAACAATTTAAAAAAATAAGAAACAAAAACAACTAAAAATTACATATAGCTTGCATGTAATTGACATGGAGAATGCATGTGAATACAAATTGATTGTATGAGCGTGTACCATTCGCTACATTAATTCGATTGAATCGATTTTCTTTTTTGCAGGGAATAGGACAAGCTGGATTTGATTGAGCAATCCCTTTTTATCCACATCAAATCAGGTAAAAAACGTAAACACAAATATTATTCCATTTCGTTGGCAATCAAAAACTGTATGGTTTCAGAACAAGCAAGCGGAAATTAAACTAAAAGTTGTCCAAGCGGAATATATATGGGACAGACGAGGCATAACAATTAAGTCTTGCTGGGTAAATAAACCGAAAATAATCTTAATCAACCATCTGACCTACGAGAAAGCATTTAAAGTCCAGGCTCACCTGTTTGTTTAAGCTTTATACCGAGTATGTAGGCCCACATATATCTGTGAGACGAGGCACCCATTAATATGCAGGAGAGCGGAGGAGCTTAGGGCATGGGGCACCGAGAACATATCATACAACGAACATGTTTATTTGGGTCATTATGTAAACAGGACAGGATGGACAAGGAGCAGGACGAGGACCAGGACTAGGACCAGTACTACAACCACGACCAGAGTATGGGGAGATTGACCCCGGTCTAGTAAATATGATAAATGGCTGGTCTTTGAACCCCAAATGATGCATATAATACCTTAAGTTGGTTAGCCAGGTTCTCGAGCTTGTCGGTAGCTTTGGGAGCAAAAATCACAATGAACCGGCGCTGGGGAGCAATGTACCCACTCTTGGTTGCCTTTCCACCCCTTTTTTCCACCGAATTAACAATGCAAATCCTGGCAATAACTTTTGTAGTGCCTATTTATAGGGGCTTTGCCTTCGCCTATCCTGCATTTGCATATGTGTCCAGGCAGGGGGAGTGAGTTTTGGGGGACCCAGGGGTGTGTTTTACGACTGAAATATGCAACAGCAGAAACAGCAGCATCAAACTAATAGAGTCTTGGAGTTTTGCATATTTCCCCGAAAATGTAACACGAAAAAAAGGGGAGGAAAATCACCTCGGAATTTGGAGTGTTGTTTGTCGTAAAGGAAACTCACAACTGAGAAGGAAGCTCGTAAAAAGTAAAACATAAATCCAGGACTACACCGAACTAATTTCATCTGCAGAGAAAAATATATAAATAAGGATATCGCTGGTGATTTATGTTTTAAAAAAAATAATGGAAACACTTGAAAAACATATTCACACAAGCTAAAGTCCTACGAAAGACCGTAAATAAATATTTGAAAATTGTATTGTATTCTAAAAATATATTTCTCACCAAAAATAATAAAATAATCTGAAATGTATATACAACACTTCAGGAAGTTCTTTCTCTTCCCTCAAAACTTTCAACTGGTAAAGATAATGCAGCGAGGTATGAGTAAGTGATATTGAAAATTCTTCAGCCGTTGATGGGCTTTCCGGGAAACAGTCTCGGGCTGTTGAGTCAAATATCCTGTCGGGGGGCTCACGACAAGTGCCTGTCATGCTTGGAAATCAAATTATGTGTGCTGAGTTTTTTTGTGGATGTGGCCAACCAGCTCACTCAACGCTTTTCAAGACGAAGAGCAGCAAACTTTGTGATGATTGCACTTTCCAGAGGATACGTTGGATAGCTTCTTTCCCCGAGCTAAATAACATTTTCTAAGAAGGTTACCAACTGTTTGCTTAAGATTTATATTAAAGTTTCTAAAGCAGAAGTTAAGCTAAGATTTAAGAGTTTTCTTCAGCTTATCTCCATTTCCTTGAACCGGATTTCACGAAATAATTAAATCAATTATGTTGAACAAGTTAAGAGCCTTAAATTCGATGGCTAAAATTAATTTGCTGCTGCCGTGGAAATTGGAAAAACCACCTTCACCGTTGACAGTGTTTGTCATTTGCGCTTCATTTAGTTTTGGCCATTGAACAAGCCGCCTCTGAATGCCGGTTGCCTGGCTGCTGTGGCTGATGACGTCTAAATCAGTCCTTGATGGTTAATCTGGCAATGGAGCTCGAGTCTGGGTATTTATTTTCACGCCCCACTCGGTGTCGCCGGAAATTGCCGGAAACGACAGGAGCCCGTTTTTCGGATTTGTAAGTGGCACAAAAAAATGGAGTTGGCACAACTTTTTGTTTCCCCTGCTTCCAGGAATTTTTTGCCTCTAGGCCTCATGAAGCGTATAATAATTTATTATAGCCGATAACGATAATGAAGAGCACAGTGTGTGTTGTGTGTGTTTATGAGCTTGAGAAATGACAGCTGTTGTTACAGACATTGTCATTTGGAATTCACAAGAGACTTGTTTTCAACGAGTTTTATTTGGAAAAAAATGTAATATTTAGGGGATAGGTATTCCTAGGTGTAATGAACGTTTTAAAATCTTTGCGAGGTAATTTTAAAGATTTTATAATGAAGATATATTAAGTATTATCTAATTAATTAATTATATAGAACCCAAATCCTAAATTTATATCCCGATACACTTTATTATCTTCCTAAATTTTGTTTTTAAATAAATTCTTAGAACCTTCAGGCCCTCGGAAAGAGTATTACATCGGTTAATATGGGAAATAAATAATTCTTTATAAATAATTCATTATTAAATCACTTTAGAAATCGTTAGAAGTACCAACTCCTTCCAGTTTCTAGATAATTCGCCCATCTGGGACTTGTGTACATGCGTATAGCCACGTGTCAACACACATTTTTCAAAAGGTATCCTAATGAACCGCCATCTGTGGGATTGTGGTGGCAAAGGTGGGTCAAATAGTGTAAATAGGAATCTCTCATTTGTTAATCGAGACACGCGCACACAAATCAAAATCACAAGTAATACAAAAAACAAAGAGGGAATCCGCATGGCAGGGAATAAGGCACACCTGCGAGAAGTTGCCATCATGTTTATTTGTTCTATTTGGCAAAAGGAAGGAAGTCCTGTGTAGGCTGACAATTTCTTTTATTTGTATTTTTGTGACACGTGCGAAAAAGTCAAAGTGCTCGATGATTATCTGGAAATCTTCATTGAAGCTAGGCTGCTGCTGAGTTATGCCCTAGATCAAAATTTATATTAAATATTTAAAATCCCCACAAAACATTCTTACCTGACCGAGCAAATAGTGAGTATTTGTATTTGTTTTATTGTTTTTCTCCTCCAGTTTACTGCTTTTGATATAATGTTGGCTTTGTTCCTCTGAGTCTTGGCAATTGCTTCTTTTCGGCAAGATTATTTCAATGTCGTCCTTTTCCCAGTGGCCGGGAAGACTCTAGTTTTTCACTTGATTTAACATGCAAAGCACAATTTCACAAGAGCTTCACTTGATGTATGTATGTATGCTCAATTTTTTCTTTCTGTGAGAGCTGATGACATTTTGGAGTACATATCAGGTTAAATTTTCTTTTAGTTTAAAGTTGAATTAGGAACAAAAAAAATTCTATACTATGCAAGTGGGGAGTATTATTTGAAGCACATTTTCTGCACTAATTGCAGCACAATTCACTTGCTTACACGGGGCGTAGACGTTATATTGCGTATACGTTATGTACGCCTTGCCTTTGTATTTTTCGTTCATTTACTGGATCTTCTATAAATATAACAAAAATATATACTTAAATAAACAATAAACATAATTTCTGAACAACATTGTAATACGAAGAATAAATAGAATTGCTTGCTATTTAATATTTCGGGTTGTTCAATATGGTTCTATATCTCATTTAGAATTTTATGAAATTGTTCCTGGAAATGCAATTCATTTTAAACTAAGCAATGCGAGATGGTTGCTATTTCATGATGTGAAATCAGTTCAATCATGCGAGAAATAAACATCAATAGAAAATCAAAGGGAGTCTCGCATTGCATTTCCTATGCACTTAAAATGGCTCTTCTTGACAATGGTATTTTTATTTTAATTAAAATGAGACTTTAGAAATCTCTTAAGCATTTAAAGATTTCAAAATTAGTCTCGTTAATCAACTTTACCTTATTTATAATTAAATTGATTAAATATTTGAGGATTAGTTTCCATTTTTATATATTCCTCAAAAAAGCAAAATAAATGTGCTAGATTTTGTTTGTCATAAAAATCTCACTCAAAACCATTATTAAACATTGAAATAATGTACCCAAAAGCGTTTAAAAATATAAGAAAAACAATATTTAACCTCAAAACAAAAACAAAACTGCACATGATTTATATTTTCAACTTTCTGTAATTGATACTTTGTTGAATAAATCTCTACAAAATATATATATTTCGAAGGTCCCTCTGTACCCTCCTCTATTGTGGTAAATATCCATTGAAACGTTCAGTTCATAAATCACATTGCTCTATTCCGATGTTTTGACATCTCCATGCAGTTTTTCGGAATTTATTGACTTGCACAAACATTTGCATAAATATTTCAGAAATCACGTTCACATCGAACTCGCGAACTCACATTCGTATGGTTGTATATATATATTTCTTCTTTTTTTTCAGTACGAAAACGGATGAAATATTATCCGAATAGCATTCGGTTGCACTTTGGCCGAGAACGCTCTATTTTCACAGTTCGCATTTCGCGTCCGAATCGTTTGAGATGCCGCGACATTCTGACGAAGACCGCCCGAACCAACGCCAATCGTCCGCTGATTTTGGCCAAGTTAACGGACCTAACAGGGTCTAATAACAGAGCTCTGTTGGCCAACAGGCTGGCAGGCAGGCAGGCAGGCTTCCCCCACATCTGCGTCACGTGCTGCTGGCCTTTGTTGTTGCATTGAACTTGAACTAGTGGCGAATTGTTGCTGCTGCTGCTGATGTGTTGTTGCTGCCTTTCCCACATTGGCGCGCATTTTACCGGCTGTTTATTCCTGACCTGGCTTATTCTCACTCTCGGCCCAGTTTACACTGCGCAGGCGCTCTTAATTGGGGTGACCATGTTTCCAAATATTTTTATTTGAGTTTTGGATTTTCTTTGGCACAGTCATAAAATAATGAACAGAAAATATGCTTAGGACTTTATAAACCAGGCAATTCAGACTAAGTATCCAAGGTGGCGTCAACATAGACTGGTTTTAAGTAGAAAACCCTGCGGAAATACAAATATCCATTGCACTCGTTAAACTGATAATAATGTTTATCGTCTGGGACAACTTAGTACTTAATTTTACCAATGGAATATAGAATGAGGGGTTTTGCTGAGCTACGATACCAGCCATAATGTTCAACTTTATTGCAGCGGAAGTTGTTGGCAGTGCGGCGGAAGTTCCGTCAGCTAAGTGCTCGCAACTCGCATCTCGCGCAGCAGCTGCAACGATGATGAGCAGCTGTGGCAGCCGAAAGTAAACGATGCATATTTCATTATTGTTTTTTATGTTTTTTTTTTAAATTCCAACTGACCATATGCATTAGGGTTTCTCTTACACATCCATCTTTTTTGGTTATGATAATAAATAAATGTAATTAAAAGTTTTTGGCTTACAAAATAAATAAGAAAATTAAGTTTTTTAAATTTCTAGAGAAACAAGATATAATTTTATAAGTGATGATATTTAAAAAAATAAAATAAAAGGTAAGTAAATTGGCAAACTGTGGAAACACAAGGGGGAAAGACAGCAATTGGTAAAGGTAATCTTTTAGGAAGTCGTATTAAAGCCTTTTAAAAATATATTGAAAAAAATTTAGTAAAGCTTAAATATATATACATACCTACTACTATAAATAATAAAATATAATAGATAATATTACAAGATATTAATAAATGATAATATAACTATAAATATTCATTTTATTAAGCTCCTATTCAATTTTGTCCGAATAACTAAAGGTCCTCCCTTTCATCTAAATAAAATAAATGTAAAAATATCAACGTCTATAAGATGAATCCCTTAAAGTACACAATAGCTTGTTGCGAACAACTTTTAAATTTATTTCCATCGATTTCCGGCTGTCGTTTTGATGCGTTCGACCAATCCTCGGACTCAAGTGGCAGTTGCAACGTGAACTTGATACTGAAAAATTGAACAATGCGGGAAAACTTGCAACGTGTGTGTGCTGCTGGCTGAGGAGGGTGTGTGTGCCGTCTGTTTGAGAAGATTTGCTTGCATAAAAGTTTACAAACAAAAATCAATCGTCTGTGCCAGCGGATTGGCCGCAATGTCACTCGCTTCGTAAGGACATTAGGCAAAAGCTGCCAAGTGCATGTGTTTAAAGTTGGGATTCCCAATGTTTGCGGGTGCATAAGCCGCAAAACTAACCAGGGAACAACTACTACAAAAAATTCTTATTGTAAAAGGTTTTACTTCTTCGACTTTCTCCTAGTTTCATGGCCAAGTTCAAGTGGAAAAGTAGCACAAGTCGCGGGATGCGCACAGTACTTTGGCATTAAATTGTGACCGACAAGCTTTTGGTAAATAATTTAAGTACGTGTATTCTGGGCTTAGGGAAGATGCCCAGGATGGGCGGAATTAAAAATAAAGTTTCCAAAGACTTTGAATGCAAATTTAATTTTGAGTCGCAGCATGGCGCATGCAATGGAATTTAAATCAATTGTCCCCGAACTCCGGAGTTCCGGCTGAAGAGCCCGGCAAATACTACACCCCCCACTGCCTTTCAGTCACAATTCAATTGAAATTTAATTGATTTTACCCAGCAGTTGGGCAAACATAAAACGTCAATGCGGTTGGCCAAGCCAAGCAGCCAGAGAAGGAGCTCCTCCTCATCAAGGGCAATTAATTTCAACCTCAATTATTGTTGTCGATAGCTTAAGTTTCTGTTGGAAATATGTTTACCTTGTTGTATAAATATATACATTTTATTAAATAGTTTTCTGCCTATGAATATAATTTCAACAAAAGGTAAATAAATTGACATTGCATTGCCATAAATGAACAACCTTCCCATTGACAGCTTGATGAATTATCAAACAAAAAGCTTAAATTTATAGCATGCTTGACATTGGGGTTACAACCAAAACCAAGGCATTCATTCTGAAATCTTCTGCCATAAATTCCCCAGCCCGTTTTAATAATCATTTATTTTTGAATGGCATTTCTCGTAAGCTTTTTGTTTTCTTCAAATACCAAAATGCACATATACATATAACATTTCCCTTTCTTGGGCATTGTGAAACCCGAAATAACTTATTTTATGACCAAAAAGATATATGAACAAATTTAATCAAATGCCTCATCTATAAACTGAAGGAAGTAAAGCAGCTCAAGGCCGTAAAGCTGATGGAAGAAAGAGATTTTGGGCCTAAGAATAAGTCAAAGGAAAGAGCCTTAACCATTTACGACTCAACTAGGCGTGGCGTTATAAAAATCAAGCTTATAGTTTCTGTTCCGGAAAACAATTTCTCGCATTATTCATAAACACATCATTGTCATGTGTAGGCCAAGAAACTCTATGAGGTTAAAGTAGTAAAAATCTTGATATAATTTTTTAAGTTTTACAAGAAAGAAAGAGCTTTTTTCGCTTTAGTTTGTATTAAATTATTACTATTAATTATATCAGTTATAACCCTTTAAATAATATTACCAACTGGTTTCATGGTTTTAGCCATTTTAACCTCCTTTAACAGCCAAGAAACCAGCAGGCAGGAAACTGGCGCTAACTTTCCATATCCCCACTAATTAAGACATGCCGAGAACAGCCAGCGAATGAGCAAATGTTGGCCTGCCAAGTCAAACTTTGGCACGTTGGCAAATGTTTTGGCACACTCGCCTTCTCGGGTGAGCCGTCTAATGAATAATGACGGCCCAGAGGGGCATATTGTAAGAGGTCCTGAAAGGACCAGCAAGGCAGACAGCACTTTGCGCTTAGCATGCGTGTGCAAATCAAACGCGTCCTTGAAGGCTGGATAAGTGCACAGAGAGAAAATCTAAGCCTAATTAAAAAAAAATTAAAAATAATGAAAGCTATTAAACAAAAATATATAAAAAATATTTGTATATAAAAATGTCGAAGATTTAAAAGCATATTTATATTAATTAAAGATGTCAAACAAATAAATTCTCTTTTAAATTATTCTAGGGAATATTATACATTTAATTTACTAAAGGGATTCACGATACCTTAACTCTCTGTCTCAATACATATTTGTAGTTTTAAAAATCTTTAAAAATTGTAAAAAATAAACAAATATATATTTTCAGTGAAATTGGTACTTCAAAAAATGCATTACATTTTAAATGGATTTAAAAACTCTAGTGCTTTCTGGAGCTCCCCAAATTAACTTAATTTATTTGTTTAAGTTGTCAATTAGCTAACCTTAAAACCCCTAAAATTCTCAATTAAAAAATATATATAATAATATATATATGAAATGTACATATGAGAAAGGTAGTATTAAGTAAGTATTAAGTATTATTTCTTAAATATTCGCTATCAAAAGTCACTCGATTTTTGTACAGTGTTTCGTTCACGGATAGAGTAAAGAACACTGAAATATCCTCAGGCATCGACAATTATACAAGCGATTTGAGCCCATTTCTTTCTTTGGGCCAAACTTTTTCCAGGTCTGGTCGCCAAAGTTTGAGCCAGTGGGTGGTTTTTTTTTTGTTTTTGGCTGGCTATTGACTTGGCCCGAACCCGGCTTGGGCTCTGCTTTGCTTTTGCATACTTTGCGGAGCACGGCGCAACGCAATTTGTTCGAATGTCCTGTGTGTCACGTTTGCGTCCATTCTGGCCAGCTTTTGTTTGGCACTTTACTGTTTGCTCTTGTGCCATTTTTCCGCAGCTGCAGCTCCGCTTTCCACCTTCTTCCCTCTGCATTTTATACGTTCATTGGCTTTGATGTTGTATGGCTGGAAAGTCTAATGAACCCTTTGGCTAAGGCAAAGGCACATAAAGCACAAGCGAACACAGCCCACATTGAGATAGATAGCGTCCATGTACGCTTTTAATAGTTTCTTTGTCCAAGGTCTCCGCACAAGATGTATATTCGCATCTGCATCCGGCCATCTCGGCGGCACAACACATGGCGGGTGTGTGTGGGTATGCGTGGGTGTGTGTGGGGAAGGTTCAATGATTTCCCTTTTGCACTTGGAAAAACGAATTCCCCGGAAACTTGGGTATTAGGTCTTTTATGATCGTACTTAGCGATAAACTAACAAACAAAGCTGTAAACTTATAATCTTTAAGGGTTTATTATGTAGTTTATTGGTTGTAAAATTAATAAAGTTTTTATTTTCTTTATTTCTTCCATTTAAATTTAAGATTGAGAAAAGTTTAATAATTTTCTAAACAAGAATATTGTTGAAATTTAAATCTTTTTAAATTTAATTTACTACCTTTTCTCTTGTACAGAGTGTAGAATAGTCTTTAGATATTTTAAGATATTTTTTAAGTACCAATTGCCTGTTTTCTTGACTCTTCAACCATAAGGACCTGGCTCAAAAGCAACTTAAGGACTATGTATAATTTTCAAATGGTTTTACTGTTTATCCTCGGGTTGACAACAACATTATCCTCAGAGCTGGGCGTGTCTTTCGAGGACTCGCAGAGTATAAATGTTTAGCATATGTTTAGTACTATATCTCACATTAATGTGTTTCTAAGAAAACAGTTTTACAAAGAGACAGTGGAATAAATACAAAAGAGTCCTTATAGGTTGAAATATTTAAAAAAATAAGTTGTAAATTAAAAATATTATTTTTTAAAATATCAAAGTATCAAATACCTATACCAGTATGCTTAGAAAACTGCAGCAATTGTATTTCTTTCATATGAAAATTATCATTCAAAATTCCTGCTTTAAAGGAAAGGAATACTTTCTCCCAAAAGGGCAATTTGTCAATTCTAAGAATTTCCCAAAGGCCTGGGCTATCTACACACATGCATAAATGTATATGTACGTAAAGAGAAAGTGCAGAAAAAAAATCGCGAAATTGAAACTGTATCCATGTGACGGAAGTGGCGCTTGTTCCCCTACACAGGCATCAAGGAGTAAATTGCCCCATCGTGTCGGATGTTGGGAGCAAAAAAAAAAAACTGCCCTGGCAAATGAAATTTCAGCTTTATGAAACCGTGAACCGAAGCCTAGGGCAACTGGCTCAAAAAGAAAGGCGCGAATACCATGTTGTTCTAAAGAAAATTTGAAGTTGGAGCAATTAAACTAGCGAAACCAAGGAGAAACTGTAGAGCCTTACCATGCTCTGTGTTTTATATAGAACTTCCCTTTAAAATTCAGCTGAAAAATAGAAAAAATAAATTTTCCAAAATTTTCTAATCCATAAAGAATTAATAAGCTCTTCATCTCCCATTACTTAAATTTTTAAGTATATTTTTTACATCATTTAAGCAACAAAAACCCACAAAGTGTACAGCCTTGTGTGGTAGCTTAAGCTTAACAGATTCTGTCCCTCACATTTGATAAGGGTCCTAGGACACTAATCCCCAGACAATTATTATTCCATACAAACTGCCAATTAATGAGCTAAAAAGAAAATTGAATTTCATAGGAAACGGCCAACTTAAACATGAGCTTTGCATTCCAAGTAGCCCTAAGGATCTAGGAATTTCTTTCGAAATTTCACCCCCAGAAATCGTCCAATATTTAACTCTGGCAAACCATTTATAATTCAATTATGTTGATGTTTTAACAACAGTGAGTGGAAGATATCCTTCTAGGATAGGCAATAGCCGGCGGAAGTTTATAATTACAGGTGGGGAAACCCCTTTCGCCCATCACCATTATCATCATCAACGTTGTCATTGGCCCAGGGCACGTTTCGTGTCAATAACTTACAATTAGCCCCGGGGGGAGGTGAAAGTTGGTAGCTGATTGCTGGGGTGGGAGCCAAGAGGCGTGGCCATAACTAATAGATAATAATGACAGGAGAACGTCAAGTGCTGATGGCACTGTGGTTCAGTGGCCTTCTGTTCGCCTGCTCCTTGAGATGGATGGCCAGGTTCACTGAGCCCTGCATGCCATGCTCGTCGTGTATATATTCATCAAGGAGTGCTAAAAATATTCTTGGCCAAAAAACTTAATAAATTGAAGACAAAAATATTCTAGCAAACACGCCACATTGATGGGTCTTTTGCTACTATTTTTGTTTTATTTTTACAGGGGGCATCACTTTAATTAATTTCTTTCCTTTCTAGTTTAATTACTCATAGCAAGCCGTACTTTTTTTACTTTTCCTTAAAGCTCCTTGAAGTGGCCATAAAGCTAGTGGTCAAGGGGCTTAGGGAAAAGCTGGTGAAAAGAAGGGAAAAGGAAAAATAAAATGGAATAAAGTCAACTAAATGAAAAGGGAAATTGGAAATTAAAAGCAGTGTATAATTATTTTTTAATAAATATTAAAATCTCCCGAAACCTCTGCTTCTCTTTTAAATACAAATTCATAAAACCCAAAGTCTGCACTCTTCATTCTTTTATCGTTATCTAAATCCAGATAAAACCTTGAAACAATTTAAGTACCTTTAAGTAAAGTTCCCAAAATTGAAAACTCTCTAAAAAGGTTCTCACAAAACCTCTTAAGTGAATCCAAAAACCCTTACTCTCACCTCACCGACTCAAGTGTGGTGTTTAGCTAGCCATTTTGACCATTCGTTAAAATTGTGTTGGCAATAAAAATAAATTCAAGTGAAGCGAAAAGTTTTTTATGCGCGTTAACCATTTGGAAATCGAAACCAAAGGCATGGTGGGTGGGCTGGGCAAGTGTGTACTCCTACGGCCAAGCAGAGGCATTAAAAGTTCAAAATTCTACTCAAATTTCATTAGAGCTTCTTCTTGGCCCCGAAAGCCACTTCAGAGTTTCCCGACATGCGATTGCGAAGCCGGCATTCCAAGAGAGAGATATATGGATATAAAAGACGCCCCCAAAAAGTCCTTTTTGTCAAGCTTAAAGAGAGGGGGAGAGGGAGGCCCTAGAAGGTGGAGAAGGATACGGGCCACAGCTTATATTTATAATCGCCTTCAACGCCATCGGGCGCACAACATATTGAAATTGTCTCTCTCTGCGGCAGGAGCAGCATCAGCATCCCATCGGTTCAATGCACCATGTCGCCTATGCAACGTGATTTTAAAACCCAAACTGGTCTGGTTTTTTGGTCTGGTCAAAGTTGAATGGTCAGCGGCAGCAGCTCAGAGTCAATGCTCAGGGTGGTGTATGTTTTGCCAGGCGGTTAGCTGGTAATTTAATTGCCAAATGCAAATTCCAAAACTGAATCCGAATTCGAGTCCGAGTCCCCTAAGTCCCGCCATCATAAAAAACACGGCAAGGTGGCACTCACAGCATCCAATTAGGCGCTGCTCCAGGTGCGACAGACTGGCGGCAAGGCATGTTCTCTCTCGAATTAAACAAGGGCCCCATCTTGGTCGTTTAAGATGGCTAGAGTCCAGAAAAATGCCTTCAATTTGCATACCGAACGAATTATTGTCACGTTAGTGACTTGAAAAGGGGACACGTCCCCAAAAAAAAAGGTTCATCTGATGTATGTGATTGTATTTTAAGGAATTCTGGGAAGTGTTTCTTTATTTGAAAGGCTTGGGAATGTGTGAAATATTTCCAGAAAAACTTCATGTAATCTGTCCCTTTTTTTCTGTGAACATTTTCCTGACACAAATGGGTATATATCAACAATCTGTTTAGTTCAAACATAAGTTTTGATATAAGGGAAAAAATCAATGATAGGTAGTTTAAATATATAAAATATATTAAGTTTTAAATGAAGTGTGAAAGCATTAAAGCAGTTTTAATAAGTAAATTACTCTTGGTCAACACGGCGTATGAGTTATTTTTTTATTGTGTTTGAATAAATAAGGGAGCCTTACAATTTAAAAGAATTTTCTATATTTTGAATAATATTTTCCTATACATTTTAAAGATATAGATAAATAAGACTAGCTGTCGACCCTAATATCCCTAATATCCTGCTATTTTCTAGGGCAACAACTGCTGCCTTCATTAATAACCGATTTCTGTTTGCCTTTTATAAGCTCCACATACCTAGAAGAGTTCTTTCATTCTTTAAACTTCCTTTTTTATTCAATATTTCATTACTTCTAAGCATATATATTATATGTTTTCCACTGTGGCATCACGAATTCACACACTTCCCACTCATTTCTTGGTCACTTTATGCCAATTAGCGTGTCTCGCTCTCGTAATTATTATTATTATTGGACAACATGCGGTGCTTGGGCGACACAGTCAATAACTGATTGTCAATAACGACCCCTACACATGTCGCACTGCACATAATTATCCGCATTGATTTTACGAGCACCCCTATAAGGGCAGCCCAATATCCCGCATATGAACTAATCTCGATATGGCCAAGGCTTTTTCGCCTAAAAACCACACAAGAGGAAACAAGAAACCACAAACGCAAACTCGTTTCGAGGCGGATGCCGGTTCTGATTAGCCTTGGCAACAAGTTGAGGGCTCTTTTTGGGTTTTGCACTTGGCTGCACATCTTTGAGCCAAATAAAAAAGCTGAAATAAACATGACAACAATGTGGTAAAAATTGGCAGAACAAAAATGGATATAACCATTGTGGCAGGCCAAGAAATTGGAAAGCAAAGAAATTAACATGAAAAAGCAAATGAAGCTAAAGTCAAAAAAGAGGGAAACCACAAGAGAGATTAAGATGTAAGTTCACAGAAAATTTCTAAAAATGAAATATAATAAAGCCACATTATTAACCACATTTAAGAAGTCATATCAGCCCAAGAATCCTTCAATCAAAGCGAATCTAAATCAATTCTCAACATTTGTATACCGTACAAATAAAAAAATTACCAAAGGAGAGATAGAGTGTCTTTGATATTCGAGCCGGAATAGTGGTCAATAAATCGCAACGGGCAGACGAGAGCTCTTTAAAAACAGCTTACAAGGACGTAACGCCGGCACGTCCTGGCTTCTGGCTCCTGACTGCCTCCTGCCACCTCTCTTCCACCTTTGCCAGAGTGGGCTTTAATAATGTTTGTTGGCTGTCTGGACATTGGCAACGATTTAGGCCACAGAGACGCCTCTTTCTGGGGGGTTCAACAAAAACTGCAAAAACCACCGAAAAATGCAGAAAACAAAGCTTAATAAGTAAGAGATTTATTTTCTTTTAAAAACAGTAAATTATTTAAGGTACAAATAGCAGAGAATCCCTTTTGGGCTACGCCTCTTGACTGTGCCATATGGCAAAGCCATAAAATTAATTCATTTCTTTTCGCTTAATTGAATTTTCTTGTATTAAGACCTTGAATGAACTAAGAGGCTTTTGTGGAAATCTTTTTTTGTAGCAGTTTGGGGGAGAATTCTGCAAGGCTGTGTTAGTTTTTAGGGAATTTTCTGGTCAAACTTTATTGACACATATTATTTTTGTAAAATAGTAGGCTTCTAGTTTATTTTCAACTCCATTTTCAATTAGAATACCTTTTACATAACATTTCTAACCAGTTGTAGTTACAAACAACAATCACAAAAATGTCCGAAAAGGTAAGAATAAAGTTTGTTTATATTCAAGAAAATATTTTCTGTTTCTTTTCAATATTTTAGAAACCTCAATTCAAGTTTCCTATGCACAATGTGCACTTTAACAAGACCATGGGCATAGTGAAAAATGCCTGCTTGTTTTCCGTTTTGGCTCCAACTATTATGTACATATTGTACAATGCACCGCACCAAAGGAAGTACAGGAGCTTCTATTCGACGTATGACCCCATCGATGCCTTTGACCGGATGATGAACGGTGGCTATATAGACTCTTTTCCACCCGGCAGTGGGCCCAAGGCTAAGAAGGACAAGAAGGATAAAAAGAAGAAGTAGACAAGGGGAATTAAAAACCAAAATCAAAAACACATATACGATTAAGACTGGGAAGGAGATCTAACACGAATTTGAGTTCTAAGAAATGACAATACGAAACAATAATCAAGCGACATTGATTACCTGGAGCATTGCAAACATTCTGGGCAGATATAGTTATCTGAATCCATTTCCCACACTTTAATAACATTTTAAATTGCACAACTTTCGAACTTTTGGACTTCGATAAGGAATATAAATTCGAAAAGCACAAACCTTTCCCTGTGACAACTATAAACAAAAAATATAAATAAATTGGAGCATTGCAAACTATATTATAATCTTTATATAAGATATGTAGATACTTACAAATATAAAATTAAAATTATTAGAGGCCAAACATATAAATTATCGGGAGTGTTTAAGAAATCACAAGGGTCTTTAAAAATCCTAAAAATGGCTTAAATATTGTTAAAATTTAGACTTAATTTGGTTTCTAAAAAATTCATTAAATACTTTTAAACTTTATTAAAAACCCTAAAGATTTCTGACTGACTTCAGTATATATTACCCTTACATAAAACTTATTACAAACCAATTGTAAGAGAACTTAGATTGTACAAAACATATGAAAAATCTTTCAACTGAATTATTTCCTTCCCTATAATTTTCTCTAATCCACAGCAATTCGCAAACTTGTCAATAATTTGTAGCATACTCTCTCGAGCGCATCGAGGAACTTTTTGGGCGATTTGGCCACAGTTAACCAGAGCCCAACAGGATATACATATGGTATATGGAAAGGGGACATGGCAAGCGGAAACACCGCCAAACATGTTGGCTGAAAGTTTTCAAATCAAGCCACAAGCCTGGGTGGCAGATGAAGGGCTGCCACTGTTACCCGATGTGGCTGACAGGCTGCGACAAACTCGCAGACAGTATCGAAAATGAAACTTTCTTCGTGGCAGGAGACAACAACAAGGGTCTCAAATAATGCAAGAAATGCATAAAATTTCAATAAACTTTTGTCATGTTAACGAAAAGAGCTTCGCGGTTGCGTTTCTAAAGACACGGAAAGAAATTATGAGATATAATATTATATAAAATATTATTAAAACATAATAAGATGCTCAGAACTCCTTTAATACCATTTTAAGTCTAACTACCAAAGTTCTTATTTATTTTTAAAATTAAATGAATATAAATAAATCCTTTTTAAAACCATTTCTCCCTCTGCATAGTAACTTGGTATGAGAATCCTTGTGGTGGAAATGCAGCGTCAGTGAAATGGAGAAATTTATTGCAGGCCGTGTCGACATCTTACACTGTCAGGCTGCAAACAGAGGAAATGTATTTTTTGGGAGAATGGTAAGAGCCTTTACCAAGCTGCTCCTCAAGGCCACGGACTATTTATGCACTGAGCAAAGCCTCTAATTATCCACTTTCAAAATAAGCCCCCCCCCGAAAATGTTGTTCATCCGAACTTGTCTTCTCAGAGAACATGAGGGAACTTTTAGCATTTTGAACTTAAGCTGCTTACCCTCGCTGGCCGGCAATTTTTTAGCAAACATCAGCCGAGCTGAAAAGTCCTTCGCTCCTTGGGCCTCTTGACTGCTTCTGCTGCTGCTACTGCTGCACTTGCCGACCTGCTGGACAGGATTCGCCCACTCGATCCCAGGATGCCAGGACGTGCCCGGCGTATAGAACACCTTCAGACAGCAGACCGCAAGTGCTGCAAAATGTTTCTCGACAGCAGCCACAACAGCCATCAAATGGACGCGGAGAGATTTTAAAGTCGCTAAAGGAGTACGCTTTAAATTTATATATATTATGTTACTTTAGAGATTAGATTAAAAGCTTTTAACAAAACCCTCTCAACTTATCTAAGATAACCTTGGGAGATTTATTTACAGAATTATCTTTCAGAATTTTATTCTTGCAACAAAAATAGAATTTAAAATCCCAACCTAGCCAAAATTGAGTCAGAATTATCTACCCAAACAAAGTATATAAAATTAAGTACTCCTCAAAATATTCCAGATTTATTTGATAACGAAAATACCCTTGAAATTGTAAGGTGCTTTTGGAGTACTTAAAAAAATTTGTCTGAGCTTTAGTGGCCACAATCGACCCACAGTTCCAGTGCTGCGGCTATTTTGCATTTTCCTGCCACCTGCCCACGTAAACAGAAATGTTTTTGGGCCACGTCTTGTCGGGGATTTTTTTCTCCTACTTTTTGGAAAGGCAAGACAATATTTTTATAGCTGCTCGGGGTCGGAGAAAAATGGGCATGTTAAGTGTTGTTTGCCATTTCTTTTATATTATTCTACCGTTTTTTCGGTTCCACCTTTTACACGTGTTTAACTTGGGCAAGATCTTTTTTTTAAGACATTCTAAGTGGTGACCCTTTGGCTAGGCCACATAGTTTGAGCCGTGTTTGGCTTAGATATTTCCTATTTTTTGGAGGCTAAAGAAGTTGGGTTTTATGTATGTAAAGCTGATATTTTTTATTTATTTTTTGTTATTTAAGTAACAAAAATTAAAGAGTCTGTTTTACAATTTAAGCTAAAATTTACCCCAAGACTCTATTGCATCTTTATTATTTATCTTTCTGGCCCAAAATTTATACATTTTTTCCTGGCTTCTAGATTTAACCGATTGCCAGGCTTCGCTGGTATCTATGCCAGTCCATAAAATTACATTCTGTGCATAGAAAACGTGTTTTTGCTGAACCCCAAAACATGGCCGAGAATGTTTTATGACCAAACATAGTTGTGTTTGTAAAAGTAAATACATTTTTACGAGCTCTGCTCTGGAGCTATCCCAAAGCCTGCATTTAGCCTGGAGGTCCTGGAGGCAGAAGTAATTGCATAATTGGCACTTAGCGTGTCTTCGACTTACACAGCTCATTAAACCCTTGTTGTGGTCGGGATGCAAAGTTTGACAAATTGCCGGGAGGCAAGGCGGGAATCAACCAAATGATGGCCCCAATTGGATGCCTCCCAAGCTACCAACCAAGTCCCTGACGGCAGGGTTCGATAAATCAAGCTGGCAAACAGGATTTGTGCACTGACTTGGATTTGATGCATTTAATGGGCGGTTGGCGTCACGAAGGATCGAACCAGAGCCTTGCGGTGGGAGGTTGGTCTGTTGGCCTTTCGGGTCGTTTTGGCAAATTGCAGTTTGGCAGCTCGCAAGTTACACATCACGAAAGCGTAGCCAGGCTGGGCGCCAAAAAGCAGACAACATTTTGCATTATCCTCTGGAAATATTTATGAGGCAGGCGGCAAAATGCCGAAGGCATTGATTTATTTGCGGAAAATCGTTTATTAGAGCAAGTCCCTTTAAGGCAGAAACTGGCCCCCCCCAAACAAGGCTCACAAATGAACATGCAAAATGCTGATGAGTGAAGCCCCTCGATATCGAACAATTGAACTTTCTGATTGAGTTGAGCATTGCAATGGGGGAAAAAGGTGGAATTACGATGAATATTGCACAATGCAACTACTGGCACATTTGTCAGGTCTTAAGTGGGTTGACGAGCTACTAAAGGGGCTGAGAGGCAGGCAGGCGAAATTGCACTTGAAGGATTCACAGAAAATTGGACCAGACCCGGTCGCTGCATTATGGAGGGAGAATTCTATAGCCTCTAGGAGGAAGTAGAGTTGAATGTGCTTATGATGGATTTTTAAAATCGAAAATACAGAGAGGTTACAGAAAAGGTAAATTAAATAAAAGTTCTAGAAAAGGGAAAACAATACTTTTTAAAATCACAAAAAATATGTTTGATAAAATACCTCATTTGTAACATCTCAACCGCATTTTTAAGCTCTCAATTATCTGGGCTTTAAGCCAGTAGATTTCCCCCTACCATAAATCGCAGCTGTCTGCCAATCTTTGGAATTTTCCTGTTTTATTTCAAAAGAGAACAATAGCCTCATACTATCTGCGAATGCCTTTACAGAAACCAGTTTAAATGTAGGCCAAAGGACCACACATTCCATACAATGTAGCCTCATGCCTTTTTATATATTTATTATACCCTTGCAGGGTATTATAATTTCAGTCAGAAGTTTGCAACGCAGTGAAGGAGACGTTTCCGACCCTATAAAGTATATATATTCTTGATCAGCATCAACAGCCGAGTCGATATAGCCATGTCCGTCTGTCCGTCTGTCCATCTGTCCGTCTGTCCGTCTGTCCGTCTGTCTGTTTCTACGCAAACTAGTCCCTCAGTTTTAAAGCTATCTGAATGAAACTTTGCATATAGTCTTCTATATACTCTCACTGCTATATATGTCGGAACGGGCCGGATCGGACGACTATATCATATAGCTGCCATACAAATGTTCGATAAATTTTTCGAAAAAAAATTATAACTTTGCTGTTTTTTAACATTTTTGCACCATTTTTTAGATATGGCCATTCTATATTATTTCTGAATTTTGGTAAAAATTTTATGAAAATCGGACGACTATATCTTATAGCTGCCATAGAAACGATCGGGAAATTAATAGGAAACAAATTATAACTTCGTTGTTTTTCAACGTATTTTCATCTACTCTGAGATATAAGCTTATTTTATTATTGTAGAATTTTGGTATAAATTTCATGAAAATCGGACAACTATATCATATAGCGGCCATAGGAGCGATCGGTAGATGTAGAGAAAATGTAAAGGTGTGAATGTAAAACTGTAACTGTCAAACTGTAAACATTATAAGTATAGTTGAAATGTAATGAAATAATATCTGCAAGGGTATACAAACTTCGGCGTGCCGAAGTTAGCTTCCTTTCTTGTTTTTATTTTATTTTTTTTAATTACGGTCGCGCTGACAGGAGCACCGCAGTGACAAAAACAACATCAGGAGCAACTGCCAGATAATTTCAGTAGCGCCAAGTTGCCTTTCAGTGTCGCCGCAGCTGCTGTCGACCTTTGGGAAGTGATTGCAGCCGTGACAACTTAATTTAAAAAAAAAAAACCAACTATCGTGCAATTGCTGCACAATCTGGGAGACTTTAATTCGGTTAACCCCAGTCCAGTAGTGGCAATACAAATGACTGTTGTATTTTTGTTGCTTTTGGTCAACCATTGTTGCTGTTCAGGGGAGGGCGTTAATAATGCCACACGTCGAGGTGAACAACTGCAGCGATGCATAGCTGATGGGACAGGTTGGTCATGCACAAGGAATAAAAATGTAATGTTAGAAAAAAATATATTTAAAAATAGGGAATTACATTTTAAAAATGTTAAATAACTAGGAATAAGTTTTTCTTAAACCTTTTCATCTTCTACAAGCAAAAGTCAAGACGCTTTGCTTTCTTTATGTTTTAAACATTGAATTCTTATTACTAAGGGAAGACATAAGGGAGTAAGATTATATCTATATAAACAAAAGAATGTATAAAATACATATTAATAAAAATTTAACCTCTCAGTGTGCCTATTCCAAGAGTTTAAAACAATGGCAACATATTCCATCCCATGCCCAGAACCCTCCAATTCAGCCTCGTATACACCCCTTACATTCCAGCGAAACGCTCTCTCAGCCGTGTTTATGCGATTTAACAGATTGAAAAACAAGTCGATAAACGAAAAATGAAAAAATAAAATAACCAAAACCAAACCCAAAAAATGCTTTTCCCATTGAGGACTGAAAAAAAGCAAAACAAAAGTGAAACAAAAGGGATTTATGGGATTTGTGGCGAAATGCAGCTGGAGCTCTATTTTACAGGTTTTTTTTTTAACATATTTGTTTCGTGTTTTCCCCTTAGGCAGGGGGAGAATTGCATATGAAGACTTTAACAAAGAAAACAAAGAAAAAAGTTATACAATTTACAAAATTACAAGGAAAAGTTGCAGAAATTATAAGATGCTTGTCTTTAAAATGAACAAAAGAGTAAAAGAAATTTAAACAGCTACATTTTCTAAAGAAGAACCTTTAAGATAAATTAATAAACAATTCGACAATACTGAAAATCCAAACAAATATTTGCTAAATCAAAAAATAAACCTAGCAGTAGTTACTTTAAGTTAAGACAAAAGGGTCAAAAAAGGAAGGAAGGAAGCCAAGGCCAGAGAATAAAGTTATATTGAGTCATATGATATGAATAGTAAACTCTTTTAGTAAACAATAAATTCTCTAAAACTGTAAGCAACACAACCAACACATTCACATATCCTAACAAAGTATTAAAATTTCATCTTTAATGTCAATTCATAATTTAATACTTATGTATGTATACATGTAAACCCATGCCATACCTTTGTGCTTTCAACAAAAAATTGGCCAAAGAAAAACCCTTTTCACATAGGCAAACCCCCCAGGGAGAAAGCGGCACGAAAAGATACTTTGAAGATGTTTTTTTTTTATGAACCCTTCTACCCGCAATTTCATTTTCCTTTTATGCACGTAAAGAAATAAATATTTATGTAAAAACGGAGGAGAGTCGTGAACTCAAATCAATGAAAATTATTTATTTTTCCTGGGTAATGCTATTTTTGTAGAAAATTTCTATAACTCTTCCCAAGCTTTGATGTGTGCGGCGTGCGTGGTGCTTGTGGGTCAAATAAATAACGTATACGCCATGTGAGACCGCAAGTGCAAGCCAGGCTTAAAGCCAGAGCCTTTTCTAGTGTATATCCCCTTTAAAGGGTTAGCGATTGGGAGAGAGTATGGTCTAAGGACTTTTCCACTTTGTAGCAATCTGTCCGACAACATGGCGTATGCGTAACGTGCGGCACATAACTCAAATCGCCGAGCATATTCATCTTCATATGCAAAGTAGATTTATGTCGCATTTCTGTACTTGGCATGCTCTTTTCGAGGCTCTGCCGCCGCCTGCCATTTGAAATTCCCCCAGCGTGTCGACATATTCAGCTTGTTTTGTTGATTACGAGGACGGCTTTCCCCCAGTTTTTCTTTCTCTCTCTGCGAGCAAGTATTTTTCCGGCACATTTTTCGCTTTGGCAGAAACTTAAAGTCAGCGCTTGTGGCTCATAAATTATGTTAACAACGCTCACGCGTTCGCGTTCGTGGTCACATTACATTTTTCTATTTTGTTTCTATTTTCTTATTTTTTCTATTTTCCTCTACCTTTTCCCCAACCATTTTCCTCCTATTTTTTGAAGTTTTTATTTCACTGCTATCTATTTCTGGCCTGCATTATTTAATTACTTAAGTTCTTGTTTGACGTTGGGCGAAACAGTGCACGTGCCTGAATTTTTGACTGAAAAACTTTTACAAAATAATGGAATTCTAAATTTTTCACCCTACGTATGAGAGTTGGAAGTTTAGACACGTTCTGAAAGAAAAAGATTGGAAAACAAATAGAAAAACCCATGTAGAGGTCAGAAATTTAAGTTCGGTTTGTAAAGCAAGCAGAGTTGAGTTCTGGTAAATAAAAAAACGAAAAACCATGAAAGGAGTCAATTATTATAATTGCCCATGTTTCCAAGCCCACACACCATGGGGGAGTCCACACCGCAAGCTGGCGAGGAGCATTTAATTAAAACATCATAAATTTCCGTTGACAAACAGAGGAACTTTTGGCCAACAAAAACTTTTCGTTAGATGCAAAAACTTCATTTCGTTTCGTTGGCGCAAGAAGCTGACCAATAACGGAAAAATGTTATGTTTGGTCAGAAGTGCAGCAGGAATTTTAAGTTCTTTATTGAATTTCGTGCGGAAAATAGCAAGCTATATGACAAAATGCTGGAGAAATGAGGCAGGCAGGCGGCCGAAATAAGCCACAGGCCACAGGCCATGCGGCTCATAAAGTCCTGGCAATGCAGGACGACGACGACGGTGCATGCCGCATGCCACTGTTGACACAGGACGAAAGCCATGTGAGGTCAACGGAAATCGGGCTCTCCTCTGCCACCCCTCGTTGTGTATGCGTCCTCAGTTGGCTATATTGCCCACTTTGACGGTGCTTTGGCAACGATTTTGGTTGCACTTCAGTACTTCGCTTAATTTGTACTAGTAAAATATAAATTATAAATTGAAAGTCTTAAGTTAACTTAAAGTAAATCGGTTACTTAAGCTCCACGAACTTTCTTTTGATTTAAACTGAACTGAAACAGAGATCAGATTGTCCCAAAAATTCTTATAAATGAAACTGGAACTTATGATTTCTTGGCTTAAATATTTTTAAAATATAAAAAAGTATAGGTACTATATAGTCATTCTTAACCAAAAATCAAACCATTTCAAGCGTAAAACAACTCAACCATTAAAGTTGTCTTCTAGATTTATGCGCTCTGTTAAGTTTTTGGCCAAGAAATTGCAAAAGTAAGTTAGTTTCGAGAGCCTTTGGGGAATTAATCAGTTACAATGACCTACCTGCAAGGCATTTGTTGCCGCAAAAACTTTCATTGAGGCGATTGTTAAAAATACTTTTGCTTGTTGGCTGCCAACTTTTGTTTGAAATCCCCGATGGATTCCAGAAGAATCGCTGACTTTAACTTTAACTCGTATACTTTTACTGTTTCTAGAAGTTATTCCCCCCATTCAATATTCATATAGCTGCAACATAATTTTTGCTGAAAGCAAACAGACTGCGCATAAATAAATAACACGAAAAGAGCCAGTGAAATAAATAATTGGAATATAGTACAGCAGTTTCACAAGTATCCTGGATTTCAGGTTTCAAATTTTGTATATATAAAAATAAAGATAAACTTTAATTCCCGCTAGACCTTAGAACTTCTGGCGACATGTCAATAAAAATGATTACTCTGCAGTACCTAAAAATATAGAGCGAATGAAAAGGGCCAACACAAAAATCATATACAGGTCAAGACAGGACAGCAAATTCGCCGCAGGACCACAGGACCCGATGGACCAAAACTGACAGCCTTGGCCAAAAGTTTGACAAGCCTCGGAGTGTGAGTGTGAAGGAGAAATGGTGTGTATTTTCAGTTTCCTGGACTCCTCAGCCAATTCAAGTGAAATGTGAATGACAGAATGTGAATAAAAGTGACATAAATCGAATACGAAAACGTAAGACATTAAATCTTTAAAATAAATATAAAGAACACTTTAAGGTAACAATAAATAAATACAAGTCGCACCTTTGAATTGAATTTTGGCAATACTAATCAAAACAAGAATCTATACCTGAAATTTATTTATTTATATATATTTTGGTGATAAAAAAATCACTTAATATGATTAAAATGAGATACCTTACTTTATTGCCTAAAAATAAACTAGTCATATCAATTTTTATATTATTTATCTGTTAATTTTCTGATGGTTCCCATGGACATTAAGCTAAAGTTTAGTTGGTTCCGCGTTATTCAGCCTTCAACCCTGACTAAAATAATTTTCCGGTATAATCACCCCTATATATACAATATCGGAGCCTATCAATACTTAGCTTAGTCTTCTGTAGCTAACAAAATGAAACTCTTGGCTTTTCTGCTTCTTGGCTTGTATTATTTTTATGTAAAGAGTGAAGAGTGTGTACAGGTAGACAAATTTAATATAATTTTAATATAATTAATTAATCAATATATTTATTTCTTTACAGGATAAATCTGACCCTGACACTGACTACTGTCGGAGATACTGTTTCAATAACACTAACCGTGTTTGTGCAAATAATGGACTTTGCTATTACCATTTCAAAAATAGGTGCACGATGACTAACAGAAATTGCTATTGCGTAGAGAACAATAAGCCAGGTAATTAAGAGTAATTTCGAATTTTTTAGTAGATATTTTAAATAATTAATTCTTTATTTTATTCAAGTATTCAAATTTATTAGCAATGGACTATGCGTTAACCCGACATTGAAAAAATGTACTAAATCCCCGGCACCGGAAACGGCACCGGCAGCCGCATCTTCCAGAGGCTGATTGTACTTAAATCTGTTTCTTCTTTTTACCAAAAATAAAAGCAATTCAACAGCCACAGACATAAATGTTTACATAAAATCTTAGGAAACCGCAGTCAGTCAACTTTTTTATTGGGCCTAACGCCTCGGCTCACTTCATGTCACCTCCTGAAACTGGGCACTCGGATAAGGAAGGATGTGGGAAAAGTATTTCCTGAAAACAGAATATTTATAAGTAGAAATCGCAAAAAATTCCATTGACCAGAGAGCTGCGTTACAGAGCTTAGTCACAAGTCACAAGGGCACAACTTTACTTTCTCTTTCCTTTGATTGTTAAATTTGATATTCAAACGCAAAATTTAGATTATCTTGAATGTAAAGTGTAGATAATTATAATATTTTTCGCGTTAATGGGCCTTCAACCCTGACTTAAACAATTTTCCGGTATAATCAGCCCCCTATATATATCGCAGCAAATCAATACCTAACTTAGTCTGAAGTAAATTTAGCAATAAAAATGAAACTCTTGGCATTTCTGCTTTTTAGCTTGTATATCTTTTATGTAAAGAGTGAAGAGTGTCTAAAGGTATCCATATTTAATATAATTTTAACATAATTATTTAATCAATATATTTAATCCATTACAGGATAAATATGTCCCAGACAGTCACCCCTGTCTTAGAATCTGTTTCAATCGCACTGACACTATTTGTGCAAATAATGGAAAATGCTACTTTAATTTCAAAAATGGGTGCACGATGAATAACAGAAATTGCTATAGCATAGCCAGAAAATGGCCAGGTAATTTGGAGTAATTTCGAATTTTCTTAGTAGAAATTTTAAATATTTAAATCTTAATTTTATTCAAGTATTCAAATTTATTAGCAAAGGACCATGCGTTAACCCGACATTGAGAAGATGTTTAAATTCCCCGGCCCCGGCACCAGCACCGGAAACGGCACCGGCACCCTAATCTTCCAGAGGGTGATTGTACTTAAATCTGTTTCTTTTTTTAACCAAAAATTAAAGCAATTCAACAGCCACAGACATAAATGTTTACATACAATCTTAGGAAACAGACGAGCCTATGTGGGGAGACCCTCATTTCCAGACGGTAATTGAGACAGACAGGCAGACTGGTATGAGACAGTGATAACTTTCCGCCAAATTAGAGTTCCAAGGACAACTTCCTGCGGCCGCCCCTAATCACTGTGGGCAGTCAGCCAACTTTTATTGGGCCAAACCCCATATGGTTTAAAGCTTCAACGCCTCGGCTCACTTCATATCGCCCCATAAACTTTTATTAGCCCGCCTGAAACTGGGGCACATTTTGATTGACACTTTAACCGTTAATGTCTTAAAGCGAGCTGCACTCGGATAAGAAAGGATGTTGGCAAAGGATTTTATGAAAACAGGATATTTATAAGTAGAAATCGCCAAAGTTTCCATTGACCAGAGAGCTGAGTTGGAGAGCTTATTCTGACACCGGAAAAGGAAGTCACAACAAGACTTTTACTTTCCTTTGATTGTCAAGTTGGATATTCCACGCAAAATTTAGAATATCCTGAATGTAAAGTGTAGATAATTATAATATTTTTCGCGTTAATGGGCCTTCAACCCTGGCTAAAACAATTTTCTGGTATAATCAGCCCCCTATATATATCGAAGCAAATCAATACCTATCTTAGTCTGAAGTAAATTTAGCAATAAAAATGAAGCTCCTGGCTTTTCTGCTTCTTAGCTTGTATATCTTTTATGTGAAGAGTGAAGCGTGTGTAGGTATACATATTTAATATAATTTTAATATAATTAATCATATATTTAATCCATTACAGGATAAACCTGAGCCAGACACTGACTACTGTCTTAGAGTCTGTTACAAAACAAATAACACTGTTTGTGCAAATAATGGAATATGCTATTCTCATTTCTATAATATGTGCGTACTGAGTAACAAAAATTGCCATTGCATAGAGCACAAATTGCCAGGTAATTTGGAGTAATTTCGAATTTTTTAGTAGAAATTTTAAATAATTAATTCTTAATTTTATTCAAGTATTCAAATTTATTAGCAAAGGACCATGCGTTAACCCGACATTGAGAAGATGTTTAAATCCCCCGGTCACGCCACCACCACCCGCATCTTCCAGAGGCTGATTGTACTTAAAACTGTTTCCTTTTTTAACCAAAAATAAAAGCAATTCAACAGCCACAGACATAAATGTTTACATACAATCTTAGGAAACCGACGAGCCTATGTGGGGAGACCCGCATTTCAAGACGGTAATTGAGACAGACAGGCAGACTAGGATGAGACAGTGATAACTTTCCGCCAAATTAGAGTTCCAAGGACAACTTCCTGCGGCCGCCCCTAATCACTGTGCGCAGTCAGCCAACTTTTATTGGGCCAAAACCCCATATGGTTTAAAGCTTCAACGCCTCGACTCACTTCATATCGCCCCATAAACCTTTATTAGCCCGCCTGAAACTGGGGCACATTTTGATTGACACTTTAACCGTTAATGTCTTAAAGCGAGCTGCGTTCGGATAAGGAAGGATGTTGGCAAAGGATTTTATGAAAACAGGATATTTATAAGTAGAAATCGCAAAAGTTTCCATTGACCAGAGAGCTGAGTTGGAGAGCTTATTCTGACACCGGAAAAGGAAGTCACAAGGTCACAACAAGACTTTTACTTTCCTTTGATGGTCAAATTGGATATTCAACTCAAATTGTAGAATATCCTGAATGTAAAGTGTAGATAATTATAATATTTTTCGCGTTAATGGGCCTTCAACCCTGATTAAAACAATTTTCCGGTATAATCAGCTACCTATAAATATCGAAGCATATCAATACTTAGCTTAGTCTTATGTGAATTTAGCTATAAAAATGAAAATCTTGGCTTTTCTGCTTCTTAGCTTGTACATTTTTGGTGTGTCAACTGAAGAGGTAATTTGAACTATACGTTTATTTAAAAAAGTTGATTAATTAATTCAATATATTTATTCTTTACAGAAAAAGTCAACAACGGTAGTTAAACTGCTATATTTACAATTCTTTTTTTTAATTTTAACTATGCGTTAGTTTAAAAATTATGATCTGTGTTAATTTAATATAATTAATTAATTTCCCACATTTTTTATTTTTTTTTTACAGATGAAGACAACAACGGTATTTAAACTGCTATATTTGAAATTCTTTTATTTTATTTTAACTATGCGTTAATATAAATAATTAATTCACCAATTTTTTTGCTTTTTTTCAGAGAGATCCAATGGTATTTAACCTGCAATATTCTAATTAAAATAATTTCAAATATATATAACATAAAAATTAATTTACAGTTTACCCTCCTTGAAACCTGTTATCGATTCTGTTCAATATACCTTACCCCTGTTTGTGCAAATAATGGAATCTGCACATATGAATTCCACAATATGTGCAGGATGAGAAACAAAAATTGCTATTTCAGTAGGCGCAATAGGCCAGGTAATTAAGAGTAATTTCAAAATTTTATTAGAAATTATTAATAATTACTTTTTTTTAAGAATTCCAATTGATTAACAAAGGACAATGCTGGGACAAGATAAACAGATGTACTGATGATCAATTGAAATAGGAATGTCTACCATAGGTATTTGAATGCACTTGAATCGGTTTCATATTTAACCAAGGATAAAAGCAATTCAAAAGCCACAGAATTTTATGTAAACAGGATGTTTATAAATAAAAATCGCAAAAGTTTCTACTGACCACAAAGCTGAGTTACAGAGCTTTTTCTGACACCGGAAACGGAAGTCACAAAGGCACAACAAGACTTTTAGTTTCCTTTGATTGTTAAATTGGATATTCAACGCAAATTGTAGATTATCTTGAATGTAAAGTGTAGATAATTATAAAATTTTTCGCGTTAATGGGCCTTCAACCCTGGCTAAAACAATTTTCCGGTATAATCAGCTACCTATATATATCGAAGCAAATCAATACCTAACTTAGTCTGAAGTAAATTTAGCAATAAAAATGAAACTCCTGGCTTTTCTGCTTCTTAGCTTGTATATTTTTGGTGTGTCATCTGAAGAGGTAATTTTAACAAATACGTTTATTTTTAAACTGCAATATTCAAATTAAAATATTTGCAATATAAAATTTAAATAAAATTATAGGTAAGCAGCACTGAAACCTGTCTGAGCTACTGTGCACTAAACCATAAGCCTGTTTGTGGAAATAATGGAACGTGCAGATTTGAATTCAAAAATGTGTGCTATATGAAAAATGCTAATTGCTTTTCCACTGAGCACGGTAGGCCAGGTAATTAAGAGTAATTTCCAATTTTTAATCGAAATTTTGAATAATTAATTTTCTTTTTTTAAGAATTCAAATTAAATAACAAAGGACCATGCCTTGGCAATAGAAACAAATGTATTGGTGTTCAAATGGAATAGGACTGTCTACAAGAGGTATTTGATTGTACTTAAATCATTTTAGCATTTTATCCAAGGATAAAAACAATTTAATATTATTTAGCCAGGATATTTATAGGTGGACATCGCAAAAGTTCCCCCTGACCACAAAGCTGAGTTACAGAGCTTTTTCTAACACCGGAAACGGAAGTCACAAAGGCACAAGAAAACTTTTACTTTCCCATGATTGTTAAATTGAATAAAAAAAGCAAAATTTGAAATATCCTGAATGCAAAGTGTAAGCTCGTTTGGGTAAATAATTTTAATATAATTGAAAATGTTGATAAAAACAATAATTTTGGTTGTTTAATTAGCTTCTTGGGATTAAATATCTATACAAAAAGGTGTCTAAAAGCTGGCAAGAAAATGTTTTTAGGTAATGAAAAATCTTGACCACATTTTATTCATTAAAGTATAAATCGTCTTGAAATATATTTAGAAAAAATGGTCTCAAACCCATCGCACTTACAGTAATTAAATTTAATTCAAAGAACTCAACCCTGAAAATATACATATATAGAAAGCAAAAACTTTGTTTGGAAAAGTCATAAAGGTCAACAAGTTTTTTTTGTGCACTCGAGACATTCATATGTGTGCGGCCTGAATGCGACATGCTGAAGTATTTTCCACACAATAAAATTACAGCATAGTTTTAGCCCCTCTCCAACCTTTCCCCATCTCAGCGGCAGCGTTTCCGCCTTGACGCTGCCAAACAAAAGGCACCCGGGAGGCCGCAAAGTTGAGCAAAATGTCGAGCCGCCTCTAAAATAAACTGACACTCGCACAGCATACACACAAGGCACACAGACACACACACACATCAGCTACACACACTCAGGGTGACGTTAGAGGCGCGAAAATGTTCGCCTTCCGCTCGCCATTTTTGCGGCCAACGCGTCTCTGAGTCGCATTTTCATTAATTTAATTTGCCAAATGCGGCATAGTTTGTGGTAACAAATATATAAAGTAGTCGACTCTTAGATGAACTTTATTTTAAGTGAGGTTTAAATGAGAATTACTTAATAGATATGATTATATTTTGTAATTAAATTTTAACGTAATATATTTATTATTTATTTCTTTATATTTATTGAATGGTAGGGATTAAAAGCTACTGCTTTCTTAGTATTTTATATTATTTAAGACAAAATCTTTTCTTTTTCTCTTTTCCTGCATTTTACATAGCACATCAATATCGATTTTAATATTATTAAATTATTAAAATCTATTAAAGCTCTTGGTAACCCCACAAATTAGATATTTCTTTCAAATTTTTCTGCAAAAACTGATTAACTTTGGATCTGCAGAGCCCTGTGACTAATGAACAAGTTCACCAAGTCTTTGACATTTATTTGAAAATAGCTCTCGGTGCCATGCTCTTTTGGCTTTGCACAATTTGCCTTAATTATGGCCTAATTGTTGCCTACTTAAAGGCGCAAAGGAGACGTGGAGCACACACACACACAAGTTGTGGAACGAGGGCTAATTGCTCGCCTCGCTTCCCATTCTTTGGACTCGCATGAATAATGCTCTTTCTCGTTGAAACCAAAGTCATAAATTTTAATTTGCCAAGTTCAAATAACATGTCGAAAACAATCTTCCCTTCTCACCCTCTCCCTCTGTGCTTGTCCATTACAATTTGGTTTATCGGAGTCCTGGGAAAATGCAATTAAACTTTACACAAAAATATCTAATTGATTTTCAAAAACCCAAATTTAGTGGCTTCTGGCATTTTCGCGGAAAAGTCCATTCATTGATTCAGTTGATAATTGAAATTTGTGACAGAATTTGGGCTTCTTGAAATTGCTTAATGGTTTTAATATGTATATTTGCGAGATGTAATTACATTTCTATGATATATATATTTATTTTCTCAATATATTTCTAAGATTTTCAAGCTGTAAACTTATAAGGTTCAAGGAAAATGCTACAATTAAGTTAAATGATATGATTTCCAGAATTCAACCCAAACACTGAAATATTTTTAGTAAAATAAAAATTATAAATAAATTAAACACAGAAATCTCTTTTAAATAAAACCCAAATTATGGTTTCATATGTAAATTTCTGACACCATTATTTTCATTTCTCAAAATCATTGCAAACGCAATCCCGCCCAAACAAACCCTCACGGCAATTATAAATATTTTCTTTACTAATTTGTGCTGATTAAAATACACGCAATATTTCTCCTCTGCGGTGCGTAATGGCTTACTTAAAATATTAAAAACTAGTTTCGGCAAATTAAACCAACACACCGAGGAGGTGTGGTCCTGGAAAAATGAGAACAGTGGTGATTTACAGGCTCTGATGCGACGGCACAGCGGGTCACAGGACAAACAATCCACCGCAGGCTGATGCAACGTGGCTGCCACAATGGTCGGTGAAGGAGGGGGCTTGGCAATTTGCATGAAATGCGATTTTTCGCAGGCGTTGCATAATATTTCGCCCTGTGCGTGAAATTTCCAGGGCTAACGGGAGCAACAGAATGAATTAAGCGAACGCATTATGCGCACATTCTCGGGCACGGTGGTTCCGCCATTAAAAGTTGTAAGGCGTAAAATCAGCATTACAGACTTTAAACAACACTTCCAGCTTTAATTGGCAATCATCATGTACAGTTAAATTTTTAATTAAAACTAAAGTTGGCTTGTGAGAAAATTAATGCAGGTTGTTATTAGAATTTAAACATTGAATTCGGTGCCTCAGAAATGGCATTGCAGGCTTTTAGACACCTTATTGGACACCTTATTACTGTAAAAAAATCATTGCATACTTTTAGACACCTTCTTAGAAGGCTTCTTAAATCCTAGTTGTTAAAGATATATTTAATATTATTTTCAAGGGTATAAATAATTTTGTAATTTATAGAGAAGTCCAAATATTTATTTAAAAATTACCAATTTCGGATTACAGACTTACATCGTAAGGTAAGCTGCTGCAAGATTCATCATTGCATACTTTTAGACTTAATTTTAGGAAGCTTTGAAAGCTTAGTCATTTTTGGTACTCGTTTTAAGGGTATTAATAATTTGATAATACAAAATTCAGATATTTATATATAAAACCTCAATTTCGGAACACAAACTTAGCACTTAGGGGAAGCTGCTGCAGGGAAAACTTTTAATTGACTCCCGCCTTCTTTCCTTTCTTCCTGCCTTACCCCATTCTAAGCATCGAAACTATAAACTAACATGATTGCTTGGTGATTATAATTTATGCATGCCGGCGAGAGACTCATGCAACTTTAATAGCATTATGCCACGCCCTCACGGATACGGATATAGCCGTCGCCGATAAGATATAATGATATGTAGTAGGGGCATGTCAAATGCGGGCAACTATGTTAAACAATGAACTCCATCTGTCCATCTTTCCACACCCGCTACTTTCCATCCAACCATCCATCTTGTGTGTCAGGCATTTGATACTTGCCCCCGAAGAAGTGTACAGGGAAATCATTCCACAGAAATTCAATGGTTTTGCCCAGGGAAAACCCGTCACAGGCAGAGAGAGAGACAGCGTGCGTGGGTGTGAAAATGAGCCACACTTGGCAGCCTGGTTGGGTTGTATCTTTTGTATTTAAAATACAGCGAGAGTGGGGAATCCCATGCGTATAATAGGCAGATATGTTTAAGTGAATGTAAGTGTGGAGGAAATGAGCCTATTAATCAGGTGAAAAAGCTGTGAAAGCCAGATTTAAATAGGGGGGTGTTCAAGTCAGTTACTTGTTGATGAAAAAATTTGATTTTAAACATATTAAAAATTGGTGTACTATTGTGAGTAGTAATTATAATATTTTGGGAATGAATTCTCTATTATAGAGATCATATTAGAGTTCCCAAAAGACTCCAAATAATCTTTAAGTTTAGGGTGTTGCACAACATGGTTATAGCAACATTTATTTTTACTTGGATGTTGCGCAACATGTTCCTGGCAACATCTGTCTTTATTTGTTAATATTTTCTTCTGCTTTCCACACTGTTTAATTTAAGTTTTTTATAAGATAATGTAATTTGAAAAGGAAAATTAGCCAGGTCCAAATTTATCCACAATACTTTGGCTACCGGGTATCTCACAGTCGAACACCCTCAGCTATATCCTTTCCACTTTTTTATTTTGTGCCCTGTCCTCAATTCGTGCCCTGCATCCGGCCAACTCATGAATCACCAGTTCAGTCTGAAAGAAACAGGCAAATTATTTATGTTAATTATGGTCGGTTGGTTGGGTGGGTGGATGGAAAAGAAAGTTGTCACTGACCCAACCAAACCAAAGGACCCTCTGCCGCCAACTGTTGCCATATCTCGCATCTCCACTTCCGTTCCGGTTTATTTTTAATTATTTCGCAGCATTTTACAGGGCTGTAAGTGGCAAATTAAGGAATTATGCAAGAACAATGGCCGTAACGAAATGAAATTTCGTGCTTGGCCAATCGCAAAGAGTTTAAAAGTTTGCATCGTTTTCCTGACATCTCCGCTGAGCGTGTGTTGTGTGTGCTGTGCCAGGGCATTATGCAATCGCCACAATCCGCAATTAGTTGCGCACTTAATCCGAGACGCAAACAGCACCATCACCATCACCAGGACCAGGGACCGGCATCAGGAGCCACCAGAGCAGAATGACACTCCGATTAGCACTGGCCATGATGGGACTAATCCCATCCTAACGCCGCAAACTTCAAGCGATTGCCAAACTTGTGCACAGCTTGCCCCCAGTGCCGGCTTAAATACCGGCAATTAGTTGGCAATTCTTGTTTACTCTCTAAACTGAGACCCCGATTCTTAAACTTTGCCCTGGCTGGCAGAACCTCTGATTAATGTCTGTGTATATCCTGGCGATTGTTTTTCGATATAAAATCCAAGAGCGTAGCGCATATTAATCAGTTGACACACAAACAAATGGAGCTGCTCAAGGCCGTCGTCTGGACTTGATGGCCAAACAATAGAGAACTTTCGGTGACCTCGCCACGAGAGAGGTGAGTTTTCTCGTCTTTCAATATTATTTGCCCTTTGTTTTTAGCTCACCCACTCTGCCAGGTTTTTCCTAATTAATAAAGCCACTCTTGGCCATATTCGACGTGTATATGTATGTATGTATATTCCTTGACATCTGCTAATGAATGTGCAACCCTTGCCCAAGGTTGTCAAGGCAACCCCAGACTCTGGCAATTAGGATCATGTAAGGGATGCGGCGAAGGGATTATTAATCAGTGGCTAGGATAATCTATAAAGTCTCTCTCTCTCTACGTTAAAAGCTCAATTATAATATTTACATCATCTTTAATATACATTCAACACAATCGGTTTAAAAAGGACATGAATACAAAAATACAAAACACGACTTTCAAATACTTAAAAATGTGACTAGATCCTACTCAGAGCCTTCGGGCACCTCCAGGTTAAGGCAGTTAATCCAAAAGGCATCAATGGTATGGTACAGGTGCGGCAGAGCATTGCCAATGCCATGGTTTTCATCGGTATAGGTCTGGATATTTATTTAAAAAATTTATTAAAATTATAGTAGAAAACAATAATTAAATTGTTATATGCTCTTACCTGCTCTTCGAACTGAATATCCGCCCTTTGAAGCTGTTTGGCCAACAGCAGGGAATGCTGATAGTGGACATTATCATCACCAGAGCCATGAATCAACAGGAAATCATGGGTCTTAAAGTTTTCCAGGTTCAGGAAAACACTGCTTTCATTATATTTCTTTCCATTATCATTTTCTGTAGGCAGACCCATGTACCGTTCGGTATAAATTGTATCTATTTAAAAATATAAATTAAAGATATAAATAAATATAAGAAATACTTATTTGATAAAGGAAATACTCAACAAACCATAATACAACCAAGAGGTAACAGGAGCCACTGAAACACCACACTGGAATATCCTATTATCATCCTTCTCAATCGTCTTGGCCGTCATGTAACCACCATAACTCCAACCCCATATGGCGCAACGATCCTGATCCACATAGGCAAGATTCTGCTGCATCCAGCGGGTGACAAACAGCTGATCCTCCACCTCATGTTCACCCAGATTGTTGTTGACCGAAAAGAGCAGATCCTTGCCCTTGTTGCCCGTACCACGACCATCAATGTAAGCATAGATCGTATCCCTGGAGGTGGTAACAAAGGCCTCGTAGCCCAGCGTGAATCCATTGGTAACCCGCACCGAATTGGGTCCCTGGTAGACCACCACAATCAGTGGGTACTTCTTGGTCGCATCAAAGTTGGGCGGCAGGGCGAGCTTGGCGAATCCAATGCTACCATCGGCCAGGGTGACATTTAGGAAGTGGTAGGTGGGACGCAGCTTCAACGCTATTTTGGCACGGTACTCCGTGTTGGGTTCCCAGTCCACCTGGCGTGTGTTTCCAGTAGCCTCGTAGATGCCCACATAGGTGGGATTGGGTCCACTGCAGGAGAGTGTGTAGTAGGAGAAGGCCTTGCTAAAGGTGGCACTGGCCGATAGACAGGCCACTCCATCCACATCGATGAGGCCGCAGCTAAGGCACTCGTTGTTGCTGTACACATGGTACACAGAGGGATCATTAGCCTGGGTGGCTTGGTAGTAACTTGAGAAGAAAATATATAATTAATATTATTAATAATAAAACATTTTATAATAACTTACAGTTTATCCCTGGCTTCATCATATCCATAAACGGTCAAGACCGTGAAATTACCACGCGATTGCCAGCTGTTTACGCCCGTCTCCAGGTTTAGGTTCCACACCTGCTTCCAGTTGTCAATAAAGTAGGAGAATATACAGCTTTTGCCCGAGCTCAGGCACTTGGGAGTGCTGATGTCCACCCAACCGGATGGCTCCTCCAGCCGCTTGACCTCAACACAATCACCCTGGTAGCTACAGCTCTGAATGGAGGAGAGGTTCTGTCGCCTGTTCATCCAGGTTATGAGCAGGTGTGTCTCATTGGACCACACCACATTCTGCAGAATGTGATCGCTGCTGACAACATCCACAGGTGCCGAAATGCGCTGCACAGTGGGATCATTGTTGGTGACATCGTAAACACGCAGGCTCACCAGAGGATTCTTAGTGCCCGACTTGGGGTACTTGAGGTGCTCCTCATGAGGATACTGATAGTTGGTGGTTTCCCCATCGCCGTAAAGGAAGTAATTAAATGTCTCCACATCGGTGTCATCGAAGAAGCCCACAGTTAACTTGGTGCCATCCGGCGACCACCAAAGAGCGCTCCCGCTGCTCAGCACCTCCTCCTCGTAGACCCAGTCGGGCACTCCATTGTACACCACTCCGTCCACGCCGTCTTCCGTGATGCTAATCTCCAGGTTCTCGTTGAAGTGGATGTACACATTGTTCAGGTAAACATAAGCCAGGCGATCCCGCAGTGGCGACCATCCGCAGTACTGCAACTTCTCGCCCTTGTGAATCTGTATGGTGGTGTTGGTCTCGATGTCATACACGTCGTACTGAGCTATGTACGAGTGGCGGAACTTCTCCGTAAGGTTGTGACGGATCAGGATCTTGGTGTTGTCCGCCGAGAGCACAAAGGTGGCTCCCAGATAGTTGTTCTGGAAGGTTTATAAATATTTATTAGCTCTTGAATGGTGAAGGAAATGGGAGTTAAGTTACCAGAAAGGATGAATCCTGGAAGATCGTATCCGTCTTGGTGGCTGCATTAAATTTGTGAATGGATCTGTCGGAGGCTGTGTAGTAGAATTCCTCATCTGTAAGGTGGATAAAGGAAAGGAAAGTTATTATTAATATTAAATTTGTGGAGATTAGAAAAATAAGTGAATAAGGTAACACCTTAGAAGCCTTGCTTTAAGAGAAGGTAATAAATTATGAATAATTTAAAATTTTTATAAATTTCTATAAATTTTAGGATATATAATTAATAATTCTTGTATATTATATTATATTTTAATAATTTATAATTCATAATACTGTCTGTGGTTGTACCTCATTGCTAATGTGTTACCTCACTGTGGTTATGGTTTTCAAAAAATAAAAACCCTTATCATGATTCCGAGAACAATTAGAGCAAACAGATAGAAAAACTGGTTTCATGTTTCTTGAATGAGTCAGTTTTTAAAAATTAATTGGTGTAGATATGTAAAGATATTTCAATATAATTAAAATATGTGGGTTTTTGTAAAAATCAATGTTTACATGGAATTTGTTTTTGCTCTTATGTTTTCCAGATTATTAAAAATCTTCAATGATAAACCTGAAACCCCTTTTCAAGAGGCAGTTTTATAATTCAACTACCTTATATGAATTTTGCATTTAAGAAAGTTTTTTTATTTTTAAGTTTTTATAACTCTTGCCTTTCAAGGAGTGCTTTTTGAATTGATTTTACCTTCTCCTACTACTGTTCTTTCACTAATTAGCATTCACTTTTGTATCTAAATAAGCTTGACCACAACAATACCAAATTAGTCAAAACAATAGGCAACTTGAGCTTCCAGTTGGTATTAGTTGCATTTTTGGTCCAGTGCCAGGTTAGAGAAATTTAATTTAAAATTGTTATGTGGGAAGTTGACAGGGAGAAATCGACTTAACATATATTTTATAAAGATAATCTAGCTAGCACCATCATTTATTATAATACTGGAATTAAAATTAAGCCATAATTGCTGGACTTCAATAAGCCGGAAAACCTGAGTTATATTTTTATAAACTTAATCAAATTTTGGGGAAAATCTTTGAATCTATGGGGAGATCCCTATGGTTTTATAAATCTGGCTGACAAGCTGGTTATTCCATCTCCTAACTATAGTTTCCTTCTAAATCTCGTTTCCAATTTAAGGGTATAAATACAAAGGTATAAAAACTAGTGACAAATTCTAACGAAATTGAAAGATTTCCAGCCTTATCTAGTGATTGTAGTAAACCACAAGACGTCGATAAGAAACGAAATATAATCGTGCTATCGAGCGACTAGCTGATGCTCGTAATTCATTGAAGATTAGATTTCACGACAAGCAACATTGAAAATTTGTGTGCGAATAGTGCGAAATGTGGGTTTAACTCTATAAGAACAAAACCTAACATAGAATTTATAATTGAAAAGGAAATTTTAACTTAGAAACTTAAACAAGAATATAATGATTTTATCTTAAGATTACCTTAAAGGTTTTTCAAATTTAAATACCAGTAATTGGTAGTAATACAACTTAAATGTAATCCTTAAGCCCTAGATAATCCGAAACTGAACTTATCCCCTACTTATCTCTATTTCGGGGCCCTGATTTTAATCCTATTTGAGATTTGGGATTGGACTAATTACCTTTTGTTTGGAGATATATGTATACTTTTACATAATTAAGACATTCACTTTAATACAAATATAATTTCTATTTAAAAGATATCTAATAAGAACAGAGTAAAATAAAAAAAAACACTAAGATCCCGCAAAGATTTCAAAGAAAATTGAACAATTTTGTAGCTTTAGAAAATAAGAAAATCATCATGATATTAAAATTTGTAGTTAATTTTTTTCTGTGCATCACTAGTCCGGGTAAACGCCTGACCCTGCACTCTGCACTTGTCTGTTTAGTCAGAACTGAATACAAGTAGTACATTGTACACACTTGTATGTCATACATAAATTAGTCCATTGATAAGGGAAGGGCACAGCTCCCGCTGATGATGGAAAACTGCTCTGTGGGTGGGTATTCCCCAGTGATAACTCCCCGAGGCGGGGAATTCTAGGGAAAAGAATAGCTCTACAGCTCGCATTGGCGAAGGAAGACAAACAAGCGCCAAAAGGTGGGTCATCGAACCGACCCGAGAACCGAGAACGGAGACCCGCGAGGCAACCAACCTGTTATCCAGGTGCCATTGAAACCGCGAAGCCCTGATGTTCCCGATAGCGCCTCCGTTAGCTCCCACGCTGTTTTGCTTTCGCTGTCCTCCCGTCCAACGGCCGCTGCCAGCGAGGTGCTCGGGCCCAAGCAGAGGCACAAACAGAGGCCGAGGCCGGCGACCAGCAGCGATGATCTGTCCAGCATTTCTGTCCGTAGCTAAAATCTCTGATTTTACACTTGTCACACCGCGAAAACAAGGTCCGGAACGAAACGCACAGGGGCACCGCCAAAAAGCAACTGAATTGAAATCAGAAATCAATTACAATCACACAGCAATTAGCGCTGCGGCAGAGGAACAGCGCAGGCAGCGGCTGATAAAGAGATAGGAGAGAGAGCCGCTATGAGCGGTAAAGAGAGCGATCGGTTTTCGAAAAAAAAAGATATATATTTGCTCCAAGCTGCTCTTGAAGCATACAAGACTTCTCTTTACCCTTACAAAAGGTATTTAACATTATTATAAAATTTAAAAAAAATTGTAAAAAATAAAATATGAAAAGGAATGAAAATGTATATTTAAAAAATAAAAAAGTAAAAGTCTAACCATTTTTTTACACTTAGTATTAAAACTATTCAAAACTATACCTTATACCTTATTGAATATTTTAAATTATACATTATTACTGCTTAATTTCATAACAAATTATAAATTCTACAAGAAAGAAAGCCTCTTTCATTCAATTAAATTTAAAATAACATAAATTTTATTAAAATCTCTAACTTATTTTGTGGCCATTTAAAATATTATAACAATTATAAAAGACACTTAAATTAAACAAATTAGCCATATAAATAATTATAATAAAAATAAACTAAATATTAAGTGCTTCCACTGTTACATTTAATATGGTTAAAATGTTATGTCATATTTCATCCGAAAAATATAGTAAAATATTAATATCTTTAGCATCTGAATTATGAAAGAGATACAGATCGTTGAAGTAAAATGTTATTAACTCCAGTTTAAAATTTTAAGAAGTATATTTTTTCTTTATTTTAAATAGCATCTGACCTAATTTCTTAACAGTTGTGATTAAATATTAAATAATAGATATAATTATTATTATATTATTTATGCACTTTGAAGAAACGAATAAAATTAATCAATTTATAACATTTTTAGAAAATGTTTTTTTGTATTTTTGATTTACAGGAAAAACAAACCGTAAAATCCAAATTTCATACATTTATATTATTTTTCTAAAAGCTTTTAAGACTTACCTGTTTCCCATGAGCCATTGAATGTTCTCTCCCAAGCTTGGCTCTCAAAGGCATCCCGTAAGTTCCAGGAGCTCTTCTTTGGCGACTCTAGTTTGGCTTCAGATGAAAAAATGCTTCCGAATAATACACATTGAAACAGTACCAAAAAAACACTTAATTTTAATCCACCGTGCATAATTGCAAACTAAATCTCAGACAGCAATTTTTAAAACGTTCCAAGCAGCTCGAAGTCTCAAAAATGAATGAGAAAATATAGAGAAAAGGTTAAAAAAAAAAAGTGAAACGAAATCATTAAGGAAAAGTTAAAAGAAAAAGTGAAACGAAATCATTAAGGAAATAATTTAAAATATTTTTACTAGCAACTCACAGGTATCAGCATTAAACTAACAAAATCTAAAATGCCCTTGAACTTTTTTGTTTTTTATATTTATTTATTTATTAGGTTTATCGTAAATCTTATAAACAGTGAAGCATGTTTGTTTTCGTTTGTTAAGTTATGTGTTTCTGATTTAAAAGGGGACACACTGAATCAGCACAGTGCAGCACCCACAAAGGGAAACAATTTGTCATGCAGTCCAGAAATTAGTTTTTAAAAGTCCAAAAATGATTCTCACTGCGGCCGACCGGCTGCTGGCAGCTGCTGATGGGACGCCGGCTGGTGTGGCTGCTGCTGGGAGAGCTGCATTATGCGGCTCAGAATCTGCGTCTGCTGCTCGAGACACTTGGGAAAGAAGGACTGCAAGAGGTCAACCTTGCGCCTCTCCAACTCCAGCCGCTGGCGGGAGATCTCGGTCTGCTCGTACAGCAGTTTGTTCTTCCGTCGTACCTCCTCCATGTAGAGGGCTTCCAGGGAGTCGGCCGCCGGTAGATTGACCGAGCCGTGCGGGCGACCGCGCTTTCGTGGCACGGGAACAGGGGAGACGCCTACGACGGACGAATTGGGGATCGGATTGCTGACCGGAGCAGGAGCCGGGGAAGGAGCTTGTGCTGGAACTACTGCTGCTGGAACTGGAGCCGGCATGCCGCCATTGGAGTTTGTGGCCACGCTGATCGTGTTATTGCTGCTGTTTATGTAGGCCACCGCAGTAATGGGCTGATGGTTGATGCTCGACGTGGCCACGGCACTGATGGTGCCGCTATTGTTGTTGGCAAAGTGAGCCGGTTGCTGTTGAAACTGATGCTGCTCATAGCCGGGCTGATACTGCTGTTGCTGCTGCTGCTGTTGATGCTGCTGCTGCTGTTGTGGCGTTTGCAACTCGAGCAGCTGGGCCGGCTCGGCTGGCGAATACTGTTGCAGTTGCTCTTGGAAGGGCAGCGAGCGGTACTCATCGTCCTCGTACTCCTGCTTGACCACCTCGTCATACTGATCCGTGAACAGCTCTGTGCTGAAACTCATGCCGCCGCTGTTGTTATTGTTGTGGCTGCTGCCATGGTTGCTGTTGCTGCTGCTGTTGTAGAAGGTGGCGGCAGGTGGCTCGGCAGCCAGCACAATGCCTTGCTGCTGAACCGCCTGCTGCTGAAGTGGCTGCTGTTGCGACGGCAGCTGATCCATTGATCCGTCTTCCCGGGGCGGAGTCATATCGCGGTTATTGAGCAACGCCTCTGGTGGCAGTGGCTCGGCGTTTTTGGGCCTGTGCAGGTTCTTCAGGATCCGGTTTATAATGTCATACTTCTTCCATCGCGTGGCATAGCTGGTGGGATCTGCCTGCAGGTTTTTCTTTACCTGTCTGTAGGTAAGATTAGCAATAAATCCGTTTTGGACCACTCAAAAATGTGTTCACTTACCTGAACTTGGCCCTGGTCTGGTTGACCTTCATCTGGATCTCCTCCGGCTTAACGTCCACACCATACCGCTCGCGCAGCTCTTCTGCCCACTTGCCAAAGAAGATGGTGTTCTTGCCGGTCCGCGTCAGCCGCCAATTATCGCGTCCCCAGATCTCGTACAGTCGCTCCTCCTCGCTGGGCGTCCAGTACCGGCGCGCCTTCTCCTTGGCCCTGCCATCGAGCATCTCCTGCCCCCCGCACATGCTCGAATCCTGTTCGGCGCCGCTTCCGCTGCCGCCGCCGCCGCCGACTGCGCTGCCTACGCTTGCGTTCAGCGCCAGCTTCTCGTAGTCCATGTACTGCGCTCCTGCCTCAGCTAAGTGCGCCCGCGTTCCTCGTGGTCCCCCGGTCTACGTGATGTCCAAATTACACAATGCAGTGGGGTTTTCAAGGAATGCAGGGGAAGCCAAAAGTTTTCTGCACAAAAAATCAACAACAGCTCTGATACACAGAAGAGTGTGACCGTGCGTGGGGAAAACGCCGATATCGCCAGCCAAAGCAGAGTTGCCAGACTGTTAGACTTTCGAATTACTGGCATCAGTTGTTTTTTAAGCCCGGTTCTACATAGAAATAGCAGCGTGCCATCAAATTTTGGAAATAACTCGAAATTTTCCACTTTCGGGGAAGTACCAAAATTTCAGAACGCGAAAGTTGGTCGCTCATGAACGAAAAGTCTGGCAGCGCCGAGAGTAAGTTACTTTGCTATTCTAGTGTGACCAGCTGGCAGGAACAGAAAAAACCACATTGCATCAAGTCAGCACTTTTTGTTGTTATAAATAGTAATTTCGACCGGATTTCGTGATGTCCTGGATTTTATAATTGAAAAATGAGTGGGGCAAAGCACCAGCGTTTGCGCTACTACACCTCCTTGGAGGAGGCCATGCTGGTACGCGTGTGGCGCGCGCACATGCACGATATTGCCTCCTACACGGACAACTTACCGATTTTCCGGGAAATCGCCGATGGACTGCAGAAACATGGAATTCGGCTGAACAAGCAGGAGGTTCGCCGGCGCATCAACAGCTACCGCAATAAGTATTTGTAAGCAGCAGCAGTAGCAGACCTTCTAGAATTCCCCTTCTAACATTCGATTCGTCCTGCAGAAACGAACGCAGCCGCGTGGAGAGCAATCCAGAGTACAAGTCCGAGTGGCGCCTCTATTCTTTGGTGCACTCGCTCTTCCAGCCCACTTACCCTTCAGCGGACATCAATGAAGCGCACAAAGTGCTGGAGGCGGCCGCTACGAGGGCTCGGACAGAACTGCCCGCCCTGCCGCCCATGATAGTGTCCACCACCATCCAGCCACAGTTCAAGCGCGATCCGGATGGATGCGCATTTCTGGATGTCATGCCCGGCATTCCGCCAACCGTGGTAAAGACAGAAACTTACAACGGGCCTTACAGCATGGTCAAGACTGAGACCAAGCCCACAGAAGCCGAGCTGTCGAACGCGGCGACCCTTTATGCGCTTCCAAGGACCTCGGAGGATATATTACGACGGGCACCACTGGCACCCGCCAATTACCAGCTGCCAGATCTGCCGCTGACGGCCAAAGTCAACGGCCTGCCGGACGCTGATAGGTTATTGAAGAGGAAACGCGGACGGCGCAGTATATTGCCACGCAATGGACAAATCACAATGGCCCAAGTGGAGCAGCTACGCAAGGAGAACCAAATGCTGCAGGAGCAAAACGATGCTTATCTCCTAGAGCTCGAGCAGAAAGAGAAGCAGTTCGTCGCGCTGGAGGAGGCTTTCCAGGCCTATAAGAAACACCAGGAGAGCATGTTGGCGCAGATAATGCATCTTGGTGTAAAGAATGAGCCCTATCCTGATCACTAGCGCCTGTTTAGCCTGTAAGTTAGCTTTAAGGGACTAATGCCAACGGAGGCACTTCCTCCTTTGTTCCTTTCTTAAACAAAAGTCTAGTTTAGTCAATGTACAAAGCAGCCTAGCAAACCGAAGATATTTTTTCCACCATATTTCTAAGTGAGAATTGAGAGTGAATTGGATTGATGAAATGTTAAAGGGCAGCTAACATAGCAGAGTCACAAGTCTTTAAATGATAAGGAATGTAAAAAATAGATTTATATAAGCATAACTACACATAAGAGCAAAATGGAATCAGTTCTGCATGTTGTGGAGAACGGAACTGAAAGAGAATAAAATGTAAATTTAGTTTGTTAATGGAATTTGTTTATATTAATATAAATTTTGTTTTAATTTTTATCAGAACTGAATCACTTTCTTGGTTGTTCTAACTGATGTTCATTGTGGAACCTTGTTTTTTTTTTTGCCTAATTTTGCAATTGAATAACCTTTAAATTCACTTTCACTCGAAAGGAATTTCGGCAAATTAATTACCAGCTAAGACAGGTATTAAATGGAGAGTCACAGGTGCGTTCAATTTCAGAATGAAATTGGCTTTCAAATGTGCTTAATATGGAGGAAGGCAAGGCAGCGTTTGGTTGGGAAATCGCTTAATTATACTTGGACACCACCACCTGTTCACTTACCATCTCTTATCCCCATCGTAATTTTCGCGTGCCGCCGGCCAATTGAAATGTTTGAGCTGCACGAAAGTTGCCATTGATTGATTGATTGAATGTTTACGGGGTTTGGAGAAGATGAAATGCAGATGCTAATGATGCATCTACATTCAGGTAATTCTGTTCAATTATTGACCATTTGATTGATGCATTCATAAATGGTATAGGACTTTTATCGCTTAATGTGAAAGAAGCACCATAGAAGGAATACTTAGAAATATGCCAATATAATTTGACTTTTAAATTATTTTTTTAAGGTGAAATCAGCGCGACAGGAACGCAAATTACTCAAGTTCTTATTTATTATAAAAATAATCAAAAGCAACGAAATTTTTGAATTCTTAATTCGATGTTTAGAACTTGGTCATAAAATTGTTTTGACTTAAAAAATGATTTTTTATTTTATTAAATTTTAAAAATAAATAAATATTAACAGTTGAATTTCCTAATTGTCTTGGGCGTACAAATATTTATCTGTTTTATTATTTTGAAAAGCATTTTTATACATAGCTGAGAAATGTGAAAAAATAAATATTACATTTATAATTTTTAATGCAAGATAAACAAACCTTAATATTTAATGTAGAGTTGTTAAATTTTGTATTTTTATTCATTTATTTTTTACAAAAAATGAGATGTAATTCAGTATTGAGCCAAGCAAGCTTATCATTTGAATTACAAATAACGCAAATAATAAGTCAGAAAAAATATTAAAATAATACTATTTGTAAGGTCATAAAATGTATTTTCCCCATAAAATACATCGTATATTCCGATATAAATATTATAATAAATAAATAATATATAATAATTATAAAATAAGATTAATTATAAATAATATAATAAGCTAGATCTAGCTTGAAATAACTGATAACACAGCTTCAGAGTGACCGTAGTGAATCGGTACTAGCGGCAGTGATGTCATTTTTTTTCTGAGCAAAAAAAGCTGGATTAACAAAAATAAAAAAAGGTGAAATAAGCGGAATTCCATAAGGAAAAACCTAAGAAAAAACAAGACTTTTAGAAAATAAAATTTTTTTGTTTTTTATTTTAATTTTAGCTTATTCTAGCTTTTTATTCGACAAATTTAGCTTATGCATGCGCTCAACACTGTCTTTCTCAAGACTCTCATCTGGGTGACCGAGGTTGTAGTCCCAGATGGGGTTAGTGTATCAGGTGTGGTTCGAGTATCAGGTGTGGATTTTTTAGAGGAAATTTTAACTTTTTGATATTTTTTAGGGCCAAATTTTCAAAATAAGTAGATAACGAGAGGAGCAGCGCATTGTTTTTTTCAATTTCGAACGAAACGGGTGTGTTTTTGCGCGTGTGTGCGGCGGACGCGCGTGCCAATCGGAAAACCAAAAACCACGGCCTGAGAATTAAATGTGTTTTTCGCGAAAAGCCAAAAAGAAGGTGCGTTTGTGTGTGTGGTGTGTGCGGCAATGAGCCGGAGAAAGCCAGCTTATAAATAAAGATCGCCGAGAGAACGGGCCGAACCGAAATAAATAGCAGAACGCTGTGCAGGAGCAGCAACAAAAACAGCATCGAAAGCTAAAGAAAAACAAGTGTAACACACAAATTTTAATGCGCGAGGTCTTTTGCATGTTTGTGTTTGCTGTGTGCACTGCCTGCGAGTGTGTGTGTGCGTGCGAGCGAGAGAGAGAGAGCGTCACCCAAATAAACAACAAAAATTGAATTGATGGGAAAGAGAAGGAAGAGTGCAGCAGAAGCGGTTGTTTTTGTTGTTGCTGTTGCATGTGGCATGACCAAAAATCAGCTGGCCGCCATCTCGCTCTCTCTTTCCCTCCCTCTACCTCTGCCACCCATCCACTCGGAATTTCTAGCAGTTTGGGTGTAAAAAAGCGCCGCTTTTCCTTTTTAGGCTTACATTCTGGACACACAACTCGGGCTTATCCTACATACATCTCTTTTCTCCAAAGTCACACTATGCTACAAATGTGAAAAACCCGTTCCGTTTTGCCTCTTTTCTCTCTCTCTCTCGCTCTGTGTCACGCCTAGTGTGGTTGTTGTTTTTGTTCTTATTGCCTCTACTTAATGCCTCTTTCATTCATAGAAAACGGTCAGCAAAAGGAACAACAAAAACCACAACGGCAAAAGCGGCAGCGCGATTTCTTTTCTTTTCGCTACGTAAAAAATAAACACAAAAAATAAGCCAAAAAGCTAAAATCAAACAACAACCGAAGCCAAAAATCAAAAGAAATCAAATTTCAAATTCGTGCTGCAGCAGCAACAACAACAATAACGATAACAAAAGAAAGAAAATTATTAAAATCATCATTACCATTGGCAGCAGCAGCAACAAAAACAACAACAACAGTCGACAAATTGCATGGCAGTTAGTGTCTGTGTGTGTGTGTGTGCTTTTGTATGTGTGTACGTGATGTAAGTTCGATAATAATTTCGTACAATCGAAAATGTTTATTTTATATCTGAACTATTATGCCTAACTGGCGCCATTGTTCATTTGTTAGCTATTATTGTTGTTGCTGTTATAATTTGGCTCTCTTTCGTTTTCCGCTCTTTATCGGCACAAAAACTTGATTCATACATATGTGTGTATATATGTTTGCTCCATTTATATGCTATAGTTAACTTTTTAAATATTTGACGAAAGAGCCTCGTTTCCGTCTTTCCGTTTTGTGCATCGTAATTGCTATTTAAAGTTTGATATTTGAGGGAAAACTGATTTAAAATCGGTTTTTTTTATTAAGCATAAAAATATAATAAGCCTTAATATACCCTTACTTTCTCTTCTATACATAACTCGGAATACCCTACAAATCAATATTAACACTATTTTATCTCATCTTTCACTAGTATGTTAATTTTTCTTACAAAGTAAAGTTTTTCAATCGTTATTTGATTAAACAGTTAACATTGCCCATAAAAATATTAAAATTCTATTTCAGTTCTAAGATTTCAAGATAATTTTTGTATTTAAAAATAAAAATATTTTACTGATTTTGAGCTTACAATAACAAATCACATGTTTCTCATGACTGAAACAAAATTATTTGTTGCTGTTTTACTAGTCTAAAGAATTTAAGTGTCAACAAAGAGATTTCTCTAGTGATTTACAAAGTGGCTGTTGTTAGAGAGTCTACTGTTTTAGCTGATTACAGTTTTTTTTTTTAATTCTAAAGTCATCATGTGAGTGTAGACCAGACCATGGCCAAGAATTTTGATAAGGGCTTTACCTACGCCATAGGTATAATATTAATTGAAGTGATAAGCTAGCCAATCATAATTTTAACTTTATCTTAACTGAATAAAAGCCACTATATTTGCGATTATTCACTCGAACTTAGGATTTTCCTCTTCTCATTTTGATTAATTTGATTGGCAATCGCCTGTTAATTTTCACATTAACAAAACATTTGTTAACCTATTAAAAATATGTATGCATGATATTTTTTCTCTCGAAAGAGTGCTCATTAAAAGTCCGAGGGACCACATAAATCTTGCCGTCGTTTGTGGCTCAATAATGTCACCAAGTAAATATTTTGAACAACAAAGATATTAATTTATGCGCACGTCGCTTAAAAATAGAAATTGATGATGGGGTGCCTTGAAAAAAGCAAAATGATACAAATTTGAAACGAGAAAATATATAATAAACATTTCGATACAACCACCGACAACGTCTTGCTCTTGGGAACTAGCCATTGATCTTGTGGTTTTAACTCATCGTAAAAATGTTTTCCAGTATTATAATTTATGACTAATGGGATTTTAGCATGTTTCGGGATAATTATAATTGATTTATGTCTCTTTAATGATGACGGAAAACTAGAAATATCTTAAAAAATTACTATTACAATTGTCAAGTCTGAAAACTGTTTAAAAGAATATTTGTTGCCGCCTTTGTTTTATATTGAGCATGTAACTTAAATATTTAACTGCCTGGCTGCTCATTATTAATTGTTTCTTTTGGCCAAATATTCCCTCAGTTACCTGGAAAACATTACCTTTGTGAAGAGAACAGCGAGAATGGGCTAATCAAACGATCTATTCAACAAATGTTTTCCCCGGCCATGGCAAATATTTGCGGAGCACGTGAGGCACAAGAAATCGTACGTAGGAGTGCTTTGAGATCCGCCCGCCCTCGTCAAACCCTCTTTTCGATTTCCCCTCCGATTGGAAGTTAACATAGACGCCGTGTCGCATAACGTTGATAAGGGACACTGAAGGCGGTGCCGTAGGCAGGGGCGTAGCCAGAGGGGCAACGAACGCACTGTAGTGTTTTGGATTACGTGGAGGAGTCTCGGAGACGGGTTCCCGATAAGCTCGGCATCATTTCTAGTTTCTTGATAAACAGCAGCAACAATTATTCACAAAAGGCCTTAGCGGAAGTGCACAAAAGCTGTTCACTTTATAGCTGTTAAGCAGTTTCTCAAGATGTCGGATAATTTGTTTCACTCTGGGGGATGGAGGGACTTTGAGTGGGTTGGCTTGGCTGCGATGGGAAATTTTGTGCTCTTGGAGAAACAAATCAATTCGTGGAAAAGTTTATTTCCAAAAGAGGGGGTAAAGTATATCAATAGGAGATAAAGATTCATTATTGAAAAGTTGAAATAGGATTTATAGGAGGCTAATTAATATTGTTTTTCTGCCAAAATAATGTTATTTATTTTGTTTCCCGTAATTAGACACAATATTAGCCTGTCTTCCAGAAATATTTTGAATTTCTATGCTAATTGTTAGTTTTTCTTATTGAAAAGTAAAAGATTTCATTTATTTAAAGCCTAAGATTCTCATACAAGTTGAGGCTTAAACAATTTCTCTTTTGTATGTATTTATAATATATATTTAATCCAAATCCGTATCAAGAAACCAACAAAAACGCGCGTGTGTATCTTTTACCTCTTGACCTATAAAAATTCATAAATGTTGCTTGGTTACTTTTGAAGACGAAATGGGCAGCGCCACCTCCAAACTGACGTAACAACGGCGTTCACATGCATTTACACATCATTTGCTGTTTGTCATGGCGACAGATACAACGGCTAAAAAAACAACAACAACATTTATCATTTCGAAGCTATGGAACGCGTGTTGCCTGTCACTGGGAATGGGTTGCTCTGCCGGGACTGGACCCGCCGCCGTCAGTCGTCGTCGTCGAAGGGGTCAGGTTCATTTCAGGGGTCAAGCTTGGAACAAACTTTGGCGCTGCTGTCAGAAAATTTAACTGCCACATTAATTTGAGTTTGGCGTTCACACTTCTTTAGCCCGTTCTTCTTTGCCCAAGTCGAAGTATTGATTAATTAAGTTGGAAAATAAATTTAAATATAAAGTGAATACATTTTCTTTTAAGCTAAATATATTCACCATTAAAATAGTACATCTTTAGACATTTAGTTATTTTATTTTCTTTAGATTTACAAAGATTTTTGATGTTTGATTTACTCAACATTCGTTGGAAATTATGCTCTGTCATTCCCTCCTTTATAATTAATAACCTTTTCTCTCAATTAACTAAGAACATAGATTTGTATATATTTTTAATATAAATAAGTCTAGTGAAATGAGTCTTTTGTTCACTTTACGCTTGAATTAATCTGGGTTCCTTGAGGAGTCCCACAAAGAAAAAAAATATAATATGTAAATCAAGAAAGGTTCAAGACTTCACAGTCATCATGGGTTTAGCTGTCGTTCTCCCTTCCCTTGTAAGCCATATCCCCTTTATTCCTTATTGGTATTGGCTTACCATTTTGTGGTTAACCGCAAATAAGCATTTTTGTGCATTTTGTTTTTCGTTTCGTTTGGTTTTTACACTTTCCTAGACCGAAAGACCCCAAGAACTCAGTCATTTGTAAAAGTTTCGCTTTGGGTTAGAATCGTTGTGAAGCAGGTTCGGATCCTAGAAATGGAGTTAAATATTAAACAAATTGTAGAGTATTTAAACACTTTTAATTTGTATTATTTTAATTTTCATTTTATTAAAAAAATCAAGAAAAAGAGAACTAAATATACATACAAATAGCAGAATTATTCATAAACAATAAGAAATGTATTAAATTTTTCTTTTTAATTTTCTCTATTTTCCCCAAACCGCTCCTGTTTAGATTGGTTAACAAAAAACCGGCCAACTTGGCTTAGGTTGGTCCTGCCCGGCTGATCATCAATATATTCGTTTGGGTTTCCTTCGCTGGCATAAAAATGTTCACACTTTGCTGAATTTTAATGGCTTATCCGGCAGCCTTTATTTTGCCTTTCCTCTCTGGAATGGTTTGTTCTTTGCTTGCGTAATTTATTAAATTTCTTAATGCACTCAAGTTGGCTATCTGGGCTTTTACCTTGGCCCCTGTTTACCGGCCTTTCTCGCCGGCATTGCTGTCTTATTTAGACCAAATACAAAAAGGGCTATTTGGGGCAGGCTGTTTTGTCATGACAACCGCAGGGCAACGAATGTTTTCCTTACTTCCTCTAACAATTAGGCACGCAAAACTGTCAGTCAGTCACCCAGTGTAGTAGTCAGGGGCACGGCCAGGGGCGGTTTAGGGATCGGAATTGGAATAGCGAGAGCGAGAGCGGGAACGGGACAGGTGCGCCCCCAGAGCAATGTGCTGACACCTTTTGCCCAGGCGCTGGGGGTGTGGTCAGGGGGCATGTCATCGTCAGCATGACATGCGTGTGGGTTGCCCTGCGACGGTCGAGCGGCGGCTTATGTTTTATGGTTGATTGAATTGAAACGAGGGAAAATGGGTTGTGTATGGGGCACGACAAGGGCTATGTTTGGATTAACCCCTATATGTAAAGGTGTTACGTGGGAGAGCTAGACCTACTCGGGCTGGCCCGAAGGCATACTTGTCGGTTTTGCCCCCAAAAATTCTTAAGTATTTATGCACGTTCGTTGTTGCTGTGGTTTCTGTTTAACAAATCGAAGAAAATGTTTGTTGAGCAAACTTATTTGCTAAATCTATAAATTTCAAGCTTTAATTCAACAATTAATGCTTTAAAAATTACCTGGTCTATAAAAATCATAAATATAACTGAATAATTATCTGATTTGTCACACAGTAAATTTATAGTTTGAATTAGGCAAGGTAACCTATTTTAATAATAATTAAATTACATTAATTATTGAATTTACGAGTTATACAATTTCTTCTTCGAGTTTTAATATATTCAAAAAACTAAAAAAGTTATTTTTAGACGATTTCGTTAGAGGTACATGGTATAAACACAAAAATTAGCATGATTATCTTGATTTTATTCTTGTATTTGATTCTTCCTTCGTCAAACTTTTAATATCATATACATACTTTATATCTGGTATCTTGTTTTCATCTTTCCGACTCAATCATAATCATTTTGTTCAGTTCAATAACCTACAACAAACTCTTCAAGTCTTTGACTAATTTTCTCGCGTTTGAAAAGTATATTAGCATACGGATTTTGACTCATAAGTTTTGGAAAAGGCTTATTTCTATGATGTAATAACTGTTTAAAGTATAGCCATGAAATTCTTTTTTATATTCATTTGTACAATTTTTACTATAAATAGTTATTTTGGCTAAAAATATAATATTCATGGAAAGCTGTCAAATAGATAAGGAAAAATATATATCTTCTTAGCAATGTCTTATGCTATAGTTCTAAATATACAAAACATACTACACTTATCTTAAGAATGCTTAAAATTTGAAATTAAATATAAAAATAAACATAGAAAAATTCAGAACAAGGACAAAAACAACATACATGTTATCTGTAACAAGTTTAAAAGCAATATTGAAGACTATATAAGAAACTGGGTTACTCTGCTACACTTTTTCTTTAAGTGATAAAAAGAAACTATAACTCAATGGTATTATGCAAAGGCAAGACCTTTTGCCAAATATTTTATTATCAGCAAAAGCTATAAAAATAAATTTAAAACTTTGTTGACCCCTTTTCCCTAATTAGACCTGACAAATGTGAATGCTATGTGTGGTTTTAAATAAGTGATTCATTGGAGAATGTCTTACCTGTTTGTTTAAATATTATTTATTTTTTATAGCAGACTCATTAACATTGACATGCCTCTTTTATCGATTACAGATATACGTAAAGGAATTGGAAGTTCTATAACCCCGACTCTAGGTCAACAATTAAAAAGGTAAGCAAAGATAAATACATTAAAAGAATTTATAAATTGGAATAATTGGCAACTATTAGCAATTAGCAAATAAGTCACAACCTACCCCACAAGTGCACACCTTTCTTAGAAAAGTATTGGCGCTATTCAGGCGCCCAGTGAAACTCCATAATTAATCTTACCAGCACTTTTCCCAGGCTAGAACAACGAAAGTTTAGTTGTAATTAATATGTAAATGCAAAAAGTTGGTTCGGTTGGGACTGCGAAAAAAGGCAAAGTTAGAGAAAGGAGCGGAGAACTCGAAGGCGACGTCAGAAGCATTTGCACAAATCATTGGTTAACAGTGCCAGAGTTGCCTAATTGTTATGCAAAAGGGTTGTGGGCTTCTGACAGGCAGGCAGACAGTTGTTGTTGCCTCTGGTGGTTGTCTTAGCCATTGTCTGCATTGATTCAACTCTTTAAAACAGAATTGAACCTTTGATACAGTCCAGAGTCCACTTGGAAGTCGTAATTTAAATTAAAACTACACTGCTCCACAGAAAAAACATTTTTAAACTAATAGAAATTTAGGTAAAGTGTTTTACGGAGGTTTATCTTTTTAATATTTCAAGGGAGAATCGTTAAGTTTATCCAAAAGTTCTTGATAAATATTTGAATTCTTTAATTAACTGGATTAGTACTCTTAGGACACAAAACAATATATTAGTCAGTAGTGCACTTTGTCTAGAAGGGGCCTAAAATTTAATTAAAAATCGTTTGCCACTTGCCCCGTCACGTTTTCTGTGAATTTGTGTGTGTGTGTGTGTGTGGGCCGCCGCCTTGCATCTTCTGTGCAGTTTTTGGCAGTCTTCCAAGTGGCAAATGCCATCGATTCCCAGTACCAGGCTCAGCCAAGAGACGATGGCGGGACGAGGACTGTTGACGATAGAGGATGGCAGCCACTCAAACTTGACATCAACTTGGGCCACGGACTCGTGTCCGTGTGTGCGAGATAGTGCTCCGAGGACAAGGACGAGAGGCCCAGGACCAGGCCCAGGCGGCCAGGCACAGAGGCGTTGGTTCGGGTACGACAACAATGGGCGAAGGGCTCAAAGGAAACCAATTTTACTACTTATTGTCCTTAGCTAAGCTGGCAACGAATCAATCCTGTGGATCTTGCCTCATACCACTGACTAGGCTTGAGGTTGGCTCTAGGCATCCTTTTAAATGAATTAGAATATTAAGCTGCAGGCGCGTTTCTCATTTTGTTGATTACTTAAGAGGTTTCAAAGTTTTCAAAGATTATGCTGAATATGGAAATGCTCACAGAGAAAGTCAGTAAAACATATATGTTTAGCAGCTAGCTACTATGTAATACCTGTATTATGTTCTTACAATTGAAAAAATACATTTTCTTAGACCCAAATCGAGGAACCAAAATGTGCTTTTGTTTTGTTAATTTCGCTGTACTACATTTTTCTTTTTTACTGCTTTTCTTTTCGTGGAAAATGCCAAAGTATTTAAGTTTCTTGAAGCGCATATAAGTACCAACAAATTGCCTCCATGAACTTCTCACTGTTCTTTTCGTTTTCATTGTGCTTTTGAGAGAGAACTCATTAAAACTTGCAAAAGGAAAATCTCAGCATATTTCCACATGTCCTGGAAGTTAGTCTGTTTTCTTTAAAAATTCTCTTCAGAAATAGGACAGTTCTGACAGAGAATTATAAAAGTCTAGTGAGGGGAAAGTGAGAAGCAGATGAAAAGTGAAAGAAAACTCTGCGTGAAAATGAAAATAAATGTGCATGTGTAATTTATGTTTCCCTTTGTTGCCGGGCGCGACAGGAATCGTTAAGAAGAGAAACTTTGCCTCAGCGCCAAAACATACATAGTTGTTGTTTCCGTTTTTAATTTTCTTGCTGCCACGAGAGTTATTGTAGCTGTTTTAATTTATACCCAAGAGAGAGGCTGCAGTCGGCAGACTGGCTGCTTAAAAGGATTAGCATTGCATAAAACATGCAAAAGTCCTTGACCAAAAAACCTGCAAATTGGGGCTGCTTTCGCCATGTATATATATATATATATTTTTTTTCACAAAAGAAACCGAGAGTTGGGACACACTGGGAAATCCCGTATAATTCGGTTAATTTTCACTGCACCTCGGAATCTAATTTCTGTGCATTATTTCAATAGAACCACCACACCTCTTTTCAGCTTGAAGTTTTAATTAAAATGCCTTTCGTAAACCCCTGCATAGGGTTGGCAACCCATCTCCGTACTTTGTCGACTTTCCCACTTGGTTGACTTTTTAGCCATGTTGGTTTATTCTGTTCTTTTTGGCCAACTCATCTCTCTTATTTCTCGTTTGTGGACACGCCACATTGTTGTATTTTGCATCCTTCTTCTTGGACTCGTTTTTTTGTTGTTGTGTCCCTACCACCATTGTTATCGTTTGTATACGAATTTTCTTTGCGATTTCTTCTTTCCTGAATCTTCTTCGTTCCGACATCGTTTTAGTAATTGAAAGGGGGTTTCTTTTAAGGTTTTCCTTCCTCTTTAGGGAAGAATAAGCATAGGGATAGTAGAAGAGAAATCTAAGATGGATGAGATTCGATTTCGACCTTTTAATGCATCTAAAACTGATTGGTTTCAGGACATTTAATCGCTTAATCTGATTTTATGGAAAGTTTTAAGGGTGTAGATGGATAAAAACTAAGATCTATGATCCAGAGAAAATATATTGTTTAGCTTTAAAATATGTTCAGCTTAAAAAGTTCCCCCAGTAAAGTGTAAATAACTTTTTATCGCAACAACCCAAGCATAAATCACCATTTCGTAAATATTTGTCCACAACAAAACATTGATTTAAATCGCTATTTACGATTCATATCGGTGCGTGTATTAATTTATATTATGGGCAAACAAAAACTTGGCTTTTTCAAACTTTGTTTAAGCGCCAGAAAATCCCCCAGGGGAGCCACCCAAAATTTATCGAATTCACCTGCCCCTTCCGGCCACCCGCAGCCAGTCGGTAAATCAAAGTGTCACCTCGAGAGAGGAGTCATCCGGGCAGCCAAGCATCCCGAGCATCCTGGCGCAGTTAACAAGCGAAAAAATAATGACAACAGCCCGACGTCGACCATCGATCCTGGCACGAACACACGCTCGCGCGCCCGATGGCTGGTAATATCATTAAAAACAAATTGAGCACATTAATAAATATGAGTTATGATTGTTAATAAAAAATGATGGCCATAGGGAAGCCGTATGGCCAGAGCGTGACCAGAAACGGGCGGAGTATCAGCAGCATACTTTCCGGGGACTTGCCACTCGTAATGTTCGGGAGTTGACACCTACTCCGTGCCACGCCCACTTGGGTCGTCGTGCAATAAACGGAGTTTGGTGGCAAACAAAGTAGGAAAAAACACTCGGTAACCGCCCTCAGTGTTGGTGTTGCATAACTTTTGGCGCTCCACCGAATGCGAATGTGTTTCAGACATCATAAATCAATTTATTTCGGGGCGGGGAGGGGCAATGGAAAACGAGTGGATTACGGGCAACCGACTTTCAGTGGTAAAAGTAAAATTGCAACTCTGATTTGGGGCCAAATTTTGTGGGGAATCGTAGGAAGCTTCCAATGAATGGAACGGAGTGCACCAAGAGAAATTAAAATCCTGAAATGGGAACAATTTAAAACAAGTGCAATTATCGGGAGTGCTTTATATATAACTAGTGGTTTTAAAACCCTTAAAAATGTGGTAAAAACTAAAATAAACTATATAAAAACTGTAGACATTTTTTGGAGATTTGAAACCCTTTAAAAAAGTGTTTAAAAGTATGCAATGCAATTTTTGAGATACCAAACTTAATTTGGTTTCACGATGTCGATTTGTTAGCTAAATTTTCGACATCTTTTAAAGTAACTAATGATTTCTGTATCATCCCCGATTAAATTAGGCATCTCAAACATTTTATTACAAACTATTTTACACCTTTTAGGAGAAATAAAATCTCTAAGAATTTGTAAAAATCTATATATTAGATATATACTTGTTTAGTAAACCTTTTTTCGGAGTGTCCTGCTGCTGGGGAAAATTATGAAAGAGATGAATGGACAGTGAGTCGCTCAGTTAAGCAGAAGCTCCTCCACCTTGAATGTGTTTTCTTTGTCGGCTCTCTTTACCTCTCTCTCCTCCAGACCATCGACCAAACAACTTTTCCATAACATAAACCAAGCTTTTAACTATCTCCTCAACGGCTACCTATGAAAGTTTTGCCTGGAACTTGGCCATAATTTTACCTCAAAAAAAGCCACCTTAATCCCCCATTTGCTACCTAAATCCTCGTAAACCGCAGAGCCCGCAAAACCGTTAACCGTTCATCATAATTGAGGCGAAAACCATTCTCAGCCGCGTTACAGCTCATCAGCTTTAATGTCAATCTCTGGCAGAACGGATGCCATTTTGTTTTTATTATTCACGCGCTCAGGCTGCAGGATCAGGCTCAGGCTCCATTCCGGCTTTGGGGCTTAACTACGAAAGCTCATCCCCCAGTGATTGCCTTCGCGGTGTCGGCACTAATAAAAGTTTTTCAGTCCTTCCTGCCTTCAATCAAAAAAACACCAAATTCTTTTCCCAGGACCTCCTCTCGTACATATATTTGTGTACAGGATTTTATATTGAACTCATTTGCGCTCGATTGCGTTTTAGTGATAACGTCAGCTTGTCAATTTTTTCCTCTTGTTGCTCAGCGCGAAAATTGACAGCCATGAATTACGTTGAGGAAAAGTTTTGCTTTCAAAAAGGGGCAGCAAGAGAGAGAGAGAGAGAGAAAAAGAAAAAAAGAAAATGCTGCTGGTATATGTCGGGGCCATCAGAGTCATCAATAAGCATTTGTAATGCTATCTGTGCGATTTGGGAGCCGTCATTTTCCCAGGCAGAAGAGCTGTCTTTGTGTGATTCTTCCCCGCCCGCCCAAATAATTGACACTTGTGTATCAAACCATCCCCCTTTTTTTTTTGCTTTGTCACTTGGCTTGGGTTTCTCTGAGAGTTTGGAGTCGAATTTGAGTTTATTTTGTGTCACTTTCGGCATTCCTCTATAATGATGATGATTCCTTTATCGTTTCGTGTGACATAACTCGCACTTTCATCACTTTCTTCCTCTATTTCCTTTTGTGCGCGAGCCCGATAAGATTCCCCGTGTCTAATGCGACGTGAAATGTAACTAATTAAGTGCTAAACAAGCCCCCAGGTAGTCAGGCAGCATCTCCTACAAGATTGCGTGCCAAAGGAAGCCATCAGCCTCTGCTCTGACTTCAAGGCCCCAAAAAAGCTGAAGCCGAAGCGAGGTTGTCTGCACAATAGACCTAAAAATTTGATGGCACTCTGAGAGATTGATTGCGATAGTGCCCCTAATTAAACAGAAGCTGGTCAGCCTTTAATCGTGTAATGTTATTAAGGTAATTGGAAAACATCAAGGCTTAAAATTGAAGAGTTTTCCCATATGCCGTAAGCCTATTTAATCTTTATTTTATGCGGTTGAGAGCTTTAATTGGGGCAATGTTTGGAAAATCATGTTTAATTGAAGCTGCCAAACGAAATTAGGAATTCCAGGCATTGACATAATCATAAATATGAAAATTTATGCAAAGAGAAAAATCTGTTCAAACATTTTCTACTAGCTAAGGAAATGAATGCATAATTCACGTTTGAAATTCCATGAAATTAGGAAGATGTGAAGGAATATACATATATGTATATGCAAATCGTGTTAACCCCGTCAGACACTTGAGCTAGCGGGTACTTAGCATTGAGGAGCGCTTTCAGGCGCTCAATTTGTCAAGCCAACGACTGTCATATTTAGAGGCCTCCCCTGCTTTTGGCCAACTGAAAGTGGCTGTTGTCATCTTTTGACTGATTGCCGCCTCAGGCGCGAGTGCGTGTGTGTGTTATTTATTATTAGCCATTCAATTTGCATTCAAAATGCTAATTTTAATTGATATACGCAGGTTTTTCCCAGACAAACTAAGTGCTCTGGAAGTGAATACACTTGGTTTCAATTAAATTAAAATTAATTAAATACAATTTCCCATCTATGCTTCACCTATAAGTTGTATTTACGATTTTTCAGACCTCTTAAAGTGTGAAAAATAAAATCCAATATAAAATTAAAATAAAATAAAGTTGAGGAGGTTTACCGTACTCTACATGACTTCACCAATGTATTTTATTGTATCAACGAAAAACGTGATTTTTTTTTGGTAGAGGGAAGACACCGAGGGTCTGACAATCACAGTCCGTTGACACTATTCTCTGTTTCTTTTATTTCATTGCATTTTTTTTATATACTGCCACACGTTTCACGTTCTGCAAGGTGATTGTGTTTATTTCTTTCTTTGTTTGTTTATATTTTTTTTCGTGACTTTTGTACACATGCTGGGCAAATATTTAATTAAATATTTGTATGACAAATGCGTTTTTAAAATTAATTTAAATCTTATATTGCTTTCTGGGTATTTACCTTCGCTTTTCGATGCCCAATGTTAACGATTTGATAAATAAAATGATGATAAGCTGGGCGAGACGGTTTTGTTAGGGTTTTTTTTATTTATTTCAAGATTACCATGATAATTAATTGGGTAACTCCAGCCTTCGAATGACTCATGGTTGCTTGGTTTTTATATTGAGCAAATCGGGCAAGTATATATAACCTCCAAGGTACTTGCTATTCTGTGTGTAATTCAGAGAGAGGCCAAGTTTCGGTATTCACCGTTTATTAATGGAGGTGTCTGCGCTGAGTAATCTTTTAAAAATGTTTTATATACTCAAGAGCTAAGCTAACAGTAGTATATAGTATAGAGATAAGCGATAAACTAGCTCTTATCTGTTTAACGGATGTTTGTTGACCTTGAAGGGTTTTATTTAAAGGTTTAAGTAGCGAAGAATTATTCTCATAAAATTGTATATCTATAAACACTGTATTTCTTATTCAGTTTAAGGTATAATTGTCTTTTTATAGGTTTTAGTCGAATATTTTTTGTTCATAAAACCAAGCTAAGCAACGGAAAAATATTCCATACTTTAATGTTGACTTTTTCCTGGAAGAAACCATTTCAAGTTGATTTAGAAAGATAAACAAAAAGATTACATTTCAAGTGCTAATAAATTCCCTGATAAGAAGTTGACTCTTATGGAGATTACAAAATAACGCTTCCTGATCATAATTCGCATGAATATCAAGTGATTTTAAAGACTTTAATCCATAAAATTTCCGCTAACTCAGAAATTGCCACATTATCAAGCCACCGTATCGTCTATGTCTGCTTCTGAGGCTATGTCAAAACACACATTTGATTTGTTCCACTTTGAAGATATCTTATCTAACAAATTGGCAAACCACCGTCAGTGGCCTTTGAGATAAAGAGGTGTGCGATATGATTGGTTGTATGAGACCTCCTTAGATTAAACATTGTTCCGAGAATAATTGACGTCGATTTCTTTGTTGACTGAGGTTCGGTTCACTGAATTGGCTATAACTGGGGTATTACCCGATAAAAGGTAGGAATAGGTTTTTTTTCCTATAGATGTATAAATGTATATAGAAGTCTGCCTTATCCTGCTTTTTTCCTTATTCTTCCCTTTGTAAAGTCACTTATTTCAATGTTATAAAAATACTTCATAATCATCCAATTAAAGGAAAAAGGCAGTAACATAATTCCCCTTTTTGTGCCAACATTAAGGGCTTGTCGCTGACATTTTCTACTCGGTCACTAAGAACTTATCAGATGTCGTACTACAAGTGGATACTTGTGCACCCTTTTAACTTTGGGAAATTCACTCTTCGACTGCCGTGAACCAACTCAGAGGAGCTTATTAATTTTGTAGACTCTGTGCCCTGCTGAAAATTCAATTAATTTCAAATGCAATTTGAAGTGCACTTGTGCAAAGCGTTTCACTTAGTAGGCACTTCCGCTGTGGCAGACTGGCAGCGTCCGGACTCTTCCGTTTCAGTTGGGTTTTTCCTTTTTTTATTTCGTGGGTTTCCCATTTCCCATTCGAAAAAGTTTATTAATTATGCAAATTTTAATTAGCTTTCTCGGTTTCACTGACCGATCTCATTGGACAATCCAATTTCGCTTTCCCTTCGCCACTCCTGGTTATGCAAACATGTCTGCTTGGCCCAGGACAGGCATTATCTATGGCTCCCTAGATATTGACAGTAGCCGGCACTACATTCAATTAGCCAAGTGAACGCATCCCCGGGGAACAACACGATTTATTTGTGCCTTTAATTAAAATTACGAACGCTGGGAGAATGTGTCGCATGGGCTCGTCAGACTAAAAGTGGATTTGTTGGTCCTTGGGCCACTCATTTGATGTTTGTTAAATAGTACCTACATTTGTTTGGTCAATTTCGACTAGACATGTTTACTTTTACTTGTCGGCTAATATAAAGCGGTGTCAGGGGTATAGTAAAGCTGAAGTAAAAGACTGTGAGTTGGAAATGAGATGTAAATAACCCTTAAACCACAATTAAAATAGCTTAAACAAGAGAACATTTTAATAGCTTGAATAGTTAAATGTAACTTTTATACAAAATCAACACAAAAAGGCTTAATAAAAAATGTTGTATTAATCTTATTAGCTAAAATGTTTAGTAACTAGTATTTTCTGGCATCTCTTACCACAAAATATTTAAATTTTAGTGTCTCAAATCGCTTTCCATTTTATTGCCAACTATTTGAGCTGCCAAAAAAATAAAAGGAGAACAGACAGTAGGCAAGGTAAACTGTTTGGATTGCGACCTCGCTTGAAGATATTGTATCTACACTGGCTCAGCAGCACCACAATATATGGTACGACTGTGCCTGGCCAAAATCTAGGCTTCGCTTTGCCTTTTTATTATGGGTTCAGGCCATGCCAGCCAGGATCTCGTCAGGACCCGCCACAGATATAGAGGCACAGATACAGGCATAGCTTTTGGGTGGAAAGACCCAAAAAAGTAGGCAAAAAACACAATTGGGAGCAACTCGCCTGCAGTTGTTACTGTTTGCCATTTGCTTTGCTTAGCTCTGCTGCACCGATGTTGTTGGAGCTCTGTTGCTCTTTCAAACATGCCGCAGGCTGCACTTTCGATACCCTTACAAAAAGAACATATACTTTTGGACTAAGAATGCACAGGTTTATAATTGCTATTTAATATCTCTGATAGTTTTATGTATAGTAGATGCTAGGTTACATTTACTATTGTGGTTTTTCTGACTTGGTAATTCAGATTCTTTAGGGTTCCTTCAGCATTGCTAGGGTATCTCTGCTCCAGGCTCTCCTGGCTTCCATTTTGCTTACCGTTGGTCTTCCTTTTGCCAAAACTAATAAATTTTGCATTGTGCGCGGCGTTTGCTTGAACGCCATACATTTACCTGCGCTGGGGATATTGCCTTGTGGCTGCTGCTGAGCACAGTTGTCCTCCACAACCCAACCTCAACCCCCAAAGAACCCAAAACCCCAGTCCCATTCCATCCTCTTCCCAGCTGGCTGACCCGGCGTATGCGCGTTATTTTATGCGGAATATTTCATGTTTTATTGGCAGGTTGTGCTGCAGTGCAAGCTCCCTGGCTTGGCAGGGGGTTAAACTTGGTAAAGGAAAAATGTTAGGTACAGATTTAAATTTCAATGAAAATATGCATAAAACACTCTTGAAATATTTAAGGCCATCCTGTTATGTTTTTCAACACATCCCGCCAACTTTCAAGCCTCATCTCGTATCATCCATGGTTATGACAGCTGCTGATGTTAGTGTTATTCTTGCTGTTTTGCTGCCACAAACTTTTGTTGTTTTTACAGCGCAACTAACAAAAGTTTTTCCTTGTCATAAAAAACAAAAAAAAAAAAAACTATGGCTGAACGATTTCAGAGGAGGAGCAAGCCCACCCCTTTGTTACATAAATTCCTGGTGTAATCATGTGCAAATCCTTTAAGTTTTTCCAGTGCAACTTCCTTTTGGGGGGAAGACGGTGATATTTTGTGGGAATAAATTACTTACGCCCAAGGTTTTCTTTTGGGTAAGTTGTGAGGATGGAGTCTTATTTGTACATATGTATGTGTATTTGAGAGGTAACAAATTACCAAAGAAGAAGTTTCCTGGATACTTAACAGATTCCATGTACAGAAAATAAGTATATACTCTATGTAACAGCTTATAAAACCTCCTTAAATCTCAGCTGTTTTACTGCTCTGTGACAACTTGAAATATTCATGTAATTTGATGTTAAATATTTGCACAAAATCCGCACAGAAACATAGTTAGCAATGTGAATAAACTGGCATTCGGGGCCCCAACGAAACTGACAGGACATTCCGCAATACATATGTCCTGTCAGTTTCTGGGCGTGTCCTTCAATTTGTCTTTTGTGAATGTGTGGACACATGATTCCATTGTTGCCACTCTTGGCTTTCATTTCATTCTGCTGCTAGGCCGTGTAATTATTATTATTTTTAGTTTAATTACCAAACATAAATAATAACTTTTGCACATCCGTTCTACTTGGCTTGGCTCGTAAATTTAACCATGATTTTTTCCCGGGAGGCCTGTCGCCGTAATTGATATAATAAAGCAAGTTTTGCCCGGCACAGATTTTGCAGATTTTAAAGCTGGGAAAAAAAATGAGTAAATTAATTTGCAACTATTATGTCATCAGGCTTTTATAATTCATTATAATTAATAGCTTTAGTTACTTAAAAACCCGATTTTTAATTCAGATTTAATGAATCGATCTTTATAATTTCTCTCTTTGTTAAGTTAAATATGTTTTATGATAATTTGTAAGCCAAATAAATCTAATATAGCAGTTTTAAATAATTATTTGACACGCATTGTGCCTTTATAAACGTCTCTATTACATTTAGAGTTAATCAAATAATAACCAAGCTTTATTAAGACCTTTAACTACAATTAATTACATCCTAAAATGCGAAAATATTACATTTTAACCTAATTTCTTTTAAAATATATAAAATTTTCTGTACAAAACTTTACTATTCCTAAAGATTCCAGCAAATTTCTTTTCTACAATGTATTTAATGTCCCTCCTCCGCCATTCTTTGGCCTTTGGAGTGGAAATAGCTTGGCGCACATGTCGCCTGATTAACATTTAATGTCATCGTTCCACACAGTTGGCCTTATTACGCGCAACCAACGAGACAATTTCGAACCCATTGGGGTGGTTACCCCCACTCAATTAAGGCTCATTGATCGCACCCCTCTGGAATTATGTTTATTTATTGATAATTATCCAATTTTATACTGGATAAACACATTCGTGTAGTGAGTTTCGCTGAATGTTTTCTTTCAATTTGAATAGTATGTTAATTTTAACGTTTATTCGTATGAATACACTCGTAATATTCATGTTTTGAAACTAATTGAATGGAATTGCAGATGTTTGCTGTGGACCTTAACTTGGCTTTTGTCCTAACAAACTTTTGCCATTTCAATTTTACACAAGCATTAATTTTTAAACTTTTCTAAATTCCTTAATGTTAGCAACCTGCTGCAAAAGCTTTCTCTGGCTCATGTTTCCGTTGTAGCACATACACACCCCGACTTTTTTGAGTCTGACAAATTTCATTTTTGTGTTTCATCGCACACACACACACCCCGGGACCACACACACCCACACTCATGGGAGACAACGCCCATGGAGAATAAACTTTCAATGAGCACTTCCTGAGCAGAGGCACAGGAAGAGACCGAAACACTTCCTTAGCCAAGGGAGTCAAACTCTCAACTTCCTCAGCCTGCTGGATTTTTGCTAAAGGATGCCTAGTTTGTCTTAAATTATATACTTGTTTTTGAATCTTTGACTATGCATTTAATAAATATACAATTTTTAAAAGATATTCTTTAAATTGTAATATGTATGCAGTATTATAATCATTTAGCTCATTTTTAAATTAGAAACAGGCTAGATAGTTACTAGAAATATTAAAAAGAAAAGCATATTAAATTCTAGGATAACTTTACGTCTATTCAAACTCCAAGTATTCAATAATTTTGACCCTGAAAGGCAGTCCCTGCTGTTTATTCTGTATGTTTTCAAAGTGCCCTTTCCCTTTTCAAGAAAATATGTTCTTAACTTGATCTTTTCGCTGCTTTTTATTTAGCGCAAGCCTAATTAAATTGCAAAACGTTGCCATAAACATACACCCACACACCCTCAGAAGGGGAGCCCTCTTTTGAGGCAGTTTTTCCTTTTGCTAAAATTCCACACTATGCCTACGTTTTTCTCACAAAACTTTGCTGTCCACATTTTTGTTTTTCCTTGGGCTTACAACACTTCCCTGTAAGGCGACTTGTTTTTGGATGGAACATGGGTTTTAAATATTTCATGAGCCTCCCCATGTGACTGCCTTGTGTATTTGAAGGAACTGCCAGTGTGGATATTTGAAGGCTGCTGTTGCAGTTGTTTGGCAGTTGGCATTTTGGCAGTTGTCCTTTGGGGGGGCCCTGCAAAGAGTTATGTGCGAGCTGCATTCATGGAGGGCTCTGCTGGGCTAGTGGAGTGCCTTTACTCACAAAAGTTTTTGGAAATGCTGACAGTTATTTGGGGTATTTGAAGAAAGAAACTAAATATATGTTTTTAGGGGAATGTTTTATGATAGTTTTTACAGGGTGAAGAAGGGGAATTGTTAGATTTGAGAAGGATATAAATAACATAAATATTTTTTATGTTTATTTATGGACTTTTATAGAGTAGTTTCTTGGTTTTATATTTCCCAATTAAACTAAATTAATATTTATAAATTATAGTAAAAGTTTCTTCAAACTCTTTTCCCTGTTTGAGGATAATAAGCTTTATCTTTATATTGGCCATGTACAGCTCCTTTTCTTACATTCTTCTTTTTCCTAAATGCACCCACAATTCCTTTGAGTCCAATCTCCTCATCTTCCTTTATTCACACTTTAAGAAAATCTTATTATTCAACGTTATTGCTCTTGACCCAACGTCGCCACATGGCCACACACATCCTTGGCTTATCCATAGTCTCCAGTCCTGCCTCGCCCAGTCTCCCGCCTCTCGTCTTTTGAGTTCAACCAAATAAATGACTTTGTTTGCTGAGTTTGGAGAACACCCTAACCCAGGGCATCCCATATTACACCACATACTACACACACACCCCACCCTTTTCCCCTCTTTCACTTGAAAAGTCAAGTGGCAAGCGGCAACTGAGCTGAGCTTGGGATGAGCCCTTCTATGGGTTCAATGGTGGCGCAAGGAGTCTGTCGAGCGGTTTTATAAGAAAACACTCGTCGTTGTGCTCCGTGAATGAATGAAATCGCTGCACAATTTAAAAACTTCCGCATCGCCTAGCAACAAAAAAAAAAACGCACAGGCAGTGAACAAAAATAATGCGCCCCCATCTGTCGTCAGTTGGTTGACATTTTCCTTTATTCTTTTTTTTTATTTCTCTCGCTTTTCCTTCATTTTTCCTTCTACTGCATTTTGCCGGGATTTTCGTGTTGGCACATTCTCGGTCTATATTGCTTTTCAGGGCAACTTACTGCAGCCAAAGCATTTGTATTCATCTGGTGATTTATTTTAAATCCAATTTTCTGATATTTTCAGATATTGTATTCCTGATTCTACTGATTTTAAGTAGATTAAAGTTTGATATAAGATCGAGAAAAGTTATAGTTAGTTTTATGTAATTTATATCTTACCGAAAGTTTATAAAGTTACTTTTTCCAAGCCGAAATTTGTCCTCCTTTGTTTCCATTTAAGCCAACATTGCCTTCTAGCCATTTTGTAGAGTGCACACACCTGGCTAAGGGTTAACTGGCTGGGGGGCAGGATGGCTTAGTCGGAGAGTGCGTCCTTGGGGCATCGTTTATGCAGCAGACGAGGACAGAGGCGAGGCAGAGAATGGCACTCCTTGGCTCTACTCTTCGTGTGCCGCCTTCCTTTGTTTTCCTCTGCAGCGCATTAATTTTTGAATAGTGTAAATGCAGCTAAAAATTGCAGGCACTTTGAAGGTAACTTCAGTAGTACTCCTGCATTGCGTAGACGACTGACTTCCTGAGGCCCAACAATGAAGAATGGAGGAGCAGCCAATCCAGAAAGCTGTGTGTGTGGGGGTAGTCCTTAAATTGCATGTGGAAATGTGTCAATGAGTTGTAGGAAAAAAAGGAGTCTTAAAATAAATATTTTCAAGACTAAGACAAACATGAAAAACATAATTTGTAAATATTTTAGCTAAAGAAACATTGCTTACTATTTGTTGTCTAAGAACAGGATGTATATTATAGAATCTGGAGCATCCTTAGATTTGATATATATTTTTTAATACAACTTATTAACTCCGTCAAAAGATTTGTTACTTGTTATAAAAATAAAATATATTTTCCTACATTTATTTAAATCTTTACTTTTTAATTAATTCTTATTCTACCATTTAATACTTAATTAACACCTTATTAATTCTCATTATTCTTATCTCTTTCAGCAATTAGCAGAATAAACCAGGTAAGTGTTTATTTACTTTATTTCAACTGAAATCACCCTAAAGATTTTACCGTCTCGCATTTTCTTTCAACCGTTTAATTGGCTGAAATGTTCCCTTACCCAAATGAGTTTCTTAATGGGACGACGACGTCTGGGGAAAAACTTCAAAGATTCTCTTTAGGAAATGAAATGACTCATTTAGTTTCTGAGGAACAGACACTGTTCCCCGCATTCCAAGCAGTCGAGTTACGTGCCAAAATAAAATTAAAACCGAAAGGGAAATCATTTGACGCCGTCATGTCTCCTTTTCTCAATGCAAATTAGACATATTTACATTATCTGTCCATAAATGTAAAGCCATTACTTATAACCTATACCAATTTAAGTCAGCCTGTCCTCGTTAATCATCTTCATCATTGGTGTGTGTTGTCGCACTTTATAAATATTTTGTTTTTGTTGAGCTTCAGTTTGTCGTTTTCATTAACCTTAATTAGCGTGTGCCGTTGACATTCGTCACAATCCGCATAAATGCAATTGGCCAAGTTAGTTATCCCCATGCATCCATCGCAGTCATCATTATCTTTATTATCATCAATATCATCATCGTCGAATGAGAGTGACATTTTGTGGCACACGTTTTTCTCGGCTTGTGTTGTTGTCTCTGTTTTATATTTTCCTGTCATTCTGCTGCTACGAGCCAGAGAGTCTGATATTGACCATGGCTTGGAAGTCGTTACCAGCCACCATCAGGCTTACTCCCTCGCCTGTGGCCACCATGTGCCATGCTGCAAAACCCCAACCCCAAACCCCATTCCCATTCCCATCCTCATCCCCATTCCGACGTGTTGGTTATTGCAACTGGCTGACTGCCATTGCTGTTGGTGTCAGCTGCAAATGAGTTTCTGGGCCGTAAACGTAAAGTGGACGAGTTGGAAATGGAATACATGGTTGTAAACTAGCAGCAACTTTCAAATGCTCTGGTTTTTGGTTTTCTAACTGTGATGTAATGATGAATTGTGGGGGTATTTAGGGAGTTTTTACTGTGACTTTTATAATTTTAGGGGGGATTACCATATTATAAATGTTTCTTAATCTCTTCTCAATTTAATTGCTCTAAATAGTACTTAATATAAGCTTTAATTGTGCCTTAATGTTGAATTTAAGCAAATATATTTAAGAAACAAAACTGCTTAAAATAACCAGAAAGCTTTCCACTTAAAAGTGAAAAGCACTTTAATTTGGTTAACATCTTATTTTCTTTTTTTTTATATTTTTCCCCACTTTCCTAATTAGTGAAAAGGGAAATACATTTCGGTTGTCATTAGTTGCAACTCTTCTAGTTGCACTGGAACACACACACACAAATTTCCCCAACGATCCACATTAATTACGCCTTGTGGCTTTGGTCGCACCCCGAATGCCTCCGACTGCTGGCTGTCCAAGTGGATCTTGCCTTATAAGCGATGTCTGGCGATGTCTGCTCTTGCTCCATTTACTTGCCAATGACAGTGAGTACGGAAAGTATGTCGACCTATCGCTTACTTCACTGCCCACACGACGACGACGAGCTTGGCTAAACTAGTTTTGTGCAAAAATGGCATTCGCCAGTAGTAGCACTCGCATTCGCAATGCATGACTTTGAAAGCAATAGGTGTTAATCGAAATCTGCCAAGTCTCTGAGTTCTCTTAGTTTTCTAAGTTTATTTAGACTGAAAATTATTTGAAAAACTTTCGCGTAGCTCATTTGTCAAATGCAAAAAAAGAAAATACTGATTTGCGCTTATTTGTTGTCGTCTGTTTGTCACGTATTGAGTTTGTTTTGTTTTTTATTTCAGCTTGGGTCTTCCTGGGGAACTCAGTTCTTGTTTTCTCATCATCACCTGGCAGCTTGAGGCCTGCCTGTCAATAAAGTTCTTGACACCTTTTACTTCATTTGCTCAGATTTCTCTCGACATGACTTTCGGTTTGCCTACCTCCTCGGCAGGTATTCTTTTTCCCCAAAAAACACACAGACCATGTAAATTCGTTTACTCTTTTATTTCCCCCCTGACAAGTGGGAGAAAGGTATACACTCAAGATATATGATAAATATATATGGGTTTGCATGGACTTTTCGGTTAAGATTTTGCAAGTATTTATTGGCAAAGAGTTCTTGGTACGACCCACATATGAGATTTATTACCAGTACTTGGGATGCCGAGTATTTCTCCATAAAAACAGATATTGTTATTTGGAAATTTTGTTTAAAATAAAATTAAAATCTCAAGTGCTTGCCTGTAATTCAATTAAGCTTAAAAACAAAAGCCTTTTATTCCATTGATGTACTCAAACAGGCTTAAATATTGATAACAGCATAACCATTGCAAAGGCAATAGGAAAACAAAGGCAACAGAATGATTTAATATATATATAATAGTCACATAACAAACCTATTGTTTGGTTTTACTGATAAAACCAAAACACTGTAGCTACGACTTAATGAAAATCATTTGCCTTCAATTTGCTGCAACTAATTGCAAATGTGTCTAGGCAAACAAAGGCCCCAGTAACGACCTTTGCAAATACGCACATATAGACGTGATTACATATATATATATTTATTTTTTGTTTGCTTCTTCAGTAAAATTTAATTGCCCGGCACCCCGGACCACTGGCTACTGGCTACTAGCCGACCGACCGACCACCTTCCTGACCTCCGTTTCGGGTTTTTGTGTTGCGCACGCTTAATTGCTTCTGACTTTTGTGCCGGCTTCCTTGTCTTGGCCTGGCTTGTTGAACTCTCAAGGTAACACAGGCAGTGGCAGTAGCTCTCGTGTTTAATTTCCACGAAATAAAGAGAAAAAAAGAGGCAAATAAAATGTCTAAGATTGCGATTATCTTTTTAATAACATCTCGGGGTAACAGCCGACATTCCCACCGAGGAGGCGGCAAAGTGGAAATAAAAAGGAATTACCAAAACCACGAATTTAATTACGCTCGCACCCAGATAACGCCCCAAATGAAGCGATAAAATCCCAGGGCTCAGCGCCCCCGGATAAATCACAGAGAGGTCTCTGTGTATTTCCCCTATTTCCCATTTCCCATTTGTAAAATGTCTTCTTCATTGTTTTGACTTGGCTGTCCAAAAAAGAATAGATTCAATTTCTGCCCATTGGCTTTGCATAGTTTTTTCCGCATGCCGGCGGATCAAGAAGCATATCTGACCCACCACAGAGGGGCACGCTCTAGATATTTTCATGGTCCCTGCGTTGATGGGCAAGTTATTTGTTTCATCAGACAAGGCACAGGCAACCACTAAAAATAAACTGCAAATATCTAAATGAAATCAAATTCATTTTACTTTGCATATAAATATAATGTATATAGTAAGCTCAACCGAAGCTGAAACCACAAAAAACAACGAATGTCAACAAGAATGTGAGCAGCAGCATACTGCATACATATATGAGAATCATTTTAAGTAAATTAAAATGTCTCTTCTACGGTCAGCAAATAACTACATCTCTTTCACACTGTAATTTATTATGCTTCTAAAAATATAAAATGAAAATAATATATTCAAGAAAAGTAGAGGTAATTTAAATTTAATTGCAACATATATTCCCTTTATTTGTATAATTTTATAGTAAGGAATACAGAATTTGCTATATACCTGGCTTTAATTTTGTTAAGAACTAACCTACTTAAAAAATTAAAACTGCCATATTTAGTCTGTGTTACCTTAGAATTTGCATTTTAAATGATTTCATTTGCATTACATATTTAATGGAATTTTGTTTTGTAAAGTTTGATTCTCTGCAATTTACATTTTAAGAACTATCCTGTATTATAAGTAGTCGTAAATTAATTAGTTTCAAAGAGAATGGGCATCTCTGATGTAATATCTGAAAAGTTTTCCCTCATGGCTCGCAGGTTACTTACATCTTAGTGATTACTGTGGAATTTACTCAAGATTAAAAGGGTAATGGAAAAGGAATTATTGCATATCGATTTTCAAACCTTTTCCTACTCCACAAGTCCGCCTTCTGTTGTCTGGACAATAGGGATTGTCTCCTTGTCCTCCTGTTGTTTCCGTTGTTGCACCGGATAATTGTGAATGTCGAGTGGTGGTAGGGTTTCCTGGAGTGGTTCCTTGCTCTGTGGAGCCGGCTTCTGTTGCTCGGAAACATACTCATTGGACTGCTCGGATAACCCTTCAGAGTCCTCGTCATCAGACTCATTATCGCTTTCGTTGCTAACCAGAGCATAGTTCGGCCTCTTGAGGAGAAAGCGTGTGTTGGGATGCAGCTTTGTCTCGAGCTCGAGGCGATCGATTAGCCAGCCCTTTTGCTCATTGTTGGAGGCCCAGAAGTAGACAGTGCCCTTGTCCTTGGGGCCATGCACGAAGACCTGCAACTGGGCCTGGTCCGCATCGCAGCGATTCTTCTCGTTGGACAGATTAAAGCCAGTCTCCCTTATGGGCATGCCCAGGAGGTCCACGGCTCCGCTATGCTGACGAACCTGCTGGATGGCCATCTGGTAGTACTCCGTGCGACGGACTAGGTTCTCATGTCGCCAGCGCATATAGGCCAGGCCCGAAATGGAGGCCAGGGCGCCGAGTATGCAAATGCTTCCAAACGTTCGCCGGGAGGGTAAACCAATCGACAGCTTTATGGTGGGCATGGTGTGGCCTTTCGATGGACAAGTAATCACTTACGAATTTTGTTTTTGGGCTATGAATTTCGAATGTTAATGCTCATACCAAACAACACAAACACAATGACAATGATCTCGAAACTGTGATTTTTCGATTCCCAGATATTCCCACAGTTTCCAGCAGCAACCATCAACGAACCTTGAAATCTTTTTCCTGCTGGCCAGGATCGGCAGGCGTTGCCTCCAGATAATTGCGCCGAAGCTTCCAGCCAGTTCAATTTCGAAGTTGCCGCCCAAAAGGCGTGGACCACAAAACGCTTGCCCCAGTGGAATCCAGAAGAAAGAACACAGAAACTCGTTTGGTTTAGCGGCCTAGCTGTACATAGTAGTTGGATTTTTTATTTTTGTTTTGTGGGCCAAACAAGCAGCGGCGCCATTAATGACAGCCCCAAAGAGTGACCCGTCCAGTGGATAGACCACGAAACCTGCGAATCTGTATGGGATTTTGCTTTATAGGAGGAGGAAGCGAGTGCATTATCAATAGTTATGCTCCCAAAAAAGAAAACAGTTGAAACATAATTGAGGGCCCTCGGTTGGCTGTCGTTCTAACAGAAGAAGGAGTTAAGTGAAGAGGGAGTCTTTTTTTTTAAAAAGCTGAAAAGTGAAGTGAGTAGAGGTACGAGTTTAAGTTTATAAAAGTGTTTAAAATGTAGCTTAGATTGTGTTAAAAAAAGACTATCTCTAACTCTTAGCTTTCTCTCTTACCATTATTATTAAAAAATTAAAGAATCAATAATTATAATATCGCTGGTTTCTTCTTTATAATCAAATTGTAATAGTTTTTCCTAGAAAATAAACTCTACCAAAAGACCATAAAAGTCTAAATAATTACATAGAGCAGACTCTTCACTTGCCATTCTCCGAGTGACTATCTCATCCTATTATAGAAAAAATAAATCCTATCAAATAATTAGAGAATCAATAATTATAATATCGCTGATTTTTTCGCCATAATTAATTTGTAATGCCATAAAAATCTATATAATTACATAGAGAACTCTGAAGTCTGTGTGCTCTTAGTAACTCTCTCATCTCATTATAGCACTTGGGCTATTTTTACTTGCCTGGACCCCAATGAGGAGAAGAGCTGAAGCTGGCCTGTGTCCAGAGCCCAATGAGTGTCCATTTAGGGAGCACATAGTTATTTAAAAATAGTTTCCCAAGAACGCCGGGCATGAGGAATGCGCACATCTCCCCGGTAATCGATAGCCTTGCAACGCCTGTCACGGACGGGAACGGAATATTGCATCTGATATATCCGATACACTGCAGGCCAAGAGTCGGCTAGCAGCTGGGTCTAATCTATCAATGCATCTCCATCATGGTCGGGTTGGAATATCTTCAGCGATGCGCTGATGTTACATTTTTGGCCTAAGTAGCCTCTTGCGTGTCAGCCTTTTATCGCTGGAGAGGGGATCGTGAGTGACAATTTCTGTGTTCGTTTTTTTTAGCCTCATTAAGGCCTCATCCCCATCCTCTCTAAACACTGTCACTTGAAGACCATTTTGGTGAGCGAGCTTATCTTTACGGCCACGCTGGCATCCCAGGCGTCTTCATCTTCTAAGTGCGCCATGTGTTTAACATGATTTTGATGTACTCAGCGTGGCGGCCAGAGCAAGGTCTTCAATAAATCAAATTGCTGAGACGGGGCACATAAAGCTTTAAACTGTTTTTAGCCGCTGAAGTATTTCTATGGAAGTGATTCTGTGTGAGTTTAATAGTGGTTCTGCAGGTGTTACCAGGTGTTCGTTTGGCTAAGCCCGCATTCTATAAATATACAACTCAAAACTGCCTATTAACGCTTTAACGGGAATTGAGATATAAATTTTGGTTAAGTGTGAGCCGTGACTCTACACAATTGGAGAGTCTTGTGAGTCATTTGAATGCTAGGCCCTATTTTTGGGAGAGTTACGAATTTTCTGAATACTTGCCAAGTTTCGATTGGAATTTTAAAAGTGACTAATATGGTCTTTTGGTTTTTTAATGATTTTTTAATACCCCTTTATTACATTTAACTTTATTACTTCCCTTCGATGTAAAGCTCACATGACGCATAATCCCAGAAGAAACAATTTATGAACTTTTTAATGAAAATAAACGTCTTTGTTTCTTCTCCCTTTTTTATTAATAAACAAGCATCAAGGCTTTTTAATTAGTTTTATGCTGAAAACGAGTAAATGAAGCGCACCATAAATTAAGCAAGACGGAGGAGGGTCGAACCCAGAGTCGTAATCATAAAACTGGTTACTGGGAAATGCAATTGGGGACATCAGGGCGGCAAATGTGCAATTGCCGGCCTATCAACTGGCTTTGTGTTGTCTCTCTCCAAGCATTACTCATCGCTGATTATTTTATTTGATTTATTCAAATGATTTAGTCATGGCGTCATTGCCATAGAACCCATCTCTAATAGATTCTCTTTATAAAACTTATTGACCAGCGGCGCTTCCTCAACCTTCATTAACCCAAAGACCTTCAAGGCTGGCCAACTAAATTAACCATTTGCCTAAAACATTAAAAGACCATAAATTATACTAAAAATCATAAGCAAAACAGGCCAACGTATTCAGCCACACGTAAAAGAAATACAGCCCAATAATAACTAATAATTATTAATTATAAATTTGCTTAAAATATACATTTTCTCTCTGTGCCTTCGCCCAGTCAAGCGTTCAGTCTCACTTAGCTATTATTTTCAATAAAAGGCAAAATAAATATGGCAAATTGAAGTGGCCAGCATTAACAGCCGCCGGCCACAAAAAACAAATCGAGGTACAAAAGAAAAAAAAAATATCTAGAAAAATTGTGGAAAACGCAGTTGCGCATGCGCAGCACGCAATGCCAAAAGAGAAGCCGCTGTTGCCAAAGGCAAACCTCGGTTGCCACGTCGAACTCGAGACGAAGCTGAAGCCGAAGTTGAAGCCAAAGCCAAGGTTGCTGTTTTTGTAATTGCTTGTCTCCGCTTGGCTTCAAGTACAACCAACAACACCGACATGCGTCTGAGTAATGTTAGCGCCATAAATAGAGAAGACAGACTGAGAGATGGAGACTGGGACTGGGACTGGAACTGAGACGTAGACGGATCGGAGGAGTAGCCTCCGCCGCCTGGAACGAACCTCTGTTTAATTGCAAGTTGTAAAAATCTTTTAGGGTGGAGCTAATCACCAAGACAGCAAAAACAACAGCAGAGGAGTACAAGAAACACAAATTTACAGGGAAGTCAAATGAAGGCCAAAGTCAAAGCTGTGGGAAATATTTTTTTTGCAGAGCTCAAAAGGAACCCTCAAGGGATCAAGTGAACATGGTTATACTTTACCCATGAATTCTATGATTTTATGAGTTATGAAAGTAGAGTTTCAAGACTATATCTGCTTTAAACTATATTGATTTTAATATTTCAAATAATTTAATATTTATGAAATTATTATTTAAGTTATATTCGAACTTTAATTATGAATGACCTGTTTATAGTATTCCCATAATTGATTTTTAAATGAATGAATAAAATTCTAATTGAACGAGCCATGAATGCCGCAAAAGTGGCTGCCATGTGGTCTTTCCATGCCATGTGGACTCGAACCCGAACTCTTCCGCTCTGCTCCCAGCATAGGGGATCTTATCGCATAGGCTGGCAGCTGCTGATGCTATGTATTTCTGCTTCTGCTTTGGCTACTTGTGCTTCTGCTTCGTCGGCGGCTGCTTGGAGCTCGGTTTCCATTTGGGAAATGGGCAAACAATGGGCACTGATAAAGGCCGGCAAAAGAGTAACTCTGCTGAGGCAGAGCCACTCGTCTGTGAAATGAAAGTAGCCGGGACAAAACATCACAACCACAACCACCACCACCAGCAGACTGTCAGTCGACAATGCCTAGTTACAAGCTGCACTGCATCCATGCCAACTTATGCGTCTGCGTCTGCGTCTTGGTTTGGGTCTGGGTCTGGGGATTTCTTTTCTTTTATCATCGGCTGTCAGACAGGCGGCGCGACAAGCGAATCGAAACTGCCTTCAAGAGTTTTCTACTTGGAAAAATGTAACTATTACGTTTCCTGCTGCAAAAGCGGCTGACTTTTGTTGTTTTGAATTTATGGCAATAAGTTAATTGTTTATACTATGTTTATGTAATTGCAAACGAAAGACAAGGTTGCCTTTGCACTTGAAGAATATAAGGTATTTCCGGTGGCGGGGTCTTTGTGAAACTATAAGTAAAGCAGTAAAAAAAACTAAAGATGTATTTATTACTATTAAAAGAGTGTTACAAATAGATTAGTTATATATTTGAGAACCTTTGTTTTACTTTACTTCTTTTCAAAGACCCTTTTCTATGGGTTTTACTTAAGTAAAATTCCAATTTAACCTTAATTCCATAACTCTAAATATATTAAAATTTACAAAACTTTTAAGTTTACTTGCTTACACACTTTCTGTTCCTCTGAAACTATACTTAACCGCAGTGTGCTTGCCAGACTGAGGCCGTGGAAGTCTTGGCATTAAGACTCCTTAAGCTCTGCGAGATGCTGCCGCGGATTAGATGACAGATTAGTTAAATGCGCATGAAATGAGGAGCCGTCTGGAGCTGTAGTTCTCGCCTTCTGCAAAATGCTTCCTACTTTGGCCCCGCATGACCATGTGGAGGCCAGCAGGCGTGGCCATAATGTCTTTATTCCATAATCAGGAGGCGCGCGAAAATTGCCTCTATTAATAGGCGTTGTAATTGTCAGGTGCATGCAGGTGATTATCTAATGGCTCTGCCCCCAGGGCCTGGTTAGCACCGAAAAAAAAAGATGCCGAATTGAGATGCATCATCAACGCCGGAACTCTCCTGGGGGCTGGCATGTTAGCAGTTATTAAATTCAAAATGACAGCTCAGCATTAATGAGCCCATGAATTAACGCACTTAAGGGTCGTTAAAGTTCGGCATGTAAATTTGGGCCTCATTTTTGAAAAAGCCTCAAAATGGCTTGACTGATATGTGTGCTAAGCAGTTAAAGGTTACCATTTAGTGACCTCTGCTTGTCCTTGAACTAGTTGGTAAATGACTTCTGCCACATAAATTTATAATAATGAGACTCGGGGTGCCATTATTGGTCAACCCCAGGGGTCATTATCACCCAATCACATCCACGGAAGGCATTCTGTAACCAACTTCCTGGTTCGGTTTGGTTTATTTCTCAACCGCAAGAAATTCGAGAAACCTCTGGAATTTGCTAGAAAGAAATTGCAATAATTTTCTTCATGGAAGTGAGAATCGAATTGTATTTTTATCTCGTATTACTCTTTGTGAGATTTTTCACAGTCCATAAAGAGTATGCAACTCAGGCATGGTTTGCTTTTGAAGCTATTTTGAGATCAAAAGAGGGATTCTTTTGTGTAAATAAGACTGGGAATATTTTAAAAATTAAAGCAGATATTCTCTCTCTAAAAAATAAAAGTATATTCTTTAGTTCTAGCTACCTAATGTTCCTATACTTCTTCTATCTCTTTAGTTCCTCTCATCGAATCAACACCTTTTGCCATATATTTTCTCCTAACAATAGAAATCCTATAAATATATTTGTCTATCTCTTAATGCGATTTCTTTACATTTCATTACCTTCGAATGATCATAAAGCAAGCTTTGGACCAAATTCCAGGCAAATATTTGTATACAAACTACTGCTAAAAGGTTGTGAGAGTTGTGGAGGCAGCCCACCCGTTGATTCCACTTCATTGAATTGGCCTATTCCTGCCTCCTATTATTTGCCTTCCTGTCTAGCTTGTGTTTTGCGCGCTGAAATCCTTGCTGATAGGATTAATACCCCACCGCACACACACACGACAATATATGGTACATTGGAAATGCAAACCAAAAACCAAATCCGCAACAAAATGAAATGAAAGAATGCCGAAACACATAAAAATGTTTTACTCGCTACCGCCCACTTTTCCTGCACACTTTTACCCCACCCACTTGTACCTCCCACAAAGAGGGGCCAAGGAGCAAACAGGACAAACAATGGGCACACCAAAATGTTATACAAATATGGTACAAGCGACTTGAATACTTGAACACCAGGGTCTTGTTTCGTTTTGTTTGTGGATTTGGTTTTATGGCAATGCCGAATGCGCTGCGGTGGCTGTGTTATATGAAAAGAATCACAGCAGTTTCAGTTTCAGTAAAAATGCGCTACAAAAATAGTAGAGTTCAATGGCCACTTGAACATCTAATACAGTTCAAAACGTTTTTAGTTTATTTGGGAAATCAAAGCGATGTTTGGGAATTGCACTAAATAGAGTCTCATATCCTGAGAACTATTTTAACAAAAGGGTTTGTAAATAGTGTTATTGGGATATGAAAATATATACAATTGGGTTTAAATGTAATTTACGTAGAATATATTTAGAACATAAAAAGAGATTTCATGGCAAACGCAAAACAAACTAAAAAACCTGATGCACTTTTCTTCTAAAACAAAAGTTGTGTTTGATCTCCCATAAATTCAAGTCTCGGATTTATGTATATTAAATCAAACAAACTAGATTTCAAGTTGGCAAACAACGCTCAACAATGATCTAAAAGTTTAGCTTCTCCGTTGTTTTCATTATAATCAACATGTTAGAGAGAAAACTGCTTGATAAAAGTGGCTCTTCGCAACCATAGGGTTTTCATTTATTCCGAGCAACTTGAAGTGGGCGGAACACCAAGCTCTTTAAGTGAAAGCCCGCCTCCTAAACCACCTACCACAAAGAGATATTAAATTTAGATATTTAAGAAGCAGATTCTCTGGCTCCCCCGCATCCATATTTTCCACTCGTAATTTCATTGCAGTTCAGCGAGTGGGAGGGGAAGGGGAAGGTGAGTGAGCATACGGAAAACCCGAAGACGGCGAGGATGTTGAACGCGCTTTTTACACGTGCTGCTGCCATTTGCCATTTGGCTTGCCGTTCGCATAAATAAATAAAACTGCGCGGAGTGCGTCTGTGTGTTTAGTTACAGAAAGAAAAACTATAGTATTTTTTAGGAAATATTATAAAATTGAAATATTATTAACAAAAACTTGGCGTAGTTTATTCTTAAAACTGCAAACTTGAGGTGAAAACCAAATCAAACCAAAGTTTTTGGTTCCATGGAATTTTCTCTATGGGTTTTTGTTTACCAATTAAATCAAAATTTCTTATATTGACTTCTTAAAAATTTAAATTAATATTTTTATAAAATGTAGACTACTTTCTTTTAGTGTATCAGTCTTTTTGTAATGCTCCTGTTCTTATTTCTGCTGCCTACTTAAAGGCGCTTTCCTGCGTCAGCCTCGGGCTTTCACGCTTTCCACGTTTTTCACATCTTCCGGCTCATCCTGTGGCCCGTACCCCTTCCCCTTTGCCATCGTGACACTGCTGCGGAAACGCACTTACTTTTTACATCTCATATTATATTCATGCCGCGTGTGCAGGACGGAACGAAAATTGTTTTTACTCCTTTACGCCAGAAGGTAATGCGTCGAGTCCATCAAAGGCAACCTCTGTTATTGTACGTACGTTCCCCCCCCCCCATCTCCAAGAAGCACCTGCTAATTAGCTCTCACTGAGTGCTAATCATGTAAGTCAACAATTGAACGCGAACAAAGGCAGGTACGTACGTACGTAGAGGTACCCCCTTGGAGACGCGGTGAAACCCACCTTTTTCGATAGCGTCGTCACTTGTGCAGTACACCGTGCCCGCTCGGACCAATCAATTAGTCGTGGGGAAAATCACATAATGCATGTAAACGATAATGAAAATGACATTAGTCCGGGCCACACGCAAAACGTCGAACGGCGAAACAGGGCAACAAAAACAACAACATCGGTCAGAAGCTCAGATGCAAATACATTCCGCATTCCCAAGAGGAGGGAAGAAAAAAATGGAATTTACTTTCTATGGCTAGCCGAAGTTGGGTGTACTCTTTTCTCGGAAAATTAAAGGACCATTCTAGATCGAATAAAACTTAGATATAACTTAAGAAGCATTAACATTAGGGTATACATAATAAACTGAATTCTAGATTCTATAGACACACGCCCTTTCTGAATCTAAGTATAGTAATGCTAGGAGATCATACTCTACTTAAATTTTTACTATCTTAACTTGAAGCGGTCCCAATCGTTATGCATTTTATTATTAAAAGAAGTCCTTGGTTTAATTCTCACAACAAACCCTTACACCAAACTCAAATGCCCTTTTTGCTAGGGTATAAAAATGAGCGAACAAGTCAACGAGCGAACGTAATTAATGAAATTAAGCTGACAAACTGCGAGTGTGCTTTGTGCCTGTGTGCCTGTGCCACCCAGTATGCGTGCGAATGTATCTATGTGGATTGGTTGGCTTTGCGTGGGGCTGCCAACGCATATTGCGTTAAGTTTTTCAGCTCAATTTTTCCGCCACAACTACAATTTGCTCCCCCCACGACCTCTCTCCACCTCCCATACAAATGATAATCGATCCGAGCGGCACCTGCTCTGGAGGGGCGTGTCGGGGAGGGCTCTGCCGCCAACTGTCGCTCATTATGCGCATTAATGTCACGCATTTGCATTCGGCATTTGCTTTGGTCTGCCCTCTCCGATGACCCTTCCACCCAACGAAGCCCCCAAACAAAAAGCTTTTGAAAATGGCCAGCTACAATTTAATTGATGGCAGCTGGAGGGAGGGAGGGAGGTTGATCTAGGCCCCCGGACAATGAGGGCATATTAGTTGGGGGCTGGCTGAATATAATGGCATTTAATTGGGCGCTTGTCTCGTCGGAGGCTGTCAAGAGACTGTTGGCATTTGACCCAGAAGCTAAGAGTGGTTTGAGGCAAAATTAGAACTTTGTTGGTAAACTGAATTTCAAATCACAAAGGGTGTCTCTGAGATTTGAGTTGTGCCAGGAATTTCTGGATTCTTTAAGGTATTTAATATGTATAATTAAAGGCAGTTAGAGGTTAGTAAAATTATTAGAGGACATGTAGAATGTACTGTTTTTATATAGAAAATTAAGTTAGATATACGGCAGAGCTATGGAAATCACTAGGGTTCTTAAAAGATCCTAAAAAGGTGTTCAAAATGAGGCTAAAAATGTAATATCCTAAAAATTCATAAAAATGGAATTCAAAATTTACCCTGCATCTCTTAGACACCTTTTAAAATTTTTTAAACATTTCTGGAGTACCTTAGATATGTGCCTCTAATTTTCTAATTGGATTTTCTGATTTTCTAATTAGATTTCTAATGTTGTGAATAGTTTTTCTTACTTTCTAAAAAGTTTTTCTAATTTTCTGAATAGTTTTTCTAATTTAAAAAATTTTTTTAAGCCATTCAAATGCCGCTCAAAACTGTGCTACCACTTTTCAAATTTATGCCAAATCATACTCAATATCTGTGTCACACCCGACAATTCCCATTATCTTAAAAGCAATATTTATTATTAATGACATCATAACGGACAGACTTTTTCCAACTATTGCTTTGCCTTTCAATAAACCATGAATTTTCTTTTGGAAAGCTTTTAATAAACCAAACTCGACTGTATTTCAGAGTTCTATCTACACTTTATTATCATTTATTTTGCTCTCCATTTCTTTTTTGTGGGTGTTGTGCGAATTTATTGGTTTTTTGCTTCATAACTTTAGTTTTTATATTTTGGTCGCGTGATACATGCGCCCCGCTAAATAGGCAAAAGAAAAAAAGAATGAAAAGAATGAGTACAAACATACAAACAGAACGTGGCTCTGTCTGGGTCGAAATCGGCGGGGTCTATGCCTATAATAGCTATAGCTACTATATATGGGTGCACACACCCTCGTCTTGGGCTTCGGCTTGTGGCGTGTTTGTTTGCCTTTCGCTTTCGCTGCGTCTTTCCTTTGCCGCTCTCTTTTGGCCAAAAGTGTCATTAGTGCCAATGCACTCCTCGGCGTTGACGTTGTCGCCGGCTCTTGGCTGTTGGCAGTTGGCACTTGGGTGGCTCCGAATTGTGTTATGCGTCTATGAGGTCAAAACCAATCGATTTTTTTTCTCGTCTGTTTTTTTTTCCCAAGTTTTTTTTATGCTTTTCATTTCATTTTCCTGTTTTCCCATTTTCTTTTTCACATTTTTCCCATTTCCTCTTTCTATATTGGCCCAGCACTCTCACGTGCTGCTGCCGATAATGGCTTGCATGTGTGAAAGGCACTCGCAGTGGCCCGAAAATGGTGTTATTTTCGGGCTTACGCTGCGTATGAGCAATGCTTCTTGCTGAAGTCGCAACTTCTGTCACACAAGGTGCACTCTTTTTATTTATTTATTTATTTTTGGTGTTTTTTTTTAAGCTCAAAGCACTTTGCTAGTGACAAGTTTTGTGTCTTCTGGCTTGAGAAATGCTTTTAATGGCTTAAGGAAAATTGAGTAAGCTTAAAAGTTAAATAATGTTTGGTTATAAATTGGAGATTTTTCATTTAGTTTCAGCTAAAATGTTGAAGAAGTCTTGGAGCATAATAAACCATAATAATATACAGAAAATTATAATATATAAATAAGAATAACTTAAATCCCCTCTTGTCTTCCTAAAATCATCGCATTAATTAGCAATTAAAATTTGTTGATAGATTTCAATTAATTTTTATTCATTTTATATACTTAATCCGAAAATCTACGCCCCCTTTTCGGGCTCCAATAAAGTCTCTGTTAAGCTTACTACTCGAAACAAATCTATATAGCCTTACAAAAGATGAAAACTAAGCTTGATTAGATATTTCCGTGACCGTTGTCATTATATCTATGTGGTCACAATAATTGCCTATGGTATGAGCTTATTTTTTGTTTGTTTTCTACAAAGCCTTGACAAATAATTATCGTTGTAAATATAACAATAAAACGTGATACAGAATGATATATTGATGAATTAGTAGAGCCATGTGCAACTAATAGACCGATAATTTACCCGGAGAAACAAAACTACAAACAACTTAAAATCGATATCCTCTATTTCTAGGTTTTACTTCTAGCCCTGTCATTTATATTTAAGGACCGCAACTAGTTTATTGCTCAGTTGCAATGCAATTACCATTTCTAACTTCGTTTCGTGGGTTTTTTTGTGGCGTGAGGATTGATGGTGGTCAACCTGACCTATTTTTGTTTTCCCTATGAAAGGGGTTTCTTTTTTAACTATTTTATTTATGACATTGACCTATATCTGGCATATGAAATAGAGAAGGTTTACTTGTTTTAATACCGAACTTAAAAGTTGTTTGTTTTATGAACAATTGATATTATGATTTTATGTTTTTTAAATAATAAATAAGAAGCCAATATATATTATTTTTATAGCAAATTATAATTTATACGACTTGTTTTTAATGTTTTCCTGACTAAAAATATTTTAAAGCTTAGTTAAACTTTTATAAATGCAGAAACAATCGTTAAGCAAGCTTTAACTTTTTAACGTTATTAAAAAACAATTACAAAATTGTTCCGTTTTGGCTTAAATACACAATTCTTAATGTTTTGATGTGTCTTAAACGTTATGCTATTTAAATACCTGTTCTATTAAAAACTATTTGCGGCTTAAAGCCATCGCAGTTCGATCACTTCGACGAATTTTACTGCCGAGATTGATGGGCCTAATTAAGATTCAAGAAACTCTTTAAGCACGTTCTGTACGGTAGTTTAATCTCTGGCTTGGTATTCCTCAACTCTCTATTTTTAGCACCCAATTGGCAATGCTAATGAAACAACACAGTGTCTTGTTTCTTGGCCGAGTGCCGTTAGGGAGATAAAGTCGCGGGGAAGTTGAGTTTTTACGAGGCGGCATAAATCTGCGGGGACAGAACCAAAAAACCTAACCCACAGAGTCGAGTGTTTATAATATCCGCTGCAACGCCACACCCTCTGCGGGAAAGGAAAAAAAAGCCCTCTTTGGTTATAACTCATTTCACTGTTGTCGTTTCCGCTGTCCAACGGAATGAACTAATATAAATTGAATATTTTATGGGTCTGTTTGTGTCCGAGTATCCTGTGCCGTTATATTTTGTTTGCCTTTTGGTAAATACAGCGTGACAGGTATTTTAGGCATTCATCAATTCGCAGGTGACAGCCTGAAGAGAATCCAGTCATCTTGGCCTTAATCCCTAAGCGCTCTTTTTGGCCATCGAAGGTATCATCATTAAAGGCACATAAAACTCTTGGCACTCTTGGCTTTCCTCCTGGCTGTATTTATTAATGCGCAATTATCAATAATTATCTGTTTATCTATTGATTGACGAGGCATTGGGTGGGGTTTTTATACCAAGAATGTGTGTATCTGCCTTCCGTTTATGTCATGTATTGTGTGGATTTTTGCCCAGCAAATTGCCAATTCAATTGAAATTTATTGGTAATTAATTAATTGGATAGGTAGGGTCCATGTAAATAGCTTTGAAAACTATTTTAAAATATTAAATGAGTTAAATGATATAATAGATAGGAATTTATGTAACTTTTAACGATCGAAATGATCTACAAAACAATCGTAAAGGGTTTTGGGTGATATTTTCACTCTGATTTTTTAGTATTCCGATTATATTTTTAATCTCTTGCCTTGCTTAAAAGGTTTTCAATTCCAAATTTATATCGTTAAGGCTCCTTTTAGATATCGTTTATAAATGATGTTTCTGATTTTCCGAAAGCTACTGCAAATGAACTGAATAAATTGCCCCACTGAATCTCACCCACAATTCGATCGGGCCTGGCATTAACCCCACCATCCACCTTCCAGCAGATGCCAGCCAGCCAGCCAATCACTTCATAAACTTCCTCGCCAAAAATAACCAAAGGAAAAAAAAAAAAATGAGAAAAAGAAACCCAGGCAGAGGCAGAAACAAACAACGTTTTCATAAACGATTCTTCGCCGGGGCCCGCGTCAAAGAAATTTTCTGAAAGAGGCAAAACACGAAAACGGAAAATAATAAGACATTCCATTCCTCACTCAGTCCTCGGTGCCCGGTGCTGGGTACTGGGTGCTCTGGGTGCTCTGTGCTCTCTGCTCGGTGCTCCCAACCAGCTGGAAATACTCAGCGACGGGCCAGCGCAATCTAATTAGACATAATAAGGCAAACAGCCGGCGGAGAGGGATGAGAGGAGGAGGGATTTTGGGGGCATCGAATTTGACCAGGGAGTTTCGGTTTGTCAGCCGCGGCTCAGCTCCACCACTGTTGCCAGGCAATGGTAACTGGTAACTGGTTACTGACCAAACGACCCAGCGAAACGAAGCCTCCGACGGACTAACGAGTATGGTCGAGATCGTAGCCCGGACTTTTCCGGCCATGCTCTGTGCTATTAAAATATATTACAGCAGCAATTTCACCCGACTTTATTTTTGCGCTTTAGTTGCTAGTTGTTCAGTTGCGGGCTCCAGCGGACTTGAGGAGCGTTCTCCTCCGGTGTATATAACTTAATTTTTATGGTCATGCAAGTCAATTGCAGTTTGGCATTTCTTCGATGGATTTTTCTTTGGTTCGGCCCCATGGAAACGCCATCCTTGCCGTCGCCGCCGCCGCCATCATCTTCGTCATCGCCTCCCGTCATCATCTGTTCTTCGTTTTGGAGTTGCGATGGCTAAGGTTACGCTTAGAGAAAATACTAGTCTTTTGCTAAGCTGGAAATAATAAAGTACACCTTTAATATTATATATACAATATCTTTTTAGGAGAAGTTCTATATTTATTTATTTATTTATTCTAATTGTAATAAATACATTTCCTTTTTGGAATGATAAGAACTGGAGAGAAGTTCTATCTGGACATAACATTTATTAGAGGAGATTTAGGGGATTTCGCTTAATAAGATTTTCATTAATTTCTCATTTAAATATTATTTATTAACAAATAGATACTATTTTCCAACAAATAAAACACCAAACTTATGGCATATTATTTTTAAATATTTTACAAATACTTGTTAATTAAATTTCCAAGTGTAGGCTTGGAAAAGTCGTAACATGAGACGCAGCACAAATTGTTTGCTGAAATGGCAAATGACTGTGAGTCCAGGCAAAAGTCGCACCCGGACGGCATAGGAAACTATTATTCACTTTGGCGATGGATATAGAGCTCTCTAACAAAAACCAAGTAATAGTCAAAAAGCCAAGAGGAAGTTTGAATGTGTACAAGAAGACCAAGCCAAGCTTGAAATCAAGGTTAATTTTAAAGGTATAACTGAAATTCTTGGATAATATTTATTTATATTTAATAAATTAACAAATATTCAATTAAAATTCTCAAACGTATTCTATTTTCTCAGATCTCATATACAAAAATTATCATAAAACTGATCAATCTTTGTGTAGCAGCCCACATTCATTGTTGCCAACGAAACGTGTGTCGCACTTCAGCTTGCCTTCTTCATTAATTTCAGTTTTTTTTGGGCACAACTTCAGTTGGCAAATTGGAAACTCGTAAAAATTCTCACGTTTTGCTCCAAATTTTGTAAGTCAGACAGCTTTTCTGTTTTGCATAATCACCATAGCCGCAACAAGTCACACAGCCAACACACGCCTCAGCCAGAAACAAAGCCGGGACGAAACAAAAAAGAATATATAGAAAAAGAACCCACAAAAATCATAAAAACATAGCAAACTGTCAGCCGTCGAAGCAGCTCGTAGACACGATTATGATGCCAAATGTGATCGTAAAAAAGAACTGAAGCTCAGACTTGTTGCCGAGCAGTGTTTCTCCAGTGGGCTTAAGACTTTGTACCCTGTAATTGTACACAGCAAAGGAGTAATGGGTTCCTAGAAAGAGCGCTTAAGTATTGTATACTTAGTAGAAATAAAAGAAAGTATGAATATATCGATACTGTATCGAAAGTTGACGAGGGAAGAACACAAAAATCACTTCGATATTTTAACATTGCAATGAATCTATAGAAAAAAAGTTCACTAAATACAGGGTACCTTATGGTCTAACCCCTTTCCATCTCAGCGTTCATTCTTGTTTCTACTTTTATCAAATTGCCTGCCGGCCAGACCGCAGATTGTGATGCTGTTTGCTATTTGTTGTTGTTCGGTGGGTCGATTGCCGGTTGTTGGGTTGCTTCGATGGTTGTTCGTAGTTGCTGCTGTTCCCTGGCGGGAACACACAGTTTCCTGTATGCGTGGAGTGCGGATTACTATTACTGGGGGTATCTTGGAGCCACCGCTGCCTTGGGCTATGCAAATTCATCATCCAACAATGCCCTAGAAACACACAAAACCGGTGGCTGTTTTGGTAACCCTCCAGGAGGGAGGTCCACACGTCCACTTGCCGATGGTGCAATGAACCCAAACTCGGCCCAAGCTTGAAAATTCGGCGCTCGTGTGGACCCCCAAGGTGAGCTGTTCGCTAATGAATGAATCCGTCATCTCCAGAAGCTGCCCCATGAATTTGTATTCAAAAGATCTGTACACTTAACGATCACTTTGACGAGCCTAATTGGAAGATGTTGGAATTGGCAGGGCACAAGTGTCATGAACAAAGGCCTTATATAGATGCTTCGTGCGTGGAAATATTATTATTGAAATTGGTTTTTTTTTAAAGCAAATTTGGGACACGCATGAACCTTAAATGGGGGAAAGTTTCTCTAGAAGTGGGATGGTGCTAGAAGCAAGAACAAACCCCAGTAAATCAGAAGCTTTACAGTTTTTTAAACGAATTATTACCGTTTTATGTTTACTGCCTCCTCTGACTAATGCTAATGATATTGTCCGCTGCCAAAAGTCGTTGCACTTTTCGCAAAAATTTAATTCCGGGAGACAGCACGCAAATTTATGGCGAAACCCGTTCTCTTCAAGCTCACCTCGTTGTTGGGTGATGCTTGTTACTTTGAAATGGCATTTAACGACAACCAAAAAAATAAAAAATCAAAGTAAAAAAAAAGAAAACTGCGTCTGGGGTAAACAAAAAATACGTATATTTACAGTAGAAGGTACGTAGCAGCCACTTCCTGTGCGACATTTTGTTTGGTTAATTGCGCTGAATGATAACTAATCATGGAAATTAGATAACGCTATGCAAACAAACACTCTACGTAAGTGGAGAAGTAAAGGAAAAATTACTTGGAATATAGGAGAAACTCTGGCTGCAGAGTCACCAACTCAAGTAGTCTTCTACGAAGGGTCCAACATTTCGGACTTTTAGCGCGGAAATGGAGTCTGGGAAAAGGCAAGAACTAAAGTCACAGACTCTAAATCAGTTATAAATTAATAAATATTATAATACATAAAGATTTGTGCGTGAATTCATGTTTATTTCTTTGGCAAGGATATATTAATCAATCTTTCAATAATATTTATTTATAATTAAACTTGAAAAATACAAACATAAAATAGTTTCGGTTATGATAAAAAAGTGTCCCCTAATTGTTGGAGGGCAATGAGTGTTGAATGCCAAAAAAAGTGGTTGAAAAAAACCCGTCTGATAGCTATACGACGTTTACGGTGTTCATAAATTTATAAACCTTGCTGACTGCACAGCGATAGTGAGCCCCAGACAATGCTGATTTCAGAAAATTAACTCAATGAGTTAAAATTAAAACTAAAGTAGTAGAAATCCTTTCATATTTTTAATATTTAATAATCATTTCCCTTGAAAAATCCTTTAAAACATGGCTAGATCAGGAATATATGTGGTTTATATGGTCGGAAATGACCCTTTTCTGTGTTTCATGATTTTGAATCAAATAATAATCAATATAATACACTTAGGGGTATACAAAAATATTAAAAATATATAAAAAAAACAAAATAAAAAATAAATAAATTTAAAAAATATTCAGAAAGAAGGAAGTTGCCTCATTAAAAAAAAATCACATAGCTCTAAAACTTTCAAAAATGCATTAGCGCCATCTATCGTTATGTTAGCAGACTAGCACTGTTATTGAAAAACCAGCCCCTTTTGGATTACGCCGTCAGGTGTCGCTTTTGTGATTACATGTAGAATATTTAAAATCTTATTATTAATTATTTTAATTAAATATATCATGAAACCCTATTTTCCCCCTATTTTTTCTTGCAGCTACAACATGCGTTTTGAGCCCTTGGGCCAGAAAATGTTCACCCGCCGCAACTGGCTGCTGCGTTGCAGCATCCTCATCAACGTGGCGGTTATCCTGTACATTGGCAGCCAGCTTATGATTGGCGGCGGCAACAACTTCACAAATGGCGGTGGATTCATGCTGCAGGATCAGCAGCCAGTCCAGGCCATGCTGCAGGTAAATGGAGCCATGTCCGCGGCGCAGGTGCAGCAGCAGTCGCAGCCACAACAACCGCCAACGCCCAAGAATCCACTAAATGTAAGTTTCAGCTTTACCTCTTCAACTTCTTTAACTAACATTCACTTTGACGCCCAGCAGGCGGGCGAGGTCTTTGAGTCGGAGGAGAAGCTGCAGGTCAATGGCGTAGACTCTCCGGCTGCTGCAGCGGCAGCGGTGGCTGCGGCTGCTCAAGCCTCTGATATTGCTGCAGCTGCTCCACCTGCTGTGGCCAATGAGAGTGGCAACGTTGGCAGTGATCCCTCTCAGGTGATTGGCAACATTGGACCCGGAGGAATTGGCCTTCCTGCCGAGGTGAACAACACCCAGGCGGAGGGCTACATTGTCACCGGCGACGAGAAGGAGCTGGAGGAGCGAGTGCGCTCGCTTATAAACTGCTTTGATCATGACTATCACCAGCAGACGCTGCAGCGCGGCGACTTCTGGGTGCTCCAGAATTACGTGCGAGCAGAGCACGGCGAGATCAAGTGCCACGAATCGATTACTTATACGACGCATGCGGATTATACCTTTCTGGATAATCTAGTGCCGCTGCTGGAGCGCTGGAATGCTCCTGTGAGCATTGCCATGCATGCCCCAGGCACGGATTTTCAGCCCACACTGGACTCTATAAGGTATCTGAGGGAATGCCTGCCTGGCAGTCATTTGGTTCGAGCTTACACCACCTTCCACATCTACTTTGGCACCAAGCACATACCCAAGTCAGTGCCCAAGCCCCATGATGTCTTCAAGACTGGCTATAACTGCTCTCTGCCGGCTCCTTATTTCAATGTGAGCTCGGGTCATTTGTACAAGGCTCAAAAGAAGCTGCTGTATCCGGTTAATGTGGGTCGGAATATAGCTCGCGATGCGGCGCTTACACACTTTATACTGGCCTCTGACATTGAGCTGTATCCCAATCCGGGTTTGGTCAAGAAGTTCTTGGAGATGATAGCCCGCAATGAGCAGTATTTGAGACGAAAGGCGCCTAGGTATGTCTGGTTATCTATTTTCCTGTTTTCCTTACTAAATGCTCTCCTGGTTTTTAGGGTATTTCCCTTAGCCATTTTTGAGGTGGAGGAAAACTCGCCCGTGCCTCATGACAAGACCGAGCTGCAAGAGTTCCTGCGCAGCGGCAAGGCCATACCCTTCCACAAGCGAGTCTGTGCCAGTTGTCATGGCGTGCCCAAGTCCAAGGAATGGATGTCTGCCAATGAAACGGATGAACTCAGTGTGTTTCATATAGGTAAGGCAAGAATTTCCTTAAGGAAAATCAAGAAATTAAGCTTTATACTCTTTCAAAGGCAAGCGCACAGGTTACTATGTCCACTGGGAGCCCATCTACATAGGCACACATGCTGATCCTCACTACGATGAGCGGTTGAGCTGGGAGGGCAAGAGCGACAAGATGCCACAGGTGAGTCTGGATAGACTACGATATCAGGAAATACAATTAACCTGTAACTTCTTTCTCAGGGCTATGCTCTGTGCGTGCTGGACTACGAGTTCCACATACTGGACAATGCCTTCCTTGTGCACAAACCAGGCATCAAGGTTCTAAAAAAGGACAACCGTCGGGCCATGCTTTCGGGGAAAACGAATCAACTGATACGAAAGATCATCTACCCGGAGCTAAAGATCATGTATGGCATGCGCAAGGGCTGTGCGATATAGTAACTAATTCTGAGACCGAGCTGAGCTCAGCCAGACGACTTGGCGAAAAGACTACAACCAACAACACTATTACTATTTGCAATGCTCTAGAGAGGAGGAGGCACCCCTCTCCTAGGGCAAGTGTGTGTGTGTTTTACGAGAGTTAGTTAGCTTAGCCCTAGAATTAAATAGAGCCTTACATAGGTAGTTAGGCTTAGCGATCAGGTTATGATGAGTGTGTGTTCAGGATACTCTTCTTTGAGGTATCAAGAAGAGACCTTCTCCTCACCAAGTCTAGGTTGGAATTACTTCCAAAATCCTGTTTTACTTCCTGTAAATATATCCACACACACACAAATGATTTTTGACAACTAGTTCCCTTCCTGGAGAGCCGGGTTTCCACTACTCATAGGCAGTCATTATCAGTTACTCTTAGTCCTAGTTATTAGCCTAAGTATATACATTTTAGTTAGCTGAATTCTCTTTCCATACACAACCATTCACGAGAGTTGAATCTGTTTTGATTTATGGCTTATGATTATTGAAATACTCCCGATTGTCTAACCATTTTATATATGTTTTGCCATAGCTTAAACACACACCTTTCCTTGGGCAATGTAGACTTACTGCAGAGACCAAAACGTAGACTAGAACGACAAGTTTCGAAAGCGTTGAATTGCTACGTATTACATAGACTTTGAGAGTTGAAACGTAATAGAATTAAACATACAATTAGAAGGCTAAAGACAAGTTTCAACAATTAACACACACACACAGAACACAGAACACTCTGAGAATTGATTATGGCAAATGAAGCTTGCGATTATGATGAGCCTAAAAAAAAAACGCAAGTAAACCGTGATATTTGTACTAGTAAAGCGAGGCGGAGTAAGGAGATGTTAAACCTAATTAGTAAGGAGCAAGAGGCAGAGACCCCAATGCATTAAACCTAACCGTAACATTAGTTTTGTATATGTTTTTTATTAGTGTTATCGGATATTAAGTCAGACTTGTGCACATATAAATGTTAAAAACATATTTGTGAAATCGAATCCGCGATTCGGTTCCGAGGAGTGAAAATGCTGAAGGTTTTTTGTTGAGTAGGCCTTATCGATGATATATAGAGTATATATGAAAAATATGAGAGTAGTGTCTAAGCGAGTTTTAGGTATATAGAGTACTTAGCTGGGAAACAGCAGATTTTGCATATGTTGTTGAACATTAAACACACAAAACAAAAAACACAAAACAGAAAACGACTTGGGAACAACATGCTAAAATAATTGGTGTTTTGTATTTATTTGTCATGGGTTTTTTGGTTTAGCTAGAAACCCCCTCTTAGTTAGATTTATTCGCTCAACAAATTTACGTAGAACTTTGACTTTATTCACCTAGTAAGACTTAAAATATCACTAAAGCTAAATAAAGTTGTTGAAGCAGAGTAGCCAAGAGCAGGAATTACAAAAAAAAAAAAAAACACGAATAGAATAAATAATTTGAAATACATTTGTATGAAGTAAAAAAAAGTAAAAGTGCCTTAGAAAAAAACGAAAAAATATATGAAGTATAAAATCCAAAATATTTATAAATACCCCAGCTGGAACCCCCTTTCAAATTGGCAACGTTTTGTGTTTGCGAGAGAGCATATTTTTGTATGTACATAAACGGAACAGAATAATGTATTAAACTACTATATATATTTGTACATAGATAGTAAATCAAAGTGGTTTATTTTTTATATATACACCTATCTTCAAAGTATTTGTATTCCTACTTAATGAGTCTTCTTAACGATGAGATGCCCAGCCTGCCAATTGTTTAATTCCTTTTTTAGTTCTTAGTCCTTAGTTTATCTTTTGTCTTTGATCGCAGCATTTCGACATATATAGTATAGTATATATTTTTCAAATACGAAAATATGCAAAATATGCATGTCTATAGATATACGTACATGTATGTATATTTTTTTGTAAGAGTTAAGTGCAAATCTGCTGAGCATGGACTACTAGCTAAAATCTAAGGAAAGCTACACAAACACAAACGAGGAAAATAAATATAAAAAAACCGAAAACTGATGGAAGTATACATATAAAAATGTCAAAATAAAGAGAAATAATTTAAAAATGAAACAGAAACTTGTTTTTATAACCCAAAGTTAAGATGAATAAATTATGAGCCTTTGCGTAAGCCAAGAATTTTGGCAAGAAAAAATAAGAGGTAACCTGTTTTTCCTGCTCATGACATTTGCCTGCATCTTTCGTCATTACTTAATTTTAAGGTATTCAAACACGCTCAGGTTCTTCGAAAATCCTAAAGCCTAATGCCAAGATCATTGTCAGATTTTGTCGTGATTGGTACGGCCCCAGGGGCGCAGTCGGCCTTGACTTTAAGTTGGATTTTCTGGTTTCTTTCGATTTCTGTGAAAACAAAAGTGCGAAATATGCAAATCAAAAAAGGTGGCTGCCTTATTAACATAAATTAAATACAGACCAAGTTACTTTGATTAATATTTAAGACAGTTGCTAGCTGAGAAATCAAAAGCAGAACTTGCTGGGCTCTTCAACTGACTCATCTCCCAGCGGAGGAGACTGAAGCTTTTTTTCCACTGAAATTTATGCCATCTGATCGGGCTACGTTTATTTATTGACATGTTTGCTTTTATTGCAACTGAAACTGAGACTGAAGCTGAGGCAAAAGCTGTGGCGAATCCCCCGAAACCGCTTGAGGAAGATCAGAGCAAGCTCTGGCGACGTCTCGGCTCATCTTGTCAAGCTTCGGCTGAGCCGCGTTGCTTGCCATTTTACCAGTTAATATCTGCGTTGCTTTTCTAGCGCAAAACAGTCGAAATTGTCAGCTCGTTGGCAGAGCATCGCGCCAGCTCTCCCTTATATTTCTTTGAATTTAAGTGCCCCCAAGGAATCAAAAGGATATATACACACACTCTTAAAATGGCCAAAACATTTATCAGTGCTTTCCTGTGCCTAGCCATGTTTGGCTCAATGGGTTAGTACTTAATAAAATATTTAGAAAACAAAAGACTTTGGTCACAAACTTGAAAACATTTAAAACGGTTGTGGAACTATATATATAAGGTGTAGAAAATAAGTTTAAATGCCAAGGGTGACAAAAATAAAATAATATTTAAAGTATATATATGCAAGCAATATAGTGTAAAATTCAGCAATTTAAATTACTAAACAGGTTTATTTACTTAAAGTTGAGCAATTAAACCACAAGTGTGAATTATTTTGAGATGTGAAGTAATAAAACAGCAACTTTAAGGCTTATTTGTGCCATTTACTATGCAAAAAATGGTCTTAACTTAGAAATTATAGAATATAAAATCTGTTATATAGAGTATACAGTATAAACCATCCATTGATCATTGATTTTAATGACCAGAATTTAATTACTCCTAGCTTAGGCGCCTCTATTAAAAAATTAAAATAGAAACCCCACAATGACACCGTTGTATTCCCACACTTATTTTACATAATCTTCAATTACACACACCTAGCTTACTTGATCGAGCAACGTCATTGTTGCCATTAGGCAACTGTCGGCGATTGTGCTATATTCATCCATCCAGTTCACAAAATATTTCCCCACAATACCAGGAAATCTCACGAATGCGAAAGAGCATTGCCCGTAATTAATGCGGAAAGGAAAACGAATCTTAAACTTTTTATCAAAAAAATATCTATAAATCCCCCCGAAATTTCTGTAATATTTCAAGGTCAGGCAGGCAGTAATTTCCAAAAATTTAATTCACACGCTTTTGGAGGCAACCAGAAAGAAGACAAACATCAATATTGCATAACCTTTGGATGTCGCTCTGCTGTTGGCGCATTGGTCCATTGTTTGACCAAGAAACGGGTTTATCCGGCGTATAGCGGTCAGACATGTTAAAGGGGGGGAAGAGCCGTGCCGGAGGCGACACATCATCGATCTCGATGCGTGCCCAGCCGGTTGTTGTGACCTTTAAGCGCCTGCCTCTGCGGTTTTTTTTTAGGGGGAGCTCTTTGAATTCAGTTCAACATCTTTAGCAAAGCCAGTAGCAGGAGGAGAAGATGCTGGAAGTTGTGAAGAACACACGAGTTTGTGCAATCGTTTTAGATATGAAAATGCCTGGGAAAATAATTTGGGATACCTTAAACTGCTCTTTGAGTGTCAGGTGGTTTAATTCAGTCAACAATTTAATTAGTTTACCTTTAGGAGTCATTGTACAATCGGTAGCAATCACAAAAATCAATGTAGCAATAAATGTTGACTTATCCATTAAACATTTTTCTATCCGAATTTTATTAAGAAAGTATTGCGAATATATTTTTGGGTAGCTTGTTTTATATCTTAGTATTAGAATCTCCTAAAAAATATGAAAAAGAAACCATAAGACCCTTTTATATTGCATTAAAACTGTTATGAGAATGCTAATAATATTTAAACTATTCGTAAATACTAATAAATATAGACAAACACGTAGAAATCTAAAAAAGCTTACAACTGGAAGTTGAGATGCATTAATTTCCACTCTGTATTAATTTTAAGATTTAAAAATTACATTTTTGTAATTTTCCACAATCTTAACCCCTTAAAAATTTTTCAATAATTGAATAAAACAGTTTCCAAATTTTGTCCAATATTTAATTTTTAAATTAAGATTTAAATTGTTATTATATATAATCATTCGCACTTTGGTCATAAGACTTCCCAAAAAGAACTTAAATATTAGCAATTCATTATCTTTATCATATTTGTGGGGAAATCAAAGCCCAAAAATATCATAACTAAGCCAAAAAATCATTAATTTCAATTCGGAAACCTTTTCTGTGCTTGTTTTTATAAGGTTTACAAATCTGCTTACCAAGATTAAACATTTAAAAAAATTAAATTTTTTTTGAATTTTCAAAAATTTTAATGATGTAACCCCTTATAAAATTTTTAAAAAAATTGAAAAAAAAAATTTTTTGAACAATCATGGCTAGATCGATTTGTCTGTTAATGCTGATCAAGAATATATATGATTTATAGGGTCGGAAATGACTCCTTCATTGTGTTTGAAGCTTTTGACTAAAATTGGGATTCAAAGGTATAGAAAATTTCAGTTAAACGAAATACTATAAATTATCTAAATAATATTTAAAACATTCTTCCTCATTAATACTACAATTAAGCCCAACAATCCACTCATTTGATTAGTATTATTATTCGTATGAAGCACAAACAAATCCCCGCACTACATAGTAATTATAGTTTGTAGTAATCCCATTAAAAGCACTAAAAACTTAATTAACATTTCGCGAACTATTCACGTGGGTTCAACAATCGGGGTGTGAACCGGTGCGATTCATTAAAATTTCAAGAGCCGCGTCTGTAATAACGAGAGCTGAGCCATTGTCAAGCCAGCCTCTCACAGTTAAATACAAAAATATATATCGAATAGATAAAGAAAAAAGCCAGTTTCTCATCATATAAATCATTAGAGGTAAGCTCGCTCACCCCCGCCTCCGATTAAGCCGCATTAACCATCGTCTGTTGTATCTTACAGCCGCCGCTGCAGGTGCCGCTTGCAGGGAGGCGAATGGAACTGCTCCCGTGTCCGGATCCTGCGATGCCTACATCGAGTGCAAGAATGGCGTGGCCGAGGAGAAGCTCTGTCCCGATGGTCTGCTGTACAATGAGAAGTCCACCGGCTATCCCTGCGGCTATCCCATCGATGTGGAGTGCTCTCAGGGCCAGGCCCGCCTGCAGGCTGCCCAGCCCACGGAGGATTGCCCTCATCAGTTCGGTTACTACCGCATGGGTGATGCCAGCCACTGTGGTCAGTTCATGAACTGTGCGGCCGGCCGAGGCTTTGTGTTTGACTGCCCCGAGGGTCTGGCCTGGAACCCGGCCACCTACAAGTGCGATTGGCCCGATCAGGTTGAGGATTGCGATGCCGAGGCCTTCCTGGGCTTCAGGTGCCCGGCCCCTGCACCCAAGTCAGAGCTGCTGGGCGAGCAGGAGGCGGACTATACCTTCCATCCCTCGCAGGACAATTGCCAGGTTTACTTCATCTGCATTGAGGGACGCCCACGCCGCATTGGCTGTGGCGAGGATCAGGCTTTTAACCAGGAGCTAAAGCAGTGCGATGACATCGACAATGTGCCCAACTGCAGCAGTGCCATTCGCGAGAAGGGTGCCCAGATCAAGGCCGCCCGCCAGCATGCCAAGAAGAACTAAGTCCCGAAGAGGCAAAGTCGAAGTCGAACAGGCCATATATGTATATAAGGCAACAGGTTGCTCGAGTTTTCTAGTCTGTAGTTAAAGATCTTGGCAAAAAATTGTTAGTTCACATTTTGCTTGTCACAATAATAAAAAAAAAGACGTTTTTAAAAAAAAAGAAAACCATTTTGTATATTATAAAAGGGTTAAGTAGAGTTTCAGGATCTAAGAACTTACCTCTCTAACTTCTTAATTCTTGTCTTTACAGTTCTTGCCTCACCCGAGTGTCCCTCACCCAATGGCAGATTCGCCTCGGGCGATCAGTGTGATGCTTACACAGAATGCCAGGATGATGTGCCAGTACCCAAGCTATGCCCCGATGGTTTGCTCTTCCATCAGCGCACCAAGGCCACTGGAGAATGCACATACGCCCCGTATTCCACCTGCAAGGAAAGGGCGCGTCTGCAGCCTGCCAATAGCACGGATGAGTGCCCGCGTCAGTTTGGCTTCTATCCCAATGGAGACAACACCAAGTGTGGTGTCTACCGCAACTGTGCCCATGGTGTGGCTAGTCTCACCAAGTGCCCTGAGGGATTGGCCTTCAATGAGGAGACTTATCAGTGCGACTGGCCCGATCTAGTGGCCAACTGCAATGCCGAGGCCTTCCTGGGCTTCAACTGCCCTGCTGCTGATCCCGTCGATGGCATTGCTCCCGAGGTGGATGTCAGTCCGGAGGGTGAACTGCGTTATTACCGTCACCCCCAGACCTGCAAGAAGTACTTTGTGTGCGTCAATGGACATCCGCGTCTGTACAACTGCGGCAAGTACCTGGCCTTCAACTCGCAGTCCAAGTTGTGTGACTTTTACAACAAGGTCCCCGAATGCTATGCCCTGCTCAAGGAGAAGCAGCGACTCAAGGCGGAGAAGCAGCAGGCCTAGGTCTAGGACATGGTTGAACACCCGCTGAATCACCAAAAGGCGTCACAGAGGCTGCAAGCTCAACACGCATGAACACACATCCTGTGCAATAATTATTATCTTGTAAATATATAACTACTTGTTGTTTGTGGATTGAATAAATGAGTAAAGTATGTATGAGTAAAGTGGGATATAGATTGTAATTAGAGAGGATTATTCCTTGGGTAAGGCCGCGCGCACACTACGAGCTGAAAGCGGAGCTGACGGCTGAGAGCTTATCCGCGGAAAGCTTATCAGCGATCGGAGCTTTTTGCAGCCGCGCACACTGCGAGCTGAAGCTGATGTTGATTTGTAATTGTTTTTCAAGCAATACGTTTAAAAAAAAACATATTTTAATTCTTTAATATTTTTAAAATATCGTTGTTAATGCGATGACATATTTATTTAGATCATCATGACATTTAAATTTTCGAAATCGGACCACCCAGTTCTCCAGAATATGGTTGACAAAGTACGTTTTTTTAGTGTACTTTGGCACCCTGTATCTCGGAAAGTTGACAATATTTTTATTTTAATAAATATTAAAAAAATTCTTCATACTTTTCTATATAACTGGACAGAAATTTAAATTTCTGTTACTTAAGCGCTAATTAGGGCAATTTTTTAAAGAATAGTCTAAAAAATCAGCTCGCGTCAGCTGCTAACAAAATCAAACATGTTTGGTTGATCAAACAGAGCGGAGCGGAGCTGACCTTATCAGCTTTCAGCTCCGCTCTCAGTGTGCGCGCTCTCATACAAGTAGTGTGTTTGTTTCAGAGAGCTGATAAGCCGTCAGCCGTCAGCTCCGCTTTCAGCTCGTAGTGTGCGCGCGGCCTAAGTCAGGGGATAAAAAGAAAACTATCAAAATATGCTTGTTAAAGCAATTAAAAACGATATATAGACGATAGCGTTGACAAAAGTATCGCTAAATATTAGCAAAAGTATTTGGAAAAGAGGGTTTTTTAAACAAAACAAATTGATCGAGATATATTTCACCTTTTATGTCCTGTTTTCACCCATTTTACAGCACATTTCCGAAAATTATATTACAATTGCCTTGCCTAAGTTATCATAAAAAAGCTCACAAACGATACATTTTTGTGGTAAATAATTCGACATTTAAAATAAAACTCGCTAAATAATAGTAAACACGCCTAAGAACTATAAAAGTCTTAAAATTGCCGTGCAAAAGATATCATAAAAGGCTCGCTAACGAACCGTTTTTGACCTAACTAAAATTAAATTCGCTGTGATTCGATTTCTGAGCATTTTTAAATCTAAAGCAAGAAATATATAAAATATATCATAACTAAGCCAAAAATGCATAAATTTCGATTCGGAAAGCAGTGTTGTGTTAGTTTTAATTAATTAAAAAAAACTGCATACCAAATTTAAAATTTTAAGAAATCAAAATTTTTGGTCATTTTTGCTCATTTTAATGATGTAACCCCTTATGAAATTTCGCAAAAATGGCCAAAAAATCGATTTCTTCCGGACATGTCTAGAAAGATTCGCATGTTAATGCTGATCAAGAATATATATGGTTTATGGGGTCGGAAATAATTCCTTGACTTAGAAAAATATTATTTTGTATTATAAAATCTGATTTTTTATATAAAAAAACTTTTTGATTTTTATTAAATTAAAAATATCATTACTCGGCCAAAAGAGCATTAATTTTAAATCGGAAAACTTTTCTGTGCAAGATTTTCTACAGTTAATAAATCTGCATACTTCATTTAAAAATTTTGAAAATTCAATTTTTTATCAAAATCAAAAATTTTAATGATGTAACCCTTATAAAATTTAGCAAAAATGGCCAAAAAATCGATTTCTTCCTGACATATCTAGAAAGATTCCCCTGTTGATGCTGATCAAGAATATATATACTTTATAGGGTCGGAAACCGTCCTTCACTGCGTTGCACTCTTCTGACTAAAATTATAATACTCTGCAAGGGTATAAAAATATTACTTACATGTTACTCCTTAAAGATTTTCCAAATTTCTTTCCCTGATAATAAAAAAACACTTTACTCTTTCGGTTTTTTTTTTTGTTTTGTTTTTAATTTGTAATTTATCATCAGTTTCAGAGTTTTTTTTTGGGTTTCGAAATGTAGTGTGTTAGTTTAATAATAGTTTGCTTATCCGTAATTGGTAGATTAATTACACTTAGATCCATTTTACATATATGTTTGATGGCCAACCACTTATCCAGCATTTAAAGATTACATCGTAAACACATTTACCATGCTCGTCCTGTCCGCTCCCCCTCGACTGATCCTCAATTCAATATCAATTTTTACAACGTTTTTTCTTCCTTTTTGTTTTAAAAATAAAACAATTTTGAGAACCAATGTTTTGTTTTCGTTTTTGGAAATAATTTAAGCTCGAATTTTGTATTGTGTTGATTTGAAAACATTCTCTGTATCTCTGGGCATTTATCACTAAGTAACCAATTAATTTCGCACAGAACTGCATAGAGTTGCTTAAGAACTAAATCCTCTCCGTTGATCCGATCCCCTTCTTTGGCTATAAAAATTAAATTACATTTAGGTTATATGCTTTTTGAACTTTTGCACTATTTTGTTGTAGATGTTTTTAGTTTTTTTTTTTTTTTTTGTCTTTCATTGTTTGTTTTATCCTTTTTTGCTGCTGCTGTGTGAGTTTGTTGTTCGTTACATTAAATTACAACAAATTAAGTAGTTAAGATTAGTGTTTTGTTTGGTTTTACAAATTTTAGTTTCACTTCGATTCGTATCGTTTCATTTTTTTTATTTTTTGCTTTGTGGTGCTTGGCTAAGGCGACTTTTGTTCGGTTGCTTTCACTTTGTTGTTTTTGTTGTCTTTACATTTTGCAATATATTTAACTTTTGTATCTGTCCGTGTTCATGCGTTTTTCCGTTATCCGTTTTCACATTTTCATTTAATACGTACACAAAAAAATAAGGAAAATATATATATTTCAAAACGAAGAGAACATTTTTTAGTCAGAAAAAAAAAAACAAAGAACAAAGGAACAAACGAAAATACACTTTAGTCGTTTTTAAAATTTGTGCTAGAAATTCGGCTATTAAAATTATTTAAGTTCGTACATACACTTGGAGAAAAAGTACACATCGTCGCTTCGTTTCATTGTATTTCTTTTTTTTGTTTTCTTCGTTACATTTTTTTGGTTTTCACTTTAACATATTCAGTCTTTCAGCTTTCAACATAAATAAATTAATTAAATTAATTTATTTGATTACATTTAAAAACATCTTGTTGCTGGTTGGTTTCGCTGCCTGTAAATAATTTCGAGTTCTATTGCATTTATGTGGTAATTTCTCGCTTGTCTGCCCGTTGCTTGTCTTTAAAATTTATAGCCAAAAAGTTGTTTCAAGAGAATTTTGAAAAAATTTCACATCCCGTTCAAAGTTGGTTGTAAAAGCCAAAAGTTTGCTTTGTTTGCTTTGCTGCCTTACTTAACTTACTGCTACTTTTCTTGTATTTATCATTTACATTTAGTTGTAGTAATTATTATATATTTTTTAATATAGTTTTCCAATCTCAATCCACCATTTTCTTTTTTGTTTTTAAGTAAACTGCCTTCGTTTTGGGTTTCCTCAATTTAAAATCTTTTTTGCATGGACGTAGCATCTATTCGATCTCCAAAATGGTTTTGCTTAACCTTAATTTAAAGTTATATATATATAAGAAATATATAAAATTTTGTGTCTAAATTCAGTTGTTTTTAGGAGTTTTCATTTTTGGTTGAAACTAAAATCACTTTCCGACACATTTCCTCTGAAAGCTTACTCAAATATCAATCTCCATTTCTTTTATTTTGGTTTTGTTTTTGGTTTTGGGTGGGGCTTACGTTATCGTAGTTCTATATAGTCTTTATTGCGATCATTGCTTTTATATACGCCAACTGAAAGTTTGGTTGTCTAAAATTGTTTCTCATTTCGCACGTTTCTTACTGTATAAACCGGTCTCTTGTTAAGGCATCTGCTTTTTGTCACTGAAGTGGTAGGTTTTTGTTTTGTTTTTAGTTTTGGTTTTTGCTTTTCAATATGTTTTTTTTTTTAGCTGCATTGGAATTTTGGTTTAATTTCTATTTCAACTTAAAATTTCCCGTGTAATGTTTAAAGACTCCGAAAGTTGATTTTATATTTGCCCAAATGTTCTTTTTTTTTAGATTTGACTCCTAAAAACAACGAAATACATTTGTTATTCATTAGTGAATAATTTTGCTGTGCCTTAAGTTACAATTTTAATTTGAAAAGTTTCGTTTGCTTTTGGTTTTTTTTTTTTTTTGCGTTGTAATATAGTTACTAGACAAAGTTTCTCGATTTAAATTCAATTTAGAATTTAGACTTTCGATTTTATTTTTGGGGATTTCTTAATTTAGTTTCTCCTTCTATATATCTCTTACTCAACTTAAAATTTGGTTTATGGTTCGGCCTAAAATTGTATGCAGTTTACAATGCGCATTTGTTATATTTTTGTTTTTTTTATAGATTACTTTGAGTATTAATTATTTTTACGCATATAATGGCCTTGCTGGTTACGGCTTCTTAATTGTTTAGCTGAAAATTTTAAATATAAAAACAAATACCATACCTAGTTTAAATATAAAATAAATAAAAACACTTTGTTATGTTTCAAAATCAAAGAATAGTTTAATTTTAATTGAAAAACTTAACATTGTATAATGAAATATCAACTTAGGTTTGTTTTTTTTTAATACAAAAAATATATAGAAACATTAAAAAAAGTAATGTAAAGCATAATTCTTTAAACAAATCTTTAAAAATATAATTTACTGCATTTATTCTTTTGTATTTTTGTGGCAAATTAAAAGTTTTAGTTATTATTTTTAGTGGAACTTTCGCTTTTTGCCACCACGCTTCTTGCCCTTGCCCTTCTTGGCCAGTTTTCGCTTTTTGCTGCCATCGCCACGCATCGCAGATTCCCGGCTGATTTCTCCAAGGATTTCGTCGCCCAGTGTTCCTGTGGTTAAGAAAGTTATCTTAATTAATGATACTCTGCTTGAGAAGCCCGGGAGATGACACTTACCCAAGGTGGTCAGCTTGCGTTGACGATGCTTCTCCGCCTTGGTCACCGGCAGACGCATCAAATAGGTCTCCTCGTACTCCTGCTTCTCCTTTTGCGCATGTGACAGTATCTGCTGAGCCCGCGAGCCAGAGGATATCTCAGTGGGAGCATCCAAGTACTCCTCCTTGAGGTCTTGCAGCATAGAGGAACTAGGGAATAATTCAATTAAAATTAAAGAAACCTACACTAGAAACTCTCATCAAACTTACGTGATGGACCGCTTCTTGGCCCTTTCCAAAGCCTTCTTCTCCTTGTCTGCATCCCGCTCATCCCCATCGTAGTACACAGGCTTTATACGTGGCGGCACATAGACTCCTGACTTGCCAGCCGTGGCTGCCTTGCGCGGCTTTTTCGCTGGTCCTGCTCCATCCTCATCTTCCTCATCTTCATCCTCCTCACTATCGCTACCTGCTTCTGCCTCATCCTCATCGTCATCATCTCCATCACGGCCTGCTCCAGCCGCACTGCTCATCATATCATCCGGATTTGGCTTATAGAGTATGGGATCTGTACTGCTGGACACCCCTGTGGTGGCTGTCTTTACCAGCTTATCGATCTGATAGCGCAGCTTGTGGTCTATGGGCCGAATCTTCTCCAGCACTGTGCGTATTTCGATCAGGCGCTCAATGGAGGGATCACCCTCAATGGTCTCGCCGGAGCATTTGCGCAGCACCACGTAGGTCAGGTTAATCAAGTAGTCGAGCAGCATGTGGTATTTCACCTCGAGGAAGCTGAGTCCGTACTCTGTGGTCAGTTCACCGCGCTTCACACGCTGCAGCATGCCCTCCACGAGATCTGTTACTTGTTTGACATTGCTGTTCATCTCACCCAGAAGTTGGATGGCCTGAGGAATGTCCTGTTGCCCCTGAACCTCGCAATCGTAGTCGAGTGCCTGTGGAGGAAAGACAGTTTTTTTTAGTTGGTAATTTAAAGCGGAAGAAAGGGATAAGTATATTTATTTATAGATATTAATATAAATATATATTTCAGCTTATATATATATAAATAAATAAGATGCATAACGCTTGCTAAGGTGAGTACCCAAAGAACCCACAAGAAGTGACCTCTTTAACTGCCTTTTCATCGAAATTTCATAATTACGTTACGCATCTTATTTTGTACTTGTATGTTGTACTTATTCTGTTTTACATGAAATTTATTTCTTAAGCAATTTAAAAAAAATCTAAAAATATATTAAAGAGCTCACCATGCTGATGCTCAGATATATTTTACGCAACTAAACCCAAAGTCCGCCATTTTGGCTTATAGCAAATAATGCACTTGTCCTGGCCCAGGGACAGACCTGCAGCAAGCCCTCATCATTGCGCAAAAATGAGTAGAATGGTATTATATCATGCAAACAGCACCCCCCTTCGGGTTATGTGTCGCGAAACTCATTTGCATATTTTATTGGTTGCCATTTAATTATTTGCATTTTACAACATTTTTGGCCACACACACACACAGTCACCTCTCATCCTGCCCAGCTCCACACCCATCATCCCCATTGGAGGGCATCTGCTCTTTGACCGACCCGGCTTATGCTGCATTTATTTTCAATTAATATTAATAAAGCAGGCGTCGCAGGACTGGTCTGGTTTAGGATGGGGGATTTGTCTATTCTAGAGATTAATTGCAAAATAGCATGGATCGCACAATTTTTTTATTGTGGCTCGTTTCGTTTGTTTTTGTCATTCGTGGTCTGCGAATTTTGTCTGCAGTTTACAAAGCAATTTACCAAATAATTATTTTGATAGCAAAATTTGCTGGTCGAGTGCAGAGAGCTGCCCGCAGGTTTTATGGCACTTTTTGCCTCGAATTTGCATATTATTATTGGCAAATTATTTTAATTGCATTTTGTGGCCAGGCATATACATAAAACAAAGTGAATTCCTCTCAAAATGTGGCTAAAATGGGAAATGGAATTTATTTACGGCGGGGGCTCGCTATTTTCATATACATATTATATAAAATAAGTACAGTTTTTTGTATACATATTTAAATATAATCAAGAGTACAGTTGATTCAAAATGCGGGTTCATTGGAATGTGAAAATAACAGAAGGTGTTCAGTAAGGAACAAATATAAAGTTCAATTATTTATAACATATTGCATGAATTATAAACAATTATTTTCTGAAAATAACAGCAAGCTAATGATGGGTTTTAAAAAGATAACTTGGAAAAACACTAAATTTATCTTTTTCTTATAAAAAAAAATCAACAATTAGCTTCTTAACCTGTATTTTTGACCAGAAAGAAAGCCTTTCTAAAATATATATGTGTATATTAAATGAAACCAAAAGTAAAAGTAGAAGAAACTTTTCTTTAAAAGATCCTACCTTAATATGTCGATAAATACAGAAACATCATTTATTTAATCATCGTTAAAGGTCTATGTTTTAATGTAGTTACTTAAATATTTAAGTTTATAGTAATGTCATATTTTTAAAAATTTTATTTATTAATGTATCTCCCCATAATATAAAACTAAACAGCAACAAGGCTGCAATACTCGTTTTTTTTTAAATAATTCTTTACTAAATTCACAAATTTTCAAATATATTCATTTAAACCCAGAATCCCTATAAATTTTAATCCCTAAACAATCGACATTTCATTAAAAATTCCGTAAATACTTGGTACTATTTGACATTGTACAAGTAAAGCCTGTAAGTCTGACAGTATAAACGTAATTACGCCTGTGACACGCACTTGACTAACGTGGAAAATAGCTAACCTCCCTGACCCGGGGAAACAATAGCGTTGAATAAAACGCGGGCCATATTTTAGGAGCAACAGCCAATTGCAGTAACGATGATGCTTTCCAACTGGCTGCCATTCCAATGCCCAAACACAATTCCACCATCCCAAAATAAGCGAAATGAGATGGGGATGGGCATAACGAGGCCTCCCATTAAAAACACCAGCAATAACAACTAGGGGGTAACAACAACAGCAACAACAACATGGGACCTGCTGCCAAAAGCAATTACAACAAAATGGCAAACTATAGTTTTGGTCCCCACACTAGACCCAATGCATCCCTTTGCGTGGCGAAATGATTTAAAATTCGACGGGCTTTTTGTGTAATTTTCGAATGGGGGAAACAAAAACGACAACAAACAATGCAATTGTTGTAGTTGCAGTTGCAATAGCAGTTGCAGTTGCAGACGCAGTTGTTGCAGCATTAACCGTTATTTAGCAATGGATTTTATGTGTGTTGAGGGGGTCTGAAATGCGCCAGTAAGTAGGCAATGCAAATGCAATTGAATGCATTTTCGGGTGGCCAGGGATGTGTGACCACCCCACCCCCCTTGGGTGGTACATATGTACACATGTACATGCTAGCACTCTTGTCCAGGCTGTCAACACTATATATATATATGTATATATATATTTATATATATATATACAGCTCCCTCTCTTTGCGCCACCGAATAAACAAACAATTTTTCCCTGGCATTTTTGCCGGCGCATGAATAAAATATAAAATGCAATTTCTGTTTGTTTGCCTGGCCAGGTTATAGGACTCCCCTACCACCCACCACACCCACTGTACCCCTTGCACCACAATCGCAGAAATTAATGACAACATTTGATGGCGTCTGACTCTGCCTCTTTGCCTCATCCCTCCTCTGCACAGTTTCCGTCGCGTCTGAAATTATCATGGTCTGAATTTTGGTATCCAATTTGTTTTTTATATTATTTTATGCATTAATGCCATAAACAAATGTTGGTATGAGCGTGCGTGTGTGTGGTTTGGAATGGCGTCTGCGATAATTACGTAAATCCCTTGCATATGTATAGGCTGCTCTCAAATTGGCATTGCGTGCATAATTTTTGACAGACGGCAAAAGATATATACAATTGTGTGGCTTGTTGGGGGAAAGGGTTTCAGTATGCTAACAATTTTCATTATAGAATGATTTGCGAATAAGTGTGTGGTTGAAAATGATAGATATATTTACTAGAACTATTTTCTTTTAGATACAAATTAATTGAAACTACTAAGAAAATACTTTTTAAAGCATATATGAAATGCTAAAATTGTTTCTGACTTCACCTTTACATTTTTAAAAAGGTATATACATATAATATAATATTTATTAAATTAATTTTAAACCAAAAACTTTCCCTGACCAAGCTAAACTCTACTACAAACCCACCTAAAAACCATTATCCATCCAAGACTCCTATAAGCCCAGCACTAATGCCACCTTGACATATCCCAAATCACAGGCCCAAGCACTTGGCACCGATTTGATGGGTGCAGTTGAGAAGGTACGTGGCAGCAGGATCACTCGTTTCAATTAGAAGCCTTCCACAAATGGGAAGGACACACCCTCGAAATTCCAACCACGTTGCGTTGCCAGCACGGTGACGCCCATTAGAAATCGATTGACATAACTCAAAAATTGTGCAAATTAACGTTAAACCAGCGAGCCAACGACAATATGGGGGCTATGGAGTGGGCCTGGGTCTCCACATAAATAACGGCGGTTCGGGTCAGAGCCAGAAATATGACCCGGCAGGAGGGGGAAGCACAGAGCACAGAGCACTGAGAGCGGAGCGGACACTTTTTGGCGGCTGGCTGATGAAATACGCGCACAGGCTGGCGCCTAACCGCAGTGAGCCACCCAACCACATGGTCATCCTTGCTTCGCGGCGTGAAGTTTCTCCCAACCGAAAAACAGGGGACATCAAAATTTATGCAACGTTTCGGGCTACGTGTCGCTGTCTTTGTTGCCACCACAACAGTTGTTGTTGTTGATGCTATTGCTATCGTTGTTGCTGCCATGTCCTGGGTCCTTGCATTGCCAATATCCGAAATATTGATTGGAGTTTATGGGGAGAGAGTGCTGGCAAGCGCAGAGCTTAGCCAGCTATTTTGGAGACCCAGCGACCAGCGAGCAGAGAGCCACTTGCTAATAAAATGAAACCGCAGCAAAATCGAGCAGCGAAAATAGTGTTCCGAGAAGAGATTTCTCCCAAAAAGAGTGATAAAAACTTATGGATGATATAATGAATGAGATCTTTAAGCTACTAGGATAGCAATAGGTCCTAAACAGGAATGTTTTCTTTAAAATTAAATCCTTAAATACAGTTAATAATTATATTTATATTATTTTAGTTATATTAATTATTTTTATAGTTTAAATTATATAAGTAAAGTAGGAGCAAACAAATTTCCTAAAGGGTTTCCTCAAAAAAAGTTTTACTAAAGGTTCTTTTACAATTTAATTAATAATTGAGGTTTGAAATCGCTTTAGAAAAGTGTCTAAAAGTATGCAATGAAAATTATTAAGTGCCAAATGCTTAACATGGTAGAACAGCCTAATTTTTGACACCTTTTTAAGGATTTTAAAAGCTTTAGTGATGATTCTAGGATCCCCGAAGAAGATAACAAATAATACATATATTTTTCATGATGTTCATAACAACAATATATATTTCTCCATGACATTCCAAACCCTACAACCCAACAAATTGCATTCCAACAAAAATGCCTGACATTTGACACTGTCATTATATTTGTTGCGGTTCTGATGTTTGTTGGATTTTCTGGCCGATGCATTGGGTAGATGTTTCGTTGGGAGGGACGATGATGATAATGGGGGTTAGGTTCGAAATTGGACAAAAACGGGAAATGAAACTTTTGCGGTGCAGCAGCAATGCAAATGTGAATATCCCTAAATGTACAGACACTTTTGCATATGCGTGGATTTGCATTGTAGCATCCACTATGTGTACATAAATGCTTATATACGCGACGCCACTCATATATGCGAATGGCAATAAATAATTGCATATTTTATACTGCATTGCACACACACACACACAGACACACACAAGGAGAGGAGGAAACACCGCCATTTGCCGCCTCAATTGGCATTTTGCAATTTTCAATTTCGGTTTTTTATTCATTTCGGCTAGCGATTCAGCGATCCACTATTTATTTAAATAATTGGCAAACCCAATACTAAAAGAAGAAAAAAATTAAATTAAATACAAAATTCACGAATAAAACCAGATGGGGAAAGGGGAAAGGCTGGCGGCGCTGTGGTTGGCTGGGATTTGAATATAAAGAACAGACAAATTGATTGCAGCCCACAAAACGGTCATTTCCCATGAAAATAATTGAAATGTAAATTATAAAAGATGTTTTTTCCTATTCGATTTAGCATTCAATTTAAAGGGAATAATAGATTTTTAGGAATTAACTTTGCTAAAAATATATTTTTATTCAATTTGTGTACTTTTTTACTAGGTACAAAATAATTTAAAGCTTACTTTAGTCTCTAAATTATAAAATATATTTTCTTCTATGAAAACTTTTGTAAAAAATATAAATTTAAACAAATTTTAAATCTCTTTCTGACTTTAAAAATAATCTGAAACATATTATACATTTTTAATAATTAAGTCCTATGATTATCTAAATTCCCTAGACTTGCTTCTTTTTCTTAAATTTCTAAATAAAAAAAAACCTCAACTCACATAAATATGAAACATATTTTCCCAGATTTTATGCTAAAAAAAAGAGAACATACTGACAAGACGTACATGAGCACCGCAAACACAAACAGGGACCAATTTTTGCTAGAAAAAAAACCTCTGACAAAGCGAATTCATCGTTGCAGGCTCCTGATGATACGAGATGCCGAGCCAGAGGACAGGCAAGTCAAACAGGCTGAGCACTTTTTTTGGAAAACTGTTTATCCTTTTGACCGGAGGCTGGCAGCTCACACGTTGCTTATACGACGCGTGGTCAACGTTGATACACCATTTTCGCATCATTTTTTTTTTGTTTCCTGTTGGCCTAAACAGGCAACAAAGTGCCACGCACACACCCTTGGCGGAGGCGTCGTCAATGGTCAAATGTCGCGCTGGAAAAGCAATTTCCATTGAAAGAGGGGGCCAAGGGATCGTGGGTTTACAAATCAAAAGAGCAAACAAGGTTAACACGTTTTACTTGGGGGAAAAAAAAACCCCAAGGAAGAAGGAAAATAAAGGACTTGGTTTCAAAGTATGGGGTTAATGTTATAAATATATTGAATTAAGGTACTACAAATAGTAATTTAAAGAAATTATAAAATTGCCAGACAATTTTTTAAGTATTACAGGAATTTCTGTAGTTATGCAGTATGGGGTTTTTAAAATATATTAAATCAATATTTAGATTAGATATATTTATTTAAAATATCCCACCTAATAATGGTCTAATGAGATTCATTCTTAGCAAATGAATTTATCTATATTGAGCTCAAAAATAAGCTCTATAAATTCATGTAGAAAATAAAATTTAAGTATTGAATCTGACTCAAAAATTTCCATTTCACACTCTTTGTATTCCCTCAGCATTTCCCCCATTTCCCTTCCGATTTCATCTCGAAATCCCCTTTTTTTCTGTACTCTCCATATAGGAATATTCTATTTCCCTCAACCCCTCCCCCTCTTCACACTGTTCGTTATTATTTAAAAAATGCAAATATACCAGGCACATACACAAACAAAGCGGACAAGAGATGAAACAAACAAAAATAAAAAACCAAAAACAGAAACGCGCAGCCAGGAACAAAAAAAAAAGAAACGACATTGCTATGAAATATTGCCAATCAGAAATGAAACCGAAAATAAATCGATTGTTTCAACAAACGCACATAGCGCTCACAACAACAACAACAACATAGGCAACAACGGGGCCAAAAACAATAATAAAAAAAAAAAAGAAGAGCAACAACCATATGTCAATGCTGCGGATCGAAAGAGTCCGAGAGAGGCAGCCCCTGGTTTCGTCTCTTTCCCCAAAAATTCTGCGTAACGCGAAAAAATTGGGTGGTCGAATGGGTTGTGTTGGGTGGAAGTGGGTGGTGGATGCCATTCGTCGTCGTGGTGCGAGTGCAGTGGGTCGGCTGAGTGATTGCCGCGTCTATGTGTGGGTGCAAATTGAAACAGAGTTGAGAGCACCGATCCCCCGAAACATTCGCCCGAGGCCTGTCCAGTTGGAACAACCGCAGGCACTGAGAAAAAATTTGGAGAATACTTATTGGAGACTTATACGTAAGTAAGAGTTCATAAAAATTAATATATATCTAACAGTATAAAGATATAGATATAAGGATACATAGACGGGTGGATAGATCGATGGATTGATGGATAGATGGATAGATTGAATGGCATATAGATGGATATATGGATATATAGATCAAAGATAAATATATATATAGAAAGACACATACACAAATCAATAAATATATAAATATAAAGATAGATAAATAGATAAAGGACCCTTTCAAGCCACCAAAGATTCGTGTAGATAAGTTGAAAAATACTCCTAAATTATTACTTTTTTCAAAATTTAAATAAAAATCCTTACATCCCACAAAAATTTTTTTTCCGTGCACAGATTCTGCCAGCCCCTGGACACGTTATGCCAGCCATGTGTCGTTTGCTCGTTGGTCGTTTGGGCCTGGTTCGTGTCGCTTTGCCGCTTCTGGCCAAAAAAGCCTCGCGGGCCCAACAAGCGCGTCGAGTGATTGGGTGTGGTGGTCAGAGGAGAAGATGACTATGGAGCCAGGGCGGGGGGCCCGCGGTGCAGTAGGCGGGTTCTGGGATCTAGGACTGGGGGAGTTGTATGGATTCCGCTGCTGCACGTTGCATTTGCATGTGTGAGGCATAATTGGACGGCACGGAACGTGAACGTGAGCAGGCCCAGAGACGCATTGAATGGCAGCCACAGAGATACAGAGACAGAGAGAGAGAGAGAGAAAGAGGTCTGCTTCTCTCGTTTTCTCTAGCTCCAACCGGGCCTTTGCATATTGATGATGTTGCTGGAGGATTCCGCTTCCCCTGTCCTTTTGGCCAGTTATTGTTGGCTGCCTTTTGCAAACGAACAACGTCAAAGGTTCGGTTTTTGGCAAGAAACGGAGAAGAGACCATTCCGGCTTTAAAAAGGCCAGAGTCCTTGGAATTGGGACAACATCTGATTGAGCATTCTTGGGCCAAAGGAGTGGGTAGAGGGTGAAAGGAATTGTGAGTCCTAATTAATTGAAAAATCATTTTATTGCGGTTAAAGGAAAGGGGGTTTAAGCTTTTTAGTACGTTCTATTGATTTTAACAGACGAGAGATAGGATATCATAGAATTAGCAAAGTAAATTATTTAATGATTTCATTTATTAATACGTTTTTCGTGGGTTTTTCATATGCCAAAGCATATATCTTTCCCAACATCGTAGTTAATAAATAACACTTAGGGTATATCCTTTACTCTAGCTAAAAAATAACACAGTTCTATACAAAAAAGATATGTCAAAAACTTCTTTAACCCCGCATTTATAGAATTCCCATGTTTTATCGCAAATAAAGCCCAACTGGCTAAGTTCTTTTTTATCGAAAACCACCTCGGGATACCTATGTACGATTTCTATATGCTCTCTGTATCCCGTTCATTTTTCTGGGTGTGTCCATATTTTTGCACGTTGAACAAAAATTATTTATAAAATACACAAAACACAATTGTGTACACACAATATATGTATGTTTATATATATGGTAAAGTGCAGGAAAGCGACGCTCTCTCGCTCGCTCTGGCTCCCTCACATAAATTTACGTGCCAATAAAATAAACAAGCGTCGAGTTTTTGGTGATTCGCCGCCACATGGCAAAGGCACCAGAGGGGGAAGGTGCACTGGGGGAAGAGCACAGGATCTGGCGGCACAGGAAGAGCAAGCGACAGAGGCTTTTTGCCAACCAGCTTCAACATCCTTTCCCCGCATTTCTCCATGCATGCATAAATCGCGCGAATTTTTAACGTTGATTGTAGTACGGGGCCGGAATAACCGTGTGCCCAGGACAGCCAGCCAGCGAGCCAGTCGGTCGGACACACACACAGACGTTGTCACAACAAATGCCTCGCGAATTTTATATAAATTTTAAATACAATTTGCTATTGAGCCTGCCACCTTGAAAGCGAATAAAAACAACAGAAAATGGCAAACAAAGCTTCGAACGGGCGGATATGGATTTTCCAAGAGGGGGGGGAAGGGTTAGACAGTCCGCGAATATATAACATTTTTGGGGGGAGGAAGTGGACAAACTGTCGCGTAATTGGAAATTGTGTATTGTTTTGAGAGAGGTACGAACAGCACAGATAGCCAGCAATGTTTTGTAGACTGTTTCCCTATTTTTCTTGTATAGCTCTTTTTATTTTTTTGAATGACAAAATATTTGTGTACATGTCCGTTGGAGATAAGGAAAACAGGCAGCATGGAATAGGATTAGCAATTGTAGCAAATATTGGAAATCACTATGGATATTGTGAAAGGTTTATAAAATATCAAGGATTTTAAGTGTTAAGCTGGGAAATGGGGGAATTTTCTTTGTCATGAAACAATACTTCTCATATAGGAATTTGTAATATAATAATATATTTAATATAATATATTTTTAATATATAAAACCTGAGAGTTTTAATTACCTTTAAATAGATGCCCAAAATAATGCTACAAAAAATGTACACCTACTTTGGTACCTAAAACCTATCATTGCATACTTTTAGACACATTTTAAAAGGTATAAAAACTCCCCGTTTTTAATTTATGTATTACCCTAGATAACTTTATTTGATTTTATTATTATTACAGATATAGTAGTTTCCAAAACTACACAAAATTAGTGGGTAATAACTTAGTTTTCACGTTTTAATTTCCTATATAAATTATTTGTTGATTTCTTCACCAAAATGAAAAGTCACAGAATTAAATTACATTTACCACCAGTACACAATTAACGCAATTACCTTCTGTCACCACCCACCACCCAAGCTCCTTAGCAGAGAAATCCATTTGCGGCAGACAACAGATCCTTCCCCCAACCCACTCCCAAAATCCCACGGAAATCCACTCACGCATCGTCCCGGGTCCAAGTCCCGTTTATGAACTGGATGGATAATTGAGAATGGAGAATGTAGCTGGGAAGAAACGCGTCTAATCTATTAAAAACCCGCACAAAAAAAGCGAAAACAAAAACAGCTGAGGGGGGAAAAATACAATTTTAACCAAAAACGGGACAGAAAGGACACGGACACAGACACGGTACGGATGCGGATAAGGATAAGGAAAGAGGACAGACTGCCAACTTAGTCTCGAGTGATGAATGAGCGAGTGCATTTTCCGCAGTTATACAACTTGACAACCGCAATTCGTGGGCAGGAGCGCAGATAAATTTCATAAATTAAATAGACAAACATACATACTCAGAGAGCATATTACCGGAAAATTGCTGGGGCAACCCTTCGAAAAAAAACTGCACGAAAAAAAAATTCAACCCGAAAACAGAAAATCTCATTACAATTTCAACGCGATCAGACAAAGCAGCATCAGCGGCGGAAACCCTGATGATGAAATGGATTTTTATCCCAAAACTGGACACAGCGAATCCAAGAAGTATGAAAAGGACGAATAGGGAAAAGGGAATTATGGAAAAAAAAAATCAGGAAGACCCATAACAAAATCGCTTACAATAGAAGCTAGCTTAAGATAAAGACTTGTGGATACCTATTACTTTGGCATAAAGTTGTTAAGGAAAGTTATGCGTACTTCTGTAAAAGATAATAAACTATATAAGATGCGTAACGACATAGGATTATTTTATTTTTATTGTGTTATTTGAAACCACAAATTTATCAAAACTTGTTTTTAAAGGGTATGAAAAATAAAAAAAAAAATAAGGCATCAGCAAAAGTGGAAACCATTGCTCGCTCCACCGGACAACCGACCATCACATCACCACCGCCCAACAACAAACAAGGGCATGGAGCGAAGAGGTGGTCCTCAGCGCGTAAAAAATGCAAATCCCAAGTCAAAGCTTAGCGCCGTAGTAGCCCGTACGTGGCAACCTGGCAACATACATACATACATACGTGCCACCGGCCCCACACACACACACTTGTGCATGGAAAATGGGTAAAAAATCCTACGCAGGAATGGAATTTCAAAACGTATGTCCCAGCATAATGCAACACACTCCGGCGGGGCGAGCGGGTTATCCGGGATCCGCTTGGATCTGTGAAGTGAGCTTGGGGAAAATTCAATAAAAATGAAAAAATAAAGCGCTGGAAAAAAATAAAACTTCCCTCTCTGCGTCGTCTGTCGCTGTTAGCATGGGTTTCGAATTGGAGGCCAGGGCTTGGGCTGTGTGCATGGGTTTACCAGGGGGAGAGAGAGTACTCCGGTTACCCCGAGTCTTTGGATCAATGACGAGAGTGCGTTGAAGTGTAGGGCAAACAATGGCAAAATGGTATAAGCAAATGCAAAACGAGATATTTCTTCATATGGATGGGTAAAGGGGGAACCAAAGGATATATTTGAAATCCGCATTACACTCAGTCGTTTGTGTTGTTCAACAAAATTATGTATATACTAGCAAAAGATAAGTAATACTTTGGGCAATATAAATAAATATTTTAAAAGCTAAAAGTTTAAACATAAAGAGTCTTAAGAATTAATAGAAAAAAGTAATGTTAAGCTAGATCAATCGAAGATACTGATGACAGACTTTAGCCTCATACAATATTCCCCCAAGATCTTTTTCCCATTTCTACTGCAGCCCATCAATACCGATATATCTCCTCGGAGACACTTACACCGTCCAATCCTGTCCAATTGAAATGGGCGAAAAACCTGTCGCTAGCTCTGACTTCAATGGTAAAAGTCCTCCTTTCCCACAGGATGTCCCGCAAAACCTGTCAGTTTTCATTGCCACGAAGCGCTGATTAAAAGACGCTTCCGTTGCTTCCAAACAGACGCACCAGGAGACGCATCTCCCCGCAGAGGAAGCTGGCGGATTCCTCGAATCCACGCCTTTCCTGCCAGCAGATGGCCATTAGCCTTCGCGTTGGCCCAAAGGACCTGGCCAAAGGACCAACTAAACAGACGTCAAAATCATTGCCATTACAAGGGGGCTGGGATCGGGACCTACGAGTGGGTATGGAGCTTCCGCAGCTAACAATGAAACGGCGCCCCCCCTTGTCCCTGTCACAGTGACTGTCCCTGTGCCCTGTCCAGTCCAGACCCTTCTCCTTTTGCTGGCCAGGCGTGGTGGTCAACTGTCCCGCCTTAACCCGTCAGCCACATGCCTGGCCGCGGAAAAAAAATACCAGCAAATGGAATGGCTGTTTCGGTGGGAATGTGAAAAGCGTCGCCGGTTCAAGCTCAAGTAGCTTGTGTGCCATTTTTTCTCCCCATTTTTCTTGCTGCTCGTTTTTCACGTTTTTGTTTGGGAACTTTTGCTCTATTTCCGCCATCGCCGCCGAACTTGCCTTGCCGTCTGGCTGACGTTTTAGCGCGGCTCGTTAGCGGTGCTGGATGGAGGAGGGACCAGGATGCAGGATCCTCTGGATCCGGAGGAGTTAGGTTGTCCGGGAGTGGGGGCCCATGCGGTTGTCAGTCGCTTTATGAGTCGCCTCCGCTGGTCCGTCCATGTCTTTCCTGGCCCTTTGTGTCGGCATTCTGCATGCAAAGCGAAAATGTTGTCGCGTTTAATGTCAAACGCTGATTTTTTTTTTTTGTTTGCCCGCGCAAACGTTCCAAGTACCATTGTTGGCAAATCCACACACAGACCGCCCACACAAAATATCCTCAGTCGCAGACATATTCTGGCCGATTCAACTTGGTGGCACTGTGTTGATGGATTTCTCGGCGTAAGCCTCCAATTGGTGGTCACTAGAGGGGCAAGACTTTGGCATCCATTTGAAATTATGGGATTATTTTTCTAGTAAGATTGGATATTGAGGATAACTTAATTATTTTATTATATTTACATATACTGAAGGTTAATTTATGTAAACGGAGTACATGTACTACTATGCCAATAAGTTAAATACTTTTATTACAAAAAAATAAACAAGATGCGTAACGCCATGTATTTTTAAGAGCTCTATAGCTAGCTTCAGGATCTGATATATATGTTTTTTTTTTTTAATATTATAAAAGAAAATTTGAAAATTGTTGGGAAGAAATTAAGGGTTTATTCTTTCTTGGTTATAATAAAAGAGATTAAGGGGTTATATACAGTTGTGATGATAAAAAAAATCGACTTTTTTTTATTGCATATTCTTCAAGTATATACTATTGAGAATACTCTCACAAAAATTCATAAAGATCGGAGCTTTAGAACCGAAGTTGTAGCTATTTATAGCGCACGACCTGCACGTCGGCCGGAACAAACTTGAAACTTTAAACGCGATTATCTCAGAATCGTTTTTTTTCGAAGTTACCTTTGCGGTGGACACGATAACTAAAAAAATATTAATCCGATCAACACCAAATTTTGACCACTTATTTTTTATAACAATAGCTAGTCCTCTAACGAAGAATTTTTTATTTTTTTTTTTAACTTTTTTTTTTAGAGCATAAAAATACAAAATCTTATACCTTGAAAAAGTAAATTTTTTGTTAAAACCGTCGCCATTTTTTTTTTAATCAAAATTTTTACAAATCCATGGTCTAGAGGACTAGGCAATACAATATACTAACGAAATGTTTTTGAATTGTTGATTTCGGATGAACCGTTCTCGGGATATGATGTCCACCGCAAGTCACCATCGAAAAAAAGACGATCTTGGAATTCGCCCATAACATTTTTAATATTTAATATTTTTTTATGAAAAAATTTTATAAAGTACCTAGAAACACGTACTAAACAACGTCGGCAAAACATTTTTGATAAATATTTTTTATGATGTCAAAAAAAAATCGACAAAATTGCATTTTTTTTGCGCGGTACAACTGTATATAACCCCTTAAGGCCAGAGCGTGAAAATTAAGCTTATTATTTCCAAAGGGTTTTGGAATATGTTTTTGAATTGGCAAACCTTTTATTTATTTATTTTTCCATTTTAACATACTTAAAGGCTTGCATCGTTAGATTTACAATCATTTAACATGAATCAAATTGTTACTTTGTTTTCAGTTTCTCAAAGCTACCATTAATATCCGCACAAATCGGTGTGGGTCGAAGGTTTCCATGTTTGTCTACTGCAGTTAGTAGATAAGTCATTTTGTACCGACCAGGTCTCAGCGGTACATCTAAGCCATATGTAATAGACATAACAAATGGCTCAAAAGTAAGCTTAGTCTGTTAAAATGTATAATAAAAATGAGTTTGCGATTATATAACATAGGGGGCTACATGGTGTTTACAGATTTAATTAAATTTCAAATTAAAGATGTGCAAAAAGCTGATAACCCATGTAACCCCTTAAAGAATATGAAAATACTCACTCCTGCAACATTTAAACAGTTCTTTTTCGCTTCATCATAATTGAGAATATGGGAAGTGACTTGATAGAAAAAATTGTTTTTATCTATCCAAATGCTACAGAAATCGTTATACTTCATATTCAATATAGTTGGCTGCCAAAATCCACGATCAAGGTAAGTAACACCAACAGAGGCCTTAAAACATTGATATATTTTAAATATAGTTTTCTTTCATGTAAAATTATTCATATTCCACCTGAATGATATCTGTTGGTTCGTTATCCCATAGCGTAGTTAAATAGCCAGATACTTCTGTTCCGCCTTCTACGAATTTCATTGAAAAGTTTGATAAATCCAAAAGTTTGTTTATATCGGAATAACCCGGGTGCTCATCGTGACACTTGGAAAATATATTTTCCTCCTCCAATATGAATTCGTATTTCACTGTTAGAGAATATGTTACCAAGCTCAGGAGGATAACAAGTATTATTGAAACTGCGCGACACATTTTCGAATTTAGTTTAAAATAAATTTTGTGATTAAAGGGTTTTTATAGCATTTTTATTCGCACGAATTTGTAATTAATACTGTAGATATTATCAAGGCTTAAAATTAATGGTGTCTCACTGATTTTTAATAATCATAATTATTCTATTACCTGATAATAGATAATCACTGGTTTAAAACCAATAATTTGAAATTTAGATCTTTAGATCTAGATTTAGATATATATGAAACATTCATATAAAAAAGATTGAAATATACTCTCTGAAAGAACCATTCAATTTCCAATAGTTGTTGATAAGTTTTAGTATTTAGAATAATAAAAATATTCCGGAAATATATATTCGGAATTATTTTTCCTCCTTAAAAAAGTATAACAAAATCATAGCATATATGCATATATATAAAAAGTAATGGTAATATTTACGCAATCATTCGCCAGATTTTTTGTCGGTTTATCCATATTTTTAGGCTTTTTTGTGAGCTCTTCGAGGACTTGTGTTTTTTTTTTAGGGTTGCCAGAAGCTAATGCTCTCGTTTGGGTTAATCAAGGCTAGAGATTTTTTAATTTTATTTATCTTAGTCGAGTGTCGTTCGGTTGTTTGGGCTCTCATTTGGGTTATTTGTATAGCATTCCTTCTCTGCGGTCCCCCCAAAATATATTTTTCAAAACGGGACAGTTTGGCGAAATGTTTAAATATGTAAGGTACATCAGAGATATATACATATATATATATATATATATATATACCCCCACATATGCAGAAAGTGTATATATCAACGCCGTGGCCCAACCCAGTAAAAAAAACTTTTACTTTATTATTACTTTTTTTTTTTGCGGCCACGTGTGGTGTTCGTGTGAGTATTTGCATGTGTGTCTGGTTGTGCTACGCCCTTTTCGGACAGTGCATTTTTAATATAATTTTTACAACCCCATTTCTCCAACCCAATTCCTGCCGGTACTGTCCCCCCGCAGTCGCAATTTTTTACAATTTTTTTTCGCAATTTTGTTGTTGTTCTTATTGCTCCAACTCCCTCTATCCACCCCCTTCTGTGACAGCCTTGTTTGCAGTGGGCGTGTGTATGTGTACATTTTATCCCATTTTTTTCCTCTTTTTGATTTTTTTGATATTTTTTGTGCTGTTTTTCATATGTGTCCGGGATCGGATTCTTTTGGGGGTTGCTCTCCGCCCATTGGCAACTGTCCGGTTTGCAGGTGGCCCTCCCGCTGCATATGCGGGAAATGTGAACGCGCGTTGCCTTGCTTTTATTTTTTGTTTTTTTTTTTTGTTTTATATATTAATTTCTGCATTTGTGGTGGGAGGTGAGGGGTATGTAATAAGCAGGCAACGTTGTCACGCATTGAGGAAGAGAGGAGTGTTGGAGAAGAGGAAGGTGTTTACTGTAAGCCGGAAAAAAATAATCTTTCGCCGCATAAGCAAAAAGTATTTTAATGAATTTTTATAGCGGACGGAAGGATGGTTGGTATTGTTTTTTAGTGTTTTTTAATTAATTAAAAATATAAATTAAAAATTGCATAATATTGTAATTGAAAAGGAGAAGGGGGAAAAGAAGAATAAGAGCTCAAGCAGACACTGAGAGGGGGAGAAGGAGATTGCAGGCTAAAAATGGGAGATAATTTGGCTGTAAGCAGTTGAAATTTTGGAATAAAACTGTTTGTTTTCAGAAAAATTTGTTAAAGAAAATGAAATATAGAAAGATACCCTATACAGTATCGTACTTTTATTATGCATCGCATATCTATACACTATCTTATGCCTATAATTAAATTACATAAAATAAATTATAACATAAATTTGTTTTGTTGAATTCGGTGCTCAAAACTAGACAAACTCACAGTTTCCCACATATTTAAACCCTTGATTTAAATATTTTATTATATTTTCAAATAAATACAACCTGCAATCCTGCAGATGTCCTATCTATAATCCTTACTTTCTTCCCCACAATAAGTATTACAAAACCTACCAGTCCTTTTTCTTATAATCTACAAATTCTTTACAATTTTTTCCCGTGCACTTCCCCTCCTTAAAAGGTAACCCAATTCACCTTACGACCTTCAACTGGGCCTGACCACAAAGAAGGGCTGCTCCCTACTGGGACAAACGAGCTGCTCAAACAACTCAGGCACCTTGGAAGGTCGCGGCTTGAGTCCGTCGGGCAGGAACATGCTGTTCCAGAGCAAGTTCGCCAGGATCGCATGTCCACGCTGGCTAAAGTGGAAGCAGTCGTGCGAGAAGAGCCGCCAGTCAGTGCCGCCGCCGGGCAACTTGGGAGCCTTGATATTCGCCACCAGTGGATGAGCCACAATGGCAAAGTCGTCCCGATGGAACTCGGGCAGGCGAGCCACCTCCAAATCCAGCTGCTGCCAACGTAGCAGGGTCTCTTGGCGCTCCCGCAGCTGGGTGCTGTTCAAACGATCGTCGACCAGGCAATGACAGCCGATGCGATGCACCACAAAGCACTGGAACGGCAACTGGGTCATACTGGACAGCACGGCCTGAATGTTGGGGACCACTATCAGGTTGATCAGCAGGCGAGGCACATTGTCTCTTAGCAATCGAAAGGCCTGACGCATATCGGCAGCATGCTGTTCCAGAAACGACTCCGGCTTATCCCAGTGACACAGATCCGAGCAGACATCGTTGTTGCCCACATACACTGTCAGCAGCTTCCAGTGGCGCTTCATGTCCACATTGGGATCACGGCGCAACAGGTCGATAAAGACACGGGCCTGGAAGGGCAGGTCACGCGACATGACCATCGGCTCGGCAATGTTCAAACGGGAGTGACGATGATTTACCACCAAACTATTGCTCACCGAGAAGCCATATAGCTTGGGGTTAAAGACCTTCAGGATGTTGGGCAAGGTCACGAAGCGTCGCCAGTCGGCCATGCCGCCTCCAGAGAAGGTGAGGCCCCGAAATTCATTGATCATATCGATGGCATTGTTGGAAAGGATACCATTTCCAGCTGAGAGTGAGTCTCCGAAGGCAGCTATAATGTCTATATCGCCGGGACGTAGTTGCTCGATCGAGGTGGGTGGGTTCAAAGAACGTGTGTTGTTTGTGGGGCAGGGAAAGGGCACCTTCTTGGATACTCGCTCCTGGATTTTTCCCTCGCGTCGCCCACGGTTGCGTAGGGCATCAATGTGGCCCAGGGCCCAGTCCAGGGTGATTTGCCTGGTGCCCAGAAAGAGATGACGCAGGTTGCGATCGATATAAGTATACTGCTGGATGCCGTTCTCCAAAGCCCTTGGATTCCAGGACTGAGGATGCACTCCTATGTCAGCAAGCAGCTTATCAGAGCGATTCTGCCGACGAATGCGACGATTTCCAGAGGCAAATAGCACCATTAAGCACAGGCAGAGGAGCTGGGTTAGATTAGCCATTTTGGATGATTCTTTAACTCCAAAAATCAAGTCATTTAACACTCTGATAGTCCTTTAATTTATTTCCGTTTGGTTATCACTTTGGCTAGCTCACGATCGCCGAACTTCTGAACGCGTTCTCAGCCGACAGGCGAATGCGTCGAGCGTTTTTAATGCCCGTCACAAACACCATATATGAACTGCTTTTGCCTCGAGCAATTATGGGCCGGATTCACTCATAGCCCGACAACGGCTCACAACTCGCACTCCAACTCATTTCTTTCCATTAAAGCCAGAAACAACAACCACACGCGATCGTTGCTGCCCAGAACTTGACTTAAAAGCGTTGACCGAGACATTACCCATCATAAAAATGACAGAGCGGCCTGATAGCAGCACCAGCCTCTGGTGTAAAATAAAATACGAAAAAAATATATATAAATAAAAACACACGCACTACCAAGTGCCCTGGGTTCAAAGATGTTTTGGCAACGAAACAAGAAACCCTAAACAATATACAGAATACAGTTTAGTCGGCGACATAATTACCTTGTGGCTAAAAACATGCCACATTTGTTTTTCAGACTAATAAAACAATAAATATACAAATAATTGGAGTCAGAGTCTGGCTTAATCAGGGGCGTAGACTTTGATATAGGGGGTCGCAAACCCTTCTAGGTCATTCGGTCATAGCTTTTGGGGATTTATTTTTTGTAAACCCAACAAGAAAGCACTTAAGAATTTGTCACCTTTAGGCTTTATCAGAGTATAATTAGTCATCCAGAGTTGGTGGTTCCCAGACAGACTTTATATTACTTCATAAAAATATTTAATTTGTTTGTAAATCTGGCGTGTGACTACCTTAAAAAAAAACTAATGGTGTCTAGCCTTTGATAGTGTGCATAAACCTTTAATGAGAGTTTATTTTTTAAGTAAACAACTTGGGTTTTTACATAATTAAATACCTAATGTGATTCTTAAAGCTTAGTTTAATATTGACTTAAAATTGATTTAGTATTTAAAGTTCTGTCTAAAGTCAAACCCCCACACCCTGTACGCCTCTGTCTAAAATCGTAGTTTGTATAGCTAGCTCTTAGATGTCGATCTCCCCTTTTTCATGCTTGATTTCAAACAACTACGAGCACAAAAAGATCTCCAAATATTTGCACATTAAGCTTAAGTAAGTTTGTAATGTAATTGTTGCTCAAACGCTTGAAATGTTAATAGCTAATTGTTTGCTTAGATCTCCCGCCAAGAGTCTCTTGAGACTCTTGAGTGCTATGCGAAAAACACATCCGTTTTTGTCGAACTTGATAGCGGTTATTGCCCACACGGCGGAGATAATTGAAATAAAATATTATAAAGTAAAGTGATCTATAAATATATATATATATGGAGCTGACTCACGTCGGGTCTTGTTTTATTTTTACTTATTTTGTATTTATATATTTTTTTTGAGGCGTGTCGTCTGAAGGCTGTAAAGCCAGCCTGCGGCCATATACTGCGGACAGAGGGGCCTGAACGTGTTGGAATTTTACGCTGCAAGACTGATCAACTTCCGCTCGATCTCCCCCCGGGTTCCACTTAACGGCTTCTGGGAAGCTGTTCCCAGATTGTTGGGGCAGATCAAGATCAAGGATGGGCGTGGAGATCGATCTTGAAGGTACTTTAAACTGTTCCGCCTTCTCAAGAGGTGGAAAATTAAATAGGTTCTGAAGATTGAATGTTTTTCGTAGGTTTTTTATTTAAAATCGAGCAACTAATAGGGTCTTTAAAGGTAGATATGAAGGGATATTTATAGACCAGTTAAAGTTAGACACTTAATAAAGACTTTTTTGCTGATTCACGAGTCAGGTCTTTGGGCATCACTTATTTATACCAATCACCTTTCTTCAAGTTATTTTATTCTATATTATTTTGTTTATTATTTAAACCTCTGCACATTTTCTTATTTATGAAATGTGTAATTGTTAATTGTTTACCTTAATTTGCAATTAGCTATATGAACTTTAAACCCACACTGAGAACCAAAATGTTTGGGTTCATTTGAAATCTCGATATGAGAGCTGAAGCTTCAAATGTTACCTTTAAACCGGGAAGTCAGTCTAATACTTCCGCTGCCAAAGACTAAAAACCTTTATGTTTACACAAAACTTTAAAATGTGTGTCTAGCTTGTACTAACTTTAGCAAACACTTCTAAGCTGTGTTTAGTTTTTGTAGAAATGTTTTAACAGTTATATTTGTGAGAGGAGTTGAATTTTTAGTTAGTTAGTTCATTTATTAATATTGATGTCATAGTTTAGTTAAAACTTCTAAATGGATTTATGGGAATTAGTATTCAGAGTCAACTAATAATTTTATTTATATTTTATAATTGAAAACTAAAACTAAAATAATTTATATAATATTTTTAAACAATTAAAAACTTTTAACTTAAACTTAACATCTTCAAAAGTTCACCAGGAACTGATATGGAATTGATTTTTGCAAAGTAATTCCACCTTTAAAGTTGATTTCTACTCGTTAGTATTAGTTAGTAATAAACTTGTGCAACTAGTTAGGCGAAAACAATTAGCACCGTTAAATACCATATTGGAATTTTATAATGAATCAATTTAGAATACATTAAAAGAGACAGACGCTTCTAAGAAATACTATCCATATTCAATTGCTCTTCAATTAAAATTATAGTTTATGTAAGCATTCAAAGATCTCTGACCTGAATGGTACTGGTACTTAGTAGTTTAATAGCTCTGAAAGCCCTTAGACTAAATTTCATTCGGACATTCCTGATCCCCCTTTTTTTTATGACAAATGAATCTCAATTAGATAAATACTACTCGGTTGGAGCTGCTCCGTTGCTCTGCCCTGTCTACGATGTCGATCAAAATGCCGCAGCTTCATTTCATTTAAACTAATTGAGGCTCATTAAGTGTTGCCAGGCGAAGTTGTTTTCGTTTGCTGTTTCAGCAACATTTCGCAGCTACATTGTTGCTCAGCTTTTTTTCCCCCCAGTTTAAAATGGATTTTATGCTAATTGAGACTAATTTGTAAACAAGATGATATTGCTGGCTGGGAGCTTCTGTTGGGCTTATCCGTGTTTACGGAAAAAATCAACAACGTTTTTGGGCCAGATTACGTTCGGTTAAGAGAGTTTATTTTGATAAGAGCTTTTTAAAGAGCGGCTTGCAGGCAGCAAAAGCTTGAGTTAAAAATATTTAATTAAGTTTTAAAAGAGCTTTCAAAGGTTGCCAGATTATTAAAGTAAATTTTAAACTTTTGAAATCTAAAAAAAAAGTAAATGATATATTAATATCAATCATTTGTCATGTTTTTTTTTCACAAAAACCTTTAAAAACTCTTTATATATTCCCTCTTTTTTTGGAAATGAAACCCAGTTCCCAGCCAAAGACACCAGGCACAACCTTGAACCACACAAATGTCTACCATAAAGTATTTTCGAAATTGTACCTGTACAACAACAGTTTGTCATTGTTGAAAGCCTGAATGGCTCACTATTATCCATTTATTTAGCAACGCTTTTTTAATTGTAGCTTAATTATTGTAATACCCGATTTATATCGCTGGCAATTAAAAGAGTGTCGGCTTATCTAAGGGAATTATTTAATTGTTATTCTTTGGTTTACCATTGTCTTGTTTTTAACGGCAAATTCTGTTGGTTAAGGTGGAACGTAATTATTATTTATTTGCTTAAATAATGCAGTTAATTGATATACCTCGATGGGCACTATGAATTCATGAATATTACAAAACTCTTTAACCTCGCTGCAATTGCAAAGAGAGCTTTTGCAGAGAGCAATATGGAAATGGGATCAGAGAGCTAGAGAGCATTGGGAATTTTAAGAGAAGCAAGTTAACTTGCATTTTCATATTGCAGGAAAATGTTTTTGTATAAAACAACCTAATCAGTAAATACTATTAACTAGAAACTACACTGTAAAATAAATATATTTTTATAGTAAAAAAAGAGGATATAGTATTACCAATTTGTGTTGAATGTTTTCGAGAAAAAAAAAGTATTTTGAAAATTAAAAATTTAAAAAAATTTAAGATATTTAAGAGTAAGTATATTAAGCGATTTTATTAATTTAAAAATATTTTTATTGTATTAGAGAAGAATCTCGAATATATAAAAAGCCTTAAAATCGCAATAAAGAGAAAAATCCTTCTAAAAAATATTCTCTAAATTGAATACTCGTCACATTCTGTTTCAGAAAATAATTTAACTCTAGAAAGGGAATATTCAAAAGACCCTAAGCTGATATTCAGTAACGACAGAGGGACGGGGAACTAGTTAACAATTGCACAATCAACAATAATAACAAAGTTTGCGACATTTTTGTTCGGTTCGGCGTTTAAGCTGAAAAATTACAAGTCGGGGGCTAAACGTTGCCATTTGCCCGCCCTGATCAATAACCCGATCGAGCGAAGAGCGAAAAGAGGGAACACTGATGGCAGGTGAGTGAGCGGGCGAGCAGGTGAGCTGGTGAGCTTGAGAGCAGGTGAGCATCTCAGCAGTGGCGCGTTCAACACACCCTAAGTGGGTTAATTTGTCGGCTGACCGACTGCCTCTCTGTGATAACAAACCTCTGCACGACCACGGCGGGCCAACTGCAGAGCCACCAAAAAATATACCAGACACTGAGAGAAATTACTCTTTAAAATGTATATTTATATTATTTATTATTTAAATTTAATATTTATATAAAATAAAATTCTAGAAAAATTGTATAACTCCAATTGAAGAAGAAATCTTAATTACCAGAATATTTTAAAATATTTAAAGCCCAAAGATACACAATATATGAATAGCGCTGTCCAAAATATTTACAATGAGGTGCCCAGAAATTCCCAAGTCTGGATTCTGAGACTACGACAGTGTATGATATGAACTAATGAAAGGAATTCTATCATAATTAAACCGGTTCTATAGAAACCTTGCTATAATGATCTATGTGTGATCTTAGCAGTTTTATAGTCTTAAATTAGGAATAAGAAGTCAAAGTCTAGAGTACAGTTAAAGCCATTTGCAATGAGAAATGAACTAGTCCTTAAAATATTAATTTTTTAGTACGTAAGTTAATTACTTTGTCTATGTATTTTTCTTTATTTAATTATCACAATTTCAAAAAGCACTAAATCCACATTATATTTTATATATTTAAATTTAATTCTAAAAAAATTATAAAGATAAATTATAAGCAAATTAAAGGGCATATCTAAGGGCTTCGTTTTTCCCAGTGTGGCCCCTCCAGGCAAAGAGCGAGTGCCAAGCGCGCTTGCGCAGTCGCCGCCGCCGCAGCCAAAGTCGAAGCCGCAGCTTCAAGGTCGCCTATTGTAAAAGAAAGCGCCAGCGCATGGCCTTGAACACGACAAAAAAATAAATATGTTAAAAGGCAATGGCTGGGGACTAGAGGACGGAGCATGCGCCAGATAAGAGCCGAGATGAGTCGGGATGAGGAGGAGACTTGAACTTCGAATTGCTCTCTTTTGTTTCGCATGGAAACGAATGTTTCAAATGTGAGCAAACAAGCCAGTTTTGAGTGCCATAAAGTTTATGCTTGAGTAAGACAATGGACAAAGCCCAGTGCTTCGAACCAATTTATACTCCTCTATACTTGTTACTAGTATTTGTTGTCTTGTTTTTTGCGAACTTGTGCAAGAGAGCGAAGCAGCCAGAAAGCGAAAAGCAGCATCTCGAAAAGCCAAACTGTGATAAATTGGGGTTAAATGGTTAGCAAATGGGTTAATTGTATGTAGATTGAATCGAAAAAGTGAGGAAATTGCTTGCGAATTGGCCAAATGGAGTGTTACATTTCGATAAGCAGAAGGGATATGGTAAAAATGAATGAATGATTAATAAATAGATGCCAATATTGTAAAAAAATAATTCATAATTTACACAAGTTTATAAGATATAATAAAATAAGCTACATCTTTTCTATTTCTATATATTATATTAACCTTTGCTTGAAGCTTTGAATTGCTTTCCAAGTAAATAATATTCTGAACTTTGTTATTTTCTGCTTGTGTTTCTAAGTCACTTAGCTTTTATGATCAGCCATTATTATTTTTGCGAGACAACTTAAAAGTACTTTTACATTAGGCAAAAATTAATTAGCTTCAAACTTGGCATATGTCTATTATGAAACTCTCTCATTTTCAATTTCGTTAGAACAGAGTTTATTGGACTTTTATGGACTTCACTTGTCCAAAGGTTGGGGCGGATACGTAATAAACATTATAATTTAGTTTAATGAATCTTCGTGAGAAATATGCAGACGTTAATATATAAATTTATACACCAATTAACATGTTAATGACAGAGAATATACAACTATTTGAAGCTGAACACAAATCTTGATAAGATAACATGCAATGATAATTCGAAAACACGGCATTTATATATGGAACAAGGAAATGGACTGCAAATATTTTGTACTCTGATTTAAATTCATAGATTTTTGCTATATTTCAATATATAAAATTATAGAACTGAGAATATACAAGGGGACTCTGGTCAATTAAACCAAATATACCATTTTTAATGCGCAATTACTTGACTTATTTAAAATTGAACTCACCGCAGAATAATAATTGTTATAAAAGTCTGGTTTCCAAGCAATGATTACATACCTGCAAATAAGTAGAAAAGAGTAATTAGATTTGTCTAGAGTCAACTGATAGTTGATCAGATTGTAGTTATAAACTATAAACCACTTTGAATAATTAACTAAAACAGGTAATAGAACTAAAACCTTTGGCACACGTTAGGAAAACGAAAGTCATCAACAATAAGTATGGGAATTTTCAAGCAGATAATTTTCCAAGTGACTTTTATGAACCAAAAAGTGAGAGGTTTAAATCCTTTGCACTTATATAATTTTCATCTCCAGACTCTATTTCTTAATATATAAAAATAAATTCCTTTGTATATATTTAAAACAGCCGGCAAACAGGCAGACAAAAAATCCACCAGACACAAAAAACGTATAGCCAGAAAAAAGTGCTGTGTTGTGCTGCATTAATAATTTTATTTCAAGCAATCTATCTTCATTTTTTCATACACTTATTTGCCAAGGAAGCGGCAAAAAACAAATTCGCATACATTTAAACTTTTTTTTTTATTGTAAAATATTTCTGTACCGCCTCAAAAGCGTCGCTGCCGCCGCCAAAAGCTAAGAGCTGAGCGGACTTGGGATTGGGTTGGAGCTTGCGAGTACGCGATCTGGCACTTGCTGGGCTCAGTCGACAAACGGAGCTCGCAAGCGACACTTGGGGCCAGCGGAGAGATACAGCCGAGAGCGCGAGAGACCGCCGAAAAGAAAAACGGAAAAAGCCACTCTTCAAAATCGGCGAAAAGCAAAGAAAAACGAAACAGCAGCAGGTCACAACAAAAATTGCAACACCGAAAGCGCGCGTGCGCAACACGATAAGCTAGGAAAAATCGAGGAAAAATCACTAGCTGAATACGGTACGGTTGAGTTTAAAAAAATATGTAAAAATCAAAGTTTGAAATGAAAAAGTGCCTGTGAGAATCTATATGTATAACAGTTTCCGCATTTCTTGTGAACTATTAAAAAAAAAACATTAAATCGGTTTTCATTTTACCCATTTTATGCCACGAAAATACACGAAAAAAGGAAAACGAAAGACTTAAGACACAAACTTGAGCGGACTGCCGCCAAGCATGACCACATGTGTATTATGCTACAAGTGTGCGTGAATTTCGGGTTGTGTTTTTAAAATTAATATTCAAGAAAATCAAAGTTTAAAAAAAGAAGCTTTTTAGCCACAAAAAATATGATGAAAAGTGTGACAAATAAAATAATTACAATCCCCCAACCGGCAGTCAACATTATTTCTATATTTTCATGTTTTGTTAGCTTTTTTTCCTCTTCAAAAAAAAAAAAAATGATGTGTGTAAAAAACATATATGACTGAACAAGACCTGAAGACAAGAGCCGCTGTCTCCCAGTCGAACTGAGGTTAAGCAATGCAAAATATTGCAACAGTTTCCCTCCATTTTATCTCTTTTTTTGTGTCTGTCTCTCAATGATTTCTGCTTATTTTTTTGGTATCTACTAGTGGGAGTTGGGAAAGCGAAATCAAATTGATTTAGCCAGGTGCATTGGTAAGACTCGGAGTTGCATCTTACTACTATATATATTTATTAGTGTGCATTTATTTCCTCTCTGTTTCGCTTTACATAACTCACTTATTTTTCACACTCCTAACATTGGCACAATAATATCCCACAAATGGCTAATATTATCCAATGACCGGAGACAAAGTTGGTTACAAAAAGTACTCTGTGACACACAAAACTGCAATGGGAGAGAGATATATAGAGGTAAAAGCAAAGCCCGCTTAACTGTCTGTCTATAAACACAACGACTAGGACAAGGCGTATGTATAATGAAAAGTACAAAAATAATAATCAAGCGCGTGCAATGAGCTAACGAAAATTGGCAAAAACAAAAAACATAAAATGACTTGGACAAGACGAGTTATGCTTAATCATTTACAAAGTGTCATAAAAAATATATAATGTTGAGATCTTAACTTTATCATTAGTTTGTTGATAATGTTCATAAGATTTCCTTTGGAAACAGTTGCTTGTCTTTATGGAAACTGAGTTGAATTGAACTCTGGAAAATCTAGAATATATAGGTTTTCGAAACTGATATTAAACCCGATCGAAAACGTTAACTTCCGACTCTGTCCCAGAGTGAATGATGTAAACACAGTCCACATAAACTGAGGCAGACAGCTGTTGCTGCTGCTGCTGCTGCTGTTGTTGCTGCTGCTGCTGCCGTTGCCGTTGCCGTTGCAGTTTGACCGAAATGATTGTTGTGGCATTATATAAGAAGTGGCCATGCCACAAAAACGATGAAGGAGAAAGAAGAAAACCGAACAAGAGTCGGCGGCAAATGAGAAGGAAGCAGTTGGCAGCCTGGCGACTCGACCAGCTACCAACTAACCAAACTCTCTCATGGCTGCTGCTCTTGTAGATGCAACATGTTGCACGATCTAAATACCCACTAACGGCTAGCGATGAGCGATCGGTTTGGATCTTGGTGTTGCCTAGTTTATTGGCCTCTTGAACAAGCCGTAAAACTGCATCCAAGGCAATGGCAAAACTTGTTGTCCATTTGGCACCCAAAGGGGCGGGTCTCCGGGTGTTGGTTATAATAATTTACCCCATTGGCCATGCTTGCCGGCGGTGTTCTTGGCGCTGAGAAAGCAATTTGGGGGTCTGTCGCTCTTTTCTAAGCGGCTCATGGTCATCGTCACTGCGGGTCTCAATTGCAAACATTGCAAAACATTGGCAAATAAACTGCGACTGCACAACATACCTGAGGGCAGTGGTGTGGCGACGCCAACAAGACATCGATAAACCATTAAGCCACTGATTTTTGGTACCGCTCGCAATTGAGTTACAACGTCAGCAGCGGTTCCCCCGTTAACCAGTTGGCAACCTTGATGCTTGTTGTTTCGCCGCTTCTCGGTTTATTTTATTATCTTTGTTTTTTTTTGTGTTTTGTTAATCATTTTGGGTTTTTTTCATATCTTTTATGGCAGGTGTTGGCCGCGGGAATCGACTAAGATATGGTCCAATATCTGCAAAGGGGATTTTTCATGCTAATCGCAGGGTTTTGTTTTATTTTTTTATTATTTATAAATTTTGAAAAATATATTGAGCGTTTTAAAAATTTTATTTATTATAAATTAGTATTTAATATAAATATAAATAAAAGGCGGGGTTTTATTTCCAGATTGAAAACTCTTTGGTAACCTTTAGTAACCCCATCTAATAAAATTCGGACTTGGGAATTATAGTGCTTTTTCTTATGCTTTTAAAATAGAATTTAGCATAAATCCATTTTAAGCTACGAAATTTTGACCAGAATTTAGAATACATAAGATTGTTTTGATATCAGTAGGAATAAAATTATCGTAGAACGACTTTAAAAAGATGCCAAATGTTTAGGCAGCTTTCTTTCCTGTTTTCAATATAAGATTTTTTCTTATATTTGTTTCAAATGTAAGGAAAATATATTTTAACAACTGAAGTATTTATTTAGCAATTGTAAATATTTAAAAAGTTTTCCCATGCAAATATTTATGTTTTAAAAATGGCCAAAGCTAACGAGGTCTTACTGGGTCAAAGGTCTTTAATTATACACAACCTGTGCCACAGTTGTTTACGCCTGTCGTTCGACTCGGCCCGAAAAAAAAGTGTAAAAAAAAAATACAGAAAAAATAACATGCTGAAATTGTTGTCCTTTGCGTCATCTGCTGCAATGTTAAGCAAACAACAATGAAAACCCAGCAACAACCTCAAAAACAAGGCATCAAGTTATGACCACGACTGTGTGTTACTAACCTTACTCAATTTAATTTTTGGGTAAGCGTTTATTTTTATTTTTTTTTCTTTTTTGGGCTTTACTTTCGAACGCTTTATGGGCGCTTTTTGTTTGAGTTTATTTTTTATTGTTGTTCCTCCGGCGCATTGGATTATGTATATATGATATATGCCAAGATATAGATACAAGATACATAAGCGAGAGAGATAAATAGATGCGATTGCAGTGAAGTAACTAGTTTATTTTTGGCTCTAGACTAAAACATGAGTTGGCACTCTAAGTGGGTCAAAGTCTGATTAGCAAGGTCACATGCTACACACGTTTATAGGTGTATATATTTGCGAAAGGAATTTCTAGTCTCTTGAGAAAGAAATAAACCGGTAATAAAATATAATTAACATTTCCTAATAACAGACTTTGACAGAACTCATTTAAATGATTATTACCGAGTGCTGCCCCTTTCTTCTCTCCCCTGAGTTTTGTAGAATTTAAAATTCTGGTATAATTAGTGGAATTTCCTTAATTTAAAAAGAGGTCACAGCAGTGCGTTAAATTAATAAATTTAAGTTTCTACTGAAAACGGAGAATAATTAGATTCTTCTCACGGTTTTTTTCCTTGTCACCAAACTGTCGTGCGAGATACATTTTACCCCATTACCCCTTTCTCGTTTCATATTTACTTTTGTGCTTTTACAGTCCAGTTTGCAGAGCATTTGCTTATTCTGAATGCTTTTGTACTGACGCTGATCCGCAGGTGTATGTATATATAGTATACGATTGTTATTCAAGACGTTTTCTGTGACTCTTCATCTGCGGGGTTTCGTTCCGTGTTCTCGGCGCCTTGTGACTTGCCCAGATTAGCTTGAGTGCGAGACTCTTTTTCCCTTATTTACTCAATTTTTAGCGCAATATCTGTCAAGTCAGACATTTTCATCATCAAGCACCTGTCAATGTGAATGCAGTTAAAACGTAGCAATAAATTTTCCAAGTAATTTATGTTTGTTTTCTTTTGTTAACTTGATTGAGACTTTGTTTTATGACTCAGAGTTTTTAAATTTTAAATTTCTTATTAGTCCCATTGAGTAATAATCACTTGTTTGCAAGTTAAAATATATTTTAAGGCACGTTATATTTGGAGAGGCCATTGAACCACAATTCCTAGGCTTAGTTGGCTTAGAGAATTCACAGATTTTGTTTCATCTTCAGTGAAGCGCCAAGTTGGCTAATTAGCAAGTACTTAGAATACATATAGCAAACCCGAAATAAATTATGGACCGCACAAGTGCTTTGAGAGCCTCGGCACGTGTGTGTCATAAAGGCAGGCGAATCAATAAAATACATAAAACCAAATCGAGAAAATGCGGTTTGTTGACGCAAATGATTTTTGATAATCCTAGTAGCGTAGGCAGATAAATAGATAGAAAAAAAAGGGGGGTATACATTGTGTTCAATTGTACGTTAATTATAAAACGAGTTTGTCTTGATATTAAAAAGGGAATTTGCATTTATGGCTCTTGGGAATTGTATGGTAACAATCTTTGAACCTGTCTCATTGCAAGTCTCTCTTAATGACTCAAACTGTTGATTGTGTTCAATTATATAGCCAAGTCTATCTAGCCCTGGTTGACATTTAATTTATGCAAGAACGTTTCTATAATTATTTCTCCAGCTCACAACTCAAGATGGCGGCCGTTGAAGTGAGGAATGGCTATAAGTACTATGGCTCCAAATCGAATCCCAAGATTGTGCTCAACCAGCTGAATATGAACGTGATGCGTGGCTCCATGTGAGTGGCATTCGAAATGAGAGTGTTTGCCAGTCTTCGGACTCTACAACTTTCTTCTGTCCCCTTCTTCCCCCTTTTCAGTTACGGCCTGCTTGGCGCTTCTGGCTGTGGCAAGACCACCCTACTCTCCTGCATTGTTGGCCAAAGGTGTCTCAATGGTGGCGAAGTCTCTGTTTTGGGCGTGAAACCAGGAGAGCCTGGCAGCGGTGTTCCTGGCTCTCGGGTGGGTTTCATGCCACAGGAGATAGCTCTTGTGGAGGAGATGACTGTCAAGGAGACCATCTTCTACTTTGGCCGCATCTATGGCCTGGATGATGACCGCATTCGGGAGAAATTCAAGCTGCTCAAGGAGCTGCTCCAGCTACCGCCAGCCACACAGATGATCAAGCAGTGTAGTGGTGGCCAGCAGCGTCGGCTTTCCTTTGCCTGCGCCATGATCCATGATCCCGAGCTCCTCATTCTGGATGAGCCCACAGTGGGACTGGATCCCATGCTGCGTGAGAAGTAAGTCAAGGAAAACAGTTAACAATTTGCCGCAGAATTGATTAAAGTTTCTTTATGTCTTGCCAGAATCTGGGATTTTCTTGTGGAGACTACCAGAAATAGCAAATTGGCTGTGATCATTACCACTCATTACATAGAAGAGGCCAAGCAGGCCAATTGCGTGAGTTTAATCTAGATTTTAGGTTTAATAGATTCGATTTTTAACCTTTTTTTCTCCCTGATCTTGGCAGATTGGCCTCATGCGCAATGGCGTTCTCTTGGCGGAGGATACACCCACCAACATTATGATCAAGTTTGGCACTCAGTCCATTGAAGATGCCTTTCTTATACTGAGTCAGCGTCAGGGCAATGAGGATGAGCTGGCCCAGATTATGGATCACAACAAGAACCAGGCCTTGCCCACGGCTGTCCTGCCGCCTGAGGTCATAGACACTCATGAGCTGACATCGCCCGAAAAACCACCAATACCTTTTGAAGAGCCTCCAAACGAGAACCGCAAGAAGGTGTTCTTTACCACCAAGGGCAGGGTGAAGGCCCTGATGACCAAGAACTTTGTGCAATTATTCAGGCAGCCATCGTAAGTCAATAATCTTAATTTAAAATATAAAAAGAAACTAGAAATAATCCCTCTCCTTTATAGGGGCATTATCTTCATGCTATTATTTCCCATTATCCAATTGACTTGCTTTTATCTTGCCATTGGCAAGACTCCCACGAATCTGGAGATTGGCGTTTACTCCGGCGAGGTGGAGAGCTATGGAGAGTGCTTCAACGACAGCCTGGTCACAGTTTATCACGACGAGGACACTGAGCTCTGTTCGTTTCACAAGCTTTCCTGCCGATATATACGAGAACTAGGCGATGATGTGGCCACCAGAAAGTACTATTCCAGTGAGGCAGATGCCCTTAGAGATGCCAAGAAAGCCATGACCGTGGGCTATCTGTATTTTGCTCAGAATTTCAGTGACTCGATATCGTCGGTGCTGGAGGATGGCATTCGTGCCACCGATGGGGCCGTGGACTTTGCCGAGCTGAGCATTCACATCGACATGACAGGTAAGTGTGGGCGCCTGGGGACGAAGTCTTTTGAAATCTATCTAGCTATTCCGCAGATCAACAAGTGGCTTACTTCATGCAACGCAAATTGCGCGACAAGTTCACCACCTTTATGCGCAGCGTTGTCCGGGATTGTAATGTATCCTCAGCCATTGTGGATTTGCCTGTGCAGTTCCAGGATCCCATATTCGGCAGCACGGACATTGAATTCCAGCAGTATTGTGCTCCTGGTGTGGTAATGACGTGAGTATGGTATCCGCAGAAAGGATAACATGAATCTTTGCTTAAATTTTATATGTTATTTTCATTTTATGAGCTGATGTTTTCAAATTCACCGCTATCCATTTTTTGGTTCTTCTTCGATATGGGAAAAGCTCTCAACACCATGTTCATGCATTATTTCTTTGTCTGATTTGAAAGCAAGTTGACCTCCTTTGATTATCTTGTAGCATGGTCTTCTTTTTGGCCACCTTGATGACGGCTGCTGTGTTCATTTCGGAGCGGATGGATGGTATTTGGGATCGCACTCTTCTGGCAGGTGTTTCGGCCACGGAAATGCTCTGGGCTCATCTCCTGACTCAGTTGATTATTATGGCCCTGCAGTCTTTTGAGGTTATTATGTACATTGGCCTGGTCTTTGATACCTACAACAATGGGGATACTCTGACGCTTATAGGGTTGCTCACTCTGACGGCCTTCTGTGGCATGTTGTTTGGTAAAAAATATATTTTCAAACTTTTATTTAATTAAAATAATAACAAAAACCTTTCTAAATAGGTCTCTTCATATCCGTCTTTTGTAAATCGCATACGGAGGCCAACTTTGTGGCCACTGGAGCCTTCTATCCCATGATTATTCTCTGTGGTAAGTTTAGCTCTGACTAGAATATCTATAACAATATTAAGTAAATATTTTCATTATCCTTCTAGGACTCCTTTGGCCCCTGGAGAGCATGCCGCAGTTCCTGCAGGACCTGGTTATGGTGCTGCCCTTCACCATACCCTCCATATCGGCTCGAAATGTGATCGAAAAGGGTTGGGGCATCACCAATGCCAAGGTCTACAATGGTTTTCTGGTCATGACCGGCTGGACGATCATCTTCTTTGTGCTCTGCCTGATTGGCATCAGACGCAAGGCGTAGATTTCAGTTCTTGGGTTATTCTTTAATTATCGGGGGCCTTTCACACACACACACACACACACACCTAGTTGTAGTTGTATTAGCATTTTAAATAGGCGATTTTACGTGCATATCGTTTGTAATTTAATAATTATCGGAAGCATATCACTCGCATGTTGTAGACTCTCATCACACACAAAAAAAAAGAAGGGAAATCACATTCATACCAACGAATCGTAAAGCGTTCTTGGACAGTCTTAACTCAAAAGGTGCTAGGACTGTACTTAAAGAATGCCATAAGGTCTTAAGGGTGTCTCACAAAAAATATTTATAATACACAGCACAGCAGCATATATATTGTACCCATTGACAACAAACCAATTTCGTATTTAAAAAAATGATTGTGAAACATACTAAACTTAGTACAAGTTGTACATTTAAACCCACATTTTAAGCTAAGATAATCCGTGGGAGAAAAATGGTAAAACTTTGAAAAAGTCTTGTATACTAAAATGAGGAATTGTTAGAGCGAAATTTTAAATCAACCAAAAATACCAATTTAAATAAAATGTGTTTAAAATAAGTGTCTATTATCTTTCATTTTAAATTCTTTAACTCTCTTAATTCAGTTCTAAAAGAAAAGTACCAGAGTGTCAACAAGTTTCTCAATATTTGTCTTCATGGTAAATTCAAAGCAGCGCCAACTAAAGCGAAAGTTCGTTACCCATTCCCCCCCCCCCCCCCCCCCCCCCCCCCTAATATTTATATAGATATATATATTCTATATATGTTGCCTTTAGATGTATATATAAAATCATCTATGCTGGTGTGTGGGCCAAGGACAAGGACACGTTCACGACGACGACCATGTCGAGGACGTGGCAAAGTTGCTGACACACTTCGGGCTCGAAAGTGCTAGACAGAAAGTCTGCTCGGCTGGATGGCTTCCTCCTCTGAGCCCTGACCCCTGGACACCCCTTGCCTGGTGTCTGCCAGCAGACATTTTTATTACAAAACTTTATCTTTGCCAAATACGAAAACGACTACGACGACGACGACGACGATGGCGACAACGACGAGAAGGAGAAAAATATAAAAAGCCAACGCTAGGCCATCCTACTCTTGGTCCTCGTCTGCGTTCTCCTCGCTGCTTGTGGGTGTTTGTCAAGTCCTGGGTGGTGGCACAGAGTTTAGTTTGGCATTTTATATAACTTGCATAAAATGTGCAAGCCGGAAATCGTTGCCAGACTAGAGTGTGTGTCTGTGCGTATCAGCCAAGGGAGAACTTGTTGCCCTGGGCTTGGGTTTCAGGATGAGGATTGCCATGAATCCTGGTTATCTTGGTACCATACAAGGTCATTTACATTGCAAATAAAATGATAGATGATTTAGTGTAAAATGTAAATTAATTGAGTGGATAAGAAATAATAATAATCATCAAGAAAATGAAGAGAACTTGGACACAAGGCAATATTTAAGCCAAGATTAAATATGAAATATATAGCAAAGATTGGAGGGGTTATAAAGTTAAAAATTGTAACCAGAAAGATCATTTTAAAGGCCAAAAAACGTTTCCAATATATATTACCCATGAAATATAAGCTGAATAATTTGTAAAAAAAATATTAATTACGGCTTTCTTATATCTTTATATTTTTAAAATGAATCTGGAAGTTTTCTCTTGACAAATTATTTGTGTTTTAAATTTAAACACATTTTCCAGAGTCACGAAATATTTTTAAAAATAACCAGAGTACCTCTAAATATTCTCTATTAAAGCAAATATTAAAACATTAAATAAATTTGGAATTTAAATTCTGGCCTTTTGTCTAGCCCCGTCACAGACGGAAACTATCTCTGGGGAATGCCCCTCTATACTGACAATGAAAAACCCAACTTTTTGGCAGCAAACAACTCTGGGATGACTGGGTCAAGTTGCCTGAAAGTAGGCAACTGAAAAGTTTTCTCGAACGTCGAGTATAAAAACAATTTTGTGGCCAAAAAGCGAACTTGTTTGACCTTCAAACGAGCACACACAACAATATCCAGCCCCCATATCCTCATCCTTTTCCTGCGCCCTCAACATACAAAATAATACAAAAAAAAAAAAAAAAACAAACCCTTTCTCTAGACTGGCGCAAATGTTGTTACAACTTTTGCTCCATTTCATGCATATATAACATTTTTCGGCTTTAAATGTGACCAGAAATGAGGGAGGGGGTTGCAAAGTTGGTAAAATACTGTGGCTTGCTCTCGTAATTTGACCTCCAAAACACAAGTTGAACAAACTCTGGGCAAAGTCGTCAGTCGTCAACATCCGAATGCCAAGGGAAAAAGGAGTAAATTTAAACCTAATTTTAATGAAGGTAAAAGTGTTTTGTTTACTTTTTGTCTTTACTTTGCGGCTTTCCCCAAAAACAGCTGAAAATGTGTGCTTTATTTCTTTGTGTTTGTGTTTGTGTGTATGCGTTTGTGTCTGCAAGGACTCGCCTTTGTGTTTGCATGGACTCTAGCATCCTGTTTCAGCCCCCTCCAGCTTTAACAAAAAATTTCCGTTTCAGGTTCATTGACTAAAGGTGTGCGATGTGCTGAAACTGCAGGTGAGTGCCGAAAGGTGCAGTCATTGTTGTGAAACAAAAGGATCCTTAAACTTGGGTGGTTTGATTTTAAAATCAATTAATTAAAAACCTAAGAAGCTAAGGTTTGGGTGAAATCTTAAAGCTATGATTAATTTTTGTTGAGGTAGGAAAGTTTTGAGCAAGAATAGTTGTAGTTCAGAATTCAGAGCCTTATAAACAAATTTTTACCTGAAGGAAACCTGATCAAGGAGCGGTCACTAAAGCTCATTCGAAAAGAACTTCAAATAAAGCTCTTACAAATCTTTTAGTAGTCAAGGATAGCAGCTATTTAGTAAAGAGTGGTTACAGTTCCTCTACATCCATATTCTACTTATTTCCCCAACTTTTCCTTTCTCTTTCCATCCAAAATCATTTGAAAAACATTATCCTCGCAAAATCAAAACTCAAGTAACTTCAACCCAAGTCCACAAATATATTTGTTCAAGTAAATCAAAGACCATAAAACTCACTGCCCCCCATCATCTATCTGTTTTCCGCATCGAATGAGGAGCAATATTTTGAAAAACTAAAAACCATCAGGCAGTGAAAATGAAAGATGACACAATAGACCACTCAGTTCGTATGGGACTGGGATTGGGATTCCAAATCATTGCCGACTTTTGCATTTCATTGACCCTTTAAATGGCTAAGATACACACAGAGCACACAGATGGCACCGCCTACATACGACTCTGATGCTGCTGCTGCTGCTGCTGCTCCTGCTGCTGTTTCTGCATCATGTCAGTCAAAGTTCTTTCTCTCGGCAAAATGGAGAAAAATTTGATTTGAGAGTTTATTCAATTTGCTGCATCTGTGTGTTGTTGTGGAGGCCAAGCAGCCTGAAGGGGGCGCACATCCTCTAGATACACACACACACACACACGCAGTCATGGCACACACTCTGGCATTTAAGTGCACGCTGAACTGATGTCTGATGGACAACCAGAGTTATGGGGCAGGTGGGCGGCTCGGGCTGGGAATCGGAACTGGTGCTGGTCCAGGCAGGTGGGGTTGGGCTCTGAACTCTGCCAATCTAATACAATCAACGTTCGAGTTCGATTCCATGCGCATTCGATGCGTTTGAGGTAGCCACCAGTCCAGCTACCGATGCGTAGGCCCACACCCCTCAACACGGCAAGTGCCCCCATCCGGATCACCATCTCCTTCCATCTTTAGCCCCCCCATCCTGGCCATACACACACACACACACACATTCGCTTGGTTTTTGCCCTCATATGCAGTGCCAGCCTGAATACATAGGCTCGTTTCATTCACTCGACCGAGCATTTTGTTCGATTTTTAGTCTCCTTCTCGCTCACTCTCTATGTACCATGTCCTGTGTCCTGTGTCCCGAGCTCCTGAGCTCCTCTGCTGTGTAGTGCTGCACATAGGAGCGAAGCAGAGCAGAGCAGAGCACGGGGAGGCAGCTGGGATCCTGGCCACACATGCGTTTGGCCTTTTGCCTGGCACACATAGCAGCAGCAGCAGGAGCAGCAGCAACAGTGGCAATGGCAACAGCAGTGTCGCGCTGTGTTCCAATCGTTTTATATGGCCCAACTCCTGATTGGGTTTGCACAGTGGTAATGAGAATTATAAATAAAAGCAATTATATATACATAAGTACCTCAAAATTTATTAAATTATAATTCTTTATTGCTATTTTTCTTTAATAATATATATTTTTTTTTTAATAATCGTTGACATTTTTGCAGTATACTTTTACATAAATTAGCAACATCTATTAATATTTAAAACCCAATTAATGTTGATTAAACTACACCACTTCGAGTTAGCAAAAACTTGCACATAAGAAATATGAAATATAAATAAAAAAAATTTTTTTTAATTATATCAAGTCCTGCAATTGCAAATTTTATTATATTAAAATTTTAATGGATTTGTATTTTTTTTTATTCTTACTTAGAAAAACGTTTGTATATTGAAATATAATTTTGAAATATGAGAGTTAATTATTACAGAACTGAAGTATTTAAGATTGGTAAACTTCTAATTTAATGACAAAATGTAGTTATTTATAAATATTACCGAAAAGTTGTACTAAAGAAATCTAAGTTAATTTCTGAGCTTCGAGGATATCTATAAATATTACCTAACACAGTCTTTAATTTTTATGAAAAATTTCATTTAGGATTTAAATTAAAGAACAGAGCTAAACAATAGAAAATAAATACCCCTAGAGCCTAAAAAAATAAACATTCTTTATATGAAATACAATTTCTCAAGTTTTTAAATATTCTTAAAGCTAAAAAACAGACAATACACCCAGTGAATATTTTAAAGTAATCAAAATTGTATAAAGAAAAAAAATATATAACCATTTTTTTTTGTCCCACTGTGCACAAAAGGCAGTGCAAAAATTGCGCCAGCCAATGCAGCGACCGAAAAAACAACAAGGACAGAGAGGCAGAGAGCGCGGCAGCAGCAATACATGCGTGGGGGAAAACTCGGGGAAAAGGCGCGATTGGAGTGGAGTGGGTGGCCTCGTTGGGGAGGCTTCGTTGCGTCACACTTGTGGATGGGCAAGGAGTGGAAGTGGACCATCGAGTGGGTGGAGGGAAAAACGTGGACATGAACGCTGGCGAAGCTGGCGAAAATGGTGGCAGCGACAGCGACGCAGCCTATTTCGCTGGCCAGGAAAAATAAGAGGGAGGCGTGGACGCGGCTGCAGAGGGACAAGCACGCAGCAGACGCACAAAATGCAATACTCCCCGAGGTGGGTGGGTGAACACACCAAAATGCAGTCGGGAAAACAGGAGGTACACGAGGACCTGCACACCATTGCACTGGGGACTATGTGCGAGCTTGGATGTCATGTATGTATTGCCATTGACCAGGCTCCAATCTCTCGCTCTCGCTCTGGCTGTGGCTGTGGCTCTCGCCGGGCCCATCTCTTTCTGGCCTGCTCGCTTGTTTGCCAATTTATTTTGCGCACAATACGAAACACGGAAAATGCATGAGGCCATCCAGCCACCCAGCCACCGCCCACCGCCCACTTTCCACCCATGGCCGAAAAAAAATGAAAATGAAACGAACGCAATGATAGCCACACAGCAGAGCTGGCCAAAAGCAACAACAACAACGGGCGAGCAAGCATAAAAAAAATTGCACAAATTCCAGTTCGATTTTTGGCCATAATGCAAAAGCCTTGCTCTCTCTGTCTATCCATGTATCTGCTGTCTCTGTTGCTTTTGCATTCTGTGGCTGCCGCTGCCACTGGCACTGCTGCTCCTGCTGTTTGTTGTTATTTTCCGTTTGCCACTTTGTGCGTGGATTTCCCCTTTTCCTCAGTTTCCTATCCTCTACTTGCCTTTCGCTAGCTTTTTTCTAGACTTTTCCCATTTTTTTAGGGCCGCGACTTCCACTTTGATGGAACGAGCGTCGCGCTTTATTTTGTTCCTGCTTCTTTGTTGCCCCTGACTTTTGGCAAACAAAAAAAAAAGATAGAGAAAAATACAAACGGGTTCAGCGGTAGTACACACTCGTAGTAGCTTTTTATGGCCAACGTAGTAGCTGGAACCCATGGAACCAAGTCAGTCATCAGTCCTACGCACCAGGTTCAGATACAAAAAAAAATAGTAAAAGCCATGGAAATTCAAAGAAATGGAACGAACGAGGTAGGAAATAGGAATAGCGACGAAGGATTGAAGGAAAATGTGGCACAAAGGATCCAAATGTCCTACAGAAAAAAAGTCAATTGGGAAAAGGAAGCCGAGAATGCCAGAGAGACACAATTTTCCTAGGCAAACAGTCCTTCTTTTTTTCGCATCTGTGGAATGACAGTATCTTGAAGACATATTGCAGCAAAATTTCAACGTTAGCTCACTGAGCATCCAATTTCAATTCAGTTGAGATACAAAATAAACAAGCCAACTGAATTCAATATTATTGTTAGATATTAAGATACAAAACATACACACAGTAAAGGGCAAGGTATTGTAAAAGAATATACATATATTTGGGTTATAGATTTTCAAAATATCTGTTAAAAAGAAAGACAGTTTTCTCAACTTCAAGAATTTGAAACTCATTATCCCAGATAAATTCTGAAATATGACTGTTTTCTCCACAAAAAACCATTTATCTTTAAATTCTTTTAAGTCAGAACAAGAGTGCCTCCTCCTCAGTGCAGATCTTCTTCACTAAAGGAAAACCCTGCTCAACTTCCTTCATGATCAGCACGATATAAGCTAAAGTTCAATGTACTTGGAGATACCAAAAAAGAAAACAAGAAAGGTTGTCAGGCTAGGAAAACTACAGTCACCGATGGAGTATTCCATTTCAGCAGAAGGAAACCGCTCAAGGCGCAGTCCAGGGAAAAGCAAAAGATGCGGTCCAGAGCAATCGAAACGGAAGCCAAGGGAGGCGCATCGAGAATCTAACATTTGCCGTGGATAAGTGCAGGTGGTGCCCATTGGACGGGGGACTGTGGTTAGCGATGAGTGGGAGTGTGCCCGACAAAGTGATTCAGAAGCAGGAAAATGTGTAGGTAAAGGCTGGGAGCAGTAAGATTCAAAACAATCCAGGACATGCAAATGGAGACGAGAAGAAAAGGCTATAGATAACTATGAATTTGTACTATTTTCTAAGTTTTGCCCTTACTAAGAAAATTTAATTTTTTAAGGGCATAATTATGAAATGTTGCAAAGATGATAAAGCAACTAAAACTACAAATTTAATGGTTAAATAACTATTGTATAAATTTACAAATAATGCTATTTTAGTATTTAAAACCCTCTGATTCATTTTATTCCTAGCCAAAAATTCAATTCCACACAGTTCTAAAAGATATATTAATGCTCTATTCCCTCATCGCCTGTTTTAATTCCCTTTTTTTTGTGATGGCATAGCAGATGCATCCATCCTGCTATTAAGTTAATTGTCCTGATTAGCATGCCTCCATGTCTGTTATCCTCGTTGAAATTTTTGAGCTTTTGACATTCGTTTTGGGCTTGGAGTTACAGAATAAGAGAGACTGCTTTGTGCGCGGGGCCACAGCATGGAGCATAGAATGGGGCATAAATGTGCCTATTACTCCCCCCTCCAGTTTGCCATTAGCAACAGGAACGGAGGAGTGCTGCATATGCAGTTGCAGCTGCAGCTGCAGTTGCAGCAACTAGAACAACAGCAACAAAGTTCGGTCAAACGTCAGAAATGTGTTCGTTTGTTCGCTTTTGCTATTGAACGCAGGCCAAAAGCGGGCATGCTAAAACACAGGGAACCACCCTCTCGGTCACCACCCGGCCGGCACTACCCACCACCCCCGGGCAACGGGAGGAGCTGCAAGAGCAGCGGCAGCAGGACGATGTACAGGCCTACTCCTCCTCGGCCCGGGCATCGGCAAATGCAAATGCAAATGGGCAAAATGCGCTTTGACGACGACCATGTGGATGGAGGCGATTGCGTGGACGGTGCAGGAGGAATGGAGGAGGTGGTGCGGTGGTTTTCTGAACGGACAGGACAGTTGGACGAAGCAGGCAGGCGCAAAACGCATTTCAAATCGAAAAGTGGAACTTCACTCATTTGGCGCGGGGAAACGGGGACAGGTAAATAACCAGTGTTCTCGTCTCTCCACATAAGCCTGATTACAGGGTAGCAAAAAAGGTGGTTTCGATTTATGAGAGCAAGAGGTAGAGTGGTTGCTTTTATGCATTTTAATATGTTTATATCTAAACTAATATTATTTAGAGTAAGGCTAAAAAGTACTAAACTCTTATTATTTTTAACTTAAAGATTTATATAAGACTTGTTTATATTATTTGGAACCCCGAAAACTCTCTTATTTTATGTATTAATAATTAATCTAGAATATTCAAGATGACATCCTTAAACTTTCCTTTTTTCTAGGAACAACTTGTAATATTTAGAATTGTTTTCTCTGCAAATTTAAGAAAAAAGATAATTAACAGGGTGTCAAATAGTCGAATTCCTGACAACCTAATTTTATGTTATTCTTTTTAGCTCGCCTTGGTGGATGGAAAATTGACTAAATGCAACGTTTTCGTGTTCATTAAGCTCCGAGAGGATCCGTTCTGTCGATATCCAAACCCGGCCCAGCCGTCCTCTAATGGCCAATTTTCCCTCTAACTCTCGAAGCCAATTGGGAATTTTCCATATCGGCGCAGTATGTTTTCTTTTTTTTCGGATTTTCAGGCTTTGGTGGTTGATTCCCGCTTGGGACAGTGCAACCAAGAGATGGGGTTGCGCTTGGGTTTGGGTTTTCGGGTTTTTGGGTGGGTTAAGGTTGGGGTGGTGAGGCGCGAATCGACTACTCGGGGTGGTCGCTAAAAAGTGCATTTCGAGTTCTCTGCTGTCCCGTTCGGGGATTATGGGGTTGTGCACGGTTGCGTCAAAAGGTCAGCGACTATTCCACAGGGTGGATTATGACTGACGGCCTGATAAAGTGAGGAAGCTGAAAGTTTTTTTTTCAATTTCAGGATATACGAATAGAACCGTTTGTAAAACTTGACTTTAACGGGTTTTATGCTACAATTGATACGATTATCAATTAGGGTTTAGTATTTCGAAAAGGTTTTAGATAAAACAGTCATTAGACAACGTCAAATTAAAAAGCTTTTGTATAAAATAAACATAAAAACCATAATAATCATTATTTTATAGGCTTTTCAAACAATTGGTGTCCTTAATTTTTCTTTTTAAGCCTTTCATTTATCATACATAGGAACTAAATTATTTAAAGAGTTAAAAAAAACAAAAAAAATTAAAAAGATAGATCAAAATTAATTGAAATTGCGTTAATTGTGGACTTATTTCAGAATCAGAAAAAAATGAATACCTTTCTAATCTCGAATTTGAAATAGCAAACAATTTTTAAACAAATATATTTACAACCTTTGATTTTTAATATTTATTAAAAACAAAAATATCTAAAACGGTCAACTGTGAACCCTTTTCCATATTAATTTTAATGCCTCCGATTTTTGATTACAACAATAAAACAAGTTTATGATTTTAAAATCAATTTTTCCACTATTTTTTAATAATTTAAAAGAAAAAAATTAATTTTCTAAAAAAATATGTTGGCATTATAAAATGTTTAAAACCCGCAGTACTTTAAAAGTACCTCTTTCCAAATATTTTATCAATTTCCTTATCTCCTATTTGGTTCTATTACTGACCTGCACCATTTTGATGTCCTTGTGTGGGTGTACCGGGTAAAGAGAGTCCTAATCCAACGGTAATTCACGTGCCACTTGCACTCGAAGATGCAGCCAGATGCCGGTAACGGTAAATCGACGTTTTTTGCGAGCGGAGACAGCAATGAGAGCCCGTGCAAGAGAGGGAGAACGGCTATGGCAGCAAAACAAACGCAAAAGCAGCTACAGCAACAATTTAACTTAAAGACGCGAGAGAGCGAACGCACGTGGAAATTTCACTTTTGTTTTAGTTTCAGCGCTTTTATTGAAGGTTCTTATCCAATTCATTTAATCCAAGCGCCCACACACACGCACACACAACTGCATTTGGGTGGAAAAGTGGTAGGAGTGCGACGAAAAGAGCGGGAGAAGAGTATTGAAAAGCACGCGGTTGCCGTTATAAATTTGTTGTGATTTTGCGTTGTTATTGTCCAGCCAGTTCTTTAGCAGTTGCAGTTCACTTGGCGGCTATTGCATTTTGTGCGGTTCACTTGGCTGCGCTGTTCACGCCTCGCGGGGGAGTCTGGGATTTCCACGATTTTCCGGGAAACGAACCGTTCGCGTTCTGAGTCAGTTTACGTTTACTATTTTCCGGACGCGTTCTTCGGTCAGCTGGCAGTCGGGCCCAAAGTTGCCAGTTTAGCTTATTTCTAGCTATATCTAGCGTTTTTGGAAATTGTAGAGATGAAGGGTATTCCATACAGGGATGAATATATTTAGCCGGATGGAGAAAAAAGCAAAAAGTCGATTGTACATTTTGTAATTAATAAAACAGTAATGTTGTTGAATTTCTCGTATTAAAATGTATATATTTGTTTTTATCTTCGGTTCATTTTTAGCCTATTTTAGCTTCTCTGAATCTAGCTTTTTAGTACAGAAAAATATACTAAAAGTATGACCGTAATCAGGGCGAAAAACGAGAAGAAAAGGGAAAAGGTGGAATATTAAGGTTATTCAGGGCATTTCAATAATAATTTTCTTAAAAATTAAATATAAAATAATTAAACAAATTTTTATCCAATTCTAATTGTGATTTAATTAAATTCATTTTAATTTTAAATTTAGTATGCTGTTTTAATAAACTTTTAAAAACTAACATAAAAATTCCGAATTGAAATTAAGTAATTTTTGGCTTAGTTATGATAGCGGCCTTTCTGATTCAACATTAGATATCCAGTTTGGTGTATTTATTTTAAATTTATTATAGATATATATATATTTTTAATATGTTACTATTTTTATTTAAAGGGTGTTTTATTTATTATATATGTTAATTTATTGATAATCAAATTAAGAAAAATAATATATAAGAATTAATTCATGTTATTAAAATAAGCTTTTAAGGAAATTTGACTACTAAACGCTCACCTGCGTAACAGATTGACAATTAGTGTCAATAAAATCAATGTTTAAATATTTGAAAAGAATTAAGAAAACATTGTTAAAATTCCCAATGCTATTCCCTCAAGATCATGTCCCACAGAATTAAATCCAATTTAAAAACAATACTTTTCTAGATACAAATTGTTATCAAATTAGTTTTATTTTACAGACGAAAATTAGCATTCCATTAAAAGGGCTTTCTGATCCTATTTTAAAAAGATAGACAACAACTGTGTTAAGTGTTAACGCTTATATACGTTTTATTTTTATATCAATTTTTCATAGGTAAGAACAGAAATGTAATTTATTTACAGTGTTAAGATCGATCGCCATTGCTCTCTTTTTTTTCTCTTCCATACTCTTGTTCGGCGTTTAATTGTTTTTCGTGTCGTTTATTGTTTTTTTTTTTTTTTGTATATTTAAAAAATGAATTCTTTCGTGTCCTACTTAATTCAAATCCATTACAGAACTGCTGCATATATGTATATGTGTAATTGGAATCGATTCCACAATATCAACTAAATAGATAAAACAACTTTTCATACAGATTATCATAATCACTGCTCGTCGCAAAACTAAAGATAGGAATATATATTCACGGCAATCTTCAATCTGAAATCTCAATCTTGCAGAGAGGATGCAGGGTATGTGTGTGTGGGCTTGTGGACTCTTGCACATCAAACACGCTCACTAAAATTAATAATTCATTTATAAATTTATTACTTTAGCTATATTTATAATTATGAATATTTCTTTTCGCTTAAATTTCTGCTGCTGCATCTTTACCTTTACTCAATCGCTTAAAATTAGGGCTTGCATTATGCGTACTCTACTCTTATGCATTCTTCGCGTACGATTCCTATCATGGGTGGATTTTGGATGTTTTCTTGTGTGTGGCTGCTGATGTGTGTGTTTGTGTGTGCGGTTGGGCTTACTGCTATACAATTTGAGGGCGCAAAGAAAATGTCCGGAAAAACAATAATGGTTAGAGAATTAAGAATTATATTAGAGGGATAATTATGTATGTTACTGTGCGGCGGAGTCTCTCGCCCTATCTATCCAATAGCATTTTAAACTGTTCAATTTTGAATGGCATTCTCGGAAAAGTAGTGGCATGCAAAAGGGAAATTTTACGTTTCTGGCGGGCGCTCCTGCATTGGTTAAACTCTATATGTTTTGGGGCTTAGTTGACTTGAGAGAGGTCATCCATAATCTTGGTCAAAAAAAATGTTATTGCTGCCGCTTGCCGTTTGCGTTTTTTTGAAGATGAGTTCGATCCGGATCCCGTGCTTGCGCCACTTAGGCCAAGTAGTTGTACACCTTGCGGTCCTCGGGTGATCGTTGCAGATACTCGCGCTCAATGAGGCCCTCGATCCGCTTCTTGATGAACACAGGTGAGGGCAAGAAGCGCGATTTTAGCTGCGACGTCACGTCCGACACCAGTAAGTTGTGCTGTAATTATTTGAAGTTCAAGTAAAATAAGTTAACTGGTTTGCTATTAAGTACTCACCGCCATACGCTTGCGCGCCTTCATGATGCGCACAATCGCTGCCTCAATTTCGTGCTTTCGATCCTCATCGACCTTGCCGCGCGTCTCCTTGCGCTCTGGCTCTGATTCGCCCTTAGCGGCCACCGTCTGTATCTTCACCCTGTAGGAATTCCCCAAAAGGTATTAGTTATCGAAATCTATATCTTATTGATAATAGAAAATTATATATCTCACCTGTGGAACTTTGACACAAAGGCATCGTTCACATAGAACTCATCCGTGGGCTCAATATCCTTGGTTTTCGTCTTGGAATTACGCACCAGCAAGCGCTGAGCTGGCTTGCCCATAGACAGCGACTGAAGGGCTCTTACCAGCTCCCGCTCTGGTATATCCGTCTCCTGGTGGATGTCATCATAGGTGAGCACATCGCGGTTGTTAAACAGCAGCAAAACGCACATCTGCAAGGGAAAAATTTTAGAAAATTAAAAAATGGAATTATGGAAAGAAACCCCCTTAAAACTCACCTGGTATGTGGACACCTGCAGTATGTGCTTGCGTGTGGTGGTGGGCACTGCACACCCGCTCGAACTGGAGCTGGGTGCATCCTTGTCCTTCTCACTGTCGGCTGCTTTGCGGCCATAAAACACGGCGTTTATATAGGCAGTGCCTAAGGAAAAAGAAAAATATAATTAAATTTTTTAATTAATTTTAGGGAAATCTTTTTTTCTAACTCACCCATTTGAGGCTGTAACGTTAGCTGACGTCCTGAGTGTTTGTTCAGATAGAAGCTCTTGAAAATTTCAAAGGCTTCGCGGGGTGCGGCGGGTATGTTGCAGTTGGGAGTTGCTGTCTGTAAAGGGAATACAGTAAAAGTCATTAAGGACTTTTCTTAAAATATAAAATATAAAAGACGAACTCACCTGTGTTGGCCAGAATCCCGTGGTTAGTATGCGTACCGTTAGCTCAACACCGCCCAAGGATAAATTGTTATTATTTACATAGTTCTTGAACTCATCCATGATCGTATTGGAGACGGACATGTCCTTAAACATGCCCTCTAGCTTCGAGGTGAATTGACAGCCGCATTCAGTCTGCAAAAGCAGGTAAGATAGTCATGAATATGAAGTTTGATTAAAGTAAATATATATATAAATTAATTATATATATATTCAATATATACCTTTAGTTTGGATATCATATTCTTCTCGAAATCATCAGAGACTGATTTGTTTAGCAGCAGTCGCTTGGCTAAATGCGTCTTGTAATAGCGCTCAAAGACATCCTTCTCCAACAGGAAACGGAAAAGCACCATGGTCTTGTCCAAAATAGACTCGATTTCCTGCTCGCTCATCTATAAGGTATATAAAAGTACAACTATAGTATCTAAAGTAAGTAATACCATGAAAAACTCACTCCCTTGCCACCCTTTTTCAGTTTGTCGTCAATGAAAAGCGACAGATATTCCGGCGATTTGTTATTCAAATTTAAGAAATGCTCAAAGTCCGAGGAGATGACATTCTTGAAGATGCGATCGTTGGCGAATGAGTGAACCAGAAACTGATCAAAGCGATCCTTGAGATCCAACAGATTCTGCACGAACGTAATGGGATTCGTGTTGCCATTCTCCTCCTCCTTGACCAGCATGCGTCCCTGCTCTCGCAAATACGCCGACATGGTGTCCGCTATCACCTTGAGGCCCTCCTCCTTGAGGCGCGAGAAGAGCTTGTATGTGCAGGCCAGATCTTCGGTCTTTGAGTTCTTGATCATGTAGACCACGCCCGAGTTTTCCATCTCCACGATCGGGCGCATGTGCTTCTTGATCAGCTCCTCCTCCACAACTCGCACAATGCGCGGCTCAGTGTCCTTGTCTAGGTAGAGCGCTGCCCGTGACGATTCCTCTGTGATGCGGGCCTCCACTTTCTTGATGTAAACGCCAGCGTTGTTCTCGGCAAGAAAGTTCTGCGACTCGAATTTGTAAAAGGCCGCCGACTGGGCAAGGAAGGGCTTTTCAAAGTCCTCCTCGTAGACAGTGCGCGAGTTGATGCCTAAAGTGATTAGCATGCTGCAGGCGTTTTTGATGGCCAAATGGTTAATGGCCTCGCCATGTCGCTCCTCCATTACCATGCCCAGCAGCTTCTCCCGCAGGGCCTTTTGAATCTCTCCATAGCGAACCACCTGTTAAAAGAAAGGAATTTGAGTACAACTATATAGTTTAAAGTAGTAGTTACTTACCTGATCCTTGAACAATATCAATCCCAGATTGTATACATTGTCCACCTCACGCTGCTGCACATAGACCCTGTCCATGTACATGAGTATGTCGCGTATCATCACCATGGAGGTCTGATGATCCGTCCAGGCCTGGTTCAGCTTGGGCAGAAAGTTGCTGTGCAGACTCTCCAGCACCTCCGCCCTCACCTTGTGCTCCAGATGCTCGGATACGACCTCCCTCAGCCCGTAGTATAGTCTGTTGCCGTGCTTGTGCAGCACCATGTTGTAGGCATTCCGATAGAGCTGTTCAAACGACAGACCGGAATTGTTTTTCTTCTGTATCTCCTGGATAGCGTTCTTCAGGCTGGCCCAAATCGTCTCCACGTACTTTTCGTCCATGGAGGCCTGCAATGGAAGTGAGAGAGAGAATGTTATTTGAGGAAGAAAATTACAGAAAAAGGGTTCCTGAATCCTAATATTAATCCTAAAAATGTAAGGTCTTTCTGGAAGACTTATCTTCCAGATTAGAAGCTACCTATAATCTAGGATTACTCTTAGTTATATGCTAACATTGAAGGCCTTTCGCTTGTACTCGGGCATCCATAGCGGGTACTTGCGAACAATATCCTTGGGACGTGGACCCTCTGCAATATCCTTGATATCGGGACCATTGGCTCTGACGATTGGGCTGTTGTCAATGGAAGCGGGAGCAGCAGCGGGAGGTGACGCTGAAACTGAGACGGGCGAGGACGCGGGAGAGGGTCCCTCGGGATAACTATTCTCAGCTCGCGTCCGACCAGTTCTGGCGACATGGTGGCGCCTATCATATGTAGTCTGCCATGACTGCTGCTGCTGCTGCGACTGAAAGGAAGTATTAGCCTGTAGTACAGAGTGCCTAGAGACCCGGTAGGCTCCCGTGGAGGCTCCGGTGTCAGCCGTTTCCCTGTTCACGCCGCCACCTCCACCGCTTATTGGGTTAAAGTTGGATGAAGCCACAACACGACTGTGACGGTTGCCATTGACGTTCAGATTATTCAGGGGTTCCGGCTGCTGCTGGCGGGGATTACGACCTTGCATATGGTAGCGATAATGCTGGTCCAGCTCTCGCTCCCTATCCCTCTCACGCTCACGTTCACGCTCCCTGTTCCGCTGCTGTTGCTGCTGCTGCTGGATCCTCTGCTGATCCTCGCTCAGTGCCAGCGAGCGGCGAGCCGCAGCTTGATGTGGGCCCGCTGCCGTGCGGGACCGACTTGGGTTTGTCGACCTAATGGTGCCGGCTTCCTTTCCACATTCGCTAAGCAGTGCCTCCTGTTGTCCGCCGCTGCTCCTCCTCCTCCTGCTGCTCCTCCTGTGCTCCGTGCTCGGGCAAGAGTTCTTTGCTCGTTGTTCACCCTGCTCCCTTCATACAGGTCTGCACAGGCTTTCTTTGTGTGCTGGCGGGAACAATAATTTCTCGAAAACAACGATTGAATTGGATGTAACTTAAAAACTAAAATGTGTTTGAATTTTCACCCAGCCCCAGGTTGTTTGTTTTGATGTTTTCTTCCAGTTCAAAAATTTGTATACATTTTTTTTTGAATTTTTTCGTTTGATTGATTTTTAAAACGATTCCGGGGGCTTGTTTTTATATATGTATATAATATTCTTACATATATATTTATGGGATAACAAACTGTCCCTGTTTTGTAACAATCCTAGGGGCAAAGTCCTAGGCGGAACTATCTTATCGGAAAATTTTGCAACTTCATGCTGCGATCAGCAGATTCCGTTTTCAGGTAAACTGTAAATTGCACAACTTGGGTCATGAGAATAGCGCTGATTTGGGAAATATATTCATAAAAATTTGTTTAATTTCCAATTCATATATAATTTATACTTCTAGTTCCCTCATATATAGTATAGTATGTATTTTTATAATCAATTATAATAAGAACTACTAATGATATAAATTTGGGTTAATAAAAGTCTAGCTTTTGAGTTATTAAACCATAAATAAAAAAGCTAAGTTCTGATTTTAAATAATTAAATAGTTATTTTACTTTCTCTTCTACAATTGAACGTCTTAGAAGACCGCCTATCTATATATCTTTATCTGATTTTCATTTTGCCAAGATAATAACAAGTTATTCCCAGTAACTAAGGGATTCCCCCGGAACTCTTACCGGAAAGGCGCGTATACGCATTTTGCCCTCCTTCTTTGGAGGATTTCCCCGTAGATTCATATTGTTCAGGCGTCGGCACTGCTCCTCCACTTTATTGGTGATCCAGACGCCGAAGCGGGGAGCTGCAGGCGCAGATGCAGGTGCTCGATGCGCTCAGCGCTCAGCGATTTTCCCCGATTTTGTTTCGACTCTTTATCTTTGTTGTTCACGACTCGATTTTCCGTTGACTGCGATGGCTGCTGGTGGCGTTGCGAATGTAAACAAAGTCCTCAGAAGGCACGATTCTCAGTCTTCGGGCAGTTCTGTAAGTTAATAAGCTGGGTTTTAATAACTTGTTCACATTTTTTGATGGTCATGATGGGTGGCGACTTCTCGGGACTCATTTTCCCTTTTTTATGCAAACATTCCACTCAAATGTTAGGGTGTCAATCGCGATATATACACACACACACACACAAAAACAGCAACACACATATGCCCGCGAATATACATATGTATGTATGTATATACATATCTATTTGGGGAAGCGGCGATTTTTATTCGCGAATAGTTCGCAATTTCGAATTCCGTGGGGTGTGTGGGGATCCAGGGGGTAATCTCCTCGAAGATCGCCAACTGCGCCGCCACTTCCTTTGTCCCGTGAGTCCATGGAATGGACCGATTTTATCGGCAATACATATGTACAATATTATATCGCTGGCTCTGCAGATCTCTCCGCGTAAAAGAAACAGCAGAAGGAGAAAAAAAAAAACTCACACGGCGACAAAATAATTGTTATGTACATATGTGCGTGCGAGCAGTGCATGCAATTAAAACAAAAGTCACTGGGATATTCACTCGCGATCGAAAATAGGTTCTGCCAAATACCAGACGGGCGTCCAGTTGATTTTATTTTCCATTTGTTGCTGCTCGCTGGCTTTATTTTCAATAGTTTTTTTTTCTATTTCACTTTGTCATGGGAAAAGACTGGTGGTAGGGTTACATGTGTGTTTGTGTGTCTGTGCGTATGGGAGAGTGGCCGTTTCTCTGTCTGCGTTTTGCGCTTGTGGGTGTATGTTTTTGTACCTTTGCTCATCAAGCGGCTCTCGGGTCCGCTTCTTTCCTCGATTCGCGCTTTCCCAATTACTTTTCACTCTTGCAATCGCTCCAATATCTCAGCTTTTACTATTTTGTTCGATTTGTTGCTATTTTTTACATTTACTTGCATTGCTTTGCAATTGTATTGATTGTAATTCGTTAATAGAGATGGACGATAGTGGCGTACCTTTCATTTTCTTGTCACGGCTATTTCACCCAAGTGGTGACTGGGGATTTTGGTTGGTTTTTACTAAATAATTGGATTGATAAATTAAGTGTGTTGTTGGTCTTAGGTTAACGGCTTTTAATTCAATATTCTTACATTTTTAATAACTAAAATAACTGATAAACTATGTAAACATTTATAATATTTTTGTGACGTGACTAATAATCGTCTGTTTTCCCCATCCCTAGCAACCAGTGTTGAGCAATGGCTGTCTGTGAAAACATATGGCAGCTCTTTGTCATATGGTGCTGTAAAGCGATGAATTCAAGCAAAGTTTTCTGCCAGCCCTAAAAGTATGCCGCACATTTGAAAAGGGCGCTAAAATTCAAAGTCAAGGTATGACTAGTGCACTGTTTTCTTAATTTTTGATAACTTAAGCTAATCTGAAATAAGTTTTGAGTTAATAATGTGGGTATAACTGTTTAGGAAAGATTTTTAATACAAAAATAATTTTTTAAATTTTAAATCCAAAAAGAAAAAATATAAGAAATATTCTTTAATAATAAAAATTAAAAAAAAAAAAAAACATATCAAAAAGACTAAATATATTTTTAAAGAAAACTAATTTTATTTACATATCTTAATATAGCATTTTTGGCTTAATAATCCTCTTTTCTGAGTTAAATAGACTCCTAGGCTTAGATTTTAGCTAAATAACTATTTAAAATGCTATAAAATTATTAAGTTTGTATAAATAGAAATAGTAAATGCTGTCTTTTTAATAAAATAATTCCAAACTACACCTGCTTAGTTCACTCTTAAATATTCCTTGTTAACACGCAAGATTTCCTGATTAATACAATGTTGTTTTCCCCGAAAATGGTATCTTCCCAGCAAGTGAAAGCTCGGTTTAGCAACTAATTACCCTGCGGCAAGGTCTCGCCAGGCGAATAATATTTTAATTATGACAACTGGCCGCCGCAGGGCCCAAGGCAGCAAAAGAGACGTAAACGGATATGCGGCAATGGCTACCGCATGTGGCTTTCTTAATTGGCCAACGAGACGCGCCCTGGCCCACACTGATAAGCAAATTTGGTACAAAATTTACAACAAAATTGCGAGTTTAATTTGCCGAATAACCCCGTCAGTGTCAGTGTCTGAACTGAGCTGAAATATGCGCACTTTCACCGCCTCCTTGGTATCCCTTTTTTTTTGGCCACATTTGTCGTGCGTCGAAATTAATTAGCCGCACTTCAAGCCAGAGCCAGCCCTCTGCTGCGTAGGTGAGTTGAGGTGTCCGCCGTTGTCATCAATTCATGCGTATTTATTACCATTTATCCACGACTGTCGGCTGATGCGCCACGCCGCCACATCAACATAAATGTTGCACGCCGCGGGTGCAACAATATAACACAACAATAACTATATAAGTGAGGTGAGGCAAAGGCTAGCCTTTAGTGACTGCCGCACGGGAAAGTGCTAAAAAATGAATGGTGGTGCTCGGTTAGGGGAAATAGTTGCCGCCACATATAAACCATATAATCGTGCCGCATCGCAACCACTCATATTCACACCGGGCGCACTCGGTGGCAACAAGGACAATAAATCATCCGACAGGCAGTCGAGTGCAGACAAATTCACTGAAATTTAAATAAAAATCAAAACAAATGCCTAGACAAAACACGAGACCGGGAGTCCGGGGTCCGTAAAAGGCGAAAAAAAGGAGCCTGAAAGGCAGCCGCATCAATATGGAGCATACACTGTGGGGAAATAGAGGTATTTTAGAGGTTTGTTAAATTTAATTTATTGAGAAATGGGTAACATTTAGATTTTAAAAAAGATTATTATTATTATTATATTTAATTCTTAGATACTCAATACTTTTAATGATTATTTCCAGCTTTTCAAGTTGGAAATTTAACCATTTATCCTTGAGAATTTTATAATAATAAAAAGTATTTCGGTATTCCTAATTTCTTTCTCTGTACCCATAAGATCAGGAGTTGCAACAAAAATAACAACAACTCCTCGGCGGCATTATGAATAACTTTTAAATTTGAATGTGAAATAAACGCTTTGTCTAAGCTTTGGCTACCGTTAGCAACATGCTGCTGCTGCAATTGTTGTTGCTGCTGCTGTTGCTGCTGCAGTTACCGGTGATTTATGCAGCAACATTTGATGAAATATAATACAAAAGGCGCACAGCAGCCGCAGCAACAACAAAGATAAATTGCCGCACGCTAAATTGTAAACTATATAAGGTTTAAATGCAAAGTGTGTTGTTCAGTTGTTGCATGTTGCATGTTGCCGGTTGGACGCTGCATGTTTACATAACGGCCATAGCAACAAATGTTGCTGGACTTTTATGGCTTCATTTTAAGCAACATTGATGGTTTAAATAGCATTTTCCAGCAATATTAGGGATCTTTAATATTATTTAGTTACTTTATAATTTGTCTTTTTTGTTTTTACTATCAAATATTGCGAATTCATGCAGCTGCCACTTTAAAAAATATTTATTTTCTTTTATATTTCTATATTCATTGATCAATCACCTTTATTTTCTCACAATTTACTGGTCTTTAATTGCTATTGCACAGTTTGTGTGGTCACAGATCCAGTCAAGGCGATGCACTCGATCTCCACCAGAGCGTCCATTGGTAACTTGGCCACCTGGAAACAACTGCGGGCCGGGAAATCCTTATTGAACACTGAAAAAATGATGATAAGTCAAACAATAAGGCATATAGTATTTATGAAATAATGGAAAAATAACACCAGAATAGCTGTCATAAAATGTTTACAGTAAACAATAAAGACGTCGATAAGAGGGTGCCAACGATGCCGATTGCCTTATCAGGCGGCAATGGCCAAAAGGCCGGTATACTACAGTGGGTAATGGTATATAGACTACAATTTTAATAAAACCAAATTAATGTTAATATTATTAAGGTATTATAGTAAATAATTTAGGCTTTATATTTGAGGGTAAAATCATTACACAATGTTTAAAATGTTTAAAAAATATTTAAGTTCTTAGGTGTTTTTATTTTAAATCTAAGATTATGCTCACCCTTCTTGTAGACCTCATTGACGGCCCCAAAATCATTGAGATCCTTCAGGAAGACAGTGTTCTTGATCACTTTATCCACTCCCGAATCGGCGGCCTTGAGAACAGCCTCAAGATTCTCCAGAGCCTTCTCTGCCTGCTCTGTGGGTCCACCGGGAACCAGCTTCATGGTGTCCTTGTCCAGACCCAGACAACCCGACACATACACTGTGCGATCGGCCACCACCGCCTGGCTATATAAATATTGAAAAATATATCCATTAACTGGATAATTATAGTTTTTATTATATTTAAACTTACTTATAGGGAGCCACTGGCTTGGCAGCATTTGCAGTGCTGATTAATTTCCTCACAATCGTTGACATTTTGAACTTGAAAGATGTTTATATTTTTAGGAAAATGTTGACGAGTGCAGCAGCTGGAAGTGAACTGATCGAAAGCTTTAATTTTCGTTCAACAAGTGTGTTTTTTCTTTATCAGCATTTGCTTTTTACAAGCTCTTTCGTTCGCTTTTATGTCTCTATCGGTGGTTTTCTCCCGCGCAAACAGGTGCTCTCAGCTGTTAAGTCAGATGTTAGAACTGTTAGATTAAATTAGTGTTATATTAGAGGTAAAATATATTCTGTTAGGAATGTAAAAATATTATACATAAGCTAATGTTAATTATTTTATATTGAAATATTATTTGATCCAATTATTTGATTTTTTATTTGCAAAATTTCTTGAATTATTTTGGTTTAATATTTAGGAATAATATAAAAAATAATTAAAATTAATTTACAGATTAAATTCTTATTAAAAGCTTATTTTACAAGGGTCTAATATTATGTAGAATCATTTTTCAGCTTCAAAGAATTTTGTCATACTCTTAAACCCACAATAAAATATCAATAAAAATATTTAAAAGTTATTTTCCCAAGCACAAATTAAATTTTATTTTATTTATTTAATGCTAACTAAAAGTTATAAACTAAAAGTTAACAAAGGTTAATGAGCAATGGCTACCGAGGCCTTCCGCTCTACAGTGTATTACAAATTAAATTTTATTAACACCTCATACCTGACATTAATCAAAATTAAAATAATAATTAAAGTAATAAAAACATTCCACTGCGTTTCAGCCTTAATAACTTAATTAACATTTTTCTGTGAAAATATACATATTAATATTCCGATTCAGAAATTTGGGTCGGCACTCGCTTTCTCTAGCTAAAGGGATACTCATATGTATACATATACAGTGGCTCACAGCTTATTTCGTGCAGAGGTAAACTTGAAATTCAAACTTGTATATCTGACAAACTATAGGAGATATGAAAAAAATTTAAACGCAGTTATGTTTAGTAGGGCTTAAGCATTTATTTAAGCCCTTGATTGTTTTTCAATTCCACTAGATAACGATAAAAACTTTAAAAAACGAAAAATATTGGTTATTTTTATGTCACAGCTTATTTCGTGCAAGAAAGTTTATCTTAAATATTTCGGTTTTGCTTAAACTTACAATTTTTTTTGTCTTAACTTTATTTGATGACGTCCTCTAAAAGAGTTTTAATTAAAGAAATCAACTTTTCTGAGGACTCCTTTGGAATCTTGGACCATTCTTCCAAGGGGGCTGTTTTGAGACCATTTTTATAAGATATCGACCTCTTGCGGATGTCCAGATCCAGAATCGCCCACAAAATCTTAAGGACGATAAGGTCTGGTGACTGGGCAAGTGGATTCACCACATTAGGGCAGTTCCATATCAACCTGGTCTGCACAAGAGTCGATTTTTGCTTTGGGTCATTGTCATGGTAATGTCAGGAAATCCGCTTTGGGCCCAATATATCGGCGATCTGGAGCAAGTTATCCTTCCAAAGTTGAAGGTACATATTCTAGCCATATTTCCCTCGATAAAAACCAGGTTTTCAACATCGGTTGCCGCCATACACGCCCAAACCATGCGAGTACCACTACCATGCTTGGCTGTAGGGGATCGGTTCTTGTGGTGAAGCTCTGAATTTGATTGTTTTCAAACATATTGGTCTCGGTCCGACCTCATAAATATTGAATTTGGTCTCGTCTGTGAAAATTAATTCATTCCAGAACGAAATCGAATGAAATTATGTGATCCTTGGCCAATTTAAGCCTGCACTTCGGATTTGTATTGGTTTCGAAAGGCTTTTTCCGGGTTACTCGGCCTTTAAAGATGTGTTCCCGTTATAAACGGCGGACGGTTTCCACGGAATACTTTTAGGCCATTTCATGCCCAACATTTACTATTAGTTTTGTCGCCAAATTTTTTGAATTAACATTAATTTTCCGGATAATTCACCTTTCCTCAAGCTTAATAAAAATTTGGTTAGGAGCATTTCGGCCAATATCTGCCTCACGATTTTCCCGATTGAAGCTTGGGATGATTTACTGAACAGCACTTAGGGTAAGGTTAATTATTTAAGTAATATTTCGCCAAGTTTTTGCATTTTTAAAATGATTAAGGACCAATTCCCGCAGTTCGATAGTCGTGCGGAGCGCATTTTGTTAATTCACAGAAAACTGTATTTTCCTGTGATATGAAAAGCATCGGAGGGATAAATAAATTAGCTGATATCGCCTCCAATGAGTTACAAAAAAAATTAGCTAATTTAAAATAACAATTTACAAGTTATATGTACCCAACGTTTTTGCACGAAATAAGCTGTGACATAAAAATAACCAATATTTTTCGTTTTTTAAAGTTTTTTTCGTTATCTTGTGGAATTGAAAAATAATTAAGGGCTTAAATAAACGCTTAAGCCCTACTTAACATAACTGCGTTAAAATTTTTTTCATATCACCTATAGTTTTTCAGATATACAACTTTGAATTTCAAGTTTACCTCTGCACGAAATAAGCTGTGAGCCACTGTATATATCTTTCCACCAGCCGATATTTGATTTAACGCCATGAAAAATGCAAGCCACGTCACTTAGCCACGCCCCCTGCGCCGCCCTGACTAATTATTTATTATTTGGCAATTGCTGTCTGTCAGTCGCTGTCAGGGCCCAAAAAAGAAATAATAAAAAATAATAATAAAAAGAAATAAGAAGGCAGAAAGAAAGCCCAGACCGAGGCGATCCCGTTTCAGAATCTTTACGCATGCCAAAAAAAAAAGCACCGAAAATATAAGAGGAGAATCACTCTGTAATTATGCGGAGAAGATGGGGCAGAGCATCCTGAAATGTGGCAAAGGGTCTTAATCCCGGACTCCGAGCTTGGGAGCTGCACCCAACTGCAGCCAGCCAGCGTAGGTGCAACCTCAGAGCAAAGAGAACACGCCCCGCGAAACGCCGCCTTAAGATTGATTGTAGACGCTTTGTTGTTGCTGTCGGAGGTGCACTTAAAGAAATTGAAATAAAATAAATAAGATTTTGGAAGTTAAATTCCAGATAAAAATGATCTACCCCAATATAGTATAAAAATATCTCAAACTCTTAAAAATGTCAATATTTTTAATGTAGAAAAATATCTCATTTAATGTTTATATATCGAAATTATCGATAATTATCTAAAAAAAAATTTAATTTAATTTATTTATCTAATTTTTCCATTATCTAAAGAAATCATACATAATGTCTATATATCTGCACTTATAAATATTGCAACATCAAAAGATCGATTTATATATCGAATTTTGCTTTAAACATCAATACACAATCGATATTTTCAGTAAGATCAGATTAGAAGGAATATTATAAAAATATATTAATTCAAATTCCTACAAATTCTTCTCCTTAAATAAATCAATTTAATTTTAATAACTATTTCCCTCAGTGCTTTCTTAGCCAACCCACGAAGATGCCACGGAAATGCTGAAAGAAATTTCTTTTGGCTGCCTTCTGTGCCCCAAGCATTTTGATGTCGCATTTCGGTGCATTAATTACTTTATGATCCACTTTATGATGCATAAAATATGCAAGTTGCAGGATCGGGAAAAGCAATTTCACGAGTCCCCCCCCCCAAACTTCGTGGGTGTTGCAGGAGGGACTCTGGAATCTGTGGGATCCTGCTGGAAACTCAACAAAATCAACATTGATATTAATTAGCCACGGCCCGCGTATTGATTTATAAACACAATTTACTTTGTTTAATGATGGCCCCTGGTCCTGGTCAAACAATTTTACATTAAATGCTTTAATAAATAAAGCTCTAAATAAGCCAAGCGGCAACGAGGAGATGCCATATAATTACTTGGCAAATAACAAATTGCCTCCGCAATGCAGAGAAGGTGTGCACTAAGAAAGGGTTCGGGTTGGCTTCGATCCCTGCGATATGGAAAAGGAACCCTAAAGGGTCCCAGAATATACCAGAGTTCTGCTGGTTGTTGTCTGATATTTATGGCACTTGTTGGAGGTGTATCAAAGGCCTCAATTCAGTCGAGAGCCAACAGGTGTGGACTGTAAGAACTGAAGGTTAAGTAATCTTATTGCCTAAGTTCTCAATTCTTTCTAAATAATAATTTCATTTTATGGTTTGTTATTAAGCTCCCAAGAATCCGTTTAACTTTATAGTTCATAACTAGTGATCATCATTTGTTTTGATCCGCACCTGAATCTTCCAAGATCCTCTCCTTCTATCCCAGGCCCGGGCAACTTTCCCTTTCCGCTTGACATACTCCTGGGGGATGGCTCCCCATCATTTTGCGGATGCCATTTTTTATTGACTCAAATAACTTCATTTGTTTAAGGCTTTATTGGAGCGCCGCTGGCTGTGGAGACCCGATGCTGCTGCTGGGACAGGTCCACGTCCAGGGGTCTCTCTCTCTCTCTCCACGGCGCAAATTACAACGATTTCTCAGGCAAGCCAAGGAGGAGCGGCTGCCACTTGCTCTGGCCTGGCCTGGTTATTGGATACTCTATAATTTGCATGTGATTTTTATGGCTCGCTCGATTTTCATGCTAAGTTATTTGATTTTAATTTGCTGCGTAATTGCTGGCGGAGCAGCAGGAGGAGCTCTGCCAAACTGGTAGCCAGGTTGTTTAGGTCCACCTTCCTGCCCATTAACCGGTAGATTTATGTTTATGGCACTATTGACGCGACTAATCCCAAACACGATATCGGGCTAGTCGATCTTACACAGAAATAGAATGCAGCAAGACGTTTAGACCCAAAAGGGGGTGGACCGAAGCGAAACTCAAGGACGATCCGTGAAAAAACGTAGACTGCAATTAGGCAAAAGGTAATGGTAAGAGGCGGGATGATAAAATATATGATCTGCTGGTTAGACTGTAATTTAAATTTTGTGTTAGGGTTTATTATTGCAAGGAAAGATTGAGGTATTTTGATTGGAATCTAAGGGATTATTTAGATTTTTCTAAGGGTTTTTATAAAGCTAATTAACTGGAAAATTTATTTTTCATATCATAACATTAAAAAAACATTAAAAAAAGCAAACTAATAAACTATTTTTGATTAAAATGACACTGTTTTTTAACAGAGAAATTGCCCAGCCCATTTGCTACCTTTCCATTGGCAGCTTTCGTAGCCACAACGCCCACCTTCATATCTCTGTCAGAGTTGCCCCTTGCTTTAATTGCCGCGGCTACAACTCCGCCCCCTAAAAAATGCACCACTAAATCCTATCCCCACTGGCCTAAACCAACTCCCAGGGGCGACTCCACAGGACATGGCGAAACGGAGTTGACATGCAACTGCCAAAACGATGTTCGGGAAAATGTTACGGTCGCGCAAGTGAAAATTGCACTTTTAGTGTGTGCTTTATTTTTGTTAATTTGCAATGCAAAATAGCTGCACGATCCCGATCCAGATCCACTGGCTGGAGCACTGGCTGGGGCACACGCCCTAAACGCCACAAATGAAAACTAATGATTTTCACTTTATAACTTTGGCTGCAAAAGGGAGGCGAAGCGGAGGCGACTCCAAGACTCAAGACTCACGCAAAAGTCGCCGCACGGAAGCGAATGGTATTGCATTGCAGGGGCACCCAGGCTGGGAGGCTGCTCTGGGCTTGCATGGAAAATTTGAAATTTAATCGCTGGCAATTAATTTGGTCCAAATGCAGTGAAAAGCGCTTGGAAAAGCCCAGGGACGGGCCAGCAAGGGGAGAAGAGGTGGATTGGGTGGGGCTAGGACTGGCGCCCCCACAGTTGCAGCAGCTGCACCGCCCGCTGAGCGTCGAGGTGGGTCAGTCGCATGTCCACCTGTATCGATTGGGAGCAGCAGCCGCCACGGGAGCAGTTACACTAAGGGAAATATACTAGAGGCTAAGGAGGTGCTTTAAAATATTTTAAAATATTTTGTAGGATGGCTTTATAGTGGATTTTAATATGAATCATTTAAAATGAATTATATAATGTTTTACAAAAAAATATTTTATAATTTTATTTAAAAAATAATTTGTTAACCCAAGATTATTCCCTACATATTTTTAGGAATTTTTTAAAGTTAATTTAAAGTCAATTTCTGTGGCACTAAAAAGATTGACAGCTAATTTTCCTTAGAAAAAAATGAGCAAAAATATGATTATCATATTAAGTGGGTTTAGTTAATATATTTATAATTATTATTCTCACTTTTATTTCTTCTTAGACTCCTACCTTTCCCCCCAGTGCATCCCAGCCCAGTTGGAGCGGCGTCTGTGTGGTCCAAGGGGTCCATCGAGTCGCGAGTCTCCCCGGCTCGATGACAAACGAACGTTCAGCATTCGGCAGCGAACATTCAACATTCAGCATTCAACATTCGCATTCAGCCATTCGACATTTGGCAAGTGGTCAACCGCTCAACGTCGCAGTCGGTGGGCAGGAAAATTGAAAAATTAACAAGTATGAAATGTGCAATTAAAGTGGGCTACCATCCAACCCGTCTCGTCTCGATCGAGGGTAATCCGAGCTCCAAGTAGAGCCTCCATCTGGGAGGGAGGCCTAGGAAAGTGAGGATGACAACGACATCGACAACGTTGTCTACACCTGAGCCGAGCTAGTAGTAACTCCGAGTTAACCGAGAGAAGGCGAATTATTAATCTACTTTTAATTGCAGCCAAGCAGGCAGGAGCCCCCGAGGAGCTCCTCTACTTAGGTACTTGTTGTGGCACTTAACCCTGCCCCATTTGATTAATGTGCGCCAATTGTGAAATAAATGTTTTTGCTGCCCCGGAGTCCTGCCTCCGCGTTGCCTCTCTCTGGCTACCTAATTGAATTATTGGCAGGGGCAAATTTGTGGCAGACACATATTCATATACGTACAGGGAGGCGTGGCAGCTGCTCCTACCTTATTGATCGTTGTTTGCTCAAAGGCGGAGTGGCAAGAAGTTAAGCTCTGCTCTTAGGAGGTAAAGAAGGAGCAGCAGGGAGATGCGCGTGCGAGATGCGATATCTGCAAAAGATGTTAATGGCTGGCACAATTTTTCAAGAATTTCAAGAAATCGGTGGGTTCTAAAATTGGAGCCTTATACCTAACAAAGGGCAGAGATTATTACTTATTTTAAAAACACTTTGCTAGTATTTCCAGGTTCTTCCACAAACCCAAAAGATTGCATCACTCTTGACCCAATTCTCTCATATTTTCACAACACAAATATTGACTGGGTTTTCACCCACTTTGCCTTTGGCCTCGACATGATCTCGGCAAGTAAAGTGGCACACTTGGAGCTGGAGTTTGCCAATTGCAGCAAATTGGCCAGTAACAACAACCTACAATGGTCAGGAAGGCGGCCAACAAGGTACAACGGGGTCAGTCTAGGGCGATGGCGTCGCTGTCGATGGGTCCATGGGATGCGAGTGCAGACTGCTGCTCCTCTTGGTCATGTTCTCCCTAATGTCAACTCATATTGCCCGCAGGCGGTGCCAGGGGGAGGAGCGAGGGTAATGGCCTACATAGAGGAGAAAATAAGCCAAGTGCACTGGGGAATATTTTTGAAAAAAAGGAAACTAAGACTGTTCAAAAAGACTGTTAATGGTGGCTTCCATATCCATACCTTCTACTTATCCTTGTAAATAAATGTATGTTTAAATAACTTACCTTAAAAATGAATACTTCTTATGACAGCCTCAAGAAGTTTCCTCCATTATAGTTCCCATTTTTGTCCCAGTGCATTAGCATCTACAACAACAAACCGCCCACATTCGCATGGTTGGAGGTGGTGTCACCTGGAAAACAGACACGAACTTTGCATTTGGCTCTCTTCTTCTCAATTTGGCTGTCTTGCCAAAAAATTGTACAAACCTGACCATAAACACAACAATTGAATGGGCCACAATTGAGGGACAGAACAAATGCATATTCCGCCGAATGGATGCGCATATTCAGGGCGTTGCCTGGATCGGTCGCTTGGGTGTGGGATAGCTCCTCCATCCCCCTCAACCGGGTAACTCCCCTCGATGCCCGATTGATAACACCCGGAATAAAGGGAAACTACCGAGGCTGCCCAGGCGACAAGCATCCGCAGTTGTCCTCCTTGGCAAGTCGCTGCTGCTGCGGCTGCTGCTGGCCCCTTGTAGCTGTCACTGGGCGCTGAAAAAGAAAACGGTGGAAAAAATTCATTAAATTGAAAAAAAGGGTACCAAGTGCAAAAGGTTACAGGTAGAGCCAACACATAAAAAAAGAAGAAACGAATTGAAGAAAGGGATAAGAAATAAAAATCACAATAAAACAAATGAAGTAAGCGGGAAAATTGTGTTTTTCTTTTTGGGGAAGTTTTTATGCTCTGCCAAGGGGAAAATTATTTAAAATTGTTATAATTTATTTAAGATAAATTTAATTTATTTACTATACAAACAAAATACAAAAAGCCCAGAAATTTACTCTTAAAAAACCCTAAGAAAAACAATGATACCTTGCATATATGACAAAATTATTTAAAAAACAATTTAATTTCATGAGGGAAACATGTTTTGCCAAGGGAAAATCATTTAAAATTATTTAAAACAAACTTTTTTATATAAAAATTTGCTTTAAAAATTACAAGAAAACCCAGAAGTTTACTAACTAAATTTAAAAAAATACCTTTTTTGTATAAAATCCTTCCAAAAACATTTTTCCCAGCAACCCCACAGCATAATAACGCATCACAAAAATTAAAAAAAAAACAAATTGAATACAAAAACCACTTCTAAAATTAATTTTCAACCAAAATTAGTGTAATACACTAACCAACTTGGCCGAAACAACAGCAACTACAACACCGGCAGCGGAAAAGACAAAAAACCAAAGCAAGAAATAAATCTGACAAGAGTTTTGCAGTCGCAGAGCTTTGACTTTAGAATGGCCCGCGATGTCCGATGATGAAGTGATTTCCACGGGGCGGGGGCTCAGCAGCGAGTCTGGCGGGGATCGGATCGCTGGAGCGACTTCAATGCGCACGCGCTGGCTGCCACTTAACGAGCGGAGTGGAGTGCATCGGAGTGGAGGCCACAAGGAAAGAAAGCTCCTGCTGCTGCTGCCTTCGAGGGCGTTGTAAGATCTCCTCGACGGCGCAACAAAAACAAAACCAAAAAAAAAAGGGAAAAAGAGGTGACAAAGTCACGAAATTCTTGTCAATTTTCAACTACAGACCAATTTGTTTGTCTTCTCCCAGTTGCCACAAAAAAACAAACCAGAAACCGCAAAGCAAGAAAAAAAAAAAATGAAACAAAAAACCTCAAAGGAACCCAAAAAACCCCCTGGAAGAGGGGCAAAAAAAAAAGCATCGTGACAAATCAAGCTACCAAAATTGGAAGCAAAACTCCGCAGCTAGAAGAAACCAGAGGAGAAGCTGGAGAAAAGCTGGGGAGAGCCCGGGGCAATCGACCCATATTAATAACTTTTTCCCAGCCCAATTCTTTCTCGTCCGTCGTCTGCCTTAGTTCAGTTTCAGTTTTCCGCACAACAGAGTTTTCTCACATGGCCGATTTTGGGCCGGCCATAAAGCCAAATGAAATCGTCTTAAGTGATTTCCCCAGTTACCGGCCATATATAGTCGATTGATTGCTCCACTAAGCGATGATTCTTGCCCCAAGGCACTCCAGATCTCCTCGGATCTCCTTTAGATCTTTCCCTCGGCCATATCAAACAAAATAATTTGTGCAACCACACACACTTGCGGCACAATAAATTTCATTTACAAACGTTTTAAGGCACTTTTACTGCCATCAGAATTTGATGTTGCTGCTGCCAAATTGAGTTAACGTTGGTAGGTGTGAATGGGAATCGCTTTTTTTTGGTGGCCAAATATGGCTAAAAACCATGTTCAAAGGCTTTGCCGTAGCTTATAGAAGGGGTTTCTAGCCTCTGCTGGCCTTACTTTTACGAAAAATTGTTGAAATATTTTATACACATGAAAAAAACTAAAATTTTTAATATGTTAATAAACTACAAACTATTTTTTAAAGGGATATTATGGATAAGTAAAGATATTTAAAGATTTTCCTATGAAATGTTTCAAATAACTAATGTTATTAGTTTCTGTTTAGAAAATGAATCCCTATTTCTCCCTGTACACCTGGCATTTTCGAAGATTGTGCAAAATACTATACATATTTTTTTTTTAGAAAGTCCCCAACTGACCCCAGAGGAGTCCACCACTTTGCTGGGAACATGAAAAATCAATCATGTCAGGACGGGAATAAGATGTTGACAACGGGCCAGATCAAAAGCAAGATCGGTAACATTATGGCCGCATTGTGTGTGTGCTGGCCTCTGGCTCTTGGAAAATGCGTAACGAATTTATGGTCCCAGATGGGGGATGACAAATCCACAAAATCCCAAACCAATCCAAATGGCGACCACACCCGGGATACCGGCAGTCGGCCCACTTGATCCTGGTGATTGGAGCTGGAAGCTGGAGTTAAAGCTGGAACTGGAGCTGCAGCTCCAAGCGCCACATGTTCGTGCCTTGTTTTGATTTACTCTGGCGGCTGCTTTATTTATAGACGCCTGCGACAGGCACCCTGTTGCGTCATCTGGGGGCGGCGGTGGGTGGCTCTTGGACTCACAACTCTCGATCTCAAAGGAAAAACCTCCTTCCACCCGACCACCGACTTCCCCGGAAAAACCTTCTTGCGAGTCTCACTGTCGCTTTTTAATTTGGCAAATTTATACACACCAAGCGGCCACAGAAGTTCGCCAAGTCCAGGTTGTTCCTTGTCGGCAATTGGGTTTATTGTGCCCAGCACATTGGGGTTTAGTTAGAAAATATTACTCAGAAAAGTATAAATATAAAATATAAATATTATTTCAGAATTAAGGAGATAACTCTTAGAGAAAAAATTTAATAATTCAAATGGTAGTGATAAGAATAATTGAATTAAACTTAAGACTAAGTTTATGCAACGAATTCATGAAAATAAATACAGAACTAAGGTCACACTATAACTAATACTTTCAAGAAATTTATAAAAGCTAAGTATCTTAGTTTAACAATAAAAATAAATATAAATCTATATATATTATAATAATATGTATTCAAAATTCATTTAAAATCCTATTCAACCTCCACTTCATTTTCAACCTACCCCACTGTACCCTTCCAGTTGATTCATTCAGGTTAAACCAAAAAAAAAACAGTTTTCAATCCGGACCACCCACTGTCTTAAATTTCAGCAAAATCCATTCAGAAACCGAGACCAGACTTTTGACCAGACTTTATGCCAGAGAACTGGGCATATTTATCACAAGTTGCACAGAGAAAAGGAAATCGCAACAGATGCTAAACAAATGTCGGCTTAATTAATAGATTTATTGGTTTTGTCTTGCATATTACAGCGGCGAAAAATTGTTAACGAATTAATCCTTTCAAGGCGTGCAAATTGCGCTGCATTACTCATACGCCCCGATGCGCCCCCCAAAAAACTGGCTAATGAGCCAGCCACCGGCCATTTGGCCAACGGCTATTGGCCTCCTCCTTTGCGGGTCAATAAAAATGGATAAAAACTGCATTTCCCGGCGGAGCTGGTGGCCGTTTTTGCCAAATATGGTAGCCCTGCTCCCAGGCGCATCTCTGGCGGATATTTAAAATTTATGTGAGCCCCCAAAGGTTGTGCCAGTTCCAGTGAAGCGAAAACAAAAAGAGCAACCGGCCTGGATGGCCACTCGTAGACGAGGCTGTGGGTCGCGTTTTTCTCCTGGATCTTCGACAGGCAACACATGTTCAGCCTGCGCCTAAGCCACGGCCTGTGACTGTGCCTGCGCCTGCGCCTGTGCCTACTCCTGAGCCTCTACCTTTGCCCAGCTTGTGTTTATCATGCCACAGTCAGACATGATGATGATGGCGAGGATGATGCGGCTGTGGCTAGCTAGGTTTGTACACTAGTCAAAAAAAAGGGGAGAGTGTCTTGAGATAATATAAAAAAATACATGTATATTTTAAGAGAAGTTTTTATACCTTTGAAAAGTTCAACTAAGCCTGTATGCTACCTAAAAATTAATACTGTGCTTTGAGTATAAATTATTTAATTTTTTAATATGATATTTCTCCCAGTGCCTTTCCCCTTTGCTACTGTGGTTTTTTTTTTTAGGGTCTGGCACTTCCACTTCAACTGCAACTGCTACTGTGCGCGAAACTGTCAAAAAGCGAGGGAACAACCAACCGATGCTGGTCGCCCGCCGCCTGGCCCCAAACTCCATGTGGGCTTGATTTAGTGCTACGTTCTCTGACTGCTGATGCGGCCAGCTAAGGGGGACCAAGGATGAGGATCGGTTTATTTTTTTTTTTGGGATGAGGAAGGATGATCGCTGAGTTATGACTTGAACTTGGGCCGTCCTCTTTGCTCTTTGAGGGCAAGCCTTAGCTCCGGGTTAGGGACCTTGATCCGAGTGGAATTTTTTGTGGGTCAATACCTAATCGAGTGGCGCACACTCGAGCCTTGAGCTAATGCCTCCTCCAGATTGTGGGTTTTATAACTATAAGGGTAAATAATTGGGAGCTGCCCTGCTACCCGAAGGCTTGCTTATTAGCTTGACTTTTATCAGTTGGAAGAGCTCTTCAGTGGGTGTACTTTAGACTTGAGTTTTTGGCTTGAAAGTGTGGGTAATAGGGGAATATTTTAGTGGTTATCAAAACGCTAAATATTTAGCTATTGGATACTGATAAAGACACTGACAATGTCAGAAATATTTTTAAATTAAAGGTTGCGGAAGGGCTTTAAATAGCTATTTTTATTTATTTCTTATATTTAAGTCAACAAAAAATATTTTTAAAATTTGATACCTTTAATTCCAAGTTTCATAATAATAATTTAAAAAATGCTACTGCATAAAGCCCATTGAGTTACCTCAGAATTCAGCCAACTAAGTGGGTTCTTATCACTCCAAGAGAATGGCGCAATGCGAAATGCATTGACTTTATCACTTGGCAAATAAACACTCGATAGGATTCCATATAAAATAGAGTGACTGCGCCGGGCAACACTCACAAGTCAAATCAAGTTCAACATGGGTGCATCAACAAAAGTTTCCCTATTTTATTTATTAGCCTTGGCTTTTTGCCTGGCTAAAGTCCAGGCAGCACATCCCACTCTGGAGGAGGCCGAGGATGACATGGCCCGGTTCATGGAGGTCCTGCACCAAGAGCAGGATTTAAAATCTACGCGTTTTAATGATATTCTAGGCAATGCCAGGACCATCATTCAGTACCAGGACACAGGATTTATTGGTATTAGGAGCATCTTCCAGTGGATGACCAGCCCGAATCCCCGCAATGATGGTGTTTACAATTTCATGCAGTTTTACACATCAGAATCAAGTGGCTATATAGGTCTACAGAACTGGGACAAGAGCTCCAAGTTCACAGTCCTGTTTTCCATTTGGGATGCTACGAGCGCCAAACCAGGTGCCAACTTTGATTGCAGCACCTTTGGCGGCGAGGGCATAGGCTACAAGTGCTTTAACTACACCTTTCCGCTGATCAGCAATGCCATTTACTATTTGGATGTGGAGATTGATGGCTCTGACTTTAGGGGTTACATCTCGGAGCCTCAGGAGGATCTTGATAGCGTGACCAGTGACCAGGTGACGCGACACCTGATAGGTCAGATCACCACGCCGCATAATAACACCAACCTTATACCCTTTGGTTACTACAACGAGAACTATAGGGACAAGGACACTTGCTTGGAGGCCTTCGAGCTGGTGACTGTCAACCAGGCGCCGCATCAATATACAAACTATGGACATGCCAGCACCTCCTTTACGGAGGCTTATCTCTACAATTCGGTTTGTGAGTCGCAGAATATCCTGGTGGCCATTACGGCGGACAAGCAGAGCACTATATACTTTACCAGGCCCACTGACTTGAGTTTGGCTAAGAAATAGTTTGGGAATTAGAAGGATGAAGGTCTTCCTGGATTTAAGCAACAATTTTTTTGGTTTTTTCCTTAAACTAAATCATTTTTTTAATAATAATAAGCAAGATCCTTAAAATGTGAATAAACTTTAACCAGCTTAAAGTCAACCGACTTCTAGCTTATACAATTTAAATAGAACAAGGACTAGCCCTTACATCTTCATTGATCTTATCAGCAAGATGAGATCTCTGTTTAACCTTAACTCCTGCTGTTTTTCTAGATCATCGCGCTTTAACATATCCTATTTATATACAGAAAAAAACAGGCTCACTTGGCTCGTTGTGCCTGCCAGTTTTGTAGGAAACTTATCTTGACCACACTTTGCCGGCAGCTCCTTTTTGCTAGTCGCATTTCAGCTCATTAAGGCCCGATCCCTGGACTGGATGCGTTTCCTCTGTCCATGTCCTACGCAGAGAGTCCCGGCACTAACTTTTTATTGTCTGCAGCGGGACAAACACAAACACAAACAAAAAAACACTGCCAGAGGAGCGAAAAAAATAAATGAACTGTCCCATTGTCTTCTGGGCTCGGTGCAGCTCCAGTCTTAGGAACTGCTGCGCCGATGGTGGGTGATAAATGTCGGGAGGCGAGCGGCACAGGCACACAGACTCCATTGAAATTAGTTATTCACGCGGATCGTTTAAGGCAATCCAACACCAGAAGAGAAGGCTGAAGCCTGGTAGCTGTTGTTCTACTCTCGTATTTATTTTGGATACCCTTTAAGCTTAAGCAGAGGCAGGGTATATACATTAAATCAGGAATATGTTTTAGAAATTATTTTTTATAGAGTTAAATTTATTAAAAGAAGAATAACAACGACTTTAGAACAAAAAAACACAGGAAACTGGTGAAAAACATCTGTATATAGGTGAAGAACAACCCCAGATAGCCAGATAGCAGCTAAAACTAGTTGGGAATTCTAAAAAAAATGGAGAAAAATTAAAAACTATCAAAATTAAAGCTTGATTAACACAATATTTTACTAATTTTTATACCAAACTAAAATCATCAACCTCTAAACAACATCCTAACTACCCAGTACCATTTAGTCGATAGATCCTAACCCTTCTAAACTTTTTTTCCTGGCCATTGCTCCTCTTGGTCATGGCTTGTCAGTGATGGCTCCTCTCGGCAGCCGCTTTTGTTTTAATGATCGTGCCCGGGATGCTCATTTACCGCTTCTGTTTCGGTTCAGCAAAACAGAAAACGGCGGCAAACGGGATGACTCCTTGGCTTTGTGTCTCTTATCAGTGCAACATTTTGCATGTTGGCCAGAAGGAAAAGCCCGGCCACGTACACCTCCTCGTGCTCACCGGCATTTGTCACAGTCGTCCCTCTCCCCTTCTTTCACTCCTATGAACCCTCCGCTCCGACACACTTAACATGTGTCTTTTTATGTATGCTTTTAGCCAGGTTTATCGCCGGCTTTTTGGCTACTGCAGCGGCGGCGGCGCTCCAGCTTAAGCTTAAGCCTAAGCTTGCCCCTCCTCTAATGGCTCATTTCCTTGAGCGGGGTAACCAACAACAACGGTAATTAACCTGTGCATGTTAATGAACTTCAAACCAAGCACTCCTACTCCAAGGCACTGTAAGAAAAAGTGTATTAAATGTAAGGGAAATTTAGGAAATAAAGATTCTTTTGCAATTTTCATAAAATTTAAAGTTTAGAATAAATTCAAAGAAATATAGTAACTATTAGCACCATTTATCTTGATGTTTTCCTTTTATAAATATTTATTTTGTATTTTATTTAAAGATAACTTTTAGAAATTAATATGTACGTTTTGGAAGCAGTATAAAATATCTGAATTTAATTTTCTTTAATTTTTCTAGAATTTTTTCCAGTGCCCTCTGAAGCAACTGTCCAAAGTTTATGCAGATTTTTGTCTTCTCTCCTCACGTTGGCGCTAATGCAAATGTGAAAAGGCATTTTGCGCTGGCAAAATGAGGTTGTTGTCGTGCCGCTGACAATCTAATTAGAATACAAAATGCTTTCCGAGGTAAATGCAACGGCAGCTGCTCCTGCTCCTACTCCTGCCCCAGGTCCAGTCAAGTTCCATGGGTTTCAAGTTCATGGTGTTGACATATGTACTCGGCAGTTAAGTAACCCCAAAACCTCAAGGGGAATCACTACAGCACCTCCCCCAATATATCTATTTTTTCCTCTTTCAGTTGGATATCATTTTTTGACAGCACATTCGAGGGGTTTTGATTTCACCCACCAGGACCAGGACGTTATTGTGATGAGATGATGATGGCGAGTTGGGAAAGTCAGAGAGCCATTTGATGGCTGCGATTGGCAAGCAGTTCCATCGATGAACTCCAGGCCAGCCATTATTGTCAACTTACATTCATAATGAGTGGAAAGTTTGAGCCAGGCCAAAGAGAGAAGTAATATTATAGCCAAGATTATCTATGGTCTTAATGGAAAATTAATGCAACTAGCAGGAGAGTCTTAGCTGCAATTTACCATAGTTGTGAGGCTTTGGCCTTTTGGTTAAGGAAGTATTTAAGAGATTGGGGAAAGGCGACTGTGGAGGTTTCTTTTTTTAAGTCATTATCATTAGGATTAAAACATATATTTTGATTATATTAAATAATATTTTAAATTGTCGGACTTCTTCTAACTTTGCAAAATTCGTAAGGAGGGTTTTAAATAACATTATATTTTAAATAATACTCAGCCAATTGAAACTCCTTCTTGGGCAATACGTAAATACGATCGTTTTTATAAATATATAGCTCTTATCAATTCCACCTTAGACCGGATGCTTCTTCGCAAGCCAACGCGTGATTTTGGGAATCCGCTGATAAGAGACTTCATCTTCACTCTTGAACCTCTGATTTAAGTCACGCTGCTTGATGAGTGCGCTCTTAGCTACAAACTTTACTTTTTTCTGCTAAATGCGAATTTAACAAGTGGCCTAGAATATACTATCTGTTTGTATACACTTTTATATACACAGAAATTGGGAAATGCGTAGACTGAGTGTGTCGTCATCTTCATAAAAAGCTCTCTGATCAATCCCAGTCTAAGCTCGATGCCTCTTCGAAAGTCTTTGAATAATTCGGGAATCAGTTCACCATACACTTTCAACTTTAGCGGTCTTAGTTTAAGGATGCACAACTTCACAACCTTCTTTCTTTGGGCACTGGCTGTCTGTATACTGCGGCATGGATCCTTCGCGAAGAGCCCTCAGTTTGGCTTTACAATCCTATTAGACGATATGAGTCCCAATGAGTCTGAACTACGATCTCCGTTGAACGACTTCGTTCAGGCCCAGGACAGGGGCCGTGATGCTGACAACGAAATCAAATCAAAGCTGGAGACATTGGAGGTGAAAATAGAAAAAGTGCAGGCCAAGGTAGAAGGACAACTGCAAGAAGTGGAAAATAAGCTGGCAGAACAATTACATGGAGTGGAAGCTAAGCTGGAAAGACAACTTCAGGAGGTGCAAACGAATCTGGAGGGACAACAAACTAAGATGGAGGCTAAATTGGAAGACAGTCTGCTTGCGGTAAAGACCAAGCTGGAAGGACAACAGGTGGTACTGACCAAGATGGAGAACTCCCAGGCAAAACTCGAAGAAAACCTTCTTGCGGTTCAGATAAAGCTTGAAGCCCAACTTCAGGTGGTTTTAAATCAACTGCATGCACTGTCGAACAAGATAGATGCTGCCAAGGTGGGAGTCCCCCAACAAGCAGCCCCTGCTTCAGCCACGATTACTTTCGAGCGATCCAGTTTCGAGCGAATTGGTACCAGATATTTTAGAATTGTAAATGAAGAAGTGCTTTGGAATTATGCTGAAAGAAGGTGTCGTGAGATGGGAGGGTACTTAGCCTTCCTTCAAAATGAAGAAGAAATTAACGCCATTATACCAAAGCTTGAAAAAAATAAGTACTATTGGCTAGGCATTAATGATCAAGAAAATGAGGGGCACTTTGTATCTGTGGCCTCACAAAAGCCAGCACCATTTTTAAAGTGGGCCGAGGGAGAACCAAACGACAGCAACCATAAGAATAACTGCCTCTATTTGTATAATGGCAAAATGGGGGATGGCTATTGTAGTGGTAAAGCCTTTTTTATTTGCCAGGCGGACAATGAAACGTAGTAAAATTCCCATTTATCGTTTTAAATAAAGTTATATTTTAAAATAATAATACCTTGTCAATAATTTACTAATAAAATGGGGTCTTCCTTACTTTTCATTGAAAAGTTTTCAGCAATATTTATTTGTTACAGGTTAGACAAGGATTATCTGGGCTTCTAGTTAAGGGTATACAAATAACATTTGCCAGATATTTCTTAGTTTCCCAAAACCCTTACCCTTTCCTTCCCAACATGCGTCACGTAGTACTTCCCTTTCCATTCAACTCCTCCACCTTGTACAACAAATTTCAACTTTGAACTTCTCCAATCGATTCGATGTGCCCACTCATGCCTCCCCGAGTGGTTTCTGGTACCAGGAACTGACATCACATCATATGCGGTGTGGAAGGAGGAGCAGTCAAAGTCTGGCGGTGATCGGAGGGGATCACAGCACGTGCAGAGAGTCAACAAGGCGGCGGCGCACACATATCGGGCTAATTAAGCAGACTTCAAATGAAAGCCAACAAAAGAAGAGATTCGATCGTGGGCCAAGCGACACCACCTGGAGCTGAATCCAGAGCTGGAGATGGAGCTGTGGCTCTGGCTGTAGCACCCACAGAGATCGGAGCAACCATGGCACGCGATAATCAATCAAAAGCCATTAGAGCCAAGCGTTTCAGCCAAGACAAAGGCAAACGGTGCGGAGTAGAAAGCATTTCGCTGGAAAGAAGAAAAGTTGGGGGCACCTGGGGGAGACGAAGCTGTGGCTGTGGAGGCGGCGGGTGTGGCAAAATCAAATATGCGTCAAGACAAGTTAAAGATCAAAATCAAGATCAAATAGAGCACGAGCTCAACTGGCTTTGGGAGGAAAAAAAGAAACAGTTGCAGTTGCGGATGATTGACGGAATTAGAATAGAGGAGATCGTGAGCGGTGAGCGGGGGGGAGTCCCCTCCTAACGATTACGATTATTATTAAATGACCCAATTGCGGCTAAACGGCTTTTTGTTTTTGATTTTGTTTTTTTTTTAGCCCAAGAAAAGTGAAGGCAGTGGAGAAGAATGTCGCCTATCTGAGCTTCGGTTTCAGTCGCAGTCAAAGTCCTCCTTCTCCTTCGCTGGCCAAATGTCGCTCAGAGTTGGAAAATGCAAATTAAAGCCCGCCACATCGACTTCCCAGTGCAACTTTCTAAATGAAATTCCAATCGCACTAGGTCCACCTTCTCTTTCCCCGCTTTTCCGCTACCTCTCTCTCTCTCTCTTTGTGTGTGAGTGTGTGTAAAAATTAAACAAATAATTTCAAGCAAAAATACACAAACTGATTGTCACCTGGCAGACCAAGAAGGCTCTTTGACTTAATTAAAGCCACCTTTCTAATATGTCAGAGTTTATGTCATGGGTTTTTTATAATTAATATCTTATAAATTATGAAGTTAAATAATTAATTTTTAAAACCCCATAACCCATAATAATATAAATAAACAACTGTTTATCTAAATAATTAAAAATATTCTCTCTCATCAATCTATTTTCATCTAAAATTTTCATATGTCAACATTTTGCTTGGATAATTATGGCAGCTTCTCTCTAAATTCGTACTTGGGAATTTTAAGGTGCAATCCTTGTCACATTTTTGGGATAAATAAACGTATTAAGTCACTAAAGTCTAGATTTAGTTGATTATTATTGTTCGCTAATATGTATGTATTTAGCTATTAATTCCCTCTAAGTAAATATTAAATAGATTATTAATGGTAAATTATTTATGTTAGTTTTAAAATAGATCAACACAAAACCAATTAACAATTTATAAATTGAATACTTTAATGAATACTGAAGAGCCTTCTCCCTAAATTAAGATTTGCTTGAAAACCACACTCTAAATAATTTCTAAAAAATATCAATTACCAAACTTTCCCTCAGTGTATTAGTTTGTCAACTATTTTTCCCCCCAATGGGCTCAATTAGAGACGCATTCGCAAATTGCCTTGCACTTTTATTGTCACCACTCGCGGAGACGCGTCCATGGATCGCGGATTTCGAGTGCGGTGGCATTTTGTCGCGACGCCTGCTACGGGGCGATGTCTGGGACCCATCATCAGTCACTCCTGGATGTCCCGGGACCAGGTAATTGCCCCTGACAAGCCCCAACCAGTTGTAGGCATTTTGTTTGACTTGGATTAACGCTAAGTGCATGAGTTTAACATTCCAAGGATGTCAAACTTAAACGATGGGATTAAGCGGGACCATTTGTTGGTTGCTGTTGGTGCTCCTACTGACCTTGCAATTATTATTGGGTTTATTGGGAGCAGGAACTATGAGAGTTTCCACTTTAAATGAGCTTAAAATAATTTAAATACTTTGTTTAATCTATTTTAAACTTGTAATTCTAATAAGAGAGTGTACTTTCAAGCTGAAAGTAATTTTTTAAGTAAATTTATACAAGTAAACTTTACGCTTTACACGAAATTTTCATCACATCCTACCAGCCTATAGATAACTCATTTTATCTAACCTTTCTCCACCAAAATTTGTGAAGCTTTAAAAATTATGAACTCAACTGAATCTTTATGCTCTCCTTTCGCATTTGAGCCAAAATAATTCACCCACAGATCGGTGTGCGGCAACAGTTTAAGGCCACTTGGCGGCTGGCCGTTATATCCAGCACATTCACACTCATGAGTACCCGCATCCCATGCCAAGTGCCCATTAAGCCGCATATATAAATCACCATTAATTTGACAGTGGATTTTTACATAACTCAGGCCAACAGGTGAAAGCGAAATGCGCACAGCTGCCGGAGGACACACAGCGACCGACCGACCGATCGACCATGGGGAGAGATCATGGAGTGTCATGGAAAACTCGCCACTTGCACTCGTGGAAATTGACTGGTTTCTTCCGTGCCCATTCCCTATCCCCCTCTCAGAGGGGCTGGCATGCAAAATCGAATTGTGTGCTAATATTTGGCCAAAATGCAAAGAGCCGGCGGTTATCGCCGGACCACGAACATGACGAAGTGACTCCAGCTTGGGTAGGAGGGGAAGTACCGGCCAGGAATGGCAGTAATAAAACTCATTGCATTCAAGCCCCCCAAAATTGGCAAATGCGAGGAAATTTTTGTGACTGATCGACATGCAATGTCAGTGAAATTATTGTCAAAATGGGTAAAAGTTGGGAAGTGCAGAGGGAAAACAGATACGCTTTTGAACTAGGGAAATTCTTGTATGTAGGTTTATATTTTTAGATATTTTTGTATGTCCAGAACTGGGATTTGGAAAATGGGAGATTCCACAAAAGAAAGTTCACACATGACACATGACGCTGACTGCACTTCGATTAATAGTTTTGAGTGAAACATACTGGTCAGAAAAACACAGCTTTTGTTTTAGCAACCCTTTTGCCGCCAACAAGATGTCCACAGCTAAAAGCTTTTCCCCCAAAAATTCCAAGCCCCGACCCCAGTCTTTAAATGACAGGCACAATTTCTCTTATTCGTTTTAAAATTTTTCACTTTCACTGACAACGCACATTCTTGCAGCCACGAGGGGGTCAACTCTATGGGTTTGTCATGGATGAGCTCCTCTTTTAGACAGTCAAGCCTCAAATAGGTGGTGAGATCCTTCTTCGCATGATATTCAGGTGCAACTGGAAGATCTTTTTAGGTAAATCCAAGTCCAAGATGGCAGGAAATCTTCTTTGAAGATGTTTCAATCTTTACCACTTGTTCTAGGCCAAGCTATCCATGTTGGTATCCAGGATGAGCACACGTTTCGTCAAGTCATCCAAGCGATTCTCCAGCTTGGAACTATCCCTGCTCGGCTTCAACTGGCTTTCCAAACTAGGCTCTGCGGCCTTTTCGGTTGGCATTGACTGTATGTCTGCGTCTGAAACAAACAAGAGTCTCAGCCTTTGACGAAGCTTCTCCTTGTACAAAGGATTCGTCTTGGATTCGGTTGTTAGAATGCTCTTCTTTTTTTGTCCTTGGCAGGTGGAATATAAAGGAACTTGCCCTTGGTAGGTGGAATGTGTTGAAACTGATGCTGAACCTTCAGCAGCACCTTCCTTTTGTCTTGGGTCTAGCTGCTCGGGCTGTACCAAAGTGGATGCAGATGCTCGTGAGGGGCCTGCGTCCCTACTGTCACCCACACACTCAACCACAATGTGATTTTCAGATGGAGATTTATGTACCTTAGGCCCTTGATCCAGGATGTCATAGGAAAGATCATCCAGGGTCTTGTTGCTGTTTTTATCTGTAGGAAGCATTTTATTTTAAATTTGGAAATAAATAAGTGCCAAACAAATAAATAATACTAAATGGTTTAGAAAATGTATACTACTCATATCCAGATTTGTGATAGAAAAGGCATAACCCACTTTAGCTATTTATTATTTTTTGCTTGCTAGAGCTTCACGCTTTGCCAGCAATGTACAAGCTTATCACTCCGAGAGAGCTTTGCAAATCTTTTTGCTATTCCTTCTAACCTTAGTTATCCTTTTCCCTCTTTCCTGATCGTGTTGAGGTACTACCATGTTGAAATTTAGTATACTGCTCCGATTACCCATTAACCCAATCGGCGGCTGATCCCAGCATGGTAGCTGCTGTTTGTGCCGCGATTAGGCGCGAAATTTATTGGGAAAACCTTACGCAATTGGGGCCATGCATAAATCGTGGCCAATTGTCACCAGGCAGGCGGCTTTTGGCAACCGATCCATGGCGACCTGCGTTTAATTATCGCCCCGCCAGTGCCCGGCGAGCTACATGCGTGCTAATTGACCAGGCACCAGCAGCAGCCTGGCTGGCTGGCTGGGCTGCAGCAGTTCCAATCCGCGTCTGCTACCCAATCCCAGTCCAAAACGTCCAAATGATAACCGCGACGATGAAAACGCATGCTGAGCCAAATGAAAATTATGTTGCAATCGGGCGAGCGTGTTGCCCGCCCCGCTGGCCTGGTCACTGAACCGAGTTCCAGTGCTCCGGTGGAATTACCACCAGCATCCATCCGCAGCCTTAATTAATTTCCTTGATTAATTGAAAGTGCGCTTCGAGCTTCGAGCGAGTTTTTTTTTTATTTTTGGCAGTGCAAAGTTGAAGGCAATAAGAAAAATTGTCTCGAATTCGATTCGGTAGTACTTATGGGATGGGCGTTGCCCTGGGCCAACCCTTGGCCATTACTCTTCGTACCGATCCGTGCACCTTTCCGTTTTTCCTTTTCCTCTGCCGGCCGGTATTCGATTATGACTGAAAATTATGGTCAGTGTCCTGGAGGCATTTGGGGTGGGATGATGTTGTGGGCAATTAAAGATGCTCTCATTGCATTTAATTATTAAATGTTAAGTGTATTAAATATATATAAATGTGGCTCTCTACGGTGATTACAATATCTTTACTAAAAACTCGAAAACAACTTCATCATTTTCAGTTATTCGAATCAAAACTCCCAGAAAATATATTCTGAAAATATATCTTTTCAATATAGCCATACAATTCCCATTCTTCATTGCCTAATCGCAACCATAATCTTTGACCTTGTCAATTCACTAGTAAACCTCCCCGTGTGTGTACAAGTACATCAAGATGTATGAAGCCTCATAGCTAACATCAATCACTCCCAGTTTATGGCCACACAATAGAACCTCCACTGGCATAGCCTGCACTCATCTAGAGAGCACTGACCATACCATTCACCGAATATTCACTGATTCCGTAAAATATGACAATAAATGTCGCTTTCAGCATTTATAAGCAGGCTGGGATTTTAATACTTTATTGCTTATAACAGCAATAAGCGACGTTAAATGCTCCTTTCCTGCTTAAAGAAACAAAATGCAATCGCGTCTCAAGACAAAAAAATAAACCGAAAATAAGGAAAACCGAAAAAGAAGACTAAAAATGAATTGTCTTCATTTTGTAATTTAATGGTATTTTATTGAATTTTTGATGGGCATGGACACAGCCCCCATCCTTGGCCGGATCCCTTCCCATTCGATCCGATTCGATGGGATCTGGTGCTCCTCCTGCTGCTACCTTCCTCCTGTTGACATTTAAAATATGGCCGCGTGTCAATGCGACTGCCCTACGCCCATTTTTATGCCAGCTCAGCCCCCCGAAAGTCAGGTTTACATTTCGATTTCGGTTTCGATTTTTAATTCGGTGGAGAACCGAGATCCCGAATCCCAGCGTAAATTCAATTTGAAGGTCTGTGCCAGTGCCAGTGCCCAGAAAAATGTGCTTTCACTTGACCCGCAATGCTGCGTAAATAAATTTTATTGCTCCGTTGACACGTGCGCGTAATATTTCATTAAATTTAAAACGTACAAGCAAAGCCCACGTACAATGTATGAACAAAAAAAAATAAATAAAAAATACAAAATAAAAATAAGTACAAAAAAAAAATAAATATAATTGCGTTCGGTTCAAAACGGCAGCATAAACAAATCCGCGATTGCATCGTAACTTCGTTTTCAATTTGGCAAGTTTGACACTTTGGCCAGTTAGTGGATGTCTCTCCCCCCCGCCACACAGCATTCCACATCGCATCCAGTGTCCAGTGTGCCACCTACGTTGGCTAACTTTAGTCCGTTTCCAGCTACCTCTACCTGTCGTGGCCATTACCGCCTGCCATTCACTTGCCGGCAGTGCGTGCTTGCCCCGGTTTGCTGCAGTTGCTCCCGTTGCTCTGATTGCAAATGTCAATTGTTGTTGATCGAAAAAAGAAATGTCTCATATTTTGTTTATTTGGCCCAAGGCTTTTACAGAAAGCTAGGTGAAGCTAGCTAATTAATAAAGAAAGTAGTTCAGGAAATTTAAATAAAAATTTAAATTAGTGATAATTCTTTTACATTTAATGAATTTCTATGCTCAAGAAAGTAGGGAAAAAAGAAACATTGAATTTTCCAATACCTACAAAAATCGATTTTATAATCGTTTAATCGAATTTCATTTTCAATTATGCGATACTTTGATACACATTTTCAGAATCGATTTAATCGAAAATGTTTAATACGTATGTAAGCTTTTGGAAAAGCTAAGTACAACATTGAACAATTTTTGTTTTATTATTTTTAAATACAAATATCCATAGCTATTATTTTAGTTTTCGATTTTAATCGATTATTATCGATTTACTTGTAGACATTTTTAGACAAAAATCGATTTACTGAAAATCGTTTTATTTTCAGCTCTTCTTAAAAAAGTATCTTGGTTTTATTAACTACCAATTATAAATGAAAACCAAACACAGCTCTCACAAAACATATTTTAGTACAAGTCCCGACAAATGATGCAATTTTGAGAATTTTAATATTCCTTAAACTAAATTACTAGTTGCTCGTAAATCTCTCAAAAGAAAAAAACAAAGAAAGAAAGCCAACCTAAGACGCAACCTTGACTTGACGAACGCCCACAAAGACGTCCCACAAGAGTGGTCTAGGTACGCCTCTTGTGAATAATTCTTATTTTAAGGCTGCCAAGAATCTCATAAACATATGGCCATTATGCTGAACGCTTAGGCTAATGGCCCGGTTGCCACTAAGCCCACTCAGGTGAGGAATATGCACATATTTATATGTTCCCGAGACTGAGCTCGTAAAACTCAACCCGCTCCTAGAGTTTCCAGCTTTCGGTGCTTAGTGATGTCTTAGACGGCAACTACAAGTGCTGCTCCCGCTGGTCATTAGGAGACAAGGCGGCACGCACCTAGAGGAGCTCCTACTCTCCTACTTGGAGTCATTTGTTCCAACGAATGGGGCGTCACTTAAGCTGATGCTAATTTCCATAATGCATGCCTTGATGGCGGCCGAACAGGTCTTGCTCGTCTAGAAAAGTTCCTTTGCTTTGTAAATAAACTTTGGGTGTTAAAAAAAAGGCAATATTTTTGGTTTTTTATCCTTGCATATAGCCTAGCGTAGGAGTAAGCTTTTTCCTGAAATAAATATATAAAATGAAGACCAAAATCCAATTTAAAATCAACCTCTAGTTGACACCTCATGGCCTAGAGACTCTACTGGCTGGCCCTGGCTTTTTAATGGCTTCACAATTGGCCTGACCCATCTCTTGGCCGTCTGCTGATGGTGGGATTGCAACTGGCTAGCCAGGACTGATCGTGGACTGTGGCAGGCAGCAGGCAAGCTTTTGTCGCTGTCCCCGGGAAAACATGAGTATGATTTATTGTAGTTTATGCGGCCGGTGCAGCTTCTGCCCGCAGTTCGTGATGAGCTGGGCTTCGTTAGTTGCTATCCTGGAAGAGCTGAATTGCTTTTATATACTCTTGCTTTGTGGGGTTACATTCCTGCCAGGATGTGTTTGGAAATGGAAGAATAATATAGTCTGATTTATATAGAATTTCTTACTTTTTCCCACTTTGTTTAGTACTTCTTTGGATTTTTCAGAGTATTTTCAATTTCGTTATTGTTTAGTTATACATTTTCCTTGCTTTCTTATGCTCAGATCCTGCACTTGGCCAGGCTTATGTGTATCATTTTTCTTGGCCAGCGGCTGGGATTGTACATTATTGTATTTTCATATTATTTGTGCTTAATTTGCGGGGCCACGAGAAGCCTGTGTGTGGAGGGAGGATGAGGTGGTGGATCGTGACAACCATGCACCTGATTCCGCGAGAGCTGTGACTTTTGTGGCCGGCGGACATGTTCGTTGATTTGCGGCAGGCAAATGACCAACTTGCTGCTCAACTTTTGTGGGCAGGAGCGCACTCGGGCTAATAGCCAACCTGTTGCTCCTCCTCCTACTCCTCCTTCTACTTATTGTTGCGTCTCCTCCTTTAGGGGTCCGTGTTTCTTTGTCAATTTCCAGAGATATGGATTTGCGGGGCCAAAAGAACAAGATTTATGTTAGTTGCGGTGTCATTTTAAGTTAATGGGCTATACACCCCGACTAGTTTCGTTATAGATGACCATTTTTTGTGAGTTATTTTTTGCCATTTCTGCTGCTTTTTGCCACTTTTCGTGTTTTTTTTTTCGCACTTTTACTCGGCCAGCTGCAGGTGAATTTGCTTGAATTTATGGCTTCAGCTTTTAAATTGCTTCTCCCAGGACTTAACACAAAAGCCTGCCGTTACTTTAAGTTTATTAAAGCTGCATTTTAAACTCTCAGGGTTTTTTCTTTGATCTGGCAATGCCCTGGTTTAGTTGTCAGTGTTGTAAAGCCTCTAAAGTCATTTTGGCGATCAGTGTTGTCAACGTTTGTGCCGCCACGTGTTACCCCAGTTGCTCGCTTTTCGCTTTATTTTTTTTTTGCCTTGCTTTTCTGGATCGAAATTTCAGAATTTGTTTTGTGTTTTATTTAAATCCCGAGTACACGATGAAACGTCAATTCAACCCCAAGGCCCCTGAGGATCAGCAGCGCGAGAAGGAAGACTCGGCCAGTGGCTCCTCCCAATCGCCCTCGAATTCTCCGAATTCACCGGAATCGTCGTCGCAGCCCAGTAACTATGCCATTTTGTATGTGGATGTGGTTAAGAATATGACCAAGCTGGCGATGTCACAGCCACCGCCACCGCCGCCTTGCCCACCACCAGAGTTCAGCCTGTTTCGCGAGGATTTTCCCGCCCTGCCTGGCACGCGCATCTCCTCCGTCTCGTCTTCGATGGTTCCCGATGACTGGACCGCCATGTTGAGCGACGACGAGGGAGATGAAGGCTCGCCCGAATGCATGGATGAGCTAACAGTTAGTGGCAGCTCCGAGGAGGATGAGGAGGAGGAGTTCCAGGAGGAAGAGCAGCTGCCACCGATCATCGCAACAGCCCCCGCCACTATGGGCATGCCGATTCCAGTGGCCGGACCTTTCAACTGTAGCTTCCTGCCGCAGCTCTTTGGCTATCTCAACAATCCCGTAGGCTTCAATGTCAGCCTGATCTTTGGCAAGCAATTCCTGCACGAGGGCGTAAGGCAGCGGGCTCAGCTTAGATCCCTGGGCCACCAAATTCCATCGGCTTCAAGGTCCCAAGCTCCGCCCGGTTTCGAGAATACGCAGCTCTATGCGCGCCTCAATATGCACGAAAGCGGCAAGCCCTGCGGTGGCGTATATTTCGAGGGGGACTCCACCGACACCGAGGAGACATGCAAAACGGATGCGAACTTGGTGGACGGCTGCTTTGGAATGCTGGGGCTGGCCAGAAACCTGGGACTGATGCAGCATAATCCCCACCTAAAGGAACAATTCTTCGGAGAAGAATGCGACCATGAAACCGAATTTAATTGCAAATATCAGCCTAAACACAATCCTATCCCGGAGTGGACACCACCCAAGGTGCCAAAGAACTATGTCATTGCTGGGAAAATTGATCTCCAGCAGCCAAAGATGGAACAGATGGAGGTGGAGCTGCTTTTCTATTTCTTCTATACATTCACCGGCGACATGATGCAGTTGCTGGCGGCTGCCGAGCTGGCAGAGCGCAGCTGGCGCTACCACAAGGTGGAACACTTGTGGATCCTGCGGCAGATGGACAACCCGAACTACATTTATAGGGGATTCCAGGAGTCTGGCGAGTACAACTACTTTAACATGTTCAAGTGGAGGATCCTGCCGCGCTACTTTCAACTGGAGCCCGAGCATCTGGAGCGGACGTTGAGCAAGGATGAGCTGTACGAGGAGTATGGCTATCATCCGCAAATGGCGCGTTGATGGGAGGTTCTTGGCGGTCTTGGATTTGTTTTGTCCATGGTCAGAAGTTTTATAAAACAAAGATTGTAGGAGGGTTTTTAAACTCAAAGAATTTTTTTTTTCTGAAATAATTTCTCAACTAGATTTGTGGTTTATAATGTGGTTTTATCCTTGAAATCTTTAAATCTTTCCTTTTAATTTTTAAAAATGCTTTAATGCTTTTAACATGAAAAAATATCATGGAAAGGCATGACAGAAAATATGAATATATTCTGATTATTCTTTAAATATATATATGTTATTAATAAAAAGTATTTTGTTTACAATTGCTTTTCAAGTTTTTCTCATCAAATCAAATTTTAATATTCCAACTCTACACACTTGCCTCATGGATGTACCTGTGACCAGTTCCAGGGGAGCTCCAACCAATACTGTCACCTTGCAACTTCCAACTGACCCGTCGCCAAAAATTAAGCTAACCGCACCCTCGAAAAGCACACACAGCACCAAGTACAACCACATCTTGGCCAAGCCTGCCCGGTGTAGCCAGTAGATACGAGGAAAATCGCAGCGCTCATTAGCAAAATGGAGCAGCGGCAGACGGACAGCTGGACGACAGTCAGAAACTTGGTCTTGAGACGCTTGGCCAGTTGTGTTGGACTGCTAGTTGTCCGCCCAGGCAGGCAGGCAGGCAGGCACGATCTCTTGGCCAAGTGTCGCCGTCATTTAGCCCGCTAATTGCCACGTAAATTTGCAACCATTTTTGGCAGCTCATTAAATTTATTATTAAAACAAAAGCCGTAGCCAAGTTAATTGCCATCAAATTGACATGCGAGCCGGCCGGAGACGGACGACAACACCCGCCTGGAATGGCAGCTTGGGACTCCAACTCGGGACTGGAGAGACTGTGCGCATGCGTATTAATTGCCATGGAAACTTCATAATTTCATGTGGAAAAATGTGAACGTTAGGCGTGCTCGGCGGTAGGAAAAGCCACAACAACCACAAGTACAATGTGTAATTTAAGCGGGAGAGACTTAAAAAGATTCGAGTGGAGTGGAGTGTGCAGCGGAGCCGGGTTTTTCGGATCTGTCCACTTGGCGGCTTATTTATGGCACGGCAAAGTTTGATTGAAATGTGTTGTCTGTGAAATTGACAACTTGGGTGAGATTTGCACGGCTTACAGCTGGATCGGTCTCGGATTGGGATTCGTAGCAGCGCATTCGGGGTTGGGACAAGACACTGGGAATATATATATAACTTTTTAAGTAGTATAACTATATTTTATAGTTTGGCTTGTATTTATTGCACTAAGTGTGAATAAAAAGTAAGTTAATGTGACCTAGTGAGTACATGTTATGTATTAAAAGTATTCAGTTTTAAGAGCTTTATCGATAGATCTCGATTTTCTTCTATCGACTTTGAAAATCAAGTGAAGCTGGCTGCAGTTTTCCCAGAAAACCAAATTCATTTTCCCATTTATTTTATTGCTTCATTCCTTTAATAGAAATATTATTTCATCGTTGGTTTATAGATAAATCTATGCTTTTTCAATTCTTAATGACTCTTTTTCTTTCAGTGTCGCTATCATGAGCCAATTAAGCATGAATCATGCCCCAAAAGACTTGTGCCCAAGGATCGTTGTGCAATGGGCGCTCTGATTAATAAGCCGCCCGCACATGGCCCGGGAGTAGGCCGGGAATTAACCCCGAACCACTGGGAATGGATAGCGAGGCATAACCCCGGCACACGCATGCTCAACTGCAATTACCGTTACCCTGGCCGGGTGAGAGAAGAGACATTGGGGAGCTGGAGCCGGAGCAGGAGCAGGGACAGGTTGGGTGTCAACACGCTCGTAACTTGCAATCAACTTAAGATGACAGTGGAAATGAAGCATTGACGCCTCGCACGTACCACGTAAAAACCGAAAGCCCAATAAGAGAGGCCAAGAAGGAAGCCACCAAGGAAAGTCTACATCCCATGGTCCGGTCCATGGTGGGCAGGCCGTATAAAAATATAAATAAAAAAAGGCGCATGCAATCAGGTTTCTCCTTCTGCTCTTGTCCATGGCGAGTGGGTACCAAATTAGACACATTTTATTATTAAAATCCACTTGTGTTGAAATAAAACACGACTTTCTGTGTCGCACATAATGAAAATATATGGCGAGTTAATGCCAGAATTTATTTATCAGCCGAAAGGCACTGTGGGAAGATGGTAACAAAAAATGGGAGGAAACTATAGCTAGATAGTTCTAGGGAAATCTGTAGAGGGTTTGCTATAAGGTTCTAGGTTCTTTACCATTTTTTTATATATAGATTCACGTCTATTTTGAACCTAACCACTGTTCCTGACCCCAAGAATCTCCTCACAAGTTATGGAAGACCTGGTAGTTACCCCTTCTTTTGTAAGCTGCCTGCATTTCGGCAATCCCAGTTGGCAACAGCATCATCATCTGGATGCACAAGAAGATCAAGGCAGAGATCAATGAACGCTGCCTCAAGGCTTTTGTGGGGGGGCAGAGTGCTTTCATTCAAGTCACGTCGCCGTCTCTTTATGCATATCTCAGTCAATGGCAATCCAGCAAATCCAGCAATCCGGCAAAGAACCTAGCTCTGGACGATGCTAATTGCCGCAGCCAGAAGAGGCGTCTTCCTTTTGCCAATTTGTAATTTTAATTATATTATCGGGAGACCCGTGATTTGCATGCGAAGATCGCGTCAGGTATATTTCGATTTTCGGCTGGGATTTTACTTATTGATTTTCGGCGGCTGATGCCGCCGCAGCATTTAAGCTCCTTGGGTTCGTTGTCTCATTCATCAGAGACGTCTGACTGTCTGGTGACTTCGATGGGCATTATGCCATAGCCATAGAGAGGAGTGGTATATAGCCACAGCCACAGCCATATAGCCCTGGCCGGAGTTCAAAGACACAACGGGACATTCAACCTGGACGGGGAAGCGACAAGGCCACGGCAACGACACCACCACGCTCCACACACCCACGTGTGTGTCCAGCGTTCGTCGGAGGAGGAGGAGTCGTTGACCAGTCGAGTTGACTGAACTGGAGCTACTAGTAAATGCACTGAAGGAAAAAGGAAAAGCAAATGTATCTAGTTTTAGATTCTTTGTAGTTTATTTTTATTGGAAATTCAATTTTATTCTTTATATATTTTGTATTTAATTTGTTTTTTAACCTTTTTGTAGATCTACCTAGGAAAACTTATTCCGCAACAAGTAGTTTTCATTGGACTTCCTATATGTTTAGATATGTGCATTTTTTCAATAAATAATTAAGCATTCAGTTTCATCATTTTCACGGTACAATGAAAGCCGTTGGTGTTTCAAAATCATTAAACTTAACACTGGAAAATTTAAAACTAACTTGATAGAAAACAATAGTGTCCTTTACTCAAGCCTAAAAATATTTTTATTAATTAGAATTGAATTTTAAATGTTTTGAACAGAATTTGGTAAGTAAATTCAATGTTTTTAGATTTATAATATCATTTTTAAAATTATTATTTAATATAAAAGGGTTTACTTTTGACTATTAAGTATATTCCCTTTAATTTGTTTCCTATTTAACTTTGTTTTCCTCTAAATATATTAAAATATGAATACTTTTATTAAAAATCAAACTTTTCTTTATATTTTCTAGTTTTCCTTAATTTTTTCTTCAGTGTGAAAAACGGAAAAACATCCCGCAAAGAACTGTTGTTGCTGCCTGCCTGCCCCAACAAACGGCAAATTGCAGCAGTGAGAACTATGGGCCTGATTTGCAATTCAGCAGTAGAACAATGGTCCCCAGGTATCCAGCATCCCAGTATCCCAGCATTTCAGCATCCCCCAGCTTTTTTCAGATACCACTTTAGCATCCGCATCGGGCGGCCAGTGATCGTCGCAGATCGTCTTCCCGTAACAATTTCCCTTCTGCTTTATGCAGCATGCACGGAATTAACGGATCTCGAACCGAGGCGGCGATCTATAGCGATTGCTGTGGCCACTGAACTGCAGCAGCAGAAAGTCGGAAGAGGGCGGGGCTTTAGGAGGGGGGGCACAAAATGAAAAGCGAGCAACACAAATGTAGGTGGTATGCATTTTTATGAAGCGAAAGTGCAAGAACCACAAAACAGCCGTTCATTGTGCTACAATGGAGCAGCCATACACCCCACATCTTACATCCCACACCCATCAGCATCTCTCCAACCAACACCAACCCCTTGGCAGCATCCACATTTCTTCGGGCTGCATAATAAAGCTTTGCTCAGATTTGTTCACGTTATATCTCTATATCGAGTGCGATATCTGGCCGGTTTGGTCTTATCTAAGCATTTTACATTTTTCTGCACACCAGAAATTTGTCAAAACAAAAAATTTGAATTGAATTTGTCAAGGCATACGGTCCATGTCCATGTCCATGTCCATGCCGAATCCGAATCTCCGGCGCAACTATATTATGTAAGTTTAATTAGCATAAATGTGATTGATCCCCCAGTCGAGGCAAGTTTTCTTGTATTATTTGATTTTTATTGATCTTTTTCTCGAATGAAATGCAAAAAAATGCAATTGCATTTTTCCGTTTTTGTTTTTTTTATTTATTTTTTTTTTGTGCTGTTTTTGTTGTTATGAATGCTGAACGTAACAATACTTTGAACTCAAAAAGGCTCTAGAGACCAAATGTTTACCCTACTTGGGGAGGGTTATTTGTGATTTATTAGGGATTTCTTGGAAGTATTTGGTGCATATATATTTCTCTATGTTTTTGAAAATATTTTATAGGAAATTCTGCAGTTAAAAGTATTTAAAAGGTTAAATGAAACATTTAAGAACAGAATCAGATAGGACAAAGCCCCTTTTTTAAGTATTTGTCGGAGATTACCCTGAAATGTCAGTTGTAATTACTATTTGTAAGTCTCCAAGTGTATCGAATATGGAAATAAAGGAAGAGTAAAATAAGTAACAACGAGAGAATAGGAAGAGAACTTATTAAGAAAGAGCGTGGTGGGGAAAAAGAGAGTATTCCCTACCGAGTGTGGCGCAATGACGAGTAGAGAAGGACGAGAAAGTAGAGAAAGGGAAAAGTGCAAGTCAGTTCGAGCGAGACTGTGAAGGAAAGCGGACGAACTACTTAGTCATTGCGACTCACTGCGCTTAGAAAAGAAAAGGAAACTACCATGGCCGATAACATTGACCCCCCATCCCTGACATCAGAAGTGGGATCACCACCCCTACAAGACAACCCGGATAATGGCTGGCGCACACTTCTGGAAGCGCAAAGCAAAGTGATTGCAGAACTTTTGAAAGCTGCACAGTCCACGTCGACGCCTGGCGCACGTGCCTTTTCTGCAGTGCTACCATCTTTCGACCCTGAAGCTGCCGACGCAGACGCAGCAGCATGGTGCAAAACGGCGAACCTGATTTTATCTGAACATCCGCAAGAAGGTGCATCCTTGGTAATGACGCTCAGCAAGTCGCTTCACGGTAGCGCATCGCAGTGGCTGTCGCAAATTTGCTACCCTGGGATGAGCTGGACACAATTTAAGGAATTGTTCATGGAACGCTACGAAGGCAACGAGACGCCTGCAGCATTGTTGCTAGACATGCTGAAGGGAAGCCCAAATCCTGAAGAATGCCTCTCCGTGTACTCCAGCCGGTTGGTTACATCACTCTTGACCAAGTGGAAAGGAATGACGCACGAAGAAATTGCTGTATCGTTGGTCCTAGCTCATACATCCCAAATTGATTCCAGACTGCAGAGATTAGTGTTTACAACAAATCTAAAAACACGTGCGGAGCTACAACAACAACTGAAAGCTCATACGTTCGCAAAAAAATCTGAATACTCTGGAGTGGAGCAAGGCCCGGAAAAGAAGAGGTTCAAGACGCAAACGCCGATAAAATGCCATAGTTGTGGAAAACTTGGACACAAAGCAATGGAGTGCCGCAAGAGAAAAGCAGAGGAAAGAAATGAGACGAGAACAGCCCTTAGCAACAGCAGACAAGCCGTGAGATGTTATAGGTGTGGCAACATTGGTCACATTGCATCAGTGTGTACTAAGGGGACAGCAACAGCGAATATAAACATCGAGAAGAGAGTGGACATGTGTGCGGTACTTCAGCCTAAGGAAACTGCAATACAATCTGGTGAGCGGTTTCCATTTTTCTTCGATTCGGGTTCCGAATGCTCGTTGGTGAAAGAAAGCATCAGCGAGAACCTTGCCGGAAAGAGATTCCATAATCTGGTAGTGTTGAGAGGCATAGGTGACAATGTTGTCAAAAGCAATAAGCAAATTCTGTCCACCGTACAAATTTCAGGATTTAAATTTGAATTGTTGTTTCACGTAGTTGATGAAAATTGCCTTAAATATGACATGATATTTGGACAAGATATTTTTCAACGTGGTTTTGGAGTTACTTTACAAAGTAACAAATTCGATATTTATAGAACTCAAACTGTAAATAAATAAAACATAAATAAAACGGTTCAGAGACGATGTATCGCTTTAGTGAGAACGAGAAGCTAATAGTAAGGGAGAAAATTCAGCAAATGTTGGAAGCAAAATTAATAAGACCTAGTTGTTCTCCTTTCGCTTGCCCAATGTTAATGGTTACAAAAAAACTATAAATAAAAAAAAAAAAAAGGATGGTAGTGAGAGATTGTGCATTGATTATAAAGAACTACACACAAATACAGTATCTGATAGATGTCCCTTGCCATTGATTTCAGATTCGATAGAAAGAACTGCGTTTGTGACCACGGAGGGTCAATATGAATCTTTAGCAGTGCAGCTTGAACTGAAGAATGCGTCTCCTATATTTATGATGAAATTGTTAAAGCATTTGGGGTTTAGCATAATTGTTTGCGATGGTTTGCATGGATGACGTGTTGGTCATGGCAGGCTCGGAAGATTAGGCTTCCCGAGGACTGAAAATTGTATTATATGTTGACTGTACCAGGGTTTTCATTTAACGTTGCCAAATATGGGTTTCTCGAACCTACTACGCAGTGTCTGGGCTATGAGCTACGCGGTAGAGAAATCAGACCCAATTCCTAGAAAATTCTTACGTTAAAAATTTGTCCTTTCAATCGGTGTAATTAGGCGTAAGACCATTTATTGAATTGGCGTCTTATTTTTAAAAATTTTTGTCTCGATTTTCTCAAATTGGGAAACCGATTCATTAACTTCAAGTACTTTTACGTGAAATTACGATTTTCAGAAATTACAACGAACGTCTTTTAGTGCTATTACAAGTGAGCCTGTAATCGTTATTTAGTTGACAGGTGTAAGCTCTTGTGGATATGTTTCAATACTAATAATTAATTAATTAATGGAGACCCTTATGTTGGTGCAGTATATTGGTAGAACTATGTGTCTTGTGGAGTCCAAGTAGCTTTCATATGAATTGGAAACATTGGTTGGCGTACTATTATTCTAACATTTTTGGCATTATTTGCTCAGATGAGAGTTCGTAGTCTATACTGACTGCAAATGTAATCATTGCGGAAATAATTGAAATTAAGTGCATCATCGGTGGCCATACTTAAAATCGTATGATTTTAAAATATAGTATGTGGATTTATTTTTGTGTCCAGAATTCACGTGACTGATTTCAGGATTTATTGATATAGTTTATAAACAACTAAAGATAATTGAAATTAAATTGAGTTACAAAGAGGGGTTTTAAAAAAAAATACAGAGAGGTGTGAGGTAGTGTTGTCTGCCAGTAGTGTCCCTTAAATTTTGTTGGTTGATTATTAATCAAAGTTATAAATCCGTTATGTATTTGGGTTAAAAAAAAAAAAAAAAATAGACTCAGCAAGATTTATCAATGTTGTTGGAAATGACTAAGTTTAAAGATTGTTGAAAGTTGTATAATGTGTAAAGCTCTAAAGTAGTCATCTGGCTGGATACCAGGACCGCAGAGGTGATGGCAAGATGCTCTTGGCGGGGTGCAACTTGCGGCGAACTGCACAGTTAGTAGTGCAATCAATGCAAGTCCTTAAGAGATGCCAATCGGACCCATCCTCTGGGCTTGATACCACCACATGACAGAGAAAAGTATAGACAAAGAAAAGTTTAAAGTTGTGTTATGCTGAGCTGTCGGTAAAATGGTGCAAAAGGAAGAGCACTAAGATTAAAGGCAAGATGAATTTAAAATGGAAGAGCTGTTAAGAATGAGAAAGGAAAGAAAAAAAAAGGATAAAGGAATGAAGATGGAAAATTAAGATGAAGAACGGCACCAAACAGAGCTGGATCCGAAGAGGACCCTTTGTCATTATAGAAAAGCTTGATGGTGGCCGATATGTTTTGAGATATTTGTCGAGTAAGCGAAATTTTAAGTAGTTGCCTGCGATGCCTGTTGAGGTAGATGCAGATGAATGCGAGAGATCGCCGACTGAGGCACTCGTAGGTACCATAAAATCAAAGCAAGAGATCTGTATTTTAAGATGGTTGAGGTAGTGCCATACACAGGGACTAAATTTGAATGATTGTGTGAAGCGTCGCTAAGGTGCGGCAAGAGTCCGGTACTGTGGTATGTGTGTGTGGTAGCCAGACGATTGAACTTGAGCAGAAGAGAGCGTGCACTCTAATTGATGTGTTAAGGAATAGCCTGCTAAGTTAATGTCTGATGGATATCCAAACTGTTGGGTTTGTGCGGAAGAGAGCATGTACTCTATGGTCGTGAAAGATTATCCCGCCAAACTAACATTTGAAGACACTGGAAGTGTAAGCGAGAGATCGCCGATTGAGGCACTCGTTGGTGGAATATAAGGCTATGAGGGTCCAGAGAGACCGTGACGCAAAAGGTGCGTGTGAGCGTTGCAAAGTGTGCAGCAAGAGCCTGGCAAGAGTTTGGTACAGTGGTAGCCAGACGATTGAACTTGAGCGGAAGAGAGCGTGTACTCTAAACGGTGTGTTAAGGAATATCCTGCTAAGTTAATGTCTGATGGAATGCAAAATTGATATCCAAACTGTTGGGTTTGTGCGGAAGAGAGCGTGTACTCTATTGTCGTAAAAGATTATCCCGCCAAACCAACGTTTGAAGACACTAGCAGTGTAAGCTAATTGATATTGAAGAGTTATGTAGAGCAGTATGAGTAAAGAAGCTAAGTGATGATTATTGCGAAGTTATGGCAATGAAGGTTGAGGCCAATTTTATGTAGAACTAAGCAACACGAGGTCGTGTTATAGTCAGGAAGGCCGTGTCGGAGATTACCCTGAAATGTCAGTTGTAATTACTATTTGTAAGTCTCCAAGTGTATCGAATATGGAAATAAAGGAAGAGTAAAATAAGTAACAACGAGAGAATAGGAAGAGAACTTATTAAGAAAGAGCGTGGTGGGGAAAAAGAGAGTATTCCCTACCGAGTGTGGCGCAATGACGAGTAGAGAAGGACGAGAAAGTAGAGAAAGGGAAAAGTGCAAGTCAGTTCGAGCGAGACTGTGAAGGAAAGCGGACGAACTACTTAGTCATTGCGACTCACTGCGCTTAGAAAAGAAAAGGAAACTACCATGGCCGATAACATTGACCCCCCATCCCTGACATATTTAAATCCTGTTTCCTCTTGGCTTATAGAATTATAATTTTAAAATTAATATTAAATTGTATCTAATATGGAATTTAAATCACGACATATGCATCTTTTGGTTCTAATATATTCCCAACTTAAAAGCACTCTTTTTCAAACCTTTTTTCTAGCAATTGAATCAACTTTTCACCATTCTTGATAGCTTTTCCAAAACGATTTCTTAATGGCTGCATTGAAAGTGCCCCCATTGAACAGCAAACGGGCACAATGAACTCTCCCCCATTGATCATTGAGAACTACCCGGCCTGCGATCTGATGCTGATGGGTATTGCAAATGTCCATAACCACGGCAAAGACATCCATCTATTGTTTCCGAATTTCCATACCTTTGGCCGGCCATGTCATGCACATATTTAATAGCCATTTCTGCATATGACAAAATATGCAATTCGCCACCGCCGCGGTTTAACCGATATCCAAAATCCTCGGTGCAGGTGAAATTTGCATGGTCATATCGAAAAGTCACTTCGGGTTGCTGTTTTTTATACGAGGTCAGGGCGAGATGAACTTGCTGAAGGAATAGAATCACATTTTAGTATTCCAACTGCACATTATGCTAAATTAAGAATAATCTGGGATTAACAAATCATTTGATAGTTAGATTTTGAACTCTGATCTGATTCTGTAATGGGATAGGAGGATCTTTTTTAATATTTTAAAAATTGTGAAATTTTTAAAATATAAACAATATAATTATTTTTCTACAGACAATACACTTACCTGCACTTTCCGACTAGATTTTTTTTTCCCCCAAAGCCCGCCAGCGATTCGTCTTGGCAACAAACCTGTTAGCGCTTATGGCCTCATCCAAATCCTCATTAGAATCAATGTCAGCCTGGGGGCCATGTGCGATGTACGACGGAGTGCATATAAAAATTAATCAGGCAAAAGCTCCTCAACGCAGAGAGCGACAAATTAACGAAACGAGCCCGAAAACGGCAGCAGAACAAGCAATAAAATCAAACTCAAGCCGAGCTCCAAAGCTGCCACACACAACAATGCCACAAGTTGCTAATGCGAGTGGGGCACCAAACAAATCTCCCCAGCGACAGAGCAAATGAGACCCATTGCGCATTGCACTGAAAAAAAATATCGAAAAAATAAAATAAAAATTAAAAAATAAATAAAAATAAAAATATAAGTAAATAATAAACAATAACTAAAGATAAGTGTTATAAAAAGCAGGATCTAGTGGAAAATCGGAAGCAAATCGAAAAAAAATCGAGTTTTGAAATATCGAAAATTATCGAATTTATCATTAAAATATCGTTAAAATGTTATTAAATTAGTTGGCATTTATTTTTTATTTATTTAGCAAGAGGACACTTTCAATATTATTTATCATGCTTAATATGATATCGAAACAAGAAAGGAAGCTAACTTCGGCACGCCGAAGCTTGTATACCCTTGCAGATTGGTTTTCATATTTATATTATAAATTATAATGCCGAAAACAGACACTAAACAGAGTTTCATTAAATTTTACCTATACTTATTATGTTTACAGTTTGACAGTTACAGTTTTACATTCCCAGCTTTATATATTTTATACATTTACCGATCGCTTCTATGACAGCTATAAGCTATATATATAGTTGTCCGATTTTTATAAAATTTATACCAAATATCTATAATAATAATTAAAGCTCATATCTCGTAGATGAAAATACGTTAAAAAACAACGAAGTTATAATTTTTTCTATTACTTTCCCTATCGTTCCTATGGCAGCTATAAGATATAGTCGTCCGATTTTCATAAAATTTATACCAAAATTTTGAAATAATACCAGAAGCTCATGTGTCAAAGTAGAATAAAATACGTTGAAAAACAACGAAGTTATAATTTTTTTCGATTAATTTCCCGATCGTTCCTATGGCAGCTATAAGATATAGTGGTCAGATTTTCATAAAATTTTTACCAAAATTCTGGAATAATAAAAAAAGGCTATATCCCAAAAATGGTGGAATAATATTGAAAAACAGCCAAGTTATAATTTTTTTTCCAAAAATTTATCGAACATTTGTATGGCAGCTATATGATATAGTCGTCCGATCCGGCCCATTCCGACATATATAGCAGTGAGAGTATATAGAAGACTATATGCAAAGTTTCATTCAGATAGCTTTAAAACTGAGGGACTAGTTTGCGTAGAAACGGACAGACGGACAGACGGACAGACGGACAGACGGACATGGCTAGATCGACTCGGCTGTTGATGCTGATCAAGAATATATATACTTTATAGGGTCGGAAACGTCTCCTTCACTGCGTTGCAAACTTCTGACTGAAATTATAATACCCTGCAAGGGTATAAAAATCCTAAGCTTTGATATATCGAATTTTTAAATGTTTTAAAATGTATTTTTCCCATTTTTCTCTCACTTTACAGGACAGGGCCAATAAGCTGAAGTTGGCTTCGGAGTAGGAGTCAAAGCTGGAGCTGTAGCAGGCCAGTGGGACAGTTGGCCAAAACCGGCCGTGGCCCCGGAGTGAAGTCGCTGGCTCTCGCACAGGCCCGAGACGCTGTTGCAACATGTCAAAATAAATCAATTGATTGATCTTGTTTTATTTATGTCCAATTCAATTTCGATCAATGAGCAGCGCACACGAAGGCAGCATGTTAAGCGGCCCGGCCAAGATGCCTCGCTGGTCCCAAGTCTCCATCCTCCGCCGATCCCTGCAGTGGCAGTGGGAGAGACACAGGCGAGTGGCTGGCTGTGGAGGAGACCCGACTGTCCTGCGACTGGCGCTTAACTTGGGCTGTGGCCTGGCCCGCGGGGCGCGTGCGTAAAATTATGTGGCGAGCGAGCGGAAAGTGGCCCGAACAGCGCGATTTGGCCAGGAGCAGATAAGGCTCGGGAGGCGTATGCGCGATGTTACGGAACGATAAGCCAACGGGGTGTTTGCCAAGATCGCGCAAAAGCGAACCATACTTACGTGTTGATTATGTTTTGTGTTGTAAATTAATTAGTGGGGAAATGGTAAATAATAGCTAAAAAACGTTAAACTTTAAAATAATAAATATTAAAAGGGATTTTTAGTAGGTTAAAAATATATAAATATTTAATTTAAACTATAATTTATGGAAAAACAATAATACTCTTGAAGATCAAGAGCTATAATTTGAAAAATAAATTATAGAGCCTTTGGAAAAAATGTTAATAACTCTAATTTAAATGTAAAAGTAGAGGTTTACTTATGTTTTTTGTAAAAAGTATACTTATATATTCTGCAAACTGTATCTTTTCATACTTTTCAAGCATTTTTACTTTATATAAATTGTAAAAAAAATATTTTACTAAATACTTGCTTAGAAAAAACCCTACAAAATTCACATCTATCCCGTTTCTTCAGAGCTATGCATAATGCATGACATCTTCTCCCGCAAGTTTTATCCCATGACAATGTCGGAGAAAGAGCCATGACGACCTTAATTGCCTCACATGTTCTGCCACCCACATATACCTACATATATGATCCAACCAAGTCTGGAGGTAGTTTTCTCCAATTCGAACTCCAAATCCCGAAGCCCTACCTTCGCGCAATCGAAAGTGCAGCGTGCATCTGTTGAGATTAATTGTCAGCTTTCTATGTGCGCGCAACTGTTTAAGCATTTTCCCGTTTTTTCCCCATTTCCATTTTCCGCTTCCTCCTCCCCGAAATCCGTTCCTCGCCGCTCCCCCAGCTGCTGCATCACGTGTCACAATTAAAGGCTAAGGAAAATGGATTGTGTGGAAGGTGAAGGGCTGCAATTTTGTATGTATTTCTTGAACTTCCGTTGGAGAGAGAGAAAATTATAGTTTTAAATATTAGATTTAGTATTAATGTTTAAAATAAAATTAAAAAATTATACAATTTATATATAATTGAATCTTACAATTTTTAAATCCTAATTTATACTAAAAAAACTTATAAAATATAACAGAAACAGGTTGATTTAAATAAGTCCCTATAAAAATGTTGAATGGATGAATACTGAACTTAATTTATACTAAAAATTCATCAATTAAAATGTATGTTTAAAAAATATAACAAAATAATAGATGAAGATTCGATTCGGCTTTAGGGTTAGTGTCAAGTTTAAGTTTTAGATTATATTATTAAATATTTATTTTAAATCCAAATAATTTCTTGAATATTCTCTTCTTAAATCAATTTACATTAGAATTTTTTCCAAGTGCAGGGAAAAACAGATTTGAAGAACGAATTTCCATCACTGAATGGCAGAGAAAGTGCATCAATTTCGGCTTTCCTCTTCTCGAAAAAAATGATAAATTAGCTTAGAAAAGTCACGAGTGTCAGGGCGTGAGTGCGCGAGAGAATTGGAGTTTCGTTTCGAATAGAGTGGGTTACCCGTAGTTACCTGCGTGTGTGGGGACTTGATTAATGCACTTTGCAGACTCGGAAACTCAAAAACTCCGGCTCGGTGACTCTAACTATGGGATATGTGTCCACGGCACGCCTTGAACGGCCCACGGCTCGACTCTAATAAAGTAATTTACTTCGCTAAATAGTTGCCGGCAGCCAATTTTAAACCCTCCTTGGATTTTTTTTTTTGGGGAATTTTCTGTACCTGTCCTGTCCCCTCGGTTCTCTGTCCGTTGCGAAATTAGCATTTTAATTGAAATGTCACGCCAAATGCTGGCTGCTGCCAAGTGTAAAAAGCACCCGAAAAGCGTGGTCTTTACCCACCAAATACATATATACAAGTATTTCCATTTTATTTCCCAGACACGACACGCACTTTTTCATATTGGGCATTTACCAATTTTTTCTTGAACTGATGTTTTCATTTGCTTTTCGGCATGATGAATGGCATTTCGGTAAATTTGCCAAATAACTTGTTCGGCGTGTAAAACGCAACTGCGTCCAATGATTTCGCTATGCCTATTTAGCGCTATTTTATTTTTTGTGAGCCCGGAGAATGGGCAATTTTAATGGTGATGAATGGCAAGTGTGGCAACTGAAGGGGTATTGATCTGTTGAAAGAGTGGCAGGTTGACGGGGAATTTTTAATAATATTTAATATTTAATTTATTTTATATTTATATATATTTTTTAAAAATATAAATATTATATATTCATATTTTAAGAGATTTATCATTGAAAATATATTTTACAAATATTTTCACTTCTTTAGTTTTAAATTTATATTGCATACATTTATTGTTCTTCTTATTAGCATTACACGCATCTTATCAGAGATATTTAATATCCAATTTGAATTCGGATATCTGTTTTCATATAAGAATACTAACCTTAAATATGTCCATTTGGAAACATGTAATCTTAGCTAATGCAACCACCTTTATAGAAACTTTTATTGGGATTTCCTATATCCTATATGTACATATTTCTTTAATGAAAAAAGAAAAATCCAATTGATTGTATATTTCATAAATAACAAAAACACGTCCCCGAACAACGAAACGCAAATGGGGGGAAAGTCAAAGTAGGGAGGCGAAAGGTGACAATCCTGAGAAACAAATTTGAAAGCCAAATCTCTGCTCTCCCCTTGCCCCTTTTGCATTTCTAATCACTTTCCTCTAGTAGCTACCGCAGATGCACTTTTCACTCTTCGAAACACCAGGCACCGCATGTGGCTGCCATAATTATTGTTTATAAATAATACAATGCTCACGTGTTGAGGCTCAGGGCTCAGGGCTCCCTACTTTCCTCCCCAGGCAGATGAGTTATGAATGGACTTCCTGCAACTCCATTTCCCTAATGCAGAGAAAAGAAATATTTAATATTTATAATCTTAATATAAGTATAAAATTAAATGTTATAATTTTTTTTTAATGTTGTGTTTAATGTTTATTAAATAGGATATTCTATAATATTAAAATGACATAGCAAAATGTTAAAAAAAGATTTTAGTAATGGATTCAGAGGGAGATAAAGAGTTTACTATAATAATCTATCAATCTATATATATCTTTATATATCTCTCTGAAGTTTTGGTATATTATATTACCCCTACTATTTCTCCCAGTGTTTCCTTGTCTCATTTAATTTCTTTTTCATCTCGTACTGCCGCCGTTTTGAGGCTACTTGCGGTGTTAATAAATTTAAGCGTTTTGTGCATAAATTATTCCGATTGCATATTAATTTAGGGATTGCCCTACGGTAGCCCAGTGTAAGTGATAGGGTTTTAGTTTACCCAGGCCATGTAGATGACATTATTTATGGAGTTACACGTGTTATGATGGCACCCCAGGGGCCAACTGACACTACAAGATGCCTCCATGTTCGGTTTGAGGGTTCCCAACAGAAGAGGGATTAATTTCAGATATATAATAATAATCATGTGAGAAAGTAGAGCAACTATCACCCTTCTCGATATGATTGAATATCTCTCAGCTATATATACACCGAAATATTTAACGCCCTGGCAGGTTCTCAATAAATCAAAGTCTCGAGTTATTCTCAATTTCATAATCGATTCGTTAGGCCAAGCCATAAAAATGAGTTATAAGATCGCGTGTGTGTGGCACATGCCGTTTAGCATTATCATTGAAATACATTCGTTCTTTCTATATATTTTTCAGAATTTCTGGATAAATCCAAAGAGTGTCATTAGCATTTGAAAGTGGCCAGTTTTCTCCGGCTGAAGTGAGTTTGCTTTGTCTCCGGTTTGGCCCTTGTTTATTACATCAACAATTGTTGCAGGTGAGCCCGAAGTGAGTCTCATACAGGCAGACATACATATATGGTCATTGTTTACGAAAAACCCAAAAAAAAAAATATTATATCAAAAGGTAAAACTTTTATTTCTATTGTGTGGTGTTTTGTGGGTGAAAGTACCTCACAAGCCGCTTAAAACACTGCAAGAAGTTTGGACTAAGTGAAAATAAATATTTTTAAGGTGATTAAGTAATTATAAAAACATTTTTAAGATTTGTAAAATACCTTGAACTAAAAATAAAAGGTTTATAAAATATTGGGTTTCTATCTTTCAAGTGAAAAACTTATTTAATTAAGTTAAAATATGATTAAAAGTAATTTTTAACTTGAAGTAAAATGTTGTAAAAATACGTAAAAATAAGTTTAAAGACCAAAAATCGATTTAATTTTAGTAAATATTTCTTTTAATAAGAAATCTTCAAGGTTTTAGACCCTTAAAAATCCACAAAAACCTTTAAGATTTCTTCCAGTGCTCTTTCTATCCCTTTTGTTACCTTTGGTTATTTGTTTAAAATAGCATTTTTCAAGTGTAATTTGCACTGGTGTCATTATTAACTCATTGAAGCTGGCTAAAAGGGGAAAATGTGTTAATTCGACGGTGCAAAACAATTGCCAAATTACATCATCATCAGCAAACAGTCTAAGAAAATACAAATACAAATACGTATATCAGCCTCATTTGAATATATTTACGTTTGTAAGCCACCAAAAAGGCTGAGAGAGACTTCCGCCAAATGCGTTTTAGTGCAACTTTATTTCGATTGCGAAATTTGTACAATTGTGGCCACCAAAACAAGCCAGAAATACAAAGGCTCATGTCCATATTTGCGTTATGTGTAGCGAATACAACGCATTTGTGGCCAATTGCCCGATTCCGAATCCAATTCCAATTCGGTATTTATAGCTTGACATTTGCGCCAACATGGTTGGTTGGTTGGTTGGCTGCCTGGCTGGCTATCCCCCCAATTTGAGCGCTTACCTGGCTAGTTAACATGTGTTTACCTGCACCTGCGCCTAACCAGCCCACCTCCGACATCCAAAAATTTACAATGGCAGCCATTTTTGGCCTTTTTAGCCCTAGCTAAGCCAAGCTAAGCCAGTTTAAGCCAAGATGAAGATGTCGTCGTTGCTGCTGAGTGGCGTTGCTTTTGGCCAGAAAGTGAAATGTTTAAGCCGCCAGAGTGGGTCTGTTTTTGAGGCTTTTTGAGGCTATGGAGGTCAAGTGGCCCCGTAATCGTGCGATTCTGGGAAGAGCCCCGGCTATAACATTGTACCGAGTTCAGAGAACAGTTCAGACGCGGCCATAAAGCACCAAATGGTCAGAGGAAGACAAGTTTCAAAGGCTTTTGGTCAAGGAGGAGTCTTAAATTCCCTTTTGGAATATTTTAAAAATTAACTGAAAAGGGTTTGTGGTATTTAAAAAATATTTAAAATATTTATAAATCAAAAACAAATTAAATATTTACAGAAGTAAGCTTAAGGAGAGAAAATTAATAGAAAGTTGCCTTAAAAAATACATTTTAGTTATATAATCTTTATTTTTATCAATTATTTTATTATATTTAAATAGAAAAACAAATAATTTTTAATTATTTTATATATTTAACTAAACTCTACCAATATTCTAGCTACCTCAGTCACTTTTCTACCCAAAGAGATATCACCAAAACCCAGCCACACGCACCATTTCAGAGTTCAAAAGGAAACAAGCTGCACGAAGCTGAAAAACAAAAAACAAAAGCCTGGAAAAAAAGTAAATTTCATTTTACAAGCGTACAAATTAAAAATGCCCAAAGTCTGCGCTTTAATTAGTCAAACTCGCGCCAAAGCCACAAAAGTGGAGATGGCGACGCACGAACCACAACAGAAACCAGCAGAAAATGAGGTAAAAAAAAAAAAAAAAAACTAAAACTTGGGGGCTACAAATCGGAATCAGAGTCGGCCTGAGCCTAAGGCTTTAAATTCAGAGTCAGGGCTGCGACACATGGCGACAACTTTGTCTGATTGCTGCGGCAACTTCTTGGTATTCCAAAGGGGCAATTGGCGTGCGGCTTTGACTTCCGTTGCAACTTACAAACTTACAACAACAAAAAAATTACAAAAAAAAAAAAACGACACTTGTCCCGGGTTTTTAGTCTAATTTTTTTTTTAGTGGCCAAGTTTTAGAAATTAAATTGCCGGCCGGTAGAGATTTATGTTCCCAGTTTGTAAGCTAGGATCGCTTCTTAGTGGCACTTGCCCTGCCACACTTGGGGCCAAGCTACAACATTTTACAACTATATTTCCAAATAAACTGGCTTTTTACGACGATCTCAATCGCGTTTCCAGGTAACTTGTAAATGGAGTAACAAGTGGATATGGCATCGCATCAGGTCAGTTTATATTTCCACTTTTCAACTGATTTTCAAATGCTTTACGGTCGCTTCTATGAAATTCTCATTTCTCATTTCGCCGGGCTTAGGCTGAAACAAAAAATGAGATATTATGGCGTTCGTTTAAATTAATTGCCCCAAGATGCGAGCTGAGATACTCTACGTATCCGAGATTTGTACGTGACGATCTGATGAGAACGGGAGCCCCAGAATCTTCTTTATTTTTATTTTTTTGATGAAAAAGATGTTCGAGATTACCTTCCAAGTGCAGTTTGTGTAGGAATCTTGAATGGTTTACTGGGAACTTGAACCAAAAAATAAAAAAAAGGGGTTTGGCGCCAAGTAGTTGGGGAGCCAGAGTTTTGAATGGGGATTTGTATTTTTCATTCATTCATCGAATTTTAAATCTAATATTGATTGTGTCTAAGTTTGTTATGGAGAATTGTAGATTTAAGATAAGTAGGATACCCAAAAATGGAGCAGGTAAACGGTAGTAGCCCCTTAAATTTTATTTCTTTGGCATAATAAATGTATTCATAAAAGAAGTTTATAAACATAAAGTGCTTTACAAACGCTGCATAACGTTCTTTTAATTTTAATATAATTATTCAAAGGATTTTTTGTATATTTTAAGAATTTACATAATAATTTAATGTTCTTTATTAAATAATTAATTATAATTATTTATACCTTGAGCTGAAACCCTTTCTTTCTATTTAGTTTGCTAAAAAATTAAATTTATAAATTGCAGTCCAGTTTTTTAAATTTACAGAACTACAAGATATATTATAAATATTTCTGAAAGGAAGAAAAAACGTAATAAATTCATTTTCAATAGATTGTAAATTATGTATATATCATATATTAAAACTAAATTACAAATATAATTAAATAATCTCAATCCTAGCAATTTTTTTTATCACAAAATTAAAAGATTAGCAATGTAATAAAGATTATGACCCTTCAATACTTTTTCTTTTCCAGTAGTTTTCTGTTTTCTCAACAATTGTTCAAAGATGGGTAATTTCTGCCAAAGAGGAAATCTCACACCAATCGATTTTCCATGCTCCTAAAAAAAAGTATCAGTATCTATAGAAATACATTCCCCGAATTACAGTAGCTACCTGTGCGGATTTATTTTACTTTTTTTTTTTTTGAAACTCAAGCACTTGTTGTGTGGGCGTAGGCCGAACAAATTTTAAAATGAATTGCCAGAGCGGCACAACGGTTCACACGCACTGTTTTTGTAAGCGACAAAAATTCCACAATCTCTTTGCTTTGTTTTGCCAAACAAATAATTACCCGAAGCGCGGTGAATGATATAGCCAGGGCATACAATTCTCTATTATTTTTTGTTTGGTAAGTTGAGCTGGGAAACACCCGGATGACAGGTACAAGTCGGTGAAAATACACACGAAATTTCTATTGATTTGCCATTTGAGAAAGGAGGAGGGGGTACTGAGGGGAGCGGGTGAAAGCCGAGTGTGCGTCGTGTGTGTGGCCCAGTGCAAATTGAAATTTCGGCTTAATTTCTTTTCAGGCTGGAAAGCGGCTAAAATGCGACTCCAGCATGGCCATTGTTCCCGCCCAATTTGGGGTCAAGTGTGTGGCAAGTTCGTTGCTTAAGTCTTTCGTTTTTTGTCAAGTTTTTTTTTTCTGAGCCTCCATCTCGATCTGCGTTTCTGTTTCTGTTCTGCTGTCAGCGGCTCATGTCAGCGAATTTGTTAAACAAACCGAAATGAAATTTCGTTTTGGGCCGCATTTAATTAGTGAAAATATGGCTGCAGCACAATTAAGGCGATGCTTTTGCATTCGTCGGGGGATTAAATCAGGCCCTGTCCCGAGCCCCGACAGGCAGAAGGAGATGATCTCGTTGTTAAACTGCTAACTCATAATGCGAGTGCCTCCGCCGGTCCGTGTCACTTAGTGCTTATTGTGTCTGCACGTCTGGGACGTGTCGGGCCCGCTGAAGCTCCTCAATGGCCAGAAGGATTCGCAGTGTAAATGAAACCAGCGGAAAAGAGGCTCACAAATAAGGCTCAAAAATTAATTGGTATTTATTAACTAGAATGAAAGTGTAGATATATAATTATAGGTTCTATAAAGTGGTCAAAAAATTATGGTAAAATTGGCATTAATCAACTTGAAAATAAAGTCTTTCAATTTTATTATTAAAGTAGTATTAGTATTTCCTTTGATATTTTATTTTTATTTTAGTTACATGATTTTTTGCTTAGAATTTCAATTAAAAATGTTCTTTATATTTTTTCCTATTCTTTTTACTTCTATAAACAAATTCTTTAAAAATTCTAAATTACTTTAAGGATATCCTATATCAAGTATATATTTCCCTTAACCTTCTCTCAGTGCCTGACACGTCTTGGGCCGTAAACAAATTTCGAGTAAATCCGTAACTGCAATGTGAAAGAAGCCGAAAATGATTTTCTTTTTGTTTCTGTCATGTCATGGCTCCGAATGGCCACTCGGTCGACTGACTCCCCCGAAAAAAAGCAGTGACACACTCACCTCAGCCGGTCTGGATTTTTTGATTATTTTCAATGTTTTCTCATCTCCCTCCAGGCTGTCAGTGTGCGAGTGTGCTGTGTGTGTTGTGTGTGTTTTCGTTCGGTGAAGTGTCGTGCGACAAGTGCCGCAATTGAGTCGCGTCGCTCACCCCTCAATACTTGTCAGCATTGCCCCCAGTTTTAGCTCTCTGAGCTTAGGAGATGCACTCCAAAAAATTGGGAAAACTATGAGAAATTCAATTATAGACTAATAAATATAAAATAAATTATATATTACATATATAAAGACATAATATCCTCTCCCATCTCCTCTTTCCTTAAATGTTCAATTCCATAATTTAGACTTTATTTTATTTCCAAGTGTAACTCCAGTTAAATGGGAGGGAAGGCGATCAGGTGGACATTGCCTGTCACCAAGTTGGAGCATTGTCTCCACGTCGAACAGGTGAAGTTAGCTTTGTGTGCGGCTTTGTTGTTTTGGCAGTGAAATCGAGCAAAAGCAAGATTTTCGTTCATTTTTTTCGGTTTTTTGTTTTTGTTTTTTTGTGGGGTTGGCTGGGATCTTGATCTCCTCCTCGTTGTCTGGCGTTGATTTATGGGCAACAATTTAAGCAATTTCATTTTATTTTATATTTCTGGTTGCCTTTACTGTTGTGTGGCTTAAATGTAATGTCAACTGTTTTGCATGTCATTTAAATCGAGGGAATTTGTGGGGCAGAGAGGGAATAGTTTGGTGTATCTGTCACTTTGACCATCGAGCTTCGAAGTTGTATAGGAAATGAGTGGCCAAGAAGGAAAACAAAGAGTTATTTGCCAAGAGAAAGTGAAAGAAAATTTGATTGAAATCTATGGCAAAAGCGGAAGATATTTGAGATAAGAGGTTTTTATTGGAGCTTTTGCTATTACATTTTAACAATAAACAAATTTATTTTTAAATTTAGTATAAATACTAGAATATATTCCCTTAAAAATGTGTCTTAAATAAGGCTGGATTAAATTTGTAGCAATATTTTGAAAGGGTTTCAAAGCTCTAAAAAGGTTTTTAGCACTCATGATATTAAAATTGATTTATTTTTAAATTTAAAGATTGTTTAAAAAAATGTTTAACGGCTTTAACAACTTATATATATTATTTTAAAAAATTTTTAAAAGGTATTATTCCATTTAAACAAAAAAATACTTGAATGATATTTAAAAATTGTATAAAAAACTATATTTCTAATCCCAAAAGTAAAATCTCCAAGCAACAGCTGCCCATTTAATTCCACTTTTAATTCCTCTATTAAATTGAAGCTCTCATTGAACAAAAAGAACAATAAAACGTCGCTTTTTTACATTTTGCGCTTGATTTGTGCTCTCGAAATGAAAAAATGATGAAAATAATAAAAGCCCCGAAAAGTATCACGAACTGAAAATGCGTGGGAATAAATTTTGCGTGCGACTTAAGGCTCTTGTATTTAAGGCAAAGAAAAAACCGAAAAGAGAATCGTAAACAAAACGAAGAAAAATTATAATAAAAAATATATATATATAAAAGAGGAGGAGCGAGAGCTGAAAAGCTGAAAAACTAATCGCGCAAATATAAATATGACAATAAAAAGCAAACCGTTTCGTCCAATTGGGCAACTGTAATAAATTATCGAAAAACACGAAATGCCCGCTCCAAAGACCCAGTTTGGATCTATAAAAGCGAAAGACAAAAACCCCGAAAAACCCGAAAAAAGCCAACAGAAATTTGCAAACATTTTTGAGGCCACAGATTAGCATCGAAAGAGAAAAAATCTGGGGAGAGAGGGAAAAACAGGTTCACACGCTAACTGAGGCAGGACCACCACCACCTCATCTGCAGGAAGTGTAACTGAAATTGCGGCCCTTCAGCTCGGCGGGGTTACTGCTCCGTTCGGGACTCGTCTTTGGACTCCGCCCTTTTTACCTGTTCTGTGGCAGCAGCAGCAGCAGCAGCAACAAGTGAATGACAGGATAATCGTCCTGCGTACCTGTTCCAGCTCCTTTGTTCGACTCCTTCTGCTCCCTTTTCTTTTTTTGGCATGTGAACAAACTCGCATAAAATCTCTTAATGTTTGCATTCTTATGCGGCTGTCGTCTCGTTTGATGCGTGATCTTGTTGATTATGCTGATGTCTGCACGGAAAGAAAAATATGTGTAAAATATATAACATTAGTATAGAATTTTAGGATTTTTTTTAATATTATTATTTAAGGTTGAAAGTCTACCTTTGACATTTTATGAAATTAAAAGCACAACAACTTCCCTTAAAACTACATACTTCAACTTGGAAATATGGCTTAAAAAATATAATATAAAAATATATAGGTTTCTTTAAGGGTTTGTGGACTTTATATTTATTTTTATATTTTTATTTAAGATTGAAAATTGTCTATTTAAATTGTATTAATTTAAAATCCAAATAACTTAGAGAAAAGTCTAATTTCAAAGTCCTTTAACTATTAAAATCTTTGGGGAAATAAGGTATAATTCTTTCAATTTCTATACTTATCTTATATACATAATAAATATATTATTTATAAATTAATGAATTTATTTTTTATATTATTTTCTTTCTGTGTCTCCTGTTTTCAAAATGGAATTGAGTTGAAGAATTTCGATTCTCTGTTTCTCAGGTCCGTTTCATCTTTTATTTTATTATTTTTTTTTTCTCCTGGGTTCCACTTGCCGCCGAGTGTGAAATTTTTGCCTGTTTGGCATTCATGGAAATTGCCTATGCCTTGGAATTTTGTGGGAACAAGTGCAACGGCAACAGCAGCAACAGCATCAACCCCATTACGTGCTCTTTGTCGAGGGAACTCGAACTCAGGGGAAGATCACCCGCAGGCGAGAGCGTGTGAAATTCAAGTTTTTGGTTAAAGATTTCGGGATTTTTGCCAAAAAACTGCGTGTGAAGTTGGTTAGTAGGAACTACATGGGGTCACAATGATCAAAATGGAGGAAATAAAATTCTAAGGGCTTTGATTTTCGAAAAGAATATTTTTTAGCAGAAAAAATAGTTGTTGAACCGAAGGAAAATTATTTGTAATTAAGCTTTTATTTTTTGAGTGGTGACTAAATATTAGAAATTAGTTTAAAATTTGTTTTCAATGTTTATACATTTTTTGAGACTAATTTTTAAATTTTATATTTTCATTTTCCTACCATTAATCAAAAAACCAAAGCCCTTTTCCCCACCGCTTTATGCACCTTTAAGGGAACTACCCGCATCCCATTTAATTAAAATTCCAGCAACCTGCTGCAACCATTGTCCAGCCATGCCATTCTGATCCCGATTCCGATCCTGATTCACCTTATTTTCCGATCCTGATGTGGATGCGTGTGTTTATGTGCCCTAAAGTGCTGTCACCTTAGTGCGGCACGCATCGTGATTTATGCTCTTGCAGCGAGAAAATTAAATAATAAAACTAAAAATCTGTAACAAAATGCTTGAAGACCGCTTCTCTTATGGCCGCTGCACATGCGCAATAAATTCGGTTTTTATGACACCTGACAAAATACGCAGCAGCAACGGCAGCAGCAGCAGCAGCCGCAGCAGCAACTGCGCCAGGAGTTGGAGTTGGAGATGGAAGCGGCTGCTTCAGTGGAAAAATTGTTTAATGACTAATGGCAGTGCGGAAAGCACTGAGAAAAAAATATTTTATTAAAATTTTAATTAAAAATAAATGTAAAAATACATTTTATGGAAAAAAAAATATTTTAGGTTATTTTCTGGGCTTGAAAAATGTATAAGGTAATTTTTTGAACTAATTATTTATCAGTTTGTTCGAATTAAATTTAAAATGTAATTTTCTGATCCCAAAAAATAATATAATTATCTTGATCAAATTATGATTCTATTGATCTCCTTAAATTTAAAATGTAATATTCTTGACTTCAAAAAATATTTAAAAAAATATTTAAATTACTTAGGAAAATACTACTACAACAAATACTACCTATACTATTTTTCCAGTGCATTTGTGAGGCTGTGCTGGCCGGTATGCTTGGTTTCGTTTATTGCCCTGTGTCTATTGAAGATTAATTTCATTTACACAACTTCATCGCCTTGCCGCTGCCTCGAGTTTGACTTCAGCTTCGGCATCTCGGCTTCGGCGTGGCTTAACACTTTGTTGCCCGCCTGGTTGCGTTTTGAAGTTAATAAAGTCATAAATTGTCTTACCGGGGGCAGGTCGCTCTTCCCTCTCTTCCCGGATTTTCTGTTTCAGCTCTAATGCACCAAAAAAAAAATATATATATCCACAACAGTTGGGGCCTCGGCAATGGCGGCGCAAATCGTTACGTGTCCATGTGTTTTTATGGCTTCTTTTGTGAGTGCCCACCGTTTTGGCTCCTTTAATGTTTTAATGTTGAATGCTGAATGACTGTGTGGTGGTGGTCCATATAGCAGCATATGTTGCGGATTAGAAACGGAGCTCTAAAGTGACGCCTTGCCCGAAGTAGGTTCGTGCACTCCCAAGTCCTAAAAATCCATCACCTTTATGATCGACTTTAACTGAGAAGTCGCACCTTAATGTGACAGGGCTAGGTATTATATGGAGATCTGTTGAACCTATTTGGAACCTGGGAAAATCATAAAATCAAGGGGTTTATGAAAGAGAATGGGTTTTTAATTCCAATTTTAATAATCAAATGATAAACTTTTTATTTAGAAATTTTTGTTATATATTCAAACTTTGGATTTAGGAAAATATAGAATTTAAGGTTAAAATAAATATATTATCGATATATTCAAAATATGATTTTTATGTAATTTTATTGTTTTTTTTGAGTGTATCTTTAAAACATCATTAAAACCAAATTTTTAACCATTTTTGTATTATTTTTTTCCAAGAATGATCCTCTAAAATATCGTTAGACAATTTTTGGCACAGTTCAATATATTCAACAGTATATCGATTAATTGTACATTTATCGCAACCTTTAAGTATCGATTAAAACATTTTTTTGGCTGCTACAATTTAATCTATAACTCAGGGACCGTAAATAATAATAATCCCCTTCTGATCAAATATCGATACAAAATCGATAAACATATATTTCAACCATTCCTCATACAACTTTCCTTTCCTCGAAGTTCGTTGCCAACCAATAGAAGGAAATTACTTAACCCATCAAACTATATAAATCATAAATCATTGACATTTAGGTAGCAGCTCCATCACGTGGCCCCCGAACGTGCCCAACTTAAGTGCAATCACTAAGTAGAACCCAGAAGACCTTCAACAATTAAGCTTATTTAAATTACTAGACAGATAAGGCCCAGGCGTAGTCCTCAATTATATGTAAATAAGCCCAAGGGAAGATGTCATTGTGGAACCCCATCAGAGCTTATCGCTGAGCAAACACCGAGCTTAGCTCTGTGCTCCAATCAAGTACGATTCAAATTCCGATTCCCCAGGTGAATAAAACACCGGTCCTCGAAATCCATTTAGCAAACAATAATTTGTCGTTGGAACAGCCCAAAGCCCAGGTTGGGCCTTGTATTGGCACAGCTGCTACCTCAGCGAGGAAGAGACGCAGTCGTCTTTTAAATATGTATAATAATGATGACAGACATATATCGGATCGGTTTGGAGCGGAACAGAAAGCGGCGTTATGCAAAAAAAAACGGAAAAAAGGTGCAACACATTTTCCTGCCGCACACAAGAACAACTCTTTGTGTGTGTTCCTGCTAAGCAAACACGATAGTGTGGTGGTGCATCCATAAAGGAGGACCTAACGGCTCGGGATTGGTATCGGTATCGGTGGTGGCTATATGGAGGTGGCACTGCTGGTGTTGCATGTGCCGGAATTCGCCTTCCTGTCCACCTCAAAATGGGCTGCAAGGTACTCCGACACCGGCAACATAGCGTCCCTCTGTTCAAATACACCTTGCGGACGTCATAAAAAGTTGCCTCATCTGCCTGGAAAAGCGATATGTGCACTGGAAATAAAATTAATGGCCTTAAAAAAATATAGAAAAAAGTTAAGATTGCAAGCTCTTAATTTAGAGAATTTTATTAAGAAAAATAAATAGGAAATCATGGTTTCTTTACAATGTAAATTTATTTAAAAAAATATAATAATTAACAAGAAATTTAAATATTTATATACATACATATATTAGCCAGAATACATAGGAATTTTTTAAGTTTTAATTGTCCTTTAACTCTAAAAAACCTTATATTATTATAAAAAATTTAATTAAACAAATCTCTATATAAATTTTCTTCAAGTGCACTCAAGTCGCAACTTTAGGGTGGTTTCTCCTTCTTGTTTTCCACCGATCGCTGGCCAAGAAGCAACAAAAAAAATATAGGGAGAACTTTTCCTGCTTCGCTACCTGTCAAGTTTACGCCTGACAGCGTTTGATATTTTCCTCAGCTCGGCAGCTGTTACTGCGAGTCCTTGAAAAAGGGATATATACGCCCGAGTTGAGGTTGCAACATGTATGTACATAAATATATATGTTGTTGAGAGAGGTTGCTCGATAGGGGTGGCTAGCTTTGCACCTCCGACAGGTGGTGATCCTGCGGGCCCACTCTAAATTTGTATAAACATTAGGCTCTTATCAAATTATTATCTATGTATAGAAGGAGGTACAGTTTTTAGTGGGTTGAATGTTAGCTAAAATGATGTGCTATAGGTCCTTGCTTTTGTCAATAAAATAATATATTTAGATACGTGTTCAGGATATCTACAGGATAATCATAATGCTGGACTAAATTTCCATATGGTAGTAGCTCAAAGCAATCACAATGTCCGTGGCCATGACTAAGGAGCAGGAAGATATATAAGGACAATTGATAATTAGCAAAAATAACCAATTTTGTGGCTCACTAACATCCAATATAGAAAATCGCATGCCCAAGTGTTCTCCAACTATTGTGACCTGAGGAGGCAATCTTTAAATGTCCAATCATATCTATAATAAGGCCACTCAGATGCATCACCAAATGAACGGGAATCAGTTTGGGATTTTCCTGAAAGGATATAAATAAATATTATATTATATTATTACTATTAGAATCCCTTACCCTGTGAACAGCTACTATTAAAATAGCCGCCGAAAGGGAATTCCAAAACGCAGCAAAGATCCAAAGGATTAAGAATTCACCACAAATTTCGCATTCTGGAAAGAATAACCAGACCCAGAGCAGGATTTCAATGACAAAAGTCAAATAGGCCACTACAAGTGAGGCTGTTCGCAGGCTGCAACAGCAACACTTTTTTAACATAGTCATTTTGGATTTGGCAAAGAGAAAAAACTTGGAAAAATTAAGCTATATATGTATGTCTTGCTTTAGAATTATTTTTAGGAAATTATAAAAAAATACGTTGACAAATGTGTAAAAGCAACTTAAGTCAGAAACAGAAAACTAATATATATTTTATAATTTATACTTTCTATATAAAAACCTAACATATTTTTCATAATTTATTCAGATACACTTTATTTCAAACTCGACCCAGAACTTGAATATATTTCCACTGCACTCTCAAAATAAGACCGATCAAAGGGCGACACCAGCTCCTCCATCCAGACTTGTTAATTTCCTAGGTGCTTACTTACATATTCCAAACCTCAATGCATTTATAATCGCACTAAACCCTTTGGCAATGCCCACAATTACATGGAAATAAATGCTGAAACCCTATTATACTGGAGAGTGAGGTTCTTCAGCACGATCCTCGGTCATGTCGCCGGCTAGATACGTGAGCGATCAGAGTTTAGGGACGGCTTCAATTGAAGTTCAATGAAATGTGTCGCCGCGTGTGCGCATTGATTTTATTGCCAGCACTTAAACATAATGAGCTGAGCCGATAGCATCACGTTTCCTATACACCGCAGTGCCTCCATATGCTTCCTGTCCCGCCGGATATTCCTTTGAGTGCCCCGCACTCCATTGTCGCCGTCTGCAGCAGTGCAGCTCACAAAAGTTCAAAGTGCACGGAACGTAGCGATGATCCATTGAAATACTGGCATTCGGGGACCTATGTACATAAGTGCAGCCGAACAAAAGGATAACACCAGACATACACACACATGTGCCTGAGCCCCATGTACCACCTGTTTCCTTGGGCTTTTGTTTGGGGTTATCCTTTTGGGCAAAGAGGAAAGGAAGTTCATTGAACTGAATTGGTTGCAATTAAAATCAGAACAGGGAGAAGGAGAAATAAGAGGGTTTTTTAGGAGGCCTTTAGAATACTTTGAACTCTTCAGAAAACATAAATTAATTAAGATAAAATTAAATAAAATAACTATTATCCTTTTGATATCATATAGCTTATATTCAGCTTTAGAAATAGGTTTTCCTTTTTATTAAAACCCCTTCCTAAGTTGTATACTTCATATAGGCTTCGTGTAGCATATTGGAGCGATAGTAGCGCTTGTCCTCCTCCATAAACTGCAACACATCCTTGATGGTCACATGCTTAAAACGCGGCACCACCGGTGGTACCACCTTTTGGGCATTGGAACCATTTGAAGTGGCAGCGGCACCAGCGGCTGTAGTGTTGGTTTTAGAAGCCTCTGCCGCCGGACGCTTTCGGGAACCAAAGGCCAACATGGCTATGCTATCTGCCGAGGCTTTGAGACCACGAATGTTGGCCTTCTCCTCATGTGGATTCTTCTGTGGCTTGGACTCCCTGTGCTGCTGCTTGGGCTCCTTCCGTTCCTTGCGATTCCTGCGCTCCTTGCGATCATCCAGTTCGGCTACATTGCGATAGAAGCCTTCATCATCGTCCGACGAACCATAGTCCGCCAATTCCAGATCATGGAGGAAGGTCATTGTGGTGCGCACATCGTTTTTTATCACAAAACGATTGCTCATATATAGTTTATAGCCACAGCGATGCTCACACAATTCGACGACCTTTTGGACAACGAGCTTCATGTAGGCCTCTAAAGCATCCAGGACACCATCCACTACAGGTTCGTAGCCAAGCATGCTGATCTTTTCATTCTTGCCGCCCTCCACTAGGGCCAGTTGCTTGAGTAGCTTCTTGGTTATTACACTGCGCTCGAAGAAGGAAACCCGTGTCCCAGCCTCCGTTGGCTTGGGTTGAACCAGATCCTTGATGATGAGCAGCTGGCCAGCATAAGGCTGGATAGGTACTTCAATGGCAGTATCCGAAGACATTTTCTTGGTTGAAATTTAAAGAAGAAAGGAACCGTTTCTGTTGAAGACTGTTTGGCAATTGGATTTGTCAAAAGTTTGAAAGGTTTTTAGTAGAAAGTCACAGCCTGCTGGGGTGAGGGATGTTCTTGAAATAGAAAACGTTTAGAAAAATGTATATTTTAGGAATATAAATTCGTTGGCATTATTTAAAATATAAATTTAACACTTATATTAATGTTTGTCAATGAGAATGTTATTAGTTTTATGCTGGATTCCTTCAGAGAGATTTCAAAGACCCCCTTAAACTGCAACTCTAAAATTCCTCTACATCTCTTAGTATTGCCACCCAGCCAGGTGCTAGTGACCGGTGGCTGCCACGAGCCAGCAGCAACACCTCGAAGGCAACATATGCCGGCATGCGCCGCTTCAGTGCATCCACCCCTTCTGGACAAGGTTGACCGCATCATATTCCGACACTCTAAAAAAATAAAGTTATGTTTACTAAAATTAAAATTTAAAATAACAATAATATATAAATTAAATATATTTAAATTTCAATTAAAGTTAAATTAGATTTTTAAAGCTGTGCCATGTTCCGAATTAAGACCGAGTTTTTATTGACTGGAAGTTATATATATAAATCAACTGATAATATTTTCTCTCACTGCACTGCATGGCCCACTAACTCGACCCAAACTAAGCACTTGTTCCTCTTCAATGACTGGCAACAGGAGGCGGAGTAGGAAAAAGGACTGCAAAGCAGGCGCAGGACACGTTATGCAAAGTGCACAGGAATGCAAGTGGGCCTTCTCGGGCGACTGGCGACGCGTCGGGCACGAGCTCCTAATTATTCAAATAGAAACCCCTAGACATACTATCCATATAAACTGGTAAGTCGGGGTGAGCGGATATTATTAAAAACAACGACGCGCGACAGTCGTCTCTCGTCTGGAGTCGCCCGACGCCCGTCGCCCTGTCCCGCACATTTCCGTGCACCACTGAACTCTTGGCCTGGCCCAAAAGATCATCACCACCGCTAGACACTAGACGGACATGAGGGTGTGCTGGGGCGCATATTAAAATTCGGGTTATACCTGCGTTGGGCCAGGAGCAAGACGACGACAACGACGATGACGACGGGCAGGCGCGTGGTGTTTTGACGTCTAGAAATTTATTAGAAATTCCAGGCGAGTCCCTTTGTCGGCCAACTCCCGAACAGGTTCATTACGCGTGCCGGCGACACTCTGCGGCCAGAGAGCATAGGATCAGGCTTTTGACCTAATTACCTGTTTATTTTTTTTAGTTTGTTAATTTTTAGAGCTACTTATAGGGGTGGCTTCCTGGTTATTTTTGGTGCTCTTTCTGCTGCGGGTTTATAATTGTGGTGCAAGGTGCAGTTTGTAGTTAGAAAAATTTTAGGAAATAGTTTATGGAACTGTACTTTAAATGGGGTATTTGGAATGCAAATTACTGTTATTTAATATTCCTTTTTATATATTTGTTAACCTTCTATAACAATTTAATTTTGTAGCCTTTATCCCAGCCAAATAACTCGTCCATATGCCAAACCCAATGCCTAGAAATGCAGATTCCAAGCTCCGTTTGCCTTGCATAATCCACACATGGATACAGCCGCCTGCCATTTCCGAGGAGCAGGCCCCGTAAACTAAGCTAACAATTCAACTAAAATGCCAGCCAGATAATAAAACTCAAATCGATTGAAGAAGTGGAAGCATTGGCCTCTCGGAAAGATGGAAAATGGAAATACAAAACAACAACAAGAAATGCGAACACGAGGCTAGGAGTTGGGTGAAAGACTTGCAGCCGGGCAGGGCATTCAAACGACCACCCACACATCTAGGAGTTGGAGTTCGGAATCGGAATGGGAGCCTGGAGATGGAGTTGGGAGCTTGGAGTTGGATGCAGAGCATCCTCGCCGCCTGCGCAGTGTCAAATAGGCAACAAAAACAAAGGTAACTATACAGAAAAAAATTCGGTAAAATATTAACAAAAATATAATTGAAAAAATATGATACTTGGTATTCATTACAAAAGGTCAAAGAAATTTAAAAGATATATCTTTATTCATTAAATTAATATTTTAAAAGCATTTTAAAAGTAACAAAAAAATTCTATTAAATTCTATTAAAATTCTTCCTGATTTTTCTCCCTGTCTACTATTGCGTGGCGCGCAGGCGTAGGCCTCCTCCTCCTCCTCCTCCTCAGGACCAACCGACAGATGCAGTTGAGCCGACGCGACTCGAGATGGAGGCATATTCCAGCGAATAAATATTATCATATGGAAATTTTCGCTGCTCTGTGGAGCAATTACGAATGCAGCCAAACGCTGTGGCAAGTGACCTGGGAGACGTCAATCCCAGGCACAGGAAATCGAAGTCGCAACTCGACGGTTTTGACGATGATGTAGCACCGCCAGCTTTTATGCACTGCACACCATGGGCTTAGCTCCAGGCCTCCTCCTGCTCTTTACCTTCTCCACTAAGCCACCATTTCGACCATGTTCATAGAGATCACACAGCGTGTCGCAGTCGTAGAAAGTTTGAATGGAAGACGGGGGACTGTGGAAAGAAGCTATAGTGAACTAAAAAGTTGGAGAAAATATATAAAAAATATTTTAAAAATTACTAAAAATAAATTGTAAATCAAAGAAAACTGTGAAGTGATTTTATGATTGATGTTTGTATAGTTAAAATATTCTCTAAAATTAATAATATTCTCTAAAATATTAAACAATATGCCGTTTTGTGTAATATTTCAAATGTTTAGGCGTCATTTTAATATAGCCTTTTATAACCACTTTAAGTCCTTTTATAAACCTTAAATAACTAATTTTTGGCCTTAAAAAATTACAATAAAATTCCTTTCTGCCAGTGATCACTGTACCCACCATAACCATCAGGCAAGGCAACCTTATCCACACCGGCGACTTTGCGTACCTGCTGGAGCTGCGTTTTGGGGGCGCAGCAAATGAAATTGCCAATTGTTGCGCTTTCGGTGGCAGTGGCAGGCTACTGTTTTGGTTTGGGCCTCGTTTTCCGCCGATGAAGCTAAAGCTAGAGGTGCCACACACCTTGCAGCAGCTGGAACGGAAGCGAGGCATCTAAGAGATCTCCGGCGGCGGGTCGCCTCGGTTATTGTTGTGTCTTGCCACTTTCAGCGCTGGCTGTTGCCTTTTTAAGCCATTTTAATATGAGCGTTGCACATCTTGTGGGTGTGGCTGATTGGGCCAAGCCAGAAGAAAAAAAAGATACAACAACAACAACAAACTAAAGGAGGAGGCTAAAAAAAATGGATGAGCTTGGGCCAGGCCAGGCCCGATGATCAATCTTGGCCAGGGCAACGTTTTGCGGCGATGATGATGACGACGACGACGACGTCGACGACGTGGAACCGCTGATGGTTTTGATTGCAACCACGGCCCAGCCGCAATTTGGCTTAGTGGCCTCAGCCTGATCTCCACCTTAAGCCAAAGCTGGAGATCCAGCTACTGGTTTTTCCACCGAAGCCCCCACTTAAGTGGGCGTGGGCATTTGAAAATGTTTTGGAAGGAAGCCATCTATTTGGCTTAGGGAAATGCCTGGGACAGGCCCGCAAATGTTTCAATTATCCATCGCTTTGGTTAGTAATTAATGCCAAAGTAATACGTACCTACGGATGAACACCTGCAAAGGGACTTGCTACCTTAAAAAATATATAAAAATGAATATAAAGAAATCTGCTGAGCACAAACGGAAGTAAATTGACACGCCTGCAAAAGGACACCTACATGGATCAGTATTGTTAGTTATTTCCACTTTTAATTTATTTGTACAGCACTACGTTTCCGTTCCCAGAAAAACCAATTGAGATTTTGGCATTGTCTCGGCTAGGGCATTGTTAACAGGTTATTTTTTCTTGAAAATAAATTGAGAACAAGTGTGAAATGGTTACACACCAATAGTTTTTTAGAAATTCAATGTAAAGCGGTTAAGGGAAATTAAAGAATATATCTCAAAAAATAATATATTGCAAGATATTCCTAGTCTAATTTCCCTAAATATCGGATAAATAAATATTTATTATAATTTAAAGAAGAAATTTAGCTTAATAAATGTATCACCAAAGAACCCCAGTCCCCTTGTTTTACATATAACTTACCTTTTATTATTATTATTCCCAACAAACAGTAAAAAGATGTCCAAGTCAGGGACAACAATGCCACTGCTTAGGCAGACAGAAAAAAAAGTCAGGTAAATCTTATAAATTATGCAAAATCATCCGCATTTACTAGATAAATAAATATCCCCGCAAAAAGCAAAGTGCAATAGAGAGCGAACAAAGTGATTTTTAGCCATGGAAAAAAAAGGGGCAAATGCAAATTGGCGGTGGGAAGAAGAATAAGTGAGTTGGAGGACGAAGTAAATTGGAGCGCTACTAGAGGATTCTCCCACAGCCCACTGGACTACTTTTGCCAGTCCGATGACAATAATGTTGTCTGCGGCTTCGTTATGGCCCGATCTCACCATACACTTGGAGGAAAATATTAAATTTAACTAGGAAGTTTGTGGGTTTAAGGGGTATTTTTAGGAATTATTTTATGTAAGAATGTTATTGGTTTTCTTATTAAATAAATATATTACACATATTTTTTTTTATTTATTTAATTTATTATTAAAACGAACATTTTCAAAATTTTTAAATTCTAATTTTAATTTTTGAAAAATACTTTTAATTCCCAGTTCTTCATTTGCACTAAAAAATAATCAATTTAAACCGATTTTTCTCCCCATGCACCATTGTCATTGTCACCAAAAGGATCGTTGCACAGTCACAGCCATGACCATAGGCACTTTCTTGGCCAAGAGCAAAGGGGCGGCAGCTTACCCGCTGTGCTCTCGGGCATTGTCTGCACGCTGGGCAGATTTCCCAGAATTGACACCTTGCCTTTTGCTACACTTTTGTTGTATGTTGTATGTACTCTGCGCGCCAAGTTGTCTGGCCCGTGTTCTGGTTCCAAGCCAAGACAACAACATCAAAAAATATAAGAAAAATAAAATAAAAGAAGCAAAACCATTCTACAGCACATTCATCACATTTGGGACAATTGTGCTCCGGTGTCTTCCAGGTGTTGCTCAGGAATTTCAATTTGCATAAATTTGGTGCAGATTTGCGTACAATAGAGCTAAGGGGCTATATACCCATGATTATCGAGAGGATGGGATGGATGTTCCTAACCAAATGAAGATGTTGCTGGTTTTACAGGGGAACATGTAGTTATTACAGTATTACAGAATTTATAAAGGATTTTTTTAATAATAAAAATATGAGAAGGGAAACTGAGATGTATGTTTTGTAGGAAATACAAGGTGTTTTATAATTTCTTAAAGAATTTTTTCTTTAATTAAGTTGTTAAGACGCATGATTTTTTAACAATACAGAAACTATGCTATGTCATGTATAAATTAAGACAGTTTTAACCAAAAGACAAGAGCAGAAGGTGTTGTATTTCCTTTTCCTCCTCCAAATACTCATCAGCAAGGTTAGTTACCCATCAGAATTCAACATTCTCTTGCTTATATACTTAATGTTCATAAATTTATAATAAATACAATATTATTTATACTTAAAATTGAAATCCTTTCAAGAATATATTTTCCCCCACAACTCTATACCTTTTATTTAGAGGTAAACCAGATCCCCCAGGCAATCTGTTTAAACAAAAATCATGGATAGTCATATCAGTGAAAAGGATAACCAAAATTATCAACCACAAAACTATCTTATCTGTCGTATATAAGCCTCAAGGGTTACACTCATCCAAAAATACCCAAAAATATAGACAGACACTTGTTAAGCAGTTGCCACACAAAAAACAGAGAAATAAAAACGAGGTAAATAGTTGACGGACTATAAACAAATATTACCACGACGACCGCAGGAAAACATAAATGTTAGATAAATTCAGACACGTTCTCGTCTGGGCACCTGAATTTTAACCACTTTCCCATTTTCCATCTGCTACCTAGACAAGGTGATCGTGATTTTCAATGACATGAGCATATTTACCACAAAAAAAATGGGTTATTTGCTCAGTTTCTAGATATTTGGTTGGGCAAAGATGACGCTAGGCAGGTGCTAAACGATAAGGTCTCGTTCGAATATGGCAACAATATTTTATTTTTAGTTTTGGGTTTGGTTTCAGGTTTTGGTTTCTTGATGGGGAATAAATAACCCGTCGTTGCCGTCGACGTCGTTAGAAAGCCATACAATTTGGCTTAGCATTGTCCTGCGATGAGGTCCTTTTGTCTCCTGTCTGCGGCTCGAAATGAATCCTTGGCGAGCGCCTAGGATGTGACCTGCCCAGCAGGCAAGGTATTCCCTAGCATTTTGCGCAGTTTTTCAATTCTAATGGCCATTGTTTTTCATTGTTTTCCCGGTAGCAGTAGGTGGCGCATTAGCGTTGCCCGTGAGCACGCCTTTCGATCAGGTGTGGCTTTTGGCGGAAGAACATCTGTGCTCAAGGCACTGAAAAAAAAAAATATTTTAAAAATATATAGACTTTAAATATAAAGTATAGAGTGTAAAAAGATGTCGATAAAAATTAAAAGGCTTTTAAAAAGGCCTTTAGACTTCCTGAAACTTGAAACTGTGGAAATTTGTTGATATATATCAAGTAATTATTAATTACCAAAATTAAAACCTTTATTAAATTTTGTATTTGCTTTAAAATATAAAATATTAAATACAAGTTTCATAACTAATATATTTTCTTCAATATTTTCCATGCAAATAAATTTAAAAACCGGCACAAGCCACTGCCTCAGGTCGCCTGACAGCCGGATCAGGAGTGATCTCTCCATACAAAAGGCATTTGCCAAAAAAAAAAAAAAAGAATAAAAATTGAATCCTGCTCTGCCTGAAGGACAGGTGATGGGCATCTATCTTTCCTCTTCATTTCAGCCTTTGTTCCACACCAAATGCCACACAAAGACAAGAGAGATACCAAAGTCAGGCTATGAGCGAGCCTGTGCCTAGGTCCTGATGCCTATCTCCATGTCCTTCTATTATTCGCAAAAAAAGAAAAACAAAATCAAGGAGCAGGAGTGCCTATGAAAGGAACTGCAAACAAAGGCAGACAGCTCAGGACAGCTGACAAATCTAAGGAGATGAAGCCATGTGCCAGCTGCCCTCGAGAAGATCAGGATTTGGCAAGGTGCTGCCTAGGCTTGATTACGTCATCTAGGTGGTCCATAAAACTAGCTTAGAAATCTCCAAAGATACCCAAGATAATGGGAAGCTGTCAGCATAAATCTGGCTTAAACTATAGTTTGTCATAATTTTCCTGTGGAGAGTTTTTCGAACCCTCTTAATTGAACGGGAACGGAAGTGGCCAACATTCTGGATGAACTCATACCTATTATTAATTGTCATAAATCTTGGATCAATAATAATGAGGAGACCAGAGAGTCCAGGGCTGAGTTCAAGCTGCAAAGTTCCAAAAGACATTTAACCCGTCATTAGATGGGGTGCACAGTGGGTTAAGATAGGAAGGGAGAAGGTTTTTTACAAGGGAAAGATTTATTTTTGTGGTATAAAATGGGTGTTTAGTGTTTCAATTTTTGTTTGAAATGTATATTATTATCTCTATAATTTTTTAATATTTTTTAACAGTTTTACACCACTGTTCCCTTGCCTTTGATTTCACCCGTAAACCGTTTTGATGCTCCGATTTGCTTTCGTCAAATTATATAATGATGCCAACAGCGGCCAGCCTACTTCAGCGATCCCCAGAGATCCCTCTCTATATTCACACACCAAAAATATATATCCAGGTCAGATGCGACCACGCCCACTCACTCAACCAACACACACTTGAATGTCGGTAACGGAACGCACCTTTTGCGTGGGTGTGGCACAGGCAGGCCAAATAAGAGCCGGTAATCCTTTTGCCGGCCATCGAATCCTTTTGTGCGGCGCGCCGGCCCTTAATTTCCTCTCCTTTTAACCACTTGACAGTTTAGCCAAAAATGCAAACGGAGTTAAATAGGTTCTCGTTAAGCGCTATAAGGGCTGGGCCAAGACCCAGAGATGATGGCCCCGAACCCGTTGGCTTTTATGGTTGCCTTTGCCTACCGAGCCACCTGCCAAATGATTAATCATTTTTTGGCCCAGGCCCTTTCGAGTGCGTTAGTTGGTGTTTTCCGCTGCTCGAATGCTAAAAGCTCATCAATTATCGCCCCATAAGCCCAATGCATCTGCCTATTTTGGGGATCGGTCTTGTCTTGTCAGTCTTCGGTCTTCAGTCTGTAGTCTCCTCTCTTGGCGGCTTCAATCTCCCCATCCAGTCTTACCATCCAAGGCGCCAAAGGTCGCACTTTCCTCTTTCATTTTCTCCCCTAATCATGTCCATCAATTTGATGGCTTGTAGGTGAAAATGTGAGTTTGGAAGTAAAGCTGGAATGTGCCGTCTGGAATAAAGTTTTATTTTATAGCGGCACGTGGGAGGTCCCCAAAGCCAGATCTCTCTCTAGATCTTTGGGCTAGTAATTGGGTTACAGATGTTGGGGCCAAGACTAAGGAGAGGCTCAATACGCGATAAAAAAAAAGCGAGTAAAAATGGCTTAGCCGATTTAACTGATCAACTAGAGTTGGGTCTTGGGCATTGAACTTGGTTTTTATGGTGTTTTTGCGTGACTTATGTGAATTGTAAAATGTTAAAATACATTTTTAAGAAGATATATAAGATATATAGACATTCTTAAGAGCTAATGCGAATTGTAAAATATTTTAATAAATTTTAAAGCATTTTTTTTAAAGAAAATGGATTAAATACCAGAATAACCTTTACTTTCCATGGTCTCCCCAATGAGATGATTCCTTTCGCTTGTCAAACATTATCCTAACCTCCTGACAGGGACCAACGCACTGACATTGGCGGCACACTTATCCTACAAACCGAACACACACAAAATCCTCAGCCTTTGCACGCGCAGATGTTTCTCCGGAAAACCATTCAGGATTCAATATCCAGGACCTCGTCTGCAGGATTTGTTCATTAGTGCGGCCAGCCAGCCACTCGAGGCACGCTGCATTTGAATAAATAATAATAAAAATAAATAAATAGAATGTGAGGGAAGCAAAAAAGGAAACATGACAGGCGAAACGGGAGCTGAATGTGTTTCGGGATTGGGATTGGGAATGGGGATCCCCTGAAAATTTCCTTTAGTGGCGGGGGAAGCGTTGAGTAATTGAAAAGAACGAAGCGTGCGCCGGCCTGTCGGTATATAAATCAACGTGCCACAGGATAATGCATCCCCGAGTGCCGAGTGCCACTAATTTGAATTGCACCCCGGCATCTGGTAGTACAATGTCTGCGGTGGCTTCAGCCGAATGCAATAGGAGATCGGAGATCGGAGATCCCTCGATCCGAGTTCCTTCCTCTGAGTGAGCTGCACCTGGCTGTGATTTTAAGAGCCCAGCCAGGCTACTTAAAATGTTTCGGGGAACAGGTCGCTTCATGACAGAGGATCTTGATCTCCGAAGCGAAACCAGCTCCACGATTGGGGTACATAAAACAAAAAAACAACAGAACTTGGTCATCAAGCAGGAGGACAAAAACCTCCAACTGCTAAAATTACAATATTAAAATTTTATTAGAGGACACACAAGGAATTTGGGGGGAGAAATGGGAACGACTAAAGGGATACCTTAAAAATAGTTTATAATAAGGAATTGTTAGAATAAAATAAGATTTTATAAAATTCTAAAAAAAAGGATTACATTTTCATTTGATTTAGTATTTAATATAATTATTATTTAGATTTAAAAAAGGTGTACCTATTTAATAAACTTTTAGTTTTAGGTTTACTGCTTCCATGAATAATTTTAATAAGCAGCTAAATACCACAAATAAATCTATTAAGTTATATAAAGGGCTTCAACAACAATATTTCTTATATTAAAATATGTGTTAAAGATTTTAAAACAATTTATTAGATTTATTAAATTAATAAAGTCTTATTTTCAGCAGAAAAATGAAGTAAGAAATTTTTCAAAGCTGACAAATAATTTTTCAATTATTTTCAAAAATGTACTAAAAATTTCCTCCTTAATAATCATTATCAGAATAATTATAATTTTAATTTTAATTACTTCCCCATAGTCTAAGCATCTCCTTTCTTTGCAGGTTATTTTCGAGAGTATTCTTAGAGTTTTCTCGTTGGCCAGGAAAGGGTAACTTGGATCGATGACACAAATCAGATCGAGCCTGCCTGAACCCACCTGAACCTGCCGCCAAGTGTACCGTTGTCCCATGTGGCGTTGCAACATCGCGGCCAGGTAAAAATATATACATATATAAAAAAAATAAAACAAGAAGAAAACAGTTCCAGCTGGTGGCACGAGCTTAATGCTGTCGTTATACATTTTGCAGGTTGAAGGCACAGCAGTGGACCCACTAAAGATTTGGGTTCCTGCACTTGAAAAAAACTATAAACAATATTTTTAAAATTATAGAAAAAACAGAAAAATACTAAAAATATAAGGAAAAACTATATAGTATTTTATAGAATTATTTGTATGTTCTAAAACTAAAACAAAATTGTTTTGTATCCAAGATTTGCAGCTAAAAAAAAATCTATAAAATCATTAGGTATTAAAAATATATATTAAGCTTAAGAAATATTTCTAAAAATCTTCCAATTTTTCCGAGAGTGCTCATTTGAGGCCATGTAGATAAGGAGAGTCGAAGGAGGAGGATCGGGGCCATGCACGAGAGCCGGCCTAACAGCCATTAAGCGACTGCCACCGCCCTCCTTTACCACCTCCTCCTCCAGCTCCTCCTGCTCTTTGGCAATTTTTGCATATGATACTTTTTTTTTTCTTCGCCAAAGCTCCGTCGTCACCGCCTCCTCCTGCTCATCGGAATGGGTCATGGTGTGGGCCACGGTTTGGGCCAGGTTATCGGCCGGTTTATGGTGGCATCGCGCGTCATGTTCATGCCGAATTCCCGCTCCGTATGTAATAATTTTCGCAGCCTCCCCGCCATCACCATCATCATCATCATCATTGGAGCAGCTTTTTTTTCGGGGAGTGCATCATTATGCTCGTGGCATGCATTATACTTAACCGATGTGCTTGATGTTAATGCCGTCATAATGTGCGGCTACTTGTCGAGACCTCGGAATGGGAGTTAGGGATCGTCATGCCAACAGGCTTAAATAAATTATATTATTAAACATTTTTTGGGGATGTAAATTAGTTGAATAAAAAGATATTAGAGTGGGATATGAAATTTCAGGAAATGTTTGAAAGACCTTGATTCTTGAAGATCTAAGGAGAATCTCTAGCATTTCTTTATTTTTTTGAGACTATAAATAAATGTAAAAATCCAAATTCAAGTCAATAAATAATATTGAATGCAATAACCATAAGCAAGACAGCTTTATAGGAACATTATGTCTGATTTCTTTGAAGATATACAACTCTACAGAATTAATCCAGGAACTTCTCTTTTATCCTGCACTTAAGTACTCGGTCTCAGTTACATTTCCAAAAGCATACATAACTACTGACCCCTTCGACCACCTATAATTCAATAATTCAACAAACATAATTCAGACATTTCAATTGCTTCTCGTTTTTACCCATGTCCCGGGTGGCATTTAAGGTTGTAAACTTTATTTACAACATTTATGAGGAGACTTCCAGCCGAGGCTCAAACTGCATTTCGTTAATCAAACATAATGTCCTGCAGCTTCAACGAGAAGAGAGAAAACTTTCATTTGCCAAGACCCTAAACCTTATAAGTTAAACAAAAACCCCAAGGGGCACACAACCCACACGCACTTTCGTTGGCGCTTTTTTGAGTCTGGAAATTGGGATTTCGAGTAAGAAGATCTCCACAGATCCGTGACAGAGTCTCTCCTTCTTCTTTCTTCTGGGGCAATAATAAAAATGCTCGATTGTAATTTTCCCTGTGCAATTATTGTCTCAGCTTTCAAATGCGGTAGGCCTGGAAAGTTTTTCGAGATCGATGAGGAGCGGAGTGGAGTGGAGTGGAGGATCTTCTGCCAGACTGGGCCAAAAGTAATTTTCAATTTTAACAGCCAGAGCATAAAATATAAAGCACAACTTGCAGCACACACTTGTTAATGCCACACGGTTGGGGCAAGTGATTCCTCTTTGAATGTTTACACTTGGGAAAATAATGTACAGGAATTTTAGTAAACATAAAAAAAGAAATAGATTTTGAAGGATTTTATGTAATCATTAAAACAGAATATATTCTGCAAATTTAAATTAATTTAGTTATCAAATATATATTTTTTATAGTTACAAATTCGTTAAATTTTAATGTAACGACAGTAACAATCCAAAATAAGAATGTAAAAATATTTTTAAAAATATTTATTTATTTCTATATTTATTATCATTTCATATCAAACAGTGTTTTTGTTGCTAAATCTAAATAATAATTTAAGCAGAATAAAATACAAGTTATTTAACTTTTGTTTCAAGTGCAGACTTTTGTCGCTTTTTGCTGCGTGTCGTCGTCCTGCAAGGAAAAGAGGGAATTACAAAAGTTTTTCATGTCTTCAGACAAATCTCATTAAAAGGCGTCGCGTCTTCGTGTTGAGCCCGCAAGGAGTCGAGTCCGAGTCGAGTTCTCCTGGCCATGTACCAAACCATGTCCAAGTCCATCCAGAAATCGTGGCCCAGTCATCGGCCAGAGTTGTGGTTGTGACCCTTTTTTTCAGGCAAGAGGCGTTGCATTTAAAATGTCGTTAATAATTTGTTGCTCGCTCTGGAGCAAGATCAGTAACGAAGAGGGAACCAGTCCAGAAACCCTGAAAACCTTTTTTCTGGCTTTTTAGAGCTTGTCGTAAAAAAGTTTTATTATTATTTTTGTTTCGTTTTCATTGCCTTCAAAATAGGATTAGCCTGTTGCGGCTTGGCCTCTTTTTGCGTCTTGTTTTTTGGTTAATATTTAGGTTTTTTTTTTTTTCTTGGTTTTTGCTTTTTCGTCTGGGTTTGTTGCAACATCCAAAAATCGCTTAAATAACATCATTTTACACGCTTTCAAGTTGTTATGGCAGCCAAGGGGTTGCGTATCGTTTTCTTTTTTTGGTTTTAGTCCTGAAAATGAGTCTGTGGTTTACTTATTTGGGTCACCTACTTACAGGATCAGGAATTGATTTTGATTTTTTTCTTTTGATTTTTTTTTTAGATTGTAAGGATACATAATGGAGTACTTTCTTAGCTTTCTCTGATTAATTTTGGTTGATAAAATGTCTTAAAATATAATTATTATTAATTAGAAATTATGGAATACAATATATAAGCATTGTTTTTAGATCTTAGAATTTACATCATAAAACTCTTATTACAATTATTATTCTATCAATTTCTTAAATAAAATACGTATTGATATATTTGCAACCGCAAACAAATTATATATTCCACCCAACTTTACCTTCCAATCTTACATAATACTCAATTTCTGATTACTCTCACTTGCTGCCAGAGGATTTCCTACCAAAAAAGAAACCCGGTCTAGCCTGATTTAAGGCCAGTCACAAACGCAAACTAATTAACTTGCACAGCGGTCGAATGGGATCGCAGTATTGACAGTGGGTGGTCCCACTCCCCTCCCAAAAAACCGCTAGAACCCAGAACTGTGAGCCGGAAAAAAAATTAGTTAACAAGATCATTAAATCTTTGTTAACAGCCCAACGACAACGAAGCCTCCAGTCTCCTCTCCAACATCTACAATTAGAGGAGACGTCATGGGCAGAGCAGAGCCAGGCCAACGACGTGCGATAAGATAACAGATTCGAAGCCAGGGACCAAGATCCCAGACAAGGTCTCCTAGCCAGAGCCAAAGTACCTGGACATGGCCATGTAAATTAGAGTAGTGTAGACCAGACACAACAGAGAAGATAAAATGGGTAAAACAAAAAATAAATAAATAAATAAATAAAAACAAAAATAGTTGGAAAACCCTAAAAGTACATTTTCAAATATTATGTTTTTATAAAAATGTATTTATTAATATATAATTAATTAATTGAATTTAAATGAAGAAAAAATATATTAACTAATTTTTCAAAAAAAAAATGTAAGCATTTTAAACATGAATTTAATTTAATTGAAACTTAAAAGCAAAATTAATCTCTTAAAAGTAGACTAAAAAAGCATTCTTCTATTAATATATTTTAAGGATTTATTTTTAAATATTTTATTTATAATTTTAAATCCATAAAAATAGCTGTTTTGCCAGCACTGCCTGCCAAACCCAAAAACCTGTCTCTAGAATTGCACATGTTTATCTATTAATTTATGCTGGCGGTTTTTCGGGTTCCTCGTTTGCCAATCTCAGTGGGATCGCACTTGTGCCCGGATAGCCAGCTTCCTGGGAATTCCTGTTAGTTGGGTCTGTGGCCAAGGGAGACGAGGATCTGCATCTGGATCTGTGTCCTCGAGCACAGCAGTGGCCCTGCCACAGGGACAGGCGATTGATAAGAACGCTAATTAAGTTAAATGCCAGCCATGTGTGTGGTTTCGATGCACAGAGAAAAATGTTATAAAATAAAAATATATTTAATAAATATTTATATTTAATATAAATTTGATTTTTAAATTAAATATATTTTTTCTATAGATTAGGCAAATATTCTAAAGTTATAGTTATTTTTATTGTAAGATTATAATTTATTAAATTTAAAACATTATAAACAATATATTGTTTGTAACTCTAAAGATATTGATTAAACAATTATGTATTAGTTGCATTATTTATTATTGTTTAAATGTGTAGACAAATTATACGTATTTTCTGTAAATATTTGGAGGATTACACTCAATATTTTAAATTTAAAAATTTTCATTTTGTTATTTTCAGGTTTAAAGTAAAGATAATTAAAGTAAACACGGTTTTTTATTTTTTTTATAAAATAGATCTCTGTGTAAAAGAGTTTCCTTGTAAAAGGACATAAATTGGCACAGCATAGCTTCTCTTTGATTTATGTCCTGCAATCGGAGAACGGCAACACCTCTTAACTTATCTTATCTCGCCGAAGAGAACACTTTCGATTTGTGTTTGTTTTGTGTTTGCTTCGTGTTGTTGCCATACACATCTGCCACTTGGTGGCGTGTGTGTGCGTGTGGCATGGTCCACTTGAGGACCTCAACACGATCCTTAATTGCTCCGTGCATGTATCCTAGATCCTCCCAAAAAATCGACAACAAACAGAAAAGGATTTAAATTAGATTTTTGACGCCACGCTAGAAAAATTTGGAGTCTGCAGTCTGTAGAGAAATTATTTTGGTTTAAGAGAGCCAGTGAAACAAAGTGGAAACGGAACGTTAAAATAAAGAGCGTGCGATTAAAGAGCATCCGTTTTGATAAAGCTTTTTAAGAGTGAAGAGTTGGATAAATCAAAGTGCTTACCTCTCACATTTATTTTGTTTTTAAACGGATATTTGTTTTATTTAATCTGAATAATAACGTAAAAAAATAACTAAATGCGTTTATTGAATCGATTGTATGGACATCTTAACCAAATTTCGGAGCATAAGTTGAACATATTTTTGGATGCCATTATTATTACATCATTAAAAAAAACTGCCCAATTTTAGGTAGTCAGAAGTTAATTATAAAATTTGCATTTTAAACAACTTGAGACCGATTTCCAAGAAACGGTACACATTCTATTTCCATTAACTCTTCACGACTTTTTTGTCTAACTCTGCCAACTGCAACTTTTTGGAATAACTTACTGGTTGAAGTTACCTCACTCCTTTTAGGCAACAAAAACAACCAGAAAAAACAGTTCATTAATGCCGCGAGCTACCTGTGTTGCTCTTTGTCCTTTGACCTTCATTCCGCCTACCTGCCTCCTCTTTTTTGCGTTCCAGTTATCTGGTCCGCTAATGAGGCACCTGATGATAATGATAGCGTAAGTGTAACCCTCATTTGCTGCTAATCCCCCCAAAAGTTGGGTTATCCCGAAATTCAGAATTTCCCATTTAGGCGTAATTTGCCACAAGCATTATGCAGGCACGATCTTCGGCTCTCTTTCGCGGCTGGCTCCACTTCTCCTTATTGCGCAGCGAACTCGGCTCTCCCGCTCACGCACACCTACACGGTTACCTGGGGCGATATATAGAAAACACCAGTGCAATTATAACGGCATCGGGCTTCGTTCGATTGGTGCAAGTGTACGAAGTCGGCACGTGAGGCCTTCGTACATAAACATGCCGAAACCTGTTTGAGCGCCGAGCCCTGCCATTGGTCGACGGCCGCTACCTGAACGAACATGTTCTCTCCTGCGCTCTCTTGCTCTCCCGGCAGCGCTGTCGCCACCACCGCGGGTATAAAAGGCGGCCAGCAGCGGCGAACTCGCTCAGTTCTCTTCGAGATCCCAAAAAAAATACACTCTTGCAAGCAAGCAACGGAACTTTTCCAACGGAAACGGAAAACGCGGTAACACGTACAAGAATCAACTCTGTGAATTTTGAAAGTGTGTTCTAGCGATGTGGTCACACTAAGCATAAGTGACGTGAAACTTTTTAAGAACTTTTACAAATCGAGAGAAGCAAATAAAAATCGACAAAATGCATTCCGTGGAAGACATGTTGGTGGAGAAAAACTACAGCAAGTGCCCGCTGAAAAAGCGACCAGTTAACTACCAGTTCGAGGATCCCGAGCCCCAGGATCTGTGCGTGAAGAAGCTGGAAATAACAGAGGAAGAGGAGGAGCATCCCTCCGAGGAGCTCATCAATGTGAGCGACTGCTGCGAGGACGAGGGCGTTGACGTGGACCACACGGACGAGGAGGAGATGGAGGAGGACGAAGAAGACGAGGATGTGGACGTCGACGTGGATTCGGATGCCAATCAGACACAGGCGGCAGCCCTAGCAGCCGCTGCTGCAGTGGCCGCCGTGGCCAGTGCCGCCTCAGTGTCTGCTTCCGTGCCCGGATCGGTGATAATGCCTACGCCCACATACCCAAAATACCCGTGGAGCTTCCACATGTCGCCGTACACCGCCGAATTCTACCGGACCATCAATCATCAGGGCCACCAGATCTCTCCCCTGCGCGGCGATCTCATGGCCCCCAGCTCGCCCAGCGATTCCCTGGGTTCTCTGTCGCCACCGCCGCATCACTATCTGCATGGCCGGGCCAGCTCCGTGTCGCCTCCCATGAGGTCCGAGATCATCCACCGGCCCATTGGAGTACGGCAACACCATCAGCATCAGCATCGCTTCTTGCCGTATCCTCCCATGCCCAGCTATCCCGCTCTGGGCGGCTATCACCACCATGCGCCCATCTCGCCGGCCTATTCCGAGAGCTCCTACTACTCCATGCGCTCCATGACCCCCGAGTCCAGCTGCAGCTCCTCCCTGCCAGAGGATCTCTCACTAAAGCACCTGAAGAAGACCCTCAAGAATAATCCACAGCAAAGCGAGCTCACGCCGACCAAAGCTGGCGATGTGTCTACATCATCGTTGCCTGCAGGAGCTGCTGCATCGGGCAGCTCAGGCTCCTCCAAGAACAAGGACAAGTCGCAGCCGCCACGCTACCAGTGCCCCGACTGCCAGAAGAGCTACTCCACCTTCTCCGGCCTGACCAAGCACCAGCAGTTCCACTGCCCCGCCGCCGAGGGCAACCAGGTGAAGAAGTCCTTCAGCTGCAAGGATTGCGATAAGACCTACGTCTCTCTGGGTGCCTTAAAGATGCACATTCGCACCCACACGCTGCCCTGCAAGTGCAATCTCTGCGGCAAGGCCTTCTCCCGGCCATGGCTGCTCCAGGGACACATCCGCACACACACGGGCGAGAAGCCCTTCAGCTGCCAGCACTGCCATCGTGCCTTCGCCGATCGCTCCAATCTGCGTGCCCATCTGCAGACGCACTCGGACATCAAGAAGTACTCCTGCACCAGCTGCTCCAAGACCTTCTCGCGTATGTCGCTGCTCACCAAGCACTCTGAGGGCGGCTGCCCTGGGGGCAATGCCAGCGGCGGAGGATCCTCCAGCGAGCTGTCCTACGCCGGCTATGCTGAGCCCTAAAAGGGGGAATCATCACCATCATAGAGATCCCAGCCATGTTCCACCAAAAATTAGTTCCTAGCTCTCTTAGGCAGCTCCAAGTTTCCAAAATACGAACAAAGCCCCAGTGCAGACACACAATTTCAAGAAGAATTTTATTTTTATTTTCTAGTCAGCATTTTCTCCGCGCAGAGAAAATTAAAAAAGAAAATTACATTTTAATTTCGTAAAACCAATTCATTTTGTAGAGCCTGTAATTTCTGAAGATTATGATTATTATTTCTCCCAAACCCCATGAGTGTGTCCCCATCCTAAAGCCGAACTTTGTAAAGTATTCTTTGATTTATCCTGTACATAATGTATTATGTCTAACTGTAGACTTTAAGCTGAACAAAAACGAAACGCCAGACAATCGTAAGCTGTAAATGTAAAGACACATACTATTACTATACAAACATCTCTCCCTATTTTATACGATATAGTATTTTAGCCTAGCTCGTAGATCGTACAATATTTTTGATACTACTACCTACACCTACTACTTTTCGTACACATTGAAAATGTTCTACTTTTAGGCTAAGCGAACGACATATTTTGATACGAAAATGTTTTGTAATTTTAAGTAATTTATTGCATCAAGTGGAGTATGAAGAAAAATACATTTAATTTACAAACGAGAAATATTATATTTTGTGTTAAATATGTTTGGGGGAAATGGGAAAAAGGATTTCTTTATTTCAGATTCTTGAAAAATGAAAAAAAAAAAATATATATATATACAAAGTATGTTTTAAAAAATAAACAAAAATATCAAAACAATTCTTTTTTAAATAACATTCGAAGGTTTTTTAAATTTACATTTACATTTCGAAAAACTATACCTCGAAGATTCAGATAAAACCCCACATTTTTCTAGGAAATTTCCTACTTTTATAATTATAAATTCTAATTATAAATATTTGATTATCATATATTTTATTTTTAGCTAATATTCCCTTTTAAAAAATCAATTCCCTTACCCCATTTAAGTACATTCAATGGAATCCAGAAAAGTCGTGCATATTCTTCACATACTCCCCGCATTCTTCCTTCCTTTTTTTTTGGGTCATGCTCCTCTTTTCAAATAAATAAACAAATCGAAGCCAGTCGTTGGGGAAATGGAGAACCTCCAACCCAAGAGCCGGAGTCAATCAGCCAATCGCTACATTTAATGGCCTGCCTGCCCAGGCCAAAGCAAACATAAGGGGCTTTTTATACGCTATGCTGATCATAAATTATATTTAAATTTCTGCTCACGTACAGGCACGTACAAAATGGCAGTCACTAAATCAAGAGGCCAGGCTTCAAGCCTCAGTAAGCCCGCGCCCCAAGCAACATAAAAAAAGGTCTTATTAGACATGATCTTAATGAGAGAGCAGTGAAAATAGAGTCCACAGATCACCAAGTGTGATCGATGCCTCCTCCAGCCAAGCGGAAAAGCCCCGCGTGGATCTGGCTTCACATAAGATCGGTGGAAATCATAACGTTCGGGTGACAGAGCATACGAAATTATGGGTGCGTCCTCTCTGGAGCCAAACGAATCGAATCGAAACGAAACGAAACTCATTATCGAGATCAATCGATCGCCTGGCGGAGAGCACTGTCTGTGCTCCCAGGTCTTTGGAAAAAGCCCTCCTCGCACATGTGTGTGCCGGGTATCCAGCCGAACCGCGATCATCGGCATCACCGATCGACGACCACGACAATTGTTGCCAAATTAGATCATCAGGCAGCTAGAGAGCAGCCAACAGCCCAGAAACCAAGGGAAATTGGCAGAAAACCCAAGCAGCCAGGCAACGGCAGCAACAAGTCTACGTCAAGTTTCACGTGTGCACACTCTTAAAAAATAAAGGCCAATAAAAATATTATATAAATATTATTCAGTTAATATTTATGTTAAAGTTTGTAAAAAATGTGTAAAGCTAAGAGTTTTAGGCAAACTCTTAAAACAAAATTGGTGGCAAGACCAGCCTTTTTTTTGTTATATTTGTTGTATAAAAAATATTACCGTTTCTTCTGCTAGTTTTTTAGAAATATTTTGTTATTTTAATATTTTTCCAAGTGCCTTCTGGAGAGATGCAATCCCTGTGGATCCCGGGCCAACGTAAATATACAAACATTAATATGCACGCATTTCGTGGCTCCACTGCCTCCACAGCCGTTTGCTCCAGTCTCGGGTTACACCAGGCAGCCAGCCCCCAGCCTCTGCAGATCCACAGGGACCCAGATCCAAGAGCCAAAGCCAGGCCAAAACCCAAAGCCCAAATCCAAAGACGAGAGCTCGTTGATCGCTGCTCCCAAAAACGAACGAACGGATCGCATTCGTGCCTGCCTGCTTTCTTGCTAAACAATTTGCAAACGATTTCTAATAAGCGTCTTAAATTGTAACAAAATAGACGCGCATTTAGGGCCTTTTGTGTGCCTTTTTGCCCGGACTTTGCCTTGCTTCTCGATAACAAAGATCGAGGCAATAAAAAATAGGAAACTGAAATAAAAAATTGCCAAAAACATGGAGGGTAACTGCCTGGCTTGACCCTCTCCCTACCCAACCAATAAAAATAAACCCGAAGACCCAAGTCTTTTTGATTATTTTATTTTATTTGTGCCAAATTTCGCGCTTATTTTTTCGGCTGTGGATAACGGGTCCAGTTGGGGTTACTATGATGAAGATCTTTGGGTTAGGCCGCCGACAATTTGACTGATTTTAGGGACCCCAAAGCCTGTGGTGACTTATTTATGGCAAATTAATATTCTGCCCTGGGTAAGGGTTTGTTGGTGGGAAAATATTTAATAGATTTAAAGGAAAGATTTTAATGATCGGGGATAGAAAGATTATGGTAAGGTGAATGACCTCTTGAGACAGAAGATAGAGCTAAAAAATATATATAAAAATTAAATATTACGTATACGTTCTATAGAATATAACTGAATAATATTTAAGAACTTTAAGGAATCGCTTAAGGTATTATTTTAAATATAAATAACGATTTATTACCCATTTAAATTAAAAAAAAAAAACTAATTTAAGGTCAATTCATTTTCATATTTTCTTTTCTCTTAAAACTAATATACCCTTCTTAAATTTATTCCGCATCCATTTCAATTCGTTAACAATAAACAAATATCACTTTCCTGACGTTTTTCGCAACCGCAAGCCGCTGTCTGTCTGGTCTTCCACCTTTTCGGGGCAGGCTTACCTGTAACCCCTCTTGGAAATCCCCCACTTGGTGTCTCACTGATAAAAACCTGACGATTTTGGCCAGCTAGCTGCAACTATAATAATAAAGCAGCTAAAAGTCAAACGACAACGCAAAAAGGTAAACAGATCGCAGCTTTATGAATATGCAAAGATAAACAAAGCCCCTTTTTTTTTCCACCCTCAACCTCCGTCACCCTTTTGTCTATCTTTGAAAAAAAAACAACACTTTTTTTGAATTTCAAATTTTTTAACGAGCCCAAAATGAAAAACTTTCCAAACAAAAGGCAAAAACAAAACAGCTATATATATATAAACATATATACTTATAGACGATCGATCCAGAGCAGAAAAAGAGGGATAGAAAGAGGGGGTGGAATGGGGGGTAGACGTACCTCAGCGACAAAAAAAAGCGCAAACTCAAATGAAATTTAGCGTAAAAATGGAGATCTTTTGTCGGCGATAAACGTGAGCGTTTTGTTTGTCACGACGAAGGCGAAGTGTGCTTTTTTGCGCGATCGCCGGGACTCGGATTGGGATTCGGTATTTCGGAATCGGAATAACCCATAGGAATTAGTTGTAATAAGTTATTTAATTATTTAATTTAATTAAGAAATTCTAAAAGAAAGTCTAAAGAAATTTTATTACCTGGCGAAGGTGTTCCTTTGAAATGTATAATTTTTTAACACTAGAAACCTGAAGAGGCGCTGTCATAAAAGGTAAATCTTATTGTTTCCGAGATAAAACAGAAAAAAGCACGAAATAAGCTTAGTTCATCCTCTGACCCCTTCCTCCACTATCCCCAAGCCGTCTATCTCTTTCTCGCTTGCATTTCCTTGACAGTTTCAGCTAATTTGAGTGAGCGAACAACAAACACAGCGCAAGTGTTTTCTCTGCTATTTTTTTTTGTGTTGGGGCCGACACCATTCGCGTGAGCGAGATGGAGAGACGATGGGGCCATCTGTGTGTTTGTGCAAGTGTAATGGTGAGTGCGTGAGTTGCAAGACAACGATATCATCTTCAAATGCGAGAGCTAGAGAGAGACGACCCAGGTTCAAAGTTGTTGTTCCTTTAGCCAATTAGTTAGTGGCTCTGCGTGCTCCAAAAGAGGCAGGGGGAGGCATACAGAAGAGAGTAGGAAACAGAGACAGAGACAGCACATAGACAGAGCAACAACAATTGCGGCAGGCAAAACAGCAGTTAACGCGTTTTATTGTCTGTTTGCAAGTGGCCACTGTTGGCCTCTCCCTCCCTCGGTAAACTCTTTCACCATTTATTAGGAAGTTAGTGTTGTCGGAGGTTTTGTTTAGCTGTAAGATAGCTAAGCTTTTTAAATAAATACAGTTTCCTAACTTTAAAAAATGTATATAGAATTAAAGGAATAATAAATAAAACTCTACTAAATAATTATGAAGTTTAGTGGGTTTATTTTTTAATTAAAAATCTTGTTAAAAATGTCTTATTAATTATCTTTAAAAATATAAATACCTATTTTAAGCTAGAAAAAGCTATTATTTCAGCACCTGTTGTCTCTCTTGCACCTCCCCCATCGCATTTGCTCCCACTCAGTACAAAATCGTTGGTATTTGTGTGTGCGTGAGCTTTTTTATGTTGGTTAGAGGAGAGGCGCAACATCATGGCGTTGATCATTAGCGTAGATGGTGTTATTATTTGCACGTTTTGTGTGAACTGCACTTGGTCTTAGGTCCTGTCCCACTCCCACTCCCGCATGCGTTTGCTCGATCAACATGAATAGATTAAAGGCCTGGCCTTAACCATTTGGCCACCGACTGCCTTAGAATAAATGAATCTTCGTTAAAGTTTGCAGCTGGCAATTAAAACGGAAAACAAACTTTCTTTCCTATTACGACTTCTGTGGGTAAGCATTTCCATCTAACTAAGCTTAAGCTACGTTTAAATTAGCTCTTTTCACATGTTTAAAATGAAAAGTTAATAAAAAAAAAGTCTCTATTCAAGGACAAAAAAACAAATAAAATTTTTCGTAATTTTTCGATAAAATCGATAACATTGATTTTTTAAATATTTAAAATTCGATGTAATAAAGTTTGATATAGTTTTAATATAAAATTGAGCGTATTATATTTGTTGAAATATGTACATGTGTTATGTTAACCCTAATAATAATTATTTTTTTTTATTATTTAACAATATATAAATATAGGATCATTTTTGATCAATTTATCTTTAAATCTTCAAAATTCCCAGTAAAGCATCATATAACAAATCACTATCCCATCTCAATTACATAATTTCCATAGTTCTAAATAATATTATTTCCGTTATAGTTGAGAAAACCCTAACTTCCCGCTTGTATCCCTCCTGTAATCCTGTGGGAATCGCGCTTCAGCTGGCTCATTTCCATATCTCCCACATCTCCGACTTCCTCTCCACAGGAATATCCCCCACCTGGTTGGCCCTCACCTTCCGCTCCTCCGGCAATTGACCCTCGATGTCAGTGGCTCATCAAAACTAAAGAATACAATAAAAAAAGAAGGAGAGATAGAGCCTGCTCCCACACTGATTTCCAGACTCTCCTCGACAAGGTGCAGTGAACTCAAGAAATGGTATTCATATGCTAAAGATCCCTGTGCTCTACTTCCTTGCAGGCGCATCGGATCAAATTACCAAAAAAAGAGCAGACAAGAGACGCGGCGGGGGAAGAAAATAAAAATCCAGGCAGGAAAAAGAACCTGTTCCTTGGGATTTTTCTATTTTTTTTCTTTGGTTCTGGACGTGCGCATGCATAAAGATGAGAGCAAGATCGAGATTACATATGCTGAGAATGAATGCTGACAAGCGGGCATCATCAGGAAAATCGAACTCTTGGCAACTTGGGGTCATGGGAAATTCGGGTCCCGAATCGGAAGTGGGAACCGTTGGAAAATCACGGCAGGATATGCAGGGGGAAAGCCAGAAAAATGTAGCCCTGTCATGTTTATTTATAATTTATGTTAATTTTCATTTCCATTTCAACAAAACAGGACTCGGACTTGGACTCGGACTGGGGGTTTTGATTAATAGAACACACCTTGAAATGGGGAGCCCTGTGTGAATTCCAGTTGGCAGAAGTTCTCGCATCCCGAAATATGATGAATGTGTACAGATCTTTGTTGTCCGAATATCTCAGCCTCTCTGACACATTCAATTCTTACCCGCTGGCGGCCACTTAAAATACTTAGATCTCTCTCCTAACAATCGACTCCGGCACATGTCCAAATTGATGCCCTGGGGCATTGCTACCAAAAATGGTCTCATTTTGCGAATGTTCAATTCAAATTGTTATGATCCGTAAATGTCAAAAAGACACAGGGCAGCAGGCAAGGAATATATAAACAGAAAAATAGACAGCATCCAAATTCGTTAACTATATTTTTTTACACTGCAAGATTAAGTTGGTAATTTCTTTTAAAAATATTTGGTCTACGTTTCTATACTTAAGTATTAATTTATGTAAGTATTAATTTACATCTAAGAATATTATTATTACAACAGTTCTAAAAGAAAATTCTTAGGATCGAATACTGCATTTAAACTGAACGTTAAGTTTAACTAGACACTTAAAATTTTAAAAAATTCCTAGATTTTGGTAATAATTATATTTCTCAAATATTATTATTAATATTTAAAAACTTTTCTTAAATGAATTAGTTACTTTTCTTTATAAGAAGTAACCCTAACTGCATTTAATCCTTACGTAAAGCTTAACCAGACTTTAAAATATCTATCTTAGAATACCTAAACCATTAAAATTGGTTTGTTTTGATTTCGAATAATACTAAAAAGTTTAAGTATTTTAAAAATATGCGTTTTAAGAATACAATTAAATATAAATATTTAAAAAAAAATGTTCTCATTCTTATTCATAATAAATCTTTAGTAATTTAAAATGGAATTAAAATATATTTCTCTATAAAAAGAAAAATAAATATCCTAATGAGTATAATTTTTCCTCCATGTACTTATATCTCTAATATATGTATAAATTGCAGACTATTTTTCGTATGTATTTATATATCTGGCGAGTCTTTTGCAATTCAAATGCTCTCCTATGATTCATGATCTCTGCCTGTGGTTGTTGTTTTTGCCATGGCACTAGAGCTTGTAGTCTTCAAGGTCCATTGCTCTAAGTGCCTAAGAAAACCGCAAGATCAAGACTGCTGCTACCCTGGCAGCAGCAGCAGCTCACCTGGCACCCGATCCGATCGAAGCCGATCCAATCCCAACCCATCCTCAAACTACCAACCCATCCATCGGTTGTAGATCAGCCCTGGGCCAAGAGGTTTCTCTTTGGCGGCTAAACGCTGAACTTTCTTCGCATCGAAATCGAATGAAATGGAATGAAATGAAATGCTCCTTAAGCTTAATTGTCTCAGTTTTTTTTTTGTACTTTCTGTATTTCCTTCAATTTTTTACTCATTTACCGGCCGGGGCCGAGGTTACGCTCTGTCTTAGCCCCACAGTTATTCAAATGCTATGAAAATATGTCCGGTATTTCTAGGAACAGTGGGACAAAACAATTCAAAATGGAAAGTAAATTTTCTTAAATATTTAGATATAAAAAACAAGGTATTTTAAATAATAAATTTAAAGAAAATAGGGATTTTTCCCAGATTTCTCAGATTTCCATTAGAAAAAATTCATAAACAAATTCTTGAAAATGTATACAACTAGGTTTAAGTGCAGAACCAATTATATATTTCAAATTATAATTTAAAATCCTATAATCCATGTATTTTTAAACATACTCCATGTTTTTATAACCAAAAATATATAATATTTGTTCTAAATTCATACATAACCAAACCCACAGTTCTCTCTTTGGCAAATAGAGCTCCCCATATTTACATTAGCTTTGACTTCATTTCAATTCAGAACAATAAACAAAAACCGGGGGCAAGAGATTTCTAACAATCCATAAATATATTTGTATATATTTCTCTTCTTTTTTCATTTCTCCCCAAAAAGCCCGGCTTGAAATTGGTTTCGATTGTTTATGCATTTTGTAGCACACACACACATATCGACAGTTCCCCCTCGCTCCCTTTTTTTCTCTAGAGAATTCTAAAAGCCAAAAGCCTTCCACTCCATCAACATGAAAAGTGAGCTCGAGCCAAATTCAAGATATTCCGCTGAGTGGGCCACAGTGGCACATCAGCATCGACAACAAAAACAAAACTGATTTCGAAAGATGCAGCAGCCAGCAGCTGCCCCGAGTGTGATGGCTCGATGGGAGTGCACTGAGAGAAAATTAACAAAAACATATAAAATTATAAATAATTATAAAAATATTATTATTAAATTAGAGTTCAAGGAACTAATTTAAATTTAAATAAATTTAATTTAAATAAAATTATACCGCTATGAATTTTGGCAAATTACTCAATTATTTAGATAGCAAAATATTATTTTGATTCGTTTTAGTTAATATTTTCTATGATTTTTTTACAACTACCTTCAGAATCTTCCCCCAGTGCAAAGGATGCCTAGAGCTTTGGCTCAACCCGGCCAAGTGAAGGGGCCCAAAGGGGGGTTATGATCTCTAGAGGGGGCTCAGCACCCCCGCCAGGCCGACAGCTGCTCCGGCTTTCGAAAAAAAAATAATAAAATAAAAGCTAAACTGCAGAGACGGTGGCTTGGGGGGCGGCTTCCATAATTTCCATGCCAGTTGTCATAATCAAAAGCGTTATCTGGTAGCTAACAGCCGCATAAATTTCAAGTGGCCGGGGAAGAGGCTACGCTGCCACCGACTCCAACTCCGGCTCTGACTCCAAGTGGATTTGCGGTTGGCTTTGGCCGCATCAACACATTGGTAATTACGAATGTGGACCGCTTTGCCGGTCTGTGTGTTTGGAGCCATTGGCTTCTCCGCAATACTGACAATAAAGAAATTATAACAATAACAAACTAATAGTGAAATGAGTTGTGTAGAGGGGGGGGGGGGGGGGGGGGATTGGGTTGAGTCGAGTGGAGGAGCGACTTTCGCCTATCCGATTACCTGGAGCTGCCAAGAGATGGGGTCTAGAGGAGGCTCAGGCTTAGCCCAAAGGCATCTGCGATGGGGTTTTGGGATCGAGTTACCCGCGCGGAAGCCCAGACAATCCGGTGGCCCTTTTATCATAACCGTTTTTTTTTTGTTTAATCATTATTAATCCATATTTCTTGAAGGTTTTCCTGAGTTTTCCTTTATTAGTTAAAATTTTTTTTTCAATTTTAATTATAGAAAATATTGAAATATATGATTAATACCTTTTTTTATTATTAAATGAATCCTCCTTATTTTCCTTCTTTATTTGTATTTTAAATCTAAGTTTTAATTACAAAAATTTTTAATTTGTTACGTAATTATTAAGACACATTTTTAAGAACCTTTTTAATGAATAAATGTATTATGTATAATAGGGTTTTCAGGGAGTTAACTATAACGGTTTAAAAACCTTCTGCTTATATTTTCACTCTTGCTAAAAAATTAAAATAATTGAAATCAAGTCAAAGGAAGGCGAAGGCTCGGCCTCGGCACGCGTGATTTCGATTTTCACTATTGAAAAACTTTTTAAGGAAATGGAAACGTCTGCGAAATGTCCGTTTTGGGTTTCTTTTAGCAGCGGCATTTCCTTAAAAGATATTTGCCATTGGCGCATGGAGAATTGTAAGTGAAAAGTTCAAATGTCAGAGGCAAACACACAAAAGGGGGAGAAAAACGAAAACGGTCCCGAGTCTAAAGCCAGAGACCTCAGACAAAAGGTAAAAGTAGGGAAAGAATTGGCAAGCGATTTTTTATGCAAATCATAAATCCAGCCATAATGGAGACACCTCCAGACACCATCTCACCATGGCCAGAAAAACAGAAACCCAATAGGAATGAACCACAAATTGATTGGGAAGCAATGACGGGGCATTTGACTGATTGACTGACCGAATGAATGAACGAATGACTGACTGATGGACAGATCGGGCTAAATTTTGCACACTTTCCCAGACGAGAGAAGTCCAGAAATAATTAACAATTCGTAGAGAGCTAATGCCAACACGGTTTAATTTCATTCCGCACAATAGAAAGCTTGGGGTGTTGGCGGTGTCTATTACAGAAAATCACCGGCACCCTGCCCCTTAACCCATTAAAACCTTAGGTTAACTCTCTTTACACGCAAGGAAAAAATTAATCATAAATTGTAAATGTAGAAATATATTAAATATGAGTTTTTGATTTTATTTTACTTTGTATTTATTTTCCTTTACATAGGTAACCCAAAAATATTATAAATAAATTTCCTTATAATTTAAGTACTTTCTAGTTAATCGAATTTTTCTTCAAGTGCACCCTTAAGACCTGTTTTCGCGGTTGACCTGGCCCAAAGCCAGCAAGTGGGCTTCAATAGAAATTAGCAAATGTGTCGCATCATTAGCCACAAGCGCGGAGTTGTGGAGTTTCAGCGCTTGTGTCTCTGATGAAGACCCTCAAGTGAGTATATAGATGTATATATATGAGTATTCATATTCGTATTCGTATTCGTAGTCCCCCGATTCCGCAGACATTTCTTTGCTATCTTTTTTTTTGCGGTTTGAGGCGCCGGATTAGCCGCATTGAGGATGCGGGTCCGATGTTGTCTGCGGTCCATTCGAAAATTTCACCTGAGGTCTGTGTCTGTATGCATATATAGGTGTTATTATATAACCCCGATTTTTTTTTTTTTTGGGTTGGGTTTGGTAGGTGTTAGCCTGCTGATGGCTCGGTGATTTATTGCGTTATGACAGTGGGCTAAAAGAGTTTGATTTTCGGGGCTAAGTGTGTTTGCTTTGGCAAACGAAAGTGGGTGAGTGGCAGTTTCAATTAGAGCTGTTTCCTCATTTCCATAAATTCCCTTTGTTGTTATTGTTTTTCGCGAAATCCACCCACTCCTGGGGCCTTTCAAAACAATAAATCTTGGGTCTTTCACTCTGTGCAGCTATTTGATCAAATATATTTTCACACTTGCCACATATATCAAGGTACGAAATTTGCACTACAAATGATTTCAACACCGAAAGGCCGCCCGGAGGAAGTGCCCGGACAATGCTGATGCTGAGTTATGGGAAACACCAGGCTCAATGTTCTACAAATTTTCTGCTGCCCAAGAATGGAGCTGGAAAATCCTCAAAAACAAAAAAACTTGAAGCATAAATCTCCTGACGCCTTTCTTCTGCTGACTGGACGGGCGGCTTGGGCAGTAAAAACAAAATGCTGCATAATTTCGTGGCAGTCCGCCTTCCTCTCAAATGGATTACAATAATAATTTTTCATATGCAGATTTTTGCGGTACTCCCCGAACAAGTTGCCAGAAGAGCCATGAATAATATTTCATCACGGGCACAGAGCAGGGGCAGCGATCCTGTCTAGCCTACGCCTGCTCCTCCTCCTCCTGCTCCTCCTCCTGGAAAGGTAAGTCGAGTGGGCACACCGCTTTGTTTGATGCACTTGAAGGCAACTCAGCGACGCCAATGCCAATGCCAATATGTTGCAGCAAATTTGCATCATTGCCCCACCGCGCGATCCACCCACTTGGCAACACACTGGAAGAAATTTCTGGGAATTTCAAGTAATTTAAAGGGTTATAATTTTAGAAAACTTGAAGATAATCGAATATAAAATATTTAATATATATTTTATTTATAAATTTACTGAAGATATAGTGTCGAATGATTTTATAATAAAAATTAAAATGAAAATTAAATAAAAAATGTGTTAATTAAAATCTCCTTAAAAATTCCCTTTATCATTTGAAAATAAAAAAATCTTAAACCCTAGCTTATGAAATTTTCTTTTTAAAATCAATAAATTAATTTACAATTATTTCTATAAAATATTAAAAATATATTTCAAGTGTATTTTAAGCAAGCCTTATCAACGCTGACGTTGGCAGCCCAAGAATTATTATGCTCTCCGCTAAATATAATAAAAACAAACCACAGACAGAGGAGCTGGTAGACCGGGCCTCCGATTGATGGACTTTAAGTCAAAGTCAAGTTGGAGTTCGAGTTCTGGACCAAGACGAAGTCGAACTCGAAGTCTCGGCCTCAAGTCCAAGTCTCAGTCCCTAAGCCATCGTTCTTCTTCTGCATAATGCAAGTCGAGATCAAGGCAGGCCTCATCATCATATTGCCAATAACGCAATGCAATAGATTTATTGAATTATTGCTTTGGCCGTGGCAGGTACATGGACTCCAGACTCCACTCCACGGCACTCCAGTCCACTTTGCCGCACTCCACTTCAATTTCGGGATGGGGGGAGGGGGTATTGGGGTATGGAAAAATGCTTTTCGAGTGGGTGATAAATTCAAAGAGTCGGTCGCAGAGTCATTATTCCAAGCGGCCATAAAAGAAAGCTTTTTCCCCAAAGTGCGCCCTGACGTTTGAGGCAATTGGGCAGGAAAATGCAGGAAATTGAAGGAAACCTCCGGTGTCTCAGTTCCAATCGCCTTGATAAGTCCAATTAAAGTTTGCCAGAAGAAAATGGTTAGGTTTTTCCGTCTTATTTATATTTATTTATATTTTTCTCGGTCCAATCATAAGCAAATAATCAAGCCATAAATTTGACCATTTCAGTTGGCAGCAATTTGATTTTCTTTTGACATATTTTTGAAAGTACAACTTTTGGGGGTATGTATATTCACAAATAATTTGCAATTACCAATAGCGCCTTGAGAGACTTTTTAGTTGATTAACTGCTTTGATCCAATGCTGTGACTGTTCTAGATTCTGGTTTGGAAATTGGTGAATGTATTTTCGAATTTTAAATTTAAGTAGCTGGAAGTTTGGCATATATTTTTAATATACTATATCTCTTCATGTATTTCTACAAAAACAGGTTATGCATCTAATTCCTATTTCCCCCCACCGACAGGTTGGACATTCGAAAATTAAACGAATTCGAATTGTACGAGCACAGTAGCGGGGCGATCTTCAACTTCAACTTCATTAGGGGGGGACTTGGAATTGTTTGAATGGCACCGCCAAGAGGGGCATAATTGGACTCCCGATGCCCAATGCCCCACTCACTTCACTTTCCCACTATGACACGGCACTAATAATTGTGGAGCCCCGGCATCGGGCATTGGGCATCTCCTCTCGACTTTTTCACTTTACGGTAGCACTTGGCCACAAAAAGCGATCGCATTCGAAAATGTGGAGCAAGTGTGAGTCACTTGTTATTATACAGTGGCCTGCCTGCTCTCGATCCGCAATTAGCCGAAGCTTTTGTTATCACTCATTTGCATTTAAGTCCCACTCCAAATGTGTTAATTTTCCACCTTTTATAATGACTTTAATTCTGATTTTAGGGCCAGGGTAGAGATAAGTTTGTGCGTGTCATCGATAAGTAGGGTGGTGGATTTGGAATGTTCTAATTGGAAGATGTTTTTAATTTGTAATAAAATAGTATGCTCCTATTTACATGATTTTTTTCTTGTATGTTAATAATATTTTATATTTTATTTGGTGAAAAATATATATTGAGTTAGGCTATTAAATATTTGCATTCACTTTTTAAAGCACTTTCTTCAAGTGTGACCATAGAGTGAACATTTCCCATTTTTGACAACTAAGTAGCGATGGGAAACTATCGATAGGCAATGATAGCTTAGTTGCAACTGACAGTTAAAGTCTTATTTGACTTTTCCCCCAATTGCAATTACAATTAATTAATGTAATAAAATCGCTGGCATTCGTTGGCAATATGAGTGAAACTGTTTGTGCAACAAATTGACAGGTACAAATGGAACCGCGACCCGGGTTCGTGGCCTGTTTATGATATTTTAATAAGATCGGACGTAAGGCCATTTGTTCAGTATATTCGAACGAACGAAAACGAACGAGTGTGCAGAGGCAGGCACAGTTAGTTAGTTACCACGACTTAGAGTTTGGGCCATCGACTATATATAATAATAGTCGTCGCGGCAACAATCGAGTGAGATATTTAGATTAACAGGTTGTTTTCATTACGATTCGTGCTTTTTAACAAGCAAAACGTGCACTTTCTCCGCACGCAGAGCCAATAATTTCCGAATCGCTCTTGCTCCACTCCACTTTTCTGTTTCAGACACAACGACGACTCCTACTCCTTGGCCATTCATTGGATCCCATTCCGATCCGATCCGAGACGCGATGCTGGAACAATAGGCCATAGTAACCACCAGTAAGTGCAGTAAGGAAAATTTACTAGACTTTTTGGCAGTAAAGAGGTTTTAAATATTAGGTTAAATATTGCTGAAAGAAAATGTTTTATTAAGTCAAGTTTATCTACAAAATTTTTTGATTAAGAATAGGTATATGATAATAAATAATATTATTGTAAAATTCATAGATCTTTAATACAACTTCCTGATTATAAATAACACCTTCTTTAGACAATTTTAAGAAAGATTTTGAGTCTTTAACATTTTATTATATAATTTCTTTGAAAACTTTGATATTCTTATTCATTTTTATATACCATAGAGTCATATTTTTTCTCTGTGCATTAACCAACTTTGGATCTCAGCGGTCGCCAAACATCGGCATTAACATTAACATTGACTTTACACGACTTGCCGGCGATCTGGCATTGGTAGCTTCATATTTTTATTGTTGTTTGCCCATCGCGCATAAAGAATGTTTGCATTTTGGGATCGTGTCTGCGTCCTTAAGATTTTCACTGCAGTTCCTTCTGTACTTTATCCTACTTGGTCTCAGTTTTAGTTTTATTATTCTTTTTTTTTTTGTTGGCCAAAACGCATCTTTAAACGAATATGATTTGGATAATGGGGGGTATGTGGAATATGTGATCAAAAATGTAACAAATTTTAAATAATATATATTTTAAAATGAACTATTTAAATGAATCGTGTATCTTTTAAATTGAAGAAACTATTGTTTATTATTTTTAATTATCAGAAATTATCTAACAAGTTTATTTAATTCTCAAGAATCATACTATAAAGAGGGAAGTCAAGATTTAAAAATACAAACAAAGCAAAGGAAAGACTTTTAATAATTAAATAAATAAATATTTAGTTAACTTAATTAATTTTCATGACATTACCCCTTATAGTGTATTTAATCTTCGTCTTATCAGAGTTACCATCTTATACTAACCAGTTGCTTATGCAAATAATGGCCCCTTGTCTGGGTCACGTTTATATGGGGCTGAAACGTTGTAAAGTGTCAATTTCGTAGATGCGCAAATCCCCAGGAGATATATCAAGCCCCAGAACGTGCAGCTTATGTCATAATCTTGGACAAAAGGAAGAGAACACTGGTGGAATCTCTAGCCAGTGGCTGGGGTGTTAATGTGCCATCCCAGCTTGGATTTTCCCACATTTTCCAGCTTGTTGTGCTGACCATATTTATGGGCATTTGTTTTGTACGATGGCTACCGGTGTGCCGGTTCGGCACTTGTTGCCCAGCTTCTGGTTAGAACAATGGGATAGTTTGCACAGGACTTGCATAATGAGCTGCCGGAGAAATGCGAATCTTTCCCAGCTAGCGCAATCACGACCCCAAAAAACCAAAAGAGCCAAAAAGGAGCCAATGAGCCAACAAGCGAACAAGAGCCGCCAATGAGGTAGCTAAATGAGTGCTGCTGGAAAGTTAACAAATTGCTGCTTTATTACCAACATCTCACTTAAACAAAGGCAGCAGGCAGAGCTCCTCTGATAGATGTGGCCAAAAGCCAGAGCCCGAACGAAAGTCAACCCATTAGGATAACTATCGCGTGAGAGAGAAACAGGCGGGTGTGTGGGTTGGCAGGGCCCAGATCCTGACTCCCGATCCCGATGCGCAGCTAAGTGGGCTAAAGTAATGGGCCAAAAACGGAGCCAAAAGCGCGGGGGCCACTACGCTGCCCCCGATCTCCGCCAGATGCACAGTCAGAGCGATTGCCGGCGCGCATGCGCAATAAACAAACACGCCATGTTACCGTTGTCCGTGCGATACGGACCCCTGGCACTGTGGAAAAAGTAGATGAAAATAGGGATAAAATATCATAAAATATAGGGTAGAGATGTGAGGAAAATAAAGTAGTTTTGCCAAGAATAATTACTAGATTTATCAACAATAAATTAAGCAAGGTTTTATAAGCAAAAAACTGAAATAATGATCCTTTTTTCTAAACTCCTTTTACAGCTCTTGAATTGGTTAATTAATTGCAAAACTTAACTGCAATAGATTATAATTATTTTTAAATTTTTATCTAAATTATAAGTGAGATTTATAACCATTATAAAAACCCTTCAATCCCATAGTAAAACCTTTCTGTGGCGTTGGAAGCTTTATTGTTTTTGGCTTGCCTGTTGGCTTTCAGTTGGTGTCAGCTAGTGGGAGTTTCGTTTGCCAGAAATGAAATAATAATTATTATTAACTATTAGCGTTGCTTGGTAGCCACAGCCAAAAAAGTAAAGAAAAGACTAAAGGGAAAAAACTTGCAGCGAAAAAATTGAGACGCGCCGCGCCAATTGCCACCAGTTTGCCAGTTTGGAGCCGCTTTTGATTGTTTATGACCTTAAGTTGTCGTGCCGCAGTGAAAAGGTCATCATTAGCCATGCCATGGCAGCCAGGCGGGTTAGTTAGGCTCTAGGTCCTCCAGCCTCCAGTCTTCAGTCTCCTCCAGTTCCTCCGGTTCCTCTTAACTCTGGAGGAGGAGGAGGAGGCGGCGTCTAATTTGTGGCCGCCGCTCAACTTCTGTTCGCGTTTTGCCACGGATGGCGGCATTTTCCTTTACTTTTTTTTTTTGGCCAAAAGATCTGTTTCGGGACTGGCTTTGATTTTTATGATGTTTTAATTTGTTGCACGTTGCAGTAAATTTGCTTTATGGCTCTTTAATTTTATGGCAGGACACAAACAGGTTCAAATTGAGCTTTGATTGCAATTGGTTTGAACTTAGGTTAATATGCCAAAAGATGGTCTTAAAATATATGATTTATAGAGAAGGGAAGGAGGATGGATATAACAAATTGAGCATTTGGGTAAATGATTTTATTTTTAAATTTAATTTATCTAAGGGAAATAAATAAGGAAATAAATAAATAATGATTTTTATGAGGAAAACAGGTTCAAGTGAGGCTTGTGTTTTACTTGTTAGGAAAAAGGAAGATCCAGAAATTATTTTGAAAGTATTATTAAGTTCCTCACAACGAAAGATTTAATAATTAAAAAAATAATACAAAATATAAATAATATATAAAGTATTTATAAATCTCAATAAAAATGCCATTACTTAAATTGCGTATACGCCGCGTGGCTCCTAGACAGCGTTGTTAGACTTGGATCTCTGTAGAACTTTTATAACCGGGACATGAAATTGGAATCTTTGAAATGTTTACCATTTTAAGAGCTGGCCTTACCTTCTTGAAGATCGCCTTGAATATATTAATTATATTATATACTTGTCTTATAACTTTTATATTTTATATTTTTGATTATTAATTATTATTATTCTCTTAAAAATTATATTAATTTTTATATCTTCCAAAACAAATCCCTCTATTCCTTATTCACTTCCCTAAGATTAACCAGAATTTCAATTTCAAATGCCACAAACTTATTTTAATGGACTTGTCACTGGTCAATGCCGCCATTAATTATATTTAAGCTGATTTCAGTCCTCGCAGCCAAGAAAAATAATACAAAAAAAACCCGAAATAGTTGACAAATACCCAAAAGGCAGCAGCAGCCAACAACAACAGTCGTAACCTGTTGCATGTGCGCCAGCCGAGGGGATCGAGGCTCTTGGGAACACACCTATAAACAAATGATCCAATTGTCTTCTGCATGACTTAATAATTTCAATTCTTCTGAAACAAATTTATCGAATGAGGGTAAAAAAAAAGAGAGGAGAAAAACAAAATTAAGCGTGACGAAATCTTTTTGATGTGGGAAATGTCGCTTTGAGTCAAACCGACAAGTGTGTCCAGCCAGATATAGAATAACAATATCTTGGACGGGGGAACTTGAGACGCACAAGTTGGACATGTTGCTGGGATTAGCCTGAAAGCATTTTCTCAAAAAAAAAAAATTTTTTTCCCCGATTTTAATCCTTATTTCGGTTAAGTTTTTGAAGTTTTTGTTGTTGGTAAATATTGTTTTTTAAATGTTGTTTTTGATTTCTGTTAATTGGCGGCGACATGTGTTTGTAGATGAGGATGGATAGGGTCACAACTCTGGTCACTGAAGTGTTCATTTGTGTATTTGTGAGGAAGTATCTAGCCCGCGGATTTATTTGAGGCGGCCCTACATCAAATGACTTGGGAGATTCCGGGATATTGAATAATTTTGGGTCCGTTAGGTGATCGGCTTTTGAGGTCGAAACAGCACAGCGATGATGTGTCAGTAGGGTTTAATCAAACAAGTGATGGGAAGGTTTTTTGGTATTATTATTTTGGACGGATTATAGTTGATGAATAATTGTAAAGGTGATGGGAAAGTTGGACGTTTATATAGGAGTTATATATGGGAAATAAAATGAAAGAAATTAGATAAAAGCTGGATGTTTTCTACAAGCAAAAGTATCTTCTTAATTTAACTAAAACTTTGCAACTAAATACTGTTAAAATAATTTTTAAAAATTATGTAAGAGTGGGAAACATATTTTAAATTAAATCTTTAGTCAATTTATAAATTTATAAAAATATAAAGAAGATTAAATACATATTTAAAGAGTTATTCTATAGAAATGTAAGCAGCCTTCTTGCTATTTTTTGCTTATTTTATCAAAGGATTCCGCAAATAATACAAAATCTATACAATTATTAGATTTTTTCCACAAATAAGGTTCCTAGCTTAACCAAGGCATCTTTTACTCTTAAAAATATGTTTTTTCTATACCTAAATTGACAGCATGATATTCCATTTACCTTTGTTTCTATATCTTGTAAGCTCCATTAGAAGCATTAAATCATTTGAGCCTGCGGCAGGTTACCGCTTGGAGTTGCCCCCCTTTGTATTTTTTTGTTACCACCTCTCTTTGTGTGTGAGACAATCCCCAAAAGTCGAGTTCTCCTCGTTGCCGGTGGATTTGTTATGACTAATAAAATGTTAACATGCAAAACATTCGCGCTAAAAAGAAACGAACAACAACGCAAAAAATGTCAAAAGGCAGCGGTTTGGTTTGTTGTTTCTTTCCTTTGCTCGTATTTTTGATTACGGGCCCACACGTCGTTGTTCCTGTTGCTGTTTTTTCACCAACCACCCTCCCTCTCCCCCCAGAGAGCCAGTTCTTCTTGTGTGAAAGATCAATGGTCAACTTGGCAGTGTGTTGTGATTGCGTCTGTCGACCACCTCCTCCTCCTCCTCCTCTTCTTCCTGTTGCCCCCTCGAGGACCACCTGCCCCCGTCCAACCTGCTGCATGATTCATTGGGGCCTGAGTTACGAGACTGTGCCAATTCTTTGGCATTTTGCCTTTGATTTCTGGCTCTTTTGGGGGCGCGTGCCTGTTATCAGTGGCAAAAGTACCAGAGTTATTCCACGCAACGGTTACTGACAGCTCCCGGAAAAAAGGGAGAATCGAAGAAATGCCAATGGTTTTATGTCGAAGAAGAAATACTTGATCAATATTAATACTTTGCACTTTAAAGTTTGTTTTGAAGTAAGCTAACAAATTTTTAAAAATTTAATTTAAGTGATTTTTTAGGTTTTAAAGGTTCAGATTAATTGGAAAATATATTTTTAAAATACAAATTCAAGAAAAATATATTTTAAAATATACTTTGAAGGTTATAAATGTATTTTTTGGTTGTTTTGTCTTATTTGTTTCATAATACAAACAAAAAAAAAGTTTTTTAATATAATTTTTATAAAATTTAAGGTAGATTAGCTACGAATATACGTTGTAACGTGTTAAATATAATTTTAATGATATATTTAAGTTATTAATAATATTGATAAATTATAAAAACATTTTCTGACAACTAAAACGTTAGAAAGTAATAGTTGAGGTTTTCTAAATATTTTTTATTTATTTTAATCATAGTATAAAATAGTATATAAAGTTTTCTGTGTCACTATTTCCATCCTAAAATAATTCAATAATTTAAATCATGAGAAAATATATTAAATCTCCCTTTATTTTGAGTGCATCTTAAACTGCAGCTACCGAAAAAAAAAGGTGAAGATGAAGTGAAACCCCAATGGGATTTTTTGCTTTATGTATTTTTCTCCGGGATATTGCCCAACAGAAGGGCATTCCAGGGCAGTTCAGCTCTCGGGTTACAGCCCATTTCCAAGCACTACGCTTTCACCTCATTCTCCCCCTGCCTCGGCCCCTTTTTGGTCTATTCAAAGCGCCGCCAAATGCTTTAGGTTTTCCCTATCAATTAAACTCATTACTTTGCAGCCGACTGACTCAATTAAAACTCATTAAACCATTTACCATATTCATAAAATAACAATAAGGCGAAAAAAGCGCCACGCCGCCGCCGCCGCCCAGTTGCATGATTGGAAAAGCTGCCCCGAAAGTAAGGCCCTAATGCATTTGTCATGAACCTGCCTGGGTCAGACAGTGGTGCCTCTCTGTGGCAGCTTCAAACACAAATCGACCGACCGACCGACTGGCGATCCGAGAGATACTCGTACTCGACCTGCTCTCCATTGTGCACATGATGTGATGCTGGGGGACCCGCGACAGCGGAGCCATCCAAAGGCAGAGATTCCAGAGACCTCAACCCCGTTGGCGGCCGTCGCATTGCAGCAAGTACACGCTAATGGTCAACAACTACCACACAGAGCCGGTGGAAAGAGGGGTCTTATGGGTCAAGGGAGTCGAATTGGGGATATCTCGGTTACATGACTTACATGATTCTTAATTTTTATGGAAAACTTTGTCCAAACTGTCATCTTATAGATCCTTAAAATAGCCTCTTGAGGTCTAAAAAAATCTCTTAAATTATATTTGTAAAACAGGAATTCCCCAAAGATCTACTGAAGATATAGCAAAGATATATACCCCTCTAATACCCTATTAAAATTCAACAAGTATTCTATTGCTAACTGCAGCAAACTTGCCGGCGCACGCTGCCAACATTATAAAGAAATTGTAATAACAATAATGGCTCAATAATTTATTGATAAACCCCAAGAGTTGAGGCTGGAGTCGCGGCTTCAAGTTGTGGGCAGGTCACCTTAATTCTATCCATGTACACAGATACTTATGGACAGATATAGGCGGCGGTGTGTGTGTGTGGACAACGGTACTTGATTTGATTTTTTTGGTAACTTCATTTCAGGCAGAGAGCGCGTAGTGGAAAGACAAAAACAAAAAAATCAAAAGCCGAAAAAAATCGTTTAGCCAAGAATCGTGACTCCCACATTTTAACCCTTAACCCCGGCCACGAGCGAATGAAGTTAAGTTTTTTCTTTTTTTTCTTTGGGGTTTTTTGGGGGCCCCGCAGTTCAAGCCACTGCCACAAGCCAGGGGAATGGCTTTCTTTGCCGCAAGAAAATTTCAACGAAAATAAAACAGTGAGTCAAGTGGCGGACAAGGGGGATTTGTATATATCAACAACAATAATACAATTTATTACCTTCAACCTTTTGTTTTTCTCCTGATTTTTGTTTTTGCAAATTCTTGCTCTCAAAATGACAATAAATCATATACATTTTTTTTGGGGTTTCAGAGGGAGAGCTTTCTTATATAAGGCGGTTTTGTTGGATGAATTTATTTTTGGGTTTTTTTTTGTGGAGCACTTGCACAGCATTGAGGCACGAGTCCGGTGCATTGTGTGCTTCCAAGGATATGCCAGTGGTGAGGGGCTTGGAGGAGGTTGAAAACCGCAGAAAGGTGACATTATCTGATTTAAAATCTTTAAGTATAAATAATTTACATTTTCTTATACAAATATATTTAACTATTCAAACAAAAGTGTACTCCAATTTTTCTTAATTATTTAATTGTTAATTTTTCAGATTTCTTGATATTTCCCCTGGAATTTCAAATATTTTGTACCGCTTCTCTGCTTTTTTAGTTTACACATTTCACCCAAACATTCCCGAATACAATCCCTTGTCGCAATATCGGCCAGATCAAAAGTATCCCTTGCAGCACTTGTTGCTGCCTCCACCTCTGAGGTGTAAATGAAAGTCAGATTTACGCAACTTGCCCCAGGATCCTTGGACCTTGTAGGGGGCTTTCAAGGGGGTTATTCCACCAGTACCATCGCGTCACAGGGGTCTCTCTCCCTCGTTGATTTTTATGGGTAGCAGCGACATGCAAATTGTGTAGGTAACATTTTTTTTTGAGCGTGTTCTAATTTACAGGCGAGTGGAACCGAAAGGAACCAAATTCGAAGCCAATCACGTCAGCGTTTTTGGCCAAGAGAGAAGGAAGCCGAAAAGCCAAGAGGGGGGAGCTGCTCGCACAGGTTACGTGCTTGTAAATTCAAATTTGGCTACGTTGTGCTGGCCGGCCGCTTGTTTTCGTGGTTCATTGAGCCGTGTTCCGTGCATAAATTAATGAAATATGAAAAGGAGCTGGCATCGGTTTCCTTCGGACCCCACCGGACCGGGACCGGGACCGCACACAATGTTTAACATGGTTTATTAATTCAATTTGTGCCTAAATTAACGTGTAAGTGGTTAAATATTGAGTTACTGCACTTACCACGGCTGCGTCAAGCCGTAAAAAAAATCTGAAGAATATAAGGAAAATATAAAAAGAAATGGGGAAACGAATTCTAGAATGCTCTGTTTTGAGGGGGAATTTTTATTGAGTTTTTAAGTTAAAGGAATATATTTTATTTTTAAGAAATATAAGTTTATGGAGTAACTTTAAATTGTAAAGATAATTTAATTATATTATTATTAATTGTACCTAAATTAGAAGTAAGATAATTGTAATTTAATTATTAAATTAGATTAAAATTAAATCATTCAACTTACTACGTCTTTGGAATTTATAGCCACTCACGCCAAATAAAAAGCCAATCGTAATTCATAATTTTCTAAAAGCAGGATTAATATTTAATTCTTAAAAAATACATCTAAAATGCACCTAAAAAATACAATCAAAATTATTTATTTAAAACAAATCCACTCAAAATACTTCGAAAATATATTCGAAATCCTCTAAAAATACACACAAATTAACAACCACCTAGAATAATCCTCAAGAATATTCAAAATATTTCCAAAACACACTTAAAATACACAAAAAATACACCCTAAATAAACTAAAATACAACCGAAATATCAAATTCTTTCCATAAATTCACATACCCTCTGCCAAGAGTGCATAAAATCATCCAAAATATATATAAAAATCAAGAGCAAGAGCAACAGGAAAGTGGAGTTTCCTTTTCGCCGGTTGCGTGTGCCACTGCCATCGTCTTGAGCTTTAAGGTTTTATTTTTGATTTTTTTTTTTTTGGTTTTGGATTTAGCTTCGCTTCGATTTGGGTTTGGTTCGGGCTCCCGACATGCGTTTTTGATATGAGCATTTAGATTATTGCCTTGGTGTGGCAATAAAATGCGCAGAAAACGATAGCCAGACACGGATTTCGATGCCTAATGTGGAGCACTTGAGTTTCGATTGCGTTTTTAATACACTATTTTGCATGTGGCTTTCGAAAAAAAAATCTATAAAAAACAGTCACGATGGAATCGTATCGAAATCAATCAAATGGCATATTGACAGGTCGCTGCTGCTTAAGCCGCTGGTATTTTCTATTACCTTATCTCTCCGAGGCCCATGTGTCGCCATATCTATCTATGCCCATCTGGCGGCAATTTTCGTGGCAGAGTTAAGCGCTCGCTTAACGCCCCCATAAGCCTTGACTAATTGGCAAGGAAATCGCTTTTCCGATAAATATTATAAAAGCCTTCAAATGGCTTAACTCGTTTTTGTTTTTTTGTATTATTTCTGTCCACGCAATCGTTGAAATTGTGACAAATTTTAAAACATTTTCCAAATATTATTTATCGCTTGGCGTACGCATGTTGAATGCGCAATTCACGCAGCCAGTCGTTGTTTACTTAGTTGCCGGGATTTGTTCGAAAATCGAAATCGAGAAAATCGAAAATCAACAACAAGCATTTTGTCTGGGCTGCCATGTTCGATTTGGCCTCAACTTACTTTTTATATATATATATTTTTTTTTGGGGGGGAAGGAGTACTTTGGTGGCAACTCAAAAAGGCGTATGCAAATTAAAGCGATCAAATATGATTAAGTATTTGTACAAATACAATTATTTTGGGAGTTTTTCGGGGGCAAGCAACGCACTATTTGTTGATTAACAATATGTTTAGTTTGTTTTTTAAGTAAAAGAAGGAAATTACCTATGATTTTGTGGGGGTTTTAGGGACTATGAGGGAAATTTAAAGAAGATTTAAAATGTTGTAAGTTAATTTATGCCTAAAATTAGAGTTTATAATATTAAGAAATATTCCTTTAATATTGAAAAATTTCCAGGGAAATTATTTACATCTTTAAAAATATTATTCAGCAGCCTAAATCAATCTCTTCACAAAAACCTGACCATTCTTTGTTGGCATAACCCACATTTTGGCAAAAAAAAAACCCCCACACCATTAGCAGATATCACTGGGATAACTAACTGCCATGACTGGGCCATTAAGTCCATTAGCCACTTCTTTTTTTTTGGGGCAACCCTGACATCTGCCAAGCCCCTCTCTGCAAAGTCAGTCTAGTTTAGCATTTGATTCATGGGGGGGCCAGCCACCCGCGCCAGTCCAATCAGCAAATCATTAACAACTAATTAAATTATATAAAAGAGCCATTAATTAAGCCTTAAGACTCAAGGCGGCTGAGAATAGATTTCCCTTTCACTTTACAAGGAAACAGAATCCGATCAACAAGCCGGCGAACAAATAATGACAAGAACTTTGCGCTAAACTTTTGCACTTTGACACCCAACTGTGAACCTGGCCCACTCCCAATGGGCCTGTTCTTGGGTCTTTTTTTGAGGCACGCTTTGTGCGGCGGCAGTTGTAAATATTTAATAACTACATTAATAACAGCAATGACAACGGCAATAACAACAATAATAACACGCGCTGCAATTTGCCAGAGCTGCAATATAAAACAAAAAAAACTACCGTTTTTGGCCACGTTTGCTCAACTCAAGCTCAAGCTCAAATTGTTGGCTGAAACTCAGACTCTGACTCGACCACATGGAATGAATGAATGTCATTAATTTGACAACAGAAACCGTTAAATCAGCAATTCAATCACTTCGGTAAGAAGCGGATTTGCACAACGAGAAAATGGGGGCAATGTATAGGATGCTTAATTAATACAAATAATTAATTAAGCTAAATAATAATTATCAAGTTTTTATTTTCCACAGAATTTTGTAATCGTTTAGAACTGAACAGTTTGATACTATTCATCAATATTCTATGCTATTCTTCCTACTCGTCATACAGTGTGACCTTGCTTCAAAAAAGTTGGCTTAAATTAGGTAATTGTTTACAAAATGAATACCTATACTATAATTAATTATTATAATGAATGTTTTTCTTTTAAATATGAAAAATATTATTTTTCTCCCTGCACCTTTTAAAGTGCTGCGACAAAGAAACGGTTCTCGCTTTGGTTTCTCTCGCGGGAATCTCTTGCTCTTTCTGCTCCCCGGGCTCCTTATTTTGTTTTTTTTTTTTAAGACGGCGTGAGTCTTAAATTACCAACCTTGCCACAATTTCAATGCGCATTCGCATTCGAATTTGTTTGCGGTAATTGGCCTCTGAGTTTGCCATTTCAGTGGCTCCAAAAGGGGGATCGGTGGGTGGCTGGGTTGGCTGGGGGTCGGTGGGTCGGGGGTCCAGCTGCTGGTGGTGGTGGTGGTGGTGGCTACTGAAACCGCCGCACCCACCAACGATCCCAACGGATCCAATGGCAAAAGCGGACCTCTGTTACAGTGACTTTGGGGGTGGCTGTTCATGCTGCAATAATTACCTTTAGCCGGCGGTTAATTGTTTAGTTCGATATTTAATGCTTACATTTTGCATTAATTTTGTTTTAAAATTTGTTTAACAAAAAGCCATAAATTGTTTGGCAATTATTTTGAGTCACAAAATTTTAAAAGCTATTAAAAAGTAGAGGAATGTCTTTTAATTAAACAAAAGCTTAGGAATCATAAAAAAATACATTTGGTGGGTTTAGTTGTAAATTTAGTTAAATAATTTGTAACTTATTAATAAAAAAAAAATGTTTTCTGATTATTATTATCCTCCATAAGAAAATTAAAACCATTAATTGCTTTTAAAAGTTTAAAAGATTTTCTGACTAATGATTTCCGTAGCAAATTAGTAGATCGTAAATATATTCCCCGTTTTATTATTTTCTCAACACCATAAAGTTTGCCATATAAAGCGCTCATTTGTTTATTTAATGTGTTTTGTGTGGGTTTTCAACCACTGTGCGAGGGAGTTTGCCTTTTGCCTTTCAACTTCTGTGGCTGCTGCTGCTGTTGCTGTGGCTGCTACAGGTGTCTCAGTCCCAGTCTCCAGTCACCGATCTCCGGTCTTCAGTCTCCGGTCTCCGATCTCCGGCTTTGGAACTCTCGCTTTGGTGGCATTCTCCTCGATTCTCCCCCGTGTCAATGACAGTTCAATGTGCCTCACCGATGGTTGTTTCTGTTGCTGCCGCTGCTGCTGCTGCTGCTGGTCTGGCAACAGTTGTCGCACATGCAAATCGTGACTGTTGTCCATCACAGTTCTCCGGAGTCCGGAGTCCCAGAGGTTTTGGAGTTGCCAAACTTGCCAGTCAGTCAGTTTGTCAGTCGTCGTCGGCTCTGTAATTTTTTTCCTTTTCTTATTTCTGTTTTTTGTCTCTGTGCTGTTGATTTTTTGGTAGTTGCACATGCGGACCGAGTGATTTGTTTAAGACGTTTTGATTGATTATTGGTGCGCATGCGCCAAAGCGTCGACAAAACGGTCGAGTCTCTGGATAAGGAAATATTTTAGATATTATATTTTTAATGGTTTTTACATAGGAGAATTAAAAGGTTGTCAAACGTATGCCGAGATATGTTTATAGTATCTGTAGAAGTTTATTAAATTATTTAACATTAATAAAAATAAAGAATTTACTAAAGAAAAAATTTTAGAAAGATTGATTTACTTAATATCAAGTTGGGATTTTATAAAAAATAGTATTTTAGACTCTAAACTATTTTGTATAATTAAATCATTAATATTTAAGGCTTTAAAAAATATTTAAAAATAATAATGAATAAAGAAAATAGTTCTAGGAAGATTGACGAACAAAATTTTAAGCTGCCATTTTATTTAAATGTTATTTTTAGGTTTTTATATAATTTTTAGGGTTAAAAAAGCACATTTTTCTGTAGAAAATTGAAGCCTAAATCCTTTAAATAAATATAAGCTATTGTTTATATTGATTTATCTTTAAGAAACCCTCGTTAACCTGTCAAAATCAATCTCAAAATGATCTTATTATTTTCCCTGTACAACCCACCTTTGTTTTTGGCCAAGTCATGCGCCAAAAAAGAGCCGCTTTTATTAATTATTCTGACCCAGAATCTGTACGAATCGGAGCGGAGAGTATCGGAAATCTGAGAACTGAGAAACCAAAGATCGAGCTCGCGGTATATATGAGTATTTTATTTTGGAGCTCCGGCGCGCGTTTGTTGTCAGTTTCGGTTTGAAATATTTACCACCTGTGATGAATAACGTTACATTTGCGTTGATTGTTTTTTATCCGTGATTTATCGAGAAGTGCGAGAGTGGTGCCAGCACCGCCATCGATGGCCAGGCCCACATAATGCTGATTACTCAGGTGTCTGAGGTGCGTGTCTGGCTTGTATCTTGCCTCTTGGGGCCCGTGTACCGTTAATTAATTTGCAAGTCCCTGCCTCGTAGCCGTCTTTTTACTTTGTTGATGTTTCTCTGTTTTCGGTTTTTGGTTTTTTCTTCTCTTAATTTATATTTTTTTGGTATTTATTTTAGCTGGAATTTGTGGTGCAAAGTGCACGCCGGGTGGCATTCGTCAGGCGATTGGAAATGGGTTTATGCGGGAAGCAGATTACGCGAAGAAGTCATCTTGGTAACATAATGAGATGGCCATGAATCATCTTGGCCGGTAAAAAAAATACTTATCGAAGTGGTAAAAGGGGAGCCTGCTTTCTATATGTCTGGGAATTTGTGGCATTTTTGGTTTAACTTTCTTTGGTTTACTCAAGAAAGATTTTATGAAAAACGTACATTATTTTAACATAAATACCCGAATATTTTGTCACATTTTAAGGGATTTTATTAATTTAACTAAAACCAAAAGGTCTTCTTGCTCTAATAACATTGAATTACAAATTTAATTGGACTTTTTGGTCCATCGCATCTTGGAGGTGCTCGGAGAGGTCTTGCTGGATGAAGCGGTGGCCACGGATAACTTGGAGAAGGCTGATGTCCCTGGTTTAATCGAGGACGAAGACTTTTCCGATTTATTTTCAGCCTTTTGCTTTATCTTTGAGTTTGTCCTAATGCCAGATTTCGGGCGAGTTTTGTAATTCTTGATTTCCTCGACTATGGAGGTCAACAGGGGAGTTTGTGGAGGATCTGGTGCCGAAGCCATTGGTAAGGTGATCATTCCCTGAGCACTGATCGATCGACTCAAAGCCTCCGCCTCCTTGTTCGCCTCCTTTTGTCCATCACGCATCAGAGTGTTGATCCTTTCCCGCCGTAGGCGTTCTTCATTCATCCGGTCACGCTGGGTGGCCCTGATGTTTTCAAACTCCTGCCAAAAGTTTAGGCTTATCTCCGCCGAATTACGGGTAATCTCGCGCCGCAGTTGCTGGGCCAAGCTCAAGTCTCGGGGCACTTCGACTTTGGGGTTTCTTTGGGACATGGCAAGGATTCGGTAGAGAGATTTGTGGCTGAAATTTGGAAGTCGTTTGGGGATCTATATATATAGCTTGAAGGAAATAGACACGATTACTAGATTTTAAAATAAGGAAAAGCCTTTAAAAATGCGAAAAATATATCCTCTTAAAAATCTGTAATATTTTAAATGATTTTTTTTCTTAAAAACTCTTTATTGCAGTCTTAGAAAAAATAGGTTTCTTGAGTCAGTCTCGACCCCAGAGCCAGATATCCGGGCTCCACACTCTCTTGGCTGCAGGTTGAAATGTTGTCTTGGACAAAACAAAACACGGCACTCGAACATGACGTTCGTTGTCGTTGGGAGGCGATTTTGATCGATGTGCGTTTTCTAATTGCTGCCAACTTTCTTCTTAATTGTGGCAAGAAAAATGAGGCCCGTATCGAAATGGCATGAAAAGCACAACAACGCAAACAAAACGAAGAAAAGGCAGCTGCCTTTGGGTGGGGGAGAAATTGAAATTGTTTGTCGGTTTTAAATAAAGAATATATTTTGTGGCCTCTCTTTGGGTTCTCCCGCAGATTCTCCCTCCTCCCGCAATCAATCATTTTGGGGGTACGATAGAAGCTCGAAACGAAAACTTGGCCCAATTGTTAAGGCAAACAATAAAGCCGATATGGATCGCCTTGGTCAACTCCATTTAGCTCACAATGAAAACAAAATTGCAGGCTTTCGGCTGGGGTAAAGCGTATATTTTCAGCATTTTTTTATGAACATTTTTTCGTATTCTTTTTGGGCGTAGGATATCGGGAATCTTGGGCTCCCCGCTGTGCACTTGTCGAAGCCAAGAGTTCAATGCGCGGCTACCAGCTCACAATTTATCCTTTATGGCTTTTGTTTCTGCAGAAGTGAAAACAAAAGATTGTCATCGTAAGGGAGAGGGAGCAAGGAGGAGGAGGAGGCTGTGGCTGGTACTTTGCATATTATTCCAGACCCTGCTCATATCCGTACTCTAATTGGGTGAAAGTGCTCTCCTTGGCTTAGAAAGTGTGACAGTTCGTGCTCTCCCATCATCATCATCATCATCAGCAGCAGCAGCAGCAGCAGCTCAGCAGAAGCATCAACATCAGCATCATCCCCATCATCGTCATCGCTCAGAGCCTGTCAAATCAATATCTATGGCTATAGCTTATACCTGTGGCTCCGGCTATATAACATACATCACCCGCATATATAGGCATCGCCAGCAATCAGGCGAACAACAAAAGCCGTAGCCGGCCCCAGAAATATTCCCAGGCCAGGAAAACTAGAACTCAAAATCATACATCACAAGCAATTACCGGCTAAAATGCGCCGGAGTAAGCCCCCTACGTCCGATAGTTGCAGCAACTTGCCAGCCAAGCCAAGCGACTAACCTTGGTCGCTAGTTAAAGCCTGCAAAGAAGAAAAAAAATAAGAAGAAAATATCGAATAGTGGGCAGCTATTATTACTGTTGTGAATACCCTGAAAAAGGGCGGGTTATGTGGATTCCAAGGTGAAGGTTGTTGCACTTTACAAAATATGTTGAAGAAGTTAAAAATTAAAATTTAGGAATTCGGTAAACGTTTTGAAAATGTAAAGATATGGAAATTTAAGGGTTCTTAGTAAGTTATTTTGTTTTAGAAATATTATTTATATTTATATTAAGAAGAAATATATTTTTAATAATTTTTGTGCAGGTTTGAAACGAAAGACTTAGGAAACAAACTTGGTACAATATAAGCTCCACTTACTTGCTTGTTATAAGAGTAAAGAGGGAGTTCTCACCATTTTTTATAGAAGCAATTGTTTGTTTAAGAAGATCAAAACGGAGCTCAGCTCTAATTGGAGGCGGCCAGGGCTGCCTCACCACTTATACCTTGTTTAAGAAAGAGTTTCAAAATATGTTATATTAATAATAATTTTAAATATATTTAATTAAAAAAAACCCCATAGAGCATCCTTACTTCTTTATAATAAATTAACTCTAAACTTATGCCCCTCCCCGCTCTCCTTGACTCAAGCTGCTTGCTGTTGTTGTGTATGCTGGGCATGCATCATCATACCATCATCCCATTATCACATACCACAGGCCGAGCCAAGGTAAGTTGGGTCTCCGGACCAAGTCCAGAGCAGGATTGGGATTGGGCCGGTGCTGGTGCTGGTGCTGGGGCTGGGGCTCCTCCTTGGCTTTGACCGACTGAGGCGGCACTTGAATGCCTGGCATGAAATAAATCGCGTGTTTATTGTGCCAGCGGCGATGGCAGCGTTCGACGATCGCTTCAATGTTGCACATGGAAAATTGAACGCAATAGAATGCCACTAATCGATCGGACCGAGGAACTGGATGCTGGATAGTGGATGGTGGTGGATGTGTTGCCTTGCTGGATGCTGGATGCCCCCAGCTAAAAGCAGAAACAGAAAGAAAAAAAAAAATGAAATGTTTCAAGTTCAAATGCAAGGTGCGGACTGCGGACTGCGGACTGAGTCGAAGTGAAGTGAAGGAGTGCCAAGTCTGTTGGCGGAGCGACTGGCGCAAGCAATCTCGAAATAATCTAAACGATTTGGCGAAAATCACGTCGAGCATCGTCGGCATCGGCATCCACCTGTTACGTCGAGCTCATTTTTAATGCCCCCAAAACGATGGAGTCTGGATTGGCTTTGGGTTTGGGGTTTGGGTTTTTGGGCTGGCCAGCCGGCCGGCATCGAGAGCAAATTGCAAAAGCCAAATTCAACGAATGCCGGCGCACAGTTTGGCATAATAATGAAGGCGCAATCAACTGGACGGCCGGCTGGCTGGCTGGCTGGCCAGGGGCTGCTCGCAGATCCTCCAGAAAATGCTTAAAGACTCCTCGCTTACACCACGAGAAAAGTGGGCCAGCGGTTGTTAGAAAATATGCCAGGAGTTTGAGATATTTGGTGTGATTTTATGGGAATATATATTTAAAGGCATAAGGAATGCCAAGATTGTGGCCAAAAAGGATCACAGCACACATTTTTAGATGATTAAATTGTTAAAATAATTGTATGGATTTTTTTGGAGACAAAAATAAAAAGATTTACATAAGAGTTTGAAGTTAGAAACGAAAGACTTAGGCAACGAACTTGGTGAAGCAAGGAGTTGCTAGGATTATACTTTAAAGGAATATTTCTTTAAACTTAAACAAATTATGGAAAAATGTCTTAATCCGAATCTTCTATTATTAATGAAATTTTTATAATTGTTTTTATATATTTTTAATTAATAAAAAACACTCTTCTAAAGTTTTCAAATATTATCGCATCTTTTTCCAATCAAAAAACATTTACTAAATTAATTTTAAGTATTTTAAGGCTAAAAGAAAGTAGAAATCTAATTTCTCAAAAATTTCCCAAAGTGTATTGGAGAACATTCAAGATGCGGCCCAGGTGAGGGTGCACATTGCACAGATTAAACATTATTTCTCTTCGTTTTTTTTTTCCTTTTTTTTTTTGGGTTTATCTACCAATACAATGCATAATTTCTAGCTGCTGGCCTGAACCGGAGTTACCAAGAGTCTTTAGCTGTGGGTCCCTCGGCTCGTTTTGGTGTTATTCTAAACGGCTTTTAGACAAAAGCATCAGCCGGGTTGCCCAAGTTCACCTCACGCTGCCAATCAATCAATCACGGCCAAGAAGCCTAGTCATCTGAGCATCTGCCGACTCTCCGGCTCTTTGAGCCTGGTCAAGTGTAATGGTTTTGTCATGATGCAGCATTTAAGCTGCCGCCGTTGATTGATGCGGCAAGAAGTGGCCACAAGAGTGGCGAGTTAGGAATTTCACACCATTGGATCACCTCAACTTGACTCAACTCCCGAAGATCTATGGAAATTTTCTGCCGTACACTTGTCAGTCATTTCCCGCCGTTAGTTCACTTGTGGTACTTGGCCGAAACGAATTGGGAATTCAAAAAAGAAGATTTTAACAGGCTTAAGGAAAGAGATTTGTGGGAGAGTTTAATAAAATTACATAAATCTATAATCATTTTTAATTAGCAACTTTATTAAGCAGTTTGACATTAGAATTGGAAACTAAACAGGAAATAATACAATAAACTATATATAACATGATTAAATCTTTCACTTTTAAATTTATTTTATATCAGAATTTATAATTAAGCTCAAAATAAATACTTAAATATTTCCCAATCATTTCAACATAATCTTGATGTAATATTTTCCACCTGATCCGCACTTCAACTCGTAATTAGTTCAACTTTTTCTTGCTTTCCATTTTCCATTGAAACACCTTGTTAGCCAAGATAGTAAAACGATTTATATTCGTAATTAATGATTGATTCGCTTTTGATTTGCAAACCATTTTCGAGTGAGGAAAAAAATTAAAGCATGAAAAAAAAACACCGACTGTTAAATCCCAATGCCACCTGCAAGGCGGCGTCGGCATATCAAATCAGCAAAATCAAAACAAAATTAATTGACGACAATTGTGGTTGTGTGGCAACCACCACTAAAAATCTGCGGCAACAAACAGCCAAAAAACCGAAACAGTAATTATAGCAACAACCTAGAGTAGAGCTCAGCTTGGCCGCAACATCGACAGACGTCAATTGTCTAATCAACAAATTTAGTCAATAAATCGTAATTAATTAACGTTCGATTGGCAGGCTAAAAGAGTTTTCAATTTTCTTGCATTCGATTCCGACAGAGCGCCGAGAAACTGAAATTCAAATTTGAAAAGGAACCGATCCCCGGCAAGGAAAAAAAAACAAAAACAGAAACAAAAAACATCAAGCACAAAGCCAAATCCATATTCGTGCATTGCGACTAATTTTTATTGCCGGCAAAAATTGGCAACAGCTAATCAGTGAGGCATACGCCCCATGGAACCAAGAAACCGAGAAATACAGCCACAGATTCAGGGGTTTTCTCAGCCAGAAAGGGGTGTGGCTGGCAGGTGGCCATGTTGTTGGCTATTTGATAACATCGTTGCAATGTGTTTATTGTCCAAAAAATAACTACACAATCCGTGAAAAAAATCGAGCACAAAATCGGAGCGACCTTTTTGTTTTTGTGTGTTATTTTTGCCTCTCAAATCGAAAGACTTAGACAACGAACTTGGTCGGGATTAAAGCTTAGTTTGGGTTTTTATGACCATTGATCAGGTTTTCAAGTTGATTATTATTTTATTTATTTGTTTTAACTTGTTTACTTAAGAATGAAGTACTTTCTAGTGCTAAAATATTTTTGAAAATAATTTAATATAAATTCCTTACTGATCAACTCTATTTTTCTGGAATTTCCGTTGCCAAGCAAAAATCTCAGTCTCCCATCGTAATCAGCATTATTTTTGGCGCTGCCTTGGACTCGCTTATATCATAGCCACAATTATTTGGTAAGAACTTTTAATTAATAACACTTAATGCTCATGATAGATTCCCCGACAGATTTATAACTCACTCGGAGCCGCCGATCAGCTAGATCAAAAGAGCCTCTCAAACCGCAGCCCGCAACAATTTGGCAGTTAATCAAATTAATTGCTTAGAAAATCAACATGTTTCGGCCGAAATCAAGCGATTCGGTAACAATGACAAATAACGAATTATGAATAGATATGAGTGGTGATCATAAATGAATATGAATAATACCCAGACATATGCACATTCAAGGCCCCCAAGGAAATACATAGATGGGAATGTGCAGCTAAAAATGCTTTTTTATTTGAGTTGAATTTTTGTTGGTTTTATATTCTTGGAAGAGCATTATTTAACTCTGGACTAAAAACGAAAATTGGCCAAAAACGAGGCACATAAATCACCAAGCACACACGAATCTTTATTTATTTATTTTTTTTTTTCGGGGTAGAATCATTGACAGCGGCGGCGGAAGCATTCATTGTTTCCCAATCTCTCGATCCCCCAAATCCGAAGCGATGGCGACGACTTCTTGGTATTTTATTAAGCCACACAAATCAAAAATAAACCGATACAAACAAAAAAAAAACCTTAAAAATATTCAGCAAAAAAAAAAGGAGGCAAAGGAAACCTTCTCTTGCGGCAAGTTGACTCATGAATTTGGATGCTTAATTCTACTTTAAAGTTGTGTCTTTTGCTGCTGCTTCTTTAGCCTTTCATATCGACAATGCCAATGCGATTAGCTGGGCAAACAAGTGTTAAGGTTTTGCTGCTGGTTCCACTCCTTGGAGGTGAGAGAACGGAAAAAACCAAAACCAAAGCATGGCTAACTCCGTTTTCTTGCCATTTTTGGGTAGCATCTTTGTTTCACTGATTGGTTTTATTTATCTTGTTTTGTTTTGTTTGTTTGATTTTTTAGCATTGTGCCAAGATATGGCGGTGTTTTTGGGCTTTTTAAGGAACCCATTAAGGCTCTAAGGTGTTGCATAAGAGTCACTAAAGAGCCAGTAAAGGCATGGTCAGGTTCTAGATATCAACTTATTTCTTTGCTTGATAAATATATTATTTCCTTCAACAGTTTTCTCTTGTTTAACATTTGTAACTGCTTGGAAATTTTCCCGCTTTTCCACCCACTCTTACACTTGTTATTACCTCACTTACCTGGCCAGAGATTCAGTTAGTTTTCTTAAGCTAAAATTTGCTCATTGTTTTTTTTTTGCATGTGGATTCCTCTGCGCACGAGTATCTGGCGGATCGCTTGTAGCAACAACAAACACAGCTAACTTTTGGTGATGCGAACAACATGTGCTAACAAAACATTGATCATTGTTCAACATGTAAATTCACTAATTTGGCAACGGAAAACAGCCAGCGGCTATAAATGGTAACAGCCAGCGACAGAGTCTCTCAAGAGCCAAGAGACTCTAGCCAAAAGTCTGTCCTTATGGCCAGGCCATAACAATTTTTTGCATACGACAAACAAAACGAAATGAATTCGTTGTTGTCATTGGTACAGAGAAGAAAATCCAGGATAAATTAAGGATAAAATTAAATTCTTTTTTATTACAAAATTGTCCTTATTTACTCCTTTAAAATATAAATCTTTAAAGCAGTTTTATCCTTTAAAAATGTAGTTATTTCTTCTTTACAAACTCTTAGAATTTAAATAAATGGTTTAAAGGCAGGGTAAGTTTGCTGATTTTTCTCTCTGTGACTTTGGTTTTTCCTCCTCCTTTGGCAGAAATAAAAATAAAAATAACGATTTGCATAAAATTCGAGTAAATAAAACACAGAATGCGTAGAAGGCTGCTGCGAGTGACTAGAAATCAGAACAGAACGAGAATTTCGCAGAGCTGCGAACTTATTAAAGCTGGGATATCTGAAGAAGGAGTCCCAAGACCCAAGACCTGAGACTCTTTTGCCTGGCGGGGATGATCATCCCGTGGCCAGCCCACCCTCCCCGCTACCTTGTCCTCCCCCGATTTGTTGCACTTGACAAGGATCAAGGTTGCCTTCTCTGCCATTACTGCCTCGCCCTTGTCGCCTTTTTTGGGGAGTCGGCGGCAGTGGGCCTCCAAATGGAAATTGCTTTATGGCTTGTATATGCAGATTGGGGCATGCTCTGGCCTGCAACCGTTGCAACCTGTTGCAGCTCTTATTTTTTTATTTATATTCTTTTTTTTTCTGGAGCTGGAGAGCTGCCTGTGTGCTGGGCCTGGAAATTTATGCGCAAGCGCGCGCGGCTGATTCTTATTTTTTCGCCTTTAACAAGGCCTTGGCTGCAATGCCGAAGCTCTGCCGCCTTTCTGGGGGATTTTCTGCTGAAAATTCAATTTGCTACAAAATGTGCGCCGCTTTTTGCATATCTTCCAGCAAAATTCGTGATTTACAATTTACGTTTCGTTTTCCTGCTCCGCAAAATCCGCAAAGCATCCACAAAAGCCGCATCCTTTCGGCGGGGCTCATTTGCTGGGCTTTTGGCAGGGGGAAATGAGAGGATGTTCTCGTGTCACGAGGGGAAATTTAGTTGAAAATATTTTTAAAAATAATTTAAGAGTAATTTAAAAGTAATTTACTTTGAATTTTGCTGATTTTGTAAAATAAATATGAATTTTTTTCCTTATTTTAAGTAATAATTTGATAATAATATAAATTATTTTAAGTGATTTTTGTATTAAAAATCTATAATAATGTGTTTAATTTAGCTTCCTAAATTTTCTGTCTAAACTAAGCTTTAAATTTCTCTTAATTGGTCAGAGATATTTAGTTTCCTTACACTTTGATTATTTTTTAATGCTTTCTGATTTTTAAAATATATATTTTTTTTATGCTTTCCCTGGCAGGATCCTCACGTTCCCATCCCTTGCTGCCGCATTTGGGACCTTCCTCCTTCTGTGTCTGATTTAATTTTTGTTCTTTTTCATTTGCCTTTTTGCCTTGCGGTCTGCTTTCGGAGTTGAAGCCGAAGTTGGACTCTGGCTGGAAGTCAGCGGAGTCTTTGGAGGTTCACCTGTTTATGCCAGATTCCTGGCATGCGATTAAAATCACCTGCGCGAGCTTTTGCGCCCACGCAGTCGCAGCTTCGGGTTAAATTGGGAAGAGTTGGGTTGCGATGGGATGGGATGGGTCTTCATGGTCGTCCGGATTTGCCTTGATTTCTGTGCGATGTTCTGGCTGCGCCCAGTATTCACTCCGTTCGGGTTCATTTATTATGCACTTGGCTTTTATTTCATTTTAGTTTCGTTTTATTTTTTGTGTTTCCTTTATTTTTGGTTCCTTTTTTTTCGCTCGCTGTTTATTCAAACTAATTTAATTTGTGCGCGGCTTGGGTGCGCGCCCGCAGGTAAAATCTTGGCAGGTTGCTGTGTTATTTTGGCGTTTCACGCACTTGGCGCATGTTGCAGTCACGCCTTTTGTTGCCGGCCTCCAACTCAGGCTCCACTGACCACTGTCCTCTGTCCTCTGTCCTCTGTCCAGTTGCAATTCCAGAAAAGAAACCCCGAGCCACACGCAAAAAGTTGTTAAAATGCAAATTAAATTAGAGCCAAAACTGATCGAGAGGAGGGTGTGTGGGTTTGACGTGGAGTGGGGTTAGGGAAATCGGTTCAAGTATTATTTATATATATATTTTTAGGGGGAGATCTAGTTAGAAAGACAAGGAACAAAGTAGATTAGTTAAAATAATTGTTATATAAGTTTTATTATTATTTTTCATATTGAAATTGTATTTAAAGTCCTTTTAAACTTTTGAAAATGACTCCTTATGATACAAATTCTACAAATACATATATAAAATAAATAAATATATAATAATTACAAAATTCGTTGAGTAATACTGCAATTTAATCGATTATAACCCCGCATATACATTAAATCATCTTCCCTAATAACAGGGGTTAGTTATATCGCGTCATCTGTTCGGCTGAGTGGGAGGTCAAGGTTCCCATGGTTATGATAGATAGATGGATATATGCCGGGATGCATAATCAATTAATAATGGGCCCCCTGGAATGGCCATGCCAGACACAATTGCCACAGAAGTGGCAACATGTCCATTGTGTCTGCCGAATTTTCCTTTGCGTTCCGGTGCTGCCGTGGAAAAGTAGCAGAAGGCGAAAAATAAACCGTGACATGGCAGTGAATGCACTACAAGAAATTTTGTACTAATATTTAGGATAAAAGATTTTTCTAAAAATTTTTTAAGGGTACTTAAAGTTTTTAAACTGTTCATTGAAATAATTTAATGGCAAATAAAAGGTAATTTATTCATAAATTTCTTTAAAAGGCTGCGGATTTTGTTTGATAGAAGCTTTTCCGTGTTAAAAAAAATCTTTTCCATTATAATTCTTGTTCAAATTATTATGAAAACTTTAAAATAGGCTAACAGAAATTATCAGGAAATTTAAGTAAATTTATTATGGACTTAGAATACATTTTTAAAATGAAAATAATAAATTTTCTGAAATCCAGGCTTAAAAAAATATTTAAAAAATATTATTACTTCGTATCCTTTTTGTTCTTCGAACCCTTTTTTTGATTCTTTTTTCTTCCCGTGTAGACCCTCTGTCAGGCACTCATTGAGCCGTGGTCAAAGTTTACCATCAAATTGCTAAAATAGCAAATAATGAAGCTGACAGCAGTAGCACCAGCCACGGATGCAGGCTACAGTTGAGGGCAGGACTAGTACCAGGACCAGGACCAGGGGATGATCCGGCTGCTAAGCCCTGTGTTAAGGGCGGCGGCGGCAATTAAAAAGGGGGCGAACTGAGGCGATCCCAACCCTGCAAACAAACTCCGTTGTTGTTACAGCAGCCGGGACATAAGCAACACTTTGCTGGTCGTGGGAAAACGCTCGAGGAGGGGCGATACGATACGCACTCGGCGGTTTGACGCAGGCGAAAAGATACATTTGTATCTGCCGCAGACAGCGAGCGTCTGCTGGCCATCAATTTCGGGGTAATTCATCGGCGGCGGGTGCGTGCAGGGCTTTAATTTCTCAATGCCGGCCGTTTGGTCCTTTCTGGTACTTATCGCCGGCATCCTCGTGTCCTCCCGCCACACTCACTCGGGCCACTTGAGTCCCACAATCGAGTGTGTTGTGCGTCGTCAATGGCCCTGCGGTGCTGACTGTGTGTGGGAATCGCTGCCGTGCCTCTGTGAAGAAAAGCATATGCTTTTGCCTCCCCCTTAGGGATAAAGTTGAGAATTTCTGAGGGATTGGGAAAGCATAGTGTTTTCTGGGAAATGCTGGGTATTTTTTAAGAATTATAAATTATAATTATAAATTATATGAAATATCTTTAAAAGAGGAGCAATATGTTCTATATTATTAAGATCTTAAGATCTATTACATTTTTTCAAACCTTAACCTGAGGAAATTAATCTTTTAATATCAAAACGAATATTTAACAGTTTAAAGAGAACTTAAAATATATAAACTATCGCTACTCCATCGAATCATCACCCTTCTCCGTATATTTTAGCTATTTTTCCGCCTCGTTGCTTCCTTATTTTTTTTTAGGTGTACAACAACCAACATCACCCTTCCTCCAGGGTCCAGTTTTTGCTTTTAATGGCCTTGTGCGCACACTATCAATCCGTGCGGCCACTGGCATCTTCAATTTTTATGCATATTTGCAGTGCGTCGGTCACGTGCCGCAGATCCGAGTCCTTTGTCGCCGGGTCCTGTACCTGTCACAATCACACTTTGCGGCATGCTGCAGCATTGCAAATAATATAAATTAATATTTCTCTCCACCGAGAATCGAGTAGTCGTCACCCTTAGTTTATATTTGAGGTTTTGTCTGTTTACCAGTATCTCAGATTTGCTGATGAGATTGCCAAAAGTTGAACTCTTAGGATTTTCCCTTTTTTTTGGGGAGGTTTTTTCCAGCAAGGACGAAAAGGTACACTGTAAGTTTGGGGTGTGGGAAATGGTACGAGAGGATGTACAGTATATATTTGAATTTTTGTATTGTAGAAAAGGACGAGAAATCATAGTAATTGTGATGTATAATTGGACATTTGATTAATGCTTGTTCTGAGTAGCAGGAAGCGTATGTGATGGATGATGTAATTTTAAGAGGATATTTTTTGACAAGAAAAAGACTAATTGGTTGAGAAGTTGGGAGTGTCACAAAGGATTTCTAAACTGTTTATAATTTAAGGAAAAGGTTAAGGAAGTAGAGGGAATTTTATAAATATTTTAAGTGGTTAAAAATATCTGGAAATAACATCCTCACAATTTTAATATTCTTTAGGATTTCACAAGCTTTAAAATTCTTTTTCCAGTTTTAAAAATATTTATAATTTCCTAAGTGAAATCAAAATGCATTTTCTGTATTTTTTCACAGTGCTATTTAACAGAGATTTTTGCCAAATCCTTTTACCCCCTCTTTACACTTCTTCCAAAATCGATGGCAAAAACAAATGGCGCTCATTTCCGCTTCCATTTTAACATCTTCAAGACACGTGCCGTCGTCATCGGCCGCTTCGCCGGTCGTCTGCCGGCATCAAGAAATTGCCAACTAATAAAAGTGCAGATTTGTCAGGGATTTTGATCAACACAAAAAGCACAAATAATCGAGACAGCCGTCGAAGGGTGCCGGACAGATAAAAGGCCAATTTTAGGTGGCACTTTCTGTCCAGGGACCAGGTCCAAAGAGTCCATGGGGGGGATTATGAGGCGGGCCTGGGTCCTGGGTACTGTCAAATGCGAGTTGATGAGCCGCATTATTGCAAATTGCCGGTGGGTGTCAGCGACAGACAAGTCACCCAAATGGCACTTGATACTGTCCTGACTGGGGTGGAGATGTGACTAAATTATACCTTAAATTATGCAGGAAAAGATTTTTATTGACTTTTATTATTAATAATGATTTATTTAAAATGGTCATTAATTTAGTAAACTTTTTCCTCTATATCCTTCAATTTCTTTCTCTTTAACGACTTGTATGAATGACAGTTATATTTCCCTTTATGATTTTGACTTGGATAGTTTAATTTTTGCCTGTGTAGGTGGCAGTGAAGGTGGCACCAAGTCCAAGTCCATTCTGCCTTGCAAGTTATGGACCAGACGAGAGTGCAAGATGCTGTCGAGGGCATAAACAAAGGCATTAGACATCGTCGTAGGCTCTGGCGAGCCGAAAGTTGATTGGTGTCAGCCATAAAGTTCGTTTCGCCGTCTTTCCGCATCCTGTTCCGCATGTGGCCAAAAGTGTTGCCAAATCAAATAACATTTAGTTAAAAATCAAGACTAAATAAAGGTTAAAAAATGGTTTAAGTTTGATATAACAAAGTTCTACAGCTTTTATAGATTGTTTAATGTCTTAAATAATTTTTTAATATTATATTTTAATTCAGAAACCTTTAAAAGAATCAAAATCTAGCTAGTATTTAGCCCCTTTGGCATTTCTGTTGGCCAAGGTGGCGCCAAAGGCTTTGATGTGCGGCGACTCTCTCGTTCCTTCGTTAGACACGCAGGCGTTGATGGACATCTTGGAGTTTTCAGACTGGCCGGCTTTGAAAAGTGTCGCCTGGTCGTCGGCTAGTCGCCGGCGTTTGAGCCTGGTCCAAAGAGCGACCGGCGTCAAATGGTGCTTAGCGTCACCCACTCTTGGGGGACCTGAGAGATCCAAGACCTGGACCAGAGTACCACTCCTGGCCCTGGTTCAGGCTCAGGCTCAGGCTCCATCGCCATCTCCATACCATTTCCCATCTCATTTGCATGGAAATGTGCGCGGGTGTTGGCCCAGCACAAAGCTATTGTCTTTCCAGTATGCAAAAAATATGCAAAGCTTAAATTTATGAGAAATTAAAGTAAATTTATTGCCCTGCATTCGCCTGTCTCTCTTTGTGGGGAGGGAAAAATCACGGTTCGGTGGGAGGAAAACACTTTCTGCGGCGGCTGTCCCTTATTTTTTTTCGGTTGATTTTGTTGTTTTGTCTCTCTTACTGATTGTGTGATTGATGGAGCTCATATGCATGTTGTTGATAACTTTCTCTCACTGCAGGATAATGCTGAAATCAAGTTTAATAATACTATGACCTTTGATCCTTGAAATGTCAGCAGGATTTCTGATTATTCCAAAGAAAAACTGAAAAATAATTTATATTCATTCAATATAAATTTAGAAGTTAAGAAGGTGTGTAAATTAGAAAGCTCCTTAATTTTATTTACTGATTATAAAACTTTATATAATTTCCCAAATTCCCAAATAACCTACTGACAATCTTTTCTTAACCTTAAAAATAAAGAAAACCCAAGTTTCTTATCTAATAACTACTTACAATCACACCATTAACCTTATTTACTAAGTATTACTCTTGAACCCGTGAAAATTACATAATTTGAGTTACCTTTAACTGGGCTTCCGATTGATCTATTCCAAATACAAAATCAGACTTTCCACACGTTAACGGGGCCAATCGTTGGGGCCACACCCACCCGGCTAATCAGCGCACAGACAAATCATAAAAGCCACCCCTCCAAAGGGGGGAACACCTGATGCAATTTGCCAACTGCAAGCAAGGCCCCCTCCGAGCTTAGTTTTTATTTTTGTTTTTGGTAGAAAAAACAACGACGACTGGCAATCACAATTGCTTGGCAATTTCACACTTTCAATCGACGGCAACCGGCGGGCAAACGAATTTGGACTCGAATTGGGATCCTGAGAGCATTACCAAAATACCCAGAGAAATACAGAAAAAAAACTGGGGGCCACCACTGTGCAATTAACACCTCAGCGGCTGACTAAAATTATATACACGGCTTTATGAGTGGACTTCGACTTCGAGTCGAGTTATAGAGTTGCGGCCAAGTGTTTTTCCTTCTAATTAATAAATATAGTACGAAGTGAGCTTGGCCAGCATGCAAATAATATAAAATTTTATGGCCCCATACACGGCAATGCACTTTAATTTGTTGCCACAGTCGTATTTTTTTTCGGGGCAAAAATATTTCTGCAAGTATTTCACCTGCAGCCAAAAAACTGCAAAGTAAAAAACTCCTCCAACGCTGGAGTTGCTTTGCCGATTTTTATGGATCCTGTTGCTGCTGCTGCGCCCCATAATTCAGTTCACTCAATAATAATTTTTTGCCATTTACCTTGCCCATTTCAGAAAATGGAAAAAACTTGACAATAATTCAGTGGCAGTCGCCGCAGTTGATTTTATTGATCGGCTTTTGCCTGGCCCGGCGAGGTCCGCTAATTGATTTTCAATTAATTTATTGTAAACATTTTCGTGCGACACCTCTTATTTAGTGCATAATTAAATGTGCCTGACAAAAATCGCATTGGCTGCATTTTTAAATGATTTATATCAGTGCGATCATAAATCAACGCTCAAAAGCCGCCGATCAAAATTAATCACAATGGTCACACTTTTTGGTAAGAAATTTGCTTTCAATTTAGAGATGAAGGCGTGAGGTAAGGATATATATAGATATAGGTATATTTTAATTTTTTTTAATAATTGATGTGTTTTGGAAACCTTTTCTAAAGGATTTATAAATGATTTAACCCCCGCCTTATTGTAATTTTATTTTATACTTAAAAACTACAAAATAAAGTACTGTAAAATCCTTTTTATTTGTAATTAAAAATAAAATGAAATCAGTAACCCATTTTAGTTTCAAAACCATCCCTAAATAACCTATTTATTTTTACACAAGTAATCTATAAACATCTCAAGTTCTTACAAAGAATAACCCCTATTTAATTGGTAGCCTTAGGCCACCGCCTTGGCTTTTAAGTTATAAATCTTGGCTTAATTAATGTGAGGCTATTACTTGGCTAATATTAATGGCTTTTACATCTGGCAAGAACACCCTGTAAATCACGCTCACATCACTAGGCCAATGGCAATCACTGCATTAGGTAATCATGCAAAAAGCTTTTTTTTTCGTTTTTTTGTTTTTGGTAACTGCATATCCTTTCGCTTCGATGTGGACTACTACCCTGCGGCAGTGAGTTCAGAATCATGGGGAACCATTGTCAGACGACTCCGCTCCACTCACTTTGGCATATTAGTTTCAATTCATTTTAGTGTCCCGAAGTCCAACTGTCCGATGTCCAAATGTCCGATTTCTGTGGCTTTGTTTGGTCGCGACGGGCGCCGCATTTGCGAAGTGTTGCCAGTCAATTGACAGTCCAACTGACATAGCCGCCTGCAGGCCGTCGTCCAAGTGGAGCTTAGAAACCACTGGGAGCCGGTGAGCTGGTGAGCCGGTGGAGAGCCAAGAGCCGTAGTAAAGTCGGGTCCAGTCCAGGACTTTTATGGTCGTCTGGCCGGGGCGCTGGGGCTTATAAATTATCTCTGTTTGCCTCCGTTGAGAGTTGTCAAGTTGGCTGTAGTTTTTGGATAAATCTGGCTATTTTTAAGGATCAATTAAAGGATTTATTAATTATATATAAATAAATAAAAATTATATATAATATAAATAAAATATAAAAAAATATAAAAGCAAGCAAATAACAAGTTAAGAAGTACACAACATTCTCTCTGTCAAGAGTTGTTCGATTTGGCTCTATAATTAGGGGTATTTCTGGCTATTTTAAGGAATCTATTAAGCAATTTATTAATTATTTATATATTTTATTAAACAAAAAAAATAGTTCCTAAGATAATCAAGACTTAAACTAAGCCAAAATCAGCTAAATGGTAGGGGAATATATTTTAAGAGCTTATCAAGAAAGAATACCATTTAAAAATAGTCTTTAAATATTTAAAATGTTGAAATATTGATACTACAAAATTTTCACATTTATCTAATTTAATTATATACTTCTTTAAATATTTTTATATATTTTTCCTGCCTTTATTTATCATTTTTTACTAATTTATCAAGCCAACACTGCCGCCAACTTTGATTTGGTTTCCGTCTGTGGCGCACTTGCCGTTGCCATTTGGAAATGAAAAGTGACTCGGACTCGGACTCGGACTTGGAAACGGACTCTAACTATATCTCCCAACTATAACTCCAAGCCGAACTCCAACTCGAAGTCCAGCTCCGTCTTTCGATCGCATAAATGTGTTTCTATATGGCCTGCTTATTACCTAATTTCATTGGGTCCGCGATGTATTGACAGGCGTTTGCTCATTCGCCTCGTCGGCCGATTGCCTCGAATTGACTTTGGCATTTTAAGTGCCTCTTTTTATTTATTTTTTGTTGTTGTTGTGTGGCTTTTGGCATTTGGCCAAGCCAAGGGTTAGGAGGATGTTGTTTATGCGTGTGCCTTGTGTTTGATTCGTGCCCAATGCCGGAGAAAGCTATTTATCGGGACATCAATCATATAAAGTAGACAGGAGTTCAGTGGGAGAGCTTAAGGAAAATATAAATCATAAGGAATTTTGATCATAAAAATGGGGGAAAATATCCTTAATGGACTTGATATTACATTTTGCAATATAAAAATGGTTTAGTTTAAATCCTCTTGTTCTAACTTCCTCTTAAAAATCTCAAGAATTTTCCTTGGCTTCTAATAATTAGAAATTTCCATATTCAGTTTCATTAGCCATTCCTTGTCCGCCCAAAAAGATCCCAAAAGGTTAGCCAAATGCTAATAAGACTTGCGGCAAGAAAAAACCATAATGTGGCATCATTAAAATGCCGCGCATTTAGCCAACTTACCAAGAAAGTCAGCCCAAGACATGCTCAAATTAATTCATTTTAATAAATCGTAAATCCCGGAGATCGTGTGCCAGCCAAACAGAGCACAGAGCAGGAGCAGTGGTGTCCCCAAATCGATTCTTCCGCATAACAAACCACCGCCGAATGGCAAACAATTTTAACAACGACCAAAAAGGAGGCTCACACATGGTTTGGATGCTGTGCATCCCCCACATTTGTATGGAGAGCAGGCCGAAAAGGAACAGCCGGAAAATTCAGTTACAGATTTATGTAGATTTGGAGCATGATGAGCGGACTCTGCGGACTTTGCTTTTCTTTGGGTATTTAGCCCGCGAGGAGGTCAAAGTGAATCACGCTCCTGGCCGCCATGACCATTAAGAGATTGCTACGACTTCCATTTGTTTTTTGGTTTGTGGAACGTGCAGCGGCATGCGAAATTAATTTGGAATTGTGGTGGTAACCCCAAAAGTCATTCTCCAGGTAGGCACCTGGCTGCCAATTAGCGTAATTATTAAAGATTCTATAAGCGGAGGAGGCTGGGACCTGGCAGAAATCGCTGGCATTCCCTGCCCGCCACTTGGGTGCAATAAAAATTGCAATTTTCATAATTGCCACCGGCGGCAGATGGTGCAAGAAATGTCGCCTAATTGGCTTCCGCGGCCGGGCAAGCGATAAGCCCTGCTCCTGGTTCGCCTCCTCCTCCTCCTGGCAGAACAATGGCCAGGATTGCACCCGAGTGGTTGTGGCGGCGGCTGTGGCAACAGGTTAAGTCGCATATATGCGACTCCCAAGTACGAGTCTAAATGCAAGCCACTGATTCTTGAGCAGATTCTCCCACTCCCCCAGTTTCCGCAGTTCTGTGACAATATTTCTGCCGCCGCAAAAGCTCTTCTATATCATTTATCAGATGTAAGTTTTCCTTGCATTGACTTTGGCATTGCCATTGGATTTTCCTCTGAGTACTCTTTATATATAAGGTATATTTGATGGTTTATAAAAGTAGTTAAAAGGTAAAATAAATTTATTAAATTTAGGCAAGTAAATCAGTTAAGATTGAAATATAACTAGCTTGACTTTGAGGTATAATTTAAATTATGTTGAAGATGCCCCTTGAAACTGTTTGGTTTCCTTTTCTTAAATAAGCTAAAGTTCATATTTAATTTTTAAAATTTTTAATATCAATTTTAAAGATCCTATTTTTGCTAGTTTTTATTCTTACCCAAGAAAGGGTATTCAATTTTCTGTAAGACTCCTCCATAATGATGACAATCCCCCGGCTCCTGCTCGTTTATTGCCGTTGTTTTGCACTGTGTTAACATGATCTTTTATTACTTCTACTGCAGCTCGGTTTGGTTTGGCTTTTTACTGGGTTTTGCTTGGTCTGCTGGGTCGGGGCTTTGCGGTTTGGTTTGCCAACTGGAAGTTGAGTTTATTTACCGCTAATAATGGTCATTTGAGTTGATATTTCGACGATGTCGTGGTTGTGATAAGACGACGCTTCCAAAGGAGCAGCCACACACTATACGTATACGTATTTATTGGCTCAGAAATACTATTTATACATGGGAACACCAACAAGCTTGGATTCAATTTGGCTTGAAATTTGTAAAACGCGATTTTTGAATTTGTTTGGCAAATTTGCGGCTTAATTGACAAAACACATGGCCAGACATGCGACTGACCAACGACCAGCGGCGTTTCGGTGTAGTTGAAATTGAAAATAAAAACACAGCCACGAACGAGAACAAAACTCTGGTCCGCGGATAACTAATAAAATCATATATGCAACAAATAGTGGCAGACAAGCTGCAGACCCCAATGAGTCATACCTAAAAAATACAGTAAAAAAAAAGCGAACTTTGCGCCCCAGACAGCTGTGCAGACTTTGTCTGGTGCTACGGGGCGTGTTGTTAACGTTATTTCGTTCATTTTTCCTTGCTTTTTTTTGTTTTTTTATTTTTGGCCAACAAACATGCTGAGCTCTTAGCCAAAACAACTTTGAGTATCTGAAATGAAACAACATGCAAAGTGTGGATGACGTTGAAGTGCGGTATAAAAGGTTAAAACTGCATAAAAACTCTTTTAGTTTTCTGCTGCCTGGGTCAATGAATCACAGGGGGATCGATAAGACAGCTAGTCGAAACGAGTTTTAATTAAATTGTTTACCGGGTTGCATAAATAATACAAAAAAGATACAGATGGGATTAGAGAAGTTAAAGGCTTTGAAACTGATTTTAACAGTTGGTATTAGAAGCTTTTAGAAGCTTTGAAAAATTATCTATAAATATTATGAATCTATGAAAAGATCTACTATATATTTCCTAAATGTCAAGCATAAGGATCAACACATTTAGTTATTATTTAGTTTAAGAATTGATCTAATTCTCTATTAACTTCTTTCCATACTTGTAGCTTCTTTGTTACAATTTAAGCTCTAGTTTACTTCACATAAATCTATTTAAAATATTTTTAGAGTCTAGAAAATTAATCAAATTTATTTTATTTAATTTTTTTCTCTTCCTCAAAATCTCAATCTGGGATTCCCATTTATAAAGTTGATACAATTTGGCCACTGGCACTCCCTCATCCACCATTGCGATTGATATCGGTGTCCATGTAACACATGGAAAATCGCTGGACATTAGGCTAATGCAGAGCCTGCATTGCATTTTTCACTTAGCCAAGTGTCCCTTTATTGTAACTGGGGTATGTAAAGTGTCCCCCATAGGTAGTAAAAATTGCGCCTATTAATTTATGACATAATAATTCTCAAAGCGCAAACAAAGCCGCTCGTAAAATGCAACCCGGTCACAGACAATGGCCTGCATTATGAGTGGAGTCGAGGCGAAGGAACCCACATGATCAGAGGAACACCAAGGAAAATATAGAAAAGCTAAAAACAGAGATTTTTTTATTTAAAATACTTGAAAAATCTAAAAAGTGATAAATAATAAATTTAATAAATTTTAATAAATTAGTAATGAAAGGAATTTCTATCAATCAATTAGTTTTAAAATATTTCCCAGCTTTTATCATCAAGCAAAGTCAACTTTATAATTTATAATATATTTTTCCCAGTGTCTTTGCCACCCGAGGGGGAGTTAAAAATCACGGCGACAAAAGTTGAAAGACAGACCCGGCCAAAAAGGAGGGCGCCAGGCCAGTCCAGACCAGACCAGGCCATTCCGACTATTTCCTCGATCTCTCGAGTGTCCAATGCAGCTGTCACAGAGTGCCACCGTGTCGTGTGGCAGAAATGAAACGGCGAGTGCCGGTGCGAGTGGCAGAAATGAGCAGGAAAAATCGTATTCCACTCCATATCGCATTATCTGGCATCATAATTATCCAGCGGCTGGTGTGACTCACAATCACAGTCGGATTTTTTGTGTGTGTGTGTCGGCGCAACAATGAAAAATCACTTGCAATTTTGTTTATCAATTTGTGAAAATTATAAAAAATATGCATACGTTGAATATTTTGGCAAAATCATTTGTAAGAGGGCCCCCGCCTGGAATCGCCCACGCTTCCCCGCTCTCGGCGGTGATGTGGCAATGTTACCATCTACTATATAGTATATATATATATCTGTACGATTGCCATGTGGGAGGAAGTCGGGCTTGGTGACTCTTGGGCGCCAACTCTTGGAGCTCTGCCAACTGTTTATGCAACTGTTTGAATAATCTCCACTTTAAGACTGGCCCGCAAGGGTTAAGCGGTTTCGTTGAGGAGCTTGTTAAGTCCCAAAAGTTTTTAGTTTTTGTGTAACAATTTAACAAGAATATTTTCTACGAAACAATAAGTGTTTCTTGGAGGTTTAAAAGGTTTAAAAGTGCAAAATAATATACTTTTAAAACTTATTTTGTATTTATATTTTGCTCTTATAAATTCTACATTAAATAAAGCCCCAAAAAGAGCATTTAAAATTTGCTTTAAAGTCTCCGAAAATTTGAACCAAGCCTTGCCATTCGATACACTTGACGCCGTTCACTGAAATTAAATATATAGATAGGCAAACACTTTTGTATCTGAAAGAAAAATGCGTCGTGAGTCAAGTTTGGGATTTCTTGGCTCCCGCAGGAATGATTCGCTCTGTCCCAGTCTCAGTCGAAGTCGCATCCCCCCGACTCTTGAAAAAAAAGGAAGGAAAACCATTTCGAACACAACTTCTTCGGTTTGTTTGGCTGCAGCAGCAAACAAATATTCGTGATTCCTGATAAGCATCACATTTGGCCATCGTAGTCGTCGTCGTCTGCTGCTGCTGCTACTTTGACTCCTTTATCCCTCCTTCCTGCCGAGTGCCAAATGCCGCTAAAATGCGGAAAGCTAATCAAAAACGCGTTGCCCTGAGACGCCGCCGCCGACTGGCGGTCCCGAAAAAAATCGAATTCAAACGAAATGTTTCCAAAGCCAAGTTCAATTGCCAAACAAATTCGCGTGAATGAGCCAGGCCACAAAACACGGCAACAACAAAATAGCGATTTTGTGCACTTGGAGAAATCAATAAGTTGGATTTGAGATTTTGAATATATTTTTGGAGATTTTTAAATTACTTACATTATTTAAAAATTTGTATTTTTTGGCGCATAAATTATTTCTTAACTAAAAAGCTTTCATACACAAAAAATAAATTATAAAAAGTACATTCAACATATGCATTTTACAAAATGAGAAATCGATAGTCAATTTATCGATTGAACAATGAAAATATTGGTTATATCTTTACTATATCCATAAGAAGTTGTATAAGGTTATATTTCAAATAAAAATAATTAAAAACAAATATAATTAAAGGTGTTAATACATAGACAAAGCCTAAATACGATAAATTAAAGTCCGATAATACTATTTTTCTATCGAATTTTAGTATAATATTTCATTTTTTATATTCTATCGCAATATGAAGTTTTTTATTCTCGAAACATTAATTTAGCTTGGCTATTTTACAGGTTTAATACGTCAAATTAAATTTGCTGTAAAAATATGGACATTTCCATCGATTTTTATAATATTCCTTATCGAAAGGATATCGAAATACAAATTTGTTCTAGTACTTTTTGACTTCTTTTCCCCAAAATTCTTATCCCAGTGTAGCATCGTCACAGCTACCTGGTATTTAGTTGGCAGGCAAATTTGGGAAATCAGTTGGGGGCGGGACGATAGGGGCGGTGAGTCTGGGGGAAAAAAACATTAACCGTTTTGTTCGCCTGACTGTTGTTGTTGTTGTTGCTGTGGTTGCTGCTGGCGGGAGTGCTCCGTGTGACTTATGTGCGACATTAGCGCGACGTTCTTTGCTTAATTACGTAAAGTTTTTCGGGGCCGCCGACTCGCACCGACTCTCTCACTCGACTTGACTTGACTTAACTCCCTGGCACTGTGTGGCTTGCCGTTGTCTTGTCGCTGGCTGCCTTTTTGTTGTTCTGTGTAAGACAAGTTCGTGTCCCGAGTCTTTCGTTTGGCGCTTGTTCTGTGCAAAACGGCAAACTGCACCGCCGAGTTGCAGTCGCAACAGGTTGTACATACCTACATACATTGAAATTAAAGAACGAATCTGCTGTAGTTGTTGTCGTTGTGTTGTCATTTGCGCGGTCCATAGATATTTGGGATACATTTTAGCGGTACCTGACAGCGGCCAGCCATATCTCAATTTCCCAAGAATTCCCTCATTTACATCGCGCCCTGCTGTTCGCTCCACATCGTAACAGATTCTCTGATTCTCAGCAAAAAATCAAAAAATTCCCAGAGATCATTAAGGGGCTAATTAGTCCGGCTTTATCAATCATACGACGGGTGAGCCAAGGCGAATGCAAGGTGCCTGTGAGCGTACATTCAATTGCCAAAAAAAACTAAAACGAGAATAAGTGTATTCTCACGCTCTATTAAAATACCATCAATCAGATCAGAAGAAACTCTTTTTACTCTGTTGGCCAACATTACAGGCCACAGTCTGAACTAATTTCAATATTCTACAGGGCGGCAGAGTTCAAAAGATATATATGGGAAAGGCCGACAAGTGCCGTCCAAGTACTTACATGGGAGATAGGAAATAGTATTGCCGAAATTTGTTGGGCAAAAAAAAAGCTAATTAAAATCCATTTAAAAGTTACAGACACGAAATTAACATAAAATTTGATTCTCCACAATATATTACCATTGTCTTCCGGCGATTGGCAATTTTTCATTGTGAAAATCTGTACAACATAATCCAAATGAGGCATAGACGTCCCATTATTCATGGGCAGGGCAGTGAAGTGATGGCAGGTTAGCTTTATTCCGGCTAAATTGGAATGATTTTTTAATGGAAAATAATCTAAACTTAAATAAAAATGCTTTAGATTTATATTTAGATTTTTGTTTAAATATTTAAACCATAAAAGGGTTTCCTTTGGTATTAACTATATATTTCTAATTAAAAGAATATTCCTTAAAAAAATAATTCTGATAATATTTAGATTGATTTAATGTCACACTTAATTTTATTATATAATTTTAAAAGTAAAGAAATTATAAATAATTTTGAAAAATTAATCAAGAAACCCTTCTTAGCTACTTTCTGTAATCTTCACCAACACCTTGGCTCCCCGGCAGCTGTGAAGTGATTTGAAATGAGTTGAGACTATGACTTAATAGGCCCAACTCCGGCTCTGAGTCTGGGCCACACCAGTTGAGAGTCGAGAGTGCAGAGCTGCTGGGACTGCGAAGGGGACTGGGTCTGGTGGACTGCGGAGTGTGGAGTCAATAAAGGCGCCGTTGGTGGTCAAAATGTTGCAGAGTCGCCGCCTCGCCCGGCCGAGACAAGATCATTAAGGTGGCATATAACATGGCACTAAAAGACACAACAGACACTTGCCGCCATCGGAGTCGTCGCTGCAGTCATCATCATCATCATCATCGCGCGAAAAAGTACCTGTTTCGCATCGGGGATCTCTATGGCCTCCTGGCTAGTTAGTGCAGCTCCCGGATAGATGTTTTCCACTTGGCCACTGGCGCTGACACTTTTGATTGAATTCCCAGCAGCGTGTGCGTTGTTCCGACTCCAAAACGGACTAGCGACTCGCAGCAGCAGCGATTGTAATCAACGCGCCGCGATCAATCAGCACACAGTTTTCAGTCGATACTCTTACACACTGGACACTGGCGCACCACCGCATCCACCTCGAATCAATCGATCAAACGTATCAATCATGATGACAAGCGCAAGTCCAGTTGCAATGCTCAGAGTTGGTGCACTGAGATTTAAATGGGGATGCTATTTTTATTAGGTTTTTAAATAGTTAAAAGTGAAAAAAAGTTAGTTAATTTGACAGTTTATATACGGAATAAATAAAATACGATCCTTACCTTCTTCTAATTTTCTTATTAAATTTTCTTAATATTTTCCTATGACTTTTCCAAGTGTGACTTTGCCTGCCTGGGAAGACACTTCTTCTGCTCGTGACTCTCTACGCGTTCCAGCCTCTCGTACGTCGTCCATTAAATTTGAATAATCTTAGGTTTTTTTTTTGCCTTTCGTCGCTTGCGTGCCCAGGATGAGATGAATGCCACTGGAGGATGGGTTGAAGGATGGAAGATGGGTAGATGGGTTGATCGAGGCGGCGGCGGAGTGCTCCAGTAAACGCCACTTGGCCACTGGGCGGGCTGGTTGTCCCGGCCTGACTGACTGACGCTCTGATGGACTGGATCTCAACTCCCCGGGCCATCGTCTGATTTGAAATTCTAAAGTGATTTTGATTACTTGAGGTGTTGATGTTTTGACGTTGTACGTTGATTAGATACTCGGTTTGCCGGCAAGATGCTTGTTAGATGCATGTCAGAGATCCGGTCTCGGTTGGTTCTCGGTTTCCGCCACGGGCTTGATTATAATTTAATTATAAGCAATCTGTAACGAGTTAATGGGGGCAAACTGCACTCATTTTAGCAGGCAGGTGTGAAATGGCTTTATTAGCTTTAACTGGGAGAGGCCTAATAATAGTAATAGCTCTTGATGTCTGCCTGCTGGGCGCAGTCGTATTCCGAGATCTCGAATGGAATTGGCATTCACTTTGTGGAAGGAAAGTCATGAGCAAAGGTTGAAAAGGGTGTTGAAGAATAATTTGTTGAGGGGAAATACAGGTTTTAGTGCCATTTATGTAATGTTTTACTAAAGGGATTAATATAGAATCTATTATATTTATTTAGTTGTTTAATATTGTTTATAAAAATGATTCCTATGAAATATCTCGGGAACAGTCCACTTTATTTAGACTTAAAAACCCACCTTATCTTGTTACTTAACCAAAGATTCACAGGTCTTAATTCTTCAAGTTCTGTTAACTGCCTTACTTTGCCCCGATTGATCCATTAACCCTTTCATTAGTCAAAGTTTATGCCCTATTACACTGTGATTTATAAGCTAAGCATTGGAGATCTAAGAACCACCGCACACCATCAATTTGTCTTTCACACCCCAAGAAACAATTCAATCTGGGGAAGTTATCATCAGCTGGAATAAGTGCTGGGACCACCGACCACGAAGTACTCGTAGTTCTTGGAGCTAAGGAAGTTCGACGCAGTTTCCATACGGAAATCATGTCATGGTCACTTGTCAGTCAAGCTCTCAATTCCAGCTTGAATATTTGTTTGTTTTGGCTCTTCGATTCTGATTTATTCTAATGTCTTCGCACTCGAGGTTTGTTTATTCCCAATTCGGGATGTGTCAACAGTTTGGCGGTTGACTTTTCGTTTTTTTTTTTTTTAATTGCGCTGACAAGTCGCATGTGTGGGCCGCAAATTGTTTATAATAATATATTTTTTCTGTTTTTATTATGCCAAGTGTTTGCGTTTCGTAATTGGAACGTCGAGGAAAAATGTCAAGAGGGGTTTTCGAGCATTCTCTTTCCCTTTGCGGTTAATTACAATACGCGACCGGCCGGCCACTCGAACAAATTGAAATTTCAATTTCGGTTTCATAGAATTTCTTGGGTAAACTGGCGAGGGTTCCACCTGTACCAGCATAAAATAAAAATAAACGCAAAACGTGAACCTGCCGATAGCAGCAGCAGCAGCAGCAGCAGTCGATCGGGGCAGGGTCATGGCATAATATTATTACCCAACATTAAAGGCGAACGAAAACGCTTCTAAACAAAGTAGGAGGAGCAGTGAAGGCACTGGGAAAAATAGGGGTTAAATATAAGGTAAGAAAAATATTTATAAAAATATTTAAAGTCCTCTTAAACTTAATTAAATTATTATTTTTAATTAAAGATATTTTTCTAGAAACTGTAAAACATTTTTTGGGGACTTTCTAGCCTTAAATGTAATCCTTATCCTCTAAAAATGTTTTCCAAATTAATCTGAATATTCTTAAGTGATTTTTATTTCATTATATATTTTAATAATATTTTGTTTTGTGTCTTTCAAGAGTAAAATAAAAGGCCAAGTGCAGGCGAAGGGCGAGGCGAATCAACGAGATCGGTGCACGTTCGTGCCCTGAGATCGGCAAGTCTGGCTCTGGGTCTGGGACCTGATCCCAAAACCACAACAAAGAGCCACGGCAACAGGTACTTGCCACTCGCCTTCGGGCCAGGCCAAGATGCGAACCAATAATCCACGCACACCACACACACACACACTACACACAATGCGATGCGATGCGGTGAGCTGCTGCGGCGGAGGAGATTCTACGGAACGTAGAAGTCTGGGCTGAGAATCAGAAACGACATCGTGCGGCAGCTTTACACTAGGAAAAATAAGTCTAAAACAATTTAAAATAGTTGTTTATATACTAAGATTAATTATAAAAGAAATATTCTTTAAAATTTACTAAAAACAAACCTTTCAAATAAAAGGGTTTCTTTGCAGTAACCTTTTAGCTTTTCTTTTAAATTGAAATATATCTAATAATATTTTATATAAATTTTTCTTTATGCACAGACTCCAAGGGCGCATCGGGCAATTCTCGCGAAATGGAATTATAAAAGAATGCCTCCTTTGCCTGGGTCGAGGAGGTCTCCTCCTCTGTTCCAGGCGCGTTTTAACGAGTTAAAAAAATATATAAAAAGAAGAAAAAATCAGCCGGACGGGCCAGTGTTTGTGTGTAGGAGAGGCCCCCGAAAGAAATGAATTTAAAATAAATAAAAGCTGAAAAAGAACAAAAGGGCCCTGGACTGGGGCCCAGTGATGAGGGTGAGGGTGCTGTCGACGGCGGTCACTTGGCCGGGGACCCCAAAGAACCAGACGCTGCTATTCGGTCTTAAGCCACAATGAGCCCGCAAATGAATGCGTAGACTCAAGTGGAAGCCTCTTTTCGAAAGGGAGAAGCGGAGCTAAATGGCAGAGAAAATACTCTTAATTTTATTAGGTTTAATTATATATAAAATAATCATCAAACGGAGGTATTTTTGGAACCGAATTAAAGTCGTTTTAAAGCCTATTTCATTGGTTAATTCTTGAATAATCTTTTAAGTTATTATTAAATATTAAATAGTAATTTTTATAAAATTTATTTACTTAAAATGAAGTTCCCATAATACTCTAAGTAAGGGTATCAAACAAAATTGACCGAAATGCGAGCGACCGCAGACCCGCAGCAACAAGTGTACAAGTGGCATTGCCGCCTGAAGAACGGCAAAGGGTCTCCGGGGTCTCTGGAGCTCCATCTCTCTCCAGAAGAAGGCACTGAAGAGACCCGGAGCAGATCATTGATCGCGGCAATCGGCAGAGTAAGAAGGAGGCGCAATGAGGGACAGCAGAGGTGCCGGCGACGGTGAGAAGGCGATCCGATCGATGGATCTTGTGGACCCTGGCCTCAGGTCGGGGATGAGGCTTTATGGTGGCAATTGTACTTGGCCAGCGATGATCATCATCAGCGCTTGGCGGCTCAATTGTTGTTGTCCGCAATGGCTGGCTGTTCTTCTTATTCCACTGGCTTGGCTTTAGATTTTCTTTCTTATTATTTTTAGCCTTCTTGTTGTTTTTGCCCGTACATTTATGCAATTCATTGTTCCAAGAGCGAGCGAGTGAGGGAGCGCGATGATCATCTTCAACACCTTCGACAGGTTACAAAACAAAAGTGGCAACATTATTGAACATCTCTACTTGCACTTGAAGAAATGCTAAATTAAGAATGGAATTAAAATAAAATATTAATATTAGTGTTATTGGAATCTTAAAAAAGTTATATAATATAAAGGACCTTGATTTTATAACTCAAGATATAGAACCTTTTATTCATTTATAATTTGTATTTAATAACATTTTAAAAATATATCCCATTTCTTTGTTATTTTCTTGAAAATTTTGATATTATATATTACTTAATATATTTTCTCCCAGTGCACTATCATCTCCACGGGCTCCTCTGCACCTTATCGGTCAAGAAGAGATATATGCGTACGTGGTTGGGACTTTCGGCTGCAGATTACGTACACCAGCTTCACCTCCAGCTCCAGCTTCAGCTTTAGCTTCATCTTCCCATCCAGTGGACTCCTCTAAGTCGGTAGTTAGTGCTTGATGTATGTAATTCGTGTTGCGCCCGCATCGGAGCTACCTGCGGATAAGTCTTTGAGTCGCTGGAACTGCGTTGGGGAATATTTCATACAGCTATGCGGCAATCTTTATGGGTTCATCGGAAAGGTGATCATCGCCGGAGTTGGGAGTCGTAGATGGAGACGAATAGAAATGCAACCTGTTGGGCTACCTCGAGAATGTTTTCAATTGCTGGGAATCAGCTGAGAATTTAGCTATTTAATGCATTAGTAAGGCTGTAAAAGAAGATGTTGGGTTAAGAAGGAATAACATGCCTTTTAAGAGAAGGATTTCCATTTTTCATAAAACTTATCCCTAAACCTTTTCAATTAACCATCAAGATAAGCTATATTGTCACCCTCAATGCTACTTCCTATCCTTCCTTTTGGAATCATGTTACTTCCTATCCTATCCTATCCTTTTAAATCCCGCTGCCTTGTAGAACTATCCAGCAACCTTGCCAACCTTCTCAGATGCATAAGGAAGAAATTAAGTTTTTGTTTTCTTACTGTTTTCTTTGTTGCTCTTGGGGGAATTTTAATGATAATTTCCTCTTCACGAATTTATGGCATTTTAATTAAAAGTGCTGGCCAGAGGTAGAAATCGTTTCGTGGCCGTTTCAAAAAATACAAGTTTTAGGCACGTAAATATTGTTTTTTTTTTGTTTTGTTTTGTCCCGGCTTAAAGGCGCGCTTTGTTCGGATGGTGTGGCTTCCTGTTGTGCATGAACTTTTGGCGCGGACTGTCAATGCTATAATCCTGGCCATAAACCAGGGACTCGGTCCTCGCATATAAACGTCAATTTGGCCAATTACGGCGGTGGATCCGAGTCCGAGAGCCAAGCCGAGAGTGTGCATGGGTGTGAGCCAGCAGCACCACCACAACAAGTGCATTGTGCGGTTCGACTTTCGATTTCTTGGCCACTCTTGCCACTTGTTGTTGCCTTGATTAATGCGGCAGCAGCTCGTGCTCAGACGGAGACTCAAAAGCCCGACGGGTTATTAATTCTAAAGGTTCTTCCTTTTGTTGGCAGAACTTTGTCGTGGGTACTGTATAGGGGATAAGAGCAAGGGCGAATCTAAGTTGGGTATATTTGGTTAAGGTGAAGTTCTAAAATATTTTATTAAAATAATCAATGAATTTTTATTATAGGTTTACATCCTCATTGTAAAATCGCATCCATATTGGCTCTAAAATTTATCAGATTTTAGTTTACAAAGCTTTAAAATTCTTATTCAATGTTTTAGCTACTGGGTACCCTTCATTCGATCCCTTAACTTCCCGTCACTTGACTCTTTTCCTGTCCAGCCGTTGTTACTGCTCCACTCCACTGCCAGAAAAGGCAACGTTTGTCGCCCCGGCCGCCAACACTCAACAGGTTGCTTTTAATGAACGCCCGCGCAGAAGGAGCAAGAGCAGGAGTAGCTTCACAGGGCCAAAGGAAGTTGGAGGCTAAAATATATATATGTATATATATTACCTGAGGTGGGGCGGTACTTCAACGGAGTTGGTTCCTTCGGCGGCGGTGCCAACGCAAATGGTTAGCAATTACTTTATGCGTTCGCCTGCCAACTGATTACAAGTCCCTCGGCTGCACCTTTCTGGCCGACGTGTGCGGTAGAATGCACGAATGCGTTCAATATAATGAAATTCATTTGTTGAATGTCCGTCTGCCGGGGCGGGGCAACTTCCCCGCAAGCCTATAAGCCTGTTAACCCTTAAATGACTGACAAAAAATGTTGATTATAGCTCAAAAATAAGGATAATTTCCATATTTTCAAGTGCGAGTTCCGATTGATTGTTAATTTTTAAGAAAAAACCGATATCATACTATCAAATTTTGTATATTAACTTAAGTCTGGATAATGTTAAAATTATTTCTGATATGTTAAACTAATTTAAGGTTTAATAAATAATTGTTTTATTAATAAAATATATAGATACTTATTTCTGTAAAATGTAAAATATTATTCGAACTTTCTAAATTTATAAAAAATTAATTTGAAAATGTAAATTTTATTCTCTAGGTTTCTTGTAGTTTAAACATATAATTATATCTCTAGCGCTGACCAACTCTATTTGTTTGCTGGGTCCACCCACCTTTATTTCGGTCACTCAGGGGTTAAGGTCTGAGCCTGGGTGCCGCCGCAGTTCTCAATTCTCCGGCATCTCGCAGCCGCTAACCTTGAATTTTTGTTTCCAGAGATCTCTCTCCAGCATCTCGAGTGGAAACAAGAATTTTGCTGCCTTATTTTTTTGCACTTTTCAGCTTTAGTTGCGACTCCTCCGCCGCTGTCGGGCGGCAAAAACTTGTTACACCGCAAAAATTATATATACACAGTAATGTGTGTATGTGCCGCAAAATAAACGAAACGAAAAATAGCCGCGTCCACCGACGCCCTCGTCTCTGTCTGAATTTCAGCCAGAGTCTCGCACTCCTCCTCCTGCTCCACTTGATCTTGATCCGTCTGGGCTGATTCATAGGCTCTGCCCAAAAGTTGCCAGCGCGTTGATTAAACGTTCTCCAGCGGGCAACCGGTGGATAAACGCTGTTGATATTATTAATAAACATAAATTTCTGTTTAAACAGTTGTTAAATAATCGTTTTTAGTGCCCGTATTGACAGACAGACAGGCCCAGGCTGGCAAGGAAGTCGAACTTTAGGGAAGACTAAAGGGTAAACAGATGAAGAGTCTCAAGGATATAGGTGCAGCAGGGTTTTTGTAACTGAAAACAAAATAAAAATCAATATTTACAGTGTTGAATAAACAAGTTAAACAAACGTAAAGGCAAGTGTTTTTAGTAGGGATTCTAATTGGTACATATTACTTTTAACTTCTGGTTTAGCACCTTGTTAACTTTTGTTTTAATATTTATTTTAAGGCAAAACTGTACCTTTAAATTTTAAAATAGAGTAACCATTCATTTCTTAAGTATAATATTAACCCTCTTAAAATATAAAAACATAAAGATATGAAGTAGTTCCCATAATCCATCCATATTTCCTCACCAAAAAATCCCCATTTAATTGCTTAATTTCAATAGAAAACCATTGGCAATCATTTGGTTGAAGCACATAGCGCCTAAATGTCTGCAAAATTAAACACTTTGAACGTTAACAATCATTAAGTTATTTATCTTTATTAATAAGCGGGAAATTGGCACGCACAAGAAGCTATGTGAAGCGACGACATTGAGGAGGGGAACACTCTGGTAAGATTCTGAGAAGATTCAGCCTCCAAGATCTCCTCCTAGAATGCTCACAATTTGAGCTACGTAAATGGACACATAAAATGTGGGGCCTGCTGCTGCTGCTGCTGATGATGATGATGGGCCAGACAAGGCCCTTTCTAGGGGGCTGTTGCACTCACTCGATCATGATGCCGACAAGAAAGATGCTAAGGATGATGACGATGATGATGATGATAAAAATCAGCCAAGTGCAGAAGACCAAGATGAAGACGCAGACGACACTTGATATGGCAATAAATCAAGCAATCTGCTTAATTAATGTGCAGCTTAGAACATTTAGATGCAATTTATTTTTAATGCGATAATTTATTAATTTATTGACTTTTAATAAAGGGCTATATACCAGTGGCAGTTGCTTGTCAGTGGGAAACTGAGAATAATAATTAAAACTAAAACAAAACCAGAGGGAAGTAGTAAAATTTATCTTTTCATTTCTAAAATTAAAACTAAAACAAACTTAACTTTAAAGAAGAGCTAAGAACCTTATTTTTAATCAAGAAAAATCTATAGAAACCTTTACTTATACTACTTGCTGTTAAGCCTTTTCCATCTATATTTCTTTTTTAAAGAAGAGCCTTTATTTTCTCTTAGTGTTTAGCTTCATTTAAATTAGCCCAGCTCAGTAGTCCGGTCCGGTGGCTAGGATCCAAGTCTCCTACAATGGCCTCGCTTCGGCCGAAGATTTACGAGCTGACAGGCGTAAAAACTGTTAAGTAAGTTGACAAAAGTGCCAGAGACAAGCTTCTGGTTTGCAGGAGCAGCCACAGAATCCCCTCTTGGATCCTTCCCGCGATCTGTTCAAGCAATTCCACCTGTCCTCGTCTGTTTTCGCATGGCATTCCTTGGCGTATCTTAATTGACGTGCACATTTCGCTATCGCATAATGTGAAAATGCTGCTGGCTCTAGGAATCTCCATTGCTGTCGCAGGGGCATGATTTACGACTTGTGGTTGCTCCTCCAGTGGCTGCTCCTCCTCGACTCTTTCTACCCCCTTCTTCTGCTAATTTCTTAACACAATTTTAATGTTATCATTAGGAGGCAAGTGCGTCAACACACTCGCATCGTCCGTCAACTTTATGGTCAACTGGCCAAACCATTTATGGGTGAAAGGTGTTTGCCGATGTTTGGCTTGTTCTGGAGTAGTCGCCACTTTTGAAGTTTGATTTATGTGATGGGTGGAGGAAGGGAGCAGCAGGACCTGCCAAGTGTTGATTAGTAGTTGATGTTCATGTGCTGCGGTTGCTTAACTTTTAAGAAAGGATATAAATTAAAACTGGCTTGGCAAATATATTTTTTAAGTAGAATAATTCAATTAACTGATCCCTTGATTTTAATCATGATTTTTATATGGCTACCTGTTGTGTTATCTCACTTCTTAGAGGTTATTACTAGACTTTAGCTTGCAATAAATACCTTTTTTCCTCACTCATTCTCCCCACCTTTTAAGGGCATTGCTCTGAAGTTATGTTAACAAGTGTAGTGGTAGTTGGCAGTGCCTAGTACCTGTTTAACCAGACGAAAACATCGGTGGAAATAGCCTGCAACTGCAACAGGCGACATGCGACAGCGGCGGCAACAACAGGACTGACAACCAAGACGACCCACAGTAGGATGTAGCTTAAAAAATAAAATTACAAAAATAAGAAAAATACCCGCAGAGGCAAAAAAATATGGCACATGCCGCCATGTGTAATTGTAATTTCTCCCAGCCCAATCCAACTCCCAGATTCCTCCCCACTATGCCTCGCTCCTGGTATCTCTCTATTTCGAAGGTGTCAACGCGCATGCGCGGCCGAGTTGTCAGCACATTAATTTCATTTGCATTTCCGCTCGGCGCTGGTTTCGCATTACCAACGCGCGCAGGCTGGAAAAACTAGTGCGAGATTTTTCCAGCGTTTGCCCACTTTTGGCAGCGGCTCGTGCCATGGCCTACAGCGGACGTGGCCATAAATGCACTGCGGAAAAATTTAAGAAAGGTTCTGGGATTTCCTAGGAATTTTTAGAGGTTTTTTTTATAGTTTTAAGTTATGGAAATATATTTTAAAATTTGTTTTTAATAATTTGTAGGTATTTTTAAAAAGAATTTCCCCATCCCGAGGAAAGATATTGTGGTTAAATTTAGAATTTCTTATTTAAGAATTACTTAAAATTTTTTTAAATTGTTTTGATCAAAACCAAATGAAAAATTTCTCAAATTTCTTAATTATTTATATCTTAATATATTGTATTTTAATTTAATAAATATTTTCTTTCACTGCAAAATCACTGTGGCAATCTCCACCTGGCTGCATTGCCTCGAACATGAATCACACACGCATTTCTGCCTCTGCCCGGCTCTGGTCTCCCGGCTTGTTGTTGTTGATTATTTACATAGTTTTGCTATTACTACAAATTTTTATTTGCCCAGCACAAGTCGGGGCCCTGGTGCCTCGCCATTGGCCACCGCGTCATCTGTCGCCTGTTTTTCTTACTCTCTTGGCTCACTGTTTAATTGTGGCTTAAAGTGGTAATAAACAAGCTTCGGCGATGGAAGAATATTAATAGCCCATGTTATTGATGGCAATTGCTCGTTGATTTTGGCGTAATTAAGTCGTTGTCAATGTGTGTGAGTCTGTCCAAATGGGAGTACCATAAGTTGGCCAGTTGGTGTCTCAGTGTGAGCAGTTAAAGCCGCTAATTTATGCACGGCATCTTTTGGTATTTTTATGGGCAATCATACTCGTACCGGCAAGTGCAGTTTGGCCAGAGAGGCGGATATGGCCAGTTTGAAAATGCATTAGAAACACTTAAAATATCGTTGGAGGGGCATTAAATTAATTAAAGTGTCTCATGTGGTCAAGCGGTAAATGCTGTGATTTATATGCAAGTATTTTTTTTTCCGGGAAGCTTATGCATTGTGGGAAATTTATAAATAAATTCAATTAATTATAAATGGAATGTATTGTATGAAAAAAATTAATAATAATAAATATTTACATTTTAGTTAAGTTAAGAACAAACATGCCAAGATGCACTTTTCGTATGAAAAGAAAACTTTACTTACTTACTTTACTGAAAACACAATTCAAATCTTTAAAATTAAATATTAAAATTTGTTATTTGTTATATTATTTATATTTTTCCAATAATAAATAAAACCTTTTATAGTGCTGAGCTGCCTTTGGTAGCCTCCTAGGAAATTGCAATTTTACCTGGCAAAAAAACAAACAAACTTCCTAATCGCCGCATCGGCTAATCCCAACATGACATTAGCTAATGGCCACCGTGTCACTGTCCTACCTTTCCTGCCTTCTGGGCAGCCTGTGGCAGCCTCCCCCTCACCCATGAAGAGGCCGAAATGGAGGTGCTGCTGCCCACCGACTGACATTTGATGGCTTCGTGATGCGCGTCGTCACCGCCAAACATCAAACGTGGATCGTCAAACGCCCAGCCAGAAAAAAAGTTTCTCTACGAATATGGCCAGCAGGCAGCTCTCTCTTTCTATCTGTTACACATAGAAAAATATTTAATATATACCAAGAATATAAAGGATGTAGAGGCACCAAAGCAGCTAAGAAAATATTGAAAACTAGGGTTTAGGGCTTAAAATTAATGTAGTTTTCCTTACGGTAAGTTGGATCTTAAATGTTAATTTCATTATCCATGTTTTTCTCTCTGTGCACTCTCTCTCCCAAGCTCTTTCTTTCGAAATCTACGAGTCTTATCAGCTTCCAAATGCAGCTAAGGCTTACAAATTAGCGCGCTGCCAACTGTCTAAAATGGCCCAAAAGGCAGGCCCCAAGTCAAATGACACTAACAACAACAATAAACAACTGTTGACATAGTGTTTTTGTTGTCCTTATTGTTGTTGCCATTTTGCACAAAAAATAAATGTGGAGATGAGAGCGTGACTAGGTTGGCAGAAAAACAAATTTAAAATTAAAGAAAAACTATTATTTGAAGGTTAACAAATTTATAGAAAGATGTATTATTTTATTTTAGTTTTAATTTAAAAATTCTAATCATAGTTCTCCCTCACGTTCAAGGAGCCCACCTCTGGAGATGGCCCAAAACCTCCTACAACCAGCACAATGGACACACTTGTGACTCCACCGCTGCCTGGCGCTGCGTGGGGGTGGGTGAGTGGCTTGGATTGGATGGGATTGTGTATGGGCCCGAGAGCACTCTGCGAGTATCTGCGAGTGTGCCGACTTTTGTGGGTACTTTATGGCCACGCAGCTCCAGTTGGCCAAAAGAGAGTTTGTCCCCCAGCCACGGGACTCGGTCGAACTCGGACTTGAAACTCCCGTACGAGGTCCAGCTCCTGCGCTCCTGTCACCGAGTCGTATGTATTCATTTCCAAAGGGAATAACTTATGTACGCTCTGGGCACAATAAATTCTTGCACTGCAAATGTCAATTAGGCTGTTGATTTTCTCTCTCTTTTTTTTCGCTGTTTTTTTTTTTCTTTTTCTTATTCGTTTTTGCCCAGTTTTTCTGGCCAGCAGGGGAGAGCGTGAAAAATCTAATTGGCTTGGTGGGTATTTGTTTTCGCGAGGCCCCTTGAATTGATTTGTATTCAGTGCACACAGAAAAAAAGGAGGTTAATAATGAGAGTAATTTTATGAGTTAACAAAAATATTTATGGTTTTTTAAACCCTTTAAAAATATTTAAATAAAAGCTGTTAAAATTGTGGATACGTTTCTGTGAAGAGCTTGAATATACTTTCATTTCATGGTCAAAATTAAATATTAAATAAGGCAAAATGATTATAAATCTAATCGAATTTATCAAATGAAATTTATTTAAAGAAATCATATTACAAATAATTTTTTAGAATATTTTTTTAAGGCTTGACTTATGCTAGAAATAACCAAAACTAAATTTAAACTACTTCAATTTTTAAATTGGAACCTGTGCAATTTTATTAAGTAAACTTAAACTAAAATAAATATAAGAAATATTCTGTAAAATGCCAAATCAACTGGTAATCTAATCTTCGATATTTCTCCCGGTGTAGTGGGAGTCCCCTATTTGAATTTACACTTGCTGGCGAAGCTGGAGTTTGCAGGCTGCCACTTAGCTGTGAAATGATGACATAAAAGAACATATGCCCTGACACATCAATGGCACTGGAAGAGGCTGACCAAGAGGAGGGAGGAGGAGGAGGAGGAGTAGCAGACGCTGGTCATGCTGGCGGAGGTGGAGCAGAAGGTGGAGGCGACTAATAGGCACAAAAGCGTAACCGAGGAGCTGCAACTGTGGCTCGTTTGTTTGCTTATTGACAGCTCCTTACGCACGAGAGTGTGGCCACAAGTGCCATTGGCAAGTGTACAATGGCCAAGTGCGTCGTCGCCGCCGCCGTCGTCGTCGTCGTCGTCGTTGCCGTCTCCTTCAGCAAAAATCGCAGAAAAAATCAAAAATAATTGCCAAGACACCGACAAGCAGTGCGAGAGCGAGAGATGCCGGGAGATGCGTTTGGTGTGATTATATTGGGCTTTTGATACGTTGACCAAAGGGCCAAGAAATCCAGTAACAGCAGCAGCAGCAGCAGCAGCAGCAGCAGCAGCGGCAGTCGCCGGACATTGACAGGTCAATATTGATGGAAACAAGATTTATATGACAACGCCGGCTATATTTTCAAATTTAATGAGCCAAAGCCAACCGACTGGCCATAAGGAAGTGCACTGGGCTGGGACTTGGGCCTGATGATGGACCTGGCATCCCCATCTGGCAGAGGATGAGCGGCGGCGACATGGATGCGACGTGGACGTGGAGAAGTGTCGAGTAACTCGCTTAAATGATGTGCTAATAAGGCGCACATAACTCTGCAAAAGATGATGGGTCTCGGTCTCTGTTCGCGGCGGCATCTTCTGCTTATGGGATTCGGTAAATGCAAACAGGTTGGGTCAAGGTAAGAGTAACCAAAACTGATTATTTATAAAATAGAATCCCTAGTTTTTAGTTTATAAATAATATTTATTTTTAGCAACCCAAAGTTAGATTCCTTTCGTGTTATGTAAAGCAAATATTATTATTTATTACAATCTAAAGTCCTATTAAAGTCCCCTTGACTGTACAAATGATTCGCACAGTCCTGCTGCTTGGGGATTTCACGCGCTTACATATTTGGTGTCCTGAGCTTGCGCTAAAATTATGGCAAATATGATGTGAATTTTTGATTTCCTTTGAGTTGTCCTTAATGAGCAAATGACTAATGAGTTGCGTAAACCGCAAATAAATTTGGGTCAGACATTGGAGAGAGAGAAGGGAAGCCTTTAGTAGTAAAAATAAATAAAAAGTGAAAGATATATAAATATCCTTAATATAACCAAGACATCCTTGACCTTTGGCTTCGGCTATCTGCCATCGAACATCCCTGAGGAGGTGCTTTCATGCCCAGAAATCTCAACACCTACGGCTCCCTACACCCACACTACCAGTTGGCTTCGCCCTGGGCAAGACGTCAACATTCCATTCCGGCTCCATTATCGCTGCACGTCATCGCGAATGGATGAAGTGAAGGGGCATCGGCATGCCCGGCACCGCCCGTCGTCACTTGTCTGATATATCACCTGTACACCCTACCAGCAGGAACAAGAAAAAAAGAGCAAACTCAAGAGTCTGCAGCCAGAAGAACAAACCAAATTGGAACAATGTGCAAAGGAAAAACCTTGCCATCAGGGCCCTCAGACAATTGTCACACTTCAGACTTGGACTTGGACTCGAGATTTGGATTCGGCTTCGAATTCGCATTCAGATTCGGCTTTGGACTGCTGGGCTGACTCAAAGTCAGCCAAGTTGAGGCCTTTGGCGCTGGCGTCTTTTGGGGCGAATCAAATGCATTAATCCAATTTACGCATGCCGGGCCCAGACGCAGGCCGTGATCACTGTCCTGGGCCAGGCACTGGAAGAAAAACATTTTTAGAAAATAATAATATTTTTAATAATATAAATAGATAATTTTTTACGTATACGTAATATTCCAGCTTAGTTAATTTACTATTTTAGGTTTTAAACTAATTTTTGCTGATGTTAAACTCCCAATAAAAATTATTATTTATTTATTTTGTGACTCTTAAACAAATTGGTTAACAAAATGCCTTTTGATTTTAACAGAAAACTCTTTAAAGATATTTTTAATATTTCTTTTTATTGCGTATACGTAATATTCACTTCAAAATCCTTTGTTTTTCCCTGTGTGATGGTGGCGTTGGTCTGTGGCCACTTGCTCCAGAATGTAGACAACAAGTAACTCGCCCGATGACGGCCCCCGCTGAAGCTGTCAGAAGGAATGCGTTCCATAAGAGCAGAGTATAAAAAAAAGGAAAAATACAGAAAAAAGATATGTAAAACACTTTGCCAATCCCCAAAGACTACGGATTCGGAGATTTCTGTGTAAATTTGCAGATTTTGTTCGGGTTTTCCTTTCCTTTTTTCTTGCTTTTTGAAAAGTTGGCAGCACAATTTAAGAGCAAGGCAATCAAGGAGGCGCAATCTGGAAGAGTTCGCAAGTGCAGGCGACCGTTGACAATTTTATTTATTTACAGTTGCCAACTGTCTATATAAATTGAGACCGTTGACCGGTCCCCCTCTGACTTTGCCTCTCTTTTTTTAGCGGGCTGGACAATGTCAACATAGTTGCAATTAATTTGTAACCGATTATCATCTTCAGGTGCCAAATAAACTTCTCAACGTGTTGAGTGTCCTCTCCGTATCGGTTTTTCTCCTCATGTTGTTTGTTCTCCTTTTCCTTTTGCTCCTTACTCCTCCTTGATTTAAAAATTGTGTTTTGTTGTGGTGTTTTTTACTGGCTTTGCATGTTCCTGGCGTCTGCTTTATGTGCAACATGGTCACATAAACAAGATCAATCCGCTGCTGCTGCTGGTTGGTCTCAATGTGGTGCGATATTTTGTGGACATAAAGCAGGGAATAACTTCATGACTCCTCCTAGAGGTGGGTGAGGCACCTAGGAGAATTAAGGGTTATCTTTTATTGAATTGAGGTGTATATATTTTAATTTAAAATATTTTTTGAATTTAATTAAAAGCAAGTACAAAATCTACAAGGTAATGTGAGTTACTGGTACCTAAAGATTTCTTTTATTTATTCATAATACTTATTATATTTATATAATTTTTCATTTCCATGTTGCTAATTATATCTTAGTTTTATCGTCTCAATTATCAAAACTTCATCGTGTCACGATTCCATCTGCAATGCTACTCCCAGGGTGACAGGTTGCCATTCGGCTGTGCGGGTCGCTCGCTTCGGTTGCCAACACTTGACGGATTTAATTATTTCGACTCTTCAACTCTCCAGCCAGCTCTTGAGCTCCTCAGCACTCCAGCACCTCCTTGGGATCCTCTCCAGCTCCAGTGTGCCACCAAGTGGACACTCTGCACTTGGACCCAAAGGAGTTGCGTGTCGCCTGTGGGCATTCCACATGCATCATGTCCAATCGTAATGAGAAAATATGGCATTTGTGATACAATAAAGTGTGCTTCGCACTTATGTTACACCAACATACGACTGCCAGTGCCCGAGTGCCAATGAAGTGGGGCTCAGGTTGAGGCAGTAGATGGCCTCTGAAATTAACCCTTCTTAATTGAGATTTAAAAAGTCATTTAAATAATAAGTAAGGCTTAAAAAATACACAATTTGATGAGTAGATAAATATTATAAATACGTATAAAGAATTTATATAGAATTTCTAAAAAAAAAAAATAGTTAAGGTAATGTCTAGATGTATTTTAAAGCCAAAACAGCAATAAATAAAATCGTATAAAAAATCATAATCCTAACTTAAATATTTAATAACATTTATATATAAATTAATATAATTTCCCTTTAATTTTAACCATCAATGGGTTAATTCGTTGCCTTTGTGGGGGAATGGAGATTGTACTTGCTGCTGCTGGCATTTTGCATGCGCCTAAATTATGTTGACAACTGTCTGTAGCGTCTCATTGCTCCGTCTGCTACTCACTCATTATGCCAGAGCGACAAGACCTGGCTTAGTTCGCTTTCGGCCAGCTCTTCTGGGCCACGTATCATATCGCCGGCTCATGCAACATGCAACTGCAACTAGCTGCGGTTTGGCAATCGCCAATGTCTTCCTCGAGAGACTAAGACTGAGACTCTGGCCGAAAGCCACAGACAGAGGCCGAAGTCTAATGCCTACGCCATTTATTAAATGTCGCCACGGTGCGACAATAACTTTATCAGCTTCAACAGAAGAAGCTGCTGTGGCACGAGACAACTACAAGGGTACAGAAAGAAAAATAGTAATTATATTGGTAAGGAGAACCTTTTAAAAACTAAATATTCTTATATCATAAAATTAAAATATATAAATAAAGGTTCGTAATTAACTTTATTATATTATTTATCATTATATATATTTTCAGAGAATCACTTAACTCTGATTTTTAATAGATTTTTCTTTAACGTATTTTAAAATTGATTTGAAAACCTTTTTCTTTCTTTTTCCTTTATTGTATTTATGTGTTTCTTTCAGTGTCTTTGGACACGAGTCAAGTCAAGTCAAGGCAAAGAAGATGACTTTGCATGTCCAAGGCGGTGCTCTGGTTACTCCACTGGATGCCAAGTGCACATTAACCCACTGAAGGCCAAAGCCAAGTGCGTTGCTGCTCTTGAGTTGAATTAGAAAGGGAAATTTCTAATTAAAATGTTAACTCAAAAATAATAAGGACTTTTTTAAGTAAAAACTAAGTTAAATAAAGTCATAATACCCCTCAAGAAAGCTTATATTTTATAAGGGTATGAAAAGCTGAGTAAATTGCAAACAAAAATATTACTTACCTACAAAATTAATACATTTAAAATTTAGATAGTTTTTTGAATAAAATTTCTTTTAAAAAACCTCTCACCCAGGTGTTAAATCCAAATCAGGTGCAAGACAGCCATGGGACATGGCCATTGCGATTGCCCAAGGAGGAGCTGGGCTACATCCACTTTACCAGCTCATTAAAAGCCATTGCACCCACTGGCAGTCCGAGATTCTCCGCCTTTTTTTTTGCATTGCGTGTGCATTGCCCTCGGGTGTGTCGGGGGAATCAGAGACCTGTGGTCGGAGACCCCAACCTCGGACCATGTGCCGGCCCAGAGCGTCGGCCATTTTGTGAACTGATTCGACTTGTAAATTTGTCGCCGTCTTGATTTTGTTTTTTCTTACACAAATTAGCCGATTCAGATTTTATACATGAATTCTAAACGAGTTATATGAGGCCGGCAAACCTGTCGGGGGAATAATTTTGAGCCGCCGCCAACAAATTAAAAGCCCGATGGTGCAAGCGAAATATCAACGGACCTCGGACCTCGCGATAATATTATTTTTGAGATCACCTAATGAGAAATTCGTGTTTCAGTTTTCGGCTCAACGAAAATGCCGAGCCATGCAAATTTGCGTTGAGCGCACATAAAAATAAATAAGTCGTCAGCGGCTCACAGAGCCATAAATTCTAAGAGTTTATTTTCATTCCGCCGAGCGGGTCAATATTTGCGTTAAGCAAATCCTGGGCTCGTTTTAAAAAATTTGACAAAATAATTCCCGAGCTGCAACATTGTTGGCGTCTTCCCCATTAAAGAGAGGCCATAAATATATCGAAACGCGAAGCGTTTTTAATTAGTCGAATCGCCAATCTGAGTCCAGTTTTCTGGACAAAAATAACGACGAATCAGGTGTTGCTGCGGCGGAGAAAAACGTTTCGATTTGAAATCATTTCGAATGCGTGATGGAGTCGGTGTCGGTGTCGGTGTCTCTCAATGCCAGTCTAGTTTTTTTCTAACTGCTAATGGCGTCTAATTTGACTAAATTATTCATGGCAGCCACCGATTCAACTTGTTTTCCGCCTCGGAGCCAATCTCAATCAGTTTTGTCATCGAGCCATCATAAAATTTGTATAATTTTTACGGTCTACCAAAGTGACAGTCATAGGTTTTTAGTTGGACTTATCCACTTGATAAGGTCGCTTGTCTCCTTGATTTGCTCGATCGCATTTGTATTCTAATTTTTGTTTTTCAATTTTCCAAACTCATTTCTGATTGTTTTTTAATGAAGGCTTCTCGGTAGGGAAATTTGTGGATGGGTTTAATTGGTTACAGCTTTTAGATGCGATAATTATTGAATTTCTTTCGAATATTTATCCAACTAGATAGGGTTTTATGGCTTGAAATATCTTGGATCTCTAGTTTGTAGTTGATTAAAATTGGAGCAAAGGTGGGGGATAAAGTGAATGAAAAAGTCAAATGATCAAATGTTAGGAAAATTGGAGGAATTTTAATAGTGAAAGACTTGAATGAATTTTTGGGCATTAAATTGGTGAGAGAATCTGGTAATTAAAATATTTTAGAAAGAGTTAAGATAAGGAAAAGTGTAAAATGATAAAATAAAATTGAAAGAAAATAAGCGTATATAATTTTAAAGTTAGTTTAAAAGAGCTTAGTAAAGAACAACCGTAGAGAACTTAGGAAAACTTTAATTTATTAATGTGAAAAATAATTAAGAAACCTAAAAACTCATTAATTAATATTCAAATAATTATCTAAAATTGTTGTGAATCATTTAAATGAGGAAACATTTTTTAAATCACTTTAAAAAATATATTTAACGTGATAGAAAATAGTAATAAATCCGCTTTCCTCTCATCTAAAACACTAACCTGAGGCCATGCATTCCGCCTTTCAAAATTCCTCCCTTCTCTCCATGTCCAGTTCACTTTACCCTGTCTGATCACTAAATCCCAAATGACAGGCAGGCTCAAAACAAATGTTAACCTCCCCTGATGGCCGGACCACCTCCTCCCTCCCCAGCCGGAAAGTGTGTCCAACTTGTCAGAGCTTCCTGCTGGTGCCGCTCTCCAATGCCATTGGATGCCCCCCCTCGTCCGCCCCTTCATCAATTTAATTGAAACGCCCACGTCATAAACTTGGAGGCAGTTGTTGGTCGGAGATGTCTGTCTGGCTGCCTGGATGTCTGGACGTCTTTGGGGCCCCCATTGCGTGTTCAAATGTTTGCCATTTGCACCCACGCCCACTTAAAGCAAACTCCTAACTTCCGAACAATATACCAAAAACAATATCCGTGCATATACATACCATACATATATACAAATGCAGGCGGGCACTAAATTTCGGTTAAAATTATTGTTATTACACCGAAATCGTTTATTATTAATTTTAATGTATGGACAGGGCGACTGGCGACTGCCAGCGTTGCGTGACGCTCCCCATGGCGGCTGTGGCTGTGTGCATCCAAAAATAAGCCAAAAATCCGCTGCAAATGCGTCACGTGACTCATTCCGGCGGCCCAGGCGAAGCACAGACGCAGACAGGAGTCGTCCTTTGCTTCCTGGTTTGGGTTCGAGTTTGGTTTTTTTCGATGCACTGGAAATGGGGGTCCTGAAAAAGATATATTTTAGTGGAAATTTAAAAATTTATTACGGAAAAAAAAGTGAGAGAAGTGCTTAACAATTTTAACAGCTTAATATTTTATTTTGAACCCTTTTAAATATAAAATTGTTCGCTTATATTCCTCCAAATTTAATTTTAAAAGAATTTCAGTTGAATTCTATTTCTCAATTTCTATTTTCCTAAAACTAATTATTATTAATTTTATTATACAAAATTATCTTTAATCTTCATTCATTTCATAATTTTATTTCTTTTAGTGTTCTGTTTTCCTCAGTATCTTCTATTTTCCAAAGGACGTGCCCGACTGGGTGCAGCTCCTGTCCAGGTGAACGCAGTTCGTGGGGTGGCACGGGGCAAGGTGGCACGCGTCGGCGTATTCCCAATCCTCCCCTGCAACGCAGTGGAACTTTTTATGCCTAATTGAAATGGCGAGGAAACTTGGTTTTGTGCTGTTTCCATTTTTTCCATGTTGTTGCTCACCTTCTGACACGCTCGTGGCTCATTAATTATAGCTCCCGAATTGAGTGGGTTGCTAACAGGTAGTGCACTGAGAGAAAAAAGGGTTTAAAGTAAATGAAACTTGGATGAATTTAGATTTATATAATTTATTTTCTGTATTAATTTTTTAATATTTTTAAAATAGGAAACAATATTTACAATTTATATAAATGCATATAGAATATTTCCATTTAGTCATATTATTTTAATTTGTATTAAAAACACAGATAAATATTTTTTAAAATTATCAAATGCTTACTCCAAGCTTTATTGTTAGAAATCCTTAAAGTACCTTTTATTAAATTAACCCCTCACTTTTTCCCAGTGTACCCAAGGATAGGGTTGCAAACCTGGCGGGGTGTGCTGCCCGGTTTTATGTAAATTTGTGACAACCATAAAAAGCTGAGCCGGCATTAAATGCTTGAAAATTACATTTCCAGCTTATTGGTTGCTGCAGTTTCCATCATCATCGATGCACTTGGCCAGATGACTCTTCCGGGCTCTAAACTTCACGGCAGTTGAGGGGTGGATTGAGCAGGACCTTACGCTCACGGCTGGTACCTTCCCCCGGGCGAAAATGTACTTAATCATTCTGCACGCTAAATTAATCAAGTGGCTAGAGTTTAGTCTGGGACTCTGTTTTTAATTTGTGCTGCTCATGGAATATTCAGCAGCATATGGCCGTAGTCCTTGGAGCAGACGAGACCCGGGTCATGCAATCCTTGAGGCTGCATAAAATTAGGCAAAAACAAGTCGGAAATTAAAAATCAACCTGGCCTGTCATCTGGCCGCAAACGCGGCCTCGCCGAGATCCTTTTGAACTGGGCCTGTCAGGACCTGGAAGGAGCCAGTATGATTAATCGGGCTCATCTGTTGTTTACCATTTCTCCATTTCCCCGCTAATGGGCGTGAAGCCATATACAATTTCCCCCGATTTCGTTATGCTTTCTGAACAAATGAAATAAATAACAATAAAAACAGGTCGTATCTTATTGTTTTTTATGAGATCTACATGGAATATCCTGGCTGGGGAAAGGAGTATTTACCCATCAACTTCTTTTTTCAAAAATACAGAAAATATTTATCTATCTACAAACTCTTCAGCAGGATATTACATATCTTAGAGTGTGCTTGCATTGCTTTTCCCTTTTTTAAAGTTAAAGAAAATACCTTTACCTTTCCTTAACATCCCCGACAACAGGTTCAGCTACCAAGCAGTGAATCCCCCTCTTCTGGAATTTTAAATCATGGCGACAATTTGGATAGATCCCGAAAACGGTAAGCAAATTGGCATGGACTTGTTAGCCCGGCTCGCTGGCATTTCAGGCATCTTAAGTACGCCTACAAGAACATGTAAATAGAGTTTCGGTATCGGGCCTGGAACACGGTATGCAATTTGCTCGTTTGACACTTGAAATATGTGGCAACAATACGCGAGGAGGAACTGGAAATTTTTTTCACATTTCGCATTTCGCATTCGCAATTGCAATTGCAATCGCCCGAGTCTGTGGCTTTATAGGCAAATGTCAGCCAACAACCTCGTCGCAGGCGGTGACAATGACAGGTGAAGGGGATATATATTCCGGGGGGGAGGATTGAGGGGAGAGAGACCAAGTTACCAGTTACCATAGGAGGAGGGGCGATTCGATGGACATCGGGCTAACTGGCGACGACAAGTGGACAAGCCGAGTTCCTGGCTTCCAGCTTGCCAGAGCTCCTAGCCGCTGGATCAGCCTGTCTATCTGTCGGCCCGTCGTCTGGCAGCCACTACTGATCGCCGGGATGAACTCTGAACCCGTACAAAATATGCGGCCAACTTGTTTCCAATGCACGCCCCGAGGCCCAAACAGTAACGCCCCCAACTCGCCAACTTGCGGCTCTGAATGCGGCATCTGGATCTTTGTTACTCTTCCGCGAAGAGGGGAGTCCTTGGGTTTAGTAACAGAAGAAAGTTGTTTTATATATTTAAGAAAGAAAATAAATGTTTATTGTAGTTAAAAAATACTTTTAAAAGGGTATATAATATTAAAATACATGGATAATTAATTTTAGTAACCCGCTTTAACGACTTTATATTTATAAGCATTTTAAAAACTACTTTTTAAATATTTTTACAATTATCTCAGTCATCCAAGAAGAATTGCAGATATTTATATGATATTTTTCTTTAAAATTTACAGGGTATCCAAAGCTTAACCTAGAACAGTGGCCACCTTCCCCCAACCGACTTAAAGTTCTTATTTGGAGGCTACTATCAACGCTGAGTGAATTTGTATGTTCACAGTTCTAAAGAGCGGGCGCGAAAGTGAACACGGATTGGCTGAAGGGGAAACCCAGCAGGATAGGAAGGCCGGAGGAGGCGGAGGAACTGCAACCAGGCTCGGCTCCTTTGGGCTGGCTGCCTTTGCTCCTTTGCCTTTACAATAGCTCAAGAATACCGCTATCATTATTCTTAAAGCCGCGAAGCCGGCTTACCAACTGGCTTAAACAGAAACAGAGAGAGAAAAAACAAAGGAAATAAAAAAAAGGTTTATCTAAAAACCAATAAAATAAATACCAAATTAAAATAAATATTTATCATTTATTTTATTTTATTTATTACTTTTTCTTTTATTTTTATATTTCTTAATATTTTAACTATATTTTTTTTCTCTGTGCCGCTACTATAACCTCTGCCATCAGCCACCCTGGCATCCTGCCACCCTCCAACCCCTGGGCAGAACCTCCTCTGGATTCTCATTTTAATGAACCGCCGTTCTATTTTTCGCTGATCTTTCGCCACTAATAGGAACGTGTTCACGTCGTCGTTGTTGTCGTCGTCGTAGTCGGCTTTGCAGGCTGCCTGGAGCTTGCTGCCTGCTACTCTGCTGCTCCTTTGGGCCCAGACAACAAACTGGAAGCCAACGGCAGCTTAAAATCTATGAGGACGCCTTACAAACTATGCTTAAGTGATTGTCAAGTTAGGCTTTTAATTTATCATCCATAGACAAGGCGAGAGTTGTCGGCAGCCGACTAGCCGGTTGGGGGCTAAGTAGAGGTTACGCTCGGGTTAGGCTACTTTTTTTTTTTACCAGCCGCTGTTCCTGGCTATCAGAAAGGGGTATTGAAGGTATGCCAGTATTGGGAAAATAAAAAACAGGAAAGAAAAAAATATTCCAGCATCTGTATTAATTGTTAAATAATTTTACGAATTATTTTAGAGCAATTAGGCAGCTAAGCTTAAGAAGTTTCCCTCGTAAAAGTATCTTTAAAATGTTAATTAACATCGTCCTATATTTATTATTATTTTTAATGGATATTTTCTAGTCGAATAATACATAAAGTTTATTTTTTTGTATACCAACCAAGTGTTTGCATTGCATAATCTTTGTTCTTGGCCTGCTGCTTGGGTGTCCTCGCGGATAGCCTGTTCTTTCAGCGTTCCACATTCCGGCATAATTGATTTTAAAGCGACTCTGGGCTAATAAATCGTAACTTTATCGCTTTTCGTTGTAAAATGTTGCCGGGAACTTCTCTCCATTGGATAGCACTTGCTGCTCCCGCATTTCCAGCCTTTGGCAGGCTTCCTCTCCCAGGTTCCTTTGGGGGTGCAGCGATTGTCTAGTAAATAATGATAGCGAAATGCTGGAAAAGCTTTTCACATTTTCGGGAGGGAGGGAGAAAGGGAAGTCAACATTATCCGCAAATGCTGCACTTGACGACGCCGAACAAATTTTTCGCTCGTTTATGGTCAAATGGCATGGCACCAGACACACCGGCTGCAAGCTCTACCTGGTTCGCCAATTATCCGTACAAGCTGCGGCTGCGAGCTGTTTTCCACACCCCCGACATAGCGACTTTCCGACATCCCGGTGACTTTACAAGTTACTTTAACTTTGGCCGAATGTCCAGCTTAAAAGTGCTGCCTCCCGGATCGGTTGTTGCTTTTGTCGCCTGCCTTTGAGGGCACTGAGGAAAATATGGTATAAACTTATCAATAAATTGTAAATCTAGAATTTCCAAGTAATAATTGTATTGAAATTTATTGATATATAAATAGTTACTTGATAATTTACCAACAAACATCTATAATTTCCTTATTTGTATATTATTTTATTTTATCTTTTATACAATTTTCTTCAAGTGTTTTGTTTGTTTTTCTTGGTTTTAACCAGCTTCTTCTGCTATCTTCAGCCAGCTTGTCCCAGAGACTTTTATCCTATGCGTCTGCATTATCTGCTGGTCTTGTTCTGTGTTCTGTTCGGTTCTGCTCTGCTCGGTGTCCCTCGCCTCCTGGACCCTGTGTTCTCTGTTGTATTTTATCGCAAAAATACTACTTGAGTAGCTTTATGGCCCATGTTGGCCAATAAAAAGCTGACAAAACAATATTCCCCCTTCTCCATGGATGTGTGCAAATTTTTGCAGGGTTTCTTATAGAAAAAAGGCCACCAAACGAGCACACAAAATCTACATACAAGCTAATTTTGGCTGCCTTTTTCCCCAGAAATTGATTGTAGAGACTTTATAGATACAAATACAGAGGGTGGTAAAGGGTATAATGGTATTCACATTACCATATTTATCTATGAAATTAAATTAATAAATTAATAAAGAGAAAACAGTAAAAGAAAAATACTATTTAAAGGATTTCAAGTTCCTTCAATTTAAATTAAAGTACTTTGTTGTTCTATAAACAAGTTTATTTAGATATATGTACATATAAATTTTGATGTATTATTTTATATAAATATATAAAACTCTGCGAAACTCATTCAACTTTTAATTTTTTCTCTTGATTCCTTACCTTTCTCTGACAAACATCTGTGTTGCTTTTCCTCTTCATTTGCTCAAAACCCAATAAATTAAATGTTAAAAGGTGTTACAGGGTACATTGGTGGTCCCTGCACTCCCGCATTTATCATTATTTCCCCTTAGAAACCGCCGCAAGAAGCTCGAAATCGTTTCCCTATCTGTGGCCCAGGTCGGATCTTTTATTAATTTAATATGCACGCCCGTTGTGCCAATAAAGTTGCTACATTTTACGCTCAGCTCCCCCGAAGATCCCCTCACCTCCATCGATACCCCTGGGCGTGCCAGCTGGGTTGTAGCCGAAATTCTGCCGGGCGGGCGGCTTAAATCAATGGGATTCAAAAAACTTCTCAATGCTTTTCGGTTGGATTTTCGGGTTAACACACACACACAAAAAAAAGGGAACACAGCCAAAAGGCGCCGGTGTGGGAGAGTCAAGTCGGTTGGGTCGGAGGCTGAGAACAGGAAATATAATTTAACTTGACTCGAAAACGCGGCATGTGGTAATTAAAAGGGCAGAGCAGGTACCTATGCTGGGGGCGTGGCACCACGGTAGCTATTAGTTCAAAGAGATTACCCTGATTTCAGTTCGAGGCTGATGCCACAAATCAAAAGACTTAGGCAGCGAACTCGATTGGGGGCGATTGCCGCACAAAAAAGTTCCCACCGATTGCCGGTGATTTTCGCTGTAGCTGCTCCTATGTCAATGCTAAAAACCGAATGACACAATAAAATTAATATACAACGAAAACAGCGATGCGAACCCCAAAATCTAAGACCATAAATAAAGTCAAACCAAGGCGGAAGGGTAGCGAAAAAATAAATATGAAAACAGCGCTGTTAACAAGTTGACCAACAGCGAAAAAAAATTGAAGCAGGTAACAAATTCAGCAAATAACTGTATGAAGGTTTTTGGGGGAAAAATTGGGACCTCTTTTTGGCCTTAATAGATGCCCCCGTAAGCCCTGCTGAAACCCACCCTGATACCCCCTATCGCGTAAGGCAGCTTCCAAAGTCCATTTATTGGAAATACACTTTAAGGAATTACGAAAAAGGGGAATATATATTTTAGAGACAGGTAAAAGTTACTTATGTCTTTGATAAAATTTAACTATTATTAGTTTTAATATTCTACTTCTTTTGGTATTTAATTTTTCGTTACTATGGACATGCCTTTCTTTATCCTGAAAAATAATTATATTCAGCCTCTTAAAATATTCTTTTCAAATTCTATAAAAGTCTTGCCTTAAATTTACTTATAGTTTTAACAGTATATATATTTTTTCTCCTTCCATCCCTATGATTTTTTCTCTAAATGTACCCACTTGGCTGATCAAACGCAAGACATGTTAGCGGCTGCTTTTGATAATTTTTTCCAAGTCCTCACATTTCTCATATTCTCTGCTCCTTTTTTTTTTGTTGTTTGCTCTTCTGTTTACTTTATTTATGTTTGGTTTCTTTTTTTTTTTTTTGTTTTTAAATTTTTTATTTCATTTCGGTGGCCACTTTTTTTGCACAACTGGCGCTCACCATGGCCAAGGAGGATCTGCTCGAATCGGCTCGTCGGCATCATTAAATTAAAACGAAATTTAAACAATTTCACTGAAAATTATACACAAAGCGGCGGTGCCGAAGAAATCGGAGGGACCGACAACCTGTCTTGGGCTGTCAGTCATCGGGCAGGGACAGGTTGATTACTGTTAAAATTATCACTGATTGTGATAAGCGATAACTGTGGGCACGTCATGACGATGACGATGACGACGAAGAGGGGATGAGATTTGTGTTGTTTTTTTTTTCGGGCTGCCGTCTTCTTTATTTTATTTGCTCTGGCCTGGCCATAACGAATTGTTACAGACTCAAATGGAGCGGCTCGTTAGGCCAACAAGTTAATGTGCATCGGCTGGGTCGGAGTCGCCTTTGTGATATGTTAATAAGCATCTGCCACATTGGCCACTTGATTCGTGTTTCTTCCCCACTCGTAGGCATACAAATTATAAAATTTGTTCGAAAGCCGAGACCGAGGATTTGGCGCAAGAGGGAGAAACAAGTGTTTGCAACACCTACAACACAAGAGTGGCATGAAGGTACACGGAAAAAATGTTTGTAATGGAAATTTAGATGGATTTCTAACTTAAAATATGTAAAATTAAGTTTTTAAGATAAGAAATATAGCTGATATTCATAATCTTCAGTATTAAAAGGGTTTTAAAATTGTAGTTTTATTTTTAATTTAAAGAAACTTTACCTATATAAAGCTTGTATATTACTTTTTATATCTTTAAATTGTTCTATATTTTCTGGGCTTAGTTTTTCTTCAAGTGCAGGAGAAAGTCAGGTGTGGAATGCAGCGTGGGAAATGCACTTCACTCTGGGCCTGAGGATTTCTGGTTAATCGATTCTACCTCGAATAAAGGAAGCTGACGCTTCCTCCGATCATCATCGTCTATTCGTTCTCACACGATCCGATGTGATCCGATTCATATTTGCCTTCAAACGAATAACGTTTGAGTCACTCTTCTCTACATAAATTAACACATGCATAAATCCCAGCTCCCTCTTCTCTCTCATGTGGCGGCTAATAAAGCGTTTTAGTGTCTTTGGAATCGAAAACAAAGTACCCACCAATGGGAGCTAATCTCCGCAAACGTAAGGTCGTTAAAATTAAAATAACAAAATGCGGCAGGCAAACATTATAACACAAAGAAAACCTTAACACCCGAAATAATAATCGAAGCCATATCGTAGCGGCAGCCATCATTAAAATCCAAAATGCTATAAAAATTCAAATAAAAAATTTAAATTATTGATAAAGATCGACGAAACAAAATATTAAAACAACACAATATAAGTAGCCACATAAAGCGAGGCAGATAAAAAATAAAACTGGAACAAAGAGAAGAGTCAAAATAAAAGCAACTCGGGAAATATCGGGGGATTTCAAAGAGTAAATCAATGGGTAGAGATAATACTCTAAAAATATTTAAAAATTAGTAAAAATAAAATAAATGACACTAAAAAAATATTTAAAAATAATTTAGATATACTAAACTAATTTTCTGTATTTTTTCATTAAAAAATAACAACTTTAAGGTAACTTCTCCTTATTAAATTCCATTATTTATCACAAAGCCACTATACCCGCTCAAGCTGAAGTATTTCATCTCGCCGAGGGAGTGACAATATTAATTTATTTAATTTATTTTAATTGCGTTCGGTGGCTGTCAGATAAAAGCCGCCAGGGTCCGGGGGCATTCATAAAACCATGGAAAACTCACCGCTCAGCTGGGATCAGCTCGACTCACTTGATTGAGCGATACTTTACGAGGACGGGCTGGCATTGTTCTATCAATCCAGAGGATGACCGTAAAGCTATTAAAAATGTGTGTGTGTGTGTGTCAGGGATTTAGTTTTTTGGGGCTTGACTTTCATACGCTTTGAGTGGCTTAGAGATGCGTCACACGTGTCGTATGAGTGATTTTCGGGAATTTAAACTTCTACGAACCGATGGGCATTAGTCATTGAAATCGAACCAAAAACTGGCTCATTGTTTTTCTTGTGGAACTCCCAGCAACCTGGTTAGGCGCCCACCTTCGCTCCACGGGCAGCCCACTTAGTAGAGGCAACATTTGCATATGAGTTCATTTAGCAGTTTTTTTTAAGAACTAACCTCCATCTAGGCAACCCGGCAACCTCCTTCTGTTTAAGCCGGAAAACGTGTGCTAATTTACATGAGAAGAAAGATCGCATCGCTCCACATCCTCATCGACATCTCTGTTGCACCCAAAAAAAAAAAAAAAACCGTCGAAGAAAATAAAGGAGTCAGCGGCTGGAAATTAAATCAAAAGCGCGATACGCCAACGTGGGCCAAGGAGGCTGGGCAGCCCACTCTTTTCCCGAAGATGATGATGGAGATCCCATATCCCAGATCCCGGAACCCGGCTCCTGCCTTCGGCAGCCTCTTGGCGATGGCACAAGTGCAGATTGCCAGCATTAGATGAAATATTTATATTGTCTATATGAATTGAGCCTACGTCGCCGGTCAGGCAAAAGTTCACTTCGCGCAGCAGGATGCCTACGGATGGGCCACTGGCAGGTATGCATGGGGTTCCAACGAGGTGGGAATGCCCTATAAAATATTCTACATTTTATATATAAATTTTGTTATTAAAATATTTAAGGTAAACTCATTTTTTAATTATTTTTTTGACTTGAAGAGTTCAAACTATTTTTTTTTTAATTTTTTTCTGGCAAAGATACCACTGTTCATGGCATACCCTAAGGATACCCTTGGAAACTATCAGGTAGCGGTAGCACACACAAGTGTCCAGGCAAACGAGCCGTAGAGATATGGAGACCATTTGGGCAGTCACGTTTTATTTAAATATATGCGCGTGCGGGCAGCTGCTCCTCTTTCTTCTGCCCTGACTTTTTGCGGGGCTTCGAGGCCCAATTCGATGAGTTGTCTCTTGTCTATCCTGTTGGCTACTGTTTTAACAATTTTTGCGATATGAAAAAGTGCCTCAAATTCGGTAGGACAATTCCCTGAGCTTGGGAATCGAATAATAATCGCCTCTGGTTGGGGGCGACAAGTGTGGAAAATTATGACTCAAGACCTTTAATTGCAATTGCAATCGCAGTTGCATTGGCAATTTCGCTAACCAATTTTCGTGTACTGAAATTTGAAATTTCAATTACCCGAAGATCACGCGCAATCAGCACTCGCCGAGCAGTTGTTGCTGTCTAGGTCGTTTCTGGGATGATTAACCATTTCGGAGGCGACGATGCGCTCCTCTTCCCGAAGCATCGCGTGATGCTGCTGCTGGCTCCTCCTGGATCTTGGCCATCCACTCAGCAGCTGCCAGTGGGGGGAGTCCAAGTTGCAATTGTCTCACAGCTAAGGTTCGGTTAGGGATTTGCTGGGCAACCATGACTTTCCTAAATGTTTAGAGCAATCATTTGAAAATATTCCGAATATATTTGCGAGGAATTCCAAGGTTTTATTGGGGGTTTCATTTAATAATTTATGATAATTTATATTAAATGTTGTGATTCATAAAGAAGGGGGGAAGTCTATAAGTCGAATGATATGAATAAGCAATATGAGTGTTGTGAATATTTATAAACATGAAAGTTTTACATTAGATAAATCTTATATTTATGTGAATTTAGTTAAAGAAAGATGTAAAAACTTTTGTAAAATGTTTCAATATATTTTTATAAGTTCTAATATATTAATTCGATAAAAACTTAACCTGCCAGTTACAAAATCCCCTTTTTTAATAGCGTATTTCCAACTCGTTTTGGCCCCAGCTAAAATATGCAACTTAGTTTATTTGCCAAGCCGCTTTTTGACACAGTAGTTAACCGGGCATTATAATAATGGGGCTGGGATTGGGACTTGAACTGAGACTGTGGCTGGTAGAGGGCTAAAAACAGGTAGCTAGTTGCCTCACTCGACAATCGCAGTCTCCCATTACATTTATTATTTATTAATAGTGTAATTTATTGTTTCATGGCATTCATGTGAACTTCATGGGTAGCTGTGCCACCTCCGGGAGCCGCGATCGCCACCGTTCGCCACCTCCCACTCCCACTGCCACCTCCCACTCCCACTGCCACTGCCACCACATCTTCTTATTGAATTAAACGACGACAAGCGCTCTCGGTTGGCCGGCCAGGCAACCACATCGATTGCCAAACGGGGCATTAGGTCGTCGCCAATTGTTAGACGAAAAATTGGCGCTACTTTGGCGAGACGCTGGCTTCGTCTAAGACTACACAGGAAAGAATAGGGAACCTTTATAGATTTATAACTATTTATTAGCAAGGAGAAAATATAAAAGAAATTCGAAAAGGAATATCTATAGAATAGTATAGAATAATAGATAAATTTATCTATGAATACATTGATAATATAACAAAGTAATATATTTTTAAGCTCTACTTAACTTTTTCTATATTTTAAATCCTAATTATATATACTTTTTAAATTCTCAAGTTAAGAAATTATGTTAAGCTTCCTTATTCTTAGTTTCCCATTCACATCTCCCAGCTCTTTTTTCCCCAGTGTTTTCCCTTCTGCAATCCCCTCGCCTGCAGCCCGCTCTTAAATTGCACCAAAGATTCTTAAAGTTAATGGCCCTTCATAAATTTTGTTATGAAATATGTGCGCATTGGTTTAATATGCCGACGAGCCGGCGAGGAGAGGCAACCGGCAACGCCAACTAACCAAGTGGAACGCCATAGTCCAGAGTCGATGGTGTTTGGTTTTCCCTGGAGAAAAGTTCTCAGCACCGGCAGCATCGAGCAGCATTTTCCCCCAAGCCGGGAAACCTGGCAAGTGGCATGACAATAAAAATTTACGATTGCTTTTATGGATTTACGAGGTTTTTGTACTTGAGCTTCTGCCGTTCGCCAAGTTGCCGTCGTTGCCTTTTGCACGCGCTATAATTTGACGCTAATGAGTGTCAAAGTTGATAGTTTGATTTTGGCAAATGACATAATTGGTCATGGCTAGCCGGAGGGTTTACTATAATCACAGGGAAAGATTCGCTAGCCTGGCAGGAGAATCCTGAATTTTTAGCGAAGAACTTAATAAGGAATACTTGAACTGGTCTTAAAAGATATTGATTTTGTTAAGGTATATTATTAAGTCCTATAATCTTACGCTACAGATCTACATGAACTAAATTAACGAACTAAATTCTCTCCCTCAAACATCATTACCCTCAATCAATAGGGGATAATTTCCAGTTGATCTTCTGATATTCATTATGGCTGATTTGTTATCGTCATCGCGGCACGACACTTGGCCACATTCTATCTCCAATTAACCGAATTGCAAATCGCACTCTTTACCCCAATCAGTGGCAGCTGCTGCCCGGTCGGTCGGTCGGTCGCTTTCACTCCTTGCCAAAGCTCGAAATCAATTTTATGACTGGGCCGAAAAGTGTTCTTCTCCCTTTGCTGAACTCTGGCCCGGCATAAAGCAAATTTTCACGCAAACCTCAAGCCATAAAAATCGAAGAAGAAACCAAGAGGAAGGAGCCTGCCAAGCCTGCCACCGACTGCATAATTTCACCGACTGCCGCTGGAATTGGTCGAGTCGAGTGCCTGCCCATTGTCGACGCAACTTTCATTGAATTAAACCCTAAAAATATGAAGCTTATCACAAATCAAGAAGCATTGGAACTTCATCACCTACTTTGAATGCTGGCTACCGCAACTCCAAGCCCGAGTCCGATTCGGATGCGGACGCAGACTTCAGGTTTGACCCACTTACCTGGCAAACCACTGGAAATGCAATATACGAAAATATGTGCCGGGAAGAAGCCGCCAAAAACAATTTACCAATTTATGTTGAACTGCTCTGAGGCGGCGATCTGATCCGATCTGATCCGATCCGAACCGAACCGTTTCGTATCTCGATTCTCCTGGAGTCTTTCACTCTTCGCGGGGCTTACACACTCGTTGACTCCGGGACTCTCTGACTGGCAAATCACTAAATTTATATGTTTTCTGATTCAAAATATTTATTGCCAAACCGCTCACAAATCCAGGGGAGTTGCCCCAAAAAGGGCACCAAAGTGTTTGGTCTTGGGTCTGCCGTCTGCCGTTTCTTCTTCGTCTTCTTGGGGTCTCATCGGTTCGGAAAGGAAGTCCCGAAGACGCTGGAGAGCGCTCAAATTGCCTGAAAAATGGGAGGAGGACATTAAAATTCACCAAATGTATTTATTACGGCACCAAAACCACCGCAGCAAACCAGAAAGTGATGCCCACATAATGGACGGAAGGAGGGACTGAGCTTACTTGAAGAAAAACAAGGGACTTTTAAAATTTTAAAAATATATTATAGGTTCTAAAAAAGTAGAAAAGTAAGCTCTAACTCCATATTGAATATTTGGTATTTATAAAATAAGTTTTTTTATTTATAAAATTATTTTAAATATTCCAGCAAACCTTTCTCCAGGTGCACCTTTGGCCCTGGGCTCGCCGTATCTTACACTTGGCTTGGCGGCATGTTTGCAGATTGATTTGCTGCGCCTTCGAGGTATCCGAGACACTTGCCAGACCGACCACGAAAGGAGTAACAAAAAAATGCAGAAATCAATTGTAAGCCAGTGCATTTGTATGTTTGCCGAGGAGCATTTAGTAAGCAATCAAAGGAGGTGGAGACCTAGTCCCTAGTCTTCGCTAGTCCTGGTCCTAGGCAGGCAAAAATTTATTTCCACTGCCCCTGCAGCTGAATTATTTTATTTAAGCCGACGAATTCAATTAGAGACAGTGACTTGGTTTTTGCGCCTCCAGATTGGATGAGGACCGCAGATCGAGGAGAGCGAGGCAGGAGCGCGGATTCATTGAATTGCGTTGGCGCTGAGGGCGAGTCGTCAAAAAAGAAAAAGAAGGTTGGGGTGCGGCATAAACTTCTCCTCACGCAACTTTACACTTTGAAAATGTAGTTTTAACTTTATTAAATACTAAGAACTTAAAGAAAATAAAAGAAACTATAAGTTTGTTCAAAAGAAAACCTTTATTAATTAATCTAAGACATATTTGTATCTCAACAAACATTAGCTTCAAATAAAAAATCCATCCATAATAATAAGAATAATATTTTTCTCTGTGCAACGGATGAGCTCCTCCTCTCGAGACAAGTGGAACAGGATGGTGCCTGGCTTTGTTTCGTTAGTTCTTTTAATTTGATTTAATTATATGCGCAAGTGATCGCTCCTCTCCTCCGAGGTTTATCTGGGGGCGTGGAACATTTCTTCGGCTGAGCCCACTTTTTTTTTATATATATGTATGTATATAAATATATGTGAACAGTGGGGCTGCCACAATATTTCCACCTCCTGAAATGTGACGTATTTTGGGTTCGGTGCTTGCCTGAAAAATCACCGCTTTCAACTCTCATTGTGTGTGATGATCGTTTCGCTATTGTTGCCCATGCCAGGCTGATCTTTAGGAGTGGCTTGTTAAATTTCACTTGCATGTCGGCACAGGCTCTTTCCCCTTTCCTCCTTCCAACCAGAAAAATTTCCCAAATCAAGGTGTTGGGCGTCGATTTATGCGCTTTTCACTTGTCTCGCGTTGGCGAGGTCTGGGCCCAAGGAGGCGGAGCTCGAAGCTTAGGAAAAAGTTCAAAATCTGGCAAGAGAAAGATCCAAATCGTTGAAGAAAAATTGCTGGGAAATGAACTGGCTCAGAAGTTTGATTTAGGGATTGTTTGCTAGAGAATATCGGTCAATTCAGTGGCCTGGGAAAGTAAATCAATTGGATTTGTATTTTTAATAGATTAATTAATAAAAATGGAAGAGTTGTAGAGGATTTTTATTATGTGATAATTACTAGTTATTGATTATATTTGGTTGTAATTTTTATAAATTGAAAAATAAACAATATTATAATATTATTTTTAAATTTTTTAATTAATTAAACTTGCTTAAAGAGTGAATATTTCCTGTAATACATTATTTTTACTCAATCTTTTATATTTACCCAATAAATAACCATTAAATTCAAATTTTTATAACCAACTTGTCAATATAATACAACAAAGAATATAAATTACACTTTATTTTGAATACTTAGATATATTATTGGCAGGTTAGACAAATGACTTGGGCCATTTGTCAGCAATTGAACACATCAGACTGGGTGCAGTGAAAACTATGCCAATTAGATCTTATCTCCGGGACAGAGAAACAACAACAACAAAAAAAAACAAAATATAAAAACTACATCCTAACAAAAGTCGAACAACGCTTTTGACATTTCGCTGCCGCGGCCGAAGATCAACACGATTCCCGTACAGCAGCCCGCAATGATTTATCACCGACTCCGAGCAATCAACATACAAAACCATAACAGATCATGCACCGGCGGTAAGAAACAAATCCACAAATACCAGAAAAGGCCACTAAACCACATAACTGTCTGGGTCTCCAAACAAAATCTGAGAAAACCGAGCCATAACCACCGAAAATGGTGGGGAAAAAAAGACCAATCGCACAGGCGACGACGACAGGTGATTAATTGTTTCAAACGCGTAGACGTTACTTAACGCTCCGTCAGTCAGTCAGTCAGTTAGTCAGTTTCGGGCTACAGGTTCAACTCAACCTATTCTCCGGCTCGTAATGTCAAAATCTCCTCCGATTGTCAGCCAGCCATATATGGCATTATAGTATAGTATATATATATATATCGCTGAGCGAGTATTTTGCGGCCAAGTGTCGGGGCGAGTGCGAGAACAAAACAAGTTGCATGTCTCAATGAATGAATAGCCGAATAGTTTGAATCACCCAGGCACCTGAAATTCGAAACAAAACAACAAGCCAAATGCTCGTAACTCGTGAGCAATGACAGCGGTTGAAGTCATGTTTTCTGACAGTCACAAAGAGGAGTGCGTGAGAAAATAGTCTAGGAAAAGATTGGAATGACTCCAAAAGGATGCTGGGAAATAGAGGAAAAGGCAGGAGTATTTTATATAATTTATAAATTAATTAAATCAGGAGTTTTCTTTGGGGAACATAGGTTTAAAAAGTGTAAAAATCCTCAAATAAAAACCTAAATTATTTTTCAACTAAAAATTGAAGTACAAAGCCTGCTAAGTCTGTCCTAAAAATAAGTTAGTTTATACCAAACTGAAATAAAATAAATTCTTAATAATCTTTCCACTCCTTCCCGTGACACGCTTCCATCTCTAGCCCTTCTGGGCTCCACTTTGGCGTGCGTCGTGGCTCACCCAAAAAGCCAAGAGGCGAGCATAGACAAAAAAATAAAAGTATTAAAAAAAAAAACGTATCTACGAACTTGAGCTTTGTGCTGGTGTCTGGCCATATGATCCACTGATTGCTTGATTATTATTTTGATTAATTAGCCAAGATTTGGCTAGTTCAAACTGCACGGCCCACGCCCGGAGCTGAGGCTGTGGCTGTGGCTGAAATCTAGGCATTGTGTGGTGACTGCCTCTCAGGTTGATACTTGGGTATTCTATGATTGATTGAAGTTTTCTTTGATAACAGCTTACAATTGAGAAATTATTTACATGAGCTATAATTAAACTTGTTTGTTGTTGCCTGTCATTTGGATTTGGACTGAGACTGGGACTGGGACTCGGGGTCTCCTCGGGTCTGGTTTATTGAACCGCAGCGCGCACTTCAATTGAACCAAAATGCGGACGACTGTGTGGGTCTGTGGCCGCTGGCAAGTGATGTTACCTCTATAAATAATCAGGAAATTGCTTTAGGGCCTGTCAGATGCCGTGAGTTGATTAGCCCGGCCATATAGTGTGTTTAGTGAGTGAGTTTGCAAATTCGCCGCAAAATGGGAAATGAGGAAAGCACGGCGAAGATGATGCCAAGATGTCTTGGGTTTGGCAAGTGATGGGCCGTCGACAAAAACCAATCACCGAAATCGGCCTATATATATCAGCAAATACCATTGTGCAGGGAGAGAAAAAGAGTAGTATGTTTTTAGGGTATTTGTAAAGATAATTAAATACCTTTCTTAAAAGTCTTTCCCCTTTTTTAAACATTCTTTTCATATTTTTAAATATTATTAAATAATTTCAATGCTTGATTTTCCCCCAGTGCATCTAGCCCCTTAATTTGGCAACACTTTCCGCTGAAATTGTGTCAACTGTGGACTCATCCTCAAATTCGGCACCGAGTCACGATCCATTAGAAAGCTGACCAAATGCTATATACTCGTAATCTTATTGCGGGCACCTCAGGTATACAATAAAAAAAAACAAAAAATCAATCGCCGACGGATGCGTGTCGTTTTCCACTGATTTAATTCGGAAAGCGAATGAGACACGACTCTGGCCAAGCATTTGTCCAGCTTTGAGGCCTCTTTGGAGCCAAATATATATCCCTGGTCTTCACCTGGCGGCCGGTCGGGCAGGCGGAACATGCAAAGTGACAGTGGCGACGATGGAGACGATTCCATATTTGGCCAAATTCAAATGCCATTAACACGTACGCCATTTGTCGGGGTCTAAGAAGGAGTGCACTTGGAAAAAAAGGGAGTAATATTAAGATTAAAATATATAGTTTGAGGCCAAGGAAAGCGTTCTAATAACAAGGAACTAAAAACAAAGACTTTTATTAAATATATTTAATTAGTTTTCCGCCGTTCTTAAACATTTCAAGATTTTCCCCTAATTTTCCCAAGTGCTTAACCCAAGCTGGGGTTCATTTGTCCACAGTTTCCGCGTTGGCTTCGTGTCGAAAGCCGGCCAACAGCACGCATTTCCCCTCACTGCCAAAAAGCGTTCGACATTTAACACTTGTAAATTTCTTTTGCCGGCCGACTTGAACTTTTCTGGCGGCGTTTCGTGTTTGTTCCGAATGGAGCTGGGTGCTGGGAGCTGGTAGCTTGGAGCTGGAACCAGGTTCGATTGGGGGATCGCATGGTAACCTGTCGTGATTCTTATTTTAATTTGCTTTGACTTGTGCGCCTTTTTCGGGAGGCGGCCCATCGGCGACTCTCTGGGTGCTTTGGGACTTGCCATGCCATCGGCTTTCCTCGCCGACAGTTATTAGGCCTAAATGCAGAAGCGATGCGGCAATGTTCGGCTCATTAGCAGCGGGCCAAAAAGGTTTTTGCCATTGGCAATTATCGTGAACCGTTATGAGAATATCTAAGGCAATACTCCTGAATGTAAACTTAAATAATTTAAAATAATGTAAGTAAAGATATCTAAAGCCTAGCATAAGCCGAGAACATATATTTAGGTTATGGGGCAGACCTAACTATAACTTAGCGCCAAGTTGGCCAAATCCGAGACATAAATTTCCAAACTTATCTATGCCGGCGGATCGTGAGCTTGTTTCTGTGTTTCGGGGCTCGTAGTTCGCAGTTTTGCAGTTCGCAGCTCACAGCTCACAGCTCGGAGCTGACTACATCTGACAAGTGTTAATTGAATTCATGTCGCTGGTAATCATAATAATAATAACAATATCATGTTGTGCTCGGATCCCTCCTGACTCTGGAGCGCCCCGAGACATGCGCTTGCCGAGCTTTTTGATGTCGGCTCTCGATGTCTTTCCATCCATTCTGTCTGCCCGGCATCGTTATAAATTACTCAATTAATGTCAGCGTTTATGTCAGCGCTCCGCCATATAGCCCGGACCGAGTCCGGGCCGATCCTGGCTCTGTGGAGTAGTTCCCCCCAGAAGATAGGCAGCACATGCAGATAGTACACATAGATATGACATGATAATGGGGCATGTTTAGTGGCTGTCGTCGGTTTAATTAAAAACGGCTTTATGCATAAAACAAAAAAGGCACCCCAGACACCGACCAACGACGAGGAGGCTCAGCTTTTGGCTGACAAGTTGCGCAACTTGACACTTTGCAGCACGGGGCGAAGCAGCGGCAACGGGCTGTTCCCGAGCCCTTTGAGCGGCAAGTTCGTTGCCTAAGTCTTTTGTTTCGCTCGTCGCCACTCGACACAAAAAACGTGCAAAATATGATTTTTTTCTGCGCTCTCTTAATTTGTTTTTTTTAGCTTATTTTTACCCTTCCATCTTAAATATATTTTTTTGTTAACTACTGCTGCTGAAAGCAAAATGTCAATTTTGTGACTGGATGGCTTTTGTCTTTCATGACGCCCTCTCAATGGCGACGACGGCGTCGGGTCGAACACCCACGCCCTCAACTCCTTCCCTCAATCACATCATATATATATACAGAATCCAGAATACCCTTTTAAAAATTAGGGTAGCAGGGTATATATTTTAAATAGAAATATAAATAGAGATAATACTTTTAAAGAAATTAGTAAGAAATGTGAGTTCATTAAAGGAATTTTGATCAGTAAGTAAACTACAACAAATAAACTTGTATAAAATAAATATTATAAAATATAAATAAATAAGTTTACTTTATGTTTTAATTATTTGTATATATTTTTAGATACTTTTCCATTTTTAGATACTTTTATTAACGTAAGAGCATTTGCACTTCATTTGCCTACCTTTCAAGTTCTCATACAGCTAGTGGAAACTAATACGCGGCACGGGCATAATTAAATCTTTTTCCTATCGCCTTTTGTGTGCTGTAATAAGATAAATCCGATTTCAGTTGTCTGCGGCAAGTGAGAAAAACAACAGGTTGCTCTGCAATCGCAATTGTGCGGGTTGAACGCCCAACGGAAAGCCAAAGTCGAGGCGCTAAAAGAACAATGAGTCATAGCTATGTATATTTGTGGTATTTAAAAGAACTCGGATTTTTCTGTATATATACATTTGAACGTTTCTTTGAGCACTTAACGCGCTGACAAGTTGAAGCTTTGCGTGGAGCCTGGTCAGGTTGGGTTGCCTCGTGGGGTTTCGGGGCTCCGACACATTTGAGTCTTGATATGTGCTGTCTGTCGCCTGTTGACGGATTTCTTTTACTTCTCAGGGTTCTTTTTAGTTTTGCCCAGATTTTGTCCAGGCTTTCCGGTGTGGGTGGCCCATACACATATGGCCACAGACCTGAGATCGGTGCAATTGTTTTGCCTCTGGCGCCTCAACTCAATTCGAACCGGAGCCACATTAAGTTTTCAAATTGCTTTTTCTCGCTGTTAGATTAAGCTTATTTCCGTATTGAAGTTTTGGTTTCAGTTTCAGTTTCAGCTGGAGCTGTAGCTGTAGCTGGAGCTAGCTTTGCGGTTTGAATTAATTAGGCGCCGCGAAAACAAAAGTCACTGGCTGTTCTTTAGCATATTACCAGCTTAGATACCATGCTTTATGATTCTGTGTGCGGTCGAACGCCAACGCACTCGAGTTTGGATTTGAATTTGAATTTCATATCGCAGACCGTATCCGAATCCGAATCGAAATCCAAGCGAGACAATGGTAATTATTAATAATGCAAATAATTATATCGATTCCATTTCAGGGGCGTTGTCTGCATGTGATTTGTTCGAAAAGGTTCTCTCTGCCGGTTCAGTTCGGTTCGGTTCGTTTCGGTCCGCTTTGATCGCCTGGCTCAGTGTGGGAAAAAAGTTCTCATTTGGCTTTTGCCACTTGATGCTTGTTCTTTTTTTTCTGGGTCTCTGTTCGGTTTTTTTGTTATGGCTAATTTGCCTGCGCTGCATTTTGGTTGCCTTTTTGATTAATTTGACGTCGACGAGTGCACAGCATCGGATTTATGACTTGGCCGCTTCGACTTATTTTCGGTCAGTTCCGCCAAAGTGTGTGGTGTGTTGGTGTGTGTGTGTGGCATGAGTTATGGACAGCCGAGGATTGTGTCTTGCTCGTGGCTAATCATAGCTGTCAGCTCACTCCTCCGCCGGTGGAACAAGGCTAGAACTGGGTCTCAGGAAGAGCTTAATTTATTAGAGCAAGACTTTGGGATGAAGCAAGAAAATAAAGAAAACAAAATGGTCAGAACATGGGCTTAAATTAAATTTAATAGAGGATTTTAGAGGTAAGTAAAGGCAGTTTTATATAAATCTATAAGTTACTTGGTACAAAATCTTTTTAGAGCTACTTTAAGATGCCTCTAGAAAACTTAACTTTATAAACTTAAGTTGATTATCGAAACTTTCACGTTTAATTGTCATGTAAAGGCAATAATTTGTATTTTATTCTATGTTTTAACACCCTACTTCATAATCAAAACTTATACATTAAATATAACCATTTAATTCCCCATCGATTCTCCTAATGTTTAATACCAAATACCTAACCATTGCTCAACCTGGCTAATCTAAGCCTGAGCCAAAATCGATTGCCAAAGTCAAAACCCCTGTGTCTTGGCCTAAACGCTTTGTTGGCAGCTTTTTTACCAGCTAAAAAACACAACGATTAGATCTTAATACAGAAAATGGCGTTTACTCAACACACGATCAGCGCCCCGACCCGAGCTGGGAACGATCATAATTAAATATTAATTTACACTCGGCGCGTTAAGCAAACAACACGTACAGCTTAGTGGCCATAACAGCAACAAAGGCATCACAAAAAAATAACAAAACAAAAAACAATGGCGCCCGGCTGGTAATATTCCATAATTTGTTTCATGTGCCGATTGAAATTATTAAATATTAATGGCCAACGAGCGGCGAGAAACGTGTCTTGAATATCTGAATTTAAATAATAGTAAAAAAGCTCGTAATAATTTCAAAAATCAATTTGATAGGAGGGAAAAATGCATTTAAAAATGCATTCTGAGCGATCGGAGATTAATTAAACTGCCACGGCAAAGGAAGCCGGGCCCCAAAATTAGAAAAAGAACAGGGCGTGCTGAGTGCTGACTTGGCTCCAACCGACTGCCAATTAAGCCGGCTCTGCACGTAGCCGCAATAAATGAAACTCGAGCACATTTCTCGCTTGTTGTTTTCGGCCTTTGATTTTGATTTTTCCATTTTTTCCTATGGTATTTCGGCGGCCCATAAATTAGCGCTCTAAACGATTGCCTGGCACTTGTCACCAGGCCCCCGTCTAATTTAACCTTTGACCAAATGCCGCTACCTGGCATGCGTTCCACTGGGGCGTGGCACCTGGAAACTTCATTCAAAAAACCCCCAAAAACGGCAGCACGCGCACCCGAAATCAAAGTCACCGGGGGGACGGACGGACGGGACACCTGAGAGGTGAGGCAGTGTCCCCGGTTCTGGCCGTCCGAGTGCTGTCTGGCAAATGCAATATGACTTTCAAGTGGCGGGGCTCCGGCTCCACGCCATGGTTTCCTAATAGACCAAAAAGCTACCGCTTGGCCAGGTCGAGAGCGGAAGCAAGTGGCAGGGAAAACGAATACATAAATGCCCTAAACAATAGGATTTTAAATATATATTAATGTAATTAAAACAGAACACTGTTCTAATGTTGTACTTATTACAGTCTACATTTATTGGTGAATATATCTTTTGATTAAAGTCTTGGAATAAAATATTATAAAAATTCCTAATAATTACCTAAAAAACTCTTAAACCTTTTCTATTGAGTTTTCTTATACTTTTCCCTTTAAACATGTTATATCCTCTTTCAAACCTTAAACTATCCACTAAACCCCTCATTCTCGAAAGAGTAAACACAACTTATAAACAAAAAGTAAACTGGAAGTTGTAGAGCGTTAGAAACTGCGTGGACGGCATTTATAATAATGCGAGTCAGTTGAGCCGCCCGTTGGAGATGAAGGGTGGGTGGGGCCTTTAGCTCCAGTTGGCTTCGGATATATAAAGTAAGGTGCGGCTGGGCTGCAGTGCGGAAAAGTGGCAAGAGTCGCGGCAACTCGCGGCAACTGGAAAAAAAACGCGTTTAATTGAACTCGGCCTGAAAAGCCTGCTGGGGCTGCCCACTAGCGCCATCTAGCTGCGTGCGGCTGCACCACAAGCCGGCTTTATTTTTTATAACTTTTTTGTTGATTTTATTTCTATTTTTTTCGAAACAAAATCGATGATTCATCGCTTGGTTTGTTGTTTTGAGTGGATTTCGCCAACTGCAGCAGACCCACAAAAATACTAGACGTTTGGCGGGTACTTAGAGAAATTGGGGGTGACTTAATAAAATAGAAAAATAATGTTATATTATTAAGTGCGTTATAAATTAAATTTAAACAAATAAATATTTTTACAAAAAATAATACGTATTAAGACATTTCCCTTCAGTTAAGAAATTCGAAGGGGACTCCTGATTTTTACGACTTTTTTTATATTTTCAGTAATATCTTACAATTTAAGTATTAATATTTTTATTCTTTATATATTATTATTAATTTTCTTATTTTTTATTAATTTTTCAACGGTTTTACCTTTTCTAAGATTTTTCCTAGAAAACCCCAAGCTCAACCCAGACTTTTCTAAAATAAATGTTTAATTTCTTTTAAAATTTCTTTATATATTCTTCATTTTTTCTTACAGTGTTTAAGCTGTTATTGGCGCTTGCCGCCTGCTGCTGTTGTTGATGTTGCTAGTTGCTGTGTTGCTGCTTTGCCGGTGACGCAGTCGCAGTTGCAGTTGCAGTTGCAGCTGCGCCAATTCTCCTCCGGTTTTCGCCGTTTGCATTTCGGCGCTTTACGTTCAAAACAATTATTATTCTGGCAATTAATTTTGATTTAAGCAGCGATTTTCAATAGATTTTTATACATATAAACGGCTTTATATATATATTATGGTTTTCCTTATTTCTCTAAAGCCCCCCATTGATGGTTGAATGTCTCGATTTTGTGGAGTTTTTCCATGGTGCAGCGATAAATAAACGACACCTACGAAGTTTTGAAGAGATTGCATCTTTGAGATTGCAGTTCAATTCGAAAGGTGCATCCGAGAGATGTGCTGAGATACAAGTACCATAAGTATCTATTTTAGAGCGGCAGAGAAGAAGAGAAGTGTGAATTTTATTAATAAAATATTAATTATATGTATTTCTTTTTTTAATAATAAATAAAAATCCAAACTCCGTTTTTCTTTTGTTTTTATTAATTTAAAAGAAATTATAAATAACTGGCTACCTTCACCATATTTACATAGCTTAAATCATAATTATTAAATTAAAATAAATTATAAGTTTAAAATAAATTGTTGGCTTGTGGTATATGGGTTTCTTCTGTGGCACCATTTCGATCTGTACACGAATGAGTTTTAACAACGATTTATAATACAAGGATTTGTCAACGAAAACAACCTGCAACAACGGACCCTAAAACTAGCTACTAACTTCGATGTGATTGGATAAATATTTAAGGGGTGTAATTAGGGGATAATGCTAAATAAATATTTGTGATAAACTAGAGACCCTAAGAGGCAATATAATTGCGCTGACTAATTTTTGGCACTGACTTTTCCCTGAATCTGACTTGGTGTAACTTTGGCTAAACTGACTTGTGTGTGTGTGTGCTTCTTAATATATAGCTGATGGCGGCGGCAAGGGGTAGTCGCCGGCCTCCTCCTCCTCGCCATTGCTGCTGCCCACGCTGCCGGCATAGTAGACCTGGTGGGGATTGTGACCCTCCTCGTAGCCCTGGAGATGCTGCTGCAGCTGCTGCTGATCGAAACCACCACCAGAGGAGCCTCCAGGACCGCCGTTCTGATCGCTCTGGCAGCCACTCTGCAGATGCTTGGCCAGCAGGGACATCCGGGAAAAGGACTTGGTGCAGGTGGGGCAGGAGTACTTCTTCACATCCGAGTGGGTTTGCATGTGAGCCCGGAGATTGGAGCGATCTGCAAAGGCCCGGTTGCAGTGCTGGCAGCTGAAGGGCTTCTCGCCCGTGTGGGTGCGGATGTGTCCCTGGAGGAGCCAGGGTCGCGAGAAGGCCTTGCCGCAAATGGGACACTTGCAGGGCAGCGTGTGGGTGCGAATGTGCATCTTGAGGGCGCCCAGAGAGACATAGGTTTTGTCGCAGTTCTTGCAGCTAAACACCTTCTTCACCTGGTTGCCCTCCGCCGAGGGACAGTGGAACTGCTGGTGCTTGGACAGGCCGGAGTAGGTGGAGTAGCTCTTGCCACAGTCCTGGCAGTGATACCTTGGCACGCCCACCGGCTTCTGCATGCTCTGCGCCGAGGCGGCATTGGCTGCCTGGATAAGAGCCGATGCCTGATCCGTGCAGAACTCTGTTTGGTCCACAATGGGACCAGATCCACCCGGCTGACTCCGGATGATCTTGTACTCGGTGCTCTCGTAGGCGTGGGTCTGCTGGTGCTTCACCAGACCGGCATAAGTGGAGTAGCACTTGTTGCACTGCTGGCACTGGTAGTACAGATCGTTGCTGCTCTTGATCTTCAGCGGATTGTGGTCCTGGTTCTCCTGGTCCTCCTCCATGTCCTGTGGCGGCAGAGGATGCTGCTGCGTATGCGGCGCCATATGCTGCATGCTAAGCAGCGCCCTGGCCACATTCTGCAGATTCATGTTCTCGCTAAGCACCCGTCTTTGGGTCACAGAGAGATCCTCGGGCTCGGCGAGTGGAGTGGGCGGTGGGTAGTACATCGGCGGCTGTGGCACGTGCTCCTCCTTTATAGGCTGCATCTTCATGCAATCCTCATACTCCGCTATGCTTTTGAGCAGATTATTGTTGTAGTTCCGCAGGGGAAAGTCCTGCTCGGTGGGCTCTACTTTGATCATGGTATTGGTGGACTCTCTGGCATAGCTCAGTGGCATCTGGTGCTCTGGCTCGGTCTGGGGTTCTGGCTCTGGTTCGGGTTCCATGACCTCCTCTTCGGGTGGCAACTCGAATTCCCCATAACCCAAACGTGCCAGGCTCTTGGCAATCTCTTCGCGGGTAAAGACATCGGGAAAGGCACGAGCTATCTCACGGGTCTCCTCCCAAATGCGGCGGGCCAGCTGCTCCTTGGTCTGATTCATGGCGGCATCAAAGCGACGCCTCAGCTCCGTAGGCACAGCCTGCGGTTCTGGTTCGGCTTTTGCCGACCAATGTGGTTCCAGGGGAACAGCTGCCGAGGCCACACTCAAGTCCACGGGTCCTTCGTCTGCAAAGAAAGGATATTTGACTTTAGTAAAGGGAATATTATATGGGAAATTGATATTTGGAGCTCATTAGATAGCAACACGATTTTTATGAAAATCACTATTAATTCGTAAATCTTTTCAAATCATTATCCTTATAGAAAACCTACCGTGACTTAGGTGATCCTCCTGATAGGACTCCTCCACCATTATCGGACGCTTCTTGAGCGGACAGCGGCTGTACTTGAGTTTATCCATTATTTCTGCGAGAGTACTTCCAAGTAAGACTGATCACTGATCACTAGGTCACTGGTCACGATTCACCGATCTCTTTCTCTGTATTTGATACCGATAACACCGAACTGCGAATCACTGCTCACTCATTTGCTTTTCTCAACGCGCGTCTCGATCGCCTGGAGTTCCTTGCTCGAATGATGCAACCCGGCGAGAATCGCTTCGGTTTTATAGACTCCCTATTCAACCCCCTTGAAGGATCGCAGGATCACAGGACTCCGGTCAACCCCCTTTGGGCGAAAGAGGATCCTGGCTGCTACCTACTTCCGATGTGACACGGGATTCTGTGATTCTGTGAATCAACCCCGAATCACCACGAGCCAAGATCCACAGCTGTGCGTTCATTGAACGCTGATCCCAGCTGCTGATGTCGATCGTGGCATAGGTTCGAGAGGGATGGTCTGATGGAGCGGTGTGCGTGAGGAAGCAGGAGGGAGCATTTGGCACCGCCAACAAATCTGTGTGTAAAAAGCGAGCACGTGCCACAAAAGGCACTCTCTGCAGAGAGGTAGAAACCTCTCTAAGCGATCGCCACCAGCTGCCTCTCTGCAGCTCGTATTTCCCCTGATTTGCCATGGTGTGAGTGAGCGGCAGCTGGTGGCGAGCTTATTATGTACACACGTATACCCGATCAGCAAGTTTATTTATAAACCTCTTTCAGAGTTCCGCCTCACACGATCACCTATATACCGTGGCCTCTCTTCCAAGGCAGGTGCTCTTTGGAGCTTCGTTAAGAGAGGCAACCCCAAGCTCTGGTGGCTCTCTTCTTGGGGATCGCTCTTGTTCCAGCTCCCAATCGTCCCACGATCGTCTAAGAGATGGCTTTTCTTGGCTTTTAAGAGATCATTTTGGCTAAGCTGATTGAATGGTACTAAGCTCGGCTCAAATTATACGATTTTCCAATGACAGAGTTCTACAAATGGTCGAGGCGTCTTTGTCTTATATATATATATATATTCAAAATCTTTTGCTTTATTTAATTATCAATATTTTATTTTTCTTCTTTTTAAAGTAAAATATAGAATTATAATTATTACTATAAATTAAGTCGTAATTTTCATTTTATAATCCCAGATATTAGTATTTAAGTGTAAATAATTTTTAAAAAAATCAATAATTCCTTCGACTGCATTTATCAAGTGATCCGCCTGTCAGCTTTTATTTAACAAAAAAGTACCCCCCTTTGGCATTCTTAACGGATTTCAATAAGGATCCTTTTGTGAAAGGCCAGCACTTAGCTTTCCTATTGATCTCTATCGGCAGGATCCTCTCCTGCGGGGCAGCTGGCAAAACCTGAGCACGTGACATTGGCCCCGCCATTAAATCGAGAACAACAATGCAGAGTGTTCCCACTTAGACGTACGCAAAAATATTAATCACCAGGACAAACAGCTCGCCGATCTCTAAGGTAAATCAACCTTTTCCCGGACCATTGTTCCGGTCCTCCTCCATCCTCATCCTCCTGGTAAATAGGTGCATTCGGGCAGGAAAACAAACCCCCGGCGACCATGAAATTTCCGATTGCCATCTGGCGCAGGAACCCCTCTTTCTCTCACTCTCCACCCGGGCACATGCCCATTTTGGGGTGGAAGTTACCTGGCGGCAGTCCTACCTGGTCGAGATCCGTAGTGCCTTGGAATGCGCCAAATGCGAAGAGGGAGGGCGAGAGCGGGAGAGGTTCGTGCAAATCTACCTGGCGGCGCAGTTGTGTCCCACCCCAAAATCCACAGCATCACCAGACAACCTCCGGCGGAGTAAAGCCGCTGCTGGTGGTGAATTCTTTACTCTCAATGGTGGTGGAACTGCAGTTTCAGACGTTACTTTCCGTTGGCCAACCCCTCAGCGTCTTGCAAGGAGTCGGAAGTCACCCCTCCGGTCCACATCTGCCTGCATGACACGTACCACAAGGAACTGATTTTGTCTTGAAGTCCTTGCAGTCCTTGCATTGCATAGAGTCCTCATATACCATTTTATTTGGCGCCAAAAACCTGTGTAATGGAACCGGTGTGCTCAGCCGGGAGAGATCTATTTTGGTGTACGTGATCCTTGTCACAATCAACAATGGTTTACGATCATCAATAGTGTATATAGAAAAGTGCATTTGAATTTTAATTAACTGCATTCTCGATTGTGTTTAAATGGTTCTTTGATGGCGAGTTGAATGGGATCATGGTTAGGTGATATTTGGTAAAGAATTTGTTTCTAGATAAAGAAAATCATAATAGTTCAAGGGATAATGTTAAAAATCGGTATACTTAGAAGCTTCTAACTAAAAACTAACTAAGGGTATGAAAACAGATATTAAAATAGGAAAAACAACTTTGTAAGAATTAAAATTCTATTGTGAATTTTACTAATATTAGTTTAACTTTAAAAGTATATAAATTATAAGCTAAAGATATTTAACATATTTATATTTATTATCTCTCATAAAGTGCCTCTTTCCTGTACCTGCTCGCGTTATCGAACTTGAACTTCAGGTTGCCCTTCAACTTTGAAAAAAATATATATATATCATATATATACCAAAATTTAAAGAGAAAATAAACCCCGAAAAGGATGTTTGCCTTTGATAAGCATATTCAATTAAGCACCCCAAGAAAATATCTCAAAGATATGTATTTGCAAGTGATTCAGAGCTCGCCAAATGTGTATGCGGTTGGCAACTAATAAAGCGGCAGATATTTCATTTTTATGATGTCTCAACATTGCATTAACATAAACGCTGATGCTAATCTCTTTTTCCCATGAAGCTCTGATTCGAGTGGAGTCCAAGTCGATTCGAACTGAAAGAAACATAAACAATTTATTATCATGATTCATTTATGAAAATAAAATCACAAGCTTGCTTGTGGTTATTAGTTTGGAGATGAGAGCGCCAAAGCTACCGATCAGCGATCGATCGATCTATCTTTCCAATGCCAAGCGGGTGGTCCCCAAAAACAAACTATAATAGGACACTGTAGGAAAATTTTGTAAGCTTTTCATAATCAGAAAAAGGAATCATAAGAAATAGGTATTAAACCAAAGGCAAAGCAAGCTGAAGACTTACATGGCTTTGGAGAAGATACTAAACCTAAAAGATACTTTTTGTATCTATATTTTATTTCTCCCTTTGTATTTTTTCTTTTACATTTTCTTTCAGTGTTAAACCACAAAGTCTAGTCACAGACTAAGCTTCTTCCCAGCAGATTAATATCTCAAGAGCGCGTTTTAATTAGTGGCGATGAGGTCTAAACTTAATTTATTGTCACTCTGCCTAATGAAACACGCCTCGGAGTCCAGTCCTCTGGGCCAGCCCCACAGAAGGGTACCGGACCCCACATAATTGACCAATTTGTGGAGGGTCTCTGTTATCTTCCACAGAACGCGAAGCGCACACGCTGTCAATAAAACAAATTAGTTTGAATTATAGACGTAGCTTCTATTTTCTTTTAAACTCTGGACTAATTTATGCGGCGTCGGAAGCTTCAGACTGTTGTCTGCTTTTATTCGATTATAATTACCGTTACCGTGTTCTCCGATTCTTCTCTCGGACCTCCACCGATAATAATATCGGATTTCAAAAGCGGCGTTTATGCCCAGTGACCTGGAGCTGGAGATGGAGCTTGCGCGGCGGTGGCGGCATATCAGGCGCCAATAGTTCTAAGATCTTGTTTTGATTGCGGCTCGGTCTGGTCGACGGCGCGCATTTTTCTTGTATTTCCCTATGTTTTCCCCCTCCCCCCTCACCTTTTCCCATTTTCCCCCATTGTCTGCTCAGTGGCTCGAAAAACCTTCAACTCGTGACAATGTGAGACAAAAGTCGGCGTGTGGCTTGGACAGGCGGATCGGCCTGGATCGGATTCGTTTTGGATTTCTGCATACTTTTTTTCTCCGCCGCCCGACTTTCTTTTGTCCGCACCCGAGTGCAGCTGCATCTGCAAGATACTGGCAGTCAGATGCCTAGCAGATACTCGGTTACTCGGGGATACCCCTACTCGCACTCGCACCTTGACGTCGGCAAATTAATGACATTTTGCACTTCATTATGCGACTCTGCGCGGCCGTTTGACACTTTGAAGTGAGGCACTCAGCCGAGGAGCTGCAGAGGCAGGAAAATGTGGAAAATCTGCACGGTACAAGCTAGCGTTTTGCGGTTTACCTGCCGCTAGCCAGGTGATATGCAGTTAGCTTTTCCCCACCGAGGGTTTGATGACACACTCTCGCTCACAATGTTGCTGGCTTGGCTGAAAATTGGCTTGGCTAGAATCGTATGATCTTCAGCAGATGGTTCAGGGTAGGATATTGATTGAGTTGCACGTACATAGATGTCAGAGTGATGGATTGGGAAACTATTTGAGGATTCCATTTGCAGGGACAACTCAATTGAAGTCAAGCATATTTTTAGAAACGAGAGTAAGAATTCTTTTGACTGAGTAAAATAAAACTGTAGATTTAATATAATTAACTCCCCAAACACTCCCATATTGCTTATCCATACGTTTTCTATATATTTGTATTTAATTTAATTATTTATAAAGAACCGTAACCACTCCTAGTTCCTAAACTTATGCTGGCCAATCAATTAGGGCCCATTGAGTATCTAATTTTCAATAAAACTATTCAATTACGGATGGAAAGTGTTCCCATGACCGAGGCCATTTACACTTGCAGAAACGTGAGAAAATCAAAAAAGGAGGGGAGGATTTCTGCAGCAGGAGGTGGAATGAAAGGGGGTGGCCAGAATGTGGTGCTGGTCCTCAGCGGGAGTCTGACCGATAAATAACTTACCCACGCTTGCCGGAATACGGGTTCCGGCTGGATTTCGTCGCCGTTCGAGGACTATGGACTAAGGGATGATCCCCGGCAGGCCGGCAGGCCGGCAGGCAGTATTTGTTATTGGAATCACGTGACAAGTTGCTGGCAGGACAAAGGACAAGAGGGGGTTGCCACTGGGAACCCGAAACAGAAATCATCCCACGGGATTCAATTTATGCGTGTTTGAATGTTTTTGATTGCGCGTTGCTAATTCAAATAAAATTCGACTGCTCCTGCAGTTTTTATTCACGTTTCGATTTTTTTTCTTCCTCCTGTTTTGTGGTGAACAGGACGAACAGGAGTCAAGTTGCGTGCTGGTGGCTCCGCAGGATCAGATGGTGCTGATGGTGGTTGAGGCTGAGGTGGTTCGAGCTTCGCATCGAGCTGGTTGCTCCTGCAATTTCAGCCTCATTTGCTTTTGTTTTCGTGTTTTCTGTGGCCTCTCCTCGCCCTTTGTAATCCAAAGCCTTGGGGTGCATCAATTTAACTGACAGCTTTCAGCTGTTATTTTGTGCACTACAAATAAAAATGTATATCTATTAAGAAATATGGGAAAATATTAACAAGTTTGATAAATAAAATAAATATTTTAAGTTTTTATAGGTTTAATTGATTACATTCTTGAAAAAAGCGTCCGTTTTATGGAAACAAACAACAAATTCCTTCAATATTTGTGCGATACATATCTTGAAAAAATTTTTACAATATTTTTTTTAAGGTAAATACTTTTTAACAATATTTGACAAAGGTTAACTTTATTAAAAAAAAAATGATTGTTAAAGTAGAAACCTTTTTTAAATATTTATTAAAGGTACATAAAGTTATTTAAAAAGACTTTAAATAATTTATAAAAAACAACAAAACCTTTCACGATAATATTTAATTCATAGCTTTACATTATCCTTTTAAGCCAAAGCAAAACAAGTACATACATTTCCCTCAGTGCAATAAACCCCTCACATAATAAAGTCAAAAGCATTTCATGTTTTCATTGTCCGCCCAAGGGATTCCTAATTAAACAAATAAAGTGCAGGCAAAACTCTGGGGAACTGATTTGTTTTTTCTGCTAAAAAATAGTGTTAAAAAACAGCAGCAAATGTCGCGCTAATTATTACAAATGATCTTCGATTTATATTTTATGCTAATTTAGGAGCGGTAGCAGCAGCAGCATATTCGAGCTGTCGGCATTGTATTTACATAAATTTGAGCTATGAAAATGTTTGAAATTATTGCCGCTATATGGCATGGAATTTCCCTCACCCGAAGCACCTGAAGCCGAGCAGAAGTCGGTCTATAAATACGGCTAGGGCCGTATAATTGATTTATGGCCAATGGATTGCCGCACGCCCAAAATCCGAGGGGTCGTCCAATGCGGCAGCTCCTAAATTTAGAGCCGCGCAGCTAAAACAACTAATTTAGTAGGATTCGGCAGCGTGTTCTTCAGTTTTGTCACGTTCATGGGCAAATGTTTTGCATGATCGCGGGGCGGCCACCTTCCTTCCCATCCCCCCTGGGAGAACGTGTCCGTTTGTTTGTTTTCGGGGGAGTGAGCCCCCTGTCGCAGCCACTGTCACAATTGACACTGACAATGCGGCAGGTACACGATCCCATCTCATCTCGTCTCATACCATCCCATCCACCGGGACACTGTCGCAGCCAAGGGGATCCGTTCCGGAGACGTGCCGTTAAGTTGTCAGTTGGTGGGACTTCGATTTCCATGTCAGCCAGCTCCCAGCTCCCAGCTCCCAGCTCCCGACTCTAGTTGCAGTTCCATAGCTTCCACAGCTCCAGAGTTCCGGAGCAGGCGCAGCGAAAGATTAATTGAACGTGCGCCAGCGAGTTATTAATCTTGTTGAGCTTAGGCTACTTTGATGCACTCGAAATAATTATGGGGAAAAATGTAAACATTTTTGGAGTCTAAAAATGATGTACAAACTTACAAGATTTTTGTTAAGAGACATTCATAAGCAACCTTACAATCATTGGTGAACCAGCGACCAATAGATGTATACATTTTATACAGCTTTTTAGAGTGTTCTGAAGTAATAATAAATTATTAAATATTTAGTTAAGTAAAAATTGTAATTGCACTTATTTTATAAAGAGCTAAACTTCAGGCAAGCAGTATGTTTTCATAAAAATTTTAAGTACAATCCAAATCAGAAAATAATACATATTTTTACTGCCTAAAAATCTACATAAAATAATAAATATTTAAATCATAGACATTAGACTCCAAATTTTCCAAAAATATTTTTAAAATTTTAAATGATAAATTGTTACCAAGTTAAACCTCTTATTTTTCTCCGTGTCGCATTGGCCATTGTTTCTAAAATATTGTGTGCACTTCTCTTGGCGGCGGTGTCAGCTAATGGGACCCGCCACTTGAGCCTTGATTATCCGTCCACATACCCAGACATACCGCCTATATAGTATGTGTATATAGAGGCAGCTGCCGATCTCTCCGCTCTCGTTCTGGGCATTTTTTTTACGTTGGCTCCCCTAATTTGTTTACGACTCTGATAATGCAATTTTTTACTTGCCACAATCTGGGGGCAGCAATAACATAAATATATTCACTGATCTGCTGGGAGCAATTACCGGGTGAGCCATATTTTGTCACTTTTTTTTTTCCTTTGGTTGCGGTGAAAGTTGAGGCATTTTTATGGCAGAACATAATTTGGTTACTTTGGGAGATAAATGTATAGGGAGCGAGGATCGCTGAATATCGGATTCGTAAGCGGTATATCAGTCTGATCTTAATTCGACCTGCTTGGGTCCGAGATCGAACAATGCCCGGTCTTAGATGGTGAAACTCCACCCTGAAATAAAAACAGAAATATATAAAAGACCTATATTGCGTAGCAACAACCAGCACATGCCAGAACTTGCCACAATAACTGCGCAGCTGCTCGGCGATTTTGGTTTCGTGATTTCATAAGGCAACGCAATCCAGTCCCAACCCCCTTGAAGTTCAGCCAAAATGAGTATGGAATTTATGAGCCCTTGAAACAGAGGCTTGAAATACCCTTACATGGCAGTGGGTTCAAGGAAAAGTCTTGGTATATTTTGATATATTTATTGTAATTTTTAAAAAGCTTCTCAAAAGAAAAAATATATATTCTTAGATATACTTAACGTAAAAAATTCTTTTCAATTAATTTAGTTGGGCTTTTTAATATTTTACAAAATTTTTATATAATAGTTCTCTATTTAATGAACTTCTTGCTAGGGTATATCAAAAGTAACGTCTTCGCAACTCGTAAACGGATCGAAAATGGCGCACTGAAAATATATCACCTTGAGCCGCAATCAGAAACGTAGACTCAGAAGAAACCGACGGATTCACCACCGAACTGGGAACCGGATTGTCACGGGGGAAGTTCTTGATTTCCGAGGAAGAGAACACCTGGATGCGAATAGGCGGGCTTGGGCTCTAAGGTGCACGGCCAGCGATAAAGAGTCGCAAGTTTTCACTATTTTGACGCACCGGTGTCTGCCACAGAAAATACCTAAGGGGTAAGTGCTACACAGAAAGAAATGGTGGCAAAAAATCTATAATAAAAAATTAAAATTTAAAAGAAATTGTGTAAAAAGAAACTTTAATAAAAATGTATTAATTTATTTTTTTTTAATATTTAGAACTCTGACAAAATATAGAAAATAAATTTTAATTACATTTTCTATATAATTTTTCTCACTTTCTGGAAGCATGAATGTGTCATGAACAAACACTGAGAATCATATCAGTTCGGCTTCCTTTGGCAAATGCTTATGCAAATAAACCAGAAACCCAGGGATCGGGGTTCGAACACTTGCGTCATCCGCAGTTCATAAACATTCAATTAGATTGGATCGAAGGGGATCGTATCTTGTTGTGTCTGTCGGAAGGGTTGCCAGAGGAAGTGCACACCTTGCTCCATTAGCATAGAATTAACCCCATCAAAGAGAGAGAACGAGATTCCCACAGTGCCCGCGGACTTGTTTATTAACATGTGACAATTATGCTAAATCGTTAACCCTAACCCTTGCCTGTTATGATTTTCACTTTCCCAAAACCCAAGCCGGATGCACCTTTTCCTGGGGATGCAATCCCAGGATCAAGGGCAGCAGCACTCTAATCAGCCGAGGGAATATGCTAATTTTATTTGCCACCGAGCCTGTAAATTACACTTGGACATGCCGCGATGCGGATAACACCTGGGCGGCGGAAGGAAGCGTTTCAAGGAAGAGGATATCGCATTAATGCCAAGAGTTTTCCCACAGTACTTAGCACTTTATGTGGGGCCACTTCCAGGTATTACTTAAACTGAATATTCATTGAATGTCCAAAGACATGTATAGATCAGCGAGGCTTGCTCCTCCAATCAGATGTTTGTATTAAATTAAATTTTCTGTTTTCTTTTCCTTTTCTGGCTAGCTACTATTCAACATGGCTGGCTATACAACCGTCGTCCCTTTGCGGAATCTCCACCGGTATTCAGGGGCTTCGGACAGATCCCAGGGCACAGATCTAACAGACGGACCTACGCCGCGACACTCTCTGCTTTCTGGGAGATACAAGCAGAGCTACGCCTACCTCACATTGAGGTCGCGGATGCCGGGAGTCATGCAGCAGGTGGTCAAGCAGCTATCCGCCGATGGACCGATGCTTCAACAGAAATACGGTGAAGAGGTGCAAAAGGACATCCGGCAGATAGTGGAAGCCGTGGAGCGACTGAAGATGGACCTGAACCGTGATCGAACCTTTCAGGTATTTCGTGGCAACGAGCCGGATAAGAACGAGTGGAACGCCTTCCTCACGGAGCTGCCGTTTCCCAAAAGGTGCTACTTCCGTGCCTGCTGGCTGCACGCCGAGTGCTACCTGTACCGGCGCCTATACTCCTTCTTTGAGAACAGTCGCTTCCTTACCGGCTACGACTGCTTCTTCCACCTGAAGCGCGATGACATGTTGGCTTGTGAGCCTGCCATCAAGATCCTGTTGAGAGCCACTCACGGACTGGCCGGGGACTTTGAGAGCTTCAGAAAGCTGCTGGTATTTAATCTGTGGAGCAACCGCTTTGGCCAGCAGGTGAGTTCCTACGAATTCAAGGAGACCGAGAACCCGGAGGATATAGATGTCCTTGTCCAAGTGGCACAATTTGATCGGCAACTTCTAGTGGACGACTCTTGGCTTTTATGGAAATGGTAAATCGAATAACAATTGATTGCAAATACACAAAATATTTCCAGGATCTATTCCTTTTTGAATAGAAGTCCCATCAGTGGGAGCTCTCGATGCTTCCTGCAAAGTTGTATCCTGCCAAGAATAACATTTCTCCCTCTCTCACCCCATCCAGCCTGAACAGAAGCAGGGTAAATGACCAAGAGCTTATCGTGGACTTCATAAGCGACAACGCGGGCTTCGAGCTCTTCACCGACTTCCTGTTCCTGGTCTTTCTGGTGGAGAACAAGATTGCCGACCAAGTGCGCCTCCATGTGAAGGCCATTCCCTGGTACATCTCCGACACGACCACACTGGATGTGGAGTGGACAGTGAATTATCTGCTGCATCATGGGAACGAGTTCATTTCGGGGTTTGGCCGCAAAGTGGAACGCTTGATGAGTGCCAAGAAGATCATCATAGCGCCAATATCTCATTTCTGGACAGGACCACAGCCCTACTTTGCGATGGTGGAACTGGATTTCGACCTCTATCGCCTGCTCACCACCGCCCGGGTGGCCATCTTCAAGGGGGATCTCCACTATAGGAAGCTGCTGGGGGACTTTATTTGGGACACCACGGAGGAATTCATCACCTGCCTGCGGGGCTTCAGGCCGACGAATATCTGCGCCATCCGGACGGTCAAGTGCGAGGTTCTTTGCGGTTTGCCCGAGGGCAAAGTGGATGCCCTGCACCGCCGCGATCACAGGTGGGTCTTTGGTGGCTCCTACGGGTTAATCCAGTACACCGACTCCCTGAAGTGCTGCTGCGGATTGGAGTTAAAAACAAGGTTCTCCTGAAGCCCCTTTCCGGTGAATAGATGAGCATAGAGTGCAGCTGGCCGGGATCGGGTGCCGAGTGTCTCAATCTGCGTGGCCGCCGGCGTAGAAAACTCCTCGCCAACAACAAATGAGTGCGAATTTGTCAGCCGAATGTCGAATCTCTGCCGGCTCGTTACGCCTCCGACTGCAAGTGCTTCCAAATCCCCCCAAGGACCCAAGTCCCGCTCTTGACTAATGCTGTTGGTTTTATGGATGGGGCGCACATGCGCAGGCAATCTGGAAATGGAAAGTTGCCCGAGTGGAAAAGCAAAGGCCAAAGGCAAAGAGTCCATGGCGAAAATTAAATATGTGCTGATTAAATTGATTGTGCTTCCAGATCTAATTTCTCATAGTGCCTTTCCTTTTGCTAGGATTTTTTTAACTTGGGTAAGTCAATTGTAAAGAATTATTATTTTTCTATCCAACAAAAGGCAACAATTATTACTCAATAAAATCTGAGAAATTTGGCAATTTTCCCAGGCTCAATTTCCTTAAATTTATTTGCAGTCCATTGCCTTTCAATGGAAATTCTTATCAGTGGGAGCTCTTGACTGTTGCACCATGCAGAGTTTTCCCAGGAATTTCGAGAGCTTATCAAAAATGTATCCTTTACATCTTTACTTCTTGCTCATTCAAATTAAATTATTTTACTTGATTGCCCGCTAACCAAAGAGCTTCCAAATGAGCAAATCCAAGGAGGAGGCAGCCATCCAGAAATATTACAAAATCAAATGAACATTCCCACAGTTGTTCCTAAGAAAAGAGCAACATGAGGTCGTTGCATTCCGCTGCATTTAGCCAACCTCGATCAGGTACAGTTCCCCGAAAAATCGCGCGGCAATTAATCAGCAAAGCAAGCCGAGAGTGATTTATTTTCCCACCGAAAATGAAAGCCACCCTGCTGCCGGACGGGATTTACTGCGCAGCTGCAGGATAACATTCATGCAGCAACAGGGTGGTGATGGTCATGGGGTGGGTTCTGTGTAGGGATAGGGATTGTGTCCTTGAAGGTAACCGGTACTTTGTGCTTGGTGCTGGGTGTTGGGTGCTGGGTGTTTGGTGCTACGTGCTTGGTGCTCCGTACCCGACACCAGGTTGGCGGCGACGCCTCTTCAGAGCCGGTGCTTTTGTCTCACTTGGCTTGCCGGGGGTTGCAAAACTTTTTCCCACCATTTTGGCCCCTGATTTCCATCCCTCGCGATCGGGCTTGGTGAGCCAGGGGTGTGAATGGACGATGATAGTGCGCAGGTATGTGTAGGAAGACCAGCTGCCGGCATGTGGACGCATCCAGCGAAGCTTTGCACATCGAAATTTCGAAACACTGGGAATTTTTAGAGATATTTGTGTGTTTTGGTACAGTTCTCAATGTGGATCTGATCTTTACATTGAAAATGTACTTACTCATAGGGCATTAAAGTTATTCTTTCATGGGGTTTATTTACTGTAATGAATATTACCTCCTCCCAAAATGTATATTTTATTTAATTTACTTAATGACTGTACTTTAAACCTCGGATATGTAATAAAAAAAAGTGCTGTAATACTTGCAGTCTCCCCACCCAATGCCCAATTACTGCACCTATTGGGTAACCCACTTTAGCCTTATCAATCATTGCACCCCAGACAAGTGCCAATGTTCATAAATAGTCTTTAATATTTACCCAAAAAGTACTCACTTCCACTCAAGCCCATCGAATGAGTCACTCGAATAACTATAAACTAATTCGAACTACGAAGCTAATTGTTTGCCAAAGTGGAAGTACTTGGATTTACGGCAGGCATTTTCCAGCCTGGTTTATGGGGCAAACGATAAGCAGGAGGTTGGGGGAACCACCAATGGCGACAGTGCCACCCGTTCAGCCATTAGCGGGAGCCACCTGAATTATGGGCGAATTAAATTGAACTCAATTCGAGTGCAATTATCTGAGAGATCGCGGGGACCAAGGAGACAGAGACCCCAAAGAAAAGCCGTTGACATAAACCTCTCCTCGGGATCGCCGAATGCCGCCAAAGGAGCGCAGACAAGTGGCCGTTTTAACCGGGGAAAAGGTCAACATTTCGTAATCAGCTTAGTGGCTTTTGTATGCACGTAACCATAACCATGCCCCATGTCATCCTATATTTCACAGGCACCGCACTGTCAACCCGCCAGCGCAGCGAGATTGTGAGACACACACATAGCCCCAGTCTCAGCATTCGCCAACTGACCAAGTGGTCTTTCGTTCACCCAAAAAAAAAAGGAAAAAAAATAGAAAAAATGCAAAAACAGCGACTATCACCCGCTAACATTCAAATTCAAATTTGCTTAGGCCCACCGACAAAAATTAGCCGCAGACTTGGGCGCTAATCTGGTTTTAAACAGAGCCTCAGTCGCTGTCCTGTCTGCTGCCGCGATGCGGGTGTGTTCCGCGCCAAGCCACGCAGAGTTCCAAGCCTTTCGCGGCCACTCTAGGCAGTGATGGCCATAACTGGAGTTATGGCTAAAAAAAAAGATAAATAAAAAAAGGTATAAAGTAAAAACAAATCATATATCAAAATTTATATAAAAGAAGAGTCAAGCCTAGAATTCAGATTTTCATTAACATGTTTGACTTCTTGTTCATTTTCTAACTCAATTAATTCTGAAATAAATTAAATAAATTACAAATTAAATTCTTGTATTCTTAACTTATTTATAAGCCAAAATACATTCTTATAAAACCTGTAATATTTTGTTTATGCTTTTATATTCCCGTTTATTGTATATTTTAAAATGTTTGGATGTGCGATCAAAGCTGCCACAGTACCAGAAAAGTAACTTATAAATTCTTTTAAAATTATTGCAGAATTATTAACTAACAAAAATACATTTTTCGCTTTAAGAACATACTTTTCTTGACCCCTTTTTTAATTATAATTAATCTTTAAACTTACCCTCAGACTTACTGTACCATTTAATATCCTCTAAAAATTGTCTAGAAAATAGCCGAGATGGCAATGCCGGCACGCTTGTGTTTTTGGCCTGTTACTTGCCTTTTTGGTCTCGCCTCATGTCCAGCAACCAGTTTATGGGCGAGGTGAGGTGTGCGAGTGTGCCTGTGAGTGTGTGTGGGGCACCCGCACCTGGCCAACTGCCCAACTTGCGACTTGCAACGGCAAAAACAGCAACTGGCCAGCTGCCAGACAAGAGGCTTCCCTGCCCTACCCACCCTGTCCCTATGCTATCCTCTCTTCTATATTGTACTAACCTATCCCATCCAGTCCTGGGCCTTCCCTATCTTCCCCTGTCCTACAAAACGATCCTGCCCAGGGCTGTTAACCGGTGCTAGGACCCATTTATTGGGCTTTAAATGTTTTACAACGAGTTGGGTGTTAAAAGAAGTTAAATTTAAAAGGTCATTGGCCTGGTAAAATATATATTTAGACTAAAAAAGGTAGCAAGGATTGGGGAGAGGAAATAAGTTATCTATTAAAATTTATTAGTTGAAATAAAAATTCACCCATATAAACATTGAAGTAAAGGATCTCTTATTGCTAAATAGCCTTGAAACTGTTTTAAGTTTCATCGTGTTTTTAATATAAATATTTAAATTAAATAAGAAAGTAACAGGCAACCTGCAGCCCGAAAATAGATTCCACTTGAGATCTTCCAAGATCTTCTCCCCAATCGTTATCCATTTAAATGCAAATGAACTTAACTAGAATGCATTTCTTTTATGATCTCATATTGGCCAATTCTTTAATGTCTCCGGTTGATTGGCCAAGTGCCATGTGCAATTTGCAATATTGGCATAAGATTCCACCTCAGAGACATTTAAGTATTAATGGTTATTGCTCTCGGAGACATGTAGATATGAAAATATGGGTTTATGGAGGGAATTAACAAGACCATAATAAAGTTAAGAGGGCGAATTAAAATGCAAAAATTTTGGGTTTATAGGCTAAGTAAACCTCTGACCAATCCCCTTTGACAATTATAGGAAACCGAAACCAAAAACCAAACCGAAGCCATGTCCTGAGCGACACTTTAACTCAAGATTGATGGTCGAGACGACTGGACGAGGAAACGCCTTTCCATTTTACCATTTTACCATATTTTTTCTATGGCCCAAACAGGTTGCCAATCGTCCGTATAAATATCCATGGACATGAATAAATAAAAATCCGAATAAAAATCCACGAAGTGCGGTGTAATTCGTCTACTCAACGCCAGAGTGTGATTTGCTGATTAGCAACACTCTTTCCGTCATATTCTGAAACCCAATTACAACGCCACTGACAAGACAAACGGCCAAACAGTTGCGACTGCAGACCGCCGACTTTTGGCCAATTCGCGAATTGGAAGTCTGGCCACGTGAACACCCTTATGCAAAAACAAATCAAAACAGCATAAAAAGTCGTAAATCTGTGCCAAAACAAAAATAAAAGGAAAAACATCCAGCCAGCGAACGGTCTTAGAGCATGTGCCAAAGTCGGGGGATAAAAAAAAAAAGCAGCAAAAAACCCTGGCTAAAACCCCTGGCCAAGACACTTGGCCACTCGAGACGGCGGCTGCGGCTGCGGCTGTGATAAAATATGAGACAGTGGGGCAGACAGTCGACGGCTTGGCTTTTTTTTCGGCACTGCCAACCGAAGGGGCCGGCAATGATTCAGTACAAAAGCAGGCGAAGGAAAGAAGTCCGCCGAGACACTCGTCGCACAGTCGTAAGTAAATATATAACGCGCTGGACAGACGTACGACTCCAGACGCCACCTAGCGTCCAAGCGGGGCAACCTGTCAGTCCAAGATATAGGAAAAAAATCTGATTAGAGATGTGAGGTAAAGGATAAACCAGGGATAATGGGTTATATAAGGTTTTTTGATTAGTAAAAGTATTTATTTATAAACTAGGATGTCCTCTCAGAAGGAATAAATGAAATAGTGATATGTAAACTTAATTAAAATATGGAAAATATATTAACTTTATTTTTATATAAGTACCTATATATCAGTATAAATATTGAGTATTTTTTCCTGTATAGAAAGTAACTGTACTTACTTTTATATAAATTAATTTACAACACTTTGGTTTTCAAATTATGGCTATTTCTCGATACGAAATAATATTTTATTATATTAATACGTGTAATAAAAATAATGAATTTAAAATATATATTTAAAATCCAAATTTATACTAAAATAAAAATCAAAATCAAGTGATAGTTTCCGGTATAAATATATTTCTAACATGACCAGAGCCATGGTCATCAAACGAACTGAAATTTCACTCTGAATGCTCCTAGAAAGTGTCTTAAAATAACCCAAATACATTACAAACCCCTTAACAAAATTGATGTACATTAATAAGCACCCCAAAAGCAATATAATATCTATTAAAACCCCACTTTTACCCATTAAAAAATATCTATAATAAAAGAAAATCATAAATAATTCGCGTGTCACGCTTCCAGCTCCATCACACAGTATAACTCTCTCCCATATGCAGAGTGGGTTCCTTTTTGCAAATGTCATGCATTTGTTGCCTATTTTCCAATATTTATTTATTTGCCAGGCAGTGCGCCGATGCATTAGAGGCAATAAAATAAATAAAAATTGAAATTGACTACGTCAGAAAATTTTGGCATTCATAATGCATGAGTTTTGATTTCTTGGCGACGTCGCCAACGGCAAAAAAATATATATAAAAAAAAATAAAATAAAATAAGAAAAAAAAAAGGTTCAGCGCGAAAAATCACTTAAGTTTTCCATTGAATGCTGGATATGAGGATTTATGTTAACTACTCGACTTGTTATAATTGGTATATTAAATGATTTAACAGTTGGCCAGAGCTCACAGCCCAAAACAGAAATCAATTCGCGGGTGTAGCCAGGGAATGGAACTCTGACTGCGATCGTGGTCTCTGCACATTCGCCGGGGAAACTGGCTTAATATTATTTATGAGCCGAGTGCTCGCCATATCACGTAATAATCACGCACATAAATGGCCAGTTAAATGCCGGCCAGAGAGCTCTTGGGCCCAGTTGCATTTCATATTTCATCTCGGTTGATATTTGCCAAACATGTGCGAGAGTGGCGCAAATAAAAAATTAAGTAATAGATTTTGTCGCTGCGATAACGTAAAAGTGCTAAAATATTTCAAAATGCGTCAAACTTAATTTATAGATAATTTTTTGTTAGCCAGAGAAACGAATTGGTGGGAGATTGGACCACCACCGAGAGAGGTGGGAGTTAGAGTCGTTGGGTCTGATTAGCGACGTGAGTTTCCAATGGGACAATCTACACATGATAAAGGTAATATAAATACTTTAAAATTTTCCTTAATTTATAGGGCAAAGTAAAATAACTCTGGTTCTTTCCGGCTTTTTTCCCCACCTTGCTGCACTTTAAACTTAAACTTGGTTGACCTCATTGACCCTGTCCCGAAGTTCACGGAGAGTCCCCAGCTTCGGGCCAGTTTAACTGTCGAACGACAAACGATCAGAGCTGAGGAAAACTCGAGAAAAACAGCACTCTAGGATAATCCAGCATAATGTTTGTACATTATTTGATCGAATTTGCACCATCGTGAGCTCTGGCCACAATTTTCCCCAGCACGTTTTCTTTCTGCCAGCGAAAATTGCCATACAAATTAAGTGATTTGCTATTGACATTTCCGCCGGGAACCCAGACTTATAGCCAGGTCCTATGGCCAGGGCCAAGATTCCAGCCTCAAGCCTTGAACGGAGCACGCGCGTGAATAATGAAGTGCCAAGATCGCTTACACTCGCAGATCCGCCGAGCTCTGAGCTCGGTCATTTTCACACAATTCACATTGACCCCGCGCACACTAACCTGACCCTGGATCGATCCAAGTGCAGGCACAGTCTGTGCGCTCAGGTTCACTTCAGAGAGAATCGACAATCGATTTTAATTTGTTTAACTTGTGCATCAATTTCTGTGCTTGTTTGTGCAGCATCTTCCTCGGTCAGCCGTTGCCATTGTGCATAAATTACTGACACTTGTCTCCATTAAAAATGAAGGTGATTCAACTGTCAGGCCCTGACTCTGAAGCTGCGACTCCCTGGCAGTCACGGCATGTTTTTTTCCCCGGGACATGCCATGGATGCGGACTTGGCCATTGGATATTTCTTGCTATGACGTCCCATGGACATCAATCGCTGGCAATTTTCGTGTAATTGTTTGATGCTGTTTGTGCCGCCACAATTGACAAGCGATCTCTGGTCAGCGGAGTTTTCATTTAATGGGATGGAGAGGGTAAGGAGAAGATGGGTTTTATGGGTAATGTATGAAAAATAAATATTAAAACTAACTTACAAACTAGTAAGAATAGATCTAGTTTAATATTTCTAAACATCTCCTCCTACTTAACCACCAAAAAGAAGACAATATTTTCCTTAAGAAAAGCTATATAATAATTAAATGAAACCTTTTTAAACCAAGAATATGTCTCTAGCCCTCCCTGTCACAGCTTGACCTAACTTAGAGTGCCTGTGGTGATGTCAGGTCATCTAATGAGGTCCACAATGGAAACCACAGGCAGAAAACGAATCATAATGAGCTTTGGAGCAAGTACAATGGGAAGGAAGGCAAGGAGGCGCAGCCTCATCGATGGCATTTGGACAAAAGCTCAACGATCCACCCCCAGCTGGCCACATGTCAACCCTCTCTGCTCGGCCAGATGACACACCCACATCCCTGTGCCAGTCCCAAAAACCCTGTCCACGTCCAATGAAGACGCGTGTCGCTGGTCAGCCCACAATGGAGTTGGAAACTCAGACGGAACGATGGAGTTTGCGATAGCACAGCGCGTGTCACACAACAACAAGTCAAACCGGAAAGCAGACGATCCCCGGAGCAGGACCCAGGACCTGCATATAGCCCAGACGGAAGGAAGGTGGACCTGCAGAAGGTCGCAACGGCATACGGAACGTGCAAAGTGTGGGTCACGTGTCGCATATTAAGCACTGAACGCTGCTCAAAACGTATGTCAAATGTCCCGGCCATCGTTGAGCGAGGCCTCACGAGGGGTTAAGCCTGCTGCGGGGCCACTGTCTGCCAGGGGTTAAGCCCTGCAACCTCGCGAGGGTGTTCAGGCAGCCGTGACTCCCACTTGCAACCCTCCATCCTGCGCCCAGAACTCACCCTCCTGCACCTTGTTGACTTTCAACTGTGTGGCCAGTGAGCAATTACGTGAAACAGTGTAGATGCACGGAGAGAAAATTAGGCTGCAGATTTTTCTAGATTTATTTAAGTTAGAGTAAACATTTTCTTTAATCCTTTTTAATGAATACTTTAATTGTAGTTTCCTAATTTTGTTTAAAATATCTTTTAAATTTAACTAAACTTATTTTTACTTGAAAAAATATTAATAATATTTTTTTTTTTCACTGTAAAATGACGTCAAGTAAATAATATCATCAGCGTTTGTCGCTCATTAATGGATCGAACAGAGAACGTTCCGACGAATCCACCCCTGAATCCCTCTCGACTTGCCATTTAATTTGGCTTAATTTAATTTTTGCTGGTAGCCACCAGAAACTACTGCAGAAGCAGACACCCGAAACTTTGCCAAATTCACAGCGATTGTGATTTGACAATTGTGGGAATCTTTGTTGCGACAATATGGAAACTGTCGAGGTCCCACCCCCGGACAAGATTGCATCCCATAAACCACCGACTGCATATGGGAACATGTGCAATGAGGCATGGATGGACCTTTGATGTGGGAATACACATCACCGACGTCGGTGATGATGATGATGGGTTGCAATAATTGATAACTGTTTAGTCACTGTTTGATTTCTGATCTGAAATCGAGGGGCGGAAAAAGGTCGACTGGCGTTAACTGTTAATTGTTTTGGGTCACATATATTTACCCAGGAGTGTCAGAGTGTCCATTTTCAATGGGAAATCGTAGAGAGGATCTATCGTGGGAATTGTGTAAATCAATGGAATAGGTCTAGTGGAACCTTTAATGACCGTTTAAGGTGTGTGATCATAGCCGGGAAAATGTGACTGTTTTACATGGGAAAGTGCAATAGAAAATATTAATTTTTGATATTAGAAATTTTCTTTTAAAAGGTTGTGCTTCAGTGATTCGTCAAATTACATTTTTTATAAGAATCGGTAGTCAATTGGAACTGTGGGAACTAATAAGAATTTATGTTACCTTTCAATTCTAATAAGAAAAAATAAGAAATCCCTATATAGCACCCAGCTTATCCTTTAAAGAGATCAATTTACCGGACAAACTTGACCATTTTTTGGCCTTTAGGCTCTTGACGGTTTACCTGGATCCATAAAATTAACACCAAATATCGCTGGCTGCTCAAGCTCATTAAAGGCCGAATCTATGCATGCAATTTGCGGCTAATGTCTTAAACCTTAAACCCCAAAACATGAGAGGGCCAGGGCCAGGCAGTCAGTCCGTCAGCCTAAATGGCCCATCCGAGAGCCAAGACCATTACAGGCCATTACGGAAAGGAGTTCGAACGACGAACGACTACGACGACGACGACGAAGAAATGTAAAAAGCAAGTCCAAACTAATTTCAAGCACCCTCAGGTGATGAAGACAATTAAATATTCGTGATTTAACGATCACTTTGCAATGCTCCAAACTGTCAGGCCAACAGCAACTATGGCTCAGACTTGGGCCGAGACTGCGAGTCAGACTCCGAGCCAGACGTTCCCAATCCCAAACCCGCCCCGTCAAATGTAAATGACTTCGAGACGGACGATGGAGCCCTAGCGAAAATTTCTAGCGGCCAAGATAAAGATCGCACAGTGGACCTGGCCAAAATAACAAAAAAAAAAAAAAACAACTCAAGAACTAAAGCAGCCTCTTTCCTCCCTCGCTTTGTTTTCGTTTCCTTGCTCATCACGAATTTTCCAGCGGAGGAAACCGAAACAGGTTATGGCCATCTTATTTCGGAAAATTTTTGTTGCTGTCTGTTTTTGTTGTTGCCAATTTGCCTATCAACAAGCGATCGATTAAGTACGCCTACCCAGAGCCGCAATTCGGGATTCGGGAAGCCTTTTGCGTTTTGCTATATTGGTCACAAAGTCAAAATGTTAATAAATGCAGTTGGCCAGGGTCTGAGATTCGGTTAACTGTAAGCTCAGACTGCTCTAGAGGATTCTGATTTCGAGAATAAAGCGGGGAGGGAGAAGAGGAGAAGAAGGAGCACAGAAGACAAGGAGACCCACCCACAAGTGGTTCCCGGAGACTGGTCAAGTTCAAGCCAACTGCCGCTGCAGCAGCAGATTCCAATCAGGTGTAATAATTCTTATTGGCAACGCTTCGTCTGGAAGACTTTCTTTTAATATGCCCCGACGACTGAAGACTTGAGAGCCAGCTGGCTGGGGATGGTAACGTGAAGGGGAAATAGGTTAAATAAATGTAGAAAAAAATATAGGATATTTTAAAGTTACTCCTAAATATTTTCATTATTTTTAGCAAAAGTGGCAACATAAATTAAAGAGTAACCCAACCCATTTTGCTTTTTTATAGGTACTCAAACACACTTTAATTACCCAAAATTAAAATCACGATGGTCACGAGTTCATCTCTCTCTAAGGCCTTGCTTCTCGTTTACTGTTAGACGCAGTAGAGTTCGAATTGGAGTTCTCTGTTTCTCTCTGCGCACTTCACGATTTTTGATTGATCGTGCATACTAAACTATAAATCCATCGTGATACATTGGGGCGATCAGGCGAGCCTCAATGTGAGAGGAGTGGGAGCTGGGAATGATGGAGCTGGGAGCTGGAAGCTGGGTAGTTGGTGTGGGTGGAGGGGCAACCTGCAGAGCTAGTTCCAACAGGAGCCTTCAAGGGGAAAACCCATTTTCGTATTAGCAGAGCACACACATCCGGGGGCCCTGCTAATTTTTGGCATCAATCAGAGACGGCTAATGCAGGCAGTTAATCGTTTCTCACTCGACTGCACTTTGCCTAATTTTGGGCGCGTTTTTATCGCACACAGCTGCCGGAGATCGGCGGAAGAGTTTTATGGGGCATAAATATCTTTGGGATACAACTAATTAGTGGGTGTTTGTAGCAGGCAAGGTGTCGCCAGAGCAGGCCAGACCACCCCTTCTATTCTCTTCCCATTCGATGTCATCTCATCTCGTCTCAAGTCGTCTCATCTCTCAAGCGGTGCGTAGAAGGTGGAACAATAATGTTAAATCAATTCCCCCAGCGATGTCGCACTTAACTCGCTCGAAGATACTTCCCCCTTTTGTAATACCCTGTAGTGACATTTTTTTGAGGAGCTTAATAGACTTGATTGTGACCTGCTAAACTTTTTATAAAATTAAATTCGGAGTAATTTAATAAACCAGATACATTTTATGTATATTTTATAATAAATTTATCTTTTAATCTAATTTACTGCTATATATAATTATTGTTTCTTAAGGTATCTCTCAGTCGACTCTCTGTACCATTAGTAGCCACCTCGCCTTTCTTTCCCCAAAGCAGGGGCGGGTATTTTCGTCGCTGCTGCTGGAAAAATTATTGAAATTTTTATATCGCCAGTCGGCTTTGCGTCGTCTATTTCGATGTCTGGCCTGGCATTAAATGCGATTAAATTGATTCCCCAGCAAATGCCATCAAATCGCCGCGTTTGACTTTGATTTTATATATCTCTGGGAGCTTTGTCACCTTTTCCCCTTGCCGCAGTAAAATCGGGAAGCATTCCCATTGCCATTGACGGATTGTGCCGTGCAACTTTTACTGCACTTTGAGAGTGAATCTGCGGCGATCGTAAAAGTTGTTTTTATTCTTTTTTCAGTATACCTGCACCCCCGTTTTATGGGTGGCAACTAAGCCAATTTCAGCGATTATGGCCCATCATCGGTGTGTTTGCAGCTAACAAAACATAAGACATCGCCCGATGCAGAGGGATAACACTTGGCCCGACTTAAGCCCCGATGAAAACATGACGTTTATGTCCTCGGAGAATGGGTGAAGTTCATTCTTGGAAATGATTTCGAAAATACAAGTATTCCAAAGCCGATCTGATGTGAGCTTTGGGTGCTTGATCGCTGTTTTATAGAAGGGATTTTCGGGGTTTTGGAGAACTACAAAAGAAGCCTTTGACAAAACAACATTAAAATTGTCTTCAGTTTTGTTTAAAAATGAATTTATCTTTATCTTTCCCTTTACCTTGTCCATTTTTATAATAAATTCCTATTAAGTTAATCAGTTTTAAGTTAGTTTAAGCAAGATTTTTTCATGCCAAGTATATCGCTTCACCTTACGAAAATGCATCTCCTGGTTAAAACTCCCCCTTTTTTTTGTTAGATTAAAATGTTTTCTCATATTTTAATCACCTACCCGTTGCTATTGATTTTTCCCTATTGTGTTTTCCAAAACAATTTCCATCTGCTGCCGTTGCTGCTGCTCCAGTGACAGGCTCATTTGTTGCTAGTGAGCCTTGTCTCCCCAAAACTTTACGCCGTAACTTCCAGAATCCGGGACTCATTAGCCCGACCAGGGCAGTGATAGCTGCCAACAAGTGTTGGGCATCCCGGAATCCCAGAATCCCGCATCTCCCCAGATCCCTACTCCCGATGACAATAGCTTTCAAATGTTTCTAATTAAAAAACCAAAGCCTGAAGACAACACAATGCCAAGGTACAAGATCCAGGGAGTGTCTATTTTTAGGAACCGTTTTCAGCTGCCGGAAAACTCGCTGCTACGGGCGCTTAACTGTGAACGTGAAGTGTAATGTGACCGAGGAGGTATAATGTGGAGGAGTCGCCTGTTCCAGGTCTAATCATAAGCATTTGGCTATGATTTAGTGCCGCCCAGGCAGCGACACGTGTTCCGGGGGTTGGGCTGAGGACTCGCGGCGGGTCGGCATCCTTTCAAGCTGATTTTTCACACGCCGCCATATCGCCCATTCCACGTGAGATATATGCCGATGAGACGTGCACCAATCCCCAACCCCCAAGCTGCGCTGAGCCGCTGGGCCATTTTTTTGGGGTTTTCCATAATGCAATAACTCAGATTGCTGCACTCGGGGGATACTCGTATTTTTTGTATAGGCGCCCCCAAGTCGACATTAATTGAGTTGCTCTAATGCCAACCTTATTTTTAGTACAGTGGGTGCAGGGAAATTCGAAATTATTGAATTTTTAATTTATATATAAAGTGTTTGAAGACGTTTAAAGTTAGGAAAATCATTATTTACTTATCTAGAAAAATTAAAAAGGAAGTCGAGAGAATATTCAATATTTATTTATCTAGAAAAATTAAAAAGAAAGTCAAGAGAACTTTGGTATAATTAGTATAAAATTTGGAACTAAGGATTATGTTTAGCTGATTACAAAGTTTACTCTAATCCCTGAAACCATTTTTAAATAATTCACAACATCAGATTTATTGTTTAATTTTAAAAGTTGCTAGAGCGTTATACTTAGCTCGTTTATATTTTATTTATTGTAAATTATTCATCTTCTTCAAACTCTAATTACTCAATGTTAACTACTTAATAACTAAATTTCAAAAATTCCCAATAACCACTGTATTTTACCGTTATCAACCCTGGGTAATTCGAATTGCCAACGAGTTGACTGGTTAATTCTGTTTGTTTTCGGCGGCGCCTGTTTAAGTAACCCCTTTGGCCGGAGTCTGGTGGCACACTTACGCCCTAAACAGCGACATAATTACCAGGGCACTTCACACAGTTAATTGCCAGGCCTGGTGGGTCTAGGCTAGGAGGAGAGAGTTCCTCATATATTCCATATAGACACCCCCATACCATACTATACCATACCAAAGGGTTCAGTTCCCGCTTTATTGTTTCCATTTGGCTGCCAGCGGGCTGAATCGCCTCCATATGAACGGATGGTTCGTGTTTTTGTTGATTTTAGCAACTTTATTGACGTTTAACACGTCGAGTGGTCGCAAGGGGTGCTGCTGCTGCTGGTTCATAAATGAGTTAACAACAGATGTTTACATCATTTGTATTGTGTTCATAAATGTTGTAGACCCTAAAGGATGATTTTAAATGAAGCTGTTATAAATGTATTAAAAGGAATTTCAATATATTTTTCCTTGTGTACCGAATTTAATCTTAGCCAAACTTGTTTGTCTTTCTATCTACGTTTGATCGGCAGAACAAGAATCGCTCGTTCTCACGTTGCCTTTTGGCCAAGGCAAAGCAATTAAAATAAACCAATAATCGATTGCATTTAGCAGACCTAGCCCAGCCGAAACGTGCATTTAATTGACGCTGGTAGCAGATTATATAAAATTATATTTTAAATCAAACAACCATTGCAGCCGAAAAAAAAAAATGTATATACAACCCGCTGCCGCCAAACAATTTAAGCCACCCACTCGAAGCGAAGGACGTGGCGGTTGCAACTGCGGCGCCAGGGGCCAGATTATAACGATCTCTCAGTCTCCGGTCTCCGCCAGAAAAGCTCAGCAAATCTCAAAAAAGTCTGGCAGACAGCCAGGAAAATAAAAACAATGCCAGTTCGTCGATCGAAACTGTGCGACAGTCCGAACATAACCCGAGGGCGACTCAGAGTTAAATGAAATTGAAATGGCCACACAATTATATTTTTTGAAACGTTTTTCCAACGATTTTTCCATCGATTTTTCAAGAATGGTGGTATTGGGCCTTAACTGCGATCGATTTGCGCCGATAGGAAGTGGCTTGCAGTTCCGAACTTCCTTAACCCAAAACTGAAACTGCGGCAATATGATTTGTCGCCCATTCATTGGATTACGATGATGATGATGATGATGCAACACAAGCTGGCCCAAAACAATGGCCACTGAGCACGTGCAGACCTTGCCATAATTTACAAATCCACTAACGTTGAAGCCAGCTAGGAGGTAGAGTCTTTTGGATTTTCAGAGTAGGCCAGAGAATGCCCTTAAAAATAATATAAAATTTAACTAAAGCTTGAACCTATTTCTAAAATACTTAATTTAGATTCTAGTTAGCTCTATGTTTACTTTTTTTCATTATATATATTTTTATATTTATTTTTAGTGATATTTCTAGACTCAAAAGTCCCTTCCTTTTTAAGAGTATCAAGTAGTATCCAAACCAGTAGATGGACAAGCATCGCTTTTGGTAATTTCGCGAACGCTTTTCCTATCTTCAACCGTTTGCAGCATCTTGCATTATTATTGCGCTTATTATTATTATTATTTTGATGGGGTCTCCTTTGCGGCTTTGTCTGGTCAAAAGCAGCATTTGCATCTGCATCTTGCCCGGAATGGCTCTGGGGTTGGGTGTCAGAGTTCAATCAAATGAATGGCACCCACAACGTTTAATGTCTTTGATGGTTTTATTAGTCGATTGCCGCCGACAGATCCAAGATCCCCCGAGCAGCTCCACTGACTCATTAGCCATTGTTGTGATGAAGTTGTTGGCGCGCTTTTGGCCAGCCGGTTGTGATTTCCCCGGCTGATTACTGAGATCTGCATTGCAACTTTGTTTTTATTGCATTTACTTACTATGCAATTTGCGGCCGTCCGCAAAAAGTTCAAGGTTCCGAAATTAAAAAGTAGCCCAGCGAGACAATTGCATTTATCGTTGGATGATGGAACCCATGGCCACGCATCCTGGGGCATTTTGGATTTTTATTTGATTTTCTGTGGGGCGGGTGGATGTGATATAGAATGTGGGTTGAGGTCAATACGGGGATATAATCATTAGGTTTGTTTATATATTTTTTTTTGTTTCGTTTTTTTTTTTTTTTGATTGTTTATAAAATTATTTGCCTACTGAGGAGAAAACTTATATTCATAAAACAAAAAATTCTTAAGAAAATACAAGCCATATTTTTCTCACAATCTTTCGAGAGCTCAACTAGAGCAGACTTAGTTTTATTCGATCCGTTAGTTCAAAATTTCCAACCACATTTTCACAAACAAAATTTCCGCGATCCAAAATTCGTATATAAGTATTAACCATGCCACCAAGGAAGAAGGTCTCTATTCTAGTAAAACGAAACGAAGTCGGCACAAGCCAAGATGCTCGGGAAAAACTAAAAATGTTTATAGAAGAAGTTAAACTTTTCCTAGGTTTTCAACCCCAAAGAAACCGCATATAGTGCAGCCTTGATTCTATTTCTAAATCCTGCTCAGCTGCAGCTTCTCCAAAGACCAACCCTTCTTCGTATAACTATTCACTTCCGATATATCCTTTGCCTACGAACAGGTGTGAGGTAGGTGGCCCGAATCACAGACGCGTGGCCGACTTGCGCCTGCTCCTACAGATCGGGTATATAGTAAATATGTGTATATAAATATAACAACCACTTGGGTGACACCTTTTCGACCAATGCATCTGCACAATTACCAGCGGGGCCAAGGTATCAGATTTCTGGGGAAGGCAGCAGGCAAAAGGCGCTGAGCCACCAGCAGAAACTGAAACTGAGGACACGAAACTCCTTTCTTTTATGCGCCACTGACAAACGGCACATTGCACATGTCCATGCCCATGTCCGTGTCCGTGTCCGTGTCCATGTCCTGAGTCCATGGCTGCTGCAACTTGCCAGACAGGGACACGATGCTGCACAGCTACAATCACAATCACCATCCCAATCAGTCACCCCCATCAGAAAGGCAGCAGCCTTTGAAACAAAAGGCTAGTGTGTGGATGCGTGCGGGCTAGAGATGGGAGCGTGTAATGAATAAGAAATAAATATATAGATATATAAAATATTACATATAAATATTTCTATAATTTATTATATTTTTTGCACTTTTTAAACCCTATGTAATTTCCTTTTCTAGTCTATTTATTTATTTTTATAAATATAATTAAGGAATATTCTTTTAAAACTCCTCTCTTCAAGCAACTGTCAATGTGTCATCTCTAGCTCGTTCCTTGTCTTAGGTGCGGGTGTTTCGCCTTGGACCCGGTATTGATTTCATGTTGACGCTGCAATATTTCTCTTAATGAAAACAAACAATGGGATGCTGATGCTGAGCCTGAGGTTGAGGATGAGGCAGGCCACTGGCGAGAATGCAGGCAGCTGGCTCGCAGGCAGGAGGTTCGATGCTGGGATGGTTGGAGGGCTGGCAGGCTGACTGGCTGGCAGGCTTACAAAGTGCGTGTTATTAATATTATTGGCCCACAGGCTGCTCCCGGCTATTGGCCACACAGCGAGCAGGGGCAAGGAAGTTGGCCAGTTGGCCACTTGGCTGGCCAAACCTGGCCGAGATGTGGGCTGCCAGATAATCGAGGCAGCGAGCAGGTCGTGCCAAATTCCACACGACGGAAGACACGGACATCGGAGATGGAGCCGGAGCCGGGGCCAATTTAAAACCAATTTAAAGTTTAATGAATTCATAAAGAAATCAGTGACTGCACTTTCAAAACATAATCTGCCGACATTCCGCCTTCTCCGCATGGCGTGCCAAATCTCATAATCAGTCAATAACTTTTGCCGCCTTCAAGCACGTGGCCCAGCACTGGACGAAAAAATGTACTAATTTTTTAACAGATAGGAAAATACTTTAAAATTAAAATTTAGACTTTGAATTAAAAGGGATAACCTATAAAAATTGATAAATCAACATTGTGGCTTTAATTTCACTTGGAAAATGTTTATTTTGTAAATTACAAAATAAATTTATGTATGTACTGTTTGATAAATATTCAGAAAAATGGTTTTAACATTTATATTTGTGTTTTTTGTTTAAAGTTTAATAAAAATACGAAATATATATAGTATAAATTATAGTACAGTTTAAATATATTCATATTTGAAGTAAGAACTTAATAGCTTAAAAAGGAAAGCGTTAGGAAAATTCTAAAAAAATCTCTTCTGTCCTGTAATAAAGGATATTATTTTCAGTGTCAAGTCCTCCGACATTGCACCGAACTTGGATTTCCACTTGGCCGTATTTTATGGGGAATCGAAGTGAAATCAATGGCATTGCCTGCATGCCATTAACACGAAAGTCGCCTCGATTGCGAAATCGCTTGAGGCCATCGCAGGGAGAACGGAGATTGGGGCTCCAGAGAATCCCAGGGAGACGAGACCCAGTCCCAGTCCCAGACTCAGTCTCAGTCCCAGTCTTTGATTCGTTAAACAAATTTTATTATTGAGCAGATTTCCGAAGCATGACAGTTATTAATTGCAAATATCGCTTAATTCATCGCTTCAAAACGACAACACATCGCATAGTTCGGGCCAATCCTCCAAACAACCTGTAATCACGACACAATTCATGGCCAGGATCATGGCCAGGGGAGGGCTCCGCTTCGCCCCATTCCGATCTGATCCGATCCGGATCCAGGCTGTGCCCGAGCCAGTGCCAGCGTGGATGAGGATGTAGATGTGGAGGAGCCCGGCCTGTAATTTACATGGTTGCATTCCATTGACACTGATCATCAGTTAATTTGTTTCTTTATAGCCCGTATGGCTAAAAGTGAATGCGAGTCGTTTGTTTTCGGCAGTGGGACACCTCTTATCCGATCCCGATCGGGACGCGAAGAAGTGAAGGTAAAAAAGTCCAGCCCGGCCTGATTGAAAGATGGCAATGAGTTATGGCCCCAAAATCGGTTCATAAAAATTGCCAAAGCCCCGAAGAAAACCTGAAAACAAACAAACTGAAAACTGCCTATTAATACTAATTGGACTGTCACAATCAATTTGGCAGCCTAAATGCTAGCTCCACATATACCCACAGCCACCCACCGCATGATCGGATCATTAGTGAAAGGTTTTAGGGCACTTGATCGATCGCCCAGCTCGTTAGAGCCCCCAATAAATGCACTTAGCGAACGAAAACAAGACAAATATTTCCACAGAGCGCGAAACAAACCGAAACTCTGGCAAAAAAGATTGATTGTGTTGACTGATGGTGTGGCGGATCGTTCGCTGCAATTGGCAAATTTGACTGCTGATGCTGGCGATATTTTCCGATTTTTAGGCAACGGTGGCAACTGCAACCTCCGACTGGCAGATATCGTGATGGCCCCGTTTTATTGATGGATTAAGGGCGATTACGCGATCGTTGTCAGATGGCAGTTAGCATAGACAAAGTGGCTGAAGGGCTCTCCGAGTCGTTGTTTGCTGAAGACCATAACGAGGGGAACAAAATCTAAAAAAAAAAAAGAAAACAAAGCAGCGATCCGAAGAGGACTCTCCGGGGGAATGTTGCGCAATCGATAATCATGACATCGATGGGGGCTTTGGGGTTCGGGGATTGAGCTGTCATGTCAGACGGCAGTTAATCAATGCGGCCCAGCGGAAAATACATAATCAAATTAACTGCCAGAAGAGAAGTCCGAGTCAGGACAATGTTGCCAATGTAGGCCACAAAACGGAACGAGCAATGCGATTGTTGTCTAGCAATCTCTTTGGCTAGAAAAGAGGGTATGAAGGGTATGATGAGCGCGGATTATGAAAAGGGTTTATGGGTTATTATCGAGGTTTCTTGTCTTGGCACTGTGAGCTTTAAATTGAGATAAATTTACCTCTCAATCACTTTGTATTTGAGCCACTGGCATTATTTACTTTCCCTGCTAACTATACCTTCTCTGAGACCCTATTTACTGGCTGCCTTTTGCTTAATTTTCTGACGATACCTAGCAATTTTTATATATTAATTTTTAAATAAATTTTAAGCTCAATATCTACTACTAAGAACCATCTATTCGAATCCCTAATCCCTAACAATTGACTCGTTTTAGCGCTCAGCTTGGGGCGGCAAGTGATTTGATTGCTGGCCATTGCCCGGGGTCGGGTTGTGGATCGGATTCGGGCTCAGACTGGACCTGGGACTGGGATTGAACCTCCTCCTCCTCCTCCTTCTCCTCCGAGGGGATCCATTCGGGGGCTGACTCAGTTCAAACAAGTTGCTGGCGGGAGTTATGAAATAATGCATTATAATTTGCCAGTCAATTGGCCGGACGGGGAGATGCACCTTGTGGTATGGGCATGTTTGTTTCTGCCCCCAAAACTCCACCCCCTCCGCGTGGAGGCATTTGGGCTGCCTCTTTGTTTTGCATAATTGTGGGAAACAACCGGCGGCTTTTGCGGATTTTTGGCTGGACTTGCTAAGTAGGCTAAGGTTCGTTATGGCATGCCTGGCCACTGACTCAGTCGGTTCTCCCTGCCCTGCTCCACGTTGCCTTCTGGTATTTGATAAATTGTTCGCCTGCTATCGAGGGCTATCGGGAATGGCGAAGTGCAGGCACCGTATCGAAGGCGATCAGAGGTGAATCGCAGTGATTAATACGGGGAGACCCAGAACGAAGATGACCGATGCCCTGGGGGAAACCTGTTCCCCCATGCACTTGGCGCCTGATGCACGGCAATAAAAGTGGTCTAAGGAATTAATTTAGAAGAAAGTTTTGCTGATTTTAAATTGGAAATAGAGTTAGTGATTAAATTCATATATATTTAGTAAGGAATTCGCCTCTGTTTGTTAAAGTATAAATTTGTATATCTTGGTTAAAGATAAAAGTATATTTAATTTAATAGGAGTGATGGCAATGTTTCTCTCTGTGTCTTTGCTGTCCTGTTTCCCGGCTTGCCTTCTCCACTCATCAGCACACACCCAGTTCTGTCGCCTGGATATGATCCCCTCTCATGCTCCTTGTGGACCCGATCCTCATTAGCCTTGCGCGCCTTGCTCTGTCGCTTGCTAATCAATTGTCGCCGTATTAAGGTCGCACTGGCTCTGCCTTTTTTTTAGTTGCTATCAGCGCTGCCATGCCATTTTGGCGCTTCATTTAAATCATAAAACAAAGTGCGAGAGAAGGCGAGATGATCTTACATCAGCGACTGTGTAATGCCCTTTACTTAAGGAAATAAATTATTTAAAATCCGCTCCTTTAAGTGAAGAAAACTTTAATTATTTTAAAGGCTCATAGTTTATTTACAAAATCTTTATATATTATATAATTATTAAAGCTATGCAATTATATTTCCTGAATTTTCTTTTAAATTATATATTCCCCATTTCGAAATCAACCAATCAGGTGCTCTACACCGATTCCGAACAGATTCATTCAAGCGGATGGCAGCTTGCATTTTTGGTTTGCTTTTGCTTTTGCTTGGCTTTTGCTAAATGTGACACTGAGGCTACTGTTCGTAATGGTGTTGGCATTAAAATGGATTACACACCGAAAGCGGCTGCCTGAAATTAACCAGCGTATCTCAACTGAACCGAGCTGAGCTGAGCTTTCGCCCGGCAACTGGCCCACTCCCCAATTGGCACCTGTGTTTTCGAGTCCCTGGCCGGAGCTGGAGCCTGAGTTGAAGCTGGAGCTGCCAGTGGTGACTGGACTGGGACTGGGACTGGTTTCACGGAACACTATATAGATATGTATTAAGCGGGGCTGGCATATGGAAAAAGGTGTTCCTTGTTGGTGCGTCTCTGTCCGCGTCTGGGGGCTTTAGTGCAAAGCGGCATTTATTCACGGCATTTCGATTTCAATTACGATACAAATTGTCATTAATGTTGGAAAGTTGTTTTCGCAATCGCCCCGGGCGGAAGATAGCGCCTAGCCATGATTTTGATGGAGTGGATACGCTTAGAATACGATCAGATCGGCGGCTATAAACTGAACCTGTGTGTGTCACATTTGATTGACTTTGGGAGCAATCGCTTTCGCAGTTCGGGTTCATAAAGCAAAGTTCTCGGATACCCAGCCCCCCGTGCGAGAGTGGCCATTAAATGCTCATAAACCACAATTATAATTTCCATATCTGTTGCGTTGCGCTTGTGCACCCAAAAACCACACCTCAGATTTACTTGACTTGCCACACGAAATGTGTGTGTGTGTCGCTGTGCGAGTGTGTGCCAAGAATTCTTACTCATAAATAAAACATTTTTTAATTTCCCATAATTTTCGACCCGCCGCGAAATTCTCGTGCGGGGAGTGTGTCCATTCGAACGATATATAGAACGATCGATGATGATGAAACCCCGGATCCCCCAACCACGACTTGAAATTTAAAGCGGCACTGTGGGAAAATCTTAAAAAAAATGCTTGGGATAAGACAAATTAAGACTAGTTTTTATAGGAATTTTGAACATTATATTTATATTTAATTAAAATTTCCTATTAACTGAGGCTTTAAGCTTTTCAAAATTTCTTCTGAGCTCAACATTTTCTAGTATTATAAAATATCAAATAATATTAAAAGATTTATATGTTATAGAATTTTCAAATAAGTATTTGTATTTTCTATATTTTTTCTAATCCCCATTTCTTACTGTGCAAGCCAAGCTCGACTAACCTGCGACGACGTCTTGAGGCCAACCCAGAAGAACTTCCGCGACGAACGGCAAACACGGGTCACCGTTATGCCTCAGTGCCACCGCCGCCTTGCGCCCTCCGATCGGTTTGAAACGATCCTACCATATGCATATATATACCACCATCTCTACATAACATGCTCGTACTACACCTTGAGTCAACGAATCGAACGGACAGCGCCTTAAAATTTTATTTGGATTTGGGGGCTGCGCTGTCAACGTTTCAGCATTGCGTACTTGTTAAAATATGTTTTCGATGATCGCACACGCGTGCACTGAGCGGAAAAAGGGGTAACATAAGGGTGGATAAATAAACCAAGTTAAGAAAGCTAAAAAAATAATTGTCAAAATAGTTTTTAAATATTTCTTATAGGCTTTATAAAGGTCTTTTCCGGTCCATTAATACTCCTGAAACTTTTAAAATGAAAAACATAATTATATAATAATATAATTATAATTATTAACATACTAGCCAAGTATTTGAATTACTAATTAAGCGTTTTAATAGTAAAAGTAAAGTATTATACATTATAAACTCATTTTAGATAAATCCTTAAAATTTAAATGACTTACAGCTGTAAATAAAACATTGTGTAAATTCCTATTTAAAACCCTTGAGAATTTCCGTATTGGCTTTCTTAATAAAATTGAAAATACCTACCCATTTTTTCTTACAGTGCCCTCACACATTTGTTTGTTCGCCGATTGTAGCAATGTGTTCCTTACTTTTTTGTGTTCATTTGGTAAGCGTTGCCCAGAAGATGACAGCGGCGACTTGGAGGTGGACTTGAATCGGCGATCGGTGCGTTATTGAAGCGAAACAAGTGTTTAGTCACCCAAACAGAGCGTCGCAGGTAAAATGGGTGCTCCTGCGACTTCCTCGCCTCCCCATTCCCCATAAGAGCTCCTCCTTAAGCCCGAGCCAAGTTGGTGGAGCGCACCCCAAAGCTGTCATCCGACAGAGCGGCGTGCCTTATTTGGTTAGGCTTCATTGAAGGTGCACCTTTGTTACGCTCACTGAGCGATCTGTGTGCCGTCTCCCAAGAGGTAACCCATCCCCCCAACCACACTTATGTCCACTTGGCCGGAGATCGAGATCCCCCTCCCCGCCTGAATCATCGCCAACGGAATGAAGTTCTATGTGTCTCTGGCAGTAGCATGTGCCTGCCTGGTCAGCCTTGTTTAGGAGGGCGGCTACGAAGTCGAGCTTGCTTTCCGGGAATTAGGGACATAATTAATGTTTGTCGAGTTTCCGGTCTTCGAATGGGAGACCACCGGACGAGGAATCTTGTATGCAAATGGGTATAATTAACTTGATTTAATTGGGCTAGAAAGTTGAGTTTGAAAATCAATAATTGGAAGTTGAACCGGATGAAGTTAACATAATAATAGTTACATTGGAGCTTTACAATTTTTGCTTTGTTTATATTTAAAGAAAGATTATAAAATTTAAAAAATTTCATTAATTTCATAAAATATATGGCACGAATCCTTCACACAAAATAAATGTATCCCAGAATATTTTGTCATCTCGAAAACACTTTGGTTAATCCAAGTCTATTTTTGGGCCCAGAAAAATGTAAAAGAATAAGGGATCACCCGCAAGATCAATGATCTGCTATGGCTTCAAGATTTACGATCTCATTTCATAATTTATGTCACATTCTCGAAGCCTAAACCGTTTCCCTCTACCTCCTCCTTATAATTACCTAAGACCCAGGCAGCAGCTTCCCCAAAAACCAAATTCAATTGCAAAACGATCGGCAGCTGGCCACCCCGCTCGGCCATATCTATCGGATCGATCGGTCTAAGCGCATCTCCGCCGTAAACCTTATGACATTTTTATGTTAATGCAACTTTGACTCTCGGGTTGTCTGGATATTTCCTACCGAACGGAGCGGCGCCCGCCTTGTTTTTATTACCTTCTAAATGTTGCGTTAAGTCCGCCATTAAACGATCGACGCCTGTGCCGTATGTTTACAGATTTGTCGTCATAATTGCTTTTTAATGCCTTATCTATCGGTCCGGTCTATATGTCTGCGTGTCCCCCATATCTCGGCGGAGGCTGTGGCATCATCATTAGGAAAGCCATTTAATTGTCTGGAATGAATTGTTGTCGCAAGCGGAGCTTTTGGAGTGGCACTGGAGGAAAATTTAAAAAGAAGGTGTAGTGGGAACAATTTTTTAAATAATATTTAGAGATATTTTTAAGTGGTTTTTTAAATTCTAGAAATTTGTAGAAGCATTTAAATTATAAAATTGAGTAAATAAAAATATTTAAGATAATTTTTTGGGTTTTAAAAACAAAATAAAACCTTTTATACAATTCTAGCTTATACTTATGGATATATTTTTTCATGGAAACTTCATTTTAACTTCAGAAAAACATCTGTAATATATAAATTTCCAAAATTTGTGTTATATTTCTTGTTAGATCCTACTTTTTCTCTGTGTAAACAAGCCCATAGTCTCCTTATCACTCTGATCGCCTTGAATTTACGCATTTGATTAGCAGAGAACCTCTGTTTGTTGATTCTGGGTGTGTGGGAAACCATTTACAGAAGCCCAGGGGGGTCTCTCCGATCTCAGATATAGCATCAGCGTGATGAGTAATGGTCAAATGTGAGGATCACACAGCTGCCAGCCTGACAACCCTTTATGCTAATTCCCCCCCCAAATCCAATCTTAAGCCTCCAAACTTTGGGTTACTTGTCAAGCCAATGCAATGCGCACATTTTCCTAGCCTTAACGTATCGTGACACCTCTTAACCCCAGCGAGCGCTACCATAAATCACCAAGTATAAAATTCAATCCGCTTAAATTGCTTAATTATTGGCCGGGTCTTGGGCGTTAAATTTACCTACATAAAAATACGTCATTCCGGCTGTGGTAATTCACTCATATTAATTTCAATTACACACGCCGCACAATGCAATTATGCGTCCGGCCAAAGGAGCAGGAGCAGAAGAAGGAAAAGGAGGGTGCCGACGACGGTGGATACTCTGTGACTCTGTGGGGAAAGGAGGCGGTGGCGGCGCACTGTCATGTAAACTGAAAATCTGGCAATTTATGTGATCAGCGGCTGCGATTTCAATCAGCAAAAAAGTCGCGCGCGCGGCGATACCAAGAGTTAAAAAAAAAATACACAAAAATTACTCAACACCTTCCACGAGAGAAGTGCACCTAAGAAAATGGGTATATATTCTATTAGCATGATATAGCCATAATCAAATAATTTAAAATATAATTAAAACTGAGCCCTAGTAGCCTTTAATTTAAGTCAATATTTGAATTAAGTTATAAACAATCAAGTAATAGTTTTTTAGTCTTTGAAAAACCCAATTTCTTATTAATCTACCTATATTTTTATTGTACAAATATAATTTAAAATATTAAAAATATTAAATATTTATTTTAGATTTATTTAACCTTTAAAACTATTATTTTTTAAGTGTGTTTGCTGAGCTGGACGGATCTGTGGCTGCAGGGCGAGTTTCTGTTCGTCGTCTAAGCGCGTTTCAAATTTCCTGCCCCGCAACTTGGCAGCGGGAAAAAAATACACAAAAAAATATATAAATATATAAGCAACTGCAACGGAAAACGGCAAACGGCAGAAACTTTAATTAAAGAACACCATAAAAGTGTCGCCCGTGCGATCGTAATTATGAATTTAATCTCAATTAAAGCGTTTATCTTGATTTTGCATGTGGCCAAGCCGGGTCCAGCGGCTCAGAGGCTTGGATTGGAACTGGGATTGGGATTGGGATTGGGACTGTGTCTGGGTCTCCATCTCCGGCTCTGGGCAATTTGTTTGCCCAACGGTTGGTCAGTGAATTTATTTGCATTATCCTCCCTGCACGTTTCTACAACCGAAATGGTGGTTCCCATTATCGGAATAGCCGGCGCCCGGCTTTTATTTGCTTGGACATGTGCAAACACCTTTGTTGCACTTAGCAGATAAGCGTTTTTCTAGTTCCATGTGGCAGCGGCGGCTGCCTGGCCAGTTATCAATTGGTCAAAGTTTTTATCTCTTTTTCCCAGAGAGTTGTGCATTTCAATTTGTCTGTGAATCGATTAACTTGTCGCTGATACGTGATCTTGGTTTTATGGTGTTTGGGATCCTCAATGGAGGAATAATATGTGGAAGTTTATATAATTTTTAGAAAATATTTTCAATTAAAATAAGATATATTAGGGATGCGTAATTATCAAATATTTTAATACAGATACTCTTATATATTCTTTTAAAACGTACTACTAAATATAGCCTCTAATTCAATAGTCAGAAGTCAAGTTCTTGAGCCTTTAAATATATTTTAAAATATATATTAAACATCTATAAATAAATATTATACCTTATCCATTAAATTTCCCCATTTTTACAAACATTTCCCATTAGGTTTCTCTTTTCACATGACAGCAGTTCCGCTTCGGCTTGCATTTGAATTTGATTAGTTATATGCCAACTTAGGCATAAAATATGATCCCTGGCCCGAGATCATTTATCAAAGAATGTCCCGACGCACACGGGACACCTACACGGAACCGAGAGGGACAGGCCAGAGGAGAGCTCCTCAAACAAACGATTATTGGCTTGTAATTTCCGACTATTAGTAACATTTTGCGATGACAACAAGCACGGCACGGCATGAGCGAGACCAGGGGCGTGGGCAGAGAAAGCAATATGTGTGGAGGTTCCTGGGCAGAACCCTTCCTGGTGAATTTTTATACCCCGTCTTTGGTGAGAAATTGAGCTGTGATTTTTAGCTATTTTTTCAGTAAGTCAACTATAATTTTTAAAATCTGAAGTGATATTTTCTATTTAAAATATTTTTTTTAAATCCTAGAAATGTATTATATTTGTAACCAATATTTGTATACTTTTATTGGCCAATTCTTAGCCATACTCCTCAACACTGCTGTAGGAGGACCTGCCATTGGGCAGAACTCCCCGGCAAGCTGTGCAAATTTGACGGCTAAAATCAATTTGAAAACGATTTCGGAGGAGACGTGGGCGTCGCCCGCGAAAAGGAAACGCCAATGTGACACGCTCGGCGGAGGAGGAGCACTTGGCTGACTGACTGCAGCTTAGGTCTCAAGTTACCACCATCAGTCGGCTTCAGCCAGGCCAAAACCAAAGCCAGAGCTAAAGCCAAATCTAAAGCCTGAGCCACAGCGAGAGTCTAAGCCAAAAGCCATAACCAAAGCCGAGGCATTAACCAGCTATCGACGACGCTGACGGATGGATGGCCAAGAGTCCGAGGAGTTGGCGGCCGGCGGAAGATAAGCGCCGCCAAAGACAAATGCGTCTTGTGGGTTCAGAAAATCGCCGAGATTATTACGATTTTTCATAATAAATTGTGGCAAATCAGGCGCTCTGGCATTATAAGGCATCATTAACAACGACAACGACAACAAAGTCGCAGCGGGCGAGGCAGCTGCCTCTTCCTCCCTCTTCCCAAAACCTTTAAAGGCGCAAGCTAACACTGTGTAGGCCAAAAGCGTTAACAAGTCGGGCCTATGACGTTTGCAGGCAATGCTGGAGAGATGCACAAGAGCACAGAGAAAAATTTGTATAATTAATTAAAAAATAATCTAAAGATGTTAAGAGGGTTTTAAAACAATTTTAAAAATTGAAAAGCCTTGATTTTTGATTAAATTTAACCTGACCTTTTACTTTTATTATTATTTTTTGTTATTTTCTTTAGAAAATTTCTTATTTTGTATACTTACTTCTTTAATATTTTTAGAACTTTCAAGTGTCTTTTGGTTCCAACAAGTGGGAAGTGCTTTCCGCTCCATCCTCGGTCAGCTCCGTTCCGTTGTGTGTCCAGTCCGATGCGTTGTGGTGGCCGAGATGGAGACTAAAGCCTGGAAAATGGAGTGTGGTGCGGTCCGGGCAAAGATCAAGCCAGCATCACCACCAAAGTTGGCGCAATGCGTGGCGCTCGGCGGTCTCCTACGAGTCTCTTTGAAGTCCGATGCCAGCGAGCGGGCCAAGTCGTTTATGAGCAGAATGTGTACGCGTTGATGACGCTGATCTGTGTGCAGTAACAACAACAATACCAACCACTTTAACAGCAACATCAACAACAACAAAAATAGCAACAATAACAAGAGCGTCGCATGTGCGCAACATCATCCACATCTATTAGAGCAGAAGGAGTAAAACCCACCTAGGAACCCACTGCAAGGCAGCGAACTCCACTGAACCCAACCCAAGATAGGGTACACAAGGGAAAAATAAATTAATTAAAATTTTAATAATATATTGAAAATATATATAATTTCTATAATGGGTAAATAAGGTACATATTATAAATAATATAAATAAAATAAAATTTATATAATATTTACAAGAAGTAGCAGTAACTCAACTTGAAATAAGTCAAGAAACTATATACTTCCATAATTCCATTAACTTAATCTTCTTTAAAATTTTCTCCTTGTGTATTAACCAAAGAAAAAGCCAAAACGAGCCGACCATGTGCCGCATTTACTTGTCAATTTGTTTTTTGGTCAACGTTTAAATAATGAACTCATATTTGCAACTCCGGGCCGCGGCACTGCGGCTGTGTTGCTGCACATGCGGCGCATGTCATGTTGCATTATGGTCGACCAGGTTGCCACATGGTCGCTGTTCGCTGGACGTTCCAGGGCTGAGGAGGGGGACTCGCACTTGCTGTAACTTAATTCCAGGAAGGCTTTTGACCGACCGCCCGACTAGGAAATGCCAACTCCCCATAGCTCCAGAGGGTGGCCAAGTCGCTGTGAAAAGGAGTTCGTACGTAATGCGGTAAGGTGGTCGGTCAGGCCTGGTGAACTGGGTGTGGCTCCAAGAGGGGCTGCAGACCGTCCATTCGGAAATTGAAAGTGGGTAGGGGGGAGTCCACAAACAAGGAGAAGGCCTCGGGGGAGGTTTGTAAGGTGCATGGCCAGTCATAAAAATACGTCAGTTGAATGAACTTTCTATGGTTTAGGAGAAAACTGAGCTTCCTGTGGAAAGACTATGTTATTAAATAATAAACTCAATTTTTTGTTAATTAAAATCTTACTATATTTCATTACAATTTGTTAACGGAACTCCTTGTGTCCTTGGCTTCATTCACCATTTCATAAAGCCATTCATAGCAATTAATCCCCCGCCAGATCAGCGTCTGTGATACCAAAACTCTGGCATTGAACTACGAGTACTTGGTGGAGTCCATAGGGACAACACCCACTGGAGGAGGCCCGGCGGGCAACTGGAACGATATTATCGGGCGTCACTAGCGACGCCATCTCTGACAGATTCGACGTCTAGAGTGGTGGCAACACAAAAAATAACAAGTAAAAAATCTCCTATGCATTCTCATAATATTTATGCAAAAACCCGCTGAAATAAAGAAATCAGTTGGGCCCCTGAGCATCGAGCACCAGCTCGGGGGCGTTGGTGCATTGGAACATTTTCAATTTCAATTTGTTAATGCGCGAGGAGGCTTGGACTTGGACTTGGAGTGCTGGATCTGGAGCTGGGTCTGGGTACTGGGTACTGGGTTCTGATCACCGATTTCTGGGCTGGGCTTGGCCACTTGTTTGCATCAATTTGAATTTTAATTGAAAATGCGACGGGGTATTGGAAATGCTAAGAACACAGCACGCGAATCCGAGTCGGATTTTTTGAACAGAAGACTGGCGCCAGTTGTCGGCCGACTCATGTGGGAGGCTATATAACTTCGATTCGAGCTGATTTACGGCAGTTAGTTCCGTTTAGCCTGGGTTCTGCCTGCCAGCCTGCAGGTTAATGCAAATTGCCAGAGCTAAGCAAACGAGTGCTAATTAATTATGCTTTTTCATATGTAAATATGGTGAAGTGCTCTTGATTTCTTGATTTAAGCATTGTTAAAGAATTAGTTCAAGAATTAATTAATAAAAGAGTAGATAGAAATATATATAAATAATTTCTTTGGTATATTTTTTCTAGTTTACAATTAACTTCAAGCAGCAAAAGTTGGGCTTCATTTTTACTATTTTTTATATTACAAATTCTTTAAAAATTACCATTTAATTTTTTATTAATTTTCCAGGATCCCTCCCCCTTTGTGATTAATCGGGGTTTCGGCCAGAGTCTAACCGCTTATCAAAACACGATCAGAATGTTCTGAAATATGCGGCCGCAGGAGGAGCAAACAAGGAATAATGTGCCGGACACACCCAATAAATTCCGAAGAATGCTCAATCCTTTTACCATTTCCCAAAAAAACAAAAAGTAAAAAACAAAACACGATCCTAGGGGTTGCAAGCGGCGTCGAGCACAGGATAATGAACCCCCGATTATGGCCAGAAAGTGAAGCGAATGAATTCATTAGGGAAAACTCATGCTGCTGCTGCTTCGGCTGCGGGCTGACCCTTTGGTCAAAAAGGGGCCGTTGGCCAACTGTTGTGGCTCGGGGAAAATTGATGAAAAGTGAGCGAGCCGAGCCGGGCAGCACACGAACGGCACACGAAGGACATGAGCGTGTCGTGTTAATTGCCACTAACTATATGAAGCGACCAGGAGAAGGATGAGGAGGAGGAGGAGGAGGAGTAGGAGGGGTTCGGGCCCTAACAACTTTGCGTTGTTTGCGGGGCGGACAGCAGGCCATATGGTGCCGGCGATACCGAAGATGTATCTATTTTGGGCAGTGCTGGAATTAATGACGAGCTGACCAAAATGTGATCAGCGGACGGCCGACGATCAGTGGGGGCTACTGTGGATTAGGATAAAATTGGTATACAGCAGGAAAGATATTTTTAAAAAATAGCTAAACAAAATAGTAAATAATAAAAAATATAATAATATAAAACAGATGTTTACAATTTTTGTTGTTAGGTTTTAATAATTATATTAATGTAAATAAAAGTTACAAAAGGTTATATTGTTTGTTTTCTCAGCTAAGCTTCATTACAAGACTCTACAAATTTGTAAATTTTATTTTAAATAAATAGAAAATAATATTATAATTATTTTTCAAGTATTATTAATTTCTTGACTTAAATATCCCTTTCATAAAGCCACATTTAGCTACAAAAAATCCAAACTCACTGCTCTTCTGGCCTATCCCAAGTCCTGGCAGACGGGAACCTCAATGGAAGTCCTGCCACCTGATGTCTGATTTGATGGCCCAAGAAGGAGCCACTCATTGGACCCTCGGGAACAGAATTTACGGTTTCACTTTCAGCGTTCAAATCAGAACAGGTAAACGCCGAAAGCCGATAACGCAGACGGTTTCCCAACTCCCGACAGTTGTGCGTCTCGCCCCGAGATAAAGTTAATTGCCCGAGTTTACAATCTGTTAGTTTATGGAGTGTTGCCAACACTTCTGTATCGTTAAGAGCTCTTCAGATCTCGGCGGAAACGGAAGAAAGTCTTTCGCCTCATGCATATTTCAGCAGGGCGTTCTGGGTGCGTCATCCAGTTGGTGGGGCATGTGATCATAGCTCCAAGATCGATTTGCATAGTCTGAAGTCTACCCAGCCGAGCATCACATGTGATACACAGATGAACACGTGAGTCTTTGGGCATAGAGCATATATTTTCAGCTAAAAGGAGGATTGAATTAGCTTCTAAGTTTGTAAATTTAACAGCAAAACTTTCGAAATTTTCATTTACATTTATTTTGTAATACCTTTTTGAGACCTCTTTAAAAGTACTATCAAAAATGTTGCCTCACCGAAGCCAATGAACTCTTCTCAAAAAATGTAACTTATTCAAATTTCGGAGGGTCACCTCGGCACTCGGTTAAATTCTGCATCTAATACACTGCGACCCAGAAAAAGTAGGCCCAACTGCCTTCCGAATCGAAGAAAGTCGCATACATAAATAATTTTTTTTTTCGGCATAGGCTCTAGAGCAGCAGCAGCCTCTTCATCGCCAAGCCAGTCAAGGGAGCGGAGCTGTGTGATATTTTTGGACACCGGGTCGCATCTCTTGTAAATTTCCAAAAGGGGAGGAAATCGGAGGTGCCGAAAAAAAAGTCGATATATATAGGGAATATTTGTAAGTGCTACCGCATCGATTTGCGTGCAATGTGTGTCAAGTAGATGCAATCGCTGGGCGAAGTGAGCGATGAGCGGAGTAAAGACTGGAATCGATTAAAGCATCGGATATGCCCGCCGATGGGGCGCTACTTTCCACACCCTTTGACTGTGACTTTATGCAATATTTATATGCGCGTAAAATTCAAATTGCAGATGAGCAGATAGCCAGCAGGAAGTGGAGGTAATTTCTGAGCATACAAGGCGACTAATTAGGCGGCGGCAAGACAAGACCAAAATCATAACCACCATGTCACTGGCAATCGTGTGCCCCGTCTTCCACCGATTCCAATCCCGTTCCTGATCCCGATCCCGGGATGAAACACAGAGCGACATGTCAACTATAACCACCCATCGATCGGGCTTGTCGACAACTCAGAAGAGAACAACCATCCAACGACAAGTAACAACATTTATCAACGCTCGCCGATCTACAGCTCAGGCCGGGCACGAAGCCCACGAGGGGGTTAAGCGATGGTACTTGTACTGAGATTGGGATGGACTCGGGTTATGGCAGTTACTTACAAGGGAGAGAACTGGGAGACGGGCACTGATGGGAGGCAATGGCATTGGCAGCGATCTGCCTGACTGCCTGCCTCATCATCAAGTTGATGGCCACAGGAGTCCCCCAGTCCGCAGTCCTCAGTCCGCAGTCCTCAGTCTCTTGACTGCACTTAGCGACTACTAACGCCAGGTTTAGCCGGTCATGTAACTCAAGAAGACACAGAGAGAAAATGGGTTTGCTAGTTAAGAAAAGTTCTATAAATGTTTAAGAGTTTATACAAAAATAAAAAACATTTTTTTAATATTTTTAAAAAATATTTCAAACTATTTTCTGATAGAAGATAACATTTTTTAGACTCAATGCTATCTTATTACATTACTTTTTCTGTAAACCTAATATTATTTCCCAGTGCCTGAACCAAGAACCTATGCGGTTTGCGACTGGCTTTACAGTTAAGGTCGCTGATCGCTGACAGGTTGCCATCCGCAATCCCCAGGCAGATCCTCGGTGTCGAATGCTGGGCACGATCATTTGCATGTGGCCTGGCATAAAGCATAAGGCTTAGGTGCATGGATCTGAGAGCTTGGAACTCCGCTGGATGGATCCCCAGCGATGGACAGTTGTCGTGGCTGGGCTGTCAGCCGGCGGCGCAATTTCTCTCCGGGATTTGATTTATGCCATGCGATGGCACATCGCTCACTTGTCGAGTCGCGATGGAGTCTCTGGCTCCGCGATTCGGATTCAGATTTTCTGCCGATCATATCTGCTGCTCCACATCAGCGCTGCGATTAAGCAATATGTTTTTTTTTCGGATCGGGATCAGACTTACCCACACTTACACCCGCTTATCTGGCATCTCCGGCCGGCTTACGAAATCCGATTCGATTCCCAATCGAAATCGAAAATCACCAGCTAGCTGGTTGACTGGATGTGTGTGCGAGTACGAGTACCAAGATTAATGTTGATGCTTTTTCAATTACAACTCTGGCAGCATACAAATTTGGAGTAAAACGTAATCGCTCGTAATCTCAGACGTCCTAAACGACGACTTGGTCCACGATTCCTGCACCAGGCAAAGAGACTCTGTGACTCGGAGACTCTAAGACTCCTCTACTCCTCGCAAGACTCCTCGAATGCAGGCTTTTCCACTGAGTGACTGCCTAAGTGGCTGCTGGCTGCTGAATGTTGGGTGCTGGATACTGGATGCTGGATGCCTGAGTTCGGATTGGATTTCCTAATGTTTGTTTTGCATGAGCTTTTTGTCTTGCCTTTGCGGGAATTTCTTTTATTTTTTTTAATACGCTTTCAAGGGGTACTTATACTGCCGCAAAAATAGAAACAGAATATTATTATTAAATAAATGTTTGAAACGATTTGTTTAGGTTGAGCTAAACCAGCTCATTTTGGAAAAAACTGTTTTAAAATATTACAAAAGTCAGAGTATTACCAACTTCTTCTACCAAAACCAACCTTTCTTGCTTGTTTTTATTTGCCGCATGTGACATGCGCCGCTCGCTGATTGCCTGGCCTGCTCCTGCTCCTCCTCCTTGTACCTCATCCTACTCCAATCCCCTCCAGATTTGTTGGCAATTACAAATGCCGCAGCTTGTATCTCCAGCCCGCCATCGATTTGTATGGCATGGAATCGCATCCCATTCGAGAGGCTCTCGGATATGTGGCTTCCATCGATCGCATCTCGTTTGCCTTTGTCAATTGCAATTTGTTATCGCGTTTGCCGGACTAATGGGGAGTAGGTCCCGATCTCAGGTGATGGCTTCGGGATCGATTCCAGGCCGGGGATTTGGATTTGGATTTAAATGTGGATTTCGATTGTCGATTTGCAAATAGCGGCTGACTTCTGTGGTCTCCGTTGGATGGTTTGATGTGATTTCTTGGCTGGCTGCCTAAGAAGTGATTAGCCGCAGGACAATGGCAAAAGGATGCCGCAGCAAACAAAGGGCGGAAGACATCACAGGAGTTACTGGCAGTACGTCACTGGGTCACTGGGTGAGGGAATCTTGGCCAGACAATCGGGCGACAGGTACAGCCAGCGATCCTGGCCATTGTCTCTCAAGGCAAGGTGTTTCCTCACAGCTGATTCTTTGTTGCCTCAGTTGCATCTGTACTTATTCTTTTGATTTTTTGCAATTGCACAAGAGACGCGCTCTGATTACCGAGGAACTGGAATGATTGGCCTTTGTCTGGGAGGGTTCCTTCTGGGAATAGGTTTTTTGTGGGCCGTCTTATTTATGGCCAAAAGGTGTTGCAATATCAGCAAAATGTCGCTAATGGTTGCAGCCTTCCAAGACAACCTAGATCTTTAAGAAAAAGGAGGTCCTTTTAAACAGGATTTTTATTTTTATTTACCTTATTAGGAGTTTTGTTAAATTATTTTATATAAAAATCAATAAATAGTCTTTACCATATTGACAAATATTTTGTATTAAATCTTTTAAGAGTACGTGCCTTAGCCAGGACTTCCAAACACGTACAGGACTCCTACCTGTCCCACCTGAGACCTTATCACCACCACACGGCTCTAATCAAATACTTAAGGACCAACAAAGTCAGGAGATAAACCTCGTCGGGTTCATGGTGCCAAGCATGCTTCACTGGTAATCCAATCCAATCAGGACCTCAACTACCGTCTGCTATGTCAATCAGGACGAGGCTCGTTAAGCAGCCGTTGCTACGTTTATCACCTGCAGTCCTTCGGGACTCAAGACTCGAGACTCGCTACGCATGCGCCGAGATCCTTTTGGCAAATATGCAGGCCAAGGTAAAGGCTTGGCAGAAGGGCACTAAAACCAAACTGGAAAAACATCCTGAAAACGTGGAGCCTTTGCGGTGTCAGCTAATTAAATATTTGCTTTGACAAAAGGTGCAAATCGAGAAACGATATGAATTTATGAAACATTATTGGGGGCGGGTTGAGAGGAAGTCCCCGAATAAAATGGAAAGTGCATGACAAATCGGTGTTTGCACATGCCAAAGGTGTTTTCCCCTAGAATCCGATATTGCTATTGTTGTGATTTCTGTTTGCCGAGAGAGAGGGTTGGCGGAAATTGTCACAAAATGTGAGGAATAATAGAAGAAGAGGAGTCTTCCAACTGCAGGAAGTCTTGCTTCCTGTTGACTATAAGGTAGAAATTGTAACAAAAATAGAGGAAGTTGTCTAGAAACGAATTTGAAAGGAATTTTCTTAGTGTAAATAGGGCCTTGTACTTCCTATAAGAGAAAATATCTCAATGCGAGCTGAAAAATATAATTAAGTATTTAAATAAGCAGCTAAAAATCCTTTTAAAATTTTATTTGAAATTTCTTTTCAAATTTAATTAATTAATAAAAAAACCTTTTAAAATTTCTTTTGAGTTTTCTATGTTTTATTTTTATAAAAATAGTCTTAAAACTAGCAATAATCTTAACAACAGTTGAGCTTAACAGTAATGAGAGTACATAAATTATAATAATAATTAAATGAGTAAATTTGGTCAAATGCTGCTTGTGACAATGGGGCAATATACATGATCTTAGCCTACAAATACGACTGAAATAAATAGGGCTATATAGTTATAGTAGCACCAAAACCGAATCGACTTAGTACAGGCTAGCTTGAGTTATTGTCTGTCTGTGTTTGGTCTTCGCCAGCGGAATGTAGTTTTTTTACGGGAAATCCAGAGATCCCAGAGTCCTTTACGCAATGGTGATGGTGCAGTTGGAGCTGGAGTGCTTGTTCAGGAGCGACATCCTCGAGAAGGACTTGTGGCACACCTGGCAGGCATACTTCTTCACATCCACGTGCGTCTGCTGATGGGCTCGCAGGTTGGAGCGATCAGCAAAGGATCGCGGGCAGTCCGGGCACTGGAAGGGCTTCTCGCCGGTGTGGGTGCGGATGTGACCCTGGAGCAGCCACGGACGGGAGAAGGCCTTGCCGCAGATGGGGCACTTGCAGGGCAGCGTGTGGGTGCGGATGTGCATCTTCAATGCTCCAATGGTGGTGTACAGCTTGCCGCACTCCTCGCAGGAATGGGTCTTCTTCTCCTGGTTGCACTCCGCCGCCGGGCAATGGAACTGCCGGTGCTTGGACAGGCCCATCGAGGTGGAGTACATCTTCTGGCATTCCTCGCACTTGAAGCGATAGTTCTTGGCCGCCAGGCTGGCCTGGTTGCCGGCCGGGGTGGTGGCGGAGTTGGTCGGAACGTAGGAGGAGTAACCCGAGGAGCTGCTCACGCTGGCACCGCTGCTCGTGGACCTAGCCTCGTCGAAGAGGTGGAACAGAGCCGGCAGTGGAATGTCGTTGCGCACGGAGAGATCCTCTGGCTCGGATCCGGTCTCCAGATCGGAACCCGGACTCGAGGGCGGCGTCATCTGCTGGTAGCTGTACACGGACTGCGGCGAGGCCATGGAGCTGGCGGGCGAGGGAAAGGCGGCCAAATGGGGCTGATAGCTGCTCCACAGAGCCGAGATCGGATTGCAGCCGGCGGCCATTACGAAGGCGGACTGGAAGGGATTGGCCACGGGGACACTGGTGGTGTAGCCCGTGGTACCGGCTGTCAGTCCGCGCATGTGGATGTCTGTGGGATGGTAATCCTGGCTGGGCTCAACGGGCGGCGACAGCAGGCAGCTAGAGTTGATGACGGAAATCCTCTCAGGAGTCTTGGAGAGATTCAAAACATAGTCGCGCTTGGGCTCCGGCTCCTGCTGGTAATCCTCCTCGCGGCCACGCTTGAGCGAGAGATCCTGGGGCTGGTCCTGGGCAAATAGCGAGTCCTTGGTCAGGGCCAAGGCCTCCGTTTGCGGCAGACGCTCCTCCACAAAGACGATGGGGCGCTTCTTGAGCGGGCAGCTTTTGTAGTTGGCAGCCATTTTCGATTTGTGTAATTTCCGGCACGGATCGAGATCGATTTATCGAGTGATTGGCGGAGTTTCGCAGATCGGTGAGTGCGAGTGTGTGTGTTTGAGTTTATAGATCTTGTAGATGCGTTCTCAACGAGGGCTGAGTTGGCTGTGACAGGTCGAGCGTCGAGCACGCTCTTTTATACCCCGAGCCCGCGGCCGTCGTCGGCGTCGCTGCCTCCGTTTTGGTGGTGGTTCTTCTTCCCAAACACACGCACACGTGTGCGCTGCTACCTAGCAGCAGCAGCAGCAGCAACAACAACAACAACGGGCGTAGTTTTACCCCCAACCCCTATTGCGTATTTCCCTCACCGCTCTCTACCTGCCCTCTCATCACTGCACTCGTTCTCTCTCAACGGTGAGAGAGCAGCCAGCGCAGGCGCACCCTCCAGCCAGCCAGCGGAAAAGGGATCCCTGGGTCTAGTCCAATTCCCCGATCCACCGATAACTTATGACAGCTCTTTGCTCTCTCCTCCAATTTCCCGGGCCATCGGGGGGTAGGGAGGTGTGCAGCCCTGCTGCCATAACTCCTGCAGGTCCGGAATGCAAGTTATGTCTACCTCCAGCGCCTCCCCTAAGTAATTTTCTATTTTTAAGCACGAGTCAAATTAGAAGAGTACACGGCGGGAAGTATTATCCCATCTTCCTAAGGATATTTCTTTAAAGATTATTTAGTTTTAGATAGAATTAGAAAAATAGATAAATATGTTTCAAACCTTATAAAATAAATTAAAGTTAGGTACTCAAATGGAGCCTTTAAACCTCTTTTCATAAGCAAAGCCCTTCAATATTATAATAAGTCTTCATTTTAACCTAAAGAATTTACTAAATATATATTATTGAATTCTATTTTTCAGCAAACGAACCGTTCCTTTTAGATTCTATTTAAAATCTACATAAATTTAATTCTCAGTGCATATCCATCGGGGGTGGTTTCTGCACTTAGATCGAGTGCTTCGAGTACATCTGCCGTGGCTCTTAATTCAGGGGGGAGTTGAACCTGAGCGACTTGGACTGACAAAACTGACACCTTGGCATCGGCACCGTCGAGAGGTGCTCCAAAAATAGCATTGATAATGAGCCGAATTCCAAGCACCAAGTGTGTCAACTCTGGGGTGCACTTTCCACTGACTTATGGATCATCTCCAGTGGCTCATTGCCAGCGATAAATGGGAGTTTTCCGAGAGCAACTTTTCCAGGACAGATTTCCATCACTATTTTTCTCAGAAAGGAATTGACGGGAAAGTATCTAATCTCCTGTTAGCTTACCTTTGCCCTTTTTTCTTTTCCCACGGAATTTTTAAAGCAGATCAATGTTTTCATGACTACATTTTTAACAGGAGAAGATTATAAAACAAATTTCGAAACACTATATATATTTGAACTTGAACTTAAATACATGAAATATAAATTTAAATTTAATATAAGTAATATAAAAAATAAGTCAAGGACATCAGAGAATGAACATTTTCCTTTGAATAAATAAATACAATAAATTCTTTTGGAAAATACTTGTTAATATATTTTATTGTTTAAATAATCATCTTCATCAAAATCTAAAAAATATGAATTCCATACCTCCAACTGTACCCTCAACATTTTCCACCTCCCCTGATCTTTGACTCGATCGCGCACACACACAACTTTCCTACTTTCCCGCGCAGCACCTCCAGACTTTTCCGCTACCCCTCCGACACCGCTGGCGTGAAACTTTCCCACCACCCACTCCCCAGACTTCGTGCCCGGAAAAACAGCCAAGCCCGCATTGCCTAGCAGCAAGTCCTCCGATTTCCCGGCCATCAAAAAAAACCAGGCGAGAATGTGCTATCGGTGGGAAAATGCAAAGGCGAAAAAACCGTACCGATCGGACCGAGCAAACCCAAAAGTTTTGATAAACCCAAGAGGTGACAAAAAATTCCAACGCGAAATTCCAATTCCCCGCGATCCTGGCCAATGGCAGAGGGGTGTGATGGCAAAGTGGGAAATGTCGAGCCAATAACCCAGCCGCATTTCCATTTCGTATTTCCCTGCGATGGATTTCCCTCGGCGACGCTCCGGATGTGGATCAGCGGCGGATTTAAAGTAATTTCCCAGCTTATCCAATTACGCAGTCAGCGAAACTCAAGCAAAACACGGAAAGATGTCTGGGGGTTTTCTCTATGTCCTGGCATCGGACATACGCACATCCTACCTGGTGGGTCATCCCGCTAGCCTCGGTTATTACGTGTGTTATTCCGCGCAATTAACGGCCATGACACATCCAGGCACCTACCTAATGATCACCGCGAAGATATCGCCGCGGAATTGCCGGCAGGACATCGGCGGATAACCCGACGATTCCTCCATTCACTCGCCAGGAAAACCCACACTTGTCGGAGTACAGGTAATCGCGAAAATCCCAGGCGGGCCAACCCCGCTCATTAGCATTAGGTAGATGATGATTTCGGATGATATGAGTTTTCCGCTGGATTCATTCATGCTTGGTGTGGGGAAAACCCTTTCGGGGAGAGTCGTCTAGGGATTTCGGCAGGTGCTGCTACTCGACATCGACCGCTTTTCCGATTTTCCCGGAGCAGTTGTTGTTGTTGCTGATTTTAGCTGACAATGGGCCCGTCCCATTTTTGCACCTTGTGCTCGCTCGCTCGTCTATTTGTTGTAGCTGTCTTTATTGTCAAGGAACACAAGGATCTCTATAGGGTTTGGTGAGTATTGTTCCAAGAGGAGCCAGGCGAAACTGGTGCAAAAATAATTGGATGTACAAGAGGGGAAAGAAATTGCAAAAGAAGAAAATTAAAGCAAGATAAAGAAGGGAAAATGTTAAGAATACAAAATCTAAGATTCTTAAATTTTAAAATATTTTATTAAATATTACTATCAATTCAAGTATGCCTTATAAATAGTAAATTAACTTAAAATACAACCTTATATATAATTCAGAATAATTTATTTAAGCATTTAATTTAAACTATCTACCCTCTGTTTTTCAATCCCAATTTAATTTTAAGAATTGTTCCCCCTTTCTGAGATCTCCTCTAACTGTTTTTACAGCTTTCTAGCCTGTGTGTCTTCTATAAATCAAACCTCTGGCTGGGTCCAATGATTCCATCATAAACCTAACAGTACTTGCTTCTTGGGCTCACCTGGACCCGGTGCACCTTTTGCAAAAAAATAAAACTAAAAACCAAGAGAGAGGGAGAAAAGAAAGAACCGATGCCACCAAAGAAAACAAACTATGGCCCAAGATATACGATGTGTGATCTCGTTGACAATGAATTGTTGATTACTGTACTACCCCCGGGTCAGGATCGAGGATCGAGGACTGCAGCTCCCGTTGTTGTTGTTTTGGGCTTCTCCTTTTCTCAATTTTTTTGGCACGACACAAAGGAGCTGCGATCCATAAATCGAAGATCGGAGAAGCAGGGAAAATCACGGCCTGCCACGGGCTGCATTACACAATCAATAGAGATCCCTGGGCCACAATGGGCGAACAGTGGAGTAAATGTTTTGAAAAGCCAGCGAAAGGAATTGCTTCCAGGAATCCAGACTCCGGCCGATGCCGGCGTATCAATGTCCTTTAGCCAGAAGAAATCAAAAAGTTGGATCACCTGGCCGTATCTGTCGGCGATTATGTGCGGGTTCCATCGCTACCTGTGGCCCATTGTCCTCGCTGAACAGTGAATGGGCCCCGACCCCCGAGACAGACCCCCACAAGAAATATCCTCTATTGTCGCAAGTCCTGCACTTGTGGCAGCTGCCTTGACTTCGATTCCCCCTTCGAAGCCTCCATGATCCGGCCTTTATTCGCGTAGGTTTCGTGCCTATTCACGCTTCGTTATCCTGTCAATGCAGTGCCGGCATTACGAGTCCTGTTGTCAGCATTCTGTCGTAATCGTTGCCCCCACTTTCCATTATACTTCGGCAGCTAAGCTGATTACAGGACATCGCGTGTGTCCGGCTCCTAAACACTCTGTTTAGCCTATTACACGTGTCTCCTAAATTAAGTGTGTAAATATTTTTAATTCTGTTGCGGTGATTATGGGTTTCCATTAAAAAAAGGGAGAGTTGTTCCGGTTGTAGTAGGGGTTAAGGATATCATTAAAGGTGTTCCTAAAAAGGTTATAATATATATTGCTTTGTTATTTTATTTTTAAGAAAATACTTTGATTTCTGAGAGTCTTCTAAAATATATTTATCATTTTTCAGAGTACTTGAGTATTCTTCAGAAGGTAATTAAAATATTTCTCAGCTTCAGATTATGTTGTTAAGTTTCTTAGTAATTTAAAATATTTTTTTTAATATAATTTTTATAGCCGTAGATGCCAAAAGCCCCATAATGATATAAAATCTTTGAAAAGAAAAGACTTCCTTAGGAAACTTCCTCCATGAACCTCAAATAATCTTGATATATTGGACATCTTTCGTTCCTGCCCAGCCACACACCAAGTTATGCCAGGTCAGGCCAAAGGAACTCCCCTATTAACAGCATTTCCAACACCTTGTGACAGGACCTCGGAGCCAGGCTCCTCGGCCAGCCTGCAAAAAAAAAAACCCGCACAAACACAAAAAGCCGTCGAAGAGAAGAAATCATTGCACCGGGCGGGCGGGTGAACGGCCAACAACAATGCGGCGGCCAAGGAAACCCAAAGGACATCGGGGCATCTGCCTCTAGGCAGGCAGCACAAATCAGGACTCAAAACTCTGCAATCACAAATCGGTGCTGGAAATATTGTCAACTCGAGGGTGGCGCGTTGGTGGCTTGGCATTGACAGCTGCAGCTCAGCCCTGTATTCTTCTCCTTTGGCGCGTCTTCGTCCTGGCTTGGGTTTTCTGATTTCCACTTTTCAGTTATTTTCGGTTTTTGGCAAGACGTGCATCTGTTTGCCCTCAGCCAAAAAGGAGAAAAAAACGGATTCGGACGTTGACTTGCATCTGCGGGCGCACAATAGCGAGTGCCAAGGAGGGGAAGATCATCATGGACACTACAAAAAATATATATTATATTATTAAAAATTATATCTATATAGAAACCTACCGATTTTTTATCAAATTAAAAAAGCTGTATTCTTATGAAAATTAATAAAATACAATTTATTTATTAATTAAAAGATTTGTAAATATTTATATGAGAAAGATTGATGGTTTTCTCAAAATGTTATTCCCATAATTATATATTTTAAAAATTTATTAAATATAAATATATTCTTCCCCATTCTCCCCAATTCTTCTCCCAGTGTAGGGAAGTCTTCACATTCATGATCGTCATCAGAGTTCGAGTAATCACAGCCAGAGCACAGGACACAACAATAGTGCACCGTTCAAGATTTTTCAGCATTTTTTTTTTTTGTACATTTTTGGCGGCATGCCGGGCCCTACCTGGGCCACATCCTTTTGTCGACTCCTCCTGGCCTGCTCTTTGATTCCAAAATTGTGAATTTCATTGCCCGACTGGAGGCTGTGTCCTGTGAATGCCGTCGGAATTTGAATTGGACTTCTGGGGTAATGCAACCGCAATTGTTTCGCCGCTTTGTTGTGTGTTGTGCTCGCTGGCGTTTTGGCATGTGCAGGGATTCGTCTCGAGTCTGCCAAATGAGTTCCGTTTTCGATTTCCTTTGTCTACTGGACGTTATGCAGATGCATATTCCGGTGGAATATGGATAACGAGAGTTGCGTCACAGCTGCCCAGGAACACCGGCGGTGCCCTAGGACTCTATAGGAGGATAGAGAGTGGAATGGCTCCAGAAAGCCGTGTAATTTTTTGGAGAATTTGTATATGCTAATTACAGGAAGTATGTATTTATAGAATATATACAGTTTATTGTAAGAGAAAGATAAGAAAACAAGGAAAGTATAACAAAAAGAATTTACATGTTAACAATAGAGTTTATTTATAATAGTTTCTACTTTATTAAAATGTGTAACCAGTTGGATATTATTTTTTTTACATTAAACAAATGAAGAAAAAACAAAGATCTTTCAACTAAATAGAGATTTAAATTCAATAAGTTGTTTTATTTAATATAAATCCTAGTGTTACCGAAACCATTTCCCTCTTCAAAATATCAATTTCCCATCGTATTTTCCAGTTGGCCTGTGATTTCCCAGGAAAATGTCCGTCTAGAAACTCCCGAATTCGTGGGAAACCCCTGACCATGTTGCATCCTTCACAGGAATGGCCAATCCTTTAGTTCAACTCGCATAATGTGCCCACATTAACACCACTCCAATCCGATCCGAACTCAATAATTTATAAGCGACAACAATTAGGAGGGAAAATAAAGATTTCACTGGAAATCCCCAGCACAATGTGCCCTGTACTTACCATAACAAATTATACACGGCTCTATCTGGGGGCAATTTCCTGACTAATGATCTTGGATACAACTGCCCCTTTATCTGTAGGGGACACCAGTAGTTTCCAAGGAGTGAGAGCAATCAATCGAGTGCAACACGTTCTAACGATTTACATGTCAAGTTGACGCGAGTCCTGAGACAATGGCCTGGCGCTTCGTGTGTGTCCAGGTGTCCCATCATCTTCCATCGATTTTTCGGCTTCGATCGGGGTTTCACTTTCATTTGTCACTACTTTCTGACACCTTGTTGTGGCGGAGATACCCATCGGGGTACGACGACGATTCCCCCTTTTCCGAAGGCGAGCAAACACAGTTGCGGAGGTTTCAAAACTCCGATTATGCTCGCGTGATAATTATGCATGCAATCGTATAAAGCTTCCCTTTCCTCTCGTTGAGTTTCTGGATTTCTGGAGTGAGCACGGTCCCGGTCTGGCTGGGTTTTATCGGTCGACGACAATCGGTCTCATTGTTTCCGTTTCCCACCGTCTGCCTTTTGTAGGAATTGCGTCTTTGGAAATGCCCCTACCCAGTGTCCACTCCCCACTCCTCATCCAAAGTCGCCCAGCTGCGGCTGTAAATTTTATGTTTAACTACGGACCGACATTTGTGCTATTTAACCTTTTTGTGCTTAGCTGGAGGAGATCCCTATCCCCATACCTGATTGCCGATTGCCGATCCACGTGCGGCTATATTTGCCTGGACTTTGGTTCTGTATGCAAATGATTGTGTGGATTCCAAGTAGAATCAAGTACCATTCACTGGCAACCTGTATTTATAAGCTTGATAAGTAATATGGACATATATTTATAAAATCCCCAGTAACCCAAGCCCTGCCAATCCACTCTCTCGTAATTATTTATCCCAATCTGTGTATCACAAACCACATTCAGCCTCAGTTAACTCAAACATAGAACCAGCAAAAAGTACTTTCAATTTTGATAAATTCAGTTTCAGTTTTCTGCATTACATTTTGGCCAGAGATTCTTTCTCAGGATGGAGGACTATTCCCGAGAGCCATGTCCCCAGCGCATTGTCGACGACTGCGGTGGAGCCTTCGCCATGGGCTGCATCGGTGGTGGGGTCTTCCAGGCCCTGAAGGGCTTCCGGAACGCGCCGCAAGGCATTGGGCGGCGGTTTGGCGGAAGCATCACGGCCGTGAAGACCAAATCACCGGCGATAGCTGGAAATTTTGCTGCGTGGGGCGTCATCTTCAGCGTGGTGGACTGCAGTCTGGTCTACATGCGACAGAAAGAGGATCCATGGAACTCGATCATTAGTGGAGCCGTTACCGGAGGCGTCCTGTCCGCCAGGAAAGGCATGGCTGCCATGACCGTAAGTGCCATCATTGGGGCCACCATGCTCAGTCTCATCGAGGGTGTGGGTATCCTGTCCACTCGCCTCTCGGCGGATCATTTCCGGAATGCTTCGCCGACAACTGTGGATTCCTCGCCGGACTTTGCATTTGCCGGTGTTGGGCAGGCCAATGCCTCTGCTTAAATTAAAGTTTTTTTGAAAAGTTTTTAGCTCAAAAACACAGAGTTTTGTAAGTAAAAAAAACAAATAGAAATCTTTAAAAATTCAATATGATATGGAAAATAAATGTATGTGTGCATTTCAATTATTCTTTGTATTTCAAAAATGTTCAACTCCGATGAAGAAATGAGTAAAGAATTTATTTTTTCACATTTTTATATTTTCTAATCTATTTTTTTATTAAAAATATTTAATAGTAAATACTGAAGTCGCATTATAATTATTTTAAGTTGATCCCGCGCTTTGATTGGTCATAATGTTGACTTGTCCCACTACCATTCGACATGGTCAAATATACCACAGCTACCTGTGAGTTTCACACTTGCCCGGATCCAGGACGTAGGATCACGATCGCCATCATCATCACCTGACCCGGCCACGTGTCAGCGGACAGCGTGAGATATTGGCAAATGTGTTTACCTGTCGGCTGAGTGCTTACCTGTGGTTGCGCCTGCGCCGGCGCATGAAGTCAAGTGGCAGTGTCAGGTCAAGGGTCGCAGGTAGGGGGTGTGGCCTCTTTACAACCTGTCCACTCGAAATAACCGCAGTGCTCCGGCCATTTAGCTACTGGCCACATGTCCGAAGGAAAATCAGAGTCTCGACTATTCCAGAGAGTTTTCCCCTGCGAGGCAAAAAACCAAGGGCGCTGGCGATATTCCCATCACACATGGACGAGGGAATATGGCCGGGAACTGGGCACGACCAGTTATAAAATCGTGGGAAAACGTGGCCTACGAGGAAATCCCTTTACGGCCGGGATGGAAAATTTCTTTCTCCAGTTTCCAGCATATGTAACTTTGGCTCGTGTTTTTCTTCCTTTTTTGCCATTTGCGAGCGCCGTCTCATTTTCGTAATGTGTGCCGAGATCTATTGCCTTGAGGAATCCCTGAACAAAACATTTGGACACGCCTGGCGCTACGGGAAAAGCACAGGACCATCATCATGTGGCACAACAAGGATGTGGAAATTGGCATGGGAATGGGAATGGGAATGATAATGGTGATGGGAATTCAAGGACTCGCACCTACGCATAGTACGTGCTCTGGTACGAGCCAAGCCAGTCCAGACTGAACGTCGTCGGGTAGTCACACATGTGTGGCCAGTCCTGTTTGTTTTTCCAGCTCCGCTGTTGGAGTTCCGCCATGTGGCCCAGGAGAACTCCCTCCTGGGAAAGCGGAGAGCCCAGCGAAGTCGAAGGTAGCATCAAGGTGAGAGGGAACCGAGCGTGGAACTTTAGGGAAACAACAAGCTGTTTTAGTTGTGTACAGGGAGAAAAATTGCCATTTTAAATTAAGTATTTTTCCAAATAGTAGATATAATTCATATACATATTAATAGCATTTTAAATTAAACTTAATAATTATAAACCCAGAAATACCTTAAGGTTATTGAAGAGACGATTAGTCCAATGTTTGTTAATATTTCTTAAAAATATATAACATTTTGGAAACCCCTTTCATCGACTTATCCTAGTTAAGATTTTTTAAAAGTCTTATTTTTTTCTCTGTGTAGATAACACTGCGGAACAACTCCTTAAACTGTTCACACCTACGCCTGGACAGGCTTGACATTTGCTGAGGAAAAGGGTCTGGAACGGGGCATGTGGCCAGCACATGTTTGGCGTTGGCCAACAAAACACCTCAATGCGAGAAATCAACCCAAACAGACGATTTTTTTGCATGCTGGGCCCGTATGGCGCTAAACGCGAGCCATTCGCTAAAGATTCACAAGCAGGAAGGAAGCTACGAGAATATCAGGGTTTTCACTGCAGGAAAATATGAGAAATCTAAACAGTTTTTTCCTTAAAAGGTAAGTTAACTTCATGACTCTTACTTATATTTATAACAAAAACCCTTTCCAAAAACAGAATCTAAATTAATTAACAATAAATAATTTCCATGACTAAGTCAAATTTTTTTATTTATGTGACAAATCTTAAAATATTTTCATATATCTTTACGTTCAGTGTTTCTATATTGATCGAACCTTGGCACATGTCAATGTCAAACGTTGAACTGGAGTCAAACTGAAACTGATCTGTGGCGCATTAAAGGAATTTCGCCGACTTGCTGGCACCTTTCGAGATCTCTGCATTAGGATTTGCATTCCGATGAATCGAAATCTAGATTTCGTATGCCAGGCGCCAAAAATCTCATGCATATATGACACACATTTTGGAGCGGCACTGGGACAAGTCTGCAGGCAGACGAATGCATTGATTACGCGACTTGATTTTAGAATATCTAAATCACAATAAATTAAGTCCCAGCGCCTTTTAAAAATTTGAACAGAATACACCCGTAAAGTTCACATCAAGTTCAAGGGTGCCACACGAAAAAATATATATATATATATAAATATATCGTTACCAAATCTCTTGGAATAATCTTTTAATTCCAAGAGATTTGGTAACGATAATGGAGGGTTGCACTCTGTGTTTCAATTTTAAAAACCTAAATTCCTAATTTTTTATTGTAAACAAAAAATAAAAGATACTAAAATGCATTCTGTAAATATTCTAAAAATATATAAAACAACTTTAAAGTGAAGTTATTTAAGAAACATTTTTATAATAATTAAATTATTATTATTATAGTATAATTTAAATGCCTGAAAAACGATTTTTTATATTTTTAAAATATTTTATTTAGGAAAAAAAAAAACATTTAAAAGGCTATTAAAAATTTCCAAACAATTTTTGTTTGTGTGCAAAGTTGTTTTAAAAATTTCCAAATTTCTTTTTTTGTGTGTGACAAGTCCTCAAATAAAAGTGTGTACCTGAAATTGGATTTTGAACTGGACCCTGGCATGGAGCATTGCACTCTTGGGGCCAGGACAGGGCATTGAGGGGTTAAGCCGCTGGGCAGGGTTAAACCCAACTGTTTGTACTGCAATAGTTCGCGGCACAATGACTCTTCCCGGGATTGAATCGCATGGCATCGCATCGCATCGCATGATCTACGGATCGTCCGACTCGATTTGCATTATTTTTAGCCGCATCGATAATCGCTTTCAATTGCCAACCGCGCCGCTTACTATGCATGCGATCGATCCATTTGCATATTTTTTGGCTGATGAAACTGATGAAATCATCGCCACAGGGGGGCAGCTGTCGAAAGTTCTTTTTCTCGGCTCATCTGCTTGAGGGAAAATTGCATCCATGGAGAGCTACGTGATCTGGGATCTGTAATCCACCATCAGGGCTGACCTTATCCCAAAAAACAAACCCCTCCACTCGACTTGTAAATGGAATTCCTTTGAAATCTGTCTGAAAGCTTCAGGTGATAAGGTAATTGTCTGAATTGTCAAACCATTTCTTGGAATTTTCTGGGGAGTTTCCTCAGCGAAAGCGAAAGTGGAGCGTATGGTGGAATGACCCAGATGAAGGCGACTTGAAGCCGAATTTAAATAAAAAGTATTTCTTAAAGGAACTTTTTTTGGGCATCTAAATAAAGTTGTCACTTAACTTCGCTTGTTTATTGTTATATATAAATTATTTTAAGGTATTATTAATTTGTTTACCTATATTTCTTAGCACAATCTCTAGCCTAAGCATCCAATTATGTAAGTTTATTTTTCCCCCATTGCCTCATTAGGTGATCTTAAAACCCCAACTCCTATTTGTTGGCTTTTTTTAACTTAGGCTGCCGCCAAGGGCTCAACTTTGCGCTTTTCCCAGTCATTAGGCCGAATTAAACGCGGCAAAACGGAACGCAGAATCGAAGTCAAATGGCAAATTATTCACTGTCAGGCAGTCTGGCGGACGCAGAATGCAAATGCAACTGAAAATGCGGTAAATGCAACTGCAGGCGAACAATTGCGGTTACTAAGTACTGCAAAATATTATTGCCAAATGGTCGCGCCATCGATTTCGGGCGCCTGATAAGGCTCTTAGTCGGAGTTGGAGTCAGGCGTGCGGCGGTATCGGCCAGAAATCCAAGAAAAATCCATTGTAACCGCCGCTTTTCAAGGCAAGTAGCTTCAGGTCCTAACCGCCGTCAATTGCTGGCTTTAATTTGTTTTATTGGCAAAAAGCGACGAGCGAAGGAGCGACGATGTCGATAACGCTAACTAAGCGGGTCAGGGCTGCCAGGTTATTGTCTAGAGAAAAAAAAAAACTCAGGGACCTTTGGCGTCTAGAGTTCACACTAGGGAGAAAAGTATAGTTCTCTTTATATTTTAAGGGAAATATCGGGTTGACACGAGTAAATACTATGGATTTAATTAATTTATTAATCGATAAATGTTGATAAAGTCCAAAATCTATTCAAATTATCTTCCCAAATCGCTAGCAAAATGTTCAGTACATATCTTTCCATATATTCTTTTTTCCATCCCCATTTGCCCACCTTGCCTCGCCTTATGGCTACACACGTCGTATACGCAACCTGAACAGTATTTGCATAACAAAAACATACAGCGACAAGTCTTGATACCTTTAATGCCTTTAGGAAGTCACCAAGAGCATTCTCAGCTCACAAAAAAAGAAGAGTAAAGAAATGGGTAATATTACAAAAGCAGCGCATATTTGCTGGCAATAACAAAAGCGTGGAAGAAAGATCGTGGTTGGGGCCTCTGAATTTGTGTCTGAGTTTTTCCCCGACGACTATCCGCACAATAGACAGGTCCCATAATAATTGTGCAGTGCCCGGGCATGGACCCACTTATCTTTTATGTAAATTACCTGCCATAACAATTTTTAGACCGCGTCCAGGTCGACGTCTACTGTTACAATTCGGGAAGTCAAATCAAAGGAATATACTGCCTTTATATATAAATGCGAGCACAAAGCAAATTATTGTCGAAATGTTTAATGACAAACTGTTGATGCCATGTCACGAACTCTGGCCAGGTTGCCGGGAATCTACTTTCCGGCAGCACAAGTTCCCCAAGTCCAGGCGGTTCACGAGTTTGTAACGGATTTAATGTCATAAGCCCAGGCATATCAGGTTCAACCAGGCAGCAGCATCCAGAGATCTCCATGGAAAGTGGTCCAGCTGCAGCTAAAATGGTGGCTTTGACCGTTTCCTGAAAGATTTTTGGTAAGAAAGAATAACTATTATACTAATTTTAAATTTTAAAAAATATATTAGAAATTAGATTTTACAAAACTATATTATTAAATTAATAAAACTTTCAATTGATAACTATTTTAATTATTTTCCCATAAAATATTTCACGCTACTTGTTATATAATCTCTATTCTTGAGTGCACACCCCATCCATATCTCAAGTGGCACTCCACCTTATCAGTTCCTTATCAGCCAAAAGCTCTTTTTTCAGTACAACTATGTATGTACATATATCCAACTCGTACAGTATACACACCAACCGGCGCGACCTTGACTGCTTTTCCCACGCACTCTTATCACAAGGCGTATAAAGAAAATTCCATCGATCGATGGTATTCAGTATGCCGGGAACAGGCGCTGAGCCCTCTGTCATAACCTGCCCCAACATTCGGGATGCCAAGGAGGATGCTGAGGGATACCGGAGCCAGCGAGCATCCGACTGCGCACGCTTATGTTTGCCTGGAACTTTTGGCATTCTTATCATTTCCCAAGAGGCGTGTGAAAATCGATGCGCACAGCGGAAAACGCGTGACGCCGCAGCGGGAAGGAAGTCCATGATACCTGGAAAGTGGGAGCAGGAACGCTGGGGCTTCCTGGGTGCCCGTTAGCCGATAGCTGGCCAGCGGAGTCGGAGCCAGAGCTGGAGCTGGAGATGCAATGGCTCTCTTTTGGTGCTTTGTGTAGGTGAAAGTGAACCCCTCCCGCTCTGACTTTTGCAATGGATGTCACACGTCCACCCACCAAGCAGAAATTATGACAGCTGTAGGTTCCACATCGCAGAAAGTACCCTGGAATGGATGGGGATTAGGTGGGGAGTGCTGGGACTTTTATTAAGGATGAAAGAATTGTGAATGTATTTTTATCACTTATTTCCAGCAGGACGTGCTGTTATTTTCACTCTGAAGCTTTGTCTGAGCTTAGAAATACCTCAAATTCCTTAATAAATTGAAAGCTCAATGACTTAAAAAGGTTTATGATACGTCAGCAGATGCCAAAACATCAAGAAAAATCCCTTATATGCTATATAGTTCAATTTTAAAATATACTAAAGTTTTTAATATATTTTAAAATTACCTCTTAATATATTTTTAATTAAAACCTGTTAAGTGGTATCCCTTAGCCGACTCCCCTGCTCCAACTCTAAATCATTGAAAATCGGGAATACGCGCGTTCTGCTCCTGGGGGATTCTGCGGCTCTGTTCCGCTTCCTACACCATCCGCAACTCGCATCCCTGCTGCGTGTCTGTGTGTATGCTCCGGGGAGCCCCCATTTTCGGGCAGCATTAGTTGAATATTCCCGCGTGTGCGTATAGAGAAAGTGTGTGTACTCATTTTTTCGGAGGACACCGGGTGGTTAGTGCGGTAAGATGGAATTCCAAGGAGGCTGGGCATCGGGGGAGCTGGAGAAAATATGCAGAATCCGGCGCTAGTTTAGTACGCGTGATGCTGTTGGCCGCTTTGGTTGCCTGTTAGCCTAAAATGCGTGTCGCTGTGATAATGTGATGTGTGCTGCGTCTGTGTGCGGCCACAGGACCTGAGGGGGGTGGCAACAAAGGGGGTGGTGAGCTGGCCGGCACATCCTACTATTTCCAGGCTGTGGCTATTTCTGCTCGCCCATTACATTTGAGAAGTAAAATCTACGCTATGTCGTGCACTTGAGCCAATCTTCTCTCTCCCACGCATAAAAAATATATGAAATTTAAATCCCGGCTAACATTTGTTCGAGCAAAAGGCAAAAAAAAAAACAAGTACGAGAAAAAAACGCCACAAATAGGATTATCCCAAGGAGTCAGTTTCCAGGGGAATGAGGACATGGAGGCAGCAGCTCAAGTGAGCAACTCCGAATCCACCACTCATCGGGCATGTCCTTCAGTCGCTCGCATGCCCAGCCCCCTGTTTTTCGATTTAAAAATTTAGCGAGCCACGCACACAAGTGAAAATGTTGAATTTTGGCGCCTTCGTCGACCAGGCGAACAGGTAAATCAGGATGTGGCCCAGGATGATAAAGCGGCAGAGGATACAGAAAAAGAGAGAGAGTTGGAGAGTGAATCAACCCTTAGTTGCCATAACAACAGCAGCTGCGCTCTGTCTCTCTTGTGCTCTCTGATGTCCTGGCTATACCCTGTAGGGGGAGAGAGTGAGGGTATATCACCTCTACCTTTATAATGAAATATTTTAATATTTTGGATAAAATTATAATCAAAATATAAACTGGAATTTAAAAATATTAAGTTTTTATTTACTCTTCAGAATAATGCCTGTATGCCATAAGGGCTCATAAAACCCTCATAATTTCTCTATTATTTTTTTTTCAAATTTAACAAAATATTTACAGAGTATCTTCAAGTCGATTTCCCTCACAGCAACCCACATTCCTTTTGTATTTTGCGACTCAAGGACTCTTGTATTTGAAAAATCCTCGCATATTATTTCGCCCTGACCTTGCTTTCACTTTCACTCAATGCTCTCGCCTGCTCTAAACACTCGCTCTGTCCCGCTCTTTGGAATGTTGAACCGGATGTGTGCCACCTTCGTCCTTTTCCTGATCCCCGGTTCAACAGGATGCTTTTTGCGTTTGATTTCAGGGACAAATATAATGATTGATGGCAGAAATCCCGAATGCGTGAGGGAATGTGGCTCTCTGGCTGTGTTGTGGAAAAATGTGAACGTGTTTGTGGCTCGAACAGTAACAGTAACAGCTGACGCGGGTGGAAAGCCCCAGTTAAAGTGGGCGGGAAAATTTCTATAGGGTCACAGCTGACTCTCAGGGAATCCCTGTGGGAAATTGTGTAACGGAAAGTAAGCAAATATTAAAAGGTGCAAAGAAGATTGCTATCAGGTTATTAAATTTATAAATAAATAATCTTAATATGATTTAGTTTAGGCTTCTTAAAATTACTATTATTACCTTTATTATTTACAAGCAACAAGTGTCATAATGATTAGATAACTCCCCATCTCGGGGCTGTTTATTTGCCGCATTTGAAACCGATTTGCTGGGCCCCCACATGACCCAAGTAACCCAAATAATTGTAATTTATATGCCAAATGGCGAAAATAAAATCGAAGCCGTAATAAATGACTGACCGGCATTAATGAAAACCAAAAGTTCGCCGGTGCTGCTGCTGCTGCTGCTGCTGGCCAGGTGGAAACGTAGACTAATGTGAAATGCCTCGAAGAGATTTGGCCAGATAACCAGATTCCGTTTTCCAGTTGCCAAATGTTTTCATGCTTTTTCGGATATATTATGGCACACGCCCTCGCCGCAGCCACGCCCACGTGGCAGCACCTCCGCCTCCATTCTCTTTATTAGAGTGGACCGAGCCAGACAGCGTAAGGTAAGGTAAGGTAGCCCTGGTCTATCTATCACCCACCTGGAAAGGTCAAAGGTGGAGTGTGCTTCCCGCACAGCCACCACCACAATCCCCGGTGATCTGCACGTTTCGCTCATTTGGCTAACGTGATAATAAAGTGCAAATAATATGCCTCACACAGTCTGAATCGGAATCGGAGTTGGAGTTGGAGTCGGAGTGGAAAACGAAAATTTCAGACAATTGTTGGACCCCAGCTCTCTTGGTGATCTTGCAACTGCGATATCTGCAGCACCAGCAGCAGCAGCCGCAGCCTGTTGCAAGTTTTCCGCAATCGATGCCACAGCAAGAGCAACAACACCGCAACATGGCATTATCGCTGATGGAAATGCACCTGACGCTGGCTATCATTCGCTGGCTTTGCCGCAGCTTTGCAGTTTGCAGTTTCTGGTATTTGCACGACTTTGGCTGGGGCGTTGGTTTCTGCTGCTAAAATGAAACCAAACCGGAGCGGAGTTCACCTCCAGAGAGGCCCACTTGGTCCATTCTAACGCACTGCTCTGGCCACGTAAGGTTGTGGGCAGCACAACAGTTGCAACAGCCTAGGGCACTGGGAGAAATATATAATTAAAATAATAATATTTGTGATTTTAGCAAGGGTTGTATTTAAGTGGAAGTATATTTCTTACATTTTTTAACATAATTCTTTCGGCATTTTTAAGGTGTTATTAACCTTATTTTTAAATGAAAAATCTCTTGCATTGCACTGGATTTCTCAAGAGAATATAGTCTTAATCTGGTGATAACCATGATGACAATATTTACTACGTCAGAAACAGCTTCAAATCCTTATCTGCTGCCTGTCTTTATTGATTTATTTCTGGCTTATTAAAGCCCACTTAAGGTTATAATTACAAGTGTAATATTTAATTATTTTATCCCTAAAACATATCCAATTTTCTCACAGTGCCAGTGCAACAACCGGAGCCAGAGCAAAGTGCAACGCCAACCCGATTCTTTGTTTTCGCCCGCAGGCTCGTCTCTCGACATTTGCAATGAAAAAAAAACCTCCAAAGCTGCCTTCCACTTCGACTGCAGCTCGTTATGCGGCAATTACTCGACAAACATTTTTTACCTTTAGCCCCAAGTTCAAATTTCAAAATCAAAATCAGCAGCAGCGGCAGCAGCAGGAGGAACCTGGACCTGTACACAGGTAATTGGGCTCCTCTCCCCGACTCTTGTAAGATTTCCCATGGGTAACCTGTTGGGGCGACCGTCCACCAAGCAACTGTAATCACTCACTCAAGCCGAGGGATCTGCACAGGAAATTAAGAAATATTAAAAAGAAATATATATGATTAATTTAAATAAACAAAGGCAACTAAATAAGGATAATATTTTCATTAAAACAAGACTAATATTAAAACTTTGAAAACTGTATGCCAGAAATATTTACCCCATTAAAACAGATTTTTTCTAAATATAAAATATGAAAAACTAGACTTTTCTCCCTGTGTCTCAACTAGGGGAATGGGGAACGACCAAGGTGTTAGCCAGTCAGTTTGTCAGTCTCTTGCCAGAGTTCGCATAGGGACACGAACTTCAAATCAAAGCCAGCCTAAGTGCCGGTTTGTGGCCCACAAAAAAAAAGGGATTACAGATTTGCATGTGGCAGCCAAGAGCCAAAAGCTGGTGCTGCTTGAGATTGGTGGAACGCCGAGCTGGTGGAATGTGCCGGCCGCCGACGAGCCATATAAAATAGTCATAGATTGTGGGGCTGCCTTTTTTTTCGGCAGCCTTGCCGGCATCACCACAGGTTGCCTTCGGAAGGGCAGACAGCTTAATTGTGGTGGAAAACTGCTGCTGCTGCTGCTGCTGGCGGTGCCGGTGCATATGGTTTTTCCTTCCAGTTGCCAGCCGTGAATTTGGGTTGCAGGCGGAATTTAAGCATCTTCCCATGGTCACAAGGTGGCAGTTGCCATATGAAGTTCTCACAAGCAAAAAAGAGCCTATAGAAATGGGGATAATGAGGAGGATAATGATGAGAAATTATATATAAAAGTATTGTTATAAAATATAATGATTTAAGGAACCTATATTTGGTAGGGGAGATCCTTGCTGACTTTGCACAGTTAATCTCTTTCAAAGCCTGGAAAAGTTTCATTCCAAAACCCCTTTTCTTCCCTTTGGTTTTTGACTCTATAAATAGTACCTTTAATTACGAAATCAAACACAGAAAACTAACTCAATCCAAACACTATCGCTCTCATCTTTCATTCATTGCTAAAATACCTTCCATGGAAAAGCCATTCACACTTCCCCAGAAAATCAAGGAGCCTGCCGCTGGGGGATCTTGGCAAAACAAGATTTTAGTGAAACAATAACATAATTTGTGTTCGATTTTCCAGCAACACCACTCCGATATGCCTGGCATCCCCCACCTCAGCCTGGCCGCCCACAAATTTAGTGAAATTGGCTATAAGCCGGGCAATTAGCAAACATTTTCACGCACTGCACGCGTTCGCGATGTTCGCTGATGGCCAAAACGTGAGCGAGGCGTGAGCATAAATACGATGGAAAATGGCAGTAATTAACTGGATTCGAAATCGGATTCGGAATGGAAATGGGAATCCGAGCTGCTGCTGGAGATCTCCGCCCGGGCAGCAGTTCAGCGGCCGTTTTCATAAACATAAAAAGCCAATTTCCATAACATTTTCTATACACACATACACCCGGCGAGTAGTTTTTTCGGTGTTGGATGCAACATGAAACGGCGGCAGCGGGAGCAACAGTTGCTGTTGCTACAAATTCGCTGTTGCTAGAATATCGTTTATTGAAACATTAATTGCCCATGTGAAAATCACTTTAACGGACGTGGCCCGCCGATCGAATTTGCATTTTTTCCAGCTGCTTCTCCGCGATTCAAGACTGAGACTGAGACTGAGACACTTGTTTAAGTTTTCTCATCGGGGTCGTCGGGTGTTACTCCCCGGCTTCCTTTTGCCATTGCGATAATTGAAATTTGATGTTGGACATTTTTTGTGTGCTATTTTGGGCAGTGTTGCTGCCTGCTGTTGTTTTCGGTGGGGATTAGAAATCCAATAACTAGTCTTGGGGAATTTGTAAGTTACGTTTAAGCGTTTAAACTGTGGTAATAGAAATTAGTGAGAAGGAATCTACAATATCTACACAAAATGTTCTTTAAAAGTAATATCAATAAATGTTAAGGAAGTTTTATAGATATTTACAAATGGAAGCAGCAAAGAAGAGCCTAGTAAATTGTTTCCTCATAAGAACCTAACATATTTAAAGACCTTGAATTTACTTTATAAAAGCCTTGTCTTGTTTAAAATATATATATAAATGTGTATAAATAATGCCTGATTAATAATAATTATAATGTGAACAATAAAGCCACGACCCCTTGTTTGTTTTGCCACTCCAACAAGTCTCCCCTGACAGTTCTACGCATTCCCGTGAACCATTTTGCTTCGGTTCTATGGTAATGTTTTTGGGGTCTTGACAATCGACAATTGAAATGCCTTCAATTGCACTTCACAGCTTAATCACAAGACACCGAGTCAAGTCAACAGTTGTAACACCTACACTAGACAACACAAAACGATTGACAACCTGAACTGTCAACGCATTGAAAATCGCTTGAGTGACTGCCATGCCAGGCCACGCCCTTTCCAACCCTGTGTCCCCCTTGATAATACACAAGAAAAAATGTTTACTAAGTTTTATTTAAGATATATATAAGAAATAGGTGTTCAATATGCTTTTATGCAATATAATGCGACCCTGATATTCTGGATAAGTTTTAAAAGAAAGCCCTTAAATAATACCTATATAAAATATATATTTATTAAACTCTTTTGAAATTTAATTACTTTTAATTCCACATTTTTGGGACAGCTTTCTAGAGTTTTTTAAAGTTAATAGTTTTCTAATAAATCAATAATAATATAGTAGGCACCCTAGGTCCTAATATTTTTCCCCAGTGCATTGCTGCTTGGCGTCGCCGGTGGCAATCGAGTGAGAGCGAGAAAACATGTCCACACATCGAGGAAAAATAAAAGAGTTACCATAATGAAAATGTCAACCCGTTGGCGGAGTGCAAAGTCCACTGTACTCGAAGGAAGGAGGTGTGCCCAGCAGGGGGGGCGGGGCAGATAAATAAGAGAATAATACGGCGGCAAAAGGTACCCGGAGCAGACAATAGTTCACAGACCCAGTTTGCAACTGAAAACTGCAACTGCAACTGCGAAATATCACGCGTGATTCATCGGCAACAACTGCACAGCAGCCGCCCACTCACGCACAAAATGCATATGCAAATGCGGCTTTTATGCTTGTTAGAGCAACGCCTGCGTCTCCCAATGGAAATTTGTGAACTTTACTTATTTATTAAGCCAGTCAAGTCGTAATTATGCAAAACGGGACAAGAGCCACAAAAGTGCTGCTGATGGGGCAAGAGCAACAAGCATTTAGGTGAGGGGATGCTCAGGGAAACTGGCATAAATAATTGTGATGTTGCAGAAATACATAAAATAATTAATGGAGGAAATATAACAGAAGGTAACTAAACATAAAATAAATATTTAAGAAATAATTCCAATCCCTCAAAGAAAGGTTTCTAGTTTTCTGGGTTTTTTTTTTTTTATAATCACTAGAACCCTCACTAGAGATCAGATTTTATCTAGCAATTTGATTACACAATTGCCAAATATTTGTCAGGATCGAGAAACGACTCAACTGCGAGTGTACTTGAACTCCGCACTCGTTAGACTCAACAGTCAAAGTGCAAAACCACAAACAAGCTGGCAACAGCGGGAACCACCATTAAGTACACAGAAAACAAAAAAGAAAATTTTTAAAATATATAAAATTATAATACACTATTGAACAAGCTTGAATTTATTACTATTTATTTCATCTTAATTTTATAATTTAAGCTTCTGGACAAAAAATAACATTAATAGATGCTGTGGCTTTTGGTTGAAATTGTTTCAGTGTAGCAGCAACACTAGCAACACTTTGACAATCGCAATCGCAGTTAGCAGCCGAAAATAGTAGACAAGCAACACGATTTGTGGCATTCAAAAGTACAAAAATATAAGCAGCGTTTTTAACTCAGATCTGGGAGATAGGCATTCAGATACTTTGACAGAAAATTGGTTAACTTTTGAGATACATTGCATTTTACAAGAGATATTTGTGTGAAAGGAAATGGAATTTTAAATCCTGACTTCAAGAATTTGTGTAAATACAATAAGAAAATTCTATGAATAATAGAATAATAATCACATTTTTTAAATTATATTTTAAGGCTTATTTTTAGACAATTGTTACAAGGAAATATATACTTTTTATGGCTTAATATAAAAACTTTACCAGATTCAATAAAAATAAATATTTCTTTAACTCAGATATTCCCCGAGCTGAAATCAATCAATAATATTCGGAAAGGGTATATGATTTTCCTTTGCCCTTCAAGGAAACCTTTTTAGGGCGCCGCCACCGTCGTCGATGGCAATCCCTTGGCAGCAGTTTTAACCCGCTTTCTGGGCCCACGGCTCAAAGGGCCCTAGCCCTGACAGTAGCACCCACTTGGGGCTCTGTTTCAGTGGGAGCTCTTGGCATCTCTGGCGACGACAATTTGGCAATAATTTGCATATCGCTGCAGTGATCAGTGCTGAGTTTTGCAGGGGAACGTGTTGGCATTTTCCATGGAGGGACAGAGATTCATCATCATCCACCAGAGAGTTTCCAACTCAATTAGAAGCCCAAATGCTGCGACGCTTGTTTTCCACCTTTTTCCCATTTGTTGTTTACCTCAACTTGGGTTTGGAGATGCGGCGCATAATGAAATCGAAACTGAAACCGAAAACGAAAACGAAGCACAAGTCCCAAGACAACGGCGAGTTCAATGTTTTGTTTTCAAAATGTGCCCTGAAAATCCTTGAATAGTGTCATCGCCCAAGACCAATTAATTTACAAATTCTTTAAATTCTTCCGCAATCAGAGGGGAGTGAAAAACACAGACTACGAATGGTAGATGATCCCCACGAAATCCCAAATCTCAGATCCACTGGCCGAGACGTGTCTCCTTGTTGTGCTGCGAAAAGTCAACGCACTTAGCCTGCCTCATGAATTTTACTACAACTGCCGCTTTACGCACTTTTATCTGAATAATATATATCTTGAATAATAATATATCTAGAGTGATATTCTCAGCTTTTCTTCTTGTTTTGTGAATCTCAAGCAAAGGTATTCATGCGTGGGCAATACGGAAATTTTTGATGTAGGGATTATTCCGGAGTCGTCCAAGGAGAAAATAAAGCGTTGAACTATGGATGTACTAAAGAGATTTTCAACAAAAATTTTAAGCTACAGAGATTGTCAACCGAAAAGGATCTGGATAAACGTTGGAATTTCACACCTTAGAAATCAAATTTGAAATATTGAAAGCTATTTTCTTAGTTTATCGGAAAATCTGGGCACACTCGAACACGAAACCCTCAGATCTGGCACTTTTGGTCGCAGGATCACTGGAAGTCTGGTACTTTTGGTCGCTGGGACCGAAAAGTCTGGCAACACTGTTTTTAGTTTTTTTTTTCTCCCAGTGTTTCCAGTTTTTTTCTCAGTGTAAGCAAGCAGTTCGACAAAACAGTTCGCAAGCAGTTCTGCCAAGCAGTACACCAAGCATCGAAATCGCAAAGTCTGGCAGCGCTGGTGCACGAGCGACCAACGTTGCCAGAAAAGCCGGCGGGCACACTGCTTTTTTCTTATTGGACCCGTGCTGTCAGTTTAGCTTATTACAAGCTAGATCTTTCATATTTAATACTGGAAAATCTTGGAAAATGTAAACTTTAAATGCAATCTTAAGCATAAGGTTTGCTTTATATGTTTAAACAAAATTGTTTAATTTTTAAATACTCATATTATTATTATCATTATTAATTGTTGTGCCAAATAAATATAAGGAATATGATGAATAAATATTATTTAAACAATTTTTTAAAGACAAGATAATAAATTGCTTTATTGATTTTTAAGTTAAAAGCTACTTGAAATAGTAACATAGATGTGTAAGTTATGTGCAAGTTGTATATTTTCAGACATGATAAATATAGCTAAACTGGCAGCACTGGCCAACAGGAAAAACAGTGTTTTGGTATTGAACGGAAACTGGTTACACTGCAACAATCGATCGATTTTAACCAAAATGTTTGGCATTTTCAAAGCTTTTTAAACTATACGAGTCTCGACTTGCTCTCAGATACTTTTTGGGCGCGTTTCGATTCGGATATCGGTCGGTGATAACAATATGGGTAACTTTGACGGCGATTCTGGAACGGTTTTCGAGCAGAGCTACGCGACCACAAATGGGGCGAATGGAAAGCTGCCGAATGGAAATGGAGCCGCAATCGGAAGCCCCAGCAATGGGGGGCTGAACTTGAACCACGCGGAGGAGCCACGGGGGGAGGCGGAGCCCTTCCTCAGCCAGCGAAAATTTTCGGCGCCCGCTTACACGGAAATTCGCACGCGCCGCTGCAACGCCAACGCCGCCGCCGAGGCCAAGGTGAGCAGAGCTTTCCCCCGTTCGGTGGGGATAGGAAGCAAAAGAAGCACCTGCCAAAACAGCCAAAATAAGCAAAAAGCCATTTAAATCGCCGAAAATGTGAAGCGAACGTGGTTCCGTGCTCTCCCTCTCTCGCTCTCGCAGCCGGCGAATCATTGATTTTGTCATAGTGTGCGTTCGTGTGTGTGTGTGGAGGGAACATAAATAGAGCGAGAGAGAGAGAGAGAGGGAGAGAGTGCGTCAGCTGTAGAGATTCGCCGCAATTGTTGTTGCCGCTTGCACACCCTTCGGGGAATTCGCCTCAATTTCCCCGCTTTTTCTCTACGATTTTCCCATTTTCTGGGTCAGCCGCCCTCAGCTGTTTTACTGCAGTGTTTTCCACCCTGTTTTCCTCGCCAGTTTTCCCTTTTCTTGGCCGCCCATTTGTTTTTGTTTCAACATTTCACGCGCCGAAAGTGTTGCCCAATTGGACATTTTTAGCTATTTCCTTGGGGGTCATCATGGCTGACTTTGAAGATCGTTAAAATATATTTTATGATTCTAAATTTTCTAGGGTACAGTGTAAAAAAGGAGCCATTAACTTAAATTGGAACTTGAGTACAATTTTAATTAGCTTTTTAAAACAAAATTAGTTAATAATAATCTCACTTGAGGGCTGGCAGCACATGGCTAATTACCCACTTAAATAATTTGTATATTATATTAGTTATTCGATACTATTTTGTTTCAAAAATTTCTTTAAAATTGTTCCTACTAGAAAATCTATTAGAAAGGGACTATCCCATTAGGTAATTATATACCTATTAAGGTTTAGATTATAAAAATCTCTTAGAATTATAACGAAACGAGCTTTTTGGTTTAAATTAGCCTCTAAATTACCTATAATTTAACTAATACTACTACCAAATTCCCTACAAACACTAGACCCCATAATAAATCTATCATCAAAGGGAGTAAACCCCTAAAACACACTCTCCCACCTATATTTTACATCCTATGCACTCGGTAATCGATCTATTGTCACTTCTCCACCGACACTCCTGGGTCTGGTCATGACTTGCCCACGTTTGTTTGTCCCCAATACGTACATGAAGCATAGGTGCAACTTGTTTGTGGAAAGAGCCCATTACCACTCGGCTTCAGTATTGAATCGTGGTAATAATATTGTCATGCCATGCCGGGAATGCCTTATCAGCCCATTCCGGGCAATCTTTTTACGTAAAGCCTCGCAGAATGCGACGCAACGCCGGCCGGGTGGTGAATCACTATATTCCACAATCGCTGAAGGCAGCGCTTTTTTTCGGGTGGGCGTTGATTTAAGATAAGATTCGATTATTATTTTTTATATTTGAGTAAGTGTGAGAGTGCATAAGACAATTTTGTAGGAAAGCTTACCAGAGATTATATGCTTAGGAGGGAGGCTTTTGATTCCATTTAATTTTAAAATAGGAAATGAGGGGATTTAACTAAATATATTTCATTAAAATTAATGGTACTGGATGAAAGAATATTTGTTTGTGAAATGTCATGATTCTTTTCATAATTTTTATTGGATATAAACAATAAAGCTTAGACTTCATTCTATAAATAAGTAGAATTTCTAAGTAATGTTATTATTGCTACATGATTTGTATTTCTTAGAAGAGTAATAAGACCAGGGCTCAGTTCTGTGAAAGGATTCTCTTTGATAATACGATATCGTTATTGTTTAGTTAAGCTTTTAAATTTAATGAAAAACTTCTAGTAACTGTAAGCATGCTTTATTAATGTCCACTCCCTAGGTAATTTTCGCATGTTTTATGAATTTTATCAGCAGGCTAGTACAATGTCTGCGCGTGTTAGGAACTGGGTACCCTTGAGATATGGGGCTCTGGGATTTATAGCTTAGTTTTATCAGCATGCAAAATTACTTTTATTTAATTCAAATTTTTTTTCTTCATCAAGATAAAAATAACCAACCAAATTGTGGTTAAGCACCTACTTAAGGAATATTTAAAATAAGCTAGTGAAGAAACTGCTCTGATTCAATAAAATTAGCTAATGACTCAGAAGTAATAAGACAACGGGAACCCCTACAAGTCATTGAGAACTTTGGTTTGCACCGGCCGAGCTATCGGTTGTTATCTTTGTTAGCTGAAAACCATGACATATTGAAGACTTTATCTAGTTTCCAACCCCTTACTTCCTTCCTTCCTTCCTGGCCTCCTGTTGCCTAATTAGTATTACATATTTTATATATATTTTGCTTTTTATCTAGGAATTTACTCCACTTGTTGGCATGTTCGTCTACATGGAGTAACCTATACCCTACATTCGACAAGTCCATTAAAAACCCAGTAGAGCGTAAACCAAATGATCATCCATTACTTCTCAGCCGCTTGGAAATATTTAGTAAACACGCCCGGGGGCAAATGATAATAAACACGAAATATTATTGTCGCCGACTCGTTATTGTTATACGATTAAGTTGGGGCTGGTATATAGACACACACGACTCGTTGTTTATATCAGCCGTGCCTGGGAAGAGCCACCCTCTCAATTAAAGAGGGGTACTCCCTATCGCATCCATGGCCCGAGCTAAAATCAATAAGTGAATTATACGTATTGTTCATTTAAATAAGTTAATTATACCTCTTCACTCGTTAGCAAGCTGGAAGTGTGCCATGATATTGGGCTACACATGTATGGCTTCTGTCAGTCAGTCTCTCTCCATGTGTGACTTCATGTCGAACTCGGCTCATGTGAGTGCCAGAGCTATAGCTACGGCTACATGTCGTGTGACTACCTTCATATATGTACCGCGCACATACATATATGTAGATCTGTTAGTTTAATGTTAATTGGCTGGTGAATTGACGGAACGCATTGAAAGGGCAAGCGAGTTAAGATGTGCTGACAGCGGGACTTGGGACTGAGATCGGGTGAAGAATCACGACACAGTTTATCAGAAACATTCTATCGAGATTGAAAATAAAGATAATATAGTCGGAAACACGATCCATAAAGCTTTACAAAAACAAACCTAGTGGAATTTGTCACCAGAAAGGCGACTAAAATAGTTAGACGCCGCTCTCTAGAGATTGCAAAAACAAATCATAAACAATAGGATTCATCTTTACTAATTTTAATGCAAAACCTTTTCCCCAGTGTAGTTCAATTATAGTTTGCACCTGTTGGTCATAACGCTCCCTCCGATAAGTGATTTTCAATGGGTGCTATGTAGATTTCCAGCGATACGCAACAGCAAATTCGTAATCAATAAGCGATAACTAATAGTTGTTGTCTCACTTTTTTCCCACAGAATCGCTCGCCCAATTACCATCCAGAGAAGAGGTCTATCGCCAATGGACATGCCAAGGTTCTGCGAGATCACGAGGAAACGCAGCCCAATAAGGTGGAGGGAATACTGTCTCCGGAGGTGGAGCATTCCCAGAAGACCTCCTTCGAGGAGGTACCGCTGCACACGGCCTGCCTGACGTACTTGGGATTCTACCTGCTAATGATTCTGGGCTACATCAACCAGCTGCTCTTCGTGCCCAAGGTGGCCACGGAGAAGGGACGCGAGGGCTACGTCACTCTGTACGATGCCTTTGAGAGCTTCTACTCGAGATATGTTTACCGGAGGATCAAGGATTGCTGGAATCGTCCCATCTGCAGTGTCCCGGGGGATGAGCTCACCCTGAAGGATCGCGTAAGCGATGACTATGGCTGGAGCTTCAAGTTCACCGGAACTGAGACGCGCTGTTTGAATCTGGGTTCCTACAACTACCTGGGATTTGCGGCCGCCACAGGACCCTGCGCTGATGAGTCGGAGGAAAAGGCCAGGAACTTTGGATTAGCTTACTGCAGCTCCCGCTGTGAGCTAGGCAACAACGAGCAACTCCAAGAGCTGGAGAGCCTTACAGCCAGATATTTGGGAGTGGAAGATGCCATCGTTTTCGGCATGGGTTTCGCCACGAATGCCCTGAATCTTCCTTCGCTTCTGGGGCCCAACTGTCTGGTGATCAGTGACGAGAAGAACCATGCTTCCATCATCCTGGGCCTGCGTCTGTCCGGAGCCACCACCAAGGTATTCAAGCACAACAACATGCGGGATCTAGAGCGAGTTCTCCGTCAGGGTGTGTGCTACGGCAATCCCAAGAACGGAGGCAAGCCATACAAGAAGGTGATGATCCTTGTGGAGGGCATCTTCAGTATGGAGGGTTCCATAGTCCGTTTGCCGGAAATTATTGCGTTGAAAAAGAAATACAAGGCCTACTTGTATCTTGATGAAGCTCACAGCATTGGAGCTATGGGATCTCATGGCAAAGGAGTTACGGATTATTTTAACGTGGATCCCAAGGATGTGGATATACTGATGGGCACTTTTACGAAGAGCTTTGGCAGTGCCGGCGGCTATCTGGCGGGAACAAAGGTATTTTTTTTAGCTTCTCTTACTTTTGTTGTATTTTTAACTAATATTTTGTCTACTTTTCCAGAAACTGATTGACTTTCTACGCACGAATAGTCACGCCCATTGCTACGCCAGCTCCATCTCGCCGCCCATTGCCCAGCAGATTATGACCTCCATGAAGACCATAATGGGTGAAGATGGCACCGAAATTGGCCGCAGGAAGATCATGCAGCTGGCCAGGAACACCCGCTACTTCCGCCGTCGTCTGGCTCAACTGGGAGTGATTACTTATGGCCACGAGGATTCGCCAGTGGTGCCCATGCTGGTGTACCTGTTCTCCAAAATTGGGTGAGTTTCAAGTTTATTTCATTACATTTACAATTCAAAAGGCAATAGTTTTAGTTGTCACATTAAATACTTTTAAGAAGCACTGTATACAATACAACATGTTCCGAAATCAGTACGACAGTGATACCACGGTGTGGAGTCCACAGGGCCGCCTCTTCCAGGTGGAGTACGCCATGGAGGCGGTGAAGCAGGGAACGGTTACCGTGGGCCTGAAGAGCAAAGACTACGCCGTGCTGGTGGCCTTGTGTCGAGCCTCGTCGGATGTCGATTCAATTCAAAGGAAAATCATGTCGGTGGACGCTCACCTGGGCATAGCCATATCGGGTTTGACGGCCGATGCCCGCCAGTTGTGCCATTACCTACGCAGCGAGTGCATGGCCTACCGGCACTCGTACGACACAGAGTACCCAGTGCGACGCTTCGTGGAATCGTTGGGCAACAAGATGCAGGCCACCACCCAGAGCTACAATCGTCGGCCCTACGGGGTGGGAATGCTGGTGGCGGGCTACGATGTCAAGGGCGCCCACATTTACCAGGTGATGCCCTCGGCCACAGTGCTCAACTGCAAATCGATGGCCATTGGGGCTCGCTCCCAGAGCGCACGCACCTATCTAGAGCGAAACCTGGGCAACTTTGAGAACTGCGACATGGACGAACTGATTTGTCATGGGATTCAGGCCATACGTGGCTCGCTGGGCACTGAAGACCAGCAGGATCTCACGATCAATGCGGCTGTTGTGGGCAAGGACAGGCCGTTCAAAGTGCTAACCGACAGCGATAACCAGCGTTGTCTTATGCAGGCCAAGGGCATGGGACAACCTTCGTTTATTGATGCTTTCTCCGAAAAGGGGATGAGCGATGATGATGAACAGGGACCCAGTGGCAGTGGAGTGCCCAGAGATATCGAATCAGATGATATTGGCCCCAGTGAATCCACAACAGGACCTTAGTGGAGAGTGTTTCATCCAAATTTATATTTAAATTTGATTGTATTAGCTTGAAAAATACAAAATTTTATTAATTAGTTAGAAATAAATTCGTCAGGCAATACATATTTTATTCTACAATAAAAATATATTTATTTAATCCCCTTTATCTCTATTTCCAGCGCTGTCGTTCGCACCTTGACCACCCGCCACATCGCAGTGGTGGGCGCTGGCTTCCCTGCCACACCCATCATGGAGGGACGCATACGCTTCTGTCTGTCGGCTGCCCACACCAAGGAGCAGCTTGACTATGCTCTGGAGGCGATAGACGAGATCGCCGACGATCTGGGCCTGAAGTATTCCAACAAGCCACGCGATCCGAATCCCATTATATACTAGGAGGACTCACAAGCCCACTTTAGGAGATAAGCACGCGTAATGGGATGCTACGATTCCTCGCAGCCTTCCAGATTGTTAGACCAAAACTAAGAACACAGTCCACAAATTGCTAGATGGGTCTCGTTGCACACTGGGCTTTTCTGATTTGACTAACTCCCTTGGGTATATCCATCGGAGGGGAGAACAAGGAACAAAACACAGTACAGCACATAGCTTAAATGATAAACTATTATTAATTATTTAGCATTTACCTCTACGTAGTTGTTATTGTAATTGTAAGCTCCAAAATGTCTTCTTGATCGGTCTGCAAACACATTGAGTGTATTTAAAAATGTATTAAGAGCCAACCAACCAGGTCAGGTTTTGGTTACCTTCAGAGCTAAGCTAAGGGAATCCCCTTTATCGTGGGACAGTCGAGCACCTCGCTTCTACCATTTAAGCATTTTCAAGCTACTAGCGATAGCGTATTAATTTGTGAAGAAAGCATCACCTAGCTGGGCCTTAGTGTGGCCCAAGAGTCGGGCCGTAGATCCACAGGGCTTTATTGTCAGGAACGTATATATATATATGTATAATGATTATGTATTAATGATTTTATTTTTCTATCAAGAAATAAAGAATTGTTGCTTTATGTATTGTAATCACTGTTTTGTTTTCATTTTAGAAGTAGAAGCAACTGATGGATTTCTACATACATTTTACAGGCATGTTTGAAGTGTAAGCTCTAACTTTTACAATAGCTCTTGTTTTTACACAAGCTGTGACCACAACTTACCTAGAAGTGCTGTGGCAGAGTTGGCTAAAACGGTTGTAGTATATGGTTGGAAAATTGGGTTTCTTTTTAAATCTGCTCTTTTCCCGAATTTATTTTTTATTCTTAGAAAATTGTACGTTTATGTACGTTTTTAAAATTGATAATTTAATTCTACTAATACTCTAGAATATGAGAAACAACAAGAAAGGAAGCTAACTTCGACACGCCGAAGTTCGTATACCCTTGCAGATTGCAATTGGATCACTAAGAATCGAGCCATTCTGGTTAAATAATTAAAAATAAAAAATAAAAGAAAATATATATATAAGTTGTATATTTATTCATAACATTAATAAAATGCTGAAAACACACACAAAACAGTTTGACAGTTACAGTAACATTCCTAGCTTTACATTTTCTGATGCAGATAAGCATCACTGATGCAGATGAGCATCACTGATGCAGATGAGCATCACTGATGCAGATGAGCATCACTGATGCAAGTGAGCAAAACTTTTCATTCAAATTGGCCGCTTTCCAAACTGGGGTAACAGGCGAACAGAAACCAGCAGCAAGCAACAGAAAACTGGTATAAACTGTTATAAATAATAATAAATTCAACTGGCAAATTTGAATTTGAATTTAACGACGATCAGTTTCAGTGTGCCCAGGTGCAGTTGTAAAATAATACCTAAATTTGGATTCAAAGGGTTTGAGTCTCCGCTTACTTCCGCCGGCTCCTAAATGGTTTGAAACTTGGACTTTTTATAACAGTTTATACCAGTTTTCAGTTGCCTGCTGCTGATTTCTGTTCGCCTGTTACCCCAATTTGGGAAACGGGCAATTTGCATGGAAATGTTCGGAAATTTGGATGGGCTGCTGTAGAGATGTTGTTGTTAAAAGGTTGTTGTTGCCATAAGCTGTTGTTGTCGGCAACAAATAGGTATAAATGCATAAAATGAAATATAACAGTTTATACCAATTATTATTTTTGCCCAAATGTTTTTATAACAGTTTATACCAGTTTTCAGTTGCTTGCTGCTGGTTTCTGTTCGCCTGTTACCCCAGTTTGGAAAGCGGCCAAATTTTAGAAATTTTGCTCACTTGCATCAGTGATGCTCACTTCCATCAGTGATGCTCACTTCCATCAGTGATGCTCACTTCCATCAGTGATGCTCACTTCCATCAGTGATGCTCACTTCCATCAGTGATGCTCACTTCCATCAGTGATGCTCACTTCCATCAGTGATGCTCACTTCCATCAGTGATGCTCACTTCCATCAGTGATGCTCACTTCCATCAGTGATGCTCACTTCCATCAGTGATGCTCACTTCCATCAGTGATGCTCATCATTGGTAGTTAGTGAGATGCCATTTTGTCCCAATAATGCAAAATAGCTAGATGAGCATCACTGGCAGCTAGTGAGATGCAATTTTCTACCAATGGTGTACATGCGCATCACTGCCATTAAGCCCGACTTTATTGGCCTCCAATATTGAAATATAGCCAGATGACCATAACTGATGCAGATGAGCATCACTCATGCAAGTGAACAAAACTTTTCATTCAAATTGGCCGCTTTCCAAACTGGGGTAGCAGGAGAACAGAAACCAGCAACAAGCAACTGAAAACTGGTATAAACTGTTATAAAAACATTTGAGCAAAAATAATAATTGGTATAAACTGTTATATTTTATTTTATGCATTTATACCTATTTGTTGCCGACAACAACAGCTTATGGCAACAACAACCTTTTTACAACAACATCCCTACAGCAGCCCATCCAAATTTCCGAACATTTCCATGCAAATTGCCCGTTTCCCAAATTGGGGGTACCAGGCGAACAGAAACCAGCAGCAAGCGACTGAAAACTGGTATAAACTGTTATAAAAAGTCCAAGTTTCAAACCATTTAGGAGCCAGCGCAAGTTAGCGGAGACTCAAACCTTTTGAATCCAAATTTAGGTGTTATTTTACAACTGCACCTGGGCACACTGAAACTTATCGTCGTTAAATTCAAATTCAAATTTGGCAGTTAAAAGATTTAAAAAAATTTGTTTAATTCTAAAAAAATTCTTAAATAAATATAAAAAATCTAAAAAATGTTAAAAATTCAGGAAAAAAAAAATTTAAAATTCAGAAAAATTTTAAAAATTTAGAACAATTTTTTAAAAATTTAGAAGAATTGTAAAACTTTCGAAAAAAATGTTTAAAATTCAGAAAACAAATTTAAAAATTTAGATTTTGCTTTCAAAATAATTAGATTTTTCCCCAAATGATCCCAAATAAATGCCGCCTTCACAAAAAAATTGCTCATTGATTTCACCATCTTTTATTGATTCATATTTGTGTGTTCCATCAATTACATTTACATATTTAAATTGCATTTATAAATATTTTAATTATTTACGCCTGCTGCAGGGTTTTAACTAGCCCGGAGCCAAGATCCGATCACCGTCCTCCACTGCCATCGGGTTGAGATCTGTCATCCCAGCTGCTCGCTCCTCCAGCTTCACCTCTGCCGATCAGGTGATCATCAATCAACAATTACAATGAATTTGATGAACTTTTGCTTCCCAGATCCCTGCGCATGTATGTTTATCTACTCTCAGATATAAGCTTTTTTTATTATTCTAGAATTTTTGTATAAATTTTATAAAAATCGGACAACTATATCATATAGCTGCCATAGATGCGATCGGTAAATGTATAAAATATGTAAAGCTGGGAATGTAAAACTGAAACTGTCAAACTGTAAACATAATAAGTATAGGTAAAATTTAATGAAACTCTGTTTTGTGAGTGTTTTCAGCATTTAAATCTATAATATAAACATCGAAACCAATCTGCAGGGTATACAAACTTCGGCGTGCCGAAGTTAGCTTCCTTTCTTGTTTATATTAAAAAACTTCTTGACTTTTTTTAAATTAAAACAAGAAAGGAAGCTAACTTCGGCACTTTATAGGGTCGGAAAGGTCTCCTTCACTGCGTTGCAAACTTCTGACTGAAATTAAAATACCCTGCAAGGGTATAAAAATATTGCAGGGTATTATAATTTTAGTCCGAAGCTGGCAAAGCAATGAAGCAGTCATTTCCGACCCTATAAACCATATATATTCTTGATCAGCATCAATAGGCGAGTCTTTCTAGCCTTGTCCGGAAGAAAAAAAATATTTTTAATTTTTTTTTTTAAATTCGATAAAATTTCCAAAAACTGAATAAAATTTTAATATTTTATAATATCAAATTTAGTATGCAGATTTATTAACCTTCTTTAAATCAGCACAGAGCAGCTTTCCGAATTGAATTTAATGCTATTTTGGCTGAGTTAAAATATTTTTTAACGTTGATTTGCCTTTAAAATTATCATATAAAAATATGATAAATTCCAATATTTCCGGATTTCTTGAATGGTATTTTGATTTTCTTGATTCTTAATTCTATGTATATTTTTCATAATATAAATATTATAATATATATATTTATTATAATACCCAGTAAGTGCACAAAAAAAAATCACTCTGAAAAGTACACTCATCCTTTCACGAAGCTGGAATTTATTTGAAACGGAAATTTAATTGTAATAAAATACAACCATATATTTTAGGTAAACTAAAAATGAATAATAAATATAAATCTAGACCGTAACCTGACAGTTATGCCTTCAATTGGTCTAATCTAGCCCCGACAAGCATCCACACTTTAAAGCCCCAAGGCCAGACGCCTCCGAAGTATTGAATAACAATTTTCTAATTAACAGTAACTCATGACATCTCTCCTGCACGGCTCCCCTCAGGCTCCTGCCCAGGATGACCACAATGCCAAATAAATTCCAATTGTAATTGTCTCGGCCTTTTAAAAAATTAAGACAAAGAGCGAACATACTACACTCGGATCGAAGGACAGGCGGGACAGGGCGGAGCAGTATGTTAAGAGTTCGTGTTGGTTTATGGGCTCAGGCAATACTTTCAATTTTAGGTTCTGGGCAATATTTATTGAGTTGTTCTCTGTTTGTCCTGTGGGGAATACATGTAAGTCGGAATCTGAATTTAGCATGAGAAGGGCCAGGCCGGAGCACTCGTTAAAATTGCATTCAAATCGATTTTCAAGTACAACAAAAAGTGGGGTTTTAAGGAGGGACAACTACTATATAAAGGATTAATGTAATTGAATTCAGATGGTTTCAAAAGTTCTTTTTTATTTTCAGAGTCTGAAATCGAGGTGCAAATATGACGATTATGCTTATTTCTTGGACCTAGTGGACCTTCAACGTAAAGGAAATGACGAGACCACATCAATTTCGAGGGATTTCATTTATGTACTCCATACTGTTTACTTTTGCGAGCTGCCAAAATGGAAAATGACAAAACACATTGGTACACAAAAGTATGTGCACATCCCTGCATATGCACGGGGCGGCGGGTGATGATGGGTGGCGCAGCCCTTTGCCAACTTCGGGGTGAGTAATTGACTACGTGCGTATAAAGTTTGTGTTGGCATTTTAACCAGAGGAGCAGCAGGAAAGTGCCTACAACGCCAAAGCCAACCACAGGACTCGGCCTGCCCTTGAGTGCGGTCAACTGAAGCGACTGTGTAGGGTGTGTGTGCAATCATAAATATGCATTCTGTTGTCCATTTGTCATGGTTTTTTTCTTTGCCCATCTGCATCTTGGATCCCGAAAGCTGCTTTCCAGAGCGCCATTTGATAGAGATTGATAAGGATAAGTGGGCAATCGGGAATCGAGCGGTGGTTGTCGATGGGTATATCCCTAAGCATTAAGCTTTTCAAGAATATTTTATATATTTTTAGTTTTTTTTTTCTTTACAAATTACTAATGCGATTTTCGCGTGCAGCTTGCTAAGTTCTACACCTGAACTTTTTGTTTGCTTTTTTTTTGGGAAAAATTACAACTTTCACTGGTTAAAAACATTTTCGTTTAAAGCGCAAAAAAAACCGTAACTTCGTGGTGTTCGGATGCCTTTTTGAATTGGTTATTAAATATATTTATATTTATTATTTAAACTTTTATATATATTATGAAATTATGAATTAAATGAAAGTATCGCCTTGAAGTGTTATTTAAATAATATAAAATATATTGGTGTATTTTTCCAACAGTGTAACTAAATTAAAATGAATTAAAGTATGTATATATCAATTATCAATTACATTTTATTTTATTTAATTATATTTTTTCCCTTTTTCTTTTTTCTTTATTTTTTTTTCGTTCCAGTTTCCTTTTCAAACTTCAACTTTCTTTTCACCATTCTTAGGCCCTATGTTCCCGCGATTCTCACTCACAAATAAAATTTTAATGTTTCCGCTTACTTGGCAAAATATGTGGGCAAGGTAAGAACACATTCGAGTTGTATTTTTCTTTCTTCTTAAAAAAGGATACACACACACTCGGAAGTACAATCCCAAGCACGGGAAGTTGCATTTTGTGTGCTCCATAATCTGATAAAATGTTGCAAAAAAGTTTTTTCCCCACCGTCAAACTGGCGCAAAGGAGGGAATTTATGCAATGCGGAAAAATCCAAGTCCGAATCCTATTTGTAAACACTTGAAGCATGCAAATGGCAGCGTCTGAGTTATGCGCATACTTTTGATAGTCACTATGTGTGTGTGTGTAAAGCACACGCACAATAAGAAGATGCCTCAAAAGATAATAATAGGATAAAAGATCTACAACAATATAATCGATGACAATAATTGTTGAAATTGGAAAAGTAATTTAGGCTGTATCAGAACTTGTTATAAGAATTAATAAGACATAGACTTTAAGAGAGAAAACCTCTTGCTGGTCTACAGGAATATAAAAAATACATACATGGTTTAAACATTAAAGTTTTAAGTTTGTTTTTCAACTTGTGGTAATCTCTCCTTTTCACTTATACAAAACCTAAATCAATAAATAACTCATACGACTTCGATTCACCTTGGCAGCCCTTATAGGACACAGTCGGAGGGCGAATCCCTCTCTTTTCAATTTTGATTTCCATCAGCTCAGCGCCAGGACATCCCCGGCAAAGTGCAAACAAATTAATCTTAACCCCGTTGTGCCCGGGAGTAGATCGGCAATCTGTTACACGACACGGAGCGCAGTCAAACACTTCACTTCAGATGCTATTACTTAAGCACATGTTTTATAATAAGATTCCGGGACGATTTTTCATGGGCAAACGTGTCGCCCGGCTGGCTGTTCAGTTATGGATATACGATGTCAGGATGCCGAAGCAGGCAATGGCAGTGAGTGCTTCAAAGGGCCAAGGACAATCAGTCATTCGCCCGGCAATGAGGAGACGACGTACTATGCTTGACTTTTGTTGTTGGCTGTTGCTCAAAAAGGGATACTCTCGTCCTGCACACACACACACATACAGCCGTTAATCAATCACAGGACTCTTCGCCTCCGACAAGGAGCGATTTAATCAAGGAATTTGCCGAGATTTTTGGCTGCAAATTTAAATGGCTGGCAGAGTGTCCTTTCGGCTGCCGATGTAACCGCAAATTAAATTTGCTGACAAATGCTCCGAGGACAAGTGGGGAGGGTGGCCCGGCTCGACCGCAGCTTTCTAATTAATTCCAGGGAGAGATGGGCTCGATAGAAACGGCATTCGAATCCGGCAGACGACACCTTAGCACCTGACACCGGCACAAATGCTAAATGTCCTGGCCCACAAACTTTCGGCTCGAGTGGCTCCCCTTTGTTGGGCATCATTAAGTCCTGTGTTTTGTGGCCCGACTTGGGCTCCTTGTTAACATTTATGGTTATTGTTTTTTTCCAGACGCCCAGACGACGTGTGGGCGTGGCGGGGGCTAATTTCCCCAAATATGCAAGCAATTTACTGGTCCGAATTCAAATGTATCTGCCCGGGCAATATGCCGTTCTTGTGGTGCCGTCTGTTTATTTATTCGCCACATCGATTAGGCAGATGTGGAGGTGATGAAGATGATATCTTAGTTATATAGCAATGTAATTTTATTTGTCTTTAAGGATGGTATAAATGTAATTGCAGGACTTGAATTGAGAAGCTTCGATTGGGGTGTGGCAGTTGGAATAAAAATCGGTTTAAAAAATATTTAAAATTAAGTTGATTTGATTTTTCTTTCAATTTAAAATCGTTGCCTTTCTGCCTCAAATAAGAACCACAAAATGAAGCTATTATTGATTTTCCTGCTGCTGCTAATACTCCATATCAAATTCTACGGTATGGAACCCAATTCTGTTCAATCCTGCGATGATAAGCCCCCGGAAACCAGTAGCTGCGATACAGTAAAGCCTATTGAGCCAGCATTCTGCAGCCAAGCCTCGTACAAATTCCTAATGATGGACGACAATCCGACGGCCAACAACTCTGGACTGAAGGCCTCGCAAATAGCACACGATGCCGCCGAGGAGGCCAATGCTGCCAACGAAGCTCAAGCTGAAGCTGCCCAAAATGCCTCCCAGCAGGTGAAGTTAATGCTGGCAGAAAGAGCGATGGCCGCGGCCAATGCTGCCACGTCCTTGCTCGAGGGTAAACAGGCGATCGTGGATAGCTATGCGAATGAAATCCAAGGGGCCGAGTCGGTGGTGGCCCAGATTACGGCCTCCCTGGAGACAAGTCAGGCGAATGAGGAGGCCACTTGTGCTGCTCTCCGGATAGCCGACAATCATGAGGCCGCCATGCAAATTGTGGTGGATCAAATAAGGAGCGGCCTGGAAGACCTAGACACACTGGTGGAACAGTCCCAAGCTGATTTGGAGGAGGAGCAACAAATGGTGGCAAAGGCTAAGGACCTTGGCGACCGCCTGGCCAAAGAGTTTAAGGAGGCCAAGGCCGAGTATGATGAGGTGAAGATGGCCACCTGTCGTGCTGTTTCCGCTGCCATGGAAATACAGCGGTCGTTGCCCTCCAATTCTTGTTTTGCACGTAATATAGATTCTTTCCCGGGCAACAGCAGCAGCTGTGACGAGTGTCCATCCGGCTTGAAGGATATTATAAGTTTTTGTTAGAAATTAAATTTATTTTCCAGGTTCTTTGTTTTAAATAAAACTTCCTTATTTATGGCCTAAGTTTATTCTTAATACTTAGGTTCTTGCTTGAATGTTTTAAAACTAAAATATACCTTAAATTACCCGAAAGTGTTAAGTATTTATTCTTAGTAAATAAAGCTGCTCCACTTGACTTCAAGTGCCTGCAGTTTCCAAACCTAATTATGAACAGCGAAGTGTTTGGCATTCCTTTGTCGCTAAAAGGACTTGAATTTACATTAAGAATGCATTTATGGGCACTACCCTGTCAGATCTCAACATACTCGGGCCTAATTGGACTTCTAGGCGGATTTAATTGAATCAAATAGGTTCGGTGTGCTGGATATTTATTAAATGCGAGTATCTGTGGAGAAACGCATTTAAATTAAGAGCAGCGTGTCACGTGGCGTATGCGTAATTTGATTATTAATTAAATTTCCCAGGCCAGGAGCCAACGAAATGCGGCACTTAAACGGAGGCCAATCGAATTAGGCCGAGAGCAGGCTGCAGGATACGGTGAAGCGGGGATACAGGAATGCGGCTAGGACCTACCAGGATGCTGGAGGCCACAAAAACAATGACCCCTGTTTAATGACAGCCACGAAGGACAATGCCGTTCAGATCCTAACCAGAGTCCGGAATCTCCACAATCCAGTAGCCAGAGCCCCCGGTCCAAGGAGTAATGGGAAGTAAACAAATCAAATAAGATTTATTATGTGACACGCATAAAACGAGGACAATCGCACGGCTTAACGAGCGGGGACAGCATGTGAGCGGGGTCGTCCAGGAAGGTCCTCCGACTGGCCGGCAGGACAATGAGCTGCTCCCAGCGCCGGGACTATTAAATCAATTGAGTGTAAGATGGCACGCACGAGACTCCGGCCACAGCCTCCGTCATTCCATCTGCAGCCAATTCCCGGAAATGGTTTCTAATTAACGCGCCTCATTTAGCACACGCCTCGTCCGCCACTCGGAGAAATGGCAAAGATCGATTTGGTTGGGTGACAAGCACAGTTCAAAGTTTAAAAGGACCTACTAGAGAAATTCGGGTTAAATTTAATATTATTTTTGGGCTTCTGGGGAACTGAAAAGAGAGTTTAGAGAGAGTTAAATTTTTAAAAATATTTGTTAAATATTTGTTTAATAGAAAGCATATAGTCATTGCTAATAATTAGGTATAAGAACAATTTAAGTAATTTCTAGTTCGATTTAATTTTCTATAATATCAAAGATTTACTATGTATTTTTATATTATTTATTTAATCTTTAATTCCACATTTCATCAAAAGAAAACCTACCAAATGCTGCTTACATTTATTTCTCCCAGTGCTCCTCATTCTTTCAATGAGTCTTTCCAAGCTGAATTCGTTATCAATCAAGGACTAAAGTGTCCTCAATCTTGTCGAGTTCGTTGAACATGATCCCTGCAACAAGGACAACAACAGCGACAGGATTATGGGGCAATTATGTGCAAGTGCTTAGCGCATTTCCCAGCTAATTAGCCATTTGGACAACATGAACTGCTGCATTTCGGGTGTCCACTGCCAATTGAATTCACAATTGAATGCCCAGCGGGCAGCGATGCCTCCACACGTTGACCTGGTTGGCATCCGAAAATGGAAATGGTTGGCAAAATGGGGTGGAAAGTGGCCGCCAGCCATGCACACATGCACAGCGACAGATGACGATGATACTGAGTAGGGGAGAGGGGGCCACCTGGCAGGCAATCAAAAGGAATGGCGGTCATTCCCCCTCCCCCCACCCATGCCCTTAACCCATTAAGCTTCCCATGCTCGGAGCTGTTTTAATAGCCTTTTTGAATTTTGGCTGAGTGAGTATTCCTTCCATTGTAAAATCGACAATAGTTTGCAGTGGATCAGGAGAGAAATGACTGAATATGGTAAGCTTATTTTGGGAGCTATGGCAACATGTGTGGGTGGTGCAGCTGTTGCTCCCTTAAGGTCAAAATTTCTGGCAATGTCAGAAATAGAGTAATCTCTTTAACTTTAAAGGGGAGCAAGTAGAGTGCTTAAGTTAGAGGGAGAGCTAGTTTTTATAATCTATCATCTTTTTGTTGTACTTGTTTAAATGGTAATAAAATTCTTAACGATTTTTTTGCAGCGATTTCCCGGGATTTTTCCTCTTAATCTCAGCAGGATGAAAGGCAACGCTTTCTCAAAGGAAAATCATGGGAAACGATGGGCGGCGAGTGCAGCTGGCAGCGACAACTGGCGGAAGTAATAGCAACATAATCGATTTGATGCTGCCTTTTCCCTTATCCCGGCTGCAGTTTGCAGACGGATGAGAAATGCGACAGCGGATGTGGATTGGGATTGTGAGTTGGATTCGGTTTCGGATGCGGATACGGATGCTTGCTGCCTTTGGCAGGAAGTAATTTTCCAAGAGTCGCAAATTTGAGAAATATTCAACTTACTTATAACGCAAAGCCAGCAGATTTGGTTATGGCAAAGTGAAACATAAGCTTATTTTTGTACATCATAATAAGCAATTTTGTAATTAGTAGAGTGGCAGTTGGAGTGGCATAAACCTAGGCTAGACTTTTTGTGACTTTTACGGGTCACATGTGTGTGCCCCGCCAATTTCGCTCAAAGCGTACAAAAAAAAACCCAGCATGACAGACAACCAAAGTCGACACAAATCCGGCCAACTCGAAAGTCAAACGAAACTGCGACTCCTGCCAACGTTGCCAGGATGACAGCCACGTGAATGGCAACTGAAACTAACAGCGAAGAAAATGCTAAAAATTGCTATATTGCAGCAAGCTGCTATCATTTGTTGATGTTGCCATCGCCATTTCCATCGCTGTAGTGTCATTATTTGCCATAATACCCGCGATGTTGCCGTCATCAGTTTTGTCGCATTTTTGTTTAAGCACAAAAATCATATTTTATATGCCACAGGACGACCCAGTTGGCCAAGAGAAGAGCAAGCAAGCTAGAGAGGAGTACGTGACTTTAAGGGTTCCTAGTTAGCTTATAGAAACCTCGAAAAATATTAAAGAAAATAGAGAAAAGTAAGCAGCTTCCTAAAAAATATGAAGTTGATTTTTGAATAGTTGTTAGTTTTTTAATAACAATTCCATACTCTAAGGACCTTTTAACACCCTCGCTCTACACTTTTCCCATCACTGGCATTAACACGATTTCGTTCACCTGCTGCTCTCTCTGTGCACTCCGCGCTCTCCTTGTTCGTCCGGCTGCCACTTTTACATTTTAACATAATCATAAATTTTTATGCGGCGCGCCGTCTGCAAGGAATGCTCCTGCACTCCTTCTCTTCTCGCCCCTCCATTACTCCTTGTAGTTACAGTTGCCTAGTTTCGATAGTTGGCCCCTGGCTGGGCACCTGCTGGAGAAGGACCTTCGTCCCGGCCGCTTACTTGTTGCTCGCACTCAACAAATTGTTTTCCCCCCGGCTCTTACCAGCCCGACTTTGCCACCGACTTTCTTTCGGGGGTAATCGTAATCGTATTTTGCTCCTTCAAGTGTTTCCCTTGAGCTGTTTCCGTTTCTAATACATTTCCCCCTGCGTCCTGGTTTTGGGAGAGCCACAGTCAGAGCCAGAGCCAGAGCCAGAGCACGTTCCGTGCTGGCAGGTACAAAGTGGCGTATACGTAATGTCTTCATTTCCATTGTGAGGCGTTTGGAGTTGCGTGCGGCAATTTATTGAATTCTTTTGCCAAGGCCGGAGCACTGCGATTTGTGTTTAGGTTGCTGCCCAAAATGGGCAAGGATCGATTTGGGTTATTTTGAGGTGTCAAATGGAATAGTTTGTTATTCAAAATATAAAGTATGTACACAGAAGTCCCTTGTGATTGGCTTTGTTCCTAAAAATCACCAGCGGAAAGTTAATATATTTTTAATTATGGGAATTAAATACATTTCAAACTTAGTCTACTAATTAAATATTCCATTCAATAGATATTCAATTTGTTTTTTCCACAATAATATTTGCCGCCAATTTTGAATTTACAAATTAAACTCTGCACTTTTTTCCACTCACGGCATATCAATGCCTTTGATTTGATTTCGGTGTAAATAATTTGAAATTATATTTATAATTTAATGGTAATTGATATTTCTGTTTGTTGGCTGCGATTCTCATTCGGCTTCGTGAAAAACCAATTAAACCGGCAGTGGGCAAAGGCGGCGCATGGAACATAAATACAAATCGGTTTATATTTGATAACCCAATTAAATAATTATGTAAATGCATGCGTAAATATTTTGTAATTGCATTTTGGGGTGGCCAGAATTTAAGGGTTTTAGGTCCGGCAAGGACATCTGCCCAGTCCTGGCAACTTTTTCGCTCGTTTGACTGCGGTAATTGCCACAAACGGCCGGCTGGCTGTTTGTTTTCGACAATTGCGAGAGAGATTCTGGCCAACTTTTGCGGCCGGGCTCAACTTTTATGCTGGCGGTGGCACTGGCCCTGGGCGCCAACGCCGCCACACTACACCGAATACATTTTGCGTTTAATTCAAAAATTCTATAAATTGTGTAGCATTTATAAATTGTGTTAAAAGTTGTGCCCCATGCCGGGGACTCTTTGCAATTCACATGCTCTGCACGTACCGACAACTGGGAGGGACTATCTGCCGCTGTCGCTGATTTCTGGGAGAGACTGTTTCGGTTACACGTGCATTTATGTGGCGGGAGTGGTTCCAAGAAACAGATTCGCCAGGAAATCTATTAAATAGAAGTATTTTTTAATAAAATAAAAACTTGTTATCTTGTAACTTATATATAATTATTAAATTCACTTAGCTTTGTATATTATTTACGAATATATCTAACATATATTTCAGTACAGCTTAAGGAATAATATCTCCATTTTCCGCTAGATTCCCAACTCGGAAACACCCTCGACCCGCCCACTCTTATCGCTCACACACCCGACCTCTTACACATACACCGCTTTAACTATCCCTGCTTTGCATTCTGAAAGCGTTTAGCAATTATTTCATTTCAAGGAGGGGGGGCCTTTCAAGCCCCTGGAAACTTTTGCAAAATGATTTCGAGTGCATTAAATCGGCTGGCTTGCAACAAATGCGACTAATTAAAATGTGGACAGGGCGTGGCGGAGCTAAAGACCGACGCGACTTGAAACTTTTCCGTGTCTGCCGAAACTCGTTGCGTTGAATTATGACTTTCCGCCGTACTTGCCGTTGTTGTTGACTGTTTGACTGGTGAACACCGTACAGGGGATCCCAGAGGTCTCCTGACTCCCAAAATGATGGGCAGACACCTCTGGCGGCTGGTAAGCCACTTGCCACTTGCCTCTTGCTACTTTTCACCTAGCAAGTTGCAAGTTTCGGCTCAAGCGTTTCGCGCAATTTGCTAAAATAATTATCCCTTTTTGGTGAAATTCAAAGCGGCAACACTGAAACTTTTAGTTGCCAAAACTTAAAACGAATTAAGCAGCGCCAGACGTTAGAGAATGCTGGAGGAAATGTTGTTAGAAAGTGGGGAAGCCAAAGAAAAGATTTAAGACATTGAGAAGAGGGAAATCTGGCAGAAAGAGAAGCTAAAATTAATATTAAATAAATTAGGAAAGCTGTTGAAATATTCTTTAAAATAAAAAATAAGAAACAAAGTGGTTTTTGTATTTAAATTATTTTGGCCACAATGTGAGCAAATTGTAAGTAAATTTGGCTTGCTCAGGGCTTTCTCCATCGACTCCAAATGCCAGCTCAACCACTGGGTGAAATGTTTACTAATTTCCGGCTTCATTACGCTTAAAACCATTAGAAAACTTTGGAAACTCAAACCACTGGAGCATCATTCATTAGAGGAAAACTTCCGCGACTGTCGAAATCCGTTCGAGAGCGGATTGAAAACGCATTAGTCGGCGTGCCGTACCAAGTGTGGCCTAATCAAACGTGTCGCTATGAGCTGGAAGTTTTGGCCACTTATAATTGCAGTTGCACACTTGCCAAGGCCTCTCTCGAAATGCGATTTTAAGCGGCGTTGACATCGATTTATGCCTCGAGTTTCCACTTGGCCCAGGGCAATGGCTGCTAGCCGCAGCATCTCGGCCAGAATTTATAGTTGGTAACTTTGCTTCGGTGGTCTGGCATCAGCTGGTTCATCTCCACTTGGTCCGTTGTGTTCTGGTCTGTCCTGGTCTGTTCTGATCTGGTTTGGTTTTGGGAAAACACAACCGAGGCGGCCAGTGCAAGTGCAAGTGAAAAATTAAATAACAACTTGAACAAGCCCAGGCAGGAAGATGGGGAAAAGTCCCAGGGAACTTGCGGTTCTTCTGCCAAGTCTGTCCATGGATACTCTTTGTTGCTTCTCTTTGAATTTGTATTTATTTGTACACGTATTGTTTTTGTGATATTTTTGAAAATGGAAATAGTTATATAACTAAAAACAATGTAAATTTAGTTGGAGACGTTGGCCTGAGAGGCGCCGGCGAATGCAAAGTCCGTCGGGTTATCCATGGTTGTTGGCGATGGATTCCGGAAATGATCCGCCGACAGGCGGGTAAACAGTATGCCCACGCTCTCGATGAGACCGAGCAGTGTGCCCCCGATAATGGCACTCCCAGCCATGGCGGCCACTCCTTTCCTGGCTGACAGGACGCCTCCGGTGACAGCTCCACTTATGATCGAGTTCCAAGGATCCTCCTTCTGTCGCATATACACCAGGCTGCAATCTACGACGCTGAAGATGGCGCCCCAAGCCGCAAAATTTCCGGCAATCACCGGCGACTTGGCCTTTATGGCTGACAAGCTCCCGGAAAACCGCCTGCCGATGCCTTGGGGTGCATTTCGGAAGCCCTTCAGGGCCTGAAAGATCCCACCACCTATGCAGCCCATGGCGAAGGCTCCACCGCAGTCGTCAACAATGCGATAGGGACACGGCTCCCGGGAGTAGTCCTCCATCTTGCGGTATGATCTTTGGTCGAAACGGAAGCCGAAAAACTGAAACTGATTTTATCCAAATTTTTATACTTTTGCGGTCTATGGGTATTTGGGTTATTTTATGGCTGAAGTGGTATTTGAGGTTCCTAGTCCCGGAGAGAAAAAAATTCTCTAATCTCTGATAACAGTCAGTCTGAGGGTAAAGCTAAGCTTACTGTGATTTTAAGAGCAAAACAATATATATTATATAGCAGTAAGGGTATTCTAAAGTAACCTACTAGTCCGCAGCCATAGTCTGTGCTCGGTAAAGTGGAGGAGACAAGCACTCGGATCTCTTCAGACTGCAGGAGTAGTTCCTGGAGGAGGCAGGAACGAAGGCCGCCCCGCAAAAGCAAACAAACTTCAAGTGCGAGCTGGTCAATAGTCTGAAATAACAGCAAGACAATAACACTGGCAATAACTCGGAGCACTCGAAAGGGCCAAGAGTGTTGGTCAAGTGGCCTGGCAGCTGCCCCCAGGGCTCTTAATTAATTTTTATGAATTGCACGAAATTTGACATGCCTGGCAAGTTCGTTTTTTTTTTTTTTTGGCAAGTCTTTGCCACAAGGACTTAAACAAAGACTGTGGATCCTTGACTGGATGAGAGGCAATTGCCATGAAGATGACAAAGTACTGGAGGTTGCATTTAAATGGCTCGCCTGGGGGACTCCCTCCAGGACTTGCAGAAAGGCAAATAAATGATGGCCAAGACAAATTGGTCAGAATACGCGAGGGACCCTGATGCAGTTAAAGGATAACTTGGCATCTTCGCATAAGCATCTTTTCTTGTGGCATTTACACCATGGAAGAAGTAATTATTTAAATAATAATTAATATAACAAATAATCTTTGAGATGAGTATAAAATTTAGGGGAATATATGTATATATTTCCCAGAAAGTTTACTTGTTGGTGTTAGGCAGCTTTTGTTCCCTGGATTTCCTTCATTAATATTTGTAGCTATGTCTAATATAATTCGATTATAATATTTCTTAAAACATCTTTTAAATACTGAAATAAACTTCTTCATGATTTAACTACCCGATATCGGCATTTTCACAAAGAGATACTTCATCGTCAGGTTGCCAGTCCAATCCTATCCTGATTGCCTGAAAACCCAGGCGACCGGAAGGATTAACTAAACTGTGTGTGCAAGTGGAATACTGTCCACGTCTCCAGTTGGCTTCGATGGTGCGATAAATCCTGGGTTGCTCCACATTCCTTTCACCCATCGAGCACAGGTCGAAGAGCGATATGTTACGATCCGATGCGAGATCCGGCTGGTTAGGATGTAATTATGTGAGGTATGTATCTATACTTGCCCCCTGTACCTATCTGGGTCTTATCTGGGACAGGTGGAATGGGAGTTACGCCCCCTGAGGTGGGCAACAATAAATTATTTCATTGCTGACCGCAAACAACTCTGGACGCCGCTCTCACGTTCGCCATTAAGCGCGGCGTAAAAATAGCTTGAAATATGTAATTTTCCGGCTCAATTACGACCGGGGGAGTGAGGCGGAGTCCTGCGATGCCGCACCCAAGATGCATGTCCGCTGATAAGAGCACTCTGCCGCGGAGTGGACTCGCCACTGGACACCGCGAGTGCTGCGGCGATGTGGCAGTCGGATAGAGTCCGTAATTTGTAGTAAATCTCTGACACTCGGAATAGATCCCACACACATACACACACACACACACACACGTTGCGACGTTTGCTTTTGGGGCATGAATTTTGAAAAATTCATTTGCTGCGTGCCGCATTTTAATAAGTCCAGAGCCAAGAATCCAATTTGAGAAAGCAAATAAACGGAAATTTAATATAGAAATTGTACTTGAAGGGAAATGTGTGTGTGGACCAGCATTTAATAAATAAATATACGAAGAATCAACAAAATTCCTGTCACAAGTCCCATCTATATCGTAAAATATAAAATCAATGCAGCTGTCGGTGCGACAAGGATATGTGGACCTGGCTGAGGGGTTAAGCAACTCTCCAGCTGGGCAAAAATGCTGGCAGACGGGTAAATTTTAAACATCGCACGTGGCCATAAAAAGCAGGCTAACGAATGTGCCCAGGACCGGGAGCAGAACCAAAACGGAAGTCGGTCTGGGAAGTGGAACTGCATTTTAGCGCCATATTTTATGCACACTTAGAGTCACACACAGGACTCTCGCCAGGAATCCGAGGACGCCGAGTGCTGCAGTGTCAAAGGCAATGCAGGCAAAGATAAAGAACCGAAGTAGCGAAAGGAGCATCAGAAACAAAAGGTTAAAGGTTAAAGAGTGAGAGATAGCAAGAGAAAACCCTCGAATTGGGCTAAGCAAATGCCAGGAGCCGCAAATAAAATGCACGCCCTTCCCACTCGGACAACAGTGCGTATAATGAATATTAATAAATGCTCTGCTGAATTAATTTCCCCCGCCATTTGGCGGCACCTAAAGCCCCGCCTAATTGAATTTTAATTAATTAACAATGTTCGAGGGGTAGCCAAGTGTCGGAGTATTGGCCCAGAATGGCTGCCATCTGCCGGGTGATGGCCAAAAGGAACAGGCTCCGGCAATGAATTTCCCTCGGACTATGCAACACATTGCCGAAAAGTTCCAAAAATTGCTGTGGCCTACTATAATTGCTGTTCAATATGCCACATCATTTTCGCCTCATTAATCACTGCTGGGCCATTTTCATTAGACTCCGACTCCAATCATGGAGAAGACGGAGGCTGGCAAATGGAAATATATTTTATGTATTGTATAGCCCATAATACGGATCAGAAGGAAAGCAGCTGGGAAACAAAGTTATACTTCGCTGGGAAGTTAAATATTTAGCAAGGAAATGGATTAGAATAAATCTTGAAGTTATATGAACTTCATTTATTAAAGGATACAACTAAATGAAATTTAAGTAATGACATTTCGATATTTATGAATATTATCTTCTCACTTTAATGTGTCTTCTTGTTTAAATTGAGTTTTAGTAAGTTGTACATAAATGTTATTTTATGCAATAGGAATAATTTTATAATTTAAAATGGAATTTTTAAATGCTTTAAGAATCCAAATCTTTACTTTCTAAACAAACTCAATTCAACTGGCTTTAAAATCGGTTGCCTGTCTCTGGCTTACGGGCGTTTTCTCACTTTTGCCGGATAAGTCGCTGCCAACATTGGCCGTTCAATTGGAAAGTTGTATGGAAATGTGTCCAAAAACTGTTCTTTTCCCTCCCCTTTGAGTTCGGTGGCATGTGAGGCACGTTCGCGAGATGTCGCTTTTGGCCATTTCGCTGCCATTCCGCTGCCATTTTGTTTGGCTGCTGACAATTATCGATCAGTCCACTCGGCAGCAGGATACGGAAAGGATAAGAGCAAGGGGAGTTGGAGTGTGGTAGTGGGTGTGGGAATGGGTATGAAATGGTAAGGGGTTTGGGGTTCTGGGGGAAATCACGCACAATAGGCGAGCTTAAATGGGCCAACGCATCCTTGGCCTCATTTGCATAAATGACGCGAACATCCCGCATGTTGTTGGGCGAAAATGCAGGGGAAAGTCCTGAACGAGGCATTTATATGTGCATATGTAGAGAGGACACGTACACCAAAAGGAATTTCGAGTTTTAAATAATTAACAATTGAAAAAGAAAGATTATTTCACTGAATCGTAAATAATTTAGGACAAGTTTACACGTTATTTTTATCTTAAAATAAGATTAAATCCAGATAATACATTTTTTTAATAAAACAACTTTGGAAGTAGGAAAATATTCTATTAGTTTCATTAGATTTGTTTCAATTCAAGGTTTTTTTTTTAGTGGAATGTTTGTGGTTCTCTTTAGTTTTCCTTTGTATAATTCCTTTTAAAATATATATATTTAAAAAAAAGTAATATGCTTACTGATCAAAGAATTCCTCTATTTTATTCTACAATCCTTTTCTTTAAGTGCCCTTAAAGGAAGTGGGAAAAAAGCAGCCATCAATGGCCGGCGCTAAGGGTCCATTTTGCCCGATTGCTGCAACAATTGTTGCATTAAGAGTCCTTCAACAAACGGTGGCCCCACAATTTGTGGGAAAATTGTGTGAAAAGTTTTGCCATTTCCATGGGTTAAAAGCCTAAATCAAGGCCTTCGAAATGAAATGTCTTCATTAAATTAAGCTGGCACCAAAATTAAAATGCTGCGCTGACGAGAAATGTCTCTGCGAGCGGAGCAAGAATTATTAGTCCTTGCCCCCCCCGCCGCCGAAAGTCCTGGTCTGTGTAATTGCCAAGTGTTTTATTGCCAAATTTCGGAGCACTAAGTCGCCTACGTCTAACGTCGAACATTTGTCAAGAACCCTGCTACCCCAGTCGCCCGCTGCCTCCTTGCCTTGATCATAAATTTCCGACCCCTTGACTTTTCGCGCGGAATTCATTAGTTCGTCCTGTGTGTCTGTGTCCGTGTCCGTGCTCGGTCTGTGGACCAAATTAAATTACATTTAATTACTTGGCCCCGGCTCATAACTTTTGGCCAGTGCCCGAGAATGGCTTGCGCTGATAAAGTCCTCGCTCGGTCCATATGTCCTGTCGGTCTGTCATCATTGGACAAATGCCCCCAAACGCCTTGAGAACCAAAGGACCCTTGAGGATATTGGGAATACGAATGGGAAAGTGCAGCTGCAGCTGTGGGCTATAGCTGCAGCCGAGTTGGCCCAATCACTTTTCGGCCAGCTCAAGTGGCCTTTTGGAGAGGTCCTGCTGCCTGCTCCTGACAGCTTGAAAATATTTTCGTTGACTCTCGAGTGGCGACAGCCGGCTAAGACAGAGATGAGATGCGTCCTCGACCAGGACGAGCCAAGATGTGATAAGTTAGCGCAGGATAAGAGTCCGAAACTGCAAGCGATGGCTAATACAAATGCCGGCCATATATATTCCGTTTCCGGCCAACACTCGAGGCGAGAGTGTGGGCCTGACAAAATAAATATAGGCTTAAAAGTGGAGAGTTACTTTTAAATGAAAAGGAAAATAAATAAGCAGAGTAATGTTCCCAGTAAGTTTTTTTAATTAGGAATTATAGGTAGCTCATTTAATAATATATTAAAAAGGTTAGAAAAGGTTTTAAGACTGACTTCATTAGGATTAAACTTGGTTTTTATTCTCTTGATATTAAGCTGAAAACAAAGTTAAATAATCCAGTTAGTTAAACTGAAAACATTTATTCACATTCATGAAAAAACCTTGTAACCTTAATTCGTTCGTTAAAACTCTGCTAAACTTTCGTTTTTAAATTACGGCAGCTTTACCTTTTTTAAAATCGAAAACTATTCAGTACCCCTCAACGGTTATGGTAGAGTTAACTTTCCAGAATCATTACTCGCAGCCAGAAGTTGCAGTCAACTTTCTAATTACCTCGACTCCACTGCAAATTTCCGCAGCTCAGTTCCGTTTGGCAAAAGCCTTTGTTTCTTTTTGGCTTTGGCCAAAACAGAAGCCCAGCAAAGTTGGCCAGCCACTCGATATCCAAATGGATGTTAAATGCCGAGGCTATGGAAAAATAAATCAGTGTGAGAACTTCGACTGGCAATTTCGGAGCGTGGCCTCAATTAATATCGAGTAGAGGGCGAAAGTTTTTCTGTTTTGTTAGTTTTTAAATAATTTTCACAGATCTTAATTGAACTCGGGTCCGGGTTTTAAAGCGGCAGCTTTTGGCCAGAATTGTTGCCAGCTGCGATCTGCGCTTCAGTCGACCGATTTGCAGTAAATAACTTTCGCCGGCTTCGTCCTTTTTCCCGGCTCGTTGATGTGTGCGGCTGACCGCAGCATGTGGCCGCCGTACTCGTCCTTTTTCCTCTTTCTTTTTTCTGTATATGTATATATTTTTGTTGTATTTTTTGTTATTTTTGTTCTTTTGCAAAGTTCCCACATGCACCGCATACACGCATATAAATAACAAAGCGAAAAAGAAAAACAACCAATGGCCAAAAGGCAGCAAGTGTAACTAATATATCAGAGCGAAGCACTCTGAAAAAAATAAAAATAAAAAACAAATATGCGCAATCCATCTACATATGTAAAGTGGTTGAAACAATAATAACATTTGCCATAGCTTCGGGAAAAAATCCAGCATTGGAGTAGATTAACCTTGATAGGCCTGCCATTGGTTTTTCCAAAAAAAAAACAGAGTACATTTTCAGAGCTTCACAAAGGAGGATTTAAGCTGTAAAAGGGGATAATTATAAAGAGTATTATTGTTGTCTATAAATTAATTAAATAATTTATAAAATGAAGAATGAAAACGTGAATTTAAAAAAATATATACGTTTAAAAGTAAAAGATATTCTGTGTATGAAATATATATAAATTCAAATAAAATAAGAAATAATAGAATAGAATTCAATCAAATTTAATTTTCAACAATTAATTAGTCTGTGTTTTTCTGCCAGTGTTTTGTGTAGAGTTCTATAATTATGGTATTAATCCCATTGCGGTTTTGTGCCCAGACTCTTGCATATTTCAACCACTTCACAATACCAATATTGATTTAACTTTAAATATGTGCGTCTGCGATTCAACATTGATTGAAGTCAACACAGTACAAATGTCAGATACAAATATTTGCGCTTTTTCCATGGCAATTATTAAACTTAATCAAATCAAAACCGCGCCCTGAACCTCAATTAACTCAGCTATAAAAATCATTTGCGGTCATTTGCCGTTTGCCAAACAATGTAAATGTAACAAAAACTCCTAACGGTAGACGGATCGAACGCATTTTAAATATACGATTACGTTGTCTCGGGTTTGGGTTTATTTATACAAAAACTGTAAACAATTGGCCCCGGAAGGTGAGTGCTTCAGTGATATGTTGACCACAAATTTATATCGACTTTGCCAGGACTATTCGCACTCGTTTGCCATGAAACATTAATGCGATTTACATTTGTAATTATGTGTACAATATTTTAATTTGCATAATTTAGTGGCACACGCGGCAAGTAACACCACCGGCAAAAGGGGGAAAATAAGCTTACATCGCCGATGGCCCCCGCCCAATTTCATTCAAATTAATTTGCAATAGTTTCGTTTCGTTGCGATTCGTATTTCCAGTTTGTCCAGATTGAAAAAGTTTGGCTCACCAGACAATGCCAAAGAGCAGGGAATTCTCGTCGGCATGGATCGGGGCAAGTGAGGAAGGTAATGAAGCACTGGCCCGGACGGCAATTGAAATGTTTATCCTAGAGTACGCAAATCCAATTGCCCGAGGGGCGAAACGAAAATCAGATGCAATGCATTTGCATTGTGATGGTCAACAGAGATGAGCAACTTTTTAGTTCGGCTTTAGGTTTTTCCTCCTTTTTTTTTATTCAGATAAGCCACGGTTAAGGGGATTTGCCAGGGGAAAAGGGGATAAGTCGAGGGCTTGGGAAATAATTCGCATTTAAATTTTAGGGTTCTTCTTTCCATTCAAGAAAAGTATGCAAACAAAAATTGTGAAAATTTGTTAAAGTAAATATGTATGCATATTAATTTATAATTTATTAGGTCTAATTTGAATTATTTTAAACGCTGGAAATATTTACATAATTTATTGATTTTATTTTTGTATAGTTAACTCTTTAAATAGATTTTCCCTATAAAAAAAAATCTAAAATAAGACTGATTCTATCTTTAAAAAGCTTATAATATTTTCATATCAAATTCTATATCTTAAATGTATTTTAATATATTTATTAAAAGATAAAAATGCATGTTGAAGATATTAACCCCAACCCACAGCCATAGAAGAAAGAGCGTTTAGTTTCTGAACCAACTCCACTGTCTGATCAGCTTTTCCTGCTCTGGCACAGACATTTTCCGCCAGGGCCCCGCCCCCATTTTCCGTTCCAATTTCCCTCTGCCAACCCCCTCTGGCACAATGGCAATTCATGCGAAACATTTTGCATGCTCAAAAGTTGCATTTTTGCTCAATAAAATCGCAATAAAGGCGATGGAGGGTATAAGCTGGACATGCGAATCGCATCGGACTGCCGATACCGATATCCCTTTGTTATTCTGCCAGGCAAAACATTTACTCAGAGAGGATGTGCCAGGATATGGCTATGGATATTCGCATCCTTGTCCATACGGCATGAGCAATTGATTCGCAGGCACTCGAACGGATGATCGAATTAGGGCCAAAAGCTGAGACTGCGACTGCGACTGGGACTGGGACTGAGACCCAGACGGAGGACTCGGCAAGGACTTTGCATGGCCAGCTGTCCTGCGGCCACTCGGGCTGCCCCCTTGAGTGACAAATTAGCCACTTTGGGGCTTGTAATTCCCGCCGTCTGAGGCGACAACAAGAAATGACCGCAATTTGCGCCGGGTGTCGAGTGATTGGTGAGCCTTTCCAGCGGCCAAGGATGCGCGCTGCTCTCTCACCTACAAAACGAAATAAAGATGCTTCGCGACAACAACAAAGACGGCCAGGAGGACAGTCAGACATCCAGCCAGCCATCCAGCCATCCAGCCAGCCGGGCAATGACAGTTATAAATAGCCAAGGAAAATTGTCCGGGGGAATGGTGGAGGTAAGAGAGAAAAGAGGTTGCACTGAAAGGAAAATTAAGCAAGACAGGATATCTCAGACAGGTATTTAGAGGGGCTGAACATGGTTCAAAAGATTGTAGTTTAATTTCTAGAAAATATATATAGGTCTATTTTATCCTTTGAGATTCTTAAAAGAATTTTATAACGATTATTCATCATACCTTCCATAATACAACTATTATTACAAGTCAAATAAACTTAAATTTAACCTTTTATTATATTAAATGGTATTATTTCTGCGAGTGCCTTGAAAAGTGGCAGCATCAGGACACGATTTTTGCTCTTGTTGTGTTTGCTTCTCTTGCCGCACACAAAACTTCCAGTTTATTCAAAGTTACAGGACACGCTGTCCCGGCAACGAGGACATATTTTCCATGGCAACGCCTGGCTGGCTGTCCTCGCTGCACTGTCAGCATCATTATGGCTAATAAACATTGTCATTTGCGGCTGGCCAACATCGAGGGGAACCGTTGCCGGAGTTTGTGGACCGAATGCGGTGCGGAGACGGTTTCTTTCGTCACCCAGGGACTTGACTCGAGCATAAGGTGAAAGTTAGTCAACTTATGGCCAAAGTTTCACTTAATGATCAATGAAAGTTTCAGCACAGTCAGTAAAACTGCAAGTGGGTTAAAGGTCAATCCGGGCAGAGATACAAATTCCGAAGGGGTTTAAAATAAATATTTTATAAAGATTGAAAGATCTTTAGGAAGCAGCTAAATGGTAACTGAAAGCATTGATAAGTATTTATTATAAGTATTACTTTGGATGGTTGAAATATATCCTAGAATTAAATTTAACTTTGGTTAAAGTTTAAAGTTTAAAAACTCTCTCTTCATAAAATCCAAACACTGGCCTCTATTTTAAATTAAATTTTTCATTTTCCTGGAGGATAACATAATTTGTGCAGGCAAAAGTTGACAGAGGTCGAGAGGCCGAAAGTGAAAATTCTTTGGTTCACCGTCGAGCCCGCAATCAGGGCAAAGTCTTAGCTCTGGTGATGAATCACCTGCTAATTTATCACCTGGCTTTACGTGTCCATTGTGCAGCTGGAAGCCCAAAGCACTCGGCTTAGCAGTCGCTCCACCCACCCCTTTCATGAAATTTGAATTTGTGAGCCTCAATCTCACAATCCCCATACAGACTCGAAATTGTTTGTAAATATACTGGGGCATAATGCAATAGGGAAGTGGGCGTGCTGCATAAAGTAGCTTAAGACCATCATGTTTGTGCATAAACAAATTAAGTTTCGCAAAAGCAAGAGCCCAAACACGACAAGTGCGACAGCTGATGCTCCCTCTGTATATATATTCTAAGATATTCTCTCCATTCTGTCTCAAAACTTCTCATATTAATGGCTAAAGGTGAGTGGGGCGAGCTGGCTAAGCTGGAAAACTCGTCCAGACTCGTCAGCTTCTAATTAATTATGAAAAGTGCGGGGCGGCTGCAACGCCCACCCAGCCACACACCAGCACAGATACGCTACACACACAAACTCACACACACACTTGTCGGCAGCTTTGGCTGCTTTATGGAGCGCGAAAAAATATAAAAGTTGCCAAAGAAATCCTGAGCAGACGCTGGCTGGGCAGGAAACTAAAAAAGGGACAGAGTCGACCATGAAATATCCTAAGTTTGAGTTAAGGAAAAAGTTAAAGTCGTTGGAAAATGTTGAAAATTAAATTTTAATTAATATTAGTAACAGTTTTTAGGGTATAATCTTAGCTGCTAATATTTTTTAATTTCTTTCTTGGATCTAATAGTCTCATAAACCCTTCTACTCCCTAGTTCCTTTGGCGGACAGCTCGCCTATCTGGCCTGGTAAAAAAATCCTGCATCGCGCCCAGAAACCGCTCCACTTAACGGTTATCCAACACATCCGCATCGCATCGCATTCCGCCTCCGAGAACGCACACAAAGCAAATTGCTATAGTCAATTAAATTAAATTTGTTTGTGGGCCCAACGAGGCGCAGTTAACTTCCAGCAGGAGGAGCATCAGCATCAGCAGCAGGAGCCCAGCGGCAGCATAAAGGATGTGTATCCGGATTGAATCCAAAATCCGGCAGCCAGAGCTAAGCGCTCGCGATTCGATACAAAAGGATGCGTTTATCTCAATTCTATTTGCGCCAAAGGGGAATTCCCGCCCGGCTTCGGAGCGCTTTCCAAATGTTTACCGTGGAATCTTGGCAAACGAGATTTGTCTTGGCCAATACCCGTGGATGACGAGACGGGAAAGGAAGCCGAAACAGAGCTGGCAGAAATAAAATTAAATTTCTACCCGATCCGCTTGGGCTTTTCATTAGAATCCAGATAGAGAGAGAGAGCGAGCGAACACATTTCGAAATCAAATTGACATTGCTTTACAAAGCGTTGGTTTGGTCTGATTTTATTTCTGGCTTTCGCTTCCGAGCAATTTACATTTTAAAATATTTTCGTAAATTAATTTATAGGGATTCCAGGGGACGTCTATGTCGCCATGCATATTCATGACATGCCGGCAATAATTTAATTTGCCAGAGAACAATGTGAAAACTAAATCCGCACTGCTGGCCCCAATTAAAATCCCCATTCAACAAGTTGGCCCTAATCCCGCCTAAGCCTAATTACAATTTGTTAATATCTCTGCCCCTTCTTGTGTCCTTAAATGGCAAATAAAACGCAGCAATAATTTTAATAGTTGTTCTTTTTTTTTCCTGTGGCCTTCATTTGTTTTTCGTTGACCTCAGGCAAACATGCGGCGTATGCGCAATTTATTTACAGGCTCACACTTTCGCCGGGTTTTTTGTTGATTGCGTTAGCTTGTTTAAACATTTACGCCGACATGTTTTTGTTGGTTTATAGAGTTTGTCTGAGGTTATAAAATAGCTAACATATTTTTCTTGCTTTTGGGTGTCACTTAGCTTGGGCTCTTAATCATTTAAAGCTTAATATAATTATGTTTTTAATGTTTGTATTTTAATTTGTATAATTTTGTTAACATTTCTTGTACTTTTAACCTTTGATAACTATAAATGCAGACGAAGCTTTCATAAAAGGGTACATAACTTTGTTGATTTTTCCCTACATCCATGTTTAGCTTTTAAATTAAATTCTTTCCACTTATAAGTCACAACATTGAATGCAACAGTTTGTTGCCTGATTGCTTGTTGCGTTCATTAGAAGGCAACTTCTCTACGCTTAATGCAATTACCATGCACTTTTATGCAACCCAACTACGACTAACGACGAGCTCTCGCTGTGACCTTGCGGCACAGACAAGCCGCAGATCCTTTTCGGCAGAAGGATGGGATGCTGGATGCTGGCAGCCTCAGGCCCTTGGCAAAGTGGGTGGTTCAGGGGAGGTAGAACCGTCAATCGCCAAGTAATTGCATTTACCAGGCACGTATGTTGACGATAGTTAATTTTGTAAGTGTATCTTGATATCGATTGCAGTTTGCCAACGTACGTAGTGTGCGCCAGTGTGTGTTTGCGGAGAGGAAACGGATGCCAGTGGCAAACGCAGGAAGTGCCATGAACATGAAGAAAAATGTGCTGTAAGCGAGCAGAGAAAATAAGTTTTAAAGAAAAAAAATTATAAAATAAATTAAATATAAATGTATTACAAAACTCTGCCAATTAATGATATTTAAATATATTAAAGTAAAATAAAAGTTGAAAAAGTATAGTTGTTTCAGTGCACCAAAGCCGATGCTCAAGTTATTTGCGATGGCAAAAATGCAAGGAGCCCGGGCCGAAACCCAATGAGCCGGAATGCCAAGGAAAAATGCAGTTGCCAAGGAAACGCCAACGGGCACCGACAATGATGGAAATTTCGCTGAAGGAAAAATCCCCACAGCAAGTGGAATTTCCCGCCAGCAATTATGCTGATTTCTATGTCGAAAGCTGCTCCGCCAATTAGTTGGCGGAATCGCTAGTTAATTGCATAGCCCATTTGGACTTGGGGTCCCGGGCAGGTAAGCTTTTGGGGCAGGTCCTGGGCCCCAATCAATTTGTTCCTGGAATCATCAACAGGATGTCCCGGAGCGATCTCCGTCTCGGGGCCATAATGGATTTTTAAAAACCAATTTCCGCTCTATTCCGGCGCTGGTGCTGCCGAACGAACAACATAGAAAACTAATAACCCGTTCCGCTGGCTCTCCGGGGGATCGGGAATCAGGAGCAATCATCGGGACGGGTACCGGAGCCACTCGAGCAGCTGCCAAGGAAATTGTTTCAATTTCGAGGAATGTTCAAAGGACGATGGCACGCACAACGTAGGACGATTAAAATTCACTTTCGCAATATTTATATACAAGAAAATTAAATTTTCCCTGCTTCGACAAGTTTTTCGGCGAAACAATTTAATTTCGCAAAACAAAAGTCCAAAAAGCAGCAGCAAGTAGAAAAAAAAAACGAAAATAGAAACAAAGAAAGACAAAAATGAAGCAAAAAATATGAGCTGCACTTAAAAATTTACGAGGCTTGAGAGTCCTTTGGCCATAAAAAGAGAGTAAGGGGGGGCGGTGGGGATCGGCGGTTACGAAGTCAAGCCATTGACTGACTAGCCAAAGTTACCCTGTAAGTTTGTTTCAGTGTAGGAGTTTGTAGGTGTTGCCGCGGCGAATTGAAAAAGTTTAGACGATCCTGGCGCACCCCAAAACTTTATGAGCGCCCCCCGAGCGCCGCTTCTATAGCATACTTCTGCGCGTTCTCTCTCTTCCGGGATGGCGGCCTTTTTACGACCGTTTTAATGGCGCAACAGCGGACCAAACGCAAGGAAAAAACCAGAAAAAAAAGAAATCGAAAAATCCCAAAAACTTTGCCGGCGGTCAACCAAAAGCAGCAGATGCAACAGCTTCCTCCAAGATGGGAAGGTGAGACCAGATAGCTAACATTGCCTGGATTAAACCGAGACAGAACGGTGAACTACAGAAAAGTTAACTAATCTACAGCAAACTATGGCCAACTTTAAGGCTATTATTTAATTATAAGGTAGTGGAAATTATGGAAATATTTACATATTAAGCCAATCACTTCTGCAACATCCTTGTTAATCTTCACAAAGAAATTTTTACAAGTTTCTGTTATAAGGTTTTCTATCGAAAGACTTCTGTGTCTAGCCATCTACTTTTATTGCATATTATCCTAGAGAAATCCCTCGAGGTTAAGGACGTATGTATGTGATACCCCGAAATTAAACTCAGAAACCAAAACGCAAACGTCAAACGGCAAGTGGAGGACTAGAAGCCGCGACGAAAGTGACCAGGAGAATGGCATAAAAAACAGTACGAGGACGAGGACATGGACGAGGAAGAGGACCTCCGCCAAAGGCAGCCATGTGTCCACCGAAACAAAGGCTTTGGGTATGGAATGGGCTATAAATGCTCAGAAGCCAAAGGCCAGAAAAAGCCAGAGGCAGGAGCGAAGAACAAGTAGCCGCAACAGGCAACTGAAACCAACGAGCGTTAAAAAACGCCAGAATAAAGCCAAATCCACAAGGGGTTAAGCGTGGGAGGGTTAAGAAAAGTGCGGGGCCGGTTCTGGCCAAACTTCAATTTGGTTTTGTGCTCTGTGTTCCATTGCGATTCAAATCGCAGTAGCCGCTGCCATCGATGCCATCAATTGCGCGACGAGGCGGTGGCTGCTGCTTTGCCGCAAAACAGTGGGCATCAGGGGGTTAATTTGGCGATAAATTATTATTAGATAAAAATTAAGATTAATATTAAATTATATGAATATTTAGAAACACAAAAGAGCTTTGCAAATAAATGTATGAGATTTTAAAAATCGATCTTATTTTTTGAGTTTAAAGAACCAATACAAATATGTGTAATACAAGGGTATAAAAATGATAAAAATAGTTGTAATAAAAGTTATATTAGTAATAATAAAACTTATATCAATGGTATAATACTTAATTTTTTGTTAAATAATCTTAAGACTTCTCCCATAGTAATTTTTCCACAAAAATGTCATCCCGCAGAGCCGTTCCAACTCATGCTTCGACGCCTTTGCAATCGCGCTTGGCATTTGGCATTAATGGCCGCGGGGGGCGGGCGACTGGGCGTGGCAGTCAAAGGATGCAAGCCGGAAACTGCAGCTTTGCGGCCAAAACAAAGACGAAAGGAAACAAAGAAACAAAGAGTTGCAACACACTTTTGCCCCGCTTCCCTTTTCGGTTCGAAAATATTCATTAGCCCAGAGTGCCATCGATCGGAGCGTGGGATAGGTGGAGGGATACTGCCATGTGGTATGTGTAGTGCAGATAAAACTTTCCGCTCATGTCAGCTTATAGTTTTTGCCGCACAGATTTCAGATTTTACCCCTGGCCATAAATTTCCCGGGATAGCCAACTATTCAGCAGCAGCAGCAGCAGCACTCACCGCCTCCGCGCTTGCCTGTGGAGCGAGCTATTTTGGTAAAAATTTTAATTAAAATCCCAGACAGTACGAAGTTACACTCTGGCAGGCGATAGAGAGTTGCACATCCACGTCCAATCCTCTACAGCTGAAGTGCGTCTGCCGTGTGCTCAAGCATCGCCAAGTCGAGCGATTCCCACAGCCGCCACAAACAGCAATCGTACAGGATTTTGTGAGTCAAGACGCCAGGATGAGAGCGAGAATGAGCATAAGGATGGCCAAGATGGCGAACCGGAAGACAGCAGAGCAAACGCCCGCAGGACATGAAGCTCTAATAAGCTGCAGTTGTGTTTCGAGGTGGATAGTACGAGACCTAGGATTCTCTTTAAAGGTATTTCTAAAAAGAAAGAGTATTTATTATTACTAGTACAAAGAAGTATTATTTAAATGCTTGGTTTAAGTATTTACAGCACCTTTGATACCTTACAAATAATCCATAAATTCTCCAATAGTTTTCAGTATAGAAAACAAAGCACAGATCCTGATGGTTGAGTTGACTTCATATGCTTTCAAAAGTCAGCCAAACAGCCGTCAGATTGTTACGCGAAGGAAACGCGGGGCGTGGCTGCCTCTCCTCCTTCCATCATCCTTGCTTAGAGTCAAGTTTTATTATAATTACAACTATAACAGTTATTAACGGCAGCTACATAGCTGCTCGTCGCCAGCTGTTGCGCAACTCCAGGTCCCGATCCCTGGTTCTCCTCAGACCTCGCTGCTGCAGGTGCCGCCAAAGTCAACATAGTTGCCAGCTGGAAAAGGGAGCTCTGCGGGGATAGTGTCCCATAATATATAGTTGCATATTAGCAGGAGCTACACAGCTGCCCCCGCACTTATATTGCCCTGTAATGTTGCGTGTTATGAAGCCATTACTGGGCCAAAAGTTTTTCTTTCTTTAAGAGCCCTCTAATTTCAGTTTCTCTGTGTATGAAGCCGCCTGACGGTGATGGAGATAGCGGGGGGTTAGGGGTTTTTGGGGAACAGGAACCAGGAACTACTGGGAGCATCCCGAAGTTTCCAGCTGCTGCATCTTTTTCGGCACTTAGAGAGGAGCACACATAATGTGCAATGTGCAATGCGGCGAAGGAAGACGTGGAAATGGCTCTGAAGACGCTGCCTGAGATATGAGTTCAGGAAGGGCTAAGCCAACTGTTAAAGCAACTTTAAAGTCACAAAGAAGTCTATAAAAAATATAGGGAAATAATATAAATAAAATCAAATAAATATAAATAAACAATATAAATAAAAACAACAGCTTAAACAACTTTAAAGACACAATAAAGTCTAAGAAAATTAAATTTATAAAAAGTGCTCTATAAATATATATTCTAAATTTAGCTCTACGAAAATTCATAGCCAAGGTTTTCCTTTTATATTTAAACCAAAACCCCATCGGTATACCCACACCACATCTTACCTCTACTCAGACATAAGTCAAAATTGAATTTCTTAGCACTCGAGGCTTCTGGCCAAATTTAAGGCCAAGACCCCTCGAGGGGCAAGTCCTCCCCTAATAATCATCAAACACAAACACGAAGACGGAACACACTCAATTTAACCACTCGCTTTCCGCACGAATCATTCCCAGTTGGGTTTATAAAACTCCCGCTCAGCAAATTGAATCTGTCGAATTGCAGCTTTGACTAGTTTTTCGTTGTTTTCCTATTTTCTTTTTTTTTATTATTGGGGGGGAAAGTGATGGTCATTTGAACAGATTAAGCCAAATTGAAACCGAGAGAATCCACTGCAAATTCTGGCATAATTTTGTCATTTTTACAGCAATTGATCTTGGATTGAATGACAGCGCGAGGCGATGGCGCAACATTTGTTTTGGTCGCTGCCATAAAATGGGAAATGAAAATGAAAAATGTAAATTGAATGCAAAAAACGGTTTTTATTTTCTTTTTCGCCCTTTCAGACCGGCGGGCTTGTCGCCAAAGTGTTTGCTTAAAGCGAGCACTTCATTAATAAAACTTTAATGCGCCAGCCGCTGCTCCTCGGAGCGGGCTTATGGAAACGATTTAATTTCCCATCGCCGTCGTCGACACTCGCAGAATTACACACACACACACAACCAGCCAACCACTTTAAATAATAAATATAAAACTTTATTTTCATGTTGATTTTCCGCCAGCAGAGTCTGCCCTGCCATGCAACTTTTCGCAGCGGCTAAAACCAAATCCCATTCGCAGAACGAACCCCTTTTTAACCCCGCCCCAGTTGGTCGTGCAATAAATTCCAAATGAAAAGCCACACAATGAAATCATTGAAATTTACGTTGTCTGTGCATAATTGTTGGCCATTTAGCAGCCAGGATTGGAGCCAAGGATAAGACGGGATAAGGAGCCCGCTTTGTTTAGTATTTAATGAGCGATGGCCGGAAGGCCTTTGACTAAGTAAGCAGCGGGATTTCCCAAGAAGGTGAATGGATAATGATTACAATGGTTAATTATGATTGGAATACCATTTTAATTATTTACTAAAAGGGTTGGCTTTGGCTAAATTCGGTTGAAGAAGCTAATTGATAAGGGTTTTTGGTTAATGAAAAATCTGTAAATCTTTTAAATAAATTTATTTAAATATATTTTTATTTAAGTAATCTTTACTAATCTAAAATATTGAAAGATAAATAAAGTGCAAATATGTCAAATCATTTAGCCTAGTTCTTTGAGAGAAGCTTAGTGGTATAATTATTTATCTGTGCCAAAGTGTTTAGCTCCTTCTCCTGGCAATTGACAATTGCTATCCTAGTCACTTATTTTAATGCTCGAGCAGTTAAGTGTATTATTAGCCTGGAAACCCTATTGAGTATGCAGACTCCGAAGTGGGCCAAAACAATTACCGCATAATAAATCAATTTGAGTCCCTTGATTTAACCGGCCACGCCCATTCTCAGTCCCGTTTAGACTCCTTCAATCAGGCAAAGAGTTGGATGTGAGTGTGTGTGTTGCCTCCGTTGGCTGACAATTTTGTAGCTCAAATATGCAAATTACCGACAGTTGGTAGCCTCAATTTGATTCGCAAGCGCTGAAATTGGAACAGCGCAAAAATAAAAGAGGGAAAAAAGCCAAGGAAAATATATATGTATATGTGAGCGAAGCACAACAAGCAAGTCAAATTGAAATGGGCACAAAATATGAAAGCGCACTTGCATTTTAAATATTTAATTGCCAGCTATTTTCCGCTTGAATCAATTTGCATAGTTCGCCGCCAAAGGAAAATTCAGTGCAAATACAAAATGGTCAATTGAATTTTTAACGAGATTTTATGGCCATGTTGAGGGGGTTTTTTAAGATAATTCGTATGCTTAGCCTGTAAATATATCCAGTTAAATTATCTTAAGCTTAGGGTTCGCTTAATTTTGTAAGGAATTTATCAATAATTATTCTTATTTCAATATAGATACCAAAATCTGGCATACCACACTCAACTTCCGCTCGGCAATCGCATTATGTACATAGCAATTAAGTTCGCGATACGTCTCCGGCTGTCAGTTTTGGAAAAGCGTTTTCGAAAATGCAATTCCGTGCAATTCCCATATAACACGAACGGCAAACAACAATTCAATTCATTTATTTGACTAGCAAAAATTGCTGTCGTTGTCAATATCCCGGCTATTATTGCTGCTCCCACACACAGGCATACACTGTTTTTATGCCTCCATGTTTTGTGTTTTTATGGAGTAATCCGAAACTAACACACGCCAATTGGTTTTGTCGCTTGACAGTTGATGGATGTGACTGCTCGCCAAATGATGGAAAACTGTTTGCCCCCACTGGAATATACACATATATGGTATGTATATAGTGTGTATGCAAATTTATTTATTGCAAATGGCTGGAACAAATCGAGTTCGGTTTGAGCCGGCAATAAAACTGCTGCCGGGCCCGGCCATTCGTGTGAATTAAAATCATAAAAGCCTAGCCACAGTAATTAATTAGTTTTGTTTTCCGCATGGCGGCCTATACATGTTTATTAATTGCTCGCTGTCTGCCTTTTTTTGCCTTTCAATTTGCACTTGAATCGTAAACAAATGCGGGCTATTATTTTAATTGAAAATTTTCTTGGTGATTTATGGTCTTTTATAGTTTTGACTTAAGGTTTTCTTGGGGATATATGGGAAATCTTTTACTGTACTTTATTTATTTTAAGCAATTGCAAATAGATTTCATTTATTGAAAATCTGTAACAAAATACTGAATGAAATTCTAAATAAAGATCCTAAAATATTCTACCATAAATTCTTAAGATAATTCTACATTAAATTAACTATTTGTGTATTTATATATAAATCAAATAAAACTCTTAATAAAATTCTAAATAAAATTCCTAATAAAATCCTATATATATTTGTTATATTCTACAAATGGGAAATTAATGCCCAGCATCCGGGAATCTGACCATTTCACCTTGGCATCTTGGTTCTTTTCCTCACTGCCTGATATTTTCTCACTCTCGTCACGTTGCAATGTCAACGGCACACAAAAAAAAAAGGCAAAGGACGAACAGGACCTGCAGCATGCGACACTTCCAGCGCAATGTCGCCGTCAACTGCGCTTCATTTGATTTGAGCGCGCATACGACACGTTGTCCGCTTAACCCGCGTCGTCCTGTCGTGCGTGTTTTTAACGCAATTGCCATAAAAGCGGAGGAGTTTATGTGTGCTATATGCGATTTCCGCTCTCAACTGGGTGTGCGTGCCACAGATGCCACATGTTGAGTCGGTGAACTGGCTCAAATACACAGAACTATGTTTTTGATAACCAAAGTTAGATCAGAGTTAATCTCAAAAAATATTTAAATAAAATATTCAGAGAGGAGTCTTAGAAGTCTGTTTTCGTTAACCTAGAGTTTCAGTAATTTTAATTTTTAACTAGAATTTTTCAGAGTGCATTTACTCTAAGCCCGAATTTAGTGAATTGAAAGAGATTACGCCATGAGCTGGCTGCGATTTAAAAGTGGTCAATGTGCAATTATTTCCATCTACCGATAATAACCGTGGCTACAATTCAAAGCACGCTCTTTAAAGAGAGAGAGCCTGGGGCTGCAGTGGAAATAAGAATGGAATTTATGCCCAGCATGCCGCACATTAGCGCATTGTCACCGCACTCGGCACACTTCCAATAAATAATGTCGCACACACGGACTCAGGCAGGACTCTCACAGGACCTTTGCCAGGGGAGACAGAGTTGGAGTTGGAGTCTACTAATGCGCTTAGCGCCTTGTTGCGACATTTTTGGGGGCCAAGTAGGAGAGCCCCAGGAGCCAGGAACGTTCCTTGGCGACGAAATCCGCCATAAATAAAGGATAACAATTTGTTAGCCACGCAACAAGTGCAAACTAAATCAACAAAGCGAGTAGATTTCCGCAGGCTCTTCGGCTCTGTGACTCACATGTGTAAGCTCTTAGGTGGAAAACCTACACGGGAAAAGCCCCAACTCCCGCTGATAAACGGCTCAATCCTTGTTTGCCATTGTGTGTTTGTCTGAGTTATGAAAGCCATATTTTTTACATAAACACAAAAAAAGGAGCAAACCCAGTCTCTTTGTTTTTGTATTTTAAAGACTTAAAGGATAAGAAATCTTATGAAATCAACCCACTTACCTTTTCCTTCCTTGTTTATTTAATTTGTGAAGAGAAAGGGAAATTCCCGCCAACAAAAGGGTAACGATTTGATTTTGGGACTCGTCTCCTTCGCTCAATGACAAGCAGCAAACGGTGGTCCTTTTGCTCTTAAGTACATTTCACTTTATCCCAATTGCTTGCCAACCGCAACAACAAGCAAAAAAAGGGAGACAGCGGTGCCAGGAATTAAGCCTTCCACGCAAAAGTGTCCTTTTTCCTGCTCGTAATAACAGTAATGCAATTTTACGCACGCGTTAGCCGAGTTTTCTTTAGATTTGTTGGGGTATAGTGAGATAATGGAAGCTCTAAGATTGTATTAATATATTCTAAATAAAAGTAAATATATACACAATATATTTAAGACTTTTTAGACAAGATAAAAGAACAATTTTCAATGGAATTATAGTAAATTACAATTAAGTTAGTTAGTCTTAAAAAATATATATCCTTTATAATTTTAAATCTTAAGAAAGAATATTTATATATTTAATTTTATTCAATAAAGAACATTTACTATTCGTTCTATGCTCAAAAATTTACCTTAAACAAAGAAGAAATCAAACATTGCGTGGGCCTATTTTGCTCCAAGAAAAAACATATTATTTTTAACAGCTTCGCTTCTTTTACCTTTATCCCAACTTCTTTGTCATCCTTTAGCCTTTAATGAGCGGCCAGCCAGGATCTATCCCTTCTAATGGCCACCAGACAGACAAAAGGCGGGCTAGGGCCAGGCAAAGCAGGATAGGAGCATGGTGAGTGGCAGATGGCAAGGACACTGGCAAGCGGGCGGAAAAAGTGGGCTGCTGTCCGGGGTTAAAGTTCACTGGAAGTGTACTAAGTAAAGATGTTGCTGATGAAGACGTCCTTTGTGGGCTGTCAGCGGACATCGCACAATCGAGTGGAGCTGCCAGTGACATGCACAATGCACATCGCACAATGACTGCAACAATACGCTTCATTAAGTAATTAACACGCGCATTATAATTTAATTAACATTGTGGCACAAATAAAGAGAGAGATACAGGTCAAAAGGGAATGCAGAGTAAATTGTTAACCCATTGAATTGGCATATATATTTCAAAAGAAAATATTTTAAAAGGTTTTAGTTGAGGCTATTTATAGTATAATTTCTTATAAATTAAATTATTTAACCGTAAGTACTCTTGTATAAAATTTCACGTCGCTTAAACGATTTTTAAGAACATCCGCTGTAGCGGATCTGTCTTTTCTTTTTCTTTACAAATTTACTTAAATTTTTTAACAAATACTCTTAAATAATAATTTTAAAAATACTTTAAAATTATCACCTAATGCTGAGATCTGTTTGTCTTCTCTATAAAATCGCAACCTTCAAACTGGATTATGATTAAATAAGCTCTGATAGACACAGCCGGCGGATGCTGTTTTGTTTTTCCTCAGCGTCGGATTGAATATCCAACCCATCGCTGCGCCAAGACACGATCAAAACCTAATCAACTGGCCCGGCTCTGGAGAGCTTCACCCCGGAGGCAGTTTATTTTCCGACGGCTGCTCTACCAGCTCCAGCAGCTTTTCCAGCCATTTCCGTAGCACTCCCCAGCATGTCAATCACAAATCAGTTTGATGGGTTGCCGTGGGAAAAAAAGAGAAGAAAATGCGAAGGCAACTCGTTACTCGTTTGCATACAAATTACAGATGCAAGTCACATTTGATTGAAAACAATTTGAAATGATATCGTCATTGGCGAGGAGCATCCTGCCGGCTTCCCTGTCAGACTTTTCCTATCCATATATCCTTTGGGTTTTCAATGCCAAGCGCCTCACCTGAGTATCCACCTGCGTTTCACTGACTCTCTCACACAAACACACAAAGGGCATGTGCAGGGTTTATTGCCTTTACGTGCAAAATGTTTGTGTTTGGCTCGCATAAAAGGTATAAACCAAATTGCTTCAGCTTCAATCGGCAATTCGGGAAGCATTTCATTTCATTTGCCAGCTAAAAGCGCTTCTAGATACGAAAAGTACGAGCTGCAAGCTGCACCTGGAAAAAAAGAGGTTTAAGCTAATTTCGAGGATTGAAAATTATACTTATAATTGTAATAAAACATTTAAGAATTTTTAGAGATTTTATTTTTGGCATATTTAAATTATTTTACACAATAACAAGTCATGTTTTTATAATATATATCTTTTAAGTAACCTTAACTATATTTTTGATTTATATTTGTATTAAAAACTCTTCAAATATTCCTTCCATTAATTTTTAAAATTTTTTTTCCCGTGCTTCAATCGAGTGCATTGCTATGCATTGGCATGCAGTTCCTGTTTCCCTGGCTGCCGTTGATTGTGTTGCTTTCAGGTGCCTCGGTGGGCGGCTGAGGTATTGGTATTGGTTCAAAAGGGGCTAATCAAAGCGTTCGACTGTCCCTGAACACCTCGTCCTGCTTCGTGTGTTATCCTTGTCCCAATGTGCAAATAATTACCAATATGAGCCGTCAAATGACCACACACTTGCCCAGGACACACAGGAAGCTTCTGTTAGCCAGATGCCGCCACCTGTGCTGTGTCCTTGTGTTGTGTCCTGCAGTTCCCTCCTCCTCGTTATCCCCTCATGGCGAGGGCGCTCTAATTGTTGTCGCCATCGTTGGAGCCCGGGCATTGTGAGCTTGTAAATAAGCCTTAATTATTGCTATTACAGCCATAAAGCCACCGCACAATAAACATGCAAATTCGGTTTGCACGGGGCGTGACCCAAAGGCGGTTGTCTGATAAGCCAATTGGCAAGGTGGAGCCGAGAAATACGGGCCAAGGTAACAATAATAATAGGTATACGGGATATATGTAGGAAGGCAATCCTTTGGGATTTTTGTATTGGATTGTGGTTATTGAAGAGTGTGTGTGGAAAAATTGTAATGGGATCGAAGGTGTTCTAGTTTTTAAGTTAGTTAAAAACACTTGAGAATGTCCTTAATTTAGTTTGTAATTTGCACAACCGTTTTTAAACCACTGAAGAGTATTTAAAAGCTAAAATAAACTTAAGAAAAATTCTTTGTAAATTTGTTTATTATCTGGGAAGTGTGTATATTTTTTTTAGTCTTTTTCTAACAAATTATAAAGAATATTCAAGCTGAAAAATATATTTTTCTATTCTAGAACTTTTCTATTAATGTATTTGAAAACATTTTTTAGTTTAATATATAATTAAATGAATGTAATAATTTATTTAATAACAATTCCCCCAAGACAATGTTAGCCCCAATGAAAGGAAGTAATTATAAAACATTTTCCAGTCGTTCACTCTTATTAATAAATACTTTCCCCCTATGGCTTGTAGTTGCAACTTCACTTACAGCACCACTAATATTAAATTTAATTTCCGCTTAGCTCGTTGAACGGCGATAAACGCAAACATTTACATAACACGCTGCTTGCGTAACGTAAGGTGCAACTGGCACTCGCATAACGGAATACCTGACATGCAGGGGCGCAAGACAAAGCCAAAGGGCCAAACAGGGTGCCAAGGGGAGGAGGAGGAGGAGGAGTGGCAAGGGATGCGTGGGTGGCCCGTCCGGAGCTTTGTCATAATTAGAACATGCAATCGCCGCCACTGCACATAAACGCTCATCAAATCCATTTAACCCGTAATGGCTGTCGGGTCGTCAGGCAGTTTCAGGCGCCTGATCCCAAACCCGATCCTAGCAGGAGCCAAGCTGCTTCGATTGCCACTGTGCCCGTTGGGTTTTATTTGCCATTATCCTGCTGCACGCACACCACATTGTCCTACTGCTGCTGCGTTTCAGGTGGGTGCACTGGAAGAAATTATAAAGGAATACTTGATTTTCAATTGTAAAAATATGGAAAACAATCTTGTAACTTAAAAGGAGTATCCTTATGGAATATTATTCCCTATATATATATTTATTTGTTTTTTTATTAGCTCTATATTTTTTTTGCAGTGCATGTGTTTACAGGACTTGGCGTTTAAGTGCCTGCAGTATGCTGCTACTGACTGCCCTTGGCTGAACTGTACTGACCCCAACTAAACGGCACCGAACTGGACTGCAATATGCGGTAGTCCTGGCAAAGGACGACCTGGCATTGATGGCCCGTTGAGTTGCTGGCCAACAGCTCTCCTGGTTGGGTGTCGGTGTCTGTTTGCCGGCGGCTCTCGAGTGCTGTTGGCCGGGCTAACAACATTGCAGCGACGTTTCGTGTGATTTTTGCACCGATTTGCGTTTAATTGAATTTCGCTCTTGACACTGGTTTGGCGTGTGGTCTTGACTTGCCCAGTCCTTCATCTAATTGCGTTGGAAGAAAAAAAATGGAAAGCGTGCGGAAAACATGTTGAGCCTACTTGGGTAGCAGGATAACTAAGAAGGATACCCAGATACTGGGCATAAATCAACGCGCCCCTTGGCTGGTCAATGAACCGCAGCGGCCACGAAAAAAAAGGCAACCCGCCTTGGGTGTTTCGTGTCTGGTGCGGGTCTGGGTCCATAACCATTAATGATGTGGCCCACAGGCCCCGATACTTCACGTTCTCGAGAACGTGGCCCATTCCGCTCGAACGGAATGTCTGGGCCTAGACTTCGGCCCGAGACTTGGGACTCCGAATCCCTTTTCCCGAAATGGAAAACAGTGGGAGAAGTGTGCAAAGCGGAAACAACTTAATGACGCGCGGCGCTAATGGTTCACTTAAACACCCACATAAGTTTTCCGCGTTTTTCCCCAAAATACAGAAAAAAAAGGGCGAAACAGCAACCAATGTACAGTGGTTTTTAGAATTTAATTGGGAAAAAATTAGTAACTTATAAGAAACCAACTAAAATAAATACAGAAATAGCTAAAATTTTTGAATTTAAAATACATTAACATTTAGCAGCTGTTAACAGTGCGTATGATTAATATAGAGCTTCAACATTACGGTGTAAGTTCTTCTTAGGTGAATCTTAAAGAAAACTTTAAGAGTTCATTTAATTACTTTTAATAATTTATTAAATTATATTTAATTATAAATTAAAGGCTAAATACAACAGTTAATGCCAGGGCCACAGTGCGTATGATTGATATTATTTTAAATGCCACTGGGAATAATTTTCCTGGTAATTCAGCTAATAACCAAGCGATTTTCCCCAGCTTAGACTTAACCACGGTACCAATGCCGAGTTTTCTTCGATTTTCCCCTAAGCATTTTCATGGCTGCTGCGGGGCTTGTCACCGAACTGGCAATGCCAAAAATCGGACGACGACGCCCTCGCCTATTGTCGCCTCCCATTTTTTTTTTCTTCTTACTTTCTGCCCCATGAAAAACCCAATGGAAGTACCCCGTATCCGTAGGAAAATTCTCCTCTCCGCCCCGCGACTGCTGACTCCTCGCACTCCACTTACTGGCTGCACAGTAATAATTTCTCGCTAATGGTGTCCTAAATTGTCAAGAAATATGGAACCATTTGAATGTGCTCCCTCGGCTCGAGTCGAGTGTGTGGGTGTGTCCCGGACTTGTGCGTCACACCCACATATATCCTACTTACATATATACATATATATATACGTATTATTATATATCCCGCGCTGTTGCTGAGTGCGGCTTTTAGAACGTTTGTGTTTTCGACTTCCGGTTAGCCGGGCCTTCTACAAATTCTTTGTTCTTCATTTTGGTTTGGAAAAAAAAATGGGGGCCGCTGTGGTTTTGACAATCTAAAGTGCAATATGGTGGCAGTGTGGGTCAAGTGGGTGAGTGGGGCGCGGCAGTGGAGTGTCGAAGGGTACGCGAACCACAACAAAGAAGGGTCAACGTAACGCAAAGTGTTGCGTGGCATTACGTTACGTTAAGTGGAAGAGTGTGAATGGCAGGAGATTGCTAAAAGTGAAAATCCTCTTACTTTTTTTGCCTCAGATAAAATATTAAAGAGTGTTGAATAAAAATAATAATATAATAAATATTTAAAGAAATCCAAGACGAATATTCTTCCTATTTCTTCCTTTAAATTTCACTTTAATCCTGCTAAATTATTAAATAAAATCCTTTTTATTTCTGCAACTCATTACAGGGTTGTTATGTATCACTTTCACATGGCGTTACTTACACAGAAATCACAGAATTAGAGGCAGATTTAGAACGTAGCAAAAACCTTGCTTACCTTAATCCTGAATTGAATCATCAACGTCATGCTTACGTAAGGACACGCAATGCACTTGACGACAAACACGCACACAGGGAAAAAATAAAAAACACAACAAAGCCGAGTTCTCCGAAAGACAAAAAAAAGATGCTTAATCTCATCGCGTTTTGTCTCGGCAAAAATACCCACAACATGGCAGCAGCGCATTCATCTGCCGGGATAAAAATGAAATAAATACGAGTGCCGGCGAGATCCTTGTCTGCGTGTGGAAGTGGGAGTCCTTAAGCATTTCTGCCAACACAGACGTAAAAAATCTGCTACTTATAAATTATGTTTATTTATTTATTATATTTTGAAGCAGCTGCGCTCAACTACGCACCGTTTTGTCCGATGAAACCGAAGCGAAAAGAAAACTTGTCGCTGGGCTGCTGGCTGTCAACAATGCAGGCTGCTTCACGAGTCTGAATGGGATGCTGGGCGACAAAAAAAAGGACGAAATCGTGGAGGGGAAGCTTCCAACAAATGCCGTTGACAGCGGACGCACTCCAAAAACCCAAGGCAGCCCATTGAGAGAGAGAGAGAGAAAAAAAAAGGAATATTGGAGGGAAAAAAGTAAAGACGAGGGTCGGCGCAAATTGGCAAAGCTGACAAAATTGGTCAGCAGCCAAGGCTGTGGACATTTGTTGCTAATAATGTTATCGATGTGGCAAATACACAAGGAATACAATTTACATAATGAGCGGCGACTCGCCGAATCTTTCTTCCTTCCCCCAGGACAACTCAAGTGGATCAGGATAAGACCAGGGACCAGGACCAGGGAATATCGTAAAGTGAGCCCCTTAAATCTTACGTAATTGTGTCAGGGCTTGTGTGGGTTAGGTCACTGAGTTATGCTTCTTTATTTAATTAGGTTAAGAATATGTATAATTGATTTCTTTAATTTTATAAAGATTTATTGGTGAGTTTATTTAATATTAGATAACCTCTTAAAGTCCTTATTACACACAATTCCATCATAATATTATTTATGTAGATACAATTATAGGCAGCTTTGAAAAATATTTCATTAATTAAATTGGTTTCTTGAATCTCCCAAGTTACAACTTCGTAGCGATCGCATAAAAAATCAATTTTAATCTGAATATTTTATTTGTAAATTCCTTGAAATGTCTGGCGATCAGTTAATTGTTTCTCCCTTAAGCCTGAGCTTCCAGGCTCCCATCGCGCACTTCCAAAAGCGAATGATAACGATGATCAATGCCAGTGGCGAGGATGTGATCTATCGCATCCAAATCGACAAGGACACCGTCTACAGTGTGACTCCAATGCGAGGCAGGGTGAAGTCTTACGATACCACCGAAGTAACTGTAACACTAAAGCCGGTTAAGGAGGATATTCCTGAGTGCTCTCTGGTTGTGAGGAGCATTCCACTGGCTATGATCGCACATACAGAGGAGGTGGACTGGAACTCTACCGATGTTCTGATCAAGTTGGATCCTGGGAAAATACTGCAATTCGAAGAAGAACCTATAACGGTGCACTTGCAAACCGATGATCTGGCCAAGAAAAAATCCAAGTGCCAGAAAAAGTTACTCACTCCCAAGGCCTGGCTCAAGGGGTTTCTTTATATTTTAGGAATGTTAGCAGTGATTATGGCTGGTGAGTAGTGAGTTTATAAGCCTTAATTTCGCAATTCCTTATAATGCTCTATTTCCAGCTTATTTCGGGTTCAATTTAAAGTCGGGACGCATCTTTTGAGTGCGAATCAATTAAATTATGAATTATGCAAATCGAAATCCGCGCCCCAAGCGGATTTCAACCAGCCCCCACTAACAGTTACCTAAATCAATCATACGCCCCGTTGGCCTCATTAGGCAAGCGTTTAGCTCAGCTGCCTGGCCTCTCTCCAACTCATTAATGCACTGAACGAAATTATGTTGAATAGCATAATTTTATACATAGCTTATGGAATTTGATTTCTCTTATTTAAGTTAATTATGATTTAAACATAAACTCCAAGGTTCTTGAGTCCCAATTAAGGGTTTTAAATTGTTAATATTTATATACAATCAGTCAGAAATTTTCAAAAATTTTTTAGAAAACAAATTCCTTCAGTGCCTATGCCGTCAACTTGAGTTGCGGCTTTAAATCAACTTGTCTTGCTTATTAAGTAATCTGCCGCAGAACGTTTCAATGGTTGACGCTCATAAATTCCACTCACACACACACTCACTTGTGCACCTGCACACACTTACACCCACAAGTATTAATAAACATATACACTTGCACGGAACAAGGTAACTATAGTTGAACGTGGGCTTACTGTTATTTATAAAGCAATTATTGTCACAATTAATTTGTGATTGCATTCTGCACGAAGCCCTGCCATCGAGGCTTAGCACAATTGTTATCGCTGCTGCTGCAGATTTAATTAGTTTACATAAGAGCACTGCCATGGTGCTTTATGATGCTAATTATCCTTTTGCGGCGAACCCTACACTTACAATTGAATTTTGCCCTTGCTATTAAACAATGCGGAATGGCTAATTTCTATTCGCCCCCAAGTCCCAGTTTCGAGTTCAATTAATGACCTTCAGCCAAGGGAGAGTTTGCAGGAGAGTCTGGGATAATTCTTTAAATATTTATGAGCTGGGATTTTCTAAGATAATATTAGGGGGGTACTTTTTACTTAAAATAGTAATATAGGAAGCATGTAATTATTTCTGCTTTATCCTAGAAAGTGTTGTTATCTTCTGAAAAATAATACTTCCAGAATGCATACAAAAAATTGATTTCTATAATCAAGACAGATAACCCTTCCTTCAGCTGTTAAAATTGAGGAAAATCAGGCAACTCAATTTGTCCAGATCGAGTGTAGGTAAACCAACACTGGGAGTCATGGAGGAAGTCCCCAAACCTGTCACAGTCACTGTTCTAGTCACAGTTGTTTCCGTGTTTTGGTCCTTTATCGAAATCACAATTTATGCGGCCACAAGGAAGTGAGTGGCTCGGACCTTGGAATTGTATTGAAAAATGAATGAAATTAGAATGTCTGATGGCATTTTGAATTGGATTTCCTCAGTCCCTTTTTCGTTTGTACTTTTTGCGAGACCCGTTTCTGGCCAATTTCGGGCAAACACCGCAAGACAGGCCACAAAATGTTGTCCTGTTTTGTTGGCACCCCCGCAAAATGGCACCGCCAACCCCCTTTCCTGGTTGCCCGCCCTAAGCCTTCGCTTTTGATTGCTGTTGCATGTCAATTTTGTCAGGCAAATGAAAATATTTTCCGGGAGAGACAGAGGGAAGGAAGGACCCCCTTCTCTTTATTTTCCTTCGTCCTTAGTCCTTCGGCCGGTTCCGTTGCGCTGCAATGTCATAAAACATTATTGACATTTCAATTGTAAAAGCATTTTGTGTGTGACATTTTTTCCCGGCTGCCATGGCACACCGAGGTTTTCCCTCTGCTTAAATATTTCCTCCGCTTTTTTGGTGCTTCCCCGGAGGAGATTTATTAAAGAGCACCATGTTCTCCTTGCCTTTTGGTCACCTTTCGGCTCACGCATAAAACTTCCGGCAAACAAAGCCAGAAAAAGCGAAACAACAAATAAACAAAGTCAAGTTTTTTTCCATCGCTTCCTTTCGCCTGCTGCTGGCTTGCGAAAAGTTTTACAAGCTTATCCCAGGAAGTACGAGTAAAACGGGTCGAAACGGCGAATGGCTAAGGGGGTTGGGTTCGCAGGACGAGCGACAAAACATGACGAAACACATACAGGACATGGCCCAATGATGCCAAACTGCAGGTGAGCGGAAGGATAAATGGGCACTGGAAGAACTTGATTTTAAAAATATATTTTTTTTAAGGATTATAGGACTTTTTGACCATTTATACAATATTAATTTGTTTATTAATATTTTAGTTATATTTTTAAAAAACTAAACACTTTTTCTTAATTTTTTAAGCTACTTTTTACAAGTTAACTAGGCTCAATTAATATCTAAAAGTATATATATAGGTTAATTTTTCCCCAGTGCATATGTTTTGGATTAAGACAAGCGTCAGCCATGATAGAAACTCAACCCAACATTTGCCTGGGGCTCCAGCTTGACCTCAAGCTTCCCCAAACACCCCTTGTGGCCACTTCAGGGTTCACGTGGCTTCGTCCAGGTGAGGCGGAAAAAGTTATAAGGTGCCAAAGGCCGTAAAAGATGCAATCAAAATCAAACTGATTTGTCTCCGGGGAGCGATGCCAACTTTTATATTTACGAGCGGGCAACGGCACCAAACTCTCGGCTGCCCAGGAGTCACGGCGAGACGAAGATGGAATACACTCCAAGTTGATTAATGCACTGCCGGGATATATGAATATCTGAGCAGATTGGCAACTTGAGAAAAAGGATTTTTTAAATGTTATATCAGGAAGGGATTTTAAGAGCAACCAGTGTCATTAATTTTTTTTTTAATTTTCTATAAATTCTTCTAGATATTAAAATTAAATTAAATTAAATTCTCTTAAATTATAAAGAAATATCTAACGTTACAGATATATATAATTCCTTTTCTGGTATTCTAGTTACCCTTCTGTGAGGCCATAAAACGCGTTTTTCCTATTTCGTGGGAACTGCATTTAAATTGCACTGGCCCTGGCACTGAAAATGAGCATGGGTTGGGGACCCTGAGACTGGGGCAGGAAAGATGTCCCGGCAGCTGGACGCTTTAATTAGACAGTCGCACTTGTGTGAACTTCGGGCCAAAGTTGCCGGGGGAATCCGAAGCCGAGGAAGTGGAAGCTGGCGGGAAGCTGTAACCCAAGTTGCCAGGACCGAAACTGGGGCTTCCTCCCTGCAATGGCCGCCGGTCGCGAGTCATGAAATTTATGCGTTAAAATTGCATAATTTGGCCACGCACACACACACACACACCCATACAGACACAGACGCAGCAGCAGCAGACGCGGAAAAACTTTGCACATAAATTCTACGAGTCAAGGTAACGGTGCAAACTTTTTGACTGCCCCTCTGTGAATCCCCGGGGCCCTATCAAATTAAACACTTTTTGCTCTGCTGGGGCGTCGTCTACTTATCGGAAGGAGTTGGAGGTTGTCCCCCCTAAATGCACAGATATATATCTACATATATAGTAGCTGGTCGGATACACGTGCTCAGATGGAAGATGCACAATTCAAAGCACACACACGATTCGATTTTAATTTCCTGTTTCGGCTTGTTTCTCCCCCAAAAGGCCACCTCGAACTTCTCCAATCCCAAACAGTCGTCGTTGGTTGCCATTTCATTGCCTCTCTCTTTGAATTTGCAAATATCTATGGGTGGAAAAAGTTCTATAGGAGGTATTTGGTTAAAAAGAAGGGTATGTGGGGTTTATGAGTGGTAAGGAATTGGTTTAAATATTTTAAAATAATTTTAAATCATAGTAAAACTATTTAGAAAAAGTTTTTAAAAGTGCACAATAATAGGATATAAATATATAAAACACGAAATAAAACTAACTTCGAAAAGCCGAAATTTATATACCCTTTCAGATTGAAATCGCTCATAACTAGGCCAAAAATGCATCAATTTCATTTCGGAAAGCTTTTTTGTCTTAGTTTTTAAAAGGCTTATAAATCTGCATACTAAATTTTCAATTTAAAAAAATTTAAATTTTTGTTGATTTTTTACATTTTTAATGATGTAACACCCCTTATCAAATTTTGAAAAAAATTAAAAAAATTATTTTTCCTCCAAACAAAACTAGAAAGATTCGCCTGTTGATGCTGATCAAGAATATATATGGTTTATAGGGTCGGAAATGACTCCATCACTGATTTGTAAGCTTCTGACTAAAACTTAAAGAGGATAAAAAACTTAAAAAATTATAAACTAAAATCTATAATTAATATTACCCTTTCGACACAAAAATGATCAAAATTCATAATATTTTAAGACAGATTTATGGAAAGCTTCTTTTGTTTCAAATAATAATAATAATAATAATAAATACCCCTCTCGGTATGCAGCACATTTTTAACCAGAAACCCAAAAACTGGGTGTCACATAGTCGTTTCCCTGAATAATTGAATCCTTTTTGTTCTTTTTGCTGGGCTGTTGTTATTTTTTGTCTAAGTGATTTTTTTTCTTGCTTCTGTGCCGACTCCCTAATAGTTTTTCAGTGCAAACTTTATTTAGTACTCCTCGATGGATTGTCCGCCTATTTCCCTCCTGAATTTTCACTCAATTTTTCGTTGGCCAATTTTTTGAGAATTTTTGCAATGAATTTCGCTTTTACCAGGGCTCTGAATGTGTGTGTATTTTGTCTGGCGGCGTTTTTATGAAGATAAAAAGCTCAGCGGCTCGGCATTCGAATGTCCGAATGTCCGTTGGCTTATATGCGACTACCAGCCTGTGGCTAATGGGGCTGATGGCCTAGAACCCATTTGAGCCCTGTTAGCATGGTGGTGAATGTGGAAATATTCGGCCCGAATTGTGGGGAGGAACACAGCAGGCTGTTCCTGCTGTAGCTGCAATAATTGTTTATTGGCAGCAATGGATTTAAATTGTTATCGATTGCAGCTGCGAAACAATTATAAGCGGCAGCAAGTGTGAATGGAGGGGAAGACCATGGCTGAATGGCTATTCAATTCATGAAGAGAAATGTGCCAAAGATTAAGCCGGGGTCATCGATAAATACACATTTCTGATGGTGTTTGTCTGGCACGACTCTTGTTTGCATTTATTGAATGCAGCAGCATTCTAGGATGTCGATTTGAGTCAAGCTGCTTGGCTTGATGCCGATATTAAGCTTTCAATGTGTGCTTAAGCTGGTGGTGTAGATAAATTCCTTTACAAAGGACATAAGCTTAACAAGTAGAAGTTATGACAAATAAAAAGGGTTAAAGATTTCAATCACTTTTAAAATGATGTAAATATAAATGAGAGACAGCTAGGGGAATGTATTTAATTATTATAAAGAAATTCTGATACATAAATAATTTAAAGTCAAGCTCATAAAATGTGTTTCTTTTGTTCAACAAATAATATATTTATTCTAAATACTATTTGTTCTTAGTTTATTAAACATTTAATGAATACAATTTACTTATTTCAAGAGCTCCCAGCTTAGCTGTTTACACTGATTATTTCGAGGAACTTTGTAATTTAAGCTGAGCACAATTGGCCAAGTTGAGTGTCCTTTTTAAAGGACTTAAGCTGCCAAAATGCAAAACAAATACAACAAGCAAGCTGAAGCCAACGAGCCGTGCGCAGTGGAATCAAAGTGAAGGACTCCCCCTCTATCCCCACAGACAGACACACAGAGAGCAAACGAATCCTGTCGCATAATTTTTGGCAAGAACGTGAAATTAATTATGCGCCAGAAGAAAGGCTAGCGCGGAGAATGGGCGGCCGAAGAAAAAGGGCTAACAAAGGACGACACCGCGCACCCAACATCCTGGCCAAGTCGCGTCAGCTGCCAACAAATTTCCTGGCGCCCGAAAAAGGAGCACGGAAGGCGCAGTGGGCAGCATTCGCTCCGAAGCATCCGAGGATTATGTTAAATTTAGCGGTGACGATGACACACAAGACACTTGGCAAAAGGTTCTCACACAATGCCCGCAATAATTGCGCGAAATTGGGAATGGCAGCGGCGGTCTTCGGAGCGGTGGAGCTGCGGCAGAAGGTGGCCATTAATTGTGCAAAGTCAGTGCGACTGAAAAAGCCAAAGTCAGTGCCAAGTTAACAGACGCCACTTGCCAAAGGACAGTGAAAGAAAAAATGTGTCAAAAAAGAAAAGAATTTTATTTTAAAACAATTATAAACTGTATACACTTTGTATTTTAGTTAGAACATTTTAAATAAATATTTTCTGATTACCTTTTTATTTTAAAATTGATTTAAAACAGGAAAAGTATATAAATTTATATTACAAATAGTTTAAAAATACTTAAGTTAAAGTAAAAACCCCTCAAAAATAATATTTTTTCTTAATCTTCAGTTCAACATTTATTACTTAAGCTATTTTCATCCCTTTTTTTCAAGTGAAAAGCTCCAGCAAAAGGCCAAAATGGAATAGGACCAAACAGAGAGTAGATGCATGAGAATAAAATGTCCTCGACGAGCTCAGCTCCTCCTTGCCATTTTCTCTCGTTTTCCCTCTTTCCTCTCCTCCCGAATTCGGTATGCCATAAATTTGATGCTATTTTTATTGTCATTTCCATGGCGAGGCTGAATGTTTGTTTAATTTTAAATGCCAAGCGAAGGACTTCCTCGTGCGTTGCGAAGCCTGGTCCTGTTGGTTTGCAAACCCCAGCAATTAAATACAATTTCGAAAATCCCGAAAAGTGCGTTGCCGTTGTCGTTGTCGCAGCAAGGAAATAAACAGCAGAGCGGCATAAAACGGGGCCAAAGTAAAGATAAATCATGCACAATTCTCAAAATGCTCCTCTTCTATTTATCAAGCTCAGCGGAATTCTTTGGTAGCGGGGGGGAGGGATAATTTGCAGGGGTGCTACCGGAAATGTATATATATATTTTTAAAAGGCGCGTGGAAATTTGCTTTATGGTTGGTAGAGATTTCCAGGCAATTTCCATTACGCTGAAAAGCCTGAAGTGGAAAATGGTCTTTGAGTTGTGTAAATTCGGTTTAATTTAACAATAACAATTTTTAAGATTGATTTGAAGGTAATTATTTATTTTATATGCTCTAACCAAAGGTATTTTGATCAAATTCAAAGGGTTAATAAATGATTAAATATTTTGTAAAGGCTTTTGAGTTTAGATAAGTGTCAAAAATTACTTAAAATAGTATTAAATCTTCCGGAATAGAGGGAATTCCATCTACTTTTATTAATGAAATAAATTTTAGAATATAAAAAAATTTAAAAACATTTAAAACAAATGCTTAAAACCCTTAATCACTTCATATTAACCGATCGCCTTCACGAGCGACCATCACATTAGCGAAAGACAATAAAAGGCTGTCGGCAGGATGAGGAAAAACAACATTTCCCTTTGCGGCTGGCCAAATATTTGCATTAAATTTGGCCAAGTGGCAACGTTTATTCTGCTATTATATGTATTTTTTTTGCTCTCCTCTCGGTTTCCTGCCGCTTTACTTGCTTTCAATTGCTTTTTTTCCTCCCCCTTTTTTTCTGGTGCCACGCCACTTGATTTTCTCATTCTCTATTTCCTCTTCATTTTTCTTCGCTTTTCCAGTGAGCGAGTGTGTGTGTGTGCGTGAGAGGGGGTGGTCATTTTTTTGTATTTTTTTTTTTAGTTTTACAACAATTTCTTTGTTTGTTCTGTGCTCTTTCGTGGCGAGTTAATTTTGCATTTCCGCTCATTTAACTGCATTTTTCCACCAACCCCTCCGCAGCCCCCTTAGTTGTTACCACGTTACCATGGGCCGGCTCAAAGTGCCGTGAAGTTGTTTTGGCCGCAGGAAGTTCATTTGGCAAAAACCGGCAACAGAAGCGAAAGTCATATGAATTTTCCCGGCCAAGCAGCATCCAGCAGGAGGCTATGGAACTCCACTCGGAAGGAGAGAAAATTGAAAAGATTTCAGACTTTACAGTATATAAACAGAAAAATGGAAAGAGGTACAAGTACAAAAGATATTACACTGAAGGAATTGTATTCAGATAGCCGCAAACGCAAATATCCATACGCTACGGAGGATGTAAGTATGAGATTTAGAGTCAGGATAAAGAAAAACCAGAAAATCGGTTCTGTTTAAAGGTTTTAAAATAACTTTTATTAATAATCTCTAGGAAAATCTTGCAAAAAGGGGAAAACCCATAGAGAAGTCCTCGTTGAATCTCTGCGATGTCTCACCAGATCCGTCTTTCAACTCCTTCAAGTAATATAGTCCAAGACCGTTTCTTAATTAAAGAAAAATAAGAAAAACCTTTACATAAAATTAAGAAATGTTACAATTCCCGAATTTATTTCGTTGGATATTATCTTGGAAAAGGATCCTCCGATTTTTAAAGATTTCATCTAAACATAAGCCCTAGCTAAAGCTGAGCAATATACCATAAAAACCCCTAAAATTGTTGACAGAAATAAAACTCCCACTTGCAGCAACCTCACTTCAGAACTAGAAGAAAATGTATAAAAGCGAGTGAAGTGCGAAAAAAAAGGGAGAAGAAACTGCCACGCATTTATGCCGCATCCTTTTATGCAGTCCCCGAGCCCGAGTTTTAAATAATTTTATGCCTATTTGCCTCGCGAAGCTTGGAAAATTTCACACCTCAGCCATCAAAAGTTGGGGGCGGACGTGCGTGCCACAAGTTTTTGCTCATAAAGGATAACGAAAGGATACAGAAACTATGCGAGGCCAGAGCTGTACACAAATTTAAGGAGAAGGATTAGATTAAAGTTAAATTTAATGTTGTTTTAAGAAGCTGTACATAATTAAATGTTTAAGAAATATATTTATTTATGGAATTGAGTAATTTGAATGTTTGTAATATTTGAAAATCCTAACCACGCTCTTGCATTGCCTCATAAAAATTATATGTCAAGCGGAAAGTCTCGGAAGAAAACGCTTAAAGATACAAAACATTTGCTGGAAAATGACAGGAAGAAGGGCAAACTTTCCCTCCGCGTGAGTAAAAGTGCGGATGTGAATGTGAAATGAGTGCGAATGCGGATGAATGTGCGAGAACGTGAATATGAAATGGTGTGCATGCAAGGAATTCGATTATTTAATATCTGAAATTTGATTCAGCATCTCAACGCTCGAATCTCGAATCTCGCATCTCGAATCTGGCATCTTTGGCAGCAGCAGGTGCAGTTCTTCTTCGCTTTTTCCCCGGGAGACTTTATGGCGCCGAGCATCTGGGCAAGTGCATCTGCATTTTTATGTGTGCGCGGGTGCGCACTATATATTTGTTTAACTTATGTGTGTCGGATTCTGTTCATTGCACGTGCCACCACCACCCCCCGACACCGACTAAGACGCAGCATGACATTGCACTCGGCTTTGCCTTTCGCCGCCCCAGCAACCAGCTGTTGACTTTTATTGTGGCTTGACATTAATTTGTTAAGTGCGCCACGGCTGCCTGCCCCAGCAGCTGCCAAGACAGCCCAGAAAACCTTGGAAAAGTCAACTTGGGGAGGGTGCGAAGAAAACTTAAAGGTGAGGGAAGCTCGAATGTTGCAAATATTTTTGCACTGAGAAGAAATGTATAAATAAGCTAGGGAAATATATTTCTTAAAATAAAAGAATTTGTTGTTTGGTCTAAACTAACCAAAATCTTCTCAAAACTTTACATTTAAAAGCTACTTAAAAATATTTAGCAATTCAAATCGCTTCAAAAGATTTCTCTCAGTGCCTTTAGGCCCAAAGTCTTCCTCAAAAACCCATTCGAAATCGAAGCTGGACTTGCTATCTGGATTGTCCATGACGCTGTTGCTTTTAATTATGCCCAATGCACTGTGAAAATGCTTAAAAATGCAAATTATGCACCGCAAAATGCAGTGTATGCAAAACGCTGCCCCATAATTTATGAGCCACATGCCGCCTCATCCTCCCCCAACCACACGGACACCACCCGCTTCATTTTCGGCCTCACTTCCGATTGCCCGGAATCCGCCACGGCGGCATTATGTTGTTGAGCATTTGGTTTGGTGTCATCGATGACCCGATGTCCGATAGGCAAAAGCACGATAAAAGATGAACCCAAGCAGAATGAGATGGGAAGGAGACTTAAGTCGGGAGGAGCTCTATAGTAGGGTATAATATTAATTTAAGGATTGGTATAAAAAGCAATTTAAGTGTTTGTTAAAATAAATAAAAAACAAAAATGTATTATTTATAATATAACTAATGGATTAAAGGAAAATTATAATTTTATTTTGGACATATCAATGATTATTAATATTTATTTTAGATATTAGAGAAATTATTTGTATATTTATATATTATATATAATAAAACCAAAATCACTTTGCCATCTCCGCTCACTATTACACTCTCACTCACCCAATCCACCCACACTCGCACACACTTCCACACACAGAGAGAGGGATGCACATAATGTTTGTTTAATTAGCCCGTATTAATGTCGCTGCACGAGCAAACAGAGGTGGCAGCTCATTATGAGAAACGCCAAAGAGCCAAACGGCCATTGTTATTGGCCATTGTAGCCGGGGCTACCCACTAAACACACCAAAGCGCACACACACACACAACACACACGAAGCAGCAAACACTGACTAACCACCCACATGCCGCCCCCTTTTGGCTTTGATCCTGTGCATTTTCCACCACTGACCCACTATTCGATTTTCATTTTCATCGGCTATTGAATCAGAAGCCATTTGCCTCCGCCCACAATAAATCCGCTTGTGAATTCAATTGTGGCATTCATAATATGTTGCCCCCGACTCACTCACTTTCCGTGTTTCTCTGTTTAATGATGTGATTTCTGTTTTGGGGAATTACGCAAAATGAGTTCCCATTGAGAAAACCTTCAGGTACCCAGAACAATTTTGTATTTATCAGAATGGCCTGCAAAAAGAAGACCAAGCTGTGGGAGTCCATAACCAAGGATGAGCTGCAGACCACCACACAGTCAATGCTCGAGCAGGGCGCCAACGGTTTAAAGGCAATTCCCATACAAAAGAAGAAGCTGCTTAACTTTCAATCTTTCAGAATGGAAGAGTAGGAATTTCTTGAGATGGATTTATCATTATATATTATTAAAATATATTTTTCTGCAGTCCCCGTTATGGAACAGGCGCCGTGGAAGACTGCATGGAACCCCCGATGCTATCCACCTATAGACGACAATTCTCGCAGCCTTATCCCAACCGTTGCAAGCCGATTACCCCAAAGACAGGATCTCCTGATGTATTGTTTAACCGAAGGCCCAAGAATGATTTTGAGTTTACAACTGGACTGGGCTCCAAGTTCCTGGACGATCACATGCACAATCTGTCCGAGGCTCGCAAGCGGGTTAACTTTTTCAGGCAGTTGAGGTTGAGTTGAACTAAAATCTAATGACTATACTTAATTAATCTATAATGTATTCCTTAGAAATCAGTCATTTCTTCAGTATTAGTGGCCTAAATTTGTTATTGTTTTAATGGCGGAATAAAAAGCTCTATAGAAAGTGCATTCTCAGCATATTTTCAATCTTTTTCCTTTGCCAAGCAATTTGTGACAATTTGGCCCAATCACCGCAGGATCTCGTTTTAAAAGCTCTCAATTGAGCCACAATTATAAATTACCCGTCATTGTGCCCCCCCTTCTGGTGTTGTCCTGGGGAAAATGTGTCAATTGCATTCACTGCTATCCCTTCGTTTTCAATAGAAATCAATTAATTTTGCATAAATAAACTCGATTGTCCAGGGGGAAAGGCAAAAGGAAAAGCCACAAATACTCACTCCGACGAAATCAAGCCCGTGCTTGACCATTATTAGGTTACAAGCGGGAGTTTTCCTTGGGAAAAATAGCAAACAAATTGCAATTAATAATGCAGAAGGCAGCCGTCCGTCCGTCCGTCCGTCCGATACAGCGATATTCGCCCCGGGCACTGCTTCCAATTTGCATAAATGCTAGAAGACCTCGAGGAGCGGGTGGTGTCAAACTAATGGCAGACTATGACAGGGATCTGATTTATTATGCACGGTAATTAGTTTGGCCTCTTTAGCGGGCCAAATGGAAGCCAATAAACCAGGCTGACATGCCGTTGCATTGATTTCGCCCCGAGGAAAGCGCCAAGCGAGGAAAGTGCGATGGATTTCCTTTTGCTCTGGCATCGTGTTGCGCTGGACTGGCCAAAAACAAAACACACTCTGGAATGGTAGCAGCCAGTGAGTCAAAATGAATGTTCCGAGGTGACAGGCTGACAACTGACAGAGGAGGAGGATGTGGCCGGGTCCTTGTGACTGCAGGAAAACAGGATTCAGACAGGACAGGATTGCTCTTCATCAGGATCATGGAGGAGAGGGAACACGGTGAGTAAATGTAAACCCTCAAATCAGAATTTATTTTTAACTAAAGATTATAGTTAAAAATTAACTAATTAATAGAAATTCTACTCCCAAAGTCATAAAGTTTTATTTATTATAAACTTATTGTTATATTTTCTCTTTTGGTAACCTTTAACCCCACAACTTGACTGCTGACATATCTGACAACTGAGTGACTTTCTGGAAATCCAGCAAGTGCTGAGAAATCAGCTCACTCCTCTGGCAAGTGATTCGGCCGTAGCCTCAAGCACAAACAAACAAAAACCAGTTTGGCGACGTTGTTTGCTCGACATTTTGGCACATTCCTGGCAGACGCCTGCCCACATTCGTCAGCCAGCCGGCAAGGATGTGGGAAGGATGTGGCTCTGGCAGACCGATAAGAGCCTTGTCTGATAACACTGATAAGAGCTGCACACCACACCAAAGCACATGGGATGCTACACCAACCCTTGGTGAGTGTATATTCACCACACACCAACGAAAGCCGGCTCTCTCTTCTGCGACTGCGTTGCGCTCTCTCGTGTTGTCCCTTCGGCTGTGATAAGGACGAACTTCGGCTTGCTAACGAAGCTGAGGTCGGGTCACCTGCTGGCGCTACTCGTGGCCGTAAGTCAGTTCACTCGGGAGCGCGACGGAGTTCGTTTAGCGGCGGGCCAACGGTGCGGATACTTGACTTGGGCCGGAGCTGCCAACTGATTAAGTGGAGAGGTGACAGTGCCAGTGCGAATCGAGAATCTCGGGAATCGGGCAGTGATATCCGAATATCAGGCTAGCAAGCCACCGGAAAGATCAAAGGTTCGAAGCAGCCGAAAACACAGTGTCAAGTGATGTCGGAAGCTCAAAAACAAAGCAAAAACCCTCCTCAGTTCGTGTGCCTCTGCATGTGTAATTAATTTTTTGGCATTTAAATTGGCCAACATCAAGGCTTTAAATCAATTTGACAAATTTGCATTTTACTGGTGGGCGCGAGAAAAAAAAGGGAGCAGGCGAAAATAAAGGGAAGCCGAGCAAAGGCAATTTCATTTACAAATTACAAATTGATGTGGCAGGGACCCGAAATACAGCAGCAATCAGCAGGTCGCTGGAGGCGGGGGGCTTGGGTAAATGAGGAAGCCTGCCAAATGTCCTTACACCGCTCCTTTATTCTCTTTCCAAAATCATTTGTCTGATAGGAGGCCAACGTGTTCGGCTTGGCGGATTAAGTGGATTATGGGGGTCGTCTTAAGGATTAGTTCCTTGGGAGATGTTGGGGATATCAATTGGTGGGAGGGTGTCCTTGTCAAGGCAGCTTTTAAATTGGGCACTAAGTCTCGAGTTTCCTGGGTATTTTGATGTTTAACAAGTGTGTCGGATATTTATTTTTACAATAAAGAAAGGAGATTAAATAAAGATTAGAAATCTTATAGGCACTAATTTCTTAGGTTAAATCTTATTTTAAAATGTAATAAATCCGATTAACTTTATCTAGGATCAGCGACTTCTTAGATTAATATTAACGCAAGATATTTTTGCTTTTCTCCAATTAAAAAACTTCATTAAGCATCTCATTAAAAGTGTTTCCTATGGAAAGTTTTTCTTTATTATGACCCTTCATTATCTTTACTTGGGAGAAACTTTCTGCTTCGTAACTGGCTTGGGTTCCCTACACCAACTGGTGGACATTAAAAATTTTCATAACTGATTTAAATACTTTTCGTTTTGCATACTTTCTACCCATTTTAAGTATTCTGCTTAATATGGTGCCAAGGAATCTCGCATTTACACTTTAACAAAGGACGCAGAAACGGCAAAAATGGGAAAATCTTGAAGAAGGAAGTGTGGGATGAGGGCACAGCGAAGGAGCAAGAGTAATAATAATAATAGGAACAAAATAAAAGGAATGAGCTGAAGAAAAATGACTGAAACGTGCCTCGTATGCAAATATTTGCAAAACGCAGACTAATAAGTGGAAGGAAGGCGAGCCAGGCCGAGGTCAGGAGGGGGAGTGGGAATCCTGTAGGATCCGAGGTGTCAACGAGTCCTCGGGCAAACTTTGCCGCAGTGAAAAGTTATCAGCGCTGCTTTAATGGAGCTGGAAAAAATACGCTACTTGTTCTTTATTTTCTTGATTTTCTTCTTTTTCATAAATTAAAGAATCATTTCTCCCACATTTATAACAATAACAGAAGTCTGTCGACGACCCCGACATTCAGTCCTAAAAAATGCTCATGTGCTCTCCTCTCACCCCATAGGGGAAAAATGAAATAAATTTCATTGCATAATTCATGGGCCACTGGGGAGCAGGTTTCGGCGGGGGCTGTCTTGCCATTTTGTTTGGTCATAAATCTTCTGGCATATGGGCTGCCACGGCCATCATCATCGTCAGTGGAAGCGAGTGAAATGTGAAATCCGCACACGTGAATATATATTTTAAAAATTAAATTTTTATTGTTCTCCCTTATCGTTAGCCAAATGCCCATAAACAATTCATCAGGAAAAAAGGGGCAAGCGCCAGATATTGTTTACAATTGCCTAAAAGGGCGTGAGACGAGCAAATAAAATAGTTTGCAAATTCATTCCATGACAAGTGGCTAAAACAATAAGCACAAAACGTTTTAAAACTCTATCTCTCTCTCGAAACACAAACAATGAACAGCAGCAGCAGCATCAGCAACAGCAACAGCAGCAACATGGCTGCAATATCAACATCGTCAGCGGCAGCAGGTCCACTCACTCGGTCATCAACGATGGCAACAACTATGTCCTATGGCTAATACAAAAGTAACAAACAACAAATCGCCAACAACAACTAAGCCAAAAGTTCGCCAAAGCATTTGATGCTAAAACAACAAAAGCAGCACCAGCAGCAGCAGCAGCAACAGCAACAGCAGCCACATCAACATTGGCAACACTTTTACGAGTTGCCAACTACCTTGTACAACGAATTTTTATTATTGCACAAGGTAAGCCCCGAACAACATTCTCTTTTTTATATTTTATTTAGAGTTTAACGGAGCGGGGGCGGCAAATTGATGTCCTCGGCCACCTTTGCCCTGGAATGAATCGAGCAGCAGAATTTAATGGAAACTCTCTCGTTTCCCGTTGTTCGTTTTTCCGTTTTTCATTTCTCGTTTCTCGGGGGTTGACAAAACCTGACCTATCGCAATTTCAGATGAGTTGAAAGTGCAACGAAAAGTTGTTCGTTTTTGGCAAACAAGTTCACCGGATGAGTGTGCGGGGGGCCAGGAGTGATGGCCAAAAGTGGCTTTGACTAAATTGACAATAAAATGTAATGGCTCTTAGGTTTACCATCTATGTTTTATTTTACATATTTCAGGCAGAGAGAAACTTTAAAATTAAATAGGAAAATACTTTTTCAACTAATAAAAGTTGAGAAAGTAAATAAAGAAATTGGTAAAAAGGGTTTAAAATATATTGAACTCTTGTTTATTAAGTTCAAGGATCTCTTAATATATTTATGAAACCCTCTTCTTAAAGGAAAAAGGATACACAATCCATAGTCCCTGACTTCCCATCATTAGAAGCCACAAACTTGTGGCTAGAGAAAGTGCCTTTTGCCACAGAATATTGGCCAAGGCAATTCACATTCTTGCAGCTAAATTAGCTTCTCTTGGCTTTGGCAAAACCCAGGGAAATCCCCATAATTAAATGCAGGCCACATGCTTGACTGCATCGCATTCCACTCGATCTCGAGCACATGTCCGACATGCATCATCTTCCGAGGCGGCGAAAAATCGCAAAAGGGAAAATGCTGACAGGCGACCGAAAAACTTGCTCAAGTCGCCATTGAAAATGCTTTTCAGCTGCCGCATGGAAATCCCTTTTTAATTTTTCATGGATGCTCCCACGCTCAAAGTCAAAGCAAACACGCAGAGAAGTCAGGGGGTGGATTTCAAAATGCATGTGCACAGTGTAAGGCATACTTAGCCCATCGCAAACACATTTCCCGGCACTCGACTTGGTTTCTGACTTGACTCCGCCGCTCATCTTTCATCCATCCAGCTGCCAAAAATTCAACAAAATTTCCCCATATGCTAAGCGTGAAAAATTGCCCGAGATGGACCGAGATCCTTGGGCCTTCGTTGGCCTCCTCCTCCCCGCTGACCTGCCAGCCGATCAAATATTTGCATAGTAAATGGTTTTTATTATTAACTGTGTAAACCTCGCATCTCGGGAGGCGCTTTGTCTTCGCAGTCCAGCTGGCGTCCAATTTTCGTAAAAATGCCGTAACAAAGTTGTTAAAATATTTGCCCAACTCTCTCTAAGTGGCCTGCTTAGCTGGCGTTGGTCAGTAATGGAACATTCCACGCAGTTAGCTTGGCGCCTGGCCTCGGCGTCGACACCGGCATCCGTGGCCCACAAGGCGTATGCGTTATATACACCGGAATCAATTAAATCATCTGCATGCTTTTAATTAAAATTCCCGTGGAGCTACATAATTGAGTTGGCACCTTTTTGTGGTATTCCTTGATGGGGTATATTTGGTTGTATGCCAAGCAACGGTTTTACTTTACTGTAATTTTTGTATTTATTTAATATTTTATAGATTGTATAAAACATAAAGAAAAATATTTAAAAATTCACTGGTTAGAGCTTAAAAATAAAGCACACATAAAAGCATACTAATTATAATATGATATTTGGGATACTAAAATGTTATTCAAAATTTAAGATGACTTCGAGAATAGGGGAAATCATTAATTATTAATATACAAGTTCTTAAAATTTAAAAACAAACATTAAAATCCAAAATACTAACAACATCCCTGAAATCAATTTAATTTTATATTTCCACTGGGTACCAAAAATGTCTTCAATTCCTTCCACAAAGCCATCAAAGTTAACATACTTTTGCCCACTTTTATGCCCCGCCCCTTGTGGCCAGCCGCCTTTTTACCCACCCTCGACCCTCCCATCGCATTACACTCGCCTGCACAACACTCACGTAAATAAAGCGCGAAATTTAAAGCTTGAATCTCATTAAAATGGTTTTATTGCCAAGGAAAATGGAGGCGGCGGGAAAGGGTGAATCCTGGATGGGAAAGCAGGGAGTTGCTTCCATTTCGTTACACATTTATTTTTCACCCGTCCATAGTTTCATTCCAATGGAGTCGACGCTGCGGGTGTCAATTTCATTGCACGCTGCTCACTTTGAAGTTGGCCGAAAAGGGGCGAAAAGGGGCGAAAAGGGGGCGGCGAAAAATGGCTGGAAAATCGGATGGAGAGACAGTTGCCTTAGCACAATTGAAATCGATAGGAGAGGAGTGAAAAACTAGGGGGGCGTGTGTGTGTGTGTTTGTGGGAAAAACCGCTCAAACTCAATTTTGGGGCCGTCCAATATATTTTAGCCCTTCCTCCATATTCAGCAGGGGGAAAAGCTGGGAGGGAACCAATAATTTTCATTTCAACTTGCCATTTTTTGGCGGCTGCCAGACGCAGCACCAGCAGATGACTTCTTGCTGGGTCGGACTTCCCCAAAAGGCTTTCCCAGCAGCCGCCCTCGAAAGAGAGAGAGAGAGAGAGAAAAAACCGTTTAAGTGGAAAATTACACTAAAATAGACACAAAATGCTATTTGTGGGTGACTGGCCACCACCAGCCGGGGCATTTATTTCTATGGAAAATGGGGGAAAACTGGCATTGGAGAGGGGCGGTTCTTTGGGAAATGCCAACAGGAGTCCCGACCTGTTCGTGACGTCATGTGTTGGTCCTTCTTGCCAGCCAATGCATTCGAGTTGAGTGAGTTCAGTTAAGTGGCGTGGAACCGAAGGAGCAAATACGGTAGTCAATAAGGACATTTAATGCTGGAATGAAGCAGGAAAAAAACAAGGGAAAAAGGCGATTCAAGAACCTGAAGTATTCCAAATGTACCATTTTTGAAAAGCATTTTTTCAAGAATTATACAAAAGATAGTAAATCTTGGATTATTTAATGAAATAACAAAGAGAGTCAGTTCCAAATATTAATATTTGAAGACCTTGAAGCACCTTTAAAATGTGCATAATAATAGTGACTAATTAAAATCCCAATTTTACTTATTTATAAATAGTTTTTTTCACGATAGAGATCAAATTTTGCGTATTTTTAATCACAAATTTATCTCCAAAACTATTTTTGTTTGTTAATGCTCTTCTCTTTTCTCACATATAGCCATTTATTTGTATATCCATATAGTATTTATTTTATACAACATGACATGAGTCCCATTAAAGCATCATTCAGGCAGTGACAGCCTCGTTTCGTTCACTTGCCCCGACGACTCTGCCTTCGATTTTCCCATTTGACAGTTCATTTTGTAGTGAGTGACGTCAAGGAAAACAAATGGCAAAAAAGCAGAAGGGGAGGAGGGAGGCCGAAAAAGAGATGGGGGAGGGGAATGCAAATTTTTAAGGGCAAGCAAGCCTGACAGTTGGCCAATAAAAAATGCAGCAGCCCGAAAATAGCTCAGAGGGCGGGTAAAGGGCCAACTGGCTGCTGAGCAGCTCAGCCATTTAATTGTTTTGAGAGCACCGCCGGAGAATAAAAGTTAAAGTAAAGTGCAATTTCTGTGTTGACACTTGTGTCTGCAGAGGAAAACAGAGAACAAAATGCAGTTGCAACAATCAAAAGTAAATACAAATAACAAGTTTTGTGAGGCAGCCACTTATGCATGTCCCATGTCCCAGCCAAGATGCGACGGAGACAGTGAGCCGGGGCGAACGACAAAGTAGACAGACCGTGACTGCACATAAGTTGAGAGAGAGAGAGAAAGAGTGAGGCGAAGGAGCAGGCTCATCATCGTCCTTATCCTCGTGCTTGTCCTCATCATCTGCAGCGGGGCAAAACAAATCCGTATGCCACAGCAGGGACAGACTATATATCCTTGTACGCTTGTCTATGCCCTGTCTTATGACCCCGTCGCCATAGTCCTGCGTCCTTCGTCCTTCCGACTGCCTCCTCCAGCCTCCATCCTCCATTCTCCCAGCAGAGCTCAGCCAAAGGGACAATGCGATTCTTCTGCACTTTTTTCTCTGCTCGCTCGTTTGTAAGTAAAATCCTTTTGGCACAGCATTTGTATGCCCATCATAAAAAGGACAACAGGAGAATGTCCTCCCCTCTTTGGGAGTAGTTATTTAGGTAAATATGAATACGTGCATGTCTCCGCTCGCAAAATGCGAAATGCGGAATGCAAAAATAAATCCGAAATGCACTTCCGCCTTAATGCGTTTTGTTTTGGACAGGGGACAAGCTGAAATGGATATTAGTTTCGGCTGATCCCAGGCAAAGTCCCAGTTCCGGGTTAATGCCAATCCCCCATAATTGTGTGCCATAAAAGGCAGGGGATGTCGGAACGGATTCGGGGTCTCAGTCTGACTCGGTTGGAATGTGAAAAATTGCAGTAAGTTGGCAGCTGTTGCGGCACGTAGCTCGTAGCTGGGTCCAAACAAATTCATGCTGCTACCAATTTCCGCCAGAAATATAACACCAGCAGAAGTTCACGCTTGGAAATGCAAAAGTCTCTCCTCCAGCAGGCGGAAATGATTTCGGAAAAAGCTGTGTGGGAATTGGAAACCAAAAGAGGATGCCCAGCAGGCAGGTATCCGGTGTCAACGGAGAGGATACTTAATTAGTAAAACACTTGAATAATTGGCAGTGAATGTATGATTTCAAATTATGGATATTCAGTAAGAATTTCAGTTAGGAATTGAGTGTAATTTTAAGCCTTGTTGTGTCCGAATTAAATATCTACAAACAAGACGCAGTACAAGCCACATTAATTTAATTTCCTCCTGAATAATAATCCCTCTCAACTGACAAACTCCTCATCCGCTCACTATAAACTCCGCTTGATTCGCCATTTATGTCACTTGCCGTTTACGCCAAGTGCCCGCCTTCATTTGGGCCTTTTCCCACCTCGTCAATTCTATTAAATCTCACGCAAGTTGATCAACTACATATGTACGTGTCCCCCGCCTGCATAATCAAGTTAACTTCTGCCGGGGCTCGCTTTCATTTCGAGTAGTTGCAAAATGGCATCAAGATGGCACAAGGATGTCGTCCTGTCCTGCCTGCCTAACTACATTTTGGAGTCGCTCGCACACTTCTGGGCCGACTAATTCAGGTTGGTCGTGCGTGTTTTTAGTATCTGTGTCAACGTTTCTGGAAGCCAACCCTATCTAACCGCATCTGCCAGTGCAGTGTGTATGTGTGTGTGTGTAATCCTACATCCTGGCGTGTGCTCATCGCTCTCATTTCGCTTAGAGGCTGCTCGTCTCGGCTCTACCAATTAAGTAAAAATATAAAACGCTGTCAAGGACAAACAAATGTGCATTTTAATTAAATTTTTTAACTCGAGCGCGTGCCATTTCTTGCCACTCATTTTTGCTTCTTCACTTCCTCTTCCTGCCTTTTTTCTCGAGCCATTTAAAAATTTGCGAAAATGCGTTTTGCATGCAATGGCTAAAAGGGAATATCAAGTATACGCCATGTAGCCTGTCATAAATCACTTGCTTGAAAATGCTGGCCAAAAATGTGCGTCTGGTCTGCTTTAGATGGGCGCACTGGGCGTGGCATAATGTAACACTAACTGTAACTGCGCCAAATGCCCAGGCACTAAATAAAATGGCTACGTGCAAAGTTTTTGTCCAACAGCAGATGGAGGAGGAAAATACAAAAAAAAAACAAGAAAATATATATATATGAGAGCAAGAAAACAACACCCAGAAAGCAAAACAGAACAGCAGGGAAAATAAACAAATAGCAACAAAAATATATAAGAATCCCTGACATGGAGAGAAATTCCATTTGCCAAGGAGTGGAGTGCGGCGATAAAGCGTGCCGAGTAAGAGATACATATTAATTGCTATACTGCCACAGAGAGGCAGCAACAACTCTGTCTGCTTTTTGCGTTGAAATGCTAAACAGCAAAACTTGTGTTTGCTGTTTTCGCTGGGAAATCTGTTAGCAAGGAAGTGCTGGAAAATCAGCGGAAAAGCCAAGAGAATGCTAAGCTAGAAGGGCAGAAATTGGAAGCCAAATATAAGTTTTTGACTTGCTTAAGGTATAACAAATTTAAGGGGAACTACCCTTTGAGTGTTAATTAATTTATTTATTATTCAATATTCTTAGGTATAATCTACTAATTCTTAGTCATTTCTTAGCATTACCAATAGCTACTCTTTTATAGAGCTTACTTATTGAATTGTATGTATATTTTTTATTTAATTAATTAATTTATTTATATATCTATTTTTGAAGTATCATCTGGCTATCATCTCCCACTTCTTAGCCATCTCTTTACTTAACCAACAGCTACTTTTTGGCCAGAAAACCGTTGTCTCAGCACCTCCAAAGACAACATTAACACAAGGTTCTGCTTAGGACCAAACTTTTGTGCGCTAATTTACGAAATGCCAAAGTTGACCCTGGATGCCAGATTTATGCCCTTAATCCCCGCTGTGATTTCGCGCTTCTCATTTGGCTTTATTCAAGCCGGGCTCATTGTGGCATCAAATTCAATTCGACTCCATCAAAACTTATCCCTGCCATGAGGCATTTGCAGTCGCATTGGCAACTCGCGCTCCATTGGCCATGTCATTTGCAATTGCATCATTGGCGGTGGAAAACCCCCACATTTTCACTAGATCTCAAACTCCAGCTCCTGTCAGTTTGGGGTTTTCCCTTGGCAGCCATAGCTGCAATGTTGTCTTGTTGAATTATGGCGCGCTACGCACTTAATCATTTGCGTTTTCCCGGGCACATCCGAAAAGTTTTAGCATGTCTTGGTTTTAGTCTTAACTTAAGCTTGTATATATATATATATCTGTATATATAGTTGTTGTCGGAAACCGCAGAGAGCTTGGCGTCGGAGTCTTAGGTTAGTTTCGGTCGCTTGTTTGTGTGCGTGCTTCGTGTCCTTGTCAAAAGTAAGCAAGTGTCGCGATGGTTATCTCCCATTTTCCAACTCCCCCTTCGGTTTTCCTAGTTTCCCTATTCCTATCCCGTTGGTGGGTCAACATTTCACAGCGCCAGCTAAACCACAATGAGCCACTTGAGGAAAGTTTGCGAAAAACGAAAACGAATTTAACTAAGAACTTTTGACGTTTGGCGACTGCAACCGCAGAAAACACATTTTTAGTTGTGGGAAAGGGGAAGAGTGAGTCAATAGAAGAGACGAAGCTCCGTGGGATATTTACACTTGGCGATTCATGTGGAGGTCTGGGGTAACCATCTGGAAGTATATGTCTTGTTTTTGTTTGAAACTTTGTTTTTGGACATTTAGAGAAAAGAAATTAATCAATTGCGAGTATATTTTTAAATGGGAAATAAACTTTAAGTGTCAGAATCTATAAATAAAATAAAGACAACAGGTTGTAGGAGTAAATTATTTTTTTATTTGTTATAAAAAAGATTATGAAATTTGAATTTTAGTTATTGAAAAATAGACATGTAGTTTAGAGCACTGTTAAAGCAGCGTGACGCAAGACACGGGCTCCGGGGTAAAGGTGAAAGTCTCTTATCGACTGATTCCCAAATGCCCAACTAGCAATAGGTCCAAGTTGGGATTGATAAGAGCTATTTATAACGCTAACCGTACTCTTTGTTATCATATATACATTATATACACATATACACATTTCACAAGGTACCTAAGTAGCATATTTTTTTAAGCAGACGGAGCTTTATTCAAGATAATATTAATATTTTATTATTTTAAAATTATAAATTTGTTCCAATATGACTAAGAGTTATTGTCCATCTGGCAAATAAAACGGAAATGATCGCTACAATTAAAGTCCATCATTAAGCCTCCTTGCAACACAACGCAGTTCTGTCTGTGGGTTTCGTCGTCCGGGTATCCCTTTCTCCATATTAAAAACTGCGCTGGCCTGTCGGAGGCCACAGATCTGTAGACACCCTCATTGAGACGATCATTGCTGCCCAGCCAGTATCCTTTCGATTCAACAAGTTTTTCTTTAATTGCGAGGATTTCTTTCTCATTGCGAATCGAGGCTAGGTAACCTCCCATTTCACGACACCGTTGCACAGCAGTGTCCCAGTTCACAAGTTCATCGGATATACGGAAGTATCTGTTATCGAATCGTTCGAAACCAAATGGTACAGAATTCCTAACTAAATCCGGGATTTCCAGCTTGGCAGCATCTAACTTTTTCGATACTCCCTCAATTTGGTTCATAATCCGGTCAAGTTGATTTTCAAACTTGACCTGCAGGCCTTCCAGTTTTCTTTCCACTCTTTCCACTTTCCACTCCAAGCTTTGCAGATTCTCATAGATGCGAGCATTCTCTGCTAAGGATCCTTGCCATAGGGAGATGGCGGCCAGCGCCCAAAGGATATAAGTACCGAAGATGTGCATCCTTGAAATGAAAGAGAGTGTGGACCGCTATAGCTGAAAATCTCTGAAGAACTGATTCACAAACTATTCTAAAACTTTTGATGAGGCTTCGGCGGGGATTGATAAGAGATGTTTATTTACAAAAGCTTTATGAGTTTTAATTTATATATTTTTGTATGTGTGTATGAGAATGAAGCTCATATGTACAAAATAAAATATAAACATTGATAAGGCATTATTTTTTATTCTCTCAGTTAAAGAGCTATTTGAATGAATCTTTGCAAATAGTCTGCTTTTGTTGGCAATATATAAGTATATAGTATATACACATATAGTATATTGCTGCTATAGGAACAAATCAGGAAAACAAAAAATATTTTTTTTTTAACAATTTCAAATTCTATTAAAAAATTCCTTTAATTTGGTTACCTTTCTTGTTAATTCAAATAAAAGAAAACTACATTAGCTGAAAGATAAGAACGTTATCTAGATCGCGTTCTTTATGAGAAAGTACCCTCTCCCAAATAAGCTACTATTTTTCTCTTTGTGTAGACTGGACTGCTTTCGTGGGTCATGCGGGTCGTATGATTAATATTAAAGTTTCCAGCAGAAGTGAAAATTAAGCTTGGTCAGAGGGAGAGAAAAAAGAGGGGAGAGTGGCGGAAAAAAACATAAGTTTTTGCGGAGAAAACCGGAGGGAAAAGGGGCCGGCAGCCAAAGACACGCAAAAGGTTGCCCCAGGATGGGGCAATGGAAAACAAGGGGGGAAAGAAGAAGGTGGGGAAATGTGGCCGACTGACTGTTGCCAACGTTTAAATCAGATAAACATTCTTTGCGTTCCCTTCGTGCTGATGTTGTTGTTTTTCCCTGTTATTGTGTTGTTCTTGTTTGTTGTTATGCGGGTGCGGGGGTATGTGTGTGTGTGTTTGGAAGGCATTTTTGGGGCCGTGGGCGTGGCAATCTGTTCTGGTGTTACAAAGCTGCAGGCGGCAACTTAATTTCTCCTTTCTCCATTTTCGTTGCTGGCAAGAAATCCAAAATAAATAAGACATTTGTTGTATTTATTGTTATGGCTGTCACTGTATTTGTTGCTGGTGCTGCAGATTTTTTATAAGGCTTTTCCTCCTTGTCTGTATGTCGAATGTGAGCGCATTTTCCCCGATTTGCTTGTGTGAGCTTATTAATTCATAAGCCAAGTTCTTTGTTTAACCATTTTTATACATCACCAAGAGAGAGTTTCTCTGGGTGATGGAATGCGCAGGCAATTGTGAAGAAAAATCGAGCGGGGGAAGTGCTGCTGATGATGATGATGATGATGATGATGATGATGCGATTGTAAATTGATTACGGCTGAGTTGGCTCGACATTGGGTTTGGGCGGAAAAACCCTTCTCAGAAACCAAAAAGGGAAAAGCGGAATAAATGCGGAATACTTTGACTTTGTCGAGATTTTTATTTGTGATGCATTCATTTGTAGATTGATTGAATTTTCCAGGATGTTGGATTCGAAGGCGAGGGTTTGGGGGTCTCCAGGAAAAAAAATTTGCATGTGGAAACAAAATATTTACAGCCTAATGAAGGTAATTCAATTGTAATAAACAAATACTTCACATTTCATTTAATCAAAACGCAGCTGAAAAACATGTTCAAATAGCAACATAATAAAACTTCTTTCTGATGGCATCTTTCGCTCCAACTCACCAACTTATTGAATCACATCTATCAGAGGACATTTTACGACATCCATCACGGATAAACTGCGCTCTCTCAGATACAAAGATATCGCCGCTGACAGGGTCGGCAATCCCTTTGTGGCTTTTTCCCTTCACAGGAAAAGCGATTTCAGGCTTTCCACTCAATGCGCTTACTCAATTGCAAACCATATTTCAATTTTTATATTTTATTATCACAGAACACGAGCGGATACAGCGATATCCTTTACTTTTATTGTATTATAATGCAGCCCCCGCTGGCCGTCCACAAAAATCTTATTCTTAATCCCATTTTCCGTACATTTTTACTTTACACAAAGAAAAAAAAGGGAAGTAAATATAAGATAATGGCATACAAATGCTAAATAATCAAACTTAATTATATTTCAGAATTTTTTTTACATTTAAAAAAATGTGTCAAGTATCTTTATTATTTTCTTGTATCTTATAGGCACACTCTCATTTCTTTCTGTGCAGTTTAGTGCTTCAAGAATCTGAGGCTGGATTTTGGGGCCAAGTTATTGATAGTTATGGCAGGCCCACACGCACAGATGGCCGCCCCCCATTTTTTTTTTTTGTTTCCTTATTTTTGATTTGCCCCGAATTCACAGTTTTTCCATTTTCTCTCTTTCTCTCTTGCTGGGCAATACAGAAATTTTGCATAATTTATTAGGAATATTTAATAAAAAATGCCACAAGGCAAACACTGCGGGAATTGTGATGGAGAGGGGGCGGGACAATAGTGGGGGGGAGAAGGAGGTAGCAAACTTTACGCTTCGTTAGCTTCTGTACGCTCTGCTCTCTCCTCTGCTCCTTTTGTGTCCTGGCACGAAACACGTTGAGCTACATTTATGCTTTGTTTCTCCTTTTTAACATACACACACCCAGCCAGCCGCTCCTGCACACTCCCACATTCGCCTGCATTTGCAATGTAGATTCACTTTTGTGAATTTATGGTGGAAAAACTCACACGACAATGAAAAGTGTAGAGGAAAAGGACCTCCGAAAGCTGGCTTTCAAGAACACTCTACGAAAATCAAGGAGACTAATAAATTATTGTAGAAAAGCCGAAGAGCGAAAAAGAAACTTTTAAGAAGAGAAATTATAGTGATTTTCTGTCTATATATATAAAAAAAAATTGTTATGACACTTATAAACTTGATAAATGAATTATAAAATGTTTAAACAGCACAAATACTAAATAATTGCTTAAAGAAATAATGGTTCTTATAGTTTTCGTTCAATTTCTATTTTAAGAAATTTCCAGTAAATTTGTATACATTTTTTATATCAAATTAAACTAATTGTAAGTCAAGATAAAGTAGTAAAAAGAAATTAATAAACAGTATAGATTTCTTTATAAAAAGTTACCTCTATAAAAATTCTTTTCAACCTCTATCCACTCTCAATAAATGTTCCATCAGCTTTTGACTGAATTTAACTTTGTGAATTGATTTTTTCTGCAGCATTTTCAATAGGTGATACGCAATCGATTTCATGGCGTTGGTAAAAGGTGTAACGCTTTCGTTTCGCTTTCCCCCCTCTCGCAATTTGCGTGTGTGCAGTCCTTTTAACATAAATCATTGCCAACCAGTCGGAGGATCTGGTGTGGGAAAAATCCTTTCGCATTGATTTGATTTGGAATAGTTGGAGCATGAAGTGACAGCTGAAATATCGCTTTACATGCGCCGCCAACGATGACGGTTGAATCGCTTCGACTGCTGACAACCTCGGCGCTCCTCTGATTAGTCAGTCACTGGTGGCATCTATATGTATATGTCTCACTCAACAAACCCACCACCCGCCACCCTCCGCAATCAACTGACATTGCAACATTCCATCATTCCATCATTGCATCATTCCACTTAACACGCAACTCTGAACTTGACATTCCCTCAATTGGCAGCTGCATTTTGTTTCAATTGCATTTAGTTTGCAATGATACCCTGTTTAAATGGGATGGGGATTTTCCTTATAGGAATTTTATATGAATTTTATATATGTTCGAGGACTTATGATATATTTTTTTGATTTTTTAAACAATTAAGATAATCTTTATTATAGTTATATCTTTTTATTTCCAGCCCTTTTAAAGCTGATTTTTGTTTTACTAAAAGAAACTAGATAAATATTATTATATTTTAAAATTAATATAATTTAATCAAGGTAAATTTAAGCTAAATTTAATTATCTATGTATTTAATATGCTATCTTTAAATTCCCATTCAATCATAATTTAAGAACCACCATCTACTGGTTATATTTTCTGCTAAAAACCCCATAAAGACCATGGGAGAAAGCTTACCCCAGAGAGCCTCAGCAGAACAATGGCGCGGCTTAACCCCCTCCAGCTGGCTAATTCTTATCTGGGCCCTTCCCTACTAATTTCGTGATGCGTGCCTTGTCTCGCCCAAAGGCCGTGGGGCGCACTCATTAAACCCTCCTGCGGGCATCCTTTATCCCAAGCCGGAAATCAGCACGTTTCCAGCAGCATCAAATACTGTGGCCATTAGGCATTTAAAGCATATTTTTGTGGGCAACAAATCAAGCGTGAAACGTATATTAAATGCCGCTCTTTTGCGTTTGCTTTAAAAGTGTTCCGCTGCCTACATTTCGGGGGCCATCGCATTAAGACCTCGTTTGTCTTGCTCGAGACTCCTCCGTCATGCCCTTTCTCCGCTTCTTGGCAGCTGCTCCACAAATTGGACAAGGAAAAGGAGCAGAGAGGAGCAGAGTGGAGCAGACCCCGAACAAATTGGGTATCGGTTAAAAAGAATTGAGTGCAAAAAAATGTTTGAAATTCTAATCTTTTAGTTTACGCTTGACTACATCGCACACACACAGCCTCACAGCCCCACAGCCTATGTGAACCTATAAAAATATACGCCAAAATATGACTAAAATGTACCTAAAACAGGGGACATTGACTAAGTGAAATAATAATATACAACATTTGAATAGTGATGGAAAGTGGTAAAGAAAGTATTTGAAATAATAATCTAAACTGATTTAAGAGCCACAAAAATATAGAATTTTATTTCTCAAAAGACACCAATATTTCATTTCATCTCTCTATACTGTGAAAATCTCTCCAAGCCAAAAAAAAAAAAGACATTCCTTGGATAGTGTTTCGCTCTATGTTTGTGTGCATAGACACGTGTAAAAGCCAAATATTTTGCTAGTCAATATATCAAAAAAATATATTTTTTCTGCGCGCCTGCGGACTGTGAAGATGAATGAACACCCAAAATAAAGTGAATAAAGGGGGGATAAATAAGCAAAGGACCAACATACCAAAAAAAAAAAAAAGGATATATATACATATATATATATGTATATGCCAGGCTATGAGAACGGAACAGGCAAAGCCATAAAAAAGCACAGAGAGAATTAAAAGCAAAAGTCCTTTGGCTGAAACAGAAAAGCGGTGGTGTGAAAGGGGAAACGGGAAAAAGGATATGGCCAGGAGCAGTGCTATCTGCATCTCACTCACACCTCTCTCTTTCTCGCTTTCGTTCACACTTTGTGCACTGCATTTTGTTTTAAAACAAATACATTTTACGCCGAGACAAACTAACAAACATTAATCAAAAGTTTGCGGCCCGGTCTGAAGGTTGCCCCGAGAAAATGGTCAGGAAAAGCTGGAAAATCGGAAAATGAGTTGGGAAAAGCGGTTGGGCGAAGGGAGGATGGATGGTCAGCAGCAGGAGGTGCAGTCCAATGGTCAGTTGGCCCAGCTGTTCTAGCGGCCTCGGCCTTTTCTATATTAAAGTCCCCACCGCATGACGGAGCAACATTTTCAGGCTTTTAGATACAATGGCCAAAGGTCAGATCGTAATATGGGGCACAGGAGGCGAAAGGGGATGGGATGCTGGAACCAAGGCTGGCATAAATGCTTCGGGGAACAGCGACGAAACTAGGCCGACGGCAGGTGGCATCCACTTTTTGCCTACGTGGCAATCTGGGACTTGACCTTTGTCCTCTCTCTCTCTCTGTCTTTAGCAAGCGTGTGCGGGCATACCTGGATTCCACAGGCCATTCTGCATCAGAAACTAGCATAAAGTACAAAAGTTCAGGGGGAATTAATTGAAAATTTCTGTTCTCACATCTAAAAGTTGAATAGTTGTGAAGGGGGTTGAAGCTATTGTTAAAATCGCACAAAGGTAATATCATATGTGTAATGAAAAAATACATACCTTTTAGGGTAAGAAGCCATAATTAATACTCTTTATTTTCTAGAATTATAAATAAACTTGAAGTGTTTGTATTTATGATTTGACAAACAAATCTAGCACTTTGATATTTTATAGACTAGGCTTACCTTATCCTACCAGAAATTCAGCTCTTTCCAAATCCCATTCATCTCTTAAATTATCCTTGGCTTTGTTATACTTCTACTCCCGCCAAAAGTAAGAGTATTCTGTTCGCTTTCTGTGTAATCAGCGTCATGTGGGAACTGCATTTCGCTCTTTTGTGCATTGCCATATGCACATTTAAAAGGCTTTCCACATTTTTGCAGGACTATTTGATATTGTCCTGGGCTCGAGCACGATTCTGTGCGCGTGGCACGTGCAAAGCCTGAAATTGTCCTTGACTTTGCCCCAGTCCCGTCTCCTTGGGGCGAGGGGAGTTTTTGTTTAATTGCTAACACACACTCGCGTAAAACCCACACGAATAAAATTCCTAATGAATGCAAATGAATGGCGGACTACTAAAATGTATTTATTATGCAGCAAAAAAATAATAAAAAATGAAATTTCAACACAACCTAAATGGGTGAAAAGGGAGCCCAAGGACATTTCGTATGTGCATTTATTTACCTCTCCTCGCTCTCGGGTTTTGCTTGTATGCGCATTTAATTTAAATATTTAATTAAAATTTCGAGCGCGGATTGATTCAGACAATTAAAAATGCCTGACTCAGAAGCAATGAATTTAAATTAGAAATGTTTGAGAGGTGTGTCTCATAAGCCTAAAACCTTTGCCTTGATTCATCGCCTTTTACCTGGACAATTAATAATGCAAAAATACCATTTAAATGGCATTGAGCCAATTTTAAATGCTCTAAATGAATTTCAAATTGTTCACATTCAATTACAGTGGCATTTTCGGCTAATCTAGGTTTTGAATTTATGGAAATTTAAACTGTATATATGTCCAATTTTTTGAATTTATAATTTTTCGAGTGCAATTAAAAATGTGTGTGTGTATTTGCTTGGCCATAAACATGATTAAAAAAATGGCTGGATGCCTATCCGCAGCTGAAATTAAACATCCCAGCCCGCAAACCAATGCTGGAACAACAAAAACATCACAAAGCACCTTGCGGCCGGCATGGGTTAAGGGGTGTGTTTGCCAAAGTCTGTGGGTGTGCGAGTGTGGCAGTGTGTGTGTGGTGTGCTTGTGTGGCTTTGGCTCTGTTTGCATTAGTAGGCAAGCTCAACTGCTCCGTTTCGTTTCGTTTCGTTTCGTTTCGTTCGCTTTTGTTTTATTTGCATTGTTCTGGGCTGCCAGGATTTTGTGGAAGGAGTTTATTTGCTCAACGGCTTTTATGCGCGCAAATTGTTTACTCTTTTTAGTGGCTTCTATTGTGCCAAGCACAAAAATCCTGCGAAAAACGATTACCAAATGCTCTACAGGTCGCAAAAAGGATAGAGCTCTATCAATCAGAGAATTCAAGGTGACTAAAATGTTCAGGATAAAAAGGATTATATAGGAATTAATTGGTGAAAGCAGAGAAATCATTTGACTTTTTTTTTAAATTAAAATACTGTTAATATTTTCTAAAATATTCTTACAGGTTATTATACCCTTGCAGGGTATTATAATTTCAGTCAGAAGTTTGCAACGCAGTGAAGGAGATGTTTCCGACCCTATAAAGTATATATATTCTTGATCAGCATCAACAGCCGAGTCGATCTAGCCATGTCCGTCTGTCCGTCTGTCCGTCTGTCCGTCTGTCTGTCTGTCTGTCTGTCTGTCTGTCCGTCTGTCTGTTTCTACGCAAACTAGTCCCTCAGTTTTAAAGCTATCTGAATGAAACTTTGCATATAGTCTTCTATATGCTCTCACTGCTATATATGTCGGAACGAGCCGGATCGGACGACTATATCATATAGCTGCCATACAAATGTTCAATAAATTTTTAGAAAAAAAATTATAACTTAGCTGTTTTTCAACATATGTGCACTATTTTTTACATATGACCATTTTATATTATTTCTGAATTTTGGTAAAAATTTTATGAAAATCAGACGACTATATCATATAGCTGCCATAGGAACGATCAGGAAATTAATAGAAAAAAATTATAACTTCGTTGTTTTTCAACGTATTTTCATCTACTCTGAGATATAGTCTTATTTTATTATTTCAGAATTTTGGTACGAATTTCATAAAAATCGGACAACTATATCATATAGCTGCCATATAAACGATCGGTAGATGTAGATAAAATATAAAGCTGGGAATGCAAAACTGTAACTGTCAAACTGTAAACATAATAAGTATACGTAGGTAAAATGTAATGAAATAATATCTGCAAGGGTATAGAAACTTCGGCGTGCCGAAGTTAGCTTCCTTTCTTGTTTTTAAATATTTTTTAATGACACAAAATATTACTACAATAATTTAATATAAATTAGCAAAATCTTAATGCATTTCTAGCAAAACTTCATAATTATTTGTATTATCTATATGTTTTAAAATTATACTTAAATAATTTATATATGAATTGAATTTTTATTATTTATCTCCTGTTTATTTATATTTAATTTGAATATTTTATTTAGTTATAATTCAAATAAAACTCCATTTTAATTAATTACCTCAAAATCAATGCAGTATTTACCTTTGGTTTCATGGCCTAATTTATTGCATACTATTAGCTTTTGTGATTGCGGCTTATTTACGCAAATGTTACTCATTATTTAAAATCAATCAATCTTATTTATATGAAAATTATTTAAATTAAATGTGAATTTAATATAGAAAAAGAATTTACCACACTTCATTAAATTTATTTTCCAATATTTTACTTTCAGCAAAAAGCCATAAATCTATTTACCAGACATTGACTTCTGTGATATCTTCAATTGCAGCTTTGGTTTAGTGAAAAGAAAAGGCCTTTCTCTTGCAACTCCCTCTATTAACCCATTACCACCCCCTTCCCAATGGGCAAACAATGAGGCATCCCTCTTTTCTGCCTTTCCCTACGCTCATGAGCAAAGGAAAAGCACTCAGGCACTGATCTCTCCCTTTTCACTCTTCCCCTGCATAATGACGCATAAGCGGACCATGCCTCCCGCCCACTCACACACACATACACACACATCACACCCTCACATATGCAGAGCATGAAGGAACAACACTTTCGCCTTAATGTTGCATTCGCCGGGCTGATGTTTGGCGAGGAAAAGCAAAAGTGCATACAAATGCGTTTCGTTTGTAGTCCCCGAACTGCAGTCGCTTTTTATGGTAATGCAAAGGGGTTCCTGCGGGTGGAGAAAAAGGGTAGGGAAATAGGAGTATAAAGGGCGGAAAATGGGCGGAAAATGGGATCGGGACTTGGCATTGGGACTTGGCTTTGACTTTTATTGGCTTTTGAGGGAAGTAGGGATTTCGAAAATCTTTGGCTTTTCGTTCTAACCCCAAAAATGCGAGGGCAAGTCTATTTCTGAGGCTTTGATTGAGTCGGGATTTTAAGGAAATGAATACGGAAATATGAAGTATAAAGGGATTATAAATATTAGTTATTGCAAACTTTATTTCCTTAGGCCAAGTTATGATTATAATTAAATAAATAGCAAACACAAATGTACTTGAGTTTCAGGAAAAACTTTTCTCCATCGCATTGAACAGCTGCTGACCTTCGCCTTTCCGGCTGCTGCTCCTTCTCCCCCTCTGGGAAGAGTCCTGCTCCACTTGACCGAAACTTGGACCCATTGCCGGAGAGTGCACAAACACAAAAAGCGAAAGTGGAACACAGATGAGGGCAGGACAGATGTGCATATACGAATATTTATGGGCCACATTTCGATGCTGATGGCCAGCCAGCCAGCCAGCCAGCCTGTTTTTAACTTTTGTAAGTCGTCTTTGGCATTTTTGATCCACTGACCTGGATGCCAGTCCACCACACACTCTCTGTGGGTATATTGATATCTGAATAGGTGGAATATACATGCGGCTATGTGTGTGCATATACATATTTGATGGCCAAATGCTTTTCAATAACAATACAACAACGGCTACAGACAGGCCGCACATCGCACAAAAGCCAACAACAATGGTAAATAAACTATATACAATCAATATATGTATGTATATATAGTTTGTATATATGTAGGGGGAACTTGGAGGTACTGCGAGTGTATGGTCAGGTGTGGCACTCTTTTGTGCCTGTGCATCCAGCCAAAAGGTATTAAAAATGCTATATTGCCAATACCTCAGCGGGTACAGTGGAAGCTGCTGGCCTGGGAAGCTTGTAAAATTTTTAAATAAATTAAATATTTAATAGAAACAAAAATAGAAAAGAAAAATAAAAAGAAATTGTGGCTTAGTGGGTTAAATTTTAAAATATATCTGAGCAGGGAAAGTAAAACAAAGAAATGGTTACAAGAGGCAATAGTTTGTTTTTTCTAAGTTGGATTTAAAATGTAATTAAACTTTAAATTATATTAGAATTTCATTAGCTTAATTAACCCTCTAGGGTATATATTAAAAATATATTTAAAACGAAACAAAAATTGTACAAAATCCTTAATTTCCTTAACAATTTTAAGCCACTGTATGGCCTTTCTGATTATGCAAGTAAAAGGAATTTGTCGAATTTATTAAAGCTTCTTAATTTAATTAAAAGTGAAAATGAAATACAACATATATTTGGCATCTGCTCAATTTAAGGTTTACCTGTTCGAAGTAAAGCAAAACTCTATAGGAAATTCCCTTGTAGGGCTAATCCACTGTTTTAATTCCACCTTCAGCCGCCCATTTCATATGCATATTTAAATACTTTCTGAGCGGCGCTTTGTTATTCTGCATAAATAACTAGAATAGAGGTGGGTAAGCCTTAAAATTTATGCCAAACTAATGCCGATCCCAGGGTATAAATATGGAGAGGAGCCACATGGGAAATGGGCTTCTCTCTACTCATCCATCCAGCCAGGGCTTTGAGCGGGCTTAGTCCTTGTCCTGCAAAATGTTTTGGGCTTTATCCTGTCGATTGTCGCCGTTAAAGCCATAAAATAGACCGGTTATTATAAATTCCCATTCGTGGCCGAGTCAGACAATAAAAAGGGTTCACTTTTTTGTTTTGTATTTTTTGTACGGTAGTAGCTATACCTTTTTATGGCCATGTTCTATGCAAATGTTTGCATATTTATTAAAAACAGCAAAGATTTTGATATAATCCCTTGCATTTAATTGACTGCAACTAACAACTGAAAAATGCCATGTGGGTCACCCCGGGGAGGGTACTCAATAGCTGCAAAAAAAATATATATATATATCGGTGGATATGCAATAATTCATGAGCCAGCACAATAGACGTGCGGAATATGCATTGAAAGGCTTTTAATGGGCCCAGGATCGGGGAGTACTATGTATTTATTTGCATTCCCTGATCCGTTACAATTTCAATTATGAGAAATGGGCCGAGATGTGTGTGTGTGTACGTGTTTGCATTTCATTTCGATGGGCTCCCTGGCCGATGACAGTAATAAATTGCTCGTTTTTTAAGCTCAATCCCAGCGGGAAGGATAAGCACTAAAACAATGTGTGCCAACATATTGTTATTGCATATCACGCTCTAATTCAATGTGTTCATTTCGATCGGAATATTGTAAATATGATAGGGTTTTATTTTACATTTAAAAGAAATTTATTCGCTATAATAAAGCTTTAAGGTACCTTTTTGAAATTAAGAAATAGGCCGGTAAAGTGCTTGACTTCTTACTAAAAAATCAATTCCTTGCCAGGACATCAGAAAATGATTTTCTCAGTGGCATTTCAAATAAACAAAGGCTTTTCCTTGGCTGATTATACCCATTGAACTGAAAATGCGACGAAAAGTGCAAATGGAAAAGCCAAGGAAGGGGATTGAATAGAAGGAGATAGGAGGAGTAGTTCGTCAAGGACCTGCCCACTATCCGTTATCCCTTATCTGCTATCTGTTATCTGTTAGTTTAGCTGCCGCTACATGTTGTTTCAAAGTTTTCCCGAAGCAATCAGCTGAGCGGAGCGAGGATTTTCCAGCTGCCGCCGATGTTGATGCTGCAATTGGAAAAGTCAACGGCTGCTGCCAATATTATCCTTCTTCGGCTGCGAGGGGGGATGAGGGGGAAATTGAAAACAGAAAACAGAATGTCAGGCGGAGTTTCCTTCGGCCCAGGCAGGTGGAAGGAAAAGCTAAGGAAATGCAATCAAGTCGGTTACTGTCTGAGTTTCCCATTGTTGTCATAAGAGGATTTCTCACAAGATTTTTACAAGCTTCTCGCAACGGAACAACTTTGTTGGATATCACACCAAAGGATTTGCTAAGCTTGGATTAATTATTCAATAAAGCGATTCATTAGGAATTTTGAAAAGAAAGAAAAGAATTTGAATACCAATTCATTTCTTATATTAAATATAAATATAAATTTTAACATATATGTAGATCTCTCTGCCTTTAAAATAATATTAAACCTCCTTTATTTATCTTAAAAATACTCAAACAACAAAAAAATAATTGTTGACATAAGGAAATGTGTGCGTGGCATTCGTACAATCGGGAATCGTTATGTTTGATTTGCGCATAATAGCTGGAATTTTCGGCGACACAATGCATGTGTAATTTTTGCATTCAGTTTTGGCAAATATTTGCGAACGGAATGAAAGTAAATGGCAATGGAATTTTGGCCCAATCGTTGGCACTGGCACCGCTCAGTTGGAAAAACTGCAACCTCCACAGCCAAACCACCGATTCAAGTGCAAATCGAATCAGCCTGGCGTGAAAACGCGCCAGGAAATCGCAACCAAAAAAATAAAAATGGGAAATATTGAAAAAAATCAGGCATATATATATATTATGTTATTATTGAACTCTGCTCTGCGGGGGGGAAAAGTTGAAAAATGCATTTTAACCAGGAGCGAAAAACGCAAAAACTGTTGACGTCGAAGGGCGTGGGGGCAAAGTTGCCACGTTCTGGTGAAGCAAGGGCAAATCAAATTTCCGGTCTCCAAAATCCTTTTTCCGCCATTAAAGTTGCATCTGCTTGGGCTTGGCGACGTTGCCATGACATTTCAGTCGAAACTGGACAATTAGTTGAGTTGCCTTCGATCCGGGACTCTGCTCACCATTTCGGTGATTTCCCAGCTGCCTCGCTCTGTTTTTGGCGAGCTCCTGCCTCTAAATAATCAATAACTGTCACACAAAACCAATTGCGATGTCCTGAAACTTTTCGGTGTGCCCAAAACAGAGCCAAACAAATAAACTGACGCGCTGCTTTCATTTGTTTTGATTGAGGTTTGCATCTCGTTTAAACCAATGAAGGTAGATGGAAATGCCATTCAAGGTTCAATGAAGAAGGGAAAATTTGATTACAAGCACAGCAGGTGAAAGTGCACTAAGAGAAAGTAATATTTCTAAAGGTTAATAAACTTACATTACTATTAAAGATTTTCAATAGTTAAAGGACTCTATTCTACCATTAACTTCGATGTTCTTTAGCTTCTTGGTAACCTTTGTATTTAAAGGAAAAATATTCAGCCTAATTAACTTAATTTTATTATTATAACAAGTATTATTTACTCAATGTTCTCAGTGTTTTTCCCTCAGAGGAAAAGCCTCTGGGGCAAACTTTTAGTTTTGTGAAATTAATTCAGTTTGCTGGCTGCCAAAACTTATTCGGAATGCCCAACTATAAGTCGACCTGAATTGTGCTCTCAAATTATCCACCACAATTGGACGAGTTTCCCACAATGTCTGCACACATTAATTTAATTTACAAAATACATCCGTTGAAATGGATGCCCGGATCCCATTCGATTCTATGGGTTTGCTTACCTTGCGGCAGTTTCGACACCGGCCACGCCTCCTGAGAAAAACCGAAAAAGAATATGCTGATCAACTTTTTTTCGTTGGCTTTTTTTTTGGGCTGACATTTGCACATTTTATGGTCCTTGGCCACAATTTAATGTTCAATGTGCTTTTTGCTGTTCTTGTTGTTGTTGTTGTCGCTCGTCGTCGTCAATGCCATTCACATTTTCGTTGTGGGCTAATTTAATATTGTGCTTTGTATGATTTTCACATATTATCAAGAAGTTTTATTGCGGCAATTGAACACGTTGTCAGGATGGAGAAGGGACTTGACTCCGTATCGTCGTAAAATTGAAGCACCCACAGTATTTTTGGATATTTATGTTAAGGATATTGTAAACGTGTGTGTGGGTGTGTGTGCGGTGCGTATACGTAATATGCGTATGCGGGCTGCTGCCCTCCGGCTTTTTGTTTTGTTGTTGTTTTTCGCCCGGGTTGTTTACTTTTATTGGCTTTCGGTATTATTGGTTATTGTGGAGGTCCTGGAAACGGGGCATTGGGTCTTCGAAAAAGGTACGCGTGCCTGTCTACTAGCTGCCTGTTATAATTTAACTTTTATTTCTCTATTTATGGCTTAATAAGACACACGTTCCGGAGGTCTACCAGCCAGTAGAGGATGCTTATCGGGCACTTAAACCAACAACTTTTTTACGGCCCTGGCCAAGATAAACATTTATTTAATTGCCGCACACAAAACTTTCACAGCGATGACAAAACACCACAGAATCTATGCTTTGTGTTGGGCTCTAGGGGCAATAAATTCATATATTTGCTTAGGGTAATAATTATCAGGACATGCCATTCCAGGACAAGTGATTTATCATGCCCAATAAGTGTCGAACTCAATGAAAACTTATGTTCGAGTGCTGATACTTGCAAGGCATAAATATGAGCATTTTCCTGGAGAAATTTATTGAGAAAAAGAAGGAAAGGAAAGGAAAGGGGAAAGCCAAGTGGTTCTCAGGATGATGGAGTAGGTACTTAAGTATAGGATGTTAGCTTTTTATGGTATTTATTTAAAAGGATATATTGGTGTTCAGTTTAAATTCCATCATTAGCTTTTTTTTTAAAGAAAAACAAACTACAAATTAATTTTAGTTTTAATCAAAACATCGTCGTTAGTCTGGCATTTTATCAAATAGTTTACAAAATTCCAGCGACTTTCTATTTAAAATATTCCTAGGCAAGTCCACCCTCTTTTAAGGGTTTTCCCCTTGCAGGAATGCCTCACTTAAAATCAACAACAAATGGCAATACAAATGTTGACAAAGGCCGGCGAGCAACAAATAGTAACAAGAAAGGAAGCTAACTTCGGCACGCCGAAGTTTGTATACCCTTGCAGATTGGTTTCGATGTTTATATTATAGATTTAAATTCTGAAAACACTCACAAAACAGAGTTTCATTACATTTTACGTATACCTATTATATTTACAGTTTGACAGTTACAGTTTTACATTCCCAGTTTTACATTTTCTCTACATCTACCGATCGGTTTATATGGCAGCTATGTGATATATTTGTCCGATTTTTATGAAATTTATACCATAATTCTAGAATAATAAAAAAAGCTTATATCTCAGAGTAGATAAACATACATACGTTGAAAAACAACGAAACTATAATTTTTTTTCCTATTTATTTCTCGACCGTTCCTATGGCAGCTATATCATATAGTCGTCCGATTTTCATAAAATTTTTACTGAAATTCTGAAATAAGATAAAATGGCCATATCTAAAAAATGGTGCAAAAATGTTGATAAACAGCCAAGTTATAATTTTTTTTTCTTCAAATATATCGAACATTTGTATGGCAGCTATATGATATAGTCGTCCGATCCGGCCCGTTCCGACATATATAGCAGTGAGAGCATATAGAAGACTATATGCAAAGTTTCATTCAGATAGCTTTAAAACTGAGGGACTAGTTTGCGTAGAAACAGACAGACAGACAGACGGACAGACGGACAGACGGACAGACGGACAGACGGACAGACGGACATGGCTAGATCGACTCGGCTGTTGATGCTGATCAAGAATATATATACTTTATAGGGTCGGAAACGTCTCCTTCACTGCGTTGCAAACTTCTGACTGAAATTATAATACCCTGCAAGGGTATAAAAACAACAGCCGCTGAAGTGGCACTTGGTGAAAATGGGGGCTCGGGTCGGCGGAGTTGAAAGGATGCAGCGTAGCAAACAATGTGGCAGCAAGGACCCTAGGCCTAGTCGCGGAAACTGCAACTGACCACAGGAGTCGGCCAGAGGACTCGAGAAAAATCGGGGCGAAAAAAAACGAGGAGTGTATTCCCCAGGTTACCACGAGCCTCTTGAGAAATAACGCTTAGCTTCTGTTTTATTCTTGCTTTATATTTTTCTGGCATTTGGCTTGGAGTTTCCCTCCCTCCCTCTTCAGTCCCAAGTTGTTTTCCCCACTCTTATTCTTTTTTTTTTTTTGCGTTTTTTGTTTTTAGCTGGTAAAGTCTATTATGCTTGCGAAAATTGCTTTACAGCTGCAAAACAATGCGGCAAAAAAGGTTACACAGCACAAAAAGAAATGCACACAAAAATGAATAATGACAGCGAACTGGAGGGAATGGCCTAGAGATTACTTTTAACTCTGTTTGGTTAGCACTGATGAAGTGGTGGCTACGGGATGCTCTTTCTTGAGAAGGATCACATAAAATATATGATTCTAATAGGAAAATTATGAATTTAATTAAAATAAATGGCATTCAAAACCATTCCTTAAAATATATCATTTGTATATTATGTTGTTTGACGTGACCTGTAAGGCAATCAATATTTTGGCTTAGCTTCCTTTTCAACATAATCAATAGACCCCACAAGTAGTAAGAGTATTAAAAGGGAATTTACTATCAAAGTCTCCGAGCAGCAGCAGTGGAATAATATTTGCTCCAACCTGCGGAGGGTCGAAGACGGGCAAATCGTGTGGATGGCTGAGGGGAGCGAGGGAAGTGCAGCTAAAATAATTCGCGCATAATGAAGCCGGAAGTGTGAATGCAAAGAATACAAGGAAGTGGAAGCAAAAGAACTTCATTATCAGCAGCAAGCAGATAGGGAAGTCGTCGGGCTCCTACTCCTGCTCCAGCTTACCGGAGGCATTCAAGCAGCGAAAATTACACAAAAAATCTTTTAGCCAGGATTTTCTAATTAAAGTTTCAGCAAACGGAACGCGGCGCCAAAGTGAAATTAATGGGGGCCAGACTGGCTTTTACCATTTTCCCCAAATATTTCCCGATTTACGAATGTGTTTTTGTGTGTGTGTGTGTGCTGCTTGGCTTTATGAAGTCTGCTTTTTCGGCCACTTAATCTGTTCTCTCACTCGAACTCAGCTGTTCCCTGTGTGTGCGTAATTTATTTGCAATCAATGCCGCCTGAAAGGACATTATTTTTACATTAAAGCAAGGGCTAGAGGTTATGTGTTTGAAAGAGAGAGATAGAAAAGGATACTGCCCAAAGTTGGCCAAAAATCTGTGCCAAAAACAAAGCCAACCAACATTTGGCAGCTGTCACATAATACGTCTTACACCGTGAAGGCATAAACAATCAGAGGAGACTTGTAAGGATAAATAAAAGGGAAAATCAGGTAGTAAATTCTAAGAGTTTATTAAATAAAGATATAGTAGTAACTTCATTTTAACTTATTGTATTGTTTTCTTTAAAATACAACTACTTTTGAAGAGAATATGAACAGCAGACATTGGCTTTACATTTAGCTCTATTCCAAAATATATACTTCCCTTTTTCCCAGTGTAACATTATCTCTTTGGGGCCTGGGATAAACTATTTGCGGAAATCGTCAGTGACATGTGAGATCTCACATTTGTGAGCTGTCATTTTTGGGGAAGGAGAGCAGAGCATAGAGCTTGCCGTTAATGCGAGTTTCATTAGGCAGAACGTCGTCCTCTTTCCCTTTACTTCACCGTGGCCATTGCTCTTGGAGCTTGGAACTCCATGTGTAGTATATGTTCTCAGAGCTGACAATCTCCCGGGAAAGTTTCTCGAACTCCCGGGCACGTATCGTGTGTCATAAGCAGGAAAAGCGGCTTTCGGTAGCGGCGACTGCAGCGGACACTGCAGAGCTGTGCAACGTTGGAAATAAAATTATTAACCCCGCTGCAATGCAACATAAATAGGATTAGTGTCTGCAGAAGAACAAACACGACTTGCGAGGCAAGAAGGAGCCAAGCGGCGAAGAAGTAGAAGAAACGCCACAACACAAAAGGCAAAGGCAGCCAGCAGCATTTGCATTTGCATGTTGCATACTTCACGGCGCAGTGCTCACATATGATAAACGGCAACGACAATGCCACAACCACAGACACGAACACAAACACACATTTACTCGCTCTGGCACTCACACTGCGGCATTCCCATTTCCCTTTTTGCAGTATCTGCTTTGTTTTTATACCCATTACTATAGGGGATAAGGGTATGTTTGATTTTAACAAAGCAAATATATCTGAAATGTAAAAAAATATACTATGGATAGTGTTTGTGTCTGTGGAACACTCTGTTTCCTACTCTTATAAATTCCATTATTTTATTTGCGTTATTTGCAGCCATCTTCCTTTACAAATTTTGGTACTAGGGCATCAATAAGTCGACTTAAGTCTTCTTACCTCTCACTTTGTCTTTGTTTTGTCTGGGGCAAAAATGCAGCTGAGCATTTTTCAGCAACTTGCAAAAACTCCATTTCATTTCTGCGGCTGTCGTCCAGTGTATTGACCCCTAAACGCCCTCCACACAACACGCTCACATAAACACAGATACACATATAGTTGCATTAGTGACAAAGCCATTCCAGTCGAACCCAAACCCATAGCGGTTTTTGCAAGCATTTTGTTTGCTTTGTGGCTTCCGGTTTCTGTTACTGTTTTCTGTTCCCTGATATTCCCACTTCCACAACCCAAAAATATACCCTAACAAATGCTCAACTCCGTTCAAAAGTCAAGGGCCGCGGGCACACAACTCAGTGTTTACCCAATCGTCGAATTTAAATTAAATATATGCAAGGTATTAATGTATAATTAAGCCGTCAATCGATCGACCTGGCCGTTGGGTATTTGTAAGAGCGCCATTCGAAATGGAGTCGGAGGGGACTTGACCGAAATGCCAGCGGCCAGTCAGCGATGCGATTTTCCCAGTGTGAAAACCGAGAAAAGCTCTGCAAGCAATTGAATTTTGTGGGTGTTTTTTTTCACAGAAAAATTCAATTCACAAAATGGTTGACAACTTTTAGTGAAAATATTTCGAAGGCTTTATATTTTTCATAAGTAAACTTTTTCACTTTTCCACCAGTTTCTGAAAAAAATCTAAAATTTAATCAGTTGAATAAGAAACTCCCACTCATTTTATTCATTATTAAGCACACTTCTTTAACATTTTCATTTAATTTTATTCAATTTCATTCATTTCCACAGGCTTACTTATTCATAAAATGCCTCTTAACATTTTTTCTAGTTCTCCCATTTAGTTTTTCACCTTTTTTAACACTTCATTTCCTTTTAATTTTTATTTTAATTATAAGTAATGACATTCTGTGCGGACCGGGCATCAGGTGGCAATGGAGAAAGAAACTAAGATTTAAGCTTGCCATTTTTTGAAAAATTATCGCGGAAATGCCAAAATGTTGAGCATACGCCCCGTTGCCTGCATGCAAATTTCATATATTAAGCCACGCCGAGGGCGGCGGCATCGCGACGTGGGGCAACTAGTTGTTTTTGGTTTGCATGGTCGAGGGCCATAATTGCAACATGCCGCACAACACACACATACAACACACACACGCCACTCAGTGGGCGACTTGGGACCTTAGCCAAGTCAAACAAACCGCGGGGCATAGCCAAAAAAAAAGAAAAAACAAAAAAGTAGAAAAAACGGGAAAATGGCAGGCCAAAAAAAAAAGGGAAAACTAAGGAAAGCCAAAATTTGTAGTTGTACTTTCAGGTTTGCCAGGGGCAAAAGGGGGCAGGAGTTTTCATATGGCTTTGTGGGTCTCCTGGCAGAGTGTTGTTATGACTTAATGTGGCCCAGTGACGGTTGTGATGGAAGTGCACTTGGAAAAATATATTCTTTATATTAAATACGAAATAATATAGCTTAAATAATACTATCTAGACTTAAAAAAAATATATAATTAATATTATAGGAATACTTAGAACTTTTTTTTTTATTTTTAGTATATCATTTTATATCTATTATACTTTTCTGTCAGTGCTTACAATAGAATATACAAAGTGCCTTCCTCGAGCCCATTAAACTGTCCGCAGTTCTGAGTTTACGACAACCGCACTAACTTTTACTTCGCCTCTGCTCTCTCTTTTAGGCCTGAGGCGGACCATCAGCCGGTACTATTCCCGTTCGAGTATGCAATGGCAGCGGGAGGGGCGGCGACGCTGGAGAGCCCGGCTGCGCCAGGACATAGCCAGGACATAGCCAGCGACAATAGCGCCCAGCGCCTTACGCTAGCCACAAAGGTTCGGCGAAAAGGACCGCGTCCACAGCGTCCCCAGCGGCGCCTGCACCCGCCCCTGATCCCACGTCTGCGCCAGATCCTGCCGCTGCCGCACCTGCTCTGGCTGCTGTGCTGCTGCTCCTGGCTGGGCCAGATGGGCCAGCTGCGAGCCGAGTGCCCGGCGGTGTGCGAGTGCAAGTGGAAGAGCGGCAAGGAGTCCGTCTTGTGCCTTAACGCCAACCTCACACATATCCCTTTGCCGCTGGACGCGGGCACCCAGCTGCTGGACCTCAGCGGCAATGAGATTCAGTCGATACCCGACGATAGCTTCGCCGCCGCCCAGCTGCTTAACCTGCAGAAGGTGTACCTGGCCAGGTGTCACCTGCGTCTGATCGAGCGGCATGCTTTCCGCAAGCTGATCAACCTGGTGGAACTCGATCTCAGCCAAAACCAGCTAACGGCCATACCCTCACTGGCCCTCTACCATGTCTCAGAGCTGCGGGAGCTTAGGTTGAGCGGGAATCCTATCCTGCGGGTGCCGGATGACGCCTTTGGTCATGTCCCACAGCTGGTCAAGCTGGAGCTGAGTGATTGCCGGCTGTCGCACATTGCTGTCAGAGCCTTTGCCGGGCTGGAGAGCAGCCTGGAGTGGCTGAAGCTGGATGGCAATCGGCTTAGCGAGGTCAGGAGCGGCACCATCACCTCGCTGGCCTCCCTGCATGGCCTGGAGCTGGCCCGCAACGAGTGGAACTGCAGCTGCTCTCTGCGCCCCCTGCGAGCCTGGATGCTGCAGCAAAATATTCCCAGTGGCATACCCCCCACCTGCGAGTCGCCGCCACGACTCTCGGGCAGGGCTTGGGACAAGCTGGATGTGGATGACTTTGCCTGCGTGCCGCAGATCGTGGCCACGGATACCACGGCCCACGGAGTGGAGGGCAGGAACATCACCATGAGCTGTTATGTGGAGGGCGTGCCCCAGCCGGCGGTTAAGTGGCTCCTGAAAAACCGCCTCATAGCTAACCTGAGTGCCGGCGGAGATGGTGACTCCGATTCGGAGCCCAGGACAGCGGCTGCCACGCAAGGCAGGAAGACCTACGTCGTCAATATGCTAAGGAATGCCTCGAATCTGACCATTCTAACGGCGGACATGCAGGATGCGGGTATTTACACATGCGCCGCGGAAAACAAGGCCGGCAAAGTGGAGGCCAGTGTCACATTGGCTGTTTCCCGCAGGCCACCGGAAGCGCCCTGGGGCGTCCGTATAGTTCTCCTGGGCGCCATAGCGGCACTTCTTCTGGTCGGTGGCTCCTCCTTTGCGGCCATCTGTCTGTGCTCTCTGCAACGCCGCCGGAAGCTGCGACTCTGGAACTCAGTTCCACCAGTGCGGCGGAGTGAGAGCTACGAGAAGATCGAGATGACCGCCAGAACGAGGCCGGATTTGGGTGGTGGGGCCAGCTGTGGGGGTGGCAGTGCTACGGGCGCTGGTCTCTTCCAGGATGCCGAGGAGCAGGGCTACCTGAGGGCAGCCCACACGCCGCTCAACGACAACGATGCGGGCCAGGTGGCGGCCATTGTGAATCCGAGTGCGGGAAGTGCTCAGCGAAGGAATGGGGACTATCTGCATGTGTCTACGCACTGCGATGATGAGGAGGAGGAGCAGCTGCAGCAACACCATCACTCAGGGCAGCAGCAGCAGAGCCAGCACCCGCAGCACCACCCACATCCCAGCCAGCCGCAGCCGAGGAAAAGCTCCCAGGGACACGTTGCCTCCGCATCCGGAGCGAATAACTCAGTGCCGCTGGAGGAAACGGATCTGCACATACCGCGCCTCATCGACATTGGAGGGTGAGTTACAGAGAGAGAAAATGTTGCTATTTAATTATAATTAAATATAGATTTATATTAAATATATTTTTTATGACAAAATTTTGGTAGAGGTTCCTTCCTTTTTCTAAGCAAATCTCTTTAAAAGTCTAACTTAAATATATTTTATTTATACCCCTTTATAATTTTCTCTTATTTTTGGCCAGTGTGCCACCTTTTGGCCCCTCCGGGCTCCCTTTGTTTCTGCGGTTCTCGTTACTTCGAGTGGCAATTGTCCCCCGACCGGGTGTCCGTGTCCCTGTCAAAGAGCTGTCATGCTCGAGTGCGGAACGCGCCCGGATCTCCGTATTGCGTCCGTATTATGGGCAACACTTGACACTTCCACTTTGAGCATGAGTGTGTGGGCCTATGCTCCTACCAACCCACACCCACCCACACCCACCCACACCTCGTTGTACCTCCTGCTCGGTCAGAGAAAACGCGCGTGCTAATGACGCGCGAAATATGCGAGCACATCCAACAACCCACACGACCGCTTCCACATTCACATCCTGCCCGAGAAGTGCTTTATTTTTGGGCACACGAAAGGCTCACTCTGCCTGATTGGCGCTTGTCATGTAAAGGAATGCGAGTGCGGGTTAATGGATGCATTGCTGGCTATCTTCATGGACGAGGACACTGCCAAATAACGAGAAACTGAAAAGTCAAGCACTCAAGGCACACAGGCAATCGTGGTATTTATACATGAGGAGGCCAGCGTCAAAAGAAAGATTTCGAAATCAGAAATATGCCATATCAGTGGGTCAAGTATTGAGGTCTCAGTTCGAAAATTCTTGTTATAATATTTATGACTTAATTTCACTAAACTTGTTATATTAATACATATTTATTTTGCATTTTTCCTTCCCTTTTCCAGCACCGACTCCGCCTCCAGTTCTATCTCCAGCCAGGTGGATGCCGCTGCTCGCCTAGCGGGCTATGCGGGACACAGCTGGAAGACCACGCCCATTGCCACCACCAAGATCAATTCGCCTCACAGCAAGCCCTTGAACCCGACACCTTCGTCAACCCTAAATCCTGGCAGCACAGCCTCGCCCTACTCGCACTATGGTAACCATCCGGCGGATGAGATGGCCACCTCGGTGTTCTGCAGCGAGGGTCAGGAGAGTGATCTGTTCGATAGCAACTATCCTGATCTGCTGGACATTGCCAAGTATGCGGTGGCACAGGCTCAGCAACAGGGCCAGGGAGGAGCCCCCACTCTAAACGGAGGCCTCTGCACCCTGCCACGGAAGCTGAAGACCAGCGGAAAGTATTTCCGCAACTCCTCGGACAGCCAGTCGCCGCTGCTGGCGGACAACTCCAGCAAATACGGGAGCAGTACCCTGGGCGATGGCAGCTTCCTCAATGAGGCCATGGGCCTGGGCAGGCGCTACTCCGCGGAGTCCAGCTATGCGAACTATTCCACCACGGCAACGTACACCGGCGGCGGTCAGAGGGCCAACAGCTTTCTCAATCTGGTGCAGAGTGGCGCCCACAAGGGCAACCTCTTGCCAGGCCACAAACTGGGCCAAAAGCCAAGCCTGCCCTCGAGTCCCGTGCAGCATCAGCGATCCCTGTCCAGTGCGGCCACGCCACTCTTGGATTTCTCTGCCTTGGCATCGCGAGCGGCCGGAGCGGCCAACTCCTCGGTGGCCGCCTATGATTATCATGCCGCGCAGCTGGAGCGGTTCCTGGAGGAGTACCGCAACCTGCAGGATCAGTTGTGCAAGATGAAGGAGACCTGCGATACCATACGCAAGAAGGAGACTCCACTGCGAGTGGCCATTGGCCAGTCAGCGGCCCAGCTGGCCGATCCCGTGATGTACAGTGCAGCCTCGCACAGCCCGAAGCCACCTCCCCCGACGAGTAATCTGAAGGCCAAGACCCTGTTGCCAGGACAACCGCCGGATCCGCCGCCCTATTGGCTGCACAGGAATGCCATGCTGAAGCGACTGAATGGAGATGGCGGAGGTGCAAATGGAGCAGGAGGTTCACCCGCCTCACCACAGCCCGGACAGGATATTTTCAAAAGCTAATTAGAGTCGTGTACAGCCGCAGGATCGAGGGAAGCAGAAGAAGGAGAGACTTCGCAAGACTTCGGTTAGCCGAAGAAGGCTTGAGCTTGCCGGAAAAGGAATTTTATTTAATAGAAAAAGGAGGAAATATAAAGCTTTAAAGTCCTTTATGATATATTCATTTAAATCAGGTTTTGAAAAAGGAAAAGAAAGGAATTTTATTTAATAGAAAGACAAGGAAACTTAAGGCTTTAAAAACCTTTCCATTCTATTCATTCCATCAGTTAAATTCGTTTTTTTATTACATATAAACCAACCGTTTTTATATCATTTCCTTTAATTATTTAGTTTATTAATTCCTACAAGTAAACCCCGTGCAAGCTCATAGCCCTTGATCGAGAAATGCATTTGTCTGGTTAAATAGTTAGGATTAGTTAGCTGGAGGACACTCAACTGGTTCATAGCCCAGCCCCTCTGTTGTATTATAGAAACACTTTTCCACTCTTTATACTCGCTACGCATTATTCAAACACACAAACTACATAAACCCCAAGGCAAACATAAAACATTGTAAGTGTATAGACAGCAAATCCTTTAGAAAAAGTAAAAACAAAAAGAATACTAAACTCGATCACACCTATGGGAACCTAATCCTAGTCCTAGAATCCCCCCAGAAAAAAAAACTCTCGTGTTAGTCTAACTACAAGTGTTTTGTACTTTAAGCGATCTCAATATAAAGGATAATATAGATGACCTTAAATACGATTACGAGTAAATTAAGTTTGAGTTGGCACAGACTGCAGGAAGGATCAATCGTTCAGTTCGCAAATTGTAAACCAATTAGATCCAAAAAACAAAACTCAATTCAGTCGATTGCGAAATTGTAATTAAAAACGATGACAAAACCGAAAATAAAAAACGTACTTTAGGGTGTCACTAAACTAAAGCTCGAAAAACATTTCACCCAAAACAACAAGAACAAGCAAAAATAAATTAGTTGAGAATTGAAAGAAAAAAAAATACACCCTGCGCGTTTTAATGGTTCGAATGGGGCTATTTTTTCCGGGTGCTCAATCGAGAGGCGTGCAAATGTCCACTTCCGGTGCTGGCTTTTCCGGGACAAGGGAAGGGTTGAAGGGCAAGTAATTGTCGCTTGTCGTGTAACGCGCCCAGTGGCTAGTGACCAGTGGCCAGTGACCAAGATTAAACAATAATTTCATACCATAAAAACCCAGTGGAAGCAGAACGTGGGCGTGGCAGGATACTCCCCTCATAGAGAAACTGCGGCAATTGGTTCGACGGCGCACATTTCTTTTATTTTCGCCTCGCATTCTCTGGCTGCCAAATGAAGTTGTAAAATGCAAATGAAGCCGTCGCCGTAGTCACATGCGCGTTAAAGTTCATGTTCGATGTGATGTCGCCATAAAGCAGGATTAAAACGAATTTATGAACCTTTGGCACGGTACTGGGGAGAACGACGACATGATAGCCGTTTTATGCCTTATGCCCCCATATCCTTCGCATACACAGAATGTGTCGCAGGAGCTTGACATTGTCTTTGGGCCGCAGGCATTTGAATGAAAAGCGTTGCCTACTTTTCTGGGGCCATTCGGGAAACATTGTGTAAAATGGAAATCGCCCTTCTTGCGTCAAGCGAATCTGAGCCGATACTCTGCTGCTTCCGTGGTCTGGGCCACATCAATAGCTCATTTGCGCCCCCGTGCATAATCTCATAAATATTTAAGACAGGTCCTAAAACCTACCCAAGTTGTAAATATTTTAAGAACGTTGAGAACGTCGAGTCAGGAATTTAAATCAAAATAAATCCGGAGGTCTGTCATTTACAATGTTGACATTTTGTAAGATTTTTTTAGTTGCATTTTTTGGTAGCATTTTAAAGGTAAAGGTTTGTATATATTTTATATTTTATAATAATATTTATAGTTGAATATTTATTTCTTGTATTATTTAATATTCAGTTTTGTCTTTAAAATATTATTTAATTATATTGATATAAGGCTTATAATATCATGTTTATTCCTTATTTTATTTTATGTTTAAAAATGTTTATTTCAAATTATATTTTCTATGTATTTAGATTTAATTTCAAACTTAATTTCCCACAAAAATACTATTTTTATATTCCCTGAAATCATTCCCCACCCATTTTATCATATAATTTCCCTTGGTGATCTCAATTTCGTTCCATTTGCTTTGATTTATACGTGAATAACATGTAATTAAGCCATGCCGTCTGGCTGATAAAGAGCCCCGGCTGGCTGGCTTATGAATTTCAAGCACGCAGACATGTCAGAGGCCACCGAATATTCAAGTGAACTTCACTTGGTTAGTTGGAGTTACTTACTGTTAACGTGGACCAAGGCCTGCGGTTTGTCGGCTTTAAAGACGAAAACCATTTACATTCGCCACATAGCACCCACCTCCTTGTTTGGGCCACCTTCTGTCCAGCTAAAGCGAAAATAATGAGCCCGTTGCTGGGATCTCGGTGTGAAGCCAAGTAAAGAGCAGCAACGTCGAGAGCAGTCGAGTTCATGTCAAGCTGTCAGTCAAGGTCGATTTCGTTTCCCCAGCTGCCTTCCTGCAACCTTTCACCTGCAGTCCAACGCCCAATGCCCAATGCCACCCACTGTCCTGCCTTGCCTTGCACCTGTCAGTGGCAAAAGGGACGCAGGACGAAGGATGGGCTAGATGGGAGAGGCGGCAAGTGCCTTTTTGTCACTGTCTTGTGGCTGCTAGTGCAATTTTTATATATGCGGCTAGGGCAGGGTATTAAGGATATATACGTGACTCGGTAAGATGTACATTTTAAACTTTTTGAACACTGTTAAAAATAAAAATAAAATTGAATAGAAGTATAAATAGTTTTAGTATATTCTTAAAGAATAAATTGGTTTATATTGCATAATTTTCATCAACTATATGAACTTCTTTTTAATTAAATTTAATTCACAAAATTTCTTCAAGTGTCTACTGCCAGCTTGATTTTCCCTCCGAGTTTTGGCCAAGTCGATGAAGGACCTTTAAGCTGAGTACCAACTAGTTGACTCCTCGGGCTTGATAAAGCGATGAGCGGAGCTAACAGAGCAATGTGTGTTATGTGTATGTGCCCAGGGAATTTTTCCATCATTATCAGTGTCCTTGTAGCCGCTTCCACATGCCACTTAATGCCAACGCAGCAGCGGTGCGCCGGCTCTCGTTCCACTTTCATCCTCCTTGTCGTCCTCGTCGTCGTCATCTTGGCGGCCTTTGTGGTGGCATCGCACAATTGCATACCACCCTATGCCCAAAAGCCACCCCTCCACACCATCCTTCATGCCTCCCTCAACGACCATTATATTCAAGCATTTTCGTGGCATAAGTTGGCACTTTAGCGCCAGGCAGCTGCTACCTGTTTCAGTTTTTCACTTTTTCAGCTCCGCTCGCATTTTCTTTTGCTTTGTTTATTTTAAGCTAGCATCACATTGTGGCAAATTCCAAACTGATGACAGAAAAGGGTCCTGAATGATCGGAGAACGAGTGTGGATTGGGTTTTTAGAAAGAGATCTATGAACAATTGGAAAATTCTGTATTGGTGGCCTTGGAAAAGGAATGAATGTTTGTTATTCCACTAAGAAAAAAAATTAAAAACCTATTTTTGAGGTATAAAATTATAAAAAAAAATGTTGAAACCTAAAGTTCCGTAATTTAACTAATTATTTTGAAAGGAACTTTTACCTTTGATTCTTCAAAGAATGCTCTTAAATCTTAGAACATTTTTGACTTTATCTTATCATCTGTTTAAACTTTAATTAAAACTTTCTTAAAATATATTGGGCTTTATTTTAAATTTAAAACTTTCTTAAAATGTATTAAAATTTTGTTGTGCATATTTCTGTACTTTTTTTTTCTCCCTGCCGTGTATATTTTTCAATTGGCCAACATTGGCAATCGATATGGCAGGGACAGGGAAGGGGAGACGAAACAGGATGCTGCTGCCTGCTGCTTAATGTGCCAGAGCCTCTTCCTTCACCACATCCTGCACTTTCATACCAACGCCCACTGCTGTCGTCCATTTTAATGGATGTTGCATTACTTTCCGAGGCAGCTGTACCGTACAAAAAGTTTCCGCCCAGCGAAAATTGAAAAATAGTTTTCCCCCTCCCCAAAACGAAACAGCACACGGAGTTTGGCCGAAAAGTTGCTCTGCCGCCCCGAAAAGTTAATGGCAATTGCATTTATTGATTAGCCCCGGCAGGAGCGGCAAGGATGTATCGAATTCCCCCTTAAATGCCACTTGGATTTAATTTTCGTGTTTTTGGCTAAGCCAACAGATATTGTCTCCCCCTCAACCGCAAGTTCAACAAGTCAACGCATCAATGTCAAATAATCCTCGGCAGGAAAAACGCAGCCACTCGATGCGCCTGCGGTTAAGAGCGCGAGGACACACCGCTGACATAAAGCAAACTCAAGCTGCAGTGTCACTGCCACGCCCACCTCCCACCCTTAAGTGCTGGTAATGAGCGCACTGATAATTCATTAAACAAAGCGGCGAAAAAAAGTGGGGAAAAACCTAACCGAAAAAAAGCAAATCTGAAGCGGAGTGAAGCGAAATCGCAGTGCAAATGGCTGCTGGGAAAAATGTCAAGGATAGTGGGCCAGCGCTGTGGTGCCGGAAATGAAATGGAAGGACGATTTTCATTTGAATTTTCTTTTTTTCAGTTCTTTTTGCATGGCACAATCAATGACTGGAACCGGGCACGGCCAGAAGTTTGAAAGTCGAGGCGAAAATGGGTTTAGAAGCGACAGATCGTCGGCGCATTAAAGTGTCAATTAAATTTTAATTGCTAAAGTGAAGCATTTAATTTAGGTGCAGTATAAAAACAACTAAAAATAAGGTTATAACTCAAACATTTTTAAATATATAAATTCAAGCTGGGAAAAGTCATTTAATTTATCTAAATTTAACTAAGCAAGATAATCATCTTAACATGTTTGAAGTTTATTTTCAAAAGCATTTTAACAATTCCCTTTCCAAATAAAATGTCAAGAATGCAGCCGACTAATCTCTGACTGACAAAACTTATACAATAAATATATAATATTTATTGATCAACATTCCTTTCGCCTACTTTTACATTCATTTTGAAAGAGTATTGAATGGCATGCAAGCCCGTAAAATTTCGCAATTAAATTCCTTCAGAGCTGCTCTCGGGAAATTCGCTCCCGGCTAGAATCCTCACCGAATCTTATGGGCCGCCAATCTGGGGCACACCTGGCGACTGTCACTCAACGGCTGCCAGTTACCAAAACCAAACTGGGCTAAGCTCTCAGCGCTGCCAATTCCTCAATGCCGAGCAATTACAAAGGCCGAAAGCCAAAACCTGAGAGAGCTGACGGGATGGCTGGGAAGCTGGGTGTCCTGGAAGCTGTAACTGAAAGCTGAAAGCCAAAAACAGAGAGCCACTTTAATGAAAACTTTGGGTCGGGGCGCTTAGTGGTTTTGGCCGAGTTGCAGCGGGTAATCAGCCATGTTATGGCAGCTTCCCAAGCGGTTTCGGTTGCTCCGGGGGTTCGTGGGAGGGATTATGGCCTTGCAGTGCTCTTGAAAATTTGTTGTTTGCCTTGCAACAGGATAATCTGACGGGGCATCATTTCTGTCATTTTTTATCCTTTTTTTTTTTGTGCTGCCTCTGTGTGTTTGTATTGGTTTCGTCGCCTCCGTTTGTTTGCGTTGGCCGCGGACAAAAAAGATGAAAAAAGTCCAAATTGTGGCCCGAAACTTTATGCCAGGTTTTTCCCGACCACGGTTATTTGCCGCCTTTGTGCCGGGCTCAGTTTGGGGTTTTGTTGGCCGACTTTTAGCCGGCTTCATTTGGCCGGGGCCACTTTAATTAAGCGCGTTAAATTAAATGCAAGCTTTTCCACGAAAAGTGTCAATCAGAATGTTATCAAGATTGCACTTTCTGCTGAGCTCTTTGCTACTAAAAAAAATATATATATATATTTATATATACATATCCACTCCATCCAACTAATAACACGAGGGTGGAATGCAATTGTTACGCTTGAAATTCATTTGAATATTCTGCGCGGAAGTGTGTGCACTTAAATTGAATTTTATGAAACTGTTGCGAAAGCAAACAGTGAAAAAAAATGAAGGAGCAGAGTATAGACTAGAGACTAGAGAGTACCCTGTTAAGCCTAAGAATTCAGCAGCTAAATTCAGTAATACTTTATAAATAAATATATTGATCATGAATTTCAAGTATTAAAATATTTTAAAAAATAGCCAGAAAATCATAACTATTTAAAAAATACCTTTTAAAACTCTCTTTTATTTTTATATATATATTTCACATGTTTCTGACACTTTAAAGTCTGGAAAAGGTCAGAGAGACTAGGTGATGCAAACATTTCAAACACATTTCGTTGCAATTTCAACTCTGAGCTGGAGTGCTGGCCAAACGTGTTGCGGACAGTTGAAAATGTTGTTCCAGAATGGCCGGAAGCGCCACACTTGGCGCCAAATGTAAGGCACCACCACCCAGGCACATGCAAAATATATGCGCAGACACAAGGCGAGCAGGTAACCAATTTCGAAGTTGAATCGTTTAGTGGAATCACTTGAGGCGATTAAAATCAATCACAGACAATTGGCGCCGACTAGAGAGAGACCCCGGGACCTGACCTGACCTGAACTGCGAAACGGACTACATTTTTCTTGCCACTTTGCGATTTTTATTTAATTTGCACTCGAAGCTATGTCAAGAGCTTCAACTCCACCGGGGGCCTCTGTTAAGGAAAATTTGATTTTAAATTGGTTTCCAAAGCTGCAAAGAAGAGAAAAGAAGAAAAATCAGAAATAAAAAGTTGGTGAAACTAACAAGTCCGTTTTCCACTTTCAGGTGTGAGCCAGAATGTTCGAGTGTTTGGCCATAAAGAGCCACAGGTTATGTTCCTCTCCGTGAGGAAAATCGAGAAAAATAATCACAGCACAGAGGCAGAGGCAAAAATATATATTCAGCAACAGCATAAATACCATTTCGAGTAAGAGTGTCCATAAATATTTGCTTGGGGTAAATTAAATTGAGAGAAAATTGAACCAAACAACATTAAACAAATGGTATGAATGGATTCTTATTTGCTTTTGTTGTAATGAATTTTTCATGTACATTTTACAATTCCCCAGAATAAAGGACTCTATTGAAAGTGGAAGAAATTAATGAAATGCAAATTAGGGTTTTAATGTGGCAAGTGATATATAAATTAATATTTAAAAAGGGAAATATATGTACATAAATGCAGAAAGTATAATATATATAACAAGAGATAGACTAATTTTTATACCCTTACAGGGTATTATAATTTCAGTCAGAAGTTTGCAACGCAGTGAAGGAGACGTTTCCGACCCTATAAAGTATATATATTCTTGATCAGCATCAACAGGGGAATCATTCTAGATATGTCAGGAAGAAATCGATTTTTTTGCCATTTTTGCAAAAATTTTATAAGGGGTTACATCATTAAAATTTTTAATTTTGATAAAAAATTGAATTTTCAAAATTTTTAAATGAAGTATTCAGATTTATTAACTGTAGAAAATGTTGCACAGAACAGTTTTCCGATTTAAAATTAATGCTCTTTTGGCCAAGTTATGATATTTTTAATTTAAAAAAAAATCAAGAAGTTTTTTTAATATAAAAAATCCGATTTTATAATACAAAATAATATTTTACTAAGTCAAGGAATCATTTCCGACCCCATAAACCATATATATTCTTGATCAGTATTAACATGCGAATCTTTCTAGACATGTCCGGAAGAAATCGATTTTTTGGCCATTTTTGCAAAGTTTTATAAGGGGTTACATCATTAAAATTAGCAAAAATGGCCAAAAATTTTGATTTCTTAAAATTTTAAATTTGGTATGCAGTTTTTTTAAATTAATAAAAACTAAAACAAAACTGCGTTCCGAATCGAATTAATGCATTTTTGGCTTAGTTATGATATATTTTAATTGTTACCTGCAAGGGTATACTACAAACTTTGGCTGGCCAAAATTAATTATTGTAGTATTTTCAAAATTTCTTTTCAATTATTCATAAAACATATCATAGCCCGCTTGAAAAACCCTTTTCCGAAAACCAGAAAACTTCATCGCTCCATCATTCACTCTGTCATTCATTTATTCAGTTACCCATTCATTTGTTAATGTGGCTGCGGTCCTTCTCGACCAACTTAATTTCAAAACTTTTGCCATATTTCAAGCTGCCACAATAAATTGTTGCATCCGCCGTTGCTGCCCCACAGAGAAAACTCCGCTTCAACTTAAACTTTGCATATTTTTTGGTTGACTTTCCAGACACACAAAGGCAAGTCTCTCCTTGAAGTCGGGCAAGCTAAATGATTTTTAATTATGCCAGGGAATATATACTTACAAAAATATACACTTGGGCTTGAATGTAAATTATAAATCTTTAATAAGAGAATTCGTAGAGACATCTCTCGCGAATTATATATATTTATATAATTTCGCATTAATCTTTTCTAATTTATTGATACAGTCACAAATGCGGGGCCCCTTGTATGTTTTGCTGGCCTACCGTCGAGTTATGCATAATTTATGCAAATTTCGCTAAATCAATTTTTAATTAAAATCCCACACGAGTACACGAGTATCTGCAGCTGCTTTGCCAAAACAAAATAATTGAAACGGACTCAGCGATTGGAATATACATATATGCACAGATATATGTACTATATATGTACATTCAAATGGGCGGAGGCTGCTGGCAAACAAATCAATATGTAGAGCCATCAATCTATGCGACTGTCTGTTCAGGCATTTTATCCATTTCGTTCGACGAGCCAAAAGTGTCGGGCTAAACGATAATTTTATTTGCATAACACTAAACATAAAACTAATTTGTTGTCCCGATTTAAATGGCTGCAATGTCAAACACATATAGTTTGTCCATAACATCTGTATAAATATACAGACTTTATGGAAGGCAGCTTAAGTTGGACAGTTCAACTGGCAATTAATCTCAATTAAAATACATTATCCATCTTAATGTAAGCCGCAGTTATAATTGCATCTCTAAAAGGCTAACTTTCGCCTTCATTTTCTTGGTTTTCAATGTGAACTAAGCAAACATGACTAATTTAACATTTATCTGAATTTTAACTCAAACTTTTTCGTTGTCTAAATATTATTCATATACAGTTTTCTTTTATTATTCATGCTTGTTTAATTTAATAAATTCCAAAGAAAAATCAAGTAAAATCATAAAATCACTTTGAAAAGATTTTTGTATTCACTGGTATGTGGATTTTTTTCTGGCAAAGGTGGTGGTCGTATGAATAACTTTTTAAGCTTTAAAGTTATGCTAATAAAATCAAAATCAAACTGCTGCATTTGCACTGCTGCTCAAAATTCCTATTAAAAATTGTATTTACTCAACTAATGGCTATTTTGTTGACTTAAATTTAAAGAGAGAAATTCAAGACCAGACTTTTGTGGATTATTCAACCGTAAGCTAAGTTTAATTTATATTTTAAATAGTTGTTAATTCAATTTACTGGTATTTATTGCCTACCCATCGATTATGTTAAGCTGTGAAACCGGAGGCCATAAAATATACCAATTATTAAAATTAATTAGCTGTAAAAATGTTTAAAATGTGAAACATATGCGGCATAATTCATCTTGCGAAAAAGGACATGTCTCGGACTCGGTGATGTGACACTTTCCCCTCTATGGCTATGCCGCCATTGCATTTCCGCTGGCACGTTGGCACTTCCGCTTCCGCTCGGCGTTTTGTTGCTGCAATTATAAAAGTTTTTATTTAGCTGCAACTTCCAGCTAAGCCATTTCGCACGCGCAATTTAATACGCCATTTAATGGCCACAGAGCCGAGAGGGAGAGCACTTTCGCTTCCATTTCGCTAGTCTGCGCTTTCTGGCTGAATAAATCTCAATAAAATTGAATTAAACTCGCCTGTCGCCTTATCGTTGGGGTCCAGCAGCAGGCTTCGGTAGCCACTCCCAGTGTCCAGCTGGCCTGCTCCCTCGTCCGCTCCCTGTCAATGGCAGTTATAATTAATTTGTGCGGAAATCAGATGCCTGTCGACAATGCAATCTCGGCGGCAAATCTGTTTTCAATTAATGGCAAATTGTCGAGAACGTAGAAGCTGCTCAGCCAGCCGATTCGGAAGCACCACAACAACTGACTGGCTGTCTAAAAAAAATGTCCTTAAAATATGTTCTGCTGGCCAAGCCAAACCAGGCCTAAATGCAAAGAACCAAAAGGATTGTTTTCAATTTCTCCGACCAACTAATTTTCAATGGTGAAAGTACTTGGCCAGGACAATCGATTATTTGGGGAGACCAAATCTCAGTCGTAGAGGTTGGACCACCTCAGAAATATCATAAATCAATGGGTTACTAATTTGAGCAATCTCGGCCAGAATCTCACTCTCTACAGGGAAATACTAAGTGTAACGACTACAAGTTACCCAGTATTTCCCCACTAAAAATACAATTAAATTTGGGTATTAAAAGCTTACAATTTTGCTTGTGTCAAGTATTTTTATCTAAGTTTAAATTATACAATTATTTATTTAGTATTAATTCTAGGTAACACTCATGTCCTGCCTTCCCTATTTCATATAAAAAGTAGGGAAAACTTTAGCAGACACAGCCTTGCTTGTCTGGGTCCTGGAAAATGGAAAATGTGTGCAAATGCAAACAGGGAACCTTTTTGGGGACCATCGAGATGAGATGGAAACTTGGGGACATTCCGACAGCACATAAGTAAAATACTTAAGATAAGCAAAAGTGATGGGGCCAGTCTGTTTGTATGTCCGTCTGTGTGGTCATAACCATAAGCGAGGACAACCCAGGACACACACTCCAGTACTCAAGGGTCCTATTATCGAAAGGGTTACGCAATTACATGATTTCCAGCACCCCCGAAAAACGACAGAAATGTGGGTCTGGTTTGGTTGGGGTGGCAAAAACAAAGCCAGAGGACACTTCTGACCAGATTTTCAATGTGTTTGGCTCAGTTCGGTTGCTTACATAAATTGTTTACCAATCTGGTCGAAAATCGGAATTTCAAATTTTGCCTACGAAAATTTATGCGCACATTTATACAATTTACATGCGCACACACAGCGGCGGTACAAGGATAGCAGCAGCCAAAAAAAAAAACACACAAAAAAGGATATGCATCTACATTTCATTTCATTTGATTTCACTTCGCAGCCGAAACGAAACGAAACCAACCCAAAATAAAAGCCAACTAGCTAGGGCATTATGGGTATCCGAAGCGGACCGCATTGCGATACAGGATCCTTTGGGGACGCAGGGGCGTATGGGCGATAAGTATGCCATTTTGGCATACAGGACCAACAGGGTTGCGGCCAAGACGGGCTGCCAATTTAAGCAGGACAGAGACAGAGGGCCAAGAGAGAAGGACATGGCAGACATCAGGGCATTGCACCTGAAATTTTGATTTAAATTGCAAAACTAAACAGCAATCAGCAGGGGAGTCCGGCCAGGACTCTCGAGTGCGTAAGCATGCGATTTGGTTCTGCTCCTGCTCCTCGTCCTGCTCCTGCTGCTTGTCAACAACGCCGCTGACGGCAGAGATTAAGATGCAAATTCGGGTTGCAGGACAACATCAACATCAACATCGTCCTGCCACTGCCACCGCCACCGCCCTGTCGTCCCTGGGGCAGTCCGGGAAAACACCTGTATCCCAAATCCTTAGCCCAGCCACTCCGCCCGCAAAGTGCAAAGTGAATATTCATGTTGCATGTCAGGACGTAATACAACATTTGTGCGACATGCAGGATGAACAAGGCACAACGACCAAGGACCAAGGACCAGCACCAGCACCAGGTCCAGTGCCACAACAACCGGGACGAAGAACCAGACAGCTGGTCACCAAGTCTCCTCTGAGTCGGACAGAAATAGTATTGAAAATTAGACCGTAAATCGAGGCGAATCGGCTTATGATTTCCAGAATCCAGAAATTCACTCTCAGAATACACAGAAAGATATTTACTATATATTTTAATAATAAGGTAACCTTTACAAGTTAAAGAATTTAATAAAAAGCGAGAAGTCAGAAAAAAATTATTAAATATTATTAAAACTTATTTAATAAAAATATTGTGAGAAGATTCTAAGCTAAGTTTAAGCTATTTTTGATGGAAATATATACAAAAATATTATTAATATTTCAGTTCTTTGTATAGTCGATAAAAACTGCAACAAAATCGGAATATTTCAAAGTTAAATTCTGTTCAACTTTTGTTATTTTCATTATTTTTCCTTAATTTAATTTTCTGTGCACAATCCTGGCTCGAGTTTCAATTATTCAATCGACTGTGCCCTGTCTGAGTCATCAGAAGACCTAATGAAACTAATTTCCGTTCACACATCAGACTTTCGGTCTGCAAACCCCCTCAAAAATTCATATCGAAATCACAGCTTGAAAGGGGAAAAAATTCATACTCGAGGAATTCCCTTTTCGTACCCTAAAACCTGTCCAAATTGATCAATTTCCTTTGAGGGCTGGCCGAGAGATGTGCTTTCTAATTTTAATTTTTGTTCGTAACTTTTATTTTTTCCCTTGACATTTTTTTTTTTTGAGAAAATCAATAAATATCAAGCCAGCAATTAGGCAAGGCAACAGGGCAAGAGAGGGAGAAATATCACAAAATATATCCTGTCAAATGGCCATTCATAATTGGCCAGATAAGGGTTGACTAAACAGGATACAGCTTTCCCTTATTTGGGGTATTTTGCAGGTGATATAATTGGCAAGGAGAGCTGCTACTGCTGCTGCTGATGGTAATTGAAAAATATGATTGGATGGCCATGCATGGAGGCTAAATAATATCTGGCTTCGGTAAACAGCAATCTGAAAGAAGAGATTAAACTTGACGGGCCCCAGGCCGCCTTTTTCCACCATCCTGCGGAATGGAGCTACTTTTAAGCCTGCGGCATTAAATCATTTTCCACTTTTAAATAATCTCTTCATTGCAATTAATTTAAACGACATCTAAAAGACATTTCCCCAATCCCTTGCCTGCCTGCCTTGCCTCGTACGTTTTCCACTTAATGTCAATGATTGTTGCTGCTGCACTCGGGGCCTCGGCTATATCTGCATAAATGTTTTATCATCTCACACCGCCGAACAACACAGCACTTCGCCCCGGAGACACAGGGCAGGGATGCGGAATGAGTGAAAAGTAGTCGGCGGAGAAATGGCCAACTCGTGTCAACTGACTTTTAAGCCATATTTAATCCGGCTTGTAAGGGAACTGCGCACCAGTTACCCTAGCCAAGCCATTCTCCACAAGCAACAAAATGGTCAGAGTATAAATAACTAAGAGTGAGGGATTTTTTACTAGAGTACAGACTATTAGATACTGTATAAAGGGAAGAAAATATTTGTGTAAAACGGGGCCTGTTAATAGGTTTCTATCATTCCTAGGTTAGTTATGGATTAATTGCCTTCTGTACTGTTTATTTAAGAGATTCTACAACAAAATATATCATTTTTATTCATACAAAAGAGTTTTAACCTAAAGAATTGTATATGGTTTAATCATTTTATTTTACTTGAATATAAACTCCCATATACCCCAAGCTATCAATGGATTTTCGCTAGAAACATAAAAAAAATGAAGCTATCTGGGAGTCGGTCTTGAATAGCTGGTTGTGGCTCGACGAGTTGTCCCTCTCTGGATATCTGCGTTGTATATGTTTTCGGTTCCCTTGGCATATACACACACACACAAAACACATATATAAACTGTTGCGACAATGTCAACATGCGAAGTTCTTCCTACCGCAAAGATGACAGATGACCACTTCATGAACCCATGCATTTTAATCCGTTGGCCTGGCCAAAAAACAATGCCAAGAGCGGCCCAAAAGGACGAGGTGGCCGGTTGGATGTCCTGGATGTCTGCATCCGGTCAGGCTTGAGTGGGTGAGCTGCTCCTGCTGCTGCCGGCAGGATAATGATGGAAGTGCACTCGGTAAATGCAAAATATATATACATATATAAATTTTGCCATGTGCAAGTTAAATGTGCGACACATAAATAATTTCACTGCCATGGGCCTGCATCAAGGATGCACTCACCAAAGGACCCCGTGCGTAACTCTACACCGAGTGGCATAAAGTTTCGCCTTGGCCCGGCCGCCGGTCGCAGGCATTACGTTTTAATTTTGCAAAAATTATTTAAATGCGAGTATAATGTAATGTAAATTTCCATTCAGTTTGGGACAACCAGGCCAGCACTGTGGGCGTGGCCGGTTTTTGGGAGGCGCTATAAGTAGCTTTACATGGTTGCCGCTACTCAAATTAATGGATTTTTAATTGTCTCTTTCTCACTTACGGGTTTCGCGAGTCCTTTTTTTTTCTGTTTCTCTTTTGTGTCCGAGGCAAATTACCTCGACAGCTATAGGGTGGGAGAGGGGGAGGTATGGAAAAGCGTGCGGCAAGGAAAATCCCTTTTCCGTGGGACCTGCTTTAAGGCTATGGAAAGTAAAATTTATAATGCGTATTTTCCTTCTCTCTTCCCGTTGTACTTTTTAAGCGGGTTTCAAAAAATGGTTCTGCATAATGCAGGAAATGGGCTGCCATAATGGGATAATCATGGATTGTTAAGACAACAAAATGAAATGAGTGACAGCATTTCTGGTGAGTTATTTTGTTAAAATTTCAACAGGGCCAAGATTGAGGCTCTTAAATCATTTAAAAAATTTAAATATAATTTGTTTATACTACTCATTCGGATAATTATAATACTTATCAATATTTATTGAAGACCTATTACATAAACTGATAATATTTTAGATCAAATTGAGGGTAATTAAATTTTCTAATACAATTTGCATATTTCAAACATAGATTTAACATAATAGTATCCATCATCACTGGTTCAAGCTTAAATATTACGTATACGCCCGGGAAACAGGGACCAATTTATGCCATCGAGTTTCCCAAAACGAAAATCCATAAGCTTAATCAAGCTGTTTGGCAAAATCCTGTGCAAATTTCCCAGCGACTCGTTCAACTCGAATTGGTTGAGGAAAATTGCTGAACCTAAGCCGTTGCCGCAATAAAAATATCAACGGCAGCGGAAAAGCAAAAGATATGCTGGAAATGGCAACGCCTCCCCATTATTGGCCGCCTCTCTGGCCTTTTTCCTATTTTTTAATATTTTTATATACTCTCGAACAGCCACAAAAGCAACAGCAAAAGCAACAGCCAAGCACAACAAGCTACATTTTATGGCTTAAACTTTTTGCTTTTGCTTAAATAAATTTCCACTTAATAGATTCGTTACAATAAATGGTCGGAGGGGGGCACAGGCTGAAGGGATGCTGTTTTCGGGGTTGTCTACTTTATCGCTTCGCTCTGCCAAAAGCAGAGATGCTGAGAAGAAGCCCAGAATCTCTCCCCTCAGCCATTGAATTTTATGGCATATTAAAAAGCAAAAGCGTGCAAAAAGCTCACGAGAAATATACGGACAAGGAGTCCCTGTCCCTTCCCGCTGGCAGTTCTGGGAATTCGGTTTACCCTTTTCTCCCATTTTCTGGCAGCAATTTGATTAGCGGCAATTGTGCCAAAATTATAAATGACAACATTTCAGCAGGCTTTAATTTAATCTGCCGGCATTTCAGTTTTCAACCTTTCAGCAGAAGCAGGAACCTGAAAGCCTGTAAGCAGGAGCAGGAAGTGCTTAAATCCAAACACACAAAAATTAATTTCATCATATTTTTCACTTTTTCTTAAAAACAAAAAAAAACCAGTACACATCGTTGGAGAATGGCAGGAAAACTCAATCGGCCGCCCTAGGAAGTAGCATCCTTGCAGGGCCTACGCCTCGTTGGCTTTTGTTTTGAATGGGGATTCATGGAAGGATAATATGCTGTTAATGTTATTCTCCAACCCCCATAACCGGCAAGGATGTTGTGGTCTCCTGCCAGGGTTTGTCTTGGAGTGAAAAAAGGATTCAAGCAGCCGCAGTTAGCTGGAATTGTTGTCATTTATTATTCCTGCTGCACAAGCCTGGCTTAGACTACGCTTTGGCAATAATTAGCAAAAGATATCAAAGCAAATGACTTTATCTGCTTACAAGCCCACACACACACACACACTGATATTCGCATATCCTTGTACTCATATTCGCACAACAGCAGCAGCAGCAGCAGTAGCATCCAAGGACAATGAAGATGCTTTAATGTGTTGCTGACGACGTCGTTTCGGTTGGTCGGGGGTGCTGAATCCTGTGCGGATGCGCTTCCCTGTTTTGTTTGATTCCTAAACACATTTTCCAGGGCATTAGAACTTTGACAAGGAGCTTGTCGGCAGGCTCCAAAAAGGATCAAAATTTCAACACATTGAATAGTGAAGTGCTTTAAGTAGATTTGAAATAGAACTCACACTGGGGAGAACTTTAAAGGATTGTGTGTATCATACATTTACCTTCAATTCTTTAATATATTTTTCTATTTTTCCTAGTTAAATAAATAAAGTACCTAAATAAAATCAGAAATTAAAGTTATTATATAATATTCCCTACCTTATATTACTCTCCCTATAAATAAACCCCCCCAGAAAGCGTAATGAAGCTTCGTTTCTTTTGTATTTCAAAGTCTTTTCCTCTCTAACAAATAACTTAGGCAGATATTCCCCTCCTCTGCGATTTTGTAGCTCGGGTTTTTGTTTAAATTTTCAACCGCACAGCACAGGCTTATAAAATATGGTAGTCAACAGCTCTCTCTATGTGTGTGTGTGTGTGTCCGTGCTTATCCCTTACATCTTGAGCTTGTCTTTGCCATTTTGCCTGCTGGCCAGGATATGCCAGGATATGGAGATATGTTTGTTGCTGTTGGCCTTGTCACTGGAAGCTTTAGATGCTGGGCTAATAATTTATAACTAGTTTATATTTTGGCAATTATTTCCTGCGTGAGGGACACAAAAGAAGGAGAGAGAGAGGGACTGCCATAATTAAAGCCATTTTGCGCATGGCCATAATAAGCCTGATATGCGAGTATAAACCAAAAGTCAGGGCACGCAAATCAAGGCGTCGCGATAAGAGAAGTTAATTCACGGATAACAATAAGCGTGCTCTTGGGGAAATCCACCGACAACACCAGCAACAACTTGTACATGCATTACAACAACTCATGAATATAAATTGCCGCCTCACTTTCTGGCCGAGAAGGAGCCGCAGCCGGAGCCGGAGCCGCCAACTGTTCCGGGAGATTGTTCACAAAAGTTGAAGTCGCCGCGGGCGGTTGGCAATTATAACACACAGAAAAATGTACATACATATACATATATATTGTACTCAAAAAAAAATAACAACAATATATATATATAAAGCAGACGGCGCAGGTGAATCGGGATTTAAGGACCCAAGCATTGCCAGCATTTATTAATGTTGCTCAAGGCTGTGGCGAAGATCCCAGGGGCTCTCATATATCAAATAAAGTGAACGAAAATTCAGGAAGCTGAAACCGGGATGCCCTGAAAGTATTTATGGACTCGCGAAAGTTAATAATTTATTGAAATTTTATATGGATCAGATGGTTATTTATTAAATAGTATATAGAAAGAAGTTTAAACAACTTAAAACTAAGGAAGAACTTTTGAAATGGAATTTCAACTGTCTTGAGATCATTAATTATTGTTTAAGATATTTTTAAACATTTCTTTAAGTTATCCTAGATATGTTTAAAACATAATCTTATTTATATTTGACCTCAATTTCCCCCAATTTCAAAATACGATTTTTTCAGGTAATAAATCAAATTTAATATATTTAAAAAATATGCAAATAAGCCGCATAGAATAATGATTTATTTTTAAACACCCCCCTGAAGAGTGTATAAACCGAGACCTCAGCATAAAAATGTCTCAATAAATCCCCTAAACGCTGCTTGGCAGGCAGTAAAATCGCTGGTCAAGTCCCCTTCGCCATGGGTAGCGGGTAATCTAGCAGCGGGCGGTCAAGAGCCTCCCTTCCAAGTACCCCCACCCCACTGCTATGTCCCTTGAAGCCTGGCAGCCTTGACTTTTTGTAGGTTATTGCGCATACGCCCCGTGCAACAGCCACGTGTAATTTAAATGCAATTAAAATAATAATTTATCTTGCTCCGCCGGCTTGTCAACGTTAAGGGAGAAGAGAGATCACACACGGTCCGCTCTCCTAAGCTGTATAAATAAATACAAACGCGAGACATTTGGCGGTGATAAATGAGTTGAAACTGACAGGTCAAATGAAGGTATAAAAAAGGTGCTGTAGGAATTTTCAAGAGAGTTTTTAGGGTAACATGGGAGTAGGGTAGGTAAAAACCACATCATTTGTTCTGGATGCTAACAAATGCAGTCAGCAATTAGCTGTGAAAGGGAGTACTGTTAAGGGAATTACTGGAACGGGTTAAAAAAAAAATAGAAAAGGGTTTCTGTGCTTTCCCAAAATACAACAAACGAAATTCATTATTTTACAAAGGGGGTTTTCTTTCAATTTGTATTCCATAAAAACTATTGTAATATGAGTATTTCTCATATGAAACATAAATATTACAAACTTTTTATATGAACATTAAAGGTATGAAAATGCCAAGGGATTACTTTACGTGCCAAAATCAATAGCTATTATTATTTATAAAAAAATCAAGGGATTACTTTACGTGCCAAAATCAATAGCTATTATTATTTATAAAAAAATCAAGCTTTAAACGAATATTATTTTTCATTTATACCAATTCCCTGGTAATATTTTTCCAGTTTGGCCATAACTTGTTAAGTATGCAATGGGTTTTTCTTAACCAAAAACCAAAACAAAAAAAAAAGTATTAATATAAAAATAACGTTTTACTTTTTAATGCATTGTCCATATAAATGTTTTAATTAAATTATAAAAATAAATGTTTAACAATAAATCAAAAAGTGTATGCTGCAACCGTAATCAGAAAACAATAAACAAATAAAATAACAATTAATTGGATTTTTACTACCCTCCCTCTCTCTCTCTGGAATGAAACATTTAAATTTTCATAATAAAATGTAATTTATTGCATTTGCATAAACCTTTTGGTGACCGTGTTGTGCGTGTGCAATTGAATCAACACCGCCGCCAAGGAACAAAAAGTTGAGAAAAATAAAGAACAGCGGCGACAACAGTTACAACAGTTAAGTCAGAACCTGGCCAATAGCCAGCGGCTGCCACAATTAAAAATCCCCTTTTTGATTTATACGTCGCCTGTCCTATGAGCTATATATATATGGTATATATTTGTATGTATATAGTATATAGTCCATGCAGGCGGCGATTGAATGCGAATTAATCGCTTAATTGCTTTGCCGGCGGGACAAAAGGAATTTTTAACAACAAAGTTGATCACGCAAATTAAGTGGTTGGATCGGGTTCAAGAAATTTATAAAGACGGTTGATGAATTTTTATAAAGGAGCTTAAGGAGTAAATTAATCCCTGGCAGGCAGAGCATGAGGTGTCATAAGGTGTCATAATGTATTACGCAGAATAATATTTTTTAATTAGGCAGTTGACCCACTACCAAGAGGACTCGTTCTGGTTGTTACCACAACTGGCAACTTGGGTTATTTTTAGCCAAAGATTATATTGTTTTCTATATATATTTTTGTCAACTTTGTCTTGATTTTATTTTATATTATTAAATATTAGCTTTTCCTGATTTTTTCTCCAAGTTATCTTAAGGCAGCTTGGGCCAACTTAATACCAGAAAAATCGTGAGATAACTCTGTCATCTATAGATATATTTTTTCTTATTAATTCTACCATCAAACCAAATATACATAAATATTTCTATAAATACTTCTAAATATTTTCCACATATATTTTTCTTACTACATACAATTCTAGCATCCTTTGCTATATTTAGCATCCTTTTGCATATTTATTTTATTTTAAAATACTTCCCCTATTTTGAGAGCACTCTTTCCACGTGTAACTGCTCCTTTGCCATCCTGGCCAGGATTTATTTACCAAGCAACCCACCTTTTTGGTTGACAACACTATTTGCAGGACATCATCTACCCGCTAATAGCTAAACAAGCACCATCTGCTACCCATTTCTTTGCCTCCCTGAAACCGGTGACATGGTTGTGCGTGGTTGCGTGGAGCTCACGCTTTCGTGGTTGAGGTGCCACGTGCCCCTCCCTGACCTGAGCCCCTTCTGCTCGCCTTACATTCACCTGACCCCACTTGCATATAAAAACACTTGTGGCTGATGGGCAACTGCCGGATGGCGGATAGTAGTGCATCATGTCATCGCATGGCGGCCAACGCAAATGCAATTTAAAGCAAACAATTTTTTGAAATGACCTACATCCTGGGCAGGACACGCAGTCACACACACACACGCACACACTCGCAAACAGACAGCAACAAAATGGGAGTTGTTTTCAGTGCGGCGCACACAACATCATTAAAAATTAATTCACGCTCGATGTCCTGCCCCCCTGGTAAAAAATAAAGGACGAGCCAGTAGAGTTAAAGTGAAGTGGAGTGCAACCAGTGAAAGCACTGGGGAAATATGCGGGAATTTTGGTAAATGAATCAGAGAATCTAAAGAGACGTTGAACTTGATAAAATAACTAGAAGATTTCATTGAGAAAGGAGATGGTTTTTTGATTAAATCTTTATAAATCTTCTCTTTATAAATTTCCTTTACTTTTTAGGAATTATTTTATATTTACTTTTTACAGTGCCTGAAAACGGAACTCGGCTAACAGCAAGTGAATGAACACGTTTTGCGGTCGCCGGGGTTGTGCACTTTATAATGTTGGCCAGATCCTGGTCCAGGTCCTGGGAGCAGCATCCAGACCCGATCCCTGTCCATGTCCTGGCCCATTTTGCCCGCCGCCTGATGACTTAATGAGCATAATAAGCTCAGCGCCGAAATTACCTTTTTAAATGAACATGATACCGCCCAAAGGCAGACTGGTTTCCAGGTGAGGTGTGTGGAAAACAATCCACACACACCCGCAGGACACACACACACAGGTGGGGAGTGTGCCAAATGGGGATTAAAAGTGGCATAGACAAGCGGTTACATATTCAAATTAAGATTTTAATGTTCACACAAAAGGCGGCCAGGCCAAAATAACCATTTTAAACGTGTCCTAACGAAGGGAGTTCGCTAAAGGATACCAAAGAAATGCAAATGCAAATGCAAATTAATTAGTTCCCCGTTTGATTGAGTTACAGTTAAGTAGCTTAGCGAAATCGCTGTTCCCGATAAGGTTTTGGGAATCGATAATGGCTGTGTTAATGGAATAGGCAGGCAATAAAAGCAGGGAAGAGATAAATCCCATTCAAACCCTATTGAACATTATATATATACCAGGGGAAAATAATTTAAAATTAGTTGAGCTTAGGAATTAAAGTCTATTTTAAATTCTATCAAGGGGACAGGTTATAATCCCATTTAATTGCTGGTTTTAAAATAGAAAATAAACCAAATTATTGACACAAATTTGGATAATAAATTAAGTCCATTTTTTGACAGAGAATGATATATTTTTAACACGAAAATAATTATGAAATGAAGTTTTGGCTTATGTTAAACCAATTAGTGCTCAAAATTAAACATTAAATATTTATTAAAAAATATTAAAATATAGATTAAAGCAACAGTAAATAAAATTTGAAAGCTGGAAGTGTAAGGGATGCCCAAAATGTTTACCAAGTGAAACTTCCTTTAAAATTCAAAGCAGCTTTTTCTTAAAATGAAACTGCAAGTCAGCTTTGAGGAGCTTAGAGTTCAAGTACTCAGAAAAGTCAATCACAAGTGCGAGAGTCGCTCAGGCGTTGACCCAATAACCTTTTTCCAAATTTTTGAGCAGCCGCCAGATTGCGTATACGCAACGTTAAACCGCATACACTTGCCCCGGCATGCCATAATCAAATTAAAGCATAATTTTTTACGACGTCATAGTCATAAATATGAACGATGAGAAATTGTGCCCTCAAAGAAGAAAACATGAATCATAAAAAGAAGGGGGGGGGGATAAGGGGCAATGCAAGTCCGGAACCGGCTGTGTGTGTGGATCTCCCTTGCAAGTGATTTCCCATTTCCGCTAAGCGGCTGGGCGAGAAAAATAAAATTAAATGTATAAATCATCTCGGCGATGCTTTAAAATTGAATACGCATTCGTCAGCAATAAATCGCTGAAAAGGAGCCAAAGGACACGGACTCCTGCAGCTCTAGTGGCTCATCTTGACTCCGGCACCGGCTCCGGACTCCTATCTGAACTCCGCTCCCCAACTTGGTCACATATGCGCTTTGTGCCGCCTCTTGGGAAATTGCTACAATTCGTTTCATATTTCATGTGGTTTCGGTTTCGGTTTTTGGGTTTTTGGCTTCCGCTTCTGTTTTTGTGGACGCGAATTTTTCCCGCCGTCTATATATATATATATATATATATACATTTTTTTTCCTTTCCGCATGAGTTATTATTGGCAAACGGGAATCCCCGCCAAAGTGCGGGCGCAATTGGAATTGTTTGCAACTGATTTGCATATTGAATGCAATAGAAAATGCGGCCTTATTTATGGCCAGCGGTTGCAGTTGCTCGCTTTTGGGCAGAGTGCAATTAGCCATGGCTTTCTGGCCACCGAGTTGTTGCATACTTTTCGCTGAGCCTTGGGCCAAGTTCAATTTGGAAATCTGGTGAAATGGCCATGAGTCAGACAATGATTTACCAAACTCACAGCCAATTAGGGCTGTAAATTCTTAGATCGATATCGAAGTGATTGCCGATCAATGTTCAACTTAATTTGGAAGGGGATTTTCCGGAGATATTAATTGAAAAAGAACTCTAATAATATTATATGATATTTAAATATTCTTTAAAATTATTTTTAAAATTTTTAATAAATAGCCAGGTAAAGCTATATTTATTTCTAGAACCCTTTTAAATTTTTGCTGGCCAAAAAAATATAAAATAATTTGTGATTTATTTTTAAATATATTTAATACATTTTAAATAAATCTAGAACCTTCGCAGTTTTAAATGCCTTTACAAGTTTCTTAGATGATTTAAATTTAATAATAATGACTACAAAATTTTCCATGTAATTGTCATAGAAATTCCTTTACAAATACATAAAATACCTCTATACCTCCTCCACATCCTATACTATTTTTCTGCTGATATCAATTAAGGCATGTAAGTGTTTTTTCATTACATTCCTACTGTTAATCATTATCATTATCTGGTTTCATAGAAAATTCACCTGATAAAGAATAAGTGCAGCTTGGCTCTGTATTTACTGGCAACTATTGCCTCACCTGCAATCGAAACTTTCAAGTGTAAATTTCCTGAAGGGTTTTACAAAGGTTTTCATTGTAATTAAGGTGTGTAAATATTTTTATTAAGTTCTGTAATCTAGCTATAGATGCACACAGGTGCTTTTCTATATCCTCCATTCATTCAGTAAAGTCGTAGTATTTGTTTGCTATAAATTTTTATTACATTCGCGGAATAAATCGGACGGCATAAACGATAAACGCATGACTTTTAATCACAAATTAAAACCAATCGTGTTTATGAGCCAATATTTGATAATGAGGGTATTAGCTCACTTTCCATTTTGACACGATCAGTTAAGAGTTAATTAAGAACACTCACACAAAGTAAAGTTGAGCTATATTTAAACCAAAAATAATCGTAGTAAATTTATTATATATTTTTATTTAATTTGAAAGGAAAAATTCAGCATAAGCTGGGATGTTATTTTTTTTAGGTAATATATTGTTATTAGAAATTGCATCGATCACTAGTCATTCTCTTGCAATCTCATTTTGTCATGTCAAATTCCTGGCTGCCTGTGCCTCTCTGCCTGTGCTCCTTGGTGTATGCTAATTTTTGGCAAACATGCTCGTTCCGGCGGAGGTCCTTTCTTAATTTCAGATGAAACAATGCGCAATGGAAGACATTGCCAAATGTACCCCGTCGGGGAATGAGGCGAAAGCCCTGTCGTCGAAACGAACGAAAATCGAATTTATGGTCTAACAAGCGCTGTCAAAATGCGAGAATTGAGTGCCTCTACGCCGGGGTCCTGCATCCTGCCCCGCCGTGTCCTCGTTCCTGGCATACATTCAGCTATTTCCTAGGTGCCGACTGTCGCTCCAGGACCCAGCTGCTCCCCAGGACATTTGCATCTCGCATATAAATCGCATTAGCAGCACGCAATTACGAGACCAGGACACATGGGTGCAGGGTTTTGTGGCTTCACATTTCCCGAGGAGACTCTCTCCGGCAATAAATAATTACGCTGATAGTTCTTAGCCTCCACACATGGCAGATAACAAATAATCAAAAAGTGGCAGAAGGCGATGTCTTGAAGGGGTATTTGGCTTTAATTTACGATTTTGTTATAAATAGTACTGGCCGCCCAATGACAATGATAGCGTAGATCAATAAAAGCGATCTAATCGCCTCAGTCGGCGGACACGATGTAGTTAGTATGTAGGTTAGTATATATCACATTTGACTAGGTACACAGTTCACCCGATTCCGGATCACAGCAGAATGGGGCACTTGTACATGATGTTGATCTTGTCAATATCCTTAGAGCTCAGGCCCACTCTCTGGCCTATCTGGGCGGATGAGTCCAGCGGCGTAATGGTATCCTCGCCATTGATGGAGAAGGCTCCCGGCCTATAGTGCAGGCAGCTGTCGTAGTCGTAGCCCACCTCGAAGTCCGTCACCACAGAGTCGGAATACTTCTGGAAATTGAACTCCTTGCCAGGCACTATGTTGTCGTAGTGCACCTCTATGTAGCCATCACGAATGGCCGAGCTCTGCTGGTGATAGAAGCCCATGGCGTGCATGAACTCGTGGAGTATGGTTCCGGGTCGGAAGCAGCCCTCGCCTATGGGATATATCTCCAGGTTCATTTCCTGCGGCTTTCCCTGATAGCCCACAGCCGTGTAGCAGCCTCCCTCCTTGGCCGTCACTGTCAGATAGTAGGTATCCTCGTCGGTGGCCTCCCGGAAACGGATGCAGGTGTTTGTCTCCAGCGTCTGGATGCCCGCCTTGATGGCATTTTTGTGAAGATTATCAAAGTCATCTGATATCCGGTAGACAATCAAGTTATTAGGCCACCTCTTTGTAGTATCTATCAGGCCATTGCGTGCCTTGGGAGCACCCTGCTCCAGCATCCTCTCCTGCTCCGCCGTCAAGACCATGTCGCCCTCCGCAAAGCCAGCAGACTCCTCGGGATCGTAGACACCTGCCGGGAGGGGCTTGCCAGAACTGAAGAGCACTTGCAATAGCAGTAAGAGTATTATTCCGATCCTCGACATCTTGCCAGTTGGGTTCCTCAATCGAGACTAGTAAATTGGCCAGGGAGCACGTCCACCTAAATATAAAACCAAAAGCCTTACCCATTTTAGATTAGATACAAACGGGCAAAAACCTATTTCGCAAACTGATAATGAATCAGGGAACGTCCAATTGGATCAAGGTTTATAACTAAAAAGTCACCTATCATCGGGGCGCCTTCTTTACGTACATTAGTCATGTAATTTACGATTAATATCGCCAGCAAACGTCACCTGTTTGCCGCAATTCACAATGATAGTAAAATAAATATGTAAAAAAGTACCGAAAGTCAAGTGGAGGCAGTGATTGAATTTTTTAAGTGGCCAGAAAATATATAAATAAAGCTTCCAGAATATGAGTAATTCCGGCCAAATCGTCAATTGATAAGTGATAAGCAACCCGACAACCGGGACACGAGTAATCGTTCCGCTAAACACAAGTGTTCATTGGGTTGTCTATTCCATGTTTGAATTGGGTTTCTTATCGCCCCAAAATATACTTTTTAAGGGACTCTTGAAAGGTAGTTAAGCATGGTTCTCTTAAGGCTTTCAGATAATACAAAACAAGAGAGAGAGAGTCTTATGTTCACTGTCCCAAATAACTGATAGGATTTTGATTTATTTATTGCATTCTAAATTATAAACCAAATCTCATCGCTTATTTTACGCTTTCACTAGCTAAAGACCATGTCAATATCATTAGTTTAGACATGGCCGTGACACTTGTACATTTTGTTAAGCTTTCTTATATCCGTTTTACTCATTTCAAACCGCTGGCCCATTCTGTGGTTGCCCTCCTTCAGGGCCACTATAGTGGGCTCGCCGTTTCTGCTGAAAGCTAGGGGTACATAGTGCATAACGCTGTCGTAGTCATAGGGCTCGCCAAAGCCATGCCAGGTGGTCGTCTTATCTTCATTCACAAAGTTCACGAAATATTCTTTGTCAATATTTTCCCACTCGATGCGAATATACTCATCTCGATTTTGGGCCACATGCTGATGCTCGAAGCCCAGGGCATGGAGGAACTCGTGTAGTATAGAGCCCATGCGGAAGCAACCCTGGTCAATCGGATAGGGCTCCAAATTAATCCCATTTAAGCTCGTCCTGAAGCCCAGAGCCATGGCATTGCAGCCATCGTTATTTCCAGTAATGTTGAGCGCAAACGGAAGCTCATTTTTCGTGGCTAGCTTGAATACGACACACGATTTGCTCATAATATCAGCCATGGCCTCGAAGATCTTTGCCAGGTGAGCTTCGTCTTGTTTAGGAACATTTTGAAATGTTAAATGTTAGTGCTTACTTATATAATCGTTATATATTATTTTATTACCAAAAACATTGGGCTGGATCACGTAGTGGACAGTGGCATTTGGCCAGTGATAAATCTTATTGCCGATCCCATTCCGGAATTTTATTCCACGATTCAGGATGTCCCCTTGATAGTATCCTGGCCGTATTTCAGGATCCCTCTCACGTTTACTTAAGACTTCCCGGCTTAAGAATAGAATCAGAGCTAATTTTATTCCTAACATTTTGCCAAGAAAAATCCAACTAAACTATCCATCTGAACGGTGGAGTAGATTATAGGTTTAGTAATGCATTTTCCATGCTTTTATGGAAGTTATTTAATTAATACAAAGATCAATTCAGTGATGCTATTTGGTACAGTAGAGAAATGCTAAGGAAAAAAATATTTTTTGGTCCTGTAAAATTCCTTATAAAATATATATTTATCAAAATATACATATATATTTTATATATTAAGCTTTGCAAGTAAAATGAATTAAAGGAATAGAGTTTTTTATCGATGCCTTATTCAAAACATCCGAAAATAATCATTCCAAAATGTATTTCTTTTATTTATTTTATGAAAATTATTATTTCTGAAATTAAAACATTTTTTCTGAATAGAAGAATTTAATTTCTAAGTTAAAAACATACGTTTCTTGTCTTATTGTGGCATACTCTTGGGGTTTATTTTTAAAAGTGTCAAAGGAAAATGTAAATGGTTATGTTTAAAAAAATGATTAATAAATATGTAACAGGAGTTCCATATTTATTGACTTTAACATATTTAATTTATTTTAGGTAAATCTTAAAATATCTTAAAAAATTCATGAAGAATAATCCCTTTAAATAAATACAAAATTTAAAATCATATTTCTAAAAATCCTACTGAATTTTTATTAAGATGGAACTCAAATCCAATCTCGATCTAATGGCAAAATATTTAATATCCCCTTTAAATTACACCTGCCTGGGGCACTTGTACATAATATTCAGCTTGTTAATATCCGACTGACTCATCTGCAGGCGCTGACCCATGACCTCCTCGGCTCCCTCTTGGAGCGGCACAATGGTCATCTCTCCATTCTTGGAGAACGCATATGCCGTGTAGTGCAGGACACTGCCGTAGTCATAGGGCTCTCCGTAATCCGTAACTGTCTCATTATCGTACTTGTTGAAATTGTTCTGCGTTCCCTCCGTAATATTCTCCTCGGCAATGCGGACATAGTCATCGCGATTCCATGTGCTCTGCTGATGATAGAAGCCCATGGCATGGAGGAACTCATGAACAATTGTGCCCAGCCGGAAGCAGCCAGAGTCCAAGGCATAGTTCTGCAAATTCAATTGCTGGACCCTGTTGAGATGACCCACATACGAGTAGCAGCCACCAGCCTCCGAGGTGACATTAATATAGTATGTCTGGTCCGTGGTGGCCTCCTTGAAGACCAGACAAGAGTCACGTTCGATGATGCGAATGCCGCGGATAATGTGATTGCGATGTTCGGTATCTGAATAATAAATAAAATATTTAATAAAATATGTTTAATTGAGTTCTCAACTATATTTCCCAATTAATTGTTAGTTCCTTTAAAAGCCTTACCAATATCCGGATTTATGTAATAGTAAACCGTGCGATCGGGCCACCTGTAGGTCTCATTAAGCAGTCCATTTCTTCCCAGTGGACTGGGTACCATATCACCCTCAATGTAGCCAGCTGTCAGCTCCGGATCGGTCTCAATCCTCTCCTGGGTGGCAGGAGCAGCCAGGCAGCTGCTGGCCAAGCAGAAGACCACCAAAGTCAATGTACAGTTCGTCATGTTGTAGGCTCCACGTTTGGGAAAATACTGATTGGGGCGCCAACTAAAACCAGGCAATGTGGTCTGCCCCTCGCCAATGGATAATTTATGGTATTTGCGCTAAAGTTAAGCTTTTATAGCCAGCTAAATTGACCAATGGTCGCCGCTAAGATGTTATCTAATCGTCAGCGGTAACCTGCCTAATATAAATTCGTATACGTAATCTTAATACACATTAGTTCTAAATGCCTTTCTTATACTATATACATATATAGATCGGGAATTACCATTGTCATCGAGATAAGATCTTTCTATTTAAAGAAAACTAATATGGCATACTTTTGGGTTCCTAATTTATATGGCTAATTTACATTTTAAATTTAAATATATATTTTCTTATAAGCTACCACATTTCCCATTTTCAACCCAGCAAAAACGTAATCAACTTTAAATTTACAAATATATTATCACCCTTAATTATATAGAACCACTTTCACAACATTTCCCAACTTCCTTGTAGTACATTTATCTTCATTTATTCTTGCGTCAAGTTTGGCAACCTCACCTTACCTGTCGAAATACAACAAAGCCTAACCAACCCTGACCTCTCCTCACTGAGTCATTTCATCTTAAAAACACCCCAATCTCACCCACAATTGCTTGCAAAAGCCTTCCCCTTCCCCAAAAATAAAGAAAATCAGTGCCAAAATTAATCTGAAAGCAAATGACAGAGACGAACATTCAACTAATTGCATTTGTCAACACAATAAACAGATTATATATATACATATATATTTCGCGGGCCTGAGGTGGCAATATCAAGGTGAAATTTATCATCATTAAGTTGAGGAAAGAAAGAAAGAGTATTCCCCTAAACAGTGGGGCAATTGTACATGGCATTTAGTTTCCTGATATCCGTTTCACTTAGCTGGAGTCTCTGTCCTATGGCATCTTCCTTGCCCTCCTCAAAAGCTACTATGGTCCTTTCACCGTTCTTGGAAAATGCATAAGGACCATAGTGCATAACGCTGTCGTAATCGTATTTCTCTCCAAAGTCATTGACCGTTGCCTCGGTATATTTATCAAAATTAAACTCCATGCCCTCGGTAATATTCTCCTCCACAATTTCCACATAATCATCTCGATTGGCGGCACTTTGCTGATGGAAAAAGCCCAGGGCGTGTAAGAACTCATGGACAATTGTGTAGAGTCGGAAGCAGCCAACTTCGATTTCATAATTCTGCAAATTCAGTTGTTGGACTCGATTTAGGTAGCCAATGTAGGAAAAGCAGCCACCCTCTTCGGAGGTAACATTCACATAATACTCCTGGTCGGTGGTGGCCTCCTTGAAGGTCAAACATGAAACGGACTCGATCTTGTGAATGGCCTTAACAATTTGGTTACGATGTTCGGTATCTGTAAAGAGAATAGAATATATAAATAAATATTTAAATACGTATGCAATTAATCCCTCACCTATATAGCTATTGATATGATAGTAAACAATCCGATTGGGCCATCGATAGGTTTCATTTCGCCAAAGATTCCTTTGGGAGCCATTGGGCACCATATCACCCTCCACATAACCTGCTGTCAGTTCCGGATCCGTTTCGATTCGATCAGCTGGCAAGGCCAAAGCCCCAGTGATCAGAACCAAAGTCAGAGATAGTATAGTAATTATTAAGACATGTTAGTTCTCGGACCTTCCTTTTCAGACTGTCTAGCCAGTTTTATAAAAGAGCCATTGATTAGTCCATTATAATAGTTAATCTATGTTATTTACGATCTCCAAAGTACTAGTACCGATGTGAAATCTAATCGTTTCAACAATCGGTAGCTATCAAAAAGGTGTTATCAATGTCTACTAAGTAACTAATTAGGGTATTAATGATGTCGGTATATAGCATATTTTTGGGGCTCTTTCAATGAATGAAGTAGTAGACTTGCTTACCCTCTAATAATGATAACAAGTCAATAATTAAGTGAACTCTTGCTAACTAATACTTGGAAAAAACAATCTTAAGTCATAAGTAAGGAACTTTATCGATTATATAATATAAAGAACATTATAAAACTCTGAGGCTAAGAACCTCTAAAAGGTTTATCTTTATAATGTTCTGATGTTCAAGCCAATTAGGTCCCATAACAAGGTTATTAAACTTTCTATATCTTTGAAATGATATTTATAAAATACTTAATACAAGAACTATTTAACGTATTCCTAATTGTTCACTAAATTATATTAAAGTAAATTTCATTCTTAACACAACTAGAATCTTAACTAGTACTACAAACTATAAATCATTAGGCCCTTAGGCTTGATATAACTTTATAATATGTAAATAAACACAAATAAAAATAGAACAAATTTAAGATGAGACTATTATTATGGCCAGGCAAATATGGTATAACCCTTATACTCTGGAATCCGTCCGGTTAGCCGCCTTATCTAGAGATAAAGCTATCCCAATGTACTTCCAGAAAGATATAAAAAGCCTCTGAAACTTGACTCTTGATCAACACTTTTGAAAATGCATTACCTTGCATTCGCAGTGCTCTTGACAATAGGACCCTTGGTCCATACTCGTCCTTCCAGTGAAATTCAAGTAGATGACGTTATATATACACCAGAGCAATTGCAATTCTTTGAAGGAAATATGACTAGTAGGATTGTTTTATCCTGGTCAGGTTATTACTGGAAAAAGAGCACTCTGGTATATAGCTTTGGCGTGGGTCTGTGTAAGTCTTAAATAATATAGCAAAGTTCTCCGTCTAAAATCTAACTCCTTTACAGCATCTGCAGACCAGGCTCTAGTAAAAAATGCCATGAAGGAAATATCATCACAGACTTGTGTCAAATTTCGAAAGACATTGAGTAGTCGCGAGCCGCAAGTAGTAATTCAACGAAAGGATGCCGGATGCTGGTCCTATGTAGGATATTTGGGCGTTACCAACCAGGAACTCAATCTTGGCAGTGGATGCATGTCTAGTCGCACGATTCAGCATGAACTGCTCCACGCCTTGGCCTTTTACCACACTCAAAGCGATCCCCAAAGAGATCAGTATGTGCGAATATACCCAGAGAATATCAAGCCCGGCCATAAACACAATTTCAATAAGCTTCGAGCTGGCGCAGTGACTGACTTCGGACTGGGCTACGATTACGATAGTATTATGCATTACGGTCCATTTGCCTTTTCGAGAAATGGAAACCCCACGATTATTCCTCTCCAGGCTAATGCAATTATTGGTCAGGCGACTCAACTGAGTCCGAGGGATGTGGCCACCCTAAATCGCATGTATTGTTAGTTTTCTTAACTTTATGTTAATTTTAACATTTTATTTAATGTGTTTATTGGTGATTTAATTAAATAATTGGGGTGATTGTTAATTTAGAAATTCATTTGGATTAAAAATTACCATACTTCACAATTTACGATATTTTTAATTTAAAATTAAACCCTGAATTTGAAACTATTTTCCTTTCAAACCAAACTTAAAGCTGCCTTTCAGAAACACTAACTTCACCGTGAAGATAAAAGAAGCGGCCCAGTCGTGTTAATTCCATATAGAACTTACTTGGCCAGACTTTACATCCTCTTCCAAAGTAATCGCAACATTTGCAATTCCAACGAGCTGTTGCACTTGACAGGAAACAAGAATCGCCCGTAGCCTCAAAGCTATACCCATCCTTAGTCGTAGCCCTATCCCTAACCCTCATCCCTGTTAATCTGGAAAACAAAAAGCCCCGACCAGCGTAAAGGAAGTGTTTGCCTTTGCGCCGGCAACTAAAAATTGAATATTTAGTGGTCGTAATTAAAAATTAGCGCGCCAGGCAACTAACCAACTAACCAAGCTACCAAGCAACGCCAGCACCAAAAGCCAACCGGAGGAGTCCTTCCGTGTAATCCCAGGACCAACTATCTGCGTGAAGCACCCCCGAATCCTCGCCTCTCTATCTCACCCGCCACACAAGGACTCGCCGCATATACATATATTTGGTTTTTTAATGGCACAAAATTGTGCTAGAGCCAAAGCTTCGCCAGAGCTACCTGCACACAAAACGGAAGTCGTAAACATTTAATTTATGCAAGCAGTGCATTTGCTTTTTTAGTTGCAGTCCAAAGATGGGCCAACGTCATCCAGTTTGGCCGAGCTCCTGTGTTGCAGCCGGGTTTTATCAGCTTTTGAGGTGGTTAGCATTAGCGACAAGCCACTTAAAATGTGTACTTACCTCTTGGATACCATTGCAAATATGGGTTTTAATTTAAAACGATTTAAGGATTTTTAAATAAATAAACAGGGAGTTTGGTAAATGAATTAAAAATGAATAGTTGTGGTTTTATGATGACCTTAGAAATTGAAATCGGTTTATTTTTGGGAAACTGTTTCTTTTTTATAATTAAAGTTTTACTTTTCTAGCCCATCTCTCTTAATGTTATATCATATAAAGCTTAAAAATAAATTTAATTTAAACCCATTAGCAAAGTCATGACATTAAAAAAAAGTTTTGAAAATGAAAAGATAAATTTCTTAGTTAAAAAAATTCTTAAACTTCGTCTTAAAACAAGTATACATTTTAGCTCTCCTTAAAAAAACTCAATTAATTCCTTTATTTTTTAAAGAAAATCTACATCCTAGCACAGCATCCCAACGCGATTATCACGCTCTCAAGTCATAATGTCTTGAGAGTTTCCTGCTTTTTATTTTTGAGAAAATATTGCCGGCATAATAAAGAGAATTTAATGGGTTAAGGCGGCCACTAGGACGCCTGGCCATCAACTTTTCGCCAAGAGCAGTAAAAAAGTCAGCTGGCAGGAGCCACGTTTCGCTTTCTTTTCCCGAGCTGCGGTTCTTTGTGTTGTGTTTTTGCCTCCTTTAACCCCCTCTCCCTTGCCTCTCCTCCTGCGATCGTTCTAATTTTATGACATTCTATTTTCATGCATAGCAAACCAGACGTATGTGTGTGTGTGTGTGGGGTGTGTGTTGGTTGTGCGAGTGCAGCCATAGCCATTTCATAGTCAGACATGAATGCTGCGCTTTGTTGCCCTGCTACGCCTTTGTTTGTATTGGCCTCAGGGGTAAAGTTTTTAGGATAATAACTTCCTGCGACTTTACGAGCCAAGGCAAAAGCCAAAAACCCACCAGCAGCAACAACAGCAGCGGCAACTAAAGGGAAATGAGAATACTTAAGCAGCCCAGTACACTGTAATTAAGGTAGCTTTTAGTTAATGGGAGAATTTATAGAGACTATTTTCAGGACAGACAAACGTTTGGTAATGTCAAGTCCTTGGGGTAATTTAGTTGAATATATTTAATTGTCAGATATATATATATATTTTTTTATATTTAACAGTAAAATTATATATTTTTATCAAATATGAGGCTCTACAATGAAACTAAGTAGGTAAAGAAAATAATGAAAAATAAATTCTTAAATTTTTCTAAGAGATTTCAATCACTATAAATAATTGGTAAGTTATGTTCTACAAATATACTATAAAAATATAAAAATATAATATAATATATATTATAAAATCAAATACAAATGTAATATAAATTCAATATAAATTCTTATAGTAGTTTTTGATAAAAAAATTTAAGTTAGTAGATGCCAAATTATAAAATTTCAACAACGAATTTTCTTTTGACATATTTACCTTCATAATTTTAAATTTATTTAATTTTTATACCTATATTTAGGTTTACTTTCTCTCAGTGCATCAGAAGAACTGCATATGAGCAACTTGGCGAAGGCGAGCCCTGAAAAATATCTCAAGAAGACCTCCCCTTGGAAGCAGGCAGCGAGTAAAAGCAAAAGCAAATGCCAACACATTTGCGACGCTGAGGGAAGATGTGCTATGTGCTGGCAGACCGCAGAAACTTTTGACGGCGACGACAGGCTAGAAAAAGCAGAGAAACAATGGTGTCAAGTTAGCTAGTTTTAAGTAGAACTTAAGTTGTTATTTTTTTAAATTTATTTAAATTATTTTCACAAAAAATTTTAAATTAAAAAAAATTGAAAATAGAAAAAGGAAAAAGCTTACATGGCTGAGCATTAAACTTTGATCTTTCTATATTTATACGTAAAAAAAATAAGTATATAAATATTGAAGACAAATATTTAATCCTAGATTTAGCTAGTTTATATATTTCTCAGATTTTTTAAATGCTCGTTTAAGTAAGCTTCACTGTCGAGTAGCAAGTCGGCAGGCATGTGGGTTAGTGGCTGCGGTGGCATATTAAAGACAGACAGCTGTAACATCAGCTCAGCACCACCGTGGCTGTGGGCATAATCTCAGACATAATTACACACACAACTCACAGGACCTGGGCAAAGGAATGCGAATGCCAGGATGCGGAGCTTTATTCAGGCTCTAAGCCAGCGACTGACAAATGCAGTCACACATGAATGGGCTTTATATTTCTATATTTTTCTGGCAGAGAAAGTTAACTTAAAGGTGGAAAATTCCACAGAGAGGCTGACTTTTCGCGAACACTCGTTCGCTGCTGGCCAAAGTTTTTAAAGTGCATTTAAAATTAATTAAGCATACGACGCGTTGCCAGTTGCATGACACGAAAGAGCGAAACCCTGGCTGCTTTATCTGGCAATTAACAAGTTTCTTCTTTTTCACTGTAATTGATTTAACGCCAACAACCCTCTCCCCCTCAAATCAAAGTTGAGCCCCTGAACTTTTCGAGCTGTAAAGAAGGGGGTTAAGACCCCCTTCTTATTCGTACTTTATTCGCATGCTGTTGCTCTCTGTGCGCGCGGCTTGAAAAGTTTAGACACAATATCGCTAATGATAATTACAAGCTAAAAACTTTATCCACATTTGCTTGCACTATCCCTATACTTATCTGTCTGTGTATTTGCTTTTAGCTTCAGTGGGCAACACAGGCATAAATATAAAATTTTCAGTGGTTAGCACAAAAGTTCCCCCAAAGCCAAACGGGGAGCGATAAGCTAAGGACTTAGCTCCCTAAACCCCCCTAAAACCCTTCTACAATCCACCGCCTGTCCGTTCTAATTAAGCTCTATTGTTACGGCTGGCAGTCAATGCTTATTAAGATATCGGGCATTAGATACTAGCAGCTGGGTAATAAGATATTAATCCATGTGGGAGAGATACATACATATACTAAATGTGCCCTAAAATAATAGACTTTTTGGACTTCCTTTAAATACAAAATTTAAAGAAATTAAATAAATTAAAATAACAAAAATTAATGAATTTATTATATTTAAATGTTACTTAATTTATATGAAATATTTTAATATTTTATTTATTTTCTTTATTACCAAACAACATTTTTTTATAATATAACATTTTTAAAGATTCTTGCTTAGAATTGTGCCTAAAAGTCAGCACAAAACTATCTCTCTCATCAAAATGTAAGAAAAACCCCACCAGAAATTTAGGACTCTTAATACTCCACTAATCAAAGGTAACCTTAACCCTTTATCCCAACCAAAACCCCGGGGTAAATAACACTCATTAGCCCGCGGACCAATGCAAGGCAAACAATTCAATGGCCGGCACACATTTCCCAGTCAAACAACATGGCGCTAATGAAGTACAAATTGGCTAATGGGGCAGGTCGAAGCCAGAAATCGACGGCAATGGAGATGGTCTAATTATCAATATCAGGATATTATGGGGCAGAAGACACAGAGACAGGCGCGAGCGGGGGCTTTTTATGTGAAAACTTTTGTGCATTTTCATGGCGAAACTTTAATGGATTAATTTACCAAAAACGTTCGTGCCAAAGGAAATTGAAACATAGTGGGTGGTGGTGGTGGATGTGCGACGGGCGATGGTGAATGCGAATTTTCGCGATAGGCAGAGAGTCTCCGCCAAAGTTGAAGATTTATGGCTTACGCCGGAGACCCAAACTCCATTCGAAATGCCGGCTTAATGGCTGCTGATCATTGCTGGAGATGGCAAAACATGCACAACTGAAAATTTTCCGGTTTTTTAAAGCAATTTTCTCTGGTGATATTCTAATTTCATTACCCACCCGTCGGGGCAAAAGTTTTATTAACTTTTTGCAAGTTTTTGCAGCAAAGCACTAAAATCATGAATATTTTATTGCATATTTTCCGACACACACACGGAGAGACAGCCCTGAAAAGCGCAAAAGAAACAAAAGTCAATGATGCGTGTGAGCTGGCTCGCCTTTATCAATTTAATTTAATTAAAATTAATTCAGCAATAATTGACTTTTAATATGCAATCATTTGTATCAGCGGACTAGAGTCGCAGAAGGAGGCAGCAGTTGCAGTAGCCGGAATGCCGGGAATGTCCGGTTTCCCGCTTGATATGCCATTAAAAAATTCTGAATTATTTAATTGCTCATTTGTCGACGCTGCATTGAGGTGAGAAATGTGAAGTACGAGAAGGATGCCTGCAAAATCTGTGAAAAATAAAGAGAGGAGAGAGCTGACAATCGATTGCTGTTGTCCCTGCCATAAATAATACTCACCTTCAAGCCCGCCTGCAGGCTGACGCGAAAGTATTTCAGACCAGTTACATAGAATGGTTTGCTGTGCATCTCAATAGCCAGGTTAATGAGCTTCAGCAGGCGCAGATTCTCCTGCGGATCTGTGGAGTGCTCCAGGACCTGCTCCCAATGGGTTAGATAGTACATAGAGCTAAGGGAATCTGTCTGTAGAGTGGGTTAATTTCACAAAATTATAGGATAAAGATACTCATACTCACCGTATAGGCCAAGTTTGATCCTATTTGTCCCAGAGATAGCAGCTCCACAGTTTTGGCACAAAACCATATGGCATATATGTAGTTGGCCATGGGATTCTGTTGGGAAAATCCTCAAATTAATACTATATATATTTTTTTAGTTGATAAATATTTATAACCTACTCACCGTATAGGCCTTGAAAGACAGAGCACACAACAAAGCCGCTGCAAAGGCAAACATAATGAAAACTCTCACGGTATACTGGACCTCCAGCTGCTCGCCAAACTGATTCAGAGCCACATTCTTACGCAAAGTTTGTATAATCAAATCCTTTAGCTGCTTGGCCATCAGAGGACGCTCTCGTTTAGCCAAAATCCTTTGTATTGCCAATTCCAAGTCCCTTTTCAACAGCAAATATTTACCATTTAAATGGACAATCAGTTCGCAAAGCAAACTGGTCTCTCCAAACATCATGGAATCGATGATGATGCCTATCCAGACATTGCTCAGCAGCAGAGGCACAAAGATGTGCAAAGGTTCCGTATCAAAAGGAAATATCATGGAGTAAAGAAAGTCCTTCCTCTTGTTGATGATCGAAAAGACAGGAACAATGAGATATCCAGAGATAACAGCTGTATACATGGCGGAAACCAAACGATTGATGAGCATTTGACCATCAACTCGACGAAACATTTCCGGCTCCTTGCGAGGATCTATGTAAATAGTGGTATAAAAACGATGCAGGAACTTCTGCAGCGGCTCAAAGTTGAACAGAATATGAAGACTCCGGAACTGGGCCTCCACCAAGATCAAATAGGTGGGCATTCCGGTAAGAAACTCATCCATATTTCTATTTCCAGCCTCCACGCGTAGATACCGCAACTCCGCATCGTTGTGCTGGACAAAGATGACACAACCCAGGACGGCCAGTACTCTGTCTAGATATCGTGCCCACTTGCCCGTACTGGGATCCAGGGGCCAGAAAATATGATTCAATCGGAAGAGGGCCAAGGGCCAGGCCAACTTCACCTTCTGACCATCAGCAAAACGGGGCACGTAACGAACCATAATGAACCAGAGACTGCGGAGTAATGCCTGTGAAATAGGGTCTCAACTTCAGCTTATATATATCAGCATGTAACCAGGATTAGAGTCGAGAGAGGGAGACGAATGACAGTTTCTCAACTTTTAAATGTACTCTCCCATGCGTGCAATGGCTCAATTAAGTTATTATCCTTCAGTTCCAAGCCGAACGGAAAGGAAACATTTGAAAGTTTCACATTAATATTGCCTCATTTACCATGTAATGGCTTGTCCTCAAATATTTGAGACAACTTTTCCAGGACCAAGCCAAAAGGGAATTGGCTTTTATTTGGGGCTATTAAACGCAGGTAATGATGTAAACAAGGACAAACATAAGGGAAAAAAGGTGTGTGAGTAAGGAGTTTCAGGGAAACTTTTAAGAAGAAATATATGTGAATTTATTATCCGCAAAAGTTATTTTTTCACTCAGATAATTATCAAAAATTATTCACAGCACACTAAAACAAGAGTTATTTTAATCATTTGTGTATTATTTACATAAAAATGTATTAAATAATCAGTAAACACGTTAGAGATAATATTTATTTAAATCACATTCATAGACACAAACGATTGTGAAGGCAGAAAAATAAACTATAATAAATGTCTTTACTAATAATTATCCTGGAAATAAATATCTGACATAACCAGGTTATAAACTGACATATTTTTGCGGACATTTTTCCAGCCATGAACTCTCTGCTGGAGCATGAAAAACTCACTTAACAAATTCATAAAAATCAATTAATTCAGACGCGCAACTTTTGCACGCTTCTGCAGCTTTCCCCGGATTACTCCCAGCGATGCCATTTGTCCAGGACCTCCTCCGCACACTCCGCATCCCGCTGTCCTGGCCTGGTCGGGAGATAGTGGCAACAGTTTGTGTTATGAATATTTTAAGAGGCAGCCGTCTGTCTCTCCCTTGTCTAACCGAATAGAAAAACGACAATAAGGCAGCAGCAGTAGGGCCACAACAGTGAGGCGAAAAAAAAACAAGTAAAGGAAATAAAGGACTGGAAGGACTGCGAGGAGCTGCAACTGCGGCGTAGAAACTGCAGTTTGCTCGCCACATTCATCTTAATTTCCTGTCACGACAATGACAACGAGGTTCGTTGCTTCGCTCGTGGTTCGGTGGGTGTCCCTCAGCACATCCTGGCCAGCCATCTAGCCATCCAGCCAAGTGTTCGTCTAGCCAAGCGGCTGACCAAAGTCCAGAAAACAACAGGAGCCGCACATTTCACTGCCATTTTGTATGCACTTTGCTGGAGGGATACAATGTATTGTTTATGAGGTTTGCCATTCAACCTGACTTTCTTCAAGTTCAAAGTTTTAAGCCCAAATGAGGTGAGAGTCCTGAATGGTTAATGGCATCTTTGAATTTTTAAATAATAATTTAAAGTGCAAAATTGAGAATAAAGTCTTCAAGTTTTCTTATACTGCTTAATAACATTATGTATTTGGGTAACAGATATAATAAATGCTGTAATATATTTTCTTTAAATAATTATAAATCAATTATTAGAGACTTACTAATTCATCTTAGCAAATGTACTCTTCTTTCCCCTTTCAGTTTTTTTCGTGTTGAGCGCTTTTTAAGCCTTTGTAGCGGTTGTTGCTTTGGCTTTAGCCTTGGCATCTGTATCTGTAGCTGTATCCTGAAACTGTGCCGGCTTTGTAGCCCATAGATGGAATTGCTGGACGATCTCTCTCACTCCCTCGTCCTTGGGCATCCTTGTGCGTGGCTGGGCCAAATGCTGTCAAAAAGCAAAGGGGCCAGAAGCGTTTTGCCCAGGCGTTTCGCATAAACAAGGGTGGTGCCCTCATCCGTTCCACTATACCCTTTCCACAATCCGCTGTCCGCTGTCCGTTGTCTGTTGTCCTTTGTTCGTTCGCCGTTCCTGCCACCCAACTCTTTTGCTCGATGTTATCGCGTGCCACAGGATATTGCACTCTAAGCCAGTAGATGGCGTCATGTAAAGCTGGACAACATCCGATTAAAACTTTACGATGTGCGTGTGTCCGCCAGTTCTACTCGTTCCTCTGTTTTTCTGTCTGCGAATGCGAATTGGGAATGGGAATGGGAAAGGGCAAGGAGGGTCTCGTTGGTCAGCAAGTGGATAAATTCTCATTTACTGCTCTTTTAAGCATGCTGTTTTTGTCGCTTCTCCTTATTCTTGATTTGCTAGTTGTGCTTGGCCAGAAAAACAATCGTATTGGGGAATCTAGGACTTGGTCTTGGACTAATTAAATTCAAACTGATTCAATACTGAAATGGCGTATTTGTTTATTAAACAACAATCAAGCCTTTTTACTTTAATTATGGATATTGTTTTAATATTTATGTGGTAAAATATAAAAAAAAAGAATATATAATTCATTAAATTTTAATATTGAAACTTACAGGAACTTTGTATCTATCTCATTATACAATTTACAGGTTAAAGTGATAACCCAAATCAGTGGTTTTTTATTAAAAAGCATACAAAAATATATGTTTTTATTAAATAGTCTTGTTTTTACGACCCATTATTTGCAAAATTTTTAAAAATTCACCTTTTCCCTCTGGAACTTGGTATTTATTACCCATTAAGTCAATAACAAATTTCTAAAAAAATAATTCTTTTAACACCTTCTATAATTTTTTCCTTGAAAAAATCACACTCAAAATGTATTTCCGAAGCATTTCCTGGTTCACAGGGAATTTCCCCTTGGAGTAGAGGTATCAATTAGTCCACCCCCCTATAAGTCCAAAGTTCACGGCCCGCTGTCGTTCAGTTTCAGCGTGTAAATTGTCCACTGGTTAGGGGTACTCGTCGGCCAAAGGACTAAGGACGAGTGGCAGGGTAATAGCGCGGCATGTTAAACTGACCGCAAGCATTGTTTATCATTAAGTGCGGCCCATGGGCAGAAGGACATACATATACATATGTGGGCGAGGGAGGAGGGCCATGGAAAAGTGCTTCAGTTCGGGATTGGGCCAGTTCCCCGGGTCAGCATGTGTCACATGACATATGTGCTTCCCGGAATGTACTGAGAGCTCTTCGTCCACGGGCTGTGCACAACATTTTTCTGGTTTCCTCTTCTACACAGAAAACAATTTTAAAAATAGAAAATAAGAAAATTAAAAATAGAAAAATCTAGATACTTATAAAAAAAGACAAGAATAATACATACAAGTCCCTGAAAACTTAATAATATGTTAATACTTTTTTTAAATATATTTTTTTAGAATATCTTAAGACATATTCAAATATTTCTTGACGTAAATAAGGGTGTTTTTCTATTTTATTTTAAAATTTAATTAAATTTTGCAGAAAATGAAGTCTGTTTCTGAATTTAATTTGTGATTATTATTTCTTCTTTAATTTTTCCTACTGTACAGCTTTTTTTCGGCTGGCCAAACATGTGTATTGCGGCTGCCTTGGGTTAATGGAGTCGTTAGTTAGGGCCACTAAAAACCAAATGAAAAGCTCAACTTTAAGCGCCCAAACATTAAATAAAGGAAATAAAATAAACTTAAAAGTTTATTTTTTATTTTTTTTAGCCATTTTCGGCAAGCAATTCAGCTCTGCCCGCCTTTTGCAGCGAGTGCATGCAAAACTTTTGTAATTAGGAAGCAATGTCGGTCATTAGTGCGGCAGCTGGGGGCCCCGGGAAGGAGGGAGTGCAGCCCCGGGGAGATGGCCACAAAAAGGCGCCGGCAGTCAAAACAACAATGCAAATGTGCAGCAGCGAAAAACCCCAAAAATTTCCTTCCACATGGAGGAAGATGGAATGCACTTCCATAAAGTCAGAGAAGTCAGAATATTTGCAGCGAGATAATTACGAATTTTCAATGCGGCTTAAGATAAGAGGGTAAATTATGGCTCGTAGACATAACCAAAACACAAAGATATTTCAAGGATTTTAAGGAATTTCCTTCACCTCACATTGTGTTTAATTAATTAAATGATTAATTTAATATAATATTAAAATAAAACCTCTTAAAAATGTGTCATAAACCCAATCGACAAAACTCCAGACTGCCATTGAGACAATGAAAAGGAACCGCACCGCGATGGCAATTGCAGCCGACAAAAAATATCAACGAAAAGGATTTTTGTCCAGGAGCTGGACAGAAGCCGACTGGACTAGCTGGACTCCGGCATCGGGCATCGAGCGCAATTTTAATAAAGTTTGAATGCAAAACTTTCCGATTTGAAATGCGCATAAAAGTTAACTATTTCCGACGGTCCAGCGGAGCTGCCTGAAAAGTGAAAAATTCGAGAATGTGTGTGAAAAAGTTGCCATTTTTGCGGTGATCATTCGATGGTCTGAGATGGAGCTTAGAGTCCAGAGTCCCCAGCCGAGAGACCTCCGACAAGCAGCGGATGTGACCACCACGCCCACGCCCCCTCCCCCATCTGACTGACAGAAGGCGCTGTCCTTGTCGCAATCTCAGTCTCCTACTGGCCCTGGCCATAAATTAAAGCCAACAAACCGAGGGCGGAAGCAAAAGTAGCAAGCTTGGGGATGGGTTTTCAACAGCCAGGACAAGTGGATTTTCAGCCATTGCATCTTGGCCACGGAATTGAAATAGGAGTTGGAATGCGACTGAGCCAGGAACTGTGACTGTAACTGTGACTCCCACTGAGCGGAAGCCCAGGCTGTGCTGCTAAGTAGCCTCGAGCTGGCTTGGTTAACGATCAACTTGGACACTTGCTGCAAAAGCAACTTTAAAAATAAATAAAAAATTGTTTTTTCATTAAATTTTCTTCAGAATTTATGCCAGGATTAATAGGGATTTTAAACGGCGCCTAAAAATAGGGCATCACATTTTTAGTAGAAATTTTTAAGTAGAATTTTACTTGGAATTTGTTACATAAAATATTTAATTGTATACTTTTGTGGGGCCTCAAAAAACCAATTAATCTAAAACTGATTTGAAATATATTTTTTAATTTAAACAAGAAAGGAAGCTAACTTCGGCACGCCGAAGTTTGTATACCCTTGCAGATATTATTTTATTGCATTTTACCTATACTTATTATGTTGAGAGTTTGACAGTTACAGTTTTACATTCCCAGTTTTACATTTTCCCTATACCTACCGATCGGTTTATATGGCAGCTATATGATATAGTTGTCCGATTTTCATAAAATTTATACAAAAATTCTGAACTTATAAAATAAGCGTATATCTCAGAGTAGATAAAAATAGTTTGAAAAACAACGAAGTTATAATTTTTTTTCTATTAATTTCCTGATCGTTCCTATGGCAGCTATATGATATAGTCGTCCGATTTTCATAAAATTTTTACCAAAATTCAAAAATAATATAAAATGGTCATATGTAAAAAATAGTGCACATATGTTGAAAAACAACTAAGTTACAATTTTTTTTTTCTAAAAATTTATCGAACATTTGTATGGCAGCTATATGATATAGTCGTCCGATCCGGCCCGTTCCGACATATATAGCAGTGAGAGCATATAGAAGACTATATGCAAAGTTTCATTCAGATAGCTTTAAAACTGAGGGACTAGTTTGCGTAGAAACAGACAGACGGACAGACGGACAGACGGACAGACGGACAGATGGACAGACGGACAGACGGACATGGCTAGATCGACTCGGCTGTTGATGCTGATCAAGAATATATATACTTTATAGGGTCGGAAACGTCTCCTTCACTGCGTTGCAAACTTCTGACTGAAATTATAATACCCTGCAAGGGTATAAAAATTAGTTTTTTGTTCAAGTATAGACCTGAGAGCTTGCTTCTACTTAAGCATAATGAATGAAAATTCACCTGCTTCCCAAAGGTATAGGAATTTGGAACCGAACTACTATCTAATAGCATGCTGATAGATTAGAGGAGTAAATACCAAATCCTTGGGGTTACAACTTGAGATTACAACGACCTCTTATCACCAAATCAATAAATAGATTCTGTATTTATAAGTCCAATTTTTGTAATATTTATAAAGCTTTGTGGGCTCCCGAACTCAGTTGAAAATGACTTCTACGTGGATTCACTTGCTTCTCTTGGGCAGTCTCTGCTCTGGTGTAATCCCAGCTCCTTTGGATACTCCTTATGAGGAGCAGGATCCCGAGCTGACAGCAGGATATTTCGAGGGGGATATGGATGTGGTGCTTGGGCGGAATGGACTTTTACCGCCGACACGCCGATGGCCAAATGCCAAAGTACCTTACAGGATATCTGAGGAGTTTGGTGAGACTTAAATTTAAAATTTAAATTTATTTAAATATATATATTTTACAACTATTATGTCCCCTCATCACAGACCCTCTCCAAGTGGCCCACATAGAGCTGGCCATGAAAATCATCGAACGTTCCTCCTGCATTCGCTTTGTGCGCGCCGCTAAAGATGCGGAGGACTATCTGCATGTGATCACCTCTACGGATGGTTGCAGCTCCCAGGTGGGCTATGAACCTGGCGTGCGAATCTTAAGGCTCATACCTGCCGACCTAGACGTACGCTGTTTCAGATTGGGCACACTCCAGCACGAGCTTCTCCATACCCTGGGATTCCGCCATCAACAGTGCTCTCCTGATCGCGATGAGTACGTGAGAATCTTGGAGGAGAATATCATCGATGGTAAAGAGAAGTTCTTCCTCAAATACGACTCCTCCGAGCTGGAAAACTTTGATCAGCCCTACGACTATGCCAGCATTTTGCACTATGGTCCCAAGGCCTTTCCGGCAAATGGAAAGCCCACGATTGAGGCCCTGAGTCCCGAAGGTCAGAGCCAATTGGGCCAGCGTCTGATCATGACTGAAATGGATATCAATAGACTAAACATAATGTACAAGTGTCCAAGTCCATTGTAAAGTTTTTCCATTAATATTTATTTTATAATTAAAGTTTCATATGAAGAAGGAATTTTTGTTTAAAAAAAAAAAGTCATTTTATAAGTTTTCAATTTTCTGAATGGCACTGCACACGTTTGATATAGCCTTGAGATTACCTTGGCATTCACCCCACTTTGGCTTCAGGTTATGACTGCATTTCAAAGTCTGGTACCCGATACCATGAATAATGTAGAATAATACTTATTCTATTGACTCTGCATTGTATGTTAAACATGTGCATAGCAACACCGAACGCATTCGAATTGAATAGAATTGAGTGAGTACCGGGCACACAATGAAACGAAATTGTATGTGTAGGAGTGAGTGTTGAATCTTCATTTAGTGAAATTTAAGTAATAGGCGAAATAAAGGAATTTTTTCTGCCCAGCATTCGAATAGATTCGAGTCTCGTTGTCTTATTTCTTAGCGTTCTCATTTACTCCGTTTTCGGTTCGAATCGACGTCTGTGGAGCTCACTCACTCATATCAGAGAAGCCTCATTCAAATTCACTCAAATCATTTGGATCTAAATACATTTGTTTGAGGCTGTGTCCGTTTTGTGCCCGCTGTTAACGAGACTGGTTATTTATCAGTGCTCGTGTCCGCCCTAGGATGCAATGCACACTTGGGTTATGCGAATAGTACTAGGACTCTAAATCTGGTCCCAAGTATTTTAGACAAAGGCTGCTTCAAACTCGCAGTCATTATTCATGAGCTGCTCCACATTCTTGGATTCACCCATATGCAGAACTCCCCTGATCGGGATAAGTACGTAAAGATTGTGAAAAAAAATATCATAGTGGGTAAAGAAATGGCGTTTGAAAAAAAAAATACTGCTAATTTTAACACCTTTGGTCAACCCTATGATTATGGTAGCATTATGCACTATAATGCCTTAGCCTTTTCGGTCAATGGTCTGCCCACTATGAAGGCCTTAAAGGCAGAGGGTAGCGCCCTAATGGGGCAACGCATAAAGATGTCTAATATCGATATTATAAAACTCAATAAAATGTACAAGTGCACTACTTAAATGTAAACAAAGAAATATGGTAAATGCAAGTATTGTTGGAATTAAAATAAAGTTTGTTTTTGTTTAATCGGTTGGCAAACTACACTTGTTGGTGATCTATTTTGGCTAACAAAACCTGTTTAGAAACAGAATTAGAAGATAGCTACTAAATTGTTAAAGTAAATCACTTGAAATATAAAATCCATCTACATTATCTTCGAGGAGTTTGGTATGAGCCTATATGATATAGGGAGATTTTTTTACATTTGTTATATGTTTTTTTACAGATGCTCCCTTTGCTGAATATATTGAGCAGGCCATGCGTATAATCGAGTTATCTTCTTGTGTTCGCTTTGTGCCCGCTACTGACGAGGAAGTCTATTTATTTGCCATTCCGTCTACCAACGGTTGTAGCGCAAATTTGGGCTATGGAAAAAAGGTTCGATTTCTGTATCTTACACCTGTTGGGCTTGATAAGGGCTGCTTCAAAATACCAGTCATTCAGCACGAGCTCCTCCATATCTTGGGCTTTCAGCATCAGCAGAGCTCCCCGGATCGGGATGAGTACGTAATGATTATGGAGGAAAATATCATTGAGGGTCGCGAACACAACTTTGCGAAGCTAGATTCCTCTAAATATGGAAACTATGATCAACCATATGATTATGGCAGTCTTTTGCACTATGCTCCTTATGCATTTTCGAAGAATGGTGAGCCCACTATTGTGGCTCTCAACCCAGAGGGTCAAAGCCAAATGGGTCAACGGGTAAAGATGTCTGAGGTTGATATTAACAGACTTAATACCATGTACAAGTGCCCCATTCAAACGTAAACTTGGGAGAAACTATTTCTAAGACCATAAAATTTACAATTTAATATTAATTATAAATACTTTGAAATAATAAAAGAAGAAAAAAAGACTCTAAAATATTCACTAAACTCTCTTGTAGATTTTGCAGTTTTTCCAATTCCCTTGCTTATCTGTAATCAGTGACAAGTAAGTGGTTTTATAGCCTCATGCTTTTGCGATAATTAACAAATTATTAACAGTTAATGCCATTTAATTCAGTCTAAAATGATTGCTGCTTGGACCCACTTGTCCCTGCTGGGCATTCTCTGCTCTGGCGTGTTGTCAGCTCCCTACAATACTCCTCGTGAGGAAACGGATCCCGAGCTGACAGCTGGGTACTTCCAGGGGGATATGGATGTGGATTTTGGTCGGAACGGACAGCTGTCGGAGACGCGTCGCTGGCCAAGTGCAACAGTTCCCTATAGGATCTCTGAAGAGTTTGGTATGAAAACTAAAGATATTTGTCAACAAAGAGATTTTATATATTTTTAAAACCTAGATGCTCCCTATGTGGCCTACATTGAGCTGGGCATGAAATTAATCGAACGATCCTCTTGCATTCGCTTTGTGCCAGCTGCTGAAGACGCAGAGGACTATGTTGCGGTGATCACCTCCACCTCGGGTTGTAGCTCCAAGGTGGGCTATCAGCCAGGTGAACGAACCGTTAAACTCAAGCCAGGAGAACTGGACACGGGTTGCTTCAAACTCGGAACCATCCAGCACGAGCTACTCCATACCTTGGGCTTCCATCATCAGCAATGCTCTCCCGATCGGGATGAATTCGTCCAAATAGTGGAGGAAAACATTTCCGAGGGTCACGAGAAGAACTTTGTCAAGTACGAGGCCGATGATGTGGGGGACTTTGATCAGTCCTATGACTACAGTAGCATTTTGCACTACAGTTCCATGGCTTTTTCGGTGAATGGCAAGGCCACCATTGTGGCTCTCAAGCCGGAGGGTCAAGAGTTAATGGGCCAGCGTTTGATAATGACTGCCACCGATATCAACCGACTTAATACCATGTACAAGTGCCCAGTGCCAGTGTAACATTTTGCAATAAATATTTAATTTAGCAACAAACAAAAACCAAGTACTTTACAATTTTAGTAATCTTATCGGGAATCAATCGGAAGTGATTGTAAATGATTATTATAAGGTAAGCTATTATCAAGTTAAAGGCTTGGTTACTTTTGGAAAATTATATTCCGTAGAATACTATAAGATAAAACAATGTTTATAATTTATGAAATTTATACAATATTTTTTTAACCTTATAATGTTTTGCCAAGGAATAATACTTATTAACTTTGATTTACTAAATAAAATTGTGACATTGCTTTCACTGTCTTTCCTTTTAATCGAAGTTTGTTATTCGCTTATCAATAAAAATTATAAGCACTTAAAAAAACAAGTGATTAATGATAAGTTCCTGCCTGACATTTTTGACTTGTGAGGTAAAATTTTCCCCTTTACTTTCTCTTGAGTTTTTGGTCATTTTTACCCTAATTTCAGCATATTACATATCTGTATCTATGTACTTAAGATAAGAAAGCGAACTACCTTATCAGTTACCTATTTTATAGCTCTGCATTTTCCAAACAAGTGAAACTTCAAACCGAAAAGTTCACGCTCTTTCACCTGGACACGAATATAGCTGCCGCATCAGCTGATTAGATAACAGCCAAGGGGTTTTATCTTATCAGCACTGGAAGTGTAGGGTAAAAGGGTTATGGGGAATATTAATTCATTAAAATATTTTGTTAAGGAATAATACAAAAAAGGGTTTTTTGATAAATTTAACATAAAATTTAAGCGTTAGAAAATTACAATGACAAGATATTGGAATACTAAGAAGTAATTAAACGTAAAAAATATTAATAAAGTAATTAATTATTAATTCATCATTATTATTAGATTATTACAAATGCATTATTCATCATTAAAATTAGACAATGAAATAATAAATACCTAATTAATTCTTTAAAACTCGAAATAAACTAATATAACCAGCCACTGGAAGGCAGCTCAACAGTTAGTCATGGCCTGAACTCAGAGACAACGTTCAGTTCAGTCGAGAATTACGGAGCGTTGCCATAGCAAGCGCCTCCAAAATGACGAATCATTAATTCCAGTCAATGAAAATTATGGTCGTGGCCAGCATATGGCTCTGCAATGTATCGTAAAACCCAAGATGTGGTTGGGCCTTAAGCAGATCCTGCTCTACGTGGGTCTCCTGCTCTGCGTCCTCCTCCAGGTGTGCAGGAGCAAGACCCAGCTACAAATGTTCTGTCCCACCGTTTGCCACTGCGATCTCCACGCCCAACGCAATAGGGCAATATGCAGGTGAGTTATCAGGGGAAGTACTTCTTTTTTTATTATTGATTATAATTATTAAATAATTATTTAATAATAAATATTTATTTTATTTTCCAGTGCCAAGCGCTTGATAAGCGCCAATATAGAAATGCCAAAAACTGTCGAGTTGTTGGATTTAAGCTACAATGATATAACCAGCATTGATGATGACTCCTTTAAGGCAAGTGGATAAATATTTTATAAAATCAATTTATGAAGAGTTTGATTTGTTCTTTTATATAAAAATATATTTTTAAAATGCTTAGAGATTTTTTATCTATGACAAAGACCATTTAATTCCTTTTAAGTACTAGCAGCTTTTTATAAAGAAATTAGTCACAACCTTTGTTTGTATAGAACCTATAAAACTTATCATAAAAACAATCATATTTTTTATATTTACAAGTTCTAAGGAATTTTATCATTATTTTTTTTACATCCACAGACCACTATTCACCTGCTTAACCTTACCTTAGCCCACAATGCCATTAGCACCTTGTATGGCGATGCCTTTGCCGAGCTGCACCGTCTTCGGTATCTGGATCTTTCGTATAATCGCCTGGAACAGATCGATGAGCATATCCTGGAGGCCAATGGCCAATTGATCCATCTCAATCTGGAGGGCAATAAGCTGGCTACCCTGGGAAATGGACCCATATTGAGGAGTCCTTCGCTTCGCTCACTCAATCTGCGAAATTCCCAGGTAAATCAGTTGGGTTTGGTGCTGCTAAGTGCCCTGCCCCAATTACGCCAGCTGGACTTGGCCCAGAACCTCCTGTTGACGCTAAGTCCTGGGGATTTCCATGCTCCTCGATATCTGGCCTCGTTGAATGTGGAGGAAAATCCCTTCAATTGCGATCGAGCTTTGGCCAAAGTGGCAACCGGATTACGACAACGTGGAGTGGCGCTCTTCATGAGCGATTGTGTGGAGGAGGAGCAGGTGAAGTCGGATTTGGTGGAAATCCAGGAGACGGCCACCATGAAGTTTGAGCGTCTGGAGCATGTGGAGTCGCCCAGTACCCAGGGACCTCAGTCGGTGCTGGAAATCTGGCGTGAACTGGACTCCAGTGAGGAGGACAGCAGCGATGAAGAGGACAACGGCCAGATGTCGTCGCTAAGTGATGTTTGCGAGGGAAGTCGCGAGAAGCTGTGTCTGCGTTACCGCACCTGTCTGGAGCGTGTGAGTCATGAACTCCTCGCCGGCGGAAACTCCCAGCTGGATGATGACAAGGAACGCACGCACACCTACGACGAGGACGACCTCAAGCTGGCCTTTATTGTGGGAGGAGCCACTGGCGTCTGCATGGTCATCTTCATCATTACCTTTGCTCTCTGCCTCAAGAGTTGCTGTGAGATGAGGAAGAAAAAGAGCAGCGAGGAGGTTACTGATGGGGATTCGGGTAGGATTGCATATGGATATATTTCTAGGTACATTAAACTTTAAATTTTAATCTGATTATCCTTTCAATTCCAGCCCCTCTGGATCCTTCTCAGGACAGCCTTCCCACTATCCACACTTGGACCCCACAGCGGTCACGTCATCCCAGGCGCTCGAATCCCCAGCGCCCACACAGCTCCTCGTCGCGTGCCATTGTCCGGCAGCCCTACGGGCCACAGGATAACTTCGTTAACCGCCTGTTTGGACGACCGGCAAGGAGTCAGTACTACCGGACTATCAATCAGAACACGGCCACGCTCATCCGGCGTCTGAGCCGGAGCAACCTGTTCAGCAGTCGCGATCGAGAGCCAGTCACGCCAACGACACCGCCACCGACTTCTACCACCCGTTTCTACACGGATGTGGTGGAAAGAGGAGCAGCCAGGCCGGAGACACCGCCTCCAAATTATGGAGACGTGGTGGTCATCGATAATTGTGATACGAGTAACAAGTGATGTCGTCCCACCATTTCGTCTTTTGTAGTTTTTAGATATTTTAAGATACCTCATTTAAAATAAAACTAAATTCAATTGAAAAAATATATATAAATAAAATAAGTTTAAGGAATCTTTATCGTAAAAGATTTTTAATATTTTGAAGAAGAATAAAATGTAAAACCTGTATTATAATCAATCAAGTGAGAGCTTTGCTTTTATTATATAAAATTTAAAACCAGAATTTCCTGAAATATTTTATTTATATTATTTAAAGAAATATTCCAGTTAAACTCTTTAATTCTAAAGTTATTTTTTACTTTCATTAAAACCCGCAAAAATATCCCCTTTAGCGTATCCCCAACATCATGTTCAGCAAGCCCCTGAAAAAATAAGTTTAAACATTTCTTTATTCCCATTCGCTTACTCGCAAAAATATCAATTGGGGAATTCCCGCATTTTTGCTTCCTCTTCTTGCCGTTTCTTGGATGAGCATTACTTTTACAAGACTTGGACTTGCAGCTGCAACAAATCGCAATAAAAACTTTTGACAAAACTATCAAAGTTGGCATGGGGTATGGCAGAACCAACTGTGAAATTGCCACAGGAAAATCCCCAAAAAAAAAGGGAATTCAAGTAGCAAAAGTTTACACACTCAAATAAATGGTAAGGAGCGGAGCACCCCCCCGCTTTGCCGACAGACAAATCGAAAAACACCACAAAAGCAAATAAAAACCGCACGAAAAAATACTATAAGAATAAAACTGCAAAAAAACTGAAAGAAAAGAACGGCAAACCCAACAATTTGCACTGCAAAGCGGCAAAAGTGTCTCCAAAGAAACAACCACCAAAACCCAACCAGATACCACCAAAAAAATAAGAAAATATATATTTATATATGTATATGTGTAGGTATATATGTATATATAAGAAAAGAAAGAAAGTCCAAGTTATGTTGCAATGATGGTAAAAAATTCAATGTTGTTGTAGAATCTGTATGTAATAAAGCACTCAGAGAAGGGCCTTATAAATAAATTATAATATCTGAAATCGAGAGGAATATAATTTAATTTGGTACTCCTATTTATAATTAAGAAAGATTTAAATAAATAAATATATAAATGAATTTTATGTACTTTAAGGAAAATATATTGGATTAACAATCAAAAGTTTCTAATTGTCAGTTTACAAAAATTTTAAAAGATGACTTTCAACGCTGAATAATCTACTTTCTTAAACTATTTTCTGTACAAACTCCTTACTTTATTTAAAAAAAAATCAAAAAAGATAGGATATATTTCGAACCCATTTTATATTAATTTAATATCCAAATATCTAGGCTTCGAATTCTTTAAAAATCCCTCTGTAGATATCTAAAATTGAGCTAGATAAAAACCCTGCCGGCAATTTTGCACTCCTTAATTTTTCTTCATTTGCCAGTTCGTTTGAAAAGCAAATTTGCTGTGTGGCATCTTCTAGTGTTCTGTTGTTAAGTGTTTGTCTGGTTGTCTATCTATCTATCTATCCAATCGTATCTGTGTTTTGTGGTGCCAACTTTCATTGCACTGAGCTCGTAGCTCGTAGCTCGTCGCTGCGGTGCACAAAAGTTAACGTATCCTGGGACCAAAGTTGCGTTGTCAACAACCAAAAACGCAGGAAAAAAAAAAAGGAAACATAGGAAATGGGGGAACCAAATCGAGGAAGCCCAGCTGAAGGAGCAAAAAAAAATGCTCACCATGAGCCCAGAGGGGGATGAGGGAAGTTACACAGCTACAGAGCGTGAAAAAATATCTAAATCCAACATTAATGAAAAACTTTTTGCATAATCCAGGAAGAGCAGCAAAACCCCAAATCAAACCCCGCCCAAGTGGAAATGCAGCCAAGCGAAATCCTTTGCGGGAAAGGGAGGAACTCCCTGTCGAGTGAATAAAATGCAATAGAAGAGGACCGCAGGATAACAAAGCAACAGATTCCGCTGGGAGGTGACGGGGAATGGGATTTTTGAGGCATTGAAGGACACGCCAAGCGGCTTAAAAGGTGCTGAAGGTTACACCGCCAGCACTAGATGGAAGTAAGTGATGAGATGGCTCAGACTTTTGGGGGCTTGGGGAGTTGCCAAAGTCGCACTAAATCTAAGCCAAGGCTTGAGAAAAATGGAGAGTTCGATTTGAAAGGGAATCGGTGTAGGGAAAACTGATTGGAAAATGGTTAAAAGAAGATCAAACGCTTTGAAAGTCTATTGTAGAGAGCTTTGTAATTTAAAGAGTTGAGTTTATGGTAAAAATAAAATAGCGCGATAAACGTTTATTTTAAAAATTGAAGCAGTTATCATATTTCTCTTTATTTTATTTTTAACCTAATTAAATAATTTTTTCTTGGAATAATAATCGTTGCTGATTTTTGGTTTTTATATTATTTTATTGTAATATTATTTAACATCTACAAATTTCAAGCTTGGTCGCCCTCCTATTGCTATAATTTCGTTATCCCTTTGCCTGAACCTTAACCCTCAATCTAGGCATCTGTGTGTGTTTATAAGTTTCAGTTACCCGTGATTTGTTTGCCGAGTGTTAAATGGCTACATGGCCATTTCCCAACACTTTGCCCACTGCAGAGTAAATAAATTAAATTCTTATTTGCCGGCGTTTGGAAAGGTAGATGCCCTCCGGCCCACCGGGTTTGGTGTAAAAGTTTCAGCAGTCGCCGGACACGGTCGTCGTGTCGCCTGCGACTTTCGTCCTGTTCCAGGTCCTGCTCCAGCTCCTGGCAAAGGCGTCGTAGCCGTGTGTTGCAATAACAAACTCATGCTAATTGCTTTGCTAACAACTCGCAGCAACAGAAACAGGAGCAGAAACTAACTGTGCAACTGCAGCAGCAAAAGCAAAAGCAGCAACAGCAACACCAAGTTGCACTGACAATAAGAGAACAGAAAATGCAGCTAGGACAATAAATATCAGCAGCAACTGGGAAGGAGCTAAGGAGCTACAAGTCCTGGCTACCTTTAATTACGGTTTCGCAGGACATCAGACCGCACACACACCGACTCACACACACTGCTAACTAGTTGCACATGGCACAGATACACTCATGACACGATTGACCTCTCGCCTTCGGGATGTTGCCGCTGCCATTTAGTCGACGCGTCTGGATTGTGTCTACTACACTGAGGGAAAACTTTAGTTATATTTCTTCGAGTCGAATCTTTGCAGAGTTTTTTGTGTGCAGCAACCAGAAATAATTTAATTTCTTATTTTGGAAATAAAATATACCTTTGTATTTATCATAATATAATACCATCTATAAATTATCTGATTTTTATTCTCTCCGTGCACCTCCTCCTTGTCCTGTCGGTTTATAGAATTTGCACACGAACTTGCGATAATTGCTGGGAAATTAAATAAAAATGCAATTAAAGCCGGTGACGCTGTGAAGCGGTATCCCCAGCTCGTTGAAATGAGCTTTCAATTAAGCGGCAGCCAACGAGCTGCGAGAGCGTGTCCTGGAATGGAATAGAGAGTGTCCTGTATTCAGTGTCCCTCCTTCTGTCACAGCCATGCACACTTGATGGCGACAACGTCGAGGGCGTTTAGAAAATGATTTTTATCTTTATCAAATTAGAAAACGACAACAGCAAGCGGAACGGCGGATACCGTTTTGCAAAGGAATCCCGATTCCCGATCCCAGATCCCAGATCCCACCAATGCCTGCGGCTATCCCGCTATCCAGTCAGTCGTGTCTTGGCAGTGTCGTAGCAATTAAAACTCTGCCATGGCATTGTGTAGATTACATCGCCGGGCGATTCTGGGGCGTGTCTCCTGGTCAGTGGGCAAATGTTAAATGCTTTGAAGTTTATTTCTAGATTTGCACGACTGCCCTCGGTGAATCTATGTGGGAGTATTATATATATATAATATATATGAATGGAATTGGAGGCAACTAAAGGACGAGGGCGTGTACCGCTTTAAGAGTCTGCTACTATTAGGAGATTACATTTGTTTAACACAGATATATAGAGGGGGTGCTGGATGTAATTTAGAAGGATATTAAATTGAAGTTCACAGTAGTTTAAAAACGCAAAGGTATCTTAATAATAAGAAGAACAAGATTTAATCTTTTTAATAAATACTCTTACGTTTAATAAATTTAATTCCCTATTATAACTCCAATTACACTTCCCTTTTCAAGCTCAACCAGCGTAAGGATCACCTTACATCCCTTTATGAATTACATTTTCACCTGCTGCACCCCCAAAAACTCCAAAAAATATCATTTAAGCAACAAATACCTGCCACTGCCACTTGCCTGTTGCCGTCCATGTTCTGACAATTTATCCCTGGCGACAGTTAATTTTTAATTCAATGTATGTCTGCTGGCTGGCACACACAAAGGCCCAGTTCATTGCCTCATTCGCTTTCTTAATGCCGTTTTGGTGACTGTTTTCAATTTACATGAACAGGGCACAAAAAGACCTCCCCTCACACTCTACCAGGTCTCTGGTCAAAAACTGCCACGTGACAGGTGAGTGAGGGAGGAGGTGGAGGAAAAAGCCCCTGGCCAAATGCACCCTGGGGACACTCGTGTTTTTTTCGCTTTCAGCCCCAACTTTTTCTCCCCTCACAGTAACTCTGCTAAACTTCCACTAAACATTTGCCTTCAATTTTGCGGCGCTTTTTTTTTTACGCCCTACACTTTTTGCCTTCGAACTTGTTTGGCAGTTTTCTGTCGTTTCTGTTGCTTTTTCTGCGGCTCTGTCTCTGCCATAGTCAATGTACTAAACATTTTTTAATGGCTTGTTTTGTGGCCCAAAGTTGTTGACTGGTTGACTGGCCAGCAACCTTTTAATGAGTTTGTTTCCTTCCAGAAGACTGTCCTTTATTATTCACAGCTTCATCAATATTTTTGTCAAGTGGCTGGAAGGGAAATCATAAAAAAAAGGGAGGTGAGAAAAGCTAGAAAAACACGAGGTGTGAGTAAACAAAGTTTATTGGTTGGGATTTTTTTTGGAAAATATATATGTAGAACGTAAAATTTCCGGAGTTTTTTATAGATTTTAATGAATTAAACGAATGAGAACAAAAGAACACATGAAAAGTTTCTTTAAAACCTAAAAACCTAAACTATTTGTTAATAGTTAATTTATTAAAATTTAAATTACCCCAATTTATTTTAAGAAAATAAGTTAAAACCTCCCTTAAACTTCCTTAAAATACCTAGTAAATGTTCAATCAAAACTCAAGCTCTGCTCCTGGTCATAATCATAAAAACCTCATGCTTTGTCCAGTCGTAAAGGGCTAACCAAGTGTTAAGCTTCTTTTTTCTTTCCTCGTATTAACCCCTGAGTGCCGTTCGGCTCATTAGCTTTCATTTTTATGGGCATTTCGCAATTTTGTTTGCTCAATTTCATAAGCAATTGTGCATTGCACTGCAATTGCATCGACTTATTCCACACGCGCCTAAATGTATGCAGCACACACGCACACACGTGCCACACAAGAGATGCTAATGTATGCCAAACACACACACACACTCACACACAAGCTAACACATTTTTGAATTTCAAAATGGAGGCAAACGAAGTTGCCGCTCACAAAAGCCGGCTACACAAAAGCAGCAGCAAAGTTGCTTCTCGTCGGGAAGAGGAGGAGCCAGCGTTCATGCTTTGCTTTCCTTTGGGCCGCGCAAATGTGTGGAGAAAGTTTATCAGGGGGCTGCTCTACGAAATTTTTCTCCTTCTGAACGCATCACAAGAAGTGCAAATTTTTCTCATCTATTCAAAGATTGAGAGAGGGTACATTTGCTAAAAGAAAGTATTTTAGGCGGGGGGAAAGGCAGTTGAAGTTGGTAAGGATCACTTTTGAGCTTTGATAACTTCATTTAAGTCAAAGTAAATTTTATTTAATTTAAAATGAATAAATACACATCTAGGTAGGATTTTCAAGCAATATAAATAATTAATATTATCATCATATCAACATTAAGTTTTACAAACCCTTTTAAATAAATTAAACTAAAATTTATAACTTCAAAAAAATCTCTTAAAAATCTGAAAACCCTCCCTAGCAGTCGCTCTCCGAAACCGAATCATTGTAAAACTTTTAGCTGGAGTTGCACTCGCCTGATTTGCAGTTGGGTTGGCAAAGCATTTCGCTGGTTGGAAAATGGAAAAAGTGGAAATGGTATGTGCCCGGGATGAAATGTGTGAGAAGTTTGTGAAGTAGTTTTAGGTTTGTTTGCCATGCATCATAAATCCATTTTGTGACCGCAAACCATTGGACTCGAGCTAGGGCAGCAGCTCCTTGGGTTCGGGTCCGAGTTTGGGGTCAAGTGGACAAAGTGGTCAAGTGCCTGATTAGCCTTTAATTTGAGGTCCTTTTGTTAATTTAGATCCGGTGAGATCCCGCCAAGGGAGAGGTCATGTCAGATGGATGGCTGCCAGTTGGCCACTAAAAGCCCTTGGTTCCCAGTTCAGGGACGAAAGTAATTATTCGGTTAAGAGGGGCGAGGGAGCTCCATATCCATTCAATTTTCGCCCATTTTCGGGACACGGGGGGGGGGGGGGGCGTGGCCGTGTTGTGTGCTAATTTCCGGTGCTCATATTTGGCAGACAGTCACGCCCACTTACACAGCAGCAGCAAGGGCAACAAATTGCACCACATCCTGGGACGACGCCGTCGATGACGTTGCTTGATGTTAATGATGACGTCCAGCGAGGATACAATGAGGATGTTGGGGATGACCAGGCTATGGCAGTCTGTGGACAACAGCAACAAAAATATATAAAAACAACCATAAACCCAGAGAAACAACAGCCAAGAGGTGACAGCTTTGTACAGGCCAAGCATAACATACTAAATCTATTATCCTTTCAGAGGGAACATCATTAAATTTTGCTTTAAATTTATTTACCAGGAGCAGTAGAAGCTTTTAAATGAAAATAAATTATATATGTTAAAGATAACGATTTTTAAATTAAGTAGAAATGCATAAACAACATGTTTTAAAGCTATATATCATTCTGCTTTCATTTATTTTCAATTTCAAACTGTACAAACTCACTATGCTCTTGTGGCACCTTAACTGAGCCGCTATCGAAGCTCGAAAATATTTCAATTGTGCTTGGCGGACCATAACTTTCCCGCCTCATGAGTCACGAGTAACCCGAATGCCCAGGAGTCGTTGCAAAAACAGCCATCAAATGCTCATTCAATGCGCAGCATTGTCCTCTTGCCTCGTCCTTTATCCTGCCCTCTGCTTTGCTGTGTTGTCGTTGTCTGCCCGTTGTCCAGTCGAGAGGGCTGAACGCCCTACCTACCTCTCCCCCCGTAAGTGTTTGCAGCAATCAGTTATGACCCTTTTGCAACAGCAGTGCGGCGCCACCAACAACAATGCACATTTCAGGCATCCTTGGCAACTTGCTTGCCCACTTCCTGTGGCGATTGTCAACAGAGAACGTCGGCTATGTTCGCTTTTTTTCTGGACTTTTTCTCTGGTTTTATCCCCTACGGGATGATGTTGGCAGCCTCTATAAATCTGCACAAATTGGCAGCCCTGTGGCTGCATTAAAAAATATTTTATAAAAGAGCAAAAGTAAATAAATACAGCGAAGGCCAAGCACATGTTGCCAGTCAGTTCTTTATGCCCCCCAACATCTGTTTGATTATTTATGCTTGCAACGTTTATAAATCGCTTTCCAAAAATACAACAAAAAAATGGGAAGGAAGTGCAGAGCACAAGGCAAAATCTGTGACTGACCAAAAGGGAGACACACACATCCTTGCCCTCCCAAAAGGTAGCAGCGAACAACGTGGCGTATGCGCGATGTCCTCAATTGAGTTGTCATGGCTGGCTGGCTGCACTTTCGACCCCTTGGGGGGTAGAGCCCTCGAAGTCTTTGCCTTGTGCTGACCACACAACTTCATAAATCAGTCGACAAAACCGCATCGAACGCTGGCGTTTTGATGACCTTATTACTTGTCAGCCAGCAGTCGCAATTCCAGCAGCTAAGCAATGGTAAATATTTAAGAAATGCACTGTGGTAGTAAAAGGTAGTAAATAAAAGTGCAGCTTCTTTTATTATATTTAAATTTTAAATTTTATTTAGATTAAAATATTTTCATTTTTAAAATAACTTAAATTGTGCTATCTGCACTTATGTCTGTCCTTTAAAAAATGAAATATAATAATATTCAGTATTAGTATATATTTCAAATTCAAAAGGCATTTCAATATATAATCTTAATAACTAAGCAAGTAAAAAATATACAAAACCCATTAATATATTTTATTAATTAATATTTATATTTCTTTACATTTGTAATATTTTAATTATTTATTTACTTGTTTGTTCAATTCATCTATTATCTCTTATTTATTTATTTCCAACAAAATCCCTATCATTTCGTATTTTAGAATTTTAAATCCACTCATAACCACTGTGTCCCGCAGGTGCACTCGCTTGTTGGCCATTGATTTGACTCGCCTCGAGTGGAGCTGGCTCACCTCGTTGCGTTTGGCTTCGGAATCGAATCACGCGCCTTCCGCATCGCAAATATTTGCCCACTGGCGATATTTCATTTGCCTCCACCGACTCCGAGGCGGGAGGAGCAGAACTCATAAATCTTTGAGGGGAACCAGCTCGATGGGTCGATGGGCAAACGAATGTAATCGGGAAAAGTTTCCCTTTTTTTTTTTTGTTCATTGATGGCTGGTTGAGCCACCTAGGCAACCACTGAAGGAGGAGCAATCGTTAGACTGACAAACAGACATCAACATCACGTCGGTCGCGGAAAAAGACAAGGCGAAGAGGAATCGAAATCAATATTTTCATCAGAATGAAAAATGACCCGGGCAGCGGTAGTAGTAGGAGGGTAAATTGTCCAGCATCCATAAAATCACTTGAAGCCGCCGTAAGCCATTGGGAGCCTTGAATGAAGTGCGGCATCTCTGAGGGCTTTAGACACTGACTATATATACTATATACTATATATACTGGCAGCTTATGTTTATTGTATTCCCAGTGATTAGCGAAAATAACTCCAGCAGCTACGTGAATTTGCAAACGTCGCATAATTGATTAAACTCTGGCAAACGGGAGCGACTTAATCAACGGAGCGAGGCAACGTGGCGTATACGCAATGCGAGCAGAAAATATTCTTGAGAGAAGGAAGCCGCATGCCAATGAAGCTTGAGATGATGTGATGGAACAAGAACAAGAAACAGATACAAAAATATAGATATACAAACGATGGAGAGGTGGGGGAGGTAGAAAGAACACAAGAAAACCGAAAAAGGAACACAAAGACACCAATCAGCAGGAAAAACAATGAGGGCCATGAAATAGCTAAAGGATGGGGGGCCAGATGAAAGTGGGAGCCCTAATAGGCGAACCAGATGTGGCCTGGGTTCAGGTACATGGATTATTAGGAGGGCTAGAATTAGGATTAGGATTAGCTCAATAGCTATAAAGGTTTATTTGGTGTTTAATTTTGAAATGCAGTATTTAGTCTATAAAAACTTTGAGAGATTATTGTCTTTAGACAAAATTGAAGTTACTTATTTTCTACTTTAAAAAAAGTTTCAACTTCCTATTCTTAAAATACAAATCCTTATATGGTAGGTCCTTAATTCACTCTCTGAATTCCCCTCAGAAAATCTATTAGTGTATCTGGGGTAAGTCACATTGACAGTATCCGTTTCTTTATCGTCTCGAGCACACTTTTGCTTTTGTTTTTTTTTTTATATTTATTTTGCTTTGTTGCCGCTTTGGCTGCTGGTGTTGTTATTGTTCCTGTTTTGGGGCACACTCGACTACGTGACACTGACATGGATTTTCGAGTTCCCTACCGCCCTGGGGAGGTCCTTAGAGGCACTCACACACACACGCACACACACACACGTGCCCGTCTGCCTACCCGTTCATTTGGCATGTTCGTGCCGTAAGTCGTCGTCGTCCTACTTGCACTTTGTCAATTCGCAAATCTTTTCGTACGCCATTCTTTTTAGCGAATTTAGCCGCTGTCTCTTCATCATCATCAAAGGAAACTCATACAGGCCAAGTTTGCAGAACTAAACTGGAACAATCGTTGAGACAGGCAGGGAAATCGCACAGGAACAATTCTCGAAAGCTTGAGGCATCCTTGGTGGCGGTGGCGCGGTCTCGCTGGCATTTCACAATTGTGCGAGTTAACTTTGATGAATTCAATTATTTGAGCACAACATCCTCTGCCATTGCTATGTGCATACAGTTTTTGCCAAAATAATAGAGCTCTCGATCAATAATGCAAATGCTTTTCACTTTATTTATTATTTAGGCATAGCTGTGAATTATTTTTAAATGCTAGTATTTCCATTAATATTCAGCCGGGCAATTTGATGGCATTAAGGATTTATGTGCTATTATTGGCAGGTTTTTGCAAGGTTTTAAACTTGGAATATAATATTTATATAAATGTATTTACTTTTTATAACATATTTCCACGTTATATAATTTTATTCAATTTTTTAACTTAAATAGTTGTAAAGGTATGTTTTAAATATAAAGATCAATTATGTAATTCTTAATTTTTACTTAACTTACTTTCTAAATATTTATGAAATATTTTTAATTATTTATTTTCAGGTTGTTATAATAAAAATACAGCTACTAGTACCTTGCCCTTGGCTGTGTCCCACAGCACGTGTTTGTCTTCGCCCTCGTTCAATGAGTTTGTCCCCAACGTCGTCGTGCTTAGAAGGAATTGAAATTCCCCCATGTCCTCACGTCGCAGAGCCTGCTACTGGTCCTACTCCTTCTACTCTACCTTCGCCCCCTTCTCCAGTTTCTTCTCCACCTCCCACTCTCTCCCGCCTGTCGTCTCAATCTGTAAAGTGGATTTATTTCGTTGAAATCGAAAGTTGATTTCTCCCATATCCACATGGCCGCCGCTGTGTATGTCATTGTGTCACGACCCACTGTTCAGTACGGAACTGAACCCTTTGTGCATTATCCGGTTTCTAGGGGGGCCGCAAAACATTAAAGGATTTATCAATTTACGCAATGGAAGTTTCCCCGCAAGTCAAAGAGGTTATTCTTAGAGATTTGTGCCTTATTATATAGTTTGGGCGGTTGATTGATTAAATTGTTTCCCCGGCTTTTATGCGGCCAAAGTCCCCGGAGGTATTACAGCAACTTTTGGAGTTAAGTAATAAGTTTGATCTTTGATTGAATTTAGCCAAGAGCCAAATCGGGAATTGGTGAGACCTCAAAGAACTTTTGCTGGTAAGCCGCAATAACTTAATTTATCGCTAAAAAGGTTTTTGATTTTGATTTTGGGTAGATTAAGATTTAAAAAGAGGAGTTTTAGAAAGTGTTTTATGGAAACCTAAAGAGATGGAATCGTTTCTAAAGGAAGTAAAACTCTTAAGCCTAAAGTCTTAGCTTAGAATTACAGTTGATTTTATCCTTAAATTATTCCTCATAATTTATAGGCACTAAAAAATATAAATTAATCAAATTTCCTTGCATTTCCTTTAATTGATTCAACCATTTTGGTTACCAATTTTAAGTCAAAGTAATCCCAACAGCTCTATTTCCTAAGCCAGAACCGTCAAATAAATGGCCATAAACAAGCGTTAGCTAAAAAGCAAATGCAAATTGCTTTTTGTGGTTCGAACAACAAAAAACCGGAACAAGAACGATACCTAGAGACAGAACACTCTACAAAAACCACTTTCCAACTGAGGATCCGAATTATGACAGTGGCTGGATGAAAGCCCTCTGAGGTCAACATATTATGCTTTATTAACGACTTTCATCGTAAAAATCGTAAATGGAAATTCCAACTTGGTTTACGATTATCCTCCCATCAATATATATAGTAAAAGAGAGGCCAAGCAGCTTTGGTTGGGAAAGAAAGGCAAAAATGCCGGAATGCTGTTGCAAATTGGTCGCAAACAATGCAAACAGTTAAAACCAAAATTGGAAAAATACAGAAAAACAGTACAACAAAAAAATGCAATGTAAATGCATTGCATAATGCTCAATTGCCGGAATCCGCGGAGCCATGAGAAATGAAATTACAAAATGTAACCATCAGCAGCAGCAGCAGCAGCAGCAACACTGCCAATTGCAATAACAATGAAAACACATCGAACCGGCCAGGGACCATAACAACAACTATTAAATTAATGCTGAAAACTGAAATCAATTTATTTGTAGAAAATCATGATGCATAAGGGAGCCAGGGAGTCCGAAAAAAGGACAAGAGCCTGACGCGGCCACACATTATTTAATGAATAAATCAGACCGCCGGGAGCTGTGTCCAGCAAATAACCACGACAAATAACCAAAATCACACAAAATTCAATTGCAGCATAAAAGCACACAGAAAACACACACAAAAAACCAACATGCCTTTATAGTCATTCTTCAAATCGTTTTCATATCAATTCTCAAATACAAATGTTCTTTATGACTGGAATTTCGATGGGGAGTTTTTTTCCTAGATGTTTAATTAGCGTTTCAAGGAAAGAAGTGTGAATGTGAAAATCATTCAATTTCTTTGATAATGTTTTTATTTAAAAATTGTACAGACAAATTTTCATTTGATTAATTTTATGATTAGTATTTATAATTAAAAGAAAACATTTATTTTTTATATATTTTCTTAAGCAGTTACAACTAAAAGGTCAAAGGCCTCTACTATACTACCTTGGGAATATTAAATAATACATTTTATGTATGTATATATCGCTCGTTATAAGTACATCCCTTATCAAGCCCACTAAAGTCCATTTGGCAAAAACGTTTACTTTAACTTTATTTATTCATTTTATTCATTTATTTATTTTCCACCGTGCACGCAATCAAATTTCACTAATTTACAAGCATATTTCCATTTTTTTCAATGGCAAATCAGTGTGTGTGTGGTGTCCTGGGCCCGGGCATGCCATCGAGTCCCGGGAGCTTTCTAGTTGGCCAATTAAATTCAAATACATAATTGATAAGCGGCTAATTTAACGGCACGGCGCACAGAGCAACAATAATAGCGGCAACAACAACAACAATATAAGCAATGAGCGGAGTAATGACAGGAATAACAATATGCACGAAGGCTCGAATTAATGACAAGTAACAGGATAACGATTTCAGCACGAAACTCAAACAGAAGGACGAACACGAATTGGAGTCTCAAGCGGAATTCGTAGGAAACCGTCAGTAGTTTATTTGATTTGTATTTTGTTGACAGGACACAGGCCAGTGTGTATGTCCTGCTATGTCCTATAAAATGTAAATATATTCTACACCAATGCACGCCACTTTGTTTGGCAAAAAGTTGCAGTTTCCGGTCCGAAATCAGTTTGTGTGTGTGTGTTTAGGCCGTATAAATAAGTTATATGGTTTAGCCAAATTTATTTGATTACGCAATTTATAATTGGAGCTTATCCTTTAGGGGGGGAGCGGAAGAGGAAGATAGGATCACGTGCCACGGGACCAGGACTTCCATGTCGCACAATTTCGGCATTTGATTTGTGTTTGCCATGCGGAATTCCGCACCGGAAGTGCAGGCTGGTCATTAATGATGCTCCCCCATGCATTTTGATACGCTTTCAGTTGTTTAGTTCTAGTTTATGAAGGATTTTCATTACCACTGGCGACATCTGGCTGATATTTTGCTAAACTACAGAGGGAAATGGAAAACTTTTGGTTGGGAAACTTGAAATAACCCTAAAAGCAGCATGGCAGCCCTTTTCCTGACAGCTTTTCCTAAGCTAAGCTTTATGCTTTCTTGCAGACACTCACTCCTGTGTTGTCCTTGCTGGCATCCGGCTTTGTCATTGACAAATTTCCGCCCCAGTACGCATGCACTGAAACACTATGAACAGGTTCTGGACGAGCTTTCAGCGTAACGTGCGGTCAGATGTCAGATGTTTACCTTTGTAAGGAGAAAGCGAAGAGAGAGTACAAGGGATAAAGAGAGAAAATGTGGGAAAACATTAGGGTTGGTTTTGGAATTTATTGAGATTTTGGAGCAAATTAGGTTATAATCTAAAAATATAATAAAAATACAAAAACAAATATATTTAAAATAAAAGTAGAAAAACGAACCTTATAAAAATATATTTAAATATTATTTGGGGAAAAAGAAAATCATGGCAATGAATATTTGTTTAATTTTCCGAAAATTATGATATATATTCTTCATAACTTTATTATGCATATCAAGATTGTTTTTAAAACAAAGAAATTTAACTAGCAAAACTTTGGATACTAGGCACCTTAGAGTAGAGCTCTCTCAACTGTAGCTTTATTATTTGATCTTGATGTTTTAAATCCTCCGTAAATTCCAGCTGATTTTCAAAACGTAAGTGATAAGCCAAGTTCAGCTAGCCCAATGCCTTTCCCCTTTCGAGGTCTCCAAAACATGTCCAAAAGCTCGTGGAAAACAGTACCCGTCGGCCACCCGCTGGCCACCAAATCAAAATCGATGCCCCAACCGATTCGCTCTCGTTCGTTGGGACTTCTGGCTAGTCTCCCGACTGGCCAGAAGCTTTTTCCTCGCTGCTCCTGGAGCGTGTGGGCCAAAACGCGAATGAACATCGACCGTGGAAGTTGACTGCTGAAGTACAAAGCGCTAGGCTGAAGGTGAATGGGCAAAGAAAAATTCTAAAGCTGCATAGAGAGTGTGAAAAACCATGGAAAATCTCTGAAAAAAAGCACAAATAATCAAAGAAATTGTTATAAATAATTGGTTAAATGCTAGAAAATCCAGTGGCAGTGTTTTGCTATTTGTTATATAAATGAAAACGCCATCTAAAGCACCGAAAAGTGTTGTGCGCGTGTGTATGTGTGCGTGATACTCTGTGTCTGTGTGTGTAGCACGCGCTTACAAAAAAGGAGAACATTTTTTGTGTATCAGAATTTTGTCGTGGAAAAAATGGCAGCAATGCAAGAAAATTTTAATTAAAAATTCCCAAGTGCAAGACAAGTAATAAAAAATAATAATAAAACGAATTGAAGAAAAATGGGCAATCATTGAAAGTGAAAACGCATGTGAGCCACTTGCTGGGATATTGATTTTTCCAAATGATTTCTGTGCTCGCGTCTAGCCAGGCAAAAAGCCCCAGAATAATTTATATACAAAAGTCTACTTTGTGCTTTAAAAATCTTTAATACTTTTAAATTAAACTAATAAACAAATTAAAGTCATTAAAAAAAGGGGTTTCCTCATCTAAATTCAAGTGTCTGAGTGCGAGAGAAAAGCTTGGAAGGAGGCTAAAAGGACAAGAAAAAAAAAAGAACGAACGAAATGGCCCTAAGAAAATCTCTATCCTGAATTTGCTTTCTTTGTGGGAAAAGCGAATTTGCCAACCCCCGCCTCTTTCTCTCTCCGCCCACACACAGGCACACAAACACACATATACGCACACACCCGCACACATAACCTTTTGAGCAAAGGAGACACACACAAATTCGCTCTATCAATATTTACGCATACCATTGTATTTTGATATTACGTATACGCTCCGTTTCTCTTGCCCGCTCTCTCACTCTCCATCTTTCTCTCTTTCTTGTTCCCTCTCTTCGCTCGCGTCTCTCCTGACATTTTGTGAAAAAAACATGAAATATATTTAAATAAACTAAAATTTAATAAATAATTTAACACCGAAAAAGTATACGAAATTCATGTGAGACTAGCAGGCAGCGGCCTCACTAGCCACAGGCGAAAAACCCAAAAAAAAAAAAAAAGGAGAAAAGCAGCAGGAGCTGGAGCACACCGCACCCACACATACAACGCCAGGACCCGCATCATCATCCTTCCTGCCCCCCAGCTCTGCTTGGCTGGAGTCTCGCTTCGTTAAACGCTGCTCAAAACCCATCATCTAACTAATAAAGCGGGCGATAAACAAGCACATTAAATACCAAAGGCAGCGAGCCCGAACTATTACGGATATAGTCCGATTGGAAATATTGGCAAAATTGTCTGATTAGGAGGTGAGTTTTAATCGGTTAATAGCAAAATATATAGCATACTTTTTGGGGCAATTATTGGGGTTTGTCCTTAAAGCTTAATTTTAAATGTAGGAAATATTGTATTAAAATAATATTATTTTAATATAAACAAGAGTTTACTATAATTTTACACAGAAGAACTTATAAATTATCTTGATTTTAGAATAATTTTAATGTATAAGCTGTATAAGACCCTTTAAAATATTTAATTACATAAATATTTAATGATACTTTGCCCAGTTCGATGACTATACATATATTTAGGTAATGAAATGTCTTAGAACTGTTAAGATAAATTTCTTATTAGTTCAAGGTATTTATTTTTATTAATTTTAATATAGAAAACATTTCCAAAAGGCTTAGAAACTTGAAATAAATTTATTAGAACTAAATCAAAAAATTGTAAGTATTAGAAAGGGTTTACAAAAATTTAAACTTACATTAAAAAAGTAATTAGAAAGTGTTTTAAAATAAATTCCAAATCAAACATTAATTTAAACAACCTTTCTACTACATATAAACCGGTTTCCATGACTAACTCTCTCCTAAAAGGTCAAGACATATTTTATGTTAATTAAGTTTATTAGAGCCGCCAGACTGCCAGAATCCTGCCCTTAGCCGCATATATCACTTATTCATTGGGCGGCCTCTTATCTACGTCTAATAAGAGCTAAACTTGATTAAGTCTCTCTCTCTTTTTGGGTAATTAGCTTGAGACAGCCAGAGATTGTGATGGAAGTCCTGCGGCCGGCCATTAAGGGCATTGCAATAAAAATCCAGCTGAGAAGCCAGCGGAGAAACCGCACATAATTGCCAATAATCAAGTTGGCCCCCACGCGCACACAGACAGAGCCTTTTGACCCTTTACGCCCGTAAAGGATATTTTTGGGAACAGGAGGAGTGAATGTAGGGCTTTTGTGAATTTTACGAATATGAATGGAAACCATAGGTTTTTGATTTTGAAAAACACACTACAAACTTTTGGTTCAATGAAAGCGAAAAGCATAATGATGTGGAAAATTGGTTTTTCTCCTCAGGCATTCTTATTCAGTCCTCAGGCCTCAAGTCCTTGTTCGCCGTCGTCCATCTAGCTGGGTTTCTTCATTTTCCTTTTTCCCTTGCCATTTTTCCAAGTTTTTATTTTGTTGCCTTCTCTGGGTTATGTGCGCAGTAAAGCCAGAGAGAGAGAGAGAGGGAGAGGAAAGCGAGTGTAGATTTTCCACTCTTTGAATTTTCCTCTCACTCTCTGAGCGTCTCTCCGACTCGTCAAAAAGCTCAACCGCTTAATGCTCGGGAAACGGAACCGCAAGGATTCGGGGTTTGGGGTTCCCCTTGCGATTTTCGATTCGGCCGCATTACGTGCGTGGGTTCCACAGATGTTGCCATAGATTCGAAACGAATCCTTTTTCCAGCAGCTACCGTTGTTTTTGTTTTGTTTATCCAGCGCGGTAATGGATAATGGCCGCCTGTCTATCCACTCTTATCCAGCGTTAATTTGCTCTGACAGCTTGATTGTCAGCCGGTTTGATGGTCTCCCCCTCACTGAATATTTGATGAAACGAAATTATCTTATCATTTGGCGAATTTACCCCTAATCTACAGCCAATTGTTGATTTTTTCACCCCTCTCTCTTTCAGTGTGTCACTGCAATGCACCACAATGCCCACTCAACCGCCTCACTATCAGATTTCAGATTTCTACAACACCATTCCACACCCACAATCAGTCTATTTATAGAGTCTCAGACAAAGGTCATAGCATTGAAATTATTATTAGGAAAATGGTTTCAAAATGAACTTTAAATAATTGAATAGGGTACAAGACGTGAGTGCTGATTTTGGGTAGAAGCAAACCCTTATTAGGACTTAAATGAAATAAGACTGTGGTAATTGCATTCTTAATTTTTCATGACCTACGAAAGGCTGGTGAATAGTTAAGGAAAATTATTATATCATGAACTTTGTTCTCTGTATATTTATATATCAAATAATCACTTTAACATAATAATGTTAGCTTAAAAAAAGATATTCCATTTAAAGACAATTTTCTTAAATTAAAATATTACTTTTCTCCCTTAAAAACACCTATAAATATTACATTTTTAAAGTTCTTCAACAGTAAACCCACCAAGTGTTCTTAAATCACTTTCCTTTTAAATAAAATTAGCCTCACTTCCGGCCCTTTTTGCAAACCCCAATCATCCACTCTCATTTCCAAATTATATTGCCAACTGTAATGCCCTTAATAAAATACATTCCGCCCTATACTTATTACACTTTTGACAATTACTGAAAATGTTTTCCCATCAATTGGGCCCTTCAACAATGGACTCACTGACCATTTGAGCCTTTTTTACAGGCCCTCGAAACGAGTACTTGCAAAAATACAAACAAATATGTGTGTGGCTGGCAAGCAGCTGTTGAGGCCATAAAGGGAAATTCGCCTTTTGGTACAAACTGCGTCGTAGTTTGTTATTTCGCTGCCACTTTTTCGGCCCCAGACAAGTGGGCACCGCAAAAATCGCCCATCCGCCCGGTTGACCCGTGCGAAAAGAGTAGCACAAAAACTGGCAGAATGACAAAATTGTTTTGCCACCGCGGCGACATACAATATATTTTTTCGTGTGACCTTCTTTTCCTTTGTGGCTTTTCCTGGTTGCACATCTTGTTCTGTGCCCATAATTCAGAGGAAGATTTTTGCTGCATTAATAAAATATGGGGAGCAAAGTGCTTTGGCTTTGGCTTCGGCTTCGGCTTAAGTTCAAGTGTCCTGCCCTCTTCCTGTTCGTGATTGCCATTTTCCGGGAGAAAGGTGTTTCTGATTGTTGCGTGTACATTTATTATTGATGAGTTTTCCTTTGGGTCCGGAAAGTTCCGCTAAGTGTTTGTCCGTTTTGTTGTATTTTTTGTGTTTGTCTTTTTTTTTCTGCCACTGAGCTGCAACTCAATTTATCTGGAAAGACTCGTGGCACTAGCTAGAAAGCTTGCCGTTTTTTATTGCTTTTCCTCGCATTTTCCTCTTTCCTTCCATGAAGTCATTTCCAGGCAGCCTCTCCATAACAGAACTTGTCCTAGATGCATTTAAATTTATTGATTTGGTGGCCATTTATTTTAGGAAAGGCTTAAAGGCGTAGTCCTAAAAGTCTTAGTCAGCCTATCACGTAATTAAGGAAATATCTGTAGTTTATTTCTGTACTTAAAAATAAATCAAATTAAAATCATTGAAAGAAAACTATTTGTTACAATACTATTAGCTTTATTTAGTTGAAGGAATACCCATCTTGGATTTTATTTAGCAAAAAATTCTTTTTGAAACATTTTTAGATATTTCCTAATATTCTCAATGGGAATATGAACTTATTATCCTACTTAAAAATAGATTCAACTCCTTTCCATAATATTTAAACCCCAAAATACCTATGTTTTATTACAAATAATACCCGAAAAAAATCTAAAAATAACACGAAAATAAATTCAACAAATTTCTGTGGAACACAAAAACTCTCCGAAACCCAAAGACCTTCAAGAATTTAGTTGCCTTCAAGGCGTGGTCACACGTTTGCGTGATAATTCCTTAAATTAAATAAAAAAAATTACGTTCGCCTCGAGGTTAAACGACCCTTACAACATAATTTCGCATACTTTCCATGCAAATTGTGTATTTGGATCGGCCCGCAAAAAGGGAAGTCCTTGTTAGACAAACACAGAGTTTGCATTTAAATTTTCTACGCGCCTGGCACCCACAACATTTGAATTTTAAGCATATTTATGGAAACGAATAAACAAAGCAGCTGCCTGCGGGCTTTTCATTTAAGCGGCTCCCCGAGTTTTCCACCAGCTTTCCCCTGCCTTGGGGTATAGATGTCCTTTGACGTCATTTGCCAAGTAAACACAGCGGCAATTTGAAGTCACTTTAGCCCTATATATTGAGCTCCTATACCAAGTTTTGTTGGGTTTTTTTGTTGCTTTTCGCCAAGCTTGTTGCTGGCGCTTTACGGGGTTTTCTTTTATTTTCCTCACTGGGTGAATAAGTGGTTGGGTGGCCATTATAATTTATCTTTAGCTGTGGAAGCTTTATGAAAAACGCGACCGGCTTAATGGAATTCTGCGAGCAAGAGGTGAAAATGCGAGATGTAAAAGCGAACTTTATTAAGTCTTCGAAAGGGATAATCGGCTTATTTAAAGTAGGATTTCCTGATGTGAAAATTAATTAGTTAAAAGGGCATATGAGTGGGCGGAAAAGATGGATTATAAGTAAATAAAGTGTTGGATTTATGAAAGAGAATAGTTGTTTTTTAATAATTAATATTTTAATTTATAGATATATTTGTAAGAAGTGGTGAATTTCGGGGCATATTTTTATATTTAAAATATACTTTTACATTTAATAAATGCAATCAAAATACAAGATTTTTCTTGTATTTATAAAGCTTACCTGTGAAAATGTAATGTATACGATTTTCTACTTTCAAAGACTCTCATTAATCTTGAATGCTAGAATTCAATTGAAAGAAGAAACTGAACTTATTTGAAATATGTTCAGAGTCAAAAACATTTTAATTTATTTAATAAAGACCCTGAAAAATTCCATTAGCCGACACATGTCATTCAACTTTTGATGGGTCAAACGAAATACAATTTCCAGCGGAGATCAGGGACTCCAGAAGCCCCGAGCTGTGACAGCTTCTTGCCAATCAACGAGATATGAATATACTTATATAGGGCAGGGAAAGCCCCCTAAATCCCGGGAGACCGTCTCCGCGACAATGGCGTTTCAGGGTCACTAGATGTCAGACAACAAAAAAAAAAAAAAAAACATAAAACAGGATCTGGGGGACCCAACTCAAGCAGATGATTCCCCTCGTCCATAATTAATGCGGCTCAAATTGTTAAAGCAAATGAAATGCCGCTCAGAACAGAGGGGAAAATATGGAAAACATAAAAAAGAAAACTGAAAAGCGACTTCAGAGCTGGAGCAGTGTTAATATTAATGAATTCAATTAAAGAAGAAAGAGGACAAAATGAGAAGAAACAGGACAAAGTCGGGCCGGGGGATCCCTGCCATTCAAAGCCTTCTGTGTGGGTGCCATTGTGGATACGCCATACTGTACTATATTACAGATATATATATAGGGTAAGGTGGGGTAAAGCCGACAGTGTGGGTAAACCCGACCTCCCTCTGTTTTCGAAAATCGGAAGCACTACGCAAACTAATATTAGTGTTGTCGTGTAGAGCATCGAAAACAATGAAAATGGTGGTATGACACCATTTTATTAGTCAACATTGAGATGGTCAAACGACAACAAGTTTGTTTTCACAATTTTGACTTTCATTTTTGTGCATAATTAACTGCAGGATATTTCTTTTTGTCAAAGTTATCGCATGAAAAGGTAAGTGGATTTAGATTCTTTGAATAAAGTCCTACAAAGTGCATATAAGTTTGGTTCATTTTTTTTCATAATTTCTTTTTTAATTTCGTTTTTATGAAAAATTACGTCGTGGGGCAAATCCGACCTCTAAATAGTAAGGTAAATCCTGCCGCAAAAAATCCAAAAAAAACAACAATCACACCAAAACCATCAACATCGCAGCCAACCAGACGTTCAACTCGAACCAAAAAACGCCAGCAAGCTATTTGAGCAGCGAATCAGATGATACTGATTAATTCTTTTGCTATTTTCATTTTTTTAATTCTATTATCTTTATTACCATTATATAACATAACTTTGATTGATATATCATTGCAAAAGCTATATTTAGGTTATATCTGTTAAATCAAGCAAAAACATAGGCGGTCGGGTTTACCCCATCATTTTTGAACATAGCAAAAATGAACTTTTTCGTAAAACGCTTGTATCTCAAAACTTTTCAAAGGTATGAATAAAATGCTATGCATAGAAAGTTGCGCAAAGGTCTAACCTTTAATTTGGTATATATAAAGACTTGATCCGATGTAAAATAAGCATTTTATAGCCAAAACCATTTACTAGGTCGGCTTTACCCCACCTTACCCTATATATATATATATCTGGTGGGTGAGAGTGCGTGCCCTTGGCTGGCTAAGGATAAGCACTTTTACTCGCTGCGTACTCACACACACATAAGCATTTCCTCCCGTTTTAGTTGGCGCCGTCAGCGCATTTCTAGTGTTTCAAGGATGCGAGTGTAGGAAAAGTTGCTAACGACTTTTGTGGGATTTCTTTGTGGCGACTCTGTTGTTTTTTACTATTTTTAAACAGCCAACAGCCTGGACATTAACCGCACATACGTAGTGAAAATGTTTTCTCAAGTTGAAGGAGAAAAATATATAGGAGGAACATTTAACTAAAGTGGAGCGATGTACTTAACTATGGTATTTTATATTTTCTTTATTAACATTTGGCTTAAAAACGTAAAGATTTAGTTAACATTTTCCAGCACAGACTATGAAATAGAAATATTTTCAATTTAAAACCATCAATAATTATAAGATAAATAATATAAAATATTCTCTCAAAAAAATACTTATAAAAATCCACAGGTTTTTCAAGAAGTTTCTTGTATTATAATAGATTTTCAAAGTATTATATTCTCTAAGGATTCGTTTTTATAAAAAGTTGTATAATATATTTTTAATAATATTTAAAACCTCTTACATTTCCAGAAACAAACACAAACAAAATGCCGCCAAATGCGAAATCGGAAGCGGACGCCAAGCCGGAAGCGGAACCAGCGCCAGCGTCCGCTTCAGAGCCGGCAGCTGGACTGGAATCCGTGGACCAGAAGCTGGAAGCAGAAACACATCATTCCAAGTTCCGTGAGGTGGACAGGCAGGAACAGCTGGAGCAGGCCGAAAAGGCGGCGGAAGCGGCCAGTCAAAGAATCGCACAGGTGGAATCAACAACAAGGAGTTCAACCACAGAGGCTCAGGGTAAGTAACAAACTAAAAAATATATAAATTAATATAAATAAAAATATAGAAACAAAAATATTATTTAAAATGTTAAAATTTTGACTATATATTTAATTAATCTAATTTTTTTTTTTAAGAATCCACAACCACCTCATTGCCGGTGATCAAGAAGATCGAACATGCCGGCGAAGTTGTCACCGAGGCCATTGCCGAACGCACCGGCCTGCCCACATGGGGCGTGGTGGCCATCATTATCCTCGTGTTCCTCGTCGTCTTTGGTATCATCTTCTTCTGTGTCCGGAGATTCCTGAAGAAGCGAAGAACCAAAGATGGTAAGGGTAAGAAGGGTGTCGACATGAAGTCGGTACAGTTGTTGGGATCGGCGTACAAAGAGAAAGTAAGTGTCTGACGCGCCATCAAATCTTAGTAGTTATTGGGTTCTGGTATGTCATAGGTTCAGCCTGATATGGAGGAACTCACCGAGAATGCCGAGGAGGGTGACGAGGAGGACAAGCAGAGCGAACAGAAGCTGGGCCGTCTCAACTTCAAGGTGGGTTCTCCCTTTCTCCAGTTCCCCTCCGGGGTCTCGCATCCCCCGCTCTTCGCTCTTCGCTTCCCAGAAATCCCCGAAATACGATACTAACCAAATAGTTAAACGTGTGCACAGTTGATGTTGTTGACATGGGAAAACACTTACCACACACAAGAGCGGACAATAAATACTCAACATTTGCCAAAACGAGTCTTTGTAACTTCCTCTTCAAGGTTTTCAATCACACTGAAACAAAATGACATTAAAACTCGAAATTTGGTTTCCACTTGGTAACATTTTTGGCACTTAAGAAGTTTGTTAACGATTTTTCACAGTTTTCTAAGGGAATTTTTGATGTTAGAGCTACTATGATGTAAACCAGAGGTTAGGTTGATGGAAGTTTGAACTAAAGTACCTTTTAAATAACTATAATTTTGTATGCTTAATAACATTTTGGTATCTAAAAATTACTTACTTAATTTCTATTAGTTTTTTATAGATTTTTTTATTGTTTTTAAATCATTTTTTTGATAATATTACCTTAAGTTAGCAATATGTTAGGTCAAAGCCTTATTTTAAATAGTTAGATTTCTATTCACTTGGTGGCATTTGCTCTTAAATAATTCTTTACCAAATTTTTTATACATTTTCCATAATATTTCAATGTTTATAAATCACTAAACACTTAACCAGAGATTATGTTAATGGAAAGTTAAAGCATCACTCCTTTTAAGTATCTAGAATTTTGTACTTTTGGTAATATCATGCGCTCAAGAAATATTCTTACTACATTTTTAATACTTTTTCAATAGAAATTTGTTATTTAACATCACTATTCAAGTAACCAGAGGTTAAGTTAAACGAAAGGTTGAGTTGAAACACAGTTAAAATATTTATAATGTTGTACACTTGAATAAAATAGGATCTCAAGTAATTTTCTTACTAAATTTAAATTTGTTGAGTGCCTTAAATGTTATTTCGCTTAATTTTCCCTCGTGCGAAACAGACCTAAATCAGACCTGGCCACCGCATTAATACTTAAATATAATATATATTTAACCAATTGACTAACGTATATTTTTCGATCTGTCTCCTCTTTGGCCAAAAACCGAAATCCCCTGCTGGCGCCGCCTTTTGAATCTCTCTCTTTCAGCTGGAATACGATTTCAACTCCAACAGTTTGGCCGTGACGGTGATTCAGGCTGAGGAACTGCCAGCTCTGGATATGGGCGGTACTTCAGATCCCTATGTCAAGGTATACTTGCTGCCCGACAAGAAGAAGAAGTTCGAGACCAAAGTGCACAGAAAGACCCTGAGTCCTGTCTTCAACGAAACGTTCACCTTTAAGGTGGGAATCCATATTTTAATCCTATTTTAATACTTCATAAAATAATATTATATATATTATTGAATATCCCAGAGTTTACCCTATGCCGATGCCATGAACAAGACGCTCGTGTTTGCCATCTTTGACTTTGATCGCTTCTCGAAGCACGACCAGATCGGCGAGGTGAAGGTGCCGCTGTGCACCATCGACCTGGCGCAGACCATCGAGGAGTGGCGCGACCTGGTCAGCGTTGAAGGGGAGGGCGGACAGGTATGTGAAGCTGGGCCAGGGTCCAGTTGGGGGACCACATCTATATATCCGTAACTCTCTCTGTCTATGTATACCACTCTGTGTGCCTCTAAGTGTGTATTTTTTTTATGTTTTTCTTATATAAATCCAACTCAAGAACAATCCATTGAGATTTCTTTATCTCTCTATATATATTTCTCTGTATGATTTATTGCGTTCGTTATTTGTACTCTGAGTTTTTGAGCCAAAAACTAAGCCAACACTGAAATCGTGTGACATTTGTTGACTTCTGTGACTCCTCTCTCTCTCTCTCGATTGTGTTTTGTGTGTATTTTGCATTCGAACCTAAGTCACGACCAAATTATATAAATATAAATATGAGAATACAACAGAAAGCAATCAAAAGCATTTGTGACACCCACTTGATATTTGTTTTAAAGTCAACGATCCCCTAGCCCCACCGACCCCTAACAAAACCCACCCCCCTCTATAGAAACATTTTTGGGGGCGGTGAAAAAATAAAAAACAAAGACAATTACAAAGAAAACAGAAACAATATCAACAGAAAAACAATGAAAACTTCGCGGAACAGACAAGCAAAAGTTTTTCGAATCTCTTGTGAAACTTTTACACACCCAGTTCAAAATGCAAATATAAATAAATAACAGAAATTATCTTACCATTTAAATAATCAATACTCAACAAGCAAAAACCAACAGCAAACAATGAGGGGGAAAATCAAATGTGGGAAAGCGCCTTGCCTTGATTTTCCCCTCCACTCTCTCTCTCTCTCTCTATATTAATCTCTCTCCGACAGTTTTATGATTTTCCTTGTACCTTTTTTCAAACCGAAAACACATCCAATACAACTAATACAACTACAAAAAAAATAAAACTCTAAATTTCTCTTTCTCCAATTCCCCCCTCAAAAAAAAAAATTGATTTCGAAACATATAAACTCTTGTTTTCTTGAACTTTTGTAGAAGGTAAATACAAAAACATCATTTAAACTTACGTAATTAAAAAAAAAAAAACAAAAAGAGAACTCTAACACCTTTGCATACACGATTTGAGTTTATGATTTCCCCTCTATATAACATGCTCTGTCTCTGTGAACTGTCGCTCTTGTACACAAAAAATAACAAAAATATAAAAAATGCATCGAACCACACTTGACTGATTGGCTTAACTAACCTACCTTCAAATCTTTCCATATTTTCCTATGATAATCAATCAATTTTGTTCATGAGCGATTGTTCTCTGATTTTTTCTCTGTCTCTAATTCTCTCTCTCTCTCTATATATATATATATTATATATATGCATAAATATATACCCCGATATATTGTTATGTCTGCATTCTTTCTCGCATCATTAATATTGTAGTTGAATTTTTGTATTAATATTAACGATTTTATGTCCACGTAACAACGAAACAAAAAGAAAAAGCATTTTATGACAAATGTTTTCACATTTCCATATGCAAATGATTACACTGCAATATTAATTTGTTGAGAAAACGTGTGGCCTAAGAACAAAGCCCAAAAAAGAAAATCAATCAGCATGGTTGAGTGCCTTCTCCACCGCCAAAACCCATCTTCTTCTCTTAGCCTTTCCTCCAATTTCCTGAAAATAATTTCCCAACTTTGGGCCAACCTCCTCGAGCATTCGTTCACCATGCTGATGCAATTATTTAGTTGCTGAATTTAATACCCTTTCCCACTCTAAAAAAAAAAAAAACTCTAATTACACAATTTTAGTTTGCACTTTGATTGGAACAATTAAACATCGAAAATACTGAAAACTTTTGCATAAATTTCTTAAAGTAGTAATCAACTTTTGCACCCCAAGTTATTTGCATAAAGTGTCAAACTTTTACCCATACACACACACACACTCCCTCTCTCTCTCTCTTTTCCTTTACACACACAGACAGACTCGGAAAACGCACAAAAAAAAGAATCTTTGAAATATAACAAATAACAAATTATCTAACTAACTAAATTAAAATGTTGTAAAATATTTGCATTAATTAAATTGAATTGGTCGAAAATGATGAAAGGAATGCTCTGAAAAAGATCCAACACAGATACACAAAAACACACACAAACACACAATGCACAAAGGCCGTTTACAAACACAAATAAATACAATTTAACAAGCACAAACACACCACACACACACAAGTACACAATTTCAGAAATGGAAAAAGCTTTAAGTTTTCGCCTGTGAATGCCGGTCATGAAAATGAAATATTTTTCGGCAAAGCCGAATATATTATACAATTGCAGGATTTAAGATAAATATTTGATTAGATTTTATATATTATAATTAGGGTTTTCATATTTTAGTTAGTGTTTTGTATATAAAATAAAACATTGCAATCCTTTGTATACGTTTTAAAATATTTTTACATATTTTGTACAATAAAATAGTGCCTTATAATATTCTACGAAATATTATAGATAAGGTTTTCCATTTAAAAAAAATGATTAGAGCCATTTTAATGGGATCTCAAATAATAAAAGATGCATTTGAATTGAATAAATATTAAAAAAATACAATGTATATTTTTAGAGCCATTTTAAAAAGATTTTAGATCCATTTAAATTTATAAAATATTAAGATTAAGTATTTTCCGAGCTAATAATTTATATATTCCTTATAAAAAAAAAACAAAGAACATCTCGCAATCCCAAATCAAATCCAGCAACTGTCTAATAATTTACAAAAATACAATTTCCATGCATTTTTCATGCAAGGAAAATCAGCTTCAGTATCAAAAAAATCCAAATACTGTAACCTTTTCTTATATGAACTACAACAACTTACTTAAAATTAGTTTAGAAACACTGCAATATACCTTTTCAACAAATTTTTACTCTACTGCATGCATTTCCTTTTGCTTACGACTTTATACTAATATATAAAACCACACTAAGTATTAGTAACTAACACCAGAACACATCACACGTACATCGAACACGGACATACGACCATTAATTGGTTACAAAACTATACCCAAAAAAAAACTTTTTTCTAAAAACCAAATTTTACAACTATTATTACTTATCAAAATTCTACTGGAAATGGAATTCAAAAGTTTTTAATACGCTCTTAATTTTTCTCTTTAATTATTTTTGAACGTATCGCTAAAAAATCAAAAAAAAAATCCAAACCAAACCAAAATCTGTAAAACACAAAATTCGAAAACTCGAAATTTCCAAACTGTACTCGAAATTTATTGACTCATGCCATGGGGAAATCTCAATCCGAAATGTGAATCATGCGATAAACATGTAAGTATATACGATCGAAGCCGAAAAGATTCATAATTATCGTTATTTGCTTTGGTTGTTGTCGTCATAAATGTGTTCCCAGTTCTGTTCGTTGTGTTTGAGTTAAAATTCTGTTCGATCAGCAAAATGTAAATGTATCAAGAGCCAAGCCATTGGACAAGTCTAGAACAAAATCGAAATGAAAATTAATATGAAAATAAAAATGGAAATAAATATGAAAATGAATATGAAATATGAAAACGCTTCTTAAGTCTTACGTTTTTGTGTTTAGCTCTCTGTCGCTGTCTCGCCCGATATGTGTGTACTGTAATTATGTTTTCATTTGCATAACCTAATTGTGTACTGTAATGTGTAAGCAGAGCTTCGATGACAGTCAAATACAAAAAACAAATGCTCAATAATCCTGTTTTTTAAATATTATGATTACATGTTTCTTTTCGTTTCCGTTTCCGTTGACTTTAAACGTTTCCGTTTCCTTTTCCGTTACGATTGTGATTTGAAACATTTTGGTTACCATGAGACATTCACCAAACATTTAACAAAGAATATTTTGAAAGGCCCAGAAATGCATATCAAAACGCAAAGAAAAAATATCTTGAATATGAATCGAATTCAATAAATCAAAATATTACAAAAAAACCTATAAAGTTGCGGTAAGTGACTCCGATATAAGACTCTATAAATTCTCTATAACGCTCGCTCGCTCTCTGTCTGTCTCGCTCGCTCGCTCTCTGTCTCTGTCTTGAAACTTTTTTTAACTAATCCAAATAACACACAACCACATTTTCTATAGCTAACAAATTATAGTTCAACCAATACGATTTTTTGATTTCCCGGGTTAGTTTGACCCTTGCAGAAGTGCTCGAGGAATTGGCATCGAATTGGTTTGTGTTATAAATAATAATAATGAAAATTTAAAGAAAGAAACAAAAACAACAAGCGGTTCGAACCAGCCTAGGGTTGCTATATACATATATTAAGTCATAGAAATACTAATAACCTAGATAGTGTTTTCATTTGTAAAATATATACGATCTTTAATAATATCCTTTCATGTACATAAGAAATCAATATATCTCTCTATTTTCTCTGTATAAGTAACATTTTATTCATTTTGATATCGGGTCCAACTAGAGCTCCAAAATTTAGACTCTTTACTGTACATAAAAATCGGTTCAACTCTGCTTGACTTCAACTTCTTAACTCTCTGTCTATGCCTTCTCCTATTCTCATATCAATATAGTTTCTAAGAACAATTTTGACAAACCAAAATATTTTTGCATTTTGTGCAGTCGGTTTTGAGCTGGGTGTTATTTAAAAAAAAAAATCGAAAACAAGACAAACTCAATACTAATCCAAAGATGTAAGTGCTATGGTTATAAAGTGATAACAAAAAATTAATAACTAAAAAGAAAGAAAAAACACGAGTCCCTTATATACAAAGATATACACTTGAACAATATCAAAGAGTTTAATTTCTGTTCAATACTTTGCCTTAGTTTCTTTTCTTTTCTTTTCGATATACTCTTCTCTCAGATATACATATATTTAGGTATATACTATATATATATTTACACTTACCAAAATCGAAGCTCTAAGACGTGCAGTAAATGTTTTATTGTATTTTTTTGTGGCGTTTTCGTTTTGTCGATATAAGAAAAAGAACTAAAGTTGATGTAACTTACTATAATACTGTACTGTTTACCCCACCCCGAACTTAAAACCCCTTCAACTTGAACTTGTAAGAAGTGTTTTTAATTTTTTAATTTTTGTAATTCGTCTTAACGTTGACCTTATATTCTTGATTATTATGTGTACTTGTTAACGAGCAACTATATAAAAAGAGTAGCATAACTGGTTGTTATCGAAATGATCAGATCTAAGAAAAATTTGATCTTAATAACCTTTAAGATTTTTTCAACTGCCTGTTTGTTTACTGGTAATTTTAACAGCCAGATTTGGCTTATACAGTAAACTTTTCGATACTATTAATTTCTTTTAACACGGTTTCCCAGTCAAACCAATAAGAACTCTTCAAAATCATTGGAAAAGAGTTACCTAACTTATTTAACTGTCCTTTAAATTTAACCAGTGGTTAAAAATTCCCCTTTTCTTAGGCTAAAATCATTTGAAAAGAGTTAACGAATTGTATTATTTGTCTGTTAAATTTGGTTAAATGTCGGTTAGTCTCTCCATTACACAACTAGGAATTCTTCAAAGTCTTATCAAAAAAGTTATCTTACCTTTTTTAACTGTCAGTTAAACTTAACCAGTGATTAAAAAGGTGAAAAGGCATTATTTTCCTTATTTAAATGATGAAGAACTCTTCAAAATCACTTGATAATTTCCCTCTAACTTTAACCAGTGGTTAAAAGTTTTAAACCTAAACTCGAATACGTACTCCCCTGCACTGTGGCGTTGTGCTGACCCCAATTGATATAGAAAACTATATATTTATTAAACCAAATATATTTAAATGGATATGTATGTAAATGTATCAATAGACTCTGTGTGACATGTTGTTTGATGCAAACCTTTAAAAGCTTGATCAATTTATACTAACCCGAGCGTAAACCCTTCTCCTTCGGATTTTGTCAATACAGGAAAAGCTGGGAGATATCTGCTTCTCACTGCGATATGTGCCGACTGCCGGAAAGCTAACCGTTGTCATCCTGGAGGCCAAGAACCTGAAGAAGATGGACGTGGGCGGATTGTCTGGTAATGTGGCGTTATACCAAGGCGCCGGCTGGAACGATCGGGGCATTGATTTAGGCCCCCTTTGGTCCTGTCGGCGAGTTTTATTGCTTTCTGTTTGTGTGTGTAAATTAGCTACCATAAGTGTGTGAAGTACGTTGTTTGTTTTATTTTACTTTTTACGCCATTATTTTTTTCCTTATTTCAATAACAACTTATTGAGGCCAAGCAAACGCCAAGGCAACGTTTGCTAGGAAGCAAAAATAGAGGATAAAGAGCAAAGAAATGCAACTTTTATTCCAACTACTTTTTTGTCAACTACTTTTCAACTATCAATTAGCGCCAAACTTATCAACTTGCATTACTTACCGTATTTAACCTGACTCGCGTACGCTACAATTTCCAATTAATTCATTTACTCTCTAATCAAATCAGAAATCAAATCAAATCAGTGGATATATTTATCGTCCGGCAACGTTTCCATCCCGAAATATTCGCACAGTTTTTTTTTTATATAAATACTATATATACTATTGTATGCCTGGCCAAGCCAATAGAAAACCAAATTGAACGCCAAGCTCCATGCGGGACATAGAGCTCATCGACTGACCGAATTATCGCTTGCTTTAGCTTCACTTTTGCATGTAATCTGTACAATTTATTTATTAACTTAACACACTCGACATCATTTCGGGACCCTCGTGTTGAGATCCCACAAACGAAAATAATTGTTACAAAACGTTGCCGCTGAATATATCCAAAAAACCCAATTTAAAGTTCTTCTAGGCTTTTACAAACAACAGAACATTTTCCAGTATGTTTTTTAATGCTCTGAAAATATTCGGATTGAAACTTTCCAAGTAATGTGACGACAGATAATATGTTATTTATCTATGTACATTTTAATTTTAACACAATTTGTTGTGTGTGTATATGCCTTGAGTTTTAAAAGTTGCTGTGTTCCAAAACGTATCTCTGTATCCGGTAATCGAATTTTAACTTGCAATAATTTTTATGTTAAAGATATCAAGCCAAAGCAGAGTGCAAAAAGGATATGGAAATCTCCAGTAGTTATTTGAGAAATTCCCATCTAAATATCTAGAGGTTTCTGTAGCCCGACTGCAGTATATTTTAATATTAAACTTGGATATTAGCTTATACTCTTATCCTTTGGCCTGCTTTCTTGCGTATATTCATTTGTTTTTGGGTTTGCAAAGTAAAAATTGATCTATTTTTATATACAATAATCAATGTTTTTTGGTGTCAATTAATTATTATATATGTGTAACGCCAAAACAAAACAAAAAAACAAAAAAGAAATAATAAGATGTGTTCATCAGATTGTTGGTAAAATTTTACTTTGTTATAAAAACGAAAAATGTTTTCTTTTTTCTTTCTTTCAATTCTTTCCTATATTATAGATCCATATGTGAAAATTGCAATCATGCAAAATGGCAAACGTTTGAAAAAGAAGAAGACAAGTATCAAAAAATGCACCCTCAACCCTTACTATAATGAGTCGTTCTCATTTGAAGTACCATTTGAACAAATACAAGTATGCGAGAATGTATTATACTATCCTATAAAAAAACCACAACTACTACTACTACTACTACTTACTACCTCTACAAACTACTACCTACTTACCTACTTACCTACTTACTACTGTTACTACTGTTACTGTCCTCTTCTGAACTATCTGCCAAACTACAAAACCTACAAACTAAACCGAGTTTTGAGTACCCAACCTCCCCTCTCTAAACACACACTAGCCTACTTACGTGCAATCGTTGTTGTTAATTATACTACATATATACCGTATATATATATATATATCCATATATTGAATACTTGTATTCCAAACCAAGAGACAACAACACCCAACTCTGAACCAAAACAACCGAACACTCTTAGAGACCAATCTTCGTAATACCCATAAAGATATCTTAAATTTCCCCACCCCAAAAAAAAAACTAACTTAATCAATCTTTGTGTTCTATAAAATCTTTAAACCAAAAACGTATTCAATGTTTAATGTTGTAATTTACAATTTTATTCAAAATTCGTACCAGCTTTTTATTTTGGACAATTCCTTATTTACTGTTTGTAAATATTCAATACAAAGAGCCCTGATAAATTAGCAAATGTTCGATTTGAATAATTATGATTTCCATGCTTTTAATTGTGTGTAGTCTTTGAGAAATGAATTATTGAACCTGATTTGAGCTTCAGTTCTTAACCAGCCTCGATGTGTGCTTAGCCCAGCTGATTTGGTTTATGTTTTTAGTTCGATAAGTTCGATGTGTAAGCTCAAAGATAATCTGGCCAAGAGAAGAGCAATGAACAGCAGGCATGCCTAGTTAGGCTTAGGATATTCAACAGAGTCTCAGAGCTGAATCAATCACACACCGTCCTAGACGCCTTTGAATGGAGAGCAAGCAGTAGTGTGCCGCTTCGCTCGCAAACGAGCAAACAGCATCAAAGCAGGGATGCCCAGTTCGTTGATCCTTCTGGTTTCTCACAACACGACACGACTTTATTTTTTGTATTTTTTTAGTTCCTGAACTATCCGTGGGCATCCCTTTAGCAAAGCACGAGCCTTATACACAATATGTAGCCCACACTCCAGTGAAGTACAGTGAATACTACTCTATATATATACAAGAAATTCGAATACCAACTTAAACTACTCTTTCCATAATACAAACTATCGCAAACTCCTATACTAGCGGCGTCAATAATGCACCACGCAACCACCAAATCGCAGTGGGTACATTATTTTGACACTGTCTTCTGATTTGAATATCGAATACCAATCGCACCACAACAGCTACAGTACAAAATACAGTAATACACAGAATAAATACCCCACCACAGAGAAGTATAGCGTATCACCATGAATATACCGAATTCATTAATAACAATTCCAACATAAGTCCAAATACCAATCTGGAAACTGGGAGAACTCTGTTACGGTTACGTTACGTGTGCTAGTCCAAGCCATATACCCCTGTCTCATATAAGTAGGCCCCGCCCATGCCATGACCAATTAACAAAGAACGACGAATGGGATTGAATATTATACATTTTCGTTTACACGTATTTAATGAACATTTTTCTTTTTGCCACAGCTTAAGTGAACTGCTATCGAATATCAAGAAAAGTAATTTGTTCATTAGTCCCCGAGGTTAAAAAAAAAATAAAAAAAAGAGACGTGATATATAAATAAATATATATCCAACCATATTCATTTGCTTCTCACCTTGCGCTACTCGAAAGCTTTTAGGAATTTCTTCGGTTTATTTTTCAACATTTTTTATTTTAAGCTACTCATAACCTAGCTTTAGACATTTGCATGTTCTGCTTGTCAACTCACAAAACAAAAACAAAAAGAAAAAAAAAAACAAAAATTATATATAAACAAATAAAATACTCCACAGCAAGCATAACCCTTTTTGAAGGAGCTTTTTGTAATGCTTGAACGCCTTTAGATGTTTACCCAAAAAACCTATAAACTTTAACCCCCAAGAGCTTGTGCTAAACTAAGTGTCAGCCCAATGGATAATTTCCAGCCAACGATCTAAACGATTGAAACGGCAGTAGCTTGCACTTAAAATCTTAACTATACAGCACTCAGAAAAGCCCTTATAAAAAAACCTCCACGTAGAGACTGAAACCTCTGTCTATAGCCTGCTTCCAATAAAAAAAACAGCATTCGTAGTGCCTGTTAGCCAAACAACAGTTCCCACTTCTAACCCAAAAAAAAACAACTCAAAACCCATAACAGAACACGTATATCGAAATACCGAAAAGTTCTTCTACTCAAAAGCGCAGTTCCCCTCCCCTTCAACAAAAAAAAAATATATATATTAAAAAAAGAAAAAGACCGACGATAGTGGCTGATCCTAGAATATCCCATACTAATGCCCGTACTCTTCCTTGAACACCTTTTTCCCCCCGAAAACGCTCGCGCACAGAAAATCTGTCTCGTTGTGACCGTCGTGGACTACGATCGTATTGGCACCTCCGAACCCATCGGCCGCTGCATACTCGGCTGCATGGGCACCGGCACCGAGTTGCGTCACTGGTCCGACATGCTGGCCTCGCCCCGCCGGCCTATAGCCCAGTGGCACACCCTCAAGGATCCGGAGGAGACCGACGAGATCTTGAAGAACATGAAGTAAGGCGCTACCATGGATAACAAAAGCAGGTGAGAATATATATCATTTATGGTATCATATATGTAGTATTAGTATGTATATTTATTAAGATCAATAAGATGCGTAACGCGCTTACATTGGTGTTATCCATATGGAAGCTATATTTTTGCTAAAACAAAATTTCAAGAAAACCTGAAGCCAGTTCTATAGGCATCCTAAGATTTTGGAATTCAAAAAGTACTATGGCGTTACGCATCTTATTTTCTATATCAGTCATCCCAAGGAAATATATTCATAAATTCCTTTATGTGAGTAAGATCGGGAAGTACCAAAGAGGTTGGTATATTTAAAAATCTTTAAATTTCCCCTTAATTTCATCCTTCGCAGACTTACAGCACATCTATCAAACATATAAAAGTAACCAAAGAAAAACTTAAGCAAACCGTCAAAACATTGAAATCGATGCATCATCAACGTCAGCTACAACTGATCCTCCTCACCCGGAACGACAGCAACAATCAGCGATATATCGTAGTTAAAGCAAATTGTTCATCTATGCAGTTATCTCAACATAAACACATACTGGAAGACACAAATCAAAGCCGATTAAGTAATACCTTAGGTGTCTAAGTTATATATCTCATTGGTTGAACAACAGCAAAACGAAATGGAAAGAAACTATGATGATCATACCCAAAGTAATTCGAATGATTTTCCCTATAATCTCCACTCACATGAAATCATTTTTAAAATCTATGAAATCGTTGTTGTCATTGATTCAGAAATTTCCAAGCTAAATGAAAATTACGAGTATGTTAAATTATTACAGAAAACTCTATATATACTCAATGTATGAAACAAGGAAAACTATTTAAACGAGGGAGAGTGTATGATTTTTAAAAGTGTTAAGTTTATTTCAGTTTTAAAAAGTAGTCCAATAATGAGAGGAATCTTTCCGGTTTTTAATTTGTTTTTCAACTGTTGAAGGATTACTAGTGGATAATATTACTGACTAATGAAAATATAAAAGAGCAAAGAACGTAAAGGGCAACTTAAACTGTTATGTAAATTATTTATTATGTTAAAATTATTGAGAGCATTACGTACTTAACTGTGTAAGTAAAAATCTATGTGTGTTTGAAATGAAATGAACATGGCAGAGGACATATTCGCAGGAGGAAATGGAACCGAATCGTAAAATATATATATATATATATTATATATAAATATTATGTATAACCCTTGCATAGACTAATGTTATGTATACACAGAGCTGAGTTTTGACGACCTAACAAAATCAGACGTATAAGTAGAAAACCAAAAACCAAATAAAAACCGAAACCCAAAAGCAAATAATGAAAGTTAAACTTTGAAGCGTGATTTCAACGGAATATATCATCAGTTTAAACTTTACAAAGAAAAAAGTAATATCGAACATTTTGCACTACGGATCAGATTGGAATTTTAAACCTTAGTTAGATTTCGTTTGCAATTAGGAAAAAATAGAGCTCAGTGTTAGTTTCTTTATAGATTTCTTTGTCTAAAAAATACAAATAATAATTTTAAAATTATGCAGATATAGTTTATATTTCATTTAGTACAATTTAACTCAAGTATTAAGGTTTCTCCAACTATCCAACGAATTGTTTTTGCTTTCCCTTTCAAATTAAACACATTCTTTGATTTTGAGATCATATTAGGACCTAATGAAAATATACATACTAACTAAATGATTATGGCAAATGTTAAAACAGAAAAAGAAATATTAAGAACAATAATAGTTATTACTATTTATATTATATTCAAGTATATGACATCTAAACAATATACATTTATATATACTTAACAAATTTGTGCTCCTGCTGCACAAGCCTACTAAGAAATTGGGATTTTTAATATGGAAGACAAAGCGGCGGCGATAACAAGAACTTCTACCTACCTAAAAAAAACAAAAACAAATTAGCTAACTAAGCTAAACAAAAAACCAAAATTAAAAACAACTCTCGCGAAAGCATTCCAATAAAAAGACGCGACATTGAGGAGGTTTAAGTATGATGAGCCATGATTTTCTGATTTTTTCCATATTGAAAGTAAATGAAATTCAACTAATACATTAGATGTTTTTGTCCTGTAAATGGTATATTATAATGATAATGATAATGCGTAGTTAGGGATCTGTGTATCCCCTGTACACACACTTACACAGTTGTAGTTATGTTCACCGACGCAAGAGAAATGATAAAAAATGCATGAGAAAAAATACAAAAACACACAAAGAATGCAAAAAACTTACAAAATGAGAACAGAAAAAAAACAAAACAAAAAATATTTATGTAATATAATTCATCTAAATTTAACAAATCGATGTGACGTAAGCCCGATGAAAGGAAAAGGAGACCGGAAAAACCAAGCTATACAACTTATTACGAGTATTGTTCAATAACAAAAAAAATAAAGTACTTTGCTTTTCCAAATAATTACTGTAAATTATCTCAAACCCAAAAACAGCAACAAAACGAAAACAAAAGCAAAAATAAAATATAAAATAATAATAATGACACAAGCGTACACGATATGTATTAAACAAATGGTAAATTACAACAAACAAAAATCGAAACCTATCCACAACAACAGCAACAAAAGAGACAAGATGCCGACGAAGACAACAAACTATATATACTTGCATATTAAACAAATTATATGAAATTATATAAAATGATGTTGATTATTGATTTAAATTAAAACTGAGAAAGTGAATAAAACAAATTATATATACACCTATATATATATATATAAATATTAAACAAAACAAAAGCAAAACTTTCATTTGTGTTTTCCTTCAGTTGGTACATACTATATACATATTTATTTACACAGCGTTACTACACTGAGCAAAAAGCCCAAAAGATAACCAACCACAAAACCTTGTGCGACTGTGTAAGTGTTAGCCCAAAAAAATCGACATGTACATACACAAGCACAACCACCCCACACACACACAGACACCCACGAACTGACCAAAAAACGAAAAAAAAAATAAATAAATAAATAAAGTCAAAAACATGAATGTATTATAAAGTATACATGTTAGTTAATACAATATCTGTATATGTAATGATTTCCGTTTTATCAATATTATTTCATAACGTTCTCAAAGCAAGCAGAATGCAGCGCATAGCCCATCACGAAAGCACAAATCAATACTTAGAAAACGGATTAGGGGGAGATCGGAAGGTAAATAAATAAATAAGTAACTAAAATAGGAAACAAGTAAAACCCAGATAATGTAGCTGTCCATGTACTTTTATTTGCTAGATATGTACGTATGTAATTTACATTCGATAAATCAGGCATTATGCATTTAGCAACCACCAGACAAAGGAGCATAAAGACCTAACCAAGTATCGAACAAGATCAAAAGATCAGAATCAATCTTCCTATCATTCACCATAGAGTTACACACGAGAGCACACATAGCGGGCGCACCTGAGGGAACGAGCGATCGATCGATCGATCGATCGAGTAGCAAGTAATGAACAATGAGTAACGACAAATACAATATAGAGATATGCGTTATAGGTAAATACAACAAACCCAAGATATAGGACAATGTTTGATGTTGATATGAGTTAATCTGGCCACCTAGCGTGCGCATTATATGCATAGATACGAGCATACATACAATACATTCGGCAGAGGATAAACCTCCCGCGGGGGGCGATATCCTTTTATATACATATACCCAGCGATCGGGGGGAGAGGGCAGCAGACATTATACATAACCATCGACAGCACCGCATAGTATGAACAGGACATACGGTATATAAGTATTAACATAACCAAGCGATATACTTACACACGGGCATAAGGTCCACGTACTTCTCCATCCTTCGGTTCAGATTCAGATTCAGATTCAGATCCAGATCCCGACTCTATATACCTAACACATACACACACACTCATCCAGCACTTACACTCGCGGATATCATTTTATGACTCTTTCCGGAGTTTTGTTGTTTACGATAAACTGTTTATAGCTGTTTTTGAATTTTAAATCAATTATATTTACTATATGGCAAACAAAGAATAAAACACTAAAGCCAAGAAACCAAAGCAAGTGAAACCATATATGATAGTAATATATGTTTTAAATGCTATTACCAAAAAAAACGAATCTTAAATTGAGGCTTCGCGGGCAAACTTTGCTGGCGAATGAATATTATTGAATAAACTGCATATATATATATATATATATATATATACATACTATAATGCAACTGTATTGCAAGACAAGCATAACATTTTATTTCCAAGGCAAAAAGAATTTAACACACAGCCACACACTCCCACACACACACACTGAACTCTGACACCTGTGCGGTTCGGCGGTAAGTGCAGGTGAATCCTGCGTCCCAAAGATGCCGCTGCAACCGCATCGAAAACAATAATTAAAAACTATATACCCACAAAACATCTCCACAGCCTAGTAACAATGTAAAACACAAGCGATGTGAACGACACAGAGAATATACACAGATACACAAGAACTAACATATGTGAAATGAAACGAGGAATGTTTATAAACAATAAACAAATGTTTGAAAACTATTATCAATGGCTTTTCTCTCAATCACGGCTGATAAGAAATTTTTTATTAATAGATTTGCGGGGCTGAGAAATGCCTCAAAGAGAGGCTTTCATAAGATTACTTTAGGTATATTTGTTGATAAAGCTTTATTATACCCTTACAGGGTATATCATTTCAGTCAGAAGTTTGCAACATAAAATCATTAAAATTGTATCCTAAAAAACTGTATTTATTAATTTAGGGAAGTTTTTACTAATTCGGTTTTTCTTAACTATTCAAAAATATTTGTATGAGAGCAGTCTAGGACATTTTAGAATCATCTTTATGTAATATTGATCAGCATTAAAAGCGGATTTAGATATTTTTTCAAGAATTTTTAGAGGGTAAATTGTCAAAAATTCTAAAAAAAACAAATTTAAATTTTATGTAAATTTAAAATTATATTTGATGATTTGTAACCGGGTAAAAAAAGGAAAGAAAAGCTTTCCGAATTAAAAAATAAATTTTGGCTTGGTAATGATATATATTAAATAGTTAAGTTAAACGCAAACCATATTATTATTGAGTTTTCTAAGAAATAAGGGCGAACCTTAAAACATAAGATACATTTTGTAATTATAAAAAAACATTCCATACTCTTTAAATATTCCATATATTTTTATATTTATATAATAAGCAAAAAAGCTTATGATCGCATAAAAATTATTTGAGATGTGTTATTTTCTTGAACGCGACTGTGTTTAAGCTATGATGCTATGAAATCTCTCTCTTTTATACTTTTAGCAGAGTCACAATTTCCTTATCTATATATAGTAAAAATTTGTATTAAGTCAGTTTAGTATTTCAGCTGCATCCAAGGGCAGCGGATGTGTTTTGCACAAGATTTAAAAGCTTAACGAACCGATTTATTCGTGGATCGAAGCTATCGGTAGAGCGGCAATTAATCGAGTTATCGATAGCACAAAGTTGTGATTTGTAATTTGTTTTATCTAGCTTCGTAAATTTAGCAATTTCAGGTCATAGAAGGCTTTTAAGTAGCAGGATATAGTTAGGGACTGAGTAGGCGTGGGGCTAGTAGTTAATAGCTAGGATTTCGGGTCCTAATCATACACATTAAGAAGGTAATACACTAAACACGGTCAGAATCCTCCGAGAAATGAGTTTGAATCAGCTCCAGGTCAAGGATGTGCCCACGGTCCGCATTCTCATGTTGGGCGATAAAGGTGTGTAGTGCTCCTCATATACCGCTGATTATATTTTATTAACAATTTCACTTGCCATTGCCAGGTGTGGGCAAGACGAGCGTGACCAATTTGATGGCCTGCAGCGCTGTTACGCCGACACCCGCCTCCAGATCCATCGGCCAGCGCCATTGGAACATCCAGATACGGCTCCACGAGTATCCCAACACCGTGGAATTGCCACCCTCGCCCACCTGGACATCGCCCTCCTCGTCAGAGCATTCGGATAAGTACCTGTTCCCCCGGCGCATGCCCGCCACCTCCAATATCCTGTATTTTGTGGAATTCTTCGATATAAGCACCCAATGTCGTATACAGCGCGAGCAGCGTAAGAATATGTTAAAGAATATCGATGGCATTGTCCTCGTGTACAATCTGCAGGACCTGCGCTCGCAGGACAATCTGCACGACTGGCTGTACGAGCCGCTGCGTCAGATTAGCAAGCATCGCCACCGGCGACCGCGCACGATCTTGGGAAGTCATCACGTTCCCATTCTGGTGGTGGGCACCAGGCTGGACAAGTTAAACCGCCGCCCTTTGCATCGGTCCACCATTGCCCACCAACTAAATGCAGAGGAGATCCTCCTGAACAGCCAAGATACCGAGAGTTTCGCGGACAAGAGCCGCAACCAGGGCAAGCTTCGAGACTTTCTTAATCGCGTTGTCGAGTTCAAGGACCGATATCCACTTGCGCCGTGACATGATTCCTAAACCAAATGTCACCTTATATTTTATAGAATTTGTTATTGTTAATCTTCAATATTTATTGAGAAACAAAAAATAGTATAGATAGGAATTTAAGAATTACGGAGCCAGGGCTCTTTCTAAAAAGGAGATTTTGTTTTGCTTAAACCTAAAAGGTTTAAGTACTTTTGTTGGTATGGGGTTTCAAGCCAAAGAACCATGGACAATGTTCCAGCTCACAAATTTCATTTAATAAAGAGCAACACTAAAAACATAACTAAATATACTTGTTTAATAGAAATTCTCCCAAAAGGACATTAATAGAGGACTTCTGTTTGTATTTAATATTTATTAAGATATTTCTTTTGGAGTTTGTGTTGCTTTTAAGATCTTAGATCTCCAAGAGGTAAGCATCTAGAGGACTTTAGCCGGGCGGCCACTTCATCTGGCGACCGCCAAGGAAATGCAAATGCAAATGGTAAACGGACTGGGCGCCGTGCTTGCCATTATTGATGACCACACGGTAGCCCTCCTCCAGGCCCAGATCCTTGGCCACCTTGCGACCCACCAGCATCAGATGGCCCAAGATGTCGGCATCAGAATCCTCGGCCAGCGAGAGTTGGGCAATTGGTTTCCTTGGAATCACCAGAAAATGGGTTGGTGCCTGCGGAGCCACATCGTGGAAAGCCACACACTATTGGAGAGTATAAAGATAATGTTATTAAGTACCTATCTATTGAGAAATTAGACTTTGCCCACCTTATCATCTTCGTGGATAAACTTGCATGGAATCTCCTTGCGCAAAATCTTGCCAAAGATCGTGTCCTCACTGGCTGCTGCCGTCTGGGCTTTATCCACTTCGCTCGCCATTCTAGCACCGCAAGTTGCAATGGAACGCGAACTGTTTAGAAGATAAAGTAGATAGAAGTATATATATTTAGTTAATTAAGCAACAAAATAGCGTGAGACTTACCTGAAAGCACGAACAAAATTACGGCCGGCTGACAAGAGCATTGAAAGGCACTAAAAATAACCTGACAAAACGCTTTAGGGTATTATATTGCTCACAAAAGCGTTGGTATTTTATAAAAATTTGAGCAAACATTTTTAATATTTTAAGATTTTTAAGATTTATTAAATTGTCAAATAACTACAAAGAAAGATTTGATAACGTAATAATATTTTATGCATACTTTTTAAAATTTCTGTTTACATTGTTAAGAACTTAAAAATTGTCAAGAATTTACTTTACTAACTTTAAATTTCGTACTACTTTTCACATAAAACTACAATAATAATCTTAAACAAAATATTGTGGCTTGCGCATGGTGATGCCATGATCGCCCAGAGCTGGAACCAGATCCTCCATGGCCAGAGTGTATTTGCGATCCTTGGGGTTCTTCTTGTCCTTGCTAGAGCTGTGGCCACTGGAATGCTGGATGTTTGTGGTGCGAGTCTTGCAGTGCTGCAGTGCATCGTTAGCAATGTCCGAGATGAACTTCTGGGCGGAGACGGAGATCAGGCGCACGATTTGGGGGTCCACCGTGGAGAAGCCAGCCTAGGAAAGTAGGGTAATAGTATAGTACATTTATTGTAATCCCCACAGAAGTAAGTACCTTCTTCAAAGTGTGCGTAGTTAGGGCATCCGGAATGGTGGGTGTGTAGTCCTCCAACTGACGCAGCAATTCATCCATATCTGCATCCTCGGCGGTGGCTGGCACAATCTCCACGTCCAAATCTTCTTCATCGGTTTCCATGTCCGAATGCACTTGCCCTCCCATCTCTTCGTCCTCGGTGTCTGTGGCCGAAGCCAGCGATTCCGTGGGCGTCAACGTGATGTCCTCACCATCGGAAGCCATTGTTTCTTAATAACTTTTAATTTAGTTGCTGGTTTACAAGAATTTTGTTGTTTTCGAAGCGATTGCAAGATGTGTTTTTGTATACATTGTCTTTCAATCGATTGGCAAGTGAAGAAGATATCTTATCGAATAATCGATTATATCACTCGATAGCACTCATTGTCAAATTATTATTTGTTTCTCTATTTACAACGATGGTGGGCTCCAACTTTGGCATTATTTACCACAACTCCAGCGCCGGCGGCGGCGGCGGTGGCTCATCTGGTAACCATGGACAGTCATCGGGCGCAGGTGCCAGTGCTCTCGGAGATCGGGAACGTTCCACGCCGGCCTCGCATCTCAGCGATTTCATGTCACAGCTGGAGGAGTATACACCCTTGATTCCGGATGCGGTGACATCGCACTATCTGAATATGGGAGGTTTCCAGGCGGACGACAAGCGCATCGTCCGGTTGATCAGCATTGCGGCCCAGAAGTACATGTCCGACATCATCGACGACGCACTGCAGCACTCGAAGGCACGCACCCATATGCAGACCAGCAATACGCCCGGCGGATCCAAGGCCAAGGATCGCAAGTTCACGCTGACAATGGAGGATCTCCAGCCGGCCTTGGCTGACTATGGCATCAATGTCAGGAAAATGGACTATAGCCAGTAGTTATGGTTATTTTACGCTTTAGTTTTAGTATTTTTCTGCATTCGCATCGAAAAAAATATTCTTTGATCACAAATAAATAGAATTTTTAAATCTATGTATCTCCCTAAAATCGAGTTTTATATTGTCTTTGGTGCGGTAACCCCGCACTTCTTATTAAATATAATATGTAAATGTCTTTATTTGCGGAAATTCGAATATTTAAATGAGACTCCATCGCAATTGGGATCAGTACATAAATATTTTTAATAAACGTGTCACTTAAGAACAGTCTTAAAGTTCATATTTGAAATCATTTACATATCAATCATATACAGGTTAATATCTTTAATGTTTTATCTTTAAATAATGTTATCCAAGGGCTGTAACCTAAGGTAGTTAATATTAAGCGCTTGTTCACTGGCAGGTAATGAACTTTTTGAAGCTACGCGACGTTCCACCAGCCACTCGGAATGCTAGGACGCCAGTGAAAATGGTAATAGCGTAGTTAATGAGCAGCGTAGCAGTATACAGCTCGCTGGCATTGAGCAGCGTTATGAGGGAGACAAACAGGTGGCTGCCCACCACATAGCCTACATGCAGGTAGTTGTTCGTATCGAAGGCGTTGAAGAAGATCACGCTCCAGAAGGTGTGCAGCAGAATGATTGACAGAGCCTGGGCTGCCGATGTGATAAAGAACAGCTCCGTGCCACCCTCGAGACCCATGGTACCGGGGCCAGTCTGAGTTGAAGAAAGATCTTAAGTTAATGGAAACTATGTACTTCCCATGCCATAACTCACCATATCAGCTAGCACATTGACCAGGGCAAACATTCCCGATATGATCCCGAAACCCAGACCAGAAACATAGGCCAGGATGTGCTTGTTGTCCGTCACTCTCGTGTCCTCGGCCACCGCATGCAGTCCCTGCTCCGTGCTCCGCAGAATCTTGTAAATGATGTACCGGAAGCACTCTTGGAATAGCACCGAGAAGACTACGCCGAAGGCCAGAACATCTCGCAGAGGTATCATGGCGAACCACAAGAGAGACGACAGCAGCAGGGAGAGCAGCCAGAAAAAGGCCGCCGCTATGAGAATGATGATCCGCACCGGGTCATTGGCAATGGTGAACACGAAAAGGGAAAATGGAGGCCCGAATGCGATAAATGTGCAGCCAAAGAACTCGGGCAACGTCATCTTTTTCTCTTAAAATTCCTTGATAAGAGATTATAGTTTCTTTTGTTTTTTTGGTGTTTTGGTTTTGTGTGGGAAGAGATGCAAAAAAGTCGATTATTAGTTTTAATACTAAAACCAATCGAGTTAATACCAAAAATTAGTACGGTAACGATAGTTTTCAGTGTTTGAAAACGATAAATTGGGGTAACTCTTTGCTTCTTGCTCTATGTTGTCATACCCTACAAAGAGAAGTATTTCGATTCTATTACACTTTTGAAATTTTTATATAAAGCTAATATTAATTTCAAATTAAATATTAATAAAAACTAAAAGTGTAGAAAATAATACGTTGCTAGTAAGAATTACGTGGTTACTTGTAATTTCAAAATATTTAACTTATACAAAATGTACATATTATATATAAGATAAATATATCCCTAATAGCAATAGCAATTTATCTTGTTTTTTGGAGACTTGTGATTATCTTGAGAAGCTTAAAAGATTATAATGTAAAGTCATAATTTATCCACGAAAAGTTGCATGTCTCACGTTTAAGATTATCTCAGCATGTGGTTTCCTCCCCCGCACAGGGTATTCGTGCGTCGCCTATGTGCGTTTCACCCGCGCCAAGACAAAGGCCTCCCGTCCCACTTTCTGCGCCTCGCACTTACAATATTTTTGTTTGGGGCGGGATTAGTCACTGTGGAATTGACTCAACTCGGCCGCAGCAATATGAAAACCGCATAATCCGCAATTAACCAGAAACGAACTGCAAGTGCACAGTTGCGGATATAACGCAGCAGCACCAGCAGCATCCAGTGAAAAACAACAAAACACAAAGAGTATCCATTCCTCATTTGGCTTGTGAGTAGGTTACACTTCCAATTAGCAGGTCTGATTGGATTTGGCTGATTTTCGCTGACCCTATGCCAGTTCACGCTGTAATGGCAAAGCGCCTGCTGCCCCACCAACCGTCGTTCGAGGGGGATGCACCCGGTCCAGATGAACTGGACAGTCCAGCCATTGAGGCGGCAGCGCTCGACATTCCGCCACCGGAGGCTGATAAGGCCATGCAAAAAGGTGTGTACACTTTTAGACCCAAAGGGGAGCACAGTGGAGCTTAGATAAGAGGGAAAAAAACATGCAGAAATTCTAGAAAAATACGAAAATATTGAAGATTATTTACAGATCAAAATTTTCATAAATATATTACTTTGTTGGGTTTGAATTGTGGATTTATTCTGTAAAATGATTATTTTTATAAAAAAAATAGTTAAATCTAAAAAAAAAACGTGTAATACAAACCCTTAGGTACTTTTCTAAAACCTCAACAAATTATGTATTTATAGGAGTCTGGGAGCGACCCTCATCGAGTACCGAAACCTTTAAACCACTCACCGATGGCAGCACCGTCCTCCGCTTTGACATCCTGCTGGCCCGCATCATGCCACCCGATGGCGAGGATGTCAAGATCAAGCGATTTGTGGTCTATGAGCTGACAGTGAGCCAGGATGGGGCCACCGCGGACACTCAACCGGCGAAGATCGAGCGGCGCTACACGGACTTTCGCGAGCTTTATCTGGGCCTGAAGCGTCAATATCCCACAGAACTGGCCAACAAGTATTTCCCGGCCAAGGTACTGATGGGTAACTTTAAGTCAGAGCTCATTGGCGAACGCAGTGCCGCTTTTGAGGCCTTTCTCACCTATGTGGCCGGTCAGACGAAGCTCCGGGATTCGGAGGAGTTCCTGCGCTTCCTGCAGCACGATGAGCTGTCCAGGGCATGCCAGTTCTTGGACGAGCGGCGCAATGAGAATGCCATACCAATTCTGGAGAATTGCTTCCGTTTGCTGAACAAGATCTACATGAACCGTTCCCGACCGGTACTTTTAATACTCTGCCGGCTGGTGGCGGCCTGCACATCATCCCCGGTGCCCCATCATGCAGCCGAGAGATGGGCCCTGGTGGCGCTAAGTCGCTTCGAAACTCTGTGCGATATTGATCTGCTGCCGCTTTATATTCCCCTGCTTCATACCTGTGCACATCTATGGTGAGTTTGAATATAAATTGAACAAATTTAAATTAAATTCTAATGATAATTTCATGATTCTAGGTGGCAGCGTGGCCAGGACCAAAAGCCCATCACCGACCGACTGACTGATATGTCCAAGCAGGGCATCAATATTGCAAACACCGAAAGTCTTATGCAGGCTATTCACAAGATAGACCCAAGGACCGAAACTATTTAAATCGGAATCTCCACCAGAAAATATTAACCATTAGTTCATCATTTTGTTCTGTAGTTTGTAGTCGCTAAGCGTAAAGTGCAATTATAGAACATGTGCAATTAATATTAAGGGTAACAGGAGTATTTAGACATATTTATGTTAGCCAAAGTAGTTCATTTTTTTAACTAGCACTCAAAATTCAGAAAGGTATTCACAAATTCAAAGAAACACAGCCAAACTTATATCAGCTTTAAAGCAAAACTAAAACAAATATATACAAATTTGTTATTTCAAAATTTCGACTGTGATGTACAAATTACCAATAGAAATATTAGTGTTTTTTTTTTTGTTTGCAATTAAATTTGTAGTCTCTAAAAATTATATTTAAAATCAACTTAAAAACTACTTTGGTAACTTAAAAGGTTTATCTTCACATTTCTCGTTTACAATACGTATTTGTTTTTGGTATTATATATAATTCATTTGATTAGTATCCAGAGAGGGAAAGTTGTACCCTTCCTAGAAATTGAATCACAAATGTATTAACACATGATGCCATGACGCACAGTCTAAATATCGAAGCTGAACACAATTCCATATCCATATCAGCCTGAAAAAACAACTCCCCCTCTGTTATTTATTACAGCCAAATGCCTTGTGATTGTTTCTCTCAATGAATAAATATTATACTCAACATGTTTTTCACAATACAAAAAAACATCCAAGTCCCTTATATATGTGTCTAGTTTTTCGAATCATTAAACGCTAAAAGTAAGGGTATTTTATTGGTATTAGTTTGTTGTTGTTTCTGAGTCATTTTGGGGGTCGTTGAACTTTAAATCTAGGAGTGCGCTATTTAATTGTAAACTTAATGCTAGGGCTAGAGGGTTGTGAGGATCTCTTAACCGCACTCATTATTATACAATACGTTATTTAAAACTTATGACGTCACACACACAATCGATTCAACTAGATTATTAATAGAGTGCGTTTTCAACAAATTGTTTTGCGCCATTGCAGTTTGTTTCATACATTCCATTTAAATGTACAGAATTAATCAAAAATCCAGGTGGGGCTTCCAGGTAACCGGAAGCTGTTCAGCGGAAGAGTCGCGTGAAGGTTTTCAAGGCTTGCGAAATGGCTTTCGTGGTGTCCGCACTGCAATTTAGGAAATAAAAAAGTTAGTTAACCTTTAAAATTTTAAATTAATTACAAGATTAGTACCCACCTCAGTACCGTTCTGCTAAAATCATCTAGCTGCTGTTGCGTTGCTGTCACATACCCACCGCTGTTCTTCTTGGGCAGCGCCTCCAGCGCTTGGACCAAAAACGGCTGCATCCGATCATTGCCCACCACCTGTTTCAGTTCATTGAGCACCTCGGCCACATCAGCCAGCATGTAAGAGTGCAACTGAAATACCGAAGCCTGGATCAGGTTCATCACGAGAGCTCCGCCATGCTGACAGGCCAGTTCCACGACCAGAGGACGGCACTCAGCGTTCCGGCTGTGACTGTTCGGTCTGCCCCAAACGAGGAGATTAACAAAGAACTTCATCACCGACGAGTTTGCCTCTCGATGGTCCAGGGAGCAGGCTATGAGGGCGCACTGGAAGATCGGTGTGATAAGGCTGCTCTGGAGCAACTGCAGCGGACAGCAGTCCAAATACCGCGAAGCCAGCCGAAAGAAATCATCGACGGTGTCGGGATTATTCCTCAGTCCATTCTCCATTTGCAGCAGGCCAAAGGTGGGTTCGATGAAGGCCTGCAACATCTCCAGCAGGCCGCCAATGCATTCACTAGACTTGGCGAACTCATCCACCAAGATGGAGCCTACGTAGAGGAAGCAGCTGTGGTGCTGCACGGCATATAGTAACACCATTTGCTTGATCAGCGGCTCCACCAGCATCACCGCCTGCTTCCTCACCATCCGGATGCCATACCGAATCAGTCGGCAGGTTCGCTCCATAATGCGCAGGTCCGTCTGGTACTTGTCCATCACACGCGATATCAGCTGCCAGGCATCGTTCAGGATGGCCACCGTGGGATGCTCCACAGTGTCGGGCACATCGGGATTCGTGTGCCGAATTATAGCACAGGCTCTGTCTATCCAGTAAACGGGATCGCTGCGCTCTCCCCTCTGCACGCTGGCCACACTGCTCGTCTCCACCAGCTGGGCCAGCGGTTGCAGCTGGAAGCCCACAATTTCCCTTAGCGCTGGCTGCAGTTGATCCCTCGGCAAACGGGTTAGGATCAGGGAAATGCCTTTAAGTAATCCAATGGCCACATCGTTGTTAATCTGAAAGCTGTCCAGGCTGCGGGCAATTTCCACGAGGCCACTAATGTGGCACACCATCTTCTGGCGGCAGGCAGTGCAAATTGAAGTCAAAGCCATGGCTGCAGCTGGGGCTAAGCCATTCTTTTGCTGGAGAGCATATAGCAGAAAGTTGAGTACCGCTTCCAGGGATTCCGCATGGTTCTCGATCCAGTCGCAAAGCTCACCGATCAGCAGGATGGCCGTATATCGAACAGCTATATGGGTTTGCTCGGACATATTCAGGATGGCCTCCACCACCTTGGGTATCACTTCGTTTTCATCTCTGTAAAATAAAAGGATTGTTTAATTTATATTTTTTAGGCTTGATTTCTTTGGGCTTACGGCAATATATTTTTGGCCACATTTTGCATAATAAACAGAGCCGCCTCTGTGGATTCCCAGGTAGTGTCTGGTGCTTGCAGGATTAGGAACATTTGCTTGAAGCAGGCTCCGGAACCAACAATAAAGGCCACGTCTTTGATTAGATCCGAGACCTTGCGACGAAAGTCCTGCAGGGAAAAAATAAATATATGATTTAGAGAAGACTTTGTCATTTCTTGAAGTTTTTGAACGAATAAACCTCCCTCCTTTAACAAATAGAAAATATATTTAATTATCTTTTGCATCTAAGCCCTCAACTTCACTTAGCCGGAAACCGGTTCTTCAGCTCAACAATGACACCTTTTGTTAATTTATCAACCTGGTGAAATTCATAACCCCTCAACATCCATAGATCATTGTAATTAAAATTATTTCTATTCCCTTTTAAGATATAATTCCAATCCTTATACTTACATAAAATGTATTATTCTCCTCAATTAACCCATCGTGGTCGCTCTCCATCTGGGAATGACGATACAAGGCGCTGATCAGTCGCTCGATGTGCGGCCGAAATAGGGCCGTCAGCTTGTCGTCGTTGCGCTGGAACAGATCCTCGCTGAGTTTGTACCACAGATGGAAGGTGATCTCGGCCACCTCGTAGTCAAAGTGACCCACGCAAAGCAACACCAGGTCCAGGCCCTTAAGGCAATAGTGCGGCTTCTGGGGATCGGCCAACAGTTCGTTAAAGAAGGCATCGCACAGCGAGGTGAATATCCGGCAGTAGTTGATCGTCTTATCGGTGTCCTCGTGCGCCACACTCAAGTGATAGGGCGTCTCCAGCGTACACACAGCTGCAAAGATCTGTGCCTCCACCGAGGACTCACATTGATTTTCGCTATCCTGGCGAGTGTTCATGCAGGAGAGCAGGGCGCAAACACATTCCGTGGCATTTTCGTGCAACTTGCCCGAGGTCTCCGGCAGCGAAAGCAACCGAAAAGCCAGCTGGGTAAGGGCATTGTTGTAGACGTGGGCGACGGGAAAGGCATGGATCACCAGCCAGGCACTGTAGGTCCTTAGCGCGGCATTCCACACGCGTTGCTGGTCGAGATCATCACGCTGGAGGCACATGCAAAGGAACTTCAGAACGCACTCGGCACTGGCATCCAGCTGCTTGTGGACCTCCTCCCGCCGATTGGCCCCCAGTCTGAGATACCTGGAGTCTATTTCCTCTGGCAGAACCTTAAGGACCTCCAGCAGCGGCCAAATGGCAGCGGGATGCGGAGCCAGAGTAACCAACAGATCGTTGATGGGCTCCTGCCAGCTGGCCATAAGCAGGGCCAGATCGGCCACCGCCAAACTGAGCTGTGTGACAATCACATTGTCGGTCTGCTCGTCGATCTGACCGATGTGTGTGATCAGAGAATCGCGCAGGGATTCGTGCGTGTGCGGGGGCAGTTCACTGAAGGAGTTCTGTATCTTATTCCGCATCGTCTGTGCGGCAAAGTAGTTGGCGTGCAGATCCCGCTTCTGGTGCAGCAGCTCGTCCGCAATCGTCCACGAATAAATCTGCATAAAACACACAGAAATTAGCAACAAAGTAGGGCCTAACCGCGCCGGATGTTTGATAAACTCACCGACTTCTGGAAGTCCTGCAGCCATTTGTTGGCCTTCTCTTGCTCTTTAGGATTGTTGCCCTGAAAGAGGGCGCTGATAGCCTGGTACACCACGTCCACCGAGTACGTATCCATTTCACCGACAGCTATATCAGAGCATAAATTTTTTTTATCAATTATTATTATACTTTATTAGTGATGGTCGAGTGCTTACATTCCGTAAATCGATAACACAAGGAGTCGCAGGCGATAGTTTTGGAATGTGCGTGACCGATATTCGATTGGGGCACCTGTGACTGAGCCAGGGTTGCCACAGTCAGTGATTACTTATTCACGTATTATATTTACCTTGCAAATTTTTGTGGTTTTCAATGTTAAAACATTTAATTTAACTTTTTCAGGATGTTTCTATGATTTAGTTAAATATTTCTGATAGATAATAGTAATTGGTGTGTTTAAGTTAATTTAATTTATTTTTTAAGACCTTCGACAGCCCTAAATGTCGGCTGGCGTTTTCCAACACTGATCCACATCAACCAAGAGTAAATTTATTTTTCTTGGGATCAGATTTTGCCATGGACAAGGACTCGGACAGCACCGTGACATCCTTGGACGAGAACACGGAGAACTTCTGCACGAATCCCACACGCGACATCCTCGCCGAGGGCATTACCAACCTCTTCAAGCCCACGATCGAAAGGTTGGACGAGCGGGTGGCCTCCACAATTCAGCTGCAGGCGGAACTGAGGGGTCAACTGGATGCCCTGGCTGTCCAGTTAAGGGACATAGAGCGGGCGCAGAGTCAGATACCCGAGTTCGCGGACAAGGTGAAGGAGCTGCTGAACGTGAAGCACAAGGTGACTGTGATTAGCAACGTTCTGGGCACCAGTCAGGAGCGGCTCACTGGGTTGCACAAGCTCATCGAGAAGGAGCAGCGGCGGCGACAGGCACTGCTAGACTCTGCCCTCAGCACTAACATATCCTAGAGCAGCGTCATGGAGACGCCCCACATCGACCACTTGAGTTTGGAGGATTACGAACACGTTTATGAGCCGGCGGAGGATTCTTTTCTGCTGCTGGACGCATTGGAGAAGGATCTGGACTACCTGGATGAGCTGCAGCCGAGACTGTGCGTGGAATTGGGTTCCGGTTCAGGGGTGATTATCACAGCTCTGGCCAAGAGGCTGGCTAGCTCCTCGCTGTGCCTTGCTACAGATATCAATCCCAAGGCCTGCGATGCCACCAGAAGAACAGCTGCCCGGAATGGAGCACGTGTGAGTGCCATCCGTTGCAATCTGGCGGATGCACTGCGCCGGAGGTCCGTGGACGTCCTGCTCTTTAATCCTCCGTATGTGGTTACCAGCGACGAGGAGTTGCAAACCCAAAAGTTCGATTCCCAGAGCAAATCCGCAACGGAAGGCAATCTGGTCTTCTCCTGGGCTGGTGGACAGGATGGAAGGCGCGTCACAGACATTCTACTGAAGCAACTGGATGACATTCTCTCTCCACGAGGAGTTCTATACTTACTCCTCTTGCGGGAGAACAAACCCGAGGAAATTATCAAATACTTGGAAGGCCTCAAGTTCAAGGCCGTTAAATTTATGGAGCGACGCATTCCTGGGGAATATCTATACATACTGAAGGTGACCAGATGCTCATCATGACTCGGCTAGTTATATTTGAATTTAAAGGTAATAATTGTAAAGTTATTTAATAATGTTTTAAATTTGATACTCCAATTAAACAATATCCAATTTCGATTTAATTGGAGTTAAGTTTTTTAAATGAATATTTTTAGGGGTTTAATTATTATTGGACAAAATTAACTACTATAAATTATCAGACGCTTCGATTCAGCTGTTACCATCAATTTTTAAGCAACTCCATATTGGATTTTTTAGATTTTAAATTTTCAACTAATTTACTTTCAGTTCTTGACCCCATATTAGAACCCAGAAAATACCCATTTCCGGTCCCTGACAATTATTGATCTCAAATCGAATCCCTCTTCCATCCCTTGCTACGTTTAATCCTCTGAGCTATAGGGAGGATGGTAAAAACCAGTATTCTCAACCCCCGAATACAAACAAGAAAGCTTTGCGGAGGGATGGGATCTGTACCCATTGTACCTCATGCCTACAGAATAATGACAAAGGCCAATCAGTGAATTATGTACCTATATGTGCTACCCCTAGCCACATTATCCCATCCCGTTTAGGGGGTTGTTGCCCCACCCAAAATGTCTGTCCACGTGACAGAAAGGAACAGCCCCTCCAAAGCCATTGAAACAAAGTTTTTATTGGCATCTGATAGATGCCAATAGGTATATGTACGTATGATTTCATTCGCTTTTACGTAATTACAATAATTTATTTCATCCTTTTAAAAATGTTTCATATTTCCTCTTTATATCGATTCGTGGTTCTTTTCTTCATCTGCCTTTCACTACTTCTGGATGTTATTTATTTCGTACTCTGCAGATACATACATATGTTTAGAGTTTTGTATTTACAAAAATGCATGATTCGTTAACATGGTTTTATCTGTATTAAATTGGCTTATATATCATCGGCATGTATGCGTCAGTTATATGGTATTTAATTATCCAGTTGTATGGGTGTGCAATCGAAGCTTTAAGCCTTAAATGCTCTTTGTTTTTCGGATCTGGGTCAGTGGGTGGTCTGTGTTGCTGTTTCTGGGTTATATCGGTTCGTTTTGGCGGATAGTAATAGTGGTTGGGTGGTTCAGAGAGAGGGTGAGAGTACCTTGATTGACCAACTGTGCACATTTCCTTGTCCGAATATCAGTCGTTAAATGTATTTGTATATATTTCATGAACTCGTTATTGTTGTTGCGTGTATAAATATTGTGGAATACCCTTACTAATAGAGATTCAAGTAACATTAAAAGTTTATTTCTTGCTCGATTCGATTCTCGGGTCGGTTTTTACAATTTACAAATCAATTGCCATCGATTATTAACGATTCGCTCGCACAATTTATCAACAGAATATATGTATATTAACCCTTCGCCCTAATACTGACATACAAGTACTTAAGATTAGTATAGTTTAATAGCTAAATGCTGAAACGAAACAAAAGGATAGAAATAAAACTTCCCGATGTAATTTTCTCTTTTTTCTGTTTTTCCCCGGAAAAGCAAAGACCTAGAAAGTCCCAGGATGCCGTGGGGAAATGTGTGAGATTTCTTGATAGGAAGGTGAAAAGTTGTGAAACCATATCTAAAACGTTGAGTGTCCGAAATCGGTTGTCAATGTGGATTTTGCTGTTTATTTAAATACAATTTTTATGTTTTCATATTTTTGTTTTGTATTTAATTGCATTTGCTGTTGTTGCTTTTTCACTTTTTTCAATTTTTTGCCTTTTGCGTTTTGTATTTTGTTTCTTTCGATCTCATTCATAAATGTAACGTCTAATTTTAATAATGAATTTTAATAATTGTGTGTGTGTGTGTGTGTAATTCATGGGCTTCGTTTACGCTACTTTTTCATATCTTTGTAATGGTTTTTCTTTTACGCATAAACTTGGCGTCTAAATTAGGACTTATGGCATAAAGGAAAGAAAGATTTTGGTTTTGTTTTTTGTATTGTTTTTTTTTTCTTCTTGTATATAGTGGGGATGTTTACTTTTTGTTGGGTTTCCGTATAGATTGCTTTTATACGAAAATGCCTTCAATTACAATTTTTGTTTGTTTTGTAGTTTTTTATAAAAAAAAGTACACATAAAATACAATTAAAATAAGGTAAGAAATAAAAAATTATTTCTTAAACATAAAAATTATATACTTTTGCGATTTTTTTGTGTTTTTTATCATCTCTTTCATCTTATCTTCATCTTCTTCTTCATCTCCTTGTTGTGGTTTATTTTCTGGTTGTTGGTTTATTATTTTTTTTTTTGTTTGTTTTGTTTTGTTTTTGCTTGTAACTTTTATTTATTATTAATTTAAATTTTTTGTTTGTTTTTGTTTGTATTTTTTGACTACATTATTATTACGCCTGATCGTCCGAGCCAGAACCGTCATCATTATCATCATCGTCATCTGCAGAGGGAAATTAGGGATTAGTCAAGGGTTTGGAGGCAGGAAAGGCTTTAAACTCACCATCGCACTCGATGTCATCCTCCTCGCCATCATAGGGTATATCGTATTCGTCGCTCTCGATTTCACTGTCGCCCTCGATGATTTCCTCCAGAGCCTCTTCCTCATCGGAATCGCCATCGGCGGCGGCGGCCTTCTTGGCTTTCTTTGATTCTGCGGATTTGGCCTGGAAAAGAGGGAATAGAGAAAATGGCAAACGGAAAAGTTAGTAAAGGTTCGTGTTGGTGATAACAGCCCGCCCTGTGTGTGCGCCCAACTCAAACCCACACATCTCCTTGATCAAGGGCATCCCCAATCGCACTCCCAGTCAGTCCCTCCAAGTCCCGTGTGCGTGTATACATATAGTCATAAAATGTATATTTTCAGCCCACAAAAACAGGCAGCAACGAAAATCGTTATTTTCGCCGTAAAAAAACATTTGAAAAATGCGCGCGCCAATGTAATTCGCTGCGGCAAAGAGAAAGAACGAGCGGATAGCGAGAGAGCCACCGAGAGCGAATTACAAGTGCAGCCGCTTTACATCGGAGTATATATTTACAAGGCGGCATATTTACTACATAATGGAAAAAACAATAAGCGACGCCGACGCCGGCAGCGACATATGTATCCGCATCCGTGAGATACGAAACGAGACCAGCCAAGCCAAGCGTGCCAGCGGCTAGAGAGAGGGAGAGTGGCAGTGAGAGATAGAGAGCGACGGAGAGAGCGTCCCGTCGGCCGAAGGAAACTGTACCTGAGAACGCGTCACGACACAGCAGTTGCATGAATGAATCTCTCTCACTCTCTCACCCGCCAGCTGCTGCAGCGGGAAAAAGGCGCAAAACAACAAGAAATTAACAACAACAACTGGCATGCGTGGGTTCAACTCTGCTGGCCAACCAACAACAAGGTATATAGCCTAGCAGCAGCGGCAGCATGGCCCGGTATATAGGCGGTCACGTTCCCAAGTTAAAGAGTAGCCCGCAATACATGGCCACTTACTATTTACCAGACTGTTACAAAGCGGAAAACAAGCTCGCTGTGGAAATATGTGCAAAATGAAAAGCAGTCGGGCGAATTCTTCCCCCTTTTCCCATATTTCCCATATTCCATTATTTCGCTTACAGCATAAGTCACGAGACCAAGGCATTCGAGTAATGTGCAATTACGAGCGATAAACAGGGTCACGCAGGATAAGGCGGATCTTGCAGATACAATATAAACAGAAATAGTAAGAGATACTTTTAGTGTTGGAAAAACCTAGATAGCTTATAGATACATTTAAATAGTATCAGATACTTTAAAAGAATTTTTTGCTAATGAACATTAAACGAAAATGCTCTTCAGTTAGAATTTGAAAATAAATAAAATTTTTAGAAGGAAAATGAAAGGAAAACTATGTAAGGAAGAATAAACAAGCGAAAATCTACTTCAGCCTAAGTGAAAAGACCTAAAGAAAACATTTTAGAAGGAATTTTACTCAAGGGGGAATGAATACAACCTTCAAGAAGGAAGTTTCATTAACGAAGAATAAATACAAAGGTTACTTAAGGAATAACGAACACATCTTAAAGGAAACTGAATGGAAATCTACCATCGGCAGTATAAAGTAATGAAAACAACCTTTCAGATGGAAGCTAAATGGAAATCTACTTTGAAAATAACAACGGAATAAATACATCGAGACAAATATGTATTTTTCTAATCTAATCTAGTTGCGAATATCTCTCTTTCCCCACTTACAATATATACAAATTAATTAATTTGTGCCTTTCCATCTCAACAACACTCTCTCGTTAAGAAAGAAAAAGTATCTAGAACCTTGCGACACCCTGTAAAACTGTCTTGTTTTATGTACCAAAATAAATACGCATAAAGCAGAGCAGGAAAAAAGTGAAAGATAAATGTAAGCACAAACGCAAACAGACAAACGGACCCCGTGGTATGTATACAAATTACGAGGGAGAGAGCGGGGAAGAAAGACAGAGAGAGCAGAACGTTCAAATCGAGAGAGGTGAGAGTTGGAAAGAGCGTGGCAGAGAGAGAGAGCGCGCGCTCCCGTTAAACTGTACATTTTTATTTCGAGTTTGAGTTTTGAGAATCGAGAACTGCTTGATTTGCCAATTTATCTGCCTTACTAACCCAAACTATATTTTATTTTTATCAAGAAATGTGCTTTTTGATTATGGAATGCGACAGCCAGAGACCCCCACGAAACCGCGTGCTCTTTGGGGCATTCAGAAGCGGGGAAAACATGACATGAGTAATTTACCGGCCGGCAATGTATGTTTTCATTGAGAGAGTGCATTGGCACCGTCAAAGCGGCAATAAGGCCAAGAGTCCGCGCTCTAGCTACAATATCTATAGCTTCTATTTGCCGTTTTCCCCCATCAGGCTATCTTATTGCGGCCTTTGTAATACTTTTTTTTTTGCTGCGACACGTCAATGTTAATGCTAATGACCTGCTCTAGTGCGCTCCCCAAAGTTGATTAAAAATACATTATCCGCCCGTTCCCACCCTGCTGAGTAACTGTACTCGCACGGTCCTCTAACCTCGATTTGAACCTAACAACAATAATCTTTGATTAGTGGCTCGCAATCATCTTGGTTAATCGTAAACAACACACTAACAAATCTACGAGAGAGGCGCCCCACTCTCTCCAGCTCCGCTCCCGCTCTCTTCGCTCTGTACCTTTTAGGTATATAAGCCACTGCGAGAGTGCGCGCGGTCGAAAAACGTGTGTATATCTATTTCTAGAATTTTTCCCGCATGAAAAGTGGAACTCGCCAGCAAGTGAATCATTTTTGGGGATTCAAAAGCGCGTAAACAAAACCCAAACTGTCTTCGATTGGCGCGCGCGATCGATAAGGTACTTACTTCTGCTGGCCTCTTGGTGCCTTTCACTGATTCCTTCGCGGGGGCAGCGGCGGCGGCGTCGGCGGCATCCTCGCCGTCCTTTGCCGTTCCGTTGTCGGCCGCATCGCCGGCGGCGTCGGCAGCGGCTGCCTTATCCTCGGCGGCCACCTTCGCTTTGAGATCGTCCTTGACGGCGGCCACATCCTCCGCCGCTACCTTCTCCACGGCCACATCGCCGTTGTTCTGTTGTTCTGTGGCTGCCGACATTCTGTTGTGTGGTTGGTTTGTTGTTGTTCCGGAACTGGGTATTAACCGATCGGGAGCGCTTTGATTATTGCTGTCGTGAAGAGCAGAGGGAGTTTTGGTTGTGTTTCGACAGTCGCTTGACAAGAAACCAGCGCAAGTATCCGGAGGATGCGACAGAGAAAGATCCAAAACGCACGAAGCACACAAACACACTGGCTGCGGCTCAGCTGCGGCCCGTCTATTTAAGCACTCTCGCTCGCCGAGCGCGGCTCGCTATGCGCTCTCTCGCTCCCTCTCTCTGGCCCTCTCTTTCGCTCGCGAGCGCGCTGCTGCCGCTCTCTCTCCCACGCCAGAACCGCACCAATGCAATACACTGAAAAACCGCCGCGGCGTTTGTACAGCCGCAGTCGGTGGCGGCAGCGCAGAGAGAAGACAACAACAACATCAGCAGCAGCAGCGCCCTCTGGCCAGCGAAAGATTTTGGAAATATTTTGCAGTGATTTCTTGTTCGATTAAAGAGTATAGTATAGCTATAGGAGGTGTATCAGCTGGAGCTACGAGATCCGCAAGGACATTTTCATAGTGTCCCTCTGATATCCCCCCGGTGCTAGCTGGGTTTTCTTATTTTTTCTAGTTCCTAACCACCGATATGTGTCCGCGTCGACGGCTCGTACAAGACTGAGCTTGCCGTCATTCGCATGGCTACAAATTGCTGGTTGCTTCTTCTTGCCGACTCTGGCGCGGCCCACTTTTTCGCCTATATCTCGAAGACCCCTATTCAGATCGGATCCGAAACCGATCGAGGGTATAGCCCAGGGTGGCACCTTAATTTTGGCGTTTCTCCCGCGGCGCTGCGATTAAAACTAAGTCTGCAATTGACAAGTTGAGTGGGTTTCTTGATTATTTTCATACAAAATCTGCTTGGGTTCCGTGAGTACAGTTGTGGGCGCGTTTGGCGCTAAATTTGAAAATTGCGCGCACCACCGCTGCTGCTGGGCTGGCTGGCGGTGGTGGTTGAAGAGGGGGAGGGGCGGTGGTTCAAGGGGGTGGTGTGTGTGTTCGTGTGTGGTGCAGTGGCTTTTTGTCGCTCTGTCGGTCGGGCGGTGGCGCCAGTGGGCGCGTGTGTGCGTGAGACAGCCGATGTTGCTGTTGTTCTTGCTGTTGCTGCCGCTGCTGCGGCTGATGGGAAGAAGTGTTGCAGCATTGTTGCTGCAGATGTGCGTTGTATGTCGAGTGTGGAGAGCCGTTCGGCTTGTATTTATAGAGTGGACCAGCAGCGTGGGCCGTAGCAATGTCGTCGCGGATTGGGGTCAATTGATTGGTAACGTGTGGGGAAGCGCAGGTGATTTCCGCGGCCTAGGAAAGTGGGGTTCTATTTTTGAGATTCTAACGATTTAATTGCCAGCAATTGGAGGGAACCCTGTTAGGGGTTATTGTTTTAAGCCCTAAAGATACATATATTTAATATACAATAACTTAGTTGTGAAATAGGTTTTTAAGAAAATCTCTAAAGAAACCCAAATTTAGTACGTATGTATAATAACCATAACTTTACGGAATATAAAATATTCAATCGCCTTTGTTTGTCCCACTAATAAGCTCAGCTTTATTATTCATACTTTTCAGATAATGGTTCCCGAATCTAGCGACAGAATCGCTACCGCGTGATTTTATTTGTTCCCCACTGAAATGCTTACATCACTTGTCTGTCGAGAGCGTGAAATGCTTATCGCTTGGTTCGCTTGAAGTTCTAACAGGGTCCACCCTCAATTCCTTGTTTTCTTTTTTTCTTGCCCCATTCTTTTTGTTGATCTCGCATTTGTGGTTCGGCCATTTGATGGTACTGTTCGTTACACGAACCGACTTGGTTCAGGAATTGACTAATATATACGAGAACTGCCGACGCGGCTATAACATATCACCTGGGAATCCAGGTGTTCAGGGGTATATTCGTTTTTTTTTAAATAATGGTGTAAATCGGTGTGTATTATTAAATGAAAGATCATTCAGAGGTTGATCTATGAAGTGAATTCAAAGGTTGGTTAGGCACATCTTTGAGATACAAAAATGTACGGATACATGTATCTGTGAGATAAATTACTCTTAAGCTGCTTTTTCAATGTGCGTTTAGGGCTAACATTCACTTTACATTTAAAAACTTTAAAATAACAATATTTAACAATGAAAAAACGTCTGTATTCCAGTTCACTGAAGGGAGGAGGTCTGGGTCATTTTTGCTTAGGTATTCCAGACTTTTATTTGATGTTCAAAAAGTATTTACCGTGGGACAAAAAATGGGTCCTTGCAAACCTTCTGTTTAAATTAAATCAAGGGATCAAGGGATACTTTTTCTGACCAGTATTTTGCAACATTTTTTAAATTTAATTTAACTTAGTAAACGTTATCTTGCAATACCAGGTATCCCGTAGTCGAGTTCCTGTCGCTCAATTCACCTTTCATACATTCAGCTATTTTCGTGCAAAGGCAAATACAAATACCTAGGGTATAGTTGGTAATCTGAATAATACAGTCGACGATAGAGCGAGCAGAACAGCCGGCATTCGATGGGGCGAGAGTCGCTTGTCGCTAATTAAAAGCGGCGAACCTGTTCCGAGGCATCGCCGGTATAGTAAACACCTGTAATCGTGGGCCGTCCACTGAGTTATCACATATTTGAGCAGAAGCGATGACTTTTCGCCAGAGCGTTCGCTGATAAGCCGATTTGCGCCTCCGTTTTGCAGCTTGGTTTCTGGCCTTTCTCCTTCCATGCCGCCCGCCGAACTCTCAGTATCCGTTCGGCGTTCGTTCCCCCGAGAATCGTGGGCCTTTCGCGCACCACTGCGATATGAATCGCATTTCTTACCGGTGCCGTCCCGTGAAGTCTTCTCTCTGGCCAGTGAACAATGGTATCTAGCCTCTCGAGGACAACCCGAAAAAATTTCCTGAAGTTATCATACCGAGGGTATGGTACGAGTATGTCGCTATTTCAAGGTTAAGCGATAGGAACTGCTGGAAAAAGCGATAAGAAAGGTGCTGCTACTGTCGACAGTCAGGCAGACGAAGAGCCTGGGTTTTTAAAAAGGTCCTATTTCCAGGAATACCAACATCTGTCCATTGGTTTACCACCTAACCTTTCCCAAGTTTCCTGTTAAGTTTCCATCATAAATTTGTTTTCTGCATAATTTGCTATGTATCTTGTCCCTGAACTGACCTACCACAAGAATTTCTCCCAGTGCACTTACACGTTGCGTCATTAAGTTGCTGTAGCATAAAGGTGTGAACAAATCTCAATGCAAACAATCGATAGCCAGGCGCTCAAACATGTGTATCTAGGCACACACATCAGCTTGTATTCATGGCGATTAAGTTTTCAGTTCTCTCTTGACTTACCTACGGTGCTAATAGATCCGTAATGAGGTTGTTAAGTTTTTATGGGCGGTAATTTATTGGGATCGTTTGGGGAGTTATACATATATCAGTACATTTCAATCTATGTGTTTTTTTTTTTTAATTCTTTGACAAGGCATTATAAGTTAAACTTATAAATACACATATTTTCTGGGCATGTTTTGCCACATTAATAATCATAAAATGATTAAAATCCTTTGATTCCGTTTCCCAAGTAATATTTGTCATAGTTTTTAGAAATCAATAATATTAAAAAGGTGAAAAAATATATGAAAGGTCTATAAAATATAATATAATGTTTATAAATACCACTGGAAAAATTATGTTATATTATTCCCAAGAGCTTGAATTCCCACGATTTCGCAAAATTTTATCGAACGGAATGGAATTTGGAAGAGGTCCGCAATTCATCCAAAAATTTGCGGAAAATGCTTATTTTGTTCAGGCTCATTGTTTATATTTTTTATAATTCAGATAATGGCTTGACCGATTCAATACTGTACCGCATATGAGTAACCACTATAGCCCGCCCTTGGAGCGTTTCTTAGGTACATGACATCGTTTGGTAGAACAACCTGAACAGGTTTACGACGCGATTAGAGAGACTGTTAGAACGGTTGCTAGATAGTCGATTCGCTTGGCCGCTTGACTCGGGCGGCTCTGGCTTCGGATTGGCTCTGGATTTGGAAGACGGTCATCGCATCTACGCTGAGACCCTCTCGGGTCTCGTTTTCCCGGCATGTGCTAATGTTTCCACACGAGTGCCGCATGGGCCACATGGGCCGGCTGCTCTCTCTTCTCTCTGCCCTTGCCCGCGCGCGCTCACCTGTTCCACCTGCGTCAACGGGCGGTTTACACGCAATTATTAAAATGAATTTCAGCGGGACCCATTGTCTTCGATTTTCAATATTACCCTGGAACAGAGCAGGTCCTTTGGAGCAAGGTGTCACTGCGAGTGGGTCCCGGGTGCTTGGTGGCGCTTTTAATTACGCAGACTACCTACCCGTGACGTGTGAGTGGACATTCTTCCGGTGATGTTGTTGAGAGGTGAGAGAAGACAGCCACAGTGCATTGCTGCGACTGAAAAGCACCAGAAATAGGCGCATCACCATCATCAGCTCAGAGAGATGCCGGTCTAGCTGCATGGGGGGAGGTAGAGATAGATATTGTATCTCTATCTACATATGTAGAGACATCTAGAGTAAAATAATATTCGTAAATTTATAAATAAACTTCATAAAGCATTTAAATAAATTAAATACAAGAAATTAAGATAAAATTGGTTTGCCTAGATCAACACGGCTGCTGATGTTGGTCAAGAGTGTTATGTATCTTTGAGGTTGGAAACTATCTTTGTTCTCTTTTACTCTAAGATTTATAGATATAATAATTAAATGTATCTCCCAGGTTTATAAAACCCTTATGTTTAGCAAGAAAATCGTCACAAGGACAGTACTGATGCTCTTCCTCTCTTGGCCGCTTTTCACACTCTTCCATTCCTCGTTACCTTTGTTGCCATCTGCGTCATGCATTTCGCTGCATTGAGCACTTGTGGTGGGCTGTGGGTGGTGGTGCTGTTGCTACTGCCAAATGCTGGCTGCTGGTGGTTGCTCAAACCGGCGGATGCGAGAGAGACTGAGAGTGGTGGCCGCCCATGAATGAATCATTTTGGGGTAAAGAGATGAGCCGTGGTGGAATCATTGGCATTTGTTTTGTGCGTGAGCGAGTGTCTGTATGGGTACAGCCGAAATAAAACTGCGGCCAATAGCCCATCGTCCATTCAGCTGCTTTTGTGTGTGAATCGTCTTTATTGGGCCCGAGCAAAAATCATTTATTTATTTAATAATTACATATTTACACATGCCAAGGGGCGGCAATTATATATGGACGAAGCTGTGTGTAAAAGAAATTCACATACTAAATCAGTCAAAATTATTGTGAAGTCTGAGATGTTGGGATGTAAGATCTAAGAAGGCAAAGATGTTTTTCCCACTGAAATAAAACTATATTTGCATCTTAAAAAATCATCTTAAAAGAAGAAAAGTGTTACTGTTTTAATTTTACGTTTCTGAAGTAGCACCTATTGAAAAAATTCTATGATAGTCAGTTAAGGTTAATCAGATATTGGTTACGAAATATTACAGTTTATATGAAAGTAACCTTCACATATACCTAAAAAAAATAATTCAAACATTATTTTACGGAAATAGTTTTCATTTAAATAAAGAACTTAACAAATAATATACCTATTAATTTCTTATATATGAAAACAATAATTCTTTTTGATGTTTATTTAAATTAATTTAAATCATTTAATAAAAACCATTAGGCGCCACTTTGATAATCAAAAACCCAAAGCTGTTTAACAACACTATTCCGCATTTATCTTGCAGCACTGTTTTGGCTCCAAACAATTGGCCGTTGCGATGTTATCGATAAAATGTCACCTCTAGAATCAACATGCAAAAGTGGAAAACAACCGGCGACCCACAAATGACCTTGCCAAACAGCGTTGCCAGACGGGGCGCCCACCCCCCCAAGTTTGTTTGTATGCAAATTCCACTGTTTTTCAACTAAACCACATATAGTTATGCCACTCTAAAAATTCTTTATAGCGAGTCGCACCTTTCTATCCCCCAAGATAGCCCGAAAAATGCTTGAAAAACCACAAATTTGTACATGTTATCGGTTCCAAGCTGCAAGGTTGCCACCTTACTGGACTCTGCCTGTGTGTGGGTGGTATGTCTGTGTGTTCAAATTGGGCAAAGAAGAAGAAGATTCGCGAATTAATCAGTGGAATCTTATCCCGGAGTCTGTTAGCACGCACCAAAGAAATCCTCAAGATGGCCTTCAACAAGCTGAGCATTGAGAACCTGGACTTGGAGGGCAAGCGCGTGCTGATGCGGTAATTGGAAATCCATTTTTCATCCTTTTACAAAAAACCGTTGCATAAACTTTGAACCGCTTTTCGCAGGGTGGACTTCAATGTCCCCATCAAGGAGGGCAAGATCACCAGCAACCAGCGTATCGTGGCTGCCCTGGACAGTGTCAAGCTGGCCCTGGCCAAGAAGGCCAAGTCGGTGGTGCTCATGTCCCACTTGGGTCGTCCCGATGGCAACAAGAACCTTAAGTACACTCTGGCTCCCGTGGCCGCCGAGCTGAAGACTCTTTTGGGACAGGATGTGACCTTCCTGAACGACTGTGTGGGCGGAGAAGTTGAGGCCGCCTGCAAGGACCCCGCTCCGGGATCTGTCATCCTGCTGGAGAACGTGCGCTTCTATCTGGAGGAGGAGGGCAAGGGCGTGGACGCTAGCGGCGGCAAGGTCAAGGCCGATCCCAGCAAGGTGAAGGAGTTCCGCGCTAGCCTGGCCAAGCTGGGCGATGTTTATGTGAACGATGCCTTCGGCACTGCCCACCGCGCCCACAGTTCCATGATGGGCGATGGCTTCGAGAAGCGTGCCGCTGGTCTGCTGCTCAACAAGGAGCTGAAGTACTTCTCTCAGGCTCTGGATAAGCCCCCAAATCCCTTCCTGGCCATTCTGGGCGGCGCCAAGGTCGCTGACAAGATCCAACTGATTGAGAACCTGCTGGATAAGGTCAACGAAATGATCATTGGTGGCGGCATGGCCTTCACCTTCCTGAAGGTTTTGAACAACATGAAGATCGGCGGTTCCCTGTTCGATGAGGAGGGCTCCAAGATTGTCCAGAATCTGGTTGAGAAGGCCAAGAAAAACAATGTGCAGCTGCATCTGCCCGTGGACTTTGTTTGCGGTGATAAGTTCGCCGAGAATGCCGCCGTGAGCGAGGCCACCGTGGAGGCCGGCATTCCCGACGGACACATGGGTCTGGATGTGGGACCCAAGACCCGTGAGCTCTTCGCGGCGCCCATTGCCCGCGCCAAGCTGATCGTGTGGAACGGGTAAGAGATGGTCTCTCAGTTTGTTTTAAGTTAAACTACATTTTGTTTTTTATGCATTACAGACCTCCCGGCGTTTTTGAGTTCCCCAACTTCGCTAACGGCACCAAGTCCATTATGGATGGCGTGGTGGCCGCCACCAAGAACGGCACCGTCTCCATCATTGGCGGCGGTGACACTGCCTCTTGCTGCGCCAAGTGGAACACGGAGGCCCTGGTCTCCCACGTCTCCACCGGCGGCGGCGCCTCGCTTGAGCTCCTCGAGGGCAAGACACTGCCCGGAGTGGCTGCTCTAAGCAATGCATAAGCGGAGCTTCTGCTGCGCTCGCTCTCTGCAATATTTATATGTTAATCCCGACGTTTATCTTGTAAGCACAAAAAGTAACCAACAATTAGTAAAAAGTTAAAGTTGAATCTATTTGTTGTTGTGGAGCCATACAAACATCCATTAATGCATACGAAATAAAGGAATTTTAGTTTATTTGCGTGCAAAGTTGGTGTCCATCGAGGAGGCGGTGCGCTGGATGTTGTTCCGATTGGCTCGGATGCGATCGCCAATGGAGTTCTGGTTGGCAATGGCCTTCTTCACCTCCTTGTTGATGAACTCCTTGTCGAAGTCGCGTTCTCTGTTTTGGGCCTCCTCTCGGGCATAGGCTTCCCGGTGTTTGCGCACAACCTGGCTGCGATCCGCCTCCCGCCAGGTGGCATTGTCCATCATCTCGCGGAGACGAGCTTCTCGATCGGCTTCGCTAAGTTTGGGTTTGCCTGCAGGCCGTGCAGAAGGAGGATCCCTTTCCCTTCTTTGGGACTCTGGATCTCGTTTTGGACTCTGACTTCTGCTCCGTTTTGTTCGGGATCTTTCCTCGTGGCTTCTACTCCTGCGTTTCTCCCTTATTTTGTGGGTTTCCCTTTTGTTTTCTGGACTGCGGTGTCTATTCCTCCGCTCCGCTGGACTCCTGCTTCGCCGCCTGTCCCTTCTTTCCTCTGGACTTCGGCTTCTCCTCCTTTGCCGGATGTTATCGTTTCTCTGTTCTGGACTCCTGCTTCTTCTTAGCTGCTTGGAAGCCTCCTTCCTGCCCTGAAGACTTCTGCTCCTGTGCCTTTCCCTCTGCTTTCTGTTATCTGGGCTTCTGCTTCTTCGTCTAGAGCTTTCATTTCTATCCCTTTTTTTTAGATCCAACTCCCTGGAACGTTGTCGTCTGGGTCTCTCCTCTTCATCACTGCTATCGCTGCTTCTGGATTTTTTGCTCTTTTTCTTCTTGGTGGCCATGTCCAGTTGTTTAGATATCGTCCTGTACTTGGCGTCCAGCAGCTTGTCCAGCTTTAGGTCACCGTTGCCGGAATCTCCCTTGAGCTTGCTGACTTGGCGGGCCAGCTTTCTGTCCAGATCATCGTCGCTGTCACTGTTTTCACTGCTGCTGCTGCTGTCCTCATCGCTCGATTTTCTGTTCTTTTTCTTCTTTTTCTTGGATTTCTTGCTTTTCTTGGACTTCTTCTCCTTGGCGGCCTTCATTTCCTGCTCGGTCTTGAGGATGCGATGGATTTCCTTCAGTTTGACGGGATTCTCGAGAAGTTTTCGGCGGGATTCCATCTCACGCTGCTTGATCAGCATCAGTGGATCTTCGAGAGTCTTGCGCTGCATGTCCACCTGTTCTGTGGATTGAAGGTTGCGATATTCCCGAATGGAAAAGGGCACACAGTCGTGCTCCACATGGTTGATGGACTGCTTGACTCCAACCGTATTTTGCTCCTGGCGGCGCTCCTCGGCCTGCAGCGTCTCAAAGGACTTGTCTATCTTGCGGCCCAGCAGGTACTCTTCGCGATTGATCAGCTCGGTGCTGTCTGGAATTTAGAGTATCTTAGAATTAGTTGCTTTGAGGGAATTCCCAGACAAGTGACTCACTTTTGTACATCCATTCCAGCTTGGCCTCGCCGCCGCCTGCTCCGCTGTTGGTCAGCACCCCGGAGCTCTCTCCCAATCTTCGCAGCTCCTCTCTATCCCTCTCATCGTTGATCTCCTTTCGCAGATCCTGTAGTTTGCGCTCCTCCATCTTCGCCTGCTCCTCGGCTTTCCACACACGCTCCTGGTTTTTCATCGTGTGCGGATGCCATGATTTCTTTAGGTTCTGCAAGGGCAATTAACCGCTGTTAGTCCGTATTTTGTTGGGGAACATAACTTACCAAGTCCCCGCCACCCATATTTGGGTTTATTTGTGTTTTTTTTAATGTAAAACAAACGAATTAAAAGGAATTGTTTTCTTTCCCTCCTTTTCTTGTGTTTTCATCAGATGTTCACTGGCAGGGTAGCCAGATCGCTGCATGCTGCAATGGTTGCCAGAAGGTTGCCATTTTTAAATATTTGTAAATAAATATATATTTAAAAAATATTAAAATTAAAACTGTTACAAGCTCAAAATTTTACTTCCCAAATTTAAAATTTAATTCTGGTTACTTTTAAAATTTAAAAAATTTTATTTTAAAAATTTATTTTTAAATTGTTCATTTTACGTATGAAATACTTTTATTTTACTTTTCCATTTATAAAATTATAAAGGAAGCCTAGATTTCTGTGTATTATTTGTGAAGTAACGCATTTTTTCAGCTTGGCATGTTCCTTCTCTCAAACGTTTTTCCAAAATTTTTCAAAAATGTCCTATTTTCAAATATGTATTTACATGCACCTCAAAATACTTTGCTATGTGGACTAAAAAATGTGTCTTTTGCACGATCATTTGGCGAAAAGCCCGAGTGTAACGGCAAGGGAAAGCCGCTGAAGAAGTTGAGCCTGAAGAACATTGATGTAGCTGGAAAAAGAGTATTTATGAGGTAAATATCCTTTAAAATGTATAGAAATTTTTAAAATAAATCCATTCATCTGCAGGGTGGACTTCAATGTGCCAATGAAAGATGGAAAAATCACCAACAATCAACGTATTGTGGCCGCTTTACCCAGTATCAAATATATTCTAGATAACAAATGTAAATCCCTGGTAAGTTTATCTGTTAAATGTAGGTTTTCGGGAGTAATGTTTCCTGTTAAACCATGAACAGGTTCTTGCCTCACATTTGGGTCGCCCAGATGGCCAAAAGGACAAGAAATTTAGCCTAGAACCTGTGGCCAGGGAGCTGGAGAAGGTGCTGGACAAGCCAGTAAAATTCCTGGACGACTGTGTGGGGGACCACGCGCTGGAAGCTCTAAAGGATCCTACCGAGGGCAGTGTTTTACTCCTGGAGAACCTACGCTTCCATGCCGAGGAGACGGGCAGCAGCAAGGACGCGGACAAGAAGAAGGTAAAAGCTGATCCGGAAAAGGTAAAGGTATTCCGAGCCAAGTTGGCTCAGCTTGGGGATATCTATGTGAACGATGCCTTTGGGACTTCCCACCGGGCACATAGTTCCATAATGGGCGAGGGTTACAAAGTGCGGGCTGCCGGTTTTCTGCTCGACAAGGAATTGGAGTACTTCAGAAAAGTTCTCCACAACCCAGAGAAGCCCTTCCTGGCCATTTTGGGCGGTGCCAAGATAGCTGACAAAATTCCCCTGATCACCAATCTCCTAGACAGCGTATCCGTTATGATCATATGCGGAGGCATGGCCTTCACCTTCCTGAAAGTCCTCACAAACATGGAGATTGGAAAGTCCCTCTTCGACGATAAGGGCTCCAAAATGGTTCACGATATGATGTGCAAGGCGAAGGACATGAATGTGAAGATTCTTCTGCCTATTGACTTTGTCATTGCCAACAAGATTGATAAGAAACCCGATAAGATCGACCAGGCCGATGTCCAGCAGGGCATACCCAAGGACATGATGGGTCTCGATATTGGCGAAGTCTCCAGGGCCCTTTTTTCCGGTGCTATTTGTGCTTCCAAGACCATTCTTTGGAATGGACCACCGGGCGTATTCGAAAATGAACTATTTTCAGAGGGCACCAAGGATATGCTGGCGGCTGTAATCGGGGCCACCGAGTTGGGAGCCACAACAATTGTGGGTGGCGGAGATACGGCCACGGCATGCATTCTCTTCGGAGGAGCCGATAAGGTCTCACACGTGTCCACAGGCGGTGGGGCATCGCTCGAGCTGCTGGAGGGCAAGATTCTACCAGGAGTGGCGGCCTTAACGGATGCTTAAATGGAAAATAAATTGAATAAATAATTCACTTCAAGGAGAATTCTTTATATAAATTGTATTTTATTTTGGAATAACATGAGTCGTTGGTTAAAACTTGATAAAAGAGCTGTCCTTTTGGCTTAAACAGATCTCGTATAGCTAGTAATTTATTTAAAATTTTCGCTTAACTAAAAAAAATTAACATTTCATCGTGTCTTGGCTATGAAAGCTTTTCGGGAATAGTAACTGATGACCGCAATATAAACTTAAATTTGGTATTAATCCAACATCCACACGAGAACGGTTTAGAGCCCAACTCTGAAGGGTAATACGAATGGGGAATAACAGGGTTTTAACTTAGTCGAAGCTTATTAGTTCCGCTGTGGCCGGTTCGGCTGCCTTGGCGCTCGGCTCTGGTTCGTTTTGGGGCGGAGCTGGAGCGGCAGCCACAGCTTGGACTTGATTGTTGGCTATTTCGGTGACCGGTGGAGCCTGGGGAGCAGCAGGTGGAGCTTGGTTGGCCAGCGGGGGATGGGTTTGGACCACATGCTGCTGCTGGAGCATCACGTGAGCCAGTTGGGGTTGCTGAGGAGGAACAGGTTGGGGCTGGGGCTGCTGAATGGGAATTTGCTGTGCCTGCTGCACCGGAAGGTGTTGTGCTGGTCCCTGCTGCAGTATAGCTGGATTGTTGGCGAACTGATTGTCAGGCATGGCTTGAGGCTGCGGCTGCGGCATTATGTGGGCATTTCCAGGCGGCGGCGGCTGCTGCTGCATCATTGCGCCAGGCTGCTGCATCTGTGCCTGCATTGCTGGATTGTACATGCCCGGTGGAATACCCTGGAATTGTTGACCATGTCCATTGGGAGCGGGAGCAGGAGCAGGTCCTGGGTAACCCGGAACACCAGCAGCGTATGGATTATAAACGTTGTTCAATTGATGCGAAGGCGAACCATGTTGCGGCACTGCTGACGGTGGCAGGTAGGGGAATGGCGGAACCGCCTGACCCATCAAATACTGCGCCTTTTGCTGCTCTTGGCGCAGCTGCATCTCGCGCTCCTGCTCCTGGATACGTTGCAGTGCCAACTGACGCTGGTACTGCAGATACTCCTGCTTCTTCTTCCGCATAATCTCCAGCTTCTGGGCCATTTGCATCTGGCGCTGACGCTCCTGCTCTTCGGCAATCCTGCGCAGCTTCTCCACATGCTCCTGCCGCAGCTGATCCAGAGCAGCCCGCGAATCCTTGATCTGGGTGAGCTTATCCTGGAGCTGCTCGTACCACATACGCTTGTCATCCATCTCCTTGATGTAGGAAAGCTGCTGCGAGTGCAGAGATGTCAGAGTCATGAACAGAGTCTGCACTGAGGAATCATTGGAGATGCTGCGTCCACGACTCGAGTTGGACTTCATGCGGTTCACAAAGATCTCCACCTGGGTGCGCATGTTGGCGGCAAACTCATCTATTTGCACCTCGTCCGCGCTCTTGGGCTGCAGCGAGAGGATACTTTGCTGTGGCTGCGGAGTCGGCGGCATGGGACTGGGGGCCGAGGGACTAGCCATGGATGAGGACTCGCTTATCTTGCGCTGCTCCCAGTAGCTGCGATTCAAATACTTGGCCAGCTCCGGATTGGTGGCCTCTTCTGCTGGCTGCTGGAACTCCTTGGGCACTGGCGGCGCCTCCGGACTGGGGGATCTCTGCTGCATACGATAGGCTGCAGCGGCCGAGGACAGGGATTGCTGCTTTTGCTTCTGCTGCTCGGCCTCCGACTGACTGAGAGCCAAAGCCAGCTGCAGTTCCTCCTCCTCCTTCAGTTCGGCCTCGGTCTTGCGAGCGGGTGTCTGAAATGTATTATTTATTATTTCTGTTTTTCCTTTATTTATTTCGAGTGACTCACCTGCACCTGCTGCGACAATGAGCTGTTTAAATATTCTGCTGGCAACTCACTGTCTGCCGCCCGTGCTGCTGACTTTCCTCCAGTGACACCTCCGCTTGTGGGACGCTGGAGAGCCGCAAAACAGCCATCGCAGACACGCACCTCCTTCTCAATGCCGTACTTGGGGAGCGGACACTGCTTGGCCGTGCACTGGCCACAGAACACCTGGCCGCAGTTACGGCAATGATGCTTGCGATTGGTGAAGGTGAACTCCACGCGACAGCGATGGCATACCCTGCCATCGGCCCAGTTGGGTGCCGTGTCGGCGGTGAACATGGCGTCCGCCTCACGAAGCTCGGGGAAGGTATGGCCCTTGGCCTTCAATATGGTCATGGTGTCCTGGAAAGAGAGATTTTTGTATTAATTTAGGCGAGTTCTATGAGATTTAACCAACTAGGGACTCCTCTTCAAGACTAAGTTCCTCCTCGGAGCTCATTTTGAGGCAACTGAGGGGGTTTTAGTGTAGACAAAACGCTGGCTTTTTCGCTAATTAAATTAAGGGTAAAACACAGGGAGGGATTTGGGCCTAAAAGGGGACTTACTACGGGAGGGAGAGTGTAAGTTTTGAAATAGTAAATCAGGTATAAAAGTTAACGATTCTAAAAGGATAAACATCGAAAAAATTAATTGCATTAAAAACAAATATTTCAAGCTATTTATGATTACCTTAAATAAACTTCTTCATAGAAGAAACAGCCTAAATGTCATTCTAAATATAATTATGTCAAATTGAGAAGAATTTTCAACTATTTCAACTTTGACAAAGTTCTAAATTAACCTAACTACGCCCCTGAACATGGTGAATACTAAAATACAACATGCTAGATGTTGAAATTTCTCCAAAATACCAAAGAAAACCGAAATGAGAGCCCACCTTTATAGCCTGATATTTGTCCGATGAGCGAAAGGCATTGGCCCAGGTCTGCACCAGTTCCAGCATCTTCTGGCGCACGTTCTCGTGGGGCGTGGACTCCAGAAAGCTGCTAAACATCTCGCAGTTCTCCTTGGTAAAGACCTCCTCGTGAACAGGGGCGCCGCAGTTCTTCACAATGCTCTCGAGCACCAAAAGCGAGTAGCAGGCGGAGTGAGGATTGGGTGAGTTCATCTTCTTCTTGATTGCAGCAAAGGCTGTTTTGGGACTGCAAGGAGTAGATGCTATTACCAGGAACATGATAAGAATTCCATCAACTTACGTGACGTCTTTCTGATTGATTTCATCGCAGATGAGGAGGATGGAGGGCCAGTCCGGCTCCAAGCGCAGATGGCTGGTGGCATTCTCTGTGAATTGAAGTTCATTATTAACTGGTCTTTGTGCATTTTATCTCCCTTTAATTGCGCTGCAGGTCATTCGCTTTTTGTTGTTACTTCTTGGAAGTTGTTTTTCGATGAGTCACTTTTATTGGTCACTTTGGACTGCAGGGTTTTTCCGGGGATTCTCACCTAAATTCTTGTCGAAACTTGATCGAAACATGATGGCGGTTGCTTTCCACTGCTTCTTGTCGATGTTTTTCTGATATTTTCACTGGTTTTCTAATTATAAAAAATTGTTTTGTTTGGCGACTGCAAAGAAATGTTTCTGCAATATGCGCGGCGCTGCCACATCGGGTGAATCGAGCTGCCAGAAATATGGGCTGCCAGACCGCGCAGAAGATGGTAACGGAAATATGAGTAAATATAAAAAGCTCTAAAATTTAAAGGAAATATTATTTTAAAACAAAGAAAATATAAAAAATAAATATTTAAAAATATAGATATATATATTAAATAAAATTATTTATCGGTTGTATTTTATTTTAATGCTTAATAAAATTATTAAATTACAATAAGTTTTTAAATGTTTTCTCTCATTTAAAATTCCGTTTAGGAAATTACAAATGTACTTGAAATTGATTTTTAAGATAATATTTTATAGTTACTAAATTTAGCATTAGAGTACTATCTTATAAATTTTTAATAAATCGAAAATGCGCTATAGTGATTTATCTTTTACTTACCATTAATTTTCCATAAAATTTTCCATTGAAAATTTAATAATTTTGAAATAGCTTTTGGCGTCTAACAAAAATATCAAATAATTGTGTTACTACCTAATAAATAAAAAGTAAATAAAAAATGCTAATTTAATTTTAAAATTAAAGTTTTATTTACCATTTCTTTCGTATTTAAGCCAAAAACCCACTTTCAGTCAATAAAACACATAATTTCCGGTTATTGTTGCATTTATTTGCCATTAAAACTCCGCTGAAACGACCAAAACTATATGGTGTTTTTATTCTCACATTGATTAGCTAAATCTACAAAAACTACGTAGACTTTGTAAAATTGTATTTCTCTTAGAACTCTTAAGGTTTTTTTTTTTTCATTGTAAAGGACGTACTAGTATGCCTTAAGCCTTACACCGAAACTATATGCATCGTAATCGTAATTAAACTTATAGGAAAATTTATACACACATTTCGTTGCCAAAAAAAAGGAAGGAAATAGTAAGAGTACGCCATAATTTAAACAAAATTATTCCGGTAACCAAATAAAATTGCAAATTAAACTCGCCATGTAGCTTTGAGATAAGTAAGATAATCTAAACAATGGACTTTAGCACGAACCAAAATCTTAGACATCGACTTGCCAACTTTCGCGTGCAATCTAAGTGGTAATAATAAGTATACGCAATGGTTAACGATGAACGGAGACCGCTCTCTCACTTTGGCGTGCGGGCGGCGCTGATCTTCTGCTTCTCGGCATCGGTGAACTCCAGGATGCTCTCGATGGCCTGCAGATGACCCTGTGAGTTCTCCTTGTCCGTGAGGAAGTAGAAGATGGCGCTCTTCAGGAATTGCAGCGTCACCTCCGGATCGACGTGGGTGCGATTCTTCTGGGCCTCCATCAGGCGACGATATATGGTCTAGATTTTTATGGTTTTTCGATACATACATAAATCGCGTGGGTTAGTTCGGAAAAAAGAAGACAGTGCAGAGAAGAATTAGAATTAGAATTAGTTCGAACTTGTAATCACAGGAGTGTGGTGGTTGTTAGTCGTAGAAATAAAATGTATTTACAAAAGGTACGCTGTAATCTTATTTTTGGTGGTGCCTTTGCCATATGAACATTTAGGTTATGGTATGTAACACTGAATAATTTTTGGGTTATATGGTTATATGGTATCTGTTGGGCTTAAGTTGGAGTTATTGGAGAACTTGGAGATGAACCACATGCTAAATGGATCTTAGTTTGAGATTATAGTTAGCAGCTTTTATGTCACGTCTAGCCTGGTGTAGTGTTTAATGATGTTTTTTTTTAAACATACCTCTAGTTGTTACCTCTACAAAAACAGTTTTGTTTGGAAACAACAAGTACTTACAAAAGAAATAACTCATGGAAAAATATTTAAAATGTTCAGAAGAATAGTCAGTTTGTTTAAGCACCCAATAACCTTACCCTTTCCCATGAGCGCGAATGCAGATGAAAATGCTGTTTATTCTCGAGAAGGTGAGAGGTGAGAGTTATGGGGTGGGATTTTTGGATGGTAAAACCCAATGTTCGATATAGCCAATGTGCGTGATCAAATCATAAAATGCAACTAAAGATTTTGCTGGTTTTTTTATTGATTTTTTGTTGTTGTAATTTTGCACTAATAAATCAAAAGTTAGTTGAGGGGAGTTTTTGTTATTAGGGATATTACAAACCTTACGCGCGCCAAGTACCCACAAAGAAATCGCCTCTTTTGCAGTAAGGAGAGCATTATTACTGCCGCACTCTCTCATTCTGCACTCTGATGCCTACAAAAATAGTTTGGTTTTTTGTTTTTTTACGACAGAAATATTTAAATTTAGAAAGATTTGTTTTTGCTTTTTTTTCGGTATTGAAAATAAAAACATAACCAAAAGAAAATAGAGACGTAGAAACAGAGCTAAGGTTTAAATCCAGCATGCAATTGGAACGGTTTTGAATTAAAATACGAGGAGTTATGAGTCAACTGTACTTTTGGTTATTATCATGCACTGCTTGCATTGCTTGCTCTCCGCACTCCGCACTACGTGACTGTACTTAAGGCTACTCGAACTCGCAATGCAACGAAATGGAACGAAAACGGAAACGGAAATGAAACAAATCGAAACTAATTGAAAGTAAACGTTGCATTTAATGTATGTTTTGAATGGGTGTTCTTGCTAAAAATTAAGTATGCAAAATGGTCTTAAGATCTAGGAACGAAATCAAACGAAAATGTGGCTTGGCGGGCATTTCAATTAAGTGCCGCTTTTCCAGCCAGGCAAAGTCAGCCCAATTGAAGTGCCACGCCCACAAGCACATAATGGAGAGAGCTAGGTGAAGCGAATGCGTGTCGTAGTATTTATCTCATGTCGAGCTGTGTTGTTGTTCTTGTGGCTGTTGCTGTTGCTGTTCTTGTGACGTGACGGTGTCGAGCTGAGCTGAGATGATATGCAGCCTCTCACGATGCAACAAAATGCAACACACAAAACAAAACCGAAAATAGGATGAGGAATATATTGAAGAATCTTACGCGTATGTTCTCCAACTCGTCCTGCGTGCTCTGCAGCTGATGGAGTAGCTCATTGATTGACACCTTGCTCTCCGGCTGACGCTGGGCCAATTCCAATGCCTGAAAAACATTATAATCCATTATATATTTACATTTTTAGAATTAAGGCAAAGTTGTAGAATTACAGAATATAAATTTATATTGTTTCGACCTTGATAAATATTCAAAATGTTCCGTTGATATCCTTTAAAAATAAAATAGTGATGAAGGTGGTTACAAATTCTCGAAAAAAGAGGAGGAGGGTTTTATGATGTATTGTATTTATGATATTATGACATGAAATTAACTTTAAAATCGCAAAACAAAATGTTAAATATTTTTATTACAAAACAAATCCCTTTGCAAAACCGTTGTTTTTCATTTGTACCAGGTGAGTTTTATAACTCTCTTAAATATGTAAAATAAAAGTGACGATGACATCGATGGTGCCATCGTCACCTTTATCTTTCCTGATTAAGAGGTGTTCTTGCTTGTTAAATAAATAAATGAGAAATCAAAATATTCCCAGATCGCTCCTATTAGTAATATCCCTCGGCAGAACCTTTTCTAAAAGCTGACCTAGTGCTTGTATAACGAATTTCCCCACCTGATCCGCTCTGGAAATGCGCTCCGCCTCCTGTCCCTGCTGGTACATGTGCAGGTACATCTTGTTCTGCTTCTCCTCGTGCTCGATTAGCTTTCGCTGCAGGTCCTCCAGCTGCTTCTCCAGCTCCCGGATACGTTGCTTGGCCTGCTCGTAGTCCGGCACCATGTCCGAGTAACGGGTGTTGCATTCCGCTAGCTTCTGAAGCAGCGCCTCCACCTTGTCGTTGTGGGAACGCTTTAGATCGCTGGTGGCGCTGTCCTGGCTGCGGATGAGCTCCTCGATCCGGTGCTCGTACATTCGGATCAGCTCCTGCCGCTGCAGTTCGTAGTTTTCCAGGTTGCTGGCCGCATCGCCATCACCACCGGCACAGGCCCCCACATCCGGCTCGCCATCTGGCGTGGCTGATCCGCAGGCCTCGCTCTGCGTCTGCGAGTCCTTTGAGTGTACCGAGGACATGGTGAGATCCTCAAAGTGGCCAGAGTCCGCATACGAGCTCTGCATCTCGGCCGACATCTGCATGGCCTGCAGCTGTTGGTGCTGCAGGGAGTGATTATGCTGCTGGCGAATGAGGTGCCGGGGACTGCCCTTGGCATTGCCCTCGTCCACCATGTCCACGATGGGCGAGACATCCTGCGAGGTCTTCAGCTCCGCCTCCCGCACAGTTACTGCATCCGAGGAGGCGGAACGTTCCTCTGGCGAACTCAGCGATGCCTTGAACAGTCGCAGCTCCACCACTTCCCGCGTTAGACGTAGAATTTCCGTGTCTTTCTGCTCGAGATCCTGGCGAGCAATGGTTAGCAGTTCCTTGAGACGCCGTATTTGACGCTGAGCCCGCTGCGTGGGCGTTAGATAGTCGGGTCCCACCTGGCCGGCATAGTTGGAGCAATGCACCACATACTTCATTTTGCGTCCACTAAAGGTGGTGCCGTTTCTGGCGAAGAATAATATATTTAAATTTGCATCCCATTTAATTTATTATTTATCCACCTACCTGGCCACATAGGGGTGCTCGCAGGACATCGTCGAGCGTCCCGAGGTGGTGGTGGCAAACGAGTACATCGAGTCTAGATCATCGTCCAAGTACGTGCTGGGCGAATCCGGTGTGACTGGCGGAGTCTTGGGTGAAACCTTGGACTCGTGCAGCGTGGACAGATGCTTCCCGGCGGCCTTGACGCAATTCCCCTGACGAATGCAGGTGTGTGGCGGCGTCTCCGGTTGTAGCTTGCCCTGCAGGGGAGTCTGTTGCGTCCTGGGAGTCCTGGCTGTGGTAGGAGGAGGCTCCTTGCTGTCGCCGCCGCTGATGTCACTGCCGCCGCCGTTCAACTTGAGAGACTGGAAGATGAATCGAAGACTGGAGATTAGCTATCTAACTAGCTGACTATCTCTCGCCGATGTGGTGGCTGCCCCTCAATCGCTTAATCTTTTTTTTACACTCTTGTTTCTTGTATTTTCTAATTTCGTTGCGTGGCCGCTGCCCAGTCGTGCATGGATTTTTGTGGATTTTTTTTACTGTTTTTTTTTTTTTTGCAACAACAAGAGATAAAAAGGCAAAAAGTATCGGCGTGAAATGCAGGGTAAACCAATTCGAATTTGCAACGCCCCTGGAAAAGCAATTTGTTGCCATACATTTTTTTTTTTAGCAAAACATTGTTCGGTTCGCATTCGCTTTGCTTACTTTCATTGCTCTCTAAATTCCCCCCTAAACTCCCAGGCATTTTTGTGGTCAATTAACCGCTCGTTAGTCTGGCTCTAAGTTGGCATTTAGCATTTAGCATTTCGTATTTAGCCAGTTAGCCAGTTAGCCGCTGGGCAGCAGTTGAAAACGCGGCAGACTCGATTAAATCATTAACTTGGGGAAAACTACATCAAAATCTATAAATTTCTCTGACTTATTTTAGTAGAAAATTGAAGATAATATTTGCAGAAAACAAACTGGAGCTGCATAGATTATTAAAGTTAGTTTTAGGAGCTATTAAAAACTACTATTATTATAGAAAAAAGGCCCTGTTACTCTGTATATTTGGTCAATTTATTCTTAATGTATTGTTAAAGTTTTTAAGCCTTTAATCATAAGTCTTTGTCTTTAAATTATTAAAATATTGACTTGCCATTGCCTCTATGGTATACATTGTACATATCTATATGTAACTCAAAAATTTAGGAAACTCAAAAAATTAATTTGATTGAAAACGAAAAGTTAGAATTGTTCAACACTCCAGTTGCGATCACAAAGCAAATATATCTATGGAATGGTTAAAGCCAAAAAACATTGTAGAAGATTTCAGCATCAGTTTCTTCCAAGTTTTCAAAAAGCAGAAGCTTACAACTGGTACTATTACAGACAATGATTCTTTAAAGACAGAACGAACTAACGGACTTTCCTAACTTAACTTAAGTAATATAATCCACGCTTTTAAAACCAGATAAAACGGACTTTTACCATTTAAAATAAGCTACTTACATATAAAATCTACATTATACTTGCTCATAGACACAATTATTTAATTACACAGACTAGTTAATGAATCCAATCAGCCAATTTAATCACAGTTAACTAAGTAGTAAAGCCCATTAAGTAAATATGTGACAGCATCGACTAGGAGTTCATTGACTGTCACTGCATTGATTCTTTTGTTGTCCCCGATGTGGAAGTGATTTAGGACTGACCACTGGCCCACTTGTTACCCCTTTTTCTGTTGGCCAACTGGTTGACTGAAACCGTCAGCGATTGGTTTCTGGCAAATCTGTTTAACTGCCGCTCGCATTCCCTTCCCTGACAGGGAAGCTCTCTTCTGGGCTTCTTGGCATGAATGTTTCATAATCTGTAATGAGTTTCTTGCTCTATTTAATTGCCCAAGTTCTGGGGAATAATTCACAGCGGCACAGAAACTGTTTACGCACGGCCACACAATGGCTAAACAAAAACCTGACTTGTAGGGCCAGACACTATCTCTGGGGCTATAACGAGCCTCTTGGCCACGTTACGTTACGCACTTGCATTCTGTGTACTTAAGTTCAGCGACTTAAAGCCAGGCCACAGTCACGTCCCGAGCATCTAACCGGGCTCTCAGGTGCCATCAATTAAGCTGCTGACTAAGAAAAATCAATGACTTTGATTCTGAATGGATGGGAAGAGCTGAGGTGGGCAGGTGAGCTAAGAAGCAACATCGCACCAAAACTCACGTAATGGCCAATTCAGCCCATTTGGCACTTGGCCAAGTCCCACTGTTCTGGTCACGTGTTGACAATCACTTCTCGCTGCAGATACTATATGAATATAGTATTTCCAACCAAGTTTTTTTTTTTTGGCCACAAAAAAGGACACGAAAAACATTGGCATACTTTTCAGGGTCGCATATAAGGAGGAGTAAGAGAAACAATGGCACAGTAATGGATTTTTAAAAACCTTTTAATTGTAAAAGTTTTCAGGGGAGTTAAAATTCAATAAGGGCTTAAGGGTAGCTCAAGTTTTTTTTAAGAATTAAAAACAAAATTATTCAGAAATATATTTAATATTTTACTGTGTAAAGATTTATTAAAATACTCATATCTCTTGCCTTTTAATCTCTCTTTATAAAACGGTATAAATCATCCCTAATTGCAGTAAGTGAAATTTTATACCACAAAACTTTTTAGAAAGCTCGAAATTCTTGTTGTTCAAAGAAATTTAGTGGAAACTGGTTTTTTAAAAGCTTAAGTATGGATTTATTTTAAGGAACTTTTAATATTTAAAATAAATCAAGTCCATAGTTGTCAGCATAATAAATACAGTTACCACACCTGGCTTTGTAAATATGTTTTTCCCACATAACTAGAACATCTTGCGTTAAAAATCAATAACAATTATGAATTAATAATCCATAAGGGCCAACGAACTGCGGTTTTAATAATGTCTAAAAATATATAAGACGAGCAAGCCGCGTAATTACCATTTATGAGCCATGGCCCCAACAGAGTTGTGTCTTTAATTATAGACGCTTACACCGTGCTTAGTACTTGGTATGTACTTGGAATTTCGGCGGAAAGAGCTAACAAAAAAGCAGAGCAATAAAAACACAATGCACGCTTCACTCGGTGCAACCTGGTTTATGGTTTAGGCCTAAAAGTTTAAACTTTAAACAATATCAGAGAGCTCAAAGCGCGGGTCTTGTGCACGCGGCCAGTATAAAAAATCAACTGAAACGCAAATCACTTGGGCCAAGAAGCAAAAAACAAAAAACAAAAACCCAGGGAAAGAGAAAGAGCAAAAGAAAAGAGACGAAGAAGATACGAAAAAAGAAGCGCCAACAACAACCCTGGGAAGCAGCAGCTCAAAAGGGGGAGTGTAAGTGGGAGGTGGAGAAAAGCTGCGCACTTGCCTGCACTCTCGCCTCTCTTCCTCCCCCGCGAAGTGGCCCAAAAAGGGAAGAAGAAAACCCAAACAAACCGAGAATCAGCTGTTTCCTAGGTACGATTTGGCAAACGGAACAAGCGGAAGTGGAAACGGAACAGCTGCCACCAAGGGGGATGGGACTAACCCAGGGGGGAGGCGGAGGCCGAGAAGGTGAAGCGTGTGTGTAAGCTGTGTTTGTCGCTGCCTTTCCTTCTTTATTTCCTTCTTTCTGCCCCCCGAGCATTATGCAAACTCAGCTTTGGGTTTATATTTTTGTTCCCTTTGTATGTACAGTGCAGAATATGCATGTAATATATCTGGTTAAATGATCGCTACTAAGCTGCGTGTCATCACGGCAGCGATAAAAGCGCAAGTGACAAGATGACAAGAGCCATCTGAATCATTTATTGGCGGGGTAATTATATTTCCGGAAACTTGAATCGATAATATCAAAAGCTATAATACTCTGACTTGGCATTTTAACTAAAAAAAAAAAGGGGGTTTTATGCAAAATTAATTTTTTGTTTTAAATTTCCAACTACTTATGGCTAAGACAGAAATACAAAGGCTTATAGAAATCAGTATTAATAGAAATCCAACATTTTTAAATCAATAAGTCGTTTGTAAAAAGGTTGTTTTAAAATTAGTAAAGACCTTTTTAAACTACTAACTCATACTACTTTTTAAAACAAGGGAGTTTTAAAGTTTAACTCCCTTAGGATATAATTTTTGTTTCTAGTGATATCTTATGGATATTAATTAGTCATAAAAGCAGACTTAGGAATCTCCCTTCCATATAAATTTTTTAATTATTTGTAAATCATTAAACCTCAGACATTGTAATAAACACTTGAGTCAAGTTGTTTTGTTCAAGAAAGACCTTCCTCAGTTAGTCAGTTTCTAGATTACTAACCCTATCAGATGTACTACTATTTTACTACAACATATTTTAAATATATACAGTTACTTAATTTAAATTTCTGATTTCGTATTATCGATTTGAAGCTAATTTATTTTTCTATGGAAGGCTTTATCTCTTAAACTTTTTTTGGTAATTATTATTAAATTAGAGTATCTTTAACTTCGAAGTAAACAGGGATTAACAGCAGTAAAAAGTTCCTGATTATAAACTGAAACAACTAAAATTATACTTATACCCAGAAGTAAACAAATAGCACACAACCAAAACTTAAACAAAGGAAGGACATCACTATGGGGAGTTGTTGGGTTGGAGGACATCAAATTCCCGGAAAAAGACACCTACATCACTTCCCCAAAGCGGTTTCGTAATATATATTTCTAGTACATTTTGTACTTTCAACTACAAGTGCGTGCTCCGACCCCCCCATAAGCCACCATTCCCGCGTCGTAACCTCTTACCCCTAGAAGTGCGAGGGCGGTTGGTTCTCATTCGAGTTACATAGGTCAGCAACGGCAAGTGAAAATCAATACAGCAAACACCTCAAAAAACTTACCAGATTGCGTGGCTTGCTGTTGCCCGCCATGGTGTCGTTGTTGGCCCCTTGCAGGACATCCGCTTGTGGCCTCTCAGCTAGGGACAGACACTGGGTGGCGGTGCATAGTGCATGTCCCGCCTGTGGATCTGCTCCTGCTTCCGGTTCCTGCTCCGTTTTGTGGCCTAAATTGCTCCAGCTGCGCTTCAATAGAACCGATTTGATCGTCGAGAGCTTTGCGCGCGAACTGAATCCGTCTCCTCCGCCGGCTGGGCCTGGACACTGCTCAGTTCGTGGTCCAAGCTCTGCTTGATTCACGCGCAGACGCAGAGAGGCGGAACGCTGGAAATGGGCCGGATGTGGAATACGAGTGGGCGTTGTGGATGCCGTGTGGGCGGTGGTGTCCTCCTCTGATTCCTTAGGTTGCTCCTTCGGCCCCTGCTCCATTGCCAGCGATGACGTCTCCCGCGGCAGTGACGTCGTCATCTCTAGGACAGAGGACAAAAATGAGCAACACATGTCGGATTTGGAAAACATGAAAAATTGAATTGATAAAAATGTATTTTTTTAATACCGATATTAAAGTGAAAATTCTCGGGTGTCAATATGGAAAACATCGGTGTTTGTAGTAACTCTTTCCAATATTTGAAAAGTAAATAGTTTGTTTCAAAATTCTATTTATCCTTTTCTTTATTTAAAAATTAAAAGGAGCCTTTAAAATCTACTTTATTTTTCCTTGGCTAATCGGAAAATCAAATTGCAGAAATATTAGCAAGAAAATAAGCTGAATGCAAATTGAGCTAAAATCAATTTTGAATCATTATTGGCTGCACTTTCAAAATGTGAGCAATTTTATAATTGAATGCTTCACATAAACGACTTCATTATCTTAAACGCTGGTTGGATAATTAAAACTTTCTTCAATCCGCCATTAATAATTGCTGCCCCAAGCTCCCCCCTTCTCCTGTTCCCGCTGATTTTCTGGGCAAATCCAAAATGAAAAGTGAAATTAAATCAGTTTCCCAGTCATGCAACTCTCAGGTTTTTTTTTTTTTTGCTGGCTGAAGCTAATTACGAAATTTGTGTGTTTGAGATCTTTTTCGCTTGCGGTTTTTGGATGTACCTTTGGCGTTCTAGTTACACCAACCAACCGGAGCTTAAAGGTCTTCGGGTTAGATGAGATAAAAGCACTCATGTTTGGTTAATTTTTTTTATGGAGAACAAGCTGACGAAAGGTTTCTGTTGAAATTTTTGCGGCGATATCAGCAATTAAATGTGATATCGGTGGTGGAAAATTTAACAAGGCTTTTGGGATGGTCAAAGCGGTGGGAATTTTTACGTGTAAGGGTTTTTAAAAAGGTTTATTAATTACATATTTATTAATATATAATATAGAATTATTTGAATGAGCTGTAGGGAACTGAATTATTTTTTAAAAGGTTTGGAAAATTAATTATATATTAAACAAAAATTGTTTTCCCAGCTGCTAATTTCTTAAATACTTTTTCCTTAATAAATCTAAATTATAATCAAATTATAACCATTTAATTTCTTGTAAATCCTAATCTTCACGATTTTGTACTTCATAAAAAAACCTAACAAATGGGTGAAACTTAAATAATTGTTTCACTCATGACCCTTATTATTTCTTTCTTCCCTGTGGCAATTATAGCCACTATCATTGTAAAGTATTTCCGCTTATTTCTTAAAAAAAAAACAACTTTAAGACTCCGGCTCAGTTTCGGGGGTTTGGGTTGAGCGGCTGCTGCTGCTGCTAGGCCATAAAAGGTCAATTTCACAGCTGAACAAACGTGTTTTCTTCTCCCATTTCGTTCACTTCACTTTAATTTACTTGAATGTTTTTCTTGTGTTTTGTTTTGCCACGTTTTTTGTTACCAGATTGAGTAGTAAAGAGTGCATTGACGGCATATCTTCGAACGGGATTGATTTAAGCGATGACAAGGTCAAGATACTCGTATCCTATGTGAAAATATTTAATCAATGGCAAAAATGGAGCTCGTTGCTTAAGTAAATAAAAGTCAAGCAGCTGTCCAAGTAATTAAACATGACGTTTATAGCTTAGTTGCTGCCCTCTTCTGTAAAAAAAAAGCTCTCTCTCACTTATCAACAAAAAACAATTTCGTTCTTTTGATAAGAGCTAACAAATCGACACCGCAAAAGCGCTGTCTCAGCGTAAAACTGTGCGACCTTTCCAACAAAAAACCATTAACACGTTTGTAATTTGTTTTTATACCTTAGAAAATTGCACTATTTGCTGGCAATTTGCAGGCAAATATTTGCAGAAAATTCTTCACCAGCTCGGGTTAAACACAACACCATACACAACGACGTAAAAATATTAAAAATATATTATTGAACAACAATTGTGAGGTGCGCGCGTGCCGTAGGCGAACGACAAAATGCAACTGAAGCTGAAAAGCCGAGCGGCGAATGGAAAATGCTGCTGGCAGATGGAAAAACTATTGTTCAATTACCAAAGCGAGACGGAAAATGGAGTACATAGTGTGTGGAGTACCGGAGTGTTGCAATCAAAAAAGCGTCTGCTCTCCTCCAGCTGGAGCCGGCGGCAGTGTCTTAGGATCGCACCACCTTTGACTTTGCCGCCCGCCCGGCGATGGCATTTTAAATGAATTTTCGGGGCGCCTGGGAAGGTTCCCCCAAGCCTAAATGCGAGGTGAAAGGCAACAGGTCTCAGGCAAAAAGGTTTTGTGCAATTAATTGGCACAATAAAAGCGCCGGCCTGGCTATGCATTGTACTTGCCCAAATTGTTTCAGACTTGCTGCCGGCGGCCGACCTCATTTCCCATGGCATTTGATGGGCGGAAAGGTGCATTATAAGTTTTGCGGTGTTCGGTCTTGCGGAAAGTCTTCTACGTTAGCCTCTGCAGCTCATTCAACTGGCAACGGTTCATAATTTATAGGAATGCAGATTTGACGGAATATAGACCTTTCTCAGAAAAAGAGAGTACTTTTTATTTTAATTATTAATAAGAATAATAAAGAGCAAAAATGTGACTTGCAGCTTATAATAATTGAGTTTATAAATTGTACACATATTTTATTCAAAAAGTCCGGGCTTAGTGATTAGTGTGACCACTAGGAGGCAAAAAGGTTCGACTGTGTGGCCAGCTTATGCAGGTTACCCTTTGAGTAAACACTTCCGCTCAGACGGAAGCTTATAATTATTATTTGTATCTGTATTTCTGGTATGAGACAACAGAATTTAGATATCAATTTTACAAATAAATCTAAACATTTTATGTTTTTGCTATCTGCTACCCATTTAAATACTGATAATTTTTAAGCTTTTTCCAAAACTAATTAAACTACTTGTTCGGTATATTTTTCAGTATATTTTCTTAGAATTTTATGGTATATTCAGTCGGCCCCGCTGCGGTCTCACACTATTACTTGCACTTTGCAAAACTCAAATTTGTCTGGCTTTGTGTTTTTTGTTGCTGCCTTCGACGAAACGACGAAAATTACACGTAAAAGTGTTTCAAATAGGCGATATTAACCCCGAACACAGAGTATCTACAAAGTCCAGAGGTGAGGAAAGCGAATCATCAGAGATTTTACGTGTGTTTCAAGCTAACTTTGCGTCTTTACGCATGCTTCTTCCTCCGGCAGCCGCATAAAATGGATCGTCTGCTTCGTCTTGGCGGCGCCATGCCTCAGGCCGCTCCACCCACAGACGCTCCCGTCGTGGACACCGCCGAGCAGGTTTACATTTCCTCGCTGGCCCTGCTCAAGATGCTGAAGCACGGCCGCGCGGGCGTGCCCATGGAGGTGATGGGTCTGATGCTGGGCGAGTTTGTGGACGACTACACGGTGCAGGTCATCGACGTGTTCGCCATGCCCCAGACGGGCACTGGAGTCTCCGTTGAGGCGGTGGATCCCGTCTTCCAGGCCAAGATGTTGGACATGCTGAAGCAGACGGGTCGGCCCGAGATGGTCGTGGGATGGTATCACTCGCATCCGGGCTTCGGCTGCTGGCTGTCTGGCGTCGACATCAACACGCAACAATCGTTTGAGGCTCTCTCGGAACGTGCCGTGGCTGTGGTCGTCGATCCCATTCAGTCCGTCAAGGGCAAAGTGGTGATCGATGCCTTCCGGCTTATCAACCCCAACATGCTTGTGCTGGGCCAGGAGCCGCGACAGACCACCTCCAATCTGGGTCACCTGCAAAAGCCCTCCGTGCAGGCGCTGATCCATGGTCTCAACCGCCACTACTACTCGATTAGCATTAACTACCGCAAGAACGAGCTGGAGCAGAAGATGCTCCTCAATCTGCACAAAAAGTCGTGGAAGGATGGTCTGACGCTGTCCGACTACAATGAGCACTGTTCCATTAATGAGGACACCGTGGCGGAGATGCTCGACCTGGCCAAGAACTACAATAAGGTGAGTTTTAAATTCATTAATTTCAAGCTTATTTATTCATTTAATATTATGTTCCCCCTTTCTGCAGTCTCTGGAGGACGAGGAGAAGATGACGCCCGAGCAGCTGGCGATCAAGAACGTTGGCAAGCAGGACCCCAAACGGCATTTGGAGGAGAAGGTGGACAAGGTCATGCAGAACAATATTGTGCAGTGCCTGGGTGCCATGCTGGACACTATAGTGTTTAAATAAATGCTCGCATTTGCTGCTCTCCGCCCCAAAACCATGTTCCCCCATCATCCCACAAATCGCTAAGCTAATCGTATTAACAAATAATAAAAACTGCTTTTGTTTAAGGCAGAGTTTTACACAAAGCAAAGCATATTATTTAAATGGAAAGCGAATAAGCCAAGCACAGGCAATAAACTCTTTTTAAAATAAAACTAGCTCCTTAGGTCGAGGATCTCGTATCCTCCTTTATGATGTTGGGGCGATGTAGTAGTTGTTATTCGGCTGTGGTCATCGGGTTCATAAGATTCCGGATATACAGAGAACCATTGATGCATTCCAGTACCCTGAGGTATGGAGCCCTGTGGTGGCGACAAAGGAGTGGAGTCCACAGTCCACCAAGTTACCTTAGGTCCACCTAGCACAGCAGCCAGCGCTGAAGCCAAAATAGCCAGGAACTGAAATAAGAGATGGTGATTAAATATATATTTTTAAAATTACTTTCACTTGATCTGTGCTCACCAGCAATCCCATCGTGACTGGAGGCTGAAATCACTTTGGCTGTGACCTATAAGGTAGCTGCCAAGATAGATTGGCGTCGTATATTATGTTATATTTTAATCTTTAAAAATTATAAACATATACATAAAAATATATAAAGTATATAAACATATATGTATATATATTTATACAATTTGTTTTTTTATTTGTTAGCAATGAATTTAACTCAAAAATGATTTCAATTCGCATATTAAAAGCAATTATATACAAAAATCATTTCATTTGGTCTCCAGAAACAAATCGTAACTCGTAAAACTACTTTTTTTTATATTTTATTGCATTCTTATTTATTTTTTTTTGTCTTCGCAATATCTTGCATATTTTCAAGTCTCATCTCTCGGAGTATATGAAAATAAGTTAAAAACAAAAAAGTTATAATATTTATGAGACCATTTCCATGAAAGTCATAAGATATGGTGGTCCGATTAGGCCCGCTCTGATATACATATGTATCTACATACATACAGCATATATACATTTATGTATGTATGTATACTATGTACAAATGTATATGTATGTATTTGTACTATGTACATATATGTATGTATACTACCTGCTATAGAAAAAAAGACTATTTCCAAAGTTTCATTCCGTTTTCAGCGCTAAAACTAGTTTGTTTAAAAACATATATATGGACACGGCTAGATCGACTCGTCTATTGATGCTGATGAAGATATATCATATTATCATGATAAAGAATATATATATGTACTTTTGTAAACCCATTTATTTTTTGTTTCTAGTTTCACGCATCAATATGATTGACTTTCTTAACATCGAACCTGAAGTTGATGATTCATCAATCAATATATATATATATATATATATATATACGTATATGTATACGTAAAATTCTAAAATAATTTACATGTCTATTTCATCACCATGGAAAATTTTCTACCTTTTTGATGACCCCAACCTCGATGGTTTGTTTACTTTTCAAGTTGCAAAAATTAAAAACAGTAATTTCAGATATGAAGAAAAAACACTTTGATTTTATTGAAACAAACGAAAGAAGTTTGATCCATACTTATGGTTAAGTATACAGAGACCTTAGACACACAAACTTAGAACTAAGCGGCGGCCACTGCTGCTGCAGCTGCTTCCTCTTTCTCCCCTTGTTGCCCGCCAAACGACAGCTGTGGGTTACAGCAACTTCCCTTTCCACCGCCACCGCTGCCGCCACCGCCGCTACTTTTCCAATCCAAGATGGCGGCCATGGGCATTTAGGCGCGCTCGCCTCGGATGCGTCTGGCCAGCTGGATGTCCTTGGGCATAATGGTAACGCGCTTGGCATGGATGGCGCACAGATTGGTGTCCTCGAACAAACCCACCAGATACGCCTCGCTGGCCTCCTGGAAAATTCCAAAGGCAGACACAATTGATTATTACATGACCGCGTGAAATGGGGTCGGGGGGGGAGGGGTCCAAATGTGCACTCATACCTGCAGGGCTCCGATGGCCGCAGACTGGAAACGCAGATCCGTCTTGAAGTCCTGGGCAATTTCACGAACCAGGCGCTGGAAGGGCAGCTTGCGGATCAGCAGCTCGGTACTCTTCTGGTAGCGACGGATCTCGCGGAGGGCCACGGTTCCAGGGCGATAGCGATGTGGCTTCTTCACGCCTCCAGTGGACGGCGCAGACTTGCGGGCCGCCTTTGTGGCCAGCTGCTTGCGGGGCGCCTTGCCTCCGGTGGATTTACGGGCAGTTTGCTTGGTACGGGCCATTTTAGCTTCAGAATCTCAGTGTTTGCACGCTCAAAACAAGTAGTTGAACTTTTGACTTTTCTTTCTCAATCACAACTGGACTGTACAAAAAATTTTCACAATTAAATACATAGTGCTGGATAAACAACGATGTCATCATCGATATTTTTAGCGATGGTTTCCGATGTTTTTGTTTATATCGATAGTAATCGATTGGTCATTTTAAATAAACGTAATCTAACTCGTAATGCGATTAATAACGTAATCTTGTCACGTAAAGTTATTTATACTATATTTTATATGGCAGTTAATTTAATTTAATTTATTATTTAATTTTTTTCTTCCTTTTCAGTAGTTTTATTTTATTAATGGTCGGTTAATAGTAACTGTGGTCATCATAGCTGTATCGATTTAATTTTTATTGATGTTACTTCACACAAGATTATGGACCACAGCCCAGAAAAATCCCAAATTAATATTTATGAATTAAAGTCGCATGTAGGTATTTAATTATGGAAACGTTAATTTTATTTACAATTTTCGTTTTATTTCCAGACTGGGAGGTATAACAAAACAAGGATGGTCATAAAGTTGGAATATTATGGAAAAGCATTAGGCTTTCTGTTACCTACTGGTTGGGCATTAAAGATCAAGATACTGAGGGCCACTACGTATCCGTGGCCTCAAACAAGCCAGCACAATTTGTAAAGTGGGAATTATATCTGCTTTAAAAGGGGTGCTTAAAGAAGGAGTATATCCCACTTTAAAAATGGTCCTGCCTTCTCCGAGGCCTCAGACACGTAAAGGCCCTCAGTGTGCTGATCGTTAATGCCCAACCAGTAGGTAAATTGCCTGCGATTAGCTGTGATTCTTTTTCTTTTCGATTGGAGGCTAAATAACCGACCATCTCACTACAGCTGTTAGTAGAAGTAGTGCAATTCTGAGCACTTTTCACATTTCAAAAGTATCTAGAGACGATCCGCTCGAAATCCGGTGGGACTTTATTTCTGAACCGATCTGGGATCTGCTGGTTTGGGCATCCATCATTTTCATAAATAAAATCACAGATCGAGTTACGAATAAAGTACCATCGGGTTTCAAGCGGATCGGTTCCAGATATTTTCGAATTGTAGAAAGTGAGCAGAATTGGACTACTGCTGCAAGCACCTGTCGTGTGATGGAAGGTTATTTAGCCTCCATTCCAAACGAAGAAGAACTCACCGCTAATGATATTGGCTGTGCATCAAAAATTAGGAAGGCCTTCGCTTATTCCATCCTCCATCTTGGTCAAATGTTGGTCTTTCATTTTTAACTCCACCTCCTGCAGTTGACTTTCCAGCTTGGCCTCCATTCCTTATAGTGGTCTTGACATCTTGCCACGCTGACCTTCCAATCTGTCCAGCTTTCCTTAGTTGCATTTACGACGTCAACATTACAGGTATACTGACGTGGCGCTTGGTGTCGGATTTGGACCGCCGGACTTTGATCCTCCTCCAAGGTTCCATTTCCATCCCTCAGACTCCACGTCACCAGTGCCCAAGGGAGATAAGTTCCGGACTAGAACATCTTGGCACTGGGAGTGTGTGTACAGCCGCTTAAGTTGAATGTCTCGGATCTTCTGATTCCCGAAATCGTTAGATGACTTTCGAAGAGGCATCGCACTTCCGTTGGGACTGATAAGAGCTATTTATAAAGCTTATATACTTCATATATATTTTCAAATGTTTGAATGTATTAAACAAGTTGCCCTACTTAGGCATATATACTAGAATTACACTACCAAAAATTGCCATCGATGTGACACTATTATTGCCTCGAAGAATCCCACCTAAAAAATTATATTTCTACTGGAACCTTTCAAACTTTAATAGAAACAGTGTTCTTCCTAAAGGATCAGATTAGTGATACATAGTTAACATTTTCATGTAAATTTAATTATTTATTATTGATTAATTCATTAATATTTTCTCTGCAGCTTTTTAAAAAATGACGTAGTATATAATTGGGCGCCAACAAAAAAATCAAAATCAGTGTTCCGTAACAAATCTCTAATATCGTGTTATCGATATGTGTTATCTGCCGTCGCTCATCACTCAACGGAAGTTTTAAAACATAGCGGGACTACTTCACGTTTTCCAATAACAAAAAGAAAAACCTTACAAACTGCATTAAAAATGTCCGAAACCGAGTTCGCAATTTGCCCTTACAACGAGAGTCACCGCATTGCGGTATTCCGGATGCCGAAGCACCTCGTCAAGTGTGAGCTGAACTACCGTGGACCGCCGCTGAAGATCTGCAAGTACAACGCCGCACACCGCGTTCTCGACATGGAGGAGCACCTTAAAGAGTGCCCCTACTATCGCCGCTTCATGGACAACAAGTGCTTGGAAATAGCCCTCACCACGCGCACTGCGCCCACCCAGGAGGATGGGCACGTTGTCAGCACTCCGCTATAAGTTTAGATTTAAGATCAAAGTTACAAACAGTTGTATGACATGTACATACATACATGCCCAATTTGCAAGCTTCTTGAAGAAGCGCCGCCCATTGTAGAGGCCCCTTTGTATTGATTTCATTCACATTACGATTAAAATATATATTTGTTTCGCTGAGAATCTTAACACTACTAGAAAAGCAAAAGTTTTGGTATTTACACGCCTCCCATTGCACAAAGCCTAGAGTCAAGTCGTCTTGCGTTTAAAACATTTGCAGGCACTTTTCCACAACTATTTACAGCTCTAAGTTTACGTCTAAGACTAGCTATCTACACAATGTCCATATCCAGGTCCGAGTCGGCCCCCTCACCGTCAAGCAGCTTTCGTTTGTCCGTGGCCTTGGCGGTGGCCTCGCTCAAATTGGCCAGCGGGCGCACCTTGCCCAGGTTGACGACCGGACTCTGGGTGTACAGGTAGATGGCGTAGGAGACCACCGCTATGGCCAGCGCGGTGTTCATGTAGATGGGTATGGAGAATAGGAAGTAGCACAGGACCGCCGTGAAGAGCAGCTCCAGGGCGCTGGCAAAGGTCTTCAGAATGGAGTTCATGTATTTGAGGAAGAAGCTGGTCACTATGCCGATGGCCGCGTTGTTTACAATAATGATCAGCACACTGAATCTCATGATGCTGCTTAGGTTGTGGGGACTGAACGCATCGAGGAGCTCGCCGCGCAGCAGGAGGATCGCGGCATTGCAGATAATGGAGTCCAGGTACATGAAGACATTCTGTACAAAGATATTCACATCCGCACCCTTGTCCTTCAGCAGATACTCGTTGTAGACGCCCGCCAGACACGAGCAGATGGTCTGGGCCAGAATGAAGACGGCACTCAGGCTGAAATCAAAGCCGGACATGTTCTTCCCGTGTACCTGCTGTTCCTGATAACCGTCGATAACGGTTTGGTTAGACGATTGCTTCCGTTGCTGGATGGCCGCAGACTCGCTGTCGTCGTTGGCGTCGCTGTAGAAGCTCCCGAAGTCAATCTGCTTCATCATGCAGCCGAGCGTGAGCAGAATGAGGGAGATCCACTGTCGCTGAGAGAGGTACTTCTTGAAGATAATTTGGAATAGAATGCCCGTGACAACCACGCGCAGCTGCAACAGCAGATAGTAGGTGGTGGGGTCGAACGTGGCCAGATTGACGAAAGCCAGGTTGTTGTACAGGCAGTACAGGAACGCCGGCACCATATACAGGGCCAACACGTTCCTGTCCTTGTGCACATCCCGCACCAGGGAGCGGAGATTGTTGCTGTTGGAATAAGTACCATGTGGGTTAGTTGATAACGCGAACGGATGTCTGTATTTCCCACTCACTCTCGGCAATAAAGGCAGGTGGAGACAATCAGCTTGAAGACCTCGGTGAGCAGTACCACCGTTACGGTGTTGTAGCCATAGGAGTTGTTTGATTCCTGGGATGCTGTGACAAAGATTCCTACAAGAAATCACCAATTAGGGCGTTGGTCCAAAGCTCGATAATGGGAAACATTTAAATACCCTGGCCGATGAAGAGGGACATGTACAGCAGGAAGATCACAAAGGTAAGCTTGGTGGGGAAGAGTTCACGCCAATTAGTCGACATCTTTGGGCTCGTTGGCTGGCCAGTGCCAGCGTAGCGTTGCTAACGAGAAACCGAATATCCAAAACTGAAGGGCCACAGCGACGCGCCTCGCCTCCCCTAGCGGCTCCACTTTACTCTACTGAGGGAGCGCTGCTGCTATCAGTTCCGCTTGTACGCCGATTCGTGACAAGCGGGCAACTTTTGGTCTTTCTAGGAAATGAATTCGTTCTCTCAACGTCTGATAAACAATATATTTTGGCTTTTTTTATCGCCCTGGAGACAGCTGATTGGACCAGCAGAGTTGGCAATATAGCTAGTTTTGGCTAGAACTAGCTTTTTATCTATGAAGGAAAACCATGATACTTGATATATAAGGTAGTCCGGTCGGGTCCAAATCGTTCGCTTTAGGGGCTTGTTTTGACAACTCGTGCTTTTTCATTGACACTCATTTTTATTGTCACACCGACAAGCTATATCCATCTCCCTTATATTGTGATAGGCCGAACTGAGGTCTTTTTTTACGACAGGACTACCTTATAAAATTGTATCATGCGCAAAACTAGGCTGGCGTTTTAGTGTGCCCAGAAGCCGCAAAAGTGAAAATTTTGAGATTTTTTAGGTGGAAAGCCAAGTTTCCATCTGGCAGCACTCTTTCTGACAAAATCGCCAAACAGGAAATATTTTCATCCGTAAAAATGGCAAACCGCGCTGGCCGACACGCTCGCACTGAGGATTCAGACAACACCATAAACTACGTCCAGTGCGATGGCCTGGTGAGTACTCCAGGAACAGTCAGATCTGGCCGGGAACAGCGGGCAAACCGGCCCAAAAGTTGGTGCCACGCGCTGTCTCGAGGTGTGACTGTGTGTGTGAGGGGCATGGGCAAAAACCCCGGCGAAATGCCACTGCCTACGCCCATGCACGCGTAATGACAAATGTAATAATATTTATATGAAAATTCCCTTCCGCAGGCCGTGATGAAAATGGTGAAGCACTGCCATGAGGAGTCGAGCAACATGGACCTCGCCCAGGGCGCCCTGCTCGGCCTGGTGGTGGACAAGTGCCTGGAAATCACCAACTGCTTCCCGTTCCCCAAGACCGGCGATGAGAGCATGGATGAGGAAATGTACCAGCTGACGGTGATGCGTCGCCTCCGTCGCGTCAACGTGGATCATCTTCATGTGGGCTGGTACCAGAGCTCCGATGTGGGCAACAGCCTGTCGCTGGCTCTGTTGGAGTCGCAATACCACTACCAGACCAGCATTGAGGAGTCCGTTGTGGTGGTCTACGACACGCAGAAGTCGTCGCGCGGCTTCCTCTGCCTGAAGGCCTACCGCCTCACGCCGCAGGCCATCCAGATGTACAAGGACGGTGACTTCTCGCCCGAGGCATTCCGCACCTTGAAGGTGGGCTACGAGAGCCTGTTCGCCGAGATTCCCATTGTCATCAAGAACTCTCCGCTTACCAACATCATGATGAGCGAGCTGAACGAGCTGCTTCCCGAGGATAAGGGCCACAACTTCCTGGATCTGGGCACGGCCTCGGTGCTGGAGAACCAGATGCGCAGCCTGATTGAGCGTGTCGACGAGCTGTATCAGGAGGCGGTGCGCTACAACAAGTACCAGCAGGTGGTCTTCAAGCAGGATACGGTAAGAAATGTAATTTTTGTTTTATTTTATTAGATTTTAATGGTTTTGTTTGATTTTCCAGGAGAAACACCGTGCCCTGGCTAAGCTGGCCGCCGAGAATGCTGTGCGGACGTCGAAGGGTGAGCCAACGGTGCCCGAGGAGGAGGTTATCAAGCAGTTCCGCCCAATGCCCGTGCCCATCCGTCTGGCGGCCGCAATTACCTCTGGCCAGATCAACACCCACGCCCAGCACATTGCCCAATTCTGCTCTCAGTCGCTGGCCAAACTCTTCATCACCGAATCGCTGCAAAACGCTAAGGAAGCCAAGGAAATTAAGTAGATTAGCTTATACGTTATATGTTTTTTTAAACTGAGGCCACATCGTAATTGAGAAACAAACACCGCGATATTCCTGTGCATTCTGATGATAAAAATAAAACTGTACCCCATTGGATGTGACTGGAGGCGAATTACAAACCGAGTGTTATCTGTCGATTTTGGGGTGAAGTTTCTAAACCATGGATGTATACATATTTCAAGTAAGTTTATGAGTTTTTCTAAAGGAGCCCTGCACACTTGGCACTATAAAGATCAAACCTCTACACTGCCGGCAACAATTATCGCTCAGCAAGGATAACAAAAGCAATATGCAAAACAAGCATGACTTTGACAGGTTCCCAGCAAGACAATCGGTGTCCAACCCTGCTCTAACTAGGAAATTCTTTTTGCAAATATCCCAAACTGTAATATTGATTTTAATTTTCCATTGCGAAAACGTCCAAGGGGATGATAATACATTTTATTGTATTAAATAAGCTTACGACCTAAAATGCAATCCTCCCCCTGAATAATTTTCCTGCCCTCGCCTCTGGCCTGGGGGGGGGGGTGGTTTTTCCAAGCTTAAAATCGAATCCACCGGCCTTGCTCGTGCGCAGATCCATTGTTTGGTTTCAGTTTTTCGGTCGCTCTCCTGCTGACGGCATCGCCATCGCATTTTCCCCACACACGGCAGAGGCAGCAGCTTGTATTCTTTGGTTTGTTGTTTTTCGCTTCGCGTTTTAAATTAGTTTAGAAACAAATTACTAACCGCAAATGGCAAAATGCTGTCCTACGACCTTAACGAACGCCTGCTGACTGCGGTGAAAGGTGGCGACTTCGAGCAGGCACTTGGCTGCATCATGCAAGGTGCTCAGGCCTCGTATGTATCGCCCAGTTGCGGACGCACAGCTGTGGGCACAGCCGCTATCCTGGGGGACGCGGAGTTGCTGGAGCTTCTGGTTCAGTCGTGCGAGGAACCAGAACTAGATGTCTTCCATCAATGTGAGTTTTCCCGGTGGCAGTTAGAAAATGTAACATCATTTTCGTTCATTGAAGTTAAATGTAATACAATTTTAACTAACCATTTCCGGTGAAATAAATGAAGAATAAGGTTCGGCTACATAATAGATACATATTTTAATACAGAACTAAATAGTTTGGTTGGATCTGTAAAAGCAAACTGTAAGATGAATAACTACGTATCTTCTTCTCTGAAAAGAAACGATTCTTTTGTGTGTGGAAACTTCTCTCAAAAACACTTTGGCATACAACCAAAAATCAGCCATAACTTAGTGAAAAATACATAAAATTCAAATCGGAAAGCATTTCCATGCTAGTTTTTCCGAGCCTAACAAAACTGTATACTAGATTTTAAATTTTAAGAAATCAAAATTTTTTTCAATTTTTCAGAATTTGAATGATGTAACCCCTTTTCAAATTTTTTTTAAATGTTTCTTCCGGACATGGCTAGAAAGACGCGCCTGTTAATGCTGATCAAGAATATATATGGTGTGTATAGGGTCGGAAATGACTACTTCACTAAATAAAAGCATAATAACTTAAAAAAACGGAAATATCTAAATACTTCATATAAAATTTTTTTTGAACAATTAAAGTTTAAAAATTTCATAACTAAGCAAAGAAAAAATATCAAATTCAATTTGGAAAGCTTTTCTGTGCTAAAAAAAATTAATAAATCTGCAAACTAAATTAAATAATTTCTATCTAATAAATTATTTAATATAAAATTCGGTGATTTTCGACCCTCATCAAGATTTTTTCCAAGTGTAGCCATTGCCCCACATCCAAACCCGTACCCAAACACACCTATGATTTTTCGGCTGCCCAACGAAATGCAAGCCAAGCAGGCAGAGAGCGAGGTAGAAGAGTGAGTGACCGAGACCTGGAAACCGGTTATCTAGGTGTTGGTTGCCCACTGATAACATTGGGGGAGAGCTTGAATCGGTTGTCCAGAGCAACGTCAGTAGGCTGTGAGGTTTATAGAATAGAACAGGTTGCCATACAAAAAGTACTCAAACATTTATTTCAATAAAAACTTTAGAGAAAACTATTTGGAATTCTTGCTGATTTAAAAAAAATATTTTCAGCCCACACGGATAGTCTGGAGATCGAGCAAACGCCCGAAGGTATGGAGAAACTGGAGTGGGTGGATGAGTTCGAGAACTGTTCGGAGAATGGAGTCAGCGGTGGATCCGAGGATAGCCAGCTATATCAGTATTATGCCAAGACCTTTGAAAACACCGGAGAATTTCTATCTCAGTGCTGCGTGTCCTGCCGGGAACAGGATCCGCACCTCTACGATGCCGACTTGGCCACCCCCTTGCACTATGCCGCCTCCTGGGGCCATGAGGAGTGTGTCCGCATCCTCCTGGAACACAATGCCCCCATTAACGTGGTTAACAGCGAGGGCTATGCTCCGCTTCATACTGGTGCGGGCTTTGCCGGGGTCACCAAGCTGCTGATCAAGCACGGAGCCTTGGTAAATGCCAAGACGCTGAGTGATGGCAGGACCGCGCTTCATTTGGCCATCGAGAGCAAGTCCAGGGAATCCGCACGCCTGTTACTCCAGACGAATATCAATATCAATGATACGGACGACATAGGCGAGACCCCCCTGATGACGGCAATTGCCTGCAGTATGGTGGATCTGGCCGAGGAGTTAGTGGAGAAGGGAGCCCGCATCAATCTCCAGGATAAGCATAATAACACCGCTCTGCTGTACGCAGTCCGAGGTCGCCATGGCCAGTTGGCCAAGTTGCTGCTTGAGCATGGAGCTCGCCGACTGGCATCGCAGCATCTCCTGCATATTGCGGTTGAGAACAGCGACAGGATGTTGGTGGAGCTTCTCCTGCAATATGGCGAGAGTTTGTCGGTGCGGAACGAAGACAACCACACTCCCATTATGGTGGCCATCCACCGCCAGTGCCCAAAAATGTTGGAGTACCTGCTGGACACAGCTGAGGAACATCGCCGATTGGGTCTCTACACAGATGCCCAGGACGTAGGATTGGTTTTGTTTGCCGTGCAGCAAATAGTTCTGGTTGAGAAGTTCAAGGGCATCCTGCGAGTCTTGCTGGCCAAGCTGGCGAGTGCCCGCGAGGATTTATATGGCACCTGTACACCCACAATTGTTTGTGGGCTAATCTACTGCCAGACTCCGTTGTCCAGGACCATTAACTTGTTTCACCTGGAACTCGCCGAGTTTCTCATCCATGAGGGCTGCAATCTAGCTCAGATTTGCCGTGAACATGTGGTCAACGAGCTGCGAGCCAACTGCTCGGCCAGGACTTTGGCCTTTGCGAGATTGTTGTGTAAGTTGGGGGTTCAGGGAAAAAGTAGATACCACTTGCTAAATGTATTATTATTATTCCTCAGGCAACGCTGGCTTTCAGTTTCCGCACAAGCAGCGAGCTTTGCCCAAGGATTGGTCACCAGCTCGCCTTGCTTTTGAGCGTCAGATGACCCTGTTTGGCACCCAGCCGCGCAGCCTGCAATCTCTCAGTCGTCTGGTGATACGAAAGCATCTTCTGAAATCCCTCCGAACAAGGCTGGACGTGCAAGAGAAGTATCTGGCCACCCAGGAGCGTTCCTCGCTGGGCAGGATTATAGATGAGTTCGCCATACCCGCCACATTGAAGCTCTACCTCAGCGACTTTACCGAGTTGCCAAAGGTGACGACCGTAGAACCGCATCCGATACCCGGTGTCAGAAGCTTTGAGTCATGGGATTGAGTGCGTTTTTCAGGAATTTATTCAGATAATATAGGTTTTATATATGTAGCATATAGTTTTATATCTTGACGATGAGTGTGTGTGTGTTGTGAGGGAAAGGAGGGAGGCTGTGTTGGTGTTTAATATAAATTTCCTTAATTCTGCAACATTTCAACACGACTCTCTGATGTGATATTAACTTATTTGAATATGTATTACGACTTTAAGAACAGGGATTTCTGCACAGCTTTCCCTCGAAAGCGTCTGTCTCTTTAACCTTCTTTTCTAGTCTAAATTACTTGCACATGTTTCATGTTTATTAGGCATGTATATATAGTCTATTTAGGTTATATTCATACTAGGTTATCTTTGACTATGCCAATATTAAGATTACTTTCCATATACAATCGATTTCTCAAACACACAACTGGAAAAGTATTTGCAATTTGTAAACTACACTTTTACAACGATATATCGAGTGCAATTTTATATAAGGAAAATAAACAATATATAGAGGTTTTAAAAAGAAAATGTAACTTTTAGTGCTTAAACTACAGAAAATACATTAATGCTGCTGATGCTGCTGCTGCTGCTCCTTCTAGGACTTGAGCAGTAGCTTAAAGTCATCATTGGCGTTCTCCATGATGTATTCAAATGCAATTTTATCCTTTTTGTCCTTGACCAGCTTCAGGGTTGGTTCCTTCTGCAGCAGGTAGCGGCACACCTCCAGCTGGCCGCGCGAGGCAGCCCGATGCAGGGCCGTCTGCCCGCACTCATCCTGGAGCAGAAGATTAGCCTTGTGTTCTGAGAGAAGCTTTACAATCTCCAAGTGGCCTGCAAAAGGGGGTATAAGTATTTATACAAAATTTATGTGATTTTTGAAACCTACCCATCATGGCTGCTCTATGCAGGGAGGTGGCTCCTGCCTTGGTCACTGCATTCACATCCACCTTGCCCTCGTCTAGCAAGAGCTTGCAGATCTGCTCATTGCCATTGCGGGAGGCGTAGTGCAAAGCCGTATAATCGCACTCATCACGGGCCATGGACTGGCCCTTCTTGATGAAATCCCTCACACGCTCCACTTCGTTGTAGATGGCTGTAAGTATTATTTCTAAATTAATTACACTTCTCAATTCGCAATTAACAGGTCGTGAAGGGGCTTGTCCCCATTATAAAGCCAGAAAACTAGTTAGAAATAGTTTTGCTCACCTGCATTCCAGATGCCCCGATCAAAGTCCATGTCGCTGAGCGTCTGCTGTGCAGGCTGCGTCTGCTTGTGGCACTTGCAATTGTCCGCGCTGTGCTGATCCATTTTCGCCTGCTGATAATTTCGAGTTTGTTTGTTGGGTTTTGCCGAATTCCTTGCCTCGCCTAGCCTTGTTGTTCTTTCGTTTCAAGTTTTCAAGTGACAGTGTGATCGCAACATATACGATTTACACCTCACGCTGCATAGTCCAACAGATCTCGGCCTCGCCACAACTGCAGACAACCTTATAGCTCAACTGGGCCAAAGTGTTTAGCATAACCATCGGCGACACTGCCACCATAATACCATTCACGCACGCCTTGACGCCGCTCTCGAAGCGCTTTGATAGAGCCTGAACTTCGGCCTGGTTTAGTCCAAAAACGGTACAGGTGTAATCGTGAAGGGATCCCTTGACGGTGATGTAGGCAAAGTTACCCTCCGACTGCAGTATGGGCACTGGAATGGTCACCACATTGGCCTGACAAGTGGCAGCGGCAGAGGCGGCAGCAGCAGCAGCGGTGGCAGCGTTCAGGGAACCAGTCGATGACGTGGACACGGCCGGCGGTAGATCGCTGTTGAGATTCAGAGACTCCTTCAGCCCGGTCACGCCCTCACTCATAGTTCGTTTGTCTTCTGGGACTCACTTGGTAGCCCCTCCTACGTTCAGAGTATATATATATATGTTTTGGAACAGTATTCCCTAGGTTGCTATAGTTTTTCATACACTCACACGCACACACAGTCACTAGCACATACACAAAATTATACAATTAGGAGTAGAGTTCGTTGGTTGTTTGCTTCTTTTTTTCTGGCTTTTAAAGTTGGCTCTTATTCTGGCAAATCCACCTTGTGATAGTTGCCTAAGCTGGCTGCCTCGCGGCCAATATTGGACAGATTCTCGCGTACCACAGACTCGGTCTCCAAGGGTTCTGGCTCATCGAACTCCTTGCGCATCGTCCACATGTACTCGTTGTAGTCCTGCTTCACTGCCGTCGATGAGCTGGCCACCACGCGAAAACCCAAAATCTGCAAAGAGAAAAACAAGAGAAAAATTCATGAGTCATTTTTAGGGTAAATGTCAGCAATTGCTGGAACAGCTAAGCCATTAGTTGATTAGCTTTGGGTGGGGTTTAATTTAAGGGGTTATCCGGGTTTAGAACCACAAAAAAAGGCCTATTTTCCAGAATTTTTTTAAAAGATCCTATGACAATTTTGCAAATTTCATTTATTCTACATTAATACATAAGGTTAGAACTAAATTCTGTAAAATTTTGAACAAGAAATATTCACAAGTGAGCCGTTGAGGGAGGGTTGAACTTAACCCTAAAAAAATTATGTCCTTGCGGTAGGCAGGATTTCTCCGTCAATTTTTATTTGAAATCAAAAAACCAAAATTTTTCTGTTAGCTTATGCGTCTGGCTTGTCTCTGAACGAAGGATTTTTTTAAAAATTAAAAATTGAATTTTTGGGAGCGTTTTTCATGAAAAATTACACTTTTTACGTCAATTTTGGCCATATTTGGGGTTATAAAATCGGTTCTAATTGAAGATATAAAAAATTCTTCGTTCAGAGACAAGAAAAACATGTCTAGAAGAAGTGTGGAAAATCTGAAGTCGATCGGTCCAGTAGTTTTCGAGAAATCTTGACTACCGACTTCAAGAAAGTTATTTCGAGAAAAACGCGTTTAAAGTTTTAATTGCCAGTTGTGACTCATACGACGCGCTGGGCTTTAAATTTCTCGCATTCCTACAGTTTTGCTTCGATCGACTTGAAATTTTCGGACAACATTCCTGACACTTTGTACTATTATATAAAAAAGTTTGAAATAAATGCATTTTTTGAAATTTCAAAACCCGGATAACCCCTTAAAGAACAACAAGGACATTTAAAACAGTGTTTAAATAGAGACTAGTAGCAAAAACTTAGTTGTAGTCATAATAGATAGGCATATATCTCATTTAAGGTAAGAGTTTTCCATTCGTTTTTGCTTTTGGTAGAGTGTTCTTAGTTAAGCATTTTTTAAGAACAATTTAAATTAGATATTTACAAAATTTAGAGACAGGTACAAATTTTATTTCCTAATTTTAAAGATAAAGAAAACATAGATAGTCTTAATTCCGGAGTATTTAAACAGTAACAAAAGAAATAACCCCAAAAAAATACCCAATCGATCATAAATAAAGATTTTCTATCCTACAAAAGATAACACAAAATAAAAGCTACTGAAAATACCTGCTCAGGAATGTCTAGCCAGATTAGATAACATATAATTCTTTGAAATATAAAAGTTACTCACTTCCAGCGCCGAAAGAATGCGACAGGGATGCACTAGGTAGACGATGGTGGACTCGTCACTGTAGCCGCCGCAAGAGAACTTGTTCAACTGCTCGATGTCGTCAGCTGAAAGTACATTACGGGGTGGAGACAGGCATTGGTTATCAGGCTGGGTATTACTTCTCTTTCTGGGAAATGGCTTTCCTTTTCGTTTATGGTCTCCGGTGGGTAAATGTTTAAACTGAGCGTAAACAAAAGATAACATGGCTTGGATGACGTCAGGGCAGTCAGCCCCAATGCCATTGTCTTGTCAATGTGAGTGTGCTAATTAAGCAAAAAGCCAAAAACATATTGACTGCTTGCTGTGTTTCATAATAAAAAACCAAACAGAAAAAAATTGGATTTTCTTTCTCTCACAAGCAAAGTGCAATGACTTCTCTGTGCTCAGAACATGTAAAAAGTACCATAAATAGGAGATGCATCCAAATCGAGTAAATATATATAGTATATGGTACAAATATGTGCGGTGTACGTACTTCAGACCCGGTCTGTGATGTGAAACTGAACTGCACGCAGCGAAAAACAAAACGAAACTGACGACGACGGCCTCGTCTGTGGGAGTTGAGCTTCGCCACAGTGGCGGTCGGAAAAAGTGTGGGGCAAATGGCATGCAATTAAGGGTCAGCTGTTGAAATATAGACTCAGATAAAGTGCTAAAAATATTGCGAGGTGTAAGCTTTATATGTGAAATGAAGCCACTGCTCTGGAGCAATTATTAGGTAAATTGTATATTGATTTATGTAAGTTTTTTTAGAGAGTCGAAAATGAATATTTATACATATATTTCTACAGGGTTGCAAGGGGTTAAAATGATTTTATTTAATTAAGGATATTTTATTTTTGGTATTTATAAATTTTTAAAGATGGATAAACCAGTTTGAACAATAAAAGTAAAAGTAAATTCAATATAGTCATGTTTTTAAGGTTTTTAAGTGAACAAAAAATAAAGGGTTTTATTTTTCGAAATCCTTAATCCAATTAATATATTTATTTCAGGCTATATTATACGTTCTTTTGTATATATATTTATGGATTTTTAAAGATTTATAAACCAATTTAAACAATAACAGTTTGACGAATTTCTGGAATTATTTGTAAAATCAATATAATCCTGTTTTTAAGATTTTTATAATTATAATTAGCTTTCATTTTCAGTATTTTAATGTTGATTTCTTATTAATATTAAGTGTAGATGTTAATCTTAAAATTCGATTCATATATTTAAACATGCAAGCTATGCATGCCCATTGTGTTCGACCTCTACTGTCTATCCATTCAAAAAATGTTTAACAGTGTTAAATTTATGAGAAGAAGCTCAAGCTTCGTACAGTGAAGGTCAAAAAAAACTAAGCATCAGTAAAAACAACATACAAAAATGACTTAGCTCAAATAAAAAGTAAACAAATCATTTCCCCACACCCTAAAATCCAAGAAAAATTGAGAAAACTTAAAAGAAACGTCTCCTTGCTGGGAATTTCCTCGCCGCCACTGTCTAACCATTCAGCAAGTGTTTGTTTGTAGTGCAAAGTGGAAACGACCGAAAACTAACGCTTAAAAAAAAGCTAGCGTGCTTTGGATATGTATGGTATCTGTGTGTGCTTTGTATCTGCGCGCTCTCCAAATTAATTGTGTCGCAATAGTAAAGATACGACAAAAAAATAAAGGCGGAACGAAAACAAAACGGCAAATCTACGAGGGCCAAGATAACCCTGGGATAGATGAATGGTTGTGGTTGGCATTTACCTTTCAATCCCGAGACGAGCACTCGCCATGGATACTTGTGGCTGTAGGAGGCTAAGTTCCCCCGTATGATAATGTACGGCATTTGGCCTGATTTCTGCTGCTGATCTGACGATTAATTAGCGCGGGCGTGCCAACGAAAACCGTAAGTAAGATAAGTAAGTGAAAAACAAAAGATATATACGCGCAAAACGATACTGGAAAAGCCCGCTCTCGAACTGGCGGAGCTGCTGGTTGGCAGGTTGGCTCACGACTGAAACCGAAACCGAAACCGAATTTGGTTTCGAGGTTTTCCCAGCTGGCGATGGCTTTTGGCTTTGGCTTTGACTGTAGCTCTTTCTGTTGCTTTTGCTGTTGTGCTTATTATTTATAGGCGTCGCGCAGCGTAGTTAGCTCTCTGAAATGGTTAGCAGCTTTTTATTGGATTAGCCTACTACAGTATAAGGTGGCAGATACCCAAATGACAAAGTGACGCATTCGGCCAGGATAATCATCAATGCGATATATGAGAGCCAGGGACGTGGACAAGGGAGGATTTTTTTGGGAATGAAATTTAGAATCAGGTTCAAAATTAATTAATTAATAATTATTTATACCCTTGCAGGAGGAGGGTGTTGTAATTTTAGTCAGAAGCTTGCAGCGCAGTGAAGGCGTCATTTCTGATCCTATTTTTTCACTTTTCACTATTCACTTTTATTCTTGATCAACATTAACAATCAAACTTCTGACTAAAAATGTAATATCATTACAATTAATTAATAATAATATAAAATATATTTAATAAAATAAACAAAATTTGAAAAGAAACTTATGCAGGAAGCAATTAGCTTTGTTAATTCTCAAAATATCTACCCCCCAGAGTCCCATGGGTTTCCATTGATGACACCCAGAGCCCCCAGCGCTCTTTCTCGCTCTACCTCACGGCTAATCGCAACCCCCGCGACCAGTTGCATGCCAAGCTTAAGTCAGGGGCTATAATTACTGGCCGGTCGACTAATGAGCAAGTATTTTTGTGGCCCGGCGCCCAGCGAAATAATAATAAAACCCAACCGAGGCGGTCAACAACTCCTGCACACACACACACACACACACAAAGGGAAGCCTGGAAACACACACACTGGCGCACATCGCACACCCAAAATACACACAGAGCCATTTGAAGTGTCCTTTGCGTGTTTGGGGCACACAAAATGAACGTTGAATTATGATCAAATTTCTAAATAAATAAACGCGCGGGCTCAAACGAGGTTTATGCCACACAGCTGTCGCAAAATGATGTCATTTGAATTTAATCACCTTTTTTGCTTTTTTTCTAGATGTTTTCATTGTTCCGTTCCCACTACTTTTCGGTGCACCTTGGCAGGTGTGATAACTCACCTGAACGTCTGATTTTGATGTTTCCTCTCGGCTCTTTCTCGGCACTCGGTGCACTTGCAGCGTTTATACTAGTTTAGTTTATTTATTGTTAATTTTCATTTGTGAAATTCCAAAAAATTTGCAAGCTGTGCGCGACTGTGTTGGTAAGTTATGCGCTGCCCGTGTCCAGTGCTGGTAAAGCTCGGTTGTGGTATTTTCCTGGAGGTATTTTTTTTAGTATTATTCAAAGGGTGAATCTGGCATTTTTAGAGGCTGGCCGGGCGGTCATACCGAACGCGTAAATAAATGAATTTTTTTGTGTAAAATAAAATATTGACAAAACTTCTAAATTAAATTAAATAAATACTAAACACATCTTCCACTGAGCGGAATCTCGTTTGGAAGAAGAGGTGGATTTATAGATTCGCAGGAGCAGTCAGCGGAGCCAACAGCTGTCGGAGTCTGCTGCGGTGAGTATTCAAATTTCGAAAAAGAGTCTTTCGAATGACATTTGCATATTTCAGCCGCCGCCTGGCGAAAGGTGAACCGAGTTCATTGGGTTTTTCGGCTATTACGTGTACGACCCCGTAGCCCGCTCCCCGCCAGCCTTTCCTCTGCCACTCGGGAGTGCTTGTGTGTGTATGTGAGATCTTGAGAAGCTGCGCCGCTGCCAACAATATAAAAACTAGAAAACAGAAAGAAACCGGAGGGAACAGTGGACGGAATACGCCGCTCGGCATAATCAATTAAAAACAGAAAACAACAAATGTCTAGAAATCTGCCGCTCATCTCTCTGGCACTGTGTGCCGTCGCCTTCCTGGCCGCCGTGGGACCCATGCCCGCCTTTGGAGCCGTGGCCACTCACAAGCATGAGAAGCATCTGAGCAAGGAGCGGGTAAAGGACGGCATCTATGCCCCCCGGGATGCCCATCATCATGGCGACGATGGCGAGCACAATGTGGAGTTTGACCACGAGGCCATTATTGGTGAGTCAGAGCGCAAAAAAATAAAGATAAAATCAAAGATATCTATCTTATAAATTATATATAAAATATTCATTTAATATATTTACATATACTAAAAGGAAATCTTTATACGATTCTTAATTTTGTTTTTAAATTTAAATTTGAGTAAATGGACTTTTGTAAATACGCGTTTTTAGCACTAGGATATGGATTAATATTCTATTTTATTACTTTAACTTGACCTTCAGAAAATAAGAACAAAGAAAAACGAAATTTTAGCATAAATAATATGTTATATTTATCGATTTTTGGCGGTGTATGTTGAGGCAATTCATTTGTTTACCTTTCTGCGGTTTATTTTTGTGGGTCTGCACATGGATAAAGCAGTAAAACATTAAAAATAAACATAAAAGAATTTAAAAGGATTAGAAAACTGGCCAAATTTATTTCCAGAAAATACATAAACAATTTACCGAATATATTCTTTTAAATTCCCCTTATTTCATTCTATATAATACATTCCATACCTTTTTTTTTCGCTCAGTGCTCGCATTAAAAACCATAAAATTCGCATTTTGAAAGCAACACGTCAGTGTTTGGCATTGCTTCTGCTTTATGTTCCATTTCCATCTTCACGCTTATGTTCAAGTATTTCAATATAATTATGACCAACAGGCAATACCAAGGAGGCACAGGAATTCGACACTCTCTCGCCCGAGGAATCGAAGAGGCGTCTGCTGATTTTGATCAAGATGATGGATCTGAACAAGGACGAGTTTATTGACCGGCATGAGCTGAAAGCTTGGATATTAAGGTCCTTTAAGTGAGTGTTGTCTGTTGATTAATATCGATGTTGGCCGAGCTATTTAACCCAAGCTTTTTCGAAGTTAATGCTTCTGCTGGCAAAACTTACAAACTAAAACGAAACCAAGTAAAACCTGCTAAACTTCACCAAAACGTTTACAGAAAACTCTCCGAAGAGGAAGCCGCCGATAGGTTTGAGGAAATAGATCAGGATCAGGATGAGAAGATAACGTGGAAGGAGTACCTGCAGGACACCTATGCCATGGAGGATGAGGATTTCAAGAAAGAGACTATCGACTTTGACAGCTACGAGGACGAGCAGAAGATGATCCAGCAGGACAAGGAGATGTTCAATGCCGCCGATGCGAATAAGGATGGCAGTTTGACGCTCGATGAATACGTCTTCTTCCAAAATCCCGAAGAGCATCCGGTTATGCTGCCCATTCTGCTGGAGCACACGATGCAGGACAAGGATTTAGATCACGATGGCAAGATAAGCTTCCAGGAGTTTGCCGGCGAATCTGCTTCGCAGCACGGCAAGGAATGGCTTATCACGGAGAAGGAGCGCTTCGACAAGGATCACGATACCAACGGCGATGGCGTCCTCACTGGCGACGAGGTCTTGTCGTGGATTGTGCCCAGTAATACGGCCATTGCCACCGATGAGGTGGATCATCTGTTTGTCTCCACAGACGAGGATCACGATGATCGGCTTTCCTACCTCGAAATACTTAACAACTACGATACCTTTGTGGGCAGCGAGGCCACCGACTACGGGGACCACTTGCAAAACATTAACCATCTGTCCGATGAGCTGTAAAGCGATTGCCATCCTGCTGCTATAGTGAACCTGTGCTTAGTATTTCATTTATTTTACAAAAGTAGTAAGTAAATTTATGTTTTATTTATGTTTAATTCAAAGTGACAAGTTTGCAAAAATCCATATCGCTAAATTGTTTTGAGCGTTATTCGCGCATTCATCTCCATGTTCTGTCATATACCAATTACATTATGTGTAGTAATTTATATATAGACACCAAAAATAATCTACAAAATCATAATAATGTAATAAATCATTTTTACTAAAGTGTTTCTTGGGTTTAATTATATTGTACATATACATATATGCCTTTTGTTTATACAATTTATGACTAGAAACGTTGCCGCGTCTTAGGATAGATTTAAGCTTAGATTGCCGACTGCTGGGATTATACAAAAAGTTAGTTTAGCAGCTCGAGTTACCTTTTTGACTAGATTTCACACTCGTCTGTATGGAAAAAATACATTTGCTTAGGCTCTAGACTTATTTGGCGGCTTTATATACCCCAAAGTACGAACTCCCCTGCACATCCCACTTATATCACAAATATTGCACCGAATTGGCCTATTTTTCCCCACATTTTAGCTAGAAATTTTCAACAAATAAAAAGAAAGAGGCTAGAAACAAAACTGAAAGTTGGATTATCATCATCACCTGCTTAACAATACTACCATCTAATATATATATTCTTTACAAAGCACATTTTACAATTACTACGAAAAATTTACATGTCCCAGAGGCATTGCATCATCGTCTTTTTGATGGCAGCTCTCCGTTCGATGGCACAAAAACAGATTCACGGGCTGCTTACAAATCATAATTGAGTATGCACATCTCCAGTGGATTCACCTGTTGGAGAGGACACACACTCGTAAAGACTAAAGAGATTTAACTACGATGGGATGCGAATGCGCCGCCGAGGTTTTACAAATCACACAAAATATCGTAGTTGTCTACCTGGCGCAACGGCTTCATCTCGTCGATCACCTCGCCAAGATAATCGCTGATGGGCGTCGGCAGCTTCAGCTTCTCCAGCTGTGCCGAGTTGCGCACTCGCTTCATGATCACCGCCCGACAGCGATCCTGAAGGTTTACAAACTCCCGCATCGTACACTTCAGTGTCATTTCCGTCTTGGCGGCCGTGGAGCACACAATGGGGTACAGGGGTTCGTCAATCTGAAGAGGGATAAATATTATGAATTAAATTTTAAGAAAATATATAAATATAATATATATATAAAATATATATTTATAAAACAAGGTTTTGGGTTAATAAGACCCCTTTTTCTTTGACTTTTGCTGACCATTAAGTTTTTAGAAATTACCAAGCTTAAATTAATTCCTATATCTATCAATGTAATCCCTCTTGTTACAACTCACCTGATCCAATCCCCTGAAAGCCACGCCCAGGCACTTGCCGTCCTTGTAGTAAGTCAATGTGCCCTCAATGCCGTCGAAGAGTATGCCGATCTGGGTGGGATGATTCTCGCGGAAGCGCTTCGTGTACAGCAGTGCTACGCCCTTGTGCCACAGCACGCCCTTGTGGGACAGCCCCCAGCCATGCTCGTTCTCGCCCAGCAGATTTCGAAAGGCATTGGCATGAAGGCGGGCGGACTTGGTGCCGATGCCGAACATGATCGAGGTGCCGAAGACGCGCTGCGATACGTGCAGTTCCCAGTAGTAGCGTCCGTTGTTTAACGATCGCTTGCCCTGGACACCGGCAGTGCCCTTGCTCCAGTTGGGATGAAAGTGCACGGTGCGGGCATTGGGTCCACTGAGCACCACCTCCTTGGATCGGTGACGCTTGCTCCAGGTCCAGTTGTCTTCAACGCCCTCGGAGAGCGGACAGAAACGAGCCGGTAGATTGGAGACCGAAGTTGATGATGTGGTTCCTTGCGTAGAGGATTGCAGTGTCTGTCCGTCTCCTCCTCCTCCTCCGCCACCGCCTCGCCTCAAGCCGTGTCGCCGTCGCCCTTGACTGAGAGACACCATCTGATGGACTGAGGGCTGCACCTGCGGCGGCTGTTGTAAATCCACCTCCACATCTGACATGCTGTGTGTTTTGGTGTGAAACTGAAAAATTTTTTACTACTCGAACCCAAAGAACTTGGATAAATGAAAAGCGAGCCCTTCAAAACTGGATAACAAAGGGTCCCGGCCTACTATTAAGGGGGTGGTTGTCTTTCTCTGCAGGAAGCTTCTGCTCGGAGGGCTCTCCAGTTGCTTGGAGAGCGCACAGGCAAGGTCCTCCAATGCCTAGTGGTGGTTACTTTTTAACGGGCTGCTCCTTTGACTATTCTAGTGGTTAAGTTAGCCAGAGAAAAGCATAGAAATGAGGTTATCTTTTAACAGCTTCTTCACTGAAGGCTTTTCTTGGACAGCTCCTTATCCTTCTCTGAAGATCCTAATTGTGTTTTTCTTTATCCTGAGAGTTCTCAATTTACTTTCTGTGCTGGTGAGTGGTCTACATGTCCGTGTTTAGAAGCAGCGAATCATTAGATTCTGCTTCCTGTTGCAGCTCCAGTAGTTCTTCCTCAGGCAAAACCTCTCCTAAAGCCGGTTCCTCCTGGTACTCTGGCAGTTCCTCTTGCTCCTGAGTGCCACAACTGCCCAGCGAAGCGTAGCCACTGCTTAGGGAACTACTGCTCCAGCTAGCATCGAATCTCAAAGGGCGATAGCTCCTCACCGGCTGCTGCTGCTGCCCGATACTCCTCTTTAGCTCTCGCTTAATCCTTCGCAGTTGCCGGAAATCCTGCTCTCCGCTGGAGGAGAAGCGCTGCTTATGCAACTGCAGCTCCTGGAGATGAAAGTGATGGCGACAATAGCCTTGAGGACTGTGGGCACAGAAGCGACAGGCCTCCGAGTTAAGGCCCCCCACGAGAGGCAAGATGGGTTCGAGGATGCGTCGCTTCTGGCTGCGTTTCTGTTGCTCCAACTGCTGCTCGGCCAGGCGCTGGACGGCCTTACGATCGCCCACCGTTTCGGCCACCTCTTGGAGCAGGCGCACGTTCTTTGGGAAGCATCGGTCGTGGACGTAGAGCACCAGGCGTTGGCAGTAGAGGCACAGCGATTGGAACAGAAGTAGCAGCACGATAATCATAAATAGGGGTTGTCTTTGGTTATGGGGGCGGGAGGATGGATTTTGGGGGTTGGCTGCTGCTGCAAGTGGATCGTCACTTCCGGTCTAGAAGTCTGAAAGTCTGCGGTTGCCTGAATTTCGTGTGGCCTCTGCAACTCCTTTGGTTCTCTTACATTGAGGTTACTTCTTCGTCTTTTTAGGCAAGCACACACACAATTTTCACAATTTCTTTTGGGGTACACACACTTTTTTTCCTTTTTGCAGCTCCTCCACCTCCTAGTGAGCTCCCAAAAAGCTGCTCCGCTAGCTGCTTATCTGCCTGAAGTTTCAACTCCCACGACGACTCCGCTTCCGTCCAAGGCTCGCTGGCTTCTGGGCTCTTCCAACTCGAAGCCACAAAAGCCTACCCTTATTTTTCTTTTCCCGCTGCGAACTGCTTCCAACCACCAATTGGACTATGTGTGTCCATGTGTGTGTCTGCATATCATTATCATATGGTCGTCGTCTCGCCTGCCAACCCCCTTTCGCTGTCCACGACCCCAATCGGTATCGCGCCACCCCCTCGCAACCCAATCCCACTTTGGGCTTCGGAGAGGAAGCGAGGCATGCGCACAAGTGCACTTCGTGGTGAGTTGGGTCTCTCATCTTCTTGGCTTGGCATTAAGGGCTCTCCAGCAGATGATTTCCACCACAATCGACTGGGATTTACTTGTTTTTTGAACCCTTGATTTTTTGTTTAAAGAAGATTTAACCCACTTTGTGCGTGGGGTTCCTTTTTTTATCTTTGATAACCTTGCAGGGTATTATAATTTTAAGCAAAAGATTATTACGCAGTAAAGAAGTAACTAATATTATCTCATGAATATTGTACCCTTTTATCGATAGAAATCCAGATATCATTTAACATTAAGGAATTATATTGAACAATTTTAGAAACTATCTCTCTACATTTCTATCTATCATCTATTTATTTATATATCTATCAATCAATTGACCTATTGATCTATCTATCTTTCTATTTATCATCCCAATCTCCTTCTACTCCGATCCATATTAAATATTTCCTATATATATTTTTTCTTTGCCCCATTATCATTAATATTACTACCTTGAATTTATAAGAATAATAATAAAGAAAAAACTCTTTATTTTACCATTTTTTGTTTGTTTCATAAACGTTAACAAATAAGCGACAAAGTTGTTGTTTTTTGTTGATGTTGTTGGTGTTTAGTGGCAGCTGATCAATGGAGGATCCTCTCGGTGTTTCGATATTATTATTATCAACTTCATAATTCGCATTTAATCGTGTGATTAAGAAATGGAACACGCTGTGCGTGTGTATTATTTGTGGACATACGACCGTGGCTAGTTTATTTATTTTTGTTTGATTTACTTAACTTACGTAACGTAACTTAGAAGCAGTTTACATTGTTTAGAACATTAATTGGCAGATACAAAAATGGCATTGTGTCGCGGCAGCATCCAGGTTCGTTTTTGTTTTGTTTTTGTTTTTTAGCACTTTGACCTTGGCGCCCTGTGTTTCTTTCTTATTTTTGGTTAGTTTAAGGAATTTGTAGCAGTGTTGGTTGGTCTGTGTGTGTGTGTGTTGTTGTGTTCGTTGGTAAATTTAAGGCATTACATTTAGATATTAAACTTATGCTGGGGCGTCTCAGTGGTGTGTCATCCTGGTGGTCCTACGAGGAGTTCTTCATGCACACCTGGCACCTGGAGACGCGCGACAGCAGGTTGCCGGCCTTGATCGTTTGCTGCTCGGGCTTCTGGAAGCTATCGCCGGACTCCAGGGTGACCATCCAGAAGCTGGTCATTGTCTCATAGAAGTGGCACGTGCCCTTGGCGCCATTGCACTCGATGAAGGGCGTGGCGCGGAAGTCCTCCAGGCAGGAGCCGGGAGATTGCAGCGCCTGTCCGCCGCCTCCGTTGGCCACAGCCGTGTGCTAAAAGAGAGAAATGAAGCATTCATTAGATGGATATTAATTTAAGGCGAAAGATGCACTCACCATGAGGAAACTGTAGCCGATCCAGAGACCCTCCCAGCCGTTGGGACAGTTGGGAATTTCCAGCGACTGACTGTGCATGGCAATCACATTGGCCGGCGCCTCGCAGACCACGCAGCGCGAGATGTATTTGCTGATCTCGTACTTCTCCACTGGCATCATCGGAATAGGCGCGGAGGTGGACAGCCAGAAGGTCCTGTCGTTGCGCGACGCATAGTTGCAGATGTTGTTCTGGCCGCAGGAGAGCACGGGCAGGGTGGAGAAGCGCGGCACACAGGAGCCGGGTGAGCCCAGATCCTGGTTGTGGGCATAGTCATTGCCATCCACATACAACAGGGAGTAGCCCGTCCACAGTTCCGTTTGTCCGGGGAAGCAGGTGGGCACCACGTCGTTTTGACTGTGCCGCGTCACCAGGATGCCGGTGAGGTAGTCAAGGGCCGCGGAGCATGGTGCTCCGGGCTCGCCCTTAGCGCCGGTGGCACCAATGGCACCCTCGAGACCAATCAGACCCTGCTCTCCGCGATCGCCCTTGGGTCCAACACGTCCAACCAGACCGCTCTCGCCGATCAGACCACGTTCGCCCTTCTCGCCGCGCTCACCCTGAATGCCGATCAATCCCCGCGCTCCGGGGGGTCCAACCTCTCCCTTCTGTCCATCGCGTCCTGGCTGGCCAGGCTCGCCCTTCGGTCCTGGCGGCGGTCGGACTCCAGGCTCTCCCTTTTGTCCTGGCAGACCCGGAGTACCATCGCGTCCGTCGCGTCCCTTTGGTCCAGTAAAGCCACGATCACCGGGCGCACCAGCTGGTCCTTCGGTTCCATCTAATCCGGGGTAACCAGTATCGCCCTTGGCTCCTGGCAGACCGGCCAGACCTGGCGGTCCCTGATGTCCCTGATCGCCCTTGTCTCCCTTATTTCCTTGGAAGCCGGGCAGACCACGCTCGCCCTTGATGCCCTGGAATCCGGTGTCTCCCTTTTGTCCTTGGGCGCCGGGGAATCCATCCTCACCAGGTTTTCCAGGGCTGCCGCTCAGACCGCGTTCACCCTTGGCTCCGGCGGGGCCAATAGCTCCAGGCAGACCCACCAGACCAGGCTCTCCGGGCAGACCGGGCAGACCGCGATCACCCTTGATTCCAGGAGGTCCAGTCAAACCTGAAAGTTCCAGAGATGAGAGTGGTTTTTGAGGATGAAAGGATGAGGAGGCACTTTTAAACTTACCTTCACGTCCGTGCTTGCCAGAGCGACCGGGCAGACCCTTCTCGCCCTTGACTGTGAGTCCCGGGAAGCCGGTCTCGCCCTGTTGTCCCATGTCGCCCTTCTGGCCAGGTGATCCGTTCAATCCGTCCAGGCCACGAGGTCCCTCCAGACCGCGATCACCCTTGGCTCCGACATAACCCATTAGACCTTGTTCGCCTCGCTCACCCTGTTCGCCCTTCTCGCCGGTGAAGCCACGCTCTCCCTGGGATCCCTTGTCGCCACGAAGGAGAGCCACGTCGATGACGGCAGGAAGACCGGGCTGGCCACGTGGACCGCGCTCACCCTTGATGCCCTGAGCGCCGATGTAGCCCTGAGGTCCGACGGGTCCAATCTCGCCCTTAAGTCCATCCAGACCCGGAAGTCCTGCATTGCCCTTGAGTCCTTGAACGCCGGGATAGCCAACGGGTCCAGGTGCACCTTGTAGACCGGGCTGGCCATCGATGCCGGGAGCGCCGGGAATGCCAGGCGGACCCATAGATCCCTTCTCACCGGGCTTGCCCCACATGCCGACAGCACCCTGGTCACCCTTCTCGCCATTGAGTCCGTCACGTCCATCGAGGCCACTGCGTCCGGTTTCGCCCTTCTCGCCCTGCGGTCCGGGACGTCCGTGGACAGCCAAACCGGGCAGACCCTTCTCACCAGGCAAGCCAGGCTGGCCAGTCAGGCCCTGGTCTCCACGAAGTCCAGAGATACCCGGCTCACCCTTTTGTCCCTTCTCAGAGGCATCACCAGGCATACCCGGGGCTCCGTCCATACCGGGCAGACCTTGGTTACCCTTCTCGCCATTCAAACCGTCCAAGCCAGGCTCTCCGGGGGCACCGACCGGGCCTTGGTCTCCCTTCACGCCCATCAGGCCCGGGGGACCGGGAGCACCGCGTCCACCAACGGGTCCATCGTTGCCAGTCAAGCCACGCGCTCCCTTATCGCCCTTGGCACCTATGAGGAGAGGAGATGGAGAAGTTGAGTGGAATAATTAGGATCCATTTAATAATAATGACCGCTCAAAGCACTTACCAGAGATTCCATGAACTCCGGCAGGACCACGCTTGCCAGGAGCACCAGCAATGCCGTTGAAGCCCTTGGGTCCATCATTACCGGGAGCACCACGGTCGCCCTTGTTGCCGGGCATACCGACCAGACCGGGATTACCGGGTTCACCCTTGGCGCCGTCGCGTCCACGCACTCCGTCGATACCGGGAATTCCAGGCGGTCCGGGAACACCAATCGGTCCAATCGGGCCCAAGTCACCCTTTTCACCAACAGCGCCTGGGCGTCCGGCCACACCTGGTAAGCCGGCGTCACCCTTGTCTCCGGGATATCCAACGCTGCCATCAATACCGGGCAGACCCTGCGATCCGGGTGGACCACGAACGCCCTTCTCGCCCTGCAGACCATCGAGACCCTGTGGACCAGGTGGACCAGCCACCGAAATGCCCTGCTCTCCCTTCTGGCCGCGATCTCCATTGCGTCCGGGAACGCCGCGAAGACCATCTCGGCCTGGATTGCCGGCGGCGCCGATAGGTCCCTGGTTGCCCTTCTCGCCGCGAATTCCAGTCAGGCCACGAGGTCCTACGGGACCCAATGGGCCACGTGGACCGGGATTACCCTTTTCACCCGGATATCCTTGTGCGCCTGTTTCGCCTTGCAGTCCAGGTTGTCCCTTCATTCCAGTCTCTCCGCGATCGCCTTTGTCGCCCTTGAACGGCACAGTCAGATTGGAGGCGTCGCAGGTTCCGGGCTCTCCCTTGATACCGGTGTTGCCAGAGGTACCCTTGTCGCCCTTTAATCCGTTAAATCCTGGATTACCGGGCTCACCCTTGATGCTAAGGCCGGGGGCACCGTTGTAACCATCACGTCCTGGGGCTCCGGGATTTCCATCCGTTCCAGGAAAGCCGGGCAGACCCTTGTCACCCTTGAGACCGATCTCGCCTTTGATGCCAGGGAATCCGGGCACACCGGCCGCTCCAGGAAATCCGGCAACGCCTTTGTCGCCTTTCTGGCCGGGATAACCTCGTTCACCCTTAATCGGCTCTACCTTTGACAAATCCTCAATTGCATCTTTACCGGGAGCACCCTCCGCTCCGGGAGCTCCGGGCAGACCATCAATACCTCGGTCACCGGGAAGGCCAGTTTTGCCGTTGATACCGTCGTGTCCTCGATCTCCGGGATATCCGCGCTCTCCGGGCGGACCACGAGCACCGGGGTTGCCGGGAATGCCGTCCAGACCGCGGTTACCCTTGTCGCCCTTCTGACCGGACGGGCAGGACGAGCACTTGCCTCCGACGTCACCCTTGAGACCCATGTCTCCCTTTTGGCCGGGAGTGCCGGGACGTCCAGCATCACCCTTCTGTCCAGGAGCTCCAGCTACGCCGGGAGTTCCGGGGCGACCCAGTTTCGAGTCACCAGGAACACCGGCATTGCCCTTAAATCCGCGCTCTCCCTTGCTACCCTTCTGTCCAGGGAATCTGAAGAGGTACTCTTAGCTACATTCAGTTTCAAGATTGGGTTGTTGGAAACTTACCCGGGTTGACCGTCGTCTCCCTTGGCTCCCTGACTGCCATAGCCGGGCAGACCAGAGTCACCCTTCTGCCCCTCGGGTCCTGGAGGTCCTTGGTGTCCAATGGGTCCCACTGGTCCCGGGGAGCCGTCGCGTCCCGCGATACCCTTGTCGCCCTTCTGTCCCGGTGGTCCTTCGCCGCCAGGGCGACCGGGCATTCCAGTGCCGCCCTTTTGTCCAGGATAGCCCTGCAGACCAGGCTGTCCATCAGATCCGCTCAATCCCTGGGGTCCCGGGGGTCCGGTGTATCCGCGAGGTCCAATGGGTCCGGGAGAGCCGGGAATTCCGCTACCGCCGCCGGGTGGTCCTTGGGTACCGGTCAAGCCAGGTTGACCCTTGGCTCCAGGACGTCCAGCCTCTCCCTTTTGGCCGGGACTGCCGGGCAGACCGTTGAGACCCGTCTCACCGCGATCTCCCTTTTGTCCGGACGGTCCTGGGGGGCCGAAGTTACCTTGACGACCCTAAAAAGCATGAAGGAAACATGATAAATAGTCATTTTAGTTTAGATTTAAGTTCCCTTTACTTACACGATCGCCGGGGCCGCCCGGCAGACCCTTCTCGCCCTTCTGTCCATCGAGTCCCATTTCGCCAGCCTGTCCGGGCGCACCTCTGCTGCCAGCTAAACCGGCAGGACCTGTCTGTCCTTTGTCACCTTTGGGTCCAATTACTGTTTCGGTTCCAGTGCCCTGTTTACCTGGCGCCGGGTCTCCCTTTTCGCCCTTGTCTCCTTTAGCGCCCGGCATCATGGTACCAACGCAGGAAGCTCCCTTCTCACCCTTGGGTCCGTGGTCACCACGTGGTCCCTTCGCACCATACGGTCCGGTGTCACCGCGCTCGCCCTTCTCACCGGGACCGCCCTGGGGTCCAGGGAAGCCCGATTGACCCGTAAAACCGGGCTCACCCTTCTCGCCCTTGGCATAGTCACCGTTCTCCTTGGCCGGCTCACCCTTGTCACCCTTGGCGCCACTGGCACCGATATAACCGCGCGGTCCAGCCATTCCAGAAAGACCCATCAGGCCGGGCAGACCGTCCTCGCCGTTGCATCCATCCTTGCCGGGAGTACCGGGCGTGCCAGGATTGCCAGCAGAACCCTGAACGCCGGCAACGCCGGGCTGGCCGGGAATACCACGTGATCCGCGCTCGCCCTTCTCACCTCGCAGTCCATATGGGCCGGGATCACCCTTCTGGCCCTTGTCGCCGGGCGGTCCATCCAAGCCAGAGTATCCGGTCACGCCCTTGGGTCCGGTGGGTCCCAGCGGACCCGGCAAGCCACGATTGCCCTTCTCCGCAATGCACTTGGGCACACAGCCCGCATAGCCGGCGGTGCAGTTCTTGGGCAGTTGTCCGCCGCGCTGAACGGTGGCAGAGTCCACGATGTCATAGCTGTCGTCAATGGGGAATGGGGGATCGTTTCTATTGTGGTGCCTGACCGAGTCCTGTATCGATCCGGCCGTGCCAGCGGTCTTCCAGAATTGCTGCAAAAGGGAAGGGAAAGGTAGGGGGAGGCGGGAGAGAGAATCTCGATTAGCCGCTGATCGTGAGTTTCTATGGGTTTCTCTAATCTCTTACAGCGTCGGCACCGACTAACGCTCCAGCGATGACAGCGGCGTACAGCAGCCTGCAAATAAATTAAAGCACCGGAGTTCGTCAGGAGATCAGGAGATCATGAAACCTAGAAGCTATAGGCAATAGCTGTATGTGGCTTAATATATATACTAAGCCTCTTATCAGTATCGTGTTTGTGTTGGGTTCACCTCACCACTCTCTTAGAGTGTGCTCTCTTAAGCAAGCAGTGATTGTGGCCTGAGTCTGTGTGTGTGAGCAAGAGAAATGCTGCATTGCCGATTAAGAGAGCAAAGTCATTGAAGAGAGTAAGAGTGAGAGAGGCAACTTGGCGAATTGAATTTTAAACTAATTTTACATAGAATTTATATTGTGTTTTTTTGTGTGGTTAAATTTTATTTAAATTACAATTTTTATTTTTATTTTATATTGTTTATTTTTTATGAATCAAATATTAATAGGTCTATAATAAAATGTTGACTACATTATTGCAAAGAAAATCAATTAAAAAATTCCAAATAAAATTTGATCAATTTTAACTAGACTCATTTTTTATTTATACCATTTCCTGTATTTTTTTTATGTCTTGACAACATGTTTTAATTTTTCCAAGCTCTAAATAGTTTTTATTTTTTTTTTTCTAAAAACATATTTAATTAAAACAATTTGTGTATATCAGATTATTTATTTATATTTTTAATATATTTAAATTAAAAGTGTATAAAGACAAAACTCTTTAAGTTAAAAACGCACAGCTTAAATTATTGTTAATGGAAACATTTTTATTATTTTTTTATTTAAAAAAGATTGGGTTCTACTTCTATTAAACATATAATTTTTTTTGTAAGTTCTATTTTAAAAATAGTTTAAACAAGTCCAATTTATTCCACTATACTTACAAGACTTTCCTTGTGATTTACTTGGGCTTTAGAATTTTCCAAAGTCAAAATATTTTCTTGTATTGTTTTTTCCACTTAATTTAATATATAACTTAATAAATAAATATACTTACCGCTTCCAGAAGGGCAACATGATGCCCCTGATGCACTTAAGCCTGCACAATTATTAGCTCTGTCGTCGTCGAATTTTATATGTTTATATGTTGCCGTCGTTGGGCCTGGAAAGATGAGCCAGAAAATTTTGGGCACTTTAATTTCGCAGCAGTTTGCAGAAAAATGTAATGACAAAGTTACAAAAGTTTATTCGTGTTCCTATGGGAAAATAACAAATGGTGGGAAAACTTTAACGGATTTTTTTTTTTTTTTAAATTTTTAAAATGTTTTGAAATTTTTTATTTATTTATTTATTTATTGATATCAGGTTTTCGATTTCAACATTTCTTTAATTTTTTTTATTTTCACACGTTACAGTTTGAGAGTCACTGGAGCTCACACCACGATTGGCTGCAGAAAAACTGTCTCTAGCCTTTGGTTCTATATAGTTTTGGGTTTAGTTTTTATTAATGCCTTCTCCTGATGGCTTTTCAATGATTTTTCAGTTTTTAATTATTTTTCCAGCTTTCATTGTTAGCTGCTAGAGGTGAATTCCTTACAGGAAATACCGATCTATCTAAGCGGATCGACGGGAGCGTACTGAACACACGAGCACTGCGCACAGCACAACACACAACACTAAGGAGGCCAGATCAGAAGCGATCCCCCAGGCCCAGACTACTACTTACTCGGGGAGACGGAACACGACTAATTATAGTATAAGTTTAAGCGATCCAAAAGCCAAATGCCGAGACCCGAATGGGCCTGCCGAAGTTCGCCGAGTGCTACCCGAATGATCGTTGGCACTTCGGCTCACGTACGCTGTCCGTGTCGACTGTGTCTGATGTGGGTGCGAGTGTGTGTGTGTGTGTGGGGGGGGGGGGGAGATGGGAGGCAGCATGGGCATGTGGAACGGATGGAGATTGAGCTGGAGCGCGAGTATGTAGCAACAACATTAATCCAAGCAGCTAACATAGTCGCAATGAATGAAACTTGGCGATAAGTATGGATCTAAGTAAGTCGCTGATGCTATAAGCGAGTTGATATGCCACATTCCTACCTCCCTCCCCCCTCCCTGGGAGCACCTTCCAGCTTCTAACTAAGTTCCAACGCCCTGCTTTCAGCTCCCAGCTCCATTAGCTGATAGCCCCCGCCCCGAGATCGGGCACAAGCTTCCGTTTTTCGACCGCCCGCCCTGCGCAACCAGACTTTTTCGACATTTTTTCTTACTTTTGGGGTTCTCAGTCTGGGAAATTCCAAGGCTTCGGTTATCAGGCTCCGTTTTAATGGTACTTGTTCTAATTATAAGTTGCCGTTTTTACTTAATAATTATTTTAATCGCAGTCTTTGATTTACAAATATTCGCATTCCTTTATTTCGTAGCTTTAAGTTATTTGTTATCAAAACTGGTTTTGTAAGTTAATTAAAGATTTATTTTAAAATTTATTTTTAGCATATAGAATACTGTAGGTTTTTAATGTTTAGTTTTACTACTTACCTTTCAAAAATTATACATAGATTACTTCAAAGTTAAATAATTAAAGATTTAAGGTGACAAAATAAACTTTTGTATTCTACTTAAAAAATAAATGCTTACAAACTGAAAAATGCTTTTAAAAGTAGGCAATGCTTTAAGCAAACTAAAAGTCAGGTTCTTTTATTGTCGGGACACATCTTTTTAAAGAAATAATACTATAAAAGGTTTACGTATTTTTTACAATTACCAGGAATAAAAAATATTAAACAAAACAAAATGTAATTCAAAGCTAAAAACCTTCACATTTAAAATTAACAACATTATTTTATAAATATTATATAAAACAAATATTTAATAATTCTGTTTAGGAAGAGTAAATTACTTAAAGAAAATAGTTTTATTTAATACAAAATTGAATATTAAAATATATTGCGAAAGAGTTTTTGTGTTTTAATGCCTAAAAATGTATTATTTCTAAAAAGGATCTAATAAATATATCCCATTTAATAGTAAACACTCTAAATCCTATTCCAAAAGCAAGTAAAAACTCATTTAAAAATTTCCTTGTTTCCGCTTAAGAAATAACTCAGACTAAGAAAATATATAAACTTCCTATGATTACCCCCCAGCCTGACCATGGCTGAACCATTTTCCTTTTCTTAATCTCTGCAGCTTCCTAGATCAATTGGGGCCATTGGGCCATATCCGACTTCCCCATACCCTCTGGCCAAATAGAACACTTCCCCAAGTAGGGCAAGCAACCATAAAACAAAGGCCTTGATTACGGAACTTAGTATCAACGGGGAATTTCAAAACTATGTACTATGTGTGACCCCAAAACCTAAAACCTCAAGCTCGAATTTCGAAAGGTTCTATTTTTGTAATTCTGCGTAGAAATTAATTGAAAAACTCGAAGTCAAGCCAAGCTTGGATTCATGCTGAGATTTTTCTAACAGGAAATACGCAGCCATATCCCTCTTATCAGCAACGCTTATGCCATATACTAAATGAAAAAGCCTTAACCTAATCACGAGAGTCGCAACGACAAACAAGCGAACATCGAATTATTTTTTATGAGAGGTTATTGAGACTGGAATATACCTAAAAAGTATGGTTTTGAAACACGAAAAGAAATAGTGAGAATGTCTTGAGAACATTATAATATTTAAGAGTTTGTGGTAAGAGTTATTACTTAACATCTGAACAAAATTAATAAAAGATTATTTGGAAACTTAAAATAGAAATAATATGTTTTTAAGGAGGATGATAATTATAGTAATTAAAATAATATTTATAGGGTATTGTTTAGAAAACTATTAAAATAAGTAACATCTTTTTAAAGGGGATATAATGTTCAGGCATTTAGAATTAAATTCCGCATTTTATAAAAAATAAAAACTCTTGCTTTGATGCTAAGAAAACAAATTTCAAAAATAAAAAAATATTAATATTTATAATTTTAAATATATATGTTTACAAAACCCTTTAAAATTTTATTTTTTAGTAATAGTTTTTATTTTGTAATTTATCTCCATCGATTTATCGATCTATAGTAAATGTATTTATAAACGTTATACTTGAGACATTTTATAACTTAGCAGGGTTTTCAAATAGTTTCCCTGTCAAAACTAATAATATCTAATGGATTTCTAATTTCTGTTACCTCCAACCCACAATATACCCCAAACCAAAAGTGTTCGAAACGGAACCCAAAATGGGAAGTATAGGAGTCTTGGAAGAACAAGTTGCTCGGGTATTGGGTCAGCTTTGTGATTCGGTTAGCTCATTTCCTCGTTTCAAGGCGGCAAAGTGCTAAATTCATAGCCACCATCCGGGCCTCTGTCCCTGGCCTGGGCCCAGCACACCACCACCTTCTCCCCACTCACACCATGACAGCTCCATTATGTCTTAGTGTTAGTGAGCCGAACGGCGATCGGCTGGCCGAGCGCTTGCCGACCGAGCGGGGCACGAATGTGAATTTCTGGTGGGGCTCGTGTTTAGTAACTTTTCGAACGCTTGACGATCTCCACATGTGGGGAGAGTGCTGTGCCCGACGATCGCAGCAGCAGCAAATCAGCGTTTTCTGTTAGTTTCCACTTTCCAGCGTTTAAATCGGTTTTTAAAGCTCATTTTTAAATATTTCAAAAATTATAAATTAAAGTATATGAAAATGCCTTAACTTAATGCTTATTTCGTTCGCAGTTTCGTGTGTGTGTTGACAGAGAGAGAGAGAGAGGGCGAGGTAGAGAGAGACAGAGACGAACGCCACAGTGAGACATAAATAGTTCCTGCGCAGGACTAAAGGAACCGAAAGAACGATGTTACCCAGAGATCTACGGCATCTCTCGGGTCTGCTGGGCGCCGTTTATTTGCTGGCCGGGGTTGTGTCCTTTGCGGAAGGTGCAAAGGTAAGTCAAGGGGTTCACTTTAATCCTAACAAATTTTATCATTTAAATCGTAAAAAGAACAAGAATAATATTTCCCTTTGTTAGAAATTTTTAAAACATTTATTTCTTAAGAAAATAATTCTAAGTTGTGTTTACTAAAGTGCTTTTCAAACTGTAGACTCCGAAAAAATTATTCCAAGTGCTGCTCAAACTGCAAAAGTAAAAATTAATATTTTTCTTCTCACATATTTATACATCTTAAACATTTTTAAGTGTTTAAAAAATTTTCATAAAAATTAGCTTCCTATCCAATGCTTCTCAAACCGTCTCCCTCGATTTTAGCCTGCACTCACAAAAAAAAATATATATATATCAAATACTATAATAAACAACTAAAATTAGGTCAGCAGCCAAGCTCAGCTCTTAATCATCTTCTCGACAGCAACATCAGCAGTAGCAGCAAGTGTTATTGTTATTCTTGAATAATATTGCACTCTTTCCATTCAAAGCAGCTTCCGGCATAGTTGCAACTCTTTTGCCTTTCCAAAGGGAGATAATCGATGGGGTCTCGAGACCCCAAGACTCCCTGTCCCTGGGTTCTTTATTCCGTTCCGGGACTGGTGGGTTCATTGGAGTCCAGCGACGTTTCGGGGACGGATTATGTCATTCAAATTTATTTTGGCAACTTATGCTTATTTTCGAGTAGGGTAAAGGTGATAGCCTTTCGTGATAACCGAAACCATGATAACCCCGTAATCAAGAGGATTTGTTTTAGCATTTCAACAGATTTGCCATTGAACGTTTCCGGTTGGCAATTCAAATTTTAATTTGATAATTATTTTGATTACATTTAATTAACATTTAATCCTCATCATTGTTTAAAGGCCATTTTTGGTAAAGAAATTATCTCCTACAAGAGCTTAGTGCAGGCAGGGTTTTTATTGAGTTTTCAAGATTATTTATAGAGCTTGAAGGCTTTTATAAATTTAAATTTGATTACTTTAATTTATAAATTTAAGTTGTTAACTCTTAATTCAAAAGTGAACATTTTTAAGTTATAGTTGCTGACTTTTTGGGTTTAAAAATCAAAAGAAAAGACTTTCATTGCGGAAAAGCTAAATCTAAACAAAGAAAACTCAAGCAAAAATGATCGAAAATATATATTTCAACTTTTCAGAGTTCAAATTACTTTTTTTTTATATTTATTGATTTATTTTTTTATAAATAAAAAGCCTTTCTTTATTAGAACAACCCTTGCCTTTGAGCCAGCTCAGAAAAGTATGCAACAGTTTTTGCCACACTCAAATGTTTGCCCAATTTCAACCAAAAACTTTAATTAAACCCAATTATTACCTTTTTTTAACATTAACTTACTTATTTTTTGAAAACTTTATGATGATGCTATTTTGGCTGGAATTTCGTAAGTTGGGAAAATAGAGCACACGCCAGCGATGGCGACAACGGCGGCGCCTACTTTTTGATGGCATTCGCCGAGCTTATCAGGCTCCGAGCCGCTGCTGCTGCTGCTGCTGCCCGCTGATCCTCCACACATTTAATTAGACCTATTTGCTATTGCTATTGCTATGTTGGCGGCATTGACGCCATATTGATAGCATGTTCCGCTGATTGCGACATGAATTCAACTAGATTTCAATTCAAATTCAGAAAATAGAACCGAACGCAAGTGTCGCCAGGGGCTATCTCGGCATGGCCTGACTTTTGGCTTTACTTACGGATCGGCGGCATGGAGTGGATCGGTCGGAATGGTAGTGATTTCCACAATTTTCACAATTTCTGTGTCGCGCATTTTCGCAGCGATCTTCGCTCTTTGCCGCCGCCACACTCACGTGTTTGGCATCATAAAACGCCAAAGCTCGTTTGACAACTTTGGTAATTCGACCCCCCAGTCTTTTTCGCACTCGGTTACGTGGTCAATGCCAGGGTGCTGTGGTCCCCAACTCCGATACCAAAGTGAGAGCTCCCGCTTCTGGTGGGGGTTTGGTGGGTTAACCCGGGGATCTAAGAGCTGTTCGCTGGCAGATCCACAGAAACCGCAAGGCTCTAAAAACTTGATTTCAGTTGCTACTGTTGTTTGAGATACTCTAACGAGGAACAGGGTTTAGGTAAAGTCTATGAAAGGGTCTTGTTTGTAAAATATGGCTAACATGCATGAATATAGTTCTTATTTTCTGATTGAAATTCAAAGAAGAGACATTATTCTATTATTTTTATTCGTAAACCTAGGTATGAATGGTATTTACCATAAAATCATTAAACTAACTTCTTTAAAATGATTTTTGCTTAATATAAAACTTAATAACAGGAACAAAATACTCCAATTTTATTTTTCGGACATTTAAATATAATTTAATTATTTATAATTATATATTTAAAATTATATATTTCAGTTTCTGTAGAGAAAGATGATTTCTCGAAGTTTCTCTTAGAATATTTACATTTTAAGAAATCTTAATACTATTTTTTTATGTATTAAGATTTCTTTAAATATGTATATTCATTTATTAGTGCTTTGGGAAGCGGAAATTTGTATACCCTTGCAGTTTGCCATAGGAATCATGTCATCAAAATGAAACTATAATTTGTATTAATGATCGTGTATATTTAATCAGAGGTAAAAGGGGATTTACATTTTCCAAATGAATTTATTTGTGATAAGCAAGTGACTCAAAGAAATTGCAAGCCATGCAAAATATTATATTATACAATGTATAAAGCTTATTAATAATAGGAAGTGAATGAATGAAATGGTATCAAAATTACTTCCTTTTGCGACATACTGACATGAAATCATCATAAAAGTGCATATATTATAAAATAAAGATAAGTAATTACTAATTACGTATCAACATTTCCGGCAACATTTTTCTATGACTAAAAATGTTAATATAATTTATGGTATAATTTAAATTTTAGTATATGCAAATTGTGATTAATATAAAACTAAATTAAACCTAAAGAGTATTTCAAACAGTTGCCAAACAGTTAACGGATTTCATTCAGTGCTTGTCAAACCCCTCACGCAATGAGTTTTGCAAGCAGTCAACCAACCTTCAGTTTATTGATTTCCTTTTCCGTTCTGCGAAATAACAAAAGAGAGGCGCATTTAAGAGCAGCTTCAATGGAAGAGAGCCAAGTGCATGTGTAGTGGTAACAAAATCAGAGAGTGAGCGAGATTCATTTCTCGACTGCAGCTGAAACCACGATCCCTGGTCCATTCTATGAATGAATTTTGATAAATGGTCTTTATCAGCAGCGACTGTGCTCGTTCGGCCTCACCACCCCAATATATGTACATATTCCCCTCCCTCCCCCCTGCACTTGCCCCCTGAATGGCTATATATGGAAAGTGTGTGTGCAAGTGTGCGACTGAGTGCCGATCGATGCCGACAATTAGCAGCTCAAGTGATCGGTGAAGGGTTCTCTTAGAGACAGAGAGGGAGAAAGAGAGAGAGCGGAAGAGGGGGGTTTGGGGTTGCGGCAATCTTTTGACGTTCTGCAACATTTCAAATTGGAATTAAAACTCGCTCCCTGTTGTTTGTTGTTGTTGCCGCCTGCTAAATGCGAGCACGGCTTCTGCTTAGGAACTTTCCTTGTGCACTGAGATAAAAGTCTTAGTGAAAAAAATTAGTGGCGGATGAGAAAAAATATAAATGTTGTTTATAGCAATAATATTTATTTTAATAATAATAATATTTATTTTATTAAAAACAAATATTAAAAAACAAATATTATATTTAATATATTTAAATGTAACACTAACGATTTTTTCTTAGAAAATACCTGTAAAAAGATCCTAGTATTCCCAAAACAAGCATTTTTCCAAGAAGAACCTACCTCTTATTTTTCCCAGTGCTCGTTTTCCATTCCCCTTTTGTGGGCCTCAGTTTTCTGTTTATGTGCTGCGATCCTGGGACTGATCTGAACTGACCCGAACCGCTGGCATAAATCACTGACCATTCGGATGGGCCAGACAGAGCGGGGCCAACTTCGGGGGATTCAGTATAGAATATTCAGAATATCCAGAGTATTATTGGGGATTCAAATGGCTGGACCGCCCAGGAACAACAAGAACGGCCAGTACTGTGGGCACAACAATGATCATCATCTCATTGTTGGCACGGCTCGGGCCCTCCTCTTGTGGAAGTTTATTTGCGTGCTTGAGTAGAATTGTTTGGCGAGTTGCATTTCAATTTGACTCAATTATTTATTTATCTGCAACTGAATGCGGAAATTATGCAAAGACGTCTCTCTCTGTCCGAGTGTGTGTGTGTGTGTGTGTGTGTGAGATAGGGACAACATGTCGTATGAGTGATATGGACGAGGGGCCACTTAGTAGTGCAGCCTCTGTAATGAATTTTGTAAATTGAAACGATTATTTATGAGGCAGAGTGCTGCCGAAGGAACACATGAAATTGGGTTATCAGTCATCTGTCTCATAACTGCAGCTCGTTGTTCTCCTTTTTTGTTGTTTCTTTTTTTTTTTTTTGCCTTGTTATCAGCTTTGGCTGGGCTTTCGGAATTGATATTCATATTCATTAGAGCTGTACATACTATATATTTAGACACTATATATAATGTAGACACGCTGCTGAGATTTCAAGCGGCAAACATCTAGCGTCACAGCTAAAAATAAACTGGCTTAATTTGCCCAGAGTCCAGGTCCAGGCAGGCAAGACTTTTGCACAATCGAGTCCAGTTTGTGCCTCTTGATTGCCTAAATTATTTCGCCAACTATTTGAGAAAGTCAATCAATGGGTTAATGATTAGAAAGCGATATATAACAGGACAGAGTTTGATTGGAAATCGATCTATAAATGGTCCATATTTTAATGGAAAGTGGCCAAGAAATTGGATAAAATTATATAAGGTTTATTTAAGGGTTCTTAGGAAGACTTTTATCTTTTGAAATAAAGGAAAGCAATTTTAAAAAATCTCACTAAGTTTTATTTAGCTAAAAAAAGTAGTAGAAATATAGATCCTTGCCAACAATAACCCCACTTAATTTCCTGTATTAATTTATATTCAACGATGTACTTTATAAAAAGCCAAACATCCCAGTAACTTAAGCAGTCACCCAGTATATTTATGAAATGTATAATATAAAATAAATAATACAAAAAACCCAATTTCATCAGCAACAAAATCACAGTTTCCCTTGCAGGTGTTCGCTGTGATTGGCCAGAATTCAATCATTTGGCGCTTCCTTATCGCCAATTTATTGGCACAAACGAAGCCCCGAAGCTATGACAGCTCCCTGTCCATCAATTTCAATGTTAATTTGAGTGCACGGCAATTAGTTATCATCTGTCAGGCTTGTGTCCAAACAATTATACCCCAACGATGCCGTAACCGTGCACATAACTGGCCCAACTGCGATTATTTTGCTAATTTACGACTCCCGAGCGAGTGCGTGGGTGTTCCCAGTGCCCAGTTCCATGATCGCCATGTGCCAGTGCCAGTGCAGATTTCTGCATCATATGTACTCTATATATATGGATATATGCGATGTCAAGCCGTTGAAAATGATGTCATGCTGCAAGTGCGCCGCCTAACGTCCAGATGTGCATCCATTATGCTGCACCTCCCCGCCCGTGGCATGTGGAGGCTTTGCTTTTTCATGTCAATCACACGTTGCTCATATGTTGCCCCATATATGATTTTATATTGCTACCCTGTAGCTCTCTGGGCATGAATCTGGAGCGGTTGTAATCGCAATTGGGTTGGGCCTGGGGCTCTCAATGAAATACTTTTATGCGAGACACTAAAAAATTAATATGTTTGAAGTCCATTGTGGAAGCAACATGCATTCCTGATGCGAATTGGACTTTATTTATGGCGGAATATGTTTAATAATTGTTCTAGCTATATCTAAGTATATTTAGAAATATTTTATTACAAAGAAAACATGTTTAGTGGATGCTTTAAGGCTTTGATATTGGAATAACTTTTAGGGAAACCTAACCGTTATTTTGTGGGTAATTTGTCTTCAAATATACAAATAAAATAATGTGTTTTAAGTACTTTTAAGTACTCCTTTCTTTAAACATCTATGTTTTATTGTAGTATTTTATTTGCTAATCTCTGGAAAAAGTATTATTAACCTGGAGAGGCATCTTTATACCCTTGCAGGGTATTATAATTTCACTCAGAAGTTTGCAACGCAGTGAAGGAGACGTTTCCGACCCTATAAAGTATATATATTCTTGATCAGCATCAACAGGGGAATCTTTCTAGATATGTCAGGAAGAAATCGATTTTTTGGCCATTTTTGCAAAATTGTATAAGGGGTTACATCATTAAAATTTTTGATTTTGATAAAAAATTGAATTTTCAAAATTTTTAAATGAAGTATGCAGATTTATTAACTGTAGAAAATCTTGCACAGAACAGTTTTCCGCTTTAAAATTAATGCTCTTTTGGCCGAGTTATGATATTTTTAATTTAAAAAAAAATCAAGAAGTTTTTTAATATAAAAAATCAGATTTTATAATACAAAATAATATTTTTCCAAGTCAAGGAATCAAGGAATCGACCCCATAAACCATATATATTCTTGATCAGCATTAACATGCGAATATTTCTAGACATTTCCGGAAGAAATAGATTTTTTGGCCATTTTTGCGAAATTTGATAAGGGGTTACATCATTAAAATGAGCAAAAATGGCCAAGAATTTTGATTTCTTAAAACTTTAAATTTGGTATGCAGTTTTTTTAAATTAATAAAAACTAACACAAAACTGCTTTCCGAATCGAAATTAATGCATTTTTGGCTTGGTTATGATATATTTTAATTGTTACCTGCAAGGGTATACAAACTTTGGCTGGCCAAAGTTAGCTTTCTTTCTTGTTTAAGTTGTTTTTTCCCCAATTTTTACTTATCATATTGAGGTCTTCTATATGCTCTGTTTTTTTATTTTTCCTTTTCTTGCTTGCATTGTTGCATGCCGTTTTCCAAACGTTTATGATGCATATTTTACAACTGATTTGTTGTTCTTATTGTGGAAATTCCCACTCCATTCCCTGACTGCAAACATGAAAATGAAAATGTTGTTGATTGATGGCGCGTGTTGTCCGACATGGGCAGCCTTACTATTGGCGAATTGGGTCAATTCTGACGCACAAAAGGATCCTCGATGATTAGAGATACATTTGGAGAAATAATGGATACAAGAACCCTAAAAAATAGTTTTTAAAAATAGATTCTAGCTAGTCTGTAAAGTTGAAGAAAAACTTTTTAAGTAGGACCTTTTTAGTATAATTTTAATATTTAGTTAGAAATTCTAAGCCTAAAGTTAAAGCACTAATTAATACAGAAAACAAAACTTAAGTTAGAGAAGCTTGTCTTCTGTGTTGAAAAGAATCCTGCCTTTTCAACTTTGTCACTTGACAACAAAGAACACACATTGATGGTGTTTTTTCTACAACAGATAACCCCTTTGTCCACCGCCTGAAACTCAACATGAAAGAAACATATTAAAATATACACACACATATTCATATGTTTTTGTATAAAATATAATTTAATGCCAAATTGAAATGGATTAATTACTTTTTTGCTCGCCTTCTTGCGACTTGAAACGCTGTCCAGGCTTATCAGCTGTGATTTATACACTCACTATATATAAGATGACATTCTTATAATAATTATTATTATTCTGTGTTGTTCTTATTTTATTTTTTTGTATGCCACATCCGGGCAGAGGCAGACCAGGCCACCAACTTTGAGATACAGATTAACAGGGCATATGTCTACTTCACACACAGTGGTGGATGCGGAAATAATTTCGAGAGGGGGTTAAGTGATGTTATTGAAAGGATTTTAAGAAGTTTACTTTTTAAAAATATATAGCTTTACCTTAAATTAGGAATAGTTACCCCTAAAGTTCCCCCCTTTGAAGCCCCACCTCTGCCCTTCTCTCACTCTTGATTTTATCCAAGACATTTCGCTGTGCTTTGCATTCCCTGAATAACTACAAAAGTCTGTCTGCAGTTGAAGTTGAAGAAGGTATCGCTTACAGTTCAGCGGAAAGGCATAAACTTAGCACCCCAAAGACTGACATTAGATACTGAGACCTTCAGAACTGAATCTCAGACTCAGAACGTGTGTCGGGCCAATGGACTTGCCTTTTGACGGAGAAATACCAGAATTACCACTTAAGGGTAGAAGAATTCTAAGCACGATTAGCGTGGGCTGGGTGTGCCCAATTGTCGCGCCAGATATATGCCAGATATCTGTATAAACACATATATATATATATCATCTTTGCGGAGGCTTAGCTTTGACCTTAAACTATGTGCAAGTTGCAGGCTGCACGAGCCAGCGGGAACTGGGACAATTGGCTTAAACATGTGTAAATGCGCTTAAGTGCGAGCAACACTGACACACATCGGATTCGAGCGCCGCATATGGATGATATATCTGATATATCAGATGTATGTACATATATGTCTGTGCATAAGGCTTTTCTGACACTATCAGACTTTTACAGTGAAACAAAAGGTGGAATGTGAAAAGGAAAGCAGACAGACATTTTTATTTTCAATACATTTTAAACTGTATACAATGTTGTATCAATATTATCAAGAGACATATTAACCTGAAGTAAAACCTTTAGAAATTAGTTTAATTCAAGCTCAATGAATATTAAAATTAAAGTCAAATGAATCAGAAATATAATTAATATTAATATAAACTTATACTTATGACAACATTTGCATACTTTCTTTCTTTTTTCTTAAATTTTTCATTCGATTTTCCTTCCGTTTTTAGATGGGTTCTAAAACTTTTAAGTTTTAACTTAATTTTTAAATACAATTCTGCAATAAGTATGCTATTTAAACATTTAAGATACCTTACTAAATTGATTATCAAAGCAAACAAAAATATTATTTAACATTTTTAACCTAAATCCTATCACAATTAATGCTTTTTAAACGAGAAGAAAGAGAGAAAGACACCCAACACCTGCAAATACTTAGTTACGGCCAACACGCGTGCCCATTCAGGAATTTTATACTGAATATTTCTTGAATATTCCCAGAGTCACTGCCTCCTTTGCTGACTTGGCACTCAGATTTTTTTTTTGTCTGTGAAAGCAACACGGTGCCAGTGGCAATCAAACACAGTGCACAGTTCAGCTCACCCTTTTTCCCACTCGACGACGCCACTTAGTGTGGTGCGTTGTCTGGCCGTCCCCAAAAAAAAACCAAAAAATAGAAATAAAAATAAAATAAAATAAAAGTGCTGGGGGTATACAGCATATATATATGCATATATGCACAGATATAACCCACTGGCCCAGTGTCAAGTTCAAGGAAATTGCAGTGCTGTCACTTTTCAAATTGTTACCGCAACAATTTCCACTCACTGCCTGCTTATATAGGTTATATTAATATATATTATATATATTTATATATCGCGTTATCTGATCAGTATTCTAGGGTTTCAGTTTGTTTCAATTGATTGAATGAAATTCGATGGTGTTTTTGGGGGTTTCTGTTGCAGCCTTTTCGATTGAAGGAATGTGTGAAACAAAAGACTTGAATGAGACCAAGAACTAATCGAAGTTTCTCAGTGAAATAATTTTTGCATAAACATTTTTCTATAATATTTGATTAACACTGAAGGAAATACTGTTAAAGAGGTATATAAAAATCTTAAAGTCTAAGGTTTCATTGACTTTAAGTTTCTAAGAAGCTTCTTTTGAGAGCTAAACTCTCAACTATAAATTAAGAATAATAGTATATGAAAATATATAAAATACCTATTTCTTTCTGTGCATCTACTCAATATATCCAACATTTTTCACACAGTTGGCTTTCTCATTTTCCAGAAATCGAGTGCAATTGTTTTTTGGATGCACACCTGCACACCACCGTATTTATAGAGGGGGGCGCAGAGGGTAATGGGTCGAATGAATTGGATTTTATTTTCGTATCTACATTTTCTCGGATTTTTCATTTGTTCTTGTTGAAGAAAAAAAAAATGAAATGGGAGGAGCAGCAACAGCATCTTTCGGTTCACCGCAAAGCAAAGAAGTCTTTTTTTTTTGCTTTTTGTAGTTTTTCAGTTTTTTGCTTTCCGTGTTGTTTACTTTTCACGTTCTCGTTTCGGGTTTTTGGATGTGGATATTTGGTTAACAGATGGTTTGATCTCCTTGGGGGCAGTTCAGTTCTGGGAACTTGAGTTTGCCGGGATAGGATGCTATCCGCTCTTGCTGTCATGGGGCTTTGAACTCTGGCCATTAGTCACCTCTAAACCTATATTCTCCAGATCTCTCTTTTTCTATATCTTGGTAAATGAAAAAGCAAAACTTGGCCAAACATTTGACACAAATTTTTTCCACAATTAAACACACACAATTTTCATATAAAAAAAGCAAAAGAAAAGCAAAGATTCCCGGGACACATGCGTGCAACATGTGTGCAGTTTCTTCTTTTTTTTTTAATTTAAATTTTTAGTAGGAACTGTCTCAGAGCACTGAAAATTCGGTAATAAATTTTTGTGAACTTTTAACCAACATGAAATTATGTCAATTCTATTAATAAGAAAATACGAAAAGCTAACTAAGGATGTTTACGTGCTGACATCAATGGGAAAACCGCAAGAAATGTGCCAATAAATAGTACATGCGTGTTCAGAGGTGTTTTTACCTCGAAAGAAATAGATTTCAAAGCGCTTTCATAACTTGAAATTTACCAGATAATCGCACTTTTTAGCGAATTGCATTTTTTTGTTTGTTTACAAAAATGGGGTTAAAAATGCACCGCCCCCCAAGCACTTTCTGCTGCATTTTCCAGCCTCAAAGAAGCATGCTCTATGCTTTCGCACAATTGACTAAGCAAAAGCAAAAAGCAAAAGCAAAAAAGGAAAAAAGTATAGAAGCAAACGGACTCGCATACAAGTTTAGAAGATTATCTCATTGCAAACGGAAGCCGAGCAATTAAAGCCGCTGCATTTTGCACCAACTCGCACTCGCTGCACTCGCCGTTGTATAATTATAATTATTATTGTTGTTGATTTTCCGACTAAGGCGAGATTTCCATTTGCCTCTTTTTATGGCAAAGCATTTCACGAAATCGCCGAGCATAGAAAACTGCCAGTCGAAGGTCAATGGGTTTATGCCAGCTACAAGTTTGTGAGTTTGTTGGAAAATGTTATGAAAAATTATAAATATATTATCAATAATTTAATGCTAGATAGAATGTACACTAAAATATGAATATACATTTAGTAGGTTTAAGGTTTGAAATATCCTTGAATGATTAATTTTTCAAGACCTTTTTCTTTATTTATAATCAAGGATCAATTAAGGCATTTGGCCACACAAATCTAGGCTTGAAGGTTTAAATATTTTCATTAATTAATTATTATTAAGTATTTTATAAATAGTCTAAAAAAATTATTGCATTAAATAAAATATCCCAAAAAAAGTTAAACAAACACTTAAAAAGCATATATAGTATTTTTAAAAGTGCCTGCTATATAAAATAGAATTTCATAACGAATCTAAACTTAAATTGAAACAAATTCCTGGCGACATCTTCGATTGCTCAAATGATAGCTCCAATCAGGGGCAATCAAGACCAGTTCTCGGACCGATTCCTCTACGAAATTCGATTGGTTTCCAACTCAACTGAATACTCCTTCTTCTGGCAGGTCTGCAACACCACGCTATGTGACTGCAAGGGTATCAAGGGTCGCATCGGTGCCATCGGTCCACCCGGAGTTCCCGGCTTGGAGGGACCTGCCGGCGATGTGGGACCATTTGGGCCAGCTGGCTATCTGGGCGAGAAGGGAGATGTCGGCGAGTACGGTGAAGTTGGCGAGAAGGGACATCGCGTAAGTTTTAATAATCCGGAGAAGGTGTTCCAGAACTAACCAATATGTTTACAGGGCGATGTTGGTCTTGTTGGTGAACCCGGATATCCTGGCCCCAGGGTAGGTGACAAGAAAGAAATTATCCAAAAGAGAGAGAGGCTTAATCATCACATCTCTTTTCCCCATTAGGGATTCCCCGGCGAGGATGGCCCAGCGGGACCCCGCGGCATCGATGGCTGTGACGGCAAGCCCGGCCTTTCCGGTCCACCCGGTGCTCCTGGCGAGAACGGAGTGCGCGGTCCGCCTGGTAGGCCGGGTCCGCAGGGTCCACCCGGTGACGCCGGCGAGGGCGGCATCAACTCAAAGGGCACCAAGGGCAGTCGCGGTGACCGCGGTCCCGGCGGCTACGACGGTCCTCCTGGCTTTGAAGGCGATCGCGGACAGAAGGGTGACACTGGATACGCTGGCTTGACCGGCGCCAAGGGAGACCCGGGTCCACAAGGACAAACCGGTGACGTTGGCGAACTGATGGATACGCCGTACCGCTTGCAGGGAACGCCTGGAGAGAAGGGCGACCCGGGCGAAAGTGAGCCAGGAGCACTCACGCGTGATATCTCCCTGAAGGGCTACCAGGGCGATGTGGGTGAGATGGGAGAAGCAGGTATTGACGGCCAACCAGGTGAGCCGGGACCAGTCGGACGTAACGGTCTACCAGGCTCCAGAGGCGATATCGGCGGACCTGGCGAGCGAGGCAAACCTGGAAAGGACGGCGAGCCGGGAGCGGCCGGGGACAAGGGAGCCAAGGGAGCGCCGGGTTACAATGGCCAAGACGGATTGGACGGCAGCCCAGGACAGCGAGGTGAGGACGGATTCGATGGCATGCCCGGCGTCCAAGGACGCCCCGGACCAAAAGGTATCTACGATCCCACGATGAGCAAGTCCCTGCCGGGTCCCGTTGGACCGCAGGGTGAAATTGGACCCCAGGGCTATCCCGGTCAGCCCGGTGTGCCCGGCAAGGCAGGACGTCGCGGTCCACCTGGCCTGCATGGCCAGCCCGGCGATCAAGGATTCAGCGGCAAACGTGGTCCGCCCGGACGCAGTGAGCGCGGCGAAGCCGGCGACTACGGACTGATGGGTGCACCAGGACCCCAGGGACCGGTCGGCGATGCCGGTCCGCCCGGACGCTATGGACTGCGCGGTGATCCCGGCTACAATCTAGTCGGACCCAAGGGAGAGCCTGGCCTGAACGGGTTGCCCGGCAAGGATGGCTATCGCGGTGAGCGCGGAGAGGTGGGCCTGCCCGGTGACAAGGGTCTGCCCGGTGAGGGTTACAACATTGTGGGCCCGCCCGGTTCGCAGGGACCGCCTGGACTTCGTGGCTATCCCGGTGACGACGGTCTGCCCGGCTTCAGAGGTCTGCACGGTGACAAGGGATTGCGCGGCGATGACTGCGGCATCTGCCACGCTGGACCCCGAGGACCACGAGGACAGGAGGGCGACACCGGCTATCCGGGCGCCCATGGAAATCGTGGTCTGATCGGCCTAACCGGAGCGCGCGGTCCTCAGGGCATGCAGGGCAAGCCCGGAAAGACTGGCTTCAAGGGTATCCGCGGATCACCCGGTATTCCCGGTGAGACGGGAGTCCCCGGCCGGAAGGGTGTAGCGGGAAAGGTCATTGTCATTGGCAGTCAAAAGGAAGCGGAACAGGGCGACGAAGGCGAACGCGGACTTCGCGGATCCCAAGGTGATGAAGGTGTGAGGGGTGCCAATGGCGTAGACGGATTGCAGGGCCTTCGCGGAGAGCAGGGTCTGCGCGGTGACTACGGTGACAGCGGTCGCCCTGGAATCGATGGACGCCCAGGTCGTCAGGGCCGCGATGGAAAGCCTGGCCAGAACCCAACCACGCCCAAGATCTACTTGGTGGGCGTACCCGGCTACAATGGACGCAAGGGAGAGCGCGGAGATGTCGGAGATACCGGATTGAAGGGCGAAAAGGGTAACATGCATCCCGGCCAAATTATCACCAACAGAGGTGACCTCGGTGACAAAGGCTATCAGGGCGAGTCTGGCGACAAAGGACAAAAGGGTTTCCAAGGCCAATTCGGACTTCCTGGCGATATCGGTGACGAGGGACCGGCTGGTGAATCAATGCAGGGACCAGAAGGTCTCAAGGGTTATCCGGGAATTACCGGTGACTACGGACTGCACGGTGCCCCCGGTTTACCCGGTCTGGATGGCCAGGCTGGTGCTGACGGCTTTGTCGGGCTGAAGGGACAACGCGGTGAGCCTGGACAATCGGTCATTCCCGGTGACATTGGAGTTCCCGGACGTCCCGGTATTAAGGGATTCTACGGTGATGCCGGCGAAACGGGCCCATATGGACCGCCTGGCCTCACTGGCGTCAAGGGAGCCAAGGGAGAGATGGGACCTTATGGAGCAAGCGGACTGACCGGACTGCCCGGCAACAAGGGTCAGCGCGGTGATTATGTGATGGGTCCACCAGGACCACAGGGTGAACCCGGACGCAACGGACGCCTGGCCCCGCACGGCCTCAAGGGCCAGAAGGGAGAGGTGGGTTGGCAGGGACAGAATGGCCAGAACGGCGTCAAGGGCAGCATCGGCTACACCGGCCCTCGTGGTGCTCTCGGCAATCCCGGACCCCAGGGCATCCCGGGCAGTCCCGGCATTGGTGGTCTTCCCGGCATGATTGGCGACATGGGCGATCGCGGTGATATCGGCGCAGATGGACGACCCGGTGACATTGGTCCTCGTGGTGCCGTCGGTGAATTTGGACTTAAGGGTGAGTACCAGTTTTACTACATCATCCTTGATCCTACTCAATCCCTAACCTCTTTACTTCCTAATTCCAGGAATCGCTGGTGACGAAGGACCTTATGGATATCCCGGTGCCAATGGACTTCCAGGACGCAAGGGCGAGCAGGGAGATCGCGGTTTCCCCGGTCGGACTGGCATCAAGGGCTCGGCAGCCTACAGTGGCATCAAGGGCGACGATGGAGAGCCCGGTTGGACGGGACCGCCCGGCTATAAGGGTGCCCCCGGTCCCAAGGGACAGCGTGGTCTTACCGGTGATTCGCCGATTGCCTTTGAAGGCCCCATGGGACGGAAGGGAGAGCCCGGCAATCCGGGAATAAACGGAATCCCCGGACGTTACGGCCTGAAGGGACAGCGTGGTGAGCGTGGTCTCACCGGACAAGCGGGTGAGCCAGGTGCCCCTGGTGCCCAAGGCTTGGACGGCTATCGTGGACGCAACGGCGCTCCTGGTCTCAAGGGCGCCATCGGAGAGGTCGGCCCAAATGGACCCGATGGCCTGCAGGGCCAGAAAGGCGACGAAGGCTTCCCCGGCTTGATGGGACAGAATGGTGACCAGGGACCACAGGGTCCTTTCGGTGAGCAGGGCATTCAAGGTGTTCAGGGAGACGAAGGTGAAATCGGTTATCCTGGACGCGTGGAGAACCTGGGAGATCGCTACCTCTACCGCGGCTTCCCCGGCGAGCAGGGCATCGTGGGCGAACGCGGCGAGAAGGGCGAAATGGGCCAGATTGGCTTCATTGGACTACCTGGCTCCAAGGGCGAACAGGGAGACATTGGCTATGCCGGACAAGCCGGTTACGATGGCATCCCCGGCGCCAAGGGCTTGCAGGGCGACATTGGACCGCGAGGTCTTCCCGGCTTCACGGGAGCAGCAGAGCGTGGAGCAGAAGGTGACGCCGGCTACGATGGACGCCAGGGTCGACCAGGACGCAGGGGCCAAAAGGGAGCTCCCGGTGAGCAGGGAGAGTACGGAGCCAATGGCATAATTGGACATCGCGGACCCGAGATTCAGGGCCGACCTGGAGATCAAGGAGATGTGGGCTACCCAGGAGCCCCAGGACGCAACGGATTGCACGGCCTGGCAGGAGCAAAGGGAGAGCAGGGCGACCAGGGTCGTCAGGGAGAGCAGGGAGAGGTTGGCTTCGCTATCTGGGGCATGCAGGGCGACATCGGCGATCTTGGCCTCCAAGGTGCTCCCGGCAGGGATGGCGCCAAGGGTGAGCAGGGCTATCCCGGTCGTCCTGGCCAGTATGGCCGAGTGGGCCCCCCTGGACCAAGAGGACCCACTGGCGACGCCGGCTGGAGCGGCATCGACGGCATGGACGGACTTTACGGCGAAAAGGGTCAGCCGGGAGAGTCATACTCCTACTCTATGGCCCGACCAGGAGATCGCGGTGAACCCGGCCTCGATGGCTTCAAGGGTCAGGAGGGCGATGCCGGACTACCAGGACTCGATGGACTCATGGGTATTCGTGGTGCCACCGGCTATCGCGGTGACCAAGGTGAGGTTGGCTATTCCGGTGCGGACGGTCCTCAAGGACCACGCGGTGACATCGGTCCCATCGGTCTGACGGGTATTCCCGGCCTTCGTGGTCTGCCCGGTCCCACCGGTGACCCGGCGCCTCCGCCACCGGCACCCAAGAGCCGCGGCTTCATCTTCGTCCGCCACTCGCAGTCCGTGCAAGTACCCACCTGCCCTGCCAACACGAATATGCTGTGGGAGGGCTACTCCCTGTCTGGCAACATAGCCTCTGCCCGAACGGCTGGCCAGGATCTGGGACAGTCCGGCTCCTGCCTGATGCGATTCACCACCATGCCGTACATGATGTGCGACCTGAACAATGTCTGCAACTATGCCCAAAACAATGACGACAGTCTGTGGCTATCCACCGACGAGCCCATGCCTATGACCATGACGCCCATCCAGTCCAGGGATCTCATGAAGTACATCTCGCGGTAAGTGGAAGAAAGGGAGTCTAAGAGTGTATTCCCTAGGTTTTAATTTCTGTTTATAAATTTTAGTTGCGTGGTGTGCGAGACCTCGACTAGAGTCATTGCCCTCCACTCTCAATCCATGTCCATTCCGAACTGTCCCGGCGGCTGGGAGGAGATGTGGACCGGCTTCAGTTACTACATGGTAAGCTAGTTTAGGAGGAGCAGGAGAATCCCTTATTGATGCCATATTTATTGCAGACCACTTTGGATAATACAGGAGGCGTGGGACAGAACCTCGTCTCGCCTGGCTCCTGTCTGGAGCAGTTCCGTGGCCAGCCGGTGATCGAGTGCCATGGCCATGGACGCTGCAACTACTACGATGCCTTGGCTTCATTCTGGCTAACCGTTATTGAGGAGCAGGAGATGTGGTCCCAGCCGCGCCAGCAGACTCTCAAGACCGACCCGACCAGCAAGATCAGCAGGTGGGTTTCAGCCTGGACTCTGGTATAATTGGTTTATAAACGTAACCTGTATTACCCTTCCAGATGCACAGTTTGCCGTCGACGTGGTGATGCCTTTGTGGCCCGCACTCTGTCCACCGCTTCCTCGTCTTGGTCCTCGGGTTCGAGTTCCGGCTCGGACTCTAGGAATCCCACGGGCGGCGCTTCGAGGTGGTCTTCGGGCTCGGGTTCAGGATCTGATTCAGGCTCTGGCAGGTCATCTTGGTCATCGGGTTCCAGTGCAGGACAACCGGGATCCAGCTCTAGCTGGAGCTCAGGCTCTAGCCAAGGACAACCAGGAGCTGGCTCAAGCTGGAACTCAGGCTCGAGACAAGGGCAACCAGGAGCCGGCTCTAGCTGGTCCTCAGGATCCAATGCAGGACAACCCCGTGATGGCTCTAGCTGGTCTTCGGGATCCAGTGGAATTCCCAGAACTAACGCAGGCTGGAATACGGGCAACTCTAGGAGTAACCCCGGTTGGCAATCTAATGCTGGCGGCTCCAATCCCGCCAGCTGGTCATCGAGCTCCAGCTGGGGCAGCGATCCGCGCAATACCGCCGCCGGTGGATACCAACGGACCAACGAAGCTCCCCGACAGCCGTACTCGCCGGCTCCATCCAACTACTTGAACGGAAGGTACCAACAGCGCCGCCCGGGCAACGTGCCCCAGAGCTACAGCGAGTACTCACGCGACCCGCGCCAATACCGTCGGCGCACGCGCGAGGACACCACCGCACCCTAGACTCCCCACTAAGTAGCAGTTAAATCTTTGTCTTAAGTATATTGCTATCCTATCGCGATAACGATAACGATCCAAAAACAAAAACCAAACACTGAACAGTGCCATTTTCTGTGTAGAAGTAATCTAATTACGTGGACACCAAGCACCACACACTCACCAATAACACACCCAAACCAAGTGTCAAACGAAAAAAGGATTCAAATAATAATGGGGGCGAATGGAGTATACGTATCCACACTGCCTGCTCTACAAAGCAAGTCTTCAGCTCCTATTGTTGGGATTAAATTGTAAATGTAACACAAAACCAAAAACCAAACCCAGTTTTTTGATAAATAAAATTTACACAACATAAAACCAATGCATACGAAAAAGGCTTTGAATGCGATTAAAGGAAGGTGTTACCATAATTATCAATTTTATACAGTAAGAGAAGAGTCTTTTGGACCCTTAAAAAAATATACATCAACAGCTAATCCATCTAGATATGTCCAATTTCTGGTTTTTACCATCTAATCTACTCTGAGTAGATCTGGAAAAATTAATAGAAAATATCACTCAGCTGTCATGGGGAACACGACAAAACATATGAAAGAATCAGTATACCACCATGATTTTATAAATTCGGCCTTATTAAAATCTAAAAGTTCACAACTCTTTAGGCATTCTTACAACTTATAAAGATTTGTATACCCTTGAAAGGATTGAAAGGATTTATTAACCTAATAATAAATGGAACAGAAAATCTTACTGAACTGAAGTTTTCATTTAACTTCTTTTCTCGCCTCTTTGATTTCTCTCGAGGTAAATAAAAGAATATATATAAACAAATATTTAAAAACATTAACCGCTGTAAACACTCCCTTTTATCCAGTTAAACACACATGATTATGATTCATTCGGCTTTGAAACTCATCAGCATATTTAATTTTATTACAATTTGAAAAAGGTCTACATATATACGCGTGTAATCAGTTTGCTTGCTCCCTCCCCCGAATCTAACAAGTAATGATACACATTCTTTCGTAAAGGCTATTGGACAAGGTACATCTGTGTTTAGGCAGAGGCTGTTCGCGAGATGTACCCCGTGTACCCGTATATCTCTCTCACGGGCATCTTATCGTACGACATACGACAGGTGGCTACACATAAAACATACATACGTACAGATAGATCACTAAGCAATTAAAGGAAATACAAATATAAGGAGGTGGCGCTAAAGTTAGGAGGGTGAAACGGAGAGATACGGCTAAGTAAAGTTAAGATCAGGACAAGAGCTTAGAGTGTAGGGTGTAGGTGTGGTAGAGTGGGATATTTGGTGTTGTCCCGCCTCCGCGTCATCATCCTGCCTGTCCGTCCACACTATTATTTAACAAAGTCCGGATTCTCCTGCACCTTCTCGTTGAACTGCAAATGGTTGTCGATGATTTGGAACAGGACCTCGGGCGCTGGAAAGCGACCCGTCTGCAGCTTTGACCACACCGGCACATCGTTCAGGGTTATCTCGAAGGCGCCCGACGAGATGAGCTGGCCCTCGAGCATGTTGCCGAGGAAAAAGATCATCATACAGGCGTAGATTTTATTCGCCTGCAGGTGTCCCCACCAGCTGGGCGTGTTCAGGCCAAGGAAGTTGAATGGGCTGACCGCACTCACCACCGACACAATAATGATAATTTTCAGCGCGAATATTATCTTGGAGAGATAGTAGTTGAGGCCCGGCGGGTCATAGTTGCCGCCGTGCACCTGGATCTGCGGGTACTTCTCACCGAGAATGTTCACGTAGTCTTCGAAGGCCTTGCGATAGCCGCAGGAGTAGCTGTGCAGCAAAAACATGAAAACCACGTATGTTCAGTCAGACCCACATATCTACACATATATTATGTTAATTGCCCCGGCGTAATCCTCACCAGTAAAGAAAAGTCATCGTCGGCGCCGAGCTCTGGCCGAATTTCGTGGCCGGTATTTCCTTCTCGACGTCGGCGACCACCAGCGCGTAGGTGGCGCACAGGCACAGTACCAGCAGTGCTATGTTTCTTCCGTTTAGGGCTTCCATTGCGCTGATTCTCGTGGGTTTTCTTCACTTGAATCTCGGAGTAGTATTATTTTGTACTTTGCTAATCAGTGAGACCGTGCGGCGGTGCCTGGGAAATACGCCTACTATGGCGTCAACTCATTGACGATCTGGCAGCACTGTCGTATCCGGTCTTTCGTTTGAGTGTGTTTATTGTTGATTTTCTGGATATTTACGCTGAAATTGTATAAGAAGTTCTGACCTGGAAGGTTCGGCAGCTAGGGGCTTATTTTGAAGGGCGAAAAAGGGTCAGAAAACGTACGAAAACATCGAAGACACCTTTCCGCCGGCGGGTGAAGTGTGACCAGCTGGTGACATTTTGGAAATACCGAGTTTTCGGGACTCCATGGCATAATCCACGGAACGCCGTGCGTTTGGTCCACTTCTACGGCGGATTTGCTCCGCAAAGAAAGTTTAACAAAAAAACATGGTAAATGTTATGAAAGGAGTGCTTGTGGAGTGGTAAGAGCTTACAATTAATAGTGTGAATGCGTTCAATTGATGTCTGCCCTTGCAGTGATCCTGCTATGAAACAATTCCTGCTGCACTTGGACGAGAAGCTGGCTCTGGGTCGCAAATTCATCATCCAGGATCTGGACGAGAACCATCTATTCATCTCCACGGACATTGTGGATGTGCTGCAGGCCCGCGTCGACGACTTGATGGACCGCATAAGCTTCCCGCTGCACGACAAGGACGCTTAGAAACTTCCAGAAACTTCACAAAAACAACGAAACACCAACATGACAGGCCGGGAGTCCAATCGCATCAAGGATGCAGAAAAGAAGCGCGTTCTGGATGTGGCCGCCCGGCAGCGACGCGCCCGCAAGGCTCTGGAGGCCTTGGAGCAGGATAACTTCCACGACGACCCCCATGCCGACCTGGTCATGTCCAAAAAGCTGCCCAAGTTCCAGGACGGCCCAAATGGCAAGGAGAAGAAGACCAAGCGCAAAGGCGCCGAATACTTCCGGGCCAAGTATCGCAAGAACTTCCAGCAGCTGCTCGAGGAGGACAAGCAGCGTCCCAACTACGAAAGCGCCTCGGCTCCGCCGCCCCAGAAGCCGCTGCGCCACTTTTGCGCCGTCTGCGGTAATTTCTCTCTGTATTCCTGCACCGCCTGCGGGACGCGCTACTGCCGGGTGCGCTGCCTCAAGACGCACCAGGACACGCGCTGCCTCAAGTGGACCGCCTGAAATGGTTGTAGTTTAAACATAAACAATAAATCAAATCTAGAATTAATTCGAGGCTTTTCGTGTGATGGAGTTGCCAGATCTGGCCAAAAGTCTATCGGTCTAGCTATTTTTCAGCGACGAAGGGTTTTAGCGTTTTAGTGTGCCCAAAAGCCGCGAAAGCGGAAATTTTCTGGGTCTTTGAGATTTTTTAGCGGAAAGCCAAATTTGCTTTTGGCAACACTGGTCTCAAACCTCGCGCAGGTCTAATCAGAATTTCAAACGAATAGCTTCGGCGTCTGGAGCAAACAGTCCAAATAAAAATTTTTAAGTTTACGTCTTGGAGCACAATTCTCCTAGGCAAAAATAAACCCCGCGTGTGCGTGATAGCTTTCGAATTCGAGCATTGTCAGCCGGCGAAATCAGCTGTAGCAAGGTAGCGGTTGCGTGCCTGTGTACAAGAGCGCCGTGTGTGTGTATGTGCGAGAGCGCGAGTCCAATCAGAGAGCCAGGATATATCAATAGCATCTGTGAAAAGCATTAAATTCACCGATTTTCTCCCCGAAAAATGGATATTAACTTTGCCGATTTGAAGAAGGAGGCTGCCGCCACCAATGAGGACATCTTCCAACAGGCGCAGAAGGCCTACGAGGAGCTGGCAGCTTCGCCCAATGTAAGCAGCGGGGCCCAGGACGACAATGCCCACACGGAGCACTACTTTGCCAACGAGAAGAAGAACCTGGACTTTGAAGATCCGCAGGAATTCGTGCAGCGACTGTCTGCCGGCGCCAAGGAGGCGCAGGTGGAGCTGGATGCCAAGTTTGCCCAGAAGGCGGACGATTTCGGGGACTTTCTACGGGATGTCGGCAAGGAGGTGAAGCAGGGCATCAGCGGCTTGACCACTGATTTCATGAACGCCGAGCGTGGCTTCTCCGCTCCTTTGGCAGCCTTCTCAGACGCCCCAGCCCCAGTGGCTCCTGCTCCTGTTCCTGCTTCAGCTCCAGCTCCCGCCGCTGCTCCTGTTGCAGCTCCAGCTGCTGTTGCTGCCGTTCAGGAGGACGATCTCTTGGGCAGCTTTGGCGGCGATAAGCCACAGGCTCCACTGCAATCCTTCCAGGCCACGGCCCCGTCCAGCGTCAATTTCTACGATGACGACGACGATGATTTCCTGGGCAAGCCGCTCGCAGCGGCACCAGTGAGTGCCAACAACAAGGATTCAGATACAGAATCACCTTCCGTCTCGTACACACCGTCGCCGGCCAAAAAGCATATTGTGGATGAGCTAAAGGAGCAGGATAACGAGAAGTTCATTTCGTCGGAGGATCTGCTCAGTGACTTCAAGGAGGAGCGCACAGCCACACCGCCAGCTCCCATTTCTGCTCCGGCACCCGCCGCCCCTGCAGCGGCGCCCGTGCCAGTGCCAGTTGTAAAGCCATCGTCCCCGTCGCCGGTTCCAAAGGTTGTTCCCGTTACAACCGCTTTGGTAACCGACCTTGACGACGATGAGGACTTCAAGCCCAGCAGCGTCCAGGTGGCGCCCAAGGCCGAGCCAAAACCGGAGCCGACCAAGCCCAAGGAGGAGCCGCCCAAGCCAAAGGTCACACCAGTATCGTCGCAGCCACAGCCCAAGATTGTGTCCGTGGAGGAGATCTTCTACAAATACGGATTGGGTGAGTAAATTTGACACTCCAAGTGCACTCTCTGGTCGTTATCATTGCCTTCCGTTCGTTATTCTAATTAATTACGTTGTGCCTGTCGTAATTAGAGTATTATTTGCTATTTGTTTTAGTTAGTGTTGTCCTTGCGACCGCACCTTGCATCCCACCTGGCCCTGGCTCCTCCTTGGAGCCCTCGTTTCTGCGTTAGTCATTCGCCGCTCTCTTTTTTTGCGTTTGGTTTTTTTCCTCAACTCTGCTCCCATGATGTCATCACGGAGGTCTCGGTTCTCTTATTAAATGTATTTCATATCGCAATGCGGAGAAATTTGATAGCTTTAAAAGATTCTTAACGCCTCTCTCACTCCGTCTCTGTGGCTTTCCCTGAACCCACAATAGTTCTCTTTCTCCGCCGGATTATTAATCATTCCGGCATCCTAGATTTCTGCTGCTATCTCATATTTTTTGCCGGCATTTTCTCATAGTTTTAACGAATCGGTCGTCACCGCTTTGGACTGGCGCGTGATTCATGCTAATTTGAATGCGCCAAAAGCAAGTGAACAGACATTGTGGTTGTATGTAAGTACAGTACTCGTTGGCTAAAGGAGATACTAGAGGAAGATTAAATTAAGGAGATTATTTAAAGAAGGTTTTTCTATTTAAGATTATAAAACACAGCTTTCGAGAGGGATTTTGTATATGTTTTTAACTTTGTCCATTATTTATTGAGAGTTTTAAAACTTTTATTAGTTTACGAAGGTTTAAAGGGGAGTTTAATACTTTTTTAAAAGGATCCTTCTCTGTTTGAATACAAACTTCTAAAGGTTACCTACAAGGTTTGATTTTTTAAATTGCATTTCATACTTTTAGACACATTTTAAAATAATGTAAAATCTGTGTCAAGAAAAAGAAAAACTCTTTAAAAAAAAGGCAAAATATCCTTCTTAACCTATGTAATCCCTTAATCTGGTTCATTTAAGACTTCAACCTAATTTATTGTTTATTCGTACTGTTAACAAGAAGAGTACCTAATAAAACAGAAAATAAAATGTATATAAAACAGCGCTATTACTTACAAAGCAAAAGGCAAATAAATGAACAATTTAAGACTGAAAATAAGAACACAAAGTAAGAAAGAAAAATAAAGTTAATTGCATAACTAATCCCAAACCAGACAGAGCACAGAGGGAGAGGCGACAAGTCATCATCATCACGTTGAAAAGCTGGCCTGGCCAGCATTCTCATCGTGCCTAGTTTCACCATAACCGAGATACTTTACCGGCATGAATCAGCTGTGTGGCTCGCTGGATAACCTCTCCCCTGGCACCCCACACCTTTTATATATATTTAGTTTATATATTTTTACTCAACTGGCCGGCGTTCATTGACGTATGTTACCCGTTCATATTTCACTTATTTCATTGCGATGATTCTTGTTGCTGTGCTTTACGTTTCGTTTCGTGTATTACGTTGTGATGTGTCCATTAAGGCAATTTACGGGACTCGCAATAGCAGCAACGGTAATTTATTGTTGCGTAGTAAATTCTGCTATTACTATTTTGAAAGCTACTACCCTAAGCTAATTTAAGCCATTGGATAATCCAATCCCCCATCATCTCTCTCGGGGTGCCCGCTCTCATACACTCGCCGTCTCTGCGGAAAAGCATTTTCCAATTAGTGATTTCCATCGACGCCTCCGGCTGGCAGCCTGCAGTCTGGGTGCACCAAGCACATCCCTTTTGTTCGCGATTATGCGGCTATTTTTATTACTTATTACCAGCTGTGCACATATATTCATTTGCCTCTTGTTCTTTTGTTCTTCTTTTGTCTTTCAATTTGCACTTGATTTTGCTTTGGTTAATTTGGAGCGAGAGCTTAGCATCCACGGCTTCATCGGGCGGGCGCCTTATCTCCTCAACGCATTATCGCCGGCTCCAATAGTTCACTCACTGCTCCCGATATCAGTGCACAGTTTTATTTAAGCTTTAATAATTCCCTCTGCTCAGCGAAGTAATAATATTTATTTTAATTTCTTGTGTCGTGTTGGGTAAACAAAAAAGTTCCTCCATTGGGTCGATTTTGTTTAGTATTATTTTTGGTTAATTGCATCTCCCACGCAGCTCGGAGAGATCGATTTAATGGAGGGCAATAGCTTTGTGTTTTTTTTTGTGAAAAAAAGAGAACTGAGAAATGAACACATGGCATTAAGTGGAAAAAGCAAAACGAGTGCGACTTCTATATTAAGAAAGTTATTGTTTTTGTGCGTGGGCTGGGGATAACCTTAAAAAATCGAAGAAGAATTGGATTAATTGGTTTAATCGATATTTGCTCTTGTCATTGGACTCTCAGGGGTCTTAAGAGTTCTATCTTAAATCAGCTTTATTTAAGAGAAATTAATTTGTTAATTATTTACATTTACAATCATTTAGCTTCAGTTCTTATAAGGTATTCTAGCTTTTGTAATGGTTTTAAAAGCTAATGAACTCTCAGTTTAAATAGAAAATACCCCTTGTTAATTTGTATTAACTTTCTTTATATGTTTCCATAAAATTATCTATTATAATATGGTAGTTACACTACCTATTTTACCACATATCTAGGTCAAGTTTGATTTGCCAAAAGAAAAATCTAAAATAATTTTCAAGTTAACCCATTTTTTATTTTATTTCGTTAAACATAAAACCCCAATTCTTAATAAATGTAGGTCACTATATAACAAATATCTGTGACAGTCTTTCATACAATTTGCTACCGGAAAAACGAGTTTTCCTCCTTCTTCTACTTAATATCGATTTCATCTGGCAAGAAAAAACTGTGCTAAGAGAACTTTGACAATTTGGCAAGGCATATGGAATGCGTCAGGAATTGGAATTGTTACCATAACTTGGTCACTGGCCAAAAGCATACTACATACATAAACTATAGGTATTTAAGCCAGCCCGCCGTCGCTGCCGCCACCGGGGAAATGGGAAATGCGTCTCGAGTGTCAGTTGATTGATTTCCTATCTAATTTTCACGCTGCACGCAAGGGCGGGGCCTGAAGGGGTTGTTGTTGGTGTGATAGCAACAGCATCTGCAGCTCGCTGCTTGCACTCACGCCGCACCGCACCCAAAAAGTCCGGATAATTTCCGGCCCACTTAGTGGGTGGTGGGTGGATGACGACGGTGGTAATAAAAACAATCAAATTCCTGCAGGACCAGGACGCATGCGCATGAGGTGGAGAACGGGAAAAGTCTCCACTCTCCAAGCACAGGCGGGTCAGCTGCATTGGGTGAAATATCGATGAGTGAGCTGAGAGCGACGACACACTCTGGCCTCTGGAAAAGCCAGGCCAAGCTTTTCCTATGCGCAGGGTTCAGGGCTAAGAGCGGTTGCTCAACTCAGCGAGACTTGTGTTGCCCTTTTGCTCATTGATTTTGCATTCCGACCCAGAGGTGCATCACAGTGGGACCTCGTTTGGATGGGGATTTTCTCTGGAAATAGGATGTACTTTGGACTTTTTTATTAATAAATCAGCAATAAATTATTATTCAATATCTAGAGATTATTAACTAATTGGAAATTTAACCAAAAATGTAAACACAATATTATATTTTTGGAAAAATTTTATGGTACTTTTGTTCACTATTATTACAAGATTTTAAATCTTTTGAAATTTTCGAAAATCAGTTATCTAATTTTTTTAAGTTTTATGAATAGATCCTTCACTGTATCTCTCAAGTGGGCCTAGTGGGGGGCACCATCTCTTCCTCTTTCTCTCTCCATTATCTCTCTCTCGGCGCCGTCGCCGTGACTTAGGGTTGTCCTTTTTGTCGCGAGGAGATATTTCCTAGGCGGCTGAAGCTTTTCCTAATACGTTTTTCAGTCTCTATACGCGTCGTGAGGCCGCAGCACACACGGAAGTGAAATTTTATTCTTATAGCGTAATATCACGGTAATACGTTAACGTCGTAATACTCTCGCCGCTCTCTTTTCATCTGCGCCGTGCTTTCGCCAACGAAAACAATCGAATAGAAAACGGAAAAACCACGAAAAATTATTAAACAGCTAAGAAAAGAAATTCTGGTGCCGACAGAAAGTGTGCTAAGCTAAAGCCTAAAACACAAATAATATAATAATAATGTCTGCAATTGGTGAAACCGCTCAGAACGGCGTTTGCAAGCAGCGCCCATTGATTTGCTCCATTCTAGATCCCAGTAAGTGATATTCCGCATTTAAAACGTATTAACCCCGAAACGAAACTCACCCCGAAATTCGAAATTCGAAAAAAGAAAAGAACTAAAACAACAACAAAACTAACCTCTGACAACTGTGGTATGGGGGGTAGCTTTTAGCAGTAACTGTAATTAAGGATTGTATAATTTGTGTAAATATATCCTACTGTAGCAGGTGGCTTCTCTGTATTGTAGTAACTTTTTATATTTATTTTCTACTTTTATTATTATTATTTATTGCTTAATATTTCCACTTAATTTTCCTGTTAATTATTTGTTTATACGCTGCTTGCTTTTGGAATTAGACTGCTTTCTCTCTCCTCTTACCGCCTCTGGCAATCCTGGAAGCGCGCTTTTCAAACTTTTCTTTTAATATGCCGCCTCTGCACGCCATTTCCGTTTCCTTTTGTGCCATTTTCATTATCGTTTTCGCACCACGACTAACCGCTAACTAACGAAAATCAATATATCAATCGCCTATTTGCAGATGCCTGGTTCAAGCCCGAACGTTTGCACCCGCAAGGTAAGTTATCCAGTGGCTGTCAAACTGCGCCAGGCGACTTGAGCGCGCTGCTTGACCGGCGCGGCAGTCCTTAATGTAACTGTAAATAAGTGTTACTGTGTAACTGTACAATATCGCCAACTGTCAATATGCGTTATGATGTCATCGACAGCCACCCCCTAAAATTTCTGCGTTGTCCTTTTGTTGCTGTTGTCCGCTTTGTTTTGCTCCTTTTTTGTTGTTGCTTTGATTAATCCTACGACACAAATACATTCATATGCTAAGCTTTGTGTTCCCGCTGTTCTCCTTGTCGTGGGTTTTTTTTGTGCACTTGTGCTAAGGCAAGCAGTGCGGCCCGAAAGTATGCCACATTATTCCGCATATCCTTTCGAGTGCTCTGCATTGTCTTTCTTTATGTGGGCGTATGTGTGCTATTTAAGTGTTTTTATTTGTTTTTCATTCGCTTTTAGGGGAATTTAAATGTATTGAAAACGTGCTTCTATGTTATAAAGTTTAAAATGCTGGTAAATATTTTTAATAAATGTCTAGGACCTTTATTTAGTTACCATATTTCTTTAAAATAGAAAAGTTTCTTTCAACATATATATTATTTAAGGTGTGATATATAATAATTTGAGATGGAACTGTAATATCTTTAACTGTCCTTTTGTTACCTACAACCTTCGCAAAGAGCATCCATATATGACATATTCAAGGTTTATAAACGAATCTCTCACAAATCGAGGTTATTTTCCATTTCTGCACGGGTCTCTTTGTCCTGAAAATCGATAAATTGAGCCAGGCATGCATAAACGATGTAAATAATGTTTACAATTTATTTCCAAGGAGATTCCGTTAAAGGAAAGCTTAATGGATAATTTTTAGTACAGTATTCAGCGGACTCTGTTTATACCACTGTTTTATCCACTGATTTATTTCAAGTTTTATGCAGCTTTCACCCATGTTTTAAGGGGGTTGACTAAATATAATTTGCATTTATATAGTGGTACTACACACGAGGGTAGCTCGGTAGGTGGCATATGCTCCCCTGCTCCTTCCCTTTCCCCCCTCTTTTAAGTTTTTGGCTGAAAGTCCAGTCGCATTGTAATTAGCCGACGTTTTGATATAGTTCAGTTACCCGGACAGGCAAACGCCTTGCACTGAAGCGGTGAGCGTTGAGAGGCGGCAACCGTAATCGGATCGCATGCTAAGCCAACCAACAAACTCTCCCCGACAGCCAAGCACTCGCAATTGCAGTGGCGGCCACAGTGGAGCCTCTATAACTTTAATCAAGTTTTACATATTTTAAAAACACTTTCACGTATTTCAAAGGGTATTTTTTATGATGTTTAAGGAAGTAAGGTAATGCGTTGCCTGTAAAAATAAATTAGACGAGAATATAGAAAATCTTACTAATTCCTTTTAACCAGATTATGTTCTCTTAGGGAAACCCACCTGTATAGGTACATAAATTCACAAAAAAAAGTACTTTTACCACTGCAAATTGCAAGCTGATATGGGGCGTCTGCCATTTCCCCCGCCGGTTTCCCGCCAGGGGTCTCGCATGCAATGTGAGCTTAGTCTAAGCTACGCTCCAAACCTGCACTTTCTATAGGTGCTTATATGTCTATATTTTTATATATGTATATTCTTTTAGTATACCATTTTTAATCAGCTTATGACTGGTGAAAATCATTCGCTCTTGCTGTGACTAATGCACCTTTTATGTGGCCTCCGTCTGAGTATATTATAGCTAATCACTTACAGCTCGTTTGCTAATCATGCATTTAGTCTGTGCCTATATTAGTCATAATATTATAGATGGACTTTGACATTCAAGTTTATAATACGTGTCTGGTGTTTTGTATAACTCAACAAACAATTTAATAAAATAGTGATTACTTTTATAGTATAACACTATATATAGAAACTAAATGGTAATGATCAGCTTTGATCATACGTAATTGATTTTATGGATCATAAATATTTATTTGCAGTAATACCTATAAAAGCTATAATGTTTAAATTGTGAAGAATGAGTCTCCGGGTAGTTATTATACCAATTTCAATTCCAAAAACTTTTCTGGTTAACAAATCTGTATACAAAGTTTAATTTTTCAAGAAATCAAATCATGGCTAGATCAACTCCCCTGTTGATGCTAATCAAGAATATATAAGATTTATAGGGTCTGAAATCACTCCTTCACTACATTACAGACTTCTGACTTAAATTATAAGACCCTGCAAGGGTATTACAAGAAATCATATTTTTCACTAGCTTGCCACTCCCACATTTTTGCAAAAATGTTCTCTGGCCCTTTTCTTTCTGTGCCATTCTTGACCAAAATATAATTTGCACGAGTAGCTCTAGACATCTAGAACCTGTGGCTTCGAGGGTTTTCTCTCGCCATTTCCTCGAGTCCAAAGCCCAAATTGGACATGGCCAAGAGCTTAAGTGCCGCTTGCTGTGGACTGCCCACTGGGAGCACTCTCGGCTACTTGAATAATTGAGTCAGTCCAGTCAGTTGAGGAAGTCGGCCCACATTAGCATTATTTCGCCTTCCTCCGCCCGCCCACAAAGGAAAGTCAGCCAAGCGGCGTCAGAGTATTTCGATTGGTGAATGCCAAACTGTAAATATTCTCGTAATTACTGTAACGGTAAAAATAATGATTAATCATCCATCGGCTATTGTATCTAGGCTGAAATCTGTCAGAATTTCATGCTTTTTGCTAGTAAAAATTTGGTCGCTAAATTAACATATTTATGGGAAGAATAAAATGTATTCCATTCAGAAGATATTTAATCTATGTACTTTGTGAGTAACTATTTTTTAATAAAGGTATTTTATTAATGAGAAATAATTAAAATATATATATTTAAAGGCATGACAAAATTTGTTACGTAAATATATGTACTATATAAGGATGTCCGTCTTTAAACAAAGCCAAAAATACAAGGTATCTAATCAAACTGTCTTTAGTTCTTAAATATATTCACTTCTTTATTGTTGAAAATAGAAAAGAAATGACTATTAACTTACTACATATTTCTCTTTTATAAGAAATTTGCAAAATTTCACTTTTCATAAAATTAATCTATTCATCTTTCAACCATTAATCATGGCTGAGATTCAGGTCAGATCTATGGCATACAACAAAATTAATTTTAAACAAAATCAAATATATATTAAAAATGCATTTTTAGGGAATGAAATCAGATTCAGTTTTAGACTCCTTTTATCTAAATATTAAAAGACTAAGTTAAAGATAGTTATATCTTATCCTACGGTCTTTAGTTCCCCCTTTCCCCAATTTTTGCAACTGTCAGAAAACGTAGAATGAGTAACGGGCTACAAAAAGAGAAATGCTTACGTGCCGTGGACAAGTTTTCTTGTTGTGTTTATATGCATATAGCTTTTATACTTCCAGGCGAAATCGATTAGATCATCGACACGGCATTTTTCTTGACTTTGCCAATCTAGCACCAAAATATAATATATAAGTATTCGCACATGTACATTATGTATGTATGTATGCGATCAATTTGCATTCAAGTGCAAAACCCGAAATTAGCAACAAATGATAAGGCGCCAGAAATGACTTAATTCTACGGCTTCAGATAACTTGTCTGCATTGCAAGGCAGTATAAGAACGCTAAGATAATAGACCGCAAGTCATATGCCACAAAATGTTCTACTTATATCCTGTGACGTCATATCTTATCGTTCAAAATTTAAAAAGAAAGAATGGGGAAATTTAAATTTTGGGCGCTTTTAGACAAGCAGTGTAAACTGCTTGCGAATATCAAGCAGGTTGTGCCAAGCAGTACTAGCCCCAAAGCTAGAAACAGTTGACCTTGAATTCTGCAGCGTGAGAGCGAACTTGAGAGAAAGAGCAACAGACAGTGAACAACTGTCATTGTTTAGGAAGCTCTCCAAAAATCTCACATCTCATTCATTACTGCGTTCCCCTGTCCACTTTCATTGCTCTCAATCTTGTAGCCCCCTGTTCGTTGGCCCCCCTTTTTTTGGATCTTTCTGCCCGGCCGGCGTCAACGACGTCTCTCGTTCACAGTTGCCCGCTAATTTTAGCCTTTTAGCTAAGTATTTCAGCCATTCGTTGTTGGTGTTGGCATTCCCTTTGTAGTTGTTGCGGTTTAACATTTAAAGATTGAGGCGTAGGCTGCACTGGGTAGCAAGTCACGCAGTTGGATTAGAAAAAGATCAGTTGGGGCCTGAAATTATTTGTACATTTTAATATACCAACATTTTTAAACTATTTTTTAATTAAATAAAAATCAGGCTTTTAACCCAATTTCGACTAGACCCTTTAACTTTCCACCTAAGAAGGCTCCACTGTATTAATAATTAGGAACCAGTTCACATAAAAACTCCTTGCTTAACGGCAGCCCTGGCCGAGACCTCTGAGTCTGTACCACGTGTACCTGATCGGTTCAGATTCCTTTCATCCTCCTCTCCTTTTAACGCACCTGGATGGTCCCTCGCTCTCCCCGCTCCTTAGACCATGATCCCTCTTACCTGTTCACGCTGCTTGCCGAGACATGTTCGAAAAGCAGTCGTCTACCTAAATTGCATTTTATGTGAAAATGTGTGCATGCTCGCTTAATGGGCGACAACTACATTAACAGCTACAACAAATGCGTGCTGGTTGATAATAAAAACGTGCAGTTCTCTCTCTATCTCTCTGTTTCTTTAGGCTTTCTGACATCCCTCTCTCTACCTTTCTCTCGGAACCGTTCTATTTGCAATACGCCACAAGCAGGGGAGAAAGACCCTCTGCCCCTGGTTCCTGTCTTTGTCCCTGTATCCTCTCACTGTCCCTTCGGACTACAGCTATGATCACAATATTAATGAAGACTGCACTGAATTATACCATGTCATTAATAGGCAAAATTCATTAATGAAATCTTGATGAATATCTTTTGATAATTAAGGTAAAAATTCATCGATCTTTCATCAATATAAAACAGCATGTAGAGGTATCACTCTCTTGTACGGTCTCATTCTCTTACAATATATGTATGCGGAGAGATGAATTAGTTATGAATGGTTGTGCAGGTTAATTAGAGCCTAACCTTTTTTAAATAAAAAAAATCACCGAAACTTGTATATAATTTTTAAGAGTATTACAGTTACCCATTAGGCGATTCGCCTTAGCGTTCTTAAACCCTTGACCGCTGCTGTACTCTGAGTGGTACCTGCGTGTGTATTTCGCTACAGATGTGTGTGTAGGCATGAGTGTGTCGCTTCGCCCTGCGCCAAGCTGAGCGCATCTGAAATTAATTGTAGTTTAGTTGATGTACGGACTTTGACAACGTCACATTGCCCCAGAGACGCGATCGAGAAAACGAGAAAAACGCGACAACGAACAAGGGTAATCGCTAAATGCTCCTTTCAGCACCGCGAGTGTGCGTGTGTGTACTGTGTACTGAGATGTCAGCTGTTTGAACTCTTCGGATGACCTGCACTTGCAGTTGACAGAAAACACGGATCCGCGGCTTTATCATTGTCGCGGCACAGCATCCAAATTTACCCCGCCACGCCCGCGGAATTTCTCTCGTGTTTTTTTCGTGCGGATACTTTTCTAATTATATAACTTGGATAGGTGCCCTAAACTTTCGGGATATTGTAAATGTGTAAATGTTTCTACAGTGGTTGCCCGAAAATCGGATATTCCAAAGGATTTTATTGGCTTAGTGCTGTTGGTTTACCCATGGAATTTTCCAGTTTCATATTTCTGTTCGTAATTGAAATAGGGAAAACATACAACAGTATTGGAAATATAAGAATTTTAACAGTTGTAAACAAATATTTAAAAAAACAATAAATAATGTCTGATTGAGGGTTTACCTTAGAGAACCCTAGCTAGTCTTGTTACTTTACCAAACCCCTGCGTATTAAGGAATTTCCTTTAGCGAGCGACCACTGTATCAGATTCAATATCAAGACGTGCACCTAGGCTCTACACCGGTTATCGCCGTCAAGTAAATAAATCGGGAGTGAATGAAATAATATTATTAATCCTATCCTATTATCTTGCCCCGTCGTCGTTTCCATATCAGTTCCGCTGCTGCGATTCCGATTGTGAGGAGTGCGAGGAACTGTCGGCGGTGACTGCGATTCTATATCTCTCGTCTAGGTCGGATCCACGATCGGTTTTGGCTCGCGAACACCGCGATCGTTCAGTTGTACGCAGACGGTTAATGTTAATGCCCGGCGTCGTTGTATTCGCATTTCCTCGATCCGTGAACCGCTCGAAAGTACTTTCGCCTCAACAGATTCTTCTTTCTCTTGCAGTCGAGTGGCAGAAGGCTATATAGTGATAGAATTTAAACCATATATACTCAGTTAGCGTAAACACATACACACAATATACAATGGCTGCTGGTCTGGAAACGCTGCAGGGTCTCCTGCAATCGCTGGGCGAACTCAAAGATTTGCCTTTGAATCGCGAGTCGTGTAAGTAAATTGTTGAATAAAAATCAGATCAAAAAATATACATTCATATATACAAACATCAATCTTAAGTGGTTGGGGTTTTTGAGTGTGAATATGAGGGCGACCGATTGGTCAGCTGAAAATTAAATAAAACATTGAATTTCCCTAGGGGAAATTTCTTTTATTTTTGCCTTGCTCTTTCTCTGTTCTTTCCTCTCTTTTTATCACTCTCTTTCTGTCCCCTTGTGCTTTGTTTCTAATTGCAGCTATAATTTATTTATAAATATTCTTTTTTGTATGTCTTAGGGAAAATGTGGGAAAAGTATATCGGCTTTTAAGGCTGACACGTCGGCTTTCTTCCCTTTGGCAGTTGAATAATTGATTAGATTGGGAAATTCTGAATTAAACCAAGGTTGATAAGCACTCTTCGCATGATTAATAACATTTAGTTGCACTTTCATTTATGATTTAGCTATAAAAAAGCTTCGTCACTTGGCTATCAATAGTGATTTTGTACTTAGATTAACCTAAAGGGTGTTTGGAAGTGATTAATGTTGGGACCAATAAAACTATTTCCAATCTGAGGGGTATGTTTTCCCCTATCAGGTCTGTTTTACCCTGTGGTAACATTTGTGTAGATAAGGGCACAGTCTTAAGTGATTTGTCATTTTTGGAAATTTAGCTGCTTTCAGAGTGTATCCTAACCCTTAAGATATAAATTTAATTTCAAAATATTTTACTAAGTTTTATAACATCAATGTATGAGCTACTTTTTTATTTACAACTTGTACAGGGTTTTTTAAATAAATTTTGAATATCAAAATATTAATAAAGCTCTATAAGTGTTACCGCAACTGTATTTCTGTCTACCCGATTCTTTTCTATTAGCACAAATATTCCCTTGTTCTTGATAGTTTTTGTTTTGTTTTCGTTTTTGTTGGTCCTTTCTGCATTTTCTATATTTCTTTTAATTGTTTAATAACGTTTTTGGCTTATGCAATTGTATAGCACGATGAGCTTCCTGACAATGTCAGGTGCACACAATTATTGTATTTATTTGTGTGTTTATTGGCCAACATTTTGAGAATTATGTCAGCGAGATTTGCGCTCCCGCAGCGTGATATCATTTTAAGCAGAGCTTACTCATTCAAACGCGCCAAAAAAAAAAAAAAAAGCGAACATAAAAACGCAAAATCGTTAGAGGTGATTGGGGTTGGAATTCAAGTGTATAGGGATGATGTCACAACACCACAAACGTTTTTCGCATTTATCCAAACGCAGTTTATTGCGTTTTGAGCCTAGTATGGAAATGGAAAACAGTTGGCGTAGAATTGTTGACAAGCAGTGCATTGAACCTCCGCCCGAGATAAGCATAAGCAGTGTGTAAATCTCGGCGCGGATTCAAGTGTAGATTTAATTTATTGATTTAAACTTGTGTGTCTTAGCATTTCCCCCATTTCGCCATTGTTGGTCACGCTCCGGAGCCATGATTCACAAGTCAGTCGAAGTCGCCGCCGCAAACCACAACCCCACCCACTACGTCACGCGACGTAAGGCGGGCGACGTAAGTCCAATCCGCTATCTGCAACTGGGGAGCCGAAACGCGAATCCAAGTTCGTGTTCGAGGTTGACACGTTTGCTGACATATTCGCCCGCCGCCTCCGCCTACTACTTCACCCCCTACAGACCGCTCGTACATTGTTGTTGTTATTGCGCGTTATCTTTTACTTTCAATGCGGATCGTTGACGCACCGCTCTCTTCCACTCTCTGCCACTCTCTCCGGATGTGGGACTCTCTCTTCCTTAGTGCACAGTGGCTTGAGTTGCTGAATTATGTTCGAAATAATTCAGAATAAAATATTAACTTATAAATTTAGTTTTGTAAGCCTAAGATGTCGGTGGCAAATTCTTCTTAAACGGTAAAAAAAATTCTTCTTAAATCCCCCCAAAAAGATGTACATTTTCATTCCCAAAATATCACTCTCTGAAGAACTACTAGATTCGGTTCCCAAAAGTCCCCACTGTGCAACTGCTTGGCGCTCGCTCCCACTGCTTTTGCTACGGTTCCAGAAAACTTGTTTGCTGCCACTCTGTCTCTCGCTTGCTCTCGCTCCCCACCTAAGGCCCCAACACTCGCTATCCCGCTCATGCTGCCCAAGCAGCTCCCTAGCTCCCTAGCAAATTGGAGGCTTGTTGGTTTAATTTGTGCTCAAACTTCTTCCAGTTCTTTTGCTGCGCTCGTGTCAGACGGTCGGCCGAATCGTCTCCCCGTGCGATAGTGTGTGTGCGTGCTCAGCGACTAACTAACTTTCAGAGCTGTAATTAAGCCTAGACACGCGAATATTCGTCACTTTGCATACATTTTGGCGCCAAGCTAGTAACGGTTCAGACCAATTCGAATTAACCAAAATGGCAGGCGGCAGCAAGCGCTACTCACGCAACAATTCCAATGGCAACTTCCAGCCACTGCCCGAGCGCGGACCAGGTAATACAATGGAAAAAAATCGGGAAGCTATCTCTATCTCCTCCGCTGGCGCTTATCATACAGCCAGGTGATGATGATGGTCCACGTTGTCCACTTTGGTTTAGGGCGACGACAGCGTGCCAGCTAGCTTCTTATCTACCGAATAAAAAATATTTATTGGCCTCGTAGCAGTGATTGCTGCTGCTGGCAGCAACGTCAGCAGAAGAGCAGCGTCAGCAGCGCCAACGTGGCCGAAATATCAATAAAAAAAAATCAGAAGTCCAAAACCTGACATAAAACCATTGCTGAACATCAAAGTTTTTTTTTGCATATTTCCCCCGTCGTCAGTCAGTGCTAATTTTTATATATGTAAATTTCAAGATTTTTTTGCCACGTTGAGAACAACGCTTGGCAACGAATTTTCGCTCATCATCATAATTCTAGCTTGTATTGGCAATTTTGTTTAGAAATAAATTAATATACACGGCAAGTACAATGTTATCAGCTTTCCCGATGTGCTCTTATCTATGCAGTTTTTGCTGGCACAGGTACATATACATACATATATATTTTTTTTATTCCTGCTGCACTTCACTTTCGGCCAAAACTCGTTTCAAGGCAAAATATAAACCAGTTCCCTACTCTCGTTCACCACCATCATCAACATCATCATCGGCTCTTTTGTTCATCTCGAGGTGCAATTGTACCAAAGTCTTGGAATCGGATCCAATTGATACTTTGGTAACTTTCTCTCGCGAGGGACAGAGAGAGCTCTTTAACTTTAACCCACTTCAGGGCTCAACATATTGTGTGTGTTGTGTATGTTGCCATCTCATCACCAGTATCACCAGTGTCTCCTTTCTAATTTATTTTCCCCGGGTATTTACATAATTCCATTCAGATCGTGTCTGCCAACGTTAGACAAATTCGAATCTGAATCCGAGCCTAAAACAAGTTTAACCAACTTTGTTGTTGCAGCAGGTCTCCATCGGGACCATAAGTTACGTTTTATTTGTTTAGGTGTTCATATATTCTTTATTAAAATGTCACCAAATGCGGATGTTATGAAATTTTTAATTATATATTTAGCTAATCATTTTTCGCCTAAAGATTGAGGTAATTAAGTTCTTTTAATAAAGTTTTGAGGTGGATCAAACAGGTTAAATTTTGAGACTTTGAAAAAGGTTTTAGAACCCTGCTTTAGGGATATGTATCCTAAACTGAAAATTCTTGCAAAAGTGTTAAAGATGACCAGTATTTCCAGTACTGGAGCTTTAAATAAGTGTTGGAAATCTTAAATCTTCCTCAAATACGAAAATACCCAGTTGTGTTTTATATAAAAGATTTCAAGCTATAACTTTGATTGATTATTGATCATAAAGATAGCCTATCTTAATTACATTATAGCACCCCTTTCCTACTGTATTGATAGTTTCTCCCCATACAAATCAGTTCGAATTAATCCCCACCCGCACTTGAAGGTGTATTTATAGAATCTTCGCTTGTTTGAGTATCTTAATTGGGTTAAACCCAGATGCCATGGGGGCATCGACTTCTTATCGCTAAATCCGAATGCCAACTAGTAACGCCGATGAAAGCGAAAGGAGCGAAGATGGCAAAGATATGGAGGTGAATAGAGGAAGTGTTTACATCAGCGGTTGTGTATATCCGCGGGATATATATTCCGGCACGAGCTGGAGGCGAATATTTAAATCGATTCTTAGGCGTGTTTCGATTTATTTCCGTTCCACACACTTGGACACTCTTAGGCGCCACCGACGCCGCCACTCTTCTCATTAGCATTTTCTCTTCTAGCTCTCTTACGTTTTCCGGCTGGGTCCGGAAAATCTGAACTCTTCCTCTAGCCATTCTTTTATACGTTCCGCTAAATAATATTTCTCTAGTGTGTAGAACTTGGCAACGGACGTCAAACGTCGCACCGCGAACGAACCGCGATCCGCAGGAAAAACGGAAAAACCGAAAGCAGAAAAATGTCGAACAAATTGTGTGAGTGAACCTACCGAACACGAGTGTTGTTGGTTGGTAGTTGGGTTTAGAATAATATGAAAAGCTATAGAGGTGCAGGCAGAACAAGAAATGAAAATGCCAACCGATAATTACCAGCTAAGCAGCTGGGGCAGCCGTGCAGCTCGAATCCATTGCAGAGATTCATCTATTTATCTCATAGATTGCATAATTGCCGCCAGCTGAAAAGATATATCTACACATATGCGTATGCCTGTGTATATTTTGGTATCTGCTTGCCGTTCACTTTATCTCTTTTTTGTCTTTTCTTTGAGTGTTTATGAGCGCTATAAATTGGGATATGAAATGAAAATCAAATGTGTATCCGTAGGATTTTCTGCCTCAAACAGTTACTAATGAATCGAACCCGTTGCTTATCCTTTCAGTGGAGTCGCTGATCTACTGGCGCGATGTGAAGAAGTCCGGCATTGTTTTCGGCGCCGGCCTGATCACACTGCTGGCCATCTCCAGCTTCTCGGTGATCAGTGTCTTTGCCTACTTGTCGCTCTTCGCTCTCATCGGAACTGTGGTCTTCAGAATCTACAAATCCGTGACACAGGCCGTGCAAAAGACAAACGACGGACACCCCTTCAAGTGAGTTGATTAAATTAAATAATAAATATATGAAATAATTAATTAAATTGTACATTTTTTAGAGAATACCTGGAACTAGATCTGACGCTGTCGCAGGAGAAGGTGCAGAACATTGCCGGCGTGGCTGTGGCACATATCAATGGCTTTACCGCGGAGCTGAGGCGTCTGTTCTTGGTTGAGGATCTCATCGATTCGATCAAGTTTGGCGGTCTTCTGTGGGTGTTCACCTACATCGGTGCCTGGTTCAATGGCATGACTCTGGTCATCTTGGGTGAGTTCCTAACCATATTAACAAAAGCCTGGGCAATAACCTATTTGATTTACCCGCACAGCCTTTGTCTCGCTGTTTACCTTGCCCAAGGTCTACGAGAACAACAAGCAATCGATCGACACCTACTTGGATCTGGTGCGCAGCAAATTGACAGAGATCACCGACAAGTAAGTGTAGACCCTTAAGATCCTTTATATATATATACTAATTACTTGATTTCCATTTAATCCAGGATCCGAGTGGCCATTCCCCTTGGTAAGAAGCCAGTGGCTGCCGCTGCCGAGTCTGACAAGGACAAGTAAAGAGATACCGCAATTAGCTACAGCAACAACAACAATAATACAATGTTTATTTATTTATTAAGCTTTAATTTTGAATGGTTTTAATATTCATCCAGGCATTAAATAAATAAAAAGTCTTAGCGGCAATGTTTACATATTAATTGTATAATTGCAATCTACATCTACAATCGATAATTGTAAAGCAAATTTCAACCCAAACTTATCAACCAATAATAACTTGTAGCAGTTGCAAACATTGTCCAACGTGTCTTTAAGTTTTTAACGAACGAAACAAAAACATAAAACAAATAAAAAAACCAAGAAACATAGTGAAGAGTGAAAAACAAGATCATATATAGGCGCAGCAATGCAAATAAAACATTTTCCGAGTTCCCGTAAATTTCAATTCAAATCATACATCATAATTTTTTTAGTTTTCTTTTATTGTGAACCTTCTTTTTTAATTAATAAAATCTTTGCTTTAGTTTTAGTTTTACTATTGTGTTGATTTTTTTGTATAAAACAACAAGAAGAACTAAGAAGATTACTCTTAAAACAAACAAGAAAAAATCAAATAAAAAATGAAGTAAAAAAATCCACAACTAATGATTTTTGTGTTTTCTAGCATTTTTTAATAAAAAAGAACAACAAAAATATTTATACATACATAAAATAAGTAAGCTGATCCGTAAGTCATTAAGCACGCAACTCATCTCGACGAATGCTAAATGGTGGCCTAAATGGTGGACCAAAGGAGGGAGCTTCAAGTCTTTATTTTGGCGTAAATCATAAAATAAAATAAAATCTTAATCGTAAAATAATAATGATGAATTTCAAGCAGCTTTACCGCTTCATTTTGCATCAAATGGCCTTGTTTCATAATTGTACAATTAATTTTTAAGCATTTTACATGGAATTAAATCAAATATTTAATGCAAATTTACATTTGTTGCTTCAAATGTTCATTATTACTATTATTACTCTGTAACTCTTTGTTGCTTGATTGTTGAGAGATCTTTGAGTTTGAGTCGAGACCCACACATCTTGATATATATGCATGTGCTGTACTGTATTTTAGGCGTTCTTCTAAACCAGACTAACATACATACATATATACCAATAGATATTTTTGCAAATTAATACACTCGAAATATATATGTATACAAAATGAAAGTGAGAAACAAAATCAAGAAATCGCCTGAAGAGAGAACGAAATGAAATTTTTAAGTGCAACCAACTTTTCGAGGGTTTTTCTTTAGTTTAGTGCAACTTTACATACACACCTATGTAATCGCAAAAGAATAAAAAAAACAGAAAAGAAAGAAAGAAACAGCAGCAACAGATAACACAAATATGTAAGTTTGCTATGAATAGAGATCGAGATAAAAACAAATCACAAAAGAAGCGCGCTCTAAAACGTATTTAATTCTATGAATGAGACAACAACAGCAACAGCAGTTGGCTATGATCGTAAAGTTTCAATAAAAATAAACTCTTATAAAAGTATATTCCTCCAAGTATTGTTTTTTTCGTAGATGGTGGTTATAAGTTCTCTTTAGTACCAAATCTCAGGAATTATCGAGGATTTAACCCATTTCGGAATGAATTTCCGAGGATTTTCGGAAGGAATTTGTTCAGAGCCTGACTATATAGTAGGGAATTCGAAGTTCCTTAGGAATTCCTTAGGCATTTCCTGCGGAATTCCCTAGGAAGTTTTTTCTTCTTTAGGAATTTCTCCGGAACATTCCTAATTTCGAAAGCCGAACGGAATTTAAGCAAGAAAGAAAGCTAAGTTTTGGCCAGCCAAAGTTTGTATACCCTTGGAGGTAACAATTAAAATATATCATAACTAAGCCAAAAATGCATTAATTTCGATTCGGAAAGCAGTTTTGTGTTAGTTTTTATTAATTTAAAAAAACTGCATACCAAATTTAAAATTTTAAGAAATCAAAATTGTTGGCCATTTTTGCTAATTTTAATGATGTAACCCCTTATAAAACTTTGCAAAAATGGCCAAAAAATCGATTTCTTCCGGACATGTCTAGAAAGATTCCCCTGTTGATGCTGATCAAGAATATATATGGTTTATGGGGTCGGAAATTATTCCTTGACTTAGAAAAATATTATTTTCTATTATAAATTCGGATTTTTTATATTAAAAAACTTCTTGATTTTTTTAAAATTAAAAATATCATAACTTGGCCAAAAGAGCATTAATTTTAAATCGGAAAACTGTTCTGTGCAAGATTTTCTACAGTTAATAAATCTGAATACTTCATTTAAAAATTTTTAAAATTCAATTTTTTTATCAAAATCAAAAATTTTAATGATGTAACCCCTTATAAAATTTTGCAAAAATGGCAAAAAAATCGATTTCTTCCTGCCATATCTAGAAAGATTCCCCTGTTGATGCTGATGAAGAATATATATACTTTATAGGGTCGGAAACGCCTCCTTCACTGCGTTGCAAACTTCTGACTGAAATTATAATACCCTGCAAGGGTATAAAAACAAAATTTACACATCGTTGGAGTTAAAAACAAACACCTTATCACTGCTGATGTGAAGTATTTTGGTTTCCGGTGGTCTTCCGGCTTCATGTCTCTAAGCCGGCTCCATCGGGTTCACATCAATATCCGAATAAAAACACACCAACAACATTTACATTTGAATATATTTGCAATATTTAATATGACTTCAATTTCTTTAGTTTCATTTCGCCTAGCTACAGATGAAAACTTTCGTATAATGTGTATAACAATCAATAATGGTTTTAGTTTTAGTTTGTTTTCTTTTTTTTTCTTATATTTTTGTTAAACTTTTATAATACAAATACAAACATTTGTTCATTTACAATTCGAAATATATATATGAAGACTTTTTATTTAAAATTTGTATACGCATAGCGCTACTGACTTGAGTTTATTTTTTTGATTTTTATTCAACATGGTACAGTACAGCATCTGATTTAATTCAAGTTTATATATATAGTATAAGCAGACATTTATAGCTTATAGGATGTCGTCTATACAACACTTTTGATTACGGTAATTGTGTTATTAGTATTTAGTTTTGATTAGTAGTTGGGAGTTGAGAAGCAAACGATGATTGTTTCGAATGGAATGTTAGTGTGAATGCGAATGCGAATACGAATTTCGTTAGAGAATACTATCAAGTTCCGATTATATAATAAATTTGGCCAAATATATATTTTGCTAGCGCACGATTACAACAACAACAACAGCAATGCATACACACACACTTACTAGAATTCAGTTTTTGATATGATCATGAATCACAACAATAGGTTCTATATCTCCAATTATCCATGGAATTAGTGGAATAATATACACAATATATGTATATATATGAGTAGGCGCAATATCAATGACACATTAACTCTGTCTGTACATAGTTCCAGCTCTCTCGCTTTGATTATCATCTTGTAAAATAATTAACAATGGTGTTTTTTTGGTTAAAAGTTTGCTTTCTAAAAAGATCAACATAAAAAACTTTCCAAAAGTTATCAAAATCAAATAAAAAAGACATTCTTTGGAACGATAGCAAGCTTAAAACCGATAAAAACAATATGTTCGTATAGTTATAGTTAAAGATTTAGCTTTCCGCGTGTATATATATATACGTATAGCTCTTTGTATAAGTGTAAGTATAAGTATAAGTAAGTATGACGAACGGCAACGTGAAAAGTGTCCGTGTTCGGTACGGCTCAGTCTTCTGCTAAACTCAAACTCAAAATCGAATGGCGATGATGTTGAGGAGGACGTCATAGGCATTTATATATATAGATATAGAGGTTTCTCTATCACGACTGACTATCGGCATACGCTGGCTGGCTGGCTGGCTGAGTGGCTTAGGGCTAGGCATTGTTGTTCTCGCCGCAGCATTGTATGCAGTCCATGCAGTTGTGCTACCTATTGCCATCACTCTTTCTGTTTATATTCGATGAGGTCAGTTGTACCTACAATAAAACGATATATTTAGTAAAATCGAAATTATAAGCAAGGACTACAAAACTAGCAGAAAGCGTGTGAAAAAGTTTAGCATGCTTTCAAAGCAAGGCTCAAGGCGTGCTTGGGCATTAACTGACCTTCGATCCTTGCATTATTATTATTATTTGTGGTGTTCTTAAGCTTAATGTGTCTCAACTTTACGCACACAACACAACACAACAAACAGGAAGAAGGTGTTTCAAAAAGGTGAACAATACAATCAACAAAGTTAGAGAGACAGTGAGAAACGTGTGAAAGAATTAAGACACAGATTTGTCCTACTTTTAAATTACCTGCAAGGAACGTATGGTATCAAGCAGAGCCTTCTTCTCCTCCAACAGTATGCTGATGTCATCCTGGGCAGCCTTCAAATAGGAGCGCAGCACATCTGTTTCCTGTTTGGTTCTTTGCCTAAAGGGTTTCATTAATATTCAGTATAAAATAATACTTCTAAAACCTAATGCTTTAATCCTTTACCTATAATTATCCGTGTTCACTTTTGAGTCAACCAACTGCCTCCGCAATTGATCATTGTCCAGCTTCATCTGCTGCATCACCAGCTGCATGGATAGCAGCTCCCTGTCCCGTTCACGCGGTGCTCCAAACAAGGCACTGCCCAGAGCCTGATGCTGGGCGGCACTCATGTTTGTATCTGCCAGAAAACATACTTTATATAAATATTTCGTGTACAATTTTGTGTTTTACCTATGGGCTGGATGTTTAGCACTCCAGTCTTGTCACGCTCTAGACGCATGCGGCCAATGCACAGATTTATGGGCACGGGACCCGGTGAGGTAATATTAACGGGTGGACGGTCCTCCAGCAGGTTGATGCGAACATTTTCCACATTTATCTGAAGACAAGCAATCATAAATAATAATAAATGGAACTTTTTGTAAAAGAGCAATCTAAAAATGATACTTACTGTGATAGGCATTGGCGGTGAGATGACCTCATCCTCGGCCAGATCGCCCAGACCAATTACAGTGCTCATCGACAGATCCATATTGATGTCTTTTACACGGATCTCAGCATGGTGAGTGATCCAGCTGGAATTTGGATTCAGAAAAAACAATAAAATTAATTTAAAAAAAAGAAATATATATAATAAAATTATAAATAATAATAATAAAATTGTATATATTAAGGAAAGTGTAATCATACCTTTGTATGCGCTTCCGATCAATGAGGCCTTCAATTTCCTTGGGCATGTCCAGAGTCTCCTCCAAGCGCAGACGGATGCAAGGTGGAGCCTCTGGATTGTATGGCGCCAGATTCCAGGCCTTGCACCTCGCTCCAAACTTGGTCTGAGGTTTAGGGGTTAGAGAGTAAGAAACCATTATAGTTTAAGGTCCCATAAAGACTGGAATCATGGTGATAAACTACATTTGGAAACAGCTAGAGAACAACATGCAAAGCTGAAAGCACACCCATGCAATGTGGGTATGAGTAGAGTGTGTGAATTGGTTTATGTGTGTGTGTGTTGATGTGGTGGGTGTGTTATGGGCGGAATGTTATTTTTTTTTAAGAAGCCTTGTGTGTGTGTATTTAAGTACTTAGTTTAGTTAGTTTTAAACAGTACAGTTGTTAGTAGTAGTTACTCTTGTGGTTGTCCCAAGTCAGTTAGTTGGTAGTTAGTGCTTTGTGGTGGCTTTTTGTTCTTGTTAGTGTAGTTCTACTGTACTTTGCCTAGACTTCTATGTCTCTGAATGAACCAATTTCGTAGCAAATCATAAGTCATCATCAACAAAGCAATACCAGCAACGAAATAATAAAATCAAATGGAATTTGTTGGGATCTAAGCATGTACTTTTTGTGTGGAAGACTGGGATCAATCGTCGTTCTAACGCGCATTTCATGCTCAAAAAACCATTATTCGACCGAGAGAAATCCATTTTCATTAGCGTTGAGCAAGGTTATTCCCTCCGGCAAGCTATCAACTACTCAACTAATGGCCAAGAACGCCCAAAAATGCGATTGCAAACAGGCCAAAAGTCAACTACAATATCAAATGATAAAATATATAATAAACGCACCAAAGAAACCATTAATTTATAATAATTAATTGATAAATAATAATACTGTTAGCTTAAACTCTGGATAGTATATGTACAAAGCGGTTAAATTATAAATAAAAAATAGTAGGCATTTAATAAAGTAATTTCAATTGTTGTTTATTTTTGATACCTTGTTTGCTTGATGCGCGATCTATTTTTCGGTTTCGGAGTGTTGTTGTAGTAGTAGTTGTTGTTGTTGGTTTGTAGTTGTTGGTGATTGTTGTAATTGTTGAAATTCGTGTCATGTAAGAATTGTCATAGATCAATTTACAAGTGTGTGTTTTAGATTTTCATGTTGATTATAAATTTTGGTTTTGAATTTTGTATTAGATTAGCACACATTGAGATCGATTTTGAGTATATATTTATATATTTGTTTTTATAAGAGAGAAAGAGAGAAAATATAATGAGAAAATGATTATATGAGAAGTTATCTTACAGGAAAAGCTCACTTGCTTTATAAATAAACATTTAAATCATAAGAGAAACCTAATGAAACTTTCAAAGCGTTTATATTAAAAGTTCTTTGAATAAAAGTTATCGAAACATGCAGAATGTTGAGAAAGTTCGAAAGCGCAAAACATTTAATTGACCAAAATCTTAAGAGAAAAAACCGAAGATTTATATTTTTTTCATATATTTACAAATCAAACACAAAAACAAATGAAGAAAACAAACAAACAAATAACTGAAAAATAAGTTTCTATTAAAAATAGTGCAAGAAGTCTACCTGAAGCTCGTCCCAAGGAATGGCTCCGCACTCATCACAGGACACGGCAGCCACCTGCAGGCGAACCGAGGACTTGGGACCCTCCTGTTGGCGTATCAGCTCAACGGTGGTTAATCTGGAAAGATTTTAACAAAAAATTAATAAAAATACGATTTAAAAAAATCAAGTAAATCAACCTAAAGGTGGCCATGGACACCAGATCCCGTCGCCGCCAGGTGCTGCCCTCCGAGGGTTCCGATGGCGAGGACATGTTCGTCTTGTAGCTGCTCGGCTGCTCCTCATACACCTCGCTGGCCACCTCCACCGGCGAGGCCTTCATGTTGTTGTCGTTGGTAAAGGGATTCAGGCGGAACATCACATCCATACAATCCATGGTCTTGTCGTCGCCCATCACCGCCGCATAATTCTCCGAGTCTGAGCTAATGTCGCTCTGTATGGAGAACGTATCACTGGCATCGTCATTGGGCGTGCCTGACTTAATGGCCGAGTCAATGGAAGTCATGAAACTGGAGAAGCCCTTCTTCATGGACAGCAGACCAGAGTTGATTTCCTTTGTTAAACTGGGTACGGTGTCGCCGCCTCCAGAACGACTGCCGCCGCTCTTGCCGCTCTTCGAGGCAGAGGAGATCGATTGCGATTGCGTGGAGATGCCCGTGTCCGGACGAGATCCCTGGCTGGGCGTGGAAGAGGCCAGTGTGGGTGTGCTTTGTATCTGAACATTGTAGCTGCAGGGGAAAGGGAACTTCTTAGCTTAAAGTTTATTGTTTATTTTAGCTCATCTCACCCATGCGTATTGGGATTGGATATGTGTATGCCGCTGTCGAAAGGCGGCTCATTGGTCACTGGAGAAGGAGTCTCTACACTGCCAAAGGTATTGCTCTTCAGCTGGTCCAGTGGCGGTGGTGTGGGCCAGGTTATGTTGCCGCCTGGTTACGATTTATTATTGATATTAATAAGAAATGTTATGGGGCAAGAGTTTACATTTTGTTTTACAATATTGATTAGGCTCTAAAATGGCTCTGCATGGGTTAGTAATTAAGAGTACAAAATAAACATGCGAGATATACATATTTAAAAGGCGGATAGTTGTCTCTGAAGCCAAGTGGAAGTCTATGGGGGAAATAGATGGGAATATCAGACAATATCGATAACCTCGATATCTTTATCTATATTTCTTTTATACCCATTCTTTCCCTGGCTTCAGTTCAACAGCTTCCAATAATAATAAGGACAAATGTGTGTGTGTAGAGGTCCTAGGTGCCCAGCCTAAACGCATTACATAATTGTTAAAGTTAATGTTCTAGTTCGACTTGAAAGCGAGTATTACAGCAGCAAGTGTTTAACTAGCTCCTGGGTTAGTCTGGTGATCATAGTGATGGAGCTTATTATTTTGGGGTTAGGACTAGGAACAACACGACATCGGTGAGAACTACTAGTGTGTGGGTTAAGACATTAACTAGAGTCTAGTGTGGCAAGTCGATCTCACTGGACGTTCGAGGTTAGTTACTTAGGTTATAAAACTAAAGAGAGTTGAAGAGAGACAACAAAAGATATATAAATTCTTACTATTCATGTGTAAATCGTCACCCAGACTAGCTGAGTCGGGCACGACACTTTCAGCATCGCCACCACTTGATTCCTTACCAGGTGTTGGCGATGGCATCACGAGCGTCACCTCGATCTGCGGCACAACGCACCCAAATATGATTGATTTTTGTTCATTTTGCTGGGAATTATAATATAAATATATACATCAGATCACGGATAGGTGTATGAAATGCACCAATAAAAAATTTGCCCTACCTTATGTAAGATTCGCTCGGCATCTAGGTTTAGGAAGGTGGACATCTCATTAAGCTCCTCCGCCATGCGCAGCAGAAAAAGCAACTGGTAGTGATCGATCTGGAGGCTCACCAAGTTCGAAATGTGGGCAATGGCGTGCACATCCGCTGTGCGATCCGGTGCAGGAGCAGGCGGTGATGATGCCGCACTGCCGGCGAGACGGACATCCTCGTCACTCATTAGAAAGGGATTGCACGCCTGAAGGGGCGGCAAAGTGGACAACGGTGGCAGACCCATGCTTTCCATACTGGCCGCCGCCGCCGCCGTTCCACCCTTTCCCACATCCAGTTGTGCTTGGGCGGAGCCAGAGTGCAGCCACAGGGTGATGGGCACCGCGTCCACGAACGGAATGGATTTGTTGGGTCCGAGCGAGCGGGCGCCCAGGAAATCCACCCACACGGGGTCCAGCTTGATGCACCACACATCCCGAGGCTCCAGCCACATGACATAACGGGAAAGGTACTGCGTGGAGGCGGAACGGGGCAGTTGTTGACTGTCCCCAGGCGACATCATGCTCACATCCGAGGCAGCCACGTGCGACAGAATGCGATCCGTGACAATGCACATGTCTCCGTCGACGGAGGGAAAGCCAGAGCCAAAGACCAAGGATCCCTCCTGCAGTGAGTGCAGGGCCTGTGCCAGATCCGCCCTCGAGCTGCCCATCTCACGGATGTTGGTCAGAGCAAAGCGCGAGACCTGTATCTGCATTGTCTTCGGTCGATCCTTTTGGCTGGGCGAATCCACGGCCGCCTCCATCACGACACGCGGCATAATCGCTTCCACCTTGACATCCATGTACATCAGATTTGGCTCCTGATCCACATTCACGCCAGCCATCTGTGTGCCATTGGAGCCATTGGAGGAGGCAATCGAGCCGCGTGCACTGCGCGGCTGCTGCTGGAGAGGATGTTGTTGGGATCCCACACTGGTGCGTAGCAGGCTCTCGTGCAAATTGAGGCCAAAGGAGTTGAGCCACAGAATAGAGCTGAGATCAAAGTGCATCTGGATAGGATTTACATGCACAAAGACCTTGGAGGGGGGTACTATCAAGAAGAAAGCAAAAAAAGTTTGTAAACAAAAAGCTATATAGATGAATTTTTGCAATTATTCCAAACTCACATGGAAATACAAAGTCCCCGGGGTAATAGAAGTAAGTATATTCCGCATGGATAATGGGCATCTCGGCGGGAAACGAATATCGATCCTTGTCACCTGCAAACACGCATTAAAACTGGTTAATTCTGAACTGGAATTAATGGAAAAGGTTTAGAAATGCATAATGACTTCAGCAGAGTTAGGAGCCTTTGTGACATATTCACCTGAGGATTTGCTTTTCCTTTTATGTTGCGCTACACAATAGCAACGTTAACAACAATATACAACAACAAAAGCAATTTACATGTTTTCATGGATGGAATGGAATTAATCGGATAAAAAAGCAACGAGAGAAAAAGAGATGCCAAAATGTTAAAATAGTTAAAGATGCTTGAGTATCACTTTAATCAACTTATATATAGTAATTGAGTTCCTACTATAATTACACAGGCCGAGCAAATTATATAGTAAGGAACAGCCTGATATAATTATATTTTATTTTAAATTCTTGAATAATGCAGACTCATCTGATATATCAGTTGACATAAAGCAAAACTCTTATGAAATGTGTGTTCTGTGTGTTTCTCTGGCAGTTATGTAGGCGTAGCTTGTTAGGTGGCTTGTTTATTGGCTTGTTGGTAAAACAATATCTCAAAACCCATACCCGAAACAAATTCCTTGGGCATTGCCTTCTTCCCCGAAGTGGTCACTCGGTACAGGGTAAAATCCTCAATCCTTAGAATCACACAAGAGCTCATCAGTTTGGCCAGATTCTCCAGCGTGCTCCTTTGCTGGGCAGCCTGCGACAACTGGCTATTGGCGGAGGCACTACCAGAACCCATACCAGAACCACCCGATCCTCCAGCAAGTCCAGCTGCCGTGGGCGTGCTGCTGCCATTGGAGAAGCTACCCGCTCCATGCTGTGAGCTCAGCATGCTGGGATTTAGCATAACAGGCGAGGCGGGAGTGCTCCGTTCCAGTGGCGCATGCATGGCCGGTCGATTGGGCTGGCTCAGGTTTAGCACAGCCTCACGGAAGGCATTGAGCGATTCCTTGAGCCACAATGCCGGCGCGACCGAGGCCTCTTTGTACTTGGCCCAATGCGAGCGATCCGATTTGGCCAGGTGATAGGGATAGTAGTCCACCTGGAAGGCGGTGACCGAGACCTGCAAGGCACCGCCCTTATCCAACTCCGGATAGCTGGAGCGACCATCGCCCTCGTCGTCGCACAAGTGAAGATCAATCCGCTGGCTAAAGAAATGATACGACGTCTCGCGGACATCGAAGGCGTTGAACATGCGCTGGGCATTGGTCGTGTGAGCGGATTCGGACAGACGGTTCTGCTGCTGCTCCACCTGAGCCTTGTATTCGGGCAGTGTCTGTCATTGGGAACAAAATCAGTATTCTATATATTCTATTTTCTATATATTATATTTTTACCCACCTGCATTTTGCGAGCCGCCTTCGACTTTTGTGTGGCATGTGTGGCCGCCTTGATCAAACCGGACAGTGAGTCCACAAAATGCAGAGCCGCCTTCAACTGCGAGTCCGTGAGCACCCACAGCAGATCGTCCAGGATGAGGACCAGGCGGGAAGCGAGCAACGAACAGTCCGACAATCGCTTGCGGATCGTAATCCGGCATCTGGCGTGATTGGTGAGCAGGCGCAGTGGCGTCAAAGACTTGTCCTGCGTGGAACTGGCCTCGATGCGTACCGTCTGCCAAGACAGCTCCTTGAAGATAAGGATAATGCCCTTCTGGGCATCCTTGAGGCGCGTCATCCGTAGATCAGCATTGGCCCACTTTGGTGTCTTCGATTCAACCCGAATGCGGGACATTTGCACGGAGGCGGTAAAGGCTGCGCTTACAAAGTTCACGTTCACCGTGTTGACCACAATTGTGATGCCATCGACCACCTTGTGTATGAAGCTGTATTTACCCTGAGGCACTTGTGGCAGAGCAGCGGCCGCAGTGGTGGGGGATCCTGCTCCTCCGGGACCGGATCCTCCTCCTCCTCCTCCACCTGCATCGCGTGTCGTTGGATTGCAGGTCTCGATGGTGATGCGCACCTCATCTAAAGTCTGTGGGAATGATTGTGGAATTAGTAACATTTGAGATAATAAATAAAATAAATAAATAATTGTAAAAATACTTAAAATATAATAGTGTTGCTTTTTCAAAGTGTATGTTTAAGGAACTCATGGATATAGACATCTCTGTGGCAAATTAAGAAATTATAAGAAGTTAACCACATATGTATAAAAAAAACGTATAAATTAAAAATTAAACAGATTTAAATATAGTCTTATAAATATATATTACAAAAATGCAACAGTACACTAATCACAATAAAAACTTAATTTTTTTTCTATGAAAACATCGATTTTAGTCCAAATGATCCTTAAAAATTTCATAGCATACTTTAAAGTCACATTTTAAAATTCTACAGCACTAAGGATATATATTTTTCCTCATAAAAAATACAAATGTACTTTTAACAAGAAAGAAAGCTAACTTTGGCCAGCCAAAGTTTGTAGTATACCCTTGCAGGTAACAATTAAAATATATCATAGCTAAGCCAAAAATGCATTAATTTCGATTCGGAAAGCAGTTTTGTGTTAGTTTTTATTAATTTAAAAAAACTGCATACCAAATTTAAAATTTTAAGAAATCAAAATTTTTGGCCATTTTTGCTAATTTTAATGATGTAACCCCTTATCAAATTTCGCAAAAATTGCCAAAAAATCGATTTCTTCCGGACATGTCTAGAAAGATTCGCATGTTAATGCTGATCAAAAATATATATGGTTTATGGAGTCGGAAATGATTCCTTGACTTAGAAAAATATTATTTTGTATTATAAAATCTGATTTTTATATTAAAAAACATTTTAATTTTTTTTTAAATTAAAAATATCATAACTCGGCCAAAAGAGCATTAATTTTAAAGCGGAAAACTGTTCTGTGCAAGATTTTCTATAGTTAATAAATCTGCATACTTCATTTAAAAATTTTGAAAATTCAATTTTTTATCAAAACCCCTTATAAAATTTTGCAAAAATGTCAAAAAAATTGATTTCTTCCTGACATATCTAGAAAGATTCCCCTGCTGATGCTGATCAAGAATATATATACTTTATAGGGTCGGAAACGTCTCCTTCACTACGTTGCAAACTTCTGACTGAAATTATAATACCCTGCAAGGGTATAAAAATGTAATTCCTTGGACTGCTATAAATGCACATTTAATAAATTATTTCCTTGGACTGCTATAAAAAAAACACTTTACGGGAAACAGGATAGATTAAAGAGAGATGCAGCTGTACTCTGTACTAATTGGAGTGCAATTTCCTGAACTTTTTCTCCTTTTTTTTTTTACTATTTCCCCTTAATCCCTAGGATTACTACTCACCAGCGTTATGGGCACGCTCTTGAGCTTGGTCCAGCTAATCCGGAAGGAGACATGATTGCACCAGGCAGAGGTGAGGCGCAGCCAGCTGGGCAGTTCCAGTAGCTCGGTGAGCACCCGCTCGTCCAGCTCCAGGTTCGAGAGCTCTCCCTCGCCGCGAAAGGTGCTCAGGTTGATTTTGTCCGAGGATAGGTTCTTCGTGTAGCTACGTGGAGAAAAAAACAGGAGGGAACGTGAGTGGTCGTCGTCTGCTTGTCTCGCCAATTAAATCAGCCTCATCGCACATGTCACATTGCATTTGCAAAGTAGGGAAATAACAGAAAGGGGACTAGCTGTTATGTTGCCGAACCTGGGGAGGAATAGAGATATAAAGCAGGGGGCGAACTCGTGAACTGTCGGCGCCAGATGGTTGCCACCAATTGACCCATTTCCCTCTAATGGCTCTGAGTATAATTGAAATCGAATTGATTCGGTTAAAGAGACGGGGAGGAAAAGGTTTACGGCGGTTGTGGAATTCCAGCTCAACTTGCTACTTAAGAACTTTTTCTTGGCCATCTCAAAAATCCCCTGGCAATAAGAAATGCCGATCAGGTAGGGTAAGTTTCCAACTTCCTGGCCGGGAGAAAAATGATAACAGCCACGGCGGGCGGGTGCAGTAAAGAGATTTTCTTTAACTTTTCGCCGTCCCACAACTTGGGCAACAAGTTTGCTTTGCATTTACACTCACGCTCTCTCTCTCTCTCTCCTCGGCCATGTTATGTTATAAACTTGGCTTGTTTGCAGCCTAATTGCGTGGAAGGGAGCAGGCAGGTGGCAGGTGGTGGAGGGCAAGGACAGAGTACGCGGTGGCAATAACGCACAAAAGATATCCACAAAGGGGCCAAGACAATGCCGCTGTGTATACGGGTAAATATGGCCTTTGTTTAAGCAGGTGGTAGGCCAGGACTTGACATATTAAAGTTCGTGTGTGGGGACAGATATATATAAAAAGCATTATACTGAAACGGACGAGGAATGGGGCAAAGGGGAAATGGTAGCTTTGCGACAATATTTCCACTTGAAAGCTAATTATTGTTTCTACTAAAGTGCACTCAGAAAGACACTTGAATTAAACTAGAACTTGAATTTTTTTTTTAGAAAGCAAAAGCTATAGCTTCAAATACAGATTTTAAAAATTATCTTTAATATTCATACTGGTTTTAATTTTTAGAGCCACTATTTAAAGTCTTTACCAGAGATGCTTTGTTAAAATTCAAAATCTCATCTTAAAAGGATAAAAACCCAGGAATGTATTTTTTATTGAAACTGTCTAACTTTCTTTCTGTGTAACAACCTGGCCAAGCAATCGGAGATCCTCCCTTGGGGCCTGCATTGTTTATAATTATACGAATACGAAAATAAGTATTTGATTTTGTTACCCTGCTCATAAATATGTGTTTACTGCCGCGGTGACGGAGTCGTCAAAGCCCCCTGTTCCGGACAAGGTTATCGAAAAACCCAGCCATCAAGTAAACCATATTGAGCCAAGGAAGAGACGGAAAATTGAATTTCACATGCAAATGCCGCTGGCTGCGACAAAGGAAGGAGGGAGTGAGGGAATGGATGGGTATTCAATTCCAAGGAGACGGAGTCAACGTAAAAAGAAAAATAATAAACATTTACGGATGATGGGAAAATTGAAAGTGTGTGGAGGGCAGAAAATTGGCAATCCACTTGTTACTTGGCGAGGAAGGGGAAACCTCCGGCCGGTGCCAGCGGAGGCTAGCAAATTAGCAACGGGGCAGCAGAAGCGATAAGCGATAAAGAAGGCATAAAAGCGGGGGTCAGGACAGGTGACGAGAGTGAAAGAACTAGAAGGGGGAGGCATGGAAGCTGTGAAAAATACACGCACACACAGACACAGCCAGAGAGAGGCAAGCAACAATGCTGAAAGCTGGGAAAAATCAATTGGCGCTCCAAGGGCTCCTCCGCCACTCGCAAGCTGGTCAAAGGGGCCACTGGCCCACCCAAGTGCAACTAATTGAGTTTCGTAATTACATTTCCCACTGACACAGATTAAATCCCGACTATGTAACCCCAACACACTTACATGGACAAATGTTTGAGCAATTGGTTCTTTATCAGCGATACCATCTTGCGACGTCAGCAGCATTAACAATAAACAAATAAACAATGAACTGGAACCCCGGAGTTGGAACAGCGGAGAGTTCAACTTGATCCGCGCAGCATTACGCGGACAGCTTGAGTAGGCACTCGGGCGGGGAGGCAGCAAATGGCACTGGGGATCCGTAGATCCGATTTCAAATCACTGGGAATCACTTTTATTTTTTCACTCTGAAGCACCTGACGCACGGATTCTGATTGGGAAAACTGGCTTCGTTGGTCCCGGTACGCGGCGGTTCACATATTCACGGTCACAGCAGGTGGGCAGATTTTTCGATTCACCAGTCCGCAGAGGTATTAGTCATGTTTTTTGGGGGACAACTCCTCGGCAATTGCGAATCTTATCTTAATTTTTCGCGTATATAAAGACGCAAGACTTTTGTGCTGCTGCTGGCCAGTGTTGCGCAGCGACTGGTGCAGAGCTCAGTGCTGCGGAGCGCTGCCAGTGGAGTGTCAAACTCTCCTGTAAAAGGTGGCGATGTTTTGTTGATTAAAAAATTATAAATAAAATTATAAAAAAATAATAATTATTAAAATTAAATGTTAAGCCACAAAAAGTTGTAATTCCCTGAATACCGTTTATTTGGGAGTATTTTGTAATAACAAAATTGTTTAAAAATTAATATTTAAAATAAACATATTTAAAATTAGTTTTTATAGAGAAAGTTTCGTATTATTTCTTACAAATTGAAATTTATTATTTTAAATAACCGTAAACGTAACTGCCACTGTCAAACATTTTCCAGCACTGCCACTGGCGCCAGCTTACGAACACTGATTTTCTCACAGCTGTGCGGTCGCATTTTATCTGTCCCTGGAAAATAGCTCGTTTTGATTTCGTACTCGTTTTCCGTTTTCCGAATTTCGTCAACGTTTCTGCGCGCCGAAGCCACCAAATCCGAACTCCTTGACCGCAGTGCCATGTCCACTAGCGAAGCGCCGGACGCGCTGATTGAGCAGGTGGTCGAAGTCACCGCTTGCACGTCGGAGGAGGCCAAGCATTATTTGGGGGCCTGTGCCAACGATGTCGCCGCTGCTGTGGCGCTTTTCTTCGAGCAGGGAGGCGCTGCAGCAGCGGCCTCCACATCTTCTGCAGCGGCCACCGCTGCACCTTCGCTTCCCCTGCTGGATGACGACGATGAGGTGCGTGCTCCTATCGCTCCGGTTCGGGAACAACTCATTCTGCCGGAGGACGACAACTTCTTTGCGTCTGGGAGCAGCAGCCGCCTATCACGGGTCACGCAGCGTGTTAAAGTGTGTCCCCTGCGGGATTTCGCCAGGGAGGCTGCCCTTATGGAGGAGCAGCTGCAGGCCACCGGCGTCTATGCTGATCCCAGTGCTCATCGACGTCGGCGGGAGCGCTCTGCGCAGATGCTGGTGGCCGGCCAGGCCGTGGCACTCAACAGTCGCTCCACAGCGGCCACAGCTACTAGCACATCCCGCCTCGGAGACCTGTTCCGCCCGCCCACAGATATACTTTACTCCGGAACGCTGACGGCGGCCAGGGAGTTCGCCACAAAGCGACAGCGCTGGCTGCTGGTGAACGTGCAGGGCGATAACTTCCAGTCGCAGACCATGAACCGCGACGTGTGGTCGGACAAGGACCTTAAGAAGCTGGTGAGACGTCAATTCACCTTCTGGCAGGTGGACAATGACACGTCAGAAGGCCGGCGTTTCGTGGCCTTCTATCACTGCGCCACTCTGCCCTATCTGTGCGTTATCGATCCCCGAACTGGGGAGGAAGTCTGGCGCAGTCCGGAGCCAAAGCAGGAGAATGTCCTGCCCGACTTGAGGCAGTTCCTGAAGGAGCATCGTGATTTTATAGCCGAGGATGCGCCCAGCACCTCAAAGCGATCAGCCGTACACATTTATGATGATGACGATCAAGGCGATCCGGAGGCCTCGTGCTCCTCGACGGCCAGCTCGAGGGGAACGCCAAAGAAGCGAGCCAAGGTGCTGGAGCTCACCGAGGAGGAGCAGCTGGAGCTGGCCATTAAGAATTCCATGAACGAAAACGGTGGCGGCGGCTCCAAGACCGATGATAATAATACAGAAGGAGGCAGCGATAATGAGAGCCTTGAGGAGTTCGACGACGAGGAGCTCAAGGGCGTCGTGGCCGCCTCGTATGAGAATCAGTTGGGCGAGGCAAAGGACGAGCTGACTGCCCTCAAGCTGCGTCTGCTCAATGTCGCCGGAACCGAAGAAATGGTCCAGCTGCGCTGGCCCTCGGACACAAAGCTGTCAACGCTGCGTCTGTACATCCGCCAAACGCACAAGCACATCCCCCACGAAGGCTACAAGCTCATCTGCGCCTTCCCTCGCAAATCCCTAGAGGCGGAGCACAACGACAGCTCGCTCAAGGAACTCGGCCTGCATCCGTCGGCCAATCTGCATCTCACGCTGGATGACTAGGAGACACCACATCCAGACCATGTTGGTCTCACACATAAGTTTGCGTACATATTTATTGCAAGTTCGTCTTTCGTATTTGTCAATCCACAAAAAATCCCGCCCCCCACAGTAACAAAAAGCAAGAAAAATCCATAAAAATTAACAAGCTGTCTTTAAATTTAAGTAAATACGTATTGAATAAAAATAATAAAAATATTTATATGTGGATTGTCTTTATTTGCTTGTAATATTTAATGAAGTTTTAAATTAAATAACTAGTGTCAATATATGGGCCGCGACTGTTTACAAATTCAAATAAACTTTTGAGGGTTTAACAACCCTGCCTAAGCTTTGGCGCCAAAGCAGAAAACAGCTGATTGCACCCGCATGCTCCACCTGAGTGATTTGCTGCTCTCTTTATTTACGCTAATTGTTTTGATTTAAATTGTGTAAATTAAATAGAGAAATCAGTGGCAGAATGTCAAAACCAATTACCTTTGTGACAGGCAATGCCAAGAAGCTGGAGGAGCTGTTGGCCATTCTAGGGCCCAGTTTTCCCCGGCCAATTGTGTCCCAAAAGATTGATCTGCCAGAATTGCAAGGTAAATACATTAATAAATCTCTTCAATTAAGTTTTTATGGTTCAATGATATTCTCCCAGGTGACATTGATGAGATTGCCATAAAAAAATGCAAGGAGGCAGCGCGACAGGTAAACGGTCCCGTGCTAGTGGAGGACACCAGCTTGTGTTTCAACTCGCTAGAAGGCTTGCCGGGTCCTTATATCAAGTGGTTCCTAGAGAAACTGCAACCGGAGGGCTTACATCGCCTGCTCCATGGATGGGAAGATAAGTCCGCCCAGGCTATCTGCACCTTTGGCTATTGCGACGGCGTTGGAGCAGAGCCTTTGATCTTTAAGGGCATTACCGACGGCATCATCGTTGAGCCGCGCGGTCCCCGGGACTTTGGCTGGTGAGTCACTTGCGTAACTAACCTGATAAAAAGTCCCATACTGATTCGCACTTTGACTGTAACGGCAGGGATCCCGTGTTCCAACCAAAGGGCTACGACAAGACCTACGCTGAACTCCCGAAGACCGAAAAGAACACCATATCGCATCGGTATCGCGCTTTGGCCCTGCTGCAGCAGCATTTCGAGAAGCAGGACAAGCAAATAAACTAGGACTCTATTTATTTAAACTTGCATATTTTTGTTCTACAATGTCGAGAAATAGTTGCTACCTAAGTTTGTTTCGTTTCGAGTTCAAGTCTCTCTTTCTTCGTCTCCCGCCTAATCATCCTTCTTGCTCTTGGGCTTCTTTGCCTTCCCGTCCTTGCCACCCTTGACGGCGCCAGTGGGGGGCTTGTCCCAGTAGTAGATCAGTTGGGCCAGGATGACAGCGTTGGCGAAAGTGGAGGCCACGAAGGTGACAATGATCATTGTGTCGCCCGTTTCCTGGATGGAGGTGAAGATGCGGGCCACAGAGCCAGCAAACATCATGATCACCGTGGCGGCGGACAACTGACCAGTGGATCCAGCCTGGAAGTTGGTGTACGCCTGCGAAAGCTTGCCCACCAGCAGGATGGGAATGTTGCAGCTCTGGATGGTAAACAGTGCCGACATCGGCGTCAGCCCAGAATTGAGGACGTACATCAGTATTATGTAGCCCACAAGGAACAAGCCCGATTGCAATTTGCGACCATTGAAGTAGAGGACGAGGACGGCAATGGCCACAGTCTGGACGGCCAGGAAGGTGCTGTCGCCCCAGGCACTGAACGGATAGCCATGCATAAAGTTGTACGACAGGTGGAAGGAAATTGCCAGCAGGTCCAGCACCACTCCAACTATGTTAATGCCCTCCCCGGACTTGCTGTTGAGGATCTTCAGCACCTGGGGCACCTTCACCAGCACCGAACCGGCGATAATGGCAAGGCCCAGGCCCTTGCTCAGCAGGGCCTTGAAGCAGGGAACTGCAAAGGCAAATTAATTGTTAAATGGCCAATTTGGATTATCGGATTATCTTACTGTCTAGGAAGTTGTGCTCCAGGAAGTAGTTATCATAGCACTTCTCGCTCATGAGGAACAGGGCTCCCTTCCTGATAAGATCCGTCATTTTGTGCTGCAGACAATTGCCTTTTATTTATCACGGAGGTTGTACTTAATTAAAGAGTGCCCTCAGGTTCCCAATGTGTAGTATCCGGTCTTCGCTCCGGCGGTGTTATCACTGTTGATTTCTGCTGGACAGCCGACCGTATAATGAAATGGAAAGCCTCTGTACGCGCACACGTAATGCTAAAGCTGAAGAAGATACTGCTGCGACCCAGTAGCAAATCGGGTGAGGGAGTGGAAATCGGATGATAAGACTCGAGGTGGTTTTATCTTCTTTCTTTCGGACGATTTCGCCTGTAAGGTTAAAATCGCTACGTGGTTTTGTGCGCTTTACAACACTGTTGAACAGTGGTACAGGAAATATTACAATGGGACGTAGCGGAACACAATAAAAATTATTATTTGGTTTCTTTATTGTTTTGGGTTATATTTTCCATTTATGGATAAATTAAATTATGCCTTAAATGCTTTAATTTGATAAATGTGCAACAGTGAAAGAAGAAGCAAGGGTTGCTTGTGCGATCCGTCAAATTAAAACATATTATTTTTAACAAAACTACAGCCTCTTAACTGTTTTCTAATATATATGTAAATACTTATTTTTTTAACAAAATGAATTTTTTTTTATTAGAATTTAAGTTAAAGTTTTTTTTTTTCTTTCTCCTCGCCCCACTGTTCCTCACACGGAGTGGCCACTCTTCGCAAGTATGGCAACTCTCGGCCAAAACTAAATTGTTTACTCTCCTCCGCCGCCGTCGCCGTGAAAAACCGCGAATTTAGGATTAGTACTGCTCCCAAACTCGTCTAATTAACATGTCCACCTCCGAGGGGGCCACCGAGACCAAGAAGCCGCGCACCGACAGCAGCAGCAACGGGAGCAAGGAGCAAAATGGAACCACAGACGGTGCCGGGGACGCTGGTACATCCCGTGATAAAGTGGCGCTGATAACCGGCATAACGGGCCAGGTGTGTAAACGAGTGTAATGGCATTAGTCACAGTGTTTTTGGGGGTGTGCTGGATTGAACATCACTTCCACCAACTTCATGCATACGTGGTAAAAATTAAATACGTTATACTTTGTTCTACAGGATGGTTCCTACCTGGCCGAGTTCCTTCTCAAGAAGGACTACGAAGTGCATGGCATTATCCGGCGGGCCAGCACGTTCAACACCACACGTATAGAGCATCTGTACGCAGATCCCAAGGCGCACAAGGGCGGAAGGATGAAGCTCCACTACGGCGACATGACTGACAGCAGCAGCCTGGTGAAAATTATCAACATGGTGAAGCCCACAGAGATCTACAATCTGGCGGCGCAATCGCACGTAAAGGTCTCCTTTGACCTTAGCGAGTATACTGCCGAGGTGGATGCAGTGGGCACTCTGCGCATCCTGGACGCCATACGTACGTGTGGCATAGAAAAAAGTGTGCGATTCTATCAAGCCTCCACTTCGGAGCTATACGGGAAGGTGGTGGAGACGCCGCAGAACGAGCAGACACCGTTCTATCCAAGGTCGCCATATGGTGAGCCAGCTTAAGACCACAGGTGTTACTATCTCTAAGCACTTATTTCCTTTAGCCTGCGCCAAAATGTACGGCTTCTGGATCGTCATCAACTACCGAGAGGCCTACAACATGTACGCCTGCAACGGGATCCTCTTCAACCACGAGAGTCCGCGACGTGGCGAGAACTTTGTTACACGGAAAATCACCAGAAGTGTGGCCAAGATTCTGTTGAAGCAGATGGAGTACTTTGAGCTGGGCAATCTGGACTCGAAGCGCGATTGGGGGCATGCCAGCGACTACGTGGAGGCCATGTGGATGATGCTGCAGCGGGATTCGCCCTCCGACTACGTCATTGCCACGGGCGAGACTCACAGTGTGCGTGAATTCGTGGAAGCGGCATTCAAGCACATCGGTCGCGAGATAACGTGGCAAGGCAAGGGTGTAGACGAGGTGGGCGTGGAGAGCGGCACGGACGTGGTACGTGTACGCATCAATCCAAAGTATTTCCGGCCCACAGAGGTGGATCTTCTGTTGGGCGACGCCTCCAAGGCCAAGAGGGAACTCAACTGGGCGCCAAAGGTGAGCTTTCTGGAGCTAGTCAGCGACATGATGAAGGCCGACATTGAGTTGATGAAGAAGAACCCCATTGCATAGGGCCTGGCAGTCCAATCTAATGACACTTGAACATGGCACAAAGCTCTCTCCAACCATTTAGTCGTAAGCATGAATAGTGATCACTGTATTCTTCGATTTGTCCACATCCGTATATGTATTTTTATATTCTCTTGGGGGAATTACAACCATTCCTTTATCTACTTTTTGTCGCGTACGTTTTGTTTGTGTGTGATTCTACTTGTTTTTTATACATTTTATCAATCTAACGAATATTTGCAATAAATATGTTTTATCTTTTTATCCAACAAAATGAGAACGAGTGATGTTTCCGAAATTATGTTTATTCTCTCGAGGCTAAACACATAAATCAAAAACAAACAAGGACAACTGGCTGGCTTAGGTCTCCTTCTTGCCGAAAGGATTGATTTTGGAGAGCCAGTTGGAGGAGGGTGAAGATTCCCTGTAAAATTATATAAATTCATTAGGAAAAGCGCCTTAACTATGAGGAAATAATCTAAGCAAGAATGGAAATATGGAAACTTAAGACGATTTTACTCACAGCTTAGTCAACGCCTCGATGTCCGAATCCTTATGCTCCGTCGATGACTCCGCCAGCTTATCTCCAGGTTTCTCCAGCTTTCCCGCCTCACTGATACCCGCCTGGCGCAGCTGCTCGATCAGCTTGCTGCGGAACTCAACCTTGTGGGGCTTCACCTTTTCGGCATCGCGCAGCTGCTTCTGCAGCTTTCGAATGGCCTCTACGTAGGTGTGTCCGTACCAATCGATTTCCTCCGGCGTGTACGTCGCCAGATAGCGCGAGTACTCCTTGAGTACCTCCTGCTGGCGATCGGGCTCAGCGTCCAGAGCTGGAACACCATTTAGCAAAGCTGTGAGCACTTCCCGCTTAAGTTTTAAGGCCAGGGCGGACCGCAGATCGCAGGCCCTGTTCTTAAGGAGATAGTGATCAAAGCCATGGCACTCGTGGATCTGTTCCAGCGTGCGCTCCGTCACCACCACGGACATGTAGGAGTCCAGCACATGGCTGTGCACCACCGAACGTCGTAGATTGGGCACCCAGAAGTGCGGAACACGACGCTTCGTTTGCTCTCGCTTCTGGAAGCCCTTGATCACAGCCTCGCCACCCCAGATGCCCTTGTGGGATTCCGGCGTGTCGATCAGGGGCAGCGGGATGTTTTGCACCGGCTTGATGGCATGCGTCACCGGATCGCGCTCCCACTGATGCTCCTTGGGGATGTAGTGGACGGCGGCCGGGGTTGTCAACTTCCACTCGCGCCAGAACTTCTTGTAGGCCTCGGGCAGCTGGGCTCCCAAGCCCTTGTCAAAGCGGCCCGGACGCTTCCATCCGTTCAACAGCTTAACGCCCTGTCAGAGGATTAGAGAAGAGTTTGTTATTAATTCGTTTACGAAAATTAACGTAGCTATTGCGTCACAGAAACGCGGCGCGCTCCGTGGTGCCCTTGTACATTGAGCTTCTACTCACCTGAGGTGTGGCGTGCGCCATGTTGTGAGGTACCAACTATTTGTATATTGTTTATAATTACTAAATACTACGGTTGGCAGTCTAGATTAGGCAATTTAACTATATTTTCCCTGATTTTGGCCAGGCCAACAACTTGGTGTTCCGTTCTTCCTCTTCCCGTTTGGAAGAAACAGCTGATCGCTGTGTGAATGGCTAACGAGTAGAGTTGTCGCCCTTCTAAAAGAGGAAAAAATTGAATATAGCTAAAACGTCGAATTTATTTGTTTTTCCGTTTATTTTTAAGAATTTATAGAAAGTAACAAATAATTATACTACTAAAATTTTGAATATTTTTCCAATTCCAATGTGTTCTTGTATTTTAAGTTATCGATCAGCACTGTCCATCAACAAGCCAGTAGGCAACCCTGAAATGTGATTCAGAGGATTTACAAGTAAACAAAGAAAGAAATTAAAGGAAAATCAAAATATAATGTCAAAACCATCAAAATCGGGTCCTCCAGCTGAGGGAAGTGCCCCCGCGTACAACTATGGCAATTCCGCGCAGTCCATGGCCATGGTGAGCCCCCACAAGCAGCCAAAAAGAAATGGTGACACATAACAATGTATATTTTTTAGCGAGCTCCTCCGCCATCGTACGAGGAGAGCCAGCGGAGTGGCGGTGCCGTTGGATACCCACAGCCTGGCGCTGTTCCTCTAAGCCAGAACCAGTACTATGGGATGATAAGCCACCATCAACAGCAGATGCCATTTAACGGGCAGCCACAGTATGGAATGCATCATGGAACTGGTTACGGTTTGGCAGGACTCAGTACTTCAGCAGGAGCAGCTGCCTCGCAGGTTCTACACTTGGACTCGCGGGCCGAGGTGAGGACAAATGCCGCGGGATCAGTTGTTATTCCGCCACCGCCGCCTGGCTGTCTGCCGACCCCGGCTCAGTGGGCGGCCATGCAGGGTCAGCCTGTGGTCCTAAAGCAGAAGAAGCGCTCCTTCTTCTAAGATTACTGCAAACCATACCCGTTCATTCGAATATATATTCCTGTTACTCTCTAAATGTTATAAAAATAAACGATGCAAGCAGCTTCGTTTCGTTCTCGCGTATATTTGAAAGTTCCCTAAGCAAACGTACATGGCGCCAGTGCAATGGATCGGTTGCTGTCCAGTCCACCGGCTCTGATCACCCTACAACAGACTACCGGACGTCTTGGACTACTCGAATATGTTCTCGAAGTATGTACTATCAAAGGTCTGGACACGCACGAAACCGTCTTCTCCGCCCGAGGCGTAACTCTTGCCGTCCGGATGGAAGGCCAAACTGTTGATGGGTCCGAAATGGCCCTTAAGGCGGGCGAACTCCTCCTCGTAGATCAGGTGGAAGAAGCGCGAGTCGAACTTGCCGGCCTTCGTGGACGTGGTGGTCACCTCCATGGCATCCTGACCTCCGCCCAGCACCACATGATCAAGGATGGGACTAATCGCGGCCGAGTTTACAGGGCGCTCCGTTTTGTAGGCCTTCAGGCACATCAGGGACTCGGAATCGAACAGCTTGGCGGTGGTGTCCTTGGAGGCGGTCACAAACATGGTGCCGTCCTTGCTCAACTGCATGTCGTTGATGCCGGCGGTGTGATCGCTGCCCGAGTCGACAACCTTCTGGCCCTTGCGAATATCCCAGATAGTAATGTTTCCGTTGTCGTGGCCTGAAATTAGACGCAGTTATTGTAGTTGCTTTGCAAAATCTGTGTTATGGATGCTTGCCTGTGATGATCGTCTCATCGAGGGGACCCCACAGCATCGAGGTGATCTTGGAATCAGTCATTGGGATGCGCAGCGTTGGCGTCTGGTCGGCCAACGTGGAGTCAGCGTTGCGCACATCGATGATGAAAAGCTCGCAGCTCTGTCCCATAGCCTTGTCCGTGGAGTAGGCAGCCTGGTTGCCCGAGAAGCTGAAGTTGCTGGTACGCACCGAAGACTTGGTGGGGATGGAGGCGATGATTGTGCCATATTCGACGTCCCAGATCTTGGTGGTCATGTCGCCGGCGCCAGTGATCAGCTTTCGGCTCTCCCAGTCCACGTCCAGGCACCAAACGGCACCCTGGTGACCATCGTACGTGCCCAAGCGCTCGCCGTTCAGCGAGTACCACACATTGGGCTTCTGATCCTTGGAGCAGGAGAACAGTAGGTCACCCTCCCGGTTGTATTTGATTTGCGTTATGGAACGCTCGTGGCCCTGTAGCATCAACGGACGCTGCGGGAAAAAGGCAACAATGCGAAATATTAGCACAAATAGAAACCGCCTTTTAGGTTATGTTTGGCCTGGAACTCCCACAAGACTTGAGCACAGCACAAATCCACGTAATTTCACCCAAACACTTGGCAAATCCCTTGGGAGCACAGAGGGGTCTGCATTCCTCAGCTTTACACGCACCATTTTGTATTAGATTGCTATTTGTTGCGAGAAAACAATTCTTTTTGCAACAAAAATTCTCCACGCAGCACTACACGCCGAAAAAGAGCTGCCAACCCTGGCCAATGCAATAATCCCGAATTTCGGAGCGGCGCTGCCAACCCGTTGGTAAATATTAACCAAATTTGAAAATGTTTAAATTTATTTCTTTTTCTGCTATATTTCTACAGCTAAACGTTATACGTAAAAGTAAAATACAACGAATCAACATTTGCGAAGCTAAGCAGCAGCACCTTAGCCAAACCAGCCCTTTTTGTTCAACGAATTCCACTTGGCAATGTTCACCATAATCGAGGCCACACACTGATCCTTGTCCCGATTCTGGCCATAATAATCCACAAACTCTCCGTCCGGGTTGACCAGGTACATGATGATGGTGTGGTCCACGATATAGTCATTGTCATTGTCCCGCGGTCCGGCGCTGAAGTAAACCCGGAACGCCTTGCAGACGTTGCGGATCTGATCTACAGTGCCCGTGAGCCCCAGGAGCTTGGGGGAGAACTCCTTCACGTACTTGCCCACGATCTCCTTGGAGTCACGTTCTGGGTCCACGGTGATGAAAATGGGTTGCACCGCCGGCGTTTGAGGGGATTTTTCTGTGCAAGATTAGGATTAAGAAGCGTTGTTCCGGTAACTCCAATTCGACTCAATGTCAATACAAACCGATTTCGTCCACCACGGCGGCCATCTTCTCCAACTCATCTGGACAAATATCCGGGCAGTGGGTGAAGCCAAAGTAGATGAGCAGCCACTTGCCGAGGAAATCCTCCGATTTGCGCACAGCACCCTCCGAGTCCACCAGTTCCCACCGGCCGCCGATGGCCGCTTTGCCCAGTTGCCGCTTGCGCTCCTTCATGCGTGCCTCGTCCTTCTCGCTCTTCACGTAGAGCATAAAGCCAAGACCTCCAGCTCCCATAGCTCCAATCACGGCCAGACTTCGCCATGATATCGGGCCCTTGCCTTTTGTGGGATCTGCCGGTGCGGCAAAGTGACGGACGGCCGGCTGTGTTGCCCAGCGACGACAGCTGCCCAGTAAGCGTTGCAGGGTGCGGGACATTTTACGGCCGTGTTCCCGGAATTTTGGGGCTTTACGTAAATCTTCTGGAGAATAAAAAAAAACTCGCCGGTGCCGTGCTTCTTCTTTTTTGTGTTCGACTGCCAGTCACAGGGAAGTCTTGGAACGCCCTGCCAACTCGAGCAACAAAAGCAGGTCAGGAGTTATTCGGTTCCAACACGTGCGGGCGGTTGTTGATTTCTGGTAAATTATTTATTTAAAAAGCGAGAAACATGCCGAAACCGAAGCGTGATGAGCCGCTGCTGTACATGGAGGAGTACCGTGTCAAACAGGATCCGCAGGACTACGGCCTGGCGGATGAGGTGTTTACCATGGAGGTGTTCAAAAAGAAAATGCAAATCTCCATTGTAAAGTACGTTTATTATATTTGAAAACAACAAATTCTGGAGGAGATTAACAACCTTCACCTTTTAGGAACGACGAAGATGGCCTGGAGTTTGACCTGATTGGAGTGTACCCCGCCATAGCCAACGCCTTCCGCCGTCTGATGCTGAGCGAAGTGCCCAGCATGGCCATCGAGAAGGTGTACATCTACAACAACACCTCGATCATCCAGGATGAGGTCTTGGCCCATCGGATGGGCCTGCTGCCGCTGCGAGCTGATCCCCGTCTGTTCGCTTATCGCACGGAGGAGAGCCCCGAGGCTGGCACCGAACAGGACACGCTGGAATTCGAGCTAAAGGTCAAGTGCAGCCGCCGTCGGGACGCCGGAAAGGATCAGTCGAACTTTGATGATATCTACAAAAACCACAAGGTCTACTCGGGCCACTTGAAGTGGCTGCCCAAGGGCAAGCAGGCGCAGATCTACAGCGAAAGCACCGTGGGCTGCATCCATGAAGACATTCTGATTGCCCAATTGCGACCGGGTCACGAGCTGGATCTGCGTTTGGTGGCTGTCAAGGGGCTGGGCCGAGATCATGCCAAGTTCTCGCCGGTGGCCACGGCCACGTACCGATTGCTGCCGCAGATCAAGCTCAATCGCGAGGTCTCCGGCAAGGATGCATATCTGCTACAGAGCTGTTTCTCGCCCGGCGTGATTGGGATCAACGAGAACGAGTGCGCCTACGTGAAGGATGCGCGCTACGACACCTGCAGCCGGAATGTGTATCGTTATCCGCAGCTGAATGATGCCGTAACCTTGGCGAGAGTGCGCGACCACTACATCTTTACGGTGGAGTCCGTGGGTGCGCTGAAACCCGAGGTTATCTTCCTGGAGGCCGTCAAGGTGCTAAAGAAGAAGTGTCGCGCGTTTATTAACGAAATTGATGCGAAATAGATGTTTATTTAGTCATATAAACTTATTTTATGTACATAAGGGAATTAAACGTTATATATATAATAATGTAAATGTCTAAGAACTTCGCGTGGTCTCCCGCTTGCGCTTTAGAATCTTCAGGCGGAACTCAGTTAGCACCACCTGCAAGCGCTCCTGGCAGAGCAGCGCATCCTCAAGGTCCATATTGTTAAGCTGGAGAGCCAGGCTCTTGCCAAACAGATCAAATTCGCTGATGATAACATCCTCGGACATGTTATCGTCGTTTAGCTCCGGCATCAACTCTTCGTACGCATCTTCGACGGTTTCTTCTTCCAAAACACTTTCGTCCATCATCTCGGCCTCGCCTTCGACCACATACTCCTCCTCCGCCACATTCACCATGTGCTCGTTGCCGAGTAGATCGTCCAGGATGGAGTCGTTGGAGGCGATATCATGCTCTACCACCTCAACGCGTTCGATCTTGGGCTCGCGCTTAATCTCTCTGGGTTCGCGCTTCACCTTAGCAGTTGGCTTGGGTTTCGGCTTTGCCTTCGGCTTACTACTGGCTGTGGATCTACCCATATCCGTGTCCCCCTTGCTCTTGGCCGCATTTGGTCTGCACATTTGCTTCACTGCATTTGAGTCGCCTTTGACCATGTTCTGCGAAAGAGAAAATATATGAAAATGCAATCTTTTCCCCCGGTTTCCCTTGCCTTACCTGTGACAGAAAATCATTGCACCGAGCGCCGTCCTGGTGCTTTCGTGTGATAAGATGCTGCTTGATAGACGCCAGTCGGGCCAGGACAGTCACATCGCAGATCCGGCAGTGCGCCGAGTAACCATCGTTGCTGGAACTCAGCCAGTTGGCGAACGCGGGAAATTTCTCCCACTCGGACCGGTACCGTTGGTGGTACAGTCGCTTCACCTTCTTATCGCCGGAGTCTGAATCGTCCTTGGGCATAGTATAGTGGTTACGTGGAGCGGTTCGTCCTATTGGCGAATGAAGATCCTTTGAAATGTGAGCGCCAAAGAGACTAGTTTTAACAGCTTTTCGATCTAGTAATTATTCTGGTATTTGTGATGCGAAAAAAATCGGAAAAACAATGCTGTGTGAACTGCAACTAAATACGGAAGAATACCGAGAATACTGCTGCCAGAGATGCGCACAAGTATTTTTTAGGCCGAATGGGCACACTATTACCCGCTATAAATAGCTATATAGCTAGGCAGGCTAGCTATGGCCATTTAGCTATTTTCTTTCGACTTGTCCACTCTTTCTTTACGAATTAGTGTTGTAATCACAAAGTTATAAACGCTTTTCAACACTTTTCTTTTTAGGTTTTTAGTGTGCCCAAGTGCAATGGTAATTTTTCTGAAGAAAAGCAGGCGGGCACACTGCGGGTAACAAAAATGAAATAAGGCGACGAAATATTGGAAAAAGTTCCGATTTCCCCTGAAAGTGACACTTACAACTTCTCCGCCCAGCAGTAAACGTCGACATGGTTATTCCCAAAGAGATTCTGAGCGACTACAAGGAGCTCTACGAGAAGGCCAACCGGCTGGTGGAGGAGGAGAGTCGCAGCGATCCGCCAACGGATCCCTTTCGGTCCCACTACAAAGCCCGCGATGTTCTGGTCGATTTAAAAAAGCAGCTGGACGACCAACTGGTGTCCGTCCAGGCCAGCGAAGAGGATGGCGGCCAGGATGACCTCTGCTACCGCTCCCTGCTGGCCTTCGTATGCCGGGATCTGGGCCGGATCTTTGTATACACAGAGGAACAGTCCAAGGGCGAGGAGTTCCTTAATCGTTGTTTGGAGCTCGTCACTCCGCTGAAGCTGCGTCCAGAAGCTGTCATTCCCTACATAGGCGCCGTTAACGAGCTCAGCATTGTCCTGGCCGCCAAGGAGGAGTACAAAAAGGGCCTGGACCTGCTGCTTCTGGCCGAAAATAGCTACGAGGAGTTCAAAGCCAGTGGCTTGGAACCCCTGGCCATACAGGATATCTTCAGTCCGTCGGAGGAGGGGCAGGAAATCGCTGCAGCAGGTGCAAAGGAGCTGGAATCTCTGTACACTCTGGTGTGTTTTTATCTAGCCCAAATGTATGGCCACCTGGGAGAGACGGAAAAGTCTGCTAAGTGCTGCCATCGCACGCTGCACCGCCAGTTGCAGTACAAGTCGTATGATGCCATTGATTTCGCTCTAAATACCGCCACCTTGTCGCAGTTTTACATTGGAGAGGAGCGATTCGCAGAGGCCCGTCATCATCTGGCCGCCGCCACTCTCATCATGGCGGAGTACGAGGCTCACATGCTGGAGCCGGAGGGAATGAGCGAGCAGCAGCGGCAGGATGTGACGGAGACCTTCAAGCATCGCTACGCCGATGTGGCCCGTTGTTGGGCCAAGTATGGCCTGCACTTGATGCAGACCTCTAGGGAGCGGCTGCTGCGTGACGAGGACGACAGCGAGGAGGCCAAGCGCCTGGAGAAGGCCATACAGACCCTCCGGCTGGCCGAAGCGGAGGAGTCGCGGTTTCCCGGTCTGGATCTTACCGCCTGCGAGAATCGCATTAGCTGCGACTACTGCCTGACCTTTGACGATGCCAAGCTGGTCTTCCACTTTGTCAACGAGTGGCTGGACATTGCCAAGGACTACTACAAGGCGGAAAACGAGGCCACCGAGTACTGTAAGATCATGCAGGACTACGCCGAGGCGTACGAGCGCATTGCCTTTTTTGAGGAGAATCCGGAGAATCAGGCCAAAATGCAGAAGCGTCGAGCCAAGTTCTTGGAGGATCTGCTTGATCTGATCGATCCCATTTTCTACATGAAGATCTGCCGCGAGTGTTGGTATGGGGCGGGAACAGCTCATGCCGCCGTTCTGGATGTCCGTCTCGATGCCATCCGTGCCAAGAGCTCCCCCACGCCGGATGAGATCAAGAAGGTCAACCAGAGCTGCCAAAAGGCTATCAAGCACTTTGAGAGCTTCATTAAATCGTACACGGCGAAGCCGCCGAGCGAGGAGTGGCGTCCCAACATGGACGAGGAGGAGCAACGTCTTATGCTCTATGCCCACTTTCACATTGGTCGCATCTACTACAAGCTGATCAGTCCCCATCCTGTTCAGCAGCTGCTGCAACTCACCAATTGCCAAACTTATTACCAAAAGTTTGACGAAGGCTGTGAACAGCACAAGGAGGCGGCCAAGACGCTGCAGGCCGAAGTGGGGGTGGTGCGTGAGATGCTGCAGCTGCTGCCCCTCAAGATGAACACGGTGAAGGCGAGATTGGGCTAGAATTATTTGTTCTAAAAATCGCTTTATAAAACTCTTTCCATTGGAAAAGCCCGCTTAAGGTTGGGCCTTCTCTTGGCCACACAAAAACATTGATAGAACTTGTTTGGTTAGTTAAAAAAACACACACAAACCTTATTAAAACATGTAAAATTGTTTGCATTTGCCGAAAGCTTTACACACTCCAAATAATAATAAAAATAAATTATATTGTTAACGCTAAAAGGGCAAGCCACTAATTATTTTTTGCTGGCAATCCTTACTTTCATCGGCGCTTCGCAGCTCGCCTGCTTGTACTGGCGCCGCTTTATCAGGTCTTTTTGGATGGTATTGCCCAGCTTGCGCACCGGCACAGCCGTAATCCCATCCAGCAAATTCTCCTGGGCATGCTTCATAGTGCTCTCGATGAGCTTCTCCACACCAATTGCCCGGGGATCAACCATGGGTTCACGGTCCAACACATCCACAATCATACGAACTGTCTCCTCCGACTGGAACTCCTCCACGGGCAGCACCTCGATGAGCTCATTGAACATGTGCGCCACAATGAAATGGGAACGGTTAACCACGTCGGTGGCATCGGCGTGAATGTGGGCGCACAGCGAGTCCTTGGCGTGGTCAAAGATGCCAGAGATGAGCTCCTCGGTGTTGATATCAGAGCGTTCGTAGTCGAAGACGGAAACCACCTCGTTAAAAAGCTTCCTCAGCTCGTCGGCACTGATGTGGATAAAGTACTTCTTGGGCACAATCGTCTGCAGGTGCTCGGTGATGCACTCGGCTATGCTGTCCGTATAGCGACCCTGGAAGGGGTAATAAGAGGTCTGGAGAACACTTGAAAAATCTAAAAAAAAAATCGAATTCGCACCTGGAAACTGTAGGCGGCCTGGCAAAGGTACAGAGAAGATCGTAAAGCAAACTTGCGCACGTTGTCCGGCGTAGTGCTCCGTCCAAAGAACCGATTGAAGCTTTTCTGGACGATTGTCTGAACGCGTTCCATGATGAACTCATCGGGCATGGGGGGCAGCAAGTAGGCATCTACATTCAAGATGGCCGGACAGATCAGGGCATCGTCATTGGGCATGACTTCGGTGGTTACCTCCGGTGGAGCATTGGGATCCAGCTCAAATTCGTTGTTGATCTGCAGGGGCTTGGACTTGAGACGCAAGGCGCAGATCTCACGCTCCAGGCACTTTTATAAAAGAGCATTTAAGGATAATCTCTAAGGATACTCAGTTAGCTACCCACCTCGATCTGCTGAAGCAAGGAGTTCTCAATACCTCTGAGCTTCTCAATGTCGTAGGTTAGATTCAAAGCACTTGGATTGCTCCACTTGGCATAGTTGCGGTCCTGAATGTCCAACAGAGTGCACAGGATGTTTTTCTCCTCGCGCAGCACTGTCATTATATTGAGCTTCTCCGTGTTGTTTTGGGTTTCCATGATCAGGGACTCTTCGCAGCGGGCTAGCTCTTTCTAGAGGATCAGAATTTAGGATCAAAATTTTCAAGAATCCTGTGACCCCTCACCTGCTTCTCCATTAACTCCTTTTCGAGGGCCTTTAGCTCGTCCTCGGCACTGGTTTCCAGGTCAAAGATATAGCGACGCAGTACCTCCTCCTCCAGCTCATCGAGATTAACAATCAGGCCGAACTTTTTCATCATGGCCTGGCGGATCTCCTCCTCCAGGCGTGTGATCTCGAACCGCATAAACTTGATGTCCGTGTTCATGCGCCGCAAATGAATAAAGTTGATGCGGTGCCAGCGCTTGGTGGCCTTGGTCTCCTCGCTGAGCTGATCCGCGCGCCGACGGAGATCCACCAGCATGTCGGCGTCAAAGAGAACGGCATTGGACAGGTCGCGGTAGTCGTCGCCCTCGTAGAAATGCTGCAATTGGTCCATGCGGATGATGGCGCTGATTTTCACCTTGTTCACTTCCTGCTGACGATTGCGCTGGAAAGGCAGGAGGAAAAACTTTATATTTTCCAAGGATCAGCTTAAAAATCCTACCCTAAACTCCAGCAGGGCATTCTTCTCCCGCTGGTAGACCTCCTCATGGAACTTCATCTTGATCTGCATCTCGGCAATCTCCTTGCGCTTACTATCCACATCCCGCTGCAGGTCCCGCATATTGCGCTCAAGCTCGTGGCGATCGGATCGCATGGCAAAGGCCAGGTCGTAGAGCGAGCGATCGAGACCCGTGGGACAAGTGGCCTCATCCAGCCGTATGGTGGTCATGTCCAGGGAGTCCAGACTCTTGTTGTCCGCTTCTTCGTCCTCGCTGGAGGACGAGGACTCCGAGGAGGAGGAGGACTCCTCGTCATCGCCTCTGGCCACCTTTGGCGGACGCCATTTCTTCTTGAAGATGCGACGCAGAAAGTCAAAGAACTTGTGACCTTTCATTGTGCTCATAAAGAGCACCTGAACGGCCAGGATCTGCTCGGCCAGCTTGTCAATGCTTCGTCGCAGTTCGTCCAGCTGACGGTTGGTGGCATTGATAACTACCTGCAGCTCGTTCCGGGTGCTCATTGCCGTCTTGGCGTTCAGCATCAGCTGCAACTCGATCTCCTCGCTGTCCCGCAGGATGTACAGCTCCTGGTTGAGGCTGATCAGGTATGAGGTCATAAACTCGGCATCCAGCTTGACATGAAAGCGCCGCACCTGCAACTTGGACAATGCCCGGTCGAATTGCTGCACCTCCTCTTGGACCTCCGCTCGTATCGCTGCCTGCTCACGCCGCATGAATCGTACCCACCGGTATCGCATCTCTAATATCATGGGCGTCTCATCCTCCGCATTCAGCTCAAAGTAGGCCGGCTCACTGACTGCCGGCATACTCTTCAGACCGTCGACCAGATCGGTATTGGATAGGCAGCGTTCCAGCTTGGACATTTGTAACATTACATAGGCGGCGTACTCGTGCAGTTCGGGTAGATCCAGTGCCGTTAGGTTGACCAGGCTTTTGGTTAGCTCCCGGTTGACTTTGGTGGAGGCGATTACCTGCGAATCCAAGGATGTTATTTGATTGCCACTTAACCGGGGTATCACTTACATCATCCACACTCTGCTCCAGCGTGAGAATGTCATCGATCTCCACACCACAGCCGGGCGTGTGATGCTCGATTAGATTGAGCTCGGGAAACTCCAGATCCATGTCGATCTCCTGTATCGGATCCAGGGGCAGGCGATCCACCGGGGGCAAATAGCTATTGATCACGTCCAAGCGCTTCCGCTTGGCATTGATGAACTGCATCAGCTCCTGCTTGCGCGTGCGCAGCTGTGCCACCGATAGATTGAAGTCTTTCACCATATTATAGTGACGTTCCCGGCACTTGACGATCTCTATGTATTTCTGGGTCAGCGTCTCCGAGGACTTGGGCTCATAGTCCTCGCCGATTTTCAGCTTGTAGTCACCCAGGTTGCGCTTGGCCTCCTCGATTTTGGCATCGTCATCTGGATGATTTCGATTGGGATCCGGTTTCTGGCGCTCTAACTTATCCCAGTCAAAGATGCGACGCACCTCGTACAGTTGGCGCTTCCGGTAGCGGACCAGGAGACGCATCATCTTTTTGCTGAAGCGCGGCTCAATGCTACGCGGATCGCGGCCAAAGAAAAAGGTTTCCGGTGGAGGCTGGCCAATGGATTCGTCTGAGGGTTCGGCCACCACAAGGTCTTGGAGGCTAGGAGGAGGTCATCGAGAACAATTGTTAGAGAGGGAATAGTTAAAGGATCTAAAAGGAAGAGGAGTGCTGGAGGGAGTTTAGAATGCTGAGGTGCTTTAAGGACTTTAAGGACTTATCAGGCTTACACTTCCGGCTGTTCTGCCACTCGATCCTCTCTGTAAAGGCTGCTTGTCGGGAATTTGGAGAGTAATTTATGTTGTGTAGTCAAGTGTTGATAGCTTAAGGGGAATACTACATGTAATCTTTTAAGAAATAATCAGCAATTGTCGTGAAATTTTGGAGATAGCAAATTTTGGTTTACATGTATATTCCCCCTTAAGTGTGTCTGAGTCATAGTTCCTCCCACTTACCCCATGTCGTGCTCTTGTTTTAGACGCAGTTCAATGTCACGCTTGATTTGCTCGAATTCCTCGCCCAGTTCCTGCAGGCGAAAGGTGGCCACGCCCGGCACATTGGCACTAGCCAGGACAAGGTTAGGCTTTAGGAGGACAGGTTTTCCATTAAGTTACTCACCCCAAAGGATTCACCGTGAAGGGAACTTCAACTAGATTCTTGAGGAAGTGATTGTACAGCTTCTTGTGCCCCACCTGGGCAAACTCCAGGTCGTAGGCCAAGTCCTCACGCACATCATCCAGCTCCGCCTGTAACTCATCTCGTATCTGTTGTTTGATGCGTGGATCCAACAGCAAATCCGTATCTTTGGCCCTCAGTCCCGGCGGCAGCTCCTCGTTTATTTTGATAATCTCAAAGTAATCATTTTGCAGCACCCCGATCTTGGCCAGGACATCGCGATCGTGTGCCTCAGCCGCTTCTTGCTGGCGTCGCAGTTCTGCATTGATTTTTTCCTGTTCCAGTGATGGTTCCTCTGGATCGACTATATCGGGAGCCTTTTGAACGTTTGGAGGCAAGGGCATGAGCTTATCCCGAAGCGGATTCTTAACAACTTTGGGACCGTTCCAATTGTGAAGGAAAATGTTGCCATCGTAGCCAACGGTGAGGATGTTCTCGCCATTGTAGCTGGTCTGGATGCTGGGAATGATGCCTTTAAGAGCATCGTGCATGGGATAGATGCGGTACTCGGAGAGGTCCCTGAAGTTATCCGGATTGATGCGGTTGATGCGAAGCCGTCCGTTAATCAGGCCAAAAATGATGTATTGATCACTGTGGGAGAGAGAGGAATTTTAGGGAATCCCCGGAAATTACAGCTTACAAGACTCACATAATGCAGTACGAGTGAATCTCAATATCATCCGCATCCGCTATAATGGTGGAGCACGTGGGTTCCGCCGCCTGGAACTCCAGCTCATAGATGTACCCCGCATCATAGCCCGCCATGGACACCCAGATGGTGTTCATTTCCGTATAGCGCAGCCAAATTATTGGATTGGGCTTCGGGGGTATGAACAGAGGCTCCTCCTCCTCCTCGGGCTCCGAGTCGGCCAAAGCCGACTCCATATCAATCTGCAGACCCGGATTGGCCTTCTTAAGTTTCTCGATTTCGTTCAACTTGCGCTCTCGCTTGCGTTCCTTGCGCTTTTTCGTCTGCTCCCGCTTGATGTCCCGCCGTATCCTGCTCTTCACGGAAGCAAACTTCACGTAGCGCTGACGCGATGGCTCTGTTATGTTGTAGGACAGGTGGGTCTCCTCCTCGGTGACCTGGGTGCGCACATTATACTCGTACACCTCGCCGGTCTTGCAGCCCACAAGGACCACGGTGGGCTCCGTCTCATGCCAGTAGAAGCAGTTGGGAATCGCTGCGAACTGCACGAATCCCAGGGGATGGATGTCCACCAAGGAGTTCTCATCGCGACTCAACTGATAGATGAAGATGCTCTTGTCAACGCTGCCGGTGAGGAGCAGGGTGCTCGTTCGGTTCACGGTTATCCTGGATATGGGCGACGTGTGTGCCTTGAAGGCTCTAACTCGGGTCATGGTTGGCCGGCTGGAATCGCTCAAATCCAAAAACAGTTGCCGCAGAATGCCGTCCTCAAAGCCGGCCACCAATTCGGTGCCCAGGACCGATACCTGAGTGTCCAGCCACAGCACATCGACGCCATTCGCCGGAAACTGCTTCTCCAGGATGAGACTCTCCTGCTCGTACTCGTACACAAAGATCTTGCCGCTCTCGGACATGCAGAGGAAGTGCGGGGACACCGGGGACATTTGGGAGGCTATAACCTTGCCGCCGATGCAGGAGTAGATCTTCTTTGGCTTCTGGGGCACATCATAGGTGTTGATATCGCAGAACCAAATGCCGCCGTTGCCATCCTGGGCGTAGTGCGTGAAGTCCATCTCGTCGTAAAGATGGATCTTCTGCATGCAGCGCAGCTCCACATCGGCGATCTTGAACTCATAGATCGGATCGATCTCCACGAACAGATCATCCTCGGGCGGGTCGGCCAAGTCCACCGTTTCCCAGTACCAGACACGGACATAGCCATCCATGCCCACGGTGGTCACCTCCCCGTTCTTCATGGTGATCCGCGTAATGGGCTTGGTGTGGCAGGGCTTGCGACCCTTGCGGCATACCTCGAACTTGATGAGGCCCGCCTGCCAGAGCAGCATGTTGCCCCAGTCGCAGCCCGAGATGACATTCTCATCGGCCAGCATGTACATGGCGGAGATGTCACTGAAATCCGTCTTGCCAAAGCGCCCCAGGTCGCCCTTTAGCTTCAGACCGGTAAAGGTGTTGGCCATCTTCCAGAACTTGATGTGACTCAGGCCCGAGGAGCAGAGCAAAATGGGATTGTGCTCCGAGAAGTGCACGAAGAGGATGTCGCTCTGAAAAGACTTGGCGCGCAGCACCACCTCCGCCTTCTCCCAGCGCCAGATGGTTATGATAAAGTCCGGATAGCCGGCCTGCGAGGCAAACAGTTCGCCCGTCTTGTTGTAGGATCCGGCCGTAAAGCACGCCTTGGCTGCATTCAGCAGCTTGACACGGACATCCATCGATGGATACTCGTAAATAAACACCGTAGGCTGCGGGCCATTCTCCGCCACTGTGAACAGGCCCTGGAAGTCGGGATGGTCGTTTTTCTAAGGATGGGCACTTGAAGATTTTAAATAACAATTTAGAGGAGAAATCCAGGACTACAAACCGTAATGAAGCCTATGCCACAGCCATAGACGGTCTCCTGGAAGGTAATCTCTTGCCGAGAAATGCTAAAGAATTTCAAAAAGTTGCCCGAGGCAAAGACCAAGGTGTCCTGATCCACCAGCACCAGATTGAAGAGCTTCTTGCAATCGTAGCCGAACGAGTGCTTAATGGCGATGATATCCTGGATGAACGATTCGTGAAATGAGCTTCGTTCGAGCTCCTCCTCTTCGCCCAAGAGCTCAGTTTCTCCCTGGCTATCGGCCATGGCTATATATATCTTTATATGTTTTAGTTTTTAGCCTAGTTTGTGTATTTTATTTATATTTGAAACAAGTGAAAAGGTTTGCTACAAATTGAGTGTTTGTTTGTTATTTTGTTGCCAGGACAGAAACACTGACTTCCCAGTGGATAAGAGCATGCGTACAAATAACTACCATTTATTGACATCATTTAACAGAAGTTGGGGAACAAAAAAAACTATATATCTAAATCCAGCAAGGCCTCATCTTCGTCATCCTCGAAAAACGCTGCCATATCCGACTTGGTAAGAGATTCTTGGGGCTTTTCTTCCAATTTATTATTGGTTTCACTGGGAGCCGGCAATAGAAACTGCCTAATAGACCCCTTATCTTGCTGGGCCGCAGAGGCTTTCGCGGGCGAGAAGTATTCCTCGATTTTGTGGGACTTTAAAGTAGGTTTACCTTAGTCGAAAATATAAAAGATATAATGCAATACTTACCGTGGTGGGCGCTGCTGTGTGCGTGGCCTTTTGTAGATTCTCTGCAAAGATGCCCACCTTACTGAGTACCTCCTGCTTGTTCTTTAGCATATTCCATATGGTATCATCGGCCGTATTGCTGGCCATCAGGTAGCGACATATCACCTCTTTGGTTTGGCCTATGCGGTGGGCACGGCTCTCGGCCTGGGCAAGGGTCTATAAATTTTTTAAATAAATTAAGTTCAGAGGATATTTTTCCTAGTCAAAGAGCAACTGAAACCCACACTTGGATTCCAGTCCAGTTCAGCAAACACTATGATCTCGGCGGCTGTTAGAGTAATCCCTGAATTGCATGCTTTCAGGGAGAGCAGGGCCACCTTGCAGGTTTTCTTCTTCTGGAAAGTGTCCACAAAGTCAGCCCGGAGATCACTACGGGTTTGTCCATCAATCCTTATGTAGTGAACCTTCAGCTGCGAAAGGCAATCGCTAATGGCATCCATCATGACCCGATGATGGGCAAATATTATAAATTTCTTATCCTCTTTAAGCAGGGTTTTCACATAGGCACTGGAATAAGGGAAAAGAATTTGTTATTACTTCTCTCTTAAAACATAAGTTAGCCTTTAGTTTAAAATGTTAACTTTATATATAATAAATAAAAATAAGTTACCAAACGGCTCGGGTCTTGACTTCAGCTGTGCGCGCATAGAAACGCAGAAGAATCTCCTCGGTGGCCCTGCCCTTGCTGGTTTTCAGCTCATTGCTAAAGGCATCCAAGCTGTCCTTGGTCTCTTCATTGGTCCAGACCAAAGCAGGATCCAGGACCACAGTTTCCCTAGGAATTTAAAAAAAGGTTGATAAAGTGACTGTATATTGCTTACGGCTTCGGCAAATACCTATTCTTGTCAGCCAGCTGCGGCAGCACCTCGGTTTTGGTTCGCCTTAGCATGTACTTCAGGGTAAGCATTACCTTGAGCTCCTCCAGATTAGATTGACCACTGGCATCCCAGCCAAACGTGGACTGTTTGCCATCACAGTAGCGAGTGGCTGAAGGTTAAGAAAATATTGAAAAAAAAAAAGAATAAAATGATAAATTAAAAAGAGTCTCCACTTACTAAACTCCAGGAAATTCATGAACTTTCCATCCACCAGCTGCAATTGCGTGAACAACTCTAAGGGTCTGGAGAGAGCTGGTGTACCCGAGAGCAGGACCACACGCTTGGCCTGATCCGTAAGCTTCTTGGCCACCTCCGTGCACTTGGCTTTGCTGTTCTTCAGCGTGTGCGACTCGTCGAAGATGATGAAGCCGTACTTGCGCTGCAGCAGCTTGTACCTGTTCCTCTCCATCATGTTGTAGCTGGTGATGAGCACCTGGGCCTCGCCCACATATTGCTGATTGTTGTTAAGCACCTGGATGTAGTGGACGGGCACCTTGGGCAACAGTTCCACTATGTGCTTGGCCCAGCTGTCCCGCGTGGAGGCCGTGGTGCAGACGAGCAGGGGCCAGTCATCCTTGAAATAATCAGCTACGGCCAGGGCTTGATAGGTCTTGCCCAGGCCCATTTCATCACAGATCATAATGCGTCCCTTCTGGCCAATGGCGAAGCTGGGAAAACCCAAATTAGTTGTGATCTTTTCAAGAAGTTTAACAGGAGAAATTTTACCACACGCCATCCTGCTGAAAGGGCATCAGTTTGTCCGCCAACTTGGGCTCTATGGAGGCCAGGACACTCCGCTCCGAGACCACCGCCGGTTGCTGACACAAATCCAGCACCTTTTTGGGCACGCCATTCACATGGACACCTGGCTTAAGGTCAGCTGCATGCAATTGCAGTGCTTGATAATCCTTCAGGTCAAAGGTCCAAAGGCGGCTGCTGGGCTCGTAGGATTTGGTGGGCATGTTCTTGAACACGGCTATCAGCTGCTCGTGATATCCGGAGGTGTGGGCCGCAAAGCGATTTGCGCTGATCATGTAAAGGTTGCAGGTAATGGAGTTCCGAAACACCGGTGCCACTGGCCGCTGCTTATCCTTCTCCGGATCCAGCGACAACGTTGGCCTGCCTCTGACCTCCTTGTCGCCGCCATTGGGCCGCTGGTAGGGATGTGCTGCACTGCGGGATAATTCCCGGGCGGAGGTTTGCTTTATCGCCTTCAAGGCGTTCAGGAAGGAGGAGCTCTTGTTGTCGCTAGTGGTGGGACCAGGACGGCTGACCTTCCACTGCCCTGCTGCTGGCGGGGATCGGTAGAAGTTCAACGGGGACTTGGCCTGCGGTTGATTCGGATTACCATGGCTTCCACTGTGGACTTGTTGCTGGGCGGCGCCTGTTGGAATCGTCGGGGCTGGTCTCCCGCCATTCCCACTGGCCTGGAGCTGGGACTTCTTGGCCTGCAGCTTGGACAGAGCAATGCGCTTCTTCTCCGCAATCTCGGACGCACTGCATGTGGACATGTCGCGACAATTTGCGACGAAATTTGGCGGAAAATAAAAACAAACAACAAATGCAGTGCGCAGAGTAACCAGCCTGGAGGAAATTTTATCGTAAATATTTATCGAAAATCGATATGGCGCGTGAAGTTCAAATACAATAAAGAACAAGCTTAAATTCCTCATCTTACTGATTCTTTTCTGCCTGATACGAAAATATTGGACAGGGAAAAATAATAACATTTCAATTGCTTTTCAAATAATCATTTTATTTAAAGAAATTAGTAAGAGATGCCAGTGTGGTCACGGATCCAGTCCAAGTGGTAGGTGACGCGCTGGAAGCCAGCAGGAGCTCCCGACTGGCAGCCGTTGCTGGAGACGAAGTTGCTGACGCCGACCAGCTTGCTGCCGTCGTGTGTGACCAGGGGACCGCCGGAGTCTCCTCCGCAGATGGACTTGCCGTCGACGGTGCGGGTGCAGATGACGTTGTCGCCAACGCTGCCGTAGGTCCAGCCGCACTCGTCGTTGTGGACGATCTGCAGGTCGACGCACTGCAGCCAGTCGGGCAGCGGGCTGCCGTCGTAGGTGCCGCCCCATCCGCAGGCCACGGCCCACCACTCGTTGTAGTTGTTGTAGCGGTCGTTGTAGCTGGGCAGCTCCACCTTGTTGACCATGTGCCAGAAGTCCACGTGGGGGATGCGGATCAGGGCGATGTCGGCGTTGGAGTGCTTGATGAAGTCGCCGTTGCCCACGGTGTGCGTGTACTGGGCGTTGGTGCGCCAGGTGGCTCCAAAGTAGACGGTCACAGAGCCGGCGTCTCCGATGCAGTGCTCGGCGGTCAGGACCCAGGTGTTTCCGATGATGGAGCCGCCGCACCACCAGCCTCCGCTGAAGCCGAGACCGACGGTGTAGGGGGCCTTGCCCTCGGGGGCGGCGTATCCGTTCGTGATACGACCCTCGATCTTCATGGGCTTGGGCAGGTCCTTCACGAAGACCTTCTCGTCGAAGGCGGCGGCCGAGGCCACGGCCAGAGCCAGGATAGTTAGGAACACCTTCATGTTGATGTCGACACTGGATTCTGCTAGCCAGGGAGCAGTCTTTTATAGGCCCCCCCAGAGCTCGGTTCCCGCTATCCCTATCTGGGTTCGTAAATATTCATCGAGACTCCCATAAATCCCGTGATTGGTGACAGCGATAAGCTCCGAAAGGAGCCACTTATCCGGGGTCTGTCAAACCTCGGTGGGGTCTAAATATTCCAAATATATAATATTAATTTGTATTTTAATTTAAAATTAATATTTTAATTTGACGTTCAACTAAGATATTTATTCTAAAGGAGTTGGTATCACCTTGAATGTAGAAAGGAATGGCCAATGGTTTCCTAGGCACTACTATCTATAGCGGATATGTTAAGTAAAATGTTTGGGTTTTTCTTAGCCTGTTTTGAATAGTCTTATCAATATTTATAGCAATGTTTGTCGGTTCTTGATTGGGCTGAGACCTGTCTATCTAATCATTTAATCAAGCTTTAAACTTTTATACAATTTACAATGATCTCTCGACATGAATGATTTTCCATATTTTTGGTTGGTTGTTGAACAAATTTAAAATAATAATCATAGATTATATTGACTTTATTATAAGCACGGAAATTTTATTTCTTAATAGCAGAGTGCCTGATTTTTATTTTGATGATTTTTATATAGCATTTTTTCTTTCTTCAAAATAAAAAGATTGGTTGCCAAAGTAGACTATTAAATACTCCATGGTTTACTCTGAAGCGCTCTTTAAATCTTAAACCCTATAAATAAATATATTCTTCATCTAAAGCGTTTTTATAGCTTAACAAATATTTGTATTAAAACACCATTAATTTTTTAAGAATTTGATTTATTTAACGAATGGCCGGACGTTGAGCTTAGTAGTAAGCCACGCCGGAGTTGTCGCGAATCCAGTCGAGCTGGTTGGTGACACGGGTGAAGCCGGAGGGCAGGCCGGCGGTGCAGCCGTTGCCCGACACCCAGGAGGTGACTCCCACCAGGCGACCGCCGTCGTGGAGCACCAGGGGGCCGCCAGAGTCGCCAGAGCAGGTGGACTTGCCGCCGGAGGTAGACACGCAGAGGATGCCATCGGGCTGGGTGCCGTAGGTTTGGGAGCACTGCGAGTTGCTGATGATCTGCAGGTCGACGCACTCCATCCAGTCGGGCTTGGAGCCGGAGGTGGTCAGACCCCAGCCGCAGGCCACGGCCCACCATCCGTCGTACATGTTGTAGCGGTCGTTGTAGCTGGGCAGCTCCACCTTGTTGACCAGGCTCCAGAAGTCGACGTGCGGGGTGCGGATCAGGGCGATGTCGTTGCCGTTCTGGTTGGGCCAGTTGCCGTTCTGGATGAAGTCGCCGCTGCCCACGGTGTGGGTGAACTGGGCGTTGGTGCGCCAGGAGGCTCCGTAGTAGATGGTCACCTGGGCGGCGTTGTTTGTGCAGTGAGCGGCAGTCAGCACCCAGTTGTGGGCGATGATGGATCCGCCGCACCACCAGCCACCGTTTCCACTGAAGCCCAGGCCGACGGTGTAGGGGGCCTTGCCCTCGTACGCCGGGTAGCCGTTCACGATGCGGCCATTGAGCTTGGTGTTGCCGGACAGGTCCTTGGGGTGCACCTGTTGCACGGTCTCAGCGGAGACGGCGGCCAAAGCCAGAGCCAATACGACGAACACTTTCATGGTGATTGAATGTGGCTCCTCCAGTTCTCCAGCCGGTTATATAGCGCCCCCTTATCGCCGTCTGGAGTAGCCCTACTTGTGTTTCATCCTATCTGCCCGCGTTCATCAATAGCCACAGACGAGAGCCTGCTGATACCAATGGAAATTAATAGATAGCCCGGGAACATCTAGATAGCTTTTAATTGTTGGTAGAATGTACTCTGGGCGGGAACTGGAATACCAAAGGGTATTGATAACATGGGAAAATCCTATTTTTAAAGATATACATATATTTAGTTTTAATGATAATAAATTTATTTATTGTCATTTGTATTAATTTTATCTTGATTAAGGTATATTTTTTTGGGCATTTGAATCATGAAGAAAATAATTTTCTTTGTTAATAAAATAAACAAATAACTTTGATGAAAATTAAAACGATGGAATCTGGCATACTAGACTTTCTTTCGAATTATTTTTTATTTAACAAAAAGAAAATGATTATTGGCAGGTGCCTTGGTATCCAGCTTGAGCTGTCTTTGCCTGGAGAAGATTGCCTTGTTGCTGCCAAGAAGTTTGGTAAATCTATTCCAGTTAGTTCTATTTCTTATAGAGAATGTTGATAATAAATAAAAAAATACTTAACATATTTAATAAAGATATTTAATTCATTATATAAATATTATTTATCCCATATTTATCCTTGCCTCTGCCCACCTGATGTAAGTCGAAGCATATCGTTATCCGGTCAGGGGTAAGGGTTTAATATTTATAATTTATAATGGCAGATATTTGCTCTTCCTTAAATAATAAATAAATAAATAATTAAAAGGTATAAATTCGAAGCCATTATAATAATATTTCCATTTGCCCCAAAAAATAATGATAGGCTTCCCTTGGACTTGTTGCCAAATCTTTCCACGCTTCTGTTCGAGAGGCCTTTCGGTTGTGGCTCTCGGCATGAATGGGTGGCTTATCGGGAGACTTATCTACAAATCTGCCCCAAGAGGCGGCAGTGCGTCCATAATCTTTTAATGAATGGGTGAAGGTGCGACAGAGGTATCAACTCAATTGAGTGGCAAGTGCCGGCATGAGCCGGAAAGTGAGTGAATCTGCTCGATCAGACTTTGGAGGAGTACCCTGTGTGGTGGAAGACACGCATATCACTGAACGGAGCTGTGGAGGCGTGCGAAATTAGCTCGATTAGATTACCTGCCGGCAAGTGGATTGAACTTTCGAGTATCGAAGAAGATCTCCGATATGCCATCCAACCGGAGGTATATAAATCACCGCCATGGAGTGTCCAGTCCAGTTGAGCTCGAAACCAAGTATCAACATGAAGCTGTTCCTCACTGTCCTGGCCGTGGCCGTTGCCTGTGCCACCGCTCAGCCCCAGAAGGCGAAGCCCGTGCCCCTGAAGGATGCCGTTCAGGGTCCCGCATCCGGCTCGATCGAGGGTCGCATCACCAACGGCTACCCGGCCTACGAGGGCAAGGTGCCCTACATTGTCGGTCTGGGCTTTAGCAGCGGTAGCGGCGGTTGGTGGTGCGGTGGCTCCATCATCGGCAACACCTGGGTGGTGACCGCCGCCCACTGCACCCACGGCGCTCACTCTGTAACCATCTACTACGGTGCCCTGTGGCGCCTGCAGGCCCAGTACACCCACACCGTCGGCAGCGGCAGCTTCCGCCAGCACTCGAACTACAACACCAACAACCTGAACAACGACATCTCCCTGATCAACACCCCCCACGTGGACTTCTGGAGCCATGTGAACCGCGTGGAGCTGCCGTGGAGCGACCGCCACAACTCCTACGACGGCTGGTGGGCTCTGGCTTCCGGATGGGGCAGGCCTTGCGACAGCTGCGGCGTCTCTGACTACCTGAACTGCGTCGACTCCCAGATCATCAGCCGCGATGCCTGCGCTGGAGTCTACGGATCCGATGTGGTCACCGACAACGTCATCTGCACCTCCACTCCCGACGGCAAGTCCACCTGCTCTGGCGACTCTGGCGGCCCCCTGGTTCTCCACGACCGCAACACGCTGGTCGGCGTCACCTCCTTTGTGGCCTCCAACGGATGCACCTCGGGCCTGCCCGATGGCTTCACCCGCGTCACCAGCTACCTGGACTGGATCCGCGACCACACCGGCATTTCCTCTTAAGCATAATTTCGTTTTTGAAATAAATCTATTTGCATATATTTGGATGTTGTTTTAATTTCTCTTAGATTGTTATTTTATTTATGGTGGGTTTGGGTCGAGCTATTTCTATTTGGATGAGTTCATCTAGTGATTAAAGTTTTGAGTATTCATTAAGAATCCTTATCGGTGGCTATAGAGCCAACCTAAGGGATTTGTTTACCTTTGGCGGCGGTTTTATTCTTTGATAAGATTATGGATTTTGCGTATTAAATATTTGCAAAATTTAATCAATTATAGAAGAATATATTTATATATATATTTTAATAGCCTTGATGGGTATTATAATTTTTGTCAAAAGTTTTTAAGCAGTGAAGTCATTTTACTTAATTTTTGCGGAAATGATTGATTGATTTCTTTAAATTCAGTATACAGATTTGATAAGCTACAAAAAAAAGCGTTCCAAACTGAACTTTAAAACTTAGATAAAAAAAAAAAATTATGATAAAAAAATATGGATAAATTCGATTTAAAGATTTCAAATATAATATTTCCTGTTTTCTTTGAGGGTATTATGATTTAAGTCAGTGAAGGAATCGTTTCCGACCCTATAAATCATATATTTACTTGATCAGCATTAACAGACGAGTCGTTCTAGATATGTTTGGAGGAAAAAAAATTTTAAAAATTTTGTCCCAAAATTTCAAACTTTTATAAGGGGTTACATCATTAAAATTCTCAAAAATTGACATAAATTTTAATTTCCTAAAAATTAAAATTGAGTTTGCAGATTTGTTAACATAGAAAAAACTGGCACAGAACAGCTTTCCGAATTGAATTTGATGCATTTTTGGCTTAGTTATGATTGGTTTTTGATTCGATGCCACAAAACTATGGCAAACTACAAAGGTATACAAATTTGGGCTTTCCGAAGTTAGTTTCCTTTTTTGTCTGTTTAAACTTTATATGTAAAATTTTAATTAATTTAAGTAGACAGATTATTGTACATTTATTATTAAATCTTAAAGCCAGACAAGTCTTCTAATCTTATCGCTCATCACACTCTAGTTTTCGTGGCGGCTTCGGTGCATTCTAATTAAGAGCGACCACCATGAGTAATCTACCATTTAGTGAAGATCCTGTCATATATTCAAGACATCACTAATTAACCCACAATTTTACTTGTTTCGATAGCCAACGGAGCTGGTTCCTGTCTCAGTTCCTTATCACTGGGTGTTTATGGTCCTCTTGTAGAATATTTACAATATTTATTTGCCTGCAGATAGGGGACTCCGAGTACAGAAGCCTTGTATACCTAGTAATTAGAATTATTTGTTTTACTTTAAATATTTATTTATTTACTTATATATTGAATTACATTTTTGTGATGAAAATTAAGAAAATATTTTTATCACAAAACGAGTCAAGTTTTAAACAGATCCGTAAGGATTTCTTGGCTTACGAAAACTATACACGTTCTACATCTGCAATAGAAAGAAAAGTATATTTTGTTTTCGTAGAGTAGCCTCTTCCATTGATAATACTATTTATTTACATTGATATTTAAGGAGTCCCGTTAGAGTGTCTACCATGGCAACAATTATTTCTCCCTAGTTAGATCAGAAAGGCAAAATGAAGATAATCTTATCATATTACTTGAAAGCATGTACTACTACAAGTTACTAACAAAAATCATCCATTCTTTGAGTACATTTATGTGTCATTTGTAAGTCTTATTTGCCGAACCAAGTACTTAGTAAAGTATCCTAATTATAAACAAATGACGTATTGAACCTTAATTACAACCAATCTACGAAAGTGCTTCTTGACAAGATTTTTATTATCATTCAAACCACTAAGTTAAAAATCATTCTCGAAATGAATGATCATAGTAAATTTTTTAAAGGTTCAAAGAAAGGTCTGAGCCCAGTCAGGAATGTTCGAACACTGCAATAAATATTGCTAAAACTATTCAAAACAGTCTGAGAAAATCCCAGAATTATAATAATATTAAAGCAATTGTCATTCCTTCCTTTAAGTTGATATATACTGTATCAGAATAAATCCAAATAAAAAAAAAAATAAATTAAATTTTATATTAAATATATATAATATATTCGGAACAAAATTCAGACCGCACCAAGAGATTGTCTGATAGTAGGTTTTCTTGGTTTCTTCCGCCTAAGAAACTCCCGGTCAAGTGGCTCCTTTCGGAGCTTATCGCTGTCACCAATCACGGGATTTATGGGAGTCTCGATGAATATTTACGAACCCAGATAAGGATAGCGGGAACCGAGCTCTGGGAGGGCCTATAAAAGACTGCTCCCTGGCTAGCAGAATCCAGTGTCGACATCAACATGAAGGTGTTCCTAACTATCCTGGCTCTGGCCGTGGCCTCGGCCGCCGCCTTCGACGAGAAGGTCTTCGTGAAGGACCTGCCCAAGCCCATGAAGATCGAGGGTCGTATCACGAACGGATACGCCGCCCCCGAGGGCAAGGCCCCCTACACCGTCGGTCTCGGCTTCAGCGGAGGCTGGTGGTGCGGCGGCTCCATCATCGGAAACACCTGGGTCCTGACCGCCGAGCACTGCATCGGAGACGCCGGCTCCGTGACCGTCTACTTCGGAGCCACCTGGCGCACCAACGCCCAGTACACGCACACCGTGGGCAACGGCGACTTCATCAAGCACTCCAACGCCGACATCGCCCTGATCCGCATCCCCCACGTGGACTTCTGGCACATGGTCAACAAGGTGGAGCTGCCCAGCTACAACGACCGCTACAACAACTACAACGAGTGGTGGGCCGTGGCCTGCGGATGGGGCGGCACCTACGACGGCAGCCCGCTGCCCGACTGGCTGCAGTGCGTCGACCTGCAGATCGTCCACAACGACGAGTGCGGCTGGACCTACGGCAGCGTTGGCGACAACGTCATCTGCACCCGCACCGTCGACGGCAAGTCCATCTGCGGAGGAGACTCCGGCGGTCCCCTGGTCACACACGACGGCAGCAAGCTGGTCGGCGTCAGCAACTTCGTCTCCAGCAACGGCTGCCAGTCGGGAGCTCCTGCTGGCTTCCAGCGCGTCACCTACCACTTGGACTGGATCCGTGACCACACTGGCATCTCTTACTAATTTCCTAAAGTAAAATGATTATTTGAAAAGTAACCGAAAAATCAGGCTTGTTTTTTAAATCCTTCCAATTTGGCGGTGGCTGTTTGTTTTAGCTATTTTGTAGCTGTTTCTTGTTCACGCTTCTGGGTGAAAGGCAAACAGCTGATCGCATTACGTTTTATTTGGAGCAGGATCGCGGGTCAGGAGCGCTGCTGGTGGACAGATCACATAATCGGAGGCGCTAGAGCTGGGAAACTATCGATAGTGACACCATTCGATATTTTCGATGTTTTGAAAACGAAAATTCGATACTATCGATAGTATCGTTTTTTTACGATTCTTTTTGCAAATTAAAGTTATAGCAATTTCAAATAGAATTATAATACTATTCAATATGTTTTGACTAAGTAATTAACATAAATATTCTATCCAAGCAACTTTGCACAAATAAAATTGTATTACCATTGCTAAACATACGCTTAGACTCTGAAGACGTGGCGTAGACGCACCCTTTCTTTTGAGATTCAGTTAATATTTTTCACCACCAACTCCAATTTAAGTTAATTTAGAATACATTTTTATTATAAAAAAAAAAATATATATATACATATATATATATATTTGTTTGCATTTTTCTTACTAAATTTCAGCAACAAAGCAGAGATATAAAAATAGTCCCGTACTATCGATAGTGATAAAAAACTATCGATGGTGGCTCAAAAAAAGGAAAAAGTCGATACCTCGATAGTACCATCGATAGTTTCCCAGCTCTAGGAGGCGCACTCATGTGCACCCTTAATCCCGAGGAGGAGGCTCACCTTGTGGCCATGGCCAGTGAGGCCTTGAGTACCACGGATTCGCCGAAGACAGGCAAGCCTCTGTCGCTCTTCGACGTCTGCTGGGACGACGTGCTCATCCCGCAGGTGGCCGTCTACCTGTCGCTCAAGGATCTCTTCAACCTGCGCTGCTGCTCGCGTACCGCCCACCGATTCGTGCAGGCGGCCCTGGAGAAGCGCCAGGAGCTTCATTTGTCCGGGAACAATACAAGCAATATCGAAGAGGGCTTCCGAGTGCTGGCCCGCTGCTGCCACCGTCTGGAGGTTCTCCATCTGGCCCGCTGCCGCTGGCTGACGGACGAATTACTGCTTCCACTGCTGGCAAATAACAAGAAACGCCTGTGGGCCGTCAACCTGAACGAATGCATCAATATCACGGCCCTGTCCCTGCAGCCCATCATCGTGGAGTGCAAGGAGCTGCGAGTGCTTAAACTGTCCAAGTGCCAGTGGCTGACCACTGGGGCCGTGGACGCCCTGACCCTGCACCAGAGCAAGCTGGTGGAGTTCGACATCTCACACTGCGGCGCCATTGGCGAACGCTGTCTGATCATCTTCTTCCGGAGGCTAAACAAGCTCACCGTCCTGTCGCTGGCCAATACGCCCAGCGTCACTGACCAGGTGCTCATCCAGATTGGAAACTATTGCCGGGAACTGGAGCACATCAACCTGATCGGCTGTGCGGCCATCTCCGACTATGGAGTGCAGTAAGTAGTCCTCGTTATCTCTTCTCGCTGTAGTCCTGTTCGTGTCTGTGTCTGTGTGGTGTTCCTTGGGTCAAACCTGGCCAATCCTGCATCTGCATCTGGGTATTTTTTCAGCGCTCTGGCCAGGCAGTGTCCGCGTATACGCACCCTGCTAATACGCCGCTGTCCGCGGATCACGGAACGCTCGTTGGCGCCGCTCCGGCAGCGGTGCCTTTACATCGATCGGCAGGAAGAGGCGGCGGGACACCATGCCCACTATCTGAACGACTTCTATCCAAGCGATTTTCTTGTTTACTAGCTCTCCTCCGTTCGTTCTCCCCTCTCGCCCGCAGCGCCCTCACCCAGAGCTGTCCTCTACTGCAGTCGCTGATGGTGCAGCGCTGCCCGCTGGTCACGGAACGAGTCCTGGCCCCGCTACGCGGACGGGTGCACATCGATCGGCCGGGAATGGGCTACAACCTGCCGGCCATGCAGCACCACCGCCTGTTCCTGCAGGTGTGACTTACCTTTACAGAGATTAACCCTGGGGACGGACCAAAACCTAGGAGGCTTTTGAGGCTTGCTGTAAATACATGCTTCGGCATGGGACGCTTTAATTTAATTTTAAGCTTAATCTTACACTCGTTGTTAACATTAATTTAGGCTGTACAATAAACGTATTTACTCCCTCCGAAAGCCTGAGCTTCTAGCAATACAAAAAACAGGTAGAAAAGCATGGCTAAAACGTGGCTAAAACCTGGCCCATACAAATACAATAGTGTGCGTGTGCGTCAACGCTTTTTGTCCCTCATTGTGCCTGAATCAAAGGCGATGTAGAGGTAGTAGTTGCAGTCGTCATCGCCTCTGGCTCCTTCGCCAGCTTTAGGTGCTGCTGGGCGGCAGAACTCAAGCCCGTGTCGTCGTCGCCACGTCCATTTCTCGAATGCCACTGCTCGTGCAGGTGCTTTAGGTGAACGCAGGCGGCCATGGACATGTTCAAACTAGGATTCACGGCACTCAGGCCCGGTTCACCAGTGAAGGCAAGGCCACAGAGTCCCAGGTACGTGTGAAACGGATCGGGTGTGGCCTGTGGCCACTTGGCAAAGCCCCCAATTAGTTTGTCCTGCGTGCTCAGTATGTACTCGCGGTTCTTTGCATAGTCTGTCAGCTCGAAGCCATCCAGAATGCACAGCGAAGCACCTATCCAAAAGGAGTAGCACGTGTCCACTGGCTTATTGGGACGCCCCTGAAATCCATCCATCTGCCGGAAGATGAGCCAACGCTTCATTCGTTCAACTGTATCCGCGTCCAGTCGTTTCAGCTGTCCACTGAGATGCAAAGCGGCCAGGGCGCAGAATGTGGTGCCACCATGTGCCTCGCCCTCTAGCTCCTGACTGAAACCATAATCGTAGCGCAGGCTACGCATAATAAACTGGTACATGGCCTCCTTGTCTACATCGCCCCAGTAGTCCAACATGTGGCAAATGGCGGCGGCACAGTAAACAAAACGCATATCATCCTCGCTACCATCGATGCAGGCTCCAAAGCTTCCTTCCGCCTTCTGAACAGCAGCCACTCCGTCCACAATGCTGCGGCGATCCAAACGGGACAAATCGTCACCCAGGGTCACAAGGACGGCTATGCTGGTGTATGTCATGGCCAAGTGGCCCCACTGGTACTTCCGCATGCACTCCAAGAGCGCGGCGTCCTCCGTTTTCGGCACCATGGCGCGGCAGCCCTGCAAAGATAAAACGAAGGCGCAATAAGTTAATCAATCAATAAAAGGTTTTGCATGTTTTTCTCGTCGCTGATAAAGCGTGGCGTGATGAAACCAAGGTAATGGGATGGGGGACTGGTTGAATCGAGCTGCTGCTGCGGGAGAACTACTTCCCCTGCAATTATGTATGCATATTTGCACAGCGGAGGTGGGAATAATAACAACAGCAAGGTGAATTCAAGTGGCAATGCTTTGGAATTACATTTAAAGTTCTCGGAAAGTTGGGTTTAATAAATATAGAGTAAATACTGGAATAATAATGAGTAGTATTATAAGTATATGCTAATCTTGAGTCATTAAAAGTGAATTTATATGTGGACTATAAGAGATAAAGTACCAAGTAAAGCGTAGAGTTAGCGAAACCTTATTATTTATGACTTCTTTTTTTGACTTTAATTAAATTAAATATGATTTAGTAGAGTTTGAACTCCCTCTTTTACTACATATTTTTGAGCTATTATCTTGCCTGCCATAGTAGGATGTAAGACACCCCCTCGTAGATCATATTCCCGAGAAGGAAATACAAATCATGATACGCTGGATAAACAATTAATACTCCGAAGTAAACGGCAAGGTCTGCCGCAGTGTCTGCTGCCGGGCCACGTAAAGAGATAAGGAATGCGGTTGGATATCGGAGGAATGGGCGGGGATATGTGGCGTCGAGCGATTCTCTGTTTAACTTGCCAACTGCCGGCTGTTTGTTCACCTGACAGACGACTGACGGGAATTTATGCTCACCATGAAGCCGCCGCAGTTCTTCTCGTTGTCGCGTGGCACCACCAATCCCCCGTAGATCCAATCGATGATGTCCTGTCGCTGCTGTGGCGGCACCAAATGCAGGGAATTGAGGACATCCAGGCCGCACACAGCAAAAAAGACAATGGTACTCCTAAAAGGACAAATGGAATAATTCAGAATAGTTCAAGGACCCTCGCAGGGTGCTGCACTCACCTGGTGTTATCGTGCGAGGCCATCCGTGCCGGCAGCAGATTGAGGAAACGCAGCAGGTTCTTGGCGTGCTTCGAGAGCAGGACGGGCTCCGGCTCGGCGTGGTCTTCCATATCTATGTGATGGGACATATCGAAGAAGTTATTGTGTCCGGAACGGAACTGCGTTATCGGTGTGAGTGTGTGTGTGTGTTTGGGTGAGTGTGCGACGACGGTGAGGATATGTGTATGTATGACTAAGCGCTGCTGCAGCTGACGGAGGCACAGATGCTCGCGGTTGGCCAGTGCGGCTTCCAATGGAAGTGCGCCCGCACGTGCCCACACTTAAGTAGTCAAGCATTTACCTTTTGTTTATAATAAGCCGGTTTGCATCGCAATTTAGGGCTGCGACGAACGATAAAAAAACTCCCAAGAACAGCAAAGCAAATAACAAGTGCTTCTTCTTGGCAGGTATTGTCAATCACAGGGAAATGTGTTTACACGAAGAACAATTCCGTTATTTGTGATTTCAAAAGCAAAACATAAATAAAAAATAAAATATAATATTCATAATTTCCAAATGAAAATATCTTTAATTTTAGCAGACTTCATAAGTTATTTAGTTATTTGTATTATTTGATTATTAATACATTTTCCCGTATAAACTCTCATAACACCCCTGTCAACGTTTCGTTGTGAATGCCTTTTCTTCTTCCAGACCCAAACAGCTGTTTGCTAGCCGCATTTATTTCTTATTTTCCTAGTTATTTTGTTAATTGTTGAATTAATTGTTAAAAATGAGGATAACACAATTTTTGGCCAGCAAATTAAAGAACTTCTCCAACCTGCCCAAGGAGTACATCGAGCGCAGCAAGAAGCAGGTAAGCTAAAAAGTCATATTTGTTAAACCCTTTGCGAGAAGAGCTCACGTAACAGATAATATTAAAACCCATTTCTCTCTAAACTAAAAAACAGGTGTTCTGGCAAACACCTAATGAAAAGAATTACCTGCAACGCACAGTGGAACGGAAGCGGTTTCGATACACAACAAACCGCTCATGGACTGGTCAGTTCCGGCAGCAGAACATGCCGGGCACAGTGCGCCGCAAGGTGCTAGTGGAACCAATTGGTGAGATCTTTTGATAATTTTTAAAATTAAAAACTAATAAATTATTTTCCAGAGGAGTGGAGCTTCTTCCGTGGCGATCGCATCGAGGTTCTGGTTGGCAAGGACAAGGGCAAGCAGGGTCTTGTCACCCAGGTGATCCCCGAACGCAACTGGGTCATTGTAGAGGGCCTTAACTGGCACTACCGCAAAGTGGGCGCCGAGAAGGAGTTCCCCGGCATCATTATCAAGTCCGAGGCACCGCTGCATGTCACCAAAGACATACGTCTGGTGGATCCGTCGGATTTGCAGGGTACGGACTTTGAGTGGCGCTTCACAGAGGAGGGTGAGAAGGTGCGTGTGTCCATGCGATCGGGCCGAATCATACCCATACCGGAGACCAACAATCAGACGTATGACTACAAAACCCCAAATGCTTATATAGAAAGGGAGAAGGATACGCCAGGTGGGCTACAGATTTCTCTTGCTACTGTCGTTTTTTTTCTAGGAGTTTTTCTTACTTTTCAGCTGCTGTGGTCGGCGAGATCACCTTCCAACCCAAGCTGTCCACCTTTGAGATGGACATCATGGAGGAAATGGGCATCAAGGAGGAGCGCACGCCAGCCAAGAGCTACTGGTATTAAACCTATGCCTAATCTTTATTAAAGTAATGTACAAAAACCCACATCTTGAGCAAATTTCCTGTCATTTGCGCACTGTGGCGAAGATCTCCTCACGATGGTCTCTCAGCGTCTTGGCCAGTCCGCTCACTGTGGCCTCCGCCTTGTCGAAGTCGGAACGCAGGGTGTTGTTGAAGGTTTCATATAGCCAAGTGCAAGTCTTAGACATGTTGGCTTCGTAGCTGGTAAACACGCGGGTGGTGTGCTCATAGCTTGAAGAGATTTACAATACTATTGTGTATTGAGTATTGTGGTGAGGGTTTTGATGAGATGACTTACCGCGCCTTGTTGGCTATGTCCGTGATTAAGTAGGTATTGCAGTGCTTGACGGCCAGGACTTGGCGATGACTCAAGTACTTGAGTTCCACATGCGGCAGGGCTAGTTGAGCTGCTTCTAGGGAGACCATGGATGCATGGAGGAGGCTGCGGCAGTCCAAAGCCCACTGCAACTTTTGCTTGGGATCACTGGAAAAGGAAAAGACCTCGTCAAGTTTTACTATCTCCCTCCTGGTAACCATGACCCTTACATCATCCTGGCCAGCTGCCGCCACTGCTTCAGTGCCTGCGTCGAAGAATTTGCCGCTGCTCTGAGCAGTAACCCACAGATGCGCCACTGCTCCAGGGCACTGCCCAGCTTATCCCTCGTGTCCCTTGCCGTCTCCAATTGCTCGTCTATGCTCTCCTCCAGCCGGGTCATATAGGTCCCACCACTTATGTAGGCTATAATACCGTCCTGCTTCACATACAACTCATTCAGCTCCGCATAGCTCTCGACCAGCGTCTTCAGGCGCTGCTTGGTGTGTTCCAGCAGTTCGCCGTAGTATCGTATGCTGAGCAAATACAAAGCGGACTCGCTCAGGTTGGCAAAGAAGTCCTCGTGCATGGAAGCCTTGCGGGAATCGCCAATAACGCCCAAGTTGTAGGCAAGCTGATGGGGAAACGAAAACGGAAGTTAATAATACAGCAGGGCAAATTTCATCATATGCGTTAATGGCAGGTCGTCACTTGCCTGGGCCAGGTCCTTGGTGGGCGTGTTGGCCACAATTTGATTGCCCTGCCGGGTGCCCATTGTGTAAACCTCCTCCTGCTCAATATCGCTGGCACGACCCCTTTCCCGCAACGGAGCCACGTCCATGCCATCGAGACCGAGCATTGCCTCGTGCTTGCTCTGCAGGTGATCCACCCAGGCCTCGGCTGTGGCCATACGTGGACCAGGACAGGTGCCCTCCAGCTTGCCGATCTGCTCGTCCAGTCGCACATACTGCTCGACAATATTCTGCGGTGACCATGTGTGGTATTGATTAGGTTACAGAAGGTGCCAGAGTTTGTGGTCACAATTACCGTCACTCCGGCGGCATTCTGCCGCGATTGCATTCCCGAGCTGACCTCCGTGACGACAGGATTCGTCTGCGTCTCCATGGACGAGCCACAGCCCATCGTCCTTTCACTCAAGTTGTCTGTCCTGCGAAGTGCTGCACGAAGGTCGTTTCCCGCACAACCGGCGATGACATTTTCCGCCTCGCACCTTGCCAGGTTGCTTGTCCAGCGCTGAATGAGCTTTCGTTTCGGCCGTCATGTCCACTTATGAGGAATATTATTTTTTTGCGCGCTAACCCATTAAATGGGGCCAAACCAAAACCACCCCCGACTCCTTTTGGGGTACCTGGGTGCGGGTGGCAGCGGTGTGTCCTTTTTTATGTCAGCACGTGTGTGTCCATTAGGGTGGTACTACCGTATCTGTGATCCTATTTCTTTAGGTATTCATTTTATAGGTTTCTTGTTAAATTGATTGGCAAAATATAAAAAGTTATAAAAGCTTTTGCTTTTTAAAGATAACTACTATTTTATTTATAGATATATTTTATTATATTTTATTTCAACAATAGACCTATGTTACATTTAATGATTGAATATTTTTATTTCTATCATTCCACTAGGTAAACTTTTGTATAATAACAGCAATTCCATGATAGTATAACTCTCAATAAAAGGATTTCTAAGGTCCACTCGCAAGTGTCCTGTATGTCAACAAAAACTTGTTATTTGCTTTTCTAGCTGGTGATGCGTCCACCATAGTTTGTTGTGCTTGTGAATTGGCACACTGTGTATAGTATTTGTACTAACAAGTTAACAACAACCAGTGAAAAGGCAAAGCCGTTAACATCTGCTCATTGTTTAGCCAATGTGCAGGTCCACCTGGACGAAGGACGAACTTTGGTATGGTTTGGGGAGGTTCCCGGCAATTGGGTACTAATCGACCCAAAGCATAATCCATCAGCTTGGATAATAATCTAGATTTTGATAAATTACTAGCAAATTAGGGGAGAGCTAAATATGATGGGGAGTCCTTAGTCATAATAGAGAAGCAAATGCTCTTTAAAAATAAATCTGATAATTGCTAAAGTAATATTTTTGAAAGTTTCTCTGTTTATTTATATTTTTATATAGCCAAGTGGATCTAGAGTAAAAAAAATAGAAAATTAAAAAATAGAAATTAATTTCACCACAAACTTTAAAGTGAAATTAAAAGTTAAGGGAACCTTATTCTTATAAATCACATTTTGGCCGCCTTATATGCCCTTCTTACTATTCCCTTACCACACAGTCTTTTTCCCCATCGCTAGGTAATGCCTTTACTTCCATGGTAGTACGAGGTCAATGCAATCCCCTTGAGAATTGTTCATTAAACTTGTTCAAATGTGCCTTCCATCTTTGCCTGGTAGTGAGCTATCGTTCGGATTAGAAATGTGTGTGTGTATGGCGGGACGACATGTCGTATGAGCAATGCGGTGGCACTTTAATAAATAATAAACCGGGAAAGTGTTGACAACGGGCGTTGCAAACTTGTTGACCGATTGCTCACCCACCTTCGAGAATCAGCGAACGAGGCGAGCAAAACATGGGAATAATAACTATATAGTCCTGCGCCTGCGCTACAGACGATGAAAGAACCTCGACAAAAAATGAAAGTTTCAATATTAAAGAAATTAATTCAATTATGGAGAGCTTCGATAAAAATACATAATTAAGTCAAAAATTAATTAAATTCAATTTGGAAAGAGTTTTTGTGTTAGTTTTTATAAGATTAAAAAATCATCAAACTGAATTTCAGGTTCTTTTCAATTTCGCTTTTACCTATTTTTCTATTTGAAGCCCTCATTTAAGGATTTTATTTTAGGAAATCATTTTTTTGAACATTAAAATTTTAGTATTATCTTTTTAATATCTACCGATTTAAGTATTATTTATTTTGTATTCCACTAATATTTATCAATACAAATTATTTACAAAATATTAGTTTTTTGTTTTTAAATTTGTTATTTAATTAAAGAATTCTTGTACATTTTTTTTGTTTGTCCCTAAAAGTATACTATAACTATTACTTTCACGAACTTGTTGTCCAAGTATTTGTTTAATAATATATTTTTTTTTTTTTTTGGCATAACTTTAAACAAAATTTTATTAACGTTGATCAACCAACCTAATGGCTATAAAACGTTTGTTATGTTTAATAATAAATAGAACAAGCTTATGTAAAGCAGGTGTGAATTAAAAATAGTTCTATACTCCTTGCAGGCTCTGGAAATACTTTTTCCCAGGCTCATTTCAAGGTTGTAAAATGCACTCACTTAACATGCAATTCAGTGCATCCAAGATAAAATTGAATGGGTCGAGTAAAGACTTTTAAATTAATAATAATATGGCGTGACAGTGCCAAATGAAAAACTTGTTGATGGCAGCACAACCACTGCCACCACGCCCGGCCTTTATTTTTTGTGGTGCACCGAATGTGGCGAGCAAAACAAGGTAATCCGTGAAGAGATTATATGGCGCCTGCGCCATCCTGGAAAACGGCGACAATGGTTTCACTTTCAATATTGAAAGCAGCGACGGCGGCTGAATGGAAGCCGAAGCCCCGCAGCGGCGTAAAGATTCCGATTCCGTTCAGTCGCCTCGTGCCTCGTGTGCGGCAAAGATGTACGCTGCTGCTGTTTCTCGCATTTTCCCGTGAATAAATAAATAGAATCTGGAGAATCTCCCACGCTCCTCCTCTGCTCGCTTCTAGATTTTCGCCTTTCGCATTTCGCTGATTTTTCCGGGCCATGGGTCTGCGGGAAACGTTCCGTTTACGGCCGGATAGCCCCGGTCGGGACAAGTGCAGCATTGAGATGCGCCATCGCAGTCCAAAGGGTGGCTGCCAGCATAACCAGGTGGCCGCTGTTCAGGTCACCGAGCAATCCCTCCAGGTATGGCGTGCTTTGCCCGCCGAAATAAGACATGATCCCAGCATGGCCAGCTTTCAAATGGAGAATGAGAGGATTCATGGTGAGTCTTGAGAGGGGAAAGTTATAAGGGGAAGGTCTTAAATAAATAAATTAAATATAAAAATATAGAGTGTTAAAAATGATGCCTAATCCCTCTTATTCAGAGAGAGAGCTATTTGTCATTTCAGTCGAGCTAAACAACTGTGTCATCTCCAGAACTATTTCTTAATCAAACTCGAGTAAATATTTTTACTATTTTCCCAGTTTTCCACCCCTCCTTTTCCTCTATATTTCGAGGGCATAATCTTGATTTTTAATTGCTTTTTCCCGGTGTACATATATGTACAAAATCCATGACAGGCAAATCAATAAACTGTCAGACACTCGAGGCCACGTAGCTGAGCACTCGCTTATTAATTATTCAAACGTCCAATAATTCACTTGTAGGCTCCTCCGCTGGAGCGAGTGATGATGACGATGACGAGGAGGACTATGATGGCTACAATGAGGTGGACAAGAAAAACAATGGTGGCCTGCAGGATGAACCCGGTTCTAGCTACGCGGGCTCTGATTTCTTGGACATTAAGCATCGGCCAGGTGATGAAAATGTCACCGATGACGAGGCCACCACCCATTCCGACCATGATCCAGCCAATGGTCCTAGCAATGCCAAAACTCAGGCCAGACGGCTCCATCACAAATCGAAGCGTTCCAAAGAGCAGCGTCAACGGGACAAGCTCTGGAAGCGAGGAGGTCTGCTTATCTTCTGGCTGCTGGCCGCCGTGGTGCTCATCTCGGTGGGTGAAAAGCATCTGTTGGAGAAAACCATTGATGTGCCGCAGGGCGAGCAGGGAAAATGTGAGTTTTATAACAAATATTTTATTGAGAATATTCTTAAATAATTTTCTTTATTTCTCTAAATAGTTTTCAAGCTGCTGCAAAAACCCACTGGCGATTTTCGTCTGAAGATCCATGGAGCTTTCAGGGGGCTCTCCACGCTGGATGCCGCTGAAAATGAGACCGAGAGCTTCGGATTTCTGACTGTGCAGCCGCAGGTATCGGCTTACTTGGGCGAGAATCGCAGCAAGGTATTTCAGGTGGGTATTACCTAACACAAATGAGATTACAATCAAGAGAAATATGTTATTATATTTATATTTATCCCTTAGGACATTCTCCCAGCTTGGCGCTTGCCTCTGCTGTCTGAAGAGGAGCTGGAACGTGCTCCGGCAGTGGCCAGTAATCGCACTTACCTGATGACCGAGGAGCTGAGTGATAAACTAGCCGACAAGGACAGCGAGTTCCGTTTGCATATTTACAGTGATGTGGAGACGGATTTGGCCATTATCCTCAACTATAATCCTTTGATAGTGAATGCCAGGACTGGCAGCATCCTAGCTGGCCTGATTCTGCTGATTTTCTATGCCCTGCTGGTGTGGGAGCTCTTCGAGAGACCCTTTGTGGCCATGATCTGCTCGATTCTTTCAGTGACTGCATTAGCCTGCTTTAATGGTAGGAATTATCCTTAATTAAAACTAACAAATTACTCTATATCTTCATTATAATCTCCTTTAGATCGTCCCAATATGGATGAGATTATCCAGTGGATGGACATGGAGCTGCTTACCCTGCTCTTCTGCATGATGCTGATCATTCTGATATTGACCGAGACCGGTGTCTTTGATTACCTGGCCGTGTTTTGCTTCGAGATCTCCGGCGGAAAGATCTGGCCCATGATATATAGTCTCTGTTTGGTCACCTGCCTGGTTTCCAGTGTTCTGGATAACATGACCACTGTGCTCCTGCTCACCCCAGTGGCTATCAGGCTGTGCGAGGTAATGCAGTTAGATCCGCTGCCCGTGGTTATGGGCATTATAGTGCATGCCAATATCGGAGGAGCTCTGACACCCATTGGGGATCCCATAAGCATCATAGTCAGCACCAATCATTTTATTGTGGAGAGTGTGAGTGTAGCTAAAAATCGATCTTAAAGAAGTTATTTATTATATTGATACCATTTCCAGGACGTCACCTTCCTCACCTTTGTGGCCCACACCTTCCCAGGCGTCCTCCTGGCTGTTATCCAGAGCTGTGCCTACCTGCGCCTCTTCTACCACAATATAGATGCTTTGCGCCTCAACGAGCCCAAGGAGATGAGTGAGCTGAGGCGGGAGATCAAGGTGTGGCAGCGGGCCCTCAATGCGGTGGCCTCCTGCTCTAAGGATGCCCAGCTGGTCCGAGGCACACTTCAGGGAAAGATCAAGGCTTTAAAGAGGAACCTCCGGCGTTTGCAGAAGGGTGTGGGCTCCTCTGAGGTCTACACCCATACCCTGGATGAGCTGAAGCAGAAGGTGCGAGAAATCTCCAAGAAATAAGCATAAAAGTAACCCTATTCCTTGCAGTATCCCATCAAGAACAAGACACTGCTTTTCCAGTCTGCCGGAGCCCTCATCTTTGTCATCGTCTGCTTCTTCATCCAGTCCGTGCCGCACTGGAGAACCTTGCCACTGGGTTGGGTGGCCCTGCTGGGCGTGATCTTGCTGCTGATCATCCTAAATCGCGACGACATGGAGCACTTGATGCACCGCATTGAATGGACCACGCTGCTCTTCTTCGCTGCCATGTTCGTGATGATGGAGTGCGTGGAGCGTCTGGGCATCTTCGCCTGCATTGGCGAGCTCACCGAGCACGTGATCCTCTCGGTTAGCTTGGACCACCGCCTGGCCATGGCCATCTTTATGATCTTGTGGATGTCGGCCTTGGCCTCGTCCATTTTGGATAGCATTCCAGTGACGGCCATGATGGTGAAGCTGGTTACCTCTCTGGTAGCAAAACCATCGCTGGGCTTGCCCCTGCAGCCACTGATTTGGGCCCTCACCCTGGGAGCCTCGATGGGTGGCAACGGAACGCTGTATGGAGCATCGGCCAATGTAATTGCAGCTGGTATAGCGGAGCAGCATGGTTACAAGCTCTCTTTCACCCGATATCTGCGCACTGGGTTCCCCATGATGATGGGACAGATCACCTTGATGACGGTCTACCTGCTGGTGGCCCACATTGTCTTTGAGTGGCATTGAGATGCTCTACCTTCGGTATTTTACCTAATAATATGTTTATAAAGTATCTATAAATTATATTTATATTATGTGTATATTATCACCTCAAGTTTGTTGTTGTTTTGACCTTTTACATTCGACTCTTGGTGTGTGTTTTCTATATAAAATAAATACATATAATGATATACAAGAGCTAAGGAAAAACATATGCATTTTCCTTTGGTTTGTAAACTTTTTCGCTGGATTGAACGCAGCAAAAATCAAAAATTTTTGGAGGGGCGAACCAAGGTCGAGTGTGTTGTGTCGTGTTTTCAGTGGACTAATTTTAGAATTTATTATCTGAGGTCAAAGTGGGCGAACATTTTTTAAAAGTTTACATAAAAATAAATAGATTTTTAAGTGGAATATGAAATAAAATTTGAATATAGCTTTAAAATGTAAATATTTATTTTTCTAATTGTGTAAAACTCTTGATGGTCTCCCAATTAGAGGTTTACGCCGATGGTTAAAGGCATCGGCGGCGGCGCAGAGGCCAAAATGACTCGGCGGCGGCGGCGTAGTAGTCAGAAAGAACCGGCGGCGGCGGCGCGTCAAATAAGGCAAAAAGGCCATTTTAATGAGTTATTTATTTTTTTTTAAGTTTTATAAAGAACAATGACACTGAAGGCCGCGCTGAAGCTGCGCCGATGCCGCACCAGCGGCGCGCCGCGGCGCGCCGTTATTTTCATAATTTGGCGGCGGCGCGTCAAATAAGGCAAAAATCGGCGGCGGCGGCGGCGTGGCGCGGCGGCGTATATGTCTACTCCCAATATCCCTGTATATAATTTCTAAATATTCCTAAAAATATATAAAGTCTGAAAAGTGCAACCTACAATAGTAATTTCGTAATTTCCTTGTACCTTTTATCTTATATTGGCCATGCACCTAGGAAGACAAAACATAAACAGCCATAAATAATACTTGAGACTGACCATCGCCAAGTTCAATGCTGAGCAGTAGATCCGCCTGGGAACGTGTGTTGTATATATATACATATATCTATAAAGCTATATACCAGAATGGAAAGACAAACGCTGGTCAATAAAATGAGAACAAGACAAAATAGAAAAAGCAACAAGGGATTTTCGACGCTGCTGCTGCCGCTCGTCGTTCCATAGGTAAATGGTTCTATTAAGTTGGCCAAGAGGGAAAGCCGGAAGAGAAGGCGGCCACCATGTGGAGGAGAGGCGACCCGACTGCCAGCAGTTTTATGGCAGCCGCGAGAGGGAAAGCCAAGCCAAGCAGCTAAAAGAATCTATCGGTCGGACGCGAAATGGGACAGACGGAATTTTAATTAATTTGCGCCCAAGGAGTCCGTCGAGTGAAAATTGGAAATTGGCTTAGACCAAGTGTCTGACGCCTCTCCCTCTCCCCGAAGGAGAGTCCCAGGGTCTCTGTGCTTTTTGTGTAGTGTAATAGTGAGTGTGAAATGTCGTCGCCTTATGGTTATACTAAGCCCACCTTCATGATAACCGACCATACCCACGATCCCTATCACTTGCATGTCGGTGAGGGTGCGCCAGGTGATGAGGATAATGACCAGGATGAGGACGAGGATGAGGAGCGACAGTCGAAGCTGCAGGAGATCATCAGTTGGCTGCATATCAGTGCCAGGCAACGCAGCAAAAAGTAAGTTATCACATCAAGTATACGCCATGTTGGCGTATTTTCATATTAAGTATACGCTCCGGGGGTACAAAGTCCCGAGTTGTTTATATTTGTTTTCGGTTCCGTTTTCTCATTAGCACAACTTCTGCCACACTCCGCCTGACATTTAATTGTGGTTTCCCCGTCGAAACTTTTCCTTTTTGTCTCTCGCATAAGCTTCTTAATAACGGTCCATCGGTCCCTGCGTTCTGTTTGTCTTTCAAAAGAAATCAATTTGCGAACATTTTATGGAACTTAAGTCGCTGGGAACCTCGGCAGCTGGTCCCTCAGTTTGGATTGATTACAATTGATTTGTTTTAGTTGGTCAAATATTGTGTGTATTTTGAGGGCGAATGAAAAATTCATGACATATCCAGCTGGGAGATTGAGAATTTAAGCCGAATTCACCCCTGAAAATTATTTTGTACTCACAATAGATTAAAATTAATGGAAAATCCAAGTAAATAATGGTTTGTTTTGATAGGAATTTATTTCCCTAATGCTTGAATAATTAACAAATAGCAGGCACAATGTAAAATCCATTTTAAATCATAACAAATAAATTATTTTCCAGTGCTTGTCTCGAAGGGAAATTCTTACGTCTCAAGTTTCCAGCTAAAAATGTGGTAACAATAGAAATACGTACAGAATTCACAACAATAAACTAAACCTTAGACCCAGCTTTCTGAGAGTTTTTCCTGGAAACAAAGTACCCTCAGCTCGCCTGTCTTTCGCTTCGGGGAACTATCATCCGATATACAGGTTGTGGATAATAATCAATAGACTGATGGACACACGTGTGTGTAAAAGTACAAAAAGATACTGCGCGAATATAATTAATAAACAATGGAGAGTCTTGCATTGCATTATATTGATTATATTTATAGCATTTGATTTCCGTTGGACAGACGTGATTCAGCAGCCTCCGGAGCAGCAGCTGCTCGTGATATCGAGACATCCGTGCTATGTATTTCTCATCGCCTCTCATCTGCTCCATAATTAATGGGGCCTATAAACAAATCCCACACACAAATAAATATTAGCTCTGGCTGTTATCAGTAGAGTGGAAAGCTCTGAAAACTACACACACAGTTGGTACTCAATTAAAAGTTCCGCTTTGTTAATTAACAATTAAAGGGAAAACTTGAGATTGTAAGTCACCGAGTTGAGGTCTGAGACTGGATTACAATGTAGTTGTACTTAGTTTACAGGGTAACTTATATATATATATATGCATGAAGTGTATTTTGTGGCCAGGAATAATTAAAAAAAAAAATTAAATATTGAAATGAACACATTTTTCTAAGAAACATTTATTTTAAGGTCCGTGTATACAGTTTTTATTCCTTAAATAATTTATTTGCTTTATTATACAGTTTCACATTTTTTTTCTATTAAAAACACCCTGTTAACCCCCAGACAGGTTGCTGATAAATCCAACCTAAAGGCAAATCTTATTAAATATGCACTTGTTATTTACATAATTATTTTTTATTAACTCACACTGTGCCGGCAGTCTCAATTATCTTTGCTGAGAAATTCCACAATTTGCATTATAAAAGTGGCTGATAAAGAGCCAAGTATTATGGCATTTAAGTACGTACAATCCATGGGTAATAGCCTTATTCCAATGGCCACATTTTTTATTGCCATGAAGTGGGTCGTGACAACTAAAACCCGTTGATGGCCATTAGTTTGGACCTCCTGGCGCACATTAGGCAAAGTTGTTCCCCCTAATCCCGGGTGTCGAGGAGCAACATCAAACCCAAGTTGCCTGACGGCATGATGACATGTTGGCGGTTCAAGTTTGACCACAAGTGAATAGTTTTGCGGAAACACTGTGGTGGTTCCATGATTCCAGTGATGAGAGGTTGTCACATATGTATATAGCACCCCACCTCCCCTTTTACCAATGTAAATTGTGGGTTTCCAAGCAGACTTTCCTCTCAGAAAATGTAAATACTTTTCTGTTGTTGCCAGGGATGAGCTTAGGGGCTGTAAAAGTTCCGACTTGCACCTACTTGTATGTATATAGTGTGTGTTTGGTGCGTTGTGTGTGCTTCTCAGGGGGGCATACCTTGTTCTGGCACAATTGAGTGGAAATGAATTATGTATAGACTATTATTATAGGGGCTTTATGGGATTTACTTAGTAATGGGTTAGCGGAGAATGGAATATTTAATCGTTAGTCTTGTAAGGCTTCGGAAAGGAGACTTTTTAATGGTTAAATAATTTCATAACAATTTCAACAAGTTGTTTTAAATATTTATAAGAGTTTGTTGAATAATCCTTTCTGTTAAATAATAAATGTAGATTCACAAGAATCCTTGAACTTTGTCTAACTTGTGTGGCTTGAAAAGGAAGTCTTTAAAATGGATAAATAATTTTATAACAATTATTTAATGAAACTCCAATGGTATCCTTAAAGCGAGAATAACTTTCACACATCCATTAACTACTTGCAGCTGTCGTTTTAAATTGATTAAATATAATACTTACATATAGAGAAAGATATGGCTGCACCCAACATTCCGCTGGATAAGACCTTCTCCTAATGCACAAATTTATTATTGGAAAAACGAATACAAAGAACAAACTGGAAACTGGTATTGCGTCTCACTCAGAGGAATATATCCGTTCGTTCATCAGCATTAATATTATTATTATTATCATTCATTCATTCCTTTCTATTGAATGTGGGTGAGGAAAATTGCAAAATAAAAGAGCGTAAGTGCGGAGCTCGAAAGCCGCTCAAATGTCAAACGCTCGTGACAAGAACTAATATATATATTATATATATAGACCCACGAGTTCACATCTATTCGGGTTTTATGTGTGTTCATTCGCCGTGTTTCATTGTCAGTGGCAGCAGCAGCCGTGTTCCCCGTGATTCTGCGTTACTGAAAATGCGAAGGAATCGAGAAAATTGAGACGACTTGACATATAATTCGCCTTTTGTGCCCACACGAAGCCCATGCAAATGAGAGCACGAGCGTGGGCTCAGTCTCCGCGGGGACTTATCATGTTTGGCCTATAAATAAGCACATGGTCGGCTCTTACATTTGATAAAGCTTGAGTTCTTTATTTTTTTTTATTTGCAGAATTTCACTTTCTTTGATTTGAGGAAGTCAGCCTCTTGAGGGAGAGATTCTAGCTAGTATAACTGAACTATTTTTGGCTTCTATGACAAGTGCCTTAAATTTGCGCTAATTGCTTTGATGCTCGCAGCTATCTAAAGACGAAAAACAACCATAAATCTGTTGATTAGGCATTATGCTAGGCTTCTATTATTATTAAGCCTAAGCTGAAGTAAACAAATGATTAGCTGTTGGGGGTAATTAGAGCTTTAATAAATTGTGGAACCAGTTTACCGGAGCATTTTGGTCGGAAAGGTATGAGTAATAATTTATCAGGTCTGGGAATTTTATAAACAAATAGTATTTGAGACTTTTGAACTTGAATTTTTAATAATAATTAATAATAATTAAGAAATTGACTAGTTAATACAAAAACCCCGAATTTAATAGTGTAAGTTTGTAATAATTAATAATAATTTTAAAAGTATAAGTGTTTGGTCTTAAAAAATTCATTTTTAAATAAAACAAAGTTAAGAAAGCTGCAAAACAATGAATATAAATATTTTAATAAAGTTTTTAAATATTTTTTGTTGCGCATTAAAAGCAGAAAAATTAATAAAACTTGACTGGAATCATTATTTCTATCACAAAGTATAAATTATAATAATTTACACCCCCAACAAAGGTGACCTAGTTTACTTTCTCAACGAAACCCACAAACAAAACAGTTAAAAATCCGCTTAAAATTGAAACACCTCCAAAAACCTTTCAAGTTCAAGTTGTTGGCCATTGGAATACAACCAATTCCAATACAAAAAAACCAAAAAAAGACTAACGGCATTCAACAGCTATTGAAAGCTTAAAATTCTCCGTTCAATTGAAGTAGCCTTTCAATGCGCGCCGCCTCGTTCAACCGAAAACAGCTGCGACAGCGACAGCGGCGACGCACGAAGTATCAGTATCAGCTTAGGCAGTATATATACACATATATATACATATACTATAGCGGCGTCATCGGGCATTGGACATCGGCAGTAACCGGCAGAAAAGTAACTTGGAACGCGGCGACGAGCCCGCAGATTTATTCGGTTTACAACTTTCGCTCGAAACGGACGTGCGACTTTGTCCGGTTTTTTAAATCGCCATCGTTCATCGAGCTTTTGTGTGTCCAAACAATAAAGAGAAATAAATAAATACAAATAAATAATAGTTGAAAATAACAACCAAATAACAAAAACCGCAAAAAAGAATAAAACTTAAAGTGAGCTTAGCTAATAAAAGAGAATAATTCACCTTGAAGTTCACTCCGTTGCTTTATAAGGAAGATGCAAAGGATAAAGGCACATTTAATTATGGAAATTCTTCCTTATCCTATTTCGAGTCTCTTATTACCTCTTATTCATTTTTTTTTCGACTGGCCCAGGATAATTCTGCTCATTAAGGACGCAATTCCTTGGCATTAAGCGCTGGTAATTAGTCTGCCTCTGCAACGGCCACTGACTGGCTGAGTAATTGGTTGGCGGCGTCTGGTGACTGCCAGGATATATAAATTGACCGCAGGATTCCCCCTGAGCCAGGGAAATGTGACAGGTGCCTCACACCTGATGTTTACTGAGTCGTGATTAAAAAAAAACCTTTAAGCTATCAGCCTATATCCTCGCAAATATTTCATAATTTATGAATGATACCTCCATTCGTGGTCGCACCCAGGCCAATCAATAATTGAGTCCTGACAGGCCACGCAAATAAGCAATATATTAGCCTGGGACAAATTGAAACGTGGCTATAACATCATCATCATTCTCGATGAAAATGAAAATGAAGACCGAAAATAATTCCCAAACACAGCCCACAAAAGTAGGCAACGCCAGCCAAACGTGTCTGGCTTTTATGGTAGTTTTTTGTTTTCTGTTTTTGGCTTTAAAAGCTTTAGAAAACTTTTGCCCAATGCTCATTTTAAATATTCATGCGAGTCCTCAACAAAACCTAGCCCAAAAGGACGAATAACTTTTGCAGAAATATATGATTGTAAGCAACATTTATGAGGAGTGGCTTTGGCTTTCTTGTTGGCTTTTAACGGAAACTCAAATATATTTTAAGTGATTGCCAGAGGGTTCTGCAAGAGGAAACTTTTTCGGCGTTAATTTGCCAAAGGATTTTCAGTGGAAGAAAAGTTTCTCTCCGAAGCGGGAACCCTTGGGTTATAATTCTGTGAGTTCTTTTGTTGTTAGAGTGTAATCAATTAGTAATTAGCGAAAGATAACATGAAAGTTAATCAAAATAAAGTGAGAGAATGTGTGCATAAGATGTGAAAATGGGTTACAAGTGTGTGAAGTTTGACTAAGGACTTGCATAACTTTTTATGGGTTATTAAAAACCTGTTAGAGAAGTACAAAATAAATTAGACAAGCTCATTAAAATGTTATTTGAAGTTATAGCTGACTTAATAGCTAATTTTAACTGAAACTTGTTAAAGAAAGTCTTTAAAAAATCTGTTGGAATTTTTAAAACATAATAAAACCTAGCTAATTTTTTTTGACAAATTAAAAATTCCACCCCAATTTATATATATATTTATTTATATAATCCCCCTCTTGGCTTGCTGGCTTATCCACCTTGCTAAAACATTTCTTGAATATACATATAAATATATATAAATATATCCTGCCCCCCGTAAACGATGACATATCTTTGAAAGCAATTTCCGTTAGGATATTTTCGGCAACATTTTCATGGTGTTTTTCTCCCTTTTCCGCCATTTTTTTTTGGCAACCTAAATCCTGGCAAATGGGACCAGCACACGTGTCTGCTTTGCATTTGACCCGTATTTTGGCCAAGTCCCTCCCAGATGGCCAGCCATAATTTGAAATGGTTTTCGTGCGTTCATTTTTAATTATGCGGCGTCCCGGCTAAATTGTTTAATGGTTGAAAGGGCATCCCGCCAACCAATTAGTAGCAAGGACCATAATTAAATGGAACTTAATAGAGAGACACACACACTGGACATCATATAGCGGAAGATCAATTGATGGCAGCCACAGATGAAGACCTCGTCCTTTTTTGATGTGCCATTTGATTTTGGTTGATTTGATAGCGGAGTCGAGGCCATCACAAAACTAAATGAATATTGATTCCCTATTAGGCTTTTTTTTTTTGGTCGGGCAAGGACTATTTTTGTCCTTTCGAAACGCTGAATAATTAATGCAGCCTGTTTGACGCAACCGTGAACTTCCAGGGAAAGCAGCTGTTGTTTATGCTCACCTCATCAATTTATATATATATATATTTTTTCCTGTATCAGCCACCAGTGCGTATGCGTGATTTGATCATATGAAGCGACGGCATAAAAGCAGAAACTACATTAAAATGTACAAGAGAAAGGCCTGAACTTAAAGCTGACCCCAAATCCTTTCGTTCCAAAAATATACATTTGTGATTTGCGATAATAATTAGTATTAATAGAGTTAATCGAACTGAAAATTAAATATTAAATCGTGTCAAGCCAGCTGCTTAATTTAATTAATTAATTTAACAAGCAACCCACAAAAAAATCTGTCAAAATTGCGCCGACTCGAGTTCATCCGCCGCCGCCAGTTGAGCCGTCTGCTCTTAGTCCCCATCCTCAGTCCAATCACAACAATAACACCAAGACAACAACGACGGAGCCCGGCACAGTGGGTCACAGTGCCGCATCCACAATATCGCGGCGCCGCAGGAGTGGCAGTGGGAGTGGCAGCATCCACCGGAAACGTAAGGACATTTGGCCTTTCAAGATGCGGGTGAAGGTGAGCAAACGCCTGTGGCCCCACCGACAGGCGTCTACCAAGAGCGACAAGTTTCCACAGCCAAAGTAAGTCTAAAAAGAGAGGCAATAATGAGCAAAGAAAATTAATAAGGGAATGTATATTTCTTGATAAAATAAGAAGGAAATCAATAGGAATTTGTATTTCTTACCAAGTGTTTTTGAAGGCTCTTAGTTAAAAGCATTTTTTAATTAAAATTGAAAGGCATATAAACATAAAACCAGGTCGCCAGGAAAGGTTAAGACTTTAACAAAATAAGTAAACATCAAAGAAAAGATTAAGTTAAGAAGCTTACAAATTAATTATTAAATATTTTTTTGATGAAAACACAAGAGGCGTTGCTTGTAATTCTATCGAAAGAGCTTAGAAATAAGAAGAAAACTATGAAAGCTGAATTTTTGAAATAAACTAAACTATATTAAAGTAGAGCCTTTTCTTGTGGTCAGCCACTCCTAGATGAGCTTAAGCCGTATGTGACTCAGTTCCAGTTTCCCTTTGAACCTTTTACCATTACCAGATTGCGATTTCTCCTTCGAAGATGCCAAAGTTCATGGGCCGAGACCTGTTTTGCCTTACATCTGTTAATGCAGAACACTCATTCCCCTATATCTATATGTTTATATGGTTCCTGGCTGAGGCACGTGCCTCCAAGAGGAGGAGATGGTGCCGGATGGAGCCCCGTCTCGACCACATAACATAAACATAAACATAAAAACCGAAGCTCCCGTACAAGTCCAATTTTACCCTGAATGGCAGGCTGGGGCAGCAACATGTGTTGACTGAGGGAAAACGAGAAAAAGCGACAAAAACGAGAAAAACAAGAGAGAAATTAATGTCAGACATTTAATTTCCGTTTGGACAAATGTGGGGAATCTTGTTTCCGTTGCCATTAATGTTTCAATATTGAGCAGGCGAGCGAGCACTTCATTGAATTTGAAAGGGGCCTCTTAGGCGGACATATTATTCTTTTGCCTATTGAATCAGGTACTGGCATTTGGGGGAAATCCATCCATCCATCCATCAATCGGGCTGGCAAGTGAGGCGTACTGTTGGGTCCTAAAAGTGTCCTGGCAACGTGCCTGGCCTTCCAATTCTATTCGTTTTCCCTCGTTTTTTTTTGTGTGAAAAGAAGAGCTCCTAAGACAAATACTAATTAATTTGTTTGACCAATTGCCCGCCGGCTCAGAGTCAACACGAAAACGAAAACTTTCCGAAATTATTCTGCAATTAATTTTCAATTTGTTTGTCCGGCTGCCATTTAACTTTATTTTTGTAGACAAATGTTGACCATCTAGGACCCACTTGGCGTATACTTAATTTCAGCGCTACCACATCGCTCATCCGCCGTGTTGGCTGGCCGGCATTTTTAAATAAAAATGTGGGTCAGTCTCAAGCAAAAGTGAAAATTCTTGCACATAGCGTGAATTGCGGCGACGACCTCCACGCAGCCAAGGTCAGAACGAATCCTGCATTGTTCCAAGCACATTCAAAATGTGATTATGTGCCGCCTTCGCCAGGATGTGCCTTGGGTGTGTGAGTGTGTGAATGAGTGCCGGCGACAGCAAGTGCCATAAACATGGCACATGAATAATTAAAACATTTAATGCTCCCAAAATTGGGTTAGGCCACTGCAGCCGACACGACTTTGTTCCTGATTGAGGCTCAAAAAGAAAGGTCAGGGAAGAGTGACAGAGCAAGAAGTCGGGCAGGGAGATGGGTATATGTCAAGCCAAGTCATAAAAATATACGATTTTATGGCTTGTTAGGTATAATTATTTTGCCAAAAGAATATTTTAAATACAAATTTGTACATTTTCGGTAAAGAAAAAATCGTTTTAAGCTAAAGAAACCTTTTAAATGTCTCTGAAAATAGGCTTAAAAACCATAAGACCAAGTAAATTGTTTATTTAGGGTTCTATAAACCTTAAACTTCTTTTAAATATAGTTTTTTTTTTAACTTAAAAAAACATAAAAATTATTTGCATCATTTTATACTTTTTTTAAAGCCATTTAAATTATAAAAGCAAAGCTGCAATCTGACGCAACTCATTGAGATTCAAATAAAAGCTAACAATTCAATGCACCGCTATGCAATTCCTATAAATAATAACATTATAATGCAGCAAATTAATGTACAAAACACCTCGTAATCCGTATAATAATGAGCTGATGTATTATAAATCAAATATTCTACAACTGCAGTTTGATTTGTTCACTTACTAGGGGTATGTGCAAATTAAAAATGCAAATAAATGCCGGTTATGCCAGCTATTTGCATACTACAACCCAGCTGTAAGTATAGCCCTTTGCGCGGGTTTAAAAACCACCCACTAGTACTTGGACTTGCCCTTGGCTTTCACAGTCACTGTTCGATTTATGTCCGGAACGTGTGACTATGGAGGAGCCATTGGGAACGTGGAGCTGCCGATGGCAGGCACTCCGGAGGTGGCAATTGCCAATTGGAACGTGTCACTCACTGCCTGTGCGCGCTGTTTCTCAATTAATTAACTTGCATTTTTCGCAGCGGAAAGTTACCGCGCCGGCGAAAGATTTAACTTGCTAATCGAGGCCTGGTCGCCCTCTCCTCACTGTTCCCCTCACCGTTGCGATTTAAAAATAAACTTTAAAAGTCGCTCACATGAGACACGACACGAGTGCCGAGTGTTGAGTGCTGGATGCTGCGCGGTTTCAGGCTTTCAATTTTCTCGAAATTAATGAAGCGTGTCGCACTGAAAGCGCCACATGAATGACATGCCCCGCCAGCGGAACCAGAACGGGAAGAGGATACACTGTGAGAAACTTACAGAAAAAATAATACAACTTTTTAAAGAATAGAAACTTTTATAGGTGCAACGAAAATATGATAATTTAAAAGGCTATTTTAAGTTAAGTTTAAATATTTTTTATAAACTCAAGTCTGGGTGTTCTATGAACATAATTGTAGCCTTACTTACATTTTTTAGGGTTCTTGTAGTTAATATTTTTAAAAGGTTTTAAAACTCTCCAGAATTTAAATATGTCTTTAAATCCAACTCAGTTATTAGAATTTTTTATATAACTATATAAAATTAAACTAGAATTCGTATAATATAATTTTGTATACATTTTTCTCAGTGCACAGACATAGAAGCTTAGGAAACTTAAAATTGACAGAGAACCGACTGACCGACTGGATGAAATTACGCTTTTTTCGGGACTGTAATTTCGTTATCAACGATGTCGCACAATGACCCATATATAGACACATCTCCCTCTATCTCCCTTCACCACCCTCCACTCTCGATTCTCGACTTCTGGCTCAACATGTGGGTGTGTTCTATATCTACGAGTGCGGCTTACTTAAGCTTAAGTTTGAGTTGATTTAATATTGTATATATCCCGGCTTTGCGTTTGATGAGCGCGTGTTCATTTAATTTTTCAAATGGACAAAGTGCGTGCACACCCTATGTGAACTTTCCCTCTTTGGGAATTATATATCTAAATTGATAGGCTATTTTTAGATATTTATTTATATCAAACCTTGAAGAGTGAGAGATCGAAATCTTTATAAATTTTCTGGAGCCTGAACTTAGCTAAGTTTGTTGTCATTTACAAGTTAACAAAGCACTAAATCACCTAGAAATTAACTAGAATAGGGAATGTCCACTGGCAAAATATTATTTATATTATTTATATTAAAAAAAAGAAAGATGTAAAATTGGTTGTAGGTTGTCTTTTAAATACAAACTTTATTAGACTTAAAATTCATAATCTAATCATCGTCAGTAGTACACTGATTTGATTTGATTGATTTAATTAATTAAAAAATATTATAAATTAAAAGTTTTTTCTTAATGTTAAATCACATTCTGTCAGCCATCAAAATGTGCGGGTACTATAGCCAATTGTCAGGTTTAATAGCGCACTCTAGAAACGCAGATAAACCCAATCAGCCCAATACGGGGCGTGCCCCATCGACAGGGTGTTCATTTTCAGAGGTGTGCACATTACGTTAAATGCCGCCAAATGCCTTATTCAATTTCCATTCGATTTATACTCCATTTTCAATGCCACGACGTAATGCGATACCCGAGATCGCAGTCTAGTTTCAATAAAATTGCATTTCACTCTGCCACGCAAACACTTGTGGCACCAAGCGACAGCTTGGGTCAACATGTTTCCCTCAACCCCGTACCCTCTGCTCATGCTTCGAGACCTTTTTTCATTAGCCGGAGCTGTGAAATGGCTATCATTAGAGGTGGCCGCCGTCGGTGTCGGGTAACAACTTTGGCCCTGTCCCTGAACGAGCTGGATTTTCTAATCTATTGGCCGAAGAAGAGTATTACATTACCTGGCGCATTATGCAAGCTGGGCACAAGCACACCTGTGACGTCAGTGAGTCAGCGAGCCAGCTAGTTAGCTTGTCAGCTTTTCCAGGTGAGATTTTGGTGAGTTGGCATAAAAAGAAACAAGAATGATATAAAGGAGTTCAGACTGTGTGGTACTCAGCTTAATTTAATATAAAAGTTTAAAACTAATATACTTTTCGGCATTATATTAGGACATTTTAAATAAGAAAATTCTCAGGCTTTGATTATCAGAAAAGCTCATGGAAATATTTATTATATTTGTACTATGTTTTTTATTTGTTCACTTTGATAATATATATTGCAACCAATCTGTTAAAGATATTACATTTATCTATTTTAAATATTTTTGTTATAATAATAAATAATAATCCCTGTTAAATTTCCATAAATCCCATATACCCTTTAATTCCACCCCATGTAGGGTGCCAAACCTGCAGCTTAAAATCTTTTCTGCTTATTTGGCAAATACGTTTCGTTGCGTTCCCATTTTTTGGGTGATATGCGTCTGCCAGAGCAACTGACAGCCGCTGATCCGGCGCCAGCTCCCCCGGGTGCCTTTCAATTACCAGGCTATAGTATAATATTATATAGCACATAGTGACTCTTTGAATTTTCGGCATCACGTGGGGGTGTTCGTTCGGATTTGGCTCAATTCCTCGTCAGGCGTCTACGAAATTTGCATGCGAATTGAAGGCACCCTTGAACTCCAAGGTCTCGCGCAGCAGCAGCAGCACTCGCTGAATACGCCTTCAATTTAGTCAGGCTATTTCATAATTCCCGTGCTCCTTAACAGAATAATTGGGCCTGAAGCAGCAGCTGATTCCCCGCAAATTTTCAGAATATACACATACAAATACTGATACAAATATAAAATGCGAAATAATACTTAAAACAGCTCGAGTTACTGGGCTCATCTCGTGTCATAAAATCGTTTAATAGAAGCGCAACAAATTGATGAAAATTGTATCGGGTTGTGGCTTAAAATAGAACTTATAATTGGGAACTTTAACGTGTCAGATAAAAGTTCATTAGTTATGCGGCTATAAACTATTTTATGGATATATTTTAATTGAGGTAGTGGGTTTCTTTGATAACTTCATTTCTCAGTTTTTTTGATCTCCTAATATTAAAATAACTTTTGTTTAAATAAGTTTATATAATGTGTATTTTATTGAATATTTTAAACTATTACTGAATATTTTAAACTTATTAATAAATATTAATTCAAATTTGTCAATAGAGTATATATATTTTTAATATTAATTTAAATTGCGATTACAACTTTGAGTTTTGACACTAGCTAAATATCATTACATTTATAAATTGATCAACATGGTTTAAGTATTTTGAAAATGTTTATTTTACACATTAAACACAAAAATCGAATAAATTAATAAATAAATAAATAAAAAATACAGGCCGGGAACAAATGTATTTGAAAATTAGCCAAGGCTAAACTCAAACTCCCTACGCAAAAGTGTGTAGCGCAGGGCAAGATCAAAAGCATCGCAGAACAACTGTCAAATGTGATAAATCAAGTGTAATTGAAAGAAGTGCAAATAAGCCAACGCCAGGAACAGCAACAACAGCAACAACAACATTAACAGTAACAATGGAGGAGAGTGTGGAAAAGTAAACACAGAGAGCCGGAGAGAGGCCACTTGACAAAGCCGAAAATGAAGAAACATGAACATGAACCAGCGCACCCGCACCTTGGCCCCTCGGTGGGGCGGAGGGCGGGCGGTAGGCGCACTGCTGCTCGGGTTAAGCCGCCCTCGCACTGATAAAGAGTGCGAAAGAGAGCGCGCGATCGGTGTTGAGTGCACTTTTGCAGCGGCGAAAGCATAAATGCGAATAATGAGCAAAGCGCGTCCAGCGAGAGATAACTGATGAAAAGCGAATTTGAGTATCAGGAAATTTGTGTGTTGTTCTTCTTTGCCGCTCTGCTTCGCCACTGCTTGCGGTGACAGCGACTGCGCGGCGGCAGAGCCAACGACTGCATTAAAACCTACAAAATAGGGTAAAAAACTGAGGACCGCAGTTAGTACCGCTCGAGCTTTCAACTGCGACTGCACCGCCCATTGCAAAAAAGAAAAAAACAATTCCAAAAATAGTATACTATATACATTTTATATAGTGTATATATTCCGTCACGATCGGCGGCGAAACACAATACAGAACCGAAAAGGGCACGCGACAATAAAAAGCAGAAATTAGCAACAAGTGGTCAAGGCAACGCGATCCCGCCATTTAATTGAAGCTCGTCTTTCAGTTCGCAGCTCTTGCGCTTCTCCGCTTTTCACATTTTCCATTTCCCAGCGGCAAAATATGCGATTAACAAAGGAATTTTCACATTCTTTTCGGCTTCCCTATTAGAAGTTTACCCGTGTGTGTGTGTATGTCAGTGTGCAATTTACGTAATAATACGCTTTATTCGCGGAGATACTTGTGCTAGCCGTCGAGTGTTTTTGTTTTCCTTTTTTTTTTTTATTTTTGCCCGCGAGTGTCACATTTCCATCCCTGACGCAGGATCCCTGGTCTTTACCCGCCAGGAAGATGGCCTACAACGCCCAGGATTACGCATACGAGGATGAGTACGTGTGTTTTGGTTGCCATGATAAAAAATGAATTGTGTTCTAGCATTAAGAGCCTTGTCATCAGCTGTTTTGCTTTTATCTTTTACGTTCTCACCTTTAACTACACACCGAGAAAAGAGGGAGAAAGAGAAATGGAGAGAAATAAATGGTTATACCAAAGATTTTACTAAAAATCGGTTTCTATTATATTTGGTTTTTTTACGACAACTTAGTTGTGACGCGTAAAATAAATTCTTTAAGGAATTTTACAGTACATCAACATAAAGTTTTTAATGTGTTTTGGCCGTCAGGATAAAAATTAATGTTTTCCAGCATTAAGAATGACGTCATCGCCATTTCTATTTTCTCTTCCTGTTTTCTTTCACACCTCTTAAAGCACAGAAAAAATAACAACACTGTTTTGCCAAAATATACAAATTAAAATATATTTTATTATGGTATATAATTTTTTTTTTTAATTTAAGGAATGCACTAAAAGTTATTATATTTTATACAAGAATATTTATTCATTAAATAAAATCCCAGATGGTTTAATTGTCCTTTAAATATTGTTTAATTACATTTCCTTTATAAAAACTGTGCAATTTCAAGTTATTTATTTGAGGAGGTACAAATATTTCCTTATTACTTTTTTTAATTTATTTAATTTAAGCTCAAAAATGTTTCCTGAATATTTCTATGCGTGTGTGCAAACCCAATTGAAAAACCGACAAATTGTCTAGAGCTGCAGTCAAGCGGAAAACGTTTGCTTGGCTCCTGCTAATGATAGCTCCACTCTCTATTTAAGGACCTGTCTTGGGCCCGTGGGTGTCCTTTGTCAGTGAGTTCTTGTGTGATTCAATCTTTGACACGACCGTCGTTCCCTTCACTTCAGCTAACGAAAGCCGTGACATAAAGTAGCTGTTCAACGTATTAAGAGTCATCAGCAAAATCATTTAATCATTGACTTGAGGAAGGCATCAACAAGCTTTACGCATTGCCACTTGAGCTGTGAGAAAATGCTTTTTATTTTTCTGGGAATGATTTACAGAAGAGTACTTCTTAAATATGTGTTTACAAGTCTACTTTTAGATTAGATATACCATTAAGGTAGAGTAACTTCTAATAAACCATTTCTACAATTGATTTTCATTTAGAACTTTAGACCCACAACAAATCCTTGTTAAACCCAATTAAAGTTCCCAGAAATCCTGTCATCAAAACACACCCATTGACACACGATTCCATTTCACCTCATCACATGAGGCAATCAGAGATCTTATGACTTATGCACGAGCTATACTAGCACTCGGAGCTGTCTAAGCTGAGAAACGCAATTGAAGCAAGTTCAAGCTGAAACGTTGTGTTCTTCCACACACATAATATATATCTGATGTGTACATATATAACATATAGTATACACAAGAAGGTGTGGGGGTTCGGTCAACAAAATCAGTGTCAGCGTTTCTTTGGCGGTCTTGTCTTGTCTTTGTTTCTGTTTATTACTTGCCCTCATCGCTGGCTTCCATCAAGCCAGCTAATTGAAACCTAAGTAAATATAATTTATGACTTATTTCGAGCACTTTTCGCTCTCTTAAGTAAATTTAGTCAGGCCGACTGAATTAAGATTTGTGTGCCACAATATCCACTTGAATCGAGTGCACAAATTGCATTTATTCAGCCCGCACACGTGATGCCCCATGCACTCAGAGTGCCTTCGCCAAAGGAACCTAACCTTCCCCGTTTTCTATTCCCTGCTGAATCACTATTTTACTTGGCAGAGAGCTCAGCTGCCTGGGCCCCAGTAATTATGGCAAAGAGTCATTAAACTCGCATTTGAAATGGAAAACGACAACAGACAGGCTGAAAACAGTATTTTATGGCCAGTATAAATAGACATTTTCCACTGATAACGACCTTAAGAGCAGCGACGAGTATATATAGTAGCAGATTGGATCCGATCTGGCATTGCTACAGCACAAAAGCTCTTTAATTGAGCTTGATCGTTGCGAATCTTTGACGAAAATCTGGACTGAAGATAGCTACGGCTGACTTTGAAATCGTTCAGTTTGTGTGGAAATTAGAATGAGAATTGCAATCATATTTTAAGATATCTTAGGGGCTACGTGACATCTAGAACGTGGTTTTTTGTAGGTGCTTTTGGACAGCTCTGGAAATCAAAAATGTATCATGCTTTTAGTTGTAGTCTTTATTCAATGAGTGTTTAAAGCATTCATAGCCGAATATCTTAGCTAAGATTAAAGTAAATGAAAATATCAACTCATCTCTTATATTTTTTTATTCCAGTTTATTCCGACTATAAACATAAAAGGGTAGTAAAACTTCCAAATAAATAAAATCAGCTTTAATTTCCTGAAGGCCTTCTGAGTGAAGGAGAACTTAATACCCTTTTCCCAGTATTTTTCAATCCCATTACAGCCATCTCCTCTACCTCTCTGAGTATCCTTTTTGGCTAACAGACTCTCAAAATATATTTACTTAAATCTTATTTTATTGCATCTTCTTTCTCGGAGCTCTTGGAGATTTGTTGTCAATCAGAATCCTTCCCACTTCCTTAACCACAATTGAGTTTCCACTTCATGTGGCATAAGCTGGGAACCCTTTTTGGGTAAACAACTCCAATTTAAAGACTTTATAAGAGTCAAATCAAATGAATACAAATTGTTGCACGCACGGGCCAAAGGAAACAGATCGTATGGGAGGGGAAAAATCAATACAGATGTGCTAAAAAATTTATTGAATTGTTGTTTTTTTTCGGGAGTGGCAAAGGCAGAGGCAAACCACGCCCAAGCACCTGAACAAACAAATTCCAAACACACAAGTCCCCGGTATAATCTTATTAAATCTTTATTCTCCGCTTATTTCTCTTCCTTCTCGGTGCCGCATTTCATTGCTCCCCGATGTGTAACAAAAAACCACCGACCTTGGATTGGTCCTGCTACTCCTCCTGCTCTTGGTCCTGCTTCTGCTTCACACATGCAGCGAAGTAACAGAAGGTGCCTTACAAGTCTGGCGAACTCTGCCGGAGCGCATTCGTCAGGATCCCAGTCTAGCCTCGTTTCGCCAGGAGCATGAACGTTTACATGGCGGTAAGTTGGGCCATCTATGTATATCCCTCCTTCAGGCTACCTTCTCCTTGGATCACATAATTTCCTTTTTTTTATGTCTGGCTGTTGCTACCTTTTTTATTGCCGTAATTATTGTTGAATTTTTTATTGCCATTTACGTTGGCGTCGCCATTGACATTGGACGACGGCTGGCCGAGCCCGGGTTTCGCCCCGATTTGCATACCGAAAATTTAAGTCCAGCTTTATCTTCAATTGTTTTGATGGACGCACTATTTGGGGCTTAGCAAATTATGATAATAATACCCAGGGGTGGTTCCTCCTCTCTCTATTTCCGTCACATGATGTCACAGCGAGAGTGGACAACCATCTTGTCATTGGCTTTCTTAAATTAAAGGCTGCACGGAAATTATAAGTATGGTTTTATTTAAATTAAAGTCAATTCAGAAAGAAAATATGATTATGGTAATTTTTGATGAGGAAAATTTATAGTTTATGATAACTTCTTAGTCTAACTTCATTGCCAAATCTTCTCAAGAGCCCTCCTAGTTCCCAAAGTGTATCCTTTTCCTATTGCTCAGACATCAGTCCCTCGGTCAGTGTGTCCCCCAGCCCTCGCTCAGGGCCATTGATGTGTATTTATAGCCACGGCGAGTCGATTAAGTTTGCACATAAAATACTGCCAACACGTGGCAGGTGGTGGCTGTGTGCTGAACCAAGTTAATTTCTGGCCAAAGTCGCGCCAGTTGTCCGCGAATTGTCCTTCCGCCAAGAGCCAGCGAATGATTAAATTTTCGCATAAATATTTGCCCATTTCTGGCCAGGGTTAAGTCAACGCCAGACTGTTTTAATCTTTAATCATTTCATGTGGATTTACTTCCCCTACCCGCAGACGTTGATCCTTTGCCAGCGGAGGAAAGCGAACTCCGGGTGGAGAATGGACATCACGAGGAGACGGCTTTGGCCAACACACAGACGGGATTCACACAGATCGGTATCAATGTGACGAACGAGGCGGGACAGGTGCGAGTGCTGGACGGCAGGTTCGTAGTTCTGTGAATCTCGGGTGTCAGTTACGTAATTAGTGCAACCAGTTTTCTGTGATTCCCCGGGCCATTTGCAGGGATCTGGAGAACAACAATGATGATCAGCATGATGAGGCCGAGACGCACGGAAAGAGTTTGGTAAGAGTCCTTAAGGGTCCTTAGAAATTGAGTAAAAATATTTGCCATATTTAATGTATATCCTTGCAGATCCGCAAGTATCTCATTTGGTTCAAGATTGCCGTGCTCTTGGTGGTCTGGTGCGTCTTTACCGCCTTCCTCATGTCCAACAATGAGCATGTGGACCAGCTCAGCCTCATAAGTGTTCCTAGGAATAGCTCTTCGAGAGGTGGGTTACCTTTTTGGAAATTTCTAAAGAAATATAAATAAAATTTCCTGTTTTTTTGCAGTCTTTCCCATTACCACAGCCAGTCTGCAAAGGATTGGTCTGGGCCTGCGAGGACCCTTTAGGTTGCAGGAGAACGAGCTGACGCTGAATGATAGTGTCCCCCTGCCCGTGCTCCAGGTTCAGGTGATGCGCAGCTACTTTGATGCCGAGGGCATGGAGATCTACATCGAGAATGCCAGTCAGCTGTGGCAGCTGGACGTGGTCTATCCGGACCTCATCGATGCCACCAAGGACACGAAGAAGCAGCGCACCTTCGAGCTGAGTGCCAGCGATCCGCTGTGGTTGGCGCAGGCCAATCGCACGGAGCTGAGCTTCGAGTTCACCAGCAGCATTGAGGGCGAATTGCCGCTCCAGCTGAATGTGGATGAGTCTCCGATCTACAAGCGGGATGGTGTCATCTATGCGGCGGCGGTGCTCTGCGGCCTGTACGTGATGATCATCTGGGAGATTGTAAACAGGACCTTTGCGGCCATTATTGCATCCACGTTGTCGGTGGGCATACTGGCTGCCCTGAATTCAAGACCCTCGATGGCCACCATTATGGGTTGGATCGATGTGGAGACTTTGCTGCTGCTCTTTGGCATGATGATTCTGGTGGCCATTCTCTCCGAGACCGGAGTCTTTGACTATCTGGCTGTTTATGCCTATAAGATCACCAATGGCCATGTGTGGCCACTCATCAACTGTCTGTGCCTGTTCACGGCGGTCCTTTCCTCCTTTTTGGACAATGTCACCACCGTGTTGCTGATGACACCGGTCACGATACGACTCTGCGAGGTCATGTGTCTCAATCCTGTGCCCATATTGATGTGCATGGTCATCTACTCGAATATTGGCGGAGCCCTGACTCCGGTGGGGGATCCCCCAAATGTCATCATTGCCTCAAATAGCTACATATCGAAGAATGTAAGATTATTGGGAAATATCTAAAGATTATTATTAATATTTTCTGTATTTTTTAGGGCGTCAACTTTGCCGTCTTCACGCTGCATATGCTGCCCGGAGTCCTTTTGGTGATGGTACAGACCTACATCCAGCTGCGCTTCAAGTTCCGAAACATCAGCGATTTGCAGTTTAAGGACTCTCCAGAAGTAGAGGAACTGCGTCACGAGATCCATGTGTGGAAGCGAGCGGCTGCCAGCCTCTCAGCTTACTCCAAGGACGAGGAACTGGTGCGACAGACGCTGATGAAAAAGGTTAATCGCTTGAAGAGAAGCCTCAAGAAGCGAATGACGGCGGTTATTGAACCGGCACCAAATTATCAACAAACGTTGGCCAATCTTCAAGCCAAGGTAATTCAGATCTTTTAAGAAATAAAATATATATCCTTAATTTATTTTTATATATTTCCTTTAGTATCCCATTCGCAACAAGCCTCTGCTGATTAAATGCTCGGCCGCCCTGCTCTTTGTGATCAGTTTATTCTTCTTGCACTCTGTTCCGGAACTTCAGAGATTGTCCTTGGGCTGGACCGCTTTGCTGGGTGCCATATTCCTCATCATTCTGGCCGATATTGAGGATATGGAAGCTATATTGGCTCGCGTGGAGTGGTCTACGTTGCTCTTCTTTGCAGCTCTCTTCATACTGATGGAGGCTCTGACGGAGTTGGGTCTGATTGAGTGGATTGGCAATATGACAGAGGGCATTATCCTGGGCGTGGGCGAGGATCAGCGTCTGATGGTGGCCATTTTGATAATACTTTGGGTGAGTTGGCCGAAGAAATAGTATTTTCTATATAATATATTTTATCCTATTTTACTTCTAGGTTTCTGCTGTGGCCTCGGCTTTTGTGGACAACATTCCGCTGACCACAATGATGGTGAAGATCACCATATCGTTGGCCCAAAACAGCACCTTGAATCTGCCGCTTCAGCCTTTGGTTTGGGCCTTGGCCTTGGGTGCCTGTTTGGGGGGTAGGTTCTCTAAAGGATTTTAAATTAAATATATATATTAATATTTGTTTTTACCTCTTTCAGGCAATGGCACACTGATTGGAGCCTCGGCCAATGTGGTCTGTGCCGGCGTGGCCGAGCAGCATGGCTACAAGTTCACCTTCCTGCAGTTCTTCAAGTGGGTTTTCTTTACAGTTTTGCAAGAACCTTGATTAATTTTCCCTTGGTTGCTCTACAGAGTTGGTTTTCCCATCATGATTGGCAGCATTATAGTGACTACAGGGTATCTGCTGGTCTCGCACTCTCTGTTCGCGTGGCATTGATGAAGGGCCCCCTTCTAGGAGTTGACTGTGTCGATTTCGCAACAAGGCGCACTTTACCTCGTTACCTAACGGACAGGACCTGTTCCGGCAGATGCCGCACCCAACGCGATTTCAAAGGAATTTCAATATCTTATACACAGGCTATAGGAATTAATTCTAAGGCATGTTGGCGACCAAAAAAAGATACAAAAAACCAAAAAACAGAAACAGAAACGAAGAATATTATATTAAATATACATTTATTTTTACACATCGTTGTTAGTGTAGTGCGTAGTCTAAATAACAAACAACAATTAAGAGAATTATAATTAATATAAATTAATTATTTACAATTAATAATGTCGCTGAACTGTGAAACAATTGTTAAATGTTAAATGTATGAATACGAATTAAATAAAAATGAAACAATGAATTCTGTAGAGGTAATTCTGGGGAAGAAACTGGATAAAAAACAGGTAACTAAATTAATGTATTAAAACTTTATTCTGAATTATTAATGGCTCTTCAAAATTGTATTTTCTTTATTTAATTATTTATTAAGCTAAGGCTACGGGTATATTTTATTTTAGATGATATATTATATGTATGTGTTTTGTTAGACTTTTTTATATTTCTGTTTATTTACCTAAATTTAAAGTACATATTTTACAAGCAACAAGAAAGGAAGCTAACTTCGGCACGCCGAAGTTTGTATACCCTTGCAGATATTATTTCATTACATTTTACCTATACTCATTATGTTTACAGTTTGACAGTTACAGTTTTACATTCCCAGCTTTACATTTTCTCTACATTTACCGATCGTTTATATGGCAGCTATATGATATAGTTGTCCGATTTTCATAAAATTTTTACCAAAATTCTGAAATAATAATAGAAGCTTATATCTAAAAGTAGATAAGAATATGTTGAAAAACAGCGAAGTTATAATTTTTGTCCTATTCATTTGCCGATCGTTCCTATGGCAGCTATAAGATATAGTCGTCCGATTTTCATAAAATTTTTACCAAAATTTTGGAATAATATAAAATGGCTATGTCTCAAAAATGATGCAAAAATATTGAAAAACAGCAAAGTTTTAATTTTTTTTCTAAAAATTTATCGAACATTTGTATGGGAGCTATATGATATAGTCGTCCGATCCGGCCCGTTCCGACATATATAGCAGTGAGAGTATTTAGAAGACTATATGCAAAGTTTCATTCAGATAGCTTTAAAACTGAGGGACTAGTTTGCGTAGAAACAGACAGACAGACAGACGGACAGACAGACAGACGGACAGACAGACAGACGGACAGACGGACAGACGGACAGACGGACATGGCTAGATCGACTCGGCTGTTGATGCTGATCAAGAATATATATACTTTATAGGGTCGGAAACGTCTCCTTCACTGCGTTGCAAACTTCTGACTGAAATTATAATACCCTGCAAGGGTATAAAAATCAACAACCATTTATGATTTTACAACTGGAGTTGCTGACACCAAATTTGTAAAATTTTATGGCTTCCATCTTTTTGTGCCATTTTAATGTCTGTTGTGCTTTTTATGCTAGACAGTAAATAATAAACCAAAAGGTTGACTAATTTGGTGAACTGACGGGGGGCATGTTTAATGAATATATTTTTTTCATTTTAGTTGCAATTTTTAAAGACTTTTTTGTTAACATTTTTATTTAGGCGCCAAAAAGAATGTAACAAAATTGTAAACTTTTATTTATGTGATATTTAAGACAGCCTAAAAGTCTTACCTTGAATTAAAACTAATCCCTTACACAATTATAACATGCAAGGAAGTTCGCTTTTTTTTCTTGTTTTCACTGTAATTAGTTAATAATATTTTTACTAAATTATTTTTCGACTGCTCCTGCTATTATGCCACAAAAACCGTTTAAAAATTGACTACCATGCAGAAAGCATAATCAGTCATTTAACTTGGGACAGCTTGCCAATTTGCCCATACCATTCCCCTTTTTTGCTAGTTAATTTTCATGAATTTTCACAGCTTTTTACAATTGCAAAGCAAACAATTGCCACAAACGAGTTGAGCCAAGACAATTAATTGCAATTGCCAATTATGCAGGCGCAGTTTCACAAACTATTTGCATCTCATGCATTGACCCATTCTTTTTTGTTTCTTTTTTGACCATCTAGCTAGTTTTTACACTACAAAAAGGTATTACAAATTTAGGAAAGTGGTTAATATAATTTATTGTTAAAATAAAAACGAATATACTTGGAAATATGCAACTTATTGCTAAGTAATAAATTATCTTTATGGTTTTTTAGCAATAAAATGTTTGTATTATTTATTAGGAATCAAATTTTCTGGTTAATTAAGCCTTTACATATTTTTTTTCTGTGTACCTGCATGTGTGGCTGGCAACGCCTATTACATAAACACTTTTCTTGGCCTGACTGCGTGTCTGGGATTTTTATGCTTGGGCAATTAAACAAAATGTACATACACATGTCTTAGTTAATTAGACTGGCTATCGTTAAAGGGGGCGTGGTGAGCTAGTCAGTCTGCCTTGGGTTATGCAAAATATGCATATATAAGATATGGATATGTATATTACCATAAAATATAGTATGTAGCGTCTGGGTTCACTGGGCAGCAAATGTTAGTTTTTTTTTTTTTTGCATATTAGGGCGTACGACAACCAGTAAACGTAAAGTAATTATGGGGTGCAATGAACCTGAGAAACTGTCAAATGGTTAACTTAAGCTTAAAGTCCAATCGTTAATAGTTTAAACTTTAGTTTGTACTTTATGCTAAGCCCTAAGGTGCAAATAGAAAATATTATAAAAGTCATTAGTTTCTACTACATCATTTTAATCTCAAGACTTACCACAATTTTTTTTGAAAAGTATAGATATATTTAAAATATTTGATCGTGTTTAACTTAAACCTAATCCCCACTGTATGTAGGCGTCAATAAACTCAATGAATTCCTACCAAGTGCCGCCACCAAAACTAAATTTATTTTTCCTATATCTTAACTGGCAAAAAATAAAATACTACAAAAAAAGTAAAGCCCTGAAGCAACCTTTCACAATGCCACAAAAATGTGCCAAAAATAAACTAAATAAAGAAATGACAACAGCAACAAAAATGACAGAAACCCCAGAAGGCAAGACCCAGGCTCAGGCCAAGTGCGCCAATTTGAGGCGGAGATGACGTTAATGGAGCAGACGGCAACAGCCGGTCTCAGTTTCAGTTTCAGTTTCAACTTCAGTTTCAGACTCAGTTTCAGACTCAGTTTCAGCCTCATTTTAAAGCCGAGTTTCAACGAAACTGAGAGCGGCGACGCATGCGCATGCGCAGCTACCGCGCAACGTTACGTGATTTACGGTGCAGAGAGAGAAATATATTGAAATTAAAAATAAACACTACAAGCATATTTAATAAATAAAACGAACAGCAAAAAAGTCTATATATAATATTTAATGAAAAATCATTAATAAACATTTTTAAAACAACAGAGGAAAATTCATAAAATATTAAAATATTAATTGTGAAAAATCTATTTTAAATATTTATTATAAATCCAGTCGCAACCTTCAAACGCAGTGAAAAAGCCATTTCCGACCCTATAAATCATATATATTCTTGATCGGCATCATCAGGCGAATCCTTCTAGCCATGTCCGAAGAAAAATTTTATTTTTGATATTTTTTAAAATTTTATAAGGGGTTACATCGTTAAAATTCTCAAAATTTGACCAAAATTTTGATTTCTTAAAACTTTAAATTCAGAATGCAGATTTGTTAACGTATGAAAAACTAGCATAGAAAAGCTTTCCGAATTGAAATTCAATCATTTTTGGCTCAGTTATGATCTATTTTAATTTTGGTAAACAACCTTCCACCCACAAAATTTTTTTCCTTTATCATTTAATTTAATCAAACCTTAAAAACCCTAAAAAAAATTTAAAACTTTCTCTCAGTGTAAAGCCACAACTCCCGCGGAGAGCACCAACTCCCTGAAAAATTTTAAGCGCGTGTTGCACGCCCGAAAGCCACACTCTCGATCTCGGCTCAGTCGCCGTGCAAACGCGCAGCGGACCAGTTGTCCGTAGTCAGTGGTTGTGGATTGTCAATTGTATCGAGAAGGGAACTCGGACTCGAGTCGTCAAATTGCAGTGAATCGAACCGAAAATACGTTAGTTTAATTACGACATTCGTATGTGCGATGTGTTGGCTGGGCTTTGGCTACATTACCTTGCCGAAAATAGCAAGACACCGTTTTGGAGTCAACTAACTTTCATTTTCATGCGATCCGTAAATTTCTGCGCGATGTTTGCTCAGGTTATTAGCAGCAATTTTGGCCAGTTAGCGTGTAAATGAAAACTTTACAGACACAAAATAATAAAATAAACCGTAGCCAAAAGAAGCCAGAAATCAATCAGAGCCAAAACGAGACAAGGCCAACTCAAAAAAAAAAAGCAGTAAAAACCAAGGCACAAATATAAATAAATAAAGAAGAAAAACCCAGTACCAAGACAGGCCAAAAACAAAATAAAAACCAAACAAAAAAAACCAACAAAAACTTTTAACAAAAAGCGTAAAACAACAACAAGACAAAACCTCATTGAACAAAAGTGAGAGTGATTTCCAAACCCAACGTTTTTTTTTCTGCTAGTGGTTGTGGATTTTTAGCCTCCGAGTGTGTGTGCCGTGTGTGTTTGCATATCGCATCGGAATCGAAATCGCGTAAACAAAAGCGGCTAAAAACGAAAAAACTTGGCAACAAAATATTTCAAATATTTGTCCAAATGACGCACCTGTTAGCCGCACAGCAAGCGGCAACTGACCAACCTCAAGTCGCCAGTCTGGTTTCTGAGTGTTGCGCAAACTCGGCTGTTTGGTGCTTGTGAAATTCTGCAATATTTTTCTTACCAATATCTGTTATAACTCTGGTTTGTGTGAAGTAATCGACGGTGTCTGTGTGTAATTGCAGTTAATATTGGCGGCTCCTCAACCTCCTTCCTCCCCAACATAAATGCTGCAGGCTGGCCATGATGTCTTGGCCAAAACAATGGGGCTTCGCTAGCCTCTGGCTGCCGCTGCTGCTACTTGGCCTGCTATGCAGTAAGTTAATGCGCACGAAATCCGGTCCAACCACATACGAGTCGCTGCTCCTCGCGATCTCGAGTGGATTCATCTAGTGTACTTTGGCCAAACTCTAACTCTGGCACCCAGAGTCAAGCTGCGAGTTCCGAGCCCCAACTTGTTGCCGGTCTTTGTGTCAAGGTCGCCGGATAGCCGTTGAAGTTGTTCGGTCTGGGGACAAGTCTATGCACAGAAAAAAATATTGAGCATAAATTAAGGTTAATTGGATTTAAATTAATGTTTGGATAAAGTAAATAAATTAAATGGTTAATTTGTAAAAGCAGAAAATTTAAGCCATTTAATTTAAATTATCATTGGGCAAATGTGAATTTAATTTTTGAATATATCTATTAAAGAATTAATCTATTTCAAATTTAATTTAACATAAACTGCACTTTAATCTTTATATAAAAAAAACTTAATTTAAAAGAATTTTAAAATTTAAATCCCTAATTTTTGAGAGTGTAGTTCTCATTGCCGCCAATATCCAGTTGAAATACAGTGCGGTTTTGCTCTAATGGCCAAAGTTTTATAATATTAGTTGCTTAATAGTTCTCGATTTAATTGTTGGATTAATGAGATCAAATTAATTAAGATCAAAGCACACAGAGCAAAACCATTAAGTCATTTAATACGATTTTCAGCACGCTGAACTCTAGATTCATTAATTATTTTGTCCTATGAATGGCCATGATTTTTAATAGTCTTTTGTTAGCTTCTTTACATTTATTTATTAAGAAATAATTTAATTTTAATTCAAGCTTTTCTTAAGTAACCTTAAGTACCCTTTCAGCTATGTTCCGATTCAAGGTTAAATAATTTCCCGAAAATGGTTTCTACTATTGAAAACAATACAATTAAAACCTTTTTATTATAAGTAGAAATTCAGATTCTTAGGGTCGGGATAAGCTTGGAATTATCGTTTTAATATTTCTGTAAATTCTATTATTTATATTAACAATAACTGAAGTTAAGATCCGCAACCCAAAACTATATGAAATTAAACCTAAACTAGTTTTCTAGCTTTTGCCTGGTTTTTTAAGCAAATAACAAATTAATATTACCCCTACTCATTATTCTTTGATCTTCCCGAACTTATACTGACCTTCAAAGTGAAACGACAAACCCAAGACCAGTGAAAACCTGAAGCATTCGCTTTGTTACTCATCTGTGAATCCATAAGCCCAAAATCCAAGACCATAAACGCGGTTACATAAGTCGACCTAAAAATCACTGGCGCAAAAAAGAAATATAAATAAATTTACATAAGTGCTGCTGGGGCAGAGGGGCTCGACAGATAAAATCAATTAAATACCTCCATATACTTTCAGCCCAAGACGTATCCACTTTCATTGTGCCAAGGGAACTGCCCTCTATACTGTCCATAGTTTACTCCAACATACCGCCGATCAAGAAGGGTGAGCCTACTTTCTTCCTTAATTACTTTCCTCTTCTTTGGTTGAATAATGAGATCTTAATCTTGAAAACAGGAACGGATTCCCGCTTGGGCTTTGGCTTTCGCCTGGGCGAGCATGCCGATTTCCAGGTGATGGTGGAGCTGGGCCCCCAGAAGGAGACCCGACCCATTGGCGAGCCCAGCCAGGATGATCAGTCGTTCAACAAGCGCCAGGTGAGCTCCAGCGACCAGAAGGCCCTGCTGCGACAGCTCTACCGCCAGCAGGTGAAAGAGGAGGCCAAAATGTTAATGACCTCCACGGAAAGGAATGCGGCCAGCTGGCTGGAGACCTGGTCCAATGGCATGAAACCGCAAAAGCCACAGAGGCCTCAAAAGCCCAAGGATCAGGTCAAGAGCCGGCCGGTAAAAGAAAGTTCATTACCGCAGCTGCAAGATCCCACCAGCGCCATGCAGCAGCTGCAGTTGCTCTACAAGATGGCCACCACTAGTACCAGTAGCACCACAGGGCCACCTCCTGAACCTTCTTCTCCTCCTCCTGCTCCTACCTTCACTGGAGGCTCCCTTAACCTGGGCGGACCCAGTGGCTTCAAGCTGCCACCGCCTGCTCTCTCACAGGACACCAACACGCTGAGCAATGGGAATTCTGAGCCCGTGAAGAGCCAAAGTGAGATCACCAGGGAGCTGATGGACGTCAGTCTGGATACTTAGGTTGTGCAACTAACTCTAGTTACTAATTAATTAATTAATTATATATACACATACACTGGTGTCTGTGTGTGTTTATGGGTGCTTAGCAAATCTGTGTGTAGTCTGGCTTAGCTACGTTTTCTGTAAATAAAAACAACTTTAAACTTAAGTTAGGGAAATTTTTGTCTTTATGTTTTGCCGAAGAGTATGCTTTAAATTTGGCGAAAAAAAGATATGACTATTTCCGGCTCTTAAAAGTAGGCAGAATTTTAAACTTTATTTTCGATACATGTAAAAAGTTGTTTGTAAAATAAAATTGGCTAACAAATATAAAAATGTGTCGTTACTTGGAAATATAAAAGAATTGCATTTAAAATATATTTAGTTTTAAAAAATATTGCCTAAATATGTGTGAATATATATTTAAAAAACCGTAAAAACTGAAAGTTTCTTCATTTATTAGAAAGTAAATTTCCATGAAGAAGAATTTTGTCGAGAATGTTCTTTAAACTATGTATATTTAAGCAGCTATAAAATATATTCTTAATATTTTTATAATATAATTAAAGTCATTTTGCAATCGTTCAAAAAGTTGAAGTTAAACTGCAATGTAGGCTTCATTCAAGTCTACGTTTTTGTTTAACAAAAAACCCTTCCCCTCCCTCTTCCCCTTTATATTTCACATATATAAAAAACATTTTTAACATTCAGCTAAATAATAGCTTGACTTCTTCTTTTCATTTTTTTTCCGAGTTACTTTTTATTATGAACTTAGAAAATGTTTAAATTAATTACATAAATAAGCAAAGTATAGTACAAAGTTATATTATGATTTAATATCAACTTAGCTACACTATCGGCGTATCTGTATGTATTTATATTTCTGCTACTTGCATAATTATTGTATTTTTTGTTTATCTAAGCTAAACCATAGTTGGGGCTACTTTTTAATATAAATTAAACGAAACATATCGAGCACAGAGCAGATCCTGTTCTCCTCCATGCTCTCTGCGGACATACAGAATACTATAATCATTTAGGCTACAGATACATATATACATATATATATGCATATTGTTACAGTTACAGACATAGACGTAAGTAGCTCTCGCGGAGCTAGCTCTAAAGTAAATATTACTTATAAATATAGTCAATTTCCATAAAGCAGACATGGGCATCGGTGTACAGTGTTGGTTGTATGAGAGTTTTTGTGTGTATGTTTTTTAGTTTTTGTTTGAAGAAACCTCGCACAGTATCTCTAAAAAATAATGTCTTTCATTCATGTTTTTCTCCTGGTTAGGAAAAAACGAAAACCTCGTAAATCTCAGACGTGCTCGGTAGCAACAACTATAACTTGTGCGGATGATGTGTATAGGTGCTGGTGGTGGGATGCTCAGCTCGCATTGGTTTTCCTTTTCTTGCCATTTTCACACTGAGAGTTTCCTCTTCACTTTTCATTCTTGAGCGGCACACCCTCCTCTTGGGTAACATCGCTGATCTTGACGCGCTCTGGTGGGTTGTTCCAGGGCTGCAGTTCGCCACTGCCAAGAATGGCAAAGACCACGGCTCCCGAGATGTAGGTGGCACCCAAAATCCAGAAAACAATTTGCCATTGATGGAAGGATTTCTGGAGAATATGGAAATATATATACAAATTAATAAAGATACCCAAGGGTTTATTGGAGAATTAAACTTACATCGTGGTAGGTGAGGGCCCCCACCATCCACGTGGACAGGAAACCACCAAAGGAGGACAGAGTGTTGGCCAGTCCGAAAATGGTACCACCAAAGTTGGGTGCAATATCCAAACCATTGCCCAGATAGCCAGCAGTAACAGCTCCATGGGCAAACAGGGCTAGCGAGAAGATGGTGACAGACCAAGTGGCATCATAGCCTAGGAACACCTGCAGAATCATCAGCAGGCCGGGAATGACAAGAGCTGTAATTAAAAGAACATTTTATCTATTTATTAAAGATGATAGTAAAAGTATTTGTTAGCATTTTACAAAACAAAATAATTATTTAAATTAGGAATAATTCCTTAACCAGAGCCAGCACAAAATTCTATTTCTGTTGAACTTGAACTTATATATATTTGTATTCTTTTTACTTATAGTCTGCAGTTTATTTATTTTGGCTCTGGTATTAGGTTTTTTGAAAGCGTTTTTTCCAAGAAAAACGTCGCATAGAATTTATGAGATTTTGTTGGCTTAGTCAATAAGTAATATTTAAGTGCCAAATTAGTTATATATCAACAAATGAAATTATTAGCAAAGGCTTTTAATACAAAAACGTCAACATAAACCATAAACATAAAACCTTTAATTTTTATTGTTTTAATTATAATTTTTTGGCACTTTCTTTGGCTTAATAACACAAAAATTAAATCCTTTTGCAAGACTCTATCTTATATATTTTTAATACCAAAACTCTGCCTTAATTTTCCACAATTTACTTTATTTATAAATTCTCATTTATTTAATTTTCCACTCACCAAAAGTCGTAAACAGCTTCCTGGTGGCTGTCGTGCTCAGTGTCCCCTTCTTGCGCAGGTAATCAGCCAGGTAGGACGAGGCCACAGCCATGACGTACTTGCCCAGATAAGGCAGCGACGAGAACAGGCCGTTCTGCAGAAGGTCATTGATTATTAGTAAAGATAAAGTCCAACTGTCAGTCAATTAACTCACCTGCTTGATGTCGAAATGCAGGATCTGGGACATGAACGTGGGCAGCTGATTGACCACTGTGAAGAAGCCAAACACAGCCAGGCCGTGACAGATGATGATGGCCCAGACGGCGGGCGAGCAGAGAAGCTGGCCCCAGGGCACGTGGCTAGGACGCTTCTTGGAGGTGGTTGTGCCAATGGCCTCCTCAATCTCACGCCTTTCCTCGGCCGTAATGCGGGGATGTGTGGCAGGAGTCTCATAAACAAAGGTAAACCAGGCCAAGGACCAAAGCAAACCCACGGCTCCTGTCAGATAGAAGACGCTGGCCCAGCCAGCAACGGAGATCAGGTAGCCGCAGATGGGCATGGTTATGGCAGCGCCCAGAGAGGAGGCTATAAGATATAACAATAATAAATCAAATAAATATTAAACAAACAAGAAAAGAGTCAAAAAACCTACCCATCATATTAGACATAAACTTGGAGCGCTCCATGGGCGGAATCCAGACGGCGGCCACCGGGTGAATGGCTGGCCAGGAAGCGCCCAGCATGAAACCAAGCACCACTCGCACCACAATCAAAACCACATAGTTAATGTGCGCCGCCAGCGGCGTGATCAGGGTCAGCAGACTGGCCCACAGCATGGAATGTCCAAAGACGCGGCGACCGCCAATAAGCTCAGCCAGGCGACCGCCAGGCAGCTCAGTGAGAATGTAGCCCCAGAAGAAGCAGCCCAGCACAAAGTTGGTCTGGTAAGTGTCCCAGGGGAAGCGCTCTTCGTACACATCCACGCCATCCGGGCTGGATGTGGTGACGGAGGAGGAACTATTACCCGTCGTGCCATTCCCCGCCAGAGTTCCATTACCAGAGGAGGCAGTGACATTTGGCCGGACCATGTCCACAATGGCTATGGTAAGATTGACTCTGAGGGCATAGTTCAGCATGAAGCCGAGCATGGTCAGCAGGTTCAGCACTTGGCGGCATGACAGGAAGTCTGGAAGAGAAGCAAGAAAGTTGGCATTAGATAAGGTATGAAGCAAGGTCGGCGGGCATTGCTACTGGCAAAAATATAAACCGAGACTCTGGGTCGTCCAAAAGGTTGGACACTTAAAATTCGCCATTGGAATATTTCCAAAAGCGAACGAGAACATCAGGCCACTGACTAGAGCCACTGGAAACCGAAGCAAACCCAATTTCTGATAACAAAACTTGGCTTTACTTAGCATATGACAGCGGGGAATACTTGAGAAGAATAACCTACATATGTAAATCTCTTCATATAAATCCATTAAAAAATGTTTGTTAACAATCATGTAAATCGAAATAGAGATAATTAATATGGGTTTTTAATTCAAAATTAATCATCAGCAATCCAGTTACTCCAATAAAAAACGCCACCTTAATCTACATAAATCGTTCCCATTTAAATCCGCATTATAAACCCTTACAAAAATTTCGTTAACAATCATGTAAAACTAAAATGCTATCAGGTTTCGCCCTGATCACCCCAACCTATAATTATCTGATGTAATCGGTTGTTTTCATTACACGATACCAGGCCCAGATAAACGCATTAATTACCCGCAACTAATGGGCCAATAAAATCGCAGTGACAACTCTGCCGGGGATGTGACCTCAATAGCAAAACACACACCGAAAGGCATATGAATTTGATTTGAGGATCGAAACTGTCTGAGTGGGTGCAGCGACTCTTGGAGTTGAATCAGCTTTTTGTAACTTATATTCAGGAGGATCATTAAGTGGCGACCCATAATCACTGCCGGCCGCTTTCCGCCTGTCATCTCTCGCTGAGTGTCAGCGGACTCTCTTTTTGGGGCGGTTATTAAGTGGCAAAGTGCATTGCTCGGAATCGAAAAATATATAAATTTCGAGTGCCGTTGAACTCCATTGGGTTTTTGTATTATTTTTCGTGTAAATTTATAATCTGACCGAAGGCTTATTGATCGGCGATAAACTCGCTCCAGACGACTTTCCCAGCGGCAGCTGGAGATTCGCTATCATCTGGACAGCAGACTAGTCCAGTCGGGGCTAGTCTATCGGCTGTCTGGCCAGGTATACACGCCCACCCCCTCCACAGGTAGCAGATTATAGCCTCAATATCATGTTAATGTCATGCAAAATGGTTTAAAAAAAACAGCACTCTAGTCTAGACATCGTCGAGCTCCATCAAAAGCGGCGGCGCAACAATAAACCGAGACACACTCAACTTGTATTCAAATTAGCACTCGAAAATAACCGAAACTGAGCCATCAAAAAAATAAGAATAAAATACAAAAATAACTAGTCATGTTTGCTATAAATTCTCAAATCCATATAACCAGAAATACGTGCCCGAAATAATACACAACGCAAAAAATCGGCAAGGTTTCAGATATATAACACCAACTTCGACCAGTTTTGGATTAGGATCGAAGCCAGAGTTTTTAGAGTTTTTTGGGTCTACGTCAATGGGAAAGTTTAGATCATTAACGAACGACTTATTGGTCTCTGTTAATTTCTGGGGCATGTCTTGACACCTGACACCTCTACTAAAAACAAAAAACCGATGCTAAAAGAGCGTGTGCCGCAAATTACCAAGGATGGATTCCAGTTTCAGGGAGGATTTTATTATGAATCGAAAATTATAAAAAACTGAGTTCTATACAAATTCAGCAAATTAAGAACTAAGGTTCAATTTCTAAAAATTAATAACAAAATGTATGAAGATATTTCAAGTATATTCAAGTTTCATTCCAGTTAACCAACTTTATTAAATTATCTTCTAATTAAAAAGGCAATCCCGTTGATAATTTGATGGAATTAAATTTGTATATGGACTCTAATTTATCTTAATGAACTCATCAAGGGTTTTCTCTAAGCAGATCTTAGTCACCAGAGTCGTAGCTCCTTCCAAGAATTTTAATAGCTCAAATAATAAACTCGTTTGCCTCCGAGCAAAGGCCTCTTGATTAATTGTCGCCTCGAACTGTTCTTTTGGATTTCTTTTGTTTGCCGCTAAAAACTATTTTTTTTTTTGTTTCTGTTTCAGTTCATCTTCTCCTTTTTTTTTTTTTGGCAATAAATTAGCCGAAGGCTAAAGCTTGATGTTTACAACCCAAAACCGGCTAAAAAAGCTCCACAATATTTGGGTTTGACAAACGGTTTCTGGGAATTTTCAAATTAAACATTGAAAGCGGAGCCTGAACTTAAAGATCTTTTTCACTTTTTTTCGCACTGAATCTTAAAGCATTTATTGGCTGAAACAAGTTCCCCTGAAATACATAAAAAAAAGAGACCCCATCGAAGAAGGGCAGAAACTTATAAATAGCTGGCAAAAAAAAAACGAAAACGTGATACTGGAATTACTTTAATTTTTATGGCGCGAGGCAACAAGTGAATTTGGGGTTCATTGATTTCTCGAGAAGGGAAACTGCCGAATTATTCAACAAATTCGTTAATTAAAACTCAGCACTTGAAGGGAAGATGAGTGATATTTTGTTTGTATTTAAATTATTTCAAAAATACGCATATCCGGCACTTTTAGTTGACGCAAATGCAAAATTTTAAAACATTTCTAAGTACATTTTCGTCTGTCGTTTCTTCTATTCTATATAGTATGCTATATTCTATCTGTTTTATCTGTGTAGATTGCCGCTTTCCTTTACACTTTCGGCATTCTATTTTTATATAGAGGCAAGATCTTTGAATGCGGGCACTGGGTACACACCCTCCTCCGATAATCCCATACTCTTAGCTCTTGGTTCTCTGTTCGCTCTCACGATTCCTGACCTTCAAAAATGGTTCACAAATCACCGCCAAAATGGGGGGAACCGGGTGAGAGTGGCGGTGAAAGTTAACCACCTATATCGTCATTGATTTTATATATTTTCTCTTCGCCAAGAAAAAAAGAAATAATACAAAATCGCATGTGATCTGGTGGAATGTCCTCAACTTTTGCGTGGGCCTCCCATGAAAATTTTCCACTGACGTTCCTGTTTGCCAGCCTTGTCGTTGTTGTGAAATTCGGTTAAAAGTCCGTCCATCGACGTCACACTAATAATGCGCACTATTCTGTCAAGGTGCCAAGTCAATTTTTTGTCATGGGACTGGGGACTGGGACAGGCGCTGGCAACGCTGCGTATGAGTTATGGCGAAGGCGCGCCAACCACGAGCCCACTTTTCTGATCTGTTTTCTAGCCGCAGCACCATCATCACACCCACATATGGTAGATACACTAATTGCTATTACTGGAAGTTCTCGATTACTAGTCACTGATATTTAACAAATAATATCTATTTAAGAAAACATATTCTTTACAATGGCATATGGAAAACTTGATCATGTTTACAGTGGGCTTCATATGGTTTTTTATTTGGAATATCTTTAAGAATGATCACAAAGACCTTCAGCGAAATAAACGGAAATTAAAGCATCTAAGGTCATTTTGCGAATTGTGTCCATTAACGTATGCACTCTATATAGTATAGATATATATGTAGTGATCGATTATTGTGAGCTGTCTGAATTTATTTAAGAGAAAATCGTTGTGGACTATATATGATGTATATTTGTAAGCAAGCTAGCCAAGAAAATATTTTATTAACGATTATAAAAACATTGTTAAAATAAAATATATCAACAATAGTCATCAATTATTATTTAATTATGCACCAAAAACTATTTTAATTTATATAAATGAGCCAAGATATTGCTTTCTAAATAATATTCTAATAATTTTCATTTGATTAATAATTTCCATATTAAAATCAATATCACATCTTTGAAAATAAGTCCCAATTCCTATAATTACAAATATCATTTATTAATAATCCATTAATTAATTGCCAAAACACCTTAGATTTGGCACTAATAATCCTAAAACTAATAGCTTTCCATTAATTAAAATACTGCAAAATGCACTGTACTTGTAAACTCGTGACAGACCATACGTACACTTGTCTATATCTATACCTATATACTACATTGTTTTGTCGGTTGGATGACATTGCCGCCTGTCGCCTTCTAGCGGCAATTATTGGCTTTGTTATGCTGGCTAACTGCATTTCCGTTTCTAACTGATTTACGGAACTGGCCTCGTTCACATCGAGTGGCTTCTAGGCTCTAGATGCTAGAGACTCTCGATTCCAATACCCATTCCAAGCGCTTTTTGTTTGTTTTCGTGGTCGTGTGCGCCTTGTGTTGTTTGCCTGGCCAATTGCCATGTTCATGTGGAACTGGTTCTACTTCAACAATGCAATAAGCTAATTAATTGCTGAATTATCGTGCCAATTGCTGTTTGTTAAAGCCATACACACCCTTCTTCGAGTGTCTGTCTGTCTGTCCGTCTGTGTGTATTCTTATCACTTTATTGTTGGGTGATTTCCCAGCTGCATTGTGTGAGATTTATTGGCCTTTCCAAGGGTCTCCAGTGCCACAGCATTGTCCTAGATTTGATTCGACGCCGTCGCTCCTTGCCTTTCAGAGAGAAATCTTCCATGGAAATTTACAATTGCACTTGTCGCGCTTTGTTGCGGCCAAAGTGCAATCTCATATAGATTTACAACATCGTCCCAGACTGATGATGATAATGTCTGGCAAATTGTTGGCTTTGCAGACTGTTTCTCTGGCAGGAAATCAAAAATCTTTTATTGACTCTAAAGCTGTAAATTCGCCAAAGTAAACGTCATAAAAGGCACTATCTTAATCTCTGATTCTCAGTATTTGTTACACAGTAATAAATAAAGTTTGAGATAGGAATTGTAAGGAATTTTATCATAAGATATATATAAGAAAAAGGAAATATAATCGGGGTTCTACAAGTTCTTTACTAGAAAATTCCTTTATTTCCAATCTCAAAAATACCAAATAAAATCTTTCTTAACTATAGAATCTCTCTAATTTTTCCCTGTGCCTCTGAAACCTCTTGAAACCAGCATAAGCAATGCTTATTTTTCCCTCCTCATAAATGTATCTTGAAGCTGTCACTTCCTCTGCACTCCACGTATCCGTATCTCAGACATGCACACACGTGCCGGGCTAATGAAGAGCTACAGGTTGTAAACAACTTGTCACGGGGTCTCCAACTGCCCCTTCTCTATCTCTAGCCATATGCATATATATAGTATATAGCTGGCAAAAAAAAAAAATATATAAAAAGGGGCTCGTCGTCGTCGTCGTTCGTTCAGTGGACTCTGGCGGCCTTATTGTTTTCTGGGATTCATAAACACTATCAGCGTGCTATTTCGCCAATAGTCGAAAACTATAATTATTTCCTGAACTTTGGCACTCGCCAAGCTCATAAAACTAAGACACGCCTTGCCTTGGCAAACCAGGGGCCGGACTTGGACTATATTTAAACATGAGTGTATAAAAATATTATGGGTTTCGGTAACTTATCAATGGAAATGAAATGAAATTAAATAAAATGAAATGGAAGCTCTACTTCGTCTCAACTTTTTCGTTGATTATCGCATTCAGACAAGTGTCCGGCGAGAGAGCTCGATTATTCCCCGGGGTCTCGTGGGTCAAAGCCAGCATTGTTTTCCACTGTCTGAGGGCACACCAGATCGTTTGATTAATTTAGCGACGCATAATTGCCGGCATACTTGAAATTTCTGGTTGTTAGTAGTTCGCCCCTTTAAATAGAGCCATTAAAAAGTGTGCCATGTGCAACGGAAGTACTGAAAAAAACCCGAGTACAACCTGAAATTACAAGCAAACTGCAGTACAAACCTTACAATTTCAGCGTAAACAACTCCAAAAATTCCAAGAAATTCAATTACGTCAATTAAAATCAATTTTTTGTTATTGAGAAAGACGAAAAAAACAAAAACTGGACCTGTCGTGTCTTAATTAATGCATATTTAACCATAATGACAGAACAATCGAACGTTGGGAGTTGCCTTCTCATGTCATTCATCAATATATATATATTGAAGGGTATAGCAAACACACAGCGTCATATTGGCAAAAGTTTAATAACAATTTATCGTAGAAGCGGAATGAATAAAGCACATGCTCATTATTCATTACTTGTGGCCGGGGCTTAGCCTGGGAGCTGTTTGATTAATTCCAGACGACGGTGACGACCCGAAGTCTGTTGCCATGGGTGAATACCCGCCCGGCCCCACTGATTCAAATGTGGGATTCAAATGCGAGTTCTAATGCCATTCCTCCAGGGGGAACTCTGATAAGCAGTTCGGCGGGGAATTGTTTCGGTTTCTAAACCAAACTAGACTTATTCCCTAGAAAATTAAGTACTACTGCTTATTTAGTACGCAAAACAAATATATTAAATTGCCTCTGAAAGCTTTTTTTGTTGCTCGAATTAGTGTAAAATATTTAAGGTGAATAACATTTTTAGAGTGGCAAAAAATATACAAAATTGAGAGCCCACCAATTATAGCACTTGATTTTAAATAGGTTTTTACTTGACGATTTTTAGCCTTACAAAAAACGTTTAAAATATTTTATTTAAAAGGTTTTCCATTGCTTTTATATTTTTCCAACGAGAAAGAAAATTATTTTAAGAACTGCTTATTTAGCAATTCATTTTTATAATCATAATTTATTAATTTAAAGCACTTTATTCTTTATTTACCAAAACCTTTAAGGTTTTTCCGCTTATAAATCCTTCATTTATTATATTTCTCCTTTATCGTATCCTCTAAATCACTTAAGCACCTTCGTCAACCTAAACAAAGTACAATGCCAATCAATAATATTAATACTAAAAAAACCATAAAAGTCTATCATGAATCACACCTAGCCATGTATAATTGCTATATCTACAGTTCAGTTCAGGGCAAGGTTGGGGCGTGGGTGCAAATTACACGAGTCTGTAATGAATGGCAATACTCTAAACGAATTGCATTGCATTATTTTAATTTAAATTTTAAATGTTAATTGAATCACTTTAACTGAGTTTTTTCACAAACAAACTGTTTAAATTCCCTGTAATTACATGGTATAAACTGAGATACAGTTGTTTTTATATAGTTATTAGGGAGAGTTTAGGTTTTATAAATAATTTATTCAACTTTTCTTTAATACAATTTTCCAAGAAATTTTATTAAATAATAATATTGTATATATTTCTTTTAGCCGTCCATTTCATTTCATTAAGTTTAACTTTTAATTTAAAGACTAGAATAGTTTTCTGTATAAAATCTTCGAATTTAAAATTGTTAAAAATGAGGATAAATATTTAAAAATATGGGTACATATTCTGTATGTTAAATGTAATAGAAAATTACAAATTTCAAAAGCCTTTCTTTATTACTGTTCCGAAATAAAGTGCGTTTCGTCAGACGCATTTCTCACCTGCCTGCACCGGCTCCCATGACTTTAGCCTCCTGCTAATTGCCCGCTTTGATTTTTGGTTAGAGCTTTTCGAATTATCTACAACCCAACAATGTGTGTTCACGGGGTCGACGGAATGTGCACTCGGGCATGCGATCGAGCACCCACTGCCCCCCACTTGACAGAGACTCCTCCCCCTCCTAGGCCTGTCTGGCTGATTGTCTGACTCTAAAGTGCTAAATAGCTCATGAGCAAATGTACGAATTAAACAGTAAACAGTCGGATGACCATAGCTGATGGACTATTAAAAATTTCGCTACAACAACAATCGAATTGAATCGACAATTAATTGCGAAACGTACTGTACTCAGAATTAAGTCCATGAACCAAACTTTCCATGCGGAATAACGCCGATTTCATTGACAGCATTTCCAGTGTGTTTAGTTAGCGTGACTGCGCTAATTTGTTTGCATAGTTTATGCGAGTGAGTTGCTCCTCGGAAATGTCATAACAATGGCGTCATGAGGTCGACCAACTGCGCAGCGACCAACTGGAGAGTCACCAGGCGTGGGCGTGGGCGATAGTCCATATCGATGTCATACCGCTTCGGACATGGGAGGAGTGTCACGCACAGGATGGGATATACACGTATGTAGATATGTATATATATCTACGATGTCAAAGATCGGTGGCGGAGTCCGTTCCGAAAAAGTGTGACAAGGTGACGGACAGAGGGCGTAACGATTTCATTTCTGGCTATTTTTAGATTGACACAGAAAGGGCTCTACGCATATCGCACCTTCAACAATAGCCCACGATAAAGGTGGGTTAATTATATTGATATATGGATTTTATATATAACATAATCAGAGAGCTTTTGGTTTAATTTATTTGTGGTTTATATGGATATATTTTATTCCCAGAGTAAATACAAAAACTACAGAAATTACAAGGATTTTTAAAATTCTATTTAGTTCCTGATGATTTTTAGAATAGTATTTGAATGAAATATATCCAGAAATATAGCTCCTAGCCCCAATATAAAACTTCCCTCCCTTAGTTTTTCCTCCACAAAAGGACTAGCGGAAAAGCGATACTCAATCAGCATTGAATTTATCAATCAAAATGAGCCAGCCTCCTTCACATTCATCGCCCAATTGATTTGTAACCTCAATTCGACTTGTCTCGTTGACACCAATCAAATAGTCATCAAACCGTGAAGCCAACTGTTTCTCCTGCTCAATTTGTTTATGTTAACCGAATCTCAATTCAATTGGCCAACTGGTGACCATGGCGCGCCCCATTTTTGTATTTTTCTCCTATATTTTTTTACAATGTCGTCATGTGCGGTTTCTGGGCCCTGTTATCGATGCGCGTCTAGAGGCAACAACAAAAAAAAGGGGCTCGGCTGCGGCTTCGGTGCGGTTAACTGACACTTTGTTCTGGCATTTTCGGTGGCCACGACAGCAGGTTGGAATATATTTTGCAAATTAACTTGGCTAATTAACAGAACTATGTTATATAACTTATATTTATAATTAAGAGAATTAAAACTTTTTTTATTAAAATAAAAATGATTTGTTTATGTATTTAAAGTCTTTCAGGATCATTTGTTATCTTTAAAATGTTGGTACATCTTTAAAAGCTTTTGAAAGGCAAATAATTTTTTTTACTATTAAAAAAGAAGACTTAAAATTAAAATATGTGCACTTAGAAGCACCAATAATTTTAACACTACTACATTTTTTAAGTATCATCATTTATATATGACAAAATTGAATTCTGGAAAGTTCGCTCTGTTATGAAGGTAAATAAACATTAATTTCACAATTTATACGTTATTCCCATCTATAGAAGTTCACCTGTATTCTAACTGGCATTTTGGGAATTTTCACAGGTGATATCATTTACACGTTTATCTACTTACTTCGCACTCTGTGCAGTCCTCCTTTCTCCGTGTTGGACATGACGTCTGCCTCTGCAAATGGAAATATACCAGAAATCAGCAAATTGTCTTTTAAATTGAAAACGAAATAAGATAAAAATCTGGAGAAAAAAAAACCAAATCGAACGATATATTAATAGTCTGAAAAGTTAATGAAACTTTTTTCCGGAGTAACCGAAACGATTTTCGGTATCTAATCTTATCGCCGGTGGTGTCTCGTGTTTGTACCTGAATGTGCCCACCAATAAGGAGGTCCAAGTGGCGGCGTGTCTGTCCCATGACTCAAGGCAATTATATCACAGACCGAGACTGCTTAGTTTAGCTCATTCATAACTATACCGGATTTCCCCCTCCCTGACCGTGATCCTCTCCAGCTCTTATCGCCGGCATGGCCCGTTATCGTTCCCGTCTGCGTCTTCAAATATATGCCGCCTCGAGAAATCAGAGAAAATGCTAAATATAATTGAGACACGAGAATGGGGAACACACACGGACGACACTCAGTGGAAGTTGTGCTAACTTGGCTTTTTTTTAGACAAAATTGGTAAGGGAAAAGATCCCCGAAAAAATATAGATAGAGCTATCAGCTTGACAGGCTCTTAATTTTTATGATTCAGACTCTGATTTTCACAGTAATTTTTAAGCTTATAACTAAGAATTGCAGAAGGGGAAGAATTTTATCTACAATAAATATATTTTTTATTCCAAGAAAACCCCCATTTGAAGATTTAAGATCGACTGTTTTACACTTTATAACTATATATTATTAATTTAGTGCATGTTAAAATATTATAAAATAATTTTTAAGTTATGTTCCTATTTTATTCTTAATAACAAACGAAATTTTGTAGCTTCTAAAACCTTCCTCTTTATATATATATATTTTTTATAAAATCCCTCTATCATATTTTCTTGCCAACTTCTGCTATCTTTCCCTGTTCATATCTGCTGGCGCCGCTATAAATTTCCCGGGGTGGAAAATTCGTTAGCTTTATGCGATTTGCTGCATGCTAATTATCGTCAGACACACACGTGGCATACAAACTTAGGACTGAAGTCAGCAGTGCCTAGCAACTTGACGACTTGGTCCAATCAATTAAGTTTTGGTTTGTACACCGCGAGTCGTTTTAGTCAATTTGTGGTGCAAATATTTGCTGGCGTCTAGGCAACAACTACAAAAAAAGAAATAAAACAAAACACACTCAACACCCGCATGTGTACAAGAGACACCCATACCCATATGTAGGCAAGGACACACCAAATTATTATTGTCCTTGCCTGGGACAATATTGGGTATGTTATTAACCCAATGAAAAACGGCATCTGTTGTGTGGGCATTGACTATATACGACTTCTATATACGCACGTCATCATCTTCCGACTTTTCTATATACAAAATAAACCCGTATAAAAATTAGCCTGGGCTGAGTTTTCTCGCAGTTTCCTCGACTAGGAGGGAGGTCAGCAGCATCTCGCATAAAAGCTGTTATACGGCTATAACCCATATTATTAGTCACCGAAAAGCCAATACAACATTGTATACATTTATCGGAACAACAAATAATTGCTTAATTTGCGTGTTTTTTTTTTTTTTTTTTTTTGTTTACAGAGAACCCACAATGTGGTTGATGATGTATCAGTTTCACTGTTTAGTTTAGTTTAATTTTTGTTGTTTTTATCGCAACTGTTGCGTTAATCTTGGTTTCACGATTGAAACTTAATTATGAGTTAATAGTTTGATAATTAATTAGAGGGAAACTTAACTATTAATTTTTGTATTATTTTAAATTTTTGTTACCAAAAACAGTTTAAATTACTGTAATTTGTATTTAGCTTAACTGTTTGATTAACTAGTTAAATATTATATTTTATTAAAAATATATTTTCATAGTGTTAAAAAATAAATACTATTATTATTTGAATATTAATAGTTACGAAACCCTTTCATTTCAAGTAAAAAATCAACTTTTTATTTAATAAATTGTGTTAAATAAATGTCTTAACCTATAAAACTTATATTTTATTTTATTTAATTTTATAACACAAGAACTTTTATTTATTAATATATAAATTTATGTCACTTTTATAAGAAAATCACTCACTTTTTAGCTAAGAAAACCATCAAACTAATAGAGCATAGAAATTATTGTATGTATAAACCATAAAACTAAACCGTTTCAAATTTTGTTTAATTATAATTATCATTCAATTTTTTAATTTTATTAAATATTTTACATTAAAGCTTTAAAAACGATTTTTTTTATTTAATTAAATATTTTACATTACAACTTTAAAGACACGCACTCACTCTCATTTGCAAATAAATCATCCTTTAATCAACATTAAAACTCTCACTACTCCCTAAAAACCCTTTAACACCTCATTAGAAAACCAGAATAATCTCGATTTTGGCTTAATTAACCGTCACTTGGCAATAAATAATTGTAAATGCAACACACTCGCTACGGTTTGTTAATAATATTTGCATTAAATGTGAAACCCACCTCTTTTTGCACTCGACGTTTAACCGCAGCGACAACTAACGAACAACGTTAGTTGTTTTTATGGCAAATTATATAATTTGTTAAGCAGAAACGGATAACAAATCTATATCTGTATCTGTATAATTTGTTTTAACGGCTATTTGCATATAAAAACAAAAGCGAACAACGAACGGAAGCCGCAAGAAACCGCACGTGCGTTCGAAAAACAGTTTTCAGCGGGGGATTTTTATACCCTTGCAGGGTATTATAATTTCAGTCAGAAGTTTGCAACGCAGTGAAGGAGACGTTTCCGACCCTATAAAGTATATATATTCTTGATCAGCATCAACAGCCGAGTCGATCTAGCCATGTCCGTCTGTCCGTCTGTCTGTCTGTCCGTCTGTCCGTCTGTCTGTCTGTCCGTCTGTCCGTCTGTCTGTCTGTCTGTTTCTACGCAAACTAGTCCCTCAGTTTTAAAGCTATCTGAATGAAACTTTGCATATAGTCTTCTATATGCTCTCACTGCTATATATGTCGGAACGGGCCGGATCGGACGACTATATCATATAGCTGCCATACAAATGTTTGATAAATTTTTAGAAAAAAAATTATAACTTTGCTGTTTTTCAACATATTTGCACTATTTTTTAAATATGACCATTTTATATTATTCCTGAATTTTGGTAAAAATTTTATGAATATCGGACGACTATATCATATAGCTGCCATAGGAACGATCCGGAAATTAATAGAAAAAAAATTACAACATCTTTGTTTTTCAACGAATTTTTATCTTTTTTGAGATAGTGTCATCTTGTATTATTTTATAATTTCATATTTAATTTTATGAAAATCGGACAACTATATCAACAACTATATATAGAAAAAAATTATAACTTCTTTGTTTTTCAACGAATATTTATCTTTTTTGAGATATGGCCATTTTGTATTATTTTAAAATGTAATATTTAGTTTTATGAAAATCGGACGACTATATATTATAGCTGCCATAGGAACGATCGAAGAATTACAAGAAAAAAGTCGAACTTCGACAATTATCAACATATTTCACATTCTTCGAGTATGGCATTTTTAGGATTCTAAAATTTTAATATTGATATTATGAAAATCCGACAACTATATTTTATAAAGGGCGTATTAATATTTTGAATATAAATTAATACTTTTTTAGTATTTCATATATGGGCTTCACATTTTTTATATTACTAATATGTTTTGAATTTACATATATAGCTGATGTAAGATATATCTGACCAATTCTGCAATTGGCAATTGACTTCTCTTAGCCTCTGCTGAATTGCAGACTCTCCAATAAAATTAAAAGGTTATCGCAAAGGTTAATATTTCAGACCCGATATACATATATCTGTCACCTGTTATTAAGTTAAGAAACGGTAACATTCGAGGGATACATGCTGAAGTTGGTGTCAGGTATAAATGCAGCGCTCGCATAACCCTTAAATCATAACCTGATACCTGTTAGCAACATAACACGTGATCAATGTTGCACAATTGCATAAGCAAACAGGTATCAGGTATAAATGCAGCCCTCGCATAACCCTTAAATCATAATTTGATACCTGTTAGCAACATAACACGTGTTCAATGTTGCACAATTGCATAACCAATCGTATTACCTGATATATACCTGAAGTAGAGTCAAAAGGGTTAACCCTAAAGGTTGTTAACAGGTAATATAAGGTGCCTATTTATTTGCGCACATTTATAATCCGCGGATTAGTATTATCACGACAGTGACAGTGACAACATATACCAGTGCATCGAGTATTTTTATATTGTGTGAATGTATACTTTTAATCAGTGTAAAGACAAATAGTGTGTGTGTGTGTGTGTATATATATATCTCTATATATATAAAAGTGTACAACTATTTTTGGTAAGTTATACATTTTGTTTTTAAATTGTTAAATTTGGCCACAATTTTAGCAAGTTTTGGTTTGGGCATGTTTTGAAAAATTTGCCTCAATATATTTCGATTTCCTGTGGATACCATCGTTAGAGGGATTAGCTTTTTCAGCGTATAGTTTGTTTGAGTTTTAAAACGCCGTTAAGTTTATAGCGGCGTTTTAAATCTCACAAGCTGAACCCCCTAAAAGAATCTACGGTGGAAATCGAAATATAATGAGAACAATATTAAGTAAGGACATGGAGGCCCGGAGCACAAAATCGATCTTAATACATTTCAGATTTTAGAAACATACATTTAACCATATTATCTAACCATTTTTTAACAGGAACGAAAAGAAAATGCCACGCACATCTTCTTTATCTCAGGAGCAGCGTCGCCAAGCCGCACTTAGGAGAAGTCGCGCTCAATACGCTCGAAATGCTACGCAAATTAGAGCCCGAAATGCCGAGCACAATGCCTTTGTCCGCTCAGTGAATCCGGAGGTTGCACAGGAGGCTCGCGCTCGAGATACCGCAGTACGCTCTCAGAGAAGGCGTAGTGAACGAGTCCGAGCGCGGGAACGATTAAATGATGCAGCATCTCATGCACTCGCCAGGCAGAACTCTGAGGAGCGACGACGACAGCAGTCGCAGGATACTGCGGCTCGGGCTACCTGGAGATCGCTCGAGGAAAACCGCGGTCCAGAACGTGCACGGGATGCTGCAGCGCATGCACTCGCCAGGCAGAACTCTGAGGAGCGACGACGACAGCAGTCGCAAAATACTGCGGATCACGCTACCTGGAGATCGCTCGAGGAAAACCGCGGGCCAGAACGTGCACGGGATGCTGCAGCGCATGCACTCGCCAGGCAGAACTCTGAGGAGCGACGACGACAGCAGTCGCAAAATACTGCGGATCACGCTACCTGGAGATCGCTCGAGGAAAACCGCGGGCCAGAACGTGCACGGGATGCTGCAGCGCATGCACTCGCCAGGCAGAACTCTGAGGAGCGACGACGACAGCAGTCGCAGGATACAGCGGCTCGGGCTACCTGGAGATCGCTCGAGGAAAACCGCGGGCCAGAACGTGCACGGGATGCTGCAGCGCATGCACTCGCCAGACAGGACTCGGAGGAGCGACGACGACAGCAGTCGCAAAATACTGCGGATCACGCTACCTGGAGATCGCTCGAGGAAAACCGCGGGCCAGAACGTTCACGGGATGCTGCAGCGCATGCACTCGCCAGGCAGAACTCTGAGGAGCGACGACGACAGCAGTCGCAAAATACTGCGGATCACGCTACCTGGAGATCGCTAGAGGAAAACCGCGGGCCAGAACGTGCACGGGATGCTGCAGCGCATGCACTCGCCAGACAGAACTCTGAGGAGCGACGACGACAGCAGTCGCAGGATACTGCGGCTCGGGCTACCTGGAGATCGCTCGAGGAAAACCGCGGGCCAGAACGTGCACGGGATGCTGCAGCGCATGCACTCGCCAGACAGGACTCGGAGGAGCGACGACGACAACAGGTTCAAAACACCCTCTCTCGCTCTAACCGGAGGGCACAAGAGGAAAATAGGAGGGCCGAGAGAGCACGAGACGCCGAGGTCCACAGAATCACGAGGAACAACCCAATAACTCGGGCACGGGAACAACAAAGGAACACAATGCATCATCGGAACACCAGACTTCAGAGGAGACTTCGGGAGCAGCAAATTCAGGAAATGGCTGAGGAGCGGCTCCTCACATACAGGTCTATTTCCCAAAATCGCCAGGCTGAATCTGCAAGGCAGTCTCAGCGGAATATTGCTTCTAGAGCCGAACTTTCCATGGATGAAAGACAGGATCAACGGGAACGCCAACGCCAAAGGAACCGAGCCACTGCGAGGGAACAATATCGACGGAATATCAAGGATGGACCAACTGAATGCTGTGTATGCTGTGGAGGAACATGGTTTCCATCGCAGGTAAGTGGTTTAAACAAAATTTCTATATCTGCTAAGTATCCTGCTTTAGATGTTGACAACGCATTTTATTTAAGTAGGAAATTTCCAAGTCCGTCCGGCAAATATCAGTTTTGCAGCACATGTCGTCAGAGTGTTTCAAAGGGTAAATTACCTTCCCTTTGCCTCTCTAAAGGCTTTGACTTCCCAGATATCCCCGAGTGCCTTAAAAATTTAACATGTCTTGAGGAGCGCCTTATTTCTCCACGAATTCCTTTTATGCGCATTATCTCCCTAGGATATGAAAGGCAATGTGGAATTAGAGGTGCAGTAGTAAATGTTCCGATTTCGGTACCTGATACTGTAAACGCGCTTCCTCGTTCCTTTGATTCGACTCATGTCATACAGGTTCACCTTAAGAGGAAGCTAGAATATTCTCATAATTTCATGACAGAAACAATTCGACCCGCTCGGGTCCTTGAAGCTGTTCGTTATTTAGTTAACACTGAGCTTTACAGAAAGCACAATATTGCTTTTAATGGGAGTTGGCTTACTCAAATGGGAGATCGAGAAGAAATCCCTTTTATCGCAGATGAAGCCGACCGAGAGGAGGTGGAACAGCTATTACGCCAACTACCCAATTCTCAATTAAATCGACCAGAAGAAGATTTAAATCCAGGCGGTCATGAAACCCTTTTAGAAAATAATGACACTGCTCTTCAACGTATAGCTTTGGCCCCCGGAGAAGGGCGCCTGCCAACTAATTTAACCCTCGATGAAGATGCAGAAGAACTTTCGTTCCCAACAATCTCTTGCGGTGCTGTTTTCAAAGCAAAAACCACCTACGCAAAAAAAGCAAGATCGCAAATTCGTTTTTACGATCGTCGTTGTGCAGTAGTACCTAAGGTACTTTATATGTACAAATTTTACGAAATGCAGCGAATTCAAAATTCAATCTCCATTGCCCTTCGTAAAAAATCAGGTTCCGTAACTGCTGCCAATGTGATGGATAGTTCGTTTGTTGACAACCTTGTACAGCATGACGACGGATATCACATTCTAAAAGGTCTTCGATCCGCTCCAGCTCACTGGGAAGCTGAGAAAAAAAAAGTCATAGCTATGATAAGGCAATTTGGGCTGCCTACTTTTTTTATAACTTTTTCCGCAGCGGAATCCAAATGGAATGAACTTTTGGTGACTCTTTCTCGTCTATTGGATAATAGAAATATTACAGAAGACGAAGCGGCATCTCTTTCTACAGCCGAAAAAGCTAGATTAATAAGATCTGACCCAGTAACATGCTCCCGATACTTTGACTTTAGGTTTCGACAATTAATTAAATTGTTCAAAAGCTCCGAAATTTTTGGCGAGTTTACTCTGGTCCATTATTATTGGAGGATAGAATTCCAGCACAGAGGATCGCCCCACTCTCATGGAATGTATTGGTTTTCTGGCGCTCCAAAGCTAGAAGGACCAGAAAATTCCGATCAAGTGGTGAGTTTCATTGATCGTTTTATTACAACCACAGGGGACGATCCTGAATTGCAAGAAGTAATTCAATATCAGCGGCATAAACATAGTTCTTCGTGTTTAAGAGAACTGCGTGGCCAGGAATTCTGCAGGTTTCAAATGCCATACCCTCCAATGCCTGAAACAATGGTTTTGTTTCCGTTAGAAGACAACGAACCCAATGTTGAACATTTTAAAGAAATGTTTAAAAAAATTAAAGAGCTTTTAAAGTCAACTTCCGATGAAGAAGCAGCCGTCTTTAATAATTTTGAAAACTTTCTTACCCATCTACAGATAAGTTTTGAAGAGTACAAGTTCGCCATCCGATCAAGCTTGAAAAAGCCTCAGGTATTTCTTCGCCGCAAATTTTCCGATAGGTTGGTAAATGCTTATAACAGGGATATCCTGGGCCTACATAGGGCAAACATGGATATACAGTTTATCTTAGATGCATTTGCCTGTTGTAGTTATATAATTAACTACATAAACAAATCGAACCGTGGGGTGTCGCAACTGCTTCGAGAAGCCATGACTGAAATAAGCCATGGAAATATTTCAGTAAAAAGAAAGTTGCAGCATCTCGGGAGCAAATTTATTAATGCTACGGAAATATCAGCCCAAGAAGCAGCCTACAACATTTTAGGCTTACACATGTCTGAGGCAAGTGAAGGAAATATTTTTGTAAACACTTGCCATCCAGATAAAAGAGTTCGGATAGTGCGATCTAATAGAGAATTAGAGCAGCTTCCTGGGAACTCAACTGACATTTTCGAGCAAAACTTGCTTGATCGGTACGTACAGAGGCATGGAGACTTAGAATCGATATGCCTTGCAGAATTTGCAGCTTGGTACAAATTTTCCAAGGTAAACGCACCATCAGAACCGTCCAACGAAGATTATGATGAAGCGATCGACTTGGAACTAAATGAACAAAATCCCATTTCTAACCAAAGCTACCAACTGCTAGATGGAACTGGGAGTGTCAAAAGACGCAAGCATGCCTTAATTCTTAGATGGGTTCGCTTTAGCATAAACTCTTCCCCTTCTGATTATTTCAGAGAGCACGTAATGCTTTTCTTCCCATGGAGAAATGAAGAGACTGAACTTCTTTCGAATGACAATGAAATGACATTCAGAAATAATCATGAAATCATTAAGCGCAACAAAGAGCAATATGATGTGTTTGATGATATGGAACTAGAGAGAGTTCTTCAAGATTTGCAAAATTTTGAAAGAGAAGATAATGGGCTTCTACCTCAGGAACCTGCCTCTCAATATCTAGATGAAGAATTTAGGGCCTTGGCGGTACCAAACGTCGGACAAAACGTTAATATACTCCAAGATGACAATGCTGTAAATAACACAGAAGATGGCGAACTTCAACTAATTAGACTTCCCCCGTTAGTTTCTGATGATAACCTTTGCTCGCTGTCCAGGTCGCTTAACGCAAAGCAACGTCAGTATTATGCCCACGTAATGCATAATATAGCAGCCAAAAAAACATTTTATGAATATGTTGGGGGAGGTGCTGGAGTTGGCAAAAGCAGACTGATTTCAACTATATATCAGTCTATAACTTGGCGAGCTAATAAGCTACCGGGAGCAACGGATTCTGCAAAGGTCTTACTTTGTGCTCCTACTGGAAAAGCAGCTTTTGGAATTGGAGGACTTACACTTCATTCCGTTTTCTCACTTCCAGTGAATCAAACATCAGGTCCTTTAAGACCTTTAAGCAATGACTCCATAAACACAATGCATTGCAAGCTAATAGACCTCCAATTAATTATCATCGATGAAATCTCGATGGTCGGATCTAAAACGCTAGGATATTTAGATCAAAGACTTCGACAAATTTTTAGAAGCCAAGACGTAGTTTTTGGCGGTAAGTCTATTATAGTGTTTGGAGATCTGAAGCAGCTGTGCCCAGTAGGAGATCGGTGGATATTCCTAGAGAATATCTCAAATCCGTATAACATTCTGGCTGGCACAAACCTGTGGAGTAATTTTAGGTATTTCGAGCTAACAGAAATAATGAGGCAACGGGACGATCATGCATTTGCTTTGGCTTTGAATAACATGTCAGAAGCTAACATGACAGATGCAGATGTGGTGCTTTTTAGGCAAAGAGTTGTCACGCCAAACGACGTTCCGGATGACGCAATCCACTTATTTGCTTCCAATGACGAGGTTAATCAGTACAACGCCTTAAAGCTCGCTCAAATCGCCACAGAAGAGTTTGTTTCAACTGCCATAGATACTGTGAAATCAGCTAATATGTCAGTAAGAAATAAAGAAACAACTCTCAGAAATGCCCAAAATATGAAAACGTCCGAAACCCAGGGACTGCCATATATTCTGCATCTAAAAACAACAGCAAAGTATATGGTTACCGTCAATATAGATACAAATGATGGACTGGTAAATGGGGCAACAGGCCAATTAATGCAGATTGACAACTGCATGGTAAACAACGTTAGGTTAGTAACAAAACTTTGGATTAAGTTTTCAGATCCTACAGTTGGTGCCATGGCCAGGTCAAAAGTTCGGAGAAATGATCATCCAGATTGGACTCCAATTGAAAAAACAGCTCGAGTATTCCAATGCGGAAGCTCAGGACATTCTTCGGTTGATCGAAAACAATTCCCTGTTGTTCCTGCTGAGGCTATAACTATACATAAAAGCCAAGGAGCAACCTACAGCAAAGTCGCAGTGCACCTTAAAAGGGGCATTAAGCGAGCTTCGCTTTACGTAGGTTGCAGCAGAGCAACAAGCGCATCGGGTCTTTTCCTTTTAGGAGACTTTGTTCCTCCAACTAGATTTGGAGCTACAAATGTCCAAGCAGAGCTAGAAAGCTTAAGAGGTGAAAAGGCCTTGACTACGCAGTATGAATTATTGATCAATGGGGATAATGCCATCTCCATGTATTATCACAACATTGAGTCTCTTCGCGCTCATCGCGAAGACATTGCCAATGACAACATTATTTGTTCTGCAAACTTTTTATGTTTTGTTGAAACCTGGACTCTTCCCCAGGAAGAGTACAACTTAAGGGATTTCGACATTATCAGAAGAATTGATAACAATCGGTTAAATGGTATTGGGAAAAACGGAATACTCATATATGCTAAACAAAGTATTTCGTCAAATGTGCAATTTCTTTTTGAGACAAAGAAATCGCCAAGTCCCAGAGCAACCTATCAATCGATTGTTTTTAAATATCTTGACACGTCATTTATAATTGTGTATAGGAGTCCCGGATTTCCTATTGCAAGATTTCGAAATGAAATTAAATCTGAAGTTGAAAAAGTACGCAGAATGGATAATAATAAAGTGGTAATATTAGGAGATTTTAATATCTGCAGATCCTCAGCGAGCGATGTTTTGGAGGAATTTTTGAATGGACATAATCTTTTGTCATTGAATAATTCTGCAACGACAAAACACCAAACCCAAATTGATTGGATATTTTCTGACTCTCGAGTTCCAGAAGCTGTTGCCCTTACATATAAAACACCTTATAGCCATCATGATGGTATTTTTTTTAAATATAGCTTGTAAGAGTGTATACTTAAGTTATTTAACAAATTATGGCTATAAGTAGAATTTATTGTAAATATAGTATTGTAAATATATAAAAAAAATTGAAAATATTAACAAATTTTCCAATATATTTCATATTTAGCTATAATTTCCCCCTCGTGGATTGAGACCTTGTCGTGGTGTGGGGGCTTAGTACGTGAATTTCGAAAAAAATAAAATTTACTGAAACTAACCGCAATCCTTACTTAAACTTAAACTCTTAAACTATTTTTTATTTTTTTACTTACTGCAAGGGTATTTCAACTTCGGCTAGCCGAAGTTAGCTTCCTTTCTTGTTTTTTTTATTTTTTAGTTTCTGAACAGATTAAGTAGCAAGCTCGAAGCACTCCCGGACAGCAGACAGCTTTTACTTTATTTTTATTATTTTTAGAGTATTGAACGGACAGCTGTTGATTATTTTTGAAACAGCATTCGGGAGGTGGTGACTACTTCTGCTGGCGCAAGCGCAGGCGATTCTAGAACTGAGTCGAACGATATTCGAAGTCGGAGCCGAGTTCGATATCAAGACTCGAAACTGTTCACTCGGAGCGTTGGAACTGAACTGAAAATGCGGCCTGCTCGACGGCGCCTTTTTCTTTCTTTCCTCGGGCTGACGCCGGCAGCGCTGCCCGACGCTCATGCTGCTGTCGTTGTTTTTGCCTCTGCTTGCTGGTTGGGGTTGCTGGTTGGGGCTCTGCTGCTGCCACTGCCTCTGCCGCTGCCGCTGCCTCGGCTGACGTTCGTCGTCGTCGTCGCCTTTGGTTTGTTGTTCGTGGGATGCAAAATTCAAATTCTTGCGCCGTTTATTTTATTTTTATTTTTATGCTGTACCTTAATTCTCCTCTTGCCATGTTTCTCCTCACTCCCGCTCTACTCTCTTTCTCCTCCCTCCGCTCTGCTCTCTTTCTCCTGCTCCTGCTCTTTCTCTTTCTCCTGATCCTCTTCTTACTTTCCCAGCGCTGTCAGTTCGATTACAGTTCGCAGCTGCCATTATCCATTATATGATCGGTGCAAATCGCCGCGGATAGTTAACGTTAACCCTCCATCGGCCAATTTCGATTAGTGGAGAAATGTGTAAAAATGTGTGAAAAGTACTACTAATGCTTATCAGTCAAGCGGATTAAAAAACGGCTGGCTAAGCTAGGAAAAATATAACAAAATATATATACTATATATTATTCACAACGCTTTAGTTTTGTGGAATTTTGTGAATTTTCTGTTTCTGTTTTGGCAGCTATTTTGTTCAACTAAAAACATTTGTATATTGTAATTAGGAATAACAATAGGCTATGAAGAAATCCAGTTTTGATTTGTTAATTAATGTAATTTAAAAAAATATAAAGACAATTTTTGTTAAAATCATTATTAAAGTGCAACTTGATACACGTCCACATATAAATAATTTTAGTTTAATTTAATTTAATTTCTATAAATTGAACACATGTAGGGTATATTATTATTATTATTATTTTGAAAACCATTTAATATACCAAAGACTCGAAGTAAACCCAACATCTAGGTAAGACAACTACGTAAAAAATAAAGGACTAAATGGAGAACCTTGTCCAACGCTCCACGATACTGGGACGTTCCGAGGCCTTGTATCGCTCATCGAAAATGGGACAGAACTTCTCCGGGAACTTGTGCTGCAGACAGTTGATGACCGTGCCGGTGAGATAGTAGCGTGGTGGCCAGTGGCATTCGCAGGGCGGTATGCAGGACGTGCACTGCGTTTGAGTGTCCTTCCACTTGCTCATGGTCGTTGCCAGTACCGGGGTGAGGCAGCTGAAGCGCCATGGCAGCCTTAGCTCCCGCTTCGTCCAGTCGCAGTCGCACGGCGGCATGCAGGTCTGGCACATAAGATCCTCCGGCTCCAAGCACTGCGGAATACGCTTTTCTACCACCGCCTCCTTGCACTTGAACAATTTGGTGCGCCGCGTCAGACCGATGATCTCCTGGTATTTGTGCTCCCGCTCGCGTCGCAGCCACAGGTACAGCAGATCCCAGTGATCAAGATTGCGGGAACGCTCTCGGATCAACTGCATCCGCCTGTACAGATCGCTACGACGCACCTCGTCATAGTTTACGCCGGTCTGCGTGTGGAACAGCAGGTACAGTTCGTTGGGCTTCTCATCAGGCAGCGATATGCTGGACGAGAACTTGGTCAGCTCGAAGTGAAACAGCATTCGAATGCCGTAGGTGATGTGACGAATGTGATCAAAGTCCTTGATGTTCATGGCACTCAGGGCGCAGGCGTCCAGCAGGAGCAGCTTTCGGCCTGTGATCATATTAACACGGAAGGTGTTCTGACAAAGAGGTTGGGGGTTAAAGGTTGGAGGAAATATATATTTTTAAATATTAAATTATTTCCCACCATGTACTGAGGATAACCGTAGCTATGAATCCAGCGCCTAATGTCCATGTCATCCCACTCGAACATGGGTGGCAGTGGCAGCTTGTCCACCACGATCGTGCAGAGCTCCACGAGGGGAGCAGGTGTAGCCCTAAACTGAATAGGCATATCGTCCTTATCATATTTCGGACATGCCTGGAGAAACTCGTTCCGCCGGAACTTGAAGGGCGGCAGCACCACTGAGGCATCTTTCTGTGACTTTGTCTTGATCTTCTTGAAGAACTTGGTATCCGCAATGCCATAAAGATACGGCATCTTCCTGTAATTTAGTTAACTATCTTTGTTGCCGTATGGGTTAGTTTTGTGTGAAATAAAAACGGAAAATGTAAGGCTTGCTTATTAAGTATTAAATAATAAATGAAACATCTCAACAGAAAGTTAATTATCCAGGTACCTCTTAACTATCTCTTAAGAACACGTGTTAACACAATCCCTGATTAATCCTGAGTCTTTCGTTTCAACCATACTTCCTCATAAATAAACATGATCCTAACCCGGGTTAGGCTGTTTTTAGCCAATTACTATAGCCAATTCAGTAGTTTTTTTCATTTTCAAACTGGCAATGCCGTATTTTGAAGGGTTTCATGTTTCTACGAGGCGTTTGCTTCCATGTTTTACCTGCACGCTTTGTGTGCGACGTTCGTAAACAAGCCGGCGGAATCTGGCGCAATCTAAACCCAGCCAGAACCAGGTAGAGCTCAAACGTAGGTATCCCCTGCCTGGCCTGGACACATCTGTCCGTCAATCAGCGCATGCCAAAAAAAAAAAGTGAGTTATTGCCCAGGTAGCAGGCTATAGATCGATTGTCTTGGATTATTGGTTCCTAACGGTCCTCGGATCGTGGATCTTGTATCTCCAATCTCAGAGCTGACCATGTGGTTATGCTGCCTGTCAAAATATGGTCAAGGGTAAAGGCCTCCTTCAGCTAACTGACAGCGCGAATGTGTTTGCGGGTTATTAATGAGTACCGCGAATACACTCACCTCACTCACTCGCTCGCATGGAAATCGCTCGGGGGCCTCATCAGCCTGGGTCGGTCGCTGACTCATCGCGGATCGGGGTTCGGATCGGTTTTGGGTCTCACGTGACAGCCATATTGTCGGTGATTTTTTATGGAAACACGTTTCTGGCCATTTCAGCCATTTGTCCGAGGCCTAATAAACCTCATCAGGTTCATTTCGGCGAACGCTTACCTTCATTAGCATGTGCCTGTCAATTTTTATTGTTGTTATTATTATTATTATTATTTTTGCAACAGTATTTTTTATATATTTCGTCTTAAATTGCGATGACAGTTGATTGTTTGTTGATTTTTAGGGTTTTTTTGTGGCTACATCAATTAATACTGTTTGTGAATGTGTTTATCACGATATTTCGTTTCGGAACTAAGCACTTGGCACAATGTCCCCAAAAGCTGATGATGATGGCGTCAGTTTGGGCGGGGGCGGGCGTTACTGGCGACGGGACTGGGCGTGGCACTATGTCTGGTTTATAATTTACGGGGATCACAGTGTCGTTATGACAGGGGAAAAAGGAGGAAATTGATATAATGATACTCCAAGTGCGCTGCAAAAGCAATTAATGCTGGTTTGCATACAGTGGTTACTCTGAAATTTATTTATTTTTAAAATTAAGAAATAACTACAAAAATTTAGTGGTTAGGTACTTTTTATTCCTAAAATGTATTGGTTTATATTTAGTTTATAGTTATATTTAAATGCACTTTATTATATATAACCAAGGTTACTTCTAATTAATTCTCAAATATTCAAAGATCAATGACCCCAATTAAACAATTTAAACCATAAAATAGTTTATGTATTTCCGTTTCAGCCTGTTTACTGCGCTTAAAAATATTTTTTTATTTGCAAAGATTTTACGATCATTTCACGAACACAATAAAAAAAGGCTACTACTTGTTAATTAAGTTGCAAATAACGAATAGTTAGGCAGCTTTAAAAACAGAATTCCCTTGAATGTATCATTAGAATTTTAAGTTAAATAATAAATAAGTGTTTTCTAGCTAAGTTCGCCATAAATCATAGTCGTTACTTTTATAAAAAATAAAATATTGAGAAAAATGAAATTTATGTTTCATTTAAATATAAAAACAAACATTTTTTTATAAGGATCAAGCTCTTATTTATATTTTAAAGCACACTGTACCAAGGTAAGTACTCCTTTGATTACTGTACTCGAGAATGCTGCACTGCATCATCATCATCATAGACGACCAGGCATAGGTTTCACTTTCGCTTGGCCAGCGTTTATTTCGCAACAAGGAGGCGGAAGAAAACGGTGGGGCGTGTGCGTAGATGCGACGCCACCGTGAAAAATGAAAATGATATGACCATGTATGGACAACCCACTGCTGCCAACTATAGAGCGATCCTCGGACAGCGGCCAGGAATGGTGGCAACAATAAATTAAGGTTCTATTTTTGTAGCTAACTTGAATTACCTACTCGCGTTCCACACGGGGGTAACCGAAGCCGGTTGGCTGTCCACAACGAGTTAACAAGTTAGACCTAAAATAGAAGATGCCGCTGTCCAGTGTGTCCTCCACGCCATCGGAAGAGTGCTGGAAGCGGAGTAACGCTTGCTTGACCAACTTGCGGATATGCACTCAGGAAAGTTGGTTTGGTTTTAATAAAATTTAAATATGAATGTTCAGAATTGGTTGTATATTTTGTTGTTTCGTTAATTTTGAATACATTTTATTAATCAAAGGATATTAGAAAAGAAATGAAGCTGACTTTTATCCTTATAAATTCTGATTCTTTTTGTCTTTAGAATTAGATCTAAATTAATGATAAAAGTAATTTATAGCGCATTTTTTACTTGGTATTTAATACATTTTAGTGGTTGGGAAATCTTAAACTTCTACTAATCTTATACATAATTCCCTTCTAATCAATAAAGTTTATAAAGGACTTATTTTTTCTCTAGGTGTAGGGCTGCAGGTACAACATGAAAATTAATAATGCAAATAAATTGTTAACTTTAAACGCGCAAATTCCAGTCTGCATACATCTCCCGTGTGAGCATAAGTGTGCGTGAGAGAGTTGAGGGGGATGGGTGAGTGGGGCGATTGGGGAGAGTCTGCCGGCAGCGACCACTTGAGGTCAGTTCGATCACGATCGTGCGTCGGCAGAGCAGCGACTGCGACGGCGACGGCGACTGTGACAGCGGCAGCACAGCAGCCGCCAAGATCATGACGACGAGCCTCCTTCGGAGTTTTTGGTCTCCTCCACCTTTTCCCCTTCGCGCTGTCGAGAGGCATGTGTGTGTGTGAGTGTGAGGGGTACACGGAGAAAAAATACAAAATTAAGCGATAACCCAATCAAAAAGGGTATCAAATTCCATAATTTTAGCGAATTTTCTTAAATCAGGGCTTCTTAAAATAAATATATTTAATCTTTATTTAAACAAGAAAGGAAGCTAACTTCGGCTAGCCGAAGTTGAAATACCCTTGCAGTAAGTAAAAAAATAAAAAATAGTTTAAGAGTTTAAGTTTAAGTAAGGATTGCGGTTAGTTTCAGTAAATTTTATTTTTTTCGAAATTCACGTACTAAGCCCCCACACCACGACAAGGTCTCAATCCACGAGGGGGAAATTATAGCTAAATATGAAATATATTGGAAAATTTGTTAATATTTTCAATTTTTTTTATATATTTACAATACTATATTTACAATAAATTCTACTTATAGCCATAATTTGTTAAATAACTTAAGTATACACTCTTACAAGCTATATTTAAAAAAAATACCATCATGATGGCTATAAGGTGTTTTATATGTAAGGGCAACAGCTTCTGGAACTCGAGAGTCAGAAAATATCCAATCAATTTGGGTTTGGTGTTTTGTCGTTGCAGAATTATTCAATGACAAAAGATTATGTCCATTCAAAAATTCCTCCAAAACATCGCTCGCTGAGGATCTGCAGATATTAAAATCTCCTAATATTACCACTTTATTATTATCCATTCTGCGTACTTTTTCAACTTCAGATTTAATTTCATTTCGAAATCTTGCAATAGGAAATCCGGGACTCCTATACACAATTATAAATGACGTGTCAAGATATTTAAAAACAATCGATTGATAGGTTGCTCTGGGACTTGGCGATTTCTTTGTCTCAAAAAGAAATTGCACATTTGACGAAATACTTTGTTTAGCATATATGAGTATTCCGTTTTTCCCAATACCATTTAACCGATTGTTATCAATTCTTCTGATAATGTCGAAATCCCTTAAGTTGTACTCTTCCTGGGGAAGAGTCCAGGTTTCAACAAAACATAAAAAGTTTGCAGAACAAATAATGTTGTCATTGGCAATGTCTTCGCGATGAGCGCGAAGAGACTCAATGTTGTGATAATACATGGAGATGGCATTATCCCCATTGATCAATAATTCATACTGCGTAGTCAAGGCCTTTTCACCTCTTAAGCTTTCTAGCTCTGCTTGGACATTTGTAGCTCCAAATCTAGTTGGAGGAACAAAGTCTCCTAAAAGGAAAAGACCCGATGCGCTTGTTGCTCTGCTGCAACCTACGTAAAGCGAAGCTCGCTTAATGCCCCTTTTAAGGTGCACTGCGACTTTGCTGTAGGTTGCTCCTTGGCTTTTATGTATAGTTATAGCCTCAGCAGGAACAACAGGGAATTGTTTTCGATCAACCGAAGAATGTCCTGAGCTTCCGCATTGGAATACTCGAGCTGTTTTTTCAATTGGAGTCCAATCTGGATGATCATTTCTCCGAACTTTTGACCTGGCCATGGCACCAACTGTAGGATCTGAAAACTTAATCCAAAGTTTTGTTACTAACCTAACGTTGTTTACCATGCAGTTGTCAATCTGCATTAATTGGCCTGTTGCCCCATTTACCAGTCCATCATTTGTATCTATATTGACGGTAACCATATACTTTGCTGTTGTTTTTAGATGCAGAATATATGGCAGTCCCTGGGTTTCGGACGTTTTCATATTTTGGGCATTTCTGAGAGTTGTTTCTTTATTTCTTACTGACATATTAGCTGATTTCACAGTATCTATGGCAGTTGAAACAAACTCTTCTGTGGCGATTTGAGCGAGCTTTAAGGCGTTGTACTGATTAACCTCGTCATTGGAAGCAAATAAGTGGATTGCGTCATCCGGAACGTCGTTTGGCGTGACAACTCTTTGCCTAAAAAGCACCACATCTGCATCTGTCATGTTAGCTTCTGACATGTTATTCAAAGCCAAAGCAAATGCATGATCGTCCCGTTGCCTCATTATTTCTGTTAGCTCGAAATACCTAAAATTACTCCACAGGTTTGTGCCAGCCAGAATGTTATACGGATTTGAGATATTCTCTAGGAATATCCACCGATCTCCTACTGGGCACAGCTGCTTCAGATCTCCAAACACTATAATAGACTTACCGCCAAAAACTACGTCTTGGCTTCTAAAAATTTGTCGAAGTCTTTGATCTAAATATCCTAGCGTTTTAGATCCGACCATCGAGATTTCATCGATGATAATTAATTGGAGGTCTATTAGCTTGCAATGCATTGTGTTTATGGAGTCATTGCTTAAAGGTCTTAAAGGACCTGATGTTTGATTCACTGGAAGTGAGAAAACGGAATGAAGTGTAAGTCCTCCAATTCCAAAAGCTGCTTTTCCAGTAGGAGCACAAAGTAAGACCTTTGCAGAATCCGTTGCTCCCGGTAGCTTATTAGCTCGCCAAGTTATAGACTGATATATAGTTGAAATCAGTCTGCTTTTGCCAACTCCAGCACCTCCCCCAACATATTCATAAAATGTTTTTTTGGCTGCTATATTATGCATTACGTGGGCATAATACTGACGTTGCTTTGCGTTAAGCGACCTGGACAGCGAGCAAAGGTTATCATCAGAAACTAACGGGGGAAGTCTAATTAGTTGAAGTTCGCCATCTTCTGTGTTATTTACAGCATTGTCATCTTGGAGTATATTAACGTTTTGTCCGACGTTTGGTACCGCCAAGGCCCTAAATTCTTCATCTAGATATTGAGAGGCAGGTTCCTGAGGTAGAAGCCCATTATCTTCTCTTTCAAAATTTTGCAAATCTTGAAGAACTCTCTCTAGTTCCATATCATCAAACACATCATATTGCTCTTTGTTGCGCTTAATGATTTCATGATTATTTCTGAATGTCATTTCATTGTCATTCGAAAGAAGTTCAGTCTCTTCATTTCTCCATGGGAAGAAAAGCATTACGTGCTCTCTGAAATAATCAGAAGGGGAAGAGTTTATGCTAAAGCGAACCCATCTAAGAATTAAGGCATGCTTGCGTCTTTTGACACTCCCAGTTCCATCTAGCAGTTGGTAGCTTTGGTTAGAAATGGGATTTTGTTCATTTAGTTCCAAGTCGATCGCTTCATCATAATCTTCGTTGGACGGTTCTGATGGTGCGTTTACCTTGGAAAATTTGTACCAAGCTGCAAATTCTGCAAGGCATATCGATTCTAAGTCTCCATGCCTCTGTACGTACCGATCAAGCAAGTTTTGCTCGAAAATGTCAGTTGAGTTCCCAGGAAGCTGCTCTAATTCTCTATTAGATCGCACTATCCGAACTCTTTTATCTGGATGGCAAGTGTTTACAAAAATATTTCCTTCACTTGCCTCAGACATGTGTAAGCCTAAAATGTTGTAGGCTGCTTCTTGGGCTGATATTTCCGTAGCATTAATAAATTTGCTCCCGAGATGCTGCAACTTTCTTTTTACTGAAATATTTCCATGGCTTATTTCAGTCATGGCTTCTCGAAGCAGTTGCGACACCCCACGGTTCGATTTGTTTATGTAGTTAATTATATAACTACAACAGGCAAATGCATCTAAGATAAACTGTATATCCATGTTTGCCCTATGTAGGCCCAGGATATCCCTGTTATAAGCATTTACCAACCTATCGGAAAATTTGCGGCGAAGAAATACCTGAGGCTTTTTCAAGCTTGATCGGATGGCGAACTTGTACTCTTCAAAACTTATCTGTAGATGGGTAAGAAAGTTTTCAAAATTATTAAAGACGGCTGCTTCTTCATCGGAAGTTGACTTTAAAAGCTCTTTAATTTTTTTAAACATTTCTTTAAAATGTTCAACATTGGGTTCGTTGTCTTCTAACGGAAACAAAACCATTGTTTCAGGCATTGGAGGGTATGGCATTTGAAACCTGCAGAATTCCTGGCCACGCAGTTCTCTTAAACACGAAGAACTATGTTTATGCCGCTGATATTGAATTACTTCTTGCAATTCAGGATCGTCCCCTGTGGTTGTAATAAAACGATCAATGAAACTCACCACTTGATCGGAATTTTCTGGTCCTTCTAGCTTTGGAGCGCCAGAAAACCAATACATTCCATGAGAGTGGGGCGATCCTCTGTGCTGGAATTCTATCCTCCAATAATAATGGACCAGAGTAAACTCGCCAAAAATTTCGGAGCTTTTGAACAATTTAATTAATTGTCGAAACCTAAAGTCAAAGTATCGGGAGCATGTTACTGGGTCAGATCTTATTAATCTAGCTTTTTCGGCTGTAGAAAGAGATGCCGCTTCGTCTTCTGTAATATTTCTATTATCCAATAGACGAGAAAGAGTCACCAAAAGTTCATTCCATTTGGATTCCGCTGCGGAAAAAGTTATAAAAAAAGTAGGCAGCCCAAATTGCCTTATCATAGCTATGACTTTTTTTTTCTCAGCTTCCCAGTGAGCTGGAGCGGATCGAAGACCTTTTAGAATGTGATATCCGTCGTCATGCTGTACAAGGTTGTCAACAAACGAACTATCCATCACATTGGCAGCAGTTACGGAACCTGATTTTTTACGAAGGGCAATGGAGATTGAATTTTGAATTCGCTGCATTTCGTAAAATTTGTACATATAAAGTACCTTAGGTACTACTGCACAACGACGATCGTAAAAACGAATTTGCGATCTTGCTTTTTTTGCGTAGGTGGTTTTTGCTTTGAAAACAGCACCGCAAGAGATTGTTGGGAACGAAAGTTCTTCTGCATCTTCATCGAGGGTTAAATTAGTTGGCAGGCGCCCTTCTCCGGGGGCCAAAGCTATACGTTGAAGAGCAGTGTCATTATTTTCTAAAAGGGTTTCATGACCGCCTGGATTTAAATCTTCTTCTGGTCGATTTAATTGAGAATTGGGTAGTTGGCGTAATAGCTGTTCCACCTCCTCTCGGTCGGCTTCATCTGCGATAAAAGGGATTTCTTCTCGATCTCCCATTTGAGTAAGCCAACTCCCATTAAAAGCAATATTGTGCTTTCTGTAAAGCTCAGTGTTAACTAAATAACGAACAGCTTCAAGGACCCGAGCGGGTCGAATTGTTTCTGTCATGAAATTATGAGAATATTCTAGCTTCCTCTTAAGGTGAACCTGTATGACATGAGTCGAATCAAAGGAACGAGGAAGCGCGTTTACAGTATCAGGTACCGAAATCGGAACATTTACTACTGCACCTCTAATTCCACATTGCCTTTCATATCCTAGGGAGATAATGCGCATAAAAGGAATTCGTGGAGAAATAAGGCGCTCCTCAAGACATGTTAAATTTTTAAGGCACTCGGGGATATCTGGGAAGTCAAAGCCTTTAGAGAGGCAAAGGGAAGGTAATTTACCCTTTGAAACACTCTGACGACATGTGCTGCAAAACTGATATTTGCCGGACGGACTTGGAAATTTCCTACTTAAATAAAATGCGTTGTCAACATCTAAAGCAGGATACTTAGCAGATATAGAAATTTTGTTTAAACCACTTACCTGCGATGGAAACCATGTTCCTCCACAGCATACACAGCATTCAGTTGGTCCATCCTTGATATTCCGTCGATATTGTTCCCTCGCAGTGGCTCGGTTCCTTTGGCGTTGGCGTTCCCGTTGATCCTGTCTTTCATCCATGGAAAGTTCGGCTCTAGAAGCAATATTCCGCTGAGACTGCCTTGCAGATTCAGCCTGGCGATTTTGGGAAATAGACCTGTATGTGAGGAGCCGCTCCTCAGCCATTTCCTGAATTTGCTGCTCCCGAAGTCTCCTCTGAAGTCTGGTGTTCCGATGATGCATTGTGTTCCTTTGTTGTTCCCGTGCCCGAGTTATTGGGTTGTTCCTCGTGATTCTGTGGACCTCGGCGTCTCGTGCTCTCTCGGCCCTCCTATTTTCCTCTTGTGCCCTCCGGTTAGAGCGAGAGAGGGTGTTTTGAACCTGTTGTCGTCGTCGCTCCTCCGAGTCCTGTCTGGCGAGTGCATGCGCTGCAGCATCCCGTGCACGTTCTGGCCCGCGGTTTTCCTCGAGCGATCTCCAGGTAGCCCGAGCCGCAGTATCCTGCGACTGCTGTCGTCGTCGCTCCTCAGAGTTCTGTCTGGCGAGTGCATGCGCTGCAGCATCCCGTGCACGTTCTGGCCCGCGGTTTTCCTCTAGCGATCTCCAGGTAGCGTGATCCGCAGTATTTTGCGACTGCTGTCGTCGTCGCTCCTCAGAGTTCTGCCTGGCGAGTGCATGCGCTGCAGCATCCCGTGAACGTTCTGGCCCGCGGTTTTCCTCGAGCGATCTCCAGGTAGCGTGATCCGCAGTATTTTGCGACTGCTGTCGTCGTCGCTCCTCCGAGTCCTGTCTGGCGAGTGCATGCGCTGCAGCATCCCGTGCACGTTCTGGCCCGCGGTTTTCCTCGAGCGATCTCCAGGTAGCCCGAGCCGCTGTATCCTGCGACTGCTGTCGTCGTCGCTCCTCAGAGTTCTGCCTGGCGAGTGCATGCGCTGCAGCATCCCGTGCACGTTCTGGCCCGCGGTTTTCCTCGAGCGATCTCCAGGTAGCGTGATCCGCAGTATTTTGCGACTGCTGTCGTCGTCGCTCCTCAGAGTTCTGCCTGGCGAGTGCATGCGCTGCAGCATCCCGTGCACGTTCTGGCCCGCGGTTTTCCTCGAGCGATCTCCAGGTAGCGTGATCCGCAGTATTTTGCGACTGCTGTCGTCGTCGCTCCTCAGAGTTCTGCCTGGCGAGTGCATGCGCTGCAGCATCCCGTGCACGTTCTGGACCGCGGTTTTCCTCGAGCGATCTCCAGGTAGCCCGAGCCGCAGTATCCTGCGACTGCTGTCGTCGTCGCTCCTCAGAGTTCTGCCTGGCGAGTGCATGAGATGCTGCATCATTTAATCGTTCCCGCGCTCGGACTCGTTCACTACGCCTTCTCTGAGAGCGTACTGCGGTATCTCGAGCGCGAGCCTCCTGTGCAACCTCCGGATTCACTGAGCGGACAAAGGCATTGTGCTCGGCATTTCGGGCTCTAATTTGCGTAGCATTTCGAGCGTATTGAGCGCGACTTCTCCTAAGTGCGGCTTGGCGACGCTGCTCCTGAGATAAAGAAGATGTGCGTGGCATTTTCTTTTCGTTCCTGTTAAAAAATGGTTAGATAATATGGTTAAATGTATGTTTCTAAAATCTGAAATGTATTAAGATCGATTTTGTGCTCCGGGCCTCCATGTCCTTACTTAATATTGTTCTCATTATATTTCGATTTCCACCGTAGATTCTTTTAGGGGGTTCAGCTTGTGAGATTTAAAACGCCGCTATAAACTTAACGGCGTTTTAAAACTCAAACAAACTATACGCTGAAAAAGCTAATCCCTCTAACGATGGTATCCACAGGAAATCGAAATATATTGAGGCAAATTTTTCAAAACATGCCCAAACCAAAACTTGCTAAAATTGTGGCCAAATTTAACAATTTAAAAACAAAATGTATAACTTACCAAAAATAGTTGTACACTTTTATATATATAGAGATATATATATACACACACACACACACACTATTTGTCTTTACACTGATTAAAAGTATACATTCACACAATATAAAAATACTCGATGCACTGGTATATGTTGTCACTGTCACTGTCGTGATAATACTAATCCGCGGATTATAAATGTGCGCAAATAAATAGGCACCTTATATTACCTGTTAACAACCTTTAGGGTTAACCCTTTTGACTCTACTTCAGGTATATATCAGGTAATACGATTGGTTATGCAATTGTGCAACATTGAACACGTGTTATGTTGCTAACAGGTATCAAATTATGATTTAAGGGTTATGCGAGGGCTGCATTTATACCTGATACCTGTTTGCTTATGCAATTGTGCAACATTGATCACGTGTTATGTTGCTAACAGGTATCAGGTTATGATTTAAGGGTTATGCGAGCGCTGCATTTATACCTGACACCAACTTCAGCATGTATCCCTCGAATGTTACCGTTTCTTAACTTAATAACAGGTGACAGATATATGTATATCGGGTCTGAAATATTAACCTTTGCGATAACCTTTTAATTTTATTGGAGAGTCTGCAATTCAGCAGAGGCTAAGAGAAGTCAATTGCCAATTGCAGAATTGGTCAGATATATCTTACATCAGCTATATATGTAAATTCAAAACATATTAGTAATATAAAAAATGTGAAGCCCATATATGAAATACTAAAAAAGTATTAATTTATATTCAAAATATTAATACGCCCTTTATAAAATATAGTTGTCGGATTTTCATAATATCAATATTAAAATTTTAGAATCCTAAAAATGCCATACTCGAAGAATGTGAAATATGTTGATAATTGTCGAAGTTCGACTTTTTTCTTGTAATTCTTCGATCGTTCCTATGGCAGCTATAATATATAGTCGTCCGATTTTCATAAAACTAAATATTACATTTTAAAATAATACAAAATGGCCATATCTCAAAAAAGATAAATATTCGTTGAAAAACAAAGAAGTTATAATTTTTTTCTATATATAGTTGTTGATATAGTTGTCCGATTTTCATAAAATTAAATATGAAATTATAAAATAATACAAGATGACACTATCTCAAAAAAGATAAAAATTCGTTGAAAAACAAAGATGTTGTAATTTTTTTTCTATTAATTTCCGGATCGTTCCTATGGCAGCTATATGATATAGTCGTCCGATATTCATAAAATTTTTACCAAAATTCAGGAATAATATAAAATGGTCATATTTAAAAAATAGTGCAAATATGTTGAAAAACAGCAAAGTTATAATTTTTTTTCTAAAAATTTATCAAACATTTGTATGGCAGCTATATGATATAGTCGTCCGATCCGGCCCGTTCCGACATATATAGCAGTGAGAGCATATAGAAGACTATATGCAAAGTTTCATTCAGATAGCTTTAAAACTGAGGGACTAGTTTGCGTAGAAACAGACAGACAGACAGACGGACAGACGGACAGACAGACAGACGGACAGACGGACAGACAGACAGACGGACAGACGGACATGGCTAGATCGACTCGGCTGTTGATGCTGATCAAGAATATATATACTTTATAGGGTCGGAAACGTCTCCTTCACTGCGTTGCAAACTTCTGACTGAAATTATAATACCCTGCAAGGGTATAAAAATGGTATTTTGTTTTCAAAATCCAATCTTTTTAATTATTTTCTTTGCAATTTTTCTTCTGTGCGCCTAATTAATATCTTGCCTAGGTCAGCCCACTTTTTCACCCAAACAGCGAGGAGCGTGGAGCTCTGGACACACTGATCTGTGTGGAATTCGAGCTGGAACGTCCCGTCGCCTGATTACATGGCTGGCACATTTTAATTGATGATCCAAACAGCAATGTCTGAGTTTATAGCTTTGTTTGGCATTTTTCTCTCTCTTTTTTTTTTTGCGCACTTCTTTCTTGTCCGGTCTTTATGATTATTGCTTTTGACTTTTTTCATTCGTTTGTTTTTTGCTTTGCTCTGCAATGAAAGCTTGTTTCGAGTGCTCTTCAAACTTCGAAATTCCCTGAATAAGATCAGATTTCTTAGAAAGCGTTATTTGTTATTTTAAAATCCAAGAGACCGTTTTTATACACACATAAAGATTATTTTATGGCTAATATGAAATAAATCTCGCCACATTGCGTATACGCAATGGAATATTTGTATAGCTAAAATGTAAGCTTATCACTGAAAGTAGCTGTCTTCGAAACATTTTCAAGTGCATTTTTTATGAATATGGCTTATTTTTATACACACTTGTGTGAGTGTATAAGATTCATGCAAATTATACGTTTTTAAGACGCGAATGACACATTTATTTAGCTTTTATTGAGAATGAGAAATGTAACAATTATACTGTTTCTACGCTCCAACTCGTGTTTTTTTGCGTTCAGCTATTTTCAACTTCTATTCTCGCCGCATCCCCCTTTATTCTTCTTTTTTTTTTGCTTCTTTTCTGTTGTCTGCGTCACCAGGCAGAATCGGTCGCAGCCGGGCCCCCTTATAGCTGCTTCTATGTGTGGGTTCACATTGTTACTTATACACGAACATCTTCCTGCACATATTACTGTATAATACACTGAGGGAAAAAATAAAGATTTAATTAAAATGTATAAAAAGCTATGAAAATATTCTAAGGTCAAAGAGCATGTGCGCTAGCTTTATATTTACCAATGAAAAATAACTTTTAAATCTTAACTAGTTAATAATTGAATTTTAAAAAGAAATATACATACATTTAATGTTAAATGACCAGATTGACCCTATTTTAATGTCATTTTTTGTCGTGTACACAAAATATACAATCATGTATATGTATTCCCTCGTATCACAATTTCAAGAGACGCTAATAGAAGCGATGCCGCGCAGTCAAAGCTTTTTTATTTTGTTTTAGCTGAACTGTTGCCAACGTCAAGTTTGCTGCCGCTGCGCGTTCAATAAGAAATCAAAAATAAATAATATTTTCCACTTGCAAGCGCCGTAAATAAACAACAAAATAATAATAGACGGATGCTAAAGCTGCGTGTGCTGATGCCACAGAGAAAGTTCAATTTTGATTGACGGCTACACAACAAGAACAAACGGGAATCAGATCAATTGAAATTGGATTTGAGTTGCATTCAACAAAAGGGGGAAACGGAAATACACTGCTTGCTGGGTTTGATTCACTTTCGATAGCGATAACCACTTCGATTATCTTCAAATGCGGCCATTTTTAAAGCGATAATGCAATTTGGTCCTCATTTCCGCTTTAATATTAATAATATTTACTTTGATTAATTTAAAGCTTTAAGTACTTATTAATGGTTCTATTTTAAAGTATAAGCAAACCAGACATTCATAAATAGATTTTGTTATATGTCTGAGCTGTTAGAAAACGAGATTTTGTATATTAAACATTTATTGCATCACCTAAAATGTAGAATATACATTGTTTATACTTTATTTACCGATTGATAAGGAAGGGTACTCCGAAACAGACTTTGATTCGCAAGCCCCACTGAACCCATCAGTCTCCTCCCTTCACATACGCACTGGGAACTGCTCTCAACTGGATTTTGACGTCACAGTTGGACTACAATATATTTTGCAAAGTCCACTAGCACGCTTCCAGGCTTTTCAGACAGGCATATATGTAACCATTTCAATGCACTTGGGCATAGAAAATCCACTCGTAATCATCTGATCACCGATTCGAACGAATCCGACCGACAAATCTCCCAATTAATGGGGAAAACTGCGCACCAAATGAGTTCAATTGCAGGGTTAGCTGATGATTCGGCTGACGATGGGCGTGGCGCGTGTGTCCACTGAGGCCTGACATTTGCATTAATCTTAATTGATTAATAACAATTCAAGTTCAAAGCTATTAAGCGGAAATATCCGTGGCAACTAGAGTGCAGCAAATGTGCAGTTATGTGTAGAAACAAACATTGCTCGCGAAGTTTACAAAAATAATAACATTTCTTTAAATAAATATATAAAATAATAATATATCAAACCATTAATAAAACCATTTTAAATTTCTTTCGAGGCCTCTTTTATAGTCAAGGTGCTTGACTATAAGCATCATTATTATTATAATTATTTTTCTCCTTGGGAATTTCACAAATTCAACTAGAAACTCTGGCGCCCAATTTGTTAATATCATTTACAAATTAAATTATTAAACGCTTTCTTTTTAGAAAATTCAATGCTTGGCAGTTTTCTTGTCAGTTTCCTTGTCGTCATGGTCGTTCTCGTTGCCATCGCTGTCCTGATCCTGATCCTGATCCGCCTCGTTTTCGTTTTCCTTATTCTCCTGCTTCAACTTAAGGGCCTTGCTTGCCTCACGATCCTGCTGCGACTTCTCCCAGGCCAGCTCGAAGGGATACTCCAAGGGCTTGAGTTCGTCGGGACACTCCTCCTGATTGGGAGCCGTGGCCTGGTTGATGGAAGCCCCACGCGTATGGATCTGCTCCAGCTGGGCTGCATTGTGAACCTCTGCATTGAGTCCTGTAATAAACTCAAACAGCTGCTCCTTCGTGTAGATGTTGGGCAGACCGCGGCGCTCAAAGAAGTTGACAATGTTGCCGCAATCCCGCATGAGAAACTCCAGGGCACTTGGGTGCTTCGGCTCGACACTCTGGGCCACATCGATGAACCAGCACTTGCCCTCAAACCACAGGATGTTGTACTCGCTCATGTCCGCATGCACCAGCTTGGCCTCGTTGTACAGCTTGTGCATGGCGGCCACGATCTCCTCGTAGGCGCAACTCAGCTCTGCGGCACTCAGTCGGGCATCCTTCAACTTGGGCGCCGCATTGTGGTTGTCGCCAATAAAGCGCATGACCAGCACATGCTTTTTTAGGACCACCACATCTGGAACATTCAAACCGATGCCCTGCATCCGCATCAGATTGTGCATCTCCTTCTCCGCCCACATATTGATGATGACGCGATGGTTCTGCTTGCTAAAACGATCCTTGAAGCGATAGTCGTCCTTGATGTACCGATCCCGCTGCTTAAACTCGTTCAGCGTGGTCTTGAATATCTTGATGGCGCACTCTTTTGGCAGCAGATGCGCTGGCATCAGTACACCGCTCTGGTGACCATGCTCATTGCTGCCCGTGTAGTTGGCATCCGAGTTGGCATGCAGAATAACCGCCTCCTTGCCCGTGGAGATGATGCCATTGATCTGCTCGAGTATTTGATTGTTAATCAGCTTGTACAACAGGAGGCGGGTGCTGGCATCCAAGCCCATCTCGGCAGTGGCCACTTTCTCGTGTTTATCAGAGCGTCCACGCCTGGAGTAGGCCCGCAGTTGGTTAAAAACCTATTAAACCATCAAAATCCGATTAAAATCTTCATCTCTTTTGAGATTACTTATCTCTTACCTTGTTGGACAGCTTCATATCGAATCCGGCTCCATCGCCGGTGGGAAACTCTGGCGGAAAGGACATTACCCGCTGGGCATTGCGCACTGCACATAGCTGCGGATCGTGCTTGGTAATCATCTCGCCCTCCTTGTTCACCTTGAAACCACAGCGTGGAATCGCATCCAGCTGCCGTTCGTTCTCCTCAAACCTATCCCAGTCGTGCTTTAGCTGCTCTAGCTCATCCTCCTCGTAGGCATCCTCGGCGGTGTCGTGCAGGAACTCGGCATCGCCGTCGCGCAGGAACTTGTTTAGCGTCACCGTGACCTTGGACTGCTTGTTCTGCTTACGTTCAATGCGACGCAGTTCCTCGTTGTACTCGTGATCGAACTGGGACTGCAGCATCTGGGCTATGACAGCATCGCTGTCCTCCTCCAGAGCCGGAATATCCTCGGGCAGCGGTATGTCGCTGTCGTTGAGCAGGGCCGAGTAATCCTCCCACTCCTCGGCATCGCTGGGTTTTTGCACGGAACATCCCGCCACATCGGAGTAGCTAGAGGAGGGGTTCGGGCTAGCAGCTCCTTGCCAAATGGAGGATATGACAGGCTGCTCCGACGGCTTCTTTTGCTTTTGCAGCTCCTTGTCGTGCAGCTGGTGGGCATACTGCTCTGACATTATGTCCGCCAGGTTCAATGCCTGCACTGGCTCACTGGCCTTAACCCATGGTGACGACATTCTAAGCGTGAGAAAAGGCAATTAACAGAGTGTTTTATAGGAAGCTCCACCCACAAACCTTTTGGCACTTGGCTGGACAATTTCGAGACCCGTTTCGGTGGTAATTGTGTGGAAGTCTGTGTGCCAAGCACAAACAAACCTCTTGTCAGATCCTCACCAGCTGCGTTTAGCAGCGGATTTGAAGTGTCCGGTCTCGGTGAGAATTCTATTTTATAGCGCAATCGAGGCGCGGCAGTTTAGTCAAGCAGTTACAACTCTGTTGCAATGGTTTAGCCCTTGTATTTCACCAAAAACAATGCGTTTTCCTGCGATTGTGAAATTATCAGATGGTTAAATAGAGATGGACCAAAATCCAATTGGAAAAGCTGCCGGAGTTGCCACATCAAGATCTTTGTCCCGTGTAAAATATCGATAGCACATACACAGGCTGATACTATCGGCAACGGCATATCGATAGGCTGATAGGCCCAGTAATCGACACTTTTTGTTGTAGTTGTACATTTTTCGCCAAAAATAATAATAAAAGTGAAAAATTTTTTTGTTAATACAATTCTCTTTTTTGTTGTACAAAGAAAAATGTTATTAAACTGATTCTCGTCGCGTTCTCCCCCTCCGTAAAAAATAACGGGATAAACGGCCGCCAGCAACGACACAACAACAACAAAGTGCAATAAATACGTGCCTAGAGTGCGCTGGTAAGAAAGATGGAAACAAAAAGCGAGAGAGACGAAAAGCAATCAAAATAGAATTCCGAATTTAGAATATGACAGACTGAAGAAAATGTTCAATTTTCGAACGCATTGCCGCTGGTGCTTCCTCTTTCCACTGTGCTTGCTGCCTGCCTGCTTTTAGCTGCTTCCTCTTCCTTCGCAGGCGAATGTGTATGATGATGTGCGCGGGGGACATTGGGGGTCAAATGCAGAGCCGAAAGATCGGGGGAGATTTCTGATTGGGATTCTTCTTCTGTTTTCTGTTTTCTGCTTTCCGTTTTGGTTGGATTTTCGTGCTAATTTGCGATTGCAACGCTCACCCACACCCACACACACTCACGCTTTTCGGCCGCCTGTAATTATTGTTTCTTCTTTCGTAGCGCCTTCGCTTTAACCGCCAACAAACGCTGCTCCTCCGCCGCTGCACTAACAAAAAAAAAGAACATACAAGAGCATAACTTAACCCACACGGAGCGAGGATAATGATAAAGTCCACCACGAATCCACAGGAACAGCGCCTGCCACGCCCCGAGGATCAGCAGCAGCAGCAGCCACAGCCTCCTCATCCGCCACAGCCCCCTTCTGCGCCCGCCACGCCCACGCACCAGGTGGCCGCCGTCATAGCCAACATGGACACACTGAAGACCGCCTTTCTGCCCAATCTCAGCATGGATCCCAACGTCCACGTCGCCCCACACTACTGTCCCATGTGCCACCAGCAGTTCGAGCGGGCGCAGCACGCCGCGGAGCACATGCAGCTCTGCCATGGGATCACGCTTAATGCACAGGGTGCCATCACCACGCTGGAGGCCGCCCAGCAGCAGCTGCAGCAGCAACAACAACAGCAGCAGCAGCAACAACTCAAGCCCAGCCATGCCTGCTTCAACTGTGATGAAAAGTTCGGTAGCGCGGTGGAACTGGACGAGCACCATCGGCTCGCGCATCAGACCACCGCCTTTTTGGCGCGGTGCCTCATGTGCAGCATCTATGGCGTCCACTCGGCCACCCAGCAGCCCAACGAGTTCAAGTGTTCGCAATGCGGCTCCGTTTGCACCACAGCCATGCTGGCCGCCGGACAGCAGAGCTTCATGGATCAGCAGCAGGAGGCGGCAGTGACGCCCGATGATCAGCTGCCGGCGATGGCACCGCGTGATATGAGACTGACGCCCGAGGAGCAGCACCACCAGCAGCAACTGCAGGCGGAGCAGCACCACCACCAACAGCAGCAACAACAGCAGCAGCAGCAGCAGGAACTGCTGGAGCAGCAGCAGCAGGCGCAACATCAGCAGGTGCAGCATCATCAGGACCAGGATCTCGCTGGCGGCGATCAGGTGGCGTTGAAGGTGCCACCGCTAACCGTCAAGTTGAACAAGAATGGAGCCAATGGCAGCGGCGGGGCCATTGTGGCCCATCCGCAGGTGATCATCAAGGAGGAGCCTCTTAGTCTAAGTGATAGTGGCGATGTGGGTAACGCTGTGCCCGTCTATGCCATACAAGCGAATCCCGGCGTCACGGCCCCAGGAGCCACATCCACGGTGCTCGTCGGCACGCAAACAGTGCCCGCAGATCTGGCGCATAAGATACGGCACAAATGCCCGGACTGTCCGAAGACCTTCAAAACTCCCGGCACACTGGCCATGCACCGCAAGATCCACACAGGCGAAGCAGAGTAAATCCATTTTATATGCATCCTACTGACCATTAGTATTCCTGCAATGTTTCCTGTTTTTGAGTAACTGAGATTAGATTGGGAAGTTAAGGGAATTGTTTATAGGAAATTTTGGAAGGTATTTTTGTTTTAGAATTTAAAATATTTATTATGGTAGCAAGTAAACCCATTATAAAATATTTTAAATTGAATTTGGTATAAGCTTTTCAACGTTTCCTTTTTTATTTGGGTTTAAGAAGAGTTCTAAGAGTCACTTAAACCAAAAGGAAGTCATTTAAACGATTAGATCTTTGAAGATTTTAATTTATATTCAATAAATTATTATTTTAAGTATTTATTTATTTTATTATAGTCACTTAAACCAAAAGAAAGTCATTTAAACGATTAGATCTTTGAAAGATAATTAACTTTATTAATGAACCTACTAAAATATTGCCTAAAAAGAACCATAAAAAAGCAGGAAGTCATTTAGGTGATTAGATATTGAAGAACTGATATTCTTTAGTTAACTTTCTAGAAGCTACAATATACAAGAGAAAGTGTTAATAACTTATAAATAATAATATTTAAAAGTGCAACCATACTAAATCCCTTTAAACATCATTTTAATAGACCTTAAACAACTCAAAAACAGTTACTAAAATCATTGCAGGAATACCCATAGTCATTCATATTTTTTGGTCTTCTCCAAGCTGGCAGCTCAAAGGGAACTCAATTTATTCTTATAATACATTCGATTCCCTTTGGGTCAGCAGCAGCTAAGAGAGATCGTGGCCAAGCTAACCCTTATAATCTTACCAGTCTTTGTATATAGTATATATTATTATTTTTGTTTTTTCCTACGGTGCCCAGCTGAGCGCATGGGCGCGCCCTCGAAGCTTTTGGGACGTTTAGCCCATGCGTTCGTGTGTCGTTTGTCGTTTGTTTTGCTATTTATTTTTATATATCGAGTGTTACTAATAATATAATTCGAATTTCTTTCTTTTCTCCCGCGCCACCTCTCTCTTTCTCTCTCTCTCTTTCTCTCTACTCTCTTCTCTATCTCTCTTCGCGTTATTTTGTGATTATGAATATATATGAATGAATGAATCTGTATAATTCTTAACTCTCGACTCCGAATCTCCGCAATCTCCAGCGCCACGCCCAAAGAACGCCCCTACACGTGCTCCTACTGCGGCAAGTCCTTCACTCAATCGAATACACTAAAACAGCACACTCGCATACATACAGGTGAGAAACCCTTTAGATGTGGCTATTGTGGCAGGGCGTTCACTGTTAAGGATTACCTGAACAAACATTTAACGACTCACACGGGTGAGAAGCAATATTTTTCAAATCAATTCAGTCAGTCAATCAGCTCTCAACTCAATCAATCAATCGACTCGTCAATCAACCAATCAATCGAACCAAACTACATCACCTCAGTGTGATTAGTAACAAAAAAAAAAACAAAAAAAAAAGCAATACTCCAAAAAAAGAGAAACCTCTGTATGCAAGTCCATTTCCATTTGCCATACACCTCAACCTCGCTCTCAATCGATCAGTATCAGTAAAAGTATCAGTCTCTCACCTGGCACAGGAATATAGTAGAAAAAAGGCTAACCTTTAAAAGGATGTCACTTGCTCATAAGATTATATATATTTAAAAGTTTTAAAAAATATGTAAAAATTTGTTAAAATGCCATGCTTATTTATTTTATCCATACATCAAAACTGGACATTATTCTAAGATACACACATAAAAGATGTTTTTAAAAATAAGCTGATTCAGATGAGACAATCTTCTACCTCCTCTGTAAGCAATGCTGACCAAGCTTAATTTTCAAAAGTAATTGAACCCAGTTTGCAGCTAGAACTCTTTGAGAATCAAAGTCCAGCTTGAACCTTTTGGGAATTATAGTCAAAAACTCTTTTAGAACTCCAAAAACTTTATTTTATCATGAATAAGAAATGGAAATTGAAATGTGTCTTATAAATATTTTATTTCAACTAATAAAAGTTTTTTAGTTAGTTAATAGTTAGTAATAATAGTCAGCCAGCCAGTCAATAATTTAAACCATTATAAACTTTCGACTACTTTCGGTCCATAGTTATCAGCTTAGCGATTACGCTGCCTTTATTAAGTAATTCAAGATTAGAATCAAGAGATGATGCCTCCAATTAAGACCCGCAACAGGTTTCAGCAGCAGCAGGTGACATTCAGAGCGAGCCTTTTATTTTTGCCATATTCTTCGATTTCTTAATAACGAACGAATCGAATGAGTCACTGTTTACATTGCCCTCACGATGAAAATAATTCTAATTTGGCACTCTGTCAAGCCGTGAGGGTATCAATATATGATAATCCAAATCCGTATCGCCCGCCGCCTCATCTCATTACGTAATAATATGTCTCGAATGCATTTTAACACCACGAACCACCAACTATATATATATATACACACACATTTACTATATAATCAATATATACATAGTTTGATTACGTGCAAAAACCTCTTTTGATATGCATTTACACATATCTACAGTGCCTACACCCATCAATCAACCAATCAATCAGTCAATCAAATTCAGTTTTTTGGTACTTGCACGCACCAATCAATCTCAAACTCAAACTCAAAACTCAAAATCAAAAGTGGCGACTTGCATAGCGACAAGTGCTAACCGAGTGTTCCAACCTTTTTTTTCTCTCCCTTTTTTTGCGATGGCTGTTTTTGCAGGTGAGAAGCCCTTCCATTGCGGCTACTGCGAGAAGTCCTTTAGCGTGAAGGACTATCTCACCAAGCACATACGGACGCATACCGGCGAAAAGCCATATACCTGTCCGTACTGTGACAAGCGCTTCACGCAGCGCAGCGCCCTAACGGTGCACACGACCAAGCTGCATCCGCTCTAGGGCAGGCCGGGCGGTGGCCGCCAGTTAAACGTTGCTGCCTCGGCCGATGATCCACCTCCTCGAGATGCTAAAGCCGACGCGGATCCCAAGAAGCCACCGGCCTAGAGGAAGCAGCAACCACCCAAGAAACAAAAAATGAAAGACCTATTTCAAAGACGAGACACAGAGACACACACTCACCACTCACTCACTGGAAGGCGAGGAAGGAGTGGAGCGGATGCAACCAACGACTGGCAAATCTCTTCACAGTGCTGCTAGATACTAAATTAGATTTTCATTAAAAAGATTCGGTTAACACAAGAAGCAAAAAACAAAGTTGTACTAAACACTAGCGTACAGTTCGTAGTATGTTTAAGTTATTGCAATCGATTTTTGATTTTTATTATTATTATTATCATTATTATTATTATTTTTGGTTATGTAGATGTTTTGCAATTTTACACACACACACCTATTGTATATCGTATATCGTATATCGTATATTTGTTATTCTATGAGATTTTATATGGTGACTCCTTGGCGCACACTCACTAAAGCGCACACTACCCGACACGACACAGAAACACAGACACACTACACGACAAAAACACAAGACCTACACAACGTCTATTATTTATAAAGAGATAGAAAATATTTTTTACTCATTATACTTTGTGGCAATATTATTTTTACTACTTCCTGAACTTGTTTTCAAAATGTTACAAAAAGAGAAACAGCAAAACAATGAAAGGTAAACAAAAAAACAAAAAACTCATCATGTCTACGCGCAAAACTTAAATTATTTTTTAAATTATACATTTATATTATTCGAACTCAAAACAACACACAAAATTATTATTTATTCTCTATACACTTTTCAAAATTTCTCAAAACTCGTAGAGAGGAAATGGCGAAAGGAAACACACACGAAATTTAGTCATTTCTTTAACTAAAAACAAAAACATATATTTTTGCACACGAGCAGGATCTCGTTTGTTTTGGCTTTAACAAATTTATTTACTTTTAATTTTAATAACCAAATGATTTAATCATTTTTTAGCTTGTTTTTATTGACAAAGAGGAAGTGAAATGTTAACCATTGTTTATTTTTTAAATTATTTAAGTTGTGAAAGCGCTGCTTTTGTACGTAACAGTGAGATTGTATAAAAACAAAACAAACAAAAAACTAAACCAATCAATTAACTAAGAAATTAATTTTACAAAATTTGCATTTTTTTAACGCAATAAAAATAAAAAAAAAACAAAGTATTTAAGGCAAACAATTTAAAATTAAAATGAGAATTAAATCTACGCTAAAACGCAACACAGCTTTATGCGCCAAACTAGAACTTTAAAAACAAATTTAACATAACGATCCATCGATACTTCTCGAGTTGTTTTTTGTAATATATTATAAATACGGATCCAACATTTTTACTACTACCGATCGATCGATCACTTGCAAGACGATGATGAAGAGTTGTACGTACTAAAAACCAACTAAAACTTAAACTAAAAACTGTAGCAAAACCAAAACCATGTACATTTTTATAACATAGTGTTATATAATTATAAAGTATACAAATCTATATATATATATATATATAAATATAAACCTGTATCTAATATTAATGCATAATACACTCAAAAACAAATTGTCTACCTAACGGCACATAGCACAGCAACAAAAAACGATGCGCAGCGCATGTAAAACCAAAATAAATTCTAAGTACTAAAATATTGTAATTCATTAAGTTTTAAATAAATTAAAACCGAGATGAGTTGACGATCAAAACAAGCTGGCAGAGAAATCAACAAGAGAACGAAAGCTTAACTAACAGCCGCAGCACTAATTAACTCGAACTCGAAAAAGCCCCAGCCACAGCGAACGCCATGTGATCAGTGATCAAAAGAAAATTAAAGCACTATTTGTACACTACTTTTTCAGTCATAAAACCCCTTAAACCCCCCGATTTTAAAGCCTCGTGTCAATGATCTCTGATCGAAAAGCGTGGCGTTGGCAGGCGGCATCACGAAACTAATCACGATACGTACTAAATACTGACTAACTATTAGATCTTAGCCGCGAATCAACCAAAAAAAACGAAGCCAGACAGCCACAACAGACACCTACACACACAGAACACACACGATCATAAGCAAGTGAGTAATTAGCAATTAAATGTAATTAAAGTGAAATTTATTATAATTATTACTATATATATAAATATATATTACGACTATGTATGTAAATGTACTTGCAATCTTAATTTACGTGACAAAAAATAGCAAATATTCGAGCAATATTTCAATTAAAAAAAAACGTATAAAATGAAACAATACATAAACAAAATAAAGTCCAACAACCAATGTAGAAAGATTATGTACGAAAAGAAAAGGAAGAAGGTCTTTTGAGCTTGCGGGGTTCCCTAATTCTTGGAGCATATATAGTTTAAATTTTACGTATTAGCTTTGTAAATATTGAAAAATAATTGAAAATCTAGGTTTTCTAATTTCTTGTCTGTTTAGTAACTTATTTATAATTTTTTGTTTTGTATTTTAATTTTATATTTAAAAAAAAGAAAAGACAATTTATTTAGTGGCATCATTTTATAGTCGTCTTTATCCTATAGATTTTGAACTTTAAATTAGTTAAGAAGATAAAATGTGATATTTTATATCAGTCATTTATTTAGTATTAAAAGATAAAATAGAAGTTTTTCGGGAAAGATCCTATTTAGACTAATTTTAAATTAGTTCAAGATCGTACTAATAGAAACAGCAAGAACATTTTTGTAGACATTAAAAACTTCAATACTTTTTGAACACAAAATCAGACAGGAGATAGAGAATTTAGGGTTTGTTTTAATTTATATTTTTGTTAATATCAAAAACCACTAAAAGGATATCCCAAGTTTCGCCAATACCATTTATATGAAATATGTTATCTCAAGATTTATTGTCTATTTTAAAATCAATCTGCTATATTTTTCTAAAATTATTACTTACGTAGGTTCAAATCAAATCCCCAACCCAAAAGTCGAAACACCTTTTCCATTTGATCATTTTAGTTTATTTTAGTTGCTTTTGTTTTCTCATTTTTAATTACAATGAACGAATATTATGAACACTATCACACTTTCAAAATGTTTTCTGTTTCTTTTTTCCAATCATCTTTTGTAGTTTTGCGAGACACTTATTTAGTTTGCCTCTCGTTTCATTTGGTTTTGGTTTTTCCTTTTTATTGTAATGCTGATTACACTCATATATATATATGTATATATCTTTATATATAATATAAGTTAGTTATATGTTTATGTATATGCCATAAATATTTTTTTTTTTACACGCACACTTTTGATCAAACGCAACCAAAAGTTGGTTTTTATAATTTTTTGTTTGTTTATGTTTAAATTTTACTTGTTTTTATTTTGGTTTTAAATGCTCAATTTGTTGCATGCATGTTGTATGTTTACCTAATTTAACCATTTGCCATGTTTTACTCGCTATATATTTTGTTATAGTGTATATAGATATACCTTTTATAACCCTTATAAATGCCCATATCTGTACTATATGTTTTCTATGGACTTGTGTGTGTGTCTTTTCCCCCACAACGACGACCGTCTCCAAAAAACTTCTTTATTGCGTACATTTGAAATGTCCTTTTCGCTTCACTTTGTGTGTGTTTTCAATACTCTAAAACACGAACTTCTTTTGGGAGAATAACGAGGAATCTAAGATGTTGAGAAATCTCGGGGGAAATCAACTAATAATACTTGACACGAAATTTCGTTACCAAAAAAAGGAAGGTATTATGGGTTATCCTATAGCCTCTACTTGGTATATCTTGGTGTTACTTTCACTGATTTTCGAGGAATTGTAACAATTTGTTGTCCTATTTTTCGTGTATTTACAAAAAACTTTTCGGATGGGTTTAGGAATTACAAGTATACAATTTATGATACAAATATAATATTTTGATAGTTAAGTTATAGTAAGACGTAAAACGTACGATAGTTATGTGGGAATTTCTCATTACTAGTTTTTAGTGTTTGTTTTACTTTTTTTTAATGCCTATAAGCTCAAATTTACAACTGATTATTCACTGATTTTTCGCTGTGTATCCGCTCTTTCATTTTGTAGAGTTTTAGTGTGGTTTTCAGGTTGATTTAAAAAAACAGGAGGCAAACAAGAATTGTTGTTGAGTGTTATAAGTAGTAACTATTGAGGAGGAACTTAGAGGTTAAACAAAATTCGAATAGGTTTCTGTTAATAATAGTTTCTTAATCTTTTGACTTTTGTTTTTAACAGTTTCATCGTTTACCTACACAGGTGGGCTCTTTATATACTTTGCTCTCTTTCGTTCAACTTTGATTTTTTTGATCAGTGAAAAACTGAAGATTTTTTGAGAGAGAAATCAACAAAAGTAAAATCCTCTAAAAATTTATCAAAATTGTACAAAAAACTCTTTTTGCCTGGCTTTCTTTACTACTTTTACTTTTCGTTTTCTCTTTTAAAAATAAAGTAATGTTTGTTATTGTGTGTGTTTTTTGTGTTTGCTTTTCTTTCTGCCTTTCTGAGTTTGCGTTTTTGTTTTTCTTTCATTGCGAAATTAAAGTAATTCTTTTATTGTTTGTGTTGTTTGTCGCTATTTTATATTATAATAACTAACCCTCGCTCACACATATACATATATTATCTACATAGACCAACATGCATCGTACTTAATACTTATGTACAAATAACCCTCTCTGATCCGATATTACTTAAGCTTTAACGAACGAGCTTCCTGCGCGAGCATCCATATCCTTACTTTGAGTGCGAGACAACGGAGTGGGAGACCATCGAGTGGGAGAGCATTGAGTGGGACACTCCAGAGATTTCTGCATAGGTGTCCGTGGGTCCTTCGGCGCTGCACACCGAGTCCTCGGGCGTGCGCGATGGCTCCGCCTCGGTGATCTCGATGTCCTGGTGGTGCTTGTTGCTGCGATGTTTGGCACTTAGAGCCTAAGAATGTTGAAGTTATAGATTAGTCTGAGTTTAATAATTAAGTTATGTCTAGTTTTTAGCAGTGTGCATTCTGTTTTATTATTTTTTTTTAGACATGAAATGGTGCTATCTAGGGGACAACGGACACATGCACACGCACAAACACTCAATTTTGGGGTTTTTTTGAATGTTTTTTCTTTGGGTTTGATAGACAGACGTGCTTTGGAAATAATTCTGGGAGTTTACAGACAGTCACAACACACATGGAGTTTTAGGGGTTTAGGTTTTTAAGCTATATGGCCGACAGTTCTTACCTTATCCTTGCTGCCCTTTTTCTACATTGAACATTTTGGTGGTTTTTGTATTTGTTTGGTTTTTGTTTTTTGGTTGGTTGTGGTGGTGGGATTCGAATTTTTGTACATAGTCATGACAAGAACAATGATATTTATAGATGTATATATATATATTAATATTAGTGGCATACAAAAATACTGAGCGTTAACAATTCAGGAGAGCGACAGAAAGTCCAGAATCGGAGATAGTGAGAGAGAATTGGGGAGAGAAATATAGATCTAGGGAGCTTGGGATAGGTTTTGATTTTGCTTTGAAGAAAGAGAGTTTTACAGCAACCTGAGCCAGGGAGAGAGAGATGATGTCCTACTGCCCGGGGTCTTGATTCTCCCCTCGTGGATCATGTCATGTACAGTGAGCACTATGAGCATTTGGTGGGACTACGAACGGGTCAGGTAATGGACCACTCACCTGCAAGGAGAAGCGACGATGACCCGCCTTGCGTCCGCCACGTCGCTTGCTGATGTGCGGATTGTCCTGTCGCAGGGTCTTGTTCTTCAGAATCTCCAGTTGCGTGTACAGTCTGGAGAAGGATCATAGAAAATATAATTTAAGACGATTTTTATTTATGGTTAAATCAAAATAAATAAAGATTTTAGCACTTTTAAAACGATATATCTCACCTTTTGAGTTCGGCACGTATGTCCTCGGGACTCATTTCGGATATGGTCAGCTCCCCAATGTCCGGATCGCCCAGACAGAGGCCGGCATAGCCGCCGCCCAGCCGCTGGCCGGCGTCGTGCGAGGTACCCTTGAAAGCATCCACAGGTAAACGTATTGATAGATCATACGCTAGCGAACGAACCTGCAAGCTATGAAGATGCAACAAACACCGCAAACCACACTCAAGGAAGTCGAAACTCAAAATGGAGAAAGGAAACGGAAATGGAAACATATATAGAAGAACTTAGGGTAAGAGAGAAAAAGGAAGAGAGAGCTGTGCTTATGTGGGTGTTATGTGTGAGCGCCTAGGGGCGGTGACTGTGTCTGCTGTGGTGCTGGAAATCAGAGAGAAAACAAATCAAAAAGGTAACTCAAAATATAAAAAAGTTGGACGGACTTTAGCAGCTAGTTAGAAGGACTACTTAGACAGAGAATTCAGTTTTTTTGGGGGAATTATGTTGGATATATATTCGAGAGAGAGAGACACAGAGACAGACAGAGCGAGGAAACTAGTTTTGTTGATTTTGTTCTTAAAAAGGAAACCGATTTTTGTCATTAATTTAACATTTTTAATTAAATTGTTATTTTCCATGCAAAATTCAATGCTAAGACATGCAAATAAAAACAGCGTGCTTATTAATTTAAAGTGCAAAAAAGTATAAAGTACAAATTAAACACGAGACACACTTGCAGCAACTTCATAGCTTGACTAAAGTTTCAATTCAATGTTAGCTTAAGACTAAATTTATGTTAATTTAAAACTTAAACTAAGGGTAACCATAACCAAATGAACTTAAAGAACTGTTGTTGTTGGCGGAAAAAGCAACAAAGCTTTCCCCTTCGCTAGTTAATAGTTAGTTTATATTAACAAAAATCGTTTCCTCAATTAATACCAAATGCGGTTGTTATCCAGGACGAAGACGAATGGCAATGATTTACAGCATATATATTGTATATAATCAGTATATAATGGTATATATAATCCTTCTTTTTTTTGACGACACAAGTGAACAGGGAGCGACTAAGATACCGCAACTTTCTAACCTTTATCCTAACCAAACCAAAGCTCAAAAATAATTTAAAAAAATAAGAAAATTAAAAGAAAACAATAATAAAAGTAAATGAAATCAAAAGAAACGCTTTCAGGTTACCTGCTTGTGCTGATACCACAACTTTGGCACAAATATCAGACCCAAGGCGAAGCTGTTCGTCAGCTGCGAGCGCACAAACAGAGCCAGCAAAATAGCGCTGGGACTCATTTCCGGCAGGTAGACAAAGCGCAGGAAGTAGAAGCTCGAAGAGACCAGGAACTCCAGCGTCAAAGCGGTCACCAGGAATTGCCTTTCCTGTTTAAGGATATAGAGAAAATAAAACATACTCTGTAACCGTCCAGCAAAACTCACCCTGAACTGAGTATTGGCATTCCGACTGGCTATGGACAGATGGAGTCCAAAGCATAGGATGAGCATCTCGCTGGTCTGCGTGACCAGCTCCCACTTGAGCGGATGGCAGGTATTGGTGTCCGCCTCCCGCAGACTCTCCAGCTGGGCGCTTTCCAGCAGATCCAACGAGGAGGCCGTAAAGGCGGCCATATAGCAGATGACGGCAAACACCATCGTTCCCAGATACTTGAGCAGGTCCACATCGCGCAGAACCCAGCGATGAGCTTTCCTGGTGCGAAAGTCCACCAAATGGCGATATAGCTTCAGGATAATGGCGCCATAGCAGGTGATGAAGCCCAGTTCGCGCAGCCAAGGCTCCAGGAGGCAACGTTCCGTGGAGGCGGGAAAGAAATGGACGGCAACCTGACAGGAAAAAGGATAATAAATAAATTAAATATATAATAAATAGAATATAGGTTTCCTTCAGGATGACTATCACTCACGGATGCATAAAGTAAAACAATGCCCAGCAGTATCGTCTCCAGCACAGTCCACATGCCCGAGGCAATGGCCTGAAAAATGTATTTAAATATTTTGGTATTTATTTATTTCATTAAAAATTATGATTTAAATTAACTTTACCTTGCACTTTCTTTGCCTGAACACAATCACGCTCAAGACCACACAGCATAGGATGCAGGCCCCTAGGACAATGGCCACCAGTAGACGTAGGCAGGCGTCCATATTGAGAACTTCCTCCTCCTGATAAGTCAAGCAGACTCCGTTGTTATCGCAATTCGAGCATCCCCCAGGACAGGGAATGCAAGAGTAGTTGTCAAAGCCCTCGGACAGCTCTACCATATCGCCACGGAATCCCTGAAGGGTGGCGTTGGGCAAATAGTAGGATTCCCGGCACAGACACGTATACACGTCCCGTGTGGCAGCGGGTTTGTTTTCGGTGAGCAGGCAAAAAGTTGTATTTCGATCGCAACTGAGGAAAGTTAGAATCAAAATATTATTTTAGAAAGATAACATTATATTTATTATAATAATTTATTTATCTTCTTCTTTATTTATATTTCCTTTCTATAAAATTTAAACGTTGCCATTTAGTTCAGAGTTTTAAGTAATAGTTATCACCTCCTTATTAGCTTAAGTTTTTTGTTAACAACTTACCCATGACGACGACCAAAAACTTCCTCCAGGCCATCGTTGCACACATCCTCATCGGCAGCTATAAAAGCAGCCGCCACAATTCTGCAAAAGGATTACCATAAATAACGAATAAATAAATATATTTATATATATGTATGTGTAGTTTATGTGCTTCACTCACTTGATTCTATGCTCGCTGAAGGATATGCGAAACGGCCATAACCAGCGACGCGTCAACAGGTTGCAGTCCCGAAAGGGAGCTCCCCACTCCTGTGTGCCATCCGTGCTGTTCCAGGCCGCACTGTAATGGGAGGGAAAACCATTAGCATTATGGGCAAGCTGCCAAGTTTAAGTAAAACTATAAAAAAAAGGATGGAAGCTAATTAAATTAAGCAATTAATAAACTTTGGGTAAAGCAAAAGAGTTCTTAAATAGTAGGGTTTAAATACCAGGGTTTAAAATAATGTTTAAACTTTGGTTTATAACTAAATCTATCTCAGAAGTTAAATTATAAGTTATAAACAAATTTTTAAAAGGTTTTTATAAAGAAAATAATTAAAAATGTTATGTTAGACCAACAATTACCACCAATACAAGGTAGAAAGCTCTTAAAACTCACCCCAACTCCCGCCAATAGGAGCCCAAATACGCCTTATTATGCACCTGATCCGGTGGTATCTGCAAAAAGGTTAATGAAAAATTTACCAGGAATTAAAATATCCTATTTTATTATATTATATGATTAGCAAATGTGATTCTTACCGTAACGTTATCCCTGAATTTAACGACCACCGTGTGAATGCTGGGAGCGGCAATGGCAAAAGCCAGAAGATTGTCGTCTTCGTTGAGGGCATAGCTGGCAATGCCATTTGCTCGGCGACTCACCTCCGCACGTGTTGGCTCATCGATGGTAATCGGGGTATTGGCATTTGGGAATTTACTCGATAAAAATTCAATAAACTGCCGGGCGGCATCCTCGGCGATGTCGGTGAAGTCGTAAAACTGCAAGAAAAAAATTGAAACAAAATCATTAAAAAACAGGTCATATTTAATTTAAGGGGAAAAAGAGCATTAATAAAAAAATAAATATTATAAAATATGATGAGCGATGCTATGAAATATTTATTGCAGGAGATTTATAAGCTAAAAAAATATAAGGAAAATCATAGAAAAACAGGCATGAAATTAAAATGAATTTATGATAAACCGAATCTTAAAAAAAATCGACATAAAAAAGAATATAACAATTAATATTAAAGGCAATTTGAGCAATATAAAATTCAGAAAATATTAAAATAAAATATTGTTTTATATAGAATACTTATTATAAAACCCTCTACTAAACACTATAAATAATTCCCCACTCAAAATCCAATTAATTTCCAATTAATTACCCCAAAATACCAACTAACAAAGATGTATAAATAAATAATTTAAATTAGTGACAACGCCTCAATGAGGATTTGTGTGAAATACAGTGTAAATTCGGCAGAAATTACGTATACGCAACGACTGGCTTGTGATTTAAGTGACCACTGAGCACAATGTGGATGGACATTTCTCCGCCCGTCTAACATTAATTATTCACCTGGCACACAGGACACGTTTCCGACCGACACCTTTTTTTTGTTTTTTGTTTTTGCGACAAAAGAAAAGTTTTGTTCCGACTGGGAAATAATAGGATTTAATGTCCCCCATCGCCGGCTACTGGGGAATGTTTTTAATCCGAGTTTGCTCAGCTCTCCGCCGTAGACCACCGACCTAATGTTTGTACATAATTTACACGTTACAAGAAGCTCTCGAGATCGAGAGCTGGTGAGCTTGGGGGCGGCAGCGGCAGCAGCAGCAGCAGCTTAGATGACATCATTATGGCTTTGGGAAACAAAAGTAACCACAGCATAAGGCAAACAAAAGAGGGTAGTCCTCTGTCTCTGGATGGTGGTGAGTCATGTAGTTCATCTGGCAGCAGGCACCTTTTGGCTTTTAAAACAAATATTTCCCATTAGCAGAGGGCTACCAATGATGAGCGACCACATTGCGTATACGCCACCGAGGCCCCAAATAAATTGCCAACAAGCGGCAACGGCGATACACAAATGTTTGCGGCTCTTTCAGAGGCTCTCCTTCTCCCTTTGTAGGTTTTTGCATATTTATATGTAAATCTCCGCGCACAAATGAACATATCGAGGTGAAAGCAATCAGTGTAAGGTACAGATGAAACAGAACGACCAGGTTACCTACCTTCCTATACGACCTACTCCCAGATAGAGCTATGATGGAGTGCGCTGAACACTCGTATATATGCGGTGTGGCCATAATCATAAACCTGCGATATACCCTTTCTTATTGGTGAGGCTGGAGCGAGGGTCTTGGTTAAATATTGGACAATATTATGGGTGAATTTTTGGCATTTTTAGTGCCTGGCCTTTTCTTAAGTCAATTGAAAGTGTTTGTATCGTAAAGTAAGCTCTATGTTTTCATTTTCTTGGGAGTTTATTTGTACGAAAGGTAACCATGTTTTTAATTGAAGAGCAGAAAATTGGTTTAAGAAAAATAATTATTAGAAGATTTTTCAATGATTTAAAATAGATTAAAACTTTTTTAATGTTTTTTCTTTATTTTTAAAACCAGTCACAAAATGTCTCTACTAACCCATATACCCATATACAAAAGCGAGCCATTGTTAGGGTGAAAATGTATGTGGAAAACACTTGTAAATAGCGGCGGCAGCCACAAAACACACACCAAGTGTGTGTGCAATAAAACATGCATACTTGTGCAAACACACACTGTGAGTGTGTGTGTATGTCTAGGCTCTTGGCATAGTTGTTGCTACAGTGGGAGGCAAAGGCAGAGGCGGAGGCGGAGGCTGGGAAATGAAATCAGTAAAGCGCGTTTTACTGGCTTTTTAATGTCCATATTCCCGGCCCGCAATCCCATCTGCATTTCCCGTTTGGCATGTACAAAATTCCTACTTATGACCATAAAAATATTTACATGGCGTAACTGTAACTGTTGCCGTTACTTTAACTGGGTGTATGTGTTGTGTATGTGTGGGCCTGCTCTTCCTCATTGTCATTTGCATGTTTTTCCTTTTATTTTCTATGCTTTGTGCTTAATGAATAAAATATGTCAGACACTGTTTTCCTTTTGCCAGAGCTTTTCTTTTTGTTTTGCATTTTCCTTTTGGCTCAACTGCTGTTGACACTCACACACACACACACTTGCCAGACGACGGGGCTTTCACAGACAGGCCTCACTGTACGCCTGCATTCATTACATTATTCAGAGCGACAAGGCGAATGACATAAGCTGATTGCTACGGAAGTTTGCAGTGAGTGTGCGTGTGTGTGTGTGTTATCGGAATAACATAAATGATTCTGTTGAGTGGTAATGTTTTTTAAATTTATGGCTCCATAAATAATAAATATGGAAAGGGTCAGCTTATTGGTCACTGAAATTAGTGTGTAAAACACACATGTGAATGCAAATGTAGTAATTAATGGGGTTTAAATGGGATAGTGGGGCAATTTGCATTGATTCCTAATTGTTTAGTCCTTTTTTGTGTCAATTAATCAAATACGGGTATTAATTGAATGTAATTTGCTTATATTTAAAGTTGATTAATTATTTTAGTTCATTAAATTAAATGCTGTAGTTAAGTAAAACAAATCTAAACGAATTTCATTAAGCTACTTTTTCGAGAGATTTAAAATCTATAGCAATGTAACAATAGATGCCCCTCATAGTAGCTAACGTTTCTGGCTTAAAGCCGCAATATGCGTGTCCAACATCGCACACAATAAGAATATACAAAACAATTATTAATAACTTTGCAGCTTCAACATTGTTAGGAAAACAGCACACGCAGACACGCAAAAAAAAAAAAAACCAACAAAAAGGAGGAGCAAGGCCAACTCCAGCTGGAAGCGTAACAAAAGTCGCCGCAAGACAGCAAGGAGAACAAGAGGAACAACAGTGACAACAGCAGCAGGAGCAACAGGAGCGCCAAGGACAAGGCCCGACAGGCATTCGACAAGGAGCCAGGGAACAAGAGATACCAGGACATACAAAAGCCAAGATGATGGCTTATCCCGTGGCATCATCTGTCACATTTACTTATTATTATTTTGACCACACTCGAGATTCAAATCGATGGAGGGATGCTTCACGGCGATTTACCAGCTTCAGCTCCATCTCCTGATCCTTTTGTTGGCCCTTTAATTACGCCACGCTGTCGGGATTGCGTCAGAGGGGAGTTCGCTGGGTAATCGATTCGAGCACGTCATGTATCGGACTCTGTTTACACCGCCGCCTCGTTGAATATTTATACGAAGCGTTTCGCGTAGTTGGCTAAAAATAGCAGGCAACACAAACTGACAGCCAGACGACGGGAGAAAGTCCTGCTGCTGAGCCTCAGGGGCTTCAAGGTCTTTGGGCTGCGATTGTCATGTAAATTCAATTAAAATATTATGAAGAACGAAACGAAAAAGAAAATAAAATATATATAATTAAATTAATTCAATCAGAGGAGAGTGTAGGCTCTGCCTGCTCTGCTCACTTCATTAGCATCTCTTAATTAACTTGTACGAGTGGCAGCTTCATAAAGTAAGGAACCTAGGCAGGAGGCGGCACACATCTACACATGAAAAGCTGTCAGGACAGGCCGCAACTCTTTCCAAAAATCTCGTGGTTTTCCTGTGTTTCTCACTCCTTGTGAAAAACTTCCATCCCGAAATTCTTGCTTGCGTCAGCCATGTCGTATGCGTAATATTTTTTTTTTTTTACGACAATCATCAAGGTGGCCTGGCAGGCAGGGGATTTCAATTTTGCGCAAAGATTTGTGTCAGCATGAAGCCGACGAAGAGTAGAGAGGAGAGGGGAAGCACCTTATGTGAACAATATGTGGGCTGCTATCTCAGCAATTTTATTGATTATTGCCCCGACTTGGCAATTTTGTAAATTGTCGTTAATTGTCTCTCTGGGCCTTGGATCGATTCGATGTGCAAGCTGCACTCGTTCTCACAACTGTCCATCACAAGTTATGAAGGCAATCGAAGGTGAACTCAGACTACTTGGTATCCTTTTGATTGTTTGCAAACTTGAGTCACTAAATTGTACGGTTTACTTATTTCAGTGGCAGAGTTGCCTATGCATTTTGCTTGGCTGTAAGTACTTCTCGGGACTCAAAGTTTTCAACCTTCCTTGAAGCAGGGAATTATAGAGAAACATTCTGGTGCTGCTCTAAAGTTTAACGAATTGTCTAAACTTTACCAAGTATAAGTATAAACGGGAGTAAACTATTGAAATTCTTGGCTAAATGTTGAGAAATATATATATTACTTATGGAATATTTGCAATAAGGAGATAAATTTGTGTTTTTGGAGTCTTATCAAAGCAAAAGAAAGAGAAAAAAGTATTTATGACTCAGCTATTTGACTCAAGGAGGAATTTTAAAGTGCGGAAAATGGCATAAATAATGAAAGGACTTTAAACTATAGGTACTTTACATAAAAATGGAAGGGAAACCTGCTTTTGACCTAATTAATGCATTGATGACACCTCAAATGCTTGCTACTTAACATCAAAATATAAAAAACCCTCTATATAAATAAAAGAAATATATATAATAATTAATAAGATATATTAAACTTTCATATAATTTCTCTCACTTACCGGCTCATCTGGCTGCGTTTCCAGGACTCTAGGCTCGCATTTCTCCTCCGGTTTCCTGCTGTTGCTACTACTGTTTCCTCCCTCACTGGGACTGGACTTCGAGGATGTGGCAGCTGCTCCTGCTGATGCACCCGCTGCTGTGGCGGCGACTGTGGCTGGCGTTGTTGGTGTGGCGCTGCGCTTACGCAACCGCTCCGCTCGACTCAGTGCGGACACCACACTGACGGTGGGCGTTAGCTCGTCAAAATCCAGCCCGGATGCATCACGCAAATGGTACTCTCGCTCCTGGGAGTTCCCATAGGTGGAGGAGGCCAGCATGCCGCCACTCGGCGGCGGCGGCAGGTGGGCTCGCTTGTAATAGGCCAAAAGAGCATCGCGCCTGCTCTCGCGGGCAAATGGTGAGGGATTTGGATTGGAGGCTGCATTGGCGGTGGCAAGGCCGACTATCAAAAGCACCAGCAGCGAGTAGAGCGTGTTTAATTGTGTGCAGCAATTATTGTTGCCAAAGGAGGTGTTGCTGCTAGTGTTGCTAGCGTGGCTAGTGCTGCTTTGGCAACTCTTGTAGCTGCTTTTGCTGCTGCAGGTGTAAATAGTGTTGCTGCTGCTTTTGTTGCTGTTGTTTTTGCTATTGCTTTCCCTGATGTTGCTCTTAAGGTTGCTACGATCGCTGTTGCTGGTGGTGTTGCTCTTGTCACTAAAGTTGCTTCTGCTGCTTTTAAAGTTGCTGCTGCTGTTAATGTTATTAATTATGTTATTAATATTGTGGCTATTAATGTTGCTGCTGCTTCTGCTCAAATCTGATAATGTTGCTTGTAATGTTGCTCGTTGGTTTTCTAGTTGCTTTCTCAGGTGGTCTAGATCTCTGTGGCTGCTGCTTGTGCTGCTCTCGCTGTCGCTGTTGCTTGTGTAAGTGCTCTCTACCTGAGTACTGGTTTGATTTTGGTGGCATTTCTTTTGATAATTGCTAGTTTGCTGCTGCATTGAACTCTGGTCTGTTTCCTTTTTTGACTTTGCTGCTATGCACTGTTCCATATCACTGATGTTGCTCTCGTTTTGGTTTTTGTTGCTTTTTGTTTTGTTATTATTGTTTTTACTGGCGAGTTGGAAAAAGTTGCTCGGCGTCGTGGGTGTGGCAGCTTCGACAGGTGTAAAACGAAATTGTGGCACAGTGGCGCGCTCATCTGCGAAAATTAGAAAAGTTTTGTTTGTTATGTTGCTGCGGTTTAGCTGGTGAATATATCAAAAGTTAGAAAAAAAAGAGGGAAAACAACACAGTTTGGCCATACTTTTAATTAAATTCCTTGTTGGCCATATAATCAATAAATAACAAACTTGTAGCCACATAAAAAATAAGCAAAAAATAACTTTCATTTTTTCATAAAGTTGATTTTAAAGCACTGAAGGAATACATTTTTATGTATATATTTATTTTAACGCTGCATTTATTTTCTACTACAAAAATTAACCAATAAAATCGACGATAAACGTGGCCAAAAGGCCAGTTTCAATTACTCATCAAATATTTGCGGTTTTATATTTTTGAACCCATCTGCAATTTCATGTTCAATTAAGTTTTGTCTGCATTTTTGTTTAAAAACAAACAAGTGGCATTCATTTGAAGGCCCGCCACTAAGCACACTCCCCCGCAATCATAGAATTGCAACTGAAATCAAAAGCCACACTGACATATCGTCACCGCGAAATGGCAATTTTTATGGCAGCGCCAATTGGAATTTAATTGAGAAAACTAAACAAACAGTTGCTAATGACGTTTGCGGAAATCAAAATTAAACGAATTTAATTTAGAAGACAGTAAAATTCTCTCTTTAGCATTTGAAGACTCTCTCCTGGGGACTTTTAAAACCATGTAAAAATCCAGGAAATCTTCGCTGACTGTGACTGCAATTAAAGCATTAAAAAGCACTACCAGACATGCAAAACATGTTTCAGCTAGGAATTTCCCTGGCCAGCTACAAGGTCCTTCCTTCCCATTCCTTCCCAATCCAATTTCATTCAATTCAATCCCCAGAGACTGGGCGTGGCTCTTGCTGCACTCAAGTGTCGCCCCCGCCCTAGCGTTGTGCTATAATTTTTTTGTTGTCGAGTTCTCACTGTTTTCTTTTTTTGCAATTTTGATTTATGAATTTTCCCAAAGAGAGAGAGAGAGACAGCAAGGGCTTGATTTTATACCCTCCAATATGGGACGATGACAGGCAGCAAATTGGCCAAGCGATTTGGACAACTGCAACAACTGTGCTGGAAGGCAAACAGGTGTAAAAACAATTTCCGCTAATTGAAATTAATTTTCATGACTGCAACTGCATGGGGCGGCAATGGGTCACATTTTCACGGATTTGCAGGAAGCGAAGGTGTGTAAGTCAGCAATAGTTGGCACATGCGCCATAAACAAGTTGTGATTACGTGATTTGGCCAAATGCCAGAGCAGCCAAAGGTAGTAGCAAAGGGCTGGCGGATGCTGTGCCGATGAACGGAGAAAAATATTCTCAAATGTCCATTTAAGGTAATTTAATCTGGGAATTGCATTTTTCTGTGGTACTTTATAACATTATTATGAGCTGTCAATATGGTTTACAGAATGTTTATTCAATTGTTTATAATTGTAGAAATTTTCTACTTTATTTAGCATGAAATCTTTATATCTATAAATATTGATATAAAATATAAAAAATAGTGATAGATACCCAAGCAGATAATTAAAAACTATAACGGTGGATTTTTAGACACTTAACAGGATTTTAAAGTTTTTTTTTATCTCCCTGTAATTATTCGCAGTTTTACCCACTTAAAAACTATTTCATATCCCAAGAACCCATTATTTTTTCAGTGTTTCCAGATAACTGGTGCTAAGCTCTTGTGTTGGTATTGCCGAGTTTTTTTTCTGATTTTTTGTTCACCCTGTTGTTGCCTGTTTTCTGCCTGGCTGAGCTCACCTGGCCTCACCTTGACACTCGCTCAACTGCAGCTAATGCGGCAGGGATGCGAGAACGTATCTTCAGCGTAACTCTGGCTCTGGATATGTGTATCTGTATCCTGATTCTGGTATCTGGCACCTGCTTTCGGGACATTCTGTGTGTTTCAATTAACCAGATTTCGGCTGCTACCTTGTCGTGTTCAACTGTCTTGTCGTGTGCCAGTTTGTTGTTGGCTGTCACCTGAAAGTTGCATGTTTGCAGTTTGCAGAACAGAACATGGGCCCCTTCTTGACTTTTGCCACAATACACACAACACAAATCGCAAATCCCGAAATCACAAATCACAATTCGTTTGCCCATCGGCCGCATTTCAATCCCCAAATTGGATTTGTTGAGGTGCCTGTCAGGCTTTTCTGTATTTATCTCTCTGACAACTTTAGTATGCAAATTTCATGGGCAAACACAGCAACACAGCTAGGAGAGATTTGGTCATTTGTCCAACTGTTGAATATTCATATATTTTCTGGCCAATATTTTATGTTCCTCTTCCTGCCTCTTGTAAATTGTGGTAAAATATGGCTGGGCGGAAACAGATCCATTCCTAAGCGGATTGCAATTTAATGCAAACTGCTTTAATAAACATGTTGTTGCTGTGGCCTGTGTGTCTAAATAAAGGCATTTATGCTTTGAAGGATTTAATAATGCATGTGCAATCCATGCACTTAATAAATCAAATGCAAATAAATTGGTTTAGAGTAAACACAATTTAGAATTTACTGGGAAATCCTCTTTGGAAATGTTGTGAAGCATGAATGTACATATTCGTAGATTGGTTTTAGTGCTACGGAATAAATAAAACAATGGTTAGAGGAGTGACTCATGCATAAATTTCCCACAAATGATAGAGTTGTGGATTTTTCCGTGTTACTTTTTCGTAACTCTCCTATTTGTTCCTGCTGTGGCGCTATGAATAAGGTAAGCGAATATAAGTTTTCTTAAAAAAAACAACAAAGATATATAGTAAAAAGTGTAACTTAATCCCAAAATACATGAGATTAATTTTGTATATATGTACATATCCTGCCAATGAATCCTTGAAAATCTATTTCATCAAATCCCCGATGGTGTGCAAACTCTTGCCATTATTCCATTTCCATGAGGGAGAGAATATTATGAAACCTACAAGAGCTGAAATCAAATTAAGGACTTTTGGGTAACTAAAGTGGATTACAATATGAAACAATGGAACTGTGCTGGAATAAGCAAAGAGTCTCAGGATGCACTCACACTAAAGCGCACACACACGCACACTCGCACAGTGCGGCTGTCAGTTCATCAATGGGAGAAGAAGATGGATCCTGAGGCGTGTCCCGACATCGAAAGTAATGTCTTCTGGCCCCGTGGCAACATAATGAGCTAAAAATAGCAAGGTCCTGGCGGCAGGACGAGACAGGGGGGCATGTGTGAGTGGCAGAGACAAGAGGCAAGAGCGCTTTCATTAGACAAATGTTATTTCGCACACACACACACAGTCGCTGAAAGAGAGACAAAGCTCAGGCGTGAAACAATCAAACAATGCAACAAAGCACCGACACACACACACACACACTCACCAAATGGTTAACAATTAAACAATGAGAGAGCAACAAGCAATTGCAGAAGAAGGAGCGAGAGAAAGAGAGAGAGAGCGGCACAATAATAAGGAGTGCCGCTGACAGGCTCGAGGACAAATTGTTCGCCGGTCTCGCAGCATTCCATTGTCCTTTGCGCTCCGCTTAAGCCAAGCAGCTGTGCTCCTTAAGCCACCCACGAAATGTCGCCCACCAAAAAGGACCTTTCCTCCGCAACGAAAAGCCAACAAATCAGACAACATCGCTGGAAATCGCTTTCCCTTGTGCCTTTGTCGGAACATTTTTGGCTAAAAGCTTCGAGTGCCAGTCCCAAAACACTTTTCCAATTAGGCCTTTTCCTAGACATATTTGTGAGCATATTTATACAGTTACAGTGTGCACATAAACACAATGGATGCTCTCGAGTATTTGGTTTTTTAAGCCTTTTTAGGAGAAATATTTTAGTTAGTTGCTAATAATAAAAAGTGTAGGTAAGTTTAAGTCTCTTTGACGGGTACCCCCTAATAACTAATTACCTTTTTTACTGGTTTAAAATTTAAATTAAAAACAATTCCAATTTTGCATAAAATTAATTTCTTTTTTTAAGTAAACCATTTTAAGTTTTCCTAGAATTCCCAACCACTTCTAAGTGCAATCTGTTACAAAGCTTTCTAAATGTTGAGATCGGTTAGCAATTGGATACAGATTGGGAAGTGGTGTCTTCCTTTTAAACCTGTTATCCAAGCCTGTTTTTTATGTTATATTTTTAACTTGTTCTTTAAAAACTATGAAAAATATATGGCATTATACAAATATTACAAATAAAGCATTTTATTTATATATTTTCTGCAAAAATCCATAAAAAATCTTATTGCTAAGCCCTAGCCTTAACTTTTACCTAGTTTCCTTGGCATATCCTGACCAACCTTTCTGTCGAGTTCATTAAATACACATTCCTTTAAGTCCAATTTAAATTAAATTATATGCAAATTCTAATTTTGCCAGCTAGCACTGTATAATGAAAGAGGCGGAGGAAGAGGAGGAACAGGAAGAAGAATAAAACACAACCAAAAAGGAAGAGACAGTACTATAATGGCTGCGCTATATATTTATACCCTTGCAGGGTATTATAATTTCAGTCAGAAGTTTGCAACGCAGTGAAGGAGACGTTTCCGACCCTATAAAGTATATATATTCTTGATCAGCATCAACAGCCGAGTCGATCTAGCCATGTCCGTCTGTCCGTCTGTCTGTCTGTCCGTCTGTCCGTCTGTCTGTCTGTCCGTCTGTCCGTCTGTCTGTCTGTCTGTTTCTACGCAAACTAGTCCCTCAGTTTTAAAGCTATCTGAATGAAACTTTGCATATAGTCTTCTATATGCTCTCACTGCTATATATGTCGGAACGGGCCGGATCGGACGACTATATCATATAGCTGCCATACAAATGTTTGATAAATTTTTAGAAAAAAAATTATAACTTTGCTGTTTTTCAACATATTTGCACTATTTTTTAAATATGACCATTTTATATTATTCCTGAATTTTGGTAAAAATTTTATGAATATCGGACGACTATATCATATAGCTGCCATAGGAACGATCCGGAAATTAATAGAAAAAAAATTACAACATCTTTGTTTTTCAACGAATTTTTATCTTTTTTGAGATAGTGTCATCTTGTATTATTTTATAATTTCATATTTAATTTTATGAAAATCGGACAACTATATCAACAACTATATATAGAAAAAAATTATAACTTCTTTGTTTTTCAACGAATATTTATCTTTTTTGAGATATGGCCATTTTGTATTATTTTAAAATGTAATATTTAGTTTTATGAAAATCGGACGACTATATATTATAGCTGCCATAGGAACGATCGAAGAATTACAAGAAAAAAGTCGAACTTCGACAATTATCAACATATTTCACATTCTTCGAGTATGGCATTTTTAGGATTCTAAAATTTTAATATTGATATTATGAAAATCCGACAACTATATTTTATAAAGGGCGTATTAATATTTTGAATATAAATTAATACTTTTTTAGTATTTCATATATGGGCTTCACATTTTTTATATTACTAATATGTTTTGAATTTACATATATAGCTGATGTAAGATATATCTGACCAATTCTGCAATTGGCAATTGACTTCTCTTAGCCTCTGCTGAATTGCAGACTCTCCAATAAAATTAAAAGGTTATCGCAAAGGTTAATATTTCAGACCCGATATACATATATCTGTCACCTGTTATTAAGTTAAGAAACGGTAACATTCGAGGGATACATGCTGAAGTTGGTGTCAGGTATAAATGCAGCGCTCGCATAACCCTTAAATCATAACCTGATACCTGTTAGCAACATAACACGTGATCAATGTTGCACAATTGCATAAGCAAACAGGTATCAGGTATAAATGCAGCCCTCGCATAACCCTTAAATCATAATTTGATACCTGTTAGCAACATAACACGTGTTCAATGTTGCACAATTGCATAACCAATCGTATTACCTGATATATACCTGAAGTAGAGTCAAAAGGGTTAACCCTAAAGGTTGTTAACAGGTAATATAAGGTGCCTATTTATTTGCGCACATTTATAATCCGCGGATTAGTATTATCACGACAGTGACAGTGACAACATATACCAGTGCATCGAGTATTTTTATATTGTGTGAATGTATACTTTTAATCAGTGTAAAGACAAATAGTGTGTGTGTGTGTGTGTATATATATATCTCTATATATATAAAAGTGTACAACTATTTTTGGTAAGTTATACATTTTGTTTTTAAATTGTTAAATTTGGCCACAATTTTAGCAAGTTTTGGTTTGGGCATGTTTTGAAAAATTTGCCTCAATATATTTCGATTTCCTGTGGATACCATCGTTAGAGGGATTAGCTTTTTCAGCGTATAGTTTGTTTGAGTTTTAAAACGCCGTTAAGTTTATAGCGGCGTTTTAAATCTCACAAGCTGAACCCCCTAAAAGAATCTACGGTGGAAATCGAAATATAATGAGAACAATATTAAGTAAGGACATGGAGGCCCGGAGCACAAAATCGATCTTAATACATTTCAGATTTTAGAAACATACATTTAACCATATTATCTAACCATTTTTTAACAGGAACGAAAAGAAAATGCCACGCACATCTTCTTTATCTCAGGAGCAGCGTCGCCAAGCCGCACTTAGGAGAAGTCGCGCTCAATACGCTCGAAATGCTACGCAAATTAGAGCCCGAAATGCCGAGCACAATGCCTTTGTCCGCTCAGTGAATCCGGAGGTTGCACAGGAGGCTCGCGCTCGAGATACCGCAGTACGCTCTCAGAGAAGGCGTAGTGAACGAGTCCGAGCGCGGGAACGATTAAATGATGCAGCATCTCATGCACTCGCCAGGCAGAACTCTGAGGAGCGACGACGACAGCAGTCGCAGGATACTGCGGCTCGGGCTACCTGGAGATCGCTCGAGGAAAACCGCGGTCCAGAACGTGCACGGGATGCTGCAGCGCATGCACTCGCCAGGCAGAACTCTGAGGAGCGACGACGACAGCAGTCGCAAAATACTGCGGATCACGCTACCTGGAGATCGCTCGAGGAAAACCGCGGGCCAGAACGTGCACGGGATGCTGCAGCGCATGCACTCGCCAGGCAGAACTCTGAGGAGCGACGACGACAGCAGTCGCAAAATACTGCGGATCACGCTACCTGGAGATCGCTCGAGGAAAACCGCGGGCCAGAACGTGCACGGGATGCTGCAGCGCATGCACTCGCCAGGCAGAACTCTGAGGAGCGACGACGACAGCAGTCGCAGGATACAGCGGCTCGGGCTACCTGGAGATCGCTCGAGGAAAACCGCGGGCCAGAACGTGCACGGGATGCTGCAGCGCATGCACTCGCCAGACAGGACTCGGAGGAGCGACGACGACAGCAGTCGCAAAATACTGCGGATCACGCTACCTGGAGATCGCTCGAGGAAAACCGCGGGCCAGAACGTTCACGGGATGCTGCAGCGCATGCACTCGCCAGGCAGAACTCTGAGGAGCGACGACGACAGCAGTCGCAAAATACTGCGGATCACGCTACCTGGAGATCGCTAGAGGAAAACCGCGGGCCAGAACGTGCACGGGATGCTGCAGCGCATGCACTCGCCAGACAGAACTCTGAGGAGCGACGACGACAGCAGTCGCAGGATACTGCGGCTCGGGCTACCTGGAGATCGCTCGAGGAAAACCGCGGGCCAGAACGTGCACGGGATGCTGCAGCGCATGCACTCGCCAGACAGGACTCGGAGGAGCGACGACGACAACAGGTTCAAAACACCCTCTCTCGCTCTAACCGGAGGGCACAAGAGGAAAATAGGAGGGCCGAGAGAGCACGAGACGCCGAGGTCCACAGAATCACGAGGAACAACCCAATAACTCGGGCACGGGAACAACAAAGGAACACAATGCATCATCGGAACACCAGACTTCAGAGGAGACTTCGGGAGCAGCAAATTCAGGAAATGGCTGAGGAGCGGCTCCTCACATACAGGTCTATTTCCCAAAATCGCCAGGCTGAATCTGCAAGGCAGTCTCAGCGGAATATTGCTTCTAGAGCCGAACTTTCCATGGATGAAAGACAGGATCAACGGGAACGCCAACGCCAAAGGAACCGAGCCACTGCGAGGGAACAATATCGACGGAATATCAAGGATGGACCAACTGAATGCTGTGTATGCTGTGGAGGAACATGGTTTCCATCGCAGGTAAGTGGTTTAAACAAAATTTCTATATCTGCTAAGTATCCTGCTTTAGATGTTGACAACGCATTTTATTTAAGTAGGAAATTTCCAAGTCCGTCCGGCAAATATCAGTTTTGCAGCACATGTCGTCAGAGTGTTTCAAAGGGTAAATTACCTTCCCTTTGCCTCTCTAAAGGCTTTGACTTCCCAGATATCCCCGAGTGCCTTAAAAATTTAACATGTCTTGAGGAGCGCCTTATTTCTCCACGAATTCCTTTTATGCGCATTATCTCCCTAGGATATGAAAGGCAATGTGGAATTAGAGGTGCAGTAGTAAATGTTCCGATTTCGGTACCTGATACTGTAAACGCGCTTCCTCGTTCCTTTGATTCGACTCATGTCATACAGGTTCACCTTAAGAGGAAGCTAGAATATTCTCATAATTTCATGACAGAAACAATTCGACCCGCTCGGGTCCTTGAAGCTGTTCGTTATTTAGTTAACACTGAGCTTTACAGAAAGCACAATATTGCTTTTAATGGGAGTTGGCTTACTCAAATGGGAGATCGAGAAGAAATCCCTTTTATCGCAGATGAAGCCGACCGAGAGGAGGTGGAACAGCTATTACGCCAACTACCCAATTCTCAATTAAATCGACCAGAAGAAGATTTAAATCCAGGCGGTCATGAAACCCTTTTAGAAAATAATGACACTGCTCTTCAACGTATAGCTTTGGCCCCCGGAGAAGGGCGCCTGCCAACTAATTTAACCCTCGATGAAGATGCAGAAGAACTTTCGTTCCCAACAATCTCTTGCGGTGCTGTTTTCAAAGCAAAAACCACCTACGCAAAAAAAGCAAGATCGCAAATTCGTTTTTACGATCGTCGTTGTGCAGTAGTACCTAAGGTACTTTATATGTACAAATTTTACGAAATGCAGCGAATTCAAAATTCAATCTCCATTGCCCTTCGTAAAAAATCAGGTTCCGTAACTGCTGCCAATGTGATGGATAGTTCGTTTGTTGACAACCTTGTACAGCATGACGACGGATATCACATTCTAAAAGGTCTTCGATCCGCTCCAGCTCACTGGGAAGCTGAGAAAAAAAAAGTCATAGCTATGATAAGGCAATTTGGGCTGCCTACTTTTTTTATAACTTTTTCCGCAGCGGAATCCAAATGGAATGAACTTTTGGTGACTCTTTCTCGTCTATTGGATAATAGAAATATTACAGAAGACGAAGCGGCATCTCTTTCTACAGCCGAAAAAGCTAGATTAATAAGATCTGACCCAGTAACATGCTCCCGATACTTTGACTTTAGGTTTCGACAATTAATTAAATTGTTCAAAAGCTCCGAAATTTTTGGCGAGTTTACTCTGGTCCATTATTATTGGAGGATAGAATTCCAGCACAGAGGATCGCCCCACTCTCATGGAATGTATTGGTTTTCTGGCGCTCCAAAGCTAGAAGGACCAGAAAATTCCGATCAAGTGGTGAGTTTCATTGATCGTTTTATTACAACCACAGGGGACGATCCTGAATTGCAAGAAGTAATTCAATATCAGCGGCATAAACATAGTTCTTCGTGTTTAAGAGAACTGCGTGGCCAGGAATTCTGCAGGTTTCAAATGCCATACCCTCCAATGCCTGAAACAATGGTTTTGTTTCCGTTAGAAGACAACGAACCCAATGTTGAACATTTTAAAGAAATGTTTAAAAAAATTAAAGAGCTTTTAAAGTCAACTTCCGATGAAGAAGCAGCCGTCTTTAATAATTTTGAAAACTTTCTTACCCATCTACAGATAAGTTTTGAAGAGTACAAGTTCGCCATCCGATCAAGCTTGAAAAAGCCTCAGGTATTTCTTCGCCGCAAATTTTCCGATAGGTTGGTAAATGCTTATAACAGGGATATCCTGGGCCTACATAGGGCAAACATGGATATACAGTTTATCTTAGATGCATTTGCCTGTTGTAGTTATATAATTAACTACATAAACAAATCGAACCGTGGGGTGTCGCAACTGCTTCGAGAAGCCATGACTGAAATAAGCCATGGAAATATTTCAGTAAAAAGAAAGTTGCAGCATCTCGGGAGCAAATTTATTAATGCTACGGAAATATCAGCCCAAGAAGCAGCCTACAACATTTTAGGCTTACACATGTCTGAGGCAAGTGAAGGAAATATTTTTGTAAACACTTGCCATCCAGATAAAAGAGTTCGGATAGTGCGATCTAATAGAGAATTAGAGCAGCTTCCTGGGAACTCAACTGACATTTTCGAGCAAAACTTGCTTGATCGGTACGTACAGAGGCATGGAGACTTAGAATCGATATGCCTTGCAGAATTTGCAGCTTGGTACAAATTTTCCAAGGTAAACGCACCATCAGAACCGTCCAACGAAGATTATGATGAAGCGATCGACTTGGAACTAAATGAACAAAATCCCATTTCTAACCAAAGCTACCAACTGCTAGATGGAACTGGGAGTGTCAAAAGACGCAAGCATGCCTTAATTCTTAGATGGGTTCGCTTTAGCATAAACTCTTCCCCTTCTGATTATTTCAGAGAGCACGTAATGCTTTTCTTCCCATGGAGAAATGAAGAGACTGAACTTCTTTCGAATGACAATGAAATGACATTCAGAAATAATCATGAAATCATTAAGCGCAACAAAGAGCAATATGATGTGTTTGATGATATGGAACTAGAGAGAGTTCTTCAAGATTTGCAAAATTTTGAAAGAGAAGATAATGGGCTTCTACCTCAGGAACCTGCCTCTCAATATCTAGATGAAGAATTTAGGGCCTTGGCGGTACCAAACGTCGGACAAAACGTTAATATACTCCAAGATGACAATGCTGTAAATAACACAGAAGATGGCGAACTTCAACTAATTAGACTTCCCCCGTTAGTTTCTGATGATAACCTTTGCTCGCTGTCCAGGTCGCTTAACGCAAAGCAACGTCAGTATTATGCCCACGTAATGCATAATATAGCAGCCAAAAAAACATTTTATGAATATGTTGGGGGAGGTGCTGGAGTTGGCAAAAGCAGACTGATTTCAACTATATATCAGTCTATAACTTGGCGAGCTAATAAGCTACCGGGAGCAACGGATTCTGCAAAGGTCTTACTTTGTGCTCCTACTGGAAAAGCAGCTTTTGGAATTGGAGGACTTACACTTCATTCCGTTTTCTCACTTCCAGTGAATCAAACATCAGGTCCTTTAAGACCTTTAAGCAATGACTCCATAAACACAATGCATTGCAAGCTAATAGACCTCCAATTAATTATCATCGATGAAATCTCGATGGTCGGATCTAAAACGCTAGGATATTTAGATCAAAGACTTCGACAAATTTTTAGAAGCCAAGACGTAGTTTTTGGCGGTAAGTCTATTATAGTGTTTGGAGATCTGAAGCAGCTGTGCCCAGTAGGAGATCGGTGGATATTCCTAGAGAATATCTCAAATCCGTATAACATTCTGGCTGGCACAAACCTGTGGAGTAATTTTAGGTATTTCGAGCTAACAGAAATAATGAGGCAACGGGACGATCATGCATTTGCTTTGGCTTTGAATAACATGTCAGAAGCTAACATGACAGATGCAGATGTGGTGCTTTTTAGGCAAAGAGTTGTCACGCCAAACGACGTTCCGGATGACGCAATCCACTTATTTGCTTCCAATGACGAGGTTAATCAGTACAACGCCTTAAAGCTCGCTCAAATCGCCACAGAAGAGTTTGTTTCAACTGCCATAGATACTGTGAAATCAGCTAATATGTCAGTAAGAAATAAAGAAACAACTCTCAGAAATGCCCAAAATATGAAAACGTCCGAAACCCAGGGACTGCCATATATTCTGCATCTAAAAACAACAGCAAAGTATATGGTTACCGTCAATATAGATACAAATGATGGACTGGTAAATGGGGCAACAGGCCAATTAATGCAGATTGACAACTGCATGGTAAACAACGTTAGGTTAGTAACAAAACTTTGGATTAAGTTTTCAGATCCTACAGTTGGTGCCATGGCCAGGTCAAAAGTTCGGAGAAATGATCATCCAGATTGGACTCCAATTGAAAAAACAGCTCGAGTATTCCAATGCGGAAGCTCAGGACATTCTTCGGTTGATCGAAAACAATTCCCTGTTGTTCCTGCTGAGGCTATAACTATACATAAAAGCCAAGGAGCAACCTACAGCAAAGTCGCAGTGCACCTTAAAAGGGGCATTAAGCGAGCTTCGCTTTACGTAGGTTGCAGCAGAGCAACAAGCGCATCGGGTCTTTTCCTTTTAGGAGACTTTGTTCCTCCAACTAGATTTGGAGCTACAAATGTCCAAGCAGAGCTAGAAAGCTTAAGAGGTGAAAAGGCCTTGACTACGCAGTATGAATTATTGATCAATGGGGATAATGCCATCTCCATGTATTATCACAACATTGAGTCTCTTCGCGCTCATCGCGAAGACATTGCCAATGACAACATTATTTGTTCTGCAAACTTTTTATGTTTTGTTGAAACCTGGACTCTTCCCCAGGAAGAGTACAACTTAAGGGATTTCGACATTATCAGAAGAATTGATAACAATCGGTTAAATGGTATTGGGAAAAACGGAATACTCATATATGCTAAACAAAGTATTTCGTCAAATGTGCAATTTCTTTTTGAGACAAAGAAATCGCCAAGTCCCAGAGCAACCTATCAATCGATTGTTTTTAAATATCTTGACACGTCATTTATAATTGTGTATAGGAGTCCCGGATTTCCTATTGCAAGATTTCGAAATGAAATTAAATCTGAAGTTGAAAAAGTACGCAGAATGGATAATAATAAAGTGGTAATATTAGGAGATTTTAATATCTGCAGATCCTCAGCGAGCGATGTTTTGGAGGAATTTTTGAATGGACATAATCTTTTGTCATTGAATAATTCTGCAACGACAAAACACCAAACCCAAATTGATTGGATATTTTCTGACTCTCGAGTTCCAGAAGCTGTTGCCCTTACATATAAAACACCTTATAGCCATCATGATGGTATTTTTTTTAAATATAGCTTGTAAGAGTGTATACTTAAGTTATTTAACAAATTATGGCTATAAGTAGAATTTATTGTAAATATAGTATTGTAAATATATAAAAAAAATTGAAAATATTAACAAATTTTCCAATATATTTCATATTTAGCTATAATTTCCCCCTCGTGGATTGAGACCTTGTCGTGGTGTGGGGGCTTAGTACGTGAATTTCGAAAAAAATAAAATTTACTGAAACTAACCGCAATCCTTACTTAAACTTAAACTCTTAAACTATTTTTTATTTTTTTACTTACTGCAAGGGTATTTCAACTTCGGCTAGCCGAAGTTAGCTTCCTTTCTTGTTTTTTTGTATTTTTTGGCAGGGAGTGGTGGGTGCAAAACCCTTACAAGGACGCGGACATTGTTGTACAACAATCATTTTAATCACTTTTCAGGGTCTGGCGCCGCACTTTGCTGTTCTTTGGCATGGCCCAGTTTTTCTTTTTCCTCTTTTTTTTTCCTTTATTTTTTTGTTCTATTTTTTGGGGGAGCCTGTTTACATGCGCAATTTACTCAAGTGCTGCCAGTGTTTATATCATTAAAAGCACGATTTTTGAATAGATTTTCTATCTAGAAACTTGTTGTTTTTTTTGTGAAGAAGTTTTCCCACTTTTCTTTGACTAAAAGAAAATTTAGTTTAAGATCCACCATCTTGTCACTACATATTTATTCCAGGCAATTTCATCTTGCCACGTTTCTAATAATAAATGTACCCCAAAATTAGTTAAAATAACCATATGTTCGGGGTTTGCCCTTCTTTGGCTTTCTAGTTGTTTTTATTTTCAAATAACGATTATTCATCATCCATCCCTTTGAGCGGATGTGCGGGCGGCGTCTTATATTTATATGGAAACACAAGTATACGCCTTTATAGAGACAAGCGGCTCTTTGGCCGTAATCTACTTGGCCTACTTGGGCTAAGTGCGCTTTTAGATAAAGTCGCTGCCGAGTCCGCTTGGCACGCACAAGCGGAAAAGTAAAATGGGCGACGCGACTGTTGGTTTGGGTTTGGGGTGGAAAATAGGCAATGCCGAGCCAGGCTTTTCCGGCTAAGGTTCACTTCAAAATGTCGAAGGTCCCACTTTCCCTCTCTTTCTCTGTGTGGGTGCGCCTAATGTTATGCTACGGCATAATTTGTTGCTTGAAGTGAAAAATTGTCAAGCACACTCAACGTTTATATACAGCAACAAAAAAAAAATTGAACTTTTCGAGGTCATAGCGTTTTATTAGCTTTGTTGTTGTCCTTAGCAGAAAAGGCTCATAGGAGGCGGAGAAGCGGGGGGTTACACAGTGACGAAAAAACTATGTGCTTGATGATGGTATTTCAGAAAATATGAAAAATTAAAACAGATTTCATTATAGAAAACATTTACTATATTATTTTTTTGTATTTTATAATAATTATAATAATTATAAGCCCTATTTTCTATGCTTAAACCTAAAAGAAAATATTCTGAAATTCCTTAATACTAATTCTTCAATTATCCAAAGACTCCCCACTGTCTGTTAGAGTGCCAACAAAAATTTGGCCACATTTTCCTGTTTATTTCGCTTGAAAGAGCGTGAAAAAAGTGACGCTCCGATTGATGTTTCGATTGCTATTTACAAACAACGCTTTTTCCATTTTCGCCTCGTCGCTGCCCTCCAATCGCTCTGCTCTCTAACACACAAAAGTTCAAATTTCACTTGATTTTATTTCGATTTATTCCACTTGTGCAATGTCCTGTCCCTCGCCAGATCCATCCTGGGGCGCTCCGGCTCCGGCTCCTGCCTGCCTGCCCACTGTTCCGGGCGTAGCGTAGCTCTGTGTACAACATGCATCCAATATGTGTATCTAAAGTGCAGTCAAGCGGCAACAGAACATGGAAAACCGTGGAAGGAGGAAAACGAATCACGGGGGAAAGTCCTTTTCCGCATTTTCCACTTTCCCCCGACACTCTCGGCTGTTGTCGTTTGAGGCTGACAACCATGGCAATGGCTGCTTCAGGGCCCCAAGACTTAAAGGCCATATTTAATTGCATAAGATATGCCAGGACATAAATAACTCGCTCTCTGCGAACGATACGTGGCTATTAGGCAGGACAATGAAGGACTCGATGACCCCCAATATCAATGGCAGAGATTGCCATCGAGGTAAGAGTAAACAAATTTGCTTAATTTTAAGTGCAGGGCAAACGATCCACAGTTTGCTTGTCAAGATTAAATTTGCAGATTGTGTGACAAAGGAATATATACTTAGTATGTACCAGCGAGTGGTATGTGCGCTGCCTTTGGACATGTGTGAAAATAATTTAATAACAATATTGGCAGCCTTTGGAACATTGGCCCGAAGGCGGATGCCTGATTTATGGGGCGATAATCAAATGTGGCCAAAGCAGAAAGGTGTGTAAATTTATGATTTGATTTTGCTGACTTTGTATATTATTATATTCGGTGCTTGAAATATGGTTTTGTAATAATAAATTGTTTTCAATAAGCCTAAAAAGTTAATTGATGTGTATTTCAAAATATATTTCTGCCTCTTATTAATTTATTTTTCCTTTAAACAAAAACGGATTTTAACAAAAAACAAAATATAGAGAACACCTTATAATATCTACAAATATTGAAATTATTATTAATAAAATATATTACAATATTATTATAAAATCCCTTTATAAGCTCACCTAAACTATTTTATAAACCTCTTATAGTCCCTATAATTTTTGACATTCCATCCCATGGTTTTTTCCCATTCCAAAATCCAAATCTAAATTAAATCCTTGCAATACCAACACATAAATTACGAGCCAGACTAATTAGTTTCTCTTGCTGTTTCGCTCCTTCTCTTCCAATGATTCCTTAGACTTTGCCAAACTTTTCTCGCACTTCCTTAATCCCCGGCCAAAGGCATTGTTTTAAGAAACATTCAGAGCAACAGGCATCATTTTATTCCATTTCCCGGATGAGCCCGGGGCCAGCATCGATTTGGCCTGGCCTGGCACCACATAAAAAGCGCCATAAAAAAAGGAAAACAGAATAAAGCGGAGACTAGCGCGCACATAAAACCGAACGAACGAACAATTGCCAAAAATCAAATGTGACAACTTTCACCAAAATTAAAATCATCAGCAAAAGTGAAGCCAAAACAGAGCCGAGGAAGATAGAAATGGCCAGAAAATGGGTGGAAAGTTGGGAGGAAAAACTGGATGGAAAATAATTCGAAGCGGGCGGCAGATCGACGAGTCCGACACCGAGTCCAACTCAAACCGAATCATTGATGCCAAGCGGAAATGTGCGCACTTTCAAGAAGTGCACTAAAAATGGCGACGAGCACTTCCGTTGATGGTTCGTCGGGCCCAAGATGGTCACTGTTCTGCTTCTCCGGCACCAGCACAGTAAGCACAAAAAGTATACAAAAAAACGAGGCCAAGACGGACAACTTTTTGGCGTCAATAAAAACAAACTGTGTGAACTATACAACTAATATTGATGGCTTAAAGGGAGTTGATCGAACAAGTAGAAAAAACAGCACCTTGTTACAACAAGAAACAAAAACAAAGGAACCGTACATTACAGTATTCACTCAAATTAAAAAACATTTTTGAGATCGTGCCTAAGCTTTTTCGGAATAGCGTTTATTGTTCAGACTCAGATGGAAATTTCGCAGAAATCCATATTGCTGATTATTTTTCCGGCTACCAGGTTCATTAGGCACCAGGCGCACGACATTTCATACATTCAGGACTAAATCCCAGGCAACAAAATCTTGCTTCAGCATTTAGAAATTCAATGTTTGACAGCAATATAGCCGCCAGAAGATAAAAGGTTCCTTTAAAAAGTTCCATTTTCCGTTAGCTGGTTTCTGAGAACAAGTTTCCTTTGAGGTTCCTCCAGATGTGATGCATTAACTTTAAAATCGGTAGCCTTTTATACAAAATTTGTTTGACAACGTTGACTAGTTCATTTTCAACGGCTCTAATCACAAATTTAACAATTTAAGAATAACGTAATTCGTTTCACTAAATCCAGTGTCTTAGCAATATTTTTTAAAGGTTAAATATCATTGTTTAAAATGATTAACGAATTGTGAAAGCAGTATAGAATATACAAATAGATCTTTTCATTGCGTTTTATTTTATGATTCATTAATTTCTTTCTTGCTAGTATCGATTTCAAACATGATTAATCCCAGTAATGGTATTATAGTACGAACTAATTTGAGGTTTAAAATTAGAACACAATAGGATCAGTAATTCCGGAGGGAGAGCTCAACACCATTCTGGATTGGCATTTATTTAAAAACTTCAGGTTTAAATATTTCACAAATCTTTATATTTTAAGAAACTATTTTCAGGATACCAAAAATTATACTAATTTCTGCCCTCAGGTTTAACATGACGGCAGATATACATTACAACACTTTGTATTTAGCGATGCAATTTTTGAAAGCATTATAGCCGCCGAAATGTAGAGGGTTTCTTCTTATCCTGATCTCATATACCATGGAGGATATTCTTCACAACACTGTGCATTTGACAATGCATTGTTTGCCAGCAATATAGCCGCCAAAAGAAGGAAGGTTTTTGTAATAAACTCCATTTTCCGCTAGCTGATTCTCTGCGAACAAGTTCCTCCAGGTGTGGATGTAATATAGTAACTGTAAAGTATGTCACCTTTTATACAAAAGTTTTAACAACGTTGACTAATTCATTTTCGACGGCCTTTATTTAATTTAAGAATATCTTACTTCGTTTTACTTAATCCCAGTGATGGTATTATAGTATGAACTAAAACGGAAATTTAAATAAGAGCACAGAAAGGTCAATAGTTACGGAGGGGGAGCTCAACGCCATACTGGGTTGGCATTTATTTTTAAGATTCAGGTGTGAATATATCACAAATTCATATTGCTTAAGAAATACTTTTTAAGTTACCAAATATTCATTAAATTTCCGCCTTCAGGATTAATATCAGGTGTTCGCCAAAAGGACGCTTACCACCAGGAAATCCCAGTTCCTAGGTCTGCATGACATTTTAAGTCATAACAACACTTTGCAATGCAACTTTGCAACAATGTTTAAAAACATAGCCGCCAGAAGATAAGAGATAGAAGAATATTTTAAATAAGAACACAGAGAGATGAATAGTTCCCAAGATTCCTGTGTACATATTTTAAAAATCTTTATTTTTTAAGAAACAATGTGCAGGTTACCAAAAATTCAACAAATTTCTGCCCTAAGGTTTAACATAAGGGCAGATATACTTTACAACACTTTGTATTCAGTGATGCAGTTTTTTAAAGCATTATAGCCGCCGATATATAGAAGGTTCCTTCTTATCCTTATCCGTAATACCATGGCGCATATTCACTACAACACTTTGCATTTGGCAAATCATTGCTTGCCAGCAATATAGCCGCCAATAGAAGGAAGGTTTCTTTAATAAATTCCATTTTCCGATAGCTGATTCTCTGAGAACAAGTTCCTCCAGGTGTAGATGTAATATAGTAACTTGAAAGTACGTCACCTTTTATACATAAATTTTAACAACGTTGACGAATTCATTTTCGACGGCCTTAATTTAATTTAAATAAAAACACAGAAAACTCATTAATTACGGAGGGGGAGCTCAAGGCCATTCTGGGTTGGCATTTATTTATAAGATTCAGGTGTAAATATATCTCAAATTCATATTGCTTAAGAAATACTTTTCAAGTTACCAAATATTCATTAAATTTCCGCCTTCTGGATTAATATCAGGTGTTTGCCAAAAGGGCGCTTACCAGGGAATCCCAGTTACTAGGTCTGCATGACATTTTAAGTCATAACAACATTTTGCATTTAGGTAATCAATGTTTGAAAACATTATGGCCCCCAAAAGATAGAAGAATATTTTAAATAAGAACACAGAGAGATTAATAGTTCCGAAGATTCGTTTGTAAATATTTACAAATCTATATTTTATAAGAAACACTTGTCAGGATATCAAAAATCCAACAAATTTTTGTTCCTCAGTCTTTAAAAGTAACCAATAGAGGAGGGTGTTGATACCGACTCGCATTTAGCAATGAAATGTTGGAAAATATAATAGCGGCCAGAAGACAGCAGGTTCCTTTAAAAAGTTCCATTTTCCGATAGCTGCTTTCTAAAACAAGTTTTCTTTGAAGTTCATCCAATCTCAAATGTTATGTAGTAACTTGAAAATAAGTCGCCTTTTATAAAAAATTTTTAACAACGTTGACTAATTCATTTTCGACGTCTTATACTACATTTAAGGAATTTAGGCATTGACTAATTCATTTTCGACGGCCTTTACAACATTTAAGGAATTTAGAAATAGCTTAATTCGTTCCACTGCATCGCAGTAATGGGATTATAGAACGAACTAACACAGTAAGATCAATAGTTTATGAGAACGAGCTCAACGTCATTTTGGCTTGTCATTTATTTAAAAGATTCAGGTGTACAAATTTCACAAGTTCATATTTCTTAGAAAATTCTTTTTTAGGTTAACAAAAGTGCATCAAATTTCAGCCCCCAGGATATCAGGAAGCTTACCACCAGGGAATCCCCCATCCAAGGTTTGCATGACATTTCAAACATGAAGGAGTCAGTGCCGTACAACACCATGCATTTAGCACTGCAATGTTTGAAAACAATATAGCTGCGAGAAGATAGAAGGTTCTCTTAACAAGTTCCATTTTTCGATAGATGATTTCTGATTTAAAGTTTCTTTAGAAAAAACTAGAAAAAAGCCACCTTTTATACAGAATCTGTTAAATACGTTGACTAATTCAATTTGGCTCGGATTTAAAAATGTTATAATAACACAATTTGTTTCACTAAGCCAAAAAATTATTTAAGAAACAAATACCGACAGAACGGTTATAATTATACCCAGAAAATAAGACCCAACTAAGATTTTATTTAGTAAAATCCAAAACCTATTAGATATCTGAAAGTAAAAAAAAAATAGTTGGTAAAAGAAAAAAATTACCCCAACGTTGGGTAAAGGTTATTCCAAACTATTAAAACTATTTAAGGATCTGAAGTGCTGTGTTAAGGGAGCAGCAAGTGAACTACTGTGAAATGGAGAACCGAGACAGCAACCGAGACTGACCCTTGGAGGAGCTCCTTCTGTTTCCCAGGCCACTCCCACACACTTAAGGCTGGGTGGAGGAGAGGTAAGCGGAGCTGGGTCAGAGCAAATGTCCGCATGAAAGTTGAATGATGGCTGCAAGCCAAGCCATGGAATGGAAATCACGAACGCAGCACGGACACTAAAGAGGAATCGCGTCCGAGTGCGAGAGTCGAGTCCGAGCTTGAGAGCCGGATAACGGGTTGGGGGTTATCCTGGGGGCAGGATGTTGTCGGGTATGTAAACAAGCGCCGTTTCACTAGTAATTTGAAATTGCATTTAAAGTGCCTTAAATGCTTGACATTAGTTGACGGGGACGGGGGACGGCTTCATTAGCGCCGCTTGTGCGCACAACATGGCGTATGATTAATATGACGAGTAGTATACGAGCCAGTAATGAACTTAACATAATCTTTAGCCCATCACAAGCAACACGGCATCCTTCCTGGACATTCGTGGGCGGTGGCTAATTGTTCCCAGTGAGAGAGAGAGAGAGCTGTTGCATAACAGCAGCTCCGGTACATTAGGAAGCCCGGAATCAGTTGAGCAGAAAACGGAATAGAGGATGAAGGAGTGAGAGTGGGAATGGGCCAGCGTTTGGCCTGGAAACGGGCAATAAAATTTCGGTCAAAACGCCAAGCCAAAGGAGGCATATAGATAAGCGTCAAACAGTTCACACATTTCCATGCCGTCCCCTCTCCGAGTGAGCGCTGGAAGTGCGCTCAGGCGTGAATATTAAACGTTTTGCTTAGAAATGCTCCTCCCAAAAATTTTACCCAACTTCCTTCCAACCTCCTTCGTCCACCAGCAGTTCCATTCCCCAGAAGAAAAAAATAAAACCCATTTTCATCCCCGCAACTTCATGTCCAGGCGACATGTTTGGGCAAACTTTTGCGTTCTGCGCTGCGGGAAAAGTTCTTTTCTCTCTGGCCTAAAGGCAAAAGTTGGCCCAGTTGGAAATGGAAATATAGAGTCGGGGGAGTGCAGATATCACCAGATATGTGTCCTAGGAGGCAAGCTGCAGATAGCTTTAGTTTGGTTAAGCAACGAGCTGGAAGATCGCCGGCCAGCAATTACAGCAGTTCATAGTGAATTCAATTTCCGGGAAATTATGCAGGAGTAGCACCAGTAAACTTGAGTCTAATATTTACATAGGATATAACTTTGGTTAGGCTACTTAAAATTTAAATAAATAACTTCCGAATTATGGTAAATATTTTATAAGCATATGATAAGCAATTCCGATCCCAAAAATCATATATGTTCTTGATCAACATCCAATTGCAAATCTTTCTAGCCATTTATAAAAGAAACTAATTTTTAGTAATCTTTTTTTTAAGTTTATAATTCTGAGTAGTTGGTAAACATTTTGATTTCTTTAAATTTTAAATTTAATGAACTGATTTGTTTTATTTGTCTCTACCTATTTCAATCTTTGATATTTGCAGCGTTATTATTCCTCTTGGAAAGCCGTCTTGGCCATGTGTTAGTAACAGAGAGTGTATCCTTGAAAAGGACTCATTACTCTCAAGCAAGAATCAGAAAATAAAGAAGTCCCTTTAAATCGCAAATCGAGCCGAACGGCGTATGGAATGCATGCAGCCACCATTATGCATTAATATGCAAGGCACGCAGCACGTCATTAGTAGAGGGTGGTGACAGGACAGGATCAGTGTGGGAGTGTGGGCGTGGTGAGTCAACATAATGAATTATGCCACGCCTAACGATGCCGCCGCACAGCAGCCAGCGTGGCCCGGCACAGAAAAATCCAATAAAAATTAAATAAATTCCCCACAATTCCACGGCCACAGTTGCGGTCAACTAATAGTAGACACTGTGAAAGTAACTATTATGTTGGAAAAATAAGTATTTAAGAGAGTTTTTAGACTGAAATTGTGAATTTTAGATGTCAACAAACTTTATAAATATTGTTCCTTGTTTTAGAGTATTTTAAAATAAAAGTTTCTGTGAGTTTGTAGCATTTTTCAATTAAATTTAATTTTAAATATTTTTCAAAATACATTTTAAAACTTGATTTTTGCATCTGATGGTTTTTTAATACATCCCAACACAACCTAAGCCCCAAATAAAAGCAATAACTTTCTTATTTTAATACCTATTATCCTTTCCGCACCTGTGTATTATGTGTAAGGATACCATAAGGCAGGAAATGGAAAAGAAATAAGTGAGCAGTGAGAGGTGTGTTGAGAAATTGCACGTGGAGTAGGAGTCCCTACCCATACCCTACACACAAAAGCCGCCATAAGTCCGAGCGGAAAGGAAATAAAACACAACAAAAAAATATACACATAATTTACTTTTTTCAATTTTCCTTGCAGTGTGGGTGTATTTGGTGGTGTATTTGGTTGTGTCTGCGTGAGCGGCGCCTATAAATAGACAGTGGGACTGGCAAATGCCAAAAGCGACAACCGGAAGTCGCAGGAACCGATGATATATTGTCGGGAATTAGGGGAGTGCGCAGGCCAAAAGGCGGGGATCCTTGCAAGAAAACCAACTACTTAGTCCTGACAGTCCTGAATTGAAAATAAACAGGGAAAAAAATAAAATAAATGGGGCCCAACCTTTAGAACATAATTCATAATGAGAGGAATAAAGAATATTGAAATATAATATGTATTAAAACACGAAAAATTGTCTAATAAAACAAATAAATAAAGTCAGCAAAAATAAAGACAACCTTATATTACATCTCCATAAGCTCAAACAATAATTTAAAGATTAAAACACATTTTTGTAGAGAAAATGCTGCCCAAATTTCCCAAGAAAACCCTTACTTTTCACGACTCTGCTTACCCCATGATGCATATTAATCACCAGATAAAGAACACATCCACGATTGGGGCTCACTATCAGGGACCCAAACTATTAAGATTATATCTTCATCCACAAGCCATAAAGACCTTCTATCTTTTCCGTTTCCCTTTGACCGCTCAATATTAAATTTCATAAAAATTGTGCGTGCCTATTTCGGTTCTCTGAAGCTCCGGAGCTCGAAGCTCGGAGCTTCTTCCTCCTGCTGTCCCGCCTCCATCTGCTGCCTCGTAATTAATTTACGACAAAAATAGGGTTAATATCGCACAGGACACAGAGGAAAGCGCTGGAGGACTCCGGCGTGTGTCTGTGGCCGTGGAAACGATGGCCTGCCCTTTCGCATCCGGTTCGTATCGGAGATTGGAGCTGTGCCCGCTCCCCCCGCTTCTGTCAACACAGTCATCAACTGACTGTCGCTCAAATTGCTGTCACTGCTGCGGACGTGGAGGTGGATGCGGTGGATCTGAAAGCGGATGCCAGGGCCAAGGCGGGCGCTGAGCGGTAGATGCGGTCGCGGACCTTTTTTTTGTGTCCTCCTCTTTTTATACCCTTGCAGGGTATTATAATTTCAGTCAGAAGTTTGCAACGCAGTGAAGGAGACGTTTCCGACCCTATAAAGTATATATATTCTTGATCAGCATCAACAGCCGAGTCGATCTAGCCATGTCCGTCTGTCCGTCTGTCTGTCTGTCCGTCTGTCCGTCTGTCTGTCTGTCCGTCTGTCCGTCTGTCTGTCTGTCTGTTTCTACGCAAACTAGTCCCTCAGTTTTAAAGCTATCTGAATGAAACTTTGCATATAGTCTTCTATATGCTCTCACTGCTATATATGTCGGAACGGGCCGGATCGGACGACTATATCATATAGCTGCCATACAAATGTTTGATAAATTTTTAGAAAAAAAATTATAACTTTGCTGTTTTTCAACATATTTGCACTATTTTTTAAATATGACCATTTTATATTATTCCTGAATTTTGGTAAAAATTTTATGAATATCGGACGACTATATCATATAGCTGCCATAGGAACGATCCGGAAATTAATAGAAAAAAAATTACAACATCTTTGTTTTTCAACGAATTTTTATCTTTTTTGAGATAGTGTCATCTTGTATTATTTTATAATTTCATATTTAATTTTATGAAAATCGGACAACTATATCAACAACTATATATAGAAAAAAATTATAACTTCTTTGTTTTTCAACGAATATTTATCTTTTTTGAGATATGGCCATTTTGTATTATTTTAAAATGTAATATTTAGTTTTATGAAAATCGGACGACTATATATTATAGCTGCCATAGGAACGATCGAAGAATTACAAGAAAAAAGTCGAACTTCGACAATTATCAACATATTTCACATTCTTCGAGTATGGCATTTTTAGGATTCTAAAATTTTAATATTGATATTATGAAAATCCGACAACTATATTTTATAAAGGGCGTATTAATATTTTGAATATAAATTAATACTTTTTTAGTATTTCATATATGGGCTTCACATTTTTTATATTACTAATATGTTTTGAATTTACATATATAGCTGATGTAAGATATATCTGACCAATTCTGCAATTGGCAATTGACTTCTCTTAGCCTCTGCTGAATTGCAGACTCTCCAATAAAATTAAAAGGTTATCGCAAAGGTTAATATTTCAGACCCGATATACATATATCTGTCACCTGTTATTAAGTTAAGAAACGGTAACATTCGAGGGATACATGCTGAAGTTGGTGTCAGGTATAAATGCAGCGCTCGCATAACCCTTAAATCATAACCTGATACCTGTTAGCAACATAACACGTGATCAATGTTGCACAATTGCATAAGCAAACAGGTATCAGGTATAAATGCAGCCCTCGCATAACCCTTAAATCATAATTTGATACCTGTTAGCAACATAACACGTGTTCAATGTTGCACAATTGCATAACCAATCGTATTACCTGATATATACCTGAAGTAGAGTCAAAAGGGTTAACCCTAAAGGTTGTTAACAGGTAATATAAGGTGCCTATTTATTTGCGCACATTTATAATCCGCGGATTAGTATTATCACGACAGTGACAGTGACAACATATACCAGTGCATCGAGTATTTTTATATTGTGTGAATGTATACTTTTAATCAGTGTAAAGACAAATAGTGTGTGTGTGTGTGTGTATATATATATCTCTATATATATAAAAGTGTACAACTATTTTTGGTAAGTTATACATTTTGTTTTTAAATTGTTAAATTTGGCCACAATTTTAGCAAGTTTTGGTTTGGGCATGTTTTGAAAAATTTGCCTCAATATATTTCGATTTCCTGTGGATACCATCGTTAGAGGGATTAGCTTTTTCAGCGTATAGTTTGTTTGAGTTTTAAAACGCCGTTAAGTTTATAGCGGCGTTTTAAATCTCACAAGCTGAACCCCCTAAAAGAATCTACGGTGGAAATCGAAATATAATGAGAACAATATTAAGTAAGGACATGGAGGCCCGGAGCACAAAATCGATCTTAATACATTTCAGATTTTAGAAACATACATTTAACCATATTATCTAACCATTTTTTAACAGGAACGAAAAGAAAATGCCACGCACATCTTCTTTATCTCAGGAGCAGCGTCGCCAAGCCGCACTTAGGAGAAGTCGCGCTCAATACGCTCGAAATGCTACGCAAATTAGAGCCCGAAATGCCGAGCACAATGCCTTTGTCCGCTCAGTGAATCCGGAGGTTGCACAGGAGGCTCGCGCTCGAGATACCGCAGTACGCTCTCAGAGAAGGCGTAGTGAACGAGTCCGAGCGCGGGAACGATTAAATGATGCAGCATCTCATGCACTCGCCAGGCAGAACTCTGAGGAGCGACGACGACAGCAGTCGCAGGATACTGCGGCTCGGGCTACCTGGAGATCGCTCGAGGAAAACCGCGGTCCAGAACGTGCACGGGATGCTGCAGCGCATGCACTCGCCAGGCAGAACTCTGAGGAGCGACGACGACAGCAGTCGCAAAATACTGCGGATCACGCTACCTGGAGATCGCTCGAGGAAAACCGCGGGCCAGAACGTGCACGGGATGCTGCAGCGCATGCACTCGCCAGGCAGAACTCTGAGGAGCGACGACGACAGCAGTCGCAAAATACTGCGGATCACGCTACCTGGAGATCGCTCGAGGAAAACCGCGGGCCAGAACGTGCACGGGATGCTGCAGCGCATGCACTCGCCAGGCAGAACTCTGAGGAGCGACGACGACAGCAGTCGCAGGATACAGCGGCTCGGGCTACCTGGAGATCGCTCGAGGAAAACCGCGGGCCAGAACGTGCACGGGATGCTGCAGCGCATGCACTCGCCAGACAGGACTCGGAGGAGCGACGACGACAGCAGTCGCAAAATACTGCGGATCACGCTACCTGGAGATCGCTCGAGGAAAACCGCGGGCCAGAACGTTCACGGGATGCTGCAGCGCATGCACTCGCCAGGCAGAACTCTGAGGAGCGACGACGACAGCAGTCGCAAAATACTGCGGATCACGCTACCTGGAGATCGCTAGAGGAAAACCGCGGGCCAGAACGTGCACGGGATGCTGCAGCGCATGCACTCGCCAGACAGAACTCTGAGGAGCGACGACGACAGCAGTCGCAGGATACTGCGGCTCGGGCTACCTGGAGATCGCTCGAGGAAAACCGCGGGCCAGAACGTGCACGGGATGCTGCAGCGCATGCACTCGCCAGACAGGACTCGGAGGAGCGACGACGACAACAGGTTCAAAACACCCTCTCTCGCTCTAACCGGAGGGCACAAGAGGAAAATAGGAGGGCCGAGAGAGCACGAGACGCCGAGGTCCACAGAATCACGAGGAACAACCCAATAACTCGGGCACGGGAACAACAAAGGAACACAATGCATCATCGGAACACCAGACTTCAGAGGAGACTTCGGGAGCAGCAAATTCAGGAAATGGCTGAGGAGCGGCTCCTCACATACAGGTCTATTTCCCAAAATCGCCAGGCTGAATCTGCAAGGCAGTCTCAGCGGAATATTGCTTCTAGAGCCGAACTTTCCATGGATGAAAGACAGGATCAACGGGAACGCCAACGCCAAAGGAACCGAGCCACTGCGAGGGAACAATATCGACGGAATATCAAGGATGGACCAACTGAATGCTGTGTATGCTGTGGAGGAACATGGTTTCCATCGCAGGTAAGTGGTTTAAACAAAATTTCTATATCTGCTAAGTATCCTGCTTTAGATGTTGACAACGCATTTTATTTAAGTAGGAAATTTCCAAGTCCGTCCGGCAAATATCAGTTTTGCAGCACATGTCGTCAGAGTGTTTCAAAGGGTAAATTACCTTCCCTTTGCCTCTCTAAAGGCTTTGACTTCCCAGATATCCCCGAGTGCCTTAAAAATTTAACATGTCTTGAGGAGCGCCTTATTTCTCCACGAATTCCTTTTATGCGCATTATCTCCCTAGGATATGAAAGGCAATGTGGAATTAGAGGTGCAGTAGTAAATGTTCCGATTTCGGTACCTGATACTGTAAACGCGCTTCCTCGTTCCTTTGATTCGACTCATGTCATACAGGTTCACCTTAAGAGGAAGCTAGAATATTCTCATAATTTCATGACAGAAACAATTCGACCCGCTCGGGTCCTTGAAGCTGTTCGTTATTTAGTTAACACTGAGCTTTACAGAAAGCACAATATTGCTTTTAATGGGAGTTGGCTTACTCAAATGGGAGATCGAGAAGAAATCCCTTTTATCGCAGATGAAGCCGACCGAGAGGAGGTGGAACAGCTATTACGCCAACTACCCAATTCTCAATTAAATCGACCAGAAGAAGATTTAAATCCAGGCGGTCATGAAACCCTTTTAGAAAATAATGACACTGCTCTTCAACGTATAGCTTTGGCCCCCGGAGAAGGGCGCCTGCCAACTAATTTAACCCTCGATGAAGATGCAGAAGAACTTTCGTTCCCAACAATCTCTTGCGGTGCTGTTTTCAAAGCAAAAACCACCTACGCAAAAAAAGCAAGATCGCAAATTCGTTTTTACGATCGTCGTTGTGCAGTAGTACCTAAGGTACTTTATATGTACAAATTTTACGAAATGCAGCGAATTCAAAATTCAATCTCCATTGCCCTTCGTAAAAAATCAGGTTCCGTAACTGCTGCCAATGTGATGGATAGTTCGTTTGTTGACAACCTTGTACAGCATGACGACGGATATCACATTCTAAAAGGTCTTCGATCCGCTCCAGCTCACTGGGAAGCTGAGAAAAAAAAAGTCATAGCTATGATAAGGCAATTTGGGCTGCCTACTTTTTTTATAACTTTTTCCGCAGCGGAATCCAAATGGAATGAACTTTTGGTGACTCTTTCTCGTCTATTGGATAATAGAAATATTACAGAAGACGAAGCGGCATCTCTTTCTACAGCCGAAAAAGCTAGATTAATAAGATCTGACCCAGTAACATGCTCCCGATACTTTGACTTTAGGTTTCGACAATTAATTAAATTGTTCAAAAGCTCCGAAATTTTTGGCGAGTTTACTCTGGTCCATTATTATTGGAGGATAGAATTCCAGCACAGAGGATCGCCCCACTCTCATGGAATGTATTGGTTTTCTGGCGCTCCAAAGCTAGAAGGACCAGAAAATTCCGATCAAGTGGTGAGTTTCATTGATCGTTTTATTACAACCACAGGGGACGATCCTGAATTGCAAGAAGTAATTCAATATCAGCGGCATAAACATAGTTCTTCGTGTTTAAGAGAACTGCGTGGCCAGGAATTCTGCAGGTTTCAAATGCCATACCCTCCAATGCCTGAAACAATGGTTTTGTTTCCGTTAGAAGACAACGAACCCAATGTTGAACATTTTAAAGAAATGTTTAAAAAAATTAAAGAGCTTTTAAAGTCAACTTCCGATGAAGAAGCAGCCGTCTTTAATAATTTTGAAAACTTTCTTACCCATCTACAGATAAGTTTTGAAGAGTACAAGTTCGCCATCCGATCAAGCTTGAAAAAGCCTCAGGTATTTCTTCGCCGCAAATTTTCCGATAGGTTGGTAAATGCTTATAACAGGGATATCCTGGGCCTACATAGGGCAAACATGGATATACAGTTTATCTTAGATGCATTTGCCTGTTGTAGTTATATAATTAACTACATAAACAAATCGAACCGTGGGGTGTCGCAACTGCTTCGAGAAGCCATGACTGAAATAAGCCATGGAAATATTTCAGTAAAAAGAAAGTTGCAGCATCTCGGGAGCAAATTTATTAATGCTACGGAAATATCAGCCCAAGAAGCAGCCTACAACATTTTAGGCTTACACATGTCTGAGGCAAGTGAAGGAAATATTTTTGTAAACACTTGCCATCCAGATAAAAGAGTTCGGATAGTGCGATCTAATAGAGAATTAGAGCAGCTTCCTGGGAACTCAACTGACATTTTCGAGCAAAACTTGCTTGATCGGTACGTACAGAGGCATGGAGACTTAGAATCGATATGCCTTGCAGAATTTGCAGCTTGGTACAAATTTTCCAAGGTAAACGCACCATCAGAACCGTCCAACGAAGATTATGATGAAGCGATCGACTTGGAACTAAATGAACAAAATCCCATTTCTAACCAAAGCTACCAACTGCTAGATGGAACTGGGAGTGTCAAAAGACGCAAGCATGCCTTAATTCTTAGATGGGTTCGCTTTAGCATAAACTCTTCCCCTTCTGATTATTTCAGAGAGCACGTAATGCTTTTCTTCCCATGGAGAAATGAAGAGACTGAACTTCTTTCGAATGACAATGAAATGACATTCAGAAATAATCATGAAATCATTAAGCGCAACAAAGAGCAATATGATGTGTTTGATGATATGGAACTAGAGAGAGTTCTTCAAGATTTGCAAAATTTTGAAAGAGAAGATAATGGGCTTCTACCTCAGGAACCTGCCTCTCAATATCTAGATGAAGAATTTAGGGCCTTGGCGGTACCAAACGTCGGACAAAACGTTAATATACTCCAAGATGACAATGCTGTAAATAACACAGAAGATGGCGAACTTCAACTAATTAGACTTCCCCCGTTAGTTTCTGATGATAACCTTTGCTCGCTGTCCAGGTCGCTTAACGCAAAGCAACGTCAGTATTATGCCCACGTAATGCATAATATAGCAGCCAAAAAAACATTTTATGAATATGTTGGGGGAGGTGCTGGAGTTGGCAAAAGCAGACTGATTTCAACTATATATCAGTCTATAACTTGGCGAGCTAATAAGCTACCGGGAGCAACGGATTCTGCAAAGGTCTTACTTTGTGCTCCTACTGGAAAAGCAGCTTTTGGAATTGGAGGACTTACACTTCATTCCGTTTTCTCACTTCCAGTGAATCAAACATCAGGTCCTTTAAGACCTTTAAGCAATGACTCCATAAACACAATGCATTGCAAGCTAATAGACCTCCAATTAATTATCATCGATGAAATCTCGATGGTCGGATCTAAAACGCTAGGATATTTAGATCAAAGACTTCGACAAATTTTTAGAAGCCAAGACGTAGTTTTTGGCGGTAAGTCTATTATAGTGTTTGGAGATCTGAAGCAGCTGTGCCCAGTAGGAGATCGGTGGATATTCCTAGAGAATATCTCAAATCCGTATAACATTCTGGCTGGCACAAACCTGTGGAGTAATTTTAGGTATTTCGAGCTAACAGAAATAATGAGGCAACGGGACGATCATGCATTTGCTTTGGCTTTGAATAACATGTCAGAAGCTAACATGACAGATGCAGATGTGGTGCTTTTTAGGCAAAGAGTTGTCACGCCAAACGACGTTCCGGATGACGCAATCCACTTATTTGCTTCCAATGACGAGGTTAATCAGTACAACGCCTTAAAGCTCGCTCAAATCGCCACAGAAGAGTTTGTTTCAACTGCCATAGATACTGTGAAATCAGCTAATATGTCAGTAAGAAATAAAGAAACAACTCTCAGAAATGCCCAAAATATGAAAACGTCCGAAACCCAGGGACTGCCATATATTCTGCATCTAAAAACAACAGCAAAGTATATGGTTACCGTCAATATAGATACAAATGATGGACTGGTAAATGGGGCAACAGGCCAATTAATGCAGATTGACAACTGCATGGTAAACAACGTTAGGTTAGTAACAAAACTTTGGATTAAGTTTTCAGATCCTACAGTTGGTGCCATGGCCAGGTCAAAAGTTCGGAGAAATGATCATCCAGATTGGACTCCAATTGAAAAAACAGCTCGAGTATTCCAATGCGGAAGCTCAGGACATTCTTCGGTTGATCGAAAACAATTCCCTGTTGTTCCTGCTGAGGCTATAACTATACATAAAAGCCAAGGAGCAACCTACAGCAAAGTCGCAGTGCACCTTAAAAGGGGCATTAAGCGAGCTTCGCTTTACGTAGGTTGCAGCAGAGCAACAAGCGCATCGGGTCTTTTCCTTTTAGGAGACTTTGTTCCTCCAACTAGATTTGGAGCTACAAATGTCCAAGCAGAGCTAGAAAGCTTAAGAGGTGAAAAGGCCTTGACTACGCAGTATGAATTATTGATCAATGGGGATAATGCCATCTCCATGTATTATCACAACATTGAGTCTCTTCGCGCTCATCGCGAAGACATTGCCAATGACAACATTATTTGTTCTGCAAACTTTTTATGTTTTGTTGAAACCTGGACTCTTCCCCAGGAAGAGTACAACTTAAGGGATTTCGACATTATCAGAAGAATTGATAACAATCGGTTAAATGGTATTGGGAAAAACGGAATACTCATATATGCTAAACAAAGTATTTCGTCAAATGTGCAATTTCTTTTTGAGACAAAGAAATCGCCAAGTCCCAGAGCAACCTATCAATCGATTGTTTTTAAATATCTTGACACGTCATTTATAATTGTGTATAGGAGTCCCGGATTTCCTATTGCAAGATTTCGAAATGAAATTAAATCTGAAGTTGAAAAAGTACGCAGAATGGATAATAATAAAGTGGTAATATTAGGAGATTTTAATATCTGCAGATCCTCAGCGAGCGATGTTTTGGAGGAATTTTTGAATGGACATAATCTTTTGTCATTGAATAATTCTGCAACGACAAAACACCAAACCCAAATTGATTGGATATTTTCTGACTCTCGAGTTCCAGAAGCTGTTGCCCTTACATATAAAACACCTTATAGCCATCATGATGGTATTTTTTTTAAATATAGCTTGTAAGAGTGTATACTTAAGTTATTTAACAAATTATGGCTATAAGTAGAATTTATTGTAAATATAGTATTGTAAATATATAAAAAAAATTGAAAATATTAACAAATTTTCCAATATATTTCATATTTAGCTATAATTTCCCCCTCGTGGATTGAGACCTTGTCGTGGTGTGGGGGCTTAGTACGTGAATTTCGAAAAAAATAAAATTTACTGAAACTAACCGCAATCCTTACTTAAACTTAAACTCTTAAACTATTTTTTATTTTTTTACTTACTGCAAGGGTATTTCAACTTCGGCTAGCCGAAGTTAGCTTCCTTTCTTGTTTTTTTTTGAGATGCCTTCAGGCAAATGATGCCTATTTGATCGGGGCCAAAGGATAAACAAAACGGGCGAGCAGCGCAACGCAGCAAAAAGAATATGAGGAAGGAAGGATTCGGACTACAAAATACCCAGTATTTGGTTAATGTATATACATATTTTCCCAACTATTATTATTTAAATAAATGCAAGAATATAGAAAATAAGTAATAGTTTTAATGTTCAATTTAACAGCGATTTATGTGACATTCCTGCTAAGCTCCATAATTAAAAAAAAAAGGACATACTCTTTTGAGAATCTCAACTACAGGGTACAAAAGAGAGGCTCGAAATAAAATGAGAAAACATTAAGTGAACTCAGGAAGGCAAGGGCATACGATTTGCCAGAGAGTCCTGAATCCGACATCCGGGAGTCTAGAGTCCACAGACTAAAGTCAGTAAGACAGCGACGACGACATACTAACCTAAAGTTATATGGCCTGGGTCAGCAGTTGCCAGTTACGCCCTTTCCATGGTTAACCAATTCACTTTTGTCGCTCCCGTCGCTCTGGCTCTGGCTCTTGTCGGGTGTATTTATTTTTTGTGTTCCGTTGGTCCTGCTGGCTGCCTTTCTATGTAAATTTTTATGAGCGCGCGCATCAAATAAAATTAATTCCAAAAAATGTTGTTGATTTTGTCTCGCTTGTAACTGGGTTTGTCGGTTTGGTTGCAGTTTGGTTTCAGAGCGGTTTTATCGCTGGCTTAAAACAGAGGGTTCTCGTATCGTTAGTTGTTTGTCGTTTTAAATTAAATTATGCGCCACACTCTTTTGATATTTTCATTTGTTGATTTTCCTTTATTGATTTTATTGAAATTGAATTTTCTTTCGTTTCGCAGTTACGCAGCTTAATTGAAATTTAAAAATAAAATGTAATACTCCCTCCACACACACGCATAAATGTACATAAATCCTGGGCACTATTTTACTTGGCCAGCTGGCTTTCGAATATGAACCATAAATATGAGGATTTGTTCTGGAAACCCTCTAGTGCTGACAGAAATAAATAATATTTTTATGTTGCACGTTCTGGCGGTTAAATCAAGCAATCAATATCTAGATCTTCTTTTACTGCTTGCCTGCGCCACAAAGTATGCAATCAAAAGTTTAAGGATTGCAATTTCTTGTAGAGTTTATTTCGCAAAAAAACCCTTTAGAGGAAATAGAATTTTATTGGTTCTGTAACACACCCTTTCACAATAAATATAAATAGATAGAAATTTACTTAAACATGGATACCACTGACATTTTTATATATTTAAATATTTAGTTAAAAAGCTGCCTACAAGTTTGCAATTAAAAATTATTGGTAAGGATAATTTTGGAATGGATTTCAATGATTTGGAAAACAGAGCGATTGACTGAATGACGAAATTATATTCTTGACCTCTGATGAAATTCTAAGCAGACTCTTTTATATATTTAAAGATTTTAAATCCATAAATAAATATTTAATGATTTATTTGAATACAAAATAATTTTTTAACTTTGTAAAAGACCTGAAGGGAACAAATCCTACCAAATATTTATCATTTTATTTATTTATTTAAGATATTAATCCCAAAAATGTATAAGGACATTTATTATTATTTTTACTCTTGACTTGAATTTTTAATAGATAGCCCTACTTCCTAATTAAATTCTAATTTAATTAAAATTAATGTACTCTGCCCTAGCCTAACTTCTTTATTCCTTCAGAAAGTTTTCTTCACAAAAAAAAAAAAAATAGGACCCATTTCCTTTTGCTGATTTTTCCAATTACGACAATTTCCACACTGATTTCGTTGCACTCCCCAAAATCAGAAAAAAAAAGAAAAGTTTATTAAAGAAAAAAAAGTGAAGCAAAGACCGAAAGAGGAGTCATAAAAAAAGCGAGGCGCCGAAAGTTTTTCGACATTAAACAGGATCCTTGGCATGCAGCTACTCATGGTCCTGCTCCTACAACAGTTCCTACTCCGTCCCTGCTTCTCCTCACTCTCTCCCTCCCTCTACGCTTATCCTTATTTTGTTGCTGCTCTGCTCCTGCTTTTTTTTATTCCTCCTTTTGCTGCTACACGCGCTGCTTTCAAAATAACTCTAGGATACACAAAAAGACATCCTGTGGCCTCGAATATGTGTGCACATGTATGTGTGTGTGTGTGCGAGCCTGTCTGTATGTGTAAAAGGTGAAACTTTGGAACTCCTTGCTGCTGTTGCCGCTGCTGTTGTTGGTGTTGGGCGCCGCTGTTGATAATTCAGGAGCACGAATTTGCCACGAAAAGCGAACGACAAATTAACGAGAAGGAATCGAAAACGAAGCGAGAAACGAAACGGAAAACGAAGCAAAAGCGGGGAATGCACGAGAAATGCGTATATAACACAAAAAAATAAATATATTTTGACCATAAATTATACGATTTGCACACTAAAAGCGGGCGGGCAGGACCAACACGCGCGCAAAACTAACGGAACGGAGCGGCGTCGCTCGCACACACATACACACACTTGCGCAGGATATTTCCGAGTCTATGGGTGTGTGTGTGTGTGTGTATTAATGCCGCCGCAAAGCTAAGCGCGCAAAAACCGACAGATACACGAGCATTTAACACCCAAAAAATGCGTGGCGCATGTTGAAAGAAAAAACTGCTCCCTTTCGCGAAGGATATAGCCGACAGAACTTTTTTTCTTTCTTTTTTTCTTGCTGTTATTTCACCATTAATTTATTAATTTGAAAATTTTTTGGTATATATTTCACATACTCCTCGTGGGCAATTTGAATTTGATTTTCTAATTTTGTTGGTTAGTTAGAGGCACTGGGTTCAACTTGGTTTCCGGTGGCAGCGCCCACAATCGAAGCGTGTGCGTTCGCGTTTGTGTCCTGTACTCAATTGTATTCTCCCGAATTCTTCGAGCGCCGTCACAGCCTAATCCTTGCCGATGCGAGTGCGCGCGTTAAAGTTGTTGATTTTCGCTGGAAAAAGCTGTCTCTAGGTATTCCTCTCTCTCTCGCATTGTCCTTAAAGCTCATTTTTAACCGATAATTCAGACTCTGTTATCGGTTTGAGTCCAAACTAAAAGTATATCAAGGGTTATCGGAAACTTAAACCTGTTTGCAGGACTTTTTCATGTGTGTTAAAGGCTCTTAGATATGAACTTAAATCTTTACAAAATCGTACAAAGAACCCCATAACATATTTAAAGCCAACTTAGAGAGTTTTTTATGCTCCAAAATATGTCATAAAATGTGAATGGTAAAATTTGTTGTGCTTTTTAACACCTTCTTTTGCACACCTTTTCAAAAAAAGAGCGCCTAATTTTAAATAAAATTATTACAAATAAAACCCAAAACATCTTCAATTTTCGAATTTACTTAGAGGCTTACATTACAAATGTACATGTTTAGTTATGGTATACAAGGATCAATTAAATAGACGCCGTCACAGAACTGCAACACAACAACTTACTTACTCGTCCTGGAACTACTCCCAACAACAGAATCGCTGGCAGGATTTTAATATATATAAAAATAGTCATTTTATCTCACAATTCTCTACAAATGCTCCGGGCTACGTATCAGAATGTGGCATGGTTCCTTATAAAGTACACTTCGTACTCCTTCTCGATCCACTTGATCAGCTTGTCCACATACTTGATCACAGTAGCCTTGTCCACGACGGGCTCAAAGACGGCATACAGCTCGTAGGTGCCGGTGGCCCAGGCCAAGACCACCTCGCGCTCCTTTACCTCGTAGATAAGCTTCAACGGCCGAGCGCTGTTATGGATGCGGTGCAGTAGGTCGCAGTAGATGGCCTCCAACCGCTCCAACTCCTCCAGGGACTTGTACGGATGCCTGAGCATCGGGCAGAGCAGTTGGGCTGTGGTCTTGGGCTTGTACAGGAAGTGTCGCAGTTCGGGTATGCCCACAACCTGTTGATACAATTTCACGTTAAAGGGCTGCTGCAGCTCCTCGTTGATGGCCTCCAAACAGTGATTTTTCCTTAGCTTATCCGTTATCTTGGCCTTGGCCTCTGCCAGCGTAAAGAAGGCATCCCTGTCCACGGACAGGAGGAGCAAACACGCCTGGCAGTCGTCCGCTAGATAGGAGACATGCGCATGCAAATATCCATTCATATCGAACTTGGGCAGGCAGATGGGCGACCAGTTTTCGGAGCTCTTGAACGACTCGGAGCACTCCACTAGGTTGAAGATCAGCCTCAAGTCAGCCGGATGTATCGAGTACTTCTTCATGCGAACCAGAGCTATCAATTTGTTATTGGCTATCAGCACGGCAAAGACCAGATTCTTGATCTTCGAGCAGTTGCTTTGAATGGCGCTGGTGATCTGCGATCGTATCGTTGTGGACAGTGGGAAGACGCGTATAGAGTTGGTCAGGAAAGTGAAGATGTTGTTGGACACTAAAGGAATATAAATATTAATAAATTTATATATTTATTTGGTTTATTGGATGTCATACCCTTGGCACTACTGCTATCGTTGGCCAGCAGATTGTAGAACAGACGCTCGCTGCCGGAGAGCAATCTCCTCAAATCAAAGTTCTTGCGCTTTTCAAAGATCTTCGTCATGTGCGAGTACGTCAATATGGACAGTATTTGATTGTAGACATCCCTAGAATGCAAGAACGCTCAATTAGTTGGAATCTCTATCAGCAATCACGATGACTCACCCTAATTGCAGTTGCAACTGCTGCACGCTCATGTTGCTCCTGCTGGCGGCTACCAGGATAAGCGAGCTGCGCTGCATGAAGGCAAACTTGATGCCGCCCGCATGTATTGACGTTATGGCATCCTGGCCCAGTTGCACGAAGCTCACCAGCGCCTGGATTACCCCAAAGAGCGTGGCCAGCTTGTCTTCATTGCCATGTAGCGAGAATATCGGCTTACCCGCCTCGCTGAGTATAAAGATGTGCTTCTTTTGGCCCCGCCACAGGCTGTCATGCTGATAGTCATACTCCTCCTCCACGCCGCTGCTGGAATCCTCGGTCTTGGCGCTTGTGGAAGTGCTCAGCGCCAGGGATTCCACGGAGGCGGCCAGTCCCTTTGCTGGTTCACCGGGCTCTGGACTGAGAGCGGTGCTACCGTCGCCTCTGCCCAGGCCATCCCTTAGCTCGGAGATAATACTATGGTTCTGCTGCTGCTCAGCCTCTGGGTCGTCGTGATCCGCCTCCTGATAGAGATTTGCTTCCGGATCGGTTGCTTCCGGGTCACCCTCGGCGTCCAAGAACTCGCAGGTGGAGTCCGATCTGATTGACGACTGCTCAACTTCCATTTCCGTTGATTTTTAGCTATTTCAGTCGCTGGAACATTGCAAATATTCACAAAAAATCAAAGTTTACAACTCAATCGGTGAATAAAAAAAAAACAGCTGAGTGGAATTGTCCAACACTGGGCTAAGAACAGATGATGAAGGTTACGGGAGTGTTCCAGAAAGCAGTCGAATTACATACATACATTATTTATTTCAAAGAAATAGGGATTTTAAGTTAATTATATTTCTTGAGGAAAAATATATTACTGAAAATTAAAGTTTTTCAAACCGTCTTAATTTCACATCCTATGTTTTTCAACACTAGCCCCCAGCTGTTATTTATCCCCATCAAGAGCAAGAAGAAGAAGAGCCCCAAAGAAGAAGAAGAAAGGTTATGAAAACACGAGCCGCTCCAAAATGCTGAGAAAATCGCTTGGAAATCGTAAGTAATCAATAAAAACTCAAATAAAAACCATTTACAAATATCACCTCTTGACAGTGCCCCGCGTTGGTCAACTCTGCGGCCTGCCGCGTCGCCTGCAGAGCACACAGCCAGAGCAAAAGGAGCCGGAAGACATTGCCGTGATCGAACAGAGGATTCTGAAGCATCCGGACTATTTTCAGGTGCACAACCTGTTTACCGTGCGCGACCTTTTCAATGCCCGAGTGCACTATGGCCACAAGGAGGGCTCCCTGGACGACCGCATGCGTCCGTACCTTTTTGGCAGCCGGCTGGGACATCTGATCTTTGATTTGGACAAGACGGCATCACACCTGAGGGATGCCTTGAACTTTGCTGCCCACATAGCCTTCCGGGATGGCATCATACTCTTCTTCAATCGCAACGCATTGAACGCCCATCTCGTAGAGCAAAAGGCCCAAGAAGCGGGTGAATTCTCACACACACGCTTCTGGCGTGGAGGCATCTTTACCAATGCCAATGTCCAATTCGATGCCGTTACCCGGCTGCCCGATCTCTGCATCTTCTTGAACACGCAGAACAACGTGATGGCCCAGCACACGGCGGTGAGGGATGCGGCAAAGATGGCCATTCCCACAATTGGAATTGTGGACACCAATTGTAACCCGAACTTGATCACGTATCCAGTGCCCGGTAACGATGACTCTCCGGCAGCTGTGGAGTTGTACTGTGACCTCTTCAAGGAGGCTATACTTAGGGGAAAGCGTGAGCGTCGTCAGCTCCTTGGACTACCGCCCCTCGACGAAACGCTGCCCAGACGCAGCCGTAAACCCAAGAAATAGCCTTAAGTAGTATGTTGATTTTGTTACATTTTTTAACTTCCGCTGAATACAAATGCCGAATGCCCTTCGGTTCAAAAGGAGTAAGAAACTGTTGGAGACTATCTGTTTAACTGTCGTCCGGAAGGGTGTCAATACGTCGGAGGTGCTATGCCATTGAAAAAAACATTGGTAAAAACCCGCGTCTGGGGTTAGACTTGAAGAAGCGTCCTAGGATGGCAGCATGGTACCGCCTTTGACGAAATTGTTGCTGTAGTGACTGTAGTAAGAGGGATTTGAATTTGAGCCCGTGCTGGTTGTTCCCATGGAGGCCCACTGACCCGTTGGCACATCCGGCGGAGGAGGTGGTGGTGGTTGTGTCATTAGCTGGCTCAAGGTGGAACCGTCCATGACGCCGCCCTTGATGGCCCGTCCAGGACCAAAGAAGTTCTGCATCTGTGGTTTCTTCGAGTCAAAACTATTGGCCCCTTCTCTGGGCTTCTCCCAATTGCCCATGTTGGCTGACTTGCGTACAAATACTTGTCCGCTTTCATCCTTGTCCTGCTGCACCCAGCGCTCTGCGTGCTTGACCGTCAGCATCGCTTTGTGTGCGCCTATGTACTCCTCGGCCTTCTGTAGCCGCTCGAGCTGCTGTTCGTCAAGTTGGTCACGCGGCAGCTTGCCCAAACGCTGCACCGTCCGCTTCCAGTTGTGAAATTCACGGTTCTTGAACGGTTTCATCGCCTGCCGATACTCCTTCCACTGACGCTGGCGTTCCTCCTTTGTGCCGGGCGGCGCATCATCAAGAGGCGGTGGAGCCTCTGGCTTTTGGATCCACTCTCCGTTGATTTGTATAAAGGCGCCGCTGCGTTTGGGTTTCTTAGAAGGCTGACCACCTCCATTTGACTGGGAGGTGTTGTTGCTTTCGCTTGACGACGACGTTGACGACTCAGGAGGAGGCGGCGGTGGCATTAGTTTGGAATCCTTAGAATTGTTGTTGTTGCCGCGATTATTATTATTGTTGTTATTGGGTTTGAACTTTTTGTTTGGTTGCTGCTGGTTGCTTTGATTGCTGCGATTCTGTCGCTGCGGCCCTCGCTCTTTGGGCACTAGATTCCACATACTTGGACACTTGGGCATCGGGGGCTGAATGGGCGGCGGACCGTGATTTGGCGACATCATGTCCTCCCAAAATGGGGGCGGTTGCAGGGGCCGGTGGTTTTGATTTCGTCGTGGTCCTGGACCGCCCATTGGACCACCAGGGCCCATTGGACCGCCAGGGCCCATAGGACCACCAGGACCCATGGGACCGCCAGGACCCATGGGACCGCCAGGACCCATTGGACCGCAAGGGCCGCCACCCATTGGCCGCATCGGGCCGCAAGGTCCCATGGGTCCGCCCGGACCGCAGGGACCTGGACCCGGGCCGAAGTTACCGCCAAAATTGCCTCCATACCCCATGCCCATGTTCAGTAGCTGCATTGGTAGTGGCGGGGGTCTGCTCAGCGGCGGAAAATTGTTTCTGTTTTGGTTCCATGGTCCGCCGCCTCCCTGAAAGCCTCTGTTGTCGTTGTTGTTTTGTCTCCGTCCTCCGTTGTTGTTGTTATTCCAGTTGCTATTATTGTTGTAATTATTATTATTGTTATAATTATTATTATTACTATTATTATTATGATTATTATTATTGTTGTTGTTGCTATTGCCGCGCTGTTGTCCACCGGACTTGGATTCCGGCTTGGCAAGTGCCTCCTTGCACTTCTTCCAATCCGCAAAGGACATTTGTAGTGGCTTGGCGGACACGGCGTTGGTGCTCGCAGGCTCCGGCGACGCCGCCTCTACTTCCTCGTTATCCGACATATTTCAGAAAGGGCACGAACTTTGAGGAAGTTATTAGAAATAACTATAATTTGCCCCGATCTAATGTATTTTGACTAAATTTTACTTTTTCCAATATTTTGTTGCCTTTTCACTTATTTTTTGTTGCCAGCAGTGTGCCCACCTCCTTTTTTGTTCATAAAGTTAAAAATTCTTCAAAATAAAGCAATTGGGCACACTAAAACTCGATTCCTTATAAGGTTTTGACACCGCCGCATTAATTATGGCGTTATGACATAGTTTTCAATAATAAGTAATTAGAACATTGAAAGAGAAAACTATATATGTTATTTTTATTATTATTTGTGTAATAGTCGTTTTGCTTGCACCAGTGTAAAACTTGAAGGAACTGTCAAATCTCTATATATTTTATTAATGCGGTGTTGTCAAATAAAAGTTTTATGGAAGAATTGACAGCACCATAGGGATTTACCCAAGTGCGAGCGGGATGACTATGGGATCTAAATTAGAGTACTATAAACCCATTAGCTTTATAGACCTAGTGAGAACGGTATAGGATAGCGGTGGTACATTTTAGTACCTTTTCCGGGATTGACGGAATTTGGAGACTACCCACGGCGGGCACACTGTTAGTCGAAGTCGCAGAAATTTTATTGGTAAGCTTTTGTAGTCTAATTCCTTGAATTAAATTACAGCCGCAAAAGTGCCTTTTATTGTCGCGCTCGGTATCGGCTGTGCCTGGATAGTAACATTTGATTCGTGGTGTATGGGAAATTGAAAATACGCGTGAGTGGGAGAGTGCAATGTCGCAGCGAAACGCGTAGTTTCTGACGGATGCGCCCCATGGTGGCAGTGGCGTGCCGTCGAAACTCAGTATTATTACTCAATTTCAAAGAGAGCCGTGGCCGAGACGGATTAACCGTTGTTGACAGTTGGCCAACTAATTAAAGGTTTTCGCGATTTTTAACTGCTTTATCGCGGCCCTCCGCCCAAAATGGAGCTAACTGCGCTGCTGGCAGCGACGTCGGCAGAGGCCAGACCTGTCTTGTTGTTGCTATTCTCGACATATGATTCAATAGGAATAAGTGAACATGATCGCTCTCTTCTCTCTTTTGCCGTCCCGTCCTCTCTGGGCGAACAAATTCAGTTTTTTGTAATATTTTTGTTCCTTTTGTTGTTGTTGCTGCCAGTGTAAGTGATATTTTAAAAAAAATCTGTTTGGAGCTAGAAAGTCTAAACGAAAGAAAACCAACAGCAGCAGCAGAAGTAGACGTCGCAGCAACAACAATTAGCCTTCGAAACAGTCGCACAAATGGTCGTTCCCATTTATGCAAACAATTTTCATTCATTATTTATTTATTTCTACTTTGTTTTGGAATTCTGCTCGCAATTATCGCTAACGATTAGGTTTCGAGTGGCGGCCAAGTGATTCAACATCAGCGGCAGCAGGCGCTAATGGGTTAAGTCCCCCCCACCCCTAAACTAAGCATATATGTAGATAAATCTTTGGAGTCCGGGCTCCGTAGGTGTTATCAGATAAACCCGCTTATCAAACGTGCACATCTCATAATAAGGCTACAAAGATATAAACCCAAGAAACAATGCGTCGCAGTATTCAAGAATCAAGTGTTGTGTGAGGTTTTTGGGTCAGAAATATTAATTTTTTTTGCAAAATACTTAGAAAAGTGGTTAAAAAATAATTATATACATATTTATTTAAATTCTATAAAAGTACTTCCGCGCTTTGAGGGCTAACTTAAATCACATTTTATGCAATAATACGATAGTCTAGCCCTCGACTAATCTCTCCAACTTCTTTATCTTTCCAGGGGGAGGTGCGGAAAAAACGCTTCTACGATTTCTTCTTCATCAAATTCTTGCAACAACATTTTAAACGAACGAACTAGTAACCCTAACCAGACATCATCTACTCTCAACGACGACAACAACAACGATAGGACAGGACAACAAGAAGCATCTTTAACAACTCTGAGACATCATCGAACCGGACGAAGCAGCGTAGCAGCAAGCCCATTGCAAAAATGGCCCACACACATCTGGGACGCGCTGTGAAAAACATTGAGACACCACGCCCACTGAAGACACAGTCGCGTGCCTCGCTGAAGAACAGCTATTTGGTTATTGAGGAGCTCATTCAGTTGATTGACAATGTCACTGTGGGCCTGCAGTCGTACAATACCACACCAGAATCGATGACACTACTACTGCACAATCTGCGTGTCCACGGACCACAGTTGGAGGCCGTGTCCAAGGATACACTGGATCGGGCCTTTGTGGTGTTCCGCAACGCTTCGCAGGACGAACGGCTGAACATACTGACGCGTCTCAAGCTGCTCGAGCTGATCGAGCTCCGTGCCAAAAGCTGGGAGAACGATGATACCATCGCCTACTACAAGTCCAAGCAGCAAGTCTCGAACGTGGAGGTGAGTTCTTCCAGAGGTATTTGTCCTACAATTATTTATTGTAATATTTTTTCAGCTGCCCTCGGAGACATATCAGTACGATGCCGGCGGGCAGCCAGGCGGCTTTCTCAGCACCTCCCCCACATTCGGTGTCAGCGGTGGCGGTGTCAATGTTGGCGTAGGCTCTGCCGCCGCCGCCGCTGCCGCCGTCTTCAATGCGGCCTCTGCAGCCGTGGCCGCCCAAGCAGCGGCCATTGCGGCTGTGGGCTCACCCAACCAGCAGCATCTGCTGCTGCCGCCCGGTGAGGTTATCCGCAATTCGGGAAAGTTTCCCAAGCCCACGAAGATACCCGGCAAGACGTACTGCAAGGACGAGGTGGTTATACGCAACGCAGACTCCGGCAAGGGTGAGTATCAGCGGCTGATTGGTTAGGAACACTTAATATTTGAATATATTGTTGAAAATGTATTTTACAAACCAAAATATATAACCCCCTGACCCGTAGTCATGGGCATCAAAGGTCGACGCGTGCACATGATCGAGGAGCTTAGCGAAACCATAATATCGTTTCAAAGAGGTAACCTCCCAGAACTCTGGGTTCAAATAGTCGATTCTATCACACTTCAGCTTCATTTGGCACGCTTTTATACATTTTTATGATTTTTACTAAAATTACAGATCAAAATCAATTAAAAATGCATCCCATTTGTGTTCTTAAAGGTGTTGAAAACTAATTGTTTTTCGTTTATTCCTTGTATATATTCCATACCAAAATCGTTTGCCACTTAATAAACAACTTATTTCATTCAATCTGCACATATTTATATTTGTTGATAAGGATTAAAGTTCAATAATAATGCAATTCTTTGATTAGTCAACCCCGGTGCCAAGGAGCGTTTGGTGCAGATCACTGGCCCAGCCGAGGATAAAATTAAGTGAGTAATGTAAATATTAAAATACTTAATACTTAGGCTGCTAATTAAGGGGAATTGTTTGACTAATTAATTATAATGTAATATATATTTTGTAATTAAATTATAATTTTTTTAAATTTAGTTTTCTTATTTTCAGAAATTATTTTATATTTTAAATTGAATTTATTATATTTTAATGGTAGAAATTATTTTATTTTCTCAATTAAGTTTAAATATTATTCAGTTATTTATTTATTTTCTGAATTTAAAATATATTTAATAATTTTTTATGGTAAAAATAATCTATTTTTACTTAATTTAGAATATATTTTATTCAGTTAGTTCCTTATTTTCTGAATTTATCGTTTTTTAAAAGGTGATTTAATGAAATTCTCTTGCTTTCGTAATTAAGATATATTTAATTATATCTTTATTTATATATAAGCGTATATATTAATAGTTTAATTTCTTTTTTTCCCATTTCTTTTATTTGATAAATTTTTAAATATTTTTTTTAATTTTCCGTAACTGTAATTTCTCTTGTGTTTAACAACTTGTGCCCACTGTTAGCTTCAAGCAATCTGGCAACGCCAGCCCCAAGCGCCAAACATAACTGTAACTTCTTTCTTGGCAGCACTTTTTCTTGCGATTTCATCAGGAGAAAACGTTTCGTTAACTTTCAATATGTCCTCGTTTCTTGATAGCTATGCCAAACAACTGATGGAGGACACCATTCGCCGCAATGCTTCGCCCGTGCGCCTTGAACCCGCTCCCGCTGCCGGTGGATCGTGCTCTTCACTCAATTCGTCCAACTCGGACGACGCCATTGTGCAGCCGCGCACACCCGGTGGCAGCAGTAGCTTGGCTAACCGGCTGAGCTTCAATTCGGCGCAGAACTTTATGACCGCCACTGCGGCGGCGCAGCAGATCTCGCAGCATCACCAACAACATCAACAGCACCAGCAGCAGCAGCAACAGCAGGTTGCCGCAGCGGTAGCAGCGGCTCAAGCCCAGGCCACAGCAGCTGCTGCCGGTAAAGTTTTGCGTCCCAGTCAGCAGCTGCTTATGCACTCATATTCCACAAACGATGCTTCCGTAGGTGAATACAAGTTCACGGTGAATGTGGGCCAGCACCTGATCAAGATAACCGGCGACTGTTGCGAGCTAGTGCGCGTGAGTCCTTCAAAAAACATGTAAATCTGAAAAGAAACCCTTTTAAAAGTGGTTGTTTTTAGGTGGCAAAGCTTGTGCTGGACGATTACTTTAGCAGCTCGGAGTTCCTGGCCTCCATGGAGGCTGGTGCTGCCTTCGATGGCACTTCTCTGGTGAGCCCTGTGACTACGCCATCGACTCCGCTGCCCGGCGCTGGACCGCCGCAATTTATGCTGCCTCTAGCCGACAGCGGCATTGGTTTGAACTACGCGGCCAACAATAATGGGGAGGGGGATGATGAAGTATTTGCTGAACCCAGCAATGGAGCCAACAATCAGAATGGCCTGGCCAGATCCCGGCGCAGCCACTTCTCACGCAAGGAGTCCACGCCAGAGTCGAAGGCCGCTCGTGAGATGTTTGATGTGGAGGAACAAACAGCTTTGAAGACAAATGCATGTAAGATTGAATCTTTTATTGTTAAGGAGTTAATGGTTTTGTGAAGGTTCTGTTTGATGTCTCTGTTTAATTAAGGGTTTTTTCAACAAAAATACTGCAAATAAGTTGCTAATAATTATAATCCTTCACAGCTCGTGTCTCGTATGATCTGGAACTCTTGATTTTCTACTCAAAGAGCCCGCATGCTTGGGCCCTGCCCACCGACTGGCAAAAGATCCAAGAGACTACCCCATCGATTCTACGCAACAAGGTAATTCACGCTCTCGCCGAGCCGAACTTCGATTGTTTTGCTTCCACTTCGAGCGACAGCCCCGACATCATATCCACCAATAACGCACCTAACAACTCATCAGTAATAACAACTTCGAGAGCGTCCACAGCTCTGAATGCAAGTAACAACACCACCACCCCAACCTCCACCGCCACCGCCTCTCTCACAGCTACCGCTGGAAATGCCAGTTCCCTTGCGCTCGAATCAATAACTAACAACAGCAAGAAAGGGGGGCGCCTGCCTAAGCCCTCGGCTGAGTCTGATAGGAATTTGTATAATAAGCAGCTTCAAATAATAACTAATACAATGGGTGGAACCACGGGAAAGACCACTAACACTCGCCAGGCTCAAGCATCTCAAGTAAAGGCGATCTTTAAGCGCTACAGCGAGGATGATGAATTTGTCCTGGCCTTAAGCGAGCATCACATGCCACTTGAACTCAATAATAACCAGAACAAAGGTTATTAGATTTTTTTTTTTTAATTTTTTATTTGCTAATAATTTAATACGTAGCCGGAATACGTACCTGAGTTAATTTTATGGCAAAACATTTTTTATATATCTCAACGAAAAGCCTGCCTTTAGTTTTATCCCTCATCATAATACATGTTGATCTCAAAGCCTACCATTGATGCTATCATCACTCTCATACATTCATCTAGTTATAGAAAGAAAAGAAAACAAAAACGAAGAGAAACAATTTGCTAGTCTTAGACATAAAGGATTGAAGTTGGAAATTGTAAACCCAAATAAGGAGAATCTGTGTTTTGGCTGTGAAACAGATCAAGTCTTCGCTAGAGTTTAACTGAAACTGAAACAAAATTTGCAACTTTCATAAATCATTACAATCACATTATCGAATTCAAAAGAAAACAAAAATGTATTTAATATTCATAACAAGACTTGTAACATCTTTAAAATGTTTTTGGGACACACAAACACCTAGTATTAAGCGTTTTATCTTCTAACCATGACACTTATAACATACAACATATTACATATTGTAATTCCAATAAATGAACATTGCGGACTTTCAAAGTCCAATACAAAACTTGGCTTGGGTTTAACTGTCACCACAGCTTAACATTTGTACATTTTACACCATAACTCACCTAGCACGCTAACTGTTCCCATAAGAACCACACATACCATGTTTGATTGTCCCAGGTAAGCTCGTCCCTCAAGCTGATAAACCATTTACAATTTTTCCCCTTACTATACACTCTGCTCATTTCAAAACAGGATCTGCAGGATGAAAGTCAGCGCTTCGATGGCGATAAATATCTGGCCAGCATTAAGAGTGCCGCCAAGCGGGATATTGTGGCAGCCGATGAAGCCGAGACTCTAGATGATTGATTAGCGGAAGCCACGCAGCCGAGCGGTCCAAACTGACAATATAGATAATACACAGCAGCTATATATATTATCAATCTATGTCCGGTGTGGAGAGAGTGAGAGAGAAAGCTCAGACAGAGTTCAATTCTAGCCTCTCTTTTTAACAGAAAAAGCAAAAACAAAACGACCAAAAAAAGAAATATTTACAAACAAAAAAATTAAGCAAAACTAACCTTAGAAAATAATCAACGACGACAAATCAAAACTTTCAACTTTTAACTAGAAAATTCAACGAAGCTCTTAGTTAAGTTCAAAAAAGCGAAAAAAGGGTATTTTCCTAAAAACATTTACTAATTCATAAAATGCAGCTAACTCGAAACAAATCGTTACGAAGCAAAAATTAAAATGTATTCCATTTTTAGTAGAAACTCAATAGAGAATGACACATTTTTTAGTTTGAAATTTTGTTTCTCATCTCCCTTTTTTAACTTTAAACCAAAACAATTCTCAAACATGGAAAAGGAAATGTATTAATGTTCATCATCTATGTCTTAATTATTATTATTTTATATTCTCGACTTGCTCTGAATATCATCTAATTTTCTTCTGTCAAGGTTTGCAAATTGTATTTTGTTTTCTTTAGTCTATGCATCATAGAAAATTGTTCTATTTTTTGTTTATTTGATAGAAATGGAAATGTAACAGCACCAAAATTCTTTGAATTTCTGTTTATGCTTTAGTTAATTTATTTAATTTATTTTGTACAAATAGCAAACAACAAAAATTATATTTGCAAGAAAAATAAAATGGAATTATGATACAAAAAATTTGAAATTTTTTGCTCAAGGGATTAATATCTTTACCTTTACAATAAAAACTACTCTACTATATTTTCTTATAAAATTTATTTTTAGTTTTTGAGACTTGAGTTTTAATTTTTTCTTCACAAGGCTTTAAAAACCGTTTACCTTAACATTAAAAACTACTATATTTCCCCCGAAAGTTTATTTTTTTATTCTGTAATTTAGTGAATGTACATTTACATAATTTTATTTATACAACAAAATAAGTATAACAATAATTTACGGTGTTTGATATGTATAATAGAATATTGGCTAAAAGTTGAACCGATGTGCGGTTAGCAGAATGTGCTCCAGGTTGCGTAACATTTGTCAGGTTTCAGAGAGAGAGAGATGGCCTTAACATCACAATTGGTTGTTTTTGGTTAGTACTGAACATGGATAACCGATCGAAGCCACACTTTTAGTTGCCCAATAAAGGCCGCCGGTTCACAAAGGGGCACTGCATTGAGCTTTTGGCATAAATACGAAAGCAAATATATATATACATTTGAAAAAAGAAGGTTAATTAGTCTGATTCTAATCCGAAACAGATAAAGGATAGTACAACATCAAGACATCAATGGCATGCGTAACTCGACTCAATATTCACATACATCGAGGTGTGATATGTGGCCCGCTGGGCAGGTGACATGTTCAGGTTGCCCTGATGTTTACGATTATAGGCCCAAATCGCACAGGTGGCCAGCAGGGAGACTGTAAAAAAGATACGAAAAAGATAAATAAAGGTTTATAAAAGTCAAGTCAAAGTATGTAAATTCTACTCACTCAACAGGAAGACCATGAAGAAGATCTGCAGCCAGAAGTGACTGCCACCGCTGCTGTCCACAATAATGCCCGCTACAATGGTGACCACAGCCAAGCCCAGGTTCTGCACCGACTGGCAACTGCATCAAAAAATATTTAAATATTAAAAACAATCCAAAAAACTCAACAAAATCCCCCCACTTACAAGCCATAAGCAGTGCCCAGCTGATACTCGGGCACAATCAGCGACACCAGAGGCCACAAGCTGGCTGCCAGCATGGAATAGGACAGACCCATGATGCTCATGCCTATGTAGGGATCCCAGTGCGTAAAAATTAGCAGGAAATGAGCAAACAGCGTGGAAATGGTGGCACAAAACACCCAAGTCACATTCCTGCCCACTTTGTCGATTACAAAACCAAACAAAGGCGAAGCTATAGCCGAGATCAGATAGACAATCGAGTTGACAGTGTTCGCCTCATCCGGGGTCATGTGGAAATTGCTAACAAAGAAGGCCTGGCCGAGAGCCACAAATGGAAAGATGGCCACATAGTAGGCCACACACACCACCGACACCATCCAAAAGTCCATCTTAAAAGTGACTATATCGCTGAGCTTGGCTATCTCTCCGCCGGGATTGTTGTTCCGTCTCAGAATGCGTTCCGCACGCTTGTCCATCCAGCCTGGAATGGGGGAAAAGGTACGATAAGAGAAGCAATTAATACATTTGTAGGTGCCCAGATCTTACCCAGAATTAAGGTGCAAAGCAGCGACATCACGCACGTGGAGGAGGCCAGGAACAGAGCCACACCGAGACCCGTGTAGCCAGAGTAAGATTTCGAAACGTAGCCATATAGAGGTTGCATTATCCAAAAGTTGACGGTACTGCCGAAGCGTGCCACCGACAACTGCAGGCCAAAGACCATGTTTAGCTCCTTGCCCTTGAACCATAGCACTGCATAGCTGTTTTGGGCCACAGCCAGCGACTCAGCCCCAATGCCGAACACAAATCGGCCCACGATCATCAGCCAGAAATGGCCAAGCACTCCTCCAGTTGCAAAGATCAGTTGACCCACGAGCACGATCAGCATGTAGATAATAGTGCCCAAACGGATTCCAAACACTCGATCGATCAGGAAGCCACCCACAAAGCAGAGCACGATGTTTGGCCACGAGTAGATGGAGTAGATCAGCGTGAACTCAGTGGAACTGAGGTCTAGCTCCTTTTGGAAAACGTCCTGCAATGCTCCCGGATTATCGTAGCAAAAATAGGAACCTAAAAGTAAATTATTTATAATTTATATTATTTGGATCACAGAATTATTGCTTAAGGTATTTACAATTCAGTAAAAATTAAAATCCCTAAATATAATTAATGGTAGATATAATAGATAATGGTAGATATTATTCTTTATCATAATTATTTTATTATTAAAAACTTGCTATAAATTTTAAAATGGAAATGTAAGTGTAAATTGGAAAAAGGAAAAAGGAAAGGCATCATTTTTTCGAACTATTTTTATACCGATTAATCTATCATTAAGGATTCTTATCAATTTAAAAAATAACTACATTTCTTAAGTAACCAAAATAAAACTTACCAAAACCCAAAAGGCACATAAACAGCAGAGCCAGAAACCGGTGGGGCGTGCTAGTGGGATCACAGCAGCCGGTATCCTTAGACGGACCCAGCTCCGTATCGCGGGCACTGCGCCGCCGCACCACAGGATGCACCTCATCCTCGCCACTGCTGCAGCTGCTGCTGTTCGAGGTGTCAACGATGGGTTTGCGTTCCTCGCGCGACATGACCTTTGGCGTTCGTTCGTCGTCCGTTCGGGTGGAGGTGGTTGAAGGAATGACACAGGATATTTGAGTTGTGCGCTTGCAAAATTGCTTGTTTGCTTCCTTCCTCCTGTTGGCGAATCCTGGATGTGGGCAACGATGGGGAGTCGTGGAGTGGGTGGCTGGGCCGTGGCCCTACTGTTGTTGCTTATCACTAGACCACACCATGTTGCTGTTGTTATTTTTGTTGCTGGCGCTGCCTCGGTATGCGAGTATCGATTATTCCCGCACAGATGGGAGAGATGATTAAATGGAGGCGGGTGCGAAGGGGTAGATGTGGAGGGTAATCTGCAATAAAGTGTTGCTTGTAAATTGCATTTAGCTAAGTTCATTTTCAAGGCACGAACACACACCCACAGGTAAAGGTCACCGGTTTGTGTGCGTCTGTGTGTTTGCTAAATAAACATGACAGATCTTGTCGCCGTGTTCTGTTGACTAACGGTAAATGGGTAATCAATTAAGCGCCTGCCTTGTGCTACGGCCTTAACATGGCCTGACACCTGATTTAGGGCTTTATTACGTTATTTGCGTATTGAAAACATATACACATTCCAAAATATATGCATATCTACACACATACATATACGTGTATGTAAAAAAGCGGTTAAGAATCAAATACCCCGTTATCACAGTCAACTGCGAGCGTCATACACTAATTAATCACAAGTTCCGCGGTGCTATTTTGCATTATTTACGCTCGACTTTTTTTAAAATCCCGATTGTAACGGCCCCCGCATACACAAATATACTACAAAATTTTATTAAATCCGTTTCGAGTACTTATAAAACAAACAAAGAAACGTTTTGTGTGGAGCGTTTGCGGATATTTAAATTCAACAAGTTGACCAGGAAAACTTACGGTATTTCAGTCCCCCGGGTAGGAGAAGAATGTTTGCGCCTACCTGCTTTTCCTACCTGTATCGGGCGGGGGAATATCTATTTGTCCGATTCGATATATCGATATATAAAATTATATCGAGCAAGTGTAATAGAGATATATATATATTTCGAAGAAAACTTTACTTGTAATTTACTTGTAGTTATTCCTAATTAGCACATTTAAAATGTATTTATTTTAAGGAAATCTGACATTAATTTTGTAAATACATTGATAATCTCCACCTATCGATAGTTGGCAACACTACACCCCCGCCGCATCCCTGACCTAGTGTTGGACAACGTCCGCTGAGCATCAGGTGGCAACCGTGTGATATATCAGCCTGTTTACACTGCCTGGGCCAGCAAAACAATCCAACGAAATTAACAAAATCAGCACAAAGTTCAATGTTTTTAGGCACCACACACACCCCAATCCATTGGCAAGATAAAGCATAGCGATAAGTATGTAAGTGAAGGTTCCCAAATGCGATTGACACACACCCCGAAGGCCCCAGTTTCGTGCAGTGTAAATGCGCCTGAAATCAGTTGTGAAACAATAACAAAAACAACAAAACACAATGTTGTCTTCGTCGTCGCACAACGCAAATTTATTCAAAGACCTTCCGCCACTCTCCGACTCGCCGTAGAGCTAAACACGTTTCGTCTTTGCTTTGCTTACATGTCCACCTCGCGATGACCCCCAACCACAGGAACTAGAGAGACTGCTGCTGGCCACGACGACGCGAGAGATGGCAGCGATAAAGGTGAGTAGGAGGAGAGAGGAGCAGCAAACAAAAGAGAGCCTAATCCTAACCGATCCCCCACCAGAACATCACCCTGGGCATTCTGTATGGCCTGTGGGACAGCATTCGGGGCATGACTTTGGTCTTGCACATCGACGACGAGGTGAATCGCCAGAACGCTGAGCTGGAGCAACGCCAGCTGCGACGCAACGACAAAGATCGGTACGAAAGAGCGCGCAGATCGCCGTCGCCAGTGCCCAGCTCGGCGGCGGCCATGATCCGTGAGGAGTATGCCAAGCAGGCGGAGGAGAATGCCGACGAGCGGAGTCTGCAAAAGATGCTTAGCAAGAAGACTGCTGCCGCCAAGGAGGAGCAGCCGCAGGGGTATGTGCATATGCCTACGTGACCCACCGACTGTTACTAATTTATTGCGCACTTGATTTTTGATTCGATTTGATTTGCAGCGAGAAGAAGATCGCCAAGAAGCTGTTCAAGTGCTGCATGCTCAACGGCGGCTTCACCTGGCTGAGCATAGTCCTCTTCGAGTCGGCTTTGCTGCCGACGCTCAAGTTCTGCCTCACCATCTTCTATGGCGCCCAGTCGGAGACCTTGCCCGTTGTCTGGGGCTGGCTGCATCCGATTTTGTCCCTGCTCTTTGGCATGATGTGGGTTCTGCCCATCTTTATGCTGTCCAAGATTGTGAGCTCGCTGTGGTTTGCGGATATAGCAAATGCCGCCTACCGTGTGCGAAAGGGTCGTCCGCAGTTGATTCCGGGGATCAGTAAGCTGGTGGCTGACTTCCTCTTCAGCATGGTGGTGCAGATGCTGTTCCTGGTGCAGAGCATGCTGGTCAACCTGGTGCCTGTGAAGTATGTGGGCTCGACGCTATGCTTTGTGCATCTGTGCCTGCTCTACTCGCTGTACTCCTTCGAGTACAAGTGGTTCAACATGGGCTGGGAGCTCCACCGACGGCTTACCTATATAGAAAAGAACTGGCCTTACTTCTTCGGCTTTGGCATACCGCTCACCGTGCTTACAAACCTCTCCAGCTCGGTGATTGTCAGCAGCTGCATCTTCTCAATTTTCTTCCCTCTGTTTATACTCAGCGGCAATGAGGCGAAGCCCATTGTGGACACCACGTAAGTGTTTGATAATACAGGCGAGCTTCTTGAAGGCAAACGTAACACACGTAATTCTTTAGCTAGAAGAGCGTCTGTCTTAGCTATAAATAACTAAATACAAATACAATCTCTCTTCCGCGTAGTGAGATCTCGCTGCGTCTGTTCTCGCCGGTGGTCTTCATATCGAACCTCTGCTTTGGCGGCAATCCCTGGAGCAAGGCCAACCGGCTGAGTGCCATGCAGCGCCAGCAGTTTGAGCTTCAGCAACGCCAGCGACTGCTCCAGCGTGATGAGCAGCTGCTCAAGCAGCGCAAGCAGCAGTACGTGCAGCAACAGCGTCTGCAGCAGGAGCAGCAGATGCGAAGGGAACGCTCCCATTCGCGTTCGCACACTCCGCAGCTGGGTGGGCCGCATCGGTATGCCCAGGCGCCCGTCTTTGATGCCGGCCGGGTGCGCGACTCCTCTGCCTCGTCCACGCACAGCTCCACCTCGCCGAGCCTCAGCAGGCCGCCGCCTTATTACGGGAGCACGTTGCGCGGAGCTGCACCTCTGGTGCCCACGCCAGTGCCCGGAGCACCAAAGGCGCCGCTCACCCCGCCCGTGATACGCCAGGAGACGGGTCCTGATGACTGGAACTTGTGAGATTTATGCATATACACTCTACGTAGGCTTTAGCATTATATATATATACATATAATTCGATCTGTGTAATGTACGTATCATCTACTACTATCTAACCATCGTGAACTGTCGTAAGTTAAGTGCAAACTCTAGGTCTTACGCATAATGACAATGTTCGCTAGTCGAAAATCGCCACCAGCACCACCACCATGAATGACTATATATATACATATATAGATATTGTGGCTATATCTGAAATGTGGCTCGCGCAACTGCTGCTGCATAATCGTTTACATGTTTATTTTAGGCTGAGTTTTTTCTCTGTTTTGATTTTTTTGCTCGTAGGGTGCACACTCTCTGCACTAGAAATTATGTCGCGGGGCGTAAGTTTATAAATTTTATGATTAATCGAAAAAATAAAAATAAAAATAATTTTGTACTTTCGTCAAAAACGTTATTGTTGTTTCTTAGCCAAGGGAGATCTGCTGATAACGTCCTATCAGGGCGATTTGTCTGAACTTGATTAGTAATAGTTGTGAGTCAGGGAACTAATCGTATCAGGAAGAAGGGTTGTATAATTAATAAGAAGGGGAAGGGCCACTGTAGTTCTAATTATAGTTTTAAGTCTGGAACTGATAATATTTTTATATATTTATTATTATAAATCCCCTTAAAGAGACTTTTTCTGCTTTTAAACATTCACTTATTTCGAGTTGAAGTCTTTTTTTTTAAATAAGAATTGACTTTTAATAATAATTAATAATATCTATTTACAATATTTATATTTATATTAAAACAACCACGTCAGGTATTCCCTGATTTTTCCTAGCTCATTTCCCCTTCTAATAAAAAATTCCCAACTATTATTAAATATTTTGGTGCTTTCCCCTTCAGTGAATCCCTATAATAATCGCTATATGTTTATGTGACAATATAACAAGTTCTTCAATAACTCATAATAGCCCACGCCCTCTGCCCCCCGCCCACAACAAACCCCATCGCCGCCAATTAACGCCAGAGTTCCCGCACGAACCCATCGAACCCAGGATATGTGTGGCGTTGTGTCTGCCCACGAAATTGATTATCACCAAGGATACCCACATGTGTCCACACATTGTCCGTGTTGAAAGTGAAATTGTTCATGGGTATCCTTTTTGAGAACGTAATTTCCTGCTCAGTTGCAATTTATTGCTCGGTCGGTGCGGTCAATTTTGTGAAAAGTCCTCGAGATTAAAAAGATTATAGGAAACTCCTTATGTGAAATGATTTGTGTGAAACCAAAGACTCCTAGGAAGAGGTGGCTCCTGCTACTGTTGTGCCTGTTGAGTGGTTGGAATACGGAGATCGCAGCTCAAACAACACAGAACATTAATGTTTGTAAGTAAAGAAACGATTGATTGTCAGGGGAATATAGGGTAAGGATAGGATTTTTCGGGTTCCTAGCTCTTAGAAAGGGGCTTAAATTTATTAAAACTAAAATTTTCTATTATTGTATTATAATTTATTTAAATGTTAAGGTTTGTATATGATGTATTTATAGATATTTTGTAATTCTCTTTAGGAAATATTTTACCCTACTTATTCTTATTTACATCATTTAAAAAAATCATAGAAAAAACTATACTAATTTCTATAATTTAACCTTTTATTTGTTGTATTAAATAAACCCTTCAAACCCACTTCATATTGCCATTTTCCATTCGCTCAGTGCCTAAGTAAACTAATTATAGAAAAAACTGTATGGATATTGATGATGGTTAGATACCCAAGCTGACTTGGCGTAAGTCATAATGATTAGCTTGGGACAAGGACAAGTAAACAGACTTTGAGCCACGTAATACTTCCGTCCTGTTGGATGCATTTTTACCCTTTCCGTATTACATCCTGTGTTACATAGTGTTCATCAATGAGGTGGACAACGAACCGGCGGCCAAGGCAGTGAATGTGGTGCTCACGTACTTGAAGAAGAACATCCACCTGGGACTCTCTGTGCAACTGGATTCCATTGAGGCAAACAAAACCGATGCTAAGGTGCTCCTAGAAGCAAGTGAGTTCTCTTTGAGATCACCCTGGGACTCCTTTCCTCTAATTTTTTATTTAAACCAAGTTTGCAACAAGTATGCCTCCAGTATTGAGAAGAAACAAACACCACACTTGATCCTGGACACTACAAAATCGGGCGTGGCGTCAGAAACGGTCAAGAGTTTCACCCAGGCATTGGGTTTGCCCACTATTAGTGCCTCTTATGGCCAGGAGGGTGACCTGAGGCAGTGGCGTGATTTGGATGAGGCAAAGCAAAAATATCTGCTACAGGTGATGCCGCCGGCAGACATTATACCCGAGGTTATCCGGAGTATTGTGAGGCGTCTCAATATCACCAATGGTAAGGCTGTGACACTAGTCATCATAAATATTCAATCCTCTTCCCTTGTCAGCTGCCATCTTGTACGACGACACCTTTGTGATGGACCACAAGTACAAGTCCTTGCTGCAGAATATCCAGACACGACATGTCATCACTGCCATTGCCAAGGATGGCAAACGGGAGAGAGAAGAACAGATCGAAAAGCTGCGCAATTTGGACATTAACAACTTTTTTATTCTGGGCAATCTTCAGTCTATAAGCATGGTTTTGGAGTCCGTAAAGGCGGCGTATTTTGAGCGAAACTTTGCCTGGCATGCCATTACGCAGAGTGAGGGCGAGGTGAGCAGTCAGAGGGATAATGCCACCATTATGTTCCTGAAGCCCATGGCGTATACGCAATTTCGAGATCGTTTGGGTCTTCTGCGTACGACTTACAATCTCAACGAGGAACCGCAACTGGCATCGGCCTTCTACTTTGATTTGGCTTTGAGGAGCTTCCTTACCATCAAGTGAGTGATTTTATTTACTTTAAATATATCAAATATAATTTTAAAATGCGTGGGTTATAACATATCTCAAAATTATTCTACATTTTATATAGAGAAATGCTGCAAGCAGGCGCCTGGCCCAAGGACATGGAGTACCTGAACTGTGACGATTTCCAGGGCGGCAATACACCCCAACGCAACCTGGATTTGCGGGAGTACTTTACCAAGGTTTGTGGTTTTCCCCCTTTTCCAGTCAGTTGTCAAATTATGGTTTGATTACTGGACACATCATCTCTCCCTCACAGGTTAGCGAGCCGACATCATATGGAATGTTCGACCTGGTCACGCAACCCAAGCAGCCCTTCAATGGCTACAGCTATATGAAATTTGAAATGGATATAAATGTGCTCCAGATTCGAGGTGGTAGTTCGGTCAACAGCAAATCGATTGGCACCTGGACAGCCGGTCTCGATTCACCCATCGTTGTCAAGGACGAGGGACAGATGAAGAATCTAACCGCTGATACAGTCTATCGTATCTTCACAGTTGTGGTAAGATAACAACTAGTTTTTAAGTATAATATATTTACTATTTACCTTCCAGCAAGCCCCCTTTATCATGCGCGATGAGACGGCGCCAAAGGGTTATAAAGGTTACTGCATAGATCTGATCAATGAGATTGCCGCCATTGTCCATTTCGATTACACCATCCAAGAGGTGGAAGATGGCAAATTTGGCAATATGGACGAGAAGGGTGAATGGAATGGTATTGTCAAGAAGCTGATTGATAAACAAGCGGACATTGGTCTCGGCAGCATGTCCGTGATGGCAGAACGTGAAATTGTCATTGACTTTACGGTGCCCTACTACGATTTGGTGGGTATAACCATCATGATGCAGCGACCCAGCTCGCCCAGTTCGCTGTTCAAGTTCCTCACTGTCCTGGAGACAAATGTGTGGCTGTGCATCCTAGCAGCCTACTTCTTTACCAGCTTTCTGATGTGGGTCTTTGATCGCTGGAGTCCTTATAGTTATCAGAACAACAGGGAAAAGTACAAGGATGATGAGGAGAAGCGGGAGTTCAATCTCAAAGAGTGTCTGTGGTTCTGTATGACTTCATTGACGCCGCAAGGTGGCGGAGAGGCTCCCAAAAATCTTTCAGGACGTCTAGTGGCCGCCACTTGGTGGTTGTTTGGGTGAGTCTACTGATATTTACATAAGCAAAATTGATTAAAAAAATATATTTCCCTTAAGTTTCATCATTATTGCCTCGTACACCGCCAACTTGGCTGCCTTTTTGACCGTCTCCCGTTTGGATACGCCCGTGGAAAGCCTGGATGACCTGGCCAAGCAGTACAAGATCTTATATGCTCCACTTAATGGCTCCTCGGCCATGACTTATTTCGAGCGTATGGCCAATATCGAGCAGATGTTTTATGAGATTTGGAAAGATCTTTCCTTGAATGACTCCCTGACCCCTTTGGAGCGTTCCAAGCTGGCTGTTTGGGATTATCCTGTTAGCGACAAGTACACCAAGATGTGGCAGGCCATGCAGGAGGCAGCTCTGCCAGCAACTCTAGATGAGGCGGTGGCCAGGGTAAGAAATTCGACGGCAGCCACGGGTTTTGCTTTTCTAGGCGATGCCACGGATATCCGGTACCTGCAGTTGACCAACTGCGATCTGCAGGTGGTGGGCGAGGAGTTTTCCCGGAAACCCTACGCCATTGCCGTTCAGCAAGGCTCACATCTCAAGGATCAGTTTAATAATGCGTGAGTTCCACATAGAGCTTGTATTTGAACTTAAATAAAAATATATTCTAATATCTTACAGAATCTTGACGCTGCTTAACAAACGACAACTGGAGAAACTCAAGGAGAAATGGTGGAAGAACGACGAGGCCCAGGCCAAGTGCGAGAAGCCAGAGGATCAATCTGATGGCATCTCCATCCAGAATATCGGCGGCGTCTTTATCGTCATTTTCGTGGGTATTGGCATGGCTTGCATAACCCTGGTGTTTGAGTACTGGTGGTACAGATACCGCAAGAATCCAAGGATCATCGATGTGGCCGAGGTCAACGGCGATCGTTTGAATGTCAAGGATCAGCCGGGCAAGCTAGTCGATGGCGTTATCCTGGGCAACTCGGGCGAGCGCTTTGAGAAATCGAATGCTGCACTGCGTCCGCGCTTTAACCAGTATCCGGCCACCTTTAAGCCGCGTTTTTAGAGGAAAAAGAAGAGCTTTTCTTGAGCTAAAAAATAAATATTATTCTGTAAGTGTAGTGAAACGAGAGCACTGGGATGTCTACGTCTAGAATATAAGAAATTTCGAACACTTTGTGCACTTTTATTCCATTTGAAATAAATGTTTAAAAAATATTTTAGGATTTTTGTATTATTATTATATTATAATTTTAGTCATAAACAGGTAATAATAATTTCCGACCCTATAAACATATATATATTCTTGATCAGCGAATATTTCTAGCCACAAAAAAAAATGTATGTATGTTCCGAATTATTCAAAATTTTTTAAGGTGTATGGGATTATATGGGGATTCCTGAATTACAATGAAGCTTTAGTTAGCTGTAAAAAAGCTAATGTGACAGCACTGCCAAAAAGCTTACTGCTTTGTGCCAGTTGGTCACACTTATTCAGCGGCTGATAAAACATCACGGCAAGCAAAAAGTCAACACTATTCCACTTGTATCCGCGCCCAGCAGCATTTCATTAGATATCCATTAAACAAGATGGGCGACAGCTCGGACGAGGAGTACCTGGGCACGGACTGGCTGCCATACAGCGCGCGCTCCGAGTGGGCGGACGTAGAGCCGCTGGCCCAGGATGACGGTACCAATCCGGTGGTGTCCATTGCCTACAGCCAGATGTGTGAGTAATGCCCAGGGCCGGGTTTTATCTTTTCTATATACTATATACACTCTGTTTTCTTTGCAGTCCGTGAGGTGTTCGACTACATGCGTGCAGTGATTGCGCGTGGCGAGAAGTCTCAGCGCGCTCTGGACCTCACCACGGATGCACTGCGCCTGAACCCGGCCAATTACACGGTGTGGCAGTACAGACGTGACATTCTGCGCGAACTGAAGGCCGATCTGAACGCTGAGCTGGACTATTTGAGCGAGGTAATTGGCCAGAATGCCAAGAACTATCAGGTGTGGCACCACCGGCGCGTCATTGTCGAGATGCTGAATGATCCCAGCAACGAGCTGGAGCTCACGGAGAATGCCCTGGTAAATGATGGCGATGCCAAGAACTACCATGCCTGGCAGCACCGCCAGTGGGCCATACGCACCTTCAAGTGAGTCTAATTATTAACCTCTTTTTTTGTATGTTTTAAATTCAGTCTCTGATCCTTGCAGCCTCTATGATGATGAACTGAACTTTGTGGACCGTTTAATTAGCGAGGACCAACGCAACAATTCAGCCTGGAACCAGCGCTTCTTTGTGATCAAGCATTTTGGTTTCTCGCCGGATCTAATCCAGCGGGAGCTTACCTACACGATGAATAGGATTCGGATTATCAAGAACAACGAGAGTGCCTGGAACTATCTGGTCGGTGTGATGCGACAGGGTGGCAAAGGCCAAGGACTGAGCAGTTACCCAGAGGTGGTGGCCTTCGTGGAGGAGATCTATCAGGCCGGCAACCGGTCTCCGTATTTGTTGGCCTTCCTTGTCGATTTATACCAAGAGCAGGCTTTGAATCAAAAGGTTAGCCAAAGCGATCAGTTGGCCCGCAAGGTCTACGGTCTGTGCGAGGAGCTGTCCACCAAGCACGATGTTATCCGTCGCAAGTACTGGCAGTATGTGGCCACCCATTTAAAGAACCAGCTGAGCAAGGCCGCCGAGCAGCAGCAGGAGCAGCAGCATTAGTAGGTCCCAGTTCCAGCAATTTTTTTGCTTAGTTTTAAGTCCACATACGACGTACTTAGGTCTTCTTTATACATAAATAAAATGTAATTTACCATAAAAACTGAGTTGCAATGGCAGCCTAGACATTGCCACATGACAGGTGGGCGTCGTCAGTAGGTCTTTGTGTTTGCCGCATCTGTCGCTCTTTGTTTATCTAAGTGAGCAGTGTTTGTACACGTAAATTTCATTAACAATCAGCAGATAACTTTAGCGCAGTGTGCGCTCTCCACCAGTGCGCTCTCCACCGAGATCGTAATTTATGGAAATAATTTAATGCTGGGGCTTAGGAAGTGCTTCTTCTGCGTTTTGTGTGCAAATTATTGTGGGAATAAATCGGAAATTGAGGGTGCTATAAGTGCAACGCTTTTAAACTTTTCAAAATATTTAAACTTAAAAGTGCAGAAATTACGGTTTTTCGTACTTGTAACTTCAATGTTTTATAATTTTGTAATCCAAAATAGTAATTTTTACTTACGTAAAGATCGTAAAATGTTTTGAAGTTACGGCGCCGTATTCATAATAATACTAACTGACTTATAGGACGTTTTCTGAGGCCGGATTGAGAAAATAAAAATATAAATAATTTGTAATATATAATTTGTTCAAATATTTTTTACCTCTTCTATATTTTTCTTATTTTCTTCCTAACTATCTCCTTTTGCATTGTTACCTTTACTTGGTGTTATCTTATTCCCTCAGAGATATAGGAAGAACCTTCAGGTTGCTGTCTCAATATTGTTATTTATTTAAACTTGCTTCATTCAGTTTTTTGTGTTTTATTTTTTTTTTTGTTTCTCATTCGTTTTTTTTTTTCTTTTTAGTTTCGAGTACATACAATATAGCAGTTGTAATATATAACTTTTTCATTAAATTTGATTTTCTTTTGCATATACATATTTTGAGATTCGGTTTTTGCATTGTTTTTATAATAGAAAACCTCCACAGAAGACTCAAGAGTCATCATTTATAGGAGAGGGAGAGGGAGAGAGAGTGGGGATTTGGGTTTGGGAAAAGTTGGGGAAGTATGTACTTAAAAATGAAGCAGAAGACATCTTTGGCGTGTTTCATTTTGTTTGTTTTCCTTTTGTTTCAGATCAGCTAAATAGGAGCAAAAATCATTGAGTACTCGTGTTTGCATAGTTTAATAAAATTTCGTAATAATAAAATATATATATATATTTATTTTTTGGATTTTTGTTTTAGTTTTCGCTTCTTTTTGGGTATATGTATATATATAAATTTGAAAAAGCCTATAAATCCAAAAGTAGTTTAAAATCAAAGCACTTTGTTTGGGTCATCGAAAGTATTCCATAATGTTACTTGAAAAATATATATTTGTATTTTATATGTGGTATTCGGAAACGGAGAGGAATATATAGTGTGTGTGTGTCTGTGTGCAAAGCTCTGTTCCATGGCCCAAGCGAGATTGATTCAAAAATTATCTTCCTGTTTAGAGGAGAGCCAGAAGAGAGAAGTAGTTGTGTGTATGTTTTGTTTTTTTTGTTGTTGTTTGTTTAACAATTTGATATATAGAGTTTAATATTTATAATAGTTTTTTAGTTTTTTTTCGTTTTTCTTTAATAAATTGATGCGCTCCTTGGGTCTGCTGTTGGTTTGTGTTTCTTGTTCAGTTTTTTTGTATAAGCATTCTTAGCAAAAAATTAAAATTTCTCTCTGTTTTCGGTTCTCTCTGTATTTGTTCCGGGTTACCATATTTTTCATTTAAAATTTTCGGACTTCAGCGCTTTCATAATCATTCCCCCCTGTTATTGTTTAGTGCTTGACATCGAATCCTACATATATATACATGTATATATATATATAATGAAATACCCATATAAAATAAATCCCTTGATTCCGGCCGAAATTCACGTGTCACGGATCGACGCCATCGCGTTCTGAGTGAGGAAGCTTCATATACCATCTATAAATATACTCGTACAGTTTCTCCTTGGTTTTTTTTGTTGTTTGTTTTCTCGTTAATATAATTTTGTTTAAAAAATCAACGCCACTTGTTGTGTGCCTTGTCCTGCCTTCCATTCTTATTTCCATCCTGTCCTAAAGAGTCCTAAGGGGTGCTTACAGCTTTAAGCATAAGTTTAGCGTAGGCGTAGCGCTCCGATCGATCTCTATCCACCTTCCATCTCCATTTCTATGTGGTGCATCCTGGCCTACTTGTCCTCGCCGATGCCCTCGTCGGTCGTGGTCTTGCGCTCCCTCGCCTCATCGCCGCCGATATCACATTTTTCAGCCAACATATCCTCGATGCCCTCATCCACCGTCTGGCTCTCGCCGGGCACATGCTTTCGCGCCAGCTTGGTCACCACCACGCACTCGCCCTGCGGCAGCGGCGGAAACTTGCCGTAGGATGTGTTCCCAATTGTGCCCACGGTGCTGTCCTCGTAACAGTCCGGCGTCATCCGGACCCGGCAAGTCTCGAAGGCCTTCTCATAGCCCAGCTTGGTGTACAGATTACGGGACGCATCGTTTCCTGGACGTATCACAACGAAGGGCGTGTAGCCGCGCTCGATCACTAGCTGGGTCAGTGACTTGGCCAGCCGGATGCCATAGCTAAGGAGCAATAAAGGATTAGTTTCTCATGTTTTTCTTTTTAACAAAATCATTATTAATATTACCCCATTCGCCTAAAGTCTGGACGTGTTTGCATTGAGAACATGGCGCCATAGTAGGAGTGAACCATCCAGGCGGCTAGCTCTCCAGTGTCCTTGCGAAAAATGCCCAGGCCGGGCAGCTTGCGGACAAGGATGTCAAACAGCTGGACGCACTCGATTTCATTGGCAGGATATAGATCGTGGATGCCATGGACATTGTCCAGTGTCAGCAGTCGCATCTCCGCATCCTCCGGCAGCGGATCCAGCTCCAGATCGGCGTTCAGCTTGTTGCACACGTAGATATCACCACTGAGTCGTTCCATCACACCGAACTTGGAGTAGAAGTCATCCAGGCGATTCATAATGGCGATGTGCGTAAAGTTCAGGTACATAGGCTTCTGCCAATCTATAAGTACATCTTCGGTGCGCAGCATATCGACATGCTCGATGTGTGCGGATGGACAAAATATGCCAAGCGTTTGGTATATATTGTTGTGCGGCTGTAAATTAATTATTAAATATTTATTAATTTGTTGCGGGTGTAAAAATTCGGTTATGAGTGACTCACCGCAAGCGTGCATCCTGGAAAATGGAGAATTATCGGTTTGTCGGGCCAATCTTTAGCAACATAAAACTTGAAATCCCAAATACGATCATTCAGGTACGTTTTTATGGTTTGATGAAACTGCGAAAAGGATATCAGATTTAATATTAATTTTTAAAATATATTTAGATATTTTCCTGACCTTAAAATGTGAACTTTATGGAAAATTAAATAACAATAAAGTTAAAAATAAATACTTCTCTTTTTTTGTTTAAGTGCAAATTCTAATTCTTTATTCTTAATGATATAACATGTTTCAAAAAGATCGAAACCCTTTCAAAAGATTTTATAAATGTATTTTAAGCTAAGACTTCTCTCTTTTTTAAAGTGTAAACTCTAATTCTTAATTATATATGGCCTTTAAACTTGATTTATTTTATCGTGCTTGATACTAATTATTAAAAACATACAAGATTAATTTAAAGGTCCACCCTATACTTATACTTTTGAGCACTTTCCATATTTAACAATTACTAAACGCTTGCAAAAGCTTTGACTTCGCATTCTCCGAGCTGTTGGCAAACGCCCCAAAAAGGAAAAACTTTTCTTGCTAAAAATCGAAACTTTTGGCCAACTCCAATGGTGGCCAAATCCTTGAGGCCGGTGCCAAGCCGAAACTCCACCCTGCTTTCCCCCAACGAGAAAAGCAGAAAAAGCACGTGATGTGCAGGGCGGAGGGAACAAGGGGATTGGCATTAAAAATTGAACAAAAATACAAGTGTAAATAGCGAAAACAGGTCAACAGAAAAATGCGAGCCCGGCCTGGCAGAGGGTTTGAGATTGCATGACTTGTGGTCTCGGCAACGCCTTCTGAATGCCAAGCTCGATGGGGGAAAATGCAGGTAATTGTTGGTAAATTATCTGAGAACTGGGCGTGGTCTTGGTGTCTCAGTCTGGGTTTAATTTTCCCCAAAAGTTAAAAAAAAATATGTAACAGAAAACATAAAATGAGCGAACGGAATTAATACGCACCTTTAATGATTCCGGCAAATAGCGTTCTAAAGTTACCAAAATTTCTGGAAGCTCTGATTCATGCACCAAACGAAAGTGTTTACCTTCAGGAATGATTTCCATTTCTGTAACGAGAAATAAATGCAGGTTAAAGTTTAGCCTGGCCTTCTTCTTATTTTAGAATTTTTTGTTTATTGCTAGTCCCTTTATGACCATTTTTGGCCTCTTTCAAGGCCGTCGTACAAGGTGAATGAAAAGTCGGAAAAGTGAAACAGTGAAAGGGAAACCGGGGTGCACACACGTCCGGATGTTGAGGATGATCTGCCGCAAATGGCTCGAAAGGAATATGCGAATCGGGATTTCCCGCAACCAAACATCGACAGTTATGGCCCCAAGCTGCTTAGCCATGCAAATTGCTTGTGCATCGGAAGGACATCGGCAATTGAGCCAAATTAGCAGGAGAGTGCAATGCCAAAACAGGTAATCACCATCAAAATTTCCCCAATAATCAATTTAATGCGATTAACTAAAATTTAGCTCAATTACTGTCGATATTTGATGACAAGATTGGTTTAAACTTAATTGCTATTGGTGATTTTGGAGATAATTATACGTTTATTTCAATATATTTATAGAGAAATGCGACCTTCTCTGCAAATTAGTCATCAAACCAAAAAACTTTTAATCGGAACTAAAAGTTTAAGTGCTCTTTGTTTTTTATCTTTATTCCGTAATATTTTCCCACTTAATTTGCGTTTTTCCGTTCGTTCTTGTTTTTGCACTGCTTTTTGATTGATGGCCATTGTGATTGATTGACGATTGCGCCAAATATCATTATCCTTCACTCGTCCGTGGCATGTGCCATTCCATTCCTCTCCGTGCCCCGCCGCCAGGGGTTACTATGACTATTTATTGCAGTTATTTGTGCGCTATGCCGCCCAAAGCGAACGTAATAATGGCGCACATGCTGGTTGGAATTAGTATTAGTCATGTTGTACATAACCCAAGGTGGGATGGGGCAGGACTTGAGCATGGAGGAGGAGAGGCCGGAGGACTAGACTACTGGCCAAGATATGCCACGTATCCGTATCACGTCTGCTCCGGCTCAGACGGTGCTATGTAACACACTTAAATGTCTTTTGGGAAAACAAAATCAATATCAGACATGAGTATTTGCTATTCCTGTTAACAAGAGGGCATTATTCATTGTGCACAGGGGAAAATAATAATTAAGATAAATTAATTAGATTAAAGTTTCGATTTTTGATATTAGATCTTGTTTTACGATTTCTGAAAGTATGAAATAATTTGAAATATTAATTACTTAATCTGAGCATTTTAAATTATTTAATATATTTCAGCGAGTGTTCGAAGTGTTTTAGACTTACAATTTCCTATCTAAAAGCACCAAAAACTATGCTATGATTTTAAGAATAAATGTAAATGTTTATAGCATTCCTTTTAAAGCCTTAACTGGTGATTAGAAACTACTACATGAGTAAAATTAATGGTTTAATGCTTTGAGATTGATTATAATTACCTAATTTGACTATTTGTAAATATTATAAGGGCTTTAAGGGCTTTGCCAAGGCGTTTTAACTCTTATACATATATGTGGCAAGAGGTATAAATCGAAAAGTAAAATGTTGTTTCATACACCCCAGTGATTAAGGACTCCCCCCTGATACCTTGTTTTTGTTACCAATTTTCTTTTCGTGCAAGTGTATAAGTAGTGAGTTTCACTGTGACAAGAAATAGTGAAGGTGGGCGCGCTCTAGAGGAGTGCTGCTCTGATATGACAGCTCTGTTTATTTTATGGATAAAAATACCGTTGACATTTCACAGCGACACCCCCTAAGGGTTGAAAAGTAGACGAGCAGACACCGCAGGTGCCGCACGTTGCCCAAAGAATGTCCCAGTCGGAATTGTCGTATTCACAGCAGTCCCATTCCCGAACCGAAGCCCTATTCGGCGCCCAGTTTCGCCCACTCCGAGTCCCTTTCCGCCCTCTCTACCTGTGGCATGCTATCGCACTTGCCAGCCAATTTATTTCGGTTACGTTTGTCTTTTTTTTCGGCCTAATTATTGAGTTGCCATATGGCTGTGATGCGTTAAATTTTAATACCCTTGGCCGGAAGGGCATCATGAATTGGTCATGAGTTGGCATCCCTTGAATGCGATATACAAAACGGAATCGCGGTAATACGTGCAGAATGCCAAGGGAGGCGGGGTTGAAGGGCAGGCTCAGTTTTGCGGAATTCCAGGAACAAGGAATTTGCAAACAAAGGAGGATACGAAAATAATGCACGCAAAGAACTTGAATGAATGAGGGCAGGAGTTTCAGGTAGCTTGTAGACGTTATAAAAGGAATATAAGGAAAGAAGAACATTTAAAATGAGTAGATAATACAGGGATCCGAAGGGATCAGCTAAGGAATTCCTGTTAAGGATCAATGACATTTAAAAAGAAAGAATTCTGGCTAAAAAATACATTGCAAGGATCAATGGAAGGCAGAAGGTAAAGACAGGCGGCCACAAACTCGTTAAGGGATAAGAGATTAATAAATAAGATGGCAAGGGGAAGTACACATAATGTTTAATGGCAATATAAGAAGAATTATGAGAAATGTGAATTTAATTAACATAGTGGGGGTGTGGTATTGAGGACAAATAGGTTAATGAAAGTTCTTTGGAAATTGATTTTAAAATAACACTTTTAATATTGTCATTTAAATATAGAAATGAAGTACAAACTGTACAAGAGCAAAGTCAAAGTAGTTAAACAATTTATTGAAGCTTCCTTAAAGTCTGCTTGATTTTAATAAATTTAGCCATTTAAAAGAGACATCTTATTGACTTAATCTTTTTTCCCTTAATTTCGAAAGAATTAATCTAGTAACTTTAAAGGTAGAAAATGAATCAAAAGGGAAAGTACCATTAAATTTATGAATTTAAAGGGTACACCACAATCGAAGAGCAAATTTTTAAGTTATCTGTCCGCTGATTGCAGACGCGGATTTTTGGGGCGAATCCACGCTAATTGACATGCACATGTGCATTTTCGGGAATGGCGCGCAGAAAAGTTAGCGACATCTTCTCAATTAAATCGAAAAATCAGATTCTGCAACACAACCACTTACAAAAAATATTAATTCCGTTGACCTTGTGTGAATTTGTGGCTGCCTCCGCTGCGGTTTCTGCTTTTGGTGTGGTGCGGCTTCGTCTTAGTTTGCGGTTTTTTTTTTTCGTCTTTATCCTCGAGGCGTGTCAGCGTTGCGTGCGCGATATATTTATTTATTTTCTATTTTATACTCTCACCGAATTATTCGTTATCTATGCTTTGAAATTTATTAAATAAATTGTTTTCGGTTTTGTTTTTAGTTATGTTTTGTTTTTGGTTTTTTGAAAAAGTGCAGTATGAAAATAATTGTTTGGTTTTTATAAATTTATGTTTTTTTATAGGCAAATCACAGATGTCTTCATTAGAAAATTTAGTTATATTATTAAAATTTTTTTGTTGATAGTTTTTCCTATTTATTTCGTTTTTCTTGGATTTTCTTTTCTGGAATTGGCTTGTGGTGCTTATGTTCTTTCCTTGATTTACTTCGCTGCTTTGGTTAGGCCTTTTTTGAATGGAGATGTCGGCAGGCTTGAGAGCGATTGATTATTCCTCGGCTGCGATTGATTATTGGGGTGAGCCTAACTTGATGGACGCTACTGTTGTGGCAGCAGCCTCTTCCTGAATACAGTTAGCTCTGCTGGGCTGCCGCTGCTGCTGCTCTCTGCGTCGCTTCTTCCCTGTCTCTCCTGTTCGTCCGCTTGCCCCCGTTGCACCTCCACACTGATGGCCTAACCAGGCGGCGTCTCTTTGCTTTTTACAGTTAGCTCAGCTTGGCTGCTGCTGCTGTCCAGGCGATTTTACTGCGTGCGTTTTGCTATGTGTGTGTGTGTGTGTGCTAGCCCAACAACATGGCGACCGGAGGGGGGCGAAGTGGAGTGGGGCTGGAGGGGGTGTTCGGAGTTTTGCAGTCGATTATTATTCTCGCTGGTTCTTTATCGTTTTTGATTCGCGGCGCGCGTCTATCTGTGCAATTTGTGGCTTTAACCGAGCATTGATTTTCCTGCTGCGGCCTGGCCTGATTTGCTGCAGTGCATATGTATGGTCTATGCCTGTGCCGGAGTTCTGGCGGCGGCGCCTGTTCCGAATTTCGCACTAGCTTTTATTTTTTTTGACGGTTACTCCTACGTTTTCAGCTTTCTGTGTTCTCTGTTTTCTCTGCTTTCTTGTTTTTGTTTTTGGCCAGCCAGCCAAGGACACTCACGCACACAAACACACACGCACCGACAGAACACGCACACCCACGGGGACAGTTCACGCACCGTGGAATTGAGTTTCCTCTCGAGTTCGACTAATTCGATTTTGGCTGCTTTAGTTGGGGAACTTTCTGCATCCACTGAGTCCGGATTTGTTTGTGGCTGCTATTGCTACTAATGCTGCTGGCAATGCTGCTACTTTTTCCTGCTGCTCAAGCCGCTGCTGCTGCTACTGCTGATGTTGTTGTTCCTGCTCCAATTCGCTGCCTTGGATGGTTTTTCTCGGACTGTGGTGCTGCTGCTGCGGCTGACTGGGAAACCGAACTGAACTGACTGACTGACGACAACGAACTGATTTCGCGGCCCAAGGAGCCGCAGCAATGAAGGCAGCAGCAGCAGCAGATGTTGCTGTTTTTCACAGCAGCCTGTTGTTGTTGCTGACGCTGTTGCACAGTGGCATAACTCCAAGACTTTTGCTGCAAAACAAAAGGTTCGAGTTTGTTCAAGAAAGTCTGAAAGGGTCAACATTTTTACGAACTAAAGATAGTTTTAAATTTAATTTAGTTATAGTTATGCTAGTTATAGTTATGTTAGTTATATTACATTCAACCGGAAGACAATCCAATAAACTAAAGGGTTTGTTTTTTATTTGTCCCTTGCAAGGACCTTGTTATCATGAGATTTCAGAAAAACAATTAAAATATTTCTTAATGTCTAAACCTGTTTTTTTCAGTACCTAAAATAGGGAATGCAGTTAAACACCATTTTCAAGATTAGTAATTCGTCCTACTATGTATGAAATAGAACACTATTCTCGAAAATACCAGTGTTTCAAAAACCCATTTAGTCTTCGACCCACTGTGCAACGCTTGCAAATTCGAGAACGAAGGCAACTGCAACGTGGCAGTTTTCGCCTTCGTGATTCGTTTCGCTCTCTCATGCTCTCAGGCTCCATTTCCATCCCTCAGCTACATTCTACTTAGCTGCTCATTCTCTTTTAGGTGCACTTGCAAAAATAATTGCAATTGAGGAAAAACAGCTGGTCATTATTCGGCATGCTAATGAGTAATTGTTTAATTTTTTAATTGGAAATTTAGACTTCCTCAGAAACACGTTTTAAAGGTATGTAGTTCATTACACCATATTGACTCATAAATGTAGTCTGCTAAATGAAAAAATTAAATAAATAAAGAAAGGAAGTTATAACTTTGGCTCCTCAAAGTTTGGATTTCCTTGCAGGTTGCTATTGAATGAATATGAATGGATTTTGATCAAATAAATAGAAAAACTGAGAAGCGGACACGATGATGCTGATCAGGAATATATAGACTTTATATGTAGGTTCGGAAACGACTACTTTATTACTTTGTAAACTTCTGAACAAACTTATTACACCCTCCAAGCAATACAATGTCGTGGTCCCTTGAAGTATGCAATACTTTTTGGTTGCTTATATAATCCTTTTTATTTTAAGCTTGTTTTACCAGAAACATCTGGCTTGTACCTTCCTTTAGCTTACTCCTGTTTTATCCTTGCGATTTCTCGCTGTGTACGCGCTCTTTGTTTTCGCTCGTCCTCTTTCTGTTTACCTCCCACTGACGCCTTGCAATTGTATTTGTACTTACTCACATGTTGCCACATCCCCATCGGACGGGCTCTCTTTCTTTGGGAGAAATGCGAGAGCGAGCGAGAGCACGCGAGTGGCAGGCGAAATGCCGACCGTTTGACTCACTCCAACTCCTTGCTGGATCAGGAGTTGAGTTTGGTTCTAGCTTTGGCTTTTGTTTTGCACGTTGCCCAGCGTAACGTAACTGTACACCGGAGCAGCGTGGATATTCGTGCTGGATTGGGATGCGTTTTCAAAACACATTAGGCCAACGAAACCGCACACCAAAGCACCCAAGCAGCACAGCGGCGAAAAAGCAAACAAATGGGAAAATGGCCACGGCGTCAGCGCAATACGTATACGCCACGTAGTACCGACACTTTCGGAGCACGTGTCACCAAAGCCGGCTCTCTCCCGCTCTCCGTTCGCCATACTCCCCATCCTTTTTTTCGCTCTCTCTCTCTCTCCCTCTCTCTCTTCGAGCGGCCTGTTGTTCTTGCTTTGTTTACGCCGCTCAGCTGTGAGGACGAAAAGCTGTTGGTGCCGCAAAAAATCCATTTTAATCGGCATAATTTGGACTGATATGTGTTTGGTGCTCCCCAAACCCATCCAATCCGAATCCGACGGACGCGGACTTGACCGGAAAACGTTCCGCCGGCCCAAGGTCACCACCACCCAACGTGAGTGAGTGTGCAATTGACATTTTTATTGGCATTAAGTGGTGCAGGGACAAGTTTCGGTTTCAGTTGTACTAGTACTACTTCCAGTTCCAGTAATTAAAGCAGACATGAAGACGCGCAAAAAAAAAATTTCACAAACTTAGTACAACATTTACAAAAGAGCACAACGACCATAAATTACCCTTTGCTTGCAAAAAATCCTAGCATACTTTTTGGTGGTGGGATAAGGGAATATTACGTTATACGAAGATAAAGCATTTTTTCATATAACTAATAGTAGGATTGATCTCATTTTTGGTATGTGGATAGAAAATGAAAAGTTAAAAGTTTTTTTTGTAATTAAAAGAACTATTGTTGCATAATTGAAGGTAAACATTTTTAATTAACATGATCGTATAAAGAATCTAAATATGTCCTTCGCACACACCTCAACGAATACAAGATACCCTTCTCTATATCCTACAAATTCCAGATATAAAAACACGCCCTCAGTGTTTGGGGTGTTGGGATTGTTCGGAGGTCCTTAGTTTGTGTCTGTGTGCTGCATTCGAGTTGCGACTTTTCCGCCTCGACATGCATCATGAATCACGCAAATTCCGAGCACGCAAAGACAATGACGCCAGCCCCTTTCGTCCCCTTTTCGCACCACTTGCTGGGTGTCGAGGACGCATAACTCCGGGGTTTGTAATCCATAGTCGTCATCGCCAAACTATAGTTATAATAGATACAGCAGTTACAATAGCTAGTTACCACCCCGAGCTCCAATTCCTTGGCATTTCCAAGGAAACTTTGCTCGTAAAAGTGAGAATAACTGTTAGCTTTCATGCCGTCTAACGGGGTCTATGGCATTTAGTCAGGTGCCCTGATGGATCCGTCGTTCGGGAGTCCGGATATCCAGAAGTGAATTGAGGAGGTGCCGACAGCCATTTGACAGTAGTAAAACTCTGTCCTTGGGGGCATTTATTAAAATTTATATGCAACCGAAACTGAGAGCTGTGGAACTGGACGACAGCAGACAGATAAGCACTGCACGGAAATGGGGGATAACAATAACCATTCGATGTAAACAATGGCTATCAATGTGGGATTTTATTGCCTAAATGAGTTAAGCGTGGAATAGAAAATAATCCGCAGCAATTCGTCATTTGTATGCGCACACAAAGAAGAGATCATGTATACTTTTATAAATCATTAAAATACATAAATTTAAATGGTTTAATACAATTTAAAAAATATTAAAGATACATTTTTAGTTTACATTTTGTTCAAAAATATTATGTATGCATACTTTTAATAATCAAAGTTTAGAAACGTTTTCCTAAAGACAGTATTTTTATGTTGAAACCTTGAAAAACCTTTTAAGAAATGTAGCAAATTTAGAAATAAATTAAATTGGGTCCTAGTTTCTCGCAGTGCCCTACAGTTTGGGGGCTTTCCTCGAATTGCGGTGTTGACAAACTGCTCGAAGAGTTTTTGGCTTCGGCGGCTTTTTGCCTTCACTTTGGCGACTCGGCGACTCGTCCTTGGCATGAAGTTCGCTGCTGCTGGCCTTTAATTAGCTTTTCTGGGGATTACTCATACGACCCGGGGTCTGGGGGGGACGGAGGATAAAGTGGAGCCATTGTTTCAGCGCTCGCATGCGGATGTGGTCTGGGTGGCTGGTCAAACGTGCATGTCTGGCACGTGTTCGGGGCTCGGCGGGTTAAAGTTAAGGCGAGCGAGTGAGCGAGCGGTCTTAATGTCAGGGTCAATGCAGGGGGCCCTTTGCATGTGTGCTATGGCCAATTCGTCGGATTGGCCCTCATATTTGGGGTATATACGTATAATGCATGCGGACACGTTGCATAAATCAAAATAATACGAAAAATAGGGGAGAGACAATGGTTCGGTTTACAATGTAATGTTTTTTGTTGCCCAACCGAGATAGGATATACAATATTTATTCAAAAGCAATTGGCCGGGCGCTTCTGTCGTCGACAGCTGCACGCTGGGGACACTTTTGACGCACACACGTGGCCACCACAACACTCACATAATGGATGACATACATATGTACATGTACGTATGTATATATAAATATATGCATAGAATAACAGTGGCCTTGCCCCTGGCAATTAGAGTTATTTTCATTTATATTTCAGGGGACATGTTAGGGCCACTGCAGTTTACAGTTACAAAATGGCCCAAAACCAGGTATATAAATAATACAGGTGCATCGTTGAAAATTACTAGGCAAGATCATTTTTTTTATACCTTCCGCAGCCCTAAACTTACTAAGTATTCGATTTCTATTACCATATTTATTTGTTAAATTCAGCTTTTTAAAACTGTAAATAATCGGTTTCTTAAATAAATGGTAGTTCTTTATTAGAATTAAATATCTAACAATGGAATATATAAGAATATATAATATATAATAAAAGTAACGTATTTTTTTGAGTCTCATAGCAGCCAGCTTGCACTAAACGTCCCTTTTCCGGGTGTTATAAGTGACCAGCTGCCGTGTAGGCGGAAATCCGGTTTGAAAATAAATATGACAAGGTCACACTGCTTGATAACAACAATTAAAAATTTGGTGAAATAATAGGAAATGTCTACTTTTAAGCCGAAATTTCTAAAACCAGACACAGACGATGCCATATCGGACAACGTGGGCGGCGAGCAGCAGTCCTCGGCCTTCGTTTTCAATGCCCATCACAACCTGGGCTTGGGGGAACAGGTAAACAATGGCAATAAAACATTTTTAATATAATAAATAAAAACTAAACATTTAATTTTAGCGGGAGCGCCTGCCCATACGACAGTACCGGGATCAGATTTTGTACTGCCTAGAGAAGCACCAGGTGGTGATCCTAGTGGGCGAGACGGGCAGGTGAGAGAGATGTTAATGCAAGTCAAGGAATTACTTTAACTTGTTGGTTTTTTGTATGTTTTCAGTGGCAAGAGCACACAGGTACCCCAGTATTTGTACGAATGGGGCTGGCACTCCAAGGCCCTGATTGGCATCACCGAACCCCGGCGGGTGTCCACAGTAAGCATCTCTTTTTGTTTTAAAAATTTCCAAAACTAAATTCCAATCCTCCCCAGGTTACTCTGGCAAATCGCGTGGCCCAGGAACGAGGCGAACTCGTGGGCGACACTGTGGGCTATGTGGTGCGTTTTCTAGAACGGATTACCTCAGAGACCAAGATCAAGTTCATGACCGAGGGCATCCTGCTGCGAGAACTACTCGCCGATCCCCTGCTCACCCAGTACGGAGTCATCATTGTGGACGAGGCCCACGAGCGCAATATGCTCACCGACATGGTCTTGGGACTGCTCAAGAAGATCCTGCGCAAACGTAGCAGCCTCAAGCTCATCATCTCTTCGGCCACTATTGACGCGGGCTTCTTCAGCGAGTTCTTCAGCTGGCCAGGATCAGGAGAGGTAAGCGTCAAGCTCAGCATCGAAGGACGTATGCATGCTGTAAGCAATTTCTACTTGAACGAACCCTGCGCCGACTACGTCAAGGAAACCGTGGAAACGGTGTGGAAGCTGCACCAAAAGGAGCCACCCGGCGACATCTTGGCCTTTCTCACTGGCCAGGAGGAGGTTCTAGAGGCCCTGGATCTCCTGCGCGAGTATATAGCCAGTTCGGAGCAACAGAACCTCAAAGTGCTACCCATGTATGGCAGCATGTCAAGCACGGATCAGTTGGCAGTGTTTTTCACACCACCCAAAGGAGTGCGGAAGGTGGTGCTGGCCACAAACATAGCGGAGACCTCCATTACCATTCCAGGTATCGTCTATGTCATCGACTGTGGCTACGTCAAGGTGAAGTGGTACAATCCCAAGACCTGCAGCGACAGCCTTGTGGTGGTGCCGGTGAGCAAGGCTTCGGCGGTGCAGAGAGCAGGTAGAGCGGGTAGAATGCGTCCCGGAAAGGTATATCGGCTATACACCAAGGCAGACTATGAAGCGTTGGCTCCGCGACAACCGCCAGAGATGCGACGGAGCGAGATGAGCGGAGCTGTTCTCCAGTTAAAGGCTCTGGGAATTGCCAATATACTGCGCTTTGATTTTCCATCCCCGCCGCCAGCACAGAATCTGCTCTCTGCTCTGGAAACCCTCTTCGCCTTGGACGCCATCAACGAGCAGGGGAATCTCACCAAACCCGTGGGTTATCTTCTCGCCGAGCTGCCCTTCAGCGCGATGCTTTCAAAGATGCTCTTCGTATCCGGTCAGATGGGCTGCTCTGAGGAGATCATCACCATCATTGCCATGCTCCAAGTGCAGTCTGTCTTCTCGCGTCCCGTTTCGGCCGTGGCCCAGCAAAGTGGAAGGATTGCCCATCGACATTTCGAAGTGGCGGAGGGAGACTTCATCACACTCCTGAACGTCTTTACGGGATTTGTAGAGGAGGGCATGACCAAGGAGTTCTGCGGCCAATATTATCTCATCTATAGGAACATGAAGCGGGCGTATGAGCTGAGGGAGCAGTTGGTAACCTTGGCGCGGAAGAAGTATGGCATTCCCATCTTCTCGTGCAAGGGCGATGTGGAAACACTGTGCAAGTGCATCACCGCGGGCTTCTTTACCCAGGTGGCCTATCTGCATCACTCGGGGGTTTACAGGCAGATTAGTAGCGGAACTGAGCTAGCCATTCATCCCAACTCCACGTTGTACACGCTACCCCAGGCCCAGTATGTGGTCTATGGGGAGTTGCTCCAGACAACGAAGCTGTTTATGAATCATGTGACGGTGATCAAAAGGGAGTGGCTCACAGAACTGGCTCCGCATTACTACCAGCAGACTACGGTGAGGGATTAGCAGGAAAAGAAAGGATATGCTACAAAAGAGGTGAGTTTGAGAAGACTTTTCTTATTCCTTTAAATTGATTATAACTTTATATATAAACGCCTCTTGAAAACAACTTATTAACTATAAATAATGTCAAATGTTTTTACTACTTTTGCAGATCTAACCAGCAGCAACGCGACCACGTCCCTGGAACAACATCATGGACTCAGGACCTCGGATAACCCGCGACATTAGTTCCCAGCACATTTTGGCGGGCAAAAGACTGAAACAAAAAGGAAAACCATAGTCACAATAAGCATACCAAATAAGAAGGATTACTTACCATTTGAGAGGCGTCAGCAGGCGTATGGAGTTGGGCAGAACGCACCACACCTCATTGCAGCGGACAGCATTCTCAATACGATCCGCCACATACTGAGGCTCCAGCATGGGCATCATGCGCGGACGAACCCCTGAAAACATGCCCGTGTTGATGTAATACGGACAGATCAGACTCATCTGGATTTGATCATAGCCATGAGCCTTCAAATCCGTTAAAAGGCTTTCATGAAAACCAATGCAAGCATATTTGGTGGCTGCATAATCGCTGCAACCATAAGTGCCCAGCATTCCCGTGACCGAGCCCACGGTGACTATGTGACCGCGATTATTCCGCATCATGTGGGGCAGGAAGGCCTTCACCGTCCAGTAATGCGAGATGATGTTGATGTTGTATGTATTCTGGATCACACGATCGTGCAGTTCCCAGAAGGGTTTACAGCAAACGATGCCTGCATTGTTGATCAATATGTCCACGGGGCCCACATCCGCTGTCACCTGGCTGGCTCGCTGGTAGACCTGCTCCCGATCTGAGATGTCCACCACATAGCCCTTGCAGTTGTCATAACCATGCTTGGCTAACAAATCCACGGTTGTCTTGATGGCTGCACGGAAAATTATTGTCAAATAGAGCTAATCAAAATTGTAAATGTAACAGCTTTCACTCGCCGCCCGACTGGGGTTTCTTGACCCGCTGTGCAGAAGCTGTGACCAAGCACTTAGCATGCTGGTGCGAAGTGGAAGTCGAAGACGGAGCCTTACCTTCTTGATTGATATCCCAGATGACAATGCGGGCTTGTAGGCGTGCAAAGTTTAGGGCTATCAAGCGACCAACGCCACCTCCGCCGCCTGTGATGAGCACTACCTGACCGGAGATGTTCTGTGGACAATTGAAAGTGAAATGGGGTTTAGTTTGGGGTTTATTTTGAGTATTTTGTAAAGAGAAAACATTAACTATTGTGATAAGTTTCTAAGCCTACACAAAGAAGTGAACTGGAGAATGTATAAATAAGTTATAATTTAATAATAATATAATAAAAACAATAATAAACTAAAATTTTTAAATAAAAATCATGTAATTTTGTAAATAATAAAAAAACTTCCTATATCTATTTTGATATTTACAAATACATCATATCGCAATAATGAATCTTATTTATTCCTAAATTTCTATCTTTCCATTTAATTTTTAATTTAAAAAAGTAATTTCCCTACAAACCACCTTGCCTCCATTTAGGTGTTGAAGTCGGAAATCATATAAGCAAACCTATTTAGCATACGAAAAAGGTGCGACTGCGCCATGATGTTGCATTTTATGACGCTCAACATTTTGCATAAATATTTCTTTTATTTTATTTTGGCATAAAACTGTCTTGCCACATCAGTTCGAACCATAATAAAAGAAGTGTGTGTTGCAAGTATTGCTATTGGAGCTGTGACCAAGTTCACTCAAGCCGAACATGGTTCAATACCCTTCATCTAAGGGAAGGAGGAGCTAAAGAGCTCTCCCTGCTAGACAAGTCATAACTTTTCCTTTTTGCAATAATGTATACAAGTATATTCCTAGGAAATTTCCACATTAAGTGTACGTGAAGCGTGGAGCTCACTAACTAACTCCATAGTAATAAAGCCCAAGGAAAAGGCATTGCACACACAGATGGTTGATAGATGCGGAAAAACTCGTTGTCATACTAAGGTGGTTTTCTACTTTAGAGTTTCCAGTCACGAATATATATTTTCGGTCTGAAGATGCATTTAACCAAGAAAAATGTTTGTTCCCAAAAAACAGTAAATAGCTTAAGTTCAATGTCATCCTAAGGCCTGGTTAATTGAAAATCAAGCAGCCTAAAGTCCACCATAACACAGCAAATATTTAAACAAATTTTTTAAGTGCTCGCTTAGGTAGCTAAGATGCCAAAAATATGGTAAATAGAGAAGAGTTTTTATTCATTCATGAATAAGCCAGCAAAGCGTGTGAACAAAATTGCTTAGCCATCGAAGCAAATCAAAACAAAGCCAGAGATTTGTTTAAACGTTTTTTCAACGAATACTTTAAAGCGCTGGATAATTATTGTTATGCTAAAATGTAACACATAAATTAGAGGGTATATGGTCAACTAAGTAATATAATAGTAAAAAAGTTTCTCATAAATTTGTAAAAATAAACAACTTAGCTGGACAACTAAATTAAATTAAATAAAATATTGATTTTGCAAAGAGCATTAACAATTCGAATGGCTTGATTCAATCGAAGCTCGAACATTTTTTGTTTTTATTACCACAAAAAAATTGCGCGTGGCTCATTAGGGTTTGTGAAACTGCCAAAAAATTGAAGTTTGGCTAAAGAAAAACAAGAGAAATGGCTTTGAGGTAGCTCTATGCAGCCATTGATTGATCTCAAGGGGCTACCTGGAAGCTGATTAAAAAAAAAAAAAAATACAAATTTTTGTGGGTGTCTTGCGGGATTTTTTCGTTGTGTAATCCACACTCAGCCAGGGTCAACCGAGTCGAGAAAGAAAGTCTATCAAAATGCTATTTAAATTATGCACATGCGACATTTGGTTTGACTTTTGACGATCAGATTACCTTTAACTTTCTAAAACGTTGCGGCAACAGGGTATAGTAGACCGATTCCATTATGTAAAATATAGATTTAATGCCAAACACTATCAGGTCGAGGAAGAACTGAAGGAAGGCTGTCAGAGGATTATCCATGTGGAGAAGTCCCGGTGGGGCAGTCATGATGATGGATCTGTCGCCCTTGGCAATTAAACGCGTGCGAGGAAGTTTGCGATTTGGGTTTGGATTACGGGTATTATGGATTCTCTGCGCATGCGCGGCTGGATTATGCCTGATTAGGGCTGTGGCACACCACGTAAATGCACGTTTTGATCACTTTTATAGCTGGAGCTCAGTTATACATGTTAATGATGGAAATGCAAATGAAATTCGCTTGAATTTCTCTCTCTCGATCTTCCGCCGTCTCGGATTTCGATTCGCAAGGCGCCTATTATCTGAACTTTATGCTGGCCAGAGCCTCTACACTCACGATCACGTCCCACGTCCGCCTTGGCTGGAGTCACAAATTCGACTGAACGGCGATGCAAAAAAAGCATAGAGCCTCGACTCGGCTCAGACCGTCGCTGTTTCTATTTTTGTTGCCTTTTTCCATTATTCCACCGAGATTCACAATGGTCGAAATGGCTGCGCGATAGAAGAAATGGAAAACATTTTGAGCACTTTCTTAACTTGGCTTTTGGCTCTTGGCTCTTGGCTCTTTCGGGCCTAAACAGCCAGGCCAGGCCAGCTGTTGGTGGGCCCACTCGACCTGTTTCTTGTCTCATTTTATTGTCTTAGTTGGTTCCGCTGAGTATTTGATTATGTTTTGATGTCGAGACTCGCCGCTTCTATTCGCATGCTCTATTGGGAGCTCGAAACTTTTTTTTTTTGTATTTTTAATTAACTTTAAATTTTTAAATTTAATTGAATATTTTCAAAACTTTAAAATAGAAAAAAAAAGCTTTGACTATATATTTAGTATTCAAAATTGAAAAATTAATACATAAAATATTATTGTTCACATTACCCATATACTTTGTTCTTAAGCTTCCATGAAAATAAATTATATTTATTGATATTTACCTATAAATATACAGTCTACATGCAATTTCTATGTGTTTTTCTGTACTATCCCAAAAATATACAAAACAACTTTAAAAACACCTTAAGATATGCAATGCATTCCAGTTTTTTATATAAAATTATTCAAGTTCAGAATAACATTTAATTTAAATAGTTTTTCTTAAGTGTAAAATTATTATTACATATTTATTTTCAACAGGTTATCTACAGAAACAAAATACAAAAATAATATTTTCTCTCTCTCTATAAATATAGTTAGTTTTTCGCAACTCCCAAGACCTTAACCAGACTTATCGATACCAATGCTAATCTATAAATTAAATGATAATTAAAAACCAAAAAGTATCTCAAACCTGGCCTTGTTCTTCGTTCAAAATTAGTAATGAAAACCCTTCCGGATTCAACTAGAATAAGAATTTCGTTACTCGCTCAAATAATGACTAAGTACTAAGTAAGTTTCTAGGACCACCGTTTAATACGGATAAAATATATGTATGTATATATGTCTCTTTTGATTTAATGTTATTGATAGCAATAATTGTTATATATTATATTTATATTTATGAGATTTACAGCACAAACTACTTTAAAGTGTTCAGGATTTTTTTTAAATTTTATTTGATTTACATATTTTATATTTATGTTTAATTTATTCTGTATTTCTTAAATTTTACAATGTATTGCCTTATATAAAGTCTGTCGGAATTTATATTTAAAATAATTTCTCAGATCTTTTAATAATACGGATAAAATATATGTATATCCATATTTAAAAGGCGATCTTTATATATGTCTAATTTACATTTTTAAATAATTTATAACATATACAAGCTAATTCTCTCTATAAGGCTACCTTGCCGCTTTAACAAGACTGCTACTTTTGATTTATTTATTACCAAACTTGAATGTAATAAATTCTGATTTAAGATCGCAGACCTACATCACCTTTTGGGCCGTATCGATAGCGATTTCAATCAATGGCGGCGATTTCTGTCACGCGGCAATCGTCACGCGGCCAACAAAACTACCGATATTTTGGCCAGGGAATCATAAATGCGCAGAACAGCGAGCGCCGCTCTATCGATACGGGCACAATCCGACGGATACACACCGAGGCAGGGCGGCAGGCACAGATACACCAACACAGCTACGTGTAGCGCACAGATACACAGCTAACGCAGCTACGTAGCGCACAGATACAGATACAGCCGCTGGTCGTATTCGCTTCGGTTTGTGCTTGTTTTATTCGTCGCCGCTCTTTGGCTGGCGTGGTTGGTTTTCCGACGCTGACGCGGCAGGGGCGGCAAGGAGCCCGGGTGATGTGGGAGCGCTGTACCGCTGGCCCGCCATCCGCTGCTACAGTTTATTGGTCGAGGAGCGTTCGCCCGTGTTCCAACTGGAACGTTGAAAATTTGTGTTGGTCGAATGACACAAACCGCTCAGCAGGCGCACAGCATGGTCCAGATGGTGGTTGCCCTCACATAGTTGGATGGCGGCTCTTATTGGCTGCCGACGCAGCTGCTCATGGACTCCCTGTGTGTGCTGTTTGTCGAGTGATAGCGGTCCGGACGCCGTCAGCTGATTACTGTGACTGGTGCGCCAGTCGCAGACCAACCAGAGCGGCTTTAAAGCGGGCATATAATAACCATTACTGGCTAAAGGTGCCCAAAAAGAATAAAATACAAAAAAGAACACAACCGAACAGAACAACAGAAGAGTCGATTAAGAAGCCCTTTAGCGAAGACTCTCTGTGGCGTTCTTCGGCAGAAGAACTGGTTATATCCTGGCCAACAATTATGTGGGTGGAGTTCGTCGGGCCTTCATGCCGCATTGGCCATTGTTTGGCCATTGCATTCGATGATAGGTCCCGGGCCTATTGGCAATCACAATTGTAATTGGCCTCTTGTCCAATTGTCTCACCCCCCCATGCACCCTTAGCCCTCCTGGTCCCTTAACCCCTCTACAAGTTGCTGCATTTTAAAGGGCGCCAGCAACAGGTGACTCGGGTGACTTCCGGTGACTTTGGCGGGGCCCTGTGTCTGTGTCTCTCGCTGGGTGTTAGAAAAATGAGGCCAGCAGCAAAGACATCGCCCGTTGGCTGAGTTGCCGCCGCCGCCGCCTTTTTCGGAATCACACTTTGTGTAGTGCGATTTGTTGTATCGCGCGTCATTTAACAGGCGCCCAGCGGAAATAGCCAGCGGATTTTAGACATTTTTGCAGTCTCGCTCTTGCTTGGTGAGTGGGTGAGGAGCGGGACGGCCATACTGTTGCCGGCGTTTTTGCTGCGTGTGGGAAAGGGAGAACCAGATTATGCGAAGCTTGCGTTCCGGTTTGTGTCTCTGACAAATGCTTTTTACAGTTGTATCTTGGTTTGGAAATAAGATAATTGGTTGATTTTATTTTATTTATCGTGTATTATTTAAACAAAAACACAAGATTAGGATTGAGAATAAATATTTTTAAATTTGAAATGAAAAATTAAATTTTATATAGATTTTTGTGTTTTCTTTTAAATGTTGGTTTTTCAAACTAAGTCTAAGGTTAGGTTTAGAGTTAAAATTGTTTTTAGAAACACATCTTAAGTAAAATGAATTAAATTAATGATTATTGAATATTTTAACTAACAACTGTATACAAGGTTCCTTATACATAAGAATAATTCTTGATTAAGTATTAAACTTGTTACTACAATAAATAACAATAAAATCAAAGCATATACATACATTTATAATTAAAGAATTAAAATTTAGTTAAAAAAAAGTGAAGTTATAAAGTTAAGAGCCAGGCCCTCTCCCCAGTAGACCCACCTTTGTATAATTCACTTACCTTTTCGGATAGCAAGTAAACTTAATATTTAATCAAGCGGCAAGAGAGGTCACACGTATTTACAACTGCAAATATTTAACGCAACTCGCAGCGACTTTAATTAAACAAACTTTATAAACTGAAGCGTGGACCAAGAGCTAAGGTCAGGCGGCTTCACAGATGATAAATGGTTCCCTTAGCCATTTTTTTGGAAGCGGGACTACCTGCTTATATGGAACCCATTTATTGGCTTTCAGATTATAAATATTTATCTGTCGGAAACTAAAGTTCTCGTATGTCTTTTAATCTGATACCGGGAAAGCTTTGCAAACTATCAAGTTAAACCCATCAATCTTACTTTGCGTTAAGGGGGGGGTAAGGTATTTAATTTTTTTTTTCGTAAATTTTTTTTTATTTTTAATTTTTAAAGTTTAACATCTTAAGAATATTGTGTCCAAGTTTTACATCGATCAGAGTGAAATTGACGAAGTTATGCGGAGTTGAACGAAGGTCGGTTGGTGTTCAATGCATGAGAATCACAAAGTTTAAAGCGCTCTCCTGAAAAATTCAATTTTTCAAATCGGTGTACACGATTACAGAAAAACTACTGAACCGATCGATTTGAAATTTGGCACACACATTCTTTAACTAATTCCTCAGGTATTCACGTCGGCCTTTTTTTAATTTTTAATTTTTATATATTTTTAAATTAAGAAATAACGTTTTTTTTTTAGTCAAAAATCGGGTTTTTGACTTTCAAATTTCCTAAAAAATCACAAAAAAACTAAAAAAAAAAAACGCTTCGTGAATACCTCGGCACACTTATCCTCTAACGAATGAGGTATAATTTTTTTAGATCGGATGATCCTGTGGACTGTTAGGATGTACACCGCAAAACAACTTTTTTTGGAGGCGACTCTGGAGATTCCCTATAACTTCTCTACCTCTAAATATTTTTCAATACAAAATTTATCAAAAGTTATTCAAATGTTGTGTTATTATATGGTATTTAATTCATTAAGCTAACTTCAGCTGTTCCGCCACAATAATTTTTTGAAAAGTGGCCTTTTTTGCACCGAATTAACCTTACCCCCCCCTTAACTAACATCAAATTTATAATTAAACATAACTTCAACACAACGCCTGCATACGCTTAAGTCTTTGTTTTCTATAAATATTTATTTATTATTATTATATCGATACATTAATTAAATAATACAGAAATATATGGACGCTTTAAAGTGTGGAATTAATTTAATTTAAATGAGATTAATGCTGTTGTTGCTTTTGCTTTGCCTCTGCATTCGATTACACATTATTTTTATCATTTTTTTCCGTTTTTTTCGTGGTTTGGTATTATAAATATTAATGAAATATCGCATGAGATATGTGTTTGATTCGCTTGTGTCAAGTCTTTGAAATATAATCCCATGGAGTTGGTGTCATGTTCCCCTTAACCTGTTCTCAGGCTTTACACGAATCGAGAAATAAATAAGTCAAATATGGTGGAGCTTAAATAAAGCAAAAATGTCAGTCATAAGATACAAATATGAGCAACAGGAGCAATGAACTAAGAGAAATAGAAATGAAAATGTATTTCTGTTTGACTTTTGGAATATTTTTAAGAGGATGAATAGGTAAAAATGATTTGATGGATTTGCTCATTAAAACTGAAACCTTTTTGGCAATTAATTAAGTGATATCAATCAACATGAATGGAGGAGGGTTCTCTCTCTGAATTTTTGAGGGAGTTCTATATAAATTGGTTTAATCATCAATGAAACATTGTCTATGAATCATTTTTGGGGATTTTTAAATGATTTTTTGAAAGATTTTTTTTTGCTGAAATTCTTTGATATTTCTAGAGACTGAAATATATATAAATGTATTAAAAGCATATTTTATAAATCAAATACTTTTGAAATTAAATATTTAGCAAGCATTTTTCGATGAGATAAATAGCCTTAAATATTATATCTTCGCCAAAGATTACTCTTTTACTTTCCCCTCTCTTCCTGATCCACCTATTTTAATAATTATGCTGCTGCTTCCGATTATTATGGTTTATTTTTTTGGGCTCGCATCGGAACCAGTCACATGCTACTTAATGGTTCTGTCACGTACCAGACCCGCGTCTGAGGCTGCTTCTTTGCTGGCTTCGCTCTTTTCGCCTGGACAACGTCATCGAGTGGCTGACTGGCTATATACATTCACTTTTTTTCGCATCCGCGTTATCGCCGGGGCGACAACAGCAACAAAGTCGCCGCCGCGATTCAAGAAGAGTGCTCTTCATGGTACTGGTAACTGGTAACTCGTACCTCGCACGCAAATGTTGTTGTCGCCGTCGAGATCCGAGATCTGCTCTGCTCAAGGTTGAGGCAAACTGGTATCATCATCCACATGATTGTGGACGATCTGTTGGTTTTTTTTCGCTGAAGTGTACACAAAAAAAAAAAAGAAAACAATATTTAAGTAAAAGGTGTGATCTTTGCTTTGTCTTAATAATTTTTGTATATTTTTCTTACTTTATTTAACTAACTTTAATTTAAAAAAAACTTTATTTAAGTAAAAGGTGATATTTGTTTTGTCTTTAGATTTAATATTTATTTTTTTTACTTTATTTAACTAAATTAATTAAAAAAAAATATATTTTTCCAATAATATTGTCTTATTTAAATATTATTCCTTAATTAAATATAAATTATTTTCCCCTGTGTAAAGCTTAGCCGCTAAATTGTTAGCCCATCCGAGGCGAGATTGTGGTCGCGGCTTGGCACGAGTCGCTGTGGATTAATTAATACCCATGTCCATTTAGCCCGCCGAAGATGTTCTCGGAGACTAAGTCAGAAAAAAAACTAGAAGCCTTTCGCTTGTCCCATAAATCTGCTGAGATGTGTTTGCTACTACTACTATATTGCCCTTGAAGAGATGCCAAAATCGGAGAGATCAAAAGGCATATAATAAGTATATATGCTATAGATGTTATATATGAGTTATATACTGAGACTCTGAGCGTTCTGTGTGGGGTAAACATTATCTGCGTACATTATTGTAAATAATAAAAATGTTGTTAATGACTGCACGGAATGCACTTAGCACTTCTTCTCGCTGGCTCGTTTTGCGGTCTGTGGCCATTGGTGTTTATGATTTATGAACAATTTCTAAAGTGCACTTGTTTGACCGCAGAGACTAACAACACAGGTTGGACGGGTCTGTTAATTTTTGTTTCGCTTTATTTGTATATATTTTTTTGTTCGATTTTGAAAATGTAATTTCGAGGCGACTTGGCACGCATCTCGAGGGGATGGCAGAGTGGCAAGCGGAGACATGTGACGAGATCTGACAAACGGCTGTGAGAGATCCTCTGAGGCTGCTTCTAATTCTGCTGACAGATGAGGTCGCCACCAACGTTGCTGCGGCTTGTGTGTGCGGTGTGTTGTGTGTGTGTGTGTGTGATGACTAAAGAAACTTCAGCAAAATAAACAAAGTGGAAACCAGCCAACCCTGAAACTGTTAAACGGACTGCAGCTACAGCAGCATCATCATGAGCAACATCAGCCGGCGACCCATGAACTTTACACAACGCAACTTGCCTTTTTTTGGGGTTGGGTGGGGTTCAGCCTGGTTTTTAACAGTGCGTTGCAGCAATCCAAGTTGCAGCAAGAAAATAGGCTTCTCAGAATCGTGATTGCTTTCCTGGGCTAACCATGTTTCTTGGATGGGATACATAAAGTAATTTAATGAAAATCTATATTAAATTATGGAAACATAATGGAAAATAATAAGAATTAAGTTAATGGAACACTAGATTTAATAGATTTGGTTATAACTAGTTCAGCTTTTAGCTTTCTGCTTTCACACAGACTTTAAATTGTTGACATAAATATAAAATAAAAAGCAATTTGTTTTGCTAAAATATATATAAAAAAGCTGCTTAATTGAATAAAACTAGTTTGCTTGATTTTATGCATTCATTTTGGGGAGTTCTATTTATAACAGGTTGAATTTCACAAACTAATGCATATTAAATAAAGGAACAGACTTGAAACTAGATATAATCAACAAAAATTTCGGAATCAGAGTGCAAGCATAAGGTTAAATAAATTATTTTAGGAAATATTAAAGGTACATTTTAAATGAAATAACACCTTCAAATAGGTATTATTATCTTCAGTGCAATAAATAAAGCTTGAACAAACATTCATAATAAGATAAAACCCCTTCAAATTAAGCTATAATCGCCTAAGGGTTCCACTAAACGATTTCCAACATTGTTGAAATATTCAAAAATATGGTTGAACTAGTTTACCGTTTTGAAGTGATTCGGTTAAGGAATTAGATCGCTTTATGCTGCAGACAATCGTCCCAAGGTTTGCGTTCGCGTTTGTTACCTAAGTCTTTTGTTTGCCAGTTCTCATCTGTTCCAAGCGGAAAACCATCTGAGGTCTGACTAAGCGCTTCTGATTTATGACCAAAGCCAGCCGTTGGTGGAAACATATGTTCAATTGATTTCATAAGCATGACACCCCAACGGCTGGCTGGCAAAACGAAAATTAACTTTTGCCTTATAAATATGCAACTTCCTCCACGACGGCGTCCGACTGTTTGTTGCCAGTGCTAACTGGCGGATGGATGGCCGCATGGATGATGATGTAAAAATTACAGCAACAATAAAGATGAAAAACTGAATGTAAAATACACATACAAATTATGCAAAAGTTGCACACAGTAAAATTTTAAAGAAATAAAATGGGCCAAAAAAGTGATGAGCTTTTAAAGGGTTATATTACATTGTCAAGAAAAAATGTATAAATATTTTTGTTTATGTAATTAAATCAAATTATTATATATATTGTATTGATATTTAATCTTATTTCCCAACTATTTTTCTCTATGTGCAATCATTGCATTCAACGGGATGGGGCCATAGATTCTGTGGAATCAGACAGATGCATCCGCATCTGCCCCTGACTGAGTAACTGACTAACTGACTGTCTGGTGAACAATTCCGCACACACCCTCTTTTCAGCGTTTATATAATTTGTCAGATTTATGGCGCTGATTAGACAAATGGCTAAGGCGATTCTAAATGCAAGAGGGCCTGGTCTGGTCTGGTCTGTCTGTTTAGTGCCCTCTGTCTCTTGTGCAATTAGCCCGCCGGTTGTTGTTTATGCTGCATTGTCTTCTGGTTAATATTACAAGATGTGTGGGAGGCGGGGTCGGGAGATGAGGTCCATTCATAAGCAGTTACGAAGATTCTTGTGTGTGCGCGAAATGTGTGTCAAAGTTTGCTGTACTGCGAACATTTTCGCAATCATCTCTTTGCGGCTGTTGTTTCGTTTCGTTTTCATTTTCGTTTTTGTTTGTTTTTTGTGTTTTATTTTTCCAGTGGTTGTTGTTTATTTTTTTCGCATATGGAAAATTTTTGTCACGTTTTCCGTGACGAATTTAAAATGCGCCCGGGCACTTAAGGGGTTATCCGGGTTTAGAACCACAAAAAAAGGCCTATTTTCCAGAATTTTTTTTAAAGATCCTATGACAATTTTGCAAATTTCATTTATTCTACATTAATACATAAGGTTTGAACTAAATTCTGTAAAATTTTGAACAAAAAATATTCACAAATGAGCCGTTGAGGGAGGGTTGAACTTAACCCTAAAAAAAATTATGTCCTTGCGGTAGGCAGGATTTCTCCGTCAATTTTTATTTGAAATCAAAAAACCAAAATTTTTCTGTTAGCTTATGTGTGTGGCTTGTCTTTGAACGAAGGATTTTTAAAAAAATTAAAAATTGAATTTTTGGCAGCGTTTTTCTTGAAAAATGACACTTTTTACGTCAATTTTGGCTATATTTTGGGTTATAAAATCGGTTCTAATTGAAGATATAAAAAATCCTTCGTTCAGAGACAAGAAAAACATGTCTAGAAGAAGTGTGGAAAATCTGAAGTCGATCGGTCCAGTAGTTTTCGAGAAATCTTGACTACCGACTTCAAGAAAGTGGTTTTGAGAAAAACGCGTTTAAAGTTTTAATTGCCAGTTGTGACTCATACGACGCGCTGGGCTTTAAATTTCTCCCATTACTACAGTTTTGCTTCGATCGACTTGAAATTTTCGGACAACATTCCTGACAATTTGTACTATTATATAAAAAAGTTTGAAAAAATGCATTTTTTGAAATTTCAAAACCCGGATAACCCCTTAATTCTTTTGTGTCACAACGAAGCAGAGACCGTTTTTCGTCTTCACATTTTACACAGATGCGCTAAATTGCAGACATCAATCATTTTGATATTTTTGTTGTTGTTGTTATTGTTGTTGCTGTTTTTATTTTATGATTCGCGCTCATTGCGTAATCTTGGTTCTTCTTCTTGGCTTCACACTTAGCGCCTGAATAAAAGGTTTTGATTTTTGGTTTTGGTTTCATGATTGCTGATGCTGAGACTCTCGGCAAGGTCTTGATTAATTTGTTGCCAATCACTTTTCGAGTGTGTGTGTGTGACAAAACGGCCAACGCAAACACACACACCACACACACACACTCACTGGCAAGCGGCATTTAAATCTCAACTAATGTGTAAATGAACAAGCGACGGCCTCTTGGGGTCAAATTTGGCAACATTTCTCATCTGCCGATCGGGCAAAACCATTTAAAAAGTATTATTTTTTTTTTCAATTTTTTCCCCATTTGCCGCGGCCTAGCTTCTTGGCCATAAAAACAAGTTGCAATTACGCTCGGCCGGCTTGCAACCTTCACGCATTCCCCAGATGAGTTGACCCATTCAATGTTAATGATAGAAATTCTATACGGCCAATCAATGCTATGCCGATGCCGAAAAACCGCAGGAAAAACTCTAAGTGAGCCAAAGTTCAATTCAAGCATCCAAAAACCCATACAATCCAATCCAATCCAATCTAATCAAATCCCATAATTCGAGCTAAGGTCAGCCGCAGGCCATTCTTTGAGTCTGTTGTTTAAATAGATTGATTATTTTGTTGCTATTTGTGCTGGCGATGGCTCTGTGCCATTGTTGTTCCAACAATTTGCATCTTGATTGTGCGATATGTTTTTGTCTTGTTTTTTTGTTTTTGGATGCACGCAGAAATAAAGTTAGTTTTAGGTTTAAAAAGTTTCATTAAGAAAAATGAACAAAAAAAGGCAAGAAACTTATTAGAAATGTTTGTTTGAAAGGTATATTTTTCCCTTGGTCTCAAATCAAATAAAAATTTACTCCCTCCTGAAGGTCAAATCAATGCAAACTTCCACAAATCACTTATAATTTTCCCCCAGTGTATAGCTCAAACGCATCGCAATGAAGCGGAAGCTGCGTTAAGTCTGCTTCAGATCTGCTCAAGCTGTCGACGGGTGCTTCCGTGCTCGGGGCAATCTGATCTTGTTTAAAGTTTCGCCTTTTTCCACTGTTTATATTTGTGGATTTTTGTCTTATTTTCGATTTGGCTTGAACATCTTTTGATGTTTTTATTTTGTATTATTTTTTTTTTTTTTTGCTTAGATTATGGAAATGCGGCAGAAAGGCAACATCTGCGCATGAAAATAAAGCATAAGCCACTCGCCGTGCTGCCTATTGTAGTTGCAAAAGGTTTTATGTTTCAGCTCAGCGAAGGTCGAGCTTCGCATAAAACTGTCAATCAGATCGAGGGGCTCACGCTGCGTATTAGTAATGTGCGTCAACCAGAATCATCTCCGTTCGCCGATGATTAAACCAATTTACCCAGAATAGTTTTCTTAAGTCATGGGAATTGTTTACGCTGCTTCCAGCGGTTTTTGAACCCCGATACAAGGTCGAACGCAGGAAGTGCAGTCAGTCAAGAAAAAAACCCGAAATCGGAGGCCCATTCAAGGGCGTCAATGTGCAACAACTGGAAATGTAACAAAAACATCGACAACAGCGGATGCAACGATGCAGCAGATGCAAAATGTACAGAGAGACTGGCAACTGCGGATGTTGCAACGATAAAGAGGCGACGAGAACATGAAAAACTTCCCTTTGAGAGGGTCCAACAATGAGGTGTTAATGAGTTTTTCGTATTAAAAAGTAACTTTTAAAGAGTTATAGAAGTTATGGAATAAATTGAGAACAAAGAAGCAATTGTTTGTGATATTTGTATTTTATAAGCAGCAATATTGATTAAAAATGGTCAAGAAGCTTTTTGGAGTTTTATACTTTTTAAATTTAAATTCGTTATATTAAAAATAAAGAAAATTGTTTTAAAAACTGATTTTAAATAAATATAAAATTCTATAAGCATTTTCTTTAATTTTATTTATTTATTTATTTACTTAAATAATTTCTATCTTTAATTTTGTGTAGAATTTAGTCCATTTTATTAGCCAAAAATTAGAAAAAACATATTAATAAATATTCTACAAGCTTATATTAACGAATTTCCTCTTATTATTAAGCTTGTTTATAATTTGTTATTTCATTTACTTAACTAATTTACGATTCAACTTGACTTCAGCCAAAATTGTCGCTTTAAATAAAAACGTAAGCCATAAATTTGGACTTAATAACAGCTCTAACACATAACAGCCACTTGAATGCATCATATTAATTGCCTTAAAAGTCACCTGACTTAAGTCCATTTAAATATTTCTTTGGAAGTCGAGCTGAGCTAACATAAAACTAATTAAATAACACTTCCAAGTGCCCAAAATCATGTGACTCCGGCACCTTTGATCTTCGCAAATGAATAATTCGAGGGAATAGGCCTCTCTGCACTTCCTTAACCATTACATCCTTGATCTACCACTCACCTCCAACTGAAAGTTTCCCAACGCATACATGTTTCATTATTTTTTTTTTTTTTTGGCAATGTGAACTTAACACTCGCCAGCTAAATATGTAATTAATTTGATCTTAGTGTTAATCTGTTGGCCCAACACAATTCACGGCTTTTGCATTCAGCGGCGTCCCGCCCCAAGGCAACTGCCATTAATAAGGCTAATTAAAATATGCAAAAGGGGGGAGTCCGAGACAGAAGCTGGAACTGGAGCTCGGCCACGCCTCGGCGGGGATCGGATCGAATCCGCTTTCAAAATTAGCTCGCTATTAAAGATAGCCATAGCTAAATGGCAAACAAAAGTGCCACCCAAACAACGCGTCCGAAATCATCTTCATGGTCAATTAGCAGACAACAGAAATATGACAGAAACATAAAAAAAGGTAACAAAAACGACAAAAGTCACTAAAAAAAACGAATGAACGCCATCAAGTGAGGTTAAACATTTAAGCTATCCAAGAGTCACGGGTTCAAATCCCAGTCAAAATGTCAAGTTGATGATGACAATTAAACAGGATTAGCGAGCGACTTGAACTTGCCCCCCACGAATGACGCATTGCGACAGATTTTTTCCCCTCTTTGTTTTTTTTATATAGACGACGAGGCAGGGGAGCGTGGGGGATTCACTCGCGCAAAAGTCGCACTAAATAAATTACATAATCAAGAGAGATCAATTTGCATATTTATGAGCGAAAATAAAAAGCAAACATAAAACTGTTTTCAGAACAATCTCAATTTAGAGAGAGACGAAAACCCAAAGATCCGGCTGGCACCGACGAACACGAGAAGGTCCGCGAAGGCGGGGGTGAGATGAGCTATGGGTCCTTTCCCCCAATCGCCGCCAGTTCATTCACATGGCAATTAAAGATAAAAAATAAAAATAAAATAAAGCAACCGAGTTTGTGTAAATGCCAGAAGAGAAGACGAAACCCATCGAACCGCTTTTGGGCTTTTTTTTTGAACGCGTGCGTGGGGCAGCAGCGCGGAAGCCGAAAAAAAAGAAGTCAAATCATCAGCGTTTTAGTGGCATTTCGAAAGGCTTTTCAAGATCAAGGCCTATACAAGAAAGAGACTCGGAGAAGACAAACACTTAACCAAAAATTGATATATGAAGCATGCCGGAGATGGATGCCAGCGTTGTTGTTTGCATAAATACATTTCGAAATATCACAAAATCTACCGAGCTCGAGTTTCTAGTGCCAGGCACTCGACGCGGCAGCAACAACTACTTAATGGATCGGGGGCTATAAAAATTATCAAACTACAGTTTCAAACCCCCAGCTCGAGAAGTTGCTTTAAATAAAAAGTAAATAAATAAGAGAACAAAAAAAAAAAAAAAGAAGATTGAGGCGCACATAAATATTTATAGACAAAAGTTGTCGTTGTCTAAAGATGTTCTGAGCAACTCATCTCAGAGCCAAGTTGTTGCTGTTGCTGCTGCTGCGGCGGCTGCTGCTGTTAAAGCTTCGCTGCAGTCGCTGTCGACGTCCTCTGCCGGCGTCTCAGCTTTTCAAAGCTGCACGGCGCAAGTTGTTGGTGGACGGGCGGCGGTGGCGCGACTATAAAACAGTTTGCTGCTGCCAATTGACTTTTGTTTTCGTTTGCGTCTGGTCTCGTCTGGTTGTCTGCTTGGACAATTCGGCGACTACAGAATATAGAAACCGTGTGCTCTGTGTGCAGTGTTATTCCAAAAATAGCAAAGCAAAGGTAAGCCGAGCCGAGCCGCGGCCAAGGATATACATATACTATATACGTGTGTGGACAATCGAAGGACTGTGCAAAACCCATAATGTGACAATTAAAAAACCGCAAGAAAATTGTACAACAATTCAGTGTGCTGTGAGCTGTTCAAGGATATGGATTTATAAACAGCTAAATCTGAAATCGTATGGAATCGTTATGTTGTATAAAAAAAAAATCCCCTTGGAAACTAGAAGCAAAGATAACTTAATTAAAAGCTGTCGCGCTGGGTCTTAAGTAAACGAGTTCGTTGCCTAAGTCTTTCGTTTGAGAACTTGCTTAGAAAACAGTTTGTTGCCTAAGTCTTTTGCTCCAGGAGCTGGCGTTGAAAAGAGTTCGTTGCCTAAGTCTTTCGTTCGAGAACCTACTTGAAAAACAGTCCGTTGCCTAAGTCATTCGTCTTGAGAACTCGATTAGAAAACAATTCGTTGCTTGAGTCTTTCGTTAAATATTCTACAAAAAAAGTTCTTTGCCTAAGTTTTTCGTTCGGGAACCTTCTAAGAAAAAACGTCGTTGCCTTTCATTTAATATTCTTCAAATTTCTTCTTCGTTTGAGAAACATCAAATTCTTTCTTTTATTACCAAACATAAAAAGGCTTTAAAGTTTTCTTCTGATAATTTCCAAACGAAATCTATATCATAAAAAAACTAAATTCAATTTAGAAGAAGAAAAAAATCCAAAAAACCCACAACAGCTTCCCCCATCTGAAACGTGATTTGCGCAAGAGCCGTGCACATGAAATTTTCCATCACCCATAACCACCGCACGAAAAGCAAAACAGGCGATAATGCATAAAGCCCACTCCGGGGCCTGTAATTTGGCCAAAAAGCCAACACCAAAAGGGCATCTATGAGCAGTATCTACAAGTATAATTAAATGCATCATCAGCTCGACGCGTCGCTCAGCTCCGCTGATTGATTAACATGCATGAAACAAGAAATGGACAAAGCCCCCGATGGACACAAATTACAAAACGCAACAAATGAACAAACAAAAAGCAACAGAAATAACACCACGAAAAACTGGCAACAACAACAAAGCGAAGATATATTGAAATGCATATTTCCCAAGCGCGCTTGAACTCTTCAAGTTTTATTTTTATTTTTGGAAATGTCGCTGTCGAAAATGAAATCAATAATAAGCGGGCCGCCGCCGCCGAAATCCACATTTCATTATGTATTGTTACCAAATTAGGCGCTGATAAGCGGCGTCATTAATGATTTATAGTTGCCAAATCGGCGGACAGCAGGCGATCAAATAAATACTGTCGATAAGCATCGCAGACACGCAATCGCCGTCGCATCGAATCCAATTAATATGCAACAATTTTCAATCGTAAAGCCAACTGGATCCAACGGGGGACATTGAGCTCTGCATTGCATTAGCATAAGGAGGAAGAAACGGGGCCTGATTAAAATGCTGACTGGCTGGCTAAGTGGAAGGTTCTAGCCGAAGAGACACACGCAGCAGCAGGCGATAAAAAGTCAATAAAACCAGTTAAGGTCAGCTTGGCGCTTTATGCTTGTGTAATCAACATGTTTGCTGCACGATGTGCTGACGTCGCTGCCGATCGATGCTTGATGCTGATGCTGATCACGTTGCCGCTGCTGCGCCACAATAAAAAATAAAAAATGAAAATAATAAAGTTTCAAGTGTCGTCGAACGTTGTTTGGCGGTAGTTTCTGGTAGTCACTGTGGCACTGTGTCAGTGGCCGCCGGGGGCAACCGGTTGCGCATCCTTGACATAAAAAGCGATCTCGATCTTGCACGACAGCCAGCGCCAGCGCCAGCTTACATCTTTGGATCGCCAAAGCGAGTTGGAAATTTATACAAAAAAATTGCGTATACGCAAAAGGGCGCGGCACAAAGCGTCGGCATCTTTATCGCCCCGATAATCGTGTACAAATTTATGTTAATGACAACGTGTTAACAATTTGCATATCTGTAAGCTGTTGCTTGCCAAATTGCCTTCTGTTACTGTTTTTACCTGTTTTCTTACCAGGTTTTTCCCTGTCTTTTTTCCTTCCAGATGAAAGTCACTTTGGCGTTAGCGACTTTCTGCGTGGTGGCTGCCTGCGCCAATGCGGCCAGAACCACAACCACCACAGCGACCAAGCCGGGTCGCTTCCTCTCACTGCCCGTGCCCGCCAAGTGCGCTAGCCGTAAGTATTAACCCATCACATGCCTTAACCCATCCACAACTCGGTTCGAAAAGTAAAAGTGACGAATGCCGCGAGAATATTAAGCGGCTTTTGGTTGCCAAGTTTGCACTTGAAATTGTGTTTGGCAATGCGACGTGTGGGTGTAACCACAACTATAAAGCTGAGCAGGCAGAGGGGGTGTCAGTCGAAGGTCGCTGACGTGAGCTGGAATTTTATATAGTTTGTGATTACTTTCTTTGCTCGCCTTTTTCGTAAACAAAAATTCCAGTTGCCAAATGGAAAAGAAAACTTTAAAAAATTATATTTATCACTAACTGAGTAATTATTATTCGAACATATTTATTTAGAGATAATATTTACTTTTTTAAAGTAATTTTAGTATAGTAAAAAAGCATTTTCTTATGGTTAGATCAATTAAAATTCAATTTATTCTAAAATAAATTCATAAAAGTTTCCTAATAGAGAAATATTTTCTTTACAAGTTTAAATATTTAATTAAGTATCTTATAAATTCTTTAAAAGTACCCTTATTCCTTCAGTGTACTGTTCGATCTTAACTCTTAATTATATATTTAAAGTGGTTTATCCGTAAGTGTTTCACCTAAAGTGGGTTTTCCTCAATCTAGTCAGCAAGTCATCGCCAGAGATTGCAAACATTGCATCAGTCTGAAGCGTCTGAACAATAGCATCATCGCTGCTGCATATCCGGTACACTAATGAACACTTTGCAGTTATTGCTAATTAGGCAAAAACCCTACCTAACTCACACTATAATATGTAATAAATACAAATATATATAAATATATATATATAGAAACTTGCCGTTAAACATGCAACTTAATTTTTGGGGCGTCACCGAGTCGCCTAGCCAGTTTTTCGAGGTGCCCGTTGAATGCGATTTAGATCTTTCATCTCTTTGGAAAAATTTCCAGTTATACAAGCGCAGCTTTTTAGGTCTCTCCAATAGTTAAATCACCTGATTAACTATTCCGACTTAATTACCCGATTTTTTCTCTCGATAATTAAGATTTCATTTCTAAGTCTCAGAGAGGGGGTAGAGAGATGCCAATCTCAAAACGGGGAATGCAGCTTGGATTCCATGAATATTATGCAAGTTTCGGTTAGGAAAAATATATTTTTAAAGATGGCTTTTTAGCAAATTTGCCTTGACCCGCGCCACAAAAGGGCCAGAAATGTGAGGAAATGGCCAGAGACAGACAGCCGGCCAGCAAAATAAATAATAATGTGCAAACAATGGCAAATAAGGCCATTATGTTGGAAGTTAAGCTGATTTGACGCCCGAGGGGAGTGGCGATTGGTTGCAAAAGTTGGCTTAAAGTGCGGCTAATGACGCGTGCCAGCAGCAGCAGCAGCTGTGGCAACAGGCTTTATTTTTGTTACCTCTTTTTTTCTGCTGCTGCTGCTGCCTCTTTTCAAGCTAATCAAATGGAAGCTGCCATGACTTCAGCTTGGGCTTTGGCTTCACTCAACTGAAACAAGTTCGAGGATGCTGCAGCAGCAGCGGGGGACTCCCATTGTTGTTCCAAAGATAAAAAAAAAAAAAAAAAACAGAAAACCTTTTGACACCGCGAAAGGAAAGCAAAGAAGCATGCTGCATAAATCGCACAGATTGTGTAACCCGCCGCCGCCGCTGGCATCTTGGGGAAGTTGTGTAAGGCCCGGGGCAAAGTCTCTTATTTTTATTTTTTGGCGCTACTTGCTTTCGGTTTCGGTGATGGGGCAGGCTCCGAGACATTGCACTGCGGACACCAAACTGAAGATGAGACTGCAGTTGGCTGGGGGAAACCGGTTGGCAAAGACCACACCCACACGGGGAGAAATATATATCCACAAACTTGACACTATTTTGAGAGATTTTTTAAAGGAAAAAAAAATTAAAATAAATATTTACAAAAATATCTCAAGGATGCAAAGGGACTTTAGGAAATTAGAGAGGCTTTACAGAACTTTCAGTACAAACTTGGCATTATTTTTAAAGATTTTTTAATGTGAAAATATATATCCCAGGGATGCCAACTAACTTCTTGAATTTTTAGATATTTTAGAGAATCTGTTATACATTTTATACATCAATAGCAACCTATATATTCTCCTTAACCCCTAACAAACCCTTCTAACTTCTTAACCTATCCTCTCCCCCTCTTCCAGGCCCCAAGGAGTTCTCCTACCGCGGCAAAAACATGTTCCTAACCACCCACGTGCCCGCTCTGGCCAACAAGAAGGTCGACTGGCTTGATGGCCGCAACCTGTGCCGCGAATACTGCATGGACCTGGTTGCCCTGGAGACCCAAGAGAAGAACAATCTGATCTTCCGTGTGATCCAGCAGAACGATGTGCCCTACATCTGGACCGCTGGCCGTATCTGTGACTTTGCCGGCTGCGAGAATCGCCCGGATCTGGAGCCCAAGCATGTCTATGGTTGGTTCTGGTCTGCAACTCGCGAGAAGATCCAGGCCACCAACCGCATTCCACAGGGCTGGGGCTACAACCCCTGGTCTCAGACCGGACACAAGAAGCGCCCGCAGCCCGATAACGCCGAGTATGACATCAACCAGACCAAGGAGCAGTGCCTGTCCGTGCTGAACAATGTGTACAACGATGGCATCGCCTGGCACGACGTGGCCTGTTACCACGAGAAGCCCGTGATCTGCGAGGATAATGAGGAGCTGCTGCGCTATGTGGCTGCCACGAATCCCGGCATCCGTCTATAAGCGGTTCGCGCTGTTTGCCTAATTTTAAAGCTACTTATTATAATATTCCTTAAACACACGAGTTTTTGTATCATTTTTGTTTGTATGATGTACGACGTACGAAAACGGAAGAAAGCAAGACAAATAGACTTTAGAATTTACAATTCCCGATCTTACCACCTATAATACTGTCATCATTCCAGCACCCACTATCTATCTATCTATCTATCTATATGTCTCGTTTCGAAACTGCCAATTTTACGCGTAGAATCCCCATTTCCGTGGTAAACAATTGGGTTGCTTCGCAGAGCCTTCCTTAACTTGAATATTTATGGAGCGATCGCAGTCTTAAATTGCGACAAACATTCGGAATCTCTTGAGTATTTTATTTTTGAGACACTCACCTGTTCTTCCCCACAAAAAAGAGATTGAATAAAACTTTGAAAAAGATCCCATTAAAAACAAAACAAAAAAAATTAAATTAATGACTTTGGCTTTTATTAACGATGATCCAGGGACTGGGAGTGGCTCCTGGAATGTTTATGACCATTAGATCTGTGATGCTCTCTTCTGTGTGAATCCGAGGAGCTACGATCTCTCTTGGAGTTAGATCGTTTGGAGTCTCTATCACTTCTGGACCTGGTTTGGTGCTTCGAAGTATCATCTAAACCTCTGCGAGTCTTGTACTCCTTGGAGTTATCCTGCTGCGGTTCAGGACTTTCAGACCATCGCCAGTTTCTGCCATGCTCTAAAGGATCATCCCAACTTTAAACAAAGAGTACAAAATTTATAAATTGTATTGAAAAATAATTTTAAAAAATGCCTTTACCTGGGCGTTTTGGCTTTAGGAGTCTGACTCGAGTTCCTTTTACTTTTCGGACCTGTTGTGTACTCCAGTTCCGTATTAAACAGGTTGTCCTTGTTCCGAAATAAATGCAAATAGCCGCACTGGTTACCTTTGGGACATATACGTGTTAAGGACAAACCTTTAAAAAGCAACAAATTGGTATAAAGAAAATGGATTTATATGTGTATGTTTTTTAGATTTATGATTTCATATTTTTGGTTGTCAAAGGATACAGCTCTTCTGGGCATACAGTTCACGTACCGCAAACTGCGCCACGCCAGGTCTTCAGGTTGGAGAACTCCACATTGAGGCGCTTGCAGGCATAGTAGCGACCCTGGAGATTGGTAAAGGCGCGAAGAGCGGATCTAGAAGGGGAAATGTGTTAAATTAGAATGAAATATTAAGAAAAACTGAAGAAGTTTTGATAATTAAAAGCTTAATCAAACATAAAACAATGGTAAATAATTAGGAAATTACCAAAACTCGCAGATATTTAAGCTGTCAAGCCCTCGTTAAGTTAAAAATATGAAAAAATAAGATATTTGCATACAAGCTAACCCTTTTCTACATGCAAATGTTGGGAATGTGTCGTGACAAAGTTACAAAATTTGCATAAAAACAATTGAAATTAAGTATTTCTTATACAAACAAATATTTCTTATAGCTAAAATTATAAATAAATTCCCAGACAAATGTTTCTAATAGCTAAATATATAAATAAATTTCCAGACAAATATTTCTGCTAAAAATAAACACTAAAATCGATCATCACAAACCGTTCATCAGTGTATTCCACAAAGACATGACCCCTCAGGTGTTCCAAAGTATTTCGCACTGTTCGAAAGTTCACAATGGTTCCAAACTTCTGCAGCTCCTCGACGGCATCGGCAAAGAACTCATCGTAGTCATGCCGCATATCCTGCTCCGTCAACTCCAGCTCTTCGTCTGCCCCGGAGTACTCATTGCGCTTGGTGCGTTGCCCTTGCAGCAGCGAGTGACTAAAGAAGTGACGGATGAGTAGGATACGGGACAGCATGGGACGGCGGTGATTGAAGGTGCAGCTATGGCCATAGCGGCAGCAATTGGTGCGACTGTAAAACTCGCAGGGCCGCTCATCGGGATGGGTTTCCATCACGCGGAGGAGATGCTGAGGGGGCTGCTCTATGCTAGGATCGTTGAGATACTCTTCCATGCTCTGCATCATGGCCTCAAATTCGGCTGCAGCCTTGGCCGTCCTTTGCAGGTGCTCCTCGCGCTGCTTCCTCAAGGATTCCTCGCGTTTCAACCGCTCTCTGGCCTGCTCCTGCTGCAGGCGCTCCACTTCCTCTTGTTTCTGCCGTCGCCTGGCCTCATCGATGCGGAATTGCTGCTGGGCGATGGCCTCGCGGTGCAGCCAGGCTCTCTCCGCCTCCTGTTGCTCTCTCTCCTCTGCTTGACGCTGGAATTCCTCCAGTTTCTCCTGGCGTATCAGGCATTTCTGGTACTCCGGATCGGCGAGTCTCAGGTTCTCGGCTTCTTCCTCTTGTTTATCTCGTTCCTTGGCTGCTTTTTGACGGCGCCGCTGTCGCTGCTTCTTTTTGGTTAACTTTCGCCTGGCTCTGGGAATTTTTAAATTAGTTATTGTAATGAAAATGCATTTATTTACCTTTTTCCCGGCATTTTGACAAAAACAATGAAACAGTGTGACCGTGGGCTTAGAGAGTAATAATAACGTTGGGCCCTGAAAACGATATACACTTCATGCCATGTTTTCACAAAAACCACAAATATGAGCTGGTCACACTTATTACATTTGTGCATGTAAAAAGCATGTAAAATAAGTTTAAATAAAAAAACCTTCAAAACTAATATTATGAATATGGAAATATTGCTTTATTAGAAAGATTTTGTGTAAAATTTGTAATATTTAATTTAATTTTTTTTTAAATATTATTAATAAAGAATATAGTGTTTATTTTATTGTTTTTTAATTTAAGATAAAATGTTCACTTGTTTTATTCACTTATGTTTGGTGAATTTTACTTAAAAAAAGAAAATTATAATCTATAAACCGAAATAACTAATTTATTTTACACGATTTCTCAAATAGTCTTTTTTAAATTAATAAATTATATATTTTCTTATATACTTACATATTATCGAGTCTCGACAAAACTAAGCCCATAAAAGCTTTTATTATTAAAGTTATAATACTGTTAACTTATAATTCTTTTAAGTTACATACCTTGGCTTTTCTATTTTGAAACTCAACTCCGACTGTAATAAGTATAAAAGTTTGAATTTGCCAAGTTAGGAAAATGTGTTCCACAAATAAGAGGAAAATTCTGGTATACCGTAAGCATGGTTTTAAAAATGAACCGTTATACATTAGTATGACACCAAGTTTCCCTAATCTCTTCTGCCATAAAATGCAATGGGGAAAAGAAAAAGTTTTTCCGCCTTGAACTTTCACCACGACTTAAGCTTAAGGGGAAATTCGGTTCAGAACAAGCAACATTGGAAAAATGTTGCTGAGAATGTTGCTCGGGCCGAAGATGCGAAAAAAAATCAAATTCAGTGATAAAGTGAAATTCGTGCTGTTCACATATAAAACTTCGTGTCGCTCTCCCGCTCTTCTCTCCGGTCTTCCAAGCTCCGGTCGTGAATTTCGCGTGCTCTTCGGATCGGAATCCGAATCCGGAGAACGGAATCCGGACTCGGAAAACAACAAAAACAACAACAAACCGTAGCTTAAATTGCAGAAACTAAGCCAAAAAACAATTTTCGCGGCACAATTTGATATTTAGATAAATTAAATAATTCATGCCGCCGGCGACTGAACGAGTAGTGTGTGCTATCATCATCTCACAGGAATTGGCCTAAAATATACATTTCTATAACAGGTAGTAATAATAGCAATTAAAAGAGTGAAATTCTATAATCGGAAATGGCCAATGCAATGCGATTACTAATTGGATTTATGCTGAATTTGGCAGCACTAACAGGTGAGTGACTTTTAAAACAGATGAGCTGCACTGGGAGAAATGGTGTAATTACGACTATTTTGCATCATATAATATATGATATTATTTCGCATCATATTTCGCATTATATATATATTTATATATTAAAAGTGTGCCAATAATGTAAACTCTAATTAACTCTAAAAAGAATCATGATTCTTAAGACACGAAAAAAATGCAGTGCAAATATCCATATTTCTATATATAAAATATATACATATATTGTAAATCAATTAACATAGATGTTTCTCCACCTATAAATTATTATTATTTTGTTAATTAAAAAATTATATTTAAATTTTATATGTTTATATATGTAGGTAACCTTGAAAGGTAACTAATCTGTTATCTTTGGAGGTATTAAATTCAAGCGATTTGGTTTTAAAGATAACAAAGATCATACGATAAGCTTAATATACTTGATAAGAATTAGAATAAGATTTAAGCTAGCTGTGGCTTTTGATAAGTAAGCCACTGAACACATGATTTTCACGTAAGCAGATATGTCCCATAAATATATCAACAAAATCTCTAGCAGCTATCTCAGAGTTACTTAGGGGTTTCTTGTTTATTTAAGTATTTATTATGAATTTATCTACTTAGCGAAATTTATTATGAACTTATTTTATTGGGGAAATGGGTTTCTAAAATAATTCTAAAATATATTCATTACTGAGAATGTTACGTTCAAACTATAGATGTTACGAATGATTTGCTTTTAAAATAATCAATTTAAATCTAAATGCTCACTTTACTTCATATATTTTATTAGCATTGACCTCTTTTAGATTTCAGTGTGACATTGTGCTGTAAGCGTGGTGCCACCTATTAGGGCTAGGTGCTGGGGCACCGGCGCTCTTCCCAGTTACGTTTCTGCGTTTTATTTTCGGTCTCATGGACACCGACAACGTTACCGTCACCATTTATTATGTTCTTGGCCCGCCGTCGCGTCGGACAGTTACGAGTTACGAGTTTTTAGTTCGAATTCATAATGTGCTTGTTGTGGTCTTCCAGCAAGCAGTTGGGCGGCGGCAGTCTTCTTCCTCTCCTTATGTGTCGTTACGTATTTATCAATATTTGCTTTCGGTATTTAGTTTTCTGGCTCAAGTGTCTCGTGGCTAATAGAAAATCGATGGCATATTGTTGCACATTTTGCGGGCCATTATGAAAGCCATACTGGCTGTAGGTTGAGTATCTGAGAGATACAAGGGTGTATCTCAAAGAGCCAGCAGCTGGTATTTTTTCTTTTGCCAAAGTCCCACGTCAGTCAACGATGTTTGCTCTCAGTTTTTCGATCAATTTCCACTGCCTAAAAGCCGTCTAAGGGGTGTTAAGCCGCTCTCGAATGGCATTTCTCCATTGGACAACTGCCACTTGCCTCTGATGTCTGTGAGGCCTCCGAGACCTCTGATGCCTTTGATTCTCCATGGGCCTCTGTCTCTGAACTGGCACTTCAATCTGCATGCTCCACATTTATGTGGCACTGCGTTTTTGGCTCTTTTGCCTCCACTTTCTTTGATTTCATCCCAGGCTCCACTTCACACTCTCCGGCCCCGGCCTCGTCCTTGTTCTCCTTCTGTTTCGCCGCGCTGGTCCTCGCAAATATTTAATTTAAGCCCGGCGACATCTCTTGCTGAAGGGTATATACAAATTGTGTGGGCGTTGGTTAAGGGAAGGAGAAGAGGTTAATAATATTTACATTTAGGAAAATATTTCCCAAGATACATATATTTTTGTTTAAAATAAAAGGAACATATATTTATACAAAATAAATTCAAACAGAATATTCTCAAAATATCTTAAGTCCTGCTTTAATTCCTTAAAATTAATTTATTTAAAGTAAAGTAAAGTTAGCTCACATAATAAATTTCCCAAAGCTAAAGGACTTCTCTTGGAGAGAACAAAAAGCGCTGCATCTGCAGTTGCTTTTATCCTTTTGCCAGCAGCAACGGCCTTTTTCCTCCCGTTTATTTCTGTTGCTGTGTCCCACTTGCGGTTTTGTTTAATTACGCATATTACTCCGCCTTTCCCTTACCCAGCGTCAACCCAATCCCAGCTCCGGCTCCTGTTTCTGGTGCTGTTGCTGTGGTCACTTACTGACGAGGACGAGTGTCTTTGGTTTGGATCTCTTGAGGCTTGTCAACGGCAGGGAGCGTAGCATTTCCGGAGTGGTGGTGTTGCGGAAGGGGTCGAATTGCTCTGCGGTTGTCAAGCATTTCTGCCGGGGACAACGCTCGCTCGGATGGGGTTGTGTGAAGCTGACCAACTGGCTTAGAGGGTGACAGACAGGCTTTGCCGCTGCTTCTACTGCTGCTGAAGCCAAATCGGACTGGTTAATTACTTTGCGGGTGGCCGGGAGATAAGTGCTGCTTCGTATTTATCATATTTACTCAGTGAATTCAGCAAATTAAAATCAATATGAAGCCTGCAGCAGAGGCATCCATTAATTATACAAGCGGCTTTGGATGCTACTACTGCTGCTAATGAGGTAAAGTGTCGACAGCAACGCCCTCAGCGCACAAAAGTGTCCCATTACTTTCGTCCGGCACTGTACGCCGCCGGCCTTTTAATTGAGGGAAAGGTCAGACTCGCATCGATTTTAATGCAACGAAAAGAGAAAATAAACAGGCAACTAGTAGAGATACTCTGGGAGCAGGCCTGGGATTTTGTAAACAATTTTGTTATAATAGAATTTTTCTCTAGAGAGATGTGATGTAATAGTTTTTCAAATAATTTTTAATAACTTATAATGTACTTTTTTGCAGAATAAAATATACCCTTAAATCCTAAAAAGTAATAAACAATCTACAAGCAAATCACTATCAAGCAAGACCTTTAGGAAATCCCTTATAAAAATTCAATATAACTCTTTAAAAAATTGCATAAAAGATTTTTAACCTAAAAAATAAATATTTATTACAAAGAACTGCCTTTTTAGTTTGATTTTTTCATGTTTAAATGTACATATTTTCTTTGTTGATTTTTCCTAAATACACTTTTCGTAAATCCTGCAAAAATAAATAAAAAGTCAGCCAACAAATCACCAACAGTGCCAGTGTGCCGCTTTAGTGGTTGAGGGCTGAGGAGGTGCGTTTGTTGTAGGCGGAGATAGTACTACATGCCCACGCATAGTTCGGGCGCTGGCGATTCAATTTAGTTTGCCACTTAACCCCAGAGTGCCCCACGCGGTGGTGGGGCTGCGCCACCTTTGGCTTTCGGCCGGAGGGCGGGAGCGCAGTGCAGCGCATGATAAATTGCCACTTGACTTTGCATATTTGCGCTGTCAAAGGGTCGTGAAAAAGGGTGACGATGATAGGGGAGATGAAGTTAGGGGAAAAACAGGCGACAGTGAAGTTATACAAAAATATTTTGTTTATATATAATTTATATATATATATTTTTTTAAATTTATTATATAATAAAAAGAAATTCAAGATATGTTAAGGGACTCAAGAGTTTTTTGTTAAAAATATATATGGGTTTTAGAATATATATTTAACTAACCAATTTTTAAAATTGTATTCAAAGAATTCAAGAAGAAATTTCTATAATAATAAAATACTTATATTAAAATTAATATTTAATTACATATTTTTTTAATTTTAAGTAATAATCTGCTAACTTAAACTAATAAATAAATATAAGAAACCAAAATTTTTAGACACAAAATATTTCAAAATTGTTTCATTGTAGATAAGGAATAAACTATATAATTTTAAATTAAAAGTCTGAAATACTATTTTAAAATGTATAAAATCTGTTATAATTATAAAATATCTATAAAAACCTTCACTATATTCATAATTTTTTTCTGTGCACCTTCTCCATCATCAGCAGGCCACAAAACGGTCTCCAGTCACTTTGGTCTCGCTTTACTGTTTTCTATTGAATTTGTTCAACTTTCGTCGGGCGTCCGAACTTTGACTTCTGCCCAAGTTTTTCGTGTGTGAAAGTGTCCTGTGTGTATGTGTGTTTGTGTACTACCCAGGACTCATCATCAACCTTGACATCTTTTAAGTTTTTAGGGGAACTTCTTCCGCCAGCGGGAAGTCAGCAAGGCGACCGCAAACAAGGAATCACCCATTGTTCGAGGAGGAGGAGGAGGATCTGGTGTGCCTTTCATTTAACTGACACTTGCAAAAGTGTCCTGTCATCCTTCCGAGCTTTCCGTTTTCCGCTGCCAGTCACTACCTACTCTCCCTTCCCTTTTCCTTTCCCCCCTTTGTTGCTCTCACATTTTGCATGCATGATTTTTGGTGTCACCGTTCTTGTCTCCTCTCTCTCTCTCTCTGATCTTTCTTTTTTGCTGTGTCAAAAGTATTCGTTTTGTTATTATTTTTAAAAATCCGACAAGCACTCCACGTAGAGTGGCTGTCAGGTGGTGTCGGGCCCTGCATTTAAATGTATGCCACTGACACAGCTCCCCCGAGTTACGCCAGTCTCCCGAATTTTCCTCACATCCCTCTCGATTTTTTCGGCGTGAATAATTACGATACCTACCCAGTGTGCCCTCAGGGGTCGCCGGGGAACTCAATTTGTTAACACCCAAAATGTGTTATGTCTGATCCAAATTCTGTGATTTTTCCAAATGGTTACAGGGGCCAGTAAAGTGAAGTTAATTGGAATGCAAATTGGAAAAAACAGTGGCTTTTTGTGGAGTATTTTACAGAGTTGCTGAGGCGGCACTAAAATGTTGTACAAATATCAAAAATATTTGTGTTTGTATTCAAGAGAAACGTGTTATTAATGCCACATATTTTTTAAGAGCGATTTTTGGCACCTTGAAAAGCGTAAATGTTTATATATTATATTTATTTATTATATTAATATATATATTTTTTATATATTATATTGTCTACGGAAGAACAGAAACAAAATAGTAGAAAATTCTGTGTAGACACTGTAAAATGGTTTCTGAATAACTCAAAATTAGGGCGAAAATAGCTTAAATAGTTAATAGTATTTATAAATTCTTGAATAATATTTTTTAACTGAAATCGTTTCAAGCTTTGTCCAAAAATCTTTTTTACTCTGTCCCTCTGTATTTTCCAGCAATAAAAAATACAAATCATGAACAAAGACTCTTTTAGAATCGTAAAACCACTTAAGAGACCTGTTATTGTGCCCCTACCTTTCCGTAAAAAAAAAACCTTATCATAAAAGTCAGTAAAAAATGTAAAGCAACCACCGCAATATACGCTTTGTTCGGACATTTATTATTTAGCTAACATGAAACGGAATTCTGCGAGTGACAAAAATTTGAGTGCATCACTCCCAGTGGCGAGCACTTTGACATTTGAACAAATTGCTGTGGCAATTACATGGCACTGAGTCAAATGTCCAGAAATCATTGCACTTGTGGCGGGAAAGTGCATAAGAGAGAGACAGAAACGAGACTGATGGGGGAAAATCCAATGTGTGACATTGTTGGAGAATTCAATTTAGATTGCTTCTCGCTGCTTTGTTTATGATTTAATCAATTGCTCATTAATTAAATGCCTTTGTGTGTTTTTCTTTCTTGCTTTTCTCTTCCCAGAATGCTCCGCAGGGGTAGGTGGACCCGTTGATGTTTCAATTTGTGGCGCGTAGTGTGCATTAATCATCAATTAACCTCTGACCCCCTGGCTGGCAGAGTTAAACAATAGATATGCGATATGTGACAGAGCTCGGGGTTACCCCAGCAAGCAGCTGGAAAACCGGGAAACCATTCAACGCAGGCCACACATTGTGCCGCAGGGGGCGTGGCCAGTTTTGTGTGATATAATTTAATTAAACGGTTTAAAGATATGGCCCATACCTTGTACAGCCCTTGGAGCCATAAAACACATGCCATGCTATTTTTCAGGCGAATTTAATTGATGTTTATGTTTGGGTCCCATTGAAATGAATTGCCCAACAAATACAATCGGGAAAAGTATTGGCAAAAAATCGTTAATAATAATCGATTTGTGTGTGGGTTTTCAATCAATGCATATAAAGGGGGGGGGGGAAAAAACAGGAAAACAGGCGAAAACCCCAGGGCAGGCCACGCGCTTTTGCAGCTGAATCCGCAATTTAATCGCTGTTTTACGGCCCTCTGTCTGACATTGGTTTTTCACTATGTTTTTTTTTGTTCAGTTTTTATGTCAATTGCTTTAGCAGGGATTTATTTATTTAACGGTGGAAAATATTTTTTAAAAATCCTGTTGGAAAAACCATAAACAAATTGCTGCAAAAGGCTACGCTTGTCAATAACTCTAAATAGGAATTCTTTGCGGTTGTCTTGTCGTGTAATAACACAATTTTGTAGTGACAAAAACAGGAATTGAAATTAATATGATCTTTAGGTTAATGGAAAAAGATTTTGTTTGTTTTTAAGGGTATAGATTTTTATTTACAAGGCTATAAATAATTTTAAATTAATTTTAAGAAATACCGGAAATTTTACTTTGCTCTATATTCTTGTTACTTGATATTTTATTGCTTATAGCTTATTATTTTTATTTTATTTTATTTATTTTTCTTTAATTAGTAGCTTGTCATAGAAAATACTAAAATAATATTTAAATAAGAATTTAAAAAATAAAACTAGTGATAGTGTTAAAAAGCATTGCCTACCTTTAGGCGCGCTTAAGCATCCAATCAAGTTCACATTTTGTAGTCTTGTAGGAGTTACTAGAATGGCTTTAAGGTAGTGATTGCATTTCTTTAAACTAAATCTGATCTTTAATTTAAAAACTTAAAATACCCAAAAACTTTTAAGCTTGGCTATGCCTCCACCCAGGATCGCTGAACATATCACTCTTTTTCGCTCGAAACTTTCACAATTAATAGCCTTAAGCAAACACACCTGCTTAAGTATAATTTACTGAACTCCTCCATCAGCTGCTGAATTTTTCACTTTTTGCATTTTCACCACCCCCGGAAGGCATGATGGAAAAAAAATTCTGTTTAAACTCTGCGGCCAATTTATGTGGCGGCTGCGATTCGCCATGAATACAAAAAGCAGCTGAGTGCGGCGCAGAGACTGCCTACATATACTATATATAAATATGTATGTACTTATATATGTATGTACATATATATATATATTATATGTGTGTATGCATATGTGATAAAAGGCAGAGCAGAGGGGCTCATAAAAAATGCACCACATAATGCCGCATGACCCGGCCGGGGCACGCCCACCAACACACCCACACACATATGCAGGGGAGACTCCATAAAAAAAAGAAGAAAAAAACAAGTGAATGAAATAAATGCGCGTATTGTCTGACAACAAGGCGGAAAAAAAGGAAATAAAGTGCAGAAAAGGAGCAACAGAAGCTGATGAGGAAAAACTCCAAACTCCAACCGACAGTTATTATAAGGAAGCCAGCCAGACATGTAGGTGTGTGTATGTCTACTGTGTGTGTGTGTGTGGACTGTGTCTGTATGCCACTGATGCTAACCTAGTTTATGACAGAGTTTAAATTATCCCTTTGTTTTTGCCACTGTGTTTTTTTCCGCTCGACAAACAAAAGCCAAAGACCAGTGAAGGAAAAAACATCAGCTAACAGTTGCATGTGGACCCCCTGAAAGTGTGTGTATGTATTTTAGCGGTTTCTTTTGCATGTGTGTGTATTAATGGCGATTCTACCATCAAGAAATTGCATATTAATCAACTGAAGGCAGGCAAGGGAAGCTGACCAAGGACAAGAAGTCTAGGGAGATCGTTTTGTTGGCACCCTTTAATAATTTTTTGGGAAATATTTATAATATGAATTTCATATAAACAAATATATATATATAAAATATATAGCAATTTTATAAATAGTTCAAATTTAATTAAATGAAAAATTATATATAAAAGGTTTTATATATTTTAAAAGTTAAGATATCACACAACCATCTATATATTTATTAATTTTTTTTGTTTTTTTATATTTTAAAAAAATTACGGAAACTTCAATAGTTCGATTGGTTTTTTAAACAAACTATTTATTTAATTTTTAAAACCATTCTTATAACAATTAATTGGCAAAATCTAACATTTAAAAAATAAAGAAATAAAAACAAAGGTACTGTGAAGAACCCTTAAGGGGGGGGGGTAAGGTTAATTCGGTGCAAAAAAGGCCACTTTTAAAATTATTGTGGCGGAACGGCTAAAGTTAGCTTAATGAATTAAATACCATATAATAACACAACATTTGAATAATTTTTGATAAATTTTGTATTGAAAAATATTTAGAGGTAGAGAAGTTATAGGGAATCTCCAGAGTCGCCTCCAAAAAAAGTTGTTTTGCGGTGTACATCCTAACAGTCCACAGGATCATTCGATCTAAAAAAATTATACCTCATTCGTTAAAGGATAAGTGTCCCGAGGTATTCACGAAGCGTTTTTTTTTTTTTTAGTTTTTTTGTGATTTTTTATGAAATTTGAAAGTCAAAAACCCGATTTTTGACTAAAAAAAAAACGTTATTTCTTAATTTAAAAATATATAAAAATTAAAAATTAAAAAAAGGCCGACGTGAATACCTGAGGAATTAGTTAAAGAATGTGTGTGCCAAATTTCAAATCGATCGGTCCAGTAGTTTTTCTGTAATCGTGTACACCGATTTGAAAAATTGAATTTTTCAGGAGAGCGCTTTAAACTTTGTGATTCCCATGCATTAATCACCAACCGACCTTCGTTCAACTCCGCATAACTTCGTCAATTTCACTCTGATCGATGTAAAACTTGGACACAATATTCTTAAGATGTTAAACTTTAAAAATAAAAAATAAAAAAAAATTTACGAAAAAAAAAATTAAATACCTTACCCCCCCCTTAAGCGTAACTACCTAGCTTTCTATTTCTATTAAGCAGATCTCGCTGATAAAAATGCCATCTCCTGTGCCTTCAATATACCCCATCAAACCAAGGGTATCATTATGAAAAGAAAAACCTTATGTACCTTTAATGATAGACCGAATCGTGCGGCGCATTTGTGGCTTATGAGTGTGGCTATGCCTTCCGAGTATTTGTCTGCGACTGTGGCTGGTTTCTCTAATGGCGTCTTTAACGATGATTTGCCCAGCTGTAGTGTCTTGTAGCTCCTGTCCCGAAAGGCCATTGCCTCTGTCGCCTGACAGGTCTTTATGGCCACGCAATAAACACAAATTGCCTGTCATATGTGCGCTTTGTGTAACGAGCGTCGGAAAGTCACAGTAAAAAAAAGCAGCGGCGAGAAGCTTAACAATTTGTTTCGTACGCAGTGCGTTCATCGAAAGGCGGTCAGTGAGCCTGCCAGGGAGACAGCGCATAAATCTGCCGCCCTCGGGGAGTTGTGTGTGTGGGCGTGGGTGTCCGAGTCCATGTTCAAGGAGGGCTGCACACTGACAATTGAATTTATTGGGCCCAAGTCCATCAATCAGTTAATACGAAGCCAACGGATGGTGGCTGTCCGGCAGAGCCTGGTAATGACAGGGAAGCGTGAGAAGTTTGTAAGCCGCAAGTGTAAATTGTTATGGCTGAGAACAGTGGGGAAATATTATATATTATTTATTTATGAAAAAGACTTACACTTGCATAGAAATTTTAAGATTTACCTAGAAAAGTCTCCTATTCAATTTTAATATTTACAAAAATTTAAGACTTGCTACCTAATTTTCTTTGACAAAAAACCCCAAAAACAAACAACTTAAAATCATTTAAATAATATATAAGAAAACCAACATAAAACCTCATCCAATTAGGAAGATTATTCAAGAGATTCAGCCACTGTGCCTAAAGGGATAATGGCTCGTGTGTGTGAAGCTTGGTGTAAACTGAATCTAAATTATGGCCAAAGGGGGAGCACTTTAAGGCGGAATCTCGTTAGGACAACTGCTTACAAAATATATGTATGTATATTACTATAATGTCTTGCACCTTTTTGTTGGCCAAATAAGTTATGCAGAAGAGCCAGGCCCACACACACGAGGCCGTCATCATAACTGGAAGTGCACTTGTTGTTTGCCAGCTAACAAAGTTTGTGGGCCGGGCATTAAATGTTTAATGAATTGCATTAGCTTGGCGAGTGGACCAAAGTTTAGTCTAATTAAATGTGGTCCCAACTTTGGGAAAGGACTCTCTACCACGCCCCCTTCTCTGGCAATTTGTCACTCTTAATGACTTGTCAGCGGGCGCCTGGGCAACATGCTCCTGCAGGCTGCAGTTCCTTCGTTCCAAGCTCCTTCATTGACTTGAGGAGCGAACTGTAATGTAATTGAAAAGTTTCTGGCAAAGGGGGGGCCTGCAAGTCCCGGCATCATCATCAATGCAGCACAAATGGAGCATGGCCATGCCATGAAACAACAGCACGTCCTTTCGCCAAATTCAATTTGTCAAAAAGATGCTGTCACGGAGTGATGCCTGAATGCTTGCTTAATTCCTACTCCAAAGAAACGGGGAGAAACGGAGAAACATCTACGAAGGAACTGTAACATTTGAGGGCGAGGAGGTAAGAGGATTTCTCCGGCAAAATATCATTTGTTAGCTGCACGTGAACAGTTAATAAATGCCATGACAAATGCATCGAAGGCACCCGCCAGCCGCCAGACGTCAGCCACAGTGCGTGCTGCAATTACAGCACTCTTCGGCACTCTTTGGCAGCCACATTTATTGCGGTTGCTGCCATCATTATGACTTATTGTTGCCAGCGCGTGTTTACATGGCGTATGAGCAACGGAAATGAGAGGAAAGCCAAGGCAGTGCAGGAACAGTAGAAAAAATAACAGAGAAATGGTAAGGAAAATGCGTTTAGAGCAAGATGAAAAGATTTAATAGGGTTTATTAAGGGGTTTTGTGGTGTTTAAGTCGAAGAAAATTATTTTGATTTGTAATTCAAGAAATTAAAGGGGAGATGAAAGAGAAAGTTAGAGGGAAAACACTTAATAAGGTATTTTACAGAGTTTTTAGAAAACCAATCACTATAATGTTTAAAAATCTTCAAATTTCTTTTGATAGATAGATTAATAGATGAATATGGAGATAGATAAATAGATATATGTATAAATAGATAGATAGATACATAGATATACAGATATATGTATAGCTATAAATTAATATAAATAATGACTTAAAGATAGATAGATTATTTAGGTGTTAAATATTTCATGAATCTTTTAATAGCACATTTTCATTGGGTGACCTATAACACATTTTTTTGTGTGATTTTTTTTAGAGTGCTCAGAAAGTTCTTCCACACATGTCCCAGGACTAGATACCGTCGATTTATATGCCACTTGGCAGCTCTTGCCTTAATAGCAGCTCGAGAAAGCAAAGCGGATTTTGATGGCTACACGTCGCCAGCTCGCCAGTTCGCCAGTGGAACCTCCCCCACTAAAGATCAATTTCGCTGCAATTTAAAAATGCATTTAACTCCGGCTTCCCCCTTTGGCAAGCTCATAAAACTATTGAGGCGTTGCAGCAGAAGAGCTCCGGACTCGAGTGAGTTACGCGGCGCAGCAGCCCAAAACGAGTTGGGAAAAACCTTTCAAACTTCTTATGACTTTTGCCAGAGAGATCTGAGAGAGAGAGGGAGCTGGGAAAAAACTTTTGGCTGTTGAATAACAATAAGCTGTGAAATGGGGAAACGCTTCAGCCGTGGCCTAGAACGTTGGCAGAGGAAGCCCAAGTCCTGGTAAATGGCTTGGCAGATAAGAGCAGGTAGCTCTGGCAATGGCAAAGCGCTTATCTGGACAAAACCACGCACACACACATAAGTATATGAGCGGGAAGTGGGAATTGAGTCCTTAATGTGCGGCAAAAGGATATGTCGAGAGTTTCGGTTGGTGGTATGAATTATTCTGCCCGCAGCAAGGTTAGACTTATTCTGAATTATAACCTGACACTCTGATGATAAAATCTACGAAAAAGTGTTCTTAAAGAAGAATGTATAAAGAGATTATGAGTTATTAAGAGCTTTTACTAGATGGGAAAATTGTTTACTTAAAAAAATATGCACTGAGATCTGTTCTTTTATTTAAATATATATTTTTTTATTTATTATTTTACTTATATAAAATCATTTAAAAACGTAGTTTAATATTTAGAATTGTACTTAAAATATAACAAGCTTTTTCTGTTAATTAAGCAATAAATTACTTTTTCCTTTATTTATTTTTGTAAGCAGAAACAACTGCAAAGTCAATTCATTCAATTAAAAGCTGACCTCTATAGGAGAAGCTATATATTTTTCCGATGAGTTTCTCGTAGAAATTGCCAAACACATCACTGACCGAACATTCCAAAGGTTATTTCCATATAAATAAGGAAATAATCTTGAAAAGTCAATGAGCTCAGGCCCTGAAAAACTTTACAAATGTACTCCTAGACACACCTCTGAAATCAAAGCACAAACCCTTTGATTTTTCCCCAGAGATTCTCATCATAAAGTGTTTGTCAAGGTTGTTCTTGCCATTTCAGCTAAGAGCTTCTGGCTTTTGTATTATGGAAATTCTCATAATTAGAGACAACTGCAAATAGGGCCAGCAGGAGCTAGAGAGAGAGATGGCCAGAGCCGTAAGAAAAAGACGAGCCGGTGGAATGAAATTTACATTTCACTCTAATCCTTTGGCTCCGCCTGTCATTTGCACTCACAGCCTGCAAAAGGCTTGGCAGGAGTTCCGGGGAAAAGCTGCATTCGTTTTGTACGTCTGTTGTACATTTTCATTTTCAACACAAAGTTTTGTTTTATTACCCCGAGGACACGAACAAGACTTTGTAACTTACAAGCCAAATAACAAGTTGGCCCAGCAACCAACCAGCTCGGGCAATGGGAATTCGAGGAGGCCAAGGTACCGAGGGCCAAGGTTTGTTGCAGTTGTTAAAGTTAGATTTGATAATAAAATTACTTTTGCCTCCGCTGTTCTGCTGTTGCTCTGCTGCTGCCCAGCTGTCCTGCTCCTGTGATAGCTTCTTGTTTGTCTTGTTTCCTCCCTGGGCTAAGTCCAAGTTGGCCCAGTTTGCAGTCGTGACTTTGTAATGAGTCTCCGTGTGCTGCGTGACCAGGACTGTGTGTGTGGAAAATCAATCATAGTCCTAGCAGGCTCTCCCCGAACACGAAACATCAAGATATGCAATTAGTGGCATTATGTTTGAATCTTCAATCACTAATGCACTGCTCCCACGCCTCACTTAATCTCGTCCATTATGCAGAGAGTGACTGGACGACAGCCATCGTGAGTGTATGTGTGTGTTTCTAAGGAACTGGCTACTTAACATAGCGCCCGAGTCGAAGCCCAAAACCAGCTTGAAGTCCACTCGAGGTGCTCAAGGAGACGGAGTGACCTGTTAATGGATTTCCCCAGAATCCCCTACAGCAGGAGATCAGCTCTGGACTGGGTTGTCCATTCAAGAGGGTGACAAGCGGCTCATTACACAGAAAATTATAAACTAAATATGTGCGGTAATTAATATTTAATTATTTTGAAAATATAACAATAAAGATTATTTGGATTTAGAATATTGTATGGTGAGATATAAGGTTGAGATTAACAAAATAATTTATTGAAATAAACTGTGTTTTCCTAAGAAATTTGTATAGAAGAAGACAGGCTATAGGATATACTAAAATAAAATGTAATAACTCTAAAATATTCAGGAGTTAACTTACAACGCTTTATATCTAAAACGATTTGTTTAACATTTGGAAAATTTATTAGAAATCATTTTTTATACCTTATAGTAATATATAATCATCCTTTGTCATCCGTTATGGAGTGTTAAGTATATTTTCAGGGTTTCTAGTTTTCTTACAGTGCAGTTTTCATTATATACAATTCTAATAAGAGACTGACTTGTTGATATTTCGGTTAGGTTATGAATATTTCGGTTTGGTTACATAATAAAACGTTGACTTGCTCACAACATAGCTGAGTTAATATTAAATGTAAAATATTTCTCTGGAAATATGACCACATAATAAATATAGATAGTGACATAACTAATATTGCTATTTTCTTTTATATTTTTTTTTATTAATTTACAACTTATTTAAAACTAGAGTTTTATATTTATTTTCCATTAAGATATTTATGTTTCAGAAAAGTTTCTCATTTAATACCAGCTTTTTAAATATATTAACAACCACTAAAATCCTGCATCTTATACATATTTTTATTATTATCTTTCTTTGGACATTTACCCTTTAACATTTCAATTTCAAAACCTTCTCTTTCTCATCTACCCAATCCATTTAATTTACAGAAATTCCCACCATTTCCACCTTGTAGCCCAAACCTGTTCTGCTTTAATATTCGCAAAATGTGCTGCCATTTGCAAATTCTGTGGCCAAACTTCTGACAGTTGCCGAGAGAGCAAGATGCCACCGCCGTTAGCAAAGGACAGCTTGGATGCTTGTTCAATCAATAAGTGACTTTGCGCTCCTCTCGGATGGACACAGTCGCTGTTGCTCGGACAGCAAATGCGTTTAATGTGTCGAGCAGGGGACAAGTGGGACCGGCCTTCTCCTGTTTTTCGACCATAAAAGATGGGACGAGGCATGGCGGACTCTGTAGTGCCCAATCGATGGGATGAAGTGTTGCATGGACTGGTGATTGGAGTGCCAGGCGCACAATGGAGTAGCAGTCACCAGCTATTAGGCAGTAGCCCTACCGGTGTGCATGTCCTGCACGCACACACTCTCTCCCCTCCGCTCGCTGGACAATTGGTGGGCTTAAGCCCCAGGTCCTTCGTTGCTTAGGCACAGGGCTTTGTTTTGGGAGAGAGGACTGTAGGGTAAAAACTCACTTAAAATCGTTCAGTACGTAACGTAAGGGTCCGCCTTTCAATCTGGAGCAGGGCCAGGTCTCTCCGCTTTTTGTGTGACGTGACGTCTGCTTTGTAGAATCCAGGCAACAGTGACGCAAGAAAAAATAACAAAAACACACACAGAGGGGAATCTGCACTTAAAGCCTATCCCCCTCTTCATCCGCTTTAAGGTCCCTCCAAGCCATTGTCTATGCATGCAATTTTCACTTTACCCGAATGCGTGTGCTCGCCCTGTGAAATATGCACACGCTTAAATTGTTAATCATACGCAGCGTGGACCGGCGCGGTGCAGTTTCCTGCTGTCGCGCTCAACCAATTCCCTAGAGAGCTGCCCTCCTGCTGCAGTCTGGGTCCGAGTGTGTGAGATAGAGCACTCGCTGAAATTATACCAGCCAAGGAAGCCTTAATTCTTTTTTGGGGAACAAAAGAAAGGACAAAAGGAACCTAGGGAATTTAAGCTGAATTTAGATTTATAATTTCTTTAAAATGTTTTAATTCTTCGTGAAATATTTCAGTTTCTAGGAATGCAAATATTCATTCATCTAAAAGGTTTTAATGGTGACAAGTTTCTTTGGTTTAAACTAAGCTGAATTTTTTGTAAACCATAATTATGCCATATATTATCCCAAAACTGGCCTTACATAACTTTACACATTAAATAACCTATTTAAATACCAAACCTAAAACCTTATAAAGTCACAAAATTCTAGCCAACATAATGACAGTAATCTCCAACTAATTATTAATTTTTTTTTGTTTCAACAAGTTATCATGGTTGATTTTGGGGCCGGCGGCTAATGAGCCGCCATTGGGTGACTTTGGCCACAGATTCCCTGCGGCGCAACGCTGTCAAAGTCTCGCTTAATGCCATTACCCAGCCTGATTACAGTAATTACTGGCAAAAGTGGCCCGCCAGAGTTCATTGCACTGCAAATTGAGCGCTGCATTAGCTCATGACAGTGTCTCCAGTCTAGACAGACAATGGCAAATGGCCTGAGTCCGGGGCTGGGGGCTGGGTATCGCAAGTCAAATTAATTGCTAAACAAAGACGTTGATGCATAAAAGGACGAAATTGCTACAAGGTACAAGGTTTCCTGTGAACTTTTAATTGGTTTTTTTGTTAGTTTTTTTGTTTTGGGGGAGAAAATTGAACTGGGGAGATGTGAACGTAATAAAATATATATTGAACTAGGGTAGTTTTATAGAAATAAATTGAGAACAATATAATTAGGCTTTAAAAAGTTAATTATAATAATAAATAATACAACAATAATGAATTTCACAACTAATACCTTTAGAATATTATTAAGTTTCATCTTCAATTACCATATTGATTTTTTAACTCTTTAAAAGTATTTTAGAGCTCTTAGCTGAGGACTCGGTTTCCTATTTACAGCCTGGCGGCCCCTTTGATACGCTTGGTAATCCTCTTATTACAGGGCCAAACTTGTGCCAGCTCAGAATTAATTAATTAAGTTCAACTTGCAATCGCAGTTGTCTCGAAATTCCCTTGAGGTGGAAAGCGTCTTCATTAATATTGCTCAACAGTTTGGACATGTTTTGACATTTTGCGCTGCTTTCAAGGCCTCGGGTGGACACTGAAGCTGAAGTTCACCCACTCAAAACCCACTGAAGGGGATATTATCGTGGTGCAATTATATCTACAACTTGAACCGAATAATTAGGATTCAATTACACGGCATAACACAAGTTATAGATTCTATTGTGCTAGTTACATAAATGCAACCAGCATTGATTTCCACACTTTGGAAGGCATTAACTCGGAAATGTTCCGAATTATTGGCTGGAATTTTGTCCTTGATGAAAATCTGTAAATGTATTTACCATAGAAGTTTCTAAGAGGCTTAAATTAATTGCATATACGGTAAACAAGGCTTAATCTGGATTATTTAGTTTGGGTAAACAATGAGGTGCTTAAAAGGTTATTTGCTTAGGTGTAAGAAGGTCAGTTACAGTAGCATCTGCTCCAAATATATCGAGAAATATATTCTGAAGGATGAAAGTACGATTAATACTATTAATTCTATATCTACCTCTGTTTCATTATTCCATTAACACCTTAATTATGCTTCATTATTTACGCTTTTCGCCTTTTTTTCTGAACCTTTTTCTTTTGGTTTTGCTAAAGTTAATGCTTAATAATTCAGAGCAAGGATCTGCGCCTACAGGCTATGCAACATGAAAAATTGTATATTCTTTTCTTTTTTTTGTTCTGCGTTCGTTAAGCGCTTTCCTTAACTTTGTGTGTTAACTTTTTGCGCGGTTGGGTTTTTGTGGCAAATTTACACGAGCAGGTGTGAAATGTAAATGCGCCCGAGTTACTGCTCCTGCCACATACACGCTCTCTCTTATACACACACACACACACACTCAGTCAAAAGGACGAGTCGCACATGCGGCACACATTTGGCTTTGGAGCTCTGCGCGAACTTTAATTACTTTGGCCAAAGTTAAAGGCGTGCACAAGTCTCGTATAACTTTTTAATTAGTTGCCTGCCATCGCATTTGCCTTCAAAGCAATCAACGCGTCAGCAATCGGCACCAGCACGTCGTCCTGACTGCATGGGGTCAAAGGAAACGGGGATTTTGGGGGGGTTAAAGTTTTCGGGGCAACTTGGTTAAACGGTTGTCCTTCGCAGAACTGCCGGGTTTACATGATGTTAACATGCAAGCGAAAGTGCAGTGGCAAATAATAATGAAGCCATTTGATGTCTGACAGTGATGGCAGACGGAAGGAGCCAAAAGTTATCGATGTATATACAAATTTAATATCGAAAATAGGTTATAATAATAAATAATAGTTTGCTTGAGTGCGTTTAATTGGCTAGAGCAATTCAATGAAAAACTATTGGTTAAAATTATTGAAGGTTTATTAAATATAATTTATTACTATTAGCTATTAACCCTCTATAAATGCATTAAAATGAAAACTCATATGGTCACCACTGCCTGGCACCGTCTTGGCTCTCCCTGGCTGTCAATAAAACGTGGCAATGTCTCCGGTGAGCAGGATACGCATCAGAATGATGACATTGTGCCTGCAGCCGCTGGTTGCAATATATCTAATTTATTCATGCGGCGCTGACACCGACACCAACACCCACTTAACCCCAACCCCCAGGCCCCCTTTTCGGCCCCGTTTATGAGCTGGCTTCTTAATCAAGTTTGCGAAATGCATGAGCCATCCCTCCCCTCCAGGCCATCTCGTTGGCCTTAATCAGCTGAGGTTATGACGGCCAACGGGGCCTCGATATGTATGTAAACTCATCATCAACCGAAAGCTGGCTAATTTGTAGCTGCTGTCTATGCGGTGCATTATTGGATTACGGCCTGAAGCAGCCTGAAGGGGGGCGTGGCATGGGGCGTGTCTGAAGTGAATATAAATAAGCCTTAACTCGCTCTCCATCCGGCACACGCAATTGCGAATGTTTTATGCAATTCGGCGTAAAACAAATCACATACGCAGCACATGAAAGCTCAATGGAAAAGCAATTGAAGGTTCCGGGTAAAATTACGATGGAGGTAAATACCCTTTTGAAAGGAGTTAACAGGATGTGGGTTTTGCTAAAAAAAAACAACGAATTAATTTAAAGGGAGTAACTGGAGTCCTGTAACTTAAATAGTTTCAGGTAAATGCTCTTTAAATAGTTTAACTAACTTTCTTTTAAAGTTTATAGCATTTTATTTGATTTAACATTTATTTTCTTTATTTATTAAATAAATAAACTCTCAGATCCCTGACAGAATGCAGAGTATTTCGCATTTCCATGATTGCAAACGTTAGTTGACTGAACGAATTCTCCAGCGAGTGCGTACGTGTGGAAGGGCGAGTCAATCAATCAGCCATTCAAGCCATTTAGTCAGTCAATCAATCAATGCGCTGCCACTGGACGTGCGCGTCATTCTAATCGAGTAACATTTTTTAATGTGCCCTGGAAATGTTACAGAGAGAGGGCCAACGTGGCGTATAATCAATATTAAAGTGCAAGGAAGCTCAGATAAATCAGATAATTCAACAGCTTAACACGTAACTGGCTGTTGCAATTGAGATAATTTCAAAGAAACTTGTTAGAATAATACTAAACTTAAGGGGAAATATCCTGGCAGACACCTACTTTGACCTGCTTAACTTGCTGAGCTGGCACATTTGCCTTCCAAGTTTTATGAAATCTTTATGTGCAAATTATGAAGCAATTTGCCAATCCCCAAAAGAGTAGCCAAACTCAAATCCCAGCCTGAAAACAGACTCCAGGCCATGGCTTTCAGGCCACAAGGCGCCCGGCAAACATATATAAAAGTGTCCCCATGAACGAGATATGCTATATGCACAGTGCTCAAGGCTGTGAATAGTTCCGTTAAAAAAATTGAATATGAAGACTATTGTAAAACTATTTAAAGTTGAAGAATTTAATACTCTTTAAAAGGTTTTAAGTGAAATATAGATTTAATTAATTTTAAGAAAAATATTTATTAATAAGCGAAGGTATATAAAATAGGTTTTAAATAATTATAGTTCATTATAGCAATCTTTATTATTAAAAAGTACCTTAATTATGCTTTTTCTTTTAACAAAAATAGGAGTATCCTAATAAGTTTTAAATATACATTTTATTATACAAGAAAACCCAAAGAAAGTGCATCAAGAGTTCACCAGGATCAACCAGTGTCACCAACAGATCTCAGATGCTGAAAGGCCACATAGCTGGGTGACTTTCTGGAGGAGGAGGACGAGGGACACAGCAATTGAAATGGCATTAACATTTAGCAAACGGCAATGGCATAAGATAGCAAAATGCCAGAGACGCAGCTGCACTTGGCCAAAATCAAACAATTTCGTTGAGCGTCTGTGAAAATTGCACGTCTGCAAAGCTGCATTCAAGGGGGAAACTCTGCTTAAATTCGAGTTTTAGTTGCAAACTGCGAATTGCGTGATATATATACATATATATATACGTAGGTATAGGTATGTGTGTGGGTTTGCCGGGCACGTTTCGATTCGTTCCGTCGGATTTCATTTGATTTGCCGCCTCAATTGCGCACTTTTGTGCGGTCCAAGTCAAATAGTCAATGGCAATGGCAGTGGCTGTGGCACTAGCAATGCCAATGGTTCAAACAATTCCTCTTTGCTTGGCGCAATCACTCGAATATTGAGTTTTAATTTCCGGCGTCTTTTTGCCAGCTCTGCCAACATCTGCCGCCGCAGGATATTAAAAATGAGTTGCATTTTTCTACTCTACACCCAGCATTAGAATATTTGCACTTCATTTGCATTCTGGGGGTGAAGTAACACTAATGAACTTGGTTAAGTAAGCATCTTGCAGGCTCTCCTGGCATTTATTCAAGTTTATGTCCAGTAAATAACACTGAGCATCACCACAGTCTGCAGGTAATGCCAAACTTCCGGCTGAGGCAAGGACTCCAGGCACTCGGACTTGGTTACCCCTGCGCCATATCACATGCCACTTCATTAGGAGGGGAGGTCTACAATCCAGTGATGCCAATTTGTACCTTTTCACGCCAGTTTTAAGTATTTATTTTTTAAGAAAATATATTTATTAAAATTTTGAAGAAAATAATGTTATATTCCTTATATATCACTCCTTGTATTACTTAATTCTCTTTTTATTCCCTTTTTTTAATACTTTTCCACCAGCTCTATTACATATTTCCCTCTTGGCGGACCGGAAAGGGTTTAGCCAGCTCGCCGGGGGTTCACAAAAACCATCAAGCCTGTGGCCAGGGCCACTGACCAAAAACCATTATTAAAGTCGAGCAGCTTAAAAATATGCATAGCACGGTATGAAGGGTGGGTGGTAACCACAGCACACAACAGTACAAAAGCAAGCGCGGCGAGTGCAACACAATAGTGACTAGTAGTTCTGGGCCCACATTGCGTATACGTAACATATTGCTCTTCGGCTATTTAAATGTATTTATGCAAACAGCAGCCACAACAGCGGGGCGTTGACTACAGAGCCATGGTAAGGCAGACAACGCACTCAGCAAATTGTCAAAAGCTGCTTACTGATTTCCATATAGTAAAGAAGAGCACTAGAAATAGGAAATTTTTGGTTGGGAAAGAGTATATAGTATAAAGTTAATGGAGATCCTAGTTGAGGAAATTAAGCTTTTGGTTTTTTAAATGTAAATGGTTATTTAGGATTAAACAAATGCCTTGCCAAATATCTTTTTGTATTTCTTTCAGATTTTCCTATGGCATATATACTCCATTTTCCTTTCTAGACAAACATTTTTTTAGCATTTTTCCCACATTAAACTATATTTATTTACTATTTAAACGTTACAAGTAGGAAAACGTTTACAAGAACGATGTAGAGTTTAAAATTCAACCAACTTTATGTGCTGTTAAGTTACCAATTGCATAAATTTCCATGAAAATTACGTATGCCATGGAAAAGGCGATAAGCGGTGGAGTTTCCAATACAGATATATCCGCTGCATGTCGGAGGCGATAGAGCAGAGCCTGAAGAGTGGCAGGGCCAATAAGGAGCTGCTACTGCTGCTGCTTAGTGAGCTCGAAAGTGTGCAACAGCTTGGAAATGGTTGCCCGACCAACGCACACGCGGCGTATGCGCAACGCTTTGTCAACTTGTTGTTGAGTTGTCGACGCCGTTCTGTGGCTAATGGCCTGTCCCTTACGGTCTCCCTCTGTCCCTGTCTCTGTCTTTCTATCTCTCTGACTCTCTCTCTGTAATGTCCGCCTCGATGTCGCCTGAGTTCCAAGCCATCGCACAGTGGTCGGGCCCATAGACCAAAAATAAAAAAAATTGATTTTGAGCTATCCAAGCGAAACCTGGTTTTTCTATCAGCTGATTGTCCAAAGTTTACCATGCAATACGGTCTGCTTGGAATTTCTAACGGGACTTTCTGAAAATAGATTGACAAAAGCGTTTTTGTATTCATGCACTTTTAATTTGTCAGCTGTGGAGTGCACAGACCAAATTTAAAAATTTAAAATATAATATAAAACGCTGTTAAACCAAAAACAATTGGACTGGATATGGTAGATAAAGGTATATACTTTATTTGTACAGAAAAATATATATATAATTTGTGTTGTGTTTCGTGTAAATCTTTGTTAAAAAAGTGCGTCTTTTTAGTTCGTATATGTTGGGTTTACGTAAAGTTTTAAGTATTTTCCCCCCGTTGCCCCCAAATGAAATTTATGTGCCGTCATTAACTAATATTTAAAGATTATAAAAATGTTTACTTTAGCTGCGGCTACCTGCGGCTGCAAATTTGCCATTACAAAACAAATTACCCTAATTTTTTAGCCAATAATCCGGGTTGTAATAGAAAATCGGGAAAAAATTTTAAAAATAAAAAAGTTACCTGAGTATCTCGGAGCACTTATCCTTTAGTGAATACAATACATTTTATGGATATCTGATGTTTTTGTGGACAGTTAGGATAGGATGTACACCGAAAATAAACTTTTTTGTGGGGACTCAGGAGATTCGCTATTACTCGTAAGCATGTAAATATTTTTTAATACAAAAATTTTTAAAAAATTGCTCAAATGTTGTGTTATTATATGGTATTTAATTCATTAAGCTAATTTTAGCCGTTTCGCCACAACATTTTTTTGAAAAGTAGTGAGTTTTGCACCCAATTAACCTTACCCCCCTTAAGCTGTGTAAGTTTGTTGCTGGACAAAATAAACACACAATATATAAGTGAATAATTTTTTTTTTACTTTTGGGCACTTATATTTCACCAACGTTCTCATTAAGAGATCAAAAACTAAAAAATTAAAGTTAGGTCTTGGAAAAAAATGGTTTTATAAAAATGTTGTATGGGAGCTATAAGATAACCAAATTTGGTAAAAATGCATAAACCTGTACCAAACATATAATCTGTGAAATTGGTTAAGATATCTTGAAAAACAAAAAAGTTTTTCATATTAAGTATTAATTTTTAACAGATTGTTCCTATGGCAGCTATATGATAAAGTCGAGCAATATGGCCAATTTTTTGTGGATATACTTAAAACATTTTTCTAGATTTTTGGTGAAAGTTTCTTAGCGATAGCACATCTAGAAGTAGTTATGGCCGCGGCTCCATACAAGCTCGACCACTGTGCATCGCCTGCAACAAATGCTGCAAATGAGCTGACAGAGGTTATGATAGTGCACATACTGCCATAACTCCGGTCAAACTATCTTGTGATGACTGCTGACTGGGTGCGGTTCCTTAGTCCCTTCTGCTGCTCCCTGATACTGGTCTTGGTAGTGCTACTCCTTGTCCCATTAACCATCAGTAGAACGGGGTTCAATTAAAGTGCCAGCCATTAGTGCTGGGACAGGCATTTACATGATGGCCTCGCGCTAGCTTAATGGCTTATGCGTCGCCTTAGCACTCACTTCATATTCATTTTCATTGCACTTCCCTTTACATTTCTCTTTACCTTGCCTTTTAATTTCCATTTGGCCCCTGCATTTTCATTTAATTACGCAAAAACGCAGTGCACACCTACAGCTCGTGCATTATTAGACACATTCGCACATTGTGTGCGCGCCTGCGAGTCCCGGACAAAGTTGAAAGGGTTCCCCATTCATTTGTGCCCCGAACAACGGAGCGAGAAAATATGCAGAGGCGTGTTTGGAGAAGTTACAAAAGTCATATATTGGCTGGGACCTGGGCACAGTGGTCAAAGGTGGTGGAAAAGGACTTGAAAATAGAGATTAAAAGAGGTTTATATATGGTTTTATAAGCGATAGTACAAATATTATTTTTACCTTTAAATATTATTTAATAGCTGAAAAATATCGAAAGAAATATTTAAAAAAATATGCTTTGGTCTAAGCTAGTGGAAGACCATAGAAAGTTAGGTTTAGTATCTTAAAATTAATTCTTTTCCATTACTTAGTTCCCATCCCACTATGCCCTGTGTCAGGCACCAAAAGGATCCCTTCATTATTGCTTTGTTTATGTTTTTTAAGCATCTGATATATTGGCAAAGTTTCGCCCTGTCTCGAGTGCCAGCCAGCTAGCTCCTCCTGTGCAAATGAAGCAACTCGTAGGACATACACTCACTGCAGTCTGACAGCTTTCCATGCACCTTTCCCTCTCCTGTGGCAGGACTTCCTCCACTTGGCCGGACACCCTTGCTTTGTCCACTAATTGCCTAAAATATTTAAACAAGTAATGCCTCAACGTGCCGCTACACCCGTTTGCTGGCTATTTTAAATTTGATAGTGCAGGTAAATATTTGCAGGGTAGACTGTTCGCGGAGCCAGAAGTGGGTGTCCTCACTCGACGAGCGACCATGTTGTGTGCGGTTTTTACGGTTTGTTTGTGCGCAGTGCTTTCCTTTTTATTGCATTTTCCCCGCACAAAGTGGCTTAGCATTTGGCTGCTAGGCCATTTTTGCCATTTGGCCAACAAATGCGTTTTCAGCCTCTATCTCAAAGTTGCAGCCTGGCTGGCCAAAAATGCAGCACCAAAAAAAATCAATAAAATCAACAACAAAATATATTTTTGGGGCAAAAGCAGCAGCGAGCAGCGAACATAAAATATGCAAAAACCAACGAGGCGGCGTAAATGCGGTTAGATTTATTTTTATAGATGCCAACAGGCCGCAGCCCAGGCTCAGGTAGAGCTGCTATTCCAGCTAAAAATATATATAACAAAAGAGGACTTCCTGAATGGATTTATGCTGGCGAAAAAGAGGTAAACCACATATGGAAATAGATTTTACGCAAATCTAGACTCGAAAACTCGAAAAATGTCGGTATGCATTAGGCCATATCACAATTATGGCCTAGGAGATACAGTGTTTGGGCCGCAAATTAAGCTGAGTGCCTTTAAGCCAGTATTAAATAGTGAAAAGAAGACAGAGAGCAAATAAATAAAGTGAATTCGTGTTCACTTTGCCAAAGGGTAATAAAATATTTGCTAAAAGTTGTTTCTGTTTCCATCAAAACTAAAAATAAACAAGGCGGCTTGCTTGTTTGCCTTGACAGAATTTCAGGTACTCTGTATAAGATGATTCTGGTTGTTAAAGAAAATAATTAATTAATAAATCAAATATATTTTGTTATTTTCATTTATAAAATACTTCACACAATTATTTCGTTATTTTGTAGAAGCTTTTCTTATAACATTTCTTCCTTCTTTTCTCTAGAAAGAGTATTTTCTAGTTTTATTTCCTTGCTTTGCCTATCCCCACACAGATATGCATGTTTCGAATTTTATTTATTTTATTTTTCCAGCCATGTTTTGCTGGCTAAACGCGATTTTACGCTCGAATCGAGGCGCAGTTAAATTGGCCAAGCGGCTTTTACCGCGGGGGCGTGGCCAATGGCAAAATCCAAATCGAAAACGAAAACGTAGCGAAACGAAACGAACATTGATAAAAATGTATGCGAGTTTTATCAAGTGTTTACGTGGCATGAAAATAAATAGAGCCCGGTGCATACAAAATCCTAAAAACCTGTCGGTACGTCATATTTCACGTTACCGTCTGTCAAATGAATTTTTAAAATATAAATTTAAATTTAAGAGGGCTTGTCAGTTGCCTGTCGGGCTTCCTCAAGCGTTGCTTATTGTTTTTAAATAAAAGCAGCTTATCAAATGCTCTGAGAGAGTGCTTATCAAAATGCTCTGGCCTGGCACAGGAACTTCAACTTGCCAATTTTGGCAGCCTGACAGACGCACAGTGCACTATGGGGAATTTTGCCATTTCCGTGGTATTAAGTCATTTTATCAAACTTTAAATATTTGAGTTTTTTTTATGTAAACATATTAAAAATATATGGCTCTATAAAATGTAGTACCAGAAATGTTAATTAACAGTGCACTGTTAAGCCTATCCACTGTTAAAGTCGGCTGTTGTAGCCAAAATGGACGTGATGGAAAATAGCTATTTTTTATTCGGTTACTTTGAAATTGAAAAACTAAAAAGTAGAACCAATTTTTGATTAAAGTTTTGATGGAGACCAATAGTACTGGTAATTATTATGTGTCGTGTGTACTAATACATTGATCTGTGCGTGTCTTACTGATATATTCCGATTTTTCTAAGTGTTCCTCTAAGGAAATTTTTTTGAAAAAATATTTCACTTTGAAGAGACCTATAAAAAATATATGTCTTTGTATTGCTGTACGTCCGATATATGTTGTAGAGGCATTCATTCTAAATAAAAGGCAATTTGTCTCAATGTGCACAAATCCGCACAATCTGCGTAATTTAATTTTTTTTGTAGGTCTTTTCGAGCAAATTTTACCAAGAAAAAACCATTTTTCAGGTTAATTACATATAAATATTAATGTGTCAAATCATTTTACCTTTTTAAAAAGGAAAAGCAAATTTTTTTGAATTAATGCAAGTGCCAAATCGAAGTTATAGGCGAATTTGAAGGCCTGGACCACTTTTATGAATAAAATGAATATGAAAATGACGTTTTATATTTAATATCTCACTAAGAGCTTAAAAATGAAGACAATGTATTTTTTTTATTATGTCTATAAAATATATTGTTTGAATTAAAAAAAAAATCCACCTTATACACTTAAAAAAAAAAATTAAAAATACAAAAATCGTCAAGCGAGGGCGGAACCACGCCCATTTTTCCAAAAAACATTTCTTATGGAGTCCATAACTATAATAAAAAAAACCGTTTCGAAATATATTACTTAGTTTAAAAGTTATTAATTAATACCATGAAAATGGCAAAATTCCCCATAGTGCAGTGGGGCTGTACAGTGGGTGTGAGTGTGTGGGGCTACGCACGTGTGTACACACACTTTGAACTTGTGTTTAACTTTTTCTGAGCCTTCTCTCAAGGCGTCAATTAAATGCTTATTAAGCTTTAACCGAGCCTAAAAGCTGATGGCATGCACACCTTGCCTTGAAAGGAAAACGAAACTTTTTTAGCGATTAGAAAAGTGAGTTATGATGATTAGAGATGAGATGATGAGAGGGGATAAACGATAATTTGAACGTTTTATCAAAATATTTATTATTTTGTAATATTTTTTAATGAATAATTGTAGTTGAAAAGTATTTATTTTGGTTATAAAATGTGTTAAACTATAATCTTTAGGCTAAAAATTTATCAACCTGTTTTTCTCATGAATAATAAAATTAATTACGTAAGCTTGAATTTAACAATTTACATAATATATCCTAGTTTCACTACAATCTTCGTTAAATTATTATTTACCATCCCTAAAATAATTTTTAAAAACCCAATCAAAAGTATATTAGTCATAAATTCAGCAGCTCTTTTAATTAATTTTCAAGGGCTGATCGTCAGGGTAATTAAAGCCAACCAACGTGTGCAGTTCCCAGTTCGTTTTTGGGGCAAAACCCATTTTTGCAGACTTGCCAGGACGAAAGCGGTTCGTCCTGTTTGTTGTTTCACATGCTCGACTCCATTAACAATATGTTTTCCTTCGGCGGCGCACAGAGAGACGCAGGCATGGCTCATTCCCAGACTTTTGGCCATGTCGCTTTAATTTCGCGCTGCTGCTCTTGCCGTGTTTGTGGTTTCCAGCAAGGCCCAACGCTCCGAGGAGCTATAGCTGTAGCGACATGTGCCTAGCGTAGCTGCGGAGGGTCTCAAAAAATGTGTATTCGTTTGGAAAATTAAAAAAAAATTAAATGTGTTTATATTTACAACAGCTTTTTGCGGTAAGAGCCCCAGCCAGGCAGCCCAGTCAGGGCTTTCAGGCGCATAAAATATGCAAACATCATTTCCAATCATTTTTGTATAAACTTTAAAAAATGTCAAAAAATACTTTAAAAAGAAAATTCATATTATTTTAATTAATTTATCTAATAAATCTGAAATTCCTTTACTTTAAAGTTATTTTAAAGAAAGTAAAGTAAAGTAGTAAGCTTGCTCCAAAAAGCCCGATTGGTATCTGCAATTCATAAAACACTCTCAGAACATTGTAGAATCTAATTTTCTGGCTCAACACCCAATGGCCTTTGGGCTAATTTTAAGGCAGCATCAATGTCCTAGTCGTATGTGGAGATTTTCGGAGCCTGAAGCCATATTTACTATTTGTCTGGAATGGAAAGATTTGGGCTCTAGGCCGGAGCCAGACGACACCCGACATCGCAGGCTTAAGGAGATAAGTCTAGGACCACAGCCAGGCTCGATTTATGCAGGCCCCGGGGAGGAAATGGTGACTCTGTGCCGTTGCCAAAAGCTTCTTCCTGGCCTGGCCTTAAAGGCTGCTCCAAATTATATTTTGCTGCTGCAGCCGCCTCTTTTCATTTAAATTTTGGCTGCGTATTTTATTGCAAAATGCATTCCATGTCCCCACTTGGGGCTGCTTCATGGCTGCAATTACGCTCAAGTGCGTTTTGGCCATTTTTATTGCAATTGCAATTTTCATTTTGGTTTACGGCCAGACTTTTGGGCCCGGCTCAAACTAAAATAAGTTTTTATTTTTTGTCCCTGTCAAAAGCGGCTTGGTTAAGTGCGACCGAGTTTGGCTTAATGCGCTTTCAATATCGAAGAAAAAAGGATTGCCGCAGCATGTGAGTGTGTGTTAGCCAGAGTGTTTCGCTTGCCAAGTTCTTGATAAGACGGAACCACTCTTCGGAGGAAGCGATCCCCTCTCCCTGTGCTTGCTATGGCGAAGGAAGTGCGCCATGGTGGCCATAAATTTTTCGCCCTTTTTCTGCATAAATAGTACTTTTGTGCAGCTTTATGGCAGGCAAGGGGAAAGGCAGGACGCAGAACGCTGGATCGGAATCAGGATGTGGCATTGCAGTTAGCAGCTACGGCCAAAGCCGAAATGCGCTTCAGGAAATTGCGTAACTCGACAGTTCAGAGAGAGTTTTGTGCGAAAACTTGACAAGGAATTGGGTTACGTTTGCAGGAGAGCAGAAAGGGTATTCTGAGGACAACATTAATAAAGCTTTAAAATATATAAAATATTAAAACAAATGTATTCAGATAAAAGAAACTAATTAAAGGTCAATGAACTTGAAACGGTTTATAGAAACTTCTGCCAAACAAAAAATTTATTTAGATAATATGAATTTAAGCATTGCAATTCACTTTAAATTCTTTTCAAACTTTTGACAATTTCTCTAAAAAAAAAAGGCAAAGCCAACTTCTTTTAGTTAATAAGAAAAACCCCAAATCTCTTGCCAACATTAGTAAAACCAGCTTTGTTTAATGTCTTTCCGACCAATATGTCAAAGAGTAAGAACACTTAGAAGGGGTTTTTTCGCTTCCAAAAACTTCCAAGACACATTTCTGTGTCCTACTTTCCCCCTTGTTTATTGACTAATCGTTTCTTTTTACCAACTTGGCAGCAGCTTACGAAAGCCAGATGACACAGCCATCATAAAGTTTCGGAAACTGTGTAATTTGGCCAATACTCGAAACTCTAATTGCCTTTTCTTTTCATTCTTTTTTTGTTTGTTTGTTATGGAACGAGCATACATGTATGCACTTTTAATTAGAGCTATTTTCCGACATTTCATTAAACAAAAAGAAGAAGGGAGAAGCAGCTGAAAAATTGTCAACGCAATTTGTTGTTAGTGTAGGCAATGTGCCAAGTATATGGCAAGTTTTGCTCCCAAGTCGCTGGAGACACTAAAAAGTAAACTTTTAACTTTAGTAACTTTTAACGAAGACTGAGGTACGTGTGTATGTCTGCAGTTTGTTTAAACGGCAAAGGAGACTCTCAGAAGTTTGTTGTGAAAAATGTTTAGCTATTTTCTTTTGACTGATATGAAGCTTTTGTGATCAACTTAATTAAATTCATTAAGTAAACGCACACGCATCACGTATGCGCCATGTTAGTTAATGTCTCGCAGGAAAAGTTTTGGGAAAAACTACTTAAACAAAGGATATATTAGCGGGATATTAGCCAGGCATAAAACCGAAAGCGGCTAATTTAAATATCCTGCGGTTTTGACTGACAACCGCAACCCGGAAAACCGGAAACAACAAAAAGCAAAACAGGAAACAATAAAAAGCAAGCAAAACAGCAGTTTCCACTGTCGACAACAACCGATGGCAATTTCTAATTAAAATACATAGTAGTTTGGAAAGTTTGCTCCCTCCGGAATTTCATCCTTTACTCTCTTTTTTTTGCGACTTTTTGGGGGCGTAAAATCAATAGACGGCTTTTAATCAAATTCAACTTGAAGAAAATCGAGCTCGAGAAGCCCAAAAGAGGCAAAAACCTTGGCACAATCAAAGCATTTGGCCACGCCCGTCTCCTAGATCGGAGTGGAAATTTCGTTAATAAAATGGCTGAGCTGCCAATAAAATTGCAACTTTCCTAGACGAAAGAAAAGCTTTGTTATTTTGGTTAGTTGATTTTCTCCCCTTGGAATATATAATTAAAGACCAATAAATCCCAAAGATTATTCAATACTTTTACCCTAGAATAACAAATTATATTTGAACACAAATTATTTTTCGGTTTGCCAATGGCTTGTGAATATTAAATAAATTTCCAAAACATAACACACATGAACCATTAAGGAAATTATACTCAATTGTGGCAAAAGCCTCGATAAATGTTACTTAATTGCATTGCAAGGCATGTAATTCGTTTCAAACATTCCAATTTATCTCTGCAAACTGTGCACAATTTGCCTGCCGTTTCCTTATTGAAGTTGCATAGTTTTAGGTTTGACAAATTGCCAGACGATTGGTTTAATAGCTGGCTAAGAAGCCAAAACGGAAAGGGTTTTGGCCTGGCTCTGGCTTTTCAGAACGTGTCTGTAATTGGGGTCACGAAGAGCATATCAACGGAGGACATTGTCGGCCTCGTCGCCATTTTGTCAGCAGCAACGTGGCGCGCATAAACTTCTGGACAAGTTATGCGTCTCCCGAGAATGTGCAACAATGCTCTAGCACTATACCAGAGTGATATACAGGGAGAAAAAAAAATCAATAAACCATTTTTTGGTTGTTTTTTGTATACAAAGGAATTCATGGAAGAAGTTTAAATAGGTTATTGAGAGTGGTTCTATTTATAAACATTTTTAAAAAGACTTAAATCAATCAGGATGAAGGCCAGACCCAATATATTCCATTTAAAAAATCCTCTGATTTAAAAAAAAAAATCTGTATAGTATTTTTTAAATTGTCTCAAGGCTAAGGACCTTTCCTTTCTGTGTAGCCATCGTCCATAGCCAAAAACCAAATCCTGAGTCGTTGTAATAAACTTTGTTTATAACGCGTCGCCGGCTGAACTTGTGCAAACATGCAAACCGTCGAGGGAAATGCATAGCTGAGAGAGATCGCCGAGCCCATGGAGGCGGAAACTCAGCGTTCAGTTGCCAAGGAAGCGGAAGTCGAATGCACTGCGCCCTATCACAAAACAGGGACAGGCACATGGACACCCTACACCAAACACCCAACACCCTCTTCACTATATCACGAATATTCCCTTCGACTTTTGCAGGCGTTGAAATGAGGATTTTGTTGCTCTGGCGTTGCGCTTGTTTAACGCATTTTAACTTTGATTAACGACTGACGGCCTAGGACGCATCGCAGGATGCCAGGATGCAGCTGAACCGCTTGCATTTGTAACTGGGTTTACCCATTCACAGTCATTGCATTTTCGTTGAGTTTGTACATCGTTTTCTACTTAAGCCTTATGGGTTTTATAGCGATTTGCACAAATAGCAAAAGGGAATGGCTAGTGGAAAATATATTGATTCCTTAATAAATACAAATGTAACATTTACGAGCCACAAAAATCAATCTTCATTGATGTGTAAGGGAAGGCATAATGACACTTATCAATTGGCAGATTTATTGCAAAGCCTTAATCATTAGAAAATAAATATAAAGGGAAATTTAAAATGTTAGGCGACATTATTTCTGACTATAAATCATTATAAAAGGTTTCTTAAACCATTCTTATAAAACTTTGATGAGCAAAAATTCATTATAAAATCTTAATTATAATTCAAAGAATTTAGAATTCCTATAAATACCTTTAAAATTCACTATTTTACTTTCCCCTTTTCTTATCTAACAATGAACCAAATTCTTTGAGTCTCTTGTCCATTATTTTCACTCAGCTCGTTGACCAGCCCAGACATTTCCATGGCCTTTGAGAGGCGGAGCTTTAAATGGGTTTGCCAACAGCTCGACTCTCCCGACTGTTTTCCGAGCAATTAATTTAATTATTTTTCATCTGGCTGCATAATTTCCATGAATGGCAAATCGAGACGCGCTTTTGCGAGCTATCAGCGGGATTCCCTGAGAATGAAGAAAGGCAAAACCGAAAAAAAAGGGAGAGAAAGCATGCTGTGAAAATTGTTAGCTCTGATTTATTAGTTATTGCTTCGCTCTGATTTATACCAGGCTTAAAGCCTTCACTCTTTTGTCCCGATATTCTAGGGATTTTACTTTGCTTATATCTTTTTTAAATGTTTCAGTATCAAAACATGGAAACCGGGTCAGACAATTAAATGATTTATGACATTATTTATTGTTATGCTGCTTTATATGTGTCCCTAGAGGAGACTGCACAATCAATATAAGCCTCTGGGCATTGCAATTCTGTTGTCATTTGTTCACACAGCGGATTTGCACATGAAACAGGCAACAAAAGCTGTTTAAATAACTAATAATTATCTTGTCGACTTTGCCACAGAGACTGTCTCCCATCCATTCACTATTTATGCGCATAAGCCGCTTAGTTGAAATTAATTAACATTAACAGCCGCAGAAACAAGAGAGAGAGAAACTAAGCATCGTCTCGCGGCTTGTTTAAATATTTATTGTCCGCCGCCTCGTTTATTTTTAATGACATTGTAAGCCCAATTCAGTTATTTATTTATATATGGTATAAAACGCACTTTTTATCGCCTTGTTTTATGTCCAAACGCCCAGCCATTTTAGTGGGGAAATGCAATAAACACTGTTTATGTACTGTTTTATATAATCTAATTTGACACGCTTTGTGCAAATATTTGTATTTAATTTGTATGGATTGTTAATTAAATAATCTCTCATTGCGTTTGTGTTTGACATTTGAGTTGAAAAAAACCCACTAATTGCATTATAGTGACAGCTGAACTGGCGAATGTAATAACCAACTAATTTCCATTAAGAAAAAACATGAATGCAACTTAAATATTAATCATTGCGCTTGCACAATTGTAAGTTATTAGCTTTTGCATAATCAAAACACAGCTCATAAAATCCATTTAATATTAAAAGCTTAAGATTTATGAAGGACCATTAATACCTGAAATAAATTAATTATAAAAGTAATGATTTATTTGAGAATATAGGGTATTAAAAGAGCTAAAGATTCAAGGTAATTTGATGGCATTTAATGCCTAAATTAATATTTAGGCCAACGATAAACTAATTGACACCCATATTTCTTGTAATATTTATGGTATTGTTTGCTTTTCATTATAATCAGTCCTTATAAATCAAATCATAAAATAGAAGGAAATTTTCGCATAGTTTAGAACTTCTATTACCTCTTTTCTCAAGGATTCCCATCATCTGAACTCTCTTCTATTTTTCCCAATTCAACATCTAAAGTCCTTCGAAGGGAATCTTGTGCTTTGTTTTCAAACTCAGCAATGTTCATATACTTGCAAGCGCTTCGTTCAATGGCGAACACGGGGCCAGCGATTCTGCACCGCCCGCAGTTCAGAAATAAGAAAGGACCAAAAAACCGAATGGAACAATAAGAATGTGCCCGCGGCGTGGCAATGCTCCGCTTAATCAGCAGCCCTGGCTGCGGCACATAACTCAGATATAGTACAGGCTACAAATACGGCAGAACAGAAAGCACCCCATGGTCCTTGCTGCAGCCACTCCAAAGGGGGATAGTGTTATCCTGGCAGGAGACAAAGGAGCTGGGAAACCCGCTGATGCTGATGCTGCTGCTGCTCTGCACTTTAATTTTAAAACAAATGCTGGTGAGCCCCACTCGAAAATCGGCAGTCAGTCAAGCGCATTAGAAAGAGATACAGGCCAAGAGGAGGACAAGATGCACCCAGAAAAATTGGTCAAAGAAGAAGTTTGTTTTAAAAGGAACTATCTGATATATTTTTGGGCTTTAAATTTCCACAAATTTCCTATATTTAATATTAAAACCTGAAATTGAAAAAAGGACACTTTCCCTTTAGCAAGGGAATATTTCAATTTAATTTCTTAAATACTTCAATTCAAAAAGGACACTTTCCCCTCAGTGAGGCAGGGTAGACTTTCGGGCAGCCAAGCGTGCTCTTATAACAGTTGCAATCAAATCTTTGAGCAACCGCAAGTGCACGCCACACACACATCCACTTGTCCAGCCACACACACACATTCCACATACTCCAAATACATCCACATTCGAGGAGCTGTCTCTCCCAAAATTAACCACAACAACTTGCAGGGTTGCACACCCGCCTGCTGTGCGCTTGGAGGTTGGTATTACAGGCTGCCATCGCTGCGGTTTGTTAGGCAACTTATTAGATTATCAAGAGGGGACCCTCTTTCGATTTTCCGGGAATGGGGGGATGCAACAGGCCGCAGGCCGGCTGCATCCGGCTGACCACGTAGCTGTCCGACCACAAACAGCTGTCAGCCCTTTGATAAATATGATTAAACCAGCCATCCGCCGTTGTCACCCCTTTCCTTTTGACAAATTTAAAGTACATCAGTCTAATGACTTGCTGGCCGAGGGGCTGTTCCATTCGTGGCATGATGGATGGATGTATAAAACATCTCTTGTCCAGCAAATACATGACGAATGGCTTTGGCCACGGGTATCTCTATCTATGTATCTGTCAGTCCGCATGAGTATCTCTCAGTCTCTTTTTGTGGCCCAAAAAAAGCATGCTATGAAATTTTATTTATGCCACTTTTGGGGCTGCTGCATGTCACATGTGCACAAAGGACCATTGTCGGTGGCGGGTCGCTCCACAGCAATGCAAGTTGCCTAAAAGCGTTGATGGTTTAGTCAGCTTGGTATCCTGTATTTTTGTAAGATATTTCAAGGAATATTTATTATTTACATATATATGGAACAGAACTTTAAATATTTTTTCAAGTTGGACATTTTGTGATAGGTGTTTACTCCTCTTAAAACCATTCAGAAAAATTAAATTAAAAACTGCTATTATTTACACATCTTTCACTTTAAATTATTTTTTAAATTCTCCCTTCAATCTCCGAAAGATTTCACCCACTTGCATATAAATAACAAGCGACTACTTCCTTTAGAATTTCAAAGGCATTGCAATTTGACTTCCTTTTTAACCAAAATCCCATATGCAGAAAAATACGTTTCTAATTTGAAAGATGAATTAGATTTCCAGCATTCAGAGATTTGCAGCTTTGCAGTTCCGTTGTCCGTGTCCAGGGATCGGATCGGAGAACTATAAATTTCATTTGTCACAGCAAATCCCCAGAGCGGCTTACAATGAAGTTCATTTTGCTGGCAACGAGGCGGGGCGGGGCAGGGCAGGATATTTTTACGTAGTTTGTGGCAGAGTCAAAAACACAGCATAATGCACATCGCACATGCTACACACACTCACTCACACATTGTCTGGGCGAGACAGCTGACACAAAAGCCACAGAGAACAATTTAGATATTTTCTAAAGATTTAAGCGCTCTGGGAGAAGGGCAAAGGCTGTCGACAGTTTCGGTTACACAGGACAAAGCCTGGTCCTGGTCCTGTCTATTTGTTTGCCATTTAAATAAGCACACTTCCCCAGGAAGAACGAAGAAAACTAGCAACAAAAAAAAAGTGGGGAAATATACATGTAAAAACTAAAATACATTCATATTCATGCGACATTATTACTTATGCTTATTTGTTGTTTGTCTCCTGCAGGTACGTCATAGAGGGAGAGAGAGAGAGTTTACAGGCATCCCCTAAGTGGCTCACCTGGCATTTACATATGTGTACCTCTAACTGTATCTGTATCTGTTGCACTCGAGTGTCTTAAGTTCCGGGTAAGTGGGGACTCTTTTTTTTTTTTTGCTTCTCTGAATTCCAGCAAGTGCTACTGGGCTGCCCCGAGTGGCTGCCCCATGAAGTGTTTGTCGGGATGGAATGTATTTGGGTTCGCAGACGGATTCCTCACACAATTGTGACCTCAATTTGAGGCAAAGTTGCGGTGAATGTAGAGCGGAAGCTCAAAGGCGCCTTGAGTGCATTTTCATATGCTCCAAAATGTATGAATAAATTTCATTTTGCGGGCTTTAAGTTAAAGGGAAATAAAGTCAAAAGACAGGCACTCTAAGATGTGACAAAATATCTTTTCTTAGTATTTTTTTTATAAAGGTTTCTGGGTATATTTCCACATTCTATTTGGTAGCTAAGCCTAGGAATTAATCTCTCTTTTCACTACCAGCTAATTTCCTTGGCTATACAAGAGCCAACCGCCAACGTAATTAACCCATTTTCCACGGATACTGCACCGCTGGCGAATGGCATGCCACTGTGGCGTCGGTGGCCACAAAGAAAAGCGCCAAAAATCCGCAAGCGGCGTGCAAAAATTTGCTTCGCTTTTAATGGTTCACATGTGCAAATGTGTGCGTTCATAAGAGCCTTAACTGACCGGCACACACACACAAGCAAATACGCACTCGCACATCACAGACTCCCATAGGAAGGGAGTAAAAGGATTGCTTTAAAAAGCCATTTCGGTTTGCTTTACCCTCTATACGTTTTTTTGTTGTATTATTTTTGCAAAATCCTCACAGGACTCGGAATGGATGGCACATCGCTTAAAGTGGCCACAGAGCAGCAGGGGCTGGATTATAAAACACTTAAACGATTTTAAGCGCAATTATGCGGGAAAAAGCACGTAAACGCCCTTCGCATTTAATATTTGCAGCACTCGCAAGGGGTTCGCTCATTAGGTTTTCAATTTAAAGGTAGTTTCTTCTAAATTAAATAAAGAATAAAAAAAAAGGTAGGTAGCTAGGTATACATATATAAGAGGCCCCTGCCCGGGGCAGATAAACGGGAACAACAGAACCTGGAAGCCTGGACAACAATTAGAGCGTCAGTTCACCGGGGGATGGAAAAAAGTTTGCATTGCATTTATACTATGCTCTCCTCGCTGGGATTTATTTACGGACAAAAAGCGTTGCCCCGGCGAGAACTAGTTCTGGTCAGCGTTTCTTGAACGACACGCCACCGGACGGAGGAGTCCGGGAGTCCCTATTGTTGCCATAATAAACTTCCGGCTTTAAATTTCAATTGCCCTAGTATAGGTGGAAAGCAAAATGGCTGCCGGAATAGCTTCTTCTGACATTAATTAGCCCAAACATGTTGAAGCAGAGACCCCCATCCGTTGGCCAGAGATAATGGTAATGGCAACGGCAAAGTTTTCGGCCATCTGCAGGTGCATAATGGTGGTCAGCCTTCCCTCTGCCTGGCAGAGTGTTTATTATGCAATTTAAACCAAAAATAGAAAGGGCTGACGGCAGCGAAAGGTAACTCCTTGGCTTAGCGAATGAAAAGTTACGATCTTGGGGTTCACACTAAAACTAAGCTATTGCTCTTACTATAAAGTTGCACAGGGTTGTTTAATATTTCAAACAATTTAGAAATTATCAGGATATAACATTAGAATTCATTATGAAGTGTGTAGATGGGTATTGCTGGGCCAGATCCAGCGCGCGAGCCAAGATCTTTTCGGGGGGTCATTCTTGGCCCTAACATTACGGATTGGTGGCTTCTTTCTTAACGTTAGGGCTGGCTTTTGTTTTATAACCGGCTTTTGACTTTTTTTCAGAGAAGTTTTGTTCCTTTTGGGTTTAGGCTTTAGCTTTTTAGACTTGGTTTTACATTTCAGGATTGATTTTGCTTTTGGTATATCTCGCATAACTTTGTTGGTACCTTTCTTACGGCTTGGGTTGCGAAACTTACTGCTGGACATGTCCTTGTTAAGGGATACGCACTGCACCGTGGGCTTGGCGGGTATTATGGCATGAAGTGAATCAGAAATCCCATCTTGTGGGATATATATAAACGATTCTGCCTTGCAGCTTAGGTAACTGGTTATTTGGTCCAAACTTTTTACTTCCTCCGGCACAAAGTCTTTTTTGCCGTAAGTACTTGAATCATTTTGTATGATTTTGACTTCCTGTTGTAAACCTTGGGACCTGGAAAGCTGGTCATCACAAGGGACAACTTGAGGTGGCAGGACCTCCTCGACAGCTGGATATGGTTTGTTTTGATGTTTATTACGATTCAGATTCTTCTCGATGCGTGTCTTCTTCAAGGCCACTGTTTTTTTCTTCAAAGACTTCTCCACTAGTTTTGTTTTCTTCATCAGAGCCCTTTTTTCCTTATTCTTCAAGTTTTTCTTCTGCTTTTTGATATTACTATTCCTTGGATCTTTTGCATGTGTTTCTTTTTTCGTATTTTTCTCCGGCATCATGAAACTGTTTATCCCCCCTGTATCCATTGCTTCAACGCAGAGTCCTGGGATCAGCTTTTCAGCTGTCCTGCCCTCCTGGGAAGAGCTGACACTCAAGGTGCCGCAATCAATAAAATAATTTTTCGTATTCATAATATTTCACTGAAAATTTTAACTTCTTTTTACGAATATTATTAAAATGTAAATTTATGAAAAATTGGAGTATCAATACTGGACCGTCTTGCCGGAAAGTTAAATTAAATTAATCTGAAATAATGGCAGAGAAAGCAAATGCAGAGACGTTTTTTGAAGTAAAAATATAAGCAAGTTATGTTAAAGTTCGACAAATTTTTAGGTATTTCTCTGTCTTTAGGATTTTTCTTAATTTGACGAGGATTTTGCACGGCAATTTATTGCATGTCCTTTCCCCCGGTTTACGACTGCCGCCAAAGTTTATATAATGGCGGCGACTTCACACTTTCGTTGGCTGAACTTTGTCCACCGCAGACAACAGCGACGACGACACACTTGTTGTGTCTGTGGAACTTTTTGTGCAAATAAAGAGCCGCCATTGCTTGCTATTTGCACTTGCTTCTGGCACTAAATATTTCAAACAAAAAGCAAACAATAACAACGAATGTCTGGCGGAAGGAAGTTCAACTTAAATAACGGATATTGGCTTAAATAAACAATGGCGTTCGACGTGGCTCCCTAGCTCCCTTTCTCGTGTGCTCTATATGTATGTATGTGAATCGTAGAGCGGAAGTCGCCTGCCCGCCATTTTGTGGGTTTTTGGCGCAAAGTTAACTCTGCTGAAATTATTGCAGCTCAATGTGCAACAGCTGTGCTTTTTGTAAACTTCTTCTGCCGCCTTAATTGCTTGTTAATTAGCATAGTTTCAAATGGCTGAAATTGGAACTTTGATTGGGCCTTGGAAACAGAGCTGAAAAAATCAAAAAATGTGTCTGCCGTTGGGCTACGTGTGTTCCTGCCTGTGACATGCCATGATGGAATTTAACAACTGTGCAAATATTTGACATTTGGATGAAGGTTCACTGCCTGCCTGCCTGCCTTTCACGGAAATTGGTCAGTGAGGCGTGTTAGTGCGAAAATTGACTGGATTTCGGGTAAATGTCTATATATGTAGACAGGGAAAAGGACACAGACAGACGGGACATAGCATTCGGGTCAATGTTTTCTTTAAACAAAAAAATTCTTTGGAAAAAAGTATTTACAAATAATTTATTTTTGTATCAGTCATTACCCATTGATTTTTATTATTTAACTTATAATGATTTAATTTCTGGCTTGCAGTTAAATTGTAATACATATTATCAACTTTTCATAGCCCAACATCCACTTAACAAGCTGCCGCCTATTATTTTTAGGTATGTTTAGCTCAACAAACACCAAAACACAACTTAAAAGTTGCTTCTTAGCTGAAAAGCTGCTTACAAAGTTATTCCGTTCTCACTTCTACCGTGAACAGCAAGTCACAGAGCATTCAAATTATTTTTAAACCCAACGACGGCAATGGCGACAATATTTGCACAGCAGGGCAAAAATACAAAAAAGAAGAAAAGAAAATAAAACAAGATAAACAAAAAACTAAGCTAAGAGAGGTCCTGCTGCTGCTGCTGGAAGGAGGAAATGGTTAGGTGCCCAACCAACGCTAAAAGGATAAGCGCATTAAGGCATTTACTTTGCAATTGCAATGCGAATCTAGCCGGGAATCGTGGCACTAATACGTATATCCGGCGAACCAAGGGCTATCGAGAGTCGATGCCAGGGAAGGAGGACTCCACTAGGACACACTAACAAGGACATGTACGTGTAAGAGCTCTTTGGCAAAGCCCGTTGTTGTGCCGACACAAAAGCGCAACAAACAAGCAACAGTCCCCCAGCCTGCGGGCTCCTGTGGGGTGGCAACTGCATCCACGACGACAAAGGACAAGGCAACAAAGTAAAGGACGAGCACATTGCACTTTGGACCCACTTAATCCTGGCCATTGTGTTAGCCTTATTATGACACCTCCCCCCCGAAAAACATGCGAGAATTGTCCTGGTCGGTAGCAGCAACCAGCCTAAACAACCAGAGAAAAATTGTTATTAAACTGAGCCTTTTCATATAAATGGATTCTGTATATAAATCAAACGATTTTTCCTTGTTAAAGCTATACAAAATATCAACATATATTCTCACATTTTCTCTTTGCTTTCATTAAAGGACTGCACATCCTTAAATATTTTCTAAGAGTGCAAAAAAGCTGGCAAAGCCTTGACGACAGTTTTATGCTTTATCAGCAAAGGAAAACTTGTTTGTTTTTCCTACGCTCCGCCGGCTGTAATGAACGGCGCTGTCTGTCTATTGTCTGCCAAGGGAAAAAGAGGTCGGAAAATGGGGTGGAAAAAGGGAGAGAGGGGATGGAGAGGAGGTGGCCCGGTCCATTTGCCGCCATTTCAGCCGCGTGTGTTAAGGTTACACTTTGTTTTCTGCCCGACCAGACGGCGCCAGTCGACCCCCAAATAATGCCCCACCATCAACCTCTTGGCATTGGCCATTTGCCGGGCAAAAACGGTCTTTCTTTTTTTTTTTTTGGCAAGCATCGGGAAATCGATAATATCGCTATGAAGTCATGATGCCAAAATTAAAACATATTTAAAGCTAAAAGGGCTTTGAATGCTGAATCAAGGGCTGAGATGGTGGCGTGATATTTAGGCAATGAAAGGGTATTTTCCAAAGATTTTATTTGCAAGGCGAAATTGAAAATATCGAGAGAAGGGTTTGACGTTTCCATGGCATTATCAAGGCAAGAAATATGGCTTTTCAAATTTGTTTACAAGTTGATGGACAAGATAAGCTTAAGCCTTTGAGTGATTTATGCATAAAATCCGGGTTAAATTTGAATACATTTAAATGGAGGAGCCATGCATTAACAATTAAATAAAAAAATATAATTAAAGGTTAACAGAAGCCTTCGGAATTTAATAAAAATATAAAGAGCAAACAAAAAAGTATATTAATTTAGAATTAAAAGGAAATAAATATAATTTAAGATGAATCCACACATTAAAGTGGCCTTTAAGATATCAAAACGATAATTTAATCTACAATTATTATTAATAAAAATTAATTGTACTTAAAACAAAACGACAAATGAGTTGACTATCAAATAAAAACGTTAATAATTTCCAATTTAATATAATCTTTTAATGCGAAATTAATCCTATTTAAAATAAAATAATAGTACAAGTTACTCGTGTTGAATTACCTTTTATCCAAATTAATTAACATGTTTTTGTGTCTCTCAAACAATTCAAAGACATACCAAGCAGCGAATACTGATCATTCCTACGCGTAAATTGGCTCAAATGAAAACTAATTAAATTATAAACATTATGCGGATGGCTTTAATAAATGAGCTGCTCTCACAGAGCCAAACCGGACACTCAATCAATTTGCACAAACAAACAAAAACTAATTATGCTGTGGTGAATATTGAATGCTAATAAATCAATTCATTCCGGCTGCCTGGACAGACGCACATGGCCCAAGCTTAACTGTCTTTAGTACGGGGAGGGCCACCTCAGCCCCTCCTTCAAGCTTATTTTTCTAGGTCACGCTCGGAGCGCGCTATTTCTCCACATTTTTTTGTGAGCTGCTTCCTATTTCGGCAGACAAATGGCGTCGCAGTTTCGTGGCGCCATCAGTTACTTGTCGTTGTTGCTGTCGGTGCGGTGGTGGGTGTGGTGGCTGCCACCGCTGCCACTTCCAGGATACCAGCATCCCGGCATCCTGGAACCCTCGCCGCTTGTCACTGCCAATTTTTACTGCAGCAATTCTTTCGCCGGCTTGGCTGGGGATAAATCCAGCGGCCGTTATCGGGTGTTATACTCCGCCGGGGGTCGCGACGCGAATGCCAGGACTGCCTTCAGGACGCGTATTGATTTCCCCAAGCCAAAGCCGCTCCTTTTCAGGCATTAAAGTTGCTGCTGGCTGCCGGCACTGACACGGCTGGTTATAGTTATAGTTCTGTTTGCAGCTCTCGAATCCATCAACAGCTGTCAAATTGCTCGGGCCATTCATGGCTTTATGCGGGTCTGTCAAAGATTTTATGGCCACGATTTTTTTACAGCTGCCGGGAGTCTCGAAATTGATACTTGAAATATGGAATTTTAAATTTTAATGGCACCTTGTAGAGATGAATTTTTGAAGGGAATTGGGAAAAGCAGTTTGGTAATTAAATTTGGGAAAGGAAAATACAGAATTACATTTTTACTTCAAGTTAAGTGTAATATTTCAATTAATTTCTTAGGATGTTTACTCTTTAATTCCTTTAAAATCTTGAAATTCAATTAATTTTTTCTTTGATTTATTTGTTATCATTTTTCCTCAATTTTTTCCTCAATAAAACCTCGTATTTGCTTAAATTTTTCATATTTAATACTTTTCTTAAGCTTTCCCTTTGCTTGTCTAAATCAATTCTTCTCATCAAAGTTTTCTCTTGTCCATTTTCTTGATTATATTTTATTTAAGCCAACAAATACGTGTGCGTACTTATAGATTTTCCATTTGGTAATTGATTGGCATAATTTCCGCTGCCATGGAGCTGCTGCCTTTCACTTGGCCAGCTCCTTTCAGTCCGTACAATTACCGCCAGCACTTGTCGTCGTCTCTATAGTTTCTAGTTTCCAGTTCTTCCCTTCAATTGACATCTAGAGCCCGGTTATTGATGGCTTTTATTGCACAATATACGTTTCATTTGTTGCGGATGCGGTGGCAGTGGCGGCTGTCGAGTGCCGAGATGCGTTGGAAAATCCTTTCATTTCGTGGCACATTGACTCGGGCCAAGTGCTTGACGTCAATCACATTTCCTTTGTAATAAATCCGCTGGCACAGCAACGGCAGCGGCAGCGGCAACGGCATCAGTGGCAAGTCATGTTAAATTACGTGCAATTAAAATCTAATGCACACAGATACTACCGATGCTACAGATACCACCGATATTCGCTGCACTGACGGATGGCTGGATTGATGCCATATTGGCTGCCGCGGGGCCAACGGTAATTAATAAGCTGCGACCGGGTGGGGTACCACGGGTCGTATGCTTTATAGGCCACAGCTGCAGCTGCATCTCGGGCTAAACTATTTATGCGGCAATTGAGTTTAGCGAAACAAATTTTCAATTTTCAACGTACCTAACTGGGTTTGCTCAGGGACCCAGGATACACACACAGACAGGACCTCCTCTCGACCCACAAATTATAATGAGTTAATTTGACGCCAAGGGCTGTGTGTAGGCCAAACTGTGATGGCATCTTCTGTATCCCAAAAAGTGCTTTTGAAAAAGCAATTTCAATTAGTGAGCCGAGTTCGTAAAACTGAAAATTTAATCACCAGCGAATGGCACTTCGGATCCATGCAAATGTCCTGGCAATGTCACACAAAAGCACACAATTAAGCCGGGCCAAAACCCATGCTAAAATGCAAAACAGATGGCGTAACTAAAGCTGAACGAAAGCAAACTGAAACATCAAGTGGATAAGCGAAACTCATTTACCTCCAAATGTTAACCATAAACGTAACTATTTTGGCATCTCATTTGCGCTGTTTGTGCAGTGTCGAGTGTGTGTGTGTATGTGTGTGCGTGACAGGCGGCAACAAACGGGCGAGGCAGAAGCAGCAATGGCGGCAATGTCAGTGAGACAACCGGAAATACCGAGGCAACTTCCGTGTCGTTGACGCCGGGAGTTGATCTATATGCGAGTGCCGTCTGTCATGAGTGCTACTTTCCATGCTGTTTTCCCCAGTTTTCAGCAGTTTTCCCCAATTCTGTGCTTCTATTTTTGGGAGAGAGGACTTTGTTTATGGGCTGCGTTTATTTGTCAGGAAGATTAGTCAGTTGGCCAGGAAAAGTCAGGGACCAGTGGTAACGAAAAGTGACATTATAGGACCTAAATAAATAATAGATATATGATTTTGTTAACTATATAGACTTGAAATAAATAGAGGTTCCTTTTCTTTAAGGAAATTGAATGTCAAATTAATAAAATATATACAAAATAAATGGTTTTAGCTCAGTAAAATTTATTAAATGCACTCTAAACTCATGAAATAGCTTATAAAGCTAAGTGATTTCAGTTACAGTTCCCAGCACTTGTACTTTATAAATTAAATAAAAGTATCTTAGTACTTCAAAATAAATATATTTAAGAAGTTAATATCAATCCAAGGTCCTTGAAAAATGTACAGATTGATATTGCTTTCCCACTCTCTGCCATATGCTTGATGACATTGGCAAATTGAACTTTAAAACGCTTTTCATGTGAAAATTATTAAGTGAAAGAAGCAATTTTTGCTAGATTTATGCTTCAAGTCATTTTCATATGTCATAGCGAGAGAGCTAGAGCGAGTGGCAGATGCCAAGGACAAAGCGGATGCGACTTATATTACATTTAAGATGAAACACGTGCCCGACCAGCCTTGTGGATATAGATGCTCCGAATGCGGATGCTCCGAGCTGGAGGCGTGACTCTCCCAGGAGCTGCAGTTTTTGGCATGCAGCTCTCTGTCTGGCATATTGGTTGATTTATGTGGCAATAAGCAGATGCAACCTGCGCCGAAAAAGATGGCGGCAAAAGGACGTGCAGAGCGTAACTGATACGCAGCGATTAGCACTCACACACGCACACACTAGCTGTTTGTCAGGCGAACACGAAACGGAAATGCAATTGGTTTGGTCTGCTCCGAAATTACGAGTGCAGTTTCTGCAGCTACTGGGATATTGATTTTCGGCACGGGCACCAAGAAACCTATAACTCATTGCAACACATGTTGGCTGAAGCAACTTTTCAGCCACAAACCTGCCGTTGCTGCCGCTGCCGTCCCCTTCGTTTGATGCCCCACGCCCCTGCGGCCTTGTCAATGTTTTCCTTTTTTTTTTTTTTTGTATCTTTGGGTAACGGGGGTAACGGCCAACTTATCCATTCACCACAGCCCTTTGAACTTTTGCCTTGGCAAACGTAAACTTTAGTGGCAAAAACCGCATTCTGACATTTTGCCAAATTCGATGGTTTTTGGGGTTGTCCATGTTATATAAACAAACAGTTTGGTTAGAGCCTTAAACGGCTGCAAAAGGATTTTATTTTTTGTAGAATGTTTAAAGTTTATACGGAATTTATATTGAGGCTGGGAAATTATTGAGTTATGACAAGTACAGGCGAAGATTAAAACCCACAACGATTAAAGGCAATGAGGGTCAAGATTATTATTATTGTTTTAAACTCATTTATTTAAAACAATGTTAAGTCTATTAAAAAATTTAAAAAAAAACCCTTTTCCCGAATTCAATAAAACGAAATCAAACAAAATAAAACCATAACCCTTTCCCACAAATAATATCCATAAATAAACAAGTAAATAAATATGCATTTATGGCCAAAAACGTTTTTGGCAATAAGCAAAGTGTTTGAGTGGTATTTTCGCTGCTGGCAGAGCTCCAATGACCCCTGGCACGTTATTAGTTATCATAATATTTTGGGCCAAGACATTGGCATTTACTTAACGGCCAACAAACACAACAGAAGTAAGCCTGCCCCGAGAGATGAATAAATGATGATGGACCCGATTGAAATGTCAATGTTGGACATTTGGCTTTGAAGTTGACTAACAGCTAATAAATATTAAAGTTCCTAACAGAGCAACAGAATGTCAATTGCTGAAATTGAGACAAAGTCGACGAGTGGGCACCAACCGTAAGCCGCTTAGGAAGGTCGAGGAAGGAGCTGGTTCGTCAAGCACAACCATAACTATGTTGCAGCTGGTAATAATAGTCGGGCATAAAAAGGATTAGGCGGGACACATTGTTCCGGGCGGAGCCCTACGGTTCCAGGAAGTCGTAGTAAGGTAATAGACCCAGCAGGAACCCCACAAAGCACAGAGGGCTTAGCCTTGGTTTTCGCTCGAAGGACCAACCAGGGGGTAAACATGAAAGTGGAGGAGTGGACGAGAGACTGACAGGACGACTGATGCGTGATGACAAATTCGCAGAAGTCAACAAAGTAACTTGCTTTCCAAGAGGAATTATGACCACACACAAAGTTGGTTGTAGTCAACGCAATAATTAGGTTTTTGAGACAAAATTTGAGAGGAGCAAAAGGTTAGTTATATGTTGTGGGAATTTGTATAAATTAAATTGAAGTTTACTGAGCTTATTAATATTATTTTGGTTAATGTATAAAAGATATTGTAAATTTATTTCGGATTGCAAAGGTTAAATGTTAATAATAATTTAAGATAAATTTAACAAGAAAATCTCCTTGTAATTCATTTTCTTAAAAATAAAGTTATACTTGTAAACCATTTATTAAGAAATACATTTCCTGTGGAGCCCTTAACTACCAGGCTTATCTTCCCTTACAACGACACTGATTTGCCCCGAAGGTTAGAGTGGTCCCGGAAAGCAGGATTCCAGCGGGTCAAGTGACCAGGTTTAAGGCTCAACCCCTAGGCGTTCAAAAGGAAAAGAAATTGTGCAATTGCCGGGAGCGGCCAAAAGGCAAAACAGAAGACAAGGAGACAGAAATAACCCCACAAAGTTGAAGCCAAGTGAAATGCGAAAGCTGATAGCGGCGTTAAAGGGTTAAGCCGACTTCCTCTTCTACTGATCCCCAAGCAAGTTCAAAGTTCACCAAACAGATGCATCTCCGACGACCGATGTTGAATGGTCATCAACGCTGTGGGCTTAGCTTTGATTTACAGCTTCGCTTTGACTTCCTCCTGCTTAAAAGTGTTGTCCGAAATGTCCCAGAAGAGCTGCCAAGTTTTTGCGCCTTGATATGCCGACGATATGATGAGGCCTCGATGAGACGAAGGGCCCCGAACTGACCACTTCCACTTGGCCATGCCGAGCACGTTCCTTGGTTGCCTGGCCTCTTTGATTAAAATTGATGTGCCCGGGGCTTTGTCCGAAAATTTCGCATGCCGTTTATAGTCAAACATAATTTGACCTAAGCCAAGGCATAAGCAAATGTGACAGGCTCCAGTCAGCCATAAAAGCCCTGCCAGCTCGCACGCCATCCAGCCCTCTCCCAACTCTCCGTTTCCTCAGCTCGCCACTGCTAGCCGGAAAGACACAGCCATAGTCATACCATAGAGCCATAGACCATGCCATACCAGGTCGTGCTCGAGTCGGTAATTGAATGAAATAGCAAAAACTCACGCACACAGGAAAATTTTCATTTAAATGCATGGCATATGTGGAAGGGGAGGCGGCAGGCGGCAGGCGACAAGCGGCAGCACGACTCCAAGAGGGGACATAAAAAAATTTAAAGCAGAAATAAAATTAAATCGAAATTAGCACAAGACTGCCAGGGCAGCAGGCCAGCAAATAAAAAAAGGGTGAAAACAGTGGAATGAAGACTGAAAAAAAGAGGATATAGGTTTATGGAAATAAATGTAGCTTTAAGAAATTAATATATAAAAAATATTGAAAAATAAATGTTATCAAAAAATTATTAATAAACCTAAGGCTTTCCAGTTATATAGAATATATGTATCTGCAAAAAGATTCTTAATATAAAAAGTGCTTTAAATAAATATTTTTTTACGATTCCCCTAGCGTAATTTATTTTTTATAATTATAATGTTAATTAGATTTAAACAAAACTAACATTTTTAAATTAAGATACGTAATTTCTGACCACAATTTTTCTATTAAATTTCTCTAAATTCGATCCACTGTTCGCGCGGCTTTTTTATGGTACATAAAAGTTCGCACAACTGTCGCCGAGGCCACTAAACGTCATCATTGCAATGGATTAGCCTTAATGCGCGACCGTAATTTACCACTGCAGGCGTCCTGTAGATTTCGCCCTCATTCTCGTCCTCATTCCCCGTCGTTTTTGTCGTTCTCGTAAAAAACTGCATCTGCATTGGGCCATAAAGTCGCGACAAGTCGCGCTGGCGGCTCATTTGCATGTAGCCAAGGCAACAGGATTGCAATCCAAGTGCCTGTATCTGGCACACGGTCAAGGAAATGTCCTTTTTCCTCCCGGAGTTTCCCGATTCTGAGTGTGAATTACTTTCTAGGGCATTCTTGTGCTTAAAAAGCGGACCAACAAGAAGGAAAAGCAGAAGCCAGGACACTGTTGCCGCCACCCACTGGAGCAGCCAAGGACATCGAGGACAAACAACTTGCTGTTGGCTCGACTGTTGACATTAGAAATTGAGCAACCAAAAATGTGTAAACAAGTTTGTTTGGCCGAAGTGTTACGCATTGGTCTTCTGGCCAACAGTCCTGGTGGTGTTGGTCCTGGTCCTTGGCAGTGTCCTTCTCCTGGCTTTCTCCTGGTCCTTCTCCTCAGAGCTATCGATGTCGATGTCGTTTTGGCTCTGCTCTCGACAGCTCTCAACGCCCGACACTTGGCCACAGTGTATGAGAAGTTTTGAAAAATTATTTTCGACACAAAACAAAATGGAGTTTCCTTTAACTCCTCCCCGGCTCCTAGCTTCGAGTATTTGCCAGAGACTGCTACAACATCGTTCAAATAAACTGGACAAATTGTTGGGCAGGAAGACGGCAATAAATCAAGACATGGTCAGTGACCAATTAGTAACCAAACCGCAAAAGTGTGGAGCAAGTTATAAAAGCAATAACAAACCGGCAGAGGACTAGAAAAAAAACCCAAAAAAGGCAATCAATTTTGGGCCAAAACTGATAAAAGGGAAAAATACTTTCTATTGTTTTTTATGCATATGGAAATTAAAAAAAAAACTCAACATAAATCTATAGCTAAAAGAAAAGCTGAGATAAAGAATTTATAGAGTTAATAAAAAGAATATAATGTGACTTTTCATGACCTTTAAAAAGAAAATATAAACTAGAAAATAGGAATAATTAAGAGGAGCTTTGGGGACTAATATAATAAGTTTTATTTTTCATTAAATTACTAAAGTTTTAGGGTAATTTAAAAGATATATTTTAAATTACTATAAAACTTAAGTAGTTTACAGAAAAATAAAACTTATTACATTAGATTTCAAAGCTTCTCTTCACCTATTTCCAATTCCTAGTTCTATTTACAAGGTAAGTCTCCCTTTTTCACTTTTCACAACTTCTCCATTTATGATGTCACAAACTTGGACTGTCAGAAGTAGGAATTGGCCCGAGCATGAACAATTTGCAGAAAGGCATCGAGCATTGCGAATTGTGTCAAGTTGATGTTATGCGAATGCCGGAATGGTAACTGCCAGCAAACTGCAATTAGAAGCAGCAACTTGTCGTGACAATGGCAGGCATCAGAGGAGCAATTTTCTGCCAACGTAGTTTCGCATCCATGTACATTCGCCATTTAGGCCAGCACACAAGGAGAAAGTTTTGGCCCAAACGGACTGTCAGACTAACTAACTTTAAGCGAGCTATGCGCACACCTTCTTTCTGGCCACAAAATGTTAGTTTAATAAGCTCTTTAATTTGCATTGAATTAACGCTTCGCAAGTCAAATATTTTGGCAGGCTATTTAATGTCCTGCCAAATGTCAATGGCCTTCAATATCACGCATACGCCCCGTGTGCCGGGCAAATGCTTCAATTAGCAAATGCGGTGCACCGCACACGTTGTTTTGCCATAAACAAACAACACAGAACAGAGAGACATCATCACAGGATGTCTCGTGTTGTATCCAATGATTTATTTAAAATGTCAGCGCGTTGATTATTTCGCAAAACGGAATGCTGTTTTTTGGCAATTAGAGACACGCCCGAAGTGGATTCACCGGCTGCCATTGGGAGCCAACAATTGATTATGAATGCAGCCCCAATTGCAATTGTAATTGCAATTCAAATTCCATTTAGCCGATATGCATAGCTAAGCGGCAACGTAATGCTGCCATCACAACCGATCGCTAATTGAAAGTGAAAATGCGAAAACACGGTTCTGCCTGGATAAATAAGTTCATGACAGACCGCTGGCGGGATAGATTTTGTGTGAAATGGCCAAAGGCACGAGGCCTCATTAATTATATTTCGTTTGGGAATTTGTGAAAACAGAAATAGATGGAAGATGCCAGTTGAAGGTTTGTTTTTGGGTATCACAGCCCTACAAAACCACACTCCATCGTAAAAGATAGTGCTTTTCCTTAGCCTAAAAATATGTAAAATAACATAGTTCTTTTATTTAATTCTTACCTGAGTGCTTCTTCATGAATATAATAATCACTTTTCCACCTGCTATTATATATTCTCTTTGCCCGATACAAAATCCCACATGTTGACACTGTAATTGGTTCCATTTGAAAGCTTTTCGCATTTGCATGGCAATTCAGCAAAGCAAGGCATCTGTTAATTAAAACTGTTCCCACAAAACTAACAAGTCATAGAGTACAGGCCTGAGACGTCTGATGGCTGAAGTTTACTCCTGAAAATTTCCCAAAGTGTGAAAATTAAATTTGCCAATTTTCAGGCAGCACATGGTGAGCTCAGTAAGAAAGATTCCAAAAACGGAAATCCTTTTGCAATTGCCTTTAAGTTGTATTGCCTGAAATTATTGCCTCGCTTCAATGGAATAATTTGGAATGGCAAATAGCACCTGGCACCTGGCACCCGGCACCTGTGCACCTGAAAACTTTCTGCTCTAACTTAACATTTGGCAGCGATTTCAATTAGCCGTGTGCTTGTGCAATTTACATCGGAACATTTGCATAATCCAATCATCGGCAGGGAAAAGAGGCGAAGCGAATCGAATCAAATAAAATGCAATTTGCACATAATTGCATTGACTTTTGTGTGTCGCAATTTATGGCAATTGAAATCGATTGAGAGCGGAACGTTGCTGATCGAACAAAAGGTTACAGCCATTGATCGATTGCCATTCCATTCACGCAGAAATTGCCCATCGTTGGCATTAGCAAGCAAACAATTCCAAGCACTCCTCCGCCTGGACTTGGACTGCTTCGTTCTGACCGCATTTTGATTTGGCGACTTGCTCTCGGCGTTCCTCGCATAATTTGTGCCTGTCATGTTGGCAGTTGATTAACAATTGTTAGCCAAAATATCAGCACGAGCTCAAGCGGTCAGGTGACTTGTGATTTATGTTGGCCGAAGTGGTCGTCCGAGAGCTTGTATCTATTGGTTGTATCTACTTTGTTTGCCTCCGTCACCGCCGTCATCATGTAGGCCTGCACAAGTGATAGAGATTGGGGATGTACGCATATTTAGAGCAAAGGTGCCACACAATATATATCGCTAGAAATATCGATGCAATTTCATAAGACTTTAGAAATATTATAACTAAATTGTATCGACTTTTTAAACTTTTTAAAAACTTAAATCAAAATAAGTATTAGTATAATATTTTTATGATTTCGATATACCAATAGAATATCATATTAATTATAGATGAGAAATTTATTTATCAATCGTTTTTTTCGACAAAGATATTGCAACTAATTCTAGACTATTTATCCTTTTATCAATTTATCATCAATTTTATATAGATATTTTCTAGCTCATCTCTAGAACCCACAGAGCGGCGAACCAAATTGCTACCGTCCACAGTCCACCCGCCTCATGTTGTGAATTGAATTTTCGCATTTTCGCCGCTCACCACACTGCTTGTTACCGCTGTGCCTTCTACGATATCAATCATACGCACTGTTTGCTGCAAAACGTTTAGCCATGAATCAGCCGAAAATGCTGAAAGCAGCAGAACAAAGCGCCGCCGGCCAACATTTGCAGTAAACTAAATTGCTTTTACTGTAGCCTCTGCCACATGCATGTTAATAAATGTTCGCACCTCCCAGCACACACACACACGCATTCATAAATGCATCATACAAGCAAGTATGTAGTAGTTGCATGTCAAAAAGCACTTAGAGAGCAGGACTCCTGATGTTGCTGCTGCAGCCATAGTTGCTGTTGCTGTTGCTGTTTCTGTGGCAACTGCCGGCTCAAACATTTTGCGTACGCCACTCAGCAAGTAATTACATAACAACAAACCCAAAAGAGAAACAAATGTTGGGGTATTCAGGACGAGAAGATGCTCTTTGGAAAATTGATTAAAAATTGGGAAGATGTATATTTTATATATTAAATTATTTCAATATGAAGCTATATTTATAAATTAAATATATTAAATATATATTATTAAATAAAATATAGCTAATGTATTGAAAAACTTTTTGATTAGAAATATATTTATGTATATTACTTATCCTAGTCTAAATATAATTCAATATTATTATTATCTAGCTTATTATTATTAATCATTCGAATTCTCACTACTTTTTAACTATTTTTAATAGTATATTCTTTGTTTAAGCTTCAATTACTTAAAATAAAGCCTATACAAGCTCACACATTCTTTAAAGCTCCATCAAATATACACCCTAATATTTTGTCCTTTGGAACTGTATACCCTTTTAGCCATCATTCTAAGAACCCTTGAAACTTCATGCAAAAGGCAGCTGCATTAAGCTCTAGACAATAGACCAATGCCCCTTTCTGATGGAGTGGCTGCTTCCCTGGAAGCACATACTATGCTGCAATTATAAGACTCTGTTGCCTGCTGAGTGGAGTATTTTTGCAGATGACTTTTCCCAGCTATCGCCGCCGCCTGACATGGATTTTCGGGGTCCTTTGTAGTGCCGCGGAGTTGCAACAGGAGCTGCAACATTTCGGACCATGGACCGTGTTGCCGAATTGCAAATTCCGGGAGGCTGCTGCAACTGCAGCTACTGAGTTTTCCCAGCTTTTAAGTTGATTAGAGGGAACGCAGAAATATTTTACGTAATTAAAACTTGGCGGTCGCTGACGTTGCAAGCGAATGCATTTTTTTTGTCTGAGGCGGGGTAGGGATTGCGTAACATAGTTTTTTGTGTTTTTGTTGTTGTATTTTTTCCATGTTGCATTGTCTGTTGCAAAACAAAGCTCGACCACAGAACTAGCGCAACAAACAATAACCCGAAAGCAACAAAAACAGCTACAACGAATATTGCATAACCAGAGCAACAAGAAGTGTAACAGCAAATACAACAACAACAACAACAACAGCAGCAGAAAAACACACAAAACACAGACCATATGCCACAGTCTGCGGCTTGTTTGTGTGCGTGTGTGGTGCATAGCGCCGAAAAGTACTAAAAACTTTGATGGCTTTTTGTGCGGCTAAAACAGGTTTATTCGCCTGGCTAATGTGTGCGGGCGAAAAGGCTGCCACTTTAAAATTATAAATCCTGCAATGACATTTTAAATGCAAATGCTGTACAATTTATGTCGCATCATCTGGCAGATTTGCATATATAAAAATTGCCTCTAACAATTTACGACGCAGACGAGACTTGCGGTTAATTTGTGTAGTAAATAAATCACAAATTTTATATTTTCCAGCTGCAAACTGACCATTAAGGCCAATTGACATAATTGCATATGAAAAAGACATGTTAACAACAGACTTTAGAAGTTGAAAGTGTGGTTTATATACTTTTTTCAAAGCCACAAACTCCCTGCTTAATAAATCTCTTTGAATATTTGGCTTAACTTAATTATTAGCTTCGAAATATTCACACATTCAGGTATTTATTTCCAAAACTCACTAAAAACTCTTATAAACTAAACCGATTTCTTAAAAATTAAACTATTACCCTTGGAGATACGTTTCCCTTAAATAAATAAAACGATTTGCTTATGGGTCTGGTAACTAGATTGCATATATCATACGGACCCGAGCCCAGCTGCCTTCCGGTATCAACTTGTCTTCGACTTGGCCAACAATGGCACTTGGTGGCAAAGCTGGGGGACTTGGTCTTCTTCTGCAACAGCGCTTTGAGAACAAAAGTTTGCAGGCGCTTCTGCTGTGGAGGGATCCACTCAGCCTAAAATCGAGGACTTGGGACTTGGGACTCAGGCAGGCTGGCGAAACTCAATAAAAGAAATATTTTTGTTAGCTCACATAAAGTACTTTCATAGTTGGATGAACTGAAACTCTTGCATGGCGCGGCAGCGGCCAAAGTTATAATAGTTTTTCAAGCAAAGCAAATGCAATTCCACTTTTGGGAAAAGTTCGCTCAATAGACCAGATTCCCGTTGCTCCTCAGAGCCACTCTTTCGCCTTCCCTCTCGGTTGTCGTCGAGTGGACTTTGGCCGACAAACAAATGAAGAACATGCGGGTCTCCACTTCAGCATCGAACAATTGGAATTCGAAAAGTGGCCCAGCTAGCCGGCTCTCACAAATTGCTGCGACACTGCTGATAAAACTAGCCAAGTTTTTCCCTCGAACTCCTCCTTTCGAGAAAGAGAGGAGAAAGACTTTTGTCAATATTTGAATACTTAAATTGTCGGGCAAAGAGCTACGTAAATATGTACTCGTCTCGGCCATATTTATATTTTAATTATAATATGAACACAACGACCGCAAAGCCTGACCGCAATCCATTGCTTTTGTGCAATTTATAAATGAACTTTTGAGATGGAAGAGGAGAGCTTGACCTCAATTATTCAGCTTACATTAGACATCATTCATTTTTGTTGCTCTATAAACAAATTTGAACAAAGATTATAGTTTGGCCAAAAGAATAAATAAAGAAATATTTAAGGCATGGCAGCCTTTAAAATACTTGCAGGGTAAACTAATTTTAGTTTGAAGTTTGCATAGTGAAGGAGTAAAATCCTATATATTCTTTATCCGCAAAATTATCTAAAAAAGAAATATGGATAAATTATTTCAAGCATTCAAATATTATATTAATATATTATTTTGTGAGCAAGCCATTTCCGACCCTATAAATCACATTATATAAAAGGGTATACAAACTTTGGCTTCATTTCTTGTTATACCCTTGCAGGGTATTATAATTTCAATCAGAAGTTTGCGACGCAGTGAAGGAGACGTTTCCGACCCCATAAAGTATATATATTTTTGATCAGCATCAACAGGGGAATCATTCTAGATATGTCAGGAAGAAATCGATTTTTTGACCATTTTTGCAAATTTTTATAAGGGGTTACATCATTAAAATTTTTGATTTTGATAAAAAATTGAATTTTCAAAATTTTTAAATGAAGTATGCAGATTTATTAACTGTAGAAAATATTTCACAGAACAGTTTTCCGATTTAAAATTAATGCTCTTTTGGCCGAGTTATAATATTTTTAATTTAAAAAAAAATCAAGAAGTTTTTTAATATAAAAAATCCGATTTTATAATACAAAATAATATTTTTCTAAGTCAAGGAATCATCTCCGACCCCATAAACCATATATATTCTTGATCAGCATTAACATGCGAATCTTTCTAGACATGTCCGGAAGAAATCGATTTTTTGGCCATTTTTGCGAAATTTGATAAGGGGTTACATCATTAAAATTAGCAAAAGTGGCCAAAAATTTTGATTTCTTAAAATTTTAAATTTGGTATGCAGTTTTCTTAAATTAATAAAAAACTAACATAAAACTGCTTTCCGAATCGAAATTAATGCATTTTTGGCTTAGTTATGATATATTTTAATTGTTACCTGCAAGGGTATACAAACTTTGGCTGGCCAAAGTTAGCTTTCTTTCTTGTTATAAATAAAACTACTTTAAAAATCTTTTATATTAAATCTTAAGCTGCAGGATTTACTAAAAGTCCTTATAAATAAATTTTAGACTTTAACCAAATTATAAGAAAACGCGAACCTTAAACACTGGCTTAGATCAGATTCCCTGAGAGCCTGCCACGCGGCGTATGCGTGATGCCAGGGCTCGGCTACTGCAAGCGATTTAAAAATAACAATAAAAAGCTGCAGCATACTTTTGAGCGCTTGCCTTCGTCAAAGTTTTTCCTGCCTTACCTTTACTTGTTTTTCCTTTAAATGCCAACACCTGCTACTACAAGTTGAAGTGGATCAGCAGCAGCAGCAGCAGGAGGCTTACAAAAGTTCGCCACCCTCTCCCCCTAAAAGCCGAGATGAAAAACTTGTAAAAATAGCCCAGGGTCGACGGCGAAGGACACTCCGAGATTACGCGGTGTAGATTGCGTAACGAAAACAATGCATCAAAGTTTCCATCTCGGCTGCCGCGGGGCCACCGTTAAATTGTAATTAATCTTCGTTCTCCGCATAATGAGTGCGAATAAATACGCGATATGAATGTCTGTCTCTCTCTGTGGGTCGTAATCAGTTGGCTTTTGTTTGGCATAAACTAAAAATAAACTCAATTAATTATGTAAATATTGTCGCAACTGCCACAGCTTTCACCTGGAGCGGGAGGAGCCGTGTGTTGCCGTTCAAAAATTTATAGAAAAGCAGCATGGGAAAAGTGAAATGCAACTGTCTATGGCTGTCTTGTTTGCATGCAACTTCCTTTGTCAGGAGTGCCACGTGTGTGAGTGTGAGTGAGGGGCCAGGAACGTGCTTTCTGCTTACGCCATCTTTCTTGCTCAATTTGTAAAACAATTTTGCATTCAAATTGCAACAGCAGCCAGCGTTCAGTGAGCTCCGGGCTTGACATGCAGCACCCAAGCGGAGCGACCTGCCAGCCAGGATATATCCCATAAAAATGCAACGCCAGGGACCGTAGCGAAACGGAACGAAAGGAAAGCGTGGCAAACATGCATGACAATGCATGACTAAAGTAATGAATTACTTAAGTCCCTCGCCCACAGCGCGCACAACAAGACATATGGCCCCCCGATCCGGATCCGCTTTTGGGTTATACCCTCCCCTCCCCAGGATACCACAAGGCTTGGGGGAAAAAACACGAAAAAGGTCGTGCCGTTCGGTGATGAGATGTGAATTTGTGTGCATTTGTTTGCTCGATTTGAAATGAGCGACAGGCGACTCGCCTTTAATGCAACTGCAGCACATCCTTTGGCCGGGAATGATTGAGAGAGTGCTCGGTGTGTGCATTTGCATTTGCATTTTCAAATCAGAGACCCTGATCAAGACGAATTGGTAGCAGTTTATTTGCAAAGTCATGCCATTCACGCTGTAAATCAGAGTAAAGCGAACATCCTAGCATTTACATTGCATTACACGAGAAGTCCTAATGGCAGGTAAGAATAGAAAAGCAATCTCCGCTAGATCCTTGATAAATAGTTGAAGTGTTCTGGGAATTTACAATACCAAAGACTTTAAAGAATCCTTTTCACAATTAAAATCCCTTTATATTTACTTGAGTTAATATTTAAATAGGATTAATTATCCCTTGCAGCCGTATTATAGCTGCAAGTCCTGGAGCTTCAATAACCACTCAACCCCATCAATATCAATAAACGAATTTAAACAGTAATTTAATCACAGACCGACTTCCATTACGCTGAAATATAAAATATATATAGAATTAAATTTTGCATAATTGAAGAGATTTTCGTGCCGTTAAATCATTTTTAATGGATCGCTCTCTCCACTCACCTGGTAATAAATGCACTCATTACGGCGGCATAATTAGCTGCAGCTTAAGTGCCGGCAGAACCCGCAAATGAACCCCGAAGCCATCAAAGGTAGACTTTTATTATTTTCTGCGCATCCCTCTCGTATATATAGAAGCATATCCTGCTGCGCTCTGGGCCACAAATTAAAGGATCTCCCAGCGAGCGCAATCTCCGCACCCGCAACAATATTTCAGCTCGCTCATCCGCTCTCAGTCTGCGGCTTAAATGCCTAACTAAACCCCCCTCCGAATTGGCGTAGCTCACCTCACACCACCTCATCGCCGGTGGGAAATATTGTCGCATTTTTCAATATGTTTCCCCGAATCTACCCTGTAGCAGCTCTCAGCTTCCACCGCTGCACAAAAACTTGTTAAGTGTGCGGTTGTTGCCATGAAAAATTCAATTTGTTTCACTCTTTATGTTGGCTTTAGTTGCTCATAACGCACACCGTGTGCGCACACGCCGTTAAAAGCTTAGAGAGTGTTATGTCTATATGTGTGTTGAAGCAGGAGCATCCTGTTTTGGTTGAGACTCTAATAGTTTACAGCATAAATTAATGGGAGTAACAAAGTCCTCACAGTGAGACAATGGTCTGGAGAAAGGTGTGTGTTCTTTTTCTTTTGTAAGAATTAAAAGATGCCAGGAATGAGAAGAATTTTTTAAGCCAACCTTTGGGTCACTTTTATGCAACAATACATATCTTTAAACTTGAATTCATTTTTTTTTTTAATTTAAAAGATGTCAGGAAAACGCAGCATTTTTAAGCCAACCTTAAAATTTAATTCTCCATTTTGTCAAATTTAAAACAGGCTAAGGAAGAGGAGAATTTGTCAAGGAAAGAGGAGCATTTTTGAAACCAACCCTTCGACCACTTTAATAGAGAAATAAATAACTTTAAGCATGACTTCTCCTTATTCCGTCTCAAAATTAAGTTAAATAAATTATTTAATGTATAAAATAACTAATCTAAACTTGAGACAGTCTCTCAGGTCTCACTCAAGTCTCTTTATTTATTAGTTCTTCCCTTGAAATCACTGTGCAGCTAAGGTAAACTCCATTTCATTAAACTCTTTAGCTTGAGCGGAAATTTTCATTAAAATAAAAGCCACTTGAAAGCCTCTATCAGACGATTTAAGCCCGCATTCCCGAAATGAGCTCAACTTGACTAAACTATTTAAATACCAATGGTAGGGTACTTCCACCCAACCAGCTCCTCCTCCTCAACCATCTCCTCCTGTCCCTACTTAAGTGAAATTTAGCAATTGCGAATGCGCACTTGAGTTTAATTAAAAGAGCATTAATTGTAGCCGGCAACAACTGAAGTCGGTTATAAATTGCAGCGGGGGCTAGTCAGCTGGAGACTTTTTAGCTTCGCTATCTCGGGATCTCGGCACCCGCAACTATTCCGCGAAACTTGAAAGAACAATTTGCGCTCCTCATGCACGCACCTGAATTTATAGCAACATTACTCCTTACCTTGGCTGCCACTTGTTTTTGTTGCCAGGATTAAGGGCTGTGCCGCTCCTTCGCCTGCATGCTAATGAAATATGCAGCTAAGTGGCGCGGATCAGGTTCCTAAGCGGGTTAATCGCCCATGAGAAGGGGGGAAAAGTCCTTCTCCAGCAGTTACTCTATAGCTGCCAGGAAAGGAAACTTTGGTCAAACGGAAGTGGGCTGGTCCGAGTGTTTGCTCAAATGGAAAATAAATTAGCAACAATGTTGTTTTGGTTTTGCTTAGCGGCGGCGGTAATCGTCAGGAAATTACGGAAATTAGCGTCTGAACAAATAAACATATTTGCCGGATTAACCAACAGCTAAGCGGGATGGGTAGGAACATCAACGACAAAGCGTCGTAATCGGCGGACATCATGGCACCTTCTTCTTTTATCTAGCCGTAAAAATAACAATGCATTGGAAATTCCGTTTCCTTTTGCTTATTATGTTGGCTTACCTCCGGGTTAAGTCCCTTGTTGTCCGCACAAATGTCCCGCAATTTGTTGGCATAACAAAAACAATTCGAGTGGATCCAGAAACTGACAAGTTTTTCTTATGGCGCACTAAAAATGAAGACACTAAAGGCAGCGCCACAAAATCTCACCCATGCCATCGGAGATGACGGAGTAAAAAAAGCTTAAAGTATGTTTTTACTTCATTAAGTTTTAAATAATTTATAAAATCATATTTCAATTAGATTTAAACTTTAAGAATTGAGTTTAATATTTATTATAAAATATTTTTATTAGGTATTTTAAATCGGTACTTTAGAAATAACATGCTCTTAAGGGTTTAAATTAAACCAAATTAAATTTAAAAAATTAAACTAAAAATATACATTTCCCTAGACTAAATATATCTAGAAACTATACAAAAGAAATAACCTTAAGAAAAAGGACAAACAGCCAGCTCAGATGGCCACAGTTGGTGTATTCGCTGCCGCTGTAATGCGGCATGTAGTAAGTGTATGTGGCACACACACGCACACGTACTCACTGACACACAATGGCATCAAGTAAGTAATACAATAGAAAAAGCAACTCGCGTACGCGTGTGTAAAACTTTATTTTTACGACAAAGTGCAAGCAGCAAAGTTGTTAGCAAAGGACTGAAGCAGCGGCTACAGCAACTGTAACTATTGCTTCGACTCTGGCTCGTGGCCCCTGCAGTTGGATTTTAATTTTTAGCAGCGACATGAGACAAAGTTTTAACTAAAAATTGCGTGCCAGCAACTTTGGCGTACGTACGGCGTTGGAGAAATTTGATTTTTATTTCTACCGTTCAGAGGAGGCTCCTCTCGTCTCCTCTGGCACGTCGCACGCGGCGTATACGCAATGTGCGCTCACAACAGTTTCAATTACAACTTCATGAGGTGCGCCAGAGCGAAGCGATCCAATAAGGGTAAGAGGGAAGAGGAGGAGGATGGGGATGAGGATGAGTATGACATCATTGCCGGGGATAATTAGCCCCAACACTTGAGGCCACGATTAATGCAATTTGATGGCCTGTCCCGGTCCCATGATTAATGCGAGGCCTGTCGTGTTGCAACCTTACGCGAAATTTGCTTAACAAATGGTCTAAGCCCGCCAAGAAAACGGTCCTGGCTATAATGTATTTGTCGGAGATATCCGTTATTTAATTTAACCGTAGTCGAGCCAGCGAGTTCTGTTCGCCTGCGCAGTCAAATCGAATCTGTCATCACGCCACTTTTCCCGTGGCCCTTTCACCTTTTCTTACTTTTCACTCAGATGTCATTCCTAGACAATCTCAAGCTGTCTCTCTCATTCTCTCCTATTGTTGCGACAGACGAACAGACCTCACTCAGTAACACTCCTGTTACCGACTCAACTGTCATTGCGCCTGCGCGCCAGCGACACCTACAGGGCTACCAATACCTGAGCATGCCGAATAACTCTGTTGCCATAGCAACAAGCTTTCCAAATTTGCACTTAGCAACCAACTCGCCGACACGGCCATCCTGACAATTCACGCGTCCTCGCGTGACGTGTCTTCTAATAGCTCTAAACATAACTGTCATTTATCATTCTCTCTTTTTTCTCTCTTTGGTCTCAACTTAACATTTCATTTTATCTGTTTTATTCATGTCAAATAAGCTTTACTTTTATTTCTTCTCGCCACTTCATTCTCTTCTCGTACCAAATCTGTATCTTCTTTCTCTGCTCGTACCACAACTCTTACTCAACATCTCTTCATCAATTTATACAGGCTCTTGCTGCACACTTTGCAACGCTCACACGCACCTCTTGCGTCACGGTCTCTCTGGACCCTCACAGCCTTATAAATGATTCCACCAACGAGTGCCTCAGTCGGCGATCTCTCGCTTACACTTCTAGTGTCTTCAAATGTTAGTTTGGCAGGATAACCTTTCGAAACCATAGAGTACAAGCTCTTTTCGTATTTCAAAAGGCTCCGCTTCACATATTCTGACCATAGGAATAAAGTAGGCCCCGTTTCATGTGATCCGACACGGCCTTCCTGACAAATCACACGTCCTCGTGTGTTAACTTTAAATCACAGTATTCTAAAATTTCGGTACTCGTTACATTTTATTGTCAACAAACATTTCATTAATTTTCTAAACATAAGTATTGAGGCATTTAGACAAAATAAGCATCTTGGTTTCATGATAACATAACAAATTACATCTTCATTTTAATCATAATTTACAATTCAGACTTCTCTAATTACATAGCTTTATCAACTGGTGTATTTCCTTTTACACCCACATACTGACCCCCGCCATAACAATTCCTTCTGTTATGGTGCGGTCTCCACTGACCCCCGCCATAACAATTCCTTCTGTTATGGTGCGGTCTCCACTGACCCCCGCCATAACAATTCCTTCTGTTATGGTGCGGTCTCCACTGACCCCCGCCATAACAATTCCTTCTGTTATGGTGCGGTCTTTATATCCCCTCTTGGGATTCCAAGGCATCAACCGTGCCATCCATATCATCATTCCCCACATGGGAATCAGACGCATCTCCACTTGAGTCGTCTAAATCTTTATCAATCAACGTGATTGCTTATTTGTCTATTTGGCAATGCCCTCAAAAACTCATGCGCATACTTATAAGTTCTTTTGCTTGTTAAGGATTTTAAAATGTACCGATTTCCATCTTCATTTCTTTATCTCTTTCTTTCTCCTCTCTCTATGATGCACTTCAGTTAATTTTTTTTTTTTTGTTTAGAAATGATTACATCTGCAATAAGTATAGACTACAAACTCTCATCTGAGCAAACAATGCCAAAAATGTCAGAATAATTGCACGCCAACCAATATTTCCAATTCATACAAAGGCTACTTGGACTCCACAAGACACATAGTTCTACCAATATATCCACCAACATAAGGGTCTCCATTAATTAGGTGTATTAGCATTGGACCATATCCACAAGAGCTTATATCTGTTTCAAATTTGATCAGATGTTTCGAACCCACAAATAACGATTACAGGCTCATTTGTAATAATATTAAAAACGTTCGTTCCAATTTCTGAATATCGTCATTTCACTTAAAGATACTTGAAGCCGAAGAATCTGTCTCATGATCTGAGAAAATCGAGGCACACGTTTTTGAAAATAAGGCACCAATTCAATAAATGGTCTTACGACGGTCTCTTAATTGCACCGATTAAAAGGACGGACCTTTAACGTAAGGATTTTCTAGGAATTGGGTCTGATTTCTCCACCGCACACCTCATAGCTCAGATACTGCGTAGTAGGTTCAAGAAACCCACATTTGGTAACGTTAAATGGCAACTCTGGTACAGTCAACACATTTAATACAACCTTCAGCCTTCGGAAAGCCTTTTCTTCCGAGTTTGCCATGATTAACATGCATCTATGTAAACTATCGCAAATAATCATGATAAATTCCAAACGCCTTAACAATTGCATGATGAAGGTAGAAGATGCACTCTTCAAACCAAACGGCACGGCAGACCAAACAGACGGCAACTCGTAATTTTTTTTAAATTAATTATTTTTCAACAGAAACATTTTTCCTTCACAGGGTCTGACATAAGCGGCAAAGGCCACTGTCCGAAACCATTTTCGAATATTGCTTCCGATAGTCTAAGCACAACCTATCGTAGCACAGGGCTCGCCAATGGGAAGGCAGATGTGCAAACAACACTGCAATCAAACACATCTCTATTCCCATCTTTTAGCCAATTCAGCTCCCAAATCAAAGAATAATTGGAAAGGGCTCACCCGATACTGTCACTGTTGAATCACACACATCAACTCGCTTCTACATGCAGCTGATGCTGCCGCTCGCAGCCGCTGATACCCATCTCGTGCACACAGATGCAATGTGACCACCGTTATCACGCCTGAAGTGCGTCACTCCAGCTCTCCGCACTTCAGCAGCAGTTCCGCCAGTGTGCTGTTGTTGTTGTCTTCCATTCTTCCCCAAATTTTCTGGCCGACACTGATGACACTTGCAACCGTCCGGCTCAACACGCGACCAGTGCATTTGACTGCCTATCACGACTCCGGTGTCTCGCACCACGCGGCTGCGCAAGCCTTCGATGCGCCACTGAATTTAATATCGACCGAAAATCACTTTATCAGAATGCCCGCGAGGCTATGGTGAATCCCACTTCTGATGTCGGAGATATCCGTTATTTAATTTAACCGTAGTCGAGCCAGCGAGTTCTGTTCGCCTGCGCAGTCAAATCGAATCTGTCATCACGCCACTTTTCCCGTGGCCCTTTCACCTTTTCTTACTTTTCACTCAGATGTCATTCCTAGACAATCTCAAGCTGTCTCTCTCATTCTCTCCTATTGTTGCGACAGACGAACAGACCTCACTCAGTAACACTCCTGTTACCGACTCAACTGTCATTGCGCCTGCGCGCCAGCGACACCTACAGGGCTACCAATACCTGAGCATGCCGAATAACTCTGTTGCCATAGCAACAAGCTTTCCAAATTTGCACTTAGCAACCAACTCGCCGACATATTCAAGAAAAGTGAAAATGGCAAATGCTTCAAGGTGGCGCCGACACAGTGGACCGAAATAACAAAAGGCAAATGTAGAGATATGGCCCATGAATAATGACATAAATTATCAACTTGCTATGAGTTTTTGTTTTGTTTCTTTATTAAAATCTAAGATGTGATTTATTCTGTCTGTGGAATAGTATCTTTGGTAGAAAACAAAGGCCAAAAAGACAATAGGTATTTATTTTTTGTGCTCTTTGATGTCAACCTTTTCTAGTTATTTATGAAATTTAATGCCAGTTTCCGTTTGGCAATCTGCAGAGCATAAATTGGTAACTAATCCTCTCCGAGCTGACTTTAATCCAATTCTATATTTTATATTTTTTACGACACAAAGCCCAATGGCAACTGACACTGATCCACTGTTCGCAGATTTATCTCTAAAATGTTTAAAATATTTAAGTACCCCTAACTTTTATAGAGTTTTGCGACAACGTCAGTTTAAACTGAGGGCCTCCAGCTCAGCTCATCCAGCATCGTGTTTCTTTTGCCAAGTAGAAAGTAAAGTTTGTCAAACTTTTGTTTCAAAAGTCAAAGGAGAGCACCATGTTGATGAACGAGTTGAAAGGGGAAGAATCACGGACTCATGAACGGTAGTGAATTGGAACTGGACCAGTGGCGAGTGGCCTCCTGCCTTGGCTCTTATCGCCCGACAGTTGCAAATTTATATGCGCCGGCTTCCTCAAAGGCCAGAAGACCAGACGACCAGAAGAGCTGCCGAGCTGAGAGAGTTATAAGCTGCCAGGCATTTAAAAACGCATAAATGTATTTTCCGGCCGGCACTCCACATAATGGGAAATTTATGAACTCGTTGGCGGTAGCAGGAAAAAATTAATTGCCAAACTGAAACTGAAACAAGACTGGGGGAGAGACCAAATTTGCCACGGCCAAGTGTCAGCTGGAAAACTATTAAAAAGGCATCTCCACTACTCGGCAAGTAGAGCAGGTTTTCCTACCTGCAGCACTTCCGCTGTTGCCACAGTTGCAGCTGGAAAAGCATAACCGAAAGAGCTCACCAAGCTCACTTCCTGTTTTCCTGCTGCTTCTGGCCAAGACGAAGACGTTAACGTGGCTCGTTCAGTAGCCGAAAATGCGGAAGCGTCCATTTTATAGCGGAAATATATTCTTGTGCGGAGACGCGCTGATGATTTATGTGTGTTTTGGCATTACGTGCTGCTGCTTTTGTGTGCCACTGGTATTAAATTCCTTGACCTGATGACTATGCCAGGATATTCAAAAGGTAGACACTTGTAGTTCCAGGTGAGCCAGGTTATTGCTCTCGTTGTGTAAAGAGTTGGTCTTTAAGGTGTAACCTACCTAATTTGAGGAAGATTCCAAGGGCAGGACAAACTATTGTAATATCAGTTCACTGTGTAATCGAAACTAGCTTGTATTCTTAATTAATAATTAAATAATATTATAGAATAATAAATTAAATACAGAAAGCACTCATATATTCCCCAGTAATTTTACTTGTACTCGATTTCAGGGATATTCTATAACCCAAAAGCCCAGCCAGGCGTTCGCCCACTTGATTATTATCCCCGTTTCTGTCTGGCTTTTGACACAAAGTTAACCACTTCTCTGCAGTTTTTTTTTATCCCTACAAACTTCCTGGCCATATCCCATTGGGTATCAGGAATATGCCCTGACAGAACTGGGTTAAGCTCTTACAAATGCTGCAATTATTTGCATGCTCCGCCGTCGAGTGCTTTTATTTGCCCGCATTTCCCTTTGGGCGTTTTCCCGATGTCGGGGAAATGCGTGCCTGGGCCAAAGCCCGCGAATTATTCAGGTTAAGTGCGCTTCATATGCGTTTATGCTGACATTAAAACACTCCCTAATGCTCACAGGATGGATGGCCGGGCTGCAGTTCCCTTCTCCCATGCTCTTGTGAAATTAAAACTTTTTTATTGAAGTTGAGAGCCATGCGTGCGTACTGGAAAAAATACGCGCAAACAAAAATCCAAAAATAATAAACTTTTTTTTTTTTTGCCAGAGTAAATGCAAAACAAAAATGTCGCACAAAGAGAGGGAAAACTTGCAGCATTTCGAGGCAAATAAAAGCCTGTGCCCCTTCCCCCTGGGCTTCCCCATTAAGCATTGGAAAATAATTAAAAAGTTTTTCGCTGAGCTAATGGAAATTGAATTGCAGGCCCGCCTTTAAGCCAAAGAAGGAGAGAAATTTCATTAAAATTGTGGCTGAATAATTTAAAAACAAATGAATAAATGGCTGCGATTTTATTTTGAGTCAGGAGGGGCAGTCGTTGGCATGCGGCAATAAATGTCCAATGGTGCCACAAGTTTTAAGCACAACTTAATATTTAATGTTGGCAACGAAATGCACTTCAAAAGAATTGGACTTTTATTGGATGCTCAATAAAGAAGTTTTCAGTTGAAATTTTGGTTTTATAAAAGTTTATTTAAATGTATGAGGATTTAAAGGATTTGTTGAAGCGTGAAATTGAAGCCAAATACCTTATGTCGAGGCCAGTTTATTTTTCCCCGTCCCATTACCTTTAAATTCCCTATTCCTAATGTCCAGATTAGTCAATGCTAAATGGAAATATTTAGAAAATAACTCAGTTGCTCTCAGGAATTCATTAATTTTAATTAAACAATGATTAGATAATAGGGAAAACCACCCGGAAAAACCAAAGTGAGTTTGTAAATGACAAATGAGGACAAAAATGCCAGGGCATAATGAATTCCATTTAAAATGGAATTTCCAGGTTAACACTACTACTATAATATAAAACCATGGACATGTGCTGGGAAAAATCCTGACAGGACGGGCATTGCACATCAGCTCACAGGACGTCGCCCACGCGACTGTATGCTTGGCTGCATTTTTTGGCAGCTCGCACGTGTTGCCGCTCAACAGCTCCATCGTGGCGCCCGAGTTACCACCCACTACATTTTGCAACACCATTTTCCCTTTGCACTCGCGGTGCACACGAGTGCATGGCATAATGCATTTATAAAGGCCGCCGAACAATGCCAACAGCCAACAGCCAGTCAGATAATTTCATTTCGCTCTTGTGGCTGGCTCCGGGAATGCCATTTCCGATTTACCACTAACTGTTTGTTTTTCTCACACTTGGCACTGCTTTACATTTATTTTTCCTCTCGCCGGCCCTTCAGCACACCTTTATATATGTACGATATATATATATATATTTTTTTTTTTGTTGTTTTTTCCGTGACGCTGTCATTAAGCTCGCATGTGCTGCGACTTTGGTCCGGGCATGAAATTTTATGACGGCTGTTGTACCGTGTGCATCCCGGAGTGTCCCCGAGCTTTTTTTTTTTTGGCTCAGATATCTGTGGCGTTGAAAACAGGAGCAGCAGCAACAGTAGCCAGGGGATCTACACTGACAGGATATAAGAATTTTTATGTATTTAAAATAATATTTTAAAGATATCGAGTTCAAGAAATATTTCTACTGAAAGTTAAACTTCTGAGAACTGAAATAAGGGCTTAGATTTTAAAATACAATATTTTTTGGAGTGAGTTTATATGAGTTCTTATATTTAAATATATACAATTTATGGCTATTTTCTCCCTCTGTATCCCGCATCCAGTCATCTTACCATTCAGACAAGCCGTCAGCGCTTGCGATTTAACAGACAGACGCAACAGAGACAGATACAGATATAGAGACAGAGACAGAGACAGAGAAACAGACACCGACACTGACGTTGCTGGCGTCTGCAGGTGAAGGCAAACAATGCAAATATTTGCTCGCTCCCATAACTATATAGCACACATTCGGGGGCAGGATTCGCGTGTAAGTTGTGCCAAGAGCGCGATAAAAAGTAATGTAGCCCATTGTTTGGCAACTCTAGCTGATGTCAGCATTGATTCGTTAAGATATCCAGTATGAGTACTCAAACAAAAACAAAAGTTTACGCTTATGAAGATGTTGATTTTAAAGGGAAAATATGCCAAAAGATACTTAACTTTCAATGGAGATATCGTTATATGCAGTTTAAAAACTTGAAACCTTAAAAATCTCCAATTAGAAAACAGAAAGAAACTTAAATCCCAGTAGTACAATTTCCCAATTATGCTAATTAATTTGAGCCAAGTTTCCACAACCCAAAACCTAATTGCAAGCATCTTTGCCCGAGTTGCATTGTTAATAAAGCCACTTAGATGACTTCTGACTTGTGGTTCCCCTCAGCCACTACCCTATATATATATATACAAAAAGTATTTCATTATGTAGCTGTATAATTTCAATATGTCCATATACTGCTGCCAATAAAATTTGCACAGCTCTGGAGAAAAAGGCAAACGCAAAAGTTTTGCCAACGAAATGAACGATGCAATCATGTCCCTCATCCTCCCTTTTTATTCTGTGTGCTGTGTTTCGGAGTTTTTGTTTTTATACTTGTTTTATATTCGTTCTTTGCCACTTTGGGCATGCAACAAACTTTATTAAAAAGTATGCAGGAATTTCAGCATCTATACATCTACCCAAAGGGCTGCGGAGGTACTAGTATCCTCCTCCTCCGGTTCTAGTTTCCCAAGTTTCGGGCCTTGCCCCCCGTCTTTTCTACGTTTTTCCCTCCGTGCGGATTGACATGAATTGGGAAAATGAAATTGCAATTTCTTGTGATAAATTTCAATGAGCAAAGGCGCCTTCCTATGCCCTGCCAAGGCGCAAACAAGAAGTGAAAGCCTTTACCAACCCGTTGAGTGCAGTTTGCTGTATGTTAGCTGCCGGTTAGGGAATAAAAATTGCCCACATAAATTGCGTGCCAGTCGGAGTTATGCCAGAATAAATTAAAACACTTCCGGTTTCTTTTGAAAGTTTGCAAATAAATATATTTATAGATTTATCTTGCAAACACTATTTTTCAATTAGTGGTTGAGTGACATGGTAAACCTTTATAGTCGGTTTGTTATTAAGAGTGTTCTTTTTGGGAATAAATGGAAGTTGTTTGCAAAATGCAGGTGCTTGATAAATATTTGACATTAGAATGTACTAAATACTCCTATTAAAAAACTCTTTAAATACAGTTCTTCTTAAAACCAAGTTTTTATTTTATATATACAAGAAAAAAAGTTTACTTTGATATGTTTAAAGTCTCACGACTCAAGTGTGTGTGTGTCTGAAAGCAATGGCGCCTTATGCTATTTTAGTTGCCAAGCAAATAAACTGCACTGAGCATGCAAATGCCTGGCCATAAAAGAGCAACTTGGCTCTAACAGAACAGAACTTTCTGCATATCCTGCAGTGCGTGCAATTAACGAGCTATTACCCACAGGATTCGACAACGACTATATGTGTGTATTTCTGTGTTTTTTGCCATTACAGCTGTCGTCTTGGGCAATCACCATGAGAGCCTTTCGCTGAGTCCGGCAGAGCATAGCGTGGTGCGGTACACAAACGAATCGCTCATCGTCCAGTGCCGGAGTCCCAATCCGGATGTGAGGCTGCAATGGAAATCGCCGCGAGGCGAAATTATACGCGAGAACAAAGGACGCATTCACTTTGAGCAAACATCGCCAGGTAAGGATCCAATGGGAATGGCAATAGCGATGCAACGGGTGGCAATAGATAGCAGGGGTAAGGGAATCAAAGGGTCAAGGGGTGCCACAAGCACAACAAACGCAATTAATTGCAATTCTCCCGCCGCATTCTTTTGTAACTGATACCGAGTAGAGAGGAGCAAGAAGGATATGATAGGGTATTCTTTACACTACAAATATTTCAAATTTAATTTATAGTATCCTTTTAAGGTGGTTTCATATCACAAAATCTTTTTACTTTTTTATTCAAACATTATCCAATATCTTTAGGTATAACTTCAGGTAGCTAAAATGAATTTAAAACCCATTTCCCAGGGTATTAGTGATTCAGCATTCTATGCATAGTCATTTTCTGCTTTCTTTATGCCGTTCGCTTTGTTTTACGAACCTCGTTTAACCTTTTTCTATGTATTCTATACTCGATTTCCCATTTTCATTTCATTTTTCCCCCTCTGTCGTGTTCGCTCGCTTGTTTATTTTCGACATTCCTTTTGTCTTCTCCCCCGCCCAGAACAATTGAAAATCGTTTTCGCCCACATCGCACTGGCCGACAAGGGCAATTGGACCTGCGAAGCTGCTGAGGGCGGTCTGCATAGTAAATCCTTCGATTTGATTGTGTACCGTAAGTGCTGGAATCGCCGTGGGTCGCAGGTCGCTCAGTCATTAATATTGCATTGTTTTTCCCGTCGATAGAGAAAATTACGTTCACGGAAAATGCCACCGTGATGACCGTTAAGGAGGGCGACAAGGCCACCATTCTGTGCGAGGTAAAGGGCGAGCCCCAGCCGAATGTCACCTGGCATTTCAACGGACAGCCCATCAGCGCCGGAGGTAAGTACGGCCACGGGCCGTCCCGTAATGAGATACGAATTTCCCGCTGAAAATTCCAACCAAACGACTGACTGCCCTTTTTCACCCAATCTCCTCCTCTTCTTATCCTCATGCACAGCGGCCGATGACTCCAAGTTCCGCATCCTGGCCGATGGTTTGCTCATCAACAAGGTAACACAGAATGACACCGGCGAGTACGCGTGCCGGGCATACCAAGTCAACTCCATCGCCTCTGATATGCAGGAGCGCACCGTTTTGATGAAAATCGAACGTGAGTGTTATTTATGGTTTTCCAAACAAAAGAAGGAACAGTGGGATGGAAAGGGTTTCAAGGAATTAGTTTCAAATTAAATTTAATTAAATTAAATAGGAATTACTTTGAAATTAAATTAAATATTAATTTGTTAGGTTAAATAATATATATTTATATTAAATTTTGAAATATATATACATTATAAACTATATAAAAAACTAGATGCGTAACGCTATAAGATTTTTTTTGCTGAGAGAAATATGAATCAAGGCCAAGGCTTTCATAAAAGCTTGTTAAAAAGTAGCAGAGAGGTAAAGGGTAAAGGAGTAAGAGAGAGATATCTACAGGACTTGAATCTAGAATCCTTTGTTTAAACCTACTATGAAACGTTTTTATTTAATAGACCTACACAAATATATATACAAACATTTTCTTAAATATATTTATATATATTTTTTAGCATGGTCCCATTGTCTGTAATTTGTGGGTCCTGCTAAAATGACTTGAGCACCATTTTGTTGCCTTTTTTGTTTAGTCAAGAGGACTCTAAAATTTGTGTGCTGTGCTTAGTATGCAGCGCACTGAGCGGTAAATAGTTTTTGAGCACGAAAAATGCTGATATTACATTCGTTTAGTCCAAGCCTCGCATGCGAGCGGCCTTTGATGGATGCCAATGCCGGCTGAAGCTACAAATGCCACTGATGTGTGTGTTTTTAGGGCTAGTGGGCGTGGAGCACATGCCGCTAATGGCTCAACTTGGTTTCACTCTGATTTATGGTGAGCGGACATGGTTTTTCCATTTCCGTGGAATACCTTTAAGGGCCATTCTTTGAAGTGTCAGCTTGTCATTGGAAGGTTAGAGCCTTATAGCATCAGCAAAATGATGCTTAATTTGATATATTTTCGATTTTTTTATTGATCTAATATGAATTTTTTTTTATTAACCTGCAGACAAGCCCATTTGGTCGCCGTCCCCTTTTGTAAGCCTCAAGTACGCCTATATCAATGGCACTGCCACGATCATGTGCGAGGCTCAGGCAGAGCCGCCGGCCAACTTCTCGTGGCACCGGAAGCAGAAGCATCTGCACAGCAACCAGAAGCTGTACACCATCGAGACGGATAACTACTGGTCCCGACTTACCATCCGCGTGGTAAATGCCAGCGCCTTTGACAACTATAGATGCCGGGCCTGGAATGATCTGGGCAGCATTGAGCGAACCACGCGCCTGGAGCAGGGCGAGAAGCCACCAGCTCCTAGTAACTTCAAGCTGCGCGGCTTCAACTCGAACACCTTCGATGTGGTACTCAGTGCGCCGCGCGGCAAGGAGGATCGTGGCCTTATGGAGGTCAATGGATTCCGCATCGAGTACATGACCGAGATGGAGTTCAAGACGGACGCTGGAAAGTGGACCTATGCCAAGAGGAAGGACTATCCCTTCGAAGAAGGTTGGTCTTAGTCATAAAACTTGATTATTTGATTTTTAAAATTGTAATCTTAATCTTCAACAGGTGCAACCTTCCTGCTTACCAATCTGGAGCCGGACACGGACTACCTGGTGAGGGCTGCCTCCCGCAACCTGGCTGGTTTCAGTGATTGGACCAGGGTGGAGAAGTACAGGACGCTGTCCCTAGAACCCCGCGCCTCTGCGGGAGTCCTGCAGCCTGCAATCGTGATCCTGGCCGTAGTAGCCCTATGCCAGGTACTGCGTCCGAGCCTTGTGTGAATCTGAATCTGCGGGCGGATGACGGATAACGGAGAAATAGGATGACGCAGGACCTTTGCCCCATGTGCTTTGTATAGCTTTAAGGCGTGTCCAAGGGGACACTACTTTTCTGTCTGATTTGCTTGGTCGGGTTAACTCTTAAAACCTAAAACAGTTTTACGTTTAAGTTTAGTTCAGGTTTCTGTTTAGCTTGGATATTTATGGAAAAAGCATATAGGATTATTTATACATATATATTATATATTTAAAAAAAATCCTCATAGCGTTTAAAAGAAGTAAAGGTTCAAACACTCGTATAATTATTCAAATTGAAAGTTTTGCTCAACTTTCCTACAGTCTGTGCAAAGTCCTAATGAGTTCGCTTTAGTTCCCCTGCTGAGCTTGAGCCTTGAATCTGAATAGAGATTTTGTTGCCAAATCTTTAAGATATATGTAATCACATAGTTGCCAAAAATACTATTAAATGATAAACAAACTTTCGCTCTGAAAGAGCAAATAACTAAAACGTAACCATTTTTCCCTTTAATCATTACTCAATAAACGATACAAAAACCCTTTCTAAAGAACAATAAATAAATACACAAGAAGGAGCTTAACGAGAGCATTTGAAATTGTATATTACATTTAATCTTTTTTAAAACCAAAAGCCAAACCATACGTTTCCACGTGTAAATTGCCAGGACAACAAAATGATAACATTTGTATGTAAAAGTAAGCATAACCCTTTCGCCACAAAAGCAACAAAAAAAGAAACAAAAATGTAGACATATTTTACAACAGAAAACAAACCATTTGAGGGAACTGGTAAACATATTTTGTAAACCATAAAACCTAGCTAAAGATTAAATATTTTGTGGTTTTCGTTTGCCAAAATAAAAGTTATTATGTATACCGAAACCAAAATATGTAGTACTTACTCTCATTGTTGTGGCAAAAATGCTTTGGATGTCAGTCCAGAGGCGAGCTGAGCTGGGCTTTTAATTGGTTTATGTGAATTCTTGTGCCAGAAATCATCATATTTGGCACAGAGAGAGAGGTTTAATTGGACATAATGTGAGTATAAACTTTCTAAATTAACTGTAACTCGGTAGAATGTGTGAATTCCAGTTGGCTTAGTCTTCAAAATTCAATCATTTTTTTTGTAAATAAATTAAACTTTAGGAAAATGTCAAAATTTAAGCTTCTTTGGGGTCAAAAGCAATCTCCCAAGGTCAACTGTAGTCATCACAACTTGAGAGGATTTAGGGGTAAGAGAATATTATTGGGCTTATCTTTAATAATTATTAAATATTGTACATTTTTAGATTTCAATAGAGCAAAGACCAGGATTACCGAACCTAGTTTCATGCCTCAAGGAAATGTCTCCAGTAGAAGCACATCCATGCTGACACCTCGCAGCTATATAACATCTAAAGAGTACGGAATGGGTGTGCAGTTTTGGGAGTCCCCTAAAATTATTAAGCAATCAGAAACGTCTTGCAAAGCTGCTGAAAAATCTGAAAAAGTTCCTGAATTTATTTCGAAAAAAAGCATGAGTTCACCAAAACGCCGGCGTCGTTCAGCATCTCCTAGAACCGGAAAGAATAACCAGTTTTTGGAGCCTTTAAAAAATACCAACCACTCCCATATTCAGCGATCCAAATCGCCTTGCAGAGCCGTCGAAAAATTAGAAAAAACTGGCCCGCAACCCAAACTAAGTCGCAAGCGCCGTAAAAAACTCGCCAGGAAATGCACATCCTCTCTAGCACCCCGCATTCGTACCTCAGGTGGTAGCTTAGGGTCGCTTGTTCCGTCTTCGGAGTCCTCTAAACTCGAAGGCCAGTATAGAATTAAAACGCCTTGCAAAGACGCTAAAAAATCCGACAAAATTCATTTTGAAAACTTTAAAAAGTCAAGGCCGGAACCCCTTAAATCCTTATGCGGCGATGCACGACGGGCAAGGATCGGAAACTGTGTATCCTTCAACGATCCTGTGGCAGCGGAAATTCCCATCCGTGTTCCCCCCTTTAGGATCAACCGAAGTTCAGAGTCGGATCATTCCACACCGATGATCATCCGTGAAAACACTACAGGAAATTCCCAAAAAGCTCATAAGAAGAGCAAGAGGCCCCTTATTGTTGTGCCCTTGGGAGAGGGAAGCAAGAAACAGCATTCTGAAAATTCAAATCAACAGGACTCGCAGTATCCTGTGAGCTCATTGAATTCTAAACAGAAAAGTTTTATACCTTATTCCCGAAAGCAGAATTCAGGAATTTCACCTAAAGAACGGCATGATTCTCAAGAACGGCTTCCTGAAAGAGCATCTAGCTCGATTCATCATGTTGATTTCTCAAAGGACATTCAAGTTAGGTATCAAGATTCACAAGAACATGGTTCTCCTTCCTCAATTCGCCAATGCCCTCCTCAATCTTCGCCATGTGGCAACTGCGACCTAATAACCGACCTATCCAAGCAGCTGGGAGAACTTACTAGGATGTTGGAGGGCATTGAAAAGGACCAACTCCCCGATATACGTCAGCAGGTGAACAGCCTTAAAGGTACTGTGAGATCCTGGTCCGAGAAATGCGAGAATAAGAAGCCAGCGTCCTCTCCGAGCCGGGAGGGAAAGTCCTTAAGCACCTGCAAGTTCTGTCAGGGCCGCAATTTGCCTGTTCTAAACAGCTTCAAGAGGCAGCTAAAGGAAACAATTGGCCATCGAAGCTGCACGGATGTGGTGCTGTCTATCTTCCTGCGGGCAGACAATATATACCACGTGAATGTAAGGGATTTAAACAGCGGCTATTCTCTGGCCTGTTTTCTGGTGTCCGATGCCGGTATCGAAGAGGCCCAACAGATGGGTATATTTAGGAAAATACTGACCTTCAGTGTGATCGACGTACGGAATACCTTGAAGCCCAAGAACTGCGCCATGGGCATCACCTTCGAGCTCGTTGACTCTGAACGCCAATTGGGTGGCTGTGACACAGTAGTAGATCGTGGGCTCTACATGACATGCAAGACCTTTGCGGCCCGTGTCCTGGGACTGCCACTCCACAAGTTAAAGCATGTTTTTAAAAATCCGAGAAGTATTAGCAATTACATCAATAAAAATTACCAAAAGCATGCTAGAAAACAGAAAAGGAAAGGAAATCTAATCAGACTAAAGCACTTGTAAGATGCTTCAAATTTCCATTTTATAAGCAACTATTTTATTATTCCTGAATTTTTTTTTAAAGCTACTATAACTCTAGTCGTAATAAAATTAACAAACTTATTTATATACAAAAATAAATGAATGCATTTGCAAACTTTGGTTTAACGACTGCAAATCAGGCCTAACAATCCCAGACAGCCGCACCTTTTGTCTATTTTATGGAACAAAGCAAAGGCCTGATTGGTAGCACCGCACTTGGCCAGAAACCGCATGTCAAACTGTTCATTTCCGCAAACAGCGCGGTTTGTCAATCAGCCACGTCAACTGGGGCTCAACCGGAGCCCGCATATGTCCCTGGATTCCGGTGGGAGACAATTCCGCAGGGGCAGAGCCTGCTGACAGCCGCATAAATCAGATGAATGCCAAACGTCGGATTTGGATGCGGATGCGTCGGTGTCATATTGTGCGTAGTGACTTTTATTGCCAGGCCGCCCGTTAAATATTTTTCCTATGCACAGACAGGCCTCCCTCATTTGACATTTGACATTTGCCTTTCGCATCACAATGAGAGCCGGGGATATTCACGCTGTTTAGTCTGCAAATAGGCGCGGCTCAAAACAATCCGCCCGCTTCTTCTTAATTTTCCAAATTGGCGTACATTTTCCGAGCTAAAAGGTTGGAATTTTCCAGCTGGGTAGCAGCTTTGTATAGCAGAGCTTTAAGTCAACTTCGCCTGCATTCATGACAGCTGAAAAAAAAACTTCTGGAGGGTAAAAAACCCTGCATTCCGTCGAATTTTAGGCCTGCAGTTTCGCAGGGGCTTTGGGTGGAAAAACCTCTCTCGGCAGTTATCTGCAACGGACTCCATTCGGGCAATGCAATTTCCATGTCAGCGACCAGTTTTCCTTTTTCACTCTTCTGTTTCGTTTCAGCTGGCTTATCGATAGTTTGCCATTCAACTTTTTCCACAACTCACACAGGGGGAGGAGAGGGCAGAGCCCTTAAATTGAAATCAAGCGTAATATTTTGGGGGGGTGGCAGGGAAAAATATATGCGGGAATATATTCAGTAAGTTTCCAAAGGGATTATAGGGGTTTTTTTGGTAGAAGTTTTTATCTTTTCAAAAGTGTTTTTAATAATTTTTAAATTAATTTAAGGTGCAGACCTCCCACTTATTGGATTCTTTTTAAGCTCACTCAATTATCTAGCATAAACCTGCTTAATTTTCCACTAAAATATATGATATTTCACCTTTAACCCTTCTTTTCCTTGACCAAGTAATCAGCATTAAAAAACGAAACATGACCAATTGCAATACAAAGCGCGAGTAGCATTTACCTAGCCATAAACACTCACTTAATCAGGCTGTGCTGCTGCCGTCATTAGGGATTCCATTTTGTGCTTCATTATGACCTCCTGAATGTTCCACATTTTCTACATTTCCACCACTTGGATTTCTTCTTCTCTGATTTTCCGCTCGCTTAGTTGCCGCTGGCCAACGGGGCGGATGCGGATGAGAATGCTTTGGACGGACCGCACGCCGTGTCAATAAATGAGCGGGCAAAGCATTAAATTGTAATTTTTTAATTACACACAAAAGATTTAATGACTGCGGTGGTAATAACATACAACAGACGTTGCCATGCCCCCTGACCTCGCCTCCTGTGAGTCCTGTAGCCAGAGCCGGGAGTATGGAGCGCTTAATTACATAAACGGCGAGCTGAGCAAGAAGACTTTCGCTGTACCGACAGACGGCGAGTGTAAAATCGAGATAATAAGAAAATGGCGAAAATTAAATTGTTCTTCTGTGCGCGCCAAGTGACCAATTAAAGCGAGGCGAGAGCAAAAAGTCCCCGAGTTTGAGTTTCAGTCGGAGACTCCCCGGGGCCACATCCGCGAAACTCCTTTTTGCTCGGCTCCTTGTACTCCACTCTGGCTTATTAGCCACTGAGATTTACTTGAAGTATATCTCTCTCCAGCGGCTGTCGACGGTCGTCTTATGCCATCTCTTTGCTTTCTGTTTGTTTAGCAATAAAAATAATTTTTCGCTTTCTAATGATGCCACAGAGAAGCAACCAGAGACGGCCAACTAAATTAGCGCCATCGGCCTTTCAGCAGTCAGCAGTCAACAGTCGAGATATATACGGTACAAATGTACACTTAAAACAAAAAGATAATTAATTATAAATGCATTAAAGTCATAAATATTTTATATTTAAACACCTTGTAAATTTTTGATAGCCCAAAGATCGTGTTGTGCAATCATTTTAAGGGAATTAAAGGTTTTAAATAAATATAATTATATGGAATTTTTTTTATTTAAAATTTATTACCTTACTAAAATATTTAAAATAAATATTTTCAAAAACCTTAGACAGTTTAAATACCCCCTAATTTCCTCCAAGTGCATTCCTTTCCAGCTATAGAGTCCTAAATAAAAGTTGCTCCACAAACTAACTAATATGCCAGAGTCCTCGGACCCCACAAATCTTGTATAAAGCAAATGCATTGGTAGGACCACTCCCACTCACTGCCTTCCAGCTTCCACCTTCCTCCTACCCGCCCCTTTCCTTGCCATTTTCTGGCTGTTACATTTGCTGCCTGGCTGTTGTTGAATGTTTTCGTGTGTTTGCCGTTTGTTGCCAACACACTAATTACCGCAATTAATTATGCTGCCTGCGGAACAAAGTCCGTCGGTCGAAAGTAGAGGGCCCAGAGCGAGGCCAGTAGTACAATTTCCCCATTGTTGGCTCGCTTTTTGGCTACAACTTTAACTGAAAAGTGCCGGGTGGGCGTAGAATTGAGGGGTTTGTAAGCTGTTTTTATCCTTTGTCTCAAAGCGCATATCAAATGATATGGCTTACTCTCTCAGCGCCCATTTAATTTGCTTAGCCAACTGATTAAAGCCACATTACAGAGTGAGCAATATGCTGCAATTGTAAATCAATTAAGTGTAAATAGATAATGCTTATTAAAGCCGTTTATGAAAACAATATGGCAGCAACAAGTGCTGGTGATATGGAGTTACTGCAAAGAGGATTTAAATGTGAAATTTAATTTTTTGTAAGACTCTTTGGAGTTTATCAGAAAAATAATTGAAGGGATTTTTACTGTAAGCTGCATTTACATATGTTATTTTACATGGATGAAATATTTCAATTCAATTTCATATCAAAGATATGATTTTAAATAGCAAGTCCCCTTAATAAAACAAATATTTTGAAGTAAATTTAACTATAAATTTAACAAAATTCAACTTACTTTAAGACGTTCCTGTTCTTTAAATCCTTTAAACTAAGAGACAACTTTATCTAAAGTTGTCGAAACCATTCAGAGCATCCTGCACCAGGAAAATTCAATAATAGTATCTCACATCTGCCATAGACACCCACTTAAAACCCCTCATTGATACTTTAATCCCACTAGATGTTGAGTGTTTTTCAACAAACTGGGATTTAAATAAAATCTCCATTTACCCGGTCCGGCTTTTGGCCATGGCCATCAGCCATCGGCAATCGCCGAGCGGCCATTAAGCAAATCACAATACTGTCACGTGGCAACAGAGAAACAATTTCGCACTCCTCTACTCGAGAGCCAATGGTAAAACATGCTTGAAAATTGAAAATTATGTTCAAAATGCACTCAGCAACATATGGAGTTTCAGGATGCACAGGAGCAGCCGGAGCAACCGGAGCAGGAACTCCATCTGTGCCACGTTTGTTCCTGTCAACGCAATGAAGTGCAACATTTTCTATATACGAGTCCTGTTGCCTGTTTGCTTATGCGGATGTGGCAGCAAACTATACTATATAACATGCATAAGCAAGCAGCACCTTTGGCAGCAAGCCACTTCATATTGTAAATTTGGTAGAAAATATTTTTAGTGTCGCCAGGATTTCCCGCTTCCATCGGTGTCCTGGCAACAGGAACTGCCATTGTTGTTGCCCGACGCCACCTGTGCTCGGTACTCGGAATTGTGGCAGCAAGTGCTGCTCCCGGATCCTTTCCTGCTTGGCACCTGTTTGCCCGGACCACCTTTTGTGGTTCCCCCCTGGTGTCCTGGAGTGCTTTTGTATGCATCCTAATGCAATCCTTGTTACTGCGTTTGTTTGATTGCTTCCTCAGGTATTGTGTTCCAGTGTCCTCTGGTTTGTATGCTTTAATTAGAGCTACTAGCTGGCAGAGTTGCTGAATAAAAAACAAGCAAAGAAGAAATTATATAAATTATAATTTATTTTATAAATAAATAAACATAAATCGCTACTTTTATAATTCGAAACTCTCGGAAAATAAGAAGAATAACAGCCAAGTTCCCCATTAAGTTCCACTTGCATTGCATTAAATTTTGAAATATTTTTGCCCTGGCTTCCATTTAACTGGAAGTCTAGCTAGCTCCATCCGAGTCCTATTTACACAGGACATAAACAAGCTGCACGAGCAGCTGCACTTGACTAAACAATACACAACTTATAGTCGGAATATCCTGGGCACAACGGAGCTCGGCTAAGGGACTCCAAATTCGATTTCCCGCCAGCCAAATGGAAACCGAGGGACCCGAACTCCCTCGCCGGACGACTATATGTTCTCGGAGAGCAACAATAAGCGAAAGTTAGGGCAAATCCCTGCTTGGCTGCACATGATTTGGCCGAGTTGTTGTCGCTCAAGCACGCAGCCAATCAATATCAATCGCAATTCAATTTCAATCTCAACTTCAAGCCAGAAGTCGCTGTCGTCTGGCTTTGGCGATTTGAAAAATGGCAGAGTGCACTTTGCACAGTTGCGCCAGTAAATTACTTCGAGGGTGGGGAAGCTGGTGGCCATAATGAGCAGCAGCCCAGATTCGGGGGACTCCCCCTGCCTTGCCAATGTTTGCGTAAATTTGCGCAAGATTTGTTGCCATCAAACGAGCGTCGAAATTCGCGTTTGATTAATGCCGCCAATGCATTTCTGTCCTCTTGAAGGAGCAACTGAAGAGCGCCGAGCTCCTTGCAGGTGCCGGAGCAACAGGCAGCTGAGGTTATTAATGGTTTTCTACGTTTCTGTGCAGTCTGACATGCAAATTACAAAACTTGCCAAACTTTTGCCACCGTCAACGCCGACAGTCAACGGATAAAGATGGCTCATAAAAAGTGCAAGAAACTGGCAGCCAGGAAGTCGAACAAATAGCATGGGAAGCTCTTGAGAAAAAAGCTGAAAAGAGTCAAACAAATAAGCAAACAGACTGTCCAGACAGACTCAGTGGAAGAAGACTACAAAGTTAACACTGAAAATGAAATGACAGAGTTCTTAAAAAGGAGCAATTCATTGACAATAAAGTGTCTGTGGAATAATGAATTATAAAATAAACAGAGCTCTGATATTAATTATATGTAAGTCAGGGAAATATTTGGTAGTTTCAACTTTAATAAGTACTTATTATGAAATTAAGCTATTTAAATGATATTTTTTTGGAAAAATTAAAGTTTAAAAATATCATAACTCAGTTAAAAAAGCATTAAATTCAAATAGGAATGCTTTTCTATGCTAGTTTTTTGTAGGTTAAAAAATCTGCATACTGCATTTAAAATTATAAGATATCAAATATTTTACCAATTTTTGAGAATTTTAACGATGTAACCCCTTATAAAATTTTGAAAAAAAAAAAAAAAACTACCCGAAAAAGTCTAGAAAGATTCTCCTTTTGACGCTGATTAAGAATATATATGATTTATAGGTTCGGAAATGACTTCTTCACGGCTTTATGCCAATTCGAATTAAATTATAAAACCCTTTAAGGTTAATAAAACAAGTCTTATATGTAAATTAAATATCTCGAGGAACCTCCAATTTCCTCCCATTGAACTCTGCCAATATATCTGGCCAAAACTATACCTCATCGACTCATCTCATGCTAAACGGACTCAGCTGGTCACAGAAATAGTTTGGCCAGAAACATTTCAACAACTTTGGCAGTTTTGCATTTTCTTGCAATTTTTGTTTTTTTTTTCTGCTGTTGGATTTTGTTTAATTTTTGTATTTGCTGCTCAACCGGTTTTATTTTTTTGCTTGCCCGCAAAACTGTTGAAAAATGTTTTGCCCATGCAAATATTTGTAAATCAAGCGGAAACAGAATTACGAGCAACTTCCTGGTCGCAATTGCTGTTTTCTGTTAGCCAAGGCAGAAAAAAGAGGCAGAGGCGTATTTAAAAGGGATTTAATGAGCTGAATAAGGGGGGTCTTAAAGGAAAATAAACTAAGGATCTCCAGATTACTTATTTATTATCTAGAATTTATAGTTTGCTTTGTTTTTAACGCTTTATTATTATTATTTTTGTATTGTTTATGATAATTCTTTCTGATTACCTTATTTACATATTTTAGCAAACATAAAATCCCATATCCATGTAGTTTTATGCATATTAACAGAGATTACCCCCTTCTCCCTCCCTGTTTCCATTTCACACAGAGACATGAACGTGTTGAATGCCCAAAGTTCATCAAGTGACCCATCGTCCCTTTTTTCCCGCCCCTAATTGGGAGAGGGATCAGGAGCAGGAACAGATTCTGAATGGTGATTTCAGGGAGCAGAAGGCAGGCGGAGGAGCACCAGCTTTGGGTTAATGTGCCGCATTGAATTGTACCTGTTCTCGGCCCAGCGGGCAAGGATGTTCTCCTCTTTTCACCGTTTGACCCTCATTTGTTTGCTTGTTGCGGTTCCCACTGCCGCTGATGTTTTGAACTTTAGCAGGTGTTTGAACTTGGCTGTATTTGCGTTTGCGGCCGCAGCCAGTACTGCTTATTCAGTGTACCTGGTGCGAGGTTCCGGCCCGTGTAAATATATGGAGAGGCTCGAGTGCAAAGCGAAATATGATTGCCGAGAACGTGTGGGCCCCAAAAAGGTGAAAAGGGCCTAATAGGAATATACATATATGAGTTGTTAAACGGTGCGGATATGAAGCTGATGTTTTCTCAGTTGGGGTCACTGATTGGTTTCGGTTCAGCAATTTGGTTCCTCATGAGCGAGGCTTAATAAAAAGTATTTTTAATGATTATTTGCAAATTATCCTTGGTAAAAGCCTCTGTAAGAAACTGTTTAATTTATCTTCTTAACAACCATTAAAAACTGTATAAAATGGGTAAAATTCATGGTTAATTAAATTTTTTTTAATTTATTTTAAAAGTAGCTTTTGTTCTTGCATGTAAATGTTATGTTCTAAGGAATGTTAACATTTACACTTTCTAACATTTTACGTAAATTTCTTTTACATTTACAAAGAGTCCTTATCAAGGACACACTCCTTGCTAAAAGCTTATTTGAAAAGCTTTCTATGTTTGTTCATTTCCGTTGTGGGTAAAACAACGCCTCCAAAAACAGGCTCTCATATTTTACCTTTACATTTTAGGTATATAAAATATGTATAAATATTTTTAAATGTATAAAATAACGAATAAATAAATATATATGCAACTTAAGGATCAATTACATTTGATACATATTTGTGTCCCAATAAATATATAATGATGAGAATACTGTGAAAGATACTTTCCTGTATATCTTTGTTGTATTAAGTCTTTTAATATCTGATTTTTTACAGCTGCATTTACCTGCCCAATTAACCAATCAACTGTTAATTGGTTGCCTAGCTGACCATACAAGGAAATCACCTGTAATCTCTTCAATACGCGGAAAATCACACTTGAAGGTTGTCCCTGGCACAAAGTCCACCGATTGACAGGACCTTGAAAGCGCTTTCTCTGGTTTAATTACAATTGACATTATAATGAGTGTTGGCACCTTTGGCAGATGGTGGCATTGAAATTGGTAAGGTGAGAAATTTGTTAATGTAAGAGTAAGTAGCTTATGCAGCACATTCAACCTCTGAATAAAATATTAATGATTAAACCCACAAGAAGTTTAAGTGTTAAATAATATAAAGAGAGAATTATAATTTGTTTAAAAAATATATATCCTAAAATAAATCAACAAAACTTTAACAAAAACCGAAATGCTTACCAAAATTACCAACCTACATGCAGTTAACCCATTTCAGCTTAAAATACATATTTTTCTTTGTGGTGTAAACTCAACCCGCTAACCGGCGGATTTAAGTTTGTGGTTTTGCGGTTATGCTACAAGTGCTTTAATCTGGTTTTTGAATTGCAAGCTTGCAGCACGTTGGCTTTGACACGACCTACAACGTACGTCGTAGGGGGAACCACAATTGAATTATAAAGTTTATCGCATGCAATTCACACAAGCAGCGGCACGAATGCATTTTTAACAGCCATCGCAGGACTCGAACCCCCCCGCCGCCACTTGCTAAAGCATTCCTTTGTGCATTTCTAAGCGGAGAAACTGAAACAGTCCCGACAGCAATGCGAAATGTTTTCCAGCTTTGGCAAACTGATTCGGAGCTGTCTTTCGTGATGAAAGGATTCCCCCTTATTTTAAGATAAAGAAAACATCAGAATAAATTCAAGGCTTCAAGGAGAGGAAACTCTTCTTCCACCGAAAAAACGTGGCCTTTTAATTAATGGCTTTAAGCCGTAATCAATGTACTTTCCTGATTAGCTATCGCTATCGTTTTATTGCGCATACGCCACGTGTGCCGTTTAAGTACCCTCGGAAGCTCTTATCCTACGTACCTTTGGCAAACGAAACAAAAAAAAAGAGAAGCTCATTAAAATGTTCCGAAACTTAAAGGCAAAAGTCTCGATTTATGGCCCCTCTAAGTCCCACGATCTCGATAGGAAGGCATATGATGAGGCGACGGAACAAAAAACCCGAGGTCAGCGCTCGATTTCCATTCCTGCCAGCAATTGCTGCCGTCTGAGACAGATTTGGACCGTGCTTATTTGTACAATAGCCCCAGCGTTTGTCTTAAGGACCGCACTTGGCAGTTTTAGCCAAGCCACAGACACAGCCCACACACACAGACAAACCGCTCACAAAAGCCGCAGACCCACTCGCACTCACACTCCGCGCAGTCAATAACTTAGACTGTCCTGTCCCCGACATTGTCAGTCCTGTCCCGCCCCCAGACTACGTTATTCAATTATGCAAAAAGCAGCAACAATGCGTTTGGCAACATGAAAATTATGTTTTTAATTTTTAAGGGCACAAAAAAAAACAAATGGTAAGGGAAAAAGGGCAACACACAAAGAGTCCCAGGCAATTTGGCCGACCACCAAACGCATCAAAAAACATTAAAAAGTCAGGAGTGTGTTGCAAAAAGGCAAAAACACTACTATACACACTCAAAACAACACTCTCTGAAGCATGTACAGTGGGGCAAAATTAGTGGAAAGCTATTAAAAGTGTTGTAAGGGAAGTTTGCTGAAATATTTAATTAAAATGTATTTAATTTGTGGGATTGTAAGGACGTTTAAACTACATACAAATTTGTTGAAGTAACTTTGTTAAAGCTAAAAGTGCTTTTAACTGAATTTTTAATATCCTGAAAACATATAACAACAAATTTATGCCAAACTGCAAAACTATATAATTTAAAATTATAATTAATAATAAAAACCCTCGTACCAAATCCTCCTTGTCGCCCTACCTTAACCCACTGTGGCTTAAACCTATTTGCTAGTCATCTAGCCAACATCAGCTGGCACTTAAGTGCCCAGGACACTGACCAGGACAACGTTGAAAAGCCAGGAGCAGAGAGACACAGCAGGCAGGGGCAGCAATACAGCGGCAGCAGCACATAATCAAGAGGGGGGTTTTTTTTTGTTAGATCCGGAGCACCAGCGGCGGGCAACGCACTAAATCGGATTACCCCAGAATTATCCTTGTTGGCATTTATTTTGGCCATGGCTTTGACGCACACCGACTCACGCAGGGAGCAACTTGTTTGCTGGCCACTCAACTCCATTCCAGCTCCCACAACACACACACACACACATCAAAAAGAAAGCCAAAATATATATGTATTAAGTAAACAAACGAGAGAAAATAAAAATAATGTCAACTTCCGTTCTGCTTAGGCAACTTTTGACGCCGTCCTCTCGCCTGCTGTTTTAACTTCTCGCTGCCGTTGTTCTTGCTTTTTGTTTACTTTGAATTGCAAATTCTTTTTTTTTCGTTTTTTTCTCTTTTTTTGGCTGTTTTACGTTTTGTGGAGCATAATGAGCCGCGAGTGCTGCCACAGCCAGAGCATGCGTGTCCCATTGTCATTTAGCAGTTTACACTCGGAGAAAAGTGTTGGTGGGGAAAAGAAAAGCAAACTAGCAGGGAAATGATTTATTTATAATTTAAATTGGGTTTAATTTTAAGATGAATATTATTTACTAATAATATTTAATATTTACTAAACATTATTAATGGTAATCTGTAATTAGATTTGATTATTTTAAGGAGAGAATAAAGCACATACATGAGTTTAAAGGACTCTTTTGAAAAGTATTTATTTATGGTGGCCTTGATCTTTGATTTATATATCCTTTTCTCCCTCCGCACTGTCTGGAGTACGCATTTCAATGCGGCAAGTACATTGCTCAACCAAAGGCCTCATGCCACGTAAATCGATTAACACCTCACGTTCGACTGAAGGATAAGCGCGCTCTACAGCAAGAGAGAGGAGAGAGGCGGTACAGCCAGGACACAACCACAGTCAATGTCATCGAGGAAGGTGTCGAGTTGTGCGTGCTGTGCGTATGCCTGTGTATGCGGTAAATTAAGCATTTTGGCCAAAATGGCACGTACTCGCCGAAGGATTTCGCCCCTTCTGGCTGCCACTTCCACTGCCCCCGATTCGGCGGCAGGTTACCACATCAAAAGGCAATCGCTGCTGTAACTTTCCAACTAATTTACATAGGGTTCTCCCGAACCTACGTGACCATGCAATTTGCATTGGGCCTGCGTGTGTGTGTGTGTGTGTCGTCGTGGCTGCAACTTTTAAGCCAAGTCTAAGCTAACGCTTTCCGCTGCTGTCAGATGGTGCGTTTAAAGTAAACAAGCTGCCAGGATAGATCCTGGTCCTGTTCGCATCTACTTGGCATCCGTTTAAGATTGATTAAGACGTATCTATTGTCGAACACGTTGGCTTGTCCTTAATGCCTTGGCACGTAGACGGGCACCTCCTCAAGTGCCGTAAGCCAGCCATTTTATACAGTAAGTTAAGGGGTATGTTGAGGAGCTTACGAGGTTTATAAGAGGGTATTAAAAGGAGTCAACATTATTATAGTTTCCAATACGTATCCTTGATGTAAATTATAAAATAAAAACGGAAAAGTTTAAAGGCTCATCTTAACGATTCCTTTTAGTATCGCTTATATTTAAGGCTCGTCCTGGGTAGCAACTCTTCGAGGACTCAACCCAATCGTAACCCACCATCTTGATGCCATTTTTTTGCCGCCATACATACAGATGTGTTGGTATCGTGGCTCGGGTGTTCGTGATAAAATCACATCTATAAACATTAATCGCTCTTTTATGAAGTGTAATAAATTTTGCGTTACACGTTCAGATGGAATTTAACGCCCTGCGACCTTTTCTCAATGCTTAAAGTCTTCCAGCCTTTCCAGAGAAAATAAAGGCAAGCTGTGGCAAGTTTAGTTTCTCTAAAAATAGCTTTATTCATATTTGATTGGTACCCAGTTTGGTAATTGGTTTCGGTTCGTGTTTTAGTTGTAGTTTTAGTTTACTTGTTGCTAGTGTGTGTGATTTTTTGAGTTACTTCTCAGTGGCATTTAGTTGCAAACAACATGAACAAACATTTAATAAATACACTCAGATAATTCTTATATGAATGTCATATAACAATCACGATTGGTTGATGGAATACTTATACTTGAAACGATCTAAGCAATTTACATTCATATACAGTTAAATAATTATCAATATTATAAACATTATGTCGTCCTATCCTCCTCTTAAGACGTGTAAATTTGTTTGGTGTTTGATTTATCCCTAGAATCGAGTTAATAAATAAATAATCTGCACTACGTTTCGCTATTAATGAGAGACTTCTCGTTACTTTGTCCTATTTTCAAGTAAATATATATCCACTGTTGGGCTCGCAGAATGTTCAAACATTTGCCAAGCACTTGTCCCATTGTGTTTTTCGGATGTCCTTACAGATTTTTACAATTTCATTGTCATTTCAGCGGTCCATACAATTGCTGTTTGCACTACAAATTGATTTACAATGTTAAATAAATTGTGCCTGCTGCAGGCGAACAAAAAAAATTATATTTTCGTATATATATCGTGCCATTAATTGTCATTAAGTATGCGAAAAACAAAAGGTACGTGCACTCTGAATGAAATATGCATCCAATTGAGAATTTGTTTTCATTTTAAAACAGCAACAGCTTATGAATTTTCAATAAGACCTTTAAAAGCATATATAAAAATTAAATTTTCATGGTTATAATGCCATTTCAATGTCCTTGAAATCCGCTAAAAACATACTTATTCATGTTTGCAATTAAATAAAATTAAATAAGCAGCTTTGGGTGAATATTTTACCAGGAAAAATTAAAGTAGCTTCAATTAGCTTAAGTGGAGTCATTTTTGGTCAATTATTTTCGGTAACTACTTGCCTGAACTCTATGTGTGATTAATTCTAACTTATAAAAGACAAAAGCTATTCGCTAAACAAAGTTTCTTTAATATTAAATAAGATTCTGCTGAACTTATAATTATTTATATTTCGTAAACGGGTTATTTTTCTTGTTTTTTAAACAGATTTAATATTTGTATTTCTTATTGGTCACATGTTGCTCGTTTGTTTGTCGATTACACAGGTACACAGCCAAAAATTTCCACGAACCATTTCAAGTTTTCCATGATATTTGGGTGCTCCTGAGTAAAAGTCCCATACAAAATTATTTTCCATCACCTACAGGTTCCGCGGTATACCTAAGAATACAAAAAACCGATGTTTGCCGACATTTTGAATTACGTGGCCTATATAATTGGACTTACCTTTATTATTTTCGGTAGGACCTACTCTCAATACATCACGGCACTACTAAAAAATAGTCCCAATCGTGGACCATTGCCCATGTCTTTGGAATTCGACGCCAAAGTTGAAACTCCCAAAATATTCAACATTTCTGTGATGAAAAAACAATTCTGAGAATTAAATCTTATATGGAACTAATTTTAAATATTAATTGAATCTATTGTTCATTGTATTCTTTAATTTCGGTTTAAAGCGTTTTCATGAGGACATTTTATTGGATTTATTAAACGAATAAAACCGCTTTTTTGGTTTTATTATCTACTCCTATTTGCTGTCAAATTTCAAATAAGTCAAGGCAACCTATAAAATAGTAGTAGATATGTATCTTTTTATATATAATATACATTTAATTTTATATTAAATAAAAAGGTCTTCCGAACATAACATTTTTAAGACAGCTTAGTAGCCAGCGATAATCCTTACATATTTAAGTTTAGTCAAAAAGAAAAAATGTATATTATATATAAAAAGATACATATCTACTACTATTTTATAGGTTGCCTTGACTTATTTGAAATTTGACAGCAAATAGGAGTAGATAATAAAACCAAAAAAGCGGTTTTATTCGTTTAATAAATCCAATAAAATGTCCTCATGAAAACGCTTTAAACCGAAATTAAAGAATACAATGAACAATAGATTCAATTAATATTTAAAATTAGTTCCATATAAGATTTAATTCTCAGAATTGTTTTTTCATCACAGAAATGTTGAAAATTTTGGGAGTTTCAACTTTGGCGTCGAATTCCAAAGACATGGGCAATGGTCCACGATTGGGACTATTTTTTAGTAGTGCCGTGATGTATTGAGAGTAGGTCCTACCGAAAATAATAAAGGTAAGTCCAATTATATAGGCCACGTAATTCAAAATGTCGGCAAACATAGGTTTTTTGTATTCTTAGGTATACCGCGGAACCTGTAGGTGATGGAAAATAATTTTGTATGGGACTTTTACTCAGGAGCACCCAAATATCATGGAAAACTTGAAATGGTTCGTGGAAATTTCACAAAGTTTAATTTTGTGTTCCTGTGTTATTTTATCTGGCTTTTAGGTACTGTGCAGAGTTCACTTTGAAAACCGTGAAATGAACAAACGGAAACCTAGAGACACTCATCAATTACGATTCTATTTGGTTAAGTATATATTTGTACATATGCTATGTGTATGCTTCTGTCTGTGAGAGTATGAGTTAACAACTTGTTTGTTATTGCTTTCATTTAACACTTGCCTGGGCCCAGGCTTTCAACTTAATTACGAAGGCTACTTGGACTACAACTAACTGCCTCCGACGCCTCTGCTCTCCTGCCTAATCTTAATGTTAACTCAAGGGTTAGGATCGTGTTCAGATAACCTCGGGATGAATGTATGCATGTTTTGGTAGTTGCTGGGGTCTATACAGTGACTACTGTGATTTACTGGCCTAAAAAGTCTTAACTGCTCCGTGAACATCCTTAGTTAAACGTCTCTACATCGGTGTGTATATATATAGTATATATAGTATATATCCATTGATTTTACATTAATATTGTATATGCAGCATAATTAACTTTGATTATACACATGTCTCTGGGAGAAGAAGAACCTTGCATTCCTGGCCTCGACCTTTGATTATGTCCCCATGCTAATTGAGAGCTCCTCCTCCTCCTCGGCTAAGGACTCAGGACTTCCTTCGTGGCTTCTCCTTAGGCGCTAGTAATTGATATAAGTAGTGGGCTTAGTTCGGCTCGGACTAAACACTGTCGGCCTGCTCTCAAAGATAGTTGGGCCTGGAGACGCAGCAGAGCAGGCTCATGTTCTTGCATATGTAGTTCTGGCGCCTTTTGGCCTGCCAGGGTCCGGTTGTGTCCAGTGCCGCGTTGCGTTCTGCAAAAACCAGAGGGAAGAGTAAACATTTAATGAATGAGATGCACAGAGCGAGAGTAGGTGCGAAAAACACACAGAAAAATTTTTAAAAGCTTCCTTTTATAAGTAATTAATTATTATAAAAATAAAAACAAAATGTTTATTACAAATGCTGGGCAACAAAGGATACCTTCTTCATTTTTACATCGAAATAAAACTTGTGTAGCTTCCTCCCTGTACACCTTTAGCACTCCCTCTAGCAATGCCTGTCGTTGTGCCCTTTTTTGTATGCTATACTTTTTGGTTTGCCCCACGGACTTTGCCTTGGCCAAATATCAAAGTGCATGGCAATGGAACTGCAGGCTCCGGCGGCAATGAGACCGGGAGCCTGCGCACTCCGCACCCAACTCACCCAAGTATGCCTCGTGCTGCGGCATATACTCCTGCATCTCGGAAAGGAGCACGGCTATATCCTGCGAGTCTTTGGTGATGCTGCATAATTCCTCCTCGTTGAAGTCGGGCGTAAACTGTTTGCACAACAAAATCTGGCTGATGACATTGCCCAGGTTCGAGGGCCCGGCGCGGTTCTCTAAAAAAATAGAGCAAAAGATATGGGTCAGAGTCAATAGATAGGCCAAAGTGCAGCCCAGTGGGGCTTTTCTGCCGCTGTCTGGCAATAAAGCAAAACCATTTTGTTTGACTTTTGCTGATGCCGCCACAGCAAACCGTATTAATTTGTTTCGTTCATTTCAATGCAAACATTTTCCTTTGACGTTTGCATTTTCCAACTTTTTTATTTATTTCCGCTTTGCTGCTGCTTCATTAGCTTTGGCATTCGTTGGGGAAAAGATACTAATTTTATTTGTAATACGCTTTGATGTTGGCTTTACTCTGCATAAATAAAATACCCACAAATTGGGGGCTTTTAAAGATACATAAAGTTAATACATAGCTTGACACATTTCTCTATAAAACTTTATTTCTTTTATATTTTTCCTTTTTTTTATATATTTTCCCCTTGATTGATAGATAAAGTCATCAATATTCGATCTGCTATTAATCATCATCCGTTATAGTCCCATTAATTACTTATTGTTGCTGTCGTTTCTAAAAACTTGCAGAGCTGTTGCATCAAAACATTGCAATCTATTCGATCAGCCGTGGTGGCGTATGCGCAATATTCATATATCACAATATCGCGTATACAAGAATGCATGACCAGCATTCATCGATGGCCATTTATATGATGGGTATAAAATTGTAAAGGGGTGTATTTCTTTAAGGGTTTAATTTTAAAGATTTAAATAAAATTCTAAAGTTGAATAGAGAAATACTTTAAAAATTTAAATACAGTTCTGAAATGGAATTAAGAAATAAGTGAAGATTTACATAATTATTTTATAAATAAATTATATAAAATAAATGGAAATAAATTATTCAGGTAAAACTAAATTCCTTTTAACAATTAATTTAATCATACTAAGCATAGGTGGAAAATGTATTTAATTTTATTTTAAATCAATTTATTTAGTTTCTCCAGTTATAATTCTTACTTTTCCATAAAAAACCTTGATTGTAAGTTTTAAATTGTTATTTAAGTTTCTATTTATTTTAGTTTTAAGCTAACAATATCCTAGGGCATTAAATGCTCTTATCTCTCTTTGATTTTTAAACTCTGGAATGCAATGAAATTTCGCTTGCATGGCAATAATTAAAGCACATCCTCTCTTAACTCAATCCTCCACCCCGTACATTTTGGTTAGCAATTACAACGACCAACAGATAGACAGAAGGGGAAAAAACAACGTTTTCAATTTTTGAATTTTTTATTGCTTATTCTGCGTTGATGGCATTTTCATGGCACTGCAGAAATTTTGTTTGTTTTCATGGCTGACGGAGGGCGTCATAAATTCGCTGCGCCACCAGCAAAAGCCACATCGGAAAGCCCAACAGAGCCTGACACTGGCAGTGGCTCTGTAAATATTTACTCCCACAGTTTCCCACAATTTTCCCCATTTCCCGGTGTGTGTGTGTGTGTGTTGACAGTGAGAAACCAGTGCCAGTGCAGTGGCTGTAATTTATAAATTTATGATCAGCAATTGGCATTTGGCATTCGCATTTGCATTCGCCAGGCAGATTTCCATTCCATGGTCAGTCCCGGCGACAAATCAGTTCGAGGCTTGGCTTTCTCTCTCTCTCTCTCTCTCTGCATATTTTTGCACTGGCACGTCCACATTAAACATGGCGAAAGAATGGCAATCAAAGCCACAACTGCCACTGCAACGGCAACCAAACAAACAATTGTTGAACGTGCATCGAGCAAATGCCTGAGTGTCCCTGCCTTGCATGCCGATGTCAAGGAACATCCACACCCGTTAAGAGCCATCCAAAATGGGGGAAATATTTGTGCCAAAGTGCCACTAAAGTCAAGAGTCACAAGCAATTGTGGTAGAAAAACTGTCTTACCAAGCAGAAAATTCGAAAGAGGGATTGCTTTAGAAAAATTAAATAATTGTATAGTGCCAGCTAGCTATAAAAATATTTACTAAATTTTAATATAGATCTAAAATATCCCCAATATGTTCTCTTAAAGCCAGTGCTTCTATAGATTGCAACCACAATTACTCTGGCCAGTTTAAACCAATTATGTGTACCGAACCGAACTCCATTCAGCCAAAGTCCTCGTCCTCGCCTTCTGACTTTGACATTTGCTGGCAACAGCAAATTCCCAATGACCCGCAACATGCTCGCTGCCAACTCGGACTGGTGTAAATCGTGGGTGCGTGGGGTTGAATTAAACTTACCATAATAGCCGGACATATCCATTGGCACGACTTGTATGAGGCGATAACTTTTCACAAGTTCACGTAGGAACAACTGGGCCATGTAGAACAGCAGCACCAAGTGCGGGTTGTCGGTGAGGATGCCATCGGCCATGGCGCTGCAAAGAGCACAGGGAAAAAAAAGGGAAAAAGCTATGAAAGCAATGCAAGGTAACGTGAACATTCGGATTTTCATTCAGTTTCCCGGGTGTGGGCGCCTGCGATATTATAGAACTGGAATGCCGCATTGTGTGGGCCGCATTTGTGGCACGCCAAATTGCATGCGGAAATTGTGAAATGAAATTTATATGAATTTATGACATTTCCTTTTTTTTTTGTTTGTTTTTTGGGTCAGATGTGGTGGGGGTCATCAGCTGGCGACAAACTAATTCATTTCCGGCCAAGTGTCGAAGGTCTAATTCCACGATCTGGGTTCAGCTGCCCTACTGCAGCAACAATTGATTTTTTTTCAAACTATTAAATCGACGAGGGAACACTTTTTGCATGCACTTGGCAGGTCAGAACACTCGAAACTTTATAAACGTTTAAAAATGTGAATTTTTTTTAATAAATGAAATCTGAAAAAATTAAAAATTAAAATTAAAAGCAGATGTTCAGTGAATGTTAAATAAATGTAAAAGTTCTCATAGAAGTGTGAAAAATTATTTTTAAAAATGTTGGGAGAGTCTGAACCCTTAAAACTTTATAAACGTTTAAAAAAAGTACATTTCATTAACTAAATTAATTCGCGGAAAATATTTAAATGAAGAGCATATGTTCAAAAAATGTTAGAGAAGTGTAAAAGCTCTCACAGAATTGTGACAATTTATTTAAAATAAATTTTGGAACCGTTTCTCTAAAGTTCTTCTTAGAAATTAAGGGTTTTATTGATAAATTACTTATAATAATGACTTAAATTTATTGCTTTATTCACTTTAACTTCCCTGTGACTTTCCACAAAGGGAAATGAATTTCTAATTCCACGATCAACGCCTAAACGACATTTTAATTCAACTAAATTACCATTACGAAAATAATTTATGTAACTTCACGAAGCGCTCTGTAACAGTCACAGTCGCAGTGGCATAATTCATTTAGAAAACACTCGGAATTTACAGTGGGTCCTGAGCACAAATTGCTGCTTAGTTGACATTAATTTCAGTTTTAGCTGGAGCTACACAGACGGAGCAATTATGAACGGGGGTCCTGGAGTGGGTCACAAATATAAATTGCCATAAACATATTTGCAGCTACACAGGAATAAATTCAATTTGTAAATTGCTTTTGCATAGCCCAAACTCTGCGTAGCTGGAAATGAAAAATATATATTTTAGCAAAATAACCCCCGACTCCTGGAGTGGAGCGTAGGTCCTGAAAGGTCCTGAAAGTGTTGCCGTGTCTTCTGATTTCATCCTCCTCCGCCATGGTAAAAGCATTAAAGCAAATAAATTGCAAATTAATCTTCCCCCCAAGGTGTATTCTATGGCAGGGTGTGAGTATGTGTGAGGAATTCCGTGAAAGATTCAGCTTAAAGCGATTTAGATTTGGGCTCCCTGCTCCTGCGAAAGTGGATTGTTTGCGGGGGGTAAGGATATTCGTAGTTGGCGTACCTATTTCTGTGGAAAAATATCCCCAAAAGCATGTGCAAAGAGGGAAATATTTGTATACATTTTAAATGTGATGGAAATGTTTAATATTCTAGAATACAAATTATACGGAATACATGTCCAAATATTTAGTAGATGTATAAATGGAGAACATGATCTACCAATTAAGCCCTCATCCAAAACAGATATTAATATTTTATTATCATACATCAACATTTATATACTAATAAGAGAGAGAGCAAAGAGAAACGAGATAATGTAATGCTTAAATCGCAATCAAATTAATGCTAAGCGATTTCCTTGTAAAAACTGCAAGTTGTAAATGGCAGAGAGCAATGTTTTAACGATTTCCTCGAGTCCTTTTTATTCCTTCCCTCATTTCGCAGCTCTCGCATTCTGATGGCTGATTGCGGTGCGCGGACATTAACGTGGGTCATTTTCGCCACACCAAGAAAATCGCAATAATAAGTTTCGGGCAGCGAAACAAAATCTGCAAAGCATCCTGAAAACCCCCCCAAGAAAAAAAGAGAATAGCCAGCAAATAAAGAGCGAAGGGCAAACGGACCCAAGCAGGAGCCGGAGAAAGGAGAGAAAAAATGGCCAGACCATTGTCAGCAGCTGGTCTTGATTACAGTTCGGACGTTATATTCATTTATTGCAAATAACAGTGAAATATATATTTTTTATTCCCTCCCTAGATCCGACGAAATGTTGCAAAGAAAAATTGTACAAAAATATATGCGGAGAAACGCGTTTGGGACCCAGGGCCCAATCGAAGTTATTAAGTGCAGCTGTATAAAGTTGTTAAAATTGCCGCAGTTTACGACCGGCTATCGAGACGGAAAATGCCTAAAAAACGTCTGCAGCTACGTGACGGGCTCTCCCTAATTGCGTAACTCTACCCACTTCCCAGCTGCCTGTTCCCTTGTCTGCTGTCTTCCATAATTTGCTGTCATTTTCACTAACATGACCGCAGAACATCGCCAGAACAGCTTGGCATCCGGCTAAGAGAGGAGCTTGGCATCAAGTGTCGAAATAATAAACGAAATAGCCGACAGCGGTAATAAAACAATGCACCAGCAGGACCAGCTTCGAGGGGACAATGGGCTAGGCGAAGAGGAAATGGGGTAAATAATAAAGTTAAAATTATGAATAATTAATTTATAAATAATATATCAAATAATTTACAATCCTAAGGGAATTTAAGATCAATATTAATGTAACTTAAGTTGTTCTAGGTTCTTTTTGTAAAATAATTTATGGAAAATTTCTTTCAATATCTTTAAAGTCAATTTAAATAAATTTTAAAAATATACCGCAGTATATAATCAATGCCTTAAATATTATTAAACATTTTTCCACAGTGCATTGACAACAACAGTTGCAGGAAACATAAAATTTCCGACACATAGCCAAAGTCAACGCCATCGACAACGTCTAGGAGATTGGCTTTGGCTTTGATGGCGCTGCTGTCCCCGGAGGTCGGACTCCTTGTGTTATGTTCTCCCACCGGACTCTGGGCAATTGTCGGATTGTGTTTTCGATGCAGCGAAGGACGATGGAAGTCCTGGTCTTATTTGCAGCGGAAATGCGTTAAAGTCAACGTGATGTGGAAGGGGACAGAAATGGAAATGGTTATGATATAGGGGGGTTTGGTGGCGACATAGTCCAGCCCCCGAGGACTCTGTTGACTAACTCGCTGTCAAAACAGAAGGAACCGGACTCACCGAGCAGCTAAAACAAAGGCAGCGGCAGTAATTTAGCAACAACAAACAACAACTGCACATAACTACAAGGCAAACAGCAGAACAAATGCGAAGTAAGCGCAGGCAAATAGACAGATAGATAACATGAACACAACGGCGCAAACACGGCGAAATGGACCGAACGTCGCCTCCAAGGATATATGTCCTATATACACCATGCACTGTGAGGAAAATGAAGAAGAAAGTGGGTCAGATTCAAGCTTTAAATAGTAAAGAATTAGCTTTTAAATAGATTTTTAAACCTACAACTTCGTTTCGATATTATATTTAAGAAAAAATCCACTATAAAATGTACTTAACATTTTTAATATATATTTTAATACTTCTGAAATTAATAAATGCTTACGTTTTTTTCCTCAGTGCATTCGTGTGTAAGTGCGAGTCGTCGGACAAACAAACAGGCAAACAACTATCAATCACTCAAGGCAGTTGGCAAAGTGCTGCCGCCATCCAGGAGTGGGAGTGGAGATGGAGGTGGAAAATGGAAATGGAAATGGGCATGACTCGGGGTAGACTGCAAGAGTGTCTATTCCAAGGTGGTTTCGTCTAGGGTTTTGGGGTGATTTTTCCCCACTTTCTGACAGGGAAAACCACTTGCTTGCCTTGGAGGCCCCATCATCAGGTATCACAACTTTGTCGTCTTGTTTGGCCAATGAAACCACAAAAGTGAAAGCTAAATGTTCGTTTCTATTTATGCTTAAAGTGAACTTTGTGGGCCATGTTTGAGTTGTTATTATGAAATGTTTAGTTTGTGGTGATCTAACATAAACAGAAAATATATCAAAAAGTTCACTGGAATGTATATATAGTTAATTAATGTATATTTAAGTCTTAAAAAAATATATAAATAAAAATTCTCTTATATCTCAAAATGCAAGCTTCTTAAAATAAATCTAAGAATACATTAAAACTTGGCCATCTAAAAAGTTGGCCTTTTATTATTTTTGCAATTTTAATTCTTTTTAAGCACTTTGACTAATATTTCAGCTTCTTTTCTTCTTGTCTGCTGCCTCCTCAGAGTATGCAATATTCTTCAAATTTAAGCCAGTATTCCTTTAGCTTTTTCAGTCTGCTTGCCTACGGTTTTCCACCGTTTTTCCTTGGCTTTTTCCTGCAATTCCTCAGTGCTGTATCGAGTTGTTTGTGACTTTGGCTGTCTCACATGGGGTCATGCATGTGTTTACAAAACATAAAACAGCAACAAACAACGAAACACTGTCAGAAAGTTTGGCTCTGTCATTGTCAAGTTGCGCCCAAAGTTTTTCCCCCAGACTTTTCCTTCTTCAGACCGGCTTTGTTCATTTTCCGAGCATACTTTTTGCTTTATTGAACTTTTACTTTCAATTTAACTTTGAGTCCTGGAGCCAAGCTCCGATTTTGCGTTTGCCGACTGTCGCTTCGCTAATTCATTGTCGTCACTCATACGCCATGTGCGCCCATTTGAAAGCGGAGCCTGTGGAAATGGGGAGAGGGTGAAACCTGAGAGAACGTAAAGCTGCTCGTCGAGTCGTTCATTTGTGTCAATAAAGCAAAAATTAATTGAAATCTCCTCGTTGTCTCTGGCTTGCTGCCAGCCAATCATCAATTCAACTGTCTCTGCTCCTGGGTTTTTCCTTTCGTCTGCTTTCTGTTTGTGCTCTCTGCTTGTGCTTTCTTCCTGCACTTTTGGCCACTGGGTTACATATGGAAAAATGCCGATGCGGATGCTCGTCTCGTTATATTGACATTTCGCCACTCCAGAGTGACATTTAAAGCGTCTGCTCGATAATAAATCACATTGTCATATGCCAGCGTGTTGTGCTTAAAAAGTTCCACCAAAAAGAAGTCAAATTTGACAGTTACACAGAGCAAAAAAGCTGTAATTTTAAATTCATTGAGTTTTAATCCTCAGGAAGCATTTTTATTTTACTTTAAATTAATTCAAAAGCAAACTTATATTTTCTGTTTGTGTAAACCCTCAATGCCACGTTCTATTGGTTGTGTGTCTGAAATTACAAATATTTTATGTATTGTGTGTATGAATTTCCCCTCAAGATGTGTGTTAAAAAAAAAGAAAGAAAAGAAAATAAACTTTGTTGGTGTTGTCGGGATGCGATAATGGCACATGTGTGGCATCCACAGGGGATTCCATCTCGGCTCCTCGGTCCGGGCATAAATCAATAAATTGAAGTCGGTAAGCAGAGACAACGACACACAGGCGTTAAAGTTTTTGCGCCTTTCCAGCTGACACCCGGTCTGAAGCTCTCTCTAGAGTAAATCCATATCACATTGATGGCGAGTGCCACATTTACCATTCCGTTCATTTGCCAAACAAAACGATTTTTAACCACATTCAAACTTTCCATCGAGAGAAACAAAAGCCGAGCACAACAAGGTTTAATGAAAAAAAATTACCAAATATGCTGTGTGCGCCCCCGAGGCAGCTCAAAACATAAAAAAAAACGAATGTTATTAACTTTTTTTTTTGGGGAGCCTGAGAGTTTGTTCTGATAAATTATGCAGCACTTTGAAATTGAATTTCAAACTCTGCCACTAACTCATTTTGGGAGGAGCAAGCGAGAGAGCATTCCAAGGGTCCTCAATCCGAGTCCAACAAATTGTTATTTATGTTATCCCTTCCACTCTCGCTTTTCTCGACCAAATTTGACTGCAATTAGATTTGCATACATTTCCATAAGACACTCCTCCGCCCTCTCATTCACATCCTTGCTCGAATCCTCACTCACACGCGCCCAAAAGGGACACGGACACATAAAGGAAGTGCCCCGAATGTCACACACACGTTGCTGTTTATGTTTATGTTAATGCTATCTATCCCTTTGGGGTCTTTCGTTTAGGTGCACTGAACGAAAAAAGGGAAGAAAAAGTGAGAGCTGAAAATTCCTCATGATTAAATAATATATATTTAATAATTAAATTGTATTTTTTTTAGGAATCTGGACCTGTATTAAATTTGAAAATATATATTTGGCTTAGGGATGAAGTAAAAATAGAAGTGGAGAAATATGATTGCTTTGATTTTTAAAACTTTTTTAAAACATCTCTGTTTTCTGGCGACTATCGACGTTTCTTGCGGCATTATTAAATCAGTAAAACGAATCATAAAATTTGTACAATTATGTTTATATACATTTAAAATTGTACTTTGAAAGCAAAACACAAAACAATATGATATGGCTTTTTTTCTCACTGTACTCTTTTTGTGGTAAAGTATAAAAAGCTGGCATTCGCTTACCTCTTGACCTGGGGCATCAGTATTTGGGCGGTGTGCTTGAATGCCTCCACGCAGGTGCGTCGCAGCTTGCGGATCTTCTCGCGCAGCTCGGGGCAATCCTTGGCCTGGCCCACGTGTATCAGCATGTCGCGGAAGAGTGCCACGTGGCTGTTGATCTCCATGATGAGCTGCAAACACACAAAAACGGCAGACAAGACGGCTATATAATATAGGTATATAAATATATCTAGACAGCGGGTCATTGGCGGCAACTGATGCCTAATTTATGCGAAAGCTCTATTAGGCCCGCACATAGCACATTTCGTATTTTAATTTATGCACAACCCTCTCCGAGGACCGCAGGCAACCAAATATATGTTGTTTGCCCAGCCGCTCGTCGGCTCGTTCACCCAGCAAAATTTCTGGGAATTTTCTCCACCAGCCAGATAAGGACAAGAGTCCTGCCATTATGTTACTACGGCTCATTGCCACAACAGAGGCGGCAAATGAATCGAGCAATCGAGGCCTAATTCCTTAGCCAATGCTGCTGGTGCTCTCGGCCTTCGCCTGCGGCCGAATCAGGCTCATAAAAATTAAAATGCCTGAAATGCAAAGGATTATTCGAGCCCAATTTTATGGCTTTTGGGTTGGTTAGAAGGGTCAAGCTGTTGCTGAAAAGTATATTAAGTCAATTATTATTGACTACATTCCATATTCTGGGCTTTAAGTTAATTTTATGGCTGCTGGGTATAAAGGAAATTTGGTAAGTTTTCAAAGAATGCTTGCTGGCAGTATTTAAGATGGAATTTATATTAAAGTAATACTTTAAAACTTAATTAGAATACTTTTGTTTAAGTGATCTGAAGCATTTTAAGTCCATTTGAGCCACTTCTTTGCAGCTTAAAACAATTAATAACCTTCCTGAAATAACACCTTAATTAAGCAACTTAATTCTCTACACAAAAGTACTTCTTATAAATCTAATAATTAATTTATATTTGCCAGACTATGGCTTTTCTATAGCTAACATAAGCCTTCCTATTTCTGCGCTATTTTTAATTAAATTTTGTTTTTATTTTACCACCTCCGCCAAGTTAATTTTACAGTCAGTCATAAGCTTAATTTTCCGCATTACTCTCCCACACACACACATGCGTGCTGTGCCACGCCCCCACACACATTTCGAAGAGGGGCGGCACGTTTAAATATTAATGGTTGACTCTGGCAGCCTCATTTCCCTTCACATTCCCCTCCATCGCCTCGCGCACACTTCATTTAAAACGCGGCGTATGCGTAATTTTAATAATCCTCGAAAGTCTGAAACGCCCCTGGCGAATGCAAAGTGAATTTTGTGGCTTGACTCAATTTTGGGGCCGACAGCTGTGCAAAAGGGGAGGCTGGGGAGGATTGGGATTTACAGCTTTATGAAATATATGCATGATTAGTCATATTGATGGCATTGGCTTGACAATGCCACAGACACTGGAGGAGGCGGCCCTCGGAGAACAAAGAGGGCAGGAGCACTTAGCCAAATTGCTTATTGAAAGTGCTGCTGCCGAGCAGGATATATCCCAAAAACTTTGCTCCCATTCCGGGTGGGCGGAGTCATGGTTTTGTAATCATTTCCCCGAGAGCGAGTGGGCCTAGCCTACCAAAACTTTTGCGCCATCAGCTGTTGCCCCCGCCGACTGGCTGTGCCCCAAAAATATATATTGGATTCATTGTTTTTCTTCGCCCAGGCTTTGATATTGACAAGGGAACACCGATGCGGAATGTGGATTTGATTTTAAATAAAAAATTCAAATTCTTCTGACAGCGGGGGAATCTTCAAAGGGGTTGTGAAAAGATAAAAAAAATGTGATTAGGTAAAATCTAGAAGGAAATAAATCATTTTGATATTTATATAAAGATTGTAGTAAAAAATTCTGAGAAAGTTTCTAAAGTTATATATATTTTTGTATGTACTTATTAAGCCTTTGTATATTTACTAAATTTCTTAATTTAGGTATCTTCATTGAAGCTACAATCTCGCTCGGATATATGAGCCCTAAAATGTTTCATTAAATACTTTAATAAGACATTGCCGTTTAGGGACCTCACAAAAATCCAGTCTCTGCTGCTACCTAATTATTTGAGATTTTTTTTACCTGCCCACCAAGGACAATGTCTCCCATAAAACATAGCACTGCCACACTCGCACACACACACACACGCAAGTATAAGCTCATAAAAGCCACACGCATAAATTTTATATGACGCTTAAATCTCGGCTGATAGAAGGACACATAGCCGGCAGTAGCTGGCATTGCAAAAGTTCCTGCAGCACATGCAAATCCCAAATGTAAACGCCTGTCGTCTTCGTCCTGCGGGGCAAAGGTCCTTGGGCTGGCATAAAAAGGGACAGCCGAGAGCCATAAGAGCCAGTGCTAAACCAGAGAGTCAAGTCCCAGCGCAAAAACCCCAGCAAAAATAATACAAATGCGGAAAAAAATCCGAGTACATTTCTGAAATTACCTGACCACACACACAAACACACTCGCAAGCACACCACCACACACAGAATTTCATTTATACAAAGCTGAGGTATATTCAATTCCCCCGGCGTTCTTGGTCAGTAATGAGAGCAGAGCTTAATGGCACCAACACCGGCTAAAAAGTGTGCTGCTACACATGTGTGGAATAATAAAGGCTGTAGTGGTACGGGGAATCCCCCCTTTTCGGGGCATGCATATTCATGCGAAACTGGCACTGGACATGGGAAGGGAAGAAATGTTGTTTTATTATTCTTTGGCTGGCAAGGAACCACTTTGAACTACTTTTGCGTCAACAGTTGAGGCGAAAAATTGAAAAACAGCTGCCGGCGCTGGCCCGCTGTGAATTTATGCAACAAAAGCAACGTGCTTGATGCCATATGTTAAATGCACTGAAAAAATTACAAAGCATTAAATTTACTAAAAATAAAATTTTAAAATTTAAATTGGTATACAAATTATTTAACAGTAAAGTAAAAGATAGATGCCTATATGTAATAATATTACAAATGGAGGTATTTATACAGACAGACATACTAAAGATGACAGAAAAGATACATAAATACTTCTGTACTTTTCACAACAATAATAACAAGCAATAATTCCTAGGACAGATCCACATAGCTAAATCGATTCGGCTGTTGATGATCATCTAGAAATAATTTATTTTATATATACAAATATATAATAAATCCTCATTTCTTATTATCCTTGTCTGAAGTATTCAAATTTCCCTTTTTAATAAATCCAAAAATATATTACTAAATTTTGTTCTCTGCATTTACATACGTGCTCCGGTTGTTGCAAGAAAAACTCACGACGCTGGCAGCTCCTCCTCGTTCTCCTACTGCTCCTCCAGCAGTTGGCCAAATGTGTAAATCAGCAAAAACGCAAATGCCACAACGCCAAGAAGAAGACAAAGAAGCCCGCGGGGAGGAGATGGGATAAGATGGGGGCAAAATGAAATGGAATGAGATGAGTGAAAATAGGGTAGAGAAAACAGGGGGGAGGAAAACTAACATACAAAAGAAAACGGCGACGACAAGTAGAACTGAATCTAGACAAAGTGAAAGCGGAAATTAAAATTGCAATACAAAAAGGGGAACCGGCAAAGACAAAGACAGACAGCGTTTGTAATGAGCAGATTGTGTGTGTTTACCGAGTGTATGCGAGTCCTTTGGATGCATTTTAGAATACAATTTTGCCCAGGGCCATGAATTCACAATGTCCAAGGCGTACACAGTGCGTGGCATGAACAACAGAAAGAGACTTAACAAATTACAAAGCTGCCATTACACACTACGTGTCCTTTTGGTCCTTGAAACATGAAACCACTAATAAATGACCAAGATGATAAAAGTGCTCTTGTCTGCAGATCTCAGCGGTCAGCTAATAAATATCACGCTCCATTAAGGACGTGAGCTGCAAAAAACTCAGATAATGCGCTTTGCACATCCACATCTTTCAACAAAGCCGTGGCAATTACCAGGACAAAAGTGCAATGGCAAAACGCATTAGCCAGCGAACCAACAAGTTGAACTGTAGAATAATTACCATCGAACTGGTGGGCTGGAGGCCAGGATGCAACCAACTAGCCAACAGTCCATTCCACAGTCGACAGGCATTCGCCCATCGCTTGTCGACAGGTCGAGCTCTAGCTCCTCCCTTCAGGCCAAACAAAGGTTCGTTACAGTGTATAAATGTCAGACAGCGTTTTGAAATCGGTTTGCACTAAGGAAAATGGGTGTGTACTTGAGGAAATTTGGTTTAAATAACCTTGGAAAATTTTGAAATATTTTGAGGACTACGGAAAATTACAAAAAAATTAATTAAATGCTTTAAAAACCGAGAGTAATTGTGTAAATAAATATAATTTTATATATAGGTATATATTCTCAACCTTCTTTCTAAAATTGCTCTATTTCTCTCCGTGATCTAACAGCTTGCAACAGGAGTCAGCAACAGCACATCACACAATGCAGCTGCTGTGCAACAACACACTGCCAATATCGATGAAGGTTTAGTGTGTGCGTGTGTACGCGCACGGAGGCGTTGGTGTGAGCCACAAAGCCCCACTTGGCCGGCAGCAACAATAAAAGAAGGGAAGTGCCTAGAACAACCATCGAATCGCAGCTGCGGCAAAGCGACGGTGATGAAAGCCCCCCCTTGACCACGGCCACGACTCCAGATGCCGCAGAAAGCAATTTGACATGGACGTCCTTTGTTAGATCACATGCAACACAAATGGTTGGGTTGGTTTTTGAATGAATGGTAAAATCTTGAAAAAAAATTATATATACCTTACTCTTATATACTTTTGGTCATTAAATTGTAGGTAATAGTAGATATTAGTAATAATTTCTAACCAGGAAGAACTACAGGAAACTGATCAAGTTTGCTAGAAGCCTAACCACTATTTTCTACTTAAGAAATCCAAATTTTAGTTCAAGTCTTTAACAAAACCTTTTCCTTCCCTTAATACCAAAAACAACCCCATCTTGGCGGCAATCGCACAGACCTTTCGGGCCATTTGCGTAAGTGATAACAAAAACTTGTAATCCGTAAAATCGATAAGATGCCCGCCTATCAGGACAAGACGGGCTTTTATTTGCTCTTTGACGAGGAGAGGGCCACTATGGGCCTTTAGTGGTCTGAATGGCCGGCGATTATGGCAATGGGAGGAGTGTGTATGGTGTGTGTGTGTGCTGAGCTGCTCTCGGTTTACATTATCAATCAAGCTGACTGACAATCGACGGATACCTTGCCACTATATTGAGAGTGACACAAGCGGAGAATCCTTGTCCTTGAACACGATCCTTTGTTTAGGCCACGCTTTTTATTGCGCAACTTTCTACCCCAAAAATTCCTTTGTCCTCCTCACTCTCACTCACTCACGCCCTCGGACAGGAGAGACAAATGTTCGCCGCTAAAGTTAAGCACAAGTTTTTAGTTTTTTATTGAGGTCCTGCGGCCAAGGACCGCACAGCGGAGCAGCCCCAATGACAGGGCAGGGTCGACTAAGCGTCTACACAAACATGCCATGCATTATTCCAAAATTAATGAAGATGTATTGGCGGCTGTTCCGAGAGTGTGGGGGCAGTGGGAGTGCCTCATTTAATGAAAATTGGTTGTAGTTTTCCCTCCTTGGAAAACTGCAGTGGCCATTGCCGAAATTATTATTTCCACTCGAGTCCAAGACAGCGAGCCATTTTTCTTGAACCAAAAACCGGGAGCCTGGGGCCGGGTTCTCTCATCAACGCCAGTCACTCTCCCCCTTCTCGAGTGTTGGTTTTTCTTTTTTTTTAAGCAAAAACATGTTGGAACACAGAGCAAAATGCTTGAAGAGAAACTGCAAATTAAAAAATATATTTTTTAATAAACCAATCTCAAAACTAATGGTAAAATGCTTCATTCCAACTATCTTATGTTTAAAACTCATTAAAGAGGCTTTCAAAATTCCTTATAAGTTTCATATAATCTCCGCATTTTCTTCCAGTGCCCTGGGCGTAGTCGGGGGTGGGCGTGACTCTATGCGTGCACTGTGAAAGGAGAGAGCTGCCTCGTATAAAAGAGCTTCATTACTTTGCGCAACAGCTCGCGAGAATATAATGAATGGCAATAAACGTGTTTCACATTTTCCTTTTCGCTGCCGAGTCCGCCCTCCGTTTTTCCTACCATTTTCTCTTTTTTTTTTACAGCAACATTTTTCATTTTTCAGCTAGACAACTTTGGTGAACAAGAGAACCGGACAGAGTTTGAACTAAAAGTGGGGTAGAGGTCCTCTTGCACTCAATAGAATCCTTTCAATAATTTCCCTCTGCTTTTAACTTCATTCTATATGGCATATGCCGAGGGAAAGCTTGTTCTCCACTCAATATTGTTATTGTTTATTTCCTGGAACGGATGTAGCTCACTGCAAGAAAAAATCTTAATTGAAGGCCCTGACCCACAGCTGTATACTTTAAGGCGCCAGTCTTAAGCTCCTTTTCGCCATTTTCCAAAGGATTTAACTTTGCAAATTGGAATTGAAATTCATTAGTGCTTGCATTTAAATTCCGATAGACAAACTCGACACTTTTCCTGAAAGCTCACAAGGACAGCAAAAGAATTCTGGGAAATGGAAAACGCAATTTGGAAATCGTTTGAGGTTTGGCAAGTTGGAAAACAAGCTTCAAGTTTCGCTTGAATGCAATAAGCTGCATATTTAAGTAGAAAGCCATAAAGTGAGTCAAGAAGAGAAAATTATTGAATATCCGAGATGCCAAGAAAATCTGTTTGATTTTCCTTTCTGTGATTAAAAGAGAGTTTGTTAGAAATCAAGGAAATCCGGGAAAATGCTTTAAGAGCCAAAGATTTATTATTTAATAAAACTAATAAATTATTTATAAATCCCCTAACACTCACCGTATTCAGGTTGGTGATCTTGTCCAGCTCCACAGCCGTACTGCCGCGATGGTGGTGCAGGTGGTGCAGATGGTGGGTCGTCAACATGTTGCTCCTGTTTCTGCTGCTGCTGCTGTTGCTGCTGTTGCTGCTGTTGCAGTTGCTGTTGCTCTTGCTGTTGTTGCTGCTGCTGCGGTGCTGCCTGTGGTTTTGGTCTTTGCCACATTCAATCGGACATGGCTCATCGGTATGGTAAGGTCAGAGGTCAGAGAGTGTCTGCTATCGCGACAAGCGTCGCTGGATCCCAATCACATCACGTGGACTACGCTCAGCATCTGCAAAAAGCGTGACAAATATTAAGTGGAATTTGCATTGAAATTGCCCATATAGTTCTGTGAGAGACCGGAAAGCGTTGACACGCCTTTCCGGCCCCTCGGGTAAAAACATTTCGGGGTGGCGCCGCCGATTTCCGCCCCTGATAGATTCCGTTGGGGATTTTAGTTTGCATGCCATCGATTTTCAGCTTCGTTTTTTCTGTAGCTTTTTTCGTTGCCTCCCAGCAAATCTCACAGAGGAGCCAACAATCGCACCGGATGCGGATGCGACAGTTGGCCACCGCTCTCGGCATTTTCGGTGTTAACACTTCATTTGGCTTTGAGCGGCTGAATTGGCTGCCACGTGCCCACAAGCTTGTAGCCACTCGGTCCTTGTCCGGATCGGGCTCTCACCCCCTAACCCACTCAAATAAACAAGAGCAGTCAACAAGAGTCGAGCTGAAGTCAAGCGAAATGAAATTAAATTCAACTCTTGGTGCAGCTGAGAAGGAGAGTCTATTGCGCGAAAAGTGGCCACTGGACAGGGAAAAGCTCAAGTTGCCTAGGAACAAATTCCTCTAGTATAATAAGTTCTGCATAAAACGATGAAATTATATTAAAAGGAAAACAACTGAAGCAGCAGCTGCAACCGCTGCTGCAGCGGAAAAGTCGGAAAGCCAGCGCAGGAAAGCTGAGCAAACAAATACTCGTAATACACAGGCTAAGACCGAAGGTAAATTGTTTGCTTTACATAGTAGTAGAACCATCGGCAAGGACGAAGATGAAGCTGCAAGGCTACAATATCTGTTTGATTTGTGTCAGTCAAGACGCTCAATTTACCAATACAAGCACAGTCCTGAATACATTCCAAGGAAAAACATTTCAATAAGAAGAGAATTTGCAATAATCAAATTAATTTCCATTCATAAACATTTAACGGTTCATATCATCATAGCCAAAGTTTGTTTGAAGATTAAGCTGGTAATTTCTAAATAAAATGTTCTTGAAATATCTCTGACAAATAAATACAATATTTCCTGCCTTTATTGTTTACTATTTTTAATAACAAATCATTTGCAGATGTAAACACTTTCCGAAACGGAAACAAAATTAATTTCCTGTTGGAAAATTAAATTTTCATCATTCTGCTACAAGTTCTGAAGCCATTAAGCACCTTAAATGCTATTCAACATTTATGCCTGCGCCACCGTAAATGCAACTGATAAGACTGAGTGCGGCTGTGTTGGCTTAGAGTCGCATTTTTCCCGGAAGGATGCCGCTGCTTTGTTTGGCATCGAGCGTGGAAGCTGCGTGCTCGGCATGGAAATGCGCCTCATTAAGCCACCGAGCCACCACGTTGGAAAATATGCCGCGCAAGGATTAAGCGACGATGCCGGCGACAAAATGGCGCGCCGGCTATTAAGCCTCCTTCTTCACCGCGTTTTGTATATTTCCATTCCCGTTGCTGTTACAGTTAAGTGTAATTAAAAACTTAAATGGAGAAACACATTAAATGCGTTGCTTTTCTCTTGCATTTATGAAACATTTACGCAAATCTGATGCAGATGAAGTTCTGCTTAATTGTCTGTGTGCGTCTGGGTGTCGATTTAAAACAATTTCTCTGCTTGACACCCTGCGTATACGCAATATGCGGCTGTGCCACTGGGGCGTATTAGTAATATCAGATGCTCCTACTGCAGAGGGGGAAAAGTTCACCCTACAAATATAGCAAATACTAGAGATGTGAGAAATAATATACGTAACAACAGAACGCCATAATCCTGTGAAATAAAACCATTCTTAATGGCAACAAGCCAGCAAATGCGAATGCGAATGCATGTTCTGCTCGCTGGCTGGGAATTAGCCTCTCAGTCTCGACACTCTGCCAGACATGCCAGAAACTCATTAGCTTTATTACCCCGACACATACACTGCCGCCAGTCTGTATTCCCCACAAAATAATACAAAAAAAAATAAACTGAGGAGGCGGCACAGACTGGAGCAACCGCAGGCCCGAGCATTTGTATTAACTATTCATGTTCGCACACACTCACTGGGACTCGCACTCGTTCTCGCTCTCATATACCCACTCTGTGTGTCTCAAAAGACATTTGAATAATTTTGACAAATGTGTGATTAATTCAAACATTTTGGCAACTTAGGCTGTCATTCTTTATGCAGGTACTACAGCAAATTAGCACTTCATAAACACGAACTGGGCAGAACAACGAATCATTATATTAAGGAATATGATAAGCCAAATAAGAGACTAACTTTAAGCAAAAGTAATACTATTCTATAATAATAAAAAACCTTTTTCATTTAACTTAAAGTTCCCCCATATGAACTAGACACTTGTTTTCCGGCATTTATGATACCTTAACTGGCACAATTCTATTCAAGCCCCACACAATGACTGGCCTGATTGGGACTTGGGCGATTAAAGACCCTGACAAAGTGAAATTTATGGCACTTGCCACACACTTAAAGCTAAACGGTGGAAGTCTCTCAGTGCATAAGGCCGTCGAGCAAAATAAGAAACAAAAATCAGGCAAGACACGGGCGTAGGCAGGCAGGAGGACCACTATCAGGACCAGAAAAGTGCACAGAGCAAATAAAAGTGGCGGTATAAAAGAGTCGCATGCCGGAAACGACAAACGAGAAAGAGGCTAAAAGTGTAGTGCGGGGGAGGAGAGCAGCCTAATGCCAATGCCAACACCGGATGCGGATGTGTGACACATGGCCAAAGGGGCGACGGCGACCCCCGCAGACTGGCAACATACGCACAATGTCATTGTCGTACGCTTTAAGTAGGCGACTTTATTAACGCCGAGGACACCGAGGAGAGGACCTCCCGAGTGTGCAAAAAGAGTGCAAAACGCAGCTGAAACACAAATGGCAAACCATTTTAGAAGGGGGTAAAATGAGGACTATGGAACTGAAGTTTAAAAATAAAATGTTGAAATGTATAAAAAAAAAATAGTCGAATTATATTTTTTGTTGTATACATTTATACATTTTTAGTGCCAACAAATATTTATAATTATTTTGTTGTACTTAATTAATTTTTTACCAGCATCAATAGGCAATTTTTTTAGCCATGTCAAAAAAAAAACATTTTATTACATTTTTTTAAATATTTAAATTGACAAAAAATTAGCATTTTTCCAGATGGGTAATTAAGTATGCAAATTGAATAACCTATTAAAAAATAACATAAAAAGCTTTTAGAATTGATATTAATACATTTTCGACTTAGTTATGGCTTTTTAAAACTTTGATTTGTCAAAAAAATGCTACTCGTTTTAAATAAAATAATTACCGTCGATATATGAACATTATAAATTCATTTATTTACTTTTTTAGAGTTCATAACTCATAAAAAATGCTTGTCCTTATGAACTCTCGTTTTCTTAACGAACTTCCTTAAATTCCAGCTCATTGTGCCAGTCCCCAAGTAGTTATAAATTTCCCGCGAATCGTTTAAGGACTATTCCCACTGTGCACTTGGAGAAAAGCGAGAGAAACAAATGGCATAATAGGCCGGCAGGACACCTGGGCACGTGTTGGCTGTTGTTATTCCGGCCGACCTTGCCCCGACCCACCTGGCATAAAATTAAGCGACTGCGACGCCGCTGTCGCCTGGCCCCCGTCTTGGGCTTAGGCAAAGGTCGTTTATGACATGGCCACAATTTGTTGCTTTTTGATATTTATTTAGACGCGGCCGGGCCGCATGTGAAATGAAAAGCGCCGCCGAGCAGAGAGGACATAAATCAAAAGCACAAGACCGACGAAAAACGTGAAGGAAAATCCGGTGCGGAAAAGGGAAGCCAAGCCGGCAACAATGGCAAGCTTTCCACGTTCAGGTGCAGAGAGCGCGGCTTAAACTGGTTATTTATGGCAGGGCGCTGCTGGGCCAAAAGAGTTGGGCCCAGCCGAGCTTCCTCAGAGTCCGACTGAAAAGTAAACATGCCTGGAGGCTCGATTTATTGAAAATCAAGGTACCATAAGTAGGCTATGCCTTGCCTCGTTGCCCCTATAATTTTCAAGTAGTTCTGGTCACTTCTGCGCCTAGAGCAGCTCCAGGGTGCAGCGAACCGCAAGAAATTAATTGCAAATCATGGACCTCAGCAGCGACGATAGCGATTCATCGTTCGGCAATGGGAGTCCCCTCACGAACAGATCATCGAGCAGCTCCAGCGACACCAGCAGCGTGAGCTCCGTGAAATCGAACTCGTCGTCCAGCGAGGAGGAGAGAAACTTACTGGACAGCAACTACGATGTGAGTAACTGTTGGGTCCTCCAATGAATGACACTAAACATTTAAATCACCGAATGCAGATTATCACTGAGCTGAACCTGAAGCAGTTTGTGTTTAGGGTCGACCGTTACGCCGTGCTGGACGATCAGGCAGTGGATATGGTGGCCAAAATCGCCGATGTCTTTGTTAATGACGTGGCCAGGCGCGTTGTCAAGTTGGCCCAATACCGAAAGGAGCGGATGAGCCTGCTGGACCTCAAGTTCACCCTGAAGCGGGAGTACAATATGGAATTTCCCCACGATATTGTAGAAGAAAAATAAAGAAGAGGGCTGACATAATTTCAATAAAATTAAAACCATTAAAAAGTCTTTAAGAAAACATCACATAAACCTTAAAATTCATTTCATAAGCTGCTTTCAAAAATAAAATAAAGAGAAATGTAATTAAAAACGACAAGAATAAAAGCAAAATCCGTAACAAATTAATAACTGCCGCAAACTCAAAGAACCCATTCAGGTGCCAGTGAAAGAGGTGTATTCCTGATGGGGAAAATTGTAAACCGGATCATGATTAAGCAATTAATAAATTCAATAGCGACTGTCGAGGGCCCCGACACACATTCAATAGCCCCGACAAAGCGGTCATCATGGTCTCGGCCACACTTCACCGCACTCTGGACTCCAGCCTTTCAGCCGGGAATTACTCAACATAAAGTTAAAGTGCCATAAAAATGCCAAGGCACATAATGCCACACCACCGAGCTCATACTCACACTCAGACTCACATGCTACCGTTTACACACATGAACAAGCAACTGGGTATTTTTTTTCCAGGACCCTTTTTGCCTTAAAAAAGAAGAAAACTAAGGCGGAAAATTCGTGAGCTTTTTTTTGCTGCAGGAAGAATAAAGAATACTTTTTGGCTGGCCCTGGGCACGTTATATAAATGGCAAAGAAGGCATAATTCTGCAGCTTTTTCCTTCTATGCTTGAATAAATGGGTGTTTATGTATGCAGCCGCTGATCCGAATTTATTTAAATAATTATTTACCACAAGAGACTCTGTTTCTAGCATACTCAATAGCTGTAGTTTATATTGTGTATTTTATTTCATTCGCATACATTTTTGGCAATCGATAAGAGGCATTTTTTTGACAATACTTCTCACACCTTTTATTTATTTAGGCTTTGCCAAGGAATAAACATAATTAAAAGCCAACAATGCTGATTTTAGATACATGAAAACTAAAGATATAAAACCATTTTAAATAATTCATTTAATTTTGACAGTTGTTGAAGCTGAAATTGAATAGACAAAGACTAAAATGAAAATTATAGATTTTAGTTAAATAAAGCAACATATATAATTTTAATATAAATACAAATATTTTTAAAATAAAAACCAGAAACTACTGTAAAACAAATGAAACCAATTTAAGCAGAAACTTTACTTTAATTTTGTCCTATTTCCGGAGCTCATAGAAAAGCTTTCATTACATTTCAAACCGCCCTCGAGGCAGCCACAATCGTTCGCAATCATAATCCGAGAACGACACATTGGGGCGCATTTAAACTGATTTCATATTGGATCAGCAAGTGTCTCCCTGCCAGACTGTGTGTGTGCCTTCGCCCACCACAACCGCAAGCGAGCAGGAAATTCGTTTGCCGTATGTCTTGGCACGCACGCAGCCAAAATCGGTACGAAATCGAGCCGTCGAGGATTTCATGGAGACGAAATTATAATGAATTTGTCGTGCATACATTTCCAATGCGTGACTCTCACTCACACACAGTCTGGCTGGCCACGCCCACTCCATCAGCGTGAGGGCCGCCCCTCGATTTGGCTTAGTTCCTCCGATGGATCCGAGGAGATAAGCAGCTAAGTGACTTCGTCCTGACATGGCCCACGGGCCGTCGACGTACGAGTATGAAATAAATACGAGTCCTGCTGCTGTTGTCGTTGTTAATATTGTTGTTTCCGTTGTGTATTGGTAAATAAATTGAATTAAAGTGAAATCAGTTGCCTCTGGCTGTAATAAATTAATGAAAAAGCCGGGTGGCTAGGCGTCAGAATAAAATATGAGCCATGGCGAGAGAGTTCCAAAATTGAGTTATCAGCATAAATCAAAGGGAGTATTTATAGCCGAATAATGATTATGTTTGCCGGGTGACCGAAATGGTAAATTAATTTTTATAAATCGCCCTAATGGGTATTTAAGGATATATGTTTTTCAAACAGTGGAACATGTAGGCTAGATATTTGTAGTAATATTGAATAATTTATTTATTTTGAGATCATTTAACATTAAAGAGATATTTATTACAGAAATAAATATTAAACATTTTGCAGGATTTGGTTTGGATTAACTTTATACAAATATTATAAGTAAATCTATTTTATTAATTATTGTTATAAGTAAATTTGTATTATTTTTTAATTTTTTTATTCATAGATATTTAGTCCTGCTTTTCTCATCCCTAATAGACATGTCCTGCACTTGCAACCTAAGAGTTTTACAAGACAAAATCCTTTTTAATTAAATTCAAGTGTTGTGCTACGACCCCTTTTGCATGTCAAACGCAAAGGCGGAAACTTCCTCATTTCCTCCTCCTTTGAGCAAAAATTTTCAAAGAAATTTGCAAGTTATTCATGGAAACTTCGGGCTCAGGCTAAGGCTGCGTCTGGGGAGGGGAAAACTTGCGTTGAGTGATATGTTACCAAAGAGTTGTCGCTGGCCCAGGCCAAAAAAAAAATAAAAATGTATTCTTCTCCGGCCTCAGGCCAAGGTCAATGAGCGAGTGGCTGCTGCAATGCGAAACCGAACTTGAGGCTGCTGGGAAAGGGAATCCGATCCAAGCAATGGCAGTGCCCAAAATGAGAGAGCAATCAATGCCAGTTGATTACCATTGGTGGAGTTTGCCAAACTCACTTGCCGAGATGATGAATCAAGTTAATGAACTAAGTGAATTGGAAAAGTTTTCAACTTTTTGAGTCGGGCTTAAGCAAATGGAGAACGGAACACATTTGACGTTGGCCTTGGTAACATGATGCTTTGACTGCTCCAACAAACAGGCTTGGCAAGGGGTTTCACTTGAAAACTAATTCGTAAAGGTTAGGTAATATAATAAAGAGCTTTGCTTTTGCTATAAAATAATATTTATTTTTCTTTTGGTTCTATAAAATTAGCTTAACTTTAATAATGATCTTCTCTCAGTAATAATATTTTTTGTACTTTCAATCTTATACTGAACATCATTTTCCAGGCCTAACATAATATTTCCCATGTAATCTCACTTCCATTAACAACTTAAGTGTCAGCTTTTGATTTCCCCCATAAAAAATGGAGCTTAAGTAAACATGTTTTAGCACTTTGCATAAGTTTGCCACGTTCAATATTCCCAACAATACCTTCGATGGCGAGTCTTTAGTTTAATGCATTGCCATTAAATTAATATGTGCTCAAAGAACATTTTAAATCGAAATCCAGGGTATTTTCTGGGCATTTTTGAAATTATGCTCAAATCCGTTTTTATGGTCTCAACCGAAAAACCCTCAGGCAAAGCCCACGGTCGTAAAGAAATGTTTCGGCAATTTATTTATGCGAATTTGTTTACGCATCAAACTCGAGCCTAACATGAATAAAATTATGATAAATACATATTTAATGGGCGGCTGGCAGCCGGGAGGCAAATGTGATTTGGAAATTTATTAAATCTAATTGCACTGCAGTGTGGAAATTGTCATCTGTCACGGGAAATTGAAGTGTTTGCGTAGCAAATCAGGGACAGGACCCAAGCAAAACGAGTGCGGCGGCTCCTTGGCAGTAACCCCATTACCACTAAGTGCCATTGCAGGCGGGGCCAAGAAAAATTACCTGCCTGCACAGGTGCTGACGCACTGTGGGGCTGTTTACTTACAACTTTTGGGGGCTTCATTCGATTTATTTCTAAGGATGCCATCAATCTTTGTGAAAGCCATCTAGGCGAGCTTATGAAAATAAACATTTTTGATATACAAATATTGAGGAGAGTAAAAGAAATTAAAGCAATGGTTTTGCGATGGTAGCAATTTAAAAATTTTGATTGTAAATAGAGGTAAATATTCCATAAATTCAATTAAAAGAAGAAAATAAAAAAGCTACAATTTAAGAAATATATTGAACTAAAACTTAAATAAATTTGTATTTGTTTTTGGGTTATGTTGCTTTGATGATATTTCCAAATACTACACAAATAAATCAAAACATATTTTCAAATTTTCAGTTTAAACTCGTTGGTCTTTATATTTATACATTTTTTTAAATTTATTTAAAATTAAAAAGAGTGTACAAAAGCCGCTAAAATCGTTCAAGGAGACTATACAGGCCTTAGGCAAAGGAAACCTCTTCTGTAGCCAAAATTTTTTGCCTGATTTTCAAGGGTATCCCGCCCATGGTACTTCACGGCTTGTGTTTGCATTTGCATTTCATTAAAACACAGGCAGGTAAACAAGTTGCCGCCCATGGCACAGCGGCTCACTCAGCCCGCACTCGCGACTACGCCGGATGACGATGACGATGGCGATGGCTTTGACTACGGCTGCTAGGATCCCGCTGTTGTTTCAGCTTTACGCTGCTGGCATTGAGTGCCAAATGACAGCAGGGCAGCGGGCGTGGCAAGTGCACTGCAATTGCATGTGAGTGGGTTTCAAGGCGTCCACTGATTGCGAGGCGATGCAAGCGAAACGTGACACGCCCCGGGCCTTACATTAAGTATACGCCCGGTGTGTTTCAATTAGTTTGTGTTACGGCCGAATAAACACGTTAAAAGTGTGTGTAAACACAGGGAGGAGAGTAGGCATAAAAATACCAAAGATAATGACGCCATGTCCAAGGGCAAACAATAAAAGCGCCAGCCAAATTAGGCGATATTTTGACGACAAAAAAAAGAAGGAAAAAAAAACAAACAAACCAACAAATAAACTGTCACTTGTCACCGGCGACCCTCGGGTTTCCCACGGGAAAGACGCCACGGCAGCTGGTCAGATAATTTCCTTTGTTTTCCGGCAAATGTTTTCATATACATAGATATACACCTTATACACCTTTTTTTGTTGAGCTATTTTTCCGCTTATTTTATCACGGCTTGGGCCTTTTATATTTCGTTGTATCCTCTGTTTACTTTTCACGAACGTCCGTGAGTTCGGAAACTCCGGCACAGGTAGCAATATGCAAATCAAACAAAGATGGGGAAATGTCCGCAAAAATATGAGCAGGAAGCGGAAAATCCATCGGCATGGCATTCACGTGCATCCCCCCAAGAGCCCCGGGGAAATTCGAGAAGCGGCACTAGAAGATAACTTCCCTAATGCAATCCGCCCTGAATTCCGGCTTATGACAACTCGAATGTCGAACTACGTGTCTAAGGTCCTGGTCCTTGAGAAATTTAAATATATGTCGGCTGCCTGAACCGATTTGAATTTATTTAATTTGCATTTGTTGAGATGCTTTATCTTCAGCCTCTGTTTTTGTTGGATTCTATTTCGTTTTGTTATCTTTATTAAGCTAATTGATTGGGTTAAATGAAATAAAGGAGAAATTTATTTAAATTGTTTTCCTTTTTTGGAGACCCCAATGTTCCTGTTTTATTTTTACATTGTCTCCTTCATTTTTTAATATTTTTATTTAATAATTTAATTAAATGACTTTTGAAAATGTCAATTATTTTTAATCTTCGGGCTAACTAACTTGGTTATTAATATTTAATAGATTTCATTAGGTTATTTTTCGCATTTAAAAAATAAAGATTATCGGACTTTACAAAATGGTTTTAAATTGCACAAAAAATGTCTTTAAATTTATATGTTTTGTCACATGTTTTGTATCTAAATAATTTAAAATTATAGCAACATTTTTAAGCTAAGCACAAATAATCCTTACAGTGAAGTTCCTTTTTCCAGTTGAATTTCAGGCTTTACATACTGATCGGAGCCAAGCTGATTGCCCAGTTCAATTATTGACACATTATCTGCTGCTCAGCTCTCACTCACGATAACCACTGCGCAAACGACCACTGACCATTATTTGCTCAATGCAGGCAGGCAGTGGGACTGGCCGCAACGCGTATACGCCATGTGTGGCTCGGGGACGAGAATCGAAAACCGAACGCAACTCGCTTGACATGCGCGCGCTCTTGGGCCGCGTGTGCTCTCGCCTCGACGTCTGTTGTTGGACTAAAAATCAGAATCACAAATTCCTGCCACTGCCACGGGCCCCAAAGGCGACTGAGGCTGTGAGACTGTGGCACTGTGGCACTTGACTGTGGCGTTAACATACGCTCAACAGCAACAGCTGCTCTGTAAACGGCTTTGAGCGCTTTCCTGGCCGTTCATTCATAATTGTTTTGAGTGAAATTGTGTGATGCTTATAGCCCTTTACAGAGAAAAAATATTTGTCTTAATTAATTTTAATAAATTCAATTTATAATAATTAATATTTAATTTAAATGCAGAATGTTTAGTACATTCTAGAAGACTAGGATCTTAATATACCATTGTAATTCTAAAATATTATACGAAATATATTATTGCAGTCCTTCAAGTTTATTTTTAGCAGTAATATTTATTACAAAAATATTCAAATTGAAATTCTTAATAAAAAAATATGTATAAATTTATATTCACACTTCTGTAATAAAAATATACAAATATTTATCTTTAAATAAGTTATCACCATAAAATCCTTAGCTTAAGAGACACCAAATCGAGGCAAACATTGAGTTGTTATATATATATAGTTGTTATATTTTTTTTTTTGCCCGGTGCCAGATTGTTTTCGCAGGACAAGGCCAAAAATCAATTTGGTTAAGCCGAATGCGACGCTGGGGAGCAACTGAGTTAGCGTCATTCCCGCCACGTGCCTCGTGCCTGGCAAATGTTAATGAGCCTGCGTACCATAGCCTTTATTTTTATTATGCCCAGCTACTATTTCTATGAATACATACGCACTTATATATGCAAAAAAGGAAAATGTTGACCTTTCCTTACCCCCTTTCCGTTCCCCCACTCGCCCAATGTGCGCTGTCAATGCTGGCCAGAAAAGCATAACAAACAAATGCGCGTGAAATGTCAAAATCACTGTCAGGCGGCAGAAAATGGAAAGTAGGAAAGTGGGAAAGTGGAAAAACCAGGAGCAGAAACTGCGAAAGAAAGATGACGACGCATAAGCGAAAAACAAGCAAAATGCTAAGGGCGAGGCAATCAAGAAAAATTTCCCCAGCAAATGGCATGGCAAATACAAACAGCAGCAACAACCACAGTCAGATAGAGTGGTTGCATGTGTGTGGACCGAGGCGGAAGTTGGGAGGAGGGAGTGGGAGAGGGAGAGGGAGTGAGCAGGAGCACAAGTTGATGATGAGGTAGCACATAAACACACAGGCACACAAACACAAATGCCAGCCGCCAGCAGCCTTAACAAGACTCGAGTGAATTATAAAAAAAAAATCCCCAACAAACCAACGAAAATTCGACTCTTTGATATGCGATACTGTCCCACGATTTGTCGCAATCAAAGAAAAGAATAACAAGAATATAAAATTACTTGGTTATTAAAAAATGTATAGACTTAACCCTTTGCTTATAAAGAAAAAGCTAAAGTATCATATTACTTATTTATAGAAATTCTATTGCTTAGTTTCTTTATGTTTTCATTTGAAATTGCTCTTCAATAATTCCCTAAACCTTTAACTTTATTATTTTAAAGCTTTCGGCTCGAATTTCAACTAAAACCTTACACAAGCTCAAACTTGTTTTATCACTTGAAAAAAGATAACCTCATAACCCAGGATCAAACTAACTAAATCGAATAAATGTACTAAAAACTTATTGATGGCAAGCTCTCGCACAGCTTAAACTCGCCTTACTTCCCCCGGCTGAAGGCCAGGCGAGAAGTGGCTGTATTTTTTTAAACTGCAGCTCCCGCAGTTCTTGGCCAACTGCTTGTGGGTTGCAACAGAATGTTCTACATGGTGCTTCTCTCCTTTTTTACAATTGCTGGCGGGCAAGTGAGACTGGGAGCTACATAGCGTGTGGTTTTATGCCTGGCCGCTTGTTTGGTCTTCGTTTTATCGTGTGGCCACAGTTTGTGTGTGTGTGGGTGCTGACAATTTTTAGCATAACGTACAAACCAAGCTCGGAGCAACAAGCTCAGAATTAGCCACAAGAGTTGCCCCACATGTGGCAACAGCAATTGCTGAGACTCAAATCAGCTAAGCGCAGCAGTTTTTAAAGCTACAAAATTTTGTCAAATTCATCTGAAAAGTTTCCTGCTTTTATTTAACAAAAAATGCACCACCTCTGCCTGCTTGCTGACTTTTAGTTACCAACAAGAACAACTTGGTAATTAGTTTAAGTAAATGGGAAAAAAATGAGTTGGGGAAAACTTCGCCTGGGGCCACGCTGCGTATGCGGAATATTTGCAAGAGCCAACTTTCAGTTTATTTAAATTGCATTGTGTGTGTAAGAAAATCAATATGTTTCAATTTCAAAGGAAAAACAAAGAGCTAGAGACCTTTTTGCCTGACCTGACAATAAAGTAAGGCTTATCAGAAAGAGGCATTTGAGAGGCTGTCACAACCAAATTACTACTATTTTTGCCACTGGACTGCATCATTAAAAGAGGATCAATTCACGCAACAGCGCATAACAATGCTGCAGCAGAAGTCTTTCTCAGTTTCAGCCAATGCTAAAGTTAGCCTTGGATTTGGCCCTAAGTCCAAATTAATTGCATGCAATTCGGCAACTTAAAGCCCCCCGGACTTGATGTGCTTTGCATTTTGAGGGTCTGCTTTGGGGCTTCCGAGATATTCCCACGTATTCCTCCGAAAATGTAAATGCGATGCAGGCGACACAAAATACGCTTCACTGCGCAAAGATTAGGGTTTGAGGGGTTTATTTATTTTTCCTTTTTTTTTTTTTTTTTGTTGGTACAAAGCACCCTAATGAGCATTTAAGCTTGCGGCTTGGGGTAGTCTCGTTTTTATTTTTCTGCTGCTGTTGCATTTGCATAAATTGAAATTTTCAAATGGCGCGAGAAGGCAATAAAGTTGCGCTTTTAATTTAATTGATTTGCATTTTAAATACATTGCAAACAAAGGCAGCGATAAATTTGATGGCTGCTTTTCCATAGAGTTTTCATTTTTGCCAGCTAAACAAATTCCCCCGGGTTTTTCTTTTGATTTTTTGATTAGTTTCTCATTGATTTATGTATGTTTGGGCATATGGGTGAAATGTTTTATTGAATTCCGACCAGGCGCACTTTAATCTGGCCAAAAGCAACAACAGCAAATGTTTGCGCTCCCTTCATAGCCACGTTTTCGTTAGTTTTCGCTCTTCCTGTTTGTATCTCTCATTCTGGGCCATTTAGTGCGTATACGCAATATCGGACAGGGGGGAATTCTTGGCTGCCGCAACGGAAGCGCTAAACCAAACATAAAAACAAACAGCACACTTAATCGTGTATAAATGTTTATGCTCTCGTGTGTGTCGGCATAGTTTTATGTCTCAATTGAAGCGTTTGCCAGGCAAATAAAAATAATCAGCAAGTCAATATCCCGATGGGCAGCGGAAGAAATGCTTAAATCTTGCCGCTGCTTCATTATCACATTTTGTTGCTGTACATCTCATGATGATGAAGTGGTGGTCTGTGTGGTATTAATCCCATGAATGATACTATGATTGCTAAATAATTGAAATGCGCTTAGTTAATTGTGCAACATGAGGTAAACGTTCCTGGGAAATTGATTGCGACGCGTGCAGAAATCGAATTATGGCAATATAATATACTCGATTATTTCTGCTCCCAATTCATTATGGGCTTGCTGAAATAAAGAAGTATAGTTAGTTATTTACTGAAGCAAGATATTGTCATAATAATCTTTTTTAAGCATAAGAAATCTTATATTGCAATATTAAAATTGAATATAAAATAAATACATTTATAAATCTTCCTGGAATGTTCAGTGCCATGTGGAGTTTCTCCGGATATTTCAGACATTTCGTAAACTGTAATTCTCCTTTTTTTTTGACAAGCTGTCAAGGTAAAAATATGCTGCCAGCATGATATCATGGAAACTTGTTTCCTTGTCAGTATTACCACACCACAAAATAAAAATATCTGTTTGTAAAAAAAAAAATTATTTGTATATATGATTTCCGACTGTCGTAACATATTTCAAATTGGGGAAACCCAATAGAAATTACATCAAAATTATTTCCAAATTTGTATTTATTGCAATATGAGCGGCGAGAAGAGTTTGGCAGCACAGCGAATTAAGCAGAGAAAGCTTGATAAAATTCGAATAATGATATTTGGATGGTAAGAATAAGTCGTAAGCAAGTTGCTATCTGTGACCATCAATGTCTTCCAGTCGCAAAGAATGGCCCAAAACGACGCTGAGCGGCGACTCCCTGGCCTGCACATCAAAGTCCAGTCAAGTTGTGGGTAAGAAATTGATCATTTTATTGGTTTTTCGATGCACTGGCTATTTTCGGCTGAGCCGGAACTAAGGTTACTTTAAGAAATATTTAGTAGGGATATCAATAGGCATTCTAGAGAATCCTCAAAAGGGATCTACTTCTTCTTTCGCTGACAGCGCTGCAGCTTGGAGCGTAGCATCTTGTTCTCATCGGCACACTTCGTGGTGATCGCTGTGCGTACTTCCCTGGGCGTCATGTCCATGCTGTTGGTCATCAGGTAGACCAGATCGGCCACCTTCAATGGGTCCAGCTGCTGCTTGCTGGGCCGGGCGCAATCCTTGAAGGCCGGCGACGGCTTCCCGGAGAGCGTGTGGTGGGCCAGCGTGTCCCGGTCGAAGATCTCGCACAGCAGCTTGCGGGTGATGGAGGGTCCGGTCATGTCCCAATTGATGGCACTGAGACTGCTGCGTAATACCTTGGTGCCATTCGGACCGATCATTACCATCGGCGACCTATTGTCCTGGTCGAACTCGAAGCCCGGACACGGACGCTTGGCATTCGGCGTGGAGGTCACCGGCTTCTTGCTGCGCTTTCTCTTGGTCCCGGCTGACGACGAGCCCTCGTCGCCATCTGGCACATATTCCTCATCGTCATCGTCGATGACCGTGTCCTCGTCATTGGTCTTGGGCGTGGAGGTGTTGTGCTCCTCGGTTCCCTCGCGGAACATCTCAAAGCGCGACGAAGTCTGCTCCTGATCTTGGTCCTGGTCCTCGTCCATTTCCTGTACCTTCTCGATCTCAATGGTGAGGAGATCCAGGGCCTTACGCTTGCTGCGCTCCCACTGCTGGATCAGCTTCATCCGCGCCTCGTTGACCGTCTGGATGGTGTTCCTCATGAGCTGCGTTGTCTCCACATCTCTGACAAAGTCGTCATAGTCTTGATCCTCCTCTTCCTCCACCGCATCGTTGCAATTTTGGGTTTTGAGCAACTTCTCAGCAGCCCGGGTCAGAGTTTCCAGAGTGCTCAGCTTTCCATTGTCCGTCAACTCGATCTGGCGCATGGCACGATCCGCAAAAGCCTCGGCATCTTCTTGGTGGTGGTCCAGAGTCTTGCCATCACCATCGCTTTCCTCCTCCGTAAAAGAGTCATCTGTGCGAAGGCGGGCAATAATGTCCACCACCTGCCTTTGGGCCTCGGATAGCTGCACTGTTTCCGGGTCGTAGGGCAGAAGGGTTAGAGCGAATTCCAGGCGCTGGCGGCGGTTGATCTGTGGAGAAAAGAGATGTTAGTTTAAAGATTTTCTTTATATTATTCACTTTGACTTTTACTCACCATGGTTCTGTTTGCTGGCCAATTGTAAACTGAAATCTTACTAATAAGTCACTGCCTTATATACCCCGAAAACTCCTCCAGGTAGTTGATCAAGAAGCTACCTATTAATCCCTTTATTGCTCCCGTCACAGATGTTTCGTCCAGCAGGTCGGATATAGGTCGCATACCTGCGGGTGGATTTGCACCATGCGGCTGCCCGATGGACACAGGACCCTCGAATTCCACACAATCCCTTTTCACCTGCGAAGTATCCACTCAAACAGAGGACAATGAAAGGAAATCCACAAATGAAACCGAACCAAGGGCGTCTGCGGAATCTGTTTCAGGTCGGAAAGATGTAGCCACTCAGTCATCGTTTACGGAATTGCAAAATAACCCAAGAAGATCCTCCAAAACGAACTATAACATAGTTAGTACAAGATTTTTGCCATCTAGTTATATAATCAACCAGGAATGCGAACCACAATCTGACGCAGATTCAGTTGCTGAAAAGCATCCGCAAAAATGGAGTTTCAGGCGTCCTCTTATTGTGGTTGACCGGGGCCTACCAAGAATTTCCGGGGCAAAAAGCCAGATGCCGACAAACCAAGCAATGAGTGACCCACAGACAAGAGACCAAAGAACAAGGGGCCAATCAGCAAGAGACCAACGATCGGGAAGCAATTCAAGAGGAAACCAACAATCGAGAAACCAGCCAACAAGGAACCAACAAAAAAGCCAAAAGAAACCAAATAGAAAGCAATCAACAGTTGCCTTTGAGCAGCCGCAACAACAAAGGCAGAGACAGGGACAGGGACAAAACCGATCGAATTTGGAGTCTGAGAGTTCAGCTACTTCTTTTGCGACCTCGAATCAATCTGAAGCAGAAGCTTCTGCGAAAAAAGACATTTATACTCAATCTGAAGATCAAGTCCCACGAACGGAGAAGCCCGCTGCCTCTTATCCGTGTTCCCGCATTCCCGAATTACTCAATCGGGTTTGTAAACTGGAAACAAAGTTGAAGAATCAGGAACAAGCTCTTAGGAGCCTTCAATGCGCCATGAAGGCGAGCAAACCCCCAAATTGCAGTGTCAACCAACCGCCAAAGAAATGTGAAACGGCATGCAAAGCGAAATGTGCTGAGCGATCCATCCCGAAATGTGCTGAGCAATCCACCCAGAAATGTGCTGATCAATCCACCCAGAAATGCGATAAAGAGCCTACCGATTGTCAGACTTTAAAGAAGGAATTCATAGATATATTCATCAAAACAGAAACATCTGCCACAAGCGCGTGTTCCCAAAAGGATATTAAAAAGCCAATTGGCATTTGTCCTGCGAAGAATAGTTGTGAAGATTCCCGAACAATGTATTTACAGTGCGTGGAAGATTCCGACACTTTAATTCAGCAGTTCAATCAGAAGTTTGCCAAGCCAAAGAATTGTAAAGGCGAGAAAAACAAGTCGCCTTGCCCGGAAAAATGTTCACCTTGTTTGTCCGTCCTAACTAAACAATGTATAACGGAACCAGAATCAGGAAACATGCTCGATAAATGCGTTGGTCTAGTGGCCAAGAATTCAAATGTAAGAAAATCTTCTTCAGCTTCTTGTTTGGCTGAGAATAAAGTTGGAAACCCCTGTGACTCCCGTCAAAGTTTAAAGAAGGAAGTCTACGAGTCCGTACTGGAACAGTTTGTCAAGAACTTCCCCAATCCTAGTATGGAGTATAGCCAGAACCTGGCGGCGGCTCAGAAACCCGAAGGGGAGCGGTACTTGTTCGAGCGCTTGTGTGCTGAACTCGTAAGCCTATTTACCAAGCCAAAAAATCTGGAACCGTGTGCAGTAAAGGAGGAGGACAAGCTCAAGAGGGTGACCATATCGGAAAACAATACGATTCGGGAGAAGGATAAACTAAGTGAGAAGCCCTGCAAAGTGGAGAAGATTTGCAAGGATCCTGCGGTGTCACCCGGTGGCTGCCCATCGTGCAGTGACAGTGGGAACCTGCCCGTCCTTGACAGCTTGGTTGACGAACTAATGAAGCTAATTGACTGCAGACCCTTCCGGGACGTGGTGCTGATCATAACGCGGCGGGGATGTAATATCTATCATATCAATATCCGTGAGATGGCGACGGGCAATGTGCTGGGCTGCTTGCTTGCCAATGAAGCGGCCATAACTGAAGCCATGAGCCTGGGATTGTTCGAGGATATCCACACATTCTGTGAATTGGACAAGCAAAGTACTAAAGATGCCTTAGTACCACAGCGAGAGCCGGGTGGTGAGACTCAGTTGGATAGCAGGGACAAAGAGAAGGCCATGGCATTTGTAACTCGAGTGCTGGGCCTACAGGCTGGGGAGGCCGAACGCTTCTTCTTCCTAACCAACGCCCTCAAATCGGTCAAGAAGTCGTCGGATCAGAGTCTCGTTGGACCGGAATCATCAGGGGCTACCGAAAACACTGGCCTTATTGGCCGTGGAGCTATCACTGGCAACCTGGTTTTCCTGGGCAATGTTCACAATGCACCAGGAACCTCCGGGTCGCAGTCAGATATGAGTGGGCGAGGCATCCAAGCATTTCCTTCGTATGCTTTCTGGACAGGATACTGAGGATAAGAATAAGGTTTAAAGTCCCGTAAAAAAAAAACTAGGCAAAAATCAGTTTTAAACTAACAAAGTCTAAGTTATGAAGGGTCTGAAGTTCAAGCTCAAATCATTTCTAAAAGATAGCAAGCTACTTGCATTCCCCTATTTATCTTTTTTAAAATTTAAATATCTTAAAAATAGAAGCCTAATTTTATATGAAAACTTCAAGCAATGTAACTTTTATAATACCGAATAAAATCAGGAATCGTATGCATACTTTAGTACTTTAGTTTAATATTTAAGGGATATTTTACTTTCGCAGGTAAGTAAATAAAATTAGGAAATATTGCAACAGATGTCCTTTTGGACTTTGCATTTAATGCCCTTTTCCTAGCAGCTGCGAATTGGGAAAATCCGCGCCCTTGCAGGTAATAAGTAAGCAATTAGAATACGATTGGTAATCCTGGCCAGCTGCAGGCCATAATTGCCAGGTAATGCGGGCAATATCTCAGCCCTTTTCCACCTATAAAAGATCTCGCAACGCAGGAGTAGCCATCAGTTCCTCACGAGCAGCAAAGATATCAACACTAGCCCGTTTCCTAGACTTCAAAAAATCCATCATGAGCAACACTAGCAACGACAGCGGCCTGGATGACTCCGCCAACTGTGGCGCCGCGGCCAATGCCCATGGCCCCATTGCTGCTACTCGACTCTCCTGGTTCCTGGCCGAGGTCGACGATGGATCCATGAAGAATGGCAAGCCCAATGGCCAGCCCCGGCTCTGTGTGCTCCACTCAATGGAGCTCTTGGAATCTGACGTATCCGACAAGTACATGACCCGCTTTGTGGAGTTCCGGGTGAATGGCATGGTGGTGGAGGCTAAGCTTATACTTGCTGCCGATGAACGACGCCTCGTGGACGCCGCCTTGCTATCTATGAGCAAGGAGCAGCGGGAGAATGCCAATGCTAGACAACTGCTGGTTCAATATACAGAAAACGAAGCATCGGGCGAGCGCCTCGTCCAGAAGCTCGTCTCCCCGGACAGTGTGATGTGGATGAGCGCCAAGCCAGAGCTGTCGGCCACACCGTTGGTCAGCCTGGGTCCTGGATGCATTGCACACGTCCTGTATGCCTACGATCAGCGACATTACATGGAGAAGATCTTGCTGCACCTAAAAGCCCGCAGCTTTGACCATGCCTTCGATGACCACCTGGAAGTTGAGGAGGAGCCCACACTGGCCGACGACACATGGATGCTGGTGCAATACAGCCCGGAGCCGGAGGTGGTGGTCTACCAGGTGGTGCAGTACAGGCACACGGTGTGGCGTCAGGAGAACCTTTTTAAGGACGTGATTGCCTACATCCAACTGCCCGGCAGCGATATCGTTCTCCAGGCGGTGGTCATCAGCTATGGCCGGGACAAGGAAGCCCAGGACGCCAAGTACGAGGAACTGCGACGTTTTGCCCTGGACATGGACTTCCCACAGCCCGACGAACTGGAGAAGCATCTGGAGCAAGGCAACAGCAATACAGCCGCTCTCTTTGCCCGCACAAGCTTGTACCAGAAGGCCGAGCAGCGAGATGTCACGGGGGAGCACAGGGAACTGCGCCGGAGTCTGGAGCAGATGAGCGAGAAGGCCCAGAGCGAGGCCCAGATGATTATCGATGCCTTCGACATGGTGGACAATATAAATAAGAATCTGCAGTGTCGCTTGTCCGGGGATGCGAGACTTGCCGTGGAGGCCACATCCGGCGATGAATTGAATTAAGAGGGTTTATAACTAACGTACAACGTTTCCAATAGACTTAAGTGTAAAAATAAATAAAAATTAAATAAAAAAAATATATTCTTTATGCATTCGAAAAATCTTGAAAATCTACCATAATTTTAATTCGGAAAGCTGTTTTGTGAAAATTGATTAAATTTATCAAAAAATGGTGCTGATCAAGAATATATATACATGATTTATAGGGTTGAAAATAGCTCCTTCAATGCACTTCAGAGCTTCTGACTAAAATGATTACGAATATACCCTGCCGGGGTATAAAATAACACATTTTTCTTATCTGAAATAAAGCTTAACATTAAATACATAAAATGCATTTATATATGACAAAATTACTTTATTTATTATTAACTCGAGCAAATTCTTATAGCTTTTTTTTTAGTTGGTTACAAAAAAGGTAAAAAGTAGGTGGAGCATTCGACTTAAAATTATATTGTTTAACACAAAGTAAATATCATGCATTCTCTTTAAAGTCTTAGTAGTCTAGTAAGTAAGTGGATGGAAATCATTGAAAGTTTGGGCCACCATAGGCGGAATATTACCAACGAAAGGCGGCGGCATCAGGCCAGGCATTGTCCCTGGATCGCCAGGTGGTGGCGGCGGAGTCGGCATGAGATAGAAACGCACAGGAGCTCGAATCATATGGGGCTGGAACGGAAATTGTCCTGGCATAAATTGGTGTGATCCAATTGCTTGCTGCGGCGGCGTTGGGTAGAAAACTGGCTGAGGAACGGTGGGCAACGGCGGTCGCGGAATGTGCAACGGCTGTCGGGGGATGGGCATCGGTGGTCGGAGAACAGGCATAGCCGCCGGTGCAGCTCTCTGGTTCGATGGCATTGAAATCGAATGATTCTCTCGGTCTGATGATGGCGGTGGCAGAAGCGGAAGCTGCTTTGGTTTATTTTCGTTGTGGTCCATCGCAAGAGAAAACGGAAGAGTTACCTTTTTGGCCTCCGAATGCAAAGCCGGCCCTGGCCGCTTGTCCACTTGCTGCTCCTTCGTGCTAACCTTTTTTGGGCGCTTCTTGTGCCGGGGACGCCGGTACCTGTAGGGAGGATCCCAAGGCTGGAACTCGGAAGGGGGCATTGGATGCAGCGCAGAATATGGTACGGTCAGGAATTGCGCCTTGGCCTCGGAGAAAACCACGCTGGATGTATGTTCCCAGTTGATGTACTGAATGTGGCAGATGGACATCTTACGCGGTTGCTTGGGGTCCAACGCCACCTGGCACTTGGCTCCCACCTTAAAGTCGTAGTCGCCCATGTAAATGTTCAGGTTCCTGGCCTGTCGACGAGCAGCATTCAGGCAGTACAGCTCCACATTGCGATAGGTGTACGGGTCCAGGGATTTGGAGACTGCATAAGGAAAGGGAGCTCTCTCGTCTGCGACAAACTGCCGCACGCACGATATGGGCACTGGAGAGTTGGGCCGGCGATTGTGGTAGGCGCAGGTCTTGTAATTAGTCAGGAGGCAGCGGGTCTTCTCTGGACGGTCCAGCTTGAAGGTCCTGCCATTGTAGCACAGCAGACCGATGACGTTGCGATCGGCATCCATTTCGAATTGCATTTCCTGATTGAAGGTGTTCGGATACAGCATCGCCTCCACGGCCAGACCAACATCTGGGAGGCGGAACAGCTGCTGGTAGAGGAGCTTATAGGAAATGGCCTGGCAAACTGCGGCCATGGCGATCTCCGGCATGGTGAACACGGTGTCGAAGTGCCCACTATAGTCCTTGAAAATCCGCAAGACGTCTTGCTGGTATCTGATGTCTCCGATTGTGACCGTCTCGCCCAATTGGAAGGTCTCGTAGATGACCACGTTTCGGCCATACAGCAAGCACATGGCACGCAACTCTAGCATCGTGCCCTCGGTCTGCGTCTTCTCCAGTCGCCACAGGTAGTCGTCGAAGTCGCCGCGCACCTGCCGCTCGAAGAGGCGTCTCTTGCGGAACATGAAGCGAACGCACTCCATGCGCACTTCGTAATGCAGCACCTGGGTGTCGTACACCTGTTCGGCGACCACGCGGAACAGACTCGTGGGGTCCCTAACGGTGTGCTTCCGGTACAGCAAGTGTTCCTCCAGGAAGTGATCAACCGGGTCTGGCCCCTGGCGGCTTCCAAGCCCCACGCCACGAAATTCCGGCATCATCGAAACTAAATTCGCGGAAAAATCGCGTCAAATTGGTTAAGTTACCAAAATTAATTGCGTATTGGATGAAGCACTACAACAAGTCGTTTTCCAACACTAAAGAAAGTGTAAAGTGACCAGACTGGGTTTATCGATTTAAATGCAGGAAAAATACAATTCTATGATTCTATGGATAAATATATCATGACTACAGGTAACAATTCAAATCAAACAATTCAAATTAAAAAACATAAATTGACATTAATATTAGGGTTTTATGGTTAATTTTATGTTTTTGGTGGTGTTGTAAAAACATCGATAGCAGTTAAAGAAAACATCGAAATGTCTCCACTTTATAGTGGAAAATGACTTATTTTTTAATTGTTATCGCTTTGTCGAAATCTACTTACCCAACACTGTGTTTATAAGCGTCACCTTTTCAATACTTGCCACGTGCTTTCGTGTTGTTTCAAGGAACTTAAATTTTACTTCAAATGGCTGAAAGAAACGCTAAACGTATTAAGTTGGAGGCGGAACCAGCAGAACATCCGCCTACTGCAACTACTAAACCCAGCATCCACCAAATGCGACGCGCGGATCTAATCCAGGAAGTCATAGAAGAACGCAAAAAGAATGAGCTCTTAGCCGTGAGCAAGGGCGTGCTAGAGGAGAACTTTAAACGGGATCTGGACGTGATCCGCAAGGAGAATCAGGAGTTGACCGCCGAGAGGTATTCTTTGCTGGAGCAGATTCAGCAGGAGATGTCGAAGAGCGACGCACTGCGCCAAAAGTTGCTCGAGCCCGGCCAGACGTATGAGCTTGTCGTAACTAACCAAAAGCTAACCACGGAGAGGGATTCCTTGCTGCAGCAGGTGCAGCAGGAGATGTCGAAGGGCGAGGCACTGCTCCAACAACTACATGAGTACGAACAGTCGCAGCACTCCATCCTAGACTGCGTCATGCAACAAAATACTGCTCAGATCCAGGAGATGTCTCTGCAGATCGAGGAGATATCCCTTCAGAGTCAAGGTTTTCAGGACGAGATGCAGGATTTAAACAGACAGCTTGAAAAGATCGTCGAAGAGAATACATGCGCCATCTGCCTGTCGCCGTGGGACGCCGAGGGAGACCATCGCCTTGTCTCGCTACCTTGTGGCCATATCTTTGGGAAAAATTGCCTCTGGGATCAGTTGGGGCGTAACCCACAGTGCCCCTACTGCAAGCAGGAGGTTCGGTCCGGGGACACGCGATACCACTATGCGTGTCGAATTTTGCCAGTGCGACGCCAACAGGCGCAAACGTCTCAAGCAGTACAGGATGCTCCAGCAGCACGACAGGTAGCACAGCCAGTTCCGCATCATGTAGGGTCGGCTCCACGTCCAGTTCAGCCAGCTCCGGCAGTACAGGCTCCACGTGGGGTACAGCCGGCTCCACGTATGGTGCAGCCGGATCCACGTCCAGTTCAGCCAGCTCCGGCAGTACAGCCGGCTCCACGACCATTTCAGCCAGCTCCGGCAGTACAGCCGGCTCCACGTCCAGTTCAGCCAGCTCCGGCAGTACAGGCTCCACGTGGGGTACAACCGGCTCGACGTATGGTACAGCCGGATCCACGTGTGGTACAGCCGGATCCACGTGTGGTGCACCCGGATCCACGTCCAGTTCAGCCAGGTCCACGTGTGGTGCACCCGGATCCACGTCCAGTTCAGCCAGCTCCGGCAGTACAGCCGGCTCGACGTCCAGTTCAGCCAGCTCCGGCAGTACAGGCTCCACGTGGGGTACAGCCGGCTGGACGTATGGTACCAGCTCGTTCGTGGACAGGCTTACCCAATACCATGCTATAGAGGTCAACAGGATTGCCCCTTTCACGGGCATCACTAGCTCCAGCCGCACAGCCGGCTTTAAAGTACATCAGCGGTATCCAGGTCAACAAGAAAATATTAAAAATTTTGAATTTGAATTAGTTTTTAACAATTTTGAAAATGTTTAAAATGTTTGAGTTATATTAAAAAAATATCAAAGTCTTTTGTTATTCATTAATTAAAGATTTATGAGAGAGAATATAATTTTAAGAGAACAGAAACTGAAAGGCAAATAAAACTAATAGAACTAAGAAAAAGTTTTAGCCATTATTTGTGGTGCGAATTAGATGGAGATCATCGAGAGGATTATCTCATTATCTTATAAATATTCCTATGATGTGAATAAGGGTCAAACATTTTTTAAAAGTATTTTTTTATACCATATAAGCACACCTGTAGTTTTTATGGTCATTATAATATTTTCGACTGGCACTAAGCCTTAATATCTTGCAACCTATAGAAGTAGTTCAAATTGAACATAATATTAGGCATCCATTGATGCTTTATCCTTGTGTATGCATAGTTGGGTGCGCAAGGCATAAATCTGCAATCAATGAAGAAGGGATTGGGCTGGATACCCCGAGCCTCTCAGCCACAGTCCATTATTTATTTGGCCTATCAACTAGTCAATACAACAGAGAGGCGGTCCATTTTTCACACATGCACCCATGACTATGGAATTGATGACTAATTCCTGGGCGGCACAAGAAATTCGTGTTGGAAAATAAATGGAATAATCAATTTTCGGCTGTCGCTCTGACCAAATCGTGTCAATGGTTCAGCTTGTCTCTGCTAGCATTTCTCGTTTTCTTTTTTCGAAATACATATATGTAAATATTTTATTTCTCGTTCCTTTCTGATGTAGCACATTTTGATATGCAAATGCTTCTGGGAAAAGGCAGACTGATTTAAATATATTTATGTGTGACGTGCAGATGTAAACATACTATATAGTTCCAGTATATAGAGGCAAAGTTTTGGGCCAGCTTTGCTGGCTCTCGCCCCGGAGAACCACAAACCGCAAAGACAGAGGGACTCCAAGTAAACTCTGCTTTTCGAATTTGCGGCGTGGAAATTGTATAAAAATGTGATTCCCAAACGAAGGACGTGGAATGGGAATAGGCAACCCAAAAGTATAATAAATAAACTCAGGAGCAATTCCTTGGAGCGTTCATCAAAGCAAAATTGATATCAATCATACGCACACAAACCCAGCCTCCACAATCGTATCTGTGTCTATGTGATGGCAAATTGAAACATTATATAAAATATTGGCCCCCGAAACTACCCACTCGGCAAATGGTCCTTAAAAATAAAACACCATCAAGAAGGTCCCCGAAACCAGAAAAAAAAAACGTATTAAATTTAAAGGAATTTCCCGTAGTTATTTTTAGTCAACGTCCGACTTTTTAGTCTGAGAAAAAGAAAAGCCCAAGAGGGAGGGACAACTTTGAATGGATTTCCTCGCCCACAGCGGCTGCCACTTTAAAGATGATGCCTGCCTGTCGGAGGAGTCGTGAAAATAAGAAAATGAAAACAAATCTAAGGAAAAGGCAGGAAAATGAAAACAAAGCCACCGCGGCCAGGCGTGACATTGCTGGAAATGCATGAGTATGCGGCGGAAAATGAAGCCATTACTTCAAGGTAAGTCCTGGCCGAAAATCAAAGTCACACTCCACCGATCCCGCAGCGTTGGCTTGGCACTGCCTCTGCCGTTTACCCTTTCGGTGAGCCACCAGTTTCCCGCCTTTTCCACTCCTTCCTACCCACAGATGGCAAAGTGTCAACGGCAGTCGTGCGTCTCTCCATCTCGGAGCCACAGCCACGCATCGCATCCTTTGGATGTCCCATTCCGACGTTTCTGGCGCTGACTGCTCCTGCCCAACTGCTGTGTCGCACAATAAAAGATGCCATAAGAAACACAAGTAACGATGATGACGAGAAGCTGAAGAGTAGCTTTTTATACCCCTTGGTTGACATGTGAAACGTTTTTTTAATAAATTGTATCTAGAAATTAAACACAAAAAATATATTTAGTTAGTTTAATTTTTATTCATATTTACTAATAACTATTCAACTTTATAAATCAACTTCTCCATCATACCCCTCGATTACAGGATAAGGCCAAAGGCCACAGGATGAACTACCCTTGGACCGCTCATCATCCGGCATCAGCCAGCTCTTCGATGTCGCCAGCGAGCGGCAGGAAGAGGAGCTGACAATGACATTTACACTTCAGCTGCCGCTTTGCTTAAATTTCTTGCAGATGATGAATGGAGCCAACGTTGACGCTTGTTGTGCTCGGTTAAGTCAAAGTTTTTCAGCATTTAGCTCATTAAGCATACAACAGTTATTTTATAGCCAATAACAGCGGAATGGTCGAGGAGCAGAACTTGAAGAGGGTACTCGCCTGGTAAAAGGAAATGTAGGAAGGAAAGGAACACTTTAACCAGTTAAATTTATACTTTGTACTTGGAGCAGCTTAAGATTTAGCTTTTTCCTGGCTCACAAAGGTCAATTAGCTGGTTCTTTTTAGTTTCTCGAGAAAGAGAGAGTGGAGCCTGCCAAATGAAAATTTTAATAATGCAAACGAGCTGCTTTTGTGGCTGCACCTAGAAAATGCATCACCTGCACTGAAAGAAATTAAAATTAAATACAAATTAATTTATATGAAAATTTAAATATAAACAAAAAAAAACATATAAAATATTACTGAGAAAATACCTGATATAAAAAAGAGAATGCAGAGTATTTCGAAATAAAATTTTAACAAATTTTTAGACTCTAAATCTAATTTCATTGATGACTTCCTTCGTTCTTACTTCCTCTTCCTAGTTAATTTTTCTCCGTGCCCCTTCTTCTTCTACTGCCTCTGGCACATAGCCATCATCGGCTTTTCGTTTTCAGTTATTTTAGCGTGGTCTCTGCCTGCGCCTTTTCACACAACAATGGCCCTCAAAAACCGAGCTAGCGAGCGCCGACAACGAGCGCCGAGTTAATTGAATTGTGTTTACTCTGTGGGACCAGGACACATGGAGCAGAGGCCTCGTCAGAGCAGCAGCCGCAGCCAGGTTCCTTGTTATTTTGGGACTCCTATTTTTGCCGACACATAGGACTATGTCAAAAAGTCATTCCAGACGACCGACGGACGACGACTTGCATGCCAGGAGAGTCAACTTTCCATTTGAATTCAAGGCTTTGTGGCCGTTAAGTGAAATATTGGGTTAAGTAAGTCCCCGTTCCATGAGGGTGAGTGTTTTTTTTTTTAAGTTGTGTGTGCTGCCAAGTCATTGAAGTCCATAGAGTAGAAACTCAATTTACAAATTTCCGTTCGATGGCTCATTAAAAGTTTTCCCTTTTGGTTGTTGTTTCTTAATACAAAAGTGGCGGATGATTGAAGTTTATGCTGTGAAAATTCAGGTAATCTTGATAGAGGTTTTTAATTGTCCTTATATTTTAAATAAATTATAAGCTAATTTAAAAAAACTTTAAGTAATTAAATATAAACAAAGTTTAAATTAACGAGTTTAACAATCCATTGAATTAATCACCAAAAGTCTCCCCATAACCGCATCGAATTGTTGCAAACTTTTGAGTAGAGTTTCTCTGAATAATAAATGCGCCGATGAGGGACTCAACAAAAGCGCCAAGTTAGCCATCTAATTGTAATGATAATTAGCGTAATTAGTGGAAGCAGGTAAGCCATGTTTGGCCACCCCAAAATCTGATCAGCAGCCGCCCCCCGCCCGGCAACAAAAGACAAACTAATCGCCATCTGAACCATGCTGGTTTCAATTACGGAATTTTGTGAGGTTTCCACAGCCGCAAATGTATTGCGTTCGTAGTACGCTAATGCGTCAAGTGGCCGCAGGACATTTGCCTGCCAGGACAAAAGTAATTTCGAGCTCGTGCGAAATGCAAAAACTTTTGCCAAGTGCGCAGTGCGCCGATAAAAAGTTTCGATTATAATAGAACATTTTCAGGGCAAAACGGGAAATGAGAAATGGTTGGGCTTTGGACTCGGGCATCATGCTACATTTAATTTGAAAGCCAAAGGGAATTGTTTCAAATTGTTATTTAACAGAATCAACATGCTGGTGGTCTCTGGTGGTGGTGGTGGTGTTGGGGAAAATCATTTAAAAGTTGTTCTAAACAAAATTTAGATTTAATCGCGAACAATATGCAGGCTTATAATAATATGTATGTGGATTAATTTAAGCCTTATTGCGTGATTGTAAATCGTCTTAACAGTCCTGTTTTTTTTTTTTTGGTAGTAAATATCCTGTTCTAAATAACAGCTGCTAAGTAACATCACTCATCCGCCATGGTGGCCGCTAACAGAGAATAACAAACAACAGCTGTTTCATTTCACTCAATAGCCTCTGTTGTTTGCAGAGCTTACAGAGTTAACAGCGCCGCAGGCTATCCGAGCAGGAATTCTCCTTGACGTCTTTACTGTCTTTATATGTCAAAGAACCGCTTTATATTGCCGGCGCTGCATTGTTAGAACACAAAGTTCATTTGCTGCTCGGCTTTGTCTACAAATGGAACGTGTTCATTAAGTTAACTACGCTTTTACCCGCAGTGAGTAACAATAAAGAATAGTTGGAAATACTCACTTGCACATCGGGGGGACCTTTGATTTATGGCAATACAATTGTGCGAGGACAATTTGCTCGCTGCCGATGTTGCTGCTGTAAATTAAAGCTCAATGGCAATCGGCCTGGCCCAGGGTTTGTGAGGGAGATATATACACACACACATGGAAACCCATTAACGACAGCGCTACTCAGCATAATGACAAAACTTTTACACGTGCAGCGACCAAAGTTTGGGCAATCATTTTAATTTTTATGATCTTCTGAAGGCGGCACAAAAACTAAACTGAAACAGATACAGAGGGGAAATATTATTTAAATGGGTCAAAGGATTGGACCTGTTCTTGATTCGCTATTTAGTAGCTTAAATAAGTAAGGATTCTCAAATATTTCTAAGAAAAAATAGGAAAAAATGTTGATACAAAGATACTGAAAATATATTTTACTTAAAGAATGATATAAATCTATATTTTAAGATTAAGATTTTTCTTTCATACATCTAAATTCTTGCAGTATGGAAGAAATATTCAAATATTTTTATTTTAAATAATAAAATTGCTTAGCTTTAACCAAGTAAGGAAACCCAGATTTTAAAATACAACATCTGTATACATATCCTACCTATCTTAGATTCATTCTTACTAATTTTAGTATTCATTTAATCAAAAATTGTATTTTATTTTTTACTCTGTAATGTTTTTGCGAAACCCCCTGCCACTGCAGCTCCTTTTGTTTCCTTCCTTTGCCGGCTGATTGTCCGTATATGTGTGTAAATAACATTTAGAGACTTACTTTTAATGCCGCCCTGACAGGTTTATTGCTAACTGTGTGTGTGTGGGTGTGCGGCTGCGAGTGTGTTCAATAGCTTGGGACACCGCATGATTATGCGAAAATTACGCATACGCCGCATATGCCACGTGCGATTGCTCACATTTGAAGTGCTAAGACCACCTTTTTTCGGGCAGAGAGCTGTGGGAAATGCGTTCCGGGCACACAGGCTGCTGCGAAAATTGAGCGCGACTTTATCAATATTTTTTTACTGTCTTTCATGCATTATTAATGCATTTAATTTGTCTGAAAAGGCAAAGCACTTGAAAACAGGCGACTAACGAGCACGGTGGGATGAAGGCAAGTACTTGGAAATGTATTTATTTAGAGTTAAAGTTAAGTTCAATTTGAATAAAATATGTAAATGAATTTTTGTTTTACATTAATTTCAGCATTTAAACTGTCACCTTTTTTAAATTTGTCATTTTTTTTAAATAGGTACTAATTTCTCTGTTATCCTTGTTTATCCCATTGTCACAAGCAAATGAATGTCTTTTACGACACAACCAAGACAAGATGTCCTATGAGAAATACACGATCATAAAAAACACATCAGAAACCAATTTTGATGAATACTTTTGCGTAAATGAAAATCAATAAAATACGCATGTTTGCAAAAATATTAAACCTGCGAACATGAAATAACAAAACACCCCACAATCACTTAGCCTAGTGGGATGAGGATTCAAGAAAAAGGAAAATGAATAAAAGGAAGAACAAGGCGGAAGCGGCATTTAAACACTTTCCGTACCCTAAAAAAAAGCAGACGATGTTAAATGAAGCGCAAAATGGGCGCAACAATAAGTCCAAATGTGTCTCCAAATTGTTTGGCAATGTAATCAATAAGGGGCCGACCTGACATATTTGAATATCGATAAAAGGCAGAAAACTCAAAGGAAAAGCGGCGTGGTTAAAGAGGAAATCGGGGGGGAAATGACAACATTTCAGCATGATGGAATGCATTGATATGTGAAATGATTTGTCGTTTGATTTGTAAATGAAATTAAACGGGCGGGCGAAATTCCCACAAACGGAAGGGGATTTAAGGTGTTAACAGTGATAAATGTATAAATAAATAATTTTAGACAGCGTTAAATATATATATATATTTATACATGTTTGGTATTATTGTTTAATATAAGAGTAAATTGTTAAGATCACTTAAAACGTATTTATAAAGTTAAAAAAAATAAAAATTAAATACATTTGTCTTAGTTTTTTCTTAAATACTTATTTCAGGTATACTTCTATGTAAAAATGAAGTATTTAAATGTTAAATATAATGTGTAAATTAATTCTTTAAAATTAAATTCAGTAGTTTATCTTTAAACCCGCATCCTTATCGTTTTCCTGGCTGCTTAATCTTGGCTTAGGCACTGTCAGGACCTTGTAAATTGATTGATTTGCTCCTAAATGACCTTAAATATATTTGCATTTGACCAGGTCACGCCTCAGTGGGCTCTTTCTCTGCTCTGTCAGCCCTCTTCCCCGGTCCCGCTGAGTCTCAAATGTCGACAAAGCCAACTTTGTACTGCAAGTTGTTCGCCTTGATCGATATCGGGAATTGAATGGAAGTGTACAAAAAGAGAGCAGCTGCTCGGGTTCCAAATAAATGCCAAGTCGTGACTGCAGAAATCAAAAGAAATTTACCATGGTTTGGCCAGCCAGCAGACTTCAATTGCGATACAAATCATTGCAGGGCGCTGCATTTGCAATTTCAGCTGCTGATGTCAGTCGAAAATTTATGCGATTTTTATTGGTTTGAACCGATTCTTTTTTTTTTTGGAGGCAGGAGTGTTTGTTTGTGCAGCAAATGAGGCATGCACTCAGACTGAAGGGGAAGCTGCTCGGTAAAACTCCGCCCGGATACTTGACTTTTATGGCACCTGCGCTGCTTGCGCTTCATTAGCCATTAATTTGGGCGGTTGCACACTCAACGCCTGGGCGTGGCCGTGGCCCAGGTAACACACTAAATCTTGGTCTGCCAGCACGCTTGACTAACCTTCGATGGAGGGGAAATCGCATCGCATAAGCAGAAATGCCGAAGCGACTTGGCCCAGATGTGCAGCAGGAAGTCTCAAAAAATCCAGTTTGCCAAGCAAAAACTACATACGTCGAGGGCAGAAATAATGCGAAAAGCGAAACAATGGGACTGGAAAAAATCTAAGAAATACGCATAGGTAATAAGGTTTTAAATTTACTAAGATGACTTGATATTTCCATATAATTATATCTCTTCAGAAACTGAAATAGAAAAGTATTTTCCAAGACTTATTCCTGAGATTTACCAGGAAACTATTGCTCTTTTACCGCAGGCTCTAGATTTCTTGGTATTTGAATCAACATTTTACAGAAAAACACACAACCCCACCACAACCACAGTGCTCCCCTCTTGACAGTCGTAACAACATAATTCAAGGTCCTGGGAAAGGAAACTTATTTCTCTAGCAAAGCGCCAAATAATCTATTAGGTTTGCAATAGCACACATCCAGTGACAGGAAATAGACAAAAATACCTTTGCAAAAACGTCAAATTGCAGACAAAAACAAACTTCAACTAAGGACAGGCAGGGTGAGCAAGCAACAGTAAAAAATAACGAGCGGTGGAAGGAGCCGGAGCAATTGTGGAGGGCAGGAAGGAGGCGATGGCAACGACGTGTCAGCATCAACATTGAAATGGAAAAGAGCCCCGACTGAAAACAAGCAGAACATGTCCCCACTACAAGCATTTGTGGGAACAGAAAACACCGAAGTAAAAACTGTTCGTTGCGCTCGAACAACACGGCGTATACGCTACGCTCCAGTTGGGCCTGAATCGAAAGTTCAAGCTAGACGCCGTCGGAGATGTCCGGGAGATTTGCGCGACAAGCAAGAGCAAAATTAGTTTTGTCCTGGCCAAGTGTGGCTGGCAAAAAGTTTGCTCCCAATGAAATGGGCAAACAGGCTAGGCTCCTGGCGATCCAACTCAATTCCGAGACGAACTCAATATCCGTGCAAATGTACACACAAAAATGTCCAAGTAGTGCAGCCTTGGAACCAGTTTTCAATGCTCTTTTGGGGCTTTTTGCTCTGACATCGATTCGGAATACAGGGGGCAGATGAGATAAAGGAATTCCGGGAATTTATTTAGCAAATAAATACATTGTGATGAGGCATTTCACAGACAAACTTGGCACACTCGGAGGGAGTGCGGAGGAAGGAGTATTTATTGGAAAAAATTGTATCTATAAATTGACTTAGTTTAATCTTTTGACAACCTTCGAATTTCTTCTTTTTTTTGTGGCTAAGCGGATGCGACGAAAAACAATTTTAGGAAGTTGTTGTCAACGTTTCAATAGAACTTTTAATGCAATAATTGGGAAAGTTTAGTTTATTTTGTATTTATAATCTGTTCTTAAAGGTAGTCTTCCCAAATTAAAATATATTTTAATTTAATATATTTAAATCTCTCGATAATAATAACAATCCTTTCTTGTTCCCTCTATATAATTTGCCCAACTATTACCAAATCTACGTCTAGACTTATCTCGTACGAATGCAACACGATATTTGCATGCTAATGGCTAATTAATATAAATTACCTTGGCGACCTGTGGCACTGTTATGCATGAAATTCGAAATATTACGCATACGCCCCGCTGAGCGTGCGACGGTATTAGCCGGCAGCTTAGGCGAATGGCTCGTGTGGCAGCTACTGCTGTTGCTGCCGCTGCCTTGAGTTGCTACTTAGTTTAGCATAAAATTTTAATTTTAATTGCTAGCATGTGCGTGGCAGTAAGGCCGATGGGCTGGTTGACAGGCAACACGCCATGTGCCGGTGCCTCCACGCCTCCCCCTCTCATTAATTAAGCTTTTAATTAAACTTTCAGCGATGTTAGGCGAGTGTGCGTAAAGTTGATTAACCTGGGAGACTCCGAGGTGTCAATGTTTAATGCATGCCGGAGAAAATCAAAGGTTTAATATTCTCTCCTTTTTATGAATTTTTTAACGTCAGCTCAGCACACACAGGATACCAGCAGAGAGTCAAGATTCCATGGGACGGATGCTGGATAATTTGCATGTGCATATCGATCGACCATTGGACAATCGAGTAAAGTGTCACGGGCTATTTTTCTTCTCGAAATAAGGAACGAAGATAAAGCTCTTTTGTGTCGGTGGTGTCACGAACAGAGCTGTTGGGTTAAAACAATTAAGAAATCGGAAAGCATTTAATTGGACTGCTATAAGTGCACTGAAAAATATGAATAAAGTATACATTGTTGTTAAAGAAAATTATATAATAAATCATTTAATGGTTTAAATTAAAATTAAAACCAGTTTGACACTGAATCCCTGTGGTGTGGCCAACATCAAACATTTCTAAGTTGACACATCAATTTTGCACGACATTTTCAGGCTGCCAAAAACACACCTTATTAGGTATAATATATATATTATATATATAGCCCCGGTGGTAATTTTGGCCTGGCCTCAGACGTCCCATTTCGTAAACAAAATAAAGCGGCATTTAAAACCTTTTACTAGTTTTAATGGCCATCATTTCGCCTTGATGGCCAGTGACAGCTTATTAAAATGTCAAAGCGTTAAACTTTTGCCGGTTTTCATCTCACATCCGGACCATTCCAGAGCCCAAAACTTAATTACCAATGTGGCATTGTTCAGCGGCACGGCTGCAGTTAATCAACATGCAACCATAATTTATTCAACTCAATCAACGAAGAACACACACACACACACACCACGAGCACCACAGTTTTTCCTTGTTCGCTCCGAAAATATCACGTATACGTTCGCCTTGTGGCGAAGGAAGCCCTCGCTTGGGTTAATTTCTTTTGCATTATTCGTTTTTTTTCTTTTATCCACCACTGTTCGGGGATTACGAATTGCATAAATGAGTTAAAATATACGTTGAGCTTTTTTAATAAAATACAAAAGCTGGCAGGTTCTAGTGGGTTTTTGTGTGCACTTAAAACTCTGGAATATATTTCATTATAGCTCTCGTTGTTCAGCTAAACAGGGTTAAATATTTATTGTTAGATCCTAGTATTTGCAATAAAAAAGTTTTATTAGAACAGTAAATGCTGCAGGCGTCAAAACTTTTGTAGATAGGAAAAAAAAAAACAGTCAGATACTATTATATATTTATGTGTTGTGATTTTCCCATAGCCGAAGCCAGCTGCAAAGTTTTAAAGCAAAATTGCAAAATTATTTTATGATGAGCCAGACACAGATATAGGTATATGGCAGGGCTTACCTGTTGTAGCAATTACCCATTCCGCGGATAAATATCCATGTACATGTAAGCGACTTGTTAAGTGTTGCATTTGTTTTATTTTTTTCCATTTGGCAGGCGGCCCCCTGCCTTAATTAAGGTTTAAAACGATGACAGCCATGGGATATCAATTAGTAGCGCCAGTTTAACCATGATTAATGTAAATAAATAAAAGTCGGCCGGTTGGGGTTGGACTTGCATTGATTAATATTAAATCCCGATGCATAATGCCGGCACAGGGTCGCATAATTCAATGGCAGCCGGACAATTTATGCAATCCCGCTTAAACGCCACTTGATAACATTTGCATTGCAAAAACCAGGACTGGCCTGGTCGTGTCCGCAAAGGCAAAAATGCAGCGGAAACGGAAGCTTAGCCTGCCGTACTCGGCCACGCCCGGAGCGCGTTTATCTTCTGCTCAAACATTTTTGCCCACTTTCGTGCCCTGAAAACTTTTCTGCGGTTTCTCTTCTAGGATTTTTTTCGCTGTATTTTTTGCTGTATTTTTTTACAATTTTTTACTTTTCACTTGTAAGGGGTATAAGAGGAGTAGAAGGGTATGCTATTTTCTGGAGAAATATAAGTTTAAGAAAGAAGAAAAGCCTGTTTAAAATAAGCTGAATATGTTTAAACTTTTGAGGTGACAAGGTAAATTATACAATTTTCAATCCATTTTTTTTATGAATTTAAAATTAAAATAGGAAGGGAGAAAGAATGCCAAAAAGGGTGTCCAAATTTTCAAAGATTGTATAATTTTCAAGAAATATTATCATTGAATATATATCCAAAAAGGTATATAATGTTTTTTTCAAACCTAAGACAGGTATCCTTTTTTCGAAACCCTCTATTCCACCATTCATTCTCTCCTTTATCTGTGTCTGCAAATGTTTGCTCTGCTTTGTTGACTGAGGCTCAGGGCCTGGCCTGGGTTTAAGGGGAGTTTAAAGTTTATGTCGCCTTGGCTTAATTGGCACGCCCACTTCAAACGGTTGGATGTATGCATTCGCTTTTGGCTTTTTATGCGATGAGACACTGTCAGTGGAATTGAATCATAAAAGTGTTGCAAATGACACGGCAAATTAACAGCAGCTGTGGCATTCGCTGCTCGCTCTCTCGCTCTCTATAAAAGACAGCCCAGTTTATTATTTATGGGATGGGACCTGAGACCCTTTCCATCTCCTCCTGGTTAGCATATTGCGTAGTTTTTTTGTTTTATGAGCGACCCGGAGTTTGGAAAACCATCAACTGCAGTAATGGCCAGGAGGAGGAAGGAGCAAACGAACCCGCCCGTTGCGCGCTGGTGCGTAAGTGCTGCCGGCCATAAAAAATGAAATGCCATCTCTGCTTTGATATACAAGTGTTAGCGTTAGCATGAGGATGCTGCCGTCTGGTTGCTATATGCTATATGCCGGGTGTTAAACAAAGTAACACGCTGCTTGACATTTGCCTTGATATATCGAAGTCAACAGAGGAGGGAAATGTGGGTTGGGGTTTAGGTTTGAGTGTCCTTAACGCAGCTGCGCCTGCACTAAAATAGTTGAAATTTGTTCTCCCCTCTCTCAGTGGAGAGTGTGTGTGTGCAGTAACAGGAGCTGGATAGCAAAGGACACCCAACTAGATGATAGATGCGGCTACATTTAAGTGTTGCAAGATAAAAGATGCAAAGGACAACTGGTGACGAAATAAGTTTTGTTTTCAAAGGGGGTCTTAAGTTAGTTCTCTTATCCTTAAGGTAGTAAAAAAGCGTACAATTAAATACATATTATGGTTCTTAATGGTTGCTTAAAAAACTTACAGGAGTTACAGAATGTAAAACCATTTAGAAATATTTAAATTTAAGATAAATCCGTACATTTTTTAAGGATTTTTCTAAATATTTGCTATCAATTTATTGCAAGGAAAGTCTTATTCATATTAAAAGTAAGCTTTAAAAAACTCAGGGATCTAGTTTAAGAATTAAATAAAGGTCTTTTAAAATAATGTAAGCCCCTTTTTGTCTCTATAATATTTAAGGCAATCCCTTTTTTAAGGAACCCCACCTTTTCCTATAATATTAATTAAGCAACGACCTGCTTAATGTCCTGACAACTGTTCACTGGTCCCGACTTGTGCACTCGACATAACAAGTTATTTTGGGAGGAAGTGCCACCTCAAATGTCACAATGGCTCTACGGCTCCTCCCTTTCTCGGACTAAAAGCTTTGGCACGTTTTTGTGGTACCTACTAATCCCGTACCCGTGCCAGTTCCCCTACCCAGTTCCGGCACAGGAAGCAAGTGGTCGAGTGGGTTGTGATTCTGGAGGCGAGAGCGAGTGTGTGGGATGTATTTAAATGATTTCATTAGAGCCGCGCGTGCCGGAGTATCCCCGGAGTATCATCGCATGTAACGCATTACCTTAACTCATTTATCACCGCATTTAACAGCCCCAGATCTGGACCAAGCCCGCACCCACATCCACATCCACATCCACATCCACAGCCAAGCCCAAACCCCAATCTGGTGTGTAATCGAGCGTCGAGCCGAAATCGCTTTGTGTGACTTTCATACGTAAATAAGAAGGGCTCAAGTCCTTCGGCCGGCAGCTCCTGGGCATTTGTGCATGCGCTAGCGAAATTTGTTAATTTCATTTGCACAGTTTGCACAGGCTTCGCTTAGCCTTCTTTTCGTATTTGTTTTTGGCTAGGAGGAGTCGGCGCCAGAGCCCCTTTTCTGGCCCTTTGTTTGCCCCTTTCTGGGCCAGGTTTTTGCTCTTTTGTTAGTTCTCTCAGTGGGCAGGGCTCACTTGTAATTATGTTTGTCCTTTAATTGTGCTCATTATGCGTGTGCTGATTATGCCATGCCCCAAGTGGCTCAATCCATGTGCAAGCAGCACTAACACACATAGAGGTACGGGGCATAGAAATTATGTGCTATGCATAAAATCGACACAAGGCCCAGAAGAACATGGTTGTGCACTGGGAACAAGTTGTTGGGGAATTATCCACTTTTAACGATTATGAAAATACCATTTTCAGCTTCTTTCAACAATAATGCCAACCAATTTCTCCCAGTGCCATGCAGCTCACCTGCCCCCCATATACATTTTTCTCTAAACAAAAATAAGTTCATTCCCTTAAGTTTATTTGTCCAGAAAATTATATTTACCTCGGCCAAAACCTAGTCCGCTGCTAGCCACTTTGCCACAGGCGAAATGTAATTTGGGCAAACACTGGAGAGAAGACAGCGGCACAACCCTTTTGGCACACAAAAGGAAATTGGCTGGGTGAAATAATTGAAAATATGCTCGATGGAAATATGTTTGCCAATGTCCTTTCCAAAAAAAAAGAATGAAATCTGAAAAGCAAATGGGCAATATCAACTCAATTATTAACAGGGAAAAGCAAGGGCAATGCTCGACGTTTTGGCAAAGGTGAAATCTGAAAACTGAAAAGCAATGCTGACTGAATTCAGGTCAGGGGCCAGAACTTTTCCTTTAGCTGCATGAAAAGGGTTCTGGCGGGTACACTTCCTTTGTCACTGATAATTGTATTGTTCGCCCTATTGCATTGAAGGTTGTCTACGATATTTTGAGGGCAATAAGGGATTTATTACAGGTTTTATTGGATTATATGAAGAATTTTTAACTAAACTATTTTATGCTGGTTGAAGAGAAAAAATTAAATTATTTTTCTGTGCATTTTAAAGTGGTTTTATTTCGCAAAAAAATTAAATTAAATTAAATTTAATTCATTTTATATATGTATAAGGTTTTTGAATATATAGACACTATTTTATATATAATACAATATTATGGGGCCTTGCCAGGCATATGTTTCACTTTTTTTTTTTGCTTCTTTTTCCTTACCTTTACCTCTTAAAAATATACATAAAAAAGGCTGCTAGAAAATTTAAATTCAGTTTGTTTATATTACGTTCACTCCCCGGCAGCTATATATTTTTTGTACACTTTGTACTTTATCATGGCCCATCGCTGGCAAATAGGCGAGCAATAAAAAATCTTGGCATCTTAATCAAATATTCAAAGTACAACAATCAGCCAGAAGGAGTATGAATAATGAGGTTATTGGCCTCCACCGCCCTTCCTCATGATTTGAACATCGTTTGGCCAGACAAAGGCCGCCAGGCGTGCAGTTAGCTTACGATATACACTTACATATATAGTATATGAAGAGTGCTTCGGCACAAATTGCTGGCAAATATGTGTACAACATAAATAAGTTTCTCTTCAAGAGGACTGCCAGGCCAAAATGTATGCAACAATAAAATTTTGGCGCGCTGTAATGAGCATTTTTATGCGAGTGGCCGTTCGGCCACTGGCCAACCACTCGGGGTCGAAGTTGAGGCCGGCCAACGGGGCGTATGAATAAACGAAACAGGCATTTAGCATGCCAATGACGTAGGCAGCAGCTCTAGGCCGGAGGTCTTTTACTTTCCAGGGAAGTTTCCCTGGCAGCGGGATCAGGCGCTAAGCTGGTCTGGCAAGATTTTCGTTTTCTACCTCCGCATTAAAAACTCATTTCGAACAAACTTTCGCCGGCGGTCGGGACTCCAAAAAAGAGGATCAAACGGGGCAGGAAAGCGTAAATCCCATTCAATCGGCTTAATTTGTCACCACTAACAAGGAATATTCCCAGCAAAAATTTAAAAACAAAATGGAAAAGATGCCAATAATGATTAAATACTTTTAATTGCACGCGGCCAACAAGCCAGTCCTGCCTGCCTGCCCTTCGGATTATGTCAGCTCATTAGCGTCACTTCTCATGGCGAATTCTCTGACATTTTAGTGCCACTGCCACTGGCACCGCCATGATTAGCTGTCCCGGCATATATGGAGGGGTTTGGGCCTGGAAATTAGCATGTGACTGGCTGCCATTTACGCGTTTTTAAGCACTGCCTAAGTCAAAGCCCTCCCTTCTCTGAAAAAAAGTCCAAAAAGTAAGCGAAAGCTGAAGGGAGTCAACTGTCATGTCGCGTTTGCCTGATGCCCGCTCCCATTTGGCTGCTGACATTCCCAGCCACGAATGCGCTTTCCCAGCGAACCCTTCATCCCAGCAAACTGGCACACTGGTAGACACCGAGGCAGACGGACAGCCCAAGGGCGACAGATATATACCATTTCCCCTGTAAAACCATTCATGAATTTTAAAACACTCGTTGGAATACTCTTTTGATGGGATAGAAGGTGGAAGTAAAATTATAGAAATTAAACTTGAGTTGGATTAAAATAAGTTATTGGTACAGATGTTTAAAAAGTAAAATATCAAAAATCGCTTTCATACATTCCTGAAAAAAAATCAAGATAAATTAAGATAAGAAATATAATAACTTTGAGAGCAGACATTTGAATACCCTTGAATTTTTCCATAAGATCGAATCAAAAATCACCACAACTAAGCAAAAAAAATCATCAATTTTAATTTGGAAAGCTTTTTTATATTAGTTTTTAAAAGGCTAAATATATATAAATATTTTTATGGCAAGCAGCTAGAGTATACAAACTTTGTCTGGCCAAAGTTAACTTCCTTTCTTGTTTTTTATTTACTTAACATTTACCTGAATGGCTTTCCCTTTGCATCGTTTTTTTTTTTTCTCCTTTCCGACCCGTATGCCTAATTTAATTTGCTTTTACTCAGGACAGAGACAGAGACAGAAAAAGACATACACAGGGACACAGAAAGAGAGAGAGAGAACCGGCGACGCTGTAGCGTAATTTATTTCACCGCTAATTTGTATGAATTCCTCGTGCAGTCGCATTAAAGGCGTCGCGGTCGCATCAAAACAAAATGGCCGACACTCACCTGTCCGCCTCTAATGACCGTTGTTTATGTAGTTCTACGAAGACCCCCCCATTCCACTGCTCCATTTTATGCTTATAATTAAGTGTCTCGCAGCTTGCCCTATATTAAACAGTGTCGGGGTAACCGAGCCTTAAAGCTGAGAGTCCTTTTCTCAGAGTCCTTCTCCAGAAATCTGAAATAAATGCATTAAAAAAGTCAGAGATAGAGTGCATGTGCTGCAACTGATAATGCGAGTTAATTGAAGTTTCTCAACAGAGACTACTAACAATAAATTCGGATTGCTCTGCAGAGAGTTTCCCAGCTCAGTAGTTTCATGTAATAACTTCAACTAATACCTGCGAGCGTTCGTCACCCAAGTGACCTGCTGTCTGTCTGCCGCTGGAGGTGTCCTTGATGGGGGGCCAAATTGTCGCGCGGCCAAGCCGATTAATCTACCAGGTCAGGTGGGGAAGTGCCAGCTTTATGACCGTTTTATGTTCGTGTATACATGTCTGAGAGGAGCTTTCATTAGAGAATAATAAATCAGAGATATATATTTGACAATAAACTGCTTCGGTGGGGCTTAGTTTATTCGATTTTAAGCCTATGCTTTGCTTTTTGATTTGATTTTATTTTTTTTTTTTTATAGTTACATAGAAATTGTACACAATATGAAAGATTTTAAATTTTTTGTTTTATTGAATATGAAAATAATAATAATTATGTATTAAGGTATAAAGTCTTCCAATCATTAACATTTATATATTTAAATATTGGTAAAACCATTTTTATATTTCTTGAAAATAAAACAAAACGTTAGGTATGAGGTTAAACAATTTTTATTTTAATATTAAATACAATATTTTTTGATAGTTAAAATATTCATATGATATTGAGCGCCATATTTTGGTCCAATACACTGTTTCCTTCGGTATATAATTCCAATTTATTATACAAAGATCTACTTAGGGACTCTATTTTATGTACTTTACACATGTAGATATATATTTTCCAAAATTATACTTTGTTTATACATGTAAAAACAGTATTAATACACAACTGTTAGTTTTTTTCTACCTAGTTTCTACATGTATAAGTTATTGGCTTACGACAGACTTTCTACAATAAACTGCAAAATCCGGTTTAAAGCTTGCTCTGAATAAGCTTTCAGCCTGGCCAAGAGTTTGGTGGCGCTAAAAATGTGTTGTATGTAGTACAGTTTATTTTTAGGCGCACAATTGCCATTATAATTCATATAAATACATTTGATTTAATATTTGGTGCCCTATCGTCACAATAATCAATATAATTAACATATCAATAGTTGATATATATTTTTTAATGATTTTCAATAGAAGCATAAAGTCAAAAATAAGATTCTTTAATAGATAAATAAATTACTTTGTTAAATAAAAATTAAAATAAATAAAGTCAATACGAAAACCAACATAAGTACCTAATGAATTTGTCAAATAAATGCTGTAAAATTTCAATTAAAAAATCAATAGATTTTAAGTCATGCCTACACAGATTTTAAATATTAAACTTTTTCACAGAAATAATTAAAATCTTACAAGACAAAGACATTCCCTTAAAATCAATAAATTCATGAATTAAATTAACTAATCCTTTCTCTTTTCGTATGCCTTAGTTATTTCCACTAAAAAACGCAGCTGCACAAATAGATTGTCAACAAATCGTCTTTCTTTGGATAGTACCGAGGATCTATTATACCATCGCAGGCTGTGTGGTCGGTCACCTGGTCCGAACGGGGCAGTTAAAGGCAAATGTAGCCGGGTGACACGTGTTAAGAAATTCCGCACATGGCAACTGGCCGGCAGTTGAAATGCCACACAGCAGCAGCAGAGTGGACGGGGAGACTATGGACCCTTAGCTGGAGTCCGGCTCCGGGTCTCATGCATATGCACAACATGGGAGGGAGATCCATCCACGGACCGACCAAAGAGATCCCCGAACCCTTTAGTTGTTTCATAACAAATGACTAACAACATGGCCAACTGACTGCCAGCGACAATCGCAGCTAGATAAACAGCCTCAGCTGCAGATACAGATGCGAATGCTATGGTAAGGTACACTGTGAAAAAAAGGGAGTATAAAGTACAATGAGGATAAATACAAGAGTTCTTACTTCAGTTTTCGAATTTTGTAAAAATTTCTTCTCTAGAAATAAACTTTAAATTCAGCATAAAATATATTTAAAAAACAAAAATATATATTTTAAATATTTATTCATCCTAATAATATTTTCTTTGAGTGCACATATTTGCAAGAGAAATGCATGCACTCGTACACGTACTTGTATCTGCATCTGGATCTGGATCGGGGCATCTGTTGGATCTGCACAGCGGGCCGATTAGTCGAAATGATGATCAAAGTGCTGAAGCCTCGGATGGCATCGGAGGAGGAGGTGGAGGTGGTCCCGGGGCAGATGAGTCCACCATTGATTGCGTGTGGCAAACAAACGCCACAGCGGGCAGCAGCTCCGACGGCTCACAGGAAGCGCCTTCTGGGGCGCTTATCGCGATCGTTGTTATCGGCGGCAGCATCGAGAAAATGGCCAGCAGTCAGCGGCGATCCTCGATCTGCGATCCGCGATCCGGCTTAATATTCAATTTGTGCAAGCGTTTGTCGAATCGACAAGGCCCCGGCTGCCATGTATTTGTATATTGAAAAATGCCTCCAATCCGCTGGCGGCTTAACTAGTCGTCCCATTGCCCCCCAGCTTCCCTTGGCTAGTAGATGCCAAAATCTTGGTTCCTAGGCCTTTAAGCATCAGTCGATGCAGGGAGAGAAATAAGGTGATATTAGATTAATATTAATAAATGTATTTATTATTATTTAAATTTAAAACCATAATTATTTCGGATATATATTTATGGTAGGTGAATAAAACATTCATTTCTTCTGATTAATTTTACGATTAAATAGTAAACGTTTACTTTCTCTATTTTACTTCAAACCTAAAACTTAATTTAACCTATTCGACACTTAAATCTACGAACTTAATTCTTATCTTTAAAGTAGTTTCTTGTTTAGTTTTATAACTTAACAATATTTAATATTAATCCATATTTGCCCATAATTTTTCGGATCAGTGTTAACCCAAGCAATCACCGTCTAAAGGCAGGCACGTATCCCGGCTTCCGCGCCGTGCAACTTGTTGCTGTAACACTTCATTTATTTTGATAACCATAAGATTGCCAATAAAAATTGCCTGGGTAGCAGCTCCAGTCTAGGTCTTCTCTCAGGCCTCTCCAACAACCTGCAACCTGCTCAACCCTTAGCCTGTTCCCACTTGATTGAAATTGCATCTGACTGGGTAGGAGGTGATGCTGGCCACCGGCTGTCTCGCGGCCAGATTTGAAACGCATTTCCATTTTGGCGGTCAGTGTCAGTGGAGGAGCGCACCGAAGTTGACAACTGATACGATACGGTTCAGGGCCAGCGGCATTAAGCCAAGAGTAGAGTTCAGCTTTAACTGCAACTCCAACTTTCAGTTGGTATCCATTTAAAAATGATCATTTTACGATTGGCTAAGTAATTGTAATTTATAAATTGTCATAAAGAGCAGAGAAAAATCTTGGAAGATGGTAAGTCTTGTCTGGTTTTGTAGTTTTTTCGTTAAGAAATTTTATAAAAAAAAATTTTATAGAATTTTTCACTGGTATCCAAGTTAATTTTCACTTAAAAAACCACTCCCTTTGTCACTTATTTCCCTTTCACCATCGAAAGTTAGCACTTTAGCCATTACCGCAAATCAAGTCAGCGCAGCGTGTAACTGTTCTGCGGATTTGGCCATGTGACATGGTCGTAAGATAACGTTTATGTATGATATTTCGAAGCCTCGAATTGCGCCTTATAAGGCCGGCTTAACCAGGGGGCTTGCCCTGCCCATGGCCTGCAGCTGTGTCAATGCCTGGGCATTGTTTGCTTTTCTTTTTAGCTTTTTGTTCTTTTCGGAGGACCCCTTCACCCACTCTGATTCTGACTCTGGCGGAGATCATCGTTGGCAATTTTTCAGTCACTGATTGCTGGCAGTCTTGGTCGCTTCTTGGCTCGTTCACTTCGTGTGACTTAGTTTTCTGCACGAGGTCATCATTTTCCGCCGCCTTTCTGCGGTTCAGTTCGGTTCGGTTCGGGGCCCGCCCGCAACTACACGGCAACGACTGTCTATCTACGTATCTATCTATCTGACTGGCCCTGGTTCTCAACTAGCCAAGTATCCGACTCTGACTCTCTGTCTCTGAAATGTTTGTCTTGCCTCGTTTTGTGTCTTTTGCTGGGCATTTTTATCTATTGCCGCGCACGTCGGGGTCACATTAACGGTGCTTTCTCAACGCTCGAGTTCTGCAATTTGATTTCCTTAACTTGGTCTGTACCTGCTGGGTGCAGAGAGCGAAAAGGGTTGATTCTAAACAAATCATAAAATCGTAAAATTCATCAAAGTAAAAAAAGTATATATTTTCAAGGATTTTATTTATAGTTTAAGATGAACAACTTAATATTTAAAATATATCACTTTTACAATCATTTCTGTGCATTAGAATAATTGTATTCTTTTATTTTCTCACAATTTATAAATATTCTAATATTTCAGTTTTTCCTATATAAACACAAGTACATGTCTTAAACTATTTTATTTACAGTGTAAGGTTAGCTAAGGTCTTGCTGTTATTTTTCACTGTTCTGCCATCGGGCCGTGATCTTCTTCTGGTTCTCTGTCATCCCAGGCAAAAGCAAACAATTAAAGTCATAAAAATTGTGGCCAAAGATTTGCAATTGTTAATGCGGTAAGCGTTCGGCCCAGGCACTTGTTGCTCGAAACTCGAGGGAACTCTCGGGAACTCACTCGTCTCCGGGCCCTGGTAATTTCATTGTGCGGTTATACAATCGCGATGGATGTCTGTGACAGCATGCGAAAGAAGTTTGGCTTTGGCTTTGGGGGGATTCTATAAATAATGGATAACAATTGCTAACCTGGTCTGGGAGCGCTATGATAGATTCTAGTCATTTATCAGGGCTATAGAGTGCCACTGATCAGGGTTTTGTTACGAAATGTTATTAGCATATCTACATAGGTAATATATAAAGATTATTTAATAGTAAAATGAAGATAAAAGTAAAATTTCTGTTTATATTTCGCAATGCCACCTCGAAACCCAATTCTAGAAACTACTTTGCATACGCACCTTGTGCCACATTCTGCAATATACTCAAACTTTGGTAATCCGCTGGGCATAATAAACGAATTAAAATGTAAATCATTTTGGAACGGCCACTAACTCTCGTTAATTCGTTGCAAATTATTGAAATTCTCCTCGGATTTCGCTTTCGAAACCGGCAGTAGCAGCGGGTCCGCAGAGTCCGAAGATGGCCAGAATCAGAGGAGTCTGAGACCGTAACAGCGACCGACGACTGTAACTTGTTATTTGCAGTAATTAATTTTCAAGCAAAAGTGCTAATTAATTCCGAGAGCAGAGCGGAGCAAATGCCAGATGAGAAGGCGTTGGGAAGCATAGCGCAAATTGCAGACCAACATCCGTCGCGCCGGCTTTGCCAGGCTGAGTGTTGGCAATTAACAACCAAAGTCGGAGTCAGAGTCAGAGCCAGGCCAAAACTCAAGCTTGGCTAAGGCAATTTCCTACGAATTTCAAAGAAGATCGCTCTACAGGAAACTTACATAACTGTTTGAGCTGTGAGCGTGCGGCGATTCTTTTGTAGATCTGCCCCGCCAACTGATGCAATGTCCACCTAGACAGGCGACCAACCGACCGGCGGACCGACCATCTGCCGCTTCCAGTTCTCCTCCGCCTAGGGAGGACTGAGCCAATAGTAACGCCTACCAATACCTTTAATTATAGTGCCCGTCCCGCCAAGAATCGCGACCAGGGCCGTCCAAACATGACGCACGTATAGAAAACATATTTCAAACTAAACAAACTCATCAGAATGGACACAAAAAATGGAAGAAGAAGAAAAAAACACTAGGGAACTGCGAAGGGAAAACCCGCTGGGACGCGTGCAAAATTAAAAGTAAAGCGAGAAAAATGTAGACAACGCGTCAGGCGTGGCCAGCCCCAGAGAGAACTCGGTAGAATTCTGGCAGATCCAAAACTGTCTGTCCGTTCATATTAGCTACATTCGCACACACACATAATACATTCCGCTCCAAGGTCACGTACCACCACCTGCATGACGTCATCTTGGAGAAGATCAGATCAGGTGAGGCCATCAGCTTGCTGGGAAAAACAAAGCTTTCTTAGAAATTCTGGACAAGAAACATTTCTTTCAAAAGTTTTTTTTAAGTAATAAATATTATGGCTTTAGGCATGGCTTAGGCGGCTCAATCAATAGAAGAATTTTATAGATACACTGGGAAATAAAATGAATAGGAAGTATTACTGAAAGCCAGAAAATTGTAATTTTCCTAATTTTTATACCCTTGCAGGGTATTATAATTTCAGTCAGAAGTTTGCAACGCAGTGAAGGAGACGTTTCCGACCCTATAAAGTATATATATTCTTGATCAGCATCAACAGGGGAATCTTTCTAGATATGTCAGGAAGAAATCGATTTTTTGGCCATTTTTGCAAAATTTGATAAGGGGTAACATCATTAAAATTAGCAAAAATAGCCAAAAATTTTGATTTCTTAAAATTTTAAATTTGGTATGCAGTTTTTTTAAATTAATAAAAACTAACACAAAACTGCTTTCCGAATCGAAATTAATGCATTTTTGGCTTAGTTATGATATATTTTAATTGTTACCTGCAAGGATATACAAACTTTGGCTGGCCAAAGTTAGCTTTCTTTCTTGTTTAAAACTATTTTAAGGCAATTTGTAAATAAGATAATTCTAGATCTGAGAGGTTGAGATACCGGGCGCAATCCCAGACGAGGCAGAATTTTTAATAAAATGTTCTTAATGGAAAAATTTTATTATTTTAAAAATATTTATTAAAATGTACCTAGCTTTTTTTAATGCCCAGATCTTTATTAAAGCTTTTTTCCAGTGCACCGAAACGTGTAGCTAATTTGTCAGACCTTTCTTATATGGGCTTAGACTCCAAGAACTGCCGAAGCGGAGGCTAGATGATAATGCCAATGCCCACGCTGGCCACCATTTGTTAATGCATATTTTATTCTGGTTTAGCGCCTCATCAAATTTCTAATTTATGGGCCGGAGCTCTCTCAGGCTTGGACCTTAGAGCAATTGAATGGCCGCCGGCAATTTAGCAATTATAAGATGATTAATTTTTGTGCATTTTCTCAACACCTTCCACTTAGCGGCCGCTAACCAAACCTGAACCCTGCTGAATGGCGAACTTGGACTCCGGGCCGAGAGCTTAAAATGAACCTGAAAAGAGACGGAGATTCAAGCTGGGAGCTGGGAGCTGCGGACTGAGGGCCAGGCGTTAAAGCCCAACTACTGTCGATTAAAGTGCCGCTGCCCCGTTGCCGTGTAGGGTATCATTAGGCCAGACAAAACAATTTAAAATAACTACAGCAACTAGCATAATAATGTTGGGACGAGGAAGAAGATGCGACCGCATAGCCCATAGACAATTTTCATAATGGACAGAAATAAATCTGCAAAGCAGAAGCAGCTGCAGCAGCGCAGTCTCTGGGAAACTGAGCAACTACCGAACGCCGAGCACAACTTAATTAATAAACTAATGAGCAGTTTGCAGCCAAGAAACCCCCCGAACCCGATCTGTATACCCTCCAAAAGCTGGAGTCCATCTCTCAAGATTATCTACATAAAGTAGAGGACGTGCATCGTGGCCGGATAAGCTGGGGCTGAGACCGGGCTGAAACCCAGCCTATTTGCTAAGAGATCAGCCAGAAATTAAAATAAATGTGCAACGTGCAAAAATGCCCAAGATAACCCCAACGGAAAGTAAAACTGGAACGTGTTCAGCGCCGATAAAAACAGCAGGCAAAATGAAACAAAAAGTGAAAACCACAAAAAAATTGATTTATGCACATGAGAATGACACGGACTGTACGTGTTTGATTCAATGGGGTGATGACGGGTTAAGTAATAGTTCGAAATACGGAATTTAAATATTAAAATATTAATTAATACAAGAAGAATGCTAGCTAATTATTTTCCATTTTAAACTTAATGAGTTTTTATAATAATTATAATTTATTTAACTACTATCTTGGTCTTGGTTTTATTGTAAATTTTTGCTTTATTAAATTGCTTATTAATTCTAAACGACCTCTCAAAGAAAAATTCCAGCTTGAAATAAAAATAAAAACATAAATAATTGAAACATAAATACCTGATTAATAAGGAAATAATTAAGATTTATATACAAATATTTCTAAAGGAAAAACCAATAAGAACTTGGGCGCCACCGTAAAATATTACCATTTCTTTTCTAAAGCATAAACATTTAACGTACTAATCTCAAGTTTATTGGGCGTAAAAATGATTTAGGATTAGAAAATACCTTCCTAGTCTTTCATGTTCAGGCTATAAAGTATTTGTTAAGAAGCTTTTAACACTTTTCGCCTACAGGGCTGTAAAAACTACAGAGCCGGATTTCTTTTGAGGTAAGAAAAAACGATCTTCTAATGGATTTTATGCATTCAAATCGCTCTCTCACTCTTGTTGGCAAAATTTATGCTCTTTAATAAACCGCTTAGTCTGCAAAAAAATATTTCTGAGCTCAGCCTAAACACTCGTAATTACGAGGCCATTATTCAGGAGGCATCAACAGTCGGCAACAGAGACAAATGAGATTAAGCTGGTGGACTGGTGGACTGGGGCCAAAAATAAAAGTGAGCTCTGACACGACCGAGAATGGCAAGTAAAAGGCTGCAGGTTCTGGCCGTAAATCATTTTGTTTTCACTCTTGTTGCTGCCGCAGTTTAATTATCACGAGTCCAGATTTCGTCTGTCCAGGCAGTTCGTAAATTGTGGCGCGAACAAGACGCGGCTGACGGCTGCATTGGGAAGAGAACATAGTACATACGGCATTCAGCGGCCTCAGCAAATTGAAAAAGAGTTGAAAAACTATTCAAATCAATGAAAACTGATAGCCCCAAGGGCCGCGGCCATGGCCAAGTCATGATTAACATGGGCTTAGTCCTTGTTTGGGCCCAGTCCTAAGTATTGCCAGGGTACTTGTCCAGGCACTGCAAGAAAAATACGGTTAAATTGGGAATAATTTACCTTTTATAACCCTTAAAATGTGTTTCAAGATGGGCTTAAAAAATAATAAAAAAATTAATTATGAAGAGAAGAAAGCTTATAAAATTAACTCAACTATGTATACATCTTATAATTAATGTTACATAGATCTTAAACCTTAATCCTCAAGGTATTTCGCATACTGTGCCTTTGGTTTGCTCCAAAGATGGCACCATGTACCATTTAAGCGACATGCCAACACTTGACCAGGGCCCAGAGCCAGTCAGGAAACCGCTCGAAGCCTTAGTGTGGAGTATGGAACCTGCAAACCTGGCGAAATGTATCATTAACAAGTCACGACAAATTCGCTGGCAGCCAGACTCTTGGCTCGGACCGGACCGGACGTTTGAAAAGCTACGAGCAGGGCCAAATTTGGTAAGACCTCGACACCCGACATTAGATAAAAACGCGACTCTCCCGGACTCCCAGGCTGTGGTGAATCTTGTATCAAGTGCCAGGCTGGGACAGGTTGGCTGTTGCGCCGGCGGCGGCCGCTTTGAACGGCCAGGACCCACCGCCGTTCAGGTGTGAAAAAATCTAAAATGCAAACACCAGAAACAACACTGCGAACCAAAGGCCGGCCGAATGGCAGTCCATTTGTAGTTGCTCCCCTGGGCGCTGCCGAAAACGCCAAACTGAGCCACAGATTGAAACGAAAAGCGATCGGGAGTGCGAGCCAGAGGATGTGCGTCCATGTCCCAGACCCTCCTCCTCAAACCTCCTCCTGCAGTGCCCACCCCAGTCCAGTCCATTCGCAGTCGCATGAATTATTTATTTCGATTGTCTGTTGCAGCTAGCAGAGCATTATTTTTAGAGGGTCCACTAGCCTAGGCCCCCATAAAGCCTAGAAATTTATGATCGGCGGCCGGGAGCCGTTCAAATTATCGCAGGGCATGCAAAATTTATTAACAAACATAAAAATTGCTCGAGAATTTATTTCATCTTAATTCAATTTAACAACTTAAACAGCCATAAAGTGTTCACATAGTAAATCAATGGCCACTCTATGCAGATGCGCTGCCCAGCCCAGCGCTGTCCACATGCATCATCATCATAATCATAATCAACGTGCCTGGGCTAGAGAGCTATACCCCTCCGCTTCCACAATTTATGAGCTGCGCATGAAAATGAGTCAAAACAAATTATGCCGCTTGCAGGACGGGGCTTTGGCTCCGACTCCAGTCAGGCCTGATTGACAGGGCGACCGAACGGAGTTCGACTTTGGGAGAGGAGCAGCAGCGATTATGATGTGAGCGCTGCCAAAAAGATTTCCATCAGCGGCAAACAATTTCAAGGCATTAATCACGGCCGTCAAGTATGAGTATGAGTACGAATACGAGTACGAGTACGAGGGTGGGTCCCATGTTCTACCCAAATCCTCAGCCACTGCCCCAGGAATGTATCCCAGTTTTGGATAAGAATCTACGGCAGCCAGGATTAGTTGTGAGTTTCAAGCGAACATAAATCACAAATATTTAAGTACTGGAATCCTAAATTCCTAACAAGTTATGATTCAGAAAAATTAAATACTCTTCTTTAAAGTAAGTCAAAGTTTATGAATTTATTGGATGGGAAACGCTTTTCAATAATTTAGAATAACTTAGGAATGGGGCAAGCAAATGAGTCTGTGAGTCGCAGGGTGATAAGGCAATGATGTTTCCACAATCTAGCTCTGGCAGTAGCAACCATCGGCGGTGTTCTTTTGAATCCAGTCCAGGAACTTGCTGACCCTGGCATAGACGCCCGGGGCATTCTTCTGGGCACAGCCATAGCCGAAGGACACCACGCCGGCAAGCTTGTAGCGACCCTCGTTGACAATGAGTGGGCCGCCACTGTCACCCTGGCAGGCATCCTTGCCGCCCTGCTGGACTAGACCGGCGCAGAGCATCACCTCGGCGATCTTGTCCTTGTAGCGGGTCTGCCGGCACTGCTGGTTGCTGATCACCGGCACATTCACCTCCTGCAGATAGTTGGAGGTGACGCCACCCTCCTTGATCAGACCCCAGCCAGCCACCACAGCCTGTGAATATATTAATTAAATTAATTAATTAATAATAATTAGTTTAAAATAAAATAAAACATCACTTACCGTCTTTCCATCAAAGTTGTGATTGGCCTCGGGCAGGCAGACAGGACGCATGTTTCCAGTCAGTGGGACCGGAGACTCCAGCTTCAGCAGGGCCACATCGTTGACAATGCGATTGGGATCGTAGTTGGGATGGATGGTGGTCTGGACGACCTTTCTAACAATGCCAGGATCCCGGGAGGATCTGTCGATCTGCAGCAACCGAATGGTGATCTGATCCCTATTGCCATGGACACAATGAGCTGCGGTCAGGACATAACGATCGTTGATCAGGGAGCCGCCGCAGAAGAGCCTGGGATAGTGACGACCCTTGACCAGCTGGGCGGTCCAGGGGTACTTGTTGGAGCGCACCTGCTGGCCGCCCACAATGCGATTGACATTCGGTGTGCCACAGACTGAAGCAAATAAAAGAAAAGAGTTTCTATCGTTAGGATTTCTTTCGTTGGGTTGATAGATATCTTTGACTCACAGCAATTCTGCTTGGTGTTGCACTGATTGCGATTCTTTGGCGGCCTCACCGCCTTGAGGGCCTCCTCTGCAGGATCCACCACATCGACGACATCGGCAAATTGCTGGGCAAGGGTCTGTTGATGGGGCGCCCGGTACTGGTACTGGGCCAGGGCCAAGGTGCAGCCCAGCAGCAGGAGCGGCAGGGCCAGGTAGCTACGCATCTTGTCCGGAGTTGCCTTCTGAGGAAAGTGACGGAGCGTTTTGCCCAGAGCCGGCTACTTATAGGGCCCCAAGATCGCAACGGCGATGGAGATCCAGATCGGAAACGAGATCGCGATCGAGAGCTGGGCTTTTTTAATAAAACTAAAAATATGAATGTTTTATTGCTTGTGTAAGCAGCGCGCGCTTCTTTCTTTCTTTTCGGCTGCCCCTTTCTTCTTTCTTCGTTTTTTCTTTCTTTATTTTTGTTTCTTTATTTTTTGTTATTTCTCCGCTTTCTTTGTTTGACGCCTTATTTGCATAACACTTTATAGCGCCGCACACACACGCTCATCTTGCGATTCTCAAGTGTAGAGGCTTTGTATTTTTGGCTCCGTACAAATCATCATTTTCATCGAGAACAACTTGCCGAAAAGTGCAAATAAACTTTTTAATATCATTTTAATATACCCATACCCTCACGGCGGGCTTTTAAGTGTTTAATGCCTGGAAACTGGGTTATTGGTGGGGAGTTACAGTGGGAGGCTAAACTCAATTTGTTGGAAGGCCCAAAAACTAGCTAAATCATTCGGTGACTTGGTTTTAAAAATTATTACAATATTATAAATGCTCTGCTCTTAAAAAGAGCTAAAGGTAGAAAAGGAAGAGATAGTTGGTTTTGTAATTAAAAAAAAAAAAACCTTTAAATCGTTGGAACTCCTTCTGTGTGAGAGTAAAAAATATAATAAACAGTTTCAAAATAACAAATAATATTATTTAAAGCATTAATAAAACAAGGTTAGATTACAATTTGAGCACTTGCCCCTTTTTTCTTAAAAAAATATTTATTATTTTAAAAATATTTAATAAATTTATATAATATCTCAAGATCTCAATAAGCAAAAGAGTATTACAAATTCCCCATACATTTTTTAAATTCCCCTCAATGCCTTTGCATATTCATGAAAGTAGAGCAAACTCCAGCGAGTTCACCACTTTTCTGCCAGCCACCCGTGGCTTTTTTAATGGACTTTTAATGCGCCTTCGAAGGGGCTTAGACAGCGTCATCGACAACACTGCGTCTGACCCAGCCAGATCTGGCCAAAAAATACAACAAATAAAAAACTTGGTCGCTGAGCTGGCGAATTCCTTCTTGGCTCTCCTCGCTCTCTCTCCACCTTACAATACCATGGCAATCTGGCTTGCATTGCAGCATAAATATCCTTTAAGTGCCGGTTATCCGGTATCATCATTAACCGGAGGCAAACGCCCGCTTTCACGCTGGAGAGGAGCAGCGCCAGCCACAGCGACTGCTTCAGCTTCAGCCGTTGGAATAATTTATAAGGCTTTGGCGATCGGAGGAGGCCAACCTGGCATTTGGTGTCTTTTCGGCATAATTTACAAAACGCAACCAGAACCAGGGAAAAGTTATTATTCCTCCAGCTTCAGCCGCCTGTCCTTCGATCATATTTCTTTGCATGGAATGTCGCGATCGTCGTCGTCGCCTTACTCTTCGAAATTGATTTGCCTGGGGCTCAGTTTCGTCCATATAAAGGCAAAAAAATGGTACATATATAAATTAATAAAAGCAGCGCGTTGATAAATCGCGTACACTTTGAAATTATGCAACATGTGGCACTTGCTGGCTACACATGCAACCGCTTTGTGTTTTTTCTTAATACATTATGCAAGAACATAACCAGGTAAAAAGGATATTTATTTTAGGCTTGTGGTTTAATAGTCAATTTTAAATAGTTTTCTGGACAGCATCAATACAAATCCTGGACAGCCTTCCTATCCATTTCCTGAACAGAAATCGTATGTATTCGTATGCATATATATGATGTCCTTGATGTCCAAAACGGGATCAGATGAAAGCAAGATCACAAATATTAAACTATATTCGTAGAGCTGTTTTCGTTTCAGCTTATTTTGTTGTCTTTCAACTTCCCCACATAAATAACTTTTACTCTTACGCAAAACCTTAAGCACATGCAAATGTAGGCGATCCAATTTGATTGTTTTTAGAAATTTGTCTCTTTCCTTTTCGTAAAATTAAGGCATAAACATAAATGGCCATATAAATTATGTGGCAAAAGGCATTTGGCAAGTGGCAGAAACGTGAGCCAGACTCATTTGTTAATGGCACAACTTAATCATAGAAAGCATCGGAGATATGCAAATAAGTCTGCTTCGTTAAAGGCAATCCAAGTCTAATTGTTGCACTTGTAATTGCCCCAAAAGAACAATGAAAAGATCGCTAAGCTGAGACAAGGGTATTTCATCATGGTCATTATGTTTTCAGCAGGCGGAATTCCAGAATTTCCACTTCCCCGAGCCCTCGGTGGGCGGGGCTGAGTGACAAACACGCAGCAGCAGCAGGAGAATTCCGCATATGGTATGTGGATTCCACATCCATAACATAGATCATTGAACCGACCGAGAAGCTTCTCTCCGGCTCTCCTAGGCTGGGGATAAATGCCAAACTATAACACAATTTAGAAAGGTTGAATGGCATGCCATTCACTGGCTTCACTTCGCCCGGTGGCAGTTGCCCGTCAGAGTCACTCAGTCAGTCACTCATAAATTTGCATAAGAACTGAATTGCATTGCATTATCTAAGCGGCAGTTGCATCTTGCAACAGTTGCAGCACTTATCTCGGTGGTAGAAACAATCACGGCAAAAGGCAAAGATTTTAATTATTGTGTGTGACGGCGACGACGACTCCAGCCGAGAACTAACCAGAGAAATGTAGAGTGAGAAAAATCAAGAGAGTCTAGAATTGGATTTACACAAAGAGAAATTACTAAAAATATAATTTAAAATATTATTTTACATTATTAAAATCAATGAAATCATCATTGGTTGCAGTAAAAACTTGTTCTTTGTTTTATAATTTCTAAATATATATTTTTTTTATTTTAATTTCTAATATACATTTCTTCAAGTTTACAAAGACAGCCGCAAATCTGTCTTTGACTTCTCAGTCTCGGTCTCGGTCTCTCTATAGGTCTGTTCTGGGTCTCCGGCTGATGTGCTGCATTTGATAACTTCCAGCAATGAAGTCTTAGACCCTTAGATAATGAAAAGGAAGCGAGTCTTGAGCCCGGTGCACTGTAATTCAAATTAGTACCAGCACGAGAAAAAAAAAGACGAGTTTGAAGCGAAGGAGTGGATGGCCAGACTCGTCTTCAGCTACCGGAGGAATCAGGGGCTCCTGCAGTGCCAACTGGCAACATCTTCTTCCTCAATGACATTAATTCATTTCGTATGCAAAGCAATCAGGGAACTCTTCTCCTCCAGAACTCTGCCGCTCGGCGGCGGCTGCTTGGCAATTAGAAAAGAGTTGGAAAATTGTATGCGGCTCCAGGTCGGACTTTGTATCCGTCTCTATCTCGGAGACTGGTCTGGCCCAGGTCTGAGTTTTCCGACTGGCACTGGCACTGCGCACTGATTTGCATTGCACGATTCTCAACTTAATTTAACATAAAGTAAACAAGCGCAGTTAACAAGCCAAACACAAGCCATGAGCGTGCGGGTGCCGGCCGCAGCATCATCTCTCCTGCTCCAGCTTTGGACCCCAATGCAGCAACCTTTCAGCTCCATCTGCATTTTCCAATCCCTCAGCCTGAGTCTCCAGTCCAGGTCTGCCAAGGGCCTCGTCCGAAGCCTAACCATGCATGCCTGCCCTTACCCCTTGCAGAGCTGCTGTCGTGTGACGTGTTGTGAAAATTCTAAAATATTTCGCCCTGCCGGCTTAGCTTTCTCACAAGTCAACGCCAGCGCAAGACACTTTAAAAGCGCACAGTGGTCGGGATCATAGGATAAAATGCAATAAAAATTAAATCGAAACTCGGCTTTTCATCATAAGTGAGCTACAATGCTGATACAATACTTGGAAATTTCTAGTGCACCCCTAGAATCAACTGTGGCTCAACTAAGCCCTGTTATTAATTCTTAAAATACATTTCCAATATTTTTAATATGCTTTATTTTTATTGATTATTGTTAAATATAGCACATCAGCTTCGAACAATACAATAACAATGCATAATAAGGAACCTTAGCCTTGAGCTGGCTTTTTTCTCTTAATATTCAGATTAACTTCAAGAGTATTATTCATTTTATTGATTGGTGATCCCGTTGAGCTCGATCCCGGTACTTTCGATCCCGGTGTTCCCGGTCCTGGTGATCCAGATCCTGGTGCTCCCGATACCGGTGCTCCCGATACCGGTGCTTCCGATCCCGGTGCTCCCGATACCGGTGGTGCCGGTCCCCATTGTCCCTGTGGTCCCGGTCCCCATTGTCCCTGTGGTCCCGGACCCCATTGTCCCTGTGGTCCCGGTCCCCATTGTCCCTGTGGTCCCGGTCCCTGTGCCGGTGGTCCTGATCCCGGTCTCTGTGCTCCCGATCCCTGTGTCGGTGGTCCTGATCCCGGTCTCTGTGCTCCCGATCCCTGTGTCGGTGGTCCTGATCCCGGTCTCTGTGCTCCCGATCCCTGTGTCGGTGGTCCTGATCCCGGTCTCTGTGCTCCCGATTCCTGTCCCTGACAACATTGTCCCGGTGCTTCAGATCCCGTTCCCGGTGGTACCCATGATCCTGACCCCGGTGGCGGTACTGGTCCCCATACGTTTGTTGCTCCAGGATCCTTTACAAAGGGAGGACAATGATTTCCTGGTGGACACCAATAGCCATATGGTGGGTGTACGTGGTGAGGTATATATGCAAAGTGTAATGAGCCACTGTGCAGCGCAGACCGTACTTTAATGCTATGGCACTCCTCTGTTCCGTTTGAACACTTCTGTTGACCTTTTACAACTAAGGATAACTCCTTGTCCACCTTCAAGAACATACGATTTAGAAGATTGCACATATCCGAATCCACTTTATCTCACCGATCCATGCCCTCGGGGCAATAGGAAACAATATCCCATTAAAATTGAGTAAAATACCCACATCTTGTCTGAACACTTTTAATTGTGATACAAGGCAAGACCTATATTTATGTTTTAAATATTTGTAAATGGATTTGACTCACATGGATTAGTTTAAAAGAATGAAAAACAAATTAAAAGTGGAACAATGCGATTATTCTGCAATTATATAATATTATATGACCTTGATGGTATTTATTGGAATTTATGTACCCTGTATTTAAAGGTGCCAGCTGAGAATGCATGTAATTGACAGAAGCAGGCATCTCCAACCTTATCTTGATCAACCTCGTCAGCTTCAGTTCTTGTGGAACACCAGAACTCTGAGACTATTAGAAGTTAAGGAGTTTGAATACCGAATATCTCTCTTTCCCACTATTTTTTTAATATTTAAAAATCAGTTCATTATTGTTATGATGCTGTAACTCCAAAAAATGGATTAAATAAAAAGAAGTTTTGCAATTTTTTGAAGAAGTTATAATCCTTTAAGACATTAATATTTGAAATTATTATTTTTACACAATTAGGGAAGAAGCTTTGATTCCCTTTCCATCTTCACCAAAGACCATATAAAATATATATTTTCAAGGGTAATAAAAGGAGTAGTTTTGGAAATTATTCGACCTTTGGTTTACCATCAGTGTTAACACCCACATTAAGATTATTTTGATTAACAGGCACGCCAATGCCCATCGGCGTTAGAGCCGGTGTAAATGAAACTTTAGGCTTATCTTCAATTTGCATAGGCACTATGATTTTTGTTTTGTTGTTGAAGACGCAACTCAGTTGCTTCTGTTGGTCGATGGGCGTGCAAAGTGCATATTCTGGTTCAGGCTTTGGGGAACTTATGGGAGATGAATCATCTATTTCCTCGGCTGGCATGACAGTTTCTTGTCTGCCGTTGGTGCATCTGATTAACCTTCGTTTCGCCTGTCTGAACCTAGAATTTAAAGTAATTGGCTCAAACGGTGAGCATGTTTCCGATAATAAAATGTTTGGGGGTGGTACATAGTGTGTTGTGTAGGGTACGCAACTTTCAAACACGTTTAGCACGTCACACAGTTTTTTTCTCCAAATGTCCATAACTAAACCCAATGTCCGGGGCATAACACTAAGTTCTCTTGACGGACCCGCACTGCTGCACTTCTGTTTGAAATCGGGATTGCTGAGAAGTGTGTCTATTAATTTGAACCGCGTATATGTCCTCATGCGTGTTGACAATTCAATTTCAGGTGCTCCTTCGAATTCGTTAAAATCAACAACTTTAAAAAGAGAATAAAATCAATTTCAAAAGAGAATAAATAAATCTTTCTCGACTAACCTATTGGCTTAATCAGACTTTAAAAGAGTAAAAATTGATTAATTTTATGCGATTTAAATTAACTTTTCAAATAGATACCTCTGGGGACAGCGTAAGTTCGCGAAGTACTCATCGATTTCATCAATTAACTATTCAGTATAAGATATAAAAAGGTTTTTGTAAGGTGAAAAGTTGTACTCCGGAATGAATAACTTACGCTGGTAATGTTTTCCCCTTGTGCCTGCATACGTGGCACTAGAAGAATTAAAAATATTATATAGTTCCGCATTTCGGGTGCCTGGCTTGAACTGCAGTGACTTAATAAAAAGTATTTTGTGTTGAGGAAAATGAAATTCAATAATGGATTTTAAAAGGGTTTTAATGCCAGAACGAAATGAATTTAACACTCTAGACCTTATGATGTTAAAGATACGTAACGCGCATTTCTGAATTTAATTAAATTTAAAACAAAAGCAAAAAAGAAAGCAAAATACCGATCGCCGAAGTTTGTATACCTTTGCAGTTTGCATTTTGTTGAAATTAAATGAACAGAAATGACTCCTTCACTGCTGACTAAAATGAGTATGATAAATAATTGTTGTTAATTTTCGGTACAGCTTTTTATTTTTTATTTGTAAACATTCAATTAGTTATTTACATTGTTATATTGTTAGATGTTCTGGAATAGTCAACATTTACATTCGCGACGAGATGATTGTTGATACTGTTCTCTGGACGCTGCGACATCTTATATTCTGCATCGTGGCTTTCTACTAGCGTTTGCATATGTGGCACTAAGAACATCAAAAATATAATACAATTCCAATTGCACATTTTAAGTGGGTTGTACAAATAAAAGTGAAGAGGTTTTTAAGATATATTTATTAATATATAAAGAGGCCTCAATCGATTAGCCACAAATGCAATACCAGAACCAATGCATTTTTAACGAATATAGGCTTTGATTTATTGAAAGGAAGCTAACTTTGGCACCCCGAAGTTTGTATACCCTTGCAGTTTGCAATTAAAAAAAGAAAATAATTAGAATTTTTATTTATATTTATGGCATCATTAGACTTAGATGCTCTGCTCATGTAAATATTTACATAAGATTATTGTTGATTTCGTTTGTACGCTACGACATCAACGACTTTTTATATTCTGCAATATATATTCGCATTCCTTCAACGGAGTCTGACTTCCCAAATGAACCTTCAATTCTTTGAACTTGTCTTGTACCAGTGCCATGGAGTTACCTAGAGAATATAAGAAATAGTTATGAAACTTTTTAGAAGATAAAGTATTTATATTTACCGTCCGGTTTATATTTACCATCCAGAACATCCGACTTAGGTTTGCTGTAAAATTATTGGTTAGTTAATTATTAATATAACAATAATATCATTTTCAAACAAACCTTTTGGGACATAGAGATTTGACATCCAGCAAAGCTTTATGATTTAATGATAATTCGTTCAAAAATCCATCGATTTCACCCAGTAACACTGACGTTAGTTCAGGATCCACCAGCTTAAATTGCATTTTGTTAAAAATAAACTATATTTCAATAAATTGAAGGACTTACTGACAACTGTCCTTCTACTAGCGCCTGCCTATGTGGCACTAGGAAAATCAAGAATAAAATTAAATTCAACTTGCACATTTCAAGTGTGTTCCACAAATAAAAGTGAAGACGTTTTATCTTTATATTTTTAGAATATATATAAAAAGGCTTTAATCGATTAGTCACATGCAAACCAGAACAAATGCATTTTTAACGGAATTTAGCTTCGATTGATATACATTTTATAATAAATTAAATTGTAAAAAATGTAATAAATTTATACATAAATTATAATGCTAGTTTTATTTTCTCTTTTCAATAACCTTTACATCATTCACGACCCACAGTGCACTGGCGATCTTGGCCTAAAGCTAAAGCTTCTCAGCTGAGGCATCGTGAAGAGTTTATTAAAAGCCACGACAACGGCGACTGTTCCTGCTTGTCCCTACCACACCAAATCCTTTGTAAGGTAATTGCTCATTTGAGTTATAAACACGCACACACACGGCCCTCATATATCCCCACCGCCCAGGTTTACCCACCTCCATATGCCCGATCCCCAGATGGCAATCGAGGCTAGGTCCAGAAAGGGCCACGTCCGCGCTTTGCATGTCTAACAATTGTTCTTCTAATTGCGTTTATGGCCAGGCGAGAGAACTGGCCGGACGGAGTCCGCTCCAGGCAGAGACCTCCAGATCCCCAGACCCCCTCCCTCCCCCCGGATGCCTTGTAAACGCAATCGGACAAGATAATCTCGGGATCGCAGCGTGCGCAATGATTTGCTGCAGCAGGCCAGGACCAAAAAGGGCTTACCACATGGGATGGCATACCCCATCTCTCCGTCCTCCCACCATGGCATGTGGCTAGCATTTGGGTGCAACAAATTGCCGCCACGCATCTGCTTCACAGAGAGGGAGAGATAGAGAGACGCTGAGTGGAATTGAGTTGAGTTCCTCAAATTGGCACTGGCATTGAGGGAGAAATGGCTTACATATCGCATTTATGGTCTGCTTATTAAGTGGTGCAACAAATTGACAGCTCCAAAGAGCCTCCAGAACAGTTTCGCCATCAATTACCCCCAAACGATTCGCAGAAGCGAACGAGCCCATCGATAGCCAGGCAACACTTCATTAAAAGTAAATAAGGTGTCCATGAGATATTGTGATAAGTCCGACGACGAGGGTGTTGCTTTCTGGCCATAGACAATCCGGCACTTGAAGGAGTTCCAAAGCCAATGGTCTGGCCCATTGAGGTGTGATTTTCTGATGGGAAAATCATAATGCTTTATTATAGAGAAACACCACGAACTTGGGATGTTAAAAGCAAAGCAAATGGGATTATAAAAAAGCTGTTAACTTGGTACATTCCACCTAAAAAATACTTGAAAATCCATTTCCTACTTAAAAGAGAGCTGGATTTTTCCCTTTTCTATACCCATTGATATGCCTGTAAGCCAAAATGTAGCGCATCATCATCGCATGCTCACCTATGAAGGCCCTCGACAGTTCCTAACCTAAGGTAAAGGCAGCAAATGGTTCGTGCAATTGCCAGTTATGGCTGCGAGTGCAAAAAAAAGGCGCGCGTCAAATGCTGCATTGAACAGAAAAACAAAAACAAAAAGATATATAAAACAGACAACGAATAGCCTGCAGATGTGGACCGCGGGCAACAATAACAATCTGAAGGAGACGGGCGAGTGTGAGTGTGTGGAAAATTGAAGACAAGCTCGCGCTCTCTAATGATAACTGCTGGAACTTTAAAGGCGCGAGATTGCGGAAATTTTCGCGACTGCCAGCGGATGTCTATGGAGCTATGGAGCTCCGCAGTTCTAAGGCCCCGGAACTCTGGGACTCTGAGAGACTGGGCAACGACAACAACGACGACGACAAGTGTCAAGTGAAGCTTAGATAAATTTCAAAAAGGGCAACAACATGGGCCGGTCCGTGAGGAGGAAGCAGGCGACGATTGCTAGCCAGCTGACTAGGGGGAGATGCACTAAGGGAAAAGGTTAAAGAAAATTAAAAATAAATTTAAAAAAATCATTTTCATGTAAGAATTAATCAGATTAATCAGAGATTATTAAGAGCAATGTTTTAAAAGTGGATTTTTAAATAAATAGTCCTTATATCTGTATTCAGTGAAAACTAACAATATATTTTAGAGATATATATTCCAAAAAATCCTCGCCTGTTTTAGTCATTTTTCTTAGTGTACAGTTAAAGTGTCTCGAAATGAAATGAAATGGCCAAGCGACGAAGGCCAGGCCTCACCTTGCCATGCCGCACAAGTAGCCAGCAGGCAGGCAGTCAGGCAGCGGAGCACTCCATCCTCTAAGCCCCATCCTGGTCCTCAGCCCATCCTCTGGCGAATCTTCTGAGTGGCATGCCATGACTGCCTCCGCTTCCTGCTTGTTGCTGCTCGTATTTGAACTTCCAGACACGCTTTTGGCCCTTAACATTTTTGACCGTCATTTTGCCGATATAAATTCTTTAGCATCTCGTCGGAGGCTGCTGGTTCTTTTCTTTCTTTCTGCCAGAACAGATACAGATAGGGGGAGAGAGAGGGATATCGCTTCGGGTTGCACTTTCTTCGTCGTGCCAGCAAAAGTGTAGATCAGCGCGAAATCTAATTTATGCAACGTACAAGAACATACAACATGTTGCACGATGATGAAAATGCGGCAGCCAGCCAACAATATTTTTTAATAAAAAGAAAAAAAAAAAAAAAAGAAGAACCAACGGCCGCGGCAAGACAATCGAGCTGCGACAACAACGACGCATGTTTTATGACTCTCATTGTCATTTATGCAAATTAGGAAACGGCAATGGCTCAGGTAGAGCTGTTGCTGCTGCTGCTGCAGGAGCAGAGTGCCCCAAGATGATACCGATGCCGATGCCGAAAGCCGATCCATGGCCACTTCTAAGCAGCGGCGCAAATTTCCCACCAAACCCAAGCTGGCTGGCTGCCTCGTGGCCTGAACTTTTTGTGTCATGGCCTAGGATCTGGAAGCTGGGAGCTGGGAGCTATGCTATGGTGTCTCCTGCCCCCACTCCGATGATTATGAGCAACATGTTTTATGATATCTGGCGGTGATTTATTATCATTTGATTTAAAAAGCAGTGGACGGGACACACATCAATACATGTGGCTCTGCTGTGGTCATAGCCAAGAAGGATGAGACATGGCGTTATTTATAGTTTTAGGCCGGGACCTTCGCCGAACACTGGTCACTGGTGGTCACTGGATGGGGTATGGGTATATGAGGATGCCTTGCATTTCATGCTTATTATAGAAATGTGCGCTTTTATGAGCCCTGCCCAGCATGTTAAAGGTAGAGAGCTGCGCCTTTTGGCGATTTTAATTAGCGCAGCTGGCTGATCTTAGTCCGCTGGGCAGTTAATTAGTCTCAAGCGGCGATGGCGGAACGTTTGGAAAGGTTACAGTTGAATTGTTGGGCACCTCTAATTAGCCTAGGGGCGTTTTCTTCTTTTTTAGGACCAGTCTAGACTCAAAAGTAATTATGGCAGGTTGCTAAAAAAAAATAAAATATAGTGCAAATAGACATAATGATAAACTATAATAAAAGGGTAATATATACTTGATCTTCATTTCTTTTCTCAACTTTCCACACAAATACCTCTGCATACTTTCAGGATTATCACAAATAACAACGTTTTACTTAAAGAAACTTAAAAACACACTAAGCTAAGGTCTTGCATAATTAATTTGTTAAACCAAAGAAAACCAATTTAATACAGTTTAATGGGCCCTAAAAACGGCTACCCGGTGAGGTAAAAACATTATTTCAAAAAAATAGTTTCAATATAACATCTAAATCTACTGGCATCCGCAAGATAATTCCACATATTTATGCCGATCGTGCGGACAGCATTACTCAAACTTTATGGCCTATTTACTGGCAGACGAACCTCCTCCTCCTCCTTCTCTATGCGCATTTTTATGACGCCCTACCATAAAAGCTGTCATTCATTAGGGCCGTGATTAGCCAGGATTAGACCGGCTTTAAGCGCTGGTGTGGTTAGTTAAGGGCCCATTAAGGACGCCTCATGAGAGGCTGGAGAATTGGAAGCCTTTGGAATTGGACCCTTTCCTATCAAGTTCTCACGATGGCTGCTACGCTCATCATCACTAACTGGCTTCAGATCCGTTTGCATAAATCTTCGCTAGCCAGGCGACGTCATCGATGCCGGGTTATCATCTTCTCATTCTCAGTCACATCATCCCACTCTGGTGTTCATGTGCTCATCAGGGAACTATAAATAGATTCTCTGTGTTTAATTTTATTTAATAATTTATTACTTTCCTTCACATACAATCTTCAACGATGCAGTTGTACACTTGATGGCTATATGGAAAAATATATATACAAATATATATAGTATAAAGCTGCGGACTTACAACTAATTAAACTGATGCGATTCCTATTCCTCCATTGACTCTAGCCATTTTGCATTTACATGCAATTAAATGCCCATTCACGTGCCTCGAAACCAGCAACATCGATTGCTATGACATCACCATTAATCTTCCCTCAGCGATTTTTGCATCATCGATGTTACGATGTTTCGAGAATGCATGTAATGTAACCTCTGGGATTTTCTTTTTTAAGGAGAGGGGACTTATTGCCATTGTCCGTTAGCCAAATCGGCTTAACTGCCGCCTACTCGCAAGGCCCCAGAATTGGCTCTGCCCATGGCGAGTCCTCCTTTCAATTGCAAATTTAATTCAATCATTGCCTATAATTTGGCACACTCACTCCAGTCTGAGACCGGAGGAGTCTGCTTGGTGGAGTGCACATTTAACAGTTAAATGTTGCTGCGGCGTTTGCATTTAACACGCGAAAATTGCTGCTGCAACAACTGCCGGCTTTGGTAAGTGCAGGGATCCAAAGTTGGAGCCAAGACACGGCCACCATTAGAAATTCTAATTTTCGCAATCATGGGCTTTTGGAGTCACCCACCCACTCGCAAGGAAAAGAAGATGCAGATGAAGGTGGCAAATATGTAAGTCACGTTGCCGATTCCGAGTGGTTTTGGGTCGGGCTTTGTTTGGTGTTGCCATTGACAACGGCAAAGGCAGCAGCAGCGGCAGCGGCAATGTTGTATGTTGCCGAGATGCCGCCGTAAACAATTGCGATAAAAAAGCGTGCGAATTTCTCACGAACAAACCTTTTGGGTGTATAGACCAGGCCGCATACCCCGCTTCGAGTTTGACTGTAACCCAGCCACCTATATTGCCATGGCCAATGCCAAAGACAGAGAGACTCGTCTCCGCATGTTCTTGGCGACGGCGGTATTTGTGCTTTGATTGCCCAAATCCAAGCAGCAAGCAACATCGAGCAACTAGCAACATCCCAGGGTTCGGGTTTCCCCTACCTCTTGGCCCCCAAACAAGTTTCGCCTTAAGTGGGCTGTGGGTCAAGCCATGGCCGGCACATTTTTGTGTGGCTCTAATGATTTTGGCATGGTACAATTGATTGATTGCTTGATTGAGTGCATTGAACTGCGACGGTCAAAGGCAAAGGCAAAGGCAGAGGCGGCCCTGGCAGAAAGGTCAATTGGTTTGTCAGCAGCCAGGGCCACTCTCTGTGTGTGTTTGTTGTGTGACAACTTTTCCATGTTGTTCAGCAGCTCACGTCTAGGAAATTGTCCAACTGTTGGGTTTATTATTTCGATTGCAGAATCTCCACACACACACATACAGAGGAGGGATTCCTGGGCACGTAGCAGCACTTTGGGGTCCGTCTGCCTGGCAGCTTGCAGCATCTTCCCGGTGTTGTTGTGTCTGCACCGCAGCAGCATCAGCAGCAGCACCACTTCTAATGATCCAAGCGAGGTCGTTCAGCCAGAGATCTGTAGCCTGCCTGCAATTCTTCTCCAGTTTCTTTTCTTTACTTTTCTTTTGGTTTCTTTTCTCTGCTCTCCTCGGCTGTGTTTTTTTGCCCCCATACCTTGCCTTGCCTTGTCCATGCTTATTTTCTATTACTGCTTTTTCCACTTAAGGCCATTGCACTTTTTACGTGCATGCCATGGAGGGCCATTGCCGTTGCTGCTGCTGCTGCTGCAGCGGCTGATGTTGCTGGCTGTACGTGCAAAGGTTGTGAAAATGCTGAGACCGAGACTCAGACTGAGGCTGAGACTAAGACTGAAGCTGAGGCTGTGTGTATTTGTGTGTGGAAAAGCTGGCAACAAATTTTGCGTCATGCTTGGAAAAAATGAAATGGAGCGAAAAAATGTTGAGCTGGACAAAGTCATAGCCTGCACTTGGACTATGTTGCTGATGCAACGGCTGCTGCTGCTGTTGCTGCTTCTGCTACTGGTTGCCAGGGAAATATGGGACTTTTTAGGTTCGTTGACTTTGAACATTGTATTGGCATTGTTCTTCTCACTTTATTATTTGCTTTGGCCAACAATTCGCGTGCAGTAGCCACAACAACAGCAGCAGCAGCAGCCGAGAACAAGAACAAACCGAGAGCCGTGGAAAACAAAGCGCATATAATTCATAGCAGCAGAGAGGCACCGGCAGCAGGAGCTCTGAATCAGAATCAAAGGAAGGCCTGACCCTTTCATTAGACGCAGACTGGGCAAACTTTATGCATCCTGCGCGTTGATTTCCATTTAAACGACAGCGTTAGAGCAACAGAAGCTCCTACTGCCGCTGTTGAAAATAAAAAGCGAAGCCTGACCGAACCTGGCTTCCTTGATGCTATCCACTCTGGTGGAGTCGAGTCGAGGCGAAAAGCGAAAGAACCCATTAAAATAGCAAAACTGCAACTGTAGCAAATGCAACTTCTCCATGGAGCAGCAACGCGGTAGGTTGTGTTGTCACACAGGCCAAGTCAGGCACTTTGATTTGCTGTGGCGACCCAGGCGGACACGACCGGTGACAACTTTGACCACCGGGGTCTAGGAACGTGGCTAGATCGTGGCTTGACTGCAAGTCTAACTCGGTTTTTCGGTTGAAAATAAAGTTACAAAGCTGAAAACTTGAGGAATAAAGAAAGACTTTATTTAACTCATAAAAATAAAGCAATAATTATTAATATTTCATGGAACTTTATTTTATTTTTAATTTTCCTTACTGCTTTAAAAAACCCTCTATCCCAGCCTAGTTCAAGATCTCCATCAACGCTAAATAAGATTAGCCACAAGCCCAGGAGCCTCCTTTCCCAAGCGATTCGATCCAGTATGCCACACCAAAGCGAACCAGAATTGGGACGCAGTCTTGGGCCGGGCACGTAATGTGGTCACTCGTTTCGTGTGCCTGGGCCCTGGGCCTGGGCGCAAAAAAGAAAGCTGTTTTGGGAGCATTACGGCGTCTGCGTGCAGCAATTAGTGGCAAATTGCATGGGAAAATTCTATTGCGGAAATATGCAAAAGATGTGCGCGGGCGCGCGAGCCTCAAGGCCTTTGAAATCAAAAGACTTAAGACACGAACTTGCTGCTCGATAACAGTAAACCCAAACGAAACAGCTTGGTCCTCTCCGCCACTTGCCGATCGATCAGAGCCAAGTCAGTGGAAAATTTCAATAACGAATCACTATGATTACCATTTAGAACGAGGGATGGCCAAAGTCTTGGCTTGTTGGAACTTTTTGGCTTTTTAAATTGGGAAACGCAAAGTGCACAGTAAGGTAGAGGTGAACTTAGGGATACCTTGTAAAAGTAAGGTTAAGCTTTAATTTGGCAATAAAAATGTTTTCTAATAATGTTTGTACATATAATGTAAAGTTATACTTAATTAATTTAATATTAATTCTATTAGAAGCTCTTTTTTAAAATATTTATTATTAGATCATTAGAAATATTTTATATATGTATATAAATATATTATTTCATTTTTCAAAACATATTTTCTATACTCTTTCAAGAGGATTTTGTTTTACAATTCCCAAACCCCATCTACCCTCACTTCCCAGCCAAATAATGGATATTCCCAACGGTGGGCAAGTTTACTTCCTTGTTTTCGACTAAACAACAACAAAAAAAAAGAAACAAAATCGAAACCTTAACCTTAAACTTGCCATCAGGGGCCGCGGCCACCCGCTGATGATGCCGCCTCTCCTAAGCCTTGTTGCATTTGTAAATTTGTTAAGAAAATCAAAGAGAGCAGCGACGGGATCGGGGCTGGATGGATGGTCAACAACAAGAGTTGCATGCATGCAGCGCATTTGACGTAATGGCTGCAAGACAACAGCAACATCAACATCACCAGGGAGAGGCAGAGTTCATTACTCCACTTAAGGGAACTACTCGGGGGCCACAGCTGCACAAAGTTAAGCATTTGGCTATTCTACAGAGGTCGCTGAGCCATCATCATCATCGCGGGCTCTTCCTCTTCTGGGCAGATGAATGTGGCTCGGACGGAGCCTGAAGTGGGCGGTCAAGGAAGTTGTCGGTTTTCGTAAATACTAAACATTTGCCAATATGCTAAACGGGTTTTTGTTTTTGGCCAGTCTTAGTCCCAGTCTCTCTGCTCTGCTCTTCTATTTCTATAGTTGGCCTTAAGGTTAAGGGGAAATCATTTCGAAGGAAGATGTTCGTTCATCTCCGACTGGTGGCAACCTGTGCATATAAATTGCAGTGCCATTGGCCGGCGGCCCCCGTAATTGGTTTGAGGCTTTTCGGCCAATTGTTATGAACATGTCAAAGTTAACGACTTTGACTGTCAGCTGGTCAAAGTGTTAAGTGGCCACAGCAGAACGAGGTGTTGCTGCTCCCGCTCTCTCTTTATCTATCTATCTCATATATATCTATCTGTGGAAAGTGGCTGCGGCAGCGGCTGCCATCTGGCGGCTTGTGGATTGTGGGGGCTTTTGTAAATAACAATTTATCTTCTTAATAGCATTAAATTGCAACTTCACAAAGCATGTGGGCACGACCGATGGGCCCCAGAATAGTGCAAGACTTTGATATGCCCCTTGGGCTGTGTTCCACTTAATCGCCAGCTAGATGGGCAGCAGTCAGGATAATTGAAAGCCTTTGATGGTCTAAGATTTAGTCAGAAAGTTGATTGAATTGTTGGTGAAACGACCAGCGATAAAGAGGTTTGAACCCAACCTAAATCTGGTTGCCACAGTGAGCTCTTGAACTCTAGATAAACCATAAATCATAGATCTTTGCCAATGTCAAGACTTCCTTTTTCTGTTCAAATCAAAGCCTAAAATACATATAACCTTTTATAGAATTATCAATTTGGTAACATCTTAATAAACGTGCCGCCAGCTTAATTAATGAAAATGCTGATCAGCAGATTGGTTGAACTAACCTTAGACATGTACTTAAGGAGTAAAACCAGTTAATGTTGATATTTGGCGCCTGGCACTGGGGTATTTAAATGGCATTACAATACATAATTCATCGTTTGATTTGCGATTAAAAGTCATAGATGCTTATGACAATGGCGTCATCATGCACATCATACGTTCGGCCTGCAAACGTGACATGATCTCTGCTGTATTTTTTGCTTTTGCTAGCCAAAGTACTCAATTAAATAAAATAGGTAAAGAGAAGCTCAGGCCAATGAAAATAAAAAGACAAAACACGTAAGTCCGTTTGGCTTGTGTCAAGCGCTTCTGCTGCTTCTCGATTTCCATGTGTGCGGAACGGAATGGGGCGTGGTTGAGGCGGATCCAAACCTGCGACTCGCTGCTGCATCATGCTCCAAGCTCCAAGCACCACACTCCATGCTGAACGATACTCCCTCCAAACCCAATGCCCCATGCCGATTGTGAAGTGTGCAAAACTTTCAAACACCTCTGCTGCTATTAATAGCAGCAAATATTATTAATGACTGGCCAGCAGCCAACTGTGCTGACAATCTAGCCATTGCACTGTGGTAGTCATGCAGCAGCTGGAACGGAATTTAATTTAATTAAAAGTAGGAAAAAATATTGCATTAGGGCTCTGGCCTTTTAATTATTTTTGTTAGGTCTTGATAACAGAAAAAATAAATGAAATAAATGGTTTTAAGAGGTTTCACAGGAAAAATAAATAAAATAAATGGTTTTAAAGAGGGAGATATTAGGAAAAATATGTTATTATTCAGAAAATAAATACAAGACAAATGCAGGTAAATACAAATCGAGAAGGCAGAAAGGTAATACAAAATGTAAGCTAAATAAATTATACTAATTAAATTCATTTCAGAAGATAATCAACCATTCCATTCAATTTTTAAAACAATTTAAAGATCTTCAACAGCTCAAACTCAATTTTCTACACAAACCCACCGTACCTTTTGGGACAATTGAAATGCAAACGAGCTGGTGACCAACTAGTAGCTCTGGCCGACTGCCAGTAGCAGGTGCAGGTGCAGTTTGCCATCAGGCCAGGCCATGTGTGAGCTCATCAGGCGGCACGCACCCGGCGATGAACGACCTTGGTGAGGGAGCAAGCATCAGGGGGCGGCCCATCGCATCAGCATCGCAATAATTGACACGCGTCCCCAGCATCAGATCAGCATATTAAATTGCAATTAACAGATAATTACGGCCAAGTGTTATTGCGCAGACAGCGTGCGGAATCGGCTGGAATTGGTCGGAGATGAAAATGAAGCTGCAGCTGAAGATGGTGAGAGAAGGTTATTGTTGCGAATCGATTGTCAGCCTTTCCAACGCCTTTTCCATTCGATCCACTGCCCAGAGCAACGACTAGTGGGGCACATGTCAAATTGATTTGTTGTGGCTTTTCCCCCAACATGCACCCAATGAGCTGTGACAGGGAAAACCCTTTCAACTCAGCCGATCGACGGATCTTTCGTGTACAAATGTTTGGATGCAAATCAGCGGAAATTCTCAATTCGCCAAATACGTCTAAGGAGGGAGTGGTGGCGAAAATTTATTGCTGTCTCAGGGGTTAATATTTATTTGTATTGTATTTTATGTTGGATTTTTTTGTGTAGAATTTTTGAAGAAACAAAATCTGGGAAAACATAAACTTGAAGCAATTTACTTGAAGTATTTTATTTTATTTTTTTATCATAAGGAAAGCCTTCCTTGAGAAGTCTTTTTGTAAAGCTGTTTTTTAGTGTCATGTTTGACTTAAAAGACAACATTTAATGGTCACAGTTAGCTAACTCAACTGCTCTATTTACACTTGAACTTAAATGACCTGAAAATGTTTTCGCTTTTTGAGCCATTCTTTGCGAATAAAAAAAAATCCCTCCAAGCTCAACATGCAACTTTAATTTCTCAATTGTGGCGTGCAGTGGTAATACCCTGGAAGCCCATGAAATATTGGCTGATTGGACACACATTTAAGGTCAAAATAATAAATTAACAAAATCTTATAGCATGCAACTTTTTAACTATAATTAAAATGATTCCCAAAGGTTTGTGCCATTAATTACCCAAGTCAAATTATAAATAAATAAACCAATAGGTACCTGAAAGTGTACCCCATTTCACTCTAATTTCCTGTATTATTTCTGCCTGAACTTTTTGCTCTGAGAATTATCTCCGCTAATTTATCGCTGCTTCTGTCGCCCTGGAGCTGTTGTTCTTGCTTTCGTTTGTTGGAGCAAGTGACTCGATTTAAGATTCTCCCAGATCTACAGTTTCCATTGTTTCCAGCTCGGCCGACACTTTTCCCGCCACTCAACGGTGCTTTCTGTTGCACCTGACTGCGTTTAGAAAAATATTTTTATTTTTTGTTATGACAGGAAATTTGCAGTGTCAAGAGATTTAATATTTCTAATAAAAGTATATTCAACATTTTTATGGCTGCTGCTGCCGATGCGCCGCTTGACTCAAAGTCACAAAGCATAATAAAAAGTGCAAACAATTATATAAATTGTACAGAAACATGGTCAAGCGCAAATTTCATGCACTGTTGCCCGATGGTTTAGTGGGCCCAGCGACCTTGAATAAAAAAAATATATATATGTGTATTTTGCAAACCGAATATTGTTTTTGGCAAATTAGCAAATGCAAATAATAGCTAACAACGGATATATGTCATTGATATTGGTGTCACTTTGCGTATTATGACAATGAGCCAAAAAAAATTTAGTTGTTTTGGAAAATATGCATTATATTTTGATTGCTTTGAATATAAGTATTAAGTTACTTTTATAAAGAACAATCAAGATTTCATACTTAACTACTTTATTATTACAGGCCTCTCTAAAAAGCAATAATAATTCATTTTTAAACTGCAAATTAATAATTCATTGTGTGCTTTTTATAGTTTTTTAAGTCTTTTGTCCTCTGTTTTATTTTTATATTCATTTAAGCGTTGTTATCTGTAAACAAAAAAACCCACAAAAAGCTTGTAAAATCCCCACATATTCCTTTTATACATTTTTTTTAAAGGCGACACTTTACATAAATCAATTCCTTACCTACAAGGTATAAAATAATTTATCCAGCTTTAAAATTCTGCCCATTCTAGCTTGTTTAATATTCTCCAAGTTTGGCTAACTTCAAGGTCTGCGCGATTCTATTTGTCAATTTGATTGTCGAACACATGTTAAAAAGGTCCCCGCTGCTGATGGGATTTATGCAAAATAAATCGTGTTTACTGTGTCTTAAAAAGGCATTTAATTTTCGTTTAGCCATGTTGGCTTTGTACTTGCCTGTTGATGGCATTTTTAATTAGACACTTACTAAGCGATTGCCGCTGCAACATCTAGCACTCTCGAATGTCCAAGACCCGACCCCACATTGGGCAGAAGGCTACCCAGTCCCAGGTCCCACTCTCAACTCATCTCGGAGTCCGCTTCATTAGCATTGGGTTTTTGCTTTAGGAAAATAGCGCTCGCATAAAAATTGATTGCCGCCAACAAAGCAATTCTAGCAATAAACGAGACTCTTATATATATGGCCACATATTTAATTATTTTCTACAATACAATGTATGTATAGTATGCCTGCTTGCCGCCTCATTGTCGACAGCATCGTATAAATTTGTGATCTCATATCCTTAGGCTTGAGAGGCTTAATGTGGGGTTATTTTGAAGCTTTGATGTATTGACTTTTTTGGCTTAAAGAAGATGTCAAGTTAGTCTTGACAACATTCAAAAAAACACTCCTATTTGGCTATAAACTGTCTAATAAAGTCAAATTAATCAAGTAAAAAATAATTTTTTAAATATATTAAACATCCTTGACAATCTTTAACTATTTTTGAATAAAGATAAATTAATTTTGTATATATATCTATAAAATTGGGTTTAAATTAAAAAATCTAAACAAATTACGAGACATTTCTCAATTATCCCAATTATTTCCACCATCTCCGGTTTAAAGTTCATTGTGCTCAATCCCAAAGAAAATTTTCGGCTATCCGACAATCACGTGCTGAATGTTGGCAATGGCGTTACGCAATCGAAATGGCATATATGTTGAGCCTACTGATCAGATTGATTGACGGAACTGTGCTACACGATCCGATCGCACTGTCGGCGCTATTGTCGTCCAGCCAAGTCCAATCCACGCCCATGTCCGAGCTGAATATAGCTGAGATCATTGGTAAAAGCTCATGTCGCAATACTACTACTGTTCGTGGCAACTGAACAAGCTCGCTAAACGGTCGTATGTGAGCGGAATACTGAGGCGGATCGGGAAGGCAGACAGTCAAGTCGGTAGCGGCGGACACTTTTACGATGCTTTAATGAGACCGAACTCAGACGCGTAACACCGGGGCCTGGAGAGCGGCCCAGAAGTGGCACAGTTTTCTACTCGAATGTATTTCTTTAACGCTCGGGGCACGAATCAAATCTAACTGGAGTGCCAAAGTGCCATAGAGAAACAAACAACATTATTCTGAGCTTCGATTTGGGGCGAACAAATCCCCTTGCGATAATCAAGGGGCCAATTCAAGCTACCTTCATTGATGGCTTGTGGTTCTTGAAAGTGTTTTCTTTCTATTTGTGGGGTTATACTCTTGTCAAGAGCCTTTTCACTAACAAATAAAGAATATATTTTACTTGAAAATATTTATGTAAATGTCAGTAGTTTATTTATTAATTATTTTGTCGTTCTTGGGAATAAAAAGCTACTAGAAATAATGCCAAAAGCACGCAGACAAGTAGGTAAAGACAAGCAGCACATTTTGGTATTTAATATTATTAAAATAATCTTAATGAAATAAATTCAATACCTTCAAAGGGTATAACTAGGTCGCCTTCAATCTTCGCCTATCCAAACCTTTCTTCAGTTCTTTTTTTATTCATTTTGGCACTCAGCTTTATGAATAATGATTCATAACTGTGGCCTGTGTGCTCCACTACACTCCGCTCCCTGTTGGCCTGTTGTTCGATTCTTGAATTCGATGTACATGTCGTTGCTATCTTGTTCCTACAAATCGCGTGCTGATCGAGCACTCGCTGTACCCCGGCAGCACCTGCCCTGTGTTCCTGCCTCGCCCTCTCTCAGTGTGTGTTTGACAAGAGCGCTACACACGATTTTAATGATTCCCTGCGGTCGGTCGGTCGGTTGGTCCGTAGCTCCCCAATAAGAATTATGACTTTTTCAATGTGATTTCATTAATTCTGGAGGCCGCCCCCTCCTTAATTACCCATTGTGGCTGTCTTCCTGTCCCGGCTGCGATTTACCGCCGTTGGTGTTGATGGGTGACTTTTACTTGGAGCCCCCTCTGGCCATCAACGCTTTTGGTTTTCTAATTTTGGCTTAGCTCTCGGAGTTGGCAAGCGTGTGCCAGTTCCTTGAACTCGTGGCCAACAACAGGGCAACTTAATTAACTTTCAATCACTTTTCGAGTTCTAGAAAAAAGAGTAATTCACGGTGCTCGGTTGAGCGGGTCGTTGCATAATGGTAGCCAAAAGTACGAAAGAGGTGCCTTGGGCTAGCGAAAGGTGAAGAAAATTATACAATATTATCAAGAAGTTGGGAATTTTAAAATTCCATTTAATAAAAAAATAAAATGATTTGCTAAAAATTACTATTTCAGTGTCATAGATTATATATTTCCGAATTAGATAATTATTTCAGATATTTCAAGTGTCCTTCCTGGTTTTTCCAGGCTAATTGCTTTTAGTCTTTCGGCAAATAATTTGATCCAAATTAGACCTATGTAGACCCAGTTTGGTATAATAAATTCTAGCTCATTTCTAACGAATTCCAAAGCCAAACTCTGAGTGGCATTTGAATAGAGGAGCTGCTAGCTCAGTGACTGCCAAACTGTGCCGCCGATTAAGCCGGTGATCTCATTGTTGTCCAAAGGCCAAGCGAAGCAGGCGTGCAGAATTCCGGCAAAGATCAGACCTCTTCTTCTTCTACTGGTTCTGTTTCCCCTTAAAGGAAATACACTGATTTTGAGTGAGTAGTTCTTGGCTTTGTTTGGCTTGTGGGCTGTTTTCGGTTCGCTTTGTTCTAATTGCGCTTGACTGATTTTAATAGCCGACTTGTGTTCGACTCCGCGGCTATATGTTATTAATCAAGAAGGCATGGCATCGCCTCTTCCCCTTTTATTGTATTATAATTGCCTGGAATCATGGCCATGTTCGGTATGATGTCACCCCAACCACCCGGGTAATTTGTCACTCATCAAGAGGAAACAAGAGACGAGACTAGAAGAGGGCCAAGCAAATCAATGCCAATGACCACAATCCGTCTAAACACCTACTCTTCTGCGGCAGCAGCCTCAAGCCGCAAGCCTCACGCCTTACACCATCTTCATCTCCATTTCTATCGCAGGCTCGGATGCTGCCTCGGATGCTAGAGTCCAGTTGATGCCACGTCCATAAACTGTGCGCTTGTTTGTTGGTTTTTAATTGGCAGCGCCATAATCTATCATTAATTTTGCCATAAATTGTTTCCATCAATGCGAGGGCTGCCGATCCGGTTGCCAGCGCCCCAGCGATCGCTTTTATTTATTTTTATTTTTCTATAAAGCGTATTCTTTTTATCTGCGTTTGCAAGATTTATGCGCGCGGCTATAAAATAATATGCTGCCATGGCAACGCCAGCAAGCCAGCGATCCAGCCAGCCAGCCAGACGATTCGCAGACGGGAGGCTGGGGAATGGGGTGTGGATAAGGCATGGGACTGACTCCTTTGGGCCGCACATCCTTTGGGCCAATGCCAACTATTTAGCTGGCTAAAAATAGCGCCTGGCACACACACAAACACACACGCACACATAGCGCAGCAATTGCAATCACTCAGTTTGTTGCTTAAGTCTTTTGTTTTATTTCTGTTTGCATTTTTCAGTGTCAGGCTGCTGCCTGCTGGCAAGGATGAAGGCAATCGGCTGGGGATCGCCTCCTCCTGAAAGTGAGTTATGCAGTCAACAGTTCATAGAAAATATCTACCCAGTGCCTGTTGCTGCCGCTTCTGCTCCCAAAGATCAGCCAGAATACACCTAGGTATATTTATTTCATCACAATTTAAGGTATTTCCCTTGGTGCCAGGCGATAGTGCTTTGATTTCTCATCTAAAAGCTGATGACGTTCTTTGATTGGCTTAACAAATAGTAAAAAAAAGAATTTTAGGAAATATTTAGCTTTACTTAAAATATTTGTGGACATTCCTGGGATACTTTGCCAAATGGTAGGGGGTTTTTATAAAACAAAAACCTCTTTAAAAAGTCCTTTTAAGACCTTCTTTTTTCAAGTGTTATGAGGCCGATCATATATCAGAGGATGCTGCTGCCTTGATCGATTCCAGTTGGCGCATAGAAACCCCCAACCCTTTGGCTTTCACTGGCCATCAAACGCGGAAGACCGGCAGTCTGTGGCAGAGATTTCAATAAAACAACGCCAATGGGCTAAATGGGGTATTGGGTATTCATGACAGACCAGACCAGGGAGCATGGAACCACCGCCGCAACCACCGGAGCATCAACGAACCGGACCATTCACATACACACATTTTGTAATAAAATTAATGACACGTCATTACCTTAATATTGTTGTTACAATGTGAGCCCCGCAAGTAGTACTCGCACTCGCATCGTGCGGGCCTGGCCTGGCCTGGCCTGGACTTGGAGTGGAGTGGACGTGGTCTTGAATGCGCAGCAGACCCTGGAACCGTTACCAGACTCGGTCCAAAGCTGGAGGGTGAAAAAATTTCTTCATTCTTTTGGGCCAGCACCCGTCATTAGTTCTAAAGCATTTAGCGTTTAAATTGATAAACAACATTTACATGCAAATTGCGGTCATTTAGCGATAACATCTTTCGTGGGGCAGGCAACGGTTCTCAGGCCCCTCTGCTGCTGCTAATGAGCCTGCCTGCACATAATGGGCCACTACTACTGGTAATTGAATATTAGCCCATACCTGAGAAGTCGGTCTAGAGCTGGAGGGAAGATCTTCTTCAATCGCCAAGAAGCTTGACAAATTTGCGGGGTCAGTTCAGTGGTCTTTCAGTGGCAGAATGGTGGGATTTATGCGAGATTGGCACGCCATGTTGTGACGCTGTGATGTGGCATCTTAAATGCCAATAGTCGCTCCCCATTGATGCCTCGGAATTCGTGTAATTGCCCAGCCCGGCCAGAGCGATGTCCGCCTTTGTGACAAGGACTGTGACAGCCAGATAAACGTTAATTGATGGTGCGTGATGTGAGAGAGGGTACAGCCATCCAGCCAGGATGGTATGCCTTCAGTTGATTCTGGAACCAACCTTAAGCTGAAGCCGAAGAAAGCCTCTACCAACACACACCCACTCAGCGAACGATAATCTCCGCGGGGCACTTCCTGGTTGCACTTGGCCCGCAAAATTGCACAATTGGGATGCACATTTACTTATGCAAATTACACACATACTGTATACAGCATTTGCCCGAGACGATGAGCAAAATATTAAAATATTTTTTATGACTTAATAAAACATTTTTTATTAAATTCGAGCAGACGGCATGAGCAGAGTCCAGTGCATTTCAAATGCAAATCGCATGCAGAGCCACAAAGAGCAAGCGCCTGCGGGCCAGGCTTGTGCTTTGACTGGGGCTTTAGAATTTGAAATATCTTTGAATTGCAACTGCCAATCGTGCATGAAGTCGGACCGAGAGCCAGGTCTACAACAGTTCCCGCCCCTTTCGAGTTCCACCGAGTCCATGTAGAAATCCAAGTCCAAAAGGTAGCAAAAGTAAATGTTTAAAACATAGCGCCGCCGTGCACTTTTCTCTCAAGGCAAGCGTATAATTTAAATTTAAAATAAATAAGAAAAGTAAGATGAGGTAACCAGGGAGTAGAGTGTTAGGGCACTCTAGATGGCCTGCAAAATGAAGTATTTTTCCTGAACATAATTATAAAAGAAAATTATTTACTTCAGAATTAAAACAAACACTTTTTTAGGGACTTTATAGATTATTTTTTATGAAAAATCTAAGAATATGTATACTTTAATATGGTTTTTACATTTCTGAACCCCTTTTTCTCCACTTACATCTTCCAATTAATATTCAAAATTCAAATTCTCCCTTTTACAAACAATCTACCTGCTGGTTCAGATCATATATCACAACCCAAACCGATATAGCCCCAAGGGAAAATACCTCAATTTCCTCAATGTTAAACCCTTTTCGCTAAACCCAATATGCCCCAAAAAATGAGTTTAAAAATTCGCCAGGCAGACCACATAAATCCAGATCGATTGCTCGCCTGCTGCTGCTTTCATTTCAGCAGCAGGAAGAGTGCGCTCACTCCAGAATCCAAAATCGAATGCAATTCAGAGTCAATCCAGAGCTGATCCCGCTGAGCGATTCGCTGATGCTGGGTAGTAGTAGTAGCAGGAGCTCATAAATCTCCTGGACATGTGCGTGTGACGGAGCCACCAACAAGGCGGCGATTGCGTGCCGGAGACAACCACAGATATGGGAGTCTGCCTGCGTTCTATAAGGCGTGGTCCGGCAGAGACGCGAGAATTTCAGCGGGTTTTGTGGCATTTCGATCTAATTAGACGAAATGCCAAAGATGCTCAATTGGCGCCTAAGTGTTTGTGACCAAACCGGGAAGCTTGATCTGATTAGGCCATCGGAATCGCATCGAATCGAATCAAAGCGATCGCGCTTCTAATGCGATCCATCCGCTATTGGGCATGGCAAACAAGATTCAACAATTTGTAGCCGGCGGGCCATAAATGGACCTCCGCTGTAACGGTAACTACAGCTCAACTGAGCTGAGCTCAGGTGTGATTTTCATTTCAATTGAGTTATCTTCCTCAGTCCTCTTCACTGCCCAGTCCAGCCGTCAGCTTGATCTGCTAATTTGCGGTTAGCGTTAATGAACAAAGCGGAGAACACCGAACAGCTGGCCACCCACTCGGCCATAAACAAGTTGGCCTGACACTGGCCAATGTTCTTTCCTTATTTTTTTTTTTTGGCCATGTCGGCGAACAGCTGGCTAATATATATGTAACGACTAACTGTACATGAAGCGACAATATATCTTTAACATCATGTTGGCCGCGAAAAACGTGGGTATTAAGCTAAGGATTCGAATGTCTGGTACCTTAGTTAGTCAGCTAAGCTGAAAATTAAATTATAAACACCTACTTACAATTTTAATTTAATGTTTTTTTTTTGTCAGCTAAATTCTTTATAGCCTCATTTCAATTGAAAAAAATACTTTATTGCTCTTGTTTACCAATTATTTGCATGCTAAAATAAAGTCAGTACTGCTTTTAAATAAAGAAAATTTTTGTTTAATATTTTAGTGCTACTATTTAATAGTTTAAATCATAAAAAATAAATGTATTCCTATTGTTTAGCAATTATTTTCATGGTAAATTAAATTTAGTACTGTCTTTAAATATAGAAACTATTTCTTATTAGTACTATTATTGAATAGTTTAAACCGGTAATTAAAAAAGAAAAAAAAAACGAGATCTCCATCATTAATACAATTCTCTTTAGACTATAAAGCGACATCTTGACTATCCCAATCCATCAAACTTATATATTCCAAACCATAAAAGAGAGCTCTAAAAAAATCTATAAAAAAAGAGCTTGCGGAAAGAACTGTATTAGATTCTCTATAGGATTATACACATCCAAGCTATTTTCGAATTCTTCTCTGATTTCAGGAAAGCATTTCAGGCTTAGACCAAGTTCATTATACCCAGCCTGCCCCCAGGATATCGGGCAGCGAAGAGGCCGCCGGCGCACTGTGATAGCAGAAACTGTTGTTTATTTACTGGGATGCTGAGAGTGGAGGTTGCTGGAGTAGGAGGAGGAGGAGCACCAGGCGGAGGAGGCACCGGTGCCGTGTGCAAGCAGATAAAATCATTGACGACTGGCAGCCGCCGCGTATCCGTATCATGATCGCCCAGAAAAAGCACTCGCAATGCGAATAGCGCACTGGAAAAATAAATTATATACTTTTGAGTCATAAAAGAAAATATTTTCAAAGTAAATAAGTAAGATTCCAATGTAAGCAAAGGGAAAAATATTCTCTCTTGATTTTTCTAAAGATAAATTTATTTTTTCACTTGTATCTATTAAATTTTTCCCTGTGCCGCTCAGCGCACTTGACTTTGGCTCTAGATCTACGCCGGGATGCGCTGGAAGCAGTGGCCTGTCCACACATTGCACTAATTATGTGGCTGCTAAGGAATCTAGCGGTTCTGCTGTAATTTTTCCACCATTTCCGTGGGCGAAATTTGGGTGAAATTTTTTTGGGCTGCCACGGGACTCACAGCAGCTGCTGCTGCTTCTGCGTGATCCGAAAGATGGGAGATGGAGATCAGCTCGCCGGGCTCACGGCCATAAATTAGAAGTATGTCATTTGGCAGCTACCGCGGGAGAAATACCCAAAGATCTCGAAGAGATGCAAGAGATCCAGAATCGGCATTCGGCTATAATTTCATGCCCAAGTCGGGGGAAGTGAGTCGACGACCCACTCTATGGATATCCAATTTCGTAATAAAGCATAACGAATTATATGCACTCGACTTGCTTTATTTCAACTGACTGGACTGTGGAGTAGTGGCTGCTTTCCGCTGTGGCTGTTGTTGCCTGGCCAGTTAACGGTTTTGGCCGGTTGCCTGTTTGGGAGTCTCGAGCCAAGCCGGTAGAAGAAATTGCATGCTGCAAACATTTTCTGTCTCGCTTGGAGTTTGTTTTTTTTTTTTTTTTTTTTTTTTTGCATTTTATGAAGCGAGCCCAAGAACTCTCATCGAATATGCGATTTATGCGGCAATTTGTAAACGAAAATGGCTCTTGCCAAGAATTATTATTGTCCATCATGAAAGGGGAGAGCTAAGGGGCCGCTAAGCCGCAGAAGGCAAAAACGTTCTGGAAGAAGAGGCTCTTAGCGGCATTTAGCAAATATTACGAATTTATACCCATTGCGCATACCATAAAAACAAAACTATTTTTCCGTTTCGATCCCCTCTCTTGACCTAGGCCTCTCCTTAATTTCTTTTGAAAGATTTCTGGTTGCAGAAGAACTTGCAATGATGAATGCTTGGAGGATATAGTTAAATTATAGGGAATGGCCAAGGAATTTTTTAGTTAAGGAAGCCAGGAAGCTTTTAGAAGATATTGCAGAATTATTGTTAGAGATCTCAGAGCGGTGTAAAATGTACATAAAACTAACAAGCTGCTTGTATAAAATATATCAACATTATTTGAATAGTTCTTAAAGATTTTTAAAGTCAATTACGATCTAAAAATTATTTTTATAATAAAAAAAATTAATTTGAAACTTCTAGAGCTTCCAGTTTATAGATTCCATAGATTTCAAGTTCATAGCTGCCATTCTGGCATCATTCCTGACAACATAACATAGTTTTTTGAACAGCAGCCAGATCAGAATACAAGAAGAGCGACAAAAAACGCATAAAATCTGGTAAATGGGAAGCCTTGAACTTGACCCGGCCAAAAGCGGCAGCCAGAACAACAATAATAATAACAATAACTGAAGAGTTACAAACGAAATCGAAGAGAGCTGACATTGACGCCTTGCGTGGCCCGTGGATCTGGTCTGTAAGCAGCCCAGTCAGTCGACCATGTAAGGGGTTCAAGGCGTCCAGAGAGCACAGCTTGAAATGTTATTACATGCGGGTGAAATATAAAGGTGAACAAGAGTGGAGAAAAAAATTAAACCTTTTGACACAAGGCGGAAAACGAAGATGGCGTTGTTGTGGTTGTTGTGGCCAACATGTGGATGCTGCCAATTACTTGTTGTAAGCCATCAACATCAAGCGATTTGGCCAGGCAGAAGTAAAAGCCACTCGTTGGCGGTGTTGGTGGTGTTGATAGCCATCTTCTTCAGCTTAATTTAGCATGTCTGCGCGGCTCAACACTTTTCGCAACGCAAGGTAAAGCAAGTCCCAGCTCCAGCTAAGGCCATTACAAGTCCACATCCACATCTACGTCCACGTCCAAGACCAAGTGCAAGTCCCATTCCCTCGACTGCCAGCGACGGACGTGCCCATTTGGCAACTTGATAATCTCTTTCTTAAGCGCTGCGGCCAGCGCCAATCACTCAGGGCTCACAGCTCAGAGCCACGGAGAACCCTATCGGAAGAACGAACACTCTATTCCAGCCCCCATTCCTCATCATCAAACGTGAGCGCTGTGTTCCTCTTTTCTGTAATTGTCTTAAATCAATCACAGAAAAGTGTTATTATGACAGCGTTATTAATCGTGACAGCGCACTCTGCAAATTGCCCGGGAACATTGGTCCCTCGAACTCTTGGATCCGCCGGTCAGTCAAAGACTGTCTATACTCCATACTCCATACTCCATACTATGCGCCTAATGATTTGAACTTGGACCGACATTAGTGCATAATGCAGGGACCAAAGGAACCTCCTCTTCTACCGCCTCCTCGCGGAGAAGGGTTCCATCACATGCGGCCCACGCGGCGAATGCCATTAAATGCAAATTATTTCCATTTCTGTGCCAATTGCTGTGCTACTTTTGCATCTCTATGGTAGAGAGTCTCTCGGGTCTCCACACCATCGATGGCCATGTCTGTTCCCAGTTCTATTTTGCCCCGTTCCTGTTCGTGCGCATCATCAAAAGCAAATCATCAGCCAAAATAGAAATGCCATTCCACGTACACACCGCTACCTCCAGCCAAAAGAAATTTCTTCGTAGTTTTATTGATTTTTCATGTTCTACAATTGGCCCGACCGCGGGGTACAGTGGTTTGAAAGTGAAAAAAATTGTTCTAAGAAAGAAATTAAGTGAATATACATTGATATATTAAGATACTAAAAGTTTGGCTATATTAAACGGATTTGTTTCTATAAACAATACATTGGCATGTTAAAGATTGATTTATGGGATTAAACTGTATAAATAATGAAATAATACTTATAAATAATTTAAAGAATAATTGCCTTCGACCCACTGTACCTCCGTATAGAACGTCCATCATAATTGCGGTGCTGCTCGTTGTTCTGTGCATCTGATTAGAATTACAGAGCCAAGACAGGGACAGAGAGAACTGGCTAGGAAATGTGATTGCGGCTGGCAGGAAATTGAGGTCAGTGTTATGATTGTTTTGCGGATGAGTTTTCTGCCTTTGTTTCTCCGGCATATTTTTGCAATTTGCGCTAAATTGGTAGAGAGACGAGACCCCAGTGGGCTTTACCTCCTTTCGGGGTTAGCCACAACCGACGGACACTCAACCCGCATCACTGTTCACTGTTCACTGCCTCTTGAGGCTGATCAAACAAACTGGGCTCATTAGAAACGGGAGAGGAGTCGACTTTGGTTTTTAGCACCAACTTACAAATGCGTGGGCGTGGCAGATGAGGTAAGACAGGCGCTTAAGCGATTCGCGCCTATCCACACTGAAATTGACAGCGAAAAATATTTTCTAACCGAGCCTCTCTCCTGCGTACGAAAGCAAGCCAAACCAGAAGCTCTGCCTTTAGGCCTTTCCTGATTTATTATTTGCCTGTGTTATTTGGCTCACACAGACTCACGCCCCTGCCGTAGATCATGCCTGACTTCCTCCAGGCCTTTGCCTGGGGCCCAGAAAGGCGCAAACACATTCCAGTTGACAGTTCATTTGCCTATGTTGAGTCTGGATTTCCAAAGGGGGAAAAAAAGCAGAAAAGGAAAGGCTTGCATACGCAATTTATGACTGCCACTGCAACTTCTACTGCAACTGCCACTGCAACTTCAAGTAGTGGCAACTTGCTTTTCTAATTAGCATTTACAAATGGCTGCTGTTTTGAGGGCCCTTCAGTGGCTTTTGGTAGCCGGCTCATTAGGACCCGGAGTACTGACAGGCGGCCAAGTGTAGCTGCTAATTTGTCACTGAATGCTATTTGCAGAGGCTTGGCCAAATGTTTGCATGTCCCAAGGGCTAGTGTATATATTTATGGTAATAGAAGGGGCTTTCATATAAAGTGGCTGTCAAACTAGGCTTTGTAAAAATGGATTTCTTATTCATATTTATGGGTAATTGAATTTAAAGGGGTATTTAGCTGGGAAATGAAGCTTTTTCTATAAATTTAACACTATTTATAAATTCAATAACCTAATATACATATGTACGTTTGCGGAACTTTGTTCAATTAATTTTAATACCTTTATATACGTTATTATTTCAGGAATAATAAGATTTTTCTTATATTTTAAAGATCTAACACAAAAAAGGGGTTTAAGTTCTTAATTAATTCCTTAACGAATCGTTATCGAGTCAGAGTACCTACTAAAAGACAGAAGACTTCTTGGCCCTCCTTAGCAGTAGCATTTAATGGTTTTAGCCACTCAGAACTAAGCCTTCAGCTGCAAATTAACCAATCACTTAACATTCAAATGCCGGTCCAGAGCACACGTGTGCCAAGGACCTTCTCCACCTTCTTTTAAGGGGCCCAGAGTGCAGCTGTCATCCCTGGCGACTCGAAGTCGTCTGCCTAATCAGCATCGAACTGAGCCAAAGCTAAGCTGGTGCCTAGTAGCTATACCATTTTTAATGGCTTTCAGATCGCTGTGCTCCGTTCAGGAATTCACTTGCTGGCGCAATCTTCGTCCCAAACCAAGACGACGCTTAAGAAGTCAAATGAGCGATGAGCAGCCGACGAGCAACTGGTTTCCTAAGCCCCACTACTCCCAGCTAGATCTATGGGTTTTTCCATTTAATATTCGGTCATGGATTTGCAGTTATGTGTGAACGAGCTCGCCGGCGATGGGTAATTGGTTGGCTGCACTCGGTTTGATCTGCCATCGGAGGTAGAACCAGGGGGCGAGAGATGAAAGTGTGTCAATGGCTTAATTGGCTGCTGTCTCTGGTGGGTGTTCGATCAATCATTTCAATGAGCTACCGTTAACCCAGACAAAATTCACCTGACAGATGGACTAAGCGAAGGCAATATCGTGCCAATCTGATGGCCACGTTTTCTTCCCCGAAAAAATGACCCAAAAAAAAATAAAGCTGAAGGCGAAATTGGACTTCTTTCATGAAGAGATTATCGATGTAATTCCGGTGATCTTTGGTCATTTGCACCTTAAAGTTTCTGGAAGCTAAAATGGGGTGTGAATAGGTTTTGGCAGCTCATTGAACTTTGGTATTAAGTTAAGAACTTTGGTTGTTCCAGTTTTCTGGAGTGGAAGGTAACCTAAAAATGAACTTTTTACTTCTGTAGTAGTTAACTTTCCATAAAATCTCGATAAACTATATTTCAAAATTAAAAAAGAATATTTTTCAAGTGTAACCAAGACCGGGTACCATCATCAATCTGTCTGTCTCTTTACTTAGGCCAGAGTGCAATCCTGGTCGCAGGCCTTGCGGCAGCTTAGCCAATGCAAACCCTTCATTAAAGCTACTTAAACTGCGGCTACCTAGGAGCGGGAAGACTCTGGAGGATTCATCTTTAATTGGCAGTCGACATGCAACAGTTTCATTTTTCAATGTTAACTGTAAAAACAAACACGTTATCCCTGACCCTTGTAAACAAATCAATTTGGCATTGGCAAGGACCACACTAGAGCTCGAAACATGGGATATATGGAACCTTATGGAAGTCTTACAAGCCTTACCAGGAATTCAATTAAGCCGCCCCAAATGGATCCTGCGTGAATCGATGTCAGACCCGGGCACTATGAGTGTGTGTATGTGTATAAATGCAGACCCATAATTAAAAAATTTTAGCTCTGGTTGAAATTAATTTTGAATATATATCCCGTCTTCGCATACACACACTTGACTTGGACATGGCCGCTTTTGAAGCGAAGCCGCCGCGCAAATTGCCTAGCCGAGGCATCAACTCCCGATGAGGCCAAGAGCCATGGGAACAGGGATCCACACAGATGAGATGAGTTGGCCTGACGCGCGGATTAAGTTGAGCATTCAAATTGAAACTGACATCTTGGCCGAGGCCTCTTCACTGGCACGGCGCGTCCACTTCACACCACCGCCAGTCGCTTGTCAACGCACCTCGCACCGCTGCTCATCAACAGAGCTGGTCCTGCTGCCACTTGGAGGATGGTCGTAAAGAATAAGAAGAAATCCCTGGCGATTAGTTACATTGTCTGTGATCTGTGCTAATAAAAAATAGTGCCAAAGTCGTAAAGGACGCACCAGCAGGGCAGATATTGCGTTTTAGGGCCAACTTCAATGCCAAAATCCGTAATTAAGTGCACATCAAATAAAAGGTTGGGAAATATTTGCCAAGACGTTGCTAATTCAATTAGACAAAGTGTTGCCCAGCTTCTGTTTTTTTTTTATTTGGGATTGTGTTTGCGCTTGCATTTGACTAATTGCCAGCCAGCTGCTTAGGTGTAGGAGGAGGAAGTGGTCCGACGGTTATGCAACCAGGTCAACATAGGCACGATGTGCCAAGCTCTGACTATGATGAACACCTTGTCCGAACGCCCAAACAATCCATCAACTGCCTGTGCATAAGAGCTGCGAAAATAGTTACCTTTTTAGCTTAGCTAGTTTTCAACGAAGCCGAGCTAGGTGTTGTGTTGGGCAATCTCCAGCTCGGAATTCCTTGAAGATTTCATGATTTGCCCCTAAATTAGTACACAATTATGTTTAATATTAAACAAGAAAGGAAGCTAACTTCGGCACGCCGAAGTTTGTATACCCTTGCAGATATTATTTCATTGCATTCTACCTATACTTATTATGTTGAGAGTTTGACAGTTACAGTTTTACATTCCCAGTTTTACATTTTCCCTACACCTACCGATCGGTTTATATGGCAGCTATATGATAAGTTGTCCGATTTTCATAAAATTTATACCAAAATTCTGAACTAATAAAATAAGCTTATATCTCAGAGAAGATAAAAATAGTTTGAAAAACAACGAAAATATAATTTTTTTTCTATTAATTTCCTGCTCGTTCCTATGGCAGCTATATGATATAGTCGTCCGATTTTCATAAAATTTTTACCAAAATTCAGAAATAATATAAAATGGTCATATGTAAAAAATAGTGCACATATGTTGGAAAACAGCAAAGTTATAAATTTTTTTCTAAAAATTTATCGAACATTTGTATGGCAGCTATATGATATAGTCGTCCGATCCGGCCCGTTCCAACATATATTGCAGTGAGAGCATAAAGAAGTCTATATGCAAAGTTTCATTCAGATAGCTTTAAAACTGAGGGACTAGTTTGCGTAGAAACAGACAGACGGACAGACGGACAGACAGACAGACGGACAGACAGACAGACGGACAGACGGACATGGCTAGATCGACTCGGCTGTTGATGCTGATCAAGAATATATATACTTTATAGGGTCGGAAACGTCTCCTTCACTGCGTTGCAAACTTCTGACTGAAATTATAATACCCTGCAAGGGTATAAAAATTGGTCTGTTCCGACAGCACAGCGATTATCTTTTCGTTCAGTTTAACAGAGTTTTTGTGGGCAAGTGATGCGATCTTTCCTTAGTGATGATTGCTGATCTCATAGCCTGCCAGAACCTAGAGTTTTGTTCAGGTTTTTTTTATGGTTTTTATGATTGAAAATAATGAATTTTTACAACAAGAACTTCTGTAAGCGGGTGACTCAAGTTACAATACAATATTTTAATAAGGTGTGTCATTTATAAATATATTCCTTAATTTTTTAACCTCTAAAAAAGTAAACATTTTATGGTACGAATATCCGCACCTCAACAATTAATCATGTAATGACAAATCAAGCTAACCAAAATTATTTTCATTTGGTGACCACCCGTTGTGTGTACTTGAGAGTCATTAAAAAAAAACTTCTCTATATATAAAATATATAATATATATCCAGTGAGTAATACACAAAGAACAAACCGCAATGCACTCGGGCTACGAATATTTGCAGTGTCTAATGCAATTTGGTGGACTGTCAGTCAAGTGTTGTGATGTCATTGCATCGATTGAAAAATACCACGAATGAAATCGAATGCCAAATTTTCGCACACCGAAAGACACGATCCATAAGCAGATGGTTATTTATTGTTGGGTATAGTGGGTATAGTGGAGAGACCCGAGACCGATGGACACCCACGTAGGCGTTGATTTTAAGCTGATTTCAAAGCCAGACAAATGTGCGGCTTAGCGTAAGAACGGAGTTTTGCACGCCCAGCGACTTAAAACGAAATTCAATATGCTTCTTTTATTTTTTGTCTCAAACATTTTTCTCGAATTTTTTCGTTGCGTCAGCGCGCACAAGTCAAGTTCGTTGCCTAAGTCTTTCGTTTCGTAGAGAAGAAATTCACCACCAAAGAGCATTAAAGAGAGACAGTTTCAGAGAGAGGGAGAGCAGTTTGTTGCCAATTGGAATTGTCAAAACAATGACGTCACGGCTGTAAACAACAACACTTGAAAAACCAAAACAAACCGATGCCGGCCACGTGATTCCGCCGAGGCAAAACCCGTTCGCCGCTCGGCAAGCTCTCCGCTTTCCAGCTGGAAAGCGTTTTGTTTACCTAAGAGAGCGACCAGAGCCCCCAGAGAGACCAGAGCGATCTCCCGCTCACGTGCTCCCTTGGAGGCCGTCCGCCTCTGCAATTTGTGCATTTGGTCAAGTTCAAGTGTGGTGGCGGTGGTGCCCCCACCATGGTGGTGAGTTCCTTTCGCCGGCTTTTGGAGCCTTATAATCTTGGCCCGGAGAGGCGCGCGCCTCAGTCCGGCTGCTAACTTCAATGTGCGAGGTGATCGTCGATCTGTGAGCTGTGCTGTGCTCTTCTTTAGCATCTGTGAGTTGAGTCGTCGTGCTTTCTCGCTCTGTCGCGTTTACGTTATATGCTCGTTCGTTGACCGCCGCGCTTACGTCATTTGGCGCTTACGTTTTGGCCACTTTGGGGGGTTTGCTGGAGCAGCTTTTGCTCGCCTTGCCGCATTCCGAGTCGTGCTTAATAGCCAGCCAAGTCGTCGGCGCGCATCGTCGACGCGTCGAAGAATAAGGAAAAATTAAAAGGAAAATCATTGCCAGGAATTGAATGATTTCTCGTGTGCGCGCTTCACTTTAATTTTTCTTAATTGCAATCATTGCATTTGTAAAAAATTCGTCCACTAATGAAAAAAGTATTAATAACAGAAAATATTTTAATAGGATATTTTCAAAATACTGCATTGTGTTAACAGTGTTTTCAAAAACCAAATTAAATCCTGAACACTATTTCAGACATATAAGATGTGTTATTTTAATTATACAAAAATAAAACTGTGTTTAATAATAACAATAAAGTCAAAGTTTGATAATTAAATAAAATACCAAAACGGCGTTTCTGCTAAGTTACTGAATCTTTTAAAGTTTGTTTAAGCTGGATGTTTTTTAAATATTTAAATCATTGCTAACCTCAACTAAAAAAAAGACAATATGTATTTAATATGCTACTTAAACCCAGTGTTAAATGTTATTTTTTATCAAATATTAAACAAGTTAAAATACTTTTAAAAAACACAATAAAATATTATTCAAATGAACTACTAAATTGTCAATGACTTAAACTAGGAACTATAAAAACTAATTTTTATAACTTCAATTAATATTTGGGCTAAAACACCGAAGCACAAAAAAATGCTTTCATAGTGATTGTGTTGAAAAAGACTTTAAAAATATTTATTAACTATTTAAAAATGATGAACTGTTTTAATAATTGTTAAAAATAAAATAAAAGCTTTGGAAAAATATCTTTAATATAATTTTAATAAATTTTAGTAACTATCAAAAATGTCAGACCTTTGTTGCTATAAACTATTTTTTGTCACTATCACGAACAAAAGTTTTCAAAAAGACTTATAAATTACTAAACGCATAATAAACCTCACAGAAAATCGTTTTAAGCTGTATTTTGTCGCTACCTATATACAATTAGCCAAATTGGCAGCAATAAAACAAAACTACAACGGCTAGCGAACATGCAAAAAACTTGCAGAATCAAAAGCAACAGAAACAGCAAAAGCAACGACAACGACAACGACAACGCCAACGCAATCAAAAGCCAACAACTCTATAAAAGAAACGAAAACAGAATAAAAACGCAAGCCAGACGGAGCACGAGCCTTTTGGCATGAGCCTCCTGCTCTGAGTCAGCCTCAGATTTTGCTCCACAGCGCACTCGGCTCTGACATGGGTTGTGTTCTTTAAGGGGTCCCTCCTGCTGCCACCTTGGAATAGGCAAAATTAACTAAATTACAACATCAACATCAACGGCAGCAGCAGCAGCAGCAACAGCAGCCAAAACGAAGCTGCAGCAAATTTGTTGCGCATGCAAATTTATGTGTAAGTGAACAGCAAGCAAAAGGGGGCTCTTTGCTCTTGGCCTGGCCCAGCAAATAATTGTGTTTAAATAAAGTTGGAGCTGGTGGTGCTGCTGGTGATGCTGATGCTGCTGCTGCCCCTGCTAGTGCTGCCTACAATCTGGGGGCTGGTGGACAGTGGCCAGATCTTGGATATCGGCTGGGTTCGGCATTAAGCCATATCCGGTTCGCGGGCCTGTCTAAATTTAGCGCTTAATGAAGCCGCTGTAGCTGGTGCTGTTGCTGCTGCTGCTGCTGCTGCTGCTGATGCTGCAGCGATGTAGTTCAGATGCGGATTTGCCAATGCAAACAGTTTGCAATAACTCATCACAATTGGCAAATTAAACGCCAACACAACAAATGATCGGCAGCGGGCCCAATGCAATTTGTGAGCTCAAAAACTGAGGCTGGCTGCAGCCACAGATGATAAATGTTCGCCCCTTGCTTATTTATGGCCACTCCAATTGAGTGCAATTGATTTTTGCCTGCGTTGGCGTTGCATAACCATGACCAACCACTAGCTCATCCTATTTGCAGAACGTGAATAAGTGTAGGGAGAAAACAGCAAACTGAAAGCCATACTGCCTAAACTGTGTGTGTGTGTGTGTTTGTTTGTGCCTTGTGGCACTCCAAAAGTACAACAAATATTGTCTAATTTGTGCAGTGAAAAAATAAATAAATCAAAGAAATAACAGATCAAAAAAGCACCTTGCTAAAAATACATCTCCACACCGGATAAACACATTTTGTTTTGCGGAGAAATGAGTAACAACAAATTATTGGTAAGTGCATAAAAAATATATACATAAGATCTTGTCTACTCATTAGCTTATTACCCTAAAATTGACCGCAGAAAACAAGTTTGAGCTCTTCGATTGCCAATTTATTTATGGCTTTTCATGTTATTTAATTTAGTTTTTTATGAGCTTTGTGGTATTTCTCGATACTGCGGTTTCTATTCAGCCCTAATAATGCTTAATTATTTTTTAACTTGTGTTCTTAAATATTTATATCTTATATATGGGACTGTTTATTTCAATTACGAATTTGTTTAGAGGTTAACTCAAAAACAACAATCTCTTGGGGAATCTGATCTCATTGATTAACACACTCATTTATTTAATTGCTGGAGCGTTTATTCTTAATCAAGATGTATTCAAGTTTGTTCATTATATTTCACTGCTCATCAGCTGAGCCGGAGTTTAACAATTGTTTGTTAGTCAGTTTCACATGTTTCCTAATATATATTGTACTTGTATATCTATATTTGTTATAGCTTTTGCTGTTCATTGAGGTGAGACGGTAATGTCTACCGCCCCTCGAAGGTCGTGTAGTAACTGCAAAATACTTGAGGGCGGCAAATGAGATATAAATTTGTAGTTTGTGCTTTTTTTCATCACCATTATTAATTATTTTTGATATAGCGTGGGTAAAGAAAAAAAAATCCCTACTCCAACCAAAAATAAATCTTAATTTATTTTGCTCATGACTGCCTTTTGTTTATTATTTAGTTTGATTTAACATAAAATATTTTCAAGGCGTGTTAATATTTGCCAAACTGGCTTTGTGCCAACTTGCTTTTGTTTAGACTTTTCTAGTTATTTTTAAAAATTATTCACACAGATTTATCTGGCGCCCGCAGGCATGCGGAATTCGCCAACACGTTTCTGCTTAGCGTTTTTGGTCGATCTTTTCCAAAAGTTTGCCGTGCTGCCTGAATAGCCCCACAGCCTTGAATATAAATCACAATATATAAAAGTACAAAGCAAAAATAAAGGGAGTAATAAAAGCCAGACGCTAATGCAAAATTAATCGGGGCTCGGCACGACACAGCAGCAGCTTCGACCTAATATTAAGTAATTTTATTATGGGAGGCCTTAAACATAAGTGTTTTAAAATAAATTACAGTGGCTGCTGCTGCCGCTGCTGCCCACTAATTGAATTTAAGTCAGCCTCCTGCCGGGTCACGAAGGAGCAAAGAGGGTGGGACATCGCTGGCAACACCTCTATATACATACACGCATATATGTACATATATATGCTCACAATATATTGTAAAGTCCGCTGAACACAATCATTAAGCGCAATTTACCTACAAAGTCGCATGCCGCCAACATGGGCCGTGCAAAATGATTATTACCATACGCCCCGGCAGCCACAATGGGCCACAAGGGGGCATGGGCATCGGTGTATCAGCTTCAGGATCGAGGCAACGGGCCACCAGGCAAGCGCAACGAAAGACTCGAGGCACGAACTTGACGTGCTCAAATCCAAAGTGTGGCAAATCAGCTGTGCCACAAGGCAGCGGGCCAGCCAACGGGCAATGCAAGCCCGCCAATAACAAACAAAACAAATAAATGCTTAACACAGAGGGGTGAAAAAATACACACAGCATAAAATACAAATCGTGTGGAGACAAGTCAAGTGAAAGCTGCCTCGGCCTGGGTTGGGCTCTTTACGAAACACCGTCTGTATTTATTTTTGTTCACTTCTTCGCCAGCTTTTGCTGTTTTCTTGAGCACATAACAGGCAACTGTCAATAAATAATCAAAATAAACCCGCCCTGGCAACTTAAAATCATTTGCTAATTGACTATTTTTGGTAACTTGTCCCGCTTGTAAAAATATTTCAAAGGAAGCCCAATCCAAACTCAAGCATTTCATGAATTTGTGAAATGATTTTCAACAAGTGATGCAATTCCCAGGCCCAAAATGCAATTGATATGAGTCGGTGGGCTCCCCGAAGTGGAAAATGGTTCAAATAATACGTTTATGGTGGCCACTATTTTATGGCCCCGAACAAATGGCTTAAACTGATCATATCTTAATGATATGCACCGGTTCTTACAGAGGCTGCTGCAGCGAAAAACAAACTAAATATATATAGTATTTCCAAGTAGTTAAACTCCACCTCCGACTTACTTGCGGGTCTAATAAAAATTTAATGGCCTTCTGGAGAGACTGCCCTAACACTAAAACTTTGTCGCAGGCTATATACTCGTATACTTTACAACCAATTCCCTTCTTATTTCAAGAGCAAAGTTCTTTAACTGCTTTCCCACAGGGAATTTTTATGTCACCTTAAGTGTTTTCGCCTCGAGCTGTCGTACAGCGCGACATGAGATCATCAAAAATTTATTCCGCACGCATCACCGGCAATCGGATCTTAACTGTCCGAACTGAGCCCATTCACGATCTCGACTGGTACAAAACATATGTAAAAATTCCCAATCCTATTAAAGGCTTTCGTTAAGTTCGGGGGAACGAACAATGAGAGAAACAATAAATACGTATAGATTTTGTTAATGGAAAATGAATGAAGCCGCCTCCCCCTCTTTCCTCAAGGCGAGTGTGTGTGTCTTTGAACTTTCGCATTTTGCTCGGTTTTTTTCGGCCTCATACGGCAAAATTCGTGCAATTCATTATAGCCGAGACGAGAAATACTATTGACAGTAATTGCGTTTAATAACACAAACGATTTACAGTTATGTGCGAGAGACTAGAGCCTAAAGGGCAAACGAGCAATAAGCATTAATCATCGGCCAGCCAAAGCAAACTATTAAAGAGGCTTAAGCGATCCCAGAACGCAGAACAGGCACCAGCAGAAGCAGTATCCCGATCCCGATTCCTAGGCAACCCCTTTCATCGTTGCTAGCTAACTTATGCAACAATTAAGTTTTATGATTTCCATAAATATCCAAGCAGGTAGTCCCAGGTCCCTGCCTTCCATTCGGATCTCATCGCATCGATTAAACTAATTAAATTGTCATAAACTTTAATGCTGTGCCAGAGGAAAGTTCTGCTTTCGGCCAATCTCGTTGCCTAAGTCTTTTGTTTGCTTAAGCCTCGATCTTCTTCGGAGATATTTAGGCATAATTAAGGTCACAGCTAATGCGATTAATACACTTACAGCCGCAGACCTCAACCTGTTCGCATTTATATTAAATTGTCTTGGCAAGAGATGCGTCAGTAACCTGGTCGGTCAGCTGTTTCACCAGCTTCCTCTCGCTTCTAATGGCCAAGCTAGCAGCACTCTGTGCCCTCTCGCACTCAAGGCAAACCACTTTGGGGGTCTGTCTCCCATGTGTGTGCATTGATTTCATTCGTTTCTTATATGCAAATGTTTGTTTTTTGGCCAAAAAGCAAACCAGTTTGGCATTTGGCCAGTTGTTGCTCTCCTAACTGGCCTGTTCTGACATTTGCAAACGGAACAAAGCCTTCATTGGCACCGTTTTAATTGCGTTCATTTTTTATTTCTTAATATATGGAGAATGTTGTACAAACCACCCACGTTTCAGTTAAATTGTAACTGTAAAGACAACGGATTTGGGAGGGAATAAAGTTTGTATATAAAAAAATCAGCTTGGAAAATATATACAAAGCTTTTGAAATATTTTATAACTAAAGAATAGGTTATGATTCAGCTTTTAAACAGGTTTTGGTAACTCATTATAAAAAGATTCATATTACTAAAAATGTATTTCGAAGAATTTATAATTGAAAATTCGTTTAAAAATATAAAAAAGAGCTCGTGAAAAATTTGGTTTACTTTATAATTAAAAACCATATTTATAGTATGATAGCTTTCTTTATTATTTTAATACTAAAATTAATGTATTCTATTTACAACCTTCAACCTAATCGGCATCAGTTTGCCAGACCTGTTTAGCAATCGAATTTCCAGAGAATTTTTATGGGAAACTCTTGTTTTTTTAAGTCAATATCAAGATTTTCGAAAGTCATAAAAATATAGCAAACAGTTTATAGATTTTTCCAGCAGATGCTGAGACCACCAATCCAAATATGACGCCCACGTCAACAGCCATCCAGCCATCCAGGCAGTTGGCTTAAAAGCAAAAATGTATACAAAATCCGGCTAGAGCGAGGCGATTTTTATGGAGACATCAGCTGAGGAGCGGCAGGATGGCTGAAGGGAGCTTACCATAAGCACACCATTATCATGATGATTAAAACTTATTATTGGCCGAGTATTACTATTATTAGTAGACAGATGGAGGGATGGACGGATAGAGACGGACAGGCAGGGCGGTAACACGCACGCCGACGAGCCTGTGGGATCGCTCTCTGGATATATCCTTTCCCTAGCCCTGTATATATGCATATTTTTAAAACAGGCAGCGCCCGAACATGTTATTAATACGTAGAAACAAATAAGCAAAAACAATAAAAGCGGCGAGTGCCGTGTGCCGTCTTCGGGTTCGGCAAATACTTGGGCGAAAAACGCGTTACAATTCTGCGGGCAGTGGCTACACCCCGCCAATTGGGTGGAGAACGGAGAACGGGTCCCGCGGGGATTGGGCCTGCGACTGGGCCTGGCAATGGGAATGGGAATGGGTTCAGTCCGCCGCCGCCGCCGCGCACATTCACCTGGAGCTTGGGCACGACGTGCCCGGCTTTGGCCATTGTTTGCTGCAAGTCTTACCTTGATGGTCGTTCACTCCAAAGTCTCAGCTGAGGCTGAGCTGATGCTGAATCCGTAGCTGCAACAACTTTTACTACTAACACACATGTAGGGGAGATATCGCGTTGACTTTCAGCGCGCCATCAACAAAAATATGAGCGCGAGAGCGAGAGCGAGAGAAGCACTAAAAATCGCTCAATAATATGTACGCTGGCCACAGCAATTGAGCCAACTAGTTGGCCTGCGACTGGCCTGGGACCCACTGCTCCACCCCAATCCTCTCCAGCCTCCACGGTCCACTCCCCCTCGCGCGTATCTGATAAATAGAGTGGTTCACAAAATGCTGCCGCCGTTGCCAGCCAGTCAGCCTGCCTGGTTTGGCCTGGCCTTCCCTGGCCTGGCCTGCTGTCCTGGACCATTTGGTTGTTGCTGTTGTTGCCGGCCAGACCAAGCCTGTTTTTGTTGCTGTTTGTTGTTGGCCAATGTTTGCCAATAAGTTTTTGCCCCGGCATTGCTTATCACGATTTGTGGCCATATTATTTCAGTACTTTTTTTTCTGCCTTCTGCTGGTCTCTATAGTCTCTGGTCGTCGTGTTGTTCGATTCGACGACGGCCCTGCATTTTTAACGCATATTTTGTAATTGTTGCCAGAGCCCGTTGTCTGGGGGTAGCGTTGACCTTTTTTGCGGATCCATTTGCATACGCACACTCTTTAGACGAGGAGCCGCAGCCCGGAACCCGTAGACCAAATCAAGTTCGTTGGACAGACCAGTTCATTGGCCCGTCCTAAGGATTGCCGCTGGCTGGCTGTCTAATTACAAGCTGAGCTTTTTGTACGCTTCTACGTCTTCGTCGGCTTCATTCAGTGCTCGGTCATAATTACCGGCAAATGAATGTTATAGCCATAAAAATTAACTTTGCCCCGCCGCTTGCTCAAAGTTATGCTTCAGTTAAATTCCTTTTTGTATCTAAAGAATAGAGAAGCTTAGAGGGCTGTTAGGAGACGAGATACCCTCATAGGTACTCCTTTCCCCAAGAACTTCTTGTTTCATATTCTAAAATATTCTCAGGGTCTTAAGTCATTTGCAGCTTATACCCAAATCACACCCTCATCTCTCTGAAAAGTTCCTAATCATGCTCTGGCCGCCTTTTGTCTCTTGGCCTTTAGCTCTGCTTGGCTGCCAGTTCTCAGTTCTAATTATTTACACTCTCTGCGCATGCATATCAGTTACCAGTTTCTTGTTACCAGTTTTTCTGTGTACGTTTTTTTTTTTTTACCGCCCAAAACATAAAACCAACTAGAGAGACGATGAGCTGAGCTGCCCTCGAGGCAAGTGTTTGAAATGTTGTACAGTTTAGTGGCGTCAAACGCTTGGCTGGAGATGCTAGCCAGCAGAAGGCGTAGTTGGTGCATTAGTTACATAATTCGTTTACCGTTTCTGTAGCCGTTTGATTAATTGGTAAAGAGCCAAGAAAATGCAGCCCCTCGCCAGCGAGATCTCCCTCTGATAATTGTTCAGTCTTACAATAATGTATTCAAGTTTTTTCCTCAAGTCTTTTGTTTTCTAACTGTTCTAAGAGCGGTACTTGAATGCGTCAATTTGTGGAATGCATTGAATTTGCAAAAATGTAAATGAGGAAAACTTTTAAAAGAAAGTAATTATTCAAGCAAAGAATACATTTAAATGTAACTACAAATTGTATTTTTTTTATTTAAACAATTTGTATTTAGAGCTAGACATATTTTCTAATATATATATATATTAAATAAGTAAAACGACCGATTAAGGCAATAAAAAAACAACAAAACCCTCTTTAATTTACTTTTAAAATCTATGCAGACTATGTAGATAACACCCTTTAAACCCCCGCTTAGTTTCACATATTTACAGCATATTTCCAACCTAAACTACTCCTTAACTCGCAATGGAATTACTTCACAAAGCTGCAAGACATTTCCCACACAGAAAAAACCGCTTCTGTGGCCAACTGTTTTGATTGTTTTGGCAATAAGGAAATGCAGCCAGAGTTCAAGCAGCAAGTAGCAATTACATGATCCACATAATCCCCACAACTGCCTCGGATACCCGAGATACTGCAACTACAAAGTGGGCATTTATATTCTAATTATGCCTGGCACTTCCATCGAAAGTCACGCTACCATTTCCCACTCTCCGCTTGTTAGCAGTGGCAGCAGCAGTAGTGGCTATCATACAACAATAAAATGCTGATTAGGCATTTTTCTTTCGTTCCTTTCTTTTCAAAAAGAATAAAGATGAGCGGAAAGAACAGAAATCCTAACCGAATTTCTATTGGCATGCAGCAGTATAGAGAGAGCGCTGTCATGGCCCAAGCTGCTACCAGACAAACACGATCACCATGATGATCATGATCACGATGATCATAACGATGGTACCCCGAGGAGCAAGTGTTGTATCTATGCCAGCAAAACGGCCAATTTTCCATGGCCGGCCAAGTGCCAAAAGCAACAACACTTCGGGGAGAGGCTCTTTGTTTTGTTAGCTGTTAGGTGCCTCTGCCTGCCTGCTTCCTCACATCCTTTGTTGGCCATGATTTCACCAGTATTTGTGTGTGTGTCTGCGTGCTTCAAAGGAATTTCCATAACCGCTAGCATTCCCTGCATGCGTGTGTGTGTGTGTGTTTGTTGGCCCCTCTAATGGCCAAAACACAACAAAATCGAGCTCGTAGATACTTCTTCCACTCGATGACTTCGACTCCTCTTCTTTCAATGCCTTTTGCTTTCCGTACGTAACGAAAATGAGCGCAAACAGGGGGGAAAAGCAGGGGCACAGCTACAGGAAAACACACACACGAAACAGGTTTTTCCTGGCTTTGCTCTGGGAGTTCTGGCCTGTTCGACGGAAGGTGCGTGCAGGGAAAATCTGTGGAAAATGCATAGAGTTCTCTACCAAAGGCTTGACCCTCTCTCTCTCTCTCACCCCGACTTCCTTTCGGTTGACATCAGGGTCCAACTTACGCATTTTTCAATTATCTTACACGGACCAAGAGTTGCAAGTTGACTTGAAATTGCATTCCTCGTGTTGCGCTATGTATGTAGGTTGGTGTGGCAACCAACGGTACTCCTACTCGCAGTGGCACTCGCACTCCACCCAGCGGCGATCTTTTCGCCGCATTTTGTATTTCGCTGAGAGCCCAGGCAATTTGCAAAAGCTGGCAAGCAACGCGCTCAACAGGCTCATCACTTGGCCATCTAATGTCTAACTGCGCTGTCAGGCCAACTTGTTTACGCTCGGTGGCACTCGGCTTGAGATTCTCTACCCATCGGTGCTATCAACTGGGGCAGACGTGTCCCAGGCGGAAAATAAGCTAAGTTTTTGCAAAGTTTTTACGGAGAAAAGGTGCCTCCTAATATATAGAAAATTTATTAAAAGGTTGTTTGGGATTGATTTCTACATTTCAGCTATATTTTGCATTCCAACGTTGACATTTAAGATTTATAAGCAAGTCTTCCATATAGGGTATATATTATTATGTATATTGAGCAAGGTTTTTACCTTTTTAAGACGACAAATAGGCCTACAAAGCTTTCTAATATTATATCATCTTGGTCATTTCCTTCACAAAATGGTAACTAATCACCTAAAAAAATATATTTTAAATTTTAAATAATAATAAATCATAAAATCAAATAAGCAAAAAGTCTTTAAAAAGATTTTGGAAGGTCTACAGCCATATTATTAGATTCAAAAACATTTTATTCCACAATTCACAGATGTTAGAGTATCCAAAATCCTTCTTTCTACCTCTATGACTTTCAGTTGCATTTTCAGCCTCACCACTTTGTATTTACCATTTTACATTTTGCATTCTATTTAAGCCAAATGTCG